>NC_064617.1:436168667-441168667 GCF_023898315.1 Schistocerca nitens | reverse complement strand
CATATCGTTGCAGTTTTTACCGATTTGTTGATATTTTCCATATTTTCGCTGTTTATCCATTTGTTCCATATTCCTTATGTAAATATACAGCTTAAATAGCCAGGTGTGGCTTACTATTTGTGTATGACATCCAACCACTGGGTAGCATCATGCAAAGAGAAAAAAATCACATCCACCGTACCTCTTAGCCTTATGGTATTTAAATCACAGCACGCATGTACTGTAATTACATCCACACAAAGAGGATAAAAGCGACAGTGCTACCATTTTGTGACTTCACTCGGATGTTTTATGCGAATCATTGACTAAACTATTATAGTATATTATCTATCTGTCTACAATTTTAATTGTTTAACATGGAAACCGATTAAGTAAACTCGTGTTTGCATCAGTCCACTTGGTACAGTGCTGAATGCATCAGAGGCTGGTTGTGTTTCGAAAGAGCCTCGTTTTTTACCTTCTTATAACGGCAGCAGGCTCGCACACCATAGCGACTGCTCAAAGGTACTGCGTGTTGTGAAAGGCCCTCGCTGGCGGATTAAAAATTATTCTCGCTACTCTCTGTTGTTGTTATAATATTACTGCTTAACGATGTGTAGCAGACTTACCAAAACCCGATGATTACAGACGACTTCTGTGCTAGCAGACATCTGCAAAAGGTGTGTTACTAAATAAATGTATGGTCTTCTTTGACAGCAGCTTCTGATAAGTCGGTTAGTGAGTGTCGAGTTCAATCTGGCAGCCCTGCTGCTGAGTGAATTGTTACCCGTGTTTGCGTTGTTGTAAGTCATTTTCAACGTGTTGTGTACGTTAGCTGATTCTGGCGGCGGTAATTTCGCCTGTTCGAGATACGAAACACTATTGACACGATACCACAGGAAAAGCCTTGTGCCTGGACTACCTCGGAGATGAACTGTATGGTATGATAAAAATAAAAGCGGTCCCGTTGCTACAGCAACAGACTACAGCAACAGGTAGGCATACTTTTTCCCATCACGTGACTGGAATGTTTAACTGTCACAGCCTCAATTGTTGTATGTTGCTTCAAAGCGCTGTAAAACACTGTTAAGTTTCTTTGTGTAGATCTCTAAGCTACTAAAGTGAAGTACACCATCTGTGAAAAAGTGAAAAGATTGGTTTTATTCCTGGCGTATAAGCGACGTCAGTACAGTAACTACGGTCACAACTTGAAATAGCAACACTGTAAACAACAAATGTGCATTCGAGGAATCAGTTGGGAGCAGGCAGTGTTAAGCAGTGCACATGTGGCCATAGTATGTCAACGTTATTGTCTTATAAATCGCCTTGGAACAACGTCTAAATCAAGTGTTCCAGACAGTCTCCATAATATTTTGAAGAAGAGAAAAGTGTGTGTAAAGTTCGTCCAGCATGCTTCGACACACGAACAAAAACAACGACACCTGGACACCTGCCACTGATGTGATAGAAATCCGAAATGGTAATAATTCTTTTCTGGAAAAAATCGTCCCGGAAGATCAGAATTGGGGCTGAAAGCTTGTGATGCATATACTGTGTCATTTGTTATGCTTTTTCTACAAGACGCTATCTGTGGCTGACAATGTCCCTCAGCCAGATGCTGTCGCCTTTCCTGTTTCAGAGGAAACCTCTCAGCCTGCGAGATCCAGGCAAAGGGTGGAATTATTGATAGTTGGGAGCTACAATGCTAGGCGCGTAATGGGGTGCCTAATGGGATATGTCTGCCGAGGAGGGGAAGAAAACCAGTGTACACTCCTTTTGCATGCTGGGTGAAGTCATTCCAGACGTGGAACGCGTCCTTCCCGATGCCATGAAGAACACAGGGTGCAGCCAACTGCAGTTTGTGGCTCACTTCGGTACCAATGGTATGTGGTGCTCTGGATCGGAAAAAGATTCCCTCCGGTTTCGATGGGCTATTTGAAGTGGTGAAGGCTGTCAGTCTTGCCTGCGAGATGAAAGCAGAGCTCACCTTTTGCAGAATAGTCGAGAGCATCGATTGCAGATATCTCTACAGAAACGAGTGCTGGGTGTGAATCAGAGGTTCAGACGGTTCTGTGACCGTGTAGGCTGTAGGCTGCAGGCCGCAGATTTACGTCATAGGGCGGTGAGATTTCGGGTTCCGCTAAGTAGGTCAGGGGTGTATTACACGCAGGAGGCTGTGACACAGGGATTGGGGGCTGTGTGTCGTGGACTTGGTGGTTTTCGGTTCGGGGAAACGCAAAAAGGGCTTCAGTCTCAGAGGGTACAGGTCGGACACAGGAAGAACGTAGATCTAGGAACTATCGGTACAACAGTTGTAGATACTGTGTAGAGCTGTGTTGAGAAAGCACTAGAGCTCCAAGCGCTAATAGAAAGCACTACTGCTCAAATAGTTATATGCCCTGAAAGCTGGCTAAAGCCGGAGATAATTTCAGTCGAACTTTTTGCAAAAGACCTAACGGATAGGCTAAGTGCAGCTGGCGGTGGTTGTTGCTGTCAGAACTAATTTATCCTGTAGCGAAATTGAAGTAGGTAGTTCCTGTGAAATACACTCATGCTCATTAATTAAGGATAATTGCAGAATGTTGTAGCACACAACGTGGCACTACACAAAACTGGCGCTAACAGCATAGACACATAGGGAACACACACGACACAGATCTGTAAGTCCACGGAATTGGTGATAAGTTGAGAAAACTGTCCCGAAACACATGTGCTACAAAACGCCACTGTTTCTTGCGCATGTACCCCGACATCGATATGGCATATGATCACCATGCACACGTACACAAGCCGCACAACGGGTTGGCATACTCTGGATCAGGTGGTCGAGCAGCTACTGGGGTATAGCCTCGCATTCTTGCAGCAGTGCCTATTGGAGCTCCTATAGGGGTTTGAAGACGTGCAGCGATATGCCGACCAAGAGCATCCCAGATGTGCTCGATGGTGTTTAGGTGTGGAGAAAGGCAGGCCACTCCATTCGCCTGATATCTTCTGTTCCAAGGTACTCCTCCACGATGGCAGATCGATGGGGCCGTGCGTTATAATCCATCAGGAGGAAGTTGGGACCCACTCCACCCCTGAAAAGGCGGACATACTGGAGAAAAATGACGTCCCGATGCGACTGACCTGTTACAGCTCCTCTGTCAAAGACATGCAGGGGTGTACGTGCACCAATCATAATCCCACCCAACACCATCAGACCACGACCTCAATACAGGTCTCTTTCAAGGACGTTAAGGGGTCGGTATCTGGCTCCTGGTTCACACCAGATGAAAACCCGGCGAGAATCACTGTTCAGACTATACCTGGACTCGTCCGTGAACATAACCTGGGACCACTGTTACAATGACCATGTACTGTGTTCTTGATAGCAGGCTTTATTGGCTCTCCTGTGGTAGGCCCCCGGGCGAATAAACCATGTCTGTTCAGTCGTCTGTAGACTGTGTGTCTGGAGACAACTGTTCCAGTGGCTGCGGTAAGGTCCCGAGCAAGGCTACCTGCAGTACTCCGTGGCCGTCTGTAGGAACTGATGGTGAGATATCGGTCTTCTTGTTGTGTTGTACACTGTGGACGTCCCGTACTGTAGCGCCGGACACGTTTCCTGTCTGCTGGAATCTTTGCCATAATCTTGAGATCACACTTTGTGGCACACGGAGGGCCCGTGCTACGACCTGCTGTGTTTGACTAGCCTTCAGTCGCCCTAGTATTTTATCCCTCATAACGTCATCAGTATGTGTTCTTTGAGCCATTTTCAACACACAGTCACCATTAGCATGTCTGAAAACGTCTGCACACTTACTCGCTGCACCGTACTCTGATATGCACCAACACACCTCTGCGTATGTGGACTGTTGCCAGCGCCACCGTGCGACGACCGCAGGTCAAATGCACAGCATGGGCATACCCCGAGGTGACTTAAACCCGCAAACCGCCCGCCAGAGCGTTGTTTCACCATGTATCAGCATTATCCTTAATAACTATCGGTAGAGTTCATTCTTGGCATCCGGAATAAAATAATAATTGCGTCCTTTCACAGGCATCCCATAAAATTACTGAAAGGTTCAAAGGAAACTGAAGTCTAATTTCAAACAAATACCCGGCTCAAACAATTATAGGTGGTGGGGACATCAGTTTGACTTCGATAACTTGGCAGAAATACACGTTTAAATCCGGAGTTACGCATAAAACATCATCCGAAGTTTTGCAAAAAGCATACTCCAAAAATTATATCGAGCAATTAGTTCATGAGCTTACTCGAATAGTAAACGGTTGTGAAAGCACACTTGACCTTCTAGCAACAAATAATCCTGATTTAATAACGAGCATCGAAACGGAAACAGGGATTAATGAAAACAGGGTTGTTGTAGCGAGACTGATTACAGTAACTCACAAAATTAGCAAAAACAAACTGAAGCGTTCCTGAGAGACAATCTCCACCACTTCCAAATTGATAAGTGTAGACCAGATGTGGCTCTAATTCAGAGAAACAGGAGCGACAAAAGTTGATAGATTTATACCAAATTAACAAACGAAGAAGCTCATCTCCCTTGGCACATAAAACAGGTCAGAACACTGTTGCAGAAACAACGAAAAAGCATGCCAAATTTAAAAGACCGCAGAACCCCCAAGATTGGCGATATTTTACAGAAGCACAAGATTTAGCGTGAACATCAATCCGAGATGCTTATAATAGTTTCCGCAACGAAACTTTGTCTCAAAACCCGGCAGGACATTCAAAGAGATTCTAGTCTTAAGTAAAGTATGTTAGCGGCAAGACAATCAATGCCTTCTTTGTGCGATAGCATTGGAAATACTATCGATAACAGTGCTGCTAAAGCAATGTTACTGAAAAGAACCTCCGGAAATTCCTTCATCGAAGAAGACGAAGAAAATATTCCAGAATTCGAATCAAGGACAGCTGTCATCCTCGGAGCAGTGAAGCAACTTCACTTATAAAAGCAAGTCTTCGGTCCGGACTGTATACGAGTTGTTATGTATCCTTCAGAGAACGCTGATGCAGTAACTCCATACTTACACACAAACGCACGCTTCGACAAAAGGTCCGTACTCAAAGACTGGAAAGTTGCACAGGCCACACTAATACCGAAGAAAGGCAATTGGTGTAATCCACTAAATTATAGGCCCATATCATGAACGTCGATATGTAGCAGAATTTTGGAACACACATTGTGTTCGAACATTACAATTTACCTCGAAGAGAACGGACTACTGACACTCTATCCCCACATTCACACAAATATTTTCTGCGACGAAACATAAAATTACGAAGCGAGATCTTTTTCACTTATCCGATTTACGCCTTTCTCTTTTTGTAATTCACACACGTATCCTTTGTACATGTTCACTATATATTTAGCTAATTTGCGTAACATAAGCAATAAGCAGTGACGATAACTCTGAATCAAATCGGAAGAAAGTGGGCTGCCATTGCACTCTCGTTTAATAGGCTGCCTAAACTTGTTCAAGGCAAGATCTTTTGATTTAGTACTGAACTGTACACGTCCAAAAAAGGTACAAAAAAGCCTGCGAGAGCATATATTTATCTTTTACAGATGAATCACAATCTGCCTTTTCCTACTTTGTTGGGGCTGAAACGGACGACTTCAAAACACAAAAATCATCGTTGTTGATCAACCGTAAAAGGTAAACTGTGTTCTCCCGCACTATTATTTAGATCTTTTTGGGCTCTATAATCTGATACTTGATGTAGATTTTATGTATTACGTAGGGTATATCAGCAGAGCGCGCTGGTGGAAAATACTTTTGCTTAATTTAGATGATGAAATTTAAACAGCTGACCAGACATTCACGGAACATAGCTAAGAACCATCACGATTAATCCAGCTTTAAAATAAAATAAAAACTGCATTAAAATCGGACCTTTCGTTTGGCAGCTACAGTGCAACACACAGATACACAGAGACACGAGTTAAACTTAAAAACTTAACAATAATAATAATAATTAATAATAATAGCTACATTAAAATGAGACCTTCCGTTTAGGAACCACAATTCCACGGACAGACACACAGATAAACACGTTAATCTTATCACATCACACCCCTCTGATTGTGTCGGTGGATAATAATACCCCTTTGTTTCCGTCGGGAGTTAATAAAAACTTTTCTTGTTAAATGTTTTCTTACTTTTTGTCTTGTGTATTTGGGTAAGCGCGGGTGGTGGTGGTGGTGGTGGAGGGTGGGGGGTGGGGGGGGGGGTGCCGGCTGGCTATGCGATACGATGTGCAGGCGACATTTTGTTTGGACGGAAATGTGGTGGAATGGAGGGTAGAGATGTAGGCCCGGGGCCCCCATGGCTGTACTTACTTCCCTGCCCTTCCTGCGTGTGACCGCTCGATGAGCGTCACCACCAGGCCTGACGACATCCTACTTCACGTGAGACGCCCCACCATTCCATTCGCCGAGACGACGTGACCGCTCTTTTTCTGACAAGATAACCAATTCAATTACCCGTACGTGTACGTTGCTGATGGACCTTCACACCAGACGAAGAAAGAACATTATGGTTTAACATTCGGTCGACGACGTTGAAAGGTGGCTACACTGAGCCACAGCGCCAGAGATCGCTAGAGAGCATTGTTCCGCCGCCTCCACTGGCACAGTGATTATTGAGATGTCGTAGTGGGCAGTGCTTGTCCAGGACTCGTAGTAGTCAGTTCGTGTTCAGATGTGCTAGTAAGGAGTGCTTGCTGAGATGTGATACTGAAAAGTTCTTGTTGAGATGTGGTAATAGCGAGTCGGTGTGGAGATATATTGTAATTATGAGAGTGATTTTGGTCAATATATGAAGGTAACGAAACTTGATTTATTTTTCATTATTTCCATGTTTTAAATAATGCGTCATTACAGGTTCAGTCAACAAAGCATCTGGCTTGTGTTCTTGGATTAGAGTGTAATTCTGGTTTTCTTGAGTAATTATGGTATTTTTATTTCCTTTAATTAATTCAGTATAAGTGATATTTAAAAATTTCTTGTGTTGTTGAAGAAGAACCGTGCCAGATGCGTATGTTGAGTCATACTTCCACACACAGAACAGTTACACTTGTGCTTTGGTTTCGTAGGTTTTATAGTTGCTGGGGACTTAATTAATTAATTGTGTTAATGAAAATTTCCATTTCATTCTTTGTTGTTGTTCTATGCAGTCAGATAGCGTAATAATAACAGTCAGGGCCAACCGTTACGAGACTTCGTAATCGGACAGACAGCTACTAAAGCAAAAAAAATTAAAATTATTTGCATTCAACTTTAATTAAGCCCCCATGCACGTGGCGACCGCTGCTTCGGATCGTCCCTTGGAATCTTCTGATTGTAAAATTAGTAGACAGTAGTATTGTTGTAGTAATTTGTAGTTTAGTAATTGTAGTCTATATTGCATGTGTAGATTTGGTAATTGGCATTCTTCTAATGGTATTTTGCAAAATTTCATTTCTGTTGTCTTGTCTACGGGTTTGACAATTAGTGCAATTATTTCTATTGTTCGTTAATCGTGTTGAGGGAAACATTTCGTGTGAATGGTATTGTTGGAAATAAGGAGGCATTGTGTGTAATTTTCGTGCAGTGACGAGTTTTGTATATTTTGTAAATGATTACGCGATCGATGAAACAGGCAAAAATGATGAATAGTCAGAATAACGAAATTGTTGACATGGCGAACTCGCCAACACAGGACAACAGTATGATGAATAATGGAGTTGAAAACAATTTAATAAGCAGGGAAAATAGTCCGGAAACAGTTCAAAATTTTTCACAATCGAAAAATTCTCAGATTGCGTGGTTAACGGCAGAAGAAACGCAGCAGTTGATGAGTGCAATATTAAATTTGGGATCACGGTTAGAAGCCAGGATGGACGCAATGACAACACAGTTAGGCTCACAAATAGAAACATTTGGAACCGAGATGAAAGCTGAGATGGGAACAATTAGAACTGAGATGAAAGCAATGACAACACGGTTATGCTCACGAATAGGGACATGTTTCAAAAATATGAATGATGAATCAAACAAAGAAATTAGAGAAGAAGTACAACCGATTTTGAAGGCTCACAATAATAGCTTAATTTCAACAGAATTCAGACAAGAGGAACAGGACAGAGAACGGGAAGAAAAAGATCACGTGATAGTACAAAAATTTTCAGAGTTGAATTTACAACGCGCACACGATAAGGAAGAAATATTTGAGAAAATCGAGGAATCCGTACCAAATGACAGAATAAGTAATCTAACACATAAATATGAACAATTAACTACCACATGTGTCAACACTGAAACCCGAGTCGCGACACTTACGGAAGACGTAAATAATCAGAAAGAACAATTAGGTGACTCATCGGAAAGAGTTGAGGAGATCTCAGATAAATTGACAAGTGTTAGTTTAGCAGAAGGGTGTGAAGAAAGTAATCTGTTTCATTTACGGGATGCAACAAGAGAGCGCCAGGCGCGCGAACTTGACAATAATCGACATTGGGACTGGGACAGACGCGGTAGGTCTTTGTCGCCACGAGGCGGAAGCTTTGACTGTAAACACTTCTTGACTGTTCGTAAATTTAGGATCTTTTGTAATTGTAAGAATGACATACATCCATGTTCATGGTTAGATCAATTTACGTACGCACTTCCGCCAAATTTGCCACTGGGTCACAGACTGAAATTTATGTGCAGCTATTAATGTCCTCAGGGGATTCACTATACTAAGTGAATATGTGCCGTAGCGATCACAGGGCCCCGAGCTGTAGTGGTGCTATTTCCCTTTTAGTTTTCTGCACCGCTGCCTACTCTTTCACTATTCTTTGCATCTATAAAAACAATTCTTCTACTATCCATCTATCTAGACAGTAGGTAAAGAATAACTGTTTTACCCAAAAGTGACTTTGGAAATTACCGTTTGGATTTACTATATTTTCTGCAGCATTCATTCGTAGCTTAAATGAAATTTTACCTGTTTATCTTCGTGACAATATTACTTCTTATGTTGACGACATTCTTATTGCTAAACGTTCTTGGAGTGAGCATAACAAAATTTTGGATTCATTATTACGTAATTTTGCAAGAGTTGGCATGACAGTGAACTTGGAAAAATCAGAATTTGGTCGTTCTCAGGTGAAATTTCTCGGTCACATTATTTCTACAGAAGGTATTCTCCCTGATCCAAAAAAACTAGACGCTATTCGTAATTATGCTGTTCCTTCCACAAAACGTGATGTTCGTAGTTTCCTTGGTGTCTGTAATTTTCTTAGACGCTTTGTT
This sequence comes from Schistocerca nitens, assembly GCF_023898315.1. NCBI lineage: Eukaryota > Metazoa > Arthropoda > Insecta > Orthoptera > Acrididae > Schistocerca > Schistocerca nitens. The sequence continues at coordinate 441,159,404 of NC_064617.1, read as the reverse complement.
AGATTGGACAATTTGGCCACACCTCGTTTATGTGAATTATCTGGAAAAAATTCTAATTGGTGTTGGGATGAGGAAGCTCAGTCAGAATTTGAACAACTTCGTGATGCTTTAGTTGCTGCCCCACTTCTTTCACATCCGGATTTATCTAAAGATTTTTGTTTGGCGACGGACTCATCATACAAAGGCCTAGGTGCACATTTATTTCAAGAGATAGAAGAAAACGGCGTTGTAGTACAGAAGACTATTGCATTTGGAAGTCGTGTTCTCTCTAAATCCGAAAAGAATTATTCGATTACGGAACTTGAAGCTTTGGCTGTTGTTTGGGCTTTCACAAAATTTCGCACATTTTTGTTTGGCAGACATACTAAGGTTTACACCGATCATCGAGCTCTGGAATTTCTTATGTCGACAAAATTAACTCATGGCAGATTGTCACGATGGGCGTTGTACCTACAGGAATTTGATTTTAGTATTGTTTACATACAGGGATCTTCAAATATTGTTGCTGATGCTTTATCACGTGCACTTATGGGTTTGAAACAAAGTGCTGAAGAGGACTGCAAAGAAAACCATTATTGTTTGATGTACATTCAAGGTGTTGCGTTTGAGAACTTTATTTCGTCTTCGCTCCAGGACATCGCTAAGGAGTAAAATAAGGATCCAATCTGGAAGGACATTAAGGAGAAGTGGAGGAGAAAGGAAAGCGTAGCGATTAGACAGCATTATTTAGTTCGCAATGACATTCTTTTCAAACGAAAATCGGTCGACAACTCTGTTTGGTTAGTTTGTATTCCTGATGAGTGGGTCAATAAATTGATTTGGTACACACATTTCAGTTATGCGCACTTTGGTCCCAGAAAATGCTTTCATAAATTACGAGAAAATTGCTACTTCAGTAATATGGAAAAACGTATTCGATCTGTTCTTGCCAAATGCAAATTATGTCAAAAGGCTAAGCCGCCAACAGTTTCTCACAGAGCACCGTTGTTTCCTATCATTCCAGCGAAATTAAAGGAGATGGCTGCAGTCGATTTGTTCGGTCCAGTGGTTCGTTCTACTAATGGTTTTGCGTACATTTTCGTAGCAGTGGAACTGACATCAAAATATGTGTGTTTTACACCGTTACGCAAAGCAACAGCTCGTTCAGTATCTAACGCTTTCATCAAACATTTTCTTAAAGAAGTTGGTCATGTTGATAAGGTTATATCAGATAATGGATCACAGTTTCGCTCTAAAATTTGGCTTCGTACTCTACGGCGTCGGAAGATTAAACCAATTTTCATTTCACTTTTTCACCCTCAATCTAATGCTTCAGAGAGATGGATGAAGGAAATCAATAAATTGTGCCGTCTTTATTGTCATCAGAATCACAGAACATGGGATCAGTATCTTCATATTTTTCAAAACATTCTGAATGAACTTCCTAATGACTCAACTTCTTTACCGCCTATACTGATATTAAAAAATAAAGTACCGACAAATCGCATTTCTGAAATCGTTCCTCTTCCGCCTTCACGGAAACTGCGGCATTCTGAAGTTGTCAACCTGGCTCTACGAAATATTGCGTCTGCGGCTGCAAGAAGAGAGAAATCAGCTAAACGTCCTGGTCGTTTAAAAATTTTGTCAGTTGGTCAAAAGGTGTTAATTAAATCTCATCGTTTGTCTCATAAAGGAAAAGGCTTGTGTCGCAAATTTTTTCTGCTTTATAACGGTCCATACAGAATTCGCAAAATTATTCATGATAACACTGTTGAAGTAGAAACTCTTAAATCTCGGCGTTCTAAGGGAATACATCACATATCGAATGTTAAAATTTTTGTGGAATGACATGCTTTTGAGAAACTAACAGCTACATGTAAACACGCAGAGAGTACAAGGATACCGCGCTGTGTTTTGGCGGCGGCACATACTCAAAGCAACAGTCAGTCTGCGCGCCGCACAAGGCAGTCGTTGACCGCAAACAATCACTTCCTACGTCACGCGCCTACAGCTGATCGAGCGCTCAGTGCGAATGCACTGACAGACGTAAACAAATACACAGTCTAATTTCTCCGAATAAATTCTGTATAAAGCTATAAGGACTTCATAAATTATGTTATTAACGTTCAGTATTTTTCAGGATACGGTTGTATAAAGTATTTAAGACCTTCAGGTAAATTCTGTGCGTGTCCGACGTTAAGACGACTTGCTTTGGAGAAAATTTTCAGGAAGAAGGTCATTTCGAAGAAGAAAGTAATAAACAAAAAAAGGTAACGGTTAATTGAGTTTATTTTTCAGGTAACATAATTCCACTTAGGTACGTACTTCAGACGTAATTTGCTGCTTGCGATTACGTGATTCATACTTTGTGCTAATTTCATGTTCTATGAATTTACTAGTGAAGCGACGTGCTTACGCATATTAACTGATTTTGACAATGATTAATTAATGAACAGGGTTGTTATTTGTATATATTACGCATCGCTTGGCTGCTATGCTTTTTCACTGATGTCATATTTTTCTATTATGTGCCTGCTGTGCTTATTTATTTAAATTATAATTGTCACCTGATTAATTGTGCTGATGTGGTTAGATATGTAAGTTATACTTTGTGATTTATCTGCTTACGCCTTCATGTTTACTTATTAAGATTACATATAAACATTTATTTGCTTATGCTGATATGATGCTAATGACCTGTTTATTATGATAGATAACATATTTGCTGCCTTGCTTATGGATTGCATATTTACACATTTCTGTTTTGTTGTCATAACTACTCTTCAATTTAGTATATAGAAATGCTGATATACTGTGTACAAACATAGAGACTAGGTTACACTATGGTATTAATTGTAGATTGTTCGCTTGGCAGAGCCTTGTTATAGGGATTGTGCTGCATCCACTTGTTGACATTCTGTTCTCTACTGGTATATTTACTCGCTATTGCATGTTTTGCTTACGCTCAGTGCCTTATATTTTTAAGATAAGAAAATGAACTGCTATAATTCGACGAACGACATTAGTAAAAGAAAGTCATAGAAGTCACATGAGCTGAGGTTTTATGGAAGCTGTATAAATTTATGCTAATAGGAAGGAAGCTAACGACATGACAGACCAAAACTAGGTTTAGACCATTGACAGTATTACACTGCATTTTCGTGAGCAATTGAAATAGGAAGTGACACAAAAAATACTCCACATGTTTGCTTCTGCTATGATTCTTGAAGTGGTGTACACACTGTGAAATGTTATGATCATTCACACTCCGTAATCGTACTTAATTACTGAGAGTTATTCGAACTAAGGTCTGTTAGAGGTCATGTATGCATTTCTTTTATTTAATGATGGACAAGGAACCAAAATGTATCTTATAATTTATAATGAGTAGAAAATTTGGGTCAGATGGATTACACAGAGGTTGTGTGTGGACACTGTGTCTTCGGATTGTATGGGATGATGAATTGAAGTTGCACTAGGATTTTGTCTGTACTTGTTCGAGGAGACTGACTAGAGGAAAGAGTTGTTATGGAAGTGAAATGATATTGGTGCTGAGGTTTATATGTATCGACGTATTATTGAGGTATTGAGATTAGGTGAAGTAGATGATTATTGGAGTTTTCGTGGACAAAAGGTAAGATAAATGATATTGATGATCGATGTATTGAAAAGGTATTAGTGAAGTATTGAGATTAAGTTGATGATTATTGGAGTTTTGGTGGATAAGAGGTAAAGTAAATTAGGAGCATATTTTTTTGTTGGTCCATATGGAACAAGGAGGATAAAGATGGCAGACTAGAACACTCAAGTAGAAGGAAGATTGTCTACACACACACTTTGTCAAATCACTAAGCAGTATACACTTTTTTTTGAAGAGAGGAAGTATTTGCATATCTTGGCTCTCTGACAGTTGTTCAGCAACAGTACAATTTGATCTGGCTTGGCAAACATTGGTCTAGACATGATGACTATGACGTTGACTAACTATTATTGACTGTTATACATTGCTGCCACTACTACTTGATACACATAATGAACATAAAATTTCGACAGAATTGCATTTACACAGTTAACACTATTCAGTTACACAGTAGCACTAATGTGGATGAAAGATGAGTGAGTGTGTTTTGTGTGTTTTCCTTTTATAATCCCAGAGAAGTGATCCCAACCTATCTCCTAAATATTATTTCACTTGTTTGTTGTGGCTTGCACTGACACCCATAAATATTATAGGTTAACTGTTATTGTGTACTGTAATAGTTAATGTGACAATTACCTGATATCATTTGTGTGTTTATTATGATTTGTATGTTTAGTGTAAGAGCATTGATAATAATTTGTTAAAGAAATTGTATGTGCATTCAAACTATTGTTCATGACTGAACTGTCTCAGTAGTTATGGTGAATAGTATGGACTGTTACTTGCACTTTTTCTACATGATTGGTGCCACAAGGACATGTTTAATTTCTGCTGATGAACTGTGTGATCAGTGATTGTAAAAAATTATGGACTGTTACTTGTACCTTTTCTACATGATTGGTGCCACTAGGACATGTTTAATTTCTGCTTATAAACTCTGATGAACAGTGTGATCAGTGCTAGTGAATTTTATGGAACTGCTTCTGCTGAGAAATGTGACTTGTTGCTGTGTGCACCTGATCAACATTGCTGGTGCCACTAATGGACTGCTTCTACTGAAATGGTGTTACTTGTTGCTGTCTGCACCTGCTCAACATTGCTGGGTGCCACTGATGGATTGCTTCCACTGAAATGAAGTCACCTGTTGCTGTGTGCACCTGATCAACATTGCTGGTGCCACTAATGGACTGCTTCTACTGAAATGGTGTTACTTGTTGCTGTCTGCACCTGCTCAACATTGCTGGGTGCCACTGATGGATTGCTTCCACTGAAATGAAGTCACCTGTTGCTGTGTGCACCTGATCAACATTGCTGGTGCCACTAATGGACTGCTTCTACTGAAATGGTGTTACTTGTTGGTGTCTGCACCTACTCAACATTGCTGGGTGCCACTGATGGATTGCTTCTACTGAAATGAAGTCACCTGTTGCTGTGTGCACCTGATCAACATTGCTGGTGCTACTAATGGACTGCTTCTACTGAAATGGTGTTACTTGTTGGTGTCTGCACCTATTCAACATTACTGGGTGCCACTGATGGACTGTTTCTACTGAAAAAATTTCACTTGTTGGTTTTTGCACCTGTTGACCATTGCTGGGTGCTACTGCTGGAACTGTCAACTACTTGTTTCTTGGGCTATGGAAAGCGTTTATGTGAATATTTGTATAAACTGATTTTTTGTGTATTACTGGTTGTGAAAAGTTATGAGACTCTTACCTGCACATATTCATCATTGCTGACGCTATTGATTGAATTGTTTAACCACATAATACTTGTGTAAACTATTATGTAAAGTCACATGTATGAAAGAATTTGTATTGCTTACTGTATTCTATATAATAGGTTATTGAAAGGTCAGTGCAAAGCCAAAATTTTATCTAGTTATATGATATTTACGTATTAATATTATCTTTTATTTTTGTCTGTATTTTTTTGACGAATTTGGTGGTATTTTCACCACCAATGCTGGCAAAAATACCATCAAATTCTAGCCGTGGAGGAAGGGCATATGAAAGGTGGCTACACTGAGCCACAGCGCCAGAGATCGCTAGAGAGCATTGTTCCGCCGCCTCCACTGGCACAGTGATTATTGAGATGTCGTAGTGGGCAGTGCTTGTCCAGGACTCGTAGTAGTCAGTTCGTGTTCAGATGTGCTAGTAAGGAGTGCTTGCTGAGATGTGATACTGAAAAGTTCTTGTTGAGATGTGGTAATAGCGAGTCGGTGTGGAGATATATTGTAATTATGAGAGTGATTTTGGTCAATATATGAAGGTAACGAAACTTGATTTATTTTTCATTATTTCCATGTTTTAAATAATGCGTCATTACAGGTTCAGTCAACAAAGCATCTGGCTTGTGTTCTTGGATTAGAGTGTAATTCTGGTTTTCTTGAGTAATTATGGTATTTTTATTTCCTTTAATTAATTCAGTATAAGTGATATTTAAAAATTTCTTGTGTTGTTGAAGAAGAACCGTGCCAGATGCGTATGTTGAGTCATACTTCCACACACAGAACAGTTACACTTGTGCTTTGGTTTCGTAGGTTTTATAGTTGCTGGGGACTTAATTAATTAATTGTGTTAATGAAAATTTCCATTTCATTCTTTGTTGTTGTTCTATGCAGTCAGATAGCGTAATAATAACAGTCAGGGCCAACCGTTACGAGACTTCGTAATCGGACAGACAGCTACTAAAGCAAAAAAAATTAAAATTACTTGCATTCAACTTTAATTAAGCCCCCATGCAACGTGTCTTTGCAAACGGGACGCATGCTCGGACCCTCAAAAGGACCCGCCCCGCCATTCGCCTTAAGTTATTCAGGGAAATCATGATAAACATAAATTAGCGTCTTAGGACGGGCTTCGTACCACCGCCCTTTTGAATAGCACTCTTGTGTCTTATCACTGTACATCAGAGTGAAAAGAATATATTGAGTACTCTTATTTACGATTTAATAACTAAGCAGTGTCTTGTTAGGTATTCTGTTTACTGTATTTCAGAGAGTAAACCATCGAACGTGACTGTATCAGTTGGCATACAGAAGCCTAGCAGGCGTTGACTGAACTTTGCATAACTGCTACTCTCCTACAACCAGTCTATATTCTTAACGTAAAAATTTAAAGTTTACAACTAATGCTGTATCTTACGACTTCTTAACATACAACTTTCCTCCAATGACTCATAGCGAACAGCAGACCGACAAAAATGTGACCTGCCGCTGAGTATTCAGAACAAAGCATAAGAGGTCAACAGAGCTCTTTATTGCTTTTCAGTCCAACTGGAGGTTTATTTCTCATTTATTTCTCATTTATCCTCTTTTTGTACAAGTGCAGTTGGTAAATATAGACGTGTTCGTTTAAGACAAAATATAGGAAAATATAGTTTTGGTAACATCGCAAATATGGTCAGTTGTGCCCATGGTTTAACAGGTTGCAAGTGCGACTGAAACTTCTTGGATAACGTTGTCACATCGCAGACTTGACTAATCTTGTATCGGCTTACCATTATTATTTTGTCCTCTTGGTGTCAGAGTATATTTGGAAGCAGTGAAACGTGACGAGCGGTGTCGAACCTTATAGACCAGAATGTAACAACTTTAAGGAAGCCGTCAATGTCGCATTCTCAGTTATCACTGGAAATGGGTATCTAACAGCCAAAATGATGCCAGAAAACCACCCAGAATAAAACAGATACGCATGTGGTGAAACGAGAGTTTCCCATATATATCGCTGACGATGGGTATGGTAATAGTATCCTATGTTGAAAAATGGTGGAGACTCGGCATTATCCAAACATTTTATGAGTTATTACTAATAGCCTCAACTGAACCATCACTGAACCAAGTACATCATTGGTAACGACATGTTACGAAGGGATACCTTGTGTAAATTCGATAAAAACTTTATGAGCCATTTTCATAATTAATTCTTTACTCGGTAATTGGGCAAAACCAAAGGAAAATTCACACAATGACCAGCATGGTGTCAATGGATGATACTTTTCAAGTGCTATCGAATAGTGTAGATGTCCAAGATACACAAACTTTATTAACGGTTCACATGTGATGCGATGCACCACTAATGACCTTGGATTATTAATTCACAGTTAATAAAGACACAACCGTATTCAACAGCATGTGGTCGTATTAATAGATGGTAATGATAATACAATTTTACATTTCTTGCTTTTTATGGAAGATAGGTGCTTAAGAATAATAGCTCCGAAATTTTTGCGTGAAACCTCTTAAAGCTCTTTAAATAAAACAAACGTTGCAAACATTCTACATCTTTATTCTTCATACAAAGATATTTGCAGTCCTGTGCATGTGGCCAGCTCCGCATGGTAGCTAGCAAACCTTCGGCGTGTAACGTACCTACGTCGGTACGTGAGAACCTAGGTGATTTAATCGAGTTTCTAATTCGAAGAGTCCTCTCGCAGGTGAAGTACCCTCTCCATCAACATGACAATGGCAGACCACACACGAGCCCTGAATCAGCTGCAACAGTCCGACGCCTTGGGTTCACTGTCATCGGCCATCCTTCATACAGTCCGCACTTGGCTCTATCTGTTTCCAGAACTTACAGAACACCGTCGTGGACTTCACTTGAATAAAAATGAAGCGCTGCAAACGGAATTGAGGTTGTGGCTCCGCCACAAAATAGAACACTCCACGGTGACGGCATGAACAATTGGTTTCTCATCGGGGAAATTGACGTGTAGACATGAAAAATAGAGTTGTTAAGAACATTTGCGTTATTTAAAAAGTTTTAATAGTTTTAACACAAAAATTTTGCAGATATTACTTTCCAACACACTGAGACGAATCTTGTAAATACAAAAATGTGCTAAACTTCCTTTATTAGCATGTTGTATGAGGACTATGTCGTAAAAGATAAATGTAATTTTATAGACTGTGTATAGCGAAAACCAGCCAAGATTGTATCTAAATATTATTCTCTTTTCAAAACAAAAGTAGGGCAGTGAAGTTTCTGATGTTCAGCTGACCTCTTCTTGTGCTTCCTTTGAAACAGAGGTACGTGTAACTGCTCCGTGTAATTTATTATAATAATAAGTTAATTTTCTTATAAATGTGTCTGCAGTCACGTGTAGAGTCCCTTAGTGTCACATACCCTAATCTGGTTTATGAGTTTTGATATTTCAGGGCTGTGTTTCAGGATTGTGCACATATTGTTTCGAATCAAAACGGCCGTGTGTCGGGTCGTTTCACTATTATGTACGTACAAAGTCCAACCATTGCATTATTTTCCTACTAACAAGGGGAGGCCGCCAATTGTGAAATTCAGATTCGATTCATACTGCGCATAATAAAAGCTCATGGCCAGAGGTGTAATGTGGCAAAGCACCAAGATGCACTTCTCAGCCGTTGTCGAGAAAATCGACAGTTAAAAGAAAATCGTTGCGGTGAAATACTCTCTACGATTTATAATTTTCTACAGCGTCGTGGCGCAGCGGTAAGCGCTCGGGTTCGTAATCCGAAGGTTGCCGGATCGAATCTCGCACCATGCAACCCTTTTCTTTAGTATTTGTTTTTTTGTAATTCAAATATATATATATATATATATATATATATATATATATATATATAATTCCCGGCAATCAGTTGCAACAATTATGCATATAATAAGTTGTTGAAAGTCATTTGTCGTGGAAAAACTGGCGACTTCGAACATCATTATGTTTTCCGCAAACAAATTGTATTTCACAAATGTTATTAATTGTCTTCATAATGTTAACCACGTATAGTTAACGGAAGACGTAGAAACGGTATTCCGAAACGAATACGTATAGCGTAAGTCAAACGTTCAAATTAGAATAGAGACCCACGAGCACAAATTCGCTGTGGCAGGTATGAAATATAAACTCCGTTGCTCGCTCGTTACACTTGAAGGACAGATGTTGAATGGGCCGAAACGAGCCGCCGCATTACAGCGTAGTTGCCTGCTAACTTCGAAAGAAGGTAGATGCGGTCCCTATCGCAACTTATAACATCGTCGAAAATCAGTGCGGACGGGAGAGCTTTGGTACACCCTGTTAAAAAAACGGAAAAATAGAGGCGGTACAATTGGAGAGCGATCCGCCTTCACCGCGGTAAGCGCTCGGGTTCGTAATCCGAAGGTTGCCGGATCGAATCTCACGCCTTGCAGTTCTTTTTATTATTAGTTTTTTTGTAATTCAAATATATATGAACCCGAGCGCTTACCGCTGCGCCACGACGCTGTAGAAAATTATTAATCGTAGAATTTCACCGCAACGGTTTCTTTTAACTGTCGATTTTCTCGACAGCGGCTGAGAAGTGCATCTTGGTGCTTTGCCACATTACACCTCTGGCCATGAGCTTCTACTATGCGCAGTATGAATCGAATCTGAATTTCACAATTGGCGGCCTCCCCTTGTAAGTCCGAATTTATACTTTTTGCCACCTTCTTCGTGGAAATGAGTATAAAGTAATCTTTATTTCGGGCAAACAGTGTGTGGTAAGCGCACCCTTTACATTGAAACAATATTATGACGTAATGACTTACATGAAATGTACTCGCTACATACTGATGTACTACCATATTACTCTTATTCTACTATATTAAGGATAGTTCCAACTTCTGGTACCGACTCCGTTCAATTCACAATCCAAAAATATTTCATATAACACTGACGAGCTAGGACAGCATCTCTTGATACTGAAACACACGTTACAGATGAAAGTAGTGTTAGTGGTCACGCGGAGAGGGTGTGTCCCTGTGCAATGTACCACGCTTTTATGAAAATTGTATATGAAGTACTTCGATGATGGCTCTGTTAATCAACTCAGTATTCACACAAAATAGGCTACAGAGTCAACAAATCTTGCACGAACTATCCGATGATTTGACAAATGAATAGTTAATATAAAGTTTCGACTGAATCGGTCTCTCTCTCTCTCTCTCTTTATTTTTCTTGCTTTCTTTCTTTTTTTCTTTACAATATATTCACAGTGTTGGTCCAGTATCTGTCTTATTCGTTGACAGAAAAATTGGAATTCACAGATTTCCTGCCACAGTTCCTGAAATGGTCATTTATAAGAGATAATTTACTAGTCCTTGCACTGAAAGATGCTCGGGAGGACTCCAATAAGGACCAGTGCTTCATAATAATTCAAGTCACAAACCTGAGTCAGATCAAACTTGCCATTAATTCTGGCAACGTAAATTCTTTTTAATTTTCTTAAGTGGGCGACTGGTAGTGGATGAGACCTCACCTGTCAAACTGCAGGAACATTACCGAAATTAACATCGGGTTTGACAGGCGATTCCTTCCAGCCTTCGCTTTTCTGTTCGGAACAATATAGAAGTGTTTCGGGTAGCTGTCACCTTTAGAAAAGAGTAATAGTGACATGTACAGTTTCCTATTTCGTTAATTAATTTAACAGATTACTGCTGCTATTCACTTCTCAGACCACATAGTATATGGACGAATTACATTATTTAGACATTCTTTGTGACAGAATATAGGTCCTCTGACCTAGAATTCACCTAAAATGCATTTGTTATCTTTAGTTTCCAATGTTTGTTTCCTTGCACACCAGTGCATTTAGTGGACGCTGGTCAGACATTATCTGATGATTCGTGTTAAACACGTATTAGTGTAACAACGCGCAATTTGTTTGCTTTTCATGCTATAGTAAAGTCCGATTTTCACTGACCAAAGTTTTTATTTATCAGTGATACTCACCAACCGATAATGACGAAAGTGAAACATCAAATTACGAAAGAAATTGTGAGGGTAACACTTACAGATTACTAAACCCGCCAACGGAAAAGTCATTGTGTCCGAATGACAAATGGAGTGGACAGGCACTAGCACAGAATTCTTGTCGAGGAGATAAGACTAAAATGTGACTGATAAAAATAAGCAAACGGTACAGTGGTTCAAATGGCTCTGAGCACTATGGGACTTAACACCTATGGTCATCAGTCCCCTAGAACTTAGAACTACTTAAACCTAACTAACCTAAGGACATCACACAACACCCAGTCATCACGAGGCAGAGAAAAACGGTACAGTGACTTCGTATTCATCACAACTGGCTTTAGCGTGGAAGATGTGGTTTTATCCTGTTCTCATGTGGGTAAGAATGTGCAGTGTAGACAAAGTGAGGAGGAAATCAAACTTATGCTGACGCATATGAACTGATTTCTACAAGAGAAAACCCACTATTGACGTAAGACGATAGGAGATTTCAAACCAGTGCATCTAGAACGCAGCATGGTACGCATATGAACTGCACGAAAACAAGCCATAAATGGAAAATTTTGAAAGCTGATGTACTCAGATAACCTTCCAAATTGGTAAGAACAACAACGGATGTTAAATCAACTGGAATCTATTATCGTTTAAATTTGTTAATTAATAAAGCAGCTTTAAATGTGACTAGTAAATACAGACATAACTATGGAGAAGTAGTGGACGCAAAAAAGTGATGAGGCAGACAAATATTGGAAGGAACGATGGAGACCTAAGGGACAAATCACTACATTATCTTAAGAAGTATGCAAAAAGGAATTAACAATCACTTTTCTATTTTTTTTTTTTTGAAGAAACCGCCGTATTGAAGAATAGAAAACATAAATACGGATAGTCGGACATTGATTTCAGCCTCGTCCTTTCTGCATACTACTTGTATATCTACTGAGCGATGTACGTAATTTTTATCATTCCATTACACCGTAATGGTACATAGATTTAATAGTGGAACAATTCTTAAAGTTTTAAGTAGCCTTTAAGAGCCCAAGAGTATTTTAAATATGTCCACAACGCGATAACACATAAATGGGGTACATATATGAGTAAACGAATACAAAGTTTATTAGATAATTGAAGAACGGTAGCGGAGTTCTCTTTGAATAATTGTTTTCCGCTGACTGCTCGACGGGGTGAAGGTGGTTGACACCTGGGTGGGAGGTCGTATGGTAGTTGGTGTTCGGGACGATGCTTGGATTTTCTTTTCATGCTTAGGGACTGAAAACAATGTACAACATTTGTTTGCATTTATTATGTCCTCTTATTGTGTACTGTTAATTCTCGTCTAACATTATGTGTTGGTTTCCCATTTTGTACGTCACTGCGTGACTGATAATTCATGTCACCGCTTTGTTTTCTGTTCGTGGATGTGGGTGCCTCTAGGGAAGATTCAGATGTATTCATTTTAACTGAAGACACTGAAATATCTCGAAAACTACACGTCAGATCAAAACGTTTATAATTGTCATTTGTTTGTCTCGGAGGGGGACATCCAATGATACCACACTCGAACCGCCACCCAACCCCGTGCGTGGGTGGGGGAGGACAACTTTGAAATCTTCAATAGGAATCCCCGTTTGTTATTGCAGATTACGATTTTACTGCAGAATCCACATAAGTTTTGTGTAAAGCATTTTCTTCGTCTCGTCACAGATGGCTCTGTAATCGGAGGGATAGAAATGGGTACACAGCCGTAATTTAGGACATGCTGCTCAGTGGCCCTTGAATATCCATGCTGCGAGAGTAGTACCGGGTAGTATTCCGTAGTTTCTGATTTCAAACGCCATTGACAACGTTGTATTCCTCTGACGTATCCAACAGGGACTACTCGGCGCGCCACCATGGCCATGCAGTCACTGTGACCGGTGCTCGCACATCCTGCACACGTAGAACCATTTGAACCATTTTTTGAACCCAGAAGTCCACAATCTTAAAGCCGTCGGGCAATCAGCTAAAAACAAGACTTCAAAGATACTTTGTTACCTTTCCTCCATTCACTCAATCATATACGTATTCCACTTTCGTGTTATCGCGTTTTGCACAAATTAAAAATGCTCTTGTGCTCTTAAAAACCACTTAAAAATTCAAATAGTTTTTCTACTATTACATCTATCTTAAGTTAAAATGAACACCCTATATATTCTGCGGACCACTATGAAGTGCATGGCAGAGGCTATTTCCCACTGTACGACTGATTGTTATCATCATCTCATTCATTCGCGGACGGTGCGCGGAAAGAATGATTACTTGAATTTCACTGTGCGCACTCATGGAAAGCTCTACAAACTTAAGGACGACTTTGATAACGGAACATAACATATTAACGACTCGGTGCTGTCAGAGGCCGCCTATTCGTGCACAGAAAGTTGTGCGTTGCATCTGTGAGGTCATCGCGACTATAGCGCCAAATAGAGCTGGCCCCGTAGTTGAAGGACCGATGAAAGGCAGCGTTTGTCAATCATCGGGCAGTTACGGTGGATGACTTCACATAGGGAAAAATCATCGGGAACATGGACGAAGTGTGACGAGTGTAGCTCAAGAATTTGGTAGTTCTCACAGCATTGTTTCACTCTCTCGTTCCGAACCACAGACATTGCTCCCCGAAGGACAGAAGGTGCTCGAACACGGTCGACTACAGCAGTAGATTACCTCTATCGCCGACGAAGGTTGGAATTCGCACGCCACTACTAAAACTGCGCGTCCATTGAGTGGCAACGGGTGGTCTTTTCCGAGGAGAGATTGCCGTTGACTTGCTCGGTGTGAACGTTTGAGAGCAAACACCCTGCAACAATCGTCTGGAGGTCCGAGGCCAAAGGAGAGAGCGATATGGTCTAGGGAATGCTTCAGTGGCGTTCTCTGGGTCGTCTTATCATTCTGAAAGGCACATTGGATCAACACAAGTATACATCTATCCTTGGAGACCAAGTCCAACCCTATATTCAGTTTGGTTTTCCTCGGCACGATAGCATCTACCAGCAGAACAATGCAATGTGTCACACAGTTCGCCGTGAATGTGCGTAGTTCGAAGAGTGCCAGTATGAGTTTACCGTGCGCCCCGGGCCACCAAACTCCCCGCATCTAAGCACAATCTAGAATTTGTGGGACTATGTCCGTCATGCTGCTCATGTCACTGATCCTCCGGAGAAACTTAGCGCAGCCGGCCACAGCGCTGGAGTCGGCATGGCTCCACATCCCTGACGGTACGTTCCAGGGCCTCATTGACCTTATCCCTTTAGGTCTCGCAACGGTACGCGCTGCGGAAGGTGGTTCAAATGGCTCTGAGCACTTCTGAGGTCATCAGTCGCCTAGAACTTCGAACTAATTAAACCTAACCTAAGGACATCACACACATCCATGCCCGAGACAGGATTCGAACCTGCGACCGTAGCCGTCGCTCGGTTCCAGACTGTAGCGCCTAGAACCGCACGGCCACCCTGGCCGGCGCGGAAGGTGGTTTTCAGTATTTGGACAGGTGGTCACGTTATTGTGACTGGACAGTTTATGTCCCACAGATAAATTTGCTAAAATTGAGCATTTCATTAGTATTGCCACGGTAAATAACATAAAACACAAAGCATTCATGGTACTGGCAAGAGAAAGGATTCATATTATTCGCATAAATTTGATTATGTGGACTGTATTGTCTGCATTTAAAAGCGGTAGCAACAATTCCTTCGTTGTCTTGGGATTGAGTAGATGGTGTGACATAGACTCATGCGAACTAAATCCACGATAAATCTACGACGGGGAAAACTGCTAAGGTTGACAGACTTGCAACACCGGTACCGCAGGTATTTTCTACTCGACAAATGACGGCGAAATCTATCTATGACAAGGCCGTACCTTTGCTGTCAAGAGTTCTTAACTTTGCACCTACACCAGTTTCATTGCCACTAATGCACTTTGTCAGCTATATCGAAGAAGCCTTGAGGCCTCTTGCAACAGATTCAGTAGAGAAAATCTGTCGGGAATTTGGCCATGTGTTGACGAGAGGCGCACCACCGAAGGGAAACGTTTTGCCTATGGAGAAGGAAACCCTCCATAACTTACGGGCAGACGTGGATACTACAATACCCAACGTGGTAACGCTACCATGTTCGTGACATGGGACGACTATATTAATAAGATGAATATTTTGTGCCGGTCGCTGTGGCCGAGCGGTTCTAGGCGCTTCAGTCCGGAACCGCGCTGCTGCTACGGTCGCAGGCTAGAATCCTGCCTCGGGCATGGATGTGTGTGATGTCCTTAGATTAGTTAGGTTTAAGTAGTTCTAAGTCTAGGGGACTGATGACAGATGTTAAATCCCATAGTGCTTAGAGCCATTTGAATGTTATGTTACAGAATATAGCAAGATCGATAGGGACCATGTTAACAGTGTAAGAAGACGAGCAGAACTTTTGACTTCCAGTTCAAATGGTTCAAATGGCTCTGAGCACTATGGGACTCAACATCTGTGCTCATCAGTCCTCTAGAACTTAGAACTACTTAAACCTAACTAACCTAAGGACATCACACACATTCATGCCCGAGGCAGGATTCGAACCTGCGACCGTAGCAGTCGCGCGGTTCCGGACTGAGCGCCTAGAACCGCGAGATGACTTCCAGTTCCCTACCAAAGAAGGTCATTTGGGACCTCATAGTTCAGTTGCACCTGGGACGTACAGTGTGCTTAAGACCCACAAAGAAAGCGTTCGCATATGTACTCTTGTCAGCACTACTGGAGAAGCCTCCTACGATTTGCACAGGAAATGGGCGTCTCTACTCATACCAATTGCAGACAAGTGTCTACATAACATAAGAAATTCTGCTGATTTCATCGGCAAACTTAGGTCACTTGAGCTAAAAGCAACGATTTCTATTGGTCTTTTATGATACCGTCGCCCCTTTTCATAAAAGTGGCTCTGGTGAAGACGCTGCATCTCATTGGCACCAGGTTTGGAATTGACATAACAGCGTTGCTGTAGCACCTGCAGCGTAATTTTAAGAACGAGGTTTGTGGACAATCTGACGGTATCGCAATGGGGAGTCCTTTTATTCCCTGGTGGTCAACCTTTCGCTGGAAGATTTCGACGAGCAAGCACGCAAAGCAGGTGTAAAACCAACAGTATTTTGAAAATATGTTGATGGTAAGAGCGCCAGACAAAAAGTCAATCAGCCATAGAGACATCATTATAAGTGTCATTCAGTCTGGTGTAATTCCACCCCTGGATTTGATAACCTCTTAGATTCGGTTAGTTTACTAGGTTGTGCAGGTGCATCGCGTCCAGATTAACCCACTCGCTGAGGATTTACTCTAAATTGCGGAGATGTTGATGTCGGCATTTTATCTACTGATCCAACATATCTCACAAATTTTGTATTAGATTCAAATCAGGTGCCTTTACAGGCCAGTCGAGATGGAAAAGGGTGGAGAAGTTTTCAGAACACGAGTCACATATATTCCACCCCGATGAAGCCTGCTATCGTCGTCTCGAAAAATAGGAGTAACAACAGCATATTCGTCACGCAGATGTTGACTGAAAGAATAATTAAATAAACGAACTGGTTCATGTAAGTGGCCACCTAGTGAGCGGGCCAAATTCGTGATGAGAAAAACAGAACCAAAACATCGGAGACCCACCTCCACCTTGAACCTGTCCTTGCGCACACTCAGGACGAAATGCTTCGTTTGGTCTTCGGTGCACTCGACGACGTGCGTCTTTTCAGCGTAGGTAAAAAAGGGATTTGTCAGACCACATTACGTTCGGTCTGTCAGCAGCTGTCCACGTTCGATGATTTCTAGCCCACTGAAGACGCTCAGCAGTTCATGTCGCCATCTTCTTTAGCTGATAGATGGAGATGGATCTTCATTCACTGCCTGCATAAACTTCTTTCGGGTTTGGATGAAATTTTGATTCACAAGCTGTGAAACACATCTGCGGCCTGTCTCAGTCGGTTTTCCGATCACAATTCTGACATCGTGATTTGTGGCCACCTTTGTTACACCGTTGCTTGTAGACATTTTGAACAGTCCGCTGCGAAACACCCACAAATCCAGCAGCTTCGCACACCATATAACCATGGACACGACCAAATGCGATTGTCAGTTTTTGCCACTCTGTCATGTCGTTACATGTACCTATGTTTGTGTACAATTTCCACTTAAAACATACCTACTTCCTTGTGATCAAGTAGAGGCAGCGCGCGTGGTTGAGCACATGACTTGATCGCTGCGCTATCTGCAAATTCTTAACGATTCAGCTGCGCATGCGCACTGGGGTACTTAAGTTTTTATCCGGTGAGTTTACATTAATATCGACAGTCTCACAAAATACCTCCGACATCTAAATTCCCTATATGAAAATATAAACTTTACTATGGAGATAGAAAAAGAAGGTTGTCTTAGTGCGACGTAAGAGAGAGGGTACATTTGCGTTTTTGGTATTTCGAAAGGGCACTGACTCGTAGTAGTCAGTTGGTGTTCAGATGTGCTAGTAGGGAGTGCTTGCTGAGATGTGATACTGAAAGGTTCTTGTTCAGATGTGGTAATAGCGAGGCGGTGTGGAGATATATTGTAATTATGAGAGTGATTTTGGTCAATATATGAAGGTAACGAAACTTGATTTATTTTTCATTATTTCCATGTTTTAAATAATGTGTCATTACAGGTTCAGTCAACAAAGCATCTGGCTTGGGTTCTTGGATTAGAGTGTAATTGTGGTTCTCTTGAGTAATTATGGTATTTGTATTTTCTTTAATTAATTCAGTATAATGTTATTTAAAAATTGTTGTGTTGTTGAAGAAGAACCGTGCCAGATGCGTACGTTGAGTCACACTCCCACACACAGAACAGTTACTCTTGTGCTTGTTGTTGCGTTGGTTTTATAGTTGCTGGGGGCTTAATTAATTAACTGTGTTAATGAAAATTTCCATTTCATTCTTTGTTATTGTTCTAAGCAGTCAGATTGCGTAACAATAACAGTCAGGGCCAACCGTTACGAGACTTCGTAATCGGACAGACAGCTACTAAAGCAAAAAAAAAAAAAATTATTAAAATTATTTGCATTAATATTTTTATTAAGCCCCCATGCAATCTCTGTTTACAGGCAAATCTTCGACACACGTATACCATCTCAGATCCCGATAACTCACAAGCAGAACTAGAACGGCTTCAGACTTTGTTCCTGAAAAATGGATATTCATCTCAGCAGGGACAGATAGCGCAATAAACATATAAAAGACAGCACAAGGAAGATAATGAGGCCTTCAAGACGTCAGCCCACCTGCCATACATTGGAAATGTTTTCGGGAAAACAGGCGGAGTAATTCTAAAATATGAGACTGAAGTGCTCTTTCGTCCCACGTCAAAAATCTTAGTGCTTCTGGAATCGGTCAAAGACGACTTGAGACACACAATGCAAGTGTTTATAAGACTCCGTTTGAGAGTGGCAAATCATATACAGGGTAAATGATGCGCTGTGTGGAGGAGTTGAGGAACTCGTCTACCCCAAACCACCTAATGCTCTGTCACAGAATACTGTGATTTCTATTGGTCATTCAATGAAGTCCAGTGCAACAAAAATTTTGGCCCGTACTTCAGCCACCTGTAATTCCGTTATCACTAAATCACTAGATATAGCACTCACTAGTTGCGGTACGGCAGTTTGCAGTTGGATTCTGTACGTAATTCTGTCGTAGGAAAACATCGTTCTCTGAGTAGCCGGCGCCTTTCTGCAGTCCTACCGCGTGAAGAAAATCGATCTGACGTGTATGACACAAGTCTTCAGCGTGGATGGAGCTCTCATCATCAGAAGCGTATACGCTCAAGCGACGCAAGCGCAATGACTATTGGGTACACAATGCATGCGCTGGCAGCGCTAAATAGGGAAGCTCAGTGTTCTGTCGCCAGTATACATCTGAAGCTGGTTAGAAGATTCTGTGCCAAAATAACATGGCAAGAAGTTATACGTCACAGTTCAGCACAATCTTATTGAACTATGTGAGAACTTTCTTCGATTTTCAAATACAAAAATTTTAATTTTCTTCCAAAATATCTGATTCCTCTAAGAAGGCAGCCCTATTTGAACCATAGGCGACTTTCGCGATTATTTTTCAAATAAAAATTAATGCTAAATTAGATGACACAGTTATTTTCCTTAGACTTTTATCTTTATTATATCATTTTTGTGTCCATATCGGGCCGGCCGAAGTGGCCGTGCGGTTAAAGGCGCTGCAGTCTGGAACCGCAAGACCGCTACGGTCGCAGGTTCGAATCCTGCCTCGGGCATGGATGTTTGTGATGTCCTTAGGTTAGTTAGGTTTAACTAGTTCTAAGTTCTAGGGGACTAATGACCTCATCAGTTGAGTCCCATAGTGCTCAGAGCCATTTGAACCATTTTGTCCATATCGGACGTTGCCTGTAACCGCTCTACCAGCTGAAAGGACCCTTTACAGCCGGAGCATTGGTCATCAGTAGGAATTCCGGAACCCCTCCTATTGGGCCTGTAACAAAATAGTTTTGTTGTATAAGGCATTTTCAATATATTTTCTATCGGCATACATAGTATAAATGAAAAATACGAATATTAAGTTCTAATAAAATGTTGAAAGAAATGTCAGTTTGTTCGCCAACAAAATTGAGACAGAAGCGTGCACCGAAAATAGACTTTTGAAGATATCCAAAATGGCTACGTGCGCAGGTAAGGAATTCAGTTTAGAATTCCAGTATCAAATCCCGATAAAAATGGTATGTACCGTTCTCATGTTATATTTCCCACCAATTTGAAAAATTTGTTTTTGAGAAAACTGCGTTCAAAGTTTTGGGTTAGATTGTTTGTAGTTAAGTTAAACATACTTCTAGTCACCGACCTCTGTATCCTACAGCAATCCTTTCAGGTCCAAAAGAAGGTCCTCGAACCTCCTTCTCTCGGTCGTGTTGATCTACGGGCCTCTTTGGCAGCTTTAGCCACCTGCTGCTCCGCTCGCTCGATACGTTTTGCGTTCGCTTTTCTGCAGCGATTGTAACAGGTTGGTCCGATCTCAAGTTCGAGAACGTTCATTATTTCCATAACGTCTGTTAGGCCGACATTCAGATTACATGGTGCCACACCAGCCGCAATGTCTAGTAATTCTTCCCGTTGTGAATAATCATCGGAGACACTTTCTCACAATCCGCCAAGTAACTCGATAACGGAGTTTCTAGCAGCCTTGGGATGAACACTACAATAAAGTAAACATCTCAAGAAACATTTTATGCAAAAAATCGATTTTTAAATTAATTTAATTCTGCTGACGTAAAAAATGATATCAGCAACTAACTGAACATTATTACTGCTCTCAGTCAATCTCTGATTCCAATCATGCTTGAAACATTGGTGATGTGCCTTTTTCAGTTATCGTGTTTTCCAGGTACGTTGATTTTTACAGGGTGTTCGCAAATTCCAGTTCAGAGTGCTAGGAATTCAGCGGGAAGTGAGTACATAATATTTTGAGATGGACCCATGTCCGGAAACGTACCGTTTCCGTTATACCACGGTTTTAATTAAGGTGTGCAAAGCGTCCACTTCTGCTGAGGGAAATACAAAAGTCTCAGAGTTGTTTTATCTATGTGTTCAATAGGGTAGACAGAATGACGTGGACTACTTCTTGCAGGATAATATCCAAAGTTCAGTTTAAGAGACGAGTTCTGGCCGCTGCACTAGAAACTGAAGAGACTACATGTGGGATGGAGTGTGTGTACCAGAACATGTTTCGTAGGTACAATGAATGCAACAACGGCGGTGGTCGCCACATCGAGTGGCAGTTGTAATGCATCAGTGCTGCCATGTATGTAGAGAAGAGCTAATTCTGAGGGGGCGGGGAGGGGGGAGTGTGCAGGGTATAGAGGAGGAAAGCTCCGCCCACCGGCACACAGCATATTGGCTGGGTAATAAGTCGCGCTAACGTTACGCAGTGCTGGCAACACTCTGGCGTCCACACAAAAGTTGTGCACCAAGCGGTATACACAATGCCATCTATTAGCCGCAGCAGCAATTGTTAATGTTGCGCATATACTAGCGCAAAAGCGGACAGCGGCATTATAAAAGATTGCAGGATACATGAAATTATTTATGTGTAAAACCCAATATTGCAATTTCGACGGTTGGCCGTTATGAAGTGAAATCGAAAGTTTCATATTGAATGATACTGCCTATTGCTACTAATTTCTAACAATTCTCTTGGACAATCTGGCATTATACAGAACCAGTAGAAAAACTTACATTGTGGCAATAAAAAGAGAAGGAATAAATTTGGAAAATTTATCGACAATTGTTACGCTGTATTGTACCCTCAAATACATCACTCAGAATCACTTTCATTGTACTCCTCTTCTGTGTGTGCTTCATGTTCGTCGTTACTGTCCGTTTCGGCAGTGTTAGTAATGATATCGTCTACTGCTAGTTCAACAACACCATCACGCCTCCAATATTCTTCTTCTAGTTGTTGGACCTTCCCGCAGTACCCTTCCCAGTCATCGGCAGTTACAGACAAAAGGAATTCACTTGCTGTCGCAAAAAGGTTAACTTTCAACATGTCCCCTGAAACGTTGCGCTCCCTAAACAACCGTTTTAATTTCGCCCATGCCAGTTATACCGCACTCAAATCACTATCGTAGGGAGGCAAGCGTACAACCATGTGGCCTTTCTCTTTCGCCATTTCGTCAATAACAAATGTTTTTTAGCAGGTCTATGCTCTTGTATTAAAGCTAACAGAACCTGCTTTCTCATGCTCTCATTACAGGTGACACGCTCGTTTTGAAGCCATTCCAACACCGTGTGGGTGTATTCTCAACCTGTCTGTTATGGTATGGAGCGTTGTCCATCACAATTACCGATTTCGGAGGAAGTTTCGGGAGCACCATGCTTGAAAACCACCTTTCAAAATTTCCTGAATTCATCTGACCATGGTAGTCACCTTTAGTTGATTTAGCCCAAAGTTTTAGTTCGGCTTCCCTAACAAATCCCTTCCTTTATCCAACGCTTCCAATAATTAGTCTTTTGGAGGACGTTCCCCAACCCTCAATGCCGACAATATCACTCTCCTGACAACATTTACCTACTGTCATATTGCAGTCGCTCCACGTTTCATCAAAATAGAATATTTCTGTGGCTGCTACCCTCAGATGTTTCATTTGCACAATGAAACGCGACCGCCAATCAACAATGTCTCCACGCTCTAGCAGTAAAGACCGCTTATTTTGTACTTTTTGCCATGTGAATCCCATGGATAACATAATATTCCGTAGTGAAGTAATACCCCACGTCCAGATGATCTTTTCTTGTAGTACAGGACGAAGTGTTCTCATACTAGGATCAATCTTCTGTACCATATAAAAATCTTCGACAGTCCTGTAGAAATTTTCCAACTGGATTTTTCCAGTAGATCTTGGCCTAAATAAAAGAGAATATAGAAAAAGGGTTAGAGAGTCAGACTGTAAGAATGTGAAGTTAGAAGTAACATGGAGACGTTTCCAGGTGAAGAATCTACATTTTTAAAACACTTGTAGAGTAGTGTTAGTTAGTGTAGTAGGTTATGGTCCCTGGTGTCGTATTATGCAGTCACATTTAACTGAATTGAGTGAAAATGATTATAACAGTCCTTGCTATTATTATTTAAAAAATTGCGGTGAAACAGGATTCGTGCCCGCGGTACAGCAATCAAGCACCATAACCGCTACGCTCCAAAGCGAATTCCGTAAATATGACTAATTTACAGCTTTAGACTCAATTTTATATGCCTATTGGAGGACAAGAAATTCTTTCACACCATAAAAACAAAACGACTATAGTAATTTAGACAAACGGTAAGGCAGATTCAAAGCAATGTCGAACTGAAAAATTTGAACTGAAATTTACTTTTTTTTCCGGGAGTTTCTGGTGAGTTTCCAGGTTGTCTTTAGAAAATCTACGTATTCTTTTCACGGAACTGACGCTCACCCCTATATATGTAACTGTTCGTGTTATTGGCTGCGTAAGAGGGTGGAGCAATTTTTTTTGTATTTTTGCTCTCTTCTTCGCACCATTTATGGACATTACTAATTATTTTTCTTTCTCGACTCCGTAGTATGCTACTCTTTGCTCTTCTCTGAGGAGTGGATGAAGTATTTGGCGTTGCCCGCGATGGGTCAGGAACCTCTTCGTCACTCATAACGCAGTGTAAAACTTCACTAAGGAAAGTAGCGAAGCTCACCAGTCACTTTACAATGGATACGCACAGTTCAGTATCACATCACTGAGATTGACAGCGGCCGGACGCTAAACACGATTGAACCGAAGTGGAGCGAAATTTAACGACTCAGAACTAGGGAGGCCTTCTTTTTGTGAACAAGCAGTACAGTCTGCTGGAGTCTTCTTTGTTTTAGAATAATGTAAACATGTGATGTTTAAGTGTTAATACAAACAAATGTGCTTAAGTGATAAATGAATGTTTCGTTGTTTCCTTTTGAACTGTTACCTAATAATTGCACTTCACAGCCTAATTTAGTTCCTCAAGCACAAGTGCATGAGTTGCATATCTGAGCTGAAACCGTACCGTTTCCGGACAAGGGCTCCTGTTCAAAATATTATGTACTCACTCCGCTCTAGAAGTCCTAGAAGTTTGTAACGGGAATTTTCAAACACTCTGTATAGAAATATAGCTGTGCCCACCCAATAAAAGAATGAAGTAAGTTATTTATAGACATCGTAATAGCTGTTTCCTGATCAAACGAGCCAGTCATCTGACTTCCTCAGTGAACTGCTGAAACAGTATCTTTCACCATCATCATCTTTTTTTTCTTATTCTCCTTCATGCGAGGTTTACGCCTGTTATGAAAGTCATTGTGTTTACGGTCTGCCTCGTCCTCTAGGTGTCGTAAATTTGATAGGAAGTCTTTCATTCGACTTTCTCCTTATGCATTTATTCCAATTTCTTTTGCAGATCAGTTTTGTGTCATTTTCAACTTTTCGTGGCGTACTTCTCTAGAAGTCGTCACGGTGTCATCGCCGCCGAAAAAACATAAGCGAATCGAATGTCTGTACGCCTTCGCCACAGTCGGCGTGTGTGTAAGCGTATCTCTTTGCTGCCGAACAGAGTCTGTAACTCGCAGGCGCGTACCGCACCTTGTCGTCAGGCATGTGGCTGTTCATGGAGGGTGGGTGGATAGTAAGTGGCCGAAATAACAATGGGAGAAAATTTGAACTGCGCGGCTATACGCAGAAATACACTAAGGATTGCCGGACGATGTTGTTGTTGTGGTCTTCAGTCCAGAGACTCGTTTGGTGGAGCTCTCCATGCTGCTCTTTACTGTGCAAGCTTCTTCATCTCCCAGTACCTACTGCAACATACACCCTTCTGAATCTGCTTAGTTTATTCACCTCTTGGTCTCCCTCTATGATTTTTACCTTCTATGCTGCCCTCCAATACTAAACTGGTGATCCGTTGATGCCTCAGAACATGTCCCACCAACCGATCAATTCTTCTAGTCAAGCTGTGCCACAAACTCCTCTTCTCCCCAATCCTATTCAATACCTCCTCATTAGTTACGTGATCTACTCATCTAATCTTCAGCGCTCTTCTGTAGCACCACATTTCGAAAGCTTCTATTCTCCTCTTGTCCTAACTATTTATCGTCCATGTTTCACTTCCATACATGGCTACACTCCATACAATTACTTTTAGAAAAGACTTCCTGACACTTAAATCTATACTCGATGTTAACAAATATCTCTTCTTAAGGAACGCTTTTCTTGCCATTGTCAGCCTGCATTGTGTATTCTCTCTATGTCGACCATCATCAGTTATTTTTATTCCCAAATAGCAAAACTCATTTACTACTTTAAGTTTCTCATTGCCAAATCTAATTCCCTCAGCATCACCTCATTTAATTCGACTAGTTCCATTATCCTCGTTTTGCTTTTGTTGATATTCATCTTATATCCTCCTTTCAAGACACTGTCCATTCCGTTCAACTGCTCTTCCAGGTCATTTGCTGCCTCTGATGGAGTTACAATGTCATCGGCGAACCTCAGAGTTTTTATTTCTTCTCCATGAATTTTAATTCCTACCCGAAACTTTTCTTTTGTTTCATTTACTGCTTGCTCATAATATACATTGAATAACATCGGGGATAGGCTACAACCCGGTCTCCCCCTTGTGACGGTACGTCGCATAACTGGACATTTGGAGAAAAGGAAAAAAAAGATTTTTGTTTTTGTCACGTGTGAATTATAAATTATTTCAAGACTGTGTACGTGTGCGCGATGTATAAGAAAGCTTAAAAAAGTTAAATAATACCAACAAAAATCACAAACAGCGATGTGATATAAAAAAAGAACATTCTTTTTATCTGTGTAATGAAAATGAACATGACCAGAGACTACTGCTTTATTGAAAGCTCTCCTGTTTTTGTTTCGTCTAGAGGCAGGCCACCATTGTAGTGCTGTCTGATAATTATCGTAAGTTTTATCTGTATTTTTGGAAAATATAATAGAAATTATTATTAGAAAGTGTGTATTATTGACTTAGTTGTCACCTCTCATGATGGCAACTATTAATTATAATTAACGAAGTTTTTACAGAACTTCATAGTTCAGGGAGCTCATCCCCCCTAGCAGGATTTAGTCGTCCATTACGCTGACTTCCTGACACTTAAATCTATATCCCGTAAGATTCTACAGTGATTATGCTAAAGAACTTGCCCCCTTTCTATCAGCAATTTATCGTAGATCTCTGGAAGAACGTAAAGTACCTAGCGACTGGAAGAAAGCGCAGGTCGTTCCCATTTTCAAGAAGGGTCATAAATCAGATGCGAATAATTATAGGCCTATTTCGCTTACGTCAATCTGTTGTAGAATAATGGAACATGTTTTATGTTCTCGTATTATGACGTTCTTAGATAATACAAATCTCCTTCATCATAACCAACATGGATTCCGCAAACAGAGATCATGTGAAACTCAGCTCGCCCTATTTGTCCAAGAAATTCACAGTGCCGTAGACACTGGCGAGCAGATTGATGCCGTATTCCTGGACTTCAGGAAGGCATTTGATACGGTTCCGCACTTACGTTTAGTGAAAAAAATACGAGCTTACGGAATATCGGACCAGGTTTGTGATTGGATTGAGGATTTCCTAGAAGAAAGAACACAACATGTCATTCTTAACGGTTCAAAATCTGCAGATGTAGAGGTAATTTCGGGAGTACCGCAAGGAAGCGTGATAGGACCTTTATTGTTTACAATATACATAAATGACTTAGTTGACAACATCGGTAGCTCCGTGAGGCTATTTGCAGATGACACGGTTGTCTACAAGAAAGTAGCAACATCAGAAGACTCGTACGTACTCCAGGAAGACCTGCAGAGGATTGATGAATGGTGCGACAGCTGGCAGCTTTCCCTAAACGTAGATAAATGTAATATAATGCGCATACATAGGGGCAGAAATCCATTCCAGTACGATTATGCCATAGGTGGTAAATCATTGGAAGCGGTAACGACCGTAAAATACTTAGGAGTTACTATCCGGAGCGATCTGAAGTGGAATGATCACATAAAACAAATAGTGGGAAAAGCAGGCGCCAGGTTGAGATTCATAGGAAGAATTCTAAGAAAATGTGACTCATCGACGAAAGAAGTAGCTTACAAAACGCTTGTTCGTCCGATTCTTGAGTATTGCTCATCAGTATGGGACCCTTACCAGGTTGGATTAATAGAAGAGATAGACATGATCCAGCGAAAAGCAGCGCGATTCGTCATGGGGACATTTAGTCAGCGCGAGAGCGTTACGGAGATGCTGAACAAGCTCCAGTGGCGGACACTTCAAGAAAGGCGTTACGCAATACGGAGAGGTTTATTATCGAAATTACGAGAGAGCACATTCCGGGAAGAGATGGGCAACATATTACTACCGCCCACATATATCTCGCGTAATGATCACAACGAAAAGATCCGAGAAATTAGAGCAAATACGGAGACTTACAAGCAGTCGTTCTTCCCACGCACAATTCGTGAATGGAACAGGGAAGGGGGGATCAGATAGTGGTACAATAAGTACCCTCCGCCACACACCGTAAGGTGGCTCGCGGAGTATAGATGTAGATCTAGATGTTAACAAAAATCTCTTCTTTAGGAACGCCTTTCTTGCCATTGTCAGTCTGCGTTTTGTATCCTCTCTATGTCGACCATCAGCAGTTATTTTTATTCCCAAATACCAAAACTCATTTACTACTTTAAGTTTCTCATTGCCAAATCTAATTCCCTCAGCATCACCTGATTTAATTCGACTACATTCCATTATCCTCGTTTTGCTTTTGTTGATATTCATCTTATATCCTCCTTTCAAGACACTGTCCACTCCGTTCAACTGCTGTTCCAGGTCATATGCTGCCTCTGACGGAGTTACAATGTCATCGGCGAACCTCAGAGTTTTTATTTCTTCTCCATGAATTTTAATTCCTACCCCAAATTTTTCTTTTGTTTCATTTACTGCTTGCTCATTATATACATTGATTAACATCGGAGATAGGCTACAACCCGGTCTCCCCCTTGTACGTACGGTACGTCACATAAATGGGCATTTGGAGAAATGGAAAAAAAGATTTTTACTTGTGTCACGTGTGAATTATAAATTATTTCAAGACTGTGTACGTGTGCGCGATGTATAAGAAAGCTCAAAAAAGTTAATTAATACCACCAAAAATCACAAATAGCGATGTGATATAAAAAATAACATTCTTTTTATCTGTGTAATGAAAATGAACATGACCAGAGACTATTGCTTTATTGAAAACTCTCCTGTTTTTGATTCGTCTAGAGGTAGGCCGCCATTGCAGTGCTGTCTGATAATTAACGTAAGTTTTATCTGTATTTTCGAAAAATATAATAGAAATTGTTATTAGAAAGTGTGTATTATTGACTTAGTTGTCACCTCTCTTGATGGCAACTATTAATTATAATTAACGAAGTTTTTACAGAACTTCGTAGTGCAAGGAGCTCATCTCCCCTAGCACGATTTCATTGTTAAATTAAAATTTCATGTCATAATACTAAAAGTAAATCCGAGAGACTTCTCAGTTTTGATCTTCCATTAATTTAAAAATTATAAAAAGTAGTGATAGATTTCAATTACTAAAATTCACAGCACTGAATGAGTTCAGTATGTTCCATGTTGGCCGCTTAACGGCCGATGAGATTCTCTCCAGTTTTGCCTTGCAAATAATGAACAAGACATATTGAAAACCATTCCATTCAATAAGCTCAGCAATATCTCAGTTAATCTTTGTGTAGTTTGGTAGATAAATAACCGGTAGCCCCTGAAAACCATATTAATAATTACAGCTTGCGTAAGAATACGCATATTTTCTTTTCTAAATAGCAGCGTTCACACAAACTATTTATTTGAAGGCAGTGAGGCGCGTTGTGTTTAAAAAAAATTATATCGTACGTACTTCGGGGCAGCCGATGTCCGTACGATTGTTATCGCGGTAAAAGTTAATTAAAAGTCTCATGCTAGCCCACAATATTTAAAGACACCCCGACCATAATCATAAAATATATAACTATAAAAATAAAAAACCCCCATGAACCATGGACCTTGGCGTTGGTGGGAGGCCTTCGTGTCTCAGCGATACAGATAGGTACAACCACAACGGAGGGGTATCTGTTGAGAGGCCAGACAAACGTGTGGTTCCTGAAGAGGGGCAGCAGCCTTTTCAGTAGTTCCAGGGGCAACAGTCTGGATGATTGACTGATCTGGCCTTGTAACACTAACCAAAATGGCCTTGCTGTGCTGGTACTGCGAACGGTTGAAAGCAAGGGGAAACTACAGCCGTAATTTTTCCCGAGGGCATGCAGCTCTACTGTAAGGTTAATGATGATGGCATCCTCTTGGGTAAAATATTCCGGAGGAAAATAGTCCCACATTCGGATCTCTGGGCGGGGACTACTCAAGAGGACGTCATTATCAGGAGAAAGAAAACTGGCGTTCTACGGATCGGAGCATGGAATGTCAGATCCCTTAATCGGGCAGGTAGGTTAGAAAATTTAAAAAGGGAAATGGATAGGTTGAAGTTAGATATAGTGGGAATTAGTGAAGTTCGGTGGCAGGAGGAACAAGACTTTTGGTCAGGTGAATACAGGCTTATAAATACAAAGTCAAATAGTGGTAATGCAGGAGTAGGTTTAATAATGAATAAAAAAATAGGAATGCGGGTAAGCTACTACAAACAGCATAGTGAACGCATTATTGTGGCCAAGATAGACACGAAGCCGACGCCTACTACAGTAGTACAAGTTTATATGCCAACTAGCTCTGCAGATGACGAAGAAATTGAAGAAATGTATGATGAAATAAAAGAAATTATTCAGATAGTGAAGGGAGACGAAAATTTAATAGTCATGGGTGACTGGAATTCGGTAGTAGGAAAAGGGAGAGAAGGAAATGTAGTAGGTGAATATGGATTGGGGGTAAGAAATGAAAGAGGAAGCCGCCTAGTAGAATTTTGCACAGAACACAACTTAATCATAGATAACACTTGGTACAAGAATCATAAAAGAAGGTTATATACATGGAAGAAGCCGGGAGATAGTGACAAGTGTCAGATAGATTATATAATGGTAAGACAGAGATTTGGGAACCAGGTTTTAAATTGTAAGACATTTCCAGGGGCAGATGTGGACTCGACCACAATCTATTCGTCATGAACTGTAGATTAAAACTGAAGAAACTGCAAAAAGGTGGGAATTTAAGGAGATGGGACCTGGATAAACTGGCTAAACCAGAGGTTGTACACAGTTTCACGGAGAGCATAAGGGAACAATTGACAGGAATGGGGGAAAGAAATACAGTAGAAGAAGAATGGGTAGCTTTGAGGGATGAAGTAGTGAAGGCAGCAGAGGATCAAGTAGGTAAAAAGACTAGAAGAAAAGGCTAGTAGAAATCCTTGGGTAACAGAAGAAATATTGAATTGAATTGATGAAAGGAGAAAATATAAAAATATAAAATATAAAAATGAAGCTAGTAGAAATCCTTGGGTAACAGAAGAAATATTGAATTTAATTGATGAAAGGAGAAAATATAAAAATATAAAATATAAAAATGAAGCAGGCAAAAAGGAATACAAACGTCTCAAAAATGAGATCGACAGGAAGTGCAAAATGGCTAAGTAGGGATGGCTAGAGGACAAATATAGGATGTAGAGGCTTACCTCACTAGAGGTAAGATAGATACTGCCTACAGGAAAATTAAAGAGATCTTTGGAGAAAATAGATCCACTCATATGACTATCAAGAGCTCAGATGGATACCCAGTTCTAAGCAAAGAAGGGAAAGGAGAAAGGTGGAAGGAGTACATAGAGGGGCTATACAAGGCGATGTACACTCCTGGAAATGGAAAAAAGAACACATTGACACCGGTGTGTCAGACCCACCATACTTGCTCCGGACACTGCGAGAGGGCTGTACAAGCAATGATCACACGCACGGCACAGCGGACACACCTGGAACCGCGGTGTTGGCCGTCGAATGGCGCTAGCTGCGCAGCATTTGTGCATTGCCGCCGTCAGTGTCAGCCAGTTTGCCGTGGCATACGGAGCTCCATCGCAGTCTTTAACACTGGTAGCATGCCGCGACAGCGTGGACGTGAACCGTATGTGCAGTTGACGGACTTTGAGCGAGGGCGTATAGTGGGCATGCGGGAGGCCGGGTGGACGTACCGCCGAATTGCTCAACACGTGAGGCGTGAGGTCTCCACAGTACATCGATGTTGTCGCCAGTGGTCGGCGGAAGGTGCACGTGCCCGTCGACCTGGGACCGGACCGCAGCGACGCACGGATGCACGCCAAGACCGTAGGATCCTACGCAGTGCCGTAGGGGACCGCACCGCCACTTCCCAGCAAATTAGGGACACTGTTGCTCCTGGGGTATCGGCGAGGACCATTCGCAACCGTCTCCATGAAGCTGGGCTACGGTCCCGCACACCGTTAGGCCGTCTTCCGCTCACGCCCCAACATCGTGCAGCCCGCCTCCAGTGGTGTCGCGACAGGCGTGAATGGAGGGACGAATGGAGACGTGTCGTCTTCAGCGATGAGAGTCGCTTCTGCCTTGGTGCCAATGATGGTCGTATGCGTGTTTGGCGCCGTGCAGGTGAGCGCCACAATCAGGACTGCATACGACCGAGGCACACAGGGCCAACACCCGGCATCATGGTGTGGGGAGCGATCTCCTACACTGGCCGTACACCACTGGTGATCGTCGAGGGGACAATGAATAGTGCACGGTACATCCAAATCGTCATCGAACCCATCGTTCTACCATTCCTAGACCGGCAAGGGAACTTGCTGTTCCAACAGGACAATGCACGTCCGCATGTATCGCGTGCCACCCAACGTGCTCCTGAAGGTGTAAGTCAACTACCCTGGCCAGCAAGATCTCCGGATCTGTCCCCCATTGAGCATGTTTGGGACTGGATGAAGCGTCGTCTCACGCGGTCTGCACGTCCAGCACGAACGCTGGTCCAACTGAGGCGCCAGGTGGAAATGGCATGGCAAGCCGTTCCACAGGACTACATCCAGCATCTCTACGATCGTCTCCATGGGAGAATAGCAGCCTGCATTGCTGCGAAAGGTGGATAAACACTGTACTAGTGCCGACATTGTGCATGCTCTGTTGCCTGTGTCTATGTGCCTGTGGTTTTGTCAGTGTGATCATGTGATGTATCTGACCCCAGGAATGTGTCAATAAAGTTTCCCCTTCCTGGGACAATGAATTCACGGTGTTCTTATTTCAATTTCCAGTAGTGTATTTGAGGACAATATTATGGAAATGGAAGAGAATGTAGATGAAGATGAAATGGGAGATATGATACTGCGTGAAGAGTTTGACAGAGCACTGAAAGACCTGAGTCGAATCAAGGCCCCGAGAGTAGATAACATTACATTAGAACTACTGACGGCGTTGGGAGAGCCAGTCCTGACAAAACTGTACCATCTTGTGAGCAAGATGTATGATACAGGCGAAATACCCTCAGACTTCAAGAAGAATATAATAATTCCAATCCCAAAGAAAGCAGGTGTTGCCAGATGTGAAAATTACCGAACTATCAGTTTAATAAGTCACAGCTGCAAAATACTAACGCGAATTCTTTTCAGACGAATGGAAAAACTAGTAGAAGCCGACCTCGGGGAAGATCAGTTTAGATTCCGTATAAATATTGGGACACGTGAGGCAATACTGACCCTACGACTTATCTTGGAAGCTGGATTAAGGAAAGGCAAACCTACATTTCTGGCATTTGTAGACTTAGAGAACGCTTTTGACAATGTTGACTGGAATTCTCTCTTTCAGATTCTGATGGTGGTAGTGGTAAAATATAGGGAACGAAAGGCTATTTACAATTTGTACAGGAACCAAATGGCAGTTATAAGAGTTGAGGGGCATGAAAGGGAAGCAGTGGTTGGGAAGGGAGTGAGACAGGGTTGTAGCCTCTCCCTGATGTTATTCAATCTGTATATTGAGCAAGCAGTGAAGGAAACAAAAGAAAAATTCGGAGTAGGTATTAAAATCCATGAAGAAGAAATAAAAACCTTGAGGTTCGCCGATGACATTGTAATTCTGTCAGAGACAGCAAAGGGCTTGGAAGAGCAGTTGAATGGAATGGATAGCGTCTTGAAAGGAGGATATAAGATGAACATCAACAAAAGCAAAACGAGGATAATGGAATGTAGTCGAATTAAGTCGGGAGATGCTGAGGGTATTAGATTAGGAAATGAGACACTTAAAGTAGTAAAGGAGTTTTGCTATTTGGGGAGCAAAATAACTTATGATGGTCGAAGTAGAGAAGATATAAAATGTAGACTGGCAATGGCAAGGAAATCGTTTCTGAAGAAGAGAAATTTTTTAACATCGAGTATAGATTTAAGTGTCTGGAAGTCATTTCTGAAAGTGTTTGTATGGAGTGTAGCCATGTATGGAAGTGAAACATGGACGATAAATAGTTTGGACAAGAAGAGAATAGAAGCTTTCGAAATATTGTGCTACAGAAGAATGCTGAAGATTAGATGGGTAGATCACATAACTAATGAGGAGGTATTGAATAGGATTGGGGAGAAGTTTGTGGCACAACGTGACTAGAAGAAGGGATCGATTGGCAGGACATGTTCTGAGGCATCAAGGGATGACCAAT
This sequence comes from Schistocerca nitens, assembly GCF_023898315.1. Classification (NCBI taxonomy): domain Eukaryota; kingdom Metazoa; phylum Arthropoda; class Insecta; order Orthoptera; family Acrididae; genus Schistocerca; species Schistocerca nitens. The sequence continues at coordinate 441,125,812 of NC_064617.1, read as the reverse complement.
TTAGCATTGGAGGGCAGCGTGGAGGGTAAAAATCGTAGAGGGAGACCAAGAGATCAATACACAAAGCAGATTCAGAAGGATGTACGTTGCAGTAGGCACTGGGAGATGAAGAAGCTTGCACAGAATAGAGTAGCATGGAGAGCTGCATCAAACCAGTCTCAGGACTGAAGACCACAACAACAACAACAACAATTGTCCCGTGATAAATGCACCCAAACATATACAGTGATACCCTCTTCCCAACCACTGCTTCCCTTTAATGCCTCTCATTCTTATAACTGCCATCTGTTTTCTGTACAATTTGTAAATAGCTTTTCGCTTCCTGTATTTTACCCCTGCCACCTTCAGATTTTGAAAGAGAGTGTTCCAGTCAACGTACTCAAAAGCTTTCTCTGAGTCGACAAATGTAAAGCCTGAAACGTAGGTTTGCCTTTCCTTAGTCTATCTTCTAAGATAAGTCGTAGGGTCAGTATTGCACCACGTGTTCCTACGTTTCTACGGAATCAAACTGGTCTCCCCCCATTTCGGCTTCTACTAGTTTTTCCATTCGTCTGTAAAGAATTCGCGTTAGTATTTTGCAGCCGTGACTTATTAAACTGATACTTCGGTAATTTTCACACATGTCAACACCTGATTTCTTTGAGGGTGGTATTATTATTTTCTTCTTGAAGTCTGAGGGTATTTCGCAAGTCGCATACATCTTGCTCACTAGATGGTAGAGTTTTGTCAAGGCTGGCTCTCCTAAGACTATCAGTAGTTCTAATGGAATGTTGTCTACTCTCGGGGCCTTGTTTCAACTTAGGTCTTTCAGTGCTCTGTCAAAATCTTCACGCAGTATTATATCTCCCATTTCATCTTCATCTACGTCCTCTTCCATTTCCATAACATTGTCCACAAGTCCATTCGCCTTGTATAGACCCTCTATATACTCCTTCCGCCTTTCCACTTTCCCTTCTTTGCTTAGAACTGGTTTTCCATCTGAGATCTTGTGATTCATACAAGTGGTTCTCTTTTCTCCAAAGGTCTCTTTAATCTTCCTGTAAGCAGTATCTATCTTACCCCTAGTGACATATGCCTCTACATCCCTACAGTTGTCCTCTAGCCATCCCAGCTTAGCTATTTTGCACTTCCTGTCGATCTCATTTTTAGAGGTTTGTATTCCTTTTTGCCTGCTTCATTCACAGCATTTTTATATTTTATCCTTTCATCAATTAAATTCAATATGTTTATGCCTACTTGATCCTCTGTTGCCTTCACCATTTCATTTTTCAAAGCTACCCATTCTTCTTCTACTGTATTTCCTTCCCCCGTTGTAGTCAATCGTTCCCTAATGTTCTCTCTGAAACTCTCTACAACCTTTGGTTGTTTCAGTTTATCCAGGTCCCATCTCCTTAAATTCTCACCTTTTGCAGTTTCTTTGATTTTATTCTACAGTTCATAAGCAATAGATTGTGGTCAGAGTCCGCATCTGCCCCTGGAAATGTCTTACAATTTAAAACCTGGTTCCTAAATCTCTGTTTTACCATTATATACTCTATCTGAAACTTTCCAGTATCTCCAGGCTTCTTCCGTGTATACAGCCTTATTTCATGACTCTTGAACCAAGTGTTAGCTATGATTAAGTTATACTCCATACAAAATTCTACCAGGCGGCTTTCTCTTTCATTCTTTACCCCCATTCCATATCCACCTACTACTTTTCCTTCTATTGAATTCCAGTCCCCTGTGACTATTAAATTTTCGTCTCCTTTCACTATCTCAATAATTTCTTTTACCTCATCAAACATAACTTCAATCTCTTCGTCATCTGCGGAGCTAGTTGGCATGTAAACTTGTACTACTGTGGTAGGCGTGGGCTTCGTGTCTATCTTTGCTACAATAATGCGTTCACTATGCTGTTCGTAGTAACTTATCCGCGCTCCTATTTTACGCGGCCGAAATATCAGTTGCATAAATTTTATTTGCGCTGCTGTATGCCGGAAATTTAGTAGAGTTGGTTCAGTTTTATTTATGAAGCCATAAAGAGTGAGTGGTTTCCTAAAGTCAACAACTCCAAGTTTCTCTTGACTTAAATATCCTCTTATTATAGTCCGAAATACCACTTTTCATGCCTGTACGCGTTTCTTTCGTTGTGTGCTTGTGAAATATCACTTTTCATGCCTGCATGTGTTTCTTCCATAGTGCGCTTGTGGTCGATAATTTACCTCCAAACAACAAGGAATTTTCTTTATTTGTTTCTATTCTTTCATCATATATTTTATTCACATTCTGGTCCAGTGGCTGCGGTGGACTAGACCCCAGACCTGAAGATGTTGGGTTCCTTCCCTCCAGACAGACCCCAGGTCCACTCAGCCGATTATCAAATAAGTACTGGCGATCTTATCCGCGGTATCCTTCCCAGGGATACAAGTCGGCCGGGCCTGTGGTCTGGCCACCCTCCCACTCTCCGTTCAGCAGCAAGGATAGGCTGCTCACCACCTGCAGTCAGGCCAATAGCCTGGCTACGGGTATGCACAAAAAACTTCACCTTTTTTTTGCTGATGTAAATATTTAGCTTAGAAACTAGGGACGTCACATATAAAGTACTAAAAATCGTTAACTAAATTTATTATTTAATTTTTCCTACAATTGTTATTATTGTTGGGTCTTTTACAAAAAAACTATTGGGTTTCGGTTTTCTACCACAATATCCTCATTTCTTATTATTTTAAAGGTATCTCCTTTTGTAGGTTGTTCTTTTTTCTGCCAGTACTAAGCTAAGAGATTTCCAGCAAGCAATAAAGTGAATGTCTCCGCGTAAGATTTCATCAAACAGGTTGATGAATCCCATCGTCCATTCAAATGTTAAAAAGCTGTTGTTGCAGTCTGTAAAAATGGTTTATTGCATCTATTAAATGGATTGGATATCATATTTTTTAGATTTCTCTATACTTTTCTGTGCGTGTGTGATCAAAAGCTTTTCCAGTGTCAGTAAATGAGAAGTGAGTTCCCATGTTTTTTGCTCTCTGTCTTTCTTGATAACCCTAGTACATGTTTCATTTCGAAAAGAATTTTTTTTGCGTGCATTCCTTTTCGTAAACACACCTGTGTTAGTAACAATTCTGACATATGCTTTATAGGGTGCATTCGGTGCACTTATTACTCTGTAGTTCCCATAAGCATTGCAACTGGTTTTCATGAACGGAGGCGTAACCTTAGCCATTCGCCTTGCTTCTCAAATGGTTCCACATTGATGCAGATATACAAATTGTGCTGGAATATACGGTTTAGGACCAAACCCCTACAACTCGTTAGTTCACATTTTACTCCATCCGGGTCTGCTGTTTTTTCCGTTCTTCAGAGCATTATCAGATTCTGACAATCATCTAAATTGTCATCTCCACGTGTGTTCTTCTTCTATTCAATTTTCTGACTAACTGGTTTCTTATCACCACAACAATTTGTTATGATAAATAGAAAATGGAACTTCTACGTTACTCATGTGGGATGTTTCCCTTCCTGTTCTGAGCTTCATAACTCTGCATACAAAAAGTTTTTAAATGTTTTTTTTTTTTTCTTACTGGTTTGATGCACCCTTCCACGAATTCCTCTCCCGTGACAACCTTTCCATTTCAGAGCAGCAGGTGCAGCCTAGGTCCTCAATTATCTGTTGGCTGTATTCCAATCTCTGTCTTCCTCTACAGTTTTTACCCTTTACGGCTTCCTCAATTACCATGGCAGCTAGTCCATTATCTCTCAACAGATACCCTTTCATCCCGTCCCTTCTTCTTGTCAGTGCTTTTCCTTACGTTCCTTTCCTCGTCAGTTCTGCAGAAAACCTCCTAATTCCTTACTTATAAGCCTGCCTAATTTTCAACATTCTTCTGTAGCACCACATCTCGAAGGCTTTGATTCTCTTCTGTTCCGTTTTTCCCACAGTCCATGTTTCTCTCGATCGCAGGTTCGAATCCTGCCTCGGGCATGGATGTGTGTGATGTCCTTAGGTTAGTTAGGTTTAAGTAGTTCTAACTTCTAGGGGACTGATGACCACAGCAGTTGAGTCCCATAGTGCTCAGAGCCATTTGAACCATGTTTCTCTACCATACTGTGCTGTGCTTCAAACGTACATACTCAGAAATTTCTTCCTGGAATTAAGACTTTTATTTGATACCTACTAAACTTCCCTTGTCCAGGAATGCTCTTTTTACCAGTGCTAGTCTGCCTTTTATGTCTTCCTTGTTCCGTCCGTCATTTGTTATTTTGCTGCCTAGGTAGCAGACTTCGTGATCCGCAATTCTGACGTTAAGTTTCTCGCTGTTCTCATTTCTGCTGCTTCTCGACACTTCCGTGTTTCTTCGATTTCCTCTCAGTCTATATTTTGTACTCATTAGACTGTTCATTTCATCCAACACGTCCTGTAATTATTCTTCACTTTCACTAGGGATAGCAATGTCATAGCGAATCTTTTATCAATGAAATCCTTTCACCCTGAATTTTAATTCCGCTTTTGAAACCTTCTTTTATTTCGCTTATTGCTTTTCGATGTACTGAGTGAGCAGCAGAGACGAAAGACTACGTCCCCTCCTTACACACTTTTTCACCCGAGCACTTCGTTCTTGGTCTTCCACTCTTACTGTTCCCCCTTGGTTCTTGTACATCCGTACTAATATTATAAATGCGGAACTAACTCTATCCGCTACACTTTTCACGACTAAACCGCCGAACCGATTTTGATGAAATTTAGTATGGAGATAGCATGACTGCTGAGGGAGAAGATGGGCTACTTTAGAAAGTGTGTAGTACAACATTTTAGTTGATTTGAAGAATATGACGCGAAATATGGAACAACAATTAGTTTTCGAAACAGTTATTTACTATTTTATGTAGAACTTAATCGTACTTGTGAAAATGCTTCTATTGTTTGATATGTTCCACACAATACGATTCGACGTAATGAATACAATGCTTATACAATTCTCTACGTGTTTTATCCATACCTTCGTAGTAATATCAGTAACAATCCCTTAGGAATTTAGCCACCCAACTCTCGCTTCTGTTAATAGCTTCTGAGACTCGAATGGCTTTGCGTCAAGAGGCCGTGGTCGTGCTTTGGCGTTTCTGGCTCTCAATCGTGGAATCCCGGCTTCGATTCCCGGCGATGTCGGTCTTTTTCCGCTCGCGACTAAGTGTGTGTGTGCGTGTTATCATCATTTTATCACCATCGACACGCAGTTCACCGGAACAGAGTCAGATAAAAATTCACACAGAGCGCCTGGGGGAACTGGTAGGACTTTTATTATAAATTTGCTCTTAGTCTAAAGTCGGGGAAATAAAAGAGCTGCTGCGGTAGCCTCCACAGGAATAGCTGTCATGCTGCTCAGTGGGGGGAGAACGTCATATTCAGTACATAAGTCGCCGTTGAACTTAGCTCACGGAGGTAATAACTAATTGTAATACCTATTTGCAACATCAATAAAAATAACGGTCGTGAATGAATGTTGCAACAATGTAAGCTATTAGTTTGGGTGTACAGTGTCTTGACACTCTGCTCGTAATAACTAAAGGCACACCAGCAGTAGAAGTAAATGCGTGTTTCAATGTGTCAGCTTTCTGGCAACACTCGTATTAAAAAATTTAGTTTAACAACGAATATGCACGTGCCACTGCACAGTGACACGGAATCTGCACGGTATGTGGCGTGCTCTTCTGAAAATCAGTGATGATCGTATTGATATTGTTGCCAGCGGCATAATTACATTACATCGTGAATTCTGTCATATTGTTCACAATACATAAGAGCTGGTGATAAAAGTTTACCGCAACTACAGGAAAACATGGAAAATAACAAACAGTTACGTGACAGGACAATTTTGGCGCCGGCTAATGAGTTTTGCAGGACAGCTACACGAAAAAAATCACATGTAGACGGAGATACTGTAGAGTTGGAATTGCCAGGACGGCCTCCTCATAAACTGAGGTTAAAGTCCTCTTAATGAGAAATCTTGATGCGAGAAAATTTTGTAATGGTACGCGCTTACAAATACACATGTTTTTAGGGGCACTATAATTACTAGCTCAGCTAAAGGAGAAAATGTTTTGACTTCACTAATCTCATTTATACCTAAGGATTGCCCTTTTAAATTTAAAAGATTGCAGTACCGGCTAAAAACTGCTTCTCGAATGACCATAAATAAAGTCCAAGGTTTCATATTCAAAGTTCCCGGTGTACTTTTGGAAAAAAAATTTATTTTTCTCTGTGTGGCGTGCTCACCTGAATCCTCCACACAAAATACACTCCTGGAAATGGAAAAAAGAACACATTGACACCGGTGTGTCAGACCCACCATACTTGCTCCGGACACTGCGGGAGGGCTGTACAAGCAATGATCACACGCACGGCACAGCGGACACACCAGGACCCGCGGTGTTGGCCGTCGAATGGCGCTAGCTGCGCAGCATTTGTGCACCGCCGCCGTCAGTGTCATCCAGTTTGCCGTGGCATACGGAGCTCCATCGCAGTCTTTAACACTGGTAGCATGCCGCGACAGCGTGGACGTGAACCGTATGTGCAGTTGACGGACTTTGAGCGAGGGCGTATAGTGGGCATGCGGGAGGCCGGGTGGACGTACCGCCGAATTGCTCAACACGTGGGGCGTGAGGTCTCCACAGCACATCGATGTTGTCGCCAGTGGTCGGCGGAAGGTGCACGTGCCCGTCGACCTGGGACCGGACCGCAGCGACGCACGGATGCACGCCAAGACCATAGGATCCTACGCAGTGCCGTAGGGGACCGCACCGCCACTTCCCAGCAAATTAGGGACACTGTTGCTCCTGGGGTATCGGCGAGGACCATTCGCAACCGTCTCCATGAAGCTGGGCTACCGTCCCGCACAACGTTAGGCCGTCTTCCGCTCACGCCCCAACATCGTGCAGCCCGCCTCCAGTGGTGTCGCGACAGGCGTGAATGGAGGGACGAATGGAGACGTGTCGTCTTCAGCGATGAGAGTCGCTTCTGCCTTGGTGCCAATGATGGTCGTATGCGTGTTTGGCGCCGTGCAGGTGAGCGCCACAATCAGGACTGCATACGACCTAGGCACACAGGGCCAACACCCGGCATCATGGTGTGGGGAGCGATCTCCTACACTGGCCGTACACTACTGGTGATCGTCGAGGGGACACTGAATAGTGCACGGTACATCCAAACCGTCATCGAACCCATCGTTCTACCATTCCTAGACCGGCAAGGGAACTTGCTGTTCCAACAGGACAATGCACGTCCGCATGTATTCCGTGCCACCCAACGTGCTCTAGAAGGTGTAAGTCAACTACCCTGGCCAGCAAGATCTCCGGATCTGTCCCCCATTGAGCTTGTTTGGGACTGGATGAAGCGTCGTCTCACGCGGTCTGCACGTCCAGCACGAACGCTGGTCCAACTGAGGCGCCAGGTGGAAATGGCATGGCAAGCCGTTCCACAGGACTACATCCAGCATCTCTACGATCGTCTCCATGGGAGAATAGCAGCCTGCATTGCTGCGAAAGGTGGATATACACTGTACTAGTGCCGACATTGTGCATGCTCTGTTGCCTGTGTCTATGTGCCTGTGGTTCTGTCAGTGTGATCGTGTGATGTATCTGACCCCAGGAATGTGTCAATAAAGTTTCCCCTTCCTGGGACAATGAATTCACGGTGTTTTTATTTCAATTTCCAGGAGTGTATGTAAGCCCTTGCAAAAGAAGGCGAGACCTAAGACTTTTTTTACATCTGTGTTAATATCTTGCAATATACAGTTGAAACAAAAGTAAAAGATTTTTAGTTTTTAATATTTTTAGCTAAGATTAAAAATACTTTAATTATGTACCTACATACCAGTACTACACACACTTATTCATACACACATACTTACCGACATCGCTATATACTCAGATATTTATAAATTACTAGCATACTTCCTCACCATCACTCATCACAATAGAGGGCAGCCATGACCAACAGCTAGTGTCACATATATTACCCGTCTCTCCCTACAAATGGTTCAAGTGGCTCTGAGCACTATGCGACTTAACTTCTGAGGTCAGCAGTCGCCTAGAACTTAGAACTAATTAAACCTAACTAACCTAAGGACATCCATGCCCGAGGCAGGATTCGAACCTGCGACCGTAGCGGTCGCTCGGTTCCAGACTGTAGCGCCTAGAACCGCACGGCCACACAGGCCGGCCCTCTCTCTATAGCTTACCCTATTTTTCTAATAATTTCGAAAATCTTGCTTTTTTCAAGTCGACATATCCTATGAACGTGTCTTGATTTTTCTTTAGTCTTGCTTCCATTATCAGCCGCAAAGTCAAAACTGCTTTTCTGGTGCCTTCACCTCTCCCAAAGCCAAGCTAATCGTCAAGTACCATATCCTCAGCTTTCTTTTCCATTCTCCTGTATATTTATTCTTGTCAGCAACTTCAGCTGATTGTGCAGTAATTCATGCACTTTTCAGCTCTTCCAACCTTCGGAACTGTGTGGATGATGTTTTTCCGAAAGTCAGTTGGTATATCGCTAGTCTCATATATTCTGCACACTAACGTGAACTGTCGTTTTATTGCCACATCTCCATATGATTTTAGACATTCTGATGGAATGTTATGTTTCCCTTCTGTATTATTTTATCTTAAATCTTCCAAAGCTCTTTTAAATTCTGTTTATAATACTGGATCGCATATCTGTTCTAAATCGACTCCTGTTTCTGCTTATATCACGTCATCAAACAAGCCTGCCCCCCCCCCCTTTCAATGTTCTTTTTCCATCTGTCTGCATCCTTATAAGCATTTAACAGTGAAATTCCAATTGCACTCTTAATATTACCACCCTAGTTTTTAATTTGACAGAAGGGTTTTTTTTTTACTTTTCTATATGCTGAGTCCATCCTTCCGACAATCATTTCTTTTTAAAATTCTTCCAATTTTTCATGCAGCTATTTTGTCTTCGCTTCCCTGCAATTCCAATTTATTTCATTCCTAAGTGACTTGCATTTCTGTATTCTTGAATCTCCCTGAACATTTCTGTACTTCTTCTTTCGTTGATTACCTGAGGTGTTTCATCTCTTGCCCATGGTTTCTTTGTAGTTGGCTTCCTTGTTCCTATAGTTTTCTTCCCAACTTCAGTGATTGCCCTTTTTAGAGGTGTCCATTCCTCTTCAACTGAAATGCCTACTGCGGTATTCCTTATCTCAGTATCTATAGCCTCCCTGTCTTCTGTCCATTTCACTTCACTGACCCCACTGTATCCACACTGAACATCTACATCCCCCTTTTTTGATTTTCTAGCTTCCCTACCACCTTAAAATTGATGACATTCCACGCCTCAAGTCGTAGAACGTTATCATTTCGATGGTTATTGAATCTTTTCAAAAAAATGGTTCAAATGGCTCTGAGCACTATGGGACTTAACTTCTAAGGTCATCAGTCCCCTAGAACTTAGAACTACTTAAACCTTACTAACATAAGGACATCACGCACACCCATGCCCGAGGCAGGATTCAAACCTGCGACCGTAGCAGTCGCCTAGAACTTACAACTAATTAAACCTAACTAACCTAAGGACATCCATGCCTGAGGCAGGATTCGAACTTGCGACCGTAGCGGTCTCTCGGTTCCAGACTGTAGCGCCTAGAACCGCTCGGCCACCCTGAATCTTTTCCTCACGACCAACTCCCCCTTAGCAGTATCCTCCTGAATGGGGAATTACTTCGGAATCTTTTCTTTGAGTTACATGAAATGTATTCGCAGTTGTCCATATTCGCAACTGCGAATACATTTAATGTATTTCATAACGACTTAAGTTGCCCCAGTGCCTCTTTCTTGGGATATGCATACATGTCCGCTTGAACATTGCATCGTAATTCGGAATAACACAGACACTGCAGTATAGTATTTTTCAATTACAGGCTGTGGATACACAATATTTTTCTTTCGTCCATTGGTTTCCATTGCCTCCTGCATCGTTATGCTGTTGATCGTAGCTGATTCTTCCACCTTTTAGGGGCAGTTTCTCACTCCAAGGGTAAGAGAGTGCTCTGAACTTCTGCCTACCCCTCCGTCCTGCTTGACAAGTCAGAACGAGGGTTACTTTTATGCCGGAAGTCATCGGCCGCCATTGATGGTGAATTTATTCAAAACTTTAGGTATGGCGAGGTTCTAACCCGGGCCCGACGAAGTTTTGATTACTAGTCAAAGAGGCTAACCTTTGATGGATTCCTTTCACTCCTTCCGATGCAACGTTTATTTTCTCGTGGAGAAAATCGGGGGCCTAGCTAAAATACATTAAAATGGATTAAAAACAGGGTTGACCACAGCAAAATATTTATTGACAATGGTAACCCGTTTCGGTCAGGACGTGACCGTCTTCAGCTCATTCGTACCATGAAAGTGGCGGTCCTGGTGAATGGAGCAGGCGCCGTGGCTTTACAAACGCTGACGTTCATGAAGCCACGACACTGCCTCCTCTCACTGCCACCACCTGCCATCATAGAATAAATGGTCTGAAAATGGTCGCATTCTGACCGAAACCTGTTACCACTGAAAACAAATATTTTTTTGCGGTCAAATTTTTCTCTGGTTCTTATCGTCCTTTTGCATTAAATAGTGCAGCCGCTCCACCCTCGCACTAGCATGGTTAACTTCACAATAAGTTCTGCTGTCACATCTGCGCTGGCTAATAATTCGAATGTAGGTTATCACAGGATGCGGGACTCGTATGCTGCCCCTTACGTAGAATTTCCCACTGATACGGGTCCATTGGGAGATACCAGTGGACAGAAACACCAATAAATAGCCAGTTAAGAGCGGAGGGAGAAACATGCCATGGCAAAAGTCGTCTGCGACAATCTGGGCAGGTAGTAACGGCAGTAGCGAATTTAACTTGCCATCTGCGATAGGTGCGAGGCTAGGTTATGTTCGTATCATGCAGCTCGATACCAGTGCTACAGTCATCTATTCGTCACAAAGAGGACAGTCCGAATCTGTGCGGCATTGCCATTCGCTGCTGTAGAGTCTCCTCTGCTGCGCTCTGTGAGCGGTGACTGAGCGCAGAAGCAGGTCCAATTTGGCTTCGGCTTCTTTCCCGACATTGTCCCTATCGGCTGCGTGAAGGACCGCGGCCGTCCCCTCACTGTCCAGCGGTTTGCTGCTGACAGAGCTCTGCCAACGCAACTTCACTGCCGGCTCTGACATCCGTTTATTTTGCCGCGACTTCTGCTTGCGCTGCTGTACCTTCTGCGTGGTGTGGTCAGGCACCACGGGCAGATGCATGATATCTCGCAGGATTTTACAGCAAACATCCTCTGGATCGTGGATGTAGTGTGAGCCACCCACCTTGGGGCGTCTGTGCCGGCCGGGGTTTTCTTCTTTATCGCCCTGGCCGAGAGACAAAAGCGAAGATAGATTCTCCTGGTCGGCGGTTCCCTTCCCTTCTTTCCACTCCGTGGCGTTGGTAAGGGCAGGCTCTTCTTCTTCTGGACCGTGGCTGTGCGAAAAGGTCGCACGTATTTGCGCAGCTGGCGGCAGTCGTCCTCTGTCTCAGCAGCTAAAGCGGCTTGGAACGCAGCGCTCTCTGCCACCATGACGTTTTTGAAAGCTGCACTTGCCTCACCAACGACATCGCGCAGTATGGTGCTTACGTCGTCGTTCCCAGTATCTCTATATAGAGATCACAGGTTGCTGGGTCTTCCCGGGCGCGGGCGGACGGCTGAGTTTCCGCCCTTCAAAAATGGCTCTGAGCACTATGGGACTCAACTTCTGAGGTCATTAGTCCCCTAGAACTTAGAACTAGTGAAACCTAAGGACATCACAAACATCCATGCCCGAGGCAGGACTCGAACCTGCGACCGTAGCGGTCTTGCGGTTCCAGACTGCAGCGCCTTTAACCGCACGGCCACTTCGGCCGGCTTCCGCCCTTCCACCGGCGGCTGTCTCCCCACCACTGGTGAGGAATCACGGGCGCCCGCGCGCCGGGGAACTGCAACCGCTTCCTCCGTCTGTTGCTCCGGCCTCGATTCTTGCCGGTCGGCGTCATTTCAAGAAGATATCGCTGTCATTAGAAAAATCCAATCATAGATGCGTATAAGCTTACAAAAGACAAAACACGGTCGATAATAAAAACGTGTGCCAACTAATAGTATGGAGCGTTATAAAACGAGGCGTGGAGAGTCGCAGGAACATCAAAGATCTATGAAATGTACAAGTACTCCTAACAAGCGTGAGCCGTGGCGGGGTAGCTGGCGTCGCCTTTCGAATTCCTGGCTCCAGTAGCTCGATCTGTCGAGTGGTGTCCCTCTGGTTTGAGGTCACTAAGATCCTTGCTCGAAGCTGTCGATGGGGACGGCCCGTGTTGTGGCATGGCGAGTTGGGAAGTGGTAACGGAGCGAAGAGGACGGTGTGAGAGGTGCACTCGGCGAGGAAGGCGAGCACTTGCGCAAACGTCTTGGGCACGGAGTCAGGCGAGTGGTTGCTTGGCATATTTGTGGGCCGATTTGAATCCGTGGCTGACTTCGAGTGCTGTCTTCATACGTAGCCCAGCTCTGGGACGTGACACACCGATGACAGAGCTGAAGCCAGTTTCGCTGTGCTGAATTCTGGGTCCGTCCCTTTCGAAATGACAAGCTTCACCATCGATTCGTGACCGTCAGTTAAGTTTTGGATTTTGAGATCATAACTGCTATTTTCTTATTGATACCTATGGTTGAGTTGCGATCATTGCGATTTCTTGGCTGATCTGGTTCACCACCAGTTGGTTCCTTGAACTGTGGCTATTGCTTGTAAACATTGTAAGTTCGCCTAAACAGGTCATTCCAAAGGATTTAAATCCGCTTAATCTCATGTTAGTAACTTGGTGAAGTGTCTGTAGCAAGATCCCCGTGTTACTCTCCGAAACAAACAGTAGCAATACCAATATTGTATTAGGTGCCGAAAGCTGGTTGAAACCAGACATAAAAAGCAGTGAAATTTTGAACTCGGATTGGACAATGCTTATGAAGATTAAGACTGATGATATGGGAGGTGGTGTGTTCATTGCAGTTATAAGTTGTTGAAACGCGCTTAAGATCTATACTGCCTTGTACTGTGAAATAGTCTGGATAAAGCTGTCAATCAGACAAGGATTGACCATGAAATTTCCTGGCAGATTAAAACTGTGTGCTGGACCTAGACTCGAACTCGGGACCTTTGCCTTTCAAGAGCAAGTGCTCTAACAACAGAGCTATCCAAGCACGACTCACACCCCGTCCTCACAGCTTTAATTCCGCCAGTACCTCGTCTCCTACCTTCCAAACTTCACAGAAGCTCTTATGCGAACCTTGCAGAATTAGCACTCATGGAAGAAAGGATATTGCGGGGACATGGCTTAGCCACAACCTGGGGGATGTTTCTAGAATGAAATTTTCACTCTACAACGGAGTGTGCGATGATATGAAACTTCCTGGCAGATTAAAACCGTATGCCGGACCGAGACTCGAACTCGGGACCTTTGCTTTCGCGGGCAAGTGCTCTACCAACTGAGTTACCCAAGTGCGACTCACGCCCCGTCCTCATAGCTTTAATTCCGCCAGTACCTCGTCTCCTAACTTCTATACTTCACAGTAGCTCTCCTGCGAACCTTGCAGGATGGGTCGTGAGTCGTGCTTGGGTAGCTCAGTTGGCAGAGCACTTGCCCGCGAAAGGCAAAGGTCCCGAGTTCGAGTCCCGGTCCGGCACACAGTTTTAATCTGCCAAGAAGTTTCATATCAGCGCACACTCCGCTGTAGAGTGAAAATTTCATTCAAGGATTGACCGTTGTATTCGGGTGTTTTTAGAGACCACCAAACGTCGTAGAACGTTTCAGGGAAAGTCTGGAGTACATAGGAAATAAATATCCAAATTATCCAGTAGTTATAGGTGGAGAGTTTAATCTGGCATTCATGGACTGGGAAAATTACACGTTCATCACAGAGGGTGGAAGCAAAGATTCGTGTGAGGTTACTCTAGGAGCGCTCTCAACATACAACCTTGAGCAGTTCGTTAGAAACCCAGACCGAGATGGGTACGTATTAGATATTTTGGCGACAAACAGATCTGATCCTTTTGAGGAAGTTAATCTGGAAGAAGGTAGTAGCGGCCATAATGTCGTTGTGGCTTCTATGTCAGTGGAAAAAAAAAAAACAGCGTACAGTTTTCTTGTTTGGGAAAGCAAATAAAAGTGTCATTAATGAATACCTTCATAGTCACCTCCAAGCATTCACCGCGGGACACAAAGATAATGAGCATCTTTCGTCAGAATTTAAAGGTATTGTCCACCATGTGCTAGCGAAGTATGTGCCTAGCAAAAATGTAGGGGAGGGAAAGGATCCACCTTGGTACTACAAACATATTTAGGAAGTTGCTGAGAAAGCAGAGAATTTTGCACAGTCGTTTTAAACGTAGTCACTGTCCCGCTGACAAACAGAAATAATGCGAAATGAAAGCAGCTGTCAGAAGGACAATGAGAGATTCTTTTAACGAATTTGAAAGCAATATTTTATCTGTAGATTCTAAAAATAACCCCAAAAAATTTTGGTCGTACGTAAAATCTATGAACGCTACAAATAATTCAATACCTTCTCTTGCTGGCAGTACGGTTAATGTAACTGATGATGATAAACAGAAGGCGTAAATTCTAAACCTAGCTTTCAAAAACTCGTTTACGGTAGGGGACTCCAGCACCATTCCCCATTTCAATTACCGAACAAAAAAAAAAACAAAAAAAAACGCAAGGATGGCTGATACAGTGTTTACTGTATCTAAGATCCTTAGACGCCAGGAGAGCATCTGGCCCAGTCGCTATCCTCTTAAGATTATATGTTGACTATGCTACAAACATAGCACCATTCTTATACATCAACTACCAGAGATCATTGGAACAGCGGAAAGTTCCACGAGACTGGAAGAAGGCCCAGGTCATAGCAATCTATAAAAATGGTAGAAAATCGGATGCTCATAATTACCGGCCAATTTCACTGACATCGATTTGTTGTAGAATCATGAAATATACAAGTATTTTATTTTGTGTTCAGATATAATGACCTTTCTAGACTCTGAAAAGCTCATCTACAGAAACCAGTACGGTTTTAGGAAACAGCGGTCATGAGAGACACAGCTGGACCTCTTTGTGCATGATATACAACAGACTCTAGATACCGACTCCCAGGTTGATGCCATATTTCTCGACTTTCGAAAGACGGTCGACTCAGTTCCGCATTGTCGCTTGCTCCAAAAAGTGCGCGCTTACGGTCTATCCGATGACATATGCGATGGATAGAAAGCTTTCTGACAGATAGGGAGCAGTATGTCGTCCTGAACGGGGTGACTTCAACAGAAACAAGCGTAGCTTCATGTGTGCTCCAGGGCAGCGTAATAGGTCCGCTGCTTTTTACGATTTACATAAACGATCTGCTTGATGGTATTGACAGCGGCATTAGACTGTTTGCCGATGATGCTGTAGTCTACAGGAAAGTAGTTTACACGAAAGTTGTGAACAAATCAATGATGCTTGGCATAATGACTGGCAGTTATCTCTCAATGTTAGTAAGTGTAACCTACTAAATAACAAGGCGAAAATCCCCATTAATGTACGAGTACAAAATAAATTCCCAGTCTTTGGGGCAAAATGGTGCAAATGGCTCTGAGCACTATGGGACTTAACTTCTGAGGTCATCAGTTCCCTAGAACTTAGAACTACTTAAACCTAACTAACCTAAGGACATCACACACATCTATACCTGAGGCAGGACTCGAACCTGCGACCGTAGCGGTCGCGCGGTTCCAGACTGTAGCGCCTAGAACCGCTCGGCCATCCCGGCCGGCCCAGTCTTTGGAAGCGGTAACATCCATGGATATCTGGGTGTCATTATTCGAAATGATCGCAAATGGAATGCTCAGATTACACAAGTAACGGGTAAGGCAAACTCTAGATTGCGGTTTATTGGTAGAATCCTGAAGCGATGCAGTCCTTCAGCAAAGTAAACAGCTTACAATACGTTAGTTCGTCCAGTCTTAGAGTATTGTTCGTCTGTATGGGACTCATACCAGATGGGTCTGATTCAAGAGATTGAGAAGATCCAAAGAAGAGTGGCAAGATTCGTGACTGGTACATTTAGCCATCGCGAGAGCGTTACAAATCTCATAGAAAGTTTGAAGTGGGACGCACAGACGGCGCGCTAAACGGAAGGGGCTGCTTACTAAATTCAGAAATCCGATCTTCACCGAGGATGTAGAGGATATATTATTACCACCAACTTTCAAATCGCACAATGATCACCATTCAAAGATAAGGGAAGTTAGAGCTCGTACTGAGGCGTTCAGACAGTCGTTTTCCCCACGCGCGATCCGCGAGTGGAACAGCGGTGGGGGGGGGGGGGATGTATGACTTTGGCTCGAATTATGCCCCCCGCCACACACCGCTTGGTGGCTAGCGGAGTATACATGTTGATGTAGATGTAGATGAGTTGATAATGGCCTTGGTTGTTTGTTAACAGGATACCTTAAACTGTATGAGCCGATGGTGTTTCTTCTGTGCTGTGGCCGGACACCCCATCCCCTCCCCTGCCGTCATGCCGTACCTAGATGGTTGGGTTTTAGCCGACCTCCCTGCCAAACGTTTTGAACACCAGATAAGTACCCTTCTGCTGTAATATGGCAGGGTGCCGGTTTCGAGATACCTTCTGGCATTGTAGACGCCATCGCTTAGGAGGTGCCTGGATCTCAAAATTTGCAATTGCTGACACTATGTAATTGGGTTCGCCAGCCTAGTTTCCTTTCGGGTGTTTCGTTGTAGAAACGATATCTCGCTGTGGCGCGGGTATACCATTTGGCTAGTTATTGTTGCTTTCACGTAATTAACCTTGCCGTTTTGATATTGCTTTTGCCGGTCTATATCCAACGGAAAGGGTCCTCTCGTTGTAACATATCTTGGCCTTCCTGTTTGGTGTGGTCTTGTGCTCCTTGAGTATAAGCCTTCTGGTGCACCTTGGTGAGGAGGCATTTCAAACTCTTGTTTATGTAACAGGAGCAGTTACATTCATGAAGGTCTACCTATTTGCTATTTAATAGTCTTACTTAACTGAAGCTGTTATTATTGAAGGCCTACCTATTTGCTATTTGTTAGTCTTACTTAACTGAAACTGTTATTATTGAAGGCCTACCTATTTGCTATTTGTTAGTCTTACTTAACTGAAGCTGTTGTTATTAAAGGTCTGCCTGTTTGCTTTTAGTAATTTTGCTTAACTGCAGCTGTTATCATTGAAGGCCTATCTGTTTTCTATTTGGTAATTTTACTTGACTGAAGCAATATTAAAGAGGGCCTATCTGTTTTCTATTTGGTAATTTTACTTAACTGCAGCTGTTATTATTGAAGGCCTGCCTGTTCTCCTTTAATTAAATTAAGAGCTGCCCTGTGTAATTAAAGAAAAAATGAGTGAATGAATGAACGATGAACTTTAACGGATGTTATGGAACGACCGCCTCGAACAAATGCAGAGGAAAAAAAAAAGAAACCGGTTCCTTATACAGCTGATGGTCGTCCGCACTCGCAGGTGCGAACACATTTCATATGTTCCTTAGCAGTTGTCAAGGAGTGTAAATGACTAGCTGAAGGCCTGGCCAGAAAGAAAGCGGTCTGGCGGCGCGGTTCACATCGCGGCGGTTGGCACCGGCGAGTGACGCCACACAGGAAGCAGCCTCCACAAAGCGGCAGCGGTACACCAGGAAAAGGAGTTTTTCGAATTTCGTGCTGTAAAAAATTACTGTGTGTAAATGAAGCAGAACTACGTCAATTCATTTGATTTGGGTACAAATTCTCCTCTTCTCTGAAAAAATTAAAAACCACTTTTTTCGGTTTTGTGCATTTTCTTCTCTATAAAATACTTCTAATTCGATTCTGAAGAAACTAACTGGCACAAAGAGTTGATATTTGCGTATCTTATAGTTGCACATTATAGCTTGATGATGAAGTGTCTACTTTGTCGATGTTGGTCATAGTTATTGTGGTACTTTGTAAGGGGTTCACAACCCTTCTAGAGCAAATGTAATTTCGATGTATTGCTGTCGCGCTGCCTGCGACAGGAAATATCTTTGCTGCAATAGAGTCGCAGGTCAGAGAAGTCTCGGCAGTAGTTGCTGTCGCTCGCTACTACAGTGCAGTTGTATTCTGTCGCTGGTACAGCGCATTTCATAGCAGAAACTCGTATCAATCAAGGCCTACCTGTTTTAGTTGGCCTGTTATTGATATCTGATATCTCACTCAATCTGTGTTGTAATTAAGTGAAATTGTGATTGACAAAGGCCTACCTGTTGCAGACGGAAATGACAAATGATGGTACATGGCCCTTAACCTTTCACCTCATATCCCTTTATCCATAATTGTCGGTCTCACAAGCGACCTAACATATTGCATAGCCAGACAAACTAAAGGATTACCACAGTAGTTACGTAGCAGATGTATACTAAGACTCGAAGACAAAAAGACTGCAGATAGAGAAAATTGTAGAAAGTCAGAAACAGAAAGGTCAAGGACATAATAATTTGAGTTGATAAGAAGTACACAAATATGGGTAAGCCAACATAACTTCTATGATCCAAGGAAATACAACAGAAAAACATAAAATAAAATGAACTAAAATAAAACTCGTAAATGATAGAGAAAATTGTAGAAAGTCAGAAACAGAAAGGTCAAGGACATAATAATTTGAGTTGATAAGAAGTACACAAATATGGGTAAGCCAACATAACTTCTATGACCCAAGGAAATACAACAGAAAAACATAAAATAAAATGAACTAAAATAAAACTCGTAAATGACACATGGTGTCCATTGCAAAAAACCGAACCTAAAATTGTATTGTGCTAAACTAGTTAAGGGTTATTTTAGCCAAACGAAATTAGTAGTGTAACGTCAGGAACAGACATCGCCCTGGGAGAATTACATAATACTAGTATTCCCTGGAGGCACCACCTTATCGTAGCACTGTCCGTGCGGGTGGGAGAGTCTGCGTGTTCCTGTGATGCTGAGAGCTATACCGGTGGTAGCGTAGCTACTGGCAGGTTCAACCTAGCCGGTCAGGTCTCAGCAGAGGAGCCAGACGAAGTGTGCCTCACAACGACCTACCGTCCTTTCCTCCCTTTCCCTTCCAGTCCCTTCCCTTTCCTTCTTCCCTACTGTCAGTCTCTTCATCGGTGTAGGAGGCGGGTAATATCGATAGGTAAACACTCACGGCGTCTGTACCGACGAAGCAAGGCACCTGTGATGTGCCTTAAGGGCGTATGTCAGGATACTTCCAGTGGCATATGGCCATTCACTGCATCCCCTGCCTCTTGCCAGTCGTATCGGCCCTACGGTCCACTGCCAACCAGAGGCAGAGGACGAGAGAGTGGATCTGCATCTGCGCAACTGCTTGTCCACTTTAAATACCTTCACGTGCAGATGACTCCGGCAAAGTTTCAATGGACTATGAGCTTGGAAAGTCTTGCGGCGATGGAGTACTGATGGTGAGGCAAGGGTTTGGTGTACCTGAACCTTAGTTGGTGCTCTGCACGTTTGGCGGTCAGACGGTGATGGTCGTTCTGGTACTCGTGAGAGACGGGAGGACTGGTTCGGCAGCTCGTCAGACGACAAAGCAGCCCTATTTAGGATCGCTCTGCTTTCCCTAATCCAGGGAGGGGCCTAGAAAAGGTGGCCTAAACATAGCCCGTCTCAACCCAGCACAAGTGGCAAACTGCGGTCACTCGTTCACTAACATATGCGGTCAAAAAAATAATAAAATAAACAGTTACCTTAAATATCTAATGATTGGAGTCCGGAACGTCCGTACTTTACAGGATAACGACCATAATCAGTGCCCAGAGAGAAAGACAAGACTTATCGCAAGGGAATTGGCTAGATATAACGTCGACATTACCGCCATAAGTGAAACACATCTTAGTGACTCTGGGCAGTTATGTGAACCGCTCGGAGGTTATACCTACTACTGGAGTGGAAAATCATCCACTGAAAGGGCGGAAAGTGGGGTAGGCTTTGCCATACGCAATAAATTGGCATGTTCACTAACATAACTCCCAAAAGGTATCAGTGACAGAATAATAACACTCAGACTTCACCTGGCATCCAAGAAATATCTTCACTTGATCAATGTATACGCACCTACATTGCCATCTCCGGATGAAGAGAAGAACAAGTTCTACCAAGACCTCCGACATGTCCTTAGGGATATTCCTTCTGCAGATAAACTTCTGTTACTTGGTGATTTTAATGCTCGTGTTGGGAATGATTTCAGTGCTTGGAATGGAGTCCTCGGTCGCCATGGGATTGGAAAATGCAACTCGAATGGTTTGGATCTTCTAACTCTATGTGCCGAGTTTGAACTCTGTCTGACAAATACATATTTTCGTCTGCCTGAAAAATATAAAACGACATGGATGCATCCGCGATCTAAACACTGGCACCTTCTGGATTATGTGATAGTACAGAAAAAAGATCTTGGTGACGTACTGGTCACACGTGCAATGAGAGACGCTCAGGGATGGACAGACCATCGACTCGTGAGGTCCAAATTAAAGATAACTTTGAAGGCACCACGCCGAGCTTCACACAAAATACCAACAAAATTGTCCTGCAAAATCTTGGCCAATGATCAGACTATGAGAGCAAAACTGGTTGAAAAATTTGGTGTCGATGGCCTTTTGATATCTGAATCTGCCCCTGTAGATGAACAGTGGAGTGCATACGCTAGCAAACTGCGTGGCTGTGCTTCAGAAGTCTTGGGAAAGCCTCAGAAGAAGCACCAGAACTGGTTTGACGACTCAGATCCAGAGATCAGAAAGCTAATTAATGATTTCAGAACCTCTCTTCGCACCCCTAATGATAACAAGCGTAGAGCAGCGCATTACAATCTGAAAGTTAAGGTACGTGCTCTCAAAGACAGTTGGTGGGCAAATAAAGCAAATGAAATACAGTTATATGCCGACACACACCAAACGGGCAGATTCTTTGAGTCCCTGAAAACTATCTTTGGTCCAAGAGTTGGGAAGATAGCACCAGGCTATAACAAAGATAAAAGTTGTCGGCTGACGCAACAGAGTGACATCCTGTCTCGGTGGGCGGAACATTTTAATGACGTTCTTAATCCCGACCATCAGACAACCGATATTCCATACATAGAAGCACTTGAAGACCTGCCAGTTGAGGAACAACTTGCGGATGCCCCTTCCTACGATGAATTCATTTCAGCACTGGCTAAGCTGAAAAATGACAAAACAGCAGGATTAGATAACTTGCCATCAGAGCTATATAAATATGGGGGGGCCAAACATCAAGAAACCATTGTTTGCTCTGATCTTAAGGATTTGGGAGTATGAAATGATTCCACAAGACTGGAAAGATGCTTGTATTTCCAAGATCTATAAAGGCAAGGGTGACATATCAGACTGCAGCTCCCACAGGGGCATTTCTCTTCTCTCAGCAGCGGGAAAAGTCCTTGCCCACATAATTAACACCCGGTTAACACACTTTGCAGAAAAACTGCTACCAGAGACCCAGTGTGGCTTTCGCCCAAACAGAGGCACAGTGGATGCCATATTTGTTGTCAAACAAATGCAAAAGAAAAGCTTAGAGCAACATCGGCCTTTGTTCATGTGCTTTGTAGACCTGGAAAAAGCTTTTGATCGTGTCCCACGGGAAGCTCTCTGGATCATACTAAAGAAAACTGGATGCCCTGACAAAATTGTCAGTTTGATTCGGCAGTTTCATGAAAACATGATGGCAAAAATCCGCCATGAGGACAAGCTCTCAGAACAGTTTCCCGTGACATGTGGTGTAAAACAAGGCTGTGTTCTGGCTCCCACACTCTTCTCACTTTACTTCGCAGTTGTTATGAGAGACGCGACCAAAGCCTGTAGTAATCAAATTAGTCTCGACACAAGGACTGACAAAAGTGTCTTCAACATCTCTCGCCTCAGAACAAAAAGTCGCGTAACCAAACTATCAGTCTTAGAGATTCTCTACGCGGATGATGTATGCATGATGGCTAATTCTTGCGAAACTCTTCAGACTTACATAAATCTGCTAAATGCCTCCTGCAGAAGATTTGGCTTAGCCATTAACATCACTAAGACGCAAGTTCTCAAACAGCCACTTAGAGGTCTTAATGCAGATGACTCCAGTATTGAGATAAATAACAAACCCTTGCAAAATGTGTCAAATTTCAAATACTTGGGAAGCCAAATTAGAAGTGACAACAGCCTGACAACGGAAATCGCAGCGCGTATAGCCAGCGCAGCCTCAGACTTCGGTAAGCTTAATGACCGAGTATGGAAATCACATGATCTCAAACTACAAACAAAAATTGCAGTCTACAAAACAGTAGTATTATCCACCTTACTCTATGCCTC
Organism: Schistocerca nitens; assembly: GCF_023898315.1. NCBI lineage: Eukaryota > Metazoa > Arthropoda > Insecta > Orthoptera > Acrididae > Schistocerca > Schistocerca nitens. The sequence continues at coordinate 441,103,399 of NC_064617.1, read as the reverse complement.
GGAAACCTGGTGCTGTTACAAAGCTGACATTAAGAAGCTAGATAAATTTCATCTTCGATGTCTGAGATCAATTCTGCGCATCAAATGGGAAGACCGTGTCCCAAACACGGAGATTTTGCGCCGCGTGAAACTGGCTGGTATTGAAGCTTTAATAATGAAACATCAACTGAGATGGAGTGGTCACATAGTACGCATGGATGACAGTAGGCTACCTAAAGAGGTGTTCTACTCGCAGCTTTCGTGCGGGAAGAGGAGGAAAGGTGGTCAAGACACCATTAAACGCCACCTTGCAGCCTGTGGCATTCCAAGCTACCGTTGGGAGGAGCTAGCATTGCGCCGATCGGAATGGCGCTCAACTGTACATAAGAGCATCGAACAATTCGAGCAAAAGCGTCTAATGAACCTGGATGCTAAAAGATAGCTCCGAAAATCTCAGCTCAAGCCTGTCTACACGTATACTTACAACTCTGCTGGTCAACATCACTGTGCTTCATGCAACAGGATATTCAAAGCGAAATTCGGATTCGCGAGCCACATCCGAGCCTACCATAACAAGGACAGAGAAGACTGACGGAGTCGCTGTCGCCGGACACGGCGAGGAGGACATCATCATCATTTTATTGATCCTCAGCAAGTGTAAGCGTATATAATGAAATGGAAAATGGAAATGAGCGTTTGGTGTCGTTGGTTGGGAGGCTCCTTTCGGGGCAGGTCCGGCCGCCTTGGTGCAGTTCTTATTACATTCGACGCCACATTGGGCGACCTGAGAGGAGAAAATCCCCGACCCAGTCGTGAATCGAACCCGGGCCCGTAGGACGGCAATCCGTCACGCTGACCACTTTTTTTTCCTATTTGTTCGATATAGTTCGTTGCGCTTGGTCTGGACGGACGTCACAAGACATCCGTTCAAGTTGATCGTTGATTCTTTTTTATTACAGAGAGCACGCAGCCCCCTGACCGAACACGCTGAGCTACCGAGCCGGATCCATTCAGCTATCGGGACGGACATATAATGAAATAATAAGCAACCAGTTGCATAGAAGAAATTTAATTTCTTTATCGGTTTCGAGCAGCTAGTTCGCTTCTTCAGAAGACTGTACAGCCTTCTGACGGAGAGCACTAAGTGCCCGAACTTATACATTATTTCAATTGTTTTTTGCAACTGGTTGCTTATTACTTCATTATAAAATGTAATACTTAGGTGATAAGTTATATATCTCACTCACAGAAACGACTATACCGGGATGAATCTACTATTAAGCATAGTATCAGCGAAAATCAGTCGTGAAAGAAAGTAGTAATGGAAGCCCAGCCAGTGATAGCAAGCTCATATACTCCCAAACAAAAGAGTAAAAACCGCTGTGCCCTGTCAAAAGTCAAGTCAGTCAGTCCAAGTTATTACATGACAAGCACTTATTTAAAATAGAGTATCCATGTACTTGTGATAAGAATACCCACCCGAAAGACCTATTATGGAAAGCGCGAAACCACTCTGTAATCTAAAAGGGTTATGTCATATGTATACCAATAAAGGTAAAAAGCTGTATGACCACCTACTAGAATCTCAGAACAGGTACATTTAAAATAGGTTGTCCTATATTCCTAACCACATCACACTATAGTAGCCCAAGCATGCAAGAAAAGAAACGCTGTAGTGCCCAACCATTACTGACACCAAATTGTAAACATTAAACGGTCACCAAACTACGGTTTGTATGAACAGATGTAAAGGAGGAACAAGAATAGCTAACTTTAATTCCTCAGCCTTCGCAGAAACCGTGGCGGTTTTAATTATTTTGTTTGGGAGTACAAGGGCTTGCGGACACTGGTTGGGCTTCCATTACTACTTTCGTTAACGATTCATACGCCTTATAACAGTTTTAGCTGGGTATAGTGTTTCTGTCAACAAGATACGCAGCTTTCCACGTTCCGCTTCGTAGCGCTCCATACTATTGGTATGGCACACGTTTTTATTATTGACCATGTTTTGGTCTTTTGTAAGCATATTCGCATCTATGATGGGATTTTCGTTATGATATGTCTCCTTTGGATTTAGGACGGTGATATTGTTGCTGTTAGCTTGTGTTTAATTTGTTATAATCAACTCGTTTGCAAATCATTTCCAGCCTGTTGCATTTTTAAACCCAAACTGACATATTCCCCAGGTCTCATGTGAGGTATTGTTACACGACTGCAACTCATGAGCTGCATTTCAGTTGATTTAGCATAGTTGTAGCGTTTTGACCTTCACTTCGCCATTACTCGTTATTTAGAAGGCTTTGTTTTAGTGTTGTTTCATTTCATGATCGGTTTATGACATGAGGTCATTTAACAACCCTTTTCCGCTCACAAATATTGCTCCTTTTTTCGTGACTATATTCCTTAATTGGCTATCTCATGCTTTGTAGTTTCGTTGGTTTTCGCACACTCAATTTGCTTTTAACTTCTTCTTTTCCAACACTACCTTTTGCGATACATCTTGCCGTGTGTTAGTCCCTATTTGGATGGGTTTCGTCATTCTATACATAGGTCAGTAGTATGATATTCTCAGGGGAACAGTAACTGCATTGTCAGTTGAGATTTTTGGAACATTCCCTTAGGTTAATATGGTATTTAGTGTCCAGTTTTGTTCCATCCTAATATTTGTCCGCCGATTAATGGATGCTTAGCGGACACCAAGTCATATCATTTTATTTTTTTATTTGGTATACTACATTATGCAGTCTAGGTATTCTATGAGCATTCCTGACACGTTCTTTGCTTACCATTAGTCATTTAATAATTTGTCAGCCATTGGGTTCTGCCACTAGTTGCGTTTTTTGATTTTGTGACAACTAATTCTGATGTATCACTAGCCATGTAAAACTAAGGCGTTGGATATGCACTCCATTGTGTAATCCACAGGTTACATCGCGACCATTTAATTTGAATGAAGACAATTTTTGCAATGAACTAGGGCGTTTCTCACCCATAACAGTTGTGAATGTTTTTATAAAAACAAATAAAATCATCATCATCTTCTTTTTCCTTTCAAGCATTAGGCTGTTGCCTGTTCTGAACTCACTAACAAAATATCATTCCCATCTTCTTCATGGCCTTGCAGTATCTCTTTTTCCATTCGGCTCCTTCTCATGAGCTGTTATTTCCAATCTTCATGATACCTTTGAATTTTTTATTCATGTTGAAATATTTAATTCTGTTCTAATATCTTCGTTCCTAATCATGTCTCCTCGTGTGCAGCCTTTCGTCTTTCTTATGAACCCATCTCTGTTGTTTGGATTTTACTGTCTTGTTTTTTTGTGGTAACCCAAATTTCGCTTCCATGGGATAACATAGGAACCGCCATTATTTTACAGACTTTCACGATGGTCTCTTTTTGAATTTTATGGCACTGTGTTCTGTTAATGGTTCCAAATACAGCTTGGAATTTGTGTATTTTATTGTAAATTTAAAAGTCAAACTGAATACAGCCTCTAAATGAAAGCTTTCAGATTCTAAGGGATCACCTAACATTTAGAGGCCTTTACGGTCCAGAGGAAGGCAGGAGGGATGATACTGATAATTTTTATGATGCTCTTCAGAAACAATTGAAGAAAATCAACAAGACAGACCATCGCTGGTGATTTTAATGCAAGAGTTGGAAATCTACGAGTACCAGAAATAGTAGGACTATTTAGAGAAAATTCTCTTAATAATAACGGACAGCATTTACGTCAGTTTGCCCTCTTCAGTAGTTTTAAATTTACATACGCATTTTACATAAAGAAAGACATTCACAAGTTTACAGGGAGTTCACGAGGATTAAATTCTGTGATTGAGCATGTACTAATTAATGATAAAATTAAGAATCTTATGCAAGATACACGTGTTTATAGAGGTTACGGCGTAGGCAGCGATCACATCCTTTTAGGCTAATATCAGAATGGAAGAACGAGGAAAAAAGAAACCATAACATGCGTTGTTCAAAGTGCATCTCCTGTCAGAATATAGTGTTAGAAAACTTTATCAGTACAGACTCCAAGAAAAGCTTGTTTCCCTATCAATCAATAGAACCATCGATACAGAATGGAATAATATCAAAACCTGGAGCAGAAACATAATCACTTGATAAAAGAAAGAAAACGGATGGGAATAAACGACTCACAATTTGGAACACGCGAATTAAAGAAGCCATTAAAGAAAAAAAACAGCTTATTTGAAATTTCTGCAGACAAAAACGTCAGAGAGTGTGAAACATATCAAATAAAAGTAAATACTGCGAAACAAATAGTGCGAAAACCACACCAAGAGTCGTGGAAGTCATTCATAAGCGTCTAAGAACACGACATTCACGGTAGGCAGCAATGTGCACACAAGGTCGTGAAAAGAACAAGGAAGAAAGAGACACTACGTCGTTGAATATTATACCCAATGAACAATGGATAAATCACTATACAGACTCGTGGTTTACACAGAAGGCCAAAGGTGACGCTGTAAAAAGTGTGTACAATGAAGCATTAGATACAATTACTATGGGGGAACTACAACAAGCTTTGAAAGGCATGAGGAACAGAAAAGCAACTGCAGTAGATGGAATAAATGCAGAACTAATTAAATATGCATTATTACCATCAGATAAAAGACTTCTACAATTAATAAATGAATTTTGGACGAACTGTAAGATCTCAGATCCTTGGCATGCAGCAGAACTAATCTCTCTTTCTATCTTTTCAAAAAATGGAAACGTAATGACTGTAAAAGCTATCGTGGCGTCAGTTTTCTAAACACGGCTACAAACTATACTCAAAGATCATCAGTAACCACATGAAGAATATCACAGAGGCTATTATTTCTGAAGAACAAAATGGATTAAATCAGATCGTTCATGCACAGACAATGTGTTTGTAATTAAAAACATTATAGAAAAACACAGAGAATCTGATATAGAAACCAATATGGCTCAAATGGCTCTGAGCACTATGGGACTCAACTGCTGAGGTTATTAGTCCCCTAGAACTTAGAACTAGTTAAACCTAACTAACCTAAGGACATCACAAACATCCATGCCCGAGGCAGGATTCGAACCTGCGACCGTAGCGGTCTTGCGGTTCCAGACTGCAGCGCCTTTAACCGCACGGCCACTTCGGCCGGCTGAAACCAATATGACCTTTATTGATCTTGAGAGGTCAACAGGTGACCTTTTCAGATGAATCATTGGACACATGGCCATTGTTAAAGAGTGATACGTCTGAAAGCAAACGCCCTGTAACAATGGTGAGAAGGGTCCATGCCGCGAGGCATTCCCTGTTTGATCTCGTCACTCCGAAAGGTACAATGGATCAACACAAATGTGCATCTATCCTTGGGAACCACGACCACCGCTACATGCAGTTCGTTTTTCCTCAGAACGGTGGCATACACCAGCAGGACAATGCGTCTCACACAGTTCGCAGTGTAAGTGCGTGGTTCGAAGAACGCCAGGATGCGTCTACCGTACTCCTCCGGTCACCAAACCCCATGGGCTGAAACCCAGAGAAGAACCTCTGAGACCACTTAGACCGGGATGATTGTCCCATGGACCCTCCATGGAGGAACCTAGCGTAGCTGGCCACAGCGATGGAGTCGGCGTGGCTCCACATTCCTGTCGGTACTTTCCAGAATCTCAGTGACTCTCCTCCTGCACGTGTCGCAGCGGTGTATGCTGCAAAATGTGGTTGTTCAGGCTTTCGACAGGTGGTCACATTGACGTTACTCGACACTGTATGTATCTGTGTGATCAAAATGAAGTGATTAGATTTTATTTCATATCCTCTAACAACCTTCGTTTCTCTTTCAAATTCCTATAGTTTTTTTGTTAATCCTGTAGTTTATTAAAGTCTTGACCCTCTTCCCAGACCACGTAAATTTGCAGATACTTAATTCATCCCACTGCCCGCAAACGGCAGCGACCCAGTTTCACTGCACATGTCGAGGACGTCATGCACTTTCTTTTGTTACATACGTAAACAAAAACCGCTTATCATGGACTGAGATTTCGTACTTACTTCCGGGTCAGAGCAAATATATAGTAGTTACCATGCCTGGTATCGCTCGACGTTTCCGAAGGCGTCTCGTGGTTGTGAGTGAGATGCAGGAACTTGAAATTGTCTCCCAGACCATCCCAACCTCAGCTCCTCCTGTCCTAGCAGCTTGCCTGATGCTTGGTTGAAACGAACCTGACTCTGCAACAGATCGCAGCTTAAGAAGTCCACTCTATCTCTAAGGGCAGAGAATGGAAAAAAAGTCACGAAAGTAAATTTTATTGTCTTCTGAAGTCGCATAATTTGTTCTACCATCAAAAATGGCTCTAAGCACTATGGGACTAAACATCTGAGGTCATCAGACCCTTTGACTTAGAACTACCTAAACCTAAGTAACCTAAGGACATGACACCATTCCATGCCCGAGGCAGGATTCGAACCTGCGACCGTAGCAGCAGTGAGGTTCCGGACTGAAGCTCCTAGAACCGTTCGGCCACAGTGGCCGGCTGTTATACCATCAAATGTATTTATTTACATATGTAAATTCTAATAAATTTTCTCTGAAGTACTTATACTACGTCTGTTCTGATAAAAACAGAACAGATTTACGCTGCAAACGTCATATATTTATCTACAACAAATTAATTTTGGAACAGTACTAACAATAATGATAATATCTTGCAGACATAGGTTCTATAAACTCAAATCTTCGTTTGCCGATGATTATTCTGATAAAAACAGAACGGATTTGCGCTACAAACGTCATATATTTATCTACAACAAATCCATTTTGGAACAGTACTAACACTAATGATAATACCTTGCAGACATAGGTTCCATAAACTCAAATCTTCGTTTGCCGATGATTATTCTGATAAAAACAGAACAGATTTGCGCTACAAACGTGATATATTTATCTACAACAAATCCATTTTGGAATAGTACTAACACTAATGATAATACCTTGCAGACACAGGTTCTAGAAACTAAAATCTTCGTTTGGCGATGATTATTTTCATGTTCCATGTACAGCATCCATTATGCGTGAAAGTTCCACAGAAGATTAGGACGCTCCCAATAATGCACTGCATTTTGTAGTACGTCGTATAATCCCTGATTTATTTTGTATGTTGATTCTGTCTCGAGGTTTCAGACGAATATGTGATCAAAAGGATTTTTTCGGGAAACTGGTCTTTACGCCTGAAAATCACGTTTCAACGGAAGCGCCTAAACTCTCACTCTAGCCGGCCTCGGCGCTTGGGCCGTTTGCGGCTCCGGTCAATACCTATTTCTCTGCAAACTATTGTCACATTCTAGGTCAAAGAAAATATAGAAATAGATGTTTCACTTGCACATCAGATGTCTTAAGTATATGCTTTCGACAAAACTGAGATGAAAAACGCATTTACGGTGACAATCACAGGAGATCAGCAGCCCGGTTACAGTACTGAAAGTTGGTGTAAATGGAAGCCAACTGAGATGAACGGGACACTAAACACTTTTCATCGTAAGACACCACTGAGGAGTCAAGTTGTTGAAGCGATTGCTGATGTGTACAAACATCTGACTGACGACGGTTTGGTGGAGAGATGCCTTGGAGCCTTATGCAGACCAATTTATTAATTTGGACTTATGCTCCGAAACACATGTTTTCGAGAGTAAAACTGGTCCAAATTGCTAACAATCAGGCGTACGTTATTTTCAAAAATGTATTTAAGTGTATCTGCACCTCGGCTTGCTCATTCGGCACGGAAAGGGACGAGAAAGGCCTGAAGCGCTCGTACCTGTGCTCGTTCCAGAGTAACGTCGAGGTTAGAACTGCGCCCACCGAGAATCACACTTTAGAAACAGAGATCTTCGAAGAAGAAGTATGTTTACTATAGGCCTAGGAATAGTGGATTAATCATAAGCTGCAAAATTTTAAAGTTATATACACAAAAATTGAACTCAGAAATTTAAATGCATATTTCTGACAACGGTTTTCTTGTTCGCATTATTTAAAAAAGACTTCAATGTAAAACTGGATCCAGCTTTGAATTTAATAAAAAATACCCTTGTAATTCTGGTGTGAAACGCAAAAAAACAATATTTTTTATGATGTTTGTTATTTATTTACGTTCAAAGGGAACAAAGTAGTTTGACTTCCAGTACCTACGTTTTCTAGTGGCTGCCATTTTGAAAAAAAACGTCAGGACATTTTACTCTCGGGATTCATGCCAAAGAGAATTTGATTCTGATTATGTACATCTGTTTAATTTTGACTGCAGACACCCTCAATCGTGGGAGCCGTTTGGTTGCCCTATCGGCGCAGAGATATTTGTGTGCTGCATAAGCTCATAATTTTACCGGCCAAAAATCATTTACGTAGTATTTAAGATATGTACTTTCGTTTGTTAATAAAGATTTGTATGGAAGAATAATTTTTTACAGAAAAAGTCGAATGTGAGCGTAAAATAAGGCTGGAGAATCCCTTGAAATCGGCCACCATTAGCTTATTTTTTCATAATTTTTATAATATATGTTTTCGCATATATTTATTCACTCTGTATATTACACTGTAGCTGAATATACTGGCAGTTTTATGTTAATACACTTTCGTATTAACACCTGGTTTTTCTTGCTTTTGTATTTGTTTCAAATTTCTCAGTACAGTGCATATGGAATGGGTGGAAGAGCTGAGCGAGCCATTGGACTTCGGAAAATCCATGCATCCATTAAAATAAAATACTCGAATAACATAAAGCTGTTGACCTCCGTTCTATTCTTTTCAAGTGAAAAGATCAGCCGTTGTCTCCAGATGTGCACGCCACGACAAATTGATTGATAAAGACAGATGAGTGCCTTATCTCGTGGCGTTGTTTGCTGTGACGCAGAATACAGTGGCTGTGATAGATTAAATCTGTGTCGGAACTTTTTACGGGGTCCGGGAGATATCAAAATTGGACAATGTTGCTCAATACAGGTATCGACGACGTTATTAGCACATCGTTTTGCGAAGCCCAACCCACGCAATCTCCGCTGACGATAGATCTGACCTTCGAACTACGGGTAAACAAATCCGAGACTACGCCACAAATAAACTCTGAAACAGAATGAGATTTTCACTCTGCAGCGATGTACGCGCTGATATGATGAAACTTCCTGGCAGGTTAAAACTGTGTGCCGGCCCGAGACTCGAACTCAGGACATTTTCCTTTTGTGGGCAAGTGCTCTACCGTCTGAGCTACCCAAGCACGACTCACGACCCATCTTCACAGCTTCGATTCTGCCAGTACCTCGTCTCCTACCTTCGAAACTTCACAGAAGCAGGAGAGCTTCTGTAGATGCGATACCGTTTGTAATCGGTCGCAGATAACACTTTTTCCAAGTTTAAAGATATTTCTTCATGCGATCACGGTTGAATCCAGTGATTCTATTAACACTAATGGATTCGGGTTTTCTAATGCTTACAGTTGGATTTCGCTTCAGAAAGCCATCAAACCAATCATTTTGAGAAAACCTGCGTACTGTGTTCTCTCTCTCTCTCTGTTTAGCTGACTCGAAGGCAGTTCTTCGTAGTTCCTGTGCAAACGGATGGTAAAAAAATCCGATAACAACTTTATCCTCTTGGTAAGTGCTTCTTATTCTTGATTAAAAGTGGCAATACGTCCCAGATGAGGTTTAATTGCTTTATTTTTCTTCCTACGCTATTGTAAAGTGCTAAGTGAGATACTCAGCAATCTGCTTGCCCACTAATGGAATTATCATCGCAGTTCCCAATAAAATTCAATGCATTTTTAAAGGCTTCTTTGATCCAACTTCTCCGATTCGTTATTCTTTTCCATGTTCTTGGCATTTGTAACAGGGCAACGCAGGTAATTAAAATAAGGCATGCTTTTATTCCTATTGAAAATAAATAACTACATGTGAGCGACCACTGGTAGCCTATTGCCATAACCCCATTGCTTCCTATCGTGGTGTTTTTCTAAGTTTGAAAACATAATCTTTAAAGGTTATAAATTATTATCTAAAATACTTGCATAATACAGTAAACTAAGCCTTGTGAAACACTAGTATTTATGGAATGCAATGTAGTGAAGACATTCTGAAGCAAGTGGAACGTACAGTGGCTAGAAAACAGTTGGAAATTAGAGCAGGAGCAGACGCACGTTAAAACATTCTCCACGAACAACTGCACTACAGATGACCGAGTAATGGCGTTGGTGGAAACTTTAGATCACCAAACTGCTGTGAAGAGCGCAGCACCAACCACAGCTCTTCCAGACGAAAATAACAGCTGAAAATCCACCTATCGAGGCTACCTCTCTACTGGGGATACTCCAATCTCTTCAACCTTCTTTGTCATTCGAAGTATTACTGTCTCCTCCTGAAATTAGATATGTTTTGCTACAGTATACTGTACACAGTTGGTTCTCTTTGGACTGGAATGCCAGTTTGCATCTTCGCTGGCACAGACTGGCCAACAAAGTATCGATTGTGAATCTTGCGCTCAGTAAGTTCGAAATGCGGCAGAGAAACAATTCCAGCTGCCACCCAAGGTTTCTTCCAGGGGTCGACACAACCGTATCTGAGGAATGATGTCAGTGCCAAAGACAAACAAGATAAAAAAAACACCACCTGAACAGACCTTGAAGGCCAACAGTACTGACCAGCCGCCGTGTCATCCTAAGCCCACATGCGCCAACGGATACGGATATGGAGGGCCATGTGGCCAGCATACTGCTCTCTAGGCCGTTTAAGCTTTCGTGACCGGTGGCGCTATTTCTCACTTGGCCTCACAAGAGCTGAGTACACTCCACTTGCCAACAGCACTCGAAAGATCCGAACGGTGACCCACCAAAGTGCTAGCCAAGTCCAACTGCATTTAACTTCGGTGATCTGACGGGAACTGGTGTTATCACTGCGGCAAGGCCGTTGTCCCGTACAAAACACATCTTCAACCAAATATTGGAGAGAATACCGCATCACTACCAAACGTATAAGCGGATAAAGGACACCATACAAATGCTAACTGCTTTGATTTCTTGGAAGCTTTTGTAACTAATTTTAAAAATATGTCTTATGTTTAAGAATTATTCTAGTTACAATTTGAGGATACTGCCATATGTCATGTGCTTAAGTTCTACCTTGTTCTGTAACCCTTCCGATGCCCTGTCCAGAAATACTCTTTCATTTTTTTGCCCACCTTAGCTTGTAGGTATTTGTGTAGCTGCCTGAAAGAACATTTCTTCTAAAAAAGTGGCAGTTACTGACAACACTAATCAAGGCAGACGTGTGGTTGTACTTACCACATGCAAAGTCATTTTGAATATGCATTACATGCATGTAACATTTGCAAAGGTGACAGGTACCTGAAGATGGGAGCTTTCTCTTAAATTGTGCAATACTGTTTTCTTTAAATAAACTATTCAGTAATGGATAACTAAGTTTATTGAGACATTGTGCATCACAACTGTACAGGATGTCCCAGGAGGAACGGTTAATATTCATTTGAAGCAAAAATACTTTGTAAGGTCGTAAGCACTATTCCGAATGTATTCTGAGATGGGACACGTTTAACGAAGATTGTTATTTATTTCCTGTATTTTTAAGAAACTTTCAAGTTTACACATGCACACGTGTATAACAGTTAGTAAACATTTGCAACATGCGTCTTACAACGTATCAATTGAAAAATACATATTTGTAACACATTCGCCTCGAAACGTTAGCATACTCGTCACACTACAGTTGTTGCACAGTCCACGATAAATGTTTGGATATCCCACCGCCAACTTCAGTGCTTTCGTGTGCTCTTGGGACGACGTGTTGTGTTGCTGGACTGAGTGACTCTGCACGTTCCCTTATAAATCTAATGCCGTAAGCTCTGGAGATGATGGTGGCTGGTTAATTATGCTTCCACGACCAGTCCAGCAATTAAGGTAAGTGCGACTGAGATGCTCCCTCATAAGTCTGGTAAAACATGGAGGGATCCATTAAACTGGATGTACATTTCAGTCTACAACGCCAAGTGAACGTCCTCAGGGTGTTCAACAAACGAATTTTCCAAAAAATGCAAGTAATTCTGTCCCGCCGTCCATTCTTCTAAAATAACTGGGTCTGTCGACATGTTTTCCATTCACACATCAAACGTTGATCGAGAAATGAACTCAGAAACTGGTTTTCACTTTAGGTTGTGGATTTTCCTGCGACCGTGTATTTTCCTGAGACCATAGATGATTATTATGTGTTTCATTGATTCCGCTACGTGTAACCGTGGCTTCATCAATGAGCAATATTAATGGAACCATATGACGATTGATATTTAACCAATGAGTTCCAGTTGGTGTAGCATTGTTGCAAATGTGAAGATTGTGAACACGCTCTGTGTGAAATGAGTACAAGTTTTTCGCACGGAACTTTCGTCATTATGTGTTTGCGGGACATTGGTATGTGCAGAAAGTCACCGTGTGCTGCTAGGAGGACTATGTTGCAGCATTTCAACAACGTGTTGCTGTTGCTGCGTATGTTATTAAACTACATGTTCAGAAGAAAAAGGGATCTTAGCAGAATACCGGTTCCACACAGTGTGCTGCAGACTTTGGTAAACACCCTACAATCAGGAATTCGACTTGTCGGAAAGCGCTGAACGGTATTCTTCGACAGCAGCAGGAGCACTACTCTCAGAGACTCCGTAAACATACTCCAAATCTGCATGTTTCCAGACGTATGTCATTTTAGCCAGCGCGTGTATAAACACAGTTTACCGATGCTTCTGCATGATACACGCTCGTCTCTCGCAGTGCTTCACTCAGAGCACACCATTGACAATTGCACGTTCAACTGCCTGGTATGGTGACAGAAAGATATTCTGAGCAAAGAGGTTGAATGCAACGACGTAGGTAGTGCTGGAATAAAACGTCAAAGACGCTGGGTCGGTAAGACACTTACGCGCGTACCACTAGTCCAAAAACAAATGTATAGGGGGCGATCAAAAAGTTCGAGGGCGTTGTTGCAGCGAATATGCAACGTAGGGCGGGTCCGGTACAGGTATGTAAGCACCGAAATGCACGCAAGGCATCAGTGTGGCACTCATATATTTCCGACGTGCGTACGGTAAATGTGGGAACATGAGCTATGGCGACGTTAGTACCAAATGCGTCCAAACAAGACAACGCCCTCTTAATTTTTTCTTGGCTAGCGAAGGACAAACTCCAGTACATATCCATCGGACAACAAAGAATGTATTTGGAGCAGCACGTCTGTCGAAAATCGTCGTAGTGGAATGGTGCAACAAAGTGTTGTTGTTTTATGAGCCGGCCGAAGTGGCCGTGCGGTTCTGGGCGCTGCAGTCTGGAACCGCGAGACCGCTACGGTCGCAGGTTCGAATCCTGCCTAGGGCATGGATGTGTGTGATGTCCTTAGGTTAGTTAGGTTTAACTAGTTCTAAGTTCTAGGGGACTAATGACCGCAGAAGTTGAGTCCCATAGTGCTCAGAGCCATTTTTTTGTTTTATGAAAACACACCTCCCCATATTGCAAATGTAACGCAAAAGCTATGCCAACACAAGCAGGAGACGCTTGAGCACGCACCCTATGGTTTTGATCTCCCCCCCCCCCCCCCCTCCTTGCTGTTATCACGCTTTCTCCGCTCGTTGGTAGCATACTGCGTCTTGTACACGTCCACCGCGGCGCTTGGGGTCACAGCGTCGAGATGGGCGTATAAGAACCTGAAACCGGTCGTGTGTTAAATAAAAAGAACCTTACAACTGTAGCCGTATTTTCAACCTCTGGTCTTAAAAAAGGTCTTGAAGGGTCGACGATTCCTGTTGGGCGAGGATGTGCAGCAGACAGTTTTCAAGCAGCAGGACACAGTGTGCTACCAAACGGGTATCTTCAATCTGGTGCGTCGATGGGATGATTTCCTCAATGCTCATGGCGATTTGGCCTTATCTACTTACCGATTCTGGACTGTAATGCCTTCGAACGGGATCTTCTGGATCGCCCATTATTTATTAAATGTGTTCTTTCTCGGAATTAATTCGGGGTAAGGCATATGACCATCAAAAGTAATTTGCTTCAAATGAGCGTTCCTGTCATATCCCTGAATACTGACCATTCCACGAGGGACATCCTCTACAATGATAAATACATACGAAATAATCCTCCAGTAGGACACTTCCTCGATTCAAACTGTAAACTCAGTTCCTGTGTTTACTATCAAAAACAGTCTTGATCACAATTTATTTATTACGGTCACCGGTTTCGACCACTGTTGTGGTTCTTCAGACCAGAGAGTAAGAACCTCCTTCTGCTGGAGAATCACTACTCCACAGAAGGAGGTTTTTACTCATTGGTGTGAAGACCGGTCACTGTAATAAAGAAATTGTGATCGAGACTGTTTTTGATAGTAAATATTTGTAACACATTGATCACTGTTCACTCCCATAATATATTCAAAAGTAATCAGTTCCTGTGTGATTTCACGAATATACGGATGAAGTTTAGCATTTCCTCTGCACGTAAAGTCAGCGGTGATTTAAGGTAAAAGGAATACAAGCCGCAGCTCGGGGCGCCAATGAGAGGCACCAGAGGCGGCCAAGTGCAAGGTTTGTATACAGTGCACACTTCTGCAGCGAAACTGACACGGCAGAAAATGTACAAGGGAAATGAAGGGAGGTGTGACGCTTCTGAAAAAATTTCCACGAACCGACCCTGCGTACAGTCACTCAAGCTGAACATTACCGAATTTATGTAAATGATTTGTAATTCCGCTATCCAGTTTTTAGCTAAAATAATAAGTAGTGAGAAAGCTGCCGTGAAGCATTGCATGAACAATTGAAGGCTGGTAGCCGCAGATGTGGGCCAGAATAACATACATGTTAGGGAACTGTGAGACAAGACTAGCTGAGATCAACACAAAACTGCACCACACAGCGGTAATGGCGTAGCAGGTGGGCCGATGCCACCACACCAGGTCAAGTCTCTTGTAATGTGCAGTGTGACTACGGTACAGGTTGTAGTGAACCAAATGCACCTCAGAGAAATAAAAATATGCCTGAGTTTTGAGGCAGAGGCATTCTTGCTGTTGTACTTCTCTCGTCGCCGGAGTCCAGTAGCACTGCCACGATGCCATGACGAGCCATGCTGGTTAGCGAGACGGCTCGGCATCACTAGCACCAGCCATGGGTTTGAGAACAGGCTGCACCAGCCACCACCAGCGCTAGGCTTCTCACACAGTGCCACAGTCCTGTCCAACTTGGCGTCTGTGTTTGCTTATATCAGCGCTGAATTCCTAGTGGGACCTCAGCACCAGCCACCAGCCAACTCCTGCCAGAGAGCAGCAAGTTGAAGCCAGAGCACAGCCTGTCGACACACTGCCAGGGCAAACATGTGCGTAGCCACGGGGCCACCAGGTTCGGCGTGGCCGAGGGAGTAAGACGCGAGGCCTACGAGAAAGCCAGCCGGGGTGGCCGAGCGGTTCTAGGCGCTACAGTCTAGAACCGCGCGACCGCTACGGTCGCAGGTTCGAATCCTGCCTCGGGCATTGATATGTCCTTAGGTTAGTTAGGTTTAAGTAGTTCTAAGTTCTAGGGGACTGATGACATCAGAAGTTAAGTCCCACAGTGCTCAGAGCCATTTGAACCATTTTGAGCCTACGAGAAAGACAGGCCTGCGCTCGCTCGCTCAACTCATCGGACAAACTACGTTTCTGCACCTGTTCATTGGTAACTAGGTGTATACGTACAAACGAGAATTGCATCTTCTACTGGAATCCGCTATTATGGAGTCTTACTGTTATTAGTCCTACAATGATTGGAAGTCCATAGGCCTACTTATAATTTGTAACGGCTGTACTGCGGTACAAAAAATTAAAATCATGACAAAATGATTATCAGTTGCATAAGGCACCACTTCTTGTATGAAATGAGGGCTGTTAAGCAGAAGAGACTAAATGCTATAAACAATGGCTTATATCATTTTCATCGAGTATTTAGCTTAAATTAAATTTTGTTGTAGTACTGTTAATCAGAAAGACTTCATAACAGCAGATTCCTGAAGAAGATGCGATTCTCGTTAGTACGTACACGCCCAACTGCGAGTTAACAGGTTTAGAAATGCATTTTGTCTGCTGAGCTGAGCGAGCGAGCGAGTTCAGGCCTACCTTCGTGACATACGCGCCGCGGCCTGTCTTTCTCGTGGCCCTCCGCGCGGGGTAACCATGCGGTCTTCGGTGTATTGTCACGGTCCGCGCGGCTCCCTCCGTCGGAGGTTCGAGCCCTCCTTCGGACGTTCGAGTCCTCCTTCGGGCATGGGTGTGTGTGTTGTCCTTAGCGTAAGTTAGGCTAAGTAGTGCGTAAGCTTAGGGACCGATGACATCAGCAGTTGGGTCCCATAAGACCTTACCACTAATTTCTAATTTTCTTGGGCCTCGGTAAGACACCATTAACAACACAGCCGTAGCCTCAAGAGCCAGCCAGCCTTCCACGGCTCTTCCGTCAGCACTGCAGGGCGTCTACGCCACATCTAGGGTCGAAACCACCATCCACACAGCAGTACCGTCCAGGTAAACAGATTGGGGGCTGGGAGTTCCCCATTCAGGGAAGTTCGGCCGCAGAGGGCACGTGCTTATTGCATTCGATGCCACACTGGGCGACTTGCGCGTCGGAGATGGTGATGAAATGATGAGGACAACACAACACGCAGTTTGTGAGAGGAGAAAATTTCCTGCCCCAGCCAGGAATCGAACCCGGGCCCCTTGGCGTGGCATTCTGTCGCTCTGACCACTCAGCTAACGGGGCGGACTTGGTCCGCTCGAGCCGATGCGCAACACTTGGAAGGAAAACAGCACATGACGGAGGAAAGAAGAAAGACATACAAAGCGGTCTTCTACAGGAAAAGAGACCGTTCCTGACCAAGGGAATTTTGCCAGGCTTAAACTTCCGCCTTAATCTGAGGAAGAAATTTCCTGGATTGTATGTGTGGTGAGCAGTGTTGTATGAAAGTGTATCAAGGACTGTGAGGAAAGTGGAAAAGAAGAAAAGCGAAGTGTTTAAAATGTAGAATGATGTCGAAAATTAGGTGGGCCGAAAAGATAAGAAACGAGGAGGTTCTTTGCAGAATCGGTGAAGAAAGGCGCATGTGGATCACACTGAAAAAAAGAAGGGACAGAATGATAGGATATCAGGGAATAACTTCCATAGTACTAGATGGAGCTGTAGACGGTATAAACAGCCAGGGAAGAAACGGATCTGAAAACAAATAAAAATAAATTGATGTCGTAGGGATCAAGAGCTACTTTGAG
This sequence comes from Schistocerca nitens, assembly GCF_023898315.1. Lineage (NCBI taxonomy): Eukaryota > Metazoa > Arthropoda > Insecta > Orthoptera > Acrididae > Schistocerca > Schistocerca nitens. Next base: position 441,086,117 of record NC_064617.1, on the reverse strand, counting down.
ATGAAGAGGTTGGCACAAGAGGGGCCGCATCAAACCAGTCAGGAAACTGATGACTCAACCAAAAGAAAGTGTTTTCTGAGGCGAAAATTGAGATTTAGCCCAGTGTTTTTCTACGCTGGCATACTCAGATTGGCCAGTTTACCAAGCCAATCGTCGTTAATCCAAAATTTCCATCCACGTCTAGCTGGCCAGCGGTCTCGCAAGCTGCGCGTTGCGCATTACGCCTTACGAACAGGTCTGTACCCAGCATGGTTGAAGAAATAAAATTGATCTGGAAACGATTTATGGGTTGTCTGTGTCCTTTACACAACTTTGAGTTCCATCAGACGTCCAATGTGGCTCAAATCAGCAGTGGTTTAGGTTGCTAAGGTGCTGTGATAAGTGTCCACAAAGGGACGCCGTCGCCTTGGAATCTGGAATACAATGTTTTTCAGTGTTTTTACTCATACATCGAGTAAACAAGGACGAAAAGTAACTAACAAGAAAGCAAAGCAGTAACTTAGCTGTAAACAGGAGAACACTTTGCACACGATGGGAAAACGGAAGAAACTATGGATAGTTAAATAAAATTTGATGTCGATATCATGAATAGTAATTTAAACCAAAACTTAGAAAAGCACGATGTGAGAGAAGGATGTGAAGGATGTAATTCGAAAAACACTAACTGGTGAAAACACGCTGCGAAACAGATATTTCGTAGTGCAAAATGTGAAAAAATATAGAAAACCCACCTTCCTCACAAGCTTCAGTTATAATATGGAGTGACGAAGCAGTTACCTTAAGTAAACACTCATATGCAGTTGACGTCATGAAACTCAAGAGGAGACACATCAGTCGAAACAAAGTAGATTCTGCGTCAGCACAGACGTCTTTTTAAAGTCTCACACAAATAACCGAGATCGTTCCAGGTCGTTGTATAATCTTGACAGAACTGACATGATGATCGATTCGTTCATCCTTCAACATCGGCAGGCACATCTGGTGACAAACAGGTCCTTATTCTTTCATCTGCCAAAATGTTTCAAATTCTAAAAACAGCTGTCATCAACGCTCCATTATTCTTCTACTTTTCAGAGGTTTACTGTTTTTCGGACAAATGTTTTCCCCGTTACGCCTCAGAATAATTTGTATCACGAACTGAAATCACTGATTTCTTTTGATGCAGCTTTCTCATTCAATGCATTAGAAATTAAGTGATTCAACAACTATTACTTATTTTTCTCCACCTTCGGTCAGATGCAACCAAAAGAAGCCGTATTCGAATCCTTACTCATATGTTAATCTAACGGCGATAATACTTTCTTAGATGACTCTACATCAACAAAGCACACAGTTATTGAGATCGAAACAAATAATATCAATACCCTAATACACAACCAGCTTATAGGAGTATTCTTCTTCATTATGAGTAACCTATTGATTCCTCCTGGTTTCTTCCCTCAAGCATATACCAGATTATCTGACGATTTCAAACATCTTGCAACACTTTTCAGTGTCGAATGCATTTTCTAGGTCCTAAAACGGCATGAAACTCTCTTGATCATTCTTATGTGTTCGTTCCACTATCAAGAATAGTATAACAACTGATACTTCCTTTCCTAATACCAAACTATCATCAAACAGATCCTCAACTATTCGGTAATAACCTTGATTGTCTGACTGTCAGGTAGACAAGACTATTTCAGACTATAAAAACAGAACCAGTCAGGAAGATTGTCTACATTGTTTCCTATTCTTTTGCACCTTATTCTGACCACAAACGTGGACACATGAACTGTCAGTCTAATTATGTGATAGTTCTCGCATTTATCTGTTCTTGCTGTCTTTCAGTCTGATTAGTATTCTTGCAACAGTACGGTTGCAAATCCTTCTCCTCATGTAGGTGAGTATCAACAAAACATGTTCGGATTCAGAGAATGCTGGAGGTTGATAATTCGTGGCAATATTTCGTAGCGTACAAAATTAAAGTAATTTACTTAATTATTTTAAGAATTTTGGTGGAATTCTGCTTATCTCTTCTGCCTTTTTTATAGCAACTATGTACTCAAAATTCTCTGATATTATGGTTCTAATATAAACTCCACATCGACATTCATTTCTTCTTCAGTCATTCAGCCGACATTTACTCTTTGTTGTAGAGGCTCTCAATGTATTCTTTCCATTTATTCTCTCTCTTATCTGCATTTAACAATGGAATGCCGTTTTCACTCTTGATGTTGGCACTTTAGTTTTCAAATTATTCAAATCTATTGCTACTTTACTGAGAACTGAACTGTCACCACAATGACCATTTCTATTTCGATTTCTTCACACGCTTCAGGTAGGCATTTCGCTTTAACTTCGTTTCATCTACATCAACATCTACATGACTACTTTGCAGTTCACACTTATGTGCCCGGTAGAGGATTCATCGAAACATTTTCACACTTTCTTCCACTGCGTGCGGGAGAAACAAGCACGTCGATCTTTCCGCGCAAGGTCTGATTTATCCTTTTTTGTTACGATAATCATTTCTCCCTAGGTTGGTGGGGGGGTCAACATGGATACAAGCACTGTGATGTTTGGAGTTTATATGACTTTTATTTTACATGACACAAACAGGGGGAAATTTCGCCATCAGCTAAAGAGAACACACAATAGGGTTCGGGTAGTAACTAGTGTCACTTCTCCCTATATTTAAAAACGCAAAATTATAAAGCAAAAAACACAGAAGCGTGCTCCAGATATTTCACAAAATTCTTAAAAGGATCACTATGAATCCTTCAGAAGAAATTGTAATTGACACACACATGGAAAATTAGCTGCAAAGTATTTCAAACGAATAAGCAGACCTAAAACTAAAACACAATATAGAAAATTTTATTCACCTTCAAAGACTGCAAACCATATAGAATCAAAACCGAAAGATTACACACGTAACGACTATAGACCATAACCTGCACATTGTCCATGATAAATACAAATAAATGTAAACGTACAGCATCTTTTAAGTACGTCAAATTGATGTCAAATTACAAATCAGCTGTCAAAATTTCGTTAAATAAATAACGTTTCACAACAGATAAAGAGAGGAAACAACAACCACACAAAGATCGAATATGAACGTACGTCACGAAAACCTAGACGCAAGTAAGGCTGTCAAACATCTTCTGCTGAAACTGCTACCAAGTATATGATATATGTACGGTTCATCTTAATTGTATATAACAGCCACAACCGTACCCTCTTCACCTCCAGTAACGCCAAACAAAGAACACATTAAACATGTCCATTCGCTTACTGACTGGAACAGACTTGGTTTAGTTCTGGCTGTCAGAGGCGGATGTCGCTGCTTGCAAAATCTCTGTCTCTAGTAAGCTTTCTTACACGAGTAATATTATTTAGTTCGCGAACTAAACGTGTAAGATCATAGAACTTTCATTTCTTATTTTAAACGACATTCAGGTTTTACAAATATTGGCACTGGACTGAGATTCGAGCTCCGATTCCAATTTGTCTCTGGATTTGAACTCTTGAAGATGATACTGTCCTATCTATTCGTTGTTTTGTCACGTCGCCTAACTCCTCCAGGGCTCGACAAAAGGCGCGATCCTAACTACTCGTGAAATACAATTTGATAGTTGACGATATGAGGACATGTACACATCTCGCTACTGCTGAAGGAACAATAAATATTTCGTACCTTTCTGTAGCTATACGACAATAGCGAATGCTGCTACGTTTGAATCCTTGCCAGGAAAACCCCATTTGTATCGTCGTCTCAGGTTCCAGTATCACACTATTGGTGAAACATTTAATATCTGACATCTGATTGTGCTTAATTAACATTTCATATAGGTATTGGTCTCTACTTCCCATTCATCACCACACCTTTACTTCATGGCGTTTCACACTTGTGCTATGCACTTTATTACGTACCATTTGTGGTTACTTCTCAAGGGCAATATAAGCTTCATGGTGTACCCGTTTATTTCCAGGTTCGGGCATTCGGCCTTGTGAACTGATACAGGTGAACACTTCGATATTTTACGTCTCTTTATGGCCAGTCGAGACTCGATCGGACACATAAGCTTCGGTTGATTAACAGTGAGTTGAAATTCGGATCAGAAAACAACTGGTTACGTCATTATACGAATGGAGTGTTATTTATTGTAATACAGTTTAATTTACAAGTGTTAGGAGCTGATTCATCTCTAAAAACGTGTTTTCTGATATTTGTTGTATTACTTTACATCTGGACTGAGTACCATAATGAGCAATGTTCTCTTGTGGTAATAATTGTGTACAGTCAAACGACTGCATCTCAATGGGTTTCGGCGTTTACAGAACCTGTGAAGTAGCTATATTATGTTGTTTGCATTCAGCAGTGGCCCATTATTTTTGCTGTCAAGCGAACATTTTTAACGTGCTCAACAAAGGTGCATATGTGGGTGGAGGAGAGGGGGGGGGGGTTCTTAGAGGATCCTTTCCGTTTTATTCACGCACATGTCAGTGTTACACTCCTCAGTCATTACGCCACAGGAGGACACGAAACAGAAGACCCTTTTGTTGCTTCGGATCAAGTTCAAATTTCGTTGCATGATTTTGAACGCTTCCTAGTGTTTCCACCCTGTACATCAGAGCAAAAATAGCGCTTGCAGTGCACTCCAATGGAGTCAGATCACATGCAGTGGGGCTGCAGCCCCACCATGTCCTTAGAGGAGGGTTGAAACGTCCGGGGGGCGTCAGCAGTATCGAATGTTTTGAAGAACATAGCCATGTTGCTCATAGTATTGTTAAATATCCGCGAAAGGTGCGGGTAGCAATTCCCCAAGGGAAAGAGTGGTTTAACTGACGACCTTTATGGCATCTTCTTAGGGATTTTCCTGCCCATTCTGAGCGATGGTGTGTGTGAAATGTTTTCCTCGGACACCCACAAGAAAACCCCATGATTTCAACGCTGGGTGTCGCGGTTGAGACCTCCATCGGAGATGTGTCAAAAGAAAGGAATAAATGGGGGTAAGAGGGGGTTATGACGATATTTCCATTGCGTGACACTTGCAAGATGGCGTTGGGTAGAAATGTGGTGCCAGTGTGTCATCACTAAACCACTTTACACCTAACACGAACTTTCAGGCTGTGGCCTGTTTCTCGCTTATGTCGACATATTGCTGTTTGAAGCGTCGCCGAGCCGAGGGTGGCTTCGTTTCGTGCCACGGTTTTGCACCATTACAAAGAAAGACTGTAGGCATCTTTCACCCAGATTTCAAACTTACGCTTCGCATTGTGAGAGTTACGGAATTTCGATAACGTGGTACTTTTTTGCGCAGTGAAGAAGTAATCCGCTGAATTATAGGCTTACATCACTGATATCAATTTGCAGTAGGATTTTGGGACATATACTGTGTTTGAACATTATGAAATACCCCAAAGAAAAAGGTTGATACACAGTCACCACGAATTCAGAAAACATCGTTCTTGTGAAAGACGACTTGATCTTTATTTACACAAAAAAATGAGTTCTGTCGACAAGGGATCTCAAACTGTTTCCGTATCTCTGTATTTCCAGAATGATTTTCACACCGTTCCTCAGAATCAGTTTCTAACCGGACTTCAAACATATGGAATGTCGTTGGTGTTGTGTGAGTGGATTCTTGATATCCTGGCAGAAAGATCACAGCTGACAGTAGTTGACGGAATGTCGTCGAGTGAAGCGGAAGTGATATCTGGCATTCATCAAGGAAGTTTTGTACACCTCTGCTATTCCTAATGTATACAAACGATTTAGGAGACAATCTGAGCTGCCAGCTTAGATTGTTTACAGACGATGCAGTCGTTTTCTGTGTAGTAGTGCCACCAAAAGATCAATGATTTAAGCAATGGCTGTTTCATATCGATAAAACTTGACCACCTCTATGGATGTTTATTTATTTACTATTTACTTAGCCTGAGCAGATTAGCGTTTTAAGGCCCCTCTTTTACATCTGACCAGGAACAAAACATGCCAAGATATTACATAACATTCCCAATAATAATAACAACAATAATGATATTATCGTTCATAGCAACAATAATAATAACTTCTGGAGGCACTGTATGAATCTGAAACAACACAAATAGGTGGGCAAACTAAAATCAAAGAAATAGAGGAACAAGAAAGAAAAATTCTCAGGAAAATTATTGACCCGGTACGAGAGCAAGGAATCTGAAAGAAGAGACCACATCAGAATTATATAAATACACAGACAAGATTACGGATACAATAAGGAAAAGAAGAATGCAGTTCTACGGACATATCCAGAGGATGAATGAAAACAGAATTTCAAAGCGAATTCTTAAAGTCATCAACTCAGTCAGGGGAAAAACAAAGTGGATAAAAGAAGTTGAAGAGGGTCTCAGACAAGCACACATAACAGTAAACGATGCAGAAAATAGAACTGAATTCAGGAACATCATCAGAAAACATAAATTTGACACCACAACACCGAAGAGACCAGGATGCAAATGGACAGCGGAGCGAAAGAAACAACACAGTGAACAAATGAAGAAAATTTGGGCTAAGAAAAAACATTAACAATCATCACAAAGGAATTCAAGTCCAAACGCTCTCTTTAAATGGGAATAATCGAAAATAATAATAATAATAATAATAATAATAATAATAACTTACACTAATAACAATAGTAATAATATTAGTAAAGCGCGTTTAGAATGATACAAATTAGCGTAGCAAATCTATTGTCAGAAGGGCAATGGATAAAGGAAGAGGAGAAGATTGAAATGACAGTGACAAATGCTGTTAGGAAAGAACAGAATATACATAAATAACTCTGACGACAAGGGGCACGTAAAAGTTGTGGGGGAGGGAGACTGACGAGAGTGAGCTGCACAGGTTGTGGAGGTGGAGGCGGAGGAGGAGATTAGTGTTTAACGAGGTCATTAGAGACGGAGCACGACTCGGATCACGAAGGATGCAGAAGGAAATCGGTCGTGTTCTCTCAGTGGAACCGTTCCGGTATTTGTCTGAAACTATTTTGGGAAAATCACAGAAAACTTAAACCAGGATGGTTGGTCGCGGGTTTGAACAGTCGTCCTTCCAAACGCGAGTCCAGTGTGGTAACCACTGCGCTACCTCGGTCGGTGACATATTCTGGGAGGGATGGCTTTTGCGATAGAAGGTGGACCATTGCTGTCTTTTGAAGTTTGGAAGCAATTTAATTTCTCCCATCTTTTGAGAAACATTGTTCAAAAGTCAGGTTTCTGATACAGAAAATAAGTTAGAGATCAAGGCAGAGTTACGTGGAGGTACAGAGAGAATTTTACTTTGTTGAGAAGTAGTTTTCTGCTTTGCTATTCAGATAGTAGTGTAAGAGTTGAAGACAGATAGGGGAAGTGCAGATTAAATATAGAATTGATAGCCTCTGCCCTTATCGACACGAAGCCTTGATAATTATTCGCAGGCTGGCTGTTCGAAAAGGCGTACGTCACAGAAATATCGGCACAAGCAGTCGTCGCCAGTTCCAGCCTGCATGAGCTTTCGTACGAAAATCCTTGGAAAATGACATCACCACAGTCAAGTATGGGGATCATTAGTGTCTCTAAGAGCTTCTTTTAAATCTCGAAAGGGAATAACTTATTTATATTTCTACAGCGACTGAAGTGACGCTGACACCTTACAGACTGCAGTTTTGTGTTCAGTCGAATATAAATGATGGTCCAGGTTTTCTGCAGAAGAAGAAAAGATTACTTCTGTGCCCTTCAGGATTAATGAGTGGAAGGGATTTTCTGAATTTGTGAACAACAGACTGCTTACGTTTTAGATGGTACAAGTTTCAAACCTATGTTCTGCCCCGACTGTAATAGTGCAAGTAACTCGGCATTTACGTTCTGGCTGGCTGTGCACATGTCTATTGGACTTGCACTTCGATATGACTGAATGTCGTCGGCGTATGGGTGATTATCTGCAGTTGGAGAGCATAACTGTCACATCATTAAATATAATGAGAAGATCATTAGGGCATGGTGCAGAACAGATGTGAAGATGGTCATTACTGACTGAAACCGATCATCGCCGAAGGACTTTATATTGTGATCAAAGACTGGAATAAAAAACATTTGAGAAGAGCAATAGACCCTATACTGATCTTTATAGGACCCCTGATGCTACATCCCTCCACTGTAACCTTTTTGTTCATATCATTACACACTTTTGTTGAGATATAAAGTATGAGTGGAATGACTGTACAGCACTTGAAGAAAAATTTTGTCTTGTGAATTTAGCAAGTAGTATGTCAAAGTTGACAGTGTTGAAAGCTGTGCTAAAATCCAAAACGTACGTAATAGTCGCCTGGTGTTTGTCCACAGTTTGTTTCAATTCGTCAGTCACTTTTATGAGTCAGTCGTCAGGCTGCGATTTTGCCGCAAACAGGACTGGTATCATCTAAAAGGTAATTTGATGTTTAATAATTTGTAAGCTGTTCGTGAACTATGTATTCTAAAACCTTGGATAACGGTAGTAGAACACAAAAAAGAAACAGATGGGTCTGTAGTCGTAAGGATGTTTGCCAGATTCCTTCTGGGGGTAATGGTTTTGTGAGTCCCTGCTTACAGGCTGTTGGGAAGCTACTGAAGGTCAGAGAATGGTCAAAAAATGTCCATTATTTTGGGCAGTAGAAGATGAAATTTTCCGTTTGTACCAGTCAATGATACTTTAAGGGAATCGATGGTGTGCACCGTTGTACGTTGATCAAGTGAAGATATCGGCGTGACGAAATAATCATTTAGATCCTCAATAGGCTGTAGTGCGTCATCTGCAGATTTAGGGCTGCCTACTCCTTGACCTCGTAGATTTCTCCACAGGACGGCAGGTCTGCGAAAGTCCTCAGTTAGCAAGTGGGCCGTCTGAGCTTCCCATTCCCCATAGATCGACTGACTCGGCTACGTAGTTGCTCATATGCGGGACGATTCTCAGAGGGCGGGTGCCGTTTGTATGTCCTGTGTGCCGTGTGTGTGGCACTCATAAGGTGTTCGAGATGGTTTCTAAGTCGTGGTGCAGGTTTCCTCCTTACTCTTACTGCTTTCAGAGGAGCTTGTTTATAGTATAAATTATTGAGTCTCTTAGTGACGTTAAATACTTCATTATTTATATCGAATTTATTTCCTGGCCAAAAAATATAGGCGTCAGCTGTAATCTCAGACATATTCATGCACTTAAAATATCTAAAAGAAGTCGCCGCTTGCGGCTTGTTCTTTGGGCGTTCCAACGAGTAACTCATGAATATCACATCAGAAGCAGACAAGCCATGTGCAGAAATATGATCAGTGTGAAATTGGAAAATTTGATTGCAAATATATTGATAAATGTGTTAATGTCTGCTGTATGGTCAGTAGTCCAAAGTGGAATCGGTGTAAGATTCGAACAGAACAGTATGCGCGTGGATTTTGATTAAGAAGGACTGCTGTTAAGAAAATCAATGTTGATATCTCCAGTTATAATTAGGTGTTGCAAAAAGATTCGAGAGTTGAGAGTGCGGATTCAAACGTAGAAAGCTATCCGCCTTTAGTGGATTGTATATTACACAGACGAGACACTTTCTTTTGAGTACTTTAAGCTCAGCGAACACCTATTCGGGCTGTTTGTCTTTATACATGTGCGCACGGCCTTGGGGAACACATTTGCACGTACGTAAGCTGCCATGCGGCCCCTCATCTCTTACACGTGTCATGGCCCAGAAAAATATAACCACCAAGGCTTACAGAACGGGAAGGGATACTCGGCTTCGCAGTTGCGAAGACAGACAACCTTCAACTGTAGAATGTAATGACGACAGTCAAAATTTGTGGCGGAGCGAGACATGAACGGGGATTAAATCCCACTTACAGTGAGCGGGCATCTTACCATGTGGCTGTTTGGGCACGACTCTGCTCCAGACCTTAACTTCTATATGTCGTCAATCATCCGTCTACAACTTGTTCTCGTACATCTATTATGTACAGACGATACATTCCGTGCATACAATGATGCATGTCCAAAGGAACGTTGCATCGTAATTCAGAATAACACGGGCACTGCAATGTCGTATGAAATGCTAACATTGCATTCTTCCGAAAGTCATTTGTTCGGGGGTGGGATACATCACACTGACCAAAGCAGGAGCAGAACAAGGAGTGATATAGTATAATAAGTTTGGTTATCATAAATTTTCCTACTGCTGGCCAAGTTAATTTATTCCATGACCTGATTTCGTAGTTGTCAGGTTCAGCGTTTTTTTTTTTTTTTGGAAGCAGATAATTTTTGTGATGGTGGACCATGATAATATGAAGTTTAATGCGACAAAGTATTTGCATTGTACTAAAAACATTGATTGGACTTTGTAACAGGAAATTTAGACTGGAAGATTCGACTATTTATAAATGCACAATTGTGTACGATGCCTGTTTATTTATTTTCCCATCTGTGATCAATTAAAACCTTCGTCTTCAAGCACGTTGTCTTGGTAATGGATGTTTATCACTCCATGTAGATCGAATTACTATAAGCTCGCTGGCTTTTACGTTGTCAAATTGCAGCGTGGCAGACCGCCGTCTTTGTACAGATTGCTACAAATCATAAAAGATTTAAAAATGGGCATTCCACTCGAGAGTTGGGATGCTGCCTTTGCCCGATAGGAATGAGGAAATTTTTCCTAAATCTGAGATTGTGTGGCGTTCGCAAAAGCTTTTGCTTTGCGTAGTATTCAGACCACTTTCTGGGAAATTTTTAGGTCACTGGCTTGCCACATTGAGTCTTGAGTGTGGTGCTTACCTATAGAGATGGCGAACCAATGGGAATATCCGTGAAGGAGAAACAGATCAGTTCTTCTGTTGACTAGATATGATGCCTAAGTGTATAACAAATTTCGAGAGTTTGTCGGAACGTTCGAAGTTGGAGATTTGATGACGGACACTCGTGATGGGAACAAGGCAGGTCTCATGGGACTTGGATGTACTTGTTTACTGGCAGTTCGAATTTACATACATGCTTTAGTGTACTCGAGTTAGATTTTGCAACAGTGACTTTGCTATAGTAATAGTGTATCTGTTATTGTGATTCTTAAAACAGAGGCATGACGATTTAGCCAAAGCTTATGTTATTTTACGACGTCGTTTCTTGGTAGAAGTAATATCTGGAAGAAGCGCTGGTCCAACATTGTTACATTCTCATGTGGCTTTTTGACCTGTACAGCTTTTCAAGGATGTACTGAGAACTTTTTTTCTCTGCAGAGATAGCGAGAAGGTGAAGAAGTGCTACATGCAAATGGAATATTGATTTTATGGTGTTACATGTTCCTAGTTCCGTGGTCATGTCGGGGAATTTACCTGTCTGTTATCACATTATTAGACGTCAGTGACCTTTTGTGCATCCATTACTACTACTGTTATTATTACTATTACCCCATCCCAGCTACGCATAGGTAGCACTAAGTATTCTGTAGCTGGACGACTTACCTGACGAAAGGGTAATTTTCCTTAGAGGCTCACTGAGTAGAGTTATGATTAAAATTCGGGGACTAAACTTTACGAAACTGAATATCACACTTTCATATGACTTAAATGGTTTAAACAGTGCACACCAAGAAAGTTCTCAGAAGATACAAATGTTCTCTTTCAGATTTATTTAGTATCTGGAATGACATCTCATGGAAATTACAGAAGCAGTAAACCACAGCGCCACCTTCTCCATCCAATTGCAGCCACTGCGACACAGTCTGTACGCTTCACTGCAATGGCAGTGCGCCATGAGCTGTATTTCCTGTGTGATCATTTCCTGTATTTCCCATCACGGACAATAAACATTCACTCTGTACCAAAAACTTGTTCTTATCAGCTAAACACCTGATGCATTCTGAATGGCAAGTCGTTTAGAAGTCGGCAATATCTGGCATTGGCCTCTACATATAAGTAGCTTATACAACGGCGTGGCGATGTAGTCGAGTGGCCTTACGCAAATGTGGATTATTCCAAGGAATTCTGCGATTCACTCGTAGACGGCAACATTATCGCTTTACAGTGAAGGCAAACTTTACTTCCCCATAGTTCAGATAATTTGTACAAAATATTAATAAGATATATACACGAACCTTGCCCCTTAATTTCTCTATCTATTAGTGGAAGTTGCTGAGATTAGCACAAATATACAGACGGAAACCACGTTGGGGGCTTCAATTTCCATATATATAGATACAATAATTACGGATTTCTGTAGTTGTATATATAAGTTTGGATGTAGCTGTATTGCATTGATGTACTGGTGGATATTGTGTGGTATGACTCCTGTAGTTGATAGTATAATTGGTATAATGTCAACTTTATCCTGATGCCACATGTCCTTGACTTCCTCAGCCAGTTGGATGTATTTTTCAATTTTTTCTCCTGTTTTCTTTTGTATATTTGTTGTATTGGGTATGGATATTTCGATTAGTTGTGTTAATTTCTTCTTTTTATTGGTGAGTATGATGTCAGGTTTGTTATGTGGTGTTGTTTTATCTGTTATAATGGTTCTGTTACAGTATAATTTGTATTCATCATTCTCCAGCACATTTTGTGGTGCATACTTGTATGTGGGAACGTGTTGTTTTATAAGTTTATGTTGTAAGGCAAGCTGTTGATGTAATATTTTTGCTACATTGTCATGTCTTCTGGGGTATTCTGTATTTGCTAGTATTGTACATCCGCTTGTGATGTGATCTACTGTTTCTATTTGTTGTTTGCAAAGTCTGCATTTATCTGTTGTGGTATTGGGATCTTTAATAATATGCTTGCTGTAATATCTGGTGTTTATTGTTTGATCCTGTATTGCAATCATGAATCCTTCTGTCTCACTGTATATATTGCCTTTTCTTAGCCATGTGTTGGATGCGTCTTGATCGATGTGTGGCTGTGTTAGATGATACAGGTGCTTGCCATGTAGTGTTTTCTTTTTCCAATTTACTTTCTTCGTATCTGTTGATGTTATGTGATCTAAAGGGTTGTAGAAGTGGTTATGAAATTGCAGTGGTGTAGCTGATGTATTTATATGAGTGATTGCTTTGTGTATTTTGCTAGATTCTGCTCATTCTAGAAAGAATTTTCTTAAATTGTCTACCTGTCCATAATGTAGGTTTTTTATATCGATAAATCCTCTTCCTCCTCCCTTTCTGCTTAATGTGAATCTTTCTGTTGCTGAATGTATGTGATGTATTCTATATTTGTGGCATTGTGATCGTGTAAGTGTACTGAGTGCTTCTAGGTCTGTGTTACTCCATTTCACTACTCCAAATGAGTAGGTCAATATTGGTATAGCATAAGTATTTATAGCTTTTGTCTTGTTTCTTGCTGTCAATTCTGTTTTCAGTATTTTTGTTAGTCTTTGTCTATATTTTTCTTTTAGTTCTTCTTTAATATTTGTATTATCTATTCCTATTTTTTGTCTGTATCCTAGATATTTATAGGTATCTGTTTTTTCCATAGCTTCTATGCAGTCGATGTGGTTATCCAATATGTAATCTTCTTGTTTAGTGTGTTTCCCCTTGACAATGCTATTTTTCTTACATTTGTCTGTTCCAAAAGCCATATTTATATCATTGCTGAATACTTCTGTTATCTTTAGTAATTGGTTGAGTTGCTGATTTGTTGCTGCCAGTAGTTTTAGATCATCCATGTATATCAAATGTGTGATTTTGTGTGGGTATGTTCCAGTAATATTGTATCCATAATTTGTATTATTTAGCATGTTGGATAGTGGGTTCAGAGCAAGGCAGAACCAGAAAGGACTTAATGAGTCTCCTTGGTATATTCCACACTGAATCTGTATTGGCTGTGATGTGATATTATTTGAATTTGTTTGGATATTAAGTGTGGTTTTCCAATTTTTCGTTACTATGTTTTGGAACTGTATCAATTTATGATCTACTTTGTATATTTCCAATATTTGTAGTAACCATGAGTAGGGTACACTATCAAAAGCTTTTTGGTAATCAATGTATGCGTAGTGTAGCGACCTTTGTTTAGTTTTAGCTTGATATGTCACCTCTGCATCTATTATCAGTTGCACTTTACATCCTCGTGCTCCTTTGCAATAGTCTTGTTCTTCATTTATAATTTTGTTCTGTGGTGTATGTGTCATTAATTTCTGTGTAATGACTGAAGTTAATATTTTGTATATTGTTGGTAGGCATGTTATGGGGCGATATTTAGCTGGGTTTGCTGTGTCTGTTTGATCTTTAGGTTTCAGATAAGTTATTCCATGTGTAAGTGTATCAGAGAATGTGTATGGGTCTGCAATGTAACTGTTAAATAATTTAGTTAGATGTGAATGTGTTGAGGTGAACTTCTTTAGCCAGAAATTTGCTATTTTATCATTTCCAGGGGCTTTCCAATTGTGAGTAGAATGAATTGCTTGGGTGACTTCATGTTGCAAAATTATCACTTCAGGCATTTGTGGTATCATCTTGTGTGTGTCTGTTTCTGCTTGTATCCACCGTGGATGCCTGTTATGTTGTACCAGGTTTGACCATATGTTGCTCCAGAAGTGTTCCATGTCTGTTATGTTTGGTGGATTGTCTATTTTAATGTGTGTGTTATCTATTGTCTGGTAAAATTTCTTTTGGTTTGTGTTGAATGTTTGGTTTTGTTTCCTTCTATTTTCACTTTTTTTGTATCTTCTAAGTCGTTTGGCCAATGCTTGTAATTTCTGCTTCTTTTCATCTAATTGCTCTATCGCTTCTTGTTGTGAGATTTTACCTAACCTTTTGCGTTTTTTTCTGATATTTCATTTCTTATAAATTGTGTTAGCTGTCCGATGTCTTTTCTCAGTTTTTGTATTCTGATCTGTAGCCTGTGTTGCCATGCTGGTTGTGTGGGTTTCTTCTGTGTGTTGGTTGGTTCTGATCTCTGCCTAGTGTGTATATTCAGTTTAGTGAGTGCTCCTATATAAACCAGTAGTTGTAACTCTTCCATAGTTGTGTTTTCATTTATTTTGTTGTGTATGATTGTGTTGATAGTTTTTATTCTTGTTTCGACTTGTGGGTTGTTTGGCGGTCTATGCAAGAATGGTCTAATGTCTGTATTTGTGTCTTTGTATTCTATATATGTCAGCTGAAATTTTTCTTCTATATCTAACATGTGTGCCACTTCGTGTTCTATTTGTGCTTGTTCTGGTGGCTGTCTTAAGATTTTGTTTTCCTCTAATTGTTTAATTGATGCGTGTTGTCCTTTGTTTGTTTGCTCTGGGATGTTTGAGTCCATTACTGTATTTTCTTCTTCTTCTGATTGCACATTATTTTGTTCCAGTATTTGTTGTACTTGTTGTTTGATGTTTTCTAATTCTGACTGGGGTATCCTGTTATTTTTGATTATTACACGGATCTGATCAGCTAGTCGTTGTTCTGTTAAAAAATTTAATTCTGGGTATCTGGTAATAAATGTTATGTATACTTGTGATCTGTATCCAGTTGTGTTTTGGTTCCTAGGTTTGTTGCTTGGTAATAACAGAACATGAGGTGTCGATTAACTTCATCTGACCATCTCATCCTCTGTCTTTGTTTTCCTTCTAGGGTAGTTGCAGGAAGCATATCCTGCAAAACACCTCTATTTGTATTTAAATCATTTTCCAGTTGGCTAGCAGTGTCGTTACCATTGTGGGCGGGCATAAGGTTCAAGCGTCGTCCCCGACCATGACGGCGCTTGTCCGAGACTTCATTAGTTCTGTCCTGAACCAACTAATCACACTAAAAGGGGGGTTAGCCCTATTTGTGGTTTGTTCTTTTCGTCGCCTTTTACGACTGGCGGAACATACCGGAGGCCTATTCTTTTCCCGGGCTTCCACGGGATTTATTATTATTATTGTTATTATTACGCTGAAGAGCCAAAGAAACTGGTAAACCTGCCTTTTTGCCACAACACTACGTGGCATGGACTCGACTCTTGTTTAAAGTAATGCTGCAGGAAACTGACACCATGAATCCTGCAGGGCTTTCCATAAATCCGTAAGAGTACGAGGGAATGGAGATCTCTTCTGAACAGCACGTTGCAAGGCATCCCTGATATGCTCAATAATGTTCATATCTGGAGAGTTTGGTGGCTAGCGGAAGTGTTTAAACTCAGTAGAGTGTTCCTGGAGCCACTCGGTAGCAATTCTGGACGAGTGGGTTACCAACTGTTCATCTAACATTGTGAGCCACATGTTTGTGACTATTACAGCGTCATCTATCACAAACCGAAAAAAGTGGTCCAACTAAAACATTCATGTTTCTTTACGTACTAAGCGAATATGTAATAAAAAATGTGGGTTCCTATTTTTTTAAAAAAACGCAGTTGATATCCGTTTGACCTATGGCAGCGCCATCTAGCGGGCCAACCATAGCGCCATCTGGTTTCCCTCTTCAAGCTAGACGAGTTTTGTTCTTTGCAGTTTTTTCGTTTGATGCTTATTTCGTGAGATATTTGGCCCGGTCACTATCAATGGACCACTCTGTATACATATTGTACTGTGAGTACATGTTAACATACCAATGATGGCTGTCTAAAAGAAAGAGAGGTTGTGAATGCCGCTGTCTTGCCAGGTAAAATAGGTAAAAGAATAAATAAATAATGAAGCTAGATCACTTGTGTCGGATAGGCTAGGAGCGCAAGGTCACATCAAGGTCGTGTTTATATCCTTGTTACCAAAGAGGAGAAGACTCTCTCGTATGTAGAAGGACAATGAGGATGTGCGATGTTAGAGATGAAGTATTGCGATCTCGATGTGTTATATGTGTGAGTGAATAATATAATATTAAAGAACAGTATCAAGCATTTTTTTATTGAAGTAAGCGCAGAGGAAAATTACAGGAAGTGGATTTTCCTGATTACGTCAAGCGCCGGTATCCCCGGAGTCCTCCGCCGCCTGCAGCTTCAACAAAAATTTAAGGAAGTCCGATGCCCAAAAGAATACCAATAAGCACAGAACATTTTTACAACGCAACCATAATCCCTTCTTTTTAATATATTACAGTACGTAGTAGGCATAAACTAAATAAATAATCTTGATTAATACTTCTCTCGACAAAGAATTTTTCAGTGCCATAATAATTTCGATTCACATCCCAAGCACCTTCAAAAGTTCGTGATAACTGAGAGGCCTGGTTTATGAAAGTCAGAGTTCACTGTTTTGTTGTAATCACTTGTCCTTTAACCAAATCCGTTCCAGCTTTGATGTCACTCTTGTTTGACACAATCACAAATTAAAAATCAGCTTAAGCACATACAACAATTGCATTTCTTTTTTACAGAATACAGTGTTCAACTCAGTAGTAAGGCAGAGAAACACGAACAGTTAGTTATAAGTGCTCAGCCTGTTTTCCCTTTGTTGATTCTGCAGATACAGAGAGATATGTTTCTTTTTCTCATTTTGAGGAGCATGTTCATATCTGTGTTTAAAAGTACTGCTGATGAAAGCTTGTAGTTACGGTAGGTCTGCTGGAAAGTGGCGCAGCACAGTTACTACTGAACACTGCCCTCCCCTCCCTCCACCACATCGAACAAACCATTGTTTTCCCAGTTACTTCTGGACTCTCTTCTCGCCGAACTGACGCCAAGGCAACAGGCGGTGTTATGTGTGCTGATGTATCCTGGGAGCGACTTGCTTCTTGTCCAGTATGGTTACATGCTGCACAATACAACAAAGATATTCCGTGACTCACATTCGCACAATTTATTTCTTCACTACTCCATTTGTAAAAACTATTAAACATTTTCTTCTCCAGTTAAGACAAGTTTCTCACCAAAATCACTTCCCCCACACATTACTGCCCTCCTGTAGCAAATTCAAACCGTTTCATTTTCTCCTCGAGCATCAAAGCTTGTAGCTGTTGAAAGTAATAAGTTTCCTGCATCAAGATTTTCCAAGCTGTCCGTCGAGGAGCTTTTAGCTCCCTGTCCTCCGCTCGTCGACGTATAATGGTACATAAGAAACTTACCCGCACTCGCTCATTTGTCACTGTCAGCCGGACCGTGGATTTCCCCTTACAGTGGATCCCTCTGTCTGTGAACACTGCATATACTCGCCAAATGCAATTTAGCGTTCGGTTAATCTCCGCTAGACATCGTGCCGTTGCTTATTGGTAAAAATCTGTTGAGAATTAAATACAAGGATGTCATAAGCATTCTCGCAGTCTGTCTCCGTGTTTACTAAAGTGTTTAACTCTGATGGAAGATAGCGAATAGTACAGCAATAAGAAACTTTTTTTTATTTTTTCGTTTGACTGCATGCTTCTGCATTACAATGCCAAAACCCTTATAGCTATAGCACATGTTAGAAACTAATTTAATAATTTATAATAATCCTGTGAATGAAATTACCGTTCTTGTTTTTCCTGGCAGGAGCAGAGCGATAGCTGTTTTGGCGTAGGTCAAACAGCGCACGTTGATTCGGCTGCCTAATTTTCGTGCCACTTTTACCAATTTTGTTTCCAGTAAGGCAGTTCTCGCTAACACTGCATACTTTAACCTGATGAAGATTCTTCCAGACTAAATTGCCGTTCAACGAAGTACATGTGACCATACGAGTTCACAGCTGCAACCTGCTAATCAGTCAAAAGCACAAGCAGTTCTGGTGCGTTCTCATTACGTAAATGATTAATTCACTCAAGAAAAAAAAGCGACGCACAAGGAAGGATTCATCCAAATGCCACAGAAATCTGTGGATGTGACGTACATGTTAAGACAAACAAATGATTACAGTTTCAGAAAAGCTGGATCATTCATTCCAGACAAAGAGATTCACGAATTGACCAAGTCAGTAATGTGTTGGCCCTTAAGCAAGCAGTTAGTCGGATTGGCACTGACTGATAGAGTTGTTGGTGTCCTCCTGACGGGCATCGTGCAAAATTATCTCTAATTGGCGCATTAGATCGTCAAAATTCCGAGTTGGTTGGAGGGCCTTGCCCATAATCCTCCAAACTTTCTCAATTTGTGGAGAGATCCGTCGACGTTACTAATCAAGGTAGAGTTTGGGAAGCACAAACAAGCATTAGAAACTCTCGCCCTGTGCAGGCGGGCATTATCTTGCTGAAATGTAAGCGCAGGCTGGCCGGTGTGGCCGAGCGGTTCTAGGCGCTACAGTCGGGAACTGCGCGACCGCTACGGTCGCAGGTTCGAATCCTGCCTCGGGCATGGACATGTCTCATGTCCTTAGGTTAGTTCTAGGGAACTGATGACATCAGAAGTTAAGTCCCATAACGCTCAGAGCCATTTGAACCATTGTAAGCGCAGGATGGCTTGCCAGGAAGGGCAAAGAAATGGGGCGTACAATATCAAATGCTTACCGCTGTACTGTAAGTGTGCCGCGGATGACAACGAAACGTTTCCTGCTATGAAGTGAAATGGCACCCCAGTCCTGGCTGTCGGGACTTATGGTGGGCGACAGTCAAGTTGATATTCCACCACTGTCCAGGGTACCTCCAGGCACGTCTTCTGCCTGGAATTTTATTGACTGGAACGTCACTGTCTTCAAGGATTAGTCCCGCTTCGAACTGAGCTCTTATGACCAGCGAAGACGTGTCTGGATGGAGACGCCCCAGACAACAGTGGGATATCAATCCGACTGTCGCTAACCATACAGCTGGACAACCAGAAGTGACGGAGTACGGTGCCGTTTCATTTCATAATAGGACCTCATTGGTTGTCACCCGCGACACCCTTACAACACAGCAGTACGTGTCTATATTCTAGGCATCGTTTTGTTGCCCTTCATGACAAGCCATGCTGAGGTTACACTTCAGCAAGATAGTGTCCGCCTGCGCAAGGTGAGAGTTTCTACTGTTTGTTTATGTGTTTTCCAAACGCTACCTTGGCCAGCGAGGTCGCCGGATCTCTCCCAGTTGAGAACGTTTGGAGCATTAGGGGCAGGCTACATTCCTTATATTTACGGGAAAGATATCCTAACCCACAAATGTGTATTTCATATTAACATGTTTCCTTTTCTTTTTTTTTAGAAAATCTTGTTTGGTGATTGTCTTTTTTCACTCTATGTTTCTGTGCCATGCGGACACGTTTTAATATCGATAGTTCCCGTTCGTTACTAGCATCTATGGCCGCAACAGCTTCTCGAGCGGTTTGTCGCTTGCAGAGGGCAGGTCTGTGGGCCTGCATCTAATCGCTGTTACGGCCAGGAGGCGCTCTCGAAGTGACCAGCGGCTGAGCGGTGTGTTTTACAGCGGCTGGAGTAAACACCGTGACATCTTGGCTTACAGTAACTTTGGCCCGCTGCTAAAAGTTGCGGGTTTGGTCACTGCGGGTTCGGTGCGATTGAGCGTCGGCTGGGGCCGTGAAGATTGTTCGTTGAGAAAGCTACCCCTGCGCGATGCACGGAATCCGACTTGGTCTCGAAATTTTAATTTGCAAGAAGCCTGTTGGTGCCCGACCTTAACAAATTCATCATAACACCTACTTGGTGGGAGCCCTTGATTGATCGGTTCTCAACTTACGCTTCGATCTCAAGAAAATATGGTGAGCATCCGATTATCGTGTGCATGATTATGCTGTGTGACGCAGTGGCTATTCTAACTCGCCATCCTGGTTATCCATCGCAATATGTAAATATTTTTATTAACGTATACTTTAAATGATCTCACTCAAGTTACGGTTTTGTGAACAAGGGTGATTAAAGTAGCTGTGCGCGAGCTGTTTGACTAAGTTTGACCGCATCTACTGTCAAAATTTGTTGTTTATTGTGGAATCAGGAGCAAAGTTCGACTTTTTCGTGTGTATTTACAGTGTCTATTTGTGTTTTAAATACAACTGTTAATTAGTGGTTCGTATGTTATAGGATAGCTTGATGTATCTATTGTTTGTATTGTGAGTCCAGCTAAAGAGGCGTGGGTACTATAAATGCGTTTACTGAGAGTGTCAATCTCTCCGGTGGCAATCACCATCCACATTTAAGTGGAGAAAGAGAAATTCCTTGGCTCTGCAACTCCCACTTGTGTTATACTTTGAATTTAATGTTGTCAGTTTATTTCGCCTGCCTGGAAGAGGTGGTCTTCATTCGAAATATCTGCCAACAGTCTCGCGATAGTGGATGGCTAATGTTAATGACATATTAGCTATTTTCACTATGTCTTTGAAACCTATAATGTGGAATATGCAGGTTAATTTTATAAACTTGTGACCTAATTAGACCTCTGTGATAAGCATCTACCAAATTTTATTAACTTAATTCTGTTCTCAAAATATATTTTTTAAAATTCCATTCAGTCATTTCTGAAAGTTATAATGTTGGAAATTAATTTAATGAGTCTGTGGGTAGCTGCTCAGATTGTCATGCAACATTTTCTGTATTTTAATAAATTGGTTTCTGTTTTTAATAACTCTGTTAGTAAATTTGTGCTCCAGTATCTTTTCACTCAATACCAGCTCCCTACTACATTGCAGTTTCCTTAACTTCCGCCGATGTCAGAGGTTTTGAAGCTCTAATAGAAAAACCAATCCACTACTCTCAGCATCTCGCATTTTACTGTAATTCCCTAAGTATCAAGTGACTTACTTAGACTAACTCCAAGAAAAGGTTCATTTTAATACCTCATTTAGAGAAACTGTCCATTCTGTTCATCTCCTCTTTCAAGAGTCCTGGTGCCTCTGACGTAACTACAAAGTCGTCGACAAACATGAAATGTTTTATGTCTTCTCCCTGATTTTATTTCACTTTTGCAATTTCCTCAGTTTCCTTTATCACTTGTTCAGAGTGTTGACTACACAACATGATGGATATGCTACAATTCTGCCTCACTCCATTCCCAATCATCAACTCCTTTTAAAATCATATAAAATGCATGCCTTGAGAGCTGCGAACACTATCCTCAGTTTTCTGTACTTGTTCCGGACATTATAATCTAATGCTTTCCGTATTTTGTTCTTGAAGACTATATACACACAGGTGACAGACGTCATGGGATATCTCCTAATATCGTGTCGAAGTTATTGTTGCCCGGTGTATTGCAGCAACTCGACAAGGCATGCAATCAACAAGTCGTTGGAAATTCCTAAGAGAAATATAGGGCAATGCTGCCTCTATAGCCGTACATAATGGCGAAGGGAATTGCGAGCAGTTGTGGCCCGGTGACAAGACACACTGTCATCGACAAAAACTCCATCGTTGTTTGGGAACATTAAGTCCATGAATGGCTGCAGATGGCCTCCAAGTAGCCAAACATAAACATTTACAGTCAGTGATCGGTTCAGTTGGACCAGAGGACCCAGTCGATTCCATGTAAACACAACCCACACTATTATGGAACCACCAACAGCTTGTACATTGCTTTTTTGACAACTGGGGTCCATGGTTTCCTGGGCTATGCGCAACTCTCAAACCCCACCATCAGTTCTTACCACCAGAAATCGGGGCGCAGGTGACCAGGTCACGGTTTTCTAGTCGCCTATGGTCCAATCGATATGGTCACGAGCCCAAGAGTGGCGCTTCAGGCGATGTCGTGCTGTCAGGAAAGCCTCCCACGTCGGCCGCCTGCTGCCATAGCCCGTTAACGCCAGATTTCGCCACACTGTCCAATAGGGTACGTTCGCCGTATGTTCCACAGTGATTTCTGCGGCTATTTCACGCAGTGTTACTTGTCTTTTAGCAGGGCAAAGTCCCTTAATTGTCGTCGTGCGGCTTTAATCACGTAGGAAATCTTTTCACATGAGTCGCCTGAGTATAAATTCCCTTTTATACATTGTGTGCATGATACTACCGCCATTTGTATGTGTGCATATCTCTGTCGCATGACTTATGTCACCTCAATGTATGACCGATGCGGTGGCCAGAAAGTGAACATAGCATAGACAACTTGGACTGCATGGAGCACGTCTTGCTGGATGTGCCGACCTCACGCGAACTGGGAAACGTTAACGCAGCCCTTACCCAACATATGATGTCAGAAACGAACCTGCTCACATTCTCTTGTCTGTATGTAATGTCTGATCTGCTGAAAAGTTATACAGTGGCAACCTACATTGCGCTACTGACGCTGGCATTTAATCACGTAAGGTGGGTGGCCATTTATCATTAGCTGACTTTACGGGACTCGTGTAATCTTGTGTTGCCTGTTAGATAGGCGTCACTGTGCGTTAATTCAAGAACGTTCAGCAGAGACTGTTGCTTCTAAGATTCACACCTCAGACAGTGGCGGTATTCCATATCTCCTTCTAAGCCACTGAACAGCTTTTTAAAAATCTACTTGCTACACATGTCACTGTGAGGATACGAACATGTACCTACGAACGGGGTGGGGGCGAAAAAGAGGATCTGAGAATG
The DNA here is from genome assembly GCF_023898315.1 of Schistocerca nitens. Lineage (NCBI taxonomy): Eukaryota > Metazoa > Arthropoda > Insecta > Orthoptera > Acrididae > Schistocerca > Schistocerca nitens. The sequence continues at coordinate 441,062,833 of NC_064617.1, read as the reverse complement.
AGAGGACTTAGTGGCTTACAAAAAATTTTACACAAAATTTCAAACCATTTCTAAAACTTCTTCTCGCTGACAAGCCCCACAAAATAATGAAAAGAAAATTATATCTCTTACTATATTTTCGCTGGTCATGCAATAAAATTGCTGCGTCAGAAATTATCTTTAAATTTAATACTTCTTTATTACTTACACTATTTGCAACACTTTTTGCCAGAAGTATTCACAAATACCACTGAATGTACCTGCAAAATTATGTCACAGTCAGACAAATAGTTCAGGAGATATGACGTCATAAACACTGAGTTGTGTGAAAAATTGCCACATCTTGCGTGACGTTTAAATTTATTACTTCTTTGCTGCTAACTCCATTCGCAGAAAATTTCGTACACAGTATCCTCATATGCCGCTGAATGTGCCTACAAAATTGTATCATTGTACAACACGTAATTCAGGTGTTACGACGTCATAAACACTCAGAAAAGTGAAAAACTGCGACATCATTCATTACCTTCAAATTTATCACGTCTTTTCTACTAACTCTTTTCGCAACAAATTTTGCACACAGTATCCACATATGCCACTTATTGTACCTACAAAACTATAACATTGTAGGACACATAATTCTGGAGATATGACGTCATAAACATTGAGGAGCAGTGCGGAAACAAAACAGCAGGGCGAAATTCGCTAGAGATACAACCGAAAATGTGTAGATATAAAACTCCTCCTAATCCCTTGGATCGATTTAAACCAAACTTGGTACGTATATTACTTACTATCTGGAAAGATATACTGTGGGCATAAGAACCAGCAACCTTCTAGACAGACATAGAGATACAGGAGGAGATAAAGATGGGGGGGGGGGGGGGGGAGGTGACACAGGGGGAACTAACAAATGAACAGAGGGTGGGGAGCAGATGGACAGACAGAGGGGGGAGTAGCAGATGGACAGAGAGGGTGCGGGGGGGGGGGGGAGTGTAGCAGGTAGACAGAGAAAGGGGCAGGAGGAGGTGGGGAGATTGTATGTGGAGGAGGTGGACAGACAAAGGGGAGAGAAAGAGATGGCGCAGGAGCGGAGGAGACGAACAGATAGAGGGGGAAGGGGATTGACTAATAGAATCGAAATAAATACGTACCAGTGCAACACTACGTACGCAGTTATTTATAAATATTTCCTCTTGTCAGTTAAATTCAATAGCTTGAGTGTTACCCAATGATTTCTACAACCCCTTGTATCGTTGCCTGTTTGATCGTCTGCTGCCTTAGTAGTATAGGTCTGACAGTCAGGTATTTAAGACATCGGAATCCGTGAAACCTGTATTTGTATTTTGAGACTGTATTACGGAGTTATTGTGGCAAAATTAGTTTTTCATACCCACTACCTTGCCCTACACTGAATGTGGTGTCCGTCTGTGTGACCATGCCCCTAATACGTATTTCAAAGGCAGTCATCTTCTGTACACAGTGCTCTCAAACATAGGACACCATGAAGGAGGTGTAAAGTAACAGATTTCAGGTATCATCGTGGCTTCCCTTTCTTCCTTCTAACCCTCCTTCCTTCCTTAGGCTCCATCAACATCACATTAACTTTCATTTGGTCAGTACAAGAACAAATTTCTAAGCAATACATATCTGGGTGTCCTTTGGACTGCCTCAAATAAGGCTTCAAGTAAATAAGCAGCGAAACAATAAGAGGCATTTCGTGGTATCAGTTATTCTACTATCTTATCTTGTGGCATTTGACAGATCCCACGCAACTCGTAAGAAATTAAAGGAAATTAGTGATGCAAAAATTAACTGGAATTATAATTGTGATTATATCCCTCTTATCAAGACAGTACTGAGAAAGAAATATCCGCCTGAAGGTGTAGTGATTATAGGATATCAGCAGGCGATGCCTAATAACGGAAAAGATTTATCAGGATTAAATCAGAAAATTGTATTAATCACAGCGTAGAAAATACCACTGTAGTGCATATGACGCAAACAGAACATCACGCGATGACCTACTGTTTTAAATGGAAATAACGTTTCCTGCAACACCATATTTTATTGAATAAAAATTTATTAACGATATTTAAATTTCTGTTTTAAAACTATGTAATGTTGCATGACAGGACTTAGTTTCTCGGTTTCATTTGTATACTTATACTTCTACATCTGGAGCTACATCTACACAAGTACTCTACAAACCACAGCGAAACTGCTTGGCAGAAAGTAAATTCCATTGTATCAGTTGTTAGGACTTTACCTCGTTACATCCACGTATCCAACAATGGAAGAATGACTGACTGAATGCCTGTGTGTGCCCTTTAATTAATCTTATCTTGTCCTCACGGTTCCTACAGTAGCGAAATGTAGGGATTTTAGTATATTCTTAGAGTCACTATTTAAGCCGGTTCTTGAAATGTTGTAAGTAGGTTTTCTCGGTATAGCTCATACCTATCTTCAAGTGCCTTCAACATCTTCATGACACCATCCCACAGGTCAAACTAACATGTGACCGTGCATGGGGGCTTAATAAAAATATTGAATGCAAATAATTTTAATTTCTGCTTTAGTAGCTGTCTGTCCGATTACGAAGTCTCGTAACGGTTGGCCCTGACTATTATTATTACGCAATCTGACTGCTTAGAACAATAACAAAGAATGAAATGGAAATTTTCATTAACACAGTTAATTAATTAAGTCCCCAGCAACTATAAAACCAACGCAACAACAAGCACAAGAGTAACTGTTCTGTGTGTGGGAGTGTGACTCAACGTACGCATCTGGCACGGTTCTTCTTCAACAACACAACAATTTTTAAATAACATTATACTGAATTAATTAAAGAAAATACAAATACCATAATTACTCAAGAGAACCACAACTACACTCTAATCCAAGAACACAAGCCAGATGCTTTGTTGACTGAACCTGTAATGACACATTATTTAAAACATGGAAATAATGAAAAATAAATCAAGTTTCGTTACCTTCATATATTGAGCAAAATCACTCTCATAATTACAATATATCTCCACACCGCCTCGCTATTACCACATCTGAACAAGAACCTTTCAGTATCACATCTCAGCAAGCACTCCCTACTAGCACATCTGAACACGAACTGACTACCACGAGTCCTCGACAAGCACTGACTACTACGACATCTCAATAATCACTCTGCCAGTGGAGGCGGGCGAACAATGCTCTCTAGCGATCTCTGGCGCTGTGGCTCAGTGTAGCCACCTTTCATATGCCCTTCCTCCACGGCTAGAATTTGATGGTATTTTTGCCAGCATTGGTGGTGAAAATACCACCAAATTCGTCAAAAAAATACAGACAAAAATAAAAGATAATATTAATACGTAAATACCATATAACTAGATAAAATTTTGGCTTTGCACTGACCTTTCAATAACCTATTATATAGAATACAGTAAGCAATACAAATTCTTTCATGCATGTGACTTTACATAATAGTTTACACAAGTATTATGTGGTTAAACAGTTCAATCAATAGCGTCAGCAATGACGAATATGTGCAGGTAAGAGTCTCATAACTTTCCACAAACAGTAATACACAAAAAAATCAGTTTATACAAATATTCACATAAACGCTTTCCATAGCCCATGAATAAGCAGTTGACAGTTCCAGCAATAGCACCCAGCAATGGTCAACAGGTGCAAAAACCAATAAGTAACATTTTTTCAATAGAAGCAGTCCATCAGTGGCACCCACAATGTTGATCAGGTGCACACAGCAACAGGTGACTTCATTTCAGTAGAAGCAATCCATCAGCGGCACCCAGCAATGTTGAGTAGGTGCAGACACCAACAAGTAACACCATTTCAGTAGAAGCAGTCCATTAGTGGCACCAGCAATGTTGATCAGGTGCACACAGCAACAGGTGACTTCATTTCAGTAGAAGCAATCCATCAGTGGCACCCAGCAATGTTGAGCAGGTGCAGACATCAACAGGTGACATCTTTTCATTAGAAGCAGTCCATCAGTGGCACCCAGCAATGTTGAGTAGGTGCAGACACCAACAAGTAACACCATTTCAGTAGAAGCAGTCCATTAGTGGCACCAGCAATGTTGATCAGGTGCACACAGCAACAGGTGACTTCATTTCTCAGCAGAAGCAGTTCAATAAAATACACTGTCACTGATCACACTGTTCATCAGAGTTTATAAGCAGAAATTAAACATGTCCTAGTGGCACCAATATTGTAGAAAAGGTGCAAGTAACAGTCCATACTATTCACCATAACTACTGAGACAGTTCAGTCATGAACAATAGTTTGAATGCACATACAATTTCTTTAACAAATTATTATCAATGCTCTTACACTAAACATACAAATCATAATAAACACACAAATGATATCAGGTAATTGTCACATTAACTATTACAGTACACAATAACAGTTAACCTATAATATTTATGGGTGTCAGTGCAAGCCACAACAAACAAGTGAAATAATATTTAGGAGATAGGTTGGTAGGATTAAGAAAGGAAAACACACAAAACACATCCACTCATCTTTCATCCTCATTAAGTGCTACTGTGTAATTGAATAGTGTTAACTGTGTAAATGTAACTCTGTCCAAGATTTGATGTTCATCATGTGTACCAAGTAGTAGTGGCAGCAATGTATAACAGTCAATAATAGTTAAGTCAACGTCATAGTCATCATGTCAAGACCAATGTTTGCCAAGCCAGATCAAAATGTACAGTTGCTGAACAACTGTCAGTGAGCCAAGATATGCAAATGCTTCCTCTCTCCAAAAAAAAATGTATACTGCTTATTGATTTAACAAAGTGTGTGTGTAGGCAATCTTCTTTCTACTTGAGTGTTCTAGTCTGCCATCTTCATCCTCCTTGTTCCATATGGACCAACAAAAAAAAAAATATGCTCCTCACTTACTTTACCTCTTATCCACCAAAACTCCAATAATCATCACTTAATCTTAATACTTCAATAATACCTCATTTACCTTACCTCTTGTCCACGAAACTCGAATAATCATCAACTTTACATAATCTCAATACCTCAATAATATGTCGATACATATAAACCTCAGCACCAATATCATTTCACTTCCATAACAACTCTTTCCTCTAGTCAGTCTCCTCGAACAAGTACAGACAAAATCCTAGTGCAACTTCAATTCAGCATCCCATACAATCCGAAGACACAGTGTCCACACACAACCTCTGTGTAATCCATCTGACCCAAATTTTCTACTCATTATAAATTATAAGATACATTTTGGTTCCTTGTCCATCATTAAATAAAAGAAATGCATACATGACCTCTAACAGACTTTAGTTCGAATAACTCTCAGTGATTAAGTACGATTACGAAGTGTTAATGATCATAATATTTCACAGTGTGTACACCACTTCAAGAATCATAGCAGAAGCAAACATGTGGAGTATTTTTTGTGTCAAGTGTCACTTCCTATTTCAATTGCTCACGAAAATGCAGTGTAATACTGTCAATGGTCTAAACCTAGTTTTGGTCTGTCATGTCGTTAGCTTCCTTCCTATTAGCATAAATTTATACAGCTTCCATAAAACCTCAGCTCATGTGACTTCTATGACTTTCTTGTACTAATGTCGTTCGTCGAATTATAGCAGTTCATTTTCTTATCTTAAAAATATAAGGCACTGAGCGTAAGCAAAACATGCAATAGCGAGTAAATATACCAGTAGAGAACAGAATGTCAACAAGTGGATGCAGCACAATCCCTATAACAAGGCTCTGCCAAGCGAACAATCTACAATTAATACCATAGTGTAACCTAGTCTCTATGTTTGTACACAGTATATCAGCATTTCTATATACTAAATTGAAGAGTAGTTATGACAACAAAACAGAAATGTGTAAATATGCAATCCATAAGCAAGGCAGCAAATATGTTATCTATCATAATAAACAGGTCATTAGCATCATATCAGCATAAGCAAATAAATGTTTATATGTAATCTTAATAAGTAAACATGAAGGCGCAAGCAGATAAATCACAAAGTATAACTTACATATCTAACCACATCAGCACAATTAATCAGGTGACAATTATAATTTAAATAAATAAGCACAGCAGGCACATAATAGAAAAATATGACATCAGTGAAAAAGCATAGCAGCCAAGCGATGCATAATATATACAAATAACAACCCTGTTCATTAATTAATCATTGTCAAAATCAGTTAATATGCGTAAGCACGTCGCTTCACTAGTAAATTCATAGAACATGAAATTAGCACAAAGTATGAATCACGTAATCGCAAGCAGCAAATTACGTCTGAAGTACGTACCTAAGTGGAATTATGTTACCTGAAAAATAAACTCAATTAACCGTTACCTTTTTTTGTTTATTACTTTCTTTTTCGAAATGACCTTCTTCCTGAAAATTTTCTCCAAAGCAAGTCGTCTTAACGTCGGACATGCACAGAATTTACCTGAAGGTCTTAAATACTTTATACAACGGTATCCTGAAAAATACTGAACGTTAATAACATAATTTATGAAGTCCTTATAGCTTTATACAGAATTTATTCGGAGAAATTAAACTGTGTATTTATTTACGTCTGTCAGTGCATTCGCACTGAGCGCTCGATCAGCTGTAGGCGCGTGACGTAGGAAGTGATTGTTTGCGGTCAACGACTGCCTTGTGCGGCGCGCAGACTGACTGTTGCTTTGAGTATGTGCCGCCGCCAAAACACAGCGCGGTACTCTTGCATTCTCCGCATGTTTACATGTAGCTGTTAGTTTCTCAAAAGCATGTCATTCCACAAAAATTTTAACGTTCGATATGTGATGTATTCCCTTAGAGCGTCGTGATTTAAGAGTTTCTACTTCAACAGTGTTATCATGAATAATTTTGCGAACCCTAAATGGACCGTTATAAAGCAGAAAAAATTTGCGACATAAGCCTTTTCCTTTATGAGACAAACGATGAGATTTAATTAACACCTTCTGACCAACTGACAAGATTTTTAAACGACCAGGACGTTTAGCTGATTTCTCTCTTCTAGCAGCCGCAGATGCAATATTTTGTAGAGCCAGGTTGACAACTTCAGAATGCCGCAGTTTCCGTGAAGGCGGAAAAGAAACGATTTCAGAAATGCGGTTTATCGGTGCTTTATTTTTTAATATCAATAGAGGCGGTAAAGAAGTTGAGTCATTAGGAAGTTCATTCAGAATGTTTTGAAAAATATGAAGATACTGATCCCAAGTTCTGTGATTCTGATGACAATAAAGACGGCACAATTTATTGATTTCCTTCATCCATCTCTCTGAAGCGTTAGACTGAGGGTGAAAAAGTGAAATGAAAATTGGTTTAATCTTACGACGCCGTAGAGTACGAAGCCAAATTTTAGAGCGAAACTGTGATCCATTATCTGATATAACCTTATCAACATGACCAACTTCTTTAAGAAAATGTTTGATGAAAGCATTAGATACTGAACGAGCTGTTGCTTTGCGTAACGGTGTAAAACACACATATTTTGATGTCAGTTCCACTGCTACGAAAATGTACGCAAAACCATTAGTAGAACGAACCACTGGACCGAACAAATCGACTGCAGCCATCTCCTTTAATTTCGCTGGAATGATAGGAAACAACGGTGCTCTGTGAGAAACAGTTGGCGGCTTAGCCTGTTGACATAATTTGCATTTGGCAAGAACATATCGAATACGTTTTTCCATATTACTGAAGTAGCAATTTTCTCGTAATTTATGAAAGCATTTTCTGGGACCAAAGTGTGCATAACTGAAATGTGTAAACGAGGTGTGGCCAAGTCATCCAATCTAACAAAGCGTCTAAGAAAATTACAAACTCCAAGGAAACTACGAATATCACGTTTTGTGGTAGGAACAGCGTAATTACGAATAGCGTCTAGTTTCTCTGTATCAGGAAGAATACCTTCTGTAGAAATAATGTGACCGAGAAATTTCACCTGAGAACGACCAAATTCAGATTTTTCTAAGTTCACTGTAATGCCAACTCTTGCAAAAATACGTAATAATGAATCCAAAATTTTGTTGTGCTCACTCCAAGAATGTTTAGCAATAAGAATATCGTCAACATATGAAGTAATATTGTCACGAAGATAAACAGGTAAAATTTCGTTTAAACTACGAATGAATGCTGCAGAAAATATAGTAAGTCCAAACGGTAATTTCCAAAGTCACTTTCGGGTAAAACAGTCAAATCTGGTTATTCTTTACCTACTGTCTAGATAGATTGATAGTAGAAGAGTTGTTTTTATAGATACAAAGAATAGTGAAAGAGTAGGCAGCGGTGCAGAAAACTAAAAGGGAAATAACACCACTACAGCTCGGGGCCCTGTGATCGCTACGGCACATATTCACTTAGTATAGTGAATCCCCTGAGGACTTTAATAGCTGCACATTAATTTCAGTTTGTGACTTAGTGGCAAATTTGGTGGAAGTGCGTACGTAAATTGACCTAACCATGCACATGGATGTATGTCATTCTTAGAATTGCGGAAGATCTTAAATTTCCGAACAGTCAAAAAGTGTTTATAGTCAAAGTTTTCGCCTCGTGGCGACAAAGACCTACCGCGTCTGTCCCAGTTTGAATGTCGATTATTGTCAAGTTCGCGCGCCTGGCGCTCTCTTGTTGCATCCCGTAAATGAAACAAATTATTTTCTTCAAACCCCTCTGGTATCTGTGATTCTAAATCTCTTTTGCCGTCTTTTCCTACGATTTCGCCTTCAATTTGTTTGACTTGCTTTTTTAATGCCTCAAATTCCCTTTTCACGCGTTCATTAAATTTTCCCTGATTTTCAACATGCTTATTTATGTCCTGATACTCTTCGGTTTCTGCAAATGGCAATGGTGCTGTATCATCTGAATCTCTGTCCCCATGTAAACTAAGATTTGTCAATTTATCTGAAATCTCCTCAACTCTTTCCGATAAGTCACCTATTTTTTCTTTCTGTTTACCTACGTCTTCCGTAAGTGTCGCGACTCGGGTTTCAGTGTTGACACATTTGGTAGTTAACTGTTCATATTGTTGTGTTAGGTTATTTAATCTGTCATTTGGTACGGATTCCTCGATTCTCTCAAATATCTCTTCCTTATCGTGTGCACGTTGTAAATTTAACTCTGAAAATTTTTGTACTATCACGCGATCTCTTTCTTCCTGTTCTCTATCCTGTTCCCTTTGTCTAATCTCTACTGCAATTAATCTATTATTGTGAGAATTCAAAATCGGTTGTACTTCTTCTCTGATTTCTTTCTTTAATTCATCTTTCATGTTTTTGAAACATGTCCCTATTCGTGAATCTAACCGTGTTTCCATTGTTCCCATCTCAGTTCTAATTGTTCCTATTTGTGAGTCTAACCGTGATTCCATTGTTCCCATATCTGTTTCTAAACGTGTTGCCACTGTTTTTAATTCAGATGCTATATCAGTTTTAATTTCAGATCGTAACTGTGATCCCATATTTAATATTGCACCCAACAACTGCTCCATAATAGCCGGTTCGAAATTCTTTTCGCCCCTAACATTTCCCGCAAAACCAGTTTCCTTCGTCATAGCTGTAAAGCTATCTGTGTTCGATACTATTCCAGAATCTTCTATCGGTAATCTCGTATTCTCTGAATTTTCTGATTGAGAAAAATTTTGAAAGGGTTCTGGACTATTTTCCCTGCTTATTAAATTGTTTTCAACTTCATTATTTATCGTACTGTTGTCCTGTGTTGGCGAGTTCGCCATGTCAACAATTTCGTCATTGTGACTATCCATCATTTTTGCCTTTTTCATCGATCGCGTAATCATTTACAAAACATACAAAACTCGTCACAGTACGAAAATTACAGAGAATATAACACGTTATCACCAACAATACCATTCACACGAAACGCTTCCTTCAAACACGATTAACGAACAATTGAAATAATTGCACTAATTTGTCAAACCCATAGACAAGACAACCAATATTAAATTTTGAAAAATACCATCAGAAGAATGCCAATTACCAAATCTACACATGCAATATAGACTACAATTACTAAACTACAAATTACTACAACAATACTACTGTCTACTATTTTTACAATCAGAAGAATTCCAAGGGACGATCCTAAGCAGCGGTCGCCACGTGCATGGGGGCTTAATAAAAATATTGAATGCAAATAATTTTTATTTCTGCTTTAGTAGCTGTCTGTCCGATTACGAAGTCTCGTAACGGTTGGCCCTGACTATTATTATTACGCAATCTGACTGCTTAGAACAATAACAAAGAATGAAATGGAAATTTTCATTAACACAGTTAATTAATTAAGTCCCCAGCAACTATAAAACCAACGCAACAACAAGCACAAGAGTAACTGTTCTGTGTGTGGGAGTGTGACTCAACGTACGCATCTGGCACGGTTCTTCTTCAACAACACAACAATTTTTAAATAACATTATACTGAATTAATTAAAGAAAATACAAATACCATAATTACTCAAGAGAACCACAATTACACTCTAATCCAAGAACACAAGCCAGATGCTTTGTTGACTGAACCTGTAATGACACATTATTTAAAACATGGAAATAATGAAAAATAAATCAAGTTTCGTTACCTTCATATATTGAGCAAAATCACTCTCATAATTACAATATATCTCCACACCGCCTCGCTATTACCACATCTGAACAAGAACCTTTCAGTATCACATCTCAGCAAGCACTCCCTACTAGCACATCTGAACACGAACTGACTACCACGAGTCCTCGACAAGCACTGACTACTACGACATCTCAATAATCACTCTGCCAGTGGAGGCGGGCGAACAATGCTCTCTAGCGATCTCTGGCGCTGTGGCTCAGTGTAGCCACCTTTCAACCATTCGCGCCGCCCTTATGAGTATACGTTCAGTTTCCTCTGTTAGTCGTAGTTGGTCTGGATCCCATATGCTTGAGCAATATTCTAGGATGCACTGACGGAAAGCCGAAAGAGTTTTGCCACAGTAGATCGTAAACGGTCCTTCATCGTACGAACTTGGAAATGGCAGACACTCAGGTAACCGATCGCAGAACAGAGAAGCAACTACAGTCGCTTAGTAGTAAAAAGACATGAGACACTATAAGATTCTACAAAGTTTATGCGAAAGAACTTGCCCCCTTCTAGCAGCAGTTTGTCGTAGATCGTTGGAGCAACGAAGAGTACCTAGCGACCGGAACTAAGCGCAAGTCATTCCCATTTTCAAGAAGGGTCGTAGGACAGATGCATTGAAGGCCTACATCGTTCACGTCAATCTGTTGTAGAATTATGAAACATGTTTTATGCTCAAGAGTTGTAACACTCTTGGAGAACGAATATCTCTGAGATGTGGGACTTAGGGAAGGCAGGAAAAGGTGTGGACGGGGCCTAATCAGTTACCGTTGGTTGCACAGTAAGCACATACACTTTATTTAAGGACTTTTTTTGAAAACAGTCATTTAAAAAAATTACCGCAACACAAGCTACACTGACGGCTGAAGGCCTTATTAAGAGAGAATTCAAAATTATTTATCGGCTGAAGGCCACAAGCAATGCTTCAGGACAATTAACGGCTGAAGGCCTGAATCACAAATGAGGAAGACAATTATACGTTAAAAATACCAACATTTTTAAACAATCTTTTTTTAAAAAAATTGACTGTAACACAAGCTACACTAACGGCTGACGGCCTTATTAAGAAAGAATTCAAAATTATTTGTCGGCTGAAGGCCACAAGCAATAGGAATAATTTAAACAAAATATTATTTTTAAGCAGTTGACACAATCAGACCAAATAAAGAACGGAGGGATCCACAGACAGTGCTCCAAGGATCGACCTGAGAAAAGTCCCTACAGCTGCGTAAGCGGTGAGACAGGCAGTCAAGCGTTATGCTCACAGGATGGCACTCAAACCAGGGATCAATCCTCTTACCAAATCCACCTAACATCTGATAACCAGTACAACGATGGACTTCAGGTAAGAGCGAAGTGACAGACAGCACTGCGTCTGCAGAATACGGCTTTTAATACACCGAAAGGCAGAAGGAACCACTCCACAAGTGCAGCACGCAGACATCGTTAAAATAACTGCTCATTCAAACACACTATATACACACGGACCCGCGGAAACAATTCCACCAACAACTCAAACACTGCTAAAACCAGTCACTGTGGAACAACATGCACGAACCACAAATCGACACAAACACAGAGGGCCCAGACGCGGTCGGAAACCAATTACACGTCGTCCGATGAGACGACCGACCAAACGACCCGCTCAAGTCAGGCAAGAGAAAGGTGCCAGCATGAATCGTCGACTGACAGATTATCGCCATGAGGTCACTTCGGCGAACGGACACACACACAAGTGAAGGTTGCACTACTCGAATATAACGACCCATTCAACTTAAACTAGCTTAATTCGGACCTCGACGTGGTCGTGGATTCTCGTGACCGCATCCTTCCATTGGGCAGTGCATGTATCGCCAGCTGTCCCGGCGAGTACTGGCGCTGTGCGGACCTCACTGCTCCTCCCTCCTAAGCCATCTGCCTGACACACGACGACCCGGAAATACTAGAGGTCGCTCCAAAGATAGCACTACAGTACTTGCTATCGATAAGCGCTGCTGCTGCCACTGACGGACAGACAAGCGAGCAAACGTAGTGGCGACAGTGAACACACTAAGAAAACGAAAGGTCACAATCCCAATACACGACGCCAATCTGTCAACGGCGCAAAAGAGAGCCGGAGCACGGCTTAATCTCCTCTTTAAAAATCAACATGGATTCCGTAAACAGAGATCCAGCGAAAGGCAGCTCGCTCTGTTCCTCAATTAGATCCATAGCGGTTTAGACAACGGAGCTAAGATTGATGCTCCATTCTTGCCTTCAGGAGAGCATTTGACACTGCCTCGCACTGCCGTCTAGTGAAAAAAAAAAACGAGATTATCGAGTACCGAAGCATATTTGCAAGAGGATTCAAGTCTTCCTTGCAGACAGAACTCAACAAATCGCTCTTGACGGAACAAAATCGAGAGATGCAAATCCAATATCCGGAATGCTCCAAGGAAGTGTGATGGGGGTGCTAATGTTTACAATGTATAGGCTATAAATTATCTAGTACAATGCGCTTTAAGGCTGTTCGCAGATGATGCACTTGTCTGTAAGAATGTAACAACACCAGAAGACAGTATCGATTTGCAAAATGAGGTACTGATGATTGATGAATGCTGCAGGCTCTGGCAGTTGAGCGTGAACGTGAATAAATGTATCATATTTTACTTACATAGGAAAAGAAATACACTACTGTACAACTAAACTACGGATGACAGATTACTGGAAATGGCATCTTCCGTAAAGTACCAGAGCGACCTTAAGTGGAATGACCATATAAAACAAATAGCAGAAACAGCAAATGCCAGACTGAAATTCATAGGAATAATCCTAAGGAAATGTAATTCATCCATGAAGGCGATTGTTCGACCGTTTCTTGAGTATTGTTCACCAATCTGATACACTTACCAGGTACAACTGATGGAAGAGATCCAGCGAAGAGAGGCGTGTTCCTTCACGGGATCATTTAGTCCGCGCGAGAGCGTTACTGGAATGCTCAACAAATTGCAGTAGCAGATACTACAAGAGAGGCGTTGTGCATCACGGAGAGGTTTACCAACGAAGTTTCAAGAGAGTACTTTCCGGCAACATGTTATTTCCTCCCACATATATCTCGCGACATGACCACGACAGGAAAATCCAAGAAATTAGAGCTAAAACAGAGGCTTATCAACAATCATTCGCAAGTGGAGCAGGGAATGGGGAACCAGTTAGTGGTCCGCCACATATCGTCAGGTGGCATGCGGGGTATTGATGTAGGTACTTCGCACATTATTTAATTTATTTCACACACGTTTATACAACAATGGGTGAAATGGCTCTGAGCACTATTAGACTTAACTTCTGAGATCAGTTCCCAAGAACTTAGAACTACTTAAACCTAATTAACCTAAGGACATCACACACATCCATGCCCGAGGCAGGATTCGAACCTGCGACCGTAGCGGTCGCGCAGTTCCAGACTGAAGCGCCTATAACCGCTCGGCCACCCAGGCCGGTTCACGTTTATACACATATTTCCCCTGGATCTCCAGCGAATTTCGCTCTGCAGCTTCGTTTTCATGCAGCTCAATGTTTATGACGTCTTATCTCCCCAACTATCTGTCGTATAGTGATGTAATTCAGCTGATATATTCAGTGATATATGAGAATACTGTCTGAAAAGTGGGTTGCAAATAGTGTAAGTAGCAAAAAAGTAGTAATTAAAAGGTCATGCGTGACTGGGCAATTTTACTCCATGCACAACTTAAATGCAGTAAGTGATAAGTTTTTTTTCCTTTCGTCATTTTTTGGGGAAGATTAGCGAGAACAAATTATCTGTAAAGTTTTTTGTAAGCTCTAACTTCTCTCACTTGCAAATACTGGATAAATTAGGTCTGGGTATTCTTGCGTCATTGGCTACACTTCGTAGGTAGGTGTCCTTATGGCTGCGGCGGTTATTTCCAGGCACTAAGTGAAATGTGTATCAAGTGCGGTTTAAATCGGTCCAGTGATTTAGGAGGAGATGAGGAACTTACATACTTGCATACATAACTACATATGTACATACATACATACACTTTTATAATATGTACGGATGTGTGGATTAATTGTAATAAAAATACCGAAATAAAATACTGCAGTTGGACCTACATCATCAGTACGAAAGCACAAACAAACTAGAGACAAATTATTGTTGTGTCTGGAAGGTCTGCGTGTCACCGCTGAGAGTAGTCCACGCCAATCTTCCGCAAGATTAACGCTATGTCTTCTATGGTAGGGAAACATGTGTTGGACTTTGTTAACTCAGGAAATCTACGAAAAAAAAAATATTCCCAACGAACCAGCGCTGATGTTAAGTTGTTACGTGTTTCTTGTCTTTGAACATAAGCGACTACACAAGAATTATATGGATGGTGCACAGTGACTGCACAGCAACTTTCACTCTTACAAGAGTTGCAGTATTACCAGTGCTAACTGCAAGAGGCGAGACGAGTAAACGGAATGTTATATGCACTGCTGGTCGGAAACTGACCGTCACAGGTTCGGCGCACATGTGATGACGCCGAGGGAACTTATTGTTCAAAAACACATTGTTTTTCATAGGTTTGTGTGCAGAACGTAAGGACGAAAGTAACTTTCACACGACGTGTCACTGCCAAGTAACACAGCCTGATGAAACTTGTACCATACATAGGAAGAACTGCTACAGTAGAATACAGAAGGTAAATGACGGAAGTGTGCAATAGGACGAATTGAAGTGACACTTTTATTCAAAGACAATGATTTCAGTGATGTCACCGCAATTCATGGTGGTCCCCTGGACATTAAGAAAGGTGGGACATAGTTCTCAATAGCATGTGTTATCACCGCCTACGGTAATGCGTGCTTTGCAATGTGCTTCCGTACTAGTCACTAGCTTTTTAAGAAGTTGTTGTATATGCAGTCCATTCCTCCAGGGGCGTGGGTGACAATTACTGCAGGCCGCTGTGGCCGAGCGGCTCTAGGAGCTTCAGTCCGGAACTTCGAACCTGCTACGGTCGCAGGTTCGAATCCTGCCTCGGTCATGGATGTGTGTGATGTCCTTAGGTTAGTTAGATGTAAGTAGTCATAAGTAGGGGACTGATGACCTCAGATGTTAAGTCCCATAGTGCTTAGAGCCATTTGAACCATTTTTTGATAAGTACTGGATGGTCGCTGGTGGATGTGGACGGGCTGCGATACATCTCCCAAACGCGTCACACACATGCTCGATGAGCTTCAAGTCGAGGGAACGGGCAGACCAGTCTATTCGCCTAATATCCTCTCTGTCCTCTTCCATTCAAGACCCCTGAGGATTTCTGTCACACGTTGGTTTGGACTGCATCGACCTGTAACCATCCTAGCAGTGCATCCTTGAGTTCCATCGATGCCAGGTCTATTTGATAAGGAATCCAACCACTAGATCAATGCTCTACACCTGGTCGCGTTAACGTCTAGTAATTTTCTTTCCAGATGCATTGCACTTTACTAGAATCCTTCCACCAAATCTTCAGTTTGTCCTTCCTAATACGGATTTCACTTGATTATCTCATTGCGTATTGTTTCTTACCCCTACATATTTACACAAAGTGACGTGCTGAAGAGGTTCATTTGATAACCTTGTCATACGATACCATCTGATTGTTTGTTCTTTTAGATTACGTTTATCCACATTGCAGCAAGTGGAAATTTTTTTCAGTCTTTCTACATTTCAGTACGATGCTCTGAAGACAATATTTTCCTCTACATAACAGCATCTTCAGCGAACAATCATCTAGTGTTGCTGATCCTGCCTAATAAATCGTTTATGCATACTGGAAACATTGGAGTTAGTATTACCCTTACTTGCAACACAGCAAAGACTTGTTCGGGGCTGTAGTTTGGCCGTGAGAAGCTTGTTTCTCCGGGATAGTGACTGTATTCTTGCGAGCCGTGTGGAAAGTTTCGTCGGCGGAGCGGGCAGCCATTGGTCTCTGGCGGCGGCGACGCGTAGTGCCTTCCGCTGACGTTGAAGCGTGCAGCGGGCTACGATGACGTCGGACGCGGAACGTGATGAAAGCGCGCCTTGCGGCGGGCAAACTGCACGAACCACAGCTGTCCGTTGCGACAGGCATCCCAGACAGCAGCGGCCGACTCAGAGAGCGCCATCCAAGGAAAGCTGCCTGTAGATATTTTCAACCGGTGTATGGCTCTTATTCCCTCGCGCTCCTTTGGCACTGGCACACGGGCACGCTGCCTGAACGCGAAAGCCAAGTGTACAGTGCTTACCAGGACTATGACTGTTTTTGACTTATACTAGACCCAGACGTCGGGAGCTGGCTGTCGGTTACAAGCACGGCCCGGTGTGGGCTCCCTTTACCTCAGCTTGTGAAAGATTTTAAGCACGTGCCTATCGGGCTCTCCACTACGTTAACCTACAAGTCACATAACTAATGAGGTGGTAATGAATAGGATTGAGGAGAAGAGGAGTCTGTGGCACAACTTAACTACAAGAAGGGATGGGTTCGTAGGACATGTTCTGAGGCATCAAGGGATCACCAATTTAGTATTGGAGGGCAGCGTGGAGGCTAAAAATCGTAGAGGGATACCAAGAGATGAATACACTAAGCAGATTCAGAAGGATGTAGGTTGCAGTAGGTACTGGGAGATGAAGAAGCTTGCACAGGATAGACTAGCATGGACAGCTGCATCAAACCAGTTTCAGGACTGAAGACCACAACAACATCAACAGCGGAAATGTACAGCATCCCACCTCGCAGCAGCAAACACAAATCACTAGCAACCATAACAAGAACTTGACGTGCAGTAACGTGCAGGTAACAACTTGGGCTGCTCTTGACGACAGACTCTCCAACGTACATGAATCTCCTCAATAGCTGCAATATCGTGCAAGAGAAATATGTTAGCCTAACAGATTACATCGACAGTGCGTGTTTCTACGGCGTCATGGACTACAGTGTGGCGAAGCACGTCAAACACGAACTTTTCCAGTGGACAACACTCCAAATGGCGACCTTCCTTAGAGTAGAAGAACTGGTAGAGGAAACCCTTAGTAAAGAAAACCTTAAAAACAAGACACTACACACAACAGAAATACATAAAAATGATCATAGATATCCGCGACACGGTCATGCCCACGAAGAACGGGATTATATACAGTCGTTAAACATAACAAACCACACTTAACAGAAGTACATAAAAATGACGATACACGTCCGAGACACGGTCTACGGCGGCAATATGCTCTAAAAGACAACTCAGGTGCAAGATACAATTATCGATGAGAAACAAACGCAAGCAGAAAACTTCAACCAACTAAAAGTGCGCACACACCTTCAACTGACGAGACATCATATCACCCAAAATCGGAAACTCCATCAGTAGATGAACACCATGTCCCAGTACATCAAACAGAATTACAAACCATGAAGTAAGAACCAAAATATAGATGACGTCAAAGAGAACTTGCGACTAAGTAGACTAGAAGAGAAAGGAATTTTTCAAACTGCGCTAACACTGGTGACTAGACTAAATCATCCATTGGGTGACACTATGTGTAACCTCACGACTGAACCAGCAGAATGATTTTACGAACCGAACATATGCCGACAGATAAACTCAAACTCTGTAACCTTTTAACCAAATCATGTGACTGAAGGAGTGTCTACGAGGAGTTTATAAGGACGCATGGACACGTTTACTTCACTTACACCCAGAGCTGGGTGAAGTACTTTGTTTTTCCTAAACTCACCGTGTCTCGGGCGTCTATCGTCATTTTTAAGTACTTCTGTTAAGTGTGGTGTGTTGTGTTTAACGACTGTGTATAATCCTGTTCTTGGTGGTAATGACCGTGTCTCGGATGTCTATCATTCGTGGTGAAAGTCTTGCTGGTAAACTGAATGGGTAGCACGACGGTGGATGCAGAGCTTGGCAGGCTGGTGAATGAGGTCTACGCGGACATACTGTATCTACAAGGACTGACACACGAGATGGGAAGAATTCCAGGCTGGCCGAGGTAGTACGTGCAAATCAAGGCACAAACAAGACAAAAGCTGCAATCGTTGTAGTAAACACTAACATCGCAGTAACATAAATAACACTACATTCCTCACAACATACGGTTACAGTTGAGACAAATTCAGGCAGGAAAACATGTATCATCTGGTCGATCTACGCCCAGTGCTCATTTCATATGGAGGCTTTCGCTGAAGTAATAAAAGAAGTTGCGCGATTTTCAAGTGGCAGACGACTAGTTACCTTAACAGCCATAAATGCTTGGTCAACTCTCTGCCACTCTGACAGAACGGACCGCAGGGGGCAAATGAAAGTCGACGTTATAAACGAATGTAATCTTTTCATTTTAAACAAAATAGGCCAACCGACGACTCACCAAGGAAATAATGGAGTATGCAGCAACATAGACATTTCTCTAGAAAACAGCGCATTATTAATACAAATAGCGAACTGTCAGGTGCTCGATAAGAGAATACTCAGGTATCATAATGCAATAATTATGTGCACTAAAACACAGACACATCATAACCCCCAAGGTTGCAGCCACGCAAAACAAATTGGCAAAACCTAAGGCACGTGACTGAAGAGTTTCCTCTTTGTGTCACCGAAGGAGGCTTACATTATAGGGCTCACGTTCTTACAAACGTCTTACAGAGAGCACAAGCTACAGCAATACCTGCAGCACGCGACGCACCCAAACAAAGGGCACCACGGTCAGCACTATTAAGAAGACTAAGAAAAAACACTTGTGGTAAAATCAAAGACAGCACGGGAAAGAAAAATTAGCCTTTAACATTATCACGACGCTTAAACACGATACAAAGACGAACTACATAAGACCAGGAAAGCCCATTAGGACACATACCTTAGGACAACCTTGTGGTGTCACCGCTAGACACCACACTTGCTAGGTGGTAACTTAAATCGGCCGCGGTCCTGTAGTACATGTCGGACCCGCGTGTCGCCACTGTGTAATCGCAATCCTAGCGCCACCACATGGCAGGTCACAAGACACGGACATGACCTCGCCCCAGTTGTACGGACGACATAGCTTGCGACCAGACCTACCAAGTCTTCCTCTCATTTGCCGAGAGACTGATAGAATAGCCTTCAGCTTATTCCATAGCTACTACCTAGCAAGGCGCCATTTGTATCAGTGCTTATAGCTTACTACTATTCAAGAGATGTATTCCAACAAGAGAATAAAGTTAAGTATATTAGTCCAGCTACGTACTTTTCTTCTTATTCATTAATAAGTCTCATGTTCCAGTACTTCACGCCCGTCTGCGTTAGTTTAGCGTGCACTTTCAGCCACTTCATTCTACAAGGTGTTGGCCCAGCTGCCGACACATCAAACCTCACAGATCAATATCTGGGGGATGGGGATGGAGAGCCGTTTAAACTGCAGATTGAACGTATCAAGACCCCTACAGCATTATCAACACTGAAGAAGCCAGATGGTTCTATCACAAGAGGTTGGCATGCACAACACAGTTTCTTCTCAACAAACTACTTCCTGACCATGACAGCACTTAGGACAACCAACTTAACACCACCCTTCGCAGGCTACTTTATGACAAGTACGAAAACTAAGGAATCACCATCCCCTTTTCTTGCGAGGAAGTTGTACTGACAATACACGAAGTAAAGAACAAAAAGTCTCTGGGCCCTGGTGGCATCCACCCCGAAACCATCAACAAGCTGCTCCACTTATCATACCATACCTGACAGACTTACTGAATGATGCTCTACTAGAAGAACGAATACCAAAAATATGAAAGACGGCAAACGCAGTTGTAATCAAGAAAGCAGAGGACAAAGATCTGTCTGACCCTAAGGCACACAGACCAATTTGCGTCAGTAAGATTCTGGCAAAGGTACTTCTTCGGCCTTAGTCCACATCAGTTTAGTTTTCGACCACATAAATTCATCGACGACGCACTAAACTGGGCCATAGAAATGACACAGACGATACGCGACAAATACATAACAGCAATCCTAACTGAAATAGATGAATATTCCTCTGGCCCTATACAAGAGTTTTAGAGATTATTGTAAAAACAGGATAGTGGAATGGAAGACTGGTCGCCAAAAGGTTATTGAGAGGGTAACAAGGGGGTTGTCTGCAAGGATCCATATTCAGATTTCCTGGGACGTAGCCACAGAACCACTACAGATGCACTAGAAGACAACGACATTGCCCGCATCTCGTGGTCGTGCGGTAGCGTTCTCGCTTCCCACGCCCGGGTTCCCGGGTTCGATTCCCGGCGGGGTCAGGGATTTTCTCTGCCTCGTGATGGCTGGGTGTTGTGTACTGTCCTTAGGTTAGTTAGGTTTAAGTAGTTCTAAGTTCTAGGGGACTTATGACCACAGCAGTTGAGTCCCATAGTGCTCAGAGCCAC
This sequence comes from Schistocerca nitens, assembly GCF_023898315.1. Taxonomy (NCBI): domain Eukaryota; kingdom Metazoa; phylum Arthropoda; class Insecta; order Orthoptera; family Acrididae; genus Schistocerca; species Schistocerca nitens. Next base: position 441,041,799 of record NC_064617.1, on the reverse strand, counting down.
AACGACATTGCAAACAGGGTGGCTGCGTACGCAAATGATCTTTAGTCAAGGTATCTGAAAACTCCAGGTCTCAATTAGACAGTAGAGCCACGTGGCTCTTTGTGTTCATCGGTGAATCGTGAACGAACAACAAGCTCACAATAGCGGCTAACAAAACTGTTTAGCTACTTCTAAGACACACAATGAAAAGAAATGGAATTATAAAGTTACGCAGCATATCTATAAATATGACGTCTACGACAAGATAAATCGGCATTTATATTGACATACATTTACATTTAACGAACATTCCAGAGTGACAAATGACAAAGCGACGAAACTCATGCATAAATTTGCAAGACTGAACACTATAAGATACACACTACCCCTACAGACAATGAGGACGTATTACACAGCACTCATCGAGTAAATAACTTATGCGCCTAGTGCTTGGGCACATCGATTATGCTTAGGTATGCATAAAACCATTGTGAAGCAAGGCCAGAGGAGTTTTCTACTCAGAATCTCGAGGGAATCCGGTACGATCTCAATTGAGGAAATGTGTGTAGTGCTGGGAGTTTCCCCTATAGACATTGTAATTCGCCACAGAGCAGCGGCCTACTGAAGAGGAGAAGATGCGACAAAGAAGGAGATATAACTGGACAAGATGTAACCGATAAAAGGAAATTAAACAAGTTGAAAACTGCTACATGACAGACAGAATCGGACACAACTGATAAGGGAAGACGAGTCTAGTCTGTTTTCCCAAGTATCCGAGAGAGAGTTAATTTGAAGTACATAAATTCAACAAGCGCCATGGCGCACTTCCTCACAGGCCTGTCTCCTGTGTATCTCAAGGGGTTCGCCTAAAAGGGTCACACTTGTGCCTGTGGTGAGCATGGAACATAGTTCTCATCTACGATGCCATAGGACATTTAAAACAGAGTTTAGGGAATCAGGAAATAGCACAGTTAATACGCAGACAAGATGTCTGAAACAATATAGCCGGCCGCTGTGACAGAGCGGTTCTAAGCGCTTTAGTCCGGAACCGCGCTGCTGCTACAATCTCAGGTTCGAATCCTCCCCGGGCGTGGATGTGTGTGATGGCCTTAGGTTAGTTAGGTTTAGGTAGCTCTAAGTCTAGGGGACTGATGACCTGGGATGTTAAGTCCCATAAAGCTTAGAGCCATTTTAATCATTTGAAACACTGTAAACAACATTGTAGACGAATAATCGTGAACATCATATGCGGCATACAAACAGGAAAGACAGCTCCACGTCCGATAGATCAGCAGGACATATTAAATGATACAGATGCAAACACAGACTCTAATCAAATGCTGCATCACTCACAGGAAGTGAAGACGAGATAAACATACAGACATACCAAAAGTAAACTAAGGTTCTCCAACACTAAATCGAATCAGTCTGAAAATGTAACTCTCTGTGTGGTTGGTTGTTATACCATTTCATGTCTTAAGTTGCGACATTTCTTCTCCTTTCGCTGCGTCATGTGCGACTGGCTCGAAGTATTTACCTGCACCTAATGCTACTGACTATAAAATTTTAAATCAATTCCCAATCTCCACTAATTAATCAATACAATATTAATTATTACCACAGCCAAGACACCATATATACTAGCAATAAAACACAATTTGTGTGATATGACATGTAAAATCACCCAATGGATGACCTGCTATATAACAACGGGAATCAGGTCTCTACTTGAGAAATAAATAAATAAGTAAATAACACAGCTGATATTATTTTCGTTTCTGTTGAACATTAGCCTTTCCATTATTCAAACATTCCTTGAGCCAGTCCCAATTCGCTACGTTATTCCAAGCATTGTGTCATGGTTATAGTCGACGATGTGATCAAATGTCGAATGCATTTAGGAAATCAAGTAAAAAAAAATGTTCCTGTTCAGTTCAATTTGTTCTTCACAAGATGGTGGATACGATTTTTCCTAAACCCTTGTTTACCTCCAGGAACGGCACGACATTTGAAACACGAGTATGCGCTGAAAAGTAACGCTTCAGAATATTTTATGTGAAAACTCTAAGTCTTTTTAAATATGATGTTCTTCATGTCTACATATTTATTTCTCAGCATAGTCACCATGGCGACGAACACATATCTCCCAATGAGAGACCAGTTTGTTGATACCGGCACTGTAAAATGTTGGTTGACGGAGCCACAATCTCACCTCTCACCGCTTCACCATTATTCAAATGAAGTCCTTCAAGTTGTTCTTTAAGTTTTTGAGACAGACGAAAATATGATGGGCCAAGTCGGGACTGTATGGAGGACGATCGATGACAGTGGACCCAAGACGTCGGATTGACGCAGATGTCGCAGCGCTTAATTTGTGGTCTGGCTTGTCATGCTGTAGGAGAGGGGGTTCCATGTGTGGACGAACTTTTCGAATTCGTCCTTTTAGTCTTCAGAGTGTCTCGCAGTGCCTTACAGAGTTTATGGTCGCACCTTTAGATATGAATTCCGAATGTAGCACATCTTGAGCAACCCATAACACAGTCAGCATGGCTTCGTCTGGTGATGGCACGATCTTGAACTTTTTGGAGGTCGGTGAAACCTTTGTGATGGAACTCCGTCGATGCTCTCTTGTTTTTTGGGGTCAAAATGATGAATCCAACTTCCATCACCTGTCACAATGTTGTTAAGGAACCCATCACCCTCTCGCTCAAAAAGGGAATGAGATTGTTGACAGATGTCCAATCTTCTCTGCTTCATGTCAGGAGTGAGCATTCAGGGCACTCCCATAAACACAGTTTGCTGTAACGCAGTTCTGCAATGATGGTCTCGTGATATGCCGTACTTAGAGCTGCGTCTGTGTTATCCGAGGATTTTCTGTGATGGGTTCATCAAGCGGATGTCGATGAGTTTTGTCAGTTGCTGTACGGGGTCGTGCACTCGGAGCGCTGTCACACATGTTCAGCTTAGCACCATCGTTTCGCTCATTACGAGCACGAACAAACCAACGTCGCACATTACTGATGTCAATGCAATCACCACCGTACACAGCTTTCATTCTTCTATGGATTTCGAACTGAGGAACATTTTCTGCGGTTCGATTATAATACGCTGTGCAGTTATTATCGTGATATTAGTTTCTGATATAAATTAAACATACTTCCGCCAAAATAATGAATTAGAAATTCAGTGAGTACTAAATGAAACAATAATGACAATTAATCCAGTTTATTACATTAAAGTGACTCATAAATCATCTGACAAGCAATAGCATTTCTTAAGTAAAACCTTGGCATATCTGACTTACGAATCCGGGGAATAATTCTACTTATTATGCACCAAAATGAAACAATTACATTCGCGAAATTGTGCCGTGATTGTCGTGATGTTAGTTTAAAAGACAGATAGAGCTAGAGAAGGAACTGCTTTACATCTGTGGCTGGAGTAGAAAGCATATTGGTCATATGAACCTGAAAGCAAGACTTTAGAGTGAACTTTTAAGTTATTGAAGTTCTATGAAAATGACTTTACCGGCCATACGGATCATGCCACTCTAGTTCCTTGACCTCACCATATCAGTGTGTAGGTGGAGGCTGAAGCGGCTGTAGAATCAGTCACCAACTACCTGCGCCTGCAGCTAAGTTCAAGTCAGCGGGACATCTTTCTAAGTCTCTCAACTCATCTACTCAGAGAAAGACCCTGGCAATGACGAAGGTCGCCACAGAAGTCTGATGTCGAAGGCTCCCGGTGGAGAAGACTACCAGAGGTCTAGTGATCTTGTGTCGACAGTCTATGATTTTGTGCCGACAGATTCTTAAAAAGGAAGAGTTCTACTTCTGCGTTTTACGTTCTTTCCTTTGTTTGCATTGGTTGGACTATGAATATTAAGACCACCGAACAGCAAAAATATTCCTTAAAAGATGCTCGTCCGCTTCTCTTAATCTGCCTCACGCAGATAATCAGTAACGCACTTGCTTCCTGCCATTTATTGCTGAAAAAAATCTCGCTCTCTTTCTGTGGTCAGTGAAGTGAGACGTCAGCAGCACAGTCGAACTTCCCTCTCTAATATCCAGTTTATTTACGTTAGCCAATCATTGCATTTCTTCTATTGTGTAAGCGTTTAGTTTTTGTGGACCCAACGTTCAACGTCATACCACGTTTGTAGAGATGTCCCAAACTGCGAGCTCTCATCCCATTTTCTAGATGTTATCTATGGCATCTGGTGCATTCAAAAGAAGCACAGCTTTCTACGATTTGTTCAGAGTAGTGCCTTTCCTGGACCTTGCAAGAAATAGCATTACTCCTCTTTCCACCTTCAAGTTGTAGAAACATTCACTGTTGGAGGCATTACATCATGTGACATCACATGTTGCCTGTGGAGCACCCGCCATCCAGTTGTGTCATCTCAAAGGAAAGTCTGGTCAAATTAGTGACTCTACTGGCGCGTCCTTCTGAGACTTCCCATGGGGTGGTGTCTCCGTCTCGCAACGTGACCTCCCTGCTCGCTCGAGTGCTGGCACGTCATTCCAGTGTGCTTCCAAGTGGCTTCATACTTATATAAACCATGTAAATCCGAATAAAAATCTTAATTAACTACTGACAATCACTGGTACTGATGTAAATTTTATTTTTCGTTGTTGATTAATTATTCCGATCTGAGGGGTCTTTGTAGTCTGATTTTATATTAGTTATGGGACAATTTTGAATAAAATTATAGTGTAACAATTCACACATTGCCGGTATGTATTCTTTTCTTGCTTCAAAAAAGGTTGGTTCCTCACCCGAGGTATGTGCCTTGTTTTCGCTGCACTGTATGGGCAAGTAACCAGTGTCTCGGATCCTGGGGACTGATAGATGGGCCCGCTGAGGTCCTGTCTGGTGTCGAGAAGAAGACCTCCATTTCATATTTGCACGACGGTCATTGATTCCCGACTAGTGAAAATAGCAACATCGCAGAACAGTAAACTACAGTTCCGATATATGACGATCCTAGGACTGTTATGTTCACCAGTTAATACCCTTGGTGCCTAATGTATGAAAACAGCAGTTACTCATCTCAGAAACCTTGTATGTCGAGTTATCAACATGTAGAGACTTGGAAAAGTTTAAAATCAGGTTAGCATCTACTAGTTAAATTATGCAAATGCTATTCCTCATCGGCTGTAATGGGGGGAGAATAATTAGCGCTGTGTTCAGTTTTTTCTGCTGACATAACTGAAAACTGTACAAGATTACGAATACCTTAACAAGTGCCAACTGAGCCAAGAACCCGAGCCTTCTGACTGCTATACCGATGTGCATCAGCTGGGCTACTGAAACGCAGATCGTTCCCAAAGAACGCAGATACTGAATTAAGAACAGTTCGCGATGGATTTGACAACAACTAAGTGTAGCCTTCCACTCTCAATTGTTTTTAAGAACGCCTAAAAAGAACATCACCCAACTTGTGGTGGAAGAAAACTTCAAACTACAGTGAATGGCGTCAGGTTGACGCAACTTGCTTTCCCTGGAAGACCGAATACGCAGCAAACATAGCTGAATATGAATATCGCCACTTTCCTAAGAGCAGCAGCAGATAGGAAAGTGGTGGTGTAACCTCCCCACAGAAATTTTAAAAAGACTATATTTATTAGTAATGAAGCCACAGCTAAGTATAAACTCCCACAAGAATATTAATGGCAAAGACAATTAAATGAAAGCTCGCTATCTGACTCAAGTACAAGTTCCCATTAAATAATGAACGCTAATCCCATGATAATGAAACTGTAATGATAACCTAAACTCAATTCAACCGAAAAGTCGGTGTTTGCCCTGTGCGAAACGAGAATAAATTTCTTACCTTAGTGAAACTGCATGTCAAAATTCTGCTCTTATTGTTCTCTGGCGCTTGCATGAAAAGCATTGGAAGTACCTTTTAAAAATCTTTGTTAAAAGGAAATGGAAGGAAATTTGAATGATTGTCTCTAAAATTGCTTTTAAATCAAAATTATTATTGGGGGCGATTTTTGAAAGTTAAATTACAATGACTGTTCGTTACATTATCTGATGAGCGCAAAGCTGCATGATTATTTATTTAAATAAATTATACCTCGTCCTGAATCTCGACCATTGCGATGCCGACGCCCGCCGACTGCTCTCCGCTACTGCTAGCAACCGACTCCAAGCACTACTGAGGACTGACTACTGCAGACAGACTGACTGCTCGCTACTGCGAGTCGAGCGCAACTGCTCTGGTCAGAGATTCTACAATGTCTCAGCATCGCTGCCGCACAACATACGTGTTTCATAACCCTCCACTGGGGGGGCAAAAATTTGGCAGCGATGGTGAGTCATTTGGACTTGCCATCGTAACAAATTTTTCCTTTAATTAATTAACATTTACAAAATATTTGGATGTAATACATGAATTAAATGTTGTGCGCATGCACCGATTACAAAACATTGCAGACAAGACAAAATATAAGTACAAAACAAATCAGGAAAGATGTATATACAAATTATTTGACAGATAACAAAGTGTACACACACTAAAAAATTCTTTAGCAGTTTCATAACAGGCAAAAAAAAAAAAAAAAATCATGTTGACAAGTGTCATGAGTGCACATGCACTGCAGTGGAGAACATATCAGTAAAAGACGAAATGTATATACAAGAGTAACAAATGACATAAATCATAAAAGGTATACAGAATGAACACAAATCATATCGAAAATTGAGAAGAGTGCACAGGCACTGTAGTTCAGTTGAAAACATATTCACATAAGTGCACATGCACTGAAAACTTTTGAACATAAACGCAAGAGTAGAAAAAATCATCAAATCACAAAAAGTATATACAATATAGATGACAAGAGTGCACACATACTGCACTTCAAAACAAATCGAAAATGTCTTTAGTATTTTGACAACAAATGGCAAAAATCATGTCGACAAGTGACACAAGTGTACTCGCACTAGAGTTCAATAAATCGAAAAAAATGTATAGGCCATGAACATAAATGATGTTAGCTAAAAATGTTTGTCACTATTAGGATAGGAAAGGAAAGGATTGCATCATGGTTGTAGCACTTTAGTTTGCACATAGCTGCACTGAAAGTCCATATCTTTCCACAGAATCACAACTAAGTGATACAATCTGCAGTTCCGTTCCCAGAAGTATTTATCAGCGTATCAAGACAGTGAAACGTCGTAGTATTATTCCATGCTATCATTTGGCAGTACATCAGGTACACCAAACAGTGGGACCATAATAACGTCTTCTTCGCTTACGGTGGTGGACAGCATGTCGTGTCAACACCACGCTCTTAAGAGGCGGCACACAGTGCTCCATAACAAAGTCTTGATTAGTGATTACATAAGTAGTTTCTTCGCCTACAGTGGTGGACAGCATGTCGTGTCAACACCACGCTTTTAAGAGGCGGCACACCAACGTAGAATTAGTGCAAAAAACCAAATATAGTGCTCCATGATAATGAGGATGGACAAGACAAATGGATGTTACAATAATTTCAGGTAGTTAGGTCAGAAGGTGAAGGACATTAACTAACACACAAGTCTTGATTAGTGATTACATAAGTAGTTTGCGGTATCCATACTCTAGTCATTGAACATTTCTGTACCATGAATGTAGTATTACAGAAAAATGTTCATTAATTAATTTAAAGACAAGAGTGGTAATCAATCGCCATCAAGTATTGAGTATTACAAAACATTTTTCCTCATTCAAATGACATATTTACAAGTAACTATTAACATTCAGTGGCCTAGCAACTTTCGATTAGTACAAAATATTTATCATCATTCAGTATTAATATGGGAAGTCATCATTGAAAACACTAACAAAACGTTAAGTTACATTAATTATTGGCACTCAGTGGCCAGCAAGTATTGAATAGTATAAAACATTATTCATCATTCAGTATTCTTCATATCATTAAGAAATCATTATTAGAAAAATCAGTTAACTACAGTCATAGCATTAATAAGCATGGGCATAATAAGTAATTACATTAATTATGGGCACTCAGTGGCCAGCAAGTATTGAATAGTACAAAACATTAGTAGCATTAATAAGCATGGGCATAATAAGTTACATTAATTATGGGCACTCAGTGGCCAGCAAGTACTGAATAGTACAAAACATTAGTAGCATTAATAAGCATGGGCATTATAAGTTACATTAATTATGGGCACTCAGTGGCCAGCAAGTACTGAATAGTATAAAACATTAGTAGCATTAATAAGCATGGGCATAATAAGTACTCTCATTACAATAGATAGTGGCAATTATGTTTTGGTATCATTAAGAAGTCATTATTCAAGTGACATACTATTCAGAGCTGATCAGTGTTATTCAGAATTATCATAAACTAGTGACATTATCTGGGACTGTTAATACATTTTGTTTTTTCTGCTAGCAATGCATTGCTTTGGGTAATTATAAGGGAAAGCAAGAAGAAATAAGAGAAAAAATTGCTTCTAGGTTGTTCCTATAAATGAAAAGATTGTGTAACGTCATTCGTCATGAGTCAGCTGTAGCAAGGTTATCACATTTATAAATGATAGCCACAAGTGGGTAAGAAAAATGCAAGTACTAGAACAGGTATAATAAGTAACAAGTTTAGTAACTATCATAAAAAGCTTCTCCTGAAAGAAAAATACAAAATGGATTATTGAACTGAAAGAAGAAACACAGACTATGCTGAAAAGTAGTGAACTTCGAATTAACAGGTAGTGAAATGTGTATAAAAAATGTGTTCCATAGCTGTCCTTTCCAAAACCTTCAGTCATCCTACTACGCAATATAACACCTGCTGTCAAAGTAAACTGCAACAAATACTTAAATAACTACATAGCATAAATACATAACTTCAACATTATCCTCATCTGTAAAGAAAAACTTCATTATTCATATCATCATAACTTCATCATTATCATCACCTGTAAACAAAAACTTCATTATTCATAGTACCATATTCTTCATCATTATTCATCGTCAGCATTCATTATCATCTGCAAAAATCATTTCATTATTCATCACACAACTATTCCTAATCCCTAGCATATTTCATCACTTAAAACTAAAATGTGTAGTTCTGTCTGACAGCTTGCATCAATCGCTTTGTATTCTGAAAGAAAAAATTAGTTAAGACTGCTATTCTGACATGTGTATAATATATTCTGGTTAATGCTTGTTAATTCTGATCCATTTACTCGTCCTCATTAGCTTATTGCATCTTCTTTCGTTTATTCCGTAGGTGAAATTCCCACTTCTGTTTAATTCATTTCCTTTACGCATCATTTATTTCTGAAATTGATGAACAAAGATTAATGTCTTGCATTTAAATCATATACCCTTTAAATAGTGACTGGTTAATGGTGACTCAATTAAGCATACAACATAACATGACAGAAAACGTAATATCTCAAAGCACAGACAGTGTTTAAAGGCAAAAAGTGTACAGAGAATATGGTAATGCAGCAGCAAAAAAGAAAAATGTAAAACAGTCACGATGTTGAGATGTCACAAGGCAAAATGTCAAAGTCAAATGGTGTGTGTTATACCTTAACTAGTTCACAGTGCATACAAACAAAACATGAAAACAATCGTACATACATAAGAAAGACAAAATGTGACATTCGTTGTGTTCAGCTTATATGTAGTGTAGTTAATAGATGCGATAATTAAAGACTTCAATGGAGAGAGAATTTGATAAAATTAATGCGTCATTATAGAGAATTGCATAATTATTCATAAAATGCGTAAGTTCATCTGAAAAAATGCACGGTCTAGTGTGTAACGACAAGAAGAGCGACCTGCTAACCTTACCTTGCCGGGCACTTGCCAAGAAAAAAAATACGATAATCATCAATAGGTAGTCACATAAATGTAATTGCATAAGTGGTCACAAAATGTGTAAGTTCATCTGAAAAAATGTGCACGGTCTGATGTGTAACGACAAGAAAAGCGACCTGCTAACCTTACCTTGCCGGGCACTTGCCAAGAAAAAATACGATAATCATCAATAGGTAGTCACATAAATGTAATTGCATAAGTGGTCACAAAATGTGTAAGTTCATCTGGAAAATATGCACGGTCTGATGTGTAACGACAAGAAGAGCGACCTGCTAACCTTACCTTGCCGGGCACTTGCCAAGAAAAAATACGATAATCATCAGTAATTAGTCATGTGAATATAATTGCATAAGTGGTCATAAAATGTGTAAACGGCCTCATAGCATGTTACATCGTAAAGTGGTTTCATTCGATAGAAGGTTTAATGTTTGACACATGACGGTTGCCTTTCGATTTTCTGGTTCTCAGAGTTTCGACGTGTACAACATTGGGCTGAGGAATGCTGCGAATCCGATATGGACCTGCGTATAGAAGTTCAAATTTACTGCACTTACCTTTTAATTTGCTGGATAAATAGTGTGTACGTACTAATATCTTCTGTCCAACGTGAAAATCTCGGTGTCTACAAACCTGTTTTTGCTGTCTTCTCCGGCGCTCTGCGGCACGTTTGATGTTGTTCAGCGCAATGTCAATTATTTCGTGGTGTCGTAATCGACGAGATGTAGGAAATGTTACTAATTCTGTGATTTTGTTAGATGGTTCAACGTTTTTCAGTATAACATACGGAGATAGCATAGTGGATTCATTTGGAATGGAATTAATTACATCTTGAAATGAGTGTACGTGTGTGTCCCAATTAACATGTCTTTTGTGGCAGTATATTCTACACAGTTTACCAATTTCTTTCATTAGTCGTTCACAAGGGTTCGAAGAGGCGTGGTACTTGGATATATAAATCGGAGAAATGTTTCTAGCTCGTAACATGCGTGTCCATATGACAGAACGAAATTGTGATCCATTGTCAGAAATTACTTTCATCACATGCCCTACATGAAATAGAAAATGCTTTACAAATGCTTTCGAAACAGTTTTGGCAGTAGCTTTACGTAACGGAGTGAAAGTAACAAATTTTGAAGTGAGTTCAACAGCGACAAAGATGTAGCAAAAACCTCTGTTAGTTCTCGGAATTGGACCAAAAATATCTACTGCGGCCATATGTCTTAATTTAACAGGTACAATGGGATATAATGGAGGAATATGTGAAGTTGTGTCAGACTTAGCTTTCTGGCAAATTTTGCATGACGCTAAAACTCGTCGTATACGTTTTTCCATGTTTGAAAAATAACAGTTCTGTCCCAGTATCAGAAAACATTTTCTTGCTCCATAATGTGCGTAGCTTAAATGAGTGTACCAGATTAATTTGTTAACCAGTTCGTCAGGAATGCATAATAACCAATTGTTACTGTCTGGATGAGAGCGGCGAAACAGAATGTCATTGCGTACAGTGTAGTGGTTCCTAATCGTAACATTATTCTTATCTTGCCAAAGGTGTTTAATTTCTTTCCACACATTGTCTTTGCTTTGCTCTCGTGCTATGTCCTGTAATGACGATGAAATAAAATTTTCAAATGCAACTTGTTGAATGTACATGACGCTGAAATTTGCTTTGCAGAAGTTGGTTGCTACGTCTTGCTGATTGTTGCTGAGAGAACGAGAAAGTGCGTCTGCTATAACATTTTGTGTGCCGGGAATGTGAACAATCGTAAAATTAAATTCCTGTAAATACAGTTTCCATCTGCTTAATCTGTCGTGAGTAAATTTAGCTGAAAGTAAAAATTGTATAGCTCTGTGATCTGTGTAAACGGTGGTATGTCTGCCATAAAGAAAGTGCCGAAATCTCGTAAAAGCCCATACAACACATAATGTTTCTAGTTCAGTAACGGAATAATTTCGTTCAGCAGGTGACAAAATGCGGCTTGCAAATGCGATGTTTTTAATTACTATTGAGCCATCTTCTTCAATTTCCTGAAAAATGTGTACGCCCAAAGCGGTGTTGGAACTGTCTGTGGCAATAGAAAAATTCCTGGTAAGATCTGTGTGCGATAAAAGTGGTGTATTCAGCAAAGCATATTTCAAATAACATTCTCGTGAACAAAATTCTGCGTGTCAATAAGTATTGCTTACGTTACTGGAATAGACTACCTGTACTGTGTCTGGTCAAATTCTGTCGTACGTGCTGTTATTTACGGGACGATGCTGTGGTATTTTGACTATTTAAACTGCTCTGTTGTTTCTTACTGACATGTTACGCTATAGATGATACCTATTGTCTGTTTCATTCATGATTATATGTTGTTGTTGACATTCTTGCTGCTGAAAAGATCGACTGTAATGAAATGTACGCTGAAAATTGTGCTCGTTAATTTTACGTCTGTCATAATAGTCACTTCTATACGGCGCATTACGATACGAGTCGAAATAGTGTGTTGTCTGTACGAAGTTATTTCTTCGCTGCTGTGTGTTACTATTTATTGTAGCTGGGACTATACGTGCACGCGGCGAAACATTACAGCCTGGTTGAACTTGTGCATTCCATTGTTGGTTAAGTATGTTAACCGGTTGACTTTCATGCTGTTGCGGTGGAAAACGTCTATTGTTACAAAAATGTGGTTCCTGTTACTAATAATTTTATACACACTGATGATTACGATTTTATCTGTTATCAAAAACTCGTGGTTCTCATTTTTGGAGTGCCTAATGAAAATTGTCACATTCGGTAAAATTTTGTCTTATCGGGTTCTCATTGCTCATTTTTCTTAATCCTAGGAAGAGCAATAGTTAAAGAGCTGTTTTGATAGATATAAAGGATAGTAGAAGAGAAGGCAGCAGTGCAGAAAACTAAAGATGAAACAGCACTACTACAGCTCGGGGCCCTATGCTCGCTACGGCACATATTCATTAAAGCGTAATGAATCCCCTGAGGTCTATTACGCACTGCAAATAAATTTTAGCTTTAGCGTTACAGGCAATAGCGGTAAAAATCCAATAGCAAATTGCTGTATCCATGCTAATTGCAGTTTTTGTAAAATAGGCAATGTTGATGAAAATACAAAAATAAATTGTCGTATCCAGTTCAAAGCCAGCTTCTGCATTACAGGCAATAGCGGTGAAAATACAAAAATAAATTGTCGTATACGGTGCAAAACGTGTACCTGTGCTCTGTCATTATTATGTTCCTTAGATTTTCTTACAAATAAAAATTGCTCGTAATGTACGTTCTCGTCACTAAATTTAAGAAAACGTTCAGGTTTGTGTGAGAATCTGTTTGTCTGTGTCATTTCGTACTTCAACTTGCGTAGCTTTTCAGCTTTTAAGTCGCGTAGCTTTTCGAATTTTAAGTCGCGTAGTCTCTGTAAATTAGCCAAATTGTACGCGCTGCGTGAGTCAGACAAATGTTCGCAACGTGGCGGATTCTGCGACGTATTGGTGACTGAAATAGTTGTTAATTCTGTTACTTTAATACTTTCGTCAATTTGGTTGTTATGTGGTTCACTTTTACTATCGACTTCCGTATTCAGAGTGTGTTTAACTTCCAGTGACTCTAAATTAAACTCGTCGCGTATCTGTACTGCGTTTTTAGGGCATTGTTCAGTGACTGCATTAATTTCGTGGATCTGTGTTGCGTATGCTGAACATTGTTCAGTAACTGCATTAATTTCGACTTTATGTGATTCTGTTGCGCCTACACGCGCACTACTTAATTCTTGTGCAACAGTGCCAACTTCTTTATTACTGTTACTAGCACAAACTTTAGTATTCACACGTAATGGTTCTTTAATGTCCTGACATTGCACGGTAACAGCTGTACTCTGTTCACTAACTTGTTTGTTCCGCTCGTTAAGGTTATCTTGTTTTTCGTTCGTCAGATTGAAACTTTCATTAATTGTTTCGCTAAGTTGTTTGAAATGGTTGTCGAAACTTTCATTAAGTCTGTCGTACGTTTCACTCGTCTTTTTGAAACTTTCATTAAGTTGATTAAACATTTGTTGCAAGAATGCTATATGTTCAGCAGTAAGACAAGTGGTTGAAACGCACTGACTGTTAGTGAACGCAGGATTATCATCCTTACACTGCGTGTCACTGGTACTATTGATGAAGTCATTTAATTCGGTTGTTTCGTTCATAATACCTCGCGATACACTATTCACAGTCTTTCGCGGCATTTTCACAATAGTTACAATAAATCACAAAACAAATAAACACAATGCAAAAGCAACAAACAAAATACAACAGAGCAACAAATTGCCGTTGACCTGTAGTAAGAAAGTCACAAGATTAGTAAAAGCGTTGCGCCAAATTATAATTATATTTAAGCAATAAGAGCAGATATCTGACTGTTTTTCAAAAGATTCTCAACGAAATACGATCCTGGACCGGGTGTCGCCAAGTGTAACCTCCCCACAACACTTTCTAAAAATATTAAACTATATTTATTAGTAATGGAGCCACAGCTAAGTGTGAACTCCCACAGAAATATTAATGGCAAAGACAATTAAATGAAAGCTCGCTATCTGACTCAAGTACAAGTTCCCATTAAATAATGAACGCTAATCCCATGATAATGAAACTGTAATGATAACCTAAACTCAATTCAACCGAAAAGTCGGTGTTTGCCCTGTGCGAAACGAGAATAAATTTCTTACCTTAGTGAAACTGCATGTCAAAATTCTGCTCTTATTGTTCTCTGGCGCTTGCATGAAAAGCATTGGAAGTACCTTTTAAAAATCTTTGTTAAAAGGAAATGGAAGGAAATTTGAATGATTGTCTCTAAAATTGCTTTTAAATCAAAATTATTATTGGGGGCGATTTTTGAAAGTTAAATTACAATGACTGTTCGTTACATTATCTGATGAGCGCAAAGCTGCATGATTATTTATTTAAATAAATTATACCTCGTCCTGAATCTCGACCATTGCGATGCCGACGCCCGCCGACTGCTCTCCGCTACTGCTAGCAACCGACTCCAAGCACTACTGAGGACTGACTACTGCAGACAGACTGACTGCTCGCTACTGCGAGTCGAGCGCAACTGCTCTGGTCAGAGATTCTACAATGTCTCAGCATCGCTGCCGCACAACATACGTGTTTCAGTGGTCCTGGGTGTTGGGCTTGACAAAAATCATTAAAAGTATACTGGCGGAAAAAAGGGAATTAAAGTCTTGGCCCAAGTGAATCTAACTTTATTATAATCATTCCCAGTGTGCATACATGAAACATAACGTTAACATGAGTCTTAATCAGGCGTTTTTGAAACGCGACATGTAATTAGAACAAATAAATGAGATAGAAGAAGCTCTAGTCAACTTGGAAAAGTTCTCAGAAAATGAATTGGGGACTTCAGAAATAATTAATTTTCTAACAACTCAGCTAATCAGCGTTTGTAAATCGTATCAAACCGAGGAAAGAAAACAAACACGCAACTACTCCTGGTTACCTGATGATGGATGAGCAAAAATGAATTTAACCGACTGCCGAGAAATCCTCCCTGACCAACCAGTGCCGCCAAATAAGCTCACCATAGTCGTTGTGAAGAGACGTGACCTACGTACGGTCCTGATGGCTGCCACCACCACTCGTCAGACATTGACATGCTGCCTCTCAAAGCAGAAGTTCTGCTAGCTGCTGCATCCCATCGCTGAAGGCCCTAAGACTCTAGTCTTCATTCTGAACGAGAGTACTCTTCGAAATCTTAGCACCAAGTCTTCTTCTCCTCTCGGTCCTACCCTGTCTATGGCATTTCCTGTCCCTGTTCTGAGCATAGCCTGCGCCACAAACACAATTCTCCAGTGGAAAAAGGTGTGCCAAATTCTGCCCAGTGAAGTAACAGTTAAGGGACTGTCTGTTCTCCGACTAAAGAACCAGTGTAAAAGGTTCCCCAATCAGCCAGCTTCCCACCAATGCCATTTCTAGAACATTCTATCTGACTATCCTATACAATCGATTTCTTTTTTAGTCCACCAATCCATGATAATCCCGTCTACAAAATTTATAGAAAGTCAGTAGTCTCCCACTCTGGAGCATTTTTTTAAGAACGCCCAATAAGACCTTTGGTGGAAGAAAATCTCACACCACCGTGGATGGCTTCAGGTTGACGCAACTTGCTTTCTCTGGTAGACCGAAAATACAACAAATATAGCTGAATAGCGTCGCTTCTCTAGGAGCAGCAGGAGATACGAACCTGCTCAAACTGTTTCCCATTCCACCTGCCTTTCGGGAAGTCACTTGGCCGATAACAGTGTCCTCCGTGAAAGCTTTGAGCAACCTGGACTCTGGTTGTAAAACGGCCGTTTACTTGCTACCGGTGACACCCTCCACTGTTCATTACTCCTGTGTTTTTGGCTTAGTTCTGTTATCCTGTCCCTTCTCCTTATCAGTGTTTGCGAACATTACTTTCCTCACTCATTGTGTGCAGAACCTCCTCTTTCATTACCTTATAAGTCAATCTAATTTTCAACATTCGTCTATAGAACCGCATCTCAAATTTTTCGAATCCCTTCTGTTCCCGTTTTCAAATAGTCCATGTTTCACTACCACCCAATGGTAGACATATGTTTGATATTAGCAGACTTCTCTTGGCCAGAAACACCCTTTTTGCCAGCATTAGCCTGATTTTGATGTTCTCCTTGCTCCGTCCGTCATTGGTATTTTGCTGTGTAGGTAGTAGAATTCCTTAACTTCGTCTACTTACTGACCAACAATCCTGCTGTTAAATTTCCCGCTATTCTCTTTTCTGCTGCTTCTCGTTACTTTCGTCTTTCTTCGATTTACTTTCAGTCCATATTCTGTACTCGTGGACTGTTCATTCCATTCAGCAAATCACGTAATTCTTCTTCACTTTCACTCAGTATAGCAATGTCATCAGCATATCGTATCATCCTTTCGCCTTGAATTTGAATCCCAATCTTGAATCTTTCTTTTATTTCCATCATTGCTTCTTCGATGTACAGATTGAACAGTAGGGGCAAAAAACTACGTCCCTGTCTCACACCCTTTTTAATCCTAGCACTTCGTTCTTGGTCGTCCACTCTTATTATTCCCTCTTGGCTCTTGTACATATTGTACATTACCCGTCTCTATCTACAGCTTATCCCAATTTCTCTCAAAATTTCGAACATCTTGCACCATTTTACACTATCAAACACTTTTTCCAGGTCGACAGATCCTATGGACGTATCTTGATTTTTCTTTAATCTTGCTTCCATTATCAACCGCAGCCTGAGAATTGCCTCTGTGGTGCCTCTACCGTCTCTAAAGCCAAACTAATCGTCATCTAACACATCTTCAATTTTCTTTTCAATTCTTTTGTGTATTATTCTTGTCAGCAACTTGGTGGCATGAGCTCTTGAGCTGATTGTGCGATAATTCTCGCACTTGTCAGCTCTTGCAGTCTTAGGAATTGTGTGGATGATATTTATCCGAAAGTCAGATTGTATGCCGCCAGGCTCATATCTTCTACCCACTAACGTGGATAGTCGTTTTGTTACCTCTTCCCCCAATGATTTTAGAAATTCCGATGGAATGTTGTCTACCCCTTCTGCCTTATTCGATCCTAAATCCTCCAACGCTCTTTTAAATTCTGATTCTAATGCTGAATCCCCTAGCTCTTATAAAACGGCTCCTCTTTCTTCTTCTATCACGTCAGACAAATCTTGCTCCTCATAGAGACCTTCAATGTACTCTCTCCAGCAATATGCTCTCTCCTCTGCAGTTAACAGTGGAATTACCTTTGCAGTCTTAATGTTACCACCCTTACTTTTAATTTCACCGAATGTTGTTTTGACTTTCCTATATGCTGAGTCAGTCCTTCCGACAATCGTATCTTTCTCGGTTTTTTCACATTTTTCCCGCAGTCATTTCGTCTTAGCTTCCCTGCACTTCCTACAGCTCATGGAAAAAATGTTCGGGTCTACCGGAATGGTGCCCAGTGGAAGAGTGCTGGTTGGCAGAGCACCTGCGCCCCGGCTGGCGAAAGGGAGTAACCCTCTGCTTGAGTCTCACAAGTCGCCCCCTTCCCTTTCGAACGTGTCTCTAAAGTAGATTTTTTTGTGCTAGAGCCAATACTGACATTGTGGGACGACACCTAGAGCCGCATTAGTACCGAGGTTATTATTAATCTACAATAATTAATATGTTGTTAGCCCCTAACAGACTCGCTACAGTAATGGTGCGGTATGGTGACGGCCGACCGCAATGTACTGACCGTTAAAAGTCGGCGCATCCGGAATACATGACGACTGTTCTCGTTCCAGATTGCTTCCACTGTCAGCGATCCCAAAGTTGTGACACTACAATTTCCTGAAGAAGTATTACTGTGTTGTCTGCAAGAATAGGTCATTAATTGGTCAATAACAGTAATGGTACTTATAGTTAAATGCAGTATGCAATATGAGACACTAGTGGTCAGCACACTGGATTCTCATTCCGGTCCGAGTAAGGTGGCACCTTAGTTAGCACACTGGACTCGCATTCTGGAGGGAGACGGTTCAAACCTACGTCCTGCCACCCTGATCTGGATTTTCAATGATTTTCCTAAATCGCTCCAGGCAAACGCCGGGGTGGTTCTTCAGCAAGGACATGGCCGATTTCCTTCCCCATCCCCGACACAGTTAGAGTTTGTGCTCCGTCTCTAATGACTTCGATATCGACGGGACATTAAACACTAATGTTTTTTAGCATTCCAGAGAGCGAAGATTCAAATCCGCCTCCGACCATCGTTATTTATGTCTTTCGTGATTTCCCAAAATCGTTCAAGGCAAATGAGGGATGCTTCCTTTGAAAGGACACGGCCGATTTCCTTTTGCATCCTTTCTTAGTCCGAGCTTGTGCTCCAACCTCTATGTCGAAGGGTCGCTAAACACTAATCTTCCTTCAATGTAAGACATGATCACAAGCGCATATTATATGTTTTGCGTGTCAGTTTTCTTCTACTCATTGTGTCGAGTTGCAACAGCCGTAATTTGATGTCATATTCCTTGTTGCAAAAATGTGCCGCATTTGAAGATGATCGTGTCTATAATACACATTCAGGAATCCATGTTACTTCGGTATCAAAATTTATACCATAGCAGCTGATCGGTACGAGTCGTTATAGCCCGTTGGTTGTCAGTACTGTAAGACGAACAGTAAAACTTCCGCAATCTCACATCCTCTAAACCCAGAGTGGCCACGCAGCTTACCCCTCTGCCCCTAGGGTAATCGGCCAAGTTTACTTAGCTCAAGGCTGAAATCACCAAAGTCAATCAAAATTACGCAAACCTTAAAATATTACTGTCTCTATAAGTATTTTTGTTTGTTTGTTTGTAAGCAGGAAAGCTACACTCTTAAGAAGCGCTTAATGCTAGTTGACGTTTCTGGAACTGGCTCTTAGTTGTTATATATTATTCTAAAATATGGGTGAGAACTACAGACGACATGAATACTTGATTCGAACTGTATGCGGCAATTTGACGACCACTGCCATAAATATCCATGGAGCGAGCATTCGGTTGCGTATAAAGAGGATTCTGTCCACACCATCTCCTGCATCCCAAGTCACGTGATTTTGGCACAATGCATTTTAGTCCGTATAGCGCTTAGCGTATTCACATTGTTATTACCTCGCTGCCACAGATAGATCACCTTCAGCAGTACCATGAAACTTTGTATACACGTTTTACAGACATAATTTGAAACCAGAGCTGAAGCTCCCTTAAAGATGTAAAGAGAAGTGGTATTGCGCTTTTTCGCCACGTCTCCTAGAAAAGATTCCACATTATTTACGATTTTTCGGTAACGAGATAGGAAGTAACAGCCAACAATATTTCTTTTATGTTTTCTATTGCACTTATTCACATTGTCGAATCTCTGTTGTAATTAGTTGCGTCATACTGACCCTATAGACGTCGCCGAAGTGTCACCAAAAAGTATCGCTTTTGGAACTATGAAACTGTTACAGTAAGTACGGTAAGTCATTTACACCACCTGCTTGTCCATTATTATTTTCAAGTTTTGTTTATTTAACCTTCTCCTTTCTACAGACAGGGGCAATACCTATAAAATTTCTTTCACAAAACTCACCAGAAAAGTAAAACGATACACTATACACAAAAAATAAAGAACACAAGATCAATGGTCCAATTTTGGACTAATAAAAGAAGTGACAGCCAACAATAATTTTTCCGTTTCCTATTGCACTGATTCATATTGACTAATCTGTTCTAATTAATTACGTATCAATAACACTGTACATACAGAAATACGTAGATACACACAAGAGTTTGAGAACCTGCATAAATTGGAGCAAATTAATCAGACTGTCATGTGTAAGTTTTATCTGCGTATTTTACGTTTATGTAGCACTTGTCTCGTAAACACATATACAACCGCAGAATTATCTATACAACACAAGACTTTACAATAGCGTCCGTCGATATTTTTCATCATATAAAGTATCATATCAATATAATATTTGCAGTTATGCATTTGTTGCACATAGGTATGAAAAGTAGCTGGTCCTCCTTTCACATACTTCTCTTTACGGTAGTGCATCATAGCTGTTACTAAAACTCAAACGTGGGGAAACGTATATGAAACAATGCTAATACGTCTAACATTACGTTTTGCTATTACCCAAATTGTAGACAAGCGGCGTCGTCCCAAAATCACGTCACTAAACTGGTTTGATGTTGATAACATGCACAGTAGGCTATGCTCACTCCATAGAAGCATAAACCCAATGGGCCACACAGGCTCTTCAGGGGAGATCCACTCGCTGTACGCCATTTGAGGAGACGTGCTGGAGTCCGAAGGATCGAGCTGGTTACGGAACGAGGTCAGCTACAACTGAGGAACTCGATGGCAGCGACTTCGTCCACTGCACCGCCAGGCGACCTCTGAAGACAGTCTGGTGAGAAAGTTTGTAGAATACATGCATTCAGTTGCCTGCGTACCACAGCCGGTGACCTGTGTGCAGAACTGAATACAAGACGACCTTTAGTTAACTTTTATGGAACTTTCATGTATTCATTTGATTTCAATGTCCTCGCAATGCAGTTTATCTCTGCCTGTTTTCTCATGACATTTGCTCCTCTGCCAACGTGTTAAAAAGGGTTGTAAATCAATTCCATAGTTTAAGAAGTGTTTATCTTCGTGTAGGTGATCGTTCTCTGATATCAAAGTTAATTATGGCCTGTTGAAAGGTTCTCGAATGTTAATGGTTCTTCCAGTTAATGTTATCAGATCTGTATTAATTTTTATTCAGAGCTCTGAAGAGTGGTTTTACGTGTAATCGGTAGTAGTCAGTTTTCATATTTTTATCTCTGTGTATCTTTCATTCATTTCCACGTTTAATGAGAACTGCCTTTTAAATGTTCTACTCATAATGTACGCCTAGGTTGTTGCATAAAACTGTCAAGTTTTCCGGGTAAGGTGCGCTTGGCGGGTGCTGGTGCTAAATTAGCTGCATCAAAATACGTTGT
Organism: Schistocerca nitens; assembly: GCF_023898315.1. Classification (NCBI taxonomy): domain Eukaryota; kingdom Metazoa; phylum Arthropoda; class Insecta; order Orthoptera; family Acrididae; genus Schistocerca; species Schistocerca nitens. The sequence continues at coordinate 441,020,451 of NC_064617.1, read as the reverse complement.
CACAAATTCCTCAAGGGCCGGTACGGCACTTGGTTAATTCCTTGTTTTATTATTACGCCTCACAGCTACAACCATGTGCAGTTTATTGTTTTGGTGCAGTGCTGACTTAAAGAAAATAAAATAATTTGTTTCTTTGACACAAATATTTTCTTCGTGTAGTACTTCCAGTTCGTCGGTCCCACAGCGCCATATCCCAACTGACAGAGGAGGTCATGACAACTGTAGGGATCCCAACAGCAGCTGCAGACGCCGCATAATGGCACATCAATCTTTATGACGGGCTCGTAACCACCTGTGCCTCATAGGTTATGAATAAGAAAATAAATACTTGCATTTTTGATAAACCATCGGGAATAGCAGCTGTAGCAGCGGTACTAGTTTTTATTACCTGTGAATAGGGTTCTGTGGGCGCCGCCTTACACACGATGAGGCTGCTAACACAGGCCTCTTCAGTCACGCGCAGGGCGAGTAAACGTGGCCAGGTGCGGTTATCGCTAAGTTACAGTAGATAATGGAGCAAATTTCTGACGTACGCGACCACATAAACTATTTCTCTGCAGCGTACATTTTGAAAGTTTGAATAGTTTTGCGATCGAGTTGTCTGATTGGTATAACAGTAGATCGCAGACTGATGGCCTGCAAGATAACAGGTAAACACACCAGCCGTACATGTGTTACGGATATGCTTACATTTCGTACAGTAACGAAGATGTATGAGCCGGCCGGAATGGCCGAGCGGTTCTAGGCGCTACAGTCTGGAACCGCGCGACCGCTACGGTCGCAGGTTCGAATCCTACCTCGGGCATGGATGTGTGTGCTGTCCTTAGGTTAGTTAGGTTTAAGCAGTTCTAAGTTCTAGGGGACTTATGACCTCAGCAGTTGAGCCCCATAGTGCTCAGAGCCATTTGAACAATTTTTTTTTTTTTTTTTTTTTTTTGAAGATGTATGTGGGACCTCTTGTCCTGACGGTGAAACAGTGGTTTTCGGCGCTGCCATTTCGTTACTATGTAAACAAATTCCGCTCATGTTTTGTGAATGAAGACCAATTCAAAGGCATTGGAAAATTCTATAGAAAAAAGCATACACTTTCATTAAAAAATGATTTCGGTGTCACAATGCAACTATGAACGTTCAAAATCCCTTGCGCTCCTCAGAAGATTTATCACATTGTTCTCTATGTTTTGCAATTAAGAAACTGTACAATATACAGTTTTTGGGGTGCGAAATTCAACGCACTTTCACGCTGATTTGAACCATCTTCAATGATTGTCAGTACCTTATTTAGTTCCCGAGATAATTATAGTTATTACGCCATTAAGACGCGAAATTAAATAAACTTAGCATCAGAAAACTACCGTACTTTTTTGCTAAGTTACATTTGATACACGAATTTAATCTTTTTTTTTATCTTATATCAGATGACGAAGTTATTACTTGGAATGATACTCGCTGATTACTATGTTCCATTGAGAAAATATGTATTCTTAGTTGCTAGAATGTGAGACACAGCAGTAAGAGGGACAGTGCATCGTGTATTACTGCAATTGCCATAATGTGTGTCGCTTGAATTGCATGTTTATTAATTGGTGTTGTTTCTCGGTGTTGTTTCCCGGCTTTTATTGAACTTTAAATACATATACTGGTTTCCAATGGTAGCGCGGATTTCTCTCCGTACATAGACATCTTAACCATACTCATTATAAATAAAACCTACAGTAATATATTGTAATTGATGAATTCATGTCTGTGTGTGTGATTTATTCATCAATTAAATGTTGTTCAAAGGAGAAGCTACGCCCAGTACATTTGAATCTCAGCAAGCTTTAACACGCTATGTCACAATTCTGTCTGCGTTTCCTTTGAAGCGTTTCACCAGTGTCATTTTGTTACGCGTCGACGTAACGTCTAAGTAACAGCCATCAGAATTCTTAAGTACTTCGTACATATTTTTTAAATATTATTACTTTTTATATAATTCTACTTTTTCTTATAATTTCAACGTAAATTGTAATGTTTTAACGAATGCAAATCCATTATGCTCATGCCACTCCAACAATCCCTCTTCCCGCCTTCTCTCCCGATTCCCCTCACTCCATTCTGCTCCCCTATTCTGTCTTCCCCGTTCCGTCCCCCCCCCCCCTCCTGCTGCCAGTTACCTATTTAAAACATATACCACACTATTCTGATGTGTAGTTCCGATACAGATACGGTGGAGTATCGACGCAGTTACATAGGTAAATTCACCACCTATGCACAATACGTTTTTGTTTTTGTAAAACAATAGACGGTACAATGGGAAAGTTCTGCATCACCTCTGTTCCGAGAGTTCCGGAACCTGTACAGAAAATTGGAATAGAGATCAACAAAAACATCATTTCCGCCCTTTTTATTTGAAAACCACACACTGCATGTTGTACCACCATACAGCGAGATCTTCAGAGGTAGTGGTCAAGATTGCTGTACACACTGGTACCTCTAATATCCAGTAGCACGTCCTCGTGCATTGATGCTTGCCTGTATTCGTCGTGGCATACTGTCCACAAAATCATCAAGGCATTGTTGGTCCAGATTGTTCCACTCCTCAACGGCGATTCGGCGTAGATCCCTCAGAGTGGTTGGTGGGTCACGTCGTCCATAAACAGCCCTTTTCAATCTATCCCAGGCATGTTCTTGTCTGGAGAATATGCTGGCCACTCTAGTCGAGCGATGTCGTTATCCTGAAGGAAGTCATTCACAAGACGTGCACGATGGAGGCCAGAATTGTCGTCGATGAAGACCAATGCCTCGCCAATATCCTGCCGATATACTTGGACTGTCGGTCGGAGGATGGCATTCACGTATTGTACAGCCGTTACGGCGCCTTCCATGACCACCATCGGTCCCACATAATGCCACCCCTAAACATCAGGGAACCTCCACCTTGCTGCCCCCGCTAAACTGTGTGTCAAACGCGTTCAGCCTGACCGGGTTGCCTCCAAACGCGTCCCCGACGATTGTCTGGCTGAATGCATATGCGACACTCATCGGTGAAGCTACCATGATGCTAATCCTCAGCGGTCCATTCGGTATGTCGTTGGGCCCATCTGTACCGTGCTGCATGGTGTCGTGGTTGCAAAGATGGACCTCGCCATGGACGTCGGGATTGAAGTTACGCGTCATGCAGCCTATTGCGCACAATGTGGGTCGTAACACGACGTCCGGTGGCTGCACGAAAAGCATTATTCAACAGGCTGTCGTTTCTGTCAGGGTTCCTCCGAGCCATAATCCGTAGGTAGCGGTCATCCACTGCAGTAGTAGCCCTTAGGCGGCCTGAGCGAGGCATTCATCGACAGTTCCTGTCTCTCTGTATCTCCTCCATGTCCGAAAAACATCGCTTTGGTTCACTCCGAGACGCCTGGACACTTCCCTTGTTGAGAGCCCTTCCTGGCACAAAGTAATGCGGATGCGATCGGACCGCGCTACTGACCATGGTTGAACATCAGACAACACGAGCCGTGTATCTCCTGCCTGGTGGACTGACTGGAACTGATCGGCTGTCGGACACCTTCCGTCTTATAGGCGCTGCTCATGCCTGCTTGTTTACATCTTTGGCCGGATTTAGTGACATCTCTGAACAGTCATGGGACTGTGTCTGAGATACAATATCCACAGTCAATGTCTATCTTCAGGAGTTCTGAGAACCGGGTTGATGCTTAACTTTTTTTTTTGATGTGTGTACATACATATACGGTATAAAGTGCAGATTTCTTATATGTGGTACGTTAACATATACACACAGCAGAGGCTTATTGTTTTTTGTCTGTGTCGAACAGTCTTCCCAAAAACACGTCACAAACTTTACGACCTTATGTTTTCCACATGGTCATAACTTGTATGCCAGTCAGTATAAACTAATCATTTTGTGGTCACGTGTGCACACTTCAACACCTGACTTGCTTCCCCTAGGAAAATTAACATTAATGGGACGCTTGTATCACACATTCTTGAAGGGACTACCCAACCTAAAAACAGCTATAATTATTATGTCGAAAATGACGTAAATACTAATGTAATGTTGTTCAGTACACATTTCTCAGTCACTAATAGAAATATCTGCACCTATACCCGTTTTATCCTCAATATATTTCAAGTTTCTAATTTGCTCAAACAGGGTATAAAAGGGTAATGGAATGTAGTTTAATTAAATCAGGCTTAGCTGAAGGAGTTAGGTTAGGAAATAAGATACTAAAAGCAGTCTGTGAGTTTTGCTATTTGGGCAGCAAAATAACTGACCATGCCAAAGTAGAGACGGGGTAAATTGCAACCTGCCAAAAAAAATGAAGTAATTCTGAAAAAGAGAAATTTGTTAACACCTGCCAAAAAAAGTGAAGTAATTCTGAAAAAGAGAAATTTGTTAACACCGGTTATAATTTAAATGTTAGGAACTCTTCTCTGAAGTTATGTGTCTGGACTGTATCCTTGTACAGAAATGGAACGTCCAGGCAAGAAGAGATTACAAGTTTTTAAAATGTGATGCTACAGTAGAATGGTGAAGATCAGATGTGTAGATCGAATAACTAATGAGAAGGTACTGAATCGAAGCACTGAAGAAAGGAATTTATGACTCATCTTGATTAAGAGAAGGGATCGGTCGATAGGCGACAATTAATTGCTAATTTTGTATCGGGGAGAAGTGTGCAAGGGAAAGGAAAGATTCGGCTGGATGACTTCAAGACAGACACCAAGGATTGACTACAATTACCAGGTTAAAATGGATATAGATTTCAGCAGTTATCTGGAGACTAAGAGGCTCGCACAAAACACACTAGCGTGGAGCATTGTATCAAACCAGTCTTTGGACTAAATTCCACAACAATAACAACACCGTTTCACAATTTACAAGAGATTTGCAATCACTAATCATTCCCAGATACTTCCACTGAATACATGTAAAACATAATTTTTACCGTAAATGTGACAGCATACAACTGCGAGACCTTCGCTTGAAAGTTGTAAGTAAACCAGCTAACAGCATCCTTAATACTGTTGTATAAACTGTACCGCATCTGAATAAGAGTAATTTGTTAGCACTGCACATTTATTTAAACGTCACTTACTAATATGGTAGTCTTCCTTCACAACAATTATAGATAAATACTGTAAAGGCTGCCAAAGAAGTCGCAGAAATCAAAAGAAGGAAAAAGTATGCCTGGTGGAATGACACATGCGAGTCAGTCCTGAAGGAAAGGCTCAGTGCATACAAACAATACTATTCAGCTAAATTGGAAACTGACTGGGAAACCTACAAAATCCCACGTGCCCAAACAGCTAGGGCAATCAGAACAGAGAAACGTAAGTACAAAAAATCACTCATTGAAAAGATAGAGCATAATTTTAGGAAGAATTAAACCAGAGAGTACTACAACGTCTTCAAACGCAAACTGACCGGTTACAAACCGCCGTCACTATGCTTTCAGCGAAAGGACGGTACACTGGCTACTTCAAATGATGAAAATTGTCAGATTCTAGCAGACTGCTTTCGAGACCTACTGAACTGTGATAAACCTCCAAACACATTGAGACCGAAGAACCACTGCTCAGGTGCCCATATTACAGACCACCTGACAAAGATGAAATCAAGTGCCACATTGCCAGCCTCAAAAACAACAATGCACCTAGAGAAAACTCAGTCGTAGCAGAACTGTCGAAATATGCCCCGAATGAATCACTAGAAACCTTACAAAAACAAACAGAAAAAATTTGTAGTGGGGAAACACTGCCCGAAGTTCGGAAAACGGCCCTGATCCATCCCCTGCACAAGAAAGGCAGCATGAAAGACATTAACAACTACTGAGGAATATCCCTGCTACAGGTAAGCTATAAAATTCTCTCACTCGCCATTCTGTAGCGTTTAGAAGTACAAGTCGCTCATCATATAAGTGAATACCAATGGGGCTTCATAAAAAGTCGCTCAACAGCCGAACAGATCAACAACCTCAAAACAATAACAAGATGTTATACTCTAAGGTCAAAACTCTACGTCTCAATGTGGCGTTCAAGATGGCATACGGCTCCATAGACCTGGAGGTGCTGCTGAACATCCTAAATGAGTTCGGAGTTGACCTTAAACTGCAGGCATTAATTAGAGCTACCCTAACAGATACAAAATCAAAACTAAAATTCCTCGGGTGTCTGTCGGATTCCTTTGATGACAAAACAGGGGTCAGGCAAGGTGATGGATGACCTGTCCCCAATGCTTTTCAACTGCGTCCTTGAACAGATCGTCAGAACCTAGCGTGAAAGAGTAATGGAAACCAAATATAGCCCGTTGCGAATTGGAACCAAATCGAAAGGGATCGGGCTAGACTGCTTGGCTTTTGGCGATGACATTGCTATTCTGTCAAACGATATGACACCACTAGTGTTCAAATCGCTGAACAAACTGGTCTGCAAATAACATTTGAGAAAACAGAAGTCATGACTAACATTAAAGAAACCCCACCAAAACTCCTTACGAAATATGGGGTCATCGCCCGGGTAGGCAAACTCAAGTACCTGGGTGAGACCATCATGAAATATGGACTGGACTAGGAAGTGCTTAGGGAACGGATATGCAAACTAAAAACAGTTTACCAAACATCCTGTACAATCTACAACAAGAAATGCCTTCCCCAGAACACTAAGATACGTCACTACGAAACAGTTCTGAAGCCAATAGTTTTGTATGCAGCCGAAACCTTATCCCTAAACGCTGATAAAAGACTCGTATAAGAACTGGAGAAAAAAGAGCGCAAAATCATTAGGTGAATACTAGGATCCAAGTACAAGAATGGTAGCGATCAGAAAAGATCCAACAAGAAAGTATACAGTAAAACAGAAAAAATTACAGACACTATCTGTGAAAGACGGGCACGATTTTATGGTCACCTCAAACGAGCGGACGGAAATAGGTTAATCAAAAATACGTTTCTCTTTTTTGATTCAAAACCAAAAACTACGATGCCACGGTTTAAAAACACCAAAGAAGATCTCCAGATGCTACATATCAAACCTGAAGATGGTTTTGACAGAGATCTTTTCCGAAAGAAGACAGTGACGAACGAAGTAACCCGAGACAAGCAACCAAAAAAGAAGACTCAGTGTCCTTTGGACAAAAGAGCGCAAGCGGGACCTCTCACAACGAATAAGGGAAATCTGGGCTCAGAAAAAGCCGGGCTCAATGCTAAGTGCAACAAGACTTAACGTGGTCCTAGATGGCCCCAACAAATAAATAAATAAATGAAACATTTTTATTGTCCTATAACGTGAAAATCGCCAAGCCAATCTCACTCTGACACTTTTCGTTTCCTTTACTATGCAAATCACATCCGTTGCTGATTACATTCACGGGTAGGCTGCTCTACCCGTTATTTTTCCATTCAAATGATGAAGATTTCGACAGTGATTGTAACTGCGTAGATCAAGTGATCTTTACTAATCTCCTCTCCATCTGGTAATTGGTGGAAGTATGTAGAACATCCGCTTGCTAACTCAAGGGCTAACAGATGAGATGGGCAGCGTCCAGCACACTCTGCTATCCCGTTCGCAGGGGCAACTTAAAAGCAGGATGCTGATGGTGCATGGGAGCGCTCCTGATCCACTAGAAGCAGGTACTCTGAGAACGCGTTGTCCTGGCGCGGCTATGGCGGACGCAGCAAGCTCCTTCCGAGAAATTTGTGAAGTGAAGAACTGCCCGTTGTCCCAGGGAATAAGTTCAAAAGACAACCTGTGGTAACTCTGTTATCAACAGGTCCATTCCAGCAGTGTGCTTTCTACACAGAGGATTATGAGCTACTTGGTCGTGAAAGCTATGACTTAAGTGTTCCGAAATGGAGGTCACTGACCACTTTCCAAAATTTTAATGAGATGAGACTGTGGATTAGTATTTAACGACATAAAGTTTTGACATAAGCCTGCTTCCTGTGATTCTCAGAATGGTACAAGTGGGAGAACGGTCCATTGAAGGACAATTTTTAGGCAATCCACAGACGAAGACCTCTGTACAAATGTACTATAAAAGGCACACTTAAGAGTCTCGCTCTGACGCTCCAGCTAAGCCTCATGGTTCCTCATTGCCCTAACAAAACTTTACAGACTAGGACATATGCAGTCAAAGTGACTAATGCTTTCCTGAAATTAAAAGATCGTTTAACTTGTGTACGTGAGTGTAATATCTGCAAGGAGTTCTGCAAAATGTTGTGAATCTACTATTATCAGTTAAAGTCTTAAAATCTCTCATCCGCTTGCGTAATAATACTTTCAGCTACAGCTCCTTAACCGAAATTATGAAACCAAACACTCACTGATTACGTTTATAAAAAGGTATTTTATTTTTTGTTAACTACCAACAGATGGTTGGTAACAGTTTATTAGCTGTTGGTTAGTTCATGTTTGTTGACACTAAACGCAGAAGTATGAGTGTTGTATCATGATTTGTTCGGTTACTATTCAGTTCTCCTATTGTTATGTAGCTTCCTCTCTACATATGGATATTTCCAAGAGCCATCCGCTTTGATAATTAACTGTTCTGTTTTTCGCTATTATTGAGAGCTCTATATGTACAGTTACTACACTTGTAATGAATTTCAAATAAAACTTCAATGTTTATTAATACTCCTTTACTTATTAATAGTTTCAAAAACTAATTCTGCCAGCGTATAGAAAAATTTTAATAAGCGCTCTGCTGAACTGAAAGCGCCGTATGGAATAGTGATTTATGGCAGAGTAATTAGTAAGTAATAATTTTGTGCTCAAAAATGTAACATTCATCATTCTACCGAGAAAATGTTAAAGATGCGTTTCATTTATATAATTGATTAATGTAACAGAACAAAATAATGATACATCTGCAGCTGTTCTGATAAGTACCTTCTAGGTACAACACAGGTCTGCAATAAATAGCGCCATATATGAAGTGAACGATAGACTTGCAAATAGGTATCTAAAAGTTACTGCAAAAGGCTAAATTCGCAGTACACTCGATAAAGTTCGATCACTGATGCAAGGCGAAGAGAGGTAGGAGAGGACAAGTTATGAAAAATGCTGTGGTTAATTTATGATGAGACATACGCAATTTTATAAAAGTCACATTCAACAGCAGAAACCGCTCATTTAACTTTTGGACATTTTTTATCTGATATCCGAGGAAGATCACCACGGTAACTCTACTACGAAAATTCACTCCACTCATTCTTGGACTAGACAGAATCTATGGGTTTACTCTGGATAACCCTAGGGCTTTTATCACTCAGTTTTTCTTAGAGGCGTCATTTTAATGAAACTCCATAATCATAAACTATGCCAGTAAGTCGGTTTACTTAATCAGTGTACAGAAAAATGCAGCCAATGATTCATAACAACATCTAAATATATTTTCAAGAATGCTTGAAGTCTCACAGAAGTATAAAATTCGTTGAGAACAAAACATAATATTCCCAGAGGCTAGCATTCCGGCGATACAGTTCCTACCTATTAATGTTTATGATATATACTCGTAAAGTCAAATTTTTCAGTTCACATTCGGAACAGTATTCAAATATTACTGTAACTAAATTATTAGGAAGCAACGACAACAATAGGAAAAAATAAAAAAACAAATTTCGTAGGAAGTTCTGTACATGATTATGAGCCTGATGCGACGACACTTCCTAGACCTTACAGTGAAACACTGCGTTTTTTGGGCAAAATTACATTTAATTTTCAACGTAGTCGCTTTTGAGGCGAAGACCCTTTGTCCACCGTTTCCCAGTGTTATCACTGACGGTTATGGTGTCTACTTTCCTAACCCAGTAGACTTGCGTGATGTTTTAAAGCTACTGTTTATTCTTTGGCAGAGAAAAGGAATCGCTTTTGCCTCGAAGAATACATTGATTGCAATCTTCAAGCAGATCTAATCGTCTTCATTTTTGTTTGAGTCTTAAATGTATCAAGGCTAACAAAGCTACGTATTACATTAGCAATAACCTAAGACGATTAGACTTTTAGACATGGTCGTAAGAAACTAAGAGGTCCAAAACATTATCACCAGAAAAAGAAAGTAATATTGGTTGGTTCCAAAAGAAGTCGAAATAGGTAACTGAATTTATTTATGACTTAATAGGGTCATCATACATTGTTATCTGTAAACAGATCAAGCTTCACACTGAAAGAATTATATTAGCATAGCGAAGCTTGGCAATGGTTAATTATTGAGGTACTTGTTCCATAGATCTTTGCTATAAATGTTACGATATATATATATATATATATATGTGTGTGTGTGTGTGTGTGTGTGTGTGTGTTCTCTATTTTTGTTCAGTTTGCCACATTCCACACGTTCAACATCATAACATTTATCGCAAAGATCTATGGAACAAGTACCTCAACAATTAACCATTGCCAAGCTTCGCTATGCTAATACAATTCTTTCAGTGTGAAGCTTGATCTGTTTACAGATAACAATGTATGATGACCCTATTAAGTCATAAATAAATTCAGTTACCTATTTCGACTTCTTTTGGAACCAACCAATATTACTTTCTTTTTCTAGTGATAATGCTTTAGACCTCTTAGTTATATATATATATATATATATATATATATATATATATATATATATATATATATATATATATATATATAAAATTCAATATTTGCCAATTTTCTTCTTTTTCTCTTAACCAGTATCCCTTCATTCTTTGTCCCTGTTTCTGCTTCGTTTGCTCTGCCCATATTTTCCCTATTTTCTTCCTTTTTTCAAATTCAAATTTCATGCTCATAGTTTTATTTCTGAATTTGTCTCTTTCATTTGTCATTATCCTACTGATTTCTGCTTGTTTTAGGTCTTCTTCTATTTTAAACCAGTCGTTGATTTTTTTATTGAGCTGTTTACTATAGAAAAATCCTCTTTGTAAGTCTGTTGATGTTCAATCTATGTATGTGTCTATAGGATGTTAGTCGACGTACTCTTATCATTCTTTAGTTAGTCTCTTCATCCACACATAATCTCGGTGTACCGCTCTAAAAATTATTTTTGAGGATTTTACATGCCAGTATTTTTCTTTCTCTGTGATGCCTGATGCTTCAGTTGTGGTCGTTTCTGATGCATACGTCTTCTGGCAGCACACTTGTATTGTGGTGCCTGGGTTTGGCCTGTCTTGGAGTGTTTCGTTTATTGTAGTGCGTCCATATTAGTTTGTACGCTTTCTGAAGTTCTTCTATTCGGTCTATGATGGATGCCTTGTTTACTCCTCCTGTTTGTATATATTGCCCTAGATATTTGAATTTTTCCACTCTGTTAACCTTCACGTATTACGTGTGCATGGCTTGTGCGTCGTTCTTTCTCTCCCTGTATTGTGTTTTCTCATACGATGTCTGCAGTCCTGTTTCGCCAGAGGCTTCATGTAAGTATTCCAGCGCTTCTTGTGCTTCTTGCCTACAGTTGCTGAGTATTGCGAGGTCATCCAATTGCCACGCATTTTGTGATCGTCTTGCCTACTTGTGTTCTATCTAATTGAAGCTATTTCACTTTTTCTTCTCATTGTTTGATAATTTTGTCCACGACCATATTGGACAAGAGCAATGAGAGACTATCTCCTTGTCTGAACCCTGTACTTATTTCGAATGATTCCGAGATTTCTCCTATAAACTTTATTTTGAAAGTGGCGTCTGGGAGTGTGTTGTATGAGTGCCCTAGTTTTTCTGCCTATTACATATTCTTCCAGTCTGCCTGTCTATGGAGTCGTAGGCCTTCTTAAAGTCCACGAAGATGACTACGCGTGTTCCTCTGACAGGCCTTCGGGAGTGTTCACGGGTTTCAAATCTGTTCAGTACAAGATCTTCCTTTCCTGAAGACTCCTTGTAGAAGATTGTGATTCTAGTCGGTTGAGTAACGCCTTGCAGAGAATTTTCTAGGGGCCGATAATAACGAAATACCGCTGTAATACTTGAGTCTGTCTCGTGTGTCTTTTTGTGGAGTGAGTGAATCAACGAACTTTTCCATTTTTGTGGAATTTGTCTGTAATCCATATTTCTGGAGGAATTTTATGAATTATCTTTGTGACATTAGTTTTCAGATAGCGGAGATAATGCCATCACCTCCTGGGATCTGTTTTTTTAGCTGTTTTATAACCTCTTCTGCCTCTATGATTATAGGTGATTTTTAGGCTGGATCTGGTACTGTTTTCGTGATGTGTAATTTTTCTTTAGGTTTCTCGCAGTATTTTTTAAGAATTTTGCAGTTTTCTTTAGTAATTGTTTCTAGAGATAAGTCAGTTATTTTGAAGAAGGTATAACCTGAATGATATATAGAAATTTCTCATATTATTTCTCTTGAAGTGTTCTTCAGTTTCATTTAGTGTACTTTTGCCGTATGTTTTTTTCATTTCTTTAATAACTATCGAGGATTGTTTCTTCAATTTGTGGAAATTCTACCATGTTTCCATTGCTCCGTATATATGAAAAATATTTATAATCTACTACATGTTATCAATTTAAAGGTTTTTTCCGTAAATGACTAATTACACCCATTCAAGAAGTCCTCAATGGTGCAGAAGGAATTGTTAAAGAGCACCATCTTTAATCTACATTTGAAAACATTTATGCTGTCTGTCAAACACTTTATTTCTCATCCCTTTTGGTCCCCAAGTTAGATTTAATGAAGAGAAATGCAGATCTTTTTTGTGTTGTGAATGTCTCTGTTACTCTTAAACTCAGGTGGCTCGTTGATAACAAATACATTTACTTTGAGGCTGTGGTTAATTCTCCCAACTGCTTAAATAGATGCCTGCTACAAGTACGCGTGTAAACCCACACTCAATTCTAATTACTTTCTTTTGTGCAACGAATACTGTTTCCCTAAGTGAGGAGTTACCTCAGCATATTATTCCATACCACATCAATCAGTGAAAATAAGCAGAATATGTTAACTTGCAGACTTCTACAGCTCCAAAGGGGCCACTTATTCCTATGACAATAGCAGCCCAACCTAAAAGTTTTAGCAAGTCTATTATAAGTTTTTTTCACTTTTGGTTTTCACAAAATGCTCACCAAGCAACTTGGAATATTCCACTCTGTCTGTTATTTCTTGATGGTACATTATTCCAAGCAAAAGCAACGAAGGAAAATTAGGGGAAGATAATCACGTAGCCGCAAATTTTTGTACAGTGGTAAGAGGAAGTGTTATGAACAACTTACTAAAAATACTGACAGAGAACGTGTGAGCTTGGGAGTGGAGTAGGGGCATTAAAGGTTACTTTTTCATGTTTCTCTTGAATAACTCGAAAACCGTAGAGTGTGGTAAAAAAAATCCTTAATACAAAATTAAATTACATTAAGTTTCCTACAAAATGGTCCTGTCCGCTTCCTACACTAGAGCTAATATTTCTGCGTTGCAGGGGATGGAAAAATCGCAGATTATTAAAAATTGTATTTTAATGGCATAAAATTGATTATTATTGTTGCGAGAAATGGGCTAAGAACAAATATTTAAAATGTGCACCACAACTAACCGTCGCAAAGCCGTATTAAGGGATAAACTGTGTTGTGTTTGTGAAACAGGGTCGAAAGGGGGAGGTGCGTGAAGGTTAGAAAGGTGAGGGAAGGTAGGGTCGATCCTTCACAGGTCTACAAACTGAAGGACGAGCGGGTGATTTCCCGTTTCTCTACAGCAGTACGTCTTAGAAAGCGGCTATAGGGTTCACAAAGTTATACTGAGCCTTGCGGAGTTTGCCTTATGAATCACTGGCGATACAGTGAGCAGACATGTCTGGGGGTGTTTATTTTCCACAAGGTACACTAACGTTTCGTGTAATACAGGTATGATTTATTAACAATAGTAAAGCAAGAAACATCTGTGGACAGAATCGACGCAAGTCTCTGTATGCTGTTCTACATTGCTAGTGGAAATTGATTCTTAGACATCCTGTACACTAGCTGTGGCATTCTTTGAGGAAGGCAACAACCCCGCCCAATCGCTGCTCACTTTGCAGTGTACAGACTATACCTCCGCAGCATTTCCCGCCCAGTTCTCTCATGTGAGTAGACAAAATAACGTCACTGAGCTCGTGTTGAGTTATGCCACTCACCGCTGCGAAAATTGTTACTGTCTGACAGTTCGAACGACCCTTGCGCCCCTAGTGGCGAGTAAGCAGACGTAGGATTAACGCTTGTTTGTAATTATTTTTCGGTTTAATTAACAAAATAGTTATTATATATTTACATCCCAAGCATTAGTAAATTACAGAGAGACATGAATGATCGCGAAGCATATGTAAAACCGCCGGATCTGACTGATGAAGTGCCATAGGTTATGACTTATTCATGAAGAAATACTGTCGAGTACGTGTATAATTGAAACTTGTATCTCTGAAATCAAGAGAACATAAACACATATTTCATGCACGAGACGCATATATCTCTTTTGTTGTCCGTTCTTATTAATTTATGACAGACACTTTCCTCGTCAAGAAGAATCTTTTATGGTGTCTAATGATTCACCCTACCCCCATGAACCATGGACCTTGCCATTGGTGGGGAGGCTTGCGTGCCTCAGCGATACAGATGGCCGTACCGTAGGTACAACCACAAAACGGCCTTAAGTGTGCTGGTACTGCGAACGGCTGAAAGCTAGGGGAAACTACAGCCGTAATTTTTCCCGAGGGCATGCAGCTTTACTGTATGGTTAAATGATGATGGCGTCCTCTTGGGTAAAATATTCCGGAGGTAAAATAGTCCCCCATTCGGATCTCCGGGCGGGAATTACTCAAGAGGACGTAGTTATCAGCAGAAAGAAAACTGGCGTTCTACGGATCGGAGCGTGGAATGTCAGATCCCTTAATCGGGCAGGTAGGTTAGAAAATTTAAAAAGGGAAATGGATAGGTTGAAGTTAGATATAGTGGGAATAAGTGAAGTTCGGTGGCAGGAGGAACAAGACTTTTGGTCAGGTGAATACAGGGTTATAAATACAAAATCAAATAGGAGTAATACAGAAGTAGGTTTAATAATGAATAAAAAAATAGGAGTGCGGGTAAGCTACTACCAACAGCATAGTGAACGCATTATTGTGGCCAAGATAGACACGAAGCCCATGCCTACTACAGTAGTACAAGTTTATATGCCAACTAGCTCTGCAGATGATGAAGAAATTAATGAAATGTATGATGAGATAAAAGAAATTATTCAGGTAGTGAAGGGAGACGAAAATTTAATAGTCATGGGTGACTGGAATTCGAGAGTCGGAAAAGGGAGAGAAGGAAACATAGCGGGGGAATATGGATTGGGGGAGAGAAATGGAAGAGGAGGCCGTCTGGTAGAATTTTGCACAGAGCATAACTTAATCATAGCTAACACTTGGTTCAAGAATCATAAAAGAAGGTTGTATACATGAAAGAATCCTGGAGATACTAGGAGGTATCAGATAGATTATATAATGGTTAGACAGAGATTTAGGAACCAGGTTTTAAATTGTAAGACATTTCCAGGGGCAGATGTGGACTCTGACCACAATCTATTGGTTATGAACTGTAGATTAAACCTGAAGAAACTGCAAAAAGGTGGAAATTTAAGGTGATGGGACCTGGATAAACTGACTAAATCAAAGGTTGTACAGAGTTTCAGGGAGAACATAAGGGAACAATTGACAGGAATGGGGGAAAGAAATACAGTAGAAGAGGAATGGGTAGTTCTGAGGGATGAAGTAGTGAAGGCAGCAGAGAATCAAGTAGGTAAAAAGACGAGGGCTAGTAGAAATTCTTGGGTAACAGAAGAAATATTGAATTTAATTGATGAAAGGAGAAAATATAAAAACGCAGTAAATGAAGCAGGCAAAAGGGAATACAAACGTCTCAAATATGAGATCGACAGGAAGTGCAGAATGGCTAAGCAGGGATGGCTAGAGGACAAATGTAAGGATGTAGAGGCTTATCTCACTAGGGGTAAGATAGATACTGCCTACAGGAAAATTAAAGAGACCTTTAGAGAAATGAGAACCACTTTTATGAATATCAAGAGCTCAGATGGAAACCCAGTTCTAAGCAAAGAAGGGAAAGCAGAAAGGTGGAAGGAGTATAAAGAGGGTCTATACAAGGGCGATGCACTTGAGGACAATATTATGGAAATGGAAGAGGATGTAGATGGAGATGAAATGGGAGATATGATACTGCGTGAAGAGTTTGACAGAGCACTGAAAGACCTGAGTCGAAACAAGGCCCCGGGAGTAGACAACATTCCATTGGAACTACTGACGGCCTTGGGAGAGCCAGTCCTGACAAAACTCTACCATCTGGTGAGCAAGATGTATGAGACAGGCGAAATACCCTCAGACTTCAAGAAGAATATAATAATTCCAATCCCAAAGAATGGAGGTGTTGACAGATGTGAAAATTACCGAACTATCAGTTTAATAAGTCACAGCTGCAAAATACTAACGCGAATTCTTTACAGACGAATGGGAAAACTGGTAGAATCCGACCTCGGCGAAGATCAGTTTGGATTCCGCAGAAATGTTGGAACACGTGAGGCAATACTGACCCTACGACTTCTCTTAGAAAATAGATTAAGGAAAGGCAAACCTACATTTCTAGCATTTCTAGACTTAGAGAAAGCTTTCGACGATGTTGACTGGAATACTCTCTTTGAAATTCTGAAGGTGGCAGGGGTAAAATACAGGGAGCGAAAGGCTATTTACAATTTGTACAGAAACCAGATGGCAGTTATAAGAGTCGAGGGACATGAAGGGGAAGCAGTGGTCGGGAAGGGAGTAAGACATGGTTGTAGTCTCTCCCCGATGTTATTCAAAAATGGTTCAAATGGCTCTGAGCACTATGGGACTCAACTGCTGAGGTCATTAGTCCCCTAGAACTTAGAACTAGTTAAACCTAACTAACCTAAGGACATCACAAACATCCATGCCCGAGGCAGGATTCGAACGTGCGACCGTAGCGGTCTTGCGGTTCCAGACTGCAGCGCCTTTAACCGCACGGCCACTTCGGCCGGCTCCGATGTTATTCAATCTGTATATTGAGCAAGCAGTAAAGGAAACAAAAGAAAAATTCGGAGTAGGTATTAAAGTTCATGGAGAAGAAATAAAAACTTTGAGGTTCGCCGAAGACATTGTAATTCTGTCAGAGACACAAAGGACTTGGAAGAGCAATTGAACGGAATGGACAGTGTCTTGAAAGGAGGATATAAGATGAACATCAACAAAATCAAAACGAGGATAATGGAATGTAGCCGAATTAAGTCGGGTGCTGCTGAGGGAATTAGATTAGGAAATGAGACACTTAAAGTAGTAAAGGAGTTTTGCTGTTTGGGGAGCAAAATAACTGATGATGGCCGAAGTAGAGAGGATATAAAATGTAGACTGGCCATCGCAAGGAAAGCGTTTCTGAAGAAGAGAAATTTGTTAACATCGAGTTTAGATTTAAGTGTCAGTAAGTCGTTTCTGAAAGTATTTGTCTGGAGTGTAGCCATGTATGGAAGTGAAACATGGACGATAAATAGTTTGGACAAGAAGAGAATAGAAGCTTTCGAAATGTGGTGCTACAGAAGAATGCTGAAGATTAGATGGGTAGATCACATAACTAATGAGGAGGTATTGAATAGAATTGGTGAGGAGTTTGTGGCACAACTTGACAAAAAGAAGGGACCGGTTGGTAGGACATGTTCTGAGGCATCAAGGGATCACAAATTTAGCATTGGAGGGCAGCGTGGAGGGTAAAAATCGTAGAGGGAGACCAAGAGATTAATACACTAAGCAGATTCAGGTTGCAGTAAGTACTGGGAGATGAAGAAGCTTGCACAGGATAGAGTGGCATGGAGAGCTGCATCAAACCAGTCTCAGGATTGAAGACGACA
The DNA here is from genome assembly GCF_023898315.1 of Schistocerca nitens. Classification (NCBI taxonomy): domain Eukaryota; kingdom Metazoa; phylum Arthropoda; class Insecta; order Orthoptera; family Acrididae; genus Schistocerca; species Schistocerca nitens. The sequence goes on along the minus strand of NC_064617.1, from coordinate 441,002,600 downwards.
ACAACAATGATTCACACCTTCTTAAACGTCACTCGACTTTCAAATGCAGGAATATTTTTGTAAACGTAACTACTTTAGCGAATGTGTTAAAGATTCTTACCGTTTGTGACTTACATGTAGCAACAATAGTGGGATTGGTTTTTCCCGTATTGGCAAACAGTTTTATTGTTTTTGACGTTTTATTATATCGTTTGATTTTTACCTTCAGCTACAGTTGTGGCTTATATGGTACGTGAGATAATGTAGGTACTGCATTCCATGTAAGTTTTACTACATTCCACATTCACTCATTTAGGTGGAAGTGTAGTGGAGAAAACTTCACGTTACTGAGCAGATATACGCCTTCTTTCTGGAAGACGTTAGGCCTTCTGCTGCCTACTAGCCATCTTTTCATGTTACAAGGAAACTAAATTCTTCTGCGTGTAGGTTTTAAGAGAGTCCTAATTAAACTGTTTTGCAGTGTATAGCTTCATAGCTCCCGCGGTCCTTGGGAAACTAAAGAAAGGCAAGTGTAGTGTCATTTTTAGTTAGGGCCACAAGTTTCTTGTGGTCTTATTAGAGATGTTGTCCACCGTAAACGAACTTTTACTTCCTAGAGTCATGTATAGCTTCCCTACTTACGATGAGGATTTGAGATTAAATTTTATCTAACTAAATGTCCTTTACATTGCTATTCCAGCCTACTGTATTGTTGTCTTTTCCGAACAATTTGCATTAATTTTCTCATCTGTTAAATAAAAGTAATTGAAACTATCTGATACACATAAACTGTCTTTTACAGTGCTCTCATCCTCTTTACGCAAGTAATACCATCTTGTATGGCTTTCTTCGTTCTCTCTCTGTTAACATTTTTCCATATTGATTTGGTTTTATGGTCTGGTCTCTTAATTTCAGGAAAGTGCGTACTCCTGTATTTTTCTGCAACTTTTCTTAATATGGAACAGTGCTGTTATAATATGTAAGTATCCGTGAAATATTATTTGTCCTAGTTTCACAATAGAAACAACAAATTTTATAATACTACAGTGGTTGTTAACAGTGAAAGAACAATTTTTTGTAATGAACCAAATCAGTGTGTATTTCTCTGTCGCGACGTAATTTTGTGCGTTTCAAAATGTTTTCTGATACAACATAGTGTCCTTAATAATTCTTTCTTTCCGCAAAAAGGCCTTCTTCATTGTTTGATACAAACACTGGTGTGGCTGTTATGGACTTGTAATGGAGCTCCGAGTGTTCTTAAGTCTCAGTTGTCCAAAATGTGCTAGAGCAGCTCCACAGAGATGAAGTAGTCGGAAATTTACAAAAGGCCTCAAAAAATCAGATTTACTCATCTTTCCAAACGTCGTACGAGAACTTTACTTTTATTCGAATTCCTGTTACATTATTAACTTCTAGTCAATATGGCTTGTCGGTATGTTAATAGTTGCTGACATAACAAAAAGAAATAAAATAGAAAATACGCTTGGTGCAGATAAAAGCACATCGGCCCATATGAAATAATTTTCTCCAAGTTAACTTTCCTCTTTTGAGATATCAGCTCGCTGTCAAGAGACGAGAAATTGCTCCGCTCGTGTAAGCCGATACACACCGTGTAATCTGCAGTCCATCACTGTCACAAAAATCACCGCGGTACCTATCCTTGATAATCGGGATTTAAACTCTTAATGAAAGCTTCCAGTTATGACGCAAGTATGCTTGTGCGTCAGCGCTGCATCAAGTACCATGAGAATTACATAAAAATATACCTTACGTAAATGGACAAGTGCTCCTACTTCTTTCGGTTCCAGAAAAATACTTTACGAGCAACATCATAAAGTACCAATCATTTGAGTTCGTCTTGTGTACGGTCGTGATTATGTTCCTGATTCTTCAAATTTCCCGTAAACTGCTATCAATAGACTAAAGGATCTCTAATTAATTTCAGTTTACAAGTACGTGCTGAAAAGTAACGTCTCCGAAATTTTTATGTGATAATTCTTAGAGCTTTTTAAATAACATCAGCTTTATTTACATTATACATCTTTAACCTTAATGTCTGCATATTTATTTTTCAACACAGTCACCCTGGCGACGAACGCATTTCTCCCAACGAGAAACCAGTTTGTTGATATTGTCAGTGTAGAATGTTTGACTTTGTTAACGGAGCCAGAACTTCACCTCTGTTTGAACCGCTTCATCATTATCAAACGCGCAGTTCTCTAAGGTGGCCTTTAAATTCTGGAAACATATGAAAATAGGATGGGACCAGGTCGGGGTTGAATGCAGGTTGGTCGATGACAGTGAACCCAAGGCGTCGGGCTGTTTCAGATGTCGCAGCGATCGTGTGTGCTCTGGCATTATCACGCTGGAGGAGAGAGCGCTCCATGTGTGGGCGAACTCTTCGAATTCGAAACTGGATTACAGCACACTGTTTATCACTTACTGACATACATTACACGCTTTCATGTTATGCTCTACAGTTCGGAGCCCTCTAACGGCGAGGGGTTGCAACTTGCGTCAACAAAGCGGGAAAGTCGATCGAGTAATATGCATGACGTGTAATACCTCAACCGATATTGAAGAAAGAATAAAAATTTCGAAGGCATTACTTTTCAGCACGCCGTCGGGTGTTGAAAAAGTCTCTCCGCAGTGCCGTATGACTGTTAGCCGCGCGTGTCGTATGCCGCAGCGAATACACCAGAATGAATCTCAGTGAAATACTAGTTATTAATTTATTGAATATTCATTTTTACTTACAAATTTTCACATTAAATGTTGAAAGTGTCCCCTTGTTGTTGAATACACAATTCAATTCGTCTAATCATTTTTCCAAAGACAAGATGTAACATTTCTTATGTAACAGAAGTAGTGAAAGTGGCCATTGCACTTTTCAATTCATCGATGGATTTTGGACGGTTTTTATAGACAGTTGCTTTCGCTGCACCCCAGAAGAAAAAGTCAGGTAGTGTTAGGTCAGGCGATCGCGGAGGCCAAAGTCCCTGTGAAATTATGCGATCACCAAAAATATCAGCAAGCAGTGACAATGAAACGCGAGCTGTATGAGCGGTATCACCATTTTGTTGAAAATAACCGTTCAGTATTTCACTTAACACAAGTTCTTCTATGAATGGGTACAGAATATCACTGCAGTATCGTTGTGCGTTTATTGTTTCGTTGAAAAACCCAAACAGGCGAACAATCACACGGCACGCGCGGCTAACAATCATACGGCACTGCGGAGAGACTTTTTGAACACCCCGTATAACCATCATACAGTTCCGACTCGCCTTACGTCCAGTACGAGCTTTATCCAACGGTCAGTACCACTAGGAAGCCGACCTGAGATGCTCCACGTATCTTTGTGGTTGGCCTGTATGCAAAACAGAAACCAGCACCTCAAATAGGAAATCACACAAGAGCAGCTACTGGGCATGGAGAGCACTAAATAAATTAAGGAGTCACAAAATGTAGAATAAACATGGTTACTTGAGTCTGCTCTAAAGATGACCAGTATTAACTCGGAGGAACCCAGACGATTGAAAATTTGACATGTGCTGAACAATGAAGTTTGTTTTCACAGCGGAATATCTATTTTATGCAGCTGCAGAGTTTGGGAAGAATAGAATTTAGCTGTTCTGCCCCGGACACGGAAAGTAAGTAAGGTTGGACAAATGCATTAACGCGCTGATTCGCACGGTGACAAATGTTCAGACAAATATAATTTCACTCCTCCACGTCTCTGAAAGCATTCACATGACAGATATCTCTGTGAACTTTCATCTAATCTCTTTCACGGCAGTCAATACAGAATAATATAGTCTCTCTTTCTCTATCTCTCTCTTTCTCTCTCTCTCTCTCTCTATCTCTCTCTCTCTATCTCTCTCTCTCTCTCTCCCTTCTACCTCTGTAAAATAAATATGGCAGATGTGGAACGAAAAATTACATCTCATATTTCACAACTGCTATAAACGGTAGTATCTCGCTCTCCAAGTATTGCACAAATGCCTAGACATACCCTCTCGACGATTTCAAATGCACAAGTTCCAAGTAACCATCACCATACTGTGTTCCCTTTTTTTAACAACTATTTCTTTTTCTTGTTATGTGCACTAACATATATATGTCTTTGGAAGTCAAACACCCACAAGCAATCGTTGCAAGAATATCAAATGAAGTCTTTCGACGTATCTGTCTTGCACGGTAATGTAACGTTCCAACTTGCTAGTGTTATCAAATTTACTTCAGTATAACTGTTGAAGTGCATTTAACGTGAATCGTATTAATTAGAAATCTGCCCCATGCTGAACATTTAGTCTAAACATTTTTCACGTTCAAAAGTTTTCCCTTGACGTCTTAAATCCATGTGTAAGATTTGGATACAGCTGTACTGCAGATACTCTGAGGAAGAGAACCAATTGTACACTTGAAAAGTTTCCCCTCACTCCAGTGGAATAGTTTCTTTTCGCGACTGACTCATGTGCTGCACTTTAATCCTCCACAGAGGTTCACTGATAACTTTTTCTTTCAAACTACATCGAAGAGAATACGAAATACAACTTATTTTCACGTCTTTACTCAAACAGACGTTACGTTTCTCAAGGGCAACAAACTCTTAACGAAAGACTGCACCACTTACATGTGAAATCATAAGTCACAATTTTATAAGGCTTGATATGATCCATTTGTGCGATCGCACTTTCGTAAACTTATGACTGTTTTCGATTGCTCATGCAATCATGTTCAGATTATGACGTCTCGTTTTGTCTCGGCTCGATGGTGATGGTTGTCTCAGTCGAGATGACGTGGAATGGCGTCCGTCGATCACGACAACGCCAATCTCTGACTATAATAAAAACAAACTCCTCGCGCGGTTTGGTTATTTTTCAGATACTGTTTCTCGAAACTGATATCAACGTCTCGATGGAGCAGCACGCCGGAGTGTGTGCGCCGCCCTGGCTTGAAATTAAAGCAACGGTGTTCGATGTCTATCGGTCTTCACCACTTATAAATATAGCGATTGCACCACTCGATAACGCGATTACTCCCTTGATCTGAAATGATAACCAAAAGTCCTCTGGGTGTTCGCGACAGACTTTTCAGTTTACGCGATCTTGCTGACGATAGTTCGTATGCCCGGTTTCAGAATGGGTATTCAAACGTTGAAAATATAATGTCTTTAACCACCAATCCATCACCCAAGCCGATGTCACATCATGATTTTTGCGAGGATATTGAGTTGTTAATTATTATTCCGTCGTCAAGGGGTCACTACGTCGCGTACTCAACAACTACACGACGTAATTCCAGAGATAAGATACCCTTGTGCAATCTTCAGAATACGTCGTATTTCGGTGTAAACTTATTACTGTTTATAGTTAAATTGTCACTAAATACTTTTTCACTTTTATGTTATTCGAAGAATCAGTTAATTCCACAAATACACTTTAAATATCCATTAAATGACGTATGCGGCACGAAGAATTAAAGTTGAATTAAAGTTTATTGTTCTTCGTAATTATTTGTACCTACACTGAGCACAAACACCGATTTTTCATTCATGGAATTGCGTCTGTTAGCATCAAAAATTCTGACTTTGACGATAGCTTCTGACAACACGGCGCAATTGTAAGTTCTTCGTGATTGCGTTTATCTGTTACCTACTCAAGTCTAATAAGTGAGTTTAGTCGGCGATCAGTCTCTTTCTGTGCCCTTTGATGTTCGTGACTATTAAGTATGACGAATGCTAAGTCTCATCACAAATCAGCAATGACACGAGTCAGTTTTCTGTCAAATATATCAACTATCCCGTTACCTGTCTAAACGGTAAAGATGATTTTACTGTCACTAAATACTTTTTCACTTTTATGTTATTCGAAGAATCAGTTAATTCCACAAATACACTTTAAATATCCATTAAATGACGTATGCGACACGAAGAATTAAAGTTGAATTAAAGTTTATTGTTCTTCGTAATTATTTGTACCTACACTGAGCACAAACACCGATTTTTCATTCATGGAATTGCGTCTGTTAGCATCAAAAATTCTGACTTTGACGATAGCTTCTGACAACACGGCGCAATTGTAAGTTCATCGTGATTGCGTTTATCTGTTACCTACTCAAGTCTAATAAGTGAGTTTAGTCGGCGATCAGTCTCTTTCTGTGCCCTTTGATGTTCGTGACTATTAAGTATGACGAATGCTAAGTCTCATCATAAATCAGCAATGACACGAGTCAGTTTTCTGTCAAATATATCAACTATCCCGTTACCTGTCTAAACGGTAAAGATGATTTTACTTCAGTCAGACTTACGACAAATACTTTCAACGTAAAACTTTAAACTTCGCATCGGTATTAAAACAATCTAGTAGCGCTTAAAATGAGTACTACTATTGCAAGAGTACAAGAGAGAAGTGAACATCTCCATTGCGGAGTTGCATTGTAGTCACAGCGAACTTACAGTTCGATGCGGCTACAACTCTCTTGTAGGACAAATGTTATCTTTAGTCAATTTATGGTCTGCGCTTTATCCTTCGTAAATAATAATTATTTGAATTATTTCTTTAAAGTTTCTGTTTCGTAACATATGGTATTCTTTCATTCAGTCCTTTCTTTATGATAAGCATTAGTATTTACATAATATTCTTGTTAATCAAAGTGTCAAGAGTGTAAATTTTGTTGTCAGTAGCTGTCATCACCGTCAGGATGACTGACTTTTCTATTTCTTTTTGCAACATAAGGGATTCTGTAATTGGGGCGTTACAACATCTAAAGTAGGCAGAAAAAGCTTATTCGTAAGAAGTTCTACCTATTTTCGATATGTATTGCATAAAAAGGAAAGAAAGTGTTCATTAACTCTTTGAGATCTGATTTTATTCTGAAAGAAGGGACATTTTTTTATGTGGCAAAGCTCTTTGATGATTTTTAATGATTTTAGGATACAAGATTTATACAAAAACGTGTACCCGTTTTCAAAATATACTTTGTTCACTTGGTTTCATTTTATGGAGTAAAATAACCCATTAAGAAGTATCCTCTAGTGTTATACACATTAAAATGATCATTCATTAATTAACACGCGAAATAACAATATTCATTTATACCGTGGAACACAGCAGCGAACCACATCCGTGTATTCTGGTGGTCTGCGCACTGCTACGATGACTTGCACATATTTTCATAGTGACGCCCAACATTTGGCAGCACTTGCGCATGATGAATGTTAGAACATTGACAAATGTGTATCTCATGTTTACATTGGGAAAAAATACTTCTGTTACAGCTAAGATTCAGTAAAAGTTAATGTGTACAATTTGTAGCCAGAGGGTCTGAAAGCGTGCGACATAAGCGAAAGTCGATATGCGTCTTTCTGCATCCGAAGGATGATGTCTATTCGTATTCCACGCCAATCGCGTAAGAGCGGCCACTAGAAGGACGCAAATTAGGTCTGCTTTAGATACATGCTGTAACGGTCGTGAGCATTAGTTACCTTTGAGACTGGATGTTGATGTTAGCCAAGAATGCCTGTAAGACGACAAAGATGCCGTATTCAACAACTCATTGAATTTCAAGGAGGTCGTGTAATATTGCTACAGAAAGCTGGATGCTCCTTCTGCGACGGTGTAGAAAAGTTTGGCAACAATGTCAGCACTGTGCATGATTGTTGGCAGCGATGGTCACGAGAATGTATGGTCGCAAGAAGTCAAGGCTGCGGTCTGCCACATGGCTCAATCGTGAGGGAAAACTATCGCGTAGGGCGTATTTTTCTGCGGCATCGTACTGCTTTATTTGAGCAGCATTTGGCACCACAGTGATACAACGAACTGTTACGAATCGGTTATTTTAAGGACAGCTCCGAGCCAGATGCCTTGTAGTGTCCATTCCACTGATCTTAAACTACTGCCATTTGCGACGGAATTGGTGTCAACGAGAGTTCGTTGGAGGGCAGAGCGGAGGTCTCTTGTGTTTTCTGATAAAAGCTGCTTCTGCCTCGTTGCCAGTGACGTCCGTGTGTTGGTTAGAAGGGGGTCAGTTGAGGGCCTGCAACCAACCTGCCTGTGTGCGAGACACACTGGACCTACATCTGGAGTTATGGTCTGGGTGAAATGTCATACGATAGCAGGAGCACTTTCGTGGTTACCTAATGCACCCTGACTGTCAATCTGTATGTAGATCTGGTGATTCGATCTGTTATGCTACCACCATGAACAGCATTCCAGGGGGTATTTTCCGACAGGATAACGCTCGCCCACACACCGCTGTTGTAATTCAACAGACCCTATAGTGTCGATACGTTACCCTGGCCTGCTCAATCATCAGATCAACCTCCAATCGAGCACATTTGAGACATCGTCGAATGACCAGAATCATCCACAACCAGCATTAACCGTCCCTGTATTGACCGACCAAGTGCAACAGGAATGGAACTCCATCTCACAAACTGACATTCGGTTTCTGTACAACTCGATTCATGCTCGTCTGTATGCTTTCATTCGACATTCTGGCAGTTAAGCCGTTAATTAATGTACCAGTATTTCACATTTGCTCTGGTTTATCTCGCGCTTACGTTAACCTGCGATCTTGTAATATTAATCACTTAAATACGTTAAGTAGGCAAATGTATTCCCGAAATTTCTTTCCTCTGCATTAATTAGTTTTTGGTGTTCCGATTTTTTTTTTTTTTTTTTTTTTTTTTTTTTGCGTCTGTGTGTGTGAGAAGGTAGAACACATATTCTAAATGAGCAGGCTGCCATTAAATGGAATTGATAATGGGGTGTGGGTGGATATCAGTAAATTACGAAGTTATGTAACAAATAAAATGCAAGATACAAAAGGACACAGACGAATTGTTGCACCCCCGACGAGTTCGTTGCAGCCAGCAGGAGTCGCATTCATCGGGCGCTCTCTAACTTCCTATTGTCTTCAGTCAATGCTGTGTTGTGGAAGAGCGCAGATCAGTCATAATCGAACGGTTTCGCTGTCTTCTTGGTTTCAGGTTACAAACTAACACTGCTAGTTTAGTCAGAATGAGTATTTTAACATTTTTGTGTGTTATGGTATTCTGACGTCGTGTGTTAAATTGCAGTGTATCATATACAGACACAAGAGGAAATCTGACGCTTACTGCCTCGCGTTGCGTTTCCCGCTACAAAGCTCTTCTAGAGTACTCGTACCACATAGTGATGGCCGAAAGCGACCAGATCCACGTATCACAAGTATGTTCAAAGCGTACAAAGCCAGTGAGCACGTATACTCGGTGCTGCAGCACAGGAAATATCGGCATTGTGGAATTATATCATTCATTCACAGGATTTATTTCGACGATCCGATGAATAACACACTCTCTCTCAAACACTTCCATAGACACACTCACACACACACACACACACACACACACATTCGCGCGCGCGCACGGTGAGGGGGAGAGGGAGACAGTTACAGGCAGGAGATTAGAGAGAGAGCGTAACATTGCTGGTTGCGGGAATGGGTCAGCAGCACCCTCTCATGGCGTTTGAATAATATGTGAATCACCCAGGTGACGCAGGGTAAACGAAACGATCGCAAAAAAAATTACAACACGTTTAATTCTGTTTCATCCCCTTTTTCGCCTGTTTATGTGTATTAAAACCATCATCAAATACAGAAAATCGTTTACTTTGGTTCAGGTATCTCATTAGCAAACTGGCAGTTCTACAAACGTGTTGGAATCGAGGAGTCACTGAAAACGAAATAAACATCTTTCTTGCTTAGTCTCCGCAGGGGAAGAATATTCACAGGACTTCACACTATCTGCTTCAAATATTAGGTAACAGATTTTTTTCTATTTATAAAGATTTTAACGTCCTTCTTCAGTTCACAGAGTTCAGATTATTGGCTCTTGTGTGCCACACAACAAACTAGAATTGATTTGTCACTCAGGCATTAAGAAGATCTTGGATACCATCCTAAAAGAAATGCTTGTATTTAATATGTGCTGTAGTCTCCACAGTTAAATATACTTGATGCAACGTAAGCAGACCATAAATACTTAATGAAACTCGCAGAGCTTTCCGAAATTGGGCAGTTAATTGACAATGAGAAAGACCTTCTTCCATTAGAAAACAATACGGCCAATCTGTTCGTCTCATTACAGACAACGCAGATTCCCCGAAACATAGTCCAAGTTCCATAATTTTCGGGTTCGCTCAGAAGAAGACGGATATTGCCAGAATGAGATTTTCACTCTGCAGCGGAGTGTGCGCTGATATGAAACTTCCTGGCGGATTAAAACTGCCAGGAAGTTTCATATCAGCGCACACTCCGCTGCAGAGTGAAAATCTCATTCTGGAAACATCCCCCAGGCTGTGGCTAAGCCATGTCTCCGCAATATCCTTTCTTTCAGGAGTGCTAGTTCTGCAGGGTTCGCAGGAGAGCTTCTGTAAAGTTTGGAAGGTAGGAGACGAGGTACTAGCAGAAATAAATCTATGAGGACGGGGCGTGAATCGTGCTTGGGTAGCTCAGTTGGTAGAGCACTTGCCCGCGAAAGGCATAGGTCCCGAGTTCGAGTCTCGGTCCAGCACACACTTTTAATCTGCCAGGAAGTTTCAAGACGGATATTCCTTGCTGGAACCTTCAACTATAGCGAATGCTTTAAGTACTGTCAGATCTTTCTACTTCATTGCAAGAATAATGATATTACATACATTTTGCTCTACAAATAACTTGGTTGTGTGTACATATCAGTACCCATAAACAAAAATTGTGAAGCTGAATATAATGAGCATACTCTAGCATATTCCATAATAGATGAGCACATATTTCGTAATACAGCCATACGTGCCTGAAAATTATTACCAAAAAGCAAACAAAAAAATTTGCTTTTATTTTAACTAAAGTTCAGTCTTGATCACAACACATATGTCTCAATAACATAGGTGACCGGTTTCGGTTATATTCATATAACCATCTTCAGACCCATGGATTCCTTGGAGGATGGTAGGCGGAGCTCTCCTCAGCTGCTACGAAGTCAACTGATCAGCTGAATTCGTAGCAGCTGAGGAGAGCTCCGCCTACCATCCTCCAAGGAAGCCATGGATCTGAAGATGGTTATATAAATATAACCGAAACCGGTCACCTATGTTATTGAGACATATGTGTTGTGATCAAGACTGAACTTTAGTTAAAATATAATACTCTATTGATCACTGTTTCCAAAAATGTTTACCAAAATTGTAAAAAAATTTGCATTACTACGTGTCTTACAGAATCTTAAGAAAGAAAAAGGAAATATTCAAGATATCCAATACGAGCTGTAACAAGTCACTGATGACAGTGCCGCTAAAGCAAAGTTATTAAACACGGTTTTCCGAAACTCCTTCACCAAAGAAGACGAAGTAAATATTCCTGAATTCCAATCAGGAACAACTGCCAAGATAAACATAGAAGTAGATATCCTCTGTGTAGCAAAGTAGCTTAAATCACTTAAAAAGGGCAAGGCCCCCGGTCCGGGTTGTATACCAGTCAGGTTCCTTTGAGAGTATGCTGACAAAATAGCTCCATATTTAGCAATTATATACAGCCGCTCACTCACAGAAAGATGCGTACCTAAAGACTGGAAAATTGCTTAAGTCACACGAATACCCAAAAAGGGAAGTGGGCGTAATCCGTTGAACTACAGGCCCATATCACTAACGTTGATTGCAGTAGGGTTTTGGAACTTATACTGTGTTCGAACATTATGAATTATCTCGAAGAAAACGATTTACTGACACATAGTCAGCACCGATTCACAAAATATCGTTCTTGTGAAACACAACTAGCTCTTTATACTCGTGAAGAAATGAATGCTATTGACAGGGGACATCAAATTGATTTCATATTTTTAGATTTCCAGAAGGCTTTTGGCACCGTTCCCCAGAAGCGTCTTCTAACCAAACTGCGTGCCTATGTAATATCGTCTCAGTTGTGCGACGGGATTGTGATTCCCTGTCAGGAAGGTCACAGTTCGTAGTAATAGACGGATAGTCATCGAGTAAAACAGAAGTAATATCCGGCGTTCCCCAAGGAAGTGTTATAGGCCCTCTATTGTTCCTTATCTATATTAATGACATACGACACAATCTGAGTAGCCGTCTTAGATTGTTTGCAGATGATGCTGTCATTCACGTCTTGTAAAGTCATCGGATGACCAAAAGGAATTGCCGAATTACTTAGATAAGATATCTGTAAGGTGCGATTGACCCTGAAAAAAGAAAAAGTGTGAAGTTATTCACATTACTAAAAGAAATCCGTTAAATTTCGATTACACAACAAGTCACACAAATCTGAAGGCTGTAAATTCAACTAAATACTTACGGAATACAATTACAAGTGACTAAACTGGAATGATCACATAGATAATGTTGTGCGTAGAGCAAACCGAAGACTGCGATTCATTGGCAGAACACTTAGAAGGTGCAACAGGTGTACTAGAGAGACTGCTTACACCACGTTTGTCCGCCCTATTCTGGAGTACTGCTGTGCGGTGTGGGATCCGCTTTAGGTGAGACTGACAAATGAAATCGAAAAAGTTCGAAGAAGAGCTGCTGGTTTTGTAATATCGCGAAATAGGGGAGTTAGTGCCACAGACATGATGCATGAATTGGATGGTTGGTTGGTTGGTTGGTTTTAGGGAAAGAGACCAAACAGCGAGGTCATCGGTGTCATCGGATTAGGGAAGGACAGGGAAAGAAGTCGGCCGTGCCCTTTCAGAGGAACCATCCCGGCATTTGCCTGGAGCGATTTAGGGAAATCACGGAAAACCTAAATCAGGATGGCCGGACGCGGGATTGAACCGTCGTCCTCCCGAATGCGAGTCCAGTGTGCTAACCACTGCGCCACCTCGCTCGGTATATGAATTGGAGTGGCAATCATTAAAACAAAGGCGTTTTTCGTTGCAACGAGATCTTCTCATGAAATTTCAATCACCAGTTTTCTCCTCCAATTGCGAAAACATTTCGTTGGCACCCACTTACATAGGGAGAAATAATCATCACGATAAAATAAGAGAAATCAGGGCTCGCACAGAAAAATTTAAGTGCCCGTTCTTCCCGCGCGCCGTTCGAGAGTGGAACGGTAGAGAGAGAGCTTGAAGGTCGTTCATTGAAACCTCTGCCAGGCAGTTCATTTGAATAGCAGAGTAATCACGTAGATGATGTAGATGTAGAACAAGCAATAGTGTAATACGCTAAGACAAGTCATTAAAAATTTAACGAGTGTGTGAATCATAATCGGAAACGAGGTCTCAGAGATACGGTAAACATCGGTAGACTGTAGCAGTACTTCGATTCAACAAAATTAGAATATTATATATGACTATTTACGTCTATAAGCTACCTTTTATTGTTATTTATTTATTTTTATTTATTTAGACCGATCTGATTGGGGCCATCACGCGTCCTCTTACACCAGATCAGGGTTTCACACATAATGTCCTTTTTTACATCACAGTTACCTAAGAAACAACAATTTTTGTATGACAAATAGTATTAAAATGATCTGTGTGTCTGAAGTGGCAGTGTAAGTAAATTATACTATGAACTAACAGAGTAATTACTGGTAGTACTTGTACTATTGTAGCTGTTGCCTCTAATGGTGTTAATAATAATAATAATGACACTAATAACAATAATGATAGCAGCAGCCGTAAGAAGAATTTATACGTGTACTAAATAGACGTTTTCTGATATAGCAGGTTCTGGGGATAAGGAAATTTAACAAGACTGCATCGGCTAAGAATACTGGGAAATGAGGAAGATCTGGTGGTGAAGAGAGGTGTACAGTGTACCGAGTGCGTACAGGGACAATAGTAATCATTATGGCTTTAGTAGATATGTCATTAACTGCCATCTGTAGCTGCAGATGTTCTCTAATATAATGGAGGAGGTATTTCCAGAGTCGGGTTCCTGCTACTGAGAAGGACTTCGAGAAAGTGGCTCAACGATGATATAGGACAGCAGGGATTTTGCTTTGATGAGAGTGGATGTTCCTGCCATGTTGTTCAGACAAGAGCGTTAATGTAAAGGAGAGATATTAGGGAGTGTGTTCATTGGTAAGACAGTAGAGAAGACAGGAGGTTTGGAAATATCTGCGCTTATCGCACACAGGCAGGATAGCCGTGCATATGATAGTGAAATACGATAAAAGAGTCGAACAACGAGAATATAACGAGCACAGGCATTCACAACCAGTTTCAGGTGCCGTGAGCTTCCATGAGAAAGGTCGTGCATGATAACAACGTTGTAATCAATACATGGAAGTATAAGAGTTTGTACAGGTTCCTTCTTCAGGTCAAGAGGGAAGAGTTATTTATATTTTTTTAGGGAATGGATAGATGCTGATGCCTTCTCGAACGGTGTATTTACGTGCTCAGTCCCATTTAGATTTTCGTCCATTATTACTCCTAGACTTTTTGCTGAAGAGGAGCAGCTGATATTTGTTGCATTTAGGGTTAAAGATGGTATGTATTCCCGATATTTCGGACAAATAAGCCCAGAATGACCAGCTAGAACCGGTTGGGTTTTGGATGGGTTGAACTGTAACCCTATATACTTCGCCCATTTTCATGCTGCACACAGGTCGGTATTAAGATTAGATAAACTGGTGATCATCAGCGTGCATGTGGTATTTTCAGTAGGACAAAACTGATGACATATCATTTACGTACAATGAAAAGAGTATACGAGCCAATACCGAAGCCTCTATTGCGACTTCATAACGTTGGGCATGGGGCACTGGTGGTGAGACGTCAGGTTCCCGGGTTCGATTCCCGGCGGGGTCTGGGATTTTCTCTGCCTCGTGATGGCTGGGTGTTGTGTACTGTCCTTAGGTTAGTTAGGTTTAAGTCGTTCTAAGTTCTAGGGGACTTATGACCACAGCAGTTGAGTCCCGTAGTGCTCAGAGCCATTTGAACCATTTTTTTGAGACGTCAGGTATGGACAAAACCAGTGCATTGCTCATGGCGAGAAACTTAAGTTGCAAGGAAATGGCATTGTTGCCATTTTCAAACGCTTTGTTCAAACCTAATACATGATAATTGCATCTGTGCATCCATGGCGAGCTTCAGGTCATCTGTTACCTTTATTAAGGCAGATGTTGTGCTGCGAGGAACCTGATTGGTATTCGTCTAGTAGGCTGTTTGTAGTTAGTTTGTTAGCTAGTTGTGAGTTGTATAGTCTGTCTTGGACAGTGCAGGAAGAATGTAAACAGGTCGGTAATCTGAGGGTGCTGTGGCAACGTCATTTTTAGCTAATAGCGTAACTAGTCCGTTTCCAGATCTCAGGGAAAAATTTTGTGTTAAGGAGAGGTTGAAGATATCTGTTATAGTTGGAGTGGTGGGTCACTAATGAGTTCCATCATTTATACTGTGATGCCATAGAGTCCAATAGATGCCGGTCTGATATACATGATGGCTTTTTTGACGGTATTGCAAGTGACATCCTTTAGGTAGAATTTCTCATAGCTACAGTCGTTTACTTCCATGAAGAAAACAGTCTCTGCTTCGTTTGTGGTTCAAATGTGGTTGTAGGAGATGTGAACTACTGGTTCAGTTTATCGGTTGGGACAATGGGATGAGCTACATCTTTTACGTTGCCTATACCAAGATCACACAGATTTTTCCGTGGAACAGCTAGTCTATTTCTGTTGTCGGTTAATGTATGGGCATGCCTAAGTTACACATTTATCAAAGATTGAATGAATCTGTTTCGATTCTGCTTGTAAGTGAAAGAACTCGTCAAGATGAGCTGGCAGTTTGGACAAGAAGAGAACAGAAGCTTTCGAAATGTGGTGCTACAGAAGAATGCTGAAGATTAGATGGGTAGATCACATAACTAATGAGGAGGTACTGAATAGAATTGGGGAGGAGTTTGTGGCACAACTTGACAAGAAGAAGGGACCAGTTGGTAGGACATGTTCTGAGGCATCAAGGGATCACAAATTTAGCATTGTAGGGCAGCGTGGAGGGTACAAATCGTAGAGGGAGACCAAGAGATCAATACACTAAGCAGATTCAGAAGGATGTAGGTTGCAGTAAGTACTGGGAGATGAAGAAGCTTGCACAGGATAGAGTAGCATGGAGAGCTGCATCAAACCAGTCTCAAGACTGAAGACCACAACAACAACGGGGCATAGTTTGTTTGCCTAGTGTGCAGCGTCCCTGAGATTCACGAGGTGTTTTAGTTCTTCAGTTAGCAAAGATGTAGGTTTGCTTCTTACTTCTCCGCTCTTTAGGGAGTTTGTATGACAAATAGTTGATTTATTTCGTTAGTAAATACACTAATTTTTTCGTTTATATGCAGGAATAGAATAGAAGATATCACAAGCCGTCTACTTAAGGAGGGTTTTAGAGGACACACGTCAGGCACTCCCTGTTAAGTGATTTGATCTCCATGAACATATATTCCATTTTTTAATTTTTATTTTGTTGGATGTGTGTACGACAGTAGGTGCTTGATCAGAGCGCATACATGCTCCTATTTCACCGCCTCGTTGGTTCCGTATGTCGTGTCTTAGAAACAGGAAGTTGTAGCTGTTTAGATTTACCGAACTTATGGAAATACTTGGTTTGAGCCAGGTCTCCAATAAAAGTATTACATGGACGTCTATGACTTGAAATATGTGATAGAACTCGTCAAGATGGGCCGGCAGAGATTTGACATTCACGTGTGCAATATGTAGTTAGTGCTTTCGGCTGCAAAGCTCACAAGCATGTCACTGGTAGACATTAGCAACTCTGAGCTATAGAGGGTGGAGAAACAAAGCATACCGAATCGCTCTGAGGTAGGCGAGAAGGGTTTACGGAAATGAAAAGTGGCAGGTATCTTCAGAAGAAGGGAGATATTGTGGCCAAGGCTGCATGTTTTGGACCAGTCACTGAACACCTGAATGGAAACAAGAGAAGAAACTAGCTAAATAGAGATAGAATAACCTGTGCGCAAGAGTATTGAAAGTGAGATAAATATAATAAAAACAGAGTGTATTTTTAATGGTTCTAATGATGAGTAACAAAAGAAAAATGATAATAAATACTCGGATTTTAATAAATTTATAGGCAGACAGGAAAACTAATTAACGTATTTTTGAAGAAGCAGTATGTATAACTGCACCCATTAAATATAAATCTGAACCATATTACTTTATTTATCCTATAGACAGAGAAGGGTCTGTGGGATATGGAAAGAAGTCTTCTTCACCTACGCATGATGTAAACCTACGAAATATTATAACATAACAGCTAAAATAAATTATATTACAACCAATAACGTTGCAATAATTCTTATTAGTTTAAAAGGGAACTATGTGGAAAATTTTATGCAACAGAAAATTACTTAATCCACTCTTAGATTTCATTACATTTCTCATAAGTTCGATGTTCTCTAGCTATATGTGCCCCAATCCAATTAAGTTTTTACTGAGTGTAGAGAACAGAAAACTATTGCTGACAACGAAAGGCATCAATTAATACACATATTATTAATATTATTCAGAAAATTTAGAAAACACGTGCAAAAGAACACACACCGCACTGCAGTTCATGATATCTTTATTGTGGACGTGCCTTAGGTGCGATCTGTTGCAGGAATCGCGCGATATGCTGCAAGCATTGAGGGACACCGACAAGTGGCACTACGGAAATAGTGTACAACAAGTTGGGAATTTGGATCAGAAGAAAAGCGCGCTCGGGCAGCCGAAGTAGCTACGACGAAAGCTTGCGTTCAGCAGGAAATCAGGGTTCGAATTCTGGTGCGGTACAAATTTTCATTTGTCACCATTGCCCTCGTGTGGTAGATGTCGGTATTTCTCTCTCATCAAACACATTTTTTATCCACATGAGAGAATAAGATTTGTTAACGGCGTACCATGTTTACGTTACAGGTTACAGACATTGCTCGTGACGACCATCTGCATCCATGACAGCCTGAAACCACACTGGAGATAACATTTCACAATTGTTATCAGCACTTTAGAACGGTGGACCATGGGAAGTTCAGTTGTAACACAGTTCATGAACTGCTTGAAAATCACAAATTGCGTCCAGAAGACTCAGCCACGG
Source organism: Schistocerca nitens (assembly GCF_023898315.1). NCBI lineage: Eukaryota > Metazoa > Arthropoda > Insecta > Orthoptera > Acrididae > Schistocerca > Schistocerca nitens. The sequence goes on along the minus strand of NC_064617.1, from coordinate 440,984,551 downwards.
GAAAAGTTATTGCTTCAAAAATCTTTGCTGCAGTTGAGAGTCGGCTACTCCCGTGAGGAATTCCCAAACCACTAATTAATTCGAACTTCTGAATCATGTTCTTCAACTCCATTGTGGAAAGGGGACCTCTCTGTATTCGTTTAATGCGTAGATACGTGCGAAGAGTAGCAGCACTATTGCTGTACTTTGGATAAAAGGGCTTTGCGAGTAAGATCCTCCACACATTGTCCTGACTCATTTCAACTGTATGAAGCTGTAATCCACACTGATGCTTGTATTTCAACCCTTCATCGCCGTACAAATATCAGCATCATGACACTAACACTACTAAGAACGCAAATCTTGCAGCACACAGTCTGGACATCATCCCCATAGAGTCGGTTACCCCGACGGTAAATGATTATCCATCTTCTCTGGCTCAGGTAGCAAAAGTGTAATTATAGGCACCCCGTACAGCTATAAAATTTAAATATCTACGTGAAATAATACAACCAAATGCTTTCGACAAAGATGTTAGCAAGGGTAAGGAAAATGGAAGTGGCTCTTCGATTAAGATAAAAGCTGTATATCATTTGATTTACATTGAAGAGCCAAAGAGACTGGTAAAACTGCCTCACATCGTGCAGAGCCCAAGCGAGCACGCAGAAGGGCCACAACACGACGTGGCCTGGACACGAGTAATGTCTGAAGTAGTGCTGAAGGGAACTGACACCATGAATCCTACAGGGCTGTCCATAAATCCGTAAGAGTACGACAGAATTGACATCTCTTCTGAACAGCACGTTGCAAGGCACCCCTGATATTCTCAATAATGTTCATGGCTGGAGAGTCAGGTGGCCAGCGGAAGTGTTTAAAGTCAGAAGAGTGCTCCTGGATACAGTCTGTAGCAATTCTGGATGTGTCGGGTGTCGCACTGTCCTGCTGGAATTGCCCACCTCCGTCGAAATGCGCAATGGACATGATTGGATTCAGGTGATCAGTGAGGATGTTTACGTACGTGTCACCTCCCAGAGTCGTATCTAGACATATCAAGGGTCCCATATCACTACAAATGCACACTCTCCACACCATTACAGAGCCTCCACCAGCTTGAACAGTCCCCTGCAGACATGCAGCGTCCATGGACTCATGAGGTTGTCTCCATACCTGTACACGACCATCCACTCGATACAATTTGAAACGAGACTCGTCCGACCAGGCAACATGTTTCCTATCATCAACAGTCCAATGTCGGTATTGACGGGGCCAAGCGAGGCTAAAGCTCTGTCGTGCAGTCAGAAAGGGTACACGAGCGGACCTTCGGCTCAGAAAGTCCATATCAGTGATGTTTCGTTGAATGGTTTGCACTCTTTGTTTATGGCCCAACATTCAAATCTGCTGAAATTTGCGGAAGGGTTGCATTTATGTCACGTTGAACGATTCTCTTCAGTCGTCGTTGCTCCCTTTCTTGCAGTATCTTTTTCCGGCCGCAGCGTTGTCGGCGATTTGATGTTTTACCGTATTCCTGATATTCACGGTACACTCGCGTGATGGCCGTACGAGAAAATCCCCAGTTCATAGCCACACTATGTGATCAAAACTATCCGGACACCCCCAAAAGCCGGCGGGAGTGGCTGAGCAGTTCTAGGCGCTACAGTCTGGAACCGCGCGACCGCTACGGTCTCAGGTTCGAATCCTGCCTCGGGCATGGATGTGTGTGATGTCCTTAGGTTAGTTATGTTTAAGTAGTTCTAAGTTCTAGGAGACTGATGACCACAGCAGTTTAGTCCCAAAGTGCTCAGAGCCATTTGAACCATTTGAACAACCCCAAAAACATACGTTTTTCATATTAGGTGCATTGTGCTGCCACCTACCGCCAGATATTCCATATCAGCGACCTCATGGTCAGTTGATTGGGTGTCACTTGTGTCTTACGTCTGTACGCCAGATTTCCACACTCCTAAACATCCCTAGGTCCACTGTTTCCGATGTGATAGTGAAGCGGAAACGTGGAGGGACACGTACAGCAGAAAAGCGTTCAGGCCGACCTCTTCTGTTGACTGACAGAGACTGCCGACAGTTGAAGAGGGTCGTAATGTGTAATATCCAGACCGATACACAGGAATTCTAAACTGCATCAGGATCCACCGTAAGTACTAAGGTAGTTAAGCGGGAGGCGAGAAAACTTGGATTTCATGGTCGAGCAGCTGCTCATAAGCCACACATCACTCCGGTAAATGTAAACGACTCCTCGCTTGGTGTAAGGAGCGTAAACACTGGACGACTGAACAGTGGAAAAACGTTTTGTACAGTAACGAACCACAGTACACAATGTGGCGATCCAATGGCAGGGTGTGGGTATGGCGAATGATCGGTGAACATCATCTGCCAGCGTGTGTAGTGCCAGCAGTAAAATTCAATGGCGGTAGTGTTATGGCGTGCTCGTGTTTTTCATGGAGGGGGCTTGCACCCCTTGTTGTTTTGCGTGACACTATCACAGCACAGGCCTACACTGATGTTTCAAGCACCTTCTTGCTTTCCACTGTTGAAGAGCAATTCGAGAATGGCGACTGCATCTTTCAACACGATCAAGCACCTGTTCATAATGCACGGCCTGTGGCGGAGAGGTTACACGACAATAACATCCCTGGAATGGACTGGCCAGCACAGAGTCCTGACCTGAATCCTATAGAATACATTTGAGAACCCGTGGTCTAGGGGTAGCGTCTTTGATTCATAATCAAAACGTCTTCGGTCCCGGGTTCGATCCCCGCCACTGCCTAAACTTTGATAAATAATCAGCATTGGCAGCCGAAGACTTCCGGCATAACAAGTCAGTCTAATTCTGCCAACGGCCTTGTCAATGAGGGCGGAGGAGCGGGTAGAGGTTCAGGGCACTCTCTTGTCCTAGGGGTGGGAAATTGCCCCCAAAAGGCGGAAGAATCAGCAATGATCAACGACATGAGGATGCAGAAGGCAATGGAAACCACTGAATTAAAGACACGTGACGTGTATCCACAGGACATGTGGCCTGTAATTGAAGAAGTGTCATGATGATCTCTCCATTGGCAAAAGATTCCGGAATAGTACCCCATTCGGATCTCCAGGAGGGGACTGCCAAGGGGGAGATTACCATGAGAAAAAGATTGAATAATCTACGAAAGGATAACGTTCTACGAGTCGGGGCTTGGAATGTCAGAAGCTTGAACGTGGTAGGGAAACTAGAAAATCTGAAAAGGGAAATGCAAAGGCTCAATCTAGATATAGTATAGATATAGTAGAGGTCAGTGAAGTGAAGTGGAAGGAAGACAAGGATTTCTGGTCAGATGAGTATCGGGTAATATCAACAGCAGCAGGGAAATGGTATAACAGGTGTAGTATTCGTTATGAATAGGAAGGTAGGGCAGAGGGTGTGTTACTGTGAACAGTTCAGTGACCAGGTTGTTCTAATCAGAATCGACAGAAGACCAACACCGACAACGATAGTTCAGGTACACATGCCGACGTCGCAGGCTGAACAGATAGAGAAAGTGTATGAGGATATTGAAAGGGTAATGCAGTATGTGAAGGGGAACGAAAATCTAATAGTCATGGGCAACTGGAATGCAGTTGTAGGGGAAGGAGTAGAAGAAAAGGTTACAGGAGAATATGGGCTTGGGACAAGGAATGAAAGAGGAGAAAGACTAATTGAGTTCTGTAACAAGTTTCAGCTAGTAATAACGAATACCCTGTTCAAGAATCACAAGAGGAGGAGGTATACTTGGAAAAGGCCGGGAGATACGGGAAGATTTGAATTAGATTACATCATGGTCAGACAGAGATTCCGAAATCAGATACTAGATTGTAAGGCGTACCCAGGAGCAGATATAGACTCAGATCACAATATAGTAGTGATGAAGAGTAGGCTGAAGTTCAAGACATTAGTCAGGAAGAATCAACACGCAAAGAAGTGGGATACGGAAGTACTAAGGAATGACGAGATACGTTTAAAGTTCTCTAACGCTATAGATACAACAATAAGGAATAGCACAGTAGGCAGCACAGTTGAAGAGGAATGGACATCTCTAAAAAGGGCCATCACAGAAGTTGGGAAGGAAAACATAGGTACAAAGAAGGTAGCTGCGAAGAAACCATGGGTAACAGAAGAAATACTTCAGTTGATTGATGAAAGGAGGAAGTACAAACACGTTCCGGGAAAATCAGGAATACAGAAATACAAGTCGCTGAGGAATGAAATAAATAGGAAGTGCAGGGAAGCTAAGACGAAATGGCTGCAGGAAAAATATGAAGACATCGAAAAGGATATGATTGTCGGAAGGACAGACTCAGCATACGGGAAAGTCGAAACAACCTTTGGTGACATTAAAAGCAACGGTGATAACATTGAAAGTGCAACGGGAATTCCACTGTTAAATGCAGAGGAGAGAGCAGATAGGTGGAAAGAATACATTGAAAGCCTTTATGAGAGTGAAGATTTGTCTGATGTGATAGAAGAAGAAACAGGAGTCGATTTAGAAGAGACAGGGGATCCAGTATTAGAATCGGAATTTAAAAGAACTTTGGAGGACTTACGGTCAAATAAGGCAGAAGGGATAGATAACATTCCATCAGAAATTCTAAAATCATTGGGGGAAGTGGCAACAAAACGACTATTCACGTTGGTGTGTAGAATATATGAGTCTGGCGATATACCATCTGACTTTCGGAAAAGCATCATCCACACAATTCCGAAGACGGCAAGAGCTGACAAGTGCGAGAATTATCGCACAATCAGCTTAACAGCTCATGCATCGAAGCTGCTTACAAGAATAATATACAGAAGAATGGAAAAGAAAATTGAGAATGCGCTAGGTGACGATCAGTTCGGCTTTAGGAAAAGTAAAGGGACGAGAGAGGCAATTCTGACGTTACGGCTAATAATGGAAGCAAGGCTAAAGAAAAATCAAGACACTTTCATAGGATTTGTCGACCTGGAAAAAGCGTTCGACAATATAAAATGGTGCAAGCTGTTCGAGATTCTGAAAAAAGTCGGGTAAGCTAAAGGGAGAGACGGGTCATTTACAATATGTACAACAACCAAGAGGGAATAATAAGAGTGGACGATCAAGAACGAAGTGCTCGTATTAAGAAGGGTGTAAGACAAGGCTGTAGCCTTTCGCCCCTACTCTCCAATCTGTACATCGAGGAGGCAATGATGGAAATAAAAGAAAGGTTCAGGAGTGGAATTAAAATACAAGGTGAAAGGATATCAATGATACGATTCGCTGAAGAAATTGCTATCCTGAGTGAAAGTGAAGAAGAATTAAATGATCTGCTGAACGGAATGAACAGTCTAATGAGTACACAGTATGGTTTGAGAGTAAATCGGAGAAAGACGAAGGTAATGAGAAGTAGCAGAAATGAGAACAGCGAGAAACTTAACATCAGGATTGATGGTCACGAAGTCAATGAAGTTAAGGAATTCTGCTACCTAGGCAGTAAAATAACCAATGACGGTCGGAGCAAGGAGGACATCAAAAGCAGACTCGCTATGGCAGAAAAGGCGTTTCTGGCAAATAGAAGTCTACCAATATCAAATACCGGCCTTAATTTGAGGAAGAAATTTCTGAGGATGTACGTCAGGACTACAGCATTGTATGGTAGTGAAACATGGACTGTGGGAAAACCGTAACAGAAGAGAATCGAAGCATTTGAGATGTGGTGCTATAGACGAATGTTGAAAATTAGGTGGACTGATAAGGTAAGGAATGGGGAGGTTCTACGCAGAATCGGAGAGGAAAGGAATATGTGGATAACACTGATAAGGAGAAGGGACAGGATGATAGGACATCTGCTAAGACATGAGGGAATGACTTCCATGGTACTAGAGGGAGCCGTAGAGGGCAAAAACTGTAGAGGAAGACAGAGATTGGAATACGTCAAGCAAATAAATGAGGACATAGGTTGCAAGTGCCATTTCTGAGATGAAGAGGTTAGCACAGGAAAGGAATTTGTGGCGGGCCGCATCAAACCAGTCAGAAGACCGATAAAAAAAAAAAAAAAAAAAAACGTTTGGGATGTTTTGGAACGTCGACTTCGTGTCAGGCCTCACCGAACGATATCGATATCTCTCCCCAGTGCAGCACTCCGTGAAGAAAGGGCTGCCATTCCCCAGGAAACCTTCCAGCACCTAACTAAACGTATGCCTGCGAGAGTGGAAGCTGTCATGAAGGCTAAGGATGGACCAACACCATATTTAATTCCAGCATTACCGATGGAGGGCATCACGAACTTGTAAGTCATTTTCAGCCAGGTATCCGGATTCTTTTGATCACATAGTGTACCTCAGAGATGCTGTGTCCCATCGCACGTCCAGACTCATTTAAATCTTGACAACCTGCCATTGTAGCAGCAGTAACCGATTCAACAACTACACCAGACGCTTGCTGTCTTATATAGGCGCTGTCGATCGCAGCGCCGTATTCTGCCTCCTTAGTTATCTCTATATTTGAATACACATTCCTATACCAGTTTCTGCGGCGCATCAGTGTATTTCCATAAAAGCATAAATCCGGAACAAGAACACTGTCATTAGACCAGAATGCGTTTACACTTCAGAATGCCTTTCGTTTGAACAACCAAACAATTAAGTGAAATAGAAAAAAGGAAGGGGAAATAATAAGCAAACTCTTGGGACCAAAATATTTAACTTAAAATGGAAATTAAGAAGTAATAAAGGAGCTTATGAAAGAATACACCGAATATTAGACACAAAGAGGAAGAGAAGAGTTGTATTCTGTGGATATCTAAAAAGGCTACACGAAAAAAGAGTAACAAAACGAATTTTTAAATTTTCTGACAGAAACCCACATATCAATGGCACGCCTCAAACAAGACAAAGCGGACCCCTAGAGAATTGGGAATAGCGAAGGAAGAAATAGGCCTAAGAAAAAAATTCCAAACAAAACTAAAAAAGTTTCAAGTGCTTTTAGGAGAAAACAAAGAAAAAGACAGGTGCAATATGGGCAGAAGAAAGAAGTGTAAAACATAGGCAAAGAATGAGTCACCACTGGAAAGGAAGAAAGGAGGAAAGGAAGACGACATAGCTTGTTTCAAGTGGTCATTAGTTGGCCAAACCAGTAAATAATAATAATAATAATAATATTAACAATAATAAAAATAATGAAAATTTGTATACAAATGAGTAAGTGGAATTTGAGATATGTCGATCTTACTAGCATTAAGCAGTCTACATCTACATCTACGTGCCTAGCAGAGGGTTCATCGAACCACCTTCACAATAGTTCTCTATCACTCCAATCTCGAACAGCGCGAAGAAAAAAGAACACCCATATCTTCCCTTGCGAGCTCTGATTCCCCTTATTTTATTATGATGATCGTTTCTTCCTGTGAGGTCGGCGTCAGCACAATGTTTTCGCATTCAGAGGAGCAAGTGACTCAAATTTCTTGACAAGATTCTTCCGCAACGAAAAATGCCTTTGTTTGAATGATGTCCACCTCAAATCCTGTATCATGTCAGTGACCCTCTCTCCCCTATTTCACAATAATACAAAACGTGCTGCTCTTCTTTAAACTTTCTCGATGTACTCCGTTAATGTTATCTGGTAAGGGTCCCAGGCCGAGCAGCAGTACTTGAAAACAGAGCGGACAAGCGTAATGTAGGGAGTGTCTTTCGTAGATCTGTTACATTTTCTTTCTGCCAATGAAGTGCAGTCTTCGGTTTGCCTCCCCCCAATATTTTCTATACGTTCTTTCCAGTTTAAGTTGTTCGTAACTGTAATTCCTAGGTCCTTAGTTGAATTTACGGCCTTTAATTTTTCTGATTTATTGTGCAAGCGAAACTTAACAAATTCCTTTTAGCACTCACGTGGATGACATCACTCTTTTCATTATTACCAATAACCGAACCATACAGATATCTTTTCTAAATCGTTTTTCAATTTGTTTTGACTTTCTGGTGGCTTTGCTAGTCGATAAACGGCAACATCATCTCCAGACAACTTAAGGCCGCTGCTCAGATTGTCCCTTAATTCGTTTATGCAGATAAGGAATGGCAAAGGGCCTGTAACACTATCTAGGGGAACGCCAGAAACCACATCAGTTTTAATCGATGATCTCCCGTCAGTTACTACGAACTGTGACCTTTCTGGCAGGAAATCACGAATCCAGTCACGTAACTGAGACGATATTCCATAAGCACGCAGTTCCACTACAAGTCGCTTGTGTGGTACAATGTCAAAAGCCTTCTGGAAATCCAGAAATACGGAATCAATTTGAAATCCTTTGTCAATGGCACTCAATACATAGTGTGTGTAAAGTGCTAGACGTGTTTCACAAGAACGATGCTTTTTTAGTCCGTGTTGACTATGTATCAATAGACCGTTCTCTTCGACACAATTCATAAGGTTCGAACGCAACATATGTTCCACAATCCTGCTGCATACTGACGTTAAGGATACGGGCTTGTAATTTAGTGAGTTATTCCTACCACCTTTCTTTAATACTGGTGTCACTTGTGCAACTTTCCAGTCTTTGGGTACGGATCTTTCGTAGAGGGAGCAGTTTTATATGATTGTTAAGGCTGGGGCTATTGCATCAGCATATTCTGAAAAGAACCTAATTGGTATACAGTTTGGACAATTACACTTGCTTTTACAAGTGAAGTTGCTTCACCACTCTGAGGATATCTATTTCTAAGTTAGTCATGTTGGGAGCTGTTCTTGGTTCGAATTCTGGAATATTTACTTCGTCTTCTTTGGTGAAGGAATTTCGGAAGGCTGTATTAAGTAATTCCGCTTTGGTAGCACTGTCATCGATAGTATTTCCATTGCTATCGCGCAGAGAAGACGTTGATTGTGTCTTGCCGCTAGCATACTTTACTTAGGACCAGAATCTCTCTGGGTTTCCTCCAAGATTTCGGGACAATGTTTCGTTATAGAAATTATTATAAGCATCTGCCTCTGAAGTCCGAGCTAAATTTCCAGCTTCTGTTCAAATGGTTCAAATGGCTCTGAGCACTATGGGACTCAACTGCTGAGGTCATTAGTCCCCTAGAACTTAGAACTAGTTAAACCTAACTAACCTAAGGACATCATAAACATCCATGCCCGAGGCAGGATTCGAACCTGCGTCCGTAGCGGTCTTGCGGTTCCAGACTGCAGCGCCAGCTTCTGTAAAAGATCGACAATCTTGGGGATTTTGCTTTCCTTTAAATTTGTCATGCTTTTTTCCTTGTTTCTGCTACAATGTTCTGACCCGTTTTGTGTACCAAGCAGGATCGGCTCCGTCGTTTATTAATTTATTTCGTATAAATCTCTCAATTGCTGCTGATATTTTTCTTTGAATGCAAGCCACACCTGGTCTACTCTTACATTGTTAATGTGGAAGGAGAGGAGGCTGTCTCTCAGGAAGGCATCGAGTTTTTATTTACTTTTTTGAATGGGTATATTTTTCGTTTATTTTTGAAGAATTTGGGGGTTACAATATTCAGTCTCGCTATGACAGCCCTGTGTTCACTAAACCCTGTGTACGTTTTGATGCTCGTTATTAGCTCAGGATTATTTGTTGCTAAGAGGTCAAGTGTATTTTCACAGCCTTTTACTATTCGCTTGAGCTCATGAACTAATTGCTAAAAATAATTTTCAGAGAATGCGTCCAGCACAATTTCAGAAGATGTTTTATGTGTACGGGTAAGGGATGAACCTCATTGCGAGCAGTAACTGAGCTGGCCACTGGTGTGGACCGACGGGCGAATTCAAACGTTCTGGACGTCAGTTGGGTCCCCTCAGCCGGCCCACAACAGTATGTCCATCCACTGTGGCTACAAGCTGTCTTATTGGTGCCATCATAGCCTGGAGCTGAGAGTGATGCGTCACAAACTTGGCTCGCATCCACACACAGCAATCACATTCGCTATCCATAGTAAAGACAGTGGAAAACTACACTACACAGACAGACAAGGACTATCAACAAGCGCTACGGAACTCTACTACAGACACAGACACAGAGACAAGAACTGTGCCTAATAAATTAGATTAACATGCAGAGATTCAAAAACTGAACTACCAATGCACTCGGGTGAGACTGCTTAATTCGCTCCTGATTAGGGAGTTGCAATACATTACAAAATCCTCATGTGAGTAGTCACATCGAACAGAACCATATGACAACACTACAAATGTCAGAGTTACAAGTACAAAAGGAATCAATGTGGAGAAGAAGAGAAAAATAATAGGGAAGATCAGAAGATGGGATGGATAAAAACAGAAATAGAACTGGATTACAAGAGTATAGAGAGAGAAGCTACGTCGATAATAAAGGATAAAGCTTTAATCTACTCTAGGTTATGGATGAGAAGCAGGTTACAGGGTAATTTGTTCCATAGTCGTATGGCTGATATAGAAAATGGAAAGAGAAAGATTTTGTGTTGTGCGAAGGTACAGCCTAGATGAACATATCCGATCTGGTACTGCAATTGTGGAAAGATGGTTGATATTTCATATGTGAGGAGAGATACTGAGTAATCGATGAAATGTGAAAATAACGTTGCCTATCTTGTAGCATTCAACCTAACTGAGTATAGGAAGGGCCGATGTTGCACGCGTATCTTACGCATGCGTTTATTGATAACTCGAGTCACTTGGAGTTTGCGCTGTTTGTGCCGTGTTGAACTGCAGCACAGTAGTAAAGATTTGGCATGACTGAAGATCGGAGCAATATTGATTAATTTGGCACGAAAATATTTTCCTGAATTTTTGATTGCTTGTAGACGGAGAAGAGACACCTTACAAGCTGAAACAGTTTCCTCTTCGCAATTTAGATACTCATCCAAGATTATGCCGCGGTCTTTTACTGTTTTTAAAAGTAATTGGATACCATTTAGTAGCAGTGGTGTGGCTGCTACGCGAAAATGTCTTCTGATCAACTACCAGTGCGATAGGAGAACGACCTGTACGGTTTAGTTTAAGAGCCACGGTATGTATCCATTGTAGTACTGACGAAAGATTCCATATCTAATATGGCAGAAATAATGTTCGTTTGGCTGGCACTTATGTACAACGGGATATCGTCAGCATATAAGCACAACGAGTACCAAGAGGGACTCAATGATGAACTTTCAGCATTGCAGCGCGTCAGCTCTGCAACTCCATGATAAGTCTTCTCCGACCCACATATGACTCGTTGACATCTGTTTTTGAGGTACCTATTGGACAATAGTATCGTACTGTTTGAGAGGTTTTTTTAATAAATAGTGCGTCGAAATCAAACATATCAAAAGCCTCGCTGAAGTCAAGCTGTGGTAAAAAGGTCGCTTCACTTGTGGAAATTGGATGGGGAGAGATTGGGGCTGTATGTAGGATGTGTACGGGCTTCCCAGAGAAACTTCTTCAGAGTATCGAAACAACACTGGCAACATGTGGGCCTGTCCATAGTTCCGATCTCTCCCCAGGCGGTTTCCGTAGTTTTGGAGCCCTTAAGGAAGATGTACGTGGCCGTCGATTTATTTCGGAAAAAGAGGTGCACGCCTGGGATCAACCGTGGTTTCGTAGGCATCCACAAACATTTTTTTCATGAAGACATTGACCGTCTTGCCTCACAGTGGGATAAATGTATTAACAACTATGGGGCTACTATTGAAATAATGAACAGTTTACTTACTTGTTTTCATCTGCCTCGTTTTCATTTGACTGTCCTTTATCGTGTCGAGAACGCTTTTTAATCATTCCCACGCTGTGGTGTACTGTGTCTCTAAGAAAATGTTTTAAGGAAAACACATCTATCGAGAAGGTGTTATCTTGTGGCTGATAATTTATCGCAGCTCGAGAATGGACTGCTGTTGAGAAAAAACCGTTAAGTTCAGCTACAGAGGCTTGAAACACACTATCAGATTTTGCCTTTTATATGCAAAAACTTAGCATTTCTTTCCACATTTATGAGGATTAGACAGACTGCATGCAACAGAGTGTGCGTTCCTGATTTTGCCGTTCGGCACATTTGTTTAGCTTTGTTTCACAGCTTCCTGTATACTTGATATTGTTAAAGAGTTCTTCTTCATTTGTATCTTCTGTATGAAGAATCACGTTTATTCATTATCTGGTGTAGTTCTGAAGCCAACCATGGAGTACGATCTCTCTTTACTTTGTTAGGAGAGTTAGGGCCATCTTTGTCACTCAATGCAATAAGTCTGCTACTTAACTTCCGGACCGTATTGTCTGATGTCGGCTCATTCCTTACATTCTGCCACGGAATATTTGAAAAGTCCTTCTGTAGGTTATCGTGGTTAACTTTTTTTGAGTTTCTGTAGGTTATTAGGTGAGATTTTTCACGGTCTGCTGTGAGTACAGCAACAATATCACATCATGTGCAGAAAGCCCAGGGTTAGAAGTCTGACTGGTGCAAATTACTTTGGCTCTGAGCACCATGGGACTTAACATCTGTGGTCATCAGTCCCCTAGAACTTAGAACTACTTAAACCTAACTAACCTAAGGACATCACACACATCCATGCCCGAGGCAGGATTCGAACCTGCGACCGTAGCAGTCGCGCGGTTCCGGACTGCGCGCCTAGAACCGCTAGACCACCGCGGCCGGCGCAAATTACTTTATATGACCTCTTTGTTACTGTTATAATCTATATAATGGTGTGGCTGTAGGGCGTGCAATGTGTTGCATCCACAGGTATAATGCTCATGCTATTAGATTCGAACAGTCTTTATAAATTCTCTGCACAGCAAGAGGTCGACTGCGGGTCTATATTTTTGTCGTCCATTACGATTACACGCTCGTACTGCGACACTAGCGAGGACAAAGTTGATTGAAGGTGATAATGAAACATTGAATTTTGCGTGGTTCGTAGATTACTCTGATTACGACTTTCTGACTAGGTACATCTATTTGGAGAAACAAGAACTCTCTTCTCTTTCGACATTTACATATGAGTACTTAGTATCTTCGGCTTCCCCACTGCGTAATTAGCTAATAAAAGGCACAAATAACAGATCGGGAAATTAATCATAAGAAGATGTAAGCGAGATGAAGGTCAGTAATTAAGACAGAAAATGTGGTTCAAATGGCTCTGAGCACTATGGGACTTAACATCTATGGTCATCAGTCCCCTAGAACTTAGAATTACTTAAACCTAACTAACCTAAGGACATCACACAACACCCAGCCATCACGAGGCAGAGAAAATCCCTGACCCCGCCGGGAATCGAACCCGGGAACCCGGGCGTGGGAAGCGAGAACGACAGAAAATGTGAAGACACCTGAAAACGAAAAGGTGCTGGCAAAATGAAGATATAAGTGAAACATGCTTGTGTAGCATCGTATGCTAAGTAGTCTGCGTCGTATGCTAAGTAGTCTATAGGGTTTCGGGAAACTCTCGTACGAGCGCCAAACAAGGCAGCGTAGTTGATAAGGCACCAGGCTGTTGCTCTTGAGAAACAGGTTTCAATGCCCCTTCCGGTAGTTTTGATTTGGTCTTGTTGAAGTTCCCTGTATCACTTAACGCGAATGACACTATCAAATTCCAGCTAATCTTTGTCATACCCGAGTTTGTGTTTTGCCTATGGAGTCCCCTTCAAAGACAAGACGGTAATCTCTAATCTTCCATTTTTGTAGCAAGAGAAACATGCTTGTCCAAAAGCATAAACATCGCATCCAAGTGTGTAATGGCCTCCTGCCCATTCCAGAAGAAGTAGTTTTGTATCACGGTATTTAGTCAGTAACCATCATCTGTGTGTCTTATGTGACGAAATGTGGTTTCAGATTTACTAAAGAGGATTGAGCATATCATGAGATACACGCTTATCCCCTTACGTACTTTTCCTGGACTCCAAAACGTGTCTGGGCGCTTCGTGACAAAACCAGCTGCTGTGACTGCCTGTTTCGATAGCCTGTTTCGCGACCTCTGCGCATCTTGCTGTGTTAACGTAGCTCAATAAGTATTACCATGTTGTCTTAGCTGCTCGTAAAATACATCCAAACAATTTTCAGAGAACTTTGAACGTGTAGTAAATAGAACGCTGTCGAAATAAAAATAGCAACATAAAAAAAAATTAATGCAAAGTAATGACATTTCGGGAATACATCTGCCTAGCTAACGTACTCCAGTAATTAACACTGCAAGATCACAGATTAATGTAAGTGCAAGGTAAGCCATTACAAACGTTAATAAGCGTTGTAAGCCTCAGAATGCTGCGCGCAAGCATGCAGACGAGCATGCACTGTGCTGTAAAGGTACCGGATGTCAGTTTGTGGGGTGGAGTTCCATGCCCGTTGGACTTGGTCGGCCAATACAGGGACTGTTAAAGCCGTTTGTCGATGGCGCTGGAGTTGTCGTCCGATGATGACCGATATGTGCTCGATGGAAGACAGATCTGATGGTCGAGCAGGCCAAGGCAACATGTCGACACTCCGTACATCATGTTGAGTTACAAAAGCGGTATGTGGGCGAGCGTTATTCTGTTGCAAAACACCCCCTCGAATGGCAGCACAAAAGGTCGAATCACCGGACTGCCGAACAAATTTGCAGTCAGGGTTGCGTCGACAACGAGGTCATTAGAAACGGACCAGGAGCACGGATTAGAAAAGGATGGGGAACGAAATCTTCTGTGCCCTTGCAGAGGAAATATCCAGGCATTTGGCTAAAGCGGTTTAGGGAAATCCTCCCTACCCTCCAGTGAACTCTCGCTTGACACCACTGAAGTCGTAAATGGTGGTGGTTTGGGGTCAATGGAATGGGTGTCTGGCTCGGAGCTGTCCTTGAAGTAAACGTTTTTTAACTGTTCGTTGTGTCACTATGGTGCGATTTGCTGGTCAAAGACCTGCTGCAGATGCAATACGATGCGCCAGAGCCATATGTCAAACACGATGTGTGGTGTCACCGCCAGACACCACACTTGCTAGGTGGTAGCTTAAATCGGCCGCGGTCCATTAGTACATGTCGGACCCGCGTGTCGCCACTGTCAGGATCGCAGACCGAGCGCCACCACAAGGCAGGTCTCGAGAGACGTACTAGCACTCGCCCCAGTTGTACGACGACGTTGCTAGCGACTACACTGACGAAGCCTTTCTCTCATTTGCCGAGAGACAGTTAGAATAGCCTTCAGCTAAGTTAATGGCTACGACCTAGCAAGGCGCCATTTGTACCATTGCATGTATCTCAAGATAGTCTCACTTGTATCATCAAGAATGCTGTATACCAAAGGACGATATAAAAGTTAAGTGTTCTAGTAGCTACGTTCTTTTCTTTATCACATTCATTACGAATCCTGTTCCAGACTTCGCGCCAGTCGGCGTGTGTGTACGTGTGCCCTTTCGGCTACCCGTCACTGTGGACTGGCTGCCTTGTCAGTCCACTACACGATGATCTTCCCCCTCGGTAGTACCACGTGGCTGTCCGGATCTTCTTGCGGTTCAAATGGCCCTGAGCACTATGGGACTTAACATCTGAGGTCATCAGTCCCCTAGAACTTAGAACTACTTAAACCTAACTAACCTAAAGACATTAGACACATCCATGTCCGAGGCAGGATTCGAACCTGCGACCGTAGCAGTCGCGCGGGTCCGGACTGAAGCGCCTGGAACCGCTCGGCAATAGCGGCCGGCGATCTTCTTGTGGCCGTACATTCTCGTGACCACGCTGCCAGCAATCATGTACAGTGCTTACATTCCTGCCAAGTCTGTCAGAAATCGCATAAGGAACATCCAGCTTCTCGTAGCCCTATTACACGACTTCATTCGCAATGAATGAGCTGTTAATAATTGCATCTTCGTCGCGTTAAATACACTCTTGACTAACACCAACTCACCACCTCCTGCCTCGAAGGTAACTAACGCTCAGGACCGTTACAATGTGTATTTAAATCAAATCTGCTTTGCATCCTCATAGTGAGTCCACTAGCTCCGCTCTTATACGATTGACGCGAAATTTGAATAATCGTCTTTCAGATGTTGACATACGCCTATCAACTTTCTATTATGTCGCTAAGCTCATCCTCGATGTTGCGATTTTTTTTATTTTTTTTTTTTTTTTTTTTTTTGCGGTCAGTGTATTATACAAGATATTTTCTAGATAGTTAAACGGAGTTCGACTAGCAGTAGAAATATGAAATCCCACTTAAGGCTACATTCCAGATGTATAGGTCATTCTACGTATGTCTCTCTGTTTTCATCCCTATGTGTATACTGAGTGAACCAGAGTTCACTCGCAAAATTTCAGAGCCTGTTCGCATATATTTTCCGGATATTTTGGTATAAGGAACCCATGGTCTCCGGTGACTCGTTACAAAATAATTGTATTTCGTTTGATTTCTTACCACCATTTATATCTGAATTGCTCAGGAAATATCACCACAAGAGTACAAATTGCGATGGTATTTCCCGTGCGAATTCCATTCTAACATGGAAGAATACGTTTTCTCGTAGGCCCATACCGTATGTACAGACGCATAAATATTGTGATATAATTGCTGCCGCTGCGGGAACAGTTCAGTACAGCGCTGTGATGCCGCTCCCCCGTCGCTGGCAGTACGCCTACGCACGAAGTGCATGTCGGCCAACTCTTTATCAGTAAAGCTGCTGCTATGTATAACTGTTAACGTACAACTAACACTGCCAGAAGAATAAATACGAGGCAAAAACGAGTAGCACTGAATACAAGTTTGAGACCGAAGAGTAAAATGAACATTACGGTTCTCAACGTTTGCCCCCGGAAACTTGTTTTCTCTCAGAAGAAAGTTCCACCATTTCTCATAAAAAGTCTTCGTGCTGTATTTTTTCCCCAAGACGTTTCGTTTCTTCAATATTAGATGCTATTAGATTTTTAGAAGAGTTTTCTTTCGTGTTGTCTTCCAGAGAAATTTGCTATAACATCTTTTCTTCCCACGATGACGTTTCTTAGTTTTCCAGAGGTAGGCGCGCAGTCCGGAACCGTGGGACTGCTACGGTCGCAGGTTCGAATCCTGCCTCGGGCATGAATGTGTGTGATGTCCTTAGGTTAGTTAGGTTTAAGTAGTTCTAAGTTCTAGGGGACTGATAACCACAGCAGTTGAGTCCCATAGTGCTCAGAGCCATTTGAACCATTTTTCCAGAGGTGATTTAGTTTTTTCCACGAAGAGGCTATTTTATTCAGTTAGATGGAGAAGTTATTTCTATGTTTTTCTTGAAGAAGTTCTTCTCCAATGACGAGTTACGGGAGTCTGAAGGACAATTTCAGCAAGGACAATGTTATTTCCTGCTACAACCTCTTTTTAAGGCGAGCGTAAGGGTGGGCTAAGGGGGAAAACTAATGATGAAACTCTCAACACACCACCACCATAGAAAAGTAGCTGGATGCTCAGTGCGGCTGGCTGCCATGCGGGACGGCCCAGGTTCGATTCCTGGTTTCGCCAGGGACTTTTCATTGGTGCACTCAGCCTCGTGAAGCAAACTGATGAGCTACTTCACAGACTAATAGAGGTTTCAGTTCACTCGTTGTCTATGGGTACCGCCTTTGATTAATAGTCAAAACGTCCTCGTTCCCGGGTTCGAAACCCGCCACCCCTTAACTTTTGATTAGCAATCAGCACTGGCTGCCGAAGACTTCCGGCGTAAGAAGTCACCTTCCTTCTGCCAACGGCCTTGTCAAAGAGGACGGAAGAGCAGACAGAGATTCAGGGCACTCTCTTGTCTTTGGGGTTAGAAATTTCCTCTAAAGGTGGAAGAATCAGCAATGATCAACGGCATGAGAATGCAGAAGGCAATGGAAACCACTGCAGTAAAGACATATAACATCCACAGAACGTGTGGCCTGTAACTGAAAAAGGGGTAATTTATAGGGAGACATGGGAAATGTAAAATATGTATGAGTACAAGAGGCAAGACGGAATAATGAGTGGGCGACCAGGTAAGAAGTGCTCGGATTAAAAAGGGTGTAAGACAGGGATGTAGTCTTTCGCTCTAACTGTTCAATCTGTACAGCGAAGAAGCGATGATGGAAATAAAAGAAAGGTTCAGGAGTGAAATCAAAATTCAAGGTGAAAAGATGTGTGTGTGTGTGTGTGTGTGTGTGTGTGTGAATTACTATGGGACCAAACTGTTGAGGTCATGGGTCCCTAGACTTACGCTCTACTTAAACTAACTTACGCTAAAGACAACACACACACCCATGCCCGAGGGAGGGCTCGAACCTCCGGCGGGAGTGGCCGCCCGATTCATGACATGGAGCCTCTAACCACGCGGCCACTCCGCGCGGCTGAAAACTTGTCAGTGATACGATTTGCTGATGATATTGCTATACTGAGTGAAAGTGAAGAATTACAGGATCTGCTGAATGGAATGAACAGTCTAATGAGTACACAACATGGATTGAGACTAAATCGAAGAAAGACGAAAGTAATTAGGAGTAGCAGAAATGAGAACAGTGAGAAACTTAATATCAGGATTGATGGTCACGAAGTAGATGAAGTTAAGGACTTCTGCTGCCCAGGCAGCAAAATAACCAATGACGGGCGGAGCAAGGAGCACATCAAAAGCAGACTCGCTATGGCAGCAATGGCATTCCTGGCCAAGAGAAGCCTACTAGTATCGAACATAGGCCTTGCTTTGATGAATAAATTTCTGAGAATGTACGTTTGGAGTACAGTATTGTATGGATGTGAAACATGGAGTGTTGGAAAACCAGAATAGAAGAGAATCGAAGCATATGAGATGTGGTGCTACAGACGAATGTTGACAATTAGGTGGACTGATAAGGTGAGGAATGAGGTGGTTCTGCGCAGAATCGGAGAGGGTAGGAATATGTTGAAAACACTGATAAGGAGAAGGGGCAGGATTATAGGACATTTGTTAAAACGCCAGGGAATAACTCCCATGGTACTACAGGAAGCTGTAGAGGGCAGAGACTGTAGAGGAAGACAGAGATTGGAGTATATCCAGCAAGTAATTCAGGACTTAGGTTGCAAGTGCTACTTTCAGATGAAGAGTTTGGTACAGGTTAGAAATTCGTGGCGGGTCGCATTAAACCAGTCATAAAACTGATGATACAAAAAAAATGAGGCTGCAGGTCACGAAAACTGACAACGGCCGGGAGAGTGGTGTGCTGATCCCACGCCCCTTCATACCGACAGTGGCAAAAGGTGACACGGCGATCGGTCGGTACCGACTGGGCCACAGTTTAAGCTTATTGTTGTCAACAGCAAATATCGTATGTAAATGGAACACCTTCCTTTCCAAGTGGGAAATACAGTGCATGCCGTCGATATCTGTACCGTTCTGCAGATATTTTCAGCACAAACGTTAAAGAGGCCAAGAAATCAACAGAAATACATTTATTCTGTTAGGAACCACTGAAGACCACAGTCCATTTGCATCAGAATACTCAGGAAATATTCCTTGACGATCTCCGAAATTTGTAATTCACTTGACAGTCGATGAAAGATATTACTTAATATTCGCGCCATCATTAGTTTTGCTCTTTGCTGTTACACTAACGTACAGGGTGAGGGGAAAAATTATGTCACTGTATGTGCTATTGTCTCCCGTACCTCATTATTGTAATTATAATACAATAAAACACTTTTGCATAAGAACTTACAACTTTTACTACCAAGTCTTAATATTCAACCATTCTATATACACTGGTATCATACAAGAGTCTGAAACTACCTAACTTTTACAATTTTCGCTTATTTTTTTGGTGGTAATAAACTGTTTGGTTGCAATACACCAGAATACACAGATAAACGTATGTAACAATATAACACTAGAAAAATGCGGTAGAATTCTAAACCTTCTAAACCTACATTTGGTGCAGCAAAATTTAGTGAAACAAAGGCAAAAATGTTATTACATGTGCGATGCACTGAGGCGAAAAAAGTTGTGGGAAATCTTCTAAAATCGTGTCGTACCTTCTTTTGCCCGATATAGTGCAGCAACTCGATATGTCATGGACTCAACAAGTCGTTGGACGTCTGCTGCAGAAGTATTGAGCTATGCTGCCTCTGTAGCCGCCCATAATAGCTAAAGTGTTGCCGGTGCAGGATTTTCTGCACGAACTGACCTCACGATTATGTCCCATAAATATTCGATGGGATTCATGTCGAGCGATCTCTGTGGCCAAATCACCAGCTCGAATTGACCAGAATGTTCTTCAAACCAATCGCAAACAGTTGTGGACCAGTGATATGGCACAATGTGATCCATAAAAATTCTATCACTGTTTGGGAACATGAAGTCCACAAATAGCTACTAATGGTCTCCAAGAAGCAGAATATAACCTTTTCCAGTCAACGATCGGTTCATTGGACTAAAGGACCACGTAACACAGCCCACACCTTTAACGAGCCAACGCCAGCTTGCATGATACCTGGTTGATAACCTGGGTAAATGGTTTCGTGGAGTCTTCGCCACACTCAGACGCTACCATCACCTCTTACCAACAGAAATCGAAATTCAGAGGACCGGGTCACGGTTTTCGAGTCGTCTAGGATCCAACCGATATGGTAACGAGCCCAAGAGAGACACTGCAGGTGATGTCGTGCTGTCGTGTTGCTAACAAAGGTGCCCGCGCCGGTCGTCAGCTGCCATACCCCATTAATGCCAAATTTCGCAGCACTATCCTAACGGGTACATTCGTCGTACGTCCCACATTGATTTCTGCGGTTATTTCACGCTGTGCTACTTGTCTGTCAGCACTGATACCTCTACGCAAACGGGGCTGCTCTCCATCGTTGAGCGAAAGCCGTCGGCCACTGCGTTATTCGTGGTGAGAAGTAATGTCTGAAATTCGTTATTCGCGGTACTCTCTTGATACTTTGGACTTCGGAAGCTCCATCTACTATCTCTTAATTCCAGTCGTGCTTATATAACCATGTCCGAAACCTTTGTCACATGGATTTCCTGAGTACAAATGACAGCTCCACCAATGCATTGCCCTTTTATATCTCTTGTAAGCGATACTACTGCCATCTATGTATTTGCATATCGCTATCCCATTACTTTTCGCACCTCAATGTATGTTAAAAACGTGCGGTGTACCGTCCTGTTGGTAGGTGAAGTTGGTAAGTTCCTACGGTATAACCTATTTTGCATCATGCCTAGACGCACGTAACCAGTAACAAGTTGACAGATGAAGAAATATGGGCTACAAACCTTAAACTGTGGATCTGTACAGAATACACTAAATTTTGGTGAAGTGTGAACGTACTTTGCTATAGTACAGGGATTTTCTGCGTCCCAGACACGGACAACCCTGTCCACCACACCATTCTAAAATGACGTTGCTTCATCAGCAAGGAAATGTTTCTCACCAAGTCCATCATCTACCAATTCCATGTGTAGTCTTCTATAATACTGCGATGTCAGATATTGCAGCAATTGCAAGTAACAAACGTTTAGTTCGTATTATGTGGTTGCACAAGTTGCTAGTGTTTTCGTTTTGCATGTTGATTTTCCAGTTGTTGCGGGTTTATTCATCGATTGTCTTTTATTTGTAGTCTACTGTTGCTGTTTGAGTTTACGTACTATCATTTTGTCATTTGCTGATAGTGAGTGCAGCTGTTGACACTAGAAAATGGCGTGACAAATGCAGAAATTGCATCATTTTCCGTCTGCTTAGCTGGATGGTAACGTGCTTGCCTCCCGTGCAGCGGGCCCGGGTTCGATTCCCGGCCGGGTTAGAGATATATCTCCGCTCGTGGAGTGAGTGTTGTGTTGCCCTCATTTCATCCTCATCAGCGGCCCACAAGTCGCCCAATGTGGCGCCGACTGAAATAAGACTTGCCCTTGGCGGCCGAACTTCCCCGGATGGGGCCTTCCGGCCGACGATCCCATACGCTCTCTTGCATTTTTTCCTTATTCTTCTCGTTGAGTTCAGTAGAGGGTTGGCAGCAGTGGAGGCAGCCAAAAACATTTGCGCCCTGTATGGGGATAATGCCATTGGACAGAGCGCGGCAAGAAAATGGTTTTCTCATTTTAAGGAGGATCGTTTTGACATTAATAACTCACCATATTCAGGAAGTTCTTCGCGGTTTGATGAAAATAGTTTAAACATTTTTTAATCCACAATGATGGACGTCATTGTACTCGAGAATTGGCAAGTGTGTTTCGAACTGGTCATTCCACACTCGTGCGAAATTTTCTTGCAGTGGGGATGTTCAAAAATTGGGTGCATGGATACAGCTTGCTCTAACAATAAGCCAAAATCACATAAATCAGCGAGTGGCCGTATGTGAATCTCTGCTTGCTCGTCATCTATTGGCTTGTGACCAGCAGCGCCCATTCCTATCTTGTACCGTTACTGGTGACAAGATATGGTGATTTTAAGCTAACATAAGTAAAAGAAAGGAATGATTGAGCCCAAATCTTGCAGCAACTTCCCCTACAAACACCTGTGCACATCCACAAAGAGGTAATGTTAGGTATCTGGTGCAGCAGCGGCAGTGTGGTGTACTACGGATTGCTACCCCAGGGTGTAATCATCAATGCTGACATTTATTGTCAACAACTGAGAAATCTTGCAGACGCAGTCCAAGAACAGCGACCAGGAATACTGCGTGGACAGATGCTACTCCACGATAACGCCCGCGCTCATTCTGCTAGACTGACTAAACACATTACCAGGAGTTGGGTTGGGAAGTCATTCCCCTCCCACCTTATTCGCCTAATTTTGTGCCCTCAGATTTTCTCCTTTCCCGCTCTCTATCGAACAGCCTTCAAGGAACTTCCTTTCCGGATGAATATGCTCTCTGAACATGTCTCGACGATACTTCGGCTCAAAATCAAGGAATTTTTTCAGTCGCGGAATCGAATAATTATCCCTGCGTTGACAGACTGTTGTAAACAGTGAAGGAGAATATATTATTGATGATAAAGTCCCTGTTATGTGTGTCTGTTGTGTTATGGAAACACGCTACGCCTTTACGCATCAGTCCAGAAGGGTGTTCACCTCTCCGCTCACTCTGTCCGTTGACTTCCGCATGCGACGTACAAAAGTTACCCGCATACGATCAGATTTGCTTTCGGTCTCTCTCACTGAACTGTAAACATTACCTACCTACACCACATGTAACTGACACGTGCTGTTTGTGAAACCTCGTTTGAACGGTCTGTCATTGCTTTAACCGATTGATACGAATGACTTTTGGACATGACGTAAGATTACTTGGCGTCTGCGTCAAATTTATTGTTTGCTGTGCTTTACTCTCTAGAGAAAGAAAAGCGGAAACTACTGCAACAAAACGATTTTTCTGCATTATTGTCCGGAAAATACAGACAAGATTTATTGGTGAAACCGCTTCAGCCATTTGTAATAACCTTAAACTCTACATGCATGTATTTGGTGTGACCCACGTAGCCCCTTTGTAGTTTATGTGTGTAAACCTAGTGCAAACAGCGGTACATTAACGAAAAACATAAGTATGTAACAGAGAGAGAGAGACCAATGCTGAATTGTGATAGTCACCGACAGCAAGGGCAACTCGATCGACGGCATCCTGAATCGTCTCGATACGTATCAACCGCTGCTTGACAAGCAGATTTATCATATCCCGCACTTCAGCATGGTGTGGCCTTACATGTCGCAGGTTGTCAACACCTGCTGCAAGATAAGCCCAACGCTGTGTCACGAGCCCAGGCCTTTGCTGGCGATTGTCGCAGATTGCGATTATCAGCCATAGTAATTACGTCACTGTACACGCCCGACACGTATATAAGAGCAAATGTCTGAATGTGTGGTACGTTCTCCAGCCGCAACACTGCAGCAATGGCAGGTAAGGCGCAGTTTACGCATTCACAAGCCATGTGGACTTCTAATTTGGTATTCCAGGCGGTTGTAAACAGACGGACTGCTGTTCCATTGTTATCGGTCCAAAAGTGTATTAATTTGACATTATAAACATCGATGTTATTTTTGTGGTCTTCAGTCCGAGAATTGGTTTGATACAGCTCTCTGCTCTACTCTATCTCTTGTAAGCCTCTTTATCTATGAACAACTACCGCAACCTACATCCTGTTTACTATATTCATCTACTGGCCTCCATCTACGATTTTACATCCCCTCCCCATATTTCCCCAATACTAAACTGATGGTCCCTCGATGTCTCAGAATGTCTCCTATCAACCGCGCACTTCTTTTAGCCACGTTGTGCCACAAATATCTTGTCTCCACAATTACGTTCACTACCTACTCATTAATTTCACGATCTACCGATCTAATCTTCAACATTCTTCTGTAGCAGCTTATTTCAAAAGCCTCTATTTACTTCTTGTGCAAACTACTCGTCGTCCTTGTTTCACTTCCATACTTGAGTACACTCCAAATACCTTCACAAAAGACTTCCTAACACTTAAATATACATTCGATTTTAACATATTTCTATTCTTCAACGACACTTTTCTTGCCATTGCTAGCCTACCTTTTATATCCCCTCTACTTCGGTCGTCACTAGTTATTTTCTGTCCAAATATTAAAACTGATCATACTCTCTGTGTCTCGTTCCCTAATCTAATTCCCTCAGCATCATGTGAATTAATTCGACTACATTCCATTATCTGTGTTTTGGTTTTGTTAATGCTCATCGATATAATGTAAAAAGTAAATTTTCAGTTCTTGGTTGTGACCATTACTGTTATCTTCTAAAAAAGTTCATTGCTACGCTACTTCAAAATCACTCACAGATACAGTCTAAGACAAAAAGAAGAAAACGATGCATCACGAAAGAATTCCCCGAATGGGACGAAAATCGGTAGATGTGATGTACATGTACAAACAAACAATTGATTACCATTTCAGAAAACCAGGATGATTTATTCAAGAGAATGAGCTCCACAAACCTACCAAGTCTGTAACGCGTTGGATCATATCTGTCCTTTATGCAAGCAGTTACTCGGTTCGGCACTGCTTGACAGAGTTGTTGGATGTCCTCCTGAGGCTTATCGTGCCAAATTCTGTCCAATTGGTGAGTTAGATCGTCAGAGTCCCGAGATTATTGTAGAGCCCTGCCCATAACACTAAAAGGCAGACTCCAGATCATCACTCCTGTTTGTCAGGCCGCGTGGAGGGCGACAGGTTGGAATCCCACCGTTGTCCAGGGAGTCTCCAGACACGTCTTTGGCCTGGAATCCCTGTGCCTGGAGTGTCATTGTCTTAAGTGGTAATTCCCGCTTAGAACTGAGTCTCGGTGATCTTAGGAAACATGTGTTGTTTACATTCACGTTCTATTGTAAGAATAGAACAGGTCCAAACATGGAGCCATGGATTTCTACAAAAGTGTTAATTATACCTTTTTTGGTCCTTATTCTCACGGACCAACAATTCGTTTCCCTTATTGCTCATTCCATACCTCGTATCCTCGACACAGCGAGATCTGTCAAAGAATGAACACAATTGCATTCCTTTTACGGAAGAATAAATGCTTGACAATGTTCTGTAAATCATTCAATCAACAATCATAGTGTAGTCACCATCATCACTGTATCGGTTCCTTTCTTCGGATGTCTCCAAATGGTCTTGAAATGCTATTAATATATGTGAGCTAAAATCAGAAAATGGCGAGTTACCTTCATTGTCATCATTACCATCTGGTTCTTGGAGTAAGCCTTCAATTCTGATCTGATCTACACTCCAGCTTTAATACGGTCTTCCCAATAATGCCCAACTTTCGGTCAGTATTCTTTAGTTTGCTTTCGTAGACACTCGTAATCAGTTTTAAGACTATGGTTATATATATTTTGGGTACACTAATTTGGATTGTTTTTGGTTATTGAGAAGATCTTTATTTTTCATTTCTTCATTTTCATCTGATCAACTCTTCAAGGAACTGTAATGTGACCATTTATATTAATGAAAGACAGTGATATAGTAGAAGCTGTTGATATTTTTCCGAACCCTTTTAATTATGACGTTTCCAAGTACCGACATGGCCAACGGCCTTGCCGCATTGGTAATACCGGTTTCCGTCAGATCAGCAAAGTTAAGCGCTGTCGGGTTGAGCTAGCACTTGGATGGGTGACCATCCGGTCTGCCGAGCGCTGTTGGCAAGCGTGGTGCCCTTGTGAGGCAAACTGAGGAGCTACTTGATTGAGAAGTAGTGGCTCCGGTATCGGAAACTGACATACGGCCGGGAGAGCGGTGTGCTGGCCACATGCCCCTCCGTATACGCATCCAGTGACGCCTATGGGCTGTGGATGGAACGGCGGCCGGTCGGTACCTTTGGGCCTTCGTGTCCTGTGCCATGATATCTTTCACCCCAAAGAAACTATTACGAAAAAGCAACACTAGCTTAATTACCTTTCTAATGTACATCTATACTCCACAAGCCACCACCGTTGTGTCCCCAATTTCCAGTTCCAGTCGTGAATAGTTCCTGTAAAGGACGGTTGTTAGTAAGCCCCTGTGTGGGCCCGAATCTCTCTAATTTTTTCTTCGTGGTTCCTTTCGCGAGGTATACCTAGGAGAAAGCAATATATTTGATGACTCTTCTAGGAATGTACACTCTCGGAAATTTCACAACGAACCACATCGTGATGCATAACGCCTCTCTGCCATTGGTGTCGTTCGCTCACCCCTGTGATGCTTTCGTGACTACTAAACGAACGTGTGACGAATCGCGTAGCTCTCCTTTGGTTCTTCTCTATTTCCTCTATCTGTCCTGTCTAGTACAAGTCCAACACTGACGATAAATACTCGAGAAATGGTCGAAGTTTGTTGATGGACTACATTTCCTGAGAATTCTTCGAATGAATCTCAGTCTGGCATCTGCCTTACTCGCGCTGAATTTTATGTGGTTGCTCCATTTCAAATCGCTTCGCTCGTACTCCAAATTATTTTATGGAAGTAACTGATTGTTCTACGGTTTTGTAATCATACAATGAAGAATCTTTTTGTCTATGTTTTCGCACTAAGTTACATTTGTGTGTGGGGTCAACTGCCACTACCAGCACCATGCGTCGATCCTCCGCAGGTCTTTCTGCACTTCGCTACAGTTGGCCCGTCGCGATTTCTCTGCATACGATGTCATCATCCGCGAAGAGCCTCATGGAATTTCCGACGTTATCTTCTAGGTTATTTATATACAGGGTGAGCACAAAGTCTTGCCCTGATTATAACAATTTATCACAGAATAACCGTTTGACATAATAATTTACATTTGATGCCGTTACATAGGTCAGTGTTACAAGTTTGTTTTTTTTTTTTTTTAAAAAAAAAAAAAAGAAAGGCCAGTTACGTTAGTAAACCTCAACGTCTGCTACCTTGGTAGCTCGGAGAATGTCGAGGCGGTATTCCAGTTACCGCCAAGTGTTTTTGTAACATGTGTTCTATCACAGTACCCAGAGCAGCTTGTATCCTAGCCTTCAGTTCATCGACATCAGCAAGACGAAGACACTGTACTTGATATAGCCCCAGAAAAAAAAGTCAAGGAGCGTAATGTCTGGAGAGTGGAGTAATGACCGGATCAGTGGATTGGAAGGCACGGTCCAACACCCTGGCCAACCCGCTCTCCAGACATTGCTCCCCTTGACGTTTTTTTCTGGGGCTATATCAAGGACAGAGTCGTCTATGTATGCCTGCCCTAACGTTCCCATGCAGGCCAACATCAGATTACTGTCACATATGAATGTCCTACCGATCTGGGTATTAGACGATTTGACCAGCGAGCCAAATGGTTGCCAAAATAAGGCCTCTCTGAAACTCTGTCAACTGCTGATAATGGTGTCTCTGTATCCTTTACAGTAATTGCCCAGTATCTGACGCTGTTCACACCCCTTCTATACCCTACCAGATCTGGCAACAACACTAAATCCGAAAAACACTAATACCCTCTGGCGGCCGTTCTACTGTGACAACAAATTGCTACTTTACTCATTTCAATTAATTGTATATAATAATGATAATCGGGCTACGCCAGGATCTTCACCTGGATGGAGCCCGGCCACCTGGTGCAAGTGTTTTTAATTGACGCCACTTCTGGGACTTGAGTGTCGGTGAGGATGAAATGATGATAAAGACTACACAACACCCAGTCCCCGAGTGGAGAAAATATCCGACCCAGCCGGGAATTGAACCCAGCTCCCCACGTGTTTTTCCGCCAGGCAACCACTCAGCTATGAAATAAATTGGATGATATCAGGGATGATGTTTCCAGCAAAGTATATCAGTCACAAATGTAGCCCCTGAGCCACTTAAATGATTCTTTGTTATATCTGAAACGTCAACAAAGCATAAATGATAGAAGAGACACAGAAACTTCAAAGAACAACAGAGGTTTTCGTGACGCTGTTTTGATAGCAGAGTAGTTCCGTAAGAGATACTGCTAAAAAACGTTATGGACCATCTTCTTTCATGTTCATACCCCTTTCTTCTCCTACCCGGTAAAAAATTAATTAATCTGTAAAGCAATTTCATATTATATGACGTAGCTACAGTTTGTATCATCCTCTCGCTCTTGTCACTTTATAAATTATTATTTGCATTGACTATTTCGTCAACCCGTTTCTGTAGAGCTACTTTCACAGATGTTATGGGGAATAAAGTCTGTTCTCTTACTACTTTTTCTTGTCTGACCACGCTGGAGGACACTGCTGTACATTAACAATACACACTCGTGGCGGTACATCACATTGATCACATCGCTAAATTGCCTCAATATGAAGCCGTAGTTGCCTCGAAATCGATAGCAAAAGAAAACAGTAAACATGTGAAAAATAGTTAGAGAATAGCCTAAAGACTCTCCAAACAAAATATTTCGCAACCAACGTCCCCAGTTTTCAGCAACAACATTATTTCTATAGTTACCTTGACAGCTGCATAAGGTAAAAACCTAAATTTGTTTCAGTCAGTTATCGTTGCTAACAGTGGGAAATCCTTCCACAGGAAATGTGCTGCTCGCCGTGCTGTCCGTCGCTGCGCTGCTGACGTCCGCTCATGGGACGAACCTCTCGCTTAACAAGCAAGTACGTCACCAATACAGTTTCAATACTGGGTCCGTCCCGTTTATGACACCTTCCTGCTACGAAACAAGCTTTTCTAATGTTAATGTAAAATTGCCGTTTTCAGGCAGCACAGCATAAAATAAAGTGTTATAATCACTAGGGTTTCACGTGGATGGTAATAACAGTTGTTTCGTTCCAGGTGAAGGGCAACTATCCGGCTTGTTCAGTCCCGTCTGGTCCCTTCGTAAACCCTACCGACTGCACAACGTACTACCAATGCATTGGGGATGGCATCGTCTTAGTGCGGCCCTGCCCATCTGGACTCCACTTCAACCGCAAAACCGCCCAGTGCGATTACCCAGAGAATGCTAAGTGTGAAGTATCCTCTTCTTCTGACGGAGCGGGCACATCAGCCAACAATGAGACACCCAGTGGCTCTTCTTCTTTACCTGAATGTCCTTACCCTGCTGATCCAAATGTTGTTGTCCATTTTCCCAATCCTGAGGACTGCAGCAGCTTCTATAAGTGTGGTCTCGATGGAAAACCGGTGTTGATACCCTGCCCAGCAGGTCTCGAGTGGAATGACGAAGCAGACGCCTGCGACTACCCCGAATCTGCCGGCTGCAGCGTCTCTTCTGGTGGCAGTGGCAGTGGGGGCAAACCAGCCGGTAACTCTAATACTCCTCCACCTGAATGTCCCTTTCCCGCCGATCCAGTGAATGTTGTACAGTTTCCCAACCCTGACAACTGCAGCACCTTCTACAAGTGTAGCCTCGAAGGAGAACCTGTCCTGATTGCGTGTCCAGAAGGTCTAGAATACAATGCTGAGGCTCAGGTGTGTGACTACCCTGCGTCTGCTGGCTGCAGCGTCTCTTCTGGTAAAAGTGGCAGCGCAAGCAAACTAACAAGAAGGTCAAATACTCCGCCACCTGAATGCCCCTTCCCCGCCGATCCAGAGAATGTCGTGCAGTTTCCAAACCCTGATGACTGCAGTACCTTCTACAAGTGCGACCTCGATGGAACTGCAGTGCTGCAAGATTGCCCAGCTGGCCTCGAATACAATGCTGAGACTCAGGTGTGTGACTACCCTGCGTCTGCTGGCTGCAGCGTCTCTTCTGGTAAAAGTGGCAGCGCAAGCAAACTAACCAGGTCAAATACCCCTCCACCTGAATGCCCCTTCCCCGCCGATCCAGTAAATGTTGTACAGTTTCCCAACCCTGACAACTGCAGCACCTTCTACAAGTGTAGCCTCGAAGGAGAACCTGTCCTGATCGCGTGTCCAGAAGGCCTCGAGTACAATGCTGAGGCTCAGGTGTGTGACTACCCTGCGTCTGCTGGCTGCAGCGTCTCTTCTGGTAAAAGTGACAGTGCAGGCAAACTCACCAGGTCAAATACCCCTCCACCTGAATGCCCCTTCCCCGCCGATCCAGTAAATGTTGTACAGTTTCCCAATCCTGACAACTGCAGCACCTTCTACAAGTGCAGCCTCGACGGAGAACCTGTCCTGATCGCATGTCCAGAAGGACTCGAGTACAATGCTGAGGCTCAGGTGTGTGACTACCCTGCATCTGCTGGCTGCAGCGTCTCTTCTGGTAACAGTGGCAGCGCAAGCAAACCAGCTGGGACATCAAACACTCCTCCACCTGAATGTCCCTACCCTGCTGACCCTAATGTTGTAGTCCATTTCCCCAACCCCGATGATTGTAGCTCCTTCTACAAGTGCGGCCTCGATGGAATACCTGTGCTGATCCCCTGCCCAGATGGCCTCGAGTGGAATGACGAAGCAGATTATTGTGACTACCCCGAATCTGCTGGCTGCAGCGTCTCTTCTGGTAACAGTGGTAGTGTGGGCATACCAGCCGGAAACTCGAAGACTCCGCCACCTGAATGTCCCTCTCCCGCCGACCCAGAAAATGTCGTGCAGTTTCCAAACCCTGATGACTGCAGTACCTTCTACAAGTGCGACCTCGATGGAACTGCAGTGCTGCAAGATTGCCCACCTGGCCTCGAATACAATGCTGAGACTCAGGTGTGTGACTACCCTGCGTCTGCTGGCTGTAGCGTCTCTTCTGGTAAAAGTGACAGTGCAAGCAAACTCACCAGGTCAAATACCCCTCCACCCGAATGCCCCTTCCCCGCCGATCCAGTAAATGTTGTACAGTTTCCCAATCCTGACAACTGCAGCACCTTCTACAAGTGCAGCCTCGACGGAGAACCTGTCCTGATCGCATGTCCAGAAGGCCTCGAGTACAATGCTGAGGCTCAGGTGTGTGACTACCCTGCATCTGCTGGCTGCAGCGTCTCTTCTGGTAACAGTGGCAGCGCAAGCAAACCAGCTGGGACATCAAACACTCCTCCACCTGAATGTCCCTACCCTGCTGACCCTAATGTTGTAGTCCATTTCCCCAACCCCGATGATTGTAGCTCCTTCTACAAGTGCGGCCTCGATGGAATACCCGTGCTGATCCCCTGCCCAGATGGCCTCGAGTGGAATGACGAAGCAGATTATTGTGACTACCCCGAATCTGCTGGCTGCAGCGTCTCTTCTGGTAACAGTGGTAGCGTGGGCATACCAGCCGGAAACTCGAAGACTCCGCCACCTGAATGTCCCTCTCCCGCCGACCCAGAAAATGTCGTGCAGTTTCCAAACCCTGATGACTGCAGTACCTTCTACAAGTGCGACCTCGATGGAACTGCAGTGCTGCAAGATTGCCCACCTGGCCTCGAATACAATGCTGAGGCTCAGGTGTGTGACTACCCTGCGTCTGCTGGCTGCTCTGTAGCCAAGAAATGAATCTGTAAAAGCTGTTATTTTCTGTGATACCACATGCTGACTTTTCTTTGGGGTACTATTTTATGAATAAAATAAATTGTTTGACGCATTCAGTGGCTTTTCATTGATGAAAACTATGTAATATTGTATTTACTCACGGGCGTGTACCAGATTTAGTACTATTCTGGGAGAAAAATAGAGTTCCTTCCATAACGTTATTTCTAGGCAGTTTAGACTAGCACAATTTATTTGTCTTTTTTGTCAATGGGACAAGACATTTTCTAGGTGACTTACTTCGTCGTGGTAGACAGGGTTGAGGCAGAAGGCTCTACTTCGGTAAGTTAGATTCAATGATCGAGTTTTCATTCCCGATGTACCTTCTCTATGGTTTCCGCAGATCCGCGGCACATAGGATCAGTAATTTAACATGAATAGGGCTCTTTTTGTTCTCTGCCTTCGTTTGTTTATTTAATTTTTTAATTTATAAGTTCATTATAAAATTGTCACACGAGCCGAGACAGTTTCATCACAGTCTAATAATAAGGTAATACACTGATTGACACTAATAATAACGATTAATAATAATAATTGAGTGTGTAAGATGTTAACATCAAAATTGGGAATGACGAACAGAGAAAACAAATGTCTGTTGCCTGCGGTCGGGATCTATGCACACACCACTCTGGAATTATTTGGAAAAACGATGCCAAACTGAAATGAGAATAGATGCGGTAGGGAACAACAGACGTAAGGTCTCGTTACAAAAGCAATATATTCTTCATGCAATCACTTTGGATAGCGATTACATTTAATACCATGTGAGGAATTCCTATAGAGAACAGAAGAAATGTGACCAAAGAAAATCGTTCAACTTCTACTCGATAGTAGATGGTTGTCTCTAACGCCTTCTTTTCTCGAGAAAGACAACTAAAGGCCTATGAAGAAACAATGTCTTTCTCCTAAACGACAGACAACATAGAATTCCTTCCTTCTCCTGTTTTTCCTGAATGTGTGCTGTTATCCTATCAAACAAGTGAATTTTGACAACAATGTGGCTCATAGAAGAAGAAATTTATTCCGGTTAAACGTGAGAATTCTGAGGCTAAACAATATATACGCTGAATTTTGTAAACTAAAAACATCATTTGAGCATTAACTGGTTTATTCCAAAATATTATTCCACATGACACATGGAATAAAGTTTGTACATCAGTCCTGTTCAAGTATATTCCTGGTGCTAAAAGTGAACAACATACTCATCACAGAATTAGCTATGTTCAGATACTGCAGGTGATCTTTAACACTTGCCTTCCTTGAAAGCATCCGACCTAACCTCTACAAAGAGGCAGACTGGAATCACAGACAGAACTGTGTTAGAAATGGATGTGCTGAGTTTGCTTGCAATCGAGAGACAGCTTATTAGCTGAGATCCTGAAACAAATTCCCTCTAACAGATCATGTGCTTTATTATTCACTTTTTGAAATTGGTTTGTAATAATTATGCTTGTATCATAGACAAACAAATAGCTTTTAAGAATGTATCTGTGGAATCAGGGGAAAGATATTTTTATACGATACGCCATTCTATAGTGGGTATGTGCGTCCTACCGATATAAATGTGAAACCAACCGAACGAATGTGCCCTAATTTCATAATGTTTTAATTCATTTAGCAGCGTACTATGCTCCACGCACTCTGCGCCTTTTCCTGTCTCAAGAAACCCAACTGCCGCAGACTTTCTGCAAGAATCTTATACTCTTTATTGCAAATAGGAGTAAATTACTATGTGAACTGATAAGGAATTCCTCAAACAAACTTGGTTGAGCAGAGAAATATTGAAATACAAAGAAAGAGAGGAAAAAAGGTAATTACAGCACTGACCTGCAGTTATTTACTTCATCTCCTCCCTGTTTCTTGCGAAAAAATCCCACCACAAATTAGTTCAGGCTGTCTGCGGAAAGTTTTATGTAAGTAATAAAAAGACATTTTAACGTGTGTAACAGTCACGTTCGCTATACCACTTACGCATCCGATTGTAATTAAATGGTTTAATAAGCAGCATCTTAAAGACGTTTTCAAGAAATCTTTATATATCGTGGTAGGAAAGACATTTTGAGCAAGTTTATCTTCATTCGATTAGGAATGATTACCGAAGATTTTCACAACTTTACAGACTTTTTCCTTCATTTCAATTATTTTATATTTAAATGTTTCTTTTGCTGCCTTTACACTGACCTAATATTTTTTTATATTATTCTGATATTCATGTATGCTGCTAGCATATTTTATTTTTTGTCTCTCACCAACAACAGTTCCTGGAGCTTACAGTATTTATAACGCGAAACTACATGTTACACATAACTGTATCGTAATCACTAACCACTTACTATCTGGAATACTCTGTCGCTCCACTCGAAAGATGAATGAAATGTGTAAGTAGAAAACCTATCGTGGAAATTCGTAATGAGAGTAAATTTTTTTTCTGGGAGCTAATCATTCACTTGGCGCCGAAGTGTTGCTGCTTTGCTACTTCCTAACAGATTAAAACTATGTGCCGGACTGGAACTCGAACCCAGAGCCTTGTCCTTCACGTGTAATGGTCTTACCGATTGAGATATACGCGGACGACTCACCATCAGAATCCACAAAAGAAAGGTAGTGGCAAAATCGAAAGGGTAAGGTTGCATGCGTCTTGAGCCGTGCCTGGGTATCTCCGTCGGTAATAGAAAGGCCCGCGAAAAGCATAGTTCCAGGTTTCAGTCCCATTCGGGCACTGTTACAGGCGCTCGGTCAGCGTTCGTCAACTGCATACAAGGCAGCGGAACGAAGGAAGTAGGAAGTGTATTGTCGAGATCGTAGACCTTATGGACTGTCACCTCCAATGGAGAGCGATGAGAAAAGAAATTTACAATTTGCTGTTTTATGAATTATTCTGGAATCTACCTCAAGTGATGTAGCCTGTGAGCAGTTATATTAGGATAGTTGGATGGGAGTTTCAACGCCTATCAGATACCGTGCGGTGTATGTTAAATACGGTTCCAGTCATGCCAATAAGACTTCATTCATTTACAATGCTGTACACATGTTGGTATGCAGTGGAAACACTTCTTCGTGCCATGAACTGTGAGATGTGCGAATGAGGTTGATAGTCTGGCATACATACCACTTCTGAAAGCCAAGCCTTCTGCAAGTAGTCATCGATATTTTCACCCACATGGTGAATGCATCAAGGGCAGATCTCTGTTGGGATGGGGCCGAGGTCAAATACGTTTGAGGAAATATCGCCACTCACATCCCTCCCCACATTCTAACCTGTTAGTCGTAAACTGTTAACGTAGTATTTGGGCACTAGGCGACTGAAACGGTTACCATTTGATCTCATCAACTGATCTTCCGCCAACCATTATTTGTTATTAACCCTCCATAGCGATTCGTCCAATAAAATACACCCTAAAGTCAAAATATCAATTTATCCATTCCATCTTTCTTCTCTCAATGATATGGCAAGAACTGTCAGCTTCCTCTCAAACATGTAGTTGGCTGTCACGTTCAGAATGGGAGTCGTCGTTTGGTGAAAGTTTTCAACTGCGTGTCCCTAGAGTCAAGAGTTTAAATGTATAGTATCACTGACTGAAATGAACGTATGTAGAATTTTAACGATGACTTTCATGAAAGCGAAGGGGAAGGACGAAACACGATATTCCTCTCGAATAACAACGATGAGGATATTGAGCTTGAAGTCGCCATCACCCAAAGGACAGATCAACTTTCTCAAATATTTTCATTCCATGATACAATGTTTTATTCCTTTATGCATTTATTAATATTTAATTACTGGTACAGAGATCTCACTTGCTGCTTGGACAGTCAGATCGTATTTCATTCATCATTAAGTTCCAACTACATGAGAATGCGATCTAACTGGGTACCCGCCCCATACCCGAGCTCCTTAACACTCCGTTTCCAGTACACAATGAGGAGAACCCGGCCCGGTTTGAGTCCGAGAAGGCTGGCGAACCAGCCAGCCTGGATGTGGTTTTTAGGTGGTTTTCCAGATACAGACTACGCAAACATTTCCGAAACGTTCTCACACTTTCACATGAGATTTACTCTTGACATAGATAGGTGGGGTACACAGATTTCGTCCTGCAAGGTGAATAAGAGACTGATAACCATAGAGGTTTAGTCTCTTTGAATCCATAACTATAATCTTCATGATAATGTATTCGTATGTTACTACATTATGTCTAAGTTACAACTATGGTCTAGTTTCTTATACACGTATTCCAATGCTATGTTATTTGTAATTTACATTTATTTATGGCTTCGTAATAACTGTGCATTATTTGTTGTTCTATAATTAATAGGATAAACAAAAATGATTTTAACCATACTTCCTATAAGCGAAGGGCACAAATATATATGATGTTACTCCTTGCTGCGCTCAGTGTCAGCTACTGCCCAGCTGATAAGACCCTGTCTCTGATCTTTTCAAACAATGTTTATTGCTCTGCTCTTGTAAACAATCCTTACGTGATCAGATGCCCACGCATCTATTAAAAACTTCACAACCCCAATGTTATTCTACTCTCCTCAAAACACGTCGCTGCATTTTTATCCCGCTCTAAGGCAACGTCCCATGCGACTAGAGTCTCCATCTCATTACAAGGGAAGTAGATCTGGCAGCTGAAATCAAAGGCGAATTATTTTAACGCACGGAGTAGTCGTCGTTCTACCTCCGTTCAACGTCATTTAGCCCACGAATTCTGCATTTGTTTGCAGTCGATGTCCGAAACCTACAGAAGCACAAGCCCCTGAAGAAACAATACTGCGTAGCAGACAATTACGACCAACAGCCTCACAAGAGCCATTAATGAGGCATTAGAGCCTCTTCAACGAAACTCTACATCTGGAATTCGATGGCGAGCGGGGGGAGAATATAAGACAACACAGCAGTTTCTAGTTTAGGAAATACACTTTCAGACACAAAAAACGCCCACCACGAAGGAATTATCCGAATGGGACGAAAATCGGTTATGTGATTTATATGTGCAGACAAACAACTGATTACGTTTCAGAAAAATTGACTAAACCAATAAAGCACTGGTCCACATCTTGCCCTTATGCAAGCAGTTATTCGCCTTGGCATTGACTGACAGAGCTGCTGGGTTTCCTAAGGGAGATCATGCCCATTCTGTTCAATTGGCGCATTAGGTCGTCAAAATACAGAGCTGATTGGAGGGTCCTGCTCCTCTGCTCCATACGTTCTCAATTGGGGAGAGATCCGGCGACCTTGCTGGGCAAGAAAGGGTTTGGCAAGCACAAGGCAAGCAGAAGAAACTCTCGCAGTGTGCGAGCAGGCATTATCTTGCTGAAATGTAAGCCCAGTAAAGCAGAGCAACAAAACGGGAAGCAGAACATCGTTAACGTACCGCTGTGCTGTAAGGACGCCGCGGATGAAAACCTAAAGATATGGCTCCGCAGACTATCATTCGTGGTTCTCGGCCATATGGTGGGTGGCGGTCAGGTTGGTATCCCACTGCTGTCCACGGCGTCTCCAGACACCTCTTCACTGGTCATTGATGCTCAGTTCGAAGCGGGACACATCACGGAAGATATTTCTAGTCCATTTAAAGAGATTCCAGGCCGAAGACGTGGCTATGCTTATCCACATGGTGCGTCATCCCTGGCTACAGCTGGCAGTCCCTATCATGTTCATAGCATATTTGTGGGATTTCTAGATTCCTGCCTGCTTGGTGCGTTATTTTCGCAGATTTATCACGTACCATGTTTTTCACAAATGTGTACTTTCAGATTATTCTCCGAGTGCTGGATCACTGTTAAATGACTCTCCTAAGCTCAGCACGTCGTGAGAATACTTTTCTCCGACGATAAACCAGTAGAAATCAGAAAAAGAGTCGGTATCTCCACGATGAAAAATGGCGTATGGTGGGATTTCAGTTTCACGTGGGTTACTGTCTTACGAGATTGGGCTACGAATGCAAATAGTATCTCTAAACTATGAGTTACGGAAATTATTCCTTGTTATAAACAAAATTCATGACCCAATAATTAATTGCTTAGTGAAATATGACTTTAAAAAAGAATAAGGGGTTAACTCAGTAACGCAGACTCACACAAAATCATGCAACTAACAGAATGCACTCATAGCTTGTATAATTGAATACTGGCCACTGCAAAAAATTACTCATAAAATCAGAGAAAAATTACATGTGTGTACCAGTGAGCAACATAAACTAGCTGCTATCCATGGACACATTCACACATTTGTAGTTTTGTTATGCTGAGTTATGGTGAGTACGGAAGCTATTGTGCGAATAACAACATCAGCTGCTCTACATGTCCGCCACCTGCGGCAAGCAAAAGCCCCCTCACCTCCCACTACCCTTCCAGCTGCCGCTACACATGATGAAACAACACGCACAGCGCCGCTGCCGGCTAGTGTGTGCGGAAGGGCATGAACAGAAGAATGTGCTCCTACGCATTGTGCTATTAAAGCACCTGTACATTACACAACATGTACATTGTGCAACCTATTTCATAATTGAAACTTCCTGGCAGATTAAAACTGTGTGCCGGACCGAGACTCGAACTCGGGACCTTTGCCTTTCGCGGGCAAGTGCTCTACCAACTGACCTACCCAAGAACGACTCACGCTCCGTCCTCACAGCTTCACTTCTGCCAGTACCTTGTCTCCTACCTTCCAAATTTACAGAAGCTCTTCTGCGAACCTTGCAGAACCAGCACTCCTGAAAAAAAGGATATTGCGGAGACATGGCTTAGCCACAGCCTGGGGGATGTTTCCAGAATGATATTTTCACTCTGCAGCGGAATGTGCGCAGAGTGAAAATCTCATTCTATTTCATAATTGCTCAACATGGTTTACGTTCACTGATGCTATAAAAGATGTTCCATTCTCCGCTTCAACCTCTAAGGGGCCGTCTTTTTTCTTCTCCTTTTTTTTACCATCTTCCTCAGGGATCAAGCTATTCCATACCAAACTCCATCGAAATAAGTTCAGTGATTTAGTCGTTAAAACGCAACAGATAGAGTTACTTTCGCATTTATAATATTAGTATGTGTACAAAATTTACCTTCACATCTGAAAATCTAAGTGCTGCAAAGGTGTTCAAAAAATGTTCAAATGTGTGTGAAATCTTATGGGATTTCTAAGGTCATCAGTCCCTAAGCTTACACACTACTTAACCTAAATTATCCTACGGACAAACACACACACCCATGCCCGAGGGAGGACTCGAACCTCTGCAAAGGTGTATTTATCACCATTAATGTGGGAAAGATTTGTGAAATCTGAATAACTTAGTCATCTGCACTATTTGCAACTATTGCTACACAAAAGGGGGTGCCTCGTAACATGTGTGCACAAGATGGCGTAAAACAAAAGCTGAACCAGAAATATACGCAAATATTCAATGAATTGCTAAGTAAACTAGAACTAACAGCACATATACTTAAATTATGTTTGTTTACATCAAATTAAGCAAATCCCATGAGCCACTTGGCTTCCAAGGTACACGACGAATAAATGGAAAGTTCTGACCAAATTTGCAGCTGCCGCTCCCGACCTGCGTCTACTCATTGTCCATCTACCGGACCCAAGTTTGTTTCAAGCTTACACGCAAGCATAGTTCAATTAACCACCAGCTATCTGATTAGCTGGGAGCACGTGGAAACCCCCAGGGATGTGGAGTCATGCCAAGTCCAGTGCCGTGCCCAGATACGCCAGGTTCCCTGGTTCAGGACCCATGGCGCGAACAGGCCGATTGAGGCGGTCTCACAGATTCTTCAGTGAATTTAAATCCGCGAGTTTGGTGGCCTGGAGAGTACGGTAAACTGATCCTGGGGCTTTTCGAACCCCGCACATACACTGCGAGCTGTGTCATACGTTGTATCGTCCTGCTGGTAAATGCCATGGAGCGGAAGATGAACCAACTGCATTTAGGTTTGTATAGGGTCCCCGAGGACAGATGCATACTTATGTTACCCATTGTGACTTCCAGAACGACGGCATCACCCAGGGATTGCCACGAAAACATTCTCCAGACCATAACGTTCCCTCCTCCGGCCTAGTCCCTTCCCATCATTGTTGCAGGATGTTTGCAGAGGTTTCACGCCTTCGACGCCATCGGCCATCTGACCGATGGAGCATGAAACGTGGTTCATCTGAGAAGGCCACCTGTCCCCACTCAGTGCAGGTGCAGGTGGGGTACTAGCGTTCAAATTTCAGCCTTCATCAGCAGGTGCATAAGCCAGGCGCCTGCTGCGGAGGCCCATAAGCAGCCGGGCTTGCCGCATGGTTGTTGAGAAGACACTGTTGGTAGCCTCTTAGTTCATCTGGCCGCTAATTTCGTCAACAGTTGCACGTCTATTCTCCCACTCATATGTCCGTAGCCGTCGTTCACCCCTGTCATCAACGGTCCGTGGTGCACCACAGCTGCATCGTCATTGGTTTTGGATAGCTCCATTTTGCCATGCACGGTATACTTTAACCACGGCGGCATGTGAACTGTTTACAAACTTAGCAAATGCTTCCGTCCCTGCCCTGAAAGCTAATGATCGTGCCCTTTCGGACGTCAGATAAACCGCTCCGTTTTCCCATTTCAAAGACGACTGCACTGTTTTCAGCGTCCCCCCTCTCCAAAAAAAAAAAAAAATGGTTCAAATGGTTCTGAGCACCATGGGACTTAAC
This sequence comes from Schistocerca nitens, assembly GCF_023898315.1. Classification (NCBI taxonomy): domain Eukaryota; kingdom Metazoa; phylum Arthropoda; class Insecta; order Orthoptera; family Acrididae; genus Schistocerca; species Schistocerca nitens. The sequence continues at coordinate 440,944,157 of NC_064617.1, read as the reverse complement.
ATCTGAGGTTATCAGTCCCCTACAACTTAGAACTACTTAAACCTAACTAACCTAACGACATCACACACACGTCCATGCCCGAGGCAGGATTCGAACCTGCGACCGTAGCGGTCATGTGGTTCCGGACTGAAGCATCTAGAACCGCTCGGTCACATCGGCCGGCTATTGCACACTGACATCAAACATTGGCGATAGTCACATTAATGTACTGAACCGTGTATTTTGTAGTACTTCAACAACCACATGCCATTCACTTTTTCCAATGTTTTCTTGGAAATGGCTCTAGAGCCCAAATCGCGATAATGAAATACAATCTTACAGCCAAATAACAACAATGACTGCATAAAAAAATGTTTTTCAAACAAACTCTCCAAGGCTTAGTTTACAAGTTTTTATCAGCAAAAAAAAAATTCCGCTTCATTACCAGTGTGCTTTTTTCTTTTTGTTTTCCTATTCTTTTCCACCTTCACGTACTGTAGAGTAACAAGTACTTTGTTGTGCGGAAAGAACTGAGAATTTAATCCAGGAGCTTAGCACAAGGTCTGGTGATTAGAAATTTCATAGAACACGGCCAAGTGTTGACGATTATTTGTTCCATTATCAGGATTCGGGCCACTCATCTCAGAGCCGAGCGCCGCTGTAAAAACATGTATTAGCGCCCATAGGGTGAGGATGAAAAGACAGAGTGTATGAGAACATTGAATTAACTCAGTATGTAAAGGAATATGAAAATCTAATAATCACGAGGATTCAAACATCATAATAAATGAAGGAATACGGCCGATATACAGGGAATGAGGAGAAAGGTTAGTTCTCAGATAAATTTCAGATATTAACAGCAAATACAGCGTTCACAAATCAGAAGAGCAGGTAGCACATTTTACTTGGAAACGGGTTGGAGACCAGGAACATACCACCTGGATTACATCACGTTGACACATAGATGCCGAAATCAGATACTGGATTTGCAATATGTGCACAGGAGTAGATACAGACTCAGATCGCAATTTAGTAATGACGTAGAGTAGGCTGGATGTTAAGAGAATCATCAGGAGGAATCAATGCGTAGAGAAATTTGAAATTGAATTATTGAGGAATAGTCGTGTGCGTTTGAAGTTCTATAAGGCTGTAGATACTGGTATAACGAATACCACAGTGGGCACTTTAACTGAAAAGGATTGCACATCCCAGAAAAAATCATGTCACAGAAGATAAAAAATTTGTAAAAGATAGGTAACTGTGGAAAGACCTTAGATAACATAGAAAATACTTCATCTGATCGACAAAAGAAGGGAATACAACAATACACTGAACAGCCAAAACATTAAGAGCACCAACCTGCTATCGAGATAAACCTGTCCAGGCGATAGCAGCGTCACTTGGCGACGAATGACGCTAGTTAGACGCAAGCACGGTGCACGTAGTATCAGTGAATGTGCTGCCCGTGTGTAGAATCGGGAAGGCTCACGATCTATCTTGGTTTGACCAACAGCAGTTTGTTATGGCCCAGAGGTTTGGCACGAGCATTTCGGATACTGCACGAATTGTCGAGTATTCGAGGAGTGCTATGGTAAATGTCTCCAACACGTGGCGAAACCAAGGTGAATGTACGTCCGGACGTCGTGGAGTTGAGAAGCCATTGCTCATTAGTCACATCTGACGTCGTAGACCGGACAGACTGGTAAAACAGAATGGCGGAACAAACATCAGACTTTAATGCTGGGCACAGTACAAGTGTGTCTGAACACACAGTGCACCAAACACTTGTATAGATGGGCCTCCGCAACCGATGACCCATGCATGTACCACTGTTAACACTACGACATCGGCAACTACGACTGAAATGGGTTCAAATGGTTCTAAGCACTATGGGACTTAACATCTGAGGTCATCAGTCCCATAGATTTAGAACTACTTAAACCTAACTAATCTAAGGACATCACAAACATCCATGCCCGAGACAGCATTCAAACCTGCGACCGTAGCAGCAGCGCGGTTCCGGACTGAAGGTCCAAGAACCGCTCGGCCACAGCGGCCGGCACTGAAATGGGCACGTGACCATCGGCACTGAAGGCTGGCACAGTGGCAGAGCGTTGTATGTCTGATCATCAGGCCGATGAGAGGGCGTGAATCCGGCGTCTTCCAGGGGACCAGCTCCTTCACACCTGTCCTGCGGGACGGAGACAAGCTGGCGACGTCTCCATTATGCGGTGGGGAACATTCGCGTGACCATCCATGGGTGCAGTGAAGCATCATGACAGCCAAGGAATATCGCACACTGGCTGCAGACAACGTGCAACCCTTCATGACGATCATTTTTTCAGAAAGCATTAGCATTTTTCAACATGATAATGCCCCATGTCACAAGGTCAGGAGTGTGATGGGTGGTTCGAGGAGTGGTGAGTACCAATGATGTGCTGATCCCCCCCCCCTCGCCATATCTGAACCCGACCGGTCATCTAGGGAGTGATTGAACATGGTGTCAGAGCTCGTCGCTCCCTCCCGGGAATTTATGGGAATTAGGTGACTTGTCTGCGCAGATGTGGCGCCATCTGCCTCTAGCGACCTACCAAGGCCTCACTGATTCCATGCCACGATGCGTCGCCGCTGTTATCCGTGTCAAATGTGGACGTACAGGCTAAGAGATAGGTGGTCATAATGTTCTGGCTGATCACTGTATAAGTCACTTAAGAATGATATCAATAGGAATCACAGGGAAACTGAAGCAAAATAGCTACGAGCGAAATCTGAAGAAATCGAAAATACAATGATTGTCGGAAGGGCAGATCCAACTTAAAGATAAGAGAACGGCGGCTAGGATTTGGCATCACCATCATCATCATCGTCGTCGTCGTCGTCGTCGTCTGCACCAAGGACTGGGCCTTTTGGTCTGTTCCATCTACTTCAAAACTGGTCAAGCCATCTCTTCATTGATATTCCCAAAAGATCAATTGCCTCTTGGTTTATGCAGTTTTATGGCTTCAGTGATTCTTGCATTTGGCACACGGTATATCTATTCTTTTCATCTTAATTGCTATTGGTTTATTATCTCAATTACGTTTTACATGTTCAGTTCACTTCGGATGTCATCATTTCTCTTTTTATCCGTCTAGGTATATCCAGCCATGTACCTATGAAAATTCATTTCACATGCTTCTAGTCTCTTTTCATTTCTCTTCTTAAGATCTCATTTTCGCATCCATAGAGCAGTGCTGGAATAACCATAATCCTATAGAGCTTTAGTCAAGTGCCTCTATGGACTTTCTCTACCAGTGGTATGCGTTAAGGTCCACAGAAATAGTCAAATAGGTCTTACTAGTTTTGTATTTCACTGTGTTTTCTGTGTGTAACTTGCTGTATGACCTGTTTGTCAATTTCAGTCTTAGCTCGCTTGTAGTCTAAAAATGCCGCTGATTTTGTCTTTGTGATGCAGATGTTCGGATTTTATTCGCTGGCTATTTTACTTATATTAAAGACAGCTTCTTGTAAGTGATTTTCATTCAAACTAAAAATTGCTTTGTCGTGGGCAAAAAGTAGTGTACTAATATCCACATCGTTAATTTTAGAATGTTTTAATGTTGCAGCCAAGTTCTGGTTACGTTGTCGATATACATATTCAAGGGTGAGTAAGAGAAGAAAGGGTTGTCCAACTCCTTGGCTTCTTTCATCCATATTACGTCTGCTGCCTACTATTTTTATTTGTACTTTGTTATTCATATCTAAACCCTGTACAGCTCTGATAAGATAAAATGAAATCTCTTCGTTTCTTAAAATTTCCCCAGTTTCTTTAGATTTATTTTACTAAACGTCTATTCATAGTCATTGAAGGCAAAAAGGATGGTAAATTGAATTCGCGACATTTTTCTATTAGTTGTGTCAGAGTGGAGTTACAGTCCGAGGATGATCTGCCTTTTCAAAAACCACGTTGGGCGTCACATAATACAGTTTTAGCGAATGGTGAGAGTCGTTTCGTTAAAATTCTAGCACACAGCTTATAACATGAATAGTTCTAGCATTCATTTCTTTTTCCTTTCTTCTAAATTAGGTATATCTGGGCTATATTCCACTCTTTAGGTATACAACCACATTGCCAGCAAATATTCATAAAACCGAGTATTTTTATCTTGCAATATTTGGTGCGTATTTTATCAGTTCTGTATTGATATTGTCACACCCTTGAGTCTACCTGTTCTTGCCAGACGTTATTGCAACCTGTGGTTCCTCTTTATGAAGTCTACATCCATATCTGATTCAAACAGAACCACATGTGTATCTTGAGGATGTGCCATTTAGGCTTAAATTTTTATAAAGCTTTTGTTGTTGTTTCTAAATACGGTATAACTGCATAAAAAGTTTACTTGGATATTTGATTTGGTGTAAATGGTGAAAAAATATTTCTAACCAAAACGATACACAGCAAGAAAAGTTTTTCTAAAATCTGCAGTTCGAGATGTTAAGAAAAGCTTCTGGTAGTATGGACTATACAAGAAAATACAGGTTTTTAAATACAAAAGGAGATTCTTCACAAATAAATTTATCTGTTTACATACTAAAAGTATAATACAATTAAAAAACTGTTGGTTAAATAATCTTGTGGTCGGTCAAATCTCACACAATGTGTGGAACTTCTGAACTGAGGTTTCCTGTAAGATTCAGCTGGATATTTTTTCATAAAGTTTTGATAGAAATATTTACCTGCCATTTCTCTGTTAAATCTGTTAAATCTGTGAGACAGCTTTAAGTTTTCAACCAAATCGGAAGTCAACTTTTGAAACTCAATCATCGCCAGTGGCATTAACCAGGCTTTTCTTAGTAATCTTCGTCAAATGTTAATTTTCAAATCTCCATCTGAAGTGTCATCGATGTCCCCTGATTCCATGCAATGTTTTTAGTTTACTTTACAGTGTATTTTTAGGAATATTAAAGCGATCGGCAGCAGCTTCCTTGGCCATTTCCCCTTGTAAAACACTTGAAATCGTTTGCTTCACTGCAGTCATGGACCACTCTCTTCGACCCTCACCCGCATGCTTCTTATTCAAGTTAGGCTGTATGCCATAAACATTAAAATATGGTAGAAACAGAAACCGGATTGAGGAGTTAACTTCATCATTATGATACAAAAAACGAGGGGCGTTCAATAAGTAATGCAATGCAACACATTTTTTCCTGAAAGCAGGTTGGTTTAATTCAGAATTCCAGTACGTCATATTATTCCCCATTCCTTTAAACTACAAAACCCATTTTTCAACATAATCCTGCGTTCAGTGCGACGGCCTTACCCCTTCTTGCTCGCAGGGACTGTGTGCTCGCATGGTATCATTCTACCGGTCGACGTCGGAGCGAACGTCTTGCTGCATCAACAACCCCCCCCCCCTCCCCTCCGTCACAGTCTTCTATGTACTGCTTCCAGCGCAGTGCATTCCTCATTGGACCAAACAGATGGAAGTCGGAAGGTGCGAAATCCTTGGAGCAAACAGATAGAAGTCGGAAGGAGCGTAATCCGGGCTGTCCAGTCGATGAGGAAGAACAGTCAAATGAAGTCCTATGAGAGCCTGTTCATCTCCGAGTAACTATTGAACTATTGCAACCTACATCCTTCTGAATCTGCTTAGTGTATTCATCTCTTGGTCTCCATGATTTTTACCCTCCACACTGCCCTCCAATACTAAATTGGTGATCCCTTGATGCCTCAGAATGTGTCCTACCAACCGATCCCTTCTTTTAATCAGGTTGTTCCACAAAGTCCTCTTCTCCCCAATTCTATTCAGTACTTCCTCATTAGTTACGTGATCTCCCCTCTAATCTTCTGCATTCTTCTGTAGCACCACATTTGGAAGCTTCTAGTCTCTTCTTGTCTAAACTATTTATCGTCATTATTTCACTTCCATACATGGCTACACTCCACACAAAAACTCTCAGGAAAAGACTTCCTGAACTTATATCTATACTCGATGTTAACAAATTTCTGTTCTTCAGAAACGCTTTCCTTGCCATTTCAAGCCTACATTTTATACCCTCTCTATTTCAATCATGATCAGTTATTTTGCTCCCCAAACAGCAAAATCCATCTAATACTTCAAGTGTCTCATTTCCTAACCTAATTCCCTCAGCACCACCTGATTTAATTCGACTAATTCCATTATTCTCGTTTTGCTTTTGTTGATGTTCATCTTATATCCTACTTTCAAGACATCGTCCATTCCACTCAACTGCTCTTCCAGGTCCTTTGCTGTCTCTAACAGAATTACAATGTCATCGACGAACCTCAAAGTTTTTACTTCTCCGTGGATTTTAATTCCTACTCCAAATTTTTCTTTTGCTTCCTTTATTGCTTGCTCATTACATAGATTGAATAACATCTGAGATAGGCTACAACGCTGTCTTACTCCCTTCTCAACCACTGATTCCCTTTCAAGTCCCTCTGCCCTTATAACGGCCATTTGGTTTCTGTACAACAATTTGTAAATATCCTTTCGCTCCCTGTATTTTATCCTGCCACCTTCATAATTTAAAAAGATTATTCCAGTCGACATTGTCGAACGCTTTCTCTAAGTCTACAAATGCTAGAAACGAAGCGTTGCCTTTCCTTAATCTATCTTCTAAGATAAGTCGTAGGGTCAATATCGCCTCGCATGTCTAGCATTTCTACGGAATCCAAATTGATGTTCCCCGAGGTCAGCTTCTACCGGTTTTTCCATCCGTCTGTAAAGAATTCGTGTTAGTCTTTTGCAACCATGGCTTATTAAACTCATAGTTCGATAATTTACACACCTGTCGACACTTGCTTCCTTTGGGATTGTAATTAATATATCTTTCTTGAAGTCTGAGGGTATTTCGCCTGTCTCATACATCTTGCTTTGTTCAAATGGTTCAAATGGCTCTGAGCACTATGGTCATCAGTCCCCTAGAACTTAGAACTACTTAAACCTAACTAACCTAAGGACATCACACAACACCCAGTCATCACGAGGCAGAGAAAATCCCTGAGCCGCCGGGAATCGAACCCGAGAACCCGGGCGCGGGAAGCGAGAACGCTACCGCATGACCAGGAGCTGCGGACTCTTGCTTTGTCATGGCTGGCTCTACCAAGGCTATCAGTAGATCTAAATGGAATGTTGTCTACTCCCAGGACCTTTTTTTGACATAGGTCTTTCAGAGCTGTGTCAAATTCTTCACGCAGTATCATATCTCCCATTTCATCTTCATCTACATCCTCTTCTATTTCATAATGTTGCCCTCAAGTACATCGGCCTTGTGTAGACCCTGCATATACTCCTTCCACCTTTCTGCTTGCCCTTCTTTGTTTAGGATTGATTTTCCATCTGATCTCTTGATACTGACACGGGTGGCTTTCTTTTCTGCAAACATCTCTATAATTTTCTTGCAGGTAGTATCTATATTCCCCTAATTATATATGCCTCTACATCCTTGCATTTGTCCTCTAGCCAACCTTGCTTAGCCATTTTGCACTTCCTGGCGATGTCATATTCGAAACCTTTGTATTCCTTTTCGCCTGCTTCATTTACTGCATTTTTATACTTTCTTCTTTCGTCAATTAAATTCAGTATCTCTTCTGTTACCCAAGGATTCTAGTAGCCCTCGTCTTCTTAACTACTTGATCCTCTGCTGCCTTCACTATTTCATCTCTCAATGCTACCCATTCTTCTTCTACTGTGTTTCTTTCCTTGCATTTTTCGATCGTTCCCTAATACCCACTCTACAACCTCTGATTCTTTCAGTTTATCAAGGTCTCATCTCCTTAAATTTTCACCTTTTTGCTGTTTCTTCAGTTTTAATCTACAGTTCATAACCAATGAATTGTGGTCAAAGTCCGCTACCCCTGGAAATGTCTTACAACTTAAAACCTGGTTCCTAAATCTATGTCTTACATTATATAATCTATCTGAAATCTTCCAGGGCCTCCAGGCCTCTTCCTCGTATACAGCCTTCTTTCATAATTCTTAAACCAAGTGTTAGCTATGATTAAGTTATTCTGTGCGCAAAATTCTACCAGGCGGTTCCTCTTCCATTCCTTACCAACAGTCCATATGCACCTACTACTTTTCCTTCTCTTCCTTTCCCTGCTATCTAATTCCAGTCCCCCCATGATTATTAAATTTTCGTGTCCCTTAACTACAGGAATGATTTGTTTTATCGCATCATAAATTTCTTGAATCTCTTCATCATCTGCAGAGCTAGTTGGCATATAAACTTGTACAATTGTAGTAGGCTTGGACTTCGTATCTATCTTGGCCACAATAATGCATTCACTATGCTGTTCGTAGTAGCTTATCCGCGTTCCTACTCGTGCATTACCCGTATTTGATTTTGTATTTATAACCCTATATGCATCTGACCAGAAGTCTTGTTCCTCCTGCCACCGAACTTCAAATAATTCCCACAGTATCTAACTTTAACCTATCCCTTTCTCTTCTTAAATTTTCTAACCTACCTGTCCGATTAAGGGATCTGACATTCCACGCTCCGACCCGTAGAACGCCAGTTTTCTTTCTCCTGATAACAACGTCCTCCTGAGTAGTCTCTGCCCGGAGATCCGAATGGGGGACTATTTTATCTCCGGAATATTTTACCCAAGAAGACGCCATCATCGTTTAACCATGCAGTAAAGCTGCATGCCCTCGGGAAAAGTGACAGCTGTAGTTTCCCCTTGCTTTCAGCCGTTCGCAGTTCCAGTACAGCAAGGCCGTTTTTTTGTAGTTGTACCTACGGTACGGCTATCTGTATCGCTGAGGCACGCAAGCCTCCCCACCAACGGCAAGGTCTATGGTTCATGGGGGGGGGGGGGGGGTCTATCTAATGTATGGCGCGATTTATTCAACTCATATGAGTGTAATGTAAACGGAGAAAATAATAACTATAATATTATGAGTCACTTTGTCGAGTCTGATTATATCTTGTGACAAATATTGTACAATTTTCCATTAATCTCAGAGATAAAGAATACGATATTTCAATACGTTCCATGGAAGCATGGAACGTAAATATACCCAAGAGCCATGTTGCTCGCCCCTGTTTGTTCTCTGTTTTTCGCCTGATTGCTCTCTCTCTCTAACCAGTGGGTCGATGCATATATAACTCGCTATCTGTACAATTGTACGAACTTTAAAGTTACAATATATTGTTAGTTTAAAGTACCTTATGTTTCCTTTCAAAAAAACTTCTCCTTCCACGTGAAGTTTATTTAAAGATTATAATATTGCTGTCGATTGCCCATATGGGTTCGGCTGTTTCGGTGGCGCTCAGTCCGCCATTACGTGTACTAAAGAATATTTCAGTACTCCTAAGTGCTTTTATTAATTTTTACAGTCAGTTTTCAATATTAAAGTTAGTTAATATTATTGGTTACAAAACTTATTCAGAGAATTAACACCGCAAGGCTTAGGTGAGGCTTCACCTCTGGCCTACAATATTTTCAGCGAATTCTAAGGATTAAAAGTTAATTAAATTCCTAAAGAGGAAAGTTAAATAAATTCTTCGCAATTATTATACGCAGGTGTTTGTACCATTCTTTCTTTCTGTTAACATTACATTAATTTACTGGGAAAAGAAATCGTTTCATGCTCTATATTATGGCTCGGTTAGTTGCAGGTTACGTTACGTTGTCATTTGTTGAAGGAGAGCGTAACATTTCCATTAGCAATAAATAACTTTGTGCCTGAATATTGAGATTACATCACGCTACGTATGTTTAATACGTATTTACTCGCACTCAAAATATACGCGGCGTTCCAAAAACAATATTCAGAGTTTAAACTGCTACTTTACATTGCCAGTGCTTTAAATTAAAATTTATCCATTTTATATGGATGTTGTTTGAGGTCTGATGTTTGCGAAAATACTAAGTTGTGTTTTACCTGTTATTGTGCTCTGTGTGCCAGAAAATGAAATCGCCCACAGAATTGTTTATTTTTCGATTTTTAATCCCACTGGCACACACAGCTAATGTACATAACCTATCAGCTGATATATAAGTAACTGTGTACTGCACCTGATGATGGCAGCATGCTGCCGAAACGCATTGTGCTAATAAAATAGTAAAAAGTGACTGCAGCAGTATAAATGATTCAAATGGTTCAAATGGCTCTGAGCACTACGGGACTTAACATCTGAGGTCATCAGTCCCCTAGAACTTGGAACTTCTTAAACCTAACTAACATTGTAACCTCCTCCTCACTTATCGACCTTGTTGACAGTGAAAAATTAAACCGCGTGTACCTAATGGAAATTTGGGAAAAGCAATCGTCACCGAAGTTAATCTGTCGGTAAAGAGGGAGGAAAGGGTTACATCTAAATGAAAGGAAAAATGCAAATGAAACTGGTGAAAATTAATTCTGAAAAGGGGTAAAGTTGATAAAGAAAGTAAATGTGCGGACGTTACGTTAACAATTAACTAGCGGTAATTAGATATTTGAGATTTGGGGGAAATTATGGTCGCCAGTCCTATGGACAATTACTATAGCAACTGAAAAAGAAAGGTTATTACACATGTAATTAGCACCAGAAGCGTGGCAACTGAAGGTTGACACGTGTAGTGTGAAAACTGAAAGTTTGTCAGAAGTAATAAATTTCGCTACACTCAGACTTAATTTAGCAAAAGAATTCATAAAACCGGAAAATTGAAAGTTAATTTAGTGACTGAAATTAATAGTGGGCTTTGTTTCTGAAGCACATCGAAATTCAGTAAAATACAGTTAGTCTTGGGCTACCTCAACAATCATTTCAAAAGGTACTTGAATCTACGCAATTTAGAAATAAGAGATTTAACTTTGAACTTGAATTAAATGATTCTGAACAATTAACAATAGTAAAATTTAGTACGTACCAAGCTGAGCTGCAGTCACAGGTAAGCCAAAATACGGTAACAAAACTCGCACTCTTAATTTGTGCTTGTGTAATCTAAATATTGTAGCCAGCTATGAATACCTTAACTGAACTTTGAAATTAAAGCAGTGAAATCGAATGATATTACTTTAATGCTGGCGTTTGAATTTCAACGACACTCGGGTTCATTCCAGAAAAGGAAGGGACCCTGCTTGGTAATGCAATTGGGACAATGAGCAACAAAGGTTCATGCTACGTTGCTGTAATTTAGTGAGAAAAATCTAACAGTTTGAAAAGCTGAGGTCTGTCATACAGTTCTAAAACTTTCCGGGCTACCAGTCTTCCTTGTTGGTTGATTGAAGGTTTGAAGTCGTCGATCGAGGAGGTGGCGACAGTCACTCATTGTCGGCCGTCGCTGTTGCAGAAGCTGGATGTTGGCGCGCCTTCTTCTCGACAAGGCCTCCAGCCGAAACGGGCTCTTGATGTGTGCTTTCCGTCCGCGACACCGTGTCAGAAACTATCATAGCAAGTCGAGCGCAATTACATGCCGCCAAACCCCGAAAGCGCGGCAACTCGCGGGAGCGTCACACAACACACCTGCTCCACCGCCCTACCCCAGCCAGACCCCGCTCTGCTTGCGCTCCGCGCGGAAGTGTTAACACCCTCCAAGATCGTAAACACTTTGGTTCTCCACACGACCTATCGACGTAATGGTCCGATAGCATAGTTTTCCCTAGGCAAGACCAAGCGTAAAAATACAAATAATATTTACAACAAAACAAACCAATTAAAACAATTACAATATATAAAGACACAGAAATGTCATATCTTCAGGTAACAAAATAAGGAAAAAATTCATAGTACATTAGATGAAAATAGGATATGCATTTCCGGCGTTACAACCTGAGGACATCACACGCATCCATGCCCTAGGCAGGATTCGAACCTGCGACCGTAGCGGTCGCACGGTTCCAGACTGAAGCGCCTAGAACCGCTCGGCCACTCCGGCCGGCTATAAATTATTCCACATGATATTATCATTGCTGTAAGTTGCGACCGAAGCCTGCGCGAGTATTTCAAACCACATGTAGCAATCTGCACTGACTTACACAAAATAGCTAAATTAATTCTACACCTCGGATCACGATCAAACACCTCGCTGCACAAGTGGACATGTACGTTGCTATTGCTGACGCACTCGTCCACCAATTGGGGTACTCGATGATGATGATGATGATGATGATGATTGGTTTATAGAGCGCTCAATTGCGCGGTCATCAGCGCCCGTACACATTTCCAATCTGTACACAGTCCAGTCTAGCCACTTACATGAATGATGATGGAATGATGAGGACAACACGAACACCCAGTCCCCGGGCAGAGAAAATCACCAGTCCGCCCGGGAATCGAACCCGGTACCCCGTGATCCAGAGGTAGCAACAATAACCACTAGACCACGAGCTGCGGACTGGGATACGCAGAAAGTAGGTGACGGTACACAAGATACACTTGAGAGCTGATCGTTGCACCGTGGAGGAGGACAAACAGAATAACCCATTCAGAGCCCCAGAAGAATGTCGCCGTGACTTTACTGGCGGAAAGTGCGGCTTCCAACTTTTTCTTAGGAGGAGCGGTTGTGTGGCTCCACTCCATGGATTGCCATTTTGTTTCCGGTTCGAAATGATGAAACCATGTTTCATCGCCTGTGACCGTGTTCGACAAAAAATTGTGACGATCAGCCTCGTAACGCGCAAGCATTTTCACACATATGGCTCTTAATTGCTCTTGATCGTCCTCTGTTAGGTCGCGCGGAACCCAGCGAGTACACACCTTCGAGTATCCTAGTCCGCATCTCGTGGTCTAGTGTTTATTGTTGCTACCTCTGGAACACGGGGTCCCGGGATCGATTCTCAGCCGGACTGGGGACTTTCTCTGCCTGGGGACTGAGTGTTCGTGTTGTCCTCATCATTCCATCATCGTTCATGTAAGTGGCTAGATTGGACTGTGTACAGATTGGAAATGTGTACGGGCGCTGATGACCGCGCAGTTGAGCGTCCTACAAACCAAAGATCATCATCATCATCATCGAGTACCCCAATTGTTGGACGGGTGCGTCAGATTTACCAACGTACATGTACACTTGTGCAGCAAGGTGTCTGATTGTGATCTGTATATCACTTCAAATGAGAGTGTCTGCACGTTCGAACAATGCAGGAGTCACAGCTGTGGGCAGCCAGCCGGCAAGCGGGAAATCGTACAGGATTGTGTGACCGTTTTGCGACGATGACTGACGACTCGCCCAAAGAAAATCAAATGGCTCTGAGCACTATGCGACTTAACTTCTGAGGTCATCAGTCGCCTAGAACTTAGAACTAATTAAACCTAACTAACCTAAGAACATCACACACATCCATGCCCGAGGCAGGATTCGAACCTGCGACCGTAGCGGTCGCTCGGTTCCAGACTGTAGCGCCCAGAACCGCACGGCCACTCCGGCCGGCTCGCCCAAAGACTCGCCATGCTTTTGTTCACTACCAAGTCTCAGTAGACATTCTGCAAACCGCTACGAATACCTGCGATGCTCTGGTTTTCCGCCAAATTAAGCTCAATGATAGCTCTCTGTGTGGAACGCACCTCCGTTACAGACACCATTTTGAAGGCTACGTATAGCGCTGCCATCTGTCGGAACTTCATGACACTATAGAGGCTGAAGCGTGAATATTCTACGATGTCCCATAACAAATTCCACATTTTCTCAAGCAAAATTGACCGAGAAAAAAATGTGTTGCAGTACTTGTACGTTAGACTACCTAATTAGTAATACTAGTGTGATAATTTTACATTTTACCTTTAAAAGTATAAACTGATGCTGAAAATTACACCGTTCACCTGCTTCTAAACTGAAAAACAAATAAAATTTACTTGTGACACAAGTCCAACAACTACGTCATTTAAGTTCTAACAAACGGAGGAGTGATGTTTGCAATTTATTCTAAGCAGTGCTTGCGTTCACTATTTTGCTGCAAACCCGTGAAACCGCAAGTGGCCCATACTACCAGCTGGCCCATAATAATGCTGTTCTCCTCAGTCAAAATACGTACATCTAAAGCAAAAGACTTTAACATTAGGAGTGAAAAGCTATTATACTGTGAAACACATAGGAGAGAGCGAGTAGGTGGAAAGAAAACAGCAGCACACTGAATGCCACTTCCAGGAGAGGAACTGTCTGCAAAGGAACTGTCTGTAGAGGAACTGTCTGCTGACGCGGTAGAAGAAGAGATGAATGACAGTTTGGGTGACGTAGGGGGTACGATGCTAGAGTCAGAGTTTGCCGAGTTTTGGAAAACTTGCGCTCAAACAAGGAAGAAGATAGAGATACCACTCTTTTTGGTATTTCTAAAATCATTTGGGGAGGGGGCGGGACGATTATTGAGTAAGTGTGTAGAATCTGTGAGACTTTAGACACACCATTAGACATTCTTAAGAGTATTATCCACAAAACATCGAAGACACCAAAGTCAGATAAATGCGAGAAGTATCATACTATCAGCTTAATACCTTATACACCAAAGTTCCTGATAAAAATATATACAGAGGAATGAAGATAAAACTTTAGGATCTGTTATAAGATAATCAGTTTGGCTTTAGGAACGGCAAAAGCGCCAGAGACCCTGTTCTGACGTATTGTGTGATAATGGAGGCAAGACTTAGGACAAAACAAGAAAATTTCATAGAATTTGTCGAGCCATAAAAACCATTCTACAAGATAACATAGTGCAAGATGTTTCGTAGTCCAGGGAAAGTATGTCTAAGCTACAGGAAAGAAGGGTAATACATAATATGTACAAAAATAGAAGTGCTCGGATTGAAAAGGATTCAAGGCCATATTTCAGTCTTTCTCTTCGACAGTTCAACTTGTACATCGAGGAAGCAACGACGGAATTAAAAGAAAGATTCCGGGTGAAAAAGCGTTGCCACGAGCTGTTGTGCATATAATGTGGTGTAGGGATTAGCAGTTTATAGACACTTTTTAGCCGGCCGGAGTGGCCAAGCGGTTCTAGGCGCTACAGTCTGGAACCGCGCGACCGCTCCGGTCGCAAGTTCGAATCCTGCCTCGGGCATGGATGTGCGTGATGTGCTTAGGTTAGTTAGGTTTAAGTAGTTCTAAGTTCTAGGGGACAGATGACCTCAGATGTTACGTCCCATAGTGCTCAGAGCCATTTGAACAATTTGACACTTTTTAGATACTTAATGTTTAAGTTAAAGTCTTCCGTAATCTAGTGTTACCCACCAGCTCTGCAAGATATGTGATATTGTTCTAAGGCAAGACAGTATATTATTACTTAGCTTGAGGTTGGTGTCAGTGTCCAAGATTGACTTACTTTACCTAACCTTGCTGAATTTGAGTATGGTCCAGGGTGTTTCGTCTGCTAAAACTAAAGATTAATTCTAGATCCTTGACATTAATAATTTTCATTTTTGGTTCACTCTTCACAGACAATATTTTCACACAACGCCGGAACATTTTCGTATCCCTTTCGATAACTCAAATAATTACAGTGACATTTTTGCTTTTAGTAATAAAGACAGATTTTAATAGCATTATACTTTTTGTGAATGAAAAACTTTTAGAACTATAGTGGAAACAAAAGACGTTTATGTGATTACGAAAATAAATTGACTATTTTTGGGAAATACGATACGTCACAAGTTTCACATAATATGAGTTTGTAAACTAACCAAATGCATGTAGCATCTGTTGTGAATGATGTTACATCTATTTTGTAACACAGAAATAAAACCAAGGCTGTATTTTGCACTTTGTTGTGACACTTATAGGAAGATCATTTTCTTAGCGTAACCCAGGAGTCTATAAAATTATCATTACGTGTTGGATCAACTTTGAACAATACAGAACTTCATCAGAGCGGTAATGCCTTGTACAATTATGGAAAAACATGAATCAAATTGTTCATATCTCAAATCAGCAGGATCATAGCAGAAAATAAAATGAAATCTCAAGTTTCCGTTATCCGACGGAGTTACCTTAAATCTTAGTTTGGTATAAGTTCATATTCGACCACCAGCAGTTATTTGTTATTTAGTAGCTCTATCTATCATTTCTGGAAGGTTCTGGAAATATCTTACGTTTATAATTTTTGTATATTCTGAAATATTCGATGTTATAAATACCAACATTTAGAAATATTGGATGTTTTTATAAATAGTTCCACTCTCCGTTCAGGAGGTCAGTTCTGCCGTAGCTGTACGTTCGTGTCAGTAATAACTGAGCTTTCAATACCAAGTGTTGAATTTTATTGCAATCCCGTCTTCGGATCTGGACTTGATTATAGTTTAGACGTGGCAATATAAATGAGAAGCTTCGCTGATAACATCGCTACGCTCGGTGAAAATGATGTGTTACAGAACCTGATGAATGAAATGAATAGTACAGCTATAATAGAATATGACCAATGGGTAAATAAAAAAAGGACGGACCTAATGAGGAATATCAGAAACAAGATTAGCGATGAACTTATAAAACTGTGGACCCCTTGTAGACGAAGTTAAGAAATTCTGGTCCGCTTGAACGACGAATCGAGGATGGAATAAGAAGCAGACTATCACAGGTAAAGAAGGTATTGTACGCTAAAGGGAGCCTTTCACTACCAACCGTAGTGCTCAAGTTCAGGAATAAGTTTCTAATAATTTATGGATGGAGCACAGAACTGTACGGAAATGAAACATGAACTATGGAAGAACAGGGAAAAAATAGAATCCAAGAGTGTGAGATATGATGTTACAGAAATACTGTGAAGTCTTTCACAGAATGAGTGACTAAAGGAATATCTGGAAAACGCTCACTAGGAGGGTAGAACGAACGGTAATGAGTTAGGACGTCAAGGAATAACTTCCATGGTAGCAGAGGGAGCAATAGAGGACAAAAGCCTTAGGAGAAGACGGTGATTGCAATATATCCAACAAGTAACTGAGGACGTTGGATGTAAGTGGTCCAAGGAAGGACGGCACAGACGGCCGCACCAAATCAATTATAATAAAACTGACTACCAAAAAATAATTAAAACGTAGATGGTGTTCGCCGTGTTCCCCTTCCTGGCGGAAAATCGGAAAATTTTCGATTAGACCCTTGCATGTCACTTCCAGTGCCCTCAAGAAGGGCTCTGAAGTGACTGGTGAGGCCAAATAGCAGACCGTTACCGATCTTCCTGCCCCAGAAAAATCTTAAACGGTCACTGTGAATAGAACTACTGACTTCCGACTCAGCAGACAACGATAGGAGCCGATAGAGCCTGGAGGAAGTCATGTGGTCAGGCGACGGAAGCTGGCTGCAGTGCCCTTGGTTAACGAGCGTTGGGTTTTGCACAATGGCCGTGGTACGAACATGCAGGGGTTGGACGAAAACATCGTAAGACCGCGAGAAACGCATGTTTGAAAATACGTAACCAAGCCTGCAGACTGCGCTGTTGTATTTGACCAGAAACGGTACCTTTGCGAGCTGCAAGTGTCATTCGTGTCAGAGCAGTGTTCCGTGTTGTTCCGAGTGCGTTATATCGGAATTAAGTGAATTCGAACGTGGAAAAACTGTTGGTGCTAGTATAATCGGCACTTCCGTCACCAAGGTAACCGAAGTGTTTGGTGTTTCAAGAGGCACCGTACCGCAGATTTATATCACGTACTACAGGAAAAGCGGGAAAACATCATTCGCTAAGTGACAAAGCTCCCGAAAGTGTGTGTTAAATAATCATAACAGTCGGACGTTGAAGAGAGTTGTGATGAAAAATAGGTGACCGACAGCTGCAAAAGTCACAGTAGAATTGAATGTATCATTCGCGAGCCCTATCAGCCAAAAACAACACGAAGGGAGCTCTTGCAGTGTGAGCTGGAATTCCAAAATCATTGAACTGTGATGAAAATTCCGTGACAGCAAAATATGGTGTCGAGACCATAAAACCTGGACTATGGAGCAAGGGAAGAATTTATTTGGTCGGATGAGTCTTGTTTCATAGTATTTCCAACTTCTGGCCAACTTTACGTACCAAGAGCCAAACATGGCTATGTTTCTGTGATGATCTGTGCAGCCTTATCGTGGTATTCCACTACACTGCAAGGCACGTTACTGCCACGGATTATGTGACCATTTTGGCTCACCAAGTCCGTCCCATGGTGTAATGTTTGTTTCGCGAATGGTGATGCTGTATTTCAAGACAACAAGGCCTTGTTCACACAGCTCGCATCGTCAAGGACTGGTTTTGTGTGAGCACGAGGACGAATTGTCAAATCTCACTTGGCCACCATTGTCACCAGACCTCAATATTAGTGAGTCTTCGTGGCGTACTTTTGGATGGAAGGGTGAGTGACTGCTACGCACATCTACATCTCTACATCTACATCTACATCCATGTTCCGCACAAGCGACCTGACGGTGTGTGACGGAGGGTACCTTGAATGCCTCTATCGGTTCTCCCTTCTATTCCAGTCCCGTATTGTTCGTGGAAAGAAGGATTGTCGGTATGCCTCTGTGTGGGCTCTAATCTCTCTGATTTTACCCTCATGGTCTCTTCGCGAGATATACGTAGGAGGGAGCAATATAGTGATTGACTCCTCGGTGAAGGTATGTTCTCGAAACTTCAACAAAAGCCCGTACCGAGCTACTGAGCGTCTCTCCTGCAGAGTCTTCCACTGGAGTTTATCTATCATCTCCGTAACGCTTTCTCGATTACTAAATGATCCTGTAACGAAGCGCGCTGCTCTCCGTTGGATCTTCTCCCTCCCTTCTATCAACCCTATCTGGTACGGATCCCACACTGTTGAGCAGTATTCAAGCAGTGGGTGAACAAGCGTACTGTAACCTACTTCATTTGTTTTCGGATTTCATTTCCTTAGGATTCCTCCAATGAATCTCAGTCTGGCATCTGCTTTACCGACGATCAACTTTATATGATCATTCCATTTTAAATCACTCCTAATGCCTATTCCCAGATAATTTATGAAATTAATTGCTTCCAGTTGCTGACCTGCTATGTGGTAGCTAAATGATAAGGGATCTTTCTTTCTATGTATTCGCTGCACATTACACTTGTCTACATTGAGATTCAATAGCCATTCCCTGCACCATGTGTCAATTCGTTGCAGATCCTCCTGCATTTCAGTACAGTTTTCTATTGCTACAACCTCTCGATATACCACCGCATCATCCGCAAAAAATCTGAGTGAACTTCCGATGCCATCCACAAGGTCATTTATGTATATTGTGAATAGCAACGGTCCTACGACACTCCCCTGCGGCACACCTGAAATCACTCTTACTTCGGAAGACTTCTCTCCATTGAGAATGACATGCTGCGTTCTGTTATCTAGGAACTCTTCAATCCAGTCACACAATTGGTCTGATAGTCCATATGCTTTTACTTTGTTCATTAAACGACTGTGGGGAACTGTATCGAACACCTTGCGGAAGTCAAGAAACACGGCATCTACCTGGGAACCCGTGTCTATGGCCCTCTCAGTCTCGTGGACGAATAGCGCGAGCTGGCTTTCACACGATCGTCTTTTTCGAAACCCATGCTGATTCCTACAGAGTAAATTTCTAGTCTCCAGAAAAGTCATTATACTCGAACATAATACGTGTTCCAAAATTCTACAACTGATCGACGTTAGAGATATAGGTCTATAGTTCTGCACTTCTGTTCGACGTCCCTTGTTGAAAACGGGGATGCCCTGTGGCCTTTTCCAATCCTTTGGAACGCTACGCTCTTCTAGAGACCTACGGTACACCGCTGCAAGAAGGGGGGGGGGGGGGGGGGGGGGGGGGCAAGTTCCTTCGCGTACTCTGTGTAAAATCGAACTGGTATCCCATCAGGTCCAGCGGCTTTTCCTCTTTTGAGCGATTTTAATTGTTTCTGTATCCCTTTGTCGTCTATTTCGAACGTGGAAACACTGTTGGTGCAAGTTTAATCGGTACTACCGTCACCAAGGGTTATCATCGTTACCTTAATTTGTGACTATTTTTTAGGAAAAACCCTATAAGACTCCACTGAAAACCAAACATGACTTCTATTTATCCATTTCAAGACGACTGGAAGCTGTTTTAAATGGTCTTGGTGACGTTTTGAGTTCGTGGTGTTTCCGTAGTTTCGTCCACCTCTTGTTATCAACTGCAGTGTCGAGTCTTTGAAATTCCCCACAGTTGTTTCTGGTTTTGTAATTTATTCCAGATTTACGTAAACGAGAGTCCAATATTTAGCTCTTTTTAATTTATGTACGTAGGAGCGTAAAAGTTTCATCGAAGTCGCCCTTGAGTGGTTGTGACGTACGCTTCCTTGCTATTGAGTAGCTCGCCAGCAGCAGCTCAGGTGATAGCGGTTGGTGGCGTAGACAGGTGCGCCATCCTTGTCGCCAGCATTGGGCGACCGGAAATTCGCAGCGCTGCCGCAACACCCCCCCCCCCTCCCAGCCCCAACCCACTCACTCCGCACCATGCCACAGTACACCACAGCACGCTCATATCACGTGTAGCGGCGGCTGCTGGCGCCAGCAGACTGGACCGCTCCGCGGCGTTACACGTCAGTGGAATTGGTGCCGCCACTTCAAAGGCGCGTCCTGCTCCAATGTCGCCCCTATCTTCCGCCGGCAAATTGGATTCGACTTCCTGTCTCACAGCTCGCTTCAATCTACGAAACATAATTGTTGTACAATAACGTGACAGACTCTTCTGAATTTCGCTTTCGCGAATGCCCGCATATATATATTTCTACCAAGCCGCTAGGACACCACGATACACCCCTCTCTCTCCACCTCCCCCCCCCCCTCCCAACGGTCAAAGTACAAATCGCACATTAAGAAAAAGTAGAACCCTGAAGAAGCCGTGTACCGCAAGTCTGTAGAGGAAAATGAGTGGAAAAGAGCACAGGTAGTCCCAGTCTTCAAGAAGGGTCCTCGACCAGATGCGCAAAACTATAGACCTATATCTCTGACGTCGACCTGTTATAGAATTATAGAACATGTTTTTTGCTCGCGTATCATGTCATTTCTGGAAACCCAGAATCTACTCTGTAGGAATCAACATGGATTCCGGAAACAGCGATCGTGTGAGACCCAACTCGCTTTATTTGTTCATGGTTCAAAAAATGGCTCTGAGCACTATGCAACTCAACATCTGAGGTCACCAGTCCCCTAGAACGTAGAACTACTTAAACCTAACTAACCTAAGAACATCACACACATCCATGCCCGAGGCAGGATTCGAACCTGCGACTGTAGCAGTCACGCGTTTCCGGACCGAAGTGCCTAGAACCGCACGTTTGTACATGAGACCCACAAAATATTAGATACAGGCTCCCAGGTAGATGCCATTTTCCTCGACTTCCGGAAGGCGTTCGGTACAGTTCCGCACTGTCGTTTGATAAACAAAGTAACAGCGTACGGAATATCAGACCAGCTATGTGGCTGGATTGAAGAGTTGTTAGTAAACAAAACACAGCATGTTGTTCTCAATGGAGAGACGTCTACAGACGTTAAGGTAACCCTTGGCGTGCCACAGGGGAGTGTTATGGGACCATTGCTTTTCACAATATATATAAATTACCTAGTAGATAGTGTCGGAAGTTCCATGCGGCTTTTCGCGGATGATGCTGTAGTATACAGAGAAGTTGGAGCATTAGAGAATTGTAGCGAAATGCAGGAAGATCTGCAGCGGATAGGCACTTGATGCAGGGAGTGGCAACTGACCATTAACATAGACAAATGTAATGTATTGCGAATACATAGAAAGAAGGATCCTTTATTGTATGATTATATGATAGCGGAACAAACACTGGTAGCAGTTACTTCTGTAAAATATCTGGGAGTATACGTGCGGAACGATTTGAAGTGGAATGATCATATAAAATTAATCGTTGGTAAGGCGGGTACCAGGTTGAGATTCATTGGGAGAGTCCTTAGAAAATGTAGTCCATCAACAAAGGAGGTGGCTTACAAAACACTCGTTCGACATATACTTGAGTATTGCTCATCAGTGTGGGATCCGTACCAGATCGGGTTGACGGAGGAGATAGAGAAGATCCAAAGAAGAGCGGCGCGTTTCGCCACAGGGTTATTTGGTAACCGTAATAGAGTTACGGAGATGTTTAGCAAACTCAAGTGGCAGACTCTGCAAGAGAGGCGCTCTGCATCGCGGTGTAGCTTCCTCGCCAGGTTTCGAGAGGGTGTGTTTCTGGATGAGGTATCGAATATATTGCTTCCCCCTACTTATACCTCTCGAGGAGATCCCGAATGTAAAATTAGAGAGATTCGAGCGCGCACGGAGGCTTTCCGGCAGTCGTTCTTCCCGCGAATCATACGCGACTGGAACAGAAAAGGGAGGCAATGACAGTGGCACGTAAAGTGCCCTCCGCCACACACCGTTGAGTGGCTAACGGAGTATAAATGTAGATGTAGAAGATCGAAGCAGAGAACTCGAAGCGTATCACTGAAGAAGTGCAAAAAATAATATGATACGGAAATTGTGTATACAGGGGAGTCAAAATAACGTTTACAAACTGACATGGCACATCAGACATACAACAAGGATCGGTATTCACATAGGAACCGGGGGTTGCAAAAGCCAAACGGGCCAGATGGACTTGTTATACAAACACACATGGAATGAGTGGAGACCGTCGCCGTTCACGCCGTGGAAGCGTTAAGGCCGATTCCCGCTACAGCGCGGCAACGGTAGCGGCAAGTGTTTCCCGCGGTGACGCGGCGGCTCGCGAAATTGGCGTTCCCATCCGGAGGCAGTGGACGCTAGAAGCAGCCAATAACGGACCGCCGCTGAGGTATGGGGTGGGACCACCGAAGTGCGCGGTGCATTTAATTAACTATACCCGGAACCTTCTTAGGTAAACGGGGAATCGACATGTCGCTATAAGACACGCATTCAAATTTTTCTGAAGGCCATGTGTCTGAATTTAATACAACTTCATTCGAAAAGGAATCCAAGTCTTCAAAGCCATTAAATTTCTTCCAATGTGTTTGAAATTTTTTGTCTTCATCACAAGGTGATTCTCTAATTACAAATTCGTTGAATGTGTGCTTTTTCTCGAACTTTTGCACTATCATCCTAATTTGTGGTGAGTCATTTCTTTTCAGTGGTTCAAGAATTTTTATAGTCACATCAGTACCTTGATTTAAGGACTAAGAATTTCTGCTTTGCATAAAGAAGGATAACAATTGCAAAACTTCTATAGCCATATAAAACAACTAATTCTATTATAAGCAAGAACTTTGTGATATATTTTAGCAACCGTTCAAAGTTAGATAGTTCGCAAGTTGACCGGGAACCACCACGACTCTCTTTTCAGAGAGATGGACAGGGAACTGCGACTTTCAAGATGAGCTCAAACAGCATTAAAAGACAAAGCCAAGGATGGCCTACTTTGATGGCTGATAGTATAATTCTTATGAAATACCGTGTAGTATAATACATGCTAAATGCTGTGGCCGGTAGATGCGAAGTCACCAGGCACACGTGAGGAGAGTGGTGGTGGTGGGAGCCACAGACAGGCGCTGTAGGGGAAATGCCGAGTGCTGGAGGGGAAGTGCCTCTCTAAACTGACGCCTACACTCACATTTATTGCAAATATTAAGTGGAGCTTCTCCAAGCCCACACTTGCATCCTGACCATTCAGAAAGATCTGTCACCCTGCTTTGATTGGTATCCAAAAAGAATTTCGCTGAAAACGCAGAAATTTATTTTCGCTTAGTTTGTTATTCATTTGTGACTCTCAGAGAAGCGTCATTAGCGGCGAATTTTGAGTAAAACTTACACACTTGTCTGGCTGCCACGTTAAAATTTTCTTCTTTTGCCAAAAGACAGCAGAGTATACACAGTGTCACCTCCCTACACGTTGTGCAGACGCAGTTGATAGAGAATTCTGAAACAGTGGTTTATTAAGTTTATTGAGGAACTGAGGAAAAGTCAGATCAGTAGCTTATTAAGAAAGGACATCCTCAGTACAAAATAAACATATATTGTCTTCACTTTAATTGTTCCAGAACCTGTAACCTTTCTCGTTCCACCAGCTATCTATGGCCCCTAAAAATTAAATTCTTTCATTGAATAAGTCTGTAGTTAGTGCATTAACACAGTAGATAATGTGCTTAAGAACCAGATAGTAAAATACTCTCCATTTTGTGTTCTGTCATTTGCCGGAATCTCGATTCTATCTCAAACCGTTTATGAAAAATGAGGAATGTTGTGGATATTTTATTTTGAATTCATCGCTGGCGCGACGCGATCGCAAATAAGTATGTTACATCAGACCAATTTTCTCGAGGTTGGTGACAGATAGAGACCACCACTCAAGTCTAAAGAAAAATTCGATATGTTAGCTAAATTTCATACTTAACAACATATTTAATTTGCACCAAACGCTAAATCATAGCGACCCCCATTTTTCATTGCAAACTTTTTCGAATTTCGCTCAGTTTGTTACTTCCAAGTAAATATCACAAATAACTATGACCACTAGCGAAATGATGGTCACTTTATCGTGAACCTGACACAGAGAAACCTGTAAGGAACGCGAAAATTTTATTTTTTACCAAACAGTATCTGTAAAATCGTTTGAGAAAGACTGCAGGGCGTACATTTCGATTCTGTCATCGACAAACGTGCTAAAGTTGGCAAACATTTGTCGTCCACCCCTTCTGAGCAAACGAATGAGCTCGCCCAGCGCTTTGGACGATAATTGGTAACTGCGTTTAGGCCACCTTATCCTATATAAACCGTATTCTTTGATTTTTCTGACTTTGAGAAAACACAGAATATATGGAATCAAAAAAAGTCTGTATATGGTACACATCTGCCATATCATTCACAAAATCATGGGCGGCTAGTTACATTTTGCGGTGCACCCAGTGCACGACGATTAAGCATTATATAAACGATTACACGGTAGAAGGGGTAGATTTTTATAAGGTGCAAGCTTTGTTGATGTAACATCCGCTTCGACACTTCTTGAGTAACCAAACTCTGTTTTTGCCTTGGTTTCTCAATTTATTACTAATGTTGCTGCACAACCCAGGTTTCAGTTTATAAGCCCATTCTCAAGTGCGTTACTGATTCCCAAAGATGATAATGCACAGATAAACATGATAGCAAGGCAAAGGTAATCAGCTCAACTTCTTAAGGTATCGATCCATAGTTTAATGTAAAATTACCTAAATGACAATTTTTTAATAAATTACATACATAATTACACAATTTAGCAACTACCCTAACATGACAGGACTGAAGTTATGCAACAGCCAAGAACTTTTTAACTACAATAGACTTGGGCCCAAAGTTTTGCTTCTATCCTGGGGTTGTGATCTCATCTAAAAGGGGTGAATAATTGAACTGAGTTTGCCCATTTAATAACAGGGGTGGGTATGTACACATAAGTCTTTTAATTTCTAAAATTTCTAGTTGGCAGAGTTTAGTATCATTCTCCCCTGTGTGTAAGACTTCTACATCTATTATGTATTTCTGGTTATTGTTCAGGTAATGTTCTGCAAAGGATGAATCAGGCTTCTTCAATCTCCAGCTTCTGTGATATCCTTTAAGCCTGGTGCAGACTAAACTCCCCGTCTGTCCAATGTACCAAGACTGCCAGTCACGACACGTTCTGACTTCGCATAGGGGCCGTTGCTGTCGCGTTGTCGTCCTGGAGAGCGGTCGGTCAGTGTGCAATTGGCTGACGTCTTGTAACACCCACTCTGCTCTAGCATTCCCTACTGGCGTGCCAGTGCTTGACTTTACTCCGTAATAAGACTGAAGCACATTCCGCAATATAATTTGAATAATAATTTGTGTTTAACTATTGTATACCCGAATCTGAGCAATAAAACAGTTGTGACTGCTTTTTCTTTATGTTTCCCCACGACAATTTTTCTATAGTTTATACTTCATTACTATGTATGATTTCTATTTACTTCATGTGTGATTTTCACTTTGCATGATCACCAATTTTATCATCCAGTTTTTTGGCATTATTAGTAAAAACAGCAGCGAAAAATGTGTTATCGCTATGTACACGTACCATGCTTCCCACTGTAAGTTCACGAACTTCTGAACAAACTATGCATATTCTCAAGTTCATCATTTACAGATAGCTACTACGGCTTAGTCTTTTGCCAGTTTTGAAAATGTGATAAAGGAACACAATTTCCCTCTATAATTTAGAGCCTCCTGTTACTCCCATTCATACCTTGAGCCTACTTAGTGTTTAGTCCCTGAAGATCCTCTATCTTTCTCTTTATTAGCACCATCATTACCTTTCTGTTTTGTTGAATTCACCATTCCGCTTCAATCTTCAGCACCATGGTTAGTAACCTGACTGCCAACGTTTGCACACGTTTCTGGTACTGCACTGGTCCTATGGAGCATGTTTAAAAGGCATGCTGTAATTCAGTAGTTCTTACAGGCCTGTACACACTCATCTCACTAGTAATGCTACTGCCTCGCAAGCTCGCAAGTAACATAGGTCGGAGCTACGTTGAAGCAATCATGACAACACGAGAATAACGATTCAGTTTGAAATGTTTTGAAAGTTCAAATATATAACGCTTTTTCCAGAACCGATGAGCAAACATGTTAATGTTAAAATCGTAATAATGTTAATACTTTCTGTGATCAGCCCTACAAATTTAAATTGGACGTTAAGTTTTCCGTATCCGGTGAGCAGGAAATATACCTCGATGGGATGCGTAGGTAATTTAAAATTAGGCAATGGGATGCTTTCATACAACACACCCCCTCCCTCTCCCTGCAAATCGCGCACAGTTTCTGTTTCTGTCACTGAATGGCTGAGTACTGACGTAAATTGAGAGATTTATACAGAACACATTAATAAAAGATGATACTGATCTCCCCTGATACACAAAACAGGTCAGAAAACTGTTGCAGAAGCAAAGAAAAAAACCATGCCAAATTCAAAAGAACGCAAAATCCCCAAGATTGGCGACGTTTTACTGAAGGCCGAAACTTAGCGCGGATTTCAATGCGAGATAAGTAATTTAAATAGTTTCCAAACGAAACTCTGTCTCGAAATCTGGCAGAAAATCCAAAGAGTTTCTCTTCGTGCGTACAGTACACCAGCTTCAAAACACAATCAATACCTTCATTGCGCGATACTACTGGTAATAATACCGATAAGAGGGCCACTAAATCAGGGTTGTTAAACACGGTTTTCAGAAATTCCTTCAGCAAAGAAGACTCGTGAATTATAATCAAGAACAGCTGCCTACATGAGTAACTTAGAAACAGATATTGTCGGTGTAACTGAGCAGTTTGAAACACTTGATAAAGAAAAGTCTTCTGGTCCAGATGGTAGGCCATACCAAGAAGGTTCCTTTCAGAGTATGCTGATACAATAGTTGCATTCTTAGCAACAGTACACGACCACTTACTCGACGAAAGATCCGTACCAAAAGACTGGAAAGTTGCGTATGTCACATCAATACTCAAGAAAGGAAACAAGAGTAATCCGACGAACAACACACACATATCTCTGTCATCGATATGCAGTAGGCTTTTGGAACATACACTGTGTTCAGACATTATGAATTACGTCGAAGGTAACGGTCTATTGAGACACACAGTCAGCACGAATTCAGAAAAATCATTCTTGTGAAACACAAATAGCTCTTTATTCGCAGGGAGTAATGAGTGCTATCGACAGGGAATCTCAAATTGGATCCTTATTTCTAGATTTGCAGAAGGCTTTTGACACCGTTCCTCACGCGAGCCTTCTAATCAAATTGGGTGCCTACGGATTATCGGTTCAGTTGTGCGACTGGATTCGTAATTTGCTGTTAGAAAAATAACGGTACGTAGTAATCGACGGAAAATCATCTAGTAAAACAGAAGTGATGTCTGGCGTTCCTCGTAGGAAGCATTATAGGCCCTCTGTTGTTCCTAATCTTCAACAAAGATTTAGGAGACAATCTGAGCAGCTCTCTTTAATGATGATGTTGTCATTTACTGTCTAGTACAGTCATCAGAAGATGAACAATTTCAAAAGACTTGGACATGATATCTGTGTGGTGTGAAAAGTGGTAGTTGTCTCTGAAAAAGGTCATCCATATGAGTACTAAAAGAAATCCGTTAAATCTCGGTTACACGATAAATTACACAAATCGAAAGGCTGTCAATTCAACTAAATACCTAGGAATTACAATTACGAAAAATTTACATTGTGGAAGTTTAATATGTAACTAGTTATCTAACAACTTGTAATTCGAAACTGTGTGACTTTTAACTTCCGATTATGAGTCGTCCACGTACAGTGATCTAGAACAGCCTTAGCTGCCCTGCTTTTCATCACGGACGCTGACTGTGTAAATTACTTTCGATGTGCGTAACACAAATTAATCTAAGCTGAAAATGGCTATATATTAAATGAAGTTGAATACAAAGAATGGTTAGCAATAATACATCGCATGGCTTCCTCATCAAACACACACACACACACACACACACACACACACACACACACACACACAGTGGCTAACTGTCGCTTATAGAAAACTATGCGCTACGCAACTACTGAGTTATATAAAATTTTGCAAATGAATACAGTTCTTAATTTCATCTGAAAAAGTTCGGTTAGGACCTACGATTGATTCTTACCTTTGAAAAGGATAACTCAGTTCTTCTCTGTAATACGATATGCTGAACAGCAGTGTCCTGTCACTGTACAGCCAATTGCCTTATCATTTGCTTTAGGCTGCATTCCCATATAAGAATTTTGCATCTTTCCAAAAATTCAGTTCCCTGTCCACGACATAGTTCATGGCGTGACAGTGGAGTAATATTACGATTTTCACTCAATCTGTGAGGGTAAGCTTCAGTGAAATATTTGCAAGTGAATAAAAAATTATTTTGAAATTAAAGTGAACTTCTGATCACTTTAATGAAACATAAGTGACTCGCATTCATAAGAAACTATGATCTTTCCTTAGTGTTGTTATACACCATGAAAACTAATTCAAACAATTTAAGTTGTCTAAAAGGTACTCTTGACATTTCAAATGAAATATTGTTGAATGAATGTGGATGATGACATATCATCATTTCCTTGGGCCTTTATCCAACTTCAATGCGGGGTCGGTCGGAATTTGGCAATGTTAGATGATGCCCTTCCTGTCGCCACCCAGTACCCCTAGGACGGAAATTGTGTAACCCAGCTTGCGTGTAGTGTAAGCCATGAAATAGTGCGAACGTTTTCAAACGTCTGTTAGTCGTGTAACTGAGGTGGGACATGCGGACCAGCCCAGTATTCACCGGGATGTAGAAAACCGCCTCAAAACCACATCCAGTCTGGTCGGCACACCGGTCCTCGTCGTTAATCCGCTGGGCGGATTCGATCTGGGGCCGGCGCGTCTATGCGAGTCCAGGAAGCAGCGCATTAGCGCTCTTGGCTAACCCGGCGGGTAATGTGTATGATGACATATAATAACTAAAATTCTCGTCACTGGGTTGATAATCCGCCCTGGATACCAAAACACAGATATTGTTAAACACAATGTAATCTTCGCATTACTACACTTCGCCATTAGCACTTTCAGCAAATAAAAAATAATTTCATGTTACCTCTTCCAAAATTTGTCGTCCCTCTATGAAATCATCTTCCTGTCATCCTCAATTACAGCAAGGAGCATCTCAGATAAAATTCATTCTTTATTCGGCACGTCCCCGTCCGCCATCAAAGCTCCTCACTCAGCGATGATTCAATCACAGTCTAATAAACACAGACACGACACTCTCTGGTACAAACGTTGTTAACGTTTGTCAGATGGAGCGACATTAGCACTCCAAGCGGTGAGAAAGCGGACAGTTCCACAGATTATAAGGATAATGTTCTTTTTTTACATACACTCCTGGAAATGGAAAAAAGAACACATTGACACCGGTGTGTCAGACCCACCATACTTGCTCCGGACACTGCGATAGGGCTGTACAAGCAATGATCACACGCACGGCACAGCAGACACACCAGGAACCGCGGTGTTGGCCGTCGAATGGCGCTAGCTGCGCAGCATTTGTGCACCGCCGCCGTCGGTGTCAGCCAGTTTGCCGTGGCATACGGAGCTCCATCGCAGTCTTTAACACTGGTAGCATGCCGCGACAGCGTGGACGTGAACCGTATGTGCAGTTGACGGACTTTGAGCGAGGGCGTATAGTGGGCATGCGGGAGGCCGGGTGGACGTACCGCCGAATTGCTCAACACGTGGGGCGTGAGGTCTCCACAGTACATCGATGTTGTCGCCAGTGGTCGGCGGAAGGTGCACGTGCCCGTCGACCTGGGACCGGACCGCAGCGACGCACGGATGCACGCCAAGAACGTAGGATCCTACGCAGTGCCGTAGGGGACCGCACCGCCATTCCCAGCAAATTAGGGACACTGTTGCTCCTGGGGTATCGGCGAGGACCATTCGCAACCGTCTCGATGAAGCTGGGCTACGGTCCCGCACACCGTTAGGCCGTCTTCCGCTCACGCCCCAACATCGTGCAGCCCGCCTCCAGTGGTGTCGCGACAGGCGTGAATGGAGGGACGAATGGAGACGTGTCGTCTTCAGCGATGAGAGTCGATTCTGCCTTGGTGCCAATGATGGTCGTATGCGTGTTTGGCGCCGTGCAGGTGAGCGCCACAATCAGGACTGCATACGACCGAGGCACACAGGGCCAACACCCGGCATCATGGTGTGGTGAGCGATCTCCTACACTGGCCGTACACCACTGGTGATCGTCGAGGGGACACTGAATAGTGCACGGTACATCCAAACCCTCATCGAACCCATCGTTCTACCATTCCTAGACCGGCAAGGGAACTTGCTGTTCCAACAGGACAATGCACGTCCGCATGTATCCCGTGCCACCCAACGTGCTCTAGAAGGTGTAAGTCAACTACCCTGGCCAGCAAGATCTCCGGATCTGTCCCCCATTGAGCATGTTTGGGACTGGATGAAGCGTCGTCTCACGCGGTCTGCACGTCCAGCACGAACGCTGGTCCAACTGAGGCGCCAGGTGGAAATGGCATGGCAAGCCGTTCCACAGGACTACATCCAGCATCTCTACGATCGTCTCCATGGGAGAATAGCAGCCTGCATTGCTGCGAAAGGTGGATATACACTGTACTAGTGCCGACATTGTGCATGCTCTGTTGCCTGTGTCTATGTGCCTGTGGTTCTGTCAGTGTGATCATGTGATGTATCTGACCCCAGGAATGTGTCAATAAAGTTTCCCCCTCCTGGGACAATGAATTCACGGTGTTCTTATTTCAATTTCCAGGAGTGTATTTTCTACCTAATCATCGAATTACTTGTAATATTTGTGCGTTCCATGAGTTAGTAAATTACGAAGAGACATGAACTACCGTGAAATACACATAAAATCAGCAGAGTCACACAAATTCTGTAATAAAAGCTACAAACTATTGATGTAGCAATGCTTTTGAATTTATCTATGTTTGCAGCTTACGGCGCTGAAAGCAAGAGAATATCAACATGTATTTCATGAATGCAAAGCCTATATTTCTATTTTTGTGTGTTGCTATTATCATAGGCACTTCATTTGACACCTAAAACTTTTTGTGTAGGCTAATGATTTGCACATTTTTACACTTCACTCTGCTTTCTAATACACGAATAATTTTGTAAATTTTATTAATTTTGCTTCAAAACCGAGTGTATTGAAGATTCTTCCCGTTTGTGGCTCAAATTTAGCAACAATTTCAGAACCTCTTTTCTTCTGTGTTGGGAACCACTCTTATTTCTTTTGACGATTTATTATCACGTCTGTGTCATTTACTCCTAAGCTGCAACTGTGGTGGCTTATTTCGCACCTTAAATAATGTAGGTATTACATTCCATATTAGTTTCCTACGTTCCAAATTCGCTGATTTGCGTGAAAGTGTAGTGAACAAAACTTCGCTTTCTGCAAAACGTCGGGTCTTCCGGGTTTACTAGCAGTTTTTTGTTGTTAAAGGAAAACGACATTATGCGGTAAATATCTGTAGGTTAAGAGAGGATTGAGGATAAACTGTTCTGTAATGTGCCATTTCGCACCTCCCTGGTTCCTTAGGAAACTAAAGAATGACAAATGTTGTGTCATTTTGTAGTTATTGTCGATTTTTATGGCACTATATAGACTCCCTGTTGTAGAAACTATGTTACAAATCGATTTAAACGTTAATATTCACACTCTTCCGATATCATATTCAGAAGTGTCGCTTGCTGGCCGCTTAGGGCGCTGCTATCGCTGTGAGTAACAAAAAGGAGACGGAATGTTGCGACTGTTGTGATAGACAGTGACTCAACTCTCTCCCTCTCTCTCTGCAACTGACTCACTCAGTCGCTCCTTCTGTAACAACAACCTCTGTTAGCCGAAGAGTACGTACATATTAAGGTATGCAAAGATACTAGTAGTGATAAACATTACAAAGAAGATGCCATTTCTCATTATATACACATCTTCCATTTGGAGCAGTCACATAGATAATGTTGTGGGGAAGGCAAACCAAAGACTGCTTTTTGTTGGCAGAGCAGTTAGGCTATACAAGGAGTCTACAAAATTGGTTGAGTACACTGTGCTTGTCTGTCCTATGCTAGAGTACTGATGGGAGGTATGAGATCCTTATCAGATAGGATTGACGGTGGACGTCGAAAAAGTCCAAAGAAGACCAGCTCATTTTATATTATCGCGAAATAGGAGAGAGAGTGTTTCGAATATGATAAGCGAGTTTGGGGTGGTAAACATTAAACCAAATGCATTTTTCGTTGCGGCGAAATCTTTTCACGAAATTTCAATCACCAACTTTCTTCTCTGAATGCGTAATATTTTATTGTCATCGTAATAAAATAAGAGAAATCAGAACTCGTACAGAAAGGTTTAGGTGTTCATTTTCCCACGCGCTATTACAGAGTGGGACGGTAGAGAAATAGTCTGAAGGTGGTTCGAAGAACCCTCAACCAGACATTTAAGTATGAACTGCAGAGTCGTCCACTTGTGAAAACCTGTAAAATCTTCAGTAGCGGAGCGCACAGAAGAATGTAACCAGGTTACAGATTTTAAAAACATCCGTGTGCTAGGGGGAGAAAGTAACATTGATAAAAGCAATGTCCGGAACGCAGCTGAAATCTGAAAGAGTGAGTGCAGATTGAATGCCGAGGTGACGGTAAATGCTACCCGCTTTGTGGCTACCCGCTACCATTAACCTAAACAGCAGCCACCACGAGCAAAAGAAAATAAACAACTGCAGCTGCACAACATATTTTGGATAACATTCCCCCTCTTTCTCAATACCCGCTTTTAGTATTTACCCAATCACGACTGCGATTTCATCCTCGTAACTCCACTTTTCCGAAAACTACTGAACAGTCTCTTATGAGTGAGCATGAACTGGTTTTCGACAATGTTCAGTCATCCAGAGGCACCAGTAGAATCCCGAATCACAGCACAGCGATTCGAAACATAGATATTAAGGAAGAATTTTTTCCATTCTGCTTCCCTTTATCGCTTTCGCTTTAGTTTTGTTCTGAACAAGGTTTTCCTCACTTTCTGCCAAAAAGTTTATGGATTCCGTGAACCTCAGCATTTTCATCTGTCCCTTTGCATTTTCATTCATCTTCTGATATTTTCAGAAACTTCCTCCATTGCATCTTAGACAAAAAAAGTCAGTTTGCAAAACCTAATTACACGCCTTTAGAAGATGAAGCACTCACATAAAAAAGATGTTGTAGTCTGTATAATTTCTTCTTGCTGTGTTTATTTGACGGAACAGTTTACAACATCCTCCATATTCGTAATCTGTCCAGTGGAAGAAGTTCGAATTGCAATGAGGGCAAAAGATACAGTGCAATACATTTCATTTTTATCCGTGTTGGTCAAAACCCTATGCGATCGAATCTAACATCGCTACTTCCGCACCAGAAATGTTCAGTACAGAGTTCAGTTGACGCTCACGGAACTCGACACAGTGAGGCACGCGTCAGCGATAAGAGCACGGCACGTGTCACTCTCACCGCTGCATTTAGTCCGCTCGTGGAGTCGAGGTCACTAACTCGCACTGGCGCTCGCTCTTGAGGCTGGTACTTCAGATCCCTGTAGTGGAAGGAATGTTCGTTATGACTCTTTGACCGTCAAAGGGAGGAGAGCTGGCAGCAGACACTACTGATCCCTAGAATGAGCAACAAAGTGCTGGATTAAATCTTTAATGTCTACGGAACGAGACATGTGATCCGTCCATCCCATGGGGACTCGGCGGCGCCCTTACAGCTAGCGAGAAAGAGTTACTTCCACAGCACTACGAGGGTGTGCCGAAAAGTTATGCCTCAGAATTTTTAATGTGAAAACACTTACAGCTTTTTAAATAAAAGAATCATTATTAGCATGATACGTATTTATTCTTCGTGTCTACTTATTTATTCCTCAACGTAATGACCCTGGCAAGGAATCAATTACTGCCAACGAGAGACCAGTTTGATGATGTCGTCACTGTAGGATAGCGGTCGCCAAACTGCGGCCCACTGGCCGCATGCGGTCCGAATCAAGCGTTCGTGTGGCCCGTGCTTCTCAACCGTATTTTATAATAATATGAATCTGGCAACTAACAGCAGAATCCAAAAACGTCAACTAACGTGAAGAAGCCGGCCGGAGTGGCCGTGCGGTTCTGGGCGCTACAGTCTGGAGCCGAGCGACCGCTCCGGTCGCAGGTTCGAATCCTGCCTCGGGCATGGATGTGTGTGATGTCCTTAGGTTAGTTAGGTTTAATTAGTTCTAAGTTCTAGGCGACTGATGGCCTCAGAAGTTAAGTCGCATAGTGCTCAGAGCCATTTTAACCATTTTAACGTGAAGAGCTTTTTTAACATCACACTCTTCCAGATCAGCAACAAACAAAAATACTTACACAGACAGTAATGTTTTAAGCTGTGTTTAATTTTAATTGAGTTCGGTGGATTCGAACCTGGGCTAAGGTGACCGTTTACCTCAGTGGCAGAGGTGTAAGTAGCGCGGTCACTGCAGTGTTGGAGGATGTGAGAGAGGAATATGTTTTTTGTTAATTAGTTAGTTACATGTCTGTAGATCTTTTGAACGAATCTATTATTTAAATGATGATAAACAAGTCAATTTACTGGATACGTATACACGATTAGTCTTAACATTAATAAACATGCTTTTTAGGCCTACACATGCAGCTATGTATAAAAACTAGGTTCTTTTTGCAGCCTAACAATTTTTCAATAAAAATTCGTTCATGGAATGGGAGTTGCCCAGGAGGAATGATTTTATGTTGTATTTAAAAATTCCATTGCTACCAGTCATACAATGTATGTTATTGGGCAAAAGACCAAAAATTTTTGTCGATGGATATTGAATTCCTCTCTGAGCCATTGACATTTCTAGTAATGGCAATGAAGGTTATTTTTCCCTCTAGTGTTGTAGATATGGACGTCACTACTCTTTTCAAATTGTGGTTGATTATTTATGATAAATTTCAATACCGAATATACGTACAGTGATAGTGCAGTTAAGATACCTATCTTTTCGAAGAGGTACCTACATGACGACTGCGGGTGACCACCGCTTATTATTCTTATAGCTCGCTTTTGTGCAATCAATACTTTTTTTCTAAGTCGCGAATTGCCCCGGAAAAATATTCCATAGGACATTGAATGGAAATATGCAGAATATGTCAGGAGGTTAAGTCGTTTGACTAGCAATTATACGAAGAATAGAAATATCTGAACTTAACTGTTTGAGCAGTTCGAGAATACGCTTCGTTTGTCTTTCAGTACTGACAACTTAGGAGCGTGCGCAGCTCGTACCCATCAGCTTCTGTGGTATAAATTTTGACACAGATGCAGTGTGGATCCGTTAACGCATATCTCATATTTCACAAAGCATTCAGATATAAGTACAGTTAACTGTTATTAATCAGTTAATCACCGTTGACAAAGACAACACAACAACACTTCGTCAGGGAATTGCGGTGCCACAACTTTGTGATCGCTGAAGATGGCAGCAAATTGAAACAGAGGTCAGCCGGCAAAAAGTGTTCCAAATGTTTCTGACTTTTAACGTACGTTGGGGGGGGGGGGGGGGGGGGCGTGCGGAGGGGGGGGCAAGCCGCCAACAGTCCTTACTACAGCTCAGTCTATTAGGGGCTCATAACATGCTAATTTATGTAGGTTATCAATAAATACTGAGATCGGTATATGTGCGGCTCGAGGTGTTATTGAGCATAAAAGTTGTACGACCACTGCTGGACAACTTTTGACTTGGTTGACGTAGCCGCATCCCCACCTCTGCTTGCACCGCTTCATCAGTCTCAAAGTGAAGTCCTCGAAGGTGTTCTTTAAGTTTTGGAAACGGATGAAAATCGAAGGGGTAAAGTCGGAACTGCATGAAGGATGATCGATGACAGTGAACCCAAGGCGCTGAGAGTTGCTGATGTCGCAGCGCTCATGTGTGGTCTGGCATTGTCATGCTGAAGGAAAGGGTGCTCCATCTGTGGACGAAATTTTCGAATTCGAAACTCGGTTGCGGCACACTGTTTCTCACGCACCGATATAGTTACGTTACACAACGCCATGTTACACGCTACAATTCGGATCCCTCTAGAGGAAGAGGACTCCAGATAAGCAGACGTAAAGAATAAAGTTGTAAAACGTTAATAACGTTTGTTTTATTTAAAAAGCTTCAATAGTTTTCGTATAAAAAATTCGGAGGCACTAATTTCAGCACGCGTTCGTGTGTAGAAATACTCGGTGAGACCTTGCCTTTCGTTAGTAACAAGCTCAATGCATGGTACAGGATGGATCGGAACTCAGTCGAAAAAATTTCGGAGGCTGTTCAGTGATATTTTCTGAATATTCTGTTATGAATCACTTTTTTAACTTCGTATTCTGCCTTACGGCGGGTCTTGTCATGGGGGAAGCCTCGCCAGAGAGGTCTACCGAATGAGCGTCTAGGGAAGTGATTCCAGTGGTGGTTTCCCGTTGCCTTCCACTGACGATGATGAAATGATAAGGAGGACAACACAACACCCAGTCCCTGAGCGGAGAAAATCTCCGACCCAGCCGGGGACTGAACCCGGGCCCCTTGGCGTGACAGACCGCCAGCTATCGAGGAGGACTATGAATAACTCGCCGTCGCTGATAGAACATTACAGAGTAATAACGTAATCATGTTTTGACCTGTTTGTTACCCCAGTGCCTTTACAACAGCCTGTAAAATGCGTGTTGTATGGAATCACCAAAACATACAACACAAAACACAGAATCCGGTTTCTCAAAAAAATGGTTCAAATGGCTCTGAGCACTATGGGACTCAACTGCTGAGGTCATAAGTCCCCTAGAACTTAGAACTACTTAAACCTAACTAACCTAAGGACAACACACACATCCATGCCCGAGGCAGGATTCGAACCTGCGACCGTAGCGGTCGCGCGGTTCCAGACTGTAGCGCCAGAACCGCTCGGCCACCAGCGGCCGGCAATCCGGTTTCTCGATGGCACCTGTGTACAGATGGACAAGTACAGCGATATGGCTGCAATCGGTGCTGGAACATCTCAGCATAGCGTCGTTATGTCAACGTTCCATTGCATCCGACGAAACCATAAACGATGTGCTTATCAGTCGAAACATAAGAGCGTACTCCTCATATGATTCCAAGCATTAATTTATATTATCTTTCACACGACACTAAAGCTAATTCAGATTCTTCAATTAACTGTTGTCTCATTATGTAGGACTAATGTAAGTAATTTCACCTTTTCAACTTAATTTTCAATAATATCATGTCAAAGTACTTGTTAATATTACATCCATTCATTGCTAGGAACATGTGTTATCAATTTGTTTAGCTGCAACTAGAACTGTTCAGTTTATAACAAACAAATAATGAAAGAGACACCACAAATATAGTTTTTATAATCTTTAAAACCCCTGACAACTCTGATTAACGTACTGTCAGCTCACTATGCAATTACTAATCTTAATAGCACCTAATTACTTATCAGTTACTGAAACTTATAGAACGATATCTTACTTACGATGTAAACACAGCGACAGCGGTGACTCGAGAGTATACATTCTGGGTGTTCACAAATTTTTCGATTCAGATAAATCTGGGATAACAGTTATGCTTCTCAAAAAGAATGAGATTTTTATTCTTCAGCGGAGTGTGCGCTAACAAGAAACTTTCTGGCAGATTAAAACTGCGTCCGGCACACAGTTTTAATTTGCCAGGAAGTTTCTTATCAACAAGTTTATACATCTACAGCCACTGGCAATAATAATGACAACAGTAATAATAATAATATGCATAACTCACCTGACAAAAGAAAGAACTGTTTTGTCTAATTTTGTTGGTTTGTACATAATTAAGTACAGTTTAGGCCAACAACGAAATAAAGTGTAAGCTTTCGCAGCTCTCTATTTCGCATTTTTTTGTAAGTGAGAGTTTTCGTGCTTTTCCATTTTTTTTGGATAAATGTACAAGATCCCTAACAGACCTATTAGTTCACGAATTTACTTCCGGGCTGAAAATCAGATATTCTTACGTTGCGAGCGCACAACAACTTGTACTGACTGTACACTTCCTTGATAAATGTTCGCTTGTAGTCACGTTTGATTTCGTCATTCTCTGAATAAAAGGATCTGTTCTCAAAGGTCTTAGCTCCTTTTCGGCTAATTACTTTTCTGTTCTCAGAATTACATTTTCACTCTGCAGCGGAGTGTGCGCTGATGTGAAACATCTTGGCAGATTAAAGCCGTGTGCCGGACCGAAACTCGAAGTCTGGACCTTTGCCTTGGTGGGCAAGTACTCTACGACCGAGCTACCCAAGCACGACTCACAACCCGTACTCACAGCTTTATTTTTCTGGTACCTTCAACATAGTTCGTGTTTACGCTGCACACGAAACTCGATTCCCGCACAGTAAACAACCAACTCCAAACACGAAGTGCCGTTTGTGGAACTGATTAAACACAGGTAGTAATACCTGCCAACATGGTCACTTGGCTAGAATACAGATGAGATGATGCGATCCATGAGGCCCTGAAGCACACTGCTATCGATCCCACATTTAAGTGAACATCAGAGAACCAATGATACAGCTTTTCGTGAATTTTCGTATATACAATGCGGGCCTACAGCACAGATAAATCTGACTCATCATAGGATCAACGAATTTCAAAGGCGTGAATAAAGCCTACAATCTCACAATCGACGGTGAAGTGCTTTAGGCTCCTATTATCCTCAGTGCTTCAAATGGACTACTGTTTGAAAAATTTCATAACTTAATATATTATAACCCATTCAGAAACCCACAAAATAAGTTTACTGCCAGTACGACTGTAACATATACTGCCGTCCGATCTAATTTTACTGTAGTATATAGTGAGTGAATTTGCACATCTGAGGAGTGTGCTATTATTTAGCAGGATTTACGCCGAGCGAACGGGGATAAAAGTCTGCCGGAATGTGCTGCCCCCGTTTGGCCCTGTTGGAAACTTCTAGTTGAGTGTGCAATCTACCCCCTCCTTCCTACTTGCAGCTATTGTCCACATTAATCTTTTATGAAAATTTGAGAGGAGCGAAGATTACAATAAACTTTCTAGTTTACTTATCTTTTAACGTGGAGTTGGCTCCAGTTCTTTTTGTCTAGGGGTCTGATTCATGAAGATGAAATTCTTACGTTTTAGGTCCTCATGGTTGAGTTGATCTAAATAAATTTGAAGATTGTTGTTGCAGAATTTTTGTCTTTACGTTAATATATGTTGTCACATTTTAGTATGTCCCACAGTATTCTGATTTTTCACATTAAAAAGCCAAAATTACATTGTTAGCACAAAATACAAAAATACGTCCGATCACATCAGAGGCATGCTTCCTACTGCCTCACTCAGTGGAAATAACAATATACCAAATGGTTTACAACTTTTCTTGACAAATGAATGTCTATCACTTTCGATTACTATTTCATAAATGAATCCAGAAATAAAGATAATAAACAGTACTAGATTGCGTAATTAATAAGTGTGCCAAATAATTCGTAATTTCAGAAGTTTCTAAAAAAAATAATTTTAACTATACATTGAGAACTAGTACTTATCGATTATAGCGTCCAAAATAAAGTAAGTACGTTTCAAAAATTTTAGCTTAAAATATAACACACTGTGTATAAAATTATATGAAAGTTTTCAGGAAAGCCGCTGAGATAATACTGACCGTCCAAAATTCGAAAAATAATACTGGAATCGACAACTACTGCTGAAGAAGAGGAATGCTAGAGGAAGATGTCCCGTTGCAAGTGGCAAGGGCTAGCTGCATTTGAGGTCACGTGACTTTGACCGGCCCCCCATGTCACCCTCTGCCATGTGGCGTCATGCATACGCGTTATAGAGAGGCACGGGGTCAGCACACCGCTCTCCCAGTCGTAATCTACGTTTAGACGCTGGAGCCACTACCTCACAGTCAGGTAGCTCCTGTATTGGTATCACGAGGCTTAGTGCACCTCGGACCAGTCCTCCCATCAACGAAAAATCCTTGGCAGTACCGGGAATCGAACCTAGCTGCCCCACATGGCAAGCACCTACGCTGACCACACAGCAACGGAGGCGGACCCTTTGTAGTCGGTGCTTTCCATATATTCCTTCCTTCGTCGATATTGAGGAGAACCTCCTTATTCCTTATTTTACCAGCCCACATGCGATCTGTAACGTCACGTGATAAGCTCTTCGATTCTCTTTTTTCACGGTACTCCTACAGTCCATGGCTCACTTCCATACACTACTGTGCTCCAGACGTGCTTTCTCATAAATTTCTTCCTCACATTAAGGCATACGACATTAAAAAGGAAAACACTTCCTAATTTTCTGCAAAATTATGTTTATTTGGTGACGAGCCGGCTTTCGGCTTCTCAGGCCGTCTTCAGGTAATAACTAAATGTCGCAAACACAGATAAACACGATGTGTGACTTACACAGATATTACTTGACAGAAGATACAAAAATAACAAAGTGTTTACTTAGGAAAATATTGCAATAATTACATTAACTAAAAATGAAGGGGTAAACAAAGTTTTTGTGTGGATATACGTATAACAAATGATGAGAAATAAAATTATTTTACAGTTTGAATCAAGTATTCGTAAGAAAAACTTAATTTAACAGAGGGGTAAAATGGAAACTGAGTCTGGTCATTTAGTTCAAAATGGTTCCAAGCACTGTGGGACTTAAACATCTGAGGTCATCAATCCCCTAGACTTAGAACTACTTAAACCTAACTAACCTAAGGACATCACACACATCCATGCCCGGGGCAGGATTCGAACCTGCGACCGTAGCGGTCGATCATTTAGTACTAGGGCATTCTGTGTTATAC
This sequence comes from Schistocerca nitens, assembly GCF_023898315.1. NCBI lineage: Eukaryota > Metazoa > Arthropoda > Insecta > Orthoptera > Acrididae > Schistocerca > Schistocerca nitens. Next base: position 440,902,882 of record NC_064617.1, on the reverse strand, counting down.
GAGGGCTGTTTTTTTTTTTTTTTTTCAACCTCCGATCGTCCATCTAAGCAAGTAAGAGGCAGGGAGGGGCCGGACCTGCGCGTCATGCGATTGCGCAGCTCCCCCACCACAACCTCTGCCATTTTCAGCTGCAGTTTGTCAGTTGTAGCCGAGCTATGTCCTTGTAAACATGGCCACTACGTTCGATGCTCCCGCCAAATGTGAGTTACGAAGTGTAATCCGTTTTCTGCAAGCAGAAGGATGTAGTGCTGCGGAAATCCATCGCAGAATGAGCAACGTGTATGGTAACAACGTTATGAGTGATGGTAGTGTTTGAGAATGGTGTCGAAAATTTAAAGGAGGACGAACAGACGTCCATGATGAAGGTGGACAAGGTCACAAGTCTGTCGCCACTGTAGGCCTCGTTCAGCGTGTTGATCAGGCGGTGAGATGCAAACGAAGGTTTACAATTAGCGAACTGTCTGATGAATTTCCAGACATTTCAAGATCTGCTTTGTACACAATTGTGACTCAAGTCCTAGGCTATCGGAAATTGTGTGCACGTTGGATCCCAAAAATGCTAAGTACCGACCACAAAACGCAAAGGATGGCGTCAGCATTATCGTTTCTCACACGTTATGCCAATGAGGGAAACATTTTTTTGAAGTCGATTGTTACTGGCGTTGAAACGTGGGTCCTCTATGACAATCCTGAAACAAAGGAACAACGAAAGCAGTTGATGCACACAGCTTCCCCAAGCAAGCCCAAAAAGTTTAAACATTCACTGATGAAAAGAAAAACAATGGCCACTGTGTATTGGAGCAAGCTACGACGATAACCAAGGAAGTTTACTGTGAAACTTTACGTCGTCTCCGCAGAGCCATTCAAAACAAACGCAGAGGAATGCTTTCGTCTGGCGTTGTTTTGATTCATGACAACGTCTGACCACACAGTGCCAACATGACAAAAGACCTCCTCAAAAAGTTTAAATGGGTAGTTTTAGAACATCCACCATACAGCCCGGACCTAGCACCAAGTGATTATCACCTGTTCCGAGAACTGAAGTCATGGTTAGGTGGGCAGCGCTTCGCTACTAACAAAGAACTTCAGGATGCCATCAAGACTTACCTGTCCTCACTGGCTGCAACATTCTTCGAGGAAGGCATCGAAAAGCTTGTGTACGGTATGACAAGTGCCTCAATCGTTTTGTCGATTATGTAGAAAAATAAGTTAAGACTTTACTGTACTTTTTGTAATAAAATTATTATTTTCTGTACATTTTTCTTTTATTTACAGCCGGTCGGAGGTTGAAAAAAAAACAGCCCTCGTATGTTCGTTGATTTCCAGTACCTCCAGCAGAGTCATCTTTCTGCTTTTTTTGACAGAATGTAAAACTTCACATTCTACATCATGTGGATGGTTTTCTCCTAAAACTTAATCAGCAAAGGTCGACTCCTTCTTCTTTAATTGGCAATTTCCCCCGTGCTGACCTAGTCTAATTGCCATAGCTCTGCCTGACTGACCAACATACACTTTTTCACACTGCTTGAAAGTTATTTTATACAGGGTGGACATAAATAGAACTGACAAACTGTAGTGATGGTTTTCTGACAGGAAATGGATGAGAAAAGGTCCTATGAACATGGGTCCATAAATACATCGTTACCACGGCGAACGCCGCTGACGAATGACAGTTCCTCTGCTGATGTGCCGTGTGTTCCTTGTGTGCTGCGGGATGTGTGATTGACACAGCGTATTTTTAGGAGACGTGGTGATAGAAATCCCATAATAGAGATTGTCTTTCCAAAAACCACCGACAAAATCCAGTAGAGGGAAATGCGCTGGTGATAATCCTGCAGGTGACTGGAATAGTAGCGGTTGTCACTTATGATACACATAATCGTGCTTCGGCTTAACCATGTTGGCAGGCCACTTGCCAGGAGCTTGTACTAGGGTTCGTCTCAATATCCTGTCGAACAGCGTCCTCCAAATCTGAAGCATGGTCCGCCGCCTCTCTGCACGTTCGTCTACCTGAAAGGACCCATGATCACACTAACATCCAAAAAGGCCTTGAAGAGTTGTGTGAGGTGGTTCGCTTCTGTGAGGGTATTTGTTTTGGTATAGCAGTGCTACCACTCGACCGCTTTCATCTGCTTGGCAGTACACAAACATCATCTCGGCTTGTTCCCGACATGAACACCGGACCATTCTGTTGCTCACAGTACGCTGCGTCAGTCACACCGTCTGCAATACACAAGGAACACACAGCAAGTGGTCAGAGGAATTTTCATTCGTCATCTACCACGGCAAAGATGCATTTCTGGAAACATATTCATTGGACCTTTTTTCCTCTACTTCTAGTTAGGAATCCGTCACTGCAGTTTGTTGGTTTACTTAATGTTCACCTCGTATACACCATTCCGTGTCAAGGGTTGCATTTTGTCTTTACCACCGAATGAAAATTTCGATGTGTTTTGGTGTTATAAAATGTAGGTTTGTATCTGCGAGACTTGAACTTTTTAGCAAAATTGTCTGAAATGTTGCCAAGATATCGAATTTTGGACCAGGCTTAGAAATTATCGAATGATAGCTATTGGTCAGCGTACGGAAGAGGAGCAATTTTATTCATTTTCTTTTTTCGTAGAATAGCCATTGCTAATAGTGATTTGTTTAATGGTTTTCAGTTCTGCTGAAAGGCTGATTTTGATAATGGAATAGATATGAGGCCATGTGCTACTGAATGGAAAGCAGCACGTTTGTAGCTGTGTAGATGCTGTGAACGTGCAGGGATTACTGTATCAGTTAATGTTATGAGGTATATGGTTGAAACCTGATAGTAGTAAACTTCTTTCAATCAGGGAAGTCCTCTTTGCCGGCGCTAGTTCGCTTCATCCTCCACAGGTTAATTTATTTTCTGCTACTACCCATTATCTCGCCTGTCTTTGGATCAGTCTCAGTCTATATTCTCTTATCATTATACTGTTCTCTTGTTCAACAGCTCCTGTAATTCTTCCTCAGTTTCACTTAGGCAATATCACTGTGAGGTGGTAGCCGTGGGCTTGCTGGCCCTTTCCAGTTTTTTATTCGTCTTTTCCTTCCATATTCATAACATCATAAAAGCATTAATTAACCAAGCACAATTCATAATATTAAATTTATTTCGCGAGTACTGAGGAGTGGTTGCCTGATCATATGGCAACTTGATATCATGGAACTATCCTATATTCTTACACTATGCGTAATGGCAGTGCTGGTTTTCATAAAGCCAGATTCATGGTGGTTTCGCGATTTCTGAGTGAGCTAAGGAGAAACCTGCCTGGAGGAAGGAAAAGCGAGTTTACTCATCTGAAGGGTAAAAAAAAAAAGTTCAAATGGCTCTGAGCACTATGGGACTTAACATCTGAGGTCATCAGTCCCCTAGAACTTAGAACTACTTGAAACTAACTAAACTAAGGACATCACAAACATCCATGCCCGAGGCAGGATTCAAACCTGCAACCGTAGCGGTCGCGTGGTTTCAGACTGCAGCGAATAGCAGCGCTCGGCCACACCGGCCGGCAGCGACCTGTTCAAGAAACCCGTCAGTTCAGCTGGAAAACTTGTAATGACGCTTATTTTCTTCTGTAATACAGAAAATTTTTTGTTAAAACTATTAAAATAATTTTTCCCTTTGTCGCAATTGTAATAGTTTAACAACTCGTAACGTTAAGTAATTCCTCATTTAATATTAAGAACGAATGTCTTCAGATGGTAATTGAACTCCTTCCTGCCACATGCTGTCACATTGAAACTTTTGGAAAACAGCTATTTATTAACACGCTTACAAATCACTTGAGTAATAACTTCTGCATAGTACTAAATCGCGGTGATAAAAACCGTATTTGCTCTCTCACAATCAACAGGTTGACAGCAACGAAGAGAGAGAGAGAGCTTAATGTAAACGGTATTCACTAAAATGGCAAGCTGCATCCAAGAAACTTACAAAATTAGTAAAAAATTAAACAAAACTTTAATTTTATTTTGTAAGGAATTACAGCATGCCCCTAAGATCACCATTCTCAAGTAAGATCAGCCTGTTCTGACACTTTTAAGCTTCCCGTTTTTGAGTTTTATATCCATCACCTTGTTTCTAATTTCCATAAGCATTTTTGATTTAACTAAAATAGCGGGGTATGGTGTTCTCATTGCCATACCCACGCTTAGTAGAAATAAATTTATATATTCCTTCGTAGGGGCCTGTAGGTATTTCATTTTCATCTCTGCGGATGCTTTCTATCTTTCAGTCTGTCTTCTTTTTTTTTTCCCTCAACACTCATTTTCTTCCTCTTACGTAAACTTGTACAACTCGGCTCAACACCTTTGTGTATCTGCACGGAACACGGAAGTTGTATGTCCACCTGAAACAGTTAATGGAGCTTGTATCTCTCTCTTATCTCAGGTTCTCCCGGGTTAAGTGATGCAGATGCAACTTCTGGGATCAGTCACAATGTCTGAAACAATACTGTCGGTCTTTTCCTCCAACTGAAACGGTCGAGTATTGGAGACAACTCTACAGCAAAATATTTTCTGTTTTAGTTCGTCAAATGTATCAACGTAGTGCTTGCAGAAAGTTTAGCGACACGTCTAAATTTCGTTGACTCTATATGTTTCACCCAATTAACAATATTTCAGTCAATGTTCTACACAATGTTACTAGAGATCTGAATTACGAGTTGTAGTTAAAATTTCACTGGTCTAGTTCTAATACTTTGGAGATTTAACGCTTTTCTGTTTTGTAAACGCCGGCCGTGGTGGCCGAGCGGTTCAAGGCGCTTCAGTCTGGAGCCGTGCGACCGCAACGGTCGCAGGTTCGAATCCTGCCTCGGGCATGGATGTGTGTGATGTCCTTAGGTTAGTTAGGTTTAAGTAGTTCTAAGTTCTAGGGGACTGATGACCTCAGTTGTTAAGTCCCATAGTGCTCAGAGCCATTTGAACCATTTTTTGTTTTGTAAACAGAGCAAAAAAAATCCTGTTTTCCGACTAAAATATGTTCCTTCTCTAAAACTGGTAGTTCTACTGTTATTAAATTTTAAATGCTGCTTCATTACACGATAGCAGTCGCAAGCATGCCCCTACAATATACAACATGGGAACAAAATTCATACTGATTTGGTTAATTTCCCTTAGTGTAATTTACGAAAACAGCTGTGGTGTTCTCCACAAAAATGGATAAAATAATAAGATTATTTTCCCCCTATGAATTACACGGCAAAATTAGTCAGTTCCGTTCCACCATTGGCCATCGATTGGCAACACGTAAAGGAATACTGATGGATCAGCAGTCAAAATGGGTTTAGCTGTTTCCAATCAGGAGTTATCGCGGAATGAAACGGACATATTCTGCCAACGAATTTATCGGGGAAAACTTTTGTTTGGAGGCCACGAAATGAGTAGTTAGTATCTGTATGATTTCTTTGCTGTAATAAAACAACAGGAAAATTTTCATAGCTGTAAGAGGAGCAGTTTTCGAGAAAGGAAACATTTTAGTCAGAAAAACAGTATTTTTTAACTTTGTTTACAAAAGCGTAAAACATTCCATTATTAGAGTTACAGCAGTGAAATTTAACTGAAAACCTATAATAAAGACGTCTAATGACGTCATGTAAAACATTGACTGAAACACTGGTACTTTAAGGACATGAGCGGATTCAACGAATTGTAGGCCTTTGACAGCCCAAATTTATTTTTCCCGAATGCAAAGAAGAGAAAACTTCTGCAGAGGGAAGTAGTGTGCTTAAAATGAAGAAAATGACTCGGTGCTGTTGAACTGTACGGAGGAAAACCTAGTAATCATACAGAACCAATTTCCTTGGTTTTATTGAGGTATTTGATCCTGTTCCAAGCATACTTTCTCTTCTATTTCTACAACATGAGTCCCTAATGTTTCTCCATATGTTCTTGAAATTAGCACTTAAATTCCATGAAATGTAGACTTATTAAAAATAAAAGCGTATTAGTCTGATTATCGTTTTTTCAGGTTTTTAGCAACAGGAGAGTCTTTCCCATTGCTAGTATTTATCTCCCGAATCTCTACAGAATACGTCAGCAGATTTTTGGAAGAAGCACCATCCGCATTTATCTAAAAACTTTCTCCTGTTTATTTCCAGGTCCGTGAAGAGAAAAACTTTTGGAACAAGTAAAGGAATTTTCGACCGAACGACAGTTTTCCAACTGTGACGGAGCTGGAACAAAGCGCCCTTGTACGTATGACTCTTTAAATCTAAAGATGTTGATGCTGCGAGACTTACTCAAAGAGTATTAGTTTTTGTGACTGTCTCATGACAGTTTTCTTTGTCTCAGTCGCACGGCGTCACTGGTCTCTGGTGCAGTGCTACGACGGCGTCCGCGCCTGCCGCGCGTCTCGGCCCAAATGCACACTGCGCATGCGCGAGCAGGCAGCCCATTTGGTCGAGTGTGTTCCCGTCGCTGCCTAGCCGCTGTCACACCTTGGACAATGCACCGTAAAGGACGTATCGGGGGCGTTGGGTCTCAAAACTATAGTTAAAGTCAGGCACAATTAGTCCATTACTTCATTCCTCCAGTAGTTGTGCACGAAGCTCACCTCTCACAACGGGTCACGTACAGTACGTGGGATGGGTCCAAACACACCGCCAGATTGCACAACCACGCTCCTTAAAAGCATGTGCACACATTGTTCCATTGCGGCCAAGCGTATGTAGCAGGTTAGTATTCATCAGTTATACCCATCTAAGGAATGGGCTTGCCAACGACATATTGTAATTGTTAATTTATTAATGTTTCAGTGCGGCTTTCGATATCAGTAGTGATTTTAATGACGATAAAATAGGAAAATTGTCCTTAATGTGGTCAAACTGAGCAAGCGCATCTATTAGACATAAACTGCAGCACTTTTACTCATTTGTAAATTTATTTCAAATTGTGGTTTAAGCCCTTTGTTTCGCACTGTTTATACATACAAGGGCATTAGTGAATCATTCGTTGTACGTTGTAAGGAAGTAGGCTGGTTCCACGAGAGATTATGGACAGAATTATTGTTGCAATTTACAGTGGACGACGACTTACAGTGAAAGGGTGAAAAGGGTTGCGGTGTTGGTTCGTGCAGAAGCAGACAACGGAGTAGAAAATTTAATAACTGGTGAATAATTATGTCAAATTGTAGTAGAAAAAAGTGAAATGTCAGAGAACAGCGGAGAAGAAGTCACACAAAATCAGTTAGCAATGATGAGGAATGTAAGTAACGAAGATGCTGACACTGCAGGAGCAGAAGTTCAGAGTGTAGAGAGGGAAGCAGTACATACAAGCGCGGAGACAATAGAATAGGTAACATGACCGGTGATGACGCTCAGTTGAGCCAGACAAGTATATCAGCTGCACCTAGTACAAGGGAAGAATGTGAAGAGAATGATGTACAAGGGCTCTTGACGCAAATGTTGAAAAAGACTAGTGAGCACCGAAAGAGGCAAGAGTTGCATGTAACGAGACTGAGACAATAGTAGAGAGGCAAGAAATGCGCAATGAAGAGACTAAGGCAACATTAGCGAGGCAAGAGGTGAAATTAAATGAAATTGAGGCTCAACTGGAATCACTTCCGGCCATGCAGTTGCAAATAATAATCTAGAGAGTAAACAAAACGAGAAAGATAGTCGCGTGGAGCAAGTCGAAGGCAGAATAGAAAGAGGGTAGAAGTTGTCTTAAGTAAAATACCGGAAAAAATCGAACAACAATTGTGTCAGACCACGAAACAGCTGGAATTCAGCCAAACGCGAGCTGGTGGCAGAGGCAATAAGAAATGTGGGTGAAGGTTTCGATGGTATTTGTCCAGAGGCCATCGCAGAAACAGAGGAAATAAAGGAGCTCTTGCGGTTCAAGGAACAGCAAGGAACCATTGATCAAAGCCGCAAACAACGACAAGAATTTTGTCTAGGTTGGTGCGTAAGTTCGTAGAGTTTTTCAGTAGGTCTAATAAACACAACGGACGCTGATAATAGAGACTTTAGTCACCAGTAATACATTTTTTTCTCTACTTACAACAGCCGGCAACTCTAAGGTAACTTTCCGATTCCTCGAATGCAAAAATCAAAAATGGTTCAAATGGCTCTGAGCACTATGGGACTCAACATCTTAGGTCATAAGTCCCCTAGAACTTAGAACTACTTAAACCTAACTAACCTAAGGACATCACACACACCCATGCCCGAGGCGGGATTCGAACCCGCGACCGTAGCAGTCCCGCGGCTCCGGACTGCAGCGCCAGAACCACTAGACCACCGCGGCCGGCAATGCAAAAATCGCGTGGTTTTGAGATGACGAACTCGTCGAGACATGTTCGGAGCGCATTTTCATGCGGAAAGGATGTTACTTCAGGGTTGTTCAATAGCGAGCGGAAAAGGTGAAAATCTTATGGCGCAAGATCAGGTGAATAAGGTGAGTGTGAGTGACTTCCCAACCCAACTCCTGCATAGCGTTTTTTTGTGAGTGTAGGAGAATGTGGGTGGGTGTTGTCTTGGAGTAGCGTTGCTTCACTCAGTCTTCCATGGTCATTGTTCTTGGATTGCGTCTGCAAGGCGTCTCAGTTGTTGACAATAAATGGCAGGAGTGATGGTTACGCCGGCCGAAGTGGCCGAGCGGTTCTAGGCGCTACAGTCTGGAACCGTGCGACCGCTACGGTCGCAGATTCGAATCCTGCCTCGGACATGGATGTGTGTGATATCCTTAGTTTAGTTAGGTTTAAGTAGTTCTAAGTTCTAGGGGACTGATGACCTCAGAAGTTAAGTCCCATAGTGGTCAGAGCCATTTGAACCAGTGATGGTTACACCTCGGTGAAGCAATTTGCAGTACACCACACAGTCGCTGCTCCACCAGAAGCATTACATTAACTTTTGCGGATGTGCGCAGGTCGTTGTATGGGAGTTGCTGCTTTCTCTGAGCTCAGCCATTCCTTTCTTTTCCTTATGCTAGCATAAAGACACCATTTCTTGTCACCAGTGACGATAAAGGATAGGAATGCTCGACATTGTTCTCGAGCCAGTCGATGACAAGCAAGCAGAGACACACATATGGCCACCAGCTGATTTTTCTGATTTTGGTTTAGAGCATGCGGTACCCAAGCACTCGATTTTAGAACCTTCCCCATTGCATGAAAATGTTGTACGATGGTGGAATGATTACAGTTCATCGCATTTGCCAATTCTCGAGTACACGGGCATGGATCACTGTGGATTAATACGTTTACATGATCTTCGTGAGTCCCGGAGGGTCATCTTTAACGTGGAGAATCAGTGAAGTCAGTACGAACCTCATTAAAACGAGAAAACCATTTTCTTGCTGTGATCTTTCCACGTGCATTATCTTCATATGCGGTGCAAATGTTTCTTACTGCCTCCGTTGCTGTCACCCCTCTACTGAAGTCAAACCGAAGAATATATCGGAAATGTTCCGATTTCTCTACGCGGCACTCCGTTTTCTAGCGTCCACAGCGCCACTCAGTATTTCCAAATGACAAAATGACAACATGTAAACTCAAATAGCGACAGTGAAATACAAACAAAAAACAGCACTCGATAAATAACCCCATAGCAACCGGATTACCAACATGGAAAACAAAAACGCTACGAACTTATGAACCAACCTAATAACTGCAGAACTGGGAGATGCCCAAGCAACAGTCGCTCATGGTTATGGGTAACAGGCGTTGCGGGTGAATTGAGTTCCAGCCCACGGCCATGCACTGATTGCGCAGCTCGAGCGGAGCCAGATCGAACTGTGATTCATCAGAGGTTTGAGCGGACTGCAGTTCTAAATGGATCATATTCGATCCACGCCCTAGAACCAGCTGTGCAACCAAGTCATCGGTGGAAGAACCCTTCGATTGCAACCACTTCCTAAAAGTCAGGAAATTTCAGGTTTTCCGAGAGAACAATAATTCCGTCCGCCACTGGCTTTAGATTGAACAATTTGACTTCTTGTTACCTCCCACACAGCCCTTACGCCATCAGTTAGAATGCGTCTTCAGTTATTTGGAAACGAAACTGTGGAGAGAATTCAAAAAGCATCCTTAAGTTGTAAGTAGTATCAAGAATTCAGAGACGCATTCCTGTCAAGCAATTGGTCTGCGGAGCCACAAGCTAGGGTGAAGAGAGAATTTGTGATGGGACGGGATTTTGTAACCTTTGGAATCCACTGCCCGGTCGAGTGCCTTGAGCAGATATCGCGTAAGAATCAGATTTCAGACGCACCGTTCCGCACAGCAGAAATGATACGTTGTACTACACTCCTGGAAATTGAAATAAGAACACCGTGAATTCATAGTCCCAGGAAGGGGAAACTTTATTGACACATTCCTGGGGTCAGATACATCACATGATCACACTGACAGAACCACAGGCACATAGACACAGGCAACAGAGCATGCACAATGTCGGCACTAGTACAGCGTATATCCACCTTTCGCAGCAATGCATGCTGCTATTCTCCCATGGAGACGATCGTAGAGATGCTGGATGTAGTCCTGTGGAACGGCTTGCCATGCCATTTCCACCTGGCGCCTCAGTTGGACCAGCGTTCGTGCTGGACGTGCAGACCGCGTGAGACGACGCTTCATCCAGTCCCAAACATGCTCAATGGGGGACAGATCCGGAGATCTTGCTGGCCAGGGTAGTTGACTTACACCTTCTAGAGCACGTTGGGTGGCACGGGATACATGCGGACGTGCATTGTCCTGTTGGAACAGCAAGTTCCCTTGCCGGTCTAGGAATGGTAGAACGATGGGTTCGATGACGGTTTGGATGTACCGTGCACTATTCAGTGTCCCCTCGACGATCACCAGTGGTGTACGGCCAGTGTAGGATATCACTCCCCACACCATGATGCCGGGTGTTGGCCCTGTGTGCCTCGGTCGTATGCAGTCCTGATTGTGGCGCTCACCTGCACGGCGCCAAACACGCATACGACCATCATTGGCACCAAGGCAGAAGCGACTCTCATCGCTGAAGACGACACGTCTCCATTCGTCCTTCCATTCACGCCTGTCGCGACACCACTGGAGGCGGGCTGCACGATGTTGGGGCGTGAGCGGAAGACGGCCTAACGGTGTGCGGGACCGTAGCCCAGCTTCATGGAGACGGTTGCGAATGGTCCTCGCCGATACCCCAGGAGCAACAGTGTCCCTAATTTGCTGGGAAGTGGCGGTGCGGTCCCCTACGGCACTGCGTAGGATCCTACGGTCTTGGCGTGCATCCGTGCGTCGCTGCGGTCCGGTCCCAGGTCGACGGGCACGTGTACCTTCCGCCGACCACTGGCGACAACATCGATGTACTGTGGAGACCTCACGCCCCACGTGTTGAGCAATTCGACGGTACGTCCACCCGGCCTCCCGCATGCCCACTATACGCCCTCGCTCAAAGTCCGTCAACTGCACATACGGTTCACGTCCACGCTGTCGCGGCATGCTACCAGTGTTAAAGACTGCGATGGAGCTCCGTATGCCACGGCAAACTGGCTGACACTGACGGCGGCGGTGCACAAATGCTGCGCAGCTAGCGCCATTCGACGGCTAACACCGCGGTTCCTGGTGTGTCCGCTGTGCCGTGCGTGTGATCATTGCTTGTACAGCCCTCTCGCAGTGTCCGGAGCAAGTATGGTGGGTCTGACACACCGGTATCAATGTGTTCTTTTTTCCATTTCCAGGAGTGTATATGAAGTTGTCGCCACGCTATCAACACACATTGGTAGGGGCGGTGTAAAAACAACTACGAGGCCTTAAGCAAGGATTAAAGCACATTAATAAAGAAAGTAATGCCGGCACGTGGCCGAGCGATAATGAGGGGTACTCAGCGCCACCGCAGAGGCCGTACCGTGATAGGAGGAACGAACTAAATCGATCTCGTGGAAAACAGGCCATACCCAGTCGGGCAGGCTGTTCACCGGGTGCCGGTCTTTCAGTTTGACACCACTTCGGCGACTTGCAGTCGATGAGGATGATAGGATGATGATGAGGACAGCACAACACCCAGTCTCTGGGCGGGGATAATTCCCCGACCCAGCCGGGGATCGAACCCGGACCCAGAGGACTGACAACACGTCACGCTGATCATTGAGCTACCGGGGGCGGACATCCCATACCCAGCAAATCAACCCAATAGAAGGAACTGGGGTGATTTCAGAGGTAAATGGAATAATAGGGTGGAGATAAGAGATGATGGTGGAGAGAGGCAACGAGCGGAGACTGTTGAGATTCGGTCTCCTAATCCTTAACATGCGCAGAATCCAGGAACCGCATATCAACGCTGAAGGGAAAATGCAGCGAGAACAGGATGTATCCGTTGACAGTTTCGAGGTTGTCAACGTGCACTAACTATGCTATGAATAATACGACCGGCGTTCAGTAAGTAATGTAACACCTTTTTTTCCGAAAGAAGCTTACTTTTATCCAGGATTCCAATACACCGTATTATTCCCCATTCTTTTTGCTACAAAATCCTATTTTTCTACATAATCTCCGTTCAATGCGACGGCCTTATGCCATCTGACTGGAAGGGCTTATGTGCCCACATGGTAATTACTGGTTGACGTCGGAGCCAATGTCTTGCTGCATCAGTAGCCTTCCCATCATCCACGTACTGCTTCCCGCGGTGTACGTCCTTCATTGAGCCGAACAGATGGACGTCGGAAGGTGCGAAATCTGGGCTGTAGAGCGGATGAGGGAAAACAGTCCAATGAAGCACTGTAAGCGCCCCTCGGGTGAGCAGGACTGTGTGAGGCCTTCTGTTATCATGGAGATGGAGAAGTTCGTTTGCATTTCTGCGGCGACGAACACGCTTGGAGACGTTTCTTCAATCTCCTGGGGGTAGCACAGTACACTTCAGAGTTGATCGTTGCACCGTGAGGCAGGACAAACAAGATAATCCTTTCAGAGCCCCAGAACAGCATCGCTGTGACTTTACTGGCACAAAATGCGGCTTCCAACTTTTTCTTAGAAGGAGCGGTAGTGTGGCGCCACTCCATGGCTTGCCGTTTTGTTTCTGGTTCGAAGTTATGAACCGGTGATTCATCGCATGTGACGATGTTCGACAAAAAATTGCCTCGATCATCTTGTAACGCGCAAGCAGTCTCGCACGGATGGTCCTTCGTTGCTCTTTATGGTGTTCTGTTAGGCCCGAGGAAACCAGCGGGCACACACCTCTCGAAACCCCAGCTGGTGAATGAAGGTGTCAACACTGTTAGCAGAGACGTCCAACTGAGCAGGGAGGTGTTTGATTGTGATCTGTCGATCACCTCGAATGAGAGGTTACTTAACAAAGAAATTCGCCGTAACAGCCATGTCAATTGAGAAGTTCCTTTATTTTTCAGGTCCCATATGCACTTCTAAGAAATTATCGATATTAGCACACTGGCATAATGGGGCCATCTATTTCTGGATGTCGTGAATTTTTCAGTGCTTCCTCCGAAGACCTGACTACAGCTGACAATCTTCGAAAGAAGTACTTGAGAGTGCGCGACATCCAGAAATAGATGGCCCCACTATGCCAAAATCGATAATTTTTCAGGTGCTCATATGAGGCTTGAAGATGGCGCATTGAATTGTCGAAACTAATAGCGAAAATAAAATAACTCCTCAATTTGCACGGGTGTTTGGGTGAATTTCTTTGTTAAATATTTGACCAGCCGCTATCCCACGTTCACAATGTATCAACAGAGACTGAATGCCGCCAACTCGCGCAGCTGCGGCTATCTTAAGGAGTTACGCCGCCAGCCCGCCGCAACACGCCCTGCGACGGTGTCTGGTGCCACGACGGCCGCCCCCCCCCCCCCCCCGCTCTCTCCCCTCGCTCTGGCGAGGGCTGTGCTAGCCCACGACGGCCGCCCCCCCCCCCCCCCCCGCTCTCTCCCCTCGCTCTGGCGAGGGGTGTGCTAGCCGCGCCGACTTGAAGCCGCCACTGACGACGCCATGGCCGGCTTCCAAGCCGCCTTTGCGGCCAAGCGGGCCGCACTTAAGGAAGAGCTCGTGGCAGTCCATCGCCAGCTCCAGCAACTGCGTGAGGAGCTGCGAGCTCTCAAGAAGAAGGTGCCCACTCCCGCGCCCGCCAGCCCTGCGGTGCGCCCGATGGGGGTGGACGCCGCCACGTAGACGCTGATGTCCACGGTCTCGCCTCTCGCCACCGCGGGTGCCGATGGACGTCATGTCACCTCGACTGACTCCACCTGTAGCGGCAGTCCCACGAACCAGGGAAACGGCGCCGCCAGTCACCTCCCACGTCGAGAAAGAGATTATAGAGGAGGAGGAGCTGCCCCTGTGCCTGGCGCTCCCTGATGGGCGCAGTGTGCAGCCCTTCCTCAAGAAGATCGCGGCTTCCATTGCGGATGGGTCGTACCCTCATAGGGACAACCCATATCCTTTTACGCCGCCAGACGTGCCCAAGCCTCCCCTTCCCCATCGCCCGTGCGACCTCCGCCACACTCATGGTCTGTTGTACGAGGTGGTGTCTCGGAAGGAGCTACGAGCTATAAACGCCCTCCCCATCCTCACTACCGACGACTGGGAGCACATCTGCCAGGTCGCCGAGAAGTGGCTGAAGGAGGAGTGGCCTTCAGGCAGAAGAAAACCTGCCCCAGAGGACGCAGCCGCCATCGCCTACTTCGAGAAACCTCGGAAGTAGCCTGAGGACAATCCGTCCCAGATGCCATCGATACCACCAGCGCCTACCAATGAGGAACAGCAGCTTCGCTGCTTAGATTTCTGCCACATCGGACTCGATGATCAGTCCGTGATATAAGTGAGTGAGTAATTTCGACATTTTTTCAACGGAAAATGGCCGAAAAATGTGTTGCGTAACTAAATTGAACGCCCCTCGTATTAGTGATGAATTGTTGAAAGAGGAAGAGAGTGACTGAATGCGGAACCTAGATCCTATCATTATTATTTCAGTAAAAGGAGTTAATTCAGAAGCAATTTGGCACAGTGAGAGTCAGGATTCGGCGATCTCAGAAGAAGTGGTGAACAAATGTTTGCTGGACCATGACTGGCCCCTGTTATGCTCACAGAAAATTAAAATTAAAGGGGTGATAGCAGGAAGGAGTACAGAGGTGAACCGTCAGGTCATCCCTCTTTTATTTTTTCGACTCTGCGAAGTTTATTTACTGCATGCGGCCCATTCAAAATATGCAGATATAGTAATCGAGCATTATGTACTCTAATGATTTGATATTCCAATTACTATGGGTTATGAAATTGTTTTCTTTCTGCTACTTTCTTTCTGCTTTCTGTTTCGTGGCCATTGGTACAGCCGAGGCACGCAGACAAGGGGTGTCTTAGTGGTTGGTTGATTTGGGGGAGGGGACCAAACAGCGGTGTTATCGGTCCCATCGGATTAGGGAAGGATGGGGAAGGAAGTCGGCCGTACCCTTTGAGAGGAACCATCCCGGCGTTTGCCTGAAGCGATTTAGGGAAATCACGGAAAACCTAAATCAGGATGGCCGGATGTGGGTTTGAACCGCCGTCCTCCCGAGTGCGAGTCCATTATGCTAACGACTGCCCCACCTCCCTCAGTGTCACACGTAGGCCGTCTTCTCTGCTTATAGCGTTGGCGCGTTCGCACTGACCTCCCGCGCGTTTTGTCTGCGAGCTCGGTGACAGATGGCACCGCCGTGAAGTCAGTTCACGTTTGCAGACGCCTATTAATCCAACGGGAAGCTAATCCATTGGAGGAAGTTGATTAACTATATGTGTAGTGGGAGTTCAGCGCACTAATTTCAGAGTGTAAGTCGCGCGGAGTTTGCCTCTCGGCCGGGATTGCCAATTACGGGCTTTTGGCGGACTCAGTACCGTGGGTTTTGGGCGGTTGCTGCGCAGAACACAGTTCTCTTCCGGACTGTCAGAGGGAATAGTTCTGGCGTCATACCGACCGCAGGACGAAAACCTTAGTAATTTTGCGGACGCGCTGCGTTTGTGGACTTGGCTCCGGAATTCCTTCATTGACTTGGTGCGCAGTCGCCCTGATCGCAGCATCGGTCACCACCCGATGCAACCATTGGCCATAACCATGAGGACAACAGTTGGATGACATGCACTGATCAGGCAGAACGGTATGATCACCGAGCTGCTATCGATGTAAACCGTCCAGGCATAGCAGCGTCATCTGGTGAGGAATGACTGACAGTCACACAAACGGGGGATGTAATATCAGTGAGTGTAATGTACACTTGTAAAACGGGGTAGGCGTGCGATTATTCTTGGATTTGACCGAGGGCAGATTGTGATGTCCCGGAGGCTCGGCACGAGCATTTCGGAAACTGTACGACTTGTCGGTTGTTCGAGGAGTGCTGTGGTGACTGGCTTCAGCACGTGGCGAAACAGAGGTGAAACGACGTCCAGACGTCGTGGTGTTGGACGGCCGCCCCTCATTACATATCTCGGACGCCGTAGGCTGGGTAGACTGGTAAAACAGAACAGGCGGCGAACTGTGGCGGAACTAACATCAGGCTTTAATGCTGGGCAGAGTACAAGTGTGTCTGAACACACAGTACACCGAACACTCCTAAGGATGGGCACCTGCAGCCGACGACCCATGTGTATACTAATGTTAACACCACGACATCGCATCTACGACTGAAATGGGCACCTGACCACGGACACTGGAAGTTGACGCAGTGGCAGAGCGTTGCATTGTCTGATGAATCCCGATATCTTCTTTACCATGCAGATGGGAGGGCGCTAATCTGTCCTCTTCCAAGAAAACAGCTCCTTGACACCTGTACTGCAGGACGGAGACAAGTCGGTGGCGCGTCCGTTGTGCTCTGCGGAACATTCACGCGGGCATCCATGGGTGCAGTAGAGCTCGTGCAAGGCATCATGACGGCCAGGGAGTATCGTACACTGGCTGCAGACAACGTGCACACCTTCACGAGGATCGTTTTCAGCGACGGCAGTGGTATTTTTTAACCAGATAATGCACCACGTCACAAAACCAGGAGTGTGATAGAGTGGTTCGAGGAACACAGTGGCAAATTCCAGTTGATTTACTGCCCCCCCCCCTCTCCTCGCCATATCTCAACCCGATCGAACAAATCTGGCATGTGATGATGAATGGCGTCGGAGCTCAGGAGCTCATTGGCCCCCTTCGCGGAATTTGTAGGAATTAGGTTATGTGTGTGCAGATGTGGTACCAGTTCCCTCCAGGACGTGATAGCTTCCATTCCGCGACGCATCGGCACTGTTATGAGTACCAAAGCTGGATATGATCGGCTACTAGGCAGGTGGTCATAATGTTCTGATGATTAGTGCATACAGCTCCAGCATTTAGGGAATTAATAGCCTGTTCAAACTGCCCTCTGTAGCAGACTCGATTGTACCGAGGCTGCAGTACCAATCAATAGTGCATGTTCCATAGTAGTCTTTTCCGAGTGATCAATCACTGATTCGCTGGATACTAATTCACGTCTGATCTTGTGCCCTCGAATATATATACTAGGTTGCACGGTATCTCAAAGAGTGAATCCTGCCAACCTTACAGTCTTGGATTTCACTCATTCTTTAGGTCTGAGACTAATATTCATTTAATATTCAAGTGTAATCACTTTTCACATGAACGTTTTTTATTTAAATTAATCTCACTGTGATATCAAAACTTAATATAATTTCAGTGCTAAAACATAGTTTCCACATCCACTCCCAGGCCACACTCTTTTGTAAATATATTAATTTTTCTAATAATTATTTCTCTGAAGCTGGCCCAGCTCAAGGGGCATTGCACACTGGCCTACAACTAACATCGTGTGTTCAGTTCCTTACTTAACACTTTTTTGTGCAGTCATTTGAGTGTGGATCATAGTAATGAGCTCGATTCTTGAAACCAGTTTATTTAAATCAGCCAGTCCCCAGTTGCTCCCCGCGGGGTCTCCTTCCAGTGAAATTCAGGCGTACATCCTGCCGTATTATCTGAATTTTTGTATTGAAGTCTTTTATGTAGCCACGGAAGAAGGAAGAATATTGACTGTGCATACAGAAAGTAGTGGAGAAAATTATTTTGTAACAGCTTGTCACTTTGTTTGGATCTATAACGTTGACTTTCTAGTCTATTCCTGAGAATATTTTTACCTTTATATAGCAATTAAGAATAGGTTACACATTGTAAACTAAGAGGTTGTAAAGTCATGTGACATAAACCGGTTATTGAACATAAGTTTGTCTGTCCGATTCAAGCGATACGTACAGTTAGGGGAGTTGCTTATCTAGTCATTTCGGGAGTATGTCGTAGATTCTTCTGTTCGGGATTTCTTTTTATAACTGATTTTCAGATCCTTCGTTTATAACATGAAATTAGAGTGGTGTAGCGTCTACCGGTGTTATGGTAGGTGTTCAGCTGTTGTCGTTGACACCTTTCAGTAAATTATAAGACGGGCAGCGTGGGTCTGAGTAGTATTTCTCATGAAGATGTGGTGAGGCTTCTCCTGAAGTAGTCGATTCAAAGGCAGCACTGTGGTTTGCGTGACATATGTGACTTTTGTCCTGGGGCATTTGGTGCCACTCTGAACTGTGCTAAATGGACGCCACGAAACTGTGAGTCAGCAGTGTTCCTGGATAAAATAATAGTGCTGTTACGAAGCAATTGGAGAATTTTGCGTTTTCAGCATATGTCAATTTTTAGCCATAGTGCTTTGTGAGTTCTTGCTTTGTGGTTTTGAAGCCTACTTATTTGCGTATTGGGTATGAAGCTGTCGAGTTTTGCTCCGGGCATTGTGGTATGGTATAAGAGTAACGTCAGGATTCAAGTTAATGTAGTTTTCCACCCGCTGAGCATCAACCTATTGAGATTAGTTGTAGACAGTCTTTGCGCCCTGCCCTTGTGAATGCTCGATGACAACAAACTTAAGAATTTACAAGTAGGACGCTACTTAACGATTTGTCTAGTGGAACTAACTAACACAAGGTTATTAGCTGAATGGTTGTATCTTGAGACGATCAGCAATGGTTTTGCTTTCTGTCGTAACAGATTGAGTATGCCACCACAGTCAAAAGGCTATGTATACTGAGGAAGATCTGCTCTTGTATGAACTTGAAAAATGTGCTTGGATCATCCGGCAGTACACAGGAATTTGAAGGAAGTGGCAGGTGAGGGAGAAGGAACGTGGAGGTATCCTGTGTGTTGACCAATAGATAAACTGTTCAGTTGTTCATCCCGTCAGTTCCTGACCAATGTAATTGTAAAAAAATTAAATTAGTGGGACTGCTGGGGTTTACATTTCCATGTTCTATATATTTCTCAGTTGGTACGTTCACAGATTCAAGAAGGCTTAACATTGTCGAGAATATTAACATTGTTATGAAGAAATGGTATTTTTAACACAAGTAAGAAGGACGGTCACACACCAAAAAAAAAAAAAAAAAAAAAAAAAAACGGGTACATGAAGCCAGTGTAAATTCCAAGATTATGGTTAAGTCTGTCACAAAAATCTATACGTTATAAAACAAAACTTTTTGTAGCAGTTATTCGTTATTGCTGAATTCTGCCATATGTTTAATAGCTGCTGGGCAGCTGTACAGACATAGAGCTATAAAACTCATCACACCGAATTTCATCTCTATACTCAGCAGAAAGTTTTTAGTTTCAACCGGATTTCTCATCCGAAGTGCGGTGACAGATCAACAGCTATCAGTTACGTACCATGTGGTTGGACAAATTGAATACAACAGCAGAATGTGACATCGATTCCATTTTGGAGAATCACAAACGTGCCGAGAAAGTAAGGACCAGAACGCAAGCTTGTATAGCGCAACACGAAATTCCGCTTCTAGCGCGATCACAATCAGTCTGTAAGAGCCCCCTTTATCTATGTGGACTGTGGAAACTGTTTATTTCTGAATTTAGTTTTACTCATGTGAGTACACTGTTAGGGCTGTGGTTTGAGTTTCAGTAGTTCAGTGATTTATTGTTTTGTAATTACGATCGCCTGTTTTGAATTTCGAATAATTAAATTATTGAATTTTACTGTTACCTTTTTTTGTTATTCGAGGGGTTCTGCCTTGAGCAAAACACAATTTTTTTTCCTTCTGTTACACAGACATGTTTCACTGAAGTTTCATCGTCATCATTGATTTTTTTTTCTTTCTACTACATAGGGAAAATGTTTTTTCTACTTGTAGACATATAAACTCGAGTTTTTAAAAGAATATTTACCTATCTGGAAAAAAGACGAAGTTTTATGTATATAGCTTGTTACCACATGCTGAGGTTTCCCTGGTTTTCGTCTGTTTTGCATTACAGTTGTTTTCCTTGCACGGTCTGTCATCTACAACCACACAGAATTTAATGTAGAGAAGATATCTATTTCGAAATTTTACGACTGGAAATGTTGTGGTTAGGTCTAATATTAATTAATTCTATGTAGAAGATTGTGTTTCATGGGTGTGTTTGTGTCTGTATTTACAACATGTTTCACTTACTTGTTCTGGTTTTCCATTATCTTCATTGCAAAAAGTGCATTATTTAACTTTCACTGTCACTGCTTTCAAACTACGAAAGAAGGTGACGGACAGATGAAAAGTTCAGTGTGTTCTGGACGGTGTTTCGAATCTTTGTTAGGTGTATCTGTCACTTGTATGTGTGTGTGTGTGTGTGTGTGTGAGAGAGAGAGAGAGAGAGAGAGAGAGAGAGAGAGAGAACAGAGCTCCTTTCCAGAGAGCCACGTAATCATTCATTATTTGTTTCTCTTCGACGATGGCTTTTTCTATTTGGTAGTTTTCTCCAATTATAGGTTTTTCTGGGGGAGCTGCTGCTGCTCTTGCAATTTTTTCAAGTCGGTATATTAATTTCTTTTGGAGTGTGTTTCATGCCCATACGATGTTTAGCAAATGTAGAGCGACAGGTGTTAATTTTTAATGCTCTTCGGTGTTCCGTGTATCTAGTATTAAAGTTTTTGCTTGTCTGTCCTATATAAATAGTAAAGAGAATTTTTCATGCTTAGTAGAATTAAAATAAAAGCCCAATGATGATGCTGAAACTTCAGCGAAATATGGCTAGGTAATAGAAGAAAAGAATAAAAAAGGACTCTGTGTTTTCCTCAAGCCGGAATTCCTCCAAATACAAATATATTTGTAAGGAAACACACACAGAATAGATTCAACGTCAACATGTTACATCTTTACTAAAAACTGATATACAAATAATGTGTCCATGCATCTCCACAAATGTCTACCGTGCTTCCTAACGATCTGATGCATTGTGCGAAGACTGCAACCTGTTTGTAACACCTGTCATTGGCATAGCTATCGTAATTCCCTAGGCACACGACACACCGAACCTGTGGCCATTCACTTCTAACTTGCTTTGCAGTCCTTTACTGAAGCCACAGTTTTTGTGGCAGTACAGCATACACTGGCTGAGACAGAAAAAAAAGCTAGCGTTAGAAAATGCACCTTAGTTTTTTTTTTTTTTTTTTACTGAAAATATGGTTGAAAGTTTTTGCTGGAAAGATAAAATTTGTTTTTGAATCTGTTTTGACTGATTTTTTGGGAATCAGAAACACTGTATGCCCTGCCTGAAGTACTGATTTGACCTTATGCACCAGTGGTAGTCAAACTTGCTTTGGCCGGCCGAAGTGGCCGTGCGGTTAAAGGCGCTGCAGTCTGGAACCGCAAGACCGCTACGGTCGCGGGTTCGAATCCTGCCTCGGGCATGGATGTTTGTGATGTCCGTAGGTTAGTTAGGTTTAACTAGTTCTAAGTTCTAGGGGACTAATGACCTCAGAAGTTGAGTCCCATAGTGCTCAGAGCCCCAAACTTGCTTTGCAGTCGTTTATTGAAGACACAATTTTTTTGGCAGTACAGTCTTTTTATAGTGACGGTTGGATTATGCGTTCTGAATTCGTCAGTAGTTCAGACTTCTACAGCATAAACATCGTCTGCGCTTCTTCTTGCACTCGGACCACATTACCGCCCGCGTTAGCAACTGCGGGCAGGTGAACATTACACCAACAGTGCCATCTAGTAGCTGTAAATATAAGTAGGCTATTTAACATTTGAAATATACATAGATGAATGTTAAGATGATCAGTATTTAGTGCATTTACTAACAGGCAAAGTTTTATTTGACAGCAGCAGACACTCTTCAAACTGTACTTCTAAGCTTTTACATAGACAAAAGTTACCATGTCTGTTGCTGTCAAATAAAACTTTGCCTGTTAGTTCATGTACTAAATACTGTTCATCTTAACATTCATCTGTCTATATTTTAAATGTTAAGCAGTCTACTTATATTTACGGCTACTACATCTACATCTACATTTATACTCCGCAAGCCACTCAACGGTGTGTGGCGGAGGGCACTTTACGTGCCACTGTCATTACCTCCCTTTTCTGTTCCAGTCGCGTATGGTTCGCGGGAAGAACGACTGTCTGAAAGCCTCCGTGAGCGCTCGAATCTCTCTAATTTTACATTCGTGATCTCCTCGGGAGGTATAAGTAGGGGGAAGCAATATATTCGATACCTCATCCAGAAACACACCCTCTCGAAACCTGGACAGCAAGCTACACCGCGATGCAGAGCGCCTCGCTTGCTGGGTCTGCCACTTGAGTTTGCTAAACATCTCCGTAACGCTATCACAGTTACCAAATAACCCTGTGACGAAACGCGCCGCTCTTCTTTGGATCTTCTCTATCTCCTCCTCAACCCGATCTGGTACGGATCCCACACTGATGAGCAATACTCAAGTATAGGTCGAACGAGTGTTTTGTAAGCCACCTCCTTTGTTGATGTACTACATTTTCTAAGGACTCTCCCAATGAATCTCAACCTGGTACCCGCCTTACCAACAATTAATTTTATGTGATCATTCCACTTCAAATCGTTCCGCACGCATACTCCCAGATATTTTACAGAAGTAACTGCTACCAGTGTTTGTTCCGCTATCATATAATCATACAGTAAAGGATCCTTCTTTCTATGTATTCGCAATACATTACATTTGTCTATGTTAATGGTCAGTTGCCACTCCCTGCATCAAGTGCCTATCCGCTGCAGATCTTCCTGCATTTCGCTACAATTCTCTAATGCTCCAACTTCTCTGTATACTACAGCATCATCCGCGAAAAGCCGCATGGAACTTCCGACACTATCTACTAGGTCATTTATATATATTGTGAAAAGCAATGGTCCCATAACACTCCCCTGTGGCACGCCAGAGGTTACCTTAACGTCTGTAGACGTCTCTCCATTGATAACAACATGCTGTGTTCTGTTTGCTAAAAACTCTTCAATCCAGCCACACAGCTGGCCTGATATTCCGTAGGCTCTTACTTTGTTTATCAGGTGACAGTGCGGAACTGTATCGAACGCCTTCCGGAAGTCAAGGACAATAGCATCTACCTGGGAGCCTGTATCTAATATTTTCTGGGTCTCATGAACAAATAAAGCGAGTTGGGTCTCACACGATCGCTGTTTCCGGAATCCATGTTGATTCCTACAGAGTAGATTCTGGGTTTCCAAAAACAACATGATACGCGAGCAAAAAACATGTTCTAAAATTCTACAACAGATCGACGTCAGAGATATAGGTCCATAGTTTTGCGCATCTGCTCGACGACCCTTCTTGAAGACTGGGACTACCTGTGCTCTTTTCCAATCATTTGGAACCTTCCGTTCCTCTAGAGACTTGCGGTACACGGCTGTTAGAAGGGGGGCAAGTTCTTTCGCGTACTCTGTGTAGAATCGAATTGGTATCCCGTCAGGTCCAGTGGACTTTCCTCTGTTGAGTGATTCCAGTTGCTTTTCTATTCCTTGGACACTTATTTCGATGTCAGCCATTTTTTCGTTTGTGCGAGGATTTAGAGAAGGAACTGCAGTGCGGTCTTCCTCTGTGAACAGCTTTGGAAAAAGGTGTTTAGTATTTCAGCTTTACGCGTGTCATCCTCTGTTTCAATGCCATCATCATCCCGGAGTGTCTGGATATGCTGTTTCGAGCCACTTACTGATGTCACTCTTGATGTAATGTTCACCTGCCCGCAGTTGCTAACGCGGAAGCCTCAGTCTGTTGCTACCTATGGCTTTATATGTATGGACAGGACATAGTGGCTCGACTTCCATGTATTCTTTTTAAAATTTTTGTGAGTAAAGCCTTAGCGCTTGATAATTATCTTATACGTGACATGTAAGTACTATTTATTTCTTGTATTGTTAGTCAGTACTTACAACTTTTTATATAAAAGAATTTTTCCCCATAATTTTGTATTTATGTTACAGGCCAATTTTAATATTTAATTTCTGATGAAGGCACTCATAGATGCGTCGAAACCTGGTCAAAAGACTTAAATTTTGTGACCGAGGATTGTAATTGCTTTAACTCTAATTTGTAAACGGTCGCTGACTACGCAGCCATGTTTAAAACTTTATGTTCAACTGCTGTTTGCGCTCGACAACGCACTTCCACCAAACAGTGGGTAGCACATGTCTTCTCACATTCTAATTCATAGGTTGATATAGGCAAGCCAAACTAGGGTGAAATTACATACAACGTTTTAATGATAAAAAAATTAACTCGGAAATCAATAAAGTCAGGATATTTGTACCGAACTGATGTGTATTCATTACAAACATAGGTAGCATTATGTAAACAATAATAAATTTGTATAATATATATTAATCCTGTGTCTAACCATTATATAATCAATCTGAAACCTTCCGATGTCTCCAGGTCTCCTCCACGTATACATTTTATGATTCTTAAACTAAGTGTTAGCGATGATTAAATTATGCTCTGTGCAATAGTCTACCAGGCGGCTTCCTCTTTCATTCCTTAACCTCTGTCCATATCCACCTATTTTCCCTTCTCTTCCTTTTCCTACTCTCGAATTCCAGTCTCCATCAAAATTCAGTTTTCGTCTCCTTTAACTACCTGAATAATTTCTTGCATCTCACCATACCTTTCTTCAGTCTGTTCATCATCTGCAGAGCTGTTGGCACGTAAACTTGTACTACTGCGCTAGGCGTGGGCTTCGTGCCTATCTTGGCTATAATAATACATTCCCTAGCTGTTCATAATTGCTTCCCCGCATTTCTATCGTCTCATTCATTATTAAACCCACTCCTGCATTATCCCAATTTGACCTTGTATTTATAACCGTGTATTCACCTAATCAGAAGTCCTATTCCTCCTACCACCGAACATCACTAATTCCCACTATATCTAACTTCAATCTATCCATTTCCGTTTCTAAATTTTCTAACCTGCATGCCAGATTAAGGGATCTTACATTCCACACTCCGATCCGTAGAATGCTAGATTTGTTTCTCCTGATGACGACGTCCTCTTGAGTACTCCTCTCCCGGAGAGCCGAATGGGGGACTATCTTACCTCTGTAATATTTTACTCAAGGGGACGCCATCATCATTGAACCACACAATAGAGTTGCGTGTTCTCGGGAAAAATTACGGGTGTAGTTTCCACTCGCTTTTAGCCGTTCGCAGTACCAGCACAGCGACGCCGTTTTGGTTATGTTACAAGGCCAGATCAGTCAGTCATCCAGACTGTTGCCCCTGCAACTACTAAAAGGCCTGCTGCCCCTCTTCAGGAACCACACGTTCGCCTGGCCCCGCAACAGATATCCCTCTGTTGTGGTTGTACCTATGGTAAGGCTATCTCAATCGCTAAGTCACGCAAACCTCCCTACACGCGGCAAGTTCCACGGTTCATGGGGGGAGAGTTAGGAACCAGATTCTAAATTGAAATACATTTCCAGGGGCACATGTGGACTCCGATCACAATTTATTTGTTATGAACTGTAGATTAAAACGGAAGAAATTGGGAAAAGTTAGGAAATTAAGGAAAAGGGACCTGGATAAGTTGAAAGGGTCAGAGGTTGTTGAGAGTTGCAGAGGGATCATTAGACAATTGACTAGAAAAGGGGAAAGTAATACTGTAGAAGACGAATGGGTACCTTTAAGAGATGATATAGTGAAGGAAGCAGACGATGAATTAGACAAGGTGTATTAGAAATCCTTGGACAACACAAGAGATATTGAATTTAATTGAAGAAATAAGGAAATTTAAAAATGCAGCAAATGAAGCACGCAAAATGGAATACAAACGTTTAAAAAATGAGTTTGATATGAAGTGCAAAATTGCGAATCAGGAATGGCTAGCGGACAAATGTAAGGACTTCTAAGCATATTTCACTAGGAGAGATAGATACCGCCAACAGGAAAATTAAAGAGGACTTTGGGGAAAAGAGAAGCAGATGTACAAATATGAGCTCAGATGGTACAACAGTCCTAAGCAAAGAAGGGAAAGCTGAAAGGCAGAAGGCGTATATAGAGTGTCTATACATGGGGGATGAAATTAAATGCAATATTATAGAAAGGTAAGCAGGTGTGGATGAAGATTATGTGTGAGATATGATACCGCGAGAAGAATTTGACAAAGCTCTGAAAGATCTACGTTGAAAAAAAGGCCCCGATGGTAGACGATATTCTGTCAGAAGTATTGATAGCCTTGGGAAAGCCAGCCATGACAAAACTCTTTCATCTGATGTGCAAGGTGTATGAGACGCGCGAAATACCCTCAGACTCCAAGAAGAATGTAGTAATTCCAAACAAAGCAGTTGCTGACAGATGTGAAACTTACGGAACTATCAGTTTAATGCGTTATGGTTGCTAAATACTAACATGAATTCCTTACAGAAGAATGGAAAACTGGTTGGTAAAAGCTGTCCTCGGTGAAGATCAGTTTGGATTCCAGAGAAGTACAGAAACACTCGTGGCAATACTGACCCTAAGACTTATCTTAGAAGTTAGGTTGAGGAAAGGCAAAACTACATTCATAGCATTTTTAGACCAAGAGAAAGCTTTTTATAATGTTGACTAGAATACTCTCTTTGAAATCCTGTGGGTAGCATGGGTAAATACAGGGAGCGAAAGGTTATTTAGAATTTGTACAGAAGCCAGACGGCAGTTGTAAGAGTCGACGGGCATGAAAGGAAGGCAGTTGTTGAAAATGGAGTGAGGGATGGTTGTAGCTCGTCCACAGTGCTATTCAATATGTACGTTGAACAACCAGTACAGGAAACCAAAGAAAAATTTGTAATAGTAATCAACGTTCATGGAGAAGAAATAAAAACTTTGAGGTTTGCCGATGACACTGTAATTCCGTCAGAGACAGCAAAGGACTTGGAAGATCAGTTTCACGGAAAAGACATTGTCTTGAAGAAGGGTATAAGATGAACATCAACAAAAGCAAACCAAGGGTAGTGAAGTGGAGCCGAATTTAATCACATGCTGCTAAGTAAATCGGATTGGGAGGCGAGACACTTCAACTGGTAGATGAGCTTTGCTATTTGGGCAGCAAAATAAGTGGTAATGGTCGAAGTAGAGAGGATATAAAATTTAGAGTGTAAATGGAAAGAAAAGTATTTCTGAAGAAGAGAAATTTGTTAAATCTAGTATAGATTTAAATGTTGGGAAATCTTTTATCTAAATATGTGTAAGGAGTGTAGCCATGTATGAAAGTGAAACATGGACGAATAACAGTTTCGATAAAATGAGAATAGAAGCTTTCGAAATGTGAGGCTACGGCAGGATGCTAAAGATTAGATTGTTCAATCACGTAACTGATGAGTAAATATTGAACAGAACGGGGGAGACAAGAAATTTGTGGCACAACTTGAGCAAAAGTAGGAATCGGTTGATAGGGCAATTCTGAGACATCAAGGTATCACCAATTTAGTGTTGGCGGATTGGGGGGGGGGGGGGGGGGGTTGAGGGTAAAAATCGTAGAGGGAGACCAAGATATGTACACAGCAAGCAGATTCGGAAACACGTAGGTCGCATTAGTTATTCGGAGATGAAGAGGCCTGCAGAGGATAGAGTTGCATAGAGAGCTGTATCAAACCAGTCTTCGGACTGAAGATCACAACCACAATTACATATTAATCCTCTTCGCTCGTTGTTTGTAGTCGTATTCTTACGTCATAAGTCACACAGCGTTTCGTCGTTGCGGACCAATAGCTCATTGATTTACGAGAGTGTGCTGAAAAGTAATGACTCTGAATGTTTTATTCCATTCTCAATATCAGTTGACGTATTACATGTCATGTATACTACTCGGTCGAATTTCCCGATTCGCTAACGCAAGTTGGAACCCCTGCCGCTAGAGGTCTCCGAATAGAAGCGTTTGCCCTGGCGGTGTTTAACGTAACTACACTATGTGATCAAAAGTATTCGGACACCTGGCTGAAAATGACTTACAAATTCGTGGCGCCCTCCATCGGTAATGCTGGAATTCAATATGGTGTTGGCCCATCCTTAGCCTTGATGACAGCTTCCACTCTCGCAAACATACGTTCAATCAGGTGCTAGAAGGTTTCTTGGCGAATGGCAGCCCATTCTTTACGGAGTGCTGCACTTAGAAGAGGTATCGATGTCGGTCGGTGAGACCTCGCACGAAATCGGCGTTCCAGAACATCCCAGAGGTGTTCTGTAGGATTCATGTCAGGACTCTGAGCAGGCCAGTTCATTACAGGGATGTTTTGTCGTGTAAGCACCCCGCCACAGGACGTGCGCTATGAACATGTGCTCGATCGTGTTGAACGATGCAATCGCCATCCCCGAATTGCTCTTCAACAGTGGGCAGCAAGAAAGTGCTTAAAACATGAATGTAGGCCTGTGTTGTGATAGTGCCAGGCAAAGCAACAAGAGGTGCAGGCCCCTCCACGACCACACCATAACACCGCCGTCTCCGAATTTTACTGTTGCCAGTACACACGCAGGCAGATGACGTTTACCGGGCATTAGCCATACCCACACCCTGCCATGGGATGACCATATGTGTACCGTCATTCGTCACTCCACACAACGTTTTTCCTCTGTTCAATCGTCCAATGTTTGCGCTTCTTACACCAAGCGAGGCGTCGTTTCGTGTTTATTGGCGTGATGTGTGGCTTATGAGCAGCCGCTCGACCATGAAATCCAAGTTTTCTCACCTCCCGTCTAACTGGTTTGGTACTTGCAGTGGCTCCTGATGCCGTTTGTAATTCCTGTGTGATGATGTGGATAGATGATTGCCTATTACACATTACGATACTCTTCAACTGTCAGCGGTCTCTGGCAGTCAACAGACTAAGTCGGCCTGTACACCTTTGTGTTTTACGTGTCCCTTCACGTTTCCACTTCACTATCACATCGGAAACAGT
The DNA here is from genome assembly GCF_023898315.1 of Schistocerca nitens. Classification (NCBI taxonomy): domain Eukaryota; kingdom Metazoa; phylum Arthropoda; class Insecta; order Orthoptera; family Acrididae; genus Schistocerca; species Schistocerca nitens. The sequence goes on along the minus strand of NC_064617.1, from coordinate 440,873,709 downwards.
GGACATAGGGATGTTCAGGAATGTGGAAATCTCGCGTACAGACGTATGACACAATTGACATCCAGTCACCTGGCCACGTTCGAAGTCCATGAATTCCGCGGAGCGCCCCATTCTGCTCTCTCGCGATGTCTAATGACTACTGAGGTTACTGATATGGAGTACCTGGCAGTAGGTGGCAGCACAGTGCACCTAATATGAAAAACGTATGTTTTTGAGGGTGTCCGGATACTTTTGATCACGTAGTGTATGTCGGTGCATGGGAAACATTGTGCTGTCATCCCTCAGAAAACTGAATGCACGAATTCGAAGCTTTCGTCCACACATGGAACACTCTCTCCTAGAGCATGACAACGCCACAACACACCGAGCGCTGCAGTATCTGCAACAATCCGACGCCTTAGATTCACTGTCATTGGTCATGCGGACTTGGCCCCATTCGATTTTCATCTGTTTCCAAAACTTATCTAACAAAACAACTAAGGATACCCTCGAGTTCTTCGCTTTGATAGTGATGAAGTGGTGCAAGTGGAGGTGAGGTAGTGGCTCTGTCAAAAATTCTACGGTGACGGTAGCAACAAATTGGTCTCTAGTTAGGTTATGTATACATGAAGAATAAAGATGTAGACTATTAATAATGTTCGTTTTATTTTAAAAGCTGTGAGACTTTTCACATAAAAATTCGGAGCGCTACTTTTCAGCTTGCCCTTCTATATACTGACGAGTTTCCCAATTCGTTGAACAACGACAGTGAGAATACAAGGTTGCCCTCGAAGCCTAAACGACACCCCTCACATTACAATCATGTAATTTTAGGCGAGCAATTCACCCCTCCCTATTGTTCTGGAGTCATCTGAGAATACTGTAACAGATGTCGGTGACGCCGTTTCACAGTTTTCTTCTCCTCAACAATGTTGCTAAATAAACTTCCAACAAAAGATACTTGCTGACAGATTAAAACTCTGTATCGGACCGAGACACGAAAACCCGAGCGTGACTCACGGCCCGTCCCACAGCTTTACTCCCTCCAGTACCTTATCTTCTACCTTCCATACTTGACGGAAGTAGTCCTACGTAGCTTGCGGGACTAACCACTCCTGCAAGAAACGATACTGCAGAGACATGGCTTAACCACGGCCTGGGAGATTGGGCCGTAAACAAGACCCAGGACAGGAGGTTCCATTCGACAAAATACGCATCAGTACATGTTTATGGCTCCTTCTTGTGCTGTGTGTCCACATACAGTGAGTCCAAAAAGTATTCGTCTAGCTGCATATCTTTTAGAAAACTAAGTCTGTGTAACATGAAAAGAAATGTATACAAAATCTAAAGTGCCAGTGATGTAAGAAGTACCTCGGTAAGTCGTTTTTGTTGAAAAGCAGGGAAAGAAATGGCTTGGTTCAAATGGCTCTGAGCACTGAACTGTTGTGGTCATCAGTCCCCTAGAACATAGAACTACATAAACATAACTAACCTAAGGACATCACACACATCCATGCCCGAGGCAGGATTCGAATCTGCGACCGTAGCGGTCGCGCTGTTCCAAACTGTAGCGCCTAGAACCGCTCTGCCACTCTGGCCAGCAAGGAAAGAAATACATCCAAACGACAGCAAGGGTAACAAAATAGAAAATGTAATACAAGAGCTAGTTCATAAAGTATTCGTCCACCATCTGAACACGCTGAAATTCTGCGCACAGTGATTAAACTATAAAGCTTGAAACGTCCCCTTAGAAAAATTATACATGACTGTGCTTAAACTGACACACAATTTTTTTTTATCGCAACGCAATCTGACTTTCAATAATCCCTACAAAAGAATGACCCTGACTAACATTAACCTATACCTTTCACAAATCACTTACCTCACAAAAATCTTCGTTACTCAAGCTACCGCAATACAGCGAGCGCCACTATTGCCAGCTAAATAAAAGATTAGAACTACTGAAGGCACTAACTACTGATAGGCATAGTTAGCAAATGAAAGATTTTGATAGAGAACAAACAATTTATTTACCTTAAAAGTGTTCAAAAGTTATAATATATATAGCAGTTCATGACATCCATTCTTACAAATGTACTTTTTCTGATGGACACACGTCCAGATCATCCGCTCTTAAAAATGCGCCATCTCACTTCCCCCACATCCTCCACTGCTGGCGGCTCACCTCCAACTGCGCAACGCTACGCGCTGTTCACATCCAGCAACCCAACACTACAATGGCAGACAACAATGCAAACTAGCCACAGACTGCACACAGCACAGCCAGTGATTTTCATACAGAGCGCTACGTGGCGTTACCAATAAAAAACCTAAACAGCCTACTTACATAGCCCCCATGCGCCCCACAAAAAATTTTACAAATTGTTTTGGGCACTGGCCAATACATATTTGTTAAAATTTTTTCGCAATTAGAATAACAAAGAAATCAAATGCACACACTTATTGATACAAGTCTACAAAAGCTAGAAACGGAGGTTTGCCTTTCCTTAATCTATTTTCTAAGATAAGTCGTAGGGTCAGTATAGCCTCACATTTTCCAACATTTCTACGGAATCCAAATTGATCTTCCCCAAGGTAGGCTTCTACCAGTTTTTCCATTCGTCTGTAAAGAACTCGTGTTAGTATTTTGCAGCCATGGCTTGTTAAACTGATAGTTCGGTAATTTTCACATCTGTCAACACCTGCTTTCTTTGGGATTGGAATTATTATATTCTTCTTGAAGTCTGAGGGTATTTTGCCTGTCTCATACATCTTGCTCACTAGATGGTACAGTTTTGTGAGGCCTGGCTATTCCCGGGGCCTTGTTTCGACTTAGGTCTTTCAGTGCTCTGTCAAACTCTTCACGCAGTATCATATCTCTTATTTCATCTTCATCTACATTCTCTTCCATTTCTATAATATTCCTGCTTTCCCTTCTTTGCTTAGAACTGGGTTTCCATCTGAGCTCTTGATTTTCATGCAAGTTCTTCTCTTTTCTCCAAAGGTCTCTTCAATTTTCCTGTAGGCAGTGCCTATCTTACCCCTAGTGATATGCGCCTCTACATCCTTACATTTGTCAACTAGCCATCCCTGTTTAGCTATTTTGCACTTACTGTCGAACTCATTTTTGAGACGTTTGTATTCCTTTTTGCCTGCTTCATTTGCTGCATTTTTATATTTTCTCCTTTCATCAATTAAATTCAATATCTCTTCTGTTACCCAAGGATTTCTATTAGCCCTCGTCTTTTTACCTACTTGATCCTCTGCAACCTTCACTATTTCATCTCTCAAAGCTACCCATTCTTCTTCTACTGTATTTCTTTCCCCCATTCTTGTCAATCGTTCCCTAATACTTTCCCTGAAGCTCTCTACAACCTCTGGTACTGTCGGTTTATCCAGGTCCCATCTCCTCAAATTCCCACCTTTTTGCAGTTTCTTCAGTTTTAATCTACAGTTCATAATCAATAGATTGTGATCAGAGTCCACATCTGCCCCTGGAAATGTCTTACAATTTAAAACCTAGTTCCTGAATCTCTATCTTACCATCATATTATCTATCTGAGACCTTCCAGTATCTCCAGGCGTCTTCCATGTACACAACCTTCTTTTATGATTCTTGAACCAAGTGTTAGCTATGATTAAGTTACGCTCTGTGCAAAATTCTACCAGGCGGCTTCCTCTTTCTTCCCTAATCCCATTCCATATTCACCTACTACGTTTCCCTCTCTTCCTTTTCCTACTGTCTAGTTTCAGTCACCCATGACTATTAAATTTTCGTCTCCCTTCACTATCTGAATAATTTCTTTTATCTCATCATACATTTCATCAATCTCTTCGTCATCTGCGGAGCTAGTTGGCATATAAACTTGTACTACTGTGGTAGGCGTGTGCTTCGTATATGTCGTGGCCACAATAATTCGTTCACTATGCTGTTTGTAGAAGCTTACCTGCATTCCTATTTTCCTATTCATTATTAAACCTACTCCTGTATTACCTCTATTTGATTTTGTATTTATAATCCTTTATACACCTGACCAAAAGTCTTGTTCCTCCTGCCCCGAACTTCACTAATTCCCACTATATCTAACTTAAACCTATCCATTTCCCTTTTTAAATTTTCTAACCTATCTTCCCGATTAAGGTATCTGACATTCTGCGCTCCGATCCGTAGAACGCCAGTTTTTTTCTCCTGATAACGACGTCCTCCTGAGTAGTCCCCGCCCGGAGATCTGAATGGAGGATTATTTTACCTCCGGAATATTTTACCCACGAGGACGCCATCATCATTTAACCATACAGTAAAGCTGCATGCCCTCGGGAAGAATTACGGCTGTGTTCCCCTTGCTTTCAGCCGTTCGCAGTACCAGCACAGGAAGGCCGTTTTGGTTAGTGTTACAAGGCCAGATCTGTCAATCATCCAGACTGTTGCCCCTGCAACTATTGAAAAGGCTGCTGCCCCTCTTCAGGAAGCACACATTTGTCTGGCCCCTCAACAGATACCCCTCCATTGTGGTTGCACCTACTGCGACCATAGCAGTTGTATTACATGATTCAGATCGGCCACGTCAATTTAATCCAGAAACTATAATTGTTATTCGACGTAAACGTGCTACGTAACAACTGCGTCCTAGTTTTGTACAAATATTGGATGTAAGCCGGCCCGGTAGCTCAGCGGGTTCTGTCAGAGAGCTGCTCGCCCTCTGTAATAAAGAAACTGAGTAAAGGAATCAACGATCAACTTGAACGGATGTCTTGTGACGTCCGCCTAGACCAAAACGCAACGAACAATATCGAACAAAATGTAAAAATATAAAAATTTTTAAAAAGTGGTTAGCGATTGCGCGCAGTAAGAAGGTTGTAGACGAGGTGACGGTTCGAGTCCTGCACGCATGTATTTTTTAATCTATATTTTTTGTATCATTGATCATATTATTTAATTGATATCACATTGAAGAGGCAATATAGTGAAAAAATTCCCAGGTGCATTTTCATCAAGTTGCGAATTTTATATGTTATTTGTCTATTTACCATTTTAATTAAATTTTCAAGGACAAAGGACAGGCTTGGGAAGCCCAAGTCAGACCTCGATGCCGGTCAGAGTGGCCGTGCGCTTCTAGGCGCTACAGTCTGGAGCCGAGCGACCGCTGCGGTCGCAGGTTAGAATCCTGCCTCGGGCATGGATGTGTGTGGTGTCCTTCGGTTAGTTAGGTTTAATTAGTTCTAAGTTCTAGGTGACTGATGACCTCAGAAGTTAAGTCGCCTAGTGCTCAGAGCCATTTGAACCATTTTGATCAAACCTCGATAAACAATTATGGGATTGACGTTATTCAGTAATATACTAAGTCAAAATTGCCAGACCACAAGGGTAATGTACAATTACTCGTGGGATGTTCTCTCGACATTATACGTTGCAGGATGGTATTTGTCATACAGATATGGGAATCATAAATTCAAACGGCATCTACTAAATCGAGTGACTGCAGTTTTCCAGCATTTACAGTGAATGTTCGGCGTTTATAAGAGAAAACACACCTCGTTGAAACATTTAATAATTTTCTCTTTCTTCCGATAGTACGGATTACAATTGAGTTTGAGCGGGAGTCGAACCGTCGCCTCATACACGTTCGCCTTACGAAGCTCGAACGCTTAACACTTGAGCACCGTGTACTCTAACATCTGACACCTATTTGCTGATACATAGCGGACATAATCGACGCGTAAAACATCTCTCGCGATTTTCTCGGTACTGCCAGAGAAGCGCACCTTACTACCTGCACATTATGTTGTTTTAATGGCCTACGAAAGGTGTACAAAGTTTGATCCCAACGTCGTAGCCTCCCCTTGTTAGCTTCACAGAGTCGAACCATGGTACACCTGCACGTATTTCCGCAAAAGGCCACTTCTTCTGTTATTTATTAGATATATCTTGCTCCAAAAAAGAAACTTATCTTGGCTTCATGTCTGTAGGTTACAAAAGAACCGCCACCAAACAATGTTGTAATGCACTCGTAATGTTTCATAAATCTTAGGGTCCTTACAAAACCTAACGATGACAATTTTTATGACTTCTTCTTACTGTTATTGCGTTTTATACACCAATTTCTGTAAAAAGTAAAGTCGGTGGGCATTGTTGACTGACGCCCCGAAAGTCATTGCAGGAAAGCTATGGAATATGATCCAGGAGATAGGCGCAAAGTCACCTCACCGTTCCTTTGCCATGGAGACAAAGGGAAGACAGTCAGTACCACGTGGTGTACCCAGGCGGTTACCATCTCGCCCAGGGTTGCTTAATTTAAGTGATCTGACGAGAACTGGTGTATTCAGTGAGGCAAGGCCATTGGTTGCTCATTTCTCTAAAATCATGTTGCAATTCAATCTAAACGATACTATTGTCTTTCACCGAATGCCGTATTTGACAGTGCAGTTTACTGTCCACTTGCCGCGCTCTTGTCGCAGTACACGAAAAAATTAAGCATGAGTGTCGCGACTGTTATCTGTTAAGACTGTATTATCAGTGACACCGCTGCCCAGCGTTATACAGGGTGCTACAAAAAGGTACGGCCAAACTTTCAGGAAACATTCCTCACACAGAAATAAAGGAAACATGTTATGTGGAAATGTGTCCGGAAACGCTTAATTTCCATGTTAGCGCTCATTTTAGTTTCGTCAGTATGTACTGTACTTACTCGATTCACCGCCAGTTGGCCCAATTGAAGGAAGATAATGTGCAATCACGTCATCAACACAGATTTTCTGTGAACGTTTGGGCAGGCATTGTTGGTGATGTCTTTATTGGGCCCCATGTTCTTCCACCTACGCTCAATGGAGCGCGTTATCATGATTTCATACGGGATACTCTACCTGTGCTGCTAGAACATGTGCCTTTACAAGTACGACACAACATGTGGTTCATGCACGATGGAGCTCCTGCACATTTCAGTCGAAGTGTTCGTACGCTTCTCAGCAACAGAGTCGGTGACCGATGGATTGGTAGAGGCGGACCAATTCCATGGCCTCCACGCTCTCCTGACCTCAACACTCTTGACTTTCATTTATGTGGACATTTGAAAGCTCTTGTCTACGCAACCCCGGTACCAAATGTAGAGACTCTTCGTGCTCGTATTGTGGACTACTGTGATACAATACGCCATTCTCCAGGGCTGCATCAGCGCATCAGGGATTCCATGCGACGGAGGGTGGATGCATGTATCAAAAATGGTTCAAATGGCTCTGAGCACTATGGGACATCAGTCCCCTAGAACTTAGAACTAGTTAAACCTAACTAACCTAAGGACATCACACACATCCATGCCCGAGCCAGGATTCGAACCTGCGACCGTAGTGGTCACGCGGCTCCAGACTGTAGCGCCTAGAACCGCACGGCCGCTCCGGCCGGCCATGCATGTATCCTCGCTAACAGAGGACATTTTGAACATTTCCTGTAACAAACTGTTTGAAGTCACGCTGGTACATTCTGTTGCTGTGTGTTTCCATTCCATGATTAATGTCATTTGAAGAGAAGTAATAAAATGAGCTCTAACATGGAAAGTAGGCGTTTCCGGACACATGTCCACATAACATATTTTCTTTCTTTGTGTGTGAGGAATGTTTCCTGAAAGTTTGGCCGTACCTTTTTGTAACACCCTGTATTTTATGTCTGGGACGAGGATAGGAGTTTCTCTGGCATCCATGTTACTGAACGTACACCGTTTTGTCGACCTGTGGTTTACTTTCTCAGTTCCTTATCGAAGGCGCTGTGCTCCTTAGAATAGTACTTAACGAAAGAAGCTGTTCACCTCCGTGTTCATTAACTTCTTGTCGTTGGCTCTACCTAGTTTGGTTTTCTCCAGCCCACAGTCCTCCCGAAAATGATACCGGCAAGCCGTGGGAGGAAGAGGAGAAGGAGTTGGCGCGAAGTCTTCCGGCAGAGGAGCCAGGAACAATCGCAGTGCGTCGCTCCCCCCCCCCCCCCCTCCGCCCCCTGGCCGTGGATTAGACAAGGCGGACACCGGGCGACACAATGGCGACACTTCAGGCGTGCCATCTCACCTACCGTCGAGTGTTCTTCTACAGCACTCACTTCCACGCGGCTGGCGCAAAGGTCAGGGTTCACAGTCCATTCATGAACGACGGCCGCAACAACTCTGAAGCATTATTGGGACGGCCGGAGCTTCTGCCACGTCTGGTCAGACACTGTGCCGTATAAAACGTAGATAAACTCCTACACTCAAATTAGTCAACAGTCTTTCTTCCTGTTTTTCCTTTTGTCGTCCCCTTATTGGTTCACTTCAAATGCTCTACATTACTTAAATTTCACTTTTGTCACGTCTTCTTTGTTTTCGGCCTTTTTCCCGCTGGCCGGAGTGGCCGTGCGGTTCTAGGCGCTTCAGTCTGGAACCGCGCGACCGCTACGGTCGCAGGTTCGAATGCTGCCTCGGGCATGGATGTGTGTGATGTCCTTAGGTTAGTTAGGTTTAAGTAGTTCTAAGTTCTAGCGGACTGATGACCTTAGCTGCTAAGTCCCATAGTGCTCAGAGCCATTTTTTTCTTTTTTACCGCAGATGCAGATATACCAGTTTTGTAATTTAATTACCGTCTTTCGCAACTGTAATGAAGATGTTATTAAGACCAGACGCACTAACCAAAAATCTAGCGTTTACCAACTTCAGTGTAACGGCTGTGATTCTCTATTCCTAACACCAAAAACCTCTAGTTGTCAGACACAACGGTACCAAACGTTGTATATCGAAGGAGCATCAACCAAAACTTCGATTTAGTTCGTGGTATGTGCTGTCGTCCAGCAGAACGGGCGTGAACGTTAATTAAAAGTAACACCACAACTACGGAACACAGGCAGCGAGTTAGAGCGTCGTACCAAGGGTCCTGCGTTCGTACCTCAATGATGACAGTTTTTTTACTGTATTATTTGTGAAAGTGTTATATGGAACTATTAATACTTTCGCACGTGTGATGCAATTATTTCTTTATTCTACAGTTCCGACTGTTTACGTTAATTCTGTGGAACTACATATGCCTCCGGCAAGAAAACCACCACTCTGGCACAATAGAAAAGGACATGACAATAGTCGGACTCAGCAACAAAAAAGATCTCCTAAACCCACAAGAAAACTTGCATATTCAAAAATAAATAATAAAGAAGAAAGGAATAATACATGGCCAGGCAAACATCAGGAAGCAGATCCTATTTAAACTAATAAAACTTATTGTTGAGAAAGAACAGCCCTCTAGTCACCACAAACTGTTATCACAAACTAGGCAATATTCTCATCCTAGATCATCCACCATTCCACTATAGTAAAGCAGTAATTTACGCAGTATCTATGACACACACACACACACACACACACACACACACACACACACACACACACAACAAGGACAAACACTCCCACTTTAAATTAAAGTAAAACAAAATAAAAAATGAGGAAATAAATAAAAATGCACACTTCTCCCTCCCCCAAACCCCTACCTCTCTCTCTCTTCCTAGTCGGAAAATATAAACAAATATAAACACACACAGAGCAATAGCCGACATTCCCACTACTACCAAATTAAACAAAAGACCAACGCGACCCTCAATAGCAAAACAAAACAAACGAAATGGCGAGAGGACATTGATACTTCTCAGCACAGAAATGTGAATATATTTAGTGCAGTGAAAGTGTTGTGTGCAAAAAACACAACACATACAAGTGGGAGAAGAGAAATAAAGCAAATAACACAAAACTACGAATACGAAAATTATGCGAACTGGTCAAGATCGCAACAGTCAAAATTGTAAAAGAAAAAAAAACCTTATTGCTACAGTGACCACTGAAGAAGATTTGGAATAAGACGAAACGCGTCTTGTCGTAATAAGACCTTCACTACAGTTGCAAAAGTCGGTAATTAATCTATACAGCTTGTTCACTTTTGTCTCCTGCAGGGTGCATCCTATCTCAACTGACAGAAGTTGGAGGCTGTTCAGGAAAATTTCCTGAGTACAGGCTAGTTATATTTAAACCTTGGCTACTTGAGCCAGTGTAGACGGAAATCTATTTACCATGCCCGGGGAGAAAACAGGAGTATCTGCCACGGACGGCAATTACAGGGAGCGCCAAATTCATACTCTTAAAGAAAACAAACCTTGTTTCACAAAGTGCCTAGCATCCAGCGCACTTTGGTCTATCGATTATTCATATGATTTTGAAATGCATCCCTGTTGGTTTTTGAACATTTTTGAACACATTCTAAGTTGATTTCTGAACGAATCATGAGTCGACTTTTGAAAGCGGGCGTAGTGCACGTGATGTCCCTGCTAGGGGAATCCCCGTCGCATCTAGAAATAAAAAACTTTCACGCAGACAAAATAGAACAGAGCTATAAGAGTTGAGCCGATTAAACCCGAAAGGGTGAATGCCAATCGTTGTTTTTTATGTGGTTGATTGGGTGTGCGAATGATAAGCTTTATTATAATTACTAGCGAAATGAATAGATTCAGACTACCAGGATGGAAATAAAAGACTAACAGGCATAACGGGTAGAAAAGGTTATATATTATCTTCTCGCTGTATCCAAGAAAATAAAATTTTGACAGAAAATTTTTGTCACATCGTTACATTCTACTATGGTCCAGTTGTACAGTCCCCGCTTAGCAGCCGCTTACATTCTATTCCCGGAACAGCGCGGAAAACGCGTTATACGAACACGTAATAACGTCTAACCGGAGAATAAAGGCGGGATAACTGAACCAGTGGTTCTGGCAGGGTTTGTGATGTTAACTCGGAGAATAAATTTTGACAACGTCAGGAATAGTTTCAGAATTAGTGATGACAAGATTGCTTTTCAGAACGAGGAAGGAGAAGAAACGGGAACATCACACAAATTAAATGGACGAACATGACGAATCCAAATTTGTATCAAAATTTCGTACTACTACTTCTTTTCGATCTCATGCTTGAGAAATTGGAGCATATAGATGAAATGTGAAATTATATCCTAACATAAAACTATTTGCTTTTAGTAGGCCTAATAGACATTTGATAGTGGTACTTCGTGAATTACATTCTGTCATGTTATTTATGTAAATGAGGTACATGAAAATGACCATTTGGGCTAAAACAGTTTCGCTTATTTGGCATGTGTTACAGTTGCTGCAAGATTAGAAAGGCGTATTTCATTTTATGTAGCAGTCAGTGAGAAAAGAGGCATAATCAAATCGAGAAACGACACCAACCTTACATACTATTCATATTAACAGATTTTTTCAGTCTTAGACAATGACATTTTGATTTCTCTTGCAGCAAAACGTTTAACGAACTTTGATGATGTAACAGATTCTTCCACAGAAAGGAAAGCACGCCGTGTAAGGCTGTAGCAAGATAAGAGAGGCCTAAGGATTGAAGAAACGTGTACTGTCTTGCTTCTGTCTTCTCTTTACTGGTTTTATGTTTGATATATTTAATTTTATTTCACACAAAAGGGAAAGTTATTAGCTAACAGGCAATAAAGAGTGCAAATTTTCTGAAGAGTTCTTATTCTTCAGGTCAGAAGTACACCCACCTCCTATCAATTGTGAGTTTTTCGTAAGGGACCGACTGGAAACTGGAGAGGAACCGCAGGACAATTTAATTTCCACTGTCCTGAATATAGGTTTTATGGCTTCCATTACACAATATACACGTTTGAATTCCAAAGAGCGTAATACAGTGACGTGCAGTAGAAGAATACTGTGTGAAGAACACACTTAAGACCAAATAACATGTCGTACATTTCCCCGAATATATATGTTTTATATATCAAACTCTTCACAAAGATGTGCGCTACAAAATGAACATGTTTCTGAAAATTCGATTTTTTTTTTATTTTTACGTCCTATCTCAAAAGTTTGAGGAGGAAGGGGGGGGGGGGGGCGCCACTGTCAAATTTTTACACCGGTTCGAAAACATCGTAGTCTGTGGCTGCTTTTTATTGTATGGGTACCCAACTTCGTAGGAATGATGTTCAAACTGTGCGTTGCAAGATTTGCGTTGTTGGTAGCGTTAATGTCACGACTTGTCGTTAGGAACCGGAACTGGCGACATAGGATTGAAAGACAAGCGTCTGTGCTCATTAAGTTGCAGACAGTTAACACAAGTCTGGACAGTGTGAGCAGGGCTTTACTCTGAAACTATTCCGTCAAAACAAGAGCATTAGTACCGTTACTCTTCGCGAGTGTTTGTACATTAAAGGAGTACGGTGAGGTCCTCTTTACGTACCGGGGTTGAGAAACGTGATTCGGAAGTTCAGATTAACTGGCGACTTGGGAATTCCTGCTGGGAGAGGTACAGCGAACTGCGCCACAAATTGTTGAAAAAGTTACTGTTGCCATGTCTGAAAATGCTGGACGCAATGTGCGACCTTCGAGCAGTTCACAATCTGTGTCATGACAGCTAAACAATGCATGGTTCACCGTACGAGAAGTGCTGCGAACGATTATGGTATAGTATCCGTACAAATTTCGCATTACTCACCATATTTTGCCTTGCGAGGCAGACGTTCGAGTAGACATCGCTCTTACGTTTCTTGCAAAGGTTGAAGTTGGCAGCATGTGACCTAGGAACATTTTGTGGACTGATGATGCACACTAGGGCATATTGGGGCAGTGAATACTCACAATTCTCGTGTTTGATATCGTCGCCGCCAACGAACGTTCATGAAGTGCCCCTGCATAGTAACGCACAACAGTCCATGACTGGTCCATTTTTCTTTGAGAAACTCGGACACTAAGGACCAAGGACATGTAGTGTGAACCCTGCACGCTATTGTGATCTGCTTCGGCAACAGGTGATCCCTGTTCTGCGAGAGACAGATGCTTTGGACTCGTTTTGATGCACAGTGGACTTCCACCCCACACTGCTCATTAAGTCACTCGGTTACACCCTAACACATTTGGAGAAAACCGAATCACTGGCCGGTCTTTCCAAAATGCCTGAACACCAAGATCACCAGATATCAGCAGGGATAACAAACGTTGGAGGATGAAGATGAGCACAGCGAGACGTTTCGGGCAGCAGTAGAGCAATCTGTAGCGTGTTTTCCAGCTCGTGGTCTAGTAGCTAGCGTTGCTGCCTCTGGATCACAGGGTCCTGGGTTCGATTCCCTGCAGGATTGGGGATTTTCTCTGACGGGGACTGGGTAGTTATGTTGTCCTCATCATTTCATCATCATTTGTGTCAGTGATTGGAATGGACTGTGAAAGAATTGGACTGTGTAACAATTGGAACTTTGTACCGCGCAGTTGAGCGTCTCACAAACTAAACATCATCATCATTATGCAGTGTGATTTCAGACTGTCGTGAATGGAGATAGACGTCACGCTGAGCAATGTTTGTAACGTGGAACTTAAACATGGTCCACAAATGTTATTCTCTCATGTGGAAATTAAAATATGTTTCCTTCAACATACCCTGAGAAATGTTTCCATAAAATTTTATTGTCATGCGATCACTCGTGTTTCATGCAGGACATCTCAAGTAGCGAATGTTTAATTATAACTACGCTGTATATCAATGTAAGCATCCCACTGACTCCGGTTTTTTAATTCAATTTACCCGGTATAATTCTTTCAATTGGAGCCCCCTTGTCGACTTGCGTGTCCATAGCGTATCTTAGTAACTCGGTCAGAGAAAGAGTGTCTACAACTTAACGTGGAATACAAACCACATGTCGGCTCTGGCGAAACTACACATCGATGAGGGCTAGTGCTTAGATTAAAGACGGACTGAAATGTTCCGTGGTCCGATTGGGAATCTATCCCGTGACAACTCTGATACCAGGCAAGAGCGTTCCCACTACACCACTTTTCTTTATTTTCTTATATACTATGTGATCAAAAGTATCCGGACTACTGACTGAAAATGACGTACACGTTCGTGGCGCCCTCCATCGGTTATGCTCGAATTCAATACGGTGTTGGCCCACCCTTAGCCTTGATGAAAGCTTCTACTCTTGCAGGAATACGTTCAGTCTGGTGCTGTAAGGTTTCTAGGGGAATGGCAGCCCATTTTTCGCGGAGTGCTGCACTGAGAAGAGGTATTGATGTCGATCGACGAGGCCTGGCACGAAGTCGGCATTCCAAATCATCCCAAAGGTGCTCTGTAGGATGCAGGTCAGGACTCTGTGCAGGCCAGTCGGTTACAGGGATAATATTGTCGTGTAACCACTCCGCCACAGGCTGTGCATTATGAACATGTGCTCGATCGTGTTGGAAGATGCAATCACCATCCCCGAATTGCCTATCAACAGTGGGAAGCAAGAAGGTTCTTGAAACGTCAATGTGGGCCTGTGTTTGATAGTGCCACGCAAAACAACAAAGGGTGCAAGCCCCCTCCATGAAAAACACAACCACACCATAACGCCACTGCCTCCGAATTTTACTGTTGCCACTACACACGCAGGCAGATGACGTTTACCGGGAATTCGCCATAGCCACACCCTGCCATCGGATCGCCACATTGTGTACCGTGATTCGTCACTCCACGCAACGTTTTTTTCACTATTCAGTCATCCAATGTTTACGCTCCTTACACCAACAGAGGCGTCTTCAACTGTCGGCGATCTCTGTCAGTCAACAGAGGAGGTCGGCCTGTACGCCATTGTGCTGTGTGTGCCCCCTCACGCTTCCTCCTCATTATCAGTGGAGCTAGGGATGTTTAGGAGTGTGGAAATCTCGCGTAACAGACGTTTGACGCAACTGACACCCAATCTCCTGACCACATTCGAAGTCCGTGAGTTCCGCAGAGCGCCCCATTCTGCTCTCTCAAGATGTCTAATGACTACTGAGGTCGCTGATACGGAGTACCTGGCAGTAGGTGGCAGCACAATGCACCTAATATGAAAAACGTATGTTTTGGGGGGTATCAGGATACTTTTGATCTCATAGTTTACTTTCCTGTGTTAATTTGGTTAACATCGTATTTCGATAAGTCTTCAGGGTGCGTTTTACGATGACACCAGCTTGTTTCAGCTGCATGTTCTATTTTTTTTATTTTTATTGTCATTTTCTTGTTGGAGGGCACCACATAAATCTGATGATGACATTGTTACTCTATTTCAGATCAATTTATCGTGCTCTACCACATTCAGGCACGCCTTTCTCTCAAATGCACGTAACAACATAATAACGCGCCCAAATGAAACAAGAGACTTACAACATGAAAAGTCGTACAACTATATTGGATGTTTGGATGTAGTATTACACACACACACACACACACACACACACAGTAACTAACCTTTGCAACAGATGTGGAAGCGACTGCGACGTCTAGTCAAAAAGTCACGTGCCATGCGTATTTATGCATAGCATGATCGTTAGTGTTCGTCATCTAAAATATACGGTCCCGTCATATTAATGCGACCACTGCCTATTTTCGATGTCAACGTGCAATAAACACTCACAGACGGCTAGTGGGAGCACTAGCAATGGAGGATATATAAAACGTGTCAGGGGAACACGGAAAACAGTACAGTCTTGCTGCGGAAACAGAGCGGTTTATCTGACTTCAAAAAGGGCATGATTATTGTCTTTCGGGTGTAGGGTGGAAGGATTTCCGAAACGGCTAAGCGTGTAAACTGTTCGCGTGCCGCCGTGATTAAAGCACACTGTGCGTGGCAACATGGAGCTATCCAAAACCGGCACCGATGTAATTGTGGTGCACCACAGGCCGTAGACGACAGGGGTGAACGACGGCTGCTGAGATGTGTACGGGGGAATAGACGTGCAACCGTTAAGGTAATGACCGTCCAGATAAACTAATGGGCTGCCAGTAGTGTCCTCATGACAACCTTTCAGCGTGAGTTGCTGCATATGGCTCTCCACAGCAGGCGCCTGGTTCATGGAGCTGGTGACGAAGATTGGAATTTCATGCCAGTAGTTCAACAGGACGTCCACCGAGTGGCAACAGGTGGCTTTTTCAGATGAATCACTGTTTATGCTCCATCGGTCAGGTGGCCGTTGGCGTGTACACTGTGAAACGTCTGAAAGCAAACTCTCTGCAACAACCATCCAGGCCGGAGGAGGGAGAGCCACGGTCTGGAGAATGTTTTCATGACATTCCCTGGATGATCTCGTCATTCTGGAAGCTCCAACGGGTCAATAGAAGTATGCATTGATCCTTGTGGACCATTTCCACTCCTACACCCAGTTCGTTTTTCCTCGGCACGGTGGCATCTACCAGCAGGACAACGCAACGTGTCACACAGCTGACAGTATACGTGTGTCATTCGAAGAGCACCAAGATGAGTTTACCCTACTCCCCGTATTCAAGCCCAACCGAGAATATGTGGGTAGTCTCTGTCGGTACCTTCCAGAACCTCTTTGACTCTCTCCCTGCGCGTCTTGCTGCGGCCCGCTCTGCAAGAAGTGGTTATTCAGGCTTCTGACAGGTGGTCGCATGAATGTCACTAGACAATACATAAAGCACGCGACATGACAGTGGTTGGAAAAAAAATGGAAATGAAGTCCCATACTTCTTTACAGAGCGTAGGGGAACGACGCGGGAGACCCGCGCCGCCTTACTGGGCAAGGTCCTAGTGGAGGTGGTTTGCCATTGCCTTCCTCCGACCGTAATGGGGATGAATGATGATGATGAAGACGACACAACACCACCCAGTCATCTCGAGGCAGGAAAAATCCCTGACCCCGCCGGGAATCAAACCCGGCACCCCGTGCACGGGAAGCGAGAACGCTACCGCGAGACCACGAGCTGCGGACTGACAGTGGTTACCTCACTATTAAAAAGCCAAATGTATGACCGTGCTCGGGAAATAGTAACGGCCAGTCAGAAAGTACAATACAAGGATCTTACAGAACTAACGATACAGTTTCAGAGTATATCTTTGTCTTATACTCGGGGGGGGGGGGGGAGGGGGGGCACAAATAATATAATGAAATGGAAACTGAGTAATAATTGCTGATTAATAAATTAAAAAATTGGAAAGAATAATTGAAAGAAATTGGAAGGTACACATATCCTGGGTGAATTTTAAGTGGCTAACCTTCATCGTCAATACGCTTTAGATCAACATTCATGTTTTAAAGTGACGTTCTTCTTCTCAGTAGTTCCATTGCGCATAAAACTGATTATGAAAATGCTGTTACCGGATCGCCCCTCCGCTGCTCACGCAAATTCCTCTTGTCTGCATCGTTCCTCTTGATGCAGAATTCTCGGCGCTGGCGAAATGATGAACAGACGGAGTTATATATACAGGGTCCAAAAAAATCTATCCACTGTTTAAAAGTCCATAACTTGCAAACTAATTGACGGAGTTGTCTCATTTTTGGTGAAAGTGTAGCTTAAAGTCCAACTTAAAGATATCACTGTAGGTGCTCGAAATGGTCACCATTAACATCCACACACAAACGATGCCGCCGAACTGCAGCACAAACTACTGACTGCAAAGTGTTCAGTTGTATATTTGTACATGAATGTACGATAGATTCTCGAAGTTCATCCAATGTGCATGGCTTTTGTCGATAAACGACGTCCTTCAGTGTTCCCCACAGGTAAAAGTCCAGAGGAGTTAGGTCTGGGGAACGTGGTGGATATTCCACAGCACCTCTACGGCCTATCCATCTTCCTGGTAGACTGTCGTCGAGATACGCCCTAACACGATTTTGGTAGTGGTGTGGGGCACCTCATGTTGAAAGTAAACTCTTCCGTCTCCATACATGTCTCGGATGGCAGGTAAAATGGATGTCTGAAGCTTCTGAAGGTACACCTCACCGGTAACTGTGCCGTCAAAGAAGAATGGCCCAATGAAGCCCCAGTGAGACAACCCACACCACACATTTACTCCTGGCAAATTCACGGCTTTGTCTACATGGACGTTCGGATTTTCGGCAGCCCAATAGATGCAATTGTGGCGATTTACTGTACCATTGAGTTTGAACTGTGCCTCATCAGACCACACAATCATCTCTGCAAACTCTTTATCGTTGCGCACCATGTTAGTAAACCACTCGCAGTACTCCATTCTGCGATCTGCGTCGTCCTCGTTCATTGTGTGTAGCAATCGTGGGATGTAGCACTTCCACTTTGCTGTCTTCAAAATTTGCCGAACACTTGAGCGACTCACTCCAGTTTCACGGGCAAACTGTCACACAGACTTCTGTGGTGAGCGAGTGAATTGTTGTAACACACGACGGGAGTTAGCTGGACTTGTTACTGTTACAGGTCATCCAGATCGTTGTTTGTGTACATTCTTAACACAGCCTTCGGCTTCAAATTTGTCTCGAATGCGACGAATCGTTAAACGTGTCGGTGGCTCTGTTTGATACTCATTTCTCCATTGCCGTTGAACCTCATTTAATGTTTTCGTACTTAAAATACCACTTCAAAACTGACTTCCTTTCATCGAATGTAAGCCTTGCGCCAGCCATGTTTACGCTAGTAACTAGGTGCAACTAAGAACAAAACACAGACTATCTGGCGACTGTCATCTGACAAAACAAAACAATGCAATACAACGCTTGTGTGGCGATTTCCGGAACTACAAACTATCACACTACCAAAGATGAGACAACTCAGTCAATTAGTTTGCCAGTTATGGACTTTTAAACAGTGGATGCATTTTTTGGACCCCTCTGTATATCTATAAACTTGGTCTCCCTAATAACTTTTATAACACTTTTTAATGTATGGTTGGAATGCACATTTTTAAACAATAGTGGCACGGCGGAGTTTGTCATACGCCCGCCCGCTACCACTTATAGAGACAAACAGGTAAAGATACAGAAAATAATCGATTGAAGAGTGTATCTCCACTCTTTAAAAATATTATCTTTGCCATAAAATAACTTATTACTTTACCGTTGGCTTTGTAGCCATATATAAACAAGGAAAAGAACGAGAGAGAAAACAATATGATCCATTACAATATACTATATACATTTTTTACAATTTTAGTAACTGACATATATAGTGCTGAATCTCAACACTAATATCTTCGTTCATGAAACTGAAGTACCTTCTTCAGAATTTATTCAAATGGCTCATATGCCTCTGAGCACTATGGGACTTAACATCTGAGGTCATCAACTTAGAACTACTTAAACCTAACTAACCTAAGAACTTCACACACATCAATGCCCGAGGCAGGATTCGAACCTGCGACCGTAGCGGTCGCGCGGTTCCAGACTGAAGAGCCTAGAACCGCTCGGCCACACCGGCCGGCCAGAATTTATTGTCTTTAAGTGATTGAACTGTGCAATCTATTCATCGAGGAAGCAATGATGGAAATAAAAAAGAGGTCCAGGAGTGGAATTAAAATTCAAGGTGAAAGGACATAAATGATACGATTCGCTGATGAAAGTGAAAAAGAATTACATGATTTGCTGAACGGGATGAAAAGTCTATTGAGTGCATAGTAAGGATTAAGAGTAAATCGAAGAAAGACGAAGGTAATGAGAAGTAGTAGAAATGAGAACAGCAAGAAACTTAACATCAGGATTGATACTGCTCTCTAGGCAGTAAAATAACTGATGACGGAAGGAGCAAGGAGGACATCAAAAGCAGACTAGCAATCGCAAAAAGGGCATTTCTGGCCAAGAGAAGTCTACTAATGTCAAATATTGACCTTAATTTGAGGAAGAAGTTTCTGGGAATGTACGTGTGGAGTACAGCATTGTATGGTAATTAAACATGGTTTGTGGGAAAACCGGAACAGGAGAGAATCGAAGCATTTGAGATGTGGTGCTACAGACGAATGTTGAAAATTAGATGGTCTGATAAGGTAAGGAATGACGAGGTTCTGCGCAGAATCGAAGAGGAAAGGAATATGTGAAAAACACTACTCAGGAGAAGGGACAGGATGATAGGACATATGTCAAGACATGAGGAAATGACTTCCGTGGTACTAGAGGGAGCTGTAGAGGGCAAAACTGTAGAGGAAGACAGAGATTGGAGTACACCCAGCAAATAAATGAGGACGTAGATTGCAAGTGCTACTCTGAGATGAAGAGTTTGGCGCACGAGAGGAATTCATGGCGGGCCGTATCAAACCAGTCAGAAGACTGATGACCAAAAAAAAATGTTTAAAAAATGAAAGCATTTATTTGACTTGTCATTGACTGACACAGTTGTTGGACGTCCTCCTGAGGAACATCGTGTCACATTCTGTCCGATTGACGCGCTAGATAGTCAAACTCCCAGATGGTTGTAAGGCCCTGCTCATAAACCTCCAAACGGTCTCACTTCGCTGGTCATCAGCACTCATTTCGAAGGACTTATCACTGCAGATAGTTCTTCCCTTTTTTTTTTGGTCATCAGTCTACTGACTTGTTTGATGCGGCCCGCCACGAATTCCTTTCCTGTGCTAACCTCTTCATCTCAGAGTAGCACTTGCAACCTACGTCCTCAATTATTTCCTTGACGTATTCCAATCTCTGTCTTCCTCTGCAGTTTTTGCCCTCTACAGCTCCCTCTAGTACCATGGAAGTTTGGAAGGTAGGAGGCGAGGTACTGCAAAAGTAAAGCTGTGAGTACCGGGCGTGAGTCGTGCTTCGGTAGATCAGTTGGTAGAGCACTTGCCCGCGAAAGGCAAAGGTCCCGAGTTCGAGTCTCGGTCGGGCACACAGTTTTAATCTGCCAGGAAGTTTCATTCCCTCATGTCTTAGCAGATGTCCTATCATCCTGTCCCTTCTCCTTATCAGTGTTTTCCACACATTCCTTTCCTCTCCGATTCTGCGTAGAACCTCCTCATTCCTTACCTTATCAGTCCAATTAATTTTCAACATTCGTCTATAGCACCACATCTCAAATGCTTCGATTCTCTTCTGTTCCGGTTTACCCACAGTCCATGTTTCACTACCATACAATGCTGCACTCCAGACGTACATCCTCAGAAATTTCTTCCTCAAATTAAGGCCGGTATTTGATATTAGTAGACTTCTCTTGGCCAGAAATGCCTTTTTTGCCATAGCGAGTCTGCTTTTGATGTCCTCCTTGCTCCGTCCGTCATTGGTTATTTTACTGCCTAGGTAGCAGAATTCCTTAACTTCATTGACTTCGTGACCATCAATCCTGATGTTAAGTTTCTCGCTGTCCTCATTTCTACTACTTCTCATTACCTTCGTCCTTCTCCGATTTACTCTCAAACCATACTGTGTACTCATTAGACTGTTCATTCCGTTCAGCAGATCATTTAATTCTTCTTCACTTTCACTCAGGATAACAATGTCATCAGCGAATCGTATCATTGATATCCTTTCACCTTGTATTTTAATTCCACTCCTGAACCTTTCTTTTATTTCCATCATTGCTTCCTCGATGTACAGATTGAAGAGTAGGGACGAAAGGCTACAGCCTTGTCTTACACCCTTCTTAATACGAGCACTTCGTTCTTGATCGTCCACTCTTATTATTCCCTCTTGATTGTTGTACATATTGTATATGACCCGTCTCTCCCTATAGCTTACCCCTACTTTTTTTCAGAATCTCGAACAGCTTGCACCATTTTGCATTGTCGAACGCTTTTTCCAGGTCGACAAATCCTTTGAAAGTGTCTTGATTTTTCTTTAGCCTTGCTTCCATTATTAGCCGTAACGTCAGAATTGCCTCTCTCGTCCCTTTACTTTTCCTAAAGCCAAACTGATCGTCACCTAGCGCATTCTCAATTTTCTTTTCCATTCTTCTGTATATTATTCTTGTAAGCAGTTTCGATGCATAAGCTGTTAAGCTGATTGTGCGATAATTCTCGCACTTGTCAGCTCTTGCCGTCTTCGGAATTGTGTGGATGATGCTTTTCCGAAAGTCAGATGGTATGTTGCCAGACTCATACATTCTACACACCAACGTGAATAGTCGTTTTGTTGCCACTTCCCCCAATGATTTTAGAAATTCTGATGGAATGTTATCTATCGCTTCTGCCTTATTTGACCGTAAGTCCTCCAAAGCTCTTTTAAATTCCGATTCTAATACTGGATCCCCTATCTCTTCTAAACCGACTCCTGTTTCTTCTTCTATCACATCAGACAAATCTTCACCCTCATAAAGGCTTTCTATGTATTCTTTCCACCTATCTGCTCTCTCCTCCGCATTTAACAGTGGAATTCCCGTTGCACTCTTAATGTTACCACCGTTGCTTTTAATGTCACAAAAGGTTGTTTTGACTTTCCTGTATGCTGAGTCTGTTCTTCCGACAATCATATCTTTTTCGATGTCTTCACGTTTTTCCTGCAGCCATTTCGTCTTAGCTTCCCTGCACTTCCTATTTATTTCATTCCTCAGCGTCTTGTATTTCTGTATTCCTGATTTTCCCGGAACATGTTTGTACTCCCTCCTTTCATCAATCAACTGAAGTATTTCTTCTGTTACCCATGGTTTCTTCGCAGCTACCTTCTTTGTACCTATGTTTTCCTTCCCAACTTCTGTGATGGCCCTTTTTAGAGATGTCCGTTCCTCTTCGACTGTACTGCCTACTGCGCTATTCCTTATTGCTGTATCTATAGCGTTAGAGAACTTCAAACGTATCTCATCATTCCTTAGTACTTCCGTAGCCCACATCTTTGCGTATTGATTCTTCCTGACTGATGTCTTGAACTTCAGCCTACTCTTCATCACTACTATATTGTGATCTGAGTCTATATCTGCTCCTGGGTACGCCTTACAATCTAGTATCTGATTTCGGAATCTCTGTCTGACCATGATGTAATCTAATTGAAATCTTCCCGTATCTCCCGGCCTTTTCCAAGTATACCTCCTCCTCTTGTGATTCTTGAACAGGGTATTCGCTATTACTAGCTGAAACTTGTTACAGAACTCAATTAGTCTTTCTCCTCTTTCATTCCTCGTCCCAAGCCCATATTCTCCTGTAACCTTTTCTTCTACTCCTTCCCCTACAACTGCATTCCAGTCGCCCATGACTATTAGATTTTCGTCCCCCTTTACATACTGCATTACCCTTTCAATATCCTCATACACGTTCTCTATCTGTTCATCTTCAGCTTGCGACGTCGGCATGTATACCTGAACTATCGTTGTCGGTGTTGGTTTGCTGTCGATTCTGATTAGAACAACCCGGTCACTGAACTGTTCACAGTAACACACCCTCTGCCCTACCTTCCTATTCATAACGAATCCTACACCTGTTATACCATTTTCTGCTGCTGTTGATATTACCCGATACTCATCTGACCAGAAATCCTTGTCTTCCTTCCACTTCACTTCACTGACCCCTACTATATCTAGATTGAGCCTTTGCATTTCCCTTTTCAGATTTTCTAGTTTCCCTACCACGTAAAATTTGGTTCCCGACTTTCAAGTGAAATAAATTTCCCTTCAACGACGTTTCATTAAACTAAGACTAAAGATAACTGAAAAAAATAATAGCTTGAAAAGTATGTTTCAAGTGAAAGCAAAGATTATAAATACACTCTAGGCAGCTGTAATTGCGGTCAATTTAACGCAAAAATTTTTAGTTACACTTCGACTGTCCAATTTAAAAGAGAAAGAAATCTATTGTAAAAGAGAATCCAAGATACATATATTTTGATTGTATCATAAATATTACAAAACTAAAGGCAATTGACAAAATTAAAAATCAAAGGAAATAATATTTATTTTCATAAAGATTTATAAAGTGAAATCTGTGTAAGTCGTAAAATATATCGATTACCCAACTTGTAGCTTAATCTCTGTGCGGCTCTGATAAATTTTATGGAACAAAAGACTGTAATTTTCGCTGGACAGAGATTTCATAAATAAAAGGTTTACGTAAGTAGTATTTGCTACTGAAATTTACTTGGTAACGATGAGACAAAGATTTTTCTTTTAATGTACATTATTATCTTAATTTTGAATGAGTGCAGTCTGAATAGATTTTCGATAATTCACTGGTACTAGGCTGCGACATAATGTTCGCACATGTGCGAGGTTTTAAAAGCATTTCAGTCACTTACTACAGCTAAAGAAACTCCATTAGTCTTGTATAAGTATTGTTACTCGTTTACCTAAAAAGATAGCTAACTGTGATTCCTTCCAAATGCTATTACTTTTTATAAATTCACGAATACGTGTAAGCAATCTATCAAGAACTAAGGATTTTTGTGAGAATGCAGTAAGACAGATACGTTAAAACTAACGTTCCTTATACGTATACTAAATATTTTGTGCTGGAATACGCATATTCAGGTGCGATAGTAAACAGGGTCTAGTTAAACTAAATGGTTACTCTTAACAGGTACGTGAAGTGTCGATCAGATAGTGACAGTGTTATGTAAGTTAAACGTCTGTTGCATTTGTTTATAAAGTGGCACAATGCAATGTCCATCATATTACGTCCAGAGATAGATGACTTTTGAAATGGTTCTAAGATTTGTTTCAACACCTTTTCACCAATTGGACATTTGTTCAAATAATTTAAAATTAGCTTTGAGTAGGAAGATCGGCTTCCTATGTGAACTAAAATTGCTGTTGCTTCAGTGAATTCGGGCTGCGGATTATCCTTTGCTGAATTTGGTTTCATTTGGGCTCAGCTGTCCCAGTCAGTTTTTTTTCTTTTTTGTTTGTTTGCAATATGCCACATAACGATATTTATAATGCTACATGCAAGAATTGTTTGTGTGTGTTTGTGTATGTGTTGTATGTTGTATGACGATGAGGTGAAAGAAGAGAGAGGCTGAAACCCGATGCCGGCACATAGCCTGCTCCTCGTGAAAAGCAACAAGGGGGCCGTCAAGCTTAACGTCCCCATCCCACGGATGGATCTTAATCAACAGTGTCGCTTTCTCTTGATTTATCAGACACTGCGGAGAGGTTTGGTATTCAAACCAGTATGTTGACGCTAAGTATGGTGTTGCAGGAAATGTACACCACCACTTCCCTTCCCCTTACCGGCCAAACACTACCAGAACTCGAACCGGGTTACCCCCCGGATAAAGCGCCACCGCGCAAGCGTGCATTAGCGACCTCGGCTTCGGAGGCGGGTTGTCTAAGCAACTCTACAGGCAGACCGTCAGATCCTGCTGACTTATTCCTCGGGGCCGATATGAGAACACTGGGTAACCCCTCTTTTGAAAATGGACTCATAAGTTGTCTATTTTGAACCTTTATAACAGCACACAGGTTGTCTATTTTCTCCAGCTGTTCTTCAATACCAGTGCGATGATTACATTTGCTGGGGTACAACTTGGTGAATTATTCGTTTATGCTAGCTCGTGTGATGTGATGAATGTCGTCATTTGGTTGGTAGTTCTCTATGAAGTGCTTACGATCTGTTCGCAGTGCTTGTAGGGGTGACATGCAGTGATGACCTGTTGTCCTTTGCTTGCGGTGTCCCTCGCACTAATTCTGAATCCTTCCTGGTTATATTAATAACTTTTTGCTTTAATCTACCTTATGTGAGCTACGTTGCTCTGCAAATAAGAAGGTTTATTATATAAGAAATAACATTCTCGCGTGTGCCGTTGACATGTTGCCACTTGTATCTTGCATGTGGTCTTGACCCGCTCGACCCACCATTTCAGTACCGAGGCGTACTGTTTGCACGTAACTTGCAGACTATTCCTCCAGCCAAGCGATGTGGCCGAGCGGTTCTAGGCGCTTCAGTCCAGAACCGCGTTGTTGCTACGGTCGCAGGTTCGAATTCTGCCTCGGGCATGGATGTGTGTGATGTCCTTAGGTTAGTTAGGTTTAAGTAGTTCCAATTCTAGGGGACTGATGACCTCAGATATTAAGTCCCATAGTACTTAGAGCAATTTGAACCATTTTTGAGCTATTTCTCCTCTGCGCTATCTATGATGTGAGCTCGGGAGCCTGCAACATACTACAGTTAATCCAATGACATCACATTCAAAAACCCTACTCGTTGCTGTGAAATCATACTTAACAAGTACGCTATGTGACCGAAACTGGCTGAAAATGACTTATAAGTTCGCGGCGCCCTCCATTGGTAATGCTGGAATACAATACGGTGTTGGCCGACCCTTAGCCTTGATGACAGCTTCCACTCTCGCAGGAATACGTTCAATCAAGTGCTGGAAGGTTTCTTGGGGAATGGCAGCCCATTCTTCACGAAGTGCTACACTGAGGAGAGGTATCGATGTCGGTCAGTGAGGCCTGGCACAAAGTCAGCGTTCCAAAACATCACAAAGGTATAGGATTCAGGTCAGGATTCTGTGCAGGCCAGTCCATTACAGGGAAGTTATTGTCGTGTAACCACTCCGCAACAGGCCGTGTATTATGAACAGGTGCTCGATCGTGTTGAAAGATGCAATCGCTATCCCCGAATTGCTCTTCATCAGTGGCGAGCAAGAAGGTGCTTAAAACATCAATGTATGCCTGTCCTTTGATAGTGCCACGCAAAACAACAGGAAGTGCAAGCCGCAACCATGAAAAACAAGACCACATCATAATACCACGGCATCCGAATTTTACTCTTAGCGCTACACATGCTGGCAGATGACATTCACTGGGAATTCGCCATACCCACACCCTGCCACAGGATCGCCACATTGGGTACTGTGATTCCTCACTCCACACAACGTTTTACCACTGTTCAGTCGTCCAATTGTTACGCTCCTTACACCAAGCGAGGCGTCGTTTCGCATTTACCGGCGTGATGTGTGGCTTATGAC
This sequence comes from Schistocerca nitens, assembly GCF_023898315.1. Taxonomy (NCBI): domain Eukaryota; kingdom Metazoa; phylum Arthropoda; class Insecta; order Orthoptera; family Acrididae; genus Schistocerca; species Schistocerca nitens. The sequence goes on along the minus strand of NC_064617.1, from coordinate 440,847,113 downwards.
CAGCCGCTCGACCATGAAATCCAAGTTTTCTCACCTTCCGCCGAACTGTCATAGTACTTGCAGTGGATCCTGATGCAGTTTGGGATTCCTGTGTGATAATCTGGATAGATGTTGCATATAACACTGTCAGCGGTCTCTGTCAGTCGAAGAGGAGGTCGGCCTGTACGCCTTTGTGCTGTACGTGTCCCTTCACGTTTCCACTTCACTATCACATCGGAAACAGTGAAGCTGTGAGTGTTTAGGAGTGTGGAAATCTCGCGTGCAGAAGTATAACACAACTGACACCCAGTCACCTGATCACGTTCGATGTCCGTGGGTACTGCGGAGCGCCCCATTCTGCTCTCTCACAATGTCTAATGACTACTGAGGTCGCTGATATGGAGTACCTGGCAGCAGGTGGCAGCACAGTGCTCCTAAAATGAAAAACGTATGATTTTATGGGTGTCCATATACTTTTGATTTCATAGTGTATCAGCTAGTATGATTGTTTTACATATCCGAGAATTCTTGTGTGTGGTAGACCTCCAAATAGTCTCCTAAATGCAGAGCAATGGCACACTTTTTACACTGCCTTGCACATTCACACCTTTTCCACGTAAGTAGCATACAACACAGCTTGTCGTGACTTTTTTCCTTCTCTTTTTGGGGTATGTGTATCGAGAAATGAGCTCATGTTTTTGCCTGAAGTTTCATAGTTGTGGCCTCTGATGGTCGCCTGCGAACAGGGTACGCAGGTAGCAGTGCGCACACTGGCAGTTGCTGTGCAACATTGGTGCTGAAGTCAACGAAGCAGGTTTTTTATTCCTACTGATCGTGTGATACACAATGAAAGAGTTCAAAGCACACATAATTTAAAAAATCTTTCCATACTCCTACACTGTGCATAACATTAACATGAGCTATCATTTGGCCTTGAAGGTCTACACATCCCATTGCCTTCTGATATACAACGGCGCTTTGAAATACTGCTTGCGGTTCTTCAGAATCTGAATCATTGAAAGACAGTTTGGCACTGTAGTAAACACTATCACAAGCTTCTGCAAACCCTCCTCATCGTCACTACGAACTAATGTTTTCGCCACATTGGTTGTTTACTAAGATCAGTCACAACATGACATACAAGGCCTATGCTCCGGTTTAGAATACATTTCAGATCCATTTATTAGCTAGAAATTGAAATCCATGCATTCATGCAGTGAAGAGCACATTTTTGAGCTGGGCTCGTCATACGATTTATATGCCATAGCAACGTCACGCGACTACAGTTCTTCATCTGATGCGACTGCGTTAATCTGCCACTCTCCTCTTCCCGTAAAAACTCTCTGTTGAACATGCGCTAAATTTATATGACACGCAGAGTGATCGCTGAATTCGTTCGGCCAGAACTCCACTGTATGAACGTTGTCAGTTATAGATTGTGAAGGATATAAATTCTATCGATTCGCCCCGCTGCTGTATTTGTCACAAATGAGTATCCAACACTATCAGAGAATTTTAGTTTACAAGTGTATAATAATCCTCGCAATACCGAAGGGGGGGTGTACTTTATACTCATCCTTTGGAAATATTGTTGTCTAATCAGTTAGTTTAAACTATAAAATTTTGAAAAAATATTTATTATTGTTAATGAATTATTCTAGCTTATTCCACAAATATTTTAAATTTTTCACTTAAACTTAACCCAAAATTTAAGCGTTAGTAGTAGGTGTTGTAACGTCCCCTTAGAAAATTATGAATTACTGTGCTGGTAAACTTCTACGTTATTTGATACAAAGACAGCTGAGCAAAACTGAACGTACTCAGACATTTCTCTCTTTACTTGTTCTGATCATCACTAAACTGACACACCATTTTTTTTTTTTTTTAGCGCAACGCAATCTGACTTTCAATAATCCCTACAAAAGAACGACCCTGACTAACAATAACCTATACCATTCATGAATCACTTACCTCGCAAAAGTCACTATAATATCAATTCATGACATCCATCTTTACAAATTTCCTTTTTCTGGCGGACACATGTCCAGATCGTCCGCTTATAGTGACCTCTCAAAACTCTGGCATCTCTCTCTCCACGTCCACCACTGCTGGCGGCTCACCTCCAACTGCCTAACACTACACAAGCGAATATTCCAACAATGCCAACCAGCCACAGGCTGCACACAGCACAGTCAGTGATTTTCATACAGAGCGCTACGTGGCGTTACCAACAAAAAAAACCTAAACAGCCTACTTACAGTGTCGCTTTCCCTATTGAATGCCATGTTCAATATTTTCCGGTTCTGGACCTCACTTCCCAATCAATGTCTCTTTAAAAAGTATGTTGTGAGTAAAAGTAGTCAATGATTAACGAAATTTGCATTTTTAATTTTTTTTACGGTGGACATGAAGTATACTCCGTTGGTAGTACACGTTATTGAAAGTGCTTTATACTGCTAAGAGGGAGCTAAAATGTATTTTCAGGTTCTGGACCCCACTTACACATCAGTCACCTTTAAAAAGTATTTTGTTAATATAAGTCAACAACAATTAGCGAATTTTGTTTCTTTTAATCTTTTTAGGGTTGGCATAATGTTTCCCCCTCCCTCTCAACCGCCCCTGACCCAACTCTGGTAACGTGAGTTATGGAAAATGCGTTGGTACTGCTAGAATTAGCCTAAATTGGCCGGCCGGAGTGGCCGAGCGGTTAAAGGCGCTACAGTCTGGAACCGCACGACCGCTACGGTCGCAGGTTCGAATCCTGCCTCGGGCATGGATGTGTGTGATGTCCTTAGGTTAGTTAGGTTTAAGTAGTTCTAAGTTCTAGGGGACTTATGACCACAGCAGTTGAGTCCCATAGTGCTCAGAGCCATTTGAGCCATTAGCCTAAATTCTTGCACTAATGCTTACAGTTCACGGCTATAATTAAAATTGAGTGTCTGGTGTAACTGCTGCAGTATGAAATATTAAAATCACTGGCGATGATAGCTGGAGATAAATTCCGTCATTTCATTTGTGAAGCATTGTCGCCTCTGTCGTTTTCCACTGCCTCCAGAGAGAGCGTAAATGTTAATGAATTGAATGCCGAGAAGTAAAGGTAAGGGTACGCCCACATTCCAGTAAAGTGATCGGTGCGCACTGCAAGCCTTATCTATACATATCTCCAGTTCCTGCCTCCCTACGAATATTTATAATGGCCTTATTTCCCCGTATATTCGTTAGCTTAGGGATGACAGCTTCCTGTATCAGTGTAGTGTCAATATCAGCGGGACGTACACATCTTTGTAAATGACTCAGTTGTGTTTATTACATTGACAGTGGCAGTGTTATAACATGGTTGCATGTCGAGCGTGCTTTCAGACTCCTGTATTCTCAGCCCAATTAGTATCTGCCATTGTTGAGAGTGCCAGGCATTGTGTCCATCGATTCATCTTTCCGGCGAGATTCATCCATGAGAGCTGCGATGCCGCTAAATTTTAGAGCTTTTCGACATCATGTTTGCTATCAGCTTTTCTCGTGTGCGGAAATTTTATGTTCACGTTCTTGATCCTCCGTATCCTATCATGGTCTGAGCGATCGTTTAGGTGTGTGGCTCTCGAACTGGCTGTTGTGTAGATGCTACATTTTCAAGCGACTGTGCACGTGAAAGTCTTTGTTCGTGGGATGAGAGACGCATTCTCGACAGACAACCAAGGTGAATTTTTTGTTTTATCTTTCTGATCGTTCGATTCAGAAACCCCAGTATTGCAGTGATGGAACGGAGTTCTTCTGCTGAAGGGCTCGCGTTTTCTCCCAACATTGCAGTTGCACAGCACATAGTTTCTTCCCCTAGCTGCGATTTTCCTCTCATTACGTCATCGCTCTCCTGGTTGGTTCCGATTCGGAGGGATTCGTTGCTGTTGTTTGTCAGTGAGGATAAAGCCCTCGCACGTCAAGACGTGAACTGAAGACTGCTACTTTGTGCCGATGTTACTTGCACGTAAGTCGGGACCCATACTAGAGTTCGCATATAGTTTTCCGCAGCGTGGGTGTGAACCCGGGCGTTGAACACTACATGTGGACTCTGGGCTCGCAGGCGTACCGTTAGTCCACAAATCGCGCAAGTTGTCCGCTGCCCTCCGTACACTGATGCACAAACGACGAAAGTAACTTTCGCATCATGCATCATATGATTTGGATCATACATAGAAAGAGCTGTTACAGTACGTACATTACAGAAGGCATTTGAAAGACATATGCGGAAAGATGATCAGGAAAGACACTTACATTGAAAGGCAATAATTACACTGACGTTACACATTATAAAGGGTGGGCCATGTTTCCTTATAAGTTATGTGGTCGCCACGGACAGCATATGCTCTACAACACTCTCCCTTGCTGGCTACAAGGTTGGTAAGCAGGTCTTGTGGTAGGGTGTTCCATTCCCCCACCAGAGATGTTGACAACTGCTGGATGGTCGTTCCTGCATGTGGACGTGCTTGATGGGACTTTCCACTCGCCGAATATCCTTTCGTTCCAAGAGCTCCTCGACCTGCACTGTTCGATGCGGTCGTCAATTATCATCCACGAAAAGAATGCATCCCAGATAAGATGCACTTGGGAAAGGAGTACAGTGTCACAATGACGTTGACCAGCGTGTGTATCGCGTTCAGATGGTTGGAGATTAGTATGAGCATGCAACAATATGTCCCACTGCGCCGTAACACCTGGACCACGAAAAGGGTCATATTCGACAATGTTGGACGTACCCTCATATAGCGAGAGGTGGGAACGCGAGATGCACCGAGAAGTATTAACTACGTTGACATAACTATTTGGTTCGACATTTATGTTTGAAATCTGTAGAATCGTGCGATATGCAGCTAATTGTGCCCGAAGAGCTTCATTCCTGATCTCGAATGGAAGATAATGTATGCACTCACTGTGCAGGCCTAGACCTACTCGGGTAATGGAAACCTTGCTGATCTCTCCCAAGGTGGTTTCAAAACCCACAACTCTCCTACTTTTATATTAACTTTATCTGTATATATTTTATGAACGAAAGAAGTACAGAGATCGCACGCATTACCAGAATCAAAGAAAAAATACACACGAACGATGAATGTTTGGCATCTTAGTTATAATCATATGAGAATGTGTGAGAAAGTATATAAATTAACAGAACATCTGAAAAATTATATGAAGTTTTTAAAGTAAAATACGGGTCCAACACAATATACACGTAATTATATACACATTCTAACTCCCATAACATATAGACCATAGCATTTATTATGTATTATTTTTATGTGTCTTTTATAGGACCGCACATGATAAGCATTTGCTCTACATAGGTCCCATAAATTAAAAAATACAAAAACCAAGAAGCGTAGTCACTATACCCACTGAAGAGCCAAAGAAACTGATACAGCTGCCTAATATCGTGTAGGGCCCACGTGAGCACGCGGAAGTGCCGCAACACGACGTGGCATGGACTCGACTATTGTCTGAAGTAGTGCTGAAGGGAACTGACGCCATGAATCCTGCAAGGCTGTCCAGAAATCCGTAAGAGTACGAGGCGGTGGAGATCTCTTCTGAACAGCTCGTTGCAAGGCATCCCAGATATGCTCAATAATGTTCATACCTGGGGAGTTAGGTGGCCAGCGGAAGTGTTTAAACTCGGAAAAGTGTTCCCGGAGACACTCTATAACAATTCTGGACGTGTGAGGTGTCGTATTTTTCTGCTGGAATTGCACGAGTCCGTCGGAATGCACAATGGACATGAATGGATGCAGGTGATCAGACAAGATGCTAACGTACATGTCACCTGTCAGAATCGGAACATACAGGATGCCTACGTGCGTGTCACTCCAACTGCACACGCCCCTCACCATTACAGAGCCTACACCAGCTTGAACAGTCCCCTGCTGACATGCAGAGTCCATGGATTCATGAGGTTCTCTCCATACCTCCATCTGTTCGATACAATTCGAAACGAGACTCGTCCGACAAGGCAACATGTTTCCAGTCATCACCAGTCCAATGTTGGTGTTGACAGTCCCAGGCGACGCGTAAAGCTTTGTGTCGTGCAGTCATTAAGGGTACTCAAGTGAGCCTTCGTCTCCGAATGCCCATGTCGATGATGTTTCTTTGAATGGTTCGCAGCTGACACTTGTTGATGGCCCAGTATTGAAATCTGCAGCAGTTTGGGTTGCACTTATGTCACGTTGAACGATTCTCTTCAGTCGTCGTTGGTCCCGTTCTTGGAGGATCTTTTTCCGGCTGCAGCAGTGTCGGAGATCTGATATTTTACCGTATTCCTGATATTCACGGTACACTCGTGAAATGGTCATACGAGAAAATCCCCACTTAATCATTACCTCGGAAATGCTGTGTCCCACCGCTCGCGCACCGTCTATAACGCAACGTTGAAACTCACTTAAATCTTGATAACTTGCCACTGTAGCAGCAGTAAGTGATCTAACTACTGCGCCAGAAGCTTGTCGTCTTATATAGGCGTTGCCGACCGCAGCGCCGCATTCTTCCTGTTTACATATCTGTGAATTTGCATTTTCATGCCTATGCCAGTTTCTTTAGCGCTTCAGTGTATATGAAAAGAGAAAAATGTCTTTCATTAATCTGTTACTTAATGAGACAAGACGCTCGCATACTTCTTCTATTGTTATTTTAACGAACATGATATTGCCTAGGAAACCGTACCGAAGGCCGATCACATCGTTTTCACATAAAATTAAATACAGCCCCTTAACTGCTAATCGACTGCCAGGATTGTGAGACGTTCATGACCGAACGGGGAGCCAAAACGCAATCTTCGAACTTCTGTGGCCATAATGGTTGCTCTGTTCCTACAGTTTTGATAATCGGTTTCTGCCTTTCTCTCTCTTTCGACGGCAGCCCATAACCGGCTCGGCGCTGTCCACAGGGATCTGCCTGTCTGCTCGCCCGCTGGATCGAGGTGCTGACAAACGCGTCTGCTTGCGGTGGCTGACAAGTCCTGACTCGGCCACCCACGCCCGACATGGTCTCCAGTGTGGTTCGTTACAGAATTATCGCGTTTGATTTCTTACCACCATTTATCTTTGTACCTTTCTTGCACTGAAAGTATCTTCATAATGTTGGAAATGTCGATGGTATGGCTTGTGCTTCTTTTTTGAAAACAAACTTGTTCCATTTATTCACAGTGAATACTGTTGACAACAGGAACACCCACTTTACTCTTATCACTGATACTCGTAGTCAGTACTGTTTAGTTCTGCTTCTGCCATCGGCAGTGTTAATTGTACGTTAACAGTGATACACGATAGTGTGCACAGGTTCACTGTTGAAGTATTGACCGATGTGCAAGTATTCCTCTCAATGCAATGGATGAGAGGCCCAACGACGCTGTACTTAATTGTTCCCTCAACGACAGCAACTACATTACGGCACTTTTTAGCTCGTTTGCATCTAAGGGCTGTTGCATCATTCCATGTTTTGAATTGTACTTTTTGGTGACTACACGTTATAGATGTTTGCAGTGATTTTTAGGTATTTTCACAAAAACTAAGATAATAGGCCTAACGATCCTAAGTCATGATTACACTGTGTAACAAACCACTGGAGAGCACAGGTACCTTCTACAAGGGGCGATCAAAAAGTTTCCATTCGAAAGCCATACAGTCCAGATTCGGTAGCCAGCCAGGTACCACCGCTGTGAGCATTGAGGCAATCATACCACCGACACACAAGATTGAAGATACACGTTTTGTAAAACACAGTGTCCTGTTGTGTGCGGAAGCCCATAACTGCCTGCTGTACATTCTCGTCCGGCATGAATTGCCGACCCCTCAAGGCCCTTTTTAAGGGATTGAAGGCATGATAATCGCATGCAGAGAGACAAGAACTGTAAGGGAAGGTGCTAGTGAATAGTAGGATAGTGGGGGCGGGGGGTGTTGGGACAGAGTGCATTGATGCCAGATGTATCCAAGATGGCGGCGATGACGTCATCCAATATGGCGGCCTGTAGACTAGGCAACAGCACATGACGTCATCCAAGATGGTGGCTGTGACGTCAGCTGATGACTTTAGTACCGTTATCCAAGATGGCGGCTTTTGGCAGGAAAGTGCCACGCCCCTCTGTGCCAGGAAGTTTGAATTATGGTTGGGAAATTGAATTATGTGTTTCTACGGGTCACCTGGCAGTCCCCTGCCCCCCTTTTCCGACTTTTCGCATGATGTTGCGTTATCCTCTTGGAAAATGGGCGGGAATTTCGAATTTTGGAGGGAAATTTGCTCTAAGAGCTTACTCTTTCAGCTGACGGGAGTTAGCATGGGGTTGCCCTCACTAGAGACTGCTAATGATGTCATTCAATTCGGATATAATTTTTTAAATTTGTTTAAATTAGAATAAATTTGTTGAAATTTATTTAGTTTGTTGAAATTTGTTTAAATTTGTTGAAACTTTTTAAGTTTTATTATTTACCTACAGAAGTACTGGCTTAGTGTGGTGTTACCAGCACAAGACGCTGAAATATCAGTGCTTGTTGAGCTGTTGGTGTGAAAGGAGCATGTGTTCAGTTAGCGAGATATTGATGCTAGACAGTGGGAGCTTTAATAGCTGTGTTACATGCACTCATTCAGCTGAGGAGTGCATCCACAGCTAACTGCATGAAGAATGGAAGCGAGTATTAATGCTTGAACATATGAAGAGGAAGAATACAGTCCTGTAAATAAATGCTTTGCCTCGAGCTGCATTAAAGATGCAATACACAATGCATGGAAACATCTGTGTATGCTGGAATTGTCTGTCATTTCTAAAACCTGCATATAAGCTTCCTCCCCCCAAGAGACAACTGCCTCCCATACAGCAGGCCATAGAACTGAGCTAGTTCGCGAGTTAACCGCTAGAGGGCGCTGCAATAGGTCACGTGATCGTGCAGTTCAGCCAACACCTGTAGCATGGGCCCCCACTCCGCTGCATGGGGTCCCCCATCCCCTCTTGGTCAGCTGGGCATGTGGGGGCATGTGGCGGCCACTACCTGCTGGGTCGAGCTGCACAGCGTGTGTTTTGACAGTTGTGCTGGACCCCCTCCCCTCTCAGTCAGCCAGGCATCTGACCGCCTCTGCTGCTTTACTACCTGCTGCCTGTAAGAACAAAAAATTTACACGCTCCCAGCCCCGCCAGCACCACGACAAATACAGGTGCTGGAACTGTTCGTTCTTTCATAGCAGATAGCAACAAAGAAACGTGCAGCCCTTCAGAGTTTTTTTCACATACTGGTCAGTCTGAAAATAGGTTCAACTGCATAAACAGTTTCCGACAATGCTGGAAGTATTCTCTGACACAAACACCACACCTGAGCTGGACGCAGCCACCTGTTGGAGTCTGAGAATCCTTTTGTAACAGGTAACAACGCGAACAAAGTCATCAAGAGCTCCTTAGAGGGGTTGAGATACTTATCTTTCCCAAAATAGCAATGGCGTGGACAAAGGCAACGTGCTGCCACATGCAGGTGTTCGGTGTCCTTAACAGGAGTGAACAAAGCTATTCACATAAAGGCCTTTCCCAAAACAGAACTGACATAAACAAAAGGCGATGTGATGCTAGGGAATAAGTGCAGGTGTTCTTAACAGTGTTGATCAAATAGTTCCTTCAAAGCTCTTCCCCAAAATAGAAACAGGACCACTTGCATGAGGAAGGTAGCAAGTAGACAGTCGTTACACTTCATAATATTGAGAAACATTTCGAGACTTATCGAAGCATTGAAAGACTATGAAAGGCATCTATTAAACAGGCTAGATATTTAACTCCAGCCCTAAAGAGTTTGAAACATATAACACTCCAGTACAAAATTTATAACTATGCATTTCGATATATTTTTTCCCAGCATCCTGCTAGATGCACTGCAGAACAAGAGAATAATAATTTATAGTGGGCTGTATGTTTCCCTCTAGCGTTCACCACTCTATTATTCTGTCTCTATTCACCTTTGAGAAACATTTCCAGACTTAAGAAGATTGAAAAACATCAAACCCATTAGTAATTTAACTCCAGCTCGAAGACTTTGAAACGTGTAACACTTAAGTCCAAATGTGTGCACGTGTAGTTATAACGATAAATTTGGAGAAATTCGATGTAAAATTTTTGCCGCATCATGGTAGAATAATTTACTAAACTTTCAGCTGTCATATCAGCCATCGATACCATCGATGGCACTACTTGAAATTTGATCTTTTCCACTGTACACCTTTCCTAAATAGTAAAATTCTCCGTTTTATCGTCTAAAGAATTTGTAAATCATTTGCTGCAGCGTTTACAAAGTTAAGCTAAATGTAAGAAACACTAGGTAAAACAGTCAAAGCTAGTGTTAATACCAGCAACTTAGAATTTCTCGTATATAACATTCACAGTGGAAAATCACGAAGCTTGCAGACTTTGAGTGAGTTGCAATATCTCATCAACCGCATGATAAGTGTTGAAAATATTCTCGCATCCATTAAGGTTGTAAAAAGTTCTCGCTTCTTTCATGGAGCTGCGAATCCAACTATTTGCCAGAATATTTCTAAATTGTTCAGATAATCCGAGCTCTAATTGCATTTTCTGCAGCTGAAACTTCTGATGGAAATATCTGCTGAATGCACTGAGCTGGTAATACAATGTGGTTAATTTGTGGAATACAAATAATGACTCCAGATGCAGAGGCTGAATTCAATATCATCCAGCGTGTATTCGAAATAGTATCATTACTCATAGTATGAATTCTATATCTGTAAATCCGTAAATTATCAGAGACTCAGGTTTCTTCAAGGTTTTAGATCCATCTGGCTAGTTTAAGTTCCAGTCGCCAGGGATGCTAGTGGGCTCACCCCATCCCACCCAAGAAATCAACACGCATTGGTTAGCATCTTGGCGACATGGGAGGAGGTTCGGCATCCTATTTAAACCCAAGCATACTTATGTTCTCCCTCATTCCGATACAGTCAGCCATTCCGTCTGTTTGCGTTTCGCTGTCTTATTCAGCCATATAATGAAAAGAGCTTCAGTGTCAAATGAAACCCAATTTAGAATACAGAACTGCTCTGTGCATGCGTGAAAGTGAATTTGTTTTCTACTTATTTCAGCATTCGTTGCTGAGATGCTGGGCGCGCTGAGTGATGCAGTGGGAAGGGAGAATCCGACTCCATCAGCTCAAAAACGTGAGTATGAAATTTGTTTTCTCTTTTTGTAACATCTCAAGTGTCTGATAATACCATAATATAACGTATACTTCATTGTTGGTGTTGTAGATGTATCAGGTGAGTGTGCACCGCAACCCTCTAATTAGAGGATGGTGTTGTTTGCCAGGAGGAGGAGGAGCCATCTATCATGAGTAAAATGGCTCTGAGCACTATGGGACTTAACTTCTGAGGTCATCAGTCCCCTAGAACTTAGAAATACTTAAACCTAACTAACCTAAGAATATCACACACATCCATGCCTGAGGCAGGATTTGAACCTGCGACCATAGCAGTCACGCGGTTCCAGACTGTAGCACCTAGAACCACTCTGCCACCACGGCCGGATATCCTGAGTAAGATTCGATTCAGTCGATATGTATATACATTTTCGTGCGCCTACGTTTTCTCTAATTCTAAACTTTTTTTTTTTTTTTGACACAGGTGATTTGGATCAGATCGATTATTTAAATGCACACTTTCAGTGCGAGGCAGAGGCAGCGATAGCCCAGGGGCAGGCATTTATCAATGCACAATTTGTGGCAGATGGGGACTTCGATACTGAAATACAAAATGAAGGGCTGGCTGTTGTGACTTAGCCGTAATCTGGGAACGAAGAAGGTGACTACTATTATATCTTTCACTTTCTTATTATTATCATCATTCATACTTCCATATCAATCTACACTCCTGGAAATTGAAATAAGAACACCGTGAATTCATTGTCCCAGGAAGGGGAAACTTTATTGACACATTCCTGGGGTCAGATACATCACATGATCACACTGACAGAACCACAGGCACATAGACACAGGCAACAGAGCATGCACAATGTCGGCACTAGTACAGTGTATATCCACCTTTCGCAGCAATGCAGGCTGCTATTCTCCCATGGAGACGATCGTAGAGATGCTGGATGTAGTCCTGTGGAACGGCTTGCCATGCCATTTCCACCTGGCGCCTCAGTTGGACCAGCGTTCGTGCTGGACGTGCAGACCGCGTGAGACGACGCTCCATCCAGTCCCAAACATGCTCAATGGGGGACAGATCCGGAGATCTTGCTGGCCAGGGTAGTTGACTTACACCTTCTAGAGCACGTTGGGTGGCACGGGATACATGCGGACGTGCATTGTCCTGTTGGAACAGCAAGTTCCCTTGCCGGTCTAGGAATGGTAGAACGATGGGTTCGATGAGGGTTTGGATGTACCGTGCACTATTCAGTGTCCCCTCGACGATCACCAGTGGTGTACGGCCAGTGTAGGAGATCGCTCCCCACACCATGATGCCGGGTGTTGGCCCTGTGTGCCTCGGTCGTATGCAGTCCTGATTGTGGCGCTCACCTGCACGGCGCCAAACACGCATACGACCATCATTGGCACCAAGGCAGAAGCGACTCTCATCGCTGAAGACGACACGTCTCCATTCGTCCCTCCATTCACGCCTGTCGCGACACCACTGGAGGCGGGCTGCACGATGTTGGGGCGTGAGCGGAAGACGGCCTAACGGTGTGCGGGACCGTAGCCCAGCTTCATGGAGACGGTTGCGAGTGGTCGTCGCCGATACCCCAGGAGCAACAGTATCCCTAATTTGCTGGGAAGTGGCGGTGCGGTCCCCTACGGCACTGCGTAGGATCCTACGGTCTTGGCGTGCATCCGTGCGTCGCTGCGGTCCGGTCCCAGGTCGACGGGCACGTGCACCTTCCGCCGACCACTGGCGACAACATCGATGTACTGTGGAGACCTCACGCCCCACGTGTTGAGCAATTCGGCGATACGTCCACCCGGCCTCCCGCATGCCCACTATACGCCCTCGCTCAAAGTCCGTCAACTGCACATACGGTTCACGTCCACGCTGTCGCCGCATGCTACCAGTGTTAAAGACTGCGATGGAGCTCCGTATGCCACGGCAAACTGGCTGACACTGACGGCGGCGGTGCACAAATGCTGCGCAGCTAGCGCCATTCGACGACCAACACCGCGGTTCCTGGTGTGTCCGCTGTGTCGTGCGTGTGATCATTGCTTGTACAGCCCTCTCGCAGTGTCCGGAGCAAGTATGGTGGGTCTGACACACCGGTGTCAATGTGTTCTTTTTTCCATTTCCAGGAGTGTATTTTTAATTATTTAAAAATGCTCTACAACGCGATGCTCATTATGTTTTTTTCACAGAGGTGAAGCCTCAGATGACCGTAGCGTGTGTGGCAGGAGTCAGGGTGTGGCACACCGTCATTAGAGGCCCACTATGACGAGCGGAGCCATGTGTCGCGCCAATAACTGCAAAGCTATATGCAGAGGTTTAGCCCACCTGGACCTGTGCATCATGGAGTCAGCCATCGCTGGATCCCCACCCCCTTTCGCCCCGCCGTTGGTCGTCCATGGGGGCAGGTAGCAGCAACAGTCAACTGCTGACACCTCTGCAATTGGCGATGGACTGGCTAATTCTGGGATGAGCCCGCATCCTCATCCCAGTGTTATTCGTTACTTTCTGCCTGCAGCTAGTTCCAGCTGTTCCAACTGGCCAGACAGTGGTGCCTCCCCCTTGGCTCCACCCACCCACCACCAGCAGGTACTAAACAGCTGTGAGCATGTCACACCTAGGCATGTGACACTGCCGACCACCTCGCCAGCTCAGTAATCCACTGGGTGGGCAACACAACCTAGTAGTAGCAGTAGTAGTAGTAGTGATAATAATATTAATAAGCTGTGTGTAAGCTTGTTTTGCATGGTCAACCCTGGCTAGTGGTAGCGCTCTCTCCTGTACTGATAGTGATAGACATCAGATTGGCGGCGTCATGATCCCTCTAGAATACCCAGTGGTTGCTAGGGCATTTGAGTGGCGTATCTCATTAACAGAATAGAGAATCTGGCTGGGGGGTATCATGACCCAGCCAGGTTTATAGAAGCGTGCCTCTCAGTGTTAGAGGCAGAGCTCCTGAAAGCCCTAGACGATCTGAGATATAATGCCGTTAAATGTATTGCAGTTCTCTGCTGCGAATTGACCCCCCCCCCCCCTCCCTCAACAGCAGGGTTCTGCTGAGGAGAAAACTTTACATTACATCTGGAGTGATAATGGCGTTATATCTCGGAGTACATCAATCACCGAGTGGTATCGTGAATCCACATTGGGTGCTATACTGGCCCAGTTTTCCGAGATGGAGGTAAGAGGGTCAGCTAAAGCACTCAGCCAAATACCACACCTCAACATACATATTCATGTCTATGATCTGTTAAATGGAGGGTCCAGTTATATCGACCTCCTGGAGGATATTAAGAATAATCATACTTGCATTAATGTTCAAAATGAAAAAGATAACGCTTTTTTTGCGTGGTCAATCCTGGCTTGTGAAAAAAAAATTAAACAGCATCCAGAGTGCACATCTCGATACGTAATAGATCTTAACATTTGTGGATGTTATAACTTTGACAGTATCGAGTTCTCCACAAAGATTCAGTACATACCAAAATTTGAGGCGCAAAATCCTGGAAAATCGGTTCACGTTTATGGCCTGAAGAAGAAGCAGAAAAGCAAGCCAGATGAGCTGGACAAGCATACTATAGTTGGACTACTCCATTTTTCGAAATATGCAGGCGAGCATGACCTTCATGTAAACATGCTGCTCTTCTCTGATGGTGATAATCAGGATTATGTTTGGATCCAAGACATGTCCTGCCTCCTTTGCAGCCAATTGTCGAAAACGAAACAAAAAAAAACACATTTGCTTTAGGTGTCTAAATAACTTCTCAGAAGAAAAGTATTTAAAAAGGCATCTGGAGGACTGTGAATCCGGGGAACCAGTACATGTTGTTATGCCTATAGAAGAAAATAAGTTCATTAAATTCAAGAATGCTCACCATCAAGGACAATGTCCATTTGTTGTACACGCAGACTTCGAATGTCTCTTGCCCATATCACCCGCTGTGAAGGGAACCCCTTAGCCTCACATACCACCTTCATGCAAAAACATGTACCGTATGCGACAGCGTACCAAATTGCATGTTCCTATGGTTCAAGTCTTAACCGCTATGAATCTCATGTCAGGGATAATCCTGCGGTTTGGTTGCTCACTGAGCTTGAGAAACTCTCATTGGATGTTGATAGGCTTTACAGCATCAACATCCCTATGACCGAATCGGAGGAGGATAAAAAATCGTACAATGATGCAGTTAACTGTCATATTTGTGGGCTGCCGTTAGATAGAAAAGCTGAAACCCTCATAGAGATCATTGTCAGTTTATGGAGAAGTTCGACGGTCTCAGCTCACAATGCATTCAATTTGAAGTATCAGTTACCAGGACACATACCCGTTTTATTCCATAACTTAAGTGGGTATGACGCTCACTTTCTAACTGAGCAACTGGATAATTTCGGTTGGGACAAAAATCAGGTCAGTGTCCTGCCTGAAAGTGTTGAGAAGTATATTTCATTCTCCAAACGCATAACGCCAAAAATTATACTCTGCTTCCTTGACACACTACTTTTTATGCAGGCGCCACTACAGAAACTCATTGGAACCTACCTCGAGAGGATATGCACATCACCCAATCTACTTATCCCCACAATGAGAAGTTTCAGCCTGTGTCTAGGAAAGGAGTTTTCCCTTATGAGTATCTGGATAGTAAGGCGAAACTCGACGAAACCAGGCTGCCCAACATTTCTGCATTTACCAGAACTCTCACAGGTGATGCCAAAACTAGTGCAGATTATGAGCATGCTGTGAATGTCTGGCGGGATTTCAACATTCCAAGTTTGAGTGAACAATCCATACTATACATGGACACCGACGTGCACTTGCTTGCAGAGCCAGCCATTGTGGCCAAGCGCTTCTAGGAGCTTCAGTCTGGAACCGCACAACTGCTATGGTCGCAGGTTCAAATCCTGCCTTGGGCATGGATGTGTGTGATGTCCTTAGGTTAGTTAGGTAGAAGTAGATCTAAGTTCTAGGGGACTGATGACTTCAGATGTTAAGTCCTGTAATGCTCAGAGCCATTTGCCACATTTTTTGCTTGCATTTGTTTGTGAAACGTTCTGGAGTGTATGTATGACCACATACTCTCTGAACCCCACCTTTTATTACATGGCACCTGAGTTGTCCTGGGACGCAATGCTCAAGAAAACAAGGCGCAGCATCGAACTTTTGACTGATGCCGATACACTTCTTTTCTTTGAGTGTGGGATCTGTGGATGACTTTGCCAGTGTGTCCATAGGCAAATAATCTAAGTACGGGTGTGGGGTTTAACGCATCTCTTGATTCGAGTTATATTTTATATTTGAATGTAAATAACTTACACAGGCATGCCATGATGCAGCCACTGCCGATTGGTGGGTTTCAATGGGTGCCCGAAAACGAATTAGAGGGATTAGGTGGAAATATATTGGATCTGGGGCCTGATTCTGATGTAGGGTATTTGGTGGAGGCAGACCTCATATACCCTGTTAGTTTACATGAAGTGACAAGCGACTTGCCGTTATGTCCAGAGCAACAAGTTCCGCAAGGAAGCACTATCCATAACCTGATGACCACTGTTGGACACAAGCAGAGGTATGTAATGCATTATCGTAATCTCCAGCAGTGTCTCAGCTTAGGGATGGGGCTAGGTAGAATCACCAGGGCTATCTCCTTCAGTCAGTACTCCTGGTTGAAGGAGTATCTGAATTAAATACCGGAAAGAGGGCAGTCGCGACTAGTGATTTCGAAAAAGACTCTTACAAATTCAAGCTATGCAGAATGTGAGAAATGAACGCGATATTTTCATTAGGACCAAATGGGATGGGCATTGGCGCGTAAGAAAAGTGCATCGCCAGACCGAATTTTAAGTGGGTCATAATTTTCAATGAGACCTTTGTTGCTGTGGAGATGTCGAAGGTTTCAGTAGAGTTTACGAAATAAATCGATTTGGGTATGTGTATACTGGACATCTCCAAGATCCACATGTACTGATTCCACTATGAGTTTGCTAAAACTCATTTCGTGGCGCCAAAGTTACTTTATATGGATACAGATAGCGTCATCTACTGGGTGAAGAACTGCAATCCATATGAAGTAATTAGGTGTCACGGTAATGAATTCGACACATCGGGATACGCAGCCAAAAATTATATGGTATTGTTCCTCAGAACAAGAAGGTTATCGGCTTAACGAAAGATGAGACGGGTGGATTGCCGATTGTGAAGTTTGTGGGTCTAAGATCCAAAATGTATGCATATCGTACAATAGATGGAGCCATCCAGAGGTAGACTAAGGGTGTGCGATGTGCAGCATCATGTGTCCTCACGGTCGAAGACTACTTGCAGTGCCTATACGTGGCGTTCGCAGTGCTCTGCCACAACCGCCGCATTTGGAACAGCAAACTAGTATTCCATCATGAGGTCATGAGGTGTACGCTGTGCTGCAATCTAAAGTTGGATTGTCGCATCATGACGGTAAAAGAGCCATTTGTGATTATGGGATCGAAACCCTCCCGTACTAACACTATTTACTTGAAGTGCAAGAGGGGGTGGGGAATCCCGACAATGTGAATGAGAGAGAGTGACTGGCTGAGTGAGAGCTTGTACCTAATAGTATGGCTCCTTTATCATAGTTTAAATATTGTATGTGTGATGTATGGTGTGACTGAATGTGAGAGTGCTTATGTGCATCTGTTTGTATGCTTATAAGTGCATTTGAGTGTGGATGTCTGTGTAAATATGTATGCCTGTGTGTGAATATATATATATATATATATATATATATATATATATATATATATATATATATATATATTCTAAATAAGCACCATAATATCTAGTCAGGACTGTATAAGCTGTATATGCTGGGAAAAAATTTAAAAAATTAAAACATGTGCAATGTATATAAAAGATTTAAGCAATTGAACCAAAATCATCGAAAAAATGTAAATGAAGGGAAAAAATACACTCCTGGAAATGGAAAAAAGAACACATTGACACCGGTGTGTCAGACCCACCATACTTGCTCCGGACACTGCGAGAGGGCTGTACAAGCAATGATCACACGCACGGCACAGCGGACACACCAGGAACCGCGGTGTTGGCCGTCGAATGGCGCTAGCTGCGCAGCATTTGTGCACCGCCGCCGTCAGTGTCAGCCAGTTTGCCGTGGCATACGGAGCTCCATCGCAGTCTTTAACACTGGTAGCATGCCGCGACAGCGTGGACGTGAACCGTATGTGCAGTTGACGGACTTTGAGCGAGGGCGTATAGTAGGCATGCGGGAGGCCAGGTGGACGTACCGCCAAATTGCTCATCACGTGGGGCGTGAGGTCTCCACAGTACATCGATGTTGTCGCCAGTGGTCGGCGGAAGGTGCACGTGCCCGTCGACCTGGGACCGGACCGCAGCGACGCACGGATGCACGCCAAGACCGTAGGATCCTACACAGTGCCGTAGGGGACCGCACCGCCACTTCCCAGCAAATTAGGGACACTGTTGCTCCTGGGGTATCGGCGAGGACCATTCCCAACCGTCTCCATGAAGCTGGGCTACGGTCCCGCACACCGTTAGGCCGTCTTCCGCTCACGCCCCAACATCGTGCAGCCCGCCTCCAGTGGTGTCGCGACAGGCGTGAATGGGGGGACGAATGGAGACGTGTCGTCTTCAGCGATGAGAGTCGCTTCTGCCTTGGTGCCAATGATGGTCGTATGCGTGTTTGGCGCCGTGCAGGTGAGCGCCACAATCAGGACTGCATACGACCGAGGCACACAGGGCCAACACCCGGCATCATGGTGTGGGGAGCGATTTCCTACACTGGCCGTACACCACTGGTGATCGTCGAGGGGACACTGAATAGTGCACGGTACATCCAAACCATCATCGAACCCATCGTTCTACCATTCCTAGACCGGCAAGGGAACTTGCTGTTCCAACAGGACAATGCACGTCCGCATGTATCCCGTGCCACCCAACGTGCTCTAGAAGGTGTAAGTCAACTACCCTGGCCAGCAAGATCTCCGGATCTGTCCCCCATTGAGCATGTTTGGGACTGGATGAAGCGTCGTCTCACGTGGTCTGCACGTCCAGCACGAACGCTGGTCCAACTGAGGCGCCAGGTGGAAATGGCATGGCAAGCCGTTCCACAGGACTACATCCAGCATCTCTACGATCGTCTCCATGGGAGAATAGCAGCCTGCATTGCTGCGAAAGGTGGATATACACTGTACTAGTGCCGACATTGTGCATGCTCTGTTGCCTGTGTCTATGTGCCTGTGGTTCTGTCAGTGTGATCATGTGATGTATCTGACCCCAGGAATGTGTCAATAAAGTTTCCCCTTCCTGGGACAATGAATTCACGGTGTTCTTATTTCAATTTCCAGGAGTGTAGTTTACCTTATTATTTCTCGCTTTTGATCTTCATGACCGTGTGTGAGTGGATGAGTGCATTTGCAAATAGATTAGTTTTTAAGTTTCACCTATCGCTAACTATCCAAGTCATACTAGTTTTAAATGTGTGTTCCACCCAGTTCATTTTAGTGCAGCTGTATTATTCGTATTATTAAATTATTTCAGCTGCTTCAGGTGGAAAATGTTTAGAACCACCCAGTTCAAAGCATAATTTAAGTTTTCTGTTTGGGAGGAATTTCACTAGTAATAGTACTAGTGTTACAGAAATTAAACCTCTGCAATGGCTGTAACCAGTACTGCAATGTACAGCACAATTTTTTTTCAATCATTACTATTATTTTTAAAAATAATCAACTTTAAATAAAAGAATTGTGTATTTAAAAGCAGCATTACTTCGTGTTCTGAAAAACAACAAGTTTTTTGGATCTAAATCTGTATTATTACTGTGAGTATTTATGTGTGAATAAAAAATTGTTATTCGTTACCATACGTCTATGTTGTTATTTCACAAATCCCTACCCTTACAAATGAATATAAAGGCTGTGGAAGATGCACAAGATATTAGTTAAAGCACGAGGGAGGTGATGTTTAAGCTGGAGGAAAACAAAGTATATGTAATGATTGCGTGGGATTTCGCCTATTGTGTTGTACATACAGGTTTTTGGGAACAGGCTGGTCGTGATCGTGTCCACTTCCAAAGACATGTAGCAAACATGGCTGAAATTATATCTCCTGTGCTTGAACAAAGCCACAGGCATAGGATCTGGGCAAAGCTACGTGCTATCTAAGCAGAAGCTAGATAGAAAGAAAACCACAGATTGTTAGGTAAAAAATTCATTTATTTTTTATTAATCCAACTTAAAAGTAATTTTACATTTTCATAAGCATACACAACACTATTTTCACACATCTTCTTCTTCTTGAGCTTATGGATAGCAGGGCACCCGTAGAATTCCAGGTCTTGCATAGTTGCAAACTTGAAGATTCGCTGCATCCATGCGATCATCTCTCCGCTTTTGACGAAGATGATGGTCTCAAGATGTTCGAATAGTCGAAGTGACGTAATCATTTCTTTATAAGGTATACCAGGATCGTCCCAGTGGAGTCCATAAAAGAAACGTGTTAACCACTGTGCACTTGTCCTTGTTTTAATGCACTTCACATCCTTGAAAGGTTTCGGCGATGCAACGCTTGCTGCGAATGTTTCTATTATTCCATCACTTTGTGTGAAGGCTATTACTGCACAGTCTTTAAGTATGAATTGCTTGCGTTCGTTGTAATAGAACCCTTGAATTTCAGCTATGATACTTATACCCTGGGGTAACATCGTGAACTGTGCTTGATCTAGCAGAGCACCTGTTAATTTATACAACTGGCTGCACAACACCTGTGAGTGGACAGTAGTTGACAAAACGATCATGCAGAGCTAGAGCACATGCTGCAATGTGATCTGGGAAATTTGTTGAAGACTCAAATTCAAAATTCAATCTGTACATCTACCGGTCCTGATTTAATTATCTCATTCTGTTTTGAGCAGTCAATCACGATTATTGGTGCCAGCTTCTTGACATTCTGTGGACTGAGTAGATATCCCTCATTTTCAACTCCTTCATAGTAAGATGCACGGAATCTTGCATACATGTCTAATGCTAGACTGTGTACATTGCTGTCCCACTGCAGATGTAAATTCTCGTATGGTTAGTATTCCGAATTCAAGTAGACTCTGGCGTTAGTTAACTTGCAGTGGTCAAATTTACTTGAGTCTTCTGATACATTCTCTCGCATTTGAGTTTGAAATGAGAGTATGATGAATCAAGGTGCCTCCAATTGAACTGATGTTTTAATAGCCCACGTATGTGTTGATGCTGTAGGTAAGACAGGGTATTCAAAAAGTTCCCATGATCAGAATGTTAGAAAGTGCCAGCATTCAGAACTTTTAAAAATTTCAAGCATTCATCGTCAGCAACACTGATGTGGGGCATTTTCCGTACTACACTATTAATCTTGATTTCGGCTTCCTCTGCCTCTGCTTGAGTGTATGAATTGGCATCACTTGCACTCCGCACCAAAATAAGTTCCTGTTTGGCTTTCATAATAATTCGTTGCATGTCCTCAAAGTAACTCACAAGAGGCACGCAAGCAGTGAATCAATTGTACCCGACATCTGGCACGTCTATGAACCACTCCGCATTTTCCAAGCTGTTCGAATAGGAGGTTGAGGCTGAAACATACGTCTTAAGGGTTGATGCTAGCCCAACATTACATGTGCAGTCGATTTCTATTCCATTAAGTTCATAATGGACCTCTTGAAACAGGAATGCTAGAGCATTACATGTCAGCTTCGAGAGTGCTACCGCAGTGTCATCAGTTTTCTTAAATGTGCAGTCCAGATAAAGCGTCCTGGTGCTGAAAACAATCCTAATTTCATCATTTTTGTTAAATGTGGTTGAAGCGTAGGGCTGATGTGAGTGGAATTCATGACGTACAATTCTATCATCATGCTCCACTGACTGCGTTACATTGGGTGATGTCATCGCGAGGCTTGAGACCAACTGAAATAAGGAACTCGTAATTAAGATGTGTTACCACCTTGCACTTCTGTGGCACACTGACTCACTGTGAGCTCTGCGTGCTAGCCTTATACCTTATCCCTATCTAGTCTTAGATGCAGACATACAATGATTTCTTCACCCGAAAGTCGACAAGTCGATTATTCTGATCCACAATACGTAGCTCCAGATAGTCCATTGTCTGAACTGTCGCTGGGAGGTATATCGCGTTTGTCGGGGTGTGAACTATCTTATTCCCAGTTCTAACTGAAGGGAAGAATCCGTAAATAGAGTTAATCAACTTATCGTTGAGTTTGTAGCTATATTACACTCAACGTGGATTGCGTTGACTGGTAGTATGTCCACAGCCTGAGCTGACGCGTAAAATTTACTGGAATCCTTCACCAAAACACAGTCTTTCGCAAACCTAGATGTGAACGTATTGAATCTTTCTGCCTAAAGTCGATCGGCATATTCTCTGTTCGTATTTCACTGAATGCCCTGTACGTTACACACCATCTAAGCCATCTAATATTCTCTGCCGTAACTGATACTTGGGTTTAAATAGTGTTTTGGAGAATATGTAGACATGCTCGGAGCGGACTCCATCAATGTCTATTAGCAGAGCCATGAGAATATCTATCTTGCCACAGTTGGAGGGACCTACAATTATAGCTCGAATGCTGTCAGGAAGGAGCACTCCATTCTTCTTAGTCTTCTTCTCCGGGTTTTGATCATCGCAGGACCAGTCTCCTACAACAAAGTCGTTGTGGCGAGGGTGATTCACCCAGCCTGCCGTGATACCTACTGTGTTAGGTCCTGGCGAGCAATAGGCTTTTAAAAAATATGCGCATAAACGTGCATAATCACATGTGACATTGTATGCAGGGTCATTTTGTCTAGAGAAATAACACAAACACAAATTTGGGATACTAAATATATTTGTTCATTCACGATTGACAGTTATATATAGCATTATCACCATAAAAAAAATCACTTGCTTCTTTTTTAAACGGTGCAACATCAGTGCAGTATTTGGAAAATAGCTGCTTCTTATATCCCTCAAATTCTGGACAAACATCACGCGATGTTGTCTGTGTATTGCAGTAGTCTGGTATTCCACAAGTAAATTTAATTTCGACGTTTTCCACACCTATTCGACGAATAGCACGAGACTTCAGCACTGCACTTATACAGGTACTAAAACAGTGATATATATCGTCTATGTGAATGCTGCATGTGCGAAGCCAGTTCATATCAATTTATATAGCTTGAACATAAGGGAGCCATCTATTTAGTCTTTCCATCATAGAAGTTATAGCTGAGTGCAGATTGAAAAAATTATCAACTGTTGAGTGTTGCATGTAAATACTCTGCCTGTTGGTACTTTTAACTCTTAGTGTAGCATCGTTATACATTGATAACATACAGTTAGGCCTCTATAGTAGATGTCCTGGTAGGATCGGGATGGAAGATATTCTGTAGTCATATGCCTCCTGATCAAAGCTTTTGCGTGATGGAGTTTATCCCACTCATAGTCTGAAAAACGCACTTTAATATTTTTTGACACATTTTCGAACACTAACACAGCTGACACGTCACTGTCTTATGAAACTTCAATTCCTAGATGAAGACATTTTCAACCGCTATTTGTTAAGGCATAGCATGAGGTGAATAGTAAAGGTGTTGGTGCACTGGGGGTGGGTAGCTTCTCATCCACAACATCCATACCAGCGCAGTTAGCCATTTGTTCTTACACTGATTCTGGAATGTCTCTTGTGCTTGGTTAATGGATGGTGCATACGATAGAGCCCAGTATGATGTTGCACCCTTGACAGTATCGAGCGGCACAGGCAACAGAGTCTCTTTATCCTGATCCAGCATGCTGAGAAGGTGCATTAGATGATCCTCCATGGCAGAGACCGCAGCCACCAATGCCTCGGGTGCGGGTCCCTGAGGGTTGGAACCTGCTGACCCTGACAAGCTGAAGCTTGCCGCCACCATGGTGATGGGACCTGATGGGATGGAACTTGCTGGTTCTGGCAGGTTGGATCTTGCCAACATGTGTGCTGATCCCAACAAGCTGGAGGGGGACTCTATGGATACATCTGGTGGAGAGAGAAGAATAATCATCAGCATCATATGTTGCTGCTGCAGAACTAATAATAATAATATTATTACTATTAATAATTAATATTAAACCCTGTGGAAGCCCGGGAAAAGAATAGGCCTCCGGTATGTTCTGCCAGTCGTAAAAGGCGACGAAAAGAACAAACCACTAATAGGGCTAACCCCCCTTTTAGTGTGATTACTTGGTTCAGGACAGAACTAAAGAAGCCTCGGACAAGCGCCGTCATGGTTGGGGATGACGCTTGAACCCTATGCCCGCCCACAATGGTAACGACACTGCTAGCCAACTGGAAAATGAGGTGTTTTGCAGGATATGCTTCCTGCAACCACCCTAGAAGGAAAACAAAGAAAGAGGATGAGATGGTCAGATGAAGTTAATCGACACCTCATGTTCTGTTATTGCCAAGCAACAAACCTAGGAACCAACACAACTGGATACAGATCACAAGTATGCACAACATTTATTACCAGATACCCAGAATTAAAATTTTTAACAGAACAATGACTAGCTGATCAGATCCGTGTGATAATAAAAAATAACAGGATACCCCAGTCAGACTTAGAAAACATCAAACAACAAGTACAACAAATACTGGAACAAAATAATGTGCAATCAGAAGAAGAAGAAAATACAGTAATGGACTCAAACATCCCAGAGCAAACAAACAAAGAACACGCATCAATTAAACAATCAGAGGAAAACGAAATCTTAAGACAGCCACCAGAACAAACACAAATAGAACACGAAGTGACACACATGTTAGATACAGAAGAAAAATTTCAGCTGACATATATAGAATACAAAGACACAAATACAGACATTAGACCATTCTTGCATAGACCGCCAAATAACCCACAAGTCGAAACAAGAATAAAAACTATCAACACAATCATAAACAAAATAAATGAAAACACAACTATGGAAGAGTTACAACTACTGGTTTATATAGGAGCACTCACTACACTAAATATACACACTAGGCAGAACCAACCAACACACAGAAGAAACCCACAAAACCAGCATGGCAACACAGGCTACAGATCAGAATAGAAAAACTGAGAAGAGACATCGGACAGCTAACACAATTTATAAGAAATGAAATGTCAGAAAAAAAACGAAAAAGGTTAGGTAAAATCTCACAACAAGAAGCGATAGAGCAATTAGATGAAAAGAAGCAGAAATTACAAGCACTGGCCAAACGACTTAGAAGATACAAAAAAAAAGTGAAAATAGAAGGAAACAAAACCAAACATTCAACACAAACCAAAAGAAATTTTACCAGACAATAGATAACACACAGATTAAAATAGACAATCCACCAAACATAAGAGACATGGAACACTCTTGGAGCAACATATGGTCAAACCCAGTACAACATAACAGTCATACACGGTGGATACAAGCAGAAACAGACACATACAAGATGATACCACAAATGCCTGAAGTGATAATTTTGCAACATGAAGTCACCCAAGCAATTAATTCTATTCACAATTGGAAAGCCCCTGGAAAAGATAAAATAGCAAATTTCTGGCTAAAGAAATTCACCTCAACACATTCACATCTAACTAAATTATTTAACAGTTACATTGCAGACCCATACACATTCCCTGATACACTTACACAAGGAATAACTTATCTGAAACCTAAAGATCAAGCAGACACAGCAAACCCAACTGAATATCGCCCCATAACATGCCTACCAACAATATACAAAGTATTAACCTCAGTCATTACACAGAAATTAATGACACATACAACACAGAACAAAATTCTAAATGAAGAACAGAAAGGCTGTTGCAAAGGAGCACGAGGATGTAAAGAGCAACTGATAATAGATGCAGAGGTGCCATATCAAACTAAAACTAAACAAAGGTCGCTACACTATGCATACATTGATTACCAAAAAGCTTTTGATAGCATACCCCACTCATGGTTACTACAAATATTGGAAATATACAAAGTAGATCATAAATTGATACAGTTCCTAAACATAGTAATGAAAAATTGGAAAACCACACTTAATATCCAAGCAAATCCAAATAATATCACATCACAGCCAATACAGATTAAGCGTGGAATATACCAAGGAGACTCATTAAGTCCTTTCTGGTTCTGCCTTGCTCTGAACCCACTATCCAACATGCTAAATAATACAAATTATGGATACAATATTACTGGAACATACCCACACAAAATGACACATTTCCTATATATGGATGATCTAAAACTACTGGCAGCAACAAATCAACAACTCAACCAATTACTAAAGATAACAGAAGTATTCAGCAATGATATAAATATGGCTTTTGGAACAGACAAATGTAAGAAAAATAGCATAGTCAAGGGAAAACACACTAAACAAGAAGATTACATATTGGATAACAACAGCGACTGCATAGAAGCGATGGAAAAAACAGATGCCTATAAATATCTAGGATACAGACAAAAAATAGGAATAGATAATACAAATATTAAAGAAGAACTAAAAGAAAAATATAGACAAAGACTAACAAAAATACTGAAAACAGAACTGACAGAAAGAAACAAGACAAAAGCTATAAATACTTATGCTATACCAATATTGACCTACTCATTTGGAGTAGTGAAATGGAGTAACACAGACCTAGAAGCACTCAATACACTTACATGATCACAATGCCACAAATATAGACTACATCACATACATTCAGCAACAGAAAGATTCACATTAAGCAGAAAGGAAGGAGGAAGGGGATCTATCGACATAAAAAACCTACATTATGGACAGGTAGACAATTTAAGAAAATTCTTTATAGAACGAGCAGAAACTAGCAAAATACACAAAGCAATCACTCATATAAATACATCGGCTACACCACTACAATTTCATAACCACCTCTACAACCCTTTAGATCATATAACATCAACAGATACGAAGAAAGTAAATTGGAAAAAGAAAACACTACACGGCAAGCACCCGTATCATCTAATACAGCCACACATTGATCAAGACGCATCCAACACATGGCTAAGAAAAGGCAATATATACAGTGAGACGGAAGGATTCATGATTGCAATACAGGATCAAACAATAAATACCAGATATTACAGCAAGCATATTATTAAAGATCCCAATACCACAACAGATAAATGCAGACTTTGCAAACAACAAATAGAAACAGTAGATCACATCACAAGCGGATGTACAATACTAGCAAATACAGAATACCCCAGAAGACATGACAATGTAGCAAAAATAATACATCAGCAGCTTGCCTTACAACATAAACTTATAAAACAACACGTTGCCACATACAAGTATGCACCACAAAATGTACTGGAGAATGATGAATACAAATTATACTGGAACAGAACCATTATAACAGATAAAACAACACCACATAACAAACCTGACATCATACTCACCAATAAAAAGAAGAAATTAACACGACTAATCGAAATATCCATACCCAATACAACTAATATACAAAAGAAAACAGGAGAAAAAATTGAAAAATACATCCAACTGGCTGAGGAAGTCAAGGACATGTGGCATCAGGATAAAGTTGACATTATACCAATTATACTATCAACAGCAGGAGTCATACCACACAATATCCACCAGTACATCAACGCAATACAACTACATCCGTAACCGATACATGCTCATGCGCATGCACAAACTGCCGAGATATTCCACAAGAAGTATGCACTCTCCCAAAACAGAAGAGGCAGGCAGTTGATGTCAATTCGCTTCAGTGGAAGCATATTCGTAAATGCGATATATACCATTGAAGAGCAACTGCTCATCCCCATCCAGTTCCCCTCCACCAACCCATCCTTGTGCCTGTGCAGAATGTGTTCTATCAAAGAGCTATTGGTGTCTGACCAGGAGGAGTTTAACAGCCATGTTGCCTGCAAGCATACAGCTGAGGACTGCACCCATAGCCTTCAACATGTAGAATGGAAGTGAGCATTAATGCTTGAATGTATGAAGAGGAAGAACACGGTCCTGCAAATAAATGCTTTGCATTGAGATGCATTAAAGATGGATTACACAATGCAGGGAAACATCTGTTTCTGCTGAAACTGTCTGTCATTTCTAAAACCTACATATAAGCTCCCACCCCACAAGAGACAACTGCCTCCAATCCAGCAGACCAAAGAACTGAGATAGTTCTCGAGTTCACAGCTAGACAGCGCCACAATAGTTCACATGATCATGCAGTTCAGCCAACAGGAGCACAGCATCATGACGACATAGGCATGGTGTATACAGGGTGTTACAAAAAGGTACGGCCAAACTTTCAGGAAACGTTCCTCAGACACAAAGAAAGAAAATATGTTACATGGACATGTGTCCAGAAACGCTTACTTTCCATGCTAGAGCTCATTTTTTTACTTCTCTTCAAATCACCTTAATCATGGGATGGAAACACACAGCAACAGAACGTACCAGCGTGACTTCAAACACTTTGTTACAGAAAATGCTCAAAATCTCCTCCGTTAGCGAGGATACATGCATCCACCCTCCGTCACATGGAATCCCTGATGCGCTGATGCAGCCCTGGAGAATGGCGTATTGTATCACAGCCGTCCACAATACGAGCACGAAGAGTCTCTACATTTGGTACCGGCGTTGCGTAGACAAGAGCTTTCAAATACCCCCTACATGAAAGTCAAGAGGGTTGAGGTCAGGAGAGCGTGGAGGCCATGGAATTGGTCCGCCTCTACCAATCCATTGGTCACCGAATCTGTTGTTGAGAAGCGTACGAACACTTCGACTGAAATGTGCAGGAGCTCCATCGTGCATGAACCACATGTTGTGTCGTACTTGTAAAGGCACATGTTCTAGCAGCACAGGTAGAGTATTCCATATGAAATCATGATAACGTGCTCCATTGAGCGTAGGTGGAAGAACACGGGGCCCAATCAAGACATCACCAACAATGCCTGCCCAAACGTTCACAGAAAATCTGTGTTGATGACGTGATTGCGCAATTGCGTGCGGATTCTCGTCAGCCCACACATGTTGATTGTGAAAATTTACAATTTGATCACGTTGGAATGAAGCCTCATCCGTAAAGAGAACATTTGCACTGAAATGAGGATTGACAGATTGTTGGATGAACCATTCGCAGAAGTGTACCCATGGAGGCCAATCAGCTGCCGATAGTGCCTGCACACGCTGTACATGGTACGGAAACAACTGGTTCTCCCGTATCACTCTCCATACAGTGACGTGGTCAACGTTACATTGTACAGCAGCAACTTCTCTGACGCTGACATTAGGGTTATCGTCAACTGCACGAAGAATTGCCTCGTCCATTGCAGGTGTCCTCGTCGTTCTAGGTCTTCCCCAGTCGCGAGTCAGAGGCTGGAATATTCCGTGCTCCCTAAGACGCCGATCAATTGCTTCGAACGTCTTCCTGTCGGGACACCTTCGTTCTGAAAATCTGTCTCGATACAAACGTACCGCGCCACGGCTATTGCCCCGTGCTAATCCATACATCAAATGGACATCTGCCAACTCCGCATTTGTAAACATTGCACTGACTGCAAAACCACGTTCGTGATGAACACTAACCTGTTGATGCTACGTCCTGATATGCTTGATGCTAGTACTGTAGAGCAATGAGTCGCATGTCAACACAAGCACTGAAGTCAACATTACCTTCCTTCAATTGGGCCAACTGGCGGTGAATCGAGGAAGTACAGTACATACTGACGAAACTAAAATGAGCTCTAACATGGAAATTAAGCGTTTCCGGACACATGTCCACGTAACATATTTTCTTTATTTGTGTGTGAGGTATGTTTCCTGGAAGTTTGGCCGCACCATTTTGTAATACCCTGTATACTTAGTAGTACTGTCTGCAACGACAGTCTGCTCTGTACTGTACCTCCCTGTTACACGGAAACTGTTCCTTGATGCCTTAGCAGAAGTCCCACTAACTTATCCTTATATTTGTTGAGAGTTTCTACGTACAGTACTTTTTCCTGTCCTGTTATTATTAGTAGTTTTTCACTTCGTGCGTAATCTGCTGAGTTTGCTTCTTATTCTTATACTTTAAATCTCCCATATAATGTTAAGCTCCTTACATATAGCTTCACGCACCTTTTTCTTCAACTTTAGTCAATATTTGATCGCATACGACTCTTTCTCATGAAATAAGGCCTTCGCCAGTTTATTTATGATATATTCCTTGATTTACGCATCTTACATTATTTTCAAGAATGAATAATTGCTCACTTTTTCCATTGTATGTTTGCCAAGCGCTCACGCCTTGACCAGGACAGCGTGCGCAGTTCCCGTACTGTTCCAAACGCTTATTGGTCAAGCATGAGACTGACCTTGACTTTGGATCCAGTAAGTAGCTACATTGATGACGACAGATACTCCGTTGCGAAACAGAAACTGGCTTCCTGATATGGTAGATGCGACATTTCAGTTCTCAGCGCCGTTTGCAGTTCACTCCTGCAAAATGAGTAAATACTGTTGCTTATTTTTTTGTTTCATTCATTAATTTAAATGTAAAACCGACGTAATACAAGCTTGGAATTTGTTCGCCCTGCGAATTTAATTTTTAAATTTAATATACACACTGAACATGAGTAATCTGCTTACCGAAAAACACAAATTTGAATATCTGGGAGTCTGCAGTACTGATTATCACGCGAATTAAAAGCGGAGCAAGTGTGCGAAAATTTCCCGTTAATTTTTAATGCTTCACGTCAGTAACATTACATAACATTCTCCACACAGCAAGGGCAATCTGCTTTAACTAACCTCATATAGCTCCACATTGAAAATAACGTTAGTTACGTGCAGTCTCAATGAAGTCTGTAAATTTCAGAACAATTATATATTATAAATTCTATAAATTACTCGTCGTGCAGTCATAACTGCTTAATCAAGCCAATATTTGATTTATAAATTTAAATGCCTTTTTCTTCCTACTGTTTGTTTACACTCCAGATGGTTTCACTTTTTATGTTAAAGGCATTTTCTGTGGACCCTTTTAATTAGTTTTATACACGTCGAAACGCGGATGGAATGTAAATAAATACTATATTTCAAAATGAAAAAGACGTCCGAAGCTGTAAAAAAAATATTTATATACTTCCACCGAAAAATGGCCTTGTTAAGACATTTGTTTCAACAGAACTTATGCTGTAACTGCACATTTGGATGTTCGCATTGCTATTTTACCTTATACATTTCAGATGGTATTTATACACAGTTTGTCATCTTCAGCTAATAAGGATTTTTTATATTCTTGTACTTTCTACGTATTAAACGAACTTCTATATTAATTTACTTTTTTCTCACTTGTTATAAGTTTTTAGTATCTGTAAAAAATGTGCCTGCTTTTGAGGTATTATACAGTGTTGCTTGAGTTGGGGTTTGAAAAGTTTTGAGTTTTTTAGTTGTTCGTTTAATTTGATTTTATTGTTGGTGGTGGATTTCATGGAACCACAACTCTACAAACTGTATTCACAACGTGCACTGTTTCAGTGTTTACTACAGTATCAATGTTTGCAGGTGCAAAATGAATGTTAAGAAAGTAGTAAAATTTCGATCTGGGAGGCCAGCTTCTTCCATTACGGACAACGACAAGAAGGCGGTTAATGATGCGACTGGAGCATACCAGCGCATAACCAAAGGATCTCAGCACCATCTTCGATAGCATGCAGCACATTATCCGATTGGAGTTAGGCTACCGTCGCGTCTGCAGCCAGTGGATACCACGGGGGTTGAATGCCAAACAAAAAGCAAACTCGATGGCTGTTTGCCTACACCATTTGACGCGTTTGATTGTTGGAAGGCAACACGTTCCCTGAGCATATTGCTGCAGGCGATGAAAGCCGGTGCCACCACGGGGAACCGGAGTCGAAAGCGTCGACGATGCAGTGGTATCATCCATCGGTCCCTCGTCCCAAGAAGTTCAAGAGCAAGCAGTCTGCTGGAAAGGAAATGCTCATGCTTTTCTTTGATTACCGGGGCCAGTTCCTTATTGATTTCAAGGAACCTGGTGTCTGCATCAGTGGCGAATGGTATTGCACAACGGTGGCGAAATTGTGGTGTGCAATTAAGGTGAAGCATCCGGGGAAAATGCGACAGTGGGTGCTGCTGCTTCATGACAACGCACTCCTCGTATCGCCAATGTCACGATGCAGAAGTTACAACACAAGTGGGAGACACTCGAGTACCCGCCCTACAGTCATGATCTGTTCCCATGCGATTATCACGCCTTCAGTCCCTAAAAGGCCTTTGAAGGGTCAACGATCATGTCGGATGAGGATGTGCATCATGCAGTTGCCGGCTTCTTCATACAGCGGGACACTGTGTTTTACCAAACGGATATGTTCAACCTGGTGCCTGATTGGCATACCGATTCTGGACCGCACTGTCTTCGAACAGAAACTTTTTGATCGCTCCTTTTAAAACCGAGTGAACATCCCAACTTGTCTGGTTTTAAGCGTAACTGTCATACGTCATGTTTAACACCTGTCAGGTGCACATTTTGCTGCCTTTCTGGGTACGGATTGCCATGCACGAAGGCTGTACCAGCCAAATGTTTCAATTGTCGACGCTGGGGTCATTCGGCACGAGATCGTAGAGAATGAATGAATGTAGACGTGCTACATACGCCACGAGAACAAGAGTAACTTGTATATTGTGTACTCTATTGTGTGAACCTGATGTTCATTTCCTTTTGTACTGTACATTCTTTTATTGTTAGGACAGTAGCAGAATACACAAGATGACGGCAGAAACACGTGCCACTGATACGGGTGATTCTGTTACCTACCGCTGCGACAGAGCTGATTGTTTGGTTACAAGCTGCTCTTGAAGAGAAAGCTGGTGAAGTACTACATCCACAAGCACCAGGCAGAGGTACTAGCGAAGAGTGTGAATATGCTTAAAATGATACAGGCTGCGAAGGCACATAACGTAGTTTTAAAGGAGGAAAAAAAGACCGAAAAGGAGACGAAACACAATTAATGGTATTCTGCAAAAGAGTCGTGAGGAAGAATGCGATGCCATGTGGATGATACACGCTGATATATATTCCTGACATGGTGAGTCTGGAGGCGATCGGCAATGCATGGTAACTGAAGAAAACTTCACAAGCTAAGATCGCTGAAACAGAATTTTCTTGTATGACTGTTGAGACAGTGCTATGCTGCCATCATAAAATCTTATGCTTTTGTATTTTTACAACATTGACAGATGATATGTTGTAAAAATGCAAAAGCATAAGATCCGATCATGGCACTGTTGAAACTGGTCATCCAATAAAACGCTTTTCAGCGGTCTTGGCTTGTGAAGCTTCCTTCAGTTACAAAACACGCTGTTTGGCTAGGAATCAAAAGTTGTGAAGGTCCACGTAAGTTTATTTGCGACACGAAGTAGGGGACACTGGGTACAGTTGAAACACAGAACGGTTGAAACAAAGCTAATATCTCTGGAACTGTTATTCAGGGAGTGGGGGGCCTAAGGGGCATCCCGCACTGGGATGCCGCGGCATCTCTGCTGGCATCTCTGCTGGCAGTACGCGGTCTGCCGGTGCGGCTGCCAGCAGGGACGCCACAGGGGGGACTCCTTCAGTCTGCGCTCAGTGTCGAAATGGACGATGGACGTAGAGGAGCTAGTAGCTGTGCCTTGTGTGCGTCGTCGACAGAGAAAGAGAATGGAGAGAAGGAAGAATTTCTGGGTACACCCCTTGCTCACTGTTTGTGATGCTAACTATAGCTTTACTTTCGTAGACGTCGGAGCTTATGTAAAAAGTAATGATTCGGCAATTTTCAAAGACAGTTTTTTTTACAAGAAACTAATGAACAATTCCCTGAATATACCTAAAGCTTCACCACTGACAGAAAAACATTCAGCTGTTTTTCCTTATGTGTTGGTAGGAGATGAGGCTTTTGGCACGAGTGAAAATCTGATGCGTCCATACAGTGGAAATAATCTTAGTTACGAGAAGAAGATCTTCAATTACAGATTATCCAGGGCTAGGCGTTACGTGGAGAATCTTTCATCGTCCACTAAATGTGGGCATTGATTTTGCGCAAGATATAGTCAAAGCTTGTTGTGCTTTGCATAATTTTGTATATGCAAGAGATGGATTCGTCTATGAAGACTCACTTGAAGTAATTGGTTTTGAGAACAATGAATGTGCAGAAGCGGTCGATCTGCACTTGGAGTGAGAGACAAATTTTCAGAGTATTTTGTTAGTCGTGATCCCGTCAAGTGGCAAAGTACTTACGTTCAGTAAACTTCAGTAATGAAAAATAAAATGTTTTTGAAGCACTTACCGAGTTCTTTCTTCACTTCCAACGACGATTCTTTTCCTCCGAAAATATCAGCAACTTGTTCCCAACACGTTTTTTTCAGTTCGCGGTTCGAATAATCCACGGATGATGTGTCCCAATTTGCTGGTCTCGCCTGAATTTCACATATCATACCGGAACTATCCATGGTGGCACACATGCAAAACTGCAACAAAACTGAGCACAAGTGAGCGACAGGTAGCGCGTGGCAGGTCTGCTGGCGTCCGCGTGCGGGAGCTCCCATTAGCTGCCTCGTGTTTCACTGGCAGCGCCGCCAGCCTGGCAGCGTTGCCAGCAGAGGCTCGGAGCGGCTGGTCTGCTGGCAGCGCTGCCAGTGTCAGGTGGATGCCAGGTGCGGGAGGCCCCATCGAGCCCAGTGTATTGTGTCGGGCGTCTCTGCCAGCAGAGATGCCGTGGCATCCCAGTGCGGCAGGGCCCTAATGGAAGAAAAGAGCGGACGACAATTCCGAACACGAATCTCAGTGTTGCGCTGCTCCCCGTGCATTGCCGTCGCGTACAGGAGGCCGTATTGTTTTTCTACACAGAAAAGTAAGTATATACACAATATTAGCATAAAAGCTAATGTTGTGTATTTTATTTAAGTCAAAGTACTGAGGGTGTGTTTGTGCCTTTAATGAAGCTTGTAGGATTCGAAATAATGACTAGTTTTAATGCGTTATTATTACTACCGTTCCTATAAACTCTCTTGTTTCAGAGGTGGGGTTTGGGATGGTTGAAACAATTTTTGTGGGTACGGTTGAAACAGTAAATATATTATTTCGTTTTGTTTTGTAGATGCCGAGGGTTAGGGTGAGGAAGACTTCCAGAGGGTAGGTTGATCTGTCGAAGTATAAGGATGCATATGAAGAGGTGAAAGCAGGAAACTCACTACGTAAAGCAGCGGACAAGCATGAAATAAACCACTGTTCTCTACTTCGGTATATACGAAAGCGAGACACGACTGGCCAGGACGATGAAGGTATGGGATACAGAGCCTGCAGCAAAGTTTTTAAAGAAGAACAAGAACAAGAACTATCAAAATATTTGATGCGATGTGCTGATATATATTTCGGTCTGTCTAAAAAAGAGGTGAGAAAATTGGCTTACGAACTTAGAATTAAGTATAATTTATCACGACCTCCAGCTTGGGATGGCAACGAAATGGCTGGTGAGGAATGGTTTCGGATGTTTATGAGAAGAAACCCTGAACTGTCCATACGTGCTGCGCAAGCTACAAGCCTATCAAGGGCGACTAGCTTTAATAAAACTAACGTCGATGCTTTCTATGACAATTTGGCCATTGTCATGGACCGTCATAACTTTGAACCCCAATACATATATAACACCTATGAAACAGGCATAACCACTGTTCAAAAACCAGACGGAGTTGTAGCTAGATGCGGTGCTCGTCAAGTAGGTTCAGTAACTTCAGCTGAAAGGGGTAATTTAGTGACAGTAACCTTTGCAGCAAGCGCCATTGGCAGTGTTATTCCTCCATTCTTCGTTTTTCCACGAGTACGTTACCAAGACCATTTTGTTAGGGGTGGGCCAGTACGGTCTGCTGGAACTGCAAACCCCTCTGTTCGGATGCAGGATGAATCATATATGAATTTCCTGGAACACTTCGAGAAGCACGCGAATGTATCTCCGTCCCATAAGTGTTACTCATACTTGATAACCACTCCTCACACACTCATATTGAGGCACTGGATTTTTGCAAGAACAATGGCATTGTCTTACTGTCTTTCCCTCCCCATTGTTCTCACAAACTCCAGCCACTCGATCAATCTGCATATGGCCCTTTCAAGAAGGCTGTAAACTCGACCTGTTATGCGTGGTTGCGAAACCATCCAGGAAAAACAATGTCAATCTACGACATTCCGGGGATTGTAGCGTCTGCTGTGCCCCTTGCTCTGACATCTTCCAACATTCAAGCCGGCTTTCGCAAAACGGGAATTTACCCATATAACCGGCAGCTGTTTAGTGAGCTCGATTTTGCTCCTGCATTTTTAACGGATAGACCCAATCCTGGAAATACAGCTGAGTCTGCAGTTGTTCCTGTAATTAATGAAAATCCACCTGAAGATGAAACACCACCATTAGGCCTGTCGCCTTCTCTTTTAACTGAGGAACTAGGCGTAGTAGCAGAGACAACAGTTCAATAACAGGCTATTAATAGGTCACCAGTTCCATCAACCCAGCAAGAAAACGTTGATAAACGTCAAGAAATTTCGAATAGACCTAAAACATCTACACTGTACAGCAGCATTAGGCCTATCAATCAGGAAGCTTCACCGAGACCCTCTACAAGCACACAAGCAATTTCTAATGATGCTATTTTATTTACACCGGAAGCATACGGCCTTTACCGAAAGCGCCCCCGAGGAAATGTAATAGGCCAAAAGGGCGAAAAACTAGAAAGTCAACAATTTACACTGACACCCCAGAGAAAGAGGAGATAAGAATAGAACATGAAGCAAGATTGATATGGAGAAAAGCTAAGCAAGCGAAGAAAAGATTGGATGGAAGAAAAGGAAAAAAAAATTTCAAAACGAAGAAAAAATAATACTCAGCAGGAAATGTCATCAGAAGAAGAAGACTGCTACTGTATAGTTTGCTTATCGCCATATTCAGGGAGCAGACCCGGAGAAAAGTGGATTCAGTGTATTACTTGTAATCAGTGGGCTCACGAAGAATGCACAGAAGGTGGACTTAGCTATGTTTGCCACAATTGTGACTCTGAATTATCAGATTGACCCCAAGCAAAAATTTTATTCTGTAAGTTTATTTGTTTGAAGAAATATTTCCTTTTAGTTTTTACGTAATGTTCATTACTTGTCAAATGTTCTTTGGAAATGTCTTTATAGGTATTAAAACCTTGAAGATTGATTATTTTTATCATATAGTGCCATAATTATGCATATCACTAGAGTTAGCCTACTTTTAAATAAAACAAGTTGCAAAATTAGTCTATATTTTGTGTTATTTGCATGAGTGCAACTGACCCCAATCACCGAGGAAAAATGTTTGTAAGGCTAAGGATCGAGCTGACAAGGCTGAATTCGTTCAGAAATGTGTGCCTGAGCAATAGGGTAACTTTGACGACACTTTTAATGTGAAAAAACTCCGCGTTGTTGTTCTTAAACGGACAGTAAGTCTCGGGAGTCTGTTTAAGCGGAAGGAGATGGATGCTATTGTTACTTCGTCGCAAAGGGTCTATTGTCGTGAAAGCGGAACCACATAAACTGCACACGGAATCACTAAGAGTCAGAGCACAAGGTACATCGTTGAAAATCACAAGGAAGTTGGTTGTAGAAGGGGAAGGTGCACCAAGTCATGGCATTACAAGGTGTAGTCAATCTGTAAGTAACTGTGGAATAAGAGAAGTAACTGGAGCTACCGACCAGTATATTGGATGCGGTAGTGCTATAAGTAGTTGTAGCGTAAGCATAATTTCGGGAATATGTATTTTAAGAAAACGTAAGGGAAACTGTTGTTTCGAAGGCGGAGCTCTTGATGATATATCAAAACAGTTGGTTAAAAAGGCTCGTGACAGAATAAGAAAAACTGAAATTGGTGACAGCTGATAAGGACAAAAACGGATATAGCACACCTGTGTTTCTTATAGCAACTAGCACCTGTGCTTAAGGTGTAAAGTTGTCAGTCCTCCGGACCAACCTTTGCAACCCATCGAATGGTTTGACGCCGTAACCAAGAAGAAGGGACCGAAACCAATCCACCGATACACGTAATTAAATTATAGCAAGTAGAACGAGAAAGATCATGATCATATTAGAGAGCAAAACCTAGATGTAAATGGAAACAAGTAAGGTAACTCAATCTCGTGATGTAAACGGAGACTGTACAGTATAAACTTGTGTGAATAGAATCCATGAAAAATGAAGTTGTTCTAGGGTGACGCCAGAGTAAAACTGTGAACGTATTTTTTTTTTAAGAAGAGTTCCCCACAGTCGTTTAATAAACAAAATAAGAGCATATGGACTATCAGACCAATTGTGTGATTGGATTGAAGAGTTCCTAGATAACAGAACGCAGCATGTCACCCTCAATGGAGAGAAGTCTTCCGAAGTAAGAACGATTTCAGGTGTGCCACAGGGGAGTGTCGTAGGACCGTTGCTATTCACAATATATATAAATGACCTTGTGGATAACATCGGAAGTTCACTGAGGCTTTTTGCGGATGGTGCTGTTGTATATCGAGAGGTTGTAACAATGGAAAATTGTACTGAAATGCAGGAGGATCTGCAATGAGTTGACGCATGGTGCAGGGAATGGCAATTGAATCTCAATGAAGACAAGTATAATGTGCTGCGAATACACAGAAAGAAAGATCCTCTATCATTTAGCTACAATATAGGAGGTCAGCAACTGGAAGCAGTTAATTTCATAAATTATCTGGGAATAGGCATTAGAAGTGATTTAAAATGCAATGACCATACAAAATTAATCGTCGGTAAAGCATATGCCAGATGAGATTCATTGGAAGAATCCTAAGGAAATGCAATCCGAAAACAAAGGAAGTAGGTTACAGTACACTTGTTCGCCCACTGCTTGAATACTGCTCACCGATGTGGGATACCAGATAGGGTTGATAGAAGAGATATAGAAGATCCAACAGAGAGCAGCGCGCTTCGTTACAGGGTCATTTAGTAATCGCGAAAGCGTTATGGAGATGATAGATAAACTCCAGTGGAAGACTGTGCAAGAGAGGCGCTCAGTAGCTCGGTACTGGCTTTTGTTGAAGTTTCGAGAACATACCTTCACCGAGGAGTCGAGCAGAATATTGCTCCCTCCTACGTATATCTCGCGAAGAGACCATGAGGATAAAATCAGAGAGATTAGAGCCCACTCAGAGGCATACCGACAATCTCTCTTTCCACGAACAATAAGAGACTGGAATAGAAGGGAGAACCGATAGAGGTACTCAAAGTACCCTCCGCCACACACCGTCAGGTGGCTTGCGGAGTATGGATGTAGATGTAGATGTAGATTGCATTCGCAGTTGCACATATAATTTTTAACAAACAGAGAGAATCATATCCGGCTCGTATCGTGTGTCACAGTCGTTACCAGAGGCACAAGAAAAGTGTCAGTGTTGCAGAAGGCAAAGCGCAGCTCATAACAGATTTCCACACAGACCCGAGCTGTAATCGAGCAGTGTAAACGGTGCAGTATGGCACCACCCAGTGTGTTATTCAGCGAGCCTTGCAATACGGAGCCATAACATGTAAGCTCCGAGCTCGGCCGCCCCATGGCGTCCTATCACTGACGGAAAATGTGAAGGCAAGTTGAAGGCAGTAATCACGCTGTACCCTGTAGTAATTCGATGGAAGGATCTGGGTTTCCGGATTGCCTGTAGAATTATACCTGCCAAGTGAGACGTGAATGCGGAAGGATATGAACTCCTTTTACAGCATTATACACTGCATACAGTTGAGGAACAGTTAGGAGACAATAAGTATTTGTGTCAGCATTACAGTGCACCCTGTCATACAGGGTGACTCCAATGGCCCACCTCTGGGATGACTTTCTAGAACGTCGACCTCGCTCCAGACCTCAGTGCCCAACATCACTACGTTCTCTGGTTGCAGCTGCTGAGAGCTGCCATTTTTCCACAGACATTCAAAAACGTCATTAAAAGCGTCGCCAGCAGAATACAAGCCGTTAGAAAGATAAAGGGTGAACACACGCCATATTAACGTCCACAGTAGATGTCCAGATAGATCAGATCAGATGGTGTAGTTGGTTAGAAATGAATCAAGGGTAGTACGATCGTAAGAGATACCAAACGAAAATTTGAGGCTAGACTGACGGTATCTTGATAGGGATGACACAGCATTTTACCGTAAAAGCTGAGTCATCAGTGTGATATCGACCTGATCTTCATCGTCCCATCCAGCGCGCTGTGCGCAGCTCACAGCTAGACGAAAGAGACCACGTTTGAATCTCCGCCGGCTCGCTGCAGGTGAGCTTGCTCTTCCATTGCTCACTGCCTCCGACTGGATGCGCCACACGTACACGCCACCAGAGGGCGCTAAATTCACATTACCTCACTGCTTGCTACCCTGATTCGCCTGCGCGTCTTTTTAAGCAACAGAGTTCTTCGTAGACCGTCAGTGATTCTACAGACTTACAAACCTTAGTACGAAAGGCTACAGTGAGTAAAATTACATTGATTTAGCGAAACACTACCGTGCCTTATAAGCTATCAGTGACTCATACACTGAACAGCCAAAGAAACTGGTACACACCCTTGTAGGGCCCACGCGAGCACACAGAAGTACCATTACACAACGTGGCATGGACTCGACTAATGTGTGAAATAGTGCTGGAGGGATTGACAGCATGAATCCTGCAGGGCTTCCCATAAATCCGTAGGAGTACTAGGGGGTGGAGATCTCTTCTGAACAGCATGTTGCAAGGCATCCCAGATGTGCTCAATAATGTTCATGTCTGGAGAGTTTCGTGGCCAGCGGAAGTGTTTAAACACAGAAGAGTGTTCCTGGAGACTGCACGTGTGGAGTGTCGCATTGTCCTGCCGAAATTGCCTACATGTCCATTGGAATGCACAATGAACATGAATGGATGCAGGTGATCAACAGGATACTTACGTATGTGTTGTAAGTAGGCTGTTTAGGTTTTTTTATTGATAACGCCACCTCAGTATGAAAATCACCGGCTGTGCCGTGTGCAGTCTGTGGCTGCTTTGCATTGTTGTAATACTCAACCATTGTAGTGTTAGGCAGCTGGCTGTGAACAGCGCGTAGCGCTGGGCAGTTGGAGGTGAGCCGCCAGCAGTGGTGGATGTGGGGAGAGAGATGGCGGAGTTTTGTAATTTGTCATGATATCAAGGTAAATACATTGTTTGTTCTCTATTAATATCTTTCATTTGCTAACTATCCCTATCAGTAGTTAGTGCCTTCCATAGTTTGAATCTTTTATTTAGCTGGCAGTAGTGGCGCTCGCTGTATTGCAGTAGCTTGAGCAGCGAAGATTTTTGGTGAGATAAGTGATTTGTGAGACGTATAGTTTAATGTTAGTAAGGGCCATTCTCTTGTAGAGAATTTTGAAAGTCAGATTGCGTTGCGCTAACAAAATATTGTGTGTTGAAAGTCAGATTGCGTTGCGCTAAAAAAAAAAAAAATATTGTGCGTCAGGTTAAGCACAGTTGTGTAAAAATAATTAAAAGGGGACGTTTCATATGGCGACCCTGCCAGGATACCTCACTGGAATCTTCTGATTTTTTCTTGTAGTTTGTGCAATTAGTGTAGATTTTGTTTATTGCTAGCGCGTAATAGTAGAGAGA
This sequence comes from Schistocerca nitens, assembly GCF_023898315.1. NCBI lineage: Eukaryota > Metazoa > Arthropoda > Insecta > Orthoptera > Acrididae > Schistocerca > Schistocerca nitens. Next base: position 440,805,261 of record NC_064617.1, on the reverse strand, counting down.
ATCTCCTTTATAGTTGTAGTTTTCATTGTTGTACAGTAAAACAGTTGTGGCATGCATGTAGATTTGCACCAAGTATTTCGCAGCTGTGCTTGCAATTAACTACATATTATTTTCAGTGCTATGTTAATGTGTTCTCTTATTTTTGCTCTTCAAATTGTGTTTTTCTGTGTTGTCGTGTGAAATACTGTGACAATAATGGCGTGTGAAAAACGTAATACTAGGCTCCAAAGTAAACTGCGAAATGACAGCGAAGACGAAAGCAGTATGTTAGCGCCGCAGAGTAATGAATTAACTAATGTTAAAAGTAGTAACTTGGTAACTGTGCATAGGGAAATGGAGCGGGCGGCAAACAATGGTGTAGACAGTGAAACAATTAGTGAGCAGGGAAGCATTATCGATCGGTCGGTCGGCAACAGCTCGCCTCAGGAATCCGAAATGACAGGACACAATTTCGCAAATACTGTAGATTCAGGTTCTGGGTCATCACCGTTTTCTCAAATGAGTCAAGACACATTTTCTGCTTGTCAAAATGTGAATGTTGTCTGTGAAAATGCACTGCCAAAAAGCATAGAGAAACAGATTCCAGACACTAATACATTATTATTGCAATTAATGCAACAAATGGAACAAAATCAGAGACAAATGGAACAAAATCAGAAACAAATGGGACAAAAGCTTGAAAAATTAGACACAATGGAACAACACCAGAGACAAACACAGCAACAGTTAGACGCAATGGAACAAAATCTTCAAAAGTTAGACTCATTGGAGCAAACTCTTGAACAAACACGTGAGGATTTAACTAATGAGTTACATCACATTGAATCGAAATGTCAAAAAGTCTGTAACGACGTAAAAACACAAATTTGTGAGCATTTCCAACCTATTTTTTCGCGTCATGAAAATGCACTACAGAATCACGAAGCAGCCATAAAAGAACTGCAAACTACTGTTCATGAAAATCATGAGACCTTACAAGCTAAATTTGACTCGGTTGCATCTACCGATTCGGTTACGCAACTTGCAAAAACTCAGGAAAACTTGAAGGACACAGTAGATTCGATTTCAACACAAATGGACAATCTGAAACTTGGTTCAGAAAAACACACTGAGGAAATGTGTTCACTATCGGAGAAAGTAGCCGAACTTTCGGATCAGTTCACTAACTTATCTACGAAGGTAGATGATAATCTGAACGACACAAAACCGGTAGTCTTTAATGACACAGAAGAGAGCGAACAAATTAAGAAACTGAAACAAAATCTGAATCAAATTAATACGCAACACCAAAGAGAAATCCGCGAAGTACAAGATCAGCTGACACAGGTAATACAAGAATTACGTATTTCAGAGGACACTCGCGCCCCAATACGGGAAGAGGGACATAGAAATACGGAAAAGCCGCAACATAATAACACAGGGCATTTCGGAAGTTATGAAAGAAATTGGCAATGTGCACCGAATTTTGAGATGGAACCGCCGACACGACCTAACAATGACAGATATGCTACTCGCCGACACGATGATTTTGACTATAAGCTATTTATTACTACACGTAAATTCAAAACATTTAAGAACTCTGGCAACGACATTCATCCACAAGCATGGCTCCATCAATTCTCTCATTGTTTTCCTCCCAACTGGTCATTGCAGCACAGATTAGAATTTATGTGTGGCTACTTAGAGAATGAACCAGCTGTAAGAATGCGATCGGTCATTCACGATTGCCACAGTGAAGGAGAATTTTACCATGCCTTCCTCTCAGCATATTGGTCTCAAGCCACACAAGACCGAGTAAAACATAGCATCATAATGATGAAACGTTTCGAACAATCTGAATTTTCCAGTATTATGAAATATTTTGAAGACATGTTGCATAAGAATCAGTATCTTTCAAACCCATACAGCCCCTCAGAACTCATCCGAATTTGCTTAATCAAACTGCCTGAACATTTACGACATATTATTTTGGCAGGACGTTGCAAAGACGACATTGAAGCATTTCAAGGACTCTTACAAGAACTGGAAATTGACACTGACAATCGCGGAACGCACGAGCACAACAATTACAGATCACATCCGTCGCAATTCCGCGATGAAAGAAATAATAACTGGACGCGACAAGGCTATTCTCACAACACAAATCGTGACCGAAACAGACACCACCCGTATGACAACCGTTGGCAGAGTAGTAATAATTACAGGGAAAGATCACCTCTCCGCGGTAATGACTATTACAGAGACAATCAGAGAAACAGACAATATGGGAACCAAAACAATTATTATTACGAGGGACAGAATAACTTTAGACGCAACGGTCCAGCGCGCAGTTACGATTCAGGGAGAAATTCTCCACCACTTAACCGACAAGAAAGAAACCACAGAAACTACCGACATGACGACAGACGATGTGATCATAACGACAGACCTGAATTGCATCAGAACTGGCGAGATTTAAACAGGGCAGGGCCCTCTCGTCACGGTGAATTTGTAGAAGTTAGGTCTCCAAATCCCAATAACGACGCGCGCCAACAGAGAGACAATAGGCAATGACTCATACCACAGGCAGCCACAAAACGTTCGTATGAGACTAACGACGCAGCTGCCGTAGCTAGTAACTACGTAAAAATGGAAGACATTAGGGACATCTTACTCCAAGAACACGACGTAAAACATAACAACATTGCATATCCTGTGATTCACATTACAGTAAATGACGTAAAATTTACGGCAGTACTTGACTCTGGCAGTCCCATTTCAGTAATTAGTGAAACAGCCTTTAGCAAATGCAACAAATCGAACGATTGCCCCACACTTCCGTTACGTAAGATTAAATTACAAGGTGCAATCTTTGGAAAAAGTGTAGATGTACGCCAACAAACCAACTTAGAATTCTTTTGTCAAAGCCACAGTTTCTTTATGAACTTTCTTATTGTTCCATTATTGTCGACGGAAATTATATTGGGAGTAGACTTTTTGAATGAATACAAAGCAATCTTAAACTTTCACGATGCTGAAATAAGTTTAGAAAAAGAAGGTAAGTCACTAGCTTTGAAATTTGAAGATTGGCTCTCAAACCATGACGAGGAAATTAATCGGCTTTACCTTCTGTTAGACAACAGTTCGGAATTTTCTACGGAACTAGACACTAACAATCACTCTGCAAGTACTGACAGGGGTGATATCGACAGCGCATTTGATACTAATGAGTTAATTCAGAATAAAATTCAAACAATTGAGAATTGTAATGACAATGATAGGCAAGACCTTTTTGAGATTTTACAAGCACATTCCACAGTTTTTACTCATAAAACAGGAACAATCAAGGGATTTCAATACCAATTTCGTGTTCGTGAGCATACTAAATTTTGTGTTAGACCATACGTAATTCCGGCGCATTATAGGGACCGTGTTAGAACAGAAATACAATCTATGCTTGACGAGGGCATTATTGAGCCTGCAGTAAGCTCATACAACAATCCATTACATGTTGTTGAGAAGAAAAATGGATCAATCAGGCTTGTCTTAGATTCGAGACAAATTAATACTATCATTATTCCTGAAACAGACAGGCCGCAAACGTTGGAAGAACTTCTTCAAAATTTCAATGGTGTAAACGTGTTGTCTTCCATTGATCTCAGATCCAGCTTTTATCAGATCGAACTTCATCCAGAATGTAGAAAATACACAGCTTTCCTTTGTTTCGGCGTTTGTTATCAGTTTCGGAAACTTCCTTTTGGTTTGAATATTTCTTCAGCAGCATTCGTTCGCGGGCTAAATTCCATATTACCTGAGTTCTTAAAACGTCACATCACCTTATATGTGGACGATATTCTAATAGCAGAAGCTTCATGGGAACAACATAATCGCATCCTCAACAGTTTGTTACGTATTTTTGCAGAATCTGGAATTACAGTTAACTTGGAAAAGTCTGAATTCGGTAGGTCAAAGGTGAGGTTTTTAGGACATATTATTTCTTCTGAAGGCATTCAGCCGGATCCTGAAAAGTTAGAAGCAATCAGAACCATTCCAGTTCCATCCACAAAAAGACAAGTCCGCGGTTTTCTAGGCCTCGTAAATTTTTACCGTCGTTTTCTGAATATGCAAATTCTTGTTACACCAAAACTTTGTTCTCTCACTGGAAAAAACACTATTTGGAACTGGGACGAACAAGCACAATTGGAATTCAATTCTTTGAAAGAATCGCTACTTAACGCGCCAATACTAGCTCATCCAGATCTGTCACAAGATTTCTGCCTTAGCACGGATTCCTCTAAAGTCGGACTTGGTGCCCATTTATTTCAAGAAGCCACAGAAAATGACACAACTGTTCAGAAAACCATTGCTTTTGCTAGCCGAGTGCTAACAAAATCTGAAAAAAATTATTCTGTTACTGAATTAGAAGCTTTAGCTATCGTTTGGGCATTTAACAAATTCCGTTTCTTTCTTTCTGGTAAGCACGTAAAGGTATACAGTGATCATCGTGCATTACAATTTCTTATGTCTTCAAAATTAAATCATGACAGGTTAAAACGTTGGGCATTGTTTCTGCAAGAATTCCACTTCACAATAGTCTACATTCCCGGCAAGGAGAACATTGTTGCGGACGCACTGTCACGCGCACCGGCTGGGCTTGAGAAAAGTAACACAGAAGGCAACCTCGAGAAAAATTTCAGTATTCTTTACATTCAGAAAGTCGCCTTTGAAAACTTCATCACCACATCTTTGAAGGACATTGCTCATGAACAAGATAAAGATCCGATTTGGAAAGATATCAAAAGCAAATGGCATGAAAAGACACACACACAGATTCGGCATTATTATCTGGTTAGAAACAACATACTGTTCAAACGCTGCACTGTTGATGACAAGCTATGGGTACTTTGCATTCCTGACGATTTTGTTAATAAGCTCATTTGGTACATTCATTTCAGCTACGCACATTTTGGTCCACGAAAATGTTATCATATTCTTCGAACGACTTGTTATTTTAACAATATGGAAAAGAGAATTCGAAGAGTCTTGTCTATTTGTAAACTTTGTCAAAAGGCGAAACCATCTACTGTCTCACATTGTGCTCCGTTGTTTCCTATTGTTCCTTCTAAATTAAAAGAATTTGCTGCAGTTGATCTATTGGGACCCCTTGTCAGAACATCGAATGGATTTTCGTACGTTCTAGTCGCTGTTGAACTTACTTCCAAATTTGTTTCTTTCACTCCGTTACGTAAAGCCACTGGACGATCTGTATCCAACGCCTTTGTTAAAAATTTCTTACGTGAAGTTGGCCACGTTGCCAAAGTCATTTCAGATAACGGACCGCAATTCAGATCTGCTGTTTGGTCTCGCATGCTTCGCAACCATAAAATCAAACCTGTTTTTATTTCATTGTACTCACCACATTGTAACCCCTCCGAACGGATTATGAAAGAAATCAATAAGCTTTGCAGACTTTATTGTCACAGAAAGCATCAGCATTGGGACAGATATTTACACTTATTTCAAAACGTGCTGAATGAAATGCCTCATGACTCCACTGCTTTACCACCTACTCTTGTGCTGAAGAATGAAAAACCACCGAACAGAATCAGAGAACTTGTACCTTTCCCGAATACACGTAAACTTCGACACAAAGACATAATTGATTTGGCTCTTAAAAATATAAAATCTGCAGCAGACAAAAGGAGAAAACTACACAGAAAAGCAAATGCAAAGAAATTGTATATGGGTCAGAAAGTTCTCATTAAAGCTCATTCATTGTCACATAAGAAGAAACACTTGAGCCACAAATTCTTTCTAGTTTACAATGGACCTTACAGAATCCGACGTATACCACATGATAATTGCGTTGAAGTTGAAACTCTGCGTACTAGGAAGAGTAAAGGTTTACACCACATTTCACATGTAAAACCGTTTATTGAAAGATAATCTGCTTTTTTTTAATGCAACATTTTGGTTTACTTGCAAATACATTATGGATTCAAGGTGGTTTCTGAGAGATACCAGATGATACAGGGGTTAGTTTATGTGACAGCTACACGATGTTATCACGACGCTACTAATGAGTGACAGTTTACAATGTTGCTTTTGAGGTGTTTCTGTTTTATATTTGCACAGTTTTCTGAATTCTTTTGGAAAGAAAAACATGTTTTATTAGTAACTTTTGTGGTATAGCTACAATGAGACAGCCTTTTTCGTGGCACAACAATACGTTACAGGACAGTACTTTCCTCATCACGGCAATAAGCGTAATAACTAAGATATCTATACGCAAAGCATTTCACTTTTGTGTATCATGAGGTAAGTACAGTGACTTTTGTGGAACTCAGCTTTCGGAGGACGATATCTACGACACTTACACAGAGATTATCTTACAACAAGACGCACAGTTTAGCGCTACAGGACACGTATTTGAGTGATTAATTTTGTACTTAAAACATTTATTTTTAAAGATTTTTAAATTGCAAAGAAAGTTTTCCGAGATATATTTCATTCCATTGCTGTAATCTGTAACACCTGAGGGTATAATTACATTAATCCTCATGGGGGTACACGCTTACTTTGTGTACCATGTGTTTGGCACGCACAAGGAGCCCTAGCTAATATGGTATTTGCTTATACAACTTTACACATCGGTACCATATTTCTCCAACACATAAATTACACAGCTATCTGATTATTTACCTGAGAGAGACAAACATTTTTTTTACTACATTAGTGACAGACGTTCACGTAATTTCACAGTTGGATACCTTCACACTTATGAAATTGTATTTTGTCTGTACTTTGTGAACTGTTCATATTTTTTCGGAACCATTGTGATACTATGAGAGCTTTGAATGATGTGTTTGGTATGGGATTATGATTTTTAAAGTACGTTTGAGGCAGATGACACTTTTGACATGAGCAGAGAATTTTTTTTAGGTTTTGAAATTAGAAAGCTACGACGATTTTGAGAGTTGACTGAGGTGTTATGATGTTATTTTTACGGCGACGATGTGTATTATGTTGTTGAGGTATGTTTATTATCAATGAGATGATGCTGTATGAGGAATCTGATTATGATACGTATGTTACGATGAAATATTGAAGTGTCGACGAATATGTATATGTATAATAAGGTAAGGAGTAATGAATAGTGGATAGGAACTCTGCTTTGTGGAAAAGGATGTTGGAAACTAAGAATCGTATTTTAGAATTATGAAATGTGTGTAAATGCGTGAATGTATCACAATGCTGACGAAAATTTTTTGGACACTGTTATATTCATAGGATTTTGTTTTTACAGATTTGCAACACTAATTCTTGACCTGTGAAACATTTTTATATAAGACTGCCATTGTAGTGGAAACTGCTGTCGTAAATATTTCCGTACGAAAGTTAAGAGACCACCTGCACGTAATGCGTCGCGGGCACCCACCTGGGCGACAGCCGCCCGAACAAAAAAAAAAAGCCATTAGCCTTCCAGCGGCACAGGTAGAAGAAAAAAAAAAAAGGGTGAGGCCATTATAATCGCTATTGACATTCTTTTGTAGAAAGCATCGCAAAAACGACACGGTCGAACTTGAAAACATATGATTACACTGGATGCCTAATGAAATGACGAGAAATATTTTTATGTCTATACACCTGATTATGACTACTGTCTCTCTAGTTGAGAGATTTTTCTACTAACTTATGAAATACCTCATGACTACTGAATGATATTTTTATGCTTTGCTTTGTACATAGTTGCTTATTTCATTTGATATCTAGTTTCTAGCTGCACTGCAGCATTGGTTCAAATAAAATTTTGTAGATGTACTAATATAAATATTTTCTGTCTACAGATCGAGTAAATAATAATTTAAAAAACAATGATGGAGCAAAAAAAAAAATCATTTACCTTCACAGGAACTGCATACATAATTTTCTTTTCTAGTACTTAGTAATTTTTTTGTAGACTTAGTTTTTGTGGTGCACCACTTTAATTACTTAGACATTAAGATGTGATTATACATTTCCCTTATCTGCATTGTTATCTTTAGTGTACTATTTTCTCTGCTTGAGCTATGTCATATTTAGGTATAAGTTTCTGCTGTTTGCCAGGCATAGTGTTATTGAATTTGATTTTGTATTATTCTGTTAAGCCAGTTTTACTAATGATTTATTTTTATATTTTTATTGTTTGCTGCACATTGCCTTACATTAGTTGTAATATTACAATTGCTTTGCTAATTTCTTAATACTGCTTGCTTCGCAAATCTGCGTTTTTTTTTATTGCTGTTTATATTAATTGTTTTATGTGATGCTGCATTGCCTCGTCCCTTAGTTTAGCATCTGAGCTCAGTAGATATAAGTTAGCTTAAGAGGGGGTAGCCTATAAGATAATGAGTAGCGACTAATTAAAAAAAAATGCATTGAGAAGCTATACGAGTAAAGTACAGAAAGCAGGTATAGGTAGGATTTTCTTGGGAATAAATAATGAGGTAAGAAATATGTGAAATAAATACAGAAAGCATGCTTGGATAGGATTTTTTTGGTAGAAGCAAAGGTTGAAATAAGACGAAAGATCTATGGAATGAAGTTTTGGGTTGGACTGCAGTACCAAATGTTACACTGAAAACAAACCCTGTCCTTTCCTTTTGTGTTATGCCACTATGTGTTTGTGTACCCTTGTGTATTTCTTTTCTTCCTGTCTCTGTGTAGTTTCATAGAATTTTTCTTCTTCTAATACTAAGCTACATGAACTATGATGAGGAATACTGTTATCCTCAAATATAATTTGCATTGATAATATGTTATTTACTTTGTAAACATGTTTAAACAGTATTTGTTCTGTTTTGTTTTAATGCTCATGTGGAAGTTGATATTCCAAAAGTTATTCTGATCTTTATGTATGTACTTATGTCATTATTTTTGTAACACTGATGTATATGTTTATTTCTATTCTTTTGTAAAGCCCCTATTACTACGAATGTTATCTCTACTATTATGTTTTTAATGATGTATTTTGTACCTTTGTAATTGTATTCTTATGTTATAAAATTGTAATTGACACCAGGTCATCAAATTAAGTAACTTGTAAGTTACATTTCACTGCACACGTTTCTATTGGTCATAGTATATGGACAATATGTGAGGAGTAGGGACTGTTAGTGTTTGCACGTGTGTTAATAATTCAGCAAGGGACTGGATAACAGCATTGCTTGTTCTAAGGACAATTCCAACAACTTTGTGAGTGCACAAGTGGTGGTTATGGACTTGTTATATTATCCGCAAGACTCTTCAATGGTGATTGTGTACCTGCACAGTCACAACAGATGGCTGCTGGCCATCTCTACAAGGACTACAGTGGGTCTGCGCCTCTGGGTGGCCCACCAATACCGTAATCTCTACCAGGACTACAGTGGGTCTGCTCTGTGATGACCTACCCACCAATACTCTTCAAAACTTCGACTGACTCTGCTGTGGGTTTGCTCTCTTGTGGCCTATTACCTGTCAGCATGTCGAGAGTCAGCACTGTCTTTCCGTTGGAAGGACAACGATACTTCTTCAAGACTGCATGGAAATCCACTACTTCCGTGTGCATTTTCTTTTACTGCTCAGACTTTGAGAAAAACACTGCAATGTGTTGAATGATCAGAACTGTCTTTATGGACTGTGAGAAAATTTTAGCTTTTGACCAACATTGTATCAATAAGTGTGTGCATTTGATTTCTTTGTTATTGTAATTGTGAAAAAAAATTTTTTAACAGATATGTATTGGCCAGTGCCCAACAAAATTTGTAAAATTTTTGTGGGGAGCATGGGGGCTATGTAAGTAGGCTGTTTAGGTTTTTTTATTGATAACGCCACCTCAGTATGAAAATCACCGGCTGTGCCGTGTGCAGTCTGTGGCTGCTTTGCATTGTTGTAATACTCAACCATTGTAGTGTTAGGCAGCTGGCTGTGAACAGCGCGTAGCGCTGGGCAGTTGGAGGTGAGCCGCCAGCAGTGGTGGATGTGGGGAGAGAGATGGCGGAGTTTTGTAATTTGTCATGATATCAAGGTAAATACATTGTTTGTTCTCTATTAATATCTTTCATTTGCTAACTATCCCTATCAGTAGTTAGTGCCTTCCATAGTTTGAATCTTTTATTTAGCTGGCAGTAGTGGCGCTCGCTGTATTGCAGTAGCTTGAGCAGCGAAGATTTTTGGTGAGGTAAGTGATTTGTGAGACGTATAGTTTAATGTTAGTAAGGGCCATTCTCTTGTAGAGAATTTTGAAAGTCAGATTGCGTTGCGCTAACAAAATATTGTGTGTTGAAAGTCAGATTGCGTTGCGCTAAAAAAAAAAAAAAATATTGTGCGTCAGGTTAAGCACAGTTGTGTAAAAATAATTAAAAGGGGACGTTTCAGTGTCACCTGTCAGAGTCGTATCTAGACGTATCAGGGGTCCCATATCACTCCTCCAGCACACGCCTCACACCATTACAGAGCCTCCACCAGCTTTAACAGTCCCTTGTTGACATGCAGTGTCCATGGATTCATGAGTTTCTCTCCATATCCGTACATGTCCATCCGCTCGATACAATCTGAAACGAGACTCGTTCGACCAGGCAACATATTTCCAGTCATCAAGAGTCCAATGCCGATGTTGACGGGCCCAGGCGAGGCGTAAGGCTTTGTGTCGTGCAATTATCAAGGGCAAACGTGTGGGCCTTCGGCTCCGAAAGCCCATATCGATGATGTTTCGTTGAATGATTCGCACTCTGATAGTTGTTGATGGCCCTGCATTGAAATCTGCAGCAATTTGCGGAAGGGTTGCACCTTGTCACGTTGAACGATTCTCTTCAGTCGTCGTTGGTACCTTTCGTGCAGGGTCTTTTTCTGGCCGCAGTGATGTCGGCCACCAATAAATCCTTTAGGCTTCTCTTAAACTGAATTTCATTGGTTGTTAAGCTTTTTATGGCTGCTGGCAAGTTATTGAAAATGTGTGTTCCTGAATAATGCACACCTTTTTGTACAAGACTAAGTGACTTTAAATCTTTGTGAAGATTATTCTTATTTCTAGTATTGATTCCATGAATTGAGCTGTTGGTTTGAAAAAGTGATATATTTTTAATGACAAATTTCATTAAGGAATAAATATATTGGGAAGCAGTAGTTAGTATCCCTAGTTCCCTAAACAGGCTTCTGCAGGATGTTCTTGAGTTCACACCACATATAACTCTCACTGCACGTTTTTGTGCCCGGAAAACTTTAGCTTGGCTTGATGAATTACCCCAAAAAATAATCCCATATGACATTATGGAATGAAAGTAAGCATAGTATGCCAGCTTTTTCATTTTTATATCCCCTATGTCTGACAAAATTCGCATTGCAAACAGAGATTTGTTAAGACGCTTCAGCAGTTCTGTGGTGTGCTCCTCCCAGTTGAATTTATTATCAAGCTGTAATCCCAAGAATTTAACACTGTCCACTTCTTCTATCTTCTTGTCATCGTATGTTAGACATATACTCTTGGGACACCCCTTACAAGTTCTGAACTGCATGTAGTGTGTTTTTTCAAAGTTTAGTGACAAAGAATTGCCTAGGAACCAGTGATTAATGTCCACGAATATTTTATTGGCTGATCTTTCTAAGACTACATTTGACTTGCTATTTATTGCAATGTTTGTATCATCGGCAAACAAAACAAACTTGGCATCTGGTAATGTTACTGATGAAAGGTCATTGATATACACAAGAAAAAGTAAGGGCCCCAAAATGGAACCTTGTGGGACCCCACATGTAATTAGTTCCCAGTTGGATGAGGCCTGATAGCTTGATACATGTCTCTTTCCTAATAACACCCTTTGTTTCCTGCCAGAGATATAAGATTTGAACCATTTTGCAGCGTTTCCTGTTATACTATAATATTCTAGTTTACTTAAAAGGATATTGTGATTTACACAGTCAAATGCCTTTGACAGATCACAAAATATACCAGTTGCCTGCAATTTTTTGTCTAATGAATTAAGCATATTTTCACTGTAAGTGTAGATAGCCTTCTCAATATCAGAACCTTTTAGAAATCCAAACTGTGACTTTGACAGTATGTTATTTGAGATAAGATGGTTATAAAGACGACTGTACATTACTTTTTCGAAAATTTTTGAGAATGCTGGCTACAGTGAAATTGGACGGAAATTTGATGCTATTTCTTTATCTCCCTTCTTAAAAAGTGGCTTAACTTCAGCATATTTCAGCCATTCAGGAAATATTCCACTAATAAACGACTGGTTACACAGATAGCTTAATATGTTACTTAGCTCAGCATCACATTCTTTAATTAACTTTGTTGATATTTCATCATACCCACTAGATGTTTTTGATTTTAAAGATTTTATGATGGACATTATTTCTGTTGGGGTAGTGAGGGTCAAATTCATATTAAGGAAGTTACTTGAAATGTCTGGTTTGAGGTAATCCATAGCAGCATCTACTGAACCTGACAACCCCATCTTTTCAGTAACAGTTATAAAATGTTTGTTAAAAAGTTCTGCAACACTATACACATCTGTCACCAACGTATCATTTACTCCTAATGCTATTTGTTCCTCTTCATGTCTGGTTCTACCGGTCTCCTCCTTCACTATATCCCATATTGTCTTTATTTTGTTATCTGATGTGACTATCTTTTCCTTGTAATATATTTGCTTTGACATCCGTATTACAGTCTTTAATATTTTGCAGTATTTCTTATAATGTGCTATAGCATCAACATTGGAAATGTTTTGGAGTGACAGATACAGTTTTCTTTTTGTTTTACAAGATACCCCTATTCATCGAGTAATCCATGGCTTCTTTGTAGACTTTGCTCTAACCTTGGTAAGTTTTGGGGGAAAGCAGTGTTCGAATAAGGTAAGCACTTTATTATCAAAAGTGTTATATTTTTCATTCATGCCATGAGCACTGTAAACATCAGTCCAGTGAATGTCTCTGAGGAGTGTCCTAAAATAATCAATTTTTGGCTTACTGATTACCCTTTTGAGCTCAGATTTAACAGATTTTATATCCTGTTCAGTATTAACATTTAACAGAAGGAACTGCATGTCATGGTCTGAGAGGCCATTGACTATTGGTTTTGTAATATAATTTTGTTCATTGGACTTTTCTATAAAGATATTATCAATGGCTGTTTGTGAGCAAGTGGCTATCCTAGTGGGGAACTTTACTGTGGGAATTAAGTTGAATGATAGTGTTACTAACTCAAACAAGTTCTTATTGGGAGAGTCTTTAAGTAAATCTACATTAAATGGGCCAGTACAGCTTCAAGGTGGTTGACAAACAGATTAAAGTTACCTGCAGGTGCTCGATATACACTTAATATTATGAAGGATTTTTTGTGAAATTCTAATTCTGTTGCACATGCTTCCATATGCTGTTCTAGGCAAAATTTATGAATGTCTATGTTCTTAAATTTATGACAGTTCCTGATGAATGTGGCAACTCCTCCTTTCTCCATTTCTGATCTACAAAAGTGAGATGCTAACCTAAACCCTGTAACACTTAAAAGTTCTATACCAGTGGTCACATGATGTTCAGAGAGGCAGATTAAATCAGCTGGGTTTGAAGACTCTAATTCATCTATGCAGATAGTTAATTCATTAATTTTATTTCTCAGTCCTCGAATATTTTGATGCAATAAAGATAGCTGACATTTCTCATTGACTGAGTTAAAATTGGGTGGAGTTAAAATATCTGCTGACAGTTGAAAATTCTTAACCAATGGCTGTTTATGCTGATGTAATAAGCTGGAATTATGTTTTTTGATTTCTTTCTCAAACTGAAGATTTGTCTCAGTTCTAACCTCTCTTAAAATTTGCTTTCTTTCTGTCCTCCCTACCCTAAAAAAGAGTCTTTTCTGAATCCTATAACCACTGGTATTTTACCACTCATGACAGTGCCTCCCCCCTTTAACTTTCCTGCTATTTCCCTAGCCAATTTACCCTTCCCCTTCCTGTTGAGGTGAAGGCCATGCCTAGTATAATCACACCTACTGAGAGAATCAACAGGAACCACACCAATGTGTGACCCCGCACCCGACATGAGCAGCCGTTCCAGCTCCAAATTAACTCTCTTGACAGAAGAGTTCAAATGAGGTCGGTCATGGCGCCCAAGAACAGATACAAACTCAACACTAGTATGCCTCGATGCTGATGCAATCTTCGCCAGGTCACACTCTATACTGTACCCAGGATCTCTGTCAATACTGTTACCTGCCCCACCCACTATAACCACGGTGTCTTCCTTAGTGAAATCTTTGCAAAGTGATCCTAAATCCTCTGTCACCTGCTCCAGACCAGCACTAGGTTTAAAAAAATTGGTGACCTGGTATTCTGATCCTAGTTCATCCTGCAAAAGTTGGCCAACACCTCTTCCATGGGAACTACCTAACAACAACACTTTCTTTCTCTTTACTGATTTCCCTACATTCTTACTTTTCAATTTGCTGCTGAAAGTTTGTTGTGCCCTGTCTACACCTGCAACTGCTTGAGGCTCACCAGCTTCTAACTGAAGCAACAGGTCAAATCTATTTTCCACATTCACCATAAAGCTGTCAGACAAAGTTCTAGGCCTGTTCCTCCTGTTGCCTGTTGCCACTTCCCACCTCTTTTTACCCTTCTCCCTCCTTAACCTGTCAAGATCTCCCCTGGCCTTGTCTAACTCAACCTGAAGGGCGGCAATTTTCCCCTCCTGTTCTAGTATCTTCCTATCTCTACTACAAATCCTACAAAACCACTGATGAGTCTCATTTACTTCCCCTATTCCCACGCCACTACAGTCACCCACATCACCACAATAACTTGCCAGCAGCCATAAAAAGCTTAACAACCAATGAAATTCAGTTTAAGAGAAGCCTAAAGGATTTATTGGTGGCCAACTCCTTCTACTCCATTGATGAATTTCTTATTAAAACCAACTGATTTGTATATAAGTACAACATAACTTCTGCACAATTTCAGTGCAGTAATGTGTTCATTGAAAATTTGTGTGTGTGTGTGTTAGTATAATCTAACTTCTGCACCATTTCAGTGCAGTAATGTGTTCATTGTAAATAAGTATTACAGTAGTTGTATTACCTTATAAATAAATAAAAAACTTTTTATTTTAAATTAAGTGCATTAGTATTTGTAAAATGACTCTTAGTGTTCATTAAAAAATGACGATCATTCCACTTGGGACCTGTGGAATGGTACATTAGCTTATTTGTTTTAGTTGTAAATATTTGTCATGTATTGTTGTTTTTCTGACATGTTCCACATCCTGGAGGACCTCCTCACTACGGATCAATTGGAATGAAAGTAAATCTAATCTAATCTAATCTTACACTCGTGAAATGGTCGAACGGGAAAGTCCCCACTTCATCGCTACCTCGGAGATGCTGTGTCCGATCGCTCTTGCGCCGATTATGACACCATGTACAAACTCACTTAAATCCTGATAACCTGCCATTGTAGCAGCAGTAACCGATCTAACAACTGCGCCAGACACCTGTTGTCTCATATAGCCGTTGACGACCGCAGCGCCGTATTCTGCCTGTTTAAATATCTCTGTATTTGAATACGCATGCCTATTACAATTCCTTTGGCACTTCAATGTATAACAGTATCACCATTCAAGACTATTTGTTTCTGTCAAGAACTTTGGGAGTTCAGAACTGATTGGCACTGAATTTTTTTGTGATCACCGGAACTGTTTACTGAAAAAAAAAAACTAATACAGATTGTATGACAAATATTCGCCACTGTCTATTCACTTTTGCCACCGTTCTGACAGCTTCCGTATTTGTGCAACAAACCATTCTTTGGGGATATCCCAGTGTCACTGGTGGATAACTGCATGAAAATAGTTGCTAGGAGCCAGATCTAGCAAACATGGAGCACGTGGCGGCACAGCAAACCCTAGTTCAGGCATAGGCGCAATGATCTGGCAACTGGCACGTGGCTGCGCATTATCGCATTTGTGCAAAGTTCCATTGCCCCCTTTCCTGCAGCGGCGTTGGTGCAGTGAACTGCAGTACCGATTACTGCTGATGAATCGCATTGAGAGGGAGTCAGTCCATCAGCATAATCTCTTCCTGATCCCAGAACACAGTTGTCATTTGTTTCTGCACAAATGTTGCGGCCATGACTTCTTAGGACGATGACTCCCAATATGCTTCCACTCCCTAGACTGTCATTCCTTTTCTGGAATCTCGTGGAAGAACCATGACTCATCAATGGTGACCCAACACTCAAAGAACTCTGTTGGATCTGCGCTGTTATGCTGCATAAACTGTTACCATATCTCCACAAACTTCCGTTTCAGCCCAGTGGTGAGGAAATGGGCACCCACTGGGCACGCACCTTCTTCATCTTCAAATCCTCGTGGATGATGTTGTCGAGGGTTGCCCATGACAGACTTGTTGCCTTCTCTAAATCATCAAACGTGGTTCGCCTGTGCTTTATTATAAAGTCATTCACACTCTGGGTATTGTTTGGTTTGTGTGAAATTCTCTGGACGTCCATAGTTTTTGTGTCCTTCAACACAGTCCCTGCAGTGTCTTAACTCTGATATCCAAAGAATCTGTGCTGTTTTCCAATGTATCGCTACTAACCTGCTGTGGATGTCTGAAGCAGTCACTCCTTCCCTCTAAAGAAACCACACTCTCCACTGCTGCCCAAGCTTGTCTGCTTCCATGTCGTCTTATCAATGTCCTTCAGCGTGCTCGCAAGCCGGAACAAGTGCTACTGCAATGCGCCACCTTTAGGAAGCAGAATACCAAATGGTTCAAATGGCTCTGAGCACTATGGGACTTAACATCTGTGGTCATCAGTCCCCTAGAACTTAGAACTACTTAAACCTAACTAACCTAAGGACATCACACACATCCATGCCCGAGGCAGGATTCGAATCTGTGACCGTAGCGGTCACGCGGTTCCAGACTGAAGCGCCAAGAACCGCACGGCCACATCGCTCGGCAGCAGAATACCATCTGGAAGCAGTAGATAGAACTACAGCCTATCTTTATGCATACGTTGACACACATTTCAAACTGCTGCCTTGCAAGAGTTGAATCGGGAGTACCAGTCAATAATGAACGAAGTAAATACATAACTCAGCACCACAGAAGAACCTACAGCTATACAAAGTTACGTATATCTCTGTTATTATGAGTCCATAATGTAATTAAGTTTATTAAAGTGCTACCTTTTTGTAGACGTCTGTCTTTATCTGGCCACCTCAACAACCGACGCACCAGACAATATACATAGAAGTAATTTCATGCCTTTCGCAATGAAGTGTGTTGGGACCCTTGCTGTTTATTTTATAAGTTAATGATCCAGCAGATAATACTGATCGTAACCTCAGACTTTTTGTAGGTATGCAGTCATCCACAGTGGAGCAATTATATTACATAATTTTCATAAATATCTAGTCATATCATTTTAAATGTTTCAGCTATGGGTTCTTGGTGAAACATTGTATTTTGTTTAAATTAAACGAAACACCTGTTTTGCTATGTTTCACAAATCTTTATTTTCGTACGATCTATGTTTCGGTTTGTAAGCCAATTTACTATAGAACAACTGATTATAATAATAGCATCCAAACAAAGATAAAAACATGTCATCTTCTTCACATATCGCTTCTTGACTTAAACTATAACATGCAATCAGACCTTGGTATGATTTTAAAGTGGTATTAAGATTAGCAACTTGCTTCAAATATTCAGAAACTTAAAACTTCGCACTTCACCAAGCACATAAAAGCACTGTTCTATGACTACAACATTGACGAGTCACAACTTGAAACAGTCAACTCATACAAGTAACCTGGTGTAATAACTAGTGGTCACATGAAATGGAATGATCGCATGACCCCAGTCGATGTTAAAGTAGGTAGCATACAGGGGAGAGACAAAAATATGAAAAGACTGAAAATATAAGACATTACCTTGCCTAAATACGGTGTAGAAATGAAAATGAAATGATCGTATGGCATTTATTGGTCGGGATACCACCTTCAGGGTTCGGCCGCCGTATTGCAAGTATTTTTAGTTGACGCCACTTCGGGGACTTGCATGTCAATTCAATTCACTTCAATTCAATTTATTAGCGTCCTTGTAGTACATCATCAAAATGACATAGGACTTGTCAATAAACATTACAATTTAAAATACATGTACATGAGAATTTATAATTTAATTTACTTGTCACTTAGGCATTACAATTTAATAGAACTATAAGAACATTAACATAAAAATATACAAGTAGGATAACAACGTACAAGAAAAAAGCTACTGATTCTCACATCAAAGATTATTTCCATTCTTACATTAACACTGTTTCACACTTTCATAGAAACAGCAAGTATTTAAATGTGAGCAATTACACATATTTATTATGTCATGGATATATTAACTGCGCTTTTATTGTCAACGACTCATAAACTCTTCAATACTGTAAAAACTATTGCTCAATAACATGTTTTTTAATTCTCTTTTAAATATGTCCAGTTTAGGTATTATTTTTAGTTCTTTGGGGAGAGCACTGTAGAGGATTTTGGGTTGGTGTAGTACACTTTTGTGATATACAGCTGTTTTATGAATATCTCTGTGGAAATCATTCCTATTCCTTGTTTCGTAGTTGTGAAATTCTCTGTTTAATGTATAAAATTCCTCGTGTTCTTTTAAGAAACATATGCTTTCATATATGTATAAGGATGGTAGTGTCATGATTTTTAATTCTTTGAAAGCATGTCTACAAGAGTCTCCATATCCTATACCTTTTATTATTCTGACTGCCTTAATGAATGTTTTGTTAGACTGACGTTCCCCCAAAACTGTACACCGTATCTTAATAAACTGTGCATGAATGAGAAATAAACACATAACACTGTTTTAATATTACATGAGCTTTTAAGCATTCTAAGTATATAACATGTTTGACTTAATTTTTTGTTCAATGGTATTACATGCTTTTCCCATCTTAAGTGTTCATCAAACCATACTCCCAAGAATTTAGTGTATGATGCTTGTTCAGTCTTACACTTGCCCAGTTCTACTGTAAGGTTAGTTTTTATTTTATTTGTAATATGTCTGAAGCTGATCCACTTTTTTTTTTTTTTGCATTCACAATGAGTCTGTTTTCATTAAACCGTCTGTCTGCTTCGTCTGTTGCTAATGTGACTTTTTCCTGTAAGTCAGCTTCACTATTTGCTTTAACAAGCAAACTTGTATCATCAGCAAAAAGTACTGTTTCTGCTTCAGATAGTTGACTTGGTAGGTCACTGATAAATATTAAAAACAGTAATGGCCCTACTACAGATCCCTGGGGTACTCCATACAAAACTCTCTCGAATCTTGATGAATATGTCCTATCTGCATGGCTTATCTCCACCTTCTGATACCTGTCCGACAGATATGAAGGACTCACAACAGCCAGTCGCTGCCGGGAATCGAACCCGAGCCCCCTTGTTTGGTAGGTGGTAACGCTACCGCTGCGCTATGGAGGCGGACACACGATGTAGAAAAACTGTTGGCACTCAAAACAGCTTCCAGTCGTCTCGGAGTGGAGAAATACAAGTCCTGTATGGTTTTCAACAGAATCTTATACCATTCTTCCTGCAAAATAGTGGCAAGTTCTGGCAATGATGGTGGAGGACAGCGATCACGCACCTTCTCTCCAAAGCAGACAAAAAGGTTCAATAATATTGAGATCCTCGTACACACAGAACCAGTCCTGGACGATGCGAGCTATGTGAACAGGGACACTGTCATCTTGGATTGCATCATCACCATTGGTGAATAAACATTGTACCATGCGATGGACCTGACCAGCCAAAATGGTCATATAATCCCTGGCAGGAATGTGACCTTGCAAAGTAACCATGGGTCCATGGAATACCACTGTATGGCTGCCCAAATCATAAAGGAACGCCAGCCATGTTTCACTCTTGGGACGTAAACTCGGTCAAAAGTTGGAAACAGTGTGAAACAAAATTCGTACGTCCAAGTGATATCCTACCATTGTTCCACAGTCCCGGTTTCTTGACTTAGACACCACGTTATCCTGTTACGGGCAATTGCAGCACTGATGAGTGGGTTTGGAATTCTTATTCGCCTTGTATTTACCCGCTTGTAGAGCTCTTTTCGTCTTGTTATGTGCTGCAGGGTTCGCGAGTACGACATTCAGCTCTGCCGTGATTTTTGCAGTTGTTGGCCTCTACAATGACAATCTGTCACTATCATTCAACACACATTTTCCTCCATGTTGTGACTTGGCGGATAATGTTTCTCTGCTTTCCTTGTATGCGGTATAAATCTTCGATGCGGTGCCTCTTCGAAACACCAAACACTTCGTTGCCCTTGGTTACAGAAGCACCCACCATACGAGCTCCAACAGTTTGCCCACTCGTTCGAATGCACTGAGTTCCGACATAATGCACTCACAACTACACAGAACAAGTTTCTGACCACGATGTGTTGAGCACA
The DNA here is from genome assembly GCF_023898315.1 of Schistocerca nitens. NCBI lineage: Eukaryota > Metazoa > Arthropoda > Insecta > Orthoptera > Acrididae > Schistocerca > Schistocerca nitens. Next base: position 440,784,779 of record NC_064617.1, on the reverse strand, counting down.
TGGCACAGGGGCTGTTCATGGCCAAATACAACAGGGCAATCTGCAGGCTTGGCTAGCCTCTGAGTCATGTATTTATAGCAGTGTTTCCGCATTTTTGTCCACCCCCTGTACTTCTTTCATTGGTAGGATACAGGATAAAGGAGGACTATACAAATGGTCACAGGTTTGTTTGAGGCAAGGGGAGCGTCACGGAAAAGCTTGCAATAACTGAGCTGACAGACGACTGAAGGGAGACGGTGGCTATCCCACCAAAGACTACTTACAAAATTTTAGGAACCGCTGTTAAGGGATACTCTAAAGCCCGCTAGGTCTCGCCGCCGTACAGGACCACGAGGACAAAATGGCTCAAATGGCTCTGAGCACTATGGGACTTAACTTCTGAGGTCATCAGTCCCCTAGAACTTAGAACTACTTAAACCTAACTAACCTAAGGACATCACAAACATCCATGCCCGAGGCGGGATTCGAACCTGCGACCGTAGCGGCCGCGCGGTTCCAGACTGTAGCGCCTAGAACCGCTCGGCCATCCTGGCCGACTTCCACGAGGACAAGATAAGACTAATTACACTGCACGAAGGGGCGTTTAAGCAATCATTCTTCCTTTGTTCCGTACTTGGACGGCGAGGGAATAAATGTGAATATGTGATAGAATGCTGATACTCCTTAACATTAATTTCACAGTGGTTTGCACAATATGAACGTAGATGTAGAACTGAAACAATTACGAGCCGCACAGTAAAGTGACATCGCTCTTTCAAACATCAGACCCGAGAGAATATCACGCTCTTCCTGTAGCGCGGATATCTTTCGTTTTCGAACATCGGAGCATGTTTAAATAATTATATACCAAAAGACCTGCGCATGTCCTAGGGAATTTAGAAACGTATAAAGAACTTTCGTGAAACTTCCAGTAAAAATTTTAATAGTTTAGTAGGTTGATTTGGGGGAGGAGACCAAACAGCGATGTCATCGGTCCTATCGGATAAGGGAAGGATGGGGAAGGAAATCTGCAGTGCCCCTTTAAAGGAATCATCCTGGCATTTGCCTGAAGCCATTTAGGGAAATCACGGAAAACCTAAATCAGGACGGCCGCGGCCGGATGCGAATTTGAATCGTCGTCCTCCCCTATGCGAGTCCAGTGTGCTAACCATTGTACCACCCCGCTCGGTGAAATTTAATTATAGATACCCAGTACCTATAAACGAGCTCAGGACAAAACATATTCAGGCAGTAAACTAACATTAAGCTATACAGTGTTTTTAACGCTGACGACGATAAACTTTGCAGGTTTAAACTTTACGTTTTGGAAAAGAAACACTGACAATGATAGACGCTACAACTTTAAGCTTTTCGTTTTGAACAAAAGAGGAAGCGAAACAGCCATATGCCAGACGCATAAAATCATGGAAACTTCCACTACGTGATAATGTGAAGTTTGCGAAAGACGAAGAGTATACTCTACCATGTTTTAAAAGATGAGTTCTATGTGTATGACATTCAATTTGGTATTTACTTCGATTTACAAGAAACTCTTTGTGTACCCATGATTAAATTAAAATTTTCGATGGACCAGATGTAAATTGGACTGTAAATGGCATTTTAAATTCAAGGAAAAATAATTTCCCTTAGAAGGCGTAGAGAACCGTAGACAACTATGATAGATGCCTCGGCGCCCTTGCCATTGCGTTTTTATAATAACAAGAGATGTTAATCTGCTAAAATATTTTTTTCTGCGGCCAATCACGATACATTTTCAAGCAAGTCTAAGCGTTACAAAGCTTCTCCTTCAATCTTTCCCACTCTATCTCTTTTTCACTCCTACTCTGACTTCACTAGAAATAATAATTCAATGAAGCTTGTGAAAATAAAATTGTAACAACGAACAGTGAGCAACTGAAATAACTAAGAACACTTTAGAACTACAGCAGTGCGAAATTCGGAAGGGTTGTGTATTATCGTCAGAAAGGTGAAGATCTGCTTCATTTCAGTTATATTTTAATTTCTTACTTTTGGTATTTCTCGCCAGAGAGACTAACGTGCTTCAACATGCAGACTGGCAAAGGTTAAGTTTCTCCGATGCTGAAGCCAAACTTTACGCGCACAACATTCGTTGCGTTACAAAATGATCGCGGTACATTTGATCCTCACCTTCGGTAGCGAAAATTACTCTAGGAATGCGTTACGGTGTAACCTGTCTTAGAACAGGACGTTCACCTTGTCAACAGCCTGTGCTATCGTGCGGGCCGCAAGCTGCCAACGCTTCTGTGGCACGAACGCCTGCCAAATACAGGAGCGGGCGTGCTTGCCATCTCAAATCGTCTGTATGCTTCGGAAGTTACTGGAACTTAGTGTGCCGTCCTGTTTCGCAGTATCGCCCATGTTTCTGCCTCTACGCAACATTCACACTCAAAAAACTCTATGGGCGGTGTTCCCCGGCTAAGTTAACTGTCAGCGCAGCCGTTGCAGGAACTAAACGTGAGAATGTTAGTCGCCTCAATACATAATTTAACATCCGCCAGGTAAAACGAGGGAGAACCTGTGGAAAAGGTGACGATGTGCATCTAGTGCACGGCGAGATAATTTTTTATTTGTTCAGTCTGACGTTGTTCGTTTGCACTTCCAGCCTTCCAGATTCGTTTAATCGAACGTACTCATGCTAGAACTGAATGACGCAAGTTGCTGTTGAATCTGCCAGCTGAAAAAGACATCTAGTTTCCCTGTCAACACTGCTGCCATTGTATTCTTAGCTGTTCCTCAATAACATTCGTCTACAGCACCATATCTCAAACGCTTCCATTCTCTTCTTTTCCGATTTCCCCACTGTACATGTTTCACTATTATACAATTCTGTGCTCCAAACGTACATTCTTAGAAATTTCTTACTCAAATTAAGGTCGATGTTCGATACTAAGTAGATTTTTTTTTTTATAGGAATGACCTCTTCGCCTGTGCTGGTCTGCTTTCTATTTCCCCCTCACTTCGTCCGTCATGCGTTATTTTGCTTGCGAAGTAGCAGAAGTCATATACTTCGCTTCCTTAGTGGTCTCCAATTTTGATGTTAAGGTTCACTCTAATTTATTTTCTCCTTCTCCTCATTACTTTCGTCTTTGTTCGGTTTACCTTCAATCCATATTCTATACTCTTCAGGCTGTGCATTTGATTCAACAGGTCTTATAGTTCTTGTTCACTTTCACTGAGGATAGCAATATCGCAGCGAATTTTATCACTGATATCCTTCCACCTGGAATTTTAACCCCTCTTCCGAAACTTTCGTTTATTTCCACCATTGCTTTCTCGACGTATGTATTGAATATTAGGAGCGAAAGACTGCATCCCTGTCTTACATCTTTTTAATCCGAACACTTTGTCCTAGTCTCCCATTCTTATTATTCTCTGTTGGTACTTATACACATTGTATATAACTCAGGTACTTATACACATTGTATATAACTCACCTTTCCCTATAACTTATTCCTATATTCCTAACAATTTCGAACATCTTGGGTCATTTTACACTGTCTAATGTTTTTTCTAGGTCAAGATAAAACGTAAAGATCATTCATGGGCTGGGCCATATGCCTGTTCCGACTGGCCGAGTGCTGCATACAAGACAGTATGACGAGTGGCCTATGATGGTGGGACATGTGATGAGCATGCCGCCAATGCCTCCAGCTCTTATTGTTTTCTAGGTCGACAAGTCTTGATTTTTGTTAACTCTTGTTCCCAATAGTAAGTTAGTTACTTGTTCCACAGATCATTTGAACGATTATTTTATCGAAATGATGTGGAACGCGTCAGGTTGCGGGATATGTAGAGATGACTGATATTAACATTAATAAATACATTATGTTTATGTCTACTCATGTAACTACACTAAAAAAAAAGTTTTTTCTGGCTACCGGTTTTTAATGGAAATTCGTCCATGGAATAGGAGAAGCTGTCCATAAGAAATGATTTTAGGTTAGATTTAAAACTTCCTTTGGAACCTGTCACACATTTTACGTTTTTGGGCAAATGATAAAAAATTTTTGTTGCTGCATATTGGACTCCTTTCTCAGCCACTGACGGCTTTAGTGGGTAATAAAGGTCATTTCATTTCTTCTTCTATATTCCGTTCATCATAAGAACAAACCTGATGTAAACAAACACAAACGCAATCATTGGTCAGAAGCAGTAGCACACGTACACTGGTGTTGATACGCTCTTGGAAGTAGGTCCTACTTATGTATTAGGCATATTATTACTAAGTTAGGTCAAATGAAACTTTAAGAAACTCAAATGTATCAACAGTCATCAACGTTTTTCTTAATCACGCTTTAGATAGGTAGTTTTTATTTCAAAAATCGAGAACAATCGCAGATACTGTACTATTGTGCTCTGATTGTCGCGCCATTAATGCGTAGTATGAAAACGGTTGAGGATGCTTCCTGTTCCTTAGTAATACACACGCGTGGAACACGGTTAAAATGAGCCGAGAAATAGGTTGTTCTTAATGTTTGTCATGAATTTCATGAATTTAAAGAGATGATCGGCTTTGAAGTTTTCCCAGGACTGTATTGGAAACAATTGAAACAAACATTCGTCGTGGGCGTTTAGCGGAATCGGTAACGTAATGCATAGATGACTTCTGACAGTTCATGTTTTGTTGGTTCAAATCTCGTTTGAGTAATTTTATTTCTCGCTTGGTCTGAAATACATTACTCTCGTAATTGTAAATTTCATGATCATTTTTTATGAATAATGCACGTCTTCTTGTTTCTAATTACATATTGCACGCGAAATTCCTGTTTTCATTTCAAATATAAATTCTTAATCATCATTGTTTTGTGAAAGACTGTTAATAAAAGTTGCTTAAATTAAGAAAACATAACAATTTAATTTTTTAAGGTAAAATGAAAAACCAATACTCTTTATTTGGACTATGTGCATCGTTTTATACCATGGATGTAGATAAGTGTGGTAGAAACATGAAAAACAATCATTCTCACAGCATCGAGCACACCACCATACAAATGCTGCATTTTTACATTTACCACTGTACCATTACGATATGTGAACCCAACAGAACTGACCTGGAGCCAATTTAAGGGATTTGATCCGAGAAGTAACAACACTGTTAAACTGCCAGATGTACTGCAACTAACGCACGCAGCTTTTTCACATGTCACTGCCGAACATTTGCGAGATATAGAACGGTTCGTCATGAGGAGAAAATGCGGCTCCTGGTTGGCTTCGTGGATTCTGTTGTGGATAAGCTCATTATGAACGTAGCAGATGGCACTTCCAGAACTGAAATGTACTTTCTCGGATTCGGATAAGGAAGGAGCTAAGAGATTACCAGACAGCTGACAGTAATTAATACCTTCAGTGGCTTCAGTATTCAACAGTACGGTGAAATCCCTATAATAAGCATTTACATCACACGCGGCTTGCTCGGAAAAACTACCCAGTGTTAGAAATTTTCATCACTCATTTTTGTAATTAGAATACTATATCAGATGAGAACGAGAGCATTCTATGCCTTCCGAATGGCCTCCGAAAAAGCTCGCGGTATTTCATTCTCTTTAAAAATTAAATGGGATTCGAAGCTATATTGCTGCTTTGCTCGTCTCTTTTTACACCTGAATTGCAACTGCTCACATCATTGCAGATTAGCAACGTCAGACCTGCGTGTGTGGTGCTTTTTATTTCCCCTAAAGCCAAACTGATCGTCATGTAACAGGATCTCAGTTTTATTTTCTGTTGTCTATTCTTCTTGCCAACAACTTTGATGTGTAAGCTGTTAAGCTGATTGCACGATAGTTTTCGATCGTCTTTGCCCTCGCTATCTTATGGACCGTGTGGACGATATTTTTTCCGAAAGTCTGACGGTATTTCTCCAGCGTCATATATTCTAACAACTAAGCCGAGTAATCGATTGGTTGCCACTTCCCCTAATTCTGAGGGAATTTATCCATCGCTTCTGCCTAATTTCATCACAAGTCTACCAGTGCTCTGTTAAACGCTGACTCTATAGTGCATCCGCTCTCTTCCATTTTGACTCCTGTTTTTTCTTCACGCACGTCATGACGCAAGTCCTCCCACTCATACAGTGGCCCTCAGCGTGCTCTTTCTACTTATTCGCTCCCTCCTCTGTGTTTGGTGATGGAATTCCCACTGCGTTCTTAATGTTGACACCCTTGTTTTTAATTTCACCTAAGGTTATTTTGGCTTTTTTAGACGTTGACTCAGTCCTTCCGATAACCATGTCTTTTTCGATTTCTTCACATATTTCTTCCCGGCTTTTCGTTTCCTTTCCCTGCTCTTTCTGTTTATTCCAGTTCTAAGTGACTTCTCTGCTGTAGTTCTGTCTTCTCTAATCCATGTTCTGTTTCCCTCTGTCGCCGTAAGCTTAAGTATTTTTTAGTTACCTAAGCTTTTTTCGCAGTTACCTTAGTTGTACTTATATTTGTCTGTCCAGTTTCTGTGATTGCAGTGTTTATTTATATCCATTCCCCTTCACCTGAAATGGCTACCATCGTATTTACTACCACACTGTCTACAGCTTCAGAGAACTTCAACACAAAAATTTTCGTTTGATAAAAACAAAATAAAATAAATATTTCTCACTTGCCTTTATCAAAAATAATGAACTATTAAAACACTGAGATGGAAGTTAAAATTTCAGACCTCGGAAACATATCTGTTTGTTTCAGATCTCTACGTGCAAAGTCAACCAAGCAACACACTCCCCCGTTTCTTGTCTTTCTCTGGCCAAGTCGGTACTCCCCAGAATAACAGTCGCGCAATACTGTGAATGTAATCCCGTCTTTTCGGCTTGCTTTCATGTTTCCTTACAAGTAACACGCTATAACACACGCTGCAATACGTCCACCCCATTTGTCAACAATTGTTTTAAAATATTTGCTTTCTAATATCGAGCAGTTATAAAGAATAATCCGCGACCAAACTAAGCCGACTGTTACAGACTACCTCAATACTTTTTTTTTTTTTTTTTATTGTAACAGCGGTGTGGTTTAAGATTTCAGTAAAATTGTTTTCACCTAATCTGAATTGCTAGCGATTTGTTGGTTGAGACAATGGCTTTGAAAGACACGGGAGCTTGTATTGTAGACAGAATGGTTCTTACCGCATTAATAGCTAACACAAAGAAGAGGGGCAACTGACGGGATGCGTACAGCAAAAGCTCTTCGTCGGGCAAAAATTTTCGTCGCTTTCAAACGTTGCCCGGTTACTGGACGCGTGAGGAAAGCTGGAACACCATATTGATTGTCGCTTCTATACATAATTTCGAATTCGAACGGTTTCCTAGTCGCTATAGATAAATTCGTCATACTTTGTCGTCATCGTCACAGGTGGATATTGGCAGGTCATACCATGAGGGATGTAAAAACACATTTCCTTGGATTCATTACGACAAAAGAATTGGACAAAGCGTTCTGTAGTGTATGTAAAAACGCATTTGATTTCAGTATAGTCCTTCCGTCGGCAGCTGTTTCTTCCGCAGACAGAGAATCGTGTAACGCATTTGTTGGAAATGTATTTTCCCAGTGGCAAAAGGCAGTTGAACGCTTCAGGGTTCATGAATAATGTACACGTCACCGTTCGTCCGTAACTGCTCTGGCAACTACGAAATAGGGTACCAATGATCCCTTGTCTCAACACCTAAATTAGAATATATGAAAAATGCCTGCAAGGTAATTTTAAAGATAATAACGTCAGTCCAATTTTTAAGTCAACAAGGAATAGAAATTCGTGGTCACAACGATGAAGCATCAAATATTCATCAGTTGCTTCTGCTTACAGCAGAAGATGCTCCTAACTTGAAATCTTGGCTACAGCAAACTTCATATAAGTGGGTTTCTCACAATATATTGAATGAAATTGCCTCGTTAGTGTCTAGCTATATACAGGAAAACAGTGTGAAATCTATTAAGGAGGCACTATATTTTTCTCCTAGTGCAGATGAGACTTCGGACATGCCAGTGAAGGAACACTCCGTATCCAGAATGAGATTTTCACTCTGCAGCGGAGTGTGCGCTGATATGAAACTCCTGGCAGATTAAAACTGTGTGCCCGACCGAGACTCGAACTCGGGACCTTTGCCTTTCGCGGGAAAGTGGTAGAGCACTTGCCCGCGAAAGGCAAAGGTCCCGAGTTCGAGTCTCGGTCGGGCACACAGTTTTAATCTGCCAGGAAGTTTCAGAACACTCCGTATGTTTGAGATATGTCGACAAAAATCTTCGTGGTGAAGAAATTTTTACGGGTTTCTATAAAGTAGCTTCAACATGTTCTAGGACATTGTTTGAAGTTGTCCGGGATGTCATTCGGCGTTTATCCCTCGACGTAAAATACTGTCGTGGCCAATGTGCGAGCAAAGCTAGTGGACGTTTAACAGGACTACAAATTAGGACTACTCAGTTGGAGCCGAGAGCTATATTAGTTCACTGTTCGCCACGTAATTTGAATATGGTAGTACAAGATGCTATGCAAGGTATTAGTTACGTGCGAGACTTTCTGGTGATTTTTCCTGAATTAATATCTTTTGTAAGACATTTTTCAAAGTCCCCCTAGCGGTGTTTCAATCGCTACAAGAAGACAACGAAGATAGTGTTGTAAAAAGCGTCCACAGACCGACTTTGCGACGATCAAATCCATCAGCTTGGAGGAAAATGGTTCGAGATAGGAGGTTGCTAACTAGAAACATAGTGTGACGCGAAACTATATGCAAGTCTGAAGGCAACGGTGTATTCAGTTCGTGCTGTAAGTAAACCACAGTTGACACCGATGTGTATTCATAACTAAAGAAAAGTGAAAAAGTGTAAAAATAGGTGCTCGAGTTTATTTTGAATTTGACGATAACACTGCAATCCGTTAGTCCAGCCTTTTGGGAACATAGGGATAAAATAAGAAAACCAAATACTGAAAACTCTACACCAACCATCAAACTTCTCGCAAAGTACAATCTGGTATTACGTGATCTAATAAATAAACAAAGTAAGTTTACACGCAAAAATACCTTAGCCCTTCAATTTAAACTGTCCTGGACCGTGCAGTTGAAAAAGAAATTATTAATGACATTAACACTGCCTCATTACATTCTATTATTATACATACAACATAGGATATTACAAAAAGAGATGAATTAACTCCTTTAAGATATGATGCAGTGGAAAGCCTTGTGACGTGAAGATAAATGAAAGCTTTTTAAGATTTCGTGAAACAAAAGATCAAAGTGCATTAGGAACAGAAAAGGAAATACTAAGTAGAATAGATGAAAAGGGACTTTGTAACCAAATGCTGAGGTCAGGGTTATGACGGTTATGTCTATATGTCAGGCATACACAAAGCTATCAGAATGAGAATTCAACAAAGACAAAAGACTGTATGTATGTGCATTGTGCAGTGCGTACATTAAGTCCAGCACTTACCAATGCTACGTATGGAATTAAAGAAATCAGGTCCTTTTACGAAGCTGTAGAAATGTATCATTTCGTCAGTCATAAAATTAAAGGGTGGGAACTTTGGTATCTTTCGTGTACCTTAAAAACGCTTGATCCAACACGTTCGTCTCCGAGAGACTAGTCTGTAAAAGCCCTTCATTATGCTCACGTCCATTAGGCCACTTAAGGCTCTGTAAAAAAATAATATTGACATCTAAGTAAAGGGAAGAAAGAGAGCAAGCTATTGTTTTGAAAAACCATTAGAGAAATGTGATTTCATTTTTCAGATAGCGCTGCAATCAAAGCTTTGCTGTTTAGCATCTCGAATTATGCAACCGGAAAATGTAGAGCTTGATAAAGCGTGTTGTATTGTTCAGATGTAGCTGACAATTTATCTTGCTACAGACACAGTTTTTAAGAAGCAATGTCATCGGTTGCATCTTTGGCAATTAATGGCTGTTTGCATATCATTGTTGCCAAGTAAAAGAGCAAATCTGGTTGTATGCATAACGTTAACCATTTCTTCAAATTATTTTCCCAAAATTTATAAATTCTGCTTCCAACGAAGAGAGTCACATTGCAGTAATAATTCTTCAAAATGAATATGAGGAGGATTTATCCAGTACATTTCCAGACCAAAACAGCTGTGAAAAAAGAAATAGCCTCATTAGCCTCGGTAGTTGAGTACCAAAATACCGTAAAGCAGGGTGACTTTGAACAGTAATTTAGCATCTTTTTAAAGTAAATGCTGACCTCTGTTGTGTAAATGTGGAACTAAGAGCAGAATCATTAAATATTGCCAAAAGTCGATACCTTCAGATGTTATGACAGTCAATATAAAATAACATTGTATACCAACGCCAGACAATAAAACAATTTTCTGGAAATGTAAGTTCCTTCGCAACAACAAAAACATTTGCCTATTATTATAAGCATTTTTGAGTTTAGAATTTGAAATGAGTTTTTATGGGCAAGGGTAACACTTGCACGAACATTTACAATAATCATAAACACCGGCACGGTAGCTCAGCGTGTTCGGTCAGATGGTTTGCTACCCTCTGTATATAGTGATGGGCTAAACTGCGATTTTCCGATATCAGTGATTTCTGTGAATGCTACTTTTCAGTATCTGTTATTCTTAACTGCGATTTGTCGCAGTTAAGAGTCGCAGTTAAGGAACATAGGTCGTGTATCCCTCCGCCACTGCTATTTCTGCGATTTCTGCTACTTCCGCGATTTCTGCTACTTCTGCGATTTCTGCTACTTCTGCGATTTCTGCTACTTCTGCGATTTCTGTGACTTCTGCGACTTACTACTGTATGAAAAAGTTACATCTGTCAACACGGAAAATTGCATCGCAACAAACCTGTCATTGGCAAGTATGTTTTACGTTTTTTCTTCCGTTGGCTTTAATTTTGTATTAAAGAAACAACTGTGAAAATATTAATAGTGTAATTAATATGTAAGTAGCCGTACAGTACCGTAATAGTTCGTCTTTAGAAAATGAATTCTAACATATTGTTATGTTCACAGGTACCTGAACTACATTTCAGTCACTCAGTAAAGTGATAACTCAAAATATCATTGTCAACAGATCTGAAGAAATTGCCACTGCGTCTTTAGACCGTTTTCGTCAGACGAGAGGTTAGTTTCTAAGCGTTTCGATGGACTTAATTACTTCAGTGAGATCGTTCTTGCAAATGTGATATTCATTATAGCAAATATTAGCGATCTACTCTGTCAATTATATTTCTAGTAATTAATGACAGCAAAAATTGTTTAATAATCCTTGTGTTTTTGCAGACACAGTTCTGACTCTGATTACTGGTTGCTGTACGTATCTATCCACATCAAGGCTGTTGGGAGAGACTCGTGAAGATTCAAGACAGCTCTTAGAGGATTTGCAGTTTAAAAGTGAAACAATTGTGAAATAAGTGTGTGAATGATTAAGCTGTGTTTTATTGAAGTTGTTGTGCGATTTTAAAGGAATAATAAATGTCAAATACAGTGAGTGAATAATAAAAATCTCATTTTCCACATGTTAAGCCGTTCTATACCCATAATTTTCCGCCACTTACTTATTGGTAAACACTTGTTGGAGAGCGACATGCCGCCCCCCCCCCCCGCCCCCTTTCTCCCCAATCTTGGTGTGACACTGACCTGTAACATATCCCGAAGTCTACAATATGCATTTAACACAGGAAAAGCTTACTTATGTAGGTGGTAGTAGTGTCGGCAAAAAGTTCTTGTGTGTGAAGTTGCCATGTAGAACACCAGGTGTAAAACTTTTCTCCCGAGTCTTGAACTGTGTCGGAACAAAAGTGAGGCATTCATATGACTGTTTTCATTTCTCTACACTTATACAGATGTCTGAGTTCTGCTGTGTTAACATTGCAAAGTCCTGTAGGCATGTGGAGTATTAACAAAAACTGTCATATTGGAAGCAGAATCAAACACATTTGTTACGTTACTTGATATTTTCAGGAGAAAATGGCAATGTTGCTTCTTATTGATATAATACATTTAGAGTCACAGCAGTATTTGACCAACCATAACTGATGCTGAATGTGCATGTCGTCATATAATATGAAAGGCTTATTTCAATAGTGGTACAAGTCCATTACCTCCACTTTTCTGTCTATAATGCTTCTAAAATTAGTGATCCAAACAAACATAAATAAAGGTTCATCTCTAGCAAGAAGCCATATGCTTGAATGTTTCTGGTATCTCAACTGCAGATTTTTCAGCGCTCATTTAACTTTACGACTCTATATCTCAAAATTAACAAAAATGGACTTGTACCACTATTGAAATAAGCCCTTCATATGCACACACAGCACATCGATCTCGTGAGGCACAAGGCTCTCATAACGAAGTACGTACGTCGGTCAACAGATGACACTAGGAAAAGTATGTTAACTGCGCTTTTTAGTTGCTACTTGCGACTCTTAGTTGCGATTTGTCACAGAAATCGCAGTTTGACTCGGTAGCGAATAGCGTAGTATGAACTTTGCTCAACAGATGGCAGTGCTAACTGCGCTTTTTAGTTGCTACTTGCGACTCTTAGTTGCGACTTGTCACGGAAATCGCAGTTAGACTCCATAGCGTACCGCAGAGATGGACGTAGTACGAACTTCGGCCAACAGATGCCACTGTTAACCGCGCTTTCTAGTTGCTACTTGCGACTCTTAGTTGCGACTTGTCACGGAAATCGCAGTTAGACTCCATAGCGTACCGCAGAGATGGACGTAGTACGAACTTTGGCCTACAGATGGCACTGTTAACCGCGCTTTTTAGTTGCTACTTGCGACTCTTAGTTGCGACTTGTCACGGAAATCGCAGTTAGACTCCATAGCGTACCGCAGAGATGGACGTAGTACGAACTTCGGCCAACAGATGCCACTGTTAACCGCGCTTTTTAGTTGCTACTTGCGACTCTTAGTTGCGACTTGTCACTGAAATCGCAGAAAGCAGTGGTAAATTCGACCAATAGATGGCTCACGTCTTTGAATGTGAAATACTACTTGCGACTGCTAACTGTGACTGAAATCGCAGTTAGATTCTGTAAAGTTGCTACTGTGATATCTGTGACTTCTCAGTCACTGCGATTTCTACCTGCCCACCACTAGTCTGTAATAAAAGAACTGGATCAACGAAGAACCTGAACGGGTGCTATCGGACGTCCGGATCGAACGAATTGAACTAACATTATGGAATAAAACGAGATCTACCAAAAATACAGAAGGAAAGATGCCCTCTGTAATAAAAAAAAACTGAGTTAATGGATCAGCAATGAACTTAAAGAAGCGTCATTGGACGTCCGCCGCGAACAAATACAACGAACAGTAATGAACAAAATAGATAACTTGAACAGCGCCTTCCGTGTTCTTTGACACATCAGCTCCATGGAAAATATGTTTTAGTGAAGTTTCCTTCAAAGGAAAGTGTAAAATATTATGTCGGACATGTTCTCACTAAGATGAAATTACACTTCTGAGGAAATGGCATTCCAAGGTGGAATCAGGTGAAGTTCACACATAGATGATATTTGTAGGATTCTACCTGATTCTAAGGTAGGTAGAAGGGGAAGGCTACAGTTTGAGTTTAAATTTGATGTGTATGACATCTGCTAGAGTGGACACACTTTCCTGGCAGCGTCCTACCTTGTAGAGTGTTTACAAATGTATTTCTTTAAAATGTGATAACTGTTTTTCATTACTTTTATTAAAGTCATACAGACTGTTTTGAAAAGATCTGTTTTTAATAATTTTCTCATTTCATAAGTAGCTCAGCACTCATTTCCATTACGGTATTAGCAAAATTAAGCTGTAATCATACAAACAGTTTCAGATGATTAAAGAAAACTCATAAAAAATTTTCAAATTTTTCTGAATAAGTTACTTTGGAAATTATATTTATATACAAAATACCATACTGTTTCATATGATGTTGTTGTGGTCTTCAGTCCTAAGACTGGTTTTATGCAGCTCTCCATGCTACTCTATCCTGTGCAAGCTTCTTCATCTCCCAATACGTACTGCAGCCTACATCCTTCTGAATCTGTTTAGTGTATTCATCTCTCGGTCTCCCTCTCTGATTACCCTCCACACTGCCCTCCAATACTAAATTGGTGATCCCTTGATGCCTCAGAGCATGTCCTACCAACCGATCCCTTCTTCTTGTCAAGTTGTACCACAAACTCCTCTTCTCCCCAATCCTATTCAATACTTCCTCATTAGTTACGTGATCTACCCATCTAATCTTCAGCATTCTTCTGTAGCACCACATTTCAAAGGCTTCTATTCTCTTCTTGTCCAAACTATTTATCGTCCATGTTTCACTTCCATACATGGCTACACTCCATACTTCGACCATCATCAGTTATTTTACTCCCCAAATAGCAAACCTCCTTTACTACTTTAAGTGTCTCATTTCCTAATCTAATTCCCTCAGCATCGCCTGACTTAATTCGACTACATTCCATTATCCTCATTTTGCTTTTGTTGATGTTCATCTTATATCCTCCCTTCAAGACACTGTCCATTCCGTTCAACTGCTCTTCCAAGTCCTTTGCTGTCTCTGACAGAATTACAATGTCATCGGCGAACCTTAAAGTTTTTATTTCTTCCCCATGCATTTTAATACCTACTCCGAATTTTTATTTTGTTTCCTTTACTGCTTGCTCAATATACAGATTGAATAACAATGGGGAGAGGCTACAACCCTGTCTCACTCCCTTCCCAATCACTGCTTCCCTTTCATGTCCCTCGACTCTTATAACTGCCATCGGGTTTCTGTACAAATTGTAAATAGCCTTTCGCTCCCTGTATTTTACACCTGCCACCCTCAGAATTTGAAAGAGATTATTCCAGTCAACATTGTCAAAAGCTTTCTCCAAGTCTACAAATGCTAGAAACTTAGGTTTGCCTTTTCTTAATCTAGCTTCTAAGATAAGTCGTAGGTTCAGTATTGCCTCACGTGTTCCCATATTTCTACAGAATCCAAACTGATCTTCCCTGAGGTCGGCTTCTACCAGTTTTTCCATTTGTCTGTACAGAATTCGCATTAGTATTTTGCAGCCGTGACTTATTAAACTGACAGTTCGGTAATTTTCACATCTGTCAATGCCTGCTTTCTTTGGGATTGGAATTATTATATTCTTCTTGAAGTCTGAGGGTATTTCACCTGTCTCATACATTTTGCTCACCAGATGGTAGAGTTTTGTCAGGACTGGCTCTCCCAAGGCTGTCAGTAGTTCTAATGGAATGTTGTCCACTCCCGGGGCCTTGTTTCGACTTAGGTCTTTCAGTGTTCTATCAAATTCATCACACAGTATCATATCTCCCATTTCATCTTCATCTACATCCTCTTCCACTTCCATAATATTGTCCTCAAGAACATTGCCCTTGTATAGTCCCTCTATATACCCCTTCCACCTTTCTGCTTTCTCTTCTTTGCTTAGAACTGGGTTTCCATCTGAGCCCTTGTATTCATACAAGTGGTTGTCTTTTCTCCAAAGGTCTCTTTAATTTTCCTGTAGGCAGTAACTATCTTACCCCTAGTGAGGTAAGCCTCTACATCCTTACATTTGTCCTCTAGCCATGCCTGCTTAGCCATTTTGCACTTCCTGTCGATCTCATTTTTCAGATGTTTGTATTCCTTTTTGCCTGCTTCATTTACTGCATTTTTATATTTTCTCCTTTCATCAATTACATTCAGTATTTCTTCTGTCACCCAAGGATTTCTACTAGCCCTCGTCTTTTTACCTACTTGATCCTCTGCTGCCTTCACCACTTCATCCCTCAAAGCTATCCATTCTTCTTCTACTGTATTTCTTTCCCCCATTCTTGTCAATTGTTCCTTTATGCTCTTCCTGAAACTCTCTACAACCTCTGGTTCTTTCAGTTTATCCAGGTCACATCTCCTCAAATTCCCACCTTTTTGCAGTTTCTTCAGTTTTAATCTACAGTTCATAACCAATAGATTGTGGTCAGAGTTCACATCTGCCCCTGGAAATGTCTTACAATTTAAGACATGGTTCCTAAATCTCTGTCTTACCATTATATAATCTATCTGATATCTTCTAGTATCTCCAGGGTTCTTCCATGTATACAACCTTCTTTCATGATTCTTGAGCCAATTGTTAGCTATGATTAAGTTATGCTCTGCACAAAATTCTACCAGGCGGCTTCCTCTTTCATTTCTTAGCCCCAATCCATATTCACCTACTACGTTTCTTTCTCTCCCTTTTCCTACTCTCGAATTCCAATCACCCATGACTATTAAATTTTCGTCTCCCTTCACTACCTGAATAATTTCTTTTATTTCATCATACATTTCATCAATTTCTTCGTCATCTGCAGAGCTAGTTGGCATATAAACTTGTACTACTGTTGTAGGCGTGGGCTTCGTGTCTATCTTAGCCACAATAATGCGTTCACTATGTTGTTTGTAGTAGCTTACCGGAACTCCTATTTTTTTTATTCATTATTAAACCTACTCCTGCAATACCCCTATTTGATTTTGTATTTATAACCCTGTATTCACCTGACCAAAAGTCTTGTTCCTCCTGCCACTGAACTTCGCTAATTCCCACTATATCTAACTTCAACCTATCCGTTTCCCTTTTTAAATTTTCTAATCTACCTGCCCGATTAAGGGATCTGGCATTCCACGCTCCGATCCGTAGAATGCCAGTTTTCTTTCTCCTGATAACGACGTCCTCCTGAGTAGTCCCCGCCCGGAGATCCGAATTGGGGACTATTTTACCTCCAGAATATTTTACCCAAGAGGACGCCATCATCATTTATCCATACTGTCTTACTGACTGAGCTAGGGCAGTCTCAATGTATGCTTAGAGTACCAGTGGGCTATATTTTACTTTATCACAGCACAGATCTTTGTGACACAGGCAGTGTCCATAAGAGATGTAAAGGAATGGTAATCATTTCAAAAATATTGAGGCTCCCCAGAAAACATATAGTACATTCCGCCATTGATAGTTACCCACAGAAATTTTGGGAAGTCGATGACCAAGTTCATATCCCACTTCGTCCCACGCTGGTTATTCCAGGAGAGTTTTTTTTCAGTTACATCTTGTTCTTCATATTTACTAAACTGTGAACTGAATCTGTGTCTGCTCCTGGCACATCTTACAATCACATATCTGTTTCCAGAATCACTGCCTCACCATGATCTAAACAAGCTGAAATCTTCCCTTATCTTTAGCCTGTTCCCAAGCGTGCCGCCTCCTCTTGCGATTTTTGAACAATAATTCTATTTATTCTTTTATATGCATTGTGAAATACATATTTCTCAGTGCAAATTTGACTGGGCATAGACACATCTCAGTCAGCAGAGGAATAACCATTATATCTTACCATAGGGTAGAGTTAGTAGTACTTGAGGGGTTTAGATGGATGGTGTGGTGTCACATGGCTGTCAATCAACAGCTAGCAGCTTGTATTTCTGCATCTCCATCTCCATCTGCATCTCCATGTAACCACACCTTTATGAAGGACAGTCGGAGCATCCTAATGCACTCTCTGACCAATGTTTCCATCTTAATTACTCTCCTGGTAAAACCAATGCCTGACAGTCAGCACTGCACTATTCATCTTGCCCCAGCAGATGTTTGCTTTCTTCTGATGTTCTTGTGACTTCTTTTGTCTGTATTATTTTATGCTGTTGAAGCAGCCACCAAGTCATATTTGGTGATGTAGGTAAGATAGCAGGAATGCAGTTGAATGTTCATGGACCATCCAACTTGGAATGGAAACTGAGGATGTCATAAAATGACAGTAGACACTGGGAGAAATATAGGAAAAAGTCCAAAAACTGAGCAGAAAACAGACTTGACATGCATTGAGAATACAAAGTCAGAATGCCATATGTGAAAAAGTGTGCAAATCACTTAGAACGGCATCAAATGAATTCCTAAATGCTGCTGCTTGAGAGTTTTGTTCTTTCTCTCCCATTCTCATTCCTCAGGACACTGAATTGCCCATTGTATGGTCTTATCATTAGTGGAGTCAGTTTATGATGTCCCCCAACGAACAATTGATGCTAGGTAACTCCAGTCTGCCAGACTGGGTTGCAGGCAGTGGTATGTACTTTTTGTTAAGGTAAGCAGTTACAATAGAATTAAGATGTTGTTTTTAAATATCTAATTTGATGAATTTCAAGATCATCAGGTCATAAGACTCAGAGTTCAAGTGCCCCAGGAGATGGCTTTCAGTTAATAACAGAACTAAGTTTGTAAACTGTTCAGAGTGTGAACTTCATACATATTTTTTATCTTTTTTGTGGCTGAAAAGCTTCTCTCAGCAGAAGTACTGGATGCTGAAATATCAAAATGAGAACAAAGAGTTTTACAATTTCATCATACACAGTCTGGAGGCCATTTGACAATAAACTTCAACAAATCATCAACACTTTTGTGGCACATTTCTCCAGGAATATATACAATCACTCACTCTGGTATTAAACAAAAAATATGTTTCATTGCAGCCATTCGGTGATTGTAATGCAATTTCAGGGTAACATTTTTTATAATGTTCAAAATTATGCACATAAGTTAAAACAAAAGTGTGTCCAAGTATCTAACTGAATCCATCTTGTAATTACCACATCACTGCATATCAAATTTCACAGTAGATTCTTCCAAAGTTTTTTACCAAATTGATTGTGGTATTATTCCTAGGACATTTAATAACTGGTTCACCCGTATACTGACTGTGAATGACTCTTTCCCATATTATTTCAAATTGTCACACTGAAGATGCCTTGCAAAGAATAAAAGCAAAACTCATATGGTGCAAGAACTATGTTCTATTTAATTGTGACTTGACATCTGTAACCATCACGCTTGGTTTTCAACATTTACTCAAATTCATTAATTTTGTCACACTTTAGCCAGTATCATAAGTTCTGTTTTGAAATATATCAAATAAGCCAGCAGTGACAGGAAAAAATTGGAAAAAATATCTAGAATGAAATTTAAACTGACATCTTGATTTCAAATCCCTGCAGTATTAGATTTTCACCAAACGCAGACCTCCACTGCATACTGCACACTTTAGGCAGCCATTTCTTTACTTTTTGTTCTAGAGCCAAGTTTATTTTTGTTGACCAGTAAGAAAAGGCTGCATGACTATTCAAAGTGAGGAGAAAAATTTTATGTTCTTAGATTATTGATAAGGCTTGAGACAGCACTGAGTTCAGTCTTAGAACAAAACAGTGCACAAGCTCTGTAGTAGGAAACATTGTTTTGACTGCAGTCTATTCAATGATTAGACAACTGCAGTTCCATCATATCCCTGAGCAAGTTCATGAATTTTAGTAACCTTTAATGGATGAAACTAAAAGCTGTGTCTTAGCAAAGTAGTGATGAGACACCTGAGCAGTTACACACACCGTTGCTTCATCCAGAACAATCAAGGGAAAATTGGATTCTCTTTTCTCCTCTCTTATTTTATTCATGAATGTGTTTGAAATCTGGGCAGGCAAGTCATTTTGTATTAAATTTGACACACCTGTAAACACAGAAGATTATATTAAATAATGTTTCAACTTTTCATCACACTCACTGAAAAGTATGTGCTCAGCATAATTGTGTTAGTTCAGATTTTGCTTATTAGGACATGCTGATAGCCACTCATTCTTGTTGTAAAGTTGTTGAAATCTATATTCAAGATTTCTGATTATGATGCGTGATTCAATTGTAGGTCTACCCATCCGTATTATGTTCTTCTCCTTTTGGAAAATGCAGGCAGCAAAGTTGTGCAGCGGAGACGAACATTTACACTGGCGCCCCACTCTTCTGATTTCCATGATTTTTGCCTCTCAATGATACAGTACACCACAGGCCCAGTTGCTTACCTTCCCGCCAACTGTAGCCTACTTAGGCATCGTTTACTATAAACTGTTAAGGCTGTTTATAGCATTGAGATAACATAAAAATATACAGGGTGTTAGGGGTATAAATTCAGATATTATTATTGGTGATGGAGGATGGTGTAGTGAACAACGTTGCACAGTATTTACTTCATTTTGCAGTTAGTAACTACAGATATTAGGAGGAGTATGTTTTGAGATTGGTCAGTACTTCATGTGCCAAGAGCAAGCAATTAATATTTATTTTCCCCTGGGCAGCAGGCCATATCTGAAATGTGGATGCGTGGGCACAAAACAGTTAGTCTATTCTGACAGTCAGAGTCCACTTACTGGTGCAGTTTCAACCGTGTAGAAAACAACATATATGAAATTATATGATGTGTTTGCAGGAAGACTGTTTTACTCGAGGAAAAACAACTAACACACTGCAGTGAATACATATTAAGGTAGGGGGTCACAATATCTGCACTTATACCCCTAACACCCTGTACATAATTAGTCATTTGTCTTATCCATGAGTACATTTCCTATAGCCCTAGAAAATAAATGATAACTTTTAGTTGTTATTACCTCAACTAAGGTCCACAGCTGGTGGCTGGTTGTAGCAGCCTGCCTAGCCACCCCTCACAGAGCTCCAGATGCTGCTTGTATAGCCAATTCAGAGATCAGTTTTTACCTGAACCATAACTCAGAGAATGTGAACTTATGAATTTTGGTGACAATTGTGAAAAATCAGCTGGGCTAATCCAGAAATATTGTATAATTTTGCATTTGTCAGGCCATGTAATGATGCTTTTAAACTTCAATGTTTGTATTAGTTTCAGCATTGTTTATGCTAGTTAAGCAGTGCTTAGATTGCATCTATGGAATACACACCATTGGTTACATGGTACCAAATGCTTTTGATCATTCTTCAAAAAATCCCTAGACAGTGGCCAACGTGGTGTGTTTGAACTCGACAGTGTTTGCACAGTGGTCTCATGCTGTTTCAAGTCATGGTGCCAACCACTGCCCACAGTTAGTTCCCTACAGGTTCGCATACCAGATTTTCTCGAAAAAAATCTGTGAATTCATCCAGGTGTCCATTCACTGCATTCCTGAGCCACCAAGAAAGCTGCATCTTAATCGCAGGTTCATTTGTTTGAAATGGAACGGCATTTAAGCCTCAATCTTAAGTATCTCAGGTTCCCAATCAGGACCTAGGGAATGTTGCTCAGCTGTCAGTCAGTCCTCAAACAGGATACTCTTTTCAGGTATAAACCACACACATCTGTATTCTGTGACTTTAGGGAAACTCTCATGATATCAAAGCATGGCTTAGTTCAGAGCATCAGCACTAAAGTATTACCGTGTTCCTTGGCATGACTTCAAATTTTAGTACAGAAGGTTAAGGTTCATAGTAATCTGACCCACCTATTGCTCACTAGGATCACAAATGCTACACATGACTTACATATGCACTTGACATTTCATCTCTTCACATCCATACTAATACATTGTTTTTGCCATGTATACAACAATAAATACATGCCAATCACTACTATGAGAGGACTTCAAAAAGTAAATTATACATTATTGTTGCAGGCCTCATAACTTTTATTGAATAGTGCACTGCACTTCAAATTAACACAGATACATGACACTATTTTTCAACAGGATTACCAAGACTCTGTAAACAGCGGTCAGGACATTCTATGAATCGTTTCGTTATGCAATGACAGATGCCTGCTCCTTAGTAACAGAGCAATTTGAGAACCTCATTGTCCTGATTATTCAATAATCTATGATTGCTGTGAATCAGTTCCTCAGTTGCCTGGGGATTTTCATGATAGCCTTCCTTCCTGATCAGCATTACCCTCGTCCCTGCTGCCTTGGTCAAATTGTTGGCTCTGTTTCAGTATGGCTGGATACAGCATTTCATTTAGTCCATAATCCGCCAGAATTTCACAGAGAATTTGTGTGCAATTTAGTTGTCTTGCCCAAAATAATGGTAGTCTTCTGCATACTTCAAGTTTGGAATACATTTCCAGTTGCTATGTCATTTCACTCCCACACTGTGATGCACTTGATAACTGTACCACAGGGGAACTGTGTCTGCAGAAAACCCAAAACATGCACTATCTTCTGATAAAATGCCTTCCTTGTTGCACAATGGTCTTGGCATGAGATGATATGTACCTCCTGAAGTTACCTCATAAATGTAATATGTACAAAATGCTGGGTATTTGCAACCTCCACAATTATTTATACATCTACTACTATAAACTGATCTACTGTGATATGTATCATCTCAGGCTGTGGATG
The DNA here is from genome assembly GCF_023898315.1 of Schistocerca nitens. Classification (NCBI taxonomy): domain Eukaryota; kingdom Metazoa; phylum Arthropoda; class Insecta; order Orthoptera; family Acrididae; genus Schistocerca; species Schistocerca nitens. The sequence goes on along the minus strand of NC_064617.1, from coordinate 440,762,637 downwards.
TTAAATACCCACACATTGAGCTTCCCATCATAATGTAGACATTTAGTAGATCATCCTTATTCTTGCTGTCATCCAACAGGCAATCATCCCTGTCCTGGTGAGATATCAGTAGCTGCTGCTGACACTGACTCATCGAGAAACTTGCTCTCACAACTGTCTAATGTGATCAACATTTTCCTCTGTGGACAGATCAACATTGACTTCTATATATTCTATACTTTTGAAGAGCACCTGAGAGTGTTTCTGCATGACACTGTGATATCTTTAAGATTCTCAGTCTTATATGAATGGCTCCGCTGTTATGGATGCTTGCTTCCAATAGTCAATTTATCAGCTTTTCCCCCACAATTTGAGTAGCACTTTATACCACATACTAGCTTGTTTTTCTTAGTCTGTGGCTTCTGTGTTGACAATGGTGGTGTAGGGTGTCATGTGAGCATACTCATTAATGGCCTCTGGTACTAAAAAATCTTTAAGTACAGATGGAAGACTACTTAGCCATGAGCAGTCACAATATGTCTGTCAGATTTCCCTTCTTCAGTCAGATGTGTGGAACAATCATTGCACCCGCAGATGGTAAACCGGCCTCATCTGGAACCCTTGTTCCAACTAATACAAGATTACCTTTTAGCTCCCATGGCTCATCTGTAACATTTTTGCTTGCCCTTTGTACACTACTGCTTGCATTCCATTTGTCTGGATCTTTAAACAAGTTAGTCACAGTTTTTGTGGTCCAGTCCATAACCATTGCTCTGCCCAAGAATTGCAATTACTAGAATGTGGCTTCTCCTGTTGCTCAGTGATACAAAGAACTGTTTTTCTACGCATTTATTTTTTGCTCCAAATATGGGAATCTGTTAGAGCCCTTTAATGGGTATCTGAGCCAATTTACTGACACACTCCACCAGTTCGTAGTTTTTTATTTCTATTAGAAATTTATTTATGAATGATTATATTTTAAAGAGTTATATTTATGTATTAAGCATCCATTTCTTCAAATCACTGATACAGAACATGGCATATTTTACATTTAAATACGCAATTTTAAATACATGATAAATTACAGTAAAAAAATTCTAAGTATGTAATATAATACAGTAAAATAGTGAAACAGAACATCTTACAATAATAATACAATCTATTATGCAATTCAATAGATACTAAATCAATTTCAGATACATAATAAGAATGGGGAAACAATTTAATATGTGCTAGCAGATATTCACTTACAGTATAATAACATAAACATCGCAAATTAGTTTTGGGAGCAATTTTGAATTTTTGGGTATTTTTCATTGTCTTGATATGCTGGGAAAGTTTATTGTTACATTTTACCTCAGCTTGCAGTGTTCCATTTTTTCTAAGAGTTGTGTTTGCATACTCACTGTGAAGTGTCAATTTTTGCCATGTGTTTTATACAAGTAGTTTCAAAGTCTACCCATAAAGTGTCTAGAGATGATATATCATATCATGGAGAACAACTTTTATTGGAGACAAAATGTTCCACTGATGACCTCAGATGTTAAGTCCCATAGTGCTTAGGGCCATTTGAACATAATGTTCACTGACACTACCCAACAACACTAGGCACCTAGTATTTGCTGGTCCTGAGACAATGAGATTTCGTCAAACTATCAGGGTCTGTTAACCAGATGCGGTGCATACTACTTATCTTAGTAAACTGTTAGAGTTATCATAATAAAAAGTGTCTCTAAGCAAAGAAACTTATTTTATGAGGGACTCAGGCACTTTAATTGGCTTGACCTACACCCTTTTATATGGAGCAGAGAACTGAATTAAAGGTAACACGCATTGCTTACACATATTGCAAAGTGTCTATGCCCTGCCGGCTCTAACAGGCACAGACAGTACAAAAAGATGCCTCGGCATCTGTAAATATTTTGTCTCTAACAAATATTGTTTCCTGTGATGTGATCTGTCACCGTTAGACATTTGATGCAAAAGCTTTGAAACACGCAATATATGGGCCACTTGGTTTGTATGTACTAAGTTGTTTTCAGACTCTGAAATTTTCTTTATCCAAGTAACCATCTAAATAATGTACATGCACGGCAACAGTAGAAACTGGAGTGTTTTAAATAGGGGTCTTCAAGGGTTTATGGGTGCTGTATTTTCAGTTGCCATATGATCCACTTTTGTGCTGTAAAGCAGATTTTGATAATTGGTAAACTGCCTCCTTTTTTGTATACCTAGTGAGTATTTTTATGGCATAGCTTGTTTTACTTAATTTCCTGTCAGAGCAGTTGATGTGTGTCTACCATTTCAGGTTTTCCTGAATCCATATTCCTAGAAAATTTTCAGACTTAATTTTTTCTAATTGTGTACTAAAGTATTTATAGAGGGGATTAATGGATGTTTCTTTTATATGGAATGAAGGAGAACTGCAACAGTTTTCTCTGTGTTAACAACAAGAATGTAAATGGTGAACCATTATGCAATGTTTGAAGTGCAGTTTTGTTTTTCATGCTTTAATTCTCTGGGAACATTTGTGTCATATATAAATTTTATATGTTTATGGAACTGCTGAATGATTCTAATTGTAAGTCATTTATAAATATAAAGAATAACAGCTGACCCAAAATGAAATCCTTGAGGCATGACAAAGGCTACATAATTTGTTTTCTTTTCAAATGGTACGTGTATGTAATATTCACTTCCTGATATGTGATTTCTGCTAATTGTTCTCTTCTGTTCTGATATGATTTCACATATTAATGTGCCAAGCCTCTAATTCCTACATATTCCAACTCGGAAGGCAGTAAGCTGTAACCTATCACATCCAAAGCTTTGTGAGATCCTGAAATATTGCTGACAAAGTTTCCTCCTGGTCTGTTGTGGTTGAAACATCATTCTCAAAATTAAAAACGGCAGTTTATATAGAGCTGTGTTTTCTGAATCCATATTTGGTATGGCTGCTGCAGTCTTCGGCCCAAAGACTGGATTGATGTAGCTCTCCACGCTCCTGTAACCTGTGCAAGCCTCTTCATCTCCAAATAACTACTGCAACCTAAATCTATTTATTTAGTTATTTATTTTCGAGTTCCGTGGTTCCTTGACGCGAATGTATTGCTAGGATGTAGAACATGTCAGGTTATTACAGTAGATGATCATGAGGCAACCAATTTAACATGTATAAGCAGATACATGAAAAAGGACATCCACTTGTCAAATAATTACACACAAAAGTGCAGATAATAGTACAGTAATGACATAGATGACTGCATAAATAATAGTGCACTAATGACATAGATGATTACATAAACAAATTTAAAGTAGTACATCTAAAAAATATTCTGCCAACAAGTGATATGCTGCTTGAAGGTCTCTTGGGCATGCAGCCGGGTTGACTGGTCATTGTCCCTTGTAGGGACAGTGAAGGACGATTTAGGATTCCGGAAATCTGGAGTTTATTTCATACTGTGTGAGTGTGGGAAAGCATATGTGGGGCAAACCATTCGCACCATCGAGGAAAGGTGTACTGAACACAAACGGCACACCGATCTCCAACAGCCTACAAAATCTGCAATCGCAGAACATTGCCTTGAGACAAATCATCGTATGGAATATGAGAACACAGAAGTCCTGCACAACACATCAAGCTTTTGGGACTGTGTATACAAGGAAGCAATTGAAATCCGGCTGCACGAGAACCTTATTAACAAGGACAACGGATTTCAACTCAGCCAAGCATGGAATCCAGCAATAAAAGTTCTGTAGGAGCAGTGGAAACGGGGCACCACACCCGCCGAAGGCAGCATGCGTACTGATGCCCATCAGTCATCTTGTCAGCACAAGCTACCCCCACCACCGCAACCTGCACATCCCTCAGTCCATACACGGAGTCAGTGGAGGGGAGAGGCGACAGATATATATACCGCACCACCCGCCGGCCTAGGACGTCAGTCAACAGGAGTAACCTGATGATGATGGCACGTTACGCTGTCGAAAATTCGTTCAACAACAACCAGTCAACCCGGCTGCATGCCCGAGAGACCTTCAAGCATCTCATTCGCCAGGAAAATCTACGAACACACATAAGTGATATGCTAATCTACATAATCAGTTCTATCAGCAGTGCATGAAATTAAACACAAATTCATGAAGTATTACACATTTTCAAAGAATTCCTGTAAAGAATAGAAAGAATTATCCAAAAGATAAAGTTTTAGCTCTGATTCGAATTTAGTAAGATCCTCAATGACTGATTTGATATGGAAAGGAAGTTTATTAAACACTTTTATACTTGAATAATGAACTCCTTTCTGTAGCATGCTGAGATTTTTTAAAATCTTTGTGAAGATCATGTTTTCTTCGTGTATTGTGATCATGATACACACTATTCATTTTGTAAATTGCATAATTTTTGTTCACGAAGCACATTAGTGACAAGATGTATTGACAAGGCATGGTGAGGATCCCCAGCTGTTTGAATAAATTTCTGCACTCTGCAAACTTTATTTGCTTGTAGTTGATTTCCCCAGAATATGATGTCATATGTCATAAGTGAATGGAAATAACCAACATATGCAGTTTTGATTGTTTCCATGTCACAAACAGAAGGAATTGAGCAGATGGCAAATGCTGCTGAATTCAGTCTTTTACATAGGTCAGTGATGTGGACGGACCAGTTTAATTTGTTATCAATATGTAAACCCAGAAATTTGGAAGATACAACTTTAACTATTTCTTTGTCTCCACATTTTATTTCAACATTTTCCAATTTTGTGTTTACTGTTCGAAACTGAATGAAATGAGTCTTATTAACATTGAGGGGCATACCATTTGCAGTGAACCAATCTAGAACTTCTTGGAATATAGTGGTCACAGTGTTCTCTAGACTGCAGTTGGGTACCTTGTCAATCAAAATGGTTGTGTCATCTGCAAATAGGGTGAAGTGTGCTTCTTGGGTCACACACCATGGGAGGTCATTTACAAAGATTAAGAAAAGTAAGGGACCAAGCACCGAGCCATGTGGCACTCCACATTTTAATGTACCCCAATCAGACCTGGCAGGTGCCTTTGCACAGTTGTTTAATACTACCTTCTGATTACTGTCATCTAGATGCAACTCAAACCACTTCGTTACTTTATCTATTAAGCCATAATGCTCAGCCTTTCTTAGTAGACTCTTGTGATCTACACAGTCAAATGCTTTGGCAGATCACAAAAGATTCCAACTGGTGACATTTTCTTGTTTATTGATTCAAGGAGTTGGTTGACAAATGAGAAAATGGCTTGTTCAGTTGAAACACCCTTTTGGAATCCAAACTGATTTTTATTAAGAATATTATATTTATTCATGTGAGCCATGATTCTATTGTACATAAGTTTCTCAGGGATTTTTGAAAGACTTGTTAACAATGAAATTGGGTGGTAGTTAGAAACCTCTGCTTTATCGCCCTTTTTGAAGAGTGGTTTAACATCTGCAAATTTTAGTCTATTAGGGACAGTACCTCGATTTAGAGACTCATTAAATATGTGACACAGAACTTTAAGAATATATTTGTGGTAATGTCTCAGTACTTTGATAGATATATTGTCCACATTAGTGGAATTTTTGTTTTTTATTTGGCATATCACCTTCTCAATCTCATCTGTGATGTAGTGTACATACATCAGGCTAATTTTTCTCTGCACTGCTTTTTGTAGAAGGTTCATGGCTTCATCCATAGACCCTTTACATCCCATTTGATCTGCTGCTGTCAGAAAATGATTGTTGAAGATATTGGCAACTATTTCCCCTTCATCTACCATGCTTCCATTGTGACACACTTAGACACTGTCTGTATCCCTGAAACTTTTCTGTCTCCCTTTTTACCACCTTCCAGATTGTTTATATTTTATTATTTGATCTGTCAATATAAGACTTGATAAACATACTCTTGGATTTTTAATAACACTCTTTAGGATGTTACAGTACAATCTGTAGTGTTCCCTATGCTGAGGTTTATCAGAATTTCTGAGTGAAACATAAAGTGTTCTCTTTTTTCTACATGAAGTTTTTATTCCCTTAGTGATTCACTGTCTCCTACAATCATTCCGGTTTGTGCTTTTTGAAATTTTCTTAGGAAATACAGCTTCAAAAAGGGTAACAAATTCATTTAGGAAAAGGTTGAATTTATCATTTACATTTTTAGCCAGATATACTGCCTCCCAGTCTAACTGCTCCAAATGCCTACTGAAGGTTTCCAGATTCTCGCTGTTGATTAACCTGTATGACGTACTGATAGAACTGCTCTTGTTAGCAGGGCTTACATAACGTATTTCCAACAGCTGTACATCATGGTCAGAGAGACCATTTAAGATTTTTATTACAAATATATTTTTGATTCTGTTATTATATACAAAAATATTGTCAATCAGACTTGTACAGTTCTTTGTTACCCTAGTGGGAAAGTCAACAACTGCCCTCAGATTGAAAAAATTCATTACATTCTCAAACTCTGTTCTATCATTGTTTAACCCGCTTACTGTATTCATTTCTTGGTCTCCAGGTACAATTTTTACTCCCCACACTTCCCTCTATTACTGAATTGATGATCCATTGATGTATCAGAATGTGCCCTATCAACTGATCCCCTCCTTTAATCAAGTTGTGCCACAAATTTCTTGTCTCTGCAATTCTGTTCAGTACCTCCTCTTTAGTTATATGACCTAACAATATAATCTTGACCATTCTTCTGCAGCACCACATTTCAAATGCTTCCATTTTTTCTTGTCAGAAGTCTTTATCACCCAAGTTTTACTGCCCTACAGACAAACGTCTTCAGAAAAGACCTCCTAATACTTAAATTGATGTTGAATGTACACAAATTTCTCTTCTTGAGAAACACTTTTGTTGCCATTGTCAGCCTGTATTTTATATCCTCTCTACCCGGGCATCATCAGTTATTTTACTCCCTCAATAACAAAATTCATCTACTATCTTTAGTGTCTAATTTCCTAAAATAATTCTCTCAGCATCACCTGATTTAATTTGTCTATGTTCCATTACCCTTTTTTGTTTTTGTTGATGTTCATCTTATATCCTTCTTTCAAGATACTGCCCATTCCATTCTGTTCCTCTTCCAAGTCCTTTGCTATCTCTGATAGAAGTATTGTGTCATTGACAAAACTCAAAGTTTTCATTTCTTCTCCCTGAAGTGTGATTTCTTCTTCAAAGATTTCTTTAGCTTACATTACTGCTTGCCCAATCCACAGATTGAATAACATTGGAGACAGGCTACAACCCTTTCTCACTCCCTTACCAACCGCTGCTTCTCTTTCATGCCCTTAAACTCTTCTAACTGCTCTCTGGTTTCTTCACAAGTTGTAAACGACATTTTGCCCCCTGTATTTTACACCTGCTGCCTTCAGAATTTCAAAGAGCATATTCTAGTTAACGTTGTCAGAAGCTTTCTTTATTTCTACTTATGCTATAAACGTAGGTTTGATAAATATAGGTGTGCCTTTCATTAACCTATCTTTAAGAGAAGTCGTAGAGTCACTACTGCCTTACATGTTCCTACATTTCTCTGGAATCCAAACTAATCATACCCAAGGTTGGCTTCTACCAGTTTTTCCACTCGTCAGTAAATAATTTGTGACAATATTTTGCAACCATGACTTATTAAACTGACAGTTCAGTAATATTCACACCTGTCAGAACCTGCTTCCTTTGGAAATGGAATTATTACATTCTTCTTTAAGTCTGAGGATATATTGCCTGTCTCAATACCTTGCTCACCATGTGGAATAGTTTCATCAAGGCTGGCTCTCCCAAGGATATTAGTAGTTCAGATGGAATGTCGCTACTCCAAGGGCCCTCTTTCTGCACAGGTCATTCAGTGCTCTGTTCAATTCTTTTCCCAATGTCATATCTCCTGTTTCATTTTCAACTACATCCTCTTACCTTCTATCAGCATCAACTGCATAGTACTGGTTTTCCATCTGAGCTCATTATATTTATACAGGCACTTCTTTAATTTCTCAGTAGGCAGTACCTATTTTTCCTCTCATTATATACACCTCTGTAGCCTTGCATTTGTCCACTAGCCATCCCTGCATATTTGTTTTGCACTTTTTGTTAATACCATTTTTCCATTTTGCTGCTTCATTTTCTGCATTTTGATATTTTCTCCTGTCTTATTTTTTCTTGTAGGTCAGCTTCACTAACTCCCTTGATAAAAAGGCTCATATTGTCTGCAAAAAGTACTGATTCTGCTCATTAGATGGTTGGGAAAATCATTAATAAAAACTAAGAAGAGCAAAAGGCCTAGAACAGAACCCATGGGGTACACCACAGTTGACTTTCAGATATGTTGAGTAATATTTTGTGCCATTATATATTATTAGTTCAACATTTTGATATCTGTTGCACAGATACAATTGAAACCAGCTGTATGCTTTTCCATGTACTCCATAGCAATACAGTTTCTCTAGCAAACTATCATAGCTGACGAGGTCAAATGCCTTGGATGGATCTAAAAATATTCCACAGTTTAAGTCCTCATTATCCATTGCAGTTAAAACCTGTTCCAAGAAGTGATATACAGCTGTTTCTGTAAACCAGTTTTTCCTGAACCCATTCTGTGCATTGGTTAGAATTTTGCATTTGTTTAGGAAACTCAACAGTCTCTCATACATAGTCCTCTCAATTACTTTAGCAAAATCTGACAATTGTCACAATGGTCTATAATTTTGTATGGTATATGGACAGTCTTTTTCATAAAGTGGCTTTATTATTTATTTTTTAATTGCAGAAGGGAATTCACCAGTTTTAAATGATGTATTAATAATATCAACTAATTCAGTTATCGTTTTGTTTGCACTATATTTTATGACCTTATTGAGAATGCAATCACATCCACAGGACATTTTATTTTTCAGCTTATTAATTGAATTTTTTACTTCTGAATGCATAATTGGGTACAAAAGCATTGTCTTTTCATTTGCTGGAACTTTTGACTTACTACCATTTGAGTTCCCCAGGTTCTTGACAAGATTTTGAGCACTGTTAATGTAGTAGTCCTTTAACATATTGGCAGTATATCAAGGGTCTTCAACAACTTTTCCTCCCTTTTTTTATGATAAGATTATTGTTTGAAACTTTCTGGCAGATTAAAACTGTGTGCCCGACCGAGACTCGAATTCGGGACCTTTGCCTTTCGCGGGCAAGTGCTCTACCAACTGAGCTACTGATGCACGACTCACGCCCGGTACTCACAGCCTTACTTCTGCCAGTACCTCGTCTCCTACCTTCCAAACTTTACAGAAGCTCTCCTGCGAACCTTGCAGAACTAGCACTCCTGAAAGAGCGCACACTCTGCTGCAGAGTGAAAATCTCATTCTGGAAACATCCCCCAGGCTGTGGCTAAGCCATGTCTCCGCCATATCCTTTCTTTCAGGAGTGCTAGTTCTGCAAGGTTCGCAGGAGAGCTTCTGTAAAGTTTGGAAGGTAGGAGACGAGGTACTGGCAGAAGTAAGGCTGTGAGTACCGGGCGTGAGTCGTGCTTCGGTAGCTCAGTTGGTAGAGCACTTGCCCGTGAAAGGCAAAGGTCCCGAGTTCGAGTCTCGGTCGGGCACACAGTTTTAATCTGCCAGAAAGTTTCATATCAGCTCATACTCCGCTGCAGAGTGAAAATCTGATTCAAGATTATTGTTTGTCACTTTGGATTTACCAATGTTATGGTTTATGACCTCCCAAACTGAATTGGTTTTATTGCTGCCTTTTCTGATGATTAAATCATTGTTGAGTTTTTTTGCTGCATGAATAACTTTTATGTAGCATCTAAGATATGGCTTTATGCTGCATTATGCTTTGAATGCCAACCCAGATTTCTAAGAGTACCTGCAAATTTCTTAATTACCGCAGTTAACCATGAATTAGATTTGAGAGAGATTTTTACATTTTTGAGGGGGAAAATGACATCAAAGCAGCATTTATAATCAGAAAAAATGACTCATATTTAGAGTCTACAGTTTTCTTTGGGTCTCTGTCCCATTCAACACTATGCAACATGCTATGAAAATTCTAAAGGCTAATTTCATTAATGTATCTTGTTTCTATATAGTTTCCACTGCCATGTTTGTTCCTATTCATATTTTTTAGTAAAAGCTTGATTGCCATGTGGCCAGAGAAACCAGTATCTGTTACTTCAACCTCATAACTACAGGTCTCGTTGTTAATAAACACCTGATCAGTTGTTGTCTCACACCCATCTCCATACCTGATGATATCAGTTACTGTGGCTTCTAAATTATCTGAGGTGAAGAGATTTAGCAATTGATTCTTGTGTGCATTATTATTACTTCTAAAATTGATGTTGAAATCACCCTGTACAACTGTTGATTTTGACCTAAGTCTCAATTCATTCATTAGATCCTCAAGATTTTTTAAAAATAGAGGAATATTCCCAGAAGGTGACCTATATATACAGACAATTACCAAACCACAGTCAGTCAGTTTACAGACACAGTATTCAAAATATTTTTCTATGCGCTTTACATTGCTTAACTTTACTTCTTTATAATTAAGATTGTCTCTGACATAAATACAAACACCTCCATATCTGTACTTTTCTCTGCAAAAACTGCTTATGATTTTAAATTTGGGATGGGCTGTTGTACATATTTGAGAGTTTTGTAACCAGTGTTCACTGTTACATACAACAGATACTTGGTTAAAACTGTCACTTAACAAGACTTCAAGTTCACCCAACTTATTACATGAACCTTGTACTTTCTGATATAGGACTGAAAACTGATTATGAGACGCAAAGTTAAATAAATTATTGCTTATCTTAATGCTGCTTTCTTGAAGCTCTTTGACACTAAAAAAATCCTTGAGGTGATTTGGCTGCCTCACACTACTTCTAATTGGTAGCCCAGAAATTATTGCTGCTGCTATATGTTCTGATGAAGTGGTTACTGAAGCTGGTTGTGGTGTTGGTTGGGCTTCTGGCATTGTTGCTAAGACTGTTGTTGTAGTTCCTGGAGTACTCATTGGTGATACTGTTGGTGGTGCTGCAGATGAAGCTGACTGTGATGCTTGTTGGGCTTCTGCTGTTACTGGACTAATTGGTAGCTCAGAAATTATTGTTCCTGCTGCTGCTGCTGCTGCTGTTGTTTCTGATGAAGTGTTTACTGAAGCTGGTTTCGGTGTTGGTTGGGCTTCTGCTGTTGTTGCTAAGACTGTTGTGGTGGTTCCTGGTTTACTCACTGCTGACACTGTTGGTACCTTGGTAGGCCATAATAATGGGAAGACATATGGAAAAACATGGAAAAGAATCTGCTTAATGTAGAGGAAGAAAAAAATCATTGCATAACACCTGATTGTTGTTTCAAAGTGAGGATTTCCATTTTCGAAATTCAGTGTTCAGTTATTAGCACATAAATAATTGTGATAATATTGTGTGTATATAATTTTATAATTTAAATATTTTCTGTTCAACTCATGAGTGCGAGTCCATATAATGTACTTTCTTAACAAAATGTATTAAAGTCCGCATTGTCTGAGCCTAAAATTCCTTTAAAAAAATAAAAATGAATAACAAAGTACACCAACAGAGAGGCCAGTATCAACTGGCATGTGTGTGAACATTTATTTCTACGTAGCCTACTTTCATATGATGGTCAACGTAACATGGAGTACTGGGTTGCTTAAAATGTGTTTTCCTCAGTGACAGTGGACATTAATAAAAAGAAAATAACAGAAAACAATCCCTTGGTTATGAACTATAAGATACTACTTTCAGTGAAAATACAGATTGCTTTGTTTTTGGAGTAATGTTAAAAACACAAAGACAATCTGTCAAATCTGGATTGGTTGACGGTACATAAAAGAATTCCAGAAAGTCAGGTTACCTTCCATTCGGAAGAACTGTATTCAAAGAACTGTGACTGATACCGGAACAACAGGGATTTACATGCATTGAGAATAAAAAATAGTGCATTGAGAATGGCTAGCTACTAGCTGAAATCTGGATTTGCATAATAAAATCTAAAAAGGATGACTGATTGCTGCACTCTATAATTTATAATTCCAGAAAGTGTAAAAAATATTCAGAAAAATTTGACTCTTGGTTCAACATCTACACCCACAAATCACCATGAAGTGCATGGCAGAGGGTACGTCCCACTGTACTGGTTATTAGGGTTTCTTCCCATTCCATTCACATGAGGAGCACAGCAAGAATGATTGCCTCTGTGCATGCTATAATTATTCTAATCTTTTCCTCATGATTGCTGTGTGTGAGAGATATGTAGGTTGTTGTAAAATATTCACAGAATCATCATTTAAGCCAGTTCTTGAAACTTTGCTAGTAGACTTTCTTGGGGTAATTTATGTCTATCTGCAAGAGTCTGATAGTTCAACTTCATCAGCATCTCTGTAACACTTTCCCATGAGTCAAACAAACTTGTGACCATTCATGCTGCCCTTCACTGTATATGTTCAATATTTCTTGTTAGTCCTCTTTGGTATGGGTCCCAAACACTTGAGCAGTGTTCTAGAATCAGCCTCACAAGTGATTTTTTAAGCAATCACCTTTGTAGACTGATTGCACTTCCCCAGTACTCTACCATTAAAACATAGCCTACCACATACTTTACCCACAACTGAGCCTGTGATCATTCCATTTCATATACGCCTAAATCTTGATAAAAATCTAAATTGGAAGATACACATGACTACTTAGCTAATAAACTTAACATCTTAGCATTTGCAGTGGAAAAGCAGGCCAACACAGCTACTTTGAGTCATTTATTCATTATGACATAATCTTGTGGGGAAATTAATCAAATGTCATGTTACTCCTAATATTACAAAAGAAAATAAATGGGAACACGTGTGTCACCATACAGTGGATATCCTGTTGATCACTGTTAAAAGATTTAAAAATAATATATGTTCCCATTCTTTATATATATGAGGTGTTGTTAATCTTATATAAAAATCAGTATACAGTAAACACTTTTTGTTTCGATCACAACTGCAGCATTCATCACAGACACCATTTTAAGCTCCTGACACACCACTTAGAACTCTATGTCCAAGCACCAGATTATTTCAGGTTTAAAATTTACAATAAAATAAAATAAAATAAAATATTTAACATGAAGCTTGGTACAGGGAAAAGATTATCCTTCACACTTCCAATGGAAAAGTGTTATTAGTCTATTTAAGAATTTATTGAGGTCAGTTTCACAGTTTAAAAAAGGTAATTATATATTTTATTTTAAATTGAAACTACAGTCCAGTATGTATTTGTATAGTAGTAGCTCAGTGTAAAGTGGTGTGAACTATTTTATTTCTCTTAAAAATGTTTCTTACTGTAAGTTTTCACAAGTCTCCTATACACCAAATCAAATGATTTGAAAATTGTATGTTAGGAAATGAATAAATCACATTTTTTTATACACTTTATCCGCTGTTAACATCACCTTGTCCAAAAAAGATATGTATCATATGAGAATAGAACTTGTGAAAAATCCAGGATGGAATGTAAAAATATTATGAAAAGAGTAGTTGGTACTCATCATATAGCAGAAATGATGAGTTGTAGATAGGCCTTGTTGACTGAAAGCTCACTTTCCAAGTCTTTTTATTGTGCCTATCTGTGACTCAGCATCTCCACTATGTGATGAGTAACAACTATCCTTTTCATAATACTGAGTACAGAACTGTGCAACAGATTATCCTTATCTGTAAAATCTGTGTGTGTGAGCTACATATTTTAACAAATCTGTGGCATCCTGCCTGATACAAAGCTGCTTCAACTCAGTCTCACATTACCTCATGACCAAAAGTATACAACTCAACCATGATATCATACACATAAGTTTTGAGTGTACAATGTATGTTAGCCAATTCTTCACTCAATAAATTTTAAATGACTCACATTGTAAAAGTAACTTCTTAAAAGATTATCTATGCATCAGGTTGTGTAAAATATATACACGAAAAAGATTAATGGGCAAACACAAAATAAATATCAAGATGTTTCCCTAAAGAGCCTAAATCACAGGTAACTGAATCCTGTACATGACTTAAAATTGCTGGTTACCAAATGTCGTCACTCAAGAGTTCTATTGTCCATATTTCAGTTGTAATCAGCATTTAGCAACAAAACTCATTACTTTTGCTTTTAGTAATATTTGTATTTATACATTATCTTCTGTCTATGCCATAAGCATATCATTACCTGCAAATAAAATACTATTCAATCCATTTGGTGGTGACAGTTATGTATCTTTGTTACATTTTTCCCTCTGGTATCAAATTATTGTTGTTGTTGATGATGATCCAAAGACTGATTTGATACAGCTATCTGTGTTAGTCTATCTTGTGAAAGCCTCTTCATCTGCAAACAACCACTGCAACCTACTTCCATTGTAACCTGTTTACTGTATTCATCCTTTTTCTCCTTCTAATATTTTCATCCTGCACACTCCTCTCCATTACCAAACTGACAATTCCTTGGTGCTTGCGTAGGATGTGTCCCATTAACAAAACCCTGCTCTTAGGAAAGTTGTGCCATGAATTACTTTTTTCCCTACTTATTTGAATACTTCTGAATTAGTTACTCAGTTTACCCATCTCATTTTCAGCAATCTTCTTTAGCACCACATTTCAATAACTTCTCTTCTTGTCTGGGCTATGTATTATCCATGTGTCACTTCGATACAAGGCTACACTCCAGACAAATACTTTCAGAAAAGACAACCGAAAATTTGTGTTGAGTGTTAACAAAGACCTCATTTTCAAAATTCTTTTCTTGCTATTGCTAGTTGACATTTTATATCCCCTCAACTTCAAAGATTATCAGTTATTTTTCTGCTCATATAGCAAAACTCATCTACTGATTTTAGAGTCTCATTTCCTAATCTAATTCCCTCAGCCTCACCTGATTTAGTTCGACTATATTTCATTACCTTATTTACACTTTTGTTGATATTCATCTTGTAACCTCTTTGCAACACTATACCTTCTGTTCACTTGCTCTTCAAAGTCCTTTGCTGCCTCTGACAGATCACCATGTCATCAGCAAACCTCAATGATTTTACTGGACTTGAGATCCACCTGCTAAGCAAACATCATCTTTTCATATAACCACAGACATGTTTCAGCAATGTTCTGCCATCATCAGTGGGTATTCTTTACTCAAATTTGCAAAATGTGGACATGTTTTCAGCAATAATTATTCTACAAAAATTAGGCCTAAAAACAATTTCTGTCTGTTGTTATAATTACCTTATACTTTTACATTATTGGTTTGTGTAGAACCTTGTGTACATTATCAGATATTGGTACTGTGTCATCTGCAATTAAATGATGTTAATGTGAGTTTCTTTGGCAAGTTAACACATCAGTTCCAACTCTGTCTGGTTATTAATTACGGAAAAATTTTGAATTTAGCAGAAAAAAATAAATAAAAATTAAAAGTAAATTGTGGGAATTTACCACTGCAGTGTGCATCTTTTCCCCATTTGAGATAAACATGGATAAAAAAGGAGGACTGCTTAATAAAAACACTTGAAATAACTCTTTGTAATACTACTGTATTGTAACAAAGTTACTCAACACAATATTGAGCTTAAATATATCATAAATTTTAACATATGGTAAAAAATTCTTGTACAAAAACAATACTTTCTTCTCCATGAAAGGAGGATTAGCAGGGTAACCTGAAAGAGTTCAGAGACTGAGTCTAAGCTATCTAGGCAACTAGTAAACACTGTAGTTTGTTAACTTCTTTGAAAAAATTATTTAATTAAGGAACCATGCTATGTTCATTCCTGTGTTTAACAGTTTCATTATCACATTGTCAGTACCAATGAATGACTCTTCGTACATCTCAATAAATTTGTAGGCGCCTGGAAGTTTTTTGTAAAACATAGGTTCATAGCCTTCCTCTTGGTGTACTGAAGTTATCTTGGCCACAAAGAGCCAGAATCCACATTTACTACAGCAAAGTCATTGAGTAATCAAGAAATGTGATTCTTCCTTGAAGTCCCAGGCTCTTGTTCACCGAATAGCGAGTCATTACTACTACTGTTATGGCCTGAGAAGTCTGAATCTGAGTCTGGATGAACTAGTTGCTTGACCTGTTTTCTCTTTTTCTGGCACTGCTGCTGTAAAATCTAGTGCATGTCATTTTGTTTATATAGCACACACTTTTCTTCCTTTGGCATGTCTTTTGTTCCCAGCAGCAAGCTTTTCTTTTCCCATGGATTCTTGTTCCATTTGTTCTTTATTGGGAATCGACATTAGAAGCACAGATTACAATGCTTATTCAGAATTTTCCTCTAAATCTCTATTTTAGGCAGTGGAATTATATCTTAAGGTGAAATAATCTCACACCGTGTGGACTGTGTGAGAGTCTTCACATTGTTGGGGCCATGGAGATTTACGCCAAACACCTGTGGGGCCTCATCTATTAGTCTTTTCTGACAAAAGTGCCATGTTGCTTTTGGGGACCGACTGGAACAATTACTTCCTTGTGAATGTGAAGCTCAAATGCATTAGTGTCAATGAATAGCTTGTCAGTTCTTTTCAAACCCTACATTAAAAATGTTCAAGTGAAACAGCAGAAAAGTTATATGTAAATGGTATGGGTGTCAGCACGGGAAAGGAGACAGGGTGTATGTGCTCTAGGGGGAGGGGGTCAACATACATCCCCTGCCCCCCTCCTGCTGAATATTTTTTTAAAGCAATTTAAGTATTAGTTGACAAAAAATGACACCTTTGAATGAATATATTCAAGATTAGCTAATTACATATACTAAGAGCTCTTGTGCAGGAAAAATTAATAGTTTGCAGGATTTACCAACATGCCAGTAAATCAAATCCACTTATATTATTCACTGAAACAATGTTTCAAGTTTTAATGCAGTGTATTGGTACGACTATCAGTGATGAAGGAGGGGGTAGATAAGCGCAAATCTGCATGGTTTTGCTGTAAGTCTGTAGGCGGGTGGCCAGGAGGCAGATAGCTAACAATCAGATACCATGTGACAACTTCCAAAGAAAAAAGCGTTTTGTAAGCAGTTGTCTGAGGGTGCAGATCTGAATTGAAGAATTTTATGTGCAGGAGTATTTTGAAATCATTGACATTGCTGTCAAAGAGGTTAGATATAAAAAACTTGAATTGACCAACTGGGCTCTAAGAAACAGGTTTCCTCGGCAAAAGTGTCATTGGAGAACAAAGGAGATGATGTGGTTGCTCCATACCCAGAAATTGATGTTCATTCTTTGCAAGCAGAACTTGAACTCTTTCACACACAACGTAAAATGCCTGAAAGACACAAAAGACTTTTGGATTCTATGAAAAAAGAAGTTCAAGAATTATTTGCTAATGTTGAAGCCTTGGAAAGACTTACACTTGTGTGCCCAACCTCATGCCAAAAAGCCCAACGCAATTTTACTATTCTGTGACAACTGAAGAACCATCTGTATTCAACAGTGATACAGCAGAAGCTCAGTCACACAACAGTTTGCAGTGTGCACAAGTTGCTATTGGATAAAATAGATTTAAGAAATGTTACTAGAATAATTAGATCAAATTTTGATAACAGAAGAAAATTTATTTGAATCACTGTAGAATGAACTTCGTTAGATTATTTTACTTTATACTCTTGAAATAGCATTTAATTATCGTTACTGACTTTTTAACTACTTATATTTTTTATTCTTACTTCTCACGGTTTTCTTTTTGGGGTTTAAAATGTATTTTAATGTGTGAAGAAAACTAAATAAAAATGTATATGTCATACTGTTTATTTACATTTCCAGAAAGAATCAACTAGAATTTAATTTGAAAATTATTCAATTTGAAATAGTTCTCACATCTATTTAGGACATAATAATCATGCCCACACAGTCAATAAATTAAAATGCTAATATTTTATAATTTTTGTTATACAGTAATCAAAAAATGTTTCAATTCAGGCTT
This sequence comes from Schistocerca nitens, assembly GCF_023898315.1. Lineage (NCBI taxonomy): Eukaryota > Metazoa > Arthropoda > Insecta > Orthoptera > Acrididae > Schistocerca > Schistocerca nitens. The sequence goes on along the minus strand of NC_064617.1, from coordinate 440,744,683 downwards.
AAATTTGCAGTTTTAAGTGCCAGGGAAGTATGTTGTCTTGAGGCACCCAAAATTCTCCAGAAGTTGGTTTTAGATCCCAAGTTTTTCAATTTTTTTTTTTTTGAGGTGGTCTCTCATTTAGACCCTTTTGTGATCTATAACCTATCTAATGAGTCATCATGCCTCAATAATATAGTGCTAGTGATGCCTGTGGTAAGTAGTAAAAACAGACTTATCTCATTTTCTCATCTCTGAAGCAAACTGGGTCAAACTTCTATGGAACAATAAGTTACAACAAGACAAACCTCCACCTGGTGGTCACCTCCTGAGTTGATGTGAGTCACTTCAAAAATTTAGTGCAGGTTTACTCCAATCTACCCTATAACTATGATTACTTACATTCAGCTTTCAAAAATCCTTTTTCATCTGCATTCCCGTAAGTTGTTGAGAAGCACACACAAACACTACATGTATTTTCTGGAATTGTGTTTGTAAATAACACTCTCTCTCTCTCTCTCTCTCTCTCTCTCTCTCTCTCTCTCTCTCTCTCTCTCTGTGTGTGTGTGTGTGTGTGTGTGTGTGTGTGTGTGTGTGTGTGTGTGTGTTAAAAAGTGTGTTGAGGCACAGTGTGGTGTAGTCTTTTATAATCTATTTTCCTTCTAATATTGTCTTCTGTATGTGGAAGTTTTCTTGTACTGTAAGTTTCTGGTATAGGCAGTGGTTGGATTTTAATATGTGTAGTATGTGGCTATTTTAACATTAATTTTCTTTCAAATAGTAACAGTCATAAACAACTGGAAACATTGTTTTCAGCTTTCAGTCTACTCCCGGCAGTTTCAATCCCAACAAGACTATATGCACACACCAAGACCTTGATTGATAAATTACAATGATGTAAAAACACAAGCCATAACAAATGGTTTTTCTGATCACGAAGGTCAATTTGTCAATCAGTAGAAAAACTCATCAGCAGAAAAACTGTAAATGATCACAGCCAGGTTGCACAAGTCAGAGTAATAAATGTGGAATCTACTAGCTTGTTTAGAAACGCTTTACATCATGACCAATGGGAGGAAGTGCACCAGGCAGTACAATGAGTGAGAAGTTCAATTCATTTGTGGACTTATTTCTGAAACATTTTGAAGCCTGCTTACCCCAAAGAGAGATTAAAATGAAATCAACCTGTTGTGGAAGGACAGAGTGGATAATAGCTGGCATCAAAATTATCATGTGCTAAAAAGAAAGACCTGTATATAGAACATATTATGCTATTTATGTAGCCAGTCAGTGAAAACTGGGACATTTCCAGACAGACTGGAACATGCAGTAGTGATGCCCATCCACAAAAATGGTTCAAGGTATGTACTACCCAAGTATCAGACCATCTCTTTGCTGCCAAATGTTCTCAAAGGTGTTTGAGAGAGTAGTTTATGATAGGATTTATGGCCATATGACACAAAATGGCTTACTGTCATTTACACAGTTTGGCTTTCAGAGGGATTCTCCACAGAGAAAGTTATATTCAACATAACAGATGAAACTCTAGATGAATTAGAAGGTATCCAGTGGGGATCTATTGTGACCTTGCTAAAGCGTTCAACTGTGTAGATCACAACACATTGCTAAAAAAAAGCTTCCACACTATGGCATCAAAGACGAAATTTTGACATGGCTAGAACCTAATCTATACGACAGGAAGCAAAGAATTCTCTTCATGGAGGCAGGTGTAAGAGTAAACTCAGACTGGGAAAATATAAAGTGCGGAGTTCCCCCAGGGCTTGAACCTTGGGCCACCAATTTTCCTGATCTACATTAATGATCTACCAGTTACAATTAAAGACAGAGCAAAAATAGTCATGTTTGTGGATGATAAGAGTAGTGTGATCAAGGGTCCCAACTCCACAATGCTGAATACAAATGGTTCACAGCAAAAGCCTAACCTAAATTTACGAAAACTAACATTATGCAGTTTCAGATAGAAAATAAAATAACTCCAAGTTTCTGAAATGGAGATCAACAACCAAAAAATTGAAGAATTATTAATGGAAAATCTCATATAAAGATGTGAAACAAATACTAACAAAGAGATAGAGGGGCTGGCCAGTACTTACCTCAGCTCAGTACAGCCGATAGATACACAAAACAGAACAAAATTTACATTCCTAGTATTCGGAACTTTGTTCTTTCATCAGGGAGGAGAGAGGGGGAAAAAGGGAAGAAGGGAAAGTGGATTCAGTTACTCACAACCCAGGTTATGAAGCAACAGGGAAAGGTAAACAGGGAGGGTAGCTACCGATACCCCTCCACTGTGGTTCCACCTATGGTATGGCTCCTATATTGTTGAGGCATGCAAGCCAACCCATCTCAGCAAGTCCATGGTTCATGGAGGACTTAATTCATATAAAACGTATGTTGCAAATTTCTGAGATGATATGGCACTGTCAAATTCATATACTTACATTAACTAGCGCTATCAGTTGATTTACTTTGCCTATACAGCTACCAGTATAGCCAAATTATCATTTTTAATCATAATATTCCTGAATGGACTGCTGTTGAGGATAGAGAGATAGTGAGACTGTTGGTAGTTGAGACCAACATTGTTGTGAAACTTTCATATATCTTGATATATCTCTGTTGCAATTTTTTTCCAAACCTAAATTTCATCTCAACAATTTGTTGTACGTTGCTAGGTTTTCCAAATCCTGTGATACATCTCTCCTTTACAGTTAACAGTTAAAAACTGTTGTCACACAGTCAAAAGCTGCCGTCACATCTGGAACTCGTACCAGCAGTCGAAACTGTAATACTTTATTGCACATTTGTTTAAAGCACCGTTGTTTAAAAAATGAGTATGACTTTTTAATAAGCATTCTGCAAGCATGCAGCTAGAATGCAATTTTTTCTATTCATGTATTTTCTGTAATATGGTATGTACTAATCATTACAGAAATGGTTATATGACTTGTATGGTTGAAATCCCATATAAGTAAGAAACTTTGTTACATAATTAATCACAAAGCAACAAATCAGGAGGAAAAATATATTTCATGACTTTAGAATCGCTCATTAAATTGATTTCCATTGTAAATAAAAGTATTCAGAATAATATATGTTATGTGATATAAAATCTCCATAATATGCTCAGTATTTAAAACATATGTTTTAATTTATTGCTCAACACAGCTTATGCCTCAAGGATTATTATTTACTTTGTTACTAAGTACTCAATATTTTACAAGAAGATAAAACAAAAGTAGACAGACAAACTTAGTCGGGTAAAGAAACTTGTTTTTTCTGGAAACTTAGAGCTGTCAGTTTAAAGACTCTTCATTGTTTATTCATTCACATTCACATTTATCCATATTCCACATGTCCTTTGGCTTAACACAGTCTTCAGGCTTCCTGCCATTAATGCAGTTACACTGACAGTCACTTGCACTGTATTCCTGAAACCGTGGAGTGATATAAAGCATTAATACTGCCCATTCATATCAACATAAGGAATAGATCAACATACTGCTAATTTAAAAGTTAATTAGTTGCATGTCCCACAGATTATGTTCATGACACCGCACAATAATTTGAATGTCTCAATTAATTTACAATAATAATAATAATACACATTTTCAGTTTATCTTTATCTTAGGCTGCATCTGAGACAGTTTTATAATTACAGTAAGTTTAATTATTGGTTAATCAAAACACAAACACAAAATATCTATTTAAATCATTTTAATTTACTGAAATGTGAACTCATGATGAAGCAATTACTTATTAGACAATGAATTATCAAGTAGAGATTACTTTGATTTGCTGTGAACAATATTGGATCAAGAGAGATCATGAGACTGAACACTCATCTATTACAGTCACTGGCTACCAGCACCAAGACAATAGTTTTGCACCTACCTAAGCTTCCATCAGCCTAACCTCACTTTCAGTTCTCATCCTCCCTTCAAGGTGACAATATCAAGAGTTCAGTCCTGCACACACACCATGACAGACACATAAAGTGGTCAAAAAATTCTTATCCGAGATCCTCATTGCAAATTACTCAGGCTTTCCCATGCCACACTTTCTCTACACATGCAACTTGGCTCAGTATGTAAAGCATTTCATGGCACCAAAAGACATTTCCTCCCACTATCAAGAGCATGTGTCCTTGTGGGTACTGGCCGAGATTTAAGATCCCAAGCTTCATGTAAAAAGTGTCCTCCATTCCTCTGAACCTTGTCCAGGCCATTTCTCCCATGAGAGACATTATCAGTGCAGCACATCATGTTGGAAAAAAATTGTGTTTCTGCTGAAGAATGCTCAATGACCAGTTAGTGACTTTCTTCTGTGTCCCAAACTCTTGTGCAACATATGTAAAATGTTTATTTTGTGGATGCATCACCACTAAGGATGCTATTCATACTGTGCCTCTTGGTGCCATTCTTTTATTAAATGTTATCATATCAGCAAGTTACTTTCACTAAGAACTATTTGAGACTGTTTCAGTGGTCCCTGGAGTAATTTAGTTAGTTGAATGAACCTGTGCTTTGTCACACATCTCTTTTGAACATTATTTATTAAACCATCACCAATGTACCTATTCTCATGTCCTCAGCTGTAGCTGATTTTCTGTGATTATTTAATTAAGTCAGGTAAGGACACATTCCTACAATGGTGACATGACAATAAACTCTGATGACTCAGTTTTCAAATTTGGCATGTTGCTGGCTGCCTTGGTCCTAGCTGCCCCATTAGGCTTGTGTCCCGACCTGTTCTCACACTCACACTTCATGATCAACCTCTGTTTCAGTGCTACAAACTCTGTAGTACTGGGCTACTATTTTGTACTTCATGTGATGAACTGTTTCATGCCATGGGCCATAATTTGTGCTTTGCACCACAAGCTATTTCACTTTTGTGCATTTCATGTGTTTGCCACTGTGCCACCTAATGACCATGGCCTCTGCCACTGGCCTGACCAAAACCTTGCCACCCACAGTTGCCATTCCAGCACCCTCTGATGTTGTTGTCAACTAACCTCACTCCTTACAGAAGTGCAACACTGCAACATCGACTTGTCCATGAAAGTTGGGGCAGCCCAGTTCCCGGCACCGATCCAGACAGATGCCCACACTGGCCTCTGCATCTGCTGCCAACGCCATCCCACCTAGTCTCACCACTCCGACAACCAAGACCCTTCCGGTCACCACCACTTTGTCCGGCTGTGGCATGGTTCACCTACCACCCTTCAATCCCTAGGACCCTCATCTGTGGTTTTCTATGGTAGAGGCCATCTTCATTGGCTCCAGCTTCACCTTGATGGCACCCGTTTCACAACAGTTCAAGCCGACATATGCAATGGAGGTCCCTGATGTCATTTTGTTACCTGCAACTGCTCACCACTACAAGACACTTGGGCGCCACCTCATAAGGCAACTCAAGTCGTCCTAGATGCATCTCAGTCTGGTCCTTTCCCTGAAGCAGTGAGAGGGCCGGGCCGGCAAAGCTCCCCGTTCCTGTGCCATTTACAAAGCCTGACCGAGTCCCACAAGATCTCCTATGGCTTCCTGTATAACATCTGGCTGGCTTGCCATCTGGCCCCAAATAAAAAGTGTGGCATCACATGCTGATCTCTCCCTCACTGCCACTGCCAGCCTCAGTCACAGGGCACAGGAGACAGTGGCCTCCATGCCCGTTACCACCACCACCACCACGTACCGACTACACTCCCATCCAGCACTGCCAGCCAACAATTACACTGACAGCTGGCTCACCACGAGTTCACATTTTTAGCTTATCATGCCACTCCTCTCCCTTGGCCCACACCACAATACCCAGCAGCCCAGGATATATGATTTCCTTGTTCACCTTAGTGCTGACTTGGCAACACTGTAGGGTAGGGTTCTGTTTCCCACCTGGACTTTTACTACCCCTGAGTGCACAGCCCTAACCACTGATGCAATTATGGCTGCCACCACTGAAACTCCAGCTGTTCCAGCAATACCCCTTGTGATGTGGTTGGTTTCTGTTGATACTGAGAGAGCTTCAAACTGTACCGCTGCAACTGCAAAGAGCCCTGCTCTTGGGCCCGAAAGCCCAACAGCTGTTAAGATTAGGCACACGCAGCTGCTGCGCAGTCGCTCAGTGCCTGTTTGTCTGTGATTTCACTCAGCTATGCCATTCCTGATCGACAACGGCTGAGACCTGTCTATCTTCTTGTGTCGGCTCATACAGGCCCCTGGCATTACATCTGTGATCCTTCTGATGGTGGTGAACAACTCTACAAATCTACTATCACCACCTATCGCGTGTACCATTGCATCTGCAACCTTGACCTGCAATGGGACCTCCCCAACCACATTATGAGAATGGATCTCATTGGGCAGTAATGCCTGCTCTCTGATGTTGGCTGGAACCTTACTGACAGCTGTACTAGGAGATCAACTAAGAGCACCATCCAATTTGCTGTCTTCTTCAGTATGAAGCAGGCGGCTGGCATACTCTGGCCCATATGTTGACTTCCTGGCATAGTTTCCTGGTTTCAAACTTCTGTCCAGTGTACCTTAGTAGGTCTGTTATTCAGCTGCCCATTGTGTAGATACCACACCTGTACAGTCTGTCTTCTGCTGGCTACAATCTCAAGTTCATCAAGGTGGAGTTTCACAAGCTGACTGCCGCCACCATGCTCCACCCTTTGAAGAGCCCATGGGTGTCTGCCCTTCACTTTCTCAAGATGAATGTCTTCTGGCACTCCTCTAGCAATTACTATGTGCTAAACTCTCTTACCATTCCTGGCTGGTACCCTGTGCCATTCCTACAATAATGTACAAGCTGGAGCTACAATCTTCAGTACAATCAACTACAGTAGATCTTTCACCTAGATTCTTGTCACACCCAAGGACATCCCGAATATTGTCATCATCATGTCCTTCCACTTGTATGAGAGTGGCTTTATGACCTTCAGCCTCTGAGGTTGTTCTGGTGTTTCACCTACTTGAATGAAATCTTCATTTTCTCAGTGACACTCGAAGAACACTGCAAGCACCTTCACATGATCTTTGAATGCCTCCAGGATGCTGGCATCATTGTCAACACCGCAAAGCTTGTTTTCTGTGTCAGGAAAGAGATACTCCTGGGTCATACCATGTCCGCTGCCAACTCTCGTTCCCAGCCCAACCTTCCTCGATTTCCCACACCTTGCGACAGTCAAGTACCTCCATCATTTCTGCAGCTTGCTCAACTTTTGCCACTGCTAAATGAGGACTTCCACTGCTATGCAGGAGCCGCTCACCACTGTCCTTTATAGCATCAAAACAAAGGGGAACAAACTGATACCATGGACACTACAAATGAAGACGGCTTCACTGCCACCAAGTGCAACTTGGTGGACACTACCCTGCCTGCTCATCCCACTCCATCCCCCTGGCCCACTTGTCATCAGACTGATGCAAGTGAGGCAGCCATCAGTGCTGTCCTGCAGAAGCATGTTAGTGGTACTTGGTATCCACTCGAATTTTTTCACTTGCTAGCTCTCTGTCACTCAACAGCACTGGAACACAAATGGCAGAGAGCTCCTCACTATCTACAAGGCAATCAAATACTTTCGGCTGTTGGTAAAGTCCCATTCTTCACCAACCACAAACCTGTAATGTTTTCCCTCTCAAAAGATATTGACCAGTGCTCCCCACATAAATTCAAGCAATAGTCATTCATCTTAGAGTTTACTGCTGACATATGTCATGTTGTCGGAATTGACATCAAAAAAATGGTTCAAATGGCTCTGAGCACTATGGGACTTAACATCTATGGTCATCAGTCCCCTAGAACTTAGAACTACTTAAACCTAACTAACCTAAGGACATCACACACATCCATGCCTGAGGCAGGATTCGAACCTGCGACCGTAGCAGTCGCGTGGCTCCGGACTGAGTGCCTAGAACCGCAAGACCACCGCGGCCGGCAATTGACATCACCACCACCAACTATCTCAGCTGCAGCTGCACTGTTGCTTCATCTCTGGACTATGAGGCCCTCAGCACTGGCCAGGAGCACAAACTGGAACTCACTCACCTCTGCCTGGTTGCTGCTTTGGGCCTCCACTTCAATGTACTTTGGTCCATGGCTCCGACAGCAATACATGGTGTGAAGTATCCACTGGCTCACTGCACCTGTTCCTGTCCACTGCCTTCCACAAGGCTTCAATCGACTCTTATATAATCTGGTTCAAAGCAGCATGCATGCACACTTCCACCACTCTTCTGCCTCTGGTACATATTGGCCTTCATATCACACACAAAGCTGACCTGGAGATTTCAGCTACTGACATTGTTTATGTGCCAGACCACTTCCTGAAGCTCACCAATCTGCCTCTCTCCTGCAACCCATCTGCCTCCCTCCAGTAAATGACAAACTCATAGAACATTCACTCACAGCGACCTCACCTCATACACCCATGTCATGCTGTGCTTCAATGTTCACCCGTCCCCATTTTGCCCACACTACTCCCCCCCCCCCCCCACCACCACCAGTTCCTGAGGCAATACTCCAAGAAATTCACCCTACATCTTCAAGGCACTCCTACCTGTGTCTCGATCAAATCAATAGCCTGAGGCCTACATGCTGCCTGACCTCACACCACTCAGCCCAACCACCATCCTCATTAACACTCTACAGCCACCCACCAACGATAAAGCCAGCATCAGTGCCAACACCATTCGCAGTACCCCTGCTGCTGACCTGCAGTGATGCCATCCTACTGCACCACTGCCTTGGACATGGCAGAAATTCCACCAAATTATGCCGGTACTGCTCCCAACTCTGTCCCCAATCCACCAGCCACAAACAATGCAGGCATAAACATCATCGATGTCCAGGGCACTCCCACCCCTGTCCCTCTACCTCTCCTGAAGCCATTTCACCTATGCTATATGCTGACTACACCCCTGATGCCACACTGCCAACCTTGCTACATATGTCACTCTCTTAGTGGCATTATTTCATACTTTTGCAGTGCTCTAGCCCAGACCTGCCAGCCACTGTCCTAAATCTCTAGAGTGCCCGATGTGTGCATTTCGCACTGTCAAATGTAGCCTCTTTAAGTTGTCAGCCACTCCACGTAGTGACCTAGCAGTGCCACACTGTTCCTGCAGCTACCATCCCGCACTGCCAACATTACCCAGCACCTGCTCGCTGCATGTGCAGCTCCTGAAATAGGCTGCTCTTCATTCACTTTCCCTTCACCTCCTTGCTCTAGTAGACCTGGCTCAGCACCCCACAACCCACGCACCACCAGCTGATATATCACTCGAGCACTCACTAGCTCCTCCCTGTCATGCAGTGCCCCTGCACTACTGAATGCCAACTACCTGCCTAACTCATGCCTGTCGTCCTGAAGTCAGGTGGCAGCCCTGAGCCTCACCATTGGTAAAACACACCTCTCTGCCAGTACCAGCCTCCATCATTGCCACTTTGTTCCTCCTCCATGTACCATTCTTGTGGGAGTGGGAACTGTGTGATGGCCCTCCACTGCACATAGGTCTAAGCAACCCAGCCTCATTCCATATGTGCCTAACTCACTAGTGCCATCTGCTAATGCAGCACCTCTGCCTACCTCCACCCAAAGCTCTCAGTTCTGTTGTGCAACTGGACAACCGTCTACTATGGTGGTGGCTATGGGGACCAAGACTATAGCTCCACAACTAGCTAGACTTCTGTTGGCCTAACCTCACTCTGAGTTCTCATCTTCCCATCAAGGTGACAACATCAGAGTTCGATCCCACACGCACAACATGATGGACATGCCACGTGGCTGTGTCCTTCATATCTGAGGTGCTCATTGCCAAATACTGAAAATCATCCATGCCGTGCAGTCTCTACCCATGCAATGCAGGTTGGTATGTAATGCAGTATGTAAAGCATCACACTACAAGACATTCCCTCCAGCTGGCAAGTGTGTGTGGCCATGCAGGTACTAACCAAGATTTAACATCCCACCCATCATGGGTGGTACAATCATATCAAAAAGTTGTGTTCCATTTCCTTGAATCTTGCCATGACCATTTCTTCCATGAGAGACATTACCAGTTCCATGCATTGTATCAGCAAAACTCATCTTTGTGCTAGTGAATATTCAGCAACCAGTTACTGACTTTGTTCTGTGTCCCATACTCAAGTGGAACATGAGTAGAGCATTTATTTTCCTGGCAAATTGTCACTAAGGATGCTATTATTACTCTACCTCATGGTGCTGCTCTTTTATTTTGTGTTATTTTATCAGCAAGTGACTTTTGCTAAGAAATATTAATTTCCGATACCATTTCAGTGCTCCCTACAGTAACTGAGTTAGCTAAATAAACCTGTTGTTTGTCTTAAACCTATTGTGAACATAACTCACTGTGCTAGTGCTCAACATGCTAGTTCTCACATCCACGATCTAAGTTTTTTTTTTTTTTGTGATTATTTAAGTACATTCCTACATGCTCATTTGCGAAACAATGTTCTGTATTACTTCCACCTGTTGTGCAATTAGTTGTCAATCTATTACATCCTACAGTTGCTCAATGTGGGACATGTTTTAGTGATTGTTTGCCCAGTGGAGTTGGCAGTTGTATTCATGAGCATATCTGTCACAAGGAAGGTATGTAAGGGATTTGTTTTGCTGGAAGAGAATACATTTTATATATGATGCTAGAGCAGACTGTGTAATGTTCTGATGCATCCTGGACTGTTCAGTTTTCCTTCAACAAACCCCAGAAGTGTAGAGTTATTATAGACTATCGTTCCCCAGCTTATGTTACCCACAATTAACCCATCACTGCCTATTACACCTTAGTCTGTCCTTTTCGATACCACACTTACATATAACCATTACAAATTCAAAGGCAGAATCTACTCATCATCATCATCATCATCATCATCATCATCACATTCTTCTTCTACTACTGCTACAGTTTCCAGCCCCTGGTTGGGTCTGTTTGGAACATAAGCCTCTCCATCTTGTCCTGTCCTCCCACCACCAATCTCTCTCTCCATTCTTCTTTCAATTGTGGAAAACCTTGTGGAAACCCTTACACTGTAAGACCTGGAGGAGCACTCAAGACATCACTTCCACAAATTATCAAACTTCTTGACAATGTACTCCTGCCTTGGAGCACCACTGCCCATCAACACCAATTCCACCCACAGAGAACCCCCTTATCAACACTTTGTAGCACCCAGACCCTGCATGCTGACCTTGTCAGTTTGCCACATCCTCCAAAACTCCCTTCCAGCATTCCATGAAATAGAGAACTCAGACAAACCTGAAACATTGTTGTTAACATTTCCACCAATCCCACAGAAGATTCAACCCTATAGAAAAGCCTCACCTATAGGCCTGCACACATTTTTAACCACATTGGGCTTGTCAAAGGACTACTTTTCTTCTCTCAATCACTAAAGTTGAAACACCCTTTTCTGCAAATCCCTCCAACCAGTCAATCTAATATCAGCATTTAACCTTGCCTCTCCCAGTTAGTACCACCATCCAATTGTCACGTCCATCTCACTGTCACCTAACCGCCCCCTATTCACCTTCCAGGAATTCTTTGCCTCCAGATTGGCCCCACTGTACTACCCCAGGTCTCTCTGTAAGAATACTAACTTCTTAGTAGAAGAAAGGACAGCCATTTACAGCCTCAAAACAGATCCTGATGTAATCATCCTCCCTGCAGAAAAAGGCTCCACCACTGTCATGATGAATCACAGTGATTACCAGGGAGAACACTTCTGCCAACTGTCTGAGTCCTTTACCTACGTGGTCGTCCATAGTAATTCCATTCCAGAAATCCACCATAATAACCTCTAATCCTGAGTGAAAGCCTTTGGCTCATTCCAGAATCTCTCCCCTGAGTCTATCTGCTTTCTCACCCCCAACAATCCCCCCCTTCCCCCCTCACACACACACCAACCTTCTACATGCTTCCCATAGTCCACAGACCTAACAGTCCTGGATGCCTCAATGTAGTCAGTTACTGTGCTCTTGCTGAGAGGATTTCCACTCTTGTCAACTAGCACCTCCTACCAACTCCCCAAAGCTTAGCTTCTTTCATCAAAGATACTGCCAACTTACTTCGTTAACTCTCAATCATCCCCACACCATTACTACCTGGATCCCTACTGATCACTGTTGATGCCACTTCCCTGTACACCAACACTGCTCACGCCCTATTTCTCCTGCTGTCCTTCTGACTCCAAACCCAGAGCCACAGTCCTCATACATCTTCCCAACTATATTTGCATGCACAGCTACTACTCCTGTGAGGGAGGTTTGTAAATCTGCAGCACAGCCATTGGCATCTGCTTGGCACCTTCCTATGCTAACCTATTTATGGATCATCTAGAGAGAACCTTCCTAGCCTCCTGAAATTCCAAACCCCTTATCTGGTCCTGGTTCATTGATGATATCTTCATGGTCTGGACTTGGGGTGAAGACACACTATCCTCATTCCTCCACAACCTTAGCACCTTCTCTCCCATCCACATCACGTGGTCCTCCTCAAACCCACGTGTCACTTTACTGGATGTTGACCTCAAGCTTTCTGACAGCTCTATCTACATGTCTATCCATATTAAACCTACTAACCACCAACAGTACCTAGATTTTTGATTTGACAGCTATCACCCCTTCCACAACAAAAACTCACTCTCATACAGCCTGGCCATCTGCACATGGGGTATCTGCAGTATGAGATTTCCCTTGCCCAGTGGCTAAAGGTCTCACATCAAACGCAGATTTCTCGTGCCATATCCTCATTTATACCTAATCCTCCCACCATCCCCAAGAATCAGCTAGGAAGGAGTACCCCCCCCCCCCCTCAGCACCCAGTATGACTCTGTACTGGAGCAACTGAACCATATCGTATTCAAGGGTTTTGGTTATCAATGACCATGCCGGGAAATGAGGGCATCCTACCCCAGATCCTTTCCACTCCTTCCAAACTAATACTAGTAGACTTCTCTTGGCCAGGAATGCTTGTTTTTACTGTACTAGTCTGCTTTTTATGTCTTCCTTGCTCTGTCCATCATGGGTTATTTTGCTGCCTAGGTAACTTCTTCACCTTCATCTGCTTCACGATTGCCAACCCTTCGGTTATGTTTCTCGCTGTTGTCGTTTTTTCTATTTCTCGTTACTTTCACCTTTTTTCAGTTTACTCTCAATTCGTATTCTGTCTGTTCATTCCATTCAGCAAATTGTGTAATTCTCCTCCACTTTCACTGAGGACAGCAATGTCATCAGTGAATTATACCATTGATATCCTTTCCCATTGAATTTTAATTCCACTTTTGAACCTTTCTTGTAGTGACAAAAGACTACATCCCTACCTTACACCCTTTTTAATCTGAGGACTTTGTTCTAAGTCTTCCGATCTTATTGTTCCCTATTGGCTGTTGTACACATTATACATCTTTCCCTACAGCCTGCCCCAATTTGTCTCAGAATTTTTAACATGTTGCACCATTTTGCATTGTGGAATGCTTTTACCAGGTCGATAAATCCTATGAAGAGGTCTTGATTTTTCTTTTGTCTTCCATTATCAACTGCAATGTCAGAATTGCCTCTCTGGTGCCTTTACCTTTCCTAAAACCAAACTGATTGTCATCTAACACATCCTCAATTTTCTTTCCCATTCTTCTGTATAATTATTCTTGTCAGCAACTTGGACTCATGAGCTGTTACGCTGGCTGTATGATAATTCTTACTTCTTGTTGGCTCTTGCAATGTTTGGAATTGTGCGGATGATGTTTTTCCGGAAGTCATATGGTATATTGCCAGAGTCATACACTCTACACACCAGGGTGAATGGTTGTTTTGTTGCCACTACCCCCTATTTATTTCATTCCTAAGTGACATGTATTTTGACATTCCTGAATTTCCCCGAACATTTTTGTACTTCCTTCTTTCATTGGTCAGCTGAGTATTTCTCCTGTTACCCCTGCTTTCTTCACAGTTACCTTCTTTGTACCTATGTTTTTGTTTTCACCTTCTGTGATTGCCCTTTTTAGAGAAGCCCAGTCCTCTTCAACTGAGCTGTCTACTGAACTATTCCTTATCACAGTATCTGTGGCCTCAGAGAACGTCAAGAATATCACTTCATTCCTGAGTACTTACATATCCCATTTCTTTGTGCACTGATTCTTCCTAATTAGTCTCTTAAACTTCAGTCTACTCTTCATCACCATTAAATTATGATCTGAGTATACATCTGCTCCTGAATATGCATTAAAATTCAGTATCTTATTTCAGAATCCCTGCCTGACCATGATGTAATGTAACCGAAGTCTTCCCATATCTTCTGGCCTTTTCCATGTGTGCCTCCTCTTCCTGTGATTCTTGAACAGAATATTTGCTCTTACTAGCTGAAATATGCTGCATAACTCAATCAGTCTTTCTCCTCTTTCATTGCTACCAGCAAGCTGATATTTTCCCATAACCCTTTGTTCTACTGCTTCTCCTACAACCACATTCCAATCCTCCATAACTATTAGATTTCCATCTTCCTTTACATACTGAATGACGTATTGAATGTCTTCATACACATTCCCTATCTCGTTATATTCAGCTTGTGATGTCAGCATGTGTATCTGAACTATCATTGCCCATGCTGTTGATTCTGATGAGAACAACCCTATCACTGAACTGTTCACCGTAACTCACTCTATTTCCTACATTCCTGATTATAATGAATCCTATTCCCAATATCCCATTTTCTGCTCCTATTGATATTACTCTACATTCATCTGACCAGAAATCATTGTCTTCTTTCCATTTCACTTCACTGACCCCACTATATCTAGATCAAGCCTTATCATTTTCCTTTTCAGATTTCATAGCTTTTCTACCTTGTTCAAACTTGTGACACTCCATACCCTGACTTGTAGAATATTATCCTTCCATTTGTTACTCAATGTTTTTCTCATGGGTACCTCCCCATTGTCAGTCCCCTCCTGGAGATCTGAATGGAGATATCATCATGGCACTTTTTCAATTACAGGCCACTTGTCCTGTGGATTCACATTGTGTGTCTTTAATGCAGTGGTTTCCATTGCCTTCAGCATCCTCATGTTTTTGATCCCTGCTGATTCTCCCACCTTTAAGGGCACAGAGCAAGAGAATGCCCCAGACCTCTGTTCTCTCCTACACCAAGTGTCATATCACTGTGGAGGATCCAGGTGAAGACCCTGTCACAGGCTTGCCCTATCCCACCAGAGGCAGAGCCACAGGTGAAAGTAGCCATGCCATACAAGTTGCATCTTAAAAGTTTGCTGAATAGTCCCAGATGTTAAAAACTACACTGGTTATAATGATGTGTCCATGCATAAGCACTGAGAAACGTGTCAACAAGTGCTCTATCATGTAAATCACCAAAGTGATGCTGTGATGTATATTGCAGCAAAGCTAACAGAGTTTGTGTGAGAACTTGTGTAATTCAAAATGGAGTGCAAAATGCAGCAAAGTCTTAACTGAAGTTTTGCTTCAAATTAGGGAATGCAGTGAGGGAGACTCATGGAATGTTAGTCTCAGTTATGGTGTTGAAGCACTGAGTAAAAAGTGTGCTTCAGTAGTTTAAACCGTTTAGAGAAGAAAAGAAGGAGTCAAGGATGAGCTGCGTTTGAGTCGACCATCAACAAGCAAAATCCCAGACAACATCAACTGAATGTGACAGATGCTTGCAGATGATCAGCAGCTTGCTGTGAAAATGATAGTAAAAGAGTTGAAGATAAGCAAAAACAGCGTAAGAATTATTATTCATAAACATTTGAATATGTACCTGATTTGTACCACAAACGTTCATAGATGAGGAAGAGCAAACTCAAATGGAAACATCTAGGACTGATCTGGGAAAACATCATTCATCATCCTTCAATTGATGACAGTTGCAAGATCTTGTGGCCAATTCTGGTGGTACCATAATCAGCTGCATTTGCACAATGTGGGCCAGATGCTGACAGACTTATCCATCCCATTTCACAGACCACAGTAGCTGACATCACTTCCAAGCTCCAAGGGCTCAGTGCTTGGAGGCAACAGTGACCATGTGTGTGTGAGTTGTATATGTATGTGAGTTTGTACATGTGATGAAGGATTTCATTCAATAACTGTTGAACTGTCTACTTTTAAATATCCCTATCTTCTGTTCAACACCTCTTCTATGTGATGAATAGTATTCAATCGAATTCTTATTCTATCCCAGAATTTGAAGAGAAAGAATGAGATGTACTGGCATTGAGTAAATGAAAAATTCACATACAACTCCAGATTTCTGATGATAGTGCCACTGAGTAAAATATTATAACATTTTGGTAGTTGTCAACCTTCCCAGGTTGACTTTTCCTGTTCTGCATGCCTGCTAACATGTCTGTTGAAACATTTATTCACTGCAGGAATATATAATCAGTTTATCAGCCCTTCACTTCCCACAATTATTACACCAGTTTCACTCCCGAGAAGATTATCATGCCACCTCTGTAACTCTATTATAGCCAGTCCTTCTGCAAAGTCAAGTGAGTGTATGACTTCTCTTCAAAACTACCCTGGTCTGAAATGCATCGAGCAAAACTCTCCATCGAAGCTATGATTTCTTTTGGCCATTTCATTAGATTAAGTCCATTCTACCAGCTGTTTGCATACATCATACAAAATAAGATTTCTGATTTCCTATACTCCTCCTCAACCTACTTTCCAATATATGGCTTATATCCTTGTGTGTATGCTGTAAAAGTTGTTCTGCGCATGAATAAAGGAAAAATAAATATTGTTCTATTCCAACAATATTAGGAAAAGGAAAAATTTCTACTCACTGTAAAGATGACATATTGAATTGAAAACATGCACAATGAAAAGACTGTTACACATTATGGCTTTTGGCCAAAGACCTCTTCAGCAAAGAGAGCACACACACAAAACATACACACATTCACACAAACAAGCACACCTCATGCACACAAAACCGCTTACTACCAACAGCTCCACCCAGAATATACAAAGGGCATTCAAAAAGTTTTTCACAGTCGTCTATAATTTTTGTATTTTTTGCAGTAGGAGAATGAAATTTTTTGTGAACATACTTGAAACATTTAGCTATAAGTTGTTATATAAAAGTATTTTCTTTTATTTACAGGTGAGCCATAATGGACTGTGAAGTAGACGTCAGGTTGCGACAATGGTCGGTGATGGAGTTCCTCTTCAAGACCAGCGATGACTCTGCCACATCGATTCATAGGACGTTGCTCCCTATTTACGTGGAGGACACAGTGGATCACAGCAGTATCCAGTGGTGGTTGAAGAGTTTTAAAGAAGGTGATTTCTCTGTACTGGACAATCCATGATGGGGTAGACCATCGACAGCATGACAGATGTGTGATGACACGACAGCTTGTTGAAATGACACATTTGTCATTGGGTAATGTGGTATCACTGGTACAGTCACTAGGGTACAGAAAAATCTGTGCACATTGGGTGCCTAGATTATTGAAAAGAGAAATGAAAACGATGAGGAAGAATGTGTGCGAGGGTCTCATAGAGACCTTTACTGAAGAGTGGAAATGGTGTTTTGATGGCATCATTACCTAGGATGAAATACGGTTGTTTTTGTCCAAACCTGAGAACAAATCCCAATCCATGGAGTGGCATCTTCCGGGTTCCCCTCAGAAGAAGAAACCATGACTTTCACAAACAGCAGGCCGAAAGGTGATGGCCTCCTCCTTCTGGGATCAGTGTTGTGTCATTTTCATTGGCATTTTGGAACCTGGCTCCACAATTAATTGGGACCGTTACTGTTTGTCATTGGACAAGCTGCAACGTGCCAAGAAGACCTACAGACCACAGCTTCAGGGTCAGCTCAACAGGCTACACCATGACAATGCCAAACCCCATACAGTCCTTATGGCACAGGAGAAAATCAGGAAAATGGGTTGGAAAATTGTTCCTCATCCTCCCTACAGTCCAGACTTGACTCCATCTGATTTTTACCTCTTTGGTCATCCGAAGGCGCACTTGCACTTTAAAACATTTGACAGTGAATAAGACATTATTTCCTGTGTCAAACAATGGTGTAAAAGTCAATCCCTAGAATTTTACCAAAGTGCATTTACATCATGGAAAGAACTTTGGGCCAGATGTGTCACAGCTGATGGAGGCTACATTGACTAGGCTCAATGTATAGCTAAATGTTCCAAGTATGTTCACAAAAAATTCTCCTCCTGCAAAAAATAAAAAAAATTAGAGATGATTGTGCAAAACTTTTTGAACACCCTTTGTAGCTATCGCATAAATAACAATCTGGCATGGGGCAAGGAAGGGGAAGGGGTAGCAGGGAAGAGGTGGGGACAAAAAATGCACTGTCTGTCAGGGCATGCAGGGACTAGATGGCAGCCTGACAAGAATTGCAGGTGCAGCTGGAGTGGGGCAGAGAAGGGGGAGGGGTAGGGGTAGCAGGGAAGAGGTGGGGGCAGAAAAGAGCACTATTTGGCAGGGCATGCAGGGACTAGATGGCAGCCTGACAAAAATTATAGGTGCAGCACTGGGAGGTGGGGTGTTTGACAGAAACAACAGGGAGCAGAAAAGGAGAGAATCAGGGAAGGGGTAAGGACAGGTGAGTGCATTTACTGAGGGTGAGAATCAGTGAGGGTGTAAGGATGTGAAAAGGGAGGATGTGGTGGGACAGAGGGACAGAAACCATTCAGTGGAGGGAGTTGGGATAGTAGAACACTGTAGGTTGAGGCCAGGATAATTTCAGGAGTGGAGCATGTGTTGTACGGGTAATTCTGATTTGTGCAGTTCAGAAAAGCTGGTGGTGGATGCAGATGCCCAGGTTGTGAAGCAGCCATTGAAATAAAAATGTTATGTTTAGCTGCATGTTGAGCCACAGATTCGTCTATTTTGCTCTTGGCCACAGTTTGGTGGTGGATGTTCCAACTTGCTACCTGGTTTGTTGTTGTTGTTGTTGTTGTTGTTGTCTTCAGTCCTGAGACTGGTTTGATGCAGCTCTCCTTGCTACTGTATCCTGTGCAAGCTTCTTCGTCTCCCAGTACTTACTGCAACCTACATCCTTCTGAATCTGCTTAGTGTATTCATCTCTTGGTCTCCCTCTATGATTTTTACCCTCCACACTGCCCTCCAATGCTAAATTTGTGATCCCTTCATGACTCAGAACATGTCCTGCCAACCGGTCCCTTCTTCTTGTCAAGTTGTGCCACAAACTCCTCCCCAATTCTATTCAATACCTCCTCATTAGTTATTTGATCTACCCATCTAATCTTCAGCATTCTTCTGTAGCACCACATTGCAAAGGCTTCTTTCTCTTCTTGTCCAAACTATTTATCGTCCATGTTTCACTTCCATACATGGCTACACTCCATACAAATACTTTCAGAAACGACTTCCTGACACTTAAATCTATACTCGATGTTAACAAATTTCTCTTCTTCAGAAACGCTTTCCTTGCCATTGCCAGTCTACATTTCATATCCTCTCTACTTCGACCATCATCAGTTATTTTACTCCCCAAATAGCAAAACTCCTTTACTACTTTAAGTGTCTCATTTCCTAATCTAATTCCATCAGCATTACCCGACTTAATTCAACTACATTCCATTATCCTCATTTTGCTTTTGTTGATGTTCATCTTATATTCTCCTTTCAAGACACTGTCCACTCCGTTCAATTGCTCTTCCAAGTCCTTTGCTGTCTCTGACAGAATTACAATGTCATCGGCGAACCTCAAAGTTTTTATTTCTTTTCCATTGACTTTAATACCTACACCGAATTTTTCTTTTTTTCCTTTACTGCTTGCTCAATATACCAATTAAATAACATCGGGGACAGGCTACAACCCTGTCTCACTCCCTTCCCAACCGCTGCTTCCCTTTTCATGCCCCCTCCACTCTTATAACTGCCATCCGGTTTCTGTACAAATTGTAAATAGCCTTTCGCTCCCGGTATTTTACCCCTGCCACCTTTATAATTTGAAAGAGAGTATTCCAGTCAACATTGTCAAAAGCTTTCTCTAAGTCTACAAATGCTAGAAACTTAGGTTTGCCTTTCCTTAATCTCGCTTCTAAGATAAGTCGTAACGTCAGTATTGCCTCACGTGTTCCAATATTTCTACGGAATCCAAACTGATCTTCCCCTAGGTCGGCTTCTACCAGTTTTTCCATTCGTCTGTAAAGAATTCACGTTAGTATTTTGCAGCATGGCTTATTAAACTGATAGTTCGGTAATTTTCACATCTGTGAACACTTGCTTTCTTTGGGATTGGAATTATTATATTCTTCTTGAAGTCTGACGGTATTTCGGCCTGTCTCATACGTCTTGCTCACCAGATGGTAGAGTTTTGTCAGGACTGGCTCTCCCAAGGCAGTCAGTAGTTCTAATGGAATGTTGTCTACTCCCGGGGCCTTGTTTCGACTCATGTCTTTCAGTGCTCTGTCAAACTCTTCACGCAGTATCGTATCTCCCATTTCATCTTCACCTACATCCTCTTCCATTTCCATAATATTGTCCTCAAGTACATCGTCCTTGTATAGACCCTCTATATACTCCTTCCACCTTTCTGCTTTCCCTTCTTTGCTTAGAACTGAGTTTCCATCAAAGCTCTTGATATTCATGCAAGTGGTTCTCCTTTCTCCAAAGGTCTCTTTAATTTTCCTGAAGGCAGTATCTATCTTACCCCTAGTGAGATAAGCCTCTACATCCTTACATTTGTCCTCTAACCATCCCTGCTTAGCCATTTTGTACTTCCTGTCGATCTCATTATGGGACGTTTGTATTCCTTTTTGCCTGCTTCATTTACTGCGTTTTTATATTTTCTCCTTTCATCAATTAAATTCAATATTTCTTCTGCTACCCAAGGATTTCTACTAGCCCTCGTCTTTTTACCTACTTGATTCTCTGCTGCCTTCACTACTTCATCCCTCAGAGCTACCCATTCTTCTTCTACTGTATTTCTTTCCCCCATTCCTGTCAATTGTTTCCTTATGCTCTCCCTGAAACTCTGTACAACCTCTGGTTTAGTCAGTTTATCCAGGTCCCATCTCCTTAAATTCCCACCTTTTTGCAATTTCTTCAGTTTTAATCTACAGTTCATAACCAATAGATTGTGGCCAGAGTCCACATATGCCCCTGGAAATGTCTTACAATTTAAAACCTGGTTCCTAAATCTCTGTCTTACCATTATATAATCTACCTGATACCTTTTAGTATCTCCAGGATTCTTCCATGTATACAACCTTCTTTTATGATTCTTGAACCAGGTGTTAGCTATGATTAAGTTATGCTCTGTGCAAAATTCTACTAGACGGCTTCCTCTTTCATTTCTCTCCCCCAATCCATATTCACCCACTATGCTTCCTTCTCTCCTTTTTCCTACTCTCGAATTCCAGTCACCCATGACTATTAAATTTTCGTCCCCCTTCACTACCTGAATAATGGAGACCTGGTTTGTAGTCACACCAATATAAAAAGCTGTGCAATGGTTGCAACAGAGCTGATATACAACATCGGTGCTTTCACAGGTGTCCTGGCCCCCAATTTACCTTTTCCTTTTTCCAGTCATTTGCATTTGTTGATGCCAAATTGATACGTTACTGATTTCAGAGCCAAATGGCTCAAAGTCATTTGGATCTGAATTTAATAGCAGATAATGTTGACATCAATACATACAGCTGAGTGGAAAAAGGAAAAGAAAAAGAGGGGCATATAAAAAACATTAATTTTCCCTCCATTAATGGTAAAGCAGCTTTAACAGAGTGGTCACAATGATAAGACCCATATCACACAGGAATACGCAGAAGAAGGGTGCAGTATATTGCCAGGAGGTTGAGATGATCAGCTGTGTGGAGAACAGTTGGTAAGGCAATGGAGACATTGCTTGATGCTTATCAGATCAGGGTAATATTGAAAGAGAAGAGGTAAATTCATTTGATTTTTAATAGTATTGACCATAATGGAGTTACTCTTCTGTCTTCCATCACAATGGAAATCACAAGATCGTTCTGTGCGTACTCTTTACAGCTGCCTACTCCAGTCCCATCACTAGTTGAATCTGCTCCATCAAAAGGGCATCACATTTGAGATGATCCTTGGAGCTGCCACAATTGTCACTGATTACTTATTCGCCCTCTTCTCCTCATATCATAATGATCACAATTTACAAATTATGATTTTTCTTTTAATTTTACATAATTTCTTTCCTTAGCTGCTGTTTCTCTACCATTTCATTTTACTTTCATTCTTTCTGTTGCTCCACATTTCCATATAATTTGTGCTTCTGTTGTTCACTGCCCTTGTCTTTTCTCTGACTTTATTCACCGGCCTTCCTGCTGCTTCAAACTTTTAAGGTTTTTAATCTCATTTGTTGCTAATTTCATTTTCCACTCATCATGTCCAGTTTTTTTTTTCTTTTTAGACTGTGTGTCATAGACAAATCCTCATCTCCCATTACTCTCATTCTCTCCAAAAACATGTAGGCATCTTTGATTCAGAGAGCTTGTGTTTCTTATTATTCTCAGTTTTGCTTACTGCTGCAGCAACATGGTAAATATAATACCTTTTCTGTATAAGTTTCATTAAAATTCCATTAGTTTAATCTTCTCACATACACTTTAATTCATTATTTTTATTTCAATCGTGTCCTCTGTGAACTCAGGAAACTTGCATTTTCTTAAGTTCTTACTTTATAATGAGCCATTCTGAAGTTGTTACATCAATTGTGTGTACTAATTTCCATTATTAATACTCATATCTTTGACTTTCTGCATAGAATATAGATTACACAAGGTACTTATATGTCATTTTTTATTAGTGTTTTCAACATCAAAACAATAAAAGCTTGAAAGGACAGATTGTCTGTATCTATGTTTAAAACTGATATGCTAATCTTGATTAAACATGTACACAATGTAATGAGATGAGTCAGGAAGCTAATACAATAAATCATTAATAAATTTTGCTATGCTATTCCCTTTTTTTGTTTGCATCTCTCAGAAAAAGAGTTTTCAGCATAGTACAACAGAGCGTTCTTCTACATATCGTACTGGTCCAAGAAAATGTGAACAGTAAAATGACTAGTACAATTTAATGAAATTTTCATAATTTCCCTCACCTGTAAGTCATTGCAGTCACCGGGCATTACTGTACAACCACATTTGCAGGAGATATGTTCTTCTATTTGCACGTACCCACAAGTTACATAACCAGTGTTTCGTTCGTTACGTCTTACCTGGAAGTTCCACAATAAAATATTATGAAAACAATTTTAATTTATTAAATATGATGGAACCATGGCTTCTCTCTCTCTCTCTCTCTCTCTCTCTCTCTCTCTCTCTCTCTCTCTCTCTCTGTGTGTGTGTGTGTGTGTGTGTGTGTGTGTGTGTGTGTGTGTTGTTTCTTTTCTTGTTTATATGTCTAATATATTTTAAATTAATAAATAAAAATTCCAAAAGACTTTCATTCCCCCATCCTCTCTGTCCCTCTTTTAAAAAAACACACTACATTTTTTCGCATGACCAAGGTTATGTAGGCTCCATATACAGGGTGAATCATGTAAAATGTAACACCCCTTTCATTTCATGAATGGTTTGAGATATCGAAACAAGGTTTTTGGCAAATGATAGTATGCAAAGGGGCATTTACCTTGGAATGTGATAAGAAGCCGTAACTCCTGTGTCAATTGAGGTATTGAAGCAAGTGTGATATTTTAAATAGAATGATATACTATATTTAATGACATTGAAAGCTCTTGAAAAGACAAGTACAGTGATAATCCTTGTTAATGTAAAGGCTGAAACTCTTCACAAAAGGATCCAAGAAAAATTCTAAAATTTAAAGGTAAGTCAGCTGGAATTGTGTTGTAAATATGCTCATGCCAATCCACATTGTAGTACCCAGCCTTATGACTATTTACTTGTCTGCACTGCAGAACTAGCAGAAACTGTCATCTATCAGCAGGTCACTTCTGCTTCAACATTCCTTGCATGCAGCCATCTACACCAATGAGAAAAAGTTAGACATGCAGGTTTTATACAGGAAATGGTAGCACAAGATGTATTTCCAAAGAACGTGGAATCAACCACAGGAGTATCATTCACATCTTGCATCGACATCAATTCCATCTGTAACATCAGTCACCACATCAGGCACTCCTCAGGATGTAATTTCAAAAGTTTCTTAGAATTTTACTGGTTTGCTCTGCACCAGTTGCAAAATGACGCTATGTTTTTACAATGTGTGCTCTTTACTGATGAAACAACTTTTACAAACCATGGTAATGTACAACAACAAAATGACCATGAAGTGTAAACCTATGGTTGGGCCTCATAGGAAATTCCATTTTCAGGCCTTTCTTCATCTCAGGAATGTTAACTGGAAATATGTATAAACACTTTCTTACAGACATTCCATCTGTTCTTCTACAAGATAACCACTGGATAAGCAGTGGTGTATAAAGTTCCAACATGATGGCTGCTCAGCTCACTCTTCCCAAGTTGCAATGCAAATACTAAATGTAAAGGTTCCTGACCATTGGATAGGATGGAATGGCTGACCAGGGCTGTTGACTTGACACCTCTTAATTTCTTTTTATGGACAGCAACTATGCCATATGATATATGCAATCAAATCACCACAGCATGAAATGCCATGTCACTCATTTTACTTTCATATGTTCATCTATCTCTCAAACAGTGATTGTAAATGTGCATTGCAGTTGATAATAAACAGTTTGAGAACATATTTAAGAAAAGTATAAAACTGCCTTTCATTAAGAAAAGTATTTATTTTGTGGATGACATGTCATCAGTCATTCTGAGTAAACTGTTTATTTAAATTGTACCCAATCTAGTTACAATTTCAAGTAGTATTTATACACCCATTTGTCCAACAGCAGGTGGTTTACTTCAGGAAGTATTCAGGTGTTTCCAGGAAAAGACAGGTCAAGTATTTTTTTTTTTTCCTGAATTTAAATAAGTTATCACAGCAGTTTATTTTTTCTCTGGATTAGGGCTGTTTATCATGAGGAAGTATGAATGAATGATATTTCTGTTTTAGCTTTGACAAGTAAGCAGAAACGGGGAGGGTTTAAATGGAAAACTGCCTGATGAAACACTAGTTGTCTCCACAAAAACCTGGAGACACAAGCACAATTTAAATACTTTTCTCAAGTCCCAGCTGAGGCATAAGAAGCTATCATTTGCTGTAGTTCCATACACAAAAATCATAGATGACCCTGTAATCGTGTCACAAAAGAGATGAGGTTTCATCTTAGTAGCCTAGATTTGTCTTGCTGCATTTAACTACAGTGCCTCACATGAGAGCTCTTTTGGCAGTCTTTAAACTGCAGGAGCTGACTCTGGCCACATTCCTTTCCAGTTTTAGTACATTTCTCAGATACTTTTGTTAAGAGTTTCAACCTAAACATTAACAAGCATTGTATCGCTGTGCTAATCTTTTTAAGCATTTAAGGATGCTTTTAAAGAGAGTATACCATTTTATTTAAAAAATCATACTTGCTTCAATATGTTGATCACCACAGGAGTTAAAACACTTTATTACATAACAAAGTACATGCCCCTTAGCATACTATCATTTGCTGAAACCCTCATTTCTATAGCTGGAACTATTCACTAAATAAAAGGGGATTTACATAAAGTTCAAAGTTCTCGGAAAATGGTAGAACTTTGATAGCACCAAGCCCATTGCAGTTATGATTGCTCAGATACAATAAACAGTTATCACCAACATTGTGCTGGCTGGACACATAATGCTGGGATTGCAGGTGGCCTGACGTGGAGACTATATCAGTTGGGGTGAGTTGTGGGAGAAAGAGGTGAGAAGCAGGAGGATGGATCAAGGATGGTAGGTAGTGGCTTAGAGGGAGGCAGCAGATGTGCAGAACTGGAATGCAGGAAGGGCCGGTGGCAGGTGCCGAGGCTAGGTATGTGAGACATGGGCGTTGGAGTCTGTCAGGTGGGGTGCACAATCAAGTTAGCATGGACTGGGAGGAGGTGGTATGATAGAGGTAGGGGAAACTGTTGGGCAGGCGGTATGGGGAAAGTATGTTAGCAGAGATAGAGACCAGGAGAATTACAGGAGTGAAGGATGTGTTGCAAGGATAACTCCCATAATCCTCCTGGTCCCAATCACCACCAGTCTACTGGCCAACAACCTTTGCCAAACAGTTTTCTGTTCAGAACATTTTTAGAACACTGTTCTTGGGAAACACAGTGGTTGATAAAATTATTCCAATAAATCAGTCTAGATACATTTACGACTTGCTGATGAGTTTTGGTATCCTATAAGGCCATTACCAGACCTTTCTTTTTTAATCTTGTAACAAGAGTGTTACATTTTGTAAGTTGTCAAAGAATGAATACAATCATAAAAGTAAAATAACCTAAAATAAATCATTGTATACCCTTGGTGACACCAGGAACCAGTTCTACAGAGCAGGCTACTCTAAAGAGACGTGTTTGGGCACAACAAATAGACTCTCACAATTATAGTTTTTGGCCATTAAGGCCTTCGTCAACAATAGACAAGACATCTCTCTCTCTCGCCCCCCCCCCCCCCCCCCTCTCTCTCTCATGCAAACACAATTCACACACACGACTGCAGTCTCAGGCAACTGAAACCACACTGCAAGCTGCAGCAACACTGTGATGGGAGTGGCGACTGTGTGGGGGTAAGGAGGAGGCTGGAGGGGGGAGGGGGAGGGATAGCATGGTGGGGGTGGCGGACAGCAAAGTGCTGCAGTTAGACCGAGGGCAGAGGAGAGGGGGGGGGAGGGGAAGAGGTGGAAAAGGAGAGAAATAAAAAGACTGGGTGTGGTGGTGGAATGACGGCTGTTTAGTGCTGGACTGGGAACAGGGAAGGGACTGGATAGGTGAGGACAGTGACTAATGAAGGTTGAGGCCAGGAGGGTTACGGGAATGTAAGATGTATTGCTGGGAAAATTCCCACCTGCGCGGTTCAGAAAGACTGGTGCTGGTGGGACGGATCCATATGGCACAGGCAGTCATTGAAATGAAGGATATCATGTTAGGCAGCGTGTTCAGCAACAGAGTGGTCCACTTTCTTCTTGGCTACAGTTTGTCAGAGCCATTCCTGTGGACAGACAGCTAGTTTGTTGTCATGCCTACATAGAATGCAGCACTGTGGTTGCAGCTTAGCATGTAGACCACTGGCTTTTGATGGGATAGATGATGTTAGTGACCAGACTGGAATAGGTGGTAGTGGGAGGATGTATGGGACAGGTCTTGCATCTAGGTCTATTACAGGGGTATGAGCCATGAGGTAAGTGATTGGGAGCAGGGGTTGTGTAAGGATGGACGTGTATATTGTGTAGGTTTGGTGGACAGGGGAATACTAGTGTGGGAGGGGTGGGAAGGGTAGTGGACAGGACATTTCTCATTTCAGGGCATGACGAGAGGTAATCAGAACCCTGCCAGAGAATGAAATTCAGTTGCTCCAGTCCTGGGTGGTCCTGAGTTACGAGGGGAGTGCTCCTCTGTGGCCAGATGGTGGGACTTTGGGAGGTGGTGGGAGACTGAAAAGATAAGGCACAGGAGATTTTATACAAGGTTGGGAGGATAGTTACAGTCTGTGTCTGCCACGATAGATGAGTGGTCAGCGTGACTGATTGCCGTCCTATGGGCTCGGGTTCGATTCCTGGCTGGGTCGGAGATTTTCTCTGATCAGGAACTGGGTGTTGTATTGTCTTTATCATCATTTCATCCCTGGCAAGCAGGTCACCCAATGTGGTGTCGAATGTAATGAGACCTGCACCAAGGCGCCGGACCTGCCCCGCAAGGGGCCTCCCAGCTAATGACGCCAAACGCTCATTTTCATTACAGTCAGTGAAGGCTTCAGTGAGACTCTCGGTATATTTCAAGAGGGGCTGCTCATCACAGCAGATGCAACAACCATGGGTGGCTAGGTCGTACAGAAGTGACTTCCTGGTATGGAATGGCTGGCTGCTGTCAAAGTGGAGGTATTGTTGGTGGTTAGTAGGTTTGGTATGGACAACCAGCAATGCATCCACAGCTGCCGCCCTTCCCTACCTTCCCCCCCCCCCCCCCTCCCCCAATTCACTGTCCACCATCCCCACCATACTATCCCTCCCCCTCCCTGCCCCAGCCTCCTCCTTTCCCCCAACCCATCGCCACTCCCATCATGCACTGGTGCTGCTGCTCACAGTGTGGTTTCAGTTGCCTGAAACTGAGTTATGTGTGTGAGTTGCCTTTGCGTGAGTGTGTGTGTGTATGTACGTGTGTCTATTGTTGACAAAGCCCATTGGCCAAAAGCTTTCAAGTGTGAAAATCTTTTAGTTGTGCCCATCTGCGACTCAGCATCTTCGCTATATGGTGAGTAGCAACTTTCCTTCTCAGAATATTGTTACATTTCATTCTGTATTTTCCATTGTTTGAATACATAGTTTGTGAAGCATTCACACAAACATATTTCCCACCCCAAAAGGATGTGCATTTGCAGTGCCCTACACTTCATGTCCTTCTTGTGATATATACTGAAGCTGCACTGTTCGTCTTTGGCACGCTAGTGTAAAAAGGGACAACAAGTCAGCTAAGTTGCAAAATCTGTGCAAGTCAACCATTTATGTACTTATAGTTATGTATATAAGATGACTCCTGGTGTTTCCTTTGTCTTTGAGGTAAGTCACATGCATCACACAAATTCATTTTGAAAACTTATGTTCAAAAACTTTACGTACAATTTATGCATGTTTTTTCATCTTGACTTTATCAAAACTCATTTGGGTGTCATTATATACTATGTCATATTTAATTGTCAGTTGTAAACATTACCTATGCTTTACAGGAATGTGATATATTGTGTAGTATTATAACATCAATTGTAAACTTTAACTGTGATTTTCACAAACCTTGACCACAATATCCTCATTCACAACTGACAGTTCTCAAATTTCAATACCAGAGAAGGAAAGTTGCTACTCACCATATAGCAGAGATGCAGAGTCGTGATAGGCACAACAAAATAGTTCACACAATTATAGCTTTTTGGCCATTAAGGCCTTTGTCAGCAGTAGACACACATACATACACGCACAAACACACACTCACGCAAATGCAACTTGCACACACGTCTGCAGTCTCAGAGAGCTGAAACCTGCAGATTCCAACACACCCAGACAACATTGTGAAAACCATCAATGTTACCCTGTTTGAGCTTTTCAAGTACCTATATATGCCATACAGCTTGAATAATGTGGCCCACACATAGCAGTGATTCATTGATGGACACCTCACTGCCTACCCCACTGCTACATGTATTTAGACGTTTTGATCTACTCCAGTACCCTCGAAGACCACTCAGTTCATTTAGAGCAGGTCTTAGACACCTTCTGTAAAGGAGAGACTATCATTAATGAGGCTAAATCCCAACTTGAACAATCTAAGGTCACGTTTCTGGGCCGCATCTTGAATGGGGGTGGCATCTGCTCCATGGCAGAACATACAGGTACAGTCCAGAATCTTCGTCTACTGGAAACATACCATGACTTACGTCATTTCCTTGGTACACTAAGCTTTTACTACCACATCTTACCACAAATGGCTACTTCACATGCATTGCTGACAGACACACAAGCCAAAAAGGACAAACACAGCAAGAGGAAGGTCACATGGCTAGCAAGCATGAAAGAAACATTCCTGACCTCCAAAGAATCACTAGTCAGTGCTATCACACTAGGCCATGCCACCTCAAATATGTGACTCACCCTTACAACAAGACACTGGCAAATTGTCAATGATGTACTGCAGCCACTAGATTCATCTCCAAGAATCTTACATTTCCCCTGTCTAAATGGTCTGTGTTCAATCAAGAGCTGCTTGTGATCTACACTGCCATTAAAAATTTTTGAGAGGACATAGAAGGGCACAACATAACAGTTTACACTGACCATACGCCATTTGTGACCCAATATAAAATCAGCCTCAAGACATCAGCCCCTGCCGTTTTCACCACCTAGACCTTGTTTTGCAGTACAATACTGACATCCGCCACATTGAAGGGGCAGACAACATAACGACAGATTCCCTTTTGCAGATCAGTGCAATTTTGTTACAGTATAACTGTGAACTTATGGCCACAGAGCAAGCCAACAACCCTTGCATAGTGAACTCTTAACAGATATGACAGCCAATCTTTGAATAAAATGCTGAATCTTACCCAGTACAGAGCTAACACTGCTGTGCGACATGTCCCAAAACAGAGTATGTCCCCATAGTGCCACTCAGTATCTATCAGGGAATGTTCAACAGACTACAAAACTTGAGCCACCCAGAAATCAGAACATCATAATACCACCATCATGATGGGTTAGAGTGACATGGGGTTAAGCAAGACTGCAGGCACTGGGCACAGTGCTGCCTACCTTGTCAATGAAGCAAAACCTGCTGATATGCCCAGCTACAGCCAAGACACTTTCTGATACCCAAAGCATTTTTCAAGCATGTACGTGTCAACATTGCAGCATATCTTCCTCAATCTGAAGGCATCTGTTACCAGCTTTCGGCCATTGATAGATCACTGAGATGCGGTCAAGGTAGTACCCATCCATGATATACAGTAGAAACAACAGAGCACACATTTATAAAGTCATGGATCATGCATTTTGTAATCTTGGAATGGATTACCACAGACCAGGCCCACAGTTTGAATCCTCCCTCTTCACAGACCTATACTGCCTGTGCAGCATCAGTCACACGTGTGCCACCTCTTACTATCTCCAGAGCAACAGCTTGGTCAAGAAGTGGCACAGGACTGTGAGGCCCTAATGTGCCATGGTGGGTCCTGCTATGAAGCACTGACGTGGGTGTTCCTTGGCATTCGGACAACACACAGAGACAACATCCATGTGTCACTTACCGCAATCCTATAGAGCAAAGCCCTATCGCTTCTGGTAGACTTCATACGACTTAGGTTCGATATAGTGCACACTGACCTTCATACTAAAGGCATTATTATGTTACACCCCATTGCTTTCCATAACATAATAGACACATCAAAACAGTAAAATAAGCAAGTAACAAAATACCCTCCACATAGTACAGTGTTAGAAGATGTGTTCCTGCTGCAGCTAGAGTCAGGCCGACAACACACGAACGAACTTCTAGGTGCAAGAGGCTGCCACTAGGTGGCGCTAAATACTTAGTATGGAAAATTTACAAAGACATGCAGTTACAAATGTGCCTGTATCATAGTAATGTACGAATGCATAAAAAAACGCACGAGGATTTAATTCATAAAAAATATAAAATAACTGTGGGACAGAGCTGCCTGGATATAACCACAAATGTTGCAAGGGAAAAAAATTTGGTCAACCTCATTACAAAAAACCACAATGATTATTTACCTATTATTGTAGGATTACAGCATTCCTTCATGAAGGACATATTCCAATTTTTGTAATATTGCAGCAAATTCATTGGTACAATACACTGAACAATAAATAAAATATCTGATAAAATGTCAGCCACATACACTAATGGGTGTGTCTGAACGTATGAAATAAAATAAGAGATGAGACCTATTGCATATTATAAGATGTTGAAAAATATAAATTACATAACACTTTTTATTGGTAATATCACATAGGGATAACTATATACTTTCTGATTATAAACCAGACATCAGGCTTGCATGTTGTATCTAGTTGCGACCTAGACTTGGAGCCAGCATCATTTTTTTCATTGAAAGGCAATGCTCATATGTTTATGCAGTGTTTATAGTCACATACATAAACATTTTTTAATAAAAGATTTTCATTAAAGTTTGCAAAAATTCTTATGTTACATTAATTTGAATAGTGTACACACACTTTTCCGTGCTGCTCAGTACTATGCTGTATTAACTTCCCGTGATGTGTGGTAATGTGCTGTCTTATGACTTATAATATATTAAACTTCCTGGCAGATTAAAACTGTGTGCCGGACCGAGACTTGAACTCGGATCCTTTGCCTTTTGCGGGCAAGTGCTCTACCAACTGAGCTACCCAAGCACGACTCACACCCCGTCCTCACAGCTCTACTTCTGCCAGTACCTCGTCTCCTACCTTCCAAACTTATATTCTATAATATATTGTTTATTACTGCAACTATTTCCATGACAGTAAAGTGAGGTGACCGAACAGCAATTGATTTGAACGGCAGTTTAGCATCTTTTTAAAGTAAATGCACACTCTGTTGTTTAAATATGGAACTAAGGCTACAGTCATTAAAAATTACCAATATTTGATACTTTCAGATGATGTGACAGTCGATACAAAATAATGTTGTATATCAACTTCAGAAAATAAAGTACTTTTCTGGAAATGTAACCACAAACACCTTTCCTTGTTATTAGAAGCATTTTTGGTTTTAGAATTTGAAATGAGTTTTTATGGGCAAAGTTAGCGCTTGAATGGATATTTACAGAAAGCATAACATGTTGTATTTATACTTTGGTGATGTAAAAAAATAAAATATGAAGGCTTGTCTTTCAAGGGGTGACTTTGAGCAGTGCCGTCCATATTCTTTGACACTGACAGATCAGTTGATCAGTGCTGGCTAATAGTGTAAAATTTTATGTTGGACAACTTATAAGTGATGTAAAATTTTGTTTCTGAGAAACTGCATTCCAAGATGGAATCAGATGAAGATTTTTTTGTATAGCCTAATGTTCCTGATGTGTCAGGTTTTCAGGAAGAAGACATTTGTAGGATGCTACCTGGTCCTAAGGCAGGTAGATGGGAAAGGCTTCATTTTGGGTTTAAATTTGATGGCTATGACATCTCTTGGAATGGACACTCTTTCTCCATGACTTCCTTTGCTGTAGAGTATTTACAAATATATTTCTTTAAAATGTGATGCCTGTTTTTCCATTAGCATGAATAAACTCACACAAATTGTTTTGAAAAGGTCTATTATTGAATAATTTCCATTATTAGCAAAATTAAACTATAATCATACAAAAAGTTTCAAGTAAATAAAACTGAAAAGTAAGTGGTAATCTTACAAGATGAATTCTTTAAACCTACCTGTGTTTTTGCTTTTTTCAGTTACAACACTTTTATTCTGTAACTCTTGTCTTATATGTATGAGTTAGAATACAGTTTTGGGAATTTTGGGTGATTCTGGTAATTAGTCACGCAAATATCCTCCAATTCACATGCTCTACAAAAAGCCTCATGCAAAGCATGCCATAGTGTTTAAAGGGTGACAACAACACAGTCTGTGAGGAACATTCTCTCACAGCATGTAAACATCTTTTATTTTCGAGGAGCAGTTCCCGTTAGCTAGATCTCTGTGTTGACATACACAGGTGTACCAAAACATTATGACTACTGTCCCCTGCGAGACTAAGTCCCAAACGGACATGTTGCAGGCATGTGACACAGTAAGGATCAAGGGAGTGGAGATGAAAGGGGAATCATGCTAGTAATGATATGGTCCTCAAGTGACGTAAGTGACTTTGATAAAGAGCAGACTGTCAAGGTCCAGCACCTGGGAATGAACATCTCAGAAATGGGATAGATAATCAGCTGTTTCTGTGTTATGGTCATAGCAGCTATGAAAATGGCTGGAGGACAGTGATAGCCCAAGTTGGTGATAATGTGTGAAAACTTCATCACAAATCGTGGAGGTCAGAGGCTTGTCCACTCTGTAAAGCAAGATAGGCAGCAGTCTGTGGTAGATCTGATGACGAAGTACAGTGACTGTGTGTTCCCACACTGATCCAATGATATCCTTAGCCACATCTGCGGTAGTCACAGGATCATCACTATTGGATTGTGTATCAATGCGAACATTTTGCCTGATCAGATGAGTCATATTTCTTATTACTCTGGTCTGATGGTTGTGCCTGGATATGCCATCATTCGGGCAGATGCCTGCTCGGGACATGCACCATGCCATAGATGAAGGCCAATGGGGCAATTTTATGCTGCAATGGATATTTTCCTGGGCTTCCAGGAGACCTGTGATCAAAGGCACACTGACAGCAGTGGACTATATATATGAATATTCTCACACTCCACTTTCATCCTTTCAAGCTTGTGTCTTCCTTGACAGCAATGACATGTTCAAGCAGAATAAACTGTCTGTATCACAAGGTCAGAATCATGTTAAAGACATTGAGAAGCATGATAATGACTCATGTTGAAGTCTGCACCATCAAATTTGCCTGATCTGAACGTGGTGGAACACATCTGGAATGCTATCAAGTTCCGGTTCTGCATTCACAAACCACCAGCCCATAATTTACAGGAATCTTATCACCTGTGGATAAGCATCTGTTGCCACATACCTGCAGAAATGCCAAGGACTCGTCAGATTCATGCTATGCAGAACTGCTGCTGTATTGTGTTGCAAAGATGGTCCAACATGCTATTAAGCTTGTGGTAATAATGTATAAGCTCATCAGTTTAGTTCTTCACTTGTTCGACATGTTTTAATATTCTTCATCATTATGTGATTGGCACAGTGTTGTGTTATTTATGGTCGATACCTGTTATCTGATGCCATAAACTTAAGGTAAGACTCAAGACTCCAGAAGCGAGATAAATTTGCATCTACAATTTTGAAAAGCGAGGCTAGGCTTGTGAAATATAGAGCATAACATTTGAACACTTACATTTCAGGAGCTTTGTAGTAGCATAAAGAAAGTATATAGTGAAAAATAATGCTATAAATTTTGGGGTTGCTTATGATGTACAAAATATAACCCATAATTTACTTACTGCAATTGGTGTCATTTTTTTCTTTCTTGGAATACATGTCATGCCGGACATACAATGTCCAGCACATCGTTTCACAGTTACTTTTGAAGGTAAATACTGAAAATATTTAGAAAAATGTCAAAAAAATTGATAGGGATTTAAGCATATTTCATTTTATATCTGTTCTCATAAATGTAATTCAACTTACATATATAAATACTTGAAATATCTGTGTCAGTTAATTTTTACATGGAATGTAGTGTACTGTTTACTTACAGTGTATGATTTATCTTCTGATAAAATATCAATAATTACATCCTTTGGTTTTCCACACATATTCTTTATGGTAACATCACTTAAGTGTTTCATATGAGTCTTAGTAGAACAGTGTGCTGCACCTAGAACACAATTATAAAATATGGTTGGTATGAAATTTTGGTTTGGAGAGAGCTAAAATTGAATGTATAGAGCAGATAAACCAAACATGTAACTAAAAATTCAAGTTACAACCATCTTAATAACAGTCATGGGGATGCAGGAGAACATATACTATGTACATGGTAATGAACATATGAATGAACAAAAGATGTAAAAAAAAATGGTAGCTTTCAGAACCAGGGGTCACTTCAGTTCATAAAAGGAGTGATTATATATATGCAATATGATGTTCAAGAATTAAAAATGCAGAGTTTAGGTATGTGATTGGAGCCAACAAAATAGCGTAGAGAGAATTCCATGGGCATGGGAAAAGAGGGAGCGAGTGGTGGTGCATGTGGAGTAGGAGAGAGGCAATGGCTAACATGGCTGATGGCGCATGAAGCAGGCATGTTTGTTGCACCTACAATTCGTCAAACTTTTCCATCCACTTACAGAAAGGGGTTTATCAAGCTGAGGGAGGAAAATCACTCAGCAATAAATGAATAGAAATGTATACCTGTTATTAGATGTAATAAACTGAAGGTAAGAATACCAAGTGTAGTGACAGATAGCCAGCTCCTGCTAGTCACAATTTAATGACAGCATAACCATCGCAGAAAGCAGGAAGTAGATGTTTCACTGTTATGCCAACCTTTCTGTCTCCAGTACACAGGTATGGTTGGTTTGTTTGGGGGATCAAAGGGACCAGACTGCTACGGTCATCGGTCCCTTTTTCCAAATACAAAGAACACCCACAGAGAATAAAAACGAGGAACAGAATAGAACACAGACGATACAGAACAAGAGAAACTGAGACAAAGACAAGACAAAACGAACTAAAACCACACAGAGTGTGACGGTGGTTGGCCGACCATAGAAATAAAAAAAAAAAAAAAAAAAAAAAAAAAAAAAAAAAAAAAAAAAGGAAAAGCCAACCACTTAGAAACACGTTAAAAAAATCAGTTTAAAAGCATAGGCCAAGGGCCAGAATCAACACAAAACAATAACATAAAACAGAAACACTCAGATTAAATGATAAAAGCCCCCTGCCCGAATAAAACGTAAAACTAAGTCAGCCATTACGGAGTCGTCTGTTAAAAGGGCAGGGAGCATATCAGGCAGCGCAAATGTCTGCCTGACCACAGCTAAAAGGGGGCAGGCCATCAAAATGTGGGCCACCGTCAAAGCCGCCCCACAGCGACATAGAGGAGGGTCCTCCCGGCGCAGTAAATAACTGTGTGTCAGCCGGGAGTGGCCAATGCGGAGCCGGCAAAGAACTACTGAGTCCCTGCGAGTGGCTCGCAGGTATGACCGCCACACAGCCGTCGTCTCCTTGACAGCACGGAGTTTATTGCGCGTCGTCAGTTCGCGCCATTCATCGTCCCATAGCGCCAAAATTTTGCGGCGGAAGACTGCCCGCAAATCAGTCTCTGGGAGGCCAACATCAAGAGATGATGTACTCGTGGCCTCTTTCACCAGACGGTCAACATTCTCATTCCCGGGGATCCCAACATGGCCCGGGGTCCAAACAAAGACCACAGAGTGGCCGCAACGGTCAAGAGTAGACAGGGACTCCTGGATAGCCATCACCAGACGGGAACGAGGGAAACACTGGTCGAGAGCCCGTAAACTGCTCAGGGAGTCGCTACAGATAATGAAGGACTCACCTGAGCAGGAGCGGAGATACTCTAGGACTCGAAAGATGGCGACCAGCTCAGCAGTGCAAACGCTGCAGCCAGCCGCCAAGGAACGTTGTTCGGAATGGTCCCCTAGAGTGAGCGCATAACCGACATGACCAGCAACCATCGAACCGTCAGTGTAAACAATCCCAGAGCCCTGATACGTGGCCATGAGGGAATAAAAGCGGCGGCGGAAGGCCTCAGGAGGGACTGAGTCCTTCGGGCCCCGTGCCAAGTCGAGCCGAAGGTAAGGGCGAGGAACACACCATGGGGGTGTACGCAAAGTGGCCCGGAAAGGAGGTGGAACGGAAAAATCCAAGCCCGGAGAGAAGCTCCTTGACACGCACGGCGATCGGACAACCCGACCGGGGCTGACGTTCTGGCAGATGGACGACTGACTGCGGGAACAGCACACGGTAATTTGGATGCCCGGGCAAGCTAAAAACATGGGCAGCATAAGCAGCCAGTAAGTGTTGGCGTCGTAACCGCAGTGGAGGGGCACCTGCCTCCACTAGTATGCTGTCCACAGGGCTGGTGCGGAAAGCACCAGTGGCAAGGCGTATCCCGCTGTGGAGAATTGGGTCCAGCACCCGCAACGCAGTCGGGGATGCTGAGCCATAAGCCAGGCACCCATAATCCAGACGGGACTGGATTAACGCCTGGTAGAGCCGTAAGAGGGTAGAGCGGTCGGCGCCCCAGCGGGTGTGGCTCAAACATCGCAGAGCATTGAGATGCCGCCAACACGCCTGTTTGAGCTGCCGGATATGTGGCAGCCAAGTCAACCGGGCATCGAAAACCACCCCCAAAAACCTGTGGGTCTCCACCACAGCAAGCAGTTCGTCAGCAAGATAAAGCCGCGGCTCAGGATGGACTGTTCGGCGCCGGCAGCAATGCATAACGCGGGTCTTGGCTGCCGAAAACTGAAACCCATGCGCTACAGCCCAAGACTGAGCCTTACGGATAGCGCCCTGTAGCTGACGTTCAACAGCTGCAATGCCAGTAGAGCTGTAGTAAAGGCAGAAGTCGTCAGCATACAGTGAAGCGGAGACAGAATTTCCCACGGCCGCAGCAAGCCCGTTAATGGCTATTAAAAACAGACAGACACTTAAAACAGAACCCTGTGGCACACCGTTCTCCTGGACGTGGGAGGAACTATACGAGGCCGAGACTTGCACGCGCGGAAGGTACGAAGCGACAGAAAATTGCGGATAAAAATCGGCAGACGACCCCGAAGACCCCATCCATGAAGCGTAGAAAGTATGTGATGACGCCATGTCGTATCGTACGCCTTCCGCATGTCGAAAAAGACAGCGACCAGGTGCTGACGGCAGGCAAAGGCAGTACGGATGGCCGACTCCAGGCTCACCAGATTGTCGGTGGCGGAGCGGCCTTTACGGAACCCACCCTGAGACGGAGCCAGAAGGCCCCGAGACTCCAGTACCCAATTCAAGCGCCGGCTCACCATCCGTTCAAGCAACTTGCAAAGAACGTTGGTGAGGCTAATGGGACGGTAGCTGTCCACCTACAGAGGGTTCTTTCCAGGCTTCAAAACGGGGAGGGCAATGCCTTCCCGCCATTGCGACGGAAACTCCCCCTCGACCCAAAGACGGTTGTGAAGATCGAGAAGGCGCCGCTGGCAGTCCACTGAAAGGTGTTTCAGCATCTGACAGTGGATGCCATCTGGCCCAGAAGCGGTATCAGGGCAAGCAGCTAGGGCACTGCAAAATTCCCACTCAGTAAATGGAGCATTGTAAGATTCTGGGTGGGTGGTGCGAAACAAAAGGCTCCGACGTTCCATCCGCTCTTTAATGGAGCGGAAGGCCTGGGGATAATTCGCAGAGGCAGAACTCATAGCAAAATGCTCTGCTAAGCGATTTGCAATGACGTCAGAGTCAGTACAAACTGCTCCATTCAGTGAGAGCGCAGGGACGCTGACAGGTGGCCGATAGCCGTAGACGCGTCGAATCTTGGCCCAGACCTGCGATGGAGTGACATGGAGGCCAATGGTGGACACATACCGCTCCCAGCACTCCTTCTTGCCTTGGCGGATAAGGAGGCGGGCCCGCGCACGCAGCCGTTTGAAGGCGATAAGGTGGTCTATGGAGGGATGTTGCTTGTGACGCTGGAGCGCCCGCCGGCGATCTTTAATCGCTTCAGCGATCTCAGGCGACCACCAAGGCACAGCCTTCCGCCGAGGGGACCCAGAAGAACGGGGAATGGCAGATTCGGCGGCAGTAACGATGCCAGTGGTGACCGATTGAACCACCGCATCAATGTCATCAGTAGAGAGAGGCTCAAAAGCGGCAGTGGAGGAGAACAAGTCCCAGTCAGCCTTATTCATAGCCCATCTGCTAGGGCGCCCAGAAGAGTGACGCTGTGGTAGTGACAAAAAGAGCGGAAAGTGGTCACTACCACACAGGTCGTCATGCACACTCCATTGGACAGACGGTAAGAGGCTATGGCTACAGATTGAAAGGTCAATGGCGGAGTAGGTGCCATGCGCCACACTGAAGTGTGTGAAGGCACCATCATTTAACAGCGAGAGATCGAGCTGCGACAATAAATGCTCAACGATGGCGCCTCGACCTGTTGCCACTGACCCACCCCACAGAGGGTTATGGGCGTTGAAGTCGCCCAATAGCAAGAAAGGTGGCGGCAATTGGGCGACCAGTGCAGCCAGGACATGCTGCGAGACATCACCATCCGGTGGAATGTAAAGACTGCAGACGGTAACAGCCTGTGGCGTCCACACGCGTACAGCGACAGCCTCTAAAGGCGTCTGGAGAGGGACAGACTCGCTGTGCAGAGTGTGAAGGACATATATGCAGACGCCACCAGACACCCTTTCATAAGCTGCTCAGTTCCTATAATAACCCCGATAGCCACGGAGGGCGGGGGTTCGCATTGCTGGAAACCAAGTTTCCTGGAGAGCAATGCAGAAGAAAGGGTGAAGGCTGATAAGTTGGCGGAGCTCAGCTAGATGGTGGAAGAAACCGCTGCAGTTCCACTGGAGGATGGTATTGGCCATGGCTGGGAAAGGCGTGACGGGACTGGGAAGGCAGATTACGCCGCCGGGTCACCTGCTGCCTCCGATTGAGCACCTGCGCTAGTGCTATTCACGGCGTCTGAGGGACCGCCGAGATCGAGGTTCTCAGCGGACGCCAGAATCTCCACCTCGTCCTCAGACGCAGAGCTGGAAGGTTGCGGTGGGGTGGCTGCCACCGCGAGTTCCTTGGGCTTAGATCTCTTCTTCTTTGGTTTCTGGGAGGGCTTCACCGATTCAGTCTCCGGGACTGAGGAGGATCGTGAAGCCCTTCGGCCAGCTGATTGTGGGCACTTACGCCACTGTCGGTCGTCAGCCTTCCCGCTGGTGGAAACCTGGGAAGGGAGGGACCCAAGGGACCCCTTGCGAGCGTGAGAAGCCGAAGAAGTTGGACACTTCTCCGGCTTAGAAGCAGGGACGGATGTCCCTGATGGGGGGGATGGTGTTGCCCCTGAGGTAGGTGGCGCAGGAGCAACCCGGTGGGTAGAGCCCCCCACTGGCAAGAGGGCAGGAGGAGTTGTACCACTCAGCGATCCGGCCGGAAGTCGCGAAACTGATGGGGCGAGCACAGGTGTTGTAGCAGCGGCATAGGAAGATGTCATTCTCACTGGATGTAATCGGTCGTATTTCCTTTTGGCCTCAGTATAAGTCAGTCTGTCCAGGGTCTTATATTCCATGATTTTGTGCTCTTTCTGGAATATTCTGCAGTCTGGCGAGCAAGGTGAATGGTGCTCCCCACAGTTGACGCAGATGGGAGGCGGGGCACATGGAGTATCGGGATGAGATGGGCGTCCGCAATCTCGACATGTGAGGCTGGAAGTGCAGCGGGAAGACATATGGCCGAACTTCCAGCACTTGAAGCACCGCATCGGGGGAGGGATATAGGGCTTGACGTCACATCGGTAGACCATCACCTTGACCTTTTCCGGTAACGTATCACCCTCGAAGGCCAAGATGAAGGTACCGGTAGGAACCTGATTGTCCCTCGGACCCCGATGAACGCGCCGGACGAAATGAACACCTCTACGTTCTAAGTTGGCGCGCAGCTCATCATCAGACTGCAAAAGGAGGTCCCTATGGAAAATAACACCCTGGACCATATTTAAACTCTTATGCGGTGTGATCGTAACAGCAACATCCCCCAACTTGTCACAAGCAAGTAACCGCCGTGACTGGGCAGAGGATGCCGTTTGTATCAGGACCGATCCAGAGCGCATTTTTGACAAACCCTCCACCTCCCCAAACTTGTCCTCTAAATGCTCGACGAAGAACTGAGGCTTTGTGGAGAGAAAAGACTCCCCATCAGCTCTCGTACAAACTAAGAATCGGGGCGAATAACTGCTACTGCCATCCTGAGATTTACGTTCCTCCCACGGCGTGGCCAGAGAGGGGAACGTTTTCGGATTGTACTTTTCAGCATTAAATTGAGCCCGAGAACGCTTAGAGACTGCTGGCCGCCAGCGAGAGATGATGTACCATGCTTCATTGCGGGTCATCCGCCCTGATGCCACCTACTCCGACCAAGGGCCCTCCCCACGGGTGCCACCCAGCCGCAGCAATAGCCACCTGGCAGGACGGCCATTGCCGGGAGTCCTGATGCCCCAAGGAGATGGGCATCTACTCCTTGGCATACGTGGGGAGTTAACGGCGCAGGCATCAGTAGAGCGATCCCTGTGTTGTCAGGGGGCTACAACCAAGAGGGTACATGGCGGCCCCACCACAACGGGCTGGCTACCGTGCTGGATCTTAGGTGCAAAACTGTCCAAGGTCGTCGTCGCAGTTAAAAGAAAGACTGCAGATTGCAGCGTGGGAATCGCACCCAGGGACGTACCCTCGCCCAAGAGATGGAAAACGAGCGGGACACCAGTGCAACGACGAAAAAGCCAGCTAAAGGTCTCAACGCACGACGGATACAGTGCACCATGTAAGGCGCCCTTCCCCAATTGGCTCGCTCTTCGGAATAATTTAGAAAGATGGAGGTCAAACCCGAGAGGGGACCTGCACATAAGGCCGAAACAGTTGAGACTCCTTTTAGTCGCCTCTTACGACAGGCAGGAATACCGCGGGCCTATTCTAACCCCCGAACCCGCAGGGGGGAGTACACAGGTATGACAAACTGTTTGGAATCAGTGGTACTATCAAAACATGGGATGCCTTCATCACTACAACAGGGAGACAATATGACACCTGGGGTGTCTGCACATGTTGGATCATGGTCTGTATTAATAGGTCTGTATTAATAGCCCTCTCCCAGGCCAGGATATCAACTCAGTGACTGCTGTAGACTGAGTTACTGCGTGTGTGTTCCTGAGAAGCATCATCACTCAATCACCATTCAATGGCATAGCCATCAACATCAGTTAGCAATTCTATAGGATTGCTTGTCACATGGTCCTTCATGGAGCACCAATGGGCCCAAGGGCCAAATTGGGACTCTACTGGCAGATAACCTGCTTAGAGACTCCACCAGACGACCACTGGGGAACGGAGTTTGCTTGCTGGATGACTTCAACTTCACTGCAAATCACTGCTATTCACTGGATACTCATGAAGTATGACTGGGGCACCAACACTGATTCAATATTAGCTGTCATCAAGCTGTCTGCCTAGTGAGAATACTGTACTCCTTAGACAATGTCCACAGTGGCCGGGATCCTGGCAATGTATGCCACTGATGACCTTGGATTCTGCAGACACTTTTCCCACTACACTTGTGCCTGAAGCATTGGTGTACACTGTATGAGACCAACAGATGAGTCTGTTGGCAATATCGGCAATGCTGAACTTGCTCCTACTCTCCACTGAGTGAATCTGCACAGTCAGGGAGAAGAAGGTGGAATAGCCTTTGTGACAAGCTGACACCTGCTCCCCCATCATCTGACAGGGCTGA
Source organism: Schistocerca nitens (assembly GCF_023898315.1). Classification (NCBI taxonomy): domain Eukaryota; kingdom Metazoa; phylum Arthropoda; class Insecta; order Orthoptera; family Acrididae; genus Schistocerca; species Schistocerca nitens. The sequence continues at coordinate 440,701,909 of NC_064617.1, read as the reverse complement.
CACTGCCTAACACAGATGACACTGTCACAGTTTAGTGGCAGAAAAGCTAGCGGGGGCAACACTAAAGCCAGGAGACCTGGAGTAACTTTGTTTCTGGCACACTATATCACATCATAGGACATCACATCCTGGTGAGCCAACAGCAGTGTGTGATGTAATTATTATTGATTACTGAAACATTTAACAAGTACTGAGCGAGGTGGCCCAGTGGTTAGCACGGTGGACTTGCATTCAGGAGGACGATGTTTCAAACCTACATCCGGCCAGCCTGATTTAGATATTCTGTGATTTCCCTAAATTTCTTCAGGCAAATGCTGGGATGGTTCCTTTAACAGGGCATGGCCGACTTCCTTCCCCATTCTTCCCTAATCCTATGGGACCAATGACCTTGCTGTTTGGTTCCCTGCCCCCCCCCCCCACTAAAAAAAAGAAAAAAAAATTAACAAGTAACAGAAAGAATGAGCAAGATATATGAGCTGCTTTTGTTTGTGGTACGATATAATGGTAATAGAGAGATTTCAGAACCAGTTTTGAAACTGTAAGACATTTCCAGGGGCACATATGGACTCTGGCCAGAATTTATTGGTTATGTACTGTAGATTAAAACTAAAGAAATTGCAAAAAGAGAGTAAATGAAGGAGATGGGTCCTGGATAAGTTAAAAGAACCAGAAGCTGTTGGGAGTTCCAGAGGGAGAATTATGCAACAGCTAACTAGGATAAGGGGAAGGAATACAGTAGAAGAGGAATAGGTAGCTTTTAGAGGTTAAATGGTGAAGGCAGAAGAGGATCATGTAGGCAAAGGGACAAGACGTAATAGAAATCCTTGGATAATACAGGAGATACAGAATTTAATTGATGAAAGGAGAAAATATAAAAATGCAGTAAATGAAGCAGGGGAAAGGGAATACAAACGTTTAAAAAAATGAGACGAACAGGAAGTGGAAAATTGCTAAGCAGGAATGGCTAGAGGAAAAATATAGGATTTAGAAGCAGATTTCACTAGGGGCAATATGGATAGCAACTACAGGAAAATTAAAAGAGGCACTGGGAGAAAAGAGAACCACCTGTGTGAATATCAAGAACTCAGATGGAAAACCAGTCATAAATGAAGAAGGGAAGGTTGAAAGTTGGAACGAGTATATAGTGGCTCTATACAAGGGAGATGTACTTGAGGGCAATATTACAGAAGTGGAAGAGGATGTAGAACAAGATGAGGTGGCAGATATGATATTGCAAGAAGAATCTGACAGAGCACTGAAAGACTTATAGTCAAAAAATGGCCTTGGAAGTAGATGACATTCTGCCCAACCTACTGACAGCCTTGGGAAAGCAAGTCACTACAAAACTGTTCCATCTGGTGTGCAGTATGTATGAGACAGGTGAAATACCCTCAGATTTCAAGATGAATACAATAATTCAAATTCCAAAGAAAGCAGGTGCTGACAGAGTGAACATTACAACTATCAGTTTAAAAATTCCTCTTTTGTCTTTAATTTTCCCCTCAACTATCAGTTTAAGAATAATGATACCTTTCATTTCATATCATGTGCCTTAAGTAAGCTTGTTTCTTATGTTTCATTGCAGTTAGCAGTCTCCTTTTACTATTCTCAAGATCTCTTCATTTGTTTTCCTTGCTGTACATGGAATTTTAAGAATTCTTCAATATAATCACATCTTGAATGCTTAAAAGTCCAACTTTCCACACCATACAAAACCACTGACCACACATAAATAGTTAAAAAGCTATGGTTGTAAAATAATAACTCAAATTCTTTAAGGAATAGTGGAAAAACTGGTAGAAGGTGACCTTGGGGAAAATCAGTCTGGATTCTGGAGTAATGTAGGAGCACATGAGGCAATTATGACCCTACAACTTATCTTAGAAGATATGTCAAGGAAAAGCGAACATAAGTTTATAGCTTTTGTAGACACAGAGAAAGCTTTTGACAGTGTTGACTGGAATACACTCTTTGAAATTCTGAAGGTAGGAGGAGTAAAATTAATGGAGTGAAAGGCTCTTTACAGCTTGTACAGAAATCACTTAGCAATTATAAGAGTCGAGAGACATGAAAATAAAGCAATGGTTGAAAAGGGAATGATACAGTGTTGCAGCCTACACCCAGTGTCATTCAATCTGTACATTGCAGCAAAGGAAACCAAAGAGAAATTTGGAGTAGAAATTAAAATTCATGGAGAAGAAATAAAAATTTTGAGGTTTGCTGATGACATTGCACTTCTTTCAGAGGCAGCAAAGGACTTGAAAGTGCCGTTGCATTGAGGAATCATGCATTGCTCTCTCGCCAGACAAATGCATTTTACTCAGTATGTGTTTATCTACAGCTCTGTGCTTTGTTCGACACCTATCATGCAGTAATCTTGGTTTCTTTAGAAGTATCTTGAAAGGAGGATATAAGATGAACATCAACTTAAGTGAAACAAGGATAATGGAATGTAGCTGAATTAAATCTGGTGAGGCTGAGTGAATTAGATTAGGAAACAAGACACTTTAAAAGTAGTAGATGAGTTTTGTTAGCTGTGCAGCAAAGTGACCGGTGATGGCCAAAATATAGAGGATATAAAAAGTGGCAATGGCAAAAAAGAATTTCTGAAGTAGAGAAATTTGAAAACACTAAATATAGATTTAAATGTTAGGCAATTCTTTTCTGGAAGTGTATGAAGTGTAGTCATGCATGGAAGTGAAGCATGGACATTAAACAGTTTAGAGAAGAAGAGAATGGAAGCTTTTTTAATCTGGTGCTACAGAAGAATGCTGAAGATTAGATGGGTAGATTGTATAACTAGTGAGGAAGTATTGAATAGAATTGGGGATGAAAGGAATTTGTGGCACATCCTGACTAGAAGAAGGGATCAGTTGATATGGCGTGCTCTGAGACATCAAGAGACTGACAGAGAAGGTTGAGAAGGCAAGCCTTGCTTATGGAGTTTCAATGGCGCTCACACTTTGCAGCATTGTCCCCTTTGCTTCTGAGCTGAGTGGAAGCACCGGACCAGAGACTGCAAAACATCTGTGACAAGCTAGGCTGCAAATTTCTGGACTTGCACCATAGGATTGTGTTGCGACAGTGCCACGAGATTTAAAAGTGCCGCTACGTCAGTACGCGAACACGGCGATAGAGGCGCTCCGCAGCTCGGCCGAGCGCGGGAGCGCCACCTGGCTATGAACGGCACCGGCCGCACGTCACGGCACAGCAGTTGAGTGACAGATACGGAGTTGGTAGCATGTAACCCGCTATTGTTTCTACGTTTGTATATCCACGCAATTTATTAGTGATTAAAGGTTATAACACTTTTTGGCGACGAGGTCGGATATTTTTTTTCCTGCGTTGTGGAATTGTGTGTTTGTGTCGGGGCATACATGGAACAGTTTCTGCAAGCGCTCATTGAACAACAAACACGGCTGACAGCTGCTATTCAGGCGTTGTCGACGTCGCTTACTCATCATCTGTCTTCCTCTTCTCCGCCTCCGTTCCCTCCTTACGACGAGGCCGCTAAAAACTGGGAGGATTATGAGAAGCGTTTGCGGCAACACTTCTTGGCTTTCGGCGTTGTCGACGCTCCTATGTGTAAGTCGTTATTTCTATCTTGGATTTCCCCACGGATCTATAAGCTGCTATCTCAGTCAGCCCCTCTGCGGGAACCTGCCTCTCTGTCCTTCCAAGAAATGTGTGACTTATTGTCTAACTATTACCGAAAAAACACCAACGTCGTTGCCGCCCGCGTGGCGTTCTACCGGTGTCGTAAACAGCCCCATCAATCTTACCGGGCTTGGGCGGCGGAACTACACGGTCTGAGTAGGAAATGTCAGTTTGTCACGGAGTCTTATGTTGATTCAATGGTTTGGGACGCTATTCTATGGCTTGCTCCTGATAAAGAAGTTCGGCAACGTGCCTTACAACTGCCAAACCCGTCATTGTCGGAAGTTCTCAGCATCGCTCAATCTTTTGAAGTGTCTCACGCTGCTGGTGCGCAAATAGACGCGTGGTGTGATGTAGGCGCTGTACAGACCACTTTCGATGTGGACAATTTGCCTGTTTCACAGGGGAATGACGATGTGGCGGCGGTTCATTCGCGTCAACAACATCGCGTTGGGCCGCCACGCTCGCAGCGAAACCAGCAACCACAGAAGCAGGTTCGTTCCGCACTTCCTTGTTGTCCACGTTGTTTCGTACAGCATGACAGGGCCGCGTGTCCAAAACGTTGGGCCACGTGTAATTCATGTAGGAAAAAAGACCACATTGCTTCTGTGTGTCAGTCCCCTAAAGTTCCTGTCAACGAGGACGAGGCATTGGACATGGATGTTAACTGTGTGCTTTCTCGAACAAATAAGTTGTTTGTTACTGTTCGTGTTCTGGATAAAGACATTCGCATGCAAGTGGACACTGGCTCTGCAGTAACTCTCATTAATTCTCGGACGTATTTGGAGTTGGGCTCCCCTCCCTTGTCTCCAGTTACGTGAAATCTGTGAACTTATAATAAGCAGAAAATTCCTATCATTGGCCAGTTTGATGCTTCCACTGCCTATAAGTCTGTTGTTAGGCCCCTCACATTTTATGTGGTGGATCATGCGGGCACTGAAAACCTGTTCGGTTATGATGCTTTCCAGTTGTTCGGGTTCTCTATTGATGATGATGTGCACCTCATATCTGAGGATATTCCGTATCAACAGCTGGATGGATTGTGTTCTGAATTCTCGTCCGTGTTCTCTGCTGGTCTGGGTCGTGCCAAGGATTTTGAAGCCCACATTACTCTTAAACCTACAGCTCGCCCTAAGTTTTTCCGGGCACGCCCTATTCCGATGGCGTTGCGTGCACCTGTCAAGGCTGAGATAGACAGGTTAACAGCTTCAGGGATTCTCCTTCCTGTTACCTCCATATATGTGGAAATGGTGTTTGTGCAGAAATCAGCGACACAGTGTAACTGAGCTGGAATAAGGCAAACCAGCCAGCATTCTCCAAGGTAGATGGAAAACTGCCTTAAAAACCATCCACAAGCTGGCCGGCACACCGGATCTTGACACTAATCCACCGGGAAGCAGAGCATTAGAGCACTTGGTTAGCCGAGTGGGCTCCTTGCCCCTTTGTCTTTTGCATTCCATAAACTAAAAACACTGACTTTCCCATCCATGTGGATACCAAAAACAATAATTTCATTAGTCAAAGGCACCACATTACTAGAAAAAATGCAGATGTTCATTCCACAAGAAATAAGGTCAGCTGAGAAGTATAAGCAAAACAGGTTCACAATATGCAGGTGTACAGTTGGTAAAGAATCTTTCCAGTAGTCTACAGGACAGTATGAAAAAAAAAGAAATGCAGGAAACTTGTAAAAGATTACTTAATGGAAGAAGAATTTTATAATGTAGAGGAGTATACAGGCAAAGAATGAGGAATGCTGTTATCACTTGTATGTATGTATTGTAATCCATTGAAAATATTGTAGTATGGAGTATGTAAATAACTTACAGTATGTTGCTCTCTATTGTAATAGGTAGGTTAAGTATTTTAAGATATTAGGTTAAGTTGACCTGTCCTTTATTGCTAGTACACATTCCATACATATGTTCACAGGAATGGTGGTAACAGAATATCATCTACAGTTTATCCATGAATAGAGTTGATATTTATTTCAGGTGTGAAGAAAAAGACAAGTGATATCTGAACTGTACTGTTCTATGCCTACATACAAATTTTACCTAGGAATTAGTTACTGAAAGATAAAATGTAATGATTGTACAGCATCGATCACCAGAAGTCCCCACCTGGGGACGTTCAGCTGCTGAGCTGGAAGTCTTTTCAGTTGACACGACTACAGGTGACTTGCACACTGATGAAATGATGATGAGGACAACACAGCACCTAGTCCCAAGTGGAAAAAATCTCCAACCCAGCTGGGAATCGAACACGGGCCAATTGCGTGGGAGCCAGACAAGCTGACCACTCAGTTAAGGGGGTGGACATAAGTTGCTGACAATGCCTTTATGTTATTAAAAATAGAAAATGAGCTACAGCTGCAAATAAAGTATGTGTACTTGTATTTAACTTAGTTCATCTAATGATGTGCTTAGGAACTGCACCTTAAAGGTATCTTTACAACAGATTTTACTTTATCTCATAGCAGTTACAATGTCAATGTTAGCAACCATTACAGAAAGAATTATCTTAATAGGATGAGAGAATGTCATAATGTTTTCTGAAAGCAGGAAAATACCACAGTCAGCCTAGAACAGTTGAGAATATTGAAAACATATTCGGTATTGTGTTAAATGATATCTACGCTGGTAGAGAAGTAACAGATTAACACATTCCAACAACAGCAGATCAATTACTTTTATTTCTATTGCTTCTAGGCCAATTAGGAAATAATTATGACAACATAATGCAGGTCATAGGAGAGCTAGAGCTTACCTGTATCTGTAAATTCAGGTGTTTCAGCATACTGCAACAGACAAAAAATTAATGTGGCTTTCTGTTGCTTTGTTTAAAGTTATATGTTTTGTTTGTTAATCTCAGGCAATGTACCATAATGAAATGTAATGTATATCAGTTGACAACTAGGCAAAAGATTTTGAGCCCTGTGAATTATATTGAAAATAGTTTTGTCTTGCTCTGTTATTTACTGTATTGATTGCTGCTGTGCCTGCAGTCTTCATTCAGGCATCACTCAGTTGTATGTTTGCCACCTAGATGTTGCTTCTAAACTGGGATCTGTTTATGCTTTCTGTCACAAGACCTCTTTAGATATCATGCCACCTGCTGCAAGTTACGTCAGCCACTGCAGCTGGTGCTGATAGCTGGAACTGCTTTCCTCTTCTGCAAAGTAGAATGTATATGGACATAATTTTGTTTGTCATGGATCATCATGGATATGCATCAAATTTGGCCAGTTGTGGTTCAGCAGTTCACACAGTCCCTGTTACAGTTAATCACCAGCACCAGCTCTACAGTTATTGCCTGCTGACACAGATCATCAGTTGCTGCCATTATAGCCAGCTGCTATGAAAGACTGATCATCTCACAGCAACCACTGAGTATTTAAGTGATATTCTCATTCAGAGCCAGACTTATAAACTATTAGAACTGAACTTCTATAGATTAGATAGTGCTCTTTCAGTGTGTGACATTGGCTTAGCACACTGACTACAGAACCAAGTAGCATTCATCACGCAAAGCTGAGTTTCTCATTCTGTATAAACTATTTTAATAAATACCATTTAGTGTTTATCACTGCATTACCCATATTATGTATGCTTTAGATGTAACACTGGAAACAAGTTGGAATATCAGCAATATAAGGAAAAGATACGTTGCTACTCACTGTAAAGATGACACATTGAGTTGCAGACAGGCACAATGAAAATACAATTACACATTTAGCTTTCACCCAAAACTTTCATCAGAAAAGGAAACACACACAAGAGATTCATTCATACAAGCAAGATATCTCATGCACACATGAGTGCTGTCTCCATCAGCTTGTACCAGAATGCCATTCCATTCTGAGCTGCTGGAGATGACAATCATATATGCATAAGGTATGTTTCCTTATGTGAATGAATGTGTATGTGTTTTCTTTTCTGATGAAAGCTTTGGCCAAAACCTAAATGTCTAACTCTCTTTTTGTTGTGCATGTTAGCAACTCAATGCATCATCTTTACAGTGAGTAGCAATATCTCTTTTCCATATATTTTAGGTACATCACTCTGTAAGCACACCAGTTGCCAGCATACTAGCCAGATTACTTGCACAACTAGTTTTCTGTAATAGAAATTTCACTTCCTGCTACCATGGATGTTGGGCATCTGACTTGTTTTGATGAATAAAGCAATTGTAAGCTCCTATGAATGATTTATACACTCCAGGATGTCTCAATAAATGTTATATTAGTACTTAAAATCTTCAGAAAATTGCATTTTTTAAGGACTGAGATAAAAAAGATAAAAGGCCACATCATGCCCTTGTAATTTTTTACTCAAATATAACAGAATGATTTAGTGCCACATTTGTGCTAGAAGACAGCACTGAAATTTTAAATTCTCAAAAGTATACATAAGAGCCAATTTAAAGATAAACACTGTGATTAGAAAGTGATAAAAAATTGAAAAATCTATCTTTTGAAAAGCACAAAAGTAACTCAACCAGTTTTCCATAAACATGATTATTTAATAAGAAAATGTTTAAATCCATACTAGATACCTTTTTGTATATCTGTAAGGCAAGCTTCATTTGCTTGAGTGTGTGCTGGGTGGAGGGGGTAAGGGAACAACTAAAGGAGGTGAAGGGAGGAGTGTGGAAAAGTTCATGATGGATAGGGAAAGGCAGGCATCAGTGGCTCAGGATAAGAATTTGCCACTGGTGAGTCCAACTTGGCACATGCAAGGGAAGCTGCTTGTGGTACACAGTGAAGTGACCTAAGGGAAACCTCTCTCAAATAAATACATTCTTGTTTAAAATGAACTGCTATTTCAGTTCACCTGCATTAAAACATATTGCTAAAACACAGGGAGAATAGCATGAATATTTAATGTGTAGCTGAATGTATTATGTTAAACCATAATTTTACTCTACATTTCCTGAGGAAGAAAGATGGTCACTGTAATGAGGCACTGATCCCTCACTACCAGGACAAAAGAGGAGTCATAACAATGAAACAAGAAATTTACTCTAACCTTGAGATGCAAAAAAATTAATGTTCACCACACCCAATTGTAAAATATGTCCCCCCTTAGATCGCAACTGGCCTCATCACTAATGGAATTTGTATGATATAAGAATAAAACTCAATAGTGTCAATCTAAAAGTAAAAGATTACTTTTAAAGTAAGCATCACACACAAAATTTCTGGGACCAATTGTACCTTACACATAAAAAGGTCTGAACATATCATAATATTTTCACAAGTAAAGCACTAAAGCATGCCTTGCACACTGAGTAACTAATAAATTCAGCATAGCAGCTCATGCACTAGAATAATATTCACTGCTTACGTCCATTCCATAATTAGTTCAAGATTAAAAGAATGATAAGAATCACAGAAATTGATTTTTCTTTTGAAAAATTAAAACCAGATTTTAGTGCTTATTCCTCCAGCTTCCTGAAAGAAATCTGCAGCCAGTGTGCACCTTCTACAAGATTAGAAAATGAACTAAAAACTGAAAAGTTGTACATAAATAAAGAGTACTTTTCAAGAGTCCTCCTTGTGCAAATCTCTCTATCTACAGCTATTAAATGCAAGAAAGCTTTCGAAATGCTAGCTTGAGGTATGTTGTTTTCTGGCCTGATAAAACACTGTTGATTTGTTATCTAAAATAATACACACAGAAGAAGGACCATAAAAGTAGAGAAAGGTGTTTTCAGAAGCCCCATGAGTGGAGTTATCAAAGCATATTACACCTTCAAGTAGTATCATAAGCTTTTTCAAAGGCATAAAAAAAGATGACAAGTCACTGCGTGGGCACCGAGCTGAGAGGGATGCCAGGAGTGACACAACTGTAAGATTTCTATACAAGATGTATCATAATTAGTAGCTGCCACTTGTCGCACCAAGCTGAGAGGCATGTGCAAGTTCAAGGTTTGCATACAGTGCATATCAAGTCACTTATGACAAAAACATTCTCAAACCAGCTGTTCCCCCACAAGCCCTTAGCTGATCGCATCATACATGACATGCTGAACTCAGTTTTCAAATGCTCCTTTGCACTATGGGACTCAACTTCTAAGGTCATCAGTCCCCTAGAACTTAAACCTAACTAACCTAAGGACATCACACACATCCATGACCGAGGCAGGATTCGAACCTGCGACCGTAGCGGTCGCGCGGTTCCAGACTGCAGCGCCTTTAACTGCTTGGCCACCACGGCCGGCAGGCACAAAAGGAATGTCTATCAGTTTCTATGCGGAATTTGCAGCCGAGTTACCTCCTCTTTTAACCATAACATATCATACATCCCTTGAACAAAAAGCCATGCCCAGTGGCTGGAAGAAAACACAGGACACACTTCTCTACAAGAAGGGCAGCAGAAGTGATCCACAAAACACCTGTCCAATGTTCTTGACATCTATTTATTGTAAAATCATAGTACATATTCTGAGCTCCAACATAATGATAATCTCAAACAGAATGACCTCCCTCATGGGAACCAGCATGAGTTCTGAAACACTCATCATGTGGCACCCAACTCATGCTTTTTTTTCACGTGACATCCTGAAAGCCGGGGACCAAGGCAGTCAGGTAGATGCAGTATGTCTTGACTTCAAAAAAGCATTTGACTCTGTAGCACACTACACTTGTTATTGAAAGTACAGTCATATGGAATATCGAGCAAAGTTTGTGACTATATTGAGGATTTTTTGGTAGGGAGGATACAGCATGCTATCTTGTTGTCTTGGATGGAGAGTCATTGACAGATGCAGAAGTAACTTTTGATGTGCTCCATAGAAGAGTGTTGGGACCCATTCTGTATGGTTGCTGCTATTGGCCTTGAAGGCAATATTAATAGTAGCCTCAGACTTTTCATAAGTGATGCCATTGTCTACAATGAAGCATTTTCTGAAAAACCCTGTACAAACATTCAGACAGGTTTTGATAAGATTTCAAAGTGTTACAAGAATTGGTAACTTGCTTTAAATGTTCAGAAATGCAAAATTTTGTACTTCACAAGCTGAAAAAATATAGTACCTAATGACTACACGATCAATGAGTCACTGAAAGTTTATTCAGTAGGTTTCAAGAACCAACTCTAGGAATATACTATAGCACTCCTACAAATAACTCCTGCAGGTATTAAGAAAATAAGATTAGTCTAATTACAGAGAACAATATGGTATTTAAGCAATTATTTATCCCATGTTCCATAAGTCAATGGAGCAGGAAAATGTCTTAATGGCAGGTATGATCAGAAGTATCCTCTGCCATACACTTCACAGTGATTTGCAGATTTTGAATAGATGTATACATGATCTGCATATGAATACTTCTAGTAAAATGCTACTTACACAGCTCTTTGACAGAAATATCCAATTTGGACAAAGGACTATCCAGCTATGGTCATTTTTAATATTCATATTATATTCCGGGGGATAGAGCTGTAAGTTAGGGTAAATTTAGTTGCAGTTGAAACAGCTACTACGAATGTGTTATCTTGCTGGTTGGACACAATCTTGAGCATGAACATATCTCATTCAATATTCTCCATCACATCAGAAATATCCTCATAAGTAAAATGAACACACATTATCAACACAGGAAATTAAAATGGAATGTTGAAGCTGTGTTATGCTTATCAGGGCATTACTTAGAAATTACAGAAAATAAATGGATAAATCTAGACAGATACAAGGTAATATCAACTCTAGAGGTAACATCAATTGTAGAGCTACTATGTAATGTCCACAAACACACAAAATAAACTCCATGCAATTGTATTCTAGTATTATTATCTGCAGTTTTTTTCTTGAATAATTTTTTGACAATGTGGGAAGTTGATTGTTCTCATAGTTCGTCAGACATTAGAATTGTAGAGGCTCTCCACACAGACATTTTATACACACACCATTTAACAGCAGTTGTTCACTTGCAGTATTATTGCCAAGAGATTTACACATATTAGAAAACTACTTAAAATGACAGTAATATGCAAGGTGATTTTATACCTGTGGACAATGTTGTGCACAGCACAAAGACCAAAAACAGACAACAAAAATGACGATAGTACTCTGCATGGCTTCAGTAAATATGTGTTGGTCACTCTGAAGTTCTTGCTTTTACTTCACAAAAAAAGGAAACAGGAAACCACTAAGTTGATATAAATATCAGAAATGACCACAAGGATGCAGGATGGATACGGTCTGCTGATAACTTAAACCAATAAGAAGGATTACCACAGATTGTGTAATTTAAAAATTGTGAAATATCTTTCATCATTTCAACAGACCTAAAAAAATTAAAAAAATATATTTTTCTAAAATAAACTAAAGTTACATAATACTGACCTTAATTTAAGAAGGTACAAGCGAACTTTATGTTTGACCATGCTATTGTAATTTACATTCCCCGCTTTATTTGATGATTTAGCAATCAAATGCTTCTGCAATGAAATATAAATATAATTTTTTAGTGTTCTGAGCTGAAACCAAAGTATTGTGAATACTGTTCCTAAACCATATCTTGCTGGATTATACATTTGGGAAATTATAAACTGACAACTTACCAATTTGCTCTCTAAGGAAATGGATTCTGGATCCAATGTCATGACACTAATTACCTAAAGATATTTATCTATCGATACCCTTTATGTACATAAAAACTCATTGTCTGCATTTTACAGAAGTTTCTTGATCTCTTACCAGCTCTCAATTTGTGTGCAAACTAAAAGACAAAATTTTGTATTGTGGAATGATTTTAATATAAACTTTAGGTTACTGACAGCGCTTCTTTGTCTTTGTTATACAAAAGGCCTACATGAAACAAGTGACATACAATTTCCTTCGCATATGCAAGCATGTTTTGATAATCAGAGATAATCTCTGAGATGTGCAATTAAATGTGTGTTTTCGATGTAGATACTACAGGAGACATTTTTCTAAAAACCCAAATGCTCTTCGGGGAAGTTGATAAGTGGGAACTGAGTGGTGAATCTCACATTGCTTGGAATATACTGTAAAATGAAGAAGTCAAACTTAATTTCTAATTTTTAAATGGGAAATAGTGCAAGTTTATTAAATAGAGTTCTCAGATATGAATGATTGGTGTCTCAGTGATTGTTTTTTGTGCTGATTCAATTAAAAACTCATTCTGGTGATGTGTCATGCAAGCTCAACAGAAGTGAAGGCCAATTATTGGTGCTAAATGAAGTAAGTTGCATTTCCTCCCTACTATACCATATCTCATGTTATAACAGTGCAGCAGATCTAGCAGGTAATATAACTGCATGGAAGGGACTAAAATCAGTTTGAATTGGAGGGAATATGTTGTCGTAACTACTGAATGGCAGTGCAACAATTTCACATCCATCAAATGTTATTGTAGACTTCAGCAATGTGCAATTAGTGTACTTGAATTAATGTACCACTTGATTATGTAGCTTTAACAAAAAATAGCTGTGATCCCGACAGTCATGCCTGGGACAACTTAGGGCAATTTTTGTGTCTCCATTTTCACATGGTGTACCTGCTCTACCACATGCCTGTCTATAACTGTCATCAATATGTCTCATATTTAACAGACTCACATACTTCTGTTGCTAGATTTGTTTCTCTGTCCTAATTTGCCCCCCTGGAACTCATAGTGATATTAATTCCAGGCACTAAAAGCATAAACTACTGACAATAAAGGACAATGCTGATAGCAGGATTACAAAATAATTACATTGCCACAAACGATCGAGTGGAAAAATACGAAATTAAAAAAAAGTACAAATTGTTATCACATCCTATGTATGCAATCCGTGTGATTTTGCTGCTTGACAGAAACTGACATTGGCATCTATAGTTACACATGCAAGACTTTAAAGGCAGTGTATGTCTCTAGTAAGTTTCTCCTTTACAAAACTGAGTCAAGCCCCATTCTGGGTGGCAAATTTTATGTCTTTACCAAGATTTAGGTGCTAAAAATAATGTCATTCATACAGACAAACATTTCACTTTAATAAAATGCAGATTGATAGCTGAATTTATAGGTCAGTTAATATTAAAAGGGTTAATTGTGTGCTCACACATGTTCAGCCAAGTTGTTGATTCCATTCTAAGACAATATTTTCATGATTGACCCAGTCATCTTCAGAAACTACAAGCTGTATCATTGTGTATACTTGTTGCCTGGACCCCATCTGGACTGGAAACTACTGTTGATGTTGCACCACCACTTATAGCTAAGTTCAACTCCCCACTACGTCTTTTGATTTTCATTTGCGAGTGAGATCTTAATAAATTGAGTGCCGGACTGTAAGCTTTGTTTAAATTGAAACCTCCATTCCAGTTTATTAGATTTTCTGATATCTTTATTTTCATAGACACTTTAATTATTCTGTCTTATACAGTCGGTATTCGTATCACAATACTGGTCCCATTATGTTTCATGTCATAATTATATTTGAGGCAGTGTTCAGTCACAGATGTCTGATTTTTTGTTATAGTCAGGAGTGCAGCTAATGTTTCTTGCACTTCTCATTCACAGTTCCAACAGTCTGCCCCATGTAAGACATATCATATGGAATGCAGTACACATAAAGGTTTTGGAGGTCTTGATTGTCTTTAACAATATTAAAAAAAGGATTTTCATCTTTGTTGATGGGGGTAAAATACATTGTATGTCATGTCTCCATAGGAATCTACCAACCTTTCAGGAAATTGGGCCGGCATTAGTCTCAGCCCCTTCTTATGATTTTGATTTTGTTTGCAATACCCGCTCAGTCTGTTAATCTGAGGACTCATTCCTTGGGTACACTATTCATGTGTTTTATAATTCTTTGACAAGGCTCTCCTTGTATGGCAGCATACAGATATATGTACCATGTCATTAGAACAATGTTCCTTTGTAACAGAGGGTGATGGCTCAAGGCATGAGATACAGGTTAGTGAGTATGTGTTTTCTACTGCACTCTGACTCAAGGATATGTTTATTCTTCTTTTAACTAACACACTGAGGAAACATAGCTGGCATTTTTGAGTTTCACCATGCATTTAATATTAAATTGGGTAGATCTTAAATGTTTTATTCTGGCATAACCACAAGCAACAGAACAAACAAGATGTAGAGCACAAGAGCAGAGAAGGTGGTGAGGAAACGGCAGCCAGTGGTGCACGGAACTGGACCGCAGCATGCCAAGAGTGACACCTAGAAGAAGTGAATATCAACGCCACTCCTGCTAGCCTCAGCTGCACAGATTAGCACCGGATCACGGACATCAGTTATCAGTGATGGATGTCACCTTGCATGAACAGTTCACATATCAAGGACTATTAATTATATTACATGTCGCCCCTCGTTTGCAACTACTACATGTAAGTCTCCAAAGTTAAGTATTGTCAATTGCTTTATAGAAATAAAACTACTAACATTATTTGTTTAAATTGTTGTATAGCATTCCAAGGGTGCTGCATCTCGTAGGCACCCTATTAGCGATGAGTAGGCAAGTCCCCGCATGTTCCATGTGGCCACACAACAAAAGTGTCATCCATGCATTAATAAACCACTGTGATTTGAGAGATCACAATTTACAGATGGTTGGTTTATGATTAAAAGGTTCAGCTAATGCACTGAGCTGGATTCGAGGCTGGTTACTCAAAGTGAATTAATATGTACTCTAATGTTGTTGTGGTATTCAGTCCAAAGACTTGTTTCTTGCATATCTCTGTGCTAGTTTATCCTGTGCAAGCCTCTTTATCTCTGGAAAACAATTTCAGTCTACATCCATTTGAACATGCTCACTGTATTCATACATGGATCTCCATGTATAATTTTCACCCTTGCCCCTTCTCCCATATTTCCTTCCATTACCATATTAACTATTCCTTGATGCCTCAGGGTGTGTCCTTTTAACCAGTTCCTCTATTTAGTGAAGATGTACCTTCAATTTCTTTCCCCAGTTCAACTCACTAGTAACCCACTACTTTTTCACTACGCCCATCTAATCTCAGCATTACATTTCAGCACTACATTTCAAAAGCTTCTATTCTCTTGTTTTCTGAACTGCTTATTGTCCATATTTCACTTTGATACAGGGCTTTTTCATAAATGATTGTCTTGCTATTGCCTGTCTGCATTTTATGTAGTCCCTACTTTAGTAATCATAAGTTACTTTCTTTTCCAAATAGAAAAACTCTTCTACTAATTTTAGTATCTCATTTCTTTATCTAATTTCCTATAGATCTCATGATTTTATGATATTCCATTACTCTTGTTTTACTTTTGTTTGTATTTATCTTATAATCTCTTTTCAAGACACTGTACAGTCTGTTCAATTGCAAGTCCTTTGTCATATGTGACAGAATTACAGTGTCATTGGCAAACTGAAGAGTTTTTATTTCTTCTCCTTAAACTTTAATTCCTGTAGTTTTCTTTACTGTCTGCTCAATGTACAGACTGAATAACATCATGGATAAGCTGCAATCATGTCTCACTCCCTTCTCAACTATTGCTCCACTTTTATGTCATTTAACACTTATAATTGCAGTATGATTCTGTACAAGCTGTATATAACTTTTCACTCCCTGTATATTATTCACACTACCTTCAAAATTTCAAAGAGTGTAGTCCAATCAACATTGTCAAAAACTTTCTCTAAATCTACAAATGGTATAATGCATATTTGCCTTTCTGCAATGCTGTGTGGTTCTACTTGTGTAGACCAGTGTGTTCATCCCTTCCAAATGCTTCTCAGTCCAAGTTTTACCTCCACATGACCATCACATCAATTTTCAAAGTGCCATCAATGAAGTTAGTGTTTTTGCAGTATGTATGAAAATGGAACAGCAGAATTTAGAGAAATATTATGCCATCAAGTTTACTGTTAAACTTGAGGAATCCACAAGTATGAGCTCTGAAAAATTGAAACAGGCCCATGGCAAACATTCCTTATCAAGAGCACAAGTTTTTCACTGGCACAAATCATTTTTGGAAGGCTGAGAACATTTTGAAGATGAACCTCCCTCACTCAGGGAGACTTCGACTTAAAAAGCTAAGGAAAACATCAAGTATTTGCATGCTTTTGTGAGATCAGCCAGACTAAGAATAAGGATGATGGGTGACCTATTAAAATACGCTTTTACCATAAATCAAATTTTGACTGAAGTTTTGCACATGTGAAAGGTTTGTGCCAACAAAGTGCTGCTGAAAAAACTCAGAACTGAGCAGAAGGACAATCAAAGAAACATGTGTGCTCTTAAGAGGACTGCCAATGGCCATGAATGGTTCAGTCATGTGATGACTGGTTATGAATCCTGATCCTGAGGCAAAGCAGTAAAGTAAGAAGTGGCACAGAGAGACATCTCTTCAACCAAAAAAAAAGTCCAAATGACCAAATCAAAGATCAAAACAACACTGATTTGGTTTTTTGACAGAACAGGTATCATGCATTAAGAATTTGTTCCTTCAGGACAAACTTTCAACCAAGTGATTTACAAAGATGTCCTGCTTCAGTTTTACATTTTCTCCTTTCATCAGTTAAATTTTAGGGACTTTGCACAATAGCAATACTAACCCCTCTAGAGTGAAGGCACAATGAAGCAGCATAACTGAATTTTTAGTCTGGTCTCTGACCTTGATGTGTGTAGATGCATATATCAAGTGACAGAATAAATCACATGTATTCTAGAGTGTAAGTGTGATTTGACACCGTTACTGATACTTGGTGCCAACATTAGTACCTTGAGTTTACTCCTCTGACGAATTTTTGTGACAGTGCAACTTCTGTGCATTTTCTTTGTTTCTGTTTTCTGCAATGTCTAATTTGGTCTGCCTTTTGTGCAACAGCAGTATGGATGCAAGAAAATATTCACAAAATGTTTCAAATTCACTGGACAATTTTTTCTTCTATGAGTGTGCAAACTTTATTGACTTTCAAGTGCCTATCATGACAGACATTGTGCAATGTAAATCTCAACAACATTCATGTCAGTATCCATTATTGGACTACATTAAGAATGAGCTCACATTAAACACAATGAGTTTGAACAATCACTTCTTGGCAAGTTTCCCCTGTCAAATTCATTTCACAATGACTGCCTCATAGTCGCGAATCTCGGAACATCTGTGCCTTACACACTGTGTCAAGATCCATTCACTCTGGCCAGAATGCAATGTCCAACTGTATTGCTTCCCACAGCAAGCAAAGTATAGGCCAATGCCTACTGACCCTGCATAAGTTCCACCAAACATGGGGTTGACCAAATGTCTCCCCTGTGCCAGTCACCATACGTCACACACTGTTGTGTCAAATGGGGTCCACTGCAATCATCAAAAATGGATACAACATGCCTTTTCACAAGGCACACCTATAGTGTGGCAGGACCTGCCTTCCAATGAAGGACAAACCTCTATAGTTTGCCTCCCTGTAGCTATTACTATGTCTCTGCAGGGATCACATCCTGATACAGGCTTGAACTACCAGACTTTAGTACTGTATTACTGCAACTTTAAAATGAGGATCCTATGATATAACTATTGGAGTTCAACCTCCATGTTAATGCATGGTTCTCTGCAGTGGAGTTAATAATGGAGCATAATAACATCCTTAATGATCAGGTGAAATTTGTGATGCTGATTGCATACCAAAATGGCAACAGCACTTTAATCAATGATATTGTTCTCCACCCTCCAGGTTGTGACAAGTACATCAAAGTGAAACACACCACATTAGAGTGCCTGTCTCTTTAAACAGGACAGCAGCTGATACAGATAATCTGTTATAAAGAACTAGGTTTAAAGACGCCACTGCAATTATGGAGCAGGCTCCGAGTAATTGCAAACTATACTGTACTGTCTGATGCTATGTTATGGTCTCTTTGGCTACTTATGCTCCCACCACACATCTTGTCATCATTCCAGATACGAGAAGTTTGCCCCACGACTGAACATATCATTCTCACTGACAAACTTCACTGTATCAGGATACACAACAACAGAATAAACAAGCCATCATTCTTCAAAGATGCCACACTCCACAGCCAATGGACACGTAGTGCAGCACTGCACACACCACCAGATCTCAACTGGCTACCCATACCAGCACCTTCATTAACCACAGCTGACCACAGGCAACTATCTCCAACACTCATTCAGTCTGAATCCAGCCAGCAGACTACCACGCTCGGCAGCAAAGCACAGTGTGGACCAATTGACAGTGCAACAAGCACCCCATCCAGCATGTGCCATTACTCGTTTCATGCATATTCCATGCATGTGCCAGCTCAGATCTGCAAGTCATCATTTCATTACCCAAACTGATATACTAGGCCAATGAGGGCACACCAGGCTCTTGCAACATATCCAGCTACCCAACCTCCACATTTCATGGCACTGTCTTGAATATGACACATCCACTCGCCTCACACACATCTTAAGGATTTCACAACAGTGTAGCAACACCACCGTTTAAGATAGGAAAAAGCTAGTTTCAGTGCAATATTTCTGAGCGCACAAGTTACAGCCAGGCATGGCTACACACAGCAGCAGATTGGGTAACAGCGTTCCAGTCCATGGCGGGTTGCTGGTTTGACCCTCTGAGGCTAACGTGACGTGGGGTCCGTGGCCAGCCAGTGGCGGGCCACTCAATGGCTCGCTATTGCATGCAGTCTTGTTGGTTCCCAACACACACCGGAGGCATCTCGAGGTGAGGGCTGCAGATTTGGCTGTCAAATCGCAGGTGCTTGTTGTTCAAAAAATGGGTTCAAATGGCTCTGAGCGCTATGGGACTTAACTTCTGAGGTCATCAGTCCCCTAGAACTTAGAACTACTTAAACCTAACTAACCTAAGGACATCACACACATCCATGCCTGAGGCAGGATTTGAACCTGCGACCGTAGCAGTCGCTCGGTTCCAGACTGTAGCACCTAGAACTGCTCGGCCACTCCGGCTGGCATGTGCTTGTTGTTGCCACGATCTTAATCATGACAACGAAGAAGCATACAGCGGGCCGCCCTGCAGCTCCCAGTGACCAGCGCTGAGGCAACAGGAATGAAGGCCGCTGAGGCAGCTGCCAGCACATCCTGACATCGTCAAAACTCTGTGGCTGTACACGGCTGGCACGCTGCAGTACATTGCATGGGTCGTTGAGGTAGCCCTTCCATGCCAAGCTGTTTTGCAGACAGTGAAGTGGCGTCCTCGGCATTGCGGGACCCTGTGATGTAGACAGAGAGGAACGTGGCACTGTAGCTGGGAATAAAAAACACTTGAAGATCATGGCCGAGTTTCAATACGGTGCATCCTGGCGGTTTCCATCCACATCCAACATTCCTCCGACTCACACCAACATCTACATTTCACAGTGACAGCTACAACAGGAAGATTTTACCTCATGGACACAGATTCTGATATGAGTGTACCCCCTCATATACTTCTCCATCTTCTAGTGCACTACCAGCTGCCTTATGAGCTTCTAATTATTCTGTGATCAAGGTTCACAGTGCTAATGTTGCCACTATCGACTTGGTGCCCAATCTACAACTCCACTGTGATTTCCTTGGCACTGCAGTCACTGAACAAGTCATTGGGGCTGACTTAATGGCTCACCAGAAGTTGGTTCCTGACCTCATTTGATACATGGTCATGAACATTCCCACTGGATTAATTATCCAGGGAATTCCATCCACTACAGGTGCTGAAACACCACCTGCTATTTTTCCGCCTATGTAGCTTGCATTGGAGTCACTTTTTCACATCTCTGTAAGCCAGAAGAATCTGTGGATTTGCTATTCCAATAGCAACACTTGAAACAATTATGTGTGGATATCCTGGCTGATACCATTTGACTGACACCCTGCTTAACCTTGTAGACACAGTGGAAACCCCACTTGCTGCTGCACATGACATCATTATAAGCTATAACTCCATACACGGTGCTACAGTGGCACTAGCTCACCTGGACAGAGGTAAGTACAGTGTTCTGTACAGCGGTTGCCCCTGCACCAGCTGCGTGTGACTTTCTATCTCCTTTGAGCCTGTGCCACTTTGCAAATAATAACCAAACACTCAACCACATCATAACCACTCCTGGACACCGAGCACAGCAGAAAGTGTGCCACTTGTCTCCTGATTCCATTAGGGCTGCTGAAAAGATGGTGAACGAAATGTTAGCTGCTCTAATAGTCCACCCATTTGACAGTCTTTGGGCATCTCCAGTCTGCCTCATGCCCAAGCTTTCTGGCTGTGTGGGGATTACAGGTGCCTTGACATACAATTCATTTCAGACTCTTTCCCAGTTCCAAACATCCAAGACTTTACATCTTCTGGTGGGTGCCACCATCTTTATCATAATAGACTGCCAGATGGCATAGCTACAGATACCATTGCACCCTGAGGATCTCCCTAAGACTGCCCAGAACTATATCATTCAGGCTCTTTGAATTTATATGGTTGTCATACGGTTTAAAAAAAGACCTGGCAGATTCACCGATGGCATACTTCATGATATTGACCGGTGTTATGCCTATTTGGATAACATACCAGTATTTTCAGCTTCCCCAGACGAACACAGACTCCACCTCTAATGAGTTTTCGAGACTTTGCTACTCCTCTAATGAGGTTTTGAGGCTTTAGACCAGATGGGAGTAATTGTTAATGAAGAGAAGTGCCAATACACAAACCTACTGTGACTTTACTTGGACACTTCCTCAGTGCTAATGGTTAAATGCCAACTGATGACTGTACTGCTCTTATCAGTTCACTGTCACCAAGAACTCCATAGATTCTTGGGGATGATAAATTTCTACTGCAGACATAGACAAATATAGGAAAAAGGGGGTCCCATGGACATCACATATGCTGCACATTTAATGATATCAAAATGTGTTTCCCATCAGCTGTCAGTTTTGCGCTACTGGATCCTCAGGGCCACCTTCTTATTACATCCAATGCAAGTGACACCACCATTGGAGATGTTCTCAAGCAACACGTTAAAAACTTCCAGATTTTGAAAAGAAATGATTAGCATATGACTGGCAGCTTATTAAGCCATCAAGTTCTTTCAGGAAAACATAGAAGGATGACAACGAACCTTGTTTACTAATCACCGTCACCTCCAACTGCTCGATGTGGAGGTTCAGACACTTAGACTTTATTCCTCAATTCATCACCAACTTCTGCCACATGAATGACACTGACATCCTGATCACAGACTATATGTCTAGAGGGTCAGTGATCATCAACAAACCTGACTTCACCATGGTGGCTCAGCTCCATCTTGCCAATACAGAACTGCAAAATTGTATCTCAGACCTGACTTCTGGTCTTAATATCTCATGTCAACAACTGCATTTCATGTCGTCAGCTTCCTTTCTATAATAATGAATTTATACAGCTTCCATAAAACCTCCAATGCATGTGACTTCAATGAAGTTTCTTGTACCCATGTAGTTCGCAGAATTATAGCAGTTCATTTTCTTACTTTAAAATGTAAAGCACTGAGCGTAAGCAAAACATGCAATAGTGAGTAAATATACCAGTAGAGAACAGAATGTCAACAAGTGGATGCAGCACAATCCCTACAACGAGGCTCTGCCAAGCGAACAATCTATAATTAAACCATAGTGTAACCTAAACTCTATGTTCGTACACAGTATATAAGCATTTCTATATACTAAATTAAAGAGTAGTCATGACAACAAAACAGAAATGTGTAAATATGCAATCCATATGCAAAGCAGCAAGTATATATCTTACATAATAAATAAGTCATTAGCATCATATCAGCATAAGTAAATTGATGTGTCGGCAGCTGAGCCAACACCTTGTAGTTAGAGGTGGCTTAAGGCACGCTAGACTAACGCAGACGGGCGTGAAGTACTGGAACAGGATACGTAATTAATGCTATGAAGAAAAGTACGTAGCTGGTATAATACTTATCTTGAATAACTCATTGTGGTACATCGCACAAAGGAGACTTTAATTACAATCACTGTAAGGCTAATGGTGCCTTGCTAGTTCGTAGCCATTAACTTAGCTGAAGGCTATTCTGTCTCTCGGCTAATGAGAGAGAAAGGCTTCGTACGTCTAGTCGCTAGCTCTGTCGTCCGTACAACTGGGATGAGTTCGAGTCAGTCTCTCGAGACCTGCCTTGTGGTGGCGCTAGGTTTGCGATCACACAGTGGCGACACGCGGGTCCGACATGTACTACAGGACCGCGGCCGATTTAAGCTACCACCTAGGACGTGTGGTGTCTGGCTGTGACACCACATAAATAAATGTTCATATGTAATCTTAATAAGTAAACATGAAGGTGCAAGCAGATAAATCACAAAGTATAACTTACATACATAGCCATATCAGCACAACTAATCAGGTGACAAATATAATTTAAATAAATAGGCACAGCAGGCACATAATGAAAAATATGACATCAGTGAATAAGCATAGCAGCCAAGCGATGCATAATATACACAAGTAACAACCCTGTTCATTAATAAAACATTGTCAAAATCAGCAAATGTACGCAAGCATGTCGCTTCACAAGTAAATTCATATAGCATAAAATTTAATACAAAGTAGCCTATAAATCACATAATTGCGAGCAGCAAATTACGTATTAAGTACATACCTAAGTAGAAATATGTTACTTGAAAAATAAACTCAATTAATAGTTACCTTTTTAGTTTATTACTTTCTTCCTCGAAATTACATTCTTCCGAAATTTTCTCGATAGCAAGTCTTCTTAATGTAGGACACACAGAGAATTTACCTGTAGTTCTTAAAGATTTTATACAACTGTATCCTGGAAAAACTGAACATTAATAACTTAAGTTACCAAGTAACTATAGCTTTATACTGAATTTAACCGGAGAAATTATACTGTGTATTTGTTTACAGCTGTCAGTGCATTTGCACTGAGCACTTGATCAGCTGTAGGTAGGTGTGATGTTGGAAGTAATTGTTTCTGGTCAAGGTTCCCTTGTCGGCGCGCGCGGACTGATTGTAGCTTTGTGTATGTGCTGCTGCTAGAATACGGCGCGGTATCCCTGTGTTCTGTGCATATTTACGTGTAACTGTTAATTTTCTCAAAAGTATATCATTCCACAAAAATTTTAACGTTCGATATATGATGTATTCCCTTAGAGCGCCGTGATTTAAGAGTTTCTATTTCAACAGTGTTATTATGAATAATTTTGCGAACTCTATATGGACCGTTATAAAGCAGAAAAAATTTGCGACACAAGCCTTTTCCTTTGAGAGACAAACGATGAGATTTAATTAACACCTTTTGACCAACTGACAAAGTTTTTAAACGACCAGTACGTTTATATGATTTCTCTCTTCTAGCAGCCGCAGATGGAATATTTTGTAGAGCCTGGTTGACAACATCACAATGCCGCAGTTTCCGTGTAGGTGGAAAAGGAACGATTTCAGAAATACGACTTGTCGGTGCTTTATTTTTTAATATCAATACAGGCGGTAAAGAAGTTGAATCATTAGGGAGTTAATTCAGAATGTTTTGAAAAATATGAAGATACTGATCCTACGTTCTGTGATTATGATGACTATAAAGACGACACAATTTATTAATTTCCTTCATCCATTTCACTGATGGGTTGGATTGAGGGTGAAAAAGTGAAACGAAAATTGGTTTAATCTTACGACGCCGTAGAGTACGAAGATAAATTTTAGAGTGAAACTGTGATCCATTATCTGATATAACTTTATCAACATGACCCACTTCTTTAATAAAATGTTTGATGAAGGCATTAGATATTGAAGAGCTGTTTCTTTGCGTAAAGGTGTAAAACACACATATTTTGATGTCAATTCCACTACTACCATAAGGTACGCAAAACCATTAGTAGAACGAACCACTGGACCAAACAAATTAATCTCGCTGTAATGATAGGAAACAACGGTGCTCTGTGAGAAATAGTTGGCGGCTTAGCCTTATGACATAATATTCATTTAGCAAGAACAAATCAAATACGTTTTTCCACATTACTGAAGTACCGTAAAATGTGGCGACTTTGTGACTGGTGGGGTGACTTTGTGACAAGGGATCGAGTTTTCGTATTTTAAATCTCGCGCCGCGACCGCTCGTCTCAGGAAAGAGCTGAACCACGCATTTCGTTTGTCAGACATGCCACGCCACGTAGCGGCAGCAGGGTGAAGCTTCTGCAGACGCATAGTTCCTTCCGACGCCGTTGCTTAGAAACGCTGTTATTTACGTTTTCGTAAAACGAGGGAAACTTTATATTGTGAAAACGTTAATGTTAAGGACGCAACTAAAACAGGTACGTACATTTGTTTGTTAATATGTTGGGCAAATTATTGTAGAATATCGATTAAATCAAGCCATGTTTGTTGAACATATGAGACAAAAACTGAAATGCACGCACTTTGTGTGGCGGCTTTGTGACACCCCAACTTGTCACAAAGTCACCCCACCATGGTTTTAGGTTATATTTTATCACGTTTTTTTGTCTTTCATGCACTGAAAAGAAGATGAGGTCTTATAAAAGGAAGTTGGGTGCAAGAGCCGGAAATATGGAAGTGTCCGATCTAACCCGACGGCTTTGACCCATGACGTCACAAATATAGCGGAAACGACAATTCCAATATGGCGGATATAGAAACGTTGCATACGTATCACAAAGACGAGAACACATAGAAAAACAACACACACAAAGGTTTCACAAGAACAATCTGCTAACATTGATAGCAAACAAAGTTAATAATAAACAAGTGGTACTCAAGGCCAGGCAGGGGGGGGCTGCGCCCCCCCCTGACCCCCCCGCCAAAAAAAACTCCCAACCTAACCTCGTATTCAGGGCTACGCTACAGATCAATGTGTAGGTCAATCAAAAGATAAAAAAAAGAAACAAATAAAAAAAAAAGAAAAAAAACAATATTGATTCATTAGACATAACGAGTAGCGACAAAACATATAGACCATAAAGATTGAACAATCTAATGGCAAACTGATAAAAGCCTCATAGACGACGTTAAAACAAAAAGTACAGTAAAAAGGTAAACTATATATTACAGGCCCTAAAACTCCTACTAAGGTAACGTCAACGAGGCAACATCTACAAACACGCCACACTCACAAACCAAACCCCACGCCGTAATGACGTCACAGACGACAACACCCTTACGTCACGGGTCAAAGCCGACGCGTGAGATCGGAGGTTTCTGTTGACCCCAAGAGCCTATAGAAATTACTCTCCAGAGACGTTAGATAAAGCCGTTAAATTGGTTTTAACAAAGAAAATGACCCTGCGAGCAGCATCTGAAAGGTTAGTGGCAGTTCTTTAATTTTTCATACACTGTCACACAGGAAGTAAACGTTTTATTGGATACTGTAAGGCTAAAATAGACGTTTAGATGACCATCTGTTTGGCGTTTTTAAGCAAATTCTTCTGCTTGAATAGGGAGCAAAATACAGCTATGTACACCAGGAAGTTACCTACATTCCTTTATTTTGTTACAAACTTTACTGTCATAAAACGGGTTTTTACACCAATTTGCAATTTCTGGCATTTGTGAAGGAAGCATTTATGCAAATTTTAAACCTACCTTCGTAAAATTCTGATATTTTTGGCATTTTTTCTATTAAACATCTTTTAAAAGGTATGGTATTTTTTTCTGAATTATACCATACTGGTAAATATGTTTTATACGTTCTTTTTCTCTGCTTTTAGGTTCAATATTCATCGAAACACATTGTGGAACAAAACCAAAGAGATAAAACGTTCGACCACCTCAAACTCAGAGACAGTCAAACCTAAAAGACAGCATGGGGGTCAACCTATTTTTACAAAAGAAGAAGAGGATACATTCGTTGCTCATTCCATTGCAATGGCATCTTATGGTTTCCCAATGACATTACTTGATTTGCGCTGTGTCATCAAATCATATCTAGATCGAACCGGAAGTAAAGTTCCCGTGTTTGGAAATGGAAACTTTCCTGGGAGAGAGTGGGCCATGTCATTTATGAAGCGGCATAAGTATGTTCTCTCCGAACATGTCGCCAAAAAATATCACATATGCAAGAGCTGCGACTGATACTGAAGTGATTGACTCATATTTTGAGCATTTAGAGAAGGAGTTAGAGGGTATTCCGCCAGAAAAAATTTGGAATTACGACGAAACGAACGTCCAGGACGATCCGGGAAGCAAAAAAGTGTTGGTCAGAAGAGGAGCAAAATATCCAGAGCGGATACAAAATTGTTCCAAAGCGTGTACTTCGATTATGGTCTGTGGGAACGCCGCAGGACAGTTGGCTCCACTATACGTAAATTACAAGGCCGAGAACATGTGGTCGACCTGGACCGAAAATGGACCTGAAGGAGCCCGCTACAATCGTACTAAATCTGCATGGTTTGATCACCAAGTGTTTGAGGACTGGTTCATCAATCTTATGCTCCCCATACTGAAGCAACAAGATGGCCAAAAAGTTCTTATTGGCGATAATTTGAGTTCGCATATTAACCTAGAGGTTATTCGACTCTGCGAAAAGTATGGGATAAAATTTATTGCACTCCCACCAAATGCAACACATCTACTGCAACCGCTAGATGTTGCCATATTCAGAGTTCTAAAACTGATTTGGCGTGAAATTTTGTCAGATTGGAAGCAATCGACATCTGGTAGCTGGTGCACATCAGTTCCAAAAGATGAACTGCCTGGTCTGTTACAGAAAATGATGGACAAGCTGCAGGAGAACATCATAAAAAATCTCCAGTCAGGATTTAGGAAGACTGGGATTTTTCCGCTTAACAAAATGGAAGTCCTCCAAAGATTCCCGAAGGCCGTCTTGGAAGAGAGCCTACAGTCCTTATCAGGAGTGGTTGGTGAGATCTTCATAGAAGAACTGCAGAAGAAGAGAGAAGAGGTTACAGGATGCCGGGCCCCCAAGAGAAGGAGAAGGCTCACTGTTCCAGCAGGCAGAAGTATCTCCAGTGCCGAAATCGAAGCCAGTAGGGCGGAACAGCCGAAAGGGAAGAACACAAAAGCCAGCACTTCCTCCAGACCCAGCGGATCCAAGGAAAAGGCTGTACTGGCAGGTGAGATGTCTGAAGAAAGCTCTTCAGATGAAGACAACAGCAGAGAGAGGAACTGGACGGATGAAGATCCCAGTGACCCCGACGTGCTGGATGAATCTTTCAGCTGTTTGGAGGATTCAGAACCTGAAATGTCTCCCACAAAAGTGATTCCAAATGGTAAAGACGTCTTGGGAATCGACAGCATGGCTCCTGAAAAAAACGTTTTCAAAGTGGATGATTTTGTAGTGGTGAACTTTGAAGGGTCAGCGTTATGGAGAGGACCAAGATGTTCTGGAAGTGGCCTACTAAAGAAGATGCTATTCTGTACTCCAAAGAAGAAGTTTTGTACACTATCGACCCCCCAAGACCGGTAGGAAAGCGAGAGTTCTTTGAGGTGAAAAATCTAGATTAGGGAGCTCCTTTTTCATCACTTGTAAAAATGATGTAGCTCTACCAAAGCATCAAACACATGTACATTGATTAAATATACTTTTTGATTGGTCAAAATTGTGACATTATTTTTTTCCCATACTTTGTAACCCAAAAACAATGTTGTCACAAAGTCACCCCACAGGGTGGGGTGATTTTGTGACAGAGTTTTCCCTTTATATAGTCGTTCATAAAAAAGATACAAATTTTTTGAAGACATAATCTTGTAAAGGAAGGTTGTAGTTATCTTATGATGCCATCCGTTTCAGTTTATGTTAAAAATTGATCAGTGTACGAGTGAAAACATGCAAAAATTGTCACAAAGTCACCCCATTTTACGGTAGCAATTTTCTCGTAATTTACGAAAGCATTTTCTGGCACCAAAGAGTGCATAGCTGAAATGTGTGTACCAAATCAATTTCTTAACCCACTCACTCATCAGGAATGCAAACTAACCAAACAGAATGAGATTTTCACTCTGCAGCGGAGTGTGCGCTGATATGAAACTTCCTGGCAGATTAAAACTGTGTGCCCGACCGAGACTCGAACTCGGGACCTTTGCCTTTCGCAGGCAAGTGCTCTACCATCCGAGCTACCGAAGCACGACTCACGCCCGGTACTCACAGCTTTACTTCTGCCAGTACCGTGTCTCCTACCTTCCAAACTTAACAGAAGCTCTCCTGCGAACCTTGCAGAACTAGCACTCCTGAAAGAAAGGATATTGTGGAGACATGGCTTAGCCACAGCCTGAGGGATGTTTCCAGAATGAGATTTTCACTCTGCAGCGGAGTGTGCGGTGATATGAAACTTCCTGGCAGATTAAAACTGTGTGCCCGACCGAGACTCGAACTCGGGACCTTTGCCTTTCGCGGGCAAGTGCTCTACCATCTGAGCTACCGAAGCACGACTCACGCCCGGTACTCACAGCTTTACTTCTGCCAGTACCGCGTCTCCTACCTTCCAAACTTTACAGAAGCTCTCCTGTTTGGAAGGTAGGAGACGCGGTACTGGCAGAAGTAAAGCTGTGAGTACCGGGCGTGAGTCGTGCTTCGGTAGCTCAGATGGTAGAGCACTTGCCCGCGAAAGGCAAAGGTCCCGAGTTCGAGTCTCGGTCGGGCACACAGTTTTAATCTGCCAGGAAGTTTCATAACCAAACAGAGTTGTCAACCGATTTTCGTTTGAAAAGAATATCATTACGAACTAAATAATACTGTCTAACCACTACGCTTTCCTTTCTCCTCCACTTCTCCTTAATGTCTTTCCAGATTGGATCCTTGTTTTGCTCTTTAGTGATGTCCTGGAGCGAAGACGAAATGAAATTTTCAAACGCAACACCTTGCTTTCTTTGCAGTCTTCCTGAGCACTTTGTTTCAAACACATAGGTGCACGTGGTAAAGCATCAACAATAATATTAGAAGAACCCTGGATGTAAACAATACTGAAATCAAATTCCTGTAGATACAGTGCCCATCGTGATAATATTCCATGTGTTAATTTTGTTGACATAAGAAATTCGAGAGCTCGATGATCAGTGTAAACCTTAGTACAAAAAGATGCAAAATTTTGTGAAAGCCCAAACAACAGCCAAAGCTTCAAGTTCTGTGATCGAATAAATCTTTTCTGATTTAGAGAGAACACGACTTCCAAATGCAATAGTTTTCTGTACTACAACGCCGTTTTCTTCTATCTCTCGAAATAAGTGTGCACCAAGGCCTTTGTATGGTGAGTCCGTCGCCAAACAATAATCTTTAGATAAATCCGGGTGTGAAAGAAGTGGAGCAGCAACTAAAGCATCACGAAGTTGCTCAAATTCTGAGCTTCCTAATCCCAAAACCAATTAGAATTCTTTCCAGAAAGTTCAAATAAACGAGGTGTGGCCAAATTGTCCAATCTAACAAAGCGTCTAAGAAAATTAGACACCAAGGAAACTAAGAACATCAGATTTAGTAGTAGGAACAGCATAATTACGAATAGCGTCTAGTTTCCCTGGATCAGGAAGAATACCTTCTGTTGAAATAATAGGACCAAGAAATTTCACCTGAGAGCGACCAAATTCAGATTTTTCCAAGTTCACTGTAATGCCAACTCTAGCAAAAATACATAATAATGAATCCAAAATTCTGTTATGCTCACTCCAAGAACGTTTAGCAATAAGAATATCGTCAACATATGAAGTAATACTGTTATCAAGATAAACAGGTAAAATTTCATTTAGACCACGAATGAATGCTGCTGAAGATACAGTAAGTCCAAATGGTAATTTCCGAAATTGATAACAGTTACCAAAGGCTAAAAAAGCAGTGTATTTTCTACAATCAGTTCAATTTGACAAAAACCTGATGGAGATCAATTGCGGATGAAACTTTAATTCCATGGAAATGTTGAAGAAGTTCATCTAAATTTTGTGGACGGTCAGTTTCAGGAATGATGATATTATTTATGTGTCTGGAATTCAGAACCAAACGAATTGACCCATCCTTTTTAAGAACGACGTGTAATGGGTTGGTATAAGGACTGACTGCTGGCTCAATAATGCCTTGATCTAACATGGATTGAAGTTCATTCTTAACCTTGTCTCTATAAGCCAAAGGAATAGCGTACGTTTTCCCCCTAAATGGTGTGTGTTCTTTTACTTTAAATAAATACTGTAAGCCTTGTATAGTTCCTGTGTGATGACTAAATACTGTAGTACGTGAAGTCAAAATTTGGTGTAATACTTCTCTTGCAACGTCATCTGCCACTTCAGCTTTGTTAACCTTTTCATTAATTAATTCTTAACTATTAATCATATCATTCATCGCGTCTCTGTATCTATTGTCGTTGTCATGAATGAACACATTGTAGTCATAATACTCAGCGAAAATATCATAAGTAAGAAACCTTAAACAATTTGTGTCTGATTCAGATTTCGTTACACACTCGAAAAATTTCAAACATCTCGGCATTCCGGCAACAGTCAAGTTCACGCTTCCTTCCTTAAAGTTTAAAATTGCTTTATATGTGTTAAGATACTCCATACCTAATGCAATTTGTTTACTGAGTAATGGAACAATAATAAAATTAGCAGAAAATTCATATCCTTGACAAATGAAATTTAAGTTGGTCTGTTGTTTGACTGCCACACTTTTTCCAGAAATAGCTCCTCGAATTGTTATTTTAGAAACAGGTAACACAGGACAAGCAATAGTTCTTACACATATACGAAAAACTGATTCAGTAATAACATTCAATGGGCTCCCACAATCTAAAACCGCAGTGAACTTATTCTTACTCACACATACTTCAATAACAGGATGTAAAAATGCGTCTACATTATTTTCGTTTTCGCCTAGCAAAATATCTCTCATGTCTTCCAAGCGTACGTAGTGTAAAGCCGTAGTGTCATTACTTTCTGACCCGTCTGTATTACTGCCAGAAGCCGAAGCTACAAAGTCATTGTCGATTGTTTGTGTCATGTCTTTGATTATTCGCGTCACTTCGCAGATCAATTTCCACGATTTGCAGTTGTCTTTCTGAATTTTGGTCATGTGGAGGATGCCAATTAGGTCGTTCCTGTCTGTGACATGTAAATTCTTGGTTGTGTCTGTTATTAAAATTTCTATTTTCATGGCTTTCTGCATGACTACTTCTTGTATAATTTCGACTCTCACTTCTGAAATTATTGTTAGGTCTACTACCCAGGTTATTTCTGTCGTAAGAATATCTATTATTGTATGTATAATTTCTGTCTTGATGATACCGATTACTGTTTCCGTGTGATTGATCATTCCGGTAGGAGTTTCCGTTATTATAATTGTCTGTGTAATTTCTGTTAGAACGTCTGTTATTGTCATAAGGCTGGTATCTATTGTCCTGTCTGTTATTTCCAAAATTACCGTTATAACGTCCGTTCCGATCATTATCCCTTTTCTCTGAAAATCTATTGTGATTACCGTTACTGAAAAAATTACAATAAGTTACATCGTCGTTATACTCAAGTTCTTGTAGCTAAGTCTTAAAAGTTTCGATGTCGTCTTTACATCTTCCGGCTAAAGTAATGTGTCGTATCGAATTAATTCAGCCGGGCTATAAGGGTTGGAAAGGAATTGATTCTTTCGAATCATGTCTTCAAATTATTCTGCCGGCGTGCGGAACACACTATTTAAAATAACGCTGCAGAATAAGACTATGTTTCACTCTGTCTTGCATGTTTTCGGACCAATATGCCGATAGAAATGCATGATAAAAATCATTTAAATTATTACAATCTCTAATAAGTGCGCGCATGCTCGTTGCCAGTTCGTTTTCTAAATATCCACACATAAATTACAGTTTGTGACTTAATGGCCAATTTGGCGGAAGAGCGTACATTAAATTGATCTAACCATGAACATGGATGTATGACATTATTACAATTGCGAAAGATCTTAAATTTCCGAACAGTAAAAAAGTGTTTACAGTCAAAGTTTTCGCCTCATGGCGATAAAGACCTACCGCGTCTGTCCCAGTCTGAATGTCGATTATTGTCAAGTTCGCGCCCTGGCGCTCTCTTGTTGCATCTCGTAAATGAAATAAATTATTTTCTTCAAAACCCCCCGTTATCGGTGATCCTAAATTTCTTCTACTGTCTTTTCCTACGATTTCGTTTTTTATTTGTTTAACTTGCTTTCGTAAAGCCTCAAATTCCCTTTTAACGCGTTCATTAAATTTTCTCTGATTTTCAACATATTTATATTCTGGTACTCTTCCGTTTCTGCAAATGGCAATGGAGCTGTATCATCTGAATCTCTGTTCCCATTTAAATTAAGATTTGTCAGTTTGTCTGAAATCTCCTCAACCTTTTCCGTTAAGTCACCTATTTGTTCTTCCTGTTTATTTACGTCTTCTGTAAGTGTCGCGACTCGGGTTTGACACATTTAGTAGTTAACTGTTCATATTGTTGTGTAAGGTTATTTTTTCTGTCATTTGGTACGGATTCCTGGATTCTTTTAAATATTGCTTCCTTATCGTGTGCACGTTGTAAATTTAACTCTGAAAATTTTTGTAGTATCACGCGATCTCTTTCTTCCTGTTCTCTATCCTGTTCCTTTTGTCTATTTTCTATACAAGTAAATCTATTATTGTGAGCATTCAAAATCGGTTGTACCTCTTCTCTAATTTCTTTCTTTAATTCAACATTCATGCTTTCAAAAATGTCCCTATTCGTGAGTCTAACCGTGTTGCCATTGTTCCCATCTCTGTTTTAAATTCAGATCCTAACTGTGTTTTCATTGTTCCCGTATCAGTTTTAATTGTTCCTATTTGTGGTCCCAAATTCAATATTGCACTCATCAACTGCTCCATATTAAATGGTTCGAAATTCTTTTCGCCCCTAACATTTCCCGTAAAATTAACTTCCATCTTCATAGCCGTAAATCAATCTGTGTTCGATACTATTCCAGAATCTTCCATCGTTAATCCCGTATTCTGAAAATGTTCCGATTGTGAAAAAATTTGAACTGGTTCTGGACTATTTTCCCGGCTTAATAAATTGTTTTCTACTTCATTATTCACCATACTGTTCTCCTCTGTTGGCGAGTTCGCCATTTTACCAATTTCATAATTCTGACTATCCATCATTCTTGCCTTTTTCATAGATCGCGTAATCATTTACAAAACATACAAAACTCGTCACTATACGAAAATTACACACAATATAACACTTTATCACCAACAATACCATCCACACGAAATGCTTCCCGACAAACACGATTAAGTACATGGTGCGCCAACGTCCGAGGGCTTCTCCGCGGTCATTTCCGGTGCGGTTCTCCTTTTGCTACCTGCGACGGTCGTTCGTTGCAGTACGGGAAGCCAGGATCCATTTACCTTAAGGCTTTCCTCTTTCTTGTTCAAACTGTTCGCGTGTTTTTGTATTTCCACAGCTTCTCTGAACAAACGCGTGTGATAGTGCTTCTCTACAGCCAGAACTTCCGTGTCGGCGAATTTTATTACGTGGTCGTTCTCAGTCAGTGCGTGCTCTGCCACGTAAAGTTTATGTCGGAATGACTGGACGACCCATTAACACCAGGATCAAAGAGCATAAGCGACATTGTAGGTTGGGGCAGATGGAGAAATCGGCCGTGGCAGAGCACGCACTGAATGAGACCGTATACGACACATAAAAAATTAAATTCTACAAAAATACCATTAGAAGAATGACAAGACAACTACAAATGTTCAATTACATGTGCAATATAGACTACAATTACTAAACAGCAAATTACTACAATACTATTGCCTATTATTTTTACTATCAAAAGAATTCCATGGGACGATCCGAAGCAGCGGTCGCCACGTGCATGGGGGCTTAATTAAAAAGAAAAGACTAATATTAATGAATAAATGCAATAATTTTACTAGTTGTGTGACCGGTTACGAAGTCTCGTAACCGGTTGGCCCTGACTAGTATTAGCACGCAAAATGACTGCATAAAATAAAAATAAAGAATGACAAGGAATTTCCACTAACACAATTGATTAATTAAGTCCCCTGCAACTATAAAAGCTACGAAACAACAAAGCACAAGTGTAACTGTCCTGTGTGTGGTAGTGTGACTCAACGTACATGTATCTGGCTCGGTTCTTTCTCAATACGACAAAATATTTTAATCACCATTTACAATGAACTAATTGAAAAACCAGAAATACTATAATTGCACGTAGAAACCAGAATTACAAGTCTAATAAAAGAACACGAGCAAGATGCTTTGTTGACTGTACCTGTGAGCAAGAGGGATTGTTATTAATGAAAACTATAATACCTTTTTACCTCATTACATATTGACGAAAATATTCCATTACACCAGCATCATAAATCAAAAGCCCATCTCCTGTCTCAAATATATTCTGACAATTGCATCTTCTTCCATCTATACATTACACCAACCAAACAGTACAACACTCAGATCGTCTACTCTCTCGCCCAAAAGAACAACGACTGCCCTTGACATCCTCTGAACTACTACTGCGCCCAGTGGAGGCGGCAGAGTAATAATCTTTGGCGCAATCTCTGGCGCTGTGACTCAGTGAAGCAACCTTTCAGTGGTCTCACCGATTCTTGATTGGGTTTAAATCTAAGAGAGTTTGATAGCCATCCTGATGCTCTTCAAATCATACACATATAATGCAAGCTGTGTGACATGTTGTATTGTCCTGCTGGTAGATGCCATCATGACGAAAAAAAGTGCATTACGACATGGTCTCCAAGAATAGATGCATACCTTTGTTGATACACTGTGCATTTCAGAATGATGAGATCACCCAGGGAATGCCATGGAAACATGCCACAGACCATAATGCTCCCTCCTCCAACCTGACCCTTCTGACGACTGTTGCAGGTCATTTGCTTTCATAAACTTCACACCATACATACCAATAGCCATCTGCCCAGTGGAGCATAAAACATGATTCATCTGAAAAGGCCACCTGTTGCCACTCAGTGGACATCCTTTTGCGATACTGGCATGCAAATGCAGTCAGTGTGGTGTCACCGCTAGACACCACACTTACTAGGTGGTAACTTAAATCGGCCGCGGTCCTGTAGTACATGTCGGACCCGCGTGTCGCCACTGTGTAATCGCAAACCTAGCGCCACCACATGGCAGGTCACAAGACACGGGCTAGACCTCGCCCCAGTTGTACGGACGACATTGCTTGCGACTAGACCTACCAAGTCTTCCTCTCATTTGCCGAGAGACAGATAGAATAGCCTTCAGCTTAGTCCATAGCTACTACCTAGCAAGGCGCCATTTGTATCAGTGCTTATAGCTTACTAATATTCAAGAGAGATGTATTCCAACAAGAGAATAAAGTTAAGTATTATAAAACTACGTACTTTTCTTTAGTGCATTAATAAGTCTCATGTTCCAGAACTTCAAGCCCGTCTGCGTTAGTTTAGCGTGCACCTAGCTACCTCATTGTGTCTAGACTGTATGGACTAGACACAACATTATTTGGCGCCGAGGAGTGGTGCCGCGCCCACGTTGCTTTACTTGATTGTACTTTGCTCTGATTTGCTTGTGTCATGGCTTCGCCACAATCTCCAGATGTACTGTCCGAATTTTTTCGCTTGCAGAATCAGCAGACGCAGGCGTTATTGGAAGCCCTTGGACAGCTCGTCCAGGGTCAACGTGCGCTGCAAAACGATGCGGCGGCCGCCGCTTCTTCGCTACCGCTGCCACAAAACGCTGTTGCACCT
This sequence comes from Schistocerca nitens, assembly GCF_023898315.1. Taxonomy (NCBI): domain Eukaryota; kingdom Metazoa; phylum Arthropoda; class Insecta; order Orthoptera; family Acrididae; genus Schistocerca; species Schistocerca nitens. The sequence goes on along the minus strand of NC_064617.1, from coordinate 440,665,569 downwards.
CCCTTTCGGCCATACGTGGCGGCCGACGAGACCTGGCAAGAGTGGTCTCGCCAGTTCAACTTTCACCTAGCAGCATACAGAATTCAAGGTAAAGAGCGGCAGCCGTTTTTGCTTTCTTGTGTCGGTGTGTCTACCTACCGTGTGATAGTGAAATTGTTTCCCCGACGCGACGTGGCAACTCTGTCCTACGAAGAAATTTTGTCTGCTTTAGATGCCTATTTCAAAGAAACAGTAAATGTAGTTGCAAAACGGTATACGTTCTTTCGTACAAAACATACGGCCGGTCAGACTAATAGGGAGTGGGTAGCAACTTTGCAAGGACTTACTAGGGAGTGTGCATTTGAATGTGACTGTGGACTTCCTTATTCAGACACTATGGTGCGTGATGCAATAGCACAGAACGTTTCTGATGTTCGCATAAGGGAACAGATTTTGAAACTAGTTAATCCCTCCCTTCAACAAGTGATAGACATATTGGATAGGCAAGACACACTTGACTTTGCTCAGGACTCATTTGAAACTTCGCCAGCCGTGTGTCACATTAACCGGCCCGCCGGCCGCGCTGCCCGGGACGCTACACGGCCCTCGCGCCCGTCCGCACAGCAGCGGCAGCCTAGCTCGCAAACACGTGCGCCGCGTAAGCAAGCAACTGCAGTGAAATCATGCCCGAGGTGTGCAACTAGACATTCGCGTGAAAATTGCCCGTCACGCCAAGCTATTTGCTTTTACTGCCAAAAGAAAGGACATGTTCAAAGTGTTTGCCAGAAAAAGCTTAGATCAGACAATCACAATAATTCCAGGCCTTTTGCTTCGCGCCGGAATCAAACCCAGGACAATCAGGCTCGTGGACCTTCACCCATGGACATTCATGTAGTTCATTCCCACCCGTCCCGTGACACTTTAGCTAACAGTGACTGTGTTCGTCCCACCACAAATGTGCGTCGACGTCGCCGAAAATCACGTAAAGTCGCAAGTGCTTCTGTCCCTGTATCAGTTCAAATTGTACGTGACAGTCGCTCTTGTCGTCAGCAGGACAATAAACTTTTTGTGGACTTAGACTTTGAAGGCAAAGTGATACCATTCCAGCTCGATACCGGAGCTGCAGTTTCATTGCTCAATCACGACACGTACAAACAACTGGGCAAACCGCCATTGCGTGCCGCAAATGTTAAGTTAACTAGTTACTCAGGACAACAGATCCCTGTGTTAGGACAGTGCAGCCTTCTTGCCACATACAAGGGACAAACGAAACTTGTGTCATTTTACGTTCTTCGTTCTTCTGGTGCAGTGAACTTGTTTGGTTTAGATTTGTTTCAATTGTTTAATTTGTCTATAGTAAATCAGGTCCTATCAGTGAATCCGACTGTGCCTTCCGCCAGTGTTTCTAGTCTTTGTGAAGAATTTGCAGACATTTTTGCACCGGGCCTTGGTTGTGCTAAGAACTATGAAGCACATTTGGAATTGAAAGACAACGCGCAACCGAAATTTTTCAGAGCGCGCAATGTTCCCCACGCGTTGCGTGATGAGGTCGCAAGAACATTACACGATTTAGACTCTCAAGGTGTAATTGAACGTGTGCAGGCTTCTCTCTGGGCCTCACCCTTAGTAATATTGCCAAAACCTTCCGGAAAACTGAGACTTTGTGTGGACTTCAAGGCAACAGTGAATCCACAACTTGTGACTGCTACTTTTCCTTTGCCCCGCCCGGAAGATCTTTTTGACAAACTGTGGCCGGGAAAATATTTTTCCAAATTGGACCTAGCAGATGCGTACTTGCAGATACCTGTGGACGAAGAATCCCAGCGCATCTTGGTGGTCAACACGCATCTTGGCTTGTATCGCTTCAAAAGACTGCCATTCGGGTGTGCATCCACACCTGCTTTCTTTTAGCATTAATTCCAAACAGGTTTGTGCGCAATGCTTCTTCCATTTCAGCTCCGCTTCATCGCTTACGCCGTAAAGGTGTTCCGTTCGTCTGGACGACGGAATGCGAACGCGCCTTTCGCCAGTTGAAATCGGCGTTACTTTCAAATACTTGCCTTACGCCATTCGATCCCCGAAAACCCCTTTTGTTGATGGTAGATGCTTCGGAATTCGGGATCGGTGCTGTGCTTGCGCACAAAGATGGCTCGCATGATCGCCCTATTGCCTTTGCGTCCAAATTGCTCTCATCTGCGCAAAGAAATTATTCACAGATAGAGAAAGAAGCTTTAGCTCTCGTGTTTGGTGTTACCAAGTTCCATGACTTCTTGTATGGTCGTCACTTTACCATCATCACCGACCACAAACCTTTGACATCGCTTTTTCCTCCGAACAAGCCTGTACCTCCGCGTACAGCGCAGAAATTCATTCGCTGGTCACTTTTTCTCTCGCAGTACCGCTACGATATCTTGTATCGGTCCACTGCTAAGCACGGAAACGCTGATGCGTTGTCCCGTTTGCCTGTTGCTGAGGATAAAGCATTCGATTCTTCCGAACTTGCTTGCATGTTCATTGATTCGGAAACCGATGACGTGGTCGAATCGTTTCCGATTGATTTTCGTCGTGTCGCTACAGCCACAGCTGCTGACCCTGTCCTTGCTACTGTTTTGCGTTTTGTTGCTACGCAATGGCCCTTGTCAAAGTCACGGATCGAAGATCCTTTGGTTCGCCGTTTTTTTGCTCACAAGGAGAGACTTTTTGTACGACGTGGTGTTTTGTTGTTGCGTTCTGATAATGATCAGTCCAGAGTCGTGGTCCCACGTTCGTTACAGTCCTCTGTCTTAAAGCTTCTCCACCAAGGACATTGGGGTATAGTGCGTACGAAACAACTTGCTCGTCAGCACTGTACGTGGTTCAGAATCGATGCTGCGATTACGAATATGTGCTCCTCTTGCGTGGCGTGTGCCGAACAACAATCCGCACCGCCGCGGAAATTCTTCGCATGGCCGAAAGCCACTTCCCCTTGGCAACGCTTGCACATCGATTTTGCTGGTCCATTCTGGAATGCTCGATGGTTGGTTGTGGTCGATACTTTCAGTAATTTTCCTTTTGTTGTCCGGATGTCTTCCACGACGTCTTCTGCCACAATCCAAGCCTTGTCTGCTATCTTTTGCATTGAGGGTCTTCCGCAGGCTATTGTTTCCGACAATGGCCCACAATTCATGTCCGCAGAATTTCAGTCATTCTGCAAGGCCAATGGTATTCAACATCTGACGTCCGCGCCGTTTTCGCCTCAGTCAAACGGTGCCGCTGAACGATTGGTCCGGACTTTCAAGTCACAGATGTTGAAATTGAAACAATCGCATTCTCGGGAGGACGCTTTGTTACTCTTTTTGTCATCGTATCGCTCTCAGCCCCGCGATGGTCGCTCGCCGGCTGAATTGCTCCATGGTCGATCTCATCGCACCCTGATGTCTTTGCTGCATCCGCCGCATCAGGTTCCTGTGCAGCGGCAGACTCCGCTTTTTGCTCCTGGCGACGTTGTCTATTATCGCACCTATCGCGGTTCACAGCGTTGGCTCGCAGGGCGCATTCTTCGCTGCCTCGGCCGCGCGATGTATTTGGTATTGGGGGCCTCTGGTGAGGTGCGTCGGCATCTCACTCAGCTGCGCCTCTGTCGTCGCCTGGGTTCTGCCGCTCCCCGTCTGCTTTCAGCGATGGTGCCGTCAGGTCAGCGCCTTGGGGACCCGTCTACTGGCTCGCCTCATCCCCAGGTGTTACCGACGCTGCCTTCCATTTTGCCTCATGGCGTCGCGCCGCCGCCGGCGCCGCCCGCAGTGGACGCTTCGCTGCAGCCGCCACGCGCCTCCCTGGGTCGCGCGCCGCCGCTCGCTTCCCGTGACCGGCCGTCCTCCGCCATGGACCTCTTGCCCGCTCCGGACCAGATGTCGTCTTCGCCCGTCGGGTGCTCCGACCACATGGAGGTCGACCCTTCGGCCCCTCCTGTCTCATTACGTGCGCATACCCCTCATGTTGACGTGCACCCTGGACTAGGTTTTCAGGCGTTTCCTAGCTCCCCTCGGACCGAATGGCCGGGTGCGGGTGGCACAGCCTCGCCTGTTGTTAGGCTCCCCACCTCATCGCATACGTCAACATGCGGTCCTCCCCACGGCGGGCGGAAGCCTTATCTCATGACCGTTCGCCGATTTGCGGGGGAGGAATGTGGTGTCACCGCTAGACACCACACTTACTAGGTGGTAACTTAAATCGGCCGCGGTCCTGTAGTACATGTCGGACCCGCGTGTTGCCACTGTGTAATCGCAAACCTAGCGCCACCACATGGCAGGTCACAAGACACGGGCTAGACCTCGCCCCAGTTGTACGGACGACATTGCTTGCGACTAGACCTACCAAGTCTTCCTCTCATTTGCCGAGAGACAGATAGAATAGCCTTCAGCTTAGTCCATAGCTACTACCTAGCAAGGCGCCATTTGTATCAGTGCTTATAGCTTACTAATATTCAAGAGAGATGTATTCCAACAAGAGAATAAAGTTAAGTATTATAAAACTACGTACTTTTCTTTAGTGCATTAATAAGTCTCATGTTCCAGAACTTCAAGCCCGTCTGCGTTAGTTTAGCGTGCACCTAGCTACCTCATTGTGTCTAGACTGTATGGACTAGACACAACAGTCAGTATGGACACATGACCCAGGCACCTGATGTGGAGGCCCACATGCAGCAATGTTTGCTGAATGGTCATTGAGGAGACACATTTAGTACCCCTTGGTTCATCTGGGCAGTCAGTTGCTCAACAGTTGCATCTCCGTTTGGCTGTACACATCTTGCAGCCATCATTCACCACTGTCATCTATGGCCCATGGTGTGTACCACGATTGCCTGGCATCAGTTTTAGGTAGTACCATTTTGCCATCCAAGATAATTCACTCAAAAGCCAGTGATGATACCCTTTTGGATGTCAGATAAATTACTCTGTTTCTACATTATAACAATGAGTGCACTGTTTTCCATGTTGCCCAACACTGCTAGTGCTGCCATCATGTCAAACATAGGTGGTGGTCACATTAATGTGCCTGGACCATGTACTAGCCATGTATAAATCACTTAACTGTTCAAAATCACAAATAACCATAAATTTATTCACAAATTTAGCACTAACACAAAACCTGTTCTATTACATATTGATTCTATTTTCTACTTGAGACACTGCAATGCAAATGCCACAATACTCACCATTTTCTAATTATTCATTTCCAAAGAATGTCTTGGTGTCAGATAATCTGGAGTGAGATCACGGCAGCAGAAAAGTAGGTAGAATAACATTTTTCAAGTGATTAAAGTCAGTTTTCCCCCCATGAACCATGGACCTTGCCGTTGGTGGGGAGGTTTGTGTGCCTCAGCGATACAGATGGCCGTAACATAGGTGCAACCACAACGGAGGGGTATCTGTTGAGAGGCCAGACAAACATGTTGTTCCTGAAGAGGGGCAGCAGCCTTTTCAGTAGTTGCAGGGGCAACAGTCAGGATTGTTGACTAATCTGGCCTTGTAACATTAACCAAAATGGCCTTGCTATGCTGGTACTGCGAACGGCTGAAAGCAAGGGGAAACTACATACGTATTTTTTCCCGAGGACATGCAGCTTTACTGTATGATTAAATGATGATGGCGTCCTCTTGGGTAAAATATTCCGGAGGTAAAATAGTCCCCCATTCGGATCTCCGGGCGGGGACTACTCAGGAGGACGTCGTTATTAGGAGAAAGAAAACTGGCGTTCTACGGATCGGAGCGTGGAATGTCAGATCCCTTAATTGGGCAGGTAGGTTAGAAAATTTAAAAAGGGAAATGGATAGGATAAAGTTAGATATAGTGGGAATTAGTGAAGTTCAGTGGCAGGAGGAACAAGACTTTTGGTCAGGTGAATACTGGGTTATAAATACAAAATCAAATAGGGGTAATGCAAGAGTAGGTTTAATAATGAATAAAAAAATAGGAGTCGGGGTTAGCTACTACAAACAGCATAGTGAACGCATTATTGTGGCCAAGATAGACACGAAGCCCACGCCCACTGCAGTAGTACAAGTTTATATGCCAACTAGCTCTGCAGATGATGAAGAAATTGATGAAATGTATGACGAGATAAAAAAAATTATTCAGGTAGTGAAGGGTGACTGGAATTCGTCAGTAGGAAAAGGGAGAGAAGGAAACATAGTAGGTGAATATGGATTGGGGGGAAGAAATGAAAGAGGAAGCCGCCTTGTAGAATTTTGCACAGAGCATAACTTAATCATAACTAACACTTGGTTCAAGAATCATAAAAGAAGGTTGTATACATGGAAGAAACCTGGAGATACTAGAAGATATCAGATAGATTATATAATGGTAAGACAGAGATTTAGGAACCAGGTTTTAAATTGTAAGACATTTCCAGGGGCAGATGTGGATTCTGACCACAATCTATTGGTTATGAACTGCAGATTGAAACTGAAGAAACTGCAAAAAGGTGGGAATTTAAGGATATGGGACCTGGATAAACTGACTAAACCAGAGGTTGTAGAGGGTTTCAGGGAGAGCATAAGGGAACAATTGACAGGAATGGGGGGAAGAAATACGGTAGAAGAAGAATGGGTAGCTCTGAGGGATGAAGTAGTGAAGGCAGCAGAGGATCAAGTGGGTAAAAAGACGAGGGCTAATAGAAATCCTTGGGTAACAGAAGAAATATTGAATTTAATTGATGAAAGGAGAAAATATAAAAATGCAGTAAATGAAGCAGGCAAAAAGGAGTACAAACGTCTCAAAAATGAGATCGACAGGAAGTGCAAAATGTCTAAGCAGGGATGGCTAGAGGACAAATGTAAGGATGTAGAGGCTTGTCTCACTAGGGGTAAGATAGATACTGCTTACAGGAAAAGATAGAGAGACCTTTGGAGAAAGGAGAACCACTTGCATGAATATCAAGAGCTTTGATGGAAACCCAGTTCTAAGCAAAGAAGGGAAAGCAGAAAGGTGGAAGGAGTATATAGAGGGTTTATACAAGGGCAATGTACTTGAGGACAATATTATGGAAATGGAAGAGGATGTAGATGAAGATGAAATGGGAGATAAGATACTGCGTGAAGAGTTTGACAGAGCACTGAAAGACCTGAGTCGAAACAAGGCCCCGGGAGTAGACAACATTCCATTAGAACTACTGATGGCATTGGGAGAGCCAGTCCTGACAAAACTCTACCATCTGGTGATAAAAATGTATGAGACAGGCGAAATACCGTCAGACTTCAAGAAGAATATAATAATTCCAATCCCAAAGAAAGCAGGTGTTGACAGATGTGAAAATTACCAAACTATCAGTTTAATAAGTTACAGCTGCAAAATACTAACGCGAATTCTTTACAGACGAATAGAAAAACTGGTAGAAGCAGGGAAGATCAGTTTGGATTCCGTAGAAATGTTGGAACACGTGAGGCAATACTAACCTTATGACTTATCTTAGAAGAAAGATTAAGAAAAGGCAAACCTACGTTTCTAGCATTTGTAGACTTAGAGAAAGCTTTTGACAATGTTAACTGGAATACTCTCTTTCAAATTCTGAAGGTGGCAAGGGTAAAATACAGGGAGCGAAAGGCTATTTACAATTTGTACAGAAACCAGATGGCAGTTATAAGAGTCGAGGGGCATGAAAGGGAAGCAGTGGTTGGGAAAGGAGTGAGACAGGGTTGTAGCCTCTCCCCGATGTTATTCAATCTGTATATTGAGCAAGCAGTAAAGGAAACAAAAGAAAAATTCGGAGTAGGTATTAAAATTCATGGAGAAGAAGTAAAAACTTTGAGGTTCACCGATGACATTGTAATTCTGTCAGAGACAGCAAAGGACTTGGAAGAGCTGTTGAACGGAATGGACAGTGTCTTGATAGAAGGGTATAAGATGAAAATCAACAAAAGCAAAACGAGGATAATGGAATGTAGTTGAATTAAATCGGGTGATGCTGAGGGAATTAGATTAGGAAATGAGACACTTAAAGTAGTAAAGGAGTTTTGCTATTTAGGGAGTAAAATAACTGATGATGGTCGAAGTAGAGAGGATATAAAATGTAGACTGGCAATGGCAAGGAAATCGTTTCTGAAGAAGAAAAATTTGTTAACATCGAGTATAGATTTAAGTGTCAGGAAGTAGTTTCTGAAAGTATTTGTATGGAGTGTAGCCATGTATGGAAGTGAAACATGGACGATAACTAATTTGGACAAGAAGAGAATAGAAGCTTTCGAAATGTGGTGCTACAGAAGAATGCTGAAGATAAGGTGGGTAGATCACGTAGCTAATGAGGAGGTATTGAATAGGATTGGGGAGAAGAGAAGTTTGTGGCACAACTTGACTAGAAGAAGGGATCGGTTGGTAGGATATGTTTTGAGGCATCAAGGAATCACAAATTTAGCATTGGAGGGCAGCGTGGAGGGTAAAAATCGTAGAGGGAGACCAAGAGATGAATACACTAAGCAGATTCAGAAGGATGTAGGTTGCAGTAAGTACTGGGAGATGAAGAAGTTTGCACAGGATAGAGTAGCATGGAGAGTTGCATCAAACCAGTCTCATGACTGAAGACCACAACAACAAAGTCAGTTTGATATGGGCTGGGGTGGGGGGATGAGTTGTCATAGCTACAGAATGATGTTACAAAATTGAACACTCGTCAGATGTTTTTGTAAACTTAGAAATATGTACTTAACATACTTCAAATTTATGTGCTATTATGAATTAAGATTCAATTAGTACTACTGGTCATATCAGAATCAACAGTGCCTATATGCTCCTGAATCTGAATTCAGTTTTAATGCTAAACTTGTGCATCCATTCCAGTTTGCAGTTAATATGAGAAAATGCTACACACAAGTTATCAGATGTCAAATCAAACATCTTTCAGCCATCTACTTTCCAAAATTATTTTATTTGGCTACCAGTTTTGGCGATTTACTATGCCAGCTTCAGACCCCTGATCAATGTGTAGGGAGATTCCACCTTGGTTCTGGTCAAAACAGGGGACAGCATTCAAATACAGATATGTGTAGATTTCTGCATGCTATAGTTTTCACTTCACCCATCATCTGCTGGCCCCCATTCTGACCAGAACTGAGGTGGAATCTTCCTACACATCAGTCAGGGACTGAAGATGGTGTAATAAATCGCCAAAATTGGTAGCCAAATAAAATAAGTTTGGAAACTAGATAGCTGAAAGGTGTTCGATTTGACATCCTGTATCAACGGCAAAGTCCCGCAAACATTTCTGAAAAGCTGGGCATACAGAGACAAAAGTTATCATTTTTTGTTTATGTTGTTGCTGTTGAGGTCTTCGGTCCAGAGACTGGTTTCATGCAGTGCTCCACACAACTCTATACTGTGCAAACTTCTTCATCTCCCAGTACCTACTGCAACCTACATCCTTCTGAATCTGCTTATTGTATTTATCTCTTGGTCTCCCACTACAATTTTTACCCTCCACTCTGCCCTCCAATACTAAATTGGAGATTCCTTGATGACTCACAACATGTCCTACCAACTGATCCCTTCTTCTAATCAAGTTTTCCCACAAATTTCTCTTCTCCCCAATTCTATCCAATACCTTGTCATTAGTTATGTGATCTACCCATCTAATCTTCAGCATTCTTCTGTAGCACCACATTTCAGAAGCTTCTATTCTCTTCTTGTCCACACTCTTTATTGTCCATGTTTCACTTCCATACATGGCTACATTCCATACAAATACTTTGAGAAAAAACTTCCTAACACTTAAATCGATTTTATTGATATTCATCTTATATCCTACTTTCAAGACAATGTCCATTCCATTCAACTGCTCTTCCAGGTGTTTTGCTGTCTCTGACAGAATTACAATGTTTTTACTTCTTCTCTATAGATTTTAATTCCTACTCTGAATTCTTCTTTTGTTTCCTTTACTGCTTGCTCAATATACAGATTGGATAACATCAGGGATAGGCTACAACCCTGTCTCACTCCCTTTCCAACCAATGCTTCCCTTTCATGCCCCTCAACTGTTATAACTTCCAGCTGGTTTCTGTACAAATGGTAAATAGCCTTTTGCTCCCTGTATTTACCCCTGCCACCTTTAGAGTTTGAAAGAGAGTATTCCAGTCAACATTGTCAAAAGCTTTCTCTGAGTCTACAAATGCTAGAAATGTAGGATTGCCTTTCCTTAACCTATCTTCTACAATAACTCGTAGGGTCGGTATTGCCTCACATGTTCCAACATTTCTATGGAATCCCAACTGACCTTCCCCAAGGTCAGCTCCTACCAGTTTTTCCATTCATCTGTAAAGAATTTGGGTTAGTATTTTGTAGCCGTGACTTATTAAACTGATAGTTCAGTAATTTTCACATCTGTCAATACCTGCTTTCTTTGGGATTGGAATTATTATATTCTTCTTGAAGTCTGGGGCTGGCTCTCCCAAGCCTATCAGTAGTTCTAATGGAATGTTGTCCACTCCCGGTGCCTTGTTTCGACTTAGGTCTTTCAGTGCTCTGTCAGACTCCTCACACAGCATCTTATCTCCTATTTCATCTTCATCTACATCCTCTTCTATTTCCATAATATTTTCCTCAAGTACATCACAATACTGGATTTTTATATTTTCTCCTTTCATCAATTAATTTCAATATATCTTCTGTTACCCAAGGATTTCTACTAGCCCTCATCTTTTTACCTACTTGATCCTCTGCTGTCTTCACCATTTCATCCCTCAAAGCTACCCACTATTCTTCTACTGTATTTCTTTCCCCCATTCTTGTCAATAATTCCCTAATGCTCTCCCTGAAGCTCTCTACAACCTCCAGTTCTGTCAGTTTATCCAGGTTCCATCTCCTTAAATTCCCAACTTTTCGCAGTTTCTTCAGTTTGAATCTACAGTTCATAACCAACAGATTGTGGTCAGAGTCCACATCTGCCCCTGGAAATGTCTTATAATTTAAAACCTGGTTCCTAAATCTCTGTCTTACCATTATATAATCTATCTGAAACCTTCCAGTATCTCCAGGCCTCTCCCATGTATACACTCTTCTTTCATGAGTCTTGAACCAAGTGTTAGCTATGATTAAGTTATGCTCTGTGCAAAATTCTACCAGCCGGCTTCCTCTTTCATTTGTAGTAGCTTACCCACCCGCCTATTTTTTATTCATTATGAAACCTACTCCTGCATTACCCCTATTTGATTTTGTATTTATAACCCTGTATTCACCTGACCAGAAGTCTTGTTCCTCCTGCCACCAAACTTCACTAATTCCCACTATATCTAACTTCAACCTATCCATTTCCATTTTTAAATTTTCTAACCTACCTGCCCAATTAAGGGATCTGACATTCCATGCTCCGATCTGTAGAACACCAGTTTTCTTTTTCTTGATAACGACGTCCTCCTGAGTAGTCCCCGCCCGGAGTTCCGAATGGGGGACTATTTTACCTCTGGAATATTTTACCCAAAAGGACTCCATCATCATTTAACTGTACAGTAAAGCTACATGTCCTTGGTAATATGACGGCAGTTGTTTTCCCTTACTTTCAACCATTCACAGTACCAGCACAGCAAGGCTGTTTTGGTTAGTGTTACAAGGCCAGATCAGTCAATAATCCAGACTGTTGCCCCTGGAACTACTGAAAAGGCTGCTGCCCCTCTTCAGGATCCACATGTTTGTCTGGTCTCTCAACAGATACCCCTCCATTGTGGTTGCACCTATGTTACGGCTATCTGTATCACTGAGACACACAAGCCTCCCCACCAATGGCAAGGTCTATGGTTCATGTTTATACAGTCATCAAAAAACGTTTTGCATCACCTTGATTCCAAGAGTTCCAGAACCTGACCAGAAAATTGGAACTGGGATCAACATAAACATCTTTTCTGCCCTTTTTATTGCTTATGAAAACCACACATTGCATGTTGTACCACAATACAATGAGATCTTCAGAGGTTATGGTTCAGATTGCTGTACACACCAGTATCTCTAATATGCAGTAGCATGTCCTCTTGCATTGATGAACACCCGTATTCATCCCGATATACTATCTTCAAGTTCATCAAAGCAGTGTTTGTCCAGACTGTCCCACTCCTCAACGGCAATTCGGCATAGATCCCTCACAATGGTTGGTGGGTCACATCATCCATAAACAGCCCTTTTCAATCTATCCCAGGCATGTGCAACCGGGTTCATGTCTGGAGAACATGCTGGCCACTCTAGTTGAGCTATGTCATTATCCTGAAGGAAGTCATTCACAAGATGTGCACAATGGGGATGCGAATTGTCGTCCATGAAGACAAATGCCTCGCCAGTATGCTGCTGATTTGGTTGCACTATCAGCTGGAGGATGCGATTCATGTATCGTACAGGCGTTACGGCGCCTTCCATGACCACCAGTGGTGTACGTTGGCCCCACCTAAGGCCACCCCGAAACAGCAGGGAACCTCCACCTTGCTGCACTCGCTGGACAGTGCTTCTAAGGCATTCAGCCTAACCAGGTTGCCTCCAAACACATCTGTGATGATTGTGTGGTTGAAGGCATATGTGACACTCATCTATGAAGAGAATGTGAGCGGTCCATTTGGCATGTTGTTGGGCTCATCTGTACCGCACTGCATGGTGTCATGGTTGCAAAGATGGACCTCGCCATGGATGTCGGTAGTAAAGTTGCGCATCATGCAGCCTATTGCACACAGATTGAGTCGTAACACAACATCCTGTGGCTGCCCAAAAAGCATTATTCAACATGGTGGCATTGCTGTCAAGGTTCCTTCAAGTCATACTTCATAGGTAGCTGTCATCCACTGCAGAAGTAGCCTTGGGCAGCCTGAGTGAGGTATGTCATCGTCAGTTTCTGTCTCTCTGTGTCGCCTCCATGTCCGAACAACATCGCTTTGGTTCACTCTGAGACACCTGGACACTTCCCCTGCTGAGGGCTCTTCCTGGCACAAAGTAAGAATGTGGACATGATTGAACAATGGTATTAACTGTCTAGGCATGGTTGAACTACAGACAACATGAGCTGTGTACCTCCTTCCTGGTGGAATGACTGGAACTGATCAGCTTCAGACACCCTCCGTCTAACAGGTGCTGCTCATGCATGGTTATTTACATCTTTGGGCAGGTTTAGTGACATCTCTGAATAGTCAAAGGGAATGTGTCTGTGATACAATATCCACAGTCAGTGTCCTTCTTCAGGAGTTCTGGGAAGCGGGGTGATGTAAGACTTTCTTTGATGTGTGTACTATTGTGGACTAACTGAAATCTGACAGCTTTAAGTCAGTACCAATGTCTGGCCACAGAGGAGCATTTCCCTTGTAACTTAGTACCACCCATGACTGGAGCTACTGAATTACATTCTCCACCAGTGTGTTGACTACCACTCATCATGCCCTGAAATAAGAAATGTCATGCCCACAGTAGTATTCTGCCATACACCGAACCTACACAATATACTCATCCATCCTTACACAACCCATGCTCCCAATCCCTGACCTCATGGCTCATACCCCTGTAACAGACCTAGGTGCAAGACCTGTACCATACATCCTCCCACCACCACCTATACCAGTCTGGTCACTAACATCATCTATCCCATCAAAAGCCGGTGGTCTACAAACTAAGCTGCAACCACTGTGCTGCATTGTATGTGGGCATGACAACCAACAAGCTGTCTGCCTGCATGAATGGCCACTGAAACTATGGCCAAGAAACAAGTGGACCCCCTGTTGCTGAATATGCTGTCAGACATGACATCCTTCATTTCAATGACTGCTTCACAGCCTGTGCCATGTGGATCCCTCCCACCAACACCAGCTTTTCTGAATTGCACATGTGGGAACTTTCCCTGCAATACAGCCTATGTTCCCATAACCCTCATGGCCTCGACCTTCGTTAGTGACTGTCGTCACCCATCCAGCCCCTTCCCTGTTCCCATTCCAGCACTACACAGCTGTCATTCCACCATTACACCCAATCTTTTTACTTCTCTCCTTTTCCGCTACTTCCCCAACCCCTCCCCCTCCCCAGCACTCTATCTAGCAACTTTCCTTTTCACAAGATGTTAGCAATATTATTTAAACACAAATTTGAAATTCCTACTATAAAAAGAGTGATGAGACAGTGATTTGTCTGCTCGAGGTATTTTTGTAGTACATTATCAAAGGTTTCTGTGGCAGTCTTTATTGTGTTTATGTTATATGTTCAGTGAAGGGGAATTTGACATGCTCGTGGTACTTGCTGAATGTTGTCAGAATTATAGACCAAACATGAAGCAGCATTCAAGAAAACACCCCATCACAAAAACAAGGTAAAATTATGGACTTAACAGGATAATAAAAAAAGTGATTAGAGTGTTACATATTTGTCAGTATAAATACATGATGACAGGGATAGAAAAGCATGAATTTAAAAATGAAGTTCTGAGTTAATCAAGTTTGAAAAAATTAAATTATTAAAAAGCTGTCCTAGGAAATCATACCCTGTAATGTGACCTGCATTGATAACTTGGATTAGTTGGAAGAATTCACTTTAAATAATTTTATAAATTTGAGTGTTATGAACTGCTTCTTGAGTTTCAGCCAAGCAATTCTACCACGAATGGGCACATTTGTATACAGAAATGATATGATGGAGAGCTTGTGTGGGAATCTGTGGCCGTTTGCTGATGGTGCTGTATTGTATACGGAAGTGTCATCTTTATGTGACTGTAGAATGATACAGGATGACTTAATCAGAATTAATATTTAATGTTTTAAATGGTAGCTTGCTCTAAATGTAGAAAAAGCTAATGCAGATTAGTAGGAAAAACAATCTTGTAATTTTCAAATACAGTGTTAGTGATATTGATTAAATATCTAGGTATAATGTTGCAAAGCGAAATGAAATGGAACAAACATGTAAGGTCAATAGTAGGGACAGTGAATGGTCAACTTTGGTTTTTTGGGAGAATTTTGGGAAAGTGTAGCTTATCTGTAAGGGAGACCACACACAGTGACCCATTCTTGAGTACTATTCAAGTGTTTGCAATTCCCACCAAGTTGTATTAAAGAAAGAAATCAAAGCAATTCATAGGCATTCTGGTAGATTTGTTACTAGCAGGTTCAACATGTAAGTTCTGTGGAGGTGATTTATGAAGTCAGATGAGGATCTCTAGATGGAAGACAACACTCTTTTTGCAAAACACTATTAAGAAAGTTTACAGAACTGGTATTTGCGACTGACTGCAGAATAATTCTATTGCCACCAACATACATTTCACATAAGAAGCAGAAAGACAAGGTAAGAGAAATTAGGTATCATTGGAGGTATATAGATAGTTGTTTTTCCCTCATTCCATTTTCAGTGTAACAGGAAATGGAATGACTAATAGTACAAGTTACCCTCCACCTTCCATCATATATTGGTCTGTGGAGCATGTATGTGGATGTAGGTTTTATAATAGTTTCCAAAAAAATGTAATCTGCAATGAACATAAAAACATTGCTCAGTTAAGTGTTTGTATTATTCTATTTAATACTTGTGAAATTCAACTATTTCTCTCTAGCACAGACAACTTTAAAAACAGAAATGTAAAGGTTGAAGGTGATAGATAATCTCTAACCCAATCTTTTTATCAAAGATAAGTATGAATACTTCAAGATATTGATAGTTCCCAGACTTTACAGCAAAACATTTTAAATGGGGATACTAAATCTCACAGCAAAATTCCAATATTCAGTTATGTGAATGAAGGATCTTTCTTTAGGATAAATTCATGACTTAAGCAGTCAGTTGTAAAAGGTATTATTAATGCTGAAAATTTTATAATAGGAGCCAGTCAATAGCAACTAAGAAATTTGTTTACATAAACTATTGCCTTGAAATTCTGTAGGTGCATCTTGTAACTTCAATCAACTATTGAATGCAGATAAATACAGTTTAACATCAATTACTCTACATCAGATCTGAAAAAATAGCAGCAACTCTAGGGTGGGAAACAAACAAAGAGGCATATTCTTCTTTCATCAACTGAATGATCCATACATACAGTATATTTGCTTACATAAAATCTGGAGATTTGTGATAGTATGTACATCCACTGTTCAGCCAAAACATTATGACTGCTGCTCACTGTGACATTGTATGCCACCTCCTAACATTGCATGTATTTGATGTGATGGGGAAAGTTTATAAGTGGAGCAGAAACAGATGGGGAATCATTCTATCCATGATACAGGATATAAATGGGAAATCTACTGACATAAGTGACTTTGACAAGCAGCGCATAGTACAGCCAGGCGTCTATGAACGAGAATTTCAGAGAAGGAAAAGCTGGTGGGTTGTTTGTGTGTGACAGTCGTGAGCAACTATGCAAGTGGTTGAAGGTCAGTAAAACCATGAGTAGGCACCTAGCTATTGAATCTTCACATCTCATCAGAGGTTTGGCCGTTCTGTAATGCATAACAGGCAGCAATCTGATGACAGAATGCAATGCAGGTGCAGGTACAAGTGTTAACCATACTGTTAAGCACAAATTGTTGAAAGTAGAGCTCTGCAGCAAATAATCCCTATATGTTGTCTCAATATCATTAATTAGGATTGTAGTGGGTATGGGATCATCAAGATTAGACTGTGCAGCAATACAAATGTCATCTGCTCAGATCACATTTTTTGTTGCACTTGGGTCAATGATAATGCCCAGATACATGCTGTCACCCAGGCTGCTCAAAACATGTGCCATGCCACAGGCCATAGGCCAGTCAGGGAGGGGGGAGGGGGGGGATTGCAAAATTTTTATTGCTAATTTTAAATTTTCTTCTACCTAAATTGTCATCTTCAGTATTCAAGTAACAACTAATGTGTCCTACATACCAGATAGAATCATCACCTCAACAGAAGCTGCTGGCTCTCATAAAATACACTCACCAACATGTCCTCATATGCCTTGTTTGAATGACCAATGAGGAGCTGGGAGATGAGTCATTTTGGGTGCATGATATGGTCAGAACATTGGGCTATGTATGGTTGTCCTCCCTGTCTCTGTCTCCAAGCTAAGCATGTCACACAACCTCTCCTGTCTCTTTTAATTAGTTTTGGACTTCCTTTCATTGCAAAATAATGACATCCTTCTATGACCACCTAGACTGGCTAGTGGCCCATCTTTGTACTCTGCTGCATGCACCCAATTGTGTACACACACACACACACACACACACACACACACACACACACACACACACACACACACACACACATATGCATGCACGCATGCACACACTCACTCAAGACCATAGTATCTGGAGCCAGACTGCAAGTAGCAGTGCATGATGGGAGAGGCAACCAGGTGGTGGTAAGAAGGAGGCTGGGGCAGGGACTGGCAGGGATAGCAGGGTAGGGGTGCGGGACAGTAAAGTGCTGCTGTGGGAACACACAGGGACAAGGTGGACAGTAGGGTAGCTAGGTGCAGCCAGGAGGTTAGATGGAGGGTGGGGGAGAGAGGGAGCATAATGGAAAAGGAGAGAAGTGAAATGACTGGGTGTGTTGGTGGAACAGAATGCTGTGTAGTGCTGAAATGGGAACAGGGGAGCAGCTAGATGAGTAAGGACAATGAACAAAGACTGAGGTCAGGAGAATTACGGGAACATAGGATATATTACAGTGAGAGCTAGCACCTGTGCAATTCAGAAAAGCTGGTGCTGGTGGGAAGCCGCCAGATGCCACAGGCTGTGAAGCGGCCACAGAAATGAAGAACGTCATGTTGGGCAGTGTGCTCAGCAACAGGATAATCCAAATGTTTCTTGGCCACAGTTTGTCAGTAGCCATTCATATGGACAGACAGCTTGTTGGTTGTTATGCCCATTGGAATGCAGCCTTGTTGGCCAAAATCACACGTTCCAACAGTCCTTTTGTTGCAACTATCTACGACTCAGCATCTCCACTATATGGTGGATTTTAAAACTCCCTTTTTATAACAGACACTCTCTTTGGACACCTACATCCCTGACTATTTTGAAATACACTGACACTCAGCACAATCTGGTGACAGATGTGGGAGTCCCCACCTTTTGGTCTTTAAAAAAATGCGAAGTTCCATGTTCTGGCTCTGATGGGCCAATTGGATCTGACTGACTGACTACCATATCATCCCATGCTGATTGCATAATTGGATGTGGTACAGACAGGCATGAGGTCAGCACACCTCTCTCTCAGTCTTACCATCTTTTTGACCTTGGAGTCTATACTTCTCATTCAAATAGTTCCTCAATTGGTATCATGAGGTCGGGTGCACCCTATTTCAATCCTCTCACCAAGGAAAAACCACTGGCAGTACTGGAATTTGAACCTGGTTCTCCACATAACAGCCAAACACACTGGCTACTGAGCTATGGAGGCATACTTGGGTCCATAAGGGAGGATACAATTTCATTGCAAGCGTTGCTATGAATGAGATGTCAAATCTAACTTAGGCTGTAAGAGGCAGCCAGTCAAGCAATACCACTGTCAACTGTCAACATCATCAGCAGCCAAGCCAGCCATGCAGTCACTCCATGCTCACTGGGCCGGAAAAATTCCTCGCTGGTCATGCTGGCCATTGGCTGCCTGCTATGGTGTCTGCCCGCTAGCCAGCTTTGCCTCATTGCTAAATGCTATTCAGCTAATTGCTGTATGTCTGCATCCATGGAGGTCCACGTTTGTCATCCAGGGTCATTTGAATCTTGCTGCATCATTGCCAATACCACACAACACAGGTGTAAGTGACACTAAGCATTGCTTTGCAGAAACCAAGCTGCCAGCTGGAATGTTGGAGGCAGTTGCCAGAGAAGGAAACTTTATTTTTATTTTCTCTTAGGTGTTGATTCCCAGGAGAACTTGCAATGATGTTGCATGCCTATACTCAACTTTTTGCTTTGCACGTCTTGTTATTACTATTTTTGGAAAAAAATGCTTACTACGGTATATGCTCACAAATGGGACATACAACTGATGCAGGCAGTAGCCAATTAACATGTGGCATTTCTTTTAAGAGAATGGCAGTTTATGCAGTAAAAGCACCACCATCTGACTGAAAAGTATACTTAAGCACTCAGGCAACCCTTGATGTTTAAGTTAGGCACATTGAAAGTATTTCTCCTGCATTGCAGCCCACTGTGATAAAAAAATTATGCTGTTAATTTTGTGCACCTGTTTTTGGAGAAGTCATGTAAAAGAATTGCTGCATTTTTGCAAAACATGTGTCGTATTGGCCAAATGTGTTCTTGGCGTACATCAAAAGTAAGATCCCACATAGATTCAGTGAATAGCTGTGAAGTGGCAGCACTTTTTATGTATTTTCCAAGCAGTTCTCTGACCGATAATCTTACAAGAAGCGTGTGAGTTTTTATTGCGAGAAGCTGTCCATTCCTCAGCAGTGGATCAGGGAAGATTTTGAGAGTTATACCTACAGCATTGAACTGTTGCATGCTGTTGCTGTCCCTTGTGTTCAGACCAAAGAAAGATTAGAGTTTAAGATTTCATTGACAGGGCCATCATTAGAGACAGAGCACAGGCTAGATTTTGAAAGGTTGGAGAAGGAGACCAGCCATGCCCTTTTCAAAGGAACTTTTTCCTGCATTTTCATGGAGTGATTTGGGCTAATCATGGAAAATCTAAATCTGGATGGCCAAGTGGGGATCTGAACCACTGTCCTCCTGAATGCAAGTCCAGTGTGCTAGTCACTGTGCCACCTTGATCTGTGCAGTGTCAGACCAGTAGAAGAACGACATGCTACTTGAAGAAGCAGAGGTATGGGCTATGGAAATGTTTATTAAGGGAAGAAATACACAAATGGTCAGAGAAATTAAAATTGCATCATCTTCTTCCATGAAGCTGTGCACCTGGTATTGTTAAGATGGAGGCTAATTGTTTTGTCTCTTCTTCTTCTAATGGGAAACATCCTTGTTGCATATTCGTGGCTGAGGCAGAGTCTAGGCACTGTAAGCACCCAGGACATATAGCAAATAGCTGTTCTCACAGTAGAGAGATCATGCAAACTGTAACCGTTTATGGAATTGTCTAAATACAGGTTGCAGAGAATTTTGCTATGATAAACAGAAGAGGGGTCAGCAGAATTGCTGATCCAAGCAACCGATAAAACCTCTGCATCCCATTAGCTTTCAAGGGTTGACTGAGGTGGGAAACATTATTATGTGAGGCAACATTCAAGGCAGACTAGTTAAGATTTCAATTGACATGGGTGCACAAGTGAGATTACTACTCTTACATCACAAAGATAAGCAGGTGTTGAAACCACCTAGCTGTTGCATCAATGGATAGCAGACAGAAACTATTAAAACACTGGGAACATGCCATGAGATTGCTGCAAGAAAATATAATTTCAGTAGAGAGATTGTAATGTAACTGACGAGTGGTTCATTTTTGCTACATATGGCACTAGTTGATATGAATATTCAATACATTGAAACAGAGGGAGTACTTGATCCACACAGTCCCTCAGAATACCAGATACACTTAAAAAACCAGATCATGCGATGCCACAAATATTTATCCAAGACAATAAGAATATTTCCTACTTATCCTTGAGCAAACAAATAATAAAGTATTATCTTATTTATATTCAATTATAAATGAGTAAGAACAAAAAATATCACAAATTTATGGTAAGTAAATTTTTCTACATTTTGGAAAGAAATTTAAAATTTTTATCATTATTATTATTTCTGTAATTTTTTTAAAGATAACTTGAAAAAACTTGTAACATTTATTAATCACCTATAAGCTTCTGTGAATGCAAAAAATAAATCCTTGAAAATATTATCTTTGTACTGCTAGTTTTGTATCTTTAGCACACTTTTGATCTTTTTTTCTGCTTTGGCCAGGAAGTTGCAGCATACAATTGGTTGTTGTTGTTGTTGTTGTGGTCTTCAGTCCTGAGACTGGTTTGATGCAGCTCTCCATGCTACTCTATCCTGTGCAAGCTTCTTCATCTCCCAGTACTTAATGCAACCTACATCCTTCTGAATCTCCTTAGTGTATTCATCTCTTGGTCTCCCTATACGATTTTTACCCTCCACACTGCCCTCCAATGCTAAATTTGAGATCCCTTGATGCCTCAGAACATGTCCTACCAACCGGTCCCTTCTTCTTGTCAAGTTGTGCCACAAACTCCTCTTTTCCCCAATTCTATTCAATACCTCTTCATTAGTTATTTGATCTATCCATCTAATATTCAGCATTCTTCTGTAGCACCACATTTCAAAAGCTTCTATTCTCTTCTTGTCCAAACTATTTATCGTCCATGTTTCACTTCCATACATGGCTACACTCCATACAAATACTTTCAGAAACTACTTCCTGACATTTAAATCTATACTCGATGTTAACAAATTTCTCTTCTTCAGAAACGATTTCCTTGCTATTGCCAGTCTACATTTTATATCCTCTCTACTTCGACCATCATCAGTTATTTTGCTCCCCAAATAGCAAAACTCATTTACTACTTTAAGAATCTCATTTCCTAATCTAATTCCCTCAGCATCACCTGACTTAATTCGACTTGATTCCATTATCCTCGTTTTGATTTTGTTGATTTTCATCTTATATCCTCCTTTCAAGACACTGTCCATTCCGTTCAACTGCTCTTCCAAGTCCTTTGCTGTCTCTGACAGAATTACAATGTCATCGGCGAACCTTAAAGTTTTTATTTCTTCTCCACGGATTTTAATACCTACTCCAAATTTTTCTTTTGTTTCCTTTAATGCATGCTCAATATACACATTGAATAACATCGGGGATAGGCTACAACCCTGTCTCACTCCCTTCCCAACCACTGCTTCCCTTTTGTGCCCCTCGCCTCTTACAACTGCCATCTGGTTTCTGTACAAATTGTAAATTGCCATTCGCTCCCTTTATTTTACCCCTGCCACCTTCAGAATTTGAAAGAGAGTATTCCAATCAACATTGTCAAAAGCTTTCTCCAAGTCTACAAATGCTAGAAACATAGGTTTGCCTTTCCTTAATCTTTCTTCTAAGATAAGTCGTAAGGTCAGTATTGCCTCATGTGTTCCTATATTTCGACGGAATCCAAACTGATGTTCCCCGAGGTCAGCTTCTACCAGTTTTTCCATTCATCTGTAAAGAATTCACGTTAGTATTTTGCAGCTGTTACTTATTAAACTGATAGTTCGGTAATTTTCACATCTGTCAACACCTGCTTTCTTTGGTATTGGAATGATTATACTCTTCTTGAAATCTGAGGGAATTTCGCCTGTCTCATACATCGTCCTCACCAGATGGTAGAGTTTTGTCAGGACTGGCTCTCCCAAGGCTGTCAGTAGTTCTAATGGAATGTTGTCTACTCCCGGGGCCTTATTTCAACTTCGGTCTTTCCGTGCTCTGTCAAACTCTTCACGCAGTTTCGTATCTCCCATTTCATCTTCATCTACATCTCGTTCCATTTCCATAATATTGTCCTCAAGTACATCGCCCTTGTATAGACCCTCTATATACTCCTTCCAACTTAATGCTTTCCATTCTTTGCTTAGAACTGGGTTTCCATCAAAGCTCTTGATATTCATACAAGTGGTTCTCTTTTTTCCAAAGGTCTCTTTAATTTTCCTGTAGGCAGTATCTATCTTACCCCTAGTGAGATACCCCTCTACATCCTTACATTTGACCTCTAGCCATCTCTGCTTAGCTATTTTGCACTTCCTGTCTATCTCATTTTTGAGACATTTGTATTCCTGTTTGCCTGCTTCATTTACCGCATTTTTATATTTCCTCCTTTCATCAATTAAATTCAATATACTTCTGTTACCCTAGGATTTCTACTAGCCCTCGTCTTTTTACCTACTTGATCCTCTGATGCCTTCATTACTTCATCCCTCAGAGCTACCCATTCTTCTTCTACTGTATTTCTTTCCCCCATTCATGTCAATTGTCCCCTTATGATCTCCCTGAAACTCTGTACAACCTCTGGTTCTTTCAGTTTATCCAGGTCCCATCTCTTTAAATTCCCACCTTTTTGCAGTTTCTTCAGTTTTAATTTACAGTTCAAAACCAATAGATTGTGGTCAGAGTCCACATCTGCCCCTGGAAATGTCTTACAATTTACAACCTGGTTCCTAAGTCTCTGTCTTACCATTATATAATCTATCTGATACCTTCTAGTATTTCCAGGCTTCTTCCATGTATACAACCTTCTTTCATGATTCTTGAACCAAGTGTTAGCAGCTATGATTAAGTTATGCTCTGTGTAAAATTCTACAAGGCGGCTTCCTCTTTCATTTCTTCCCCCCAATCCATATTCACCTACTATGTTTCCTTCTCTCCCTTTTCCTACTGATGAATTCCAGTCACCCATGACTATTAAATTTTCATAACCCTTCACTACCTGAATAAATTCTTTTATTTTATCATACATCCTTTTCAGTAGTTGCATGGGCAACAGTCTGGATGATTGACTGAACTGGCCTTGTAAGACTAACCAAAATGGCCTTGCTGTGCTGGTACTGCGAACGGCTGAAAGCAAGGGGAAACTACAGCCGTAATTTTTCACAAGAGCATGCAGCTTTACTGTAGCATGGAGAGCTGCATAAAACCAGTCTCAGGACTGAAGACCACAACAACAACAACATTTCATCAATTTCTTCATCATCTGCAGAGCTAGTTGGCATATAAACTTGTACTACCGTGGTAGGCGTGGGCTTTATATCTATCTTGGCCACAATAATGTGTTCACTATGCTGTTTGTAGTAGCTTACCCACACTCCTATTTTTTTATTCATTATTAAACCTACTCCAGCATTACCCCTATTTGATTTTGCATTTATAACCCTGTATTCACCTGACCAAAAGTCTTGTTCCTCCTGCCACCAAACTTCACTAATTCCCACTATATCTAACTTTAACCTATCCATTTCCCTTTCTAAATTTTCTAACCTACCTGCCTGATTGAGGGATCTGATATTCCATGCTCTAATCCGTTGAATGCCAGTTTTCTTTCTCCTGATAACAACATCCTCCTGAGTAGTCCCCACCTGGAGATCTGAATGGGAGGACTATTTTACCTCCGAGATATGGGAGTATGATACTGCGTGAAGACTTTGACAGAGCACTGAAAGACCTGAGTCCGAACAAGGCCCCGGGAGTAGACAACATTCCATTAGAACTTCTGACAGCCTTAGGAGAGCCAGTCCTGACAAAACTCTACCACCTGGTGAGCAAAATGTATGAGACAGGTGAAATACCGTCAGACTTCAAGAAGAATATAATAATTCCAATCCCAAAGAAATCAGGCGTTGACAGATGTGAAACTTACCGAACTATCAGTTTAGTAAGTCAAGGCTGCAAAATACTAACGCGAATTCTTTACAGACGAATGGAAAAACTGGTAGAAGCTGACCTTGGGGAAGATCAGTTTCGATTCCATAGAAATACTGGAACACGTGAACCAATACTGACTCTATGACTTACCTTAGAAGATAGATTAACGAAAGGCAAACCTACGTTTCTAGCATTTGTAGACTTAGAGAAAGGTTTTAACAATGTTGACTGGAATACTCTCTTTCAAATTCTGAAGGTAGCAGGGGTAAAATACAGGGAGCAAAAGGATATTTACAATTTGTACAGAAACCAGATGGCAGTTATAAGAGTTGAGGGACATGAAAGGGAAGCAGTGGTTGGGAAGGGAGTGAGACAGCGTTGTAGCCTCTCCCCGATGTTATTCAATCTGTATATTGAGCAAGCAGTAAAGGAAACAAAAGAAAAATTCGGAGTAGGTATTAAAATCCATGGAGAAGAAATAAAAACTTTAAGGTTCGCCGATGACATTGTAATTCTGTCAGAGACAGCAAAGGACTTGGAAGAGCAGTTGAATGGAATGGACAGCGTCTTGAAAGGAGGATACAAGATGAACATCAACAAAATCAAAACGAGGATAATGGAATGTAGTCGAATTAAGTCGCATGATGCTGAGGGAATTAGATTAGGAAATGAGACACTTCAAGCAGTAAAGGAGTTTTGCTATTTGGGGAGCAAAATAACTGTTGATGGTCAAAGTAGAGAGGATATAAAATGTAGACTGGCAATGGCAAGGAAAGCATTTCTGAAGAAGAGAAATTTGTTAACATCGGGTATAGATTTAAATGTCAGGAAGTCGTTTCTGAAAGTATATGTATGGTGTGTAGTCATGTATGGAAGTGAAACATGGACAATAACTAGTTTGCACAAGAAGAGAATAGAAGCTTTTGAAATGTGGTGCTACAGAAGAATGCTGAAGATTAGATGGGTAGATCACATAACTAATGAGGAGGTACTGAATAGGATTGGGGAGAAGAGGAGTTTGTGGCACAACTTGACTAGAAGAAGGGATTGGTTGGTAGGAAATGTTCTGAGGCATCAAGGGATCACAAATTTAGTATTGGAGGGCAGCGTGGAGGGTAAAAATCGTAGAAGGAGACCAAGAGATGAATACACTAAGCAGATTCAGAAGGATTTAGGTTGCAGTAGGTACTGGGAAATGAAGAAGCATGCACAGGATAGAGTAGCTTGGAGAGCTGCATCAAACCAGTCTCAGGACTGAAGACCACAACAACAACAACAACAACAACAACAACAATATTTTACCCAAGAGGACTATTTTACCTCTGGAATATTTTACCCAAGAGGACGCTATTATCATTTAACCATACAGTAAAGCTGCATGCCCTCGGGAAAAATTATGGCTGTAGTTTCCCCTTGCTTTCAGCCGTTTGCAGTACCAGCACAGCAAGACCGTTTTGGTTAGTGCTACAAGGCCAGATCAGTCAATCATCCAGACTGTTGCCCCTACAACTACTGAAAATGTTGCTGCCCCTCTTCCGGAACCACACGTTTGTCTGCCTCTCAACAGATAGCCCTCCGTTGTGGTTGTTTCTGCGGTACAGCTATCTGTATCACTGAGGCACGCAAGCCTCCCCACCAATGGCAAGGTCCATGGTTCATGGGGGGGGGGGGGGGGGGATACAATTGATAGGAAGTGATATATGTTAGTTGGCTTAATTTTATATACAGTTGTGATTATAAATTTGAGACTGATGAAAGATGGAATAAATATGTTCAGGACACCTGTGACTTTCTTTATTCATGTTAACAACCAGCAATAAAGATGCTCAGCCAACAGGAATGAGAAACACTTCTTGGCAACAGAGCCTACAGGATGAAGAAACTGCAGTGAACTTCAAGAACAAACTTAATCCAAACCAATTACATTCAGTAATCATAATGCAATTTATACATGAATTTTAATGTTTCACCTTTATTCTTCAATGGTTTACCTCACTGAAGAAATTAAACCTGAACCACATCACTGTATGAATGAGATTTGAGGAGACACTTTTTAGTTTTGATAAAATTTTGTATCTTTAAAGACAGAAAGCATCAGCAGGTGTTTAGGAAAACAGGGCAGGATTTTGATGTCATTGTTGGCAATGATTTTCCACACCACTTTCAGGGAGTCACTGACTTTTGATCACAAACTGAGAAATTGTGTGACACAGCAATTGATTTGATGGTGATGACTTTACAAAGACGTGTTCCTTGAGTTTAGTCTAAATTGTGTATCTTAAAGTTGAAAGCACGCACCTTTGAAATTGTTCATGGTGGAATGGGCAGAATTCTCCACATGACAACTAAAATACCAAAATCTACAGGAACTATCTTCCTGATTGATCTGTTCATCAGATGTAGTGTTCTACACCACTTCCAGTTTCATTCAAAAAGGGGCTTTTGTTAAGCAGAAAAAAGCATAAATGGAGAAATGTGTGTATCAGTGTGCCTGGATAATTTCAGCACACAAGACATGACAAATCCATATAGAACAGCTCTGGACAGAGTACAAGCAATAGCAGTAGCTGATATTAAACAGTTTCAATCTGGAGAAATGAAGTTTACAGAAACTTTGAAAGGATGTGGAAAGTAATCCATGAAAAATCAGAAAACATTGCTGACTTGAGAGGTACACACAATCATGCCACCCCTTAGGAACCAGTTGATAGAAAAGTTAATGCATTTGTCAGAACCAGACAGGAACCTGCTGTATCTGGTGTTAGAATAATTAGCTTGGCTGTTTGAGAAAGACAGTATTTACCAGTTACAGATTTAATGCGGCATGAAATTCCTCCTAGGAATACATGGCTAAAATCTCAAAAGCCCTACCAAACTCCAAATCATTTGTAGAAGAGAGTATTCAACAAGAACTAAATGTGGGAATAATTAAACCTTCCTCTAGCCCTAGGGCATCACCTATTGTCATAGAACATAAGAAAAATTGTCAACAGAGAGAAAGGTTGCTACTTCCACATAGATAAGCAAGCAGTAAATCATGTAACCATGTAAGGCACACATCCACTCTCTCACATTGATGAAAAGCTCAAACAATTGGGAAACTATAAATATTTCACCACCCTGGATATGAAGTCTGGTTATCACCAGGCACAGGATTGCCACAAGTTTCCCCAAGTGAAATACCCTGATATTTCCTTGATTTCCACACAAGTTTTAGCATTTTTCCTTGACAAATTATGAGATCTCAAGGGTAACTAAAGACATAAATTGACAAAAAAATATAATGACTTCCATATTTTTCCCCTGTGTGAGCAAAAATCTTAAGTACTAACATCAACATCTTTTGTAATGAACTGCCTAGAGATGGAGAAAGCAAGCCAAATGGTATATGTATTTCATTAAGACCACTGTTGTTATTTTATTTCAATAAAAGAAAACACATTTGGTGACAAAAAATATGCATTTCCTTGGTGCTGCAAGACACATTTAAAATAACTTCAGAAATAACCTCAGAAAAAAGTAAGCCTTTTGAAAGAAGCTTATAAGGCAGAGAAGAGTTGTGTAAACCAACACTATAGGGGACCTAAAATAAAATGTTAGTTCTATTATGGTAGTTATTGTTGGTTATTACCCACAGTGTTATGTGTAGTATTTTACAGATATTGTGTGATTTTTCTTTTGAGAAATATATGAGTACATAATATACAAAATGTCAGCAACTACCACAATTTTCTTCTTTCTATCACCCATACTTTCTAATATATGTATAAATTATTTTTGAAGTGCCAAAATGTACTAGAACACACAAAATGTCTATAAAACACCGCACTATACAACGTACTTGTGGTGAGACAGCTGCAATTCCTGAAATCCACTGCCCATGACCTCTGACCTCTTGAGGAGCATTGCAGTCCTGGGTCTTTGGATAAACCACAAAAACAGACCCGGCCTGCGGTCAGATCTGTGAGACTAAATCTGATAGGCAGGGCGTGCACATCAGTGGGAAGCAATGGGATTCAGATCGATGGGCCCAATCCGTTA
Organism: Schistocerca nitens; assembly: GCF_023898315.1. NCBI lineage: Eukaryota > Metazoa > Arthropoda > Insecta > Orthoptera > Acrididae > Schistocerca > Schistocerca nitens. The sequence continues at coordinate 440,637,271 of NC_064617.1, read as the reverse complement.
GCGATACCCGCAGAAATGGCCTGTGGATTTGGCCGGTCGTGGAAGGCCACTCATGTTATTCACGTGTCACACAGACCATATTGATGAAATGAGACTGCAGTGATCAATCCATGCAAGAGATAACTTGCCCAAATACTCTGAAAATCAATACTAATGAGGATAGGTGGCAACTCACCATAAAGATGCTCGATGAGTCACAGAGAGGCATATCGAAAAGACAGTCACACTCTCACAACTAAATTTTCAGCCATAGCTCTCTTCCCCCCCCCCCCCCTCCCAAACACAAACCAATACACAAAACACCCAGGCACCACACATGACCACTGCCTCTGAGCATCAAATCCAAACAAACCATTCCTCATGCCTCCCTGCCTCTCATTGGCAGCTGCTAGGCTAGTGGCAAGAAGTGGTGCCAGCACTTTTTGCAAGAAGAGGGGTGTGGTGGGAAGGGGAGAAGCAGTAAGAATGAGGGTGTAGGAAGTGGTGCACATACTCAGCTGTGCACAGCTACGATGATGCATGACATCCCATTTAACAAACCGTTTCATCTCCTGAGACCAAAACATGATTTTCCCAGGTTTTTTTTAATTTCCCTGATTTCCCAGACATGTTTGAAATTCCCTGATTTCCAGAACTTGTGGCAACCTGAAATACCAATAACTCCTCTTGATGACTCTAAGATGGTATTTGTCTTGCCTTCTGGGCTATATGAATTCTCCAAAATGCCTTTTGGTTTATGAAATGCACCTGTTGCTTTTCAGCAATCTGCAGATTTACTACTGCATGGATTGATGATATCATCTTACATTGTCTTTTTGCAGAGAATCAAGGAGTAAGCAGAACAGTTGATAAGTGGGCTGCTCTATCTACAAAGTGCTAACTTGAGCTTAAAACTGGAAAAGTATTCTTTCTCAATGTCTCAGGTGTAATACCTGGGTCCTACTACCAGTTACGTTGTCATTATAATGGTTCTGTACCTCACTGAAGCTGTTGATAACCTTTCTGTGCCGAAAAATGTAAAAGGCCCTCAATCGTTCCTAGACCTTGCTACCTATTACTGGGGGTTCGTGCAGGATTATGCTGCCATCAGATAGCCTTTAACCAAATTGTTGAAACAAGGATCATCTTACAACTGGATCACTGAATGTGATGCAGTGATGAAACTAGTTTTGACAAAATCCCCTTCTGAATTAGAAATGTTGCCAGTGGATACTGCTTCTGGCAAAGTTGAAGGACTAACCGGGAGGCTTCAAACTATTGAAGAGGTTCCAGAGAATAATTCCATAGTGGTAGCCATGGATAATAAAGATGCCATCTTACCACCCTATCAACAAGGTAATGGGTCTAACTGAGAAAACGTGCAATCAGAGAGGAAAAAGCCAAGGAACTCCCCTATCCTAAGAGGGCCCATACCATATTTTTTGGCTCATATCACTTGTGAATGCTAAGTTACAATTAACAGAGCAAACGGTGATTGTACATTTTAACATTAAATCCACACTGTGGTCATTTGACTCTGTCACAAGCTGTGATTTCTGTTGATCCACCACAAGCTAAACCCAATACCTTCTTAGGAGTTAAAAAGTGTAAAACTACTCATGCTCCCACTGTCCCATTAATGCAAACAATCAAGAGAATGAGCTTTGTTTTCTCAAACTTTTTGTGGTGGAAAATCATGGATGTTAGTGCTGAAATATCAACCCAAGTTTTGTAAAGTCTATGCTACCTACAAATTAACTTTTTTCTCCTACTCACTGGCTGATTCAGTCTGTATGTCAATGTCATTGAACATGCTATCTGCATACCACAATCTCCATCATGGTCTTTAGTCACCATTCTATTTGTATCTGATAATGCATGGCCCTCCTCACATGTGTCATAATACATGACACACAAGGCCACATGAGGATGGCTGTCACCTTCTATGATATGCTGAAATGCATTAAAAATAAAATGTTGAACTGTCATTTGTCTTGCTACTCTGTGAGGTGAATGGATAAATGTTAAGATAAAGCTTGGTACTCATGCACACTGCTCTTATTGTACAAAAATTCACTGTTGAAACTAAAAACTTTTACTATTCTAAAGCATTCCATACTGTTGTCTTTGTGAAGGAGAATTTATTTCACCAATTGTCACAACCCGCAACTTCATAATCCCATCCTGCATATCCATCTGCCCTCTGTGAACTCCTGATTTCAGTTTATGTGAAGTATGTAAGCCACTCAATGCACTATATTTTTCATTTACAGAAAAACTGTTGTGACATGAACAAGCAGCTATGTCCTCCTGAGCCTTTGCTAAAAAACAAGAAAACACACAGGTCATTCCCTTACCACTACCCTGGAATCCATCCTGGATCCTCAAGTGCCGAGTTACATTCTTATTTCTTCCCTTTATGCACCAGTACAGTACCAAAATCATTAAGTCACACTACTAAATTACTGAGTTGTGATGGCAGGATAATGTCTGTGAAACTATACAAACAAAGTTTTCACAGCAAGTGTGGCTCACTAGCATATGTTGCAGCCAACACATTTGCACAAAAATGATTAGCTACCATACTATGTGTGCCTGAGATTATGCAGGTAGCACAGTTGGTGAGGTAGTCACACACCCAGCACATGTGCCGAGCTCCTGAGAGCAGCAAAGCCTCTGTCCCTTTCCTCATTTATTTCTTATGTCACAGAAGCCATCACATTGTGTGATATATGAGGAAGCCACTTTCCTCTCTGTCATTAGCACACATTGCCAAGTGTTGTCATAAAAGATTTAAACACCATGAAACTCCATGCACCCCTATATCACATACCAACTGCTATCAACAATGCACTCTTTGATGCCAGGAATCAGCTCTGTCTCATTATTGCCTGGCACATCCCTGCTAGGAGCAGTTGCAGAATTTCTTGTACATAAATGAGGGTATACAAAATGCTTTTGCACCTCCCCTCATATGACCCCAATCAAACTTCACCCTTCAGGTAGTAATGAATAAAGTTGCATCAAAATGAAATTTTAAATTACTTTTCTAACATTTGCCCCTTACTCATGCAGACCTCTTGCATAGTTTTAAAGGCAATTACAGGTGGGTAATACAGTCAATTTCAGAATGATTCTGTACTACCGTACTTTTGCAAACCAATAAGTCCCTTTCTTGATTATGTACTGGGTCATTATAATTAAACTGACAGTGTACTTAGTTCTCCAGTGCAGGCTGTATACATTGCAGGCTGCTGAAACATCATAGGTATTTTCATTTATCAGTGCAATATATTCCACAATTGCACTGATTGGTGAACATACCTATGATGTTTCAGTGTATTGTGATGTACATAGCCCACATTGTAGCACTCAGAACACCATGAGTTTAATTATAACCACCCAGTATTATGATTGTTTCAGGCATCCAATCTTGTTAGATTGTATAATATATTTCATTGCACATAACTATTAGGATTCTGCGTATATTAGTTTAGTGTAGCCATGCAGAAATACTACAATTTTAAATATGTGTGTGTGTGTGAGAGTGTGTGTTAAACTAGTTGACAGAAGGAATAAACCTTATACTTGGGTACCCCATGTTTCCCTGCCCCTTTTCCCTGTGTACACAAGTATTGTGGAATTTATTAATTTATGTAGCTGAATCGGTCATTGCCATTTTGCATGTTTTTTACCGTGAGACTGAGTTACACATAGGAAGTTTCATACAGTGTATGTATAGTTTCTTTTGGTATTATGTTTTCTCTTTTGACAACACTTTCTGTGTTCAAATCTTAACTCCTTAGTGGAATGTACTCTTCTCTTTTGATTGATGTGTTGCCAGGATATTGATTTTCTTCAGATGTTGTGGTCTTCAGTCCAGAGGCTGGTTTGATGCAGCTATGCATGCTACTTTATCCTGTGCAAGGTTCTTCATCTCCCAGTACCTACTGCAACAGACATCCTTCTGAATCTGCTTACTGTATTTATCTCTTGGTCTTCCTCTACAATTTTTACCCTCCACTCTGCCCTTCAATACTAAATTGGAGATTCCTTGATGTCTCACATGTCCTATCAACTGGTCCCTTCTTCTCATCAAGTTGTGCCACAAGCTCCTCTTCTCCCCAATTCTATTCAATACCTCCGCATTAGTTATGTGATGTACCCATCTAACTTTGAGAAAAAACTTCCTAACACTTAAATCAATACTCAATGTTAACAAATTTCTCTTCTTCAGAAACGCATTCCTTGCCATTGCCAGTCTACATTTTATATCTTATCTAATTTGACCATCATCAGTTATTTTGCTCCCCAAATAGCAAAACTCATTTACTACTTTAAGTGTCTCCTTTCCTATTCTAATTCCCTCAGCATCACATGATTTAATTGGACAATATTCCATTATCCTCATTTTTCTTTTATTGATATTCATCTTATATCCTCCTTTCAAGACAATGTCCATTCCGTTCAACTGCTCTTCCAGGTCCTTTGCTGTCTCCGACAGAATTACAATGTCATTGGCAAACCTCAAAAGTTTTTATTTCTTCTCTATGGATTTTAATTTCTACTCCAAATTTTTCTTTTGTTTCCTTTACTGCTTGCTCAATATACATATTAGATAACATCAGGGATAGGCTACAACACTGTCTCACTCCCTTCCCAACCAATGCTTCCCTTTCATGTCCCTAGACTCTTATAACTGCCATCTGGTTTCTGTACAAATTGTAAATATCCTTTTGCTCCCTGTATTTTACCCCTGCTACCTTCAGAATTTGAAAGAGAGTATTCCAGTCAACATTGTTAAAACCTTTCTCTAAGTCTACAAATGCTAGAAACGTAGGTTTGCCTTTCGTTAATCTATCTTCTAAGATAAGTCATAGAGTCAGTATTGGTTCACGTGTTCCAGTATTTCTATGGAATCCAAATTGATCTTCCCCAAGGCTGGCTTCTACCAGTTTTTCCATTCGTCTGTAAAGAATTCGGGGTAGTATTTTGCAGTTGTGACTTATTAAACTGATAGTTTGGTAAGTTTCACATCTGTCAATACCTTCTTTCTTTGGGATTGGAATCATTATATTCTTCCTGAAGTCTGAGGGTATTTCACCTGACTCATACATCTTGCTCACCAAATGGTAGAGTTTTGTCAGGGCTGGCTCTCCCAAGGCTGTCAGTAGTTCTAATGGAATGTTGTCTACTCCCGGGGCTTTGCTTCGACTTAGGTCTTTCAGTGCTCTGTCAAACTCTTCACACAGTATCGTATCTCCCATTTCATCTTCATCTACATTCTCTTCCATTTCCGTAATATTGTCCTCAAGTACATCGCCCTTGTATAGACCATCTATATACTCCTTCCAACTTTCTGCTTTCCATTCTTTGCTTAGAACTGGGTTTCCATCAAAGCTCTTGATATTCATACAAGTGGTTCTCTTTTCTCCAAAGGTCTCTTTAATTTTTCTGTAGGCAGTATCTATCTTACCCGTAGTGAGATATGCCTCTACATCCTTACATTTGTCCTCTAGCCATCCCTGCTTAGCCATTTTGCACTTCCTGTCGATCTCATTTTTGAGACATTTGTATTCCTGTTTGCCTGCTTCATTTACTGCATTTTTATATTTTCTCCTTTCATCAATCAAATTCAATATTTCTTCTGTTACCCAAGGATTTCTACTAGCCCTCATCTTTTTACCTACTTGATCCTCTGCTACCTTCATTACTTCACCCCTCAAAGCTACCCGAACTTCTTCTACTGTATTTCTTTCCCCCATTCCTGTCAATTGTTTCCTAATGCTCTCTGGTTCTGTCAGTTTATCCAGGTCCCATCTACTTAAATTCCTACCTTTTTGGAATTTCTTCACTTTTAATCTACAGTTCATAACCAATAGATTGTGGTCAGAGTCTACATCTGCCCCTGGAAATGTCATACAATGTAAAACCTGGTTCCTAAATCTCTGTCTTACCATTATATAATCTATCTGAAACCTTCCAGTACCTACAGGCCTCTTCCATGTATACAACCTTCTTTCATGACTCTTGAACCAAATGTTAGCTATTATTAAGTATTGCTCTGTGCAAAATTCTACAAGACGGCTTCCTCTTTCATTTCTTACCCGCATTCTATAGTTAACTACTACGTTTCCTCCTCTTCCTTTTCCTATCATCAAATTCCAGTCACCCATGACTATTAAATTTTCGTCTCCCTTCACTACTTGAATAATTTCTTTTATCTCATCATACATTTCATCAATTTGTTCATCATCTGTAGAGCTAGTTGGCATATAAACGTGTACTACTGTGGTAGGCGTGAGCTTTGTGTCTATCTTGGCCACAATAATGTGTTCACTATGCTGTTTGCAGTAGCTTACCTGCACTCCTATTTTTTTATTCATTATTAGACCTACTCCTGCTTTACCCCTATTTGATTTTGTATTTATAACCCTGTATTCACCTGACCAGAAGTCTTGTTCCTCCTGCCACCGAACGTCACTAATTCCCAATATATCTAATTTAACCTATCCATTTCCCTTTTTAAATTTTATAACCTACCTGCCCGATTAAGGGATCTGGCATTCCATGCTCCAATCTGTAGAACACCAGTTTTCTTTCTCTTGATAACGACGTCCTCCTGAGTAGTCCCCGCCCGGAGATCCGAATGGGGGACTATTTTACCTCTGGAATATTTTACCCAAGAGGACGCTATCATCATTTAACCATACAGTAAAGCTGCATGTCCTTGGGAAAAATTACTGCCGTAGTTTCCCCTTGCTTTCAGCCATTTGCAGTACCAGCACAGCAAGGCTGTTTTGGTTAGTGTTACAAGGCCACATCAGTCATTCATCCAGACTGTTGCCCCTGCAATGACTGAAAAGGCTGCTGCCTCTCTCCCGGAACCACATATTTGTTTGGCCTCTCAACAAATACCCCTCCGTTGTAGTTGCACCTACGGTACAGCTATCTGTATCGCTGAGGCACACAAGCCTCCACACCAATGTCAAGGTCCGTGGTTTATGTGATGTACATTAATGATTTACCATGTACTTTCAACAGCTATTTCAATGTGTTGCTGTTACATATATGTACCTACATATAATTATGATGGTGTTAGGAGTCTAAGAATTTTTTCTTAAAGAACTGTCTCATAATGACACATGGAAGTTGCTTCCTCCTACATCAACAGTGTTGAACTCCATGTACATGGGTTTACTTTAGTGGGTTTTCAAGGAACTCGAAGATGGTTGGTAGTGGAAATAGGAGTTGAGCTACTGAAGTGATTCATTTTAGAGAAAGATTTGCCAAGTGTTTTATCATTTTCTTTAAATCTCAGTTATGAAAAAATCTTCACAATTCAAGTGCACATTGTTACAAATGTTCAATATGTGGACATATTAGTAGGATCGTCATGTAGACTGAAAATGAGGAATTTTTCCTTTTTCTGAATGTGAATGCACCATTTGTTGGAATTAAAAATCTCCCCCCCCCCCCCCCATTTAAATTATTACAAACAACTATGTTTTCTCCCTGAACTATAATCAATATTTAGCCTTTACCATTACTGAATGGACAAAATCTATCATAAGTACGTTTTAGATGTAAAATTTCACAAATTTTAAATTTGTAAGAGAGATTCAGAATACCATGCGTACTATTCCCCAAGGCTTTAGGCCAATATTAGTTGTACAAGTGTCACAGATAAAGAATTGTACCTGCTGCTTGTGGTACCCAGCTGTTGTGGGGAATGATACCACCACCATCTAACTTTGCCCCACCCTGAGCTTCATGGCCGTTTACACCTTCACCATGCAGCTGCTCCACCATAAGACCTCTGTGGTGTTCAAGGCAGACACTTGTAACAACAGAACCTACCACTTTTGTAAATTTTTTTGTAAGTTAATATGGCAATTACAGCTGACTGTGGCCATGGTACCCTTTAACTATTAAGACCCCAACACATTTATCCTGCCACTTCTAAAGGAAGGGGAAGGATGTCAGGGGGGTAGCACAATTTTTATTGTTGATTTTACATTTTCTTCCACTTAAATTTTCATTTTTGATATTCAGATACAAACTAGTGGAGTCTGGATGCCAAGTAGAATCAGTACCTCAGCAAAAGCTGTTTGTATATGAATATAAGAAGATGGTATCTGTTCTTTCGGACATGTCTGAAAGAACAGATAACATCTTCATATAGATAAGGCTTACCGGCCAGTGATCTTCCTCAGTGCGGATGCACTCACATTGCTCAAACACTTACGGAAATTGATAGACTGACTGCTGCAAGTAATGAGTATAGTGGGCAGGGGCCCTAAAAATGTAGTGTGTGGACAGTTAAGTTGGAAGTGTGGGTCTCACTGGGAGCATGCCAGAGATGAGTCCCTGCAGTCACACTATCCTCTGTGTCCTCAATGGCTCAGTCAGATAGAGCGTCTGCCATGTAAGCAGGAGATCACAGGTTTGAGTCCCAGTCGGGGCATACATTTTCAACTGTCCCTGTTGATATTTATCAATGCTTGTAAGCAGCTAATGGTCTGGATTTCATTGTAATTTCAAAGCTGTTTGTTGTCATGAAATACACTGACCAACACGTCCCCACGTGCTGTGTTTGAATGACCAATGATGAGTGCAAGAGAGGAGTTATTCATTGGCAGCAAGACACATTCAGACCAATTGGCCACATATGGACATCCTCTCTGGCTTCCAGCTAATGATGACATACAATCTCTCCTCTCTCTCTCTCTTAACTGTTCTTGGAATTTGTTCTGCAACTCAATGACATCCTATTATGACCACCTGGACTGCCTAGTCATTAAACTTTCCACGTAAGTGCACCCATTTGTATACTGTAATAGGAGAATACACCTCACAATGATTTTAAAACGCCCTTTTTATTTCAAATACTCCTTTGCAAGCCTACATCTCTGACTATTCTGAAATATACTTCTGACATTTGGCACATCTGTGAGGGCAGTTTTATGCTATGGGGGGCAGTCAGCATCTGTACTTCCATGGGACCTGTGGTGACAATATACTGACGGAGAAAAACATATTGCAACATCAAGGAGTTGTATGACTTCAGTGAGAGTTGGTACGCATGTTTCTACATCAAATTTCATACATGTTGCGTAAGAATGGCACTAGTAGCAAATCAGGTTTCTTTGAATACACACTGTAACAGTTGTGAGTGCTAGTTACCTTTGAGACTAGACATAGTGAGTTGATGTCAGAATGCCTTTCAAGAGGCAAAGACACCATTATCAACACCTCACTGAGTTTGAATGAGGTCATGTAAGAGGACAATGAGGACTGGATGTTCCATCTGCAATACTGCAGAAAAACTTGATAGGAATGTACCAACCATAGATGATTGCTGGCAGCAGAGGTCACAAGACTATAGGGCCACAAGAAGGCCTGACTCCAGATGGCCATGTGCCACTATCAAGATGGAAGACTATCGTATTCGGTGTATGGATCTGGCACACCATATTGCATTTACAGCAGCAATCTGGGCAGCAGTTGGCACCACAGTGACACAGCGAACTATTACCAAATGGTTACTTCAAAGACAGTTCTGAGCCAGATGCCCTGTAGTGTGCATTGCACTGAGGCCAAACTATTGCCATTTGTGACTTCAGTGGTGTCAAGTGAGAGCTCATTGGAGGGCAGGGGTGGAGATCTGTTGTGTCTTCTGATGAAAGCTGGTTCTGCCTCAGTGCTAAGGAAGGTCGTCTGTTGGTCTGAAGAAGGCCAGTTGTGGGCCTGCATCCAACCTGTCTGAGAGCTAGACACACTGGATCTATACCTGGAGTTGTGGTCTGAGGTGTGATTTGATATGACAACAGGAGCACTCTCATGATTATTCCACACACCCTGATTGCCAATTTGTAGATAAGTCTGGTGATTTGACCTGTTGTGCTGCCGTTCATGTACAGCATTCCAGAGGGTGTTTTCCAGCATGGTAACACTTGCCCATATACCGCTTTATAACCCAACATGCTCTACAGTGAGTCAACATGTTGCCTTGGCCTGCTCAGTCACCAGACCTGTCTCCTGTTGAGCAGCTATGGGACATCATCAGACAGTAACTCCAGCATAATCCACAAGCTGTATCAACCATCGATGTACTGACCAATCAAGTGAACCAGGCATGGAACTACATCGCACAAACTGACACCTGGCACCTATACAAAACAATGCACGCACAGTTGCATGCTTGCATTAAACATTCTAGTGGTTACATCAATTATTAATGTGACAGCATTTCACATTGCAATGGCTTATCTTGCACCTACATTAGTCTGTGATCTTGCAACAATAATCACTTAAATATATACGAGGGGCATTTGAAAAGTCTGTGCAAAGACCAAGAGATGGCACCACTGGCACATATCGAGGTCATGTTTAGTTAGTAGCATCTTTGGAAAGAACGCACAACAAGTTTCAGCCATATTGGTCTATTTCTTTGTGTATGGCGTTAGTGTGAATCAAGGAAGTCGAGTGATTGTCAAAAAATGGATGAAAAAAGAATTTTGTGTGTGATTAAACATTACTTTATGAAAGGCAAAACGCCTCAGGAGACTAAAGAGAAGCTTGATAAACATTATAGTGACTCTGCACCTTCGATTAGAACAGTTTATAAGTGGTTTCAAAATTTTTGGAGTGGCCATATGGGTACAAGTGATGTTGAACGTTCTAGACGCCCTGTGGAGGTTACGACTCAAGAAATCATTGATAAAATCCATGATATGGTGATGGATGACAGAAGAGTTAAGGTTTGTGAGATGGCCAGTGCTGTGGGCATCACGAATGAACAGGTAGATGATATTTTGCATAAACATTTGGACATGAGAAAGCTATCTGCAAGATGGGTTCCGCGATTGCTCTGTTTCATCAGTGTGGATGAAACGTGGATACATTACTATATTCCTGAGACCAAACAACAATCTAAACAATGGGTTACCAAGGGAGAATGTGCACCAAAAAAGGTGAAGACCATTCCTTCGGCCGGAAAGGTTATGGCGACTGTCTTTTGGGATTCGCAAGGGATAAGCCTCATTGACTATCTGGAAAAGGGTAAAACTATTACAGGTGAATATTATTCATCATTATTGGACCGTTTGAAAACTGAGCTGTAAGAAAAATGCCGGCGATTGGACCACAAAAAAGTCCTTTTCCATCACAACAATGCATCAACACACCTCAGCAGTTGTGGTCGCAAAACTAATGGAAATAGGATTCAAACTCATTTCATATCCCCCCTATTCTCCAGACTTGACTCCCTCAGACTACTATTTGCTCCCCAATTTGAAGAAATGGCTGGCGGGACAAAGATTTTATTCAAATGAGGAGGTGATTGCAGCAACTAATAGCTGTTTTGCAGACTTGGATGATTCCTATTATTTGGAAGGGATCAACAAATTAGAACAATGTTGGATAAAGTCTATAAGTCTAAAAGGAGATTATGTCCAAAAATAAAAAAAAGGTTTACCCCAAACACATAAGTAATTTTTATTTTTGCATGGACTTTTCAAATGCCCCTCGTAACCTAGACAAATATATTCTTGAAATTTCATTGTTCTACATCAGTTATTTTTGGATATTGCAATTTTTCCCATCAATGTAGAAGGCACCATGACAGCTGTTGACTATGTGAACATTACTATGGACTACCTACATCCCTTCATGCCTGACTTCTTCCTGGACAGTGATGATGTCTTCGAGCAAAATTATTGTCACACATAACCAGAATCGTGCTAGTGTTTTGATGAGCATGATAGTAAAGTAACGCTGATGTCTTTGTCACCAAATTTAGATGATCTGAACCCAATGGAACACATCTGGGATGCTATCAAATGGCAGCTCCACACCCACAAACCATTGGCTCTTAATTTTATTTATTTATTTAATGTAATTGCTTAACCTGTGTATAAACAGCTGGTGTCACACAGCCCCAGAAACCTTCTACAGACTTTTCAAATCCATGACATGCAAAGTATGTGCCTTATTGCATTCCAAACATACAGCAAAATGCTATTAAGCAGTTGATCATAACGACATGGGTCGTCAGTGCATGAGTGTTTCAGTGCAGCAAAGTGTGCTAAGCTGCTGCAGAGAACTCCTGTGCAGAATAATAGTAGTGTGCTGCAGTAAATCTTTTCAAGCTACACTTTACAACCTGAGGTCAATCACTTAAATTTATCATTTTTGGTTGGAAGTCTATTGAAAATAGAGCCCACAAAATAGAGCGCAACTTGATGTACAATTTTTTAGGAAGTGTTCATGCTCTTTGCCTGTCATTGTTGAACAGCCATTGAAACCAGATCCTACACAAACTCCTGCTGTAAGATCATTACCGATCACGAAATTGTCAATTTCTTTGGTGATTTATGAGGCATCTTGTTACTTTACTTTTACAAAACCTAAAAATTCTTCCCGGATTTTCACTCTGTTTTTGTCGAAGAACAGCATGCCTATTGATAACTATTCCATCTGACATCTGCTGTCTCATCAGCCAAGAGTTTGTAAAACATTGCTTTTCTAATGTCAGTGTGGATATTCTCCCTGATAACATTCATACACAAATTTATTATTTTTGGGAATGTGTCAGCAGTATTGCAGTGACACTTTTCCAGGTAACTCCTTAACTCCAGAAGTGAGTCTTCAATTCAATAAATCTGCTTGTTTTTCTCTAAGAGGCATATAATAGTGTGCCACAAAAAACTATGCAAGAAAGAATCAATGACAATATTTTCCTGTTTTCATTGATCGCTTTTTCATGCATATTTTGTACCTGGACTTCCACAGGTACAGGTTCAAAGAAAGTATTTTCTGCAGCTGATATGTTTAAGTGAAGCTGGGTTTTAAGATTTCCAATAGTTTTCATGCATATTCTCGAATTTTGTGAATGGGATAGTGATAAATTATCCCACGCTGCCTCTAACAATGCCAGTGACAGGTGCTAACAAATCACAGTGCTTGCGTAGTGCACCGTTTAGTAGCTTGGAATTTACTAGCCATTGTGCATGTTGATTTAACCAAGAACGATTAAACAATGGAAACTCCAGAGCGGAATATCAACAATATAAGGGAAAGATAGATTGCTACTTACTGTAAAGATGACACATTAAGTTGCAGACAGTCAGCTGTCTGCAACTTATCATGTCATCTTTAGCATAAGTAGCAATCTATGTTTTTCTTCTATTGTCAAGAACAATTAAATTTTCTTTGCAGGAAGAAGTCAGGCATGAAGGGATGTAGGTAGTCCATAGTAATGTTCGCATAGTCAACAACTGTCATGGTGCCTTCTACATTCAAAATCATAATTCCTTGAAGGGATTCAAGGATTTAGTGACAGCTGCTTCTTCTTTTCCAGTGATAGCTGGGGAGATAACAATCAAGCTTATTTTCACTGCAAACACTTGTAATTACAATTTCCAAACTACCTTTGGACAAACAAACTGTTTGGGATGTTGAGTGAGAATAGTGAACAGAGACTGCTATAATTACAGGAGCTAGGTGTTGAATTTGATTGTTGTTTAGTGTCACCTTTAGAAGATGATTGTGACACCTGAGAGCTTAAAGGTGGAAGACAGGGTAATATGCATGACAGAGATTACTGCTAAAACATTGTGCATGAGTTAATAAGAATGAAAAGCTAAGTGCGTTGTATGTAACAGGGGTGGGAAGAGGAACAACAAAAAATACACAGGTCAGATTAATGAAAGATGTAGAAAACTAAAACAGAGTGAAGAAAGGAGTAGTTACTGTGAAGAAATGCTGAGACTGAAGGTATTAATGTAAATCAAGGTGCTAGCACTACAACATGTCCTGGGTTCTCACCATCCACTTGGCCTTAATTTACATTAATTCCTTCTGCCTCAGCTTTCTTCACAGTAACTACTCCTTTCTTCACTCCACTTTAGTTTGCTACATCTTTCATTTTCTGACCTGTCTATTTTCCCCACCTCTATTACAGGCAATGCACCTGGCACTTCACCCTTATTAGCTCATGCATGATGTTTTAGCAGTAATCTTTGTCTTGCATATTACCCTGCATTCCATCTTTAAGCACTCATGTTTTCAAACCTCATATGGTGCAGTCCCCAACAATCAAGCTTTCCTTCCCTTCCGATCCCGTAAGTCTCCCATGACCCATGATTCAGGGTAACTTTTCTGAAATGCACTCTTTTTTCTAAACCTCTCCAGTCCTTTCCCTTCACCTCTCTTCATTCCTCTTCAACTCTTCTCCCAGAAGAAGGAGCCACTGCCTCTGAAAGCTTGCACAAGTTAAACTTTTTTGCGTTGTGTGTTCTCCTGCTGTCACTTGGTGAATAGATTTTTTTATCTACTCAATTACATTATATTGCCAAAAATTAATTCTTTCCATTATTATGTGAATTACATATGATACTCATCTCAGACTTTTTGGATCTGTCATGTACAATGTGGATCTCGGTCTGCACAAGATATTTCCATGGTATTTTCTGGTCTCAGATGTTTGAGAAGAGACGTGTTCTGTATGACACTCTTCTGATAGCACCTCCTTTAATCTCTACGCAACACCCCTCTGTAACTGATTAATGACCATCAGGCAATAGAAACAGAAAAGGTGCAAACAGGTTATGAAGAAATGAAAAAGGTGAAGCTCAGGCTACAAAATGACAATCTTGAATTGTCCACGAAACTACTTTCATTAGGAAATGAACTGGATGCTGCCCAATCTTATTTGTGGTACTTAAAACAGTAACAGCATACATAGTGTAAATGGGGCAGCACCTGCAATGATGATACCAGCAGGTGGCACACACATACAGTCAGGACATAACTCACTGCACAAGTAATCACAAATAAAGGTCAGTACAGTGAACTTTTTTAACAGTGTGTATGCATCTCCCACATCTACCCCAGACAGCACATATGACATTTAACATAGAGTCATTAGGCACAACACTATGTGTAAAATTAATGGTACACCAAGTCTGCCATAAACCAAGAAAACTGACACCAGACAGACTGTGAACACCTAAAACTGCGCCAGATAATCTGTGGACTTTGCCCAAACTCTTAGATCCCTATAAACATGGAATGTACAGATTATGTGAGGGTTATAGAGCCTTCAATGCCCTCACAGTACCTGATACTTACCCATACTGAACTTCCAAGACTTTTCTCACATCCCAGCAAGTACTTCCTTTTTAGTGTTCTAGAATGTACGACAGTTTCCCTGCAAATTCTCATGGCTACTGGGGACTTTAATCTTTGTTCATGCTTTAAGGTTTGAAAAATGCAGCCCAAACATGGTAATGCTTCATTGATAACATTCCCTTCAAATTTCCATTCTGTTATGCATACCTGGACAATATTATAGTTTTCCCTATCTCTGAAAGAACACAAGAAATACATCTTACACTCATTTTTGAGACCACTGAACATTTCTGGGAAGTTATAGATGACTACAAGTGCCAATGTTGACATCCCGAAGTAACATTTCTGGGACACACTGTTAGTCAAAATGGGGTTCGACCCAGAACCCAATGCACAGAACTTATGCTTCAGCTTCCATGGCCCTGGAATTACCATAAGTTATGGCGATTTCTTGGCATGATTAATTTCTATAGATGTCACTTGCCACAAGTGGTAGCCATACAGGCACCACTGACAGACGCACTGGCTTCCAAAAACACATGGAGCAAGCAGGCTCTCACTTGGACCCATCAAATGCAGCAAGCACTTCACCAAATTAAGCTCAGCTCATTACACGCTACA
This sequence comes from Schistocerca nitens, assembly GCF_023898315.1. Lineage (NCBI taxonomy): Eukaryota > Metazoa > Arthropoda > Insecta > Orthoptera > Acrididae > Schistocerca > Schistocerca nitens. The sequence goes on along the minus strand of NC_064617.1, from coordinate 440,621,536 downwards.
TTAGCCCAGCCAGTCATGAGACTAGCTCCCCTGTCAGTTACCTCTGCCTCTGACACTATAATCACAGCTGTGCTTCAGCAGATAGTTGCAGGCAAGCAACAACCATTATGCTACCTCTCACAGAAGCTAACTGAGTGGTCAGCTTATGATCGAGAACTGCTTGCTGTACATGATGTAGTACAGCACTACAACGATGACATAAGAAGTGGATCATGCAATATTTACACAGATGGCAGATCCCATAAGTAATCCAGCAAAAGAATGTTCTTGACGCCTTTCCAACCACCTAGATTACATTGCACAATTTACCACAAATTTCAGCACCTAAAGGGTGCAGACAATGTTATGGCTGATTACCTATCTCAAATAAATGCACCATCAGTTGACATCAATGATGACAAACTCACCAAGGCCCAATAATATGATATGAAAATCTGCAATCTCCTATGAGATACTATGACTGGTCTGAAGCTTGGGTGATGCATTATCCCTGATTCCTCCATACAAGTCTGGTGCGACACGTAGTAAAACTGCCTCTTCCCACTACTCCCACTCATTATGAGGAAGCCTATTTTTGACAGCTTGCACAGACTGTCACACCTGGGAGTATACCACACTATTAAACTTCTTACAGACCTACCTATCTGTCTGGACAGATGTGAAGCGAGGCAGCAAACTGTAGACCAAAGCTTGCACGGTGGGGCAGCCCTGCGTACGTTGTCAACAAACACATCCAAAACACGGGTAATCTGAAATACCAAAGGGTTGGTTACATGTCCACCTCGACTTGGTCGGCCCCCTGCCAGAGTTATATGCCTTCTGTGATCGATGGCATCACACGCTGGGCTTAGGCACCACTCTTTTCAGACATAATAGTAGAAATGGCAGTGGGGTTGTTTGTACAGTTGTAGATTTGCTTCTTTGGCTGCCCAGCACCCATCACTTCCTACCAAGGCCACAATTTAAGTCTATACTAATCTCCAAACTACATAATCTTCATGGCATCCTGTACTACTGCACCACAGCCTTCCACCCACAGAACAATGGTTTTGTTGAATGATTGATTGATTGATTTATTGATCCATTTCATCTACAGCTGCACAATGTGCAAGAGATATTTGGATTTTTTTGTTAATATTAACAGTTTTACATATAATATACCTCTGTACATAATAACACACATTAATATATCAATGAATGATGAATACTTAAATAAATGTTGTTACACTATATACAGAGAGATAAAATACAAATGTTCTTCTGAATGAGACTACATTGGGTAAACACACAAAAATTTAGTTTTGTAGGTATTAATTTACTGTGTAAAAGCAGTGATCAACCAAGTACGACTTCAGTTTAGATTTGAAGTGACCAATGTTTTGTATGTGTTTAATGGTATCTGGTAAGGCATTGTATAGTTTGATACTAGGATGGATAAGGCTGTTTTGAAATAACTTTGTGTTGGCGCTTTAAATATGTACATCCGATTTTTGTCTCGTATCATAGCTGTGTATTGTGTGATTTTGAGTGATGAGTGGTCTTTTTGTATGTAAGTTTTGCTTTAAATACATTATATTTTCAAGTATATATATGCAAGGAAGTGGCAGGATCATCCTTTTTTGAAACAATGGTCTACATGATTTGCGATTATCTACCCCTTCCATTATTCTCATAATTTTTTTTTTTTTTTTTTTGAGTTTTGAATGTTTTGATGGCATCTCCATAATTTCCCCAGAACATAATCCCATACCGGAGGTGAGAGTGTACAACTGCATAATATACACACTGAAGGGTGTTGTAGCTGGTACAATTTTTTAATGTACGCAGCACAAAACAAGAAGTACTTAATTTTTTGTTCATTTGCTCAATATGTGCTTTCCATTTCAAGTTGTCTTGTAGATGAAGTCCAAGAAATTTCGTACAGGTTGTTTTGGCAATTGTCTGTCCGTATAGCTCTAGATTGGGTGATATCAGATTTTTTGTTTGTGCTGTGTGTATATCCATAGCTACAGTTTTTTCAGTGTTTATTATTAAGTCATTGTCATCAAAGTAACATGTTAGCCTGTCAGTGGTTTCTTTTATGTTTTTACAAGAGTTTCTTCTGAGTTTCCTGTAATTAGAACACTCGTATCATCAGCAAATTGAAATATTTTACTGCTGTCATTGCTTATGTTTAGGTCATTTACATAGAGTAGAAACAGAACAGGACCCATTACTGATCCTTGTGGCGCTCCCTATTTAACAGTCAGTAGCTTGGAATTATATTTCCTAATGACATTGTCCCTTTCTTGATCTATTTCCACATACTGTTCCCTGTTTCTAAGATAAGAGCTGAGCCAGATGTTAGCTGTTCCCCTAATGCCAAGATTTTCTAGCTTGTGTAGCAATTTGTCACAATTTATGGTGTCAAATGCCTTAGACAAATCTAAAAATATGCCCATGGTAAGATTTTTGTTGTCTGAAGCTGTCAGTGCCTCTAATAGAAAGGAGTGAACTGCAGATTCGGTTGAGTGGTTTGCTCTAAATCCATGTTGAGATTCTGACAGAATGCTATTTATCTCTAAGAAGTCTGTTAGCCTCTTATTGAAAAGTCTTTCTAATATTTTTGAGAAAACAGAAAGAAGTGCCAGGGGTCTGTAGTTGGAAACATCATCTTTGTTTCCTTTCTTGTAAAATGGCTTTACTTTTGCTACTTTCAAACATGAAGGAAAAGTTCCTGTAGCATCAAACACCAGAAGCAGGACTTACGTGTCAGGGGACCAGGAGACAGAGGCCTTATCATGTGCTCCTTTAGGCATATAATCCGTGTTCAAAGAAGACCGCTGTGCCTCTTTAGCAGAGATTTTATTTGACGAGCCATTCAATCTACCGGCACAATTTGTCTCCGAGGTACGACCACTGATGACTATGGAGCAACCAGCTCTAGTCGCGTGTGAAACAACATATAAGCAAACTAAGAATTCCACCATCCCAGGCCCATGTCTCACCAAGAGTTTTCGTGTGCAAGGCTTTAGCAGGCTATGAGTATGTCATGTTACTGGATCATTTGATCAAACCAGCACAGCAGTTCTGGTCCACATTGAGTAGGAGATGGGGAGACAACACCTTAGTCTCAGTGCATTGCCTCAAACTCTCTTGGGCTTTACGAGATGCAAACAGCACAGCTGACACATGGATTGCTCGGACTGATGATGACAATCACATCACTCTGGAGCATGAGCGTGTGAAACTGGTAAACAACTTCATATGGAATGACAATACTGATAATGGGATAATGGCGCTATTTACAAACGGTTCACTTGCCACTACAAACTGCCAGATGACACTGAACCTGCAGGAAAAACATGTCAGCTATAAACTGACTGTTTTGTAATGATCACGGCTCCTAGAAAACTGCTGCCAACAGCAAGATAGAGACAGATAATACTGCATCTCCTCTCCTGTCACCTCCACAAGTGAGAAATCCACTACAACTTGATAATCTTATCATCAACCAGAAATCCTGCTATTGTCATTGCCGACAACCACATGCCCCCACTACCTTAGCCATTATCATTTGCACTAACAAGGGGAGTGGGACATGTGCACACTACTCTTTCCTTCTTGCTGAAAAATGTTCTGCATTGCAGTCATCAATGGCATGATTAGTCACACACAACTGTGCGGAGATGATGCGAGCAGCTGCAGCCTCATTCCATCAGTGCTCCATACACTGGGGGGAGGGGGTTTGGGTTCTGTGAGAAACTCACCATCGATGGTGAAAGTACAGGGTGTATCAAAAAGAATCATCTGATTTTAAAAAATCATAACTATTATGTTATTTGAGATAAGTGTGTGAACAACATACTGTTGGAAAGAGCACTCTCTCAAGTTTTACATGGTTCCCACTATGACGCAGCAGTGTGTGTCCACTTCAGTTCTACATCTACATAGTTACTCTGCAATTCACACTTAAGTGTCTGGCAGAGGGTTTATCGAATGATTTTCATACTATTTCTTTACCATTCCACTCTCAAATGGTGCGTGGGAAAAAGGAACACCTAAATCTTTCTGCTCGAGCTCTGATTTCTCTTATTTTATTGTGATGATCATTTCCCCCTACGTAGGTGGGTGTCAACAAAATATTCTCACATTCAGAAGAGAAAGTTGGTGATTGAAATTTCGTAAATAGTTCTCGCCGCAAAGGAAACGCCTTTGTTTCAGTGTCTGCCACCCCAACTCGTGTATCATATGAGTGACACTCTCACTCCTGTTACACAATAACATGACATGAGCTGCCCTTCTTTGCACTTTTTTGATGTCCTCCATCAATCCTACCTGGTAAGGATCCCACACTGTGCAGCAATATTCCAGCAGAGGATGGACAAGTGTAATGTAGGCTGTCTCTTTAGTGGGTTTTTCGCATCTTCTAAGCATTCTGCCAACAAAGTGTAGTCTTTGTTTTGCCTTTTCCAATTTAAGTTGCTCGTAATTGTAATTCCTAGGTATTTAGCCAAATTGACAGCCCTCAGATTTGTGCGATTTATCATATACCAAACATTTATTGGATTTCTTTTAGTACCCATGTGGATGACCTTGCACTTTTCTTCATTTAGTGCCAATTCCTACTTTTCACACCATACATAAATTCTCTCTAGATCATTTTGTAATTGGAATTGATCGTCTGATGAATTTACTAGATGGAAAATTACAGCGCCATCTGCAAACAGTCTAAGGGGATTGCTCAGATTATCATCTAGATCATTTACGTAAATCAGGAACAGCACAGAGCCTATGACACTACCTTGCGGCACACCAGATATCAGTTCAGTTCTACTATATGATTTACTGTCTATCACTACAAACTGTGACCTCTCTGAGAGGAAATCATGAATCAAGTCACACAACTGAGATAGTACTCCATATGCATGCAATTGATTAATAGTCACTTGTGAGGAATTGTTCAAAAGCCTTCCGGAAATCTAGGAATACAGAATCGATCTGAGATCCCTTGTCGACAGCACTCATTACTTCATGGGTATAAAGAGCTAGCTGTGTTGCACAAGAATGATATTTTCTGAATCCGTGTTGGTTTTGGTGTTCTCGTAAAGATAAGTCATTTTAGATTATAAAACATATAGATTAGTACTGAATACGTGGTAAATAAGTGTATTAGTGTGCCGTTTAAGTCTACCATTAAAGGTTTCATTTTTCTTTACGTAATATAGCAGAAAACACGAAAAGACCGTACAGTCGTATTTTCTGTTTACGTTCTGCTGAAGCAAATCTATAGAATTTCGTTTAGTTGTTCCTTGCTCTCTCCAGCAATTTAACTTAGCGTACCTCTTCATTATTTAACTAGCATTTCCGGAAAGTAGCGTAAAGTTTAAGTTCTTGTTTCAGAAACTTTGCACTTTTGTTTTTGTTTACACACAGTTGCGTAAACAGTTGCGTATAGGCCAAATTTGTGTAACCATATTTTCGTGTTTATCTGTAATTTAACTGACTTATTCTTAATAAACTATTACGTTTATCATGAGTGAAAAGTGCTTGACTTGCCGTAGAATTGTTAGGTCGGGGCTTTGGTGTGATGGGTGCTGTAGTTTTTTCCATGTGGGTGACTGTAGTGGCGTGGGAATAGGGGAAGTAAATGAGACTCATCAGTGGTTTTGTAGGATTTGTAGTAGAGATAGGAAGATACTAGAACAGGAGGGGAAAATTGCCGCCCTTCAGGCTGAGTTAGACAAGGCCAGGGGAGATCTTGACAGGTTAAGGAGGGAGAAGGGTAAAGAGAGGTGGGAAGTGGCAACAGGCAACAGGAGGAACAGGCCTAGAACTTTGTCTGACAGCTTTATGGTGAATGTGGAAAATAGATTTGACCTGTTGCTTCAGTTAGAAGCTGGTGAGCCTCAAGCAGTTGCAGGTGTAGACAGGGCACAACAAACTTTCAGCAGCAAATTGAAAAGTAAGAATGTAGGGAAATCAGTAAAGAGAAAGAAAGTGTTGTTGTTAGGTAGTTGCCATGGAAGAGGTGTTGGCCAACTTTTGCAGGATGAACTAGGATCAGAATACCAGGTCACCAATTTTTTTAAACCTAGTGCTGGTCTGGAGCAGGTGACAGAGGATTTAGGATCACTTTGCAAAGATTTCACTAAGGAAGACACCGTGGTTATAGTGGGTGGGGCAGGTAACAGTATTGACAGAGATCCTGGGTACAGTATAGAGTGTGACCTGGCGAAGATTGCGTCAGCATCGAAGCATACTAGTGTTGAGTTTGTATCTGTTCTTGGGCGCCATGACCGACCTCATTTGAACTCTTCTGTCAAGAGAGTTAATTTGGAGCTGGAACGGCTGCTCATGTCGGGTGCGGGGTCACACATTGGTGTGGTTCCTGTTGATTCTCTCAGTAGGTGGGATTATACTAGGCATGGCCTTCACCTCAACAGGAAGGGGAAGGGTAAATTGGCTGGGGAAATAGCAGGAAAGTTAAAGGGGGGAGGCACTATCATGAGTGGTAAAATACCAGTGGTTATAGGATTCAGAAAAGACCCTTTTTTTAGGGTAGGGAGGACAGAAAGAAAGCAAATTTTAAGAGAGGTTAGAACTGAGACAAATCTTCAGTTTGAGAAAGAAATCAAAAAACATAATTCCAGCTTATTACATCAGCATAAACAGCCATTGGTTAAGAATTTTCAACTGTCAGCAGATATTTTAACTCCACCCAATCTTAACTCAGTCAATGAGAAATGTCAGCTATCTTTATTGCATCAAAATATTCGAGGACTGAGAAATAAAATTAATGAATTAACTATCTGCATAGATGAATTAGAGTGTTCAAACCCAGCTGACATAATCTGCCTCTCTGAACATCATGTGACCACTGGTATAGAACTTTTAAGTGTTACAGGGTTTAGGTTAGCATCTCACTTTTGTAGATCAGAAATGGAGAAAGGAGGAGTTGCCACATTCATCAGGAACTGTCATAAATTTAAGAACATAGACATTCATAAATTTTGCCTAGAACAGCATATGGAAGCATGTGCAACAGAATTAGAATTTCACAAAAAATCCTTCATAATATTAAGTGTATATCGAGCACCTGCAGGTAACTTTAATCTGTTTGTCAACCACCTTGAAGCTGTACTGGCCCATTTAACAACCAAAAACAAAGAAATAGTGGTTGCTGGTGATTTCAATGTAGATTTCCTTAAAGACTCTCCCAATAAGAACTTGTTTGAGTTAGTAACACTATCATTCAACTTAATTCCCACAGTAAAGTTCCCCACTAGGATAGCCACTTGCTCACAAACAGCCATTGATAATATCTTTATAGAAAAGTCCAATGAACAAAATTATATTACAAAACCAATAGTCAATGGCCTCTCAGACCATGACATGCAGTTCCTTCTGTTAAATGTTAATACTGAACAGGATATAAAATCTGTTAAATCTGAGCTCAAAAGGGTAATCAGTAAGCCAAAAATTGATTATTTTAGGACACTCCTCAGAGACATTCACTGGACTGATGTTTACAGCGTTCATGGCATGAATGAAAAATATAACATTTTTGCTAATAAAGTGCTTACCTTATTCGAACACTGCTTTCCCCCAAAACTTACCAAGGTTAGAGCAAAGTCTACAAAGAAGCCATGGATTACTCGAGGAATAGGGGTATCTTGTAAAACAAAAAGAAAACTGTATCTGTCACTCCGAAACATTTCCAATGTTGATGCTATAGCACATTATAAGAAATACTGCAAAATATTAAAGACTGTAATAGGGATGTCAAAGCAAATATATTACAAGGAAAAGATAGTCATATCAGATAACAAAATAAAGACAATATGGGATATAGTGAAGGAGGAGACCGGTAGAACCAGGCATGAAGAGGAACAAATAGCATTAAGAGTAAATGATACATTGGTGACAGATGTGTATAGTGTTGCAGAACTTTTTAACAAACATTTTATAACTGTTACTGACAAGATGGGGTTGTCAGGTTCGGTAGATGCTGCTATGGATTACCTTAGACCAGACATTTCAAGTAACTTCCTTAATATGAATTTGACCCTCACTACCCCAACAGAAATAATGTCCATCATAAAATCTTTAAAATCAAAAACATCTAGTGGGTATGATGAAATATCAACAAAGTTAATTAAAGAATGTGATTCTGAGCTAAGTAACATATTAAGCTATCTGTGTAACCAGTCGTTTATTAGTGGAATATTTCCTGAATGGCTGAAATATGCTGAAGTTAAGCCACTGTTTAAGAAGGGAGATAAAGAAATAGCATCAAATTTCCGTCCAATTTCACTGTTGCCAGCATTCTCAAAAATTTTCGAAAAAGTAATGTACAGTCGTCTTTATAACCATCTTATCTCAAATAACATACTGTCAAAGTCACAGTTTGGATTTCTAAAAGATTCTGATATTGAGAAGGCTATCTACACTTACAGTGAAAATGTGCTTAATTCATTAGACAAAAAACTGCAGGCAACTGGTATATTTTGTGATCTGTCAAAGGCATTTGACTGTGTAAATCACAATATCCTTTTAAGTAAACTAGAATATTATAGTATAACAGGAAATGCTGCAAAATGGTTCAAATCTTATATCTCTGGCAGGAAACAAAGGGTGTTATTAGGAAAGAGACATGTATCAAGCTATCAGGCCTCATCCAACTGGGAACTAATTACATGTGGGGTCCCACAAGGTTCCATTTTGGGGCCCTTACTATTTCTTGTGTATATCAATGACCTTTCATCAGTAACATTACCAGATGCCAAGTTTGTTTTGTTTGCCGATGACACAAACATTGCAATAAATAGCAAGTCAAATGTAGTCTTAGAAAGATCAGCCAATAAAATATTTGTGGACATTAATCACTGGTTCCTAGCCAATTCTTTGTCACTAAACTTTGAAAAAACACACTACATGCAGTTCAGAACTTGTAAGGGGTGTCCCAAGAGTGTATGTCTAACATACGATGACAAGAAGATAGAAGAAGTGGACAGTGTTAAATTCTTGGGATTACAGCTTGATAATAAATTCAAATGGGAGGAGCACACCACAGAACTGCTGAAGCGTCTTAACAAATCTCTGTTTGCAATGCGAATTTTGTCAGACATAGGGGATATAAAAATGAAAAAGCTGGCATACTATGCTTACTTTCATTCCATAATGTCATATGGGATTATTTTTTGGGGTAATTCATCAAGCCAAGCTAAAGTTTTCCGGGCACAAAAACGTGCAGTGAGAGTTATATGTGGTGTGAACTCAAGAACATCCTGCAGAAGCCTGTTTAGGGAACTAGGGATACTAACTACTGCTTCCCAATATATTTATTCCTTAATGAAATTTGTCATTAAAAATTATCACTTTTTCAAACCAACAGCTCTATTCATGGAATCAATACTAGAAATAAGAATAATCTTCACAAGGATTTAAAGTCACTTAGTCTTGTACAAAAAGGTGTGCATTATTCAGGAACACACATTTTCAATAACTTGCCAGCAGCCATAAAAATCTTAACAACCAATGAAATTCAGTTTAAGAGAAGCCTAAAGGATTTATTGGTGGCCAACTCCTTCTACTCCATTGATGAATTTCTTAGTAAAACCAACTGATTTGTATATAAGTACAACATAACTTCTGCACAATTTCAGTGCAGTAATGTGTTCATTGAAAATTTGTGTGTGTGTGTGTGTGTTAGTATAATCTAACTTCTGCACCATTTCAGTGCAGTAATGTGTTCATTGTAAATAAGTATTACAGTAGTTGTATTACCTTATAAATAAATAAAAAACTTTTTTATTTTAAATTCAGTGCATTAGTATTTGTAAAATTACTCTTAGTGTTCATTAAAAAATGACGATCATTCCACTTGGGACCTGTGGAATGGTACATTAGCCTATTTGCTTTAATTGTAAATATTTGTCATGTATTGTTGTTTTTCTGACATGTTCCACATCCTGGAGGACCTCCTCACTACGGATCAATTGGAATGAAAGTAAATCTAATCTAATCTAATCTAATCAATAAGTAATTTTCTTCAAGGTGACTCATAATGTTCAGAGGACAGTATATGCTCCAAAATCCTACTGCAAATTGAGGTCAGTAATATGGGCCTGTAATTTATGCTGTTACTCCTATTTCCTTTCTTGAATAGTGGTGTGACCTGTGTTACTTTCCAGCCTTTAGGAACAGACCTTTTGTGAAGTGAGTGGTTGTACACGATTGCTAAGAAAGGCGCTATTGTGCCTGCATACTCTGAAAGGAACCTGATTGGTATACCATCTGGACTGGAAGACTTGCCTTAAGTGATTTGAATTGTTTCGCAACACCTAAGATATCTACTTTTATGTCACTCATGCTAACAGCTGTTCTGGTTTTACATTCTGGAATATTTACTTCATCTTCTTTCGTGAAGGAATTACAGAAAACTGTATTTAGTAACTCCGCTTTAGTGGCACCATCATCGATAACATTTCCATCGCTATCGCACAGTGACACTATTGACTGTTTTTTGCCACTGGTGTACTTTACATACGACCAGAATCTCTTTGGGTTTTCTACCATATTTTGAGACAATGTTTCATTGTGGAAACTATTAAAAGCAACTCACATTGACGTCCACACTAAATTTCGAGCTTTTGTGTTCTTCTGAATTTGGCGTGCTTTTTTTTTTGTTGCTTCTGCAACAGTGTTCTGACCTGTTTTGTGTACCATGGTGGATCAGTCCTGTCTCTTATTAACTTATGCGGTATGAATCTATCTATTGCTGTCGATGTTGTATCTTTGAATTTGAGCCATATCTGGTCTATATTTACATAATTAGCTTAGAAGGAATGGAGACTCTCTCTTAGGAAGGCATCAAGCGAATTTTTATCTGCTGTTTTAAATAGATATATTTTGCATTTATTTTTAGTAGTTTTGGTTGATATGGTTTTGAACCTCCCTACAATGACCTCGTGTTCACTAATCCCTGTATCCGTCCTGATGATCTCTATTAGATCAGGATTATTTGTGGTTAAGAGTTCAAGTGTGTTTTTGCAACCACTTACAATTTGTGTGGGCTCATGAACTAATTGTTCAAAGTAATTCTCAGAGAAAGCATTTAGTACAATTTCAGAAGATGTTTTCTGTCTACCATTGGCTTTGAACACGTATTTTCGCCAACAAATCGAGGTAGATTGCAGTCTCCACCAATTGTAACTGTATGAGTGAGGTACTTATGTGTAATGAGATTCGAGTTTTCTTTGAACCGTTCAGCTATTATATCACCTGGGTGGGGGGGGGGGGGGGTCGGTAAAGAAGCCAATTATTATTTTGTACAGCTGTTGAGTATAACCTCTACCCATAGTAACTCGCATGAACTATCTATTTCAGCTTCACTACAAGATAAACTACAACCAACAGACACAAGCACACCACCACCTACATTATTTAATCTATCCTTTCTGAACATGGTTTGTGCCTCTGTAAAAATTTCAGCAGAATTTAATCACCGGCTTTAGCCAGCTTTCTGTTCCTATAAAGATTTCAGCTTCAGTGCTTTCCATCAGTGCTTGAAGCTCTGGTACTTTCCCAACACAGCTACGACAATTTACAACTATAATACCGACTGTTGCTGGGTCGATTCTCATTGTTTCTTTGCCCTGTAGCCTTTGAGACTGGTAGCCCTTTTTGATCTTTCCCGAGACTGTCTAACATAAAAAACTGCCCAGTCCACGTCACACAGCCCCTGCTACCCGTGTAGCGGCCTCCTGTGTGTATCGGACACCTGACCTATTTAGCGGAACCCGAAACCCCACCATCCTATGGTGCAAGTCAAGGAATCTGCAGCCTACATGGTCGCAGAACTGTGTGAGCCTCTGATTCAGACCCTCCACTCGGCTCTGTACCAAAGGTCCACAATCGGTCCTGTCGATGTTGCTGCAGATGGCAAGCTCTGCCTGTATCTCGCTAGCAAGACTGGCAGACTTCACCAACTCAGATAGCCATTGGAAACCAGAGAGAATCTCTTTCGATCCATAGCGACACATGTCATTAGTGTCAACATTTGCCACTACCTGCAGTTAACTGCATCCTGTACCTTTCACGGCATCCGGAAGGACCCTTTCCTCATCTTGGATGACTCCCCTCCAGTATGCACACAGAGTGCACATTGGCTTTCTTCCCATCCTTAGCTGCCATATCCCTATGGGGCTCCATCAGCCGCCTAACATTGGAGCTCCCAATGACAAGCAATCCCACCATCTGCACTTGTCCGGACCTCTCAGGAAACCAGCCACTGCCGCAACAGGCGAGGCCGCTCTTGCAGGCACAGAAGTACTTTCAGCAGTGGTCAGTACTTCAAACCTGTTATGGAGGCATAAGGGTACAGCCTTGCAGCCAGCACCAACTTTCGCCTTCTGCCCAGGGATGCGCAACCCCGCCACAGTTCGCCAATCACCAGCAGGGACGCCCGAATCCGAAGGCACAGTGGCATCAGAGATCCCAAGCGATGCTACAGGTTCCAGAGGCGCCAAAGCACTCGCCTCAGGTGTCCCATTGTCACTGCGGCCCAGGGCAACAGCCTGGAGCCTGTCGACCATGCCCAACACAGCTTCCAGCTGTTTATGGATGGTGGCCGATTCACCCTGAATCCGTACACAACAGGCGTAGTACCAATCCATCTGTAACAAATTTTTTTTCCTCTCTTTTATCTCACAAGCCGTTCAAAACAAACAGATGACTGACGACTATGCGAATTTAAACTATACAGGTACTGAAACATAATGCTACATCTCTCAAATACTATAATACTCCCGAAATTTATGAATTGACTTACGCAAGTACCCAAAAACACACAAAGAAATTAAGAATTAAACTATGAAACAAATAAGTGAGCTAAGAGTACGACTTGCTGCTGGCCGCTGTTACCCAATGGTAGCAGGGAGTTTTAGTAAAAAGTCAGGACAACAGAAAGCGTTTTATGTTCTACATTTTGCGCAGCACAGGTCAGTATAACTGTTCAGAGTTAGTTTTGTACTAGGTATGGTGTGGATCCCCCTACAGCCCAGAGCAGTAGACAATGGCATGAACAATTCCAAGAAGCAGATTGATTGTCTAAAGGCAAATCGCCGGGCTGTCCCTGAGTGTCTGACACAGGTGTCAAACGCATCCACCATAGTTTCATAAGGAATCTGCAGAAATCTGTTCATCGTGCAGCTCTACAGCTTAACATGCCCCAATGTCCACTTGGCGTGTGTTGCATCGATGTTTGCACACAGAACCATACAAAATTCAGGTACCGCAAGCTCTTCGTGAAGGTGACAAACAACAATGTTCTGTAATTTCATTCTTGACAAGTGGAAGATGACAATTTTCTTCCACACTGAGTGTTTAGTGAGGAGGCAACACTCCATTTAAATGGAAAGGTGAACAATCATAATGTGAGAATATGGGGTATGGAACAACCACTTGAAGTTATACAACATGAGAGGGTCACTCTAAAATTTAATGTGTTTTGCGCAGTTTCATGGGAAAAGGTGTATGGTCCATTTTTCTTTGCTGACAACACTTTTACAGGAAGCACATATCTCAATAAGCTTGACAAGTTTCTTTTCCCACAGTTGGAGACTGATTCCAACGACTTCATTTACCAACAGGATGGAACACTGCCACACTAGCATCTGGAATTTTTAAATCAAAGTATTACTGAATGATGGATCTGTTGCACTGGACCAAATGATTGAGCCTTACATTACTGGCCTCCAATTACCTGACTGTATGTGATTATTTCTTGTGAGGGTTTAAAAAAAGACTCTGTTACCAGAAACAATGAATGAACTGAGACATCGAATAACAGCAGCTGTGGAAGCTGTAACTCGAGACATGCTTGCTGCAGTGTCAGAACAATTTGAATACTACATTGACATATGCCATGCACTGCAAGGGGGCATATTGAATATTTATGGGGGGGGGGGGGGGGGAACTTTTTGAGTTTCCCGTTCATCAAGAAACAAAATTCATTGTCTATGTACATTAGTTTCAGAAATATAGACATTCCAAATTGGATGATTCTTTTTGGTGCACCCTGTATTAGAAAACAAGATTGGCAGTACGTTTAGTCTTCTACAGGGGGGAAATCTTTGACTCGCTTAGTTCGTTGTGAGTAATTATATCATGTACAAGCCTTTCTTTTCATGTTCATACTCTGTCATAAAGTGAGTGTTAATTGCATTAACTGATGTTCTCTTTCTTCCTCCGAGCATTCCCAGCTGGAATTTCCACAACAGTATTGCTTTTTGATAAAGGTCACATAAAATAACTGAAAACGATCAAGATCAAAATAAAGATGTAAGTGCAGCTCGTTACTGTTTTTACAATTAAAACGTCACCCACAATTATTTTACGGCATTACATGTTTGATAAGGTCAGACTTTGTCATACTTAGCACACTGCATGTAAGCATTATTGACAAGGTGAATTCACTTTGTTTCCTGTAAGTCATAGCGTGCAACACTTAAAATTAACATCTTTCTGTAGATACGTATTCAAACTTCCTCAAGTTTTAAGTCAATGGTTCCAATTAAAAGATGGCCAAATGACAAAATACATATGTGATTTGATCTACTACTGATGTGCAGGGCATAAGCATTTCATTTTTAAAAATGCTGAGAGGACAAATGATGTTTGTCAGAAACTTTACATAATCAAGTTCCTCAAACACTGCAAGTGAATGCGTTGTTCTTTGGTGACATCACAGTGCCTGCCAGTAGCACAGGGGATTTCTCACTGTCCAAATTTATTATTTCTGTAACCTTCTTACCGACAACTTTGAGGTCACGACATAAAAATAACTCGCAGGTCTGTGCAAATGAGTTATCTTTTATACTGCTGCTGCTGCTGCCATGCCCTTGCAGGATACATTCATGACTCTGTGCATCAAAACTACAACTGACTCTGCAACACTGACAATGATGTGTAGCTCTGTACATTGACCCACCTGATACCCACATCATGTCACCACTACAATGAAGTTCATTTCTTTCCATGATATTTGTGTCAATATAATCGTTAATAATTTCCCTATAGCTGAATGCTTTATGAGAAATATGCTGCTAACTATAGTGACCGTTATCTGTGAAAAGCACAATGCTATGTTTTTACATATCTCGATGCCGTTGACTCCACAATGAACAGTACTGTACAACAGCAATTAAGATCCTTCTGAACCCTTTACACACATTTAATAAGGAAACTGAAAGCCTGAGGCAGCTGTAACCTCGGTGTAAAATTGTTCTGCTGGATTTCATCATGTGCTTGGGGTGGTTTGTTGATTATGTCATAAAAATGAGGAAGGCTATAGTTTAAGATACTACTGACAATATAAAAGTAGTCCCATGGCGTGACTGGCTGTAAGTCTCTCAAGTCTGATGTTCAGCTAGCTGGTGCAAGTCTTCCTACTGGACGCCACTTTGGCGACTTTTGTGCCCCTATCCTCCCCCTGTAAATCATGAAGAAAAGATGACCTACAGTTTAACGCGGAATCTGGACCATGTATCATACCTGGCATGTCTCTATCTCAAAGGATGTGAAGACTAGGGTAATGGCAGACTGAAAAATTTCAAGGTCCGACCAGGATTAGATTCCATGACCTTTGGGACCAGAGACCGAAATTGGTTTTGTACTCTTTAAGGCATCATCCTGGTAATTGTCTTAAAATATTTAAAAATCTGGAAGGCTAGTGAAGGCTTTGTGGTAATGTCTTCCCGAATGTGAGTCCAGTGCCTTACCACTTGGCTGTCTTGTTCTACCTTGTATTGGCCTGTGACAAGCATTTCTCGTCTCAGCACCACTGTAAAAGCCTTAATGTGACAGTTCACAGCACTTTTAATGGTGCAAAGACTACAAGTTTTTTACAGGTAAACCATCATATGATTCTACCCAATAATTGGGATATAAATAGTCTCTATAGCGTTTTATGTTGTGGAATTTGCTGAGACCACACTGTGCCTACAAAAGAGATACATAGAGTAAAGTCTCTATAATATACTTTGCCAGTCTGACATACCCAGTAGTGCGACACAATGAGCCGAGATCACGTGAAGTGGATGGGTGGGGTCATTTCAAGTGAAAAGTTTAGGACACAATATGTAGTCAGCCACCAATTGTTGATTATTGCGTACATTGCGCATTTGAATTAGGACCTCCTTTAACTTGACTGTAGTAGTGTTTGTGAGTGTTTTGTATCTTTCTTACAATGTGTCTCAAGCAGGTAGTGAGAAACGTAAACACAAGACACTGACTTTGGTTGAAAAATCTGAAATTATTAAAAAATTGAACAAAGGAGAGAAATTAACAATTTAGCTTCATTTTATGGCATTGGGTATGCTACCATGTATGACATTAAAAAGATCATGATAAAATTGACGGGTTTATGCACAATTTGAACAGCCAAAGCTGTGACAGGAAAATGATAAAAACGGGTGAGAACCCATTAACTGAAGACACTTTGCACACAGTTTCTTCAGGAACATAGTAAACACACTCCAATTTCAGAAGGTCTTATCAAAGAAAAATCGATATTTTTCTATAAAGAAATTATGAAAAAAGACAATTTCTGCGCACATACCAGATGGTTTGGTAAGTTTTAAAAAAGATTTAGTATCTGCTTGCTAACCACAACATGAGTAAAACTATCTTGTGACTTCGAAGCTATTGAGCCTTACAAACAAAAATTAGAGAAAACTTTAGAAGAGTTAAATCTTTGCCCTGATCAGATTTATAACATGGGCGAAGAATGGTGGTTCTGGAGATTTTTGTCCTACAAAACATTCGCCCACAAAGCAGAGGCATGTGCTTCTGACAGAAAAATGTCTAAAGGTAGGCTCATATTTGTGCCATGCTCTAATGCTAGTGGAAAACACAAACCTGTGCTGCTTGTCATAGGAGAATCAAAAATCCCTGGGCGTTCAAAAATGCAAAATATATAGCAGTCAGACATAAACACCAAAACAAAGCTTGGATGACAAAGGAATTTTTCAGTGAGTGGTTTCAGAAGGAGTTCGTGCCATTGGTCAAAAAGTTCCTCAAGAAGCAAAATTTGTCTCAGAAAGCTTTGTTGGTGTTGGATAACTACCCCACACATCACAGACCATTATCTATGGTCTATGCCAGACAGCCAGATAAAGATGAACTTAAATCCAAAGATGGTTTGATAAAAGTGATGTTTCTTCCTCCAAATGTAGCCCCTTCACTACAACATATTAAAATATAAATTGTAGGTCACAATTGTGAAACTGTATCCAACATAATAAAGTTTTATATTATGAAACATGAACTATTTGTAAATGTAGTGTTGTGTGTCTCTGTGGATGTAAAATGGACGTATCAAATTTGTAAAAGGTAACAAGGCACTAACACTACAGGAAAGAAGTCATATCTAAATTAAACATGCAAACAAATTTAAAATTAATACTGTCATAATTTGTAATTCAATATTACATTAAAAATTCTTTGGTGCTTGTTTGAAGATAAATATTCAATACAATAGAAGTGAAACATATGGTAATATACTAACACGATGTACTTCATAAATACATTAAATAAAGTATTACACCATATACTGTACAGAATCAATGAAATACAATATTCTTTTACAAATATTTTACAATAAAATCTTGAACATACAATAACAGTAAACATTTATAGACACACCAAATAATATTTTTTTTGTTGTAAAATCAATACTTTGATTTTTTTTTTGCGTCTCTAATGATAAAGTTTTGGCATGTGAACACTTAAAGATTTTATAGCAATAGGAGAACTCTGCATATGAACACAGAATCAATACATCACGAAACTTTTATTAAAGTACAACTATAATAAAGTTCAAGTGCTGATAAGCACATTACATATATGAACAACAAAGGTGGTATCTGGGAGTGGTAAAGATAATAGTATGAAGGACAGCTATACCAAATGGTGTCAATGATGAAATTATTTTTCAGGTGGGTTCTTTCTAAAGCACTGTTCACAAACTGGATTCTGTCCTGACACTTCTACAGCTTTAGAAAGAAACGTATTTCGGTATCTAATGACAAATTTGACAAATTAGTATAGCCTTCAGGCAAAACTGTTATTAATTTTTACTCTTTTTCATATATTAGGTGAATGCAATTTATATCATGCTGGATACAAGAAAATCACATTTTCCCTAAAAATATGCAGGGTGTTCACTTTAAACTTTCACCCTTTTGATACTCAGGTATCAAAATGAGATTTTCAACAGGGAGGCATGTAATTTTGTTGCACATTTAATCTGGCCAACTCTTGTATCAACTGAAATACTGAAGCAATTTCTTTTTGTTAAATGGAAT
This sequence comes from Schistocerca nitens, assembly GCF_023898315.1. Lineage (NCBI taxonomy): Eukaryota > Metazoa > Arthropoda > Insecta > Orthoptera > Acrididae > Schistocerca > Schistocerca nitens. The sequence goes on along the minus strand of NC_064617.1, from coordinate 440,603,186 downwards.
GACCCACTTTTAAACTGCATTTGGAAGTTCTTGAAAAGGCAGCACAGTGATATGACAGTCGATAATGATGGCACTGAATTATTTCTCAAAATACCTGAGAAATGAGCTAAAATTGAAAGAGAAGGTGACCAGAATTGGATATAGCAGTGTAAACACTGTCAAATGAGGCCCTCATGCAAGGGTCTGTTATCGTATCCAGTCTTTCGACTGTTTACTTGATTCCACAAAAGCTGTTCACATAAACACGAGTATGTGCACACAATTGAAATAACTTTCCATATCCAATTCTGATATGCTAGAAGTTAGCATACAGTTCCAGTTGCAGCAGTGGTAAGTGACCTGGTATCTCTGTCATATAAAATACAGTCAAGAGGAATTACGTTTAATCTTAGTAGCATAGGTCTATCTTTTTACTGCTTCTAATGGTGGAGCCTGGCATGAGAAGTCCACTTCACTGTGTTTACACCAGAATAACCATTTCCGATCACCTTGCCTTTCAATTTTAGTTGATACATTAGATACTTTTGTGAAAAGTTCCAATACCAACTTAAACAAGTGTTATATCACTGTGCTTCTTTTTTCAATATCGTTAAAAATTTACCAGGTAGTGATGACAGATTATGCACAATAGAATGGAAAAGGAAATTACATTACAAATAAAACTGAGGTGTTTCAGACAGGGAAAGTCATAGCATCAGTAATCTGTTCCAAAATTATGAACAAGAAAAAAATAAGGTAGTAGCTTGGAAATTTAGATAGTAGTGTCTACAATAAATCAAGGGAAGAGCAGGAAACAGGAATGCTGATGTAGTGTCTAAAGTAACCGCAACACTTTTACTCAGATAAACACAATAATGTATCATGGTAATGTGAGTGGAAGTTTAATTTTTACAACATGTACTTACAGCTGTACATCACATAAACTTAGTTCAATTCTGCATAAACACTGCATTATTTTAAAATTGTTTCTTTAGTATTTGTTTTCACTTTGTAGTTGATTTATCTGAACAGCAAGAGGGAAAAAAATAACTGGAAGAAGAAAGATTACGGTTTAAAGACACATCGCATGCGGCTATTACACATGGAGTACAAGCTCAGGTAGGACAAGAACAGTGATACCAATTGGCTGCTCCTTTCCCAAAAAACCATTCCAGTATTTGCCATAAATCATTTAGGTAGACTACACAGAACCTAAATATGGAAGTCAAAACAGGTATCTGAACTCCTGTCCTTTTGAAAGTGAGTCAATTGCCTAATTCACTGAAAATTGTGCAGTTTTATGTCCCCTTTTTTCTGGTGTATTTCATATCAAATGTTATTAAGTTTTTAATTGGTTATGATTTGCAAGATTTCCATACAGTACTTACAACACAAGGGTTAAAATGATATAATAAGCCTCTGTGACATATTGTGAATAAAGAGAATAAATTCCATCCAAAATGTAGTAAATGAATATTAAATTCCAGCTTACAGAGCTCTAAGAAATTTAGGATCTGTTAATGTAACAGGTGAATATTTATGTAACTTTCTCTGCAATTCCCTGCTTATAGAAAATAACTCTTGTGGCACCATGAAATGCTACACTCTTTACACTAACGTTAATTGGAGCTAAAATGCATACATAATGCATGAACTTTATTCATGGCTACCACTGAGAGAACTGAAGTTCTGTCAACTCAACATGATGGCTCCTCTAAGAGTTTTCTGCCGTTACAATATGACGAACCAACCTAAGCAAAATTAATGGAGGGGCATAATAAATAAGACAGTAATTTAATGCTGAAGGAAGAAAAGACAGAATAAGAAACAACAATAAGATGGAGGAGGACAATAAGCAGTTCCAACTTCCATTATACAAATAAAATGAGAATAGTTTTTCTACATTTTCAGTTTTTAAATACATAAATATTCTTTCTGTGGCATGTCCATTAAGATATTGATATTCACAAATGTGACAGAGCAATAACTCTGAGCAAACAAACATTAACAGATATGGATAAAAAAACTCTTAATGCATAATTATGTCTATCTCTCTGCAACAAAAGCTCGCATTATTCAAATGCTGTCAATGAATTTTTTCTTCTTCTTACAAGCACAAATTTGAATAGTCCTCTTTTAAAACAGAATATATTTTAAGAATATTCAGCTTATAACATAGTTACAGTCATGACTAAAAGCACTAGTTAAGCATTGCATCTTATTCCAGCAATAAAATGACAGCGAGTGCACAGTAAAAACTGCATAAAACTACCACACATATTGACAATGCAGAAATTCCAGCAGAGCTTTTGGATTATGAACATTCATGTTCATTGGCTGCGGTGAATGAAGTATTATACTCTATTCTGAATCTTCATAATGAAAGTTTTTTAAGAATACTCTGTCAGCATATGATATATTGGTGTTCAGAAGATGTTGCATGACAGTGAAAATGAATACTTAGCTACTGGAAAGAGAAGATGGCAAAAATTTACTTTGTAATTCTAACAGCAAACTGTTTAAAAAACTTTCTTAAAATATTCAGTGCACAATAAGACAACTCTCAAACAGTTTTTTTACCCTGTTGCATAAAAATCATCTCACAATGAAATTCCTGTAAATGAATAAAAATTATGAACACACATATGCAGACAAAATTTCAGAAATATATATAGAAATATGATTTGCTGAAGCACTGGTTGAGACACTGACATCTGCAACATTTCCACTGAAGAATGCACATTCATACAGGTTTTACATATATACACTAGAAGTCTGGAATGTAAAAAATACTTTGTACATGACCCACTGAAACATTTCAGTAACAAATAATACAGTTTTAAATAATATTCTATCATCAATTTAAGTACAGAAGTCATCCTTATCTTACAACATAGGTTCCACCAAACTGTCAAACCTTTAGTAGTACATACTACTTGCACAAATAAAAAGAACAATATAAAAATGTCATATCAGAGGAGCTTTTACATAAGAAATGCTGCACTGTTCACAAGTATGTTCACATTGAACACCAAAGCAAAATTCCCTATGAGATTACTTCTCATGCAGAATATTAAATTGTACTTTGAACAAAAATAATTTAAATTTGTTTGAACTGATGAACCATGCTGAACCATTTATTAAAGACACACAAGTATTATGTACTGTAAGTTTACTAATGCAATAATCATTCTAAATATTTATAAACAATCATCCATCATATTTGTAACCAGCAGCAACACTTGTAAATAATAGCCCAAAAATCAAGATAACAGTATAATACTTTAAAATATACTAATATAATCTAGCAGTCTGATCTCAAAATTCCATTTACCTTTAGTTTACTAAATGAGAATGATTTCAAAATGTTAAACTGTGTTATCACAGTTAATTGATAAAGATGAAAAAGGAACAAGAAACAGAAAAGATAAGAAAACTGATAGTTTTGCAGTTGCAAATACTTGTACATGCACAATGTAACTTGGCCCTTGTGTGTGTGTGTGTGTGTGTGTGTGTGTGTGTGTGTGTGTGGAGGGGGGCGAATCAATGGAAGTCTGACTACTGAGTTGGTATGGAATGCATCAGCCCATTGCCAACCTTAGCTACCAACCTGACGGTATGCCACAGCACTGTAGTAGGTGCTATGAATGCAATGTGGATTCATCCCCCCCCCCCCCCCCCCCCCCACACACACAAGCTGACAATTGTGTGCTTACATTCCAACTTTTACCCTGCAGCAGCACCCAAGTTATGTTATGCATATAGAAAAATACATTTACATTGAAAATGTAAGTATTAAATGAGAATTTTGATGCCTATGTTGAAAAATAATGTGTCAAGTATGACTCACAGAAGCATTAAATCTGAATAAAAACATTATTGGCATACAATTTTTTTCCATAAATGTAGCAGTCACCACACTGCAGTAACAAACTGCATTAAGTTACTGATTAAATGCACCACTGTACCTCAAAGCATCAAATCTTTCTGCATTATCAAAGCATGTACATATAACACAGAGGCAGCTTTTAATAACTTGCTTTTTAAAAACAATCTAAAAGTGCACACTGGTAGTAGTATTGTAGATTTCCACAGTTGTACTAAATACTAATGGACACGAATGGAATTTATTTTGGAACACACCATAATGTTTGCATTTCCCCAAAATACACTGTTCTAAGTCTATAACTGATACTAGGATAAGAAAAACCACATTTACATCACACAGATTAAATTCTTTTGCCTCATCTAGAATATATACATCATTAGCACTTTTATTCACTTCTAAATGAATCCACATTCTGAAACTGCAGTATTTTTGTGAAATTCCACAGTTCAGAAATGGAGGTCTGCAAATGAAGATGGCAGATTTATTGGTAAAAATGGCTGGTATTATTTCAATTTGTTGTTTTTCATTTAATATTTCCTTTAATAGGGTCAATAATGTCAGCAAAGTCACCGACATATTAGTAATGCAAATTTAAAAAGTTCAGCAACTAAAAATACCAACTGTTGTGCCATTAAGACTTTTATATGACTCTATTACAAATTTTTGACACTAGATGAATTAAATGTAATAAGCATTACACTTCACAACTCACCATTCTACTAACAAAACATATCCTTTTTCTTTCTTTGGCTTTACACCCAGTAATAATTCCATCTCTTGTATACTTTAATAATATGTTTACAGTTTCCTACTATTTTAAAAACATTTCAAGAAATAAACCTGCTGTTCAAGTGTATCACAAGAATCTCTCTTTTGCTCTCCCTTATGCATGCAAATATTTGTAATATGTGTAATTTATGGATTATTGAGAAACTGATCATAATTAAAAATGCAACACCTTTCTTCCTGTGTTGATGCAATTAATCTTTGGCTATAGGGTTTTCAAGATGATACCAAGTTAAAAAGAAATTTACTGTTTTGAATCCTTTTTTTCCTTTCTTAGATCTCTAGTTTTGAATCAGCTATATCAGAGGATGTCAAACAAATACCTAGCCAGCATCTCATACAGCTAATATTACTATAGCACACCACAAAACACACAACTTATTCTGAACAATGCATTTCAAACATCGAGTAAGAAAGTGAGTAACAAGTAGTTCCTTGTCCATCACTGCAATGACCTTTAGAAATGCAATTTCATTTGAGATTAAATGAAAGATTTAAGTTTTTTTGTAGACCTACAAACAAATTTAAACCTGGATAGTTACTTGGAAACTACTAAAACATGTCCCTCCCCCCTTTCTTATTGGCATATGTAGTAGGATATGGCAGGAACATAGAATACTAAAAGGAGATAAATTCCCCTTGTTTTTTAACATGTATCAAGCACTGAATGCAGCCAACTTTTCATACTTTTTTCACATACCTATTTCTTGTATACAAACATTTATAGGTAATGAATGACTTCTGTGGCCCATAAATAATGTTTAGAAAACTACTTTTCTACTTTATGATGTTTTATTCCATTTATTAAATCTGTAACATCTGTTATTTCTAATTGTATACTTTGTTACATTCTTTCAATGGCTGGAAAAAACTGCATGCATTGACTGAAAATTAATTCTCGGTTATTTTGCACATTACACTGTGTTTTGCATTTTCTCGGTTCCCTTGATAAAAGAAGCAGTTGTTGTAGAAATGGTGTACTACAGACAATTACTCAGTCAACTGTGCTACAAAGAGAGCTATTTGTTTCAGTAACTGTAAATGAAGAACAGAAAAAAATGCAAGTGTCAACTAAATTTTAAAGATGATACACGTATTCAAGTTAGTCCTTCAAGCAATGCAATATTTCTTTCTGAGAGAGAGAGAGAGAGAGAGAGAGAGAGAGAGAGAGAGAGAGAGAATCACTGCTACTTATTGCTTCTTTACTACTCCATCAATGACAACTACATTCAATAATTGTTATTTCACTTTAGACTTTTTATACAAATCCTTGTAGCCATATTCAAGTTTTATACTCTCCTTTTGAAAGTAGCATCAATTATTATCTTCCACTCAAACTTCAATAAAAACTTGATAAAACGAAAAACACCACCAAAAATACTTCACCTTGATATTTGTCAGAATTTAAGGCTTTATATATCCTGAATTTCATACCTGCTTATGTTTTGATTTTCTTATTGCACGACAGCATTGCTCTCTTTCTCTCATTTTTGGCACAGATACTAGCAATACATCATTACAAACAGTACCACTACCATATTCTATATCACTGATAGGCCTCTTTTTGTATCATTTTACTACTTTGCCTTTGAATGACACCCCTTTTAACATATTTTACACATTATAACAAGAATAAAATAATGCATGTCTATATCAAGATTTTGAATGCATTTCAAGATCTGAACAGTAATAATATCATTAGGTTACTATCTTAATATTCAAAATTAATCAGCCTTGAGGAAGGGCTATGAAAAAGCTATCAGCTGCTAAAATAACATATTCTATTCTAAATTCCATGTAACCAAAGACTAAATAAAAATTTCACTAAATAAAAATGCTGTCTTATTGACATTCGTTTTTAATTTATCACAAGACCATACTTAGAAACTTTTATCTATATGCAGAAGGATGCTCTATACAGTAACTCATATCATCTTATAACTGTCATGTAACTTACAATGCAGACACAACTTCTCTCCTCCTAGAATATGCTGCCTGTTTCACCACTTTTCCCACTCTCATCACAGATTGTTCCTGAATTTGTTTCCAGGATAACAACATTTTCAAGAAGATAGTATCATTTACTTGGTAGCTGCAACAAATCTCTCAAATCTAGTGTGTTTTATTTCAAAAGTTATTAATCATGTCTTTATAATTGCTCTAATTAATGACTTCTTTCTATCTATGAACACTATGTGAGTAAAATATCTGGACCAACATTACAAGATGACAAACATCTTTTTTTGTTTATAGTGTACATTTTGTAATGTTCACAATCAATAGTACCATGTTTATATAAACTCATATTTTGCAATTTTATGGGCAGTAATGGTTCAAACCATCTGAATAATATGATGTAAATCAATAATAACTCATGAGAGTGATCATCTTGTACTGGAAGTTTAGAATGAGTTATTATAAGCAAATAGGATGAAGAATAATGTGCATCTCAACATATAAGTTAAAGCATTGTGCTATAAACAGAATTAACATATATAATGAAAAAGTACAGCTGCCACATAAGCACGGGGTTGTTAGGTTGCACATGTACAGTCTTTGGCACATTACTATAACATAATACTGCATAAAAAGACATTCAATGTATAAAATACTTCTTTTTACCAAAACTGAGAACATATTTGCATTTCCAACAAGGCACATTCAGGTATTTATAAATAATGAAAGAGTACAATGAAATAAAGAGGAAAATTAATGTATACAGATCTAAAAAGGCAAGAAATGTTCAATCAGGCAGAGGACATAGCTTCAGTCATAAGATACATGATACACACTGTTAATGAGCAAAAATACTGTGGGGTTGTGAGTCACACAGCTGCCCAAATTTTAATAAGAGGAAATTTGTGGGAAAAATGCAACAATCAAACAATTGCTTACACACATGTATAACATAAGAAAATAAAAACATGCATGTTACAGTGTATATCAGGCATACCATGCTTTCCTTTCCAAGAATTAATTAATGGAGATGATTATCTGCACACAACTACTGTTAGATGACTTAGATTAGTTGGTCCTTAAACATTGTTGTTCTAATTCTTGTTCTCCACCTCTTCCTTTGCAGACAATTTGGCACCACACACACACACACACACACACACACACACACACACACACACACACAGGGAGAGGGGGGAGAGGAAGAGGGGAAGGGAGGGGAGGGGGGGGGGGGAGAGCAGATTGTATACAGGTTTTGAGCTTTGCTGAAAATCAGTGAGCTACCTAAGTCTCACATCTGTCACATCTAATACTTTACTTTCATAACCTACTGTAACATCTATCGGAATATAAATTATTTCTAAGTAAATGTTCCACTACTAAATCCACTTCACACTACTCATTTCCACATGCAGCTGTAAAATCTGCAATGTATCAACAAAGAGTAATCAACAGTTCCCAAATCTCAAAGCTGCACAAAAAGATACTTTTCCTGAACTCACAAGTATAAATCACTTATACTCTCTGAGCAAAATGTAGTCTTAAATACGAGGTTTGTACGTTAATGTGACATGTACTGTGTGCATTTCAGCCATGCTAATGGGGCGTGAGCCCTCTTCAGTCTTACGCTGTTGTGAAGATGGAGACAAAGACAGCTGCTGCTGTTGATGAAGATGCTGTGGTTGTTGTGACTGCTGGGGTGATCCTTGCTGCAAATGCTGCTGTTGCTGTTTAGCACCATTTTCTTTATTCTTACGCCGACTTGAACTACGATGTAGATGATGGCGTGACTTCTCACCACGGCTTGATGAACGACGGACATTAGGTCGTTTAAGAGACTCCGCACTTGCGCTCAATCCCAACCCACCTTCAACAATCAGAAAACAAAAATTAACGCATTAGTAAGGATACAAATATACCTAGATTCACAGGACATAAGACTGCTGATGTGGTTCTTACTGTAATATTAAAAGTATGTTAGCAGCAGCAGTGGAAAGTGGAAACGTGAAGAAGAGGAGAAGTAGGGGGAGGAAAGAAGAAAACAAGAAAAAAGAATAGGATGAATAGATGTGAAAAGGGTCATGAGATAATATCTCGTTACCTCAGACACTTCACTAAGTCGAGTGCATCTGCCAACAATTTCATGAGAAGCTATGAGGGGCGTCCTGTAAGTAATGCAGCACATTTATTTTGTTGAAAAAAAAATACAGAATTTGTTGTGGGACATCATGCAACATTCCCACTTCAACTCCTGTAGTTTCGTGAAATTCCGATAGATGGCAGCACTATACATAGCCTTCAAAATGGCATCAGTAACGAAGGTACATTCCATGCAGAGAGCTGTCATTGAGTTTCTTCTGGTGGAAAATCGAAACATCAATTATTCATAGATGGTTGCAGAACATCTACAGAGATCTGGTGGCGAACAAAGGCACGGTGAGTGGTTGGGTGAGACATCTGTCGCTCTCCTGTATGCTAGCCAGCCGCACACAGCTGTATCTCCCATGTGCAGGCCGGCCACATACAACTGTAACTCCTGAAATACTGGAATGTGCAGACACTCTCATTTGAAGTTATCAGTGTATCACAGTCAACCACCTCACTGCAAAACTGGATGTCTCTGTTGGTAGTGCTAACACACCTATCCACCAGTTGGGGTACTAAAAAGTGTGTAGCTGCTGGGTTCCTCGCAGCCTAACAGAAGACCCTATAGAGCAACAAAGGACTGCAAATTAGCCATACGGGGTATGGAGACCCTGGGCAGTGAGGATGAGCTGAGGAAACACTTGTGAAAGGTGCTGGGCTGCAGCCTCACCATTACAACAGACATCGTGGGTAAGGTAAGTAATGCTTGCTTTATTTGCAGCAGATGTGTGGTGGGTGTGCAAGCTGACATTGAGTTACTACATTGTAGTGTTCCTATCCATGGTCAGGTATTCCCCGTCCAACACTAAACTTACCAGTGCTCATACTAGCCAGCTAAAGATCGCCACTGGTAACCAGGATGTTGAGGGATCACATGAGCCTTTGTCAACCATGCACCCAAGCTTGAACGCTTAGAGAATCAAGTCAAAGATCTTGGTTTAGTGAATTCAGGCCTTACACAGAAATCACCAAATGGGGAATTGTGGGATAAGGTTATCCATTTACAGCTTGAAAATGTCTTGTTGAATTAACAGGAAAATGCACGACAGGAAGAGGGTTCTGTTCCTGGATAGGTCAATCAGCAGCAAACATCCAAGCCCTTAGGGCAGGGTCAGACAGAAGGTTGGGGGTTATTTAAGGGGACACTGTTCATGAAATTCATTGAAAATTGACATTTTCTGTTTTCTACTCCATAATGTACTTTGTACTTTCCTGAACATTTTGGTATAAAATCAGACAATTGTGAGACCTTCAAATAATATTTTGAATGTTGACGTGTGACTGTCAAATTTTGTGGCTATGCATATACTGCCACAGTTGGGCAGTCATGTCTTGGGAACTACAGTGTCTAGAAGGCTGTGAATTACTTTTTTCTGTGCCTACTGCTACGTCTCAGAAGTTGGCATTATGAATAAACAAATCAGTCCTTTGTTTCTGATACTAGTTTTCATTGAAAGTAGTGAGATTATTGGCTATTTCTGTAGTAAGATAACTTCTATTGCTTTTTATACATAAATAAAATGACTTAAGTGTAAAAGTAACTTCAAGAAATGCAAATTTGCTGGCAACAGGTATGTGAGACCTGCATTTTCTTCTGAAGTACTTGAAAACATGTGTGCTAGCAGTGAAGGAAACCACAATAATGCTTCTGAAGTGACCACGCTCCCTAGTGCATCGAAAAGGAAAGTAACTTTAGAAACGTGTGACAGTGGTAAAAGTAATGAGATTATGAACAATGTCATTATTGATCTGCAAATCCTTGCACAAGTTCTTTCTGAAACTCTCTCTTGCTGTCTTTGTGGTGGTGAAGTTAAAGTTGGTAATATTGGAGCTAGAATAGGTGTGTCTAAATTAATTACTAAACGTCAGAAGTGCAAAAATGGAAAAGCATTTCATACTTCTTCAAAGTGTCCAGGTAATGAATTGTATGATACTTATGTGAGACTGTTTTATGGCCTTGGATGCATTGGTGAAGGTGCAAGGGCTGGTAATGTTCTCTGCACTGTGTTGAATTTGCCAAAACCACCTCATAGGTACGTGTAATATGTAACAGCAATTGGGGACTCTGTAAATGCTGTGGCTGAAGAGTCAATCGTTGCTGCTACATCAGAGGATGTTGAACAAAATGAGGGTGACACAGACACCTGCATTGCTGTGGGTGGATCCTGGCAAAAGCTTGGGTTTAGTTCTAAAAACGGTTTTACACGTGGAATAAGTATTGACACTGGAAAAGTTTTGGATTTTGAAGTTCTCAGTAAGTACTGCCAAGGTTGTACAGTGAACCAGAAGAACAGATTACTTCATAAGCAGCAGTGTATAAAAAATTATGATGGCACAAGTTGAGGAATGGAGGCAAAAGGAGCAGTTAACATTTTCCAGCATTTGCAGCAGGAGAGAGGTGTCAGATATGTGAATTACTTAGGTGATGGAGACAGCAAGGCTTTCATTCATTAAGCCATATGATGTTCCTATACAAAAACTTGAGTGTGTAGGACATGTCAAGAAAAGGATGGGAACACATCTGCATAACCTAAAAACCAAGCTGGGGAACACAAAACTGTCTGCTGGCAAGACAATAAAATGTGCTGGAAGACTAACAGACAAAGTAATGGGTGAATTACATGAATATGATAGGATAGCCATTACAGATAATTGTGATAATTTAGAGAAGATGAAAATAGTTGTGTGGAGCACTTTCTTTCATCGAATATCAACTGATGAAAAGCCATGTCATGCTTTGTGTCCACCTCCACCAAACACTTGGTGTAAATACAGGCAAGCTGAATTTTCTGGCACCCTGCATGAATTTACACATAAACGTTCTCTTCCTTTGGCAGTAATGGAGGCAATCAAACCTACTTACAGAGATTTGGCAAATCCTGAGCTGCTAAAGAAGTGTTTACATGGGAAGACCCAGAATGTGAATAAGCCCTTCAATAATGTTGTGTGGTGCCGTGTGCCTAAAAATGTATTTGTTGGCCTTATGATGGTAAAGTTAGCAGTGTCTGATGCTGTAATAACTTTTAATTGCAGGAACTATGAAAGACTTAAGGTTCTGGATAAGTTAGGGGTAAGATTTGGACAGAACACAGCTAAAGGACTGCGGGAACAGGATGAGCTTCGTGTACGTGAAGCAGAGTTAGCTGCTCAGCAAAAGATAAAAGAAGCAAGAAAGAAAAGGAGGCGGAAATCACTGGGCTGTTGTGACACCGAAGAAGACACAGACTGTGGGCCAGGGCAATTCCAGTGCATAAAAGCTGCAGAAATGTAAGTCTGTATAATAATTTGTAATAAAAAAGTTTTAAACCTCAATATCTCTAAACTACATTTTTTTGTAATAAATGACGCATTTTCTAAAAAAGTACTGACGGTAGATACATGAAATTTTCACAGCATACCAAGTGTGAGATTCAATACAGATAATTAAAATATCCTGAGTTGTTTTGTTTTTATGTTCATTTATTTACAAAATTCTGTCAAACAATTGTAATTGAATGTTTGAAAAAAAAAAAGGGGGGGGGGAGAAAGAAAGATAGATAACATGCACCACAATACAATTTTAGTAATAATTCTAGTTCAGTGTATCTAGAAAGGTGCATTCAATAATTATGGAAAGTTGTAAGTTGGTGTCTTAGAAAGCTTCCAAGATAATGGGTTACAAAATTCGATAATTTAACATTGGTGGCATAGAACATACAATGTCCCCTTAAGATGTTACTGAATCCGCTTTGGTCTGTGGCCTATCAATTGATACTAATGAACAAGTGAAAAATTTGCAATAACTAACACTGTGTTTGCAGGGTCAAGCAGCTGCCTTGTGTCACCAGTTGGTGATATTTCATGTTATTTAGCCTACCTCCTGACACACAATAAATTAAGTAGAGTAGTTTCAAAAGAAAGCCCCTGATGAAAGTGAACTATTAAGTGGGTTCTGAAGGAGAATGCTAGAAGGAAATGTGTCTAGCCAATTCCACAATGATCTTGCGAGTTGATATTTTACCGGGTTCAGGGATGTAAGGAATTCTTCGTGCACTATACTGAGGATATTTGAATTGCTATGACAACTTTGTGCCTTGGTGTTTCAGAGTCAGAAGCAATACATAACATATTAGAAGATATGTGCCTGACAGACTGTTTGTGGATTCTGTTTCCTAGCAAGCCTCGAACCTGCTGCAAGTTAGATAGGTTATTGTTGAGTACTGAAAAATCTATTTCAATGACGAGAAACGTGGTCCACTTCTAACCCAAGTGTGGAAAAACTGACCACTCAATATAGCCAGACTAATCCTAACTCAGACTACATGAGGGCATATTGTAGCCATACAGGACAGTTAGTATGTGATTGGCTGGTACCACAGGAGAAAGGTGGGCACAGTTTACACCATATGGGTGCAGGCTGGTATAGGAGCCTACATGGGTTATTAAAATGCTGGTGCAAGATCAGGGCTCTTTCATGGGTTATTCTACCATTTGGGTGTGCAACTGTGAACCATGAACGAGTGTGAACAACAATGGACTTAGAGAGAAATCTATCACTAATGGATCCAAGGTGATACAACAAATTTTTCACATGTGTAAGCTGCCTTGTTTGTAGAAGTCACAAATGTCATGTTGAACGGTCAACATTTCTCATTTCAGTGCAGAGTAGGGGTGGGATCTGTTGGAAGTCTTAGGAGTATAACTGGAGGTACTGATCAATAGATTGGGGGTGACTGATACTACACAGTACAAGATTTTGCTCATGGAACAGGTTCCAGTCTGACAATCTCCCTATCACTTATCACCATCCAAGACAAGGGAAGTGAGGAAAATTGCTGACCAACTTTTGGCTGATGCAATAATATGGCCTTCAGTATCCCCTTACACATTGCTGATTTTCTTGGCACCTCAATCAGAATGTTGTTATGGAATCAGTACCATTGCCCAATCCACATAATTTCTTCACATGGTTTACTGTGTGTTTATAACTACATGGATGATGTGGTGGTTTATAGCAAAACCCATAAAGAGCACCTGGACCCTATAGCGCAAGTCCTCTGCTGTCTAAATGAAGTGGGGCTGAAGGTAAAACCATAAGTCAATGTGGCTCAAAAGGAGATTTTGTTTCTGGGTCATATAGTGTCCAGTGAAGATATGAGAGTGGACGATGGTTAGACCAAGGCATTCACCTGTTCCCTAGACCTAAGAAAGAGCCGGAGGTAGCTAGTTTCATCGGTATGATTTCCTTATTTTTCTCTTTTTTTCAAATTCATTTCAAATTTTTTCCCAGCCGGTCACCCCCTTAACTGGTTGCGGTGGAAGGGAGAATGTTTTCAATGGAGTGAAACTCAGCAGGCATCCTTCAATGCCATGCCTCAAAAGCAGCCTTGGCTACTTGTCCTGCAAGCAGAAATGTCTAATTCAGGTGTTGCAGCAGTGTTTCTCCAAGAAAATGGAGAAGAGAAGAAGCCTAGCAGATATGCCTCAAGGTTGTTATGAGTCACAGAGAATAACTATTCTGCATATGAATTTGAGGTGATAGCCGCGTTATTTGGCTTGAAACCGTTCACGTCTTCTCTCGAGCATAAGCTATTTCATTCAGAGATGTGCTGCTGGGCACTGACATGGATATTAGCTAAACTGCAGAAGATGACGAAAAAAGTTAGGTGTGCTGTGAGGATCTCCACCTTCTCTTTTGATGTGTGGCATATAAAAAGGGTGGATAACTGTGTGGCTTTTGCCCTTAGTCAAAGGTTTCAGCCCAAGCTTGAGGTAGAGATCTTTTCACAAAGCACCAAGGAACCTGCTTGTGAGGCACTAGTCTTCCAAGAGATTCTTGGGCTGTTTGGAGATTTAGCAAAGACAGACAGGATACACCACCTCAGTTGTGAAGCCTCAGACAATGTGGGATGAGTCCACTGGGTGCCTTAATTTCACTTTCAACACTGCCATAAAGGAACCTCCTAAGGCCACTCCTGCAAGTTATCATTTGCCTTCCCTGTTAATTTGCCACAGTTGAATTTGTGGTCCATTAATGACCTCCTGTATGAGGAAAATGATCCCAAGTTCATTAGGCATAACTAGGAAGGCATGCAGCTTTACTGTATGGTTAAATGATGATGGTGTCCTCTTGGGTAAAATATTCCGGAGGTAAAATAGTCCCCAAATCGGATCTCCGGGCGGGGACTACTCAAGAGGACGTCATTATCAGGAGAAAGAAAACTGGCGTTCTACGGATCGGAGCGTGGAATGTCAGATCCCTTAATCGGGCAGGTAGGTTAGAAAATTTAAAAAGGGAAATGGATAGGTTAAAGTTAGATATAGTGGGAATTAGTGAAGTTCGGTGGCAGCAGGAACAAGACTTCTGGTCAGGCGAATACAGGGCTATAAATACAAAATCAAATAGAGGTAATGCAGGAGCCGGTTTAATAATGAATAAAAAAATAAGTGTGCGGTTAAGCTACTACAAACAGCATAGTGAACGCATTATTGTGGCCAAGATAGACACGAAGCCGACGCTTACTACAGTAGTACAAGTTTATATGCCAACTAGCTCTGCAGATGATGAAGAAATTGATGAAGTGTATGATGAGATAAAAAAAATTATTCAGATAGTGAAGGGAGACGAAAATTTAATAGTCATGGGTGACTGGAATTCGAATGTAGGAAAAGGGAGAGAAGGAAACATAGTAGGTGAATATGGATCGGGGGTAAGAAATGAAAGAGGAAGCCGTTTGTTAGAATTTTGCACAGAGCATAACTTAATCATAGCTAACACTTGGTTCAAGAATCATAAAAGATGGTTGTATACATGGAAGAATCCTGGAGATACTAAAAGGTATCAGTTAGATTATATAATGGTAAGACAGAGATTTAGGAACCAGGTTTTAAATTGTAAGACATTTCCAGGGGCAGATGTGGACTCTGACCACAATCTATTGGCTATGAACTGTAGATTAGAACTGAAGAAACTGCAAAAAGGTGGGAATTTAAGGAGATGGGGCCTGGATAAACTGACTAAACCAGAGGTTGTACAGAATTTCAGGGAGAGCATAAGGGAACAATTGACAGAAATGGGGGAAAGAAATACAGTAGAAGAAGAATGGGTAGCTCTGAGGGATGAAGTATGGAAGGCAGCAGAGGATCAAGTAGGTAAAACGACAAGGGCTAGTAGAAATCTTTGGGTAACAGAAGAAATATTGAATTTAATTGCTGAAAAGAGAAAATATAAAAATGCAGTAAATGAAGCAGGCAAAAAGGAATACAAACGCCTCAAAAATGAGACAGACACGAAGTGCAAAATGGCTAAGCAGGGGTGGCTAGAGGACAAATGTAAGGATGTAGAGGCTTATCTCACTAGGGGTAAGATAGATACTGCCTACAGGAAAATTAAAGAGACCTTTGGAGAAAAGAGAACCACTTGTATGGATATAAAGAGCTCAGATGGAAACCCAGTTCTAAGCAAAGAAGGGAAAGCAGAAAGGTGGAAGAAGTATATAGAAGGTCTATACAAGGGCGATGTACTTGAGGACAATATTAAGGAAATGGAAGAGAATGTAGATGAAGATGAAATGGGAGATACGATACTGCGTGAAGAGTTTGACAGAGCACTGAAAGACCTGAGTCGAAACAAGGCCCCGGGAATAGACAGCATTCCATTAGAACTACTGATGGCCTTGGGCGAGCCAGTCCTGACAAAACTCTACCATCTGGTGAGCAAGATGTATGAGACAGGCGAAATACCATCAGACTTCAAGAAGAATATAATAATTCCAATCCCAAAGAAAGCAAGTGTTCACAGATGTGAAAATTACCGAACTATCAGTTTAATAAGTCACAGCTGCAAAATACTAACGTGAATTCTTTACAGACGAATGGAAAAACTGGTAGAAGCCGACCTCGGGGAAGATCAGTTTGGATTCCGTAGAAATATTGGAACACGTGAGGCAATACTGACCTTACGACTTATCTTAGAAGAAAGATTAAGGAAAGGCAAACCTAAGTTTCTAGCATTTGTAGACTTAGAGAAAACTTTTGACAATGTTGACTGGAATACTCTCTTTCAAATTCTAAAGGTGGCAGGGGTAAAATACAGGGAGCGAAAGGCTATTTACAATTTGTACAGTAACCAGATAGCAGTTATAAGAGACGGGGGGCATGAAAGGGAAGCAGTGGTTGGGAAGGGAGTGAGACAGGGTTGTAGCCTCTCCCCGATGTTATTCAATCTGTATACTGAGCAAGCAGTAAAGTAAACAAAAGAAAAATTTGGAGTAGGTATTAAAATCCATGGAGAAGAAATAAAAACTTTAAGGTTCGCCGATGACATTGTAATTCTGTCAGAGACAGCAAAGGACTTGGAAGAGCAGTTGAACGGAATGGACAGTGTCTTGAAAGGAGGATGTAAGATGAACATCAACAAAAGCAAAACGAGGATAATGGAATGTAGTCAAATTAAATCGGGTGATGCTGAGGGAATTAGATTAGGAAATGATACACTTAAAGTAGTAAAGGAGTTTTGCTATTTAGGGAGTAAAATAACTGATGATGGTCGAAGTAGAGAGGATATAAAATGTAGACTGGCAATGGCTAGGAAATCGTTTCTGAAGAAGAGAAATTTGTTAACATCGAGTATAGATTTAAGTGTCAGGAAGTCGTTTCTGAAAGTATTTGTATGGAATGTAGCCATGTATGGAAGTGAAACATGGACGATAAATAGTTCGGACAGGAGGAGAATAGAAGCTTTTGAAATGTGGTGCTACAGAAGAATGCTGAAGATTAGATGGGTAGATCACATAACTAATGAGGAGGTATTGAATAGAATTGGGGAGAAGTGGAGTTTGTGGCACAACTTGACGAGAAGAAGGGACCGATTGGGAGGACATGTTCTGAGGCATCAAGGGATCACAAATTTAGCATTGGAGGGCAGTGTGGAGGGTAAAAATCGTAGAGGGAGACCAAGAGATGAATACACTAAGCAGATTCAGAAGGATGTAGGTTGCAGTAGGTACTGGGAGATGAAGAAGCTTGCACAGGATAGGGTAGCATTGAGAGCTGCATCTACCAGCCTCAGAACTGAAGACCACAACAACAGGAAGCTGCCATGAACCTCACTGTGGCTGGAAGACCTAACATTCCTAAAACACATCTGGGCACAAAGTAAAGCAAGACAGAAAGGTCACTTCTAAAATGTTGCCAAATTTTGTGGAACCATACAAGATAGTTAAGATGGCTTCCCCAGTGAGCCTCCCCATCCAAGACCTATCCAACACTAAACTTACCAGGACTCATGTTAGCCAACTAAAGATCACTGATGGTCACCAAGGTGATGAGGGAGGTCATCAGTCCTGCATGCAACTCAAGGGGGAGAGGACTGAGCCATGTGTGTTAGATATTGGAGCTGGTCACTTAGATTGATAGTAGCTTTTCATAGCAAATGTCTCTGATCAGTTGCTAGGTAACCAAAGGATGCGTTCCTGCCAGGCAGCAGGGTGGTACTAAGCAACAATGTATGGACATGCATGGTATACTAGGGTCTTGTCAGCAGAATTGTGAATAGTTAGGGGCCTACTGCTCCTATGCATGTACTGACATCTCTTTGTGCTGAACATCGTGTTACATGCCATGTTTCTTGACTTCCGCAAGGCATTTAATACAGTTCCCCACAGTCATTTAATGAACAAAGTAAGAGCATATGCACTATCAGACCAATTGTGTGATTGGATTGAAAAGTTCCTAGATAACAGAATGCAGCATGTCATTCTCAATGGAGAGAAGTCTTCCGAAGTAAGTGTGATTTCAGGTGTGCTGCAGGGGAGTGTCGGACCGTTGCTATTCACAATATATATAAATGACCTTGTGGATAACATCGGAAGTTAACTGAGGCTTTTTGCACATGATGCTGTAGTATATCAAGAGGTTGTAACAATGGAAAATTGTACTGAAATGTACGACGATCTGCAACGAATTGACGCATGGTGCAGGTAATGGCAATTGAATCTCAATGTAGACAAATGTAATGTGCTGTGAATACACAGAAAGAAATATCCTTTATCCTTTAGCTACAATATATCAGGTCAGCAACTGGAAGCAGTTAAGTACCCTCCACTACACACCATCAGGTGTCTTGTGAAGTATGGATGTGGATGTAGACGTAGATGTAGAAGTCAGCAGCCTGGCTTGCAATGTGTGTTGCTGGCATCAAGACACTAGTTGGCATTCAAACTGTCAGCCAGTCAAACATCTGGAGGAACAAAATTTGGCTTGGGAATCCATCTCATGTCAGGACTGGATTTTATGGTGAGCAACTGTTTCCGGTTATGGACAGAAATTTTTTATTTCATAAACAAGTGTTGCTGCCCCAGACACCCTGGTTATCTCGCTATTTGCTAGCAATTTTCTGGTGGATAGTCTGATATACTGTGAGGCATTAGGCACTTATTTGTATCCATACTGGGCTATCTCTAGCTGTTTTCAGCATGTTTTGTGACTTGTGGTAAATGTGAGCTTATCATTTAACTTACTATTGGAAAATTTGGCAGTTCTATTGTCATATTGCTGAGTGGTGTAGCTTGATAGTGTCTGCCCAAGTTCTGCATTTTAATACTGTTTAGGGAACTAAATGCTCAAGTAATTGCACTAAAATTTTCTTGACATTTGTATTTCTTGTGCTTGTCAACCTTGCTCCACACTTTGTTTCCTTGTTTTAGTGATCCTAGGATTAATGCAGTTTGTATGTTGCAGGGGAATTAACAGCCATTCCACAATTATTAATGCACTGAATCCACGAGAAAGCCCAGAACTGGGTCTTGCTGTATTGTCCTGCGTGCCTTCGAGTGGAACTAAGTTCACAGTTCTCTCTCTCTCCCTTTTTAAATTGAACAAGAGGCACTTCGGGGTTCTGTTTAATCCTTTATACACCATTGGACAGAGGAATCTTATGTCTTGGCAAGACCGCTGGCCAACTACTTTCATGTATGCACCTTACTATAAGTTGTTTACTGTTGTACTGTATTTGAGTGTGCTCCTCTCTTGTGCTATTATCATGCTGCTTATTTTCCTGGGCTTACGCTGGTGTATTCAGTTTATGTATTGCTGGTTGTAGACAGCTATTAAGTGCTAGTTCCTCTAACTGAGCATTTAACTTTATTTTATTTGCTTAAAGACATTTATATCTTAATTTGGCAGCCAAGCTGTTAGATAGTCTTTTGCTATAATATCTAGTAATGTTTGGAGTTAATTTTTTAACTTTCCTAATAATCTGAACAACTAGAACTAAGCTTAATTTTTCACAGCCAGGGATGTCTTTTAAATTTTTGAAAACTGTACTTAATTATTTTTGAGTCAATTTTTTTTGTTAAAGGTCACCGACTCTTCCACCGTAACTGCTGTCATTTGCTGTTAGCAGATTGTTTTGTTTAAGAGATAATAAATTCCTGTTTATGGAAATACGATTTAATTTGCCCACCATCTTACATCTCCCCAACCAGCTACCTACTGCTTCAGTGATGATGGTTGGGAACAAGAGCAGTGTAGGTATGCAGATGGATACTGGGTAGATTTGGGAGGGAGGATGGCAGGAGTACAGTACATTTAGAGAGGGATAGGGAGGATAATTGTTTTTCCATGGCACAAAAAGAGTTAGTTAACGGCCTTATGGGGAATATGACCTGAGTAATTTTCCATCTCATCACTGTACACATCCACTATTCAGCACCTCATCTATTACATGAGTAATGATTAATACTAGTGTACATATGGTTAACTGTAATTCTTATATAAAACATTTAGATGTTTTATTACCGTACTTCATATTCGAAACACAAACCTTACATACTTGGAGATCTTTACGTAGCTTCATGAGTAAGCCCTTCTACCTAAAGAACTTGTGGGGGCTTAAGAACTGTTTCCATAGATCCCCCCCCCTCCCCCACTGAATCATAATGGCTTTTAGCACCCTGATAAACCATATTTTTCTATATCAGAGATGGGTAAAGTCAGTCTAACATTTAACACCCTTCATATCTCTCAGAGGCAAATTAAAGTCTAGTGAAAGGTAATTATAAAAACTAAGGAGCAAGCTATTCAGGACTTTCAACTTCAGGAAAATGATTTTGTGGTCGGTTTCTTGAAGGGTATAAACTAAAAGGATGAATAGAGGCCAATCCAAAGAGTCTGAAATAAACCTGAGATAATTAAAAGGATAAAAATATTCTATCATAGAAAGCAAAAGAAAATTCTAATATCTGGCTAGTGTAGAATGTATGAGTCTAGATAAAGTAATTATGAAATTGAAAATGATGTGCATTGAATCTGAAATCACTACCTAGATTAAGCAATTTGGAACATAGCAGAGAAGAGAACAGGAACTTTATCCTTCAATAAAATAAATAAAAAATTCATTGTCTTAAATATTAACAATTGAGGAACAGAGGATGACACACCCAAACTCGTATTTTTAACACCCTCATTTAAGCCTACAGAGTGGGTTGTAGCTGGATTCCTCTCTTATGTAAAGCTGGTGATAAAATGAAACATTGCGTCCTGAAATTTTCAGGTAAGGCACCCATAACAGTTACGTTAGTAAACAATGATTCAAAAATTAGATGTTCAGCAGTACATACTCTGATGGTAACAAACAATTTCCAGCAAAATGTAGAGGTCCACTGTGAGCAAAATTCGAGGCATGTTCAGAAAGGAAGAGTACTTTAAAAATAATGGGCTGTGATTTTTGTTTGTTTGTTGAGGGTTGGCAACACTGACTGTTAGTGGGGGATCCCCTGACCAGAGTGAGTTTCACAGGAACACAGCAGTACATAAACTCACAGTAGCTGGAAGGTGTTGGTACGAAATTTCGGCAAGTATGAGCCATCTGCTATGATCCACTTTCTACTTGCAGAAGGAATAATACCTACAGAAATTTGTTTGTAAATCAAAAAGGTTTATGGCGAATGTGTTATGAACAGAACAACTGTGTGTATACCATTCTGACTGATGAGTTGGTGTAAAAAACTGAGGAAATTGTTTGTGAAGACCACCAATTGTCAGTGGATGAAATTTCTGCAATGTTTCCACAACTCTCCAAAAACTCTCTTCTACGAGATACTCACAAAAACACTGAGCTACCAGAAACTGTGTGCAAGACAGGTTCCAAAACAGCTGATAGAGCAGCACAACAAAAACCGGGTCAATAGGGCCCGTGAGTTTCCCAAGGGACTTGAATTGGAAAGTGAGGATTGTCTGAGCTCTACTGTGGCTGGAAATGAAAGACGGGTGCCACATTACATGCCTGAATCATGGCCTTAGTGTTTTGTGGACTGAAGAGGCATCATTTTGGTTAAATTTCAGCCTTAGGGGGAGACCATCAATGCACAATGATATTGCAAGACCCTCAAGAAGAACTCAAAAGGACCATTAAAAAAAGAGGAGTGTGCTTGTTGAATGACAATTTCCATCCCCACACAGCCTTAGCCAACAAGTCACACTTGGATTCATTTGATTGGGATGGTTTAAACCATCCCCATATTCCTGACATGGTGCCTTCAACTTATCACCTTTTCACCTCCAGGTAGGCACGTATGAGTGGAATTAAATTTCCAACTGATTAGCAGGTGCAAAAAGAGGTCCTGAAGAGGGGGAAGAAGCTGGCAGGAGAGTTAAAGGAGGGCACAGAGAAGTTTGTGCTGTGGATCACAACATGTACTGAACAGGATGGCAATTATGTGGAAAAATAGTCAACAAGTGTATTAACAATACAATGTATTTTTTCAAAAAATAAATAAATAAATAAATAAATAAAATATCGTAAAAGTCTAGTATGATTACTTTCTGAATATGCCTCATATCGTATGATTACTTTCTGAATATGCCTCATATCTTTAAACAGCTATGAATAAATACCACGACAAAGAACGATTTTTTACTCTGCAGTGGCATTTGTGCCGTTTCCAAACTTCCTGGCTGAACTGGGACATGAACCTGGCACCTTTGCCTTTAAAAGAAAATGCGTGCCCCAGGTTCAAGTCCCCGTCCAACATTCAGTTTTAATCTTCCCAGAACATTGCAAATACAACACATTTTAGTATCTATATAACATTAAGCGTTTTATCATAAATATTTATGCACAGTATAAAATTTAATTTTTATGTTATGAACAACACACTACAAGGAGGTTATTTATTTTTGGTTTGTATATTTCAAAAGTATACTTGCTTGATGGTCCACTGAAATTGTTTATGACAAAATAAATGAAACATTTCCTGTAACGTTTTCTCCATGTGAACACACAATTAATAGATAAATGTTACCACTCGGTCATTAAAATAATTTCTTTATGTTAGAAGGGAAAAAAAGCAGTTTATCAGTTTCTACGTCAGCTGCTTGTAAAGATAATACTATATCATCTGTGTTGACTGTTTTGCATAATTGTGTGCACCTTTATTAATAAGTATGAAAAAAATTAAATTTAAAAAAATGAAATAAATATACCACTCCTTGTAACATTTATAGCTTGCTGCATTATTAATATGTTGCTATGGTATAATCACTGTTATTTATAATAGAACACCGCCATTTGTTTCTAGACATCGTTCTACGCGATGTGTGTGTGTGTGAAGGTTTTACTCAAAACAGAGAAGCAATGACCTGATACATCGAATGACTTCAAAAAATCATGTGACTGGCTGATAACTACCATTTGGCTGACTGAGCTCCCTAGTTGCAAATGATCTCAGAAGGGCCGCACAGAACAGTTCTTTGAATTGATACGTTAGAATTCTTTCCTGAGATTTGACTTCTTCTGTTTCCTCTCTAAACAACTGTGTTTTTAAACTGTTCCACAGTGTTTTGTAGGATACTGTTATAGTGCTAATTTTTTACCTGACATATCTTTCTTGTCTTTGGTGGTAGCTTTCTCTTCTACTTTCCACCTTCTTGAACAGTTATCTCATGTATACTGTTAATAATAATTATGATTAGCATGGAGACACACCTTACTGAAGTCAGATGAGTGAAATGTGATTAAAATAATAAAAAATGTAAAATGTTGGAATATTAATCTAGAACAAACATGATTTAATTTTCTGTGAAGACAAACACAAACACACACACACACACACACACACACACACACACACACACAAAATATAAATGACCGTTGTTTAGGAACAACTGGCATAAAGGAAAAGACCAAGTTCATACGAGGAGGTCTTAAAACATGATGATGATTACATACGACTGGCTGCTCACCAAACTGAAAATGGATGTTCCAGCCACACTCTGACACACCAAACCCTCCAATGTAATAGCTCAGGCTGCAGTCTCCACAGTTTAAAAAAAATTGAAACAGCTATCATAGCCCCCTCATCATTAGTTAAAATGGAACGCAAATCCCAACTTAAACTTGGTGCTACCTTTTTGTTGGTATACAGAAATGTTAATGTGGTGTACTGAAATATCTAATCCACTAGCTCCACGAACTGTTGGGCACTGGAGTATAAAGCCATAGGTCAGAGGAAATTCCTCCCATCTTGGTTGTCAAGAAGAGAACAGACTGCATCTTATTTTCCAACAACTGCAGTCACTCTGTCTTTCAATAGTTTAAGAAGTTGGCCAAAAGTGCAGAAATAGGTTGCAGGGGACACCTAAATTTTATAATGTGTCCTTGACAATCTTCTTTGGCTGCAGTGTCAGATTCCTCAATTCCCTGGATTCCAGTACCCTAGTATACAGAAGAATACTATTTTCTTAACTTGATAATGTGTTGGATACAACTGTGAAATAATTTATAGGGCACTAAGGGAATTGGAGCAGATGGGAAAGGTAAAAACCTAGTAGAGAGAGAGAGAGAGAGAGAGAGAGAGAGAGAGAGAGAGTGGAAATTAAAAAGAAGTCCAGAGAAGCCAGGTCTGGAGATTACGGAGGATGAGAAAGCATAGTGATTTCACTTTTGATGGGTTGAATCATGCAATCAAAAGAGAGAGAGAGAGAGAGAGAGAGAGAGAGAGAGAGAGAGAGAGAGAGAGAGAAATCTGAAAACATTTTCCTGTAACACTGGCAGTTCTAGATGATCATTTAGTTTTGACTAATTTCACTCACTTTCCTTGGTCATACACACATGAACCGGTACTACAGATGGGGAGTGATGGTCTGTACCATTGTCTGAACAGAGACAGAATGATTAGATTGCTACTTGGAAGTCAAAACTGGAAATAAAGATGTGAACATTGTTTACAATATGAAATGCAAGGATGAACTATTTGCTTTACAGGTAATTGAAACATTTGGGTGAGTGATTCATCACTAATACTTTCATTTGGAAAGTACAAATCTTATCTGTCTGTACCGTCTACTTCTGATCCTTGATCTCTACGTAAAATATCAAAATCTTTGCCTCTGTCAACTTCCTATGTGCATTTGTACCTTTCTAAACACATACAAATGAGCTATAAAAAAACTCTCTCCTTTTCCTTCTCTCAGTTGCCATCTCCTTTTACTTCTCTCAACTGCCACTAGACTGGGGAAACCAATAAGTGCAGCTCCTTGGCACGAGAACAAAAAATTACCTCCTCATTACCAATGGCTTTAGTGACATGCTAAATGGCCTTCAGGTGTCCCGTAGATAATCACCTGTACGAGATACAGGTGCCATCAGGAACACCAGGATGAGTGCACCTGTAGGGCATATGGGCACAGTGCTAATGGTGTTAACTTCAACAGCCATCTACCCTATCAGAATGTTGCACACCTTGAGGTGTTACATCATTGTGACACATGGTTGCTGCTGAAGCATGCCCAGAGTTTCTGGTATCAGAGGACTCATGGTGCTCACCAGTCCCCAGTCCCAGCAACCCAGTATCACTAATTTCATAACTATAAAATGAGGACTGAGCTCCACGAGGTGCAGGCAATTTTGCATGCATTGTAATAAAGGACAGAGTCCAAAAGCACAGAAACCTTTTCAGTCTTGTTTATGTGTTTACCAATCACTTAATGTTGATGATGCAAATACACGGAGAGTTGTGTTATTACCTTTAAACACTTATTATTTGTATTCCACATAGGATTTTACAATGCACACTATGCCTTAGTTGCAGTGCTCAGTTAAATTTTGATAAAATAAAGATTTATTCTGTATTTTTCCATGATCATTAGAAATATAAAACAATTTTGGACCATATTATCAGCAAGAGTAAAGAATAAATCAATACATAATTGATAGGAGTGACTCATTCCAAGTGAAGTGGCAGTAAGTTTACTTAGTGGAAATCCCGACTGGCCTTATTGCTTGCAAATGGTTTATGCAGATTCACACCATGTTTGGGTGAGAAATGGTCGGGGAAAACACATTGTTGAATAAGTAGCACACTTGATGATTGGCAGAACATGGGGTGACAAATAGTAGTTCAACGGCATCAGCACAGACTAAGTACAGGTCTGGTTCTGAAAGAATGTGTAGCCAGGATATTGTTTCTATGATAAACAGTGTCCAAAATCTTGAGATATGTAGTTCTCTCTCAACCATTAGTCATGCATCAGTAATGAAGTTGGGATAGGACAAAGGACATGTGGAACAGACAGACATGTCTTCAGTTTGTTCTCCATGTCTAACCCCTAACTTTTTAAAAAAAACAGGATAATTTCTCACTCTCTATAGCCTAGGTGCCACGATATGTTGCCCTGGATTTAGTCCTTGACAGGGGCAGTTTCCAAATTTCACACAACACAAAATACTCCTTTTATGTGAAGAAAGGACTTGTATTTCCCAGTATTGTTGAGGTGGAAGCCGCACATCATAAATTTCTGAAGGCAGTTGAAAGCTGAATCATGTTTTTTGTGGGTGTAATTGAAAAGCAATACACTGCCTTTGTCTCGACAATGTCTCCAGTTGTCATTTGCCGATATCTCAGTCCCAGCACAGAAGTTTTGAACCCTGTAATGTCTGCCAAAAACTTTCCGGTTTTTTTCTCAAGAAATTTTTAAGCCACTGTAGCAACTAATAAACTTCGGACACATTTGCAATGCCTCTTCTTGTTAACATGGGATTTTCTATTTTCATTTGCCTTAGTTGTATTTGTCTCATCTCCAAAAACACTGCAAGGTTTTTTTGTGAGTGATCTGTTTGTGATAATATTGCAGTCCTTAACATCTGACTCTAATTTCAGAATGTCACTCATCACTAAACCCAGGGATAGGCTACCTCTCAACTGACTATGGCTTTTGTATACTTGTGGATGTTTCAGCAGCAACATGGATAATATTTGTAGTGTGATCCACCCAATCAAGGAGATCGCTTTTGATTACACATAACTGCCACTTGGATAAATATCATCCAATTTCCTATAAAGTATCAAGAGACCACTATATCTGACAGATATATTCAGCAGCAGAAGGACACACTGGAGTGCAAGTCATCATCAACCAGTTGCTACAGAGTGATTTTTGCAAGTACAGAGCATTGGCTGAGACGACTTAGCTGCAAAGCTGAAATGTATATGAACACACACACTGAAAATAAATACTGCCTCTGATAATATGTTCTCCACAACTTGGTTCCTGAGGTAAGCAGACATAAGAGTCCAACTGCAGCCTAAATGAATTAGTGTAGGGGTGGGGTGGGGTGGGGGGAGCGCTGCTCTGAAAGGAGATCCATGATGGGAGTCTCTCTTTTACAAACTCCTTCGAGTAATAAACATATGAGACAATAAATTCAATGCATCCTTCTGCAGTTGATTGGGGTGGTGGGGAGTATTAAGTGATCAAACAACGTCATCAGTCCCTTGATCCAAGATTGGGGCATACGGAATTAGAGACGTCCACCAAGAACATTTTCTGATCTAGTCAGGAGATTCGTAACAGTAAAAGTGAGAAGCCAAAAATGTAATGCACATTTTTTGCACTATCAATAGTAAAAGCAAAATTAAGGAGATAGGTAAGTCAGCAGGTGGGCGTCCCAGGGGCTCTGCATGTGACAGGAAATATCTACCCATAGCTGTCCCACCCTTGACCCGTTACAGTCAAGAGCGCATGTTATTCAAAAAGTGCGAAACTCAGAAAAGAAAATTGGGCATGATAGAAAGGAGGTAAACCGAATCTAAAAGTGAGTAATACAGAGTAAAAGAGGAATGAAAGTGTAGCCTGATCAAGGGGAGAGTTGGGGATTCCCCATACCTAATATACAACAGAAGACGCCCAGTCACCAACCACACTGGTCCTGGTCTGGAAGTAGAAAAACCTTATAACTGTGAATAAAAACCACTTTCATGGAGAAAACTGAGAACCAGTTCAACCATCATGAATTGTCCATCAATATTAGAGGCAATGAGTCCTGAAGCCCATCCTTAGCATAAAGGGTGAAAGGGAGGGGGCATTCCACCAAGAAATAAGATAGAGCCTAAAAGGTTCCACAACAGCAATGTGGGGGTTGCTCATTACAGAACAGAAAACCATGGGTTAACCTGGCATAAGCAACAAGAGACGACACAGGATTTCAGGTTCCTTTCTGGACAAGCAGAAGGAACAGCACCATGTTGCAGTAGTCTCCTTGATTGTGCCGAGTTTATAAAATGGGTCCATAGCACAGCAGATGCCGTTCCATTTCTGAGTGAACAGAGATCTCGTGTGCACCCGCAAATCCACACCTGGAGTTGGCAAAACAAATGGGGTGTGAATAAGTGCTCCTCTAGCCAAATGGTCAGCCAGTTCATTACCCGGGATACGCACATGACTTGGGACCCAGAGGACAGCAACTGAAAGGGCAGCATGATGAAAGTCAATGAAAAAGTCATGAATATCAACGACCAAACGGTGGCAAGAATAGCATCAGTCAATAGCCTAGAGACTGCTCATTGAGTCAGTACATGTTAAATCCCAGTCAAGGAAGGCCCATTTAACAAAATAGGGGACGCTGCTTTTTATAGTAACTGCTTGAATTTCAACTGTTAGAAAGATGCCCCACTTTCAGGACTGTTCCCATAAGATCAGTGTTTGGTTGAGGTTTAGAGGCTCTTTCCCTGCAGGGTACAGACATTAGTGTGTTTAAAATGTGCTTCCTGCAGATACTTGCTTGTGGATGCTGATTGTGCAAAAACATTGCCATTCTGAAGCCATTCAGGTCCCGTTAATCAGTAAGGATTGTCTTCTCATCTTTCTCTCTTTAATGGAGGGCAGGAAAATTTAAAAGGATGAACAAATATAAGAGCTGTGTGATTCAGACAAGCTTATTATTTTTAATACGGTTGTTCTTTTCTGTGTCGGTTTAGACACTTAAAAAAATATTAATAATAAAAAAAAGAGAGGCAAAGAAAGAAGAGTGGGCATTGACACTATTTCTTCTGTAGATATCTCCTGTAAAAAAATTTATTTACATTGAGAATCTGGTTCATAAACTGTAAATTTAATTGTCATAGACTACAGTTCTGGAGATGTACTCGTAATTCCGTGGTCTTACCCAACTATTCAATCTGAATGTAATGAAGAATTTAGATTTCTACAGAAAAAGTTCCAAATGGTGCTAGCTAGATATCCTTGTATACTTTTTTAACTTCCAAACAAGGGATTCATTTTGTAGCCTTTGGGTTTTATATGTTTTTCATATAACAGAGTACATATGAAAGAGGGAATTATATTCAGGCAACCTCGTCTTCATTTTTGGTCGCAATTCAGTTTCATACAGTCCTGAATATACTGAATGATTATAAAAACCAATCATTTTCTTAAGCCGGTATATTTATGCAGTCATTCCATCAGTTTTAACATTCAATCTGATCACTGCTCTCAGTTCCATCACCATTTCCCAATAAATCAAAAACTTCCCCTCCAGGCAATAGATGACTGTACACGTGACTGTACACACACCTGATAACAACTGAAGAATCTAGGATGGAATGTAACAATGTTACGAAAAGGAAAGTTGCTACTCACCATATAGCAGAATGCCAAGTCGCAGATAGGTACAACAAAAAGACTGTCTCAATGTAAGCTTTCGGCCAATAAGGACTTTGTCGAAAATAAATGACACACACACACACACACACACACACACACACACACCACAGGCTGCAGTCGTGTGTGTGTGTGTGTGTGTGTGTGTGTGTGTGTGTGTGTGTGTGTGGGTGCGTGCGTGCGTGTTTATGTTGTCTATTTTTGGCAAAGGCCTTGTTGGCTGAAAGCTTATATTGTGACAGTCTTCTTGTTTTGCCTATCTATGACTCAGCATCTTCTCTATATGGTGAGTAGCAACTTTCCTTTTCATAATATTGATAACTTATTATTACTAAAAAGTGGCACCTGAACAAACACTGGCTTCTAACATGTGGGTACAAAATATGTACTCAGAAGTATTTAGATGCACAGGTAGTAGTGTCTTTAAGAGGAAATGGCAGTTATTTAAAGCCTTCTGTGTATAATTATGAGACAAAAATCACAAAACAATTGCCTGGATATAAATGGAACAACTGGACAAGCAATTATACACAGTCTAATACTGAGCTAATAAAGTGCAAATAATTCCTTGTCCAGAGGCAAGGGAGAGAGAGAGAGAGAGGGGGGGGGGAGAGGGAGAGAGGGAGGGGGGGGAGAGAGAGAGAGAGAGAGAGAGAGAGAGAGAGAGAGAGAGAGAGAGAGAGAGAGAGGGGGGGGGGAGAGGGGGGGACAGAGAGAGAGAGAGAGAGAGAGAGAGAGAGAGAGAGAGAGAGAGAGAGAGAGAGGGGAGGGGGAGAGTAGTAGAAATAAGTAATTGTAGGTATATTATAAGCAGATGGCAATGATTAGTGTAGATTGACACCAAGGGGATTTTAGGACTGGAAGATACATTTGAGGGATAGTTTGCTCCTATACTGTTCCAAAAAGATAGTGTGTGACAAAGGGGGCTGTCTTTGTAGCATATGTGTGGAAGTACATTTGTTGATAGCAATGCATTGAGTGGAGAGCTTTGCAAGTGGGTGATATGCTGTAGCATGTACCAGTGATAGAAGTGATGGTTGGTTGGTTGGTTGGTTTGGGGAAGGAGACCTGACAGCGAGGTCATTGGTCTCATCGGATTAGGGAAGGACGGGGAAGGAAGTCGGCCGTGCCCTTTGAAAGGAACCATCCTGGCATTTGCCTGGAGCGATTTAGGGAAATCACGGAAAACCTAAATCAGGATGGCCGGACGCGGGATTGAACCGTTGTCCTCCCGAATGCGAGTCCAGTGAGAAGTGATGGAACAAGTCTTGAATACAGCATTGTCACAAGGATTGACCTATCATGCAACAGGTTGGTAGTAGGAGTACCCTAAGAATGGACAAGGATATTTTATAGGATGGGTGGAGCAGGGAGGGGGGAGGGGAAACCTAATGCGAAAAATATTGAAGATTTTTTACAACTCAAAAATGACAAAATACCTTTGATGAAGGCACAAAAAGACATTACTGAAGATGATGGCAACACTAATTACTTCTTGACGAGTCTCTGGAGCCCAATACACTCCAAACTCCCTTCCTCTGCAGTAGCAAACATCTGAGAAACCGCAGTGAGTCTTGTAGAAAGTTCTACTACAAAACAAATATGGTGCACTACATTATTGCACCTTATCATTATACTTTTTCTTTTTTGCTGTTATATTATTTGAAAATTTGTATCCTGCAGCACGCACTGAAATGTATTATGATTCATTCTCTAATGCTAATCAAAATTTGTATGGAAGATTTTTAGTTCTCCAAGTAGAGAGAGAGAGAGAGAGAGAGAGAGAGAGAGAGAGAGAGGAAAAAACTCTCCTAAATGTCCTTCACTATTTATGAAACAAGTCTATAGTCTTCTATTTCTTCTGTGCTTCAAAACTTGGTGAGTTATCGCACTATCAAAATAGTACCAATAAAATACATCAATGTTCTACACAATAACACAGACTAATCCTGCAGTGTCTGAGGGTAGACTGAACTTGCCCATATTCTTTCTGTTAGCCATCTGTAGTGACCTCCATGTTAAACGCTAAAACTTTCTGCCTCCCTTATTCCTACTGCAACAGAAAAATTGAGATAGAAAACTCTTAGAGACAAAGACGAAAATTTAAAAATTTGACATGGTGAGATCAAGCAATTCAGAGGAAAGTCCACGAAAATGCTGTTCCTCTCGTCCTTGGTTTCATTACATGAATTTCCTAAAATAAATATTATTCCTAAGAGCTATCTGAAGTTGTTTGAAAACAGACATAGGTTGAGCTAAGGCACATAATTATTTACAAATTGTGGTATTACACTCACACAAAAATATGAAAGTGAAACATTCAAAAAGAAACATATTGCGTGTAAGTCAACTTGGATGTTGATAAAATTATAAATGTAATTCTATTTTTTGTCATTGCCATTTTAGATCTACAACTAGAAAGCACCTAAGTGGAATAATGCGAACTTTTATTGTATTCCATCTGCAGCACTGTTTCATCTTAGTTTACTCTTCTCTTGTAGTTCCAAATACGAAAGTACATTCTACTATTTGTGGGACAGAGTATAACCCTACTTTTTATGACATACATACATATATATTCGAGGTTTCCTGAACATGGGCGGGTAAAACCATACAAAGGTCCAATACTAGTCCTGCACTGATCACTAGTAACTCTTTTTTCCATCCTGTAATGTGTGACATGGTGCTGAAGTGGAAGAACTCCATAGGCTTGCAAGTATGATAAGCATTTGCTTGTAAAGTAAGTCAGAAATATGTGGCACTGTCATTTGAAAAACTATTTTGTACTTTTAGCTGTATTTCACTCACAGTAACATATGTCAAAAATGTACTAAGCAGTAAGCTACACATTATCAGACTTTTTCAATACAAGATTTGTTGATCACGTGCACATGCTTGACAAATAGCATCATTTCACAATGAATGATACAAATTAATAAAAAGTAAATGGTTTATTACTAAGCTAAGATGCCACTCTATCCAATATACAAAAACCAGATTTCTTAACTGTATACTTTCTTCATAAACAACTGAGGAATGATACGGCGGAGGGGGGGGGGGGGAGATTGAAATGAAAAGTAACTGTTTTCTTTTGTCAGAAGGAAACTAAAGCTATTACGGAAAAATAAGTTCATAAAATGACGTAACATATTATTTACTGCCAAGAGGTTTTACACTGTGAAAATTAAAGTGGATTTCACTTGCCATGCAGTATGAACACCCTGGATGACAATTTACGTTGGCTAGAGTGGGCCAGTCCAGTACATCCCATCCTGGCCTGTCCCAGTGTGCAGTGTGAATGCAGCCTAATAGTGTGTTGATAAATATTTGACACACAAAACATCTTTGACATTACGTCAATTCTACATGTATTGGCTATATGGACAGAGGCAGAAAGCAATACAAGTCCATACATGGCCTATATCCAATTATATATTCCATAGCTTCTAGTGTATCTCCTATTATAAGCATTTTTTGTCTCTGTTGCTGAATTATTTTTCACAGCACAGTACCTAGACCAAGAATTTTTCTGACACAACCAGCTGATTGACTGTCCTGTGGGTTCTTGGTAGAATATTTTATACATTATGAATGAAAACACCCGTGGAACTGATGTAATATTCTGCAATATTTATTATTTTATTTTACGTACTTGTTTTCAGCTGTTGTGCCTGATGATGTAGCAGCCAAAAATCAGTTACGAACTGATTTTTGGCTGCTACATTGGCTGTTGTATTACAACAGTGTTGTGTGTGTTTTCACTCATAAAATAATTATATTATTTTGTGATTCAACTGTGATGTTTCTTTAGCCACCATTATTGCAACTGACTGATGGATCAAAGGGGGGGGGGCACACATATAAGATAGTGTATTACATTTGGCCCAACTGAATGTGTGATGAACAGTGTGCTGCGATGTACATGTGCTTCACATGACACATACAGCTTCATGGCCACAGTCAAGGGTTGTTGTAATGTTCTCACTAACCAGTATGTATTAAGATTGGAAATCATAAGGAGAGATGTACAGAAGCAAATGGATGTGAATCACATGAAATAACAGGTAGTAGCATCATCATACTAATTATATTTGTGGCACGTGTTTTGTAGCATGTGTTAAGCAGTCAGCCATGATTTTCCTGCTGGTGCATGTATTCATCTCAATAGGCAGTGAATCTGGCACCTTCAGTGTGGGTGCACAACTATGTTCAATCTTCTGCGGGAATCTCAATGTAGCAGACATGGAGGACATGGACGGGAAATGCGGATAAGTGGTGCTGGGTGGGAAAGAGCATCAGTCAGGAGGCGTGCCGAGAAAGTCTGCACTGTTGTGATAAACACAGTCTGGATGACATAGTTGATCAGTGATTAACAAAACTGCCTAGTAAGCAGGAGATCCCGAGCCTGAATCCTGGTCCAGCATACTTTTTCACCCATTACCACTGATGCAGCTGACATCAATAGTTTCTTCCCTTTCTTTGTCTTTCTCCTCCTCTCCATCTTCAATTTACATAATATGTATCACAGCTGCAGATTCTACATGGTGTCTGTTCTTTTGGCCATGTCCGAGAGAAGAGACACCATGCATTTGTATAAAATGTGCACGTTACACTAGCAATGTTCCAAGAGCCTTCTGATGTGACCAGAGATCACACTGAAATGTTTCCAGTAAGTTCATACTGTCACATCCTCGAGTGACAAAGTGGCAGCTGTGGAAGCACAACATGATAAAAATTATTCAAAGAGGATTGAAATTGCTGTAGGTCAATGAAGGCATAAATTGTTTGCAAAATGTTTTTGAACACTACATGTCTGATTCTAACCACTCATAGACCTCAATATACCAATCACTGTTTTAACTATGCTGCCAACACAGACCTGGTGCCACACTTTGATTTTAGTTTTTTCTGAGAGCTAAAACTCCCTGGCTCAGTTTTTAAAATGAAAGTTTGAAAACCAATTTAAACAGATAGAATGACCCCTCATGTTTAAATAAATCACGCTGTGAAACAGTTTTCATTTTATAAGAGAACATCACTTACATGGGTTTCAGACAGATCTGCTTTCCTAGCAAGTGAGGAAAAGCTTTTGTACCTTAAATTCTGCCTGAGCTAGTTTTGCAAGAAAACTTTTATTTTTAACTGGAATAAAAAAGCTATTGCACAGGAATAATGCAACATTATAGCCCATAATCATTAGTTGTAGCATGAATTTTTGGGTATGCCCCTGAACAAAATAGGGAAATCTGAAATTCTCAATGGAGTCTCGTACTTGCACTAGGGAACACTGAACCTAATCACTGTTGGCAAATGGGTGCAGGAAGGAGTTGGGGAAATTCTTGGCATATAGAAACAATGAGAAAAGGAAAATTATGCTTGGAATAAAAGACGATGAACACTTTTAAAAATGATGGAGAAATCTCAGGAAGACCCTGATAATTTAGTTGAATGACAATCCTATGAAAAGTTGAGATTCAGACAGGTGCAACAAAATGACTGTTAAACAAGTAAGCTTTCAGCCAAAAGGCCTCCTTCTGAAGTAGAAAATAGATACATATTCACACAAGAACAACTCACACACGTGGCCACTGTCACTGGCCACTGGGGCTGGAAAATGGACTGCAACTATGCCTGATGGTAGAAGCAAGAAACAGCACCAGTCCTTTCACTGTGACTATTTGGAATCAACATCTTCTCTATATGGTGAGTAGTCATCTATCCTTTTCATAATATTGTCATCAGACCATCCTGAACTTTCCACCATTTGATAATTTAGTCAGTAATGTTATGAATCAAGGAATCTAAGTGCTGCAGAAGTTCAAATTTTCAGAGTAGGAAAGGGCTTTCACAATTCATTTCAGTATATATCTACAAAGTTGATTGTTATTAACTACTTGTATACCTCTACTACCTGAAGGAGAGCGATTATTGGAGCCACGTAAGACGAAATGTGTGGTACCAATGTCACTGCTGTCCAGCGAGCATTGCACCAGCCGGCCCCCAGATGGAGACAGGAACCATTCCGAACGTGTCCTCATCCTCGCTGTCTGGCGTTCGTGCACCTACGTGTAAGTCGGCAGACATTAACTCACAATGAACCACCCAATACTTCCATTTACAGTTCTGGCTGTGATTTTATTTATTTGGAAGTTCATACATTATTAAAATTGTTGGTAAGGTACAAAACTTTTCTCACAAATTCAGAAATGCTGTTTCAATCTACAAGAATTCATTTTTCTATACCACAAAATTTAATTGATTTTCATTTTAAATGTGATCCAGTATGCCAGTGCATTCTATGCATGATCTACGCACATTTAACTTCTGATTTAATGAGTGCAACTAACATAATTAACAAAGTTTCGGTAAGCATCAACTGTATGGAGAATGTCATCAACAGAGCACTATGAAAATTTCCATCAAATTATGTGCTACTATAAATGATTCATTCACTTTCAAAGCTCTATATTTTTCAAAGTATTACAAGTAGAAATATGAATGTTGAATGCAAAGGACTGTAAATCCATAAAGTTTGCATTTTGCAATCTACAAATGTACTAAGAGTGCCCCTCTGGTCACACGACACACAGCCAAGTGATAGTCAAATTTGTCTCATAATTTACGTAGAACATCCTGTGAATGGTCATCACAGCAGCAGTGATGCTTTCTCTCAGCTGTTTCACTGTTCTTGGCAGTGAGGGTAGTAAACACAGTCTTTAACGTACCTCCAAAGGAAAAAGTGACAAGGCATTAGGTCCGGCAACCTGGGAGGGTCAAGGGATAAAAGCTGTATCACCCTCACCCTCTCCACAGCTGCCTCTGGCATACTTAGTCGACTGGTACTTTTCTGTTTACAGAGGCAACCAGTGCCCCTAAATTGTCAATATCACCGCACAATGCTCTATTTATATGATGGTTCCTTTCCATAATTCCTTCGGAATACATGCTGCACTGTTGTAACAGATAAACATCTTGTATATTCCAACACAGAAAAACTCTTTTCTTGCTCTGTCACTATTTTGTCGATTCACTGTGCTCATAATGGAAGCTGATGGGCACAATGAAAATTTGGCGAATTTACAGTTCTGTTCATGTATCAATTATATTTGTATAGTTAATACTTCGGAAAATAAAGGACTTTGAAAATGAATGAATCATTTATAGTAGCCTTGTATTTAAGGCAAGCATTATTTGGAGGCACAAGATCGGTCATTTCATTATTAAAACTTGAGCTTTCAGGAATTATTCATTTCTCCATATCCCATCTATACTGAAACTTCAATCAGCTGTGACATCTCTATTCTCCTTATGAGTGTGACACCGAAAGCTTTAAGAATGGAATGCGTTAAAATAATTTACCTTCACAGCATTAGAGAAGTATTCTACATAATTTTCTATACATTCGTTTCAAGATCTTAGCAATAGCTCCATGCAACACCTCCACGATAAATTTATTAATGAACAGTTTATAGATAGTCGTAGGCTCATTCTGGGTGTGGTTTCTTTCACTTCTCACAAGGTAGGTCTGAGTTGTATAAATGTGGAATTCTCAAGAACTTTTAATTTTATATACAATATATGAATAAGAAAATATAGGACTGCTGTGAACTGGATAGTGAATGCACCATCATAGCCAAGATAGACTCAAAGATAAGACTCACGACAGTAATAGCAGTATACATGTCTAATAGTTCTGTATATACAATCGCACCAATAGTATTGGCACATGTACGTGCTACCTCACATACCAGACATTACAATTCTGTCCACAGTGCCTACCATTAACAAAAAAATGCAGTGTTAAGGGCAAACATGTATCTCCTCTGCACACAAAAAGTATTGGCACAGAGTGTGGCTTCTCGGTATATTGATGGGTTTTCAGGTACCGGAACGCCATCTGCTGATGCAATAAACAATGCGTGTTGTTGACGGCCCTGTCATTAGTATGTTGCTGTATTGCGCGATAGTGGTCAGCATGGGGCTGAAGAAGAAGGAGAGAATGGTATTGCTCCATTCACAAGGGAGAAGCTATTGACAAATCCCAGCAGAGATGTCTGTTAGCTACACAACGGTACGAGCCATCATTCATAAATATAAAGAGACTGGAACAACAGTGAGTAAGTGTCGTCCTGGATGTCCAAAAGTGCTTACAACCAAAGAGCGTCGCCGTATCATCACACTTGCTCGGAAGGAACCTGCTACAAGTGCAGCAACTATTGCTGAGGTTGTTCAGACAATGTCCGACAAGATGGTTAGTGTTCAAACTATACGAAATGTGTTGAATGAGGCTGACATGCATGGACGTTCTCCCATGAAAAAGCCATACATATCGGAAATTAACTGGCAGAAATGCCTGTAGTTTGCCAAGGACTACATCAGCAAGCTGATGGAGTTTTGGAACACTGTGATATTTAGCGACGAATCCAAGTTCAGTGCGTTCGGATTTGATGCGAGAAAGAAAGTTTGGGGCAAGCTGAGTACGCACTTCGACATCAAACACATGCATCCCGGTCAAACATGATGGGGGCAGTATCATGATCTGGGGTTTATGGTGGTGTCCGGCATTGGAGATCAAGCTGTAATCCATGGTACAATGGATCATCTGAAATACGTCGACGTGTTGCGAGGTAATTGACATGCTAGTGCACAGACATTGGGCTTTACTGGGGTGTTTCATTTCCAGCAAGACAACAACCCAAAACATACCGCCATGAAAACACAGGAATGGCTACTGTACAATGTCCCCAGAAGGGTTCTAACAGCACCTCAGAGCCCTTGTTTGAACCCTATTGAGAACCTGTGGGCTCATCTTGACACTCAAGTCAGTCTATGGCATCCATCCGATAAAAACGTCTTGGAGAAACTGCTCCTGGAGGAATGGTCGAAAATTATCACCCAGAATTTAATACAAAGCATTCATAGGCATTTACATGCTGTTATAGACGCTAAAGGGGTGCACACTAGCTATTAGAAGATGAACATCAATGACGAAAACGAACACACTGTCCGATTCATATGTGTGTGCCAATACTTTTTTGGATGCAGAAGAGCGATGTTTATTTTCATAACACTGTATTTTACTTTACGGACAGGTGATTTGAACATACTTGTAACCTATGTAATGTAAGGTGGCACGTGTCTGGGTTCTTTTATGAAATATACGTTTTGTTTAACCTACAACAACTAAAATGAAACTGTGCCGATACTTTTTGGTGCAATTGTATGTCCAATACCTCACTATATGGGGAAGAGATTATAAGAATGTGTGGTAAGATAAAACAAATTATTCAGTACATTAAGAGAAACAAAAACTTAACTGTGTTGTGGGAATGGCATTTGACAGCAGGAAAAGGAAGAGAAGGAAAAATAGTTGGAGAACTTGGAACTGGGGGGGGGGGGGGGGGGCTCAAAGCAGAATTTTACCTGGAGCACAGATTAATCACTGTTAATACTTGGTTTGAGAATCATGAATGAAGCTGTATATGTAGAAGAGACCTAGAGACAATGGAACATTTCAGACTGTTTATATGTATAATAGGAAGACAGAGACTTTGAAACCAGATTTTCAACTGTGAAATGTTTCCAGGGGGATATGAGAACTGCAGATCAGATGCTCTGTTTATTAACTGCAAACTAAAACTGAAGAAGCCACAATGAGATACGAAATTAAGGAGATGGGGCATGGACAAGTTGAAAGAAACAGGTGCCACGACAAAAGTTTAAAGGGAGCATTATGCAACTATTGATTGAAGTATAGGAAACAAATACAATGGAAGAGCAATGGGATGCTTTGCAAGGTGAAATAACGAAGAACAAAGGCAACAAGAGCGATAGTTGTGGTCAGTATCCCCTTGCCTTGTAGCTGTGGAACCCCCTCGACACGCTGTGGTGACGGTGACTACCAGTTCCGCAGGCTGTAATGCTGTGCACGCCGTGTCGTCCCAGAGCATAATGTACTCGCCATCTGCCCATGCCTTGTGGATGAAGCCATGCTGTGCACCATGTGGTTGTGGGGACAGAGCACTTATGTGTGTGGCGTGCTGTCTAACTCTATGGACCAAAGCAGATAGCTTCGCAGCAGTCAGTGCTGGCATAGGGGCGATAAATTCTACCCAAAGGTTAAGACTTCCACCATACCTGATTTCAGCTAACATCTCTAGCAACAAGGCAAAAAGACAAGGTGCAAAAGAAATCCTTGGATAATATATAAGATACTGAATTTTACTGACGAGAGGAAAAAGTATAAAGATGCAGTAAACGAAGAAGACAAAAGAGAAGACCGATGTCTAAGAAATGAGACTGACAGAAGTGAAAAACTGAAAAGCAGAAGTGGCTGGAAGAGAACTGCCAAGCTGTAAAAGCATGCATGACTTTGGGAAAGATAGATGCCGACTACAGAAAAGTTAAAGAAACCTTTGAAGAAAAGAGAAACAGCTGTATGAATATCAAGAGCTCACATGGCACGACAGTACTAATCAAAGACAGGAAGGCTAAAATGTAGAAAAATATACAGAAGTGTTATATACAGGAAAAGAGCTTCAACATAATAATATGGAAAGGGAAGAGGAAGTAGAGTAGATTACGTGGAAGATATAACACTGCAAGAGAAAATGGGTGGAGCACTGAATGGTCTTTGTCAAAACTAGTCACTTATGAATGTATGGAATTCCTTTAGAATTATTAGGATCTCTGGAACAATCCACTGTGACAACTACTCCATCAGGCATGCAAGATAAAATCACACAGGTAAAATACCATCAGGCTCCAACAAAAATGTAACAGATCTAATACCAAACAGAAGAGATGTGGACAAGTGTGAATATTGTCAAACTAGCAGATTAGTAAGTCATGAATCCAAAATAATAACATGTGTTATTTACAGGAGTATGAAAAGACTGGTAGAAAATGACATCTGGAAGATCAGTTTGATTTCCAGTGAAATATAAAAACACGTGAGACAACACTGTGTTAGGACTTATCTTAAAAATCTACATGTACATACATACTCTGCAAATCACTGTGAATGCATGGTAGAGGGTACTTAGCACAGTTAGGGTTTCTACAGTTCTTGTCGCATATGGGGAACATCAAAACAATTCAGATGCGTACTTCTAGATTTGTTACCAGTATGTTTTATCACTACGTGAGTATTATGAAAACACTCCTTAAACTCCATTGTGAATCCCTAGAAGAAAGGTGATGTTCTTTAAGTGAAACACTACTGAGAAAGTTTAGAGAACTGGCATATGAATGATTCTCTAGCCACCAACATAGGTCTTGGATTAAGGCTCACAAAGAGAAGACAAAAAAAATCATGGCTCATACTGAGGCGTACAGACACTCATTTTTCTCTTGTTCAATTTGTGAATGGAACAGGAAACAGAATTACCAGTAGTGGTATGAGATACCCTCTGCCATGCATCATATGGTGGCTTATGGAGTATGTATGCAGATGGAGATGTAGAATACTAAGTTCCCCATATAAAATTCAGCTGTCAGTAGCACAATTAGGAAAATTACATTTATCATACAAATAAATTTCCTAATAGTGCAACTGGCAATGGAATTCTATTCTGAAATATATACCACAGTTGCTGCAAAAATAACAGTTATGAATAAAAAGATAAGAATACTAAGTGAACATAATGGTCATCAACCAATTTTTTTGGAGCTTCAATGCAAGGGTTAGCAGAACAATATGAGCATATACTAACAATGAGAATAGAAACTGAGAGATTTTGTAACTTTGAACAGAATGAAATGAAGTGATACTTTTTTTCAGAAAAAGATACCATAGATATACAGAGGCTCTCACCGATTACATATTCCTCATAGGTTATGTTACTATCACCAGTACTACAGATCAGAATATATATGATATGAAAGTATTTAGAAGATATGGCATAGCAT
This sequence comes from Schistocerca nitens, assembly GCF_023898315.1. Classification (NCBI taxonomy): domain Eukaryota; kingdom Metazoa; phylum Arthropoda; class Insecta; order Orthoptera; family Acrididae; genus Schistocerca; species Schistocerca nitens. The sequence goes on along the minus strand of NC_064617.1, from coordinate 440,561,605 downwards.
TAGATTATTAATAGTTAATATATTCACTTAATGAAGACAGCCTTGGAAGCTAAAAAATGGGACAATACGTAAAAATTCACCACAAAAACTGTTGAAGAAACAGTAAAAAAAAGGTGGGGGAGGAGATGAGAAATTAAAGCAGAAAATGAGAGTCTGGAGATAATCACTGACTAAAAATATTAACTTGCACAGTACATCAGAGAGATAGACAATACATCCTTATAAAGAATATGGAAGAAAGTGAATAGATAATTCATTCACTTTAACCAATGTAGGGAAACAACTGCTGGAAGGGGAACTCAATCCAGGTTCTCACAAATTAAAGTTAACTGCTTTATCACTGCGACATAGTCCTCGTTATTGACATGAAGAGTAAAATGAACTTTAATGTAAAGGCCAGATGTCCCAAACCCATGAGGACACCATTATACAGATGGTACAGAATCCTAGAATGAGTACATCTAAACTAAAGATCGGAAATGAAAATTTCTTGTTTTAACTGACATGATAACATCCATTTTGTATTAAAAACGTATTAACATTATAGTAACAGTTCTCAATGATTATCATGAATCTCAGTGCACAAATGGCATTTTTCCGCACTGTCACATATTTCTGTTGTTGGTTGTTAAACAAGAGCTGCTAGGATGCTAACAACTTCCCAATGGAGGATATCAACATATTGCCTGTTGAATTTCATCTCAGTATACTCGGCAGACATTTGTTAAATAATTTTTCAGATGTTTCAGCAACACATGCTGCTGGCATTCTCAAAAATTTACCTCCTATTGTTAGTTGCTGTCCAGAGACAAGCCCATGGGCAGAGGTTATATGTACCCTCCATCCAAAACTTTGCAGGAGGCAGAGTGAGAGGGTGTGTAGGATGTGGGTGGGCATTTCCATGGTCATTATCACTATACCTCCCAATTTGTTAGTCGCAACAGGTGTTCACTGCAGCTCAGAATTTCACAGTCAGTTTTATCTTGCGGCTTTCTTCTTTTCTGTTAAAACTATTGTCATGTTTATGAATTTTAATGGCTGCCCCCCCCCCCCCCCCAAAAAAAAGGAGGGGGTGTAGCTCTTCTCCAATCCAAGAACCTTCATATCACTGAATTTTATTGCGTGGTTGGTATTGCACATGCACGCTTTACCAAAGCTGATTTATTCAAGTGTCACAACCTGCAATACTGTTTATGTTCAATGATCCTAGTATTGCTGGATCATATGGTAATTCCAACATAGACTTTTCCGCATATGGTATACGGTACACTCTTGACATTTCAGGTGAGTGCTTTTTGTCCTCTGCTGATCTGACACACACTCTGATCTTGGTAAGTTTGTATATAGTTTTTACACCATATTCATGCAATATACAATTAATTCTATCAGTAACCCTGTAGATATTTGGCAAGAAGTCTACGCCCGATTTCTTCTTCTAATGTTAGTTTTTGTGACAATGGTATCGATTGTTGCTCACAAAACACTCCACATTTTCATCTCGTGTCTGAGGTTCTACAACTCACAAATTACTTTTTCACATGTTATGAGTGTATCAACCACACTTATTTTCTGGCTCAATTGATGATTTGAAAGTTTATGCTGATATTGGTCTGTGTGGGTTGGTTTTAAGCACATGCCGAGGTCCAGGTTCTCACCATTCCTCATAACCAGCACATTGAGAAATGGTAGCCGATTATCCTTTTCTACTTCCACAGTAAATATAATGTTGGCATTGAGACTGTTCAGTTATGTTAGGGAGCCACTGAGCTGTCCCTCAGCACTGCCGTGCATTACAATCGTGTACTGACGTACCTGTCATACACACCTTAGGTTTACAAGGTGCAAGATCCTGCATGTTTCTTTGAAACTGCTCCATAAAGAAATTGGCAATTCCTGCCAGCTGTTCATAGAAATCAGCATTCCATGTAAAGTAGCTTGTAGTAAGAAATACAAGAAACAGCATGGTAATGTGCTGTTGGAAAATGGAACTGATATGCTCCAGAGACTCGCTGAGTGGCACTTTGGTAAACTTGGAACCAACATCAAAGCGGATCAGGATGCAATCTGGTCCAAATTTTACTTTATTCAACTTATTGACGATATGTTTTGAATTTTTTATAGTGTCAGTCTTTTGCAAAGGCAGCTAAATCAGAGAGGCCGGTTTATCCATCAGTGAGCCAGGGCACTTATGATCAGTCTTAATGGTACACCGCCTTTGTGGTCTCTGGAAACACATACAGCTCAGGTGGAAGGGATTGTGTTCTGCACAGATCCCTTTATACGTTCACTGAGAAAGAAGATGACTTGGTTAACCTGTCTGCATTCTATGTGGCCTGTTGCATCAGAACCGTGCTTAGCTTTCAAAATGTCACTGGATTTAGTAGGTCACATATCTTCTACTCACAAGCTGTGGTCTTCATTACAACAGCTGCATTTCTCCTATCACAAGCAGAAGCAATGTGCTCTTGTCAGCATTAAGACTACTGACAGCTTGTAATTCTTCTCGTTTCATGTTGCAAGCTCATGGTTTTGCCTGACACCGTATCCTGGTGATTTCACTTCATATTTCCTCAGTTTTTTCACAACGGTCTGTGGATGGCCACTCCAGTGTTAACAGTAACCTCCACAGATAAAGTAAACTGGGGAGGATAAACTGGCTGGGAAAATAGCAGGAAAGTTAAAGTGGGGATGCACTGTCATGAGTGACAAAATACCAGTGGTTATAGGGTTTAGAAAAGACCCTTTTTTAGGGTAGGGAGAACAGAAAGAAATCAAATTTTAAGAGAGTTTAGAACTGAGACAAACCTTCAGTTTGAGAAAGAGACCAAAAAACATAATTCTAGCTTATTAATTAGCATAAACAGCTATTGGTTAAGAATTTTCAACAATCAGCAGATATTTCAACTCTACCCAATTTTAACTCAGTCAATGTGAAATGTCAGCTATCTTCACTGCATCAAAATATTCGAGGACTGAGAAATAAAATTAATGAATTAATTATCTGCATAGATGAATTAGAGTCCTCAAGCCCAGATGACATAATCTGCCTCTCTGAATATCATGTGACCAATGGTACAGAACTTTTGAGTGTTACAGGGTTTAGGTTAGCATTTCACTTTTGTAGAGCAGAAATGGAGAAAGGAGGAGTTGCAACATTTATCAGGAACTGTCATAAATGTAAGAACATAGACATTCATAAATTTTGCCTAGAACAGCATATGGAAGCATGGGCAACAGAAGTAGAATTTCACAAAAAATCCTTCATAATATTAAGTGTATATCGAGCACCTGCAGGTAACTTTAATCTGTTCATAAACCACCTTGAAGCTGTACTGGCCCATTTAACAAACAAAAACAAAGAAATAGTGATTGCTGATGATTTCAATGTAGATTTCCTGAAAGACTCTCCCAATAATAATGTATTTGAGTTAGTAACACTATCATTCAACTTAATCCCCACTGTAAAGTTCCCCACTAGGGCAGCCAATTGCTCACAAACAGCCATTGATAATATCTTCACAGAAAAGTCCAATGAACTAAATTATATTACAAAACCAACAGTCAAATGCCTCTCAGACCATGACAAGCAGTTCCTTCTGTTAAATGTTAATACTGAAAAGGATATAAAATCTGTTAAATCTGAGCTCAAGAGGGTAATCAATAAGCCAAAAATTGATTATTTTAGGACACTCCTCAGAGACATTCACTGGACTGATGTTTACAGTGCTCATGGCATGAATGAAAAATGTAACACTTTTGATAATAAAGTGCTTACCTTATTAAAACAATGTTTTCCTCCAAAACTAACCAAGGTTAGAGCAAAGTCTACAAAGAAGCCAAGGGATAGGGGTATCTAGTAAAACAAAAAGAAAACTGTATCTATCAATCCAAAACAGTTCTGATGTTGATGTTATAGCACATTACAAGAAATACTGCAAAATATTAAAGACTGTAATATGAACATCAAAGCAAATATATTACAAGGAAAAGATAGTCATGTCAGATAACAAAATAAAGACAATATGGGATATAGTGAAGGAGGAGACCTGTAGAACCAGACATGAAGAGGGACAAATAGCATTAAGAGTAAATGATACATTGGTGACAGATGTGTGTAGTGTTGCAGAACTTTTTAACATACATTTTATAACTGTTACTGAAAAGATGGAGTTGTCAGGTTCTGTAGAGGCTACCATGGAATACCTCAGACCAGATATTTCACGTAACTTCCATAATATGAATTTGACCCTAACTACCCCAGCAGAAATAATGTACATCATAAAATCTTTAAAATCAAAAACATCTAGTGAGTATGATGAAATATCAACAAAGTTAATTAAAGAATGTAATTCTGAGTTAAGTAACATGTTAAGCTATCTGTGTAACCAGTTGTTTATCAGTGGAATATTTCCTGAAAGGTTGAAATGTGCTGAAGTTAAGCCACTGTTTAAGAAGGCAGATAAAGAAATAGCATAAAATTACCGTCCAATTTCACTTTTGCCAGCATTCTCAAAATTTTTAGAAAAAGTAACGTACAATCGGCTTTATAACCATCTTATCTTAAATAACATACTGTCAAAGTCGCAGTTCGGGTTTCTAGAGGATTCTGACATTGAGAAGGCTATCTACACTTACAGTGAAAATTAGCTTAATTCATTAGACAAAAAATTGCAAGCAACTGGTATATTTTGTGATCTATCAAAGGCATCTGACTGTGTAAATCACAATATCCTTTTAAGTAAATTAGAATATTTTGGTGTAACAAGAAATGCTGCAAAATGGTTAAGGCTTATAATACTGGCAGGAAACAAGAGGTGTTATTAGAAAAGAGACATATATTAAGCTATCAGGCATCATCCAACTGGGAACTAACTACATGTGGGGTCCCAGAGGGTTCCATTTTAGGGCCCTTACTACTTCTTGTGTATATCAATGACCTTTCATCAGTAACAGTACCAGATGCCAAGTTCGTTTTGTTTGTCCATGATACAAACATTGCAATAAATAGTAAATCAAGTGTAGTCTTAGAAAGATTGGCTGATAAAATATTTGTGGACATTAATCATTGGTTCCTAGACAATTCTTTGTCACTACACTTTGAAATAACACACTATATGCAGTTCAGAACTTGTAAGGGGTGTCCCACGAGTATATGCCTCAACCACGATGACAAGCAGACAGAAGAAGTGGACATTGTTAAATTCTTGGGATTACAGCTGAAGTGTCATAACAAATCTCTATTTGCAGTGTGAATTGTGTCAGACATAGGGGATATAAAAATGAAAAAGCTGGCATACTATGCTTACTTTCATTCCATAATGTCGTATGGGATTATTTTTTGGGGCAATTCATCAAGCCAAGGCAAAGTTTTCCAGGCACAAAACATGCAGTAAGAGTTATATGTGGTGTGAACTCAAGAACATCCTGCAGAAGCCTGTTTAGGGAACTGGGGATACTAACTACTGCTTCCCAACATATTTATTCCTTAATGAAATTTGTCATTAAAAATATATCACTTTTTCAACCAACAGCTCAATTCATGGAATCAATACTAGAAACAAGAATAATCTTCACAAAGATTTAAAGTCAGTCACTTTTGTACAAAAAGGTGTGCATTATTCAGGAACGCACGTTTTCAATAACTTGCCAGCAGCCGTAAAACGTTCAGTTTAAGAGAAGCCTAAGTTTAAGAGGAGCCTAAAGGATTTATTGGTGGCCAACTCCTCCTACTCCACTGATGAATTTCTCAGTAGAACCAACTGATTTTTGTGTGTGTGCGTATATATATTGTGGTCCACTGATCATGACCGAGCCAAATATCTCACGAAATAAGCATCAAATGAAAAAACTACAAAGAACGAAACTTGTCTAGCTTGAAGGGGGAAACCAGATGGCGCTATGGTTGGCCTGCTAGATGGCGCTGCCATAGGTCAAATGGGTATCAACTGCGTTTTTTAAAATAGGAACCCCATTTTTTATTACATATTCATATAGTACATAAATAAATATGCATGTTTTAGTTGGACCACTATTTTCGCTTTGAGATAGATGGCACTGTAATAGTCCCAAACATATGGCTCACAATTTTATACGAACAGCTGGTAACAGGTAGGTTTTTTACATTAAAATACAGAATGTAGGTACGATTGAACATTTTATTTTGGTTGTTCCAATGTGATACATGTACCTTTGTGAACTTATCATTTCTAAGAATGCATGCTGTTACAGCGTGATTACCTGTAAATATCACATTAATGCAATAAATGCTCAAAATGATGTCCGTCAACCTCAGTGCATTTGGCAATACGTGTAACAACATTCCTCTCCACAGTGAGTAGTTTGCCTTCCGTAATGTTCGCACATGTATTGACAATGCGCTGATGCATGTTGTGTTGTCGGTGGATCATGACAGCAAATATCCTTCAACTTTCCCCACAGAAAGAAATCTGGGGATGTCAGATCCGGTGAATGTGCGGCCCATGGTACGGTGCTTTGATGATCAATCCACCTGCCATGAAATATGCTATTCAATACCACTTAAACCGCATGCGAGCTATGTGCCGGACATCCATCATGTTGGAAGTACATCGCCATTCTGTCATGCAGTGAAACGCCTTGTAGTAACATCGGTAGAACATTACGTAGGAAATCAGCATACATTGCACCATTTACACTGCCATCGATAAAATAGGGGCCAATTATCCTTACGCCCATAATGCCGCACCATACATTAACCCACCAAGGTCACTGATGTTCCACTTGTCACAGCCATCATGGACTTTCTGTTGCCCAATAGTGCATATTATGCCAGTTTATGTTACCGCTGTTCATGAATGATGCTTCATCACTAAACAGAACGCATGCAAAAAATCTGTCATCGTCCCGTAATTTCTCTTGTCCCCAGTGGCAGAACTGTACACGATGTTCAAAGTCGTCGTCATGCAATGACTGGTGCATAGAAATATGGTACGGGTGCAATAGATGTTGATGTAGCATCCTCAACACCGACGTTTTTGAGATTCCTGATTATCGCGCAATTTGTCTGCTACTGATGTGCAGATTAGCCGCGACACTAGTTAAAACACCTACTTGGGTATCGTCATTTGTTGCAGGTTGTGGTTGACGTTTCACATGTGGCTGAACACTTCCTGTTTCCTTAAATAACGCAACTATCGGGCGAACGGTCCGGACACTTGGATGTCGTCGTCTAGGATACTGAGCACCATACATAGCACATGCACAGTGGGCATTTTGATCACAATAGCCATACATCAACATGATATTGACCTTTTATGCAATTGGTAAATGGTCCATTTTAACATGGGTAATGCATCGCGAAGCAAATACCGTCCGCACTGGCGTGTTACGTGATACCACGTACTTATACGTTTGTGACTATTATAGTGCCATCTATCACAAAGCGAAAAAAGTGGTCCAACTAAAACATTCATATTTCTTTATGTTCTAGATGAATAAAAATGGGGGTTCCTATTTAAAAAAAAAAATGCGGTTTGGTCTATGGCAGCGCCATCTAGTGGGCCAACCATAGTGCCATGTGGTTCCCCCCTTCAAGCTGGGCGAGTTTCGTTCTTTGTAGTTTTTTCGTTTGATGCTTATTTCATGAGATATTTGGCCCAGTCACTCCTCTCCTTCACCATTTCAGTGCAATAATGTGTTCATTGTAAACAAGTGAGAGAGAGAGAGAGAGAGAGAGAGAGAGAGAGAGAGAGAGAGAGAGAGAGTGTGTGTGTGTGTGTGTGTGTGTGTGTGTGTGTGTAAGCACAATTTACCTTCTGTACCATTTCAGTGCAGTAAGTCCTTGTAAGTAAGTATTGTAGTAGTTCTATTACATGTTTATTACCTTATAAATAAAAAAAAATGAAATTCAGTGCATTAGTGTTTGTAAAATGATTCTTTCATATAGTGTTGATTAAAAAAAAAAAAAGACGATCATTCCATTTGGATCTGTGGAAGGTACATTAGCTTATTTGTTTCAGTTGTGAATATTTGTCATGTATTATTGTTTTTCTGACATGTTCTACATCCTGGAGGACCTCTTCACTATGGATCAATTGGAATGAAAGTAAATCTAATCTAATCTGGGGATGACTGCGAAATTCTTTCCTTTTTGAAGGACAGACAATTCCTCTGAGAACTGTGTGTGTGACATGTTGGAATCAAATTGTTGATCTGTTTTCCATATCTTTCACACTTTTCCTTCTGACAGCTGGTGAAGTGATCAGTTTGTTCTGCATGCTCCTGTAAGTGGTGCTGATGATCTTGTCTAGGTCATCTCAAGGCATGCTGCCAATGAGAGATACTGTCCAAAAGGTGCTCATCAGTTCTTGCCAAATCACTGCAGGCTACAGGAATTCACTCACGAAGAAAAGCTTATTCAGTCCTGTCGCAGATACAATGTGCCTGAGCATTGGTGAAGAGGAGCTTATATTTCAGGAACTCCTTCATTTATTAAGAAAAGTCACTAAATTTAACATGCAACAAAGTGACACATTGAACAAATATGGCTTTTCTGCCATACATCCCCATGGTGATGAACAGAATCGGCTATGTATTGCATAAACATGGCGTAGAGACTGTGTACAGACTGACCAAGAAGATTGAAAAGTGTCTTAGGTAGACAAAGGACAAAAAGATCTACTCACAATGTTGGGAGTATACTGCACACTGTGTACACGTGGGGAAGTCTATGTTGGAATGACTGAATGACCCATCAGTAACAGGATCATAGAATGTAAACAGTATTACAGGTTGAGAAATTTGCCATGGTGGAGCATGCACTGTTCGAGATGATAATGTAATATAATTCGCTGACATGCAGTTCTCAGTGTGTGGAAGAGCTAGCACAACCGTTTTTTTCACAGAACTCATTGAAATTCATAAAAATGACAACAGTTTCAACAAGAAGGAAGGAAGCCTCAAGATAAATGGATCCTGGATTCCCGTGCTGCAATTAATGACCATTGTGAGTAACAACGTAGGAGCTACAGTGATAATGACCAGAGAAATGTTCCCACAGATGTTTGCATAGTACATATAACCTCCAGTCTGTTATCAGAAATGGAGGTTGATGTTCTCAAAGATGCATGGGGGGGAGTAAATGTACGTTGTCCGTAGATCCTAAGACATAAACCAACAGACAACATGTCCACAAGTGGCCACAAAAGCCTCAACAATTTCGATGAGGATGTGTGTTGATGATATACCCAGGTGTTTAGTTATTTGTAAATTGCACAATTCATGAATGCAACCTCTCACTATAGTGTGGAGTGTGTTAGTTTTACAGTTATAATACACTTTCTCAGTGACATTTATAACAAGATGACCATTTGAAAATAAATATCAGTGTGAGATGAACACCACGATAATGGTACCACATCTTACAGTAAACAAAAGCTATCCTTTCCAACAACTGTGATGATGCAGTTGAAATGAACACAGGGCAACAAGCACTATTCAAATAGGGCATTTCTTATTAACAATAAAAAACTGCACCATTGTGCACTGTAGTACAATACTGCACCGGATAATCCATTTACAGTGCAGAATTCTCAGTTCGAAATTACCTGACACCAACTGAACTAATTTCACTGAAATGTCAATAATCAGACGGTCTTGTGATGGAATCATTACAGTTGCTATAATGTGAAATGATGTCTGTGAAGCAACACTCAGAAATATTGACTACAGAGTAATGAATATGTAATGACTGATGAAAATTTTCACTGAACCTAGATTCAGATCACGATTTCCTACATTTCACAAGTGGTCACCTTAAACATTAAGCTAGTCATATTTTTCAGAAAATAAGGTGGAGACATCAATGTCAATGAGACGTGTGCTCAGATACCCTAATGGTTTGCAGTTCAGTTCCGCCTGTGCTGTGGAGTCTCATTCATATGAGGTGGCTTGATTGACTGACTGATTTGTGCAGTGAGCCAGAACAATGGTGGTCCTATCCCAGTAACATCCACCCCAAAACTGTGATTCTATAAAGTCAGCCAATACACCTAAAGAGTAGTAGGAGACAGTTTACTAGTTCTTTATCAGACACAAGTTCTTCAGGAATTAATGATATGAATATTCTGAGTCGCAGATAGGTACAACAAAAAGATTTTCACACTTAAAGCTTGCAAACGAACATGCGCACACATGTGCGCGCGTGCGTGCGCGCGCGCGCGCACACACACACACACACACACACACACACACACACACACACACACGCACACGTGCGGTTGTAGTCTCAGGCAACTGAAACCACATATTGTTTACGTTCCATCCTGTGTTTTGCATTGTTTGATCTGAATATTCTGTCTCTTTTGACCTCCAGTACTTCCCACTGGAAGATTAAATGTGGTGTGGTTTCATCCTCCTCACCACATGCTCTGCACTTACCCATTGTGCGTGTTTCTTTAAGTCCCCATGGCCAGTCATTAGTCCTACCATGAATTTAATCTGTCTCCTGTTCAAAACCAGGATTCCAGAATTTCTCTTGAAACATGGCTTCAGCATGATTTGCTTGCCATGTTTTTGTTTTTTCTGTCTGCTGATTCCTAATCCAGTTACACAGTTTTGGTTTTACCATCACCACTGCACATGTCCTGGCCAGCTACACAGTTTCGAGTTTACCATCGCCATCGTACTTGTACTGGCCAACCTAGCAGCTTGTTCACTGCCACTAACTCCTGAGAGACCAGGGCCCACTGCAGGTTTACCCTGTTGCTTTCCCCTAGCATCACACAGGCATTATGGCATTCTGAAATGATTCTGATTTCATTACAGGGGTCGATAGAGATTTCAGAACTACTTGGCTGTCTGAATGACTGTAGATGCCATGATCCTTGCAACACCCAAGGACGTCTCCTCTGGACTCACTCATATATCCTGGCCCTAACACCTTCATCTGTTTTTGACCTGTCAGAAAATCTGAATAATATGGTATGTACTTCCACTGTTCTCTACATCAAATTGTTACCCTGAATGGTTTATTGAAGCAGATGGAAGTTATTGTATAGTCATCCAGCATTTCCCCAACCATTCCTATTTTCAACACATTCACTATATTGGTGTGGGATTCTGAATATTCTAAAGGTTCTACCTCTACATCTACATGGATACTCCACAAATTGCAATTAAGTGCCTGACAGACAGTTCTTTGAACCACATTCACATGATTTTCTATTATTCCACTATCAAACAGCACATGGAAAAAATAAGCAACTATATTATTCCCAGGGAGCTCTGATTTCCCTTATTTTATTACGATGATCATTTCTTCCTACATAGGTCAGCACCAACAAAATATTTTCGCATTCGGAGGAGAAAGTTGGTGACTGAAATTTCATGAGAAGATCTTGCCACAACGAGAAATGCCTTTGTTTTAAAGATGTCCACCCCAACTCCAGTATCACGTCTGTGACGCTCTCTACACTATTTCTCAATAATAAAAAACATGCTGCCCTTCTCTGAACTTTCTCGGTGTACTCTCTTAACCTTATCTGGAAAGGATTCAACATTGTGCAGCAGTACTCCAAAAGGGGTAAGACAAATTTAAGCAGTCTCTTTAGTAGTTCTGTTGCAAGTTCTAAGTATTCTTTCAATAAAATGCCGTCTTTGGTTAACCACAAAATTTTGTGTGTGTTCTTTCCAATTTAAATTGTTCGTTTTAACCTGTATGACCTGCTGTTGCCGCCATTGTAACCGAAATGTGTAATGGTTTCCATCCCAGCAGTGTGTGCTGCTAATTCCATCTGTTATGGCTAAGTAGGCCAATCTCAGTACTCTACCAAGCTCCTTAGCAGCCACTTCCTTTTCTATTTTACTCCACCAAATGTAGCCACATAAATTATCATAGATTTTTTTACAGTGGTATTCAGTACATACCCCCTGGGTTGGACCCTAGTTTTTACCACAAGCCCTTATAGTGCACATAAGTGAACATTTCACCTTGGAACACATATTCTTTATATGAGGAGACTTCCTTAATGCACTTCAAGTGTCCCAAAAAGCAGACCGAGCCAGCTAACTGCTCTTTGGTCATTAGTACCCAAAAATTCTAAATAAACTGGCTAGCACAATAAAATATTTTTTCAGTCAGAAGGACAATACACACTGTTTCGGAAAGATGATTTACCCCTGAATGCAAATCTAATTTCAGGATTTCTGTATCAGTCTCTGTTTTCATGTAATCATGGTTTTTGTAAATTTTTATACGGCAGCCTATGTATTATATGTATCTGGAAAAACGACACTCTTGGAATAAGACTTAGAAATGCTAACAGCAAAAACATCTGTAGTACACACAGAAACCAAAGAAACAAGTAACATCATTATTGTTTATTGATGTCAGCAGAATCAAACAAAACAGATATTCTACATAAAGAACATGAAATATATATCGACAAACTGATCGAACAATAGTTTTTACAAACGAAGAAATTAGAACAGAAGGATATGCCGTACTGCACAGAACATAAATGGACATATTATCACATTTTTGCACTATATAAATTACTTACACAAGTTGTGAGCAGTATTTGGCTACATCGATGGCATTGCTTTTAACCAGTGCCAGTCATAACGCTGTACAAAAATGGAGATAAAAGTGGTACTCAATGAGAGGACTAGAAGTATGTTCCTCCCCACATCTGCACAGTCAAGCTTCATCTTGTATGATAACCCACTTCTTGTAATGCCTGTGTTCAGTCATTTCCACAAAGACCATCCCTCTAAATGACCAAATGGCAACTATTTTTCAATTCTGATATGTTATGTGTGGTCAGCATTCCTCTGTTTCCATACTTGAACCCCAGCTTCCTGGGACTTGATTGAAGTGGAGCAGAAGACTGTATGAAACTCTTTCTAAACTTCAACAAAGTGGCAGTGGCTGTTGTTCATGAAGAAGACAGGCTGAGATGTTAAAACCTTTTGCCTCTCCATACTAGCAGCCAATTTACTTCTGGTATCGCACAGGATTATTCCTGCAATTGAATACAATTTCTGTGTAGGTATTGGCTTCAGGCAACCTGTGATTGGCCTGTAGGTTTCATTCAGGGCAATATTGACGTTTTTTTGGATGAGAAAATTTGTAGCATGCATGACTAGCATGCTCAGCAGCAGAGTGCTAGGACAGTTGTTCTTACTGTTGTGGATGGGCCTCCTATCCAGAAGCTTTGCTTTATGTTTATGCAATGTATCTTGAAAGTTAGAGAGCAGGCTAAGGTAACATTGAAGTAAACTGGAGGATAGCTGTGATCTATCTCAATTTGTTTCCACTTCACACATATCTTCTATGACATTTATTTGTTCTTTAAATTAAAGGCACAGACTTCAGTTTTCACTGGATTTGGACTGAGATGATTTTCATCATAACAGTCTGAAAGCCTTTTCAAAGCTTCAGTGAGGTTCTGCTGTACAGTATTGAAGTTTTTATTCTGAGATGCCAGGAGCAAGTGATCCACATACAGTAAGAGGGAGTGGTTGGTCACTGATATATATGTTGAACACTGCCTTGTGGAAGACCTTTCTTCTGTATTCTCCGTCTACTACCCCGGCCTCGGAATTTGACAAAGAAACACCACTTTATCAGAATGGTGGCAATTTGTGTAAGCTAGAATTCCTTGGCAAGATAGCAGACCTTCCTTAAAATTATCTGATAATGTACAGTGTCATATGCTGAAGATAGATCAACATAATCCACTCCAGTAATATCACCTTGTTAAAACCCATCTTGTACGTGCTGTGTCAGTTTAAGTGTCTGTGTGACCTGAAACCAGCCTACTCTGCAATTAAGAGAGGTTCTATGACTGGTAATATTTGTTTCAGAAGCATTCTTTCAAAAGTTTTATACAGGTGATTCAGAAATGAAACTGATCTGAAGTTTCTAGGGTCTGTAGACTGCTTACCAGGCTTCAGGATAGCAAACACTGTAGTCTTCCTTCAGATAACAGTAATGTTATGAAAAAAGTAAGGCCTAAGAAAAGTAGAGAAACATAACTAAACATACTTCCTTTGTGATTCCCTGTAACATTTTGCTTCAGGAAAATTACTTTGTAAGCACCATCAACACTGTGGTACTCCATTTGCCTTGATATACTTTTCAATTTGAGAAATACCTCATGGAACCTTTCTCTGCATTCATTCGTAATGGCACCCAGGTTATCCAGCAAAAAGTCCTAATTATTGTTCAAGAATCTCGAATTAAGTGAGATATTACAACCTGTAAGGTGGTGGTACCATAAAGTTTTTGACAAGTCTCAATTTCATGCGCAGCAGAGGCAGATAAAACATTTTTGCTGTCAACAAGAGGAGTGTTCACCACATGCTTCTGCCCAAGCAGGAGTTCATTTTTCATAATAGTGGTGTTTTTTGTCTCTGCTGTTACATTTGCACAGAAAACAGCAGTGTTTCTTGTACTTGAGTTATGTGCTGAGAAGAACTGCAGCTACCTTGAGGGCTCCACGTATATGACCTTTCTACTTCTCATACTGGATAAGTAGGGAGATGTACTATATTTAGATTAACTTTGCTAGAATCTGTGAACAAATGCCACTCATTTATACTGAAATCATGGTGAAGAGTCTCCACAATATACCTGATATCATTATAAACAATTATGTCACCTTCTTTGAGGAAATATTCATGAAAAACAGCATGGCAGTCAAAATAAACATTCACTCTCACACTATGAAGAAGAAAATTCCATTCTTTAATTGAGAAGTCCATTCTTTCGACAAATTTAAATCAAGAACAAAACTGTAAAGATCCCTCCGAGATGAAAAGAGTGGCTCCTTTGATTCACAGAGGCCTCAACACACAGGATATCTCCTTAGCAGTTCAAAATGGCTCTGAGCACTATGCGACTTAACTTCTGAGGTCATCAGTCCCCTAGAACTTAGAACTACTTAAACCTAAGGACATTACACACATCCATGCCCGAGGCGGGATTCGAACTTGCGACCGTAGCGGTCGCGCGCGTCCAGACTGTAGCGCCTAGAACCGCTCGGCCACATCGGCCGGCCCAATGCCAACAGAAGCTGGCAACAAATACATGACATAACAATAGGTGTTGCATTTCTGAGAGAATAATGCACCCACTGCCACCTGGTGAGGCCGATTAGATGGTACACATTTGTGTGCAGTGTGCAAGACCCCCTCCCAGCTGGTCTACATGGTAGTTTCTCAATGTCATCGCCAGACATCGATTTTATTGCAGAGTGGCACCATCCCTAGTTACAAAGCATTTTATGAATTGTGATAGTAATAAAATACATTTCTCCATTTGCTTCAAAAGATTAAAAATGGGAAGAGGCGCAACAAACTGGCGACATCATATAATGTGAAAACATTCACAATGTCCCTTGGAAGAGTAAGTAAATTTGATTGATACACCAATAATTTTACTGATGTGCCATAAACTCGGGATGATAATTGAATCTGAAAATGTGTGTGCGCTTCAGGTTGAAAAATTGATACCATCCAAAAGAGACGATGACTTGTTATCTTTCACTCCTGCCATTTCTTTGCCTATCTCTTTAATCATTGCCATCTTTACTGGTGGCACTAAGATAGATTTCTGCCACAGTCACAACCCCAAAGAAATTGGGATCTCCTAGTCCTTCACTTTCATTAGATTTTTTTTTTTTCGATTTTTGTCCAAAGTCTACATTTATTGTTGAAAATAACAGCAACAAAAAAACTGAAAATTGATTATTTAATAGCGGGTTATTTTGAGCAATTTGAAGTTGGGTTGAATTGGAGAAAAAAAGGGTACAGCCAAAAACTGGATGTCTCCACCATAACCACCACCCCTATTGGTGAGCTGGTCAGGAGGGTAGTACGTGGTTGACAATATATGTGCGCTACCCAATTCTTGTGCTACTTGCCAACATTATACCCAAAATTAAGTTCATAACACTTCTTTACAAGAAGATTAAGTTTCCATTTTTGCAATTTTAGAGTTAACTACCCACAGACATGACAAAAGGAATTTGAGCTATTTACACAGCTTTTCTTCTTTTGAAGTGATAAAAACACAAACGAGTAAGTTTTTCTGAACTTAGAACCACAATTAGTCACTTCCAACAACTGCCAGAAATCTCAGTGCCAAGTTACAAAAACATAATGTGATCCTGTGCATTCAAACATGTCTCATTGGTAGCACTGCCAAATCATCTTCATTCGCTGGAAGTAGTTTTCTGAACCGATGATCACATATAGTAATTCCTTGTACACATAAGTGACTAAGGACTGTGGTTATTTCAGTTATTTCTGCTTTCTTTTCTTCAAAATTTCTCTCTCCATTTTACAATGTTTCTCTCTTATTTCTTCTGTCTAAGTAGCTTCATTCTTCTTCTTGGGTTTTTCATAGAAACCTTTGGAATGTTGAATTTTTTTTCCTCAATATATCTTGGAGCAATTCAGATTTCATCCATGTCCCTTCCAAATTCTTTGCACCATGTGTTATCCATTTGTAATTTACCAAAATAAGTGAACAGTCTTTTTGTCAATCTGTTAGGATTCATCCTTTGGATGAGATCATAGAAAGCTATTCTTTTTTTCCTAATGAGGTTTGATTTTTCAATCTGTGTATAAAGTTCATTATTATAACATCAACTGGATTGTGTAAGCTCTTTAACTGGTCCAAATTTTTCCTTGGTATTTTTCTTTCTGTAAATTTTCAAAGCTTCCATCATCACTTTCTTGATTAACAGTTAAACATTGTGCTGCGTAAAGCACCTTTAGGTGAATAACTGTAGATTACTGTCTAAGTTTAACAATTAGGGATACTGATTTCTTATTATATAGGTCCTTGGTGAGGTTATATGCTGTTTTCATCATCGTGGGTGTTGCCTTAACATTTGCTATATATTTGATTTTCTCGAAGGAAATGCTTTTCAGCAACTTCATTTGTCTGGTAGCATTTCCACTGACACTGTAAAACATAGCTTGGTTGTCTGCAAAACCTCGACAGTAAATTTGTAAGTTGTCCCTTTTGTAACCTGTTCTAACTCCCACATTGAATCTGCTTCCTCCTAACAACATTCTCTACACTATTATGACTTATTCTAGAACACAATTAAAGAGCAGCGGTAGCAGGAGGAGAGGGGGGGGGGGGAGAAAGAGCTAGAGAGAGAGAGAGAGAGAGAGAGAGAGAGAGAGAGAGAGAGAGAGACCCCATCTCCCTGTCTGACTTCAGCTTTGACCTTAAAACTTTCATACATTTCTCCTCCAAATTTCACTGAATCATAAGCTTTCCTGAAATCAACAAAAATGAATAACAAATAATAAGAAATTTTTAGATCTTCTTTTCAAATACATTGTTAATGAGTTCAAATAACTTACGGGAATGCAGCTGGGTGACACTGTCGACAACCATCGATATTATGGCAGGAGCACACCCCACCATTTCAAGTCAAAACTGCAGCAAGGAAGTGCTGTGCAAGCCAATTTGAAACCTCAGTTTGCAGGGAAACTCCACACACACACACACACACACACACACACACACACACACACACACACACACGTGTGCGTGCACACACACGCACGCACACACACAGTAAACACTAGTGCTATCACAAACCAAAGGTGATCAATGTCAAAAATTATCGATAGTGAAATTAATAATAAATAGGTGAGGTAAAATAAACTCTGTCCCTCTGTCTTTTGACAAGTGAGAGATTAGAGGGCAGGATTCCATGCAGAATTTAAACAAAAACCACCATCTGCATTTATAAGATTACTTGCTAATTTAATTTCAATAGCTTCCTTAATAACATTATCCCCGTAATTGGGAGCACATGTCAGAATCCCCATGTTGTCATATTCCACAACAATAATTCTAAGAAAAGGTGACTTTGAGATGGGCTAAGCCCGATGACAAACTCTCAGGCTCTGAGATGACATGGGCCCTGTGAACCAAGGTACGAAGTACCCTTTTATGTTGAACCAGATTGTGAAGACTATCAGCCAGCAGACACATTCCAATAAATGGTATGTCCCAACATACTATCCACGTTCCTCCTGACCAACACATCAAGGAAGGGAGGACAGCCATCCTTTTCTACTTCCATCATGAATCAAATATTTGGGTGGACTGAATTTAGGGGTTCTAAGAAATAGTTCAAATTCTCACTGCCATGAGGTCACACAACAAAAGTATCATTTACATACCTAAAAAACATGAAAGTATCAAAGCTGCAGGCTCCAAGGCATGTTCCTCGAAATCATTCATAAACAAATTGTCTTCCCACTGCAACTCCGATATGTCTACTCGTAGTAACAGTCATTGAATAAAGAATAAATGGATGTCAACACCTGTCACAAACCTCAGTCAACCATAATGAATCAGAGGAACACGAGTGAAGAGAGAGACCACATCAAAACTTATTAAAATATCAGAGTCATTCAAACACATTCCCTCTAATCAATGTAAGAAATATACAGAGCTCTTAAGGTAATGCTCAGACCAACCTACTATAGAGCCCAACAGAGTAGCAAGCTGTTTTGCTACATGATGTGTCAGAGCACCAAAGCCACTCACACCTGGACAAAGAGGAACCCCTTCCTTTTGGACCTTCAAGAAGCTTGAGAAGCATATAACCTAGGGGGAACAGCACAATAAGACTATTGAGAGTCTCCTGTGATAGGGAACTTTTCTTCAGAAGGCTACTAGTCCTCTCTCTTGACACTTTTTGTGGAGTCAACACTGATCCACTGATACACAATCAGGCAGTACGCACTGCATGTAATCCTGCTTGTCCCAAACAATGGTAGCATTACCCTTGTCTCGTAGCATGGCATTCACTTGGAGTTGATCCAGATTCTGCTATTTTAGCTGTGAAAGTCTGCACAATCCAAACAAATCATTTTTTGCCTCTCACAGACACTTTCTATTACATAAGTCATCATACAACTCAACCTGATAAATTACGATCAGAGATGAAGAACCCACGCATGTTCAGTGCAGTGAAGACTCTACTCGCTAGAACCCAATCAATGGAAACCTTGAATGTCAGTATTTCTCACAATACCTGAAATATCACCTAGAGGTAGACATAAAAGATAGAGACTGTAATTGCTAAGAATTCATGTGAATTGCAAAACAGGTCCAAGAATTTGAATCTAAACCACATAATGAGGGCTCACTGACTTTCCATTCCTTAATAGATAATCCACGCCACCTGGCAAATGACTTAATCGACACATCCCAAGCTGAAACTTATGATCTAATTGGATTCTGTCACAGGATAAAGAGAAATAACACTTCACAAAACAACCTACAAAATCACTACTTCAAAAGTTAGTGGATGCTAGAATAATACTATTCCAAGAAATCATCACTCACTTGGTAACTGAAGTAATAGGATATGAATCAGAAATAACAAATGGTTTTTAGGCAGGTACCACTGCAATGTACAAGTAGGACATGATGCCAGTGCTTCTCCTATCAGGCCAATGTCCTGCACTTCAAATTAATGGTTTGCTTCTCCTTTAAGGCCCTGCTCTCTCTGGACCCAATGCTTGTCCTACACAATGCAAGATGTATAGAGAAGATAATGTTGTGTTAACTGACCATATACATACACTGATTGTCTATTCAGTGATCTTAATTGTGTTCTCTATGATGAAGACCAGATATCTAATTTTCTCTTAGGTATATCACAAGGAGTAAATGACCAGGCACAGAAAAGTTCCATCTAAATTCTGCAAGTGCTCTCAGGATATTTTACAAGAAGAATTTACTCTGATGTTCAATGTACTATTACCGGTACAAGGAATCTCTTTACTTTGCTTGTCCAGTGAAGTTATACCATGTTAGTTTCTAAGAATATGCCTTAACCATAGCACTATCGAATGAAAGGTCACCAGGTAGTATAGATTGGTAGTTTTAAAAGGTTTATGTAAAACAACTTTTCTTCATTTCTATTTACCTTAGAGGAAATGCTTTGCACAAAACATCACATACAGTCTTGTGATGGTGTAGAAACACTAAGACTTAATTGAGCTCAAATTGTCTTCGTGCAGCATGCCTGTAGTTCTGACCAAAATTATATGTTACTGCAATAGACAATTCTGGCAAATTTTACAAAAGTGTTACAGCAACAAAACGCCGAAACTCAAATCAAGTAATAAAAACACAATAACCAATTAAATGACTGCAATTTTACATTTTACTTGTGACTATAATGCCAAAAGAAACACAGTTGTGTGCTATGTAAAAATTGCCACTAAATGTGGAACTTTTTCAAATTTTCTCCAGCTTTTTCACATGTTTTTGTTGTTGTGGTCTTCAGTCCTGAGACTGGTTTGATGCAGCTCTCCATGCTACCCTATCCTGTCGAAGTTTCATCGTCTCCCAGTACCTACTGCAACCTACATCCTTCTGAATCTGCTTAGTGTATTCATCTCTTGCTCTCCCTCTACGATTTCTACCCTCCATGCTGCCCTCCAATACTAAATTGGTGATCCCTTGATGCCTCAGAACATGTCCTACCAACTGGTCCCTTCTTCTCGTCAAGTTGTGCCACAAGCTCCTCTTCTCCCCAATTCTATTCAATACCTCCTCATTAGTTATGTGATCTACCCATCTAATCTTCAGCATTCTTCTGTAGCACCACATTTCGAAAGCTTCTATTCTCTTCCTGTCCAAACTATTTATCGTCCATGTTTCACTTCCATACATGGCTACACTCCATACGAATACTTTCAGAAGCGACTTCCTGACACTTAAATCTATACTCAATGTTAACAAATTTCTCTTCTTAAGAAACGCTTTCCTTGCTATTGCCAGTCTACATTTTATATCTTCTCTACTTCGACCATCATCAGTTATTTTGCTCCTCAAATAGCAAAACTCCTTTACTTCTTTAAGTGTCTCATTTCCTAATCTAATTCCCTCAGCATCACCCGACTTAATTCGACTACATTCCATTATTTTTCACATATTTACAGAAAATTATTCCACTTACTCTAAAGTATGTCATTAGATAGAGTAGCATACAACTTTCTACCTCACTAACTTCAAGTAATTAGACTCAAAGTTATGGGAAAAAGAAAAAAAAACCTCTTCTATAGAGTTCAAATAATTTAAATGTGACCAGAACAGCTCACACCACTGTTGCCTGCATTGCCCAACTGTAGTAACACTGGAGCAAATCTCTCTCAGTCTCACTAAAATAGCAACAAATTTTTATTGGTTTACCATAAAAACAGTTTCTTGGGTTATCATAACTTTGCTCCAATCTTTCTTTTTCTTTTTTCTTTTTTTCTTCTTTTTTTTTTTGCCCCATCAACATCATTCTAAATATGAAATTTCTGACTCTTGTAAAATCCTGAGAATGCCTCCACCATCCATTCCACCCATGTGAACTATACAATGTGTAACACAGTTACATAAATGGTCCTCAATATCATATTTGTACCAATGACAGTGTGTTCTGATACTTTCTCAGTCTTTTTTATTTCAAGCATATTTAACGAAATAAAAACAAGCAATTGAACGAAAACTGATAAGAAAGAAAAATACTAAACAGAAAAGACAAACATGGAAAAAAAAATGCTAAAAAAAATTGCAGGTGCCTCTAACCTAAAATTCTCCACTGAAAATCCTGAGACATTAGTAACATCACATACCAGGAATTTACATTAATTCATCTTTGAAGCAGAGATATATGAACATTAAACAAAACTGGCAGGAGGGCTGTGTGGTCTCTGGCACTCCACTTTTAAATGCTCAAATTAAGTCTTTGAAGTGCCCAAATGAAAGAAAAGTCAACATTTTCCAGTGCAGCATTAAATGGCTCATTGGACAGGACAAAAAGGATAAATAAATACACAAACCTTTTCATCTATCTTCATGATCCACTATCATTAAACTTTGGACATGTGCCCTTAATATTACTGGACACTCTACAAACCAGTACCATTCATGTGTGCTCTATAATGGACATATTATGCAATTACAGAGATCTTGTCAACATGTCTTGGTTGCTTGACATGTGATTACTTACTTTGAAACATATCTGCCGATTGGGAATTTCTTGGCATCAGCTGCATCAGGTATAGATATACAACCCATCAGAGACATATGAAAATGTGCGCCAGACGGGAACTTGAACTTGGATTTTCCGATTATTGTGGGCTGTTACTTAAAACCACTTCAGCTATCCATACACACTCACTGGACCGATCTAAACCTAATACAACTAATGCCAAGGAATTCGCAGTCAGTGAATACATTTCGAAGTATTTCTTACAGCTGTGGATCATTAACAATGTCTGTTCTTTCAGACACGCAAGTAACGATTCTGTACTACTTCTTTATACTTCCAGCAAGGCATATGACAGGACAGAACATAATTACATCTTCATCTCCATAAAGATCTTCGGAATTTATCACTTTTTATTACTCTCACATGAAATTGCATCCAGGGATTGTGAATGAGAATTCAAGTCAATGGATTTGCTGATGCTACCAGGTTCCTGTTTCACAACAAGGAAGATATAGTGGTGAAATATATTTTGATGAGTATCAACAGGGTAGTGGTGCACATTTGATGTGTTAACCATCGGTTGAGGCCCACATGTAATCCATCACTAATGGCTACCCTAAGCCACCAAGCTCAAACACATTGTAATGTATATAACAGTCAAAGAAATTACTCATCTTCCAGGCCTGAAAGCCATGTTACACAATCAGACGAAGTCTCTGGACCAAATACAACAAGCTTTACCTGTGAACAATTATGTTTTAACTAAAACTCACCATAGCAGCTGTTCTTCCAATAGCTTGACAAGACAAAGCATACACTGTTTGTTGCATCATGGAACATACAGCAGCTGAACATTTTTGAAGTGCCATTTGCTACCACAGCCACACTATCTTACAAAGGCAGTCACATAGTCAGTGACCTCACACTCCACTGCATGTACACATATGAGACTCTCACATCTGATGGTGATTCCATCACCAAGTGACTATTTCAAGTGTTTAAAGGCATTTAACTGACCCCTCCAATTGATCTCACTCATACTGACACAAATGCTGAATATTTTTAAGGACTAGCTTCATCTACATGATTACTCTGCAATTCACAATTAAGTGGTTGGCAGGGGGTTCATTTAACAACCTTCATGCTATTTCTGTGCCTGTTTTAATGATTACCACCCTAATTCGCATACCATATCTGTGACAATCTCTCTTCTATTTCACGATAATACAAAATGAGCTGCTCCTCTTTGATCTTTTTTGGGGTCCTTTGTCAATCCTATCTGATGGGGATCCCACACTGCACAGCAACACTCATAACAATATTATCACAGAAGAAGCTGAGTAGCACCATGGTGTAGTGGTTATGATACTAAACTGTTGCATGGAGGGTCGTGAGTTCACAACTCACCTGGACTGTGCAATTTTAATTTCTATATTAGGTTTGAGTATATTCTAGAAGTATCCACAAATGTCAAGAATGATTTTACTGGAATGTTCTGCAGCTGTACATATACTGTATGTGTTCTGGTCGGAGGCAGTTCGCCCGGCGCTCTTATATGTGCAAGTGCTGAATAAACCTTTGTCAAGTGAAGTTAGTGTTTGTCATTCATCTAATTACACCTTCTTCTACGTGACATTACTCTGGTGAGGCACCCGGTACTGGAACTTGTGATAGCGCACATTATCGACGACACAGTGGCTCCCATCAGGCCACGACAGAGCCGCCGTTTACTTGGCGAGAAACCCGAATTCAAGCCATATTCAACAGACGACAATCTATCGGAGACAGAAGAAGAAGAGGACATTACCATGACAGCAACTGTGTGCCACCACATGAGACACCCTTCCGGGTTCTTTGATGACGATGGCCAAGATCCAAACAAGTGGCTGAAGGTATATGAGCGTATAGCCAAATTTAATAAATGGGATGACACCTTGAGTTTAGCTAATGTATTTTTCTACTTGGAGGGCTTGCCAAGCAACAGTATGAGAACAATGAGGAGAAGTTCACAAGCTGGGAAGTATTCCAGCCAGAACTGTGCAAGTATTTCGATGACACACAACGACAGAGGTGCAAGGCTGAAGATAAATTAAAGTGTAGGACACAGTGTCCAGGAGAAACTACAGCATCCTACATACAAGACGTCTTAAAGCTGTGTAATATAGTGGATCCTAGAATGAAGAAGGAAGACAAGGTTGCACATCTCATGAAGTGTGTTGCTGAGGACATATATCAAGTCTTACTCTTGTAGGAGGTTTCGAGAGCAGACGACTTCATAAAATGGTGCCAGTATATCGAGACAATGCATCAAAAAAGAATTATACGCAAGAAGGTTGAACAGCTTCCAAGGGTCATATCGATGTCTGTGATGGAGGAAGCAACTGATTTCACAAGTGTTCTTCGTGAGATAGTGAGAGAGGAAGTTCAGAAGGCACTTGGATTGCATGGCGAGCAGAAAACCGAGATGCTTCAAGAGGTCATAAGGGAGGAAGTGGAACAGACATTGAACCCAATCTCTCACCCTTCATTTCCCTTTAAAACGGTGAAAAAGTCGAGACCCAGGCAGAGCTACGTTCCTACAATGCTGCATGAGGAACCTGTTTGCGCACCAAGCAAGACTGACGTCTGGAGGATCTAGGGTAACCAACCAGTATGTTTCCACTGTGGATGACTGGGACATGTGGTGCGCTATTGTCGAGAAAGGTGGCGGATATTTGATGATGCCTATGCCAGAAGACAGCAGACTGATCTTAGCCGATGCCAACTCTGGGACGATGATGATGAACAATATGTGGGTGCAGGACAACGTAGGTCACCATCGCCGCAAGCTAGCTGCTGGAAAGGACACTCCCCAACACGTCGATCAAGGTGTTCATTGCCGTTTAGAAGCTCCAGCCGATCAACTAGCTCCCGCAACCTGGAAAACTAAAGGGTGTGACCTTCCTTGGAGGTGACGCTGCAGAAGAGCAAAATCCTCCAGCATCGAACACTACAAAAATGATAGGAAACTATGTCGATATCCTCCTGGATGGCCAACCGGCCCAAGTTCTTGTGGACTCTGGAGCAACATATTCAGTCATTTCGGAGAAGTACTGTAGCCAGTTGCAGAAAACCATATTTGTCGACAACAAAACATTTCTACTGAAGGTTGCTAATGGGAAATATGTAAAACCTGCAGGAAGATGTACCATTCATTTGGGTATAAGTGGCCATACACAGCCCTTAGAATTCATCATCTTACAAGAGTCATGACGTAGTCATTCTCGGGTGGGACTTTTTGAAAGCTTCTCAGGCAATTATCGATTGTGGTCGCTCAAAAATTATGCTAGACGAGATGAGATATTGTGAAGAGGAAGATGAGCATCCAAGTGTGTGGAGACTATGTGTGCTCGATGAAGTGATCATTCCTGCAGTCAGCGCTAGAAAGGTAATTGTCACATGTCATGCCATGCATCAACCCATGTATTTTGTAGTGGAATGTAAGACAAGCATACCACTGGAGAATAACTTGGTCATCCCAGCATCTGTCATCTCGTTTAAGAATGGATTTTGTGAATTGTGGGTAGTTATCTGTCACCAAGAACCGCAGAGCCTTCCAAGATGCATGTGCGTAGCAAACACTGAGCTGTTAATTGAAGAACAGCTGAGCATTGTAACGGAACATATTAAAGGCTTTACTTTAATGAAGTATGCGATCCCTTCCAAATTCAACCAGTTTAACGAGTATTTATGATTATAGAAAAGTTATTGTGTATGTTAACAATGATTGCACAACATGTCTCCATAAACAGTCAACCCATTAAATTATACTGGATAACTGACCCACACAAAAGTTTATATCACTTGATCACTGATACAGCAAATGTCATCATGAAAAACACTAAGTTTATCTTAAATAATTAATATGAAGTACGAAAAATAGTGGCCAACTTAAGTATTTTGGATCTCCTTAAATAAAAATCACCCAGTGAAACCTATTTGTTCACTAGGAGCGTTTTCACTCAGTATTCACGTAATCAATCCTATTTTAGACGAAAACCAATGTAATTCTTAATAATTCATGTTACTTACTTATTTATGCAAATTAGAGAAGTCAGTTGACAAACTTCTAAAAAACGGCCTTTTTGTAACAAAGAATTATTCTGTCAAGTCAACAAATCTGTCTGTCATTTTAATAACATGTTAAATTATGTCACTCGATGCAAATTAATAACTTTTCTGCACAAATTATGATAACAGATGTACATGTGACTCATAAACTATATCTCTTTTTAGTAGTTCTTTGACAATGTTATAAATACAAGCAGCGAGAAGGGTCGAAAGACCAGTCGGAGGCAGTCGGGGGCAGTCGGAATGTCACTTTGGTGAAGTGTGTTTCTGTGTTATTGTTTGGCAAAACAATGCAAAGAACATGTAAAGGAAGTACTACTTTGTGTTGTGTTATGGTCTTTGGTGGACAGTGGAATTAATATGGCCACTAAAGTAATAAATATTTGATATTTA
The DNA here is from genome assembly GCF_023898315.1 of Schistocerca nitens. Taxonomy (NCBI): domain Eukaryota; kingdom Metazoa; phylum Arthropoda; class Insecta; order Orthoptera; family Acrididae; genus Schistocerca; species Schistocerca nitens. Next base: position 440,535,086 of record NC_064617.1, on the reverse strand, counting down.
CATATGTGTTGGTTTCGCTCGTTCTTTATCATCAAAAGCACATGAAAAACACGGGACCTCATGTGTTTACCCTACACAACCAGATTTAGAGCCAGCATCAGCAACGAGACACAGCAGCGATCCAGCAAGCAGCAGCGATTACTACAATACAATACATTGTAATGGCGCCAACCTAACATCAAGTGCTAACAAGCTCCGTAAATGGGAGTGAAATAGTGCGTTTACAGCAATTAGCAAGATATCAACGACTTAGGCGGACCATTACAAAAGTGGGGGCTCGTCCGGGATCTTTAAGTGCATCGATGATAATAGTGCAGCGATAAATTTCGTAAGTGCTTAGCATTCCAAAAAAAAAAAAAGTTTATTTGTGCAGTGTGTCAACAGTGAAAATATGTCAAAAATAAATAAATAAATTGTGTTTGTGCGACTACGAAAAACTATCATCAAGATTAACGTCTGGATTATGTCAATGGAATTCATCAATCAAGACTTCTGCTTCGATAAAACTGAATAGAAGTGAAGAAAGCCAACAAGAACACCGATCACGACATCATAGCATAAAGCAAGGTATTTTGTTGCTGTCATTTAAAATAATTAATAGTGAACATGTCTCTACCTGAGAGTGATGAGATCGTAGGAAATGTAAAAATTGAACCAGGGGATGGTGAACAATTAAACTTAACAGAGTGGCTAGCAGGGTTTGCAACTCAAATAAGCTTGCAACTTAAACAATCAAGTGAAGAAAACACAGATAGACTGGATAAGTTAAGTTCGGATTTTAAACTATTAAGTACTCATCTCAATGAGAAGTGTGAGGAAATTAAAACTACCCTCAGTAAGGACACTAGAGAACAGTTGATACACTTCAGAAAAGAATTTCAAGTTAAAGTTGAAAGTTTAAATGAAAACATACAAGCTAACACAGACAGCATTGCTGTCATCTACAACAGAGTAGATACTGAAGTTGAAAGATTAGATCAGAGAATAGACAAAACATCAGAAAACCTTAAACAAGAATACAACCTGTACACCACTAATGTAGATACAAAAGTAGAAAATATACACACTAAATATACACAATTGGAAGATGCATTAATGTCAAAACAAATGTTTTACAATCAAAATACAATGTATGGGCACATCCAAGTGAAATGCTTTCCTGGTGAAAATCTGCACCCTATTGACTTTATTCACCAATGTAAGGATATGTTTGTTGTAGGAATGTCAGACAACATAAAAATTAAGTTAGTAAAACGGTTTCTAGAAGGGGAGCCCCTATCCTGGGCAAATGAGAATAATGATTCTTGGAATACGTTTGAAGAGTTTGAAGCCAAATTTATTTGTAAATTTTGGTCACAGTCCATACAAGCCAGATTAAAGTCAGAATTTCTAAATGGACCAGTGTATAGAGGGAAAGTAGGGGGAATGCAAAAATTTTGCAGAGATCAATTGAAAAAACTTGCTCACTTGAATAACTCTTTTGATATTATGACACAAATTGATGTTTTAAAAAGAAGATTACCAGAGAGACTGCAGTGGGAATTGGTCCATGGACCAGATGATTCAATGGAAGAGTTCCTGAAATTTGTAGATAGATTAGATAGGGCCTTGGAAAGAGAAAGTAACCAAAGTTTTGGCTCTGGCAACAACCAGTATGGGGGGTGGAACAGGAATGTAAATAGAGATTATTATGGGAGGAGAGACTTTGAAAATTCTGGAAATAATGCTCCAAATAGGGGAGATAGGAGATATGAAAATGATTTCAGAAACAATACACAGGAGGGAGGATGGAGGAGAGATAACAGGAATGATAGAAATAGGTATTGGGGAAGAGAACAAGAGAGAAGGGGGTTTGTTGAAACTAGTGAACAAAACGACAACTACAAACGGACAGACCGAGGAAACCAGCCGGGAAACGGTGGACAGTCCCACTAGATGTCCGTAGTTTTGGGGCTAGACAATATTATGACAGGACAACACATAACCGAAACTGGAAAAGGAGAGGATACAATGTAAAGAGTAAATACCATGAAAATACTGAAGTTGTTAGAATGAATAAATTAGAATTTAATAAAAGGTTTTGGGATACTATGAGTAAAAGTGATACAGTTAATAAAAACTGTGTTCAAGCACAGGTAGTTAGTGAAAGTGCAGAAGTTGAAGGTATTGCAGAGTTCCATAGTTGGGCTGAAAAGGATACTGGTGTGAATAACAAGTCAGACACACCACAAGTAGAATCTATTTTGGGGGGTTTATTTGATAAGAAGGGGGATGACGATGTGTTTAATGGAGCCAAAGACTCAATTGCTGAGATTCAGATACATAGGGGGGAAACTGCAGATGGGGTTGTTGTTGAGGAGGAGGAAGAAGTAATAGAGGGACATTTAAATAATGATCCTAAATCAAGTGATGTTATTGATGAGAGTGTGGAGGAAGAAATAAAAGTATTTGTAGAATTGAAAAGTGATGTAAAGGTAAGTGATGTGACAAACATGGGTAATAATGAGGTTAATTTAAGTGAAATGCAGACTAGGGAATGTGTATCTGAGGACAAGCTATTGCCTATTGGGATCTATGAAACATTAAGCTATGAGAATGGTACTAATAATAATAATATTAAAGAAAATATAAAGGGATGGAATGTAAATGTGTGTTTTCAAGAAAAAGGGGAAAAGTTTTTAGAAGTTTTGTGGAACAACTATGGAAACTGTATAAACAAAGATGCCTTTTGGAAAGAATTAGCAAAGGTAAGTGCAACCTTGTATCCTATATGGTGGATAAGAATCCGTAGTGGACTTTATAAAAAATGGGGTGAAAACAATAATTTGTTGAGTGGCAACACAGTGTTAAGAGGAACAGATAAAAACAAAGGTTTATATTTAAATGTCAATGCTTTGCAAACAGAGAGGGATGTGGCTAAATGTAGGAAAGAGACATTAGACTTAGGAACTAAAGAAATTGAAAATGATCTACTGTTTGAAAATACTAAAATAGACAAAGATGTTGAGCTAGGTTGTCCATATGTTAAAGTAAACAATGACATTGGTCCATTTGAAATAAAAGAAAGCCCACATCCTAATGCGTATAGACTTATCTTTCCCAGATCAAGAAGGTTATTTGGATTAAGAAACATCACTGAATTGAAATCATATAAACATGATCAAGCACATTTCCCTGTTTGAATAGAACAACTTACCCATTTTCCGTAAAGCGTTTTACCAGCAAAGATTTTTACTGGGTGTGTCAAATAGCAACTACCACTACAGACCCTGGAAAAGTTCCAGATATCTGAGACAATGTTTTTATATTTTTATTGTCACTATTGAATATTAAATATTGTGATATCTTCTTTACTTGCAATGGGCAAGAAGGTGACCAACATTTATTACTTTCTTTTTGTATTGTTGAATATGGGACATACTTGCACCAAATATAAAAGACAATGTAAAAATTGTTGTGCAAGACCCATCATTTTGTTACTATTCTTTTTTTTTAGGCATAAGATTTGTGTACAATTTTCTACAGCTAATCAGATGTTCACCAAGTTTGATGTTTGTGTTATGTTGTGACCAAATTAAGTGTGCAATTTTGGTATTAATATGTTCTTGTACTATCTTGACTATGTGTCTCAATGGGAGACAAGTTTTTTAAATATTTTCTTTTTTTTAAATGCATATTATATTCATACATGTGACTTCTCTAGTGTTTGTGTTTATATATCATGTCCATACTTATAATTATGTTCTTTGTTTTCATTTCCTTTATGTGGCTCAAAACGAGCAGACAGTTGCAAAAGTTTGCTATGGACATCTGACCTGTCCATCTATGTAATATATTTATGTTCCTTCTATTATCTTGATTAATCTGTGACTCAATGAGAACTGACTTTGAAATAATTTACATATATTTTTTATATATCTTAAAATCGCATGTGATATATTTGTGTCTGTTTCTGATCATTTTCCATGTGGCTCACTGGGAGCAAAGATTAACAATTTTTTTACTTTCATGTGTTGTTGTTGTTATGGTCTTCAGTCCTGAGACTGGTTTGATGCAGCTCTCCATGCTACTCTATCCTGAGCAAGCTTCTTCATCTCCCAGTACCTACTGCAACCTACATCCTTCTGAATCTGCTTAGTGTATTCATCTCTTGGTCTCCCTCTACGATTTTTACCCTCCACGCTGCCCTCCAATGCTAAATTTGTGATCCCTTGATGCCTCAAAACATGTCCTACCAACCGATCCCTTCTTCTAGTCAAGTTGTGCCACAAACTTCTCTTCTCCCCAATCCTATTCAATACCTCCTCATTACTTACGTGATCTACCCACCTTATCTTCAGCATTCTTCTGTAGCACCACATTTCGAAAGCTTCTATTCTCTTCTTGTCCAAACTGGTTATCGTCCATGTTTCACTTCCATACATGGCTACACTCCATACAAATACTTTCAGAAACGACTTCCTGACACTTAAATCTATACTCGATGTTAACAAATTTCTCTTCTTCAGAAACGCTTTCCTTGCCATTGCCAGTCTACATTTTATATCCTCTCTACTTCGACCGTCATCAGTTATTTTACTCCCTAAATAGCAAAACTCCTTTACTACTTTCAGTGTCTCATTTCCTAATCTAATCCCCTCAGCATCACCCGATTTAATTTGACTACATTCCATTATCCTCGTTTTGCTTTTGTTGATGTTCATCTTATATCCTCCTTTCAAGACACTGTCCATTCCGTTCAACTGCTCTTCCAAGTCCTTTGCTGTCTCTGACAGAATTACAATGTCATCGGCGAACCTCAAAGTTTTTACTTCTTCTCCATGAATTTTAATACCTACTCCGAATTTTTCTTTTGTTTCCTTTACTGCTTGCTCAATATACAGATTGAATAACATCGGGGAGAGGCTACAACCCTGTCTCACTCCTTTCCCAACCACTGCTTCCCTTTCATGCCCCTCGACTCTTATAACTGCCAACTGGTTTCTGTACAAATTGTAAATAGCCTTTCGCTCCCTGTATTTTACCCCTGCCACCTTCAGAATTTGAAAGAGAGTATTCCAGTTAACGTTGTCAAAAGCTTTCTCTAAGTCTACAAATGCTAGAAACGTAGGTTTGCCTTTTCTTAATCTTTCTTCTAAGATAAGTTAGGTTAGGTTAGTGTTGTTTAACGTCCCGTCGACAACGAGGTCATTAGAGACGGAGCGCAAGCTCGGGTTAGGGAAGGATGGGGAAGGAAATCGGCCGTGCCCTTTCAAAGGAACCATCCCGGCATTTGCCTGAAACGATTTAGGGAAATCACGGAAAACCTAAATCGGGATGGCTGGAGACGGGATTGAACCGTCGTCCTCCCGAATGCAAGTCCAGTGTGCTAACCACTGCGCCACCTCGCTCGGTCTCTAAGATAAGTCGTAAGGTTAGTATTGCCTCACGCGTTCCAACATTTCTACGGAATCCAAACTGATCTTCCCTGAGGTCCGCTTCTACCAGTTTTTCCATTCGTCTGTAAAGAATTCGCGTTAGTATTTTGCAGCTGTGACTTATTAAACTGATAGTTCGGTAATTTTCACATCTGTCAACACCTGCTTTCTTTGGTATTGGAATTATTATATTCTTCTTGAAGTCTGTGGGTATTTCGCCTGTCTCATACATCTTGCTCACCAGATGGTACAGTTTTGTCATGACTGGCTCTCCCAAGGCCATCAGTTGTTCTAATGGAATGTTGTCTACTCCCGGGGCCTTGTTTCGACTCAGGTCTTTCAGTGCTCTGTCAAACTCTTCACGCAGTATCTTATCTCCCATTTCATCTTCATCTACATCCTCTTCCATTTCCATAATACTGTCCTCAAGTACATCGCCCTTGTATAAACCCTCTATATACTCCTTCCACCTTTCTGCCTTCCCTTCTTTGCTTAGAACTGGGTTGCCATCTGAGCTCTTGATATTCATACAAGTGGTTCTCTTTTCTCCAAAGGTCTCTTTAATTTTCCTGGAGGCAGTATATATCTTACCCCTAGTGAGACAAGCCTCTACATCCTTACATTTGTCCTCTAGCCATCCCTGCTTAGCCATTTTGCACTTTCTGTCGATCTCATTTTTGAGACGTTTGTATTCCCTTTTGCCTGCTTCATTTACTGCATTTTTATATTTTCTCCTTTCATCAATTAAATTCAATATTTCTTCTGTTACCCAAGGATTTCTACTAGCCCTCATCTTTTTACCTACTTGATCCTCTGCTGCCTTCACTACTTCATCCCTCAGAGCTACCCATTCTTCTTCTACTGTATTTCTTTCCCCCATTCCTGTCAATTGTTCCCTTATGTTCTCCCTGAAACTCTCTACAATCTCTGGTTCTTTCAGTTTATCCAGGTCCCATCTCCTTAAATTCCCACCTTTTTGCAGTTTCTTCAGATTCAATCTGCAGTTCATAACCAATAGATTGTGGTCAGAATCCACATCTGCCCCTGGAAGTGTCTTACAATTTAAAACCTGGTTCCTAAATCTCTGTCTTACCATTATATAATCTATCTGATACCTATTAGTATCTCCAGGATTCTTCCAGGTATACAACCTTCTTTTATGATTCTTGAACCAAGTGTTAGCTATGATTAAGTTATGCTCTGTGCAAAATTCTACAAGGCGGCTTCCTCTTTCATTTCTTCCCCCCAATCCATATTCACCTACTATGTTTCCTTCTCTCCCTTTTCCTACTGACGAATTCCAGTCACCCATGACTATTAAATTTTCGTCTCCCTTCACTACCTGAATAATTTCTTTTATCTCGTCATACATTTCATCAATTTCTTCATCATCTGCAGAGCTAGTTGGCATATAAACTTGTACTACTGTAGTAGGCATGGGCTTTGTGTCTATCTTGGCCACAATAATGCGTTCACTATGCTGTTAGTAGTAGCTAACCCGCACTCCTATTTTTTTATTCATTATTAAACCTACTCCTGCATTACCCCTATTTGATTTTGTATTTATAACCCTGTAATCACCTGACCAAAAGTCTTGTTCCTCCTGCCACCGAACTTCACTAATTCCCACTATATCTAACTTTAACCTATCCATTTCCCTTTTTAAATTTTCTAACCTACCTGCCCGATTAAGGGATCTGACATTCCACGCTCCGATCCGTAGAATGCCAGTTTTCTTCCTCCTGATAACGACGTCCTCTTGAGTAGTCCCCGCCCGGAGATCCGAATGGGGGACTATTTTACCTCCGGAATATTTTACCCAAGAGGACGCCATCATCATTTAATCATACAGTAAAGCTGCATGTAAAGCTGCATGTCCTCGGGAAAAATTACGGCTGTAGTTTCCCCTTGCTTTCAGCCGTTCGCAGTACCAGCACAGCAAGACCGTTTTGGTTAATGTTACAAGGCCAAATCAGTCAATCATCCAGACTGTTGCCCCTGCAACTACTGAAAAGGCTGCTGCCCCTCTTCAGGAACCACATGTTTGTCTGGCCTCTCAACAGATACCCCTCCGTTGTGGTTGCACCTACGGTACGGCCATCTGTATCGCTGAAGCACGCAAGCCTCCCCACCAACGGCAAGGTCCATGGTTCATGGGGGAAGTTTACTTTCATATATTACTAAATATTTTCATTATGCTGTCATACTGAGAGCCATAACACAAAGTGCATTTGAAACAACACAACTAAAATATTTCCAGGAAAAAGTCATTTTGAAACTGTGTAGCGGTCACTGTAGTACTTTTCCAAAATTTTAACCATTTGACACATTTTTCCTAGTCGGCTAATATCATTAACATTTTGTAAATGATATTACCCGAGGGGGGTATTGTAACGGAACATATTAAAGGCTTTACTTTAATGAAGTATGCGATCCCTTCCAAATTCAACCAGTTTAACGAGTATTTATGATTATAGAAAAGTTATTGTGTATGTTAACAATGATTGCACAACATGTCTCCATAAACAGTCAACCCATTAAATTATACTGGATAACTGACCCACACAAAAGTTTATATCACTTGATCACTGATACAGCAAATGTCATCATGAAAAACACTAAGTTTATCTTAAATAATTAATATGAAGTACGAAAAATAGTGGCCAACTTAAGTATTTTGGATCTCCTTAAATAAAAATCACCCAGTGAAACCTATTTGTTCACTAGGAGCGTTTTCACTCAGTATTCACGTAATCAATCCTATTTTAGACGAAAACCAATGTAATTCTTAATAATTCATGTTACTTACTTATTTATGCAAATTAGAGAAGTCAGTTGACAAACTTCTAAAAAACGGCCTTTTTGTAACAAAGAATTATTCTGTCAAGTCAACAAATCTGTCTGTCATTTTAATAACATGTTAAATTATGTCACTCGATGCAAATTAATAACTTTTCTGCACAAATTATGATAACAGATGTACATGTGACTCATAAACTATATCTCTTTTTAGTAGTTCTTTGACAATGTTATAAATACAAGCAGCGAGAAGGGTCGAAAGACCAGTCGGAGGCAGTCGGGGGCAGTCGGAATGTCACTTTGGTGAAGTGTGTTTCTGTGTTATTGTTTGGCAAAACAATGCAAAGAACATGTAAAGGAAGTACTACTTTGTGTTGTGTTATGGTCTTTGGTGGACAGTGGAATTAATATGGCCACTAAAGTAATAAATATTTGATATTTACATATGTGTTGGTTTCGCTCGTTCTTTATCATCAAAAGCACATGAAAAACACGGGACCTCATGTGTTTACCCTACACAACCAGATTTAGAGCCAGCATCAGCAACGAGACACAGCAGCGATCCAGCAAGCAGCAGCGATTACTACAATACAATACATTGTAATGGCGCCAACCTAACATCAAGTGCTAACAAGCTCCGTAAATGGGAGTGAAATAGTGCGTTTACAGCAATTAGCAAGATATCAACGACTTAGGCGGACCATTACAGCATCATAGAAACCTCCCATGCCAAGTCTGTGGACGAAATTAGCGCTACCACTACGAGACAAGATCTTCTAGCTCTACTATCACCAGATCTCACTAAGGAACAACGGAAGAACCTACTTTCCATTCTTCAAGAGTTCTCTGAATCCTTCAACACACATGTGAAGAGCAAATTAGACAAATCGATGGTGAAGCACCAGATTTGTACTGGATAACATCAACCAATAAGCCAGAGAGCATACTATGTGTCAGCAATGGAACGTCGAATAATTCGTGACAAAGTAGAGAAAATGATGAAGAATGACATCATTCAGCCTTCACGGAGGCCATGGTCGTCACCAGTGGCCCTTGTCAGGAAGAAGGACGGCAGTCGGCACTTTTGTGTTGACTACACGGAAGCTTAATAAGATAACTAAAAAGGACATTTACCCTCTTCAATGTACTGACGATACAGTAGATTGTCTGAAGGGGGCTAAGTTTTTCTCAACCACGGACATGTACTCGGGATACCAGCAAATTGCAGTAGATGAGGCTGATTGCGAGAAAACTGCGTTCATCACCCCTGAGGGCCTGTATGAGATTAAGGTAATGCCGTTTGGTTTGTGTAATACACCAGCAACTTTTGAATGGATAATGGATAATCTTCTAAGGCATCTGAAGTGGATGAAGTGTCTTTGTTATTTAGATGATATTACAATGTTCTCAGGGACATTTGATGAACATATAAAAAGACTGAGGGCCATTCTTAAGAGTCTCCAACAAGGCGGACTGAAACTTAATCCAAGAAAGTGTCTCTCTGGAGCAAAAGAAATCAAAATACTTGGACACCTTGTGTCAAACGAAGGTGTGCGGCCAGACCCAGAAAAGGTGAGATCTGTAATGGAATTTCCTATTCCTAAAAGCATTAGAGATGTGAGAAGCTTCCTCGGATTATGTTCTTATTACTGTCATTTTATCAAAGCCTTTTGTATCAAAGCCAGGCCACTCCAAGAGTTGTGAAAAGCTGATGCTAAATTTATCTGGGGTGGTGCTCAATAAGATTCTTTCGATGTGCTGCGAAAAGCTCCGACGACTGACCCTGTACTTGGTCAGCATGATGAGAGAGCACCTACAGAATTACACACAGATGCCAGTGGGTATGGGATCGGTGCAGTTCTGGTGCAAATTTTGGACGGAAAAGAGAAGGTTATAGCCTATGCTTCTAGGACACTTACAAAAGCCGAGAGAAACTACTCAACTACAGAAAAATGGCTCTGAGCACTATGGGACTTAACATCTATGGTCATCAGTCCCCTAGAACTTAGAACTACTTAAACCTAACTAACCTAAGGACATCACACAACACCCAGTCATCACGAGGCAGAGAAAATCCCTGACCCCACCGGGAATCAAACCCGGGCGCGGGAAGCGAGAACGCTACCGCACGATCACGAGCTGCGGACGCTACAGAAAGAGAACGTCTTGCTGTGATCTGAGCCATGTGCAAATTTCGACAGTCTCTCTATGGAAGGTCATTCACAATTGTTACAGACCATTATTCACTTTGTTGGTTGACAGGTCTCAAGGATCCAACAGGACAACTCGCCAGGTGGGCACTACGTCTTCAAGAGTATGACATTACCATAGAGAACAAAAGTGGAAGAAAACACCAAGATACCGACTGTCTCTGAAGAAACCCTGTGCAAGACCATCAAGGCTTTGAAGAAGATAGAGACTGTCTTGCTGCACTCCTGGAGCTTTCTGCAGAGCAGGAGGAGGATGCCAAGATATCTCAAATTATGCTTTCCTTAAATCGGTCAGAGGATGTGAAAGGACAATTTAAGGTAGTTAATGGATTACTTTACATAGAAAAACTTTGATCTGTTTGGAAAGAGGTGGCTACCAGTGATTTCTAAACACATGCTCTTACATGTTCTACAGAAATTCAATGAAACACCTGAGGCCGGATATTTAGGATTTATTAAGACATATAGTAGAGGTGCCAGGTGGTTTCTGAGGAACTGCCTTTCTCCTCTGTCACTCTCGACAGTGTGACACATACTGACAGACGCTCCTAAATAAACCTGGACAGAAAAATTTCTTGCAGATTCTTTCGTATGTCTTAATAAATCCTAAATGTCCGGCCTCATGTGTGTCAGTGGAACATCAAAGCGCATGTGCTTAGGAATCACTGGTAGCCATCTCTTTCCAATCAAATCAGAGTTTTTCTTGCAAAGTAATCCATTAACTACCTTAAATTGTCCTTTCACATCCTCTGACCGATTTAAGGCAAGCATAATTTGAGATGTCTTGGCATCCTCCTCCTGCTCAGGAGAGAGATCCTGGAGTGCAGCAAGACAGTCACTCATACCAACTACACCAGCCGAAACGCCTTTCCAGTGTGTTGGGATTGACCACCTCGGACGATTTCTGTCTGCTAGTGGCAATAGATGGATTACTGTTTGCACTGATTATCTGACACGCTACGCCATTACAAAAGCTGTGAGAACAGCTGAAGCATCCAAGGTAGTCAAATTCATCGTGGAAGACATTGTATTAAAACACAGTGCCCCAAGGTCGTTAATTACGGATCGAGGGAACGTTTTTCAATCGAATCTTGTGACAGAGATAAACCGTCGTTGCAACATTACTCATCACATAACGACTGCCTACCACCCACAAACTATTGCTGAACAACTTAATAAGACCTTGGCCGACATGCTATCAATGTTCGTCAATGTTGAGCAGAGCAACTGGGATGAGGTTCTACCTTTCTACATCTACATCCATACTCCGCAAGCCACCTGACGGTGCGTGGCGGAAGGATGTTTGCCTACAACACTACCAGACAAGACACCACAGGATTTACACCGTTTTTCCTAGTGCATGGGTGTAAGGCGACTACGACGATGGACACTGTGTTTCTCTTACATCCTGATGACGTGGACGATGACTACATCGACAAGGTGTTAACCAGAGCTGAGGAAGCTTGGCAGTTAGCTCGACTCTGCACACTGCGGGCTCAAGAAAATGATCACTGAAGGTATGATGCGAGCCACCGCCCTATTGTCTACCAGCCTGGTGACACCATTTGGATCTTCAATCCTGTTTGGAAGGTTGGTCTCTCTGAGGTGCTCCTCAGACATTTCTTTGGACCTTATAAGGTTGTAAGACAGTTGTCTGATGTTACTTATGAAGTTGAAGATTTCGACCCTGACACAAGACGACGAAAAGATCAGAGATACAGTCCACATCCCTTGAATGAAGCCCTATCAGGATCCTGCAACCCAGGGTACATTTGAAGCTCCAGCGACAAGCAACAAGTAGAAAGGTGACAAAGAATGTAGCAGCAAAAGAAGTTCTAAGAAGATCTCTGCCAGGGCAAGAATCAGTCATCAGGAGTCGGAGTATGCAGGACCGATGACTCATTCATGGACTAGGAGGATGTAACACCAAGACGTTGTTCCCTTAAGAAGGGAGCAATGTCGCAGAAGAAGCTGAGTAGCACCATAATGTAGTGGATATGATACTAAACTGTTGCATGGAGGGCTGTGAGTTCAAAACGCACCTGGACTGTACAATTTTAATTTCTATATCCAGTTCGAGTATATTCTAGAAGTATCCACAAATGTCAAGAATCATTGTACTGGAATGTTGTGTAGCTGTATATATATAGTATGTGTTCTGGCTGGAGACAGTTCGCTCTGTGCTTGTGTATGTGCAAGTGCTGAATAAACCTTTGTTAAGTGAAGTTGAATTCACAAAGGAGAAGATACACTTGAAAACCAGATATCCCACATTTATCATAAATTGGAGGAATACTGGACCCTATCCCCTTCTCACCTAATGATTCTTAAATATCCACACTCTGTCTGCACCAAAATTTCACACAATGTTGACATCCACTGTTGTCAATGTCTGTTAGATCAACGTGGTATGCATGACTATAGACACAGTAGCAATGAAGGAAAAGCACCTGAGAACTCATATCACACTGTGACCACTGCCACCTAGTTAACTCAACTGTCCACTGGCTGACATACAAGGAGTTCTGCAGCCAGAATGGCACCTGTTTCCCACCCAAACATAACGGCCACAACTGGGCAGCTGGACAATTGATGTACTATTGACTTCAGAATGTAAATACGACAGTGCAAGATTTTTACATACTTCTGTCTAAGAGAAACAAGACAGAAATACAGGCCACCTGACTAGCACAACATGTTGGAAGAAGAAGAAATAGAAGAATAAGACGCAGCCCACTTAACACGAATGATCAATCATCATCCTTATTTCCTGTATGCTTGGCCACACCAACCAACTAAACAAAAATGCCAATGCATCATATTAGGCATCAATTTCCTGCTGAATGACCTCAGAAGGAAAGCGTTATTTTTGTTTAAGGAACAGAGATTCCTTAAGTATTACTGTCTTCACTGCTTAAACCTCTCATTTCTGTAATTTGCACCTCACATGAGAGGTTTTGTTCATATGAATGAACAGCAACAAAAAGACAAAAAATCATCTTACCTCACTGAGAATTTTATCTGCAACAAGGTTTGATTATTCAAGAAAACTTTTATTTCTGTACTTAAAAAGATCGTGAGTCATGACATTCACTTGGCTCCATTGTTTGCATGTGATTTAGACTGAGGTGTAATATTGCTTTGCTTTACATGCTACCAACACTGTTTTCTTCAAAGCATACATTTCACAAGCAAGTTGGCAAGTGTTTATTGATGAAACCTGCCCGACACGATCTATACTACACTTGAAATTCTACGGAGGAACAATTCTTTCTTAAGAACCTTGGTCAGCTCCCTATGGTCTGAAGAAATCCATTTTTATAAATTTATATCCATAATGATAAATTTCTTCCAATTAGCAAGATCCCTTCATTTTCTCTGCACCTTTATTCATCTTCCCGAGCACTAAATTCCACTGCAGCGCTATGCAAAAAATCTCATGCTTGCAGGATCCTGTAACAGTTGATATTCCTCCTCCAACAACTAGTCATGAACTAGTGCTCTTTTTCAAATTAGACGTGACTTGCATCCCCCCCCCCCCCCCCCCCCAAACTTAGCAGTTTCCAATCGAGTGCCTCACATAAAGTGCTCATTTGAGCTCTCATACCACCTGAAATTTTCATTTCTGACCATTGGTTTCTTATCTTAAAATTCTCAGTTTAGAATCCACTGTCCTCCTCATAATTTTGAAACTAAAGGTTTGAAACACCCATTAAATGAAATGGACAAGAAAGCATTGGTGATCTGGATACAGAGGAGCTCACACAACACATGAAAGCCTTAACAACTGAAAAATTATGGGGTTATATGCCACTAAAAAAGAATTTACTATGTATGGAACTTTGTCCTAACATCTCAGTTTTATTATTTATTATTATTGTTTAACATGAGCTGTAAAAAGGTAATAATGCCAAAAGGAGCTAGTGTCCTGATAAGGAGATATGAACTGTGATGTTTTCCTGGTACACATGGTTCAGGACATATCTTGCCAGCAGTTACACATTTATTTTGTCACACACACTGAATAATTCAGCATCTGAGATAGCAATGCCAAATTGTCATAAAGAACAACATATAAAATTAAAGGTAACAACACTTTAAAATTAAACAAAAGAAATTTTGCAAATCTTTGTCCAAAACATATATGGATTGGAGAGAAAGCATTTGCAGCATAGCATGTGGCAGCTCTACTAACCCTTATAACTGTATAATGATAATGTTGTAATTCTGCTGGCAAGAGATCTGAGAAAAAATTCCCTCAAGTTACTTTCTGTTTCTAATTATTTGACTGAAGGAATAATGTTCATATGGATATTCAGAGAAAACAGAAAGCACTTCAATTAATTTAAAATGCCACTCTGTGCCAAATTGGTGCATGCTGCTTTCAAAGTTCAATAATTATACATATATACGATATGTAGGCTTGTTGGGTGGGATACAAACTTTAGTTCTACTGTTATTAATTTCTGCTCATGAGTAAGGTTTCTCAGGTGAGCCAAAGCAATTAATAATGGCAGCCACTTAAAAAATTGTGAATGACCCAATCAATAACAAATAAAAGAGTTATCACAGTATACCTGAAAAAGCAATAAAAGAACAAGGCAAGGAGCAAAAAACCTGTTTTGAAAAATGATCTGTTGAGGCAAAAAGAAATGGTATGAAAGCTGAACAAACTTCATTATGTTACGCCAGTCACTGTGTGTAATACAGGAGAATTATAATGATGCATTTCTGGGAGGAGGAGGAGGGGGGGGGGGGAGGGAGGGAGAGCAGGCAAATCAGATGTAGCTGAACATATTCGCACATATGCTGCAACAGATGGAACAGAAAACGACTATACATTATTGTAGGGAGTGAATGATGAATGAACAGCAAAGTAAAATTCAGGCAACAAAAATGAGATTTCTAAGATTGTTGAAGGGATGCAGCAGAGTAGACAGAATTAGGAACACATCAGCAACTACAAAAGAAAAAATTGAATCCACAAAAATTAAACAAAAAGATCGTTCTTGAAATTACAAATGAAAAGCACAGTATTTTGTACCTTCTACAGAATAATTTATTTAGTTAACCAGTTCTGAGCTAACAAGTCCATCGTCAGACTTTTAACTGATTACTGTAATAAAAAAAGATACCTTATTTGTAACCAATACTGAAAAAAAAAAATTACTTATCTAGACTAAGCCACTGAGAAAAAGTACATGTCATCTTTGACAAAGGAGTGGTAATTCAATTACGAAGGTAAAAGGTTGTAAGGCAAGTGCATATAAAGGGAGCAAACCACGAAAAATGTTGACAACTGTAACAACGGAATATATAGAGTACTTAGCTAATCACAATAAAATATGTAAATACAGGAAAATGGAGAAGTATGAAGTAATCAATAGTGTGTGAAGTAATGGAATACTGAGAACATTATGTGAAGTTTAGAAGAGGGAAAGTATTAAGCTATGTTTGGTCATTTAAGATCATATCAGGACTATGGACCATATGCTTGTTGATTTTCAGGGCTTCCAGCAGGTTGTGTTTTTGGCCTTTGTTTGCAGAGTTGTGAACATGCAATTGTAGCTCATAGCTATGGGCCTTCACTCAGTACATTCTCAGAAAATTATTATGTAGACTCTGTTTCTCGAGTTTAGTGTTAATGTTTTTCTCCATTTATATTTATTTGCTGTTTGAATTTTTATCTTTTTAACTGAATTAACACACTGTCAAAGATGATATTTACTGTGTGTTCTTGGCTCAGAGATGAGTAACATCTTTTCCAATGTTCCATCTGTAACTTATTTTACAATGATAGTCAGTTAAAGTCAGTTTATGTTCTTTTAAGCCAAAAATTGGTTAACGTATTAATCATGCAGAACATACACAATACTGTTTTTTATTTATAATTATGTAGTACCAACAGGAAGTGACAGAAGAATCAGTTAACATGTACCTGAAATTCTTACGACAAAAGCAGTAAGGGAGAGTAAGTCAAGGAAGATTTAGGGAAATACCCTAAACTCTCACTAATTTGGCCCTCAATAGTCTGGCACCTCAGTAATCCGAGATTTCTAAGATTTACGCCCATTTTTACATCTGGCTATGTCTTCTGGCGTACCTACGTTGATTTCAAAATAAACTGTTAAGTCCTTCCATAAATTATTGGATGAGCTATTTTATGGATGTGATGGTAACCAAGTAAATTTATTGGAACACAGCTTGTGCAATATAACTCAAGCTTCTCAGAACTACTGGTACTAATCTCCACCATAAGGTGGAAATGTGATAAAATGATTTAATAATTACTATAATTTCAGGATGGAAACAATAAATGAAGGGATACAACCACTTCCCTATTTAGCATTGGCATACTTCAATAGTCAGAAAACTGTACTAATTACAAGCTTTTCCTTGTTTCACCCTCTCACCCTCACCCTACAGTAAAACACATATAACATGCACATTTCAAGAATATCCTTGGTGATATGATTGGTGGGAGTAGTTTAACTGATAGAAATCAAATGGGATTGATTGATACTCACTGAGCTCTCTTCATTATTGGCTTTCAGACAAACCTACATTTAATGTGTGTGCATCTGTGACATCAGAAGTCATATGCAAATTCAATGAGCACTGAATTGTAAGTGACTTTAAAATAATCTTTCTTATTGGTATATCAGACCAGTTAAACAAAATGTTGTTAACTGGATGCATCATCGTAAGTACCGAGAACTCCACATTAATGGTCTGTACCCATCAACTCCACATTAATGGTGAATACCCATCAGAGGAAAGGAAAGACTAACATTCCCCAAAAAATTATGTCTAGTAAAGCAGTATTGTCTTCAAACATTTACACGAATTACTGCTTTACTGTTAGCACAGTACAGCAAAATAAATACACTACTGGACATTAAAATTGCTACACCACAAAGATGACGTGCAACAGACACGAACTTTAACTGACAGGAAGAAGATGCTGTGATATGCAAATGATTAGCTTTTCAGAGCATTCACACAAGCTTGGCGCCGGTGGCAACGCCTACAATGTGCTGACATGAGGAAAGTTTCCAACCGATTTCTCATACACAAACAGCAGTTGACCGGCGTTGCCTGCTAAAACGCTGTTGCGATGCCTCGTGTAAGGAGAAGAAATGCGTACCATTACGTTTCCGACTTTGATAAAAGTCAGATTGTAGCCTATCGCGATTGTGGTTTATCGTATTGCGACACTGCTGCTAGCGTTGGTCAAGATCCAATGACTGTTAGCAGAATATGGAATCGGTAGGTTCAGGAGGGTAATACGGAACGCCGTGCTGGATCCCAATGGCCTCGTACCACTAGCAGTCGAGATGACAGGCATCTCACCCGCATGGCTGTAACGGATCGTGCAGCCACGTCTCGATCCCTGAGTCAACAGATGGGGACGTTTGCAAGACAACAACCATCTGCACGAACAATTTGACGATGTTTCCAGCAGCATGGGCTATCAGCTCAGAGACCATGGCTGCGGTTACCCTTGACGCTGCATCACAGACAGGAGCGCCTGCGATGGTGTACTCAACGACGAACCTGGTTGCACGAATGGCAAAACGTCATTTTTTTGGATGAATCCAGGTTCTGTTTACAGCATCATGATGGTCGCATCTGTGTTTGGCGACATCGCGGTGAAAGCACATTGGAAGCGTGTATTCGTCATCGCCATACTGGCGTATCCCCCAGCGTGATGGTATGGGGTGCCATTGGTTACACATCTCGGTCACCTCTTGTTCAGATTGATGGCAATTTGAACAGTGGGCATTACATTTCATATGTGTTACGACCCGTAGCTCTACCCTTCATTCGATCCCTGCGAAACCCTACATTTCAGCAGGATAATGCACGACTGCATGTTGCAGGTCCTGTACGAGCCTTTCTGGATACAGAAAATGTTCGACTGCTGCCCTGGCCAGCACATTCTGCAGATCTGTCACCAATTGAAAATGTCTGATCAATGGTGGCCGAGCAACTGGCTCATCACAATACTCTTGATGAACTGTGGTATCGTGTTGAAGCTGCATGGGCAGCTGTACCTGTACACGCCATCCAAGCTCTGACTCAATGCCCAGGCGTATCAAGGCCGTTATTACGACCAGAGGTGGTTGTTCTAGGTACTGATTTCTCAGTATCTATGCACCCAAATTGCGTGAAAATGTAATCACATGTCAGTTCTAGTATAATATATTTGTCCAATGAATACCCATTTATAATCTGCATTTCTTCTTGAATTTTAATGGCCAGTAGTGTAAATGCTGAAGCAGATTTAATTATGTTTCCACAAATTATCAAGATAGGAGAGACAGCATTAGTTAACACTTAAAAATAATTAAGAGGGAAAATATGAAGCACAACAAACACTTCTAACAAAGGAGCGACTGAACGGAAACACACATTCCAATGTACATTGTAAGTGCACTCTTCTGCTCAATTTAATATAATGTGAGCATGCATTTCAAGCAATATCAGAGTTAACAATGAAAATGTAAACATTTTTAGTCACGATTTTACACTATTGTGATATTTTCTGGAATAATTTGGAGGAAACATCAAATGTTGTGGACTGTTAATGAGAACTGATATTACTTGTGTTCAAAAGTCTCAGTAAGCTAAAGTTTGAACCACGAGGTATTATTTTTCATTGGATGTGTGGTAGTTACAGCACAAGTTTTTATGATTTTTAGCCCAAACATTGAACACTTTTTGATTTAGTTAATTCTTTAGGTGCCTGAAATTACTACAAATAATTGGTACCAAAGCTAGATGAACACAGTGTTCAAGATTCTCTTCAACAAAAGTAAGAGATCACCATGCTTTCTTAACAACAAAAATACAACAACTGGGAATAGTTTTTTTGTGTTAGGTGGGGGGAGGGGAGGGGGAGAGAAGCTCCCACCAGAAACATAGCACTCTAAGTGGCAACACATTGTAACCAAATACAGTTAAGAAAAATCAACACTCATCACAGAGGAAAATTGCTTCCATACATCAACAAAAATGATGGTGCACAATTATTAATACTCTGCTTAGAAATAAAATACAAACATGTATACTTAGAAGGAATGTATTGCAGTGACGCATGTTGAACAAACAGAAGTGATGAGGGACAGGTTGGAAAATTTTGCAATTATCCTTTTATTACATGCATTTGATTTATGTAACTGCCTTTCAATTCCGTACTGTTCTATGTTTTACGGCACTTCTAGCTAAAGTAATGATAAACCACAATAAGTGTGTAACATTACTCTGCTCTTTCCACAGAGTTGTGAACAATTAAAGATATTATTGCACAGGTTATAACACTGGCCAAGTTCCTCACGAGTGCATACTAGCCATTTATTGTGACAAAACAGTCTGCTTTTCTGCCAATTGCTAATGACAATTTTATCACCATTTCTAATAGAACATGGATATACAAAACATGCTCAACAGTTCTTTCCAAAACTCCCCAGCACAGTTACTTGTGGTATCCTATAAGTGTAACATGGATACACTTTCAGATTTGACTGTTATGCAATATGCTGAACAATCTCTGTGGATCCTGTTGTAATACAGCAAAGTCATAATGTCACTGAAAACAAATACACAACAGACATTTTAGTTTCCCCCAGAATTTCTTGACTATATCAAGTTACCACATAATTTTTTCCATTTCAACTGTCAACAACATCAACACTGCCTATGAACAGTGAGAAAGTTATACAAACTGAAATTTTAGTTCCTAAGTAAAAAGAAGAACTATTTACCAACAACTGAAATACTGAAACAAGAATGTGAAGAATTAGATGTATGTTCCTCCAATTAGCATAAGACTTGACTGTCCACACGACTTGTTTAACGAAATGAAAGAACCCAGCCTTACTCGACAGAGCTGTTTTAGTAGCTCGCAGGAGACATCAAGTTGAGGCCACTCATCGATGA
Organism: Schistocerca nitens; assembly: GCF_023898315.1. Lineage (NCBI taxonomy): Eukaryota > Metazoa > Arthropoda > Insecta > Orthoptera > Acrididae > Schistocerca > Schistocerca nitens. The sequence goes on along the minus strand of NC_064617.1, from coordinate 440,514,718 downwards.
TAATTTCCCACACAGTTATCATGTTATGGGGAATCTATCTGCTGTTTCAATCACTGTTCCAAATAGTCAAAGACATTTCCTGTGGGATTAAGATCAGATGATTTAGTGGGCCAATTGAGCTACAATCTGGTGCGTGACTGTTCATTAAATTAGGAAAATATGCCTGAAGACCTGTGAAGACACCTGTTGTCATACACTAAGTGTCTAAGGCACAATCATGAAATAGGGGTAGAAGAAAGGACTATACCTGGTCACTGAGAATGCACAAATAAACATCCTGGTATAGGTTTACAGCAACCTGTTTGAGTGGGACTAAGTTATGGCTTGAACACATGCTATCACAGCATCAGCTCTGGTCTGAACCACATCTTCCACACACTGCAAGTTAAAAACCTCAGGGAACCATTGTTGCACTCAACACCTGGCACCATTTGAAAAGAGCCAAAAGCATGACTTGCCAGACTATACTACACACTTCCAGTAAGTTACTGTTCAGTTTCTGGCCATTGGAGGCACGTAGCTTTATGTGCCAATGTGGACAATCGCCTTTTGTGAGGCACGACTCCAAATGTCCGTTTCATGTAGTTTCCTGTGAAATGTTCACCCAGAAACTGTTAGAGATGGACATACATTCATTAACAGCAACAATTCCTTTTGTTGATAATGGATGACACTCATCTCTAGCAAATGTTGATTACGATCTTTTTACAACCACTATTCTTAAAGTCTGTGCAGGATACAGTGGTCAGTGCACAGTGACTAACTTTTGTACAAGACACTGGGTGAGTTCAGCTGTATGTTCAGAAGGGAAGGCCAACGTTCTTTGCCCACTTTCGGCCAACTGGGGTGAGAGAGTTGAGGTGCATGCCTTGCAATCTTTCTTAAATGATTTTACAGAAACTATTTGGTAAAATTTTTTTGTTATTTATCAATATCTATGGCAGCTTCATGATGAAATGCCCATCATTTCATTAATGGTCATAGCTATTTTGATATTTGTATTTTACGATGATTGCCCAGAAAATAATACATAACTTTCTTTCTTCAACTACTCTTTATTGAACACAACGAGAATTACACACATGAAAGAATGATGTTTTATCTACACATCCTATTTTTTCACGTAATCTCAATCCTGTTCTACGGCCTTCCTCCAGTGTGAAACAAGGATGTGTTATGTCCTGTTGGTACCAATCATTGTCCTGGTGGAGTCAGTGGTTCACTGAGTGAATCAACTCATTGTCCTCAAAATATCTTCAGAAAATGGCATCCTTTGATAGCCCAAACATGTGGAAGTCCGAGGGGGCTAGGTCAGGGCTGTATGGTGAATGACGTGACCCTGTCCAACCCTGTTTTGCGATGCGTTCAGCAGTCCTCAGTCTTTTGTGGGGCTGAGTGTTATCATGTTGCAGCCAAATATCTCCTGAGTTGCCGTGGCGTCGAAGTCGTCAGAAGCGCGTATTGAGTTCTGTTAATGTGTTGATGTATACTTCTGAATTAATAGTTCCACCTCTTGGCATCACATCAATGAGAATCACAACTTCACAGTCCCAGAAAACGGTGATCACGATCGGAAGCAGTTGTTTTGGATTTTTTCTTCTGTGGTGAGTGGGAATGGCACCATTACTGTTTTGTTTTGGGCTCAAGATGGTGAACCCAGGTTTCATTACTTGTCACAATCTGGAACAAGGAGGCCTCCCCCTCAGCTTCAAAATGTTGCAACAAATCAAAACAAACATTTTTTCTGTGCGACTTGTGATCCACCTTTAGACAAGGCAGGACCCATCTTGCACACTCTTTAATATCCAAGAGTGCAGGTAATTGCATCCACACTTCCTCTGCTGACTGACAGATGCAGCACCAACCGCTGAGTCATAATGCATCTGTCCTCGTGAATGACAACATCAGCTCACTCAAACATGTCAGGTGTGCAGCTGTGGGTGATCTCCCAGACGGCTGCAAATCGTGAAGCTCTGCTGAACTGCCTTCTGATGACATCCCCTCTGCCCCCAGCGACAAACTGTGCTTCTGTCAACAGCAGATGCTCCACAGACTTTGCACAAGTGTTTGTGAATATTCCCCATAGTTTATTTCTCTGCAGTGAGAAATTCAATGACAGCACATTGCTTGTAACATACAGCATGGTCCTGCAGCTACGCTATCTGGCATGCTCATTTAGGAGACTTCAAATAACACATACAAACGTCTCACATTTGTAGCAATATTTTTGGCTGAGAAAAACAATGTGGTGCATTACTTTCTGGGCAAACCTCATAGTAAGACACTGTGCAAAATTAGAAAAGTCTGAAATGAAAATAGCATTTGCTATGTTTCTCATTTGATGCATATTACATTACATGTTACTGCATATGAACTTTAGCTAACATAATGAATTTTTCTTTAGATATGGGTGGAGACCTCTGTCTGTCTTCTCTATCTGTCACCAATCTCAAAAACTAATCTTGTGTACCTCAGTCATCTGCGATCACGATTAAGGCAGAATGAAATATCCATAACATTCCTCGTATCTCCTAACATTCCTCAAATCTCAAATGGCTTGAGATGTCAAAATGAGATTTTGGCAAATGATGGCATGCAAAGAGCAGAGTATTTTGTCATATGGTTATTATGTGAAACTTCATTATCTGCCATGTTATTCCACTAACTACAGACTTTTTTGATGAAATAACGTAATTTTTTTATGGGCTATCGACAGCTGGTCAAACGAGAAATTCAATGGTTTTGGAACAACATGAGTGAGGACATCACATATTTCTTTTTATACCAAAGATGTGATTTTTATAAGCTACTGACCTTACTTGTCCTCAGTTCCTCACTTAATAAATCACTGTTCCACAATTCTCTCACAACTGCGACTGCACAACATGTTAGTGATGTGATGATGTGTAAACTCTGCCATGTTTTGGCAAAAGAAGCAAATTTTAAGAAGGCAACAACAGAAATGTACTTTTCACTCCAGATTCACCATTCATGGCGATTCTCTGAAAGTTACAAATGGTTACCAACTCAGGCGAAAATAAATCAATGCTTTTGTTGCATTTTCAGTACAACTATTTTTAGATACTAACCACAGCAGACATGACGGTAGATCTTTTTGGATGGTCATCAAGCAAGTTTGGGCATAAGGATGCTCCACGTAATACTTACAAACAATATGTGTGCACACTACAGTTTAGAATGCCACTTCCCCTCCAGTGCTCGGCATTTCCCCTACAGCCCGCTGAGTGCCTGGCTGCAGCCCCCACCACTGTCGCTCTCTTCACACTTACCCCGCAGGCTGCACATCTATTGGACACATTATTCTGTGCACCCTCTACACATATTACATGGCTCTGGTAAGTCCATCATTTCTTGTAGACCAGCTGGGCAGTCCATGTTAAATACCAACAAATCAAGCAACTTCATCCACTGTGTGGTCACACGTACTTATGAACACAATATCTCATTTCTGCTATTTTTATCATGTCTTCTCATAACACATCTTAGTGTGCCGATTCCACAGAAATGAATGGCACTTGCACACCATTTCAATGCTATGACTTATGTCAGTGGTAGAGAGTAACATGTCATCCTGATAACTATTCTACACAATCTACATTAGCAGTATGCTCGTTTAAGAGGGGTGAGGGGTGGGGGGTGGGGGGTGGGGGACGGAGAGATGAGATTATGAAGCTTGCAATGTGGATCAAGACAGACTGTCTGAACACTTTTAGTAAATTTGTCTGAACTGGTCTTCAATATATGTAATTTCTATATAAACGTTACTTATTCTTAGAGCCTTATGAATGTCTCCTGCATGTAACTCTTAAAAATAGCTTAAAAATGACATTTTCCCCACAGTATGTCAGCGAAGTTCTAAAATACGCATTACATCGACCTTAATAATTTTAACTGCCAAATATTTTGCAACGGCCAAGAGGCAGAGGACACTGACTTGCTGTTACCATCTCACAGAATTCTAAGGTATTAATTACAATAATGATAAGAAGAAATTAATATCTGAAAGGCAACACTCCTTTCTAATGGGACTACTGGCCTCTCAGAAAAATAACTTTAAATCTGAAATTATGACATTTAATATCACTTAGATATTTAAAAAATGTTTAGGTAGTTTTTAGTTTGTATCAGCTAAGTAAGGAGCACAGACTGACAAAAAATAAATAATCTTCAATGTACTCTTTATCACTACGATACAAAAGGTTTTTTTGTCAGTGTTTAAATTTACAACAAGAGCCACACGCTAAAACTTATTTTACTGAATTTTAATTTTTTCGTCTTTGGTCACTTAAAGAAATGACTGTGGCAATTCTATTTCATGTCTTTAAAATATCATTAATGCACTTCTGTTTGGTAATTTACAATTCGCATTTTTACAGTGTATTTAGTACGAAAGCACACAGAAAGTAGAGGAGCCACTCAGGACAGCAAACTGGTGGTATCTGTGACTGGGCAAGGCACCATGCGAGAATAGGTCAGGGCAGGTGAAACAACGTGCCCGGTGCCATGCTGTGCCAAGATATTCAGAGTTAGTCTGACCTGTGCTGCCGCCCCCTCCGTGGCTTCCATCTTCTGACCTCACCTGAGGGAGGTAGGAAAGGCTTTTAGTGCTCTCTGCGTAGCGATTCACTGCTCGAAGTTCTTCTAGTGTCATATGTCTGCTTGTAGTAGCACTACTTGAAGATGAACGGCTTGAACCCTGGAATGAAGAAAGTAAATATGTGCTTATTTCTGTTATAATAATGTACAAAAATCTCTGGTTGAGAATTACGGATTATTTAGGAATAAAGGAGATGATTCACTGGAAGTCAGAAGTGCTGCATTGTCAACAGGAACAGAAACAAAAGGTACAGAGCCTTGCTAGCTTTCGGTGGGTTACGTAGGGGTGCAGGTATAGGGGCGCAGGTGGCAGAGGGCTGGGCACGCAGTTTCACAGACTATAGTGTGAGATAGCAGCACACAACTAGCTGACACAAATTACTGGCCGGAGGTACTGGGACAGGGGAGATTATATATATATATATACACACACACACACACACACACACGCGCACACACACACACACACACACACACACACACACACACAATTGGGTGGGGGGGGGGGGGGTGGGGGGGCAGCGAGTTACCTTAGATTTAGCCAGGGAGGTGATGGGAGTGAAGGATGTGCTGTAAGGATAGCGCCCATCTGCACAGCTCAGAAAAGCTGGTGGTGATGGGGATCCAGATAGTACAGGGCTATTACAAATGATTGAAGCGATTTCATAAATTCACTGTAGCTCCATTCATTGACATATGGTCACGACACACTACAGATATGTAGAAAAACTCATAAAGTTTTGTTCGGCTGAAGCCGCACTTCAAGTTTCTGCCGCAAGAGCGCTCGAGAGCGCAGTGAGACAAAATGGCGAAAGGAGCCGAGAAAGTATATGTCGTGCTTGAAATGCACTCACATCAGTCAGTCATAACAGTGCAACGACACTTCAGGATGAAGTTCAACAAAGATCCACCAACTGCTAACTCCATTTGGCGATGGTATGCGCAGTTTAAAGCTTCTGGATGCCTCTGTAAGGGGAAATCAACGGGTCGGCCTGCAGTGAGCGAAGAAATGGTTGAACGCGTGCGGGAAAGTTTCACGCGTAGCCCGCGGAAGTCGACGAATAAAGCAAGCAGGGAGCTAAACGTACCACAGCCGACAGTTTGGAAAATCTTACAGAAAAGGCTAAAGCAGAAGCCTTACCGTTTACAATTGCTACAAGCCCTGACACCCGATGACAAAGTCAAACGCTTTGAATTTTCGGTGCGGTAGCAACAGCTCATGGAAGAGGATGCGTTCAGTGCGAAACTTTTTTTCAGTGATGAAGCAACATTTTTTCTTAATGGTGAAGTGAACAGACACAATGTGCGAATCTGGGCGGTAGAGAATCCTCACGCATTCGTGCAACAAATTCGCAATTCACCAAAAGTTAACATGTTTTGTGCAATCTCACGGTTTAAAGTTTACGGCCCCTTTTTCTTCTGCAAAAAAAACGTTACAGAACACGTGTATCTGGACATGCTGGAAAATTGGCTCATGCCACAACTGGAGACAGACAGCGCCTAAAAAAACTTTTTGAGTTTTTGTATGTGTGTGCAAAGCATTGTGAAAATATCTCAAATAATAGTTACTGTAGAGCTGTGAAATCGCTTCAATCATTTGTAATAACCCTGAACATGTTGTGCTCTGCTGCATGTTTTGCCACTGTGTGGTCCACCTTGTTTATAGCAAAAGTTTGGTGATGGCCATTCATTCTAGTTGATTGATTATCATATGAAATTATCATCTTCCTACAAAGCAGGCAAAAATTATTTGAACCACACATACAACACAAGAAATAAAAATAATTTTATGCTTCTCACACACAAATTGAAATTATATGAATGGGCTCCACAGTATATGGGGATGACAATATTATAACAAATTAATGGGCAAAAATGTATTTAATATTAAGCCAGAGTTCCTAAAAATAGGGCTACATTAGATTCTGGGGGAGAAATGCTACTATTCAATAGAAGAATTTTTAGAGGACGACATGATAATTTGAGCTAGGGTAATTTAGAGTTAGATTTTTAGACACTATTTTTATTATTATTGTTATTATTATCTCTGCCTTTTGTGTATAAAAAACAAAATTGTATTATTATTACTATGCTGTATGTAAACATTCAGGGCGTATACGTGGACAAGGAAAAAAAATTCCCGGATTTTTCCTGGTACCAGTACTGTGCTATCTCATTTTTGGTTTTTCATTATGGCATATATCATACATGCTATAAATGAAAACATGTTCTTTTGAAATGCAGAGAACAGTTGAAACCAGCCAATAGTGTGGAATTAAACACTTTGTTTCAAACAAATTGACTGCCACAGCCAAAAAGATTAATAAAGCCATATTTCTTTAGCTAACCGACAAAAATAACTTTTGTTCTGCAAGGTGATTAATGCTTGACTGAAAATGCTGCCTGGGGCAGATACCCTGGTTTGCTCCCAGTGAATATAGCAGCTTGGACGCGCCAGTAAAATTTTTCCGGGTAACATCTTGCTTCTTGCTTATACAGCTAACAGCCACACTTTTGTAGACAGAAGTGGAAGGTACATGCACGACTCAACTGTGCATGCGCATGGGCCTGCTCACAACTGCTCACACGAATCCAATGTAAACAGTTATGATGTCATTCTCATCGGAGGCAATTTGTTGTTATGTAGCATTGCGTAGTCTTCCTAAAGCCTTTGACGCATTTTGGTACTGGCTGATGCTTCTATGGGCAATGTGTTTTGTTGTGTACATTGAGCTTTTCCTTTGAAACTTAAGTTTTATTTTAGTTTTTTCCTCTCGTTCATGTTTTATTGCTGCAGTATTATTCTGCTGTAGCGGGATGCAGTAATATCATTTGTTAGAGAGATATTTCTTAACAGTCAAAATTACAAAAAATTAACTGAAAACTAAAATTTAAAAAAATACCAGAATTCTTAAAAATTACCGGGTTTTTCCCCGTTTTCTCGTGGATGAAAAAATTCCTGGGTTTTTCCCGAATCTCCCGGTTGTCCCGGGTCATATACACCCTGATATCAGCTTTTATGTTCACTGTAAATTTTTCCAAACTTTTGACGTGTCTCCTGTACCTGAATCAAATGATTTTGATTATGTATGTTATTAGACTAATAACCCCCAATGTAAAACGCTGTGCAGTGGCTGCAGCAAGGCTGGTGTATAATATGCCTGCTTTCAAAGCTGGCCCAGCCTCTGATGGGGTACAACAAGCCTGTGCTGGGTGTGATTCCTTCGACAGGGGAATGGGGGTGGGAGTCCATGGCGATGGACTAGGATGCTGTAGAGGTTGGGTGGGCGACGGAACACCACTTTCGGTGGGAAGGTAACTTTCTCGGATAGGATGTCCCTCATTATTTCATGGCATGATGATAGACAATCAAAGCCGTAACGAAGGATGAGAGTCAGTTGTTCCAGTCCCGGGTGGTATTGAGTGACAAGGGGGGGGGGGGGGGGGGGCTTCTTTGCGGTTGGTTCTTGGGATGGATGTGTGGATCAGGTGTGTGTGGGGATATGGCACAGGAGATCTGTTTGTGTATTAGGTCTGGAGGATATTGCCTGTCTGTGAAGGCCTTTGTGATTCCTTCAGCATACTGGATGAGGGAGTTCTCATCAATGAAGATGCATCTGCCTTGGGTGGCTAGGCTGCAGGGGATGGATTTTTTGCTGTAGAAGGGGTGGCAACTGTCAAAGTGCAGGTAGTGTTGGTGATTGGTGGGTTTGATGTGGACCGAGGTGCAGATGGAGACATCTGAGAGGAGGAAAACAACATCTAGGAACATGACACGATGTGTGGTGGAGGACCAGGTGAAGTGGATAGGAGAGAAGGTGTTGAGATTGTGGAGGAATGAGGATAATGTGTTGGCCTTTGGTCCAGATTATAAACATGTCATTAATAAACGTGACCAAGACCAGGGTTTGGATTTTTGGGAAGCTTTGGAATGTTTCCTCTAGATGACCCATGAAGAAGTTGGAAAATGAGAGCGCTTTGCGAGTGCCGCCGGCTGAGCCACGCATTTGTTTTTGTGCTTTCCCTTCAGAGATGAAGTAGTTATGGGCTAGGGTGTAGTTGTTTAGGTGTATCAGGAATGAAGTGGTGGGTTTGGAATTTGCAGGGTACTGTGAGAGATAGTGTTCAATTGCGGCAAGGCCATGGGCATGAGGGATGTTGGTGTACGAGAAGGTTGCATCAACAACGATGTGTAGGGACCCGAGAGATAAGGGCGTGGGCACCATGGGGATCCAGTGCAGGAAGTGGTCGGTACCTTTCATGTAGGAGGCTCAGTTTTGGACAATTGGTTGCTGAAATTGGTCAAGAAGGACTGGGATTCTGTCAGTGGGGGCACTGTAACCAGCCACAATGGGGCAACCAGGTTTGTTTGGTTTGTGGATTTTGGGCAGCATGTAGAAGGTGGGTGTGCGGCTCTTTTGGGATGAGTAGGGAGATGGGTTCAGGGGAGGGGTTCTGGGAACGGCCGAAGGATTTCAGCAGGGACTGGAGGTAATGTTGAACAGCTGGCGGAGACTCTCTGCCAGGTAGTCACTCTGGTTCACCACAACAGTGGTGGAACCTTTGTCTGCAGGGAGGATGATTAGGTCAGGAACCGGTTTTAGTTTGTATAGGGCTATTCTTTCTTCTGCTGAAACAGGAAAAAAAATTCCCAGATTTCCCGGTTAAAAATACACTTTCTCCCAGATGAAAATATGCTTTTTCCGTGTTAAGTAACAGCATACTTTTCCTCGGAACTGTAAAACTTATCAATCCTTTAAATGGTTGTGGTTTTATACACCGGCATAGAATTTCCGGGCACTTTAGAAAACGAAACTCAGGGGAAAAAACACGTTTTGGAAAGATTTCTGATGTGCAGCAACACGTACACTGCATATTTTCGTATTACGAAAGTATAAATTCTAATTCCACCAAACACCACATGTTACTTTCCGAAGAATTGAAATCGAGATTGTGATGCGCTTTTGTAAGCCAGTCGTAGTTCATGTCAAACGATCCTGCCAGCCGATGATAGCGGATATTCAGAGCATAGGACACGTGATGTAGTCAGTCAATAGCAACATCACTGTTAAGTAGCGCGAACACACAAATAGGAACAGGTAATGGTTTAAATTAATATACATAGTGTTGCTACAAGAAAAGAAAAGCTTTTACGTATAATATTGGTCTCTAAGATTAATAAGCTGCAAGAGAAGCTAAGCTTTCACACATAATGTTGATCTTTTTTGCGCGTATTACACTTTAAGATACATTTGTGCCAGTAAAATTTTTAACAACGACATAAATGTCTGATCTTCTGGGCTCAAAAATATTCTAAATGGTCGTCGTCAAAGATTTTATTTTTGAATGAGAGTCAAACACTCTGTGATTTAAAAAATTCATCGGACATTCATCGCACAGAGTGCATCTTGCATAAAAAGAAATTTACTTTGACAGTAACGCTTTCCAAACAACCATTCGGAATATTTTCTCGTGACCTGTTAGAAATAGATTCGTTTCAGCAGTTGCCAGTGAGCGCCAGATAACAGGCGTCGCCGTACTTGCGCATCTATGGTGACGCAGGAAGCCCGTACGTTCGTACGTGTAGAACATTCAAAGATCTTACATTATGTCATAAAAGAAACAAGACATTAGAGGATACTCCAAGAGCATGGGAATTTTGTGAACCATAATAAAATGCATCATTCGGCTTAAAGTGCACATTCGTATGTTCAGATTCAGATGCAAATTTTCTTGGAGTACCAGTACTGTTTTATCTCATGTTTGGTTCTTTATTAAGGCATAATCCTATACATGCTAGAAGATAAAAATGTGAACTTGAAATGCAGAGAATAGTTGAAACTAGCCAATAGTGTGGAATGAAACACTTCATTCAAATAAATTGACTGCCTCAGCAGAAAAGATTTCTTTAACAAACCGACAAAAACAACTTCATTGTTCTGCAAGGCGATTAATGCTCGACTGTCAGACAGGTGGAAACAAAATAAAATCTGAAACTAATTACATATTTTAGCCTTCCGTAATTATGTGAATGTATTTTAATTCACTTGATAGCTCCCGGCCACAGAAATCTGATTTGTTTTCATTTGATGTGAGAGCAATAAACGAAGAGGAAACAGCAAAATCACTTAACGTAAACACGGGTCATGTGTAAGACGTGTTATTTGGTCTTAAGTGTGCCAAAATGCAATGCCACGCCTCTTCACACAGCTTTCTTCCATCTCACGTCTCTGTATTTCGCTCTGTGGAATTCAAACATGTAATATTTTGTAATGGGTGCCATGAAACTATATTCATGCCAGTGGAAATTAAAATGTCCTGCAGTACCTCTCCTGCTCCCAATCGGCCAGTTTGACATCCTACCCCTCTTTAAAAAAACCTCACAATTAATACTGGATAGGATTATTTGTAACCGGCAGAACAAGAACTCTTCAGAAAATCTGCTGTCTTTACTGCCTATTAGCTAATAACTTACTGTTTTCTGTGACATAACATTAAATATAGGGTACATAAAACGAGTAAAGACAAGAGGCAAGCAAGACAGTAGAATACATTTCTTCAATCCTTAACTCCTAGCTTTTTTCCTCTCTAATCTTGCTACAGCTTTACATGACGTGCTTTCCTTTCTGCGAAAGAATCTATTACCTCATCAAAGTTCGTCAACGTTTTGCTACATGAAAAAGTGAAATGTCATTGTCTAATACTAGAAAAGCTGTTGGTACAAATAGTACCCAAGACTGGTGTGGTTTCTCGATCTGATTATGTGTATTTTGTCTGTGTGCTAGATAAAATGAAATACGCCTGCCTAATATTGCAGCAATTGTTACACACACCAAATAAACGAGACTGTTTTGGCACAAATGGTCATTTTTATAACACTACGGAATATAATTCACGTAGTACCAATATCAAATGCCTATTAGGCCTACTACAAGCAAAACATTTTATGTTAGGAAATAGCTTCACATTTCATTCATACTCTCTACCTTCTGAAGCATGAGATCAAAAAGTAGTAGTACGAAATTTTTATATAAATGTGGAATCGTCATATCCTTCCGTGATTTGTGTGAGTCCTCGTTTCTTCTCCTTCCACGTTCTAACAAACAATCTTGTCCTCACCAATTCTGTAACTATTCCTGTCAGTGTCAAAACTTATTCTTTGGTTAACTTCACTAACCCTGCCACAATCACCAGTTTAGTTACCCCGCATTTATTCTCCAGTTAGGCGTTGTTACGTGTTCGTACAACGCGTTTTCCGCGCTACTCCCAGAACAGAACTTTAGCGGCTGCTAGCCGGGGACTGTATTACTGGCCCTTAGAAGTGTAGTGGTCTGGCCAAAAATTTTCTTTCAAAATTTCATTTTCTTGGATACACGGAGGAGACAATACGCAATCTTTGTTGCCTGTTATTCCCGTTAGTCGTTTATTTCCACTCTGGTAGTCTGAATCTATGGAATTCGCTAATAGTTATAACAACGCTGATCATTTGCAAACCTAGTCAACCACATAAACAGCGATTGTCATTCACCCATTCGGCTTTATTCCGCTCAGCTTGTATAGACCCATCTCCTTTTGTCTGTAGGAAAGTTTACTTCTAGATGCGTCAGAGATTCCCCTGGCAGAGACATCACTTATACTATGCACGCATCCAAAAATCAACTTACGATTCTTTCAGAAATCAACTTAGAATTTGTTCAAAAACCAATAGGAATGTGTTCAAAACCATGTGAGTAATCGATAGACCAACATGCGCTGGTTGTTAGGCGCTTTGTGAAAGAAGGTCTTTTCCCTCAATAATATGAATTTGGTTTGTCCCTGCCCCCCAGTTCCGAGCCTGTTGCGCATGCATGAATCTGTCAGCTTAGGCGCACCAGTAAAATTTTTCCGGATTGCATCTGGCTGCCTGCTGCTATTGCTTATACAGCTAACTGCCACACTTCTGTATCCAGAAATGGGAGAAGGTACTACTCATACGCGACTCAACTGCACATGCACATAAGCTTGCTCGCAACCGCTCAAACGAATCTAATTTCCTTTGCAACTTCAGTTTTATTTTCGTTTTTTTCTCTCGTTCGTTTTTTATTTCTGCAGTAGTATTCTGCAGTAGCGAGATACAGTAATATTCTATGCTAGAGTATTGGTTCTTACCAGTCAAAGTTACAAAAATTTAACGGAAAACTAAAAAAATGAAAAATCCCTGGAATTCTAAAAAATTCCCGGGTTTTTCCCGGTTTCCTCCCGGATGAAAAAATTCCCGGGTTTTTTCCGGATCTCCCAGTTGTCCAAGGTCGTATACATCCTGTGAAAGGTTGTTCTTAGGGATGGAGCTTCGGAAGGACGGTGAGGCCAGGTTGGAAGTTCGGAATTCCTGGAAAGTGGCCTGGGGATGGTTGGACGGGAGTGTGAGAGAGTCATAGTTGGATGGTGGTACAAATGGGGACAGGTAGGTTTTGTTGGAAGGACTGGATTGGCTTTGGTTGGAGGTATTGGTGGCAAAGAAGTGTTTTCACTGTAGGAAGCAAGAGACTGTTTCAGTTCTGGATTTTGTGGATTGCGGGTAGGGGTTTTTGGAGAATGTGGTAGGTTGAAAAGATCAACTCAGCAGGGTCTGGGTGCTATGGGTGGTTGACGAGGAGGAACACTGTGAATAGTATTGGGGTTGGATAGTGGTGTCCCAAGACAGGAGTAGGATTTCAGCAGCCTGGATAACTTATTTCCATTGGTCATTCCCAAGATATAAAGTTCCAAACTCTACATTGATGTACCTGGGTATAAATCAAAATAAAACTAAATGATGTGGAAACACACCAACACAAGAATGTTGCCACTCACCACTTATTATTTTTTTCATATATGCAAGTGTGCTTCTTGCGTGTAAACAGCACATTGTAGATTGAAGGTGTAGGGTGTGCAGTTTGAAACCCAAAATGGATCACTGAATGAAGATGATGTTCTATTTGACTTGGAAGGCAGGAACATTGGGTTTAACATCCTGTCAATGTCGAGGTCATTAGAGACTGAGAACAAGCTCTGATTCTGCCAAGGATGGGGAAGGAAATCGGCCGTGCCCCTTCAAAGGAACCATCCCAGCATTTGCCTGGAGCAATTTAGGAAATCAAAGAAAATATAAATTTGGCTGGCTGGATGCGGACTTGAACCATCATCCTCTGTTTGACTTGGAAAACCAGTGAAAGGGACTCAGAAAATGCTGACAACAATTTATAAAGGACATGCTGTCATCTCTAAGTGTGTTTACAAGAGGTTTAAATGCCTCAAAAAACGTGTGGGTCACAATGGAAGATGTTCTCTGACTGGCCTGCCTGCAACTGCAAGCACCCTGGTGAACATAAATAAGGTGGAGAAAGTTTTGTCTCAGAATCGTTGTGTCTTAGTGCAAATGACGGCAGAGGAAGTGGGAGTTTCCAGGATTTGTACAGCTGCTCCCAGAAGTGCATTACCTCACAATTGCCTAGGATTAGGGTAACGCAAATTTTGCTCCCAACTTGTGACCCACACTTTGAACCTGGCTTGACGTCTGTAGAGACCTCATCAACATGCCGTATTGAGATGCAACTTTCCTATTAACCGACACAATACCTGGCACTCAAGACACAAACCTGAAAACAATGTTAAAGTATGGAGTGGCAATGTCCAGGATTACAGTGAGAGATCACGCATCAAGACAATACCTGTCATGTTCGAGTGTGTGTCACCCATGTCATTACGCACATGGAAATACTGAAATGTCTGTTGCAACAGATCAAGCGGGTGCACTCCCAGTACACCAAATAAGGTGACTGGATCCCACTCCACGACTGTCTGGCCATGCACTGCCTTTCCAGTGCAGCAGTTCCTGGCCAACAGCCAGCTGAGTCACTCACTCACACATCCTATTCCACAGACTTGTCTCTCCTGGATTTTTTCTTGTTCCCCAAACTGAAATCAGCCCTGAAGGACAAGAGATTTTCAGACTTATCAGATATCCAAATATAGTAATGACTCAATTGAGGGCTATCCCTAAAGACTACTAAATCAGGAGTTCCCAGAACTTTAACAGCAATTCCCAGAAATGCATTACCATTGACGGGGATTACTTAACAGTTACTACAGTTACTAACTGCTGTTTCAAGTAAACCAGTCAACCACTCACTCTGTAAATACAGTTGCTGTACACTTTGTAGAGGTGACAAACAAAGACAAATGAGTGCCGAGATGCAGTTCATGAGAAGAAGAGCTGGCTGTAAACTATGGGACAGGAAAAGATCTGATGACATCTTCAAGGCTTTCAAAGTAAACCAATGATCAAATTCGTACTGAATTACAGATCATGTTGGAAAGGCAGTGTACTATGATGAAGATTAGCCAGATCCTCCAAACAATCCTCAAATACCAACCTGGAAGCAGAAGAGATGTGAAAGAGCAGTAAGGATATGGACTGAGATTGTAAAAGGCCACTACACCTACTACTGGAGAGGAGGAGGAGGAGGAGGAGGAGGAGGAGGAGGAGCAACAAGAAGAAGGAGGAGGAGGAGGAGGAGGAGGAGGAGGTGGTCTGTTTTGATGATGTGCTCTCTCTCTCTCTCTCTCTCACTCACTCACTCACTCACTCACACACACACACACACACACACACACACACACACACACACACACACACACATACGCATGTGTGATTACAGATGTGAGTGCACTTGGGATTTTTTCACTTAATTGTCCCTCCTTTTTTTAAATTTCTGTGTTATGTTTCATCTTTCACAATTTTCAGATTATTACAGCAACTTTCTTTCACATTGCTCTTCAGAATTTGCAAGATATCCAACATCTCATGTTAAAAGAAATAACTACTGTAGCAAAAAATGAAGAAAGAAAAAAAATCTTCACATTAAAATAAGAACAGAAAAAGTGATGTTACTTGCAAGATGGCAGCAGATGACGAATAAATGATAAAACCAAAACCAGATTTGAATACTTGGGATTCCCCAAGGAGAAGGGGGGGGGGGGGGGGGGGGAGAAGAGGGAAACAGATGGAGGGGTTGGAGGAAAGAAGGTTATTCAGAATACAAGTAGGAAAGTAGCCTACATTCCTGTCTAAAAGAGACAAAATGTGAGTGAAATCTACAATGAAATTAAATCAGCTATGAACAACATGCTGTTTGTTGGCACTTCATTTTTGCTTTCTGGCTCCTCATGTTCTTGTTGTATCTCCCTGGATTTTCAGGTACTTCCTTCACAATTCCTGAATTGTCTGACTACCTCCAACTGTTCTCTCATTTATGCAGTGTAGGTGACAACCTGGTTCTGAAAGGTAGCACTTCTGGCACTTTTCATTTGTGCCTGCATCTGCTACCACACACTGTTTTTGGTCACTCTCACTCATTTCATATTTTGTATACGGGAAAATATAAGATATATCAAAAAACCATAAGCAAATGTGAACTAAATAACAGCACATACAAGAAAAAGCCTGTTGCCAGCAAACAGTCTTCTTTTTCAGCAATACACATGAAAACAAAACATATGAAATATGACTATGTATTATGTTAGTAAATAATTTTATCAATATAGGGTTGTGTCACCTACAATGTGATTATTACAATTTAACTTGTGTTGTGAGTGCAAGGCACTCTGCTTAGAGTCTAGACATTAAAATCTGTAGTTTTGAGCTGATCTGTTCAGTCATGGTTATCTAGCATCCTTTGGTAGTCTTCTAAACATTTTCACTTTGAGTTTACTTAAGTTGCACATAATACAACAAATTGAAGTTGTGTATACATGAGGGGTTTGGGTGGGGGGAAGGGTGCAGAACATAGATAATATCCAAAAATAAGAACAAAAAAGGAACACAAACACAAGAAACTGATAAAAAGTGCTCCTCCAAATATGACAAAGTATTATTTTTATAAAATATTTGTTTGCTTTCAATAATTGGACTTCTATTGAAGAGTATAACATGTTTTTACAGGGTACAGTACATCCAACATTGTGTTGATGTTCAAAGACATTTTCTTTCTGCCTGCACTTGAAAAGAATTTATACAACTGTAAATGAATCCATTCATCAACACCATATGGGCGCATTGGAAGAGTTTGTAGAAGAGATCCTGTACAGTAGTCAAGTCAAATATATATTTGTTTACTTTTGTATTTTTCTGTCTTCAGCTGTGTAGCTGTCACATGTGTACTGTACGCGGGAATGACTCTAAAAGTTCAGTTTACCTTACACATTACATTTGCAGCTGCACCTTAAGCTGATGGATACACAACTCTACTATAGACTATATCCCGTATGAGACTAAGTGTATTTCATCTGAAAAGACTAGAGTTAATAGTCTCACCTTAAAGAGACCATTTTCTTCAAGGCTTATAGAGAGTCTTGTATAGCTCTCGAGAAGATTATTTTCTGGAATAATGCCAAGGGAGGTGGATGGTGCTGTGGAGTCAAACCCCTCTGGCACATGTATCAAGGCAGGAGTAGATTGGCTTTCTTCTTGATGCGATATAGCTGAAATGTGATGTAAATGTATATATTTCATATGAAAATATTTTCGGCAAATTGTTCCTAATACTGTATAAGCATTTAAATACAACTATAATGTGTAGCGGTTTTCCATTTTACTCAAGGGAAACTTCCTACGGTGTTATTTTTAGTCAGATCATGCATCCTACAATATACAAAGAAATAATGAATAACATACATCACATTTAATGTAAATGCAGCAGAGTCGGAGTTTCTGAAATCATTGATGGCAATTTGATTTTTTTCTTGTAAATTTTGAACTTAATTGAAACAGGTTGATCTGTAAAACAAAACTGTTTTGTGGGAATGTAAATTACATTATATTAAGACATCAATAAATGCAGTGAAATGGAATGTGGGAGAGTATACACTATTCACCCTGACCAATGTGTGTAACTACCTCAAATTATTACAATTAAATGCCATCACACTATGAAGTAAGACATACTTTTTTTCCTTTGCTGAATTTCAATCAGAACTTCTTACAATCTGAAAGATTTTTGAGAAGAACACTGAATTTTATGTAGGTTTTAATAAAGCTGTATTGAACATAATATTCAACATATTTCATTGTCATCAAACAGGCAGAAACTATACACGACCTTAAAAAGAAATGAACAAAGAATAATGCAAAATTAATACAAAATGTTCTTAAACAAAAATCAAATAAAAACTGACACAAATGAAATTGAACTGCTTTTTCTGGTTATAAGATGCACAAAAAAGGTGATCAATTGCTTTTCTAATTGTGGAGAAAGAATAAAGACTGAAAATTAATCACTGCATAAATGGGTACGATATATCAGTTCACTTCAGTCTGGTAAAGAACTTGGAACACGTAAGAGCATTAACAAGGAAATGTACATGTAATTCACTTGAGCAGCATCTCATAGCCCTATACCATCATCCCACTTACAAAGGCAAGAAGTAGTCTACTAGACAGTGCCAATTATTGACAGTGTAAATGTTTTATTAAATTAAAGAAAATGTTAATGGAAGGCAAGAAATTGATACTATTCAAAGTATTTGATTGTGTGGCTGAAAAAAAAGAAAAGAAAAGACAATCATAAGAATGGGACAGGGATGACTAGAGAAAGTAAGTAAATGTTGACAAAGGAACATGCACACGAATCACCAAATTAAAGTATTCATTCAATTTCAAAGCTCTGTTTTCCCCACTGTATTACATAAACAAATATGACTGATGTGCGAACAGAACTGTAAAATCACCAAGTTTGCATATTCCACTCTACAAATGTTCTGAGTGTCCCTCTGGCCACACATGTATTCAAGTGGTAGTCAAGTCTGCTTTGAAACTTATATGTCCACTTCCCATGAATGGTCATCACTGCAGCACTGATCCATTATCTGAGCTGTTCCAATGCTCTTGGCAAGGGGGTTATGTGCACACAGTCCTGCATGTACTGCCAAAGGAAAAAGTCACAGGCATTAGGTTAGGTGGCCTGTGATTGGGTGGGGGTGGGGGTGGGGGTGGGGGAGGGGGAGGGGAGGGGGAGAGGACGAGGACGAGGACGAGGAGGAGGAGGAGGAGGAGGAGGAGGAGGAGGAGGAGGACGAGGACGAGGAGGAGGAAGAAAGGGAGAGCGAGGGGGAGGGGGAGGACGAGGAAGAAAGGGAGAGCGAGGGGGAGGGGGAGGACGAGGAAGAAAGGGAGAGCGAGGGGGAGGGGGAGGACGAGGAAGAAAGGGTGAGGGAGGGGGAGGACGAGGAAGAAAGGGTGAGTGAGGGGGAGGGGGAGGGCGAGGAACAGAGCCGCATCATCTTCACCACTACGACTGAACACCGATGCTCCAACTGGAACATATCACAGTAAGAACTGTGTATGAAACTCTCTCTCACTCTCTCCACAGTTGCATCTGGCATACTTGACTGACCAGTAATATTCTGTTTACAGAGACAACCAGTCTCCTTAAATAGGTGATACCAATCCACAATGCTCTGTTGCCAGTTTTTTTTTTTCCAATAACTCCTTCTATTGCGACCATTAAACATCTCACATATTCCAACACTTAAAAACTCTTTTTCTGCTTGGTCACCAATTTGTCAAGGTACTGCACTTGTAACACCAGCTGGTGGTTACAATGCAAACTTGGTGAGTTTACGGTTCTATTCACGCATCAATCATACTTGTACATGCAATACTTTGGAATATACATAACTTGGAAAACAGATGAGTAATTTATAGTAGTCCTGTATTAAAAAGTATCAAATGTAAGACAGGGTAAGATTTTACAAAACATTTTATCAGAGTTTATTTTAAGTAACCTTGCAGAACGTAAAAACGGAAGACAAGGACGTATCAATATGTGCAACATCATTCACATCTGGTGAGGGCACCAGAAACAGGAAACTGCAACAATCACAGGCTCATCGTATAAACTCCCATAGTGGGAAAATGTAAGGCATCCAGCAGCAGACTCTTGTCATTTCAATGTTAGACAACATCTGGTGAGCAACCCTACACAACCAAAACACTCTCCTTGCTATAAGGTACAGAAGCTACTGCTCAACACACTCTCCTACGTCAATCACACATTGCAGGACATACAGATTAGTATGGGTACAGGAAAGTCACTTCCATGTTTTCAAAACTTGGAATGAGTTTGCTAGGACTGGTACATCATGTACATGTTGGCAATATACACTGAAAGTTACATGAAGTAATTAATCCCCCATGTCAACATAAAGACAAGCTGTGGCACTATTGTCACATGAGAAATGCTTACAGCAAATCCAATAAAGCCCTGAAGTGTGTACCATCATCTCTCACTGCCAAACAGTACACAAACTTAGTGTCTGACCATATACATCAATTTATTTGTGTACAGTATCCCACAATGCACCACACCATCTGATAAAGAGAAAAAAAAGGAAAGATTACAGTTTAACATCCTGTCAACAACCACGTCATTAGAGATGGAGCACATAATTGAATAAGGATTGGGTGGTGAAGGAAATCAGCCTTGCCCCTTTCAAAGGGGCCATCCCGGCATCTGCCGTAAGTGATTTCAGGAAATTACAGAAAAACTAAATGTGGATGGTTGTATGGGGATTTAAATTGTCATCAAGTGAGACATGCACATCTTGGGCCTAACTGTGTGTTGTAGGCAGCAGTTACACAGCCTTGGGGCAGGCTGATTTTCCTATGCTTTCAGTTTCTCTTAAGGGTCCATGCTCTGATGTACTGCAATGTTAACACTTGAATGAACATTTACAGAAAGCATAAAATGTTATATTTATTCTTTGGTGAACTCTACTTGATGCAGAGTTACGATTTCTAAATCATTAGCAATATACACGCCCAAACAGTATGACAACTTAATTACACATTCTCAGTTTGTCTTGCTTTATGGTTCGTGATGAACACCTAAGATGAAAATATGATGATTCATTCACACTTAGTGGGAGTCCATCTGTAGAGAGCTGTTCACCAAATCCAGAATAAAATTTCATTAACCAGCTCTTCTGATGAAACTTCTGGCAGTGTTGTTTACAATACTTGGCATCACCAGCAAAACATTAGTTTTGTTCTATTAACATAAAATGAAGGTCATACTTAAATAAGAAAGGTAGACAGAGGGCTGCACAATAAGAGAAATGTTTAGAAATGAAGATATTTGAACAGAATTCAATCTTTTCAACAAGAATGAAAAAATACAGAAGTTTCTTGAAAATTGGAGACACCACTTCGTGGAATTGCTAGTCCCTGAATTTCCCAAAAGATCCTCAATTACAAGCCAAATGGGAAGAGAGAGAGATTAGAAGACCTTGTAAAACATGGGAATGATTGTGATTGTGAGTTCAAAACAGACAACAGCCTAAACTTATAAAGGCAGGTGGTGGTGGTGGTGGTGGTGGTGGTGGTGGTGGTGGTGGTGACTTCAATAAAACAAACCTGGCACATTAGAGGTGATTTGTTTCTTACGAGGTAAAGCTAATCACTTGAATGAATTACTCCAGGTACCTTATATGGCAATCTGCAAACTACTAGTTAAATATGATATAAACAACTTACTATTCATTAAGTTCCCGTATACTGTAAAGAAAGACATCTAGAATAAAGGCGTCAAGTAGTAGTCCACATAACAATGGCCAGTTTGTTATGGGATACTACATACTTCATGCTGTAACTTTAATCACATCTGGCAATTAATTTCAATGGTCAACTGATAATATTTCATAATGATGTTCTGGATCAGATGTTGCACAACTGTTCCCAAACATATTGATTACAAACATTTCCACTGTACTGAATGACAATTGTAGTACAATATGATATGTAACTCTGAGATTTATCAAGACTAGGTTATTCTAATTACCATCTGAAGATAGCAATCAGCCATTAAGTTATTGTAAAGCGGGGTGACTGAATGGCAAGGTAACTCTGATCAGAAATCTAGCATCTTTTTGATGTAAATGCTGCACTCTACTGTGTAAATATGGAACTAAGGTCAGAGTTGTTAAATATCACCAATAATCAATACTTTCAGATGATATGACAATTGATATGAAATAATGCTGTATACCAACACCAGAAAATAAAATAATTTTCTGGAAATGTAAGTTCATTCACAATCGCAAAAACATTTGCCTATTATTAGAAGCATTTTTGAGTTTAGAATTTGAAACGAGTTTTTATGGGCAATGTTAACACTTGAATGAACATTTACAGAAAGCATAAAATGTTATATTTATTCTTTGGTGACCTAAAAATATAAAATGTGAAGGACTGTCTTTAAAAGGGTGGCTTTGAGCAGTGCCTTCCCTATTCTTTGACACATCAGCTCGATGGAAAATACGTTTTAGTGAAAAGTTTCCTTCAAAGAAAAGTGTAAAATATTATGTTGGACATGTTATCACTGATGATGAAATTACACCTTTGAGGAAATGGCATTCCAAGGTGGAATCAGATGAAGTTTTCTTTTCCTTGTGTGGCCTAAGATGACATTTGTAGGATTATGCCTGATTCTAAAGTAGGTAGAAGGGGAAGGCTTCCTTTTGAGTTTGAATTCGATGTGTATGACATCTGCTAGAGTGGACACTCTTTCCTGGCAACTTCCTTTCTTGAAGAGTGTTTACAGATGTATTTCTTTAAAATGTGATAACTTTTTTTTCATTACTTTTGTTAAAGTCATACAGACTGTTTTGAAAAGATCTATTTTTAAATAATTTCCTTATTTCATAAGTAGCTCAGCATCCATTCCCATTATTGGCAAAATTAAGCCGTAATCATACGAACAGTTTCAGGTGATTCAAGAAAACTCATAAAAAATACTCAAATTTTTCAAATAAGTTACTTTCAAAACTATATTTATATACAAAATATCATCAGTTTCATATGATAGGGGTGACATTTAATAGTAATTGGCATGACGCTCACAGAATAGGCAAATGTTTTCATGTTCAAAGTGACCTCGACCCTTGGGGTAAAATTGAACAGTGAAAAATTAAAAATAAATAAATAAATAAATAAACTAAGCATGGTGGATAAAAATGTGTACCGTGCTTCATCATATTCAGCAACACCTCTTCCAACTTCCCAAAAAGTTTCATGTCAATATCTTGAAAAGTTCCTATTTAATTAACAAAATTGAATTTAAAATGTTTAAAGTCACTCCACTTTGCGGTATATAAATCACAAGTGGAAAATATATTACGTTTCAACTTACTGTGACGGGCAGAGTAAATTGTAAGACATATAATACACTTTTAACAGACTGTCCTTTTATGTATACTACTCATTAACAGTTACAAAGAAATTCAAAGTAACCACTGAGATAGTATGTGTTCTAATACTTACGTGATGCTAGTGTATCTGGAGGGTAACGGAAACTAAATATCCAGTCATCTTCAACCTTCAAAATCCTTCCTGTGATACGTGCATAAAATTCATAGTTTTCACGTCCAAACAAATTGCTAACTCCAAAATTGTCGATTAAAAATTTCATTATTCTTGTTGCAACCTAGAGGTGAATTGAAGATTAATAATTACAGTGTCTTTTAATTTTATTTTAATCATTTATTTCTGACAGTAATGTGAATAAAAGATAGAACTAACTAGATTCAAGGAAACATATAGCAGTTTCCAAAGGAAAAATCCACACAAAATGCATGACGATCACATTGAAACAGTTTTACTAGAGAGATGAGACACACGTTTTTGCAAAATGTACAAAAATGTAAAAACAAAACAAGAGAGGAACTTCTTTTATTATCCTCTTACTTCTGTGGAGATCAATCAATATTCTATTATTAATATAAAACAGAAAAAATGAAAACAGTATTATGCTCAAACGTGTAAGACAATTCTTGACATATGGCAACAAAATGAGAATACACTTGAGGAAACTGTTAAAAAAAAAAAAAAAACACTACAAATGTCCCATATTAAGGAGAGATAAATATTATAAATATTGTGAAACAACGTCTGTTATGTAAGTTAGTACATTAGAAGGCTACTCAGCAATTTTGTATGTTAATAAACCTTTGAGTTATGTCTCTTATTTGTTGGACATGGGCATAGAATATCAATAGCTCACATGTCCCATACAATGCGCATATTATTATACATCAGATTTTATTTTAGAAATTATTATTTGATCTCCTACTAAATACCTGTCCAGTATTATACTTAAGACATGAAATTCCAATAGACATACAATTTCTTGAGCACTACTTTCTCACACACTGCTACACTACACATGCAAATGTTTATTATAGTTGTTACTGACACCAACATTTTCCCATGGGTACACTGGCAACAAAAACAAACACAGAAAATAAATGTGTTTTAGTAAATAGGGCTTCATGCAGTAAAAAAAAAAAGGATGCATTTTCTGCTACAATTCTTTAAGAACATGGTTTGCAGGCTGTTGTTCAGTCTCTTTTGGAATTATCCTTATAACTGTTTAGTGGCAAAGGACACACATTGCTGTTTTCTAAAGCTGCTGTACGAAGTAGAAGTCACTGTGGGACACACAAGGATATTATCATAATTCCAGAATTAATCAATACACTGGCCATGGAAAACAGGAGTTTTCAGCGTTCTTGTAAATAATACATGAAAGTCATTGTATATGAGCCTAATCAAGTTGTGTGCATCTACTGAAAGACATGTACAAGTGTATTTGACACCTGTTGTGCATGTATTCCACAATATAAGTACATCACAAATGATTGGTTATGCACAAGGAACCACCAATCACATATATTTTGGAATCAACAGAAGCAAATGTCAGTATTTTGATGGGACAAAACATTATGATCATCTGCTTAATAGTGTGTTGGTCCATTTTTAGAATGCAACAGGGGGCAGATTTTGAGCGCTATGGATTCAACAAGTGCTTGATATGTTTCCAGAAGCATATAGCAATATATGTCTAAGCACAAATCAGGCATTTCCCACAGACTAAAAGTCAGCGGAGCTGGTGCCTGGTAACATACCAGATGTGTTTGACTGCTTGGTGACTAAGATATTAAAATGAGTTCACTATCATTCTCCTCAAACTGCAGGTGATTCTGGTGAACATATTTTGCTCACTTCCACCTATATACGGTGAAATGACCATCATAATAAATAAGAGAAATTAGAACATTTATTTTTCCCATGTGTTATTCGAGAGTGGACAAGTTGAGAAATAGTCAAAGTGGTTCAGTGAACCCTCTGCCAAGCACTTAATTGTGTACTGCAGAATACTGTAGCCTAAATGTAAATGAAGACTGTCTGTTGACATGGAAAGTTATGCAGCTAGACGATATCATTACTGTTAAAAGAAATCAAACAAGAAGGGACACAGGTGGTCCACAATAATGTTCATTTGGTCCACTGGTCATCACAGTGCCTTTGATTATTATCACAAGTTCAACGGAAGCTTAGTTTAATGTCCTCCATAGCATAATGTGGCTCTCTAATGAGTTGTGTCCTTGACGTGGTGCACATTTTGAGAAACCATTCATATGGATGACGGTGTATCCAGATATAACCATCGATCGGGCATAACAAGAAACATGAGTCATCTGACCAGGTGACACACTTCCATTGATCTGTGGTCTAATCTCAATAATTCAGTGTTCACTGTAATAGAAATGAAAACTTGTTGAGTCAACAATGAAACATAGTGGGCTGTCTAGTTAGGAATCACATGTTCAACAATGTGTGCTCCAAAACACTTGCGTCTGCACCATTGTTGTACTCAGTCATTAGATCTACTACACATCACAGCCTATCCTGCTTTGCAGAGCAAGCAAGCCCCTGACCTTCGCATTCTATGATGAGGGATGACTGTTCAACACCTTGTCACCTACTTGTGGTTTCACCACACAATCATTTTCCACAGAAGCTCATAATATTATCACACAAACAACCAAGACAGAATTGTTAGGCGCTGGGCCTTAACACACTGCCATTTATCGAAGTCACATATGTCAGTGCATTTCCCCTTTTAGCTACAGTTAATCCCCATTCATCTCTGCTTACATACATTCCTCACAAGCCTATAATGCCATCAAGCATCACTCAGTCTCATGCTGGGTGGTGATCATAATGTCTGGGTTCATCAGTGACATGCTCAACCATTATTGAGCAAGACGAAAGCTGAAAAATTGAGAATACTCACTGGGTTTTTCATAGCAAGCAAAGACATAAGAAAAACTGCAACACCACAAGACAAATATCTAGTAACACTATTTCTCAAGCATTAAATGTGCCAGTTTATATCATCCCATTATACGCATCCAATAACACAAAATGAAATGAGAGATATGTTTGGAAAATAAATGCACAGATGCGCCAAAATTATTGCCTTATCTCTGGTTTCTTGTAATGACAATTTATTTGCAGAGACTCCATAGTTTTAGTCCTTGTTTTATTTCAAAATACCAGTCCCATCAGTAGAAACTTAATAAGCAAGATACCGACTAATGGAAACAAAACACATTTCATTTAACATCTTCATTAGCTGATGCACAAAGTGAGGATGACACAAAACTTATTATTAAAAGGAAATAAAGTGTGGTTACATGTATTTGATACATCTGCTGCCACTATTAGTTTCATGAAATGAAATGTTATATACTAATATATTAATAATTAAGGAGGCACTGTGTACACTGTCATCAATTCAGCAGTACAAAAATAAAGAAAATGAAAAACAATGCTAAGAAGGTTCGGTAATCATGCTTCCTGTTGACGATCTAAAGGAAAAAAAAAAACACCATTCTCATACATTTCTAAACAGAAATAATGCAATTACTTATTAAGACATTAGCTTATAGTATCATCATGCTTTTCTTCCCAAGAAAAAGCCTTTACTGAAATAAAGTAGTTTAGTTGGAAATGTCAAACATTAGTCTGTAAAACGTCAGCAATAAAGATCTATATGCTAAGCTCTATATTTAGGTTGCTACACAAATTAACAATAACACATCCTTCACATAAACAATTTTTTTTTCTTTAATGAGACCACTTTCAATTTCAAGTCAGCCATAAGTCAGTATTTTTATGTAACAGATTATTTTTTAAAAAGCAACCCTGTCTACAAATTACAAAAAAAGGTCCAGGGTATAAAATAAGGAGGAAAACAGCTTACTGTAGTCTCAGTAGTAAAGCCAACTACCTTCAGCAACAAAAATTAAACAAGAATTGCCAGTAGGCTAGAATGATACTTACGGAAACTTCAGCCTGAAATTTGCAGTTTTGACGAGAAAAAGAAAATTACAAAAGACAAATGACCATGTAATAAAAATACTGTCATTTCAATAGAACTACTTATATACAAACAGTAATTTGATCTGCATGCTCTACACAAGGGATTTGTGAAAATATATAACACAGTGTTTTTGTGAAAAAGATCAGATATACAGGAAAGGCTAAAATATTTAATACCAAGTGTTCTTAGAGAGATGTTTGACAATTAGATTATTTGTAGACTACTAAAGATTGGGCTACTTATGTTTTACTTGTATGCAAAGTTCGCAAGACAAGAACTGTAATGAATAGAAATGTGAATTTACAAAAAACTACAGTGTGTCCATTCCTTTGTCTCATAACAGAGTAAAGTGTGCATTAAACTGGAAGTAAACTTGACAACGTCAGTCGCATTAGTGATTAACATTATTATTAGCACATGCAGACAGGATAACAAATTGTTATATGCTTTATACAGCTTACATCACACAAACAAATGTTGTAGTGGGTTACCAATAACAGAGATTAAATGATTATGCACACAGCCAACACAGAATTGTTACAGAAATCAAATGCTCAGAATACATCGTTCTACAATTACACATTTATCTTTCTTCACACGAGATTTGTTCACCTGGACCACCAAACCTAACTGAACTTTTATGTTTTTGTAAAACCACTGTCCTTCACATTTAGAAACAGATTTTTCTAAATTTCTTTATCGGTGCATGATTGTGCCTGCAATTCAGAATATGTTATCAACTGTTTCCTATAGAAACAAAGAAATAATGTTGAAACTGAAACTAATAAACTAATATTTAAAATATTTGAGATAGAAAAGGAGTACCTATTAACCAGCTGACAAAACAAAGACTATAGGAAAGCCAAAAAGATACTTATATAAAAATGCAGATTAACTGCTAGTTCAGCATGAGTTGTACGACAGGATTCAAAATTGACAATTGACTAACAGCTGAGATACGAATTCCAGAATCATACTCAAATATTAGTCACATGAAAATCCTGATTTCTTCTCTAACACCATGTCTTTCACCTGACCCCAAATTCTTTTTCCCTTGCTTTCAATAACATAGGCATTTTTCATTGCAGTGAGATCTTTTCACAAAATCTGAATCACCAATTTTTTCCTCTGAATACAAAAATATTTTCTTGACGTCCACCTAAATAAGGAGCAATGACCATTGTAATAAAACACCGGAAATCTATGCTCGCATGGAAAGATTCAGGTGTTCAATTTTCCGATGTCCTATTTGAGATTGGAATGGTCAAGAAACAGTCTGAAAGTGGTTCTGTGAACCCTCTGCCAAGCAATTAACTGTGAACTGCAGAGTAGTGATGTAGATATGGGAGCAACTGCTGCCATGATGGCCTTTTCATTATAAATAATACCTTTGACACTGTTAACCTGATGTGATACAATATTGCAGAAACTTTGTTATTCTGAATTACAATGCAATGTTCCTTCGAACATGCATGCAGATCTGAATGAAAATTGCATCATAATTCGGAATAACATAGGCACCGCAACATCGCCAACACCAAGCAAGCGACTCTGAAGTAAAATGTCTCCTCTGTATGAGAATATATGTAATGGATGTACAAGTATAGGTTGTAGACACACACGGTTGATGACATATGGAAGTTTGGGGCTGGCATGAGTCATGCTTAGATAGCCAAATGGTAAGGTGTCTACTTGCGATAAGCGGAAATCTGGGTTTGAGTCCTGGTCTGGCATAAATTTTCATTGTCGTCCTTCCATTATATAGCTGATGGTTGTCCATATTCGCAACTGCAAATACACTTCAAGTTTGTTAACCTGATGTCATACTGGCAGACATTGTGTCAACGTCTGCAATGGAAGGGTGCCAGTGATACCACCACTCCAACTGGAATGTAAACAACTGGTCAAATTTCTCTGTTGCCTCATCTTTAAATATCACCTTCTATGGCATCATTAAAGTTACAGATGCTGTCCTAATTAAAGTTACTCTTGCATGTTCTAACATCTATGACTCTTTTGGTGATAAAAAGACCCAGTAAGTTGATACATTAAAGATTTTTCCTTTCATCAAACATAATAATACATTATTAGTGGGGATGTGCTTTGCAACCACTAATTTTCCAAATCTTCATTTTTAATACATTTTTGATGCCCTCCACAACATTCAAGACCTATAAAGGCTGGGCTGAATGGAGGAGCTGCTTGCACTCTGACAAGTAATGTTATAAAAGTCCAATGATCCTGAGGCCACGACTGTTCTTACTCAAGCCTTGTTTGCTCAAGTCTCTACCCATTTTACTACATGATGCCTCATACAGTGGAGTGCAATATGCAGATTATTTCATGACTGTTGGGCATCTAAGTGTTTCTTGGAGAGCACCGTAAGCCCAGTAACTGTTCTATGGAACATGTACTTCAGATGTTTAATCTCAGACTCCAAATGGTATGTTCCTGAGGCACAACTAGTAAAAAATTCACCGTCTGCTCTTGAGAAACTCTTGATAACTCTATGTATATGAATTGCCAGTAAGTTTTCCATATTTGAATCCTGTACAGCACCTCAGAAATGCATGGGAGGGACAAACTATGGCCCTTCAGCACCTACCATGGCTCATCAACATCTCTTGAAAGCTCTATACCAAGAATGGCATTGAATGCAATAAAGGTGATTACCTCACACAGAAAATGTCAAATTGCTGATAGAAATATTTGGTAACTAGGAGTAACCATAATTCCAATTAACTGTTCTGTTGCTGTGGATGAGTTTTTCCTTAAATAAGATTTATCTGTGCCAGAACTTCCGTAATTTCATCTTTTGGACAGTTCCAAGCAGCATTTTTTTTGTTATTTAGCTTTAACTTGGCCCCCTACACACTTTGACACCCTTCTCTAGAAGTATGTTCTCATTTTTTTTGTCCTGCTTAATTTTTGGACGCTAAGTAAGTAATGGGTAGCAAATCGAATGGATGCTTTGGTCTTTCAGATAATAATACTGTCTAACATAGATCTCTGAAGTAGACCGGACACACTAAATAATTTTGAAATCTGGTGACTGCTGTAGCGAGAGGAATAGCAACAATTCATCCTCTTGATCACAAAACTAATCCTGGGCAATGTCAGCTACATAGTACCATGGGATGAAGCTAATCAACCAAAATCGCCACATAATCATTGTTAGTAATGTAACTTTGCAGAATAACCAGAGGATCCATAGAATACCACAATATGGCTGGCCAAATCATGACTGAAGCCCCACCAGTTTTCACTCTTGGGACCTAAAGTGACCAGAACTTGGAAACAATCTGAAAAAGGACTCATCTGACCACATGACTTTCTTCAATTGTTTTACAGTCCAGGTTTTATGGCTTCAGCACTAAGTTTTTCTGTTACAAGCAATTGCATCACTGACGAATGGTTTGGAATTCTAACTCATTATGCAGTTCCATTTTGGTGCTGAGCGGGCTAGCAATTGCAGCTTTCAGTTCTGCAGCTGTCATCCTCTTATTTTTCATCACAATTGTCACCTATGAGCATCTGTCATGATCACTCAACAAAAACTTTTGTCTGCAATTTGACTTAGTGGATGATGTTTTTCCACTAGTATCTACGAAGGGAGACGAAAATTTAATAGTCATGGGTGACTGGAATTCGTCAGTAGGAAAAGGGAGAGAAGGAAACATAGTAGGTGAATATGGACTGGGGGGAAGAAATGAAAGAGGAAGTCGCCTTGTAGAATTTTGCACAGAGCTAACTTAATCATAGCTAACACTTGGTTCAAGAATCATAAAAGAAGGTTGTATACCTGGAAGAATCCTGGAGATACTAAAAGGTATCAGATAGATTATATAATGGTAAGACAGAGATTTAGGAACCAGGTTTTAAATTGTAAGACATTTCCAGGGGCAGATGTGGATTCTGACCACAATCTATTGGTTATGAACTGCAGATTGAAACTGTAGAAACTGCAAAAAGGTGGGAATTTAAGGAGATGGGACCTGGATAAACTGAAAGAACCAGAGGTTGTAGAGAGTTTCAGGGAGAGCATAAGAGAACAATTGACAGGAATGGGGGAAAGAAATACAGTAGAAGAAGAATGGGTAGCTCTGAGGGATGAAGTAGTGAAGGCAGCAGAGGATCAAGTAGGTAAAAAGACGAGGGCTAATAGAAATCCTTGGGTAACCGAAGAAATATTGAATTTAATTGATGAAAGGAGAAAATATAAAAATGCAGTAAATGAAGCAGGCAAAAAGGAATACCAACGTCTCAAAAATGAGATCGACAGGAAGTGCAAAATGGCTAAGCAGGGATGGCTAGAGGACAAATGTAAGGATGTAGAGGCTTGTCTCACTAGGGGTAAGATAGATACTGCCTACAGGAAAATTAGAGAGACCTTTGGAGAGAAGAGAACCACTTGTATGAATATCAAGAGCTCAGATGGCAACCCAGTTCTAAGCAAAGAAGGGAAGGCAGAAAGGTGGAAGGAGTATATAGAGGGTTTATACAAGGGCGATGTACTTGAGGACAATATTATGGAAATGGAAGAGGATGTAGATGAAGATGAAATGGCAGATAAGATACTGCGTGAAGAGTTTGACAGAGCACTGAAAGACCTGAGTCGAAACAAGGCCCCGGGAGTAGACAACATTCCATTAGAACTACTGATGGCCTTGGGAGAGCCAGTCATGACAAAACTGTACCATCTGGTGAGCAAGATGTATGAGACAGGCAAAATACCCACAGACTTCAAGAAGAATATAATAATTCCAATCCCAAAGAAAGCAGGTGTTGACAGATGTGAAAATTACCGAACTATCAGTTTAATAAGTCACAGCTGCAAAATACTAACGCGAATTCATTACAGACGAATGGAAAAACTGGTATAAGCGGACCTCGGGGAAGATCAGTTTGGATTCCGTAGAAATGTTGGAACACGTGAGGCAATAATAACCTTACGACTTATCTTAGAAGAAAGATTAAGAAAAGGCAAATCTACGTTTCTAGCATTTGTAGACTTAGAGAAAGCTTTTGACAACGTTAACTGGAATACTCTCTTTCAAATTCTGAAGGTGGCAGGGGTAAAATACAAGGAGTGAAAGGCTATTTACAATTTGTACAGAAACCAGATGGCAGTTAAAAGAGTCGAGGGGCATGAAAGGGAAGCAGTGGTTGGGAAAGGAGTGAGACAGGGTTGTAGCCTCTCCCCGATGTTATTCAATCTGTATATTGAGCAAGCAGTAAAGGAAACAAAAGAAAAATTCGGAGTAGGTATTAAAATTCATGGAGAAGAAGTAAAAACTTTGAGGTTCGCCGATGACATTGTAATTCTGTCAGAGGGATCAAAGGACCTGTAAGAGCAGCTGAACGGAATGGACAGTGTCTTCAAAGGAGGATATAAGATGAACATCAACAAAAGCAAAACAAGGATAATGGAATGTAGTCAAATTAAATCGGGTGATGCTGAGGGGATTAGATTAGGAAATGAGACACTTAAAGTAGTAAAGGAGTTTTGCTACTTAGGGAGTAAAATAACTGATGATGGTCGAAGTAGAGAGGATATAAAATGTAGACTGGCAATGGCAAGGAAATCGTTTCTGAAGAAGAGAAATTTGTTAACATCGAGTATAGATTTAAGTGTCAGGAAGTCGTTTCTGAAAGTATTTGTATGGAGTGTAGCCATGTGTGGAAGTGAAACATGGACGATAACCAGTTTGGACAAGAAGAGAATAGAAGCTTTCGAAATGTGGTGCTACAGAAGAATGCTGAAGATAAGGTGGGTAGATCACGTAACTAATGAGGAGGTATTGAATAGGATTGGAGAGAAGTTTGTGGCACAACTTGACTAGAAGAAGGGATCGGTTGGTAGGACATGTTTTGAGGCATCAAGGGATCACAAATTTAGCATTGGAGGGCAGCGTGGAGGGTAAAAATCGTAGAGGGAGACCAAGAGATGAATACACTAAGCAGATTCAGAAGGATGTAGGTTGCAGTAGGTACTAGGAGAAGAAGAAGCTTGCACAGGATAGAGTAGCATGGAGAGCTGCATCAAACCAGTCTCAGGACTGAAGACCACAACAACAACAACATCTACATTTGTGTTGAAGCAAGCATTTGCGATGTTTCCGTATTTTTGTTCAACCCCTGTATGTGGCTCACTTTGGAGATGAACTTTAACAATAAATTCACAGTATATATCTAATGAATATTGTGTTCACAATCTCAAGAAGAATTATTTAATTTGAAATTTCTGCAAGCTGCAGGCAGCTGAATGAAGAATATTAGACCTAAAATCAACAGTTAGCAGATTTCTTACGCAGGGATGCAATGTGGGAATGGGATAAAAACAGGAGTAATGTTGTATAAATTGAATTTGGAGATACTGGTACTGAAAGAAATGTTTCTTGCTCAGTCTCCACTGTAGTGATGTTCACAGCTAGGTTACTGTCCAGCTATGGCATTACCATTGATTCCCACTCAGGTGTCTGCCGGAAAACTGCAACCTTCACATTGCAGCAGCTCTGTAACACAGGTTCACACTAGGAAGACAAGTAATACTTTCTACTAAATAACTGTAACACTAATTTTATAGACTGGTATTATACTCTTAAAGAAATTTTTTCACAATTACGATGACCAAGTCCTCTACACTTTCAAATTGAGTGAGAGTAAGACAGACACATTACTCCTTAATGTCTCAGGTACGGTCTCTCAGACCGCTAACATTTACTGTTATTCTGTTGCTAATACATAGTGGTAGGATAGGAGATTACAGCATTGTCCAGTTGTACTTTCTTGAAGCTGCCGTGGTTTCCCTTGCCAGCAGCCACTTGAATGTGATGTTTACCTATATTATTACTGCTTTATTGATGCTCGTAGACTGCGAACCACACCTGGGACTTTGCATTCTAGATTCAGTAGCCATGTCTTCATCTGCTGTTTTTGTTACAGACCCTGACTTTGAGGATACTGTTTTGAAATGGTTTGAGGAAAGTTTAGGAAGTGACGTTGGATTACATGGTGACAATGAAATTGAAAGTTGACATAATTCATAATAGGAACAGTGTGAAAGTGAAAATGAATTTGTTTTGGCACCTGAGAATTCCTTGAATGAAACCAGTGATCAAAGTGATGATGACAGACATGTAGAAGAATCTCTATCTTTAGCTAAAGATTCTGCTGGAAATACATTTAGTCAAAACCTCTCGCAACAGTGACCAATGTCATTAGTTTTCCACATGTTGGACATAAGTGGGATGAAAGCATTTGTCCTTCACAGTTCCTAAAAAAACAATACTTTAATTTTTCAAAGAAGCTTGCAAACATGTTGGTGACACCACAGATAAAAAGCGAATCAACAACTATCACATACCCTATGAACTTTGTGATCCATTCATCATATTTTGAATGAGGCAGAACCAAGACCAGAAGTTGTCGTAGAACAATTAGAAAAATGCATAACATGCTCCATCTGTGACAAAAAAAAGGAGAGGAAAACATCTTATATTTGTCATAGTTTCAAGAAGCCAATCTAACTTTATTTCTCTACAAAAGTTTACAGTTAGTGTGAAGAAAATGTCTGAGAAGGAAACTAAAATCCTGAAAAATACTAGTGTAATTTTGATACTTTTGAATGTTTTATGGCAACTTTTTATGTTTTTATTATTACATATATAATAAACAATAAAAATAAAGCTAAAAGTAAAATTTAGGGTCCAGCATATTTGAGTTTTCAAAGCATTAACATTATCATATAATGTTCATTTTGTGCATTTTTTGTTTAAATGCATTTTTTTCATAAAAAATTAACATAAAATGTATTTGAATATATTTTTTGTGTGGTGTTAATGTAATGTTTTACATAAAAGACTGAATTGTTACAGTGAAATAGCTGAATGCAATTTTATGGCTATTTAAATGTAGCAGTCTGTCAGACTGCAGCTGGGACAGAAAGTGACAAAGAAATGACCTTGGAATCTAAAGGTTAACTGCTGCCTTTCAGTGTTTGCAAACATCATTGTTTAGGTAAAAGGGAAGAGTTACCTGGTAAGTATCCATTGGTAAAGTTCAGTCATCAAAGCTGTCTGCCCTAAAGTACAGTGTATCATCTAGGCTAAATAGCGTAGCACCCACAACCATCAAAAACCCAGTACTCGAAGTATGTCTATTTAAAAAAAAAAGCTCTTAACATCTTTTTAAGAGACAGTCTCCACTCCTTCCAATCTGATCATATAAGCATAGAAAAGTTGTGGAATGATTTCAAAGGGAGAGTATCTACGGTAATTGATTTATAAATTAATAAGTGATGGTACTGACCCCTCATGGTATCCAAAATGAGTCAGATCACTGTTGCAGAAGCAACGAAAAAAGCATGCCAAATTTAAAAGAATGCAAAATCCTCAAGATTGGCAAAGTTTTGCAGAAATCAGAAATATAGCGCATACTTCAAATTTAATAATGTCCACAACAAAACTCTGTCTCGAAATCTGTCAGAAAACTCAAGGACATTCTTGTCTTATATAAAGCACAACAGTGGCAAGATGCAATCAATACCTTCACTGTGTGATTACAATGGTTAAGTCACAAATGACAAAGCCACTAAAGCAGAGTTATTAAACACGATTTTCCAAAACTCCTTCACCAAAGAAGATGAAGTAAATATTCCTAAATTCCAATCAAGAACAACTGCCAAGAAGAGCAACATAGCAGTAAATACTCTCAATGTAGCAAAGCAGCTTAAATCACTTAATAAAGGCAAGGCCTCTGGCCCAGATTGTATACCAGTCAGACTCCTTTCAGAGAATGCTGATACAATAGCTCCATATTTAGCAATTATATGCAACCGCCCGCTCATAGAAAGATCTGTACCTAAACACTGGAAAATTGCTCAAGTCACACCAATACCCGAAACGGGAAATAGGAGTAATCTGCTGGATAACAGGCCCATATCACTAACGTCGATTTGCAGTAGGGTTTAGGAACAAATACCGTGTTCAAAGATTATGAATTACCTTGAATAAAACGATTTATTGACACATAGTCAGCATGGATTCAGAAAACATCGTTCTTGTGAAACACCTAGTACTTTACCCTCATGATGTAATGTGTGTCATTGACAGGGGATGTCAAAGGGATTTCATATTTTTAGATTTCCAGAAAGCTTTCGACACTGTTACTCACAAGCACCTTCTAACCAAACCGCGTGCCTATGGAATATTGCCTCAGTTGCGCGACTGGATTTGTGATTCCCTGTCAGAAGGGTCAAGTTCACAAGAATAGACAGAAAGTAATAGAGTAAAACAGAAGTAATATCCGGCATTCCCCAAGGAAGTGTTATAGGCTCTCTATTGTTCCTGATCTATATTAACGACATGGGAGACAATCGGAGTAGCTCTCTCACATTGTTTGAAAATGAAGTTGTTATTTACCATCTTGTAAAGTCATCAGATGACCAAAATGAATTGCAAAATTATTTAGATAAGATACCTGCATGGTGTGAAAAGTGGCAATTCACCCTGAATAAAGATATGTGTGAAGTTATTCACATGAGTAATAAAAGAAATTCGCTAAATTTTGATTATGTGATAAGTCACACAAATCTGAAGGCTGTAAATTCAACTAAATACTTAGGGATTACGATTACAAATAACATAAATTGGAACGATCACATACATAATGTTGTGGGTAGAGCAAACCAAAGACTGTGATTCAATGGCAGAACACTTAGAAGGTGCAACAAGCCTACTAAAGAGACTGTTTACACCATGTTTGTCAGCCCTATTCTGGAGTATCGCTGTGCGGTGTGAGATCCACATCAGGTGGGATTGATGGATGGCATTGAAAACGTCCAAAAAAGGGCAGCTCGTTTTGTATTATCACGAAATAGGAGAGATGGTGCCACAGACATGATACATGAATTGGAGTGGCAATCGTTAAAACAAAGGCACTTTTTGCTGTGACAGGATCTTCTCACAAAATTTCAGTCACCAGTTTTCTCCTCTGATTGTGAAAAGATTCTGTTGGCATCCACTTACATAGGGAGAAATGAACATCATGAATAAAACAAGAGAAATCAGTGCTCGCACAGAAAAATTTAAGTGCTCATTTTTCTCGCACGTCATTTGAGAGTGGAATGGTAGAGAGACAGCTTTAAGGTTGTTCACTGAACCCTCTGCCAGGCACTTTATTGTGAATAGCAGGGTAATCATGTGGATGTAGACATAGATCCAGTAATAATAGAGTAAATCAGTTCATCACACCCAAAATCTTCACTTGTCACAGTATTTAACATGGATGACATTGTGGAAGACAGTCATTAAGAACTTCATACTGACTCACTTGACTGTTACAACACAGTTCCTAGACCCTAAGCCTCAGGCGAATCACTCTGAAAATTTAGCAAAGTTCTATTACATTAACTCCAGAGTGTAGAGAGATGTGGAGACGTTGTCAGATAGCAAACATGACCTATTAATTGTACTAACTTTGGAGTTCTATACAAATAATCCTGAATTTGAAGTTCTGTCATATATGAAGCAGACAATTTAGTTGGTTGGTTGGTTTGGGGGATTAAAGGGACCAGACTGCGACGGTCATTGGTCCCGACAATTTAGTATATAGAGACAGTATCAACTGATAAGCCTGAGTCCTTCATTGGTGATGCACATAGGCAGATTTTGCTATGGTAAAAAGGCATAGGTAACACATTGCACTGAATAGCTAGTGTCTGTAGCTGCCTCTGGTAATCATACTACTCCTGTTAATTAAAACTGGCATTGCCTTTCCATTTGCAATATTGCACTATCAGATTAGTTTTCTACTAATAGGGAACCTTTTCTAGAGTGAAGCCCAGTAAAAAGCACTATCCTCCAAGTGTGTGTGTGTGTGTGTGTGTGTGTGTGTGTGTGTGTGTGTGTGTGTGTGTGTGTGCACACGCGCGTTTTTTGGAGCTTATGGACACTCAATGGCGAGATTATCAGCACCCTTACACACATTAAAAAAAAAATGAATGTGGATAAAATAGCAAAATGTTAACTTACACGCTACAACAACGAAGAAATATTAAAATGTGAAATACAGTAGATTAAAACACAAATAAAACGACACAGGAGCTAAAAGAAATGCACAGGTAAATGACTGGCTGATCACTTACAAAAGACATGGGTGATCCAGTTTTAACACATTAAACCCATCTCCTTAAAATCTTGGGAAATATGTGCAACAATTCACAAAACTTTAAAACTTAAACCACATTCGTTTGGATGTTACATAAAATAGAGGGCACATCCAGCAGCAAATCCACCATGGCCTGCTGGTCAGAAAATAAAACACAGTTCAATAAAATGTGGAACATAGTGATTTGTATGCCACAAGTACCACATATTGGAGGGTCCTCTAGCAGGCTATGCATCATAGGGCTGTGTTCTATGCGAAGATGAGTAAGATGGGCCTCGTTCATTCGGAGTGGCTGGAAGGAGGTGCGCCACGGCCAAGTTGTGGGCTTTACTTCATGGACCTTACTGTCGGTCACTTCGAGCCACTTGTCTTCTCATTGACACATGACTTTTACCTCAACAGAGAGGTGATAACATTCTGGGGGATGGCACAGTGAAAGAACTGAGGATCACGACATGCCTCCTTGGCTGCTGCATCTGTCCTTTCATTTCCCGCAATACTCATGTACCCTGTTACCCAGCAGAAAGACAGCTCCTTCCCCATTCTAGATTACTTTATCTGCTGGGTGCAAATGTCGGAGAGAGTAAAGGACACTCAGGAGAATCAGAACAGACAAGAAATTTAGCACTGGAAGAATGACGCATCTGCTCCAGTACCCGCATGATCACATATAATTCTGCGTCAAAGATAGTAAATTCTTGAGGCAGTAGGACTTTGAGGATACGATTCAGCAAAAGGACAGAACAACCAACAGAGCCCCCTGCTTAGGCCCATCCATAAAGACAACTACATAGTTGTGATGCTCAAATGAAATGTCAGAAAACATCACATTATAAACAGGAGGAGGAGTGCAATCTCTCTTGTACTGCCACCAAATCTAAAATTACACTGGGGCCTCTGCAGTAACCCGGGTAGCAGATGGGGTTGTACTTGCTTCACACCAAGTGACTCCAGCACATGCTGCATGCAGATACCAAATGGCATTGTGTTGGTACCTACCACTGGCCAACCCATTCCGCTGGGAGGTGGAAGAGAAAACTTCAAAGGATCCATCTTGGTCCCACAAGCATCTAGGGAAATAAAAGTCCATCTGGACAGAGCCCCATGTGTCTAGGTAAGCCTTACACAACTGAGGTGTGGCAGGTTCCCCAGAGGTTTCCTGCTAACGACTCTTCCACCTCAACAGTCATGCATCTCATCAGTGTGAAGCAAACCTTGAGGTCTTTCTTATAGAGGTTTATTCCGTCCTGTCAATCTGGGCAGTCAAGCCAAGAACTCCATTCCCTGTGAGACACAAAGTTCCACTGCTGCACTGTACAGTGGTTGCTGAAGTATGCCCAGACCTTATGGCATCAGGGGATTGGTGGCACTTACCACTCCCCAGCTCAGGAACCCCAGGATCACCAAGCCCAAACTCTGCAAACGAATACTGAGCCTCTGAGGGCACCTGTCTTCCAAGAGAAACCTAAACGAAATTTTTAAAGATGCAAGGCACATGCCTGTGTACT
Organism: Schistocerca nitens; assembly: GCF_023898315.1. NCBI lineage: Eukaryota > Metazoa > Arthropoda > Insecta > Orthoptera > Acrididae > Schistocerca > Schistocerca nitens. The sequence continues at coordinate 440,475,180 of NC_064617.1, read as the reverse complement.
CTTAGAGAATCTTCCCTATATGGATTGTGGCTAAATTATTTATGTTACAATAGTCAAAAGGCACAACACGTTGTAATGTTTTAATGTCAAGAATTTAATCTCAAAATCATAACGCCAAACAAGACTGTAGTTAACCTACACAGATCTTGCTATAATTTGCATACCACTAGTTTTTTTTCTGAAATTACTCTTCTCAAATGTAAATAAAGAAGAATTTGAACACACACACACACACACACCAATCTTAATATCTCCGAAAACCCTTACTTCACTGTCTTGAAACTTTGCCAAACACTTTTTCTTTCCATTTAGCACAATTTAATTATAGAAAAGTTATTATAATAGTCATCACTATCAGCAGTAAATGATTCCACAATGAATGTGATATTATGCTACTGCACTGTGCACAGACAGCTTGAGGCAGCACTTGCTCTCATAATCAAATTCAGAAACTGCCTCGTAAATATTGGAGAGCAAAGTAGTGAAAGCCATACATGCTTCCTCAAAATTAACTTCCTCACACTGAGTTTTCTTTACTTTTTTGAGTAAACAGCACTGGACAAGCTCTAGTTGCATAAGCAATCTGTTTCTGGTTACAGTATATTGTATTTACCTACTGCAAAACCTTCCTGACAAAGCTTTCCACATAAGGTCTTAGAGAAGCTGCAGATCCAATTCATAATGAATTAAACATGGAAGTGTGAGTAACAGATATTCTTTTCCATCATTTTCTGCACAGGATATGCTTTTCTTTTTATATAAGTCTCACTGGCCATAATGAATTTCATCAATGATGTGATCTGATTAGATTTGCATAAAAAAAGAATATAGCCACAGAACATCAAATGTTATTGTTCAAGTAACAAAACTGATCCATTTGAACTTGGAGGGCTGAAAGAGGTGCCACGACACTGGGGCCCCAGCCAATCTTCTAGTAGTCAAGCCTTGACAAAACTTGCACGAAATTAATACAATTGGTAATATTGGGTTCCTTGCTTAGGATATGATTCACTATTTTCTCTTCTGTCCGTCTGAAGAAAGAAAGAAAATTTATTGAAGGACATCTTTTTAAAGATAGAAAAATTAAGACTTAATGTCATGTTAACAACATGGAATCAGAAACACAGTGAAAGTTTGAAATGGACAAGGATGGTGAAGGAAATCACATCTCCTTAGAAGAACAGTTCATGGTGAGAAGGATCCTCAATGGTCTGCACACTCTGTAAAGAAACTGCTAAGGAGACAGGGACTACATCAAAATAGTTGTAAAACAAAACATAGGACTATAGATGGGATTGGATTGGATTGTTTGAGGGAAGAGACCAAACAGCGAGGTCATCGGTCTCATCGGATTAGGGAGGATGGGGAAGGAAGTCAGCTGTGCCCTTTCAAAGGAACCATACCGGCATTTGCCTGGAGTGATTTAGGGAAATCACGGAAAACCTAAATCAGGATGGCTGGACGCGGGATTGAACCGTCATCCTCCCGAATGCGAGTCCAGTGTGCTGACCACTGCGCCACCTCGCTTGGTGACTATAGATGGGGAGATGCTGATAGAAACACCTTTGAATGTCAAAAGGGCATCAAAAGGGCATCAAAAGGGCAATGTGTGAAATTTTCAAAGATTACCATTGCAGAATTTTATCAAAAGACCTCTCACAAAAACTTAAATTTTAGTCGTATGTTAAGCTTGTCAGTGAAGACTTAGTTAAAAAAAGGGGGGGAGGGGGGGTTCAAATGGCTCTGAGCAGTATGGGACTTAACTTCTGAGGTCATCAGTCCCCTAGAACCTAGAACTACTTAAACCTAACTAACCTAAGGACATCGCACACAGCCATGCCCGAGGCAGGATTCGAACCTGTGACCGTAGCGGTCGCGTGGCTCCAGACTACAGCGCCTAGAACTGCTCAGCCACTCCGGCTGGCTATAGTTAGCATCCTGACACTCATGAATGACATGGGAACCAAAATCAAAAGAGCAAACACAAAAATACTTAACTCTGTAAGTGTTCCTTCACAAAACTAAATCCAGAAGTATGGGCCCAGCTGAACTCTTCCACAACTGTTAAGGCGAGTAATGATGGTGTTACTGCCAGTGGTGTTGAGAAACAAACTGAAATCACTAAAATGGAACAAAGCCCCAGAATTATCAAATTCTATGTGGAATTTGCAGCCCCTGCTTTACTCATAGTAGATTGTAGATCTTCAGTCTAAAAGTACCCGGTGGTTGGAAGAAGCACATAACACAAATCTAGATTAACTTAGCAAAAGTGATCCATGAAACTTTTCTAGTCAATATTGTTCACCTCCATTTGATGTTGAATCCTAGAATATGTCAACCAGTGTATAGTTTGAAAATGCTGATCAAATCTAGCTTGTTTTCCTCTTGTGACATCCTGAAAGTCATGATTCAAAGCATTTGGGTCAATGCAGTATTTCTCAATTTCTGAAAAATACTCGACTCTGTGCCACACCAACATGTATTAATGATAGTACAATCTTATGCTGTATCAAACAAGATACGTGACGAGGCTAGAGATTTCTTGGTACACAAGATGCAGCACGTTATGTGGGACGAAGAATGATCAACATTTGTAGGAGTAATTTCATGCATGCCCAAGGGAAGTGTGTCGGGACCCTTGCTGTTGATGAAGTATGTTAATGACCTGTGTTAATAGTAAACTTAGCTTTTTTTATAGGTGTGGAGTTACCTATAATGAAGTACTATCTGAAACAATCTGCCCAAATGCCCAGTCAGATCTTGAAGAGATATTTGAGTGGTGAAAATATTGTCAACTTGCTTTAAATATTCAGGAATGAAAACCTGCACAGTTAACAAAATGCAGAAAAGCACTAGCCAATGACTAAAATTTCAGTGAATCACAATTGAAACAGAGTTCAACATTTTTGCTTTTGCTCTGCTGCCCTCGATTACAGTTTCTGTCATCCAAGATAGATACTAGCTTTGGTGCCATAATGAATGAACCTGGTGAGGAAGTTGGCAGGTAGTACAGGGGGAGCAAATAAATCAGTTCTCTGTGGACCATCCGTTGCACTGGTATACTCTACACTTATGCTAAGAGAAAGTTGACATTCACTTGAATGCACCTATGAGAACCATTAGTGGCACAGTCACATTACACCTACATGGTGGCAGCCAGTACTATTGAAGATCTGTCTAGCTCACCTTTGCCAAAAGGTGGGTCTCAACAAGCTTTACAAGCAAGCTTGCAAAACTGAATCAATCCCTCTCCATGATGTTCTCTCACTGCCTAGGAAATACATCAAATCCTCAAGACCAGATAATGAAGGAGTCCAAAGGCTTCCCATTAGGTTCCACCTGTTCATTTAATGGTAACATGGGTGGCAAACCAAGAAAATTTGGAACCACAAACTTACTGACAACCAGGCTTTCATCATTCTAGGGGCATGTGGCTACAGCTTACATATACTGGATTGGATAAGGACTGTACAAATACAACATGCACAAGTGGGGCTTTTGGACTGACAGTACAGGGACCTGTGGTGTTATTCAGACAATGGGCCACATTGTGAGCGAGTGCACTCACTGACATTTCCTGATGGCATGAAGAGTCTACATGAAGCACCAGATGAAGAGCTCCAATGTAATAATAATAATAATAATAATAATAATAATAATAACAAAAAAAATACAGTCTGCACTCATGTGACTCATTCTAGAATACTGTCAAAATGTATGGTACCCATACCAAATGAAATATGAGATGTTTAACATGTACTATGAAGGGCAACAAAAATAGTCAATGGTTTAATTTAAAAACCTTAAATGGCATACACTTTAAGATAGATGACAATTACACCATGAAAACTTATAACAAAAAATTCAAGAATCAGTGCAGTATCTAGAAACTTAACCCTTATGTATTGTTCCCACAGGGAGAGAATGGACAAAATGAGACTAACTATAATGCGCACAGACACATTTAAGCAGTCTTTTTCCATCCTTTGTAGAATGGGACAGTTTGTAACAACAAAATATATTACAATGGCAAATACCCACTGCCATGAACTTCACAACGATTTGTACAGTGTCAGTCATGTGGACAGTACAGAGAAATGAAATATACACCAAAAAGGGAAATAATTGGTGTTGCAGAGGAACTGATAAATTGAGTGATTAAACTGCAATGCACAAGTGAACACTTTTCTTCTTTTTTTTTGTGCCTTTGTCTCGCAATAGTTAGTAACAGATTTAGCATGATGATTTAAGGGGTGGCCTGATGCTCTTCCTGTCGCCACCCCATTACCCCCAAGGGTAGAGTATATGAACCCCCAACTGCCTGCAAATAGTGTTATCATGTGCAAGTATGCAAAAATTTTCCAAATGATTGTGAATTGTGGAACTGAAGTGGGACTTGGAAACAGCCCAGTGTTCACTTAGTGGGATGTGGGAGACTGTCTAAAAATCACATTCAGGCTGGCTGGCACACTGGTCCTTGACTTTAATCTGCTGGGCGGATTCAATCCAAGGCCAGCACACCTCCCAATCCCCAGAAGCTGTGCTTTAAAACACATCAGTTGGGCAACAAGTGAATCCCTTTCGAAATTTATTTATAAAAACAGAAAAATTCAAGTTGTGAAAGAATCTGTTGCTTCTGTCTGGAGATTACAGCAACAACAGAAATAAAAACCAGAAATAACTGTACGCTGAAATAACAGAGCACACAGGAACATTAACATGACATTTTAGAAAAGTAGAGTAAAGCTGTTCACATAACAACTGAAAGCAGTAACTCATTATCTGTCGGACAGAATGAACACAAAGTCTCTACAGAGGGAGGGATCTGTCAATAGTGTGTGCTGGAAGTTCTGAAAGAGCCCAATATGGAGGAAAAATGCTCCTGGACTCTACAAAACCAAAAATACTATCTCAGAGCAGTAAGTGAGATAATTTAAAAATTGTTCAAGATATTTCACTTAAAACTTCCGGGCTGATAGGCCGTGGTCGAAGTATAAAACTGTCTCCTAACGTTTCGTCTCCGACTGCGGGAGACATCATCGGAGGTAAAGCGGCGAACTGCGAAGAGGACTCGAGGAGGCGTTGATTATATAGGCAGTACAGAGGGCGCCACTGTCGATCACGTGGCGTCGGCTATGAGATTGTCTCTGGTAATGCCAACATTCTCAATAGAAAGTAATCGATCGTCACGCTTGCGGTGCAACGCTGACATCCAAATTTTATCCAGTTTAACACCTTCATCTTTCCTGTTAAAATTGTTACGATGTTTATCAATCTCGATAGCCTCTCTATACAAGCGTGCATAATAAACCTGGGATTCCGTTGAGGCCAATTGTCAGTGCTATAGGCGGACCAACACACGAGTTAGCTAGACACCTTGCCTCAATGCTGCAGCCTTATGTTGGTAGGACGGACAGTCATATTAAAAATTCAGTTCACTTCATTGACAAGTTAAAGGAAACGAGCGTGGGCCCGGATGATATCCTCGTCAGTTTTGACGTTGTGTCGTTATTTACCATGATTCCGGTAAATGAAGCTATCTTATGCATAGCGGATATTTTTCCCACCGATATTGTGGCATTATTCCGACACTGCCTCACCACAACCTACTTTCAATACAATAGTGACTTTTATGAACAGATTGACGGGGTGGCTATGGGCAGTCCTCTCAGTCCTGCTGTGGCTAACTTATTTATGGAGACTTTTGAACAACGGGCGTTGCAGACGGCCAGTAAGGGACCAGCCAGATGGTATCGCTACGTCGATGACACGTTCGTAGTATGGACACACAGAGCAGAGGATTTGGATGCCTTCCTGACACATTTAAACAGCATTAATCCGAAAATCCAGTTCACTATGGAGACAGAAAGGAATGGGCAATTAAACTTCCTGGATGTGTCTGTGATTAAACGACCGGATGGAACGTTGGGCCATAAGGTGTATAGAAAGCCCACACATACTGATCGTTATCTACACAAAGATTCAAACCACCACCCTAGAAAACTTTGGTAGACAGGGCGCACAAACTTTGTGAACCTGTTTATTTAAAAGATGAGATTGAACATCTACGGTCAGCTTTTGTGAAGAATGGCTTTTCTAGCAAGGATATAGATCGAGCACTTCGCTCTAGGCAGAGAATCAGGAGTAACGACGAACAACAGTCGTCCATGGGCAAAGTTTTTCTTCCGTTCATTAGCAAGGTCACAGATCGCATTGGGAAAGTTTTAGGCAAGTATGGGGTGGAAACTATTTTCAGACCTACTAGGAAAATAAAAGAATTCTTAAGGTCGGCAAAAGATGCACGGCACCCTTTGGCTACACCGGGGGTATATAAAATTCCTTGTAGCTGTGGACAGGTTTACATCGGTACCACAAAGAGAAGTGTGAACACCCGTCTTGTCGAACATAAGAGGAATTGCCGCCTAGGTCACACGGATAAATCGGCCGTAGTGGAACATGTTTACCAGGAAGGTGATCATGAAATAAAATTCAGCGAGACGAGCGTCATATCAAAAACCTCGCATTATTATGCACGCTTGTATAGAGAGGCTATCGAGATTGATAAACATCGTAATAATTTTAACAGGAAAGACGAAGGTGTTAAACTGGATAAAATTTGGATGTCAGCGTTGCACCGCAAGCGTGACGATCGATTACTTTCTATCGAGAATGTTGGCATTACCAGAGACAATCTCATAGCCGACGCCACGTGATCGACAGTGGCGCCCTCTGTACTGCCTATATAATCAACGCCTCCTCGAGTCCTCTTCGCAGTTCGCCGCTTTACCTCCGATGATGTCTCCCGCAGTCGGAGACGAAACGTTAGGAGACAGTTTTATACTTCGACCACGGCCTATCAGCCCGGAAGTTTTAAGTGAAGTCAATACCGGCCGTGAAAGTTTACATTGTATGATGTTCAAGATATTAGTGGTAGAAGTGTGTATTTCGGGCAGAGGGGTCATATGTACACTTGCCGATGCACAGATTCAGACAAATAATTGTAGCTAGTTCGTAAGTTTGACAACAGTCATCAGCCCATTTTTGTATATGGATCACAGCTAAGAATTATATTCTTCATGTCTACTTGCTATCACCCACACACATAATATAAGTTTGCATCTGACCACTGAAGATTTTTATCTTGTCCTTTTACTTCCAAGAAATTTAATTTAGCCCTCTCCCCCAATTTTTGCCACTATTGTTGATTTTACTTTGAATAAACTACAGTAATGGTTATTCTTAAATCGCTTTGAAACACTGTTTTCCCATTTCCCAACTCTAATATTTCAGGAGTTATCAATCATGTTTTCTTCTAAATTATCTCTTGTATTGTATTGTATTGTATGTCAAGCGGGGACGTAGAAATGATGGAGAGGGTCCGTCCCCGCCACAGCCACAGTAGTCCACAACCCCACGATGACTACCGCAGTCCATTTCACTCCTCCACCGCCCCACACCAAACCCAGGGTTCGGCCCCTGGTGGACCCCCCAGGGACCGTCTCACACCAGACGAGTGTCACCCCTATGTTGGGGAAAATAGTTGGTTGAGCTGGAGGAGGGGATCAAACAGCGGATTAGGGAAGGAAGTCGGCCGTGACCTTTCCAACGAATTGTCCCGGTATTTGCCTGAAGTGATTTAGCGAAATCACGGAAAACCTAAATCAGGATGGCCGGACGCCAATTTGAACCGTCACCCTCCCGAATACGAATCCCATGTGCTAACCACCTCGCTCGGTAGGGGAAATGTGACGTATTAAGGAAAAGGAATGGAGGCTAGAGTTTAAAGAACCGCTGGTGTCAGGACCATTAGGTTAGGAATACAAGTCTGATCAGGGAAGGATGGGAGGAAATCGGATGTGTCCTTTCCAGGGGACCACCCCGGCATTTGCCTTGAACGATTTAAGGAAACGACGAAAAATCAAAATCTGGACTCCGTCTTCCTGAATAGTAGACATGTTCATTATTAGGGAGTGTGCGGCACCATTAATTATACAAAAATGCCCAATTTCAGTCCGCTGATTCTTTTTCTTGATCTTCAGAATAAAGAAAAATCTGAAATAGAACATTTTTGTAGAAGTTTGTTCGCTTAAATTTCTCAGTGCGTGTGTCGGCATAATGGTAAAGGTATTTTGTTTTAGTCAAATGGTTCAAATGGCTCTGAGCACTATGGGACTTAACATCTGTGGTCATCAGTCCCCTAGAACTTAGAACTACTTAAACGTAACTAACCTAATGACATCACACACATCCATGCCCGAGGCAGGATTCGAACCTGCGACTGTAGCGGTCACGCGCTTCCAGACTGAAGCGCCTAGAACCGCACGGCCACACCGGCCGGTATTTTGTTTTAGTCATGAGCAATTGAAGCAAAGGGGGAAAAAATGAGTGTTTCATATAGAAAATGTAACTCTGTAATCAGTAAGTCCTGCTGATGTTTCCATTAATCACAATGCGTTTCATTGTACGATCTTCATTATCAGATGACACACTGTAATCGCTTGCTATGCGTCCCTCTCTTCCTTCTTGCCATGGGTTCTAGAGGTATCAACTTATCTGAAATAAATATCCTGTTTCAGTCTAAAGATTTCACAAACATAGGAAAGAGAGAGACGATGAGACGCGCAAGAAGAGTGTCTCATTAGTCAACGGATAATATTTTGGTTAAGCCTAAGAGAAGAGAAACGCAGATTTGCCTACAATATCTTAGGATCTTGTCAACTGTACATTGTTTGTAAGGTAACCACCTAAAAACCATCCACAGACTGTTAGTGCCATGGTATGAAGTTGTTTTCCAGGGAAAAATATACAGCCACATCAAAAGTACAGAAATCTCAACAAATCAAACTTTTAAAGAAATTTTGGTTCTCATTCACCACACAAAGAAAAACTTGAATCTTTGATTTTTTAAAATAAATCTTTATTCTAGTACTGCAAAACTGCCTGCATGTCATTTCATATAAAATATTGTTTTTGAAGCAAAGTAGTACCCAGGACTTGTAGAACTGCCTTTAACAGAATTTCATATAACCTCAGTCTGTTAGGTTCACGTAGTTTCTTAGTTTCTTCTTCGAGGATACAAATGAACTACTATACCTGCAGCTTGTTTTGCACTATCACTAGAAAAGAAGTTTTAATATAGTGAATACAACAAACAGTAAACAAGAAACAATAAACTTGATCCAATCATCCACTATTTCAAAGGAGAATAAATCCACGGCATTAAAAAAAAACTATGTGGCCTACAGTGATAAAGAACCTGGTTCACTGATTGTATACATTGACATGTATTGAAAAGAATAATAACAAAATTTTTATGCCGACAGATTCTTCCAGATCAAATTACAGTAGCACAGTAAATAAAAGGAATCTCCAACTTCTGCACCCTCTTGGTATTTAAGTGAACAGGTCTGCTCTGTTATTTGGAGCATAATGAACACAAAAAAAGTAATACCCAAACTCTTGCATAAAATACTGTACGAGTTAGTTGATGGAATGTAAATTTTGTATGTGAAACAAGAATAAGATGATCACTAATCCAGGTTTGGATTCTACTTAGTAAGTGAAAGACTTTTCATTCTACTTAAACCAACTTTACTTTTGCTGCACAATCAGTGACTAAGTAACAAACGCAACCTACTTATGAAATGTGTCAGAGGTTGAAAGGGTATAAGCTGGAGATATTCAAGTGGTACCTGATTCATGAAAACTTCGCAGTACAATTCAGAAGACAGGTAACTGTGACATTTGTTCAGAGAAACATGACAGATTTCTTGACACTTAAAGACTCACATACATACTTTTCTGATGTGTTTTCATGGATGGAATACTGAGAAGTCATTGGTTCAAATACAGATAATATTTTTTGCAAAAATATTATGAAAAGGAAAGTCACTGCTCACTATATAGCGGAGATGCTGAGTCGCAAATAGGCACAACAAAGAGACCGTCACAAATAAAGCTTTCGGCCAGTAAACACACACACACACACACACACACACACACACACACACACACACACACACACACACACAGTCTCAAGGAACTGTAGCCACACTGCGACACACACACACACACACACACACACACACACACACACACACACACACACAGTCTCAAGGAACTGTAGCCACACTGCGAGCAGCAGCAAAGTGGATGATGGGAATGGCGACTGGGTGGGGGTAAGGAGGAGGCGAGGGGGCGGCTGCCGAGGAAGAGGGATTGTAGGATAGGGGTGATGGACAGTGAGGTGCTGCAGGTTATACAGAGGGCAGGGAAGAGGTGGGGAGAGGGGTAGAGAAGCGAAAAGCCGGGGTATCGTGGTGGAATAACAGCTGCGTAGTGCTGGAGTGGGAACGAGGAAGGGACTGGATGGGTGAGAACAGAGACTAATGAAGGTTGAGGCCAAGAGGGTTACAGGAATGTAAGATGTATTAAATGGCAAGTTCCCACCTGCGCAATTCAGAAAAGCTGGTGTTGGTGGGAAGGATCCATATGGCACAGGCTGTGAAGCAGTCATTGAAATGAAGGATGTCATATTTGGCATCATACTCAGCAACAGGGTGGTCCACTTGTTTCTTGGCCACAGTTTGTCGGTGGCCATTCATGGGGACAGACAGCTTATTGGGTGTCATTTCCACATAGAATGCAGCACAGTGATTGCACCTTACCTAGTAGATCACATGACTGGTTTCACAGGTAGCCCCACTTTCAATGGGACAAGTGGTGTTTGTGACCGGAATGGAGTAGGTGGTGGTGATATGATGTATGGGATACGTCTTCCATCTAGGTCTGTTACAGGGGTAATGGCCATGAGGTAAAGGGTTGGGACCAGGGTTTGTGTACGGATGGACGAGTATGATGTGTAGGTTTGGTGGTTGGCAGAATATCACTGTGGGAGGGGTGGGAAGGATAATGAGCAGGAGATTGCTCATTTCAGGGCATAACAAGAGGTAGTTGAGACCCTGGCAGAGGATGTAATTCAGTTGCTCCAGTCCCGGGTGATCTCTCATTTTATCCAGCTGCTCTATCTTTCTCCTTTCATGCTGCCTTTTCTTTACCCTACAAAGCTTATCCACTCTTTTCCTCTTTTCTTCTGCTGCTAACCTCGTGTTCCTTTGCAACATTCTCCGTCTCGCTTCATTTCTCTCTTGACAATAAAGAGATCAGAAGGTTCTATGAAAGAACAAGAGATCTGTAGAAAGGTTTCCAACCATGAGCAGTTTTCCATAAGGATAAGGATTGAAATATAATTGGAGATAAATGTTAAGTCCTAGAAAGGTGGCAAAAGTATTTTACCAAACTGATTGATGGGAAAGAAGGGGATAAAGAAGAAGGAACCGCGACTGAGAATGAAAGGAAACAGGACTCAGGATTAGAATCAGACTTAGATGTAGAGGATTGGGGAGAGGAAGTAGTACCAGAGCTAGAGGAAGTGAATAATGTTATCAAGAGACTAAAAAAATAATAATGCTGCAGGAGAAGAGGGCTTAAAAGCAGAATTATTAAAATATGGGGGAAAGAAAATGGAGGAGGCAGTCCATGAATTGATAAAGGAAATATGGATAAAGTAGGTAATGCCTAAGGATTGGAACATGGGAATGATCTGCCCATTACATAAAAAATCGCAACAAGTCAGAATGTAGCAAGTATCATGGAATCACTCTCTTGGATGTAACACGTAAGATATTTAGTAAAATTTTAACCTCCAGACTTCAAGGGATGATAGAAGGGATATTGGGGGACTATAAGGCTCGATTTAGGAGGAACAGATCCACGATGGATCAGATATTTTTATCAAGACAAGTGCTAGAGAAGTTTTACGAGTATGACAAGCAACTACATCAGTTGTACATTGATTTTAGGCAAGCGTACAACAGCCTACACAGGAAGAAAATTATACAGATCATGAAAGAATTTAGAATCCCACTAAAACTGGTCAAGTTAACAGAACTGACAATGAAAGCAACAGTGTGTAAAGTAAGAATAGAGCAAGAGCTATGTGGTGAATTCCAAGTACGGAGGGGGCTACGACAGGGAGACGTGACCTCTACAATGCTATTTAAATTAGTTTTAGAAAAGGTGATGTGGCAAATGACGATAAAACCAGGAGGAACAACACTTAATCAGCAAGTTCAAGTGGTAGCATATGCAGATGACATAGCATTAATGGCAAGGAATGTAAGGGCACTGAAGGGGAACTATGATGCAGTAGAGGAAGCAGCAAGAGAAGTAGGTATAGAAGTAAACATAGACAAAACAAAGTATATGGTGATGGGGGAGCCCAATATAAACGGACAAAAGAATAATAGTAAAGAATAGGAAAGAATGTGAAAGAGTGAAAATATTTAAATATTTAGGTTCTGTACTAACAGAGGACAATAAAGTAGCAGCAGAAATTCAAGAAAGAATAGCAAGTGGAAATCGTTGCTATTTTGCCTTGCAGAATGTATTTTATTCCAGGAATGTTAGCAGGAATACAAAAATCAAAATATACGTGACCGTATTAAGACCTATAGTAATATATGGATCAGAAGGCTGGGTATTGACATTAAAGGAGGAGAACCGATTACTGAGATGAGAAAGAAAGATACTGAGAAGGATTTTTGGGGCAGTGAGAGAGGAAGACGGCTGGAGAGCAAGGACAAATGTAGAACCACAAACACTTTTTGGACAGATGGATACTGTCGTTAAAATTAAGCAGGGAAGAATAAGATGGGCAGGACATGCACAGAGAATGCCAGAAACTTGGAGTCTCAAGAAAGTTTTCATGGGAAAACCTGACGGGAGAAGGAGAAGAGGTAGACCCAGGAAAAGGTGGCTGGACGATATGGAAGAAGATCTAAAGGCAATGGGAATAAGAAACTGGAGAAGGAAGGCGATGGACAGAGAAAAATGGAGGCAGGTGACATAGGAGGTCAAGGTTCTTCAAGGACTGTAGAGCCAACCAAGAAGTAGTAGTCCTGGGTGGTACAGAGTTATGAGGGGAATGCTCCTTTGTGGCTGACGGTGGGACTTTTGGGATGTAAGACTGCAGTTGTGTGTGTGTGTGTGTGTGTGTGTGTGTCTGTGTGTGTGCGCCTATTGTTGATGAAGGCCTTAATGGCCAAAAGCTCTATCTGTGACAGTTTTTCTGCTGTGCCTATCTGCGACAGTTTTTATCAGAGAAAATTTTTTGGGCCATAAACCATTTCAATTCAATTTCATACTCCACCAGTGTGGAGTGATTATGCTGAAGTGTGCAGCAATTATGAATGCATAAGGAAATAGGTATGGTAACAGAAATTGTTTGTTAACTTGGTTCAAATGGCTCTGAGCACTAAGGGACTTAACATCTGAGGTCATCAGTCCCCTAGAACTTAGAACTACTTAAACCTAACTAACCTAAGGACATCACACACATCCATGCCCGAGGCAGGATTCGAACCTGCGACCATAGCGGTCACGCGGTTCCAGACTGAAGCGCCTAGAACCGCTCGGCCACACTGGCCGGCTGTTAACTTGTCCAGCAGTAATCATCAACAATAATCTATCTTCATTCACATCTCTTGAGTAAACTTTATTAATATGGACATAGCATGTCTTAAGTGCCTGGAACTTATATCGGACAATATAATGGAATAATGTTATGCAGTTGCAGTTTGTGCACAGTATGCGCAGACTTCTATTGAAGAACAATTTGATAAACTTAACACAGTTAAAACAGACTTCTTAAAAATTAATACTTTTTTATAAGTGTATTGTATAACATCAAACAGTTCGTGAAAAATTTTGTTATAGTGAGAATGAACTTCCTAGCAGATTACAGCTGTGTGTTGGAGTAGGACTCAAAATTGGAACCTTGGCTTTTCACAGACAAATGCTCTACTGACTGAGCTATCCAGGCATGCCTCATAACCCATCCTCACAGTTCTGCTTCCACCAATACCTCTCTCTCTTACTTTCCAAACTTCACAGGGTGTCTTCTGTGCACCTTGCATGGCCATGCCAGGAAGTTTCAAATCAGTGCACACTCCAGTGCATAGTAAAAATTCATTCTGAACACAAGCCCTATGCTGCAGCTACCCATACCTGCACAGTATCCTTTCTTACAGGACTGCTAGTCTTGTAATTTATGTTGAAGGACATTTGTAAAGCTTGGGAAGTAGAATAGAGGTGCTGAAGGAGGTGCAGTTATGAGGAGTAATCAAGCATCTTGCTTTGATGGTACGGTCAGTAAAGCATTTTGAAATGTTCTCCTGTATTCAGCAGGGTGGCACTGTGCAAACTATGTGATATTTCAGCAAAATGACTGGTTTCTATCTTCAGGCAGTCCTCATGACTGACTGTCTTTTGCAGGGCATGGTCTTCTGCAATTCCTTCCCTCCCTCCTGCTGCCAATCATAGGCCCATCACACCTGGGTGTGGCCTGTTGAGGTGGTGAGAGCGGAGGAGTGCACTGGTGGGACCTGATCCTTAATCCCCCCCTTTCTCTCTCTCTCTCTCTCTCTCTCTCTCTCTCTCTCTCTCTCTCTCTCGCATGCATACGCCCTCCTCCACACACAAGTGTGCATGCGCGTGTGCCGCCCCGCCCCCCCCCCCCCCCCACTCTATACAAGAACATATTTTTAATTTTTCTATGTAGGCAGTGAGCAGCTACGTGGGGACAATAATATGTCTATTTTCACTGGAGACGTTGACAAATGAGTGATCAAGTGCTGTGCCTCAGCAGTACTGCATCAAAACGGTGAAACAAGCAAACAGAATATGGATTAGCAGCTTCCCGTTTAATGCTGATCTGAATATACAATTTGGCTGGATTTAGAAAGTTATTTCAGGATGGAAATAGTGAATAGTCTAACAGAAATGAGACTTGAAAATCACTTCTATACCACACTACAATGCAGCCAGAGTCCACTATCAAAGATATTCTGACCTATGAAAACACATCTGAATCACCATATATGCCATGACTTCAGTGCTCCGAAATGAAGAACATAAGGTTCAATAATGAGCCTTATCCTTTTATTCTTATTCTGCTGATGATATTTATGTGAAAGTCCAGAGACACAATGTAATTTAATTTTTGATCACAAAAGTCAGGTAGTGTGGTGCTAAAATCTTGAACAGCACATAATGACTAGTACACATTGTAGGCATAGTGTGAGTGTGGAGATGTGTTTTCCAGTTTTTCCACCCTGACACACAAGCCTGAAGTGCTTATTTTTAATGGAATTCTGCATGAACACAAAAGATGTGTGTGGAGTCTTCCTTAACTGTTGAAACCTTGTTAGCTGAAAATCTAAGGCTGGACCAAAAGTATATGCGAAAAGCTTCACACAACTGGTATCATATGGACCATGATATACCATGGCATTATTGAAGCATTTGTTTAACTTCCCAGAACAGACATTATAACAATCCATTGGATAAGTGTTCTGTATCCCATAGGTGTAAACAATCAATCGCGTGGCATTTACTACGAAACACTTCAATTTGATCTGCATTTAATATTCCTTCATGGTGAGGCATTCTCTTTATCAAGGGTTGTACACAATATTGGACAGTGATATTATCAGATTACTAGTGCATCTAACTCTTTTACTGACCTTCAGAATCCTGACACAGAGAGTGAAATAAACAGTGAAATTAGTCTATAACATTACTCTTTAAGTTAAATCATTCTTACTGAAAAAGTTGCTGGATTCCAGAGAACATGCACTCTGAGTTTCTCTTTATGAACTTAATTGTCGTCGTCGTCTTCATCTGTCTGAACTTGCTTACTATAGTTAACCTTGATATCCCTCTATAATACAGTTTAGTACCTCCTGATTAGTATTCAACCTGGCCATTTAATTCTCAACATTATTCTGTGGCATCACAGCTCAAAAGTTTCTATTCTCTTTTTGTCTGAACTGCTGATCATTCCAGTTTCAATCCCGAACGAGGCTACACTCCACACAAATACTTCAAAAATGACTAGCACTTAAATTTATATTTGATGTTAACAAATTACTCTTTTTCAAAAATGTTTTTCTTTTTATTTGTATCTTATACTCCTTCTACTTATGCCATTCTTAAGTTACTCCACTGCCCAAATAATAAAATTCAACAACTTTTAGTGTCTCATATCCTAATCTCATTCTATCAGCATCACATGATTTAATTACCTAATAATTACTCGTTTTACTTTCTCTGACAGAATTACATCAGCAGCAGCAAAGCTCAACATTTTTGGTTTTTTCCCCCTGGACTTCAATTCCCTTCTCAAATTTTTTCAACATGAATGCAAAAATACAGTCATTTGAAATTTTAGTGGTCGAAAAGGCAAGACACAATGTAATTATTGCACCTGAAGGAAATTAAGTCACAACATTAGGGGGTATGAAACAGCATGCCAAGCTTAACAGCAAGCAAAGCAAAGTAAATTACTGTTCTGACAAATGGTTCTTATATTGTTGAACTGGCACTGTCTATACTACCCCCCCCCCCCCCTCTTTCTCTCTCTCAATATATTTATCACTTTTGAAATCTAAACATCCGTTGTACTGTATAAGAAACTTCCAAGAACATCTGCTATATATGGATAATTTATAAACAAATCTGTTTACTTATTAAAAGTGCTGCCAATACATCAAAAGTTGTGAACTATGGACATTCTGGACCAGAAAAGAAGCAATCTACTTATTCCTTACAAAGAAACAGTCCAATGAATGCAATGTATTACATGTGGGTAACAGAGAAACTGAAAAATCTTGTCTAGAAAAAAATGAGTAGGCGAATCAACCATCTTCACAAGATAGTGATTTTTATCACCTGCTTTTAGCCCAGTTTGGGTTCTTGGGCTTACAAGTATCTAAACTGCAGCAAGATGAGGCTTCAAGGAGACTGTTCTATTACATATATCTCCAATATTATGCTGATAATAATGTAAAAGAGAAACCAAACAGAAAGTCCTGTTTATTAGTACACATTACAAACTTAAAACAATATCCCATGATGACATGGTAAGGAAAGTTCTGGCAGACTGTAAATACTTAATGAGTAAAGATCACTCACCGAGTTATAGAAGCAGACAGACAAAGAAGAATGGAAACTTGCTGGGCTAGTCGTTTAACAACACAGACTACAACTATACATGCCCCCTGCCCTCCACATACACACACAAAATGTAAAGTAACTTCATTAAGCTATTACATATTTTTCTGTGTTCCAATGCATAAAATAAAAAGAGACCACTTAACCTTACTGTACATCATGTACACACCATTGCATTATTTTTCCATGGGGCTCTGACATAAATGAGGATAGATAACTGGAAAATATCTTAATTCTACAGCAAAAGTTTGAAGCAAAGAATACAACTTTTTTCACTTTGCCAACTATTTGTTCTCAAATTTTCTAGGAGTTTGGGTTTGTTACAATTGAAAAATTCCACATGGACGCAAATGGAACGAGAGAACAAAAAGCACCAAATTCACATTTTGTCTGAACCCTCCCTAGAGCAAATTGTTTGCCATTCTAATAAAATATGCCACTTATAACTTTCATTACAAAAGCTGAAATTTTGGAAAGGTGAGAAAGAACATGTTTAACAATGTTTTTGTATTCATGAAGATAAGAATGGGAATTTTCAATACATGCTTATCCAGTAGCTGTGAAGGATACTGTGTTATAATTTCTATACTAGTTACATAGGATCATTATAAACACACCCATCCATTGCTTTATGTCACTGAACCATATTTCTGTGATCCTCTTTTGTACTCTTTTGCCACAATGAAATCTGACAGTGAAAACAACATACAATAATGGCGAATATAAAAAAAAAATTACCTGCAACTGACTGACTGATTAAATGTACATTTATGTGATTACACACACACACACACACACACACACACACACACTGAACAACTTATTGACTGCTACAGCTATATCAAGTGTCGACTAAGGTTTGTGGTTTTGCATATGGACTGAAGACATTTAAACAATTTGTTAAAACATAGCATTTTCTTGGTACATTCCTGATACAGGCAAAAGCGGATTGCAACTTAAGTGGGAGTCATCTATATCATATAAAATGTTTCATAAAACTTAACATACATCTCAAGGGACAATCCCCACAATTCATATCCATTAAACTGCAAGGTAAAGATGTCTCACAACTGTGACAACATGATTTGATCAAATGTTGGCTGAGGTTCAGAAATATTTTGATTCTTGTAGGGGCTTTGTATTGTAAAATCAGTGCCCTTTATGTGTACAACAAGGACTCAAAAAAAGTTAAGACAGGGCTGAGGACAAGCCAAGAATAAGAAGAAATTATGGTTAAATTTAAAAGTTCCTTTTTAGGTCTTGCAACAGAGAATCTTCCTGTTCCTAACTGAAGCATGAAGGGCAAAATAAAACAAAACACTGCACTTATACGAACTACTTTATTTTTTAATGTCAACACATAATGTCTGACAATACAACTTCAAGCATGAGATGTGATTTTACTTTACTTATTTAAAATAATATTCTGCAACAATGAACACATTAAAATATATTTGGAGAAATGAATAATGCAATTATATAAGGAAATACGCACATGAAAAACAACTGTAGTCAAGTATTTAACAATGGGGTGACAAAGCGCTGTGAACCAATACAGATCAGCAAAGCCAAGTGCAGCAGAAGATACCATAGATGAATCAAGATCTTATGAAGTATGGATAACATCGATAAGAATCAAAATGGTATAAAGAAAACACAAATAAAAAAGGGTATCTACAAATATTAACCGACCAATTTTTCTGATGTCACACCACAAAAGAAATCTTATCTCTGTAGTGTATTTTGTTCATTAACACTGATTTGGCTGCAGAGTGTAAAACCTGACACATACATCTGATCATCATTTATTTCTGTCACAGGAACATCACGTCTACAGGCAGTCACAAGTTAATGTAACTTACCTCATAAGCTACCAACAATCACACTGGAATGATCATCATACGCTTATCAATATGAATTAATCATGTCTTGTCTATTTTCCTTCACTGCCAAAGCAATAACTGATTGAAGAACGCAATATCAAAAAGAGACCTACATCCTATTACATATATTTCAGAAGAACTAGAGTAAACTAGGGTAACAATACGAATTTTGACAGTCTACTACTCAGCACATAGGGGAAGTGTAGAGAAGTGTGCAAGCACAGTTAGAAGTACACTGCTGGGCATTTTTTAGCTATCAGTACTAGAGTGTCTGTTGTGTGGTGTCTGTTGCATGTCAGGCTAATCTGTTCAACAGTCAATTAACTGTCATGGCTGCGAAGTCTTTTGTGGCTGTAATCATCATGAATCAAAATAATTCCATCTTTGACACATCATAAAATAGCGAAAACCCTTTCCAAAACATTAAACTCTTCATAACAGCAAAGAGGTGTCTTATTTGTTATTAGTTCTATGGCTTGCATCACTGGAATTAATTGCAGTGGGAGTTCAGAGGCTTTTAGCTACAAAGTCTACCTCATTTGCACCATACCATCTGCTATTTACATTTTTAATAATATAAATATAGATTTACTGCTGTATTCATTCTTATTTTAAACATGACTATGCATTTCATTGGTCATGTCATCATTATCAGGTGAATCACTCAGTAATTTTTGTCTAATTCATACACAACTAGCAATTTGGACAAAAAAGTTAATCTAATTCAGTCAACTACTTCAAAAATTACTCAGACTAATATGCTATCAGTAAACAGTGTCAACATTTGTGTACATGTAGCACAAGTCTATTTGTAATTCTTAGAGAATTAATATTTGTAATTATCTTAAGATATGATTAATAACATAAACCTACCAAAATCTGTAGAACTATATTACTAATTTTCATCATAGTTGCATTCTGCTTTAAAATTAAAATAATTACTCTCAAAAGATATACTATTATGTATGTACACATAGCATTAATGTACCTTTGAATACTCACAAATATTTAGAAAGTTTTGCGATACATCTTTGCATTCCAATGGTAGAGGACAAATGAAAGGCTGTCAATCAATGGCCTATACTTCCTAAATTAAGATTCAGGTAGAATCATGCATACACTTTTATTGGTGACTCAAGGGATCAATCTGAGAGGCCCACTTGGCACCCACAGGTGGGGCAAGTGCATACCACCCCAGAGGAGGGGTCTGTCACAGGCCCTTGTCTAAATGCTCATTTCACAGCTAATTTGCTGAGCCTCACAGCTAATTTGCTGAGCCAAGTGACTTTGTGGAACTTGTTGTCATCCTTAACAAGTTTCTTCCATCTGCTACAGTCTTCAGTGAGCTCCTCCCATCAGACACAGTTAATATTAAATATGTTCCTATCATCCCTGATGCAACACTTACAGCACAATGCAGATCTTCCAGGCAGTCTCTTGACACATACTACCTCACATAGCAGTGTGTGACAGGTGAGATGGGAGTGATCCATATGAGGCAAGTGTCCTAGACACCACAGTAACCTTCTTTGAGAGTGGTGGTGATACTCAGTAGCTCCACAGTGTTCAGGGCCATCTCATTTGTCACATGGTCCCTCCTTGTTATGCCTCTCTGCAGATCAAAGGTGTTGAGCTTACATTCCTGTTTAAACATGATGAACAGGTCTCAGCACCATAGAAAAGGGTGCTCAGAACAGATACTTGACAGACGAGTATTTTTGTAGTTACCTTAAGGTGTTTGTTGTCCCATACTCTTGTGTGGAGCTTCCCAAAAGTATTCACTACTTTACCTGTACTCATGTTTATATTTTGTTGTCCAGAGAGAGATCTTCTGACACTAGTGGGTTAAGGTAGCAGAATTTATTGACTACATTCATCAAGGAGCCATTAATTCTTATCGCAGGCTTATCCAGATGTACTTGTGCCAAGGCCACAGTCTTCTTTTCATTCATGGATAGAGAGAAAAAGCTTGCATACAGCAGCAAATTTGTCCATTAAGCCATTGTAGATTGTCTTGAGTATGTGTTATGGATTCTGCATGGTCAACAAATACAATGTTTCTCACAAGTATGTCCTCACAATATGCCTTGGATCTGAGTAGTGAGATGTAAACTTCAGCCCTGGTAAGTAGATAGATGCCCAGGTTTGTTTTCCTGAAGCAACTCTGAGAAGTAATGAGAGGAATATCCCACACAAAACAGTGACTAGTACACAGCCTTGATGAAATCCTCTTTGCACAACAGAAGTATATAATGTGCTTCCTCCAAATATCACAGTGCCCTCTGTATCACTGTGGAAAGTTATCGCCTTCAGGACTTTTAGACGCTACCCTACCTTCACTAGTAAAGTATACAGTCTCTCCATACCATATGTCTCAAATGCCTTATTTAGATGGATGAAAGCAACGAACAATGATGTCTTCTGTTCATTTTTCCTGAATCTGTCTGAGTGTGAAGATCAGATGAATAAAAGATCACATAAGTCAAAACCCACCTTAAGACTCAGGGTACACATTCTCAGCAAACTTCCCCAGTCTGTCCAGCATCACACAGGCAAACACTTTTCTGATAATACTCAGTAATGAAATTTGGCAGTAGCAATTGCAATCACCACACATGTATTTACCTGCAGTAATAGAAGATTGTAGAGCACTGGGAGGGGTGGTGCCAATTTGGCACGTTTGTGAGGATAATGTCTTTAGCAGGAAATTTCTCCCATTTAACTCAACAGCTCCCTGAAGCTATTCCTTAGAAATCACAGTGTCCAGTGTAGAGAGATAGCAACGGAGAAAATTCCTCTATTGTTGACTAGCAATGAGTAGAGGCTGCAGTAATGTTCCAATCACTGTTGCAATTGTTGATTACAATCTGTGATGACTGTTGTATCAGTCTCCTCAAGTGGGGCAGTCTCCTTAGGGG
The DNA here is from genome assembly GCF_023898315.1 of Schistocerca nitens. Classification (NCBI taxonomy): domain Eukaryota; kingdom Metazoa; phylum Arthropoda; class Insecta; order Orthoptera; family Acrididae; genus Schistocerca; species Schistocerca nitens. The sequence continues at coordinate 440,453,306 of NC_064617.1, read as the reverse complement.
TGGGGCCCAATAACCTTTTTAATACCTAAATACACTCCACTGATGTTCCTAGTACTGGCACATTCCCTTAAACATGTGTAAAGTTTATCCCAGTACATGCCAGCGTAGTTACAGATGATGCTCTGATGGCTTTGCTTAGATTCCGATGGCAAGCACTGCAGTAATTTGAGTACAAGCTGACGGTTGCCTGAGGCTTAGAATCACAGAGGGGTTTCAAGATAGCATTATTCTTGAGGAAAAAATCCTAGGATTAGGCCTCCATGGAAAAAAATGTAGTGGTGACCATAACAGTAAGAAGTGCCTTGATCTTCTGCCAGTCTTCAGCAATGGGTGCATTTACGCTCCATGAATCAACTTCCTTCTGGATTATCCCAAAATATTTGCCAGGTCACAGATTCTTCAGTTGTTGTAAAGACTGATCTTGGTTCTGCTAGATGTTTTAGTAGGGCAATCTTTTGAGGGACAAAGCACACTTTTGTCACTACTAGCATATGAACTGTGTCAAAACTGATGCTGTGGAAAGAGCACAAATGGCAAAAATGGGTGAGGTCTTTCCTCTTAGTTAAAATAAGAGCTAATTGATGCATGTGTTTGGAGTGGTGCATCCAGCCTTGAAGCATGTTAGAGATGTACAGTTGGCACTTGGCATAAAATTCATGCAGCTGTAAATCAATCTCATTCATCTTGCCCACTTCATGTATGCCTAGGCAGTCTGATCAAACACAGAATCATGTCCGATATGGGCACTGGAGTCATCTAGAATAAATAGACTATTCCCAGCATGCACTCCCTGCACCAATTCACTGAGATATTTGTAAAACTGATCCTTTAAGTCCACAGTCGAAGTCAGTCTTGATGTGTATAAAGCTATCAGTGTCATTGGTCTGCTGCTAACTGACAAAAGCAAAGTCATAAAGCTTTCCGAGATCCCAGTGGAGCTTTCAGTGGTGCGCAATAGATTGTAGCAAACGGCAAAGCCAATTCCGTCTTTTTTAGGACAGACAACATCTTTTTCATTTCATAAAAATGTTGTAATTATCCTCATGAGTTGAACCCTCATCTGTTAGCTTGATTTCCTACAAGGCTGTAATAGTAATATTAAGCCCAGCTAATTCCAGGTCAATGATAGCTGGTTTGCACAGATCTTCCAAGTTCCCAAAGGTGTCTGGGAAGCCTTCTTCATAATCTGGCTATACCACACTCCAAAACATTGAGAGGTAGGTGTATACTACTTTTTTTGTTTGAACAGGTGCCAACATTATATCAAAGGCCTCTAGTAAAGTTAGTGTTCTTTACACCCAGACAGAATGATCAGCACCAAGCTGGGCCAGTACCCAATTGTCTGGTGGATGCCCAGCTTGGAGCAGGTGGTGACTGGCCAGTGGACCTACAATGGGCTCTCCAGCTGTCCGTAGCAATCCCAGGCACCAACTCTTTCTTACATTTGTGCTGAGGGTATACTGCCTCTACCCATTCTAATTCCAAATGGTAGCTGGTGGAGAGAGCATCCTCTCAGCGGATGCTAATGTGCCTAGGAAGCATTATATATGCCAGTGTCCTTGTCCGCTACTCATGTTGCCCTCTTGCCCTTGGTGACTGGTCCTCCAGGAGTGACAATGTGTTTAAGGGAAATTCCAAGAACTGGTTTAGAGGTGTCCTCCTCTTGTGGGAATTTTATACCCATACTGATGAAGTTCATATCTCTGAAGCAAAGGGAAGAATGTGGTTGGGATAGGCAGCAGAAGTAGATATAACTAGCAGAAACACCTACACAAAGATTAAACAGAGATTTGGAGGAAAGGGAAGCAACTGTATTTATATCAAGAGCTCTGATGATAAAGCAGTACTGAGCAAAGAAGGGATAGGAGGAAGGAATATAAAGCTCTTAACAATGTTGACTAGAATAGAGTCTTTGAAATTCTGAACACAGCAGGGATAAAATTCAGGAAGTGAAAATTTACATACAGTTTGCACAGATATCAGACTGCAGTTATAAAAGTTGAAGGATGTGAAGGGTGAGCAGTGGTTGCAGTCCATCTCCAATGTTATTCAAGTGGTACATCACGGTAGCAATAAAGTATAAACTAAACTGTCTGGACAGGAAGGCTCAATGGTACCAACCGGCTGCCGTGTCTTCCCCAGCCACAGGTGTCACTGGATGCAGATATGGAGGAGTATGTGTTCAGCACACCACTCTCCCGGCTGTATGTCAGTTTACGAGACCAGTGCCACTACTTCTCATTCAAGTAGCTCAGCAGTTTGCCTCACCAGGGCAAAGAAAAATCTGAAGAAGGAATTAAAGTTCAATGAGAAGAAATAAAACCTTTGAGGTTTGCCTATGACATTGTAATTCTATCAGAGACAGCTAATGACTTTAAAGAGAAGTTGAATGGGATGGATAGTATCTTGAAAAAGATATTATGAGATGAGCATCAACGAAAGTACAACAAGGGTAGTGGAATACAGTTGGATTAAATCAAGTGATGCTGAGGGAATTAGATTAGGAAAAGAGACATGAAGCAGTAAATCAGTTCTGGTATTTGAGCAGCAAGATACCCGAGGCTGGCTCAATCAGAGAGGACATAGAAAGGAAAACAGTTCTGAAAAAGAAAAATTTGTTAATGTCTAATATAAATTTAACTGTTTGGAAGTATTTTCAGAACCCACCAGTCTGGAGTGTAGCCTTGTGTGGAAGCGAACTGTGGACAATAAGCAGTTCAGTCAACAAGCGGAGAGAAGGTTTTGAAATGGACTTCAGAAGAATGCTGAAGATTTGCTCACTAGATTGGATAACTAATGAGGAGGTAATGAGTCGAACTGGTGAGAAAAGAAATTTATAGCCTTGACTAAAAGAAGGGATTGGGTGATAGTACACATCCTGAGGGATTCAGGAATTTCAAATTTGGTATAGGAGGGAAGTTTTGGAGGGGGGGGGGGGGTAAATTGTAGAGGCAGGACCAAGGTATGAATAAAGTGCACAGGTTGAAATGGATGTAGGTTGCTGTAGTTATTCAGAGTTGAGGAGGCTGGCACATGACAGACTGATGTGCAGAGCTGCATAACCATCTTCAGACTGAAGAGTACGACGACTGTGCCAAACACACGTGGTGTGCTACAGCAGCATATAGAAAGTGTATTAATGCAGATACGCAGTGATTTCCACTTTCATATACCTGTAGAAATGTACATAACAACTTTCAGTGCTGTAAATAATGGTATTTCTTCACCAGTGAAAAACATCGTGAAAACGTCTTAGCATTATCACTGTCTGCTGATTAGATGGCACGTGTGTATCACATGTAAATTCCTAGATTTAAAAATATCTCAGTCCACCTGATAATGATGGTGTTTTGGTATTGGTATTTTCTCTGCAGTGTGTGTGTGTGTGTGTGTGTGGGGGGGGGGGGGGGGGCACCCTCATGTGCGCATGCAGGATTGTCACTGAATTTCAGCACTTAGTACTGGAAACACATTTATTACCAACATCAATGTACGGTCAGATCAAAACTGATCTCCTGGATGGATAGTGCAGCTATTTAGACAAACACTGAATATACCAGGATGTTGCTATTTATACAAACATTGCATTTTCCAGACTACACAAACATTACAAACATAAGATATTTCAATCACCTATCAGAAATTATAGATTCTAAATAACAAATAATTACAGGTGGTCTGGTTTAAATTGGCGACACACAGTACGCCAGCTAAACCCATTTGCAACAAAGTTTGTGGCAATAGTTAGTTGATATCCTCCGCATTAAACCACTGGGCTCACAATTATCTCCTTCACTTACCTTTAAACACACATTACAACTGTTGTGTTTCATTTACACTTTAGGTCTTCTTATTCATTTTCCCTGAATTTGTTTTTGGCTGTGTTTTAGGTGCTCTTAAATGTTTCAAACTTTGGATAGTAACTGTAGTCCACTGAATATGCTTAGTTTCATTCCTAGTCTTCGTAAGTTTATTTCCATGAAAATTTCTGGATATGCTATTAAAACTCAAGAGCTTTATCCTAACTTCCTCAATATCTTAATTTTGTCCATAGTGTTCCACTGATAGTTCCTGTCCAGTCTTTATGCGATTAGCATATATTTTTCAATACTCTTTCCTTGTTTACTATAAAATAGCTGCTGGTCACCATAGTTTTGGAACCTCTAACCTTTCTATATTTAACAGTGCACCTACTGACAATTTTCATATGGTAACTAGTTGGAACTTATGAGTTTCACCACGGATGAAAGAGGGAGCAGTGAAATATGTGTAACACAAGCAGTATTGTGCAAAATTTCTCAAGAGTTTCTTTCTTCACAGGAAGAAATGGAAATATTTTGGGAGAAGTGCACTGTATACATAACCAACTGCAGAAACATTGGACAGTTTTGAAGTCAAAGATTAACTGAACATTGCTAAATAACATGAGGGATACTTGGGGGGAGAAAATAAGAGTAGTTTAAATAAAAATATTTCTTTTGCTCACTCACACTGGACCAACACAATGCCACAAGTATACATCAGAAATAAAGAAAAGAGGTTTACTAAATGTGTAACAAGTTTCTATTTTAAATACAGTATACAGTATCTAAAGCCTACCTTTGTCCACTCTCACGGCTTATGAGATTAAGTTTTATGCACAATACATATCACTTGCTGTTTTACACCCTAAGGTGAAATATCAAAGATTTCTCTACTTTTCCCATTCACGGAGTCGCAATATAAAGAAATAATACTTGATATGTTCCTGCAATCAGCAGGGAACACAGTGCATGTTTCTTCAAGAACCAATAGTAATATGTAGCAAATGGAAAAGATTAATTCAAAAGTATATATAGCTAAAGACTAAAAGCCAAAACTTTGTTACTAGCTCGCTTCACTTATCCCAACAGTAAGATACATTGCAATGTAAATAATATTTATTTACTAGTCTCCACTCTCAAAACTTAAAGTTAAAATTTTAATAGCCAATATAAAAGTAACAAAATATATTTTTGCCACTTCTTACACATTACATTCTTAATAACTGTAAAATAAATATGAAAGATACTTTAATATTCCAAGTTGCATTTAGCATTAAACCCCTCTCAAGAAGAATATCTAGTGAATACTTCAGAAGCAGTTAATCATCATCAGTACTGCAAGGAATTATTTATAATCTTTTATACTAACTTCATTTTAGACATCTAATTATGTTACTTTACCTTATTATTTTCTTGAAATTAAGCTACTGCAATGTCAATTAATCAAGTGGTAGAAAATTGTTTAACAGTTTTGAAATAACAGCAATTCCAGTATAGAAACAATAAACATACATGAGGAAAAGGAACCAACTGCCTACAGCTGTTTGGTGGGTGGCACATACATAAAAGTAACTCTGTGTGTGTGTGTGTGTGTGTGTGTGTGTGTGTGTGTGTGAGAGGATAGAGAGAGAGAGAGAGAGAGAGAGAGAGAGAGAGAGAGAACTGGGATAGTGGAAGGGAGATGATTGGTGAGGCAAGCAGTTAGTGGCACGGAAACTTTGTATTTGGAGTAGCTTGACATGATATTATCTGTGATTCTTTGTTTTCTCCTCGCATGTTAATTGACTGAATAGTCCCACTGCGTGCTGTCACTTCAGTGTCCAACGAGGGAAACAATTCACCGATCAGACATCAGGAGGAAGAGAGGGGAATGGGGAAAGGAAAGGATGGAAAGAGTAAAAGACAGAGGAAGAACTTGTTCAAAAGTTGAAGAGTGCCATTACCTGAAAGAGACAGGAAGAAAGTGCATAGAGATGGAGGTAGGAGGAAGGCACATAGACAGGGAGTTAGGAATAAGTTCATAGGCAGGGAAGTAGAAAGGGAGGGAGCCTGGTGGTAGGAAGAGAGAGAGAGAGAGAGAGAGAGAGAGAGAGAGAGAGTTAGTTCCTATGAGGGTGGCAGATTCGGAAGGGAGGTACCCCCAATTAATTTATTTTGTCAAAAATTGATCGTTTTTGTTGTTATATTTCCTCAATGCTGTTCACTTAAAAATTGTTATTAAATGTAATCTCAAATTTACTGTCCTTAAATTAATATATGACCTATAAAAGTTGTGCTATTGAACAAAACATAATGTTAGGATTATAAATTGCAATATTCCCCTGTAGGAACTGTTCCTTGCATTGTGAAAGTGGAAAAAGAAAACAGAGAATACGAGTCACATTGACAGTTGTAAGGACAGACTAAGAAGGAATTGCTACTGTGACAGAATAGAAAACAAAGAACTGTATTTCTCAAACAACAAAACAATGAATAAGTCTGAAAGTAGTTCATCTAGTAAAAACAATTTGTATTGAAGGGACTTCAAAATAAAAAGGAAGAGCACAACCTACCTTTTCTTTCTTTGTATGCTGGAAACAATTACAGGAGGGCACAATACCATGGGAAGAATACCACTATGGTCATCATTTAGCATATATGTACGGAGACAGTTGTCTAATAACAGGAAACTAAGAATTGCATGAGCTGTCACTATAATACAAGACTACATGCTTTGTAGAAATATGAACACGTCAATCATGGGAAAACTATAAACAGGAACACATTTGTTCAAGTCCAAAAACCAATATTCACCAGCCACTTTTTGAGTACATATTTGTACACACTGTAATGTAACCTTTATCTACCGTAATCTTTAATCTCCAGAAATGCCTTCCACTGATTTTCTCTGTACTATATTGAATCTATCAGCAGTCTTTTTGTTTCTTTTGGAAGCTATCAGCATCATGTTACTCAATACTCCTGACACAAATCTGTCTCATTCATGAGCTATCATCGGCGAAGTCAAAAATTATGCTGGAACTGAGTTATTATAAGGCTCGGGTTTGGCTTTGTTAACAATAAGGGATACATTTTGTTTTTGAAATGGTTTTATAATTATTCTTTACATGAGAGGTGATCTGTTTCTTTCCTGTTTATTTCATATTTTGTTTCCTATCTGAAACTTTGTATTCCGCTCTATTTCAGAAACCACAAAATTATTCCAGCTATTGTTTAACTTACTTTTTCCCTATGACTGACAACGTTTATTATACACTTTTACCAACTTTTGTATGGGCTGTAAATCATGGCAGAATGTGACCTATGTAAGGGGAATAAACGAACAACATATCCACACAACATGCCATATTTAAATATGCAATGGCAATAATGTTACATGACTGTTGAAAATTAAGCATGTCATATAGGTGCTGTGCTACCAATAAAGCTGCTGATGGCTGACTTGGATTTTTTTTTAACAAACCCTACAAAGAATTGAAGGAAGTTACACGTTAATAGTTACACACCTTGAACCTCATAACATCTTCCATTTTTGCTGTTTTTCCATCACTAACACAACTTTGAAAGAAGCTAGGGGCAACAGAAACGCCAAGTGCTTCTGACGTCATACCAGTGCGAGCACGCTCTGCATTAGTTGCAATGACACGAAATGTTCCAAAAAGAAGAACAAGCAGTCGCTGTGTATGTTCAGGAAGTGATGTAATAAGCCTGTAACAATCAAAGTAGTTCACGTTTTTAGTACTTCTTACCATCTCTACTACCTGAGCACATATAGTTCTTATAGACATGTGTGAACATTTACATACAAACAAAGTTTTCAATAACAGAACTTTTTAACACAGCACAAGCAATGGATGGCAAAAGAACTATATTACTGATAGCAAAGCTAGTGGTCACATGAGTTATACACAAATATGAGGGCATGCTAAAAAGTAATGCCTCAAAATTTTTTATTAGAAAACTCTTAAAGCTTTTTAAATAAATCAAACATTATTAACATCTTACATCTTTATTCTTCATGTCTACATACTTACAGCCAGCCACTAGACAGGTCCACATTGTAGCATGTGACAAGGCAGTGTATAACATAATTACGTTGGTACACGAGGAACAGTGTGCTGTAATTGAGCTTTGAATTCATAGAGTTTGTCCATATATGGATCACCCTCTTCTTCAGCATGACAATGCCAGACCTCATACAAGTGCTGCGACATCTGTAACAATCTGACACCTTGGGTTCACTATTATCGATCATCCTCCATACAGTCCCATCTGATTTTACCTGTTTCCAAAACTTAAAGAACACCTTTGAAGACTTTAGTTTGATAGTGATGAAGCAGCACAAGTAGAAGAGAAGCTGTGACTCTGTCAACAAAATCAAACATTGTACAGTGACAGTATCAACCAATTGGTCTCTCATTAACAGAAATGTGTTTTGACGCTAGAGTGATAACGTTGAGAAATAAAGTATCTCGACATGTAGAATAAAGATGTAGAATGTTAATAATGTTTGTTTTATTTAAAAAAGCCTTATGAGTTCTCACATAAAAAAAATTTGGTAGTATTACTTCACTTTCTAGCATGCACTCAGTTTTATAAATGACCCGTATAAATCCTTCTGTCTGATAATTTAATTTGAAATTGTCCTCTTGATGAGATAAATTGAGAAACTGGACCTCTATAGTCAGCAATCAAGCACAAAATTGTATATGTATTTCAAACCTGAAGTAGGCACAAGATATTTTGATAAGCAAACATTCACATCAGGTCTATCTGAACCAAAGCTAAAACACATTACATAAGACTATTATTTAAAATATACATTTTTATTCCTTTTTAAATGTATAATAAAGATTTCATTGATGTTTTCATGCTTTTTTATTTCCAAATAACTGATTTTCAACACGAAGTTTCAGTAACCTTTTAAGACAGAGGCATATTTTACATGTTACATGGCATAAATTGTTCATCACTTGTCATCTGCAAGTCCTGAGCAGATCTCCTTAGTGTGCTTGTTACACATGTTTATAACAAATCACAAATACTATGGAACACTTGCTGTTATTTGTAGTTGGGTTTAGGTGACACCATTTTTTCTAGATAGTGATAGCTGGCCCTGTTCTTCATATCCTTGCATAGTGTCACAAATTCCTCTCCCTACTAGATAAAGCCAATGAGCTCTTGGGCTGTCAAGATGCAGGTCCCATCTTTGGGAGTGACTTATGGATGTCCTGCGACTGACAATCCCGGTGCAGGTGTGAGAGGGGGCTGTCAGTGCGGCTTGCATCTCCAGATGCAGTGGCGGCTACAGCAAGCTTGGCGGTAAACAGCTCACCGAATCTTTTGTTGACAAACAACCTCCTAAGGTAAGGCAGGGGCCATACCTGACCTACAAAGAACATCCGTGACTATGGTGGCCAAATACGCAGGATGCCACCCCTGCATATACTACAGTCTTGCCCCCTCAAGGGGGGTAGAACATCAAATAGGCCGACTTGGAGAAGGAGAGGCACCACAGGACATTTTAATTTCCACTGTCTATACTTTTACAAATAAATTCATAAAACTTACTCAGCATGACCAGGAAGGATTCAGGATTCCCACTCACAGCAGTGGAAGCTCAAACACATAACAAAATAAAATTTTTTACATGTGAAATTTCATCATTTTTTCACTTACTATTGGCTGCATTTGTTGTTATAGGTACACTTTTCTTCATAAGTAAGAGAGATTCTTCAATGAATTTTGCACAACTTACAAACCATATTTACAGGTGTATGAAACTCTGGAATTTATTTAATTTAAGAAAAACTGAATGAGCTGTTACATTTTAAACTTCATGTTTAGAAAAATTCAAATTTTTTAGTTAATTATCTCAATTTTTACCTTAGTTTTTAATAGATTTGGAAAATTCTAGAGTTTTATACACCCGTAAGTATGGTTTGTACGCTGTGCAAAATTCATCGAAGAATCTCTCTTAGTTCTTCCATTATTTAGTTCTTATTTATGTAAGTAAGCAGTAATGCCAAGAGCTCAGCTCATAAAATTTCAGAGAATTTCCAGAAGTCACTGCACTGGTCTGTGAAGATCTCACTGGTTAGCCACCTGTAACTGGATACTGTATTTACTCTCACACACAGACTCTTTAGAGCCTGTTGTAGTGCAAGTACAGTACTCAACTGACTCACGGATGCCCCAACCAGCAACATAGATTTTCACAAAATAAAAACAGGTCATAAACCCTCCTGATAAAGTGACGTGCTTGCAGACTTGTCAGGAAACATCAAGAAATTAATGTCTGAAAATCCTATGGCAATATTCAATATACACACTCAAATCAGTAACTTCTGGAAGGTAAAAATGCTTTTCCTATTATATTTTCATGAAATGTTACACTTCTTTAAATTGAGATAACATTAATCTGAAACTATGTACTGAAAAACTGACTGTAAATGAAGCAGGCTGTAACGGTGGCCACCATCAGTACAAATTGCTGCTAAACAATATACATATCCCTACTTATTAAGTCTCCAAACTAGAATAAGTCATAATCGTTGCATAAGATTATGAAAAGATTTTCCCTCCAAGAAGAAGCACTATGGTCACAGAATATCTAGCATGTCCTCACAGTTAGAAAAAACTTTTCGTAATACATTTCCTAAAGTACATTAAACAAAAGAAACAGTCTTTCACTTCATATTTTATATGTGTGAACCTCAAATAAGTTCTCTCAATACCAGGATTAACACTAACACATCACATTACACTACACACCAAGCAGCCACAAGAGCAGACTGGAACAAAACAACAGGACAATCCGGGGGAAGTTATCCAGACAAAAGAAGCACACTGGGTCCACATAGGGGAATGTCAACTGGCCGCTGCAAGCAGCAACAGGAAGGTCAGGTGTAAGTAGAGATGGTGGCAGAGTATCCAAGGAATCCCAACCCAAGGCCTGGAAGAACACATAATGGGATCAATGGTGCCAGTGAAAATGGCCGGCCAACACCAGGACAGCTGCAAAGGTGGTAATGGTGGCAATGGCATCAAGAGGGCTGGCCATGACAAGGCTGGCGATGAGTATGTAAGAGGTGAGAGGTGATGCGAAGGCGGCAGCGAGGGCTGGGAATGATTTTGTGAGGGTTAGCCGCGGCTGGGCCGGCAGTGACTGGAGGGCCATGCCGCGGCTGGGCCGGCAGTGACTGGAGGGCCATGCCGCGGCTGGGCCGGCAGTGACTGGAGGGCCATGCCGCGGCTGGGCCGGCAGTGACTGGAGGGCCATGCCGCGGCTGGGCCGGCAGTGACTGGAGGGCCATGCCGCGGCTGGGCCGGCAGTGACTGGAGGGCCATGCCGCGGCTGGGCCGGCAGTGACTGGAGGGCCATGCCGCGGCTGGGCCGGCAGTGACTGGAGGGAGATGCGTGGTAGGGCTGGCAGTGACTGGATGGCCGGGTGCGGCAGGGCCGACAGGAGAAAAGGTGTCGGCATCAACAGGGCTGGTGGGGACAGGAGACCAGCTACCACTCGGTTACCAAAATGAGAATAAGCATCTGATGCTGTTGTGTGCAAGGGTTAGGCTGATACCAGAGGGACTTCTGTCACAGAACTCTGAAATCTAAACGGAGTGCCTCACAATGTGACAACATTGCAAACAAACTTGGTGGAATGTGGCCTAGCTTGACACACACTGAACTCCTGGATGCACCATCTGAACGCTGGTCCTGGTAACGCCCACTGGAACTCAGTGGGAAGGATTGTAGAACCTGCGTGAGCAAAGCATTACTCTGCAGCAGATTCGGATTTGCCTGGCTCAAGAATGGAAGGGTATGATGCACCAACGGCTCTGGTGATTGAACAGAATGGTAAGCAGAAAACATTCAGTCTTGCATGACAATATCTTGCAATGAAATGGAACTTGAACATACACAGAAATCTGAGAAATACACCAAGGAACCACTGAAAATTATGCAGACCATCAATGTCAAGGAAGAGAATACACATTGGAACAACACATGAATGGAGTTTCTGAACTATGCTGAAAAGAGAACATTGCCAAGAACTTGCAACTACTAAGAAAATTGGAACACTAATTCAGATGTCCGTTAACCAAAATAAAGCCAACCACACAAGTGAACACAGACTCAGAATCCAGAAGATCTCGGTACAGCCTGTCACAACACAATAGCACGAATATGCTGCTCTATCAAGATGAATGAACACACAAGAGAAAACGTATTTGTTTGATAAACATATGAACACTAAGAATAATGAAGTCCAGCTCCAGCAAAAATGAATGAAGACATCAGGAAACACTGAAAGACACATGAAGACACAGCATCATCATCCACGTTCTGTCCGTGCAGTGTCACCCTGGGAAAGAGGACCGGCTATGGCTGCATTGTCTGGATGAATCACAATACAACATGGTAGCATGAGGCTCGGCATCAAAGAGGACAGTGGCTCAGTGATGAGTGAGGCCAGGAGCTGGTGCTGCAGCCAGCAAACCTTGAGCAGTCGTTGGAGTGGGTAAATCGTGAGCAGCCTTTGTACTGAGAATCCACACCATCAATGAGTCATACATATGAGAATCAGACTTGTTGCCACTGTGATATATGGAGGATGAGGGAAGAGCACTGTAACACTAAACCATTATCCTTGTTACTGCTGCTATATCCTCAATCAAGTATTAAGAATGGTAGTGACTGCATACACATGATACATGTATCTGCTTATTAACCATCGACTAAACTCAGTACAGATTTAGAGCACAAAGTCCACAGTTGAGAATAACTGAAAATCCATCTTGATGACATGTAGTGGGTGCCCACTGTGTCGTAGTCCACTATCACTGAAAGTGGCGATAGCTCTTTGGGTACTGATTATGATCAACGGCGCTATATCACATGGCTGTTAGCTCATAGGCCGTTGAGACACAGGTCTGGTTTTCGGGAGCGACTGACAAGATGTACAGCATCTGATGATCCTGATGAAGGCATGAGACAGTGCTGTCTGATGGGTAGCAGCAACTGGCGTTGTGGTCCGAAGCATTGACCCCAGGCCACTGATAGTCTGTCTGGAGCCCAGAGGGGGAACTTATCAAAGGGCTGAGAGGTGACCTAACTACCTACCCCATGGGAATATAGGTGCAGTGTCATGTGGACATGTATGTGTGGAGACGCAATTAGCTACCTGCGACTGCAGCACTATTTACCATGACCTGCACACCATGTATTGGTGCAGCTTGCACCCCCAGACAGTGTGGTAGCTGCAGGAGTGTTGTCAGTAAACAGTTCTGCATATCTTTTGTTGGCGAACAACCTCCTGAAGTAAAGCAGCTATACCTGGCCCAAAAGCACAGCCATGAGTGGTGTGGCTGAATATGCAGGGACACAGCTCTGCACACACTGACATGACAAAGACATGGGATACCTCTTATTATAGTGTTGGACCTCCTTTTGCCCGGCATAGTGCAACACTTCAATTTAGCATTGACTCTGTAACTCTTTGGAAGGCCCCTGCAGTAGTATGGAGCCATATTGCTTCTATAGCCATCCGTAATTGCGAAAGCGTTGCCAGAGCATGATTTTGTGCATGAACTGATCTCTCGATTGTGTCCCATAAATATTCAATGGGATTCATGTTGGGCAATTTGGGTGACCAAATCATTTACTCAAATTGTCCAAAATGTTTTTGAAACCAATCGTGAACAATTGTGGCCTGGTGACATGACTCATTGTCATCCATAAACATTCCATTGTTGTTTGGGAATATGAAGTCCATCAATGAATGCAACTGGTCTCAGTTGGTTCAGCTGCACCAGAGGAGCTAATCCATTCCATGCAAAGCACAGCCCACACCATTATGGAGCCACCACTAGCTTGCACAGTGCCTTGTTGGCTTTGTGGAGTTTGCACAACACACCAACCCTACCATCAGCTCCAACCAACTGAAATGACTCAACCAACAAGGCCACTGTTTTCCAGTTACTAGGGTCCAAACGACACTGTCACAAGCCCTAGAGATGTGTTGCAGGCAATGTTGTGCAGTTAGCAAAGGCAGTAGTGTCAGTCACCTGTTGCTTTAGTGCACTATTGCCAAATCACCGCATTGTCCTAATGGATTCATTCGTCATATATCTCACATTGATTTCTGTTGTTATGTCACGCAGTGCTTCTTGTCTGTTAGCAAATGCTACTGCTCTCTGTCGTTAAGTGAAGGCAGTTGGCCACAGCACTGTCCGTGGTGAGAAGTAATGCCTGATTTCTGAAATGGTCTTCCATGTGTCTGGCTCCAACTACCATTCTGTAGTCAAAGTATGTTAATTCCCATTGTATGGTCATAATGACATTGGACACATTTTCACATGAATCACCTGAGTACAAATGACAACCCTGCCATACTGCAGCACTCATGCTAGTATTTGTAAAGAATACTTTTGTCTTTTCTGAAAAATGCATATATTGAAAGTTATCTTAATTCAAAATTACTGCTGTCTTAAGAATCGAGAAAAAAGAAGGAAAAAGTTGCACGCATATACTTGAGACTAACTCTGCCTTTGTGTGTAGTAGCAGAGAACTGAAAGAACATAGGAATGATCTTGCATATGTAAGGATCTATAGAAAATTTTGCAATAGAAAGAAAAATAAGATGTGTGAAATACTGGGGCACGTGAGGAATAACACAGAGGCAAGCAAAATGTAACACAGTATAACCCTGTTTTTATGTCCCCGGAATTGACATTTTCCCGCTATTTATGACATTTTTTATTGCTTCCATCAAATTGTCTATGCCCACAATGTTAATTTGCAACTGATTTTGCATTAACATATTTATAGTTTTCCTGCAATTTACAGTTTATGAAAAATTTTTCATGGAGAAAAAACTGATGTAATGGATGCAAAATGACGCTGGTATAGTGTTGGTCCTCAATTAGTGTTTACAAACATTATGTGGTTAAATTTCTTGACACTAGGTTGCTTACTCAGTGGATCTGAACCAGTAAATATGTAAAAGTTGGAACAATTCATGCCGTATTTCCTGACTTTGCCACGCTCTACTTGGCATGGTCGCTGATGGGAGTAACTGGGTTTGTTTGAATAAAGATATCATGACCAGTCACAATCATTTCCAAACTGCCTCTACTGTGCACCTTTGTTAAACCACATTCAGCCCATTTCTTGTTTGGCCACCAGTAGCACTAGTTGAAACCTTCACTAACTTTACGTTGCTCAAATGGTTTTGGTTTAAACACAGCACCAGTTACGTATTTTTTCGCTCTTAGCAAGACATGTATCGAGAATTTATTCTCATTGCCAAGAGTAATACTTAGATATGTATTTTTTGTTTCGCAAACTAACAATGTGAGTGACAGAGTGAATATGTGTGGTTTTCCACATAACTGAGGAGACACAGTACCTGATAACCTCAAAAAGATGACTACAGTGTAAGAGGCACAGAACAACACATATGCAAACACCATACAAAATACTTACGTTAATATTTTCAGCTGACAATGAGAAAAAATGCTCGAAACGTATCATGCTAAGCACAAAAAAATATGTAATTGGTGCAGTATTTTATTATTTAAATACTGAATAACAGCAGCAGACTTTCCAAAATCATTGATTATGATGTATGAAATTAAGTCACAAGTTTCTACTTCCCAGACAGTTACCAGTTCCAGTTACCCAGAAGTTTTCATTAGATAATAAACCTTTATTAGGTGATAAACACATCCCTGACAAGTATTTTGATGCCCATTATATACATATAGCATACATAACGTGCAAAATTGCAAAGGGGGATAATATATGTAACTTTCATCACTAAAAACATTATTACACACATTTTACATTTCCTGCCTTTTAAACCATTTTTTTAAAGTCCCTTGGAAAGTGTATAAGTGGTGTTTCACTGTATTTGCAGGCCGCCTCCGGCATTATGTACAAAAGGGGAACATCAAAATGGCAATGTGCTTTAAGCAGGAAGTGGGATAGAGTCGTAGAACCTCGTCTTTACTGTTACAGTTACTGATTAATGAAATACTGATTAATATGAGAGGAGTAGTGAGATAAAAATTATTGGGGGGGGGGGGAAGGGGGGAGGGGGAAGGGAGACGATAATAACAAACAATCTCAGAATACAGTGCTGTAATGACAGGAACAAAACACAACTTATTTTGATCCAACACAGGCAAAATTGGGGCTACAAACAGCAAAATCTGGAACAGGAATATCATGAATTGTTACAATTATATAACTTTAAGTTAAATGCAAAATGGTTGAAAAATGAAAACTGTGAAATTATGAAATGCAAACTGGCGAAATTCAGAGGGCCTTCCTGATGCAATATATTATGTTATACAGCAGCAAAATGTGGCAAGAAAGAAAGATGGAAACTATTCTAATGTTCTAATACAAGGTGGCGCACGAAATGTGTTACCATTTTGTTTTTGAATATAAACTTTATTGTCAATACAATCTGAAAGGAACATATACTACAATGAAGAGCTGTCCATTGAGATTCGTTCTAACTCAGCACATGCTCAATATGTCCCCCATTTCATTTCCTAACTTCCTTTAAACAAACACTGAAGTTAGTGATTACCCTACGGCACATGTCTTCCGTAATTTCACTGCAAGCTTGAAGAATAAGTCTTCTGAGCTCCGTTAAATCATGTGGATGTTTCGGGAAAATTTTTTCCTTTAGGTACCCGCAAATAAAAAAAGTCACATGGATTGAGGTCTGGACTATTGGGGGGCCAATTTTGTTCATCATTGAAGCGACCTGGAAACCTGAATGAAATGATCCGTATGTCGAAATGCTCGTGTAAAAACTCCAATACAGTGTTTGCAGTATGTGGCCTTGCCCCATCTTGCATGAACCACCGCATGTTGAAGGGCAAGGCAGTAGCAAGAAGCTGTGGAATGAAGCTTTTGCAAAGCATGCTCAAATAACGCTCACTGTTCACCGTTTCTTCAAAGAAAAAAGGGTCTGATAAGTCCGTGACTGGAAATTGCTGCCCATGCTGTAATCCTCGGAGCATAATGTTGACGTTCATGAAGCACTTGTGGGTTTTTTGTGGCCCAAAAGCGTACATTTTGTTTGTTAACCACACTGTCTAAATGAAAATGCGCTTCATCTGAAAACCAAACGTTGTTGAGAGTTTCTTCCCTAACCTCCGCCCACTGAGCAAACAGCAGTCTCTGCTACTTGTGTTCTTCAGTGAGCTTCTGTGCACAGGTCATCTTGTATGGGTACATATGGAGGTCACTTTTAAGAATGCATTGAACGGAGCGTCTGGGTATTCCTAGTTGCACTGCTGCCTTTCTACACGATTTCCCAGGACTTCTCTGTACAGCAACTCGTACCGCTTCAATATTCTCTGGCGAACAAACAGGCTTAAGCCAAGGTTGCTTTGCTTCCAATACTGTTCCTTCCTGTACAAATTTATCGTACAACCTGTGGATGGTCTTCTTGTAAGGGACCCATTGTGTGTTAAACTGTTGTCGAAAATGCCTCTGAGTCACAACAAGGCTTTTCGTTTCATGAAAAAGTAACACAACTGCCGATCGTTGCTGAGTCGTCAGTCTTCCATTGCTGCTTACTAGTCTCCTAGTGACAGTATCGTGAATTACACATCATTTCACAACTCATTAGTTTTTCCAAGCTCTGCTGGTACTGCTGTAGAGATCCCAGCGGGATGTCTAATGTGTGTCGTAAATTGTGAAAGAAACAATTAGTAACACATTTTGTGCACCACTCTGTACAATACTTAGAACATCAGATGACTGGCTGGTTGGTTTGGGAGAGGGGACCAAGCAATGAGATCATCTGCCTCATCCGATTGGGGAAGGATGGGGAAGGAAATCAGCCTTGCCCTTTCAAAGGAACCATCCTGACACTTGCCTGAAGAGATTTAGGGAAATCACGAAAAGCCTCCATCTGGATGGCCGGACGTGGGTTTGAACCATTGTCCTCCCGAATGTGAGTCCAGTGTGCTAACCACTGCGCCACATCGCTTGGTAACATCAGATGCAGTTAGTACACAGAAGCACATTGAAAGTTACGGAGAGGGCATGAACAATTTGAGGGCTGCATTAATCATGAAAAACCTACAAAAACTAAATACTTATGTTCTACTTCCAGCTAACGAATTATATCTACAGAATTTTAATTAACAAAATTTAAGCAGACAGCAGTGAGAGAGGACAATGGCAGAGGGGAGGGGAGGGGAGGGTGTAGTGGTAGGGAGGGGGGAGTGGGTGGTGGTGCTGGTGGTATGAGTATTGTTAAATGATATAAACATATGCACTTCTCCATAAAGTATTTTAAAACCTCAGTCTTTATCACATTTCTATAAAAGGTACGCAAATAACCAAAAGTCTGCAACAATTATTACAATAAACATGGCTGGAGGATTATTGATGAATGTCAGCCAACTACTGAGAGACACATTAAAATGCCACACCTAACAGTTTGAGCATGAATCCACACAATGTAACAATGTCTAACTTTTTACTCCAACTCTGTCTTCTGAAATAAAAGGCAGATTATTTCTTAAGTAAACTGTTGCCCTCTTTTCTGAATACAGAATTCAATCAATAACATGTAGACAGAATGAGATTTTCACTCTGCAGCGGAGTGTGCGCTGATATGAAACTTCCTGGCAGATTAAAACTGTGTGCCGGGCCGAGACACGAACTCGGGACCTTTGCCTTTTGCGGGCAAGTGCTCTACCAACTGAGCTACCCAAGCACGACTCACACCCCGTCCTCACAGCTTTACTTCTGCCAGTTTTTAATAACATGTAATACACAAATTGGCATGCCATAACCATTAGAAAATGGTAGGCTCCACCAAAGAGAAGACGGACATGCTTCGCTCTCTCTCTCTCTCTCTCTCTCTCTCTCTCTCTCTCTCTCTCTCTCCTTCTTCTCCCTCTGATTAATGTGACAAGAACAACATACACATTGACCTTGGAAGATTTCATCTGGCATAGCTTGTTGTTTTGTTTCTTCAGTCATTCATTTCCCCACTGACTCCAGCCTCTTCTCTTAAAGCATAAAGCAACAATGTCTATTGTAGTAAAATTATGTCACACCTACAGTGTAACATAACCAAAAGGAATGCAAAGTAAAACAAACTGAAGGACAGCAGAGAAATCAACTTAGTTAAAATTACCTGTGTATCTCATCTCGTTGCTCTTCCTTGTTTCCCATGTCAATGACAGTAAATAAACGCTGTTCACCCTCACGCCCAAATATTCCTCCAGGTAGCTTTCGCAGGAACTTTTTGAGAACGGACGCAATTGTATACACTGAGAAGTTGTCCATGTTGACTAACCGGCCAGTTTGGAGAAAATGTATCAGTTTTTTCATATTGCCTTGGTGGCCTGGTGCTCGGAAAACATCTTTCTTATACGGTGCTTCCTTGTTCAATTTAAGTATTAATACCTGCAACAATAATACTTGTGTGATTTTCATATAAAAAGTGAGGTGGCAAAATAGCTAATTAATATAGTAATATGCAATGACACTACAAGCAAACTGCTTCATTAATTAACAGACTGTCCAGCTCTTCAAGATTAAATGCTTTAATTTAATTGCTTTTTAATGGAGAGTTCTACACAAGCGAAGATTCTCATATCAGCTATGAAGCACAAGACAAGTTGTATTGCTTTTATTAGGGCAGTATCTGGTAAAATGGCTCTGAGCACTATGGGACTTAACATATGAGGTCATCAGTCCCCTAGAACTTAGAACTACTTAAACCTAAGCACATCACACACATCCATGCCTGAGGCAGGATTCGAACCTGTGACCGTAGCAGTCGCGCGATTCCAGACTGAAGGGTCTAGAACCACTCTGCCACACCAGCCAGTATCTGGTAAGTTACTGCCACTGACAATATCTTTATACAAGGCAAGTACTTTTCATTTAATACACAAAGTGGAATCACAACATTCATACGCTCAAAAAAGGCACTGGAGGAAAGAGGAGTCTTAATTCGCTTACTTTTAACAGTGAACAAACAACATTCAAACTAAACAGGCTAGTTCAACTGAGTTCTTCTTATTTTCAATTACTCATTTTTTTAACTCATTACAGACTCTCTCTCTCTCTCTCTCTCTCTCTCTCTCTCTCTCTCTCTGTGTGTGTGTGTGTGTGTGTGTGTGTGTGTGTGTGTGTGTGTGTGTTAGTAAAGTAATTATCAAGTCCAATATAAAAGTAATTATCAAGGTCAATTTAAAATTATCTTTAAATATGAAATAATCAAACCACTCACGAGAAGGGGGCCAGGAATGTCATTCTTGCAGACTTCGTCTAGAGGAACTCCGAATTTGACCCTGAAAAATACCAAGGTGAAAACATATTTTCAAGTAATTTTCATGGTAAAATGGTGAAAGAGAAAGAATGAGGATAAAAGTAGATAAAGAAAGTATACTGAGTGGTAGAATGTGTCACATTTTACCTTACTGAACTTCTAAAAAATCATTTAGGATGGGTATAATGATAAATTTGTGCTTATGGTGTAGTCATCAAAGATCCACACATAATACAAAAAGAAATTAATGTAGCTATTAGAATGGGACACCAGCAAAAAACTGAATCTATTTACCCTTTTGTCCATTACCTATCAAATTTTCTGCTTATTCCACTGGGTCACTTGTAATTTCATATTTGCAAGTTTACAGTATCCTTTATTACCAGCATCTTTTAACTTTTAGTATGTTAAAACAAAAAATAATTACAGTACAACTAATGACCAGGTCTTCTTGCCAAGTTGTTACTCTGCTGTATTTAACTATATCATCTCTAACAGCTACGCAATCATCTTCTATTGTGATACTTTCCCCTTCTACTGACCAAAAAGGGGAAAGGAACACAATAGAAGAGAACTGGGTATCTTGGACAGACAGTAAAAGCAACTGAGGAACAAAAACAAAGATTGTGATACTTTCCCCTTCTACTGACCAAAAAGGGGAAAGGAACACAATAGAAGACAACTGGGTATCTTGGACAGACAGTAAAAGCAACTGAGGAACAAAAACAAAGATACAGCCCAATAGAAAACATTGGATATCACACAAAACACTGAATTTAACTAATAAATAGAGAATACTTAAAAACACAGTCCGTGCAGTACACAACAGGAAATACAGACTTGCAAAAAATGAGAGTGATAGAAAGAACAAAATAGCAAAGCAAGAATGGCTGGATGAAAAATACAATACTTCACTATGACTTCTCATCTTGTCTCTAAAATCTGCATTGGAATCACTATATGTGAGAGTATGGGTAAATGAATTAAAAATCTATGAGAAGAAATATATAGATGTGTGACACACCCAAGTTTGATTCGGTCCAGGGAGCATGCTCAGACAGCCTAAGTGGCAAGGCTTGCAATAGGCGGGAAATCTAGGTTGAGCTCCAGTCCAGTGCAAAGTTTCATACACTGGTTTAGGTGATACTTCTACACCTAATACAGTTAAGCTGAATTTCAGGAATAAATTTTAAGGAGGATATGCTGGACTACAATATCTGCTGGTACAAGTGTTATAGAGACTGGAGGGCACACAGAGTGTTGGAATAGATAAGGGATTTAGCAGGCATCACATATCTTATCTGCTTCCAGCAACCTCAAGACAGCGTATAATGTGGCGCCAAAGTTACTAAACTCTTGACGCCACCAAATCTTGAGGACATGGTCATCAAGGACAACAGAAGAGCAACAAACAGAACCGTCAATTTAGACCAACCCATGAAGACAACTACATAGTTGTGATGCTCATTTAAAATGTCAGAAAATATTGTATTAGAAACATGTGCAGGAGTGCAGCCTCTCCTGTACGGCACTAAATCTAAAATTGCTCTGGGCCACTGCAGTGACAAAGGTGGTAATCAGTTAAAACTCTGAATTTGGGCATCTACTTTCCCCACACCAAGTGACTCCAGCCCACATTTCATGTTGGTTCCAAATTGACTTGTTGCTCCTGGATGACTGGAGAAGAGCCATTCCATAGCTGGGTGAGCTACAGTATGGAATGCCAGTGAATTCAGAGCAGCAAGGATCTTAAACGCTTGATGCACCGTGAGAAGTTGCCACTGGATGGTGAGTGGCGAATCCCCATCCTCCACACACATACTTGGTATGGGGCTGGTCTGGTAAGCAGCCACAGCTAACATGATCCCCTCATGGTGAATAGTGTCAATGAACTTCGGATAAGAAGGCCTTGCTGATCCATATACCACACAGCCACAGTCTAGTCATGACCTCAGGAAAGCTCAATAGAACTGCAGCAAGCACACCCTGTCTGCTCCCTAAGACCTGTGGTAAAGGCTATATTCAGCACTTTTTTCAGATATTCGGTGTTTTTTGTGCTCTCACATTCAGGCCCTTTCACTGTGGTAAACACTGCAGCCTGGATTGAAAAATTAGGCCCAGAAACCTTAACGAGTTTTTAAAATGTAGAACAGGGTCCTTCATATGCAACTCAGAGAAATTAAAAATATAATGAGAATGAAATGACAAAACACACACACACACACACACACACACACACACACACACACACACACCTGCAGGAAACTGCAAACCTGTATTTGCTACCCACTTTCCAAATTCTTCACTCGTAAGTTGCTGCCAATGATGGAGGAAGGACAGAAAACTGCAAAACCATCCACAAATAAGGATCAATGTACAGGACTCCTTACCATAGATGTAATGCTGCTGATTACCATGACAACAGAAGATAACATTTAAAATATTTCCCTGGGGAACGTCATTCTCCTGCTTGAAACTATTCAACAACACATACCAAGTTGGTGCTGAAAAATCCAAGAACAATCAAATGAAGATGAGTAGGTGGCCACAGAAGCCCTGCTGATGCAACTGGCCAAAAATGCTGTCTCCAAGTAGTGTCATACACCTTACTGATGTCAAAGAATACATCCACACAATGCTGTTTACATAGGATAGCCTGCTAGATAGCCACCTCAAGCAGGGTTAGGCTGTCGACAGTGGATCGACATCATCTCAAACCACACTGAGAGCAGCTACAGACCTGCCTGATCTCTAACATCCAGACCAGAAAACAGTTAACCATTCACTCCAGTGCATCAAGGCGATGCTCTGGTAACTACTGGCACACGTTTCGTCTGTTCCTAGCTTGAGAAGAGAGATCAAAATTGTCTACCTCCACAGTTGAGAAATTTGCCTATCTGTCATATCAAATTAATACATTGTAAGATGACTTCTTTTGATGCCGTTTTCACTTTCTGCAGCACACTGTATCAGATTTTGTGGTGACTGGGTAAAGTACCACAGGGCTCAGACAGTGCTAAACCCAGTTCCCACATGGAGAATGGGCAGTTCTAGGCCTCATTAATTGTTGGGCCTGAAGGCCACCTGTCCCTCTCCATGGTGCCACAATATGACCTTCTCCACTTACATTGGCTGCGGAAGGAGGTGTCTTTCTGCTGGATTGGTAGTTATGGGCAACAGATCCATAATCAGGTTTGGTATTATCAGTGTAGTGTTTTGTTTATGGCTGGAGATTTAATTTTATGTTACCTGTTTTGCTAGTAAGTGAAATGACAATGAAGTTAATGAACAGATCCCCACATGCAGCAGTGGGGAGGCAACATGTGATTATGATTAAATTCACACACTTATTTGGTTTAACTGCCGAGCATGTTACATGTTACATTTATGGAGAAGGTAAGGGATTGATCAATGTTGCTGCATTTGGGACAAGAGATCAGTATGCATGGCGTTGCTGGCAGGATAACATACAGAGTTCTATGTGGAGGGTGACTTTACTTGGTAAGTATATTTTTTATGATTTAAGATGGGGACAAGCTAAATATATGACAGAATGAAAATCAGCACCGTCCCTAAACAAATATTATCCATAAAATCATTTTTCAACATACAAATAATGCTACAAACACGAAACCCATAGGAATCTTACATTTCACTTGACCCATATAGGTCAGCTTAAATGAACCCCTCAAAAATAAAAAATAAAAAAAAAAAATAAAAAAAAAACAACATATGCACAGCACTTTACAAAATTCCCTTCACCAATACAGGTCAAATCAAATCCTCAGTGCCTACTGCCCAAACACAGATAAAAAATACCAGTATCACCAACTTCACATAACCTATATCCCTCACAAGCAACCAACATTACCAAAACCCCAACAACAACTCAAAAACCCATAAAGCCCCTATTCATTAGATCAACTGAAATATGACCAAAATACCATAAATCCAAAACATACAAAGCATCAAACTTAAATTAAAATAAAACAAACAGAAGCCTCCCAACAAAAACGTCTAGGTTACGCTCCTCCCCAATATCTCTCTCTCTCTCTCTCTCTCTCTCTCTCTCTCTCACACACACACACACACACAAACCGAAACACCCCAGCCCCCACAACCTCCCGTCCATAAACCCCAATCTATCCAATACCATTCCCACACACAAAACCAAGAAAAAAAGAATAATCAAAAACCGAAATCATTCAAACCTCACAAAAAACTCCAACCAAACTGGTCTTCTCCAAACAAAATAAATATACCCCACCCTGCCCTATTAACCCCACACATCCCACCCACATCACCCCCCACCCCCCAAACCCCTAAACTCACTACCTTTGGCCTATACATCCTCCCCACTGCCATCAAAAAGGGAGAAAAATGCAAAAATTCTTCCACCAGCAATACTCATCTAAATTGGATTGCAGTTTGGAAGAGTGCCTCTTTCCCCTCCCTACAACAGACTTAACTGCCCCCCACCCCCCAATGTATTGGTGCAAGCCCCTGTGTCATCATCCATAAACTGAATGCTATGGTTAACCACTAAGTGCTCAGAACCCCCTTCCACAAACCAAGATGAAAATGCATCTGACATCACAGTACAGCCCTCCTCAATGTATTCCTCAACACGATCCCCAAGTTCCCCCTTACAACCACAGCGCAAAACCTTGAAAAAACAAACAGTATACCCAACCCTCCCATGAACCAACATGTGAACCACTGCTCCCATACTACTTCTTACCAATCTGTGACTCATCAACTGCAAATACAACCCCTTGCCCACCAAACATCCCCCTACATTTAATGTACTTTGAAAACATCTCCCAATAAAAAGAAAACCAGTCTAACACAGTTCACACACTCACTCCAGTCTCAAGTGCACAGAAACTTAAGGAGGGGCAGTAACAAAAATAATAAGTAATCAACACAATCTCCCTCATGGCCAACCAAGATGTCTCGAACCAAGTACCACAACGACTCAATTGCCACATGTTATCTTGATGACATCTCCACAGGTACAGGTCCTTGGTCTGAGACATTTGTCAACTTCAAACACTGCCCACAAGTATGACACCAAACGTACTCCGCTATCAACCCAAAAAGCTGAAAAATCTTAATAGTCAACAACATGTATTTGCCCAAAGCCATATGTAAAGAATAGCTTGTAAACTTATCAGTCATATCCGCCCTTAAAAATTAAAATATATGTGTCTGCTTGTGTCTGTATATATGCAGATGGATATGTGGTGTGTGCGCGTGTGTATACCTGTCCCTTTTCCCCCCCTAAGGTAAGTCTTTCTGCTCCTGGGATTGGAATGACTCCTTACCCTCTCCCTTAAAACCCATGTCCTTTCGTCTTTCCCTCTCCTTCCCTCTTTCCTGATGAAGCAACCGTGGGTTGTGAAAGATTGTATTTTGTGTGTGTGTTTGTGTTTGTTAATGTGTCTATCAACATACCAATGCTTTCGTTTGGTAAGTTACATCATCTTTGGTTTTAGATATATTTTTCCCACATGGAATGTTTCCCTCTTATTATATTCATATATACATTAAATTTCATTCTATACCAAACTAATCAAATCTAACAAAACTGATAGACATACAGCACAGAAACCAATAAATCATAACAGCTCCCTGGAGACAAGGCAGGCACTTTTCATATCCACATTATCACATTGATTACCAAAACTCAAATGAACCCAATACCACACACATTACACAAACAACTTCACTAGTCAACATCCATCACCAAAGCTCGCCACCAAATACAACAACAACAACAACAACATGACACCTGCAAACACAAACCAACTCAAAACACCACATCACAGTGATGCCACACACCATTAATGCCAATATGCACAGATCAAAGCATACATGTGGTATAAGATGCTTCCAATGACCCAAGGTTCACATTAGCATCTCTCTCCATATACAGCCTACTTTAACTCATACTACCTTTTTAAACTTACTCTCAAAATAATGCAGCCTGGTATCATAAATAAGTTACACTGTTTCATATAAACATTTCTCAATGCTGTAAGTTGCTACACAGTTTATTTCTATTAATTGTGCCTTGTGGTTGGATAGTCCATTAACAATTTATTACACATTAATAGTTTTGGCCTACATCAAACTACCTATCTTGTAGAATATGAGTTGGAAAATTAACTACTAAAATCAGATCGAAACACCCAAATCATGATTCCAGTTTATTTCTCCTGTTACAGTTTCTTAAGAAATCTATAATGAACTACCCACTAAATACTTTATCTGTTTCTTCTCGTCTGTAAGAGAACGCAATAATGAATTTAGATTTCTCATAAATTTGATTTGAATCATGAAAACTGCACCAGTTACTTATTTTTTTGTGCTTAGCACAACATGTTTCAAGAATTTCTTTTCACTTTCAAATCCACTGTGGATTTGTTTACAGGAATATGTTTGGTGGTGCTTACATGTGTGATTTTCTGCCTCGCTCTTGACTTTTTGAAGTTAGGCTGCAATCTGATTGTAGTCTAACTTCAAAAAGCTTCAAGCATCAAAAAATAAGTAACTGGTGAAGTTTTCATTATTTAAATCATGAATGACACAGTTGTAGGCTTTCCTGAATCATCTATGATGAATGAAATTAAGTTCTTATGAATAGTTGGAAGTTTGCTAGAGGAGATCTGTAGGTTGTTACAATTACAAGAAAAGTATTCTGCAGTAATAACTCACAAGCACATGCTTCTAGGTTCTAATCTACACAAAAATTTTTTGTTTTGATATTTCTGACTCCATGTCCAAATTTTACGTAAGCTGCAACTCTTCCTTTTTCCATGCTGACACTATGCAAATATTATGTTAATCTCTAGATACTGATTTTTAACTTCTTTCTCCCTGTAGTCACATGGTGTTCAGACATATGTTTCTTGAACTCCTGTCTACATAGCTAAATTGACATCATGACGGTGCAGAGTTTAGTTAATGAGTGTGTTGTGTTTGTAGATGTCGTCTTGTTGCGGTTGGTGGTGTCCTCTGGTAGTGCATTTAAGGTCCGCGTGTTATGTGTTGTGTTTTGGTATTGGCACTTGTGGTTGATTTATGTATCTTAGGGGTCATTCCATGTCAATTCAACCAATTTGAGAAAATGTTCCAGCTGATAGTCTCAGATTTGGCTGAGATTTAACACACCAATGCTACCTAGTGTGGAACACTCATGTACACAAAATTTTAAGTTCCCCTGCCACTTAGTTCCAGAATTATGGCTTGTGAAAGAAAGTGGCGTGACCCAGAAATTGCAACCCGCATCTGGCAATCTATCTTCAGACCCAACTTCAGGTCTTAATAACTTTGAAACTATTGCGCACAGTCCAGTGAAATTTTTACAGCCCAGTAACATCCACTTAGAGAACACACTATGAATCAAAATACCAACAACATATTTCTGAGGGAAAATAAAAAATTCCAAAATGTGATTAAAAAAATGTAATATGTTAAAAGGTACATATTGTAGGTGCCCTCTATGCCAAATATAATTCACTCAAAAAGGGTAGAAACTTTTTTTTTTGTGGTAAGCTTAATGTGACCCAAACACACACAGAACTCATCTTGCCCATATCAGTCACACAAACAGAGTTACATGCACATGAAAATACAAAAATTTGAAAAATTACCTGAAAAACATGGCTTTTCTAAGTGTGGTACCATAAAAGGGACAAGTGATATCGAAGCCAAATTTCAGACACTGCGTAAGTAGACCATAATATAATACGTGGCACAATTTCAAATTGTTATTGCAAGGCATTTGTGTACAATAAAAGTTATCAGAGGTGTATTTGGTTACGTTTCTTTTAACACGATTTAGCAAGTAATATGAGGATGCAGACAGCTTGTTTCAGATGAAGCTGCAGCAATTGCTGGGAACCATCAGGCAACAAAAGTTAAACAATGGTAGTTTTCAGGGACAGAATGACTCATTGCTAGGCAGGAACAACAAAGGAAACAAGCAACAATTACAGGTTACTCATGTTTTTAAGATTCTAGTTCAGACTGGTCAATACTGTTGTGGAAAGTCAGTATGGAGGCAGAAGAGTGTACTAGTGGTGCTTTTGTTCAAACAAGTTGCAGTATTGGTAGAGCACAAGCATCCGAATGTCATAAAACAACATATGGAACAAAATGTGGCATTCGCTTTGTACCGTATGATCTGGATGAATCGGACCAAGATTTGTTGCTATGGAGACCTGGGATACACCCTTAGGGCACAAGAAGTACAGTTCCAGGAAACTTTAGTGTTTGTTATCATCATATGAAAGTGTTTCTGGATAAGTATTCTCTCCGACAAAGAAGTTGTTTTGATCCATTTTGGATTCATACGAAGACAGTGAAGTGTAGCCTCAGAGAAATTGATATAAAATCAGTTTTGAAAGTGAATCAGTGCATGGGACTTAACATGAAATCAGGACAAAAGTTATGTTCCAGGTGTGTTACACTGCTAAAAAATGAAGAATGTTCTGATAATTTACATGACAGTGACGAAGAGTGTCAGCCACCTACAACCACAGCGAATGAGCAATTAAATACTTCAGTGACTGCTCTTGGTTTGTCTCCCATGAAGACAAACAAAGTTGGGAAAAGAGATAGGCCCAGCTATGGTAGAAGAAAACTACAAGAAGCTCAAATGGAATGAAAACACAAAATAGCTGACACACTAATGGTGGTCTGGATTACAAAGGTGCAATGATTATGCTAATGTATCACATCAGTTCCTACCAGTGCATGATACACAGGTGTGAAAAGGCAAATCTTGCAGAACACATGAATAACAAACTGTATGGTGAACTCCTTATGGATGACGATGAACTTGTTTCTTATAAACAATGGACACACATGGATCACACAAGTCTTGAAACAAAGCAAAGTACAGTGGAAGATTTCGTTGAAATGTGTTGTCAAAAAATGGACAAACTGACCACACACAGCTTCACAGCAACAGCACAATCGGCTTATCTCCATTTTTGTAAGGATAATTTGAAACAAGATGAAATTATAGTAATACTAGACTTTTCTGAAAATTATGCATTTATAGTTCAAGATGTCATACAAGGATATCATTGGGACAACAGTCACGCAACTCTCCAGCCATCTGCGATTTACTATAAAGATGAATCAGGTGATGTGTGTCATGAACTTGTGTGTTTTTAGTGACTGTTTAATTCATTCTACCATTGCAGTTCATGCCCACATTCGCACTGTCATGGCATATGTGAAAAACAAGCTGCCTCACATACATTTTGCAAAATACTTCAGTGATGGGGCAACTAGTCAGTACAAAAACTGTAAAAATCTCAAAATTTATGTATGCATTACTGTGATTTTCAGATTCACGCAGAATGGAATTTTTTCGCAACAAGTCACAGTAAAAATGTATGTGATGGTATTGGTGCTACCATTAAGTGCATGGCATCACGAGCTAGTCTGCAGCACCCTACAGAAGATCACATTCTAACACCTCTTCAATTATTTACCTGGGAATGGAAAAATATCTCTGGCATACAATCATTCTATGTTTTGAAAGATGAGGTGAAATCAGTCGAAGAGTTGCTAAAAAGCAGACTAGAATACGTTAAAACTGTTGCAGGCACAAGGAGCCTTCATCACTTCTCTCCAGCGGACTCTGACAATATGCAGATGAGCAGACTGTCCAGTTATAACTATAGAGGTTCATGCACAACACGTGTCTTCACAGTGTGTCTGACTCAGGATTCAGAAGCAAAAGCAGCAACATACAACCAGGTTGCTATGTTATTGCTGTTTATGATGACAAATGGTACTTAGGATGTGTTGCAGAGTGCTGTGAAGCAGAAGGTGATGTATTTGTGGACTTCATGGCACCAGCAGGACCAGTGAGATCATTTCATTGGTCACTTTGGCAGACAGGTGTTGGATTCCTTTTGAACATATTCTTATGACAGTTCCAGTTCCTACCACAGTGTCAGGAAGTCAGTACAATTTGCTACTCAATGTACAGTAGCTAAAGTGTGGGAGAACTTCTGTTCGAAGCACAATCGACTGATTTTTATCAGTTAAGGTGCAGTAAACATTAATGATAGGTTGTGTTAATCTGTCAATATGTTGTTGCCTGGTGATTAAACAGTTGTGGGAGAGGATAAGAAGAGGCAGAACAGTTTATGATATGCTTTTAAAAAATTGTGTTGTGGAAAATGGCCACTTCACCAAATACATCTGTCAACTTCCATAGTACACAAATATCTTGCAATAACATGCTGAAATTTTGAGATGTATATCATTATGGTGTACTTATGCAGTGTGTGAAATTTGGCTTGGATACCACTTGTCCCTTTTGTGCTACCACACTTCGAAAACCCATGTTTTTCAGGTAATTTTTCAAATTTTTGTATTTTCGTGTGCATGTATCTCAGTTTTGTGACTGATATGGGAATGACGAGTTCTGTGCGTGTTTAGGCCACATTAAGCTTACCACAAAAAAATTATACCCTTTTTGAGTGAATTTTATTTGGCATAGAGGGAACCAACAATATGTACCTTTTAACGTATTACATTTTTTTAATCACATTTTGGAATCTTTTATTTTCCCTCAGAAATATGTTGTTGGTGTTTTGATTCATGGAGTGTGTTCTCTCAATGGACTGTGGAATAGTTCCAAAGTTATTAATACCTGAAGTTGGGTCTGAAGTTGGGTCTGAAGATAGATTGCCAGATGCGGGTTGCAATTTCCGGGTCACACCACCTTCCACAAGACATAATTCTGGAACTAATTGGCAGAGGAAACTAATACTTTGTACACGAGTGTTCCACACATGGTAGAATTAGTGTACTGAATTTCAGTCAAATCTGAGACTATGAGCTGGAGCCCCTGGTTGAACTGACATGGAATGACCCTTTGGGGAAGTACTTGATTTCAATTTTTTAGGTATCGTAAGTTGTATTTGAGCTATATAGGTCATGGGAAGTGTCCGATTCCAATGCGCCATCATAGCTATGTGTGTTCTGGTATCGTAAGCTGCCGTTGATCTATTTAGGTCAAAGGAAGTGTTTGATTCGAATGTGTCTTCATAGCTGTGTGTGTTTTGGTATTGTCAGCTGTAGTTGACCTCTATAGGTCAAGGGAAGTGATTTTTGTTTTTTTAGGTGTTGGTTTTGTGGTATCAATAGCTGCGGTGCGATTATAATTTTTGTGATATCGACAATTGCGGTTGAGCTCTGTAGGTGAAGGGAAGCGGCCGATTCCAGTCGATATTGTGAGTTTAGTGGAATTTTGTGGTGTTTTTATGGCATCATTTCGTGTGGTTCGGGATCGTGGTGTGTCTGTATGTGTTTATATTTAGTTTGTCCTCATCCAAAAAAACCCAATTTCCCGCACTGGTCCCGTTAGTTTGATCATACTTTTGGAAGGAGATGTGTTTGTTGGTTTTATATGTATTTTCGTGTTTGTTGTCTTGTTTATGTAATGATGCCATAGGCATTATATTGGAGATGTTGAGAATGGTCGTTTCCGCCATGTTGGTGACGTCATGGGTCAAAGCAGACAGGTGGAATTGGATGCTTCTCTAATCCCCAAAGCACAGTAATAAAAAATCAACATTTAGTCTACAACTGAAATTGTAATTCAGGACTCACTACTGGGACCATTTGTTTTCATCATATATGTAAATATTGTACAATCTTCTAATTCTCATACAATTACTTATGCTGACATACCTCTTTGCTGTTTGATGGTGATGATTAGAAAGAGCTAACAAAAGTTTCAACTCTTGGGATATCAGAAGTGACTAAATATTTTAGTAACCAGGGTCTAATGGCAAATATCACAAAATCACAATAACAACAATCAGAAGCTGACAAGCTGCATAGCAAATATTTACGAACCTTCATCTACAGACACTGGAGTCTGTAAATTCCATGGTTTGCAATTGGATGGCAATATCTGATGGGAGAACCATTACAACTTGGAATGCAGGAAAATAAGTATTAATTGTACTTAGCCAGCTGTCCAAAATGGTAAGTAATAAAATGCTGAAAACATTATACAATAGGATAATTTTTCAATTTATAATTTATGGGATAGAGCTGTGGGCTTGTGCTGCTGATGTGCACTTGAACAGAATACTTGTACTACAAAAGAGAGCTGTTATGCTGATGGATAGTCTGGGGTACAGGGAGACTTAATGTGATGATACCACTGAAACAAATATCTCCTTGTAAATTCTTAATGGACAGGGTGGGGCAAGTAAAAGTGGCCTGGATGAGTGTATACGATTGGACATATGTAACAACACCACTAATATCCAACATGATGGAGCAACTGCCCACACACCTGGCCGAACCTCAGAGCACACTTACACAATCTTCACGCCTGACAGTTGTTACCAGAGGTCAGTCTGGTAGGTCACCAACCAGGTCACCTGATCTGTCAGTGTGCGATTAGTTTGTGTGGGGACCCATTAAGTCTATAAGGTGTATCACAACATCCCTCAGTATTTAAGAACTGGAGCAAAACGTTTCGGATGAGGCTACAGTAATTCCAGCTTAGATCTGCATTCAGAAACTTGCTGACCAGGACCCAAAAAGGCCAAGAGATGAATAGTGGTCACTTTCAACATCTGCTACAGTCAGTTAGTACTGTATTTCCTTTCTTCTGCTGTGTTTCTTTGTACCCTGGAACTCTGTTCTCTCGGCCACTTTTATTTGCCCCAACCTGTACATTGATTAGATCATATTAGATTTACTTTCATTCCAAATGATCCATAGTGAGGAGGTCCTCCAGGATGTAGAACATGTCAGAAAAACAATAATACATGACAAATATTTACAACTGAAACAAATAACCTAATGTACCTTTCACAGGTCCCAAGTGGAATGATCATCATTTTTCTTAATGAACACTATATGGAAGAATCATTTTACAAGCACTAATGCACTGAATTTAAAATAAGTAGGCCTATATAGAAATCACTTTTTGTTTTTATAAACTATCAATCAGGATCACACATCCAAATTCTGTGACATACATAACTACAACACAAGAAATGAGCACATTTATTACAAAGAACTAAATTAAAAATAACAAGCCACAGTCTGTATATCAGTGAGTCATTGTTGTACAACAAACTTCCACAACCCGGAAATATGGAAGCTTCCGATTCCGCCCATCTGCTTTGACTCATGACGTCACAAATATGGCGGAAACAAAAACAAACACACACACTTTCCACAAGAAGCCTAATGACACTAATGGGACAAGCACGGGAAATGGGGTGTTTTGGGTGGGGGCAAACTAAATATAAACAAATTTAGATGCCTTGCGTAGCTACAACGTGTAAGTGAAGACAGCCATGCATGAATACTCACCCACCTCCACAGGGGTCGTAACCCCTGCAACCCACAGAAGATAAAGATGCTTCAGTAGCTGATTAGTGTTTTTTGTCTTTTTAAAAAAAAAAAAAAAAAATCTCACGGGATAGAATGAACAGATCAGAACAATAAATATAATAAACTAAAACAGAAATTGGAGGAAACAGATAATTAAAATAAGTAATAAGTGTTTTTAAATTTAAAAAAAAATCTCACGAGATAGAACGAACAGATCAGAAAAGTAAATAAAATAAGATAAAACAGAACTGGAGACAGCCACACTCAAACCAAACTCCACGCCATCATGACGTCACACACGACAACTCCCTTACGTCACGGGTCAAAGCCGACGCGTGGGATCGGACGCTTCTGTCGACCCCACAACCCATAAGAGATTAAACAAGAGATGCATTTACAACAAAATTAATTGCTTTCTTGTAGCCTAAATAAATGTTTGCATTCACTGACAGAATTTTCTGCTCCTTAAAGTCTCTACTCGTACGAAACAAAACAGTATCTGACAGCAAAAACTTCAAGCTGTTACAGAATACAGATTTGTGTGAGCAGCATAAGAAGTAATACAAGTAGCTACAGAGTATGAAATAATGTGTACTGCACAACAGACATTGTAAGTTTGAAACAGATAAATTAAAAGCCGATACAGGCCTAAACATCTGCAAATAAGCATAGAAACTCTTAGCCCTACTTTACTACACAGTCTGTATACTCTGGAAAAATGCTTGCATTCGTTTAAATTATACAGTACTTGTAGATAAATTTGATATGGTATGCATAACACTTTTGTACACGGAGAAGACAACCTCTGATAATGTAGCGTTCTGTATTCTCTGAATCTTTCATTAAAATTAAGCTTATAATGTCAATTATTTATAAAACACTGAACATTTCATTAAAACTCCTTTATGCAACATTGTTCTCCGTATGTTTATAATAGCATCTGCATCAAAGTAAACAACTGATTCACAAAATATGAGTGTTTCTCTAAGACTCACTATAAAGTGTCACTCTTCTAAAGATACAACAGCCACCCAAAAGCCCCATATGCTCTCTTTCGCTTATCTGCACAAACAGTATATAATCATATGTCCTGGTCAGTTTTTATGTTTTTCTTTTTTTTTTCACGTAAAACGTCTAAGCTGTATATTTCCAGATTCTCTGTGCTTAATGATGTTATAAAATTGTTTCTTTCCAGCAGGGGAAAAACACACACACACCAGCAAAAAAGATATAAGGTCGCCTGTCTTTGGACGAAGGCTACGTAGTGTAACTATTTACGAGAATAAATGCAAATTTCACAACAGAATGGTAAAAGGAAAAGATGCACAACTGAAAATGTGTCAGTCCACTACAACGATATGGGTCTTATCATCAAACTGCTGTTTACAAGAGCTATTTAAGGAGTTTATTTTACTACTTATTTCCGTAAAATAAAAGCTGTTGGCAATATATCATCTATAAAGTGTTTGTTTTATTTTCGTGTTCAACAACATGAAACTCACTTTTCAAGCCTGTGAGGATATGGACCAGATCCATGGCCGCAAGAAGTAACCACACTCCCAAGGGTGGTGGCTCTCCGGTGCATCCTCTCGGCCCAACTGGTCATCCTCTGCACTCCACAGCACTCAACCCGACCCCCCCACTTCCTCAAGTTACACGCCTGCAACGCCCACAAAACATAACCTATTAATACAGTAATCACAGCCCGAAAACATTCAGTAACTCTCTCTGAAGCTATTCGGAAATTGTCAATAAGCAAACTGACACATTCGTAAACAAAGGACAACTTTATTGTGAAGTATTTAAATTAGCGTTACTATCCACAATTGAGCATCGCCATACAACTGGCATTCCACTCTTGTCACTCATGCCATTTGTTTCACTACTGGAGAAAAGTGTCAAAAGCTGGTATACATTGTCAACAACAGAGTAGCGATTCTTTCTGAAACATACCCCCCTTTGCCATTATATTCCCCGTTTTAACTGTTGCTGTCCATATTTTTGGGACGGAGTGCCACTGAATGAATGGGCGACACCACTACACTACACACCATTTCTCTGTCGATAACAACAAACCACACCTCTCTCCTTTCACATAATGCTCGGTTTTTTTGTTTTAAAAAACGAAAGTCAAAATGGCTTCCGTTTCCGCAAATACAATACAGGTCGATATTTCCCATATATCGATAGTGGTCATGAAGATTTGCTTTCTTTCGTAAATATTCTGTATACCACCTTTTAAAACAGTTTTCACATATTTTCGTCTTTGTCTGTTGTCTATTCCAGAATTAAACTGTAAAAAATAAAATAAGACATATAAACTTTCGTATCCGCGGTGTGGATAAAGGGCATTTGTAGGCAACTACAAAACTGCGGACCTACAAAACGATCTTCTCAGAACATAACATACATACTTTTTTTAGGGCATCGGAAAATAAAATATGTGTTGCATGTGTATCAGAAAACAGTGTAGATGTTAAGTTCTCTGAATTTTGTACGTAATGTAAGTTAGTTTTCGGGGAATAATTTCCAAAAGTAGCCACTTCAACAGCAGCCACTAAGAAAAATGGATGGAAAACTGTGGGTATCAGAAAGTTCTCCCCGACACTCAGTTTCTTAGAGAACCGCAGTTCTTAAGTTACTATACAGGAAGCGGCAAAATATCATTCAGTGACAAAATAATATATATAGGTGAGGAAGGCAACAGCAAACCACCTCCACTAGGACCTTGACTAGTACAGCAGTGCGGGTCTCCCTCATCATCCCCTATGATCCTCGGAGTATGGGACCTCATAATCATCATCAAAGCAGAAAATAAAAGCAAAGTGGTATGGTTAATCACAAAAATGAAACTGGAAAAGGCAGACCCCAGTATAATAATATACAAATCAAAGATAGGGTAGAACAACAGAAACTCCTCATGGACTGACACATATTTAAAAGATAGTTTCTCTGTTGTTGGGGGGAAGTTACAACAAAATCTTCCTCACTCACTCACTCACTCACTATAATGATGGGCCTGCCTTGGACCGAGGTAGCGGAGTTTAAGCTGTTTTGAGCTGTTCCTCCTGAAGTCCTCTCGGTTTGGAATGGTTTTTCTTCGCGTGTTGGTCTGTCCTCTGGTTTCTGTGGATGCAGCAGCTTATCTGCCGGCTGATTCCGGCGGCTTCTTGTTCTTCTTCTTCTTACTGCTTCCTGGCTGCCCGAATTCTATTTTCTTCAGGCGGGAGTAGTCCACTGGCGGCGTCTGTGTTCGGATATACTTGACTGCTTCCTCAGTCATGTATTTCCAGTCCTCGTCCGTGAAGATCGGGTGCTTGTTTATGAGCTCCAGATCTCCACGCCTGACGATTTCCCTCCCGCGCAGCTTCTGGTTTAAGGGTTCGTACCCCCAGTGGAAATCATAAGGTTTGTGAGGAAGGGGAGGGATGTTATCTACCGTGAAATGGTAAGAATGATCATGATGGGGGTAGCTACCGTCTCGCAGGGAATCGGCGATCTTGGTGAGCACCTCCCTCACACAGTTCTTGTTGGGGAGGGGGAGGCATTCGAACGGCTCGTCTTCTTCTTCTCCCTCGGTCTCCATCGGCACTTCCTGTGTCGTCTGCGTTTCCGCAGAGACAGGAGTGACGACTGCTTCCGAGGGGGCCGTCTCCTTGTTACAAAATCTTCCTAAAACACATGAAGCACCTGCAGTGACTTACACAGCAAGTTGTTTCCCACAACAGAACTTGAAGTCAGACAGATGATACAGGATTTAAAAAAGAAGAAGTCAGAAGGCATAGATAAGGTTCCAGCCTCTATTCTGAAGGCATTCATGGTCATCATACAAGCTCCATTAACAAACATACCATAATGAATGAGTCCTTTTGCACAGTTTTTTCCAGAGTACCTAAAGCATGCTTAGCTCATGCACTTATTAAATAAAATTAATATAGAGAGAACTGAAAAATAGAGGCTAGTTTTATTGATGCTTACATTCTCAAAAGTAACTGAATCTGTCATGAAATATAAGCTAATCAGTTACATGAATACACATAACCTTTTTAATGAAAAACAGTAGAATATCTGAAGTGGGGAAGTACAATAGCAACCATTAGGCCTACAGAATTCACAAAATTAATACTTGAAGCTCTTGAGAAGGATGACCTTGTTACGAGCATGATCTTGGGCTTGTCCAAGGCTTTTGACACCATTGACCATAAAATAGCACTGAAGAAGCTAGAAGCATTAGATGTAAGACGAATAGCAAACATGTGTTTCCAGTTTTACTTGCAGAGCAGAGTGCAAAAGATAGAGATAGTTCACACGTCTGTTGATAACAAATTTTTAGAAAACCAATTCTCAGACAAGAACATAAACATAGATGTTTCTCATGGCAGTGTATTTGGTCCAGTTACGTTTACAATAAATATCAATGACATTCCAGACAGAATAAGACAAGTTTCCTTTGCTAATGAAAGCACATCATAATCACTCATAGAACACCTGAATTTCAATTAGAGAATTCAAACGAAACCTTCGAGGATGTTCAGTATTGGGCTACATGTGATAAATTTACATTTTACATAAAGAAAACAAACAATACAAACTTTGGTATAAAAAGGGAAACAAAACTCTGTCTCATTAAGTATGGATGATAAACCTATAGAGTATGTAATAAACATGAAGTTTTTAGGGATGATTATTGATTGTCAGTTAACATGGAATGAACTCATAAAAAACCCAGCAAAAGAGTGTCTTGAGTGTGATATGCTCGTAGGATTCTATTATCGGTTTGTAACATTTGCAGAAAAGGGCCCTAAGAATAATAACTACAAATAGCCTGACTAATTATAAAGAACTGTTTAAAAAAACAGATTTCATTAATAGTTCTACACATAATCATGCAACCAGACCATTTACTCTTACATTTACCAACGAAAAACAAACAAAAAACACAATGAAATGCTCAAGCGGATGGAAACATTCTGATATCGGAAACTTGGTGGTGGTAGTTGACCCAAACCATGGTGGTGGATTTGGCCTTTTGTAAATCATGATAAGGTTCCAGTTCCTCGCCTGGATGTGTGCTGTAAAGGTTGGGTGAGTGGGACCACACAGCAAGCCATTAATGAAACATTGCTGTTTAAAATAGTGCTTGATTCATTTTGATAAGGAAACAGAAATGCAGCAGGTGAGAAGCTATTGCCCCTTGATAACTTTGGGGGCTGTGGGCATACCATGCACCAATGTCAGCAACTGCTGGCCTGGAAGGTGACACATATTAGCAATGATAGAGGTTGACATGAGCAAAGCTGTTGCCAATGAGTGTCAGGTGTAGCTCTTGGCAGCCTGTCTATCTCATGGTCACTGAATACCACACCAGGAAATACAGTATTTAAAATGTAGTATCCAGCATTGCTGAACTCAGAGGCCTATACCTGCACTGGGCGTGATCAGCAATCATGAAGACCTTCAGGAACTGAAGAGCAGCATCAGAGAGACCTGGCAGCCACGAGTTCAGACTTGAATGTGCGACCCACCAGGGAGATGGTCACCAATAGAAGACTGTCCCCAGCCATATGACACAGCAGTGTGAAGGCACTAAGTAGTCTGCATACGATCTACAGCTCAGGTGGTTGTTTGCAGCTACTGGAGACAAAGTCCTTGTAAGATCTCTGGATGCTTCATCTGGCCTGCTGTAGTCAGGTGAGGGAGGCTCTCTTTTTAAGGGGGGGGGGGGAGAGGGGTATTTTTGAGAGCCTGTATCCAGCGCTTCTCAAGCACTAACGCCCTACCCCAGGAGGAACAACAGACTGGAGCAGCCTGGTGTTGCCATTGGGTGGCAATTACGATATTTGTTCTGATTTTCTTGTTTAGTCAGCTACTGCAGGAGTCTAGCCAAAGATGTAATATTGCCCAACTCCATTATTCAGAGGAGCTGGCTACCTTCTTTCACTTCATCAGCTTCCTGAATAAGTACTCTTTCATTTTAAATACCTCTTGTGAAATGATGTCTGGACATCAGGCTGGCTCTTGCTTCATGTCCCAGTAAAAGTCCACAATACCTGACAGAATCATGATACACCACTATTAAAATACATCTGTTTAAGTTAATCAGTTGGTTTCATGTTCTTTACCCACTGATACGTAACTGTCGCTATATGCTGACAATTTACAATTTTTTTAAATGCAGTAGTGATTTCTTTTTTTCTGCCCACCACCCTTTTCACATTCAAAATGTGGAAATTCTTCAATGGTATAGAAGGAGTTGTCAAGGAGTAGTTTTTTCAATATGTTTTAAGATATAACTTTATTGACAGTAAGAGATTTTGTGCCACTGGATAAGTGATCAAAAATTTTGGTGGTAGCATTGTGCGCCGTTTTTGTGTTAAAACAACCTTAATGTTGGGCAGTAAACATCATCTTTTTTTCTGATATTATAATTATGTAAATCATTGCCCTTTCTGAAGTGCACTGGATTATTTACAATACTCTTCATGGGGATCTAATATACTGTGAGGCAGTTGTCAAAATGTCTAACTCCTTAAGGGGCCCTCATATGTTCAATACTATTGTCAATATATTGAGATGGTGCCAGAATATTGACCATCTGAGGGTGAGTATTGACATATTATCAATATTAAAATTATTGACACAGCAGTATTGATGGGCCCAAATATATTGTCTGCTTTGACATTATTTACTGTTCATTTGTTTACAATTTTTTGCAAAACAGCCACATGGAGCTAGCATGTATCACAGAACTACTGTTTACATTCACACTTCTTGTAGTCTCGAATTCAAATAGAAAGTTAAGCCTAGTTTACACGATGACATTGGGTTGCGCCACTCGTTGTGTAGAATGAGTTGCACGTAAATGGTTTCATATTTGACTGTGGACATGGCAAAACCAGTATACACTTCAGTTTCGTCTTATTGTGGTTCCGGAGTCGTGTCTGAAATGAAAGTTTTGGCAGCTGCACGTCACACGAGTTGTGATGAAGTTAAAGCTTGTTGCGTGGAATCGCTGCATAAGAAAAAAAGAAACGTTTTTTGATTCGCGACTGGGTGAAGAAAAGATGTCAGCTCGGTTGCTCAGCATCCTTGCTGAAATAATTTGTAATGGAAGACCTAAGAAGTTCTTTTAATAATCTTAGAACGTCACCAGAACTGTTAACGTTTCTTCTAAATAGAGTTAATTATGCGGTAAGGAATAAATATATTGTAATGCATGAAACACTGTCAAAATAACTGGAATTACATATCACATTGCATGCATTATAATCGAGAACACTTGGCATGCTATAAGATGCGGTTTTAATTGGTGATGATGCTTTTTCATTAACACCAATAATTATTAAGCGTGATAATTATTAACATTAACTGCAGTAATTATTCGAAGCAGACCACATTAAGAAGAGAATGGTTTGGAAACTACTCCCTTGAAGATAGAATTGTAGTGGCAATATTTTAAAATTCAAACATATGTGAATGGGGAGCACTGCTGCGACGTTTTAAATAGATGTATAATGAATAAGGAATGTAGCTTCTTGACTTGTGTAGCCTTCCCTCCTGTCAACAATATTCCTTAAAAAAAAAAAGAGTCGGTCAACTCGAACGATGGGATTTTAGTTTTGTACACAAGAGCATTTCTATAGCTAGAATTACGTTTACGTGTATTCTTCTTAATTCAGTTGTATATGTGTTCCTAATTCAATAAATTTTGTCCTACACCTCAGATATTATCAAACTATCTATGTTCTGATCGCATGTGACGGTCTCAGGAGCAGCAATATGGTGCTTATTTTTGTAATCTGCATCACTGAAATCTCACAAACACCTATGGAAGGCATAGATATGCAAAAGCGAACGTTATTCTCCTTCCCCGCTTCATATTTCAGTTTGACTACACTCGACGAACTCACATAACTTCAAAACTCATGGAACACACCGAAACTGTTTAGTTTCACTGACGAGTTAATGAAACGCGCGGCGCGCATGTGCAGTGGCCGGCAGCGCAGGTGCCTCCAACCTAGTGTCGTCGTGGAAACTAGGCTTTAGGTAGGGAAATGAGCACACAATTAACATTGCAGGTTATTGAATGTTACAGGAGTAATCTGTGTCTTTGGAATCAAAGGTTATCAGTTTAATTGGATAGGAACATAAACCTTTTGGGGTATCAGCAGTTATTAGACATTTATTGCTTGCAATATCCAGATGTGAAAATAGCAGATATGAAAAAGAAAATTAATACACTGTGAACAAAGTTCCACAGGGAGCTGAAAAAGCAGAAGATAGAAAGTGCTTAGACATTTATACACCGAAGTGCTGGACTGCAAGCAAGCTTGGTTTACGATTTTTCCCATTCCATCAAAAGTAATTTGTTATAGTTTAAGGAATCTTTTGGGTCAGTGGTTTGGATTTCCATCAACAGACTCATATATAAAAAATTATCCCTTTTCTTTAACCACTGGCAAACCAATTTCGTTCTTTTCATTGTTTTTGGCTGTTTGTTTTCGCCAGCTAATGCTAATGTAATTGTGCCACACTCTTTCTCCCGGTTTGACATGTTAATATTGAGTATGTAAAGATCCCTTTAAACACATATCTGCAAGATTATCATGGTGAACACCACATACTACTCTTACATCTCGTTTTTTAGCAATGAAAACTTTCTTTCTTAAAGGTGGTTTACCCAAGAACATTATTCCATGTGACATTACTGAATTGAAATAAGCAATTACAGTGATTCGAAGTGAAAATATGGGTGAACTAAATTGGTTTGGGTGTTTCATCCCCCATTTTATTACATTCCGAATAGTTTTCATCCTATTATTGGAATAACTGATTTCTGTCACAATACACACGTTCCTTTATTTTTAAAATATATTTTCTTAGTAATTTTGAGCAGTTTTTGATATGTTCAGCAGTTGCAGTATCTTAACTTGTTGTTGTCAACAGATACCCCTAATGATCCACAGTAGTTTTACATGGCTCTTTAATGTCCTTTCCGATTACCTTATGCAGAAAGTTTTTTTCAAATAA
Organism: Schistocerca nitens; assembly: GCF_023898315.1. Taxonomy (NCBI): domain Eukaryota; kingdom Metazoa; phylum Arthropoda; class Insecta; order Orthoptera; family Acrididae; genus Schistocerca; species Schistocerca nitens. The sequence goes on along the minus strand of NC_064617.1, from coordinate 440,410,750 downwards.
TGATAAATTTGTCATGGAATAGATTAAATTTCATGTCAGCTTTTGGTTCATTATAAATTTCATCCCAAGTCATCTCTTCTAAACTATTCTATTTTCATTGTGGAATTATTAATAATTTCAACTGATTTCTTCACAAATTCAATATTTCTTAGAGGGGACAGAGTGGTGGTTAAAAATGAAAGGGATAACTATAACAGCCTATCAATTTACAGTACATGATAACTTTGAAATGCTTTTACAATAGTCATATGCCAAGATCCACAGTGCATGATAGCAGTGTTTTGTCATTCTCCTGGGTTCAGCATCTGACTCATCGCAGGGAGATGCTGACATTTTTTTCAGTTGAACTGAGAGGAGGACATGAGGCCATGCATGGAATATATAATTGATTGTTTACATGCCTGGAATTAGTTTTCCAAGTAGTCTGGAGTCAGAGAAAGGACAGAACAGCATGTTCTTGGTTTAGGAGTCACCAGTAGGTATCCTCAGTCTGTGCAGTGACAAAAAGAAAAACTGCATTTTATGTTATAAGGTATCAAAGCTAAATGCCTAGATCAAACAACAATGTATAATAGTGACCAACCGAATAAGGGAGTGCAGTTCTGAGAACACTGATCCCATCTCTGGGAGGATGGAGTTTGCCCTGTGTGGTCAGCCTGATTAAGGTTTCTATGGTTTTCCAGAATAATTTCAGGCAGATGCTGGGTTTGTTCCTTCATCACAGCCACCGACTACCTGTCCATCCTAATAAGAGGATTCTAATGTGTTCTTTGTGTATGTATATTTTGAGCTATTTATTTTCATTGTGTTATGATGACAAATTCTGTATCATTGTAAGATGATACCTGGATAAATAAATAAATAAAGTCTTTTGGATCTATATCAGTTCACTGTCAATCACTGAGAAGTGAAAGGAAGAAGGAACTTTATATTCATTTTTTTCATTCTGGTCCATTCAAGAAGGAACTTGAGAAATTCAGTGATCCATGTGTCATTTTGCATGATCGTTTGTAATGACGTGGAATAAGCCATTTTACATTCACAATGCAAATTATTTTGTACATATAGTTACATTTTGAACATTGCTAAATTTTTTCTTTTTTCTTCTTTTACAAAAAAAAAAGATATACAGATGTGAGTTCATAATTTCTATCCACCACATTTTACACATTATTGTAACAGAAATTCTTCTATGGAACAGAATGAACTGCCAAGGAGAAATTTTCTCAGTTTGTTTTCTAATTTTACTGTTCTGTCTGTCAGACTTCTTATATCGCTGGGTAAGAGATCAGAAATTTTTGTTGTAGCATTGTGCTAAAGACAACGTTAACATGAGGTAATGAATATCATTTTTTCTTCTGGTATTGTAATTATGTATATCCTTGTTCCTTTTGAACTGTAGCAGATTATCTATAACAAACTTCATGGGAACAAACATACTGTGGAGCGATAGTAAGAATGCCTAACTTCTTAAACAGATCTCTACAAATTGATTGTGGGCAAACATGTCACATTATTTTCACAGTACATTCTGTGCAATGAAGACTTTCTTTATTAAGGATGGGTTACCACAGAACATTACTGTATGAAATTATGCAAAATACATCAAGTTAATGATTTGTCTATTCGAAAGACTTGCAACAGTTCTAAGCGCAAATGTGGTAGAACTAAATTGATTTCAGAGTTCTAAATTTGTTTTTCCAATTTAAATTCTCATAAATATGGAACCCTAAGAATTTTGAAGTTTCCACCCTGTTTATTATTTCTTCACCATACATTGCACTAATCATTAGTTTAGTACCCCTAGATGTATAGAACTATATTTGTTGTGTCTTTTTAATATTACATTCACAGAAAACTAGTTGGACTGATTACAAATCTAGTGTCATCTCTAAAAAGAACTAGTTCTTTATGTTGTGTATCAGACAGAAGGAACAATAGCGGACCTGAGATTGAGTCTAGGGGAATCCCATATGTGCCTTCTCCAAATTCAGAATTATGTCCCTGGCCTACATGAGTTGAATTACTAAGTACAACTTTCTGCATTCTTTTGCTGGATACGACATTATCCATTGGTTGGCTGTCCCATCAATCACACAAAACTTCAGTTTATCTAGGACAATATTGTGATTCATACAGTCAAATGTCTTAGAGCACAGAAAATATCACTTTTCATGATTTTGTTATTTAATGCTTGCAAAATTTGGTGAGTGAACATGTAAATGGCATTCTTAGAAGAGCAACTCTTCTGAAATCCAGACTGTGATTTGCTGAAGCTATTATTGCTGCCAAGGTGAGATACTATTCTAGAGCACACCACCACCTCAAAAATTTTGGAAGACGATGTCAGCAGTGAAACTGGTCGGTAGTTATTGAGATCACTCTTTATCATCTTCATTAAAGAGGTGTTCAACAACAGTATATTTCAGTCTCTCTGGAAAAATGCCTTATTTAACTATTTGCAATATATACTTCAGGCTCTGCACTGGATAGATGGTGGGGAGATCAGTGGAGACAAACTTATATTTGGTTCCTGGAAAGAGCAGGAGTGAAGGAAAGCAAGCAAAATTTCCTACATTATTCAGCTCAAAACTAAGTTTTTTGATCACCAAACCTATTGATATTACCATTCTGTAATAGGTAACTATTGTGGTATTTTTTAATATTTAGCTTTCAGCATTGCCGCACTCTACAGTCATACCTTATATTACCATTCTGTAATAGGTAACTATTATGGTATTTTTTATTATTTAGCTTTCAGCATTGCCACACTCTACAGCCATACCTTCTACCTTAGATTTTGCCTAGTTCATAATTTTCTTTTTCTTGGCAGGGGTAGGAAGACAGATGCCTTTCGCTGGCCTTCGCTGAATATGCCCTTGACTACTTTTATGCCATTAAGTGTGCTGTCATTTGCCTAGTTTTTTCTGTGTGATCTCTTTGTGAGAGACACTTAAAGGACTGCAAGCCATTCATAGTTTTAGATCTGGAAGATGGTTTATTTACTGCACTGTAGTGTGTTACCTGTAATTTCAGCAAAGGCTGTATTCATTCTTACACAAACTACTACTGTCAATCATTAATATTGTTTTCTTTGCTGATAAAAATATAAGTAGTAATACTACTTGCCTTCACCAAAATAATATCTACTGATAAGAAAGACTACATGGAGCTATACTACCACAGTTAAGTACTTGTACCACAATTATCACACTATAACTAGTTACCCTTTTGTTTACCAATACTGGTCTCTATACCTTATTGGAATACATTGTGCACAGGAATAACAACAGTTTTTATCAGCCACGTTGCAACAGGCACATGATCATTCCCAAGTCAGACCCAACTAATTCCTTGATTGTTCTAAAGGGCATTGTGGTGGATGTTGCCTATGCCACTACAATGAAAGATGGCTCGTTGGAATTATTTCTGGAGATTCTCACAAGATGTATGCAGTTTTATGTTCCAATACTGTTAGATCCTAACTTACTTGTCTGTTAAGCTGGGTTCACACATGCAAATAAAGCGTCGCCACAGCTGGTGGCAATTGCAGTTGTAATGCAAGTGCATTTTGGAACTCCCAGTTTTCAGTGGCGCAACTTCAGAGACGCAACTTCAGTCCTGCCACAAAAAGTTCAACTAGGTTATACTTTGTTGCGCCACTTTCCTTCCACCACTGCTACCTAGTGGTAGTATTTCCAAATACAAGCATTCTGATGCAGTTATCATGAAGCAATTGTCGCTGTTCACCATTAAATTTCATTGTGTTTTCATTTTATTATTCAAAAAACTGAAAAGAGTGGTCGGCAGGTGCAGTTGCGCTGCTTCTGGAACTACAAGAACAGCAACTTATGTATGATCTACTTACCTTGGTATGTTCAATTTTCTGTAGCAGTGTGTGTTTGTGTGTGTATGTGCGATGTACAATTCAATAAGTAAACTTAATATATATAACCAAAAAAGTGAGTCGAATAAACTTCATGATTTCTGAGCACAAGAATTGTATAAATTGTGGATTATATGTAGGAAATAGCTCCTGACTGAAACGTGGCGGCCGTAAACCAAAAATTAGTTATTCGAAATGCCTATATGAACGAATACAGTAAGATTGTAAAATATTCGGGGTGGGGCGTGTCTGAACATGGTATTTATATGCCAGCTGGTTGTTAAAATATGTTTGTGGCCACCGAAATCTATTTTCGGATCCAACATTTAGGTTTCGCGGTTTCGTCTTCCTTGTATTTAACTCTTGTCACAGCCCTGATGCCATAACCTGTGCTGTGACATTCATACCCGCCCACATGATTTCAGTGGACGCCATATTGAAAGGGGAACGTTGTGGTCCAGAACCATTCGGAAATGACGTCAAAATGACGTATACATAAACGCGCTGCGCACTTATCAACAGCGATTGAGTTCTGTGGTCGAATAGAGTTAGAGGGAATAAGGTCTGCTATTTTCTTCACAGTTCAACTCGATATTGTCCTTTTATTGTGCTTGTACTATGTCAGCGAGCGATCAGAAATGTGTGAAGTGTATAAAACCATCTTTTGGGAAGCACTGGAAGATCTTAGAGTTTCAGAAGATGGCCAGATTTTAGGCTATTGTAATTCGTCAGAGGATGTATTATCAATTTTATGTTTCAGTTCATGTGTTAGAATATGCTGGCAAAAACATGCGATTTTCGAAAAATAGGTAGTTCAGAAAACAACTTTTTCTGCTGCCAGTTACGATTTCATTTTCATATGTCTTTTATACGGCACTTTCTGGGATCTGATTCCAAGTTTTAAGGGCTTTTTTTGTGTATTGTGAAACTTAGTCCTCACGTTTTCGTTGTGCGGTGTTGCATAGTTCCATTGTTAAGTTACCTTTACTGTGAGATATACACATGGAATAATGTAATTAATGATCGCTTTGTAGGACGTCAATGACAAATTTGTCAAAATTCGAAATTTAAACAAAGCAAAAACAACTAAACATTGCAGAGGTTCACACACAAACATCATCTCGAGTAAATTGCATAATTTACAAGAAACATCCATGAAAATGGGATTCATGTCCCTTAAAGCGTCGTTCAAAAGAAAATAAAAAGCAAACAAATTTGTACCCAATTGGATTACGAGAGTGTGGGCATCCATATTCCACATAAATGTATCCTGTATTTTCCCAGGAATTGTACATTGTGCTTTTTAATTGCAATATCAGTTTCAGTTCACAATTGCACAAATCCATTACTGATGTTGTCTTTGTGCTGTCACTGAGCTGAGTCTCACTGAGGTACTGAATGTAGAAATCAGCTAGATAAGTGCATCTGCTGCTCCGAAATTCAAATGACTTTATGATCCTGAGTTTCTCATCTATAATTTCAGTAAGTTCAACGATATCCTCAACTATGAAAGAACTTACAGCTATAGCACTGTAATTAATGCCACTTTTTGCAAATGTCACAATATGGCCATCAGGTTTGGATTCCCTACTGAAATCTGAGCAAAGATGTATTCTTAATAGATGCTTAGTGAGAACTTTTTGTTCAGGATACCATTGCTTAGTGATAACTAAGCATCAGGTTTATTAATACATGTTATGGTGCTCTAATTATTGTGATTGTTTAGGAGGCTCTAAAGTATGTGTGGATAATGCTGAAACTGTATTGTGATTACTGGATCATGTTGGTTGACAAATTCCATCACATTGTCCAGCAGGCATTAAAAATTTCTCAGTACCAAACTGAAATTTTGATGATTGTGTAAGCTTTCTTCATCTTTAGAAATGCTCACTTCTGAAGAACAGTCCTCATAGGGAACAGAGCCTTAAGACTCTTTCGAGTCCTCAAAGCTAAACTTCTCTTTGAGGTTACTTCTTTCACACCTATACTTTTTTCTTATTGATTGCCCTGGTAGATTTTATTTTCACTTCTTCTATTAATCAAGCTTTTACTTGAGATATTGTTGATGGGACTGTGTAATTAAATCATTGATTTGTTTTTCTTCTTACAAAGTAGGACTTGGGATGGGGTCAAATGTCTTCCAGAGATATTACCTCAGTTCTTCTGCCGCTAGTGTTGATGTCTTAAGTTTCCAGAGAAATGTTGAGATCTGAAGCCACAATCTTTTCTGGAACATCAATAGTAGAAATAGATGGCAAATTATTTTTAAGGTTGAAGTCTCAGTCAAATAAGCTGTAAAGGCACTGTATTATTTCTGTTAGTGAAGGCAAGGAGGAATTCTGCACCAAACTGATTTTGCTCTACTTGCCATTAGATCATAATTTCCTGTGTCACACAATAACTTCAGAGAAGCAAGAAGTTAAAAGACAAGACGTTGCAGCTTATGGCTTGTATGAGGTGGCAGAGTAAGCAAAATTACAATTTTTTACATATGATAACTATCCAGATGTCAAAGAACCCTTTCACACTGGCTGTTGTGAAATTAGTGGTCCTTGATAGAAGTATAATGGAAGTTTCATGATTTATGTGAGCAATTCCACCCCTGCCATGTTGTCTTTCCCAGGTCATTGATACAGATTTTTCATCCCTTTGCAAATTAATATGCCAAGATGCTTGCATATTTTGTGGCTAAGCTATAATGGATATTTTATTTAGAAGTAATATAGTCAGAAGTCTTTCTTCTACTTTTGTTAAGAATTTGACAGCCTAAAACTAATAAGTTTCAAAAATGACAAAGATCCTACATGTATTTTAGACAGCTTTATTTGTTTATGAAATACAAATAAGCTCTATCATTTCTGACTGTTGAGATGGAATGCTGGCGGTTTTTATGCTGGGCTCTGATTTTAAACTTGGTCGCAATTTTGAATTTTGAAGCAGCAGTAGATAAAATAGAATTTTGAGGAATCTAGACAAGAAAGTAGTGTAGAACTTGGTAATTTTTTAAAGTGAAACATTTTAACTTGAAGGTTGGCTTAATTTAAATATGGGAAAATGTTAAGAGTTGAAAATAAGGGAAAAAAGTAAAAGATATATTAGAAAGTGGCATTGATATGTCTTATGACTGGTGTAGGGAAGATTTTGTGTTTCTTTTTCCCAAGGTAAGAATAAACTCACTCTCACTCATTTCAATACATTTCTAATGATTCATGTGAAACCAAGAAAACTATCCTGTTAGTGAAATTGCCCACTATCACACTGGCAGAAGAGTATAGTGCTTTTGTGGTATGGTATGTGTTCAACAATGTCACTGGGTACGAAATGAAGTGTGTTCGGTTTTTGAATTGTGCTTTGGAAACTTAACATGTGACAGTTGTCTACACATTGCATATCTACTTCATTGGTTCTAATTTTCTTAATAACTTTGCAGAGTTACTGTAGGTACCACACAGAAGCAAATACTGTTAATGGAATACCAATAACGTTTATTATATTCAATTATGAAGGAGTTCTGGACACTGAAAGTGGTAAGCAATGCCATTGGGCACCCACCAAAAGAAGTGAGTATTCAATTTTGGAATCATGCTTTGGACACTTCATGTGTATCAGTTATCCCCATGTTACAAACTGATTACTGTTGTTAATTTATTTGCTAGGTTCAGGTATGAAGGAATTCTGGGCAGTCAGTCCATGGGAAAATACACATGAGATTGCATCAAGAGTGTTCTGTTCCAGAGATAGCTTGGAAGATGGACAGTATTGCTGAAAGAAAACCACCCATACAGTGTTTCACATGTTTATCAAATCGTTAATTGTAGTGGCACATAAATGTTAACAATTTGATTGTAATTAGCGAACACACTTTCTCAGCAATCCAAGAATTTCTTGTAATGAGAAGTTACATCGTTACCTGGTTAAAGGAAGTACAAGTCAGGGTCAATGCAACTATGTTATTGACTTTCCTCAGAAAAATAATTTTTTTACTGCTTCTTTAAAATTTACATGTGTGACAAAGTTTACTTACAGAATCTGGCGTTGAGAACGCCCTTATTTATATTTTAGATAGTAATTATTTCTGGATGATTCAAGTGGAATGCTATGACCTCCACTTGATCTATCCCTTAGAAGTTAATTACCCATGAGGACACACATACATGAACATTACAATGAAGAGGGGTCTTTATGCCAGGCCCTGTAAAATTAATGGCATTTTACTTAATATTATGGTTGGGAATTTGATGGCACCGGTATGGGGAGACCACAAACTTCTGAGTTTGTTATTTGTACTTCTTGCGCACAATTTTTGAATAATTTAAGTATTATTTGTAATGTTTCACTGTTGTGACAGTGGTATATGAGATTATAAACCTGTTTACACAACTCCTCGCCTCAGATTGCTGCAAAGAAATGGTAAGGTTTCAATGCGATGCTCTATGTTCGTTCTGTAATCTGCGTCCTCATTGCTATTGTCTTCATGTGAATTACTGCAGAGCCTCTTCGGAAGCCAACTCCATATATCTCATCAAGACAGATTTATGGGCAATTCCTGTAGCTTTCTAGTATTTGATCAAAATCCCACTCTGGATAGAAAATAAAGATTACGCAGAAATGTTTGGATGGGTATTTATACATCTCAAAGTCTTCACATGTGATACTGTACTGATAGCCACTGCTGTTAACAATACGGCCACGCATTTTCAATTCTCTGAAAGGCCTTTTGCATTCGCAGATCTTCTGTTAGATCTCTAAATTCTCTGTTATTGATTCTGAAATTTCTTGTCACATGCCCAAGAACCTCTTCATGTCATTTGGTTTATATTCAGCCATCTTCCCCATGCCTGTTTCCGATACAAAAGGCACAAGTAAACTTTTGTCTGATGAAATGCTTGTTCAGTTGCGTTATCTCCGACTAAGAGAAATCAGTAACCCAGTGCATGGGATTCCAATCTTTGATCCAGTCCTTGGAAATGTGTAGCTCTTCATAAATGGATCTTGCATTTTCACCCTGAATGAAAAAAAGCTAAATAGCTCACATTACTCCTCACAGCTTTAAAAAATAAGGGAATATCTTATGTTGTTGTTTAGTAAGTAGCATCTAATAAACAACTATCCCCATACTTCTTCAAAAAGATCGCTTTGCCAATAGCTCTGATAACAAAAAAAAAAAAATGGTTTCACTTCTTCATTGCTGAAGATTATTCTCCATAGCCCACAAAACAGGCTGGATTCGGTAGTTTTGCACCATGGTGATGTCTCAGTAAGGCAGACACAAATCAGAGCAAAGTATATTCATCAAGGTTTGTTTCACGTGAGACTAAGGAACTGCTTGGCTTTGAATTTCATGTAATTTTGCACTCTACTGCTTAAATCCTTTTGCATGCTATGGGGGATATACTTCACACTAAATGTATTTCTTTACAGCATGTAAGGGAATATGTGACACCACTTCTGTAGGCTCCTGGCATCTGGTGGCAGTCTGCTGCACCAGCTGTTTGTTATGAAGTATAGCCTTCAGGACTGTGAGGCTGAGAGGAGATCGTCCAAGATGCTGTGACGTTTAATTTCCCATAGCATGTTACCATGAAGGTAGGACCAGTGGTGATACCAAAGTGATATCACCTGCTGACAGATGGCAACACAAAGATCATTGGGGGAATGGAAAAACTAGCAGGCTGAGCTGCCAGGACTGCAGCCTCGGCTTTCCCGTCAGATCAACGTGACCAGGAAACATCACAGGGGCTCCATCAGGAGTGAGCAAGCGACAGCTTTCCTGAACTCATTACACTATGGGATGGACGGTGTACAGCACACAGAGGCTTTGAAGTGCACTGAGAGAGTCAGAGCAGATGAGACAATTGAAAAGTCTGTGTCTCTGGATGTGCTGTATAGCATGATACATGGGAAAGAGCTCTGCTGTGAATACCAAGCATTGTTTCAGAAGCCGATACCAAAAATCGTCGGTGCCAATGACGAAGGCACACTTGTCACCATGGTCAGTCCAAGAGCCATCAGTGTACACAAAGGTATTATGTGAAGTTCTGTGTGAAGGTCGTGAAACTTCGTCGATAAAGTGAGGCTGGCATAGTGGCTTTGGGAATCAAATGAAGGCCAAGGTGAACACCGGCAGCTACATGAAGTCAAGATGGTAAAGGCTTTGTACCCATCGGGAAAGTGGCAGGTAGCACGAAGTTAAGCTGCTGGGGCAAGCGAACTCCAGTAGATAACAGAGAAGAGGGACACACCTCCATACTGGCGATCACAGGGGTCCTGAAAGATGGAGGCATAGGATGGGTGGCCAGGCATGGCAGACAAACATCATGCACATTTGCTGAGGAGGAAGTCATGGAGGTATGACAGCAGTAGTTCAGCAGCTTTCGCATATAGACACTCAACTGGGATAGTGCAAAAGACGCCAGTGACCAAACGGATGCCATGATGGTGGAGTGCATTGAGACAATGTAAGATGGAGAGATGTGCAGAAGCATAAACGAAACACCTAGGGACTGGTACAAATAGAGGAGGGTGGTCTGATCTATTCCCCAGGAAGTGCTGCTGAGGACTTAAGGACACTAAGGGACCATGTATAGTGAGCTGCCAGGTTAGCAACATGGGAGGACCAAGAAAGTTTCCTATCGAGGACGAGCCCCAGGAATTTCGTAATTTCGATGAACGGAATAGCAACAGGGGCAAGACGTAAAGATGGTGTAAGAAGCTATTTGCGTCGCCAGAAATTCATACAAAAATTTTTGTCGGTGGAAGATTGAAAGCCATTGTCGATGCATCATGAGTAAAGATGATCGAGACATCGCTGAAGACGCCACTCCATGAGACAAGTTCATGGAGAACTGCAGTAGATGGCGAAATGGTCAACGAAAAGGGAGCCCAAGAAGCCTGGCGGAAGACAGGCCGTGGTAGGGTTAATAGGGTTAATGGCAAAGAGGACAAAGCTCAGGACGTAACCCTGAGGCACACCGTTTTCCAGGATAAATGTGTCCGGCAAGGCAGAACCCACACAAACCTTGAAAACTCGGTCTTTTAAAAACCCCCGAAGGAAACGGGGCATGCAGCCTTGGAAGCCCCATGTGTAGAGAGTATGGAGGATACCAGTCCTCCAGCAGTGTTATAGATTTTCTCCAAATCGAAAAACACAGCCACAGTCTGGTATTTCCGCAGAAAACTATTCATGACATGGGTTGAGAGGGTGACAAGGTGGTCAACTGCAGAGCGGCGCACTCGAAATCCACACTGTGCAGTGGTCAGTAAATTGTGAGACTCTAGCCACCATACCAGCTGGGCATGAATCATACATTCCATCACTTTGCAAACACAGTTGATGAGAGGAATATGGCGATAACTAGAAGGAAGCTGTTTGTCCTTACCGATTTTAGGTATGGGTATGACAGTTGCTTCACACCAGTGTCTAGGAAACGTGCCCTCTGCCCAGATGATGGAAAAAGTGATTGACCATAAGAGAAAGGTTCTGCAACATCTAAATGTGAAGATCGTCTGGCTCTGGGGCAGAGGATCAGGATGGAGTAGTGAGAGCATAGTCTAACTCCCTCATAGTAAAGGCAGAATTGCAGCACTCACAATTCTGAGAAGGGAAGGGTATCACCTGAGCCTGCTCCACTAGTTTCCGATGGAAGAAGGCAGGGTGATTGTGGGAAGAGCTCGAAATCTCCGCAAAGTAGCGGACCAAGGTGTTGGAGATAGCAATAGGATCCACTATGACGTCGTCTGGTACCGTCAGGCCCGAAACTGGGGAATGAACCTTGGTCCCAGAGAGCCATCGGAAGTTGGCCCCCACGACAGAAGAGGGAGTGGAACTGTTAAAAGAACTAGTAAATGAAATCCAGCTACTTGTTTTGCTAACCCGAAGAACGCGACAACACTGTGTATGTAACTGTTTATGACAAATGCAGGATGACTGTTAAAAACGTCACCACGCGCGAATTGCGTTGTAGCAGACCTGAGTCCACCAAGGGACTGAGACACAGCGTGGTAAAGAGGATGTGTGAGAAATGGAATGTTCCGCGGCAGTAAGGATAACATTTGGAAGATATTCTACCTGGTTATGACAACTGGGGAAATGTGGTTCGTCGATGGTTGCCAGGGAGAAGTAAAGCCTTGAGTCGGCCTTAGAAAGCAGCCATTTGGGTGTGCACAGAGGTGGGGTAGGAATCAGCAAACAGATAGTGCATGGGAAATGGTTGCACGAGTATGTGTCAGAGAGAATGAATCACTGAACACGAAGGGCAGGCTCGGCAGTGCAGGAGAGGTCCAAATTGGAGTAAGTATGTGTGGACTCTGATAGGAACATGGGTGCTCCCGTGTTAAGACAGATGAGGTTAAGTTGATTGAGAAGGTCAACCAAGACGGCGCCTCTCTGACTGGTTCTGGGAGAACTCCAAAGGGGATGGTGCACATTAAAGTCACCAAGCAGCAGGAAGAGGTGAGGGAATTGCCCAATTAGTTGGAGGATCTCTGCCTTGGTGAGAATGAATGACAGAGGCATGTAAACGATACAAAGGGAAAAGGTCAAGTGAGGAAGCTGGGTACTCAGGGAGATGGGTTGCCTACGAACATCATCCTAGATGAGCAGTGTGACTCCCCCATGAGATGGACTGCCGTCCTTGGCGGAAAGGTCAAAGTGGATTGGAAAGAACTGTGGGAGCTCAAAATGGTCGTGAGAACACAATTTTGTTTCCTGAAGACAGACAACTAGTGGACACTGCGATTCCAAGAGCAGCCTGAAGTCCTCTTTGTTTTAGAGAAGGCTACAGACGTTCCATTGGAGGAGAGTCATGATGAGGAAAGGGGAGGAGGGAAAAAATGAAGGGGTGTCACTTTGGCAGCTGCCGAGTGCCAGCCTTCAAAGACTCACTGCTACAGGGCACAGAGGCTGGAGGATCCTGTTCCATGAAATCCACAGAGGCGGCAGCATTCTCCTCTGTCGGTCTGTGGAGTCCAGGGCAGAAAAACGGTTGGCGATGCACACAGGTGGTACAGTGGTCGGCCAGACGAGAGTATCACATTGTAACACTGTTAAAGAGTATCTCTGAGGCAGCGAAGGAGAAGACTGTTTGCCGTTGTTTGACTCCTTGTAACCTTTCCAGTTGGCAGAGGAAGACTCTGATGTTTGTTGGCTGAAGAGACGTAGGAAGTCTTTGCGGGAGTACTCTTTGTGTCCTTTCCAGCCTGCTGGTTATGTAACAGGGGAATTCGCTCCATGAGGCGAAAGTGTGGTGGCTTGTTGCACAGCTGGAGGAGGAGATGGAGATGTACCATGACAATGGGCGGTTTTACAATTGCAGTGCCGAATTTGAAGTGCATGTCTACATGGCTATGTCCTTCGTGAAGTGAGAAGCAGGAAGAACAGTACTGTAAGTGCCAGATGGGAGAGTGCAGGTTTTCCAACTAGCTGACAACTTGTGGAGCGACTGGGTAAGGCAATTTTTTCCTTCACCTGGATCTCTTGGACAGTGTAGTGTAACGACGCAAGTTTTGTATAACTGATTTTCTTTTCACATATGACCATGTGCAGACTTCGTCACATACGTCAGTTACAACACACTTCAAAATTATTTAAATTCTTTTTAAATTGTCTCTGAATGGTTATTGAACGAAACTGTAAAACATCATCATTTGAGTCGTATGCGCAGAATTACGTCACTCAGTCCAATTTGTTTGAGCAAACGTTTTTCCAATTTAGATGTCGTTTTGTTTCTTCTCAGAAATTATATTAATGCAAGTTATCTGATTTAACAAATATTAGAACCACATTGAATAAACTTTCCAGATTCAAACTCGCGATGAACGTTGTCACAATTAATAATCTTGTCAAATAAATTAGTAATTCATTAACATAATTCTTCATAAATAAATTCTCGGAACGCCGGCCGAAGTGGCCGTGCGGTTCTAGGCGCTGCAGTCTGGAACCGCGAGACCGCTACGGTCGCAGGTTCGAATCCTGCCTCGGGCATGGATGTGTGTGACGTCCTTAGTTTAGTTAGGTTTAACTAGTTCTAAGTTCTAGGGGACTAATGACCTCAGAAGTTGAGTCCCATAGTGCTCAGATCCATTTGAGCCATTTTTTGAAATTCTTGGAACACGTATGTAAACTTTGGTAGATCCACTAGTTTATTATCTTCCTATATACAGACGTGAACCTGAGCCTTGACAAGATAGGACTGACCATTTACAACATGATTAAACTTTCTATGACATCATTGTTGTAGAAACATTACAAATTCTTATTTTTCCAGTTTTTAGAAGCACGACGCAACAACTCGGTTTCAGGATCTTCTGTTGCTCTTTGGCTGTCAACCCGTGACATATAGTGGCCATCAATTTTCTCTCTGGTCCCGGCAGTGAAGATGCTGTCTCCGTTCGTTGCGCCGCCCTCTCCGTACATGAAACATAAAAAATTAAATACAAAACTTTAGACAATTCTCAACTATTACAAATATTACAAAAATACATAAAAAACACTAAATTAACTTATATTCACCTGCAAACTGGGCTGACACTGGTGGATGGGTGACACTTCAATTTCGCGTCCCACTACATACCCCACCCACAAGCTCAGTTTGTCAGGTTTGAACCGAAAATAAAACTTCTTCTATATACAATATTTAAATATTAATATTATACGTTTTCCTCACATTTTCCGTAATCTAAAGTCCTTGCTCTTAGATAGATTCAATCCTTTTATGACAATATTGTTGCGACTATTTATCATTTACTTTTAATTGTGCTATTATGGTAATTCACAACCGAATATATGGAGATTACTCCTTTCCATTTAATAGTTGCTAGTAAATAATAATTTAGTAAGTTCTTTAACGTTGTTACATTAGAACACAGCGTTCAAATTATGATAGGTTAGTTTCAGTTTTATTCATTTACTAGAGTTACTCTTTCTAAAATGTATATTACTAATAAGTTTCTCACAATAACTAATAGTACCATTTACTTTACGTCGTTCTTTTCCCTAATGCTTTATTTATGCCTGAGGTCAAGAAGAAATCAAGCAAAACTTTCTTTAGAATCTCGGTACGGCTTTCTTTACCTTCGGACACTTTGTTGGGTAATGGCAATTTATTTAGGAGAAACAAGCAAGAGAGCCCCGTTTGGTGTGTTCTACATTAACACTATTACAAATCTCTATTAAAGGCACTCTGCTATGTTCTCATGAGCCATATAGCTATGGGCACCCATGGTCCCTAAAATTATTAACCATCCCCTTTGGTTCCTACTATCTGAGTAAATATAATATATACAAAATTCCTTCTGACCTAATAACAAAACTTTCTTCCATATAAATCCCCTTTTAGTTATCTTTCCCTTTTTGAAGTACCTGTCATTTCTTTAAAATAACACGTAACTATCACGAAAAACTTCACATGAATAAACTGAACGCTCGTTCATATGTAACATATACTAAATATTAACTTATTTAGGAATGAAGGGTTTAATTTGATCGACACTATATAATCCTTTAATTACACCTGATGAAGGTTCCATAAGAAGTAACGCTTAGGGATGTACAATCTTATGTACAACATATGGACCTTCAAAGATAAAGAAGAATTTTCTACATTCCTTATTGATCTTCGAACTTTTAGGATGAGATCGTACTAATACAAGATCTCCTACCTGAAATGATTATAACTTTTAATTCTCCGTTCAGCATTTTTAACAATTTGTTCGCGAATTTTTTTCGTTTGGAATGCATTGTTGGATCTCATTTACTGGTGGCCAAGGTAGAGCAGCTAGTAAAGGCTCACCTATAATTCGTTTGCCTAACATTTCTATAGGTGATAATCCCGTCGTTAGATGAGGCAATTCATTTAATATCTTTTCGAATTCAGGCATTAGTCTGGCCCACCGAGTATGTTTATATGCACAATACGTTCTACATAGTCGTCCTAATTCTTTCATGACTCTTTCTACTAAATTACTTTGAGGGTGATATTTCGAAATTAAGATATGTTTGATTCCATATTGTTTTATCATATCTTGAAACTTTTGACTAATAAAGGCACTACTGTTGTCAGACACAAGTTGTTTAGGAATGCCCCAGTTAACAAAGTAATTTCGAGTAAGACAGCGTATAACGCTTGCTGTATTCGCTCGTTTCAAAGTATATAGCTTCACATGTTTGGACCAACATTCCATTACAACAAACACGTAAGTAAATCCTCCTGAACTACGAGGCAGAGGGTTGAAAAAATCTAGTGACAGTAGATCCCACAGACCTCGAGGAATTACAGCATATAATTTATAACGCTTGGATTTTTTATTAACTTTAACCTTTTGACAGATTTCACAAGTCCTAATAATACTTCTCACAATACGGGACATACTTTTGAAATAATAATACTTCATTAGATGTTTAATACATTTATGAATTCCAAAGTGCCCATAACCTTCATGAATATAAGTAATTACTTCGTACACAGCAGTTTTCGGAATGCAGATTTTCCGTCTCTGGTGTTCCCTCTGTGCTTTCTAATACAACAAGTCGTTGAAATATAACCATGCACCCCTGGTGTTAACTGTTTCGTCCCCATTTTTAAGGTTTTGTATAAGTTCCCTATATTGATCGTCATTTCTTTGATTGCATCTAATAGCAGTTACTATCCGTTTAACCTTACGTTCGTTCTCCTGAGTTGAAAGGAAATAAACATGGTAATTTGTTCCTGGTTCTTCTGAAATGTTAATATTCTCCTTTCCTACTGGAAGTCTCGACAAAGCATCCGAAACTATATTTTGAGATCCTTTTATATACCTAATTTCGTACTGAAATTCTTGCAAGCATAATACCCAACGTAATAATCTACGGTGAAGTAACCGACAATTGTTCAAAAAGGTTAAAGCCTGATGATCAGTATATACAATTGTTTTCCTTCCAATTAATAATCCTCTAAATCTTTGAAAACCCCATACCACTGCGAGAGCTTCCTTCTCGGTTACAAAATACTTTCTTTCATGATTATTTAAAGTTCTACTAGCGAATCCAATAGGCTGATATAATCCCTTTCCATTGGTCAGATCACCTTGGAATATTACGCAAGATACAACATAATCAGAGGCATCCGTACACATACAAAAGTTCTGATTGAAATCTGGATGGTATAACATGTTAGCTTCTGTTAACGCTCCTTTTATCTTATTAAAAACTTCCTCTTCCTCTTTTCCCCAGAGCCATACTGATTTCTCTTTTAATAAATCCAGTAATTTAGGATTAACAATATCCTGCCCTGGAAAAAATCTTCTCAGAAATCCTACCATTCCTAAGAATGATTTCAGTTGTTTCTGATTTCTAGGACTCGGGCATCAAGCAATAGCTTCAATACGTGCTGAGTCTGGCCTAATACCTTTACTGTCCACTATATGCCCCAAGAATCTCACTTCCTCCTTTCCGAAGTAAGACTTAGTTAATTTTAAAGTAATTTCTCTGTCAATTAAATGGTCAAACAACTCCCGTAATATCGTTATGTGCTCTTCCCACGTTTTAGTGGCTACCAAAATATCATCTACATATAAAATAATCTTTTGTAATAATTGCTGACCCAAAGCAGAATCTAATGCCCTAATGAAAGTTGATACTGATATATTAAGTCCAAAAGGTAAAACTTGGAACTGATATGATCTACCTTCAAAGAGAAAAGCCGTATATTGCCGTGAGTCCGGGTGTAATATTACTTGATGGTAGTCAGCAGTTAAATCCATTGTACTCATATAACGAGAACCAGCAATCTTAAGTAGTATGTCCTCCATAGGAATAGGTCTGTCTCTCTCCATCTCTATAATTTTGTTTAATTCACTTGCATCCAGAACCAGTCGTATGCCACCAGTAGCTTTCTTAACTACCCACAAAGGACTGTTAAAAGCACTACATGATCATTCGATAATATTCTGTTCTAGGATCTTACTTATTTCTCTACTAGCTGGTTCTCTGAACTGTACTGGAATAGGATAAGGTTTCTTAAAGAATGGTTTTTGATCTTTAATCTTAAGTTTACAAACGTAATCTTTGATTCTCCCCGGTTCATCTGAGAAGACAGCTCTAAATTCTAACAATAAAGATTCCAACTCTTCCTTTTCTCGTTCTGATAGACAATCCGTAGAATAACATTTTTCTTTCACTTCGGTTTCGATACCATTACTAGCATCACATTGGTATACTTCATATTCAAGATCACTAGAATCTATTAATAGGTTCATGGTCTATGTGTACTTAATCTGTAATGATTTGTAGCAATTTTCAGGTACTTGATTATTAGCAAACCTCACTTTAAAAGCACATGCCTCCTTATGGATGGTTAAGGAAGAGTCTTTAAAATCTAATATAGCTTTATATTTACACAGCCAATCTATACCTAAAATTATGGCCACATTCAAGTTGGCTACGACAAACACAGAGTGAGCAATTAATTGTTTAGAAATTTCAAAGTTAAATAAACTTACTCAGTAATATTTTGACTTCTTTTACCAGTAACTCCTATAATTTTCACCCCAGTTACAGGTAAGGTTGGGAAATTCCAATACTTTCTTTTAAGCTGAAATAATTCTTTAGATGAAATACTTACTTCGCTACCCAAATCGATTATAATATTTACTTCAGTATCTTTAATATAACCTTTAATAATGGGTTCATAAGTTATATTCTTCGTTATCTGATTGTCTTCCTGAAGTAAATCTTGTTGCCAATCACCTTCCTTTTGGCAGCTTAACGATAAATTGCAATTGGGTCTTGTATAATTTTGACTAACAGTTCCCTTTAGTCGACCCGTACTAAAGGACTTTACTAGTTTTCCGAACTTTCTATGATAACGTCACCTACAACTTGACCTTCATTAATTACTTGAGGATGATTTATCTCATTATCGTTATTGTGTAATTTCCGCATTTTAGAGTTATTACCACGATTTTGTTGGCTCTCTTTATCTTTAGATTGACGTTTTATATAACAAAACCAGCTATGATTTTTGTTGTTAAATTTTCGTGGTTCTTAATTATTATTATTTCGAGGATTGTCATTTCTACCAAATCTAAATTTCTCGTCTTCCCGTTCTCTATTAAGTATATCTAACTGTTCTAAATATCCTAATAATTCGCAAGGTTGTGACCATTCCCTTTCTATCATTCTTTCCTTTACATAATACGGTAACCTGCTAATTAGGACTTATATTAGATGATTTTCAGTAACTGGTTCTTCAATTAATTTAGCATGGTTTAAATGCCATTCGAAATAATTCCTATAACCTCCCCACCATTTAGAATATGGAGGAGGGTCTAACAACTCTAAAGTTAAGTGTTGTTGTTTTCCTCTTGACCAGTAATTTTGTTTAAACTGCTTAACAAAATCATCCCAGTCCCTAAATTCAGCTCTATGCAGTACTGCCCATTCCACAGCTTCTGCTTCTAAATGTCCTATTACAAATTGAATCCGTTTTTCATTACTCCATTTAGGAGATAATGAAGTTTCAAAAGCTTTTATAAATATTATAGGGTGAAGTTCGCCTCCTGGTTTGAATACAGGAAATCGACTTGCTACATTTGAATTTGTCATTATATCATCCCAATATTTTGCGAGAGAAAGTTGGATTTTGTTTAGATTGCAGAGACGGAGTTGCGTCGGATTTGCTTGCCGTGATTTCTTTATTTGCGTTGTTGTCGTCCGAGCTAGCAAACACGATGCGACTGTTGTCTCTGATTACGTTATTACATCTACTACTTGAAATGTTTTCAATATTATCTAAACCGAGCGAGGTGGCGCAGTGGTTAGCACACTGGACTCGCATTCGGAAGGACGACAGTTCAATCCCGCGTCCGGCCATCCTGATTTAGGTTTTCCGTGATTTCCCTATATCACCTCAGGCAAATGCCAGGATGGTTCCTTTGACAGGGCACGGCCGATTTCCTTCCCCATCCTTCCCTAACCTGAGCTTGTGCTCCGTCTCTAATGACCTCATTGTCGATGGGACGTTAAACACTAATCTCCTCCTCCTCCATTATTATCTAATTCCGATAACCGTTAAGTAATTTCCTGTATTCGCATTTCTGTATTGGATACTCAGTTAGCTAATATCGATTCTTCACTGTGTTCACGATGTGAACGCTCTGTACCTTAGTCAATGTTGTTATCTTTGGAAGTCTCAAGGTTACTGCATATTTCGGTAATTAAAAATTTCATGTTTTCTATTTCAGTATGATCTTTTTCTACTCGATGAGTTAATGTCTCTAATTCTACATTATCTATTGAAGAAATCTCTACAGGTTTGGTAGAAACCTCTTTAATAGGTTCTAATAATTCTCTACGAACAGTTTTTGTTTGCATAGAAAATTCATCTCGTAACTTATCGTTATTTTTCTCTATTTCATTTACAACTAAGACATTGACATTATCTAGTCTCTTGGTTAAGTCAGTAATATCATTTCGCATGCGAGCTTTTTCCTTGCACGATTCCTGGATATGTTCTTCTAACCTTTTACAATTATCAGCAATCTTATTACTAAGTCCTACTAGTTTTTCCTCATTTCAACTTTAGAAGCCTCTATCTTACCACTTAATTCTCGAGTGCTTTCATTAAGATGTTCCTGTAACCTGTCTGTAGATTTTGTTAGCTCCTCTTTTAATCTAGCAGTAGATTCCTCGTTAGATTGTTTTAATTTAGCGATCGCCCTAAAAAGGATCTCATGCTCCTATCGTACACAGATTGTTCTTGGTCTGACATTTCACTTCCCGACATTATTGTAATATATTAACTAGTTACACACGCAGACTTGTAATCGACAATCCTATAAAACACACTCCCTATGTACAACACTCCACTTCCAACTTAAAACAGACTCACCGGACACTAATATTGTAGTTTGTAGTTCTTGGTGATCAGTGTGCTGCTATGGACTGCAGAAGTAACAGCCGTCGATGCAACCGCTGAGATGCTGCGACCCCGCTACCGCAACCGGCAGGACGCTGAGTCGAACACCGGAGACGTCACTGGCTGCAACCACGCCCGGCCCCACCATCGGCAGGCGAAGCCCTCAGCAACACCTCTA
The DNA here is from genome assembly GCF_023898315.1 of Schistocerca nitens. NCBI lineage: Eukaryota > Metazoa > Arthropoda > Insecta > Orthoptera > Acrididae > Schistocerca > Schistocerca nitens. Next base: position 440,389,794 of record NC_064617.1, on the reverse strand, counting down.
CTGCCAGCCGGAAGAACGCCCCCCAGCTGACGTACTGGGCCTGTTAGTTTAGGGAGAAAAACGTTGTTGGAGTTTGCAGCATTCAGCTGCTGCCCAACAGATGGGCCTTCTCGTGGAATAACTGCGTGACCGTACTGCTTGGCTGCGCTCCGTCAGATGCCCACACCCGCAAAGTCGCCGCTGGCTGGTGAAGGCTCCACGAAAACTCGCGTTGACTTCCGAAGGACTCTTGATGTTTTGTTTCGTAGCTGTGTGTCTTAGTTGCGCACAAGTCCTGTTTATAAGGTCGCCACGGTGTAGTGTAACGACGCAAGTTTTGTATAAATGATTTTCTTTTGACATATGACCATGTGCAGACTTCGTCACCTACGTCAGTTGCAACACACTTCAAAATTATTTAAATTCTTTTTAAATTGTCTCTGAATGGTTATTGAACGAAACTGTAAAACATCATCATTTGAGTCGTATGCGCAGAATTACGGCACTCAGTCCAATTTGTTTGAGCAAACTTTTTTCCAATTTAGATGTCGTTTTGTTTCTTCTCAGAAATTATATTAATGAAAGTAATCTGATTTAACAAATATTAGAACCACATTGAATAAACTTTCCAGATTCAAACTCGCGATGAACGTTGTCACAATTAATAATCTTGTCAAATAAATTAGTAATTTATTAACATAATTCTTCATAAATAAATTCTCGGAACACGTATTTAAACTTTGGTAGATCCACTAGTTTATTATCTTCCTATATACAGACGTGAAACTGAGCCTTGACAAGATAGGACTGACCATTTACAACATGATTAAACTTTCTATGACATCATTGTTGTAGAAACATTACAAATTCTTATTTTTCCAGTTTTTAGAAGCACGACGCAACAACTCGGTTTCAGGATCTTCTGTTGCTCTTTGGCTGTCGACCCCCGACGTATAGTGGCCATCAATTTTCTCTCTGGTCCCGGCAGTGAAGATGCTGTCTCCGTTCGTTGCGCCGCCCTCTCCGTACATGAAACATAAAAAATTAAATACAAAACTTTAGACAATTCAAAACTATTACAAATATTACAAAAATACATAAAAAACACTAAATTAACTTATATTCACCTGCAAACTGGGCTTACACTGGTGGAAGGGTGACGCTTCAATTTCGCGTCCCACTACAACAGCCCTCGCATCGAGATACACGGGATAATCTCGAGAGGAGGCGGCATGGCGGCCATTGCAGTTGATACAGGAGGTGGACAATCGCTCTCATGAGCAGCCGTATTACAAGTTGCACATTTGGCCAGGTGTCGACAGGACATTCGAGTGTGGTTGTGGTGAAGACACTGGTAACAGCACGGTAGGTCTGGAATGTACGGTCTGACTGTGATAATTTCATAAACTGCTTCGATTTTTGATGGAAGCACCACTCTATCAAAAGTGAGAAAAGGTGCGTGTGGGCACTAAGGAGGCATCGACTTTTTTCATCACCCGGTTGACTGCAATTACACCCTGATCAAAGAGGTACGTTTGGATTTCTGCCTTCGTCAGACTATCGAGCAGCCTTGTGTAAATAACACTACAGGAAGAATTCAGTATTTGATGGGCCTCGACACATACAGGACAGCCATGGAGGAGGAAGCTCCAAGCAGTTGTGCTTGGGAATCAGAAGTAGTCTCCAAAAGCAAAGTGGCATTGAGCAAACGAGAGCAGGATTTGACAGGACAAGCAATTGCATTGACATCTTTCTGAATAATAAACAGATTTACCATAGCGAAGGACTGACTCCCTTCAGTACATGAAACTGTGAGGAACCATGGTGTGGCTGGGGGGGTCTTTGAATAGTTAGCCTCATTCTGTTTACGTTTTGTAGATGTTGACTATGAAGACGATTGGCTCATTGTGAGAAAATCCCCCATGATTGCCAGTATCTCCGATGGCATGCTCCTTCCAACTGGGGGTCCCTACAGAGGAGGATGCACACATCTCAGGTCACATCTCCTGAACACCCGAAAGAAGGACCAATCAGCAATTTGGGTAGGCAGCAGCTCAGGCATTCACCCCTCACTGGGCCTGGCCTGTACCAGGGGGTAGATGCAAACCCTACCTGTCAATCTGGGGCTGGGAATTACGCATAACCCAGTACTTGTTCTGCATCAGATATGTGGGAGCGCACAGGGAGGAAGAAGAAAAAAGAGGGCCCTCAAACGCCAAAGCAGAGGAAGGATAGGAGAAGGGGAATGGAGAAAGAAAAAGGAATGAAAAACAGTGGAGAGACTGTTCTGATATTGGCTACTGAAAATGCAGAACTCATTTCCAAAAACATCCCAGACATGTTCCGCAAGGGAGGAGAGAATAAAAGCAAGAGGATAGACATTCAGAACAGAAGGGAAACTATGCTGCAAAGGCTGGGATCCCTGGTAGCTAAGCATTAACGGCGAGCCCCCTGCGGGGACATCCATAGTTTTTGGTCCTAAGTCACAGAAATAAAATTACGAAAAATAAATGTAGTCAGTTGACCACAATTCTAATAGGAAGCAAAAAAAAAAAAAATATCTTCGCTGAGTTGCTGCAAAAAATGCGCCTGGAAAAGGAGAGGCTCCTGTTACAAACACTAGCAATTCACATAGTTACCATATGTGGCTGATATTGCTTGTCTACCACAAGCTCGTATTTCAGCTTCACTGTGCGGTTGCTGGTAACTTTTACCATGGAAGAATAGATTTGTTATTGCAAATAGTAGGCACCTTAAGGAAGGTTATGAAACATGTCACTTACAAATTAGTGAAAAAGGAGGCAGTGTTACCCTAAAGTATAAAGGGATTTCCTAAATAGTAATTTTTATTGGATTAAGCTCTTTCCATACCCTTTCTAGAGATTTCAGCCACCTGGCGCCTAGTGTGGAGATATGAAAAATACCTGGTTGCAAGTGCCTTGCTCATGAATCCAGTTTGAGTAAAATCAGAGTGTAATAGGCTAACTCAAAAACTTTAGTGTTATATGGATAGAGCAGAAAAAAAGCTGTATTAAATGCACAAAGGTTCTAGTCAGTAACTATCTTTGTTTATGGACCAGTTTCCAAAAAATACACTTTGTGTCAAGGATCTAGTTTGTACATCGCCTTTCTGAATATTTCCCAAAAAATACATCTTGGGTCAAGACATTCAGATTATACATCACTTTCTGAATATTTTTAATGTAGCAAGAAGAATGGGGATTGTTTAACTTATGAAAACTAATCAAGAGTGGGAAATAAGCTCCTACTCCCCCTGATAATTAGAAAAAGAGAAATTAATTTGATCACAATATTATTGGAGACAGATGAAGACCAGGTGGGAGATAGACTAAGAGAATAACTTCATATGGCAATGAAAGACTTGCACCAAAACAAAGCACCTGGAGGAGACAACATTCTCTCCGTTTGTGGTGATCCTTCAGTCAGGGCCGGCCATTGTGGCCGAGCGGTTCTAGGCGCTTCAGTTTGGAACCGCGCGACCCCTCCGGTCGCAGGTTCGAATCCTGCCTCGGGCATGGGTGTGTGTGATGTCCTTAGGTTAGTTAGGTTTAAGTAGTTCTAAGTTCTAGGGGACTGATGACCTCAGATGTTTAGTCCCATAGTGCTCAGAGCCATTTTTGAACCTTCAGTCAGACAGACAGCCAAGTCACACTATCCCACGTGGTATGCAAGATAAGAGACAAGCGAAACATCCTCACACTTCAGGAAGATGTTATCTACATCTACATCTACATTTATACTCCGCAAACCACCCAACGGTATGTGGCGGAGGGCACTTTACGTGCCACTGTCATTACCTCCCTTTCCGGTTCCAGTCGCGAATGGTTCGCGGGAAGAACGACTGCCGGAAAGCCTCCTCGGGAGGTATAAGTAGGGAGAAGCAATATATTCGATACCTCATCCAGAAACGCACCCTCTCGAAACCTGGAAAACAAGCTACACCGCGATGCAGAGCGCCTCTCTTGTAGAGTCTGCCACTGGAGTTTGCTAAACATCCCGTAACGCTATCACGCTTACCAAATAACACTGTGACGAAACGCGCCGCTCTTCTTTGGATCTTCTCTATCTCCTCCGTCAACCCGACCTGGTACGGATCCCACACTGATGAGCAACACTCAAGTATAGGTCGAACGAGTGTTTTGTAAGCCACCTCCTTTGTTGATGGACTACATTTTCTAAGGACTCTCCCAATGAATCTCAACCTGGTACCTGCTTTACCAACAATTAATTTTATATGATCATTCCGCTTCAAAGCGTTCCACACACATACTCCCAGATATTTTACAGAAGTAACTGCTACAAGTGTTTGTTCCGCTATCATATAATCATACAATAAAGGATCATTCTTTCTATGTATTCGCAATACGTTACATTTGTCTATGTTAAGGGTCAGTTGCCACTCCCTGCACCAAGTGCCTATCCGCTGCAGATCTTCCTGCATTTCGCTACAATTTTCTAATGCTGCAACTTCTCTGTATACTACAGCATCATCCGCGAAAAGCCGCATGGAACTTCCGACACTATCTACTAGGTCATTTATATATATTGTGAAAAAGCAATGGTCCCATAACACTCCCCTGTGGCACGCCAGAGGTTACCTTAACGTCTGTAGAAGTCTCTCCATTGAGAACAACATGCTGTGTTCTGTTTGCTAAAAACTCTTCAATCCAGCCACACAGCTGGTCTGATATTCCGTAGGCTCTTACTTTGTTTATCAGGCGAGGCGACAGTGCGGAACTGTATCGAACGCCTTCCGGAAGTCAAGGAAAATAGCATCTACCTGGGAGCCTGTATCTAATATTTTCTGGGTCTCATGAGCAAATAAAGCGAGTTGAGTCTCACACGATCGCTGTTTCCGGAATCCATGTTGATTCCTACAGAGTAGATTCTGGGTTTGCAGAAACGACATGATACGTGAGCAAAAAACATGTTCTAAAATTCTACAACGGATCGACGTCAGAGACATAGGTCTATAGTTTTGCGCATCTGCTCGACGACCCTTCTTGAAGACTGGGACTACCTGTGCTCTTTTCCAATGATTTGGAAACTTACGTTCCTCTAGAGACTTGCGGTAACAGCTGTTAGAAGGGGGTCAAGTTCTTTCTCGTACTCTGTGTAGAATCGAATTGGTATCCCGTCAGGTCCAGTGGACTTTCCTCTGTTGAGTGATTGCAGTTGATTTTCTGTTCCTTGGACACTTATTTCGATGTCAGCCATTTTTTCGTTTGTGCGAGGATTTAGAGAAGGAACTGCAGTGCGGTCTTCCTCTGTGAAACAGCTTTGGAAAAAGGTGTTTAGTATTTCAGCTTTGCGCATGTCGTCCTCTGTTTCAATCCCATCATCATCCCAGAGTGTCTGGATATGCTGCTTCGAGCCACTTACTGATTTAACGTAAGACCAGAACTTCCTAGGATTTTCTGTCAAGTCGGAACATAGAATTTTACTTTCGAATTCACTGAACGCTTCACACATAGCCCTCCTTACGCTAACTTTGACATCGTTTAGCTTCTGTTTGTCTGAGAGGTTTTGGCTGCGTTTAAACTTGCAGTGAAGCTCTCTTTGCTTTCGCAGTAGTTTCCTAACTTTGTTGTTGAACCACGGTGGGTTTTTCCCGTTCCTCACAGTTTTACTCGGCACGTACCTGTCTAAAAACCATTTTACGATTGCCTTGAACTTTTTCCATAGACACTCAACATTGCCAGTGTCGGAACAGAAATTTTCGTTTTGATCTGTTAGGTAGTCTGAAATCTGCCTTCTATTACTCTTGCTAAACAGATAAACCTTCCTTTTTTTATATTCCTATTTACTTCCATATTCAGGGCTGCTGCAACGGCCTTATGATCACTGATTCCCTGTTCTGTGCTTACAGAGTCGAAAAGTTCGGACTGTTTGTTATCAGTAGGTCCAAGATGTTATCTCCACGAGTCGGTTCTCTGTTTAATTGCTCGAGGTAATTTTCGGATAGTGCACTCAGTATAATGGCACTCGATGCTCTGTCCCTACCACACATCCTAAACATCTGAGTGTTCCAGTCTATGTCTGGTAAATTGAAATCTCCACCTAAGACTATTACATGCTGAGAAAATTTATGTGAAATGTATTCCAGATTTTCTCTCAGTTGTTCTGCCGCTAATGCTGCTGAGTTGGGAGGTCGGTAAAAGGAGCCAATTATTAACCTAGCTCGGTTGTTGAGTGTAAGCTCCACCCATAATAATTCACAGGAACTATCCACTTCTACCTCACTACAGGATAAACTATTATTAACAGCGACAAACACGCCACCACCGGTTGCATGCAATCTATCCTTTCTAAACACTGTCTGTGCCCTTGTAAAAATTTCGGCAGAATTTATCTCTGGCTTCAGCCAGCTTTCCGTACCTATAACGATTTCAACTTCGGTGCTTTAATTCCTATTCCAAAAAAATCCAGGCCTGAAAGTTATGAATATTACAGAACTATCAGTTTGGCAAGTCATGGTTGGTGTTTGATGCAAATTAACTGCAGAAGAGTGGTAAAACTGGTAGACACTCACTGATCTTAGGAAAGGTCACTTCGGTATCTGGAGAAAAGTAGCAACACATGAGGCAGTACTGACCCTATGAAAAATCTTACTAGGTAGGTTAAAGAAAGGATGATGCAACGATGATGGTTTTGAGTAAGGGACTGAATTTTGCACCCACGCCACAGGTTCTGCCATTACCTTCGTTTATCAGCGCCATTGAAGAAGCGGTTCGACCACTCCCCTCGGATTCAGCAGAGAAAATAAGACGTAAACATGCCGTGCAATTATGAAGACTCGCCCACAAAGGAGCAATTTATCTTGGCAGAGAGGGCTGCACTACGTATGCTTCGCCAGGATACTCAGACGGTGGTACTCCCAGCGGATAAAGGTAATGCTACTGTTTTATTCTCTCGGGACGAATACCATGATAAAATGTACAATTTATTGAGTGACAGCATGTACCGGAAGATCAGCAGGAATACCACTAATCGAGTGACGAAGAAAGTTGCTTCACTTCTGAATGATTCTCCCTTGCCACCAGAAGTTGTTCGGCGATTGAAACTAAGTGATGCGTTGCCTCCTAGATTTTATGGACTACGAAAGGTCCACAAGAAGGATGTTCCTCTCTGCCCGATAGTGAGTAACATAGGCCCTCCTACCTATGACGTTGACAAACACCAGGCATCGTTGTTGAGGCCTCTTGTGGGAAAATGAGCACCTCACATAAGAACCTCTGCTGATTCCATTAGTAAACTGAAGTCACTGAAGATCAACCCTTATGATATATTAATTAGTTTCGATGTGCTGCCTTTATTCACAAAGGTTCCCCTTCCAGAACCTCTACAACTTATTGAAAGAAGTTTTGACAAAAGAGATTTCAGCTTTATTCAAACATGTTCTGACTTCTACATACTTCTTATTTAACAACGAATTTTTTGAACAGACGAACGGAGTCGCCATGGGTAGTCCCTTATCCACTCTGGTGGCCAATTTATCTGTGGAAGACTTCGGGGAGAAGGCGCTTGAATCTGCTGACTTAAAACCCACAGTACTCTGGAGGTATGTTGATGATACCTTTGTAATTTGGCACCATGGTGAAGATAACTTGCCAGACTTCTTAAGACATCTGAACTCCCTCCACGATCAAATAAAGTTCACAACAGAAATTGAACAGGAGGGATGCCTTCCATTCTTGGATATTCTGGTTCGGTGCAGAGAGGATGGTACTGTGGGACATGAAGTGTATCGGAAGCCGACGCACACGGATTTGTATTTACCTGCAAATAGCTGCCACCATCCTGACCAGACGATGAGTGGTCTCCGAACTTTGACCCACAGAGTGCATATTATTTCTGACGAAAGCAGTCTGCAAGATGAACTTTCCCACTTACATAGAGTGTTTGAAGACAATACGTACTCCCCACAGCAGATACAGTAGGCACTGAAAATGAAACTGAAAGAGGCCACAAAGAAAGCAGAAGAAGATGAAGGAACCTTTAAATCGATGGCCTTCCTGCCACATGTGGGTAGCCTCTCATCAAAAATAGGACGGATTCTCTGCAGACATAACGTAAAAGTGATTTTTCGTCCTCCACCCAAGGCAACTGCACTCATGGGCTCCGTCAAAGATGATTTGCTGCTCCGGAAATCTGGAGTTTACAAAATTCCATTTGAATGTGGCCTTTCTTACATTGGACAAACAACTCGTACTGTCCAAGAAAGATGTACAGAACACCGGTGGTACACACGACTTTTACAGTCTAACAAGTCGGCAGTTGCAGAGCACTGTATTGAAACTCGTCACAGTAGGTTGTATGACAACGTCGAAATTTTGGCAACTACATCATCTTTTTGGGACTCGATAGTGAAGGAGGCAATTGAGATTTGCTTGACGTCGAATTTAATTAATAGAGATAGTGGTTTCAATCTTGATAAATCATGGAATCCGGCACTTGGTGTAATAAACTCAATAAGACGTCATCACAGCGCAGCTCACAATGATATATCGACATGCCAACACAAATCGAATGCGGAGTCATAGATGTAACTCGCGCTTTGTGCCGTCTCTGCCGCCGATCAACGTCTCTGGCACATTTGCGTCTGTGGCCGCATGCGCAGCTGTGCGGTACACGACTACAAAGGAACGAAGCGAGCACTGGAGCGGCAGTCTTGCGGCTCACTCTGAAGATGGCTGAACGTTACACAGCCGAAATATTAGAAGAAGCAGGAGAATTATTGCGGCTGCACATCTGAAACTTAATGGAACAAAGGCAAACACATTTATTGCATTAGTAATATAGAAAAAGCTTTTGACGATGTTGATTGAACTATCTGAAGATGTAAGGATAAAATACAAAGTCTAAAATATTGTCTAAAATTTGCATACTATTGAAATACAATTGTGTGTAAAGATAAGAAAGGTGTGCAGTACTTGGGAAGCCAGTGAGGTATTGTAGAGGGCGAAACCATGGCTTAGATACAGTATGTATCATCAAAGGGACGTTGTTCCACAAACAATTCTTTTGTTGCACAGGGGTTAATTATTTTGTGTGCTATCCTTCCTGTGAATCATAATGCTAATGTTTTTGAGGGGAATGGCAATAATAAAGTAATGGTATACAAATTCAACAAAATCAAACAATGTAAAATCCAGGATAGGATGTAATAATATGATGAAAAGATGGGTTGCTACTCACCTTATAGGGGTGATGCTGAGTCGCAATAGGCACAACAAAAAGGCCATCTCACAGGAAGCTTTCAGCCAACGAGGCCTTCGTCAAAAATAGACTGCACACACACACACACACACACACACACACACACACACACACACGCAAGGGCACACGCGCACGTGCAAATGCAACTCTCATACACATGACTGCAGGTGTCTGGCAGCTGAAGCCAGACTACAAATGGCGGTATTTGCTGGGAGAGGCAACTGGGTGGGGGCGTGGAAGAGGCTGGGGTGGGGAGGGGGAGGGAGAGCAGGGAAGGGTGGGGGATGGTAAAGTGCTACTGCGGGAACATGCAGGGAAGAGTGGAGAGAGGGCGGGACAGCTAGGTGCAGTCGGGAGGTTAGATGGAGAGTGGGGGAGAGAGTGGTGAATAGTGGAAAAAGGAGAGAAGTAAAATGACTGGGTGCACTGGTGGAATAGAATGCTGTGTAACATTGGAATGGGAACACGAAAGGGGATAGGAGGATAGGGAGAATGGCTAATGAAGATTGAGGACAGAATGGTTACGGGAACTTACGATATATTGCAGGGAGAGTTCCCAATTGTGTAATTCAGAAAATCTAGTGTTGGTGGGAAGGATCCAGATAGCACAGGCTGTCAAGAACTCCAAATCCCTCACGTGGCTGTTTCAGCAATACCTTCACTTTGACAGCTGCCACCCATTCCATACCAAGAAGTCCCTTCCATACAGCCTAGTCACTTGTGGCCGTCACATCTGCAGTCATGAGTAGATCCTCTCAAAATACACCAAGGATCTCACTGAGACCTTTACAGACCGTAATTAGCCCTCTACCCCTTACCTTGTACAAAAACAGATCTCCCATGCCTTAATTTCCAGTCAGTCACATCTCCCAAAGTCCCACCATCCATACACTGAGGAGCATTCCCCTTGTGACTCATTGCCACCTAGAGCTAGAGCAACTAAATTACATTCTCCGTCGTGGTTTCGACTGTCTCTTGTCGTGCCCTGAAATGAGAAATGTCATACCCACTATCCTTCCCCAACCCCCCTCCTGCCACCTGCAATGGTATTCACTGTCCACCAAACCACACAAGTCCTTGTCCAACCTTACACAATCCCTGCTGCAAACCCCTTGCTTCATGGCCCATATTCCTGTAACAGACCTAAATGCAAGACCTAATCCATAGATCCTCCCACCACCACCCACTCCAGTCCACTCACTAACATCCAACTATCCCATTAAAGACAGGGCTACCTGTGAAACCAGTCATGTGATCTACAAGCCAAGCTGCAACCACTGTGTGCAATCGACATGGAGATGACAACCAACAAGCAGTCTGTCTGCATGAAAGACCACTGAGAAACTGTGGCCAAGAAACAACTGGACTATCCTGTTGCTGAGCACGCCACCCAACACAGTGTTCATCATTTCAGTGACTGCTTCACAGCCTGTAGCATCTGGGCCCTCCCCAACAACACCAGTTTTTCTGAATTGCACAGTTGGGAACTCGCCCTGCAATGTAGCTTACATTCCTTTAACCTTCCTGGCCTCAACCTTCATTAGTCATCATCCCTTTCCATCTAGCCCCTTCCCTGTTCCCATTCCAGCACTACACAGCCCTCTATTCCACCAACACACCCAGTCTTTTTACTTCTCTCCTTTTCCACTTCTCCCCTCTCTCCAGCACACTCTGCCTAACCACCCTACTGCTCCAACTCATCCCTGCACGCTCCCACAGTAGCACTTTACCATCCCCCACCCTTACCCTCTCCTTGCCCCAGCCTCTTCCTTACCTCCACCCAGCTGTCTTTCCCATCATGCACTGCTGTTCGTAGTCAGGGACTGTGGTCACGTGTGTGTGAGTTGCATTTATGTTCGCGCTTTATGTGTGTGTGTGTGTGTGTGTGTGTTGGTTGTTTTTGACAAATGCCTTGTTGACTGTGTAAGTAGGCTGTTTAGGTTCTTATATTGGTAACGCCACCGCCACATAGCGCTCTGTATGAAAATCACTGGCTGTGCTGTGTGCAGTCTGTGGCTGGTTGGCATTGTTGAAATATTCTCTATTGTAGTGGGCAGTTGGCTGTTAACAGCACATAGCGTTGCGCAGTTGGAGGTGAGCTGCCAGCAGTGGTGGAAGTGGGGAGTGAGATGGCGGAGTTTTGAGAGCAGATGATCTGGACAGAGACAGTAAATTTGTAAGACTAGGTGTCATGAACTGATATATTCATCTATAGAGTAGGAGTTGCCCACCAAGATGTCTTTCAAATGCTGTTTAAACTGTGCTTTATCTGAAATAATGGTTTAAATGGTTGCTGGCAATTCATTGAAAATTTGCATTCCTGCATACCAGACCCATTTTTGGTCCAAAGTAAGCGACTTCAGGTCTTTATGTACATTGTTCCTATTGTTGTACTATGTACTGAGCTTTTGTTTGGAAACAGATATAGTATTTCCAACAAATTTCATTAAAGAATAAATACACTGAGAAGTAGTGGTTAGAATACCCAGTCCTTGAACAGGTTTCTACATGATGTTCTCGAATTTACACCATAAATGGGTCTTATTACACACTACTGCACTCTAAAAGCTTTTTCTGGGTTTGACAATGTACCTCAAAATATGAAAGTAAAAAAGGTTTGCAAGTTTTATCTGTTTATATCTCCTACATCTGACATCATTTGCATTGCAAATGCAGCCTTGTTTAGGTTCTTCAGCAATTTTGTGGCATTCCCTTCCCAACTGAATTTATTACTAAGTTGTAATCCCAGAAATTTGACATTGCCAACCTCTTCTATCTGTATGTCTTCATATGTTACACACATGCTGGAAAGAAATCTCTTACATGTTTTGATATGCATATAGTTGACCTTTTCAAAGTCTAATGACATTGAATTAACATTAAGCATTTTTTAACGTCAGTGAAAATTTGATTAGTAGCTATATCTAAATACACTCCTGGAAATTGAAATAAGAACACCGTGAATTCATTGTCCCAGGAAGGGGAAACTTTATTGACACATTCCTGGGGTCAGATACATCACATGATCACACTGACAGAACCACAGGCACATAGACACAGGCAACAGAGCATGCACAATGTCGGCACTAGTACAGTGTATATCCACCTTTCGCAGCAATGCAGGCTGCTATTCTCCCATGGAGACGATCGTAGAGATGCTGGATGTAGTCCTGTGGAACGGCTTGCCAAGCCATTTCCACCTGGCGCCTCAGTTGGACCAGCGTTCGTGCTGGACGTGCAGACCGCGTGAGACGACGCTTCATCCAGTCCCAAACATGCTCAATGGGGGACAGATCCGGAGATCTTGCTGGCCAGGGTAGTTGACTTACACCTTCTAGAGCACGTTGGGTGGCACGGGATACATGCGGACGTGCATTGTCCTGTTGGAACAGCAAGTTCCCTTGCCGGTCTAGGAATGGTAGAACGATGGGTTCGATGACGGTTTGGATGTACCGTGCACTATTCAGTGTCCCCTCGACGATCACCAGTGGTGTACGGCCAGTGTAGGAGATCGCTCCCCACACCATGATGCCGGGTGTTGGCCCTGTGTGCCTTGGTCGTATGCAGTCCTGATTGTGGCGCTCACCTGCACGGCGCCAAACACGCATACGACCATCATTGGCACCAAGGCAGAAGCGACTCTCATCGCTGAAGACGACACGTCTCCATTCGTCCCTCCATTCACGCCTGTCGCGACACCACTGGAGGCGGGCTGCACGATGTTGGGGCGTGAGCGGAAGACGGCCTAACGGTGTGCGGGACCGTAGCCCAGCTTCATGGAGACGGTTGCGAATGGTCCTCGCCGATACCCCAGGAGCAACAGTGTCCCTAATTTGCTGGGAAGTGGCGGTGCGGTCCCCTACGGCACTGCGTAGGATCCTACGGTCTTGGCGTGCATCCGTGCGTCGCTGCGGTCCGGTACCAGGTCGACGGGCACGTGCACCTTCCGCCGACCACTGGCGACAACATCGATGTACTGTGGAGACCTCACGCCCCACGTGTTGAGCAATTCGGCGGTACGTCCACCCGGCCTCCCGCATGCCCACTATACGCCCTCGCTCAAAATCCGTCAACTGCACATACGGTTCACGTCCACGCTGTCGCGGCATGCTACCAGTGTTAAAGACTGCGATGGAGCTCCGTATGCCACGGCAAACTGGCTGACACTGACGGCGGCGGTGCACAAATGCTGCGCAGCTAGCGCTATTCGACGGCCAACACCGTGGTTCCTGGTGTGTCCGCTGTGCCGTGCGTGTGATCATTGCTTGTACAGCCCTCTCGCAGTGTCCGGAGCAAGTATGGTGGGTCTGACACACCGGTGTCAATGTGTTCTTTTTTCCATTTCCAGGAGTGTATTTACTTGACTTGCTATTTACTGCAATATTTGTATCATTTGCCAACAAAACAGATGAAGTATTTGGCGATTTAACAGATGAGAGGTCATTAATATACACCAGATAAGGCAATAGTTCGAATATGGAATGTTGAGGAACACCACAAGTAATTAATTCCCGATCAGATGGAGACTAACTGTTTACTCGACATGTATTTTGCATCACCCTTTGTTTCCTGTTAGGGAAGACTTCCACCATTTTGCAGCACTGCCAGTGACACCATAATATTCTAACGCTTTTGAGAGAATGCTGTGATTCACACAGTCAAAAGCTTCTTATAGGTCACAGGAAATGCTAGCAGCGTCTAATTTGTTATCTAATAAGTTAAGTTCATTCACACAGTATGTGTAAATGGCCTTCTCTGTATCAGTAAGCGTAAGGAACCCAACTGTGACTTGGACAATATATTATTTGCAGTTAGATGCTTACGAAGATGCTTGGACACAACCTTCTCAAATCCTTTGAAAAAGCTGTCAAAAGTGAATTTGGTCAACAATTTGACAGTATGCCTATATCCCCCTTCTTGTAAAGAGGCTTAACTTCAGAATATTTTAGCCAGTCTGGAAGTGTTCTGCTGATAAGAGATTTATTACACAACATAACTTAAGGTAGAGCTCAACTCACGTTAACTTTGTTGGTATGTTATCATAACCGTTGGAATACTTTGATTTTAAGGATTTTATGATGGATGCTATTTCTTAGGGAGAAGTGAGTGTTGTTTCCATTTTACTGAAGTTATTTATAGAGACTGGTCTTGGGTATTACTTTGCATTGTTCTCTGAACATGATAACCCCAAGCTGTCAGTAACAGCAAAGTACTTGTTCAAGGAGTTTGCAACACTACATGTGTTTGTTACCAGTGTCTTATTTATTTTACTTTGAAGTGTTACTGGAATTTGCAAAATGCTGAAAATGTATGTATCACAGAATCAACAACAAATTTAAACATCACACAGCACATCTGCAACAAACTATACAAATGCTGGCTTGGTTCCTGCTTTCATGCAGTATGAATGGCCCCAATTGAACAGCTCTGTCAGGAGGGCCAATATAGATCTAGATCAGATGCTTTGGGCTGCTACTTTGTCAAGCATAGGTTTGGTTCCTCTTGATGGTGTTGGTAGGCAGGAGTTCACAAGACATGGCCTGCATCTCAGTAGGAAAGCGAAGGGTAAACTACCTGGGATGATAGCAAAATCTTTAAGGGGGGGCACTGAAATTCATAGGAGTACTTTTTTAGGCTAAGATCAGTATCCAATCATCCTACATTGATTGAAATTAATCTGAATGAAAAGTTCAGACATGTCAGTACTAGTGATGTGAAAATATCACAAGATTCTCATAACAGTACAGTGAAAAATAATGTTAGTATGTCACAAGTTTCACATAAAAGCACAGTAAAACATAATGTTAATATATTGCATCAGAATATCAGGGGATTAAAAAACAAAGTAGATGAGCTTCTTGTTTGTTTAGCAGATTTAGAAACTGAGGGTGGGATAGATGTACTATGCCTATCTGAACATAATGTAGTCACAGGTATAGAAATGGTAAATGTAGGTGGATATAAGCTTTCAGCACATGTAAGTAGAGACACTATGGAGAGAGGAGGAGCTGCCATATATGTTAAAATCGGTCATAGTGTGAAAAATTTGGAAACAAAAAAACTTTGCATAGAGCAACACATAGAAGCATGTGCATGTGAGCTTAAACTAAATAAAGGCACTTTTATAATCATAGCTGTGTATAGGTCTTCATTGGGAAATTTTCAACTATTTTTGAAAAACTTGGACTCTTTGTTGTGCTACCTGTCAGACAGAGGAAAGCAGATTATTGTTTGTGGACATTTCAATGTAGATTTTCTGAAAGAGTCAGATGGAAAACTTTACCTTGAAGTATTACTTGGTTCTTTCAATTTGACATCACTTATTGATTTTCCTTCTTGGGTGTTACAGGAAAGCAGCTGACTGATATATAACATATTCATAGACCAAGATAAATTTAATCAAATAAAAACTTTTCCTGCTAAGAATGGTCTATCTGATCACAATGCACAGCTAGTTACAGTATTTGATATAGCTCCATACAGTAATGCAAAACAGTCCTCCAAAATAGATTGTTCCATTAATGATTCAACACTTCAAAATTTTAGGGAAAGCTTGCAACAGTTAGACTGGGATGAGGTGTGTAGGGAACATGATGCTAATTTAAAATTAAACTATTTCATGATACCTTTGTGAGTATATTTGAAAAGTTTCCCTAAGAAAACTGTGATATATAAATGTAAGAAACCATGTAAAAAGCCATGGCTTACTAAAGGGATAAAAATATCTTGTAAACAGAAAAGTGAAATGTATCTTATAGCTGGGAGGAGTAATGATCCCAAAACAATGAAACATTATAAAAAGTACTGCACTGTATTAAGAAAAGTTATTAAAAAGTCCAGAAGTATGTGTATTATGTCTGAGATTAGCACATCTGATAATAAAATTAAAACAATTTGTAATATTGTGAAAAGGGAAGCAGGGAAACTGAAGCACAGGAAATCTGTATTTCTATCAAACACAATGAAACGTTTGTTAACAAGGAGTCAGAAGTAGAAAACATTATTAATAATAATTTTTTAAGTGTTGCAGAGAAAAGTGGTTCCAGTTATTCATTATGGAAGAGGCAGTACCTATGCAATTTGATAAAATTGAAATTCAACCCACCTCTCCAACTGAAATTAGGGAAAATAATAAATTCACTCAAAAGTAAAAGCTCACATGGAATTGATGGCATTATCAACAGAGTGCTAAAAACTTGTTCCCAACAAATAAGTAGGATTCTCAGCCGCATACATAGTAGCTCACTGAAACAGGGAATTTTTCCAGATAGACTGAAATAGGCTATTGTTAAACCATTGCATAAAGAAGGGGATAGACCTGATGCTAACAAATACCGCCCAATCTCACTTCTGACAGCTTTATCCAAAATTCTTGAAAAAGTAATGTATTCAAGAGTAGCATCACATATTTGTAAAAATGAAGTACTAACAAAATGTCGATTTGGTTTTCAGAAATGTTTTTCAACAGAAAATGCTATATATGCTTTACTGATCAAATATTAAATGCAATGAATAACCGAACATCACCCATTGGGATATTTTGTGATCTCTCAAAGGCTTTTGATTTTGTGAATCATGAAATTCTTCTAGATAAGCTTAAGTATTGTGGTATGAGTGGGACTGTGCGGAAATGGTTTAATTCATACTTAACTGGAAGACTGCAGAAGGTTGAAATTAACAGTACAGATAGTCTACAAAAACCAGCAGAGTCGTCTAACTGTGGAGGTATCAAGATTGGTGTTCCACAGGGTTCAGTCTTGGGTCCCTTATTGTTCTTAATATATATTAACGACCTGCCACTTTATATTCATGAAGATGCAAAGTTAGTTCTTTTTGATGATGATATAAGTATAGTAATCACACCCAAGAAGCAAGAATCAACTGAGAAAATTGCAAATAACGTCTTTCAAAAAATTTTGAAGTGGTTCTCTGCAAATGGACTCTCACTAAATGTTCAGAAAACACAGTTTGTACAATTCTGTACAGTAAATGGCATAACACCATTGACAAATATAGACTACGAATGGAAGTCTGTTGCTAAGGTAGAATATTCAAAATTTCTGGATGTGTGTATTGATGAGAAATTGAACTGGAAGAAACACATCGATGACCTGCTGAAATGGTTAGGTTCAGCTACTTACGCTATTAGGGTTATTGCAAATTTTGGTGAAAACATATCAGCAAATTAGCCTACTATTCCTATTTTTGTTCACTGCTTTCATATTGCATCATATTTTTTGGGGCAATTCGTCATTAAGAGAGAAAGTATTCATTGCACAAAAGCATGTAATCAGAATAATAGCTGGAGCCCACACAAGATCACCTAAAATACATTTATTTAAGGAACTCGGGATATTCACAGTACCTTCGCAACACATATATTCACTTATGAAATTTGTCATTAATAACCCATCCCAATTAAAAAATAACAGCGAAGTACATAGCTACAACACTAAAGAAAGGTTGATATTCACTATTCTGGATTAAATCTCACTTTGGCACAGAAAGGGGTGAATTATGCTGCCACAAAAATCTTTGGTTATTTGCCAAATAGTATTAAAAGTCTAACAGGTAGTCAACCAACATTTAAAAGCAAATTAAAAGAATTTCTGAATGACAACTCCTTCTACTCAATGCTATGTACTTTACAGATGTTAGCAGAAACAGTGATTTGCTTTGACTGTTATCTGTGAGGCAAACAGTAGCCTGTCTTCCTAATCACAGATGATGTAAAATAGCTCATAGTCGGTAATTTTTTTCCTTTGGTCATCTTGTCAGACAGAAGTGTATCATATAATGTAATTATTTACAGGATACCAGATACATTAACAGTAGCATTATATGTACATCTTAAAGCAGAAAATCAAGTGTTTTCCTGGAGGCAATTTCTTAATCAACACTACGTAGCACAATAAATAAGCAATGTCTCTCTCTCTTTTGAAACTCTGAATCAAATCTACATTATGTGGTGCAACTTGTAGATGTACCATGATAATGGAAGAGCCAGAAAAAATTTATAGGATCTCACAGTAAGAATGGTCACAAGAACGTTTTACAAACCTGAAACTAGAGGAAGAAAAGCTTCATAGAGTTCAGTTCATTGTACTAAAATTTTCTTTTATCAAAAACTGAACAGTCACAGCCATATGCGCAGAAAGTCCTCGTGTACTGGATTCATATACAAAAAGAGATATTTCATTCAGCTGTGGAGAATGCATAGCTAAACTTGCAAACAAGTGGAAATAATGTGAAAGATTTAAGATAACACTCTTTGTAACATAGTTTGTCATTTGCTCTTTCATTTTCCTGCTGAGAGAGAGCTGTGCATTCCATAGCAAATGGCCTTGTAGTTCGTGCAGTCACGTTAATTACCCAGTCTTCTCACATCTCTGTATAGTTTTTGTGTGGTGACATTGCACTTCATTGTTCAAGTGCAACACACAAGTATTTTTACCAATTTGACTGTGGTAGAATGAATACTTTTTCTAAAAGAATTTTAGGGTGCCCTTGTGAGGTTTCTCTCACAATCCCTTAAAGCTGTTTTTGCACGATCAGTATTTGTTTGCATGCTCATAGAAGCCATTATTAATATACCAAGAAGAAAAAGCTGTCCTGCGTGTAGCCAAACAACCACCACTTAAATGTATAACAAAGGCTGCTCCTTCTGAAAAGTAGTTTAGTAATTAACTGAGAAGACTGCAGAAGGGGTTTATTAACTTCCTGTCAGGCATAACCTAGAAAACATATCTATTTTCTTAACCCAAGTAACAGCTCTTAGCAACCCAATATTTCATTATTATTGCACTGGAATATTATATATCCCAGCAAAAAAAAAATTATTGGCCTTACTAAGAGACTCTCTTCTTAAGAGTTTATTGTATTTTTTCTTTTCTAATATGAGCTCATATTTGACAACAAATGCTATTTTTTGTATGCAATAACAACTCTCTGTATGGATCTACAAGATGTTTATGAACTGTGGTAAGGAAATACTGCATTTATTATTTAGGTGTATATGTAAATTACACATTTTATGCTAGGTACCTATTTGGTCCCTGGTGGAATAAATAGATCAATCACAAAATTATCAAGAAACATGTAAAATCCGACAATGTGAGACTCCATACGACTTATTTACTTCTACATAATTTATAAATACGCTTCCATTTCTTCGTTACAGTGAAAATGCAATAACAGCCATACTTCTTTCACACTACACCCACATATCAATGGATCAGACTCGTTTCAAAATCATACCTCACATAGACCGAAAAATTTCACCTAACTCGTTTTGATCAGGGATCTCCATCAATCGACATGTGTGCAGCACGTTTAGGTATATGTCATTTTGACGTCACTTCCGAGTGGTTCTGGACCACAATGTTGTGTGTGTTAGGCTTTCCTATTGAAAGCCGTGCAGCTACATAGAATTTGTGGCGTCCTTTGTGAATGGTAGCTCACGAGAATACTATGGAAGCCAGCTTTACAAAGTGACATCTGAGTGAAAAAAGCTGGTAATTCTGTAGATCAGCTGTACTTCCTTTTACTAAAATGGCGGCAAGTGAAGATGTACAAATCACGAGCTCCGCACATAATGAAAAAAAAAAACAAAAAAAAAAACGCGTATACAAGTATTCTCTGCCCAAGAAATACATCGCACTTTATGAAACATAGAAGCACCAAAGAAACTGGTATAGGCATGCCTATACAAATACAGAGATATGTAAACAGGTAGAGCATGGCGCTGTGGTCGGCAAAGCCTACATAAGACAACGTGTTTGGGGCAGTTGTTAGATCGGTTAGTGCTGCTACAGGGGCAGGCTATCAAGATTTAAGTGACTTTGAACTTGTTGTTACAGTCGGCGCACGAACGACTATTTCACGAGTTTACAGTGAAGAAACACCAAATCTCCGATACCGCTGTGCTGGGAAAAGATCCTGCAAGAATGGGACGAATGACGACTGAAGAGAATCGTTCAACGTGACAGGTGCAACCCTTTCACAAATTGCTGCAGATTTCAATGCTGGGCCATCAACAAATGTCAGCAAGCAAAACATTCAACGAACCATCATCGATCTGTACTTTCAGAGCCAAAGGCCCATTCATGTACCCTTGACGACTACATGCCCCAAAACTTTACACCTCGCCTGGGTTTGTCAACACTGACATTGGACTGTTGGTGACTGGAAACATGTTGCCTGGTCGATCGTTTCAAACTGTATCGAGTGGATGGATGGGTACGGGTATGGAGACAACCTCATGAATCCATGGACCTTGCATGTCAGCAGGGGACTGTTCAAGCTGGCGGAGGCTCTGTAATGGTGTGTGGCGTGTGCATTTGGAGTGATATGGGACTCCTGATATGTCTAGATACGACTCTGACAGGTGACACGTACATATGCATCCTGTCTGATCACCTGCATCCATACACGTCAATTGTGCATTCCGACAGACTTGGACAATTCCAGCAGGTCAATGTGACACCTCACACGTCCAAATTGCTACAGGAACACATTTATGAGTTTAAACACTTCCACTGGCCACCAAACGCCCTAGACATGAACATTATTGAGCGTATCTGGGATACCTTGCAACGTGCTTTTCAAAAGAGATCTCCACCCTTTCGTACTCTAAAGGATTTATGAACAACCCTGCAGGATTCATGGTGTCAGTTCCTTCCAGCACTGCTTCAGACATTAGTCCATGCCACTTCGTTTGTGGCACTTCTGCGTGCTCGTAGGGATCCTATACGATATTAGACAGGTGAACTAAGTTCTTTGGCTCTTCAGTGTAATACGTGCTCATGAAGTCATATTTTAATAAGAAACACTGTAAGAAAAGAGCACGTGACAAATCTTAATTCTAGCATGGGACAAGATAGTTGCTATTTGTAAGCAGATGGAAATCACTTAGGCTATTGTCAAGCAATTGGAAGCTGCTGTGAATGGATGGATTGCGAGGGCTATTGACAGTCTTATATCAGAGTTGACGAAAGCACCTCAAGTACTATCCTCTCCCACAGATACTGCCTGTTCAGCAGAAAATACTGTGGTGTCACCGCTAGACACCACACTTGCTAGGTGGTAACTTAAATCGGCCGCGGTCCTGTAGTACATGTCGGACCCGCGTGTCGCCACTGTGTATTCGCAAACGTAGCGCCACCACAGGGCAGGTCACAAGACACGGACTTGACCTCGCCCCAGTTGTACGGACGACATAGCTTGCGACAAGACGTATCACGTCTTCCTCTCATTTGCCGAGAGACAGATTAAATAGCCTTCAGCTAGTCCATCGCTACTACCTAGCAAGGCGCCATGTGTATCATTGCTAATTGCTTACTACTATGCAAGAGATGTATTTCAACAAGAACAAGACTACATTAAAGTTAAGTATAGTAAAATCTCTCTTCTTTTCTTTATAGTTTTTCATCCAGTCTCCTGTTTCAGAATTTACGCCCGTCTGCGTTAGTTTCGCGTGCACCTAGCCACTCATTGTGTCGAGACCTTAGGGAATCGACACAACAATATTTTGGCGACGAGGTGTGGTGCCGCGCCCACGTTGCAGTCTTTGTGTTATACTTGCTCTAATTTGCTTGTGTCATGGCTTCGCCGCAATCTCCAGATGTACTGTCCGAATTTTTTCGCTTGCAGAATCAGCAGACGCAGGCGTTATTGGAAGCCCTTGGACAGCTCGTCCAGGGTCAACGTGCGCTGCAAACCGATGCGGCACCCGCCGCTTCATCGCTACCGCAGCAACGCAACGCTGTCGCACCGCCATTTAGGCCCTTTGAGGCCACAACCGAGAGCTGGACTGAGTGGGCCGATCAGTTCCGGTTCCACCTCACAGCTTATGGAATTCAAGGTAAAGAGCGGCAGCCGTTTTTGCTTTCTTGTGTCGGTGTGTCTACCTACCGTGTGATAGTGAAATTGTTTCCCCGACGCGACGTCGCAACTCTGTCCTACGAAGAAATTTTGTCGGCTTTAGATGCCTATTTCAAAGAAACAGTAAATGTAGTTGCAAAACGGTATACGTTTTTTCGTACAAAACGTACGGCCGGTCAGACTAACAGGGAGTGGGTAGCAACTTTGCAAGGCCTTACTAGAGACTGCGCGTTTGCCTGTGAATGTGGCCTCCCATATTCAGATACTATGGTGCGTGATGCAATTGCACAGAACGTTTCTGATGTTCGCATAAGGGAACAGATTTTGAAGCTAGTTAATCCCTCCCTGCAACAAGTGATAGACATATTGGACAGGCAAGACACACTTGACTTTGCTCAGGCATCATTTGAAACTTCGCCAGCCGTGTGTCACATAAATCGGCCCGCTGCACGGGACGCTAAGCGGCCCTCGCGCCCGACTTCACAGCGGCCGCCTAGCTTGCAACCACGTGCGCCGCGTAAGCAAGCAAATGCAGTGAAATCTTGCCCGCGGTGTGCAACTAGACATTCGCGTGAAAATTGCCCGTCACGCCAAGCTATTTGCTTTTACTGTCACAAGAAAGGACATGTACAAAGTGTTTGCCAGAAAAAGTTAAAATCAGACACTCGCAATAATTCCAGGCCCTTTGCTTCGCGCCGGAATCGAACCCAGGACAATCAGGCTCGTGGACCTTCGCCCATGGACATTCATGTGGTACTTTCCCACCCGTCCAGTGACACTTTAGCTAACAGTGACTGTGTTCGTCCCACCCAAAGTGTGCGTCGACGTCGCCGGAAATCCCGTAAAGTTGCAAGTGCTTCTGGATCTGTATCAGTTCAAATTGCACGAGACAGTCGCTCTTGTCGTCAACAAGACAATAAACTTTTTGTGGACTTAGACTTTGCAGGAAAAGTGATCCCATTCCAGCTCGATACCGGAGCTGCTGTTTCATTGCTCAATTACGACACGTACAAACAACTGGGCGCCCCGCCATTGCGTGCCGCAAATGTTACGTTAACTAGTTACTCAGGACAGCATATACCTGTGTTGGGACAGTGCAGCCTTCTTGCAACATACAAGGGACAGACAAAACTTGTGTCATTTTATGTTCTTCGTTCCTCTAGTGCAGTGAACTTGTTTGGTTTAGATTTGTTTCAATTGTTTCATTTGTCTATAGTAAATCAGGTCCTTTCAGTGAATCAGACTGTGCCTTCCGCCAGTGTTTCTAGTCTTTGTGAAGAATTTGCAGACATTTTTGCACCGGGCCTTGGTTGCGCTAAGAACTATGAAGCGCATTTGGAACTGAAAGACAACGCGCAACCAAAATTTTTCAGAGCGCGCAATGTTCCCCACGCATTGCGTGATGAGGTCGCAAAAACATTAGCCGAATTAGAATCTCAAGGTGTAATTGAACGTGTGCAGGCTTCTCTCTGGGCCTCACCCTTAGTAATTTTGCCAAAACCTTCCGGAAAATTGAGACTTTGTGTGGACTTCAAGGCCACTGTGAATCCACAACTTGTGACTGCTACTTTTCCTTTGCCCCGCCCGGAAGATCTTTTTGACAAACTGTGCCCGGGAAAATATTTTTCAAAATTGGACCTAGCAGATGCGTACTTGCAAATACCTGTGGACGAAGAATCCCAGCGCGTCTTAGTGGTAAACACGCATCTTGGCTTGTATCGCTTCAAAAGACTGCCATTCGGGTGTGCATCCGCCCCTGCTTTATTTCAGCAATATTTACAAACTATTTGTGCGTCGGTCCCTACTGCTGCGAACTATCTGGACGATATTGTGATCTCAGGAAAGACGGAAGCCGAACATTTGCAGAATCTCCGGACATTATTTCAGGTCTTGCGTCAGAATGGTCTTCGCTTGAGGAAGGACAAATGTGTGTTTTTTGCTCGTGACTTACCGTACCTGGGGCATGTCATAAATGCCCAAGGTATACATCCGAGTCCAGAGCACCTTCGTGCCATTCAGGACTTGCCGTCACCGCAGAACTTAAAACAGCTACAGAGTGTGCTGGGTAAGGTAAATTATTATCATCGGTTTGTGCGCAATGCTTCTTCCATTTCAGCTCCGCTTCATCGCTTACGCCGTAAAGGTGTTCCGTTCGTCTGGACGACGGAATGCGAACGCGCCTTTCGCCAGTTGAAATCGGCGTTACTTTCAAATACTTGCCTTACGCCATTCGATCCCCGAAAACCCCTTTTGTTGATGGTCGATGCATCGGATTTCGGGATCGGTGCTGTGCTTGCGCACAAGGATGGCTCGCATGATCGCCCTATTGCCTTTGCGTCCAAATTGCTCTCATCTGCGCAAAGAAATTATTCACAAATAGAGAAAGAAGCTTTAGCTCTCGTGTTTGGTGTTACCAAGTTCCATGACATCTTGTATGGTCGTCACTTTACAATCATCACGGACCACAAACCTTTGACATCACTTTTTCATCCGAACAAGCCTGTACCTCCACGTACAGCGCAGAAATTCATTCGCTGGTCTCTTTTTCTCTCGCAGTACCGCTACGATATCTTGTATCGGTCCACTGCTAAGCACGGCAACGCTGATGCGTTGTCCCGTTTGCCTGTTGCTGAGGATAAGGCATTCGATTCTTCCGAACTTGCTTGCATGTTCATTGATTCGGAAGCCGATGACGTGGTCGCATCGTTTCCGATTGATTTTCGTCGTGTAGCTACAGCCACAGCTGCTGACCCTGTCCTTGCTCCCGTTTTGCGTTTTGTTGCTACGCAATGGCCCTTGTCAAAGTCACGGATCGAGGATCCTTTGGTTCGCCGTTTTTTTGCTCACAAGGAGAGACTTTTTGTACGACGTGGTGTTTTGTTGTTGCGTTCTGATAATGATCAGTCCAGAGTCGTGGTCCCACGTTCGTTACAGTCCTCTGTCTTAAAGCTTCTTCACCAAGGACATTGGGGTATAGTGCGTACGAAACAGCTTGCTCGTCAGCACTGTACTTGGTTCGGAATCGATGCTGCGATTACGAATATGTGCTCCTCTTGCGTGGCGTGTGCCGAACAACAATCCGCACCGCCGCGGAAATTCTTTGCATGGCCGAAAGCCACTTCCCCTTGGCAACGCTTGCACATAGATTTTGCTGGTCCATTCTGGAATGCTCGATGGTTGGTTGTGGTCGATGCTTTCAGTAATTTTCCTTTTGTTGTCCGGATGTCTTCCACGACGTCTTCTGCCACAATCCAAGCCTTGTCTGCTATCTTTTGCATTGAAGGTCTTCCGCAGACTATTGTTTCCGACAATGGCCCACAATTCATGTCCGCAGAATTTCAGTCATTCTGCCAGGCCAATGGTATTCAACATCTGACGTCCGCGCCGTTTTCGCCTCAGTCAAACGGTGCCGCTGAACGATTGGTCCGGACTTTCAAGTCACAGATGTTGAAGTTGAAAGAGTCGCATTCTCGGGAGGACGCTTTGTTGCTCTTTTTGTCCTCATATCGCTCTCAGCCCCGCGATGGTCGCTCGCCGGCTGAGTTGCTCCATGGTCGTCCTCATCGAACTCTGATGTCTTTGCTGCATCCGCCACATCAGGTTCCTGTGCAGCGGCAGACTCCTGCTTTTGCTCCTGGCGACGTTGTCTATTATCGCAACTATCGCGGTTCACAGCGTTGGCTCGCAGGGCGCATTCTTCGCTGTCTCGGCCGCGCGATGTATTTGGTTTTGGGGGCCTCTGGTGAGGTGCGTCGGCATCTCAATCAGCTGCGCCTCTGTCGTCGCCTGGGTTCTGCCGCTCCCCGTCTGCTTTCAGCGACGGAGCCGTCAGGTCAGCGCCCTGGGGACCCATCTACTGGCTCGCCTCATCCCCAGGTGTTACCGACGATGCCTTCCATTTTGCCTCATGGCGTCGCGCCGCCGCAGCCGCCGCCGGCGCCGCCCGCAGCGGACGCTTCGCTGCAACCGCATGGCGCCTCCCTGGGTCACGCGCCGCCGCTTGCTTCCCGTGACCAGCCGTCCTCCGCCATGGACTTCTTGCCCGCTCCGGACCAGATGTCGTCTTCGCCCGTCGGGTGCTCCGACCACATGGAGGTCGACCCTTCTGTCTCATTACGTGCGCAAACACCTCATGTTGACGTGCACCCTGGACTAGGTTTGCAGGCGTTTCCTAGCTCCCCTCGGACCGAATGGCCGGGTGCGGGTGGCACAGCCTCGCCTGTTGTTCGGCTCCCCACCTCATCGCATACGTCAACATGGGGTCCCCCCCACGGCGGGCGGAAGCCTTATCTCACGACCGTTCGCCGATTTGCGGGGGAGGAATGTGGTGTCACCGCTAGACACCACACTTGCTAGGTGGTAACTTAAATCGGCCGCGGTCCTGTAGTACATGTCGGACCCGCGTGTCGCCACTGTGTATTCGCAAACGTAGCGCCACCACAGGGCAGGTCACAAGACACGGACTTGACCTCGCCCCAGTTGTACGGACGACATAGCTTGCGACAAGACGTATCACGTCTTCCTCTCATTTGCCGAGAGACAGATTAAATAGCCTTCAGCTAGTCCATCGCTACTACCTAGCAAGGCGCCATGTGTATCATTGCTAATTGCTTACTACTATGCAAGAGATGTATTTCAACAAGAACAAGACTACATTAAAGTTAAGTATAGTAAAATCTCTCTTCTTTTCTTTATAGTTTTTCATCCAGTCTCCTGTTTCAGAATTTACGCCCGTCTGCGTTAGTTTCGCGTGCACCTAGCCACTCATTGTGTCGAGACCTTAGGGAATCGACACAACAAATACAATATGTCACTACTCGTCCTCTTGATTGTGAATGGTGTGACAGTCACAGGTCCAGACATTCTTTACAGAAGAGACAGAGACAAAGGAGAACTCAGGATATTAAACCCACCCCACCAACAAAGAAGTTTGAGGTGCTGTCTCCCACTTAAACTGAGCCAACAGGATTCACTTCACCTGTTCGGAAAAGTGCTGTCGAGGCGAGCAAACTCGAAAGGGTAGGGGTCTATTAAACGTCAGCAGTTCACACATATGGTGAATGATACTACCTCTTACGCAAATGGCAGCAAGGGATGGGAAGAAACACCAAGTGCACTCAGGTGTGTGTGTCTGGGGGACTCATTTAACATGTTGAAAAGGCAATTGTGGCAGCCATTGAGAGAAGTGGATGCCACCAACTGCAGATTGTGACACATGTTGGAACGAACGGTGTCTGTCGTCTGGGATCTGCGGTTATACTTATACCACACACACACTTAATGTCAAAAGTACGACCATACCGGATATCATGCGAAATTTGTGAGCAGTCTGAGTTTTTCTTGCTAGGGAGGATGCAGTAAGTTATCTGGGATGGAGATTCATTGCCAGATGTAGAGATAACTTTGGGTGTACCCAGAAGAAACGTGTTGGATCCCTTGCTACGCATTATATATATTAATGACCTTGCAGACCATATTAATAGTGACATTAGACTTCTCACAAATTATGTAGTTTTGTATAATGAAGTACAGTCCAATTACACTGCACAAATATTCAGTCAGATTTTGATAAGATTTCGAAGTGGCACAAAGATTGGTAACCTGTCTTAAATGTTCAAAAATGTAAAACTGTGCATCTCACTAAAAACAAAACGTTGTATCTTATAATATCGGTGAGTCATAATCGAAATCGGTATACTCCTACAATTACCTGGGTGTAAAGTTTAGTAGGGACATGAAATGGAAAGATCACATAACTTAGTCGTGAGTAAACCAGGTACCAGACGTCAGTTTATTGGTAGGATACTAAAGAAACACAGTCAGTCTACAAAGAAGACAGCTTACAAATAACTCGTGTGATTAAAGGGCTTGCACAAAAATTAGCAGAAAGAACACATGTGTGCACATGTGTTCTCATGTCCACACACTGCCTCATTGTGCAAGCAGTCTGCTATGCATCCCACTCTTTGGTAGTGAGATTTTAGATCTTCTTCTTGGGAAACTGCAGTGGTAAATCTGGCAATAACATTTCGTTAGTTGGTAACTGGCATATTATAAACCAGTTTGGACTGTTAATTTTGCATTTCAAACAAAGCAATTCAAAGAATGTTCCTGAAACTGGAAAATACGTAACTAAGTCGCTCAGTCGTTATGTGAAGATTAATTGGCTTTCAATACATAATTTGTATTTTATTGTATAAAAAGTTGTTAACACAACTTTAACTATGGAAGGTTATAAACATAGATTAACATAATCAGAATCGACAAATGTGGACATTTCTTAGAAATCTGAATCCACTAGAACAGAGGTCGCGTTTTTTTCAATTTCGTATTTTTTGTGTCATCATTGTCCTTTACTTCAATTTCTTGTAGTCTGTTGAGGAGCTACACATACCTCACCTTTTCTTTCGTTCAGATGTCAGGCTCCTCTATTATTATGCTATTAAGCAGCCACAGCAAGAATATTCATCCACAGTTGTCACATATCAGTGCCGTTTTGATGAATTTGTAGGTTTCTTATGTGTTTTCCTACTTTAAGACTTATCTCATTCTTTACAGTAGTATGACTGCACACTTTTTTATCTTATACTGATGCTCAATGCATCACATCTCAAAGTTTTATTCAAACAATTTTCAGAGGTGGCTTTGCATATGACTTTTCTTTGTCCATAATCATCTACAAATTTCAGCGTGGTTCCTGTGTAATCAATAGAAATTATTGCACCTGAATCACCTGAACATACTACAGAACAAAACATGCATAGGCCCCAGTTGCCTTCCGTCTGGTAAACAGTGTGAGAGATTCCCTCCTAACACAGGAAGCAAAGTCTACTTATGCATGGCCTCCATTTAGAGGAAATGAAGCAGCTCTTACATAGTTGTAGCGTTACAGTGTATAAATGTGGTGATGAAAAATAATAACACAACACATATACAATATAACATACTTTTATTAAGGAAAGGAGCATCCATGTCAGAAGCATCTGAACTCAGCAAAGTCATCTAGCAGTCAGAGAGATTTTGTGCAAGGCCCTGGTTGACTGCCAGCGATGGTGTTTGCTGACGAAATGTTCCCACAGGGTTTCCTCCCCCACCTCACCCTGTAGCACGGAACACTATGAGGGAGGCTGTATGAAGTGTGGGGGTTGGTGAGGCTGCATGGAGGTGGAGAGGTCTTCCAGGAACGTTGTTGTCAGCAGCAGAATGATCGTTGGGAGGTGATGTATGCCGAATGACATACAGGTGGTAGTCATGGAAATGGGATTGCATGCGGCATGTGGTGGGGGCGACCATATTATGAATATTTTATGGCATTGAGGCACTAGTGTGAGTCTTTTATGGCACTATCAATGATGTGGAATTCGTTGGAGGGTAGCATGGGACAATGATTATGAGGATACTGTCAGCGGAAATGTGGGAATTGAGAGCAACACTATCAGTGTCAAGTGGTGTCATATGATGGAGCTGTCTGCAGTCTAGTGGTCTGTATGTTGATCTTTGATGAGCTTGATGTTGTGTTCTTTGGAGAGGAATACACATCCAGTAGCAGTTCGAATGCCAATGATATGGTGCAGTAGTGGAGGCGTGGCAAGTGTAGCAGAGGGCGAGAGCTTGGCAACAGTTGTCGTTTGGTGAGGTATCTTTTAGTGTCCACACACGTTAGAGTTTGTTAACAAACATTGTTGTAGTTTTCCCATTTAATAATATGTGAAAGGAATGATAGCCTCTTTGAAGCATCTTGTTGGGGCCTGAGTATAGGTGGTGTAGGGCAGGTCATGCTGTATTGTCTTGTAACTTTACAGAGACACAGTCTTTAGGTGCTTGTAGTAGAAAGACTTCAGGCACCACCTGTGAAAGGGGGTGGAATTGCACAGAGGTTAGCGATGTGTGCTTGACCAGAGAGACCGGGTTGGATAGATCTGGAGGCGTAATTGTTGGTTCTTGGAGCACAGAGATAGCGTCTCCCTTTATAGGATTTCAGCCAGTGAGTATCCAAGGTCATGTTTTTGTGCTGTGCAGGCTCCCAGGAGTACCCACAGTAATGCCTCAGCCCATTGCCCACTGTGGCACATGAACTAGTGGCTGTCATATTCCACACTTCAAGGAATATGGTTAATTCGAACTGCTGGCTCTGGTCAGTTGTGATCGAAATGGGGAAACCATAGTGTCAGATCCACATTCTAATAAATGCTTTGGTGGTAGATTAAAAAATGGTTCAAATGGCTCTAAGCACTATGGGACTTAACATCTGAGGTCATCAGTCCCATAGACGTAGAACTACTTAAACCCAAGTAACCTAAGAACATCACACACATCCATGCCCGAGGCAGGATTCGAACTTCCAACCGTAGCAGCAGTGCGGTTCCAGACAAGCCCCTAGAACCACTCTGTCACAGCGGCCTGCGGTGGTAGATTCAGCTGTCATCTCTTTTAGTAGTGTTGATTCAATTCACCATATGACACAATCAGTTGTAGAGAGAATGTAGCAGTAGCCATTTGAGGCAGGTAGTTGACTGATGAGGTCTCTATGCATGTGTTGAAAACACCTTTTTGGAATTTCAGAGCGAATAGGGGGCAATTGCTCTTGGCATGAAACTTCTCTCTTTTGACATGGGACACAAGCATGAGCAGTAAGTTTATAGATTTTCTTCATTTAAGCTATATGAACTGGTCGGACGCCAGGTGAGCAGTTGGGTGAATGCTGGGGCATGCCAAGTTGTGAGTTGCTCAAAGATGACTCGGTGGAATTGCTGAGGTACAACAGGACATGTCCAATTTTGTGAAACATCTCAGAGCACCTGGCAGGTCGCACCTGTCATAGGTCAAAGTTCAGTCCATAGATTCATAAATAGATCATGAATGAGGGCTTGTAATTGTTGATCACATTGTTGTGCATCAGTAAACTATCCATAGTTGAAGTGAGATAACGAGGTGTTCATACATAAGAAATAGTCTGCCACAACATTCTCTGCACCTTTAAGGAGACAGACATCTGTAGTAATCTAAGTTCAAAATGATCAGGGGCAAGGATCCTTGGGTGAGTTTCAAATAGAGTTGGAGAGTGGATGGTGCTCAGTGTAAATGATCAGGGAGAGTCGTTCTACATCTTGCGTGAAGTAACACACTGCTTTGTACAGTGCTAATAGTTCCCTGTCATATGCAGATTACTTGCTTTGTGATGGCATGAGCTTGCTTGAGAAAAAAATGGAGTGGATGCTGAATGCCCCCCCTCCCCTCTTGTTGTAGCCTGTACCTATGGTTGAGTCATTGGCATTTTCTGTTGTTATGATCAGCTGTGTCTCAGAGAGGGCCTGCGTAAGGCAGCCTTTAATGTAGTCAAAAGCAGTCTGCATCTTAATCGTCCACATGAGTTTGCATATCCCAGTGATTTTCTTGCCAGTGAAGGCTGTGTTAGTGGTACTTGCAGAGGGCTGCCTGTGGAAGGTGTATTCTGTAGAAATTTAAGAACAGATGTAGTGTTAGATAGTCTTGCAGTGGTGGCAGTAGCTGAATAGTCTCTATAAGTTATGGTGTAAAGACAGATGCCTGAAGCATTTACGAAATGTCCAAGGAAGCTAACTTCTTTAACTTGAAGTTGGCATTTGCCTTCGTCAATCACAATGCTTGCCACTACAGTTGGTGACGTTATTTATGTATTGTCTATGCTGAATGATACAATATATTCGATCAGCAAGTTCAAGGCAGGTGAGATGGCAGGGTACAGTGGCTTTCGCAATCTCAAGTTTTTTCTGCTGGTGGGGGGGGAGGGGGAAGATGACATCACTTCCCTAAAATGGCTAAACAGAGTGACAAATTTCTTATCATCACTGATGCCATTACTTGAAGAAAGATACTGTCAACAGTTTTGAACCACAAAGTTTGTTGACCTGTCTGAAAAGGGGGTAGCTTAAGATGTGTCATATGGCCAACAGATTGCCAAGGTGACATTCACAATGGAAGAACAGCTCAGCAGGTACTGCCCGTACACGGCCTCATATGATTCTAGGTAGGCAATGTAGGATACAATGCACCTAGCTGCATGAGGTCTAGAGGCATGAATGGCACAGCTGAATGCGAGTAGGCATGAATCCAGCTGGTTGGGTTGGTGTAGCTCCGGAGTAGTCCAGTTTGCAAGCAAAGTGGGGTGCAAGTGAGATCTTGTAGTACATTATCTGTTACACTCCATTGTTTGGCACTGTTGCACACCACCATAGCACTTCTCAAAGAGTGTCATTGTCACTTTTTATCATATGAGATGCATGAAGGATGTTACCCGTAGTACAAGAACCTTTTACCAACAGCCGAAATTGCATGACAGAATAAGGACATGACCACAACATTGTAGTTGTTGATATGGTGCCTAATTGGTGGTGATGATAAATTGACCATCAAGGAGTGAGATTGAGAAGATGCATAATAATATTGAGAACATTAAAACTTGAAGTATATGCATAACCTGGAAATATTGTGCCATCTGTGGGCAGTATTGACAATATCTTATGCATGCTACACATTCCAAGGACGGTAGGTTGCATGGAAAATGACTTCAACACAAGACAAAAGAGCATTATCATTAGGGTATATCGGAATGTGTAAATCATTGCCAGCATTGTGGAATACTGGGACAGATAACCACAGAAACAGAAGTTCTAAGAATGATGTATCATATGATCTGTTGCTCAGAAAATATAGGGAATGTACACAAAGGAAACCTTTTTAAAAATTTTATTAATGCAAAGTTATGAATAAAAGAATATCAGAGATTTATTTTTGTGTATATATTACCTACACAATTCTAATTCATTAGTGCACATATTATTGCCTAACACATTTCCATAAGTGTCTCGAGTACTGTGAGGTGAAGCTGTGCTGGTAAATTTCAAGTTTTCAAAAGAATTGCCAATAGCAAGATATTGTAGCATAAGTGCCCACTTGGTGGAACTGCTTCTTCCATTGTAGTATTTTGTTTTTTGACGATGAGAATATGGGTATCTGTAGAAATTTATCTGGGTAGGTGTGGCAGGGGAGAACAGGGAACTGCCTATGTATGGTGATGCCAATTTATGGGGAAAATTATTTCCAGTAATGTATCAAATGTTAGACTGTCATCCTATGACGCTATAAGTATTTTTTTCGTTCAACCTCTACTTCCTCAACAAGTTTTCATGAATGGTCTTTGGTGCTGCTTGAGCCAACTTTTTATCTACCTTTTTTCCGCTTGCAATACACTAGAGCCATATTATTGTGCATCGTTGACGACTATCTAGGATCCACTGTAGATACACACAAATACAAATGCATAGTCCCGCTGCTGGGAACATTAGCATATGTGCGAAGTTGAACAGGAAAAACGCATTGTGTTGATGCTTCTTAACTGGTACACTGGGATGTACCAGACAGTGATTAGCTTGTAAAAAGCAATTCTTTGCAGCAAAATAAAGATCAAATGTTTTGTGAAACAGGTACAAAATAAAAATGGTCAATAAAAAATTATTTTTTCAATGTGACAATATAAACTACAAAAGGACTTGAAATACATACAGTCATATAACAGTGCAAATACATCGCAAACAAAAGTTATGAAAAGTATGTTAGGCCTAAAATTTCACTCACAGAAAACACAGTGAAAATGATTTCCAGGTGCCATTAAAAACAGCTTCAGTATGCTAGAGGAAAACAAAAGTAAAGAAGAAAAGCATTCAAATTAAATCACAAAAAAGTGTGCTTACAAATATAGCGAGAAATAAAGGGATAAAATTTTTTATGTGAACATGAACTTGGAGAGACATGGACTAGCGAAAATTGTATGGGAGGAACATGAAGAGACATAGTATCAAAACTGAAAGCAAAAATATCAAAGTTATCTACCTAAATGAACATTGGTTAACTGTGGGCTCCACAAAAATTTCAAATAAACAGGATCCTCTCAATCTATTAAACAGCTTTTCTAAAAGAGAAAGATCATATGGAGGCTCATGCATACTTCTGGATGCCTATTTAACATACAAAAGAAAAAACATTTTGATTACTTGAATGAGGAGTGCTCTTTTGAATGTGGTTGAGTTGAACTAAAAGAGATGAACACAGTAATCATATTAGTTTATAGAATACCAGGCAGTACAATAACTAAAGTTTCTTGCCCAACTCCAGTGTCTTCTAGAAAAATTTAAGTAAACAAATAAGAAAAATATTACTATGGCAGTTGCTTTGAATATAAATTTTGTAAGTCATGACATTAGCTCAAAACAATTTTTTGACTTAACTCAAAACTGAACTTTTAAACTAACTTTAGTGTATTCAATAGAAAAAACGCCCAAGCAGCTACTTGTTTTGACAATGTCTTAACAAATTGCGTGTTTTACAGCGAAAACAAGTTCTATTTGGATTTAAATATTTATTGTTAACAAAATATCAAATGCCATTTTGAAATGAAAATTTATTCGAAGAACAACAAAAGTATGACAATACCAGAACACAACCAGCGAATAACAAGAACACTCTTTATATCACAGACAGCCATTATAAACAACTGAAAAGAGAAACAATTTCCAAAGATTATTAATATACACATATATAACAACATTGAAAACACTAATACTTTCACACTCTCCCATCATGTTTTTATATATGATGAAGTAGACACACTATCAGCAAGTTCCTTCATTAACTATAACTTTGTAAATGGCAATTCTTTTGTCGAATGTCTGCTGGTTGCCTGTTGGTTGGTGTGTAATCCACTCTAACCCTCTTCTCTTTAACTAGCTGACAAATGTAATGATACCTTGTCTCTGTATGTTTGGATTGTTCATAAAATCCTGATCCATTAATTAATTTCGTAGCCCTCTGGTTACCTATTGGCAAAATAGGAACTGAGGACTCATCAACAACTGCAATTTCTTTCAGTAATTGATCTAATCATACAAATGATTTGCAAGTTTCACTTGCAGTCACATATTCTGCCTCCATTCAAGAAAGAGCAACACACTGCTGTGATTTACTTTTCTGCAACTTGAGTAGGATGCCACTTGTCTTATGCTTTTCTCCCCACCATGAACAAAATCAGAATAATCTTCAATATTACAGTACTCATTTTTTCAAACTTAATCATATCTGTAACTGTCGATTTAAGGTACTTGAATATTCGCTTAAGCATAGCAAAATGTACCTGTGTTGGTGAGTCTTGAACTCTCGATACAACATTAACAGCATATGATAAATCTGGTCTTGTACTTTTGTTAAATACATCAAACTTCCAACCATTTCTGGATACAGTTTAGTATTATTAAAAGGCGGCGATTCACCTGATATCCATGCTAGTTCAATGGGTTGAGATAACGGTTTTGCATCCATCATACCATATTTCTCTAAAATTGTCTTCTCTTAGAACACAGTTGTCAAATTTCTTGATTTGTAATCCCAAGTAGGAATCAGCCATTTCTACACTGATCTGAAAAGATTCACCCTATCATTCTATAAACTAAGTTGTTGCATCATTAGAGTCTGTGGCCAATCCATCATCAACATAGAACAGCATTATGAGCTTTTCACCAGAGAACATATATGGATCTAAACAGCTCTCCTGCAAATTAGATTCATTAAGAAATTTAAGTAGTGAAGGCAGCAGAGGATCAAGTAGGTAAAAAGACGAGGACTAGCAGAAATCCTTGGGTAACAGAAGAAACATTGAATTTAATTGATGAAAGGAGAAAATATAAAAATGCAGTACATGAAGCAGGCAAAAAGGAATACAAATGTCTCAAAAATGAGATCGACAGGAAGTGCAAAATGGCTAAGCAGGCATGGCTAGAGGACAAATGTAAGGATGTAGGGGCTTATCTCACTAGGGGTAAGATAGATACTGCCTACAGGAAAATTAAAGAGACCTTTGGAGAAAAGAGAGCAACTTGTATGAATATCAAGAACTCAGATGGAAACCCAGTTCTAAGCAAAGAAGGGAAAGCAGAAAGGTGGAAGGAGTATATAGAGGGTTTATACAAGGGCGATGTACTTGAGGACAATATTATGGAAATAGAAGAGGATGTAGATGAAGATGAAATGGGAGATACGATACTGCGTAAAGAGTTTGACAGAGCACTGAAAGACCTGAGTCGAAACAAGGCCCCGGGAGTAGACAACATTCCATTAGAACTACTGACGGCCTTGGGAGAACCAGTCCTGACAAAACTCTACCATCTGGTGAGCAAGATGTATGAAACAGGCAAAATACCCTCAGACTTCAAGAAGAATATAGTAATTCCAATCCCAAAGAAAGCAAGTGTTGACGATGTGAAAATTACCGAACTATTAGTTTAATAAGTCACAGCTGCAAAATACTAACGCGAATTCTTTACAGAAGAATGGAAAAAGTAGTAGAAGCCGACCTCGAGGAAGATCAGTTTGGATTCCGTAGATATGTTGGAACACGTGAGGCAATACTGACCCTACGACTCATCTTAGAAGCTAGATTAAGGAAGGGCAAACCTACGTGTCTAGCATTTGTAGACTTAGAGAAAGCTTTTGACAATGTTGACTGGAATACTCTCTTTCAAATTCTAAAGGTGGCAGGGGTAAAATACAGGGAGCGAAAGGCTATTTACAATTTGTACAGAAACCAGATGGCAGTTATAAGAGTCGAGGGGCATGAAAGGGAAGCAGTGGTTGGGAAAGGAGTGAGACAGGGTTGTAGCCTCTCCCCGATGTTATTCAATCTGTATATTGAGCAAGCAGTAAAGGAAACAAAAGAAAAATTCGGAGTAGGCATTAAAATTCATGGAGAAGAAGTAAAAACTTTGAGGTTCGCCGATGACATTGTAATTCTGTCAGAGACAGCAAAGGGCTTGGAAGAGCAGCTGAACGGAATGGACAGTGTCTTGAAAGGAGGGTAAAAGATGAAAATCAACAAAAGCAAAACGAGGATAATGGGATGTAGTCGAATTAAGTTGGGTGATGCTGAGGGAATTGGATTAGGAAATGAGAAACTTTAAGTAATAAAGGAGTTTCGCTATTTGGGGAGCAAAATAACTGATGATGGTCGAAGTAGATAGGATATAAAATGTAGACTGGCAATGGCAAGGAAAGCGTTTCTGAAGAAGAGAAATTTGTTAACATCGAGTATAGATTTAAGTGTCAGGAAGTCGTTTCTGAAAGTATTTGTATGGAGTGTAGCCATCTATGGAAGTGAAACATGGAAGATAAATAGTTTGGCAATAAGAGAATAGAAGCTTGCTAAATGTGGTGCTATACAAGAATGCTGAAGATTAGATGGGTAGATCACATAACTAATGAGGAGGTATTTTATTAAAATTGGGGAGAAGAGGAGTTTATGGCACAACTTGACTGGAAGAAGGGATCGGTTGGTAGGACATGTTCTGAGACATCAAGGGATCACCAATTTAGTACTGGAAGGCAGCGTGGAGGCTAAAAATCGTAGAGGGAGACCAAGAGATGAATACACTAAGCAGATTCAGAGGGATGTAGGCTGAAGTAGGTACTGGGAGATGAAGAAGCTTGCACAGGATAGAGTAGCATGGAGAGCTGCATCAAACCAGTTTCAGGACTGAAGACCACAACAAAAACAACATGTACGATGAAACGGATACAAAAAATACGTAGGCAGAGTAGGTGTGAATCTTAACCCCTGCACTACGGTCACTAGGTCTTAACGTCTTTAACGTTGGAGTTGAAATCTTCTGGGTTGTGGGTTGTTAGGCCGCGTCATATTTCATCAAACATTCTACGTTCGACGTCTATGCTGCGATCTTCTTCTGGATCTTTTGGTGTCCACTGTAGTTTGAGTACTTAACATTACCGATATAGAAGGTACACGTAAAAATTTAATATACTTTTTCTCGGTAACTAAGAATAGTCATATGAAAAGCTACTAGCCAGGTACTGAGGACTGGTCCCTCCAAAACGTACCTAACACTCATGAAAATCCGTTATTAACAGGTCTGATGGTCTCCATGATAGCGAAAGGAACCCCTCAGCATACGCTGCTGACCTTTAAAATCGCAGCTTCAGGAAGTGTAGCAAATAACGAATTTAGCTTTATTTTAAGTATTTAGCACCTACGAGCATACGTAATTAAATCTGTAGATGATTTGTGGATATAGAAGCTGGAAAATTCAGTACATGTATGTGGAAGCAACAATGACTCTAACCAGCTGCTCATCAAGTTGAACATAACTAGAATGACAGACACGGGATCTTCACTTCTTGCTGCTTCAAATGTGGACCAGATACAGTGACACGAGGTGAGTGGGGCCACTATGATGTAGACATGGTGGTGTGGCTGGTTGAGGAGGCGGTAGTAATCGTCAGAGGTAATTAGGAAAAGTCCACCACCCACAAGGTATAGCATCATTTATTTAGTCTTAATCTATAAATGTCGTAGTGCTGCGACACCTCCAGATATGCCCTCTGCAGGTACATGGTCCACAGGCAGTGCAGTTGCTGTCAGAAGGTCACAGTGGTGGGATGTTCGTATGATGTCCACGCCCTGCTTTGCTGACACAGTTTTCCCCATTTGGCAGTGCATACCTGGGTTATGTCTATGTGGCCCTGAGTTAACAGTGCCAGCAGCGTGAACATTCGCTAAATTCTCGTATGCATCAGTATTAGGGTAATGTTCGTTCTGGTGCACTTTTTGATATCAAACTGATATGATAATTAAGTTAACCAATCAATTAAAACACCCCTCCCCCTCCCCTTCGCCTATTGTTCTGCTGAGTGGTTTATGACTCTGTGTGGATACCTATGGTTATGCTAATTGATTTATGACCCCCTAGGGATAATACACTCTTCTGAGAAACGACCCACTCCATCCTCTCCCCTTCCTCTTCCCCTGCCCCTCTGAAAAAGGGACACTTGTTCAGTTCTGAGCCACTTTTCCCCGTCCTGGGAAGTTCCCCAGCCCTCTCCTTCCCTTCCCCACGTCACCTCTCCCATCTCACATCTGGAAATTGGTAGGAAAAAAAGACACTCTGCATTGGAGAAGAAGGATTGCACGACACGAAATTCTAATCAGTGTCAATAATATATTGCTGCATATTCTTTATTTAATCAGTTTGCAGGGGACAAGGCTCCTCCCTGGTGGGAAATAACTCAGCTACGGTAGCTACAGTCATATGACATCACCTCGCATCATATTGGTGGATACTAGTGAAGTTAGGTCAAAATTTTTACTGCTTTGATCCTACAGCCTGTTAGCTCTCTGAAAATATTCAGTCACTTTTATTGATTGCTTGCGCGTTTGGCAGGAAATATAAAATTGAATGACTTTGTGGAATACTGCAATTTGAGGGAAAACGCTCCTCATATATGAGGTCTTATATGCACTGATGCATGATTACACAAGCACCCTCCACCGCCACGACAACCCGTATTTGATGAAAGAAGACTTCCGATTAAGTCTTCGCAACAACCGCATGGCAGACGTGCTGAGAACTGCAGCCACGCTGACCGCCCCATGTATTCCTGTGCACACAAGTCGGGAGGGGAGCCCATGGCTGTGCTAACAGGTAAGAGGTGGTAGGAAGCGCTAGCTTTCCACTGCCAGAAACATCAGACATGATGTCCTACTCTAAGTGCTACAGATTGGCAGTGTGAGTAACATATCCCCCCAAAAAAACCATCGATAATAAAGAACTGAACATTTCAGTAAGAACGAGAAAAAAACCTGCGTGACACGTATACCGCAATCAGACTCTGTAAAACGCACACCCACTTAAATCTGCAACCAGATGCACAATGCTAGAAAAATAACTTCCTTACTGCACTTCGCTGGGGACACTGCGTCAACACGTCTGCTTCCCATGGTATCCAGAAACCTTGTGCCCAGTCCCATGACAACTAGTGATTGATCCCAGCACAACAAGCGACTTTGGTGATCGCATCACAAAGAGTGACATGGTCCATCTCAAGATGTACAGACAGATAAAAGCAAAACAAGTAATTAAATTTCAAAAACATTCGCCATTTGTTGGGGGTGTAGTATAGAGAGATATTTGAGAACACAAGCACCCTACTCCATATGTTACCTACACTGAGCAGTAGTTCGCTGTTCACCCACTCAGACGGTGCCTCGAGCATCGGTACCTGGACAATCCAGCGACTGCAGGGCAGAAGTCAGCGTCTTTTTATATTTGGTACCTAGGAAACCACTTTCACTCTCTCTCAAGAGGCTGCGAAGCATGTCTTCCAGTTGGTCACTGGCTGGAGACACTGCAAGACAAGAAGATCTTGGACGTGTAGTTCTAATTACAATTCCACTCCTGACATAGACTCTCCCCAGTTTAAAAAAATCCACTGTATCCATTCCGAGACAGGGATGTTGTTGACCATACAACTCGAATTTCTCACGCAAAATATACATTTCTCCCTTTTATATGAGTTATTTTCGAAGACAGA
Organism: Schistocerca nitens; assembly: GCF_023898315.1. Lineage (NCBI taxonomy): Eukaryota > Metazoa > Arthropoda > Insecta > Orthoptera > Acrididae > Schistocerca > Schistocerca nitens. The sequence continues at coordinate 440,349,285 of NC_064617.1, read as the reverse complement.
AGAAATTGGGGCATACACGCGTTTTCATATGGCTCAAGTATCTTTACTTGTTATGAAAATCTTTTAACACTGTGGCACAGGATCCATTTGCTCTAAGTATTCTCTCAACAGTTAAAAAAATCGGTTCTAATCGCTTCATATCTGTTTTGTTCTGCATCACAGGACTAGAGTATTAAACTGATTTTTGACTCATGATTGAATGCTGAGATCTACATCTATCATAGGATGCTTCATTCCTTTCAAACTCTCTTAAAGTAACCAAATGCTTCGTCACATATGAAGTCTCTTCAGGTAACAGCTCAGAGAAGTTGTACATATCAAATTTACACTATGTATCACTTTATAAATTCGGTAATATTGCTGATTTTATTACGACGGTCATCTCTCCCCATGTAAGTGGGAGATTGAAATTCAGTTAAAAGATATCGCCGCAATGAAAAAAAAAAAAACGCCTGATTACCGCTCAAAACACCCGAATCATATGCATAGTACTCTAGCCCTTGCTTCCACCCACTCGGCGATAAGTCACTGATGTCAAATTGATTGGCTAATTAATTAAACTGATCATGAGAGTCACATTTCACGATGAGCACTTTTTTCCAGCTGTCGAATTATACTCGCCACATAGCTAAAATGGGAATCCCTGAAGGGAATCCTATGGTCTTTTCGATCAACACTGTTGAGTACTGACATCTGCAGTAGACCGCAGAAGGATTCTACCACCGCCAACATCATTTCGCATGAGAACCAAGCACATAAGATGCGAGAAATTAGCGCTCATAAGGAGTCATACACGCAGTCTTTTTCCTCGAACTGTTTGGCGAGTGGATTGGGAAGCGGAATGACTAGTAGTGGTACAGGGTACCCACCGTCACACACGATACAATAGCTTGCAATGTAATCATACAGAAACAAATATAAATTTAGTCTACATGTTAAGATGTTGCCCCATCCCTTTATAGGCACATAAACCTCACGGAAGAACGTTGACTCTTACTTATCGAGAAAACAAAAAACGAAACGTTCATTGTCGATTGCCTCTTGGTAAAAATGGTCTTATTACCTCCTAATTTTCTTGTTGCAGTCACTTTGTGAGACATATGCGAGAGGCTGTAATACGTCTGCCCACAACACTTAGAAGAAGCGCTATAGAGCTCACCTCTCAACTCTGTTTCGTCAGAGTATCGCTTACCTGGTGCTCTCCCACGAATCCTCCAGTCTTCGACATGTAGCGCTTGAATCCACATGTCTTCCACCAGTAAGAGATGTCCCCTGCCAAGTCACAGACCCCTGCATTTCTCACGAAATCCCATCACTTTCCGACAGCAGTATTCCATTAGTTAGAAGGCTGTCTAGTAATACACCCGTGACTGCCTAAGTAGAAAGCTGTCACAACAAGAAAAATAACCAACGAACCTACAGGAGGAAACTCACAACCATATAGAATATACGTGGACTGCACAAATTAATTCAGAACCATAACACTTATAATTAATCAGTATCGAAAGACTGCCTATAAATATTCCGTTGTACATGTCCTAATCTCCTTTATCGTATTCCTATGATTACTAAGAAATACGATAGTGTAAAGGTGTCAGAGCCCTCCTTGACAGCACAGTCTCTCTCTCTCTCTCATTGTTATTTTGTAATATCCAATGGAGTGGTAGAGAGCTCAAAAAGATTTTACCGTGTCTCTCTCTTCCGATATATCGAAAACAATTTCAGTTTGTGTGCTGACATCAAGCATATGTGGTGATCCTATTAAATATACACATATTGATCCACTGGAGCACGTGACCGGTGAACAAAGTCGCTTCCACTGACCTGCATAAAGTTTTCTCTGCTGTACTGTAAGAAGGCCACATCTCACAGACAGTCAGAGGGTAAGCCGATATTAACACAATTCGATCCATTGGCTCTCACAGAAAGCTGGATATATCATGGCATAAGGTAAGCTACTCCAACAACACACAAGATGATTGAAATAAAAGACAGAGATGATGTTTGTTATTGAAAAAAATATGGAAGACGCAACGTATGGAAACTGAAAGAGTTTGGAGCATTGTGGAACGTTTTCAAACGGCTCTCCGAAGGTGATGAACTCTACATTTACTAGTAAACTCATGTTCCACAGTCACGGGGTAGCAGATGTCTTAATTGCTTCCTCATATTGGTGGTGCTTATTGCATCCAGTTATATGATCACTGTTTCGGTGTCCTTGCTGGTGGTCATCATGACCTCTAGATCTTTGGATATTGCATCCTTCATTTTTAAGGATTACAGTGCATGACCATATGTGGAATAAGGGGTATTCTGCATGAGTTAAACCCACAGAGCACAGATAGTAGCATGGATGTGTGTGATGTCCTTAGATTAGTTAGGTTTAAGTAGTTCTAAGTTCTAGGGGACTGATGACCTTAGAAGTTAAGTCCCATAGTGATCAGAGCCATTTGAACGGTTAGTACGCACCATCAGTTTTCAATCTGACCGTGGAGGAAATAAATGATTTTCTTACACCTAAGAGAGCATGTATCTCAATTTTGCGTATTTTCCATCAATTTTCGTAATTGCACCACGTGTTCCATAACTGAAACGCGTTTTATCCAATTACTCGATTTCGAAACCACCACTCTCGACGACTTGTCACGTCTGGAAATGTCTCATTTAATCGATGTTGTGATGCTATCAGCCAATGACATTCCAGTGTGATTCTTATATATTGTATCATAGCTAAACCACTTCCATCCACTTCTTTGCGAGAGGTATATACCTGTGGGCATATCGTGAACCCTGTTACTCTGGGTACATCACATAACACAAATACTTTTTCTTACATTAGTGTAGGAAATAGCCATTAATCAGCTGAGAGGAGGTCCAAAAAATACGCTCCTTAGCCGAAACACTTTATAAATTCGGTAAGATTTTATTACGATTGGCCATTTCTCCCTGTGTGGATGGGAGTCACTTAGTATTCTCGCAATCGTGTATCCTGACCAAATCCCTAGATGATCTCTCTATGCAGCTTGTAACTGTTCCTCTGTATCTAAACAACGCTCCCTGCAACATTGTCGCAAATTTAATTTGGAACTGACCAGAAGCAGGGGCCCGTTATTCAAGCTACATTAGATGTCTCATGAATGAACAAAAAGAGCTGAGTTTCAATGATTTAAATATTTTGTTTTCGGAAAGAACATAAAATGTGTTCCAAACTTGCACAAGCGTCTGATGTATTCGATATAGACCAGTGTTCTCATTCTGATAGCATAACTACCATTCCACGAAGCCTGTTCTGTACCAATATTACGTCACCCATCAAATTACACACGATCTCTCTAGATGCTTGCATGCTGAGGAGCTTAGCACTCCTCAATGGTGTACAGTAGATAGGAGCCTGATACATTTGAGAGTATTGTGTTCATGTAACAGACGATTGAGAAGAAGAAGAAATGTATGATTTATGCATAATGGAGCTCCAGAAGGAAGGAGTGTGAAAGAATTTACATAAAACGCTTGTGCTATCAATTCTGTAGAATTGTTGTGTGTTTGGATTCCATACCAAGAAGGTACTGGGGAGAGGGATATGATCATAGAACATAAACACGCACTCCTAAGGCTACATAGTTTTGCACTTAAACATGATATAATGTTAAATTCAGTGCGCTTTCCGATATATTAGTTGCGTGGAATGAAACACTGTTAATACTTCAAAGCAGGAAATATATTTCCAACACATGACATAAATTCACTCTGCAAGTTTTCCGGGCACTCACTATGGTGAGAAACTTTAAGATGATATTACGCTCTACACTAATTCAAGAAATAAAATAAAATAAAAACATAAGAGTCATTATGATCCATGCATTATATTAGCTTTCCGGAGGTATAAAGCCCGCAATGTTCATATCCAGTTATGTTTTGGAAATTATGCTATGTTCATATCAGTTCTGTTATGGTGCTCGCTTATTTCCAAGTCAGTATCGATCTTAGTGCTGAGTTTTCACTCAGATGGCGCTTTGGCGTTAGGCAGCAACTTTCCCACTAGAGCGCGCCCCGCTAAGTACAACAGCGCAGGCGCAGCGCCTATCCATCTCCGCACTAAGAGATGGCGCTGCCTTAGAGATGGACCAAATTCTGCTTCCGCCGATCCGCATATTAATATGTAACGCAGCCAATGAGATTGCTGCTAACGTAGAACCTTTTCTCCTAACAGATCACACTCGCACAGTGATACCTGAACGCGCGAGGTATTATAACGAGTGTACAGACCTCCGATCAGTCAGTCTGCATTTGTCTGAACCAGTCTGTACCAGTCTACATTAGTCTGTACCAGCCTATAGTCAAGTTTCAGTCTGCGCCTAATAAGATTACCATATTCCTGTAGGTAGCCATGAAGATAAATGAATAGACACTTTGTCAAGTATCAGAGACATGTGAGAATAAGATTAACGTACCAAGACCAAAAGAACTTCAGATTGTCAATTGTAAACAGCATCCAGAATCAAGTTACGTAATGTCTATGCTTTTTATTATTTTAATAAATGTGTGTGAAAATTAATCAAGTTCTGTTTAAAGTTGGTCACCGTCAATCTGCTACTCTAAGCGTGCAAGTGTCATTTCTATCGTCCGACCTAACAGCAGAAGATAAACACGCCACGATAAGACCACGAGACATATTGCTGACACTCGCCTATTTCGTTAGAGCTACAAGTTAAATAATCTGATGGTGTGTGTACCGAAGGTCTTACAGTACGCACACCACAGCGGTTGTTTCCGTGTGTGATCGCTGGCTGGGGCTTAGCTGAAGGCGTGTGAGGAGGTAAGAGGTGGCTGCTTCGGCGTGAAGACAGTTCGGCTCGGCTGGGGTTGTTTGCGTCTGGACGCCGAGTGGGGCCCGATGGGAAGACCGGACCGTGATTTTACGGTTAATAGTGTGGACAGCGGCGAGGTGTGCCGTTTAACTTGATTCGCAAGGGGAACAAAATCTCGCCTGTTGTAATTTGTCGAGCCTGAGTTTGAAATACCTTCTATGTGCGGCGGGATGTCATTTCGTTCTCCTGTCTCTCCATCGCTGGGATTACTATCCTCGTTTACCGTCCCATGGATGTAATCTACTAGACGCTGGTGATGGAAGTGCGTCGTTCAGCGGCACGTTAGACTGGGTGCTTTATGTTTGATCTTCAAGTGCATAGTCTTCGAGTGGCATTCCCTAGAGTTTGCCTTGTGCAGTTAGATTGGAGTTTATTTTGTCTCGTGGTGCTTCCGCTTTCCGTTAACGAAGGTTAAGCTTGATTCGGCACTCCGTACAACGCTTGGCACCTCAGCAGGCGGGTCGGAGCCACCTTCGCGACTAAACGGAAGCCTTTGGACTGAGAGGTTCTGTGTTTTGCATATTGTTCATAAATTGTTGTTTTGGTATTAAGTTGGCAGAGGTTTCTTATGGATTTCCCGGCATTTGGTCTGTTGTCCAGTCCAGGCTAGGTCTCGTTATTTTAAAAGTCGGTCCTTGTTTTGGCTTAGTACGATTTTTGTTTACAGCCTGGTGGTTATGGTAGTACGCCGTGTCGCTGTGGTTGTGTTGCATTTTGTATGAGGCTGTGTGCTCGGAGCCGTGGAGTACCATTTGTGTGAACTGCTTCACTGGGGAGTACTGATCGGGCCATTCTTGGTCCTCTTTTTCATGAAATAATTTTATTGTTATTTTAAAGTAACATTATCACTTAAATGATTTAATTCTTGTTGCGTTAATTGCAACTTGGTTACTGAGAAATTTAGTAGTGTAATTATGCAAGATTTAATAGTGGCACATGCCCCTTTACCTTTCGTAATCTGTTAATTAGCGAAAGACCTTAAGCTCATACTCATATGATGTGATTTTCTTAAATTATTGTATTCTTATGTCATGTTATTGTTTTTTAGATTTGCTGATCACTGGTGTACTGTTCCAAGTATTAAAATGTTTCAGGTAGCTATTACTTGGGTGGAACGCGCGGAACCACAACGGAGAGAGTAGTTGCGTGCCTTACGTGTCCGTTGTTGGCGCGGCCTGGTGTCCGTTGTTTGTTTTGGTGCACCTGAGTTAAGTATTGTGTTGCCTCCTCCCTTGCGGCCCCGTCGTGTTATTCTCATAAACATTTCCTTCAAGGCACTTTAGTTAATTTTATGCTAGTATTATTTTAATTTCTTACATTGGTAAAATTGTGCGGCCTTCATTATGCACACTGTTTATCATAATGTCTCATATATCATGATGTGCGTGTGTAATGGTGCAATAAATGGATGATTGTTATTTCTGTGTTGGCGCCCTTCATGCCTCCTTTCTTGTCCCTGTTGGTACGCTGTTCTTGTACTTGTGTTGGTATCCCACATCAAGTTCTGTAAAATGATCGACAGCAGGGGAGCAGAACACAGTCTCTTCCACACACATTTGTCAAGTAAATGTGTACACAGGGATTGTAGTACTTCACAAACCCTTGCTACTAATTTGGAATCACTGCAGTTATGAAATTGAAGTCTCGATTTATGTCCAATATGTGGCAGGGGAATGGATTACTTTGCATACATCATTCGTCTAGAGGAGAATGCCAAAATAGGTTTTCTGTTGGTTTAGTGGAGATGATTCATCACACATGCATTGGAAGTCCTCTGATGACTGTGGTATGGAGAGGTTTTTTTGTAAACGATTGCAGGTACATAGCACTCTAAGTCACACACAGAACACGCAATTGTATATGAGTCCAACGCAGGTCATACCATACAACTGATACACCATGATATAGGAATGGAAAGACTGGTTAAATACATGATACATGACCTCCTGCAACATATCCCTCTTTCTATAATGCATTATCAGTCTAACATTAAATCATATCTCGTTACAACTTCTCTTAACCGATTACTCCATCTACTTTCTATCATTCTTTAACGCAGATCCATGTCAGTTTAGAGACAGATGATTCTCTTTTACAGAAAAGCATCAAAGACAACAGTCAATTTGTATGTATCCCTACGGTAATGGAAATCCCTTGTGGCTAGGGCCTCCCGTCGGGTAGACCGTTCGCCTTGTGCAAGTGTTTCGAGTTGACGCCACTTAGGAGACTTGCGTGTCGGTGGGGATGAAATGATGATGATAAGGATCCGACCCAGCCAGGAATCGAACCAGGGCCATTAGGTATGACATGCCGTCGCGCTGACTATTCAGCTACTAGGGGCGGACATGTATCCCTATTACCTCAATAAAAATACAGCGGAACGTTGTCAAAAAACCGTGCAGCGACTGTTCTGTTAGGTACCTGTTAGCTGACTCTGCATGGTTGTCACTGGTAGAAAGTACAGAGAAGCACATTGTAAACATTTTTTGTTAGCGTTTAAAACACTTGAACAGTCTTAGACTAGATCAAATACACATCCATTCGGTGGTTTTATATTGCACCCTAAGCTGGTAGTACAGTGCTCCTTAGCTAAGGAGGACGTAAAGTTTATCGTAGTCACATGTCCAACCACTTTATAAATATCTGAAAGGCAGAATCCCATAACTTTCAGGTCATACCTGGACTGGTGATTCGACGTATATAAATTTACTACTCTACATTTGGTGGTCATCCACATTAAATAATATATTCCAGCCATCCTATCGCTGTCCACAAGAAATCAATGTTTTTCTGTTTCGCAGTGCTTCCATGTAGATTTTTTCTCGTCTTCCTCTTGCTGTCTCACACTTATTTTCTTGTACAAGAATTTTCTTGCGCTAAGAAGACATGTAAGTACTCCCTCATTTTCCCTCAATTTTCCCACATTTTGTCATATTTTTCCTCAACTTATATGTTTTCTGTAAATTTAGTTATTTTATTGATTACTTGTCGATTCCACTCATGTGACGTTGACCTTAGCTCGACCGGTGCAGTTGACAACTGGTGGTACGTACTATCCATGCTCTATGGGTTTAAATCATGTAGAATACCACCTCGTTTCACATATGGCTATGCGCTGTAAGCCATACTAATGAAAAACGTAGTGTTAAAAAATGTGGAGGTCATGATGACCACCAGCTGGGTTACAGGAACAATGATCATATATCTCGGTGCAATATACACTGCCAGTATGAAGAATTAATGCTCTTGGTCTCTTCGAAAACGGAACATCAAGACATCTGCTATCCCGTCTCTGTGGAACATGAGTTTGTGAGTAAATTTGGTGGTCGTCACCTTCGGAGAGCTGTTTGGAAACGCTCCACAATGCTCCAAATTCTTTCAGTTTCCATATGTTGCGATATCCTCCATATATTTGTCGATAAGAAACACTGTCTTTGTCTTTTATTTCAATCATCCTGTGTGTTGTGGGAGCAGCTTACCTTTACACCATGCTATATCCAGCTTTCTTAATGTCGGTTAGTGACACAGACATCAGAGTCATAGTAGAAAAACAAAATGTATGGCGGTGTACAAAGCTGTAGTCATACACCACTTGGTTGTGTTACAGAAAAGAAAGAAAAAGCATAAAATTGCTTATGCAAGAACAACACAGGAACGCTCTTTTGCGATTGATAGTGTGTGGGGTATGGTGTTACTACAGTAAAGGCGAGAAAACTTTACACAGGTCAGCGGAAGCGAATTTGATCACTGGTCACCTGCTCCAAAGGACCAATATGTACATGTTTAATCGGATCACCACATATGCTCAATGTCAACACGCAGACGGTATATGTTTTTGAAATATCAGAAGAAAGAAACACGGTAAAATCTTACTGAGTTCTCTACCATGTGACATTAGCGAAATTTTTGTACTTTTTAGATTTATTCCATTGGATGTTACAAAAATAACAATGAGAGAGAGAGACGGTGCTATCAACAAAGACACATACACTATTACACTGTCTCATTTCTAGCGTAGTAATCATACGAATACGATAAAGGAGATTAACGTGAGAGCGGGATTTTTATATACAGTCATTCGATATTGATAAATCGTAAGTGATACGCTTCTGAATTTCTTTGAGCAATCCACATGTACTCTGGATAGTTGTGAATTTCCTCCTGTATGTTAGGAGGCTAGTTTTCTTCTTGTGACAGATCTCTACTTAGTCTATGATGGATGGAGGACTACACAGCCTTCTAACTAATGGAATACTGCTGTCGCAAAGTGATCGGATTTCTTGTGAATTAGTAGGGTCTGTGACTTGGCTGGGGAACTTTCTTACGCTTCAAACCCATGTGAATTCAAATGCTGTATATCGAAGACTGGTAGATTCGTGAGTATACGGCAGGTAAGCGACAATCTGACAAAAGAGGAGTTGAGAGGTGAACCGTATACCGCTTCTTCGAAGTGTTGTGGGCAAATATGAGCCTCTCACATACGTCTCGTGAAGTGATTGCAATAAGAAAATTAGCGGCTAATATGAAGAGAAGAGAGTATCAGCAGCAGAAGTTCTGTCTTCTGTTTTTTCGATAAATAAGAGACAACATTCGTCCATGAGTTTTGTGGCCCTATAAACGGTGGAGTGACATATCAATAAGTAGACTAAATTTAGATTTACTTCTATACGCAAGCCATCAGACGGTGAGTGGCAAAGGGTACCAGTCATTCCCTTTCCTGTTCCACTCTCAAATAGAGCAAGAGAAAAGGACTGCCTGTATGGCTCTGTATGTGAGTTAATTTCTCTATCTTCCTGCTCCTTATACGAAATGTATGTTGACAGCAGTAGAAACCTTCTGAAGTCACCTTCAAATGTCGGTTCTCTAAATTTTCTCAGTGGCGTTCCTTGAAAAGAACATGGTCTTCCCTCCACGGATATCCATTTGAGCAATCTGGTGAGTGTAATTCTACTGCAGGAAAAAAATTACTACCATGCAAAGTGACTTCATGACCAATTCTATGAATTAGTCAATTAATTTGATATCAATGATGTGCCACTGGGTGGGTGGAAGTGAGGGAGATACTGCTATGAATATGATTCGGAAGTTCTAACGGTTATCATGAGTTTTCTGTTGCCGTGAAATCTTTTAATGGGATTTCAGTTCCCATTTACCCAGGTCTACATGACATCGTAATAAAATAAGCTATGTTACCGAAGTTATAAAGTGATGCATAGTATAAACCTAATATTTACGACTCCTCTTTCCTGCTGCTACCTTAAGAGGCTTCATATATGACCAAGCATTTGATTATTTTAAGAGAGTTCGAAAGTGAGGAAGCGTCCTGTGACAGAGGTAGATCTTAGCACTCTGTCATGAGTCAAAAATGAGCTTAATATTCTCGTCCTATGATGAAGGACATAGCAGATATTAAGATGCTAAGAACAGGTATCTTTTACGTGATGAGAAAGTACTTAGAGGAAATATGCCCAATGTCATATTGTTGTACAGGATTTTCACAAATAACGATACTTTAACGATGTGAAAACGCGTGAGTGCTCTGATTTCCTCTGTCTTCTGAAATAACTCGTATACAAGGGAGGAATCTACAGTTTGGGTGAGAAATTTGGGTTGTATGGACAATGACATCCCTTCTCAGAATGGATACAGTGAAATTTTTTGATTGGGGAGAGTGTATGTTCGGTGTGGAATTGCAGTTAGAACTATATGTCCAAGCCGCACCTACTTGTCTTGCAGGATCTGCAGCCAGCGGCCGACTGGAAGCCACAGCTTACAAGGAAACCTCCCCATCGCACCCCCCCCCCCCCCCAGATTTAATTATAAGTTGAAAAATTGAACACAGATCAATCGAGAAAACAGGAAGAAGTTGTGTGGAACTATGAAAAAAATAAACAAAGTAGTCCATGCGCAAGACAGGCAACATCAAGGATAGTGGAGCTCAGGAGCGCCGTGGTCCCGTAGTTAGCCTGAGCAGCTGCGGAGCGAAAGGTCCTTGGTTCAAGTCTTCCCTCGTGTAAAAAGTTTACTTTCTTTATTTTCGCAAAGTTATGATCTGTCCGTTCGGTCATTGTCGTCTCTGTTCATTGTAATAAGTTTAGTGTCTGTGTTTTGCGACCGCACCGCAAAACCGTGCGATTAGTAGACGAAAGGACGTGGGTCTCCAATGGGAACCGAAAACATTTGATCGCAAAGTCATAGGTCAACCGATTCCTCCACAGGAAAACACGTCAGATATATTCTATATGACACTGGTGACGGCATGTGCGTCACATGACAGGAATATGTTGTCGACCCACCTAACTTGTGCACTTGGCGAATGGGTAAAAAGATTCTTCTACCTTGCCCGATTTAGGTTTTCTTGTGGATGTGATAATCACTCCCAAAAAAGTGATGAAAACATAAGAGTTTGTCACATAAACTGCAACAAATGAATGCAACAGTTTCACAGTCGCACAGTTTTCCCTGTGCTCTGTCAGAACATGTTTTTAACGTTTTCAAATCTTCCCATGTGTAGACCGTCAAATCCTGCATATGTCCAAGCAAATCTGAACATGTCCTGAAATTTTGGAGAGCGAAGTTGATTATGTGTGAGTGCCTGAACTTTGATAATTGTCTGAAAATAAAAAATTAAACTTTTCACCCGAGGGAAGACTGGAACCAATGACCTCTCATACCACAGCCGCTCACGCTAACCACGTGACCACGGCGCTGCTGAGCTCACAATCTCTTTGATGTTGCATATCTTCCACACGGACAGTCAGTTTGTATATTTTACTTATTTTTTTCATAGTTCCACACAACTTCTTCCTGTTTTCTCGATTGATCTGTGTTCAGTTTTTCAAGGCCTATCCACTGTGCCAACGTATAACTAAATCTGAGGGGGGTGCGATGGGGAGGTTCCCTTGTTAGTAGACACTTGAGAGAGAGCAGAGGTGGTTTCCCAGATATCAAATATCAAAAGACGGCGACTTCTGCTCCGTAGTCGCTGGACTGTCCAGGTGGCGACACTTGAGAGGCCCTCTCTCGAACTACTGCTCAGTATGTGTTTGGCAGCCTCCTTGATCGTGTGGGTAATGGGCAATGCGTTGAGGAGGCGGGTGTTTTTGAAATTTAAACACTTAATTTGACTTCTCACCAGCCATTAGTTTCCACCAATGTCGCTTGGGACTCTGGGAACACTCACTAGCTGTCTACAGGCCTGAGCACAAGGCTTCCAGACGCCGTGGAAATGAGACATGTTGCCATGATGGCCCAGCAAAGTGCAGTAAGGGAGTTATTTTTCTAGCATTGTGTTTCTGCTTGGAGCTGTAGGTGGGAGATTGTTTTATGGAGTCTATTTTTGGTATATGTGTTAGGTGGTTTTTTGGGATATTTCATGCATTTTTAGGTCTTTATTACCTATGTTTTGCTAGTGATATATTATTCACACCACCAACATTTAATAAGAAGTGTCTCTAGGGACTGATGCATTGTGGGTTTGATGCTGTAAGGATTTTGACCTAACTGTATCAGTATCCATGAATGGGATGTGTGGTGACAATCATAAGCGTGGGAGTACCATAACTGAGTTATTTTCCACCAGGAAGGAGTCTTGTCCTTTGCAGGGTGATCAAATAAAGAATTTGTAGCAACATACACACATCAAAAGAAGTTTTGCATCACCCCAGTTCCCAGAAGTCCTGAAGATAGATGTTGACTGTGGATATTATATCACAGACACTGTCCCTTTGATTGTTCAGAGATGTCACTAAACCTGCCTAAAGATGTGAACAACCATGCATGAGTAGCGTCTATTTGACGGAGGGGGTCTGACAGCCGATCAGTTCCAGCCATCCCACCGGGAAGAAGGTACACGGATTGTATTGTCAGTAGTTCAACCATGCTTATATGCTCAATATTACGGTTCGATCACGTCAGCATTGTTAGTTTGTGCCAGAAAGGGCTCTCAACAAGGAAAGTGTGCAGATGTCTTGGAGTGAACCAAAACAGTGTTGTCCGGACATGGAGGAGATACAGAGAGACAGGAACTGTTGATGACATGATTTGCTCAGTCCGCCCAAGGGCTACTACTGCAGTGGATGACCGCTACCTACAGATTACATCTCAGAGGAACCCTGACAGCAACGCCACTGCGTTGAGTAATGCTTTTTGTGCAGGCATAGGTCGTTGTGTTATGGCTCAAACTGTGCACAATAGGCTGCATGATGGGCAACTTCACTCCTGACGTCCATGGCGAGGTCTATCTTTGCAACCACGACATCATGCAGTGCGGTACAGATGGGCCCAACAACATGCCGAACGGAGCGCTCTGGATTGGCATTGTGTTCTCTTCACCAATGAGTGTTGCATATGCTTTCAACCACACAATCGTTGGAGACGTATTTGGAGGCAACCTAGTCAGGCTGAACGCTTTATACACACTGTCCAGCGAGTGCAGCAAGGTGGAGGTTCTCTGAGGTTTTGGGGTGGCATTAATGGGGGCCAATGTACACCACTGGTGGTCATGGAAGGCACAGTAACGACTGTACAATGTGTGAATGCCATCCTCTGACTGATAGTGCAACCATATCGGCAGCTTATTGGCGTAGCATTCGTCTTAATGGACGACAAATCGCGCCGCCATCTTGCACATCTTGTGAATGACTTCCTTCAGGATAACGAGATCACTTGACTTAAGTTTCCAGCATGTTCTCCAGATATGAAGCCTATCGAACATGCCTGGGATAGGTTGAAAAGGTTCTTTCTGGACGACATGACCCACCAACCACTCTGAGGGATCTACGCCATATCGCCGTTGAGGAGTGGGACAATCTGATCCAACAGTGCCTTGATGAACTTGTAGACAGCATGCCACGATGAATACAGGCATGCATCAATGCAAGAGGATGTGCTACTGGGTACTAGAGGTACCGGTGTGTACAGCAGTTTGGACCACCAGCTCTGAAGGTCTCGCTGTATGGGGTTACAACATATAATGACCAATAAAAAGGGCTGAAATGATGTTTATGTTTATGTTGATCTCTATTCCAATTTCCTGTACGGGTCCCAGAACTCTCAGAACTGAGGTGATGCAAAACTTTTTTTGATGTGTGTATTATTGACACTGATTTGAATTTCATGTAACGAGATTCTTCCTGTACAGCACAGACACTGTATTTTCTTGCCAATTTCCAGATGGGTAGGGGTAGGTTATGTGGAGGGGCGGGGGGAGGGCTGGGGGATTTCCTAGGAGGGAGGAAAAGAATCTCCGAACTGAGTAAGTGTCACCTTTCCCAGTGGGGTGGTGGAGGAGGAGGGGGAGGGGGATGGGGTGGAAAGTTTCTTAGAAGGATAGATTATCCCCAGGGGCTCATAAATCAATCTGCATAACAACAGGTATCGCCAGGGAGACATAAACCCTTAGCAAAACAGAAGGTTATGGGCAGAGATTATTTAATTGATCAATTTAACTAATTAGCATATCAATTTGAAATCAAAAGTACACCAGAAGTAACATTACCCTACAAGTGGCATCCACTGCCATTGGGTTTGAAGCTTGCTCTGGTGTGGATAGACATCGGCAATACTGCTCTGGCTGTGCTCTGCTGCCATTCAGGACAAGAAATAGGTTGCTACAGTGGGGCTTGGGGAGGGTTCATCTGTCACCTTGCTCTAAGTCTGGAGGTGTGGACTTAGAACTGTGAATTAGTCTGGTGGAGATTCTGCCCAGACCGGCGTTGCTGCTGGCTGACCTAAAACATAATGGAAACTTGCGTAGACACCATATTGCGGAAGGTGTTGCCAGTCTATGCATACCTGTCCTAGAATCAGAGGGTATTTATAATGATGATGTTGTACTGCCAGGTATGTGCACATCAACACTTTCGCATCTCAGTGGTATGGAAGTACTCTGCAGGCTGGTTTGTAGTTTCATGGCCTTTCTGCAATGTCACTACGATTGCACTGCTTGATCCGGCCACCTTGTTGTGCAGTACGAGTCTCACTTGTAAAATTGCATATCAGCATCTCTGTGTCTACCTGCTTGCCTCAGATATGGTTGCAGTGAATCAGCTTCTCTTCCAGTATCGCCCAGAATTGGCGATTGGGCTATGAAGAGTCCATAATGGGTGGTGGGTGTCATTTAAGGATTTCATGACCATAAATTTTCAATGGGTGGGAGATCTGAAGACCATG
Organism: Schistocerca nitens; assembly: GCF_023898315.1. NCBI lineage: Eukaryota > Metazoa > Arthropoda > Insecta > Orthoptera > Acrididae > Schistocerca > Schistocerca nitens. Next base: position 440,334,244 of record NC_064617.1, on the reverse strand, counting down.
CTGTATGTGTTCAACTAAAAGTGAAAAATGAGCGTTATGAGGTCATTTCTAAATCTGTAACTTACTTTCCTTACCCAGGTAGTATTTCCAACAGGACTAGTCATATTCTGAGGAATCATGGTGTGAATTAAATATCTGCTCCATGATTAGGATCTGTAAAGGATGATATCGGTTTGCACAAGGTGGGTGTCTACTGTATCCTTGATCTCGTGGTAAATCATATGTCGGTCAGACCATTAGGGTCATGGAGGTCCGATGTGTAGAGCTACCTATCACAAGCGTATATAACAGCCGAGCAAATGTGCTAGTGAAGAAAATTGTCTCAGCACCGAAAGTTGCCTTGGTACCGGTTGTCCGATGGAATATATCAGTACAGAGATTTTGAGTGCTCTTCTAGTTACTGGGGCAGTGTTGGAAATAAAACAGTTGATTTTTTAATTACCAAATAATCTTTTAAATAGAGAGGGAGATATTTGCTTAAATTATACTTGGTATAATGTTCTTTCCGTGGTCAGACAACAGAGGGATAGAGTTAGCGCTACTCGCTCACCATCTGTTAGTATAAAAATCGCCTGACGCTGCTGATCTTTGGTTGTGAACTTGTGCTAGTTGTTTATGGTGTGATCGTAGTCTTCTTGCATACATCGTCTTTTGGTTCCTGTTTCACGTACCGCTGCCCACCGAGGTTTAAGGTTTCCATGCACAATGATCTCTCGTCTCATTTGTGCCATGAAAAGACGGTGTGCTCACTGTGTGTATGCCTGGGGGCCTCATTCAACATGGGGAAGGAGCTATTCCGGCAGCCATTGACGAAACGGGAGATATCGAAGTGCAGACTGTGGCACACATTGGAACAAACAATGCTTGTCATCTATACTCCGAGATGGTGCTTAGATCGTTCCAGCGATTGGTTGAGAACTATAGGATTCCCCTTAATGGGTCATGTGTGCACTACACTTCAGAGGCAGCTCCCAATGCAGGTGAGCGTGTGTGGGATACACACGCAGTTTTGTTTAAAGCTGGCTAAGACTCGAAATTGATAGCATTGTGATTTTCGAGAAAAAATTTAAATGTATATTGAAAGGATAAGGTAATGGTATAGGGATGTTGTGTGTTTCTCACTGTGGATGAGATTTCTACTCTATCGAGATGAAACTGGAGTTGCTTGCGAAATTGTTTTGGCAAGAATCAGTATTAAGTGGAGTGTAAACGTGTATTTTGATCTGTCTACATATCGCAATGCATACCTCTAGATGTAACCACAAACTTCACAGAAAACTTCAGTTTGCTACTAGAGGAAAGATGTAAGTATGGGCACCCTCACTGTTTTTGACTTAGAGATAAAATTCTAGACTTTTTTAATTTCACTAACAAGGGGAGGCCGCCAATTGTGAAATTCAGATTCGATTCATACTGCGCATAATAAAAGCTCATGGCCAGAGGTGTAATGTGGCAAAGCACCAAGATGCACTTCTCAGCCGTTGTCGAGAAAATCGACAGTTAAAAGTAACCGCTGCGGTGAAATACTCTCTACGAAGACTAATTTTCTACAGCGACGTGGCGCAGCGGTAAGCGCTCGGGTTCGTAAACCGAAGGTCGCCGGATCGAATCTCGCGCCATGCAATTTTTTATTATTAGTTATATATATATATATATATATATATATATATATATATATATATATATATATATATATATTATTAGTTTTATATATATACACTCCTGGAAATGGAAAAAAGAACACATTGACACCGGTGTGTCAGACCCACCATACTTGCTCCGGACACTGCGAGAGGGCTGTACAAGCAATGATCACACGCACGGCACAGCGGACACACCAGGAACCGCGGTGTTGGCCGTCGAATGGCGCTAGCTGCGCAGCATTTGTGCACCGCCGCCGTCAGTGTCAGCCAGTTTGCCGTGGCATACGGAGCTCCATCGCAGTCTTTAACACTGGTAGCATGCCGCGACAGCGTGGACGTGAACCGTATGTGCAGTTGACGGACATTGAGCGAGGGCGTATAGTGGGCATGCGGGAGGCCGGGTGGACGTACCGCCGAATTGCTCAACACGTGGGGCGTGAGGTCTCCACAGTACATCGATGTTGTCGCCAGTGGTCGGCGGAAGGTGCACGTGCCCGTCGACCTGGGACCGGACCGCAGCGACGCACGGATGCACGCCAAGACCGTAGGATCCTACGCAGTGCCGTAGGGGACCGCACCGCCACTTCCCAGCAAATTAGGGACACTGTTGCTCCTGGGGTATCGGCGAGGACCATTCGCAACCGTCTCCATGAAGCTGGGCTACGGTCCCGCACACCGTTAGGCCGTCTTCCGCTCACGCCCCAACATCGTGCAGCCCGCCTCCAGTGGTGTCGCGCCAGGCGTGAATGGAGGGACGAATGGAGACGTGTCGTCTTCAGCGATGAGAGTCGCTTCTGCCTTGGTGCCAATGATGGTCGTATGCGTGTTTGGCGCCGTGCAGGTGAGCGCCACAATCAGGACTGCATACGACCGAGGCACACAGGGCCAACACCCGGCATCATGGTGTGGGGAGCGATCTCCTACACTGGCCGTACACCACTGGTGATCGTCGAGGGGACACTGAATAGTGCACGGTACATCCCAACCGTCATAGAACCCATCGTTCTACCATTCCTAGACCGGCAAGGGAACTTGCTGTTCCAACAGGACAATGCACGTCCGCATGTATCCCGTGCCACCCAACGTGCTCTAGAAGGTGTAAGTCAACTACCCTGGCCAGCAAGATCTCCGGATCTGTCCCCCATTGAGCATGTTTGGGACTGGATGAAGCGTCGTCTCACGCGGTCTGCACGTCCAGCACGAACGCTGGTCCAACTGGTGCGCCAGGTGGAAATGGCATGGCAAGCCGTTCCACAGGACTACATCCAGCATCTCTACGATCGTCTCCATGGGAGAATAGCAGCCTGCATTGCTGCGAAAGGTGGATATACACTGTACAAGTGCCGACATTGTGCATGCTCTGTTGCCTGTGTCTATGTGCCTGTGGTTCTGTCAGTGTGATCATGTGATGTATCTGACCCCAGGAATGTGTCAATAAAGTTTCCCCTTCCTGGGACAATGAATTCACGGTGTTCTTATTTCAATTTCCAGGAGTGTATATATATATATATATATATATATATATGTATATATATATATATATATATATATATATATATATATATATATAAAATTCCCGGCAATCAGTTGCAACAATTATGCATATAATACGTTGTTGAAAGTCGTTTGTCGTGGAAAAACTGGCGACTTCGAACATCATTATGTTTTCCGCAAAAAAAGTTGTATTTCACAAATGTTATTAATTGTCTTCATAATGTTAACCACGTATAGTTAACGGAAGACGAAGAAACGATATTCCAAAACGAATACGTATAGCGTAAGTCAAACGTCCGAATTAGAATAGAGACCCCACGAACACAAATTTGCTGTGGCAGGTATGAAATATAAACTCCGTTACTCGCTCGTTACACTTGAAGGACAGATGTTGAATGGGCCGAAACGAGCCGCCGAGTAACAGCGTAGTTGCCTGCTAACTTCGAAAGAATGTAGATGGGGTCCCTAGCGCAACTTATAACCGTCGAAAATCAGTGCAGACGTGAGAGCTTTGGTACACCCTGTTAAACAAACGGAAAAATGGAGGCGGTACAATTGGAGAGCGATCCGCCTTCACCAACATACATAAGCAATTCATTAATGTTTGAATTACAAAAAACTAATAATAAAAAAAAAACCGCATGGCGCGCGATTCGATCCGGCGACCTTCGGATTATGAACCCGCGCGCTTACCGCTGCGCCACGACACTGTAGGTAAATCATTCATCGTAGAGAGTATTTCTCCGCAACGGTTACTTTTAACTGTCGATTTTCTCGACAACGGCTGAGAAGTGCATCTTGGTGCTTTGCCACATTACACCTCTGGCCATGAGCTTTTATTATGCGCAGTATGAATCGAATCTGAATTTCACAATTGGCGGCCTCCCCTTGTAAGAATTATAAGGAGGTTATTAATTGTTTGGAGAAAAAATAGTGATTAATGACAGTTATATGTATTCAAAAATGAAGATTTACAAAAAGCTTGTAAAATAGCACTGAAATCGAGTGCAAATATGGGCACTACCAAAAATCTCACAAAAATCTTTTGAATACTTTATTTAAGTTTTGTAGAATATTACAAAACAATAGACTACTCTACAAGGAATAGCTTGTTTATTTAAGTCTTTTAAATAAACAATAAATCCAAGATTATTTATAGAAATGGCGAAATTAAATAGCTCCTTCTGCCCACGACCAGACTAAATGTATCCATGTTTGGCACATGACACATTAACCCTCACATTTTCGCAAGTGTCTTGACAGAACTTTTATCACCAAAGGTCATTATTGCTGTCCACAAGATGAGTGTCACAGGAATCTGATAAATAGTTGTATCGTTTGATGGGTGGAATTTTCTTTTTCTGAAGACCTTTGGTTTTACCAGCCCCGCACAATAGCCAGTACGCAGCTCCGGAAAAAATCGACAACATCTTCTTGACTGCACTTCTGTCAAGCGATTTGGTCAACTGATCCTGGTATGGCATCCAGTGACGAGGCTGGTGCTTCCAGCTTTGAGTCCCTGTGTGATGGTTCTCTTCTTAATGTTAGGAGATATGTAGTGGGAAAACACCAAATGTAGTGGATGGGTGCCTGGAGGTGCCGTATTAAAACTCGTCCAAGCTTTCCAAATGATTTATTTGTTTCTATTACAGTGCTCTGTTCACCTCAGTCTGCGTCAGGGCCCTGCAGTGCTGAGGAAGCACCCCACGGGCCTGCGCAACACAACGCTGTGTCATGCCGGCCTTGGCCAGCCCGCTGAGTTCCGACGATGTCAGGATGGCTGCACCAGCAGCCCACTCAGCACTGCTCGGTGTGATCTGCGGTTGGTCATCTGTGTCCTTCTCGCCAGCATGACTGAGGTCGCGGCGAAGAACAAGCGCCCGCTATCTGGTGTCCGAATCTGTGGCCCTCGCCTCGGGAAGTCTCCGACGTGTGTCGGGAGCTGAGACGACTGCCCGCTGTAGCGAGCTCAAGACTGTCCCGCTGCCGGCTGGCTGTGGACACCGCATCAGCCTCAGAGGGTCGAACGAGTGAGCTACTGTGGACTGGGATGCTGGCGCCCCATCTGTTGCTGCATGTAGCCCGGTGGTGCGACACGTGCTGCCGTCCAGGAGAGCTGCCACACTTCAGTGAATCTCGTTAGAAAACGGCACCTATTTATACTCGGCTGTGCGTCTCTGTTTTTCCAAGGGCGCCGCTTCGTGTCACGTATGCATAACAGGTTGGCCAGTGGCCCTCTTCTACCTGTGATTTGCGCCATGGAAACTGCTCAAAAATGGTTCAAATGGCTCTGAGCACTATGGGACTCAACTGCTGAGGTCATTAGTCCCCTAGAACTTAGAACTAGTTAAACCTAACTAACCTAAGGACATCACAAACATCCATGCCCGAGGCAGGATTCGAACCTGCGACCGTAGCGGTCTTGCGGTTCCAGACTGCAGCGCCTTTAACCGCACGGCCACTTCGGCCGGCTATGGAAACTGCTGTGTGCGCCCTCTCCAGCAGTTCTACGCCCTGTGGCATCTATTTGCCTTCGCAACTGCTGGTATGCGTAACTTACTGCAATCCAACCCACACCTGACTGTAACTCGTGCTCCGAATATCGCACAAAACTGACTTTCCCTATCCTAAACGGTGGTGCTGCTACACAGGAGATATGTCGAACAGAGAAAATGCATCTGCACTCCTCATGGAATACTGCGGTTTTTAAGTGAGGACCAACATTTACGCCAGCCACAAGTGAGTAATGTGGCTGCTGTCACAGGTAATCTAAAGACATGGGTGACTAAAACTGTGTTTCTAAAAGTAGCTTAGAATTCTGCTTTGGGGTATTACTGTGAAATTACTTTAAACTAACCATAAGGACACGAAAAGAAAACGTTTTCATATATCTATCAAACATCAGGTCGCACAATAACCGACGCTGCATCCACACTACTTGATGGAAAGGTTCCAACTGCTCAATGGTATCTTCTATCAACAAGCGGTACCGTCCTGGTTAACGGTCTGCAGCACCTCCTTTACCCCTTTGGGACGTGGTTTCCTTGTTTCAAACCTTCTCCACTAGCTAAGTTCCCCAATCATATTGACATAATCCGGAGAACAGACTAATCATCCAACACTCGACAAAATTATAGTTTTCTAAGTGGTGGATGTGACGTTACTAATAGACTTCTTCTGGGAACACATTTTTCGGAAGCTCATTCGTGACAGAAATATATTGAACATGAGCTATTTGAGGATGTCCACACTGAAACTGGTATCACTGACCGTGAGGCAGTTGCAGCAACAACGATTACCAAAGTTCAAAGGGCAACTAAAACAAGTAGAAGGATTTATACGCTACGCAAACTAGATAAAGAGGCAGTAGTGTCGTAACTCAATAAATAACTTGAAATATTTCAACTCTGGAGAGGAGCATGTAGGAGAATAGTGAATCATGTTTAAGAGGATAGTTGACTGTGCACGTGATCGATATTTACGTACATAAAGACATTTCTAAGGAAACTGAAACTACTGCTTAGCAAAAGACATTACCTCTTATCTCTAAAGAATCACTGGAAAGTTCCCGAGTTGGAGAAAATTTTGTTAGGAAAGGGCAACAACCCAGCTAGCAGTGGAGGAGAGCTCTTGTAAAAGCAAAACAAAGCGTAGTATTATCGACGCAATGATGCTGAACGAAACGCTTTTGGCGTGAAGCCTACAAGTACTACCGCAGCAGAATATTATCGAAAGATCGCTCGCAAAGCCCAAAAGATTTCAGATCTTACGTGTTGCTGATACCAAAGTTAGTATCCAGGCATTCACAGCTGAGTGTCGGAGCTAAAATTTAGAGTAGCCAAGCAAAATCCAGGAGTATTTTCCCAATTTAATTCTCATAGGACTGCGAAGAGTGAAACAATATTAGTGCCAGTAACGTTGAGAAACAGCTGAGATCATTAAACGTGAATAAAGCTCCGGTGCTGGATCGAATCCCAATAGTGATCCTTACAGAACTTGCTGCTCAGTTAGTCACTTTTCACCATAATATCCCGTAGATTCCTCGAACAAAAAACCGTAACAGTGGCTGGAAGTAAGCCAAGGTCGCACCCATCTACAGGTACTGTAGTAGGAGTGATTCACAAAACTACCAATGATAGAAAGGCATTACTTGAGGGAAGACCCAGTCTGGGGTAGTTCGGCCGAATGGTGCAAGCCTTTCTATCTGACGCCACTTCGGCGACTTGCCATTCGATGAAGGTGAGATGAAATGCTCAGGACATCACAAATACTCAGTCCCCGTGCGAAGAAACTGTGCGATCCAGCATTAAATGGAACCCAGGGCGGCGCTAACTTCTTGCCCACGAGATGTTGACTATATTAAACGTTGAACATCTGTATCGAATTTAGAAACAAAGACACGAGGGCAGCCGGCCGGTGTGGCCGTGCGGTTCTAGGCGCTTCTGTCTGGAACCGCGACCGCTACGGTCGCAGGTTCGAATCCTGCCTCAGGCATGGATGTGTGTGATGTCCTTAGGTTAGTTAGGTTTAAGTAGTTCTAAGTTCTAGAGGACTGATGACCACAGATGTTAAGTCCCATAGTGCTCAGAGCCATTTGAACCACTTTTGAACACGAGGGCAAGTACCAATAGCATACACGGATATTGGGGAGGGGGACCAAGTAAAAATTTTTGTTGTATGGGACTGAAATCCAATTTAAATGAAAGTGTCTGAACGAAAAGCTTATCAGAAGATCAATGTGTATAAGAATTTAAAAAAGAGTGACAGTTAAGTTCTTTATTTATTTTAAAGTGTGGTGGGTGTAGTGGGTAAAACTGTGGTTTTTTTTTTATTTTTTAATTTTTGCTGGCAACTGATGAAGTATGTTAAATGAGTTTGTGGCGCTAGTGTAAAAAAATACCTGTGGAGGTTAAGGATTTAATTCTCTCTTTCTCTCTTTTTTTGCAAGGGGGGGGGGAGGAGGTGAAGGGGAAGAGAAGAACAGGTCGGTTTCAGTTGGGTAGGCAGATAATTTAAATTTATTCATATCGTTCCCACATTTTCATTAATTACTCTTTTTATTTTGTGCTGTTTCTTTACTGATTTCTGTTTCGTTTTGTTATTTGTTTAAATAGTTTCATATTTAGCAATAATTTATTATGTACAGAGATAGTCAGCTGCTACTGGTAACTACTACTACTAAATATTCTGCAATAATAATTCGAGTTAAAGTATTGTTACAGTATTTATATCATGTTTTCGAAAGGTCGTATTTGGAGACACACGAATTAGAATTTGTTATCAGAATAGTGAACTGTGCACGACTTTTTGCGCTATGACTCCCCCCTCTTCCCTCTCCACTGTCTATGACAGTCGGCCATTTGATTAATGAGAAATATGTACAAGATTCATATTGTAGTCAAATCTAAGTATCCTTCTCTTCACTTGAGCTTCATTGTAAAAGCTTATTTTGCGATATGAGCTAGGAATTTGTTTTTCAGAAATCAGAAGTGAAGAAAAATTAGATGTGATGAAGATTTTTAACAGTATTCAAATCATTTTCTCTCTGATAACTAGTTAAAATATTTTTGTGATAACCGTTTGGGTACTCCTGATAAATACGCATATTAACAACAGCTTATCGCAGTCTCCACTTGAGATAAATAGATAAAGTGCATTTTGCGATACGAGTTTCGATTTCTTCACGATAAATATTTTTCTTTTAGTTCTTTCTATGTGTAGCGCTGTTAGAGCTGTTTTTGCGATAGTCGATTGTTTTCTTTCGGATTAGCGTTCCTCTTATTAAGATGTCATATAGCTTATAGCTACAATTCGAAACATACTTTTTGGTCAAAGGTTACGACTAATATTACAGTTTCCACTTAATCCCTCTTTATGCGGTTCAATCAATTTTTTTCTGAGCCGCAAATGTTAATAGTCCCTCTGAATCTTTCAACACAAATTATAACAACCTGCAATATGAGGTAGTTTTCATGTAAATATCCTATCAGAGAGGTTAGTGCACGGAATCCTTTGTGAAGATAGTTCCTAAAACAAATGAAATACTTGATGGGTTGAGTGAATGAGCTGTAGTGTGAGTGAATTGTGTGTGCAAGAAAGTATAGGTGTAATACATTGAAGGAAGGCTGAATTATCCAGAAAGTTTATCTTGAGAGAGCTTCAGCTGGTTGAAGATATTACGCCTGAAGAGCTGGTGCACGTGTAGCGGGCAGGCTGCTTCTACTCGCTGCAAGTACGAAGTGGCCTGGTTTAAACGTCGTTGGTGTGCGGCGTACGTTCTTAACGCTTCCCTCAGCTTACTTGATAACAAATCTAAACGAAAACAGTTGATGTGTCGAACATACATGTTGAACGAGGAGACAGTAGTAGGGGCGGATTTTTAGGATGCAGTGTTGAGGAGTAGGTAACCGTAATTTCGAGGTGTTTTGTGTTTGAGAGAACTTTTGTTGGTATGTCGTTAAAGCTGGAATAATCTTCGCTTATATGTGAACTGGCAATAATTTATAAATTTTAAATACCATGTCATACATCACTTGCAACACTAATCATTTTTCATGCATTAAGGTTCATTGTCGTTTACTCATTCAGTTTCACCATTTTAATGATCCTGTCTCACCACCTCCGTGCCAGTTACAGCATATTCTTGTAGCACTTAATTGTTGACGTATAATGCACATTAATCAAATAGTTGAATAATAAGAGCGTCACCTACTCCCACATCCAGATTTGCACATTTGCCACTTATTACATGTGTTACTGTGTTATTGAACCTACACTGTATCAAATACCATAGAATTTAATACTAATTTCAAAGCAAGTGGGTTGACAAACTTCACACCCGTGCAGTCACATATCGCTCTTTAAGTTTTTATTGGTGCAACACTCTTTCACTGAAAGGGAAACTTTTCTTGTGTCAACTTCTGCAAGTACCTCCCACTGGAACATTGGATTGTTGGATGACAAAGCCAACGAATGTGAATGCGGAATAACGTTTGTAATAACAGAGGTATCTGTAATACAATCTCTGATCTACATATACTATCGTCTACGTTCGTTCCGTATTTTATACACTGTCATCATGACTATATACGGTCATTGTTCTTTAAATCAATCAGCCATATCCAACTTCATAAAGAGTATGTCATAATAAGATGGCCTAAAGGAGTGGAAGAAATTTGATAAACATATATCACTGTCAACATTTGTTCCATAGTTAACATCATTTTCTTCCAATTGACTTTAATCACAAGGTAAATTTAAAACAGTTGTATTACGTAATAGACAAATTTTCAAGCACCATTTTCCTGCTTATTAGTACGCATAGTGTTTATCAACTATAAGTGTGAGCTGAGTGGGATATAAATGCTTCTTACGCCTTGCCATTAGCTGCCTTTTTGGCAATAATATTTTATCGCCAGTATAACGAAACTGACTCAAACAAATATGAAACATGGAAGCTATGTTGGGGCTCCCGTCCCATTACCATAAATCTTGAACTATTTGTTTCCTGCATTACTTCTTCCTTTCTAGTGGGCACAACGAGTAATCGCAATATGACTAACAAAATATTGGAAATGATCGCAAAGCAGCTAATTAGCTTTCCTAAAACAATACATGTCAGATTCAAAGTAATTTTGTAAACATACAAAACGAGAAAAAATAATGTGCTTCAACTGGCAACTGCACATGAAAATTCAAACAATAAAGATAAACTGCTTGTATCTGCTTTAGCTTGTTTAGAAATGTAAGTTATTTTAAATGTTGTATTAGTTTTGCTATATGATACGGTATCTAATGTTTGTCTCATAGCTACCGAATGGTAAAGCAGAAAAGCTTAATTGTATGACAGAATATTTAAAGCTCATGTATTAACTGAGTATAGATGTAGGAGTGCCTAGAGAAATTAAAACCTAGAATACAAATGCAAGGAACTAAGGAGTGAAACTGAAATTACACTGCTAAATCGGAATGCTGCAAGTCGCATGCATTTGTCACTGCAAGGGGTCGACCATTACAACAAAAGATTTCAAGTTAATCTGACTTCGGTGTCATAAAATACCTAAACAATACGCAAGATAAAGACTAATATTATTTTTAAGGAGTTTAAATAATCTTTTAACATTTCTCTTCTTCTTCTTTTACTGAGCGTTAATTGCATCTAGTACAGGGTACGCTGCATGCTGGATTTGGGGCACTCGTTTTTATTTAACTTCCTATCACCACAGTTGTCACTTACCAAAAGGAACCGAAGATGTGTGATCCACTTGTCTGTGAACTGCGTAAACAAAGTTGTATGTGTGATCGTATGTATTTTAACTTCTATCGGATTTCCTGAAGTGGAAGTTGGCGACCAGCCCAGAATTTCCTTAAACGAGTGTGGGAAACCGCCTAAAAACACACTCAGACTGGCCAGTGCACCAGACACTATCGTTAATCCGCTGATTTGGTACTTGTCTGACTCAGATTTCTGTGTCGCAGTCTAGGGCACTATACGTTACCATATACGAGCAGCTAATTTTCTAATGTTTCTCTACAATGGTAAAATAACACTTTTACTGTTTTCGTTGTAAATTTTCGTAAGGCATAACAGGGATATGCGCTTTTATATTGCCGCTATCTATGCTGCATGCCTTGTGGCGTAGCTCGTAACGTCACAGGATGGCGTGCTTCGGTTTACCAGTTCAAAGCCCATCACAAGGAAATATTTGTTACTTAGCATCTATCGTTTCTGGAAGGTTTTCGAAACTTCTTATGTTTGTAACGTCGCAAAATACAACAGGTGGGACAACATCACGTGCTTGGGAAACAGGTACTTTTCTTGGACGGCAAACCCCAGAAGTTGATCGACAAGAAGAAGAGAAGTTCATAAGCTGGGACAAATTTCAGGACAAACTGAAGAAACATTTGATTACAGTGTGATAAGCGGGTTAACATATGAAGAACAAGGCCCACTGTTATGGAGAAATACCCCACCGAAAGTACTAAATGTTTTGACCATAGGTAAAATTTTGAACCCAATTTGATAAAATCTGACAAAATCTCACATTTGATGAAAGGAGTCTCAGAAAGACCAAGAATGTCACAGCAACAGGATGTAATGGTTGCCTAGTCATAGATATTGCTAATTGCTATAATCGCACTATTTCGCTCCCATTTACGGAGCTTGTTAGCACTTGATGTTAGGTTTGCGCCATTAAAATGCATTGTGGTAATCGCTGCTGCTTGCTGGATCATTGCTGTGTCTCGATGCTGATGCTGGCTGTAAATCTGGTTGTCTAGGGGTAAAAAAGATGAGGTCCCGTGTTTTTGATGTGCTTTTGATGATAAATAACGAGCGAAACCAACAAATATTTAAACTTCAATTATTTATTACTCTGGTGGCCATCTTCATTCCACTGTCCACCAAAGACAATGACACAACACAAAGTAGTACTTCTTTTACATGTTCTTTGCATTGTTTATCCACCTCAAACAATAACACACAAACACACTTTACCAAAATGACATTCCGACTGCACCCCTGACCCTTCTTGCTGCTTGTATTTATAACCTTGTCAAAGAACTACTAAAAAGAGATATAGTTTATAAGTCACATATACATCTGTTATCATAATTTGTGCAGAAAAGTTATTAATTTACATTGAGTGACATAATTTCACATGTTATTAAAATGACAGACAGATTTGTTGACTTGACAGAATAATTCTTTGGTACAAAAAGGCTGTTTTTTAGAAGTTTGTCAACTAACTTCTCTAATTTGCATAAATAAGTAAATAACATGAATTATTAAGAATTACATTGGTTTTCGTCTAAATTACGAGTGTTTACGTGAATACTGAGTGAAAACCGTCCTAGTGAACAAATAGGTTTCACTGGGTGATTTTTATTTAAGGAGATCCAAAATGCATAAGTTGGCCACTATTTTTCGTACTTCATATTAATTAATTAAGATGAACTTAGTGTTTTTACATGATGACATTTGTTGTATCAGTGATCAAGTGATATTAACTTTTGTGTGGGTCAGTTATTCAGTATAATTTAATGGGTTGACTGTTTATGGAGACATGTTATGCAATCATTGTTAACATACACAATAACTTTTCTATAATCATAAATACTCGTTAAACTGGTTTAATTTGGAGGGTATAGCATACTTCGGTAAAGTAAAGCCTTTAATATGTTCCGTTACAATACCCCCCTCGGGTAATGTTATTTACAGAATGTTAATGATATTAGCCGACTAGGACAAATGTGTCAATTGGCTAAAATTGGGAAAAGTTCTGCTTTAATAAATTTTTTGTTTTACTAGTTATAATGTGTATGTATTCAATGACTGTTACACCATTTCAAAATGACTTTTTCCTGCCAATATTTTAGTTGTGTTGTTTCACTTGTACTTTGTGTTATGACTCTCAGTATGACAGCATAATAAAAATATTTAGTAATATATGAAAGTAAAAAAAGTTGTATAATCTTTGCTCCCAGTGAGCCACATGGAAAATGATCAAACACAGATACAAATATATCACATGCAATGTTAAGATATATAAAAAAATATATTTAAATATTTCAAAGTCAGTTCTCATTGAGTCACAGAATAATCAAGATAATAGAAAGAACATAAATATATTACATAGATGGAGAGGTCATATGTCCATAGGAAAACATTGCAACTGTCTGCTCTTTTTGAGCCACATAATGGAAATGAAAACAAAGAACATAATTATAAGTATGGACATGATATATAAACACAAACACTAGAGAAGTCACATGTATGAATATAATATGCATTGGAAAAAAAAGAAAATATTTAAAAAACTTGTCTCCCATTTAGACACATAGTCTAGATAGTACAAGAACATATTAATACCAAAATTGCACACTTAAATTGGTCACAACATAACACAAACATCAAACCTGGTGACCATCTGATTAGCTGTAGAAAATTGTACACAAATCTTATGCCTCTAAGAAAAGAATAGTAACAAAATTATGGGTCTTGCACAACAATTTTTACATTGTCTTTTGTATTTGGTGCAAGTATGTCCCATATTCAGCAATACAAAAAGAAAGTAATAAATGTTTGTCACCTTCTTGGGTGCATGGTTAACCTTGCCCATTGCAAGTAAAGAAGATGTCTCAAAATTTAATATTCAATAGTGACAATAAAAATATAAAAACATTCTCTCAGAGATCTGGAACTTTCCCATGGTCTATAGGATGAGTGGTAGTTGCTATTTGACAAACCCAGTAAAAAATCTTTGCTGGTAAAATGCTTTATGGAAAATGGGTAAGTAACTGTATTCAAAAAGGGAAATGTGCTTCATCATGTTTATATGGTTTCAATTCAGTGATGTTTCTTAATCCAAATAACCTTCTTGATCTGGGAAAGATAAGTCTATACGCATTAGGATGTGGGCTTTCTTTTATTTCAAATGGACCAATGTAAATATCAAAAAACTTTTTAAGTTCGACTGACAATAATTTTGATTTCTCTTGTGTCTTAACGAGTACAAGGTCCCCTGGTTTGAACTGTGTAGCTTTTCATTTGGCTGCATGTCGCATACACAGTCTTCTCTTTCTTGGGGCGACATAATTTTGCAAGGCGGATACTCTATGTTTTCAGTGAAAAAACTAGCGGGGTACTGGTTGTACATTATTTCATGTGGGGAAAATCCAGTGGATGAGTGCTGTAAGCTGTTCATTATTTCTTCAAAACTATTTATGTACTCTAACCAATTAGTGTGGTTCTGGCTACAGTAGGTTCTGCACAGTCTTCCAATCTCTCTCATGTATCTCCCAGGTGGGTTGCTTGATGGGTGGTAAGCAGATATTAAAATGTGTTTAATTCCCGTGTCTTCAATAAAAGTTTTCCAGTATTTAGAAGTGAACTGAGACCCATTGTCTGAAAGTATTGCCTTTGGTTTTCCCACAGTGTTGAAATAATTACTTGTAATTTTTGAAACTATCTGTTTGCTGGTAGCTTTCCTTAAGGGATAAAGCTTTATAAAGTTGGAGAAGATGTCTACCATGACATAAATATAACTGTAACTCCCCCTTGTCTTGTGTAATGGGCCGTAGATGTTAGTTGCAACGAGATTGAGTTTATTTGTTGGTTGTTTGGTTAGTCGCTTTTACCCTCTGACATCTGTCACATGTTGATAACTTTTTCTTTACTCTTCTGCTATTGTTGTAAAAATAAATGTTCTCCTGTATTTTCTGAATACACTTAGTGGTGCCACAGTGGCCAAAGCTTTCATGTACATAAGTAATAAGCGTATCTATTTGTTGCTCAGGCCAACAGTTTCCAATAGTCTAAATCCGGTTTAGGTCTTCTGAATAGTATCCCCTTGTGTACTTTATAGTATGCTTCCATCTTTTCTCCCCCAGTTTTTCCTATGTAACTTTTGTCTAGTTTCCAGTTTTCATCGTAGCTCTGAAACCTCCTAATGTCGTTACAGATTTTTTGTATTTCCTTTTCCTCTTTAATGCCCTTTAGATACATAATTTTGAAAATTCTCTCCTCCTCCCCACTACTTCCTTCCAAATCACTTCCCAAAGGTAGTCTTGATAAAGTGTCTGCTACCACATTTTGTTTTCCCTGAATGTATCTCACTTCGTAATCAAACTGCTGGAGAAACATGGCCCATCTAGTGAGTTTGTTATGGTATAACCTGCACCCTTGGAGATAGCTTAATGCTTTGTGGTCCGTCTGTACTATTCGTTTATGTCCCAAGAGGTAATTTCTAAATTTTGTAAAACCCCAATGTATAGCTAGTAATTCCTTTTCTGTCACTGTGTAGTGTTTCTCATGTTTTTGTAGAATTCTGCTGGCAAATGCGATTGTTCGGTGTTCCATTTACTTCCTTTTCTTGAAATAAATGTACTCCTAACCCTGCATCGCTACTGTCAGTAGCTAGCCAGAAAGGACTTGACATGTCTGGTCTATGTAGAAGTTGGCTGTTACATAGTTGCGTTTTGATTTTGTTAAAAGCATCTTCACATTAAGGTGTCCAATCCCACACTACATTTCTCTTAAGCAAGTTATACAAACAAACTGCATTTAATGCTTGATTACTGATGAATTTTCTGTAAAATCCTGTGAAGCCGAAAAATGATTTCAGTTGTTTCTTGTTTCTAGGTGTTGGAAAATTTTCTATGGCTTTTATTTTGTCTTTGTCTGGCAAAATCCCTTGTTCTGTAATGATGTGTCCCAAAAATTTTAACTCCTCTAGCCCAAATTTACATTTTTCTAATTTTAATGTCATTCCTCCTTTTCTGAGTTTCATAAATACCTCCCTTAATAGTTCAAGGTGTTCTTCCCAAGTTTTCCAAGTGATTAAAATGTCATCTACATAAATGGTTAATTTTGAACTAGTTTCATGACCAAGTACAAACTCTAATGCTCTGATGAATTCTGCAACTGATACATTGAGACCAAATGGCATGACTGTATACTGATAACATTTACCAGTATATAGAAAGGCTTCATATTTTCTCGAATCAGGACTGAGTTCAACTCGATGAAAACCAGCGGTGAGATCTAGGCTTGTCATACGTTTGACACACTCAAATTTACCTAACAGCTCATCTATACTTTCTGGATGGTCGTTGTCTCTGATGAGATACTTGTTCAGATGTCTGGAGTCTAATACAATCCTAACACTATTGTCTCCCTTTTTTACAATAACCAACAGGTTGTTGTAGGCACTGCAACTTCTTTCTATAACTTCCCAATTTTCCATTTTTTGTATTTCTTTTTCCACAGCATCTCTTTTTGCAAATGGTACTCCATATGGTTTTATAAAGAAAGGCTCATGAGGTTTTAACTGTAATTTACATTGATAATATTTCACTCTACCAGGTCTGTCATCAAACACATCTTGGAATTCCCATAATAACTCTTTTAATTTTTCCTACTGTGTACTATTTAGATTAGATTAGATTAGATTAGATTAATACAAGTTCCATGGATCATGGATACGATATTTCGTAATGATGTGGAACGAGTCGAATTTTCCAATACGTGACATAATTAGGTTAATTTAACAACATACTAAAGTTAATATAACAACTTTATTTTTTTGTGTTTTCTGTTTTTCTTTATTTTTTATTTTTATTTTTTAAATATTTTTTTTCTTAATTTATATCTAAAAATTCCTCTATGGAGTAGAAGGAGTTGTCATTCAGAAATTCTTTTAATTTCTTCTTAAATACTTGTTGGTTATCTGTCAGACTTTCAGCTTCCCCCAGTTTTTTCTCTACTAACTTATCAAACTCTTGACCCTCTGCATCTTCCTCTAAGTTCTCATCCGGGTAATAAAGACCCTCATTTTCATGATACACTGATTGAATGTGGTTACAGCTGTCACCACAGTTTAAAATTAACAAATTCACTACACAACTTTGTTGTGCAACAGGTTCTATAATACACATTTGTTTTTCTGCAAAATTAAACCCAGCATTCACTTTTAATATCCAATCCATACCTAAAATGAAATTTTCATTCAGGTCATCTACTACTAAGCATCCATGTTCAAAATTTAGGTTATCAATTTTAAAAGTAAGTAACACTTGTTTCTTAACTACCTTACTGGCTCTGCCTGTAGTCCCTTTCACTTTTAATCCAAGGTTGCACTTACATTTGCTAGTTCTTTCCAAAAGGCATCTTTGTTTATACAGTTTCCATAGTTGTTCCACAAAACTTCTAAAAACTTTTCCCCTTTTTCTTGAAAACACACATTTACATTCCATCCCTTTATGTTTTCTTTAATATTATTATTATTATTACCATTCTCATAGATTAGTGTTTCATAGTTCCCAATAGGCAATAGCTTGTCATCAGATACACATTCCCTAGCCTGCATTTCACTTAAATTAACCCCATTATTACCCATATTTGTCACATCAGTTACCTTTACCTCATCATCACTTGTCAATTCTACAAACACTTTTATTTCTTCCTCCACACTCTCATCAATAACATCACTTGACTTAGTATCATTATTTAAATGTCCCTCTATCACTTCTTCCTCCTTCTCCACAACAACCCCATCTTCAGTTTCCCCCCATGTATCTGAATCTCAGCAATTGAGTCTTTGGCTCCATTAAACACTTCATCATCCCCCTTCTTATCAAATAACTCCCCCCAAAATAGATTCTATCTGTGGTGTGTCTGACTTGTTATTAACACCAGTATCTTTTTCAGCCCAACTATGAAACTCTGCAATACCTTCAACTTCTGCACTTTCACTAACTACCTGAGCTTGAACACTGTTTTTATTAACTTTGTATCACTTTTACTCACAGTATCCCAAAACCTTTTATTAAATTCTAATTTATTCATTCTAACAACATCAGTATTTTCATGGTACTTACTCTTTACATTGTATCCTCTCCTTTTGTCCTGTCATAATATTGTCTAGCCCCCAAACTACGGACATCTAGTGGGGCTGTCCACCGTTTCCTGGCTGGTTCTCTCGGTCTGTCCGTTTGTAGTTGTTTTGTTCACTAGTTTCAACAAACCCCCTTCTATCTTGTTCTCTTCCCCAATACCTATTTCTATCATTCCTGTTATTTCTCCTCCATCCTCCCTCCTGTGGATTGTTTCTGAAATCATTTTCATATCTCCTATCTCCACTGTTTGGAGCATTATTTCCAGAATTTTCAAAGTCTCTCCTCCCATAATAATCTCTATTTACACTCCTGTTCCACCCCCCATACTGGTTGTTTTCAGAAACAAAACATTGGTTATTTCTCTTTCCAAGGCTCTATCTAATCTATCTACAAATTTTAGGAACTCTTCCATTGAATCATCTGGTCCATGGACCAATTCACACTGCAGTCTCTCTGGCAACCTTCTTTTTAAAACATCCATTTGTGTCGTAATATCAAAAGAGTTATTCAAGTGAGCAAGTTTTTTCAATTGATCTCTGCAAAATTTTTGCATTCCCCCTACTTTCCCTCTATACACTGGTCCATTTAGAAATTCTGACTTTAATCAGGCTTGTATGGATTGTGACCAAAATTTACAAATAAATTTAGCTTCAAACTCTTCAAAAGTATTCCAAGAATCATTATTCTCATTTGCCCAGGATAGGGCTTCCCCATCTAGAAACCTTTTTACTAACTTAATTTTTATGTTATCTGACATTCCTACTACAAACATATCCTTACATTGGTGAATAAAGTCAATAGGGTGCAGATTTTCACCAGGAAAGCATTTCACTTGGATGTGCCCATACATTGCATTTTGATTGTAAAATATTTGTTTGGACATCAATGCATCCTCCAATTGTGTATATTTTCTACTTTTGTATCTACATTAGTGGTATACAGGTTGTATTCTTGTTTAAGGTTTTCTGATGTTTTGTCTATTCTCTGATCCAATCTTTCTACTTCAGTATCTACTCTGTTGTAGATGACAGCAATGTTGTCTGTGTTATCTTGTATGTTTTCATTTAAACTTTCAATTTTAACTTGAAATTCTTTTCTAAAGTGTATCAACTGTTCTCTAGTTTCCTTACTGAGGGTAGTTTTAATTTCCTCACACTTCTCATTGAGATGAGTACTTAATAGTTCAAAGTTCAAACTTAACTTATCCAGTCTATCTGTGTTTTCTTTAAGTTTCAAATTTACTTGTTCACTAGATTGTTTAAGTTGTGAGCTTATTTGAGTTGCAAACTCTGCTAGCCAGTCTGTTAAGTTTAATTGTTCACCATCCCCTGGTTCAATTTTTACATTTCCTACGATCTCATCACTCTCAGGTAGAGACATGTTAACTATTAATTTTTTTAATGAGAACAACAACAAAATACCTTGCTTTTTTTGTAGCTATGCTATGATGTCGTGGTCGGTGTTCCTTGTTGGCTTTCTTCACTTTTATTCGGTTTCATCGAAGCTGAAGTCTTTATTGATGAATTCCATTGACATAATCCAGATGTTAATCTTCCGAGCGCTGTTCAAAAATTGTTCAAATGGCTCTGAGCACTAAGGGACTGAACATCTATGGTCATCAGTCCCCTAGAACTTAGAACTACTTAAACCTAACTAACCTAAGGACATCACACAACACCCAGCCATCACGAGGCAGAGAAAATCCCTGACCCCGCCGGGAATCGAACCCGGGAACCCGGGCGTGGGAAGCGAGAACGCTACCGCAGGACCACGAGCTGCGTGCAGCTCCGAGCGCTGTGATGATTGTTTTTCGTAGGCGCACATACACACGTTTTTTTCACTTTGACATATTTTCACTGTTGCCACACTGCACAAATAAACTTTTTGTAGTGCTAAGCACTTACAAAATTTATTGCTGCACTATTATCATCGATGCACTTAAAGATCCCGGACGAGCCCCCACTTTTGTAATGGTCGCCTAGTCGTAGATATTGCTAATTGCTATAATCGCACTATTTCACTCCCATTACTTCGGTAAAGTAAAGCCTTTAATATGTTCTGTTACAAGGAGAACCCACCAATTCGTGTCACGCCTCCAGAAAATGCACTGAAAATAACTGAATGTGGTTCCTACGGCAGTTTTGGAAGGGCACAATGACCTCGTCTCTCTCATACACCAGGTAGTGAGAGAAGAAATTGAACAGTCCATGGCAACCAGAAATGTCGCACCTAGTACACAACAGATAGTACACGTGAATGCTGACCCCATAAGTCAGGAGGTAATAGACAATGTCAAAGAAGAGATGTGTCGATTTAAGCACGAATCCCAGCCAGCAGTGGGACGTTGCCTTGAAAAATGGAATCGGTGGCGTCGTATTTTCGCCGTAGCCATCGAACAATAACCCAGAATCTTACCACCTTAGGTACAACCAACTCTTTCGATTAGTAAATTCCCCCTTCTTCGCTCAGATGAGCAGACATTTGGAGGACAGGAGACAGTACGACGGTTTCTTTCTACTGTGGACGCACTATAAAAGTTGTTCGTTACTGCAGAGAAGAAAGACGAGTGTTCGATGAATACTACGCCGTAAGACGTCAACAATCACAACAGTCCTATTCAAGCCAGATAACAGCAGACATTTATAATCGACCTGTGGGACGAAGCTGTAAATCGCTGTACAGAGGAACCAACCGGCCGCCTAGTGGGCCAGTTGTGTAGAATTAAATGAGGCAACCGTTTATGAAGGCAAAGCCACGACAGGTTGAAAGACGGCAAGTCCTTTGGGCTCGACTTCCTTGCACATCATTTATTCATCCATGTGAACACATCAAGTTAGGGCACTTACATCGAGTACGAAAGACATTGTCATCCACTGTGTGATGTTTACTAAAGGGTTGACAGTGGCTGGGTAATGAATTCATTGGTAGCTGACTTTCATGGAGTAATTTGAGGTGACAGAGTTACGGCTGCTGCCGGGGGAAGAGAAGCTCGCCAGGAATAGCTGGCAGAAAAGCCATTTTATTGGTGCCAGTTTGAAGAATGTGAAGGGACGCAGAAACATATCGGTCAGGTCTGGGGGCCTCGGGTCGCTGCTTTCAAGCAGTGGACACGGCCTGAGCTACAGGGTTTCCCCTAGCCACAGGCAGCGGAGAGCTCCTAGTGGGGCACAGTACATTGTCTCAAGCACTTGCGGAAGAACTTTTTACAACTTTTCGCCGAGTTGCGACAGACCGGTGCCCAGATAATTGTTCTCTGTTAAGGAGAGTGCAATCTTCCAATTCCACAGGTGTCGAGCTGATGTTTCCTGTGGACCTTTCTGCGAGATCAGTATCTGTTAGCCTCGCGAAAACATTTCACATTGGTGACTGAAATGGGCTGATGTGGCAGGACGCCAGGCATAAATCGTAAGGGTAGCTTTTGCGTTTCTTGCGTCACGTAGACACATAAGCTGTGGTGCTTTCCGTGCACGTGAGAAAGCAGCGTCTCGATCGCGATGCCAGCTGTGCTGGTGAGTGCCTGTTCTATGTCAGGATTGGAGGAGCGGGTTTTGCCCATCTTCTGGTAGGAGACTGTGATGACTGCAGAGAATTATGAGACTGAGCTCTACTCAAGTGTACTCCACGTGGAATGATTTTTGGAAGTAATAGTAGAGTTATGGAGAAAAGTATTCGGGCTGTGGCTGCGAAGGAGGACAGAGTAAATTTTTCTTGGGTTGTGGCTACAAGTTGAGACGGATCGCAGATTCTAGCTTTTTCCGCAAGTTGAGACGGATAATAAATTCAGGTCTCGATCATTATCAAATCTGAACGAACATTCAGGTTTTTGTTGGGAGAGATAGACGTGGATTCTCGACGAAAGCAGGAATCGGAAGTCCACCGTTCGAGTCGACACAGCGGTGCACTGATCTCCACCTTGCAGTCCACTATAGGTGTATGATGAGCATTCTGGCCCATTAGACACCTTAGCAATATGCTCTTTCAGTCAGTAGCAGTCACTGTCCGATTAGGCGTAGTTGCAGCTCTGTCCAACGAAGTAGTCACAGTCAAATCGCGTTATCCGACATTAAAGTTGGAGTCAAAGATAAGTTACTCCCCCTCCCCAACTTTGCCAACTATACGTCTGTACATTCAATGGGAGCTTTAATGCAATCAATGATGTTTATGTCAGTCCATGTCCATTTTCACGCACGTTTTTGGCAGTAAATCTGTCGTTATTTTGAACACCATCTGCTATTTCAGTACACAATTGCTCATTTAATAAATTTTTACATGGGAAATAGCAGGAGTTATCCTGAAATATAATACATTATGTCAATTTCAGTTTCACTGCTCAGGGCCAAAATTTGTCAACTGAGTACAGACATTTCCTCGCATTTAATTTCACAGTGGTGTAACTCATGAGTGGTTCTATGTCGTACAATATTCTGATGAAAAAATTCATTAAACGTAAACACAGACCCACCCACCGGAAAGATACTTGGTATACAACGCCGTTCCCCCCCAGAATTCAGAATTTTTTGGAATATTTTTGTGACACAGTCACTCCAATGTTGTTGAACTAATATCTTGTATAAATCAATGACTGGCAGGATCGTTATTTATATAGATTAGATTTGCAGTCAGATACTTTTCAGTTTAATTACCAGTCAGTTATATGTTACACGATTATGAACATTTAGATTTGTGGTAATTTTAGTTGTTGGTGTGATTGTACTGATCTGTTTCTTCCTCACCTGAATTTGTGTGTGTGTGTGTGTGTGTGTGTGTGTGTGTGTGTGTGTGCGTGCATGCTTGTTGGTGTTTGGTCTCTACACGCCTGTTGTTGTTTACAGCGTCGATAACACGTTGCTCATTTTTGGTAGGGGTTATTTCTTGTGTTATATGTGTGCTAATAGTGAAGATTTTGAAAGAATAGTACGCAGTTCATTCCATTTTAATAATTATACGTTACAGGATCATGTGAGTGATAACGAAAGTAAAACATGGATAGAGCATGATAAACAGAAATTTCAGTATGGACCAGGCTAAAAATAGGGAGGTAGACGTGTCTGATGACGGACTGACTGATTTTCGTATGAAAGTGTCAGACAGAAACGGTGACAATATGGAGAAGGCAGTGTCAGATTGTGAGGAACTGAATGGTGAATTTGATGACAGTGAGTTAATTACCAGCATGAAGGAAGTCACAATCAGAAATGCTTCAGTCAGAAATAGTGATAGGCCAGTTTCGCTGCCAAAGAGACGTAGCATACTGAATTCAAACGTTTCTAAGAGAGAATTAGTGAAAGGGAAGAATATGCAGATGGACACAGTCTTAGAATCCTTAAAGCAGACAGAAGAGAGGAGGCAAAAGGAATAAGAGAGAAGGCAAAAAAAGTAAAGATAACGCAGAAGGAAAGAAAGGAATTCCAGACAGAATTGAAGAAAAATGCAGGAGACATCAAAAACAAGGTGAAGAAAATTCAGAAGATGGCTGTCGAGTCAAAACATCTAGTAAATAACATAGAGAAAGACATGAGAGTAGCTATGACTGAGGCATTAGGAACAAGGAAAGAGGCACTAGTAACGAAGAATCATCCTAAGCAAACAAAAAGTGCTGTAAGTATAACGACGAACACGCTGGCCACACCACAGGACAAGAAAATAGTACATGAAACCCAGGAGGAATTATCGACAAATTCGCAGAGATTAGATCATTCAGAACAGCAACAGGGACGTGTGACAGGATTTCAGGAAGATCACTCACGGATTAGTGTACAAGCCAAAATTATGAAAGACGTCAAAGAGACGTGGGATCACATAAGGAAAGGAGGTGTACAAAGAAACCGAAAGAGGACTGCGATCGTCTGAAATGAATGGAACACGTAGTGAATGGGAGTGGATTTCATTCAGATATAATGTAACTGGTGCATGTAGCTGAATCATCAATATGTCAATGAGCTGTTGCAGTAACCCCACAAGTGAGTGCACCACTAGTCTGAGCCCTGACTCGGAGTCCAAACCATTGCTCAATTGTGTGATATTCAGGAGATGTGTAACACAAATTAGTGACGGAGATAGTGTGGGAAGATGTAGCAGCCACTTGCGTAACGAGGTCAGCTACTATATGGAAGAAATATGTGTACCGGAAGCGAGGGAAAGAACGAGTAAAAGTAATGATATGGGATTCGTCCATAAGCATTCTGTCACCGTTGATAAATTTCATAACTATGGAGACATTGTTAATAAATTGCACCCTAAATCTTGGCTTACGCAGTTTGATAGGTTGCTGTCCCCTTCTTGGCCATTAAGGTAGAAACTGGAATATATCTGTGAATATATGGACGCTTGATAGCCAAGAAAATGTGAGGTATTTGGCCAACTACAGAACATACAAAGAATTCAGAGAAGCTTTGCTCACCAGCTATTGGTCGCATATGACTCAGGACCCAATAGAAAAAGAAATTATGATGTATCAGGACCTGGAATCATCGGGATGCAGAAGCTGTGTAAAACTCCTTGAATCACTGGTCATAAACAAACATTCTCTGGACGAACCATGTAGCACAAGCGAAAAATTACATTTCTGCTACATGAAGATACCATTCAACTTTCAACACGAAGGTGTGGAGATGATACGGAAGCATTCAAAAGCGTTGCTGAGACCTGGAGTTCGCCTATGAAACACAGAACATTAGAGATACTAGGAGGAATCATGATGAAAACATGTACAAGCCATCAAATAGGAACAATAACTGGAGAACTAATGATAGAAATGGATCATCAGGAGGACATGGTTGTGAACGACTGCAAGCAGAAGTACCAACATCTGACAGAAGAAACAATGGAATAATTTCCATGGGGGGGGGGGGCGGCAGTAAAAATGGTCGTTTCAAATGAAACTGTAGAGACTGGACAGGAGGCATCAGTAGGCCTGAATCCGTCAGTCGAACATCATAATGGAAACCCACCCCATGATTAACAGATGGATGGTTTGGATTACTTTATTACGATTACTTTATTTAGGTGTAAATTGTTGTTGTGCAGGAATTTTAGTCTTAGTACATGGTTCACTTTATCTAATAACTCTTATCATCTCAGGTTTGCAGTGATTATTGTGGTGTCATTCAGCTAGAAAGAATCTGAGAGTAATGTAAGTCTCATTGGTTGCTTGTCGATTCTACTCCTTGGAGAAAGAAGATAAGAAGATCTAATACAGACTCAACACAGCAATTTCTGTAATAAAACTTAGTGACAAGGTTATGCGGAGACGTTCTCCCTGTCTTCTATCATTCCATATTTGTAATAGAATCGGGATATTTTGTCATCCTACTCGAAATTCGGAATGTACAGGTCGTTTTCATTTCATAGACGTATTCATATATTCACTTGTAGTTAGTGTCATTGATGTTCGGTTGTGTTGCTGTGATTGTCCGAGATGTGTTATCACTGGTGCTTGTACTGTATCCATGCCACGACCGTGTGTCTGACATGATGTCATCTATTGAGCCTCGTGCACGCTAGTGCACTCTAGGGACCCTTTCACTGAGTACTTCTTGTGAATGCCAGTCGTGGCAGTAATGTGTGAGACAGTTGGTTTCTTTTCCAAGGAGTATTAACTGATGACACAGACAGTGTGAGTCATTCTGAATGGCAACTCATCATGCAGCAGCAGATCGCATTCTGGGAACGACATAAGTTTTCCTTATTAGTATGCCAAAAGCAGTGGAGACCTGAACACAGACATTAATTTTTTTGTACTTTAGAGAGTCTTTACAGTATCGTCAACACACAACTATGAGTTTCAGGAAGCAGTCGGTGTATGGACGATAATACTGAAAATACGTTTACTATTTTTATCACAACTATTTTAAGCCAGGGCATATCCCAGACAAAGTGAAGGTGTCGTCACGAGGGTAATCCAACCTTACAGAAGTCATGAGTATGCATTATTCGAAGGTATGAGACCACATTTTTATCATTATGAGTTGTAGTCCATATCAATACATTGGTGTGGCTAGGAGCACACGATACCTATTTAGGTAGGCTTAAATCTGTAATTTCTGTTTTAAAGTTTTTTTTAATTGTTTCTGTGTGTGTGTGGCGCAGCTGGGCAGGCGTTTCAGCAACTGGGCATTGGGTAAAGGAGGCGGCCCAGCTGATGGTTGACAGCTGAACAACATTCCTGGCAGCTGCTAGCAGCTTTTGGAGCAGTAGAACTTCTGATTCATGTAGCTTTACCTACCTAAGCGGTCCAAGTGAGGGAGGACATGAATAACTGCAGGCGACTCAGAGGGATAACTCAGTGTTGGAAAACAGTAGAGGTAGCAGACAGCATGGCGCCTTGGGTGGCGCAAACGCAAAGCACTGCCCTTTGGGCTTGACTACGTCTGAAGGGTTCCTGAAAGGATTAACATCTGTTTGACATACTTCACCAAGACCCATGACAGCGACGTTTTTCTGTGATGATTTTTCTCAATCCACACTAACACTTTCTTGACAATTGAATTATTGCGACTCATCCATTCATCCAGACTGTTACCAAACGACATTAGAAAGTGGGATTGATCAGGACTGACTAACTACCAACTGGCTATTATTGTGCTATTCCACTTTTGTACGCACTTTGCTTATCATAGAGCCATGAATACCATACAACCAATCTTGTAAGCTACTCACAAACAATAAGTTCAACTTCAAGAACCGCATTTTATATGGGTTGCTACCAAAGAATTACTCAGATGGTCCTAAGTGCAACTCCAGGATGCTGTCCTGCCAGCACATTGATGAGAGCCAACCACTCTACTCTGTGCTGCCATTGGTAGGAAAGGATGATGTCCAGCTTTGCCCACAGCTGTCCTGTACCCAGAGATACTATTTGAGCTGGTCCTTGCCACAGTCCATGAGCCCTGAACAATACATCCGCCTAAGAACTTCTGCTCCAATTCACCACTTTGTTTAAGTGAAAGTGACATGTGATGTGAAGTAGGGTGGTAATCGTTGTGAAGACATGTGATGCTTTTTCAGTGCTATGATCAGTAGGTCTTGTTTTACCCCATACATACCATTGAGTGTAATTTCAAGCTTTTACTTGTGGCAAATTATTTATATTACTTTCTATTTTTCTTGTTACATGTTGTTCTTACAATTTGATTTCTTACATTTTACACTTTTCTGAGACTTATATTTGATGGCCACATCTGACACATGATTTCTTTGTATTCATTTTGTTCATATGTATCCACAGATGTGAAACACATTATGTTGTTCTTATGTATTGGTAATAATTGTGGATAATAATTGTTTAACAAATATGCCATTACTTAAAACTGTCGTTACACAGTTCAGATGTTTCATTCGGTGTTACCATTTACAGTCATACATGTTTCACATATAACTGCTTGTCTGCATTTATCTGTATGATTGATTTCTTTCACATAAAGTAATTTATCATTTGTACATGTGCACCTGCTCATTTAGTTTTATTGTTTGCACATTTCACATTCCACACAAGTTTCTCATATAATTATGTTGACATTTGTTGGTATGTTACATTTTTCCATATACCTTGATTTACAGTGTGTATTTGAAAGTTTGTCCACTTTGGTTTATTCTTACAGATGTCATATAGCAATAATCACACACGTTTTACTTCATTTGTCTTGTGTGTATGTTGATGAGAGTGGGTTTGTCAAATGTTTGGACTTTCAGTAAATTCAAATTCTTGTTACTTCCTTTGTTTGCAATCAGGGAGGAGATATTCTGTGGAGATACAGGCAGTCATTAGAAAATTTTGAATTGTGTTAGGGTATTTCTACTCTGGCCTCAGTAGAAGAGGTAGGGTATTGACATGCTGGACATGTTCTATTTATGTTTCAATTATTTAACTGCCTGTGTGATTTGCTTACCAAGACCATAACATCATATACAGAAAATGTCAGCAACATCTAGCATGGCCTTCAGTCCTGTATTAAGCACTATCTGTTGGGCTCCCTGACGATATTTTAGTGTTGGGTGTTGATTTATTTCTTCTCATTTCTCTTGAAATTGTAAAAGTAGTCCCTTTGTCTTTTCATATTTATTCAGATTAACTGGTGTATAAATTATTATCAAATACAAACTTTTTATCATCCATGCCGCACCACCATGATTTGAGTGCAACATGACCCATGCAAAAACTTACTGCAAGTGGAGGCTTGTTAAAGATGGCAAGACCTTTTTGCTAATATTTTTATTTTACTTTATTTATTCAGTCAAGCAAACACATATAATTCAGGCATTTACATCGGTAAGGAAGGCACTGTGATCGATATGATGTTTATTAAAGAGAGCTGAAGTGGTTGGATGCTAATTTGCATGTAGTAATTTGACATGACAGGGTTGAGCTTATGTTTTGTTGGACAGTTACTGATGCTGATAGGTGAAGAGAAGTTCGCCAGGCATAGGTTGCAAAAATATAGTAGTAGGGCAAAGACAAATCTGGGACATTTTTGACATCAAATTGATATGCAAATTAATTACATTGTGAAATCTGATTGGTTTATGTCCCTAACCTATTGTTCTGTTATGTGGTTCTTCATGTAACCCCTCCCCTTATCCCATTGTTCTGGTAACGAATTTATGAACCCCTAAGGGATAATCCATCCTTCTGAGAATACCCCACCCCTCCGTCTCCTTCTTCCTCCCTCACCACTGTGGGAAATCTCCAATGTTCCCCCGTTACCCTCACCAATATGTGCACACTTTTGATATCAAATTAATTGACTAATTAACCAAATTGATCAATTAATTACCCCTCCCTCTGTAAATTCACCAGCTGTTCCCTCTGCTCCTCACTTCCCCGCTCCCCACCCAGAAAAAAGTGGTGGGGAAATCGCTCAGTTGGAACAGAGCTGTTGGTGTGGAAGGTGCAAGTATTACTCTGTCCAGCAACTACATGTCATAATTACGTAATTACACTATGGCAAATGGGAGGTGTTGTCTTGTTGGAATATATTTGTGTGTGCGCTCACCATGACAGGCAGGGACTCACAGAGCTAGCGCACAATGACATCATGAGAGGCATCCCACCCGTAACACCTGTCCCTCCCCATGCCTCTCAGAAAAAATGGTGGAAAAAATCGCTGAGGTGGTGGACCGGAAGGATCCCATGGCAGGAAATTCAACTACATTACAGAGGATAAATAATATATTGTTTATTTATAAAATTCAGCTTGCGGGGCATGAATCTCTCTTTTATTGAGCATGAAAAGCTCATCTTTCTTTGCTGTTTGGAAGATGTAGGTCTTGTGAAAAACATCAAAATAAGTAATTAAATTGGGAAACCCTGAATCTGCGCTGAACTGTTAGACTGGAAGGTGCAAGTATTATCTTGTCCAGCAACTACATATCCTAATTATGTAATTACACCACTGCAGATTAGAGGTGATGTCTTGTTTGAAGATTTTCATGTGTGTGCTCACCTTGACATGCAGGGATTGACTGGTCTAGTGCACAATGCCACCACCAGAGGACTTCCACCACGCTACAACTCGCCCCCTCTCTCCCCACATCTCCCAGAAAAAAAACTGGAAGGAGAAAAACTAAGTTTGTGTTGGAGAGGAAGTATCTTATGACATGAAATTCAAATCAATATCAATAAAATATTGATGCATATTCTTTATTTAATCAGTATGATAGTGACAGGGCTCCCCCAATTCGGCAGAGTCACGCCTGCAGCCCCACCCCCATTTCCCATGATGTAACAAATGTAATCACAGAGGAATGGAATGAAGTGCGGTATAGTAGCCACCATTTGGGATCTACTGGGCATGTGTCTGTCGCCTAGACGCCGCCACAACGATCATATACCACCCAATGTCCTAATTAGAGATGGCGAAACCAAATACCAGTTACAACAGACCAGATGTCAGACTCCTTTCATCTCTCAGCACCAAACAAAGCATCAACTGGCCCCATTCTGTTGATCAGGAAATTCCAGACTCGTTTCCCATCCATGACTCATCAAGAGGCTACTTCCTGTTTGCGTGTGTGAACCAACATTTCCTAACACACAGATGGAGATTTTCATTTCTCCTCACAGTATTATGTTCTTATTTCCTAATGGTGGGTACAAAGGGCGAGCTGACGCAATTTAGATATCAAAAGTAGAGCGAAATAGTGCTCTCACCGAACGCTCAGATGTCGGAGAGACTTCACCAGGTAGTCAACCGATCAGTTGACATGGGGGAATAATCGTCCAGCGCAAACACCCATCATATTGAATCTTCTCACGCAACACACATATCCGCTGCTGTCGCCTCACCTAGCATACTGCTCACTTCGCTAGACAACCAGAGAGCGCGGCCGCCAATACTTCTCCCCAAGGCCGTGGGCTAAGCTAATCCGCGACTTCCAGTAGATTGAAGACTCTTACCCACTCGTGCCACAGGCCTCAGCGCATTGCAAGACAAGCAGGTGTGGCTTGGACATATGGCTCTCATTGCAATTCCACCCTAGTATAGACTCCCTCCAGTTTAGAAAATCCACTTTACCCAACCCAAGATAGGGAGTTTGTTGACCACACATCTAGAATTTCTCACGCGAAATGTAGATTTTTCCCTTTTATACGAGTTGTTTTCGAATACGTAAGAAATCGAGGCATACATGCGTTTTCACACAACTAAAGTATTTTTACTTGATGTGAAAATTTTGTAACATTATGACACAGACAACATTTCCTCTAAGTATTCTCTCATCACTGAAAAAAGTGTGTTGTAATCAGTCCTGCATCACAGGACTAGAATGCTAAACCATTTTTTGGTTAATGGCGGTGTGCTAAGATCTACCTTTGTCAAAGGATGCTTCCTCACTTGCGAAATCTTAAAGTAACCAAATGCTTCGTTACATACGAAGTCTCTTTAGGTAACAGCACAGAGAAGTTTTAAATATCAAGTTTATACTGCGCATCACTTTATAAATTAGGTAATATAGCTGGTTTTATTACGATGGCCATCTCTCCCTGTGTAGTGGGAGATAGATATTTCGTTAAAAGATATCGCCTCAGCGAAAAAACTCCTGGTTACCGGTCCAACTCCAGAATCATACCTGAGGTACTCTAACCCTCGTTTCTACCCACCTGGCGGCAAGTCATTGATAGAAAATTGATAAGCTAATTAATTAACTTGATCATGAGAGTCACTTTGCCCCCTGGGGGGGGGGGGAACTTCTGACAACCGATATTTGAAGGTGACCGTAGAAGGATTCTACCGCCGCCGCCACACATTTCGGATAAGGACCATGAAGATAAGATACGAGAAATTAGCGCTCACAAGGAGGCATATAGGCAGTCTTTTTCCCTTGCTCTATTTGTGAGTGGAATGGGAAGGGGAATGACTAGTATTGGTACAGAGTATCTTCCGCCAATCAGCGTATGGCTTGCGAAGTAAGATGTAGATGCAAATGTAAATTTAATATACCTATTGAGATACCACACCATCCGATCATAGGAACACAAAACTCCCAGAAGAATGTTGTCTCCTATTTATCGACGAAACAAAAGGCGGAACTTCTACTGATGACTGTCTCTCGCCAGAAGAATTTATCGTTTTAACATAATGTAGTGCCGGCCGCACTGGCAGAGCGGTTCTAGGGGCTTCAGTCTGGAACCGCGAAACCGCTACGGTCGCAGGTTCGAATCCTGCCTCAGGCATGGCTATGTGTGATGTCCTTAGGTTAGTTACGTTTAAGTAGTTCTAAGTTCTAGGGGACTGATGACCTCAGATGTTGAGTCCCATAGTGCTCAGAGCCATTTGAACCATTTGAGCCAGAATGTAGTCACGATGTTTTTGTTGCAGACAGCACAAGTAGTTATAGACTGTGGAAGGTCAGAGATCCTGACTGATGAAGCTATTCCACAAGTGGAAGTTACGAAGATTTCTCTGGGCTATTGTTATTTGCATTGAAGACATTGTTGTTCCGCCATAGCCAGTGAGAGAAACTAAAGTCGGCAATAGATGCTCTGTTAAACTGTAAAGGTTTTCTCGATAGCAAAGAGCTATTCAGACTCACCAGTGATGATCTCAAGCACTGCATTGCAGGAGATCAAAGGAAACAATAGATCAGTAATTGTCTAATTGTCACGAGTAGCCACAACTTATCCCTAAAGGTATAAGTGTAGTAACAGTTAAACCAGTACAGGACAGACAGCTAAGTGCCATCAACAAAGTGTTGTGCTCCGCTACCACTACAGACAAAGCAGCGGAGGAAAGTATTATCGATGTGTCAATATGATCTGGCCTGACCGAGGAACAACGTCGGCGAGTGTGGGCCGTACTACGCCAGTTTTCGGATGTTTTCGAATCTGGAGGGGCGATAAAAAAAAGACCAAGTGGCTTACTGTAAAACACCATATCAACAGTGGTAATCATCCAGCAATTAGCTAGTGTCCGTATAAGAAGTCACTGGCTGAACAACGCATAATTTGAGAGGAAGTGGAGAGGATGTTGCAAGGTAATGTCATTGAACCTTCAGAGAGTCTTTGGTCTTCTCCAGTGGTTCTTATGAAGAAGAAGGATGGTACTGCGTCGACTACCAATGAGTGAACAAAATCACGAAAAAGATGTCTATCGATGGCCGTATATTGATGACAGCCTAAACTGTTTGAAAGGAACAAAAGTTTCTTTAATTACGGACATGAAGGGACGCTGCTGGAAAATTGAAGATGACGAAGCTAACCTTCAAAAAGCTGTCTTAATAATTTCTGATGGCCTCTGTGGGTTCAAAGCAATGTCATTTGCAAATGTAACGCTCCAGGCCATTCGAGTGTGTGATAGACAACCTGTTACGACACCTTAAATTGATGACCTGTCTTTGCTATTTGGAAGACACTGTTGTTATCCCGAAGACATTTGAAGAATATCTACGCGCCTTATAACTGTGTTGAAGTGCTTTCAGACTGCAGGTCTCTGCCTAAATTCGAGAAAGGGCATATTCATCAGTCACGAAATAAAAAAAAATCTTGGTGCGCCTGGCTGACGACGATCGGGTCTGCCCCAATCCAGAGATAAGAGTAACTCCGATTTTCCGACTTCTCGGCGTATTGGTGACGTGATCAGCAAATACTGGCAATATTTATTTGGCAACCAATTTTCTGTTCTGACGAACTACATTTTCTACATTGGCTGAATAGTCTGAAGGATCTGTCAGGTCGATTGATAAGAGTGGTGCTAAGGCTACAGGAGTACAGTGTCACACTGGTGTGAGTAAATGGCTGCTACTGAACTGAGGGATGATCTAGCACTGCTGAAAATCAAAGAGGTTGTGAAGGAGGAGGAACCGCCAAAAGAGAATTCCGATTATTAAGTGGAACGTGATATAAGGAGAACTATAAATAAAAGGGCAGAAAAGGTTGCTTGTCATCACAGTTCGTTTATGGCCAGCTGTCTTGAAGTATTGTTACGACGCTCCAACACCTGGTTATGAGGGATTCGTGAAGATTCTAGACAGAACTGGATGCTACTATCACTGACCAGGTCTCTAACAATCTGTCAGATACTTTATGAACCAGTGTATGGAATGTTAGCGACTGAAGCACGTGCTGCAATTACCTCTTGAGTATTTGGTACCAATTCCACCTCTGGAATCGACCACACCCAATACACTGTTATCAAAGCTGTGCCAACTGCTGCATCTCTGGAAGTTGCTCGGTTCTTGTAGAAGACATCATTGTGAAGGACCGAACATCCCTTATGATGATGTCTAATCGCGAAACAGTTTTCCAGTCGAAACTAATATCAGAGGTAATTTCACCCTGCAACGCCACCCACATGAAGAGAACTGCCACCATTCACATACTAATGGTACCACAGAACACTTTATTCCGACTTTGGCAGATACGCTCTTGACATACATTGATGTTGAAGAGGAATTGGGATACAATACTGTCTGCCATGACGTTCAGATACAATACAGCGAAGCGAAACACTGCATGATTCACACCGTTCTTACTGCTGTATGTTCGCAAGGTCGTAACGACAATGAGCAGACTGTTTATTTTCAACAGGACGACACTCAAAATCATTACACGGAACACCTCGGCAACAAGATCGAAGAAGCAAGATGGCTGGTTCGCATATGAACCCTGGGCGACCAGAAGAAAGGTCGAGAGTGCTATAACGCCAGGCACCGATCGGTGAGGTACAGCCTAGGAGACCTGATGTGGATTTTTACGCCTCTGCGGAAGGTAGGACTATAGAAAAAGTTACTTAAGCGCTACTTTGGGCTTCATCGTTTACTTTGTAGCTTGTCGGACGTCGCATACGAAGTCAAAGATTATATCCCTCATCAAGAAGACGGTAGTGTAGAGACCTCGTCCATGTCCTCCATACGTAAGCTCTACTACAGTCCTCAGGTGCAGATCGACGATGCAGGCTTGTTGTTTGAGGAAACTGAAGACCTTCTCGACAGTCGCGAAGTTTCAACCGGAGAGGTTACCTTTAGCGTTCATCATAGTGAAGAGGATCCTCCAGTGGTACCATAAAGTGGACCCCTGACAAGATCTATATGTACGGAACTGTAATCGGTTTGAGTGATTACCTGTGAAATAGCGAGTCGCTGTATCTTCAGGAGACGGAAAAATGCACTGTCCATCCAGCGGTTCAGTGCTGTTCGTTGGTATCATAATAAAGGCACTTTCAGTGCAAATTGTTGTACTTCATTGACGACGTTTCTTTCGATTTGGACTTGATCGTGATTTCGACGTGATAATATACAGAAATGTAAGAAAGTTGGGGCGAATAAGTAAATGATGTCAGATTGTGAGTGGTGACGAGCATTTAACGTCACTATTTTATACACTGTGTGAAGCTGGGTGCCATTCCTAGTACGACGAAAAGAGCACACACTGAACTGCACTATGATGGCGGCGAAGCTGACAAAAATCTGAAATCTATGGAGCTACATATCTTTAGAAGACTGTTAATTAGTCATTAAAGATTAAATTATTCGACGAACCTGGCATTCATGGGAAAGGAATTTGCAACTAATGTAGAAATAGTGTCTCTGTCCAATGAAATCTGTAATTTCCGTTGACTGATACAATAATTCTATAAACCAAAATACGAGGTCATTCACGAGATTCCAGAAATATATTAACTAATAATATTGCGCCTAAACTAGATCTTATTCTATTCCTTTCGAAGTAGACCCCTTGGGTGAAAATACACCGATCACACCGTTTCTGTCCCATATGAAATGCATTGTGGAAGTCTGTCCTTGTTAGGGTGTTTAGCATCCTCTGCTATTCCGATTGTCTTTTACCATGTACTGGGTGGCCCAAAAAGGATGGTCGGATTTGAACTGCGTAGTACCATTGAAAGGTGAGGAGGGGGGACCACTGCCGGCCGTCTGCAAGTCGGCCATTACACCCAGTTTGCCACGAGATGGCGCAGTGGACGGTCGAGCATCGTGTTTTTGCTGTGGAACAGTTTTTCAGAAATGATGAATCGTTTATTACTGTGCAACGATTGTTTCGACAACGTTTTGGTGTAGCGCGTGATGGACCCATTCCAGATCGCAGATCCATATCACGTTGGGTGACTGCATTCCGGACAACAGGGTCTGTCAAAAGTGGTAAATCTACAGGGCGTACACGTATGGCAGTTACTCCACAGAACATTGATGATGTTAGAGCGTCAGTGCTGCAAAGCCCGCGTCGTTCCACTAGGCGTCGTGCTCAAACTTTAGGCCTCAGCCGTAGTTCGTTGCAGCGTATTTTAAGCCGTGAGTTACAGTTTCACCCATACAAAATTATGATCACGCAAAAGCTGTATGATCGTGATTTTGAGCAGCGAAGACGATTTTGTGAATCAATGCTTGACATCTTGTACTCTAATAATGATGTTGTGCTTCTTATGTCAGATGAAGCCCATTTCCATTTAGACGGCTATGTCAATAAACAAAACTGCAGGTACTGGGCAGCAGATAATCCCAGAGAATTGCACCAAAAGCCTCTTCATAGTGCTAAGGTAACAGTCTGGTGTGGAATTTCAAGATTGGGGATTGTTGGTCCTTATTTTTTTGAGGAGAACAACGCTACAGTCACAGTGACCTCGAAACGTTACGTTAACATGCTACGTAGCTTTTTGGTGCCGAAACTGCGAGAGTTACATGTAAATCGAGATCGAATTTGGTTTCAACAGGACGGGGCCACGGCCCACACAGCCAATGACTCCATGTGTGTTTTAAGGCGGATGTTCCCCCACCACATCATCTCGCGTTTTGGAGATGTCCACTGGCCCGCGAGATCACCTGACCTCTCAGCCTGTGATTTTTTTCTTTGGAGATACCTAAAGTCAAAAGTCTACGTACAGAAGCCCCGAAACTTAATTGATCTGAAGGAGGCAATCAGTGCGGAAATTATGGCAATTCAAGAAGAAACAGTAGTGAAAGTGATGGAAAATTTCGAGGAAAGACTTGTGGAATGCATCACCGAGGAAGGACACCATCTTCCGGAAGTCATTTTCCGTACATGATTTTTTGTGGTTAGTTCTTGTAATTGGGTGCCTGGGAGCATTTAGTTACGTAATTGAATAAAATTAATTTGTAAAACTGATGGAGTTATAGTTATTTAAAATGTGACCATCCTTTTTGGGCCACCCTGTATCAAATAACACCAAGTAGTGTCTGGTCAGATGGCGAGTGGGGGACAAGTACCATCTTGTTTTTAATCGAAAATACCTGAATAATTTAGACAATTTTCGGTCGTCCATTCTCATGGAGGTGCCTGGTCGTTCGTGCGACACTACTGTGGTTTTTTCTTCCCGTGTCCTCCCCAGACATCCTACAATATCGCGACAGAAATGCCTATAGCTTTTGAAAGATGGATTAGATACTGTTGAAGCGGCTGATTAGGTTTCCTGCAAACTTTCGAGCGTTGTTGCTTCAGAACGCCTTGTAGCAGTAGTGGCGCAAACTTCGCCGTAATGCTCATGTTCAGTTCTTCTGACAGCATACGTTGAGATGAACTTATTCTCATAATGTTTTTGCGGTACTGGATGGTCACTCCTCACTTCCTGAATCATTTCTGTGTGACACAAGCCGACGTCCAACGGGAACGGTCCTCACCATTAGCGGGATCTTTTCTGAAACGTTTACACCGGCTGTAAGTTTATTTCAGCCTTAAAGCGGCGTCTCTAAAAGCTTGCTTCGTCATTTCTTTGCGTTCCTGCAATTTTTTACTCAAGTTTAAAACAAATCTTTTTAGAGATACACTTTTCTTTCAGGAAATCGATCGCAAAACCGCAAACTCACGACAATGGAAATATTCTCACCGACAACCAACCAAACAATACAGCTCACAGTCACTTGCCACACCGATTTAAGAAGGATGCAAGGGAAGACAATTAGCGGTACTTCAGCGTACTCGTAGTGGCACAGTGAAGCTACGAAGGAAAAAAATTAGAATTAACAAGTGTATTGGACATATACTTACCTACAAGTTCGTTTAAGGATAATAAAAGTGGAGAGGAGAAGCAGAAACGTTAAAGATAAATGCGAACATTTTAGGTTAAACGTAGCCTTGAATTTCATAAATACCAACTGAAATACGAATGATTCATTCATTTCCAATGTTCTTTATTTTCCAAAGTATTACATCTACAAATATGACTGATGCATGAATTGTGCCCGCCAGTTGGCGGCACGAATGCAGTGCGATTCCAAAATGGCAACAAAGCAAGAAAACAGTTTTTATGTGTTAGAGTCAGCGAGATGTTACAAAATTACAGCGTGCATTCATAATGAATCATGGAAACGAAGCAGAGCATTGCGCAATGGCATAGACAACTTAGATACAAAGAAT
Source organism: Schistocerca nitens (assembly GCF_023898315.1). NCBI lineage: Eukaryota > Metazoa > Arthropoda > Insecta > Orthoptera > Acrididae > Schistocerca > Schistocerca nitens. Next base: position 440,295,892 of record NC_064617.1, on the reverse strand, counting down.
TTTTAACATCGTGCAGCCCCGTCAGCAACTGTGATAATTAAACATATAACACGTCAGCCTCAGTTGCAAATAGAAACAAATCTTTACCTAGATTTCAGCCAAAATGATTTGGCCTTCTTCAGAACCTATTGACACTAAACTATTGCATGCCAAAGCTCGGCCATGCCAAGTATAAAACTATAGCACCGTCGTACCCAGTCATAAATCTACACTATTGGCCATTAAAATTGCAACACCACGAAGATGACGTGCTACAGACGCGAAATTTAACCGACAGGAAGAAGATGCTGTGATATGCAAATGATTAGCTTTTCAGAGCACTCACACAAGGTTGGCGCCGGTGGCGACACCTACAACGGGCTGACATGAGGAAAGTTTCCAACCGATTTCTCATACGCAAACAGCAGTTGACCGGCGTTGCCTGGTGAAACGTTGTTGTTATGCCTCGTGTAAGGAGGAGAAATGCGTACCATCACGTTTCCGACTTTGATAAAGGTCGGATTGTAGCCCATCACGATTGCGGCTTATCGTATCGCGACATTGCTGCTCGCATTGGTCGAGATCCAATGACTGTTAGCAGAATATGGAATCGGTGGGTTCAGGAGGGTAATACGGAATGCCGTGCTGGATCCCAACGACCTCGTATCACCAGCGGTCGAGATGACAGGCATCTTATCCGCATGGCTGTAACGGATGGTACAGCCACGTCTCGATCCCTGAGTCAACAGATGGGGACGTTTGAAACACAACCACCATCTGCACGAACAGTTCGACGACGTTTGCAGCAGCATGGACTATCAGCTTGGAGACCATGGCTGCGGTTACCCCTGACGCTGCATCACAGACAGGAGCGCCTGCGATGGTGTACTCAATGACGAACCTGGGTGCACGAATGGCAAAAGGTAATTTTTTCGGATGAATCCAGGTTCTGTTTACAGCATCATGATGTTCGCATCCGTGTTTGGCGACATCGCGGTGAACGCACATTGGAAGCGTGTATTCGTCGTCGCCATACTGGCGTATCACCCGGCGTCCGGCGTGATGGTATGGGGTGCCATTGGTTACACGTCTCGGTCACCTCTTGCTCGCATTGACGGCACTTTGAACGGTGGACGTTACATTGCAGATGTGTTATGACCCGTGGCTCTACCCTTCATTCGATCCCTTCGAAACCCTATATTTCAGCAGGATAATGCACGACCGCATGTTGCAGGCCCTGTATAGGCCTTTCTGGATACAGAAAATGTTCGACTGCTGCCCTGACCAGCACATTCTCCAGATCTCTCACCAATTGAAAACGTCTGGTCAATGGTGACCGAGCAACTGGCTCGAAACAATACGCCAGTCACTACTCTTGATGAGCTGTGGTATCGTGTTGAAGCTGCATGGGCAGCTGTACCTGTACACGCCATCCAAGCTCTGTTTGACTCAATGCCCAGGCGTATCAAGGCCGTTATTACGGCCAGAGGTGGTTGTTCTGGGTACTGATTTCTCAGGATCTATGCACCCAAATTGCGTGAAAATGTAATCACATGCCAGTTCTAGTATAATATATTTGTCCATTGAATACCAGTTTATCATCTGCATTTCTTCTTGGTGTAGCAATTTTAATGGCCAGTAGTGTATATTACTTAGATGAAGAGAAACAGCAGGCCCCACTGCGCGGAGGAGGTCGGTAGGCCGCGAGAGCTGCGCCGGAACTAATCGCGGTGAGCAGCTGTGTACCGAGCACCGCAGATGGTCACGCGCATGCGCGAGTGGAAATATAGATGCTTAACAGTAGCTACCTTTACGTTAGGAACTGGATTAATATAAGCAGTCAAACTATTAATGGCGTAATATGTAACCCAACTTACTTCTGACGAGAACGAGAAGCCTACAAACGGATTCGGAGCCAGAAGGAAGACTAACTATTACTCGGAAAATTATTCCTCAATTTAGAATACATTAGTTTCGACTAAAGGAAGTGGAGTCAAGCGTCGGCGACTGCAAAGGAAACGTAGCACCAGGGCCGGTGAAGCAAAAAACCTTCGAAAAAGTTCTTATTTCTCAATTGTAGCTGGTCATTAAGTAGGTTTTCTTTATCAAGCAACAGGTGTTTACAGATTTGCAACTCCTCAAGGATGTCGAGCCTAGTGCCTTTAACCTCGCAATTTATTAGCTCTATGTTTTGGTGGATTGGGAGCGTGGGCCAACTGAACAAGGTGCTCGGCAAAAGTCGAGCAACGCGTGCTATCACCACTTTTCGTGGGTATATGTTCTTTATATCTAGCTGAGAGAGCTCTCCCTGTCTGGCCGTTATAATAACTGGGGAAATCACTACAGGTGACTTTGTATACCCCAGTACGAGATAATATGTCATTAGTATTCTTTAACGCGTGGGCCAAGTTCTTTTTGAGGCTGTTATTCGTAGAATATGCAAGCTTAAAGCAGTGGCTCTGTAAGAGTCGCCCTATTTTATAAGGTGCTTTGCCCATGAAGGGAATAGAAATGAAGCTAATGGAGTTATCCTCTGGTGCGACACCTAGTGTAGATGAGGTCGCAGTTTTTTTTACCTGTTTTCGTGTTAAAGAGCTGTTTCACAATTTCTGGTTTATATCCATTATTATATGCGATAACTTCTAGGGTTTGTAACTTGTTCTCCATTGCGTCTGCTGAAAGAGGAACGGCGAGCGCTCGGAGCATGCAAGAATGGAAGAAGGCCATTTTGTGGGCTTGGGGCTGTGCAGAGTCGGCTGGGATGACATTATCGGAAAAGGCATAAACTTAATACCGTTGTCCTCTATTGCCAAATTTAGGTCTAAATAATTCAAAGATCTATTAGAAGATTCATTTTCCAGCGTAAAGCTTGTTTTCTCGTGGAGTTTATTAAAAGTTGGGAAAATTTGTTCTATGTCATCTTGAGAGCCGTTAATTATGAAGAGTAAGTCGTCTACATATCTTGCGCAAAAGATAATTTTGCTCGGTAAATCTGCCTTATTTTGAAAGAAAAGGCGTTCCATAGAATTTACAAAGATTTCAGATAAAATACCTGCCAGAGGGCTTCACATAAGCTCCACGAGAAAATAAGCTTTACGCTGGAAAATAAATCTCCCAATAGATCTTTGAATTATTTAGACCTAAATTTGGAAATAGAGGACAACAGTATTAGGTTTAACATTTTTCGGAAAAAATACCTTTTCCGATAATATCCCATCAGACTCTACACATCCCCAAACCCACAAAATGGCCTTCTTCCGTTCTTGCATACACCGAGCGCTCGCCATTCCTCTTTCAGCAAACGCAATGGAGAACTAGTTACAAACCCTAGAAGTTATCGCCTATAATAATGGATATAAACTTGGAATACAGCAGCAAATCGTGTGAAAGATTTTGCATCGGCGGTAACATTTCACACCGTACCGTCTGCAGTTCGTCCACCAATTAAAATCTGAAAATTATGGCCGACTGCTTCAGCTTTGCATCACAGCGCAGGAGCTGATATCCAGGGACTAAGCAACCTTCCATTTATCTGGATAAGTTAATCACCACAATGTGAAAGTGTGGGGCACTGAACATCCTCATGAAATTATTTCCGCATTAACGAGATTCGCCGAAGGTACTTGTTTTCTCTGCGATGTCACAGATGAAGCTGCATGTGGCATTTTTCTTCTGTGAGAAGATTGTAATGTGTACCTCTCACCTTGATATGTTGCAGTTGTGATTGTTTCACAACTAAATGCTGATTCCCAAAATTTGCATAATTGGAGCATCGATGTTCGTCGCTACCCAAACGACGAACTTCCGCTTCGACAGGTTGGGCGTAGTGGTGAAGATAATGTGGGTCTGTTTCCTTGTCCCTCTAGGTTTCCTGACCCAACGCCTTGTGAATTTCCTTTGGATGTACATTAAGGATCGTGTTTACGTACCCCCAGTTCCAAGAACACTGTCACAGCTAGAAGAATGAGTCAATGCTGCTGTGAGGACCATTAACAGGAAGTAGCAGCATAAGGTATGGAACGAACTTGACTACCGCTTGGACTTGTGTCGTGTGACCCCCTGGGCAGTCATAGAACTATTTTAGAATGCAAAATGCAAACATGGTGAGTTTATAGTTCTGTTCAAGCATCAAACATATTTGTACAGTAGTTGTGAAACCCTGTGTTGACCGAGTATTCACTTTTAGTTATGCCCGAGATTTCATGCATGTGGAATTTATTTTCGACTTATAAAGCGTCTTTGCACACTAAGTTTGAAGTAGTATCATTGGGAACGTGAAAGAGGAGCTTGTTTGCTTCGCTAACATGGGGAGAGTCACGTGAAAAACAGCTGATACTAAGGTCTACGCCCGCTAAACGCAGCATCTGGCGTTGTGCTTTGTTTATAGTGATGGCGTAATGTAAACTCACGGTGAATGGTGCACGTTTAAAGCGAAATGGTAAATTGTTAAGAATAATCGGGAATTACGGTAGAAATCTCTGTCACCTGCGCCACATCCCGTAAAAATTTCCGCTTGTATGATGTTACTTAGAACATGAAGCCCCTGTGTGTCAACGGTTCCGAGGAGCGAAATTAAAACTGTCGCTCTAGGTCAGAGCTACGCAGCACATCGTTTTCGGAAGGAGTTTCCAAAGAGTGAGTTAAAGTAGGATGTTCCCGTGCCGCAGCATGTTTTGCCTAACGATCTTCATTGGTTTCTTGAGACCACAAAGTCCTCTCTTTTAGCCATTGTGGGGTATTCCGAAAGACTCGAGCTTTTTCTAAGCTTTTTTATTTGTAAACAAATGAAATTAAAATCTAATGAGCAGGCATTAAATAAGAAAGAAGACTTAATAAATTCGGTTATCTTAACAAAGAGTGTAAATGAAACCTATCGAAAGATGCAAAGTAATGTCATTAAGATTTTAATACCAAAGTGAAATCAATAAACCCGTATATCCTAGTCCAAGGAAATTCGATATTAGTTCGTATTCGTAAATATAAGATTGCAGTATTTAGTTCCAACACTGACATAAACTTCCTAAATACCTCTGACATTGAGTTAAAAAACTAAGACCACCATCAATTGGTTCTTTTGTATACTACACCGTGATGATTAAAAATACGAGCTACTAGGCTGAGCAGATCATTTTAGATAAAACTTTAAATTGTGATATCTTTTTCTCTGAGGTCCAATTTTGATGCAATAAAGCCCATATGTTGCCCCAAGCTACGCTCAACTTACGTGTAAAACCCCATGAAAAGTCGTCTAGTACAGTTAATTGCGTATTTAAATTAATAGAAATGATAAGTCTCAAAACTGGCGAAGATACAGTAAAAGAAGTGGAGACCTTTTGTTTCCAATAAATCAATATTACAAAACGAGTGAACGAATTGCAAGATGTGTAGAGTGTGGGAACTTGCAGCTGGAAAACACTTTCTTCAATAAAAGAGAACAATATGTAATGCCAAATTTTACTGTAAGACAAGAAAAGAAGATCACGAAGCTATGATGTTTCGAGGGCAGTTCAGTATAGGAATTAAACACATACGGCACGAGAACTGTAAAGGAAGTAACTATTATCAGTACAGGCCGTTATAGCAGACTACTATACAGTAACCAACCCTTACAGAAATGAACACTTAGAAGTTACGATAATCTGTGGAAGTTACGTGCAGGCATAACCGCAGTGTCTTTGCCTTTGCGACAGTGCGTGTATTTGATTATTTGTTTCGAGGTAGTTCGAATGTGTAACTAGTGTTATCTGCATGAAAAAGAAGAGAGGGTGTGACTAGTTGAAACCGAAGTATAATTTAAAAGAAATCAAAATATTCGTCTTCGGTACCTGGACTCTGTACGAAAATGTTTTCACTCTGTACTAGAAAACAACCACTCCTTATTATAGTTTACTGTACTTGTACTCCTTGTTGTTGCTGTTGTGGTCTTCAGTCCAGAGACTGGTTTGATGCAGCTCTCCATGCTACTCTATCCTGAGCAAGATGCTTCATCTCCAAGTACCTACTGCAACCTACATCCTTCTGAATCTGCATAGTGTATTCTTCTCTTGGTGTCCCACTACGATTGTTACCCTCCACATTTCCCTCCAGTACTACATTGGTGATCCCTTGATGCCTCAGAACATGTCCTACGAACCGATCCCTTCATCTAGTCAAGTTGTGCCACAGATTTCTTGTCTCCCCAATTCTATTCAGTACCTCCTCATTAGTTACAAGATTTACCAATATAGTCTTCAGCATTCTTCTGTAGCACAACATGTGGAAAGCTTCTATTCTCTTCTTGTCTAAACTACACTACTGGAAATGGAAAAAAGAACACATTGACACCGGTGTGTCAGACCCACCATACTTGCTCCGGACACTGCGAGAGGGCTGTACAAGCAATGATCACACGCACGGCACAGCGGACACACCAGGAACCGCGGTGTTGGCCGTCGAATGGCGCTAGCTGCGCAGCATTTGTGCACCGCCGCCGTCAGTGTCAGCCAGTTTGCCGTGGCATACGGAGCTCCATCGCAGTCTTTAACACTGGTAGCATGCCGCGACAGCGTGGACGTGAACCGTATGTGCAGTTGACGGACTTTGAGCGAGGGCGTATAGTGGGCATGCGGGAGGCCGGGTGGACGTACCGCCGAATTGCTCAACACGTGGGGCGTGAGGTCTCCACAGTACATCGATGTTGTCGCCAGTGGTCGGCGGAAGGTGCACGTGCCCGTCGACCTGGGACCGGACCGCAGCGACGCACGGATGCACGCCAAGACCGTAGGATCCTACGCAGTGCCGTAGGGGACCGCACCGCCACTTCCCAGCAAATTAGGGACACTGTTGCTCCTGGGGTATCGGCGAGGACCATTCGCAACCGTCTCCATGAAGCTGGGCTACGGTCCCGCACACCGTTAGGCCGTCTTCCGCTCACGCCCCAACATCGTGCAGCCCGCCTCCAGTGGTGTCGCGACAGGCGTGAATGGAGGGACGAATGGAGACGTGTCGTCTTCAGCGATGAGAGTCGCTTCTGCCTTGGTGCCAATGATGGTCGTATGCGTGTTTGGCGCCGTGCAGGTGAGCGCCACAATCAGGACTGCATACGACCGAGGCACACAGGGCCAACACCCGGCATCATGGTGTGGGGAGCGATCTCCTACACTGGCCGTACACCACTGGTGATCGTCGAGGGGACACTGAATAGTGCACGGTACATCCAAACCGTCATCGAACCCATCGTTCTACCATTCCTAGACCGGCAAGGGAACTTGCTGTTCCAACAGGACAATGCACGTCCGCATGTATCGCGTGCCACCCAACGTGCTCTAGAAGGTGTAAGTCAACTACCCTGGCCAGCAAGATCTCCGGATCTGTCCCCCATTGAGCATGTTTGGGACTGGATGAAGCGTCGTCTCACGCGGTCTGCACGTCCAGCACGAACGCTGGTCCAACTGAGGCGCCAGGTGGAAATGGCATGGCAAGCCGTTCCACAGGACTACATCCAGCATCTCTACGATCGTCTCCATGGGAGAATAGCAGCCTGCATTGCTGCGAAAGGTGGATATACACTGTACTAGTGCCGACATTGTGCATGCTCTGTTGCCTGTGTCTACGTGCCTGTGGTTCTGTCAGTGTGATCATGTGATGTTCTGACCCCAGGAATGTGTCAATAAAGTTTCCCCTTCCTGGGACAATGAATTCACGGTGTTCTTATTTCAATTTCCAGGAGTGTATTTATCGTCCATGTTTCACTTCCATACATGTCTACACTCCATACAAACACTTTCAGAAACGACTTCCTGACACTTAAATCTATACTCGATGTTAACAAATTTCTCTTCTTTAGAAACGCTTTCCTTGCCATTACCAGTCTACATTTTATATCCTCTCTACTTCGACCATTGTCAGTTATTTTTCTTCCCAAATAGCAAGACTCTTCTACTACTTTAAGTGTCTCATTTCCTAATCTAATTCGCCTCAGCATCACCCGATTTAATTCGACTACATTCCATTATCCTCGTTTTGCTTTTGTTGATGTTCATCTTATATCCTCCTTTCAAGACACTGCCCATTCCGTTTCAAAGTTTTTATTTCTTCTCCATGGATTTTAATTCCTACTCAGAATTTTTATTTTGTTTCCTTTACAGCTTGCTCAATATACAGATTGAATAACATCGGTGATAGGCTGAAACCCTGTCTCACTCTCTTTCCAACCACTGCTTCCCTTTTGTGCCCCTCGACTCTTATAACTGCCATCTGGTTTCTGTACAAAGTGTAAAAAGCCTTTCGCTCTCTGTATTTTACCCCTGCCATCTTCAGAATTTGAAAGAGAGTATTCCAGACAACACTGTCAAAAGCTTTCTGTAAGTCTTCAAATACTAGAAACGTAGGTTTCCCTTTTCTTAATCTATCTTTTAAGATATGTCGTAGGGTCAGTACTGCCTCACGTGTTCCAGCATTTCTACGGATTCCAAACTGATGTTCCCAGAAGTCGGCTTCTACCAGTTTGTTCCATTCTTCTGTAAATAATTCGTGTTGGTATTTTACAGCCAACTGATAGTTCGGTAATTTCCACACCTGTCAACACCTGCTTTCTTTGGGCTGGGAATTATCATATTCTTCTTGAATTCTGAGGGTATTTTGCGTGTCTCATACATCTTGCTCACAAGATGGTAGAGTTTTGTCAGGGCTGGCTCTCCCAAGGCTATCAGCAGTTCTAATGGAATGTTGTCTACTCCCAGGGCCTTGTTTCGACTTAGGTCTTTCAGTGCTGTGTCAAAGTCTTCACGCAGTATCATATCTCCCACTTCACCTTAATCTACGTCCTCTTCCATTTCCATAATGTTGTCCTCAAGTAAAAAGCCCTTATATAGACCTTCTATACACTACTTCCACCTTTCCGCTTTCCCTTCTTTACTTACAACTGGTTTTCCATCTGAATTCTTGATATTCATAAAAGTGGTTCTCTTTTCTCCAAATGTCTCTCTAATTTTTCCGTGGGCAGTATCTGTCCTACCCCTAGTGATATAACTCTCTACGTCCTTACGTTTGTCTTCTGGCTATCCCTCCTTAGCCATTTTGCACTTCCTGTCGATCTAATTTTTGAGACGCTTGTATTCCTTTTTGCCTGCTTTATTTACTGCATTTTTATATTTTTTCCTTTCATCAATTAAATTCAATATCTCTTATATAACCTAAGGATTTATACTAGCGCTCGTCTTTTGACCTAGTTGATCCCATGCTGCCTTCACTATTTCATCTCTCAAAGCTACTGTACTTCTTCCTCCCGTTCTACTCCTAAGAGAACGAAATAATGTCGAAAACTGGAATGCACTGAGACGGACAAATGCCTGTATATCGGCTGTGAAAATACGGTTATCTTATTGCCATCATAGACTGCGATAGGATTTTCCGGGAGTAGACCTCGGATGAAGATACCGCTTATATGGATTGTACCTCAGACCGAAATTTGGGCGCAAGATCTGTAAGGTCAGTAAATAGCAAGAGGATGAAATCTAAATATCATCCTTACACGTACACCATAAGATTGTCTCAGTATTGTCGAATTTATTTTTATGGAGTCTGTTGTACGTTTTAGCAGCCTTTAAGCGTTTTCTACAAACGGTTAGGTATTGACAATTCGATTAAGTATTGTAGAATTGCAAAACAGGCTTAAAAACGAGAATAAATGATTAAGGTAAATGGTACACATTAAGTCAAAGGGTAATGTACTTACGTTTAATGGTATCGTCAGGAAACGACAGATTTCTCAGGCGCATCCAGTATCATGTTGTACATGAAAAGAAGTCACCACTTTATATGACACGCGAAAAAGGGCTAAATTAAATGTAATGAAGATGATGTCGGTAAGACTGTGCTGAAAATCGGTGTGAGGAGGACAAAACACCAGAAAATGGCTGCTGTTCTTGCTTTCTTTCACTTGAACTGCGCGTAAAAGTAAAATGATTGCATGAAAAGACTTGAGTAATTCAAGCACTTACGGCCGCCACAGAAATGCATTTTGCTGACAGGACTTTGAGAAGTTATACGTCTTAACCAATATTCTGTTATACGTCTTAACAAATGTTCTTTAGTATAATACTTTTTTCTTATGTAATAGAAAACTTAGATACAATTGATGAACTAATAATGTGGACACAAAGAGAAGCCGACGTCAACATAAGTGTCTGATGACTTTATTTTTATCATTTAGAGTACTGGAATGTACATATTCACATAAATATCGTAAGCGTTTATAGCTTTCCCATACATTCGTATAAGTACTGGGAAATTAATCAATCTGAAAAGAAAATATCCCAGATGTAAATAACTAACAAATATATATATATATATATTTATTTATTTATATGTTATCGTTATATATTTTTGAATTTTTTTCGAATTACCACAGGACTTCCATGTGGAACCATTTTACATTTCCTCTAGTCACAGTAGGGGCGGTGTAATGGACACTACAGAATGGATGAGACGAGCCATGAGATGCTACTACCGTTGTGTCATTTGTCCTCGTGCATCAGAATGGGTGGAGAAGCAAGGCGAGACGTGATTGACTGCCATCTCGACCAAAGCGGATCAGCTGACACAAGTATAGCGGTACTCTTCGACGAGAATAATGTTCGCTGTACCTACTTCATTTATGTGTTAAGGGGGTGCAAGTTTCCAGTGTGGGAACACTGATTCTTTCACATTTTATGCATCAGAGTGTAAAGTATTTTTCAAAGTAGAAGCGTGGTCTCAGGTTAGAAACACAAAATTTTTCATTAATCTACAAATGAAAAGATTGAAGTCTGCAATATGTGTGAAACAGTGTTATAGTTTAAAATAGATTCAGCTCGAATACGTAGTCTTCGACTTTGAAATTTAATAAATAATTTCGATAAGTATTTCCTCTCAGATTTTGGTGCATAATAAAGCACGATGGAAATTTATTAACACATAAATTTTTCTTACCAATACATAAATTTCTCCCAAAACAAGTTCAATTTTAAGTATATTATCAACTTCAGTGATACGCCAAAATTGTCTGTAACGCCGGGATTCGAGCCTGGACAACTGACTGTCATAGTCCAAGTTTGTACAATTGAGTCAGCTTAGAACTTACCCTTGACCGACTCAAAGCTACAGCTAGTCTGCAGGTCCTACTCGTTCTTCAGAGCATTGTCAATGAAATGCAGACACATGGCCTGGCTGGGGACACAATTTCAAATGGTCACAAGCGTTTACTGCAGTAGTTACCTCGATAGGGAGAAAGATTTTACATCCTAGAGTATTCTGGTTCATATTCGGAATATTGGTTTTGGACTTTTGCTTGTAAAATGTGAAGGCGGAAGACAAAGTCAGAGTCAAAAGCTTCTTTAAATGTGAGGTAGTAGCATCGCATGTTTCGCTTCAAGAGTTATTGTCTGGGAGATTGTCATGGGGAGGTTGTGCGTTGAAGTTTCTCCCTCTGTAATTTCGTTTTGAAGGTAGAGCTCATTACGTAAATCTAAACTATTTATATAGTACTGATCAACTACGATTTCACGGGACTTACATCTACATATTCACTGTCAATAGTAGATGAACATAAAAATATTTTAAACAGTACATGTTTCATATATATGTATATCATTAAGATGGAATAAAGTATTTCCGTATTTATTTTCTCCTAAGAAACATGAGCTATGCTACTGTAGGTACAATGAAAAAGATGTAACCTTACAAGTATTTGAGAATAATTTAGAGATTTATTTCGTGAATTTCAGACCATCAGAATGCGTGACGGTAAGTTATCTTGTTAGGGCATACTGTAAGTAAGGTCAACAGAACGATAATTTGTGAAATAGTTAGCTATATATTGTGTGTTAAATGTGAGTTATATTTACATGTACAATTATATTCCTTAACTGTTATGAATCAAACTGTACATAAATTTTTCCTAAGAGATGAAATCTTTAGACAGATACTAAATTCTACGTTTGAAACGGACATGAAATTACAAAAAAGAAACATCAATCACCTAAAACAACAAGTTATATAATTATTATAATTATTTAAATTTTCGTTACATTTAAACTAGGTGTTTCTGTCGCTCCACTAAGCTTTTATCTTTCGAATCACAAATTTATATATCTATATAATTGTGATATGGTAGAGCGAATTAAGACACATGTCTTGTTCTTCACAATTTCAGAATATACTCCATTATATGCACAAAATTAGCACAGGTTAATGCATCACTATTGTATGCAAGGTCAGTGGAAAAAAAATTCCGGGAAAAAAAGAAATGCATAACTTGTTTGAAGTTGCATCGGATTATGTGCGAAGAGTGAATGCATAAAAGATGCCCACATCACCCGCGTGTATTTGGTGCAGTAGATAAATATTTATTCGGAATGAAAAAACTTCATCCCTGTCAAATAGGAAACAAAAACATTAAGCTGTGTTTATTCCTCCAGCACGAGACAGCGAGGAAGCGAAAAACTTTATTTGACTGCTTTAATCTCTCATAACTCAGCAAAATAATTTCAAGTGTTCAAAAGAATATTCTGCATCAAGTCTGTGCTACTTATGTGCTATAGATATTTTGTGTTACAATTCTGGATCTAAAAAAAATATATGTCTCTCTTTCTATATATATACAACCATTTATTTTGCCTGTTGACAGGCCTCACAATGTTCGCCGCGTAACATTAGAATATGATGCCAGAATCCTTAATAAGTTGTCCCAGCGTAGTGATTGCAGTTAAGTAGCAGTATATTCTACACTTATTCTCTAGGAAGTCATGGAAATGCATAGTTTCTGGTATTTCTTTAAAGTGAGTAACGTGTCATTTCGCAGGACACGTTGCAGTTTAGATCAGGAAGTATCGATTTACAGACTCGACAAAAAATTTTGTGCGATATGAAAAGGAAAACTGATAAGAAACATATTCTATCTATCCAAAATAATTTTCATGTAAAACAGCCAAATCTGAAAAAGTACTTCGTATGGCGAAACCGTAATGTTGGTAAATAGACTAGTAAACAAGTATAATTTTTTTTTACAGTCAAAGGTCCTTCACAAGAGCTCAAGTACTTTATCAAGAGCATAAGTTTTAGAAATCTGTGGTTTATGATATGATCTATTACTGTATCTAACAAGGGAATGATGTCTATAAGGTCTCGTTATTTACTTTCATTATGCAGTGGTCTGAGCAAGTTATTTTCTGTTTTATCAGGAGGCTGCCGGTACACAAATTTTATGAGAAGTATGTAATATTTGCGATATTGATAAGTAATATAGCCAAACAGTTGCTTGTGTTTTGTGGATTGCGTTTTATTTTATGAAACAATTACACCACTGCGACTCGTTCGATACTTACCTAATTTAACTTTATTGTTATCAATTACTAGAAACTGTACTACTAGACACCATCAATTAACGTTTCTGTTAATCAGAATGAAACTGACACATTATGCCGGCATCATATCCTTAATGTTAAGCACTTAACTTCGATGATATTTATACACAATTATAAACAACATGATTGTCTGTGTCGGGTGGAATCTTGAGTCTCTGAAGTCTCCTCTACGAGGACATGCTTTATTACAGTTTTTCTCTGGCTAAGTACTTCTTTATTATTTTAATTGAACTATAATATATTAGGCCAATATACAAGCTAGAAAGAAAATAAGAGTTTAGAAAACTAGCCATGAAAATAGAAAAATTGTTTCTTGGATACGAGAAGGGACCTATATCACATTCTCCAGCCGGTCTGTCTGATTGTGATCGCGCGGACGAAGTCATTAGGCCAGAAAGACAGTGTTTCGGGTAGAGACGGGGAACGTAACCAACGGCGCTATGCGCTCCGTCAACATCTGCGTCGTCAGTGCGGCAGCCTGGCCCGGGTTGCGGCGCTTCCGATCGGACGCCGCCTGGAACCGCTCAGAAAAGAGCATTTAGAGTGAGATCAGTTGCAAGATAGCCGATGGGTCTGTGCAAGTACTGCGGCGGTGAAAGGAAGGTCTGTGTCCAACAAGTAAACTACTTTGGTTTCCCTGCTAAAACAAAACCAGTTACGTGGAGGACATACGTGGCAGTTGGCATTAGAATGTTATCTGCACTGAAAACTTACTGTTTGGTTTCTGAAGACTAATTTCACAAGTTGATCACTAAGCTAGACTGAGTAACAATGTTCTTTAAAATTACTTCTGCAAATCAGTAGAAACTAGGAGCTGAAACACATCCCCACGTAATCTTGTGCATAAAATAATGTATTATTTTAAATGTATGGCACAATGACGTTTAACCAAAATAGACGAGGATAATGACGTAACCGGGTTGTTGAAATGTTATGTTTAATTTGATTTTTATAGAAGACATCCTTGTATCAGTAACCTTAGCAACTTGTCTTAGCGTGGGTGTAGCATTCCATGTAACTGTTGTAGATATAAATCTCAGTTGTGAACGGAATTAAATGTGCACGCACTTTAGCCAGAGTTGGTTCACACTAAACGCATTTAGCCTTGGAAAAAACTTAGTTATTTGCTTATGTAGGTCACAGACGTTCATTGTTTCATATTTGGTGTTCTTAGTTCGCAGACTTCACGTATTAATGTTAGTGGTGTTGTTACAGATGGTTTCTTCTCTCAACTACATAATAAAATCTAAGGAACATATTATTATTTTCGTTAAAAATATTTATATACATTTTTATATTTGTACATCTAACAACACATGAACCCATTTTAACATAGCACCTCTTCAAATCACATTTTATTTGAAAGCAGTCATAATACTTGGTGTTTGTGAGAAATCCCTTTTTTAAGTTACAAAACATAAGTCAGTTTGTAATGTAACGTTTTTTCGCTTAAACGGTAAATGAAATTGCCAATTTAATTGAAAGGATTATAGCTGACAGTTTGCAGAAAATTAAACAAATTTTATTTGATGATTTAAATGAAAATGCAGTTTCTCTTAGTTCATGCGGTAGAATTATGTAATTCCTCCAGCAGCTCTTTCTCTGATTTATTTAATTATTTACTTTTAAGACTAAAATTTTCTTGCTAGTTTCTAAGAAAAAAAAAAGTTATTCAGGTTTTTGTTGTAAATATTAGTAACTACTTTAATATGATTCATTACACGCAACTAGCAAGACAGTAGTAGGTTAAGGGCTACCTGAATCTTCGTCAGGCATAAATAACACTAAACAATTTGGTGTTAAACTACAGTGACTCCAGCACGTTATCGTGCTGTAATTAGCCTACATCTATTGATGTACATACATATATATTTTATCTAGATTTTCTGAGGATAGTAAAAGTATTTAGTTTCCTGGTAGTGCATTATAATAATGTGCCTGTGCACATTAAAGAATAAAGAATACAAAGAACTCTTCCACTCACGATTGCTCTACAGTAGCGGTAGTGTTATTACCGTTCACACTTCACAAGACATGAAGCTTCTACTTTAGCTTTAACACTAGTAAGCACACATAAGCATAGGTTCAACCATTACACAACAGATGTATGTTAACTTTCATTGGTTCACATTTACGAGTGCAAAAGGATATCTTTCTTTTTAACTTGACTCGTAATCTGACTTCACTCAGCGTCAAAACATCGTCTAAAAGAAGCATTTTGTAGTATTCATACGATCACACTGGCTTTTGGTCTTGTGCATTTTGAAGAGACTATGGAAAAACTTTTTATTATCTGGGCCTCTATACGCCTCGCTACGTCAACGTCAATACAGTAAGACTAGGGCAGTGACACAGGTAGTTTTGGAACTCTTTGTGCAGCAGCAAACGCTGCACAGAAACAACATCTGCCACATCATGCAGTGAGTGGAGGGTTTGGATATGAAATGGGATCATGAGCACTCAGTGCAAGTACATATTAGGAATTAAATCCGTTGTTACTCACTAACGTTACAAACTGAGGGCAAGTAACAAATGCAATCTGAATTTAGCACGCTTATTATGCAATTCTTGTGCTGTGCTTTTATGTCAGGAACAAAACCCTCCATATGAATTACTAGTCGAAAATAACTTTGATAAATGTACAAAGTCACAGACTCTGCTTAAAACGTTTCTCAAAAGAGTGTACTGGGGAGCGAAAAAAATGAAAGTCTTGGATTTTTTTTGGATCTGTTGCAACGTACCTCAGCTGCTGACCACTACGATGAAAACCGTCCTCCATTATTACTTTAAAAAGTAATAATTAGGTAAGGAGAGAAACCTTTGCACAAAAGCGATTTTCTGCGTTGTCGCACGTATCATCAAATATCACTCGTTGAACAATGTGTTACCTAGTGTGTCTGCTTGTGAGTGCAGAGGTTATTTCGTCATTCGCCTTCGTTGTCTAGTACTGAATTTCGTACGAAATTAAAAGTAAGCTATTTACATAACATTTTTTCTGTGTCAACAGTATGTATACTATATTTTGATTCGTTAAATTTTGGCAAATTTTTTGCCGGATATCCCAAAATACCAGCAAATTTGCTGTTGTCGTCTTCAAGCAGCTAATGACTTAAAGAATACACTTGTTCTAATGTTTACCGCGGAAGACGTTTACCGCGAAAGAGACGATAAGTTGTTTACTGACCGCTCTTTTGCGCTTACTAGATTTTAAACATACTTTAGTATTTAAAGAGAGGTAATAATCGAATGATTTTGGGGGATTAGGGCGCGATAGTGGGAAGGAATAGAAGAAATAATTAGAGGAGAATGTGGACATGGTAGTAGGAATGACACAGGAGAAAGGGTAACTGGGTTCTGCAGTAAATTTCAGCTAGTAATAGCGAATACATTGTTCAAGAATCACAAGAGGAAGTGGTATATATGGAAAAGGCCCAGAGACACGAGAGCATTTCAGATGCATTACGTCATGGTGAGACGGAGATTCTGAAATTAGATAGCGCATTTTTTTTCACACCCCGGAGAAAACATAGGCTCAGATCAGAATTTAGAACATTTGAAGTTCAAGATCATCCTCTGCGATAGGTAATTTGGAAAGAAATGGGATTCTGAAATACTGAGGAATGATGAGGCGTGTTTGATGTTCTCGAAGGTTGTAGACATTGTGATAGTGAGTACAACAGATGGGTGTTCAGTTGAAGAGAAATGGAAATCGGTGAAAAAACAAGCAAATACAAAAGATGAGCAGATATAGGTACAAGGAAAATAGCCACGAATAGACCTTGGGTAACAGAAGAAACAGTTCACCTGATCGACGAAACAAGAAAGTACAAACATTTTCGAGGAATGACAGCGATACAGCAGCGTAAGGCACTTGCAACTGAAATAAATAGATAGTGCCGGGAAACCAATGCGAAATGGCTGCAGGAAATCTGTAAGAAAATCTAATAAGAAATGGTTGTCCTAAGGACATGTGCAGTATATAGAAAAGCCAAGACAACTTCCGGCGAAATTAAAAGCAATGGCGACAACATTAAGAGTGCAATGAGAGCTCCAATATTAAACGCACAAAAGTGGACAGTTAGAAAGAGTATTCTGCGAAAGGAAGAATCTGTCTGATGAAATGACAGAAGAAGAAATGGAAGTCGAGAATCAGAGTTTAACAGACCTTTGGAGGACTTGAGATCAAATAAGGCGAAGGGATAGACAACATCCCTTCAAAATTTCTACTATTATTGGAGGGAAGCGGCAACCAAAAGACTGTTCAAACTGTTGTGAAGAATCTATGAGACTGGAGTCATACCATGAGATTTCGACGAAAATATCATCCATTACTCCGAAGACAGCAATACATAAGTGCCAGAATTATCGCATAGTCAGCTTAACAGCTTATGCATCCAAGCTGCTGGCAGTTTTGACGCTGCTCTTGATAATGAAAGTAAAACTTAAGAAAACTCGGCACACGTTCATAGGATTTGTTAACCTATAAAAAAGCGTTCGACAATGTAAAATTATGGAAAATGTTCGTACTCTGAGAAAAATAGTTGTGTGCTACAGAGAAAGACGGATAATACACAATATGTACAAGGACCAAGAGGGAACAGAAAGGAATGACAGAAATAAAACAGAGGTTCGGGAGTAGGATTAAAATTCAGAGTGAAAGAGTATGAATGATAAGATTCACTTATGACATCGCTATCCTTAGTGGAAGTGATGAAGAATTACAGGATGTGCTAAATGGAATGAGTAGTCTAATTACACAATATGGATTAAGAGTAAATCGAAGAGAGACGAAAAAAATGAAAAGGAGCAGAAATGAGAATAGTGATAAACTTCAGAATTAGTGGCCACGAATCAGATAGAGTGAAGGAGCTCTGCAACCTTGGAAACAAAACGTGATGGTAGAGGCAAGGAGGACATAAGAAAAAGGGCTTTCTTGGCCAGGAGAAGTCTACTATTATAAAACATAGGCGTTAGTGTGAGAAAGAAATTTCTGAGAATATACGTTTGGAGCACAGCACTGTGTCGTAGTGAATTACAGACAGCGGCAAAACTGGGTAGAAGAGAGTCGAAGCGTTTGAGCTGTGGTGCTGTGCAAGAATGTTGAAAATTAGGTAGACTGATAAGATGAGAAAGGAGGAGGTTCTCCGCAGAATTGGCACTGAAATGAATATATGGAAAACACCGTGAAGAAAAATGGATATTAAAAAATAATATGGTAGAGACTAACACGTTGGTACTAGAGGGACTAGCAGGGGGTAAAAACCGTAGGGAAAGACAGAAATTGGAATACACCGAACAAATAATTGGATGAAGGGTGCAAGTACAACTCTGACATGAAGAGGTTGGTACAAGAGAGGAATTCGTGATGTATCGCATCAAACTAAATAGAAGACTAGTGGCTAAAAAAATATTTGTAATGAGAAAGCTGTTGTGGTCTACTGTTGTCGGACCATAAAATATAGAAAAAACTCAAAATTCTTGGTTTTGTGCACAGTAAGACTGGTAGATTACTGGAGACCATTGTATGCAAAAGCTGGACAGTACTGAAAGTAATTATGCGTTACATAAACCTAAGGTTAAATTTTAGTCTAAGGATATTGCGAATCATGGCAGATCATCGGTTGTATGCAACTGTTTTTGAGATTATTAGCTAGTAGGGAATACGTTTTGGTATTAAAATTACAAAGCAAAAAAATTCAGTTAGAAAGTATCATGTCAGCCGTAAGACTCAGTTTTGTTTTGCGAAAATAAGGTACCACAGATGATTGCAAGAAACATCACATGCCGTCAGTAACAGGACTGGAATAATCGGAAACTTCGGGTTCAGTATTTGTAAGTTTCAACCAAATGTGAGGGGTAATTGTGCCGTAGAAATGCATCGACGGTCGATGAACACATGGTACATCACAACGATAACGAGTTTCACTCATTACGCTTAATCCCAGAAATAAACCGTACTGGTACAATTAATGCTCAGATGACAATGTGGAGGCCTGAGTGCAATTGGGGCTTTATAAGTATGAGATGATGATAAGTTGCGAAACTACCGTTTTACGTCATTTAAGAACATGATGTAATATATGGACACATTACGAGATGCACTAGAATGATATACATAGCTTCAATTCCCCATATGGTTTTGTCGTTGCTCAATTTATGTTACATAACACGTTCAATAAACCATAAACCCTCCTGAAGAACTGCGATGTTGTTCTTAGCGATGCAATGTAGCAATGTTTTTCTTTCGCCATATAATTTTTCGATGCATTAGGAAGCATTACACTGGATAATGTGGAAGTGGTCTATTTCTCTCTTATTAGACTGAGGCCTACAGAAATTCTGACAATTCGAGATTCACATCAGGAACCCTTTAAAATGCAAATACTACGCGTGTTCCCTGACGATCTTTTTGCTTACGTCTGGGATGTCGAAAAGTAATGCTGTGAAGCAGAAGAAAAGACCCAGTTTGCATCAGTGTGCGACATTCCAAAGATGGACGCAATCCCTTTCTTTGTCTGTGATCTACATAAACCAGTGGGCCAGAGGGATTTATGCACAATCTGGGTCTAGTCTGCTTATTAAACTTACAGCAGTAGCAATGCGGCATATTTAAGGGGATTATTACCAGCTGTCAAAACTATTGCACTTGCTGTATCCCCAATGGTCGATTATATACTAGATATAAACCTGAGTCGTGAAGAAGCGGTGACGTGATAGTAAGTTCGTCAGTTCGATGGTGGGAGGGTAGAGAAAATAACCTTATCGTTACATTTTTGGAAAAAATTGGTAATTCAGGCTCATTTGGCAGACGAAGGAATAGAGAATTTTGTTTACCGCCAGTGAGCATCGATAGAAAGTATGGCTTACTCTGTGGCGACGTACTAACGAGCCCAGCCTAACCGACTTAGACCTTCCCCCACCGCGACGCAGAAAGGGTTAAATGCTGTAAAGGCGGCCTTCTTGATGTACACATTTCCTGGTGTCAACTGGTCAAATGCGCTACTGGTCTCAGTAAAAGGTGACGGCCAGCTTCGCTTGCCCCAGAACGTGTAGCCCTGCGAGCCGGCCTGCGATGCAGCGCTAGTTTCACCAACTGCCACGAGGGTCAGACTTGCAAACGGAACCAGCTGATGCTCTACTTTTGCTTTAGACGATCTTTGGCAGGGATGTTCCACAGCACGCGGAGTGAGGACCGAGTTGTTACCGGAGCGAAGTAGCAGCTCTAGGGCGCAGACGTCGCCACGGGCAGCGTTCGCGATCGCGCCGAGAGTCGACAGCTGTCGAAGTCGGTGAGCGAGCGGCAGGATCGGTGGAAGCTGGCGCGGGCGGGCGGACTGCAGGTAGTGCGGTCATGGGGAGTCGTTGGAGTCAGAGCCGAGCGAGTGCAGCGGGAAGAGCGGGTACCAGGCGTGCGTGGGCTGCGTCAGCGTGAGCTTGTCGAGCGCCACCTCGGCGCCGCCGCGGCCCACGTTGTGCTCGAAGCCGGGCTGGCGCTCCCACAGCATGACGAGCAGCGCGCGTCCCAGCACGTCGCACGCGCTGTAGCGCAGCGTCTGCCGGAACTGCGGCTCCAGGCTGTGCCGCACCACGCGCGTCTTGCGCTTCTGCAGCCACCGCTCGCCGTCCCGCAGGTACGTCTTCACGTAGGTGTCTGCGGAAGCACAACACACACACTTACTTCCTAGTTTTCATTTGCTCTGCTAGTCATCGAGACTACAAAACCCCGAAGACGGCATGCAGCAACGATTAGATGTATTGCGTGTATTGAACCGGGGATCTAGAAACGACGGAGAGGCTTCGGCCCGCCGTAGCCCTCAGTGGTTCACAACCCCACAACAGTTCATAGCAATCCACCCACCCCACACCGAACCCAGGGTAATTGTGCGGTTCGGCCCCCTGTGGACCCCCCGGGAACGTCTCATACCAGACGAGTATAACCCCAAATGTTTGCGTGGTAGAGTAACTATGGTGTATGCGTACGTGGAGACTGTTTGTGCGGCAAACGCCGACGTAGTGTAACTGAGGCGGAATAAGGGGAACAAGCCCGCATTCGCCGAGGCAGATGGAAAACCACTTAAAAACCATCTAGAGGCTGGCCGGCACACCGGACCTGACAAGCATCCGCTGGGCGGATTCGTGCCGGGGACCGGCATGCCTTCCCACTCGGGAAGCACCGCGTTAAGCCGTCGGCACACGGACCGTGCATCCGAACGTTGAGCGTTGAGCGCGACGAGTTTCTGACGTCACAGCATGGAATAGCACGCTCGGCAGTCTTTCTGAACGTGCAGAGCAATATCTGGCATGTCAGATGTTCTGAGCGTGCGTCTGAGCGTTGACCAATGACATGGCACAACGCCATCTACGTCACAGGCACGCCGCCTCCCTTCAGTACAGAGTTGTGAGGCGCCATATTGACACTCATTTCAAGTCCATTTGTATTTATGCCGTTCCGAGCACCAGCAAATTGAGAATCACTGCAAAACCCGTTGTTAACTATGTGATTCGTTCCAATAAAATAATGAGAAACATCATATTCGTGGCAAGAGAATCATTGTAACTTGCTTATAATCAGAGTAGGCTATTTGAAGGCAGCGACACACTGAAGACCCACCCAAAACGCATTGTTCTTGGTACAATGTGTTATAATTAAATTTCAGTTAATAAAATATCTACGATTAAGGTTTTTAGCGAGAGGTAAGACACTATGATTAGATGAAAAAAGTGTGATGTTGGTTTAGTGTAATGAATAGTGGCACTGTCTATCATTGGGTGGTTTTGTAGGGGCGGTGGTTCGCGTCCTAACACAACCAAATGTTTTTTTCCTAACATTCGCGTTTTTATTAGGTTCTGATACTTTATTATTAGTTTAATATAAGTATAGACTATAATATTTGATGTTATGTAAATACAAGTTCACCTTTCTTTGAGGGGTGACTTTGTTCGACTGACTTAATCTAAAGGACAGCTTACGCTACTTGTATAGAGATATTTTGCTCCTTCTTCTTTTACGCTTCGTAATTCACATGTTGCAAAGATTCTGCTACTCGGTAGGAACAGTGATCAAGTAAGACTGACCTTGGGGTTTTACTAAAATGTGGAAATGCTAAAATAATGTTTATCTTATGCGGAGAAGTATTCCAAATTTGTAACGCACTGTTTGTAATGGAACTTTTGTATGCCTGTGTCCTTATTGATTGGACATGGTACTTTCCTTTTCGTGGACGATGGAAGAAATGTGCATTTTAATAGAGCTAATGTGGGAATTTTACGCGCGCCCGTTGAGTAAACAGTTTGATTAACGAACTAGAAACATCCCTCAACTGTCGCTGGAGTGCGTTGCGATCGCGTATACCACGTTGGGGCCCACGTACCGTATGCACAAGTCGCATCGTCCCTGATCGTTCAGCAGCACGTTGAACCTGGCACGCTCAACGTTAACGTTCGGCACCACGGTCCGTGTGCTAACGGCTTTAGACCGCGCGGCTAGACGGTCGGGCCAGCGATTAGGTACGAGCATACAGAACAGGTTCCCAGATATGTGAGCGGCTGCCACATTTCTTAAGGGGGAGAATCACATTATGACGTTCAAAAAATCCGATTTTTTTATTGCATAAATCGTTAGCTTAATTATCCAAGAATATGCTTTCAAAATTTCAAAGCGAAATTTGCATTGGTTTAGATTTTATGAACACAAACCCCAGTGCACATAGGGTAGAGGCTCGAGCGCAGTTATGGCGACATACTATCATATGATTTCCACGGAATGAAAATCTTCGACACGAGTACTGCGCAGAGGGAGGAGACAGCTGGTGCGAGTGGCAGAAACGAACAGCCCTTGCAATGGAACACGAACAGCACCTTACTCCATTGCACCCCGACGTACAGAAGGAAGTTCTTCCAATACATGAAGATTTATCGAGGGGTGAATTACTGGAGACATGTTTAGGTGGCCACACACAAAATGCGAATGAAAGTTTTAATACCACTATTTGGCGACTAACTCCAAAACGCTTGCACTCCGGACTAAAAGTCGTTGAATTGGCCTCGTATTTAGCAGCGGGCTTATTCAATGAAGGAAATTCGTCCCTTCTGATTGGCATGAGCGAGGCAGTAACACGCAAAGCTTCAATTATGCCAAACAAATGGATAACCAGCGCGTGAGCCGGTAGAATCGACGTAGCTCATTGGAATCTAAGGAAGGTCGGAAAGCTCGGAAAGCACTGCTGCAAGCGCAAAACGAACCCTATGAGGAAAAAGAAGGATTAATATATGGTGCTCGAATCGCAGATTAGTCGGTAAGCATTTTACTTTATTGTTAACTTCGTTGAATTTCTAGTTTCCGAGAATTTATTTTTCAAACGCGTTTATCTCCAAATGACTTTTATCACATTTGCGTGCAGCCTATCCTAAAAAGTATAGAACAGATAATTATGAAAATTGATACTATGATTCTTTATAAAATAACGAATTATATGAACCAACTTCTGAGAGGATATGATTCTAAGGGTATTTTTCTTCGCATAATTAGAGGAAAAAATCGTGAAATTCGAAGTAAATTGTTCAAACGCCTGCAAAATTTTTAATTTTCACTATTTCCACCTGCATTGAGGTTCATATTCTTGAAAAATAAGTTATTAATGTAAAATCAAAACCTTTCTGATTTCAAATGAAAATCGGAATGGCTACACTGCACACAATTGGAGAACTATACTCACAACATGCAATGGACATCACAGCGTAACTTTGTTATTGTTCGCTGAAATTATTCAAAAAAATTCACAAAAGCTGTTCGAAATATGAATGAAATGATGTCAAAATTTGATTAAATTCTAGTTAATTCTTCCCACCAAAAAAATCCCGAAAAATACGTGTCAAACAGCCTCCTAATGTTGTTTCCCCCTAAAATAACAGAATCCAGTACGTTGTCCTTGACGGCGAATGTTCATCAGAGGCAAGGGTATCGTCAGGTGTGCCTCAGGGAAATGTGATGGGACCAGTCTTACTCAATTTTTATATAAACGATATGACGGACAGGGTAAGTAGCAGTCTGCGGCTGTTTGCGGATGACGCTGTGGTGTTCGGCAGGCGTCGTCGTTGGGTGACTGTAGAAGAATGCAAGATGACTTAGACAACATTTCTAGTTAGGGTGATGAATGGCAGCTAGCTGTAAATGTAGAAAAATGTAAATTAAAGCAGGCGAGTAGGAGAAAATAACCATATAATGTTAGATTACAGAACACACTCATGTCGATTAAATATCTAGGCGAAACGTCTCAGATCGATGCGAAATGGAGCCAGCAGGTAAGGACGGTAGTATGGAAGGGAAATGGTCGACAATTCAGAGGTAGGCTGCTAGATTTGTTACTGGTGGGTTTGCTCAATACAGGAGTATTATGGAGACAGTCCGGGAACTCAAGTGGGAAACTAAGACTAAAAATTTCACTTAACAGTCATGGAACTTCAGGCGATTTACCATTAAGGGCTGGTAGACAGTGATGAATACTGTAATTTCGCAATAGGTAGCTCGCCGCTCCGAAAAGTCCCTATTATAAAGCGGAAGTCGACCCACCACAGAACTTTTAAAGTTTTGAAAGTTGTTATTTTCGAAGCATATGGCTTCGGCAAATGATTTTTTAGAGCGGATTCCTTTAATATTCAAGTAATCAGATGCAGCGGACAAGTATCTACACAGACATTGCGACAAAGAATGGGACACTACATACTGTCAGCATGACGACAGTAAATTGATGCTGCTTTCCGTGGTGCGGCAGCTGAGAGAGGCGTCCAACGACATTCCTGGACACAGAAGAGACACTTCATCAACTTTTCAGATGAGTCCCGGTTCTACGTAAAACACCACGATGACTGTATCTTGTGCGAATCCTCCGAGGAGAACGAATGTTACCAGACTGCATTCATCATAGTCATAAGAGCCTAGATTCTTACATGATGGTACTGGTCCTATCGGGTGCACAACAAAATTAGTTCCGATTTGCATGGTCAGCAATTTTGATAACACATGTTACACTCCTTACGTGTTAAGGCTGGTGGTTGAGCACTATCTTCAAGATCTCTGTGACCTTATCTTTCAGCAAGATCATGCAGTACCACAGGTTTCCTCTGATCACGAGTAGCCGAGAGACTGACGTCTCACCAATCCCTACCCATTGCAGTAATTGATGAACTCTGGTATATAGTTGGAACAGTTGGAACTACGTACATATGTATCTGTTATCCAAGCTCAGCTGACCAGACGTCAGCCCGATTAGAGTAATTGTTGCTGCCAGACGTGGCAGCTTCATGTGCTAAATGTGGCACATGCATAGCCCCAGATCACCTAAAACTTTAATCATTATTCTTCCTACTATATTAAATACACATAGTAGGTTTAGTAACTCGTTACTTGCTATTTTTTTTTTGGTGCTGCAATTGTAATGGCTTATAGTATGGTGTGGCCACCCACTTCAAACATCGTAACGCCTACTGCATCGGCATCCCACTACACGTCCAACCAGCACGAGATGCCTGCATCACAGGGCGTTAATTCACCAGAAAAACCCACAACACAACACATCACAACACCAGGTCTCTACCAACGGCTGCCACAGGGACCGCTACCCTTTCGTGGAGCCTGCAGAACAACTTCACCAGGGGTCGCAGCTAAGCCAGGAACTACTTTGCTACGCCAGGCACGTGATCGCAAATACTTCCGGCAGGTACATCCGGTAAACGGGCTTTATAAGGCGACGCACTGCTGGCAAAGGGACCCTCTTTACCCTCTCCCAAGGTGGCTTCCGCCAGCTCCTCCTCCCTGATGATGTCCTCCTCCCCTCCATCTACCCCTCCTATCAACTTTGATCCGCCCCCCCCCCACTTCCTGTGTCCTTTCCTTTAGGCACCCTCCCTCCCTTCTCTTCCCTTCCCTTCTCGTTCCTTTTCCCCCGTCTCCTCCCTCCTCCCCTCTTCCCCCCGGGCCTCCCCTCCCCCTTCCCCCCTTCCCCCTATTTCCCCTGCCCATGGCATCTGCTCTCCCCCCCCCCCCCCTCCTCCTCTCTTGGCAGGGCCCCGGACTCGTACACGGTTAGTGAACATTCGAGCGCTGGAGATCAACGCCTCGTGTTCTGTGTGTGCCGTCGTTTTGTGCTTAAGTGGTTCAGTGTTATTCGTTTTGTGCACCTACGTTCACGTGTGACAATTTTCGTCTCTGTCTGTGTCCAAGTGTCTGAACAATTTTATCTTGGACTCTACGCCCGTGAACGGCACCTTGTATTTTACAAAGTGTTTGTCTCCGTTTATATGTCCACCATCTTTTTTTCTAATTGTCTTCATTTGTATCTTTGTGTTTCTCTGCGGCCAAAGAGCGGCGTGGTATGCTGCTGCAGGCCTGCCTGTAAACAGGTTTCAAAATAACAATAAAGAAAAAAAACCGGCAAAGGGCAGTTCGAGCACCACTTGGAAGTATACCGAGCTGCCACCCCGGCAGCGACGGCCAGACGCCTCTTCTAGCTGGCTGATCTCTCGCAGATGGACTTGGAATTGTCGACGAACATCTTGACATTGTAGAATTGTTTGATCGTGATCTCTCCCCGTGAAGAGTCGGGTCTTTTCTATTATTATTTGTTATTTTATATTGGTGACGATCCGCAGATGGGATCGAGTCTGTCGTTCTTTTGGGAGGTTGTATTATTGTTTCGTTTTGGTGAGTCCAATAAATTGTTTCCACACTTGTGTTTCCCACATTTCTATTCAGCTAGCGCAGATACTTTCTCTAGTTCCGTGAGGTTACATAACCAATGTTGTTCGTTGGCAGAATGAAACACTAACTCAGATCATCCACAAAAAAAGACAGATTGTTCGTCATAGCTAACAGCTCCTTCAGGTGCCTGAAAACGGGTTGGAACTAGGTGAAGAGCTTTCAGTTGCTAGCTGCTTGTTGACAGTAGACTACCACGAAGCGTATCGAATCGAGGTGTCGTGGCTGCTGCCAGTTTCAAACCATCGAACCCGAGTATCACGCATTGGCTCGTACATCAGAAGAGAACGTGCACAGGCCCTGACTGGCAAAAGATGGGCAAGTAAATCGGTCGAGCAATTGCAAAGGAAACATTCTGGCATTCTACTTAAGCGATTTAGGAAAATCACGGAAAATCTAAATCTAGATTACCAAATAGTGACGAACTGCTGCTGTACTCTTGAATGCATGCCCAGTGCCTTATAAGCGCAACACCTCACCGGTTTATGTGCGAAGTATTTAGGAAATTAAATAAGGTCAAAGTTAAGAGAAAAGAATTAATTTGTTGATGACGAGGAAATAGATGGAAAGTAAAATGGGTTATACACTAACTACATAAGACGTTACAATTGTAAGTTAAGAATCTCAGTAGAAAAACTGAAATTAATGACATTAGGAGAAATTTTCAGAAACAATAAACATGCCAAAGTATAATAAGCCACTCGAAGAGGTCGCACATTTGAAACATTCGGAATTAAAGAGGCAGTGATATCAGCCGGCCGGAGTGGCCGAGCGGTTCTAGGCGCTTCAGTCTGGAACCGCGCGACCGCTACGGTCGCAGGTTCGAATCCTGCCTCGGCCATGGATGTCTGTGATGTCCTTAGGTTAGTTACGTTTAAGTAGTTCTAAGTTCTAGGGGGCTGATGACCTCAGATGTTAAGTCCCATAGTGCTCAGAGCCAGGCAGTGATATCAACAGCAAATTAATAGTACTACGCGGAAGAAAAGCCAGACAGGCGAAGATGCGAAAGGAAAAGAAATTTTTGTAAGAGATACGACTGTACTGAATGGTTTTGAAACATGCAGCAGAAAAAAAATTGTAAGTGCTCTCAAAACACGTAATCCTTTGGATGACACCACAAACAATGATGTAAGGATATAACTGCTTGTTAAGCCAATGTTAAACCAAATATCAGCAAATAAGTGACACTGGCTACAATCTAGACAGAGGATGGAGGAAGGAAGGGTACCTTTAGCACGTATCGCATTCTGACACCTTGAGACAAAAATTAACACACAGTAACGAAGTACCTCATGGAACAAGTCCTGATAGATGATATGGTCCTGGAAGGGGTGAGGATGACCTAAGGTTCCATAGTTATTAAGCATTTTGCATATTAAATTCATATTTTACTTAGAGATTTTACGAGGCCTGTTCAGAAAGTAAGCTCCGATTGATTGCCAAATTGAAACCACAGTGAACATCGGAAATGTTTTACTTGTAACAATTAGCTACACCTTTCAGCTACTTCTCTACGTAGTCGCCGTTCTGACTTAGACTTTTGTCATAGCGTTGTACCAACTTTTCAATAGCCTCATCATAGAAGGCAGCCGCCAATGCTTTCCGCCAATTCTCCACGCTGGCCTACACCTCGTTGTCTGTGTCAAAATGTTGTCTTCAAAGACAGCGGTTCATGTGACCAGAGATGAAACTCAGGGGGAGACAATTGCGGACTGTATTGTGGGTAATCTCACATTTCCATTTGAAAACGATGCAGGAGCTTCTTCATTGCCCCTGCAGAATGCGGCTGAGAATTGTCTTGAAGAAGAAACAGCACGACAGTTATGTAATGTTAGCTGCATAGCTTCAGGCGAAATTTCTCACCAGGCCCTCGTACTTGGCGGCAGACACTATTTTCTAGACATCTTTACGCACTCACTGCGAGCTCAGAAATGAGAAGAGCGACGTGACGCTAACTGGGGTTATACTAGAGACACTACCCAACACATCTGTGCAAAGCTTTATCGGATTTTCATAGTCGTTTCCATTTCGCGACCGATCGGAGCTTACTTTCTGAACGCCCCTCGTATATCAGAGAAATCCACGCGACTGGTAAGTGGTGTAGAATACGGGTCAACATACGCTGTTTACAGCTACTACAGTGCGATTTAGTGGGCATCTGAATTTTAAGTTTCAAATCGCGACGTTGCCTTCACAAGATACTGTCTGTAGGCAGCCCACAGCGCTGGTGATTGAAAATTGCCTTTAAACTTTTATAGCCTACAAAAGCTTTTTGAGGTGAAAGTAGCAACACAAAGAGAGCCGAAAATGTCAGGCTACCGTTGGTGTAATGCTGGCGGGATTAGTCTAGCGTGCTCGCTGTAAAATCACAACAAATTTAAGTTCGCACAGTAGAACTGCAGAGTGTGGTGAATTGCTGTGGTACTGGAAGCTGCGGAACCTGGTGCAGTGTGGCTCACCTGGTGGGTTCTCGCGGTCCTCGCTGCAGAAGTTGCGGGCGCTGACTACCTCGACCTCGAGCTGGCCCTTGGTCATCAGCAGGCCCAGGTAGACCTCGCCGTAGCGCGCCGACGTGAGGCGGTAGCCGCGCGGCTGGATCTGCCCGGGGCCCAGCTGCAGGTCCACCACGCTGCCAACAAGTGGGTCACAAGTTCCAGTGACGGAACATTTCAAGTTGTTGAACATAATGTGTGGCCAAATTCCTGGAAGAAGATTTCCAATCTAGAATACGTATGTTTTAAAGAGCAAACACGAACTTCATCTATAAAATTACGAAGTTTGCTCAGTTATATTTTCTAAGTATTTGGTATAAAGGATCCGTGGTTTCTAGTGGTTTATTACAGAGTAATAACGTGATTATGATGGAGTGGATTTTTTACAGTGATTATCTCCATTTCCGTGAAACGATCTTCACACAAGTAGGAAAAACTGTGATATACTGTTCACAGCAACACAAAATGAGCGAAATACTCAGGCTCAGCATAGCGTCATAGTACCATTCTTCTAATGCGTTCAACGAATCCATACACGACTTGCATACTGGCCAACTCCTCGTCAGTAAACCTACCCACACAGCTGTGTATCGCCATTAAGGTGCAACTCACTCTGCCTGAAAAACAGACTGGTGACAGAAAATCGTGGTACGGGATGCAAACTAGAGGGCGAAGAGTAAAGTGGGCATTACTGTTGCCAATAACAAGTATCGTGAACGAACGGAGAAACTCTTTTCTAGAAAAATCATAAGTGCAGACCGTCGATATTTGCACTGTTGTGCAGATATTTTCAGTGCAATACAGGTACAAAGGTAAATGGAGACAGAAATAGAGTGAGAGACTACGGAACCCTTGTCCAAAAATAGCAAATATCCCTGAACGACTTCGGAAATATTACTGGTGGACACCGCGGTACATACAAGTGGAGCACTGGTACACGTTACAACTCTATACGCCAATGCCCTGCCTAGCACAACTGTTACACACTGATCGACACTTTTAATTGACTATACTCCTACCACAGTATCACTGTGACAACAGTTATTCACAGTATAATGTTTTTGAACAAACGACTGACCCCTTCAACTCTGATGTTTTATGGTGCTGCGCCACGAATAAGTACAGGCGTGGATTTGGGGAATTCTCGCAAGTGTCGCTCAGTTATGGCTGGACGGCAGTACGTAAGAGAGTGATTGTCACGTCGGATGGCAGGCGCGGGCAGTGTTGATATTTTGCAAACAATTCTGCGAGACAGGTTTACAACACCGCTCGCAGGCTAGAATGCACGGCCTTGCGGGCTCTGTATACAAATGTGAAGTAATCAGGTCAGCACAGGGCACCGACGTGCTGTGAAAAACCCATACGCTGTGTGTAATGGCTGAAACTGGCTGAGGAATGCTGACGTTTTAATTATCAAAGAGCACTCCACTTGTCCCACTACGTCAGAGGCGTAGGTAAAAGACGTATAAATAAGAGTCCGGATACTCAAAGTCGGCAGTCGTGTCGCCATTCTATATGCGTCTAGAACTGAAGAGGATGACGATTATTTAAGTTGCAGGCCAGCCACGACGACCTTTAGGTGATGGATATCGGTTGCCAACCGCCCCCAGAAGCTGCCTCCAATCTCCGCTGCACGGACGTGTCATTGTTGTGGCGGGGCGCGTCACACCTTGGAGCTACGCCGGCACTAGGAGCGAGAGGGCTGCTAGCCTGTGCTCTCTGAGTGACATCGTCCGGCGGACGGCAAGCTGTCGTCCACAGGGATGGGGCCGGAGCGCGAACTCGCGGCCTCCCGGGTGCAGAGCTGTCTGCGGGAACTGAACGAGCTGCCTGGGCGGACGGCAGGAGCTGCTAAGACTCACTACAATTATGGCGGTCGGCTGCTTCGCGTCGGCGCTCTACATAGAATCCACGAGTCGCGCTTGAGGAACAGTCAACTATGTTCCGAGCTATCGGGCGCGGCTAACGCACGCGGCGGCTACGTAGCTGTGACGTGAATAGGAGCGCTAAGTACGCAAGGCTGGGCGACTGGGCGCCGACGCTGCAGATTCCGGCATTAGCACGGTGTACGGCGCCATCGCCGAGTTCAGTAGAAGGTCCTCTGTGTATCTTCAGTGTAATAAAGTCAATGATACACTTCTCTGTGTTTCTCTGCACGCTTCGGTATGAGTCATCCTTCTGTCAAAAGCCGCACCTGTCTGTCGTTCTGACATATTACAACCCCTGAGCTCAGGAGGTTGTAACCAAGTTACCGTAAAAATATAATTTGGAATTTTTTTTGAAACTATGTTTTTTTATATTTCACCTTTTAAAATCCCACAGACAGATTTTTTTTCCTGTCTCATTTTTTAAAACTGCAGTCTAGTTCACTGTAACAAAAGCTATGAAATTTTTGCAAAGTTGTGTTGTGCACAGAATGATATTCCAAACTGATGTGAAAAACTTTTAAAATTTTATCTGACCAGCGCCAGTACCAGAGCTGAAGGCAGAGAAGGGTAATACGCAATATTTAGAGTAGAACGACAATGAGAAAGAACATTGATATTGTATACCAAGAATCTAAGCTGGCTGACCTAGATGTTGATGCGGCAGGGTGACCTCACAATGATTGTTACTGCATCACCACACGCAGTGAAGTAACAACATGCAAGTTGTATGCAAGTAACAACACGTAAGTCCTATGTAAGAGCGACTTTCATCTAACAACGCTGCAGAAATAGCTAATGTGAAAGCCTGAAGAGAAAAGTTGTGACACTGTGGCGTAGTGCAGGTCTAGAAAACTGGGCCACATTCAGTCACTCTTGCCATTCTTGTCATGGATGTCATTCATTCTCAGTTTGCAGCTAACCAAGCCTGAGCTGGGACCTGTGACACTCTATCCACGATATGTCTAGAAGTCTTCGGTTACCATGCAACAGCCGGCCCGCCCTGAAGGATTTGGTTGCCAAGGATTGCTGATGAGAAGACTTGGGTTTATCCTACCACTAGTCCTGTGGAGCCGTAGCTGACGGTACCTGGTGAGTTGCCAAACTGCCATCATCACAGGGAGGTGTAGTAGCTGCCGCCCGCCCCTACTCCCCCCCCCCCCACCCCCTGCCCACCGACCTGCCTGTATCTATGAATAAACACGAACGTCGTTGGGTGTTCTCTTGTTGAGAGGCCGTGACGTAACTCTTGATGACTATGGCCACTTTGTGCGCAGCTGCTGGATACCTTTCGTGGGACACGATCTTCGACGTGAACTAGAGCACCCTGGTAACCATTTAGCCCAGCTGCTGGCCCCCAGGCAATGTCCACACTGTGTTCTGTCAGCAGAATCCTGTGACGTAGCCACCCAGTGCGTCGTGCTCGCCATCACCTCAGCAGCCAAGACTGCGAACCACACAGAGGTCAGCACATACCAGTGCAGCTATCGTCCTTCTGCTCGCCTGGCACTGTCAGCCTTGAAACAAGGTAAGTGTGTATCCGAGAATAATAAATGATTATTCCGTTAAAAATTTCTTAATAGCCTCTCTGGCATTTCGACATATCCTTATTGCGGCTCAGCTTCAAGCAATCCTGGCAGTCCTGAGCGGCAGTGACGATCTGTCGAAAGTCCGGAGACGCTAGTAAGACATTTTTATCAGAATACACATTTATTATTCACGGATACACGCTTATCTCGTTTCACGGCTGACACTGTCAGGAGAGCAGAAGGCCACACCTCCAGCCCTCTTTAGTAGGTATTTATTTGTATTTTTCATAATATTGGAGAAATTGCTGTCTAATACCAAATTTATTCGCATCGTTGACAGGATATATGTTGTGTGCCATTTGTGCCTTCTTCTCTGGCGTAGGTATTTGAATCCCACTCTGTTCAGCACTGTGTACATCTTTCCACAACATTTTGCTTGCATTCTCCATCGCCGTTTCGTTAGCGCTGTCAGTAACTCGTATGATAGTAAGAGCCATCGTGGTTGCCTATTAAGGCATTATCTCTGCAGTCACTTTACGTGGCATAAACTGCGAGCTGGCACTACTTTGAACTGTAACATGACTGTATCTAGTCAGGTGAGGGTGTCAGTTCCTGGTACGATTGGATCTAAGGTTAAGTTTCTCGAATAATACCAAGACTGCAAATGTGTACCTGCAAGAAAACAAAAAATAAATTATGTAACTTTATTTTCTCGATAGTCATTTAAAACTTTATGATTCCTACTTATATTGTTGACATGCAAATTGCACGCGCTACACACACACACACACACACACACACACACACACACACACACACACACACGCGCGATCAAAAAGTCGGTATAAATTTGAAAACATAATAAACCACGGAATAATGTAGATAGAGAGGTAAAAATTGACACACATGCTTGGAATGACATGGGGTTTTATTAGAACCCCATATTGCTAGACGCGTGAAAGATCTCTTGCACGCGTCGTTTGGTGATGATCGTGTGCTCAGGCGCCACTTTCATCGTCCGTGCGATTATTGGCTTTGGGGTTACCTGTAGTCGCAAGTGTATCGTGATCGACCGACATCTCTAGGGATGCTGAAAGACAACTCCGAAGCCAATGCCTCACCATAACTCCGGAAATGCTTTACAGTGCTGTTCACATCATTCCTCGTCTACAGTTATTGTTGAGGAATGATGGTGGACATATTGAGCATTTCCTGTAAAGAACATCATCTTTGCTTTGTCTTACTTTGTTACGCTAATTATTGCTATTTTGATGAGATGAAGCGGCATCTGTCGGACATTTTTTGAACTTTTGTATTTTTTTGGTTCTAATAATACCCCATGTCATTCCAAGCATGTGTGTCAATTTGTACCTCTCTATCTACATTATTCCGTGATTTTTTCAGTTTTCAAAGTTTACTGACTTTTTGATCACCCGGTACACACAAGCGCGTGTGGGCACAGATTGACACTCTTGCTCCTAACCGTGCCGAGCTGTTGTGCAAACCCAGCAGCTGGGCGGACAGGCGGCAGCAGCGACTCACCCCCAGCGGTCCTCCTCGTCCGAGGGGCTGCCCGCGGACGCCTGGGGCAGCGGCGCCGGCAGCTCGCCCACCACCATCGACTCCCGCCTGCTGCCCCCTATAACGGCACACACACCAACGTCTGCAACGTGTCCACGTCACACTGCGGGCAACATACTCTCAGCACTGCCAAGCCTAAGTCTGGTGATCATCAGCCATCATTAACTCAAATCGGTATGAGACTTAAGTCTACATCCACACGATTACACTGCAGTTCACATGTAAATGAAACTTCCTGGCGGGTCAGAACTGTAAGTCGAGCCGAGACTCCGCTGCAAAGTGAAAATTTCTTTCTGGAAACATCCCAGTTAACTGTTTGGCTCTCGGTTCATACAACTAGTTTTGGACTATTTGGTTCAAATGGCTCTGAGCACTATGGGACTTAACATGTGAGCTCATCAGTCCCCTAGAACTTAGAACTACTTAAACCTAACTAACCTAAGGACATCACACACATCCATGCCCGAGGCAGGATTCAAACCTGCGACCGTAGCGGTCGCGCGGTTCCAGACTGAAGCGCCTAGAACCGCTCGGCCACCAACGGCCGACTTGGACTATTTATGTACAACAATCTCAAATAGCACGTGGGAAAACTGAAGACCTAAATATTTCTTTGCGAGCTCCGAGTTCTTTTATTTTGTTACGACCATCATTTCCCCATGTGTACGTGGGAGAAAACATAATATTTCGGCATTAAGAGGAAAAGGTTGGTGCTTTAAACTTCCTGAAAAGATCTCACTGCAGCAAAGAGTGCTGCATTAACGATTTTCATATCATATTGCTTCTGATATCCGTGACAATCTCTCCCCTACTTCACGATAACACAAAACGAACTGCCTTTATCTGAAATTATCCGGTGCCCCCCGTCAATCCTATCTGGTAAGGATCTCATACTACGTGGCAGCACTCTAGCGAGGGTGGAAAAGTGTAGTGCAGAATGTATTTTTAGCAGATTTGTTGCGTCTTGTAAACGTTCCGCCTATAAAATGCAGTCTTTTGTCCGCTTTTCGTGAAATTATGATAACAATTTAAGTTGATCGCAACTATATATATCTAATATAAATATGTGTGATAGTGTAATCATATTTAATGGATTTTTTAGTGCTGATGTGAAGGACTTCACACTTTCGGCATTCAGGGTCAGTCAATCGACACGATTCGCACTATGCAAATATTTTGCGTAAATCTGTTTGTAATTAGTTTTGATTTTCTGATAATATTGATAGATGGCAAACGACAGCATCATCGGCAAACAGTCTGCTTGGGTTGTCCTCGTAATAGGTAATGATATTGGGAAAGAAAGACATGCACTCAAATTTTTACCGACATTTCTTTAGTGAGGTTATTATCAACTGATCGATACCAACCATACACAGTACTGAAACATACCCACGAAAGTTATCACATTGGATCTGATCTGCAAAAATGCCTTGACCACACCTGGCTTGCACCGTCTCGACAGCAACGCGACTCAGTCGCTGCTGAAATTGTACATTACTGTAGCTGTGTTTTGACTTCCTTGTTAATAGATACCATGAAATCCAACATTGAGCTAGTCTAATTCAGTATTACTCTGTACATAACATTTCATTTTAGAAATCATATTGTTTGTGGCGACAAATGGTTCAAATGGCTCTCTGAGCACTATGGCACTTAACAGCTGAGGTCATCAGTCCCCTAGAACTTAGAACTACTTAAACCTAACTAACCTAAGGACATCACACACATCCATGCCCGAGGCAGGATTCGAACCTGCGACCGTAGCGGTCGCGCGGTTCCAGACTGAAGCACCTAGAACCACTCGGCCACACTGGCCGGCTGTGGCGGCAAATAAAACGGCGCACTTCGTATCCAGTGGGCGTCGCTGGAGACATCCGAAGTATGCAGGATATAACGAAAGGATACCGACAACTTCGAGGTATTGTAGAGAGTGTCTTGCAAAAAGTTAAAGGAAAAACCATGTCCGAAAGAAGTCATCCGACGAAGGTACAGAGAATCGAAATTGAATGGACCAGCGTCTTCTGCTGGTCCACCACCTCGGCAGACAACGTTTATACGTTTGCGTAACACAAACGAAACTTCTCCCAATGAGCTTGACATAATTCAGAGCGAACCCGTCCATGCTGGTCGCATCACAGAGGCGACTGCGAAGTGCAGTCGCTTCAGTGTACAAACGCAGGTTTGCTTTATATAAGTGGTGTGGGCTTGCGGTAGGTGTTGATTCCTGTAACTTTGCGCTCTGCAGCTTCATTGGATGACATTTCAAAATATAGATTCCTACCCTCAATTTGTTGTCCAAGACTGCCACGCGGGATTAGCCGAGCGGTTTAAGGCGCTGCAGTCATAGACTGTGTGGCTGGTCCCGGCGGAGGTTCGAGTCTTCCCTCGGGCATGAGTGTGTGTGTTTGTCAAATGGTTCAAATGGCTCTGAGCACTATGGGACTCAACTTCTGAGGTCATTAGTCCCCTAGAACTTAGAACTACTTAAACCTAACTAACCTAAGGACATCACAAACATCCATGCCCGAGGCAGGATTCGAACCTGCGACCGTAGCGGTCTTGCGGTTCCAGACTGCAGCGCCTTTAACCGCACGGTCACTTCGGCCGGCCTGTGTGTTTGTCATTAGGATAATTTAGGTTAAGTAGTGTGTAAGCTTAGGGACTGATGACCTTAGCAGTTAAGTCCCATAAGATTTAACACACACGTTTTTTGTTGCCCGAGACACATTCTACTACACTGTCAATTTTATCGCTATCATTTTGTTACACCCTTATATTTCCGTTGCTGAAAATTGTGGTGTCACCGCCAGACACCACACTTGCTAGGTGGTAGCCTTTAAATCGGCCGCGGTCCATTAGTATACGTCGGACCCGCGTGTCGCCACTGTCAGTGATTGCAGACCGAGCGCCGCCATACGGCAGGTCTAGAGAGACGTCCTAGCACTCGCCCCAGTTGTACAGCAGACTTTGCCAGAGATGGATCACTGACAAACACGCTCTCATTTGCCGAGACGATAGTTAGCATGGCCTTCAGCTACGTCATTTGCTTCGACCTAGCAAGGCGCCATTACCAGTTTATATTGAGATTGTAATTAATGTATCATCAAGAGCGATGTTCTCCAATTATGGATTAAAGTTAAGTATTCCAGAAGCTATGTACTATTTTTGGCTACTATAACTCCTTTAACTGTTCCAGACCTCACGCCAGCCTGCGTGAGCTTAAACGCGTGCATTTCGGCCTCCTCTAGGAACACGGTGTTGGCTCTTCTGCCAACACATCAGAAATCATATTTATATCTAATAGATGCGTCAGTTAATTTTGTGTTCAGCAACTAAAATCTGATCTGAATGCCAGTAAGCATAAAATTATTTTATCGAATGCGCTGAGAATAACATTGAGTGTATATTTCTAAACATCTCGTCCCGACTATTTCACGAAAACTTAAGAAGTAATACTGAGATACTTCGGTATGCTGTTTTACAATGCGTGGCCGTGATGGCCTAGCGGGCAGAGCACCAGACTCCGTTCCTGGAGATCTCAGGTTGAAAGCGGGGTAGGTGCTGGGATTTTCCCTAGATGCAGTCCCTCGTGGATGGCCCCATTCCATTCAGCCAGCTATCCCCGGGCGATGGCCTACAGACAGGCAAACAGACTGGTTCTCGGCTTGCTACAATGACTTTTTTTATTATTGTCTACTGAAAGTGATTTTTAAGTAAAAGTTATGTCATAACAATAGAAACGTATAAATCTTTATAAGAATTTCCATCTTAAGCAGTATTCTGTACTTGAAAACTTCGAGGAAATTGCAAATTTGTGGTAAGGTCTTTACACACTGCTCAATCCAACTTAAACCAAGGACAAAAGACACACCCATGGCCGAGGGAGGAAACGAACCTCCGAAGAGGGGAGATGCGCGAACTGAGGCAACGCGCCCCCAAGACCGCGCGGCTGCCCCGCGCCGCAAAATCTTTGAGCATGTGTTGTGAGAGAGAGGCCAATTAGAGCTTTACTCTAGGCCAGTGGTCGGCAAACATTTTTTCTAAAGAGTTAGTTCTGACATAGGGAGGCGGCACCTCGGGTCGCATACACTACTGGCCATTGAAATTGGTACACCAAGGAGAAATGCAGATGATAAACGAGTATTATTTGGACAAATATATTATACTAGAACTGACATGTGATTACATTTTCACGCAATTTGGATGCATAGATCCTGAGAAATCAGTACCCAGAACAACCACCTCTGGCCGTAATAACGGCCTTGATACGTCAGGGCATTGAGTCAAACAGAGCTTGGATTGCGTCTACAGGTACAGCTGCCCATGCAGCTTCAACACGATACCTCAGTTCATCAAGAGTAGTGACTGGCGTATTGTGACGAGCCAGTTGCTCGGCCACTTTTGACAGACGTTTTCAATTGGTGGAAGACCTGGAGAATGTGCTGGCCAGGGCAGCAGTCGAACATTTTCTGTATCCAGAAAGGCCCGTACACCACCTGTAACATGCGGTCGTGCATTATCCTGCCGAAATGTAGGGTTTCGCTGGGATCGAATGAAGGGTAGAGCCACGGGTCGTAACACATCTGAAATCTAACGTCCACTATTCAAAGTGCCGTCAATGCCAACAAGAGATGACCGAGACGTGTAACCAATGGCATTCCATACCATCACGCCGGGTGATACGCCAGTATGGCGATGACGAATACACGCTTCCAATGTGCGTTCACCGCGATGTCGCCAAAAACGGATGCGACCATCACGATGCTGTAAACAGAACCTGGATTCATCCGAAAAAATGACGTTTTGCCATTCGTGCACCCA
Source organism: Schistocerca nitens (assembly GCF_023898315.1). NCBI lineage: Eukaryota > Metazoa > Arthropoda > Insecta > Orthoptera > Acrididae > Schistocerca > Schistocerca nitens. The sequence goes on along the minus strand of NC_064617.1, from coordinate 440,256,430 downwards.
GGTTCGTCGTTGAGTACACCATCGCAGGCGCTCCTGTCTGTGATGCAGCGTCAAAGGTAACCTCAGCCATGGTCTCCGAGCTGACAGTCCATGCTACTTCAGACGTCGTCGAACTGTTCGTGCAGATGGTTGTTGTCTTGCAAACGTCCCCATGTGTTGACTCAGGGATTGAGACGTGGCTGCACGATCCGTTACAGCCATGCGAATAAGATGCCTGTCATGTCTACTGCTAGTGATAAGAGGCCGTTGGGATCCAGCACGGCATTCCGTATTACCCTCCTGAACCCACCGATTCCACATTCTGCTAACAGTCATTGGATCTCGAGCAACGCGAGCAGCAATGTTGCGATACGATAAACCGCAATCGCGATAGGCTACAATCCGACCTTTATCAAAGTCGGAAACGTGATGGTACGCATTTCTCCTCCTTACACGAGGCATCACAACAACATTCACCAGACAACGCAGGTCAAATGCTGTTTGTCTATGAGAAATCGGTTGGAAACTCTCCTTATGTCAGCACGTTGCATGTGTCGCCACCGGCACCAACCTTGTGTGAATGCTCTGAAAAGCTAATCATTTGCATATCACTGTGGTGTCACCGCTAGACACCACACTTGCTAGGTGGTAGCTTTAAATCGGCCGCGGTCCATTAGTACATGTCGGACCCGCGTGTCGCCACTGTGTGATCGTAGACCGAGCGCCACCACACGGCAGGTCTAGAGAGACGTACGAGCACTCGACCCAGTTGTACGGACGACATTGCTAGCGACTACACGTACGAAGCCTTTCTCTCAATTGCCGAGAGACAGATAGAATAGCCTTCAGCTAAGTCCATGGCTACGACCTAGCAAGGCGCCAATTGTACCATTGCATGTATCATAATGAGTCTCACTTGTATCATCAAGAATGCTGTATACCAAAGGACGATATAAAAGTTAAGTGTTCTAGTAGCTACGTTCTTTTCTTTATCACATTCATTACGAATCCTGTTCCAGACTTAACGCCAGTCGGCGTGTGTGTTGACGCGTGCCCTTTCGGCTACTTCACTGTGGACTGGCTGCCTTGTCAGTCCACTACATTGGCGACGAGTCTAAAAAGGGACTTTAGCGTTCGTATTGCACTAATTTGCTTGTGTCATGGCTTCGCCACATTCTCCAGATGTACTGTCCGAATTTTATCGCTTGCAGAATCAGCAGACGCAGGCCTTATTGGATGCCCTTGGACAGCTCGTCCAGGGTCAACGTGCGCTGCAAAACGATGCGGCCGCCGCCGCTTCATCGCTACCGCAGCCACAACTCGCAGTTGCACCACCGTTCCGTGCTTTTCGTCCCGACGACGAAAGCTGGACGGAATGGTCACGACAATTTGGATTTCATCTCGCCGCCTACATAATTCAAGGTAATGAGCGGCAGCCGTTTTTGCTTTCGTGTGTAGGTGTGTCCACCTACCGAGTGATAGTGAAATTGTTTCCCCGGCGCGACGTAGCAACTCTGTCATACAAAGAAATTTTGTCTGCTTTAGATGCCTATTTCAAGGAAACAGTAAATGTCGTTGCAAAAAGGTATGCGTTCTTTCGTACAAAACATACGGCCGGTCAGACTAATTGGGAGTGGGTTGCAACTTTGCAAGGCCTTACAAGGGATTGTGCGTTTGAATGTGAATGTGGACTCCCTTATTCAGATACTATGGTGCGTGATGCAATTGCACAGAACGTTTCTGATGTTCGCATACGGGAACAGATTTTGAAACTAGTTAATCCCTCCCTTCAACAAGTGATAGACATATTGGATAGGCAAGACACACTTGACTTTGCTCAGGAATCATTTGAAACTTCGCCAGCAGTGTGTCGCATTAACTGGCCTGCCGGGCGCGCTGCGCGGACCTGTAAACTGCCTTCGCGCACGTCCGCACCGCCACGTGTCCCACGAAAGCAAGCAAATGCAGTGAAATCATGCCCGCGGTGTACAACTAGACATTCGCGTGAGAATTGCCCGTCACGCCAGGCTATTTGCTTTTTCTGTAATAAGAAAGGGCATGTTCAAAGTGTTTGCCAGAAAAAGCTCAGATCAGACAATCACAACCATTCCAGGCCCTTTGCTTCCAGCCGGAATCGAATCAAAGACACACAGGCTCGGGAACCTTCGCCCATGGACGTTCATGTAGTTAATGCCATTCCGCCCAGTGTTCCTCTCGCTAACAGTGACTGTGTTCGTCCCACAAAAAGTGTGCGTCGACGTCGACGGAAATCCCGTCACGTCGCACGTGATTCTGTACCAGTGTCTGTTCACGTTGCACAAAACAGTCGCTCTTGTCGTCAGCAGGACAATAAACTTTTTGTAGATTTGGACTTTGCCGGACAAGTGATACCGTTCCAGCTCGATACCGGAGCTGCAGTTTCATTGCTCAATCACGCCACGTACAAGCAACTGGGCGCACCTCCGTTGCGTGCCGCGAATGTTCAGCTCACGAGTTATTCAGGACAGAAAATCCCTGTGTTAGGACAGTGCAGCCTTCTTGCAACGTACAAGGGACAAACAAAACTGGTGTCATTTTACGTTCTTCGTTCTTCTTCGGCAGTGAACTTGTTTGGTTTAGATTTATTTCAGTTGTTTAACTTGTCTATCGTAAATCAGGTCCTATCAGTGAACCAGACTGTGCCTTCAGCCAGTGTTTCTAGTCTATGTGAAGACTTTGCAGACATTTTTGCACCGGGCCTTGGTTGCGCTAAGAACTATGCAGTACATTTGGAACTCAAAGTGAACGCGCAACCGAAATTTTCAGAGCGCGCAATGTTCCACACGCATTGCGTGATGAGGTCGCCAGAACATTAAACGATTTAGAATCACAAGGTGTCATTGAACGTGTGCAGGCTTCTCTCTGGGCCTCACCCTTAGTTATTTTGAAAAAACCTTCCGGAAAATTGAGACTTTGCGTGGACTTCAAGGCAACTTTGAATCCACAACTTGTGACTGCTACTTTTCTTTTGCCCCGCCCGGAAGATCTTTTTGACAAACTGTGCCCGGGAACATATTTTTCCAAGTTGGACCTAGCAGATGCGTACTTGCAAATACCGGTGGACGAAGAATCCCAGCGCGTATTGGTGGTTAACACGCATCTTGGATTGTACCGATTCAAAAGACTGCCATTCGGGTGTGCATCCGCCCCTGCATTGTTTCAGCAATATTTACAAACTGTTTGTGCGTCGGTCCCTACTGCTGCGAACTATCTGGACGATATTGTGATCTCCGGAAAGACAGCAGCCGAACATTTAGCCAACCTCCGCACATTATTTCAGGTATTGCGGCAAAATGGTCTTCGCTTGAGGAAGGACAAATGTGTGTTTTTTGCTCGTGACTTACCATATTTGGGACATGTAATCAATGCCCAAGGCATACATCCGAGTCCAGAGCACATCCGTGCCATACAGGACTTGCCTTCGCCACAGAATGTGAAGCAGCTACAGAGTGTACTGGGTAAAATAAACTATTATCATCGCTTTCTGCGCAATGCCTCTTCCATTTCAGCTCCGCTTCATCGCTTACGCCGTAAAGGTGTTCCGTTCGTCTGGACGACGGAATGCGAAGGTGCCATTAACCATATCTGGAGAGAGTCTCACTTGTATTATCAAGAGAAATGTACCACAATTAATTAAAGTTAAGTATACGAGAAGCTCCGTTCTTTTCTTTGTAGCATTCATAAAGTATCCTGTTTCAGACTTAACGCAAGACGGCGTGAGTTGATGCGTGCCCTTTCAGCTACTTCTCAGTGTGGCGTAGCTAACTTGTTACGCCACAACAATCACAGCATCTTCTTCCTGTCGGTTAAATTTCGCGTCTGTAGCACGTCATCTTCGTGGTGTAGCAATTTTAATGGCCGGTAGTGTATGTACCGATCTTATTATTAACTGGAAACCTACATAAATTAATACATTATGAGCCCCCAATGGACAAGCAATGTAGCACGGGCGCAATAAAGTGGCCGCTGGTCCCCAAGTATTGATCGTTAAAAGTCAGCACCATTCAGAACACTTTTTGCGACTCTTCTGTTTCGTTACTACTGTCCTCAGCTACTCCGAAGTTGTGACACTGTAACTCGACGGCGAAGTGTTGTTGTGTTATCTGCGTAAGCAGATTATTAATTGATTAACACTTTGACTGCCGGCTAAGTAAGCCATGCCGTTTCTTAGAATCCCGAACATTTTTATCATTTTTCAATATTTTTTTTATTAAGAACAAAGCCAACATCTAACTCCGATAATAACGTTTTATGAAAGCCTGAAACTTGCTGTGCTTCTTCTGGATTACGCTTATAAATTGTTAAACGTTCCTTTCACATAGGACAATTTTTTTTAGCAAGGTTTCTTGCACATGGTTATTTCTCACTCGCTGCACTGCTATGCAGTGTATTTTCTTGCAGCTTTTCATGTTGACCTACAGCAATTAGAAAGTATGTTTTATGGTTCAGAAAATGAGGGAACATCAGAAAAGAACGCAATGTTTAAACTAAGGTTTTACGCAGTCAAAACGAGAAATACTCACTTGAAGTTTGACACACTTTTTCCTGCACAGAGTTGGAATCGTCATGTGAATCGTCGATGTCGTCATCCTCACTGCCATTTTCAACAAATTATTGCTCCAATTCACGCAGCATTTCGTCGACCGTAAGACAAGCGACCGTGTCTTTCGTTTCTATACGGTCTGAACGAACAGCTGCCGCCCTCCAGCAGTTTAACTTCATACCTCAAACGGCCCATTTTAGAAACTGCATTCCTCTCGCTAAACAGTGAAGACGGATCGAGCCCGTCGATGTACATCGTTTCATATTCAAACTGGGAGAAACTGTACATCGTCACTTGTCAGTACCGGCAATCTTCGAAATTTTCACGTCCCGTCAGTTGACGAGATTAGCAGTAATTGTATGAGATTTAAATCTATTGTGCAGTATGGGACACGATACTGCTCTAAGGTATTTGGAGCCATCTTGAATTGATCTTTAACATACATGAAATATTGTGTTAACATCACTATACTCCCAGAACTCATTTCCAGCAAATAGTGAGTCCAGCCAACTGTTTTACGGAGCTCATGTCTCGCTCTCTGCGACAGAGTACGAGAGTATAGTTTTCTTCATCTGGTAGCGCCACAGACTTCCTGACTTCTTACAGCGAATATCTGATTGGCACCAACTGTGTTGTCAAAAACTTCATTATTATTCATCGGAGATTTACACTATGGTCCTATGTCTGACTTGTGGATTGTTATAATAATTAATATACTTCATTAACTGTGAAAATCTTCACCGCGATGTAATAATCTGTTGTCATAATGAAGCTCTAGTGAATTTCTAAAATAGTAACAGTAGATAAGTGAGTTGTATACAAGAATAAAAATGCAACTTTTTTATCATTAAGTTTGTGGAAAACTCTGTCAGTTGCATAACAGATTTTAACTAAATGAAACATGCACAGAATTTTCACGCATTATATATAGAACAATCGTGCAGGTTAAGCAACGAATTGTATTAATATAGAAACGAGTGTGGCAACAAAGAGTCCTCTGTTCTAGGTGTGTCCGGTGTACCCACATAAAACACCAGCATTCATTCTACCGAAACACAACGAAATAAAAAGGGGTAGGGCGAAAAATATATGAAAAATAATAAAACAACAAAACCTTTATTTCGATAGATCAGAAAGTATTCAATAATCCGAACTCTGTATATCAATTAAAGTTAGTTTGCCTAATGGTCACGAATCGCATTATCTTGTATGACTCTGCGGAAAGCTGTGCGTTTTTATTTTGTTTCCCATTCATTTCTCGTCACCATAAAAATTCCAAAGCTCAGAATTAAAATGGCTGAGTTAATGAGGTGGATAAATCCGAATAATTACACTTTGTCTATTAATGTCGTCAGAGGAATAATGCCAGTGCGGCAGTCAAATTTCCTCTGCTAATGTTTAGCCTTTACTTTTGTAGACTCATATCATTCTGAAAGCCTCTAATTTCTAATATATGTTAAAAATCTGCACTTCTGCAAGCAAGAATCAAATTATTTACTAAACTTCATACAGAGTTACTCAGAAAAGTTATATTCTGCTTAGATGAATCGTGAGAAAGCTCTCACTAAACGACGTATAGTCTCAGTTCATAGCTGTAATAATTACGGAGATGTCGATATCAACTTTTACAAGTGGAACTACGTAATTTCTGTTGCTAATATCTTAATTCTAAGTACTAGTTTCGAAGTAATAACAATTTTCAGAATGCAGAGTTTATGTGTTTTGAACACGAAACCGATTGTTACTTTGTGCTCAAGTTCGTGATTTCATATCCCATTATGAAACTACACTCCTGGAAATTGAAATAAGAACACCGTGAATTCATTGTCCCAGGAAGGGGAAACTTTATTGACACATTCCTGGGGTCAGATACATCACATGATCACACTGACAGATCCACAGGCACATAGACACAGGCAACAGAGCATGCACAATGTCGGCACTAGTACAGTGTATATCCACCTTTCGCAGCAATGCAGGCTGCTATTCTCCCATGGAGACGATCGTAGAGATGCTGGATGTAGTCCTGTGGAACGGCTTGCCATGCCATTTCCACCTGGCGCCTCAGTTGGACCAGCGTTCGTGCTGGACGTGCAGACCGCGTGAGACGACGCTTCATCCAGTCCCAAACATGCTCAATGGGGGACAGATCCGGAGATCTTGCTGGCCAGGGTAGTTGACTTACACCTTCTAGAGCACGTTGGGTGGCACGGGATACATACGGACGTGCATTGTCCTGTTGGAACAGCAAGTTCCCTTGCCGGTCTAGGAATGGTAGAACGATGGGTTCGATGACGGTTTGGATGTACCGTGCACTATTCAGTGTCCCCTCGACGATCACCAGTGGTGTACGGCCAGTGTAGGAGATCGCTCCCCACACCATGATGCCGGGTGTTGGCCCTGTGTGCCTCGGTCGTATGCAGTCCTGATTGTGGCGCTCACCTGCACGGAGCCAAACACGCATACGACCATCATTGGCACCAAGGCAGAAGCGACTCTCATCGCTGAAGACGACACGTCTCCATTCGTCCCTCCATTCACGCCTGTCGCGACACCACTGGAGGCGGGCTGCACGATGTTGGGGCGTGAGCGGAAGACGGCCTAACGGTGTGCGGGACCGTAGCCCAGCTTCATGGAGACGGTTGCGAATGGTCCTCGCCGATACCCCAGGAGCAACAGTGTCCCTAATTTGCTGGGAAGTTGCGGTGCGGTCCCCTACGGCACTGCGTAGGATCCTACGGTCTTGGCGTGCATCCGTGCGTCGCTGCGATCCGGTCCCAGGTCGACGGGCACGTGCACCTTCCGCCGACCACTGGCGACACAACATCGATGTACTGTGGAGACCTCACGCCGCACGTGTTGAGCAATTCGGCGGTACGTCCACCCGGCCTCCCGCATGCCCACTATACGCCCTCGCTCAAAGTCCGTCAACTGCACATACGGTTCACGTCCACGCTGTCGCGGCATGCTACCAGTGTTAAAGACTGCGATGGAGCTCCGTATGCCACGGCAAACTGGCTGACACTGACGGCGGCGGTGCACAAATGCTGCGCAGCTAGCGCCATTCGACGGCCAACACCGCGGTTCCTGGTGTGTCCGCTGTGCCGTGCGTGTGATCGTTGCTTGTACAGCCCTCTCGCAGTGTCCGGAGCAAGTATGGTGGGTCTGACACACCGGTGTCAATGTGTTCTTTTTTCCATTTCCAGGAGTGTATATCACTTCGGTAAAGGAGGAAACAGAGCGCTGCACCACCGCGATAGGGGTATAAAAGCGCCGTAGCTTAGATTAGATTAGATTCACTTTCCCTCCAATTGATCCGTAGTGAGGAGGTCCTTCAGGACGTAGAATATGTCAGAAAAACAATAACACATGACAAATATCTACAACTGAAACAAATAAGCTAATGTACCCTCCACAGGTCCCAAGTGGAATGAGCGTCACTTTTTTTAATGAACACTTTATGAAAGAATCATTTTACAAACACTAATGCACTGAATTTAATATGAAAAAAGTTTTATTTATTTATAAGGTAATAAACATGTAATAGTACTGCTATAATACTTATTTACAATGAACACTTTACTGCACTGAAATGGTGCGGAAGTTAGATTGTACTTACACACACACACACACACACACACACACACACACACACACACTTATTAAACAATGAACACATTACTGCACGGAAATTGTGCCGAAGGCTTCTCTTAAACTGAATTTCATAGGTTGTTAAGCTTTTTATGGCTGCTGGCAAGTTATCGAAAATGTGTGTTCCTGAATAATGCACACCTTTTGTACAAGAGTAAGTGATTTTAAATCCTAGTGAAGATTATTCTTATTTTTAGTATTGATTCCATGAATTGAGCTGTTGGTTTGAAAAAGTGATATATTTTTTATGACAAATTTCATTAAGGAATAAATATATTTGGAAGCAGTAGTTGGTATCCCTAGTTCCCTAAACAGGCTTCTGCAGGATGTTCTTGAGTTCACACCACGTATAACTCACACTGCACGTTTTTGCGCCCAGAAAACTTTTGCTTGGCTTGATGAATTATCCCAAAAAGTAATCCCATATGACATTATGGAATGAAAGTAAGCATAGTATGTCAGCGTTTTCATTTTATATCCCCTATGTCTGACAAAATTCGCATTGCAAATAGAGATCAGTTAAGACGCTTCAGCAGTTCTGTGGTGTACTCCTCTCAGTTGAATTTATTATCAAGCTGTAATCCCAAGAATTTAACACTGTCCACTTCTTCTTTCTACTTGTCATTGTATGTTAGGCATACACTCGTGGGACATCCCTTACAAGTTCTGAACTGCATGTAGTGTGTTTTTTCAAAGTTTAGTGACAAAGAATTGGCTAGGAACTAGTGATTAATGTCCACAAATATTTTGTTAGCCGATCTTTCTAAGACTACACTTGATTTGCTATTTATTGCAATGTTTTTATCATCGGCAAACAAAACGAACTTGGCATCTGGTAATGTTACTGATGAAAGGTCATTGATATACACAAGAAAAATTAAGAGCCCTAAAATGGAACCTGGTTGGACCCCACATGTAATTTGTTAGTTCCCAGTTGGATGATGCCTGGTAGCTTAATACATGTCTCTTTCCTAACAACACCCTTTGTTTCCTGTCAGAGATATAAGATTTGGACCATTTTGCAGCATTTCCTGTTACACCATAATATTCTAATTTACTTAAAAGGATATTGTGATTTACACATTCAAATGCCTTTGACAGATCACAGAATATACCAGTTGCCTGCAATTTTTTGTCTAATGAATTAAGCACATTTTCACTGTAAGTGTAGATAGCCTTCTCAATATCAGAACCCTTTAGAAATCCGAACTGTGACTTTGACAGTATGTTATCTGAAATAAGATGGTTATAAAGCCGATTGTACATTACTTTTTCTAAAATTTTTGAGAATGCTGGCAAAAGTGAAATTGGACGGAAATTTGATGGCATTTCTTTATCTCCCTTCTTAAACAGTGGCTTAACTTCAACATATTTCAACTATTCAGGAAATATTCCACTGGTAAACGACTTGTTACACAGATAGCTTAATATGTTACTTAACTCAGAATCACATTCTTTAATTAACTTTGTTGATATTCATCATATCCTCTAGATATTTTTGATTTTAAAGATATTATGATGGAAATTATTTCTGCTGGGGTAGTGAGGGTCAAATTCATATTATGGAAGTTACTTAAAATGTCTGGTCTGCGGTATTCCATAGCATCATCTACAGAACCTGACAACCCCATCTTTTCAGTAACAGTTATAAAATGTTTGTTAAAAAGTTCTGCAACACTACACACATTTGTCACCAATGTATCATTTACTCTTAATGCTATTTGTCCCTCTTCATGCCTGGTTCTACCAGTCTCCTCCTTCGCAATATCCCATATTGTCTTTATTTTGTTATCTGATATGACTATCTTTTCCTTGTGATATATATGCTTTGATGTCCATATTACAATCTTTTATATTTTGCCGTATTTCTTGCAATGTGCTATAGCATCAACATCAGAACTGTTTCTGATTGAAGATACAGTTTCCTTTTTGTTTTACAAGATACCCCTATTCCTTGAGTAACCCATGGCTTCTTTGTGGAATTTGCTCTAACCTTGGTTAGTTTTGGGAGAAAACAGTGTTCCAATAAGGTAAGCTCTTTATTAGCAAAAGTGTTATATTTTTCATTCATGCCATGAGCACTATAAATATTGTTCCAATGAATGTCTCTGAGGACTGTCCTAAAATAATCAATTTTTGGCTTACTGATTACCCTTTGAGCTCAGATTTAACAGATTTTATATCCTGTTCAGTATTAAAATTTAGCAGAAGGAACTGCATGTCATTGTCTGAGAGGCCATTGACTATTGGTTTTGTAATATAAATTTGTTCATTGGACTTTTCCATTAAGACATTATCAATGGCTGTTTGTGAGCAATTGGTTACCCTAGTGGGGAACTTCACAGCGGGAATTAAGTTGAATGATAGTGTTACTTACTCAAATAAGTTCTTATTGAGAGAGGCTTTAAGGAAATCTACATTGAAATCACCAGCAACCACTATTTCTTTGTTTTTGGTTGTTAAATGGGCTAGTATAGCTTCTAGGTGGTTTACGAACAGATTAAAGTTATCTGCAGGTGCTCAATATACACTTAATATTATGAAGGACTTTTTGTAAAATTCTGCTTCTGTTGCACATGCTTCCGTATGCTGTTCAAGGCAAAATTTATGAATGTCTATGTTCTTAAATTTATGACAGTTCCTGATGAATGTGGCAACTCCTTCTTTCTCCATTTCTGCCGTAGAGGAAATGTAGCTATAATTCTGTTTGTTCGTCCACTTGTGTTGATCGCTGATTGGTCTGAACAAATTAATGTCTTCCATAAACCAATACAGGCTACATACGCTACTTCAGATACAAAGAATACAGAAGGACAGAAGGAAAGCGAAGAGAACTGTTGAGTTGTGCGTGCAACGTCGATTCCAAACAAGAATGGAAGTTCAACGACGGTGCAAGAAATTGCTTTTGGAGGGGCAATGGAGTACTACGAAGAAAATAGGAACAAGTCTTCAATGAGCAGACCGAACGAAAAAGATGTTATGGTACCTGTTGGTCAGAACACACATGTCAGCTACAGAGAAATGGCGCGTGCCTCTGGAATATTATAAACCGTTCAGGAAATACTGTGAGGTTAACAGATTATCTGAATCTCCCTACACTTGCCTGTTTCCTCACGGCCTAGCTTTATGTTGTTTGTTAAGGATGACCTCTTAGTGTTGGTATCTACATACTTTCGAGCACTGAAGTCTTAAATACCGTGGTGGAGGACCCAGTTTTGTTGGACTAAGATACAGACACCTTAGTTCATGATGCATGGAGTGTTTTCCGTTCGCGACGAACTGGAGTGGATTTGTCTCTCTAACCACTAAGTAAATAAAAAGAAAAAGAGTTCCCTAGACGCGCCAATGGGGCCCTACTACCGCTATGTCATCATCTGCCAATGGCTTCATGAGATGCAGTACGCAGGAGCATCTGTACATTACATTCCTTGAACTTGGAACTGCTGCAAACTGCTCGAGTAGTTGCGTAGTTGGCCTCAAGAAGATGAGTGCACCCTTACCAGTCCTGAAACCAAGGAAAAATGCTTAGCAGTAGCTGGAATCGAATCCGTGTCTCCTGCAATGCAGTCAGCCTCGCTGAACATTTTTTTTCATCTCATTTTGTTTGTAATTGTTCGTTGCGTATGGTCGGAACGGACGTCCAGTGGCACCCGTTCAAGTTCATACTTGGTCCATTCACTCAGGTCTTTTAATTACAGAGGGCAGCTAACTCTCTGACCGAACACAATGAGATACCTTGCCGTCTACGTAAAGAAAATGAACAAAGCGACTCAGCTGCGGAGGTGGACAATTATTAGAGTACATATATGCTAGTATCTAATTCCTTACGATAAGATAAAATTGTTTACTAGCACCCTAAAAACGAAATTTTTGTCGGACAGCTTTTTTAGAAAATGGCGTACGGTATCGTTGTGAAATTTCTCTGCAAAACTTCCTGTTCATTATGTCAGTCCTTCCATTCTCACTTTGAAGGTTTGTCTCCATTTACTACGATTCCATCTTCACTCTTCTCTATCTGTTCTGAAAATAATAAATGTTAACAAAACTGTGTGGTATAACTAAACACGACCATCACAATGACGATTCCGACAGCGTTGCCTTGTCCTGGGGTGTATTACCAGACTGTGCTCGGAGAGTGACAGACTCCACTGTAAACGCCAGCCACGACTGACCAACGTCATAACCATCATCACATCATGAAATCTACGTCTCTTGCTTAATCTTACTGTCCATTGTTCATGTATCCGTGCTTCGTTGCCGGTCTAAGTTTGGATTAATCTTAGACCGTCTTGTGAAAGTTACTAGCCGCGGTAGTGTGTCTCTTATATTTCTTTACGACAAAGTCTCAGCCCATTCTGAAGATTACAATTGATGTATGATTCTTTTACTGACGGCCATGTCCTACACCGTACCCGGGCTGCGCCTATTAAGTCTTCATTGTGCTGTTTATGTGTTGTTGTTCTTTACATTAAATATACGCTGTTATTTCGACAGAAAACAAGGAAGACCCGAGAACTTTTAGTGCCAAGTAGTATAATCGTAGTTAGGTTATAATCAACACAAACTTCACAGGGCTATCGTGTTTGGTCTCAAACTATAAGAGATTATCTTTAAATTTTGAAATGGAGGGCATGAAGGAGGAATCAAGTGCAGAACTGGCCTCAGGTCTTTGTATTTTATTAAGTATGGTCCATGTTATATAAATTATATCCTCGGCGACGGACCCTACTACAATTAACTTTCCATCAGAATCTTTCTACATAATTTAGTGCCATTACAAGTATGTTACACGAGAGGATTCACTTACTTTGTGAGATTCATGTCAAAAACGAATGCTGATTTGACAGAAAAGGTCAACTTGCGCTTGCGCAGTACCTTGTAAAGAACAGCCAGGAGATTTCGTCGTCACTTGTCACGAAAATATGTCGCCAGTTACTGAGTTATACCTCGATTAATTATTGAGTAGGTTCCAAGTGACAGTTCTGCCTTTTTTAGACAAACTGAAACACAGTTTTAGCAGTGAGAATCCAATGTACACTCGTTTTGTTCATTAATTATCATCGGTGCAAATGAAATTTTGGGAGCGCTTATGGCAAAACACATCCTTAGGCTTGGCAGTGAGAGTCATTCATTTGAGTAATCAGTTTTTCTAGTATCAACGTTCGATTAAAGTACTGGAAGCATGACACATCCTTAATGACTTAAAAATAAATGTTTCTAATTGAACAGACAATGACACAGACTTACCACGACACTGTTGATCAGGCTCACGTTTAGCACGAGCTGAGCTGTATAATGATTCACGCTATAGTTACAGATTCATGCCATAATGATAGTTGCAAGCAGATAAACCATTTGATCTGATGCTTCACTGTTGAAGTGTACAAATTGCTGAGACTCATATACGAATTTACATTCCCGGAGCTTACTAACCTCCCAAGAAGAAATCGATTCTAGAACATGTACTTTGCATCATTTGTAAATCCAATATCTCATAGAATTCTCACGTATTATCTCTAATGCAAATGTTGGTTTCAGAATGGTTGGGATTCCTTTCAAGCATTTAGATATGAATTATTAGTTTTCAATAATCAGCTAGCTCTATTGACGTAACAAGACATTAAAATGAAAAGAGACAGGTACAGCTTTCTTGAAATTGATGCAGGTATTTTCAAAACTGATATCCATTTCTTATGAATGCTTTATGTTTACTGTAAAAAGTCAAGAAAATCATGCAGAAATTATTTATAAAAGTAATTATACATAGAATGATTTATATTATATTTAATGAATTATGTACAAAAATTAAAAAACGAAAATGCAAACCCAACTCTTATTTGGAAAACAGTTATATGCCTGGGACAAATATACCACCACAAAGTCCGATCTTTTCGAAAATAAAGACTTCAGACAGACCAAAATAGGAATTAAATTTAAATATTTTACATCAAATATTACATTCTTATACTTAATTTACCCGATTTTTAAGGAAGAATGATGATAAAGTAATTCAGAATATTTTGTGTGAAGAGCGCTTTAATTAATTCAGGTAAAAATTAATTGAGCTAAAAATTCGCAAGGCGGTCTTTACCAGAGTTTTATGGCGGGCACTCAACTTAGTTGTTGCGCTGCTAACCAATTAAAAGTTGGGCGTACATGCTGGCTACGCAGTTGATAACGGGAAGGGCGGGTGACCGAGCACAAACAGAGGCCAAGAAGGAAGGACTTATTTAAGGAAACAGGGAGACAGACAGAAGGAGAGAAGGCAGACAGGCACACACAGAAAGACAGACAGAAAAGCAGATGGGAAAGATACAGTAAGGAAAGTCTTACACAGAGAGAGAGAAAGAGCTTACCATGGTAACGTGCTACACTTTGTCCGCTGTTGATACAGAAGGTGTAGGAAAGAAGAAAAATAATTATATTACAAGAAGGCAAGTGAAGAGAAAAAAGAAATGTGAAAAATACAATTAAAATATCTTGCAGTTATTCGTCTTGCAAAAGAAAGATATGCATACGCTAATTTTATAGACAAATTTAAATTCAGAGCATATCTTCTGCCATAATTTCCTTGCAAAACAAAATTGCATACACTAGAGCTGTAGACGCAGTACAGTTCAGCACGGCCAGTTTCTACAATACAATACAAGAAAAGAAAAAAAAAATCAATAAGATATAATCTACCAAACAATGTTCATGTTATAGGAATGGAAGTTATTCGCAATACAAGACTGAAAACCATTCGTTGAAACCACATATTATGTGTCTACAGTACTATCCTTATTTCGAAATTTCCTGCTTTCGGCTGATGTTCAGCAGTTGATTATTGTAGAATTTAGTAACGCGAGCACAAGATAATAAGCTAAATGAATGATTTGTCGAATACAGCCTTTCATTTCTTGCATCTACTTTTGTAAAGAATACAAGGAAGATGATTTGAAGAAAGATTTACAGAGAGAGTGTATGAAAGAATGCAGGCTGCAAGTGGGAAGATATCATGCAGAGTTACAGAAATCTGAAGTAAGCTTTTAAAGAAAGGATCACTATTATTTCACTGGAATTTTAGTTATTTTTTGTTAACTATGTTTACTACTTAAAAGTTAGATTGGTGCGTCCACGTCTATGACAACCACATTGAGGAACGCAACATACGCTATAAACACTGACTCCTATGAAAGTTATCTTACGAATTTAGATTTGGCAACTGCTTTCGCGAATTGATTGTGAGATAGTGGTGCTTTTTCAAAATACTGCCGCTTTTATTGGGTAACATTGATACTGGAGACGGAAGTGGTATGTTGTACCAGGCAATGAAATCGTGTACAAAAGTTGCTTTCGCGACAAGCCATGCCAATGCAATTGTTCATCACAGAATGTCTCCTTCGTGTTCTGATGCGTGTGAGCTCCGATGCAGTTCATAGCAGAAACTGGTCTAGAACTACGTTCAAGAGGCAACACACCGTGTTCGTGTGTGAAGAAACATCAGTCGTTGTAGCGATACAAAAGTACTACGTATTCGATGCTTACCTTCACATATGTGTAAATGCAGTGCTGACATGCATCTTTTGTGCCAACTTTCACAACAGTGCAACAGAATACAACAGTGAAGCCTACATATTCTTGCAGCTGAGTTAATCTACTATAAAACCGGTGAATTTTCAATCAAGACACAAGCATGGGTGCATATAAATTTCAGCAGTAGCTTTCTGAAAAGTTCAACACAACAAAAATCTGCGCCCAAGCTGTTAAGGTTCCATAACGGTAATATCTTAGAGAAACAGAGGATGGAATTTTTACCCGCAGAGCTTAATATTCGAAGCTATATAATTCTCAGTACCTGGGCCATTCTGTCATACATGCTAATAATATTTATTTTTAATTGTAGGAAAATACCTTCGGTATTTTATTGAGGGTTGTATGCAGCTGAGTATTGGCATACCCCATTAAATAAGCACCTAGTAACTCCCAGTATTTCAACTGGACTAATTTATCTGTATTATCTGTGTATTATGGAAAATACTTGTTATTAGCATTCAAGTGTCTTGACAAATCGCCTAATGTGAAGCGTACAACTCAACTTGCAAGATGCTGTTGCTTGGACAGCGGACCTCAAACTCCCGACCGCTTTACGTCTGCGCCGTACTGAACAGAAGAGCTGTCACTGATCCAAAGGAACAGAGCAACCAGAAATGCTTGTAACTGTTCTTTTCAAAGCAAACCAAAATTACTACCGTAAGCCGTAGTCATATTTTAGAAATCACCGTAGATAACGTATCAAGTAACATTGTTTTTTAACTGAATTAACTAATGACAGTTCATCGTCAAAGTTATAATACACATTTAAATAATGAAAACACTGATGAAAATTAGGGAGCATCTCTGAAGGTACAAAAGCGTATGAAATTTTGTTCCATATGAGCAAAGGCCATATCAAAGACTCAAAGAAAGACGTTACTGATTTTAAGAAGCTCTGTTTTAAAAGATAAATGACGAAGAAGTCGTCAAGAAAGAGCTAAGGAGTCTAAGTTTGTCTTACATTGTAAGCTATACGATGTTCATTGTCCCAAGTGATTCGCCAATTGAATTTACTTACTTCATTTTAACTGTCGTCATGTAGTATAGTAGCGTGTAGTGAGCAGCCAGCGGACTAGGAAGAATGCGACCGACAGAGGAAAATGACATCGAAGATAAACTGACAAGCGGTCTAAATCCATACAATTTTCTAGGGGGAAAGTATTTAGTTCTTCCTCAGTGACACTAAGATATTTTCTCTAAGTTATACAAGGAAGTTTGGGCGGCTTCCTTAGATATGACAGTGGAAGAGCATGAGGGAAGCTGCACCGGAAAAGTGGATAGTAAATTGCGAGGGACAACAGAACATTAAAAAAGATTTGTGGGAGCTATTACGGATGCAGCTATACGATTCATATCAAGGAGAGTAAGACAAAACGTTGGCTGATTCAGCTGGCTATAGGTATATCAACAAATAATTCATACAAATGACAGGAAACGAATACTAGAGCAACTAAGTGGAAGCAGGATACAACGGTAGCTTGATTTGTCACCTAATCTGAACATCTTACACAATAACAGGAAGGCGTGGACACTTACAAGAAAAGTATGTTCTGCATATTACGACTGCGGTCAAAATCAGAAGTACATCAGTGACTTAGTGACGTGGAAGCAATATTCAACAGTAGGGAAGTCTTCTGATGCGTAAGCATCATTTGGGACATACTTCAATTCTCGTAAGCCATCGTAGCAGTATTTTTTTTTTTTTCACGAGTTTTATCCTGTGCCTCATCTCAGAGCAGAACTCGCACCTAACGTCCTCAGCTGTTTGTTGGATATTTTCCAATACCTCCCTTCCGCAACAGTTTTTATCCTCTACAGCTCCCTCAAACACCACCGATGTTATTTCTTGACATCTTAACACATGCCTTATAATCCCATCCTTCTCTTCAGTTTTTTCCCAACGTACTAGGTCTACAACTTTGCTTCCGCCGTTTTATCTCGAATTTCTGGGCTTTATTGTGAAAAACGTACAAAAAATTATGATTCATAGTATTGGCCATCACTGGCCACTACATTCACCCATCTTTCGGACAGCATACGAATCCCGTGGCGGAAGAACTGGGCGTCTTTTGTGGGGATCCATGAATCATTTCAATCTTGCAGTTGTTCATATGATCGGAAGTGCTGGTCAGCCAGACTGTATGCCACTGATCGAAAAAGGTGGTAGTCAGGGAGAGAAACGTATGGAGAATACGGCGAGAGGGATAGGACTTCTCATTTCAACGATTCCATGTATGTTTTGATGTGTTTTTTGACATGGGGTTGAGCACTGACCTGCTGAAAAATTACCTTTACGTGTCTATCGCTGTATTGTGGCCGTTTGTGTTTCAGTGCTGGGCCCGAAATTATCAATTGCTTTCGATAATGATGTCCTGTGACGGTCTTCGTCTGTTTTAGTAGCTACGAAAACGTTCTGCCTTCCACCGCCATGTCGGTTTTCGACATCAAAATCACCGTTCTTAAGGGGCTCTAAACATTCTCTGCACGTTCTTCTACTAATAGTTCCCTCACCATTGGTGTTACCCAGCATTTTAAGAGCCACAGCCGCAGATTTCTTCATGTTAAAGCAGAAAATTAAAACTCCCCGCAAATGGCGAGAAATGAGTACTTAAGTTGACGCACTTAATCGAGAATAACCTTATGATGCAATCACAAATCGGCTAATATTTTTATGGCATTATGTTTACAGATGCCTACG
Source organism: Schistocerca nitens (assembly GCF_023898315.1). NCBI lineage: Eukaryota > Metazoa > Arthropoda > Insecta > Orthoptera > Acrididae > Schistocerca > Schistocerca nitens. Next base: position 440,237,945 of record NC_064617.1, on the reverse strand, counting down.
CTTATTGTATTACACCTATGACCAACCACCTGAACCCCACTTGCCGCTACTGCCGTCTATTGCAAAACGGCGGAAGCAAAGTTGTAGACCTAATATTTTTCTTCGCCAATTCTGAGGATTTCTTGTCTTATCAGGCTACCTAATTTTCAAAATTCTTCTCTACCGCAATATCTCCAACGCCTCGTTTATCTTCCTTTCCCTTTTTCCCACAGTCCATATTCATATCCATACATTGCTTTACTTCAAATGCATATTCTCAGAAATTTCTTCCATAATTCTTTCTTTGACATAAGGAGACTTATTTTTGGTAGGAATGCCCACTTTCTCTGAGATAGTCTACTTGTTATATCCTCCTTGCTTCGTCCGTCTCAAGTAATTTTGCTTCCAAGGCAGCAAATTTTTTTCTCGCCGTCTACTTCGCTGTTCGAAATTTTAAAGTTAAGTTTATCCATTATCTCATTTCTGATGCTTCTTATTACATTTGTCTCTTTGGTTTATTCCCGGTCCGTATAGTATGCTCTTTAGACTGTTCATTTCATTCAACAGATCCTGGAACTTTTCCACTCTTTCACGGAGGACAACAGTGTCATCAGAGAATCATATCAATGATATCCTTTTACCCTGACTTCTAATCTCACTCCCGAACATTTATTTTATTTCTGTCATTGCCACTTCAATGTATACACTGAACTCTTTTTAATCTGAGCACATTGTTCTCGGTCCTCTAATCCTATTGCTCCGTCTTGGCTCTTGTACATATCGTATATTGCCTGTCTTTCCTAATAGCTTACTCCTCCTTTCCTGACAATTTATAATATTTTCCGTATTTTATTTCGTCGAATGCTTCTTCTAGGTCGGCAAATCCTACGAACGTGTCTTGATATTTCTTAAGTCGTACCTCCATGGTCAAGTACAACGAGAGAACTACCTCCATGCTGCCGTTATCTTTCCAAAACCCAAGATGAGCGCCATCTAACTCATCATCAGATTAGGTTTCCGTTGTTCTCTGCATTATTCTTGTCAGCAACTTTGATAAATGAAATGTTAGGTTGATTGTGAGGTAACTCTCGAGCTTGTTTGTCCTTGTTATCGTCTGGATTGTGTGGATGAGGTTTTTGCGAAAATTTGGTGGTATGTCTCCAGACTATTATACAAGTCAACTTGAATATCCGTATGGCTGCCACTTGTGCCACCTATTCAGGAATTCTGAAGTAATGTTATGTATGCTTTCCGCCTTATTTCATCAAAACGTTGACTTAAGTACTGAATTCCCTATGTATTCCACATCCACTACCATTCTTTCCTTTCTCACGTCAACTGACAGTCCTTTCCTCTAGTGAAGGCCTTGAATCATAGCTTCGGCATCAAAGAAGGATGCCGAAACATGTAGAATGCTGATGAAATAACAGATATTTTGGATCCAACCAATACCAATCTGACCTCAAAAGATGTTTCGGGGAATGAGTGAACAGTCTTGCATTGGTTGACGTAATATTACAATGTAACGAGATATTTATATATTTTTTTAGATATTATTCACTTGCGCAGCATTTATACATGCAGTAAGTTTTCTCATTCAGCAATCCCCTACAGTACTAGAACCTCGTACTTGCACCTAAACTTATCATATATGAGACTTGGTATTTTCACGTTAACTCTAAGTGAAACCTCCCCCCATGAACTACGGTGGGGAAGCTTGCGTGCCTCAGCGATAAAGATAGCCGTACCGTAGGTACAACCACAACCGAGAGGTATCTGTTGAGAGGCCAGACAAACGTGTGGTTCCTGAAGAGGGGCAGCAGCCTTTTCAGTAGTTGCAGGGGCAACAGCCAGGATGATTGACTGATCTGGCCTTGTAACACTAACCAAACGGCCTTGCTGTGCTGGTACTGCGAACACTTGAAGGCAATGGGAACTACAGCCGTAATTTTTCCTGATGGCATGCAGCTGTACTGTATGGTTAAATGATGATCGCGTCCTCTTGGGTAAAATATTCAGGAGGTAAAATAGTCCCCCATTCGGATCTCCGGGCGGGAACTACTCAGGAGGACGTTGTTATCAGGAGAAAGAAAACTGGCGTTCTATGGATCGGAGCGTGAAGTGTCAGATCCCTTAATCGGGTAGGTAGGTTAGAAAATTTAAAAAGGGAAATGAATAGGTTAAAGTTAGATATAGTGGGAATTAGTGAAGTTCGGTGATAGGAGGAACAAGACTTCTGGTAAGGTGAATACAGGCTTATAAATACAAAATCAAATAGGGGTAATGCAGGAGTAGGTTTAATAATAAATAGGAAAACAGGAATGCGGCTAAGCTACTACAAACAGCATAGTGAACGCATCATTGTGGCCAAGATAGATACGAAGCCCACGCCTACCACAGTAATACAGGTTTATATACCAACTAGTTCCGCATATGACGAAGAGATTGATGAAATGTTCTATGAGATAAAAGAAATTATTCAGATAGTGAAGGCAGACGAAAATTTAATAGTCATGGGTGACTGGAATTCGATAGCAGGAAAAGTGAGGTCCGCATCTCGTGGTCGTGCGGTAGCGTTCTCGCTTCCCACGCCCGGGTTCCCGGGTTCGATTCCCGGCGGGGTCAGGGATTTTCTCTACCTCGTGATGACTGGGTGTTGTGTGCTGTCCTTAGGTTAGTTAGGTTTAAGTAGTTCTAAGTTCTAGGGGACTGATGTACATAGATGTTAAGTCCCATAGTGCTCAGAGCCATTTGAACCAGGAAAAGTGAGAGAAGGAAACGTAGTAGGTGAATATGGATTGGGGGGTAGAATTTTGCACAGAGCATAACTTACTCATAGCTAACACTTGGTTCAAGAATCATAAAAGAAGGTTGTATATATAGAAGAAGCCTGGAGATACTGGAAGGTCTCAGATAGATTATATAATGGTAAGACAGAGATTTAAGAACCAGGTTTTAAACTGTAAGACATTTCCAGGGACTCTGACCACAATCTATTGCTTATGAACTGTAGATTGAAACTGAAGAAACTGCATAAAGGCGGGAATTTGAGGAGATGGGACCTGGATAAACTGAAAGAACCAGAGGTTGTACAGAGCTTCAGGGAGAGCATTAGGGAACGATTGACAAGAACGGGGGGGAAAGAAATACAGTAGAAGAAGAATGGGTAGCTATGAGAGATGAAATAATGAAAGTAGCAGAGTATCAAGTATGTAAAAAGACGAGGGCTAATAGAAATCCTTGGGTAACAGAAGAGATATTGAATTTAACTGATGAAAGGAGAAAATATAAAAATGCAGTAGATGACGCAGGCCGAAAGGAATACAAAAGTTTCAAAAATGAGATCGACAGGAAGTGCAAAATGGCTAAGCAGGGATGGCTAGAGGACAAATGTAAGGATGTAGAGGTGCATATCACTAGGGGTAAGGTAGATACTGCCTACAGGAAAATTGCCGGCCGGAGTGGCCGAGCGGTTCTAGGTACTACAGTCTGGAACCGTGCAACCGCTACGGTCGCAGATTCGGATCCTGCCTCGGTCATGGATGTGTGTGATGTCCTTAGGTTAGTTAGGTTTAAGTAGTTCTAAGTTCTAGTGGACTGATGACCTCAGAAGTTAAGTCCCATAGTGCTCAGAGCCATTTGAACGATTTTGAACAGGAAAATTAAAGAGACCTTTGGAGAAAAGAGAACCACTTGCATGAAAATCAGGAGCTCAGATGGAAACCCAGTTGTAAGCAAAGAAGGGAAAGCAGAAAGGTGGAAGGAGTATACAGAGGGTCTATACAAGAGCGATGTTCTGGAGGACAATATTATTGAAATGGAAGAGTATGTAGATGAAGATGAGATAGGGGATATGATACTGCGCGAAGAGTTTGACAGAGCACTGAAAGACCTAAGTAAAAACAAGGCCCCAGGAATAGACAACATTCCATTAGAGCTACTGACAGCCTTGGGAGAGCCAGGCGTAACAAAACTCTACCATTTGGTGAGCAAGATGTATGAGACACGCGAAATACCCTCAGAATTCAAGAAGAATATAATAATTCCAATCACAAAGAAAGCAGGTGTTGACAGATGTGACAATTACCGAACTATCAGTTTAATATGACACGGTTGCAAAATACTAACGCGAATTCTTTACAGACGAATGGAAAAACTGGTAGAAGGCGACCTCGGTTAAGATTAGTTTGGATTCCGTAGAAATGTTGGAACACGTGAGGCAATACTGACCCTACGACTTATCTTAGAAAATAGATTAAGGAAAGGTAGACCTACGTTTCTAGCATTTGTAGACTTAGAGAAAGCTTTTGACAATGTTGACTGGAATATTCCCTTTCAAATTCTGAAGGTGGCAGGGGTCAAATACAGGGAGCGAAAGGCTATTTACAATTTGTACAGTAACCAGATAGCAGTTATAAGAGACGAGGGGCATGAAAGGGAAGCAGTGGTTGGGAAGGGAGTGAGACAGTGTTGTAGCCTCTCCCCGATGTTATTCAATCTGTATATTGAGCAAGCAGTAAAGGAAACAAAAGAAAAATTCGGAGTAGGTATTAAAATCCATGGAGAAGAAATAAGAACCTTGTGGTTCACCGATGACATTGTAATTCTGTCAGAGACAGCAAAGGATCTGGAAGAGCAGCTGAACGGAATGGACGGTGTCTTGAAGGGAGGATATAAGATGAACATCAACAAAAGCAAAACAAGGATAATGGAATGTAGTCGAATTAAATCTGGTGATGCTGCGGGAATTAGATTAGGAAGTGAGACACTTAAAGTAGTAAATGAGTTTTGCTATTTGGGGAGCAAAATAACTGATGATGGTCGAAGTAGGGAGGATATAAAATGTAGACTGGCAATGGCAAGGGAAGCGTTTCTGAAGAAAAGAAATTTGTTAACATCGAGTATAGATTTAAGTGTTAGGAAGTCGTTTCTGAAAGTATTTGTATGGAGTGTAGCCATGTATGGAAGTGAAACGTGGACGATAAATAGATTAGACAAGAAGAGAATAGAAGCTTTCGAAATGTGGTGCTACAGAAGAATGCTGAAGATTAGATGGGTAGATCACATAACTAATGAGGAGGTATTAAATAGAATTGGAGAGAAGAGAAATTTGTGGCACAACTTGACTAGAAGAATCGGTCGGTTGGTAGGGCATATTCTGAGGATCAAGGGATCACCAATTTAGTACTGGAGGGCAGCGTGGAGGGAAAAAATCGTAGAGGGAGACCAAGAGATGAATACGCTATACAGATTCAGAGGGATGTAGGTTGCAGTAGGTACTGGGAGATGAAGAAGTCTGCACAGGATAGAGTAGCATGGAGAGCTGCATGAAACTTGTCTCTGGATTGAAGACCACAACAACAACGTAAGTGAAACGGAGATGAAGTTTCTTGAGGCCATTGTAACTTAAGGTGAAATTGTTCTTCTTTAAGAGCGTCTATACGACATAACTTGTAAGATGTTGCTTGGATGTAAGTTACGCCCCCAGCCCCATTTCGTTTCTACTGCGCATGTGATACTTGCTGTAGAATGGCTATATCACTTAATCATATAATGAAACTCAAGGATTTCATCTGCAATTGAATTTTTTAAGGAATGTATGGCGTTGTAAGTAGTCATTGTGTTCTACATGTGATTATGTATTAAATAAAAAAATGTATTTTTTGTTTAATTCAGTATTTACTTGGCTGTTCAGACACATCGTAGACATATTGCCTGTCTTAGTTGTTTCTATTTATATAGCATAAATAAGAACCTTTAAACTATTAATGTTTATTCAGCAAATTCCGACACTGCGATAGGATATTCGAGAAGGCGAAATTTTGTGAATCTGTAAAGCACGTGCATGACACTTTAGAAGGTTGTGGCCGTAGAAACAACACATCTCAAGGCTCTACCAAAGGAAGCTGCTTGTAAGTCATGATGATATACTCCAGAAAGAATCGTGCATTTGTTCTGATTTGTACTTCTTCCCATTTGCCTTTAGATAAAAGTTTAGTAATTTATACTTAAAAAAGCTTTTTTCTCTTTACACACGTTGCTTTTTGAGCACCTGCGTCACCGAAACATGCTTAGGAAAACACCATGTTCTGCAGTCTGTGTTATACTGTTTCCGAAGATGACAGTTAATGTATGTTTCTTTTAATGTTAAAGACTGCCTTTTGTCATTTAAAAATCTTCAAAAAAATTGTCACAAACTTACTTTCATGAGCAATAATTTTGAAGCAAAAAAAGTTCAATCCTCTTTCTAGCGTGTCTTATATCTCCATAAAAGAAGATGCGGCTAACGTTACGTTTTTATTACCTCTAAAATTAGCAAAGAATGTTTCCTACGATAGCTGCTGCGAGTATGAAATGAAGCAGGAAGTACTGCAGGAGCGAATAGTAAAAAATGTTGCTGTTTGAAAATGCTGAAAATTGAGCGAAGATATCTTCATGCGTTATGAAAAATGTGCTGAGACTGTCAAGAGAAACGAGCGGTGAGATGAAGTACGGAGTAAATAGAAGTAATGAGTAGCTTACCTGCTGTATGTGTGATTACATGGACGTCGGAAAACAATTTAAGTTTTCAGTGCACGTCAGTAGCATTACTTTGTAAAACGCAATTCATTCAGATTCTTATTTAATAAATTTGGTGCTGAAATGAAGCGTATGGTAGTTTCGTTAATGTTATCGAGATGTTTTGAAGCTAGGAAAAAGCCACAGATTTCTCATAGAAAGTAAATAATTCAATACACAAACATCCGTTCACCATATAACTGGAAGTTTTCTCTACTTCAAACAAGAAGCAGCATCGTACAATACCTGTATTTAATGTTACCATGGAAGAGAAGTGACACACTAGGGTACAACTTCATGAAAGACGATGTAAAAAAAGAAGCTATGAGTAACAGGAGAAAAAGCACATTCGAAACATGACACATGATCAAACACGTATCTTGGGATGATATTGTGATACTTTCAACAGCTTCCCGTACGGATTAAACATTGCAATGTATATGCGTTGCTTGACGTGGCGCAAGCTGAAAAAACTAACAAGAAAATCTGTTGTCATGTTACGCATTGCTAAGATCATCGTTGTGTATTTACATGTTTTTCTATCTGTTAAAAAAGTAATCTCGAGGATGTGTTCGACGAGTGCTATTGAGTCTCATGTGATGACTAACGATTTGTTTTTAGTTTTTATACCTTATGCAACTGGTCAACTTATTAGGCATAATTAAGTCAAAACGGAGTGAACTGGGAATGGTTCAGTGGCGTTCGCCTCGAAGTAGCGACTTACACATCTGGATCAGCAGAATTGAAGGTTTGATACCTAATTTATTGCTGAGACAAAAACAAATAGCTCTTCTGTGTATAAGCAATCATTGTATATGAAAATGATTAATATCAAGGATTTTCTTTTTAAGTATCGCTGTCAACTTTCTGGTGTGTAACCTTCTTTTTCCCAGTTTAATTCGCAATTTAGATGGAGAGGGCGAGGCTCCTGGTTTCCGATATATTTAGTAGTGTCCTGCCAGTTCCATCATTTTCCTGACAACAAAGGAAAACTTCCCGAAACCCTTCTTTGGTAGTATGGAAGTTGACACAATATTGCTCCAAACATAAGTAATTGGGGCGGTCGCGTATCTGTGTGTCTTTTAGAGTATGTATCAGAGTACAGTCGCTGAGTTGTTCGACGTGTCCTAGAAAGTAGGTAGGAAATAGTAACCATCTTTTTTTAAAACGCAGTTCGATCTCTGTCTCGATGGACAGAGATATGAGATCCATGTACCTTTGTCGAATGACTCACTAGTTTACATCTGAAGGAATAAATAGCAGAGGAGAAAGAACGTCGTTGCGAATGATTTAGTGAACGAGCTGTTTTAAAATCTTTCACCCTCAGCTTACAACTGTGATCGAGACGTCAGCGTATGAATATATTCGGCATAGACAGTTTTCCCCACAACAAATTTTATTGTCCACCAAGACTGCACATGTACGATGAACCGGTCTCCGCCGACAAAATTTCGAATGTTCAAGGATACTGTCTGAGTGCTCTGCAGTGGAATTTCGTTTGATTTCATTGCCTTTAGCGTTGTATCTGTACTGCACTGAAAATTAGTTCAGAACACGGTCTGCGCTTTACCTTGTTTGGGAAGAAACCTGTTCCGTTCACTCACCGTACTCGACAGTAATGGCCACTTTACTCTTCGCCCTCAGCATCACATCCAGCAGTTCTGTCTCGGTCTAGTTTTTACGGCTGATTTAGTTGCTCGTTAAGAGTAATACTCGGAAGTATTATTGACGGTGCACCTTGCACACGGTTTCACTGCACACAACAGAAGAAAGTCTCAACGGCGCTATACAGAACTGTTTCCGCAGCGACAGCAACTAGGTCACAGTCGCTTTGCGTTCCTATGTTGTTACTCGGCCTTTTGTTTCGTATGTTTCGGTGACAATATTACAAGCTCTTTCATTATTCCAAAGGAGTTTTCAGAGGAATGAAGGTAACTGGTGTAACAAAAGGAATGAATCATAACTACATTTTTACTCTTTGAAGATTCGACGGAATCACTTGTCTCTTAAAACGAGATACTCTGAAAATTTCCCTGAACAACCTCCTAAATTTTATCTGTGGACTGCGAGTTCACCATGTATTTTTAATGTTACAACTAATTTCGGCGACGTCGTACCATACAAGAATAGTCTGTCAATTTCTATGAGCAACAATCTTACTGCGAAGCAGTATGCATATTGCTAATAGTAAGTCCTGACCGATGTATTGTTCTGTGACATAGCGCGCTTATTTACAGAAATTGAAACATGGTGTCGTAGCAAATATTATGTATCAGGATAGTTAGATCGGACTGAAACTGATCGTAACGGTAGCAACATAAGCAGTCTAGATGGACAGTGAAATTTGTTGTGCAACTACTGACTCCGGATTTTCGAAAGAGAAAGAGAGTATATAAATTTTTGCAAAATTTTCCGGAACTAGTATACGGGTAGTCCCTTCTATCTTAACTGCTCCAAACAACTTTTTATTGGAAGCAAAGTAAAAGGTATATCAAGCGAATGTTGTTTAACTGCGAGCATGATTGCCTTTCTTTCAGTTTTGTTCGTTATGAAGATTTGAACAGCAACGGTTCTTTTCTAAATAGCACCCTATCAGTGCCGAAATACCACGAAGGGAATTGCAGGGCGAGCTGGAATCTGAAAACCAGCGAATCAGTGACGCAAATGCCCGTAACACGAAAACGTGATGCCGAAGTCATAAAACCTGACCTATGGAGCCCTGAAAGAAAGTCAATGGTCGGATGAGACTTGTTTGACAGTGTTTTCAACTTCTGGCCGAGTTTACGTCCCAAGAGTAAAACAGGGTGGGGGTTCGGTAGCGATTTGGTTAGCCTTAACATGGCATTCCCTGAACTCCATGGTGACTCTGCAATGTCGAAGTAAGTACTGCCAAGGATTATCAGGTCCATCCCATGCTAAAATGTTTGTCCCCAATGATAATGCTGTGTTGCAAGACGACAGGGCATCTGCTCCACAGCTTGCGTCGTCCAGGACTGATTTTGTGAGCACGGATGAATTGTCGCATTTCTCCTGGCCACTGCAGTCACCAGATCTCAATATTTTTGAGCTTTTGTGTTCTACTTTGAAGAGAATTCTGCGTGATCGCTATCGAATTCCATCATAATTAACTGAACTTGCCACTATTTTGCTTGAAGAATCATATAAGACTTCAGTGAAAGTCAAGTGAGACCTCTTTTCACCCATTCAGAGACACTGGACGCTATTTAGAATGCCAGCGATTTTCCTACATCGTTTTAGGCATGATAATGTGTCGTGTTTTTGGTATTTTCATATTTTTATCCACTCCTTGTAGGCACCAAAATTATTGGGCATTATTTCATCAATGATAAATTAAATGACAGGCCATATGTCAACTTTCTCACATGAATTCTTCCTAGTCTTCTGGATGAATAACCGCTAAAAACCAGAACGCTTATGTGGCAACAATGCGATGGATGTCAAGCACGTAACACCTAGCGTACATCACTGTGTTCTGAACCGAAGCTATCCTTCCAGATGGGCTGATCATGGAGGTACAGTGGATTGGCCTGCTCGGTCTCTTTGACTTGACTGGGCTGTTATCTTCCTATAACTCTAGAGAACATGCCGGAACATATCGTGCATACTTCTAATTCACTTTGGCAGACGACGCTGGAAGCAAAGATGAATTGTTTCATCCAATGCGTGGTCCATTGTATCACTGTCCATGGTAATCACTTTGAGGACTATTTGAATATTCTACCCCTTTTGGTGCGCAGCTCTACAAAACATAATTAAAGATCGTTACTTGTCAGATTGAATGTTGCATTTACGTGATTACGTGACAGGTTTTTACACAGATATTGAGGGGGTGGATTACCGAACAAAAACAGAGTGTTATTTCAAAACGACGTAATGCTGCTCATATTTTCGTAACGAACAAAGATACAACAAAGGCAGTCTTGCTTGTTAATGTACACGTATTAGTTAAACGACATTAGCTCGATACATTTTAGCTTCAGTACCTTAGTCTGTTAAACAGGAACCATTATATGTTCATTGTTGCCTGTCCGACCCCTTTTTCTAAGGTACCGGAAGAGACATCAAGTTGAAATTGCTGACAAATACTAATATCTACAGTCCATCGGCGGTGTAAAAAATTTAAGCTTCTAATTCAATGTGATCAAAAGATAAGATAATTTATGTTACATATTCTGATACAAGGGTGGTGGGTTGGGCTAATCGCAAACTCACTTATAAAATCCCGTAAATGGACTATCTAGGAGGGCTACTCGTTTATTAAGTTCCTATCCGCCCCGAAATGGAAACCACAGTTACAATCCGATGAATCTTTGTACAGATGTGTTGGGCAGTGTCTCTATCACGCACGTCGATCATTGCGTCACTATTTTTCATTCAGAGCGCACAATGGGAACGTAAGAATGCCTAGGAAATAGTGTCTCCCGCCAAGAATGACTTCCTGTTGCTTCACCTGATTCCAATCAGCCCACGTAATGTACTGTCATACATTTCCTTCTTCATGACAATTCTCGGCCGCACATACAGGGGCAATGAAGACGCTCTTGCAGTGTATTTCTTGGTAAGCGTTTGATCACAGTCCAGAATTGGCTCCCTGTGAGTTTAATCTCTGTTCACATGAACTGTTAGCTAAGAAGACAACATTTTGACACAGACAACGAGCTGCAGACCAGCATAGAGAATTGGTGGCAAGCAAAGGCGGATGCCTTTAATCACGATTGTACTGGAAAGTTGGTCGAACGCTACGACAGGTGTCTAAGATGGAGAGGCGGCTATGTAGAGAAGTATCTAGAATTTGTAAGGTATTGAAAAAAAAAAAATGGATTCCCACTGTGGTTTCCACTACGCAACCGACTGAAACTTAATAAACGAATCGAAATTGTACGTGAAAAATGGGACAGGCGAAAATGACTTTACAACTTTGGAATGATACAGAAATTTATTGAGATAACTTACAGAATCAGTAGACGTGTCATTTTGTAGTAAACAACATCAAGTTCTACATAAAAGTGTCAAGTGTCATTTTAGTTCGATGTGACTGCTATTTATGATGCGGCAAGCATCCCACCGGTAATCAATTTCTTACCAAACTCATCACAGAAAATCGGGCGTAACTCGTGCAAGGGTGGTTTAGATTCCATTTTTCAATGCCTAGAGAAAAAAAATCCAGTGGTGTCAAGTCTGGTGAGCGACGTGGCCAGGCGATTGGCTCTTCACTGCGAATCGACCGACCTGGGAAGCGACTATCGAGGAAACCTCGAACTTCCATGAGGAAATGAGGTGGTGTACCATCTTGCTGGTAGTAAGCCATCCCAACTCTGTCATATTCATCGATATGTGGAACTAAAAAGTTTTCAAGCATATCCAGACACACAATACCAGTGACAGTTTCCTCCATGAAGAAGAAAGGTCGTCCACTTTCAGTTTCCTAAGAGCACAAAACGCATTAACTTTGAGGCTGTCACGAACATGTTCCGTCGTTGCAAGTGGATTTTCGCTGCTCCATATTCTGAAGTGTGGGTATTCACCATGCGACTGATATGAAATGTTGACTCATTACTAAGGATTACTGTGTTCAAGGGAATGTCTCATCGTCTTTTATCCAATGCAACATTTTTGCACGGAATTTCCCATGAGCAACCTTATTTGCATCACTAATATGCTGTGACATTGTGAGTCTGTGTGGTTTCAAGTGTAAACATCTACAAAGTACTCACCAACAAGTGTTTTGTGCAATGTCAGTCTTGTGAGACACACACTGCGTTGAGTTCTGTGGACTGTGGGTAAAAAACTGCATAACCCGTTCGACACAATCGTCAACATGCGGGTGACCTGGTGATTTATCATACGGCAGTGAACAACCCGTCTCAACAAATTTCTTATGCCAAAGTAAATTTTAGGCCTGCTTGTAGATTCTTTAGCGTATTCGGTGAGAAATTTACAGCTAACAGTTGTTGCAGAGTTCGTTTCACGGAACTAAAACACACAGCGAGCATGCTCCGTACCAGTGAAAGTAGCCGTTTTAGTTGTGCTCTACGCTGGCGCCCCTGGTGGCGGAATGGCAAACTTATGCACTACCTGAATCGGAGTTGGTGTTTATATGTAAATTAAAGGTGGGGAGGTAAGAAAGGAAGGAGATCACTGCTGTCAGCTGCATTGGGAAATGAGTTGGACTCAACGGCGACGAGTGAAACTGTGTATCGGAGCAGGTTTAAAACTGGGATCTCCTGCTTACCAGGCAGGTGCGTTAACCACTGCATCAACCGGGACACAGCGTTATCTCTACTGTGCGGACTATCTCGGCACCCCTCACAGCCTATCAACATACATTTCCATCGAGCGCCACCTATTCGCAGTCCCTGTCCATTTCCTCCATGTTCACTACTCTGAGATTCCCACAGGCAGTCGGAGGTATTTGTGCACCTGCACTGAAGAAGGTGGATCCATTGCCCAGCTAGGCTAATCAATTATACACAGATCAAAATAAGTTTTGCATCATCCCAGTTCCCAGAACTCCTGACGATAGACGTTGACTGTGGATGTTGTATCACAGACACAGTCTCTTTGGCTGTTCAGAGATCTCACTAAACCCTCCCAAAGATGTGAACAACCATGCATGAGCAGCGCCTGTTCCAGTCATTGCACCAGAAAGGCTCCTATTGTCTATAGTTCAACCATGCCTAGACGGTCAATACCGCCATTCGATTGCGTCCACATTGTTACTTAGTGTCAGGAAGGGTTCTCAACGAGGGAACTGTCCAGGCGTCTCAGAGTGAACCAAAGCGATGTTGTTCGGACATGGAGGAGATACAGAGAGACAGGAACTGTCGATGACATGCCTCGCTCAGGCCGCCAAAGGGCTACTACTACAGTGGATGACCACTACCTACGAATGGCTCTGAGGACCCTGACAGCAACGCCACCATTTTGGATAATGCTTTTTGTGCAGCCACAGGACGTCGCGTTACGACTCAAACTGTGCGCAATAGGCTGTATGATGCGCAACCTCACTCCCGATGTCCATGGCGAGGTCCATCTTTGCAACCACGACACTATGCAGTGCGGCACAGATGGGCCCAACAACGTGCTGAATGGACCGTACAGGACTGATATCACTTTCTCTTCACTGATGAGCGTCGCACATGCCTTCGACCAGACAATCGTCGGAGACGTGTTTGGAGGTAACCTAGTCAGGTTGAACGCCTTAGACACACTACCCAGCGAGTGCATCAAGATCGAGCTTCCCTGCTGTTTTGGGGTGACATTATATGGGTTCGACGTACGCCGCTGGTGGTCATGGAAGGGGCCGTGACGTCTGTACGAGACGTGAATGTCATCCTCCGACCGATAGTGCAACCATATCGGCAGTATTCCTCTTCATGGACGACAATTCGCCCTCCCATCGTGTACATCTTGTGAATGACATCGCTCTACTAGAGTGGCCAGCATGTTCTCCAGACATGAATCTTATCGAACATGCCTGGGACAGATTGAAAAGGGCTGTTTATGGACGACGCGACCCACCAACCACTCTGAGGGATCTACACCGAACCGCCGTTGAGGAGTGGGAGAATCTGGACCAACAGTGCCTTGAAGAACCTGTGGATAGTATGCCACGACGAATACAGGCATGCATCAGTGCAAGAGGACGTGCTACTGGATATTAGAGTTACCGGTGTGTACAGGAATCTGGACCACCACCTCTGAAGGTCTCGCTGTATGGTGGTACAACATGCAATGTGTGAGTTTCTTGAGCAATAAAAAGGGCGGATGTGATGTTGATGTTGATCTCTATTCCAATTTTTTGTAAGGTTCCGGAACTCTCGGAACCGAAGTGATGCAGAACTTTTTTTTGATGTGTGTATGAATACGTGGTGTCGGCTCTTTCGGACATGTCTGAAAGAACAGACGCCACACATTCGTATGAATTGTGAGTTTGTCTGCTAAGTTATCTAAATAAATTTCTGTAGCATTCCAAGGTTGTAAAGTCCTTCCTGACCGTCCGGATTTTTATTTTGTTTCTGGACAAAAAGTTATTTGACATGGTGAAGACAAATGAGACACCCTGCAGGCTGGTAATCTGATATCCTCTATAGATGTTGGAAATTTCCTAAAGACTTTATCTCAGTGATGGTACTGATGAAAATAAACGACAGCAAATGAAGGTTGCTCGTGAAGCGTAGTTGTTTGCAATGCTCCAGCATGTGTACAGGCGGCGGTGGGGTGCTCCTGCTGTGGCGGTGCCGGTGGCGGTGAGATGCGAGCAGGGGCAGTTCCCCCCTTGCCTTACCTTTGCGGAGGGCCTTGCGTCAGGCCAGTGGCGAGCGCAGGCGGGCGGCGGGGCCCGCGCTAGCGGCCTCGCATGCGTCGGCCGGCTCCTCGAACAGCGTGGGCGGCGCTGGACACACACGCACGCTGCCAGCTCCAGCACGTGCTCGGCGGCCGGCGGCCGGGCGGCCGGGCGCGCGCACGCACATACGCGTCGGCCGGGCATTTTCCACTCCTCGCGCCGCGTCACACGGCTTTGCACTCGGCTGGAGACTACAGGCAGGCGCTAAACTCGCCGCCTCTCTCGCGTCACTTCACCCGCTAACAGAAGGATTGCTAGCCAGCAGCAACCACCCCTCCCACCCAAACGAACACCACTGTCGGGCAGTCGGACGCCCTTTTCCATTTTTGTTTTTCAGCGGCCGATCAAACGTGGCGATCGCGCGACTGGCAGTACTGAACATTCGTTGGAGCCCCAAACATGTGCACCCACCGGCAGCTCTTCTAAGCACTGAAAATTCCGAATGCGGAACAGTATTCCCAATATTCCACCCATATCTATCGCTTCGCATATTTTTTTTAGTCATTAATCTTCTGGCTGGTTTGATCTACCGCACTGCGAATGCCTCTTCTGTGCCTACCTCTTCCTCTGAGGAAAGCTTTTGCAAGCTACCTCCTCAATTATTTGCTGGATTTATTCCAGTCTCTGTCATCCTCTACAGTTTTTACCCTCTACAGCTCTCTCTAGTACCATGGAACTCATTCCCTGATGTCTTAACAGATGCCCTAACTTCCTATCCCTTCTTCTTGTTAATATTTTCCATATATTCCTTTCCTTGCCGATTCTGGGGAGAACCTCGTTCCTTACCTTATCAGCCTACCTACTGCTCGTTGCTGTAGCAAACACTTATGACACAGCGTTTGTACTAGCAATAACTACATTTTGTAAGTCTGCAGGCTTTCGTGGCCGTTGTCACTGAAGTTAAAATCTTCTGGGTTATTAGGCCACGTCATGTTTCTTCTGAAATGTTCGACGTTTCCACCCCTCTGCTGGGATCTTCCTCAGGATCTTTTGGTGTCCACTACTGCTAGAACACTCTAGCAGTAGTGGACACCAAAAGATCCTGAGGAAGATCCCAGCAGAGGGGTGGAAACGTCGAACATTTCGGAAGAAACATGACGCGGCCTAATAACCCAGAAGATTTTAACTTCAATAACTACATTGATAATGAACTATTAAATTATTGTGTAAGAAGAAACAGTCTTAGTTACAGAACTGGATTTTTTATTTTATTTATCCTTCAATGACGCATCTTCAGTTGGTCTTCGAAGAAATGAAGTACAACCTTTCATATAAATGTCTTGACCCCAATTTAGCAAAACTGGACAAGCAAAAAGAATAAAACGACTTACTGACAAAATATGGTGTTAACCACATAGGATGCCGCGCATAAAAATGTCCCAGCAGGAATCCGCTGTGTTCAGAATTTGAAAAGAAAAAGGAAAAAGGAAAACATTGTGCCGTGTCCGATAAGACTGAAATATATTGGATAGTGGCCCATAAAATGATCAGAAGCCAGTAAACAGTCAAACACACCGAAAGCCCAAAACATACTCAAGCAAAATTTAAAAATATGTGAAAGAACTTACTGATATAGAAGATGTTAAATATACGGCAAACCACATCTAAAACACGTGAGAGCCCAAGCAGGTAGTTGCCTTTGTCAGTTTTTTTTAAAGCCGTTGTGCGGTGTTTTGGTGTTCTAAAAACACTTCACCTCCAGGATAACCAAGAAGTATTCAAAAAACAATAACCGGCTTAGTATCGCAGGATATATTTTACTCTTATTTTACAGGATATCACACAATGTTTTCTCAAATTCTGATCACACCGGTTTCCTGCTGGGACATTTGTATCCGCGCCAGCCTATGTGTTTACACCCTATTTTGGCAGTGAGTTGTTTTATTTTTCTTACTAGTCCAGTTCTGCTAAATCGGGGTCATACCGTTTATATAAAAGGTTATTTTCGTTTTTTTTTCTCTCGTAGGCCAACATGAAGATACCATGCATAAGACGAAACGCGTCTTAGGAGTATCAATGAAATAAAATAAAATCTGTTTGGTCTTTCATACTGTTACCACAGATTGCTGTATCATGCCACCATGGATTGGAAAAAGTGACAAATTATTGTTGACATGCGTGTTTCTGGTACAGAAGTTCCTGTGACTACCCATATCTCACATATAAGTAACACACTGTAGAGCATACACACTTCTGGCCATTAAAACTGCAACACCGTGAAGTCTGCATGTAACAGAGGTCAATTACCGTGAATGATCTACGTGCTCGGATAGGCAAATGATAAACATTTTTGCGTAACCGCACTAAGCACCTAAGTGACTCTATCTAGATTCTGCATGCAAGAAAAGATTATGCAGCGTATTTCTCATTCAGAAATCGCATTCAAACGCTGTTTGTTTGTAAGAAGATCGTGTTATGCCTCAAGTAAGAAATGGAAATATCAACTATCATGTGTTGGAATTTGACAGCTGCAGGTTCATGGCCTCATGAGAATATGGGATTGATGGTTTCTGCGGTACTGTACACATAGCTATGATGGATCTCAACAACTCTGCATCAACAGCGCCCAAGAGGGCAGATATTGTTCTCTCTATCGTGCTGGATCGTACAGCTACATCACAAACCTTGAGTCAGAAAATGGACTTGTTTCCAAAACAAGTAACCATACGGATAGTTCGGCGACGTCTGAAACACCACCGATTGTCAGCACAGGGACCGTTATTGCGACTTGTCTTAAGCTGCAGATGAGAGAGGCGCGCAGACAATGGTGCGCCCAATGACAAAGTTAGTGATAGGGCTGGCACAGCGTTGTCATTTCAGTCGTGTCCCACGTCTAAGTGCGGTGCGGAATTCTTCAAACACGGTACTTACTGGCAGATTAAAACTCTGTACAAAACCGAGACTTGAAGTCAGGACCTTTGCTTTTCAAGGGTAAGTTCAAAAAAATGGCTCTGAGCACTATGGGACTTACCATCTGAGGTCATCAGTCTCCTAGAACTTAGAACTACTTAAACCTAACTAACCTAAGGACATCACACACATCCATGCCCGAGGGAGGACTCGAACCTCCGCCGGGACCGTTCGCCGTGGTTCGGTAGCTCAGTCGCTTTCGATGTGCTTTGGACGAGGCCTCGAGGAAGGTGAAGCACAGCGGCAACGAATTTTCGTCGCCTGTTACACGTCATCCGCAAGGGCGTCCGCCAGAACATCCTGCGCCGCCAGGACACACTTCAACGCTTTGAGTTCCTTAATCGTTACGTGGTATCAAAATTGGTCCACATCGCACAAGTTCTCCCTCTGCCGACGGCGATTGGGCGCAACCTTCACGCGGCCTTTGGCTATTATCTCACAGATGGTTCCAGGTTTAAAGACCTTTATGAGACACTTGCTCTGCCCCCTCGGGCTCGTAAATGTCAGTATGCGAGCTGCAGCCTTGTATATGAGTACCATGAGAGGACAGTGGACTGGACGGGGCACATCTCTAACACGCAAATTGCTTGAAGTCCTCCTGCCTGCTTCCACCAGTGTCTGTCGGCCACATCGTGCCTCATTTGTCTCACATTTCGACCTTTATCGTCCCAGTAACACGCCCGCCCAGGAATAAGGATTTTTACAGCCTATTATTGCGCCATGTTCCCCGGAATGTGATGAAGACCAAACATCCCTTCATCCAGTGGCCCATAGTGTAGACTACCGTCCACCAGCCCTTCCTCCCTACGGATGTCTGGACAGTGTGGTATCACATAGTCAACAAGAAATTTCCCACGAAACAGGGACTGCACAACATTGGTTTGTCAAATTCCGCTCTTTGTCTCCTTTTCCAGCAACTTGACAATGATGACTACCGTCTGACGTGCGCCTCTTCACAACGTGCCTAGCACTTCGTGCAGCAAATCATTGCCTGCTGTCTCAGAGTACCACCAGACACAATCGAACCGCAAATGTTTCTGTACCCGGAGGACAAACATTTTCCCGCCGCCAGATATCATGCCTTTACATGGGTCAAGGGGTGGGCGGTCGCTTGTCTTTTTCATGAGGGACCTAAATCCCGCCTCGACTTCTGAATCTATTTATGAACAGCCCATGGAGCTCTCGAAAACATGTCACGTTACCGAACATTATTAGCTAACTATCTTCGCGGGGTCTTTGTTAGACCTCTACTAAGTTGGGGGGTGCCTGGAGGTGAGGGCACCTAAGCCTACCCCCCCCCCCCCTTGCGGTTTCAAGTTTAATAGTAATAGTTTAATCCACCTATGATCGATTCTATCTCCGACCTCCGAGGATGGGACAGTGTGTCGTGGATTGCGCGGATTTTATATCGTTTTTCTTTTTCTTTACCCTGAAATTACATTTTTTCTCTGTCGCTGATGTACGCTCCACATAATTTCATAATAATAGTGAATATTACAAAAATGCAAATAAATAAACAACAACAGCACCTTCCACTTTTGTTGATTTCTGTGTTTTCCACTTTCCTGTGATCCACAGGTTCGGTGGTGACGAGGGGGACGCTTTGGCCAGGCCTCAGGTTTCGACCCCTGTCCGTCTTTGGCCCCTGAGTCCCCACTGATTCACTATCACATAAAAAAAAGAAGAAGAAAGATTGGTAGAGTAGTTGCCCGCCAAAGGTGAAGATCCCGAGTTCGCGTCTCGGTCCAGGACAGTTTTAATCTGCCACGAAGTTTCATATTACTGCACACCCCACCTCAGAGTGAAAATTTGACAGTGATCTACATATGTGCTCTGCAAGCCACCTTATGGTGTTTGGCGAAGGGTACTTTATGAACTATTGCTACTTTTCGCTTTTCCTGTTGCAATCATGAATGATTGCCGGGATAACGATTGTTGGCAAGCCTTCACGTAAGTTCGAATCTTTCCAGTTTTACCTCCATAATCATTTTGCGTGATATACGTAGGAGGAAGCATTAAATTGATTGATGCTTCTAGGAACGAACGCTCTCGGAAGTTCAACAGAAAACCACATCGTTATGCAGAACGCCTGTCTTGCAGTGTCTGCTGTTGCAGTTGGCTGAGCATCTCTGTGACGCTTTTGCACTTACTAAATGAGAGGTGTTGCTCTTCTTTGAATCTTCTCTATTTAACTGTTCTCTGAGATACGTCTCCTAGACTGACGGGGAATCAAGTTCCCCTACTTTTACGTCTCCGTCAAGGTATCTTCCAAAAAGATAACGCAAGAGTCAGGGTTGTCCCTGTTGACCTGACCTATCGTGATTCAAGAGGTGTTCGACATAACCACTGGAAAGGGCTGGTTATAGGTTGCTGACAGAATGGCGTGTCACAACTCATTATCTTATAAGATTGATGAAATATGGCAGAGAGTTGAAAAATCATGGAATGACATCCCCGTATCCGCTATCCAAGCTCAGCTTGATTCGTGTCCAGCACCGTTGCTGCCACACGTGGCAAGTATGTCTTCTAACGTGCCATCTACACCACAAAAATCACACAAATCTGGTTGGTCCCGGCGGAGGTTCGAGTCCTCCCTCGGGCATGTGTGTGTGTGTTTGTCCTTAGAATAATTTAGGTTAAGTAGTGTGTAAGCTTAGAGACTGATGACCTTAGCAGTTAAGTCCCATAAGATTTCACACACTTTTTTTTCCACACAAATCAAGAATTTTTCCTACTACATTGTAAACGCATTCTACACTCAGGTGGAAAAAGTCAGATGGCTCAAATGGCTCTGAGCACTACGGGACTTTACATCTATGGTCATTAGTCCCCTAGAACTTAGAACTACTTAAACCTAACTAACCTAAGGACAGCACACAACACCCAGTCATCACGAGGCAGAGAAAATCCCTGACCCCGCCGAGAATCTAACCCGGGAACCCGGGCGCGGGAAGCGAGAACGCTACCGCACCACCACGAGCTGCAGACGGAAAAAGTCAAGCTATAGCGATATGCACATATACAGATGGCGGTAATATCGTGTACACAAGGTGCAAAAGGCCCGTCCATTGGCGGAGCTGTCCTCGTACTAAGGTAATTCATGTAAACGGTTTCCGATGGGAACTAACAGACATTGAACGCGGAATGGTAGTTGGAGCTAGACGTGTGGGACATTCCATTTCAGAAAACGTTATGGAATTCAATATTCCGAGATCCAAAGTGTCAACAGTGTGCCGAGAATACCAAATTTCAGGCGTTACCTGTCACCTCGGGCAACGCAGTGGCCGACGGCCTTCACTTAGCGACCGAGAGCAGCGGCGTTTGCGAAGAATTGACGGTGCTGACAGACAAGCAGCACTGCTTGAAATAATCACATATATCAATGTCGGCCGCACGACGAACGTATTTGTCAGGACAGTGAGGTGAAACGTGTCGTTAATAGGCTGTTGCAACAGACGACCGACGCGAGTGCCTTTGCTAACAGCAGGACATCACCTGCGGCGTCTCTCCTGAGCTCATGACCGTATCGGTTGAACTCTAGACGAATGGAAAACCGTGGCCTGGTGAGATGAGTCCCAATTTCAATTGGTAAGAGCAGACGGTAGAGTTCGTGTGTGGCCCAGATCCCTCGAAGCCATGAACCTAAGCTGACAACAAGGCACTGTAAAAGCTGGTTGTGGCTCCATGATGGTGTGGGCTGTGTTTATGTGGAATGTAATGGGTCTCCTTGTCCAATTGTCTCGAAATGCTTATGTTAGGCTATTTGGAGGCCATTTTCAGCAATTCATGGATATCATGTTCCCAAATAACGAGGGAATTGTTACCGGATCGCAGTTGCTCGCATTTGAAGAATATTCTGGACAGTTCGTGCGACTGATTTGGCCACCCAGATCGCCCGACATGAATCCCATAGAACATTTATAGGACATAATCGAGAGGTCAGAACGTTCACAAAATTCTACACCGGGCACACTTTCGCAATTTTGGATGGCTATAGAGTGAGCATGGTTCAGTATTACTGCAGGCGATTTCCAACGACTTATTCAACACATGAGACGTCGATCTGCTGTTCTACCCGGGAAAAAGGAGGTCCGACAGCATATCGGGATGCATCCCACGACTTTTGTCACCTCAGTGTAAATACAATTTCCTTATTTGCTGTCCTTCCCGGCGTTGCAGTTTTAATGGCTAGCAGTGTATTAGACGTCCTTCCTAACGATAGTTGTTTCTTTACTAGTGCTCTGCTCTCATTTGAGAAAAGGAAGAGATAGGATAACATGTAACATAGATTGCTGAAGATAAATAAGTAGAATTGTGCTGATAAACTTGATGACTTACAAATTCCTTTAGGTCAAAGAGATAGATTTTTTCGTCTTGTTTCTTTTTTGTTGGTACTGATACGCCGTTAAAACATTATTTCGCATTTTTTGTTAAATACTGTGTGATAATCCCTGACAGTCATAATTCGCTACATGACAGAGTTTATTTCTCCTTGTCTGTGCTCAGACCTCCACTATTCGACTCCTACCACTGTTGTTTCCGTCTCCAGGCTGCAGCTGTGGTCCATGCCTTCTGCTTCAGACAGTAAACTTTCGCAAAGACATTTTAGTTTCATTTAAAATGCTCAGGACAACATTGTAATCGGCTATTTCGACATTTAGCAAACCGCGATCTTCATTCTCTTATGCAACCAATTGTGTGAAACGTTCGTTCATTCACGAGAGAAACAAGCAACATCAGTCTTCCTTAACGCAACGGAGCGTTCATTTTCTTGCTGCTCGGTAAATGTCTTCCACCATATTTCATTCATAGTTGTCGATCTTGGTAGCAACGAAATTTTCTCGTTGGGAATGCTTAATTTACCGTGTTCAAAAATGCTGGTCACATTTCCTCGTTTATAGAAGATAAGAAAGCCTATCCGAACAGTCAAACTCCGTTTCTGTTTCCATTGTTTGGTACTACTGGCGATCTATTGTGGATCAATTAATCTATGTGTTGTAATCATTTTACTTTGTAATCTACGGGGTAAGCACTGAGCACTGGCTAATTTCTTTTCTCTTTCTTGGCTTCTCGAAACTGTTCCCTTCACACTAATACTCGTACAAATCCTGGTTCCACAGTCAACTCTAATGCCACGAACAAGTAACATAGAGAATACATTATTGAGATTTTATGGACAGTGGTACTCTTGAAGTGCTACGTCGATGCATTTATAAATACAACGTCAAATATTCCGTTTGATACACTGCCTTCAAATTCAGTTTTTCTGCTAACAATGGGACCTCTGATTTTTTTCATACTTGTAGGATTTGAAGGTCAAAGTGATGACATCAATTTTCTTAAGCAGTCCAACGTAAACATATATATTACTCAAAAAATTGCATTTAAAGATTAGGAGCTCTCCATGTGATATTAATATCACAGACCCTGATAGTGGAGTGCGTAGTGTAGCCTGTAAGTTTTTGAATTGACGAAGTGGCTTGCTCGATTATTTTTAGCAGCAATTTTTTCTAGTTATATTTAAATTACAAATTTATTATCAAATGGAAATATTAACTAGCAAATATTGAAGTATATTTTTAGTAATAACATATTATTTTCAATTACTGATCATACAAAACGGATTAAAATTTGATACAGTCATTCGAAAGGACTTATTCTTAAATTAATAACATTTTTAAATTAATAACACTGTTCACTATCAAAAAATTGGAATATATTTTATTTTCCATTTCATGTTAGGCGTTTTTGTACCAGATTCTGATTGATTGTGCATAGCAAAAAAAAATGTATATATATATATATATATATATATATATATATATATATATATATATATATATATACATTTAATGTTCAGTTTATGTTAACTAACATTTCAATTCCCATTTGTTAATGAATATGGAATTTAAATAAATGTAACAAGAAAATTGTTGCTAGCGAGATTCAACCAACAACTTCACGATCTCAAGAGTATTACCCTATGCACTTTTTTTCTGATCCCTGTCCCAGATCTAAGTTCCTTCTTTCCTGACAGTTGTCGGCTGCCATTCTTGACATAATGTTCTTGACGTAATGTTAGAACTTAAAATTTTATGTTCACATGTAAGACGAGATGATCTTTTTATATGAAAAAATTAAAAGCTGTTAAAAAAATTTTGGTGCTTCTTCTTGATTAAAAAAGTCAACCATAAAATGAAAAGTAATAAATAATAAATTTGAAAGAAAAGTGCTAATCTTTGCAGCCTTGAAACAATTTTACTGTAGCAAATTTCTCTTATTGTGGAATAACTTCCAAGTGCCTTTGATAAGTCGACATGTTACAAAATTCTCCAGTGCTTTGTCGCTTTCACTTACGATGCGATGGGCAAAGTTCCCCGCTAACCACAGTATAACATTTTATTTTGTTGGAGCATAACGTTTATTCTCTGGGCGTCAAATTTTCGTTATCCATATATGTCTTGAGTCCTTTCCTTGTCCATATTTGCAACTTGCTGACTTTGGATTAATCGAGCATCTTTTTAAACACAGCCGCAACTTCAATGGTGTGTCTTGTTTGATTTATTATATAACTGTATTACATGTAATGTATTATAGTATAACGCAGTCCAAGACGTGACTGATGTGAGAATTATTCACTGGCGGACTCAGGCTTTATGGTCGCATCCGTTTTAGCATCGCAGCTGTTAGACCTTTCGGTAACGCTATTGCTTCCTTCGCGATCTGTACAAAAGTAAGGCGTCACATCGCCAGTTAATGATCCAACAGTCCTAATCCTGCTTCACTCTTCGATAAAGCTGGAATTGGCTTTTTAAACTAGAAGAAATTATTGGTCAAGTAAACCAACCTATCTCGGATTTAGTCCTATCTGCAATTTGTTCTGGTACGGGTAATATCCGTGCCACATATCATATTTTAGCCAAAATGTATTAGTTAAGGACCTTTCCTTTGTTGTAACGACATGTATCTGTCTGCATTTTGCTTCAGTTTTCCTCTAGGAACTCCTAACATGTTTGTCCTATTAGTTTCAGTCATTTTCTGAGCGTTGTTACACATGATTACACCTAGTATTTTATGGTCCTCTGTCTCCTGAAATCCACGGCTGTTGGTTAATCTTTTACTCTTCCCTAGGATAAAAATCTTAGTCTCGTGGATAATAACTTTAGTATCTGATACTGCGCTATAATTATGGAGAATTTTCATAACTTTCATCGGATCCATTTGATCCTTTATTACTATCTATGCGTCATCTGCATACGTTTTACATGTAAAATCAACACCAAAGATACTTAATGCTCAAACTTGGTGTTCTACTGCATCCCTGTTTAATGGATTGATTTATGTTTGTTACATCCATCCATCGTTTGACTATTTATCAAAATTCTCTTATATAGCTCACTGTATATTTTTTAAAAAGGTTTATGATTTCTTGACTACATCCTTTTGCGGACAATACACTATGAAGGCACTTGGGACTCATTTTGTCAAAGGGTTTCAAGAATTCAACTGATAATATGGCGCACTCTCCTTTGTTGAGTGCGTTGCCCCTATCAAGTTTTATAATCAGTTACTGCCTGTACCACATATTTGCCCGGACTAGTGACTGTCTGGTTCATATGATTTTCTTTATCACTTGTTCTAGTCTAAACTTCAGTGCCGCATTTAGTACCTTAAAATCAGAGTTCGAAAGGGAGAAGGGTCTGAACTTAGATAATTCTTTCGCCTTCGTCTCTTCTGGGATTAGCATGATTAGGCTTTCTTGAAATCTGGCGGAATAGCATCATTTGTCCAAATACATTTCATGACGTTAGTGATATGCTGTTTCTGACTTTCCTTTCGCTACTTGCCTTAGCGTTTCGAGAATCTCGTTCTCAGTGAAGAGGCTGCATAGTGGTCGATTATCACCTACGCCTAGTTTGTTTGTTTGTTCTATGTCTCAAAAGATTATGACCTTCTTTATTATCGGTAACGTCCTCTCCATAAGGGTTTTGAAACAATTTGTGAACCTTTCTCCATTTATATTTCCTTTACTGCCTGTTGATTTCTCCTTTCATTGTGTCTTAGAGATTGATACAAAGACGTTGTTCTTGCTCGACTTTGTTTATTATTTACCTCTTACTTTCAGACCAGACAGCTATTGCGATTTGATAAGTAAAATTTTATCTTTAACCTTGTTAATACTTTGTTTATCACACACTGGGTCTATACGTCTGCCATGTAATGCACGGAGACGTGAAAACTAGAAGATAAAGGTGTCTTAGTATTCCCTTCTTTTGTAGCTTGAAACGTATGTTAAAACCTTAATAATCCTTGGCTTTTTCACTTTTATCCATCAGTCCAGAGCATTAGGATATTTATGTACTTGTTTTGTACAGGCCGACTCTAAACTATTAAATTTTTGTTCTAATTCTCTGTCCAAGTGTGCACTGACATTCAACTTCCATATTTCTCTTGTGCGTTTGATTTTCTTCAGTAACGTCTTGATGTTATGCCATATGACAGAAATAGTCAGAGAAGACGAGAGGAACTATTTTAGAATTAATTACATTGGTTTTTAACTGCTTTGTTTCATAAATTCTATCCGTTATAATAGCTGTTGCATTCGTCTTATAGGTGTAACTCAGGGCTGATGCATTTATTGGGTTCCAGGTGTCATGGAAACCAAGGGTTGTAATAAGTGTCTTTAGTTCTGTGGAAGTACAGTAACATTTAGTAATTAGTTGAAATCAAAGCTTAAGATAATTTTGATGTTGATCATAACATTTAAAAAGCAGTTGAAATCAAAGCTTAAGGTAATTTTCTGTAGGATATTACGCAACAGGGATACTACTTCCGTCATAGTAAATTTTACTCTCTCTGTTTTTATTACCTAACCCATAGTGGGCATATGCATTCATTATTAGTGGTCATAAAGGAGTCCTGATATTCCACGACGTGAATCCAACTGTTCTACAAGGGCTATTCGTAAAGTAAGGTCCGATCGATCACAAATAGGACCTGCTGTGAAATTCTAAAACGTTTTACATGAAAGAGTTAGCTACAGCTTCCAGCTGCTTCTCTACGTAGTCGCCGATCGCCGCTCTGACGTAGACATTTTTCGTAGCGTTGTACCAACTTTCCAATAACTTCATCATAGAAGGCAGACGCCTATACTTGCTGCTAGTTCTCTATGCTGCTCTGCAGCTCATATCCAGCGCTAAAATGTTGCCTTCATAGCCAGCGGTTCATGTGAATAGAGATGCAACGTAGGGGGAGCCAGTTGCGGGCTGTATTGTGGGTGATCACTTTGCATCGGAAACACTGCAAAACCATCTTCATTGCCCCTGCAGAGAGAGGCCGGGAATAGGCATGAAGAAGGATGCTCATAATAGTACGTCATGTGGGATGCATGACATCAGACGAAATCTCTCACTAGGCCCTCATACTTGCCGGGAGACACTATTTTCTAGGCATCTTTTCGTGCTCATTGTGCGCTGGGAACTAAGAACAGCGGTGTGAGGCGATCGATGGGCTTATCAGAGACACTACTCAACATATGTGCAAAGCTTCATCAGATTTTCACTGTGGTTTCCATTTCACGCCCGATCGGACCCTACTTTTCGAGTAGCCCTCGTATTTCAGAAAACGGAATTCTTTCTCTCACAAGTATACATGTCGTGCTACAACCATTCCTGGAGATATTCAAATACGATTCGTAGCCCGTCACCTGGATTTCCACTGTATAATCTTTTTGTAAGAGTGCTGCGTCAAAGGCATAGTAATCACGAAAATCAGCAAGTGATGACATTTTTAATTTACTTGTTTCTTTATTAACATTTATTTTTACAATGTTATAGGTCTGTTCCATTAAATTACAGCTTATTTTGGGATTGATTAAAAAATGAAAAACCTCCCGTGAGTCTGGAGGTTCAACTACCCAGGATCCGTATTCCTGAATGGCTCTTATCTGTCCCACGTCGTCTTATTTTTGTGCTTGGAGAACTTTACTGGTATGTCCAGTTTGTCTTTTTGGTATCACTGAAATGTCAGTATCCTTTCTCAGAGTCTTTCCTTGTTATTGCAATGACGCTGTTCGTTGTCTACTTCTGGATGTTTCTCTGGTAGCAACCGATGAATCTTACCTATTCGGCTCTGTCATGTGTTGTTTCCTGCATCACTAGTCACAAGGAGCTCTCTCATTTCACAGTCCTCAGACTGAATTACAATACCTCGTTCGTTTGCTCCAATTTCGTCGTTACTTACTCGTCTGTTAATCGTTTGTTTCCCCGCACGTAGTTTCCGTAATTTTCCCCTCCTTTTCCATAATTATTGACGATTCACTTAGTTCTTGATCATTGGTGTATGTCATTTCCTCTCCATGAATTTCTTGCTGAGTGTCTATAGTATTGTTGCGAATGGGTCGCGGATGTGAGTAGAAATGCGTAAGACTGCATAAGATGAACTTGTAGGAAAGCAACCTAACGTCAGCCAGGGCGCTGGGAAGCAGGAGAATCTGCGTTTTTATAGCAAGGGGCGCTGGAGCTTGTGACCAGGTACGACAGAATGTTCTGGAAGGACGAGAGACGCGCGTGATCGCGGGGGATTGCATCAGACGAGCCTATATAAGCAAGGCCGCTGGTGCTGCTGGAAATGAAATGAAAAAAAAATAATAAAAAATATAAAAAATATTATTATCATCCAGCCAATGTCTTTTCAAATAATTTAAAAGCAGAAAAAAACAAGACAACCAAAAAGCTATTGTTTTAATGTCAATTTTTATTATTGAAGGCGTAGCCGCATGGCTTGAACTTCTGTTTTCAGACTGGGCAATCCTAGATGCCCCAATATATTCTGCAGCGGCTGCTGGAGATTCCTTCGACAGTTGCCTCAGACGCTGGTACTGAGCTACTCTGCCCTCGGGACGGGACTTAGTTTCTCGTGGCACTTAGTTGCACAGGGTACATGCAGGATTGGACAACTTACATTCAATGTGTGTGTGCCTCTTAGGGTTCGACAGTGGTCTAATCCTACCTCACGTTTCGTCTCATTATTTTATCAGACGTATACGTCCTTTATCCCACCGAGCTCCCTTATCTGCAAAGAATTTCCAGCTTGTTTTCCAGCACCAGGACTTCGAGTTGGATGAGCCACCTCATTACTGGACTTAGCGTCCAGCTCCCATCCTCATCCGCTAGCAGGAAACTACAGACGCGACAGTATATTCTATTCTAGTGGTTGTGTTTTTTCGCTTCTGTCTGCTCATTTGAATTTCCTTGACACTGTTGCTCCATATTACTTTCATCAGTTTTTGCTACTACTGTTTCTGATGTGATCGCTATTTACACTTCATTTGTTTTCATTGTGTTATTCATTTCTTTTAATTGCTTCACCTCATTCTGTTTGCTGAACTGCGATGGACTGATTTCACTTCGCCTTGAAAAAGTGGTTTGCGGTCGAAACTACCCACTGATAACCCGAGCCATTAGGAAGTGGTATAGGCCTTCTGCGATCGTAAGAATTCGTCAAATGATCCGTTGAGTTGCAAATCGAACGAGTTCAGCGCTGATTTTCTTATGTTATGTACTGTCTGTGGCCACAAATAAACAGAAAGGACAGGGTATCCCGTCGCCTCCCGCCGCAAAGATTCTATCATTAGCTTTGGACGAAGGTGTGGACTGTGTGGGGCAATCAGGACGTTGATGACAATGAGGGCTGTTGTCTACTAAGTTACTTTCAACGAAGTAAGAGGGTGGAAGTCTCCCAGAATGCTTAATACGAGCGACTTTTTGGAATGGAGAGTACTATTTGGCTTCGTAGGAAGACAATAAGGGAGTAAACACTTAAGGGTTCGACTTAAGAACAATGATTTCCCAATAGTTCAGCCTTTTTCGAGGAGGTGTGATCAGTGTCTTTTTATCTTTGCAGATCAATGAATACTTTCTACCGCTCTGTATGTTAGTCTCTTCTAACAGTCCCCCATTTCTGAGTTCTACCTCTTGGTATGAGAGACGAGCACTCTTCTTGCAATTCATTCTGACAAAACACAATCAAATTATTTAACCACAACAAGAGATAACTGTGAGACAGTGCTTATTTCTCTTTATATTCTGACACAGAGAAAATATAAGGCATTGCTACTATTAGAGACAAACTCTCTAGAGCTTGTTCTTTACGAATAGGCAGAAAACTCAAGATATTAACCGTTGCTGAGTACTTATCTGAAACTCGGCTGCCCTTCTTTGAATGTGTACAGACTTCTCGTAGTTCTCACTGCAGCAGCATCGAAGTGTCACCTTATAGTAACTCTGAGGTTCGATTGTAGTACTGTTTCTTCCCCTTCGCGGTAATCACTCTCTTGGCCTGTGCTATTCATACAAGGTGTTTGAGAAAATTAATGAGACTGATTTCCTTTATCTACCAATGTTTTTATATTTTTCAAACAAAATACTGCTTTTTACATATCGGTCGCTTACTTTGAATGTTCTGCAGCGTTCCAAAATGGCGTCCTTTTAAGACACTTTTCAAGTTCGTGAAAAGAAAAAAAAGTCATAAGGACTCTTTATCAGGTGAATAGGGGGGCTATGGAACAATAGAAAGTCTTTTTAGAAAAAAATCCTTGATGGAAATGACCGTGTGGTAATGGGGCGCTGTGATGAGGTAGCATCCATTTGTCTGCAATGTCCATCTCATTCTATTCACACTTTTCCTTAGCCTTTCAAGAACATCTTTGTAAAAATTCTTCGTTGACAGTTTGCCCTGGAGGAACAAATTCTTTATGCACGACACCCTTACTGTCAAAAAAACAAATGAGCATTGTATTGATCTTTGATTTGCTCATTTGAAAATATTTTGATCGAGGAGATGTCTGAGTGTGTCACTCCTCAGTTTGTCGTTTTGTCTCAGGCTCTTCTACAACTTCAGGATTAATCACCTGTGATCACACGACTAAACCGTCCGCAGTCGTTGGCAGTCCTCTCAAGGAGATCAAACCACATGTTTCTTCGATTGTCTTTCTGTTCAGCTATGACGTTTTTGGCACCGTTTTGACGGAAACCTTTAGCATGCACAAAACATCTGTCCAAATTTGATGGACAGTGAACAGGTTTAAAGATCATCCTTATTGTTAAACGTCGGTCTGATGTCACAAGAGTACACACACATTCGACATTTTCGTCGGTTTATGAAGTTCAAGGCCTCCCTGAGCGACGTTCATCATCAATGTGTTCTCGGACTTCCAAAAATGGTTTGTGCCATTGAAAAACTTGTGCTCTTGATAAGGAATGTTCTGCACAGGCCTGTTTCAACTTGTCAAAGGTCACAATCGCGTATTCCCCAAGTTTAACATAAAACCTGATTTTCGTAGCGGACCCTTATCAGTCAGAGGGCCTGCACAAAAGGCAAGCAAGGTGGGCTGCCGACCTCCCTTCAAGAGCTCAGATCGAAACATCGCCAGTGGATGTAAACAACAACTGACTTTCTGCATAAACATGGAACTATTTCGTGAAAAGCTATGTGACAGAGATGTACCAATTGAAACTAATGTGACTACATGTAGCACTCCGCCGCATTGGCGTTATAAGCACGCCAGCAGAGTGAGACCGCCAGTATGTACCTATAGCTAGGACAGCTCCGGCCGATACGTACGCCGGCTCTAGCATAGCAGACACTAGCTGTAGCATTCAGTAGACGGTTGTACCTCTGTAATTGTGTAGAGTAGTATTTTAGTTATTATTTTCTTTTCATTGTCTTGTACTCTTATCTGGATTTTGCCACCACAAGTAATTTTGTGCTTCTGGTTGTTCTTGCGTTTGGACATCAGTGCACGCCAAGAAAGGCGTTTTAGTTATAATAAAATGTGTTTAAATTTGATTGTTAGTTCTTTCCTGCCGACCACAGGACACTACACTAATGGCATAACGTTGCTCTAAATTCCGCTGTTCCATTTTTGTAACACACAACAAAAACACAACTTCACTGATGAAGCTCTCAAAAATCACATGAGGGCTGTACGAAGCTGAAACTCGGACTGAGCATCTGGAAGGGATGAACACACCGGTCTACACAAGTAGAACAATGCTGCGTTCCCAGATCGCTCGCAGTGTTGTCGGTCTCGTTACTTTTATAACACACCGCGTATTCTGATTTTTCAGGGATTCTTGTGCGAGGTTTTTCTTGTAGAGAAATTTTCCGTGGCTCATCCGAAGATCTTCGTAGAGATGCTTCAAGAAGGTTCTAGAAGGTTCTCGACTATTCTGGCCGTATGGTTGTCGAGGGTGTTGTCCTCGCGTAGCTACTGCAGCACCATCGCTTCTGACTTCATACAGAGCACTGTCCATTTTCTTACGTCTTGTGCTTTATCTTAAATATTATACTTAATGAAGTTTCTTTCCTTTCCTCACAGTCATGCCACTTTTTACATTAATAAAATTCGATAGCCATAACAATACTTCTGCAAATCCACTCTGACTATCCTGAATCGATTTAGTTTACCACACATTCATTTATCTAAACACATATCCCGCTAACATCGTAGGCATTGCCATAAATCGAAAACTGTCTCATGTTTTATCAGATGGAAATCATAGGGCAAATTATAAATTGTGACAGATTGTTAACCTAAACCATCATAGTGCTTAAATTTACCCGTACCGCTCGTATGTTGTACTATTCTTTCACAAACTCTAACACTGATACACTTCATAAATACAGTTTTTGTAACGTTAACCTTTCGAACGCCGAAAAATTCAGCATAATTCAATTTCATTTCATCTACCAGTCAGTTATAAATGGAGAGCAGAGCTAGACGGACACTATTACTCTAAAAGGCTAAACCTCGACGTAGCTGTTTGTGAAAAAGACATTTTCACTGCACTGGCAATTACGAAGCTACATCACGAAAGGCAGCGATGCGAGAGCTCGTTGTAATCATGGCCGCTCCTTTAGGAAAGCCACCGCGAATGATTGCACACCACGGCGACCGGGAACGGACTGACACTTAGTTACCGGTGGCTGCGTCAGAAAACTATAAATGCTTTATTCCGGGCCCTGGACTTCAAATCCGACAGGTATGAAGGAAATGGACGAGTGTCAGTTGCTGAAGTTTCTTGTAAGAGAGAGTATTATTTTTATTTCGGCATCATGTGCTCATGAGGAATAAATCAGTTGTAAAGCCCTGGAGCCATTCAATATTTGCACTTACGTAAACCGCGCAGTCATCTCATGAAACAACTCAGTACATATCTTAACTATTACGAACAGTCGACTCATGGTCCCATCAGCTAAACATACAGTCACTTTTTACACATAATCTACTACTCAGGGATGCAGTTCATGTTCTAGGCGCCTTCGGGTATACGTTTGTATTCCAAATGAAAGCATAAAATCTAGAAGATATTTTTGAGCCCACTAAGACAGAGTCACCAGATGTATCAAATACTGGGCAACTTATTCGTGAGGGGGATTACAACGTCACTGAAGCTAAAATATGAATCTATTTATTAGATCGGAACTGCGAGCGCCAAATTAAAAAAAAAAAAATCCTCGGAAGTAAATAATGACTGCCTGAGGCTGTATTCCGAGACAATCACAAATATTTATTTCGTGTGGCATTTATCGTCTTCTGGGTTTGGGACCTGAACCACCAGCCGGATAACAGAATGCATCAAGATTGCAGCAAGTGGTATTTCATAACGATCTGGATCTTGTGATCGAGCCATGCAGTACTGCGCGTATTACTTGACGT
This sequence comes from Schistocerca nitens, assembly GCF_023898315.1. Classification (NCBI taxonomy): domain Eukaryota; kingdom Metazoa; phylum Arthropoda; class Insecta; order Orthoptera; family Acrididae; genus Schistocerca; species Schistocerca nitens. Next base: position 440,204,409 of record NC_064617.1, on the reverse strand, counting down.
ATAATCGCCAGGGGCACGAATGCTAGCTGACTCGTATGCGTGTGCGCTTGCCCTTGAGATAAAGAAAATATAGAAAGTCGAAGGAAAGCAGATCAGGTCTTTACGGCTCATGCGTTCGCAAAAAAATGTGAAATCGGAAGTTGACTTTAATTCTTGAAACTACTAAACTGTAAAAAACCATACCATTAGCGGTATCTTTACGCAAAATTAGGCAGCGTAACGAAATAATTTGGTTTGTAAAAGACTAACGGTGCTAGAAATTTCTTCTTGCGGACTTAGACATATGGTGCAAGGACAGGGTAATATACAGCATGCTAGGTTCTGTAGTTATTTACAGCGTAATAACTATTTTGTATATTTACAACATAGTTCGCCCAAACATAACTGAACATTTGACTCATATTACCATCAAAGTAAGGTTATTTACTTAATCTTTTAGAATTTTGTACAATATTTGTTTTACAGAAATAATTTTTTCGCAGAATTATCGAGAAAACATGTGCCATTGCAGTAAAAACAGAGGTAGTTCTCATACCTTGTTTTCAGTTGGTACATGTGAATACAAGTTCTTAAGTTGATTCACTTGGACAACGGTGTGCTGATGGCAACTAGAGGACAACAGAGAGATAGTGTGACTTCAATGATAGAAATAGGAATTTATAAATTCTGTGCAGAATTTGTTTCAAACATTGTACCAGTACAGTACAGTATTGAATTACGAGGAGCTAAGTTCAAGATTAAGGAAAGGCAAACCTACGTTTCTAGCATTTGTAGACTTAGAGAAAGCTTTTGACAATGTTGACTGGAATACTCTCTTTCAAATTCTAAAGGTGGAAGGGGTAAAATACATGGAGCGAAAGGATATTTACAATTTGTACAGAGACCAGATGGCAGTTATAAGAGTCGAGGGGCATGAAAGGGAAGCAGTGGTTGGGAAGGGACTGAGACAGGGTTGTAGCCTCTCCCCGATGTTATTCAATCTGTATATTGAGCAAGCAGTAAAGGAAACAAAAGAAAAATTCGGAGTAGGTATTAAAATCCATGGAGAAGAAATAAAAGCTTTGAGGTTCGCCGATGACATTGTAATTCTGTCAGAGACAGCAAAGGACTTGGAAGAGCAGTTGAACGGAATGGAGAATGTCTTGAAAGGAAGATATAAGATGAACATCAACAAAAGCAAAACGAGGATAATGGAATTTAGTCGAATTAAGTCGGGTAATGCTGAGGGAATTAGATTAGGAAATGAGACACTTCAAGTAGTAAAGGAGTTTTTCTATTTGGGGAACACAAAGTAGAGAGGATATAAAATTTAGACTGGCAATGGCAAGGAAGGCGTTTCTGAAGAAGAGAAATTTGTTAACATCGAGCATAGATTTAAGTGTCAGGAAGTCGTTTCTTGAGGTATTTGTATGGAGCGTAGCCGTGTATGGAAGTGAAACATGGACGATAAATAGTTAGGACAAGAAGAGAATAGAAGCTTTCGAAATGTGGTGCTACAGAAGAATGCTGAAGATTAGATGGGTATATCACATAACTAATGTGGAGGTATTGAATAGAATTGGGGAAAAGAGGAGTTTGTGGCACAACTTGACAAGAAGAAGGGACCGGTTGTTAGGACATGTTCTGAGGCATCAAGGGATCACAAATTTAGCATTGGAGGACTGCGTGGAGGGTAAAAATCGTAGAGGGAGACCAAGAGATAAATACGCTAAGCAGATTCAGAAGGGTGTAGGTTGCAGTAGGTACTGGGAGATGAAGAAGCTTGCACAGGATAGAGTAGCATGGAGAGCTGCATCAAACGAGCCTCAGGACTGAAGACCACAACAACAAGTTCAAGGACAGAGGAGATGTGTACAAAAAGCGGCAAGTGGTTTATACTGTTATAGCCTACTTCATTGCTGTCAATGAAATTTCTTAGCAGTACAGGAAACAATGGGTTTCGGAACTACTGTGTGTTTACCAGGTTGTCGTTATGACCTATGGAAGAAACAAATATTAATATGTTACTTGTTTTGTTACTGGTTAAGTAAAAGGAGAGAGAGGAAGAGAAGGAAAAAGGAAAAGAGAGACCACGAGGTGAGTGTGTAGCTGGGTGATATTTTGAATATTTTGTTATTGCTGCAATGTAAGAGAATAACGACAAAATCTTTTTCGCCAAGAAGAGGACGTCTACATGACAAGACAACATAGTAGACTAAATTCCCGAAGTGAGGTCAGTATAGAATAAGGATACTAATTAATGCTTGTTGTGATTCCGTACAATACATCAGTCAGTTATTAGTTAATTGTTTTAAGTACTTTATTTTACTAAGCAATATCCTAAGTAGTCAATTAAGAACAATGTTACCTGCTGCCACAGCATATTTAAAAAAAATCAAGAACAGTCTGCTATGTTGATAGAAAGATTCTCAGTTAATTTAAATACATCAAAAGCAATGTTTCAACTAAAAGTCTTAGAATCAAACATATGTGTGTTGTGAGTAAATCCATAACTGAGTGGAGGAGTGACAAGTAATTGCTTTTAAAATTTGATTAGGTGTTTTTAAACTCTGGGTAAAACATAACTGTAGCTTGTAGGCATAGCTTTGGTGCACTGAACACCGGTCAAATGATCATGAAATGAAATTACTAAAATTCATTACCACAGCTTTTAATCGCTTTTACGTCATTTGGCAACAGATACTGCCGAGTGTCTAAATATTTTTCAGTTGTCAGACATTCATGGTGCAAGACTGAAAAAATTTCTGTTTCCACCCATTAAATAGCCTATGATTCAAAAAAATCTTAATTTAACGAGGGATGCTCCAAGTCATAAATCTTAGAATATCTCTTTATTTGTTATGTGTATATGATCCATCGCATTTTTACAGTTTACAAGGAACGGTTGTGTATTATTCATACAAGAATCCAAAAATTTTTGTAAAAATTCTTGAAAACTGTTTTCCGTGGCCTGATCTGCTTATCTTCTTAATTATAACATACAGATGTAAGAGATAGTTCACTAATAAGGTGCATTATTATCATGTCAAGAACCTCAGCATGCCGAATGAAAGATACATTTACTCAGGGTATGAAACTAGCTATGCATGCTTACAATAGTAAAGTCAGTAACATTTTCCAAATTCGCCAGTTCTCAGTAAGTAATTTTCGACGATTTACACTGAAATTTCTAGAGGTTTTCTGTACCAAACATTCGTTGGACACAGATAGCGTAAGGTAATCCATCTCATTAACATGGCTGCCATATATTTCCATAAGCATGGTAAACTGGTTACGGGGTTGTGTATGCGGATATTCATACCTTCTTGCAAATGTTTGTCATTGGAAGGATAAACTTATTATTGAATCAGGAGCCAATTGGTACTTCATTAGTTAATATTTCAAGCGCTGTTCGAACTGAGTCGAGTAACATTTTTCATAGCTGCTAGAGCAGGCAAGGAATGTCAGTATGAAGGAGAACTGCATCCAATGATCGAAGCTCGCGCTTGGTGACAAGAAAGATGAATTATTTGGAAACTTAACATTTTTAGAGATCCCATAATATTTCTGCGTAAAGATTTAGCTACTGACATAAAGTCAAAGTCAGAGCATCGTCTCTTACCGTTCTTTGGCAAAATGGCAAGAAGGCAGCTGATGTAAACGTAGCAAATGATCAGTGGTATTATAGAGTTCACATCCCGAGAAATTTCGTTGCAATCGTCATCGAGGAAACAGGAACCTTCATATGAAATGGCGTAGAGAGACAAGTAAACTATGTTCTAGAGTAACTTAACACAACCTCTACGTATGTTAAGAAGACAACAATTTCAAAATTAACATGTTGAATCATGCCAAGTGTTCATTAGTTATACACCATTCATTCTAACTAATAATATTTACAATGATTCACTTGTAACTTCTTGTACAAGAAATTTAGAAAACACAGTTAAGTTTGACGATATCATGCAGAATAGTATTATAGACAACAGTCAGACATCTCAACAACATATTTAAACAGCTAGCAGAATATATCATTCCAATAAAACGTATAAAACAATAATAAAATATCTTACCTTCTCTTCAAAGGTCCAATTGTACATGGCATTTAAAACAATTGGGAACGAGAAATCTTTCAACATCTTTGTGATCTGTTGATACAATACCGAAGATCGAGGAAAAGGACAGGAACAAAATTTTATCATCACAGAAGTGTGTTCTGTGAAAGCTAAGGCGCTATGGCTTCTCGAAATGCGTTTTGTCAGGCTGAATATATCATTTAACTACTTGGCTTCAGTCGTTACTGTTAGCAGTTGGAGAGTGGTTAACACCCCTGTATATCATTCAGATAAATATTAATGTTGCGTTACGCACTCTATTTGCGGATACGTATAATGCACAGTTTACAGTCGTGTATAGGTACATGTCCGACAGAAGGTAGCTATCAGACATTGTTTCTATTATGGACAGGGCAAACTCAGAAACGGAGGACCGGCTCTCTCTAGCGGCATGGATCTATGGCGTGGCAGCACACTGCTGTTGAAAGTTGCCACTCTGCGTCTTAGCGCCAGGAATTTGTCTACGTAAAAACAAAACATCTAACAATGTCTCACGAAAGGGGCTGTAACAGTTAAATGAAAACGATAATCAGAGAATCAAAGAGCTTCGTCGACTGATCATCCAGGTCTAATTACTTGTTCAGCTTCTATTATTTCAATTTTATACCTGGTAAAAACGAAAACATAGCCCTCAGCATCTTGCGTATCTACTAGATTTGGATTTCAGTAAGATTCATCCAGCGCTACAGCGTTGGTTAATCACGTCGGAAAACGCTACTGTTTTCAGAAGGGCTACACTGCTGGAAGAAGACGAAATTTTATGGAGTAACTATTGTTGGTTTTATAAAAAAAGGCAACCTTGCAGGAACTAATCAATTACGAGGCTATTTATTGTTCTGAAGATAGGATGGAAGATTTTCTTTTTGAGTAACCTTGGGGATTATATCACAAAAGTAATTGGTTTATGGCGAAGTAATATTGCTGTAGCTGAGAGCGGAGTCTTCAGCCAATGACATGAAGAGAACTGCTATAAAATGTGCTTTCTTGGGCGGGTGACGTTTTTGATTAGTGAAGTAAAAGTTGCCCTCTGTCTCTAAATGATGAGAAGTTGCTAACAAATTCGATCGATAACAATTCACCAGAGAAGGATGTTGTCACTGTTATCATATGAGTAGGGAGACATTTTAATATTCACAGTTGTTGTGTTAGGAGGCTTCTTTATAAATGGCAAACTAAAGTATGGAAACGATTATTGGAACACAATTTTCGACACAATATTAATGTACGTATCAGTTAGAAAGTAAATGACCTAGTGCGATAACAAAATCGACGTGATGAGTCAACAGTAGAGGAAATACATAAAAAAAGTGTAGCACCACCATCCATAGCGTTTTAAACAGAATGGACCAGTTCCGCAGACTTACACTGACGGACTAGTCAGTACCAACCGGCCACCGTGCCATCCGATGCCGATGTCGTCAGTCAGATGCGATATAGAGGCGCTCTGGACTAACATAGCGCTCAGCCAGCCGTTATGAGTTCCCCATACCTTGGAGGAGCGACTCATCGCACAAACAGGTCCTAAATTGACATCAGGAAGCTGACCGTACAGTTCCAGTCTTCCCTACCGAGGAAAAATTCCTCACATTACCGGGAATTGAATCCGGGTCTTCCGTATAGGAGTCAGATACGCTGACCACTTAGCTACACATTTGGGCTTTAAACAGAATACCTATCGTAAATACAGAGTGATTGAATTTTATCGACAAAATTTCTGAGGTTGTTCAGCGATTTTTTCTAAGTATTTTGGTATAAGGGACCTGTGGTTTGTGATGGCTCGGAAAATTACAATTTAATTAAAATATATCAGTTTGTGACCCTAGTTACATTTGTGTCTGTGAAAATTCGTCCAAAGCGCTGTAAAATGCAATAATCAAAACATACAACACAAAGCACGGAGTAATGCAACAAATCTCAGACGAAACAAGTTCAAATTTAGTACAGCGTGTTCAGTTTGGTGTGTCAGTGTGCAGTACGGTGTATTGCTCAGAATGTCGATTACCATGATCACAGCAGAGCGTACAGTGACGCACTATTCAGTGTCTTTCACGATCCATACTCATAGGAGTTTGGTGTACTACATCCGCAGGTGCGACAACCCTAGAAACCAGGAACGTGTGCTTATTGACTAGAGGCTCGTCAACTAGGCTCTTCACATGCTCTCAAAAGAAGACGTCTTTTGATGTCATATCTGATGATCGAGATACCCAAGGAACAGGACCACTGTGGCCAATCCAAGGCATTCCAAACATTTAGATCAACGTGGTTTCTAATGACGAAAGCAAAACGTTCCGACATGCTGTTATGCTGAAACTACCTACGCTAACAAATTCTCAGCGGCATGTTTTCTAGGCACTATAGGACGGTGTGTGATGTTTTGTACACGATTACGTTCAGTTTAAATAAGGTAAAATCACATAAAATTTGACCGTACTACCCCCTACATTGACAGCGAACTTGAATAAATAGGATTCACACAACACTATCCGTATTGTTGAACACGACCTCCCTTATAAAAATGACCTCGTCCGTAAACAACACAGATCCAGGAAAACTGTGGTTTTCTGCACATTGGTGCAGGAACCAGTCTGTAAACTCCACTCTGACATTGGAAGTCCGCTGATTGCAATGAATAGACTTTCTGTAGATGATGCATATTATCATTTTTAAGACTTCTTAAATGGTAGCTCAGTGGAGGGCCTCGTTTCTGTTCAAAAGCTGTTTTCCCAGTTTCGGTAACTCATTTGAAACGGAATTGGCCACCTGAGGCGGACAGTTAACGTCTGATGTTCTTTGTTTTGGTAATTTAATCTGATAGCAGTCAGGGCTATTTGTCAGGAGCTGTTGTTTAAAAATTTTGCTTATCTTGATGCTAATCAAGGCGACCTACTAATTGTAACTGTTTTAAAATTGTATTTTACCACTGGTCGCCACGAAGGGACTAAGTTAATTACTGTGTTTCTTTATTATAATGCATTTTAAGGCAGCTAATAGTTGCAAAGATTCCGTATAGTTTCCCATTCGGATCCCTGCGAGGCGACTGCCAAGGGGGAGGTGGCCATGAGAAAGTGATGAAGTACCCAACGACGGGATAACATTCTACGACTCGGAACTAGGAATGCCAGAAGTTTGAGCGTGGTAGGAAAGCTAGGTAATCTGAAAAGAGAAATGCAAAGATTCAGTCGAGATATAGTGGAAAGAAGATAAGGATTTCTGGTGATACGAATTTAGGATAACATCAATAGCAGAAAAAAATGTTGTAACAGGAGTAGGATTTGTTATAAACAGTAATATAGGGCAGAGGGTGAGCTACAGTGAACTGTTAAATGATAGAGTTGTTCTCATCATTCGACAGCGAACCAGCGCCGATAACAATAGTTCAGGTATATATGCTGACGCTGCAAGCAGAAGATGAAGACAAAGAGAAAGTGTATGAGGATATCGAACTGCTAATTCAGTATGTAAAGGGAAATTAAAATCTAAGAATTATGCGGGATTGGAACACGTTTGTACGTCAAGAAATACAAGAAAGAGTTATGGGCGAATATGGGCGCGGCAGTAAGAACGAGTGAGGAGAGATCTTAACTGAGTTCTGCAATAAACTGCAGATGGTAATAGTGAATATTCTGTTACATATCACAACAGGAGGTGGCATACTTAGAAAAGAAACTGGAGACACGGGAAGATTCCAGCTGGCTTACATCATGGTCAGGCAGAGATTCAGAAATCAGATATTGGAAAGAAAGGCGTACCCAGGAGCAGATATATATTCAGATCACAATTTAGTAAAGATGAAGAGTAGACTGAAGTTTAAGAGAATCGTGAGGAAGAATCAGTGTGGAAGGTAGTGGGGAACTGAAGTACTGAGGAATGATGAAAGGCGTATGAAATTCGCTAGGGATGTGGATACCGTAATAAGGAAAATCTCAGTAGGCAATTCAGTTGAAGAAGAGTGATCATCTCTAAAAATGGCAGTCACATATGTTGGACAGTCAAAGCTAGCTACAAGGAAGGTAAAGGCAAAGACACATTGGATAGCAAAAGAAGTACTTCAACTGATCGACGAGAGAAGGAAATACAAAAATGTTCAGGAAAAGACAGGACTGCAGCAATATAAATCCCTTAGGAATGAAATATGTAGGGAGTCCTGGGCAGCAAAGGCAAAAATTGCTCTGGAAGACTTGACTTCAAATGAGGCAGAAGAGATAGACATAATTCCACTGGAATTTCTAAAATCAGGGATGGCGGGGGGAAGGGGGGGGGTTGGTGTGTAGAATCTATGAGACTGACGACATACCACCAGACTTTGGGAAAAATATCATTCACACAATTTCGAAGGTAGAAAGAGCCAGTAAGTACGAGAATTATCGCACAGTCAGATTAACAGCTCATGCATCCAAGTTGCTGACAAGAATGATATAAAGAAGAATGGAAAAGAAAATTGAGGACGTGGTGGATAACGATCAGTTTGGCTTTAGGAGAGGTAAAGGGTAAAGACATTAGACAACCACTTCTGACGTTACGGTTGATAGTGAAAGGAAGAGTGAAGAAAAATCAAGACATGTTCGTTGGATTGTCGAACTGGAAAAACCGTTCGACAATGTAAACTGGTGCAAAACGTTCGAAATTCTAAGAAAAATAGGGGTACACTATAGGGAACGACGGGTAATGTACAATACCTACAAGAACCCAGAGAGAATAATAAGAGTGGGAGATCAAGAACGAAGTGCTGGGAATAAAAAGGGTGTAAGACAGGGGTGTTTTACCCCTACAGTTCAATCTATAGATGGAAGAGGCAATGAAGGAAATAAAATAAGTTAAAGAGGGGAATTAAAATTCGAGGTGAAAGGATATCAATGATAAGATTCACCGATAGTAGTGAAAGTGAAGGAACTGCTATATGGAAAGTGAAGAAGAATTAGAGGATCTGTTGAATGGACAGATCAGCCTAATGAGCGTACACTACGGATTGAAAATAAACAAAGGAAGTGTAAGGAACGAGGAGTAACGGAAATGAGAATAATTAGAAATTTATCAGAATTAGTGACCACGAAATAGACTAAGTGAGGTAGTATTATAACCTTAGAAGTAAAATAACATGTGACAAAGGAAGCAAGGAGGACATGGAACAAGAGAGGAGCACAGACAAAGAGGGCGTTCTTGGCCAGGAGAAGTTTACTAGTATAAAACATGGGCTCGTTTGAGGAAGAAATTTCTGAGAATGTATGTTAGGAGCACAGTACTATACTGAATCAAGGATTGTCGGTAACTGGAAAAGAAGAGAATCGAAGGGTTTGAGCTGTGGTTCTACGAAAGGACGTTGAGAATTGGGTGGACTGATAAGAAATAAGAAGTTTCTTCGTAGAACCAGCGAGGAAGAAATATATGGAAAACACTGACAATAAGAAGGGGCAGGATGATAGGATATGTGTTAAGATATCAGGGATTAACCTCAATGTTACTGAGGGAGCTATAGAAGGTAAAAACGTAAGGGAAGGTTGGAATACATCCAATGAATGATTGTGTACGTAAGGTGCAAGTGCCACTCTTGAAATGAAGAGGTTAGTGCTGGGCAGGAATTCGTGACTGGCCGCATCAAAGCAGTCAGAAGACTGATGACTAAAAGAAAATTGCAATTATTTTTTCATATTTGGTTGCTTGTGACCCCATTATTAAGAGTATTTACCGGAAAAGTAAATTGGTTGCAAATAACTTTTATTTAAAGAGTCCCACTGAAATATTAATAGAGCTAACACTTCCTGTTTTTTTCATGTTTTATATTGTTGTCAAATAAAATAACTGAAACTTTATCAGTTTATTTGATCCAGCGCCTTACTCACCAACCTGGCTCCCTACTGCTGGAAGAAATGCAGAGCTGATGTGAGCCCTTCCTAAGTGGGCTGTCCAGCGAGGACTGGCACAAGGACAGAAAAGTGACGACCGTGGAAAGGGGGGGACACTGTGTGTTTTCGCCATCTGTGCGAGGACCTTACTGGAGGGTCGCATCGTCGCACTTAGGCCTTTTTATAGTCACGAGCGCTTTTGTTTCGGACTACTCCTTTGATTCAGACTTGTAAAAATCAACACTTGGCGCGAACAGTTAATGTTCACGCGATCCTTTGCATGACAGAATTTTCGGTGAGAAATAGCTTACGAAGTTTAGAGGCGCAGATAGCCGTTTTTGAAGGGCAGAACTGTGATTTCATCCGACAGCGCCAACGGTGTGTGGAGGTCATCATTATCAAGCGTCTTCAATATATTCCTTGCTGACCAGCCACGGGCGCAACTCGCAGTCGCAATATGACGTATTCTGCCGCTGCCGCAGATTCAGCCATGGTAAGGACGCCACGCTATGCGAAGCATCGAATGTCGGTCGAGATAGTTAAATTTCTGTGTAGTTAATATGGGGTTCAGCCAGCAGAAAAATGTCTGTAGGTGAAAACAGAAAACGAGCCTTTACTGATAAACTTACTTTTGATATTCCTAAAACGGTTTGGGATCAAGTACTCACTTATCGTTCCGTCAGCAGTTATCACGTACGAGAGAAGTTAAGGCACTTGAGCTTTTGTTTAAATTCGACCATGACCTTGCCTCCTCATCTGCAGTTTCATGTCATAATTCACAGTTTTTTCAAGTTTAATTTTGTAGTAATGTATTCCTATTTAGTCTTGCACTAATGACCGACGAAGACCCTTTCTTAAGCGTGGCGACCCGAATTTTGTGTTTGTTCTTACTTAATAAATCTCTTAACCCGATCGCCTCTTCGATTTAGTAGTTATCAAAATTGTGACAAATATTGATTTTAGTTTGATCCTGCAATCACAATAAAGCATTACGGTCACTTTTAATTGAAGATTTTACTCCAGTTAACCACTTAATAGCGTTTCCGTAGCGCACACAGACGTGGTGAGGACTAAAGGTTGTGGGAGCCTCTGCATCACGGGAGTTGGACTGTCAGGAATTGTTACGAACATTACGTTACATACAGATCCAGCAGGCGCGCTTGCGAAACGAGTAGTACTGAATGCAAGGCTGACGGTGAACAGCAATGTCGGCATTACCTTCGTCTAGTCTAGTCGTCAAGTATCGCGAGAGAATTGAACAAGTCCGTTTTGCTGATAAGATACGGTGCATACCTTCAGCATTTGCTATATTGTGTAGATATTTTCCTTGCAGTACACATACAATGATAAATGATTACAGAACTCAAACGAAATGCAGTTCGTAACGACCAGCCATGGACTAAGAGTCCCGTATACCAAAATTCTTAGAAAATACCCGTGTCAACCTCCATAACTCCGTAGTTGGAGTTCGGATTAGCCATATTAATTACTGTGGAGGCCAGAATAGTCAGACATAAATCTTCATTCAACAGACATTTGGAGGAAATGCTCGTCACTAGACAACTCTGGAGTATCATATCTAACTTTGAACTTCAGCTTAGGAAATACCTTATTAATTTACCAATAAGAGACTAAAAGAACAAATGCTTCTAATTTTCATAGAGCCGATCACCCCACGCGGTTAACAGCCGAAAAAGTCGTTTTGCAAAGTGACGGTGGATGAAGGAATTCGTTGACATTGTTCCATTTAGGCGGAAGAAGCATTAGATTCTCTGCACTATAGTGTGACTTTAATTAGTTGACATCTGACGTTTAAAGTACAAAGTTGCGAAGTTATCGCGACAAGTACTGCTGTCTGCTGGAAACCGCCACTGTGCTCCGCTATTAGCCCAGACAAAAATCACTTTAAAATCTGTCTTCTACATAAAAAAATCTGAAATTAAGGTACAGACTTCCACGGTATCTCTCATCGTGTCAAAATCTGTCTTTAATTTTAATTGGGACCAGATTTATGTTAATAAAGAAAATATATTTTCTGAATGAGTCTGCGATCGTTATGGATATTCTCTGGATGAAACCGTCTAGATTCCTTGGTATATTAATTTATTTATAACGTTGTTACGGCTCCTGTCGTTATCATGTAAGTCAGATAAAAGGAACATAAGAATGTTTATAATACATTATCGGGCTACAGAGGTCGAAAACTTTATTGTTTGAGTCATCAGTCTTCTGACTGGTTTGATACGGACCGCCACGAATTCCTCTCCTGTGCCAACCTCTTCATCTCAGAGTAGCATTTGCAACCTACGTTCTCAATTATCTGATGAATGCATTCCAATCTCTGTCTTCCTCTAGAACTTTTGTCCTCTACAGCTCCCTCTAGTGCCATGGAAGCCATTCCCCGATGTCTTAACAGATGTCCTATCATGCTGACCCTTCTTCTTGTCAGTTTTTTCGCATATTTCTTTCCTGCATTGAACCTCCTTATCCTTACTTATTAGTGCACCTAATTTTGAACATTCGCCTGTAGCACTACATCTCACATTCTTTGATTCTTTTCTGTTCCGGTTTTTCTATAGTCCATGTTTCACTACTGTACAATGATGTGCTCCAAACGTATAGTCTCAGAAATTTCTTCCTCAAATTAAGGCCTATTTTTGATGCCAGTAGACTTCTCTTGGCCAGAAATACCCTCTTTACCAGTGCTAGTCTGCTTTTGATGCCCTCCTTGGTCCGTCCGTCATTGATTATTTTGACGCCTAGGTAGCAGAATTCCTTAATTTCATCTACTTCGTGACCATCAGTCCTGATTTTAAGTTTCTCGCTGTTCTCATTTCTGATACATCTCATTAGTTTTCTCTTTCTTCGATTTACTCTCAATCCATATTCTGTACTCATTAGACTGTACATTCCATTCAGCAGATCATGTAATTCTTCACTTTCATTCAGGATAACAATATCATCAGCGAATCGTATCATTGATATTCTTTCACCTTGAATTTTAATTCCACTCCTGAACCTGTCTTTTACTTCCATCATTGCTTCTTCGACGTACTGATTGAACAATAGACTACATCCCTGTTTTACACCCTTTTTACTCCGAGCATTTCGTTCTTGGTCGACCACTCTTATTATTCTCCCTTGGATCTTGTACATATTGTATATTACCCGTCTGTCCCTATAGCTTATCCGTATTTTTCTTGGAATTTCGAACATCTTGCAATATTTTACATTGTCGAACGCTTTTTCAAGGTCGAAATCCTATGAACATGTCTTGATCTTTGTTTACTCTTGCTTCTATTATCAACCGCAAAGTCAGAATTGCCTCTCTGATGTCTTTGCCTTTCCTAAAGCCAAACTGATGGCCATGTAGGACATCTTCAATTTTCTTTTCCATTCTTCTGTATGTTTTTCTATTCGGCAACTTGTATGCATGAGCTGTTAAGTGGGTTGTGCGATATTTTTCCGAGCGTCACACGGTATGTTGCCAGGCTCATACATTCTACACACCAACGTGAATAGTCGTTTTGTTGGTACTTCCCCCAAAGATTTTAGAAATTCTGATGGAATGTTATCTATCCATTCTTTCTTATCTGATCTTAAATCTTCCAAAGCTCTCTTAAATTCTGATACTGGATCCACTACCTCTTCGAAATCGACTCCTCTTTCTTCTTCTATCACATAAGACATATCTTCCCCCTCGTAGAGGCCTTCAGTGTACTCTTTACACGCAACTGCTCTCTCCTCTGCATTTAACAGTGGAATTACAGTTGCACTCGTTACCACCCTTGCTTTTTATGTCGCCGAAGGTTGCTTTGACTTCCCTATACGCTGAGTCAATCCTTCTGACGTTCATTTCTTTTTCGATTTCTTCACATTTTTCATGAAGCCATTTCGTTTTAACTACCCTGCACTTCCTATTTGTTTCATTCCTCAGCGACTTGTATTTCTGTATTCCTGAATTTTCCTGAACATTTTTGTACTTCTTCCATCGATCAATTGTTGTGCTTCTTCTGCTGCCCACGGTTTCTTCGCAGTTACTTTCTTTCTATCTATGTTTTTCTTTCCAACTTTGTCATTCCCCTTAGAGAGATATGCATTCCTCTTCAACTGTACTGCCTACTGAGCTATTCCTTATTTCTATATCTGTAGCCTTAGAGAACTTCAAGCGTACCTTGTCATTCCTCATTACTTCCGTATCCCACTTCTTTGCATATTGATTCTTCTTGACTAATCTCTTAAACTTCACCCTACTCTTCATCACTACTTCAGTATGTGATCAAAAGTATCCGGACACCCCCAGAAACATAGTTTTTCATATTAGGTTCGTTGTGCTGTCACCTACTGCCAGGTACTCAGTGATCTCAGTAGTCATTAAACATCGTGAGAGAGCAGAATGGGGCGCTCCGTGGAACTTAAGGATTTCGAATGTGGTCAGGTGAGTGGGTGTCACTTGTGTCATACATCTGTACACGAGACTTACACACTCCTAAACATCCCTAGGTCCACTGCTTCCGATGTGACAGTGAAGTGGAAACATGAAAGGACTCGTACAGGACAAAAGCGTACTGGCCGACATTGTCTGTTGACTGACAGACCGCCGACAGTTGTGAGGGTCGTTATGTGTAATAGGTAGACGTCTATCCAAACCACCACACAGGAATTTCAAACTGCATCAGGATCCACTGTAAGTACTATGACAATAAGGCGGGAGGTGGGAAAACTTGGATGTCTTGGTCGAGCGGCTGCTCATAAGGCACACATCACGCCGGTAAATGCCAAACGACGCCTCGCTTGGTGTAAGGAGCTTATACAATGGACGACTTAAGAGTGGAAAAATGTTGTGTGGAGTGATGAATCACGGTGCACAACGTGGCGATCCGATGGCAGGGTGTGGGTATGGCGAATGCCCGGTGAACGTCATCCGCCAGCGTGTGTAGTGCCAACAGTAAAATTAAGAGGCGGTGGTGCTAGCGTGTGGTCGTGTTTTTCGTGGAGGGGCATGCACTTTTTGTTGTTTTGCGTGGCGCTATCACAGCACAGGCCTACATTAATGTTTTAAGCACCTTCTTGCTTCCCACTGCTGAAGAGAAATTCGGAGATGGTTATTGCATCTTTCAACACTATCGAGCACATGTTCCTAATGCACGGCCAGTGGCGGAATGGTACACGACAATAACATCGCTGTAATGGATTGGCCTGCACAGAGTCATGACCTAAATCCTACAGAACACCTTTCGGATGTTTTTAAACGCCGACTTCGCGCCAGTGCTCACCGAGCGACATCGATACCTCGCCTCAGTTCAGCACTCCGTGAAGAATTGGCTGCCATTCCCCAAGAAGCCTTCCAGCAACTGATTGAACGTATGCCTACGAGAGTGGAAGCTGTCATTAAGGCTAAGGGTGGGCCAACACCATATTGAATTCCAGCACTACCGATGGAGGGCATCACAAACTTTTAGGTCATTTTCAACCAGGTGTCCGGATACCTTTGATCACATAGTGTACATTGTGATTTGAGTCTGTATCTGCTCCTGCGTGCGCCTTGCAATCCACTACCTGGAGAATCTCTATTAGACGATGAAGTAATCTAACTGAAATCTTCCCGTACTTGGAAAAGGCTGGTTGATACGGGACGACACCTTAAAAGGTTAAAATTTTTTAATAAGTTCAGTCACCAAAATTTGGAACTTATAAACCAACATTCAGTGTTCTTTCGAGTGTTTCCATCGCCCAATAAGGCGCGCTAAACCATCCATAACACTGATCTCCTACTTGAGCTGAGTGATTGCTGCGGGCACAACTATTTGCGCAGCGGAAGTGACAGTACAGTTGGAGCAGACAACATGGGGCTCCCATTGGTGTACTACTGGCGAGAGCTGTTCAGCCTACTTGCTGCCAAATGTTAACTAATTTAAATCGGACTGTAATGGCTATTCGTCTTTTTTGGGGTGAGGAGGCTAAGAAATCTCTTTGCTGACGGTATATGTTTTCTTTTATTTCCTCGCTCAGCCGTGGTAGTAACTTTTAACACTCTTGAAGATTACTGGACGACGAAGCCAAGAAGAGAAATTCTCGAATGTAGGCAGTTAAGCGCTTCTTTCCAGTCAACCCATCTGCATATGTTAAAACGGTGTAGGACAGAGCTTTCGGCTGGATCGCGCCGAGGCAGAGTCCTGCCGGCCGAGCGCGCGCCTGTAGTGTAGTGTAGTGTAGCTAAGCTGGCAGCTGTGGAGGGCCGAGGCACTTACTGACGAGCTGGCTCCTCTGGTACAGCTGCGCCCTGGCGTGCTCGCCGCGCGGCCTAGACAACGAGGCGTTGTCCACGCTGCACCCTGGCGGCAGAAACACTCTCGCCTTACCACTCGCCGGCATCCCTGCAGACTTGGCGGCCACCTCTACACACTCTACGTACGCTATGTACTATGTAAAAGCGAGTTATACCACACGCACTGAATGCCACCTTAAGTATGTCACTGGGTTAGCCAACCACGGAGTTCAATCCTTTGCGTAAAAAACGCAGGCAGTTAGTCGCAGTATTTCTTGACTTCCGAAAATCAGTTGCCTCAGTACCACGTCTACATTTATTGTACAAAGTACGGTCGTAATGACTGTTAAACGAGATTAGTACCAGATTGAGAATACGTTGGTAAGGACGAGGCAGTGTATTTTGGATGGAGAGTCACTGGCAGATGTACGCTGCGCAAAAGAATTAAAGGGTAACTTTTTTGAAAGCCAGTCATTTTGCCCCAGTGCGATGTAGAACTGTGAAATTGGGCTCAAAGGTGTCTACAACCTTCCACTGTAATCGTGCTAAAGCGCGATGCCGTGCGACCTCACCCTGGGGATCGGCTACGCTTCAAACAACATGGAGCCAACACATGCGAAAATAGGTCTAACGTTAGAAATTCATGTGAGTTGTAAGCTGTGTTAAAGATGTCACATTGGTACCAAATTTCGCCACAGATCTGTTCAACGTCACTACGGCCCTGTTGCACGACGAGAATGTCGTCAACCTCCCTCTCTCTTACATCTCAGCCCTCCTATTGACGCCTTGTGAGAACCACGGCACCCAAACGTTGAAATCATGTAATTTTCTTATGGACGCCACCGCTCAGAAAAAGCCTAAGGAGGCACATAAAGGGCGTCAATGAAACCATCCCTTCTATTGGTGTGTTCATTTATACACATCTCACTGTCGACAACGACGGTTTGCACCGCGATATGCAACAGAACGACATTCTTCACAAACATTGACAATCCTTATTATTCTTTTTCAGCCATCCTGTTTTGTGGCCTGCTGTGGTGTGGTGTGTGACTTTCAATGTGTATGATTAAAACAGCAAAGAGTTCCTCTGAGACCCCACAGTTCAGCAACATCCTTTGTGCCAGCCATGTTGTTGAGCACTTTTAAAGGAACCTGTACAGAGACAACTTTTGACCGATTCCTCGTCACCTGTGGCCAGGCAACCCCTGTCACACCCTTAGATGAGCATCGCTGCGCACCTACTCTAGCAGCTGTTTGGTGGCATCTTGGATCTGAGGGGCTCTGAAGGGTTTGTCTGCCTACAGGCTCCTAGGAACAAGTCAAGGGTTGTCTCTGTAGAGGTACAGTTTTAAAGTGCTCAAGAAACGAATGCAGGTGGCTATGATGGTGTTGTCAAAATTGGTGGGGGAGGGGGGGGGCGGACTGTCTTAGAAAGACCTTTGCCATTTTATTCGTGCCTGTATTAATGGTGTAGTCCTGATAATAGCGCCACAGGAATGTGCACAACAGTAGGACTCAAAAAGTGTAAACACTCTTTGCTACTTCGGACCATGTTCAAATTTCGCTGAATGGTTTTGAGCGGTTACTAGTGGTTTCACCCTGAAGAGCAGAGCAAACACTGTAGTCGCGCTGCACCTCCAAGGGGATGAAATGGCACTCAATGGGACTGCAGCCCCACTATGTCCTTAGAGAGGGACTGAATCGTCCAGAGGTGTCAGCAAGTCGTCAAGAACGTAGTTATGTTGTACATCGCACCGCAAACTGTCGTTGCACGTTGCTGAGGTTTACGTGTAGTACAATGTTTAGTACAGCGTACAAAAATGATTCGTGATCTCTATCGTTCCACTGGAAGATCTACCCACAACACGTTTGGCTTCGTAACTTTCGACTCTGCCGTTCGCGGATAAAGGCTGTTTATCTCAGATTGATATATTTGTCCTCGTCTATCATCGGTAAAAGTTTCTCTCATCATCACAGAAACATCTTGTAAATGAACTGTACAATGAAGGCTTTCACGACCAGTCATGTTAGTTGCTGGTGAATTTTCCGGTTTGGTTGGTTGTGGTACATGAAACTTCTCTGTTCCTGTCGTTTCGTCGCGAGCTGCATTGAATATCTTCATAGGTGCTCCTGGTGGAGTCAGCGTCAAGGTCGACAAAGCACAGCAGTAGCTGGAGCACTTCTGGAAATGTTCGACCATTCATCCGGAAGATTCAGCAGAAAATAAGTTCTGAATATTCTAGGAATTCCATGTGTGAGAAGTCACATGAATTTTAGTACGTCAGTTATGGATAGTTGCTGTGTGATTACCACCTGAGGAGTGAAACAACCGGGATGAAAAATGAACAACTTTTGTTTCATTCAAAATCTGACGTACTAGCTCATTCATAGTTTTTTTGTGAGGAGAGGGGGTTAATTGGGTATACCTTTACGACTGAAAAGAAACACCTTGTATAGGATCCCATACTGACTGAAGTTCGGTACTAAGTGTTGGAAAACGTTTTTTTTTTATTGATATACATCTTGTAGCAACAGCTGCATTCCATCATAATAAATCAATATGCCAACCGACAGTATCAATACATGCGATACAACATAATCCTCTGACAGAACTTTTCACTAAGTTCAAAAGCATTAGGCACCATTGCTAGAAAATGTTTATTTCGCGGATGTAATTGCCGTCCCAACTCCTCTCCCCATTGAGCGATAGAGTTGCTCGTAAGGTTCTGTCAACAGCGATACATTTCTAATATGAGGTCAATTCAGGTTTTTTTTTTTTTACTATACATTGGTTTAGATTTTTGGGCTCTTCAACTGGGGTATTGTGCAAAAGGCCATTCAGCAAGCATTTGCGTGTTATGGAACATGACCAATCGTGTGTGCAGACACTCACTTTGTTCGTTCAAGACCTCGTACCGCATGACAAAATACTCAGTTCAACATCCCTTACCAGCTGTCACATATTGATCCTACGGCTTTGGGACATTCTGGGTATAAGCTTTAATGGAAAACAGTGAATCTTGTTAATCTACGTTTAACGTTCAGGATTATCAGTAATCAGTGTCACGGAATCAAGCTATGAGGCGTAAAGGCAAATTAATATAGCATTTCGAGAAAAGTAGGAAAACCTATCATGCAAGTTCGTTTCTCTTGGTTTGGCTTTATAATGAATTTATTTTCAGATTAACATTCCTTTTTTTCAAAAAGTATTTCTTAATGTTCTACTTGCATAAGTCATCCATGTATGTTCATTCACATCAGATTACCATTAAACTATTTTTGAAATGAAACATTGCATGAAGTCATTTATTACAACACAACGAATAAATTATAATTCTGATTTATGATGTTCGTTTGGACGCCAAGCCAGTGACATACCTAAGGCACAACAAATATATACAAAATATAAATACACATGTAGAACATACATGCAAAAAGTAACAAGTTTACATAACACAAAAAGTATGCATTTTAAATAACAAACATGAGTCTAGGAAGACAAAAGTAAAACACTTAAGAAAAAATCTAATACATTTCTGAAATTAGACCAGACTTCAGCAGTACTAGATGTTGTTTAAAAATAGTGACATGCTTAGTAGAAAACACATATCAGCTACGTATGTCAGCTGAAAACTTACACATAATCTATTTTACAAAGAAAAGAAACACAGTTTTCACCGAACAATGAAACAAGAAGATGCAGTCTCGCAAGAAGTGACACAGAGACAAGTAAATGCCATGCTATTAAGTACATTTACAGCGACATTTATAGTACAATAGAGGGGTATATTAGATGAACCAAAACATCATTAACCTTCCAAGCAAAAGAGAAATACAATACCTTCGTTATATTGGATGAAGTCACAGACAATAACGAACTGTTGGAAAGTAGCCTTCAGAAAGCTGCAGCAGAATTCAGTAAATATACGAGACGAGGAAATGTTTATATATTACAGAACCTTTTCTTACGACTGTTACAGGAATGATAATTACTAAACTTTACGTGTCATATCTTGTCTCTTATTTCCTAGTGAAGAAGAAGTACTGTTGCAATTTACTTGGAACCGCACTTAATTAGCATCGAAAAATGATTGGCATTCATTGCTATAGCAGTGTTCTAGAGTGTGTGTGCAATAAAATTGAATGTTTTGCAGTAATAAAACAACAATTAAAGAGATAAGAGCAGTAGCCATTTGGAAATATTAGTTATAAGACTTTCTTTTTCTACACACACATCATGTGAAGTACCTTTCAGAAGAATCCATTCTGTGTACAGAGTGGCCGTGTTAACTATGGATTGCGTTATTACTTCCCAAAAAGCACTGTTTTAAGTTAAAGCTGGTGATGGCTGCTTATTTTCCATTTGCGACAATTACTGATGTGGAAAACAATGTTTTTAATAGGATGCAGTGGGTTATATCACACAGAGTCAAATAACGAAACGTATATATATGTGACACTTCAATATCTATGTGTGACCTAATGTATAGCATTGTCGTAATAATATTCCATTCAAGCAGTTGGTAAACGACGGTTAATTTTTGGATAGCTTTCACACAAATGGAGTCACTCATAGAGTTTTATCGTCACTTCAGTACCTCTTTTAAAAAGTTAGAACTGTGGTGATGACAGCAAACTCTCATGCTCTCATTTGAATTTACCAGGTGACTATCGGTGTCATCAGGATGGCACTGGCAGGCAGTCAGTACTTCGTAACAGTACAGAGTTTACTCTTCCGAACGTCTTTCAAAAATTTCTTACACACCTTGCTCTGATACTATCGCATACGTTCATTTAGATTCAGTTAACGGTACATAAATTAAACGATATTTCATGTCAAATTAATAATTAGTTTCAAACGAATAAGAGAGATCTGGTTAGGCCTCATGGTATGTTGTACCTCAAACAAAGTTTTTAACCAAATAGTGTAAGCAGATAGAAAAGGAAACAAACAGGACGAACGCTGAGTTCTGTGCAGAATGTTGGAAAAGTCATTTACCTCAATGGTAGTGCTTCAGCAAAGACTTGAATTTAGCTAGTCGGTCTGCAAATATATAGTGTTTTCATATTTTTGAAGAAGAAAATCTGTAGGAAAAAAAGATCAAGGAAACAGCAACTGACAGTACTCAGTATTCAGCGTTACCGATGCTGAGCAGACCAGTGAAAGGACATTAATATCTTCGCACAGTAAAAACAGAGAGATTTAATGATGTATTGTTTACGAGGAAGTTGAAATATATGTGCAGCTAATAACGGAAAGGGAGAGTATTGTAACTCGAAATAATTTTCAGACTTTCGCCTATAACAGAAGTTTAATATATTTATCATTTCATTTTTAAATTATAGCATTCACTGTTTTTGTATTGCAGTTTCTTTCCTAAAATTACAAAAATTTCTCTGGAAATGTAAGTTTTCCCTAATGTGAAAAAATGCTCCAAGGTGTAACATCCAAATAACTTCCGGGAATTCAGCCAGGTAACACTTTCAGCGACCGCCGATATTTCGGCGGGAGAACACCCCGCCATTTTCAAGGCAAACTGCAACGGACAGGCGGCGTGCATGCAAATTTAATACCTCGGTTCTGCGACAGAAGCAGGAAAGATAACACACACACTGAACACTAGTGCCACCAAAGATGACCAAAGTCAGAGCTATCGATAGTGAGACTATGAATTCACAGGTGAGGCAGCATTGACTCTGTTCCTCTGTTTTTTGACAAGGGAGAGAGCCGGATTCCAAACAGAGTTTAAACAGAAACCTCCATCCCTGTTAACGAGGTTGCTCGCTAGTTTAATCTCAACTGCCTCCTTAATGACACTGTCCCAATAGCTGGACGTGCATGCCAATATCTCGGTGTTATTATATAACATGGGGTGACCAGTATCAAAGCAATGTTCGGCAATAGCAGATCTATTTGGCTGCTGTAATCGTGTGTGCCGTTTATGCTCAGTACATCTGTCCTCCACGGTCCTGATAGTTTGACCAATATATGCCATACCGCAGCTACAGGGAATACGATACACACCTGCCTTACGCAATCCAAGATCATCCTTAACGGAACTCAAAAGTGCTCTGATTTTAGATGGAGGTCGGAAAACACATTTCACATCGTATTTCCGTAAAATACGACCGATCTTATTGGACGTGTTTCCTACGTAAGGCAAAAAGGCAGTAGACTTAGGTGTTGACCCAGAATTATCATCAATCACCCGATGTACAGTTGGTCGATAGCGCAACGCACGTTCAATCTATCTATCACTATAACCATTTTGACGAAATGTAACTTCAAGATGGGACAGCTCAGCTGGCAAAGTCTCAGCGTCAGAAACGACATGTGCCCTGTGTACCAAGGTACGAAGTACCCCTTCACGCTGAGCCGAATTGTGACAACTATTAGCTTGTAAGTACAGATCGGTGTGAGTACGTTTCCTGTAGACTGCATGTCCCAATGATCCATCGTCCTTCCTCCTAACCAACACGTCGAGAAAGGGAAGGCAACCATCCTCCTCCACCTCCATTGTAAAACGAATGTTCGGGTGGATCGAGTTCAGATGTTCTAGAAAGACATTCAAATTCTCCCTACCGTGAGGCCAAACAACGAAGGTATCGTCAACGTATCTAAAGAAACAGGCGGGTTTTAAAGGCGCCGACTCCAATGCACGTTCCTCGAAGTCTTCCATAAATAAATTTGCGATCACAGGAGACAACGGACTACCCATCGCAACTCCATCTGTCTGCTCGTAATACTGGTCATTAAATAAAAAGTAAGTGGATGTCAACACATGCCTAAAGAGATTAGTTAAATCAGTACCAAACCTGGCTTCAATTAACCGCAACGAATCAGACAGAGGAACACGAGTGAAGAGAGAGACCACATCGAAACTCACTAAAATATCAGAGTCATTCAGCCTCAGTCCCTCCAAACGACGTAAAAAATCAGCTGAGTTCCTGATATGATGTTCACACTGTCCTACTTGTGGACTCAACAGAGAAGCAAGATGCTTGGATACACGATATGTCGGAGCGCCTATGTTACTCACTATAGGACGGAAAGGAACCCCTTCCTTATGAACCTTTGGAAGGCCATATAACCTAGGGGGAACGGCACTGTAGGTGTTAAGCCTCTTGATTGTGTCCTGCGAAAAACCACTTTTCTTCAGGAGGCTGTTGGTCTTTCTCTCAACACTTTTCGTGGGGTCAGCATCGATTCTGCGATACGCTGAATCAGATAGTAAACGTTGCATCTTTTGTGCATAATCAGGTTTATTTAAAACAACGGTGGCATTGCCCTTGTCAGCAGGTAAAATAACAATACTGGGATCGACTTTGAGAGAGCGTAAAGCAGCCCTCTCTGCTGCTATTACATTACTCTTGGGTGGACGAGCCCTAGTCAAAACACGGCATGCCTCCCTCCTAACTTCCTCTGCAGCGTCAGGAGGTAGTTTGCAAACTGCCTGTTCAATTGAACTAATAAAATCAACTACCGGCAAATTCTTCGGAGTGGGTGCAAAATTTAAACCCTTCCCTAGCACGGATAAGGTTGCGTCGTCAAAAGATTTCTCTGTGAGATTTATCACAGAACGTCGAGATATAACATCTTGAAGTTACATTTCGTCAAAATGGTTATAGTGATAGACAGATTGAACGTGCGTTGCGCTATCGACCAACTGTACATCGGGTGATTGATGATAATTCTGAGTCAACACCTAAGTCTACTGCCTTTTTGCCTTACGTAGGAAACACGTCCAATAAGATCGGTCGTATTTTACGGAAATACGATGTGAAATGTGTTTTCCGACCTCCATCTAAAATCAGAGCACTTTTGAGTTCCGTTAAGGATGATCTTGGATTGCGTAAGGCAGGTGTGTATCGTATTCCCTGTAGCTGCGGTATGGCATATATTGGTCAAACTATCAGGACCGTGGAGGACAGATGTACTGAGCATAAACGGCACACACGATTACAGCAGCCAAATAGATCTGCTATTGCCGAACATTGCTTTGATACTGGTCACCCCATGTTATATAATAACACCGAGATATTGGCATGCACGTCCAGCTATTGGGACAGTGTCATTAAGGAGGCAGTTGAGATTAAACTAGCGAGCAACCTCGTTAACAGGGATGGAGGTTTCTGTTTAAACTCTGTTTGGAATCCGGCTCTCTCCCTTGTCAAAAAACAGAGGAACAGAGTCAATGCTGCCTCACCTGTGAATTCATAGTCTCACTATCGATAGCTCTGACTTTGGTCATCTTTGGTGGCACTAGTGTTCAGTGTGTGTGTTATCTTTCCTGCTTCTGTCGCAGAACCGAGGTATTAAATTTGCATGCACGCCGCCTGTCCGTTGCAGTTTGCCTTGAAAATGGCGGGGTGTTCTCCCGCCGAAATATCGGCGGTCGCTGAAAGTGTTACCTGGCTGAATTCCCGGAAGTTATTTGAAAGTTGTATACGCCAGGAGAAACTCAGGTCAAGGTGTAACATGTTCGTGTACCTAGGATCAAATATTCAATTGAAATTTATAAGTGTTATAGTCGAGACAACCTTATCAATACTTTATTTAATAGACTATGTTACATTATTACTCTAATACCAAGCAAACATGAATATGTGAAATTAAATAAAATGGATGTATTATCAAAAACAGTAACATTTGGAAGCAGAGGCTATTGGAAACTAACAAAAATTTCCGTTTTCAAGAAGACATTAAAGAAACTCAGTTAATTTGTAAATATCACATATTAGCCCGGCAAACTATGGCTTAACTATGTACGCGTTATGATATAACTAGTTTCATACATATACAGAATTTCACTCAAAGTAAAATTCTGTAACTGAAGATTTAACAATATCTTCAATATTTTATACAGCACTTCAATGTGTAGAAAAGAACACAGTTACAAATGTCGTACGAAACAAAACCTCACGTCTCACAACAAAAACTGTTGACAATGCCGAAAACCGCTTATGGTAATCTTTAGAGTTCATTCCTTCATGTGATTCTGAAGTCGTTCATTGGATTGAAACACCGAGCAGGAAAAATTGTGTGCTCCTTTATAGTCTACCCTCAAGCCACAACACTTTCCCCTACTGTCAGAAAGTATCAGTAGGTGATGATTTACGTTGTGGTGTGGCCAAATTGACTGTTGTCTGACCGCCGCGATTTCGCTTGAGAATAGCTAGATTAAACTTCAGATAAAAGTCTCAGTTTCACAGATGGAAAAGACTCATGTCACGGCCTGCTTGGATAGCATGAATGGTCCCTTTAAGCACTATCGTAAACATGTAAATATGAGGAATATACAGAACTATAAAACACTGCACAAAGGGAATTTTGCTGGCAGTACTATTTCTGACGCTATCATTCTACGAAACGTGCGGGCTGGTACGAGCAATATATATTTTCGAAATATCTGCTAAATTTCAGTCACTTTTTGTAATGGAAGATATCGTCTCTAAATTCATGCTTGCATAATTTTACCAATTTACGGCAAGTGAGTAATATAATATTATAATGTGACTGGTGCAGTGGAGAGAAAATCCTGCACTGATGTCGCAGTGATTATAGTAATTTTGAGCCTCCGATACATTTTCATTTAACTGGAATTGTGAATAAACTGAAACTTTTTTATCTGGGTGTAAATTTGAGATTTATGTTTTTTATGTTAAAATTTCTTGTAGTCCTATGTTTGTTGCCAATATATGTGGACACATTTGTGTTCTTCAATCACAGAACTTTAATTAAGGCAGAATTTGAGACAGAGAGCACATGTGGCATGTGAGGCCGGTGTGCAGGTAAACTTTTCTGGCTATTAGACGTTCGACATAACAGATACATTTGTTCAGGTTATTTGTCAAGTGTCCACTGCAGTTGTAAAATAAATTAACAAAAATATAATTCTTTCTGTTTTAGCAGTATTAGCTTGTCACGAGAATGTTGTCTTCGACTGAAGTAATTATGGACCTATAAAGGAATACTGTCATTGAACAGAAGGTTGATCTATCCATTAAAGTACTTTACTACACATTGTCCTATCAGACATGATATGCCGTTGTCTTCCTCCGACCTGAGAATGGGCTCTACTCGGGTAGTTGGAATAAATGGCAGTGTGTGTGTGTGTTTGTGTGTGTGTGTGTGTAAGTGGGGGCCGGGGTGGACACTTGCAGTGAAACTAAGTTCTTTTCATATACACAGAGAATGGCCAGAAGACTTGGCCAATTCGTAGTTAAGTACCAGGCCTTTGCTTTTCTACCTGGTGTTACCCTGTGCATCCATAAATATTGTATTATTAAAAGATTAACTGAATTATACACGTGGCTCGATGTCTAAGTACAGGAGTGTCACAACACAGCTCCAAACGTTCTCGATTCGCTCCCCATTTAGTTCTCGAACTTTTTTCTATCTCTTATCATGCGTTTCATTCTTGCCAAGTATTTGTATAAATGGAAGAGCTGTAGTTGCATCATGGCTCGGCGTCCACTGGCTGGGTAGTTCAAAGGTCAGAGGAAGGACAGAAAATATCACTTACAATAGGGCCGTGCCTTGAAAACACCTTTACATTGCTTAGTCTGTGACACAAACATTGATCTTTTTTCATATTATACTACACATTTTTAATGCAGGTGAAATGTTAGCAAGCTTCTACATTTCTACTGATCAGTAAACAAGAGTCTTGTTATCTGGTTTCAAGTGAAACGGAATAAAAGGTTGTGAACAAATGCCAATAAATTTGTATTGTTTCATTATGCTCGAAGCAAGAGGAATTGAGTAATTGCTAGAAACGGCCTCGCCTGAGGCGGGAGGGCAGAATGGCGAGGTTTCTGCTGTACTTACGGCGTCGCGCCTTCTCGCTGAAGCTCATGGCGCGTCCGAGCGCCAGCTCGCCCTTGACCGCCTTGAGGCTCCGCAGGATCTCATCCGGGTCGCGCATGTGGCGCGTGCAGCTGCTGCGGCGCCGCTCTTTGTTGTACGTAGCAGGTGGGATGTCCGGGTCTGCAAACATCACCACAGGTTACCACGGACTGCGCATCATCCGACTTAATTCGACTACATTCCATTATCCTCGTTTTGCTTCTGTTGATGTTCATCTTATACCCTCCTTTCAAGACACTGTCCATTCCGTTCAACTGCTCTTCCAAGTCCTTTGCTGTCTCTGACAGAATTACAATGTCATCGGCGAACCTCAAAGTTTTTATTTCTTCTCCATGGATTTGAATACCTACTCCGAATTTTTCTTTTGTTTCCTTTACTGCTTGCTCAATATACAGATTGAATAGCATCAGGGAGAGACTACAACCCTGTCTCACTCCCTTCCCAACCACTGCTTCCCTTTCATGCCCCTCGACTCTTATAACTGCCATCTGGTTTCTGTACAAATTGTAAATAGCCTTTCGCTCCTTGTATTTTACCCCTGCCACCTTCAGAATTTGAAAGAGAGTATTCCAGTCAACTTTGTCAAAAGCTTTCTCCAAGTACTGGTTAAAACTAGAAGACAGTTCTTTAACCATATGCACACATAGATACACAGGTTCATTGTGTCGAGCACGTAGGCAGCTTGGTTCCAGTCTCTCGACTGGCCTCTTTCTAACCAGTACACGACCACCACTGACAAAGAGGCAGAGCAGCTTTCATTAGAAAATGCAACAGACTTACACGCTGTCCTCCCATAAGAAGTAGCAAACGGCGGCGGTATGGCATCAGTGGAATGCACGTTACTGGTCGTCTGTCTCGGAGCTGTCTTTGAATTAACCGTTTTGTAACTGTTCGTTGCGTCACAGTGGTGCCAACAGATGCTCATATTGCTGCTGCAGATGCAATACGATTCACGAGATCTATAGTCTGAACGTGATACTCTTCCCTCTCTGTAGTGCCACGTCCCTGTCCGGAGTCAGATCTTCTTGCGACCGCACATTGTCATGACCACGGCTGCTAGCAATCTTCAGTGGCTACATTCCTGCCAGATCTTTGGGCGCAATATCGCAGAAGAAACATCCAACTTCTCCCAGCTTTATTGCACAACCTCATTCAAACTCAGTGAGGTGTTGGTAATAGCGTCTTTGTCGCCTTAAAGGCATTCTTGACTAACATCAACTCACCACGTCCAATCTCAAAGGTAAATAACGTTCAAGACTGTTACAGCGTGTATTTAAAGCAAACCTACCGCCGTTGGATAAGCAGCTGCCAGTAGCAAGTCGTATACTCCTAGCTCACTTATTTGTTACATAGTTTAATTCTTAATTTCTTTGCGTGTTTTTGGGTACTTGCATTGTTTAATTCATAAATTTCGGGCGTATTATAGTATTTGAGAGTTGTAGCATCGCGTTTTAGTACCTGAATTGTGTAAATTCGCGTAGTCGTTTGTCTTCTGTTTTTGTTTTGAACGGCCAGTGTCGGTTGGTCACAGCCAGTGTGCTCCCTGCCGCCGTTGGATAAGCAGCTGCCAGCAGCAAGTCGTATACTCCTAGCTCACTTATTTGTTACATAGTTTCGTATAGGAGGTGTAATTTCGAGTTTTAGTTACTGTAATCGTAAATTCAGGCAGATTGTAGCGCAGTCGTTAGGCATTTGTACAGGTTAGTTCATACATTCTTTGCGTGTTTCCCTTGCGTTATCTAGGCACGGACTCGTGTTTCAGTAACTGTTGTTCAACATCGATTAGAATGGACAGGGACTCTGATTGCTGTGTTCGGGTGAGGGCTGAGTTGGCATCCCTTCGCTCACAGCTGCAGGCGACGCTGACTTCGGTCGCGCAGCTTGAGGCTGTTGCCAATGGGCACCACTGTGGGAAGCCGGACTAGGGTATCACGGGGATGGCAACCTCGTCCCGTCTGTCCCCAGATGGGTCTGCCGCTGTGGTTGCCCCGGTTGCTGCCCGCAGTGGGGCTGAGCCCTCACCTGTGGTTGATTGGGAGGTCGTTCCAAGGCGTGGCAGGCAGCGAAAGACGTCCCCGGAGGCTGATCAGAAAGCCTCCCTGGTGCGTCTGCCAAACAGGTTTCGGGTACTGTCTCTGGCTGAGCCAGATGCAGCTGCCTGCCCTGTTTCAGAGGATGATTCTCAGCCTTCAAAGCCCAGGAAATCGCAGAGGGTGGGCTTATTGGTTGTTGGGAGCTCCAATGTTAGGCACGTCATGGGGCCCGTTAGGGATATGGCGGCTAAGGAGGGGAATAAATCCAGTGTGCACTCCGTGTGCATTCCAGGTGGAGTCATTCCTGATGTGGAAAGGGTCCTTCCGGATGCCATGAAGAGCACAGGGTGCAGCCAGCTACAGGTGGTGGCACATGTCGGCACTAATGATGTGTATCGCTTTGGATCTGAGGAAATTCTCTCTGGATTCCAGCGGCTATCTGATTTGGTAAAGGCTGCCGGTATTGCTTACGAGATGAAGGCAGAGCTCACCATCTGCAGCATCGTTGACAGAACCGACTGCGGACCTTTGGTGCAGAGCCGGGTGGAGGGTCTGAATCAGAGGCTCAGACGGGTTTGCGACCATGTTGGCTGCAGATTCCTTGACTTGCGACATAGGGTGGTGGGGTTTCGGGTTCCGCTGAATAGGTCAGGAGTTCACTACACTCAGCTGGTGGCTACACGGGTAGCGGAGGCTGTGTGGCGTGGACTGGGCGGTTTTTTAGGTTATAAGGCCTCGGGAGAGTACGGGGTGGGCTGCAATCTCAAAGGGTGCATGGCAAATGCAGGACGTGCTTGGATCAAGGAACAGTCGGAATTGTAGTTATAAATTGGTAGTTGTGCTGGGAAAGTCCCTGAGCTTCAAGCGCTAATAGAAAGCACAGAAGCTGAAATCGATATAGGTACAGAAAGCTGGCTAAAGCCTGAATTAAGTTCTGCAGAAATTTTTACGATGTCTCAGACGGTGTTCAGGAAAGATAGATTAGGCAGAATTGGTGGTGGAGTGTTTGTGCCTGTCAGTAGTGGTTTATCTTGTAGTGAAGTCGAAGTAGATACTCCGTGCGAATTGGTATGGGTAGAGGTTATACTTAACAGCCGAGCTAAGTTAATAATTGGCTCCTTCTACCGACCCTCAGACTCCGATGATATAGCTGCTGAACAGTTCAGAGAAAATGTGAGTCTCGTAACAAATAAATACCCCACTCATACGGTTATAGTTGGTGGGGACTTCAACCTTCCCTCGATATGTTGGCAAAAATACTTGTTCAAAACCGGTGGTAGGCAGAAAACATCTTTCGAGATTGTCCTAAGTGCTTTCTCCGAAAATTATTTCGAGCAGTTAGTCCACGAACCAATGCGAACTGAAATGGTTGCGAAAACACACTTGACCTCTTAGCCACAAACAATACAGAGCTAATAGAGAGCATCATGACTGTTACAGGGATTATTTATCACAAGGTCGTTGTAGCTAGGCTCAATACCGTTTCTTCCAAATCCACCAGAAACAGACGCAAAATAATTTTATTTAAAAAAGCGGATAAAGTGTCAGTAGAAGCCATCCTAACAGACAATCTCCATTCCTTCCGAACTGACTATGCAAATGTAGACGAGATGTGGCTCAAATTCAAAGATATAGTAGCAACAGCAATTGAGAGATTCATACCTCATAAATTGGTAAGAGATGGAACTGATCCCCCATGGTACACAAAACAGGTCCGAACGCTGTTGCAGAGGCAACGGAAAAAGCATGCGAAGTTCAGAAGAACGCGAAATCCCGAAGATTGGCTAAAATTTACAGACGCGCCAAATTTGGCACGGACTTCAGTGCGAGATGCCTTTAATAGGTTCCACAACGAAACATTGTCTCGAAATTTGGTAGAAAATCCGAAGAAATTCTGGTCGTATGTAAAATACACAAGCGGCAAGACGCAGTCAATACCTTCGCTGCGCAGTGCCGATGGTACTATTACCGACGACTGTGCCGCTAAAGCGGAGTTATTGAACGCAGTTTTCCGAAATTCCTTCACCAGTGAAGACGAATGGAATATTCCAGAATTTGAAACACGAACAGCTGCTAGCATGAGTTTCTTAGAAGCAGATACCTTAGGGGTTGCGAAGCAACTCAAATCGCTTGATACGGGCAAGTCTTCAGGTCAAGATTGTTTACCGATTAGGTTCCTTTCAGATTACGCTGGTACAATAGCTCCCTACTTAGTAATCATATACAACCGCTCGCTCACCGATCGATCTGTACCTACAGATTGGAAAATTGCGCAGGCCGCACCAGTGTTTAAGAAGGGTAGTAGGAGTAATCCATCGAACTACAGACCTATATCATTGACGTCGGTTTGCAGTAGGGTTTTGGAGCATATGCTGTATTCAAACATTATGAATCACCCCGAAGGGAACGATCTATTGATACGTAATCAGCATGGTTTCAGAAAACTTCGTTCTTGTGCAACGCAGCTAGCTCTTTATTCGCACGAAGTAATGGCCGCTATCGACAGGGGATCTCAAGTTGATTCCGTATTTCTAGATTTCCGGAAAGCTTTTGACACCGTTCCTCACAAGCGACTTCTTATCAAGCTGCGGGCCTATGGGGTATCGTCTCAGTTGTGCGACTCGATTCGTGATTTCCTGCCAGGAAGGTCGATGTTCGTAGTAATAGACGGCAAATCACCGAGTAAAACTGAAGTGATATCAGGTGTTCCCCAGGGAAGCGTTCTGGGACCTCTGCTGTTCCTGATCTACATAAATGACCTGGGTGACAATCTGAGCAGTTCTCTTAGGTTGTTCGCAGATGATGCTGTAATTTACCGCCTAGTAAGGTCATCCGAAGACCAGTATCAGTTGCAAAGCGATTTAGAAAAGATTGCTGTATGGTGTGGCAGGTGGCAGTTGACGCTAAATAACGAAAAGTGTGAGGTGATCCACATGAGTTCCAAAAGAAATCCGTTGGAATTCGATTACTCGATAAATAGTACCATTCTCAAGATTGGCAATCCAACTGAGTACCTGGGTGTAAAAATTACGAACAACTTCAGTTGGAAAGACCACATAGAAAATATCGTGGGGAAAGGGTGCAAAAAAGGGCAGCTCGTTTTGTATTATCACATAATAGGGGAGAGAGTGTGGTAGATATGATACGCGAGTTGGGATGGAAGTCATTAAAGCAAAGACCTTTTTCGTCGCGGCGAGATTTATTTACTAAATTTCGGTCACCAACTTTCTCTTCCGAATGCGAAAATATTTTGTTGAGCCCAACCTACATAGGTAGGAATGATCATCAAAATAAAATAAGGGAAATCAGAGCTCGAACATAAAGGTTTAGGTGTTCGTTTTTCCCGCGCGCTGTTCGGGAAGGGAATAGTAGGGAGATAGTATGTTTGTGGTTCGATGAGCAAAAAATGTGTGTGAAATCTTATGGGACTTAACTGCTAAGGTCATCAGTCCATAAGCTTACACAGTACGTAACCTAAATTATCCTAAGGACAAACACACACACCCATGCCCGAGGGAGGACTCGAACCTCCGCCGGGACCAGCCGCACAGTCCATGACTGAAGCGCCTCAAACCGCTCGGCTAATCCCACGCGGCGTTCGATGAGCCCTCTGCCAATCACTTAAATGTGAATTTCAGAGTAATCATGTAGATGTAGATGCACCCTGTAGTGATGCTACTAGCACCACTTTTATTCGACTGTCACGAAATTTGAACAAACATCATTTTTCAGAAGTAGAAACGAGCCTAGCGATGTTCGTTTGTGTCGGACAACTCCTTCTTGGTGTTACGATTTTTGTTTCCGTCAGTGTAGATCTTCATGTACGAAGTCTATCTGTTATTGGTTAGAAATTCTTATAAAACTTTTTACTGCTTATGATATGTGCGTGGAAAAAGAGTGTTTGAAGACGCCAGTGTGCTACACTCCAGTGGTCCAAAATTAACTAGAGCTGCATATACAGAAGTGCACTTGGCATGAAATTTCGTAGATGAATGGGTAATATGTGGTAGTCCGATTTTTCCTGTATTTACAGGATTTTAAAAAGAAAAGTTTCTCCGAGATAGACTGCTTCAGACAAGCCGCGATAAGCAGTGTAGATGACTGGTTTGCGAAATCATATTACCCTGAATATGGACTGGAGCTTGTGGAAAATACGCATATTCATTACACGTTTGCGCCTCTGATAATTTAGGCTGCTCGTCTGGAGGAAGATGCAATCGATTTTATTCCTATGCTTTTGCAACCACGGATTGATAGAAATAAAATGTTTGTTGATGACTTACCTTCTGAGTGCTAACATTCCACCAGACAATTACTGTATTACTTCACAGTTGTCTTCAGATTTTGTGTGACTAAGGACGAACACATTCATAAATCCCATTAATCGTTCGTCTTAATTTGGTGTTAAGGAACGGTGTGCTAGGGAACCTTCTATCGGTTGGAGCAGGGTCACGTCACTATGTATTGTTTACTGTTGCAGAATATGCGGGAAGTAATCACCGCATAATTAAAGAAATTCTCCAGCGAGAGCAAAACTAAGCAGATCTAACACCGGCCTACCCTGACATTTTCACAACAGTCCTGATATATCAAAGAGAACCTACAGCTGTTGCAAAAGCTGACTGTTTTTTTCCCAAGCTAAAAATATTTAAAAAAACAGGTTATGGTGCTAGAGGTACACACTCAAAATGAATTTCTTGAGGGACATCGTCTTTCCATCATTGTCCGCATTTGATCTATTTTCCAATACAGTCAATGGCAAAAAGACGATGTCCATCGAAAAATTAAAAAAATACTTACGTTCTATACAGCTAACAGTTAACTGAATAGGAGAATGGTGGTGTGTACGGTCACAGGACTGTGCGAGTGAAGAGAGAGAGAGAGATTAACAGAAATATTGAAAACCTTAACCTTTGATACTCGAAGCAAGACACCTTATATCTCGCAAAAATCTGCTGTGAGAGATGGTGTGTGCGCGATTTTTTGCTGTCTTGAGAATGGGTTGGGGACAGGAGGGTATGTCGTCCTCATGTTAGGAACTCGCCCTGCGCCCTCATTACCGAGTTTACGCCAATAGTTTACTCCAGTGGAATAGTGTGGACTGGTGTTAATCTTTTAAGCTCCAACTTCGGCATCTGCCCGCGAGAGGTTGCAGGCACCAGACGAAATAATCAGCTTCGGCACAGTGCTGAATAAATTCCAAGAAAGCGTTACTTGGAGGCCATTCTGGTGCTGATCCAATTCTTCTGACTAGTAAACCTTTGTTTCGTTAAAGAAGCGAACTCTCAAGCACAAAATAGTTTCAGACTTCTGTTTATTGGGGTGGGGTGGGGGTGGGGGTGGGGTAGGAGTGATTGGGAGGTGTTAGCGAGAAAACAGCTTTGTAAATGTTTGAAATTATGTTTAGAGTTTGTTGGAAGCGGCTAAGTGCTTTCCTCTCAAATAATGGGTGAATGTATTCGGGGTACCTGCGCACCATGAATTACGTTTCATCAAAATACATACAGAGTTTCAAATAGTAATACTTGTCTTATTGTGTTAAACTATATTTGGATTACATCTCTTAATGAGCGGATTACGGTATCATTTTAAAGTTTTAAATTTGGTCACTAATTATGTGAAATACTGAAAACAAAACTTTTCCTGTTACATAGGCAACCTGCAACTGGGATAGGGTTAATATGCCTCGACTCAGTCACAATAATACAGACGATGGTAAATTAAGGCCGATACTGCCGAACAGTACTAGATTAATATGAATGCGTCAATGCAAACACTTGCCCTTGGCTGCGTCGCCCTGCTGCGACTGGAAGGACGACCTCCTGGAGCCGGGCAGCGAGCGCGAGAAGTCCCTGCCCAGCTGGTAGGTCTCCACCTCGAGCTGCTCAGATTGGCTGGAGCCGCGCCGCGAGCTGCACGCCGAGCCCAGCAGCCACGCGTGGTCCGGGTGCAGCAGGCTCGGCTCGGGGGAACCCCCGGACCGCTCGTCGCTCTCCTTGTCATCTGCAAACACACGCACACACCGCCTCTCGCAGTCACAGCAGTAACAGGTAGCGAACGTACGTGAGTACCACAGACACACGGCAAAGCAAAGACCAGCAGTAAAATTAGTGCATAACACCACTCGGGAAATGCTACTGAAGTCTCCGTCAACACGTCCAATGGTAGGAAAAAATGTCGTTTATTGACCGAATCTCGCAGGATTACCAGAAAAAAAAGAAAACTCATCTAAATATGAATATTAGATACAAATATTGGTGCTTTCGTCAGTCCATTTAGAGGTCACACGCATGGGGAAACCGCTGATTTCACGCTCAGTGATTGCGAATTGGAGGTAGAAAGCGACACAGTCACGTACCATCTGTAAGCAAATAGTTACATAAGCCATGTATAGAGGCCGTCAACCGTCGAGGAAGCCAGGGTTTCAGACCGAGAAGAGTTCCAGCGAGCAGAAGAGTTCAAGATTCACAAGTCTCAGATGATCAACAGCCTACAGTATATACTATGTGAAGAAGCATTATACTCAGTTAAGCTTGTACTCTAAGAAGGACGAGTAAAGCTCGTCTATAGCTCTGGTCTAAGGTTATTGGTTTCCATCGTACTTTTTTCTAGATGTACTTGCTGTATGTATGTATATCACTGTGACGAGTAGTTGAGCCTAAGGGTTTGAGTAGAGGAATAGAATCTGCCACTTCCACGGTTCGTGGTGTATAATACCATACGCTGTGTATACTCGACTCGTAATAAAGCTATAGGCTATAGGCCGATGTGATCATTTGTTCTGGTAATTGACTGGAGAATCCAGTAAGCTATATCTATGCTTTACATTTACTGAGTTGTAAAGTAGTCTCTGTGATCTTCTGGATGTTCACTGCAAACCCCTGAAGAACCAATGAAAAGCGGACGAGGAAGCGAAGCCAGAGTCTCATTTTCTTACCGTCGTCGTGTCTACCTCCTTAGGTCAACGTCTACAACCAAAGAGACCTGAGCTTGGCTCCATCGCCGTTACACTCCCGTACGTAGCCGCTTGGATACCAAGGAACGGATACTCTCAAATCCCGTATTACCTCTGATCTGAGCATGAGTTTCTGAGTGAGTACGTTGCGACCTACGTCGCATTGAAGCATGAACATGTAGAGGACTAACACTTCCACCAAATTTGATGGCATCGACTTGATTTTTGAAAGTAGGCAAGAGGAAGTTAAAAATATGAAATTCAGATACTCCACAGAAAACCTGGACCAGTGGATGTGAAAAGGCAAAAGTCCGAGACAAGAAAAGTATCTATATTTGCTAGAGACATTGCGGAAATAATGGCAAGTGAGATGTGGAAGGTGTGCACTGACCAGAGAAGGACCTCTGCTGGAAGTCGGTCCTGCGCAGCAGCCGCTGGGCCAGCTCGCCGGCCAGGGACCCACGTGGCGACACCTGCGGCGATTTGCCGCCCGCGGCGCGCAGGTTGCGGGGATCCTCCAGGCGGTACCACACTGGGCGGTCCTCCAGGAACGCCTTCTGCAGCTCCACCGAGCACTCGCCTGTCGACATCAATCCATGCATCCGTCACTGCTCCTGTAGGCTTGCAGCTCGCCCAAGCACACTGTCCACTCGCAGACGAGGGCCTCGCTGTACCGTGGGTAAAAAGTTCTCGGTTTATTTGCCACGTCGGATAAAATCCCGAGCTCTCTGTGACTTCCCCTGTCATCGTCGTCAGTAGCTAAGTCTGGAAATGTTGATGAAGGAAACAATTGCCAGCTCAGCGTTTTATCCGATCCTGACGCAGCAAGTAAATCCAGAACTTTTTATCCATGAACTCCATCGAGAAACACTTCCTAGCAAACACTGTAACGTTATTTTCTTCGGAATCAGAGACAGTGAACAAACAGACTCATACACAGTGATATTAAAATTAGTAGTTTACAGCTTATCGTTTAGTTTCATGCGCAAAGAGCCAGCATGCCAGACACTTAATAGAACCAGACCGGTAGTCAATCCGCACACTGTATTAGCGTCCATTGCTACGGTACACCATCCAGTCTGTCGGTTTTAGGCAATTTCTTACGCTTCTTTAGGCATACGCTGACATTATCTTCAATCTCCTTCTCAAAAAACACGGTACACAAACAGTTAATATGCGATTACACAAACAAAAAGCTTACGCTGTTCACAAAGAGATGGCTTATCACTTTCCTCCCTCAGGTTGACCAACGATTATGGTGACCAGAAAGGCATCCATTTCCCACTGACTCGAGGGACTTAGTCAGATGGTCCGTAGGGCATAGATCACGTCTTACACAATCACATTAGTCTTGCAAAAAGTCAGGCAGAAATTACATGAGCATAGATGAGATCTATTCCTCACAGCCCACGAATGCGAAATTTGTGAAAATTATTCAATCCTTTGGGCTAACATTCGATTGATAACTGACTTGGAACCCTCACCCACCAACCATTCAAAAGAATGCCACTCTAAACTAACACTTATGAAGCTTTTAGCCAGTCGAATATGCGAAATAAATTCTCTGACTACGATATATATCAGCAAGAAAAGCATACGTTCCATCCGCACTGTGGCAGAACGCCACATATAGTTATTTAAAAAAAAAGTAAACAAATAGAGTTTTTGTATTCTGATGAATAATTCGTCATGTGACGCTAGAAGTTTTAAAGTATGCTGTGTTTTGTGCAACGAATATTAACATTTGGAACAAAAAGAAATTATTTTTACGGAGATAATGATATAGAACCTTCTCTACTTTATCTGCGTTGGTCAACGAAAAAGACCAAAGACATTGTATCAGGTTATTCACTCTCGTGTCTTCGACTCTTGTGTGGATGATAGGCCTCATTATACGCTGGATATAATTGTGTGTAAGTTCCGTAAAACTATTCAGAATATAAATAATATTCCCATGTAGTAACATTTACTTTTTGTACAGCTCGCACCTCTCATATGAGTGAATCAATGTTTTGTGTAAATTTGTTGTTTTAGCGTGTGCACCGGACGGGGCCACAATTTCGGTAGCAGCATAGGTAGTCATTACCCCGGCAAAACAATTATTCTTATTAAATCATTTCTTAAATGTTAGTGTAAATGCAGGAGGGTTCTCTGTTTTTCTCATTCAGTGTTGTAAAGTCAGTAAAATTAATGTAAAGCTTCAATCATCAATATTTTCGTTGCAGTGAGTCCGGTAAAATGTCAACTGGCCGCTTGACGACAGATGACGAGAAACTCCTTAGCTTTGACTTGCTAATGAAAACTAATTAAAGCAATTTATTACCTTTCATGAAAACAAAAATATCTCAGGTATTAATTGTCGTTTTAAAATTGGTACATAATTAAACTAGTTGCCTTTAGGCCCACTGAGAACTAATTTTTATTACAACGTTCCGTATAATATACGTAGATTTTTATTAATAATAGCAACCACTCACGCAAACTTAACCGCAGAAGGCGCTGAGTCGCGCACTGTTTCAAAAATCCAAAGTAAGTGCTCGTGGTGGTATTGAGTTTGCTTAGCAGTCTCATGCTAGCCAAAACCAGAAAAATGGTTCAAATGGCTCTGAGCACTATGGGACTTAACATCTTAGGTCATCAGTCCCCTAGAACTTAGAACTAGTTAAACCTAACTAACCTAAGGACATCACACACATCCATGCCCGAGGCAGGATTCGAACCTGCGACCGTAGCAAACTCGCGGTTCCGGACTGCGCGCCTAGAACCGCGAGACCACCGCGGCCGGCTAGCCAAAACCAGAACCCAATGCTGATGATGACCATTTCTCTTTAAATCAAGTATCACAACAGAAATAGGAAATTACAATTTTACATAATATTATCACCCACCAAATAAAAAATATTATTATGTTTTTTTATATACCAACACATCACCTAAGCAAGTGTTGCAAGGATTTCCGTTTGTTCCAAAATCTACCTGTCCCTTCAAATCCTTGAACGTCATGTACCCCGACCAACTTTCCATGCCCCTTTACTCTTTCCCACCATTACCCAGTATCGCCTGATAAAATTGCCATACCTCGTCAAACATGTGGAATTCTTTCTGAGTCGTATGTTTGCTACAAAATCGAATCCTGATAGCCCAGTACGTTACCAATGTCTGAGGACGATGCCTGCCATCGTGCTTGTCTCACCACAGCCCACCTTCCATACATCTCTCACATTACACCTTATTTTTTTTTAAGTTAATTTCAATCACTATCCCCTCATAGACCCTAATATCATTCCTCAGATCGAACCATTCTGTTAACTACAACCATCATCTTCTACAACACCAAATTAAGGCAACATGCACCCTTTCACTATATAACTGCGTTTCTATCAATCCGCTACCACCAACATACCTTGTTTTCACTCTTTCCAATACGCATTCTACATCCCTTCTCACATCACCTTCTACCAAATCATATCTTTATCGAAATCCCTCATCTAAAATGTGTTCCCAGGAGCCTTACAGTTTTCAATACCGCACGTATCATCTCATCATTCCTACCAATGTTTTTAGTGTTTTTTATTGTTTAACTCAAAAGCCGAAGAGTGGCAGCATGGGGATTATCAGTCGGATCGCCACCCAACTCGGGGAATGGAAATACCAAATAAATAAATAAAAACTACTTTCA
This sequence comes from Schistocerca nitens, assembly GCF_023898315.1. Lineage (NCBI taxonomy): Eukaryota > Metazoa > Arthropoda > Insecta > Orthoptera > Acrididae > Schistocerca > Schistocerca nitens. Next base: position 440,164,667 of record NC_064617.1, on the reverse strand, counting down.
CATGTGGAAAGCATTCCAATACAACTAGACACAGCTGATGCGTCATCGGGGCTTGACTTGGTATCATAACGCCTCTCTTTACTACATATTATGCTTCATAATTCATTTGTCCACATCGGAGTTCGAAAATACGTGTCAGGCACAGACTGTGATTTATCGGGCTGTAGTACGCTCTGTCTTTTTTTCAGTACAACTGTCCACATCAAATGCGAAGTTTATGGTGGAAGATTAGCTATCGGATTCAACCTATTGGATTAAACCGTTAACACAATGAAGCTGAACCACTATAACAAATTCGAGACTCCGAGGAGATAGGTAAGAACATAATACTGACTACGGAAAATTGGAAAATGGGAAAGGTTTTTATAATTGGCCAACTACAATATACTCCATCTACAAGTTGGTACACGTAGGAAGAGTCTTATAACCAACGCTAATGCAGCACAGCACTCACCGAGGAAGACGCTGTCACGGTCGGGGCAGAAGTCCCAGAGGGTGACCTCCAGACTGCGCTCCATCAGGTCCTCACCCGGCACGTTGGGAAAGTCGAAGGTTGCGTTCCAGATTGGGTTTTGCGTCGGCTCTGCCACGCTCGACTTGACGACGTGCTGCTCGTTCCTGAAAATCACATACCGTTTTATCCGCAGATGAGGTGAGGAAGTTTGCTATTGTCGGTCGACGTTTCTTGATTTCTCAGGATAGTAGTTTTATTTTAATCTCTTACAACTTCTACAGAACACGGGCAGATATGTGTGTGAGCATACCGTGCGTTATCTGTTTCCCAAAATATGAATGGTTTTCACCCATTACGACTTGTGTACGAAGCTTTTAATTCATATAACAATGAACAAATAAAACAACATCTTGTGCCAATAGCACTTTACTGTATCCACTAAGTATTCCGAGGGTTACATTCACGATAATCAGTGGGTGAATTTCTTTGTTTTACATCTTCAATCGTATTAGTGGCTTCAACATGAGACTGATTGTTAATTGCTAGTGAGATGATAATGAAGGTCATGTACTCGTTCCATTTCGTATGTGCACCAGAAGTAAAACAATGGCTGCATTCATATGTGGTGCTGCCACCTACCGTCTATGAGTGGTTGTTGCACGTTGATGTCGAACTTAGGCGGTGGTCACATTAATGTGACTGATTCGCATAGAAACATACATAAAATGCTTTAATATAATAGTAATAATTGTGTTCATTAATACTTAGTTCGTCGCTCTAGTGTAATATTTCTTTGTGTCGACAGTCTCTCACATTTGGTGCTGCATGCCACATTGCCTCTGCTGTGCCTCACCCGCAACCATCATCGTCAAGTATTTTCGGAACATATTGGAATTTCTGTCTTCCCCTATTGTTTTTACCCTCTACAGGTTCCTTAAGTACCATGAAAGTTATTACTTGATGTCTTAATATTTATCGTATTATTCTGTCTCTTCTTCTTCTCATTGTTTTCCACATGTTCTTCTCGCTGATTCTGCAGACAATGTCCTCATTTCGTATGTCTACCTAATTTTCAACATATTTATATATCACATCTTCTCAAACTCTTTGAGTCTTTTCTTTTCCGGTTTACAAGAAAATTGGCGTCATACAAAATCGAAGCGTTATATCATCATTGGTATTTAACTCAGTACTACGTTTGTGAACACAGATCTGTGATCGTATGAATGGTAGGACTGCTATTTATTTCAGTCATCTCCACGTATGATCAGCACAATCAGTGTTCCCGTTAGATTTAGGGTTCCTTATCCCTTTAAAACAGAACGCTTACGTATTCACTTTGTTATCCGTCTGTATGTCTCTCTGTTAAAACCCCTTTTTCTCAGGAACAAGTAGATGTATCAAGTTGAAACATATCTCACGTACCAAGGCATACGGTAGCTTGGCGGTGTAAAACGTTTAAGCTTCTAAGTCAATGAGACCAAAAAAAATTTTGATACTCACAAGCACACCACAGGGTATTCCTCGTTGACCTCGAATCACGAAATTTGCTAAGAAGCAGGGTTTCACAGTAGGAGCAAAAGAAAAAAATTCGAAAATTGTTAATTTGTAATTATTTCACACGAAAATCTCTTTGATCATTTCTTATCTGTTTGTCTGTCTGTCTGTTAATGCCAGTTCCTGTCAAAAACCGGCAGACGTGTAAAGTTAAAATTTATGTCTCATACTAAGGTCTGTGGTCCTTTGGCGGTGTAAAACGTTTAAGTTCCAAAGCCAAGGAAATAATAACATATGTAGTCATTTATGTCATATATTTTGATAGTTGTAAACTCACTCATTAAAACCTATAGCGTACGTCGCAGGGCCCCACGATCATGAAATTTAGCAGGAGGCAATGTTCCACAGTACAAGTAAAGAAAAAAAAAATCCGAAAACTGTTAAACTGTAATTCTATCGTATCAAAAATATATTTTTGTCATTTGAACTTATATTGCATTTGTAATTCGTCAACAGAAATATATTACTCCGGTAGTCGGAAGACAGGTGGTTTTACGTATCATAAAATTATATATTTCGGCAATAGTTCCGAAAGGATCGGCAGACAATTGAGGTTTAAAAGTATTGAACAGGCTTTCTTCATTCCCAATAACGTTGGCACAAAGTATAGGCACAGAGAACATTCCACTTGTTCCAAATACAATATAATGCAACCGGGGTGTATTGCATCACTTGCAGTGAGTGCCCCATGCGATATATCGGACAAACAGGCAGGAGATTTAGCACAGGTTCAAAGAACAGCTTAGCTTTTCTAGCTCAAAAACTGCCTTGAGTACCCACCTTCGTCAGCAGAGGCATTCCGTCATCGATCTCACTATAACTAAGGGCCACACTTTAAGTGTCCTGGAGAAGGTAGAAATTATGAGATCCATTAGTCGTTTTCCACACCAAATCCTGAATGGACAAACGGAGTTGAGACATCATAGCATTTTGCCAATTTTTCACTGCCTTACATGAGTGGACATAATACTCTATACTTTCTTCACCCAGTCCCTTTTTTTCCGTTCTCGTCTTTAAGATTTTCCTCACCTCGCTTCCCTACTTCCTATACATCCGTCTCATTATCTTAGGTTTTCCACCTCTTCCTTGCAAGTACGTTTTCAAAGTTTTTGTAAATTTCCTTAAATTTTATCTATTGTTAATAAATATCAAAATTCACTACTGTCTTGGATTCAAAGTGAAGAATTTTTGAAGTATTTTTGCTAAACAATAATTTTTAGAAATGTAATGTACTTAATGTTTTTTTTTTAAGTTTTAAGGTTTATTCAGTGAACTCTGCCGGCACATTTGTTTCGTTGCCCAAATATACGCACATGATGTCCCTCTTTTAAGCTCTAGTTTGAGCATAACTTACGCGTGTTATTAACGAAAAAGTCAGCTGTCACATCATATTGATATTCTACAGATTGTTTTTAAAAAAGGTTTTTGTACCTTTTATCTCAATATTCCAGTTTTCATTCACCATTCGTGTAATCCCCAAAGACCACCAATCATTCGATTGAGCCTGCTCTCATCAGCTCACGCGCGAGCCGTCCACAGGCAAGCTGTTTACTTTCTTGTCAGTGTGACAGACCACGAGGCCGCGCCTCCTGTACACGGTTGCGTATAGACAGGAGAAGCGGTAAGTGCGCTTTTCAGGTTCTGATTTTCCGCTAATAGCTATTTACTTGAAAATTTGTTTGGTAGAACTTTCCTCCATTGTGTGGCGGCCACTTCTTGGTTTTTCATTCTGGCCCAAAATTAGGTCTTAATAGTTTTCGTTTATTTCCTCCTTACAAATACATCACTATGGTACGATTTGTATAAGAGCCACCCACTACGTTGGAATCTGGCTTTTTTACTCTATGACACATCGTGTTTTAGCGGTGTTTTGTTTTGATGGACAACGCGTGTCGGGTAAAAATATTCGGAGTTCTTCCGCTCTAATGTTTTAGTCATGTAAGTAGTAACATTTTGATACTCTCCGGTAAAAGTTTTTAATATTTAAATATTTTTTTAAAATATTAAAATAATTTACTGTACCAGTGTATTTTTTGAAGAACTAGATCAACCGTGGGATGAGTTCTCCTCGTATGATACAAAATTAATCATAGGTCATTTTAATGCGAAGATAGGGAAGGAGGAAGCATTCCGTCCTACAATTTGGAAAGAAAGTTTGCGTAACATTTCGAATGATAACGGCACAAGGGGGGCTAATTTTGCTGTTTCAAAAGACATGATTGTTGAGAGCACATACTTCAAAAGGAAGGACATTCATAAAGCAACTTGGGTCTCTCCGGATGGACACACCCGAAACCATTCAAAAGGAAGGACATTCATAAAGCAACTTGGGTCTCTCCGGATGGACACACCCGAAACCAAATTGATCATGTTCTTGTAGATCGGAGATGGCACTCTACTATAGAAAATTTTTGGACTTTCAGGGGAGCAGACTGCGATTCTGATCATTTTCTTGTAGTTGCCAAAGTTCACCAACGGCTGTCTACAGCAACATCAAGGTGTCACAATGCAGAACTTGTTAGGTTCGACACTGACAAGCTAAATGATGAAAACTTTAGAAGAAGGTACATGATAGAAATTTCAAATAGGTTTGCTGCTCTCAGGATACAGGAAGATCAAGACGAGAATGTAAATAAACAGTGGATCACTGTGAGGAATAATATCAAAGAGGCAGCGAAGGTCACAATAGGTACAATTAAGAAGAACAGGAGGAAACCGTGGTTTGATGAAAAATGCAAGAAATTGGTAGAGGAAAGGAGAAAAGCGCGATTAGATTGGGATACAATGGGAGACAGAAAACGAGAGGAGTTCTTGAACTTGAAAAGGGAAGTTGGTAGTAGACTACGGGCAAAGAAGAGGGATTATTTGAACAATCAAATTACAAAAATGGAAACAAACAGTAAAACAAAAAAAACATTAGGGAATTTTACTTAGACATAAAAGGGTATAGGATGGGCTTCAAGGCTAGGACAAATGCACTTCGAGGGGATGCTGGGGGAATACTGACAGATCTCAGTGCTATATTAAGTAAATGGAGGGCGTATTTTGAACATCTATTAAATTTACACCAGAAAGCAGGAAATGAGCAGGCGTACTAAATACATACAGCAGAACCCCAGATACCTGAGCCAACGTTAAAGGAAGTAAGAGATGCAATCAACAAACCATAAAGCACCAGGATCAGATTGCATAACTGCAGAATTAGTTAAAATGGGGGACAGAAATTGGTGGAAGTAGTTCACAAAGTGATAACTAAAGTATGGAACTCAGAGATGATATCTGAAGAGTGGCGGGAGTCGATTCTGATCTCAATTTTTAAGAAAGGTGACAAAATGGATTGTAGTAATTATAGAGGGATTTCGCTATTGCCAGTATGCTCCAAAATTTTCTCGAATATTCTGCTAAGCAGGCTTACACCATATGCAGATGAAATTGTGGGGGATTACCAAGCCGGCTTTCGGAGGAACAGATCAACTATAGACCAAATGTTCACCCTGAGTCAAATTTTGGAAAAGAAATTGGAATACAATAAACCAGTTCATAATCTTTTCATAGATTATACAAAAGCATATGATTCAGTATTGCAATCAAAATTGTACAGAATTCTCTTGGAACTTGGAATACCAAAGAAGTATGTTAGACTTATAGAAGCGAGTTTGAAAAACACAAAAGGTAGAGTACGCGTGGGGAAATTGGAGTCAGAAGAATTTGTAATAAAGAACGGAGTTAAGCAGGGAGATGCCCTGTCTCCGCTACTTTTTAATTTAGTCCTAGAATATATTGTACGAATGGCAGCAGATAATTCAGAGGGTGTGAAGTTAAATGGAAATATTAAGATATTAGGGTATGCAGATGATCTAAACATCATTAGCGATAGGAAAGAATATGTAACAGCAAATGCGAATGCGTCAATCAAGGCTAGTGAAGATGTAGGTCTAAGGATAAGTGAAGACAAAACTAAATACCTGGTTACTACTAGAATGCCAACAGCAGTAGATCAGGAAATGTTAAGAGTTGGAGACATGCAGTTTGAAAAAGTGAACACATTTAAGTATCTGGGCGTGGACATCACTTCGAGAAATGAGATTGAATCCGAACTGAAGAAGAGATTACGAGCGGGAAATGCGTGCTACTTCTCACTGAATAGGTTATTTTCATCACGGATATTGTCTAGGAATTTAAAGATTAGAATATACAAAACTATTATTCTACCAGTTATGCTGTATAGGTGTGAGACTTGGTCTCTCACTGTGCAAAATGAAAAGCTGTTTCGAGCATTTGAAAACAAAATTTTGAGGAAAATTTTCGGAGCAAAGGGATGACATTGGCGGAGAGTGGCGAAAACTGCATAACGAAGAGGTTCACGAATTCTATTCAAGTCCTGACATAATCAGTATTATTAAATCACGTAGGCTGCGATGGACGGGTCACATAGCTCGAATGGATGAGGGCAGGGCAGCGCGCAGAGTACTGGTAGGGCACCTAGAAGGAAAACGTCCTGTGGGGAGACCGAGGCGTAGATGGGAGGACAATGTGAAGGCTGATTTGAGGAGCGTAGGTATTGACGGTGAATGGAAGGAAATAGCCCAAGACAGGGACAGATGGCGAAAATACGTTGCTGCGGTAATGGACTCTAGAGTCCGGTATGACCAGTGAGTGCGTGTGTGTGTGTGTGTGTGTGTGTGTGTGTGTGTGTGTGTGTGTGTGAGAGAGAGAGAGAGAGAGAGTGTGTATGTCTCAGGTTATTCATTCCAGATGTTCACCTGAAGACGTGACTTTTAGTGCCATGAAACCGGTAGTGATCCAATAATAAAAGCGGTTATTAATTCCCAAGATGGATACTCATAGCTTTGGTTGCACCACCACAAGATTGTCTATACTCGTGTCTCGGCTTATCCTTAGATACTCGACCGTTTCTAAAAGCAACGACGATCACAGTTTTCGAGGTGTTTTCCAGGTACTTTATGTGCATAGTGGTCAGCACCACGGCGTATTTAATTTTGCGCCCCGTGTTCGAAACCCGACTATTACTTTTATTTTTTGATTTGATCCATTATAAATGGTTTCTGAAAGCCTGCGACTGTAGATACAATAGGTTTGTTTATAAATAAATAGATCTTCTGCTACCAGTCACGATTTTTCTTTATTTTACTATTCGCACGACGCGTTTCGAGAAATAATTCCCATTTTCAAGTGCGTTTTTTTATGTGTGTTAAGCCATTTCTTTTGATGTTGTCAGTGTGTGTGAGTCTGCTTCATTTTGTTGACTTTTACTGTAATGAATAAGAAACGCGATTTTTAGTTGGGTATCAATTCTTTCTGTGAGGTTAGTGGCTAAAGTTTGAGAACAATTTGTACTTACAGTTTTCTAATGGTCCATTTGTGTAGAGTCTCACACACACTTAACATCACACACAACTTGTACACTTTACACATCGAAAATATCTTATATAAACAAAACAGTTACAAAGATCTTCTTACAGGTAGTTCACAGAGATAACATTATAGGTCTTCCACAGATTATGATATGCTTTTGTACAGAGGTTATTTATCTTAACAGTTTGATTTTACAATTGTGCTTATTTATATGTTTTACTATTTTTATTTAAGTATATTATCGAAACATCTGAAGAAATTCACTGATTCACTTTCAGGTTTTTCATTTAATATTTTATCTTCATATTTTCTGTAATGTGAATATATCTCCAGTTCTTCAAGCAAATCCATTTTATGTCCTTTATTTAGTCGGTGGAGTACTTTGACATTTTGCTCTATTTTTCCAAATGGGTGTCCTGCATTATGTATGTGTGTTGCTATTGCTGATGTAGTGTGTTTGTTGTGTGTGTATGCTCTAATGTGCTCTGTTTACCTGTGTTAATATTTCGGCCTGTTTGTCCTACGTAGAACTTGGAGCATTCCTGGCATGTTACCTTGTATATTCCAGAGTCTGAATATGAATCATGATAACACTTTATATTATGTATTAGTTTTGGTGTAGTTTATTGGATGTAGAAAACCCAATTTTTACTCTGTGATTTTTGAAAATATTTGCAATCTTCTGTGATACATTGCCTATGTATGGAATGCTAGATATATATTTGTTTTTATCTTTTTCTTCTGTGGTGCAGTTTGTACCTGGGTTTCTCTTCACTTTGTCTAAGATTGTGTCAACCATGGAAGCATTGTAACCATTGGCAACTGCAATCTTCTTCACTGTGTTTATTTCTTGTTGCATATTTTCCTCGTTCAATGGTATTTTAGTTGCCCTATGCAGCACTGACCTGTATCCTGCCTGTTTATGGATATTTGGGTGTCATGAGGTTGCAGGGATTGTGGTGTCAGTCATTGTGTTTTTCCTATAAGTTTTGAATGTGCGTGTGTTGTTGTGTCTTGTAATATTTAGGTCCAGAAAGTTGATACTTTTATTTTGCTCATGTTCCACTGTAAATTTGATTTTCTCATTTAGATTATTGAAATGATTAAGAATGTCTGTGATGTCTTTGGTATCTCCTTTCACTTTTATTTTTGCATTTCATTTGTATATCTATGTCTGCATAAGATTATTACACGAATATTTTCCAGTCTATACTGATTATTCATTTACCATCTTTACGTCAGGTCAATGAATAAAAAGAAAGAGAAAATTATTTGAAATTGTTTTCGGTGAAGTTCCTGTAGTGTATCTAGATTCATGATCAATTGCAAGCACCAGTTTTCGGAAAAGTGATATGTCATGTATTGTTTGGCGTGGAATTACTGCAAATGCGCGAAGTCTTCACGAATATTAATGACGTTTCTTTCCCGAGTGAGATTCATACGAAGAAATGTACTGTGGCAAACCTGTCTTGGCACGATGCTCGTGGTGTTCGGAATATCAATGTTTCCAGTCTTTCTACGACCGGTATCATGCAAATGAATTCACCAAACCTCCCTGGAGAATAAATGTATGGATAAAATATGAGAATTCATACAAGAATTGATATGAGAATGAAATATCAGAATATGAGAATTTAAAAAGATTGCAACTCATTAACATAACGTACAAACACATCTGTGAGACTTATTGTGAAACCCAGTTGTAGTTCCACGGTTAATATAATACCCTTGTAGTTCCTAATTTGATAAGAGAGAATCGTGTAGTAACCTTCCAGGGGCATGAACAGATAAATGAAAGCATTAAAACTAAAAGTAAATAAAAACTGTTATCGGGTTCCCAATGGGGGTGCAAAATTGAGAAGCGGAGACGCTAAACACTTTCTTTTTCAAATAGGAAAGAAACAAAATCGGACTTAATTCTATGTCATAAAAAAATTCCAGTCGTGGCCCACAACAATTTTTGTTTATTTTTTATTCACGAAACAAAAAAAGACATACAGGGCCACAGTAAAGAAATAATTCTTTAGCAATAAACCTGAGAAGGGAACATACCAAGAGGACCAGTTAACTCAACTACTTCTTTTGTGTTTTTTTAAAATTTGTTTTGAAGTTAGCAAAAGCAAGGTAGTAAGGATGAAACATCCCAAAAAGGGATTCTACACTTCATCCAACTCCTTGACGATTAAATACTAGCCGGCTGGTGTGGCCGAGAGGTTCTAGGCGCTTCAGTCTGGAACCGCGCGGCCGCTACGGTCGGAGGTTCGAATCCTGCCTCGGGCATGGATGTGTGTGATGTCCTTAGGTTAGTTAGGTTTAACTAGTTCTAAGTTCTAGGGGACTGATGACCTCCGCTGTTAAGTCCCATAGTGCTCAGAGCCATTTGAACCATTAAGTACCAGGTACAACATATTCGAAAAAGCGTGGCAGTCTCCGCATGCCCAATGGGCCCTAGTTTACTAACAGGCAGAAGGGTCCGGGTCACACCTGCACCCCATCACCCAATGACATAATGCCCGATAAGCCACATAATCGTACTGTTCTTCGTTCTGGGAAAGAAATTTGAATCGGGATACAGGAGAATCCCACAGGAGATTGCCGCTTCCGTCGTCCTGGCAACAAAGCCGTGAGCCACCATTTCGTCTAAGAACATAGCGCGCTGAAAGGCGCATGAAGTACGTGGAATATACATCGAAAACATTGACCGTCGGTTATTCAGAAACGAGTGAGTATCCACCGATAAGCCAAGACATCCTCTTCCAGTGTGCGAAATTCCTGGGAAATCACGTGATGGCACTTCTCAAATGGTTCAAATGGCTCTGAGCACTATGGAACTTAACTTCTGAGGTCATCAGTCACCTAGAACTTAGAACTACTTAAACCTAACTAACGTAAGGACATCACACACATCCATGCCCGAGGCAGGATTCGAACCTGCGACCGTAGCGGTCGCGCGGTTCCAGACTGTAGCGCTTAGAACCGCTCGGCCACTCCGGCCGGCGATGGCACTTCTCGTGTTCTCCTCTCGAGCTTATAATAAACATATGGGCCGGAGGAGGGGGAGGGAGGGGTGTAGTTAGCGCATGGAGGGTACTCACGTGGCGGGCAGCAGGCGCAGCTTGAGGAAGGCCTCGGGCAGCGTGCCGAACCCGGTGTCGTCGCGCTGGGGCAGGTCGTCTGCGGCGAGCACCGACACGACCAGCTCGCGGCGCTCGTCGTGGTAGAAGACCTGCAGCTGGACGCGGCCTGATACGGGCGCCAGCGGCTGCAGCGGCGCCGCCGGCTGCGAGGCGGCCGCCCCGCCAGCGGGGCCCGGCGTGGCCACCGCCGCCGCCGCCGCCACCAGCTTCTCCCGCGCCATCTGCTCCTGCAGCACGCGCACACCCGCCTCAACTCTTTCGTTTAGGGGAAAGCTACTGAAACGCAAAAATTCGTTGGATCTCAAAAAAAAAAGTCCTTTTTGTTCTAATAGTTCTACAAGAAATTAACACATGCAAGCAACAGATGATCCAGTTCGATTGTGTAAAATATTCATGCCGTGCTGAGTGGTTGTGCAGCTGGTAATCTTCAACATTCGGTATACACTGAGGTGACAAAAGTCGTGGGACAGCGACATGTACACTGCTGACCATTAAAATTGCTACACCAAGAAGAAATGCAGATAATAAACGGGTATTCATTGGACAAATATATTATACTAGAACTGACATGTGATTACATTTTCACGCAATTTGGGTGCATAGTTCCTGAGAAATCAGTACCTAGAACAACCACCTCTAGCCGTAATAACGGCCGCGATACGCCTGGGTATTGAGCCAAACAGAGCTTGGATGGTGTGTACAGGTACAGCTGCCCATGCAGCTTCAACACGATACCACAGTTCATCAAGAGTAGTGACTGGCGTATTGTGACGAGCCAGTTGCTCGGCCACTTTTGACAGACGTTTTCAATTGGTGAGAGATCTGGAGACTGTTCTGGCTAGGGCAGCAATCGAACATTTTCTGTATCCAGAAAGACCCGTACACCACCTGCAACATGCGGTCGTGCATTATCCTGCTGAAATGTAGGGTTGCGCAGGGATCGAATGAAGGGTAGAGCAACGGGTCGTACCACATCTGAAACGTAACGTCCACTGTTCAAAGTGCCGTCAATACGAACGAGAGGTGACCGAGACGTGTAACCAATGGCACTTCATACCATCACCCCGGGTGATACGCTAGTATGGTGATGACGAATACACGCTTCCAATGTGCGTTCACCGCGATGTCGCCAAACACGGATGCGACCATCATGATGCTGTAAACAGAACCTGGATTCATTCGAAAAAATGACGTTTTTCCATTCGTGCACCCAGGTTCGTCGTTGAGTACACCATCGCAGGCGCTCCTGTCTGTGATGCAGCGTCAAGTGTAACCGCAGCCATGGTCTCGGAGCTGATAGTCCATGCTGCTGCAAACGTCGTCGAACTGTTCTCGCAGGTGGTTATTGTCTTCCATCGTCCCCATCTGTTGACTCAGGGATCGAGACGTGGCTGCACGATCCGTTACAGCCATGCGGATAAGATGCCTGTCATCTCGATTGCTGAGATACGAGGCTGTTGGGATCCAGCACGGCGTTCCGTATTACCCTCCTAAAGCCACCGATTCCATATTCTGATAACAGTCATTGCATCTCGACCAACGCGAGCAGCAATGTCACGACACGATAAACCGCAATCGCGATAGGCTACAACCCGACCTTTATCAAAGTCGGAAACGTGATGGTACGCATTTCTCCTCCTCACACGAGGCGTCACAACAACGTTTCACCAGGCAACGCCTGTCAACTGCTGTTTGTGTATGAGAAATCGGTTGCAAACTTTCCTCATGTCAGCATGTTGTAGGTGTCGCCACCGGCGCCAACCTTGTGTGAATTCTCTGAAAAGCTAATCATTTGCATATCACAGCATCTTCTTCCTGTCGGTTAAATTTCGCGTCTGTAGCACGTCATCTTCATAGTGTAGCAATTTTAATGGCCAATAGTGTACATTCACAGACGGCAGTAGTATTGGTGGAGCTGTCGTTTGTACTCAGGCGATTCATGCGAAAAGGTGGCCGAGGTGATTATGGCTGCACGATGGAAATTAACAGACTCTGAACGCACAATAGTAATTTTACCTAGACATATGGGACATTCTGTTTCGGCAATCGTTAGGGAATTCAGTGTCAACACTGTACCGGGAATACCAAATTTCAGGCGTTACCTCTCACCACGGACAAAGCAGTGACCGATGGCCTTCGCTTAAAGACCAGTGCAGCGGTGTTTGCGTAGACTTGTCAGTGCTAAAGGACGAGCAACACTGCGTGAAATAACAGCAGATATCGATGTGAGACGTACGACGAACGTATCCGCTAGGACAGTGCGGCGAAATTTGGTGTTAATGGGCTATGGCAGCAGACGACTGATGCGAGTGATTTGCAAACAGTGGGACATCGCTTGCAGCGCCGCTCCTGGGCTCGGTTGGACCCTAGAAGACTGGAAAACCGTGTTGTAACCAGATGAGTCCCGTTTTCGGTTGGTAAGAGCTGATGATAGGGTTCGAGTGTGGCGCAGAGCTCACGAAGTCATGGACTGAAGTTGTCAAGAAGGTATTGTACAAGCTGCAGGCGGCTCCATAATGATGTGAGCTGTGTTTACATGAAACCCACTGGGTCCTCTGGTCCAACTGAACCGATTATGACAGGAAATCGCAATTTTGGGCTGCTTGGAGACCATTTGCAGCCTTTTATGGCTGGAATTCATGGGTGACTATGCGCTATGTGACCAGGCTACAATTATTCGCTGTTCGTTTGATGAACACTCTGAATAATGCGAGCGAATGATTTGACCACCCAGATCGTCGGACATGAATCCCATCAGACAAAAATGGTTCAGATTGCTCTGAGCACTATGGGACTTAACTTCTATGGTCATCAGTCCCCTAGAACTTAGAACTACTTAAACCTAACTAACCTAAGGACATCACATACATCCAAGCCCGAGGCAGGATTCGAACCTGCGACCGTAGCGGTCTCGCGGTTCCAGACTGTAGCGCCTAGAACCGCACGGCAACACCGGCCGGCCCCATCAGACATTTATGGGACAAAATCGAGGGGTTAGTTCGTGCATAAAATCGTGCGCTGGCAGCACTTTCACTATTATGGATGCCTATAGAGGCAGCGTGGCTCAATATTCTGTAGCGGACTCCTAACGACTTGTTGAGTGCATGCCTCGTCGAGCTGGAGCACAACGTCGAGTTCCTACACGGTATTAGAAGGTACGTCATGACTTTTGTCACCCCAGTGTATTTCGTGGAAGTAGAGCTCTACAGTTCATATCTGAAAAAGTAATATTTTAAGCAGAAACAGTGGCTGATAAATAATTCTTTATTCATTACTGGTTTTGATCTTCACATCATCTTGAGGTATGGGTTTAAGATACCTTAAAATTATGTGCAGAGCGAAACCGGTTTCGAATAAAGAAATATTTATTAGCAGCTGTTGGCGTTCAAAATACCAGATTTTTCTATATGTATACAGGATGCATCTCCGAAAAAATTCATGCGTTAATATTCTGACATTGGTTGAAGACAACCTAATGACTTTTTTCAGTAAATGATATTAGACACAAGCTGGCGTAGTTTTGTTCTGTGGATAATATTCTTTGTTTCTGAGACCACGAGTGTGTCAAAATTCCTTTTCTGCCTTTTATTTACTTCATAATAGCGTTACGGCATTGTATGGCGAATGCCAGAGAAGTACTAGTTATAGAATGGCGTTGTTATTAAAAGTAAAGTTGTGTGACATTGTTAGTTGGGAGATCCGAAGGACAGGTTCAGTCCCTAATTGGCAAGGTTCTTCTGTCCTTGGCGCAGAATTGTACCTTTCCTTCACGATGTATGTGAGTTGTGCGTTTTAAAAAAATGGCTCTGAGCACTATGGGACTCAACTGCTGTGGTCATCAGTCCCCTAGAACTTAGAACTACTTAAACCTAACTAACCTAAGGACATCACACACATCCATGCCCGAGGCAGGATTCGAACCTGCGACCGTAGCAATCGCACGGTTCCTGACTGCGCGCCTAGAACCGCGAGACCACCGCGGCCGGCTGTGCGTTTTAGGTGTATCTGATAAGTGTAGGTGAGCGTAACGAATGTGTGTAGTGTGGTGTGATGAAAAGGGATAGGATGAAACCCGTTGTCAGCACATAGCCTTCTTCTTTGGAGTAGCACCATGCCGGCCGCCGAGCTCAACAGTGGCAATTGCCCTTACCTCATTAGACACTGCGGAGAGGTTTGGCACAATCTGGTGGTCAAGCCACCACCCCTCCTGCCCTTTCTCTAAAGGCAAAGGGACAGCAGTCATCGCCGGCCGGGGTGGCCGAGCGGTTCTGGGCGCTACAGTCTGGAACCGCGCAACCGCTACGATCGCAGGTTCAAATCCTGCCTCGGGCATGGATGTGTGTGATGTCCTTAGGTTAGTTAGGTGTAAGTAGTTCTAAGTTCTAGGGGACTGATGACCTCAGAAGTTAAGTCCCATAGTGCTCAGAGCCACAGCAGTCATCATCACGTAGTGTACCCGGGCATTCTCCCATCCAAGTACTGGCCATCCACAATTTTGCCTGACGAGAACCAACGAACTCAACAAGGCAAGGCCGTTGGTGCGGCATTATTACTAAGGAACGTACAAATTTTGCAGTTGATAGTGGTTATCCTACAGCAGGGGAGACCCTCAGCCACATCGTGTTAGAATGTCTGGGGGGCTTTGACGCAGGTGTTTATCTTTCAAAAGAGCATGTAGTGGGTGTCAGCAGGGATATCCTGTATAGGACAATCATTATGGAACGAGTGACATTTTTCGATCTCAATCGCATGGAGCACGTGTGGAGCGTGACTGAGAGATGTAGGTTCTCCTGAAGGAATGGGAATTGATTTCAGAGAGGGATTTCTGTATTCTTATATGGGAAATGCGAGATACATGTTAGGCTATGATAACAGTCACTTGATACTGAAGCTCTGGAATTCAAATAAAATTAATCTAAATGATATAACGAACTACTATTTCCATTTTATTTTCGACACTTTTGGTATTCAGCGCAGAAAGAGGTAAGGTGTTCAAACATAATTTTGCACCATCCTCACGCCTTGTATATGTTTCCTAGCCTTTCCCCTGCAGCTTCATTCACGTTTGTGTTTGACACATATATTGGACACACTTCCTCCTCCCACTATCTGTGTCCACCTCTTCCTTCCTCTGTCTGTCGATTCACCCACCCACAGCTATCTATTTCCTCCTCCCCATTCCATCTTATCCCCTCCTCCTTCCCTGTTTGTCCATTTCTTCTCACCCTTCTCTCTGACCAAACGTTCCTCCTCCAATCTCTGACCATATCCTCCTCCTACTATCTCTTTCCATCTCCACCTTCCCCTCTGCCTTTTCCACCTGCGCACCACCCTTCATTAAGAGAGGTGGTGCAGTAGTTAGCAAACTGGACTTCCATTTGGGTGGACAGTGGTTCCAATCTGTGTAATCTGTGTACTGCCATCCACATTAAGGTTTTCTGTGATTTCTCTAAATCTCCCCAGGCAAATGCTAGGATGGTTCCTTTGAAAGGAAATGACCAATTTCCTTCCCCATCCTTGACACAATCCAAGTTTGTGCTCTGTCTCTGATAATCTCGATGTTGACAGTATGTTAAACCCAACCTTTCTTCCTTCCATCTCTCACCACATCTTTCATCTGCCTCCTGAATCTCCTCCTCCCCTTTCTCTGTTCATTCCCTCCTTCCCTTCACTCTGGCTGTCCGTTTCTCTATCCATCTCAACCTGCCCCCAGCCATGTACATCGGCATATGTATCCCCCCACAATAAAGCAGGCCTATGCTACCCCACAACATGCCTATCATGTACAGCAGACTACATTCAGGGGCTTGAAAATGATTTCTTTGCACCTAGCATAGAGGTTGTCATGTAAAATGGTTCAAATGGCTCTGAGCACTATGGGACTCAACTTCTGAGGTCATTAGTCCCCTAGAACTTAAAACTAGTTAAACCTAACTAACCTAAGGACATCACACACATCCATGCCCAAGGCAGGATTCGAACCTGCGACCGTAGCAGTCTCGCGGTTCCAGACTGCAGCGCCTAGAACCGCATGGCCACTTCGGCTGGCAAGTTGCCATGTAAAACAGGTTGATAAAGGAGGGTGATACTACTCGAATACAACACATCTGTCATGCAGGGCAGCTGACATGTTGGGGCCTAGAAAACTGTTTCTTTAACCTGACATGTAGACTGCCCTGCAAGGGAGGTTGATTTGACAAGCTGATATTATTCCCACACAACATGCCTGTTGTTGAAGGCTTGAAAAACACATTTTTGCCTGCATCTCCACATCTATTGGAGCCAGAACGTCATAAAACACAGCGTGCTGATACTCATGAGGCCTGCTGTTTCTGTGCCAAATTTGGTTGAAATATACCCAAGGATTTTGGACGAGATCTTGGACATACATACAACAGATTTTTTTTTGTACTGAAAACTTCTTTCTCAATACTTTTCATACCTGTGCAATGGTGATAAGAGTGGCAGCATTCTCAGTGTGATTCATCAGAGTGTGCTGTGTCTGTATTATGCACAGTTAGTGTGTCTACATTCCTTGACAGGTCACCTCAAGCTTAGACCTTGTGTACTTTGCCACTTGATGGCGAGAACAGATGTCGGCAGTCAAAATACTGTACACCACAACGAAGTCATTCTAACAAAAACAGCCGCTATCATGGAAAACAATATATTAAAGGTATATCCCATAGTGCCCATCCACAGACAGCAGCATCAGCTGATGACTGGAACCTGCAAATTGGGCCGCTGCCCTTTCGAAGGCAAGAAGAAGAGTTATCAGCTGAGGCAGTAACCAACGATTCCAGAATGAAACTTTCTCTCTGCAGCGAAGTGCGCGCTGATATGAAAATTCGTGGCGTATTAAAAACGTGTGCTGGACCGATACTCGAACTCGAAACCTTTATCTTTCGCGTGCAAGTGCTCTACTGACTGAGCTACCCTAATATGACTCACGACCCCTCTTCACAGCTTCACTTGCGCCAGTATCTCGTCTCCTTCCTTCCAAACTTCACAGAAACTCTGTTGCGAATCTTGTGAGACTAGCACTCCTTAAAGAAAGGATATTCCAGAGACATGGCTTATCCACAGTCTGGAGGATGTTTACAGAATGAAATTTTCACTCTGAAAGTTTCGCATGATAGATTATGTGAAGTTTGGAAGGCAGTAGACGAGGTAATGGCGGTAGTGAAGCTGTGAGGGTAGCCCAGTTTTAATCTGCCAGGAAGTTTAAGTGGGAATGGTCTTCACGTGATCAATCTGGACCCTTAGCATTCAATGCTAACAAAAATATAGACCCTGCCCCCAGCATCATATGGAGTGAAGGAGCGAGTGAATACCTGGAAAAGAACATGGATTAATGGTACTGGCTAACCTCCAATGATGAGCGCAGGACTTGTCTGACGCCTGACGACTGTTGTAGAAGAATGTGGTGGAGGTCAGATTCCAGTTATCTGCTCTGGCATGGATTCCAGTAGGTATAGCAATGTGGTGGGTCAGTTACTTTTTGGGTGTTGGGCGACCATCGTCGCTATCGAGGATAGTTTTAGGGCTATCCAGTATTGGGACAGTATTCTCCAGCACACTGTGCAACCCCTTAGCCAACATTTGGACAATGCATCCGTCTTACAAGACGATAATATACGAGTAAATCACGCTGAACTCATGGTGGTCTTTTGTTATGCAAGAGATAAAAGCATCCGAAGTGAATGGCCTGTTTTACTTTCTGGCATGAGCCTAGTTGAGCATGCTCGAGACTGGTTTATACTTGCAGTACAATATTGCAGGAATGCCCCTCACAAATCGTATTATCTCAGAAAAACGCCGTCGCGGAGTCGAAGAGGCTTGAGCAACTACGTCTCGAGCACGTTTAGGAGCAGATTTTTGTTTCACAGATGTGCACTTTCTGGTAGAATGTCTTCTTTTACTGTTTTTTTTTCACGACCATTTTTTAATTCCGTGAAGCTTGTTCTTTAATTCCCTGTCAACTCCTAACATCTACTCCATCGATCTTAAAGTCTAAAGTTTACACACATTTACAGATTTTGAGATAGTGGAAAACTTTGTCAGAGTATCCAGAATGAGATTTTCACTCTGCAGCGGAGTGTGCGCTGATATGAAACTTTCTGGCAGATTAAAACTGTGTGCCCGACTGAGACTCGAACTCGGGACCTTTGCCTTTCGCGGGCAAGTGCTCTACCATCTGAGCTACCGAAGCACGACTCACGCCCGGTACTCACAGCTTTACTTCTGCCAGTATCTCGTCTCCTACCTTTCAAACTTTACAGAAGCTCACCTGCGAACCATGCAGAACTAGCACTCCTGAAAGAAAGGATATTGCGGAGACATGGCTTAGCCACAGCCTGGGGGATGTTTCCAGAATGAGATTTTCACTCTGCAGCGGAGTGTGCCCTGATATGAAACTTTCTGGCAGATTAAAACTGTGTTCCCGACCGAGACTCGAACTCGGGACCTTTGCCTTTCGCGGGCAAGTGCTCTACCATCTGAGCTACCGAAGCACGACTCAAGCGCGGTACTCACAGCTTTACTTCTGCCAGTATCTCGTCTCCTACCTTGCAAACTTTACAGAAGCTCTCCTGCGAACCATGCAGAACTAGCACTCCTGAAAGAAAGGTGCATGGTTCGCAGGAGAGCTTCTGTAAAGTTTGGAAGGTAGGAGACGAGATACTGGCAGAAGTAAAGCTGTGAGTACCGGGCGTGAGTCGTGCTTCGGTAGCTCAGATGGTAGAGCACTTGCCCGCGAAAGGCAAAGGTCCCGAGTTCGAGTCTCGGTCGGGCACACAGTTTTAATCTGCCAGGAAGTTTGTTAGAGTAGTTTACAACTGGTGATCGTCGCCGGCTTAACGCTCAAGCAACGCAAGCTGACATCTGAGGCACCGAGCTCAAAGGTGCCACACCTGTAAGATTTCTATGTTGGATGTATCACAGTTAACAGCAACCGCCTGGCGTGTCTAGTGGAGGGAGGTGCTAGGGGCGTCGAATGTAAAATTTATATACAGTGTGTATCCTTGGCATTTACGGGGGCGTACTGAAAAGAAAAGTCTCCGAATCATTTGAGAACTCATATAGCTTCCCAAATAAAACAGACGTTGTTAGCATTCTACATATTTATCCCTCATGTATACATATGTGCATCCCTCTACCGTCAGAGGGCTCCGAACTGTGGCGTGTAACATGCCGGTGTGTAACGTGGCTACGTCAGTGTGTTAGAAAGCGTGCTGTAATCGAGTTTCGAGGTCGAAGAGATCATCCGGGAGGGAAGAAGAGATTAGTCTTTAACGTCCCGCCGACAACGTTATGACAAGAGATGGAAAGAGCTCGTCCATACATGTAGTACTCTCTCCGTCACCACCGAGCGAGGTGGCGCAGTGGTTAGCACACTGGACTCGCATTCGGGAGGACGACGGTTCAATCCCGTCTCCAGCCATTCTGATTTAGGTTTTCCGTGATTTCCCTAAATCGCTTCAGGCAAATGCCGGGATGGTTCCTTTGAAAGGGCACGGCCGATTTCCTTCCCAATCCTTCCCTAACCCGAGCATGAGCTCCGTCTCTAATGACCTCGTTGTCGACGGGACGTTAAACACTAACCACCACCACCACCATCTCCGTCACCATGTCAATGTTAGACCACAGTCGGGCGCTGCGACTTCTGCAACTATCCGACGTCTTGGGTTCACTGTCATCAGTCTTCTTCCATAAAGTCCTTATTTGGCCCATCCGATTTTCATGTGTTTCCAAATCTTCGAGGATTTCACTTTGATAGCGATGAAGAGGTGCAACTGAGTTGAGGTCCTGTCAGTAAACTCAAACATTGTACATTGACGGTATCCATAAATTGGTTTCGCTTTGCGAGAAATGTGTCCTTCGTCCGGGAGTCTGAGAAATAAATATGTAGACACGAGGACCAAAGATATAGAATGTTAATAACGTCTGTGTTATTTAAAAAGCTTTAAGAGTTTTCACATAGCAAATTCGGATTATTTTTCACCTACCGCCCCCTCCCCCCTCCCCCCACCACCACCCTGCCGCCGCTCTTGTATATATTCCTTTATCTTGGGGTGCAGTGTACGAGGAGAATAAACGCTGCCACATCAAGAACCTGTGACTCAGAAGATTTTCTGAGTATTCAACCGTTGGAAGCTATATACAAAGGCAGTCACTAGCCTTAAAACCCACGGAAAGTAGATTACAAAAAATGAACCTATTTAGGGCTTTAGACAGTTTTATCAAAGATTACATAAGTATGGAAATAAACGCGAATAATAACCTAGGGACCCGTCTCTGTTGGCTGGGATTCAAATATTGGTTCTTCATAGTAGCAGCTGCGCGCTTTTCAAGGGCACCGTCTCGATTAGTGACTCTGTATTTAGGGCTTGGGAGAGCATCGTTATAGCCACTTACGATCATTAGTATTCTATTTACGTATATCAATAACATTTGGGTCAGGGCCTTTTGTTATGACAGAAACTAATTTTACTATGGTTGTGGTGTTTAGATAATATTATGATACATGATAAATCAACAGGAAAGATTCTGGCCGTTGTATTCCCAAGTACTGGAGGATAGAAAGACGTGTTGTCGTTTAGTAGTGCGATCATATTTGTTTGAAAGACATAAAATGATTTAACGTGGATTAAAAATCATTCGTAGTTAGGAAACGCATTTGAAAACAATGTGTTCCTAGATGACATGATGCTACCATAAGGCACCAGTAAGGAACGAAGTGTGATTGCTTTGGAAACAGTTGAATAACTAACTAGCTAGCTAGATTTGCAAATTGGTACTTCATCTTCTGCTGCCTTTTGCCTTTCTTCTACGGGTTCTACGTTGTTACATGGGTTGAAACAATGTTAGTGGTACCAGGTGGCCAAGAGTTGATATGGATCTGCAAAACAAAATTACCTAACAGGATTCAGAAAGAGATTACGTTGGCTGATCGTAGTATGAAAAAGTGCAGATCCATCTTTGTATTTGCTTTTTCGAGCTTGGTTATGAACGTCAAGCTGATTTTCCTGGCGCTGTTGGAGATGGAATAACAGAGAATTACTGTGAAAGTGGTTCGACGAACCCTCTGCCAGGCCTTAAGTGTGATTTGCAGAGTACCGATCTAGATGTAGTGAACCAGTGCACGTTGTGCAAACACAATAAGGGTGATCACACAGATCATCTAATGTGAACTGGCGAAAGAAGCATACACCGTGCAAAAATGGCAACAGATGGAAAAGAGACAATCCTCATGGTTCATGGGCGCCTCCATATCGAGCAGACGAGAGGCGAAATTATGGAGGACGTGATGTTTACAGACGAGAGACAGCCAATGTCATATAAACATGCGATCCAGATTCACGTAGGAATCTGTGTGAAAAGGGCGAAGGGGTAAATATGAGGTGAGCGAAGACAGTGGCCAAGACTCTGACTTTGCCGTGAGATGGAATTCAACCCTAGGAGCCTTCGTTGTACATTTAAAGTCTTACTTAAACTGTAGTTATTTTAGTTCCACGAATTAAGTAAGCACGAGGTGTTTTAGGCGCTGGAAATACGATAAGATTAATTACGAGTAACAGGAACTTGGACTACATGTGTGCACAGGATAACCGCATGAATTGTATTGAATAATAAGACGCCTTGAAAACCGTAGAGCGCTATGAGATGAAGCAGGTTTGTTGAAGATAATGAAATTATCATAAAGAAAGGAAGGATATCACACAGGAGCAAGTTTACAAGTCATAAATTCATTACATCTATTGTGGAGCATACATAATGAGGAAAATAATACACAATAACGTTGTTGAGATTGAGCCCTCAGGAGTCACAAAACGAAAGGCAGGCTACACACGTTATATCTCAAGAAATTCATCGAATATGCCGTGTTAGTGAACAAATAACCAGTTTCGCAGCCGCAGTCGTGTGTACAAGAAAAAGATTTGGAGGAGCTGTTATAAATTGCATTGGACGCCGTTCAGGTAAGGTTTAAACCATTGAGACGGTACTGGAAGATGAAAATGATGAAAGCATTGGATGGAATGTTGGATACGTTTACGTTATAACAGTCCTTTGCTTGTTATACTTTAGATATTAAATGCGAGAAGCACTGAGCGGTGATTACGGGTAATGATCGAGGACCGAGCCTCTTATGTTTTGCCGTATGGCTGATGGAGTGCCGAGCCTATGAGGCTTTTTTAAAATTTTGTTTCAGTATGTCGTGGCGTGAGGCACTGAGCGGTGATACAGGAATGGATATATTACGAACAAGCCACGTCAAGTACAGATACTTGAGTCCGATCAACCAAAGACGTAGGATTTGTTTGCGAATTTTGTATATACTGTTCACAGGAAATGCGACTGTCATCCGGAAAAAGTCCGTTACTGTGATGTTAAAAATAATTTACAGCAAGACAAACATCACCCATGGATGTAATGACTGGGTGAGGAGTATTGTAACTTAAAAATAGAAGAAATGTGAGAGCACAAATCCAGGTACGGAAACTAGTCTACGTAAATATTATTTTACTGTTGTAATGAACACCATGATAGAATGTTTTGTGTTTTCTTACGCTGGCAGCCATATGGTATGATCGAGTGTATTACATGTATTTCAGAACAGTAATCTGAGCTGCAGAATGACTAATTTTTTTCACTATTTGAGGATTGTAAGGAGAAGGAAGTATCTGAAAGAGGGAAGAGAACCCATCATGATAGCAATAAAGGAGCATGTTAGCACACGCTACCGGCGCAGTAGTGAGCTGTAGGGCGCGCCAATAAACAAAACAATGTGAATGCTTCACTAAGCAGAGAAGATTCCATTTAGTATCTGTGGACATCTCAAGAAATGATACCCAGAGTCGCATGTGATCTATATTAACGGCATGCCCACTAACTATTAACCAGCTGACATGTACTAATTTGTCGACTGTGTTCCAATGATTAGAAATGAGGAACTGTGATAGTTTAACTGATACATCATTATCATCTGAAAAGTCTTCTTAACATGTTAATTATTAAATTATCGTTCATTTGTTAAGAGGCCCTGTAGCCTGAGCTTAGTATTTTCATTTTCTAGGGTCCTTGGAACCCAGGCAGATTTGTAACTTAATGAGTTTATCTGATGGATTTACTTTTTAGTTTCTTGAAGGCCAAAGGACCACAACATTCTGTTACTTACTCACTACCTGAGGTCAGTTAGCCATAAATCTTGACGGCACAAGTGTTAATAGTAGTTGTATTAAACAAGGATATTGCATGTAATAGCTATTACGTCAATATTACTTCCTTATGTCTAATATTAACGCTGTTTGGGGGCAATGCGATTGACATGAACAATACAAGCTGCACAGAATAGTGAGGCGGACACCTGACTACAGAGACATCTGTCTGGGGAAGCACTACTGAGATGAGGAGGCGGCTTCCGAAGAGTGATTCCTGTCGACGAGGCGCCAGCTTCAACCCCCCCCCCCCCCCCCCCCCCCCGCCTCCCGCGGCTGGAACCTACTTTCGTGGTGGAGGGTATACCTGTACCCGCTGCCTCTCCAGGCCAGCGGAGTACCCATGCCTGACGGGTTCATAGCCCTGGGCGACCCCACACCACTCACTGAGGGACGCCACCACAGGAGATTATAGTCTGCTGACCGGCTTTAGAAGCAGTGATGTCGCCGACAGTCTGATCAAAGATCAGAGCTGCTGAGGACAGCTAATCCACATCTACGGCATTAATTATCGGGAGGACAGTAAATCGACCTGAATCATTAGTGAACCTGTGTGGGACGTCTGCACAAGGAACTGTCTGTGAACTCATAATTATTTTGTCCACTAAGTCGTGCTATGAACTCTTGCTTGGTTATCCAATTAACTTTAAGTCAGCTGATTCAGACGCAGTCATAACGAAATTGCAGAAAACGTCATATTTCTTCGTTGATTGTGTGACAGAATGAGCATCATTATGGTACTCTCCACAACTTTGTGAGACTATGGCATAATCTTTTACTGTTGCTCACTAATTGAAGACTGGTCAGACATTAGAGCAGGAAGCTCGTGAACTTTATTATAATGGACACAGCATATTATGTGGGAAGGAACGAATTGTTGTCACCAACGGGCTAGGGGCATGAACTTTTATGATACCCTGACCGTTAACTACGATGGAGTAGCCCATCTGTTACTTGGACAAGCTACTTGTGAATAAGTGTACTTGTGTATTTTCACCTAGTCATCTTGACACCAGGCTAATCTTCTCGACCTACGGCCTGAAACTCCTCAGCTGATGAGCATGTAAAGCAAAAAGTAAGAATAACGCCCACAGCACAGCAAAAATGTCTTTGATAAACTTGTGCTACAGATTAATCTCAGCGCAATTTCATCAGCATCCATTTTAAAGACGAGGAGGAGCTAATGTTACATGACAGTTTATCCCCAAACAATCACAACACCAACTTTATATTGTTATATGTACATTACAACATTCAATATGCCAATCCTTTATCGCTGCATGACAACTTCAGACGATATTCACTACTGCCAATGACTGCACAGCTAATTACTTCTTCTCTTCCTTTCCTCTTATTACGGTGAGCGAGATCTTGTCATTTTCTGCAGCCTTGCGAGCTCTTTCTAGCTGGCTTGAGACATGTACAAGTTAACTTAAAAGGACCTTAGAGTCATAAACTTGTTCGTTCCTGAAAGCAGCCCTCTCAGGAAGGTAGAGGACAAAGAATTCACTACGCCCCATCTGCGCAAAGCAGGTGTGTTGTGGTGACTTGCGCGCAATAAGACTACATACTACGAGACACTAGATGGAATCCTTTTTGGAAAGATAACATCTGAAGTCAGTTGTAGCACTCATAACAGGAAAGTGTGGGATCGATCGTTTTTCTACGGCTATTCCAAGAAAGAATGTTCATTTAAATCTATGAAACAGGGACTACGATCGGCTAACAATAATTATTTCTGTAGAAGGTGCCTTTTTCCCGTGTGTGTCTATGTGAAAATCCTTTGATTGGCCTGCTTTAGCAATCTGTCATGGAGAGAGGGAGATATTCTGTCTTCCTACCCGCATCAGGCCATCATTGGTTAACCAGACAAAATCAGAGAGAACAGCAGCAATTTGTAAAACTTATTTATAGCTTTATTATTGGTTGAAACTTCTGCTGCAGGTCTGCTGCAGCTGGTCGGCGAGATTCCTACGCTGGCAGAACCTGCTCAGTTTCGGAGCGTTAAATGATAGGACACTCGCTGCCGGGGCAGCTAGGAGTAGATACTTGCTGCCGGGGGGTCTAGGAGTAGAGATCTGCGGCTGAGTTATTGCAGAGAGGGATGTCTCCATCTTAAGGCAGAGTACAGAGGGGAGCTGGACTCAGAATTTCCAGCCGTTACTGCGGTCGTCGTCCGCATTAACAACATATTAGAGTGGTAAAAACGATCCGGCAATGCAGTCACTGAAGAGAGGCGGACGTGAGGCAACTTAAATTACATCAGGTTTTTATTGGCAATTTTAACGTTCGCAGCCAGCTAGTTGCTTCCATAATGCACTTTGGCGATTTTACTGCTTTTCGTACTTGATTTTCCCTATTCTTCCTTTAAACTAGCCGGCCGGTGTGGCCGTGCGGTTCTAGGCGCTTCAGTCTGGAACCGCGTGACCGCTACGGTCGCAGGTTCGAATCCTGTCTCGGGCATGGATGTGTGTGATGTCCTTAGGTTAGTTAGGTTTAAGTAGTTCCAAGTTCTAGGGGACTGATGACCACAGATGTTAAGTCCCATAGTGCTCAGAGCCATTTGAACCATTTGCCTTTAAACTACCAACCACTTTCACAGTCATTGATCGTGTCCACGATACTGTGTATTGTGTATTAAACCGGGAACCTAGAAACGATGGAGAGGCTTCATCCCGCCGTAGCCCCTATTGGTTCACAACTCCACAACAGGCCACAGAAGTCCACCCACCCCACCGCCACCCCACACCCGAACACAGGGTTATTCCGCGGCTCGGTCCCCAGTGGACCTCCCCCTCCCCTCCTGGAACGTCTCATAACAGACGAGTATACCTCAAATGTTTGCGTGGTAGAGTAATTATGGTGCACGAGTATGTGGAGACAGTGTTTGCACAGCAATCGCCGACGTAGTCTAACTGAGACGGAATAAGGGAAACCAGCCTGCATTCGCCGAGTTAGATGGAAAACCGCCTTAAAAACCATCCACAGGCTGGCCGGCACACCGGACCTCGACACTAATCCGCCAGGCGGATTCGTGCCAGGGACCGGCACGCCTTCCCGCTCGCGGGAAGTAGCGCGTTAGATCGCGCGGCTAGCCGGGCGGGTTGTCCACGATATAGTTTCATGTTATGCTTTCATGTGTACACCCAACAGCGGCCAAGGCTATATTTCATGATTACGATTCTTTTGTCTACTTATTAAATGTTTACATACTTAATTCAAGGGGTAATTCATTTCTTTGATGTCTTTTTTGTAGTGAGATGAGCCTCATCATTAATATATACTTGTGTGGTGTGGTGCCTGCACTTACATCCTCAAGTGGGGCACTCTAGCAGTTCTCCTTCAATAAAAAAATTTTGGTTGCGTAACAGTTAATCTTACATTCCTTTTGGTGTTATGGGGACCTTTCCTTTCTTGTAGGTCACTGGAGGTCGGACTTGCAGCCACATGGGGGTGTGCAAAACAGCTCAAACGACTCCTCTCAATATCAGAACTTTTTGTGAAAGGAACGAATCAACAATGCATGTTCAGAACCGCCCCACCAAAGAAAATTTTTGGAAGTGGTGGATGTCACCATGTCAATTTCGTCAATGGTTGAAACCTCGTTTTATTGAGCGATTGCTCCGAGGAGAACAATAAATGAAGGAAATCGACAAACTTACTGTTTAAAAAGAAACAAACTGAATTTCTGTTCTGTCAGTTCTTGTTTATTTCGAACCGACTTTTCGGCTTATTGGGGCATCGTTAAGAAACGACGGACTTGCGTCCACAAGAGAAGCTATTGTGTAGGGAACACAAAATTGGAAACAAAGATATTTTCAATGTGTATACAACCTCTGATCGTGACATTAGGTGAGAAATATCGAACCAACCGTTCATCACTCTGTTATGGAGCAAGCATGTTAAATTGCAGTATTAGATTACATTTGTCAATATGGATGTATCAAACACAGGACATATCCAAAACACATTATTAAAAATATATAACTTGCGTAAACAAATACTAATATAACAAAAAACAATTTGTTTTTCAACCTTAAGCATGAAGCTGTTTTATCAATAATTGACGGAATAATCCGTGAATACGAAAAATAACAAATATTTATCGAAAAGTAAAGCTCGGAAGATTAGTACCTGACCTCCGGATGACAATCAGTTAATCGAATATAGGAACGATTTGGGATTGGGCAGGGAAGTTGTAATAAATCATTAGTACCATTTCTAAGGAACTGTCCCGGAAATAACCTTATTTTATTTAGGAAAACTACAGAAAATCTCATTACGGATGGTTGGATACGTAATTGAATTCCACTTCTGTCGAATGCGAGGTCAGTGCCTTAACCATTGCAACATATCGCTCGGAATTATTTATTTGGGGAGTGAGAATTATTTTGCCTAAATTTATGGTTTACTAGTACATAATTCCTGAGTAAAATTTTGGGGGCTACCTCAAGATTGCACTCGCAACTCTCAATTCTGAAATATCTTAATAAACACTACAAAGACTGCAGTCTAAAGTCTATTGTAGCGATAAACGAAAATGCATACAATATTTATCCGTAACAGGGCAGCGATAAAACTACGACATACTCTCCTTCACTTACACTCCTGGAAATTGAAATAAGAACACCGTGAATTCATTGTCCCAGGAAAGGGAAACTTTATTGACACATTCCTGGGGTCAGATACATCACATGATCACACTGACAGAACCACAGGCACATAGACACAGGCAACAGAGCATGCACAATGTCGGCACTAGTACAGTGTATATCCACCTTTCGCAGCAATGGAGGCTGCTATTCTCCCATGGAGACGATCGTAGAGATGCTGGATGTAGTCCTGTGGAACGGCTTGCCATGCCATTTCCACCTGGCGCCTCAGTTGGACCAGCGTTCGTGCTGGACGTGCAGACCGCGTGAGACGACGCTTCATCCAGTCCCAAAAATGCTCAATGGGGGACAGATCCGGAGATCTTGCTGGCCAGGGTAGTTGACTTACACCTTCTAGAGCACGTTGGGTGGCACGGGATACATGCGGACGTGCATTGTCCTGTTGGAACAGCAAGTTCCCTTGCCGGTCTAGGAATGGTAGAACGATGGGTTCGATGACGGTTTGGATGTACCGTGCACTATTCAGTGTCCCCTCGACGATCACCAGTGGTGTACGGCCAGTGTAGGAGATCGCTCCCCACACCATGATGCCGGGTGTTGGCCCTGTGTGCCTCGGTCGTATGCAGTCCTGATTGTGGCGCTCACCTGCACGGCGCCAAACACGCATACGACCATCATTGGCACCATGGCAGAAGCGACTCTCATCGCTGAAGACGACACGTCTCCATTCTTCCCTCCATTCACGCCTGTCGCGACACCACTGGAGGCGGGCTGCACGATGTTGGGGCGTGAGCGGAAGACGGCCTAACGGTGTGCGGGACCGTAGCCCAGCTTTATGGAGACGGTTGCGAATGGTCCTCGCCGATACCCCAGGAGCAACAGTGTCCATAATTTGCTGGGAAGTGGCGGTGCGGTCCCCTACGGCACTGCGTAGGATCCTACGGTCTTGGCGTGCATCCGTGCGTCGCTGCGGTCCGGTCCCAGGTCGACGGGCACGTGCACCTTCCGCCGACCACTGGCGACAACATCGATGTACTGTGGAGACCTCACGCCCCACGTGTTGAGCAATTCGGCGGTACGTCCACCCGGCCTCCCGCATGCCCACTATACGCCCTCGCTCAAAGTCCGTCAACTGCACATACGGTTCACGTCCACGCTGTCGCGGCATGCTACCAGTGTTAAAGACTGCGATGGAGCTCCGTATGCCACGGCAAACTGGCTGACACTGACGGCGGCGGTGCACAAATGCTGCGCAGCTAGCGCCATTCGACGGCCAACACCGCGGTTCCTGGTGTGTCCGCTGTGCCGTGCGTGTGATCATTGCTTGTACAGCCCTCTCGCAGTGTCCGGAGCAAGTATGGTGGGTCTGACACACCGGTGTCAATGTGTTCTTTTTTCCATTTCCAGGAGTGTATTTAGTCCCGTTGTACAGCATTACAACTAACACCTAAGTACTATTGTTTATCTGGGCACTGAATACAAAGTTGACAAGTAAATCGAATGACGTAACTACGAAGTGGAAAAAGATTTACTTTGGATATGGGAAGTAACGAAAATAGACACCTTTTTGGTTTCAGCGGCACTGTAGCATTTTATTACCACAATATATCGGTTTGATTTGAATAACCCAAAGAAAAAATGCAATTCATTTCTGTCCTTTTCCCAGAACTTGTTGTTCAGAATAGTGGGCCATCACTATTATGAAATGAAGAAAGATTAGACTTCAACATTCGCGGCTGATTAAGTTACAGTAACACAAGATCGAATTAGGGTGTGTTCGGGGAGGAAATCGGTGTGACGGTACGTCACATAAATGGACATTTGGAGAAAAGGAGAAAAAGGTTTTTGCTTGTGTCACGTGTGAATTATAAATTATTTCAAGACTGTGTACGTGTGCGCGATGTATAAGAAAGGTTAAAAAAGTTAAATAATACCACCAAAAACCACAAACAGCGATGTGATATATATATAAAAAGAGAACATTCTTTTGCCGGCCTTGGTGGCCGAGCGGTTCTAGGTGCTCAGTCCGGAACCGCGCGACTGCTACGGTCGCATATTCGAATCCTGCTTCGGGCATGGATGTGTGTGATGTCCTTAGCTTAGTTAGGTTTAAGTAGTTCTAAGTTCTAGGGGACTGATGACCACAGATGTTAACTCCCATAGTGCTCAGAGTCATTTGAACCATTTGAAGAACATTCTTTTTATCTGTGTAATGAAAATGAATATGATCAGAGACTATTGGTTTATTGTTTCGTCTAGAGGTAGGCCGCCATTGTAGCTGGATAATAATTAATAGGTAGGCCGCCATTGTAGAGCAGGATAATAATGAATGTAAGTTTTTCTGTATTTTTGCAAAATATAATAGAAATTGTTATTAGAATGTGTGTATTATTGACTTAGTTGTCACCTCTCATGATCGCAACCATTAATTCTCATTAACCAAGCTTTTACAGAACTTCGTAGTGCAGGGAGCTCATCTCCCCTAGTAGGATTTAGTCAGCCATTACGCTGACTGTATTATTTCATTAAAATTTCATGTCATAATATTAAATGTAAATGCGAGAGACTTCTCAATTTTGATCTTTCATTAATTTCAAAGTTAAAAAGCGTAGTAATAAATTTCATTTTAAAAAAATCCACAGCACTGAATGAATTCAGTATGTTTCATTTTGGCCGCCTAACGGCAGACGAGATTGACTCCAGTTTTGACTTGCAAATAATGAACAAGAAATATTGAAAATCATTACACCCAATAAGCTCCGCAATATCTCAGTTAATCTTTTTGAAATTTGGTACATAAATAACCAGTAGCCCCTGAGAACCATATTAATAATTACAGTTTGCGTAATAACACGAATATTTTATTTTCTAAATAGCAGCGCTCACGCAAACTATTTATTAGAAGGCGGTGAGTCGCGCGCTGTGTTTAAAAAATATTATATCGTACGTACTTCGGGGCAGCCGATGTCCGTACGAGTGTTATCGCGGCATAAGTTAATTAAAAGTCTCATGCTAGCCCACAATATTTAATGCCACCCCAACCAAAATCACAAAATATAGTTATAAAAATAAAAATATACAACTATCCCCTGATAAAGTGGACCAAAATCACAAAATATAGTTATAAAAATAAAAATATACAACTATCCCCTGATAAAGTGGACACACACACATATACACTTATTCCGTGATAAGTGGCGCCCAACGTGTGGCAAACTGTCTGGTATCGCGTATGCTTTTTCAAACGAACCATTTCGACATTTGGGTCAAGCGACTTTAGGCAATCACGGAAAACCAAAATAGGACGGGATTTTGGATTCCTGTCATCCCGTATACGAGTGAAGTGCCGTATCACTGCGCTGCATCAACGAATGTCACTGTGTGCACCAGGGCCAGCCACGGCGTGTCGAACACCACGCGTGCAGGGTGTGCTGGCTGGCCAGGGCCCGGGCTGTCAACTGGCTTTGCTCGGTCCTTATTGCAAGTACACGGAACAGCGCGACATTTCATTTAGCATTGCAGTGCGGCATTTTTCGGTCGGCGAAACTGTCTGTCGTGCTGTCAGCGCTGTTTAACCTTCGCTATTTGTTCGTGGTATGAAGGCCGTTCACAGGTCCAGTAATTGTTTGCACAAAAAAGAGGCAGTCCAGTGATCTATTTCCGCAATCCTTTGAAATGAATAGGAATGACAGAAGAGAGGAATTAGCACTCTAAGTTAGCATACGCGACACGTACTGCGTATTTGCTATGAAACGACAATTCAATACCATGTTGTTGTTGTTGTGGTCTTCAGTCCTGAGACTGGTTTGATGCAGAAAGAATTTAAATATTTAGTTGACAGTGAAAGAGCAAAAAATTAGTCATCGACAGAAAGGATTCATTGTTCTATACATTAAAAAGCACTCTGTGCTTAATTTGCAGGCATGAAGAAAGTGAGAGGGCGAATAGTAAAATTTCTGAAGTGCCATGCATTATTGCATTGTCAGTTGCAATAATTTTCAATGGAACTGAATGAAGAGAACTGCGATTTCATAGAATACTGCAAAGTACTTCGGTCAAATGAAGGGGCATGCTCGGAACGATTTTTCGATTCAAAAGTCTTTCGATTTAAAACTATCTATTATTGAATTTGTGCCGGCCGGTGTGGCCGTGCGGTTCTAGGCGCTTCAGTCTGGTACCGCGTGACCGCTACGGTCGCAGGTTCGAATCCTGCCTCGGGCATGGATGTGTGTGATGTCCTTAGGTTAGTTAGGTTTAAGTAGTTCTAAGTTCTAGGGGACACGTTTCGATCCCTGAGTCAACAGATGGGGACGTTTGCAAGACAACAACCATCTGCACGAACAGTTCGACGACGTTTACAGCAGCATGGACTATCAGCTCGGAGACCATGGCTGCGTTTCCCCTTGACGCTGCATCCCAGACAGGAGCGCCTACGATGGTGTACTCAACGACGAACCTGGGTGCACGAATGGCAAAACGTCATTTTTTCGGATGAATCCAGGTTCTGTTTACAGCATCATGATGGTCGCATCCGTGTTTAGCGACATCGAGGTGAACGCACATCGGAAGCATGTATTCCTCATCGCTCTACTGGCGTATCACCCGGCCTGATCGTATGGGGTGCCATTGGTTACACGCCTCGGTCACCTCTTGTTCGCACTGACGGCACATTGAACAGTGGACGTTACATTACAGATGTGTTACGACCGTGGCTCTACCCTTCATTCGATCCCTGCGAAACCCTACATTTCAGCAGGATAATGCACGACCGCATGTTGCAGGTCCTGTACGTGCCTTTCTGAATACAGAAAATGTTCGACTGCTGCCATGGCCAGCACATTCTTCAGGTCTTCCACCAATTGAAAACGTTTGGTTAATGGTGGCCGAGCAACTGGCTCGTCACAATACGCCAGTCATTACTCTTGATGAACTGTGGTATCGTGTTGAAGCTGCATGGGCAGCTGTACCTGTCCACGCCATCCAAGCTCTGTTTGACTCAATGTCCAGGCGTACCGCGGCCGTTATTACGGCCAGAGGTGGTTGTTCTGGGTACTGATTTCTCAGGATCTATGCACCCAAATTGCGTGAAAATGTGTCAGTTCAAGTATAATATTTTTGTCCAATGAATACCCGTTTATCATCTGTATTTCTTCTTGGTGTAGCAATTTTAATGGCCAGTAGTGTATATAGCGATTGTTAGTGACGTCAGAAGTAGAACCCAGTTTTCTAAAATTAACTTAACTGCATACAGAAACCCTAAAGACTAACATATTTTGGTGTGAGTTTGGCTTTAATATTCTACATTCAGGAGCCCGTGGGGACTTACGAAACCCCGTGAGCGTATTTAATTTGGAGACCTGGGTTTGCTGCCTGCATACGGGATTTCCATTAGGTGTGGAGCGGACGGCGAACAGGGCGTGTCGTCGTTCCGGCGGCGCGCTCTGACGCACGAGGAGCGTCACGCACCGCACGCAGAGCGACGACCGACACGGCTGCACGCTCCGCGGCAGTAGTGGGCAAGCGGTCCGCTTCCGCTCCCTGCTCACAGACACTGCTGCCTGCCGGGTCGCGCTTTTTGTACTGCATCAGGCAGGACAGTAGAATTACTTCGAAAGCAGCGTGAGACTGGAAACTGTGTAGTGTGTAGCACTTTTGGCACGCTTGTCACAAAACTGACGACGAGGAAGAATCAGCTCGAAAGCCATCGTTCTGCGTCCGTTTTCGCCTTTGTTAATGAACTGAAATACTTTTCGAAGGTCTACAGTGTAGTTCGCGCCGAAGTATAACACGTAATGGCCGCGTCGTGTTCAAGCATCTTCTACAGTTTCTGACATAAGTAGATTACTGACGACTTCACCGGCACAGCGATCATATCCCGGAACGTTTAAAGAAAATATTTATTTATGTGACAAACAATTTTAACGTTTTACCACTACTAAGTACAGTGTACGTGTTAAAAGTTACAGCTTGATACGAGAGAGATCTTAATGTAGCAGTTACAGCCAAAGCCCTCAGGCATTTGGAACACGTATTTTCCTGAACCATTCTCTGTAAGTTTGTGAGAGACAATGATTTGACTGGGTCTGTTGTGTAATTGCATCGTATTACTGGCCCTCATTATCTAGATTTTCTTGAAAACGAGCTTCCAGCATTATTAGAAGTGGTTACTGTGGCTCAAGAGTGGGTATGTTCTTCTTGCGTGACAGGGTCCTTGGAGATTCTATTCGTCAGGTGACGGATCATTTAAACCTAAATTTCCCTAAAAGTTGGATCGGCAGAAATAGTTACATTTCTTTGTCACTGAGGTCCCCGGACCATATTCCGATCGTTCGGACTATGACTGGTGACGTTCTCACAAAAGAACACCTAAACGACGCCAGAACGTGTCCTTACCAACAGACTTCGAAAGTATGTTTGAAACTAATTATTTGCCCTTGTTTGACATTTTATTTGAATATTTATTTGTGTTACAGTCTACTAGGTGTATCTCTGTAACCAATAAAAATTGTATACATATTGTATGCAATGTTTTATTCGAATTAGTCTACACTTCCATATCCTAAAATATTTACTGTTCTTCCTGAAACAACCTTTCTAGGAGGCGCAACATGAGCAGGAAAACTTGTAATAGTGAACATACATGTTTTCAATAAAGTAATTCCACACTACATGATTCTAAACCTCATTTCTTAAAATGAGTCGTCAACAACACGATTAAATATAAGCAGCAGAAGATACCGTAACTTGCACAATTAAAATAAAACAATTTTGCGTGTGTAATCGAGTCATGATTTAAAAAAATCCGACGATCACGTATTACAAACTGCCTTCATCTTGGAGAGAATGTATTGATAATGCATTGAGACTGGCTCTTGTAGTCGAAGCCTAAAACGTTTATGAATTCAGACGAAGTATATTCAGGCTAAGAAATCATACTTTTTTAAATCATACTTTATGCAAGCTGATACTCCATATTTACATCCGTCCATCCAAGTTTAGTTCTACGTGGTTTTCCGTAATCAGAAGGCAAATTCCGAGACAGTTTCTTCTGTTTCCTTCCCATTACTTGTCCAGTAGGTCCTAATATGAATGCAGTAAGAGTTTATAGTGAATAAAGTGGACTACGGACGTTTTCGTTTCGTCGGAGATTTGTGATTAGAGCAGGTAACAGAACGGTTAATATAAGTGATATTCAACCTTTGCCATGCATGGAACTGTGATATGTCGAGTACCTGCTCAGAATTAGATTTACAAAAATGTCTTATAAATACTCATTTTTGCAGTTGAAGACTGGAGGCAAAATTGAATGTAGAGGGGGAACTGGAAGGAGGTGGACGTCTGGCTGCGAAACATTAGACAGAGAACGGGACTGCATGATGTTCAACCACTGGCTTGCCGCGGACATTGAACATCATTGAAAATATGAAACATTAGACAGAAAACGGCACTACATGATGTTCAACCACTGACTTGAAGCGAAGACATTGAAAATATGATCCGAAACAATTGTTTAATTAATATGCGTTTAAAAATAAAGATACATATCAACTAGGCGGCCGTACATACAGCCGTCAATATTTACGCGTTTGATACGCAGTTTTGAAACAAGTAATACTACAGCTCTGCTAGATAATACACTGCACAACAAAAGCCGGTAATTGTCTCCCATTGCAACGCTTAAGTTTGAAATTTGGCCCAAAGGTGCCTACAACTTACTTTGTAATGGTGCAAACGCGTGGCGATCTGTAACGCCACCCTCGGCTCAGCGACGCTTCAAACAGTAAGGTGTCGACAAATGCAGAAAAAAGGCCGCAGCTCAGAAGGTCATGTTAGCTTTAAGGTGAGTTAATGTTGTCGCATTGGCACCAAATTTCACTACATTTCTGCACGATGCCACCGCGGCCGAGTCACGCGATGGGAAGGTCGTTACACCCCTCTTGCTCACATTCACCTCTTCTTTTACAGCCTCTGCGATGGCGGTCAGAACCACGACACCCAACTCTGAAATCACGCAGGTTTCTTATGAATAGCCGATAGAAACACTTCAGACGCACAGCCGCTCAGAATCGACACAAAAAGGCCTCAGGAGTGGTGGTGGTGGTGGTTAGTGTTTAACGTCCCGTCGACAACGAGGTCATTAGAGACGGAGCGCAAGCTCGGGTGAGGGAAGGATGGGGAAGGAAATCGGCCGTGCCCTTTCAAAGGAACCATCCCGGCATTTGCCTGAAGCGATTTAGGGAAATCACGGAAAACCTAAATCAGGATGGCCGGAGACGGGATTGAACCGTCGTCCTCCCGAATGCGAGTCCAGTGTGCTAACCACTGCGCCACCTCGCTCGGTACCCTCAGGAGTGGTATAAGTGGTCTATCCCTTCCCTTGGGGCGTTGATTCCCACACATTTCGCTTTCGAAAACGACAGTTTGTAGTGCGATAAGCAATAGGACGACGTTATTGACAATGTTCGACATTGCTGCCATCCTCTGGGCCTATCAACCGTATTCTAAAGTCATCATGGATCTGCAGTCCCATTGAAAGTAGTGTAGTGCGACCGCAATTTTTGGTCTGGTATACAGGGTAGAAACACTAGCTACCGTTCAAAACCATCAAACTAAAACTGAATGTAATCCGAAACAGCAAAAGAGTTTTATATTTTTTCAGCGCTTGTGTTTCAAGACTTTCAGTGGTCTGTCGTGGGGGAGGAGGAGGGGGGTGCTGTATTAACATATGCTCGAATAAAATGACTAAGAGTCCCTCTAAGACTCCCAGATCGGCAACACCGTTGGTAATACCCACGTACCTTTGTTAGGCATCTTAGAAATATATCCCTCACGAAATTCGACACCGATGCAGTCCCATAGCTGTTCATAAAGCCTGAGGTCTAGGCAGCCCCTTCAGCAACCCTTACGACGGGTCTGCCTACCATTAGGCGCTAGAGCAGCCGTGAGACTAAACTGGTGTCGGAGTTTCCGACAGGTACACATTTAAAGTGCTCAACGAAGGTGTGTGGGTGACACCGAGGGTGTTGCTAAATAAGGCGTGTCTGAGCTGGACTCATTGCTAGTTCGTTCACGCACATGGTAATGTTGCGAGGCTCACGTGAAGAAAACATATAATTATGTTATTTAATAAAATATTGATCATTTTTATTTATTTAAAATGCTGTAGGAGGCAGCTGTACAACTACAGAATAAATGTACATCAACATGTACAAACGTATATTTATCAACATGTTATGGGGCTCACATGAAGAAAGCTTAACTGTACGTTACTTTTTAAAACAATATTCACCGTTTTTATTCCTTCAGAATATTGTAGGAGGTACATATATGAAGAAAGACGAAATGCACACCAGCATGTTAACTCTGGTTTGTGAAAAAATAAAATATCGGTTAAATAAATTTTTCATTGGACGATATCTGGCTTGTTAGCAGTCTTTTGTCTTTGTTATGTAGAATTCCTGTGCACTCGTAAAGTTCTCGACGCCAGTGGACAAAATACTGCAAAAGTAATTTAGTTGTGATACATATTTACATATAGTTAGTTAACTAATTTCTAATTAACTGAAAATCTGTTTTGCGGCTGGTCTCGGCGGAGTGTTTGTTCTTAGGATAATTTAAGTTAAGTAGTGTGTAAGCTTAGGGACTGATGACCTTAGCAGTTAAGTCCCCTAAGATTTCACACAGATTTTTTGGAAAATCTGTTTAAGTGACACAGTTCCATAAGGCACATCATAACACATTCGTAGCAAATACAACACAGAATTATGAACATTACGATGAAAGAAACGATAAGAACAGTAAGACTGGCAGGGGCTATAAGGCGGCTAAAAGAGTTAGCATCTGGCACTATGGACACTGTGCCACGTCGCTTTAATGGGCGATTGAAAGATAATATAGATGTCCAAGAAATATCAGTGTGGTGAAAAGCCACAGCCTTCAAGAGTCAGTCCAACTTAAACACATCTCAGCATTTCTAGAGGAATAAACACGAAAACAAATCCCCAAACCCAATGTATAAGCAGTTCCTATAAGGAGATGAATGTCTATACTGCACAGACGTTCTATTGTGAAGTAGTCTTTCTGTAGTAGTACGGCGTCCTTCTGTCATGGACCAAACATCACTTTCTATTTGTGTCGAAAATTACGGTAATTTAAAGAAAAATATTATTGTATTCGTGAATTGTCTCATAACCAGAATGGCCGAGCGGTCTGAGGCGCTGCAGTCATGGACTGTGCGGCTGGTCCCGGCGGAGGTTCGAGTCCTCCCTCGGGCATGGGTGCGTGTGCTTGCCCTTAGGATAATTTAGCTTAAGCAGTGTGTAAGCTTAGGGACAGATGCCCTTAGCAGTTAAGTCCCATAAGATTTCACACACATTTGAACATAACCAGAATGAAATTTTCACTCTGCAGTGGTGTGTGCGCTGATGTGAAACTTCCTGGCGGATTAAAACTGTGTGACGGACCGAGACTCGAACTCGGGACTTTTGTCTTTCACGCGAAACTTTGGAAGATATGAGATGAGGTAGTGGCGGAAGTGAAGCTGTGAGGGGGGGTTGTGTGTCGAGCTTGGGTAGCTCCGTCGGTAGAGCACTTGCCCGCGAAAGGTAAAGGTTCCGATTTCGAGTCTCGGTCCGGCACACAGTTTCAATCCGCCAGGATCTCTCATAACATTTACACGGGGATGATCTCCAGAGGAGTCTGCACTTGATGGTAATCCTCCAGCCTGATGTCACTTTTGAAGCAACAGATCTTCTTACTAACTGGAAGTAAACTGAAAGTGTCTTTCCTCGCTACTACAAATCCGCCAGGGAGAAATCTGAAAGTGTCTTTCCTCGCTACTACAAATCCGCCAGGGAGACCATGACAGTGAGCAAAAAAATGAAGACATTCTTATGTCTAACTGTAACTGTAGTAGACCGTAAACCAATATCGCGGCCAACAGACAGATTTTTTTTCAGCGTTGAAAAAGCATAGATTGTCAATCAAATGCAACAGATGCTCTCTGACCAAATTTAAATTGTAAAGAATCTTCTCCAGGCACATGCGCAGAAAATGAAGTAACGCAAATGTCATAACTCCACAATGAAATAAGACATGGCAAACAGGAAAACTAAAGCGATAGTGAGAACAGCCTACAATATCTATCAAAAGAATTACGTCTGGCTGACCATCACAGCAAATCCCTTCAAAGCAGAAAGGAGATCACGGTTCAACGTACAGCGCCGATTTGTACAGGGGAAGCATGGAGAAGGAATTCGGCCATTTCCTTAAAAGGGAACATGCAGCCATTTGCCGCAAGAGATTTATGGAAACCACGGGACACTTAAATGCGGATAGCTGGACGGGTTTTGAACCCCCATCCTCCCGAAGATGAATCGAATGTCTAGCACATTCTCTGGTCATAAGTTTCTGATGTGTACTTGAACAACGCACATATTCATGTGAGAAATGCCCAAAATAATCGATACAGCAGTTTTAAACTGAAGTGCTGCATCAAACCATACGGCAAAATAAAATAGGATAGCTACTAATTTCTCACTCACTACCTAGACAACTATGAAGATCTTCAGCTGTTCCATAACAGTATGTTTTGGCCTTCTGCTGCCGGAGCTCCGACCGTGACTTGACGGAAGAAACTCAAGGAAATCTCCAACTATACATGAACATCGTTAAATACCATTAATTGTTTACTTAAGTAATTGTTATTCAATTAATTGTCTGATTTTTAATTCGATCTCTTGATTCTGAC
Organism: Schistocerca nitens; assembly: GCF_023898315.1. NCBI lineage: Eukaryota > Metazoa > Arthropoda > Insecta > Orthoptera > Acrididae > Schistocerca > Schistocerca nitens. Next base: position 440,124,564 of record NC_064617.1, on the reverse strand, counting down.
AGTAGAACAAACCAAAAACAGAAATTATATTTATGTTAATGGCTCTGAGCACTATGGTACTTAACATCTGAGGTCATCAGTCCCCTAGAACTCAGAACTACTTAAACCTAACTGACCTAAGGACATCACACACATCCATGCCCGAGGCAGGATTCGAATCTGCGACCGTAACGGTCACGCGGTTCCAGACTAAAGCGCCTAGAGCCGCTCGGCCACATCGGCCGGCTATGTTAAAAATAGCTTTTGCTAAAGTAAGAAATTTATACCTAAGACCAAAACGTAAAACTAGAAAATAAATCATGCAGAAAGAAAAAGAAACAGAAATATTGTAAGGGAACTCTTCATGAACAAATTCAAGTGTGAAACGTGCACTGAGAAAACGTAAATAAAACGCACCAAATACGAAATCAACAAAGAAATCTTCAATAATGTTCTTGATATTCTGACGCAGAAGCAGATGGCAGTAGCCACAAAGCTCGAAATATATAAGAACTCATTAATAAGACAGTGAAGAAAATAATAATTAGAATTCACATGAAACCCTTAAAATAATAATAATTTTCTGACAAAAAAAATTTCCGATTCCGCAGCTTTTGGAGACTTAAGGGATATTATTTGGTTCGAAGTTACAAAGTATAATAAAAGTGACTGTTGGTCTGATAACAGTCGATTGACTGACGAAGACACCGTTCTTATGACCTTTGGATCTATTAAAAAAAAAAAATCGTCAAATAATTCAGCATACTAAATATGGACGTCCACAGATTAAATAAAATTGGTGCATAGAATCTGTGCTTCTTTTCCTGTTCATGTACTACACATCTCATTATTCAAAGAACATTCCCTAGCTGCTCATCAAAATAAAGATAATTTCCTTACCTACCAAATTCCTAAAAACTAATAAGAATATTCGCAACCTGCAATAAACTTGGTGAACAACAGTAAGAGCAGAAGAGGATGTGAAGAATAACTGACTATTGACTGCTGTCCTGAAACGGAGCAAGAGAAACAGAAGAAATCTTTACGTAGCTTATGTCGATTACAAAACGGACTTTGACAGCGTAACACATCCATAGCTACTGAAAATATGAGGCAGACAGAGAGTTCATCCAATTATAATAAAATTTCTCCCGAGACATGGAAAACCAAAATATACCTTGAAAGGAAAAAAAATACAGCCAAATAATCGGGTGAGGAATATTTTGAGGAGACAGTATTGCTGTCCATGGTTCCGCGTTGGTATGAACCGTCTTAGTTCTCTCTTGGAAACTTCTGGAGACAATTTCTCCATCGCATCCGACAGATTTAAACGACAAAAAACAGCTCCTACATCGACGAGTGGAAACTGTAACCAAATTATAGACAAATAGTTTCCAGATGACAAAGCCATGGAACTAGGCTACAGTGAGTTCAAGACTCTTCAAAAACAGATCGAGAATTAGAAAACAGGGAACCACGCACACGCGGCCGACACTGACAGTATTCCAGAATGCATCTTTTATTCTGCACTGGAATGAGTGATACTACTAAACTTCCTGGCACATTAAGACGCTACGCCGATCCGGGAGTCGAGCACTGAACTATGTCTGCAAGTACCTTTCTCCCACGTTCCAAACTTCGGAGAATCTCTCCTGCATATCTTGTTGGACTAGCAACTCATTTCATCGAGAATGTTGCCCAGGTGGATGAGAGCTATAAAAGTGAAAAGGAATGATACTTAGAACCAAAGAAGAGCTGATGAAAAATTAATTTGAAAAAATAGCGCAAAGATACGAGATTTGACCTTCTCTGCAAGTGAAAACTCAGCGGATAAACCTTTTGGGTTAATGTGGCAGAAGCATTGTTAACGTATATTCTATATTTTTTATAAATTTTTTATAATAGTACATTTCTTCTACTCTTTGTACAGGGGCCTGAAGATGGCATCAATGTAATGCCGAAACTGTAGCACGTAGAAGTTCATAAAATAAATTAAATTTCTACGATACATACGGCTGTTGGCAAATTATTGCATCAAGAAGTTCATGCCAGCCGTCGTCCCACGATCCATAATGGATCAACGAAGATTAAGTAATGCCTCGTCACGTTGTGGGCACCTGACGCTGTAGGGAAAGCTTACAAGAAGAGCAGAGACAAGTTGGGAATAATTCTAGCGAAACGGGGAAAGCCACTGACGTAGGCGACTTTGAGAAATGACAGACTGTTACGACCCGCTGTCTGGAGCCAGCATCTCGGGAACGGGGAAGCTGGTCGGTTGTTCGCGTGCTTCTGACGTGAGCATCTGTGGACCGTAAAAGCGCGAACAGGCGAGAAGGTGCCGGGCGTCAATGCCGCAGCGCAGAAAATGGGGTGTCGGAGGTTTGCGCACTCCGTAAAGCTTGAATGGTAGTGATCTGTGGCAGATGTGACGGCAGAGTACGGCACTGGTGCAGCCACAAGTGTTTTGGGGCTCACAGTTTAGCGCATGCTCCTGAGTATGGATTTCTGCAGCATACATCCCTTACGTGTTCACATGTCGAGCCAACGGCATCGTCAGTAACGATTGCAGTGGTCATGAAACCATGGTGACTGGGACGTGGATTAATGAAAACGTGTCGCTCGGTGGAATGAATCACGTCCTTTGTTACACTAGATCGATAGTCGTGTCTGAATACGTCATCCAGGCGAGCCGCTTCTCGAAATGCACATAGTACGACGGAGGCGCAATGCGGTGTCGCCAGTACAATCTTATGGGGGACTTTCACCTGGCCTCCCATGAGACTTGTGGCGGTAATCTACGAGATCAGGAAAGCAGTGGACAACGCGAACATTATTACAAACAATCTACGTCACTTCACACTTCAGTCTTTCCTGGCGGCGATAGCATTTTCCAACAGGACCACTGGCCATGTCACAAGGCTAGAATAGCGCTAGAATGGCTTGTGCAGCATGAAGATGACTTGTCTCGTTGATATTTCGGCCACCAAACTTGCCTGTTCGGGACGCTATCTGGTGTCATCTCTGCGCTTGCAAATAGCCAGTTCGTTATTTACGACCACTGCATTCAAATCGCTCCAAGCACTATGGGACTTAACATCTGAGGTCATCAGTCCGCTAGAGTTAGAATAGTTAAACCTAACTAACATAATGACATCACGCACATCCATGCCCGAGGTAGGATTCGAACCTGCGACTGTACAGCACCGCGGTTCCGGACTGAAGCGCCTAGAACCGCTCGGCCACAGCGGCTGGCGACCACTGCGTGATCTGTGCGTAAACATGTACTGCCACATCCATCGAACCTACCTAGTACTTGTAGAATCCTTGCTACGCAGAACCGCTGCCTCATTTCGTTCCAAATGTGGACCAATACGCCATCAAGCAGATGGTCATAGTGTTCTGGCTCGTTGGTGAAATTTTGAGACGCAGAATTTTCTTACGCGAGTGACAAACTGTGATATTTATGTCATCGCAGAGCCTTCCTACTCAGGAATTTGAGCTCTTTCCCAATGCAAGCAAGTCGGAGGAGTGTTCCTGCCGGATATTCGCGCGGGCTTTGTGAGGCGAGTATTTCCCGGCGCTTCCGGGCGACAGCCGGATGGCGCGCTGCTCGCACACTTCCGCCTCACCGCTGGAGTAGCTGCCAGCGGCAGTCGTCCTGCGAATGCAGCGCCGCGCCTGGAGACGAAGTGGCCGACACAAAAGCTGCGCGAGGGCGAGCCAGAAAGTGAGCGGTACGACACAGCCAGAGAAAAAAATACCGTTGGCCGCATTCGTCCGGACGGTTGTCACTTTCATTATGGCAGTTGTCACAGCTGTAGCTAACATTTTACAGGAAAATAATCTCCGAAAATCGTAGTAATAGTTTCGACGATGAAGCAGATATAAATATGACTGAAAAAGACGGAAAGAGTCATTTTGAAATTTCAGTCGGCAGTGGAAATACTGGTTTGACACAACTGTCTACACTAGTCAGTACTGATCAAGTCTCTTCATATCTGCATAAATACTTCATCCTACATCCCAGTTAACTTGCTTGCTGTTTTCAAGTTTTGGTCTCCTACATTTTTAAGTCTCGCAACCTCTCACGGTCATTGTTCCTTCATGCATCGGGATGTGTCTCACGAAACTATCCTCTCTTTCAGCCAGTTTGTGCCATTAAAGTATTTTCTCCCAAATTACATTCAATTCCACTACGTTCACGTTTACAAGGAATGGAGATATTCGTGTAAGACAACTTTGGGAAAGATCAGTTTAGGTTCAGGATAAATCAAGGGACACTACAATACTGCCCCTACGGATTATTTTAGAGGATAGAAAAAAATCCAAAGCCATATTTACAGTATTTTGCAAATTTAGATAAAGCTTTTGACAATTTTGACTGGCATAAACTGTTTGAAGCTATGAAAGTATTTAGGGTACAGTACAGGGAGCGACTGCTCATCTACAACTTGAACATACATTAGACTCCAGTAATAAGAATCGAAGAACAGGAAAAGGAAGATGTAGATTGAGAAGGGAATGGGACATGGTTGTAGCTTCTCCTCGATGTTATTCAACTTGTAGATTGAGAAATCAGTAAAGGAAACCAAGGAGAAATTTGGAGAGTTAATGGAAGTTCAGGGAAATGAAATAAAACGGTCAGGTTTCACGGCGACATAATAAGGCTGTATACATGGAAGAAGCCTGGAGATACTGACAGGTTTCAGATAGATTATATAATGGTAAGACAGAGATTTAGGAACCAGGTTTTAAATTGTAAGACATTTCCAGGGGCAGATGTGTACTCTGACCACAATCTGTTGCTTATGAACTGTAGATTAAAACTGAAGAAACTGCAAAAAAGTGGGAATTTAAGTAGATGGGACCTGGATAAATTGACCAAACCAGAGGTTGTACAGAGTTTCAGGGAGAGCATAAGGGAACAATTGACAAGAATGAGGGAAAGAAATACAGTAGAAGAAGAATGGGTAGCTTTAAGGAATGAAGTAGTGAAGGCAGCAGAGGATCAAGTAGGTATAAAGACGAGGGCTAGTAGAAATCCTTGGGTAACAGAAGAAATATTGAATTTAATTGATGAAAGGAGAAAATATAAAAATGCAGTAAATGAAGCAGGCAAAAAGGAATACAAACGTCTCAAAAATGAGATCGACAGGAAGTGTAAAATGGCTAAGCAGGGATGGCTAGAGGACAAATGTAAGGATATAGAGGATTATCTCACTAGGGGTAAGATTGATACTGCCTACAGGAAAATTAAAGAGACCTTTGGAGAAAAGAGAACCACTTGTATGAATATCAAGAGCTCAGATGGAAACCCAGTTCTAAGCAAAAAAAGGAAAGCAGAAAGGTGGAAAGAGTATACAGAGAGTCTATACAAGGGCGATGTACTTGAGGACAATATTATGAAAATGGAAGAGGATATAGATGAAGATGAAATGGGAGATGTGATACTGCGTGAAGAGTTTCACAGAGCACTGAAAGACCTGAGTCGAAACAAGCCCCGGGAGTAGACAACATTCCATTAGAACTGCTGACAGACTTGGGAGAGCCACTCCTGACAAAACTCTACCATCTGGTGAGCAAAATGTATGAGACAGGCGAAATACCCTCAGACTTCAAGAAGAATATAATAATTCCAATCCCAAAGAAAGCAGATGTTGACAGATGTGAAAATTACCGAACTATCAGTTTAATAAGTCACGGCTGCAAAATACTAACGCGAATTCTTTACAGACGAATGGAAAAACTAGTAGAAGTCGACCTCGGGGAAGATCAGTTTGGATTCCGTAGAAATATAGGAACACGTGAGGCAATACTGACCCTACGACTTATCTTAGAAGCTAGATTAAGGAAAGGCAAACCTACATTTCTAGCATTTGTAGATTTAGAGAAAGCTTTTGACAATGTTAACTGGAATACTCCCTTTCAAATTCTGAAGGTCGCAGGGGTAAAAGACAGGGAGCGAAAAACTATTTACAATTTCTACAGAAACCAGATGGCAGTTATAAGAGTCGAGGGACATCAAAGGGAAGCAGTGATTGGGAAGGGAGTGAGACAGGGTTGTAGCCTCTCTCCGATATTATTCAATCTGTATATTGAGCAAGCAGTAAAGAAATCAAAAGAAAAATTCGGAGTAGGTATTAAAATCCATGGAGAAGAAATAAAAACTTTGAGGTTCGCCGATGACATTGTAATTCTGTCAGAGACAGCAAAGGACGTGGAAGAGCAGCTGAACGGAATGGACAGTGTCTTGAAAGGAGGGTATAAGATGAGCACCAACAAAAGCAAAACGAGGATAATGGAATGTAGTCGAATTAAGTCGGGTGATGCTGAGGGAATTAGATTAGGAAATGAGACACTTAAAGTAGTAAAAGAGTTTTGGTATTTGGGGAGCAAAATAACTGATGATGGTCGAAGTAGAGAGGATATAAAATGTAGACTGGCAATGGCAAGGAAATCATTTCTGAAGAAGAGAAATTTGTTAACATCGAGTATAGATTTAAGTGTCAGGAAGTCGTTTCTGAAAGTATTTGTATGGAGTGTAGCCATGTATGGGAGTGAAACATGGACGATAAATAGTTTGGACGGGAAGAGAATAGAAGCTTTTGAAAGGTGGTGCTACAGAAGAATGCTGAAGATTAGATGGGTAGATCGTATAACTAATGAGGAAGTACTGAATAGGATTGGGGAGAAGAGAAGTTTGTGGCACAACTTGACTAGAAGAAGGGATCGGTTGGTAGGACATGTTCTGAGGCATCAAGGGATCACCAATTTGGTATTGGAGGGCAGCGTGGAGGGTAAAAATCGTAGAGGGAGACCAAGAGATGAATACACCAAACAGATACAGAAGGATGTAGGTACTGGGAGATGAAGAAGCTTGCACAGGATAGAGCAGCATGGAGAGCTGCATCAAACCAGTCTCAGGACTGAAGACCATAACAACAACAACAACAACATAATAATTTTGTAAGAGAGGACAAAGGACTTGATAGAGCAGCTGCATGTAATGGACAGCGTCTTGAAAGGAGGACGTTAGATGATCATAACAGCAAAAAAGGGTAATGGAGTGTAGTATAATTAAATGAAAGTTATAGTGAGAAAATGAAAATAGGAAATGAGACGCTAAAAGCAGTGGATGGGTTTTGCTGTTTGGGGATTTAAATAACTGGTGATGGTCGAAGTAGAGAGGCTATAAAATGTAGATTGACAATGGAAAGAAAAGTTTTTGAAGAAGAGAAATTTATTAACTTCGAATATAAGTTTAGATGTTTGGAAGTATTTTCTGAAGATGTTTGTCTGGGTAGCCTAGCGCGGAAGTGAAAGTGGGTACTAAACGGTGTAGACAAGAGGAGGAAAGAAGATTTTAAAATGTGATGTTATGAAGTAACGCTGAAGATTACATGAGTGTATCGGGTGATTAATGAAGAGGACCGAAACGAATTGCGAAGAAAAAATAAATTTAAGGCACAACTTGACTAAAAAAAAAAAAAAAAAGAATCTCTTGATACAACACCTCCTGAGGCATTAAGAAATTGTAAATTTGGTGATGGATTGAAATGTGTGTGTGTGTGTGGGGGGGGGGGGTAAAGGAGTGATAGGCGGAGAACAAGACTGGGCTGCAGTGATCAGGTTCAAATGTGTATAGGTTGCAGTAGTTATGAAGAGATGAAGAAACTTGCACAATATATAGTAGCGTGGAGAGCTGCATCAAACCAGTTTGAACAGACAGAACACGAGAACTTCCATATCATTTGTTACCAATTCCAGCCCTCCAGTCTTCAGCATTCTTCTGTTTACCACGTTTCATAAAATTTTGTTCTCTATTTTTCTCTAGTGTTTACTGAGCAAAGCTATCGAACTGGAAATTCCATTTAAATCAAACAAGTTTGCAGATGTTCTAAATTTTTGAAATAACACCGCTTGAAGTTTCAAATTTTACCAGTGCGGATTTTCTAAATTTCTCAAATAAAGTCGCTAGAAATTTCAAATTTTATAAATTCTAGGACGTTCACGTCGATTGTGATGAGCAGAGTTGCTATTTTTTTTATTCAGCGGAGATCTGTGCCCATGACGCAGTAAGTCACTGAAATACATATTGACGAAACGTGGCATTGTAAAATGTCTGAAGAACGTAACATTGGGAGAAACACGATACGAACATCGAAAACAGGGGTATGGGGTAGCATTTAGTCCTCACTGCTTCCAGGGACAGCTGAAGGCATGTCCAAGATCATTGAGCCTGTTTAAAAACTAGAGGTAGCTCAGCTTCAACAGATCACAGTAGATCTAGAGGAATAAACTCAGGGAAAGTGTAAGTAACTTTTTGCAACTGTGAGTCCTTCGAAACTAAAACGGTCACGGGTCAGCAAACATTCGTCCGTCGTGACGACTAGTACCTAGTCCAGAACGTAGGGAAGTGTAAGGCTGTAACTTCACGAAATGAACTTCTTGATTCGATATTGTTAATATTTTTAAACGTTCGTCTTCGGCTGCTCTTTCAACACTGATTACAGTGTAGATAAGATTAGCTGCCATTAGTCCTTTGCAGATGAATTTTCTGTTCCTTTTTAATCAAACAAGTTTCACGTAATATTTTAAGTATCTTCAATGGTTTTATGTCTCCTAAATTTTATGTCTCTCTTTTGGCTCTTTTGTTTGTGGTACTCCTCTTAATAGAAGCTCGATTACAGTCCAAGGCCGGACGGAGTGGCCGAGCGGTTCTAGGCGCTACAGTGAATAGCTCAAGCAGTTCCGTTGATGGGGAATGGACATCTGTAAAAAGGGCAGTCACAGAAGTTGGAATGAAAAATGTAGGTACAAGAAAGGTAACTGCAAAGAAACCGTGGGTAACAGAAGAAATACTTCAGTTGATCGACGAAAGAAGTAAGTACAGAAGTGTTCAGAGAAATACAGGAATAAGGAAATAAGTAGAAAGTGCACAGAAACTAACTCCAAATAGCTACGTGGAAAATGTGAAGAAATCAAAAAAAAGAAATGATTGTCGAAAGGACTGACTTAGCATATAGAAAAGTCAAAATAATGTTTGAGGAAATTAAAAGCATGGGCGGTAACATTAAGAGAGCAATGGAAGCTCCACTGTTAAATACAGAGGAGAGAGCGGATAGGTGGAAGGAGTGCACTGGATGTTTCTATGAGAGGGAGTACTTGCTTGATGACATGATAGAAGAAGCAACAGATAGCGATAAGGGATGCATAGGGGATCCAGTGTTAAAATCAGAATTAAAAAGAGCTTTGGAAGACTTAAAATCAGATAAGGCAGAAGGGTTAGACAACATGCAATCGGCATCTCTAAAATCAGGGGGAATTGGAACAAAAAGATTATTGATGTTGGTCTTACAATGTATGAGACTGGCGATATACAATCAGACTTTCGGAAAAACATCACCCACATGATTTCTTAGACTGTAAGAGCGAACAAGTGCGAAAATTATCTCACAATTAGCTTAACAACTCAGGCATCCAAGCTGCTGATAAGAGTAATATATAGAGAAGAATGTAAAATAAAATTGAGGATCTGTTAGACGATGATTAGTTTGGATGTAGGAAAGGTGAAGGCCCGATATGGGTAGTCTGACATTGAGGTTGATAATGGAAATAAAACAAAAGAAAAATCGAGACATGTCCATAGGATCTGTCGACGTGGAGAAAAACTTAGACAATGTAAAATGGTGCAAGGTATTCTAAATCCCGAGAAAAAGAGGAGTGAACAGTAGGGAAGACGGGTAATATACAATATCTACAAGAACCGAGAGGGAACAATAATAGTAAAAGACCGAAACGAAGTGCACGGATTGAAAAGAGTGTACGACAGGGATGTAGTCTTTCAATCCTGCTGTTCAATCTATACGTTGAAGAAGCAATGATGAAAATAGAAGAAAGGTTCAAGAGTGAGATTAAAATTCAATGTGTAGGGATATAAGTGTTAAGATTCGCTGATGACATTGATATTCACAGTGAAAGTGAAGAGAATTACAGGATCTGTTGAATGCATTGGACAGTCTAATGAGTACAGAATATGGATTGAGAATGAAACGAAGATAGACGAAAGTAATGAGAACTACCGGAAATGAGAACAACGAGAAACTTAACATCGTAATTGGTGGTCACGAATTAGATGAAGTTAAGGAATTCTGCTACCTAGGTAGCAAAGTAACCCAAGACAGACAGAGCAAGGAGGACGTAGAAAGCAGATTAGCACTGGTAAGAAGGACGTTTCTGGCCGGGAGAAGTCTACTGGTGTTAGAAATAGGTCTTAATTCAAGGAAGAAATTTCTGAGAATGTGCATTTTGAGTACAGCACTGTACTTCAGTGACACATTGACTGTGGGAAAACCTGAACAGAAGAGCATCGAAGCATTTGAGATGTGGTAACACAGATGAATGTTGAAATTAGGTGGACTGATAAGTTAAGGAATGAGGGGCATAGGATTACAGCGAAAACACTGACAAGAAGAAGAGATAGAGTGACAGGACATTTATTAAGACATCAAGGAATAATTTCCATGGTAATTGAGCGAGCTGTATAGGGTAAAAACAGTAGAGGAAGATTGGGATACATTCAGCAAATAATTGAGGAAATAGACTGCAAATGCTGCTCCGAGATGGAAAGGTTGGCACAGGAGAGAAATTCGTGGCAGGCTGCATCAAACCAGTCAGAAGACTGATGACAAAAAAAAGTATCCCTACCCAGATTTTGAGTAAAAATTATGTCTTTAGCAAAAGCGATAAGAAGTTGTGAGGATTCCACTATGAAGTTTTACTTAGCACCCACGAGCTGGTAGACGCCAGTGTGCCGACATGTGTGTCACAATAACATACATGGATGCTGTTTGCGAGGCAAAGATAGCTGAGCGCAGCAGTAAATAGCACCGCAGAGCGACCAGGTGGGACAACGTCACCACACCAGGGCAAAGTCTCTTGTTATTGGCAATGTAACTAGGTGCTTGGTTTTACAGAAATAAACGCACATCGACGGCGTATAAATACATCTGAATTTTTAGGCACGGATCATTTCTTGTTGCGGGGGTCAGCAGCACCACTACGACGCCAGAAAAACGCTGGGCAGTGAGATGACTGGACACTGCCAGCAGCAGCTGTGGTTTCGAGACTGGGCTGCACCTGTCACCAGCACTAATTCCTTCAAAGGACTTTGCGCCACAGCCATGCTGACTTGCCACCCATGCCTGCTGCTGCTGAGTTCCTAGTGGCACTGCAGTGCCAGCGGCCATTCGATTCTTACCAGAGGGCAGCAAGTCATACCCCATGCACAACTGTCTTTATACGTCACTGTGGTGATACATATATACGGTGCAATAGATAATGCAATAAAAAGTACCCTCGGCAATCCACTTCAGAGTGGCTGCTATTGACGTATATGATCTTACTAGCTCTACAAGAAAACTTGTGTATGTGGTATAGTCGCTTCGATGTGCTGCTTATGATTTAGTCTTCCATTTAGCATGTACCTGAGATGTAAGTGGCAAACAGAAAGCAGGCGCCTACTGAAATTCCAGGAAATAGACCAAACTTGAAATGTACCATCATATGCAACTAGTTTGGAGCATGAATTAAACCTGTGAAAGGCGGGGCTTTTATTAGACTGAATATTAACTGAGAATGACCCCTATTTTTCACTGTAAACTATTGGAATTTCGTGCAGTGTGTTACTTAAAGTCCAAATATTGTCAGACTATTACCTGTAAGGAAATAATAGTCACTTAACCACGAAACTGACATGTAAACCTACAATATGCGAAAGAGTCAAATTTTTAGCTGAATAGCTTCTTCAAAATAGTGCGAGAAAGCCCACACAGGTAATGGAGTTCGTGTAATGTTCTACTCAGAATAGCACTGCTGTGTACACACATAGGCATGCATAACTACACTGGACATCATGTGGAGTCGGCACACAGGTTACCGGCTGTCTTGTGTTCCTTCACTATGACAGCGTAGATGGCGATCCGTAGCAGATCTGATGACAGAGTACATCGCTTGTGCAGACCAAAGTGTTTTATAGCACAGCATTCAGTGCACAGTTTTAAATATGGGGCTCTGATGCATATCACACCTACATGTTGTCATGATAACCGATGATATCGCCGGCCGGTGTGGCCGAGCGGTTCTAGGCGCTACACTCTGGAACCGCGCGACCGCTACGGTCGCAGGTTCGAATCCTGCCTCGGGCATGGATGTTTGTGATGTCCTTAGGTTAGTTAGGTTTAAGTAGTTCTAAGTTATAGGGGACTAATGACCTCTGAAGTTGAGTCCCATAGTGCTCAGAGCCATTTGAACCATTTTTCGCTGACCTCCTGCATCCCTCCATGCACGATGTTTTTCCCAATGACGATGGCAACTCTCAGATTGATAACCGTCCATGGCACAAGTCTAGAATCGGTCTACAATGGTTTGAGGAGCATGACAGTGAATTGATGTTGAGAACTTGGCTGTCAAATTCACATGGTCTGAACCTGAGGGAACTTATCTACATAAGCATCGCGTCCACAGTCCACTGGCCCAAAACATACAGGAACTGTGTAGACAGGAACTGTCTTTCACTTGCTACGTCTCATCAATGTGACGCAGCATGTGAAAGGTGCTGGATTTGGACGGGTTACTCCTGTAACTGAAATATCAGATCTGAAGATGGTCATACGAATAAAAGAAATTGCAATCTAGACGGATTTAAGTAACATTATACTTTCGGGATTACATCAAAGATTAAAGGGTTCATATAGAAGAGGTACAGTGTTCGGATCAGATGAGCAACGTGAAAGAGCGATGGTAGGATTAAAAAAAAATCCGGAAATCGTTAATGGACCTCTGCTTCGGCAGTGATATCCACGGGTTTTACCGCTGGAGTGCTGAAGACTGTACGGTACGAATTGTCGAGTCGGAAAACATTAATTCGGGTTTAAATAAACGAAACAGAAAATGTAAAATTCCATTTCGTTATGTAAACATGAAGTACGAAAACACGAAAAAGCAATGAGCATACATGAATATATTAGCATATAAAAGTAAATTTCAGAATATGAATTCAAAATGAAGCGCATAACAATAGATATCATTTGAGCGCACTAGATATCGATGAGGAGGAAATTAACTCACTGTTACTGCAATATCATATGATGATTATTCGTATGTGATAGATTGCGAATCTAACTTCCTCAGATACGATGCAGATGAACAGAAAATCTTTCATGAGTGATGATGTGAAATCGGACATGGTTTTGAAATAAAGTTACCATACAGCTGCAGCGGTAGCGTTCTTTTTATTCAACATGATGGGATAAAATCATGGCTAATCGCCTGAAGTGAGCGTTTACCCCTTGCGATTATGTTAAAGTATCTGTCTCAATTTAATATGTAAAACTACATTTCTAAGTTCTAGTCAGTTTTCAAGACAGGTGAATTTTATAAATTTTGCAAATCACATCCTGTACGAAACGTTGACACAAATCTTATGCTAATGTACTGCTTTCTTATTCCCTTGCTGTAATTTGCTCAGTAATCGTGAGTTCGCATATAAGTGTGTGCTTGCTTGCTTCTTCGCGTGTGTGTGTGTGTGTGTGTGTGTGACTGAGTGAGTCGGAGACGTGGAAGTAAGAGGAGATAGATAGCAAAAGAGAACGAGATGGGGGAATGACGCTAGTAATACTATGTCACCAAGAAATAATTTTAAATACTTCTGCAACTGTGTCAAGGTATCTTCAGTCACAGAGGGTAACGCGGATTTATTTAAACGTCTTTTTAAGTTTATCAACGCCGTCATTAGACTCCGTACACTAGCTCAGTCTTCAAAGGGTTGCTCGAAATACTTTTATGTGGTGTTCTCAAACAAAAGTAGTGAAACGTAACAGCAGAAATGAAGGCTCCAGCTTCCCGAACCCATTATACTAGAAAATAATGATTTCGTCTGCAAAGAGGGAGCGCCTCTGCAATAGTTAGCGCGGCTGTCTAAATTATTCTCGTTTTACTTTGAAAGGAAATTCTCGCTTGCAAAATAATTTACCAGAATGCCAAGTCTATCTTTAAATTTGCCTGTGCTTTTCTTGTTCGGCATACTGTACGTCGTGTCATTCATTGCACAGTACCTGTTATACTTTTCCACTCACATTTGCTGTTCACCATATAGTACTCTCTATTTTTATTGCTATCTATCCAAAACTGTACTGCAAGAAAAAACTTTTCCCTCACTGCAACATTAAAATGTATTTTCATTATCTTACGAAATTTCTTTTTATTTTCTCAGGCGTTGTTGAAATCATGAGCTTCAGGGAGAGTTTTTTGACGGTATCACCGAAATGGTGCAAAATACAGAAAAAGGTTCTAGACTGCAAATCATATCGAGTTTCAGTGTAGCAGTACGTTTCAATATGGCTATGGGGAATAAATAAAATTTAAGTATGGAAACACTGAAGTAATGATAGATTGTCTTGTTTTTCCTTAATAGTCTTCTGACTGGTTTGATACGGATCGCCATGAATTCATCCCCTGCGCTAACTCCGATAAGCACTTACACCCTACGTTCTCTTTAATTATTTCTGGCATGGATTTGAACCTCTGCCTTTCCCTATAGATTTTACCCACTACAGGTCTCTCTAGTGCCATGGACATTATTCTCTGGTGTCATAACTCATGTCATATCATTCTGTCGTCCCTCCTTCATGTCAGTGTTTTCCATATATTTCTAGCTTCGCCGATTCTGTGGAGAACCTACTCATGCCTCATTTTATCAGTCCACCTAATTTTCAACATTCATCTGTAGCTTCCATTCTCTTCTGTTCCAATTTTTCCACAGTCTATGTTATACTTTGATATAATGATGTGCTCCAAACGCATAACCTCAAAATTTTTTCCTCAAATTAAGACCTTTGTCTGATACTAGCAGTCTTCCCTTGCCAGAAATGCCCTTTTGTCAGTGCTAGTCTGTTTTTTATGTCCTTCTTGCTGCGCCCGTCATGAATAATTTTACTTCCAAGGTACCGCAATTCCTTCACTTCGTCTACCCCATGATCACCAATTATGATGTTCAATTTCTCGCTATTTTGATTTTCGCTCCTTCTCATTACTTTATTCTTAATTCGATTTACTCTCAATCCCTATTTTGTACTCATTAGACTGTTCGTTCTATTCAACACTTTCTATAACTCTACTTCACTTTCATTGAAAATATCAATAGCATCAGCGAATCTCATCATTGATATCCTTCCACCATGAATTTCATTCGCATTCTTGAACCTTTCTTCTATTTCCATCATTGCTTCTTCGATGTATAGATTGAACAATAGGGGCGGAAGAATGAATCCCTGTCTCACACCATTTTTAATCCGAGCACTTCTTCATGTTCCAGTCTCATTGTTCAAATGGTACAAAGGGCTCTGAGCACTAAGGGACTTAACATCTGAGGTCATCAGTCCCCTAGACTTAGAACTACTTAAAACCTAACTAACCTAAGGACATCACACACATCCATGCCAGAGGCAGGATTCGAACCTGCGACTGTAGCAGCAGCGCGGTTCCGACTGAAGCGCCTAGAACCGCTCGTTATTGTTCCCTCGTGGTTCTTTTGCATATTGCATATTACCTGACTTTCCCTACAGTTTACTCCTACTTTCTCAAATCTTCTCCAGGTCTTCTCAAGGTCGACAAACCCTATACTGTGTCATAATTGACTCACTTGTTCCTTAACCTTTGACAAAGCCAAGCTCATCGTTATCTAATAGATCTTCGACTTTTTTTCCATTCTTCTGTGTATTATTATTGTCAGCAGTTTGCATGCATTAACTCTTAAGCTGATCGTACTTTACTTCTCACACTGATCAGCTCTTGCTCACTTCAGAATTGCTTCGATGATGTTTTCCTGAAAGTCTGATGGTGCGTCGCCAGTGTCATAGATTCTATAAACAATTTGAATAGTCGTTTGGTTGCCACTTTTCTCAATTATTTATGGAATGTTATCTGTCCATTCTGTTTTAATTTATCTCAAATCTTCCAGAGCTCTCTTAAATTCTGACTCTGATTCTGGATCCCCTACAGCATCCCTATCAACTAGAATTTCTTCCTCCATCACGTTATCAGACGAGTCCTCCACCTCATACAGGACTTCAGTGCGATCTTTCCACATATCTGCCGTTTCCACTGAGTTCAAAAGTGGAATTCACGTTGCACTCTTAATGTTACCACCCTCACTCTTAATTTCTCTGAAGGCTATTTTGGCTGTTCTATATGCTGAGTCAGTCTTCTCGACTATGATTTTTTTCTGTTTCTTCACATCTTTCGTACAGGCATTTCGCCTTTGCTGCCCTGCACTTCCTATTTATTTCATTTCTAAGAAAATTATACTGCTTCTTTCCTGTCTTTCTCTGAAGGGTTTTGTATGCCTTCTTTCTTCCATCAATTTGAGTTTTATTTTCTTATCCAAGGTTTCTTCGCAGTTATCTTCCTTGTACTTATGTTTGTATGTCAAACATCTGTGATAGCCCGTTTTAGAGCTGTCCATTCCTTTTCAGTTGTACTGCCTACTCTGGTATTCATTATCCCAGTATCCTCATCCTTAGCGAGCCTCAGACCTGCCTCACCGTTCCTCAGCACTTCAGTATCCCACTTCCTTCCACAATGCCTCTTCTGGTCGCTTCTTTTAAACTTCATTTTCTCTTCACCATCACTAAATTGTAATCTGAGTCTACATCTGCACATGAGTACACCTTACAATACAGTATCTGATTTCGAAATGTCTGTCCGACCATGATGTAATCTAGCTGGAAGCTACTCTGTCTCTGGGTCTTCTCCAAGAGTGCCGCCTCCTCTTGTGATTCTTGAACTGAGTATTATTGCAAAACTCAATTAGTCTTTCTCCTGTCTCATTCCTGGTACCAAGTCCATATTGTACCACAATCTTTTCTTTTACTCCTTTCCCTGCAATTGCATTCCATTTCCCCATCTCCCTTTACGTACGGAATTACCTATTTAGTGTTCTCACATACTTTCTCTGTCTCTTCACCTCATAATATGACCATGAACTACTCAGAGATGAAAGAATAGAGAGCACTTTTTACTTTTTCCGGGTTAGTAAGTTAGTCATAGAAAAGAGAAAATGATCTGGAAATTAAGCTGTATATAGGAAGATGCAAATTCAAATCAATTCCGATGACTGAAGAAATATCTTAACTACTTAAAAGATAGACATATGAAAGTGCAGAGAAATTATAGTAAGCCGAAGCTGTACGAATATCAAGTACGTAATAGCTAAATAGCAGAAACGGGTAGGCGAAATCGACTGAATAGCAAATGTAACATGAGCATTGTTCATGTCATGGTCAGGAGTATCAATCGTATGTTGGTGTTACCGACAAATGAATGAGAATGTAGATAGAAAGAATAAGTTGAGCCTGTAGAAAGAAAAGGAAGTATTCAATAGTTCGGTAGAAAATGCATCGATTAGGATTGAGCAGGCGATAAAGTGTCGTAACACGAAAAGAGACACTTTCAAAAGCACAAAGAATGGAGTAAAATTAAATTAGCATTCGAAGTTATTTAATCTTGTGTAGAAGACGAAGCATGAAAGTTACTCAATTACTCCATTGATCTGTGTCTAAGAAGCACGAGAGATACTAGCACATTTCCAGAAGGATATGTTGAGTGGTACTTAAGTAAATAAATTAGTGAAATCAAAGTGAACTAGAAATTAGGATATAAATGAAAAACTTGGTTTAGTTTAGAGAGTTACATACTGGCATTCAGCGGGCAAAACAGCAGAACAGAAGAGACAATGACCATGAAGTCAGCAACTTCCACATAAGCGGGCGCTGTCGATTCAGCCATCAGGGCATCGCCCGACCGGCTCACATGTTTCTCAGTTGTCGTATGTGAGCAAAGGCCCTCGCCTACATCCCAAGAGCCAATGACCGACGTAAAGAAGATTCTTCGAGAAGCCATTCAACGTGACAGAAGAGGCAATGACCGGCTCACGTGTTTCTCAGTCGTCACATGAGATCAAAAGCCCTCACCTACATTCCAAGAGCCAACGACCGACGTTAAGAAGATTCTTCGAGAAGCTTTTCAACGTGACAGACGAGGCAATGACCGTGAAGTCGTTCACCTCCAGTAAACTGAAGTGAATAAATACGCGAGACGCAGTGGGCCAGAGGGATGAAGTCGGATGAAGTCGAAGACGAAGACGGAGACGGAGATGAAGACGGAGAGAAGAAACGAAGAAGACGAAGAAGTTTTCAGTCAGTTTCGGTGCTGAAGACCGTCATGCAAGAAGAGACTGCATCATGCACAGACGCACCAAGTCCGCCGCTGTAATGGAATAGCAAGCAGCAGCCGCGGCGCCAGAAGACAGAAGTTAAAAGGTATTTGAAGTCTGGTTTTTACATACCCGGTGACTCGTGAGGACGGGAAGGAGACGGTCTCACATCAGTAGTCACCTGTGAGCTGGGATGAAGACCTGACAGCCGAAGACTGGCAAGCGGGAGTCCGTGGTTCGAGTCCGGGACACTGGCCTTCCCCCGCCGCGCCGCTCCGCTGGTCGACGCACAACACACGCGGCCGTATAGAGAAGAGAAACACTGGGACGCCACACCCAAGGTATCATCCGACGCACGACTTCGCTCGCAATAATTAAACCGGCCACCTCGCGCTGCGCGTCTCCCGTCAGCTGGGCGAGACTGCGACACGAGATACACACCGCTACGCGTAATCAGACGCCGCCGCCGCCGCCGCCGCTGCCGCTGCCGCTGCCGCAGCAGAAGACTTCACAAACGACACAGCTGCCGCTCTCCGAACCAGAATATTCCGTAAGATACAGTTGTACAAATCTTCAATAAAAGTTATCTTATGTAAAAATGATGTTTCATTCGACCTCATACCCGAGCCAAGGAAGAACCCACCCTGCCCACATGTTGTTAAGAGAGAAAAGTTAATTTATTTAATATTTTCACCCTGACAGAATGCTTTAGAATGCTCATCCTGACAATTGATAGCATCAAAAGAGAAAACCCAGTTACATTTAGTAGCAGAAGTGTCACATTTAGTAACACAATTGTTACATTTGGTATCAGAAGCCGTTATAGTTGTTACATTTGGTGTCAGAGAAAAAACACTTGGCTCAATATGAGGTGTGAATGACAGTCACTAAAGGTCCACAGTTAGTATTGTTTAATGTGTGAAAGGATAGGGGTTTGCATAGCAGTCGTAATATTTTCTTTATTTAGAAGTGTATTTTCTCTCATAATTTTAAGGGTTTGTCGAAAATATTTAAACATCTTTTTTATTCAGTGTGGTAATATTGTGTAACTACTAGTTTGTAAAATGATGACACGAAATCGTACAAAGTCAGAGTCAGCACCACAAGCGGTTTCTACTGAGGAAGCTATTGAGATCTTAGTTAATCAGATAGAACAGCTTAAAAGTGATAATACTGCATTATTTAAACAGTTGAGTGAGGTTAGGCAAACCAGTTCAATCCCTCCCACCCTAGATTCCTCAGCAGCAGCCTTAGTAACTCCTTTTTCAGGTAAACCTGGCGAGGACATAACAGCCTTTTTTGATGATTTAGTAGCAGCTGCAAAGTTAGGATCATGGTCAGATGAACAGCTCTTACAATTGACAAAGTTAAGATTGCTAGGAGTGGCTAAAGCACACGTATTATACCATGAAGAATTACGGAATGCTCCAACATTTGAGGAATTGAAGAAAGGATTGCTTAAACGTTTTCAAAAACAGAACAGCTGTAGATTTTATAGGGAACAGTTAAACACTATCACTCAGAGGCAAAACGAGTCGTTAGAAAGTTTTGTAGATAGGATTAGAAAAGTTAATATTAACACCTATCAGTTGACAACTAGTGATGAAGCAAATACAGTTATTTTACAAGAGGCAGAAAATAGAGCTCTGGATACATTTTTACGTGGGTTACCTCCTGAAACGTCCCGTCGTGTCAGGGCAGAGTTTCCTAAAAATTTAGCAGAAGCTGTATCTGTGGCGACGGCTTTTGAAGAAATTGACATTGCCACCAGATATAAGGAGAAGCGAAATGTATTTTCAGCAGGAGTACGCTGTTTTAGGTGCGATCGACAGGGCCATATAGCAAAAAACTGCAGACAACCTCAATGCACTAATTGTCAAAGAATAGGTCACACATTCAAGGAATGCAGGTCTAATAAAGTTTTTGGAAATAGAAATCAGTTAAACTCAAACGGGAACGTCGGAGCCGCCGCCAGGCGTTCCCAATAAAATTTCATGCCGTTAAGGCGAATGTGAAGGCGGAATGCTGGTTATCTGCTACCATACAGGATAAAGAGGCAAGAATACTAGTGGATACAGGCGCAAACGTATCAATAGTAAGTAATGAATGTATTGGAGAAAAGAAATATGACCCTCCAAGGTATAGATTGAGTGGAGTAGGAGGAGGTAGAGTGAAGTCATTAGGATGTACATCATTGATTTTCTATATTCACGGTGTACAATTTAAGGAAGATGTAGAAGTGGTAACGAAGGTAACTGACGGGTACGACGCGATCCTAGGACTGGATTTCCTGAATAAACATCACGCTAAAATCGACCTCAGACAGCAAACTGTCGAACTTAGCGGAATAGTGTTTCAGCTAGGTGACACCGCTGCAAAGGGCCCTCTGCCGCAAGATTTCCCTAACCGGAAGGCGAAATCAACTACACTGCGTGCAACGTCCTTGAAGGTTGATTCGCGGTATCAGATACCATCTGGCTCAGGAAAACTTTTCTGGATGACCGTTGACCCCGAAGTACCTACAGATACAGTGTGTCTAATAGAGCCTTTAGAGGAAAATGAGGAATTAGATGTATCACATTGTTTTGTACGTAGGAGTGTTGTACGGGTTCAAGACGTTGAGGGAGAAAGAAAAGTACCGGTACATATTGACAATTTCGGAGTGGAGGACAAAGAGTTACATAAGGGAATATTAGTAGCTACAATGAGTACTTTTGAAGAAGAAGATTTCATTTGGTCAGATATTAATGATGGTCAGAAACCAGACGCCTATAAAACCGCATTACGCCAGAAGATTGAGCATTTGCAAGGAAAGGATAGAGACACGATAGAAGCAGTTTTAGTCGAGTTTCAAGATTTATTTAATGCAGAAGGTCCACTGCCAGCAACAGATATCACACAGCATAGGATCCCAACAGGAAATAGCCCCCCAGTTTATAGGAAGCCTTATAGAGTTGCGCATCACTTACAGCCAGTACTGGATGAATTTATAGAACAGCACCTAAAAGGTGGAATTATAGAATATTCTGATTCGCCTTATAATTCAAATATCGTAATTATTCCAAAGAAGTCTCCCGACGGTACGAAACGATATAGATTTTGTTGTGACTACAGACACCTTAACAAACAAACTATCTCAGATGTTTATCCTCTTCCAAACATTACAGATATCATTGACAGTCTGGGTAACAGTAAATACTTTTCAACAATCGATCTACGTAGCGGATATCATCAATTGGAAGTTGCACCTGAAGATAGGCATAAAACAGCATTTTCTACCCCTGGAGGCCACTGGCAATTTAAAAGAATGCCTTTCGGTTTGAAAAATGCACCAGCAACTTTTCAAAGACTACTCGATGGAGTATTGCGAGGACTCAAAACTCAGCAATGTTGTGTATATCTAGACGATATTATTGTATTCTCCAAAGACATTAATGAACATGCTGTGCGTCTGCGTAATGTTTTTCAGAGACTTAGAAAAGCTAAATTAACATTAAATATGGAAAAATGTACTTTTGCATTGACAGAGGTTACATACCTAGGGCATGTCATTAGTGAAAAAGGAATTAAAACAGATCATCGATTAATTTCGACAATTAAGGACTTCCCAACACCACAACGCGTTAAGGAAGTACAAAGTTTCATTGGTCTCGCATCGTACTACCGGAAATATGTTCAAAATTTCGCTGAAATTGCCCGACCCTTAACCCAATTATTGAAAAAGGGAGCAAAATTTCATTGGTCTGAAGATTGTGAATCAGCATTTCAAACCCTTAAAGATAAGTTAACACACAGTCCAGTATTAGCCTACCCAGATTATAATAAAGAATTTATTTTATCCTGTGACGCAAGTGGTCATTCAGTAGGAGTTGTTTTGAGTCAGAATATTAATGGCGCGGAACACCCCATAGCCTACGCTTCGAGACAACTAACAACGGCAGAAAGAAATTATTCCACAACGGAGAAAGAATTGTTAAGTGTTATTTATGGTATCAAATACTTTAAATGCTATTTGTATGGTAGGAAATTCAAGGTCATTACAGACCACGCAGCTTTAAAATGGTTGCTTGGATTAAAGGATCCATCTAGTCGTCTCACGCGTTGGGCCCTATGTCTTTCCGAAATGGATTTCGAAGTTATCCATAAACCAGGCAAAAAACACACGAATGCAGATTGTCTAAGTCGGAAAATAGCACTTTTGGAAGCAACAGGCCGAGATACTGAGGACTGGAGAAAGGCACAAGATGAGGATACAGAATGCAAAAAATACGCAAATCAAAAACAATTTTGCTTTGAAGATGGTGTATTATGCCGTAAAACAAAACTTGGACCGCGAATTGTTGTTCCCCTACACCTTAGACAAGAAATAATGGCAGAAGCCCACGACCATATCCTTGCAGGACACGGTGGACGGCGGACAACCGAAAGACATGTAGCAGAGCGATTTTGGTGGCAAACCAGAAAGCAGGATGTTGCGCAGTACGTTCGTAATTGCATTGCGTGCGCACAACGAGCTGAACTTTCTCGTTCAAAAATACCCTTACAGAGGCTCCCAGAGGCTTCATGTCCGTTTCAAATCTGTGGACTGGATCTCTACGGACCATTTCATAAAACACCTGCTGGTAATAAGTATGTCCTTATAATTATAGATCACTTTTCACGCTATCTAGCTATGGTGAGTCTCCCAGATCAGCAAGCAAATACAGTTGCCCAAGCTTTAGTTAACAACTGGATACTTAAATTTGGCGTACCTGAAGCTATTATCACAGATCAGGGATCTAATTTTATGTCGGAATTAATGAAACAGCTATGCCACTTACTAAAAATACGTAAATTACGCACAACTCCGTTACACCCTCAGTGCAACGGGCGCACAGAAAGAGTTCATCGGACAATTGGCAAGATGCTTGGTTATATTAACGAACAACATTCTAATTGGGATACGTATTTACCAATAATCGTGTCGGTATACAACGCCAAAACGCATGAAGCAACTGGCATGTCACCTTATGAAGTGGTCTATGGCAGAAAAATGCCATCCCCTTTTGATGTAATCAGGCAGAAAAACGGAAAAGTCGGAGAAACAGTAAGAGATTTCAGTCGAATGATGAAGGATGTATGGAAAAAGGTTCAAAAATCTAATACAAAGGCTTTGGAACGACAGGAAAGATTAGGTAATACCCAAGGTAAATATCCAAATTACAAAATCGGTCAGTGGGTTATGCTTTCGACTCCTTACATTGCTAAAGGAAAAACGAAGAAATTTGTAACAAACTACAGAGGTCCTTATCAAATTATTGAGATCACGTCACCAGTCAACGTTAAATTGCAACTGCCCACCCGAACTACCATTGTCCATGCAAGTCGTTTAAAACCTTTTAAGGGCGCTCCAGATGTAATTCCTTCAACAATAGTGTCTGCTTTTCCGAAGGGTGGAGGAAGTTCCCGTAAAGGAAAAAGAGTGGCCACGCCAGCACAACATACAGATATAGCACCATACAATCTTCGACCAAGAGTACGAATGTCCTAGTGGAATCTTAGTAGACTGTGGATAATATACAAATGTAAATAATTAATACATGATAATGGTTTATTTTCTAAGAAAGAAAATTTGAACGTAGAAACATGAAGATCTTGTAGTTAACAATGTATTCCTTCTTTTCTTTGTTTTTGTTTTCACTAGGTTGGTAGGCCCATAACCATGTTGTTTGCTTTTTCAGGTAACGCCTCTAGCATAATGGACAACTACATTGTGACTGTACTGCTCATCATAATGGCATTATTGACTAATACGAATAACGGACTACAGATCAATCAGTTGATGAGTGGTGTAATTTTTGTAAAACAGGGTACTGTAATTCTGACCAATCACAAGTGGACTATTTCATTAGAGTATAATTTATGGGCCTTACGTAATGAACTTAAGAACCTTGAATTAGAATTTGATACGCTACATGAAAGGACAAGTTCACCAGAGATTTTTGAAGAAATATCCAGTGAATTTAAAACATTACACTACTCATACGAACAGTTGAGAGGACAGTTGCGTCAGTTACAAGATATACTTCCGCAGACCGTTAAACGAGCTAAACGTGGATGGGTGGACGCAGGAGGTAAACTACTAAAGACCATTTTCGGTACAGCGGATAACGAAGATATTAATCAGTTAAATAATTCATTACAGAACATAGAGAGTACCGCGGAATTAAATAAAGGCACTATAGAATGGCACACGGCAAGATTAAACGGATTGGAGCAAACAGTTTTTACTAATACCAAGGTCATCAGGAATCCTACCCAAGAATTAAACGATTATCTTCTAGGTACTACTGCTACGCTGAATAAAGACCTAAAGGTCATACAAACAAGGCTCGATATTGTGGATAAGAAACTTGCAGTAGCAAGATCGCTTAGGCTACTCACTGATCAAGTGATAGATGCACGGCTAGCAGCAGAGGAATTAAAGGAAGCCATCCACTATGCAGTACAGGGACATTTGTCACCCACATTACTATCGCCGGTTACATTCATCTCATTATTAGTTAAAATTGAAAAACAATTGCCAGATTCACTAAAGTTAATATTTCCTGCAGATAAGAAACATTTACCACAGTATTACCACTTAGCTACAGTACTAGTTGACACAGATAATGCAAGAATACGAGTTCGTATATCTTTCCCGGTTACAGATAAAATGGGTATATATGACTGTTACAGAGTACACTCATTTCCGGTAAAGTGGGGCAAAATAAATAAATTTGTACAGTTCCGGACACACCAAGTATTTTTAATCTCCCAAACCACCAATACGAGCACGGTAATGACAACTTCTGAATTAAATAGTTGCACATTCGAACAAGTTATTATATGTCCATCTCGCGCAATCCAATTACATGCCAATAGTTGTGAATCTCAATTATTTTTCGAACAATCTGACGCCATCAATTGCCCACGCGATATATTAACTTCCACATCATGTTTTTTCGAGCAAGTAGAAAATCACTGGTTATATGCAGTCAGCAATCCAACTGATATTTTTGCACAATGTTACGAGAACGGTGTAGCTACAACATTACAACATTTTGAACTTCATGGAAGCGGGCTAATAATTAACGGCACGTTATGTTCCATCTCAGGAGCGAATTTTCATTTACCCGCATCAATCACTGGTACAACTAATGTTAATTCATCCTTCCCTCTAATTTATTGGCCAGAAAACGCCATGCAAGCATTTCCTACACAAAACCTGTCCTACCTCAATGACTCCCTTGACAGTTCCCTTCTGAAGTCATTAGATATGTTCATAAACTCACAGCAAGGCAAAATTGATGCCAATGTTATGATGCAACATGTTTTAAAATTAAAAGGTGAACACAAAACTAAAATTATAATGCTAGGAACGGGTATATCTGGAACCTTTGTGTTGGTGTTTCTACTTTGTACAGTTTTCTTTTATCTAAGACGAAAAAAGAAGCAAAATAATAATATACCACTTCATCAAATCCCTGTTACCTGGATACCACAATCTTAACTGGTGTACTTCAGTAGTTACTTTTCAGCACTAGTGTATTAATTTTGTTTATTGTACTTCATTCTTTATTAAACAGTCTCATGTTAAAATAAACAATACTGTAGAATAGATATTCTTGCATTAGTATAGGGTACATTAAACAGGTGTTGCTATGTTACTTTCTAAGTGAATAATCTATTTTTGTTCATTCATTGTCATAAAGATTTGTTACACTTATTACAACCATTTATGTGTGAACTATGTGATTTATGAGCGTACAGTGCTTTAGTAAAGTGATAAAGTATTTTCAACATACTTAATGTGAAGCGTGTGTAATCTTCTAAGTCGAGAATTTTCATTGCTTATGTTAGTGCTTTTGCCGTGTGAAGAGTGGAGGAATGTTGAGTGGTAAATTCGAGGGCGAATTTCTCCGAAGGGTGGAGGAATGTTGAGTGGTACTTAAGTAAATAAATTAGTGAAATCAAAGTGAACTAGAAATTAGGATATAAATGAAAAACTTGGTTTAGTTTAGAGAGTTACATACTGGAATTCAGCGGGCAAAACAGCAGAACAGAAGAGACAATGACCATGAAGTCAGCAACTTCCACATAAGCGGGCACTGTCGATTCAGCCGTCAGGGCATCGCCCGACCGGCTCACGTGTTTCTCAGTCGTCACATGAGATCAAAAGCCCTCACCTACATTCCAAGAGCCAACGACCGACGTTAAGAAGATTCTTCGAGAAGCTTTTCAACGTGACAGACGAGGCAATGACCGTGAAGTCGTTCACCTCCAGTAAACTGAAGTGAATAAATACGCGAGACGCAGTGGGCCAGAGGGATGAAGTCGGATGAAGTCGAAGACGAAGACGGAGACGGAGACGGAGATGAAGACGGAGAGAAGAAACGAAGAAGACGAAGAAGTTTTCAGTCAGTTTCGGTGCTGAAGACCGTCATGCAAGAAGAGACTGCATCATGCACAGACGCACCAAGTCCGCCGCTGTAATGGAATAGCAAGCAGCAGCCGCGGCGCCAGAAGACAGAAGTTAAAAGGTATTTGAAGTCTGGTTTTTACATACCCGGTGACTCGTGAGGACGGGAAGGAGACGGTCTCACATCAGTAGTCACCTGTGAGCTGGGATGAAGACCTGACAGCCGAAGACTGGCAAGCGGGAGTCCGTGGTTCGAGTCCGGGACACTGGCCTTCCCCCGCCGCGCCGCTCCGCTGGTCGACGCACAACACACGCGGCCGTATAGAGAAGAGAAACACTGGGACGCCACACCCAAGGTATCATCCGACGCACGACTTCGCTCGCAATAATTAAACCGGCCACCTCGCGCTGCGCGTCTCCCGTCAGCTGGGCGAGACTGCGACACGAGATACACACCGCTACGCGTAATCAGACGCCGCCGCCGCCGCCGCCGCTGCCGCTGCCGCTGCCGCAGCAGAAGACTTCACAAACGACACAGCTGCCGCTCTCCGAACCAGAATATTCCGTAAGATACAGTTGTACAAATCTTCAATAAAAGTTATCTTATGTAAAAATGATGTTTCATTCGACCTCATACCCGAGCCAAGGAAGAACCCACCCTGCCCACATGTTGTTAAGAGAGAAAAGTTAATTTATTTAATATTTTCACCCTGACAGAATGCTTTAGAATGCTCATCCTGACAATTGATAGCATCAAAAGAGAAAACCCAGTTACATTTAGTAGCAGAAGTGTCACATTTAGTAACACAATTGTTACATTTGGTATCAGAAGCCGTTATAGTTGTTACAGATAATACTTTCGTAAATATAAATGGTTATCCCAAGAAGGTTGGTCTTGTCAGAAATCTGTGTCGTTGCGCGGATTAATGAACAGCAACTAATAAAGTGTAATCCTGAGGCTTTTCTGAGACCTCGACGATAGTAATCACGAGCCTACTCCTTGATTAGTCAAAAGGTGAATAAAATTTCATGGATTAAAATCAGTTTTCGGCAGCCACTGGAAAGCATCAAAGGCTTGCCCAAGCAGAGAACTATCGAATACTACGGGTGGATTAATTTTGACGTACACTGATCAATTAATTTAGAAAAGCCACAAGATAGCGAATATCAGTGGAAGTTCAGGACCGTTGCGTTCGAATTTCGGCTGCAGACACATCATTGCAGAGGAACACTAGTTTCTAACATACCTGTTGATCTGGCGCCAGGACAGGCTACCCAGCTAGAACGCCAGGATAACGAGACACCCTCCGGCTAGAAGCAGCAGGAACTGTTTTCATGGCCACATGAGTAAAGTTGGCTAGCTATCTTTTTCACTCACAAGGGAACATTCCCAAGTGTCAATAAACGATCTTGCCGGAAGTTAGCGGGAGAGAAGACAGGGCAAGATAGTGCAATACGTATTTTTTTGTTTGTGTCCAATTTCACTTTTAAGGAGCAAGACACACCCTAAAGGTAATTTTGCATTTTCGGTTTACAGGGAATGTCTTGAATCGATGATATATAAAAAATGTTTATCATATAAAAATTGGTATGTAATTAATGTTCTTGAAAAACGGTATAATCAACTACTGTAATAAACTGAAATTTTTAAAACAGCCCCAGCATTATTAATTAATTTTGGAAACTGAAAACTTTTGTTACAACATAAATTACACATCCCCGTGTAATAAAGCTGGCTTTAGAAATACCGTTTTCGGAAAATAAGCTGTACACACTGTGCTGTTGGAATATTTTCAACATACCTAATTAAAACATCTATACATTCATTACTGCTCTAACCATTTATTTGACTTAGATTTGTTTCATGTTTCAAAACTCTCTCAGATCCATTCTTTTACAGTTCTTAATCGGCATCACACTGTTAGTGTTTGTAGCGCAGTAGTTTCCGCCAATTTACTGTATTGTGTTGGCTTTCATCAGCCTGTAAGCAGCCTTGTGCGGAATCAGTCACTTTTAGTTGGTATGCTTCATGGTAGAATGTTTGCGACTACGTAGATCGTTGTTTTACGAGTTACGCTGCTTGCACCGTGAGCAGCAGACACCACGATTCAGCGATGCTGATGCAGTAAGCTTTCTGAGGCGGCCCCTCTTTTTATATCTGTAACTTCTCGTGGCTAACCACCTTCTTTCCTCATTCTCGCCTCCGAGAGTTCATCTCACTTCTCCAAGCACTACTCTCTATGGACTGGACGAGTTATGATTTGTTTCTTGGAGTTTCCTTAAGTATTTCACTCGTCCTACAGCAAGTCGGCTGTGTGCCAAGTAATGCAGAATTGTGGGTCGAGTCACAGGAGTACCATACATCTATCTTACTTTAACCAACAATATATACTGATCTATTTGAAATATCCTATCTTTAACAAATTTGGCACCACCCTCAACCACCACAATGTCTATAGACTTGGCGACCGTGAAAGGAGCAACAGTATGTCAGTCATTTCAAAATTTGTGATGCAGACCTGCCGCCAAGTTGCCCACAATGTTAGCGAAACGATTCACCTCAACTCAATGTTAGCTTAACTTGGCCAAGATCTGTTTTCATGCTAGACACATTCAGTTCGTGGTGACCGGATTCTCGACTGCTTCCCTGCAGATGGAGAAATTCCTTTCCATTCGCTACCTTCAGCAACAAAGCACGCCAAGAGGGACAGATTGCGAAGCACAGCATGTGGCCCAGCAACAACGCAGAAGGGAGACAAGACACACATGTGGTGTGTATCCTCACTCCTCTGGTTCCAGGACAGTCTCTGCTGAAGTAAGTGCCACTATCTGCGATGGGTCAACAACGTCTGTGTGCACGTGCGACTAACCATCCACAATATCACGACTGCTGGGGTAGCAACATTATAGCCTTTGCCAACTAAATAGTAGCTCAGCTGTGGGACTTGCACCTTCATCTCTGCCATCACCATCTCTATAGCCACTGCCGCTAATGATGACATCACTGTCGATGCCAGTTGTGAGAATCCATTGTATGGCCCGAATTCGGAAAGCAGTGTTAGAGTCACTGAGTGAATAGCAAAGGGAGGCTGGCACGGTTATTTCTGGCATACCGACTTGTGCACCATTGAGATAAGAGTAAATTTAAACGAGCTACAGCTAGATAAATTTAAAACCAGACCTGATTAAAAAATTGTTGCGTGTTTAGAGCTTAAAAAAAGTTGTCTAGTTAATTAAGTAAGGAGGCGGCTGACTGGCGAGTTTCCTCACTCAGTGCAGATACGCCTATGTCGTTAGCTTCAGAGCTTTATCCACTGCAAGGGAGGCCACACGTCAGGTGCCAAGAATAAAAGGCAAGGCAGTGCATCTGAAGTGACCACACCGCACGCCATACTTTTATCAGAAACAATTGTGTGCCTGGGGCATTATAGATTAAACTAGGACACCGGAAGAGGGCTGATACAGGCGAAACTTTAATGAGATTCTGCATAAAAGGAAAGTATCGAAACGTAGCTTTATAGTATACTGTAGACCATGGGCAAATCTGCATGTGTGTTGCACACTTGTTTAGAGAGCATGAGTTACATACGTGTATTTGATAGAAAAATCGAGGCAATCAACACTAAATCAATGAACCTGGGAAGTCTTGCCGAAATGGCTGCTACAAATTTCAAGGCGTTGATTGTTAGAACACAGTAATGTGAACTATATCAATGTAAAAATTGAAGAAGTCAACACAAAAATAACAGATATATGTGGATATATCAAGGCGATAATTAAGGCATTTGGCTATCACCATCATCAGTAGTCTCAAAGTATGTGCAAGTTGAAAGCTCTCAAAAACCACTTGGTATACAGCAGCATGTCGTCGAAAAAGCAGAAAGTTATTGACATGCAGAATACTATTCTATGAAAGTTACAACTGTTAACGTTAGAGCAGTTGCAATGAGATCAACATCCTTCAGAAACATTTGAGCCAGTAACTGACAGGTTGAAAGGGCTATGAAGCAATGTGGAAGGAGGCAGAAAAGAAAAAGTAGAAGTAGAAGTAGAAGAAGATGAAATAGTAAAGGCTATTATTGACTTCATTAATCTTTACAGTAATACAGAGATAGACAGAACATATTGGGTCAGCAGAATGAAGCCGTAATGTTAGATACATACCCAATAAGTTTAACTGAGAATGCAATAAGAGTTGGTGATGAGGAACTTGAAAGAATGCCTAGTTCAGTACAGCTAAAGGTTTAGAAATCTAAGATGTCAAAAAGTATACCCTGAATGATATAAAAGCATACAGTCAAATAATACGCATGACCAATCCACACAGAAGCCCAAAAGGACGAATGAAAGCATCAAAGATTGTCAAATGCAAGAACATAATTAAACCAGAAGTAGCAGTTGCACATAGAGTGGATAAGGGGTTGAAGTTCAGCATAAAAGACTGAACTGTCTACCTCTAGAGTACATACATTACACTGAACCAAATGGAATGATAGATCAGTAACAACTATTTACAGCATAAGCTGCCACAGGGCATACAAGTCCTATGAAATGAAATGACGTGTGACGAGGACCGCCCGTCGGGTAGACCGTTCGCCTGGTGCAAGTCTTTCAACTTGACGCCACTTCGGCGACTTGCGCGTCGATGGGGATGAAATGATGATGATTAGGACAACACAACACCCAGTCCCTGAGCGGAGAAAATCTCCGACTCAGCCGGGAATCGAACCTGGGCCCTTTGGATTGACAGCCTGTCGCGCTGACCACTCAGCTACCGGGGGCGGACTACAAGTCCTATGAACCAAATATTATACGTGAGATTCGAGAAAGACGCATCATCGAGTAATTCTACACACAGTTTTCAGAGGTCCATAGACTAATGTGCAGAATATTTTTGCACATTCATGTGGTGATACGAGGCTGGATGATTTGTAGATATGTGAGACTATTCACGATCAAACAGAAGTTTCAAGTACATTCTAATGCTCATAGATACACATTTAAAATTTATCTGGACCCTACACGTGAAGGTAAAGATGGGGAAGGAGGTTTCAGAGTTTTCTGAACAGCTACTGCAGACTGGAATGAATCAGTGCCCCAACAACCTTCAGACCAACCATTGAGGTGAATTTTACAATAGGAGTTTCAAAGCGGTAATGGAGTGCTATGGGATAAATCATTACTGAACATTTTCCAGTTTGAAACCTAGTACCGTCGAACGACTGCACGGGATGATCAAAAACCGAATGTGGAAGGAATTTAATATTGAAGGGACGTACAAATTGCTAAACATCCCACCACAAATCATTGATGAGTGTGATTGCATTCTTCACCATACAATTAAGAATAGACTATTGATGTCCGTGATAATGGACTCCTAATTACGGTACAGGAGTGTATTAAGATGGTGGATCCTTGCAAGCAGAGGTTCAGCGCAGGTGACTACGTGCATATTTAGAAATAGAAAACTGCGTTTGGGAAGTCATACCTACTGAACTGTTCAGCAGAGATATTTACTGTTTCCAAGGTGCAGGACACAAACCCGAGAAAATATGTACTAACGGCACCGATGTTGAAGAAATTACAGGTAGTTGATATACAGAGAAACTGCAGAAAACCCTGAACCAAACTCGTACCACATAGGGTGGGCCATAAGATGTCGAGCGAACAGGGCACTGGTGAAATGGCTCGGCTTCTCATCAAAGCACACGGCTGGATGGCATAATACATACACATATTCTTCTTCTTCATGACAGTTGAACGCTGCTGCTGGTGATGCTTTATCCTGGACAGCAAATGATGATGCACATTATTATACATTATGCTCAAAGAATGGGGAGCTGAGCTTGCATGCCACGGGCTGCAGAGACAGGGGGAGGGTTCCTTGGGGCAGGGAGAGCTTTATACAAAATTTACAGAAGCATAGGTGGAGGGTAGACCCTTCCCTCACAAACCTCAGCAGGTAGCAGAATGTCATGGTTCCTGGAATAACATTGGAGGTAAGGAAGTCCTGATGCTGCTGTTAGCAAAACATAACATGTGCAATTGCCTCAGTTGTAATATGGCACCACAGATAGGAAACCTCTGTGTCAGCACAGTCTCTGCCAGAACTTACAATGTCACACTAATTATGTGAAAATAAGTCTGTGTGTTTATCGCATGTCACCTACATCTACATGGATACTCTGCATATCACATTTAAGTGCCTGGCGGAGGGTTAAAATGGTTCAAATGGCTCTGAGCACTATGGGACTTAATTTCTGAGGTCATCAGTCCCCTAGAACGAAGAACTACTTAAACCTAACTAACCTAAGGACATCACACACATCCATGCCCGAGGCATGGTTCGAAGCTGCGACCGCAGCGGTCACGCGGTTCCAGACTGAAGCGCCTAGAACCGCACAGCCACACTGGCCAGCTGCAGAGGGTTCATCGAACCACCTTCAGAGTTCTCTATTATTCCAGTCTCATAAAGCGCGCAGAAAGAACGAACACCTATATCTTACCGTACGAGCTCTGATTTCCCTTGTTTTATCGTAGTGATCGCTTCTCCCTATGTAGGTCGGTGTCAAAAAAATATTTTTGCATTCGGAGGAGAAAGTTGGTGATTGGAATTTCGTGAGAAGATTCCGTCGCAACGAAAAACGCCTTTCTTTTAATGATGTCCAGCCCAAATCCTGTAACATTTCTGTGACACTCTCTCCCATATTTCGCGATAATACAAAACGGGCTGCCCTCCTTTGAACTTTTTCGATGTACTCCGTCAGTCCTATCTGGTAAGGATCCCACACCGCGCAGCAGTATTCTAAAAGAGGACGTACAAGCGTAGTGTAGGCACTCTCCTTAGTAGATCTGTTACATTTTGCAAGTGTCCTGCCAACAAAATGCAGTTTTTGGTTAACCTTCCCCACAACATATTCTATGTGTTCCTTCCAATTTAAGTTGTTAGTAATTGTAATACCTAGGTATTTCGTTGAATTTACAGCTTTCAGATTAGACTAATTTATCGTGTAACCGAAGTTTAACGAATTCCTTTTAGCACTCATGCGGATGACCTCGTTATTTAGGGTCAACTGCCAATTTTCGCACCATTCAGATATCTTTTCTAAATCGTTTTGCAATTTGTTTTTATCTTCTGATGACTCTATTAGTCGATAAACGACAGCGTCATCTGCAAACAACCTAAGACGGCTACTCCGATTGTCTCCCAAGTTGTTTATATAGATAAGGAACATCAGAGAGCCTATAACAATACTTTGAGGAACGCCAGAAATCACTCCTGTTTTACTCGATGACTTTCCGTCAATTACTACCAACTGCGAAAGAAGCAGTTGATTATATTTGATATTCGTCTCCAGTGTAAGTTTTGACGTTCTTTTGCAGCAACATTAGTCTTCCAGAATGAGATTTTCACTCTGCAGTGGAGTGTGCGCTGATATGAAACTTCCTGGCAGATTAAAACTGTGTGTCGGACCGAGACTCGAACTCGGGACCTTTGCCTTTCGCAGGTAAGTGCTCTACCGTCTGAGCTACCCAAGCACGACTCACGCTCCGTCCTCACAGTTTTACAGGGTTCGCAGGAGAGCTTCTGTAAAGTTTGGAAGGTTGGAGGCGAGGTACTGGCGGAAGTGTCAGCTGTGAGAACGGGGCGTGAGTCGTGCTTGGGTAGCTCCGTCGGTAGAGCACTTGCCTGCGAAAGACAAAGGTCCCGAGTTCGAGTCTCGGTCCGGCACACAGTTTTAATCTGCCAGGAAGTTTCAAAATTAGTCTTACTCTATCTGTGTAAGTCTGACGGTAATACATCAACGTGCGGTCAACATCGAGGTCAATACAAACGAGCTACATTCGCGTCTGGACAGATCGATAAAGGATTGGCGACAGACTTGTTGATACTCGTGGTTTCACTCTGAAACAGAACTTCAGAGAATTGAGCAAACCATGGAAAATCTTAATAAAGTTGGTTGGATGTGAATTTGAACATCAGTCTTCGAATTTGAGACAAATCAAGATACTGCATCAGTTCGTTAGGTTCACTTAACGCATTACATTTTCATAGAATTTCGCCATTATTTCTGAATGTGGTACTTATGCCGGCCGTGCTTGTTTTAACATGCTTTATTTACTGTCGTTTCACTTGGAATCCCGCAATGCTTGAGCACCCTCACGCCAGTTTCCGCTCGCAAACCAATATTACTCCAGTCTGTACTTTGTCCATTGTAAGTTCAAGCCTAGTGTAAGGAAGAGCAAGGTCAGTGATTGTCCGTCGCTAGCAATACACACTGGGTGTTGCAGCGCCACTGAAAATACGAGGGTTGACTGAAAAGTAATGCGTCCACCTTCGTAACTCTTCAACAGTTGGCAGCATTGGTATGCGGCAGGTACTGGCTTGTTCCGTAGTCTCTTCTCTACAGCTCCAGTTGGCGGGAAGCCTTAGCATTGAACTGTTGTGTTGTTACAGTGTAAAGTATGGAACCTTGCGCAGACGGTCGGTCAATCTGATTTAAGCAATGTGCAGTCATTAAATTCTTGACAGCAGAAGGTGTCACTCCAAACGAGATTCATGCAGTTTATGGCGTTTGTTTTGACGTGAGTACTGTACGTCGTTGGGCGAGTAAGTTTAAAGATGTTGAAGCGGGAACATCTGACCTGTGTGACAAAGAGTTGGACGTCCTGTGACAGCAGTCACCGAGTTTCACAAGCAAAATGTTGACAGATTGATTCAGGACGATCGTCGTATCCCTCAGAGAAAAATAGCAAGGACAATCTGCGTTTCACAAGAACGTATGCGTCACACTATTGCTTTGCTTGGCTATCGGAAGATCTGTGCACGATGAGTACGCTGGATGCTGACTGCTGAAATGAAAGCACACAGACTTGAGATTTGCCAGGAACTCCTCTCATGTTACGAGAATGAAGCTGACGCCTTTCTCTAATCATTTATGACAGGAGACGAAACGTGGGTACACCAACTCGACCCGGAGACGAAACGTCAGTCTATGGAATATCGACACAAAGACTCGCCCCAGAAAAAGAAATTCAAGACTCAGCCCTTAGCTGGAAAAATCATGGCCACAGTGTGCTGGGACGCAGAAGGTGTTATCCATGTTGATTCAGATCGTTGCATCACGACGCTGCGAACTCTGAAACGACGGCTAACAAGGGTCCGAAAGGAAAAGGG
Source organism: Schistocerca nitens (assembly GCF_023898315.1). Lineage (NCBI taxonomy): Eukaryota > Metazoa > Arthropoda > Insecta > Orthoptera > Acrididae > Schistocerca > Schistocerca nitens. The sequence continues at coordinate 440,088,696 of NC_064617.1, read as the reverse complement.
AAATGTTTGCCTACAGCATGACAATGCCAACCACAAAAAATGGCTCTGAGGACTATGGGACTCAACATCTGTGGTCATCAGTCCCCTAGAACTTAGAACAAATTAAACCTAACTAACCTAAGGACGTCACACACATCCATGCCCTAGGCAGGATTCGAACCTGCGACCGTAGCAGTCACGCGACTCCGGACTGAAGTGCCTAGAACCGCAAGGCCACCGCGGCCGGCTGCCAACCACACAGACTGAATCTCACCACCGCACGGCATCCACCATACAGTCCAGATTTAGCACCGTCTGACTTCCATTTGTTCCCGATAATGAAAGACGATCTGCGGGGACATCATAATGCTTCTGATGAAGACGTTGCGAGAACTGTGAGACTGTGGTTGTGGAAACAGAGTATCGACTTCTTCCGTGACGGCTTCAGAAATCTTGTTCATCGTTGGCAGAAATGTATCTAGTTGTCTGGTGATGATGATGTGGAAAAGTGAATATTCATAATTAAAGATCAGCCGGCTGCGGTGGCCGTGCGGTTCTAGGCGCTTCAGTCTGGAACCGCGCGATTGCTACGGTCGCGGGTTCTAATCCTGCCTCGGGCATGGATGTATGTGATGCCCTTAGGTTAGTTAGGTTTATTTAGTTATAAGTTCTAGGGGACTGATGACCTCAGTTGTTAAGTCCCCTCTGCCTCGTGATGACTGGGTGTCGTGTGATGTCCTTAGGTTAGTTAGGTTTAAGTAGTTCTAAGTTCTAGGGGACTGATGACCATAGATGTTAAGTCCCATAGTGCTCAGAGCCATTTGAACCATTTTTTTGTTAAGTCCCATAGAGCTCAGAGCCGTTTGAACCAATTAAAGATCACATTATAATGATTATTTCTGCGTTTGATTTATTAAAATATTCTCATCCAAACCCAATTAACAAAGCTGGAGGCATTACTTTTCATTCAACCCTCGTAATATAATCAGATGTCCTGTTATTCTAGCGCTAATAGTACAATAAGGAGAATCTTTTCAATATTTTGTGCTAACTACAGTAATGAAGGTGTTTAAATTCTTACTGGATCGTCGCTTTACAGGTTCCGCTATTCATGCCATGTTTGTAGGAGTTGGAAAAAAATATAGAAACACTGAGAGAAATGCATACTTGTATGTAAATACCGGTGTTAACCAAGCCTGCAAGTCTCGCTGACGTATTTAGCCATGAACGTCATTTGTGCAATGTCATTAATACGTTGCAACAATCAGTCGTGGTCAGAACTGCGTTACGTGTAGTTGTGAGTGTATTATATCGGAACTAAGTGAATTCGAAAAAGGGCAAATTGTTGGTGTTCATATGGTGGATGCTTATCGAAAATTTATACCGGATACAGAGAAAGCTGAAAAACATCCTCCGCTAAATCTTAACTCGGACAAAACTTGTGTTGACTGATCGTGACCGACGGTCGTTGAAAAAGACTGTAACGAAAAACAAATCACAACCGTAGAAGTCACTACAGAACTAAATGTCTCAGTAGTGAAACCTGGCAGTCTCAAAACAATACAAAGGGTGTCTCTTAAGTAGAGAATTACAGGGCGAGCTGGAGCTCCCAAACCACTATCCGTTGATGCAGCAGCCACAAATCCTGGACTACGGAGTATTGGAAAAATTCCATTTTGTCGGATAAGTCTTGTTTCAATTTTTTTTCCAACTTCTATCCGAGGTTACGTCCCAAGAGTGAATCACAGCAGGGGTTCGGTGATGATTTGGGCTGCCATCTCGTGGCATTGCATGGGGCCCTTACACACTCTGCAGGGTAGTGTTCCTATCACGGATTATCTGACCATTTTGAATCATCAGCTGCATCCCATGGTATAATGCCTAATGGTGATGCTGTGTTTCATGAAGACAGGTGCTCTCCTCGCATAGTTCAGGACTTCTTTTGTGACGACGAGGACGAAATGTTGCCTATCCCCTTTCCACCGCAGTAATCCGACCTCAATATTGTTGACCCTATGTCCTCTGCTTTGGAGCGGAGAGTGCGTGATCGCTATTCACCACCATCGTCGTTAACTGAAATTGTCACCATTTTGCACGAAGAACGATATACATTTCGTTTGAAAACGATACAGGACCTGTGTTCTACATCTACATCTACATCCATACTCCGCAAGCCACCTGACGGTGTGTGGCGGAGGGTACCTTGAGTACCTCTATCGGTTCTCCCTTCTATTCCAGTCTCGTATTGTTCGTGGAAAGAAGGATTGTCGGTATGCCTCTGTGTGGGCTCTAATCTCTCTGATTTTATCCTCATGGTCTCTTCGCGAGATATACGTAGGAGGGAGCAATATACTGCTTGACTCCTCGGTGGAGGTATGTTCTCGAAACTTCAACAAAAGCCCGTACCGAGCTACTGAGCGTCTCTCCTGCAGTCTTCCACTGGAGTTTATCTATCATCTCCGTAACGCTTTCGCGATTACTAAATGATCCTGTAACGAAGCGCGCTGCTCTCCGTTGGATCTTCTCTATCTCGTCTATCAATCCCATCTGGTACGGATCCCACACTGCTGAGCAGTATTCAAGCAGTGGGCGCACAAGCGTACTGTAACCTACTTCCTTTGTTTTCGGATTGCACTTCCTTAGGATTCTACCAATGAATCTCAGTCTCGCATCTGCTTTACCGACGATCAACTTTATATGATCATTCCATTTTAAATCACTCCTAATGCGTACTCCCAGATAATTTATGGAATTAACTGCTTCCAGTTGCTGACCTGCTGTATTGCAGCTAAATGATAAGGGATCTTTCTTTCTATGTATTCGCAGCACATTACATTTGTCTACATTGAGATTCAATTGCCATTCCCTGCACCATGCGTCAATTCGCTGCAGATCCTCCTGCATTTCAGTACAATTTTCCATTGTTACAACCTCTCGAAGTACCACAGTATCATCCGCAAAAAGCCTTAGTGAACTTCCAATGTTATCCACAAGGTCATTTATGTATATTGTGAATAGCAACGGTCCTACGACACTCCCCTGCGGCACACCTGAAATCACTCTTACTTCGGAAGACTTCTCTCCATTGAGAATGACATGCCGCGTTCTGTTATCTAGGAACTCTTCAATCCAATCACACAATTGGTCTGATAGTCCATATGCTCTTACTTTGTTCATTAAATGGCTGTGGGTAACTGTATCGAACGACTTGCGGAAGTCAAGAAACACGGCATTCACCTGGGAACCCGTGTCTATGACCCTCTGAGTCTCGTGGACGAATAGCGCGAGCTGGGTTTCACACGATCGTCTTTTTCGAAACCCATGCTGATTCCTACAGAGTAGATTTCTAGTCTCCAGAAAAGTCATTATGCTCGAACATAATACGTGTTCCAACATTCTACAACTGATAGACGTTAGAGATATAGGTCTATAGTTCTGCACATCTGTTCGACGTCCCTTCTTGAAAACGGGGATGACCTGTGCCCTTTTCCAATCCTTTGTTTGTACATTACGAGACGACAGGAAGCCGTTTTAATTGACAATGTTTCTCCTACAACGTATTACGTATTAGACGTGATAATTTGTTGTGCTTTTAGTGTTTCCTATTTTTGTCCACCCCTAGTTGACGCTCGTTCGCCTGTGCTATGAAAATGGCTATTACGTGTTCCATAGTGAAACGTAATAATGGGAAAACCCTTAAAAACATTGGAAATTTTTTTGTGCTCATTGTTTTAGAGAAATTTTTAGGAAGAAATGAGTCGCTGCTAATACAGTAGATGTAGAAATAACATCTGAGATTACAAGTATTTTTGCATCGAATATACTAGTTGAAAAACGGGGCGCAACACTTCACTTTCTGTGTGTGTGTGTGTGCGTGCGTGTGTGTGTGTGTGTGTGTGAAAATTTGATTATTTTGTGAAAAGGTGCGATCGATGTTGCAATCAATTTTCTTGGAAATAAAACTGGTACAATAAATAAGGTATTTCATGTGGTAAGTGACTATAACAAGTTGCCGACTTTTAAAAGGTCCGAAAATAGGAAACAAAGTAGCATAACAAGAGAGAAAACATTTCTTCCTGGATGAGGTGCTATGCTTCATCGCATTAAAGAATTCAGGAAAAAGAGTTTTATTTTCCTGAGAATTAGGTTACTGCAGGAAACGACAGGTAAATCTGTGGACTGGCAGTACAGTTACTTCCTTTTCTTGCAGTCCTGTCGTAGGACGAAGTAATATGAGTGGGAGAGGTACGAGAATACTACAAATTAGGTAGGAACGTTCGTGTTGTGGAGGGTGCCTATTTGATTTTTGAATGTAAAGGAACTGGAGACTGTCATGAAGACCTGAATTATGAAGTCTTAAAAAATGGTACAGTGACGTTCACTCTAAATTGGAGCCCTCTATCTTTATAATGGTGGACAAAGCTTCGCACCGTAACGTCGAGGTGGACTCCAACCCACGATAATCATCGGGAAATCAAGACGTTATAGAGTGTCCATGTCGTCCTACTGTAGTTAGATTCTAATAGTATGATCAGGTTGAAGTCTATGTTGTGGACCAGTACATTCTGACGAAACGACAGTACCACAGGCCACATTGTTTTTGGCTACTACCGTAGCATTGTAACTTGAACGATACTCAAAGATTCGAGAACATTTTTGTACAGAAGTGACTTTTCATTGGCGCTCCCCGCGTCCACCTTTTCCCTCTTACGCTTTCATCCGTGTCAGCGCCCCAATCGGCTGCTACTAACTGCTTGAATCCCTGTATATCACTTACAGATCTAGTCTCTGTGTCAGCCCTGTCAGCATGGCGACCCTTTCGGCTGCTTGTGTCTCTTGGGCCTTAAATCCCGGCCCTGGCTATAGGGTTTATTTGGAGCCACAGAAGAGGATCTATCGCTAGACAAAATGAAACGGCCAAGTAATCAGACGTACCGCAATTAACGGACGAAGCTCTTTAGGATGTCACTGTCAAACGCTAGCGGGATGAAGAACATAATGTCGTAAAGGAAGAGGAGAAAGCCTTATGGATGCTGTTTTTGATCGCAGCCTCGTCAGTGTAGCAGAAGACAGCTTCAATTGTGAATTTCTCGAATTCTGATATGGAAGGCGTTGGGATATTTTGATTTATTGTTTGTTCTGTCTTCAGTATATGGCGATACAATACGTTCTCATATTACACATACTTCATGCATATAAAATATCTTAGGTTTGTGCAAGCTATATTTTGCAGCTAATTTTTCTTGTTTAACCTAGTTCTTTCTGGCTGACACAATGCGAAGCGTATTCCTGTAGTTTTACAGTTTGTTTATTAAGAAATCTGGTTTGCAAACTTGACTAAATGTCATTTGAAATTTTATTGTTTGCTTCGCCACTACGCTGTGTGGAAGCATGAGGCTGACTCATAACTGTACCCTTATAGTTTTACGTTTCTGTATTACTCTACAAGCCGTCCTATATGTTCGGTGGGAAGGAGAATTCAACTGTTATAATAATAAACTTGTACGGAGACCTAGTGCAATTTTGTGTTCCGTGTTAAATGTACGACGACGATAGTATTGCTTACAGCAGGAAATTGCTTTTCCACTAAGTTTAAACATAGCAGCACATACCACATCTTATTGTGCTGTCCTCCGCGTCTGTCTATAGCAGAGAGCATTTTCCTTAGACGATTTCTCGGAAAGTAACGGCCTCTACGAGCTTGATATTACTTTTTCAGTTGGTATTGTGTAAGAAGTCCCTTGCAAATATTAAAAATAACAGCGGCACAATCCGGCTTTGCAGCTGTATTCTGGATTCCCCCCTTTTCATGACGGACTCTGTGTTCAGAGTAACAAAAGCGCCTGTTGTCTTGTTCAGGGAATCCACAGCTCTTTTTGCAGATATTAACCACGAAAGAAGTCAGGTAATTGTAACTGCCATGCTGAAGTACTTTCTCAGAATGAAGACAACGAGACCGAACGACCGCTAGCTTGCGTATTGAAATTAATTTTGTTGTTTCCGTGTTTCAAACATGCGGAGGAAACCAAAGATATGTTTGCTTCTCTAAAGATTTGTTCCGGATTCTGGTTGAGAGCTTTTACCAACAATGCACCTGCTGATATTTTATTCTCATTATGTTAAGCTCATAGATTCTAAACTATCTGACAGTCCGTATTCCTGCTTATAATCCCACTCCAAATTTCGTTCACCACACCATAGTGATGGATCGTTTACTCCGTTACTTTATATTACGTTCCATTTACGTATATGTAATGGGGGAAAAATCCAGAATGAATCTCGCACTTGAGAACTATGTACTGGACCTGCGTGGTTTTGCGCAATGCTTTTACCACATGTGCTGTCCCTATGTCGTTCAACACGTCAAGCACTTATCTCCAAAGCTTTTGATAATGTGAAATGAAATAAAAACTTTTCCACTCATAATGCCCATTTGCACACTTCTTAGCTCTTAACTTTAAACGTGAAAAATAATAACACTTCTATAACCGTCCCCTGGACCCATCTATTTGGAAATCATAATAAAAATAAAACTGTGCTTTTAAAATTTTTGGTTCAAATGGTTCAGATGGCTCTGAGCACTAAGGGACTTTACTTCTGAGGTCTTAGAACTTAGAACTTTGAACTTCGATGTATGCAAAAGTAGTATTTAGCAAAATCAACGGTAGAACCTTTCATTCTTAATCTAATTTACCCTTTCATAATTCAATCCGAATAAAGTACTAAACAAGGGTAAAAAGCTAAACATTTTTCCAAAATTTTAAACTGCGTTTCTTGAAAGCAGCAAAGAAATAATTTAAAATCTCCCTCTATAAAAATTTGACAATGGTCCAATTGAAGCCATGTTACATGCAGGAACTGCACAGTGGTTTAGAACTAGTCACTCTTATATCCAGCCTGCAATTTGCGCACAAGTGTACATTCATGATCACTCGTTAACACAAACATATTCGTCATTGTCCGAAAACTCATTTTTTGAATTGGTTGTCGGAAGATGATAACTCAGAGGTATTGTATATTCACCAATTTCGTCTTCATTGCTGTATAATTCATCGTTCAGCCATTGCCCTAATATGTCATATCTGTTTCCAGAAACTCTATTCAGATTTGACCGAAATAATATGGCAAAACTAAATAAATGAAAGAAAACCAAATAAATCACGTGTCTACATAGTCGTGTGTCCAGTGGACCCGCGTGTACACCGAACACTGGCATTAGAAGCGGCAAGCGAAACGCACCCATCACATCATCTTCAGCTTACTGCCGGAAGGTACTTAGAGTTGAAGAGGGGTGGTGGTTGGGGTGGGGGTGGGGGGTTGCAACTGTGGCTCCCGATGTGATTTTTTCACACTTTGAATATGATCCACTGGACCAATACTACAATTATTAAGGGCCAAAGCGCACAACAAAGAGCACGCTAAAGCGAACGGGAAAAGTCGTGTACGGTTAGAGGAGCCGCAGAGGGCAGTTGAATGTTGCGCACACAGAGTGCAACTGTCATGGTATCGAGAGGTGTAAGGAAAGAAACAATCCTTGCTCATTCTTCGGGCGCTATATTATATGCCACGGATGTAGACAACACAAAAAGAAGAAAATGAACGTTATTAATGAAAGCTGGATGAGCGGACGGGAGAAGTGAAGAAGCTTTATATTTTTTTTCGAAAATGACTTCTCTTAGAGAAATTTTGAGAAGGGACTGAGAATGAATAATAACCGATTCTAACTGGACTCCGTGCAGCAGAAATTAGAAAAGCTGCACAATGTGACGAGAAAAGCAATTACTTCTCCGAGAAGTTGTCGGCTACTCCAAGACTCTAAGCCACATGTAAGCTGTACTTTTGGGACGTAAACATCCTGCCTGCCAGAATTACTTCCATTCGAGGTCAAAATGATACATCTTTCCCCGCAGTACAGTGATTATAGAGTTATCATTTTCTTTTTTATTTCGTACACTATTTTCTGCAGCCCACAATCTTCTAACGTACAGAATATTTCGTTCAATGCCTTATCACATTTGATCCTGCTGTGATAATCTTTACTCCTGACGTCAAAAAGACACGGCTTCAGTTCAATTTGTCGAATTAAAATACTCAATTGCTCTTTGCACCAAGCTGCCATAGTCTGCTTTCTTCCTTCTCGAGATCATTTCATCGAGTGTGCAGCGTCTTCACTGCTTCAAAGCACACGTGTGAGTGCACGCTTCCGTATCTAGCGGCACCCTTCGTGCAGTGTCACACAAGCTTTCACACGTGTGAAACATGGAGCAGCAAGGTAGGGTTAGCGAGATTGGGCAGCTTGCGCAGAAATAAGGGAACACTAAAAGATGTGATATCGACTGCGGAGGGGGAAGGGAGGGGGGGTGGCAGTTAACTACATTCTTTTTTGAAGTAGAGTGGAACGGTCAACACTGAAAGAATGATACAAGAGTCCAAAATCAGAAAGGACGTATGGCAAAGGTGCTCATTGTGATCATAAATATTTACGTAATACAACGTATTAACTGTAAGCTGGGCGCTTAACTCTCTGATCCTGAATCGCCAGAGGTCAGATGGCTTCGGCCGGTTGTCATTTTTTTGGTTACAGCCAACATTACCTAGCTGCAAATACTATGTGAGAGAGCCGTTGTGTTACTGTTTTGAACTTTGCTCTGTTTCATGCTGTTTCCGTTCCTTGTGATAAGCGTACGTAACTGTTGCAATTAGGATGTTTATTAAACATGAAAATACATAAGACGAGTTCAGTTTGAATTACGATTACCGTTTCACAAATTTTTGCCCATGTGCCTGACTTCTGATTTCGCGTAAGCATTAAGCACAGGTTAATGTGTCTGCATTAAGGGAAGCAGGCAGTGCTTGTTCCCCCTATGCAGCTCCTCATCCAATGGCGGCCTATCTGGGGGCTGGGTTTGCTTCCTCCGCTCCTCGCAACCCCCTCTGACAATCGACTGATTTACAGTTAACAAACTGTATACAAAGTGATTTTGCTACATGGGGACATACTGCAGGAATGGATTCCTGAGATAAGAAGCAAAAAATATCATATGGGCATCTGACCAGAAATGGGATCCATGCAAGGTACACTCACTTGAAGGTGAAGATACAAGATCTTTGACAGTGACTCAGATATCAGCACAGGGCAGGTGGCCCATTACCATGGAGTAAGGCAAACGAATGTGTGGAACTATCTTCACAGCTGCCACTATCCGTGTTACTTACAGCATGTAAAAGCCTTATTACCTACAGACTTGCCTCGGCGACGACACTTTTGTTACTGGTTCGTCCCAGAGGCCACCACTGTGCTGGGATCTCTGACATACATCCACAGAACGGGCTACTTTTACAAGGGGCGGTGTCGTCAGCCTTCACAAGAATCACCTGTGGTCTACCCCGTGGTACGGTGGCAGTGGACCATCGGCACCCATTACGTGGGAGGGGATTATTGACGGCAAAGGGCCAGTCATCCTTCCGTAAAGCATCACTGTCGTGGCATATCTGCACTTTCTGGGCGTGACCCTGCCTCCCCTGTTGGAAGAGGTGTCTTTAGTGGTACGAATGGTAATGTGGTCACTACATAATACTGCTGCAGTTGATGCCCTCTTGAGTGTGGAAATAGACCACTAACACATACAGGACATTCCCACCTGCCTGTTGTGTTTTCGCGTGTGCTTTCAATTATGGTAACGTACAATGTCAAAGATCTTTTGTCTCGCAAGCGACTATACGCTTTTCTGGCCATGCACCGAGATGACCTATGAGGGCTATTCGGAAAGTAAATTCCGATCGGTCATGAAATGGAAACCACAATGTAAATCTGATGAAGTTATGCACAGATGTGCTGGGTAGTGTCTCTAGTGTGCCCGCCGATCGGCACGTCGCTCTTTTCAAATCTGAGTGCGCAGTAAGCACTTAAAGACGCCTCGCAAATAGTGTCTCCCGCGGAGTGTGAGGGCCTGGTCAGAGATTTCGCCTGATGTTGTGCAGGCCACATAACATAACTGTCATGCGTTTCGTTTTTCATGCCAATTCTCTGCCGCACTCTGCAGGGGCAATGAAGACGCTCCTGCGTCGTTTTCGATGGGAAGTGTTTGATAACTCTTAACACAGCCCGTAATTGGCTCGTCCTCGGTTTCATCTCAGCTCACATGAACCTCAGGCTATGAAGACAACATTTTGGCATGGACAACGAGCCGTAGACGAGCGTAGAGAATTGGCGGAAAGCACAAGCGGGTGCATCTACCACGAGGGTATTGGAAAGTTAGTACAACGATGCGACAAATGTCTAAGTCGGAGCGGTGACTACGTAGCTGTAATGTGTAGCTAACTACTGCAAATAAAATATTTTTCATTTTCATAGTGGTTTCCATTTCGCGACCGATCGGAACTTACTTTCCGAATAGCCCTCGTATTTTGCTCATTATCCTCTTAGGGGTCGTTTCCTGAAGTTTGTCCCCATTTAGCAACTTCACCCTGTATAAAACAGGCAATGAGAGAAGTAAAGGATTACCCTGGCTGTGGGTGTTGTTTAACACAGACAGAATATTTATATGATACGGTTGACTAATGAGAGGGCAGTAGTCTCCAAAAGTGAACAGGAATTAAATCAGGTACTTTGTCGAATGGAACGCGTGCTAGTTGACAGCTGTAACAGCCATGAACAAAACGAAAACTAAGACAATGGGAGAGTGCAGCAGGTGCAAATGCTGGAGGCTAAATGTTAAATTAGAACCAGTGGTTCTTGAAAGTGTGAACTAATTTTTGGTATGTCAGAAGAGGAGTGGATAAAAAATTAAGGTACAAGAAAGACAATGGCTTTCAATACAAAGAAAAAGCTACTATCATCCAAAACTATAAACCACGAGAGCATAAAATATTCATGAAAAGCTATTTTGGAGCACCATTCTGTATGGGTGCAAGACATGGAGAGTAGGAAAGACAGAAGTGAAACGATTACATACCTGTGGAATGTGGCGTTACAGAAGAAACTTAGAGATCAAAAGAATTGATTCAGAAAGAAGCAAATGACGTCATACAAAGAGTCGATGAGAATAAACGTATAACAAAAAAGATAATGAAACGAAGAGGTTGAATGGTCGGGCACTTATTATGACATGAGTCGCTACTGAGCAGCAGTTAGAGGTACGGCATAGTGAAAGGATCGCAGACCGTCGGTGATGGTGGTTGCCGCATTTATGTTGAAATGAAGAGGGAAACAAGAATGTAGAGGTGATTCAAAACAACCTTAGTGTAGGTGACACTCGTGCAATATAGGTTCCAGTCCCAACCTGGTACACAGTTTTCCATTGTCAGGAAACGTAGCCGTGTCATACACTCCACTGCAGGGAGAATGATTCATTCTGGATATAATGTCGAGATCGTGATTTCTCCTCACTATCCTTTTTCCCTCTCAGGTGCCAATAAAGGAAATCATTTCTCCAAGGAATGGTATGTAACAGTGATTGTATGGAGTTTGTGTACAATAGGTCCAGTGAAGAAATGGGAGAAGCATCGATACTTTGCTCAGCATAGTGCCTTCGCTGGGCACATGTTCGCACTGTGTCTTTGCTACAGACTTGTTCCTTGGTTGTGAACATTGTTTTGTCCTACAGTTTGAAGTGTATATTCCTCACTAATGATGATCCATTCCATTCTTACATTTTTACGCTAGGGCTGTTAAATCCAGTAAGGGCATTTTCAATTGCATACTGTTTTTACGTTCATTTAATAATGCGTCAGTACAGCGAATATAACATTTGGAAAATAGAGGAATGGTGCTGGAAGGCTAAAGCTTGGAGGCGATTCATGAATCTTGCCAGAATAATGCAGTAGGTAAGAGGATTGGGAATGTTGGAGAAAACATCGCTTACCTGTTCCGCTTCTTATCATCTCTCCCATGTAAAAGTGTAACTGCCAAGAGAGCGGATGCACCCCCCCCCCCTCCCTCCGCCTACAATCTGGAGTACAGAGATGTTATTCTTATATGAGAGGATAACCATCAGTTCTCTAGGATATTGTAAGTTTTTTTTGTGTCACCTATAAAAATTAGTTTTTGTCGCGCCTATATGCGATGAAATCTTATTTATGTGTCTGCTATTATTTTATTACTGAAACGAAATTCCTCTGAATGCAAATAATTAAAAGAAACTTAAACCAACTCGTCGTAGACATCCTGTTGAAAAATGCAGATCATTTCCTTTACGTGGACTGCTATCCCCGTTTCCTCAATCCAAGTTTAGAATTCTACTGCCTCAAATGTGTTTGTAGATACTGTCCGTTAACACGAGGCACTGGGAATCCAAGCACATGGTATTAAAGTGGGACGTCAATTTCATGGCGTCCCTTCATGCGGTAAAGCACGACAACAAAGCAGCTGGTGATGGCATTATTGGCGTACTGGAGCAGGACGACGAGATAAGGCACCAGGAGCGATGAAGCGCTCACCGTACACCCACAAAGGTCGTCCCTGATGACGTCACTCAGATGGTGGGCCCGAAGACCACCCCCTGTGGCAGCAGGTAAGTGTGGTGTAGATATTGTTACTAAAATGGAGCTGTTATGAAGAAGACAGGGATAATGAAGAGGAGAATTAAAAGTTCTTTCCCCCACGCTTCCCTCCAATACTAAATTGATGATTCCTTGATGTCTCAGAACGTATCCTGTCAACCGATCCCTTCTTTTAATGAAGTCACGCCACAAATTTCATTTCTACCCCATTCTATTCAGTACCTCGTCAGTGGTTACATTTTTATCCATCTCATCTTTAGCATTCTTCTGTAGTACTACGTTTCAAAAGCCTTACGCTCTTCTTGTCTGAACTGTTGGTCGTCCATGTTTCACTTCCATACAAGGCTACACTTCAGACAAACATTTCCACAAGAGATATTAGATATTAATAAATTTCTCTTCTTCAGAAACGCTTTTCTTGTCATTGCCAGACTACATTTCATGTCTTCTGTACTTCGACCATCGTAAGTTATTTTGTTGTCCAAATAGAAAAACTCATTTACTACTTTTACTGTCTCCTTTCATAACCCAATCCTCTCAGCTTCGCTTGATTTAATTCGACCATATTCCGTACTTGTCTTGCTGTTTTTGATGATCATTTGTATCCTACTTTCAAGACAGTGTTCATTTCGTTCAGCTGCTTTTCCAAGGCCTTTGCTATCTCTGACAGAATTACAATGTGATCGGCAAACCTCGAAGTTTTTATTTCTTCTTCCTGAGCTTTAAACCCTTCTTCCAATTTTTCTTTGGTTTTCCTTAATGCTTGCTCAATGTACAGATTGAATAACATTATGGATAGGCGATAATCCTGTCTTATTTCCTTCTCAACCACTGCTTTCTTTTCATGCCTTTCGACTCTTGTAACTGCTGTCTGGTATATAAATATAACCTTTTACTGCATGTATTTTACGCATTCTACCTTCAGACTTCAGAGTGTATTCCAGTAGATAGTGTCAAAAGCTTTCTCCAGAACTACAAAAACTAAAAACGTATGTTTGCCTTCCCTTAATCTATTTTCTAAGATAAGTCGTAGGGCTAGTATTGCCTAGCTTCATCCTATATTCCTCCGGATTCCAAAATGATCTTCTCGGAGGTCGGCTTGTACCAATTTTCCATTCTTCTGTAAATAACTATGCTTAAAATTTTGTATTTTGCAACCGTGGCTCATTTAACTGATGGTTCGGCAATACTCAAACCTGTCAGCAACTGCTTTCTTTGGAATTATTACCGCCTTATTGAAGTCTGAGGTATTTCGCCTGTCTCTCACATCTTGCACGTAAGGTGGAACAGGTTTATCGTGGATGGTTCTCTGAAGTAATTCAGAAGGAATGTCGTCCACTCCTGTGGTCTTGTTACCTGTTAGGTCTGTCAGTGCTGTGTCAAATTTTTCTCCCAGTATCATATCTCCCATCCCACCTTCATCTACGTTCTCTTCTCTTTTTATAATACTGATTTCTGGAAAATTTACCTTTTACAGCCTTCTATATACGCCTTCCATCTTTCAGTTTTCCCTTCTTTGCTTAGTTTTGGTTTTCCATCTGAATTCTTGATATTCATAGAACTACTTTTCTTTTCTCCAAAAGTCTCTGCAAGCTTCCTATAGGCTGTTTCTGTCTTTCCAGTAGTGATGTGAGCTTCTTTTACATGTGTCGTCTAGCCATTCCTCCTTAGCCATTTTGCATTTCCTGACAATCTCATTTTTTAGACGTTTGTATTCCCTTTTCCTGCTTCATTTGCTGCATTTTTATATTTTCTCCTTTTATCAATTAAACTTATTATCTCTTGCTATATCCAAGGATTTCTTCTAGGCCTTGTCTTTTTACCCACGTGATCCGCTGCTACCTTCACTATCTCATCTCTCAAAACTGCCCATTCATCTTGTATTGTATTCCTTCCCACTGTTTCAGTCAATCAATGCCCATTGCTCTGTCTGAAACTGTCAAGAACCTCCGGTTCTTTCAACTTACCCAGGTTCCATCTTAGTTTCCTAGCTTCTTGCAATTTCTTCAGTTTTAATCTAAAGTTCATAACCAATAAATTGTGGTCAGAGTCCACATCTGCCCTGCAAATGTCTTATAGTTCAAAATATGGTTCCGACATCTCTGTTTTACTTCATATAACCAATCTGAAACCTACCGCTGTCTGCAAGTCTCTTCCATGTATACAACCTTCTTTCATGATTTTTAAACCAAGTGTTACCTGTAAATTATTCTGTGTGCTAAATTCTACCAGGTGGTTTCCTCTTTCATTCCTTCCCAGAAGTTCAAATTCACTCTCTATTTTTTCATTTCTTACTCTTCTTACTATCGAAGTCCAGTCCCACACCACAATTAAATTCATTGGCATGTAAACTTGTATTGTTGTGGTAAGTGTAAATTTCAAGTCCATTTTGACTACGATAATGCGTTCAGCATGCTGTTCACAGAAGCTTATTCCGTTTCTATTTCCTTCTTCATTTTTAGGCCTGCTCCTGCTTTACCCCAATTTGAATTTGTATTTATAATCCTGTACTCAGCTGACAAAAAGTTCTGCTCATCCTGCCACTGAACTCCACTAATTCCCTATATATCTAACTTCAACCTATCCATTTCCCTTTTTAAATTTTCTAACCTACCTGCCTTATCAAGGGATCTAACAATCCAAGTAGATTCACAGTTTTGTTTTTCTTGGTGACATCCTCATGATTAGTCCCTTCCTGGAGATCCGAATGGGACACTATTTAACCTCCTGAATATTTTACTCAAGAGGATGCCATCATCATTTAACCATAAAGTAGAGCTGCGTGCCCATGGGAAAAATTACTTTCAGCCGCTCGCAGTACTAGCACAGATAGGCCATATTGGCTGGCTTTTCAAGTGACTTAGTTTCACCTCAGCTCTTTTGTTAAAAGATTAATCATAACGTTCTCTTCTAAATTGATTTTAATGAACACGTTGAATGTGCATAGTACCGGGCCTGCGCCTTTTGTACGGCAGGGCCTATAATTAAAAGAAACATTCTTCCCAATTACGTACATGAGTAGCAGTCAAGCGGACGTGTGTATAGGCGGTCCCGGCCCAATTTTTCCCAGCCCTTGCAATGTCACTACATGGCAACATGCATGGAAGTTGCAGAAACTTATCCAAGAGGGGGAAATAGTTCAAAATTGTCATTTTAATATAACTGATTCGGTAAGTTTGAGAACGTGTACCCTAGAAATAAATTTGACAGGAAGTACACTAAACGTATTGCATCTCAAACAATCGATAGTTTCTCTTCAATATTTTTTTAAAGTAGATTACTTCGATACCTAAAACGTAAGCATATTTCATCAATATATGAAATGTACAATTTTTTGCTCTTTCCTAGCACAGAAAATGGTAGTTCGCTATTCGACTGACATATTTTGGTACGTAAATGAAACTACAGATGCATTTATCTAAGATATTGCAGAACCTTGTTTTTCGGAGTCTACTGCAATCTCTGAATGTTGTATCAGCAAGTCATGAAGGGTCTCTTTTGACCACAGACATTTGATAAACTACTGTTGCGATTAATTCTGCAGTAGCAGGAGCGGTTGTCCTTGCGGAAGTTGGGGCGGATATTGGGCGTGTATACTGCAATGATGTTTATTTTGTGCTAGGAATAGACGCTGGTATTATCCCTTTCTGCAACTGGATAAGGGCTGTACGAAGAAAGTGCAGAAAATGTTTTGGGAACTTTCTGACTATGGTGTGTAAATCTTCACATCTCCTTGTTAGCAGACAGCACCGAAAGCACAGTCCAGGACAGGAAAAGGTGCTGTCACCCTTGAGCAGCCTAACAACCAAACAAATCCAGGTTATGGTAAATTGAACTTGAACGTAACCCCGTCTTCGTGTGCTAATCTATGTGGCACTAGTTTTCACCTGAAGATACTGCTTTAACGCAGAGAAACAGATCGCGTGAATAAATCATAAATTAATGCTTGCCTGCGGTTATATTCAAATTCAATTTACCATGAATTTCAGCGGCTGTGTCTACCCTAGTAATATATACTGGAGAGCGAAAGAAACTGGTACACCTGCCTAATATCGTGTAGGGCCCCCGTGAACGCCCAGAAGTGCCACAACACTACGTGGCATGGACTCGACTAATGTGTGAAGTAGAGCTGGAGGGTACTGATACCATAAATCCTGCAGGGTTGCCCATAAATCCGTAAGAGTACAAGGGGTTGGAGATCTCTTCTGAACAGCACGTTGCAAGGCCTCCCAGGTATGCTCAATAATGGTCATGTCTGGGGAGTTTGCTGGCCAGCGGAAGCGTTTAAACTCAGAAGAGTGTTCTTGGAGCCACTCTGTAGAAATTCTGGACGTGTGGCGTGTCGCATTGTCCTGATAGAATTGCCCAAGTCCGTTGGGATGCAAAATGGACATGAATGGACGTGTCGCCTATCAGAGTGGTATCTAGACATATCAGGAGTTCGATATCACTACAACTACACACGCCCAACACCATTACAGAGCCTCCACCAGCTTGAACGGTCCCCTGCTGACATGCAGGGTCCCACGGACTCATGAGGTTGTTTGCATACCCGTACACGTCCATCCACTCAATTAAATTTGAAATGAGACTCGTCTGATCACGCAACATGTTTCCAGTCATCAACAGTCCAATGTCGGTGTTGACGGTCCCAGACGAGGCGTAAAGCTTTTTGTCGTGCAGTTATCAAGGGTACAAGACTGGGCCTTCTGCTCCGAAAGACCAAATCGATGATGCTTCGTTGAATTGTTCGCACGCTGAGAGAGTTAATGGCTCAGCAGTGAAATGTGAAGAAATTTGCGGAAGGGTTGCACTTCTGTCACGTTCTCTTCAGGCGTCAGTGGTCCCGTTCTTGCAGGATCTTTTTCCGGCCGCAGCGATGTTGGAGATTTGATGTTTCAGAGGATCCCTGATATTCACGGTACACTCGTGTAATGGTCGTATGGGAAAATCCACACTTCATGACTACCTCGGAGAAGCCGTGTCCAATCGCCCGTGCGCCGGCTATAACATCACGTTCAAACTCATTTAAATTTTGATAACCTGCCAATGAAGAGGCAGTAACAGATCTAACAACTGTGCCAGACACTTGTTGTTTTATGTGGGCGTTGCCGACAGCAACGCCGTATTCTTTCTTTTTACATATATCTGTATTTGAATACGCATGCCTATACCAGTATCTCTGGCGCTTCAGTGTAAGTATTGCTAATAAAGTTACAATACATCCCGTCGCACGCAGCAGCGCTACATCTGTCCTGTAGTACAAACACAGATAAAAGTATCTAGAGTTGTTTGAGAATTCTGAACCGAAGAAAGTCTTTACCCTATAATGGAGGAGGGGGCCACTGCTACCTCTGGCCTCTGCCCCCCGTCTCCTCCTTGCAACTTGAATAAGCAAGCGATAAAATGCTGAGCTGGTTGACCTGGCAAGGGTTTTGTCTTCTAATATTTTGGCTTAAACTCAGTACTCCTATAGGATTCTGATATAATCATTCTCACTGAAATTTTTGATTAAAGGTTGAATTATTGGAAGCTGGAAATAGAAAATCTACACATTAAATCCATACGTAATGCAGTGCCTACATCGAAAGGTTACTGGAGCCTACGATTTCTCCCTGCCTTCTCTTCATTTATCACGCTATACTGAACTAAATTGCTCACCTGTTATTGTATCGCTAAAGAATTGCACTGCAATTACTGTAAGCAGCCACTTCTGTAACATATTTAGGCATAAGCGTTTGCAGCAGAACGACTACGTAAAATTAATCACGAGGAAAACAGATGCACAGGGAAATTCGTTGGAAGAACCCTCAGGAAGTGTAGTCCACCGAAAGGAGGTAACTTATAAAACCGTTACCTGATGCTCTTTGGTGTGGAATACATACCAGACAGGATTCATAGAGGAAACCGAAAAAATCCAAAGACGAGCAGCGCGTCTCGTTACAGGGTCAATTAGTAAGCGTAAAAGCGTCAAGGAGCTCGTCACCCAACTCTAGTTGCAGATGCTAAATAAGAAGCATTTTGCATCGCGAAGCGGTTTACTGCTAAAATTCCCAGAGCGTACATTCCTAAAAGCGTCAGCCAATACATTGCTTCCTCCAAAATATAGATGGTGAGAACACCATGAAGATGAATTTAGAGTTTCCAGCTAACACGGTGACTTACCAACAATCGTTCTTTATGCGAACCATTTGTGACTGGAACAGCAAAGATGGAAAAGTGACCGCATACATAGTATCCTCAGCCACAAACCGTAAAACGGCTTTACTCTCCCCTCAACCCCCCCCCCCTCCACACTTCGTCAATGACCGCAATTATTTGTTGATTGTTGTACATAATTTTCTCAAGGCCTTCATTGTGGCAGTGCGATCTTTATACACTGACAGAAGAATATCGCAACTCAAAAAAATAATTAATGTAGAGTAACGAAATTTTGAAGATACATTTGTCTAGGTCAGATATTTAAGCAATTAACATTGCAAGATCACCGGTTAATGAAAGAATGAGATAAGCCATTGCAAAAGTGAAATTCTGGTACATTAATAAGCGGTGTAACAGCCAGAATGTTGAAAGTAAGAATGCAAACGTGTATGCATTGTGTTGTACAAGTGCCGGATGTCAGTGTGTGTGATGGAGTTCCATGCCTGTTGTACCTATCGGTCAAAACAGAGACGGTAAAGCTGTTTGTGGATGACGCTGGAGTTGTACTCCGATGATCTTCCATATGTGCTCGATTGGGGACAGATCTGGTTATCGAGCATGTCAATCCTACATGTTGACACTCCTTTTCCAGTTGAAAAACACCTTGTGGAATGACGTTCATGAAGGGCAGCACAACAGGTCAAACCATCAGACTGACGTGCAAATTGGCAGTCAGGGTGCCTGGGGCAACCACGAGGGTTTGCAACCATGCAAACGTGTATGCATTGTGTTGTACAAGTGCCGAATATCAGTTTGTGGGATGGAGTTCCATGCCTGTTGTACATATCGATCAAAACAGGGACGGTAAAGCTGTTTGTGGATGAGGCTGGAGTTGTCCTCCGATGATCTTCCGTATGTGCTCGATTGGGAACAGATCTGGTGATTGAGCACGTCAGTACAACGCGTTGGCACTCCTTTTCTCGTTGGAAAACACTTTGTGGAATGACGTTCATGAATGGCAACACAACAGGTCAAATCATCAGACTGACGTGCAAATTGGCGTCAGGGTGCGTGGGGCAACCACGAGGGTGGTCCTGACGTCTTACGAAATTGAACCCCAGGCTGTAACTCCAGGTGTAGGGCCAGCGAGTCTAGCACGTAGACGACTGGTTGTAGGCTCTCAACAGCTCCAGTACACGGCCACAGAGACAGAACTTGCGTTCATCAGCAAACACATCAGATATCCACCTTGCCCTCTAATGAGCTCTCGCATACAACTCTGAACTTGCAAATTGCGGTGGTTTGGAATAAGTGTAATGCACGCTATAGGACGTCCCGCTCGGAGCTGTCGTCGAAGTAACCGATTTGCAACGATCTGTTGTGCCACTGTGGTGCCAACTGCTGCTCAGATTGCTGCTGCAGATGCAGTACGATCGACAGAGCCATACACCGGACACAGTGGTCTTCCCTCTCGGTAGTCTCTCGTGACCGTCCAGAGCCCGGTCGTCTTGGGACTGTACGTTCTCGTGACTACAGCTGCCGGCGATAATATACAGTGGCTACATCCCTGCCAAATATTTCTGCAATATCGCAGAAGGAACATCCAGCTTCTTGTTGCCCTATTAAAAGACCTCGTTCAAACTGAGTGAACTGTTGACAATGACGTCATTGTCGCCTGAAAGGTATTCTTCACTAACATCAACTCACCACTTCCAGTGTCAAATGTAACTAACGCTCACGATCGTTACAGCGTGTGTTTAAAGCAAACCTAATTTGCATCCTTATAGTGGCGCCACTCTAACACGACTGGTGCAAAATCTGAATATACATTACCTTTCACGTTTAGAAATACGCCTATCAACTTTCGTGTATGTCGCACAACTCCTTTTCGGTGTTACCGATTTTTTTTCGTCAATATATATGTCTATGGTTTTGTCTTTCCTGTGACAAAGTATTTAACATCTCTGCCTATTTCAACATCCATTTTTTCTGAAAAAGCTGCAATAAAGAAAATAGCAGCGTTATGTACTCAAATGGTTCAAATGGCTCTGAGCACTATGGGACTTAACTTCTGAGGTCATCAGTTCCCTAGAACTTAGAACTACTTAAACCTAACTAACGTAAGGACATCACACACATCCATGTCCGAGGCAGGATTCGAACCTGCGACCGTAGCGGTCGCGCGGTTCCAGACTGTAGCGCCTAGAACAGTAATGTACTGCTCTACATCAGCTCGAGAGCACTGCCTCACGTAATCCTGGTTCACATCGAAGCTTACACAAGCGAAAGGTCATTAGAGAACAGGAATTCTCTCTAGTGGAAACGGTAGGCTATCACAAGCTAACTGCATTCCGCCGTATTCGGTTTGCATTCGGTGGTGTTGGTATTTTAGCCAAACATCAAAACAAGTTCACGTTCTCTCTGTTTCGGTAAAGTACAGAAAGCTTTCGTTTGCTTTCTTGTCTACATGTTTTATTGACGTGGGTTATATGATTGCTGGAATGGGCTGAGGAGATGCAATGCTTCTCATAGAAGAACAAAAGCATTCTTAGGTGCCTTTGGGACCGAAGAGATCTACAGAAAAAAAAGTCGAAAGAAAAGGAATGTGATTTTCAGAAAATTGCAGAAACACGCAGTGGTCCAACTGGGAGCGTGAGAAAGACGATAAATTCACTAGATGCTTGCATGAGGCGGGATCGGAGCTCATAAGACTTTATATTTCTTTTTATTAACAAGACAAACACAATAAATTTCCTTGAAAGTAGACAAATGCGGAAAAATATCTATCAAGCTGACTAAAATTTAAAATAAAGGCATCATCGTTTCAGTTGCTTATGTTCGCGATAACTAGTTACATGGCTGATGAATCTAAATCTATGTCAGAGATTTTTGTTGATAAATAAAAGCAGTTTACCCACGATCACACTATCTGCCCCCTAACAATCTACATATCAGATTTTAGCAAGTAGCCTGTGAGACATGTAGTGGAGTTATCTCAAACTTCAATATTCATATTTTATTGACATTATTTTCCATACAGGTACTTCAATAAAATGCTTGCAGTGCTTCTCATATGTCACTGCAGAGATCAGAAACTATCGGAGACACAGCAGATATTGAAAAGCAGAACTATCGCTAACCCAAATGTTTCCAAATCTCTAATAAAAATAGTGTCAATGCTAGCCTTTCTTCAGGTTATGTTCTTCATACGTAATCTTTAAACTGACACTCGTCAATTGTAGTGAGAGGCTAACGAAAAGTGTCAGCCGACGTATGTGTGAAGTTTTGGAATAACGCTAAGGAAAGCGGCGCTTTAATTCAGTACATCTCCATGCATTTCACACTTACGTACAAATTTAGACACCTTTGTTCTTTTCCTATTCTATTTCGCTTACTTCCCCAAAATCAGTGGGCTCACAGAGCAAAATAATCCTCTCAGAAAACAAAAACGTATCATGGCATCTGCAGCGTTCTCAAGTCAGATGCCAACAAAATGCCCGTCGACATGTTGCCAAGCTGCGGAAGTTCCGCTGAGAAGTCCTTACACATCATCCATACAATTCCGTTCCTTTACGGGATTTCCATATTTTTGTAACGCTGATGAAACACATTCACGGCAGTCGACTTGCTTTGGACGAAGAGGTGCACACCAGGGTATTATCAGGGATCTGTAGGCTACTGGCCATTGACTGACTTGTCTCACAGTGGGATAAATGTATTAAGAGCTGTGACGATTACTTTTGAAATAATAAACAGTTTACTTAATTTGTTCGATGTGTGTCGGTTTCATTTGACTGCCCCTTTTGAACAACTGGTTCGTTTTAATTGCTTGCACTGACTCTCGGTGTTGCGTGATTACTTTATGTCATACAATGTCCTTAAATCGTTGCGGAAGTGAGCAGAAAAGTGATAAGGCTACTACCACCCTGATAAACATACCCAGTACTGCAATCTTTAACTCACGAGGTGTGGTCTTTCAGGCATTTTCGGGCTCACACACCACGGTCATTTCTATCGGAGTTCTTCTAAACCCCCATAACCTCCTTAAAGCGCCAATCCTGCAATGTTTTACTGTCTGTTGAATTATTGCTATCTTTGTTTGTTGTTGACACGTGTTGTTGACAAGCTGTGGGATTCCGAAGACAGCGCCACATAAACTACGTATCTGTTTTCTTCAGTATAGTACAAAATGTGGTTGCAAGAAATTATCAATTTCAACTATCCGAAGTTTCATGAAGTTGTTAGTGGTGGATGGAGGAAGATGTCAGTGATATAGATCAAGAAGTAGAAAAAAGGACGACGATTTTTCACTAGCCGGTGATTACAATCCTGCTAGCGAACAGGATGATCATCCAGAGCAAGAATTTCAGGACAATGGCGATAAGGTCCTTTATGTTTTCCCAGTAAAATACTTAAAGTGTCCTGAGTAGCCGCAAAAAAATTATCGATCCCAGCATTGAATATCAAGTTTGTAGTCTTTCTTTTTGTACCTAACGAGTGCTATTTTTGAAGTGCAAGTTTAAACAATGGAATTTAGTTTTACGTGAGAATTTACTTGCGACAGGGGCACCATAATTTTTCATGATGTAAAATTCAGTTCTGTAACTGTTCGTTCAGGTACACTGTGTAAAGAACCGTACAAAAGTATATGAATTTGTCTGATGTAAAGTGAAATACTGTAAGCTTGATTTTCAACAACACTTAAATAACACTAAAAATGTATCTTATGTAACTTTAATTAAAATTTTCAAATGATTTACGTCTTCAATCTCGCTTGAAACATAGGCGTCCCAGAGACTGCACCTCGTATTATACTCCACAGAAAAGTCAACATCAACCCCTTCCAGGCTCGATTATCAATGACTTTCATATTTTGATAGAAGTGTACCCAAGGCGGTGTCCCGTAAGGCGGCTGGCCTCGTAAGTGGGAAGGCATGGCAACAAATGTCAACAGTTGGCAATTGCCAAGGCGTGCGCACATCGGGTACTCTACAGTTTTTCTCAAATGATAGTATAGGAACTACTGGACGAAAAATTTTGACTCTTATGTTATTTACAACCTTAAATATCAGCTTCAACATGGACTGACTATTCTTTCGTTAATGGTCACAGTTCTTGTGATATTTAGGGATTATGTACATCAGCGCACGAAATTCGAATAGTCTGAATGAAAAATACGGGGAGCTGTAAGTTTGCGTTTGCTGCATATAAGATCATATATCGCTGTGTATCAAATGTACCTATTATAACACACTGAATTTTACTGTGGACTAGGAAAGAAGTCTATGTCAGCCTCCAGTCTCGAGAAAATGGGTTTTATGCACCACACTCACTTCCAATGATACGCCTATAGCGAATTATTCATATTATCCATCATATTTCACAAATGCTTCAAAATACTGAAATGAGCTTTTAGCGTGTGGTAACTGTGGTGTCACCGCCAGACACCACATTTGCTAGGCGGTAGCCTTTAAATCGGCCGCGGTCCGTTAGTATACGTCGGACCCACGTGTCGCCACTGTCAGTGATTGTAGACCGAGCGCCGCCACACGGCAGGTCTAGAGAGACGTCCTAGCACTCGCCCCAGTTGTACAGCCGACTTTTCTAGCGATGGTTCACTGACAAATTACGCTCTCATTTGCCGAGACGATAGTTAGCATAGCCTTCAGCTACGTCATTTGCTACGACCTAGCAAGGCGCCATTATCATTTGTTATTTATCTTGGGATGCATGTACAGTCAGACCGATGTTCACCAATTACGGATTAAAGTTAAGTATTCCAGCAGCTATGTACTTTTCTTGATAGTATAATTACTTTACCTGTTCCAGACCTCACGCCAGCCTGCGTGAGCTTAAACGCGTGCCTTTCGGCTTCCTCCAAACCCCGTGAATTGGCTCCTGCCATTTCACAACAGTAACAAACAAAGAGAAGATTGTTTTGGAGTCTTGTTAATATGTAAAACTTCCATACATATCATATTAAAATTAACTACAGATTTTTTCAGTGGAATATTTTTCTCGTTCAGTTCAAATACCTACATCATTTTATATAAAATTCATAAAATATGTGCTAAGTAACAAATTTCTAATCATTATCTATACGAGAAATGTATGTCTTCTCGGTTCTAATTGCATATAACACAAAAATTATAGATTTAATTAAAAATATAAATCCTAAACTATCAATTTTGTATAGAGGATTGTTTACATTAAGAGAACATCATAAATTTATGAATAGTATTTTATAAAATATCGATAACTGAGAAGTTAGTTTTGTAATGAACTCTGGCATTTTGTGTGCATTGTATAATTAGAAACAGAAGACACGCACTTTTCATGAAACTGATGATTAAATATATGTTAATTATCATATTTGGTGAATTTTGTATTTAAAACATGTAGGTATTCAAATTGAACAAAAAAAGTAAATAAAAAGAACATGGAGGTATTCGAAACCGCAATCCATTTTTTTTTTTTTGTAATTTCATTTTGTTCGTTTTCGTTCGTCGTATCTGTTCGTGGCGGTCGTCGCAAGACACCCGTTTCAGTTCGTCTTTGATCCATTAACTCAGTTTTTTTTATTACAGTTCAGCTAACCCTCTGACCAAACACGCTGAGCTACAGTGCCGGCAATCCATTGGTTACCTATTTACCATTCTCTAGCTCTACCGAGTGAGCCACACTGCCTGTTGTGCAAACTGGCTTCTTTATTTAAATGTTATGTTTATTTGTCAGTAAGTGCAAACAGCCGTCCTTCTTAATTATGTCCTTATAATCGGCAGAACTGAGGAACCACAAACATGGAAATGAACGATAATCCTTCACAAGGCCTATTTGTTTCTTATTGGTTCAGTTGGCCATGGTGCTAACGAAAATGCGTACGAAAAACTGAATCCTTCAGCTATTAGTGACTGTCAAACAAACCAACAAACAGGGAGAACCATGAAAATGCCCACGACTGTTGTATGTACCTGCGCGCGGTGGCCTGCGTGCACACATAAGAGGCATGCGTAACTTCGGACCACTACATGCGCTCCCTTACAACGGCCGCATGTGCCTAGTGCCCAAGGTGAAGGTGAATCTACACTTGTGCGCGTTGCAGCTAGTCGCCGTGCGACGGTGCTTGCCCCAGACGCAAGTACAACTACATCTACATCTACTTCTACATTTATACTCTGTTAGCCACCCAACGGTGTGTGGCGGAGGGCACTTTGCGTGCCACTGTCATACCTCCCTTTGCTGTTCCAGTCGCGTATGGTTCGCGGGAAGAACGACTGCCGGAAAGCCTCCGGCCTGCGCGCTCGAATCTCTCTAATTTTGCATTCGTGATCTCCTCGGGAGGTATAAGTAGGGGGAAGCAATATATTCGATACCTCATCCAGAAACACACCCTCTCGAAACCTGGACAGCAAGCTACACCGCGATGCAGAGCGCCTCTCTTGCAGAGTCTGCCACTTGAGTTTGCTAACCATCTCCGTAACGCTATCACGCTTACCATATAACCCTGTGACGAAACGCGCCGCTCTTCCTTGGATCTTCTCTATCTCCTCTGTCGACCTGACATGGTACGGATCCCACACTGATGAGCAATACTCAAGTATAGGTCGAACGAGTGTTTTGTAAGCCACCTACTTTGTTGATGGACTACATTTTCTAAGGACTCTCCCAATGAATCTCAATCTGGCACCCGCCTTACCAACAATCAATTTTATATGATCATTCCACTTCAAACGTTCCGCACGCATACTCCCTGATATTTTACAGAAGTAACTGCTATCAGTGTTTGTTCTCCTATCATATAATCATACAATAAAAGATCCTTCTTTCTATGTATTCGCAATACATTACATTTGTATATGTTAAGGGTCAGTTGCCACTCCCTGCACCAAGTGCCTATCCGCTGCAGATCTTCCTGCATTTCGCTGCAAGTTTCTAATGCTGCAACTTCTCTGTATACTACAGCATCATCCGTGAAAAGCCGCGTGGAACTTCCGACACTATCTACTAGGCCATTTATATATATTGTGAAAAGCAATAGCCGGCCGTAGTGGCCGTGCGGTTCTAGGCGCTTAAGTTTGGAACCGAGCGACCGCTAAGGCCGCAGGTTCGAATCCTGCCTCAGGCATGGATGTGTGCGATGTTATTAGGTTAGTTAGGTTTAAGTAGTTCTAAGTTCTACGGGACTGATAACCTCAGATGTTAAGTCCCATAGTGCTCAGAGCCATTTAAACCATTTGAAAAGCAATGGTCCCATAACATTCCCCTGTAGCACGCCAAAGGTTACTTTAACGTCTGTAGACGTCTCTCCATTGAGAACAACATGCTGTGTTCTGTTTGCTAAAAACTCTTCAATCCAGCCCCACAGCTGGTCTGATATTCCGTAGGCTCTTACTTTGTTTATCAGGTGACAGTGCGGAACTGTATCGAACGCCTTCTGGAAATCAAGGGAAATGGCATCTACCTGGCAGCCTGTATCTAATATTTTCTGGGTCTCATGAACAAATAAAGCGAGTTGGGTCTCACACGATCGCTGTTTCCGGAATCCATGTTGATTCCTACAGAGTAGATTCTGGGTTTCCAGAAATGACATGATACGCGAGCAAAAAACATGTTCTAAAATTCTACAACAGATCGATGTCAGAGATATAGGCCTATAGTTTTGCGCATCTGCTCGACGACCCTTCTTGAAGAGTGGGACTACCTGTGCGCTTTTCCAATTATTTGGAACCTTACGTTCCTCTAGAGACTTGCGGTACACGGCTGTTAGAAGGGGGGCAAGTTCTTTCGCGTACTCTGTGTAGAATCGAATTAGTATCCCGTCAGGTCCAGTGGACTTTCCTCTGTTGAGTGATTTCAGTTGCTTTTCTATTCCTTGGACACTTTTTTCGATGACAGCTATTTCTTCGTTCGTGCGAGGATTTAGAGAAGGAAGTGCAGTGCGGTCTTCCTCTGTGAAACAGCTTTGGAAAAAGGTGTTTAGTATTTCAGCTTTACGCTTATCATCCTCTGTTTCAATGCCATTATCATCCCAGAGTGTCTGGATATGTTGTTTCGATCCACTTACTGATTTAACGTAAGACCAGAACGTCCTAGGATTTTCTGTCAAATCGGTACATAAAATTTTACTTTCGAATTCACTGAACGCTTCATGCATAGCCCTCCTTACGCTTTGACATCGTTTAGCTTCTGTTTGTCTGAGAGGTTTTGGCTGCGTTTAAATTTGAAGTGAAGCTCTCTTTGCTTTCGCAGTCGTTTCCTAACTTTGTTGTTGAACCACGGTGGGATTTTCCCGTCCCTCACAGTTATACTCGGCATGTACCTGTCTAAAACGCATTTTACGATTGCCTTGAACTTTTTCCATAAACACTCAACATTGTGAGTGTCGTAACAGAAATTTTCGTTTGATCTGTTAGGTAGTCTGAAATATGCCTCCTATTACTCTTGCTGAACATATGAAACATCCTCCCTTTTTTATATTCCTATTTACTTCCATATTCAGGGATGCTGTAACGGCCTTATGATCACTGATTCCCTGTTCTGCACATACAGAGTCGAAAAGTTCGCGTCTGTTTGTTATCAGTAGGTCCAAGATGTTATCTCCACGAGTCGGCTCTCTGTTTAATTGCTCGAGGTAATTTTCGGATAGTGCACTCAGTATAATGTCAGTCGATGCTCTGTCCCTACCACCCGTCCTAAACATCTGAGTGTTCCCGTGTATATCTGGTAAATTGAAATCTCCACCTATGACTATAACATGCTGAGGAAATTAATGTGAAATGTATTCCAGATTTTCTCTCAGTTGTTCTGCCACTAATGCTGCTGAGTCGGGAGGTCGGTAAAAGGAGCCAATTATTAACCTAGCTCGGTTGTTGAGTGTAACCTCCACCCATAATAATTTACAAGAACTATCCACTTCTACTTCACTACAGGAAAAACTACTAATGACAGCGACAAATACGCCACCACCGGTTGCATGGAATCTATCCTTTCTAAACTCCGTCTGTGCCTTTGTAAAAATTTCGGCAGAATTTACCTCTGGCTTCAGCCAGCTTTCCGTACCTATAACGATTTCAGCTTCGGTGCTTTCTATCAGTGCTTGAAGTTCCGGTACTTAACTAACGCAGCTTCGACAGTTTACAATTACAATACCGATTGCTGCTTGTTCCCCGCATGTCCTGACTTTGCCCCGCACCCTTTGAGGCTGTTGCCCTTTCTGTACTTGCCTGAGGCCATATAACCTAAAAAACCGCCCAGTCCACGCCACACAAACCCTGCTACCCGTGTAGCCGCCTGCTGTGTGTAGAGGCACGTGTCTCCCGTCTGGTATGGGGAAACTCCTGCATCTGCACATAGTGCCCGTGTGCACAACTGAAAGGCATGCGTGACTGCACCGGTGCCTGCGCCTCCTTGCCTCTTCGTGCAACAGCAGCACGCACCTAGTGCGCACGGATAGTCGGAAAGGTGTAAACGCACCTTGCTGTATATGGGTTTGCGGAGTGAAGAGGGAACAAAAATACTTCCCCAAATTAAGACTACCGCACGGATAGGAAAAGTTTCATCTTCCTCGCGCTGTGTGCCTGCCATATGTATGCTTTGTGCGCTGTAGCGAGAGTTCAGGAAAAACAGAAGTGACACACGGAAACAACGAAAGCTTAAAAGTTTCGTGTAAAACTGAAAACATTGACAAACTGACAGCCCCCGGTAGCCGAGTGCCTTATGCGGACGACCTCCTCTTTCTCACCTGCTCCTCCACGGAATTCAATGCCGCCATCCAATGGATCCACCAGTATGGACGGCTTTCTGATAGCATTCTTAATGTCCGTAAATCGACTATGATGCACATTGGGCGCGACCTCCCGGCTATGGTGCCGATCCCACTCCCTGTCAGTACCACCCTTAGTTACTTGGGTATCGAATTTACGAGCTCCACACACCGCACAGTGGACCTCGCTTACCGGCGGCTTTTGCAGTCGATTCGGCACCATGTCCGCGGTCAAGTGCACCGTAAATTAAACCAACTCCAACGTGTGTCCTATGTCAAGATGTATGTCGCCCCTAAACTGGGCCGGCCGAAGTGGCAGTGCGGTTAAAGGCGCTGCAGTCTGGAACCGCAGGACCGCTACGGTCGCAGGTTCGAATCCTGCCTCGGGCATGGATGTTTGTGATGTCCTTAGGTTAGTTAGGTTTAACTAGTTCTAAGTTCTAGGGGACTAATGACCTCAGCAGTTGAGTCCCATAGTGCTCAGAGCCATTTGAACCATTTGAACCCTAAACTGGTACACGTCGCCCAGGTCCTCCCAGTGCCGTTACTCCTTGGCCTCCGCATCCAATCAGTCTTTGGATATTTCTTGTCAGCAGGGGCACTTTTCAAAGTCCGCTACAACACTCTAACACTGCCTCCTGCAAAAGGTGGCCTCGGACTCGTCAACGGGCGGGCACGATCTTCTGCACTCTCTGTCCACACTATGTTGCTGCACTGGCGGGGGCCGGTCCCGTCCTTAACACGCAGTCTCTTAGTTATCCTCCGACCAGCTTCTCTCGATCCACCGATCAATGTGGCACCTATTTCCTGATTATTGTACCACGTCGCCAATTGTTTCATAGAACTCAGCTACGTTCGGGCCGATCTTCCAGTCACCCGTCCTCCCCGTACAAAAGATTATTATTGTTTGTTTATGCTGTCCAACCCTTGCGACCCCATGGTGCTACAGCATCCTGACATTAACTGGCGAACGGTTTGGGGGTGTGTGCATGCGCCCTTTTTACCGTCGTCTGTGTCTGCACTCTGGTATGTTTTAGTCTGTGGCAAATTCCCGACTAATAGTCGACTTTATCGCATAGGACTGGCCACCTCCCCACTCTGCCCTGACTGTCAGCTCGAAGACACCGACGAGCACCGTCTTACGTGACCCCTGAAGCGACACGTATGGCTCCTCATCCAACGAATGGTGGGCTTTTACCTCCGTGCCCCGCCAACGACGGTAACTCCGCATTTCCTGTTGTTGCCCCAGACATTTCACTACCCTCTTGCTAAGCACCATACCCTAATCTGGTTTCGAGGACAGGCTTTAGCATACCTCTTTCAGAGTGGTCCGCATACAGTCCTTGAGTTCTGGTACAAAGTTGTGACCGCGCATAGCACCCTCGCCCGAAAACCATCTTAACGACAAACTTTTGCCGGTTATCTCCGCAGCGTCTTCCTTGACCCCCTCAAAGTTGGGGTGTGCCGTGCCTACCTGTCACATGATGCAACACCCTTATCCACGTTCTCATGCATCGACCAAAAAAACAAATAAAAAAAAGAAAGAAGACAGAATATGTTATATTTAGTTGTATTTAATGTTTTTCTAATATTTTTTGTTTAACTAACAGTCACTTGTGTATGGTTAAATGGTACCTTCAAGAACTCTTGCATAGTGTATATATATATGTACTTTTAGTTTGTTCAATAAAGATTATTAAAAAAAAGGAAGAAGGAAAAAAAAGTGCTCAGCGCGACAGAATGTCAATCCTAAGGGCCCGGGTTCGATTCCCGGCTGGGTCGGAGATTTTCTTCGCATAGGGAGTGGGTGTTGTGTTGTCCTAATGTTCATCATTTCATTCCCATCGACGTGCAAGTCACCGAAGTGGCGTCAAATCGGAAGACTTGCACACGGCGAACGGGCTACCCGACGGGAGGCCCCAGTCACGACATTTACATTTACATATTGACAAACTGCGAACTAGGATCTGAAATTGGACGAATAAAATGGAAAACGATTATGAATATAGGAAGACTTGAAAACTGCAGCTCCGAAAGTGAAATAATAATTTAACTGTAAATAAACTGAAAAGAAGTGGTAAATTCGATAACGATATTTACTGTTCCGGCGTAACGACAAGCGCTGGCACGAATATGAAGAACGCAAGAGTGAGACGACGTCAGCTAATAGTATGCTGACTAGAACTGCACTACGACAGGAGCTGCCTCCAGCCGAGGAGAATGTAAGCGCCACTCCTGCCTGCCTCGGCCGGACAGTAGAAGACGGACACTAAAGATGTGGACTAGAAGAGCCATATGAACGCGTGTGACCCTTATCTATTACTTGCATGGACAGTGTATATAGCGAAAGACACTGCTTGCGACATTACATTGTAAGCCAAAGTTAAGTATTGTCAATTACTCTGTTGTAATAAAAACCATTAATGCGATTTGCTTGAATTGTTGTGAAGCTATCCGAGAAAGCGACATCCTTTAGGCGCCCTATAAGAGACGAGTGGTAAAGACATCGCGCCTGACGGCCACGACATTTTGTTTTGTGTTTGCTGGCGCCTTAATTCTCTCTTGTCTTTACCTTGCAGGGGCGTTTCCTTGCTTTAACAGTTTCATTTCGTTTTTAATAATCAGTGTTTCCATGTGGGCGTTGTAGAAATTTCTTTGCTTTTATAATTACGAAGGTTGGAACTTAAATAGTGGCAACTATTTGTCAACAACCGATACAAATTTGCACGTTTTACTGTTCTTCAAAGTAATCACCAGCGTTGTGTAGAACTCGTTTCCAGCTATGTGAAAGGCGTAGTATACCGTTAGTAGAGCCTGTTGTGTTGATTGTGCGAATGGAGCGGTCTACTGCCTGTAGAATCTCTGGAACAGTTCTGAAGCGAATGCCACGAAGTGGTTCCTTCATTTTCGGAATCAAAGATTCAACAGACAGTAGCCCGCTCCATTCACACAATCAACACAACAGGCTCTACTAACGGTATACTACGCCTTCCACGAAGTGGTTCCTCCATCTTCGGAATCAAATTAAAGTCACAAGGAATTAAGTCCGGCGAGTATGGTGGATGGTACCGTACTTCCCAGTTCCATCGACCGAAGAGAGCAGCCACAGCTTGCGCTGTATTCGCCCGCGCATTGTCGTGCAAAATGATGGGTGGGTTGCGCACAAAGTGTCGCCGCTACCTTCACAAAGTTGGTCGCAGGTGATGCTCCAAAAACGAACAGTAATACTGTGCACCGACAGTCTGCCGTTGAGGAACGTAATGCGTTAGGATAACATCATCATAGTCGTACACGAGAATCACAATAACTTTCACCATCTGGGGCTCTGACGCACTTTCGACTTTCGTGGCGACCCATAATGACGCCTTTCGTTGGATTGGCGTTTCAGTTTTGGCTTCGTGGCATTCACTTCAGAACTGTTCCAGAGATTAAACAGACAGTAGACCGCTCCATTCGCACCATCAACAGAACAGGCTCTACTGACGGTATACTACACCCATATCACTGGCAACGGGTTCTACACAACGCTGGTGACTGCTTTGAAGGACAGTAACATGAGCATACACGTAACTCTTTCGTATCGGTTGTGAATTAATACTTGCCACTATTTAAGTTCCAACCCTCGTATTTTGCTTGCTTGCCTTGTCTGGCTCTACTGACGGTATACTACACCCATATCGCTGGCAACGGGTTCTACACAACGCTGGTAACTGCTTTGAAGGACAGTAACAGTATCGGTTGTGAATTAATATTTGCCACTATTTAAGTTCCAACCCTCGTATTTTGCTTGCTTGCCTTGTCTGTTTGTTGCATTTCTCTCTTCCAAAATGCCGGGCCCACCCATCCTGCACCCTGCTCAGATACCGCAGCTGCAAGTGTTAGAAGCTGCACAGCTAATGCAGATGTTTCAGTTCCAGACGCACCAGATATCTACACTACTCAGCATGGTGCAGCAGCTACTGGCCAACGCTGCACACCCAACAAAAGGAGCACCACCTGCAGCAACACCTACTGCCTTTGCGACAGTTTCGTGAACAGGAGAAAATGGCTCAAGTGGTTGTCCCAATTTGAAACTCTCATACTCGCTCAAAAAGTACCAGGTATTATGAACCTCCCTATCTATTATCCATGGTAGGAGTGTAGTGTTCCGCTTTATCAACAAACTTTTTCCTAACGCCACTCCAAGTGAACTTGCTTACGAACAAGTTAGTGCTTCATTAACTAACTATTATGACCAACAAGCGAACGTGGTAGCAGCTAGTTATCAATTCTTTCATTGCAAAAAACGGTCAGAACCAACTTATTGCGGGTGGGTCACATATTTACAGGGTATAACAAGGAAATGCAAATTAAAATGTGCTTACAGTGTTTTATATTCAGATGCTATGTTGCGTGATGCAATCGTGTACAATGTACCTGATGTCAAACTCAGAGAACAGATTCTGAAACAGTCTGATCCATCACTTCAGCAGGTAGTGCAATTACTAAGTCAGTACGATTCTAGTGACTTGTCGGCTCATAAATTTGATCAGCCAGCTACACTCCTGGAAATGGAAAAAAGAACACATTGACACCGGTGTGTCAGACCCACCATACTTGCTCCGGACACTGCGAGAGGGCTGTACAAGCAATGATCACACGCACGGCACAGCGGACATACCAGGAACCGCGGTGTTGGCCGTCGAATGGCGCTAGCTGCGCAGCATTTGTGCACCGCCGCCGTCAGTGTCAGCCAGTTTGCCGTGGCATACGGAGCTCCATCGCAGTCTTTAACACTGGTAGCATGTCGCGACAGCGTGGACGTGAACCGTATGTGCAGTTGACGGACTTTGAGCGAGGGCGTATAGTGGGCATGCGGGAGGCCGGGTGGACGTACCGCCGAATTGCTCAACACGTGGGGCGTGCGGTCTCCACAGTACATCGATGTTGTCGCCAGTGGTCGGCGGAAGGTGCACGTGCCCGTCGACCTGGGACCGGACCGCAGCGACGCACGGATGCACGCCAAGACCGTAGGATCCTACGCAGTGCCGTAGGGGACCGCACCGCCACTTCCCAGCAAATTAGGGACACTGTTGCTCCTGGGGTATCGGCGAGGACCATTCGCAACCGTCTCCATGAAGCTGGGCTACGGTCCCGCACACCGTTAGGCCGTCTTCCGCTCACGCCCCAACATCGTGCAGCCCGCCTCCAGTGGTGTCGCGACAGGCGTGAATGGAGGGACGAATGGAGACGTGTCGTCTTCAGCGATGAGAGTCGCTTCTGCCTTGGTGCCAATGATGGTCGTATGCGTGTTTGGCGCCGTGCAGGTGAGCGCCACAATCAGGACTGCATACGACCGAGGCACACAGGGCCAACACCCGGCATCATGGTGTGGGGAGCGATCTCCTACACTGGCCGTACACCACTGGTGATCGTCGAGGGGACACTGAATAGTGCACGGTACATCCAAACCATCATCGAACCCATCGTTCTACCATTCCTAGACCGGCAAGGGAACTTGCTGTTCCAACAGGACAATGCACGTCCGCATGTATCCCGTGCCACCCAACGTGCTCTAGAAGGTGTAAGTCAACTACCCTGGCCAGCAAGATCTCCGGATCTGTCCCCCATTGAGCATGTTTGGGACTGGATGAAGCGTCGTCTCACGCGGTCTGCACGTCCAGCACGAACGCTGGTCCAACTGAGGCGCCAGGTGGAAATGGCATGGCAAGCCGTTCCACAGGACTACATCCAGCATCTCTACGATCGTCTCCATGGGAGAATAGCAGCCTGTATTGCTGCGAAAGGTGGATATACACTGTACTAGTGCCGACATTGTGCATGCTCTGTTGCCTGTGTCTATGTGCCTGTGGTTCTGTCAGTGTGATCATGTGATGTATCTGACCCCAGGAATGTGTCAATAAAGTTTCCCCTTCCTGGGACAATGAATTCACGGTGTTCTTATTTCAATTTCCAGGAGTGTATTTGTCGGGTTGAGTCTTTTGTTTGCGATTGGCCCATTTAGCAGCAGCTTGCGCTAGCCATGTAAGCAGCTCACTAAACATGCAGCTACACAGGAGAACAGAATTAAGTCTTCCCCTTGGTGTTATTTATGGTACAAACGCCAAGACTGCCCGCCCCCCCCCCCCCCCGACAAGCTCAGGGTTACGCTTGTGGTAACAAAGGTCATGTACAATCCACATGTTTGCAACGGAACAAACATAAAAATTCAGCCCACTCACAAAAATCTAATCACAAGACCTATATTATTAATGCAGTATATTCCACGTCTGCAACAGGCATTAGCAAACCTAGCAAGTGTCCAGTTTTTCAGTGATACACCAGTTAAGCAAAGTTTTCGTTCATTTACTTATTTGTGGAAAACGTGTGAAATTTCAGTTGAACACAGGTGCCTCTGTCACATTGCTGAATCGTCACACATATGAACTGTTAGGCTCCCCATGCCGGTCTAAAACTAGCACGCAACTTGCGGCTTATAGTGGACTAGACACTCCCGTTCTTAGAATATATACATTGCCTGCCACGTATCATTCGCATACGCGAACAGTGACTTTTACACTGCTGCAATCACTCAATTGTGCATACATATTTGGTCTTGATTCTTTTGATTTGTTTGGCTTTAACATGTAGGACAATGTATTGTCAGTGCCTGCATTCAATGAAAAAGACAGTGTAGTTAGCTTGCTAAAAGAATTCCTTGAACTATTTTCTGAAGGGTTAGGCAACGCTAAGAATTTTGTTGTACATATTACTATGAAGGACAACACTCGGCCGAAATTTTGCCGGCCAGAACTGTTCCCATTGCATTGTAGCGTCGCAAGTTGTTCCGAGCGAACGTTTGTTTTAGGATTGCTTGCTACAACAACTTCGGGGGCTGACATCTAGCGCCCTAACCGAGAGACACACGAGCATCTGTCACTGCCTGCCGTGGGAAAGCTATTCAAGGTCTCTTACTGGACGCGTACATTCACCACCTATAAGAACCGAAATAAATGATATTAAATATTATTCAATCATTTTCAAAATCAGTACACTACCTTTTGTTATTCAGGAGGAGATGTATAAAAATTTCAACATTGTAACTATCATAGTTTCGGAGATACAGAAATGGCTAAAAAAGTCAAAAACGACACTTACGGAACTAAATTCAGTTAGGAAATATAGTTTCATATCAGCGCACACTCCGCTGCAGAGTGAAAATCTCATTCAGGAAATATAATAGTTTATCTTTTGGTATAATTGGAGAAGATAAACAGAACTCTCAGTGTGCAGAATTAATTAACTGAGATTTTCATATTATAGCTTTAATTATTTTTTGTTTTTGTAATATAAAAATCAGACAAAATTATTATATGTGTCTAACATTGTTGTGGGAATAAATGTGAGTAAATGAGGGTGTGTACGTGGGACATTCGTCAGATTTAAATGGTGCATTACATACTGTTTTAAGTAACCGGCAAGAGTTACACAAGCCTGTCGTGGGAAAATGATCCGAGGTAAATTAACCCACTTTGCTGATGACGTATGTCTAGGTGTGATTGGTATATTAACAGAGCAGCCAGAAAGTCAGCTGGAGCAAAATCTATATCTAAAGAATATTTTTAGAATTATTGTCTTTTCGTTTTCGTTTAATTAAACATTAATATTTGCATGTCAGATTGACGCAAATGCATCTGTGTATAAGGATTGGTGCAGGCCAGTTTTGGCGCGAGTATGATCATGAGCAAGCATTCTGATTGACAGCGAGTATGGTCAGCCAATCAGAATTAAGATGGCTCCCGCTCATTACCTGATAGTTATACTGGCAGTGAGGCTAAAACATGGGGGGAGCTTGCCAGCTTCGGTCGCGGAAGGACATGTTAAATGTGATGTTTCTCATTATGTGTAAAATGAAGGAATATTGAGTTCCTCGCGTTTGATACGTCTCGTGACTAACGCTGATGTAGTTATAGACAGCTTTGTGAAGTTTGGAAGTTTTGGAATTGTTTTGTTGGAAAGATACTCGCCTGTGAAAATTTGGCCTTCATAGTATCCGCGTGGCATGTTTCAGTATTCAGCGTCTGAGCATTTTCTTTGTTAGAAATCCACAAGAAGGACCGTATGTAATAACTCAGATTAGTGGTAAAATTAATGACCGTGAAAACGTTGGGGACAAAGTCGCTGCTGAACTTACAGAATTTCAAGATAGCGGAGCCATTGCGCTCATACAAGCTAGTCAATGGTTTTGCTCCCCAAAGCATCAGGTTGCATTCGCCTGTGTGTTGACCTTAAGTCTACAGTCAACCCACGAACTGTAATTGACACTTACCCATTGCCACAGCCAGAGGATCTCATGGACAGATTAGGCACTACTTCTCAAAAATTGATTTGTGCGACGCGTGTCTTCAAATACTGATCCATGAAGAATCTCAGAAAATGTGTGTAGTTAATACTCATTTGAGCTTGTTTAAATATTTGCGTTTGTCTTTTGGCAGTGCTTCCACACACGCCATTTTCCAACGGTATTTGGAACAACTGACTGCACAAGTGCCAAACTGTTCAAACTATTTGGACGATATTGTCGTCGCAGGTTGTACACCTGAAGAACATATTGCCAATTTACTTTCTTTGTTTCGTGTGTTATCTGATGCAGGATTAAAGAGTAGGCTGGACAAGTGTGATTTTTTTAAAAGCTGAGTTGCAGTATCTTGGTCATGTCATAAACAGTCTAGGTGTACATTCTCCTCAGTCGCATTTGTTAGCCATACGAGACTTGACAGTTTCCCGCAGTATCACAGAATTGTAGACAGTCTTAGGAAAAATGAACTACTATATTCGGTTCATACCGAATGCTGCGCAAATCGCGGATCCATTGCATCGCTTGCGTCGAAAGAATGCCCCCTTTGTTTGGACAGATGAGTGCCAAGCAGTTTTTTAAAACTTAAAGATGCATTGCTTAGTGATAGATGCTTAGTTCACTTTGAGCCTGCCAAACCAGTTGTATTGCAAGGTGATGCTTCCTCTTGCGGAATTGGTGCACTGCTTTCGCACAGAACTCATGATAAAGACAGGCCTCTTGCTTTCGCATCAAAAGTGTTGTCCAAAGCTCAGTGCAAATATTCAAAAATTGAGAAATAGGCCTTGGCTACTGTGGATGGTGTCACCAAATTCCACCACTATTTGTATGGCAGAAAATTCTACTTAGTAACGGATCACAAGCCTTTGCAGTCCTTGTTTCATCCACGAAACCGGTTTCGCTACGAACTGCCCAGAAATTGCAAAGATCGGCTTTTTTGCTGTCGCAATACCAGTACGAGATTGTGTATCGTCCGACATCTCCACATGGTAACGCGGGCGCACTTTCACGTCTTCCGATTGGCCCTGATACAGACTTCAAAGCTTCTGCTCCATCTTGTTGTCACATCGATGCTCAGGATCCTGAATTGCTTCAATCTTTTCCGCTGAACTACAAGAAAATTGCACAGGCTACGGAAGCTGATTCAGATTTGAAGATTCTACTAAAATACACTCCTGGAAATTGAAATAAGAACACCGTGAATTCATTGTCCCAGGAAGGGGAAACTTTATTGACACATTCCTGGGGTCAGATACATCACATGATCACACTGACAGAACCACAGGCACATAGACACAGGCAACAGAGCATGCACAATGTCGGCACTAGTGCAGTGTATATCCACCTTTAGCAGCAATGCAGGCTGCTATTCTCCCATGGAGACGATCGTAGAGATGCTGGATGTAGTCCTGTGGAACGGCTTGCCATGCCATTTCCACCTGGCGCCTCAGTTGGACCAGCGTTCGTGCTGGACGTGCAGACCGCGTGAGACGACGCTTCATCCAGTCCCAAACATGCTCAATGGGGGACAGATCCGGAGATCTTGCTGGCCAGGGTAGTTGACTTACACCTTCTAGAGCACGTTGGGTGGCACGGGATACATGCGGACGTGCATTGTCCTGTTGGAACAGCAAGTTCCCTTGCCGGTCTAGGAATGGTAGAACGATGGGTTCGATGATGGTTTGGATGTACCGTGCACTATTCAGTGTCCCCTCGACGATCACCAGTGGTGTACGGCCAGTGTAGGAGATCGCTCCCCACACCATGATGCCGGGTGTTGGCCCTGTGTGCCTCGGTCGTATGCAGTCCTGATTGTGGCGCTCACCTGCACGGCGCCAAACACGCATACGACCATCATTGGCACCAAGGCAGAAGCGACTCTCATCGCTGAAGACGACACGTCTCCATTCGTCCCTCCATTCACGCCTGTCGCGACACCACTGGAGGCGGGCTGCACGATGTTGGGGCGTGAGCGGAAGACGGCCTAACGGTGTGCGGGACCGTAGCCCAGCTTCATGGAGACGGTTGCGAATGGTCCTCGCCGATACCCCAGGAGCAACAGTGTCCCTAATTTGCTGGGAAGTGGCGGTGCGGTCCCCTACGGCACTGCGTAGGATCCTACGGTCTTGGCGTGCATCCGTGCGTCGCTGCGGTCCGGTCCCAGGTCGACGGGCACGTGCACCTTCCGCCGACCACTGGTGACAACATCGATGTACTGTGGAGACCTCACGCCCCACGTGTTGAGCAATTCGGCGGTACGTCCACCCGG
The DNA here is from genome assembly GCF_023898315.1 of Schistocerca nitens. Taxonomy (NCBI): domain Eukaryota; kingdom Metazoa; phylum Arthropoda; class Insecta; order Orthoptera; family Acrididae; genus Schistocerca; species Schistocerca nitens. The sequence goes on along the minus strand of NC_064617.1, from coordinate 440,048,709 downwards.
CCTCCCGCATGCCCACTATACGCCCTCGCTCAAAGTCCGTCAACTGCACATACGGTTCACGTCCACGCTGTCGCGGCATGCTACCAGTGTTAAAGACTGCGATGGAGCTCCGTATGCCACGGCAAACTGGCTGACACTGACGGCGGCGGTGCACAAATGCTGCGCAGCTAGCGCCATTCGACGGCCAACACCGCGGTTCCTGGTGTGTCCGCTGTGCCGTGCGTGTGATCATTGCTTGTACAGCCCTCTCGCAGTGTCCGGAGCAAGTATGGTGGGTCTGACACACCGGTGTCAATGTGTTCTTTGTTCCGTTTCCAGGAGTGTACATTCGCACATCTTGGCCTCGTTCCTTGTACAGCAGAAAGAACTCTGTAGTGCGCCGATACTTGGCCCGTCGGCATAGCCTTGCTGTACAGAAAGGTGTGGTTCTTGTTCGAAATGAGAATAGACTGTCATGTGTGTTGATCTCTAAAGCTTTGCCAAAAGAAGTGTTGCAGTTACTGGGGGATTGGTAGGCTGTACTTGCAGGGTATGGACGCCCAAATAGAACAGATGACGTTAAAGTGTCCCGAATGTGCGGAACATCAGTCCTCTCCGCCACAAAAATTCTCTGCTTGGCCTGAGTCGCAATCGCCATTGCAACGTGTGCACATGGACTTTGCAGGACCTTTTTTGGAACACCCATTGGTTGATTGTGGTTGACTGGTATAGCAACTTTCCTTTTGCTGTGCCAATGAACTCGACAACGTCATGTAGCACAATTCACGTGTTGTCATCGATTTTTTGCCTCCAAGGTTTACCTGCAGTAATAGAGTCAGTCAACAGATATGAGTTCACGTCAAATGAATTTGAAACATTCTGTGAACGCAATGACATACAGCGTCTAACTAGTGCACTGATCCATCCACAGTCAAACGGCGAAGCGGAAAGTTTTGTCAGAACATTCAAGCAGCAGATGGCCAAACTTCGCTCCGCACACACCAGGGATCAAGCATTGCCACTGTTTCCCACCTCCTCTCGTTCACACTCACGAGATGGACCATCGCCGGCGGAATTGCTTCACGGTCGCCGCCATCGGACACTGCTCCACCTGCTCCACCCTTCTCAGCATCCGGCGCCCAAGGAAGGCAGCAAGTATCACTTCGCGCCGCATGATATTGTCTTTCACAGGGTTTATAGTTGCAGCAGACGGTGGGCGCGAGGCGAGATCGTCCGTCGACTTGACGCTTGCATGAATTATATTTCAGGTCCAGATGGCTTGCAGCGCCGCCATCAAAATCAACTTCGCCACTGTCAAGTGCACCGATGGTTTTTCAGTGTGTCTTACCCCAGATTCACGGATCCAGAGGGTGTCATCACGGCACCGTGAGACGACCTCATGGAGATGGGGCCTTCGCATCCTCCACCTCCTCTCGTCCTACCGACTGAGCTGGACCCGCCCACGCAGCAGCAGCCGCCGCCTTCTTCATCTGGTTCATGGCATCAGGAGATGGATACATATCCCTCTGGTCGTTTCCAGAGCGAAGGCCGGATGGTGGGGTACGACCGGAAGCTTGACGTAGCCTGCAACCACAGCTACCGGTCAAGCGATGCGCCCACACTCCTGCCTCCCACGCCGTGGTCGCACTCCCTACACGACGACGGTCCGTCGTCTGGGGGTGGAGAGGGGGGGGGGGGTGAGGAACGTTGCGGCGTAACGAAAAGTGCCGGCACGAAGATGAAGAACGCAAGAGCAGAGAAGGCTGTGAGACGACGTCAGCTAATAGTACGCTGAGTAGGACTGCGCCACAACAGGAGCGGCCTCTAGCCGAGGAGAATATAAGCGCCGCTCCTGCCAGCCTCGACCGGACAGTAGAAGACGGACACTAGTAGACCCGGACTCGAAGAGAGCACTAGAAAAGCCATATGAACGCGTATGACCCATATCCAATACCTGCATGGGCATTGTATGTAGTGAAAGACATTGATTATTTGTATGTCGCCAACTGATTGCGACACGACATTGTAAACCGAAGTTAGGTATTGTCAATCTACTCCATTGTATTAAAAACCATTAATGCGATTTGCTTGAAGTGTTGTGTAGTTATACGAGAAAGCGGCATCCTTTAGGAACCCTATAAGAGACGAGCGCTCAGGACACTACATTTACAAATTAAATATCTCTGAAATGGACCACATACATTATCAATAGTGGCTACACAGTATTTTCTATAGTTGAGATTCGCAGTGACCAAGCATAGAACATGCCCGGCGTAAAGTTAAACGATTCAGAACTAGAGTTTGGACGCTACAATGAAGTAAACTCGAAGTATCATTTCTTAACAATCTTTGTTATCTGATGTGGATAGTGGAACGCTAGGCCTAATTCTCACTACAGGAAGCAAAGTTACAATTATTATGTGCATTGTTCATAACATTACTGTGCTTAAACTACCATTAATACTTCCCAGTCTGCATGTTTAATTCTTTAAAATACAAAAATAATTCCGGCGTTCGGTCTCCATGCCACAGCAAATGAAAATGCAGATTCGTCATTTTTTTGTGAAAACTGGCAAATACAGAATTGTATCTCTTACGTGCAACGTGTGTTATCTTTACTCATTTAGCGTAAAGTTTAGAAAGCCACGAAATTAAAGAACATTTAGTTCAATGAACACCAGCTTTCTACGGCACGTATGTTATGGTGCTTCACCGAATGCAACGATGATAGCAGACAGCGTTGATATTTTTTACTATTCAACCAGAAAGCAATGGTGTGTAGTAAATTATACTACACAAATTAATCTGAGAATATAGCTTCATTTTAGAACAAATTTAAATATTACTTATCTAGCTCAAAAACTCAGAATATGTTTGAACAACCAAGCTGACAAATGCATTTCGTTCTTACGTTTGTTTAATTTTCCATTGGGCAGATTGTTTAATTTTATCAACAGTGTCGTCACAAAAACATCATAACATTCAATTATAATAATACAGTAACGTTTTAATAGTTAAATAACTGTAAAGATTAGCGAGTGTTGTTCAAAGTTCGTTATTAGCTATGCACAAAGGAAAGGCAGCATCTGCGCTTGATGCTGCTTTGCTGATGGACGCACTATACCCATAGAGTAGAATATCTCTGGAGTGAGTATTCAGGTGCGCGGAACTGATTTTCTGTTGTCAACAAACTTTGCCACCGTGGCCATATGATCTCAGGACTGTGTAGATTTGTCTGTAATGCATCGTACAAATTTTAATGTCGTCTTATCGCTAGTGCAGGCAGAGTCCCTTCATAAGCACTGTGGATTTTACATAAGTGTTTTGTAGACACCATAACCATACCTGAAATAAACTAGGCTCCCAGCTTTGATAAGCAAAATGAACGGGCATCAAGTCATGGTACCATCACATCAGCTTGTAGTCGCTCTGTCCACCACGAGATGTCTCATCATTTTTCTGATACAATGTCAGAATATAGTACGGAAATTGAGGAAATAACAACGACAAAGGTTATTAATGGTGAAAACTACTTTACAACGTATGTTCTTATCAGTTTTGTCTGCTAAAATGCTGAGAAGTGAAACAACATTTCAAAACATCAAAGTAATAAATGGTTCCTGCTTAACTTCTCCATTATGTTTATTCTTACGTAACTAATAACATCATGAACAACTATATTTTTCGCTGTCATTAAAGCTGATCTTTTCACTTAAAATGTTGCGAAATGGAAATTGCTTCGTCAAATTATTTTCTTATTGATGTACATTGTGGGCGTCAGCTTTGTTCTGTTATTGTAAAACGTAAATAATTTTTTGCTTTCAGATATCTGACCTCGTTTTTATCAGAACACTCAATGAAAATAATATCCAAGTCGTCTTGGAATATTTGCAGTCTGCCACGAAAACAAGCATTGTAAGAATGGTTACGAAGACACAAAAGCACGAAATCCACTATTGGAACACGAGTGAGAGCGACAAACAGAGGTTAACTTACGATGTTAGCAGCCGACGATTCCGTCAAAACTTTCTTCCCGAGGAACATTGACGTGACATGCCATGCCGTGCCGTGACGTGGCGATCCGTTGACGATCTGTATGAATGCTGCTTTTTGAAATGCATTGTGGTATATTTTGACGTAACGTGAGGTGCCCTAAATAAAAAGGATCGTCCTCAGATCATGTGACATTTTCAGCTTAATGTAACAATGAGCGCAGAACGCATTGCTCACTCCAGAGATATTTGACTATGCCATGCGATGAACTTTTACAATGTCAAGGGCCCCAAACACGAGCGGCGCTATGTAGAAATCCACGACCAAGTCGAGCGATCTGTACATACACTGTAAATGTATGTGCTAGGCGCAAACCCAACGATCGATTGCTGATCGTAATCCCCAAGCAATCTGATGAATCGCATGCGACTTATCTGTTATGTGTAGCAATATGGCTGCGACTAGGTTTTCTAGATTAAGCGCGGATATGTTGTTTTGCTTTATTTCGCAGTGCCCAAGGGAAGAAAGGATTTTACTTTATAATTCATAGTTATAAAGAGAACAAGAACAACTTTAAAGTGAAGTTGAAGGAGTAGTTGCTATTAAATGTTAAGGAGGAATACAAATCTTAACACAATTATAGTCTTTGACTTTACAGCGTGCACCATTACGACGCTTGTGCAGTAGAAGCAGAAATTCATGGTAAGTAACAATAAACTAGGCTCCAATCGGTGGTTTTGTGTTATTTATGAAATAAATAGAAACATTAACTTTTTAAACTTCTGATTAGGAAGAGGTAATTTTAGATATTATAATTTAAATGTTTTAGGCAATCATATTCCATACCCATACTTTTAAGTTTTTTTGAGGAGTTTAAGATGTGTTTGCGAAATACAAACTGGAAAGTTGTGTGCAATACACTTGGTGTCAGTGAAAAATGTAATTTATTCTGTAGTACAGCTCACAGTTATCAAGAAAAGCGTTCCAAAATAAGTTTCATAAATTTAATTTATATTTTGTTATTTCTTTTGATTGCAAGTATTTGTCGAATAAAGGAAAGCTGCGATTACTACTAAACATACTTCACTTTGTATAGTTCAGCTTCCTGATACTCTCTGAAATTTCTTGGTAACTCGCTTGTGTGTGGCGGGGTCAAAACAAACGAGTTATTCCACCACCCTTCATTCTTCATTCTCCATTCCCCTCCTCAACCTCAACCTGCCCAGACCCGCTTCTTTTAATAAAAAGCAGATTAAATTCTGGACAAATTATTGTTTCAATTTTAGTAGCATTCCTTATTATAATGATGTTCACTTACTAAGCTTTTGTACCCAGGTGCATGTGTATACGCTATAGTCTAATATTGTTTGAGCTAGGTCTTCCTTTTTACTTTTGATTTAAAACTGAGTTGACGTCGAGTTTTATTTAGAACCATTTGTTTGACTTTCTCGGAATATTCTGAATCGTATTGTTGAGAGGGCAGCCATAATGACTACGGTACTCGGCAACACGATTTTACCTCATTTCACGTTCAATTTTTTTAAAAATCAGTGCTACCAAATTAAGGCTGCTAGAGTTATTGCTTTCTGGATATAACGACTGTCAGAGGTTGCCCAATTCTTGTACGGATATTAATGACTGTAGTATTCAGCCGAATCGAAATGCGTTTCTGTTACACATTGTCGTTGGAGTTTGTTATTTTATCCATTATTAGTGACGATCGTTTGTGGTAAAAACTGGACGTTTTCTTCTTTAATGAATTTTAATAAAGCTCTTGTATACCATGTGTCTATAGTAACTGTACAATAGAAAATTTAACGATGATGTAATAATGTTACCTATGGAATGATAGAAAGGAACTAGTAAACTGATCAGCGTTAACGCGATGGAACGAAATAAAAATTCTGCAGGCAACTGAAATCGATTAAAATGTGCAACCGAAACGCTTTATAAACTATGCTCACCACTAGGGACGTTGTATTTCTTTTCTTTATTGCTTACCTTTCTTGTTTTTATCAACATCGAAGTTTATTCCAACATCTATTTGGAAATCTTTATCACTATTTAGCACTTTAGAAAAACGGATGAGATACTCATAACAATTTCTTTTATAATCAGGGTTCCTGAAATCGGAAACAGTGACTTTACAGTCGAAATGTCTGATTGCATACAAGAAATGGACATTGCATTTTAGCATTTTTACACCCACTGTTTGACTTGTATGATTATAGGAAGGTTAAAGGTTACTCCAGTCCAACGTATATACTGAGGATTTGCTTAGAGGAAGTGCTGGAGCGTGAATTAGCATAAAATGTTTCATACTGAAAACAAAAAAGAAAGACATTTAGTGTTCGATGTCTGGTAGGTATGAAAGTCAGAGGTGGTACGCTACATTTGCTCGATTGAACAAGCGTTAGGAGATGAAATCTCCTAGGAAATTGTGCGACACCACGGAAAACCTAAATGATAATATTACACTGATTTCAATGCCGTTTCCCATGAAAGGTTGTCCAGTGTCTTTAACTCGGTGCTACATTATACGCTCTTACGAAATATTGCACGATAACGATTAGAATCATCTCTAATACATTCCGAGTTAACGAAATTCTTACTTCGTCAATCTGATAGATCTGTATGTTGAACTAATATTTTTTGAAAAATTGGGTTTCATTTTCTTTTTATCTTTTTTCCCAACACTATTTTGCTTATTGTAACTTATTTCTACGCCTTTAAATCTCTTACTCTCTCCTCAGTTGCTCATAATTCTTTCAGTATTCGTTTTCTCGTCTCCGCCGTCTCTACAGGGGAAGGACACAAATGTGGAAACACCAAAAATACAGGACATAACCGCGTCTAATACTGTGTAGGAAAATCTTTGGCATTCAAAACAGCTCACAGTTGTCTCGGAGTGGATAAATACAAGTCCTGTATGGTATTTCAAGGGAATCTTATACCATTTTTCCTGGCAAATGATGGCAAGTTCAGGAAATCATGAGGGAGGTGGATACCGTCCACGCACCCTTCTCTCCAAAGCAGACCACAGAGGCTCAATAATATTGAGATCTGGTGACTGTGGTGGCCGGAGGGGATGCGACAATTTATCCTGGTACTAAGGAAACAAGTCCTGGATGATGTGGGCTGTGTGAACAGGGGCCCCGTCGTTTTGGAACACAGCATATCCACTGGTAACAAATGTTGTACCGTGGGATGGGCCTGATCAGCCAAAATAGTCACATAAACCTTGACTTTAATGGGTCCTTCCACAGTAAACATATAGCTTTCCAAATCATCACCGAACCCCCACCAGGTTTCACTCTTGGTAGCAAGCTGCCTGTATCGGAGGATTGTGCGGCATACGATAGACGTAAACTCGGCCGGAAGTTGGAAACAGTTTGAAACGAGACTCATCATACACAATGACTATCTTCCATGGCCCCATAGTCAAAGTTTCATGGCTCCAGAGCCAAGTCCTCTCGTTAGGACATTTGCATCACTGATGTGTGGGCTTGGAATTTCCATCTCGACCTGCAGCTCCCTGCTTCCGAAGCTCCCTTCGTGTAGTTTTGGTGCTGAGAGGCTTTACCAGTGAGACATTCCATTCTGCAGTGACTATTTTACGTCACAATCCTCTTCGGTGACGGTCTGTCACGATCACTCTGTCGAGGAGTTGCTTGAAAAATTAAGATGATTCCTGTGTTAAATTGCTGATTGCGTTTACTTCAATTTATGGCTTGACTTTTTTTGGGTTGATAAACTTTTTATTTCATCTTTTATTACTTTTACACTACTGGCCATTAAAATTGGTACACCAAGAAGAAATGCAGATGATAAACGGGTATTCATTGGACAAATATATTATACTAGAACTGACATGTGATTACATTTTCACGCAATTTGGGTGCATAGATCCTGAGAAATCAGTACCCAGAACAACCACCTCTGGCCGTAATAACGGCCTTGATACGCCTGGGCATTGAGTCAAACACAGCTTGGATGGCGTGTACAGGTTCAGCTGCCCAGGCAGCTTCAGCACGATACCACAGTTCATCAAGAGTAGTGACTGGCGTATTGTGACGAGCCAGTTGCTCGGCCACCATTGACCAGACGTTTTCAGTTGGTGAGAGATCTGGAGAATCTGCTGGCCAGGGCAGCAGTCAAACATTTTCTGTATCCAGAAAGGCCCGTACACCACCTGCAACATTCGGTCGTGCATTATCCTGCTGAAATGTAGGGTTTCGCAGGGATCGAATGAAGGGTAGAGCCACGGTTCGTAACACATCTGAAATGTAACGTCCACTGTCAAAGTGCCGTCAATGCGAACTAGAGGTGACCGAGACACGTAACCAATGGCACCCTATACTATCACGCCGAGTGATACGCCAGTATGGCGATGACGAATACGGGCTTCCAATGTGCGTTCACCGCGATGTCGTCAAACACGGATGCGACCATCATGATGCTCTAAAGAGAACCTGGATTCATCCGCAAAAATGATGTTTTGCCATTCGTGTACCCAGGTTCATCGTTGAGTACACCATCGCAGGCGCTCCTGTCTGTGATGCAGCGTCAAGGGTAACCGCAGTCATGCTCTCAGAGCTGATAGTCCATGCTGCTGCAAACGTCGTCGAACTGTTCGTGCAGATGGTTGTTGTTTTGCAAAAGTCCACATCTGTTGACTCACGGATCTAAACGTGGCTGCACGATCCGTTACAGCCATGCGTATAAGATGCCTGTCATCTCGACTGCTAGTGATACGCGGCCGTTGGGATCCAGCACGGCGTTCCATATTACCCTCCTGAACCCACCGATTCCATGTTCTGCTAACAGTCATTGAATCTCGACCAACGCAAACAGCAATGTCGCGATACGATAAACCGCAATTGCGATAGGCTAAAACCAGACCTTTATCAAAGTCGGAAACGTGATAGTACGCATTTCTCCTCCTTACACGAGGCATCACAACAACGTTTCACCAGGCAACGCCTGTCAACTGCTGTTTGTGTATGAGAAATCGTTTGGGAACTTTCCTCATGTCAGCACGTTGTAGGTGTCGACACCGGCGTCAAACTTGTGTGAATGCTCTGAAAAGCTAATCATTTGCATATCACAGCATCTTCTTCCTGTCGGTTAAATTTCGCGTCTGTAGCACGTCGTCTTCGTGGTATAGCAATTTTAATGGCCTGTAGTGTAGATATCAGGGGGACATCTCTGGATCCAGAGAAGATAGAGACGGTATGATGTTATGGAACTCTGTGAATGAAGTAACAACTACAGGGATATCTTTGTCTAATACAGCAAACTTCTATAACTGTTTCATATACTGGCCATGCGTAGACTGTGTGAGCCGACAGGGAAAAAAGATAAGTAGGATTTTGGATGCATACGCTCAGAAAATGTTTTAGGCACTAAATAAGGCAATGGTAGTGGCGATACTATTATCCCAACCATATCTGCCCAAAGATTTTCTCATGATATCGGGCAGCACAAAGTCAGATTTGGGTGTGATTATCTTCCAAGAAAGTGAAGAAGTAGGAGAGACAATCTGGAAGATAACAGCTTTGGCCAGTTGTTTGCTTACGAAATGATTAAAGAATTATTCGGTGACGGAGCTGGAGGACCTCGTCACTGTGTGGGAATTGAAAAGGACTTAGACATTTTGTGCATATAAAGAAGACGTGTGTTCTTAGATCACAAGGCATTATAATTCTTAATGTTGGCAAAAGTACTGTATGGAAGGTTTGTAAGATTGGTACTACACCTACAAGAGCTTCAGTTCACGGTTGTATACATGCCAGGTGTAACAGATATTGAGTCTGATGCAGTATCTCATGATCCAGTATGATTAAAAGCGACTAAAGAAGAAGAATTAGAAGAGCACCAGTGCAGTTTGTACTATAAAATGAAGCAGGTAGCGTTTGAGAATTTGATTGCGGCATATCTGTAAGATCTGAAAGATGAAAGATGAAAGGAACAGGACCACGACCCAATGTTAAAATAGATGAAAGGGACGTTGAAAGACAAGGAGCAGTCAGTCAGACGACAGTTCTACTTAGTGAAGAAAGGAGTACTATTTCAACGACAGAACTGAGATGGGAGTCAGTGGTTACAATGCATGCCAGGAGAAATGATAAATAACATAATACGGTACACACATGTGGATTGCGCCAATAACAGGCTGAGAAAATATAACTTGAAATTACAGATGACTTATTACCTCAAGAGTATGGAAAGAGGACTCAAAAAAATATCAGCTGGTTTGCAGACCATGCCAGAAGCCAAATCCACTATAGACGCAAACCAAGTGTCACTATTTCCCATCACACCAAACAGCAACAGATTTAATGGGATCGTTACCTTGCATGAGAGGGAGATATAATTATATTTTGGTGGCGGTAGAAATAGCCTCAAAATACAAGGCCTTAGTCCCACAACGAAAAGCAACAACCAGGACGGTTTCTAATGCGTACCGTAAGGTATTTCTGAAGCAGGTTGGTTGAGTTGAAAAGATTATCTCTGATAATTGGCTTCAGCTCCAGTTGAAAAGTTTTAAAGGAGTTATGAAGAAGTACAGGATCTGGCCGATATTTATATCAGCTTACTATCCCTTGTGAGATTTACCTGAGAGGATAATGAGAGAATTGAGGTCCCTCTGCTGATTATATTGCAATAAACATCATGCATCATGGGTTGTATTCGTCACTAATTATCAGGCAGGACTGAAGAGTAAGCTATCAGCAGACAAGATTAGAGAGATAAATTGAATCCTTGAACTGACACCACTAGCACAACACAAAGTAATGACTACATTGCCAATGAAGAAAATAAGAACAATGGCAGAAAAGAGGAAAGGAAGAACAGACAGGAAGTCAATGACCTGGAGTGATGAAGTAGGTGAGAAGTGTATGATATGGTCATGTAGGCTATCAAGCACATAGAAAACAGAGTGTCATAGGTTCTTCCCACTTTATTATGGACCTGTGGAGATTTGACGTATTATTCATGCCAATATACTAAAGGTAGAGTCGCTCAAGACAGGCAAATATGGAGGAGAATATCACGTTAGAAACATTAAATCTCTTCGAGAATGATGCAAAAATGGAGTAAGGCATTCGGATAAGAAGAAATCATAGGATTGGGTGGGTTAAAATGAAAGCAGTGTTAGTTAGGCGAATTGTATTGTATGTAAGTGGGAATAAATGTTTACATGTGAAAAGAGAGGACCAGCTCGCCAATACAGTGTGTGGCTTCGCATATATGGTAAATGTGGGAATAATGTATGACAATGATGAATGTTAATCAAGTAAATACGCTGCAAGGGGACCTAAAAGACTCAAATAGAAGGGCGAAAGATACGTTATGAGAATATGTGCAGTACTCGAATGTAAGACAATATACGTGAAAATTGGATTGTTGACACTTTTGAAGGGAATAGTAGATATTTTGTATGTGTGCACACCAAGCGAGCGTCAGAATGTGATATATGATATTGAGTGGAATGATACTTGTCCAGATATTGTGTGGTATATTTTATATCTATTGTAGAGAGAAAGGGTGAAGTTTTGTAGTGCATATTGAGCATAGTAGTAATTGTTGAGGATAGGGAACAATTGTTACGCCTTAAAAGAAGTAGATGAAAGTGAAAGACTGACTGATGAGTGGACTAATAGTAGTGTGCACACTTGTGCATCTGACCAAGGGAACAAACTTGGTACTAATTTTGCAAAATAAATGTACACATTATTATTTTTTTGTTACTTGTAGGTAGAAGTGATAGCACTCACAGTGGAGAGAGAAGGAAGAGCTTATCAAGGTGGGAGAAGCGTGTGTACTGTCCCCATTAATCGCCACGTCCAAAGTGAAGGTAAAAAGCAATAAGATTAAGTAGGAGGATATCTTGTTTTATTATTTTGTGCTTTAAGATGTTAGCAAAACCGAGGTCGCTGTATGACACATGGTGCCAGAAAAAGTGTGGGAATGGCAGAAGAGTTAAAAGAACACAAACAGAAAGAAGTATGGAGACACTACACAGAAGAGAAAGTCCAAGCTTGAGAATGACTTCTGCTGGGTGACGGCATCTTCTCCTCTCTGTTTGAGCGAGTAATAATTAACGAAAATGTAGATGTGCAGAGAAACTATCCTGATAAGCATGAAGCTGAAGTTGAATGTATATAAATGATGATTTGTGCAACAGTATGATTTAGTACTCAATAAAAATAATAAGAATTACTGCTCTACTAATACTAAGAATATGCACAGAAAAACAAATAATGTGATATTAATTAGAACATTTTGTCTAAACAAGTCACTATAAGGTAATGTAAGCAGAAGAATAAAAAAAGAAGAATAGAGACCAAATTCAAATGAATTGTATCTTGATAAATGTAATGTATTTAGGTACATTACCATGGAAACTTTTTTAGAATCAAGGGAGACTAAAATAGACATGTAGAGTTGAATAAGCAAAATTTGTGCCGTGAATATTGTGGAGATACAAGCTGGCAAGGACGAGCAATGAACAGTACGTGTCGGTACAGCAGTGGCATGCACACAGGGGAGAGTCCTGTGGAGGATGTGCTGAGGCGAACTGAGTACCACCTGACAGCCTAGCAGGCTGTACAGGCTCTGTGAGCAGTGGAATGTGGTGTCAGACGCCCCATTGTTTGGCACACGCTAGGAGGGGATCAGCTGGACAAACGGCACAATATAATGATGATGGCACATCTTTGAGACTAGAGTGGCAGATGATCTGGGTCGAGAGGCTCCCATGAAACAACATGAGCATTGGCACACGCGCTGAGCTGACAGCACTCCACTACAGAAGGGGGGTACAAGGCTGTGGCATTCAGGAACCCCACAGGGGAACGACAGAAACCATTCCTTTCTGGAGGACATCAAGTTGGCCAGGCCACAATCCATGGTAGCGCTGTTCTAAGGAAAATGCATCCATTATTCATTTTTCACTTAATGAGAGAGAATCACGTGCTTTTAACCACAGAATGTGGCTTTGAACAGAAACTCATACACTGTCTACATATACATCGATGGTAATACGATGCCAGGTACGCTAGTCTGACATTACTTGTGATACTGGCTCTTCTATGAGCAATTCTGCATCTCCCTCCATTTAAGCAGTGTAGGTGCAAACCCAAGCAGGCCAAAGAGCGTAGATGGACTCCACACATGGTCGCACAAGGGATGATAAGCTGGTTGGAACCTAGTCTTTTTGCCATACACTTAGGTGCAAAAACCAAATCTGGTGTCGCCACACATGGACACATGCTTCCCCCACTATCCCCAATTCCCCAACTGTCGACATAAGATACGAGGAATAACTTCTAGACAGACCTTGCCATGAAGGAAGGATGACTCGCCCACATCCAAGTTGCCACGATGACTAGCCTGGAGGAGTGCAGCTGACAACAAGTGATGGGAATCTGCACTCATCCTCGAACTGAACCCGTCCATTCACATTAATTTTCATACCACTGCCGAATAATTTTTCTTTTGAACATGCCACAACTCCTGACTAATGGACACAGATGTCACTCATGGTGAAGAGAGAATGTTTTGATCTTTTGTTGATAGTGTGTTATGCATTTCTCGTGAACTTACGACTTTAATCATATGGTATTTATCATATTTTCTCGTTGTTGTGTACTTGTATGTAATAAAAAATCACTCACTCACTCATCCGACACATTTTGCCTAAATAGGTGAACTGCCAAAGGCGCAGTGACACTCAAATTATGGTGCCAACGTTGGCTTAATTATAATTGTTCATGTAATAGGGACTTTCTTAGACTGAGGTAACATTTATGTGTTAATACACTTTAAAGCATATAATTATCAGCAGGCTTTCACCCCAGTGTACCCCAGCTAGAACAATCTCAAATTGCCTGTGGAATTAAAATTTTTATTGGTAAAGAGCATAAAAAGAAAGGGGAGGTTAATGAGATGTTTTGCAGAGCCTCGTGCATTCAGGTTCTTAGCTTACCTTAATTACTCTTCTTATCACTTCTAATTACACACTGGTGGTACATTGCTTTTGTGTGTGTGTCATTAGATTACTCCTGGTCTCTAATAGTAACAGGGACACTCACGCAGTGATCACATAAACTATGTTTCTTATTCTGCTCCAATTACACAATCTTTATATAGTATTATATTTTACATTCGGCTCTTTGTGTTTAAACACGTAATTTTGTGCATTGATGATGAAACAGATGAAGGAATCCTGATACCAGGAGCCACCAGTAGCTTCGAGTAAAAGGAATATACAGACGTATTGTAATAATATTTTTCCCTTCCATCAATGTGTGGGTGTATTTATCAAAGAGCTGGGCAGAGTTTTATTTGGTTTGTTATTTAGATTCTTTGTGATCGATATTTGTGAGATTGAAGTCCTCTCGCAACATCACGTAATTTGCCTTCAGCCTCGTGCATAAGTATGAATTAAACTCCCAGTATAGGAAGAGATTACCAGTGGATAATGAGGAGGAAAGGACCTTAAGAAATTTGGGATTTGAGATACCACATCAGCAATTTTCGAGCATGAAAGGTCCTGTGTAACATTTCATTTGTGAGGAGGGATTCATGAGAGGTGGTTAATTATTGTAGCTAGCCACATCCCATCGGTATAAGAGATGATGGGACGAATTAGCACTTTTCCAGAATGAGAGTTTCACTCTGCAGCGGAGTGTGAGCTGATATGAAACTTTCTGGCAGATTAAAACTGTGTGCCGGACCGAGACTCGAACTCGAGACCTTTGCCTTTCGCGGGCCAATGCTCTACCAACTGAGCTACCCAGGCACGACTCACGGCCCGTTTCACAGCTTTACTTCTGCTAGTACTTCGTCTCCTACCTTCTAAACTTCACAGAAGCTCTCCTGCATGTTCATAACAATTAAACAAGACGATTACACTGAATTCAAACGAGGGATATGGCTGCGATTTTAATGGCAGTACTAACTTTCTTGCTTTTATATTCTGATTGGATTTCCTGCTTGTTGTAATAACGATATGTAGAGGCAGACTAGAAGCTATCTCGGTAGAGCGACTGCTGGAGGGGTCCTTTCAAGCCGGGCAGTGAACTCACAGTCCGGTGAGTGTGGAAAAATGATACCATGTGCCTCTGAGTAGTCAGCCCACTCTGTTTCCATAATAGTTGTATAATCCATTGGTTTCGTCAACTTACGACACTGTCCCCTTCCAACTTATCTTAGATCTGCAATTCTGCTGTGGATGAGTCTGCCACCAAACCAAGGTATGAAGGGGAAGGGTTGGGGGTTATGCGTCGGGGAGCACTATAACACTCTAGCGACAGTATGAGTAGCTCGAAATCGACAGATTGTAAACTTCAAGTTAGAAAATTTGTTTTGTTCATGAAACGAAAATATGTTAGTTCCTTATAAGCTTGGAATAGCAGGAGACTGATACAAACCTGCTGGAAAGTCTGAACTTAGAGACACCGTCATAGTCAGGAACAGACGAATATTGACTCGCTCGGTCATATAAACAGACATAAATCCAACAATCCACCCGTGACTATGGCAAGAAGAAATATTAACAAAAGAAACTATAAGAACTACAGCCTACCACCCATCTTACAGAAGATGTATGTATGAGTAGAATATTATCGAGGAATAAGGAAATTCGCTGTCTGAAACTAAAGTCCTCTGTACGCTGCATGGTAAAGTTATATTGCTGTGTGTGTGAAGGCTAATTTATTCTCTAGGCAGGTCCATTCTTTGTGTTTAGAAGTTTTACTTCCTTAATTTGTTACAAGAAAATGATTGCAAATTAAATATGTTTCTGAAACTTAAAAACGACACTGCAGTACTTTATGGCAAGTAAGAATCATACGGAAAACAGTATGGTGACCAGCTGACACACACCAATTATGAATCAAGTGTGCTGCTTTTTCTTTATGTTTTACTTCCATTCAGAAATTTAACTATCAGCGAACGGCTATTTACCTGATGAGTTCATGTTTTCGTGATATGAACACACCATTTATTAGATCTCCTACCAAATTTCGTGACTGTTTCTGTTAGAGGGTATGAGGAAGATCAAGCTCAAATTTAAACATGATGCTAGCTTCGAATAGCGTTGCAAGACAGATCTTAATAGAGTTACGTTACACTGTACAGTAGAGAAACAGAAGAGCATGCTAATCACAGTTTTGTTTGAAAATCGAATGGCTCCGAGCACTACGGAACTTAACATCTGAGGTCATCAGTCCCCTAGAACTTAGAACTACTTAAACCTAACTAACCTAAGGACATCACACACATCCATGTCCGAGGCAGGATTCGAACCTGCGACCGTTGCGGTCGCGCGGTTCCAGACTGAAGCGCCTAGAACCGCTCGCCCACTGCGGCCGGCTTTTGTTTCAAAACTTTGTTACAAGAAGAACGGTAATTTCCCTACTCGTGTCCCACAGGTGATGCTAAACGAGCAAGAAAAACTGGCTACCTACCAACATCTGTTAACCTCTTAGCCATAATACACATGGAAAATACGTTAGATGAAAGTAAGGACCATCTGACAATAGAAATAGTACGAAATATTCGAACCGGTCAAATGAACATAGAGTTCATAAGAAAATCTAACACATTTCAAGGCTCGTATGTCAATATAAAGTGGACACGCATCTTATCCAAGAATCGTACGTGGAGAACGAAATGCAGAGAAGAATGATATCGTAAGGAAACCTTCCTTCAACACTACCGAAGTACAATGTATGTATGAACTGATTTCGAAGAAGTTCCGCTATTAACACTTTGCTATTACTGACACATATCGCTACATGATGCTGATTCATTCTTCCCATCATTTAGTGGGTAATTTTACCTAGAATGTACTGGGAACAATTGGTAGGGGGAAGAAGTCTTTGCATTTTTCTTACTAGGAATATGCTCTCTTGGCGTCATCTTCGTCGGCATGAGGCAGTCAGTGAATGTCATTACGTAAGAAGGCAAAGATCCCCGAGAGCTGGGAAACTTTCGCAGAAGTATGGTTGCGGCCTGTCTCATGCTTTCGTCACCAGAACCGGTGGCTCTCCAAGCCCCGAGCAGAAGGCGCTGTGCCACCATTGCAATTCCCAGAGAATAATTGAGCACGAAACTTTGCCTATTCTGTCTGGACATCTAAAGACGAGACAATAAGACACTGCCTGACCAGCGTGGGAAGGGCTGCTGCAGTCACCACAAAATTAAGCTTATCCAGTCGAACTGAGTCGCCTCGTCACCGTGCTTGCCGCAAAGAAGCCGACTAATACTCCACTTCAGTACCTACCACTTATCTGGTAAGGTGCGTTTAGTATGACAAGAGAGGGACGTTTCTGCAGCGTTCCCCGATGTGTTCATGAAATAAACGATATTTTGGACCATTACATTGGCAACAGCATTGAGCCGTTCTGCCGATACAGATTTTCTTTGAAAGTAGAGAGTTGTGGAGGGAGATATAGGCTTCGTGGTCATTCGATCGCCACCCGCCGTTAGGGTCACTCATCTCCCAGCCACCATTTGCTGTTGATTTTGGAGAAATGTAAGTGTCACGATTGTGGTAGCGTTATCCGTATTCTGAGCAGCTCGTGACTTGCTTAGTCTGCCACGCGGCTTGGGTTGCTTGGTTTGGTTATGATTTATGGCACCTTGTCGTATCGTTAACTTTGATTTTGGGAGCCAACCAGATGAGCAGATCTTGTTGTCATTTCTCCATACAGTTTCCACAATTTTTGGTATTAGCGTCATTTTGTAATTTGATTCGCACTTCTACTGATTTTTATTGTGATTTTTGCCAGTTATTAGAGAAAATAAATACCTGTTAATCTGAGTGTTGACTGTAATTTCACGACTATTTGCATTGTCATACAACTTTCTCACGGTTAGGCGGCCCACTAATAATAAATACAACTTAGGGAATCCTAAGCTCGTTGTTCTCACTGTGACGGCGTTATCGTTGTGCACATGACCGAACTCAACGATTAAATTTCTTAAGAATTCAGAGGGAAGAATGAACATCTCATTCGACTGTTTTGTACGATTAAAAATTTATTTTATGACGAGCATACCATATATGTTTCTCGACTCTGCGCCAGAACAGGGATGCAACTTTCAACACCATCAACAGATTATGACATCCATTCATTAGCAACCAGATTAGGAGAGGAGACAATTGTAAATGTATATAATTCTACTGCAGTACTTTGCCCCAAGTTGATCAGCACCTATCACTTTACGTGGTGACTTTAACAGTCATCATTCTGACTGGAAGTATAATTTCTTTGGAATTCGACAACTTCCATTCAAGTGAGCTGAAGAGAACAAGTTTCAATTAATTTTTCATGACAAAGACAGAGCCATCATCGGATCAGCTGCCTCAAGTAAAGATTTCAACCATGATCTGATTTTCGCCTCGAAGAATACAGGAAATGAAACTTCTTGGCAGATTAAAACTGTGTGCCGGACTGAGACTCGAACTCGGGACCTGTGCCTTTCGCGTGCAAGTGCTCTAGTTCGAGTCTCGGTCTGGCAATCAGTTTTAATCTGCCAGGAAGTTTCATATCAGCGCACACACCGCTGCAGAGTGAAAATCTCATTCTGGAATACAGGAAATGCCACATCACGTCAATGGAGAGGTGTTTCATAATTTCTCAAAAAGCTATCGTCCGTCAGTTACCCTTGAACTTGATATTCAGGCCCCGGTCATCAAATCTTTTCCTACACGAAGATGGAATTTCCAGAATGCCCACTGGCGCAACTTTGCCATAGCACTAGACAGGCGCTTAAGATTTATATCACCTACATCACACAACTACAACCGGTTTGTTGTTGCTGTTGCATCAAACAGCTAAAAAGCACATCTCAAGACGATACCGAGAGAGAAATATATACCTTACTGGAACAAAGAAGGGTTTCTCAGAATTGACGACAATGTTATCAATAATTCCTTGGAAAAATTGTTTCGAACTCTTGATTTAGCTTGCAGAGAAAAATGGATGTAAACTGCAAAAGATTTTGTTTACAAATTCCCCGGCATAAAAGCTTGAAACTTACTAAGGAAGCTGGAACAAGTCCACCCACTCAGAAAAAGAACAGTCTAATAACACAGAATGAAGTTGCTGACCGAATTTTCTCCCTGTAAGAAATCCTAGAGACAAAGTGCGTTTAAGGATTGTAAAGTAGGACCTAAGAAGAGTCAAAGCTAATTCAGAAACAGACATTGTATATTAAGGCCTATTAACACAAGAAGATTTTAGCATAGCATTAACCCGCGTAAAAGCTCAGAAAAAATGTGTTTTATGGTACACACAATAAATTTCTATTGGAGACTGATCTTTGTGCTAAGCCGTGACTGGTAGTGTTCTTAGCATCATTCTGAAGACTAGACAAATTGCTAAACAGTCGACAGAAACCAATAATCGGAATCTCCAAACAAGGAAGACTAACACATAAAGCAGAAAACTATCGTCCTATAACTGTTCTTAGTTCTTACTATTAACTGCTGGGAAGAATGATCCTATGTCGAAGAGGTAGCAAATCCGAGTCAAAAAATCTCGTTTTCTAAGTGGGTGGAGTTGTGAAGATCAAATCCTCAGTGTCACAACTTTTAATGTAGCAAAGTTTCAAGAAAACCTGAAAAAATCAGTATTATTTTTTGATTTAATTGCAACTTGTGGTATCATATGAAGAGAGGGGCACCTTCTGAAGTACTTTATAGAAGTCTAGCTCAGCAGTTCAGTAATATGCTGTGCGACAGATACTTAGAAGTTATCCTAAGTAAGGAAACCAGCAATCGTAGAACTCTGAATACCAGATTCCTTCAGGGTTCTGTACTTGTGTCTTTTCAGCCTACATATTCCAGATATTCCGCATACTGTCAGAAGGAAAGTTGCTTATGCAGATGGGGTAGCCATTGGAATTCACAGAAATTTCTCAGAGAATGCTGAAGTGATACTGACAGACAATCTCTCAGTTTTGTGGCTGTACTAATGTAAATAGTGATTCAAACTCAACCTTAATGAAACGGAATACTCCCGCTTCCACCCGTTAACTGCAAATCCACTTTAAAGCAAAACCTGTAAAATAAATCTTACCACAAATTCTTGTATCGAACTTCACTGTTTCTTGACCTGTGGATCACACTTGACTAGTACTAGAACCAAAATTCACACTAGGACCAATATCCTCCAAGAGTTGTATGGAACCACTCTACCGCTGCGCTGCTCTGCATTGGGGTTAGAGTAATACGTAGCACGGCAACCACGACACCCACTCAATACAACAGTGCGTTCGATGATAGGCTGTCTGAAAATTGCACCAGCCTACTGACTCCCAAGACTAAGCCATACCTCTCCATCTGAACTCAAAGGCATTACGCTTTGTTACATGGACTTCCCATTCATGGCTATATCGCAAGTGTAGCACGCGACAGGCAAAAATACAGACAACCAGCATACACTGAACTTCTGCTGAATTTCTCGATGAATGATTTGATGTATGCGGTAAATGGGAACAAATATGAACTTGCAGGCACTGATTTGCCCAAAGTACGTGGAAAATAGCAAATCATATCGGCAGGAAACATAATATATCCAGGGACTTTCTAGTCGAGCGGAAACAAAGCGCTAGAGCCATTTTGAAGTTGCGACGAGAAATCCCAGATCATCCAAAACATCTTGCAGGAGTGTACTTTAACATCGTCTCCAAACAATGGAAAGGACGTAAGGACACTGATACCAGATGCTGCTGACTGGAGTGAGAAATTAAACATCGTACGCTATTGTAGAGTATATATACGATAAGTTCAATCTGTTTTGTCTACTTTTCAGTATTACTATTGTCTTATGTCTGTGTAATAATGCCATTTGTTAAGCCACACGCAAAATAAATGATGAGTAAGAATGAAGGATTTTATGTTTTTCAAGCATGAGCGGAATGTTAGATACATAAAATAAGATGGAGAATATTGTGACGATGTACATATAAGACTGATATTAAACTTAATTTCTAGGGCAATCATCCTTTAAAACGTACCTCTCTTGTCACTGCTCTTTCACTGTGTGGGCGATGGCCCTTAAGGTGGGGCAATAGTTGCAAATAAATCCCTAATACTGTGACTTACACCGTTCTGCGCAGCAGAATGAAAGGATCACTTTTTCTAAACCCAATAACTGTCTCAAAAGTGCCTACAACGTTCTTTTGTAATGGCGCAAAAGTGTTGCGCCCTGCGACATCTACCTCGTGCTCGACGACGCTTGAAACAGCAAGGTGTCGACATATGGGAAAAGAAACCGCAGCTCAGAAGTTCATGTGAAAACCGCTGCACCCAGCGTTGAAAACATACGGTTTTCTTACGGTTGGCCGAGGAGGACACTTCAGACACAGCGCAGATTAGCATCGACACGAAGAGGCCTCAGGGGGTGGGATAAAAGGCGTCAATGAGACCACATCTTTCCCTGGAGCGTTGAATCCCACACCTGTCGCCGTCGGAAACGACAGCGTTAGGCAACCCCTCTGACACATTTTTGGCGGGGTTTGCCTGCATTCAGGCGCTAGAGAAGATGAAGCCTGAATCGGTGTCGAAGTTCCTGAGAGGTACTTTTGTACCCATCCAACAAAGTTGCATGGGTGGCACCGAGGAGATAGACCTATATCTCTAACGTCGGTCAGTTGTAGAATTTTGGAACACGTATTTCGTTCGAGTATAATGACTTTTCTGGAGACTAGAAATCTACTCAGTAGGAATCAGCATGGGTTTCGAAAAAGACGATCGTGTGAAACCCAGCTTGCGCTATTCGTCCACGAGACTCAGAGCGCCATAGACACGGGTTCCCAGGTAGATGCCGTGTTTCTTGACTTCCGCAAGGCGTTCGATACAGTTCCCCTCAGTCGTTTAATGAAAAAAGTAAGGGCACATAGACTATCAGACAAATTGTGTGATTGGATTGAAGAGTTCCTAGATAACAGAACGCAACATGTCATTCTCAATGGAGAGAAGTCTTCCGAAGTAAGAGTGATTTCAGGTGTGCCGCAGGGGAGTGTCGTAAGACCGTTGCTATTCACAATATACATAAATGACCTGGTGGATGACATCGGAAGTTCACTGAGGCCTTTTGCGGATGATGTTGTGGTATATCGAGAGGTTGTAACAATGGAAAATTGTACTGTAATGCAGGAGGATTTGCAGCGAATTGACGTAATTGAATCTCAATATAGACAAGTGTATTGTGCTGCGAATACATAGAAAGAAAGATCCCTTATCGTTTAGCTACAAAACAGCAGGTCAGCAACTGGAAGCAGTTAATTCCATAAATTATCTGGGAGTACGCATCAGGAATGATTTAAAATGGAAAGGTCATATAAAGTTGATCGTCGGTAAAGCAGGTGCCAGACTGAGATTCATTGGAAGAATCCTAAGGAAATGCAATCCGAAAACAAAGGAAGTAGGTTACAGTACGCTTGTTCGCCCACTGCTTGAATACTGCTCAGCAGTGTGGGATCCGTACCAGATAGGGTTGATAGAAGAGATAGAGAAGATCCAACGGAGAGCAGCGCGCTTCGTTACAGGATCACTTAGTAATCGAGAAAGCGTTACGGAGATGATAGATAAACTCCAGTGGAAGACTCTGCAGGAGAGACGCTCAGTAGCTCGGTACGGGCTTTTGTTAAAGTTTCGAGAACATACCTCCACCGAGGAGTCAAGCAGTATATTCTTCCTTCCTACGTATATCACGCGAAGAGACCATGAGGATAAAATCAGAGAGATTAGAGCCCACACAGAGGCATACCGACAGTCCTTCTTTCCACGAACAATACGAGACTGGAATAGAAGGGAGAACCGATAGAGGTACTCAAGGTACTCTCCGCCACACACCCTCAGGTGGCTTGCGGAGTATGGATGTAGATGTAGATGTAGATGAGGAGTTGCCGTACTGGGGGTGAGGGGGTTCTGGAGGGCCCTTTGCCATTTTATTCATGCACATGTTAATGTTGCACTCCCGCGTAATCTCACCACAAGAGGACGGAAAACATGACGGCTGAAAAATTATACGTACCGTTTGTTGCTTCGGATCACATTGAAATATCTTGAATGGTTTTGAATGAACGCTAGTGCTTCCAATCTATACATGAGAACAAAAGTCGTGGTCACGCTGCTATCCAAATTAGCGTAGTTCTTTCAATGGAGAAGCATTCCCACAATGTCCTCAGAGAAGCATTTTAACGTCCGATATTGTCAGATGTGTCAAATGTTATCAAGAGCAATTTCCTGTTGCTCATAGCACTACCACCTGTCGTTTTCTACTGCGAACGGTGTGGAAATAAACGCCCCAGGGAAAGGTGTGGCTACATTGACGCCCTTTATGCCACCACCTGAGGCCTTTTCTTTTTGATTCTGAGCGGCGACGTGTCTGAAATGTTTTCGTCCGTCACCTATAAAGAACCAGTGTGATTTCAATGCTGGGAGTCGCATTTATGATCTCCATCGGAGAGGCGTCAAAAGGAGGGGTAAAATGTGGATAAGAGGCGCTGTCGCGACCTTCTTATCGCGTGACACGTCCACGCGCGCGTTGGACAGAATTATGGTGAAATTTTGTGTCAGTCGTACATCATTAACCCAGCTTAGAGCTGGCCTTTATTCGCATGTGTCGAAACCTTGCTGTCTCAAGCGTCGCCGAGTAAGAGAGAGACGACGTAGGATACTACATTTTTACAACATTACAGAGCAAGGTTGTAGACACGTTTGAGTCAATTTCCGAACTTATACGTTGCAGTGAGAAACGATTACGGGATTTCGGTAAAATGATCCTTTAATTTTTCTGCTCAGTAAACTTATATATGAAAACAGGTTACGATGCTGCCACGTCCAATGCGGATTCATTACTGCAGTTAAATTACTTACTAACTGTCGCTCTTTCTACAGCAAGATAAAACAATGTACACCAGTGCTATATAAAGCACCGTCACAATAGCGAAGGCAGTCGTTTCATAAGCCTCTATTTTCTTCTTGTCAGAACAGCTTATAGTGGAAGTTTTACTTACATACAAAGCTACACTCCAGACAAATACCTACAGAACCTATTTACTAACACTTAATTTTATAGGAAATGTTAGAAAATTCTTTTTTTTTCATAAGTACTTCCCTTGCTATAGCCGCATTTTATATCCTCGCTAGTTCTCCATCATCAGTTACATTGCTGGCCAATTAGCAAAACACGCTCGCTACATGTAGTGTCTGATTTCTTAATGTAGTTGCCTCAGTAGTGCCTGATTTAATCCGACTACCTTCCATTATCCTTGTTTTACTTTCGATAACGATCCTTTTTAACCTCTTTTCTACATACTACCAACTCTGTTCAGCTGCTCTTCCAAATCGTCTGTTGTTTCCGACAGAATTCTGTGGCATCAAGACACCTGAAAGTTTTAATTTATTTTCTCTGAACTTTAATTTTTTTCCAAGTTTTACTTTAGTCTCATTTATTGCTTACTCGATGCACAAGTTGAATAACAGTGGGGATGGGTTTCAGCCCTGTCTAAGTCTTATCTAGACCACATATACCCTATCATGTCCAACGCTTATAACTGCAGTCTCGTTTCTGTATTAGCTGTATATGACCTTTCACTCCTTGTATTTTATCCCTGCTACCTTTAGAATTTCGAAGATTATATACTAGTCAACATTGTCAGAAGCTTTGTCAAGTCTACAAACGCTATAAACGTAGGGTTGCCTTTCTTTAAGATATCTTCAAAAGTAAGTCGTATGGCCAGTATTGACTCCCGTGTTCCTGCAAACTGATTATACACGAGATAGCTTCTAACAGTCTTTCAATTCCTCTTGAAATAATTCGTATCATTATGTTGCAACCATAACTTGTTGAACTGATAGTTCGATAATTTTCACACCTTTCAGCACCTGCTTTCGTTGGAATTAGTATTACAATTTTTTTTAAATCCGAGAGTATGTCACTAGTCTCATATATCTTTCACACAGGTGGAAAAGCCGGCCGGGGTAGCCGAGCGGTTCTAGGCACTACAGTCTGGAACCGCGCGACCGCTACGGTTGCAGGTTCGAATCCTGCCTCGGGCATGGATGTGTGTGATGTCCTTAGGTTAGTTAGGTTTAACTAGTTCTAAGTTCTAGGGGACTGATGACCTCAGAAGTTAAGTCCCATAGTGCTCAGTGCCATTTGAACCATTTTTGAACACGTGGTTTAATTTTGTTACGGTTGCCTCTCCCAAGTGTCTCACTAATGCTGGGGAAAGATCTCACCTACTTTCTCTTCTATTTCTATAATATTGTCCTCGAATTGGATCCCCTTACATGGACCCTCTATATGTTCCCTCCACTTTCTAGATTCTCCTTCTTTGCTTCGTACTGGCTTGCCATCCGAGCTTTTGATACTCATACAGTTGCTTCTGTTTACACCAAATCTCTTTAATTTTCCTACAGGTGGCATCATCTTTCGCCTAGTAATACGAGAATACGAGTACCCGCTTCTACATTCGTTCTCTAGCTTATTCTTTTTAGCCACTTTGCTCTTTCTTTGAATCTCATCTCCTTAATTTCCTACCTTTTTGCAATTTCTTTAGCTTCAATTTGCAGTTCATAAGCAGTAAATTATGGCTGCATTCCTCATCTGTCCCTGGAAAGGCCTTACAGATTAAAATCTGAATCCTGAATTTCGTCTTACCATTATACAATCAGTCTGAAATCTTCCAGTGTCTCAGGCTCCACATACACACTCTTCTTTCATGGTTCTTAAACCAAGAGTAAGCGATGATTAAATTATGATCCCCCCAAAAATTCTACAAAATAATTTCTCCACTCGTTCCTTTCCCCCATTTTGTTTTGACCTATGGTTTTTGATGCTCTTTCTTTTGCCACTACCAAATTCGAAACACCATAGTTAAAGTTTCGTGTTCGTTGACTATATGAATAATTTCTTTGATATCGTCATGGATTATTTCGCTCTCTTCATCTGCGAGTCGTGCTCTGGTAGCCAAATGGCAGGCGACCACTCATGATAAGCGGGAAATCTGGTTTTGAGTCCCGATCCGGCACAAATTTTCATTGTCGTTATTCCATTATACAGTTATGATTGTCCATATTTGCAAATGCGATTATATTTCATATACGGCCCAAGTTGTCAATAGGGCACTATGTAAGCTCGTGCACGCACTAATGGTGTGGGCTCTGTAGACATGGAATGGCCTGGTTCCTCCGGTCCAACTGAAGTGATTAATGACTGGAAATAGTTATGTTCGGCTACTTGGAGGCCATTTGCAGCCATTCGAGGTCTTCATGCTCCCAAACAACGATGGAATTTTTGTGGGTGACAATGCTTCATCTCACCGGGCCATAACTGTTCGCAATTGGTTTGAAAAACATTCTGAAGAGTCCGAACTAAACGATTTGGCACCCAGATCGCCCGACATGTATCTTATCGAAAATTTATGGGACATAATCTAGACCTCAGTTTGTGCACAAATTCCTGCACCAGCAGCACTTTCGGAATTGTGGACGACTATAGAGGCAGCATGGCTCAATTTTCTGCAGGGGACTTCCCATAACTTGTTGAGTCCATGCCCCGTCTAGTTGTTGCAGTACGCCGGGAAAAAGGATGTCCGACGCGATATTAGGAGGTACCCCATGACTTTTGTCCCCTCAGTGCAGTAGCTTACCTGCATTTCCACTTTCTAATTTACCATTACCTCTTTTTTATTTTATTTTGGGAATCCTTTACTGACCTGAACGGAAGTACTTTTCATTCTGCCACATCACCTCACTAATTTTCACTATCAATTCAACCTATCCATTTCTTTCCTTAAATTTTCTAACCTACCTACCCGATCAAGGGGCCCAATATTCCGCGCTGCAGCCCGTAGAATGCCAGGTTTTTTTCCTGCTAACGACATCCTCCTGTGTAGTTCCCGCCTGGTTATCCGAATGGATTATTGTATTACTTTCGCCATCATCAAGCTATACAGTTTATCTGCGTGGCCTTGGGAAGAAAGTAACGACTGCAGTTTTCCCTTGCCAGCCATTCGCAGGACCAAGGCAGCAAGGGTATATTGGCTAATGTACAATGCCAGATCAGTCTATGATTCAAATCGTTACCCACGCTACTAATGGAAGTCTGCTGCCCAACATAAAGGACCACAGGTTATTCTGCCGTTCACGCTGATATGCTGCACCTACAGTCCGGCTATTTGTATCGCTGAGCCACACAAACTGTCTCCCCCACCCTACCCCGGCCAGCTCGTCGAGGACCATTATCTATAGAGATGTGCGGTGGGGGTGGGGGTGGGGGTGGGGGGGGGTAGTTCTGCAGGCACGTTCTCAGAAATTTCTTTCTGCAATTAAATGTTATGTTTGGTACTAATATGTGGGCCCCAATTTTGAAGTTAAGTACTGGTGATCTCAGTTCTGCTACTCCCCTTATATTCGGCTTTCTAGAGTTTATTCTCTGTCCAAATTCAGTGTTCATTAGACAGTTCATGCCATTCGACATGTATGGTAACTTTTCTTCATTTTCACTGAGGACAGCAATGTCATTATCTGATCTTATAATGAATATCCTTTTACTCCGGATTTTGATTACTCAGCTGAACCTTTCTTTTATTCCTGTTGTTGTTTCTTCGATGTCCAATTGAACAGCAGCGGAGAAGGACTGCACGCTTGCACTTTTTAGGCCGAGGACTTCTGTATTTTTCTTCAAATTTTGTTTTCCCTCTGCGCTCTTACCCGCCTTTATCTACAGCGTAAATCCTTTTTTTATGAGAATTTCAAACACCTTGCAAAGCATTTTAATTTTTCTTATCTTGCTTCCATTAGGAAACGCAACGCCAGGACTACCTCTGGTGTGTTATCTTTTTCTAAAACCATACTGATCATCATCTAAAAGATCCTCTGTTTTCTTTTTAGTTCACCTGCGATTATTTTTATCAGCAACATGGATGACGTGAGTAGCTAAGCTCATTCTTCGACAGTTCTCGTATTTATGTACATTTTATTATCTTATTGAGTGCGTGGTATGTCTCACAGAATCTACACAGTAGCATGATTAATTGAATAATGGTTTGGTTGGCAATTCACCCGTCGATTTTAAGAATTCTGAAGGAGTTTATAAGTTTCTCATGCCTTGTTCGTTCGTAAATCATTCAGAGCTGTGTCAGACTGTGAATCTAGTACTGAGTCTCCTACGTTTCCCAAATCGATTCCCATTTCTTCTCCTATCATGAAATCAGACAGTTCCTGCCCCTTTCGGATGCCCTCTGTTTACTCTTTACACATACCCGACCTGGCGGGATTCCTTTTGCACTCCTAGTGTCAACACCTTTGTTTTTAATGTCACCGAAAGCTATTTTGACTTATCTCTATGCTATATCTGTCCTTTCGACTCCTAAAGAAGGAAAAGGAACGGATAGAGGTTGAGGGGATCCTTATGCCTTGGAGGAAACTGCTGCTAAAAGGTGGAAGAATCAGCAGTAACAGACCCTATCAAAATGCAGTAGCCAATGGAAGCAAACGCATTAAGACGAATAATACGTATCTACAGGCCTATTATTGAAGATCGTGACAAAATAAAAACATCTACAGCCGTCCTTATGATTTTATTTTATTTTGTTGCTACCAGTTTCAACGCTTCATTGCGTCATTGCGTCATCTTCGGGCTGTTTTTGATGCGGTATAGGTTGATACGATCCCCATGCATAACACACCAGCTGCCACCATTACTGGATATGCAAATAATGTGTCAGGGACGGCTGTAGGTGTTTTTATTTTGTCAATATAGTAAACGGCCGTGGTCCCAGAGACCTCCTGCTAAAAGGATGGACATAAAAAACTTATTATTGAAGAGGTGTCATGTCGAACTCCCCATTGGACTAGTACCGAATCGGTGCTTACGGGACTGACTGCCAAGATGATTTGATAGTGAGGAAAAGATTAAAAAGAATACGAATAGAAGAATAAATTGTCAGTTTTCTTAATGTTCGAGTAAGCTAGAAAATATGAAAAGGGAAATGAAAAGTCTGAATATACAGGGTGAGTCACTAACTACTGCCACCAAGAATAACTCCGGAAGTATGACAGGAGCTGAAATGTCTGTGGGACAAAAGTTGCATGGGACAACGGGGGCCATAATATGACGTTGGTTTTTTGTTGATAGGTGGGGTCGCGTCAGATATATGAAGTTCAATTTATTTTTTTAAATGTGTTGCTATAGTCTGGTAGTTATTTTCTGATAGCGGCTATTGAGACGAATCCAATTACGGGTAACAGTAAGGGTTTTGAAGGTCAACGTAGGACACAAAGGTGGCATGGACGTCCGTTTACAGAAGCTGTTCGAAGTGATGACCATTGGTATCACTGCAGTGCTGAAATCTTCTTATCATGGATTGAGAGATCTACATCTACATCTACATCCATACTCCCCAAGCCACCTGACGGTATGTGGCAGAGGGTACCCTGAGTACCTCTATCGGTTCTCCCTTCTATTCCAGTCTCGTATTGTTCGTGGAAAGAAGGATTGTCGGTATGCTTCTGTGTGGGCTCTAATCTCTCTGATTTTATCCTCATGGTCTCTTCGCGAGATATACGTAGGAGGGAGCAATATACTGCTTGACTCTTCGGTGAAGGTATGTTCTCGAAACTTTAACAAAAGCCCGTACCGAGCTACTGAGCGTCTCTCCTGCAGAGTCTTCCACTGGAGTTTATCTATCATCTCCGTAACGCTTTCTCGATTACTAAATGATCCTGTAACGAAGCGCGCAGCTCTCCGTTGGATCTTCTCTATCTCTTCTATCAACCCTATCTGGTACGGATCCCACACTGCTGAGCAGTATTCAAGCAGTGGGCGAACAAGCGTACTGTAACCTACTTCCTTAGGATCTCCTTAGGATTTTTCCAATGAATCTCAGTCTGGCATCTGCTTTACCGACGATCAACTTTATATGATCATTCCATTTTAAATCACTCCTAATGCGTACTCCCAGATAATTTATGGAATTAACTGCTTCCAGTTGCTGACCTGCTATTTTGTAGCTAAATGATAAGGGATCTATCTTTCTATGTATTCGCAGCACATTACACTTGTCTACATTGAGATTCAATTGCCATTCCCTGCACCATGCGTGAATTCGCTGCAGATCCTCCTGCATTTCAGTACAATTTTCCATTGTTACAACCTCTCTATACACCACAGCATCATCTGCAAAAAGCCTCAGTGAACTTCCGATGTCATCCACCAGGTCATTTATGTATATTGTGAATAGCAATGGTCCTATGACACTCCCCTGCGGCACACCTGAAATCACTCTTACTTCGGAAGACTTCTCTCCATTGAGAATGACATGCTGCGTTCTGTTATCTAGGAGCTCCTCAATCCAATCACACAATTGGTCTGATAGTCCATATGCTCTTACTTTGTTCATTAAACGACTGTGGGGAACTGTATCGAGCGCCTTGCGGAAGTCAAGAAACACGGCATATACCTGTGAACCCGTGTCTATGGCCCTCTGAGTCCCGTGGACGAATAGCGCGAGCTAGGTTTCACATGACCGTCTTTTTCGAAACCCATGCTGATTCCTACAGGGTAGATTTCTAGTGTCCAGAAAAGTCATTACACTCGAACATAATACGTGTTCCAAAATTCTACAACTGATCGACGTTAGAGATATAGATCTATAGTTCTGCACATCTGTTCGACGTCCCTTCTTGAAAACGGGGATGACCTGTGCCCTTTTCCAACCCTTTGGAACGCTACGCTCTTCTAGAGACCATCGGTACACCGCTGTAAGAAGGGGGGGGGGGGGGGCAAGTTCCTTCGCGTACTCTGTGTAAAATGAACTGGTCTCCCATCAGGTCCAGCGGCCTTTCCTCTTTTGAGCGATTTTAATTGTTTCTCTATCCCTCTTGTCTATTTCGATATCTACCATTTTGTCATCTGTGCGACAATCTAGAGAAGGAACTACAGTGCAGTCTTCCTCTGTGAAACAATTTTGGAAAAAGACATTTAGTATTTCTGCCTTTAGTCTGTCATCCTCTGTTTCAGTACCATTTTGGTCACAGAGTGTCTGGACATTTTGTTTTGATCCACCTATCGCTTTGACATAAGACCAAAATTTCTTAGGATTTTCTGCCAAGTCAGTACATAGAACTGTACTTTCGAATTCATTGAACGCCTCTCGCATAGCCCTCCTCACACTACATTTCGCTTCGCGTAATTTTTGTTTGTCTGCAAGGCTTTGGCTATGTTTATGTTTGCTGTGAAGTTCCCTTTGCGTCCACAGCGGTTTTCTAACTCGGTTGTTGTACCGCGGTGGCTCTTTTCCATCTCTTACGATCTTGCTTGGCACATACTCATCTAACGCATATTGTACGATGGTTTTGAACTTTGTCCACTGATCCTCAACACTATCTGTACTTGAGACAAAACTTTTGTGTTGAGCCGTCAGGTGCTCTGTAATCTGTTTTTGTTACTTTTGCTAAACAGAAAAATCTTCCTACCCTTTTTAATATTTCTATTTACGGCTGAAATCATCGATTCCGTAACCGCTTTATGATCGCTGATTCCCTGTTCTGCGTTAACTGTTTCAAATAGTTCGGGTCTGTTTGTCACTAGAAGGTCTAATATGTTATCGCCACGAGTCGGTTCTCTGTTTAACTGCTCAAGGTAGTTTTCAGATATAGCACTTAAAAAATTTCACTGGATTCTTTGTCCCTGCCACCCGTTATGAACGTTTGAGTCTCACAGTCTATATCTGGCAAATTAAAATCTCCACCCAGAACTATAACATGGTGGGGAAATCTACTCGATATATTTTCCAAATTATCCTTCAGGTGCTCAGCCACAACAGCTGCTGAGCCAGGGGGCCTATAGAGACATCCAATTACCATGTCTGAGCCTGCTTTAACCGTGACCTTCACCCAAATCATTTCACATTTCGGGTCTCCGTCAATTTCCTTCGATACTATTGCACTTCTTATCGCTATAAACACGCCTCCCCCTTCACTGTCCAGCCTGTCTCTGCGGTATACATTCCAATCTGAGTTTAGGATTTCATTACTGTTTACGTCTGGTTTCAGCCAGCTTTCTGTCCCTAGTACTATATGGGCGTTGTGACCGTTTATTAATGAGAGCAGTTCTGGGACCTTTCTATAGACGCTCCTGCAGTTTACTATTAGCACATTAATATTGTTATTCTCTGTTGCATTTTGCCTACTCCTACCTTGCCGCGTCTCAGGAGGTGTCTTGTCGGGCCTAGAGAGGGAATTCTCTAACCTAAAAAACCCCCATGTGCCCTCCACACGTACTCCGCTACCCTTTTAGCCGCTTCCGGCGTGTAGTGCACGCCTGACCTATTCAGGGGGACCCTACATTTCTCCACCCGATAGCGAAGGTCGAGAAATTTGCACCCTCTGGTTTAAGCCTTCCACTCGGCTCCAAACCAGACGACGGCGATCGGTTCTGGGAACGATACTACAAATAGTTAGCTCTGATTCCACCCCGCTAACGAGACTTTCCGCGTTCACCAATTCCGCCAACCACCTGTACGAACTGAGGATGACCTCTGAACCCAGACGGCAGGAGTCATTGGTGCCAACATGAGCAACAATTTGCAGTCGGGTGCACCCAGTGCTCTCTATCGCCGCCGGTAGGGCCTCCTCCACATCTCGGATGAGACCCCCCGGCAAGCAGACAGAGTGAACACTGGCCTTCTTCCCCGACCTTTCCGCTATTTCTCTAAGGGGCTCCATCACCCGCCTAACGTTGGAGCTCCCAATAACTAATAAACCCCTCCCCCCGTGTGCCTGCTCGGACCTTGCTGAAGGAGCAGCTACATGTCCTCTCACAGGCAGAGCGGGCGATGCCACACGGCCAGCCTCCACATTTACCCTCCGCCTCGTGCGCCGCAAACGCCGCTGAACCCGCCACTCCCCTTGGGGAGAGGATGGCCCAACTCCGCCCGGTACCCGCGAAGATGTCTCGACAGCAGGGACAATGGGTGAAGCATGTAACACCTGGGGTGTACCTTGCGACGCACCAGACTCCCCACTGCCGCTACACTCCGAGGCAGCAGCCTGAAGACGGCTGACCGCGGCCATCAACACGCTCAGCTGTTTGCGAACAGTGGCCAGCTCCTCTTGCGTCCGTACACAGCAGTCACACATCCTATCCATCCTGAGGAATCAATTTACTGAAGAGAGTTAATCATCTTTTAACTAGACTGCTGATTCACTAAAGGCGGCTGTCTATTGACTAAACTGTGGTTGCTAGCCACTTCTTGTAGAAAACAATGAAAATAGCACTACCTGTCTCTGGACTATATTGGAAACAAACACTAGCACTACTGGCACTATGGTTGACTAAAGGGACTCTCTCTGACTGTATTCAAAACAAACACGAAATCTATGGAACACTATTAATAGCACTCGACAATTAAAGCTTCCTGAAAATAACAACACACGGAAGAAGAAGTGACAAGTAAGAAAAATACAGTTAATACTTAAATTAAGGTAGCTCGCTGCACAGCAGACGTGAAGCAGACGGCGGTTACGACGACACTCATCACATCGACACTTATCGAAGCACATGCTCTGACAGTTCTCTCTCGCATATCTTCAGGTGTAGTTGGAACGTCTTAATAAAAAATGTCTTTTACGAATCCCCACAAGAAGAAGTCCAGAGGCGTCAAGTCTGGCGAACGAGCCGGCCACGACATCTCCTCCGCGTCCAGTCCAACGATTTGAGAATTGCTTTGCAACTAATTTCTAGCCATCAGCGAAAAGTATGCCGGACACCCATCGTGTTGATAGCACATGCTGTTCCTTATTCCTAAAGGTATTTCTTCGAATAAGAGACCTAAAGTTTCCTGCAGAAATGTGGTGTACTTGCTGAAATGTGGTGTACTTCCTACCATTAAGATTTCCTTGGATGAAATATGGTCCTATAATTCTGTCCTCCAGAAACCCACACCACACATTTACCGACCATAGTTTCTGGTGTGCAACTTGCCGCAGCCAACATGGATTTTCAGTTGCCCAATAATGCATGTTACGCAAATTAACATTTCCATGGTTCGTGAATGTAGCCTCGTCAGTAAATAATATCAAATTAATAAATGTGTCTTTACTCTGAATCTGAAGTTAAGCCCAGCGGCAGAATTCAATGCGACGCATACAATTCGTACCAGTTAATACTTGGTGGAGAATGATATGGTAAGGATGATACTTACGGCCATGCAGAACACGAACAACACTACTCTAGCTCATGCCAGATTCCCTTGCGATTTGACGCGAACTAACACAAGGATCTCGAACCAGTGGCAAGAGTACCAATTTACGTTTTCTCATTAGTAACTTTCTTTTGCCTGATATGTTTCCGATACGTTAAAGATCCAGTTGTTCTCATTTATCATACACATATTTAAATGTACGACGTGTAGGGTGAGTACGTTGAGGATATCCTCCAGCGTATGTCTCTAGCTCTCACTGAATTTCGTTGGCATGCTCTGTAAATGAGAAGAACATCGACTTATTCTTCGAAGGAATAAAATTCGCTTGATTCGACGATACTAGTCTTACCGTTCCTACTAGTGTTGTATTGCGAAGCCGTCGAGTGGTGTTTACATGTCAAGGGCACGTTAGATGGATACACCGTATTCGGCGAATATTTACCATGTGCACGATATGCGAGAGGTAATTGTTAGAGCATGTGCTTCGGTAAGTGACGAAGTGATAAGGAATACCACTCAACCAATGATAAGATTGCAGCACTGCACTGATACCAATGGCTATCACTTAGAAAACCTTCTGTAAATGGACGTTTATGACACCATTTTGACCTTCGCTTACCTTCAAAGGCCTTACTGTTACACATCATTGGATTCGTCTCGATAGCCGCTATCATAAAATATGTACCAAACTATGGAATCCCATTTAAAAGAAAAACATAGTTGACCTTCATATCTCTGAAGCGACCCCACCTAGCAACAGAAAATCAACATCATATTACGGCCCCTGTTGTCCCATGCAACATCTGCCCCACAAGTTTCCAGCTACTATTATACTTTGGGAGTTATTCTAGGTGGAAATAGTTAGTGACTCATCCTGTAGATGTACGAGGTGGTACTCCAAAGTAATGCCTGCGAATTTTTTATTTAAAAACTCTTATAGCTTTTTAAACAAAACAGACGTTAGTAGCATTCTACTTCTTTATTTTTAATGTCTACATATTTATTTCTCAATATAGTCACCTTGGTGGCACACATTTCTTCCAATGAGAGATCATTTTGTTGGTACTGTCACTGCAGAATGTCTGAATTTGTTGACAGAGCCACAACCTGACATCTGCTTTCACGTCTTCTTTACTATCAGCTTAGCCTTGGAAACAGATAAATACCGGATGGGGTCAAGTCGGCGCTGTGTGGAGGATGATCGGGGACAGTGAACCAAAGACATCGGATTGTTGCAGATGTCGCTGCCCTCAGGTGTGATCTGAAGAAGAGGATGCTCCACGTGTGGACGAACTGTTCGAAACTCGATTACAGCACGCTGTTTCTCATGCACCGTCAGAGTTGCGTAACACACAGCCATGTTACAACTACGATTCGGAGCCGTTTAGTGGCAGAAGGCTAGGTATGACGACTAGACATGAAGACTACAGATGTAGTATGTTAGTAATGTTCGTATTATTTTAAAAGCTTTAAGAGCTTTCACGTAAAAAATCGGAGGCATTACTTTTCAGCTCGGCATCGTAATAGGAAAAAAAATAATACAACGAGAGTATAATTCCTTATTAATAGGTAGCTAGGCCAGTGTGAGTTACTGTGAACAATTCAGTCATTACATAAATCTCACCAGAATAGACTTCAATGCACCGCCCGTAATAATGCTAAAATTGAACATAGCCACATCTTACGCAGTATATGAAGAGAAACAGAAATAGTGAACTGGTAACGTAGAAAGTAACTCAGAATGTAAAGACGGATAAAAATTTAATACTCATCGGGAACGTAATAGGAATGGGAGAGGAAGAAGATTCCTTGATTTCTACAATAAATTTCAGTTAATAATAGCAAATAATTTCTTCAAGAATCACAAGAGAAGGAGTATACACAGAAGATCTAGAGACACAGGAAGAACTCAAATCACAGTTTAGTTACGATGAAAAGTAAGCTGACATTTAAGAGTGTTATCAGGATGAACGTGTAAACTGGTGGGATACTAATATACGGAGAAATGATGGTGTGCGTCTGAAGTACTCTGCGCTGCAGACACTGCAGTAGGTAGTTTAACTGAATGGGAATGGATAGCCCTAAAAACGGCAGTGAGTGATGGTAGACACTTACGGCTACAAAGAAAGTAATTGCGGAAAAACATAGGGTAGTAGAATAAATACTCACGCTTGTCAACGATAGAAGGAAATACAAAACTGTTCAGGAAAACAAAATACAACAATATAAGTCACTCAAAAAGAAAATGTGGAAAGGAGCTGCTGCGAAATTGTTGCAGGATGTATGTGAAGAAATCCCTTCTTGCGTATCAGAATACACTTGCCGAAACTTCCTGTCATATGAAACTGAACAGTAATTTTTTTTGTATAGAGCCGTAGGCTTCGACATATGACGTTCATTGCTGTTTCCTTTGCATTGTTATTCATAGTAAAAAGAGCCACACAAAAGCAGTTTGAAATGATCCAAACATTGTTAACATAGGTGATTTTTCTATTCTTTTGGTCACCGTTTAATTAATACGACATTCATCCTTTCTTTTTTTCAAGTATCTCTGTGCCTTCAGCAATTAACAAAATTCCATTAACATAAATATGATATCTGCCCAGGCCTATATCGCGTTGGCTTCAATTTTAAGAAGAATCGTTGCACAGATGCACATATTGATAAGCCTATATCGATGACGTCAGTCTGTTGTAGAACTATGGACCATGTTTTGTGGTCCCGCACTATAAATATTTAGGAGAAAAATTATCATTTATTCTGCAAACAGAGATCTTGCGAAACTCAGTTCACTGTGTTCGTTAATAACGTCCTGAGCACAGTGAGGCAACGGTACCCAGGTCGATGCCATATTCCTTGACTTCCGGAAGGCCTTAGATATAGTTTAGTACCGTAGTTCTGTGAACTACTTTATTGAATATACGAGCACCTATGCCACTTCATTCAACACACCCTGACGGATAGATCTCGACACGTGTCCTTATCGGTACCAAATGGACAGGTATAAAGACAATTTTCAAAGTTCCCCAATGGAGTGTTATAGAGCCGTTATTGTTACCAATATATACGATTAAGTCAAATGAAAACCGAACACTCACCACAATGGGACGATGGAATAGGTCCATTCAAAAGTAATGACTATACGCATTAAGACATCTATCCCACTAGTATACGCGACGATCAGTAACTATTTCCTAGAACGCTGTCGGCCTCTGACAGATCCACAATGGCACTCAAACTTGTACTTTTTCGTTCAGCTGAAACCGACGTCCACGTCTGTTTTTCTTCAGGTCGCCAAAGATGTGAAAATTACACGGTGAACTATTCGGGCTGTACGGAGGATGCTGCGAGCCGTGTGTTTCCCAAGTAAACCACTGAAGGGTAGCGTTCGTTCTATTGGCAGTGAGGGGGCGGGCGTTATCGTGCAACAGAATGATTCTGTTTGACAGCATTTCTCAATTTTTGATTTTATGACGTATTATCATAGCGCTACGCACTGGTTGTGTTTACACGCTTGAGGAACTCGAAGAGCAGAGGGCCCCAGCAGTCAGCCCCAGCAGGTCATCATGACCTTACCGGAACTTTTGTGAACAGATTTGGATTTCTTTGGCAGGGGAGATGTGGGATGTTTCCACTGCTGACTTTGCCATTTGCCCTCGGGCTCGAAAGTGGCACCACGTAAGGTTATCATGATCTTTTTCGATTGCTGGAGTCCTCTGCTCGTCGAGTTCCTCGAACGTGGAAACACAATCATTGTGTAGCGCTATGACGACAGTTTGCAGAAACTACAACGCGCTTTAAAGTAAAAACGCCTCGGAACGCTGTCGGACGGAATCATCCTGTTTAACGATGGCGCTCTCCCCCATACTGCCAACTGGACGATGGCTACGCTTCTGCGATTTGGTTGGGAAACGAAACAAAATCATTCGTACAGCCCGGATCTTTCACCGTGTGATTTTCACATGTTTGGTGAGCGGAAGTAAGATCTGCGTGGACGTCGGTTCCATTCGGACGAGGAGGTGCAGTAGTGGGAGCGGTTGTGGATCCGTCAGCGGCCGACTGCGATCTACGACACAGAATCGATCGTCTCGTCTCCCAGTGGGATAAATACACTACTGGCCATTAAAATTGCTACACCAAGAAGAATTGCAGATGATAAACGGGTATTCATTGGACAAATAAATTTTACTGGAACTGACATGTGATTACAATTTCATGCAGTTTGGGTGCACAGATCCTGAGAAATCAGTACCCAGAACAATCACCTCTGGCCGTAATAACGGCCTTGATACGACTGGCATTGAGTCAAACAGAGCTTGGATGGCGTGCACAGCTTCAACACTATACCACAGTTCATGAAGAGTAGTGACTCGCGTATTGTGACGAGCCAGTTGCTCGGCCACCATTAATCAGACGTTTTCAATTGGTGAGAGATCTGGAGAATGTGCTGGGCAGGGCAGCAGTCGAACATTTTCTGTATCCAGAAAGGCCCGTACACCACCTGCAACATGCGGTCGTGCATTATCCTGCTGAAATGTAGGGTTTCGCAGGGATCGAATGAAGGGTAGAGTCACGGATCGTAACACATCTGAAATGTAACGTCCGCTGTTCAATGTGCCATCAATGTGTACAAGAGGTGACCGAGACGTGTAACCAATGGCACCCCGTACCATCAAGCCGAGTGATACGCCAGTATGGCGATGACGAATACACGCTTCCAATGTGCGTTCACCGCCATGTCGCCAAACACGGATGCGACCATCATGATGCTGTAAACAGAACCTGGATTCATTCGAGAAAATGACGTTTTGGCATTCGTGCACCCAGGTTCTTCGTTGAGTACGCCATCGCAGGAGCTCGTGTCTGTGATGCAGCGTCAAGGGTAACCGTAGCCATGGTCTACGAGCAGATAGTCCATACTGCTGCAAACGTCGTCGAACTGTTCGTGCAGATGATTGTTGTCTTGCAGACGTCCCCATCTGCTGAGTCAGGGATCGAGACGTGGCCGCACGATCGGTTACAGCCATGCGGATAAAATGCCTGTCATCTCGACTGCTAGTGATACGAGGCCGTTGGGAACCAGCACGGCGTTCCGTATTACCCTCCTGAACCCACCGATTCCACATTCTGCTAAGAGTCATTGGATCTCGACCAACGCGAGCAGCAGTGTCGCGCTACGATAAACCGCAATCGCGATAGGCTACAATCCGACCTTTATCAAAGTCGGAAAAAATGGAAATGCCGTGTGGCTAGGGCCTCCCGTCGGGTAGACCGTTCGCCTGGTGCAAGTCTTTCGAGTTGACGCCACTTCGACGACTTGCGTGTCGATGGGGATGAAAACGTGATGGTACGTATTTCTCCTTACACGAGACATCACAACAATGTTTCACCAAGCAACGCCGGTCAACTGCTGTTTGTGTATGAGAAATCGATTGGTAACTTTTCACGTGTCAGCACGTTGTAGGTGTCGCCACCGGTGCCAACCTTGTTTGAATGCTCTGGAAAGCTAATCATTTACATATCACAGCATCTTCTTCCTGTCGGTTAAATCTCGCTTATGTAGCACGTCATTTTCGTGGTGTAGCAATTTTAATGGCCAGTAGTGTATCTTAACGCGTGCGGTGATCACTTTTGCATTCCATGCTTCGATTGTGGCGGGTGTTCAATTTTCATTTGCCTACCCTCATACATAAATGATCTAATCGATATAGTCTCATAGGGGGCGTTGGCATACGACGCTGCTGATGTACTCCTGTAAAGAAATACATTAAGGCCAGCAGCGCAACGACAATTGGTGCACTGACTGAAGGTAACATATTGTATGTAAACAGGCGAAGAGGTCCATTATTGGTCGTTTACACCATTGGTAATAAATCATCAGGAACATATCTAGAAATAACCATCTGGAGCGACCAAAATTGGAATAACCATTTAAAACTGTACGAAACTATTGTCCGAGCTATTTTTGAGCACTGATCATCATTCTAGCACCTTTAACAGGATGAATTAAGAGAATAGATAGAGAAGATCGAAAGAGGAGTGGCGAGTTTCGCAGCGGGATCGCTGAGTAAGCACGAGGGCTTTACGTACATGCTCAACAAACACCAGTGGCAGTGACAAGACAGGCGTAGGGAATGACGTAGTGGTTTACTATTGCAGTTTCGAAATATACGTCCCAGGAGTAGACAACATTCCATTAGAACTACTGACAGCCTTGGGAGAGCTAGGCCTAACAAAACTCTACCATCTGGCGAGCAAGATGTATGAGACAGGGGAAATACCTTCTGACTTCAAGAAGAATATAATAATTCCAATCTCAAAGAAAGCAGATGTTGACAGATGTGAAAATTACCGAACTATCAGTTTAATAAGCCACGGCTGCAAAATACTAACACGAATTCTTTACAGACGAATGGAAAAACTGGTAGAAGCCGACCTCGGGGAAGATCAGTTTGGATTCCGTAGAAATGTTGGAACACGTGAGGCAATACTGACCCTACGAGTTACCTTAGAAAATAGATTAAGGAAAGACAAACCTACTTTTTTCGCATTTGTAGACTTAGAGAAAGCTTTTGACAATGTTGAATGGAATATTGTCTTTCAAATTCTGAAGGTGGCTGGGGTAAAATACATGGAACGAAAGGCTATTTACAAATTGTACAGAAACCAGATGGCAGTTATAAGAGTCGAGGGGCATGAAAGGGAAGCAGTGGTTCAAATGGCTCTGAGCACTATGGGACTTAACTTCTGAGGTCATTAGTTCCCTGGAACTTAGAACTACTTAAAGCTTACTAACCTAAGGACATCACACACATCATGCCCGAGGCAGGATTCGAACCTGCGACCGTAGTGGTCTCGCGGTTCCAGCCTGTAGCGCCTAGAACCGTTCGGCCACTCCTGCCGGCGGGAAGCAGTGGTTGGGAAGGGAGTGAGACAGGGTTGTAGCCTATCCCCGGTGTTATTCAATCTGTATACTGAGCTAACAGTAAAGGAAACAAAATAAAAATTCGGAGTAGGAATTAAAATCCATGGAGAAGAAATAAAAACTTTGAGGTTCGCTGATGACATTGTAATTCTGTCAGAGACAGCAAAGGACCTGGAAGAGCAGCTGAACGGAATGAACAGTGTCTTAAAAGGAGGATATAATATGAACATCAACAAAAGCAAAACGAGGATAATGGACTGTAGTAGAATTAAATCGGGTGGTGGTGCGGGAATTAGATTAGGAAATGAGACGCTGAAAGTAGAAAATGAGTTTTGCTATTTGGGGAGCAAAATAACTGATGATGGTCGAAGTAGAGAGGATAAAAATTGTAGAATGGCAATGGCAAGAAAAGCGGTTCTGAAGAAGAGAAATGTGTTAACATCGTGTATAGATTCAAGTGTCAGGAAGTCGTTACTGAAAGTATTTGTATTGAGTGTAGCCATGTATGGAAGTGAAACATGGACGATAAGTAGTTTAGATAAGAAGAGAATAGAAGCTTTTGAAATGTGGTGCTACAGAAGAATGCTGAAGATTAGATAGGTGGATCACATAACTAATGATGAGGTACTGAATAGAAATGGAGAGAAGAGAAAGTTGTGGCGCATCTTAACTAGAAGAAGGTATCGGTTGGCAGGGCACATTCTGAGGTATCCAGGGATCACCAATTTAGTATTGGAGGGCAGCGTGGAGGGTAAAAATCGTAGAGGGAGACCAAGAGATGAATACACTAAACAGATTCAGAAGGATGTAGGTTGCAGTAAGTACTGGGAGATGAAGAAGCTTGCACAGGGTAGAGTAGCATGGAGAGCTGCATCAAACCAGACTCAGGACTGAAGACCTCAAGAACAACAGTAACAACAACAACGTCCCGAAAAGAGCAGGGCACATAGCTTCCTCCCACATATGTCTTAAGAACTGACCACAACGAGAAGATTAGAGAAATTAGAGCTCTTGTCGAGGTGCACCAAAGAATTGTTCTTCCCAAGCTAATTGGCGATTGTAATAGGAAAGGGGAAGCTTCGCCATACTTGCGGAGTATTGGTGTAGCTGTAGATACTGATATAATCTGCTACAGATTACTGTAAAATTTAGAAGACTAAATATTTCAGGAGATCCATCATACGGAAAAAACTCCGCCTCAGCGATAGACGATATGATGAATGGGTCTTCTCAATTAAGCACGTATTATTAATATCACAAATTTTCCTCTTCTATCTCTAGCCAGACAAGTCAAAGTTTTTCAGAATTCCGGACAGAGCTTTTGATAGTCAATATATATGACTTTGAATAACTGGATGGTTTTATAATCGTATGAATTAGGCGCATCTCTGCTGTGCTTTAGTCCCCAACGCTTATGATGTGGATATATAACTTTTTTTCTGTACCGTTGTTGTAAGTGGCACCCGTTAAGTTACATCAGCTTAATAAAAAATGGTACATTATAAGAATACTGTCTCTTCATACTATCCCGTTGTTGTCGAGACTGTACCATACTTTTCCTAGATGGAGGTACTAGGTTAGAAATGTGCTAAATATGCACTTGTCCATCGCTAATTTGGTCTCGCTGTAGCAATGTCTATTCCATCTTGTTTTCTGCTCTTTATGATGGCAGTAGGGCTACGTCTATAACTACTTTTTTTTTACCTGTAGCTCTTACCATCACGAGATGTTGTCATCTGTAGTCGCTGATGGTTCCTAAAGAATAATAAAGTCGCTCATAGTTCACCGCAGCTAAAACGGCAAGACTCCAAACAGACAAAAATAAACTTGTTGTTACTCATGGAAGAAAATGTTAGTTTACACTAGGCTTTGTGCCATTACAGTTGGTTTCAGAACAAATGTTTTGAGTAGTGAAAATGTCTGTATTTAGTTAAGGAAGAGTTTGCGTTGTGCGCCGTGTGTTCGTGTTGTGTCCGGGATGGGATTTCTGGCACGTAGCGAGTGACATGCTCCATGCAGTGCAAACGTATCAAAAGGCCGGGTCCGGCACCCGACTAACTGCACGACACATGCAAAACATCAAACAGAACATCAGCACCTTATGGTGCGAAAGGCAGATGCGAGATGCACATACTCTATGCGGATGGGCCTCCTCATTACAAACAAATACAACCTCTGGCACTTTTTGTCCCCGTGGTCCTTGCTGGAAGGCCGTGCTCACGAAACAAAAGCACGCCTCGGTTCTCCCGGGCTACAGAAAAGCGTTACCACGCATAGAGCACGTGAGACGCGAGTGCCAGATGGGACAGTTGGATAGCGGGCAGTCCTCTGAAGAACAGAGCAACTTCCGGTCACGAGAAATTGCGTTTATTGATTAAATATTTACATCACAAAATAAAGGCAGTTACTAACTTCAATACAGTTTTCTTTTTTGCATATTATAATTGATAGATTTACTTGTATTAAGTTTAACATTGAAATTAAATCATACACATTTCTATACGGTTATTATAAATAGAATATGTACATATATTAATTTTTATATATAAGTTTCAAGTACCTGAAAGTCAAAGAATTCTCTACCTTCCATTCACGTAAGCTTGTATCAAATTTACTAGTTTTTACATTACCAGTATGCTCCGTACAAGACAAAAATCCAGTAACACAGAACAGTTATCTACTACAACAGGATGTGTGTTTGTCGTACATGCCTGGCATGCGAAATCCATTCACCAGTGAGTCATGCATAGAATATTCAGAATAAAGTCCACTAGTTTAACTCCACGACATACAGATTGAAAGACAGCAGTACGAATATTATGTTTGTGCAGTTTCATATAGGTACTACATCAAATATTCCAAATTTTGTTTCTCGAAATATAGTATAAAATAGATACTTTAGTACAGGACATCGCCGTAGTGGTAGTAGACAGACATACTGAGCAGGGAATCGTTTCGCGGGTACTGATTCAGTTCATGTTTTCAGTTTCAGAAACGAAAACTGCAATGGGACCTGGATATGTATCCATTTGATACACTCTATTAGGACATAGAACTACTTTTTGGAAAAAATTCACCATGGACATAAACCATCCTAAATCGAAATGCATAATTTAGTGTAAAGAAAACTTCATTTATTCTTACAAGCTACAAAGACTAATTCGCTAGTTATATCTGCCGCAATGGGACAAAAGCAATGTGAGTTTTCCAGAATATGAGAAACGACTACCTACTGCGATCGTGAGTTGTTTATGTTGGGATTAATTTATTAGACTACACTGTATTAACTGATTATACGCTGAAGTTTAAATATCTTCTGCATCTACAAAATACGGGTGTGTTTTCTCTATTTATAGGAAACCCTTACATGATTCATGCCGAATGCAAGGAACAAGTTTAGTACACAAAATAAGTTTTAATTAATTTTCTTCTTACAGAGACCCTTTTGAAATTGATTCTCGGTATCTAATGCATCTTACTCACTTTACGTAATAACAATATACAGTGCAACTCTGTAACTTACTGAACTTATACTCTGTTGTCCACGTGCTTAAAATGCTTACTGAATGTGGGTAATTTTGAGAAACGCCTAATGTGATGAATATAAAA
Source organism: Schistocerca nitens (assembly GCF_023898315.1). NCBI lineage: Eukaryota > Metazoa > Arthropoda > Insecta > Orthoptera > Acrididae > Schistocerca > Schistocerca nitens. The sequence continues at coordinate 440,003,960 of NC_064617.1, read as the reverse complement.
TTATAAATACATGTCTAGACGTTAAGGACAGTTGAAAGCTGTCAAAAAAGTTAGGATGTAATTGAAGAAAAATAGTTTTCATTTCGAAATAACGAATGCTTTCAGGCAAATAACTGCTATACAACGTTCAAATACCAAGAATCAAATAAGAACAAAATAGCTTTGCCCATTACAATCATTCACGTATACCACCTTCAGCTTAGTAATAGACAATATTCTACATCTACAGTGAAAAATGATTGTCGCACAAAAATAAAAGTTGAGGAATGTTGTGGAAGATCAGTTTCCAACAAACGTAACTCACCGTTGTGCTTTAGAGTTTTCCTATGGAAACAACATACGGGAATCGAAAGTAATGGAAAACGTAAAGACCACCATGATGAGATCGGGATGATTCACCTACTGCACATTTAGAATTATTATAATAATATATCTCTCTTGTGCAATAAAGAAAGTAATAATACAGATTGTGAAGACGCGACGATATGGCCAACATTTTGCGTTCTAGAACCCAGAAAGGAAAACTGATTCAGGACGCGATGAAAGCAGCCTGTTGCTATTTTTACCGTACGTGACTCGATAACTGGAAGTATTTAGGTACTTCGTTAGTGGCTGTGGCATAGTTACCCATGGAGGAACGACACTTTGCCTACATACAAAATTATTTGTTGTTCACGAAAATATTCTCAGCACATAATTCCATTATAGAAAATAGTAGTGTATGTGAATACAAAATCCTATAGGTTTTTGGGGTCAGTCATAAATGGATATGTAAGGGATTTCGAATTGTAGATTAACTTAAAAAGCTGCGCCATGTAGATATAAAAATAGCCTCGAAAACAAAATTAAACAAAATATATTTGTCAGTAAATAGAAATACAAAATATCGAGCATAAAAATAGAAAATATTTCTGGGATGATAGTCTTATCTTGACAGCACACAAAAGGAGTCATTAGGGAGATATATACAATACGTTTTGTTAGTTCTACGGGTTGTGCTCACTACAACACCAAGTAGGCCGACACCGCGTCACTCTGCTAGCTACTGTCCCATCTGACACATGCGGTCAAAAATGACCACACTTCTCTAAACATATATTATTTTCAACTTACCTACTTTGTCATACAAACTACTGCTGCGTAATCAATGTGTATATATGCACAGAACTATGTGCGCCTAGCTATAGCAAGCATAGTCTACTAAATAAAATAGCATCTCTAGCTTGAAGTTTACTTTCCCCATGAGCAGATCACACTGACAAGGAAAGGTGTACATTATAGTCATTAACTCCAATGAGAGGAAACTGAACTACGAATAAATATCTTACCGGAATCATAAGTATATAAGAGATATGAAAATATGCTATGCCACTCTTTCGCTCCAGGGGCGACGAAGTTTCACATTCTGAGCGATTCCTGTTCAGCGGAGCTCTATCACTGTCGAGGGTGTGAGTATTTAACAAGTGTAACAATTAATTAATACTAGAAACTTGTCTACAAAATTTAAAGCGGTACTCTTTAGCAAGATTATTACAAAATTTCACAGCACGCAGTTAAGGCTACTAGAAAAAGCAGGCAGCAGTTTTACATACATATGAGTATATTAAGCTCATGCGCTAATATTTTGAAATTGCGAAGAATTTTGCCACAGTCAGATGTCACTTCATTTCACAACGCTCTCATAATAGCATGAACTCTTCATAACATTTCGGTGGAATTTTGTTACAAAATTAACCTGCTTTTCAATTACAAACCTATTTCTTGCGATGTAAGGCACAATACCCCGATCTTTTTTTCGACGTAGTTACTTATACATTTCTGCTGTTTGCTCCAGAGTGTCTTCCTACCGAAGTGATAAGTCACTAAACTTATTTGCGCCTCGGGAATGCAAGTTTTAAAGTTTTACAACCTTCTACCACAGGAGTTCATGATGAAGAGTACAATGACATCAAATGTGGTCTTTCGACCTTTGGAGAAGACCGTTGACCTTGGTATACATATATGAATAGCAAAATTCACCTCTCGGTCACAACGGAGTCTATTTAGATGGCTTTCGGCCACCATCAGGTCTTATAATTCATTGGGACAGAGGACGCATAGTTGTTAAGTGGATTATTTATGAGTTCAGTTAACGACTACGCGTCTTGTCTACCGTTGCCCTATAAGGTCTGATAAAGGCTGTAAGCTGCCCAAATAAAATCAGTTGTGACCAAGCGGTGAATTCTACGATTTATAAAAGACACTAATACAAAAGCATTTTATCCAGCAACGAGAGCCCACGAGGCAGCTACTACATGGATGTCTAGAAGAAAGCCATTGATAATGCCTAAAGGACACCAAAATTCTATGAAATCTAGAATTCATATATATTCTATATAATGTATGCAATGCCAGTAAAAAAACTCTACTAAACTATATACCAATGAGATTTCATTTCTAAGTTATACTTTACCTTCCTGCTAACTTCTGTAATGTAGGAATATTTATTTTACCACTACAGAATTCTAAGGGTCCCAGCTACATGGGACAATCATCACAGAAGAAATTCGACGGAGGCCATTTATGTCCTCGATATAATGGAAAAACTGCTGAGTTTCTACGTTTACTGTTGCTACAGATGTCTTCAAGGAGTTTGGTACATCTAAATGGCAGATACATCATTCTACGATACTTGACGTTATATGCTGAACATCATAAGTTGCCTACACTTACTGCAAAAGCGTGACCATGACAAGCTTCCTGTTCACCCTCCCCATTTACTCGAACTCTCTTGCATTTCTGTTATTTCAGAAACAACGACGGCAGTATGTATCCGTTATTTCATTTCAATAGAGCCTTAAGCGTTCATCATCTGAAATAAATAAAATAGTCTGCTATGATGCGTGTCAAATACATCACAACTCATTTCTCTTGGTACAAGGCACCTTTTTCGTCATTAAAGTCGATTATAATGGACAATCTACTCAGGGCCAGGTATTAATCAGCTTTTGTTCTCTTGAAAGTTTGAGAACGAGATATTATTAGTGAAAATTAGATAACAGCGGATAGAGTTTTCTAGCAGAAGAAGGATGTGTAGATGCTGCACCTTTCGTAGAAAGAAAGTAATGGGTAGGTTTGTTTCTCAGTAGCTATGGAGAATTTTAGTGAGACTTGCGGTTGAGTAACAAGTTTACAGGGGAAACGGTGTGAGTTCTCCTTTGTGAAAGACGAAATTTAAAAGTAGTATCTGGACGCGCGCTCGCGCGCACACCCACACCACACACACACACACACACGCGCACACACACACACACACACACACACACACACACACACACACACACACACACACACATATATATATATATATATATATATATATATATATATATATATATATATATTCGTGTGATTTTTAAAGAAGGAAACGGTTGCTGTGTAAATGCGGGCAACTGATCGATGATATCACTACATAAATGTTGTGGTGTAGTCTGTCAGCCTTGCTGCTACAAATTGGGAAATGTTAACTGAAAATGCGTTTGTCCAAACATTATGTACGAGTACTAAGCAACATATCAAATCGTAGTCCCGGACCTAGTGAGAAATAAGTTGGTCACATGACTAGGTACGCTCACGGTCTAGTTCGAAGTAGTACGTGTTGATACCTCGCAGCACTAGCAAGGAGAGTGATCGTTGATAATGACGTACGAGGCAGTGTGCAAATTATGACAGAAGAGACACAAGGCTGAAATGGGTTACACTGAGGTATCTGTCCTAAGTAAGAATAAGCACTATGAATATCCTACTGGAGATATGGATAAATGCGTTATTAGGACGATCAATACAAGGGTATACCAACTTTTGGTAAACTTCGCAGCTTTTGGCGCACAGAATTAAACTTCAAGGCTAGCTAACTCTGAGGAATGATTTCTCTATGTGGAACAGATGTTTATTTAGACGAAATGTGGATCAGTACACATTACACTGTGAATAATGCTGGCAAAATTACAGTGTCCGAGGAATATTATGAGACAGAAGTGTCGGTCAGTGTTCAGTGTTGTTTAGCTGTGCACGTCATTGGAATGTGTACGTGTAGCATGTGACAGCTCTCCACTTGGAACACTGAATTGTACGAAAAAAACAAACACGAGGATGCTGTCACCTGGGTCAGGTCTTCAGTTCGTTTTGCCGGTTAGTATGCTATTTAATAGGAAGGCGAGTATTGATTTTTAAAACTAAAACGCAGCCAATTAAACGTATTTCTTGTTATAACATCAAAGCTACTGCATAGTAACTAGAATAAAAATGTTGAAGGATTCTGGACGGCGTAGAAATAACTATAGCGAAACCGACAATGATCGCTACCCGAAAATGTGATTTTAAAGAAGTCGATGATCTACAGCTGGACTCTTACATTATGTGTCTACGACAAAAGTTTCGTATGGAAAATGAGGAGTGAATTTCGAATGTCTATGCCGAAGGATTCAGTCACGAACATCGTTTGTAATTTCTCCCGATCTGAGAAGTAACATCAAGTAGTTGTCATGGTATTTAATTTAAACTCTTTTAAAACTGGCAGCCATTACTTGAATGTGTCATTAACCACAGAGGATTTCCTTTCACACAAATGTGACATATATAGAATCTAGCGACTGTTCTTTCTGAAGACTGAGCGGGACACACGTGCTTGATAAACCTGTTCCATTCAGCAGTAGTTATTTTAGAAGACACGCACAACTCCGGATGAAGATTCAATTAATAATACGAGTCCTGCATTCCGCATAACAGACTCGCAGTACGAGAACAAGAAACCAACAATCACTCAACGTTAGTGATGCACTTAAGCCTAGGATAAAATAATGTAATTTTCATGCTGAATATAGATGTTAACAGACTGCGATCCATCTACTTTCCCGGTGGATTTATGGCTTCGATAATTACATTCATATGATCAATCCAGTTATACTTATTGTCGTTAAAGTACCTAGAGTAGACCCAGGAAAATCGTTTCCCAAGAAACAATTTTTCCTTTTGTAAAAGCAAACCTTTTAAAACGACATTTACGAAATAGTTCACGAAAAGTATGAGTCATGCACGATTTATACCAGTGTGATATTACCATTCTGCGATGGATATCCTTTTACACTTTGTGGGAAGAATTTATGAGGCTTATTTCTCTAAACGTATTCCCTGTTTATATCATCTTTCACTTGCTTCTTCTTTGCACAGTTTCGTTGAGGCCTTTGAGTGAACGAACAATATCGGCAGTACTTATAGTCACCTTGACGTTTTTGCATATTATTTTAAAGGGAGTCGCTGTAAATCCTCCTTACAAAATCATCCAAAGCTCTCTGTAATCTAGCATATGCACTGCATCTTGATTTTCGTAGAAAACTCACATATAGTGAAATTTTCGGTGTTGTTTACCATAGGACTTAAATACTTTGGGACATCATGCTTTTAGAAGTAACTTGCCGTATCAGGTAACACCAAGTACGTAAATAAATGACATGCTCGACAATTCAACTTTTTTGTACAACCATCACATTACACATGAATTCCAAAGGAATATCGAAAATTAATAACTATATTATTGAATTTAAATGATACGATTGATGCCGATACACAAAAATTTAAGTTATACTAATTCTAATCATACCGAGAATTTGCCACTCGACGGAGGAAGAGCTACACCATATAACCCTAAGCAAGTGAGAGTCTATGGTCTGACAAGTACTGAACTTATAAGCCATAATACATTAAATAACACTTACCTCTTGATGCACAAATATTATCAATATCTATACAAAAATCCAGATTTGATAAATAAGATAACGACAACATTTAAAAAACCAACCAGGACACTGGAATTTCTGAACTTCTTCATTATAAAAATTTGTAATTAGTATGCTTATGACAAGTTTGGAACAGACATTCGTCACTTAAGCAATATGTATGATCTTTACCCGATTTTACATTTTCCTAAAACCGATATTATCCTGCTCACTATCTGTGATAACAGTAAGTGTTTCCGTATGACGTATATGTTTCTTTTTAACAAGGTAATGTAGATCCAAGTAGCTCAGGGTTTTGTACAGCTTCGCGTTACATTAAGAGTCATTGCAGATTGACAGAAGTGCTCTTACGGATTTGTATTCCTACTAAACCTGAGTTTCTGAAACTACTTAACTGCTGATTAATGATTGTCGACTCGCTTTCTTACCTGAAACCTTTTACAGTGGGGAATAACTTGTTTCATAGCGAACTCCTGCTATGAAGTGTTTGCCTAGGAATGGGATATATATGACAACTCTTAGTAGCTCTCCTTCTTTTGACAGTCTTCTTTATCAGATGAACAGCATTTATGGATAACGAATACTGGTCTTACGGCTTTCTGTTCTACCTTAACTTTTTATAATTGGAATGCAGTCTGGAGTATGTCTGACAGTCAAAATTTAATTATAATTTATTGAATTTTTTTGTCACTCTTGGGATTTATTCCTGCCTACATGCATACGTCATACTGTTTGTGCCTATAACTGCTTTATGTGCGTGTAAAATACTAGAATTATTTTGATCCTCATGTTGGAACTTAGTGGGGCGTTATGGGCGAAATTCATAGGAATGGAGGCGGCGACCTTTTGGAAGACTGTTACCTAATGAACTTTATTTGCAGGGTGAGAAAATGGCTTTCTGTTCAGTATCATTGACACGTTTTTCAGGGATGGCATTTGCATTTGCATAGCATCACATTTCAAGCAAATATATTTACATGTATGGAATTCCAGTTATGATGTGTAGATAAATCACTAGTAATTAATAGAATTACGTCAATGTAAAACGCAGTAGAAGGACTCCGAAATGCAAAAGAATGTATCCAATACATATACACTTCAGTAAGGCGAGGTAACAGGAAACAAAACCATTAAGAGTCGGCACCCCTTTTCCTGGGCCCATTAGATTCTCTACAAAGTAACGTCTATTGTATAACTGTAACCGCGAGTTGTATTTCACACATCCTGGTTCGAGACATGGTACCGAATCACTTAGCATGAAATAATGGTAAATAAATGAACTTTTAATTCATACTCTTGCTGGCGGTGGCCTTCCTAAATACGTAGTACTTATCACATGTCTCTGCATCTCGTTTACTGGCAGGAAGACAACATAGTGATGGTTTTCCACTTTAGGCAAAAGCGTCGGGAGGTGACAACAAATACATCATATACTCAGCAATATGTGTTGTTTATAACAGATAACAAACGTGTTTTCTATGATCCCTGATTCACCGAAGTTAGCTCACACCATACCCGTGGATTTGAATTCGAGGGGTGTTCTTGTGAAAAGTCTATTGACATACGATGCATGTAAGTAATACGAAGATATTATGTGAACACTATAACAAATCTACAGAAATCATCAGCATCTGAACAACTTTACCTGTAGATTAATGTACCGCTGTAGACATTGCTTCTTTCGAAGCTTAATTAAAAAGATGATAACAAGGTGACTACGAAGGTTAAGCGTGACACATACTAATGTTAACAGCGGTAACAAATAGCTGCTGTTCGTAACAGACCACTACTCAGAACGAAGTCTACAAAGACAGCATGAAGACATTACAGGGAATAAGTGAACCCATAAGATGTTGTGAACAGCAGCGATTCTATCCTACATTAAAAGTATGTGAACTTAAAAATTTCTTTTTCCTACTAGCAATGAGATTCTGAGTTTTTTGCCCCCATTTTCATACATCATGTGTTTTCCAGCATTTCTTCCAGAATACTTCTTAACACACACATAATGTTCGCGAATTGTTAATTATTTCTAATCGTAAAAAATTACTTTAAAATAAAGCAGCAGCTTAATGCCATTACTTAGATGTACCATTGTCAACATTTTCCGAACGATCATCATAAATTTTGAAATTGAAATTATAAAGTATACTCTACTTCCGAATGTCTTTCGTGGTACCCAATAGGTAAGCGGCGGATGATACAAAGGTGATGGATTCAGTCACGAAACTACATAAACCTATATGAAAGTCACTGTGATATATACCACAGTGTGCAGCGAAAGTTTCGAGATTAATGTGCTTGATAAAGTCCTTGTGGAAAATCTTTGTCGGATAGAGCACAAACAGCGACAAATTTCCCATTCTGTCACACACTAATCTCAGCCAGAAGTGATGTTGTCTTTACTCAGCGTAAGTGGTTTGCTGTGCTTGTGTTAGTTTTATCGTGAGACGAGTCTCGAACTTTGCTGTGAGAGATCTCGATAAAGTATTTGAGTGCGTGGAAGAATTATACGCTAACCTGTAATAGCAATATCCATTTGTGAAATTATAGAATTATGCATTGCGTTAGATATGTTCGTGTGCTTCATATAGACTCTGCATCAGTCTCGCAGCTTGTTCACGCCAGCTCCACATACAGGTACATCTGCACTTTTATGTTGACTAATGAACACATTAAAGAAATAATTGTACAAACTTTGCATAAAATATAAGATATAGAGAGTTTTGTGAAAATATTGTGTAAACGTCTTAAGAAATGAGTTGGAGGAAGTAGAGGAGTGTGCTCTAACTGCCATTTTTTTGTAGCGGGGGCAACAGTCTATAAAACTTATGAAACAGCTAAGAGAAATATTGAAAGACTGTAATGCTGGTGCACTCGAGTCGAGAGGTGTTGTGGGGGCGTGTAGATGCACATCGCCAGGGCTTTCCCTCGGGAAAGGCCGACTCTGAGTGTGTGAGAGCTATGAAAGTGCGCTGTGTGCCAGCTAACTACGCTACTGTCTATACCGGGGTCTTAGGCAGCTTGCGACGCGTCGGTGAGGTTGGCGTCTTGTCCTGGTCTCCTTCTGAAACACAAAAATCAAAAGTTCAGCGCGCAAGGTACATCTCGCTGTTAGGAATGCAGCGACGTGCAAGCATCGCCGAGCACGCCGCAGACAGACATGTTACAACATTGGTAAGTTTGAAAAATGGTGTGCAGTCGAAGCTTATGCGTGTTATTATTTCAGATTATTTGCTGTCTGCACAGAACTCATACAGAAAAGTGTTTAGCGGTTTTCTGGGACAGAAGTGGGTGTTACGTATTAGAGCAATATAGACTATAATGAAGCTGTTACGTTTCTCTCTGTTGGTAAAGCTTTTAATCATAAGTAACATCTACATAAAATCATCTGGGTAAATTCCCATTTTGGCATAGCTTTACAACGGACTTAAAGCAGGTCCACTTCATATCATGCTTATTTGCTGTCGAAGCTTTGTCAGTACAATACCTCTAAAATGACAATGGCAAATATGCTTGTAACTCACCAAAAAGAATCAACATGTAAAAAATACTGAATAAGACTCACCGGTCTGAGTACCCTGTAGTGGGACTAATATAAAACATTGTATTATTCTATAAGCATTAAATTAGCTGAATTTTCTTTATATCAAGCCATTAAATGCAGCATATATGAACATTACGATACAGCCATACCCATTATGATGAAAGAAGAACCCTGACAAATGGCAGCGCTGTTGCCAGCTTACAGCTGCGAAGTTGGATAGACTGCCGGTGGTGCAGAAGCTACGTGACCAAAACAATGTCTTCTACAGAGTTGCAGCAACGTTGAGGCTTTGCCGTAGAGATGCGGTTAGTTGTGGTAGGCACACAATCAGTCGCTCACAACCACTTTAACTGACAGGGCACTTCCTTCGCCACACGGACTACAGCTATCAAAATATACGAAAACAAAGAAAGAAGATAATTAATTAAGCGTTTCAACTCATTTACTACATTGTACAACAATGGTGAGTTACAAGCATATTTGCCATTGTCATTTTAGAGGTATTGTACTGACAAAGCTTCGACAGCAAATAAGCATGTCATTTGTGCTAAAACCAATAACAGATGCCACGCTGTGATCTAGTGGGTTGGCTTTGAGGTCCAAGGCTGCTGTAGATGCTCCACGCCGGAAGAACAATCGGCAATTTGAAACGACTGATTTCAAAACAAAGTGGGAGCATTTGTTAGCTAAGCTTTCAGCATTACCTTTCCCTGTAACTCATTTCTTAGAGACAAACAAATATAACAATAGGATCACAACAGTACAGAGAAGTGTGTCAAGGGGCCCAACTAAGTTGCTCCTTGAGAGTTCACTACACTTGTTGGAAACTATGTAAAGGGTCATATTACTGCGTCCCTGTCTTCGATAGTTATTTTTCAAGATAGTGAAAACATTACAGAATGATTGAGGCACATAACTGCCTACTGTCTCAGAGGTTTGGAAAGTGCTGTGGTCAATGTGAGTTATGTTGCTATCCATCCTCTGTCAGTTTCCATTATACTTGCTCCAAGTACAGTCACGTTCAGTTAGACTCATCTCCCATTTTTGATCCTCTAATAATTCAGCAGTTACACTGCATAATAAGCAATACAGAACATAGCATATTGCAAATTATCTTTTTTCATTGCAGTAACAGTCGACCAGAAATGTCAGTGATACAATTTCCGATATTCTGTTCGAAGAGACAGACGTTTGATAACATATAACTTAACGAAATTTTAGAAAATTCGCGTTACCTCTGGTTTTGGCCAGAGTTTACGTAACGGTACGGAGGAAACGATGGCGCGGAATATGAATCCTTCCCGACACTGTCATGACTCGTTGATTACTAAAGAATAATATGAAATTAATTACAGTCATTTTAAAACCCCACTCATTCTTACTTTCTGGTAGACTACAGTCGTCTTAGTACAAAGATATTTGTACGCTTTGCCGCAATAAAAATAATTATGTGTTAAAATATAGTATGATCTACCGCGTTCTTATTGCCACAGTTCCAGTTCAGAAAATATGTCAATTTACATAACTGATGGTCTTTAACGAGATTTCAAACTAGTTATAGAGAACAAGTATGTGACGTATTAAACTAAACTCGGAACTGCAGTTACATCAGCCGAGAATTTAATGCTCATATTAAATACAGCTAACGACAAACCTTCTATCTTATCCATTAGTTCAGAAGTTACCTATTACTGCAATAACAATGAAGAGAATTAATTTCCTGATGAGTCGTGTGACACCTGATTGGCAGGAGAGTATAATACCAGTTCTTTCGTCTGTAATACTTACCCTTACACTATAGTTCCCATTAATTGGGTACATATTTGTAGATTTTAATACTGCCTAAACTACACGATACGTTTGGAAATCAGTCTCACTAGGTTTTACGAAATGTAAATATATTCGATTACTAGCTACAACACATCGCAAAGTATGTCTTGACTGATCTCTGGTACAGTTTTAGGCCTTGGTTAAGGATTATTCAGTTAAGTGCAAAGGTACTGAAAAGAACAGGTAGTATCATTTACAGCTTGGTACAACTACATGAGAGTTCACATCTCTTCAACAGAGGGTTTATAATAATTTAGAGACAGGTAAGGCGTTAAAGCAATACCCTCCAGTCAGATTAGGGTTAAGTATTCAAACTGTGTTCTAATGTGTCGTGACTAATAACTACACATACTGAGTCGCTTGAAAATACCTGCCATCTACTCAATAGACAATAGACAATAAGACCCACTTACCAAGCTGCGACCCCAGTGACTCAGAAACTGGTTTTCTAGCAATCGGCTCGTCCAGCAGGTCACACATGCGACTGAAACAGAAAAAAACCTCTAATTCTTCATATTTCAGTGTCAGAGCAGTTGTCTAACAACAATACGGAAACATCACACAGGGAAGCACGGTGATAAAAAGATGTTATTTAAACCAAAGAAATCTGACAAGTAAACAACTTGGTACATAGTACGATGTGTCCAGGTCACAGATTGGCCTGAGCCCTGGGAGCTAAAAACAGGAACACAGCGAGCTGTTGCTTTAGTTAAGCAACTTGAGTCCTACTTGGGACGATCAGGGTTCAATAATCGTGCAGTAATCCTGATTGTAACAGCTGTTTCTCTAATTGAGATTGTGCGAATGCCGCGACGCTTTATTCAAAAAGTCATGTTTTTTTTCTTACCTCATTATTATCCAACTGAACTAAAAGTGCTCCGTCTATAATGATGTGAGTTTCATCGGACCTTTAACTTTCCTCCTGTCGTTCAAAACCATGTGATTTCGCACTGGGCTTATTATTTTGGTTCAATAAAGTTTCCAGACCCCTTCACAGAGAACATACTTACAGCACGTGTGACAGCTAATAGTAAGGAGAGTATGGTACGTACAGGATTGGGTATCTAGGACCACAAGATGTTTTCTGTCGGTATTTCAGTCTAGGGAACGATTTTAGAATCACATGAAGGCATTCGCTCTTGAGACCGCCATAAGCACTTCCCGCCATTTTCTACAGTTTTTGTTGTGCCAGAAATAAGGTTGTGTTTTGTGAAGTACTTATAAATTTCGAGTTCTACGCACTAAGTGCTATATAATATATTAAACCTATTTGGATATATTGTTAATTCTTCAGTTACAGAATTTTATGGCAAGTAAAAGTCTATATGTTTTGAAAATAGCTGTATAACATGTAGACGATTAAACAATATTTAGTCAGTCGTGCACTGCCTTGCACTTTGAAACAGAAGGAGCTCTTTTACCACGGAACTCGTGAACTAACTGCGTTTCGTTAATGTCTTAACAATCTTGAAAATGGAAATCCGAGTTTTATCTAAAAACTTCTATTTCAATATACGTTTAACTTGTAACTCGCTTCTGATGGTACTTCTGCTTGATATCAGTTACTGATTACTGGTGTGTAACAGAGTAGTAACAGCAAGATTTTCTCGACAGCAACGCTTTAAAACTCCTATAGAATATTTTTCCTAGGTATGTGACCACATTGTATCTTTGAACATGTTTTCACGTTTATAAAAGCCTAATCTTCCGGGCATTTGTTGTAAATTTAGAAAACAGAATGCATCGCATAAAAAGTGAATGCCATCTTTTAAAAATGGAACAAGAAAGTATGTTAAACTTCGATTACAGGGCTGGCTACAGGGGAAAGCATGGAAAGTCTTCCAAAGTACAGTACTCTCCCTTCACCATACCCCATATTAAGAGTGGAAATGTATGTCCACTTACATTTATTGAAATGTCCATCTCATATTTCAACATTATTGTAATTGTGGGTTTTCGGCACTGGCATATGCCAAAGATATTGTGATAAAAATCTGCCATGTTAGACATTCCAGTCAGGAAGGATACTTCATATACTTAGCCTTCCAACATTAGAACAATATTTCCTAGAAATTCCATGTTCAGGTTGAGAGAGGACAAGTTACTCACTCATTCTCCGCAAACAGACAATTATTAAAGATTTAATTACAACCTGATGCACCTTGGGCGAGACTCTTAGAAAGTTAATGGCCTGAGCAGATGTCGATGGAGCCTGGTAGGACGCTAAAAGCATGATGTATTTTTATGGTTCTTAGCTTGTAGTAATGACATGTTTGGAGTTGAAAGCAATTGGCGTTGAGCTCATCTATCAGTAAATCTTGCCGGACAGGCCCACAGCCATACATGGCAGACAGGACAGCACCTCCTTGAGACCGATCTCCAGCACAACAATGCCGAGCTACCTGCAGCAGCGCCAGTGGAAGGCTGGGCTGGGGGTGACAGACTGAAGGACCGTATCTATACAGTGGACTCATATACCAGGCATTGTGTGCAGAGCCACTGATACTGCAAATAGGCCTGTGAACCCCTTCCATTGGCCACCTCTGTTCTCTAAGAATCTCTAGCATCTGAGAATCTTTTAGAGATGGAATCTTTATTAAACCTCACAGCGAGGACTAACAAGCTTCAAGGCACAAATGATTTAGATAAAAATCTTTAAGATTAAATCTGTTTGCTTGTTGGCATGGGATGCGACAGCACTTTGGATAAAATCATCTTCCCCCTCCGTGAAAACTTAAAAAAAGCCGAAATTGGTGTTTTAATTTTTTTCTAGAGACTCAGGTTTCTTAACTCTTGCCCTGGTACTACATGAGTTTGTGCTGTCATGTGTGAGGGGAGATTTAGCGCCTCTAGAGCCCTGTGATTGGCTCAAGACGGCGTGAAGACGGTGTCGTTCGTGCACTTTGAAGAAAAACTTTTTTTTTTTTTTTTTTTTTTTTTTTTTTTTTTTTTTGTGGAGATGTGCAAGCCACTCGGGTGCCGGACTATGGTCTGGTAAGAGCACTTCTGGTCGAAGCTCTGGCAAGTGTGTTTGGTGCTTGGGACCTGTCCTGAGACTGACTTCACTTGCGAGTAGTTTAGACTGGGGAGCCTGTGGTGAAGTTCTTACTGGTGTGACAGTGAGACTTCAAATGTCTCGGACTACTCGTTTGCTGAGGGCACACTTATTAGTTTTTGGTTTACCAGTCTTGACGTTTGGTATCCTTGTGTACTCTGTCGTTGAAGAGAGCCAAACTGGTCCTCGGTATGACCAACAAACGGGTATGTCACATTCTGAAACTGCCGCGATTTCAGGGCTCTGGTAGAGAGTAAATTGCGATCCATCTGACTGATCGCTAGACTGTGAGATTTTTGCATTTCTTTCGTGGCCGCGATCGATTCACAGATGCCACCTTACGTCTAACCTCCACCGCACCCTTATCACCAGCTGCAAGTTACATCGCCGCACAGAGCAAACATGGTAACGTACTGCCACTCCAGCATTGTCAGGGCGTACAGATCTCAATCGTCACTTGCTCTCAGCTGCATCTATGTAGTGGAACTAGAGTAGATTTAACCAATCAAAATCTGCTTAGCGTCAGATCAATTCTGATTTGCGTTAATCACATTTTTAGGGCCAGAGTCTTTGACTCACTTCCGCCACAGAGGATCCTTGTGCATTTTGTTCTTAAACTACCTGTTAGTTGTTTACGGTATTCAATCAAAACTTGTTTATCGTAATTTATGTCTGTTTTTGCTTTTGAAAAATATATGTTGTAGTAAATTTTACTTCATTCTCAATCATTTATGCAGTCCCCACAGGGTTAACTGTCAAGGTTAAATATTTAGAATATCTTACTGAAGTAGTATTTAATTTAAAAATAAAAATGAGAGATTTTACAAAGATCACTGCAGCCATACAAGGCGAAAAGTACAAATAGCTATTCTAAGCTGAAATTTGAGCTGATATTGAATGTTCGTCCCCGGGAAGAAATTTAACAGATTAGTAAAAGGAATGTTGTTGTTGTTGTCTTCAGTCCAAAGAGTGGTTTGATGGAGCTCTCCAAGCTACTCTATCCTGTACAAGCCTCTTCATCTTCTAATAACTACTACAACCTACATCCTTCTGAATCTGCTTTCTGTGGTCAATTCTCGATCTCCATCTAGCGTTTTTACACCCCAACACTTCCCTCCAGTACTAAATTGGTCATCCCTTGATTTCTCAGTATGTGTCCTATCAACCGATCCCTTCTTTTAGTCAAGCTGTGAAAGAAAATTCTTGTCTCCCGAATTCTATTCATTATCTCCTCATTAGTTACATGATCTACCCACCTAATCTTCAACATTATTCTCTAACACCACATTTCAAAAGCTTATATTCTCTTCTTGTCTAAATTATTTATCGTCCATGTTTCAGTTCCATACATGGCTACACTCCAGACAAATACCTTCAGAAAAGATCACCTAACACTTAGGTCTATTTTCGACGTCAACAAAATTCTCTTCTTCAGAAACGCTTTTCTTGCCATTGCAAACCTACCTTTCGTTTACTCTCTACTTCGACCATCAGCAGTTATTTTGCTGCCCAAATAGCAAAACTCTTCTACTACTTTAAGTATCTCATTTCCTAATCTAATTCCCTCAGCAGCACCTGATTTAATTCGATGGCGTTGTTACCCCTATATTACTTTCGTTCATGTTAATTTTACGATGTATACTCCTCTTAAGAAATTGTACCCTCTATTCAACGCGTATTCCAAGTCCTTTGATGTCTCTGACAGAATTACATCGTTGGCAAACCTCCAAGTACGCATATCATCTCCCTGAACTTTCACTCCTTCTACAAATTTCTAAAATGGTGCAAATGGCTCTGAGCACTATGGGACTTAACATCTGTGGTCATCAGTCCCCTAGAACTTAGAACTACTTAAACCTACCTAACCTAAGGACATCACACACATCCATGCCCGAGGCAGGATTCGAACCTGCGACCGTAGCAGTCGCGCGGTTCCGGACTGAGCGCCTAGAACCGCTAGACCACCGCGGCCGGCTACAAATTTCTCTTTGGTTTCCTTTACTCCTTGCTCAATGTACAGATTGGATAACATCGGGGGTACGCTATTACCTTGTCTCACTCCCTTCTCAATCAGTGCTTCGTTTTTATGCCCCTCGATTCTTACAACTGCCTTCTGGTATCTGTACAAATGATAAACAGCCTTTAGCTCCCTGTATTTTACCCCTGCTACCTTCAGAGTTTCAAAGGGTGTATTCCAGTCAACACTGTCAAAAGATTTCTCTAAGTCTACAAATGCTTGAAACGTAGGTTAGCCTTTCTTTAACCTATATATCGCGAGAGCGATGGGACACAGCATCTCCGAGGTAGCAATGAAATGGGGATTCTCCCGTACGACCCTTTCACGAGTGTACCGTGAATATCAGGAATACGATAAAACATCAAATCTCCGACATCGCTGCGGCCGGAAAAAGATCCTGCAAGCACGGGACCGAAGACGACTGAATAGAATCGTTCAACGTGACAGCAGTGGAAACCTCCTGCAAATTGCTGGAGATTTCAGTGCTGGGCCATCAACAAGTATCAGCGTGCGAACCATTCAACGAAACATCATCGATATGGGGTTTTGGTGCCGAAGGCCCACTCATGTACCCTTGATGACAGCACGACACAAACCTGTACGCCTTGCCTGGGCCTGTCAGTGTCCTCACTGGACTGTTGATGAATGGAATCATGTTGCCTGGTCGGACGAGTCTCGTTTCAAATTGTGTCGAGCAGATGGAGACAATCTCATGAATCAATGGACCGTGCATGTTAGGAGGGGACTGTTGAAGCTGGTGGAGGCTCTGGAATGTTGTGGGCGAGTACAGTTGGAGTGATATGCGACGCCTGATACGTCTAGATATGACTCTGACAAGTACGTAAGCGTCCTTTCTGATCACCTGCATCCATTCATGTCTATTGTGCATTCCAGCGGTCTTGAGCAATTCCAGCAGGACAATACGACACCCCAAACGTCCGGAATTGCTACAGACTGGCTCCAGGGACACTCTTCTGAGTTTAAATACTCTCGCTCGCCACCGAATTCCCCAGACAGAAACATTATTTTGCATATTTGGGATGCCTTGTAACGTGCTGTTCAGTAGAGATCTCCACCACCTCGTACTCTTACGGATTTATGGACAGCCCTGCAGAATTCATGGTGTCAATTTGCTCCAGCACGCCGGCCATTGTGGCCGAGCGGTTCTAGGCGCTACAGTCTGGAACCGCGCGACTGCAACGGTCGCAGGTTAGAATCCTGCCTCGGGCATGGATGTGTGTGATGTCCTTAGGTTAGTTAGGTTTAAGTAGTTCTAAGTTCTAGGGGACTGATGACCTCAGAAGTTCAGTCCCATAGTGCTCATAGCCATTTGAACCATATTTTGCTCCAGCACTACTTCCGACATTAGTCGAGTCCATGCCACGTCGTGTTGCGGCACTTCTGCGTGCTCGCGGGGGCTCTACTCGATATTAGGCAAATTTACCAGTTTCTTTGGCTATTCAGTGTAGAAAGGATGCAGGTTTGTCTTTATAAACAAATAAAAATCTTGTTTATTAACTACATGAAGGATGTAAGACACCTTGAATACCAAAGCCTGCCGTATTTTCGACAGTCTGAAAGAACATCTGGAGATGAAAGAGATTTGCAACGTTTAGGACTCTCACACAGGTTTTCTAATGGCTCCTTGACCAACGAGTGAATTTCTATCACCGACGTACTAAACCACTGGTAGAACTTTCTGACAGGGACCTGGTGACTATTTTGAAAAATAGCGGCAGGGGTCTTGGTCACTGCAGTTATTGACAGTTAGTTGGCCTGCTATCATGATGCATAACTTACTTTTTAAGGGCTCTCATGTACGGCTGCAGACCTGTTACTGAGGAAGTGGAAGCGCACAGTCATCGTCAAACTCCGCTGTTCTTTTTTGGAAATCAATCCGAGGGTTGGTTTGCACCAGATTTTCTGCAGATCTCTTCTCTTCAGTCTTTCCAATTTCATATTCATTTTTCCGTAGTTATTAAATTTCATGTGAGCATAATTTGGTCTGTGTATTATAATCGTAGTCTTCAAATGGCTCTGAGCACAATGGGACTTAACATCTGAGGTCATCAGTCCCCTAGAACTTAGAACTACTTAAACCTAACTAACCTAAGGACAACATACACGTCCATGCCCGAGGAAGGATTCGAACCTGCGACCGTAGGGGTCGCGTGGTTTCTCGCCCAGAACTGCTCGGCTACAGCGGCCCGCTCAATCGTAGTGTTCCTGTAGCTCCATTTTCATTAACATACTGCTCTATTACGTTGCTCGGAAGTCCCTCGTGTCTCATTAGAGAGGCAGTAAGCTGTACTATACATTTGACTACATCTCCACAGACTTCTCTTCTCACTTTCTGTGTTGAAGACCTCTTCGTCTGTAACAGTGTCAGTCCACTTTGTTTTAAGTGTGCGTTTATGACACCACATCGCAAAATAATTTAGGCTCTTGTATTCCTCAGTTTCCAGAGTCCTGGCTTCACAGGCAAAACATATAAGACTGCTTTCAAAAACCTTTTCCTGCTTTTTGAAGTGAAGATATTTTACTTGTTTTTGAAGACAGTTCTTGCTTGAAAAATTCTGCTTCTGACTTCTCCCTTGTTCCATCCATCCCTGCTGATCTTTCTTAATGAATGAGTAACAGAAATAACTTGCTCAAGTAGCTCCTACGTAAGATCGGACTTGATTTCTATTCTCTATCACATACCATTATTTTTGTTTTGGACATATTTATTTTCATACTACTTTCTTCCTCATAATTAACATTGCTTTAAGGTCTTTTGCACTTTAATCAATGACAGGTACATCATGTGCATAGCTTAAAATATCCGTTCTTTGAGCTATATTATGACACCTGTCTGTCAGTCTTTTCTAAGTACCTTTTTTATAAGGGACAAAAAAAATGAAAACGAGACAGATGGAAATAAAGTAAGTGAATATTAATTATTTCAGAAGTGATGACCGTAGCGCCCATAATCATTAATCCCACAGAGAGACAAGGTGGTCAATGCCTCCATGGTAAAAATGTTTCGGATGGCTTACGGAAACATGATCGTACCCAGACCTCCTCTTAGTCCGAAGTAACTTGACGGCCATCAGTGTCTTTCTTCAGGGCTTCAAAAATATGGAAATAGTATGGGGGAGATCGGGACTGTATGGAGGATGTTTAAGGACTTCTAATGGAAACTTCTGCAGCGTTCTTGAAATAACCTAGGCCATTAAACATGCTCCATACAGTCCTGATCTCTCTCCATGCGATTTCCATATTTTTAAAGCCCTGAAGAAAGACATTGGTGGCCGTCAATTTGCTTCGGAAGAAGAGGTGCATTATTATGGTATATTGATAATATTTACTTTATGGACCGTCTGACAGCAACTGAATGAAACACAATTTTAGTGCCATACGCGTTTCACCTTTATTGTGTGTCATTCAGTTGCTGTCAGACGGTCCATAAAGTAAATATTATCAATATATACCGTAATATTACACGCAACTGAAGAAGACAGGACTACAAAAGAAGAGGTGCATCTCTATGTACGATCATCGTTCCGTAGGCAACCAGAGATTTCTCCATGAAGGCACTAATCATCTTATCTCACAGTGGGATAAATGTATTAAAAGTTATTGTGATCACTTTTGAAATAATAAAAAGCTTACTCACCTTTTTTCCATGGTCTCGTTCATTTGAATGTCCCTTCTATTTAGAGGTTAACTGTAATCAGTGATAATGTACAACCTTGTCTCGAACACTTCTTCGTATCGGCACTTCTTGGTTTATTTTTCCAGCAGTAACAGCTGTCTCATCATTCACTACAATCTGTTTCGGCTTTTTTTCAAATCTTCAAACATTTTGCCCCACGTTATATCAAAGGCTTCTATTACGTCTATGAGAGCAATGTATGTAGCTAAATAGTAGTCGTTTCTGTGCAGCTGAATTTAGAGCTACTTCTTTGTATTGTTTCTTTTGTTTTGCGGAATTCAGACAGATTTTCGGAGATTTGTAGCTTCAGCTTTGTGCTATATGGCGTTTAGGACATTTGTGGTTACCATTTAGGAGACTCAGAGTTCTAAAATTTTCAAATTTTCTGGCGTTTGTTGTCTAGGGAATGAGTATCAACAAATATTTCCCCGAATCTGTGAGCAGCTTCCCCTGTTCATGCATACTGTATGCATGAGGTCCTCCTTACCTAAGGAGTTAAGCTGTAACGTTGTCGTAACACGAAATTACTGTTTTTCAGTTTCTTCGGAGCTAACTGAAACCCTTTTTCCAAGATAGGTTTACCCAAGTTATTTGCATTTACCTCTGTTTCATCCTTAATAGTGTTTTGAGACAGTTCCCTCCGCTATACTGTTTTCCTAGGTACTGTTTCTATCTTCTTGCAGTTTCATCATCATCATCATCATCATTATCCAATCTATTATTATTTCCATTCATAAATGTTCTGCTTCTATTCCTTTTGTCTCCAAAAGAACGTTTTACTGATTTGTACGCTTTGTCTTTGTATTCTTTTTTTACTTTACCTGCACTTGAGATGTATACTCGTGTTACTCTTCTCTTCCTTATGTTTCCTCTCTATTGATTCTGTTCCTCGCTATTTTACATTTCTTTTCATTTAAAAGACATTATTTAGTGAGTTACAGTACACGGATATACTACATTAACTTTTTGTAAAATGAGTGCGCAAACTATATGAATTGTTAAAATGACGTCGTATTCCACCTACTGCCATTAGCGGGATATGGCTTCCTCTCAACAATGTAATACATGTCGTACACCTAGAAGTATTTGAGACAAGTTTCCGAAACACAGTGAAATAAATTAAAGACAAGGTAGCTAAACAGTGCCACATGGCAGAGAACTGTGTTATCGAAGTCTGACTTGTTATTGCTTAAAAAAATTCTGAAAATGACAGTTTATAAGCGTTGCAATTCTTTTAAAACGATTAAATACTTTGTGACGCCGCAGTTATACTTTTACAGAGAGTAGTTTCTCAACATGGTAAAAGAATCTTAAGTTAATGTTGGAAACACAAATGTAATTCCACTTCAGTCCTCCTACTAAACAATATTCCTTAGTTGTGCACAAATGGAATCATTAGGATTTTTTAACTTTTGCCTGTTGTACAGTGCTTACAATGAACACTGTTGTGGATGACGCATTTCTAAGAGAGTGAACATGTAACAATATACAAAATAACAACAACAAAACATAACCTACGTATTCAAGTTGTATCGGCGATCTTCTTAATTCTACCTGTATGAAAAAATACAAAAATGAGAAATTTAGCTATTCATTATTCGAGCGAGAATATGCACATGATCCTATAAAAATCATTACAGCCACAGAATGAAAACAGTACTAGCAGAACTTCAGATATTTTACTAATTATCTACTTACGAGTCACTTATCTGTAACTATTATAATACCGCTTACCAGTTTAGGAATCACGCCATCATCAAGTACAACGGTTATAAGCAACAAATACAACTACGAGCTACTAATAAACCTTGAAATTTTGAGCCCACAGATGTTACTACGAAGCTATATACTATGTAGCAAGCACTACGTCATCATGACACAAGTGGCCCATCGAAACCATCCGACCGCCATGTCATACTCAGCTGAGGATGCGGATAGGAGGGGCGCGTGTTAAGCACAGTGCTCTTCCGATTGTTATAATGGTTTTCTTTGACCGGAGCCGCTACAATTCGATCGAGTAGCTCCTCAATTGGCATCACGAGGCTGGGTGCACTCTCAAAAATGGCAACAGCGCATGCCGGCCCGGACGGTCACCCAACCAAGTGCTGGCCACACCCGACAGCGCTTAACTTCGGTGATCTGACGGGAACCGGTGTATCCACTGCGGCAAGACCGTTGCCTATATACTATGTAACAGTTCTGCACTTTGGTGTCTTCTTGTATCCCCTGGTTACTCAGTGAATCACAAATTAAAATTTGCACCAAACACAAGTTTTCTCATTACAGACGCTAAAAATCAGCAGAGAGAGTTGTTTACTCAAAATATCAGTGTGATTTACCAGTCTTACGGGAGTGTTGGGTCTGTTGCACGTGCATATTATTAAAGGGCAGAATTTGGTGAGTGAAGTATTATGATGGTGCAGACTCACAAGTCTGTGGCGTGTTCGACGAGCAGCTCTGCGGATTCTCCGGAACGATCCATGATGGCGCACACCTCCTCGAAGCTTCGGTCCACCAGCGACACGCCATCCCACTCCAGTACCTATGGGCACAGCAATGAGTACACATGAGATTCGTTCGGATCTACAAAGCGAATGACGAAAATATTTGTAAACTTTGCGATGATGTAATCAAATGGCTCTGAGCACTATGGGACTTAACATCTGTGGTCATCAGTCCCCTAGAACTTAGAACTACTTAAACCTAACTAACCTAAGGACATCACACACATCCATGCCCGAGGCAGGATTCGAACCTGCGACCGTAGCAGTCGCGCGGTTCCGGACTGAGCGCCTTAACCGCGAGACCACCGCGGCGGGCGATGATGTAATCAGCACTATGCTAGACATCCCTCGATAGGCTGTTCTGTTGATGAAATTCTGAAAATTTTCTTCGGTATATGCGGCGTATGACAATATTTACAAGTAACTGTGTTTGTAATGGAAATGCCGTGTGGCTAGGGCCTCCCGTCGGGTAGACCGTTCGCCTGGTGCAAGTCTTTCGAGTTGACGCCACTTCGGCGACTTGCGTGTCGATGTGGATGAAATGACGATGAAAAGGACAACACAACACCCAGTTCCTAAGGGGAGAAAATCTCCGACACAGCCGGGAAGTGTTTGTAATTAACCAGTTTAGGAAAACTATTGGAATGAAAGCTGCTGCGGTATGTGAGATTTGAGCAGACGCTTAGTTTCTGTATTGCTTACGTGTCACAGCAATATCGGTGTGAGTGGTTCGTAGAAGGGCGGAAATAATATTACTGCAATATCAGAATAGTCACGGTGAAGGGCGACGGGAGAGGGCACCTCTCAGAGTGACTAAGGAATTGTGGAGGGCGTTGACGAAATGGTTGAAGAGAAGAGACTGTCCAATATGATGGCACTTGCACTTTTATGACAACAACGAAGTGGAAGCAGCTGAACTAGGTGATTATCATTCTTTTACCATGGCATATTTCTGCAACAGATGTATACAAAAACTAATTCCGTGCAGTGATAATGCTTCAGCAACGGTGATAATTATATATGAAAGTAAGACAAGGATAATGCAAGCGTGTACGACGTACAGCTTTCTCTATAAATCACTGAAGCGCATGGCGTAGTGTAGTTTACACTGTAAACACATTACGATTTCTTTCGATTCCATTGGCTTGTGAAACGCGAGAATAATTTTTGCTTAGATGCACCTGTGCGCACTGTAATTAGTCAAATATAGTATTCGCGATTCAAAAAATGGTTCAAATGGCTCTGAGATCTATGGGACTCAACTGCTGTGGTTATCAGTCCCCTAGAACTTAGAACTACTTAAACCTAACTAACCCAAGGACATCACACACATCCATGCCCGAGGCAGGATTCGAACCTGCGACCGTAGCAGTCGCACGGTTCCGGACTGAGCGCCTAGAACTATTCGCGATTCCCATGACATAAATATGTAGCGTACTATAGTATACGAGGGCTATTAGGAAAGTTAGGAACGATAGGTTGCGAAATGGAAACCACAATGAAAATCAAAACTGTTTTATTTGCAGCAGTCAGGTACAACTTCGAGCTACTTATCTCCTTAGTCGCCGATTCGACTTGCACGTTTGTCGTAGCGTTGTACCAACTTTTCAATACCCTCTTTACAGAAGGCAGCAGCCAGTGTTTTCCGCCAATTCTCCACGCTGGCCTAAAGCTCGTTGTCTGTGCCAAAATGTTGTCTTTATTGGTTCAAATGGCTATAAGCAGTATGGGACTTAACATCTGAGGTCATCAGTCCCATAAACTTAGAAATACTTAAACCTAACTAACCTAAGCACATCGCACACATCCATTCCCGAGGCAGGATTCGAACCTGCGACCGTAGCAGCCAAGTGGTTCCGGACTGAAGCGCCTAGAACCGCTCGACCACAGCCGCCGGCGTATTCATAGCCAGCGCTTCATGTGAGCAGAGCTGACACTCAGAGGGAGACAATTACGGGCTGTATTGTGGGTAATCAAACATTTCCAATTGAAAATGATGCAGTAGCATCTTCCTTGCCCTTGCAGAATGCGGCTGAGAATTGTCTCGAAAAAGAAAGCGCACGACAGTTATACAGGGTGGTCCATTGATCGTGACCGGGCCAAATATCTCAAGAAATAAGCGTCAAACGAAAAAACTACAAAGAACGAAAGTTGTCTAGCTTGGAGGAGGAAACCAGAGGGCGCTATGGTTGGCCCGCTAGATGGCGCTGCCGTACGTCAAACAGATATCAACTGCGTTTTTTTAAATAGGAACCCCCATTTTTATTACATATTCGTGTAGTACGTAAAGAAACATGAATGTTTTAGTTGGACCACTTTTTTCGCTTTGTGATAGATGGCGCTCTAATAGTCACAAACATATGGCTCACAATTATAGACGAACAGTTGGCAACAGGTAGGTTTTTTAAAGTAAAATACAGAACGTAGGTAAGTTTGAAAATTTTATTTCCATTTGTGAACTTCTCATTTCTGAGAACGCATGCTGTTACAGCGTGATTACCTGTAAATACCACATTAATGCAATAAATGCTCAAAATGATGTCCGTCAACCTCAATGCATTTGGCAATGCATGTAACGACATTCCTCTGAACAGCAAGTAGTTAGCCTTCCGTAATGTTCGCACATGTATTGACAATGCGCTCACGCATGTGGTCAGTCATTGTCGGTGGATCACGATAGCAAACATCCTTCAACTATGCCCACAGAAAGAAATCCGAGGACGTCAGATCCGGTGAACGCGCGGGCCATGGTATGGTGCTTCGACGACCAATCCACCTGTCATGAAATATGCTATTCAATACCGCTTCAACCGCACTCGAGCTATGTGCCGGACATCCATCATGTTGGAAGTACATCGCCGTTCTGTCATGCAGTGAAACAGCTTTTAGTAACATCGGTAGAACATTACGCAGGAAATCAACATACATTGCACCATTTAGATTGCCATCGATAAAATGGGGGCCAATTATCCTTCCTCCCATAATGCCACACCATACATTCACCTGCCAAGGTCGCTGATGTTCCACTTGTCGCAACCATCGTGAATTTTCAGTTGCCCAATGGTGCATATTGTGCCGGTTTACGTTACAGCTGTTGGTGAATGACGCTTCGTCGCTAAACAGAACGCGTGCAAAAAATCTGTCATTTTCCGGTAATTTCTCTTGTGCCCAGTGGCAGAACTGTACACGACATTCAGAGTCGTCGAGATGAAGTTCCTGTTGCATAGAAAAATGGTACGGGTGCAATCGATGTTGATGTAGCAATCTCAACACCGACGTTTTTGAGATTCCCGATTCTCGCGCAATTTGTCTGCTACTGATGTGTGGTTTAGCCGCAACAGCAGCTAAAACACCTACTTGGGCATCACATTTGTTGCAGGTCGTGGTTGACGTTTCACATGTGGCTGAACACTTCCTGTTTCCTTAAATAACGTAACTATCCGGCGAACGGTCCGGACACTTGGATGATGTCGTCCAGGATACTGAGCAGCATACGTAGCACACGCCCGTTGGGCATTTTTATCACAATAGCCATACATCAACACGATATAGACCTTTTTCGCAATTGGTATACGGTCCATTTTAACGCGGGTAATGTATCACGAAGAAAATGCCGTCCGCACTGGCGGAATGTTACGTGATACCACGTACTTATACGTTTGTGACTATTACAGCACCATTTATCACAAAGCGAAAAAAGTGGTCCAACTAAAACATTCATATTTCTTTACGTACTACACGAATATGTAATAAAAATGGGGGTTCCTATTTAAAAAAATACGCAGTTGATATCCTTTTGACCTACGGCAGCGTCATCCATCGGGCCAACCATAGCGCCATCTGGTTTCCCCCTTCGAGCTAGACGAGTTTCGTTCTTTGTAGTTTGATGCTTATTTCGTGAGATATTTGGCCCGATCACTATCAATGGACCACCCTGTATAATGTTGGCTGCATAGCTTCAGGCGAAATTTCTCACCAGGCCCTCGTCTTGGCGGGAGACACTATTGTTCTAGGGATCTTATGTGCTCCCTGTGTGCTCAGAACTAAAAAGAACGAGGTAAGGTGATCGACGGGCATACTAGAGACACTGCCCAACACACCTGTGCAAAAGTTCATCGGATTTTCGTTGTGGTTTGCATTTCGCAACCGATCGTTCCTTAGATTCCGAATAACCCTTGTACCATGGTATATAGCATACTCCGGTTCTTGAAACTTCGTGCGTCTATTGTCGAAGAATACTAGTTGTCTATTTTCAGTTGTTTGCAATTTCAGGTTCATGAAGATTCCCTTGACGCTCTCCAGTGAGTCAAAAGAAACCATTCGTGCTTCTCTTCTTTTAATATGTTCAATATCCCCCTGTCAATCCTATTTCGTGTAGTGATAATATTCTAAGTAAGCGTACGACTGTTTTGTAGGCAATCTCCTGCACAGACTGACTGAATTTCCCTGTGTCCGCCGATGAATGTGTTTCTCTTTGTTCACTTTAGAATGAGTCTATGTGATCATCAAATTTCATATAACTGCTGTGGAACGCAGCAGTGCAGGGATTTTGCGGGGTAAGTCCTCGTTAGGTTTCCGACACTATGTGGCACTAGACATTTAAGCACAGGTCACGTAATATCCCTGTGGTTTGTGTGTGCGGAAATGGCGGCCGATAGCGCCCCAGCTGTTTTCCGTCACGTCCAGATGAGGTGAATCTGGTGATCGGTAGATCAACGTGAAGTCGCTGTCATGCTCCTCAGTCTGTTACAGGATGATTCCAGTCTTTTGAGATGGACAACAAGTATCCTGATGGAAGATACCATCGCCCTTGGGGAAGACATCAAGCACGACGGGATGCAAGAGGTCCGCAATAATGGTCGACAGCTCTCATAGTGCATTCGATTACTACCATTTGTCCTACGGAAGTCCGGTCAATGTTGCCCATAACACAATGTTGCCTCCATAGGTCGGCTTTCGTGTCACGGTGAACGTTGCGAGCAGCCTTTTGCCTGGATGGCGGCGTGCTTCCATTGATTAACGGTCGACCTATGATGATCCCGCTGCAATATTTACTGACGATGGGCCAACATGAGAACACGAGATGGTCATCTGTTGCAGCGCCACAGTATGTGCTACACTATACGCTCCGAAACGCTTGTCCCTGCACTAGCATTGTACTCTACCGGCCATTAAAACTGCTACACCAAGAAGAAATGCAGATGATAAACGGGTAATCATTGGGCAAATATATTAAACTAGAACTGACATGTGATTACATTTTCACGCAATTTGGGTGCATAGAGCCTGAGAAATCAGTACCCAGAACAACCACCTCTGGCCGTAATAACAGCCTTGATACGCCTGGGCATTGAGTCAAACAGAGCTTGGATGGCGGGTACAGGTACAGCTGCCCATGCAGCTTCAACACGATACCACAGTTCATCAAGAGTAGTGACTGGCGTATTGTGACGATCCAGTTGCTCGGCCACCATTGACCAGACGTTTCCAATTGGTGAGACATCTGGAGAATGTGTTGGCCAGGGCAGCAGTCGAACATTTTCTGTATCCAAAATGGCCCGTACAGGACCTGCAACATGCGGTCGTGCATTATCCTGCTGAAATGTAGGGTTTCACAGAGATCGAATGAAGGGTAGAGCCACGGGTCGTAACACATATGAAATGTAACGTCCACTGTTCAAAGTGCCGTCAAAGCGAACAAGAGGTGACCGAGACACGTAACCAATGGCACCCCATACAATCACGCTGGGTGATACGCCAATATGGCGATGACGAATACACGCTTACAATGTGCATTCACCGTGATGTCGCCAAACACGGATGAAACCATCATGATGCTCTAACAGATCTGAATTCATCCGAAAAAATGACGTTTTGTCATTCGTGCACCCAGGTTCGTCGTTGAGTACACCATCGCAGGCGCTCCTGCCTGTGTTGCAGCGCCACGGGTAACCGCAGCCATGGTCTCCAGGCCGATAGTCCATGCTGCTGCAAACGTCGTCGAACTGTTCGTGCAGATGGTTGTTGTCTTGCAAACGTCCCCATCTGTTGACTCAGGGACCGAGACGTGACTGCACGATCCGTTACAGCCATGCAGGTAAGATGCCTGTCATCTCGAATGCTAGTGATACGAGGCCGTTGGGATCCAGCACGGCGTTCCGTATTAGCCTCCTGAACCCACCGATTCCATATTCTGCTAACAGTCATTGGATCTCGAGCAACGCGAGCAGCAATGTCGCGATACGATAATTCGCCATCGCGATAGGCTACCATCCTCCTTACACGAGACATCACAACAACGTTTCACCAGGCAACGCCGGTCAACTGCTGTTTGTGTATGAGAAATTGTTTGGAAACTTTCCTCATGTCAGCACGTTGTAGGTGTCGTCACCGGCGCCAACCTTGTGTGAATGATCTGAAAAGCTAATCATTTGCATATCACAGCATCTTCTTCCTGTCGGTTAAATTTCGCGTCCGTAGCACGTCATCTTCGTGGTGTAGCAATTTTAATGGCTAGTAGTGTTCTTTACATGTCACAGATGGCTGCCTACCCTGCTTGCGGACAAGCCAAGGACCCGTGTTCTGTGACGAGTGGTGCACATCCAAAACCGTGTCACTCACTGGTGGTCACTGTCCTTTAACGACTTTATACCAAACGGCGTCTGTGTGTTTGGGGGGTGGGTGGGAAGGGAGGGCGACAAATTGTCATTTCCCATTGTAGTCCACTGAAAACATGTAAATGTGGACAACCTACAAAGGACCTACTATGACTTCAACTCACATTACTTTAGACTTCATGATGCCTCACATTGCGCGACAGCTGTGCTGTGCGGAACTGCGGTAGTGAGAAATTTGGTAGAAAAGTTACTGGAGGACGAGGAACAATAGTAGTGCCATCCAAATGTCCTGACCTTATCTCAACGAATTTCTTCTTTTGGTGTTATGTTAAAGACAATGCTACAAAACCACAGACAATAAGAGCTTGAAACGAGCTTTTTACAACGCTTTTGAAGACCTGATTCTAACAAAGGAGTGTGCAACAAGCATGCCTAAGAGTCCGAAATCGTCTGACGAAAAGTATCAGCAGGGATGGAAAAAAATTTGGGATAGGATGTTATAAATTATATGGTACCTTCAATAAAGTGTTCAGTTATATCAGAATTCCAGTTGTTTGTTTTGTATTCGATTAGGTTACGACGGATAATGACTTTCAGCCTACCTTGTCGATTATCACGACAGAGCATGGTGAGCAGGCAACCATCTTCGCCGGTTCCGAGACGGTCGTTCACAGGCGCCGGTCCATACCAAAATGCCTTCGAAGTTGCTCATGTCAGTGGATTTCCCCATTTATGCCCCGTATAGTTGCCAGAATGAACCCCATTTGTGTTTATACCATTTATATACATTTCTTACAGCGTCACGTGCCTACGACGCGAGGAGAACCCATTCAGTGTCACTGTGGGTACTGCTCAGAATATCTTGGTTCGTCAGTACATCTGTATGAACTGAAAGGGCCCAATTGTGACTCGTTAATATACTATTCAGAGAAGAGTAAGCGTCTTGTTTTGCATCTTTCGAAGTAATTTACATTTCTGAACACGCAAAATCAAGTTTCCAATTTTTACACCGCAATGAAAAATTTAAGATTTTACGGTATGTCATTTTGTTGTTTTCGTGATTACTTTTCTCTTTTTGTTACATATAGGGCCTCTTACTATCGAGATGACAGTCATACAATTGTCTGATGTTATATGTCTGACGGTAATATTTTTGTATCTAATGGTTGTTTACGTTAATTAAAGAATCTTCATCCTTGGACATTAACTTTTACCGATAAGGAGACTGTATAAGCGGACTGCTTTCCGTGTGAAATCATCTAGCTTTGTTTGTATAGTGTTTTCTCTGAGAATATTAACGGGTGCTTGGCAGAGCCACATAACATTAGGCATTGTCTTACCTGAAAATGGCAGGGTGAACTATGAAGTAGGCATCAGAGTGCTCAGGGGCAATACAGTAAGCCTGCGTGATTAATTTCGAGTCTGGCCTGCAGTTTTGCGGCTTTTCGCTTGTCACGCTGTTTTATGTAGTTGTAGCACGAGAGGGAGTTTAGTGAAATTTTCTCTTCCTGTACTTGCCGCCACAAACAAGCTACAATTTAGGTGTGTTATTTCTCGCAGTATTGCCTCCTTAAATGAGCTGAGTTTGGGTGTGGTTTCAGTCGTAGTTAGCTTAGCTAAAAGTAGATCTAAGGAATCGGTCCGGCAAATGTAGCAGATGAGGAGGGGAAGTTAGAGATGGGATGATACGTACAGTCGTATGACTTTCGGGTACATGAGTCAGTACTTAAAAATGTGGAGCAACAGCATCAACGACGCATAGCAAACAATAAGATCCAGAAGCAGAACCATGTGCAGCAAGAAGACAAAAACTGATTGTCGCATGCCAATCATAGATAATGTATATAATTGGAGCTGTTGCATAAACTATAGTGTAGATATTGTAGACGTACGATTGATTAATGGATCCAGTAGGTAACCGAAAGAATACTCTGGCGTTAATACAAGCGCATGATAATTTTATGCGAGTGTAAGTTGTCTAACTAGTGGATTGGAACTTAGTTCAGTTACAATGTTTGAGAGTCCGGTCTGATACAGAAATATCTTGAGCAAAAATTCTAAACTATGGATTTGGGTAAAATTCCGTTTCAGAAAGGAAGGCTGAGTTTCAACGGAGTGTGAATAAAATTTTAGGCTGACGGAGCGTTAACATATTATGAATTTAAATCAAGTTTTTTTAGGAGTGCTGTAATTCAGACGAGATGGTGCCACGGCGTACTGAATTGCTGAAGACGACCTTCTGTAAGAGAATTTACTTGCTTTAACTCTGGAGTCGGTTGCACACTCACAAGATGCCAGATAAACATTCGAGATGTGAGCTGAGGGTCTCAGAGGTTGTTCTTTGCCAACATATTCGTCATTGGAGAGTGACTGGGAAACTAGCTACGCTGTACGATATGTCTGGTGCTTTGTTTGCAAGAAATCTACTGATACTGCGAATCCGATTCGTTTATCCTACGATGCCAAATGGAGAATAGAGCGTTGGACCGATGCAGCTGCTTGTGGCATCTCCGCCTTTCATAGGAAAAAACAATTCAGTGGATTTCTCTGTCCCTTCTCCACGTCGAGACCTTTTTTCCAAAAGCACATTAAAAATGAAGAGCTTAAGAACTTAGAAATTTCAGTTTATGAACACAATCTCACAAATAACACACAATAACAAATAAAAAAAATGGCTCTGAGCACTATGGGACTTAACATCTATGGTCATCAGTCCCCTAAAACTTAGAACTACTTAAACCTAAGTAACCTAAGGACATCACACAACACCCAGTCATCACGAGGCAGAGAAAATCCCTGACCCCGCCGGGAATTGAACCCGGGAACCTGGACGCGGGAAGCGAGAACGCTACCGCACGACCACGAGCTGCGGACACACAATAGCATTTGGTGAAACTAAAATCTTGTCTTATGCTTTTACATACTCGGATTCTACAGAAATTAGAATACGCCGCAACAACTCCAAGTGGGACAGGGGATATTACACTGTCCAATCGCATTAATGTGACCACCTGTCAAAAGCCTGAATAACCACTTTTTGCAGAGCGGGACGCTGCGAGACATGCAGGAAAAAGTCTGGAAGCTACCGACAAGGATATGGAGCCATACTGCCTCCAGTGACGTGGACAGCTGCTTTTCATGAGGATCCATAGCGGGATCAGCCCGATTGAGGTGGACCCACGGATTCTTGATTGGGTTAAAATCCTGGGAGTCTGGTGGTCAGGGAAATACGTTAAACTTGGCCTGGTGCTCCTCGAACGACGCACATACACTGCGAGCTGTGAGAGACGTTGCATTGTCCTGCTGGTAGATGCCGTCATGCTGAGGATAAACAAACTACGTGTAGGGGTAGACATGGTCCACATGGATAGATACATACTTGTGTTGATGCATTGTGCCTTTCAGAATGACTAGCTCACTCAGAGAAAGCTGTGAAAACATTTCCCAGACCAGAACACTTCCGTCTCTGGTCTGAACGCGTTTGCTTTCAGGCGTTTTATGTTGTACACGCCATCGGCCATCTGTCCGGTCGAGCGTAAAACGTGATTCATCTGAAAAGAGTGGAAGCATTTCTGAAACGGCTAAGTTTGCAGACTGTTCGAGTGCTGCCGTGTTTAAAATATTCTGTGTACGGAAAAATGGTGCTATTAAAATCCGAGGCCGAGGCAATTGTGGTGCACGACGAAGCCATTGAGGACAGGGATGAACGACAATTGAGGAGATGTGCGCAGGCCAATAGATGTGCAACTGCTGAGCAGCTGAGCGCCTACGTGAACTAATGGGATACAACAGTATTTCCACCGGCCGGACTGGCCGAGCGGTTCTAGGCGCTTCAGTCTGGAACCACGCGACCGCTTCGGTCGCAGGTTCGAATCCTGCCTCGGGCATGGATGTGTGTGATGTCCTTAGGTTAGTTAGGTTTAAGTAGTTCTAAGTTCTAGGGGACTGATGACCTCCGCTGTTAAGTCCCATAGTGCTCAGAGCCATTTTTGAACAGTATTTCCTAAACGACTGTACAGCGAATGTTGCTGCGCATGAGCCTCCGCAGCAGGCGCCTGATCCATGCATCCATACTTACAGCTGTTCATCGGCGATGAAGGCTGGAATCTACTCGCCAGTACCACAATTGGCCTCCACTGGACCGTGTGTATACCAACGTTGGTCTTCCAACATTGCTATTACAACTATGTTCGAAAGTACACCTACTACCTTTCATTGCACATTTATCATGTGAATGGACTGCGAAAATGCACAAGAATCTTTATGTACAAGAAGTGCCGTGAAACGGGCGATTTCAGTGACACAACGTCGGGCATTCGAGAATTTTAATCACAAGCGTAGTCTGTGGCAACGCATGTGCAGCAGCAGTGCATAGTGGAGTGGGGGATGCCGGTCCTCATGAGATCATTTGAATCTAGTAAGGAGACAGCGGAACACGCTTGTAGCTTAGACGTCAGAATGGAATACATTGATTACAGGTGTTAACAATACAGCAATCTGCCACAGATTTGGACCAAGGGATAAATATTCTCATAAACTTCTTGTATTAAACTGTTTTTAACTAATCGAAAAGTAAATGTTTTATAAAACAATTTGTGGAGTGTTGTGAAGTTCGAAGCAGCCAGAGGTGGGCCGAAGGTTGTCAAAATTTTAGTGCTGAATTTTAGAGCACTAATAAGTGAGTCTCGGCTCAGATTTGGTCTGGGACATATTATGTGTAACTTAAGATGAATTTTAGATTACTCTTCGACTGCTGGTGTGGCTAAGTTGGTCGGTATTTGAGATACAGTCCAGGAAGTTTGGAAATATACAAAATAAAGAGTGAATTTTGTATAATGTATGTAGCCTGAGTGATGACAGGTGTCAGTGATGTATTGCCAGTTTGTAGATGTATTTTTTTTTCAATTCTAGAGTACAGCATATTTAGCTGCCTCGAATAAATATTAATTAACTAGCGACATGCCCCGAGTTTGCACGATTAGTACGAAGTATCTACTTGTTTGATCTAGCGCTAATAAATTATACACTAAAACCTATCTCCTAAGTAGGTCTGTCAGTGAAACCATATTTAAATCCCTACAGTAGTTCCTGAGATTGGCCTTCACATACACATATACAGAACATATGGCGGGGGACTATAATTTATAATATGTACAGATATCACTCTCCTCTCTGGAGTTGCGGCGACTTTTACTTCACAACTTTTTCCGCCAGGTATGCCTCCTCTGTAGCTGACCAGCTCATAGCTCCCATCAGTGCCACGTGACATCACTTTAAATGCCAATTAAATATGAAGCAGATAACAATATATATGTTGCACACTCATCATTAATGTAATTATAAGTTACATACAATGACATTTCTGTCAATCAGTCTACCCACTAGTGAAAAACGCTAGAAATTCTGTTAAGTAGTTCCCAACACTAGACGTACGGAAACATATAGAAAAACACGGTGCCGGACTTTCAGTAATTTATATGGAAAGACACGGCTTCATTTTTTGGCTCCGTATCTCAGTCGGTAAAAAACGGAACCATAATAGGATTGCTTTGTTGCCTTTCCGACTGCATGTCTGTCCGTCTGTGAAGACTCCTTTTCGTCAGAAACTGGTAGAGGCACGAAGTTTAAGTTTGTGTCAATTACTAAGTTACGCAGTTCCTTGGCGGTGTAAAAAATAAAAAATAAAAAAAGCATCAACGTGAATAAAATAAAAAAATGTGGCCATTTATATCATACATTTTGATACTTGGAGCCTCAATCACCAAAACTTATAGATGAACTATTTACATGCGTGTCGGGCATTTTGGTCTAGCGGTAATGCGCTTTCTTCGAAAGCAGAGGTCGCGAGATCGAATCTCGGTCGGACAACAGATTTTTTCAGTCTTCGTTTTAATCCAGCCTTCACGTCTCAACGACGTGAGGAGTCGACAGTAATGAGAGGTCGTTCCTATTGAGGAACTGGGGTTGGTTGGGCACACGCAAATCCCCGAAGTGGCGCCCAACATAAATACTTGGACCTGGCGGCTGACCCGCACGAAATAATAATTATTATCTGAACAGATAATTAAGTTTGTACGGAACTTTCAGACCTCGTCGTACTCTCACTTGCCCGATTTTTTTAAGACAGTAGCACTGTAACACACAATTTAATTTAGGCAACAACATGCAAAAAATGTTGTCTGTAGACAATAAGTGCTGCATCTGTGAGGGACGAGGAGCTGCACCAAATTGAGTAATACGTATTTTTCCGAGGCTGTTTGGTACTCTTAAGCACTACATTTGAGTTGTAGCTCCCTGTGCGATGTGTTCGCCAGAAAAAGTTTATAGTGACTTCAGTGCCGCCTGAGGGCAAAGTGTTAGGGTGGATCTATTAAAAACCACAGAGGTAGCTCCTAAAAAGTTACAAAACACTAGTCAGTAAATATGTGATGGATTGTGTCATAACATCGTTGTTCTGAATATTCGCTAGTTTACGTAACTCGGTTACTATGATCTATGACCATTTGTGATCGTGTTCCAGAAATTAACAAAGAGTAGAGTACGTTTACTGTCCAAAATGTTATTTGCGTGAACCTGCAATCACGTAGTTTCCATGTGTGAATGCAAACTTTCTCATGTGATTGCCTAGCGTTGTTGCCCTTGGATCACGGGCTCCTGGGATCGATTCCCGGTCGGGTTGGGGATTTTCTCTGCCCGGGGACTCGGTTTTTGTGTTGTCTTCATCATTTCATCATCATCGTCATAGACTGGACTGCGTAAAAAATAGGAGTTTGAAAAAATTGCGACTTTGCAAGGGCGCTGATGACCGCGCAGTTGAGCGCCCCACAAACCAGTCATCGTCATAATCATCATCATCATC
Organism: Schistocerca nitens; assembly: GCF_023898315.1. NCBI lineage: Eukaryota > Metazoa > Arthropoda > Insecta > Orthoptera > Acrididae > Schistocerca > Schistocerca nitens. The sequence goes on along the minus strand of NC_064617.1, from coordinate 439,968,060 downwards.
ATCATCATCGTGTGACTGCACTAACATCTTGTCTAGGTTTCGTCGAGAAGCGATGTTTCGACAATTTTCAGGTCGTCATATCTTCTCGCATGTTTCTCCGTAGGTTTCTCCCGATATTGTAAACGGGTTCCACAAATGAATAGGTGAATTATTCCTATAAAAGTTGTAAGAGTATGTGGGTACAGTACAAGCGACGCCTCACCTTGTCACCTTGCTGTAGTCCACCTTTCTCTGCAGGCCCGCCCGGAACAGTCCACACGATGTAGGCGAACAGCCGTCCGTCGGCTCCCGTCTTTCCTCCGACGACACGCATTCCAAAACCACGAGCTGCAACATATAAGTGTGATGGCGTTAGCTCATGGCGCAGGCAGGGGATCGGCCGCATCAAGTGTACATCGCACCACTCAAACATAAGTTGGTTATGACTCTACCGACAGAGACTTTTGGCAAGTGGTATCCAAACTATCGTTACTAGTAAATGTAAGTTTCAACTATAAGGCATGTAATGTATCTGGAATCATGACAGATCGATACTGATATCAAAAACACATCTTCAGCTACTGATCACTACGTGCTGTAAACTGAAATACAACCAAAGCTTACAGAACAAATTACAGGAGTAATACCACAATATTCGAGCACAACATGTTCACATCTCTAATATCACAAATTTGATATGAGTTGAGATACACTACCGAATCAGAAGTATCCGGACACCCATTAGCGGACATTAATATATGGTGTGCCCACTATTCGCCTTTATTACAGCTTGAACACTTTCGATAAGGTATCTGAATGTCTGGGGGAATGGGAACTCATTCCTCTTCAAGAGACGGACGCATTGATGTTGGGCGCTGGGATCTGGAGCAATGTTCCCGTTGTAACTAGTGCCAAAGGTGTTCCCATGGGTCCAGTCGGGATTCTGGTTCAAATGGCTCCGGGCACTATGGGACTTAACTTCTGAGGTCATTAGTCCCCTAGAACTCAGAACTACTTAAACCTAACTAACCTAAAGACGTCACACACATCCATGCCCGAGGCAGGATTCGAACCTGCGACCGTTGTAGTCGCGCGGTTCCAGACTGTAGAGCCTAGAACCACTCGGCCACTCCGGCCGGCTCGGGATTCTGGAGAGGCCAGTCCATCTCAGGGATTTTAGTATCCACAAACCATTGGTTCACAGATCCTGCTTTATGGTAGGTGACTGTTAACGCTGATACAAACAATCAACATTTCTGAACTGTTTCTCTACTGTACGCAGTACACGATATTGTCAAATGTATTCATATCCTCCCGCATTTATCGTTTCCTTAAACGCAATAAGGGACCACGCCCTAACCACGAAAAACACCGCCATACTGTTACACCACTTCCTCCGTACTTCAGTGTTGGCGCTATACCCGGAGGGCGGTAACGTTCATTGTGTACAGGTTGGGCCATGAGCTCACTCATATCAATACCTATACTTGAGGAACCTCTTTGGATTTCGTTGTTTAGCTACGGTTTCTGTGGCGTCTCATGAGGTAGCGCCTCTGCGGCACCTCGAGCGACGTTTAAGCGCGCACGAAATTCACACAAGGGTGCGTCTGCTGGGGTTGAGTAACGCTCAAAGAGTCTTCCTGGATCGCGACCTGGTATTGCCAGCCATGACTTCTGCATGCTCAATTTGTTTGTGGCGTATTTACTTTGCGTCTAGTGGAGAGTCGACACTTTCCTCAGTCTGCGCTGCGCCGAATCACACTCTGATGGTAGACCTGCCTTAGCCAGGTTACAGAAAACCTAGGGGCCTTGTACAAAGATTTTGATGATGAGGACCATGTTCTTATAGTAGCAGGAGGAGGAAACAGCCTGTCTAGCAGTTCGGACTATAGTATTAGATGTGACCTGGATGTAATAGGAGCAGCAGCAGCTCACACTCGTGCGGGTTTTGTGGATGTTTTGCAGCGCCATGACCAGCCCTGTGTTAATACGGCTGTCAACCGTGTTAACAGAGAGCTAGAGGCGGGGGGGGGGGGGGGGGAGGGAGAGTTACTGTAGGCAGAAACTAAATCTCATATCTGTGGTGTTGATGCAATTGGGAGATTGGGGGCTACACTAGTCATGGCCTGCACCTGAGTAGGAGGGGAAGGATAGATTAGTTGATCTTCTTGCAGAAAATGTAAGGGGGCCACATGCACACAATACAAAATACCTGTGATTACTGGAATAAGAGGGACACATTTTTAGGTTAGAGTCAGGTTACAGACAGAGAGTATTGAAAGAGATTAAGTCAGAACAGTGCCATAATGTCTGTAGCAGTATCCAAAGAAATAAAATTTGTATGTTTCATCAGAACATTAGAGGATTGAAAAATAAGATAGATGAGCTTCTTGTATGCCTAGAAAATGGGGTAGATTCTGAAGGTATAGATGTTTTATGTCTCTCTGATCACTATGTAACCGCAGGGATGGAGAAGTTAAATTTAAGGGATTACAGATTAGCATCTTATTCATGCAGGGTCAACATGGAAAACGGAGGAGTTGCTACTTATATAAAAACTGGACATAAGGTCAAAAATATTGAAACAAATAGTTTTCGTGTAGAACAGATCCTTGAAGCATGTGCTTGTGAGTTGCTACTGCAATATACTTCTATAGTTATTGTAACAGTCTACAGATCACCTCAAGGTAACTTACTTCTAGTCATGAAAGATCTAGAGGCATGATGCAAGAGGACCTTCGTCCGCGACATATGTGGAAGAAGGCCAGGATAGAAAAGGTGCTACCAGGAAGAGACGGCAGGGTAAGGACGATAACACTCCGGACAACAGAAGGTCACATCATTAGTCGTCCTGTGCAGCTGGTCGTACCTTTGGAGGTCGACCAGGGTGGGGAGGATGTCACAGAGTGATGCACTTCAGGCAAGTGAGAGACTGTTTGTTTACTCTTAGGACAATGTATCTTTGGCTTGTTGTATGGTTGGTTCTGTGACTATGTATTAAAGTGTTTTTAGACTGCTAATCGCTGCTCTACTGTGATTCACGACATAAAGAGACAAAGAGAAGCAGTTAGTGGTTTGTGGTGATGTTAATGTAGAGTTCTTAAAAGATACGGATAGGAAAAATGACCTAGAATCTTTGTTTGGCTGTCTCAATCTAGTATCTGTTGTAAATTTCCAATTCGTGTGCAGCAGGATAGTAGGTCACTTATCGATAACATTTTCATAGTTCTCAGGCAGAAACAATTATTTTGTACCCAGTAGTTAATGGCCTATCTGATAATGATGCACAGTTAATGGAAATACCACATACAGCACCTTATAGCCTTCAGGTAGGTACATACAAGGCAGGGAGGCTTATTGATGCGTACAGGGTGCAGAGTTTTACGAGCAGCCTAGAAGAGGTAGAATGGGATGAAGTATACACAAAAAATGATGCTGATGCCAAATTCAATTTAATCCACCGTAAATTTGTCTCAATATTAGAGAGTTGCTTCCCTGAAACGTTATCCAAAAAGTCATTACAAAGTCAAGTAAGCCATGGATTGCTAAGTGAATTAAGATATCGTGTAAGAGGAAGAGGGAAGTATATGGACAGGCCAGAATAAGTCAGGATCCGACGTTAGTTGCTTACTACAAAAGACACTATAAAATTTTGAGGAAAGTCATTAAGAAGTCGAGAAGCTTATGTGTTTTGACAGAAATTAATAATACGGATAGTAAGATTAAAACTATATGAAATATTGTCAAACGGGAGACGGGGCAGCCTGCCAGCGCACAGAATACCATAGCAATAAAGCTAAATAATGATGTTGTGAGTGATAATTCACAAGTTGCAAGTATTTTTAACAATCACTTTCTGACTCTAGCAGCAAAAGCAAGGTTAAAGGGTTCAGTTGCAGAAGCAAAAAAATATGTTAAAAAGTCATTCCCCAGGACTTTAGGCTTTTAGAAATAGCGCCTACATCCCCCACTGAAATTAAGGGAATTATAAATATACTGAAAAACAAGAGCCGATGTGGTCTCTAACAGAATTTTGAAGAGTTGTTCTAATTTAATAAGTGGAGCCCTTTGTGATACACAGGGTGCCCCAAAAAGAATGACCCGACTTTAACTTGTAATAATATTGAGACAAATGTCACTAGGTAACTGAAACAGCGCTAGATGTAATCGGAATGGTCTCGAGTTTCAGAAAAAATCCGCTAGATGTCGCTACGAGCACTGACCTGGAGCGTGCAGCCAGTCTCGCGCAATATGGCGTCCGCATAACAGAAGGCGTATTGTGTTATTGAAGTTAATCGTACTCAATGAGTGTTCGCCGTTCAGCGGACGTTTCATATTCGATTTCGTGCTAAACCATCAATACCAAAGAACATTCGACGGTGGTATAAACAGTTTGAAGAAACAGGGTGCCTCTGTAAAGGAAAAAGTCCTGGCCGGCCACGCGTTCCTGAACAAACAGCGGAACAAATCTGACGAGCATTTGAGCGGAGCCCCCCAAGTCTACGCGTCGCGCTAGCTGAGAACTTGCGTTACGGCGAATGACAGTGTGGCGTGTGTTACGGCGTCCTTAAGAAAAAAAAAATTAAAAAAAAATGTGTGTGTGAAATCTTATGGGACTTAACTGCTAAGGTCATCAGTCCCTAAGCTTACACACTACCTAATCTAAATTATCCTAAGGACAAACACACTCACCCATGCCCGAGGGAGGACTCGAACATCCGTCGGGACCAGCCGCACAGTCCATAACTGCAGCGGCCAAGACCGTTCGGCTAATCCCGCGCGGCCGACGTTTAGCACTCAAACCATACCGGTTACAACTGGTACAAGCCATTCGAATTACTGACAAAGCGAAGCGAGCGGACTTTAGCAATGCTATTCTAGAGGACATGGAAGATGACACTTTCATGTCACGGTTGATATTCAGCAATGAGGCAACTTTCCATATTAGCGGCAAGGTTCACCGTCTTAATGTGCGTATATGGGGGCTCGAAAATCCTCATGAACGTGATTCGCCAGAAGTGAATGTTTTTTGTGCTGTTTCGCAAAGCAAGGTTTATGGACCCTACTTTTTTGAGGAAAACACCGTAACAGGACAATCACATCTTGCAATGCTATGGAACTGGTTATTTCCACAACGTGACTCTGGCAATTTCCTCTATCAGAAAGATGGAGCACCACCGCACTGGCACAACAAAGTGCGCAGGTTCCTCAATGCCAACGTGCCTCAACGTTGGATAGGGCGTACAGGATCACGAGACCAGGCTTCACACTCTTGGCCTCCTAGGTCCCCTGACACCATGTGATTTCTTCCTGTGGGGATATGTTAAACAACGTGTTTACGTTCCTCCCTTACCTCATGACATTGATGAACTAAAAACCAGAATATCAGCTGCTGTAGCTTCAGTGACCGAAGACACGTTACATTCAGTTTGGGATGAATTTGGCTATCGGCTAGATGTCGTTCGTGGAGCCAGTGGAGGACATATTGGACATTTATGATTGATTTTTATAAACTTCTGTCTTTCCTGAGTAATTTAGTATGCAATTTGTTGGAGTTAAGCCCTTATTCCCAATAAATAATTCTATTTAAAATCGGATAATTATTTTTTTTTTTGGACACCCTGTATGTAATGCTTTACTGGCATAGGGAATTTTTCCAGACAGATTGAAATACACAATTGTTAAACCTCTTCATAAGAAAGGGGACAAGAGTGACTTAAATAACTATAATCTCATTACTCACTTCATTTTCTAAAATATTCGAAAAGGTTATGTATTCAAGAGTAGTCTCACATTTAAGTTAACATAATTTACTCAGGATGTCATAGTTCGGATTCTGGACGGATTACTCGACTGAGAATGCTATCTACACGTTTACTCATCAAACAGTACAAGGCAAAAATAACAAATTATCGCCAGCTGGTATTTTTTGTGATCTTTCCAAGGCATTTGACTGTGTGGATCATATCACACTCTTAGAAAAACTCAGATATTATGGAATTGAAGGCTGTACACACAGCTGGTTTGAATCATACTTAACGAACAGAAAGCAAAAAGCTATGCTGAATAACACAAATAATGTTGGGATGGTGGTAAATTCTAGTGAATGGGGAGCTATCACAAAGGGAGTCCCACAGGGTTCAATTTTGGGTCCTCTGCTGTTCCTTATTCATGTGAATGACCTCTCACTTAACGTTCGGCAAGCAGAACTAGTACTTTTTGCAGATGGCACGAGTGTTATCATAAATCCCATTCCAGAAAAAGCAGCTGAAGATATTGTTAAGGATGTTTTTCAAAGAACTATTACGTATTCCTCAGAAAATGGATTCTCCCTTAATTTTGAAAAAAACTCACTATATCCAGTTCTGTACACCGAACAGAGTCATACTGACAACTGATATAGCATATGAACAGGGCTCAATTAACAGGGTAGATTTCTCCAAATTTTTGGGTGTTCACATTGATGACAACTTTAACTGGAAGAAGCATATTACTGAGCTTCTCAAATAATTAAGTTCAGCTTCTTTTGCTCTTCGTATAATCGCTAGTCTCGGTAATAAACAGATCAACCTCCTAACGTACTTTGCATATTTCCATTCAATAATGTCTTATGGAATAGTTTTCTGGGGTAACTCACCACTTAGACGTAAAGTATTCATTGTACAAAAAGAGCAGTGAGAAAAATTAGTGGTGTTTACCCACGGACGATATGTAGACACCTATTCAAGGAGTTAGATACTTTAACTGCACCATCAGAGTACATATATTCGCTGATGAAATTCGTTACAAATAATCCATCTCAATTCGCGAAGAACAGTGATGTTCATAGGTACAACACTAGAGGGAAAAATGACTTTTCCTATCCGTTATTGAAGCTGTCAGTTGGTCGAAAATGAGTACATTCTTCAGCAACAAAAATCTTTGATCATTTGCGCAACAGCATAAAGTGTCTGGCAGGTAGCACATCAAGTTTTAAACCTAGCTTAAAATCATTTCTTTTGGACAACTCCTATTCCATGGACGAGTTTCTGTTTCAGAACTAGTAAAAAAAATTGTACTTCTAAATGTAGTTGCATGTGTAAAACTAAAAAATTCAGTAATATTAATATTAGCACTTTTCATGTGTGTGTGTATATATATCTTGTAATCTGACTTGTTCCACATCATATCGATAAAATAATCGTGAAAATGGTCTACGGAACATGACATAACTAAACTAAACTGTTTCCTGGTGCCTCTGGGTGGCGAACGAGGCCACGTACACCAAGGCAGGCAGACCTCGACGGGGGCACTTCCGTGTTTACTGAGCGTGTGTCATCAGCTCAAAAAAATGGCTCTGAGCACTATGGGACTTAACATCAGTGGTCATCAGTCCCCTAGAACTTAGAACTACTTAAACCTAACTAACCTAAGGACATCACACACATCCATGCCCGAGGCAGGATTCGAACCTGCGACTGTAGCAGTCGCGCAGCTCCGGACTGAGCGCCTAGAACCGCGAGACCACCGCGGCCGGCGTGTCATCAGCGGCACATCATATTTCTGTACTAGTTACTAGTATGGAACAGACATCCGACATTACCTTAGAATAGATTATATGGTAAGCATGATCACAATGACCACACATGTTAACTGACTGATTCTATTTGTTTACATTGCATATGATAACATGTTATTCTGAAATATCTTACATCATTGTTCCACTGGACTGTACAACAAACGAAAGTGCTCACGCAAACTATGACGGTGTACCCACCGTTTGGCAGGTTTACTAATCAATGTATATTTTGATCTGAAGACAGCTTGTACGTAAGCAGTAACTAGTTAAGAAACAAAATTGCGATCTTGACTGCCACGGATTTTTCCAAATCCACACCGTCAAACTTCTCGTGACAATGACGCATTTCATATCCACCCAGAACATCGCCTGTTACCATTGCATTGTAGACATTTCGCGGTACCACAGAGATTCACACGGTTCTTTAAAAGAAGACAGAGCTTCACCAGAGCTAGAGTCCGTTATCTGTGTACCTCACTGTCTTCTCACTGTGCGCATTGCTGTATATGTAACCGAATTGGCGTAAGTTACTCATTCGCCGAGATGCCTCGACGATGTGTGCATCATGTATTCTGCTGGGGTCCTACTATTTACAAAACTGTTTTAGGTGCAGAGAGAGACTAGGCCTATAATATGAATGTTGATGTTCTACGTGGTCAAACTGTGCTTCGTGGTGGACGTTTACATTTTACTTTAAGTGACGTCGAAGTTGTTCCTGGAACAGCACTGCTTAACGTCGTATTGATTCTGTATTACGTTCATTGTTACAAGTTTGGAAAACTTTCCGCCTTATGATTTGATTGCTTATGGAACTTTTACGATTACTCGATATGAAAAGGCGACCCGAACTGATATTTCCGGCAATTTTTTATTGATAATCGTATGTGTATATGGGCACGTAGTAAGTGTAAATTATCGAGAGACAACAGTGTATTGCATTTATTTGGGCTATGAAGTTTAAACTGATTGGTGATATGACTTTCTACAATAGTATTTAGGAATCTGTAGAAGTTAGAGATGTAACATAATAGGACAAAGAAAAGAAAAGTCTCTGGTAATCCATCAAGTGGGACTGCAGCCGGTCACGTAGTACTTGAATAATGATGACAAAACAAGCTGCTGTATTTTGATCTAACGTCCTTTATTCTTTTTTAAAACGTGCCACCAGTTTCGACACCACATGGTGTCATCTTCAGGCCCCGAACGTAACCTGTCATCCACTACCGTTTCATGTGCAATGAACAGAATCGTATGCAGTGGACCAAAATTAACATGTTGGGCTTATTATTGCCACGGAACGTACGAAATCCAGTTAATTTTGGCCCGTTGCATACGATTCTGTTCATTGCACACGAAAACGGTTGTGGATGGCAGGTTACGTTAGGAACCTGAAGATGACACCATGTGTTGTCGAAACTGGTAGTAAGTTTCAAAAAAGAATAATCGACGTTAGATCCAAGTATAGCTTCTGGTTTTGTCATAATTTTTCAAGTAAGAAAAGAAAAGGTCGTATGGAATGGTTGGTTGGACTCCGTTTGTTCAACTGTCTATCTGCGACAGGTTTTCCTCCGCCACGCACAACTTCTCTTTTGCTAAAGTTGTTCGAGAATTTTGTTTTATGCGGATTTGTTGTGCGTGGGTAATGGTGTTTGATGTTTGTATGTGTTCTGATATAGTGATGTCAGTCTTGTGTCATATGGTAACGAGAAAAGGGAGAAGATGAAACACTGTGCCGGGACATTGTCTGTTTCTATCGAATAACACCAACGGGTCCACAGACGGAAGGAGAACTATCTGCGAATACAAGGTCGCATGCGCTTGTTGAAGAGAAACTGCGGGAAGTTTCGGAATTGGTTTCAGGACGTAAAGTCTTATTGTCAGGAAACTTGCCGGCGAAATACTAGCGGTGGAAATTTCTCCCACCAACAGAATTAGAAGCTGCTGCCTTCGAGTCGAGAGCCACCGCACAGGCCTACGTTAGCAGCCTCGGCTAAGGCGGCCAGTAACAGGACAAAAGTCGGCGTAATTACGGTATCGTGTTGCCGCCTAATTTATAAAACGTTTAGTGCAATTCTGAAACGCCTTCAGGTGAGCCGATCCGTTGGTTCTGTTGAGCTGAATTCGGTTTTTCTATATTCTTTGGTACCTTTTATTGCCGGTGCATTCGTGGCTTTGAACTGGGAAGAAAGAACTATGTTTATTGTGCATTCATGCTATATTTCTGTATTCCTTTTCCCACTACTGATCATGTCCGATACACAGAGTGCGTATCTGCGTATGATACTTCAAAATGCTTTGGTTCGAGAAGACGAGCTCTTGTAATGGTAGTGGCAGATTTACCAACTTTTGTGTAGAGCTCGCTTAGAGTTACACTGGGCCAAAGAGACATTAGTGACCACAGTCAGCAGTTACTACGTGGGTTGGTACAAGTAGCGAGGACCTATTTTCTTTCACCTTTGGTGCTGCTTGTAGACTGAGGTCCGGTAGCTTCGAGCAGCACGGCACCCTGGGTATTCGGTAAGCGAACGCGTCCTTTCAGGTCAACTGTAGTAGTGTAAGTTAGAAATCTGCAAAGTATAGGATAGTGTAATTTCAGGTTCTACGGTGTTTATTTCAGTGGTAAACATAGTAAATTATACGAGGGACGTTTGAAAAGACCGTGCAAAAATAAAAACTACTTACGTTTTTGGGGTAAACATTTTTTATTTTTCGACGTAGTCTCCTTTTATACTCATACACTTCGTCCAACGCTGTTGTAATTTGCTGCTCCCTTCCGAATATTAGGAATTGTCCAAGTCTGCAAAATAGCTATTAGTTGTTGCAATCACCTCCTCGTTTGAATAAAATCTTTGTCCCGCCAGCCATTTCTTTAAATTGGGGAACAAATAGTAGTCGGAGCCAAGTCTGGAGAATAGGTGGAATGTGAAACGAGTTGTAATCCTATTTCCATTAATTGCTGTGTGCTAGTGCACTGTCATGATGGAAAAGGACTTCTTTGTGGTCCAATCGCCGGCGTTTTTCTTGCAACTCGGTTTTCAAACGCTCGAATTACAATGAATAATATTCATCTGTAATAGTTTTACCCTTTTACAGATAGTCGATGAGGCTTATTCCTTGCGAATCCCAAAAGACAGTCGTCATAACCTTTTCGGCCGAAGGAATGGTTTTCGCCTTTTTTGGTGCAGATTCTCCCTTGGTAACCCATTGTTTAGATTGTTGTTTGGTCTCAGGAGTATAGTAATGTATCCATGTTTCATCCACAGTGATGAACCAATGCTTAAAGTCCTGCGGATTCTTCCTGAACAGCTGCAAACCATCCTTGCAGCACTTGCAATCGTGGAACCCATCTTGCGGACAGCTTTCTCATGTCGAAATATTTATGCAAAATATTATGTACCCGTTCATTCGAGGTGCTCACAGCACTAGAAATCTCACGCACCTTAACTCTTCTCTCATCCGCCATCATATCATGGATTTTATCAATGATTTCTGGAGTTATAACCTCCACAGGGCGGCCAGAACGTTTAGCATCACTTGTGCACATATGGCCACTCAGAAAATTTTGAAACCATTTATAAACTGTTCTAATCGAAGGTGCACAGTCACCTTAATGTTTATCAAGCTTTTCGTTAGTCTCCTGAGGCGTTTTGCCTTTTATAAAGTAATGTTTAATCAACACACGAAATACTTTTTGGTCCATTTTTTGACAATCACTTGTCTCCCTTATTCACACGGATGCCAAACACAAAGAAATAGACCAATATGGCTGAACCTTGGTTTGCGTTCTTTGCAAAGACGCTACTAACTAAACATGACCTCGATGCGCGCCGGTGGTGCCATTCCTCGGACTTTGCACGGACTTTTCAAACGACCCGCGTACCGTGCAGTTCATTTCAGTTAGGCAGTGGTGTTACATTCCGTTTCTTTAGTCTGATCCTTTGTCCTACCGTATCTTAGCCACGGGTATCTCATTTCAGTTAATGTGGATCTCTTGTGAATATATTGTGCATTTTCTATGTATTCGTACTAGAATTATTTGTCTGTTGTCCGATTCTCTTTCATTTCGCGAGTTTGGCTTTCTTGCGAGATAGTGAATCGCCACCACATGCTTCTCATGTGGCAGACTGAGCTTTCAGCTCTGCTAATTCATCCTCTTTTGCTGTTGCCCTTTTAATAATCTTCCGTATCAGAGTGAATTTGTTTTATTCGAATATCTTTCTCGAGTTGTGTGTTTTACGTTGTGTTTCTTATCTTACTTGAATTAGATCATGTACCTTCTCGGCAAGTGGTGAGCTCTCAAAACACCATAATCATTTATTTAACTTCGTCGTTCAATCTAAATTCCTTATGACGCTCCAAATTGCTTTTGTTCCGAATGTTCCCGTATTTTTCGTATTTCCGAAGCTGGGAATTTCTATGCAAGTTACTGACAACGCCGTTGACCGGTAAAATCTTAGCCCGCGTCTCGTGGTCGTGCGGTAGCGTTCTCGCTTCCCACGCCCGGGTTCCCGGGTTCGATTCCCGGCGGGGTCAGGGATTTTCTCTGCCTCGTGATGGCTGGGTGTTGTGTGCTGTCCTTAGCTTAGTTAGGTTTAAGTAGTTCTAAGTTCTAGGGGACTTATGACCACAGCAGTTGAGTCCCATAGTGCTCAGAGCCATTTGAACTATTTTTTGGTAAAATCTTATATATGTTTGGCGTATAAAAGTACTCTTTCACGTTCTATTCTTCTCTCTACATAGACAGTAAGAATATTCGATAGCATGTGCTGTGTGCTCATCCTACATACTCTCCACGTGTTAAAACATGATTCATGAAGTGAGTATTGTATTGTGTAATGAGTATCAGGTATCAAAATTCCCCTGCAATTCTTATATTCATTTAATATCTTACTGGAAGTAACAACCAAAACCTAAAGGAAGAACCTACTGCTGGTTTCTAACTATCCTACCAGACGTGGAAGACATTTTGAACAGGCTGCGAACTAGGATGACGGAATGGAAACAAAACTTGAAGCGGTGGGGCTACATTACTGGAGATGCAACCTGCAAATGTGGAGAACTTCAACATAGATAAAAACTTTTGATCTGCCCGAAGTTGCCAGATACCTGAGCGCTGGAGGACCTGGTTTAAGCCAATTTCCCAGTAATCAAGACTGTCGAATTTTGGACTTCAAAATCAATTTGCATTAAGAAAGTTTAATGTGTATATTGTAGATATTATATCGTATTATTCTGAATTTGTAAGTAACTGTTCTGTACTGTCCTGGACGCGAAAATAACAATACCAGAAAATATATATTCAAATGTTTCTTAATTGCGAAGAAACTTACCAACCTACCTTCATCAAAGCCATCCGCTTATCAGAAATCTCAACAGTGATTTGATTTTTAACATTCTATTTTATGTACTTAATTCAAGAAACTCTATTCTGGTTCTGATTAAATGTTTATCAGAGAAATAATTTTCCAACAGTTCATTTTAATTTTAATGGAATTAATTATTCATCACCTTCTGACGGAAGTAAAGCTGTGAGGAGGGGGCGTGAGTCGTGCTTGGCTAGCTCAGTTGGTATGCCGGAACGGTAGCTGAGCGTGTTCGGTCAGAGGGCCGATTGTCCTCTCTAATAAAAAAACTGAGTAAAGGAATTAACGATCAGCTTGAACGGATGTCCTGTGACGTCCACCCAGACCAAACGAAATGAACAATACAGGACAAAATTATAAAAAAAATAATTGGTAGAACACTTGCCCGTGAAAGGCAAACGTCCCGAGTTCGAGTCTCGGTCAGGCACACAGTATTAACCTGCCAGGAAGTTTCTTATCAGCGCACACTCCGCTGCAGAGTGAGAATCTCATTCTGGAAACACGCCCCAGGCCATGGCAAAGCCATGTCTCCGCAATATTCCTTTTTCCGGTAGTGCTAGTCCTGCACGTTTCGCAGGAGAGCTTCTGTGAAGTTCGGAAGGTAGGAGACGAGGTACTGGCAGAAGTACAGCTGTGACAAGGAGGCAGGGGTGGTACTTGGATAGCTCAGTTGGTAGAGCACTTGCCGCGAAAGGCAAAGTCCCCAGTTCGAGTCTCGGTCCACCACACAGTTTTAACCTACCAGGAAATTTCATATCAACGCACACTCTGCTGCAGAGTGAAAATATCACTCTCGAAAGGAAGCGTAGGTGAAAACTGAGTAGAAATAATTCAACACTAATGATTTTGTGTATGCATTCAGCGCAGAAACGTTGTGTAGCAACACTACCTTAACTTCTAACCAAACGAGACATGTAAATGAGTCCCATATTACTATTCAGTAATTATTGTATTGAAGATATTATCGTCTCTAGTGGCATCTGACGGGCAATTTTATGAGAGTAGAGACTAGAATTAATAGAACTAACGGATTACTTGACAGACAATGTCTACACGGCCATTTAATTCTTGTATTCTCAACCACGCACGATATTCTTAAGGTGTAACTGGAAAACTGGAAGCTTGAAGTGAACTGAAAACCACCGCGCGATCGCCGTTTGATCTGTAACTAATAAACGTATATGTGAACTAAAAATATACTCAGTTTCTCTCAAAGGGACACTGTTTTGACCTTTTCTATATCGAATCATAATTAATGTCGACCGCATTTCTAAACGAGTAATGGAACACATCATTTATTTGCTATCATCTGTAATGCGATAATTATAATGTGCTGTCATGAAAAACTGTTGCTGACATTTGGCAGCTGATACATAATTTCGCCTACTGAACGCGTCGCCATACTGGGAAGCTGCCACCTGTCGTTTCTGTCCTCGATTGATGATTTTCAGGCTTAGTCACTTGCGTACCCTTTGCACATCGTTTAAATTACACATTCATCTGTAAATTAATTAAATCATTTATCGCATATCAATTAGGAAGAAATTTTTTAGATTCTTTCAAAATAACAATGGTTAACTGTTGTTCGAGTCTCAGTTCCGTACTTGAAATATTTTCAGAGATATTTAAAATTACCTAAAAACCAAATTTTATAGCTCACCACTGAAAATTGTCGTAGTTTTTATGGTCTTCAGACTAGTTCGCTACAGCTGTGCACGCTAGTCTATCCTGCGCAAGCCTCTTCACTTCTGAATAACTACTGCAACTTACACTGAGGTGACAAAAGTCATGGGGCACCTCCTTATATCGTATCGGACCTCCTTTTTGCATCGTAGTGCAGCATCTCGACGTGAAATGGACCCAATAATTCACCGGAAGCCCCTGCAGATAAATTGAGACATGTTGCCTCTATGGCCGTCTATAATTGCGAAAGTGTTGCCGGTGCAGGATTTTGTGCACGAACCGACCTCTCGATTCTGTCGCATAAGTGTTCGATGAAATATATGTCAGGTGATCTGAGTAAGCAAATCATTCTCTCGAATTCTCCAGAATGTTCTGACATGGCGCGTTGTCATCCTCAAAAATTACATTATTGTTTGGTAACATGAAGCCCATGAATGGCAGAAAATGGTCTCCAAGTAGCCGAACATAACCATCTGCAGTAAACGTAACCCATACAATTGTGGGGCCACCACCAGCTTGCACAGTGCCTTGTTGACAACTTGGGTTCACGGTTTCGTAGGGTCTGCGCCACCCTCGAACCCTACAATCAGTTCATACCAACTAAAATCGCGACTCATCTGACTAGACAACGGTTCTACAGTCGTCTTGGGTCCAACTGAAAAGGTGAAGAGCCGAGGATAGGCGCTACAGGCGATGTCGTGCTGTTAGCGAAGCCACGTCGGCCGTCTTCTACCGTAGAGCTATGGCGTATTTCACGGCACAGCCCTAACGGATACGTTCGTAGTACGTCCCACATGGATCTTAACGGTTAATTCACGCAGTGTTGCTTGTCTGTTAGCACTGACATCGCTACGAAAACGCCGCTGCTCTCCGTCGTTACGTGAAGGCCGTCGACCACTAAGTTGCCCGTAGTAATGCCTGAAATTTGAAATTTTTGGCACACTCTTGACGCTGTGGATCTCGGAATATGGAATTCCCTAACGATTTCCGAAATGGAATATCCTATGCCTCCAGTTCCAACTGCCATTCCGCGTTAAAAGTCTTTTAATTCCTGTCGTGCCACCAGAACCACGTCGGACATCTTTTCACATGAATCACCTGAACCCAAATGACACTCCGCCAATGCATAGCCCTTTTATACCTTGCGTAAGTTATACTAGCGCCATCTGTATATGTTCATATCGTTATCCCAGTACCTCAGTGTACATCCATATAAACCTGCTTACTGTATTGATCCCTTGCTCTCTTTTAACTGTTCTTTTCCACAATCTGATTTAGTACCACAGTTACGTGATATCCCCATTTAATCCTCAGTATTCTTCTATAGCAGCACATTTTAAAATCTTCTATTCTTATCTTGTCTGAACTGCTTGTCGTCCACTTTCCACTTCCTCACACGGCTACACCCTAGACAAATATCTTCAGAAAAAGCCTTTCTAACACTTAAATTCATAGACAATGTTAACGAATTCCTCTTTTTTCGAAACGCTTTCGGTGCTGTAGTAAAACTGTATTTTATGTCGTCTGTATTTAGGCCTCATCAGTTTTTGCTGCTCAGATAGCACAACACATCTACTATTTCAGTACCTTGTTTCCTAATCCAATTCCTATGCATTGCACATTTAATTCGACTACATTCTATTACCATTGTTTCACTTTTGTTGATGCTCATCTTACAACGTCTTTTCAAGACACTACCCATTCTCTTCAACAACTCTTACAAGTCATTTACAAACCTGAAAGTTTTTATTTTACCTTCCATCATTTTGATTACGTTTCCAAACTTTCCGGTAGTTTCCTTCGCTGTTTACTTATTGTACAGAGTGATAGCATCGGGGATACAGTCTTGTTTCACTTCTCAACTACTGCTTCTCTTCCATGTCCATCGACTCTTTCTTAGGGCCGTCTGGTTTCTGTATACAACCCTTCACTCTGTGTTTTATCCCTGCTACTTTAAGAATTTCAAAACTTGTACTCCAGTCAACATTGTAAAAAGCTTCCTTTAAGTCTACAAATCTATAAACGTAGGCTTTCCTTTCTTTAAGCTAACTTCTATGCAGAGTCGTAGGGTCCCAACTGTATCACGTGTCGCTACATTTCTTCGAAGCACAAACTGATCTCCCCGAGATAGCTCCCACCAGTTTTTCCATTCCCCTGAAGAATTCGAGTCAGCATTTTACGACCACGACTTATTAAACTTATAGTTAGGTAATATACATACCTATCGGCACCTGCTTCCTTTAAAATTGAAATTATTGGTGGCACAGTTTTGCCATGGCTGGCTCTCTCAACGATCTTAGTAATTCTGAGGGGATGTTTCGACTTCGATTTTTCAGTGCTCTGTCAAATGCTTCTCGTAGTATCTTAACCCTCATTATCTTCAACTATTTTCTCTTTCTTTTCTATAATATTGTCTTCAGGTTCGTTTCCTTTCACCTTTCCCTTCTTTGCTTAGTAGCCTACTGATTACCATCTGAGCTCTTGATATTCATATAGTTTCTTTTCTTTTTTCCAAAGCTGTCAACCACCCTTCCGAAAGGTCTGAGATATTCACAGAATTTTGTTACTTGTTCTGATGCGTTAAAAAAGTTCCGCGTGGATTGCTACGCTATCGTAAGTCAGAATATTTTTGATTACTGAATGTTGGTGATCTGGGCAGAATAGAGCGACCGTACCAAAACTGATAACTATTAGGGAATGTCAAACCCTTTATTGACCGTTAAAAGTTGCAGTTCTTTAGATACTCGTATCAGGTCGCTAATCCTATAGTTACGCTGTCTCCTACTGAGTGAATGTGAAATGTGAGTGAACGTGATAGTATAAACTATGAGGAAGCATGTGTTTTTTTCGTCAAGATCAGTGTTTTAGGGCGGACGTAGTAGCAGCTCATGAACTGTTAAAATGAGAATACAAATCAAACATTTTACACAAGAACTTTTTGTTACTTAGTAGGTTCAATTAGACTTGCCGTAAAGAAACTTCTTTACACGAGGAAATTGAAGGTTTTATGAACACTGCTGACACGTCAGTGCTGCCTATCTTATAAACTGATTTTCCAGGTGTGATCACTTTATACTTCGCTTCAGGAGAGTCCGTGATTTTAAGGAAACTCGCGGAGATCAAAGTCCAATAGACAAACGCCGCGCCGTCGCAGTCATCATTCAAAGATTGCAACAAAACTTAGATCAATAGACAATTTCAAAACCAAAATTGACCGACTTTTCTTTCTAAAACGTTTCAACGACACATGTCTGACGATGTAAAATGGTCTGGGCACTATGGGACTTAACATTTGAGGTCATCAGCCCCTTAAACCTAACAAACCCAAGGACATCACACACATCCTTGCCCTAGGCAGGATTCGAACCTGCGACCGTAGCGGTCGCGCGGTTCCAGACTGAAGCGCCTAGAACCGCTCGGCCACAACGGCTAGCTGACGATGTAAAGAGTGTTATAATTTTTCACGTGTACGAGTATATTACATGTGTTGCCCTTTTTTGTCTATGTAGTTTTACATTTTAAATGCCTCTCTTGCTGTGTACTAGATACATGCAGGTAGAAAGCATTAACATAGTGATTTGATAACGGTCTTCAGCGGTCGAAACCGATCGTGATTTAGGATTATTACTTAGATGGCTATAGAGGGTTGATAACTATCCTTCGGGTATTATAGACGAAATATGGCATAGTTTAAAATCTCGGTAACCTACGACTTATGAATTAAGCGAATAAGTCACGCCATTTCTTTCTGAAACAAACACAAGTAGAACAGAAACGAGATGTGTAATTAGGAAGATCGTTTGTTATTAATACTCTACATCACTAATGAGAAACAATAATTAAAAATAATCATCACGTTTGAAAATAAAGAAGAAATAGACAAATAGATCAAAATGTCCATATAAATGTAGCAGAAGCGTGCCAGTGAAGAACAACGCTTATTCTGGTCAACAATGCATGCTGCTATTTTGCATGCTGCTATTAGTATATATACAGAATGAACACACGTAACTGAAATCATTTTATAGCATCCGCATTAACAAATGCAATTCAAAATAAATTGAAAGCGAAACATCTGTCAAACGCTTTAACACAAACTCAGTAACGTTGGTAACCGATGCCAACACAGAAGAGGAAAGTTAGTTAGTTTCATGTTCCATGGTTCATTTGCACGATTAATCGTAGTGATGTTAATGACTACTTTTACGTTTACATTACGCATTCATATGTACATATGGCTTCTTGTTGACCATTCACAAGTTTTCTTTATCAATGTGAATTAGTAATTCCTATCCAGTAACTTTTACATACTGCAAAAATAGAAATTCTTCTACGCGGAACATAAAGATTTGTGAGAAGGAGAAATTTTTTCAGTTTGTTTTCAAATTTAATTTTGTTGTTTGTGTGACAATTTGTATCTTTAAGGGTTTCACACATTTTGTATCATTTGATAGGTGCTTAAAGAGTTTGATGGCAGCACTGTGCGCAGCCCTTTTCGTGCTAAAGACAACCTTGACGTGTAGTAGTGATAGTCATTTCTTTCTCCTGGTACTGTAATTACGTACATCACCATTCCCTTTGAATTGCAGTGTATTCTTTACAACAAACCTCATGACCTTCGTTTACTGTGCGATTCACTATCGGAAATTTTTCTTTTTTTGTTATATAGAGTTTCCACTTACTGTGATAAATACAAAGGATGAGCATATGTCTCTTGTAATCTGCTATTGAAGAACAGAGTCGTATGCGAAATGTCGACTTGCCTTTATGTGTCAAATGTCCCGATGTTCACGGAGACAGACACAGCCATAAAGAGGAACCTTAAAAAATAATGTACTGTACCGTGTTATCAATGCGGGCTGTGGTGCTCGTAGTCAGTAGTGCCACTGGCTACTGCAGTCTATGTGTGACACAAAAGGTGATCCCAAAACGCTATTTCTTTTAACGAATCTTGACAAAATTTATCGCAGCGTGTGAAAAAGCACAACAATTGACGGTTAAATTCTCAAACTCTCGTTTGTTTTACATTAACAAATTTCTGACGAGAGATATAGCCTGAGCACAGCCTATGTGATTTGCGGAAATGCACTAGCGATTGATGTCTCGAACAAATTTAATAGTTTTAAGGCGTAAATTACAAGAGATACAGCATGATGGTGGTTGTAAGCATACTCTAGTGTTACTGTCTATCCCGTGTGTATCGATAGTCACCGCTCTGGCGATCTAAGAGCCCAGTTGTACTCAGTAATGGCTTAACTTTCGTTGTGCGCGTGTAATGCA
This sequence comes from Schistocerca nitens, assembly GCF_023898315.1. Taxonomy (NCBI): domain Eukaryota; kingdom Metazoa; phylum Arthropoda; class Insecta; order Orthoptera; family Acrididae; genus Schistocerca; species Schistocerca nitens. The sequence goes on along the minus strand of NC_064617.1, from coordinate 439,948,197 downwards.
GCGTCGGTGCCGCGACTGCAGAACGCAATTTACAGTAATTTTGTTGAACTAATTAAAATTATTGCCAAGGATGTTGTGTACTTCGTATCAGTCCTGACGTCTCAGTATTGGTGATCCATCTGAGAATGATAATCCCGAAATTACGTGTCGTGTCTCGAGAACAACAATCAACCACGTCGTGTCGGTTGCGGGACAAGTAACGTGTACTGAACAATTATCATGGTGAACATTAAAAGTGTGTGTGTGTGTGTGTGTGTGTGTGTGTGTGAGAGAGAGAGAGAGAGAGAGAGATAATCAGTTTCAGTAAATATCACGAGCGTAGTTACTTTTCGTTCGGATATTGTACCATCAAATCATCAAACAGCTGCGTCGAAATCGGTGACGCATGGTCTCTTGAGTATTACTAACTACGCCACTAGAAATGATAAGTGACAACTGTAAGACCTGTGTCACTCGTCTAGACTTACAACATCCTGTTTGAACTATGGATTTCATGTGTTTGTGTGCAGGAATTTGTACTGAATGATTAACTTTTCGACAATAGACATTCCAACAGACTACGTGGCAGAGGCACCAATAATGATTACATATTTTACTTAATATGTTAGTTGTGAACACTGGAGCCCAAAAGTAATGTATTTGGTTACCAGAATATATTTTGATCTTGTCAGATAAACTTGGATATCATTGTGTGTGTGTTTGTGTGTGTGTGTTTGTGTTTCCTCAGCCACTTAAATGATAAAAATTACACTATTCCGCTTTTAGTTGCAGTCGGAGAAGCAAGACTGCGAGGAAACCAACCACATAGGGTTTAGGGATCTACTCGTGAAATGTCTAATCCTTTCCCTGTGTTTATGTAACCTCGTCGAGTGGTAAGGTCTTATGGGACCAAATTGCTGAGGTCATCGGCCCCTAAGCCTACACACTACTTAAGCTAACTTAAACTAACTTACGCTATGGACAACACACACACCCATGTCCGAGGGAGAACTGGAACCTCCGACGGGGGAGCTTCATGGACCGTGACAAGGCTCCTTAGACCGCGCTGCTACCCCGCGCGGCTTGTGCGGTTTATTTTGGATTAAGAAGGACTGGTAATTCATTTGTTTTAATCCCCGGGCGTATTATATGCCCTCCTTCAGCCAGATTGAATCAACCTCACATTATTCGATATTTCTAATGCGACTATTGATGCAACAGATCCCTATAGAATTGTTTATTAAAATTCATTGAACGATACTATGACATGAAGTTGCTGTCAGTTCACCTTTTGTGTTTCCAAGCGACGGGAGCTAATTCCGTGGCTGAGCACTGGACAGGATATTCTGAGCGAGCTCCTGCCTCCATAGTTTTCGCCAGGACTTAAAACTGTAGAGAACTCGTGCTGACAGTTGTCTCCACCCCCGCGTGGCCCGTTACATAAATCAGCGGCGCGAGCCGAGGGCTGCCTGCCACGAGACGCCCTCTTTTTTTTTAGCAGAGAGCGCCGAGCGGAAACATAATAAGAAGATGGTTCGCGCAACGGGTGGTAATTCAGGGCCGTTGTCGCTCTAGATTTACTGGCCTCTGCCCGCTACCCAGAAAGTGCTCCCAGTGAGCGCAGGAAAAGGGTGGGGGGGGGGGGGGGGAAGCGCGAAGGAAAGAGGCAGCTACTCATTTACGACCACTTCTTGCTCCCGGGGCCTACGCAGACTGAGTTTCAAGACGAAGACGTCACTCGGTGTCTGACACATTTAAAATACTGGAAACGAAAGCATTCTGATAAAAATCGCAACTCTACAGAAACATTGTTTTGGTTGATGGCAGTCATAAGTTATTTCTGCCACTACATACCGATCTGTACAGAACTGATGCTGAAAATGTATTATATGTACAGATGCAATGATAAGATAATGTAATCATTACAATGGCGACAATATATAAATAAATATTATCTCTATACATTTAGCCGAATCATGCAACTCGAAATTAAATCACAAAATACGCATTAATTATCCTAAACAACAAAAACTCATTAATCCTCATTCATTAACAACTCAAGAAATGAAATGTCGGGTAGGTGTCGAAAACAAAGTGGAATAATCGTTCATCCCATTATTATAGGACCAAATTGAGAAGCAAATGTCCAAGGTCATTGAACGTGTCAATACATGAAATTACAACATAAAAGTAATAACAGATAAAAATAAATTGTTTATGAACCCGAAAAAAAGTCAGTCCATAAACTTAAGTAAACGCAATCAACAAGACAACAAGACACCTTAATTTTTCAAGGACTACAGGACAGAATAGAACGAGTGATGCACGAGGAAACTCTTCAGTTTCGATTTGAAAAGCGCGTGGATTACTGCTAAGATTTGTGAATTCGAGTGGTAGCTTATTGAAAATGGATGCAGCAGTATACTGCACACCTTGCTGCACATGAGTTAAGGAAGTCTGTTCCAAGTGCAGGTTTGATTTCTGCCAAGTATTACCTGACTGAAAGCTGCTTATTCTTGGGAATTAGCTAATATTGTTAACAAGAAATGACAGTAAGGAATATGTATATTGAGAGGCCAGACTCGTGAACAGGGGTCGACAAGAGGTTCGTGGGCTTACACCACTTATTGCCCGAGCCGCTCGTTTCTGAGCCAAAAATATCCTTTTAGAATGCGGAGAGTTACGCCAGAATATAATATCCTACGACATAAGCGAATGAAAATAAGCAAAGTAGACTAATTTTCGTGTCGAACCATCACCTACTTCAGATACCGTTCGAATAGTAAAAATGGCAGCATTATGTCTTTGAACAAGATCCTGAATGTGGGCTTTCCACCACAATTTACTATCTGTCTGAACACCTAGAAATTTGAAATGTTGTGTTTCACTAATCATATACCAATTCTGTGAAATTAAAGCGTCAGATTTTGCTGAATTGGGTTTTAGAAATTGTAAAAACGGAGTCTTACTGTGATTTAGCGTTAGTTTATTTTATACAAGCCATGAACTTAGATCATGAACTGCACTATTTGAAACCGAGCCAATGTTGCACACAGCGTTCTTTATTACCAAGTTAGTGTCATCAGCAAACAAAATATTTTAGAGTTACCCGTAATACTAGAGGGCACATCATTTATATAAATAAAGATCAGGAGTGGCCCCAACACTGATCCCTGGGGCACCCCCCACTTGACCGAACACCACACAGACCCCACATCAGAGCCATTCTCAACATTGTGAATAATGACCTATTGCCGTATGTTACTAATGTAAGAGGTGAACCAATTGTGAGCTACTCCCCGTATTCCACAATGGTCCAACTTCTGGAGCAATATTTTGTGATCAACACAATCAAACGCCGTATTTAAATCAAAAAATATACCTAGCGTTCGAAAGCTTTTGTTTAGCCCATACAGTACCTCACAGAGAAAAGTGAATATAGCATTTTCAGTAGTTAAGCGATTTCTGAAGCCGAACTGTACATTTGATAGCAAATCTGTGATATAACATGATCAATTATCCTTACATACACAGCCCTTCCAATAACTTTAGCAAACACTGATGGCACAGAAACAGGTGTCAAACGGTCTACATTATCCTTTTCTCCCTTTTTATAAAGCGGCTTTACAACTGAGTACCATAATCGTTCAGGAAACTGACCATTCCTAATGGAAAAATTACAAATTTGGCTACATGCAGGTCTAACGTGTGCAGCACAGTACTTTAATATTCTGCTAGGCACTCCATCATAACCATGAGAGTCCTTAGTCTTCGGTGACTGATTCAATCTCCCCCTTGTCGGTATCACAGAGGAGTATTTCAGACATCAATCTCGGAAAGGCATTTGCCAAGAGAGTTATATGATTCCCAGTAGAAGCTTGATTTTTATTTAATTCGCCAGCAATGCCCAGAAAATGATTGTTAAAATACTGTACATATATGCAATTTATCAGCAACAGAAATATTTTTACTGCGAACTGACATTATATCGTCGACCTTGTGCTGCTGACCAACGCTTCCTTCACAACCGACCATATGGTTTTAATTTTATTCTGTGAATTAGCTGTTCTATTTTCATACCACATACTCTTTGCCTTCCTAATAACATTTTAAGCACCTTGCAACACTCTTTGTAATGGGCTACTGCAACTTGATTGTGACTACTTCTAACATTTTGATATAATTCCCGCTTTGTTCTACATGATATCCTTATCCCACTAGTCAGCCACCCGGGCTACCTATTAATGCTAGTACCCCGTTTAGAACTTTATAATGGAAAGAAACTCTCAAAGAGCATGAGGAATGTGTTAAGGAAAGCACTATATTTATCATCTATGTTATCGTCACTATAAACATCCTGCCACTCTTGTTCCTTGACAAGGTTTAAAAATCTCTCTGTTGCTGTTGGATTAACTTTCCTACATAGTTTAGAATTACATGTGGCATTTGTTTGAGTACAAAAACCTTTTAGTGTTAAAATTTGTGCATCATGGTCTGAAAGGCCATTCAAGCTTTTACTAACAGAATGCCCACCTAGTAATGAAGAATTAATAAAAATATTGTCTACGGCGCTGCTACTGTTCCCCTGCACCATTGTTGGAAAAAACACAGTCAGCTTCAGACCATATGAATTTAGGAGATCTACCATCATCCTTTTTCTTGCACCATCATACACAAAATTTATATTTAAGTCACCACATATAACTAATTTCTGGTACTTCCTACCAAGTGAATCAAGAACCCTCTCTAGCTTGAGCAGAAATGATCTGAAGTCAGAGTTAGGGGACCTATAAACAACAACAATTAGATGTTTAGTTTCATTAAATTCAACTGCCCCTGCATAACCTTCAAATATCTGTTCAGTGCAGTGCCGTGATAGGGCTAAGGACTCAAATATAATACTGTTTTTTTTACGTACATAGCCACTCCCCCGCCCTACAAGGAACTCCTTGTAAAACAGCCAGCTAATCTGTACTCTGGTAAAGGAAGCATCTGAATTGTCAAATTATTTAAATGGTGCTCATACATACAAATAATTTCAGAGTCAACATCTGTAGGCAGTTCACTAACTTTATCTCTAATACCTTTTATATTTTGATGAAATATGCTAATTCTTTCTCTACTTGGAAACTTGACATCCTCTGAAGGTGAGCCCTTAGAGGGACTTCCTTTAAGCAGGTATACCTATCATCTGACTTCAATCTAAAAAAGGTGCACCTCTAACACCAACTACTACAGGAATTTTTCCAGGAGCGATACCATCATCACCCACTAGATTGTCACCTATAAGCTTTGCCAGCCTCCCCTTCCCATACCAACTGAGGCGCAGGCCATGCCTAGTGAAACATGATCTGCTGATAGAACCAACTGGTACCACTGAAATGTGACCCATGCCCTCTGCCATCAGCGCCCTCTTCAGCCCCATGTTAACGCGCCTCAGAGCCGCATTAAGATGACGCCGATCATGACGCTGAAACAGTTGCACGAAATGCACATTCGTGCCACCAGTTTGAGTATCTATCATTACCGGGTCACCACCTACTTCATATTCCCTGTCCCTATCCAGAATGTTCCCAGTTCCACCCACATCACTACCTGATCCTCCTTCGTAAAATTCCTACATAACTTCCCTATGCTGTCAGTCACCTGAGCCAACCCTGCACTAGACTTAACAATCCTGGTACTCACTCCCCAACAGTTCCTGCAACTGCTGGCCCACACCTCTACCGTGCGAACTACCTAGCAGCAGAACCTTCTTCTTTCTGTTAGACTTTGCAACTGATCTATGCCTCCTAACTGCTGAGGACTGCTGCATGTTCCCTACATCTACAGCTAGTAGAGGCTCATCTCCACGCAACTCTGACAGTTGGTCAAATCTATTGCATTTACTCAAAGTATAACTGTCAGAATACGTCCTCCTCCTAGCTGCCTTCTTGCCAACTGCCAGTTCATCTTCCCCACCACCCTTCACTCTCCTGAACCTATCTTGTTCCTCCTTTGGGCGTTGTAACTGCACTTGAAGGGCACAGATCTTTCGCCCCTGTTCCTCTATCAACTTATTTCTACTACAATTCTGCATTCCCAGGGGCGGATCTCTCTAGAATGTCCAGTGGCTTCCCCACTGCGTCCCCCCCCCCCCTCCAATGAAAATAATTTGAACAAATCCCACCGGCCGGAGTGGCTGTGCGGTTCTAGGCGCTACAGTCTGGAGCCGAGCGATCGCTACGGTCGCAGGTTCGAATCCTACCTCGGGCATGGATGTGTGTGATGTCCTTAGGTTAGTTAGGTTTAATTAGTTCTAAGTTCTAGGCGACTGATGACCTCGCCCGCATCTCGTGGTCGTGCGGTAGCGTTCTCGCTTCCCACGCCCGGGTTCCCGGGTTCGATTCACGGCGGGGTCAGGCATTTTTTCTGCCTCGTGATGGCTGGGTGTTGTGTGCTGTCCTTAGGTTAGTTAGGTTTAAGTAGTTCTAAGTTCTAGGGGACTTATGACCACAGCAGTTGAGTCCCATAGTGCTCAGAGCCATTTGAACCATTTTGAACTGATGACCTCAGCAGTTAAGTCGCATAGTGCTCAGACCCATTTGAGCCAACAAATACCACACCGTAATCTACACTCCTGGAAATTGAAATAAGAACACCGTGAATTCATTGTCCCAGGAAGGGGAAACTTTATTGACACATTCCTGGGGTCAGATACATCACATGATCACACTGACAGAACCACAGGCACATAGACACAGGCAACAGAGCATGCACAATGTCGGCACTAGTACAGTGTATATCCACCTTTCGCAGCAATGCAGGCTGCTATTCTCCCATGGAGACGATCGTAGAGATGCTGGATGTAGTCCTGTGGAACGGCTTTCCATGCCATTTCCACCTGGCGCCTCAGTTGGACCAGCGTTCGTGCTGGACGTGCAGACCGCGTGAGACGACGCTTCATCCAGTCCCAAACATGCTCAATGGGGGACAGATCCGGAGATCTTGCTGGCCAGGGTAGTTGACTTACACCTTCTAGAGCACGTTGGGTGGCACGGGATACATGCGGACGTGCATTGTCCTGTTGGAACAGCAAGTTCCCTTGCCGGTCTAGGAATGGTAGAACGATGGGTTCGATGACGGTTTGGATGTACCGTGCACTATTCAGTGTCCCCTCGACGATCACCAGCGGTGTACGGCCAATGTAGCCAATGTAGGAGATCGCTCCCCACACCATGATGCCGGGTGTTGGCCCTGTGTGCCTCGGTCGTATGCAGTCCTGATTGTGGCGCTCACCTGCATGGCGCCAAACACGCATACGACCATCATTGGCACCAAGGCAGAAGCGACTCTCATTGCTGAAGACGACACGTCTCCATTCGTCCCTCCATTCACGCCTGTCGCGACACCACTGGAGGCGGGCTGCACGATGTTGGGGCGTGAGCGGAAGACGGCCTAACGGTGTGCGGGACCGTAGCCCAGCTTCATGGAGACGGTTGCGAATGGTCCTCGCCGATACCCCAGGAGCAACAGTGTCCCTAATTTGCTGGGAAGTGGCGGTGCGGTCCCCTACGGCACTGCGTAGGATCCTACGGTCTTGGCGTGCATCCGTGCGTCGCTGCGGTCCGGTCCCAGGTCGACGGGCACGTGCACCTTCCGCCGACCACTGGCGACAACATCGATGTACTGTGGAGACCTCACGCCCCACGTGTTGGGCAATTCGGCGGTACGTCCACCCGGCCTCCCGCATGCCCACTATACGCCCTCGCTCAAAGTCCGTCAACTGCACATACGGTTCACGTCCACGCTGTCGCGGCATGCTACCAGTGTTAAAGACTGCGATGGAGCTCCGTATGCCACGGCAAACTGGCTGACACTGACGGCGGCGGTGCACAAATGCTGCGCAGCTAGCGCCATTCGACGGCCAACACCGCGGTTCCTGGTGTGTCCGCTGTGCCGTGCGTGTGATCATTGCTTGTACAGCCCTCTCGCAGTGTCCGGAGCAAGTATGGTGGGTCTGACACACCGGTGTCAATGTGTTCTTTTTTCCATTTCCAGGAGTGTACTATTCACAAACCTACGACAGAGCCCACACTTCTCACTCGTGGTATAATTATACAGTTACTGAAAAAAAAAACTCTACGTCTACGTTACATAAGTTCAGTTACACCAGTAGAACTATTTACAGAACTAACAATAGCGCTCTCGAAATTCTCTGACTACTAACAAAGCAACTACTTATATTAATACTACTACACCACAGCTAATACCAATATCAACAAAACTTCACAAAATTATTAGCTAAAACCAAAAACTCAAGAGGCCACTGGAAGATAAAACACTGAATGAAAATTTTACTGAAATATTTCACTAGAAACAATAAGAAACGTCAGCTGTAAACTAAAGCACGAGATTTACCAAACGACTACAACGCACAGAAAACTCTAAAAAACACAGCGAGCGAACGTTTCCAAAAGTTTGTAAATTGTTGTTTCGCCAAAAACAGCACGAAACACTGCTGAAAACTATTAAAGTTAATAGCTGTGTAACAGTGCACAAATAACTTTGTCAGTACTTAGCTTTATACGCGCTACAGCTGCAACTACACGCCGCAATATGTAAACACACTACTGAGGCGTGAATCTTGGACGAACGATGAAAGCACACTCACGAATAACGGACCACTCTAGTCAATAACACAAGAAGAAAGACTGAGATTAATGAAAATCCACTAATAAGTTACTTTTAAAGCAAATATTAACACAAAGAAACTTTAAAATAAGTAACTGAAGACTAAAACATTATAAAATATTGACGAGCAACTTCAACAGCAGTCCAGCACACGTGACGTCACGCCACGTCTTCAATGAGAGCCCTTGAAAGTCCTTGGAGTGTCTGTGATGGAACAGGACGACCACGAACACGCCTCTCTAGCACGTCCCACACATGCTGAATAGGGTTTAAATCGGGACTCATCGCTGGCCAGTCGTTAGTTTCAATGTCCATGCTTTGAAAGACGTCCCTGGTGACCCCCACCAAATGGGCCTTGGCAAATCATGCTTGAGAAGAAATTCAGGGCCACCACCTTATGTAGCAGCCACCACATGGTTCAACAGGATCTATTCGATTTACTGCCTGGCGGTAATGCGACCAGGGACTACGAGATGATCCATAATGGCGTCAACAGAGATGTCTTTCCAAAACATCACAGAATCTTGATTGAAACTATCGGTTTCCTGGACAACATTTGGCAGGTACTGCTCACCGTAGTGCCTCCACATACGAACAAGGTCATCACATTGCGTCAGAGGAAATCTGGACAAATTTTTCCTTTGACGGAGTTGCCAGTTGACTTGGGAACGCCGGAAATGAAGGCGAATTGATATTATCACGTAAAGCGGAGTAGTCGAAAAGACCTTCTGGGCTGTAATTACACAATCCTTACACTACGATCGGTCACTGCGCTTCCGCTGGCCCTTCTGAGATCATCTTGCAGTTCTCTGGCGGTAGCCATGTGATGCCCCAACGCACAGAAGATATTGGTCTACACTGTGGTTCTAATGCGTCGGCAACTTTGTCCGACGATATGTCTGCGTATAAGGTGTCCACAATCTATGGATGACAGATGGAGAGACATTCTCATCTGTAGCAAGACGACAGAAAATGCTTGCTTCTTGGATCAAACAGACTGTCCTTGCAATTTTCACTGCATTAATAAGTCGCATTACACGTACTTGGTTAAGTAAAACGTCCACAAATGACAAATGCCATACGTGCTGCTCACTAGAGAACACTGGAACTCCAGTACTCACTTTCTTCGGAGGAGTTACTTGACACTGTAATGCTTAACGCGGCTGATAGATGACGAATGACTTTACTTGTTGCATGCACTGACAGCGAAGTTCTCAGGCTTTGCATGACAACAAGTACCGCTCGTATCAATACAGAGTTAATATACCGAAAGTTGATATGTGTTCCCATAATTCTTTTGGGCAGTGTATGATATCGGAAATTATTGTACAACTGAGTAGTACATGCTGAATAACACGAATGAGAAAATTAATGCCGGCAAACAGACAAACAAATGATGATGATTTCAGAAAAATTGGATTATTTATTCGAGAGAAAGGGCATCACAAATCCAGCAAGTGAAAAATGCGTCGGTCCACCTCTGCCTTCTTGCAAACAGTTATTCGATTTGGCATTGACTGACAGAATTGTTGGCTGTTCTTCTGAGGGATATTGTGCCAAGTTCAGTCCAATTGACGCGTTATATTGTCAGAATACCTCAACAGGTTGAAACACCCTGTCCATAATGCTCCGAAGGTTGTCAATTGATGAGAGATTCGGCGACCTTGCAGGCCAAAGAGGGATTGGCAAGCACAGAGACAGGTGTGTGGGCGGGAAAGTCTTACTGAAATGTAAGTCCATGATGGCTTGCCATGAAGGGCAACAAAACGGGTTATAGATTGTTGTCGACGTACCACCATGCTATAAGGATGCCATGGGTGAACTGCTATACAAAGAAATGACACCCTAGACCATCACTCCTGGTTGTTGGGCCATGTGGAGGCTGATAGTAATGTCTACATCGTCTCCAGACAAGTCTTCGGCCTGGTGACTCATTGACTTGAGTAGAATTGGATTCGATGACGAGTCCCACTTCGAATTGAGCCCCAACAACAAGTGTGGGCGCGTCTCAAGACGCCTTGGACAGCAGTGGGATACAAACCTGACAGTCTCTCACCCTACAGGCCCACAACTGGGAGAGGTGGTCCTGGGTGCCATATCTGGACCAACGAGAGGTCAGGTGGCACGCTCTTCTCACATGAGAGCAGATTCAGTCTGGGTGTAGGGCGCGCAAAATGCCATGGCTACTAGATGTGCAGCTGGCCGGGGAAGAGTGGTGACAGCAGCAGTGGTGGGGGGCGGTCAGAGCGCTGTAGGCGAAGCGCTGAGCGCTGGATGGGAAGTACGATTCTAAACTGAAGCCCACACTCACATTTTATTGTAAATATTAAGTGGGGCCCCTCCAAACCCACATTTGCATGGTGACCGTTCAGAAAGGTCTATTGTGACCTCTGCTTTTGGTATCATCTAAAAAGAATTTCGCCAAAAATGCAGCGATTTATTTTCGACTCGGTTGTTAACCAATTTTAACGTTCAGAGAAGCGTTATGAGTGGCGAATTTTGAGTAAAACCTACACATTTTTCCTGTTGTGATGTCAAAATTTGCTTCTTTTGTCAAAACACAGTGGAGTTTATACTGTCTCACCTCACTAACAAGTTTCGCAGACACAGCTGCAAGAGAAACTGAAACAGCAGTTTATTAAGTTTATTAAGTGGGGAACTCAGTAAAAATAAAGTCAATAGCTTATAAAAAAGCACATCCTCGGTAAAAAAAACGAGTAATGTCTTTACATATATTGTTCCAAAACCCATAGCCTTTATCGTTTTACCAGTTGTCGAAGGCCTATAAAAATTACATTCTTCCACCGAAAAAGTCTGTAGTTATGAAGTTTTACGTAATAACGATATTCTAAAACACTTTCCTCTTTGCATGCTGTGTTTTGCCAAGATCTCATTTTGATATCTGAAGCCGTTTATGAAATATGGGGAAATTCTGCATATTTCTCTCTGGTTTTATCGCTGGCGATGCGCGATCGCAAATGAGAGTGCTACATCAGATCCGTTTCTTCAAGATTGATGACAGATAGATACCTCTGCCCAAGTCCAAAGAAAAATTCAATACGTTGGCTAAATTTCATACTCAACAACCTATTGGGAATATGCACCAAATGAAAAATCATACTTCTCCGAATTCAGCGCACTTTCTTATTTTCACGTAAATATAACAATAACTATGACCATTAACGAAATGATGGGCACATAGTCATAACCCTGACATGTAAATCTATAAGTAAAACGAAAATGATTTTTTTACCGAATATTTTATGTAAAATCATTTGAGAATGACTGTCGGGTGCCCGCTTCGGTCTGTAATCGCTGACTGGCCGGAAGGTGGAAGACTCTTATCAGCCTCCCATTCCGAACCAACGAACGAACTCGCCAGCGCTTTCGACGAAAATTGGTCACTGCGCATCGGCCACCGTCTCCTGAGCGAGCTATTCTCATTCTGGACAACCCCTCGTATGGCGAGAGGTAATGCACCTATGAACATTGCCGAACATGATCCTTTCGGTGAGCGAAGGGTTAAGGTATGGGGATCCATAATGCTGCACAGACATACTGACCTTCAGATCTCTGAACACGAGCTGTGCGGGGTAGCCGCGTGGTCTTGTGCGCTTTGCCACGATTCGCGCGGCTCCCCCTGTCGGAGGTTCGAGTCCTCCTTCGGGCTGGGTATGTGTGTAGTCCTTAGCGTAAGTTAGTTTAAGTTAGATTAAGTAATATGTAAGCCTAGGGACCGCTGATCTCAACAGTCTGGTCCCATAGCAACTTACCACCACCTCAACCAGATCATCGGTGAACGTTATTGTGACACTGCACCCTTTACGTTTGCGCGTCTTTTCAGGGGTGCATTCGGCTATGACTTCATCTTTATGGATGATAAAGCTGAACGAACGACTGCATGGAAGAGCGCAGATGGAGAAGTTCTGGGAACGAGAAGATATTCTACGAGCGGACTGGTGTCCCCATTCCCTCGTCTTAATTCCCATCGAACATGTGTGGGATTCTTTGGGGAGACATACTGCAGCACAACAATATGTACCAATCACTACGCAGTTGTCAACCACTCTGGAGGAGTAATGGAACGCATTACTACAAGAATTCCTTACGAGCTTGTGGCCAGCATGCGACACATTGCAGAGCATGCACTGCCGTTCGTGCTGATCATATCCTCTATTACGATTGATCTCCCATCGTAAATTGCGGTGACTTCAGTGTTATTACTGTCAATGAATAAAAGTATTTGTGTACTTCTTCGTGATGTACAGTTTTTGCTGTGCGCCCTCCGCACCCTTCCGATTGCCGGGTCGCAATCTGCGCTTGGCTGTAGGGACCGCTTTTATAGAGGGCGTTATACGAATTTTAATCTCGGTCGCTTCTTCTTTAACGCTGTCCCAGAAACCACTGGTCGTTTAATAATAGATGTCTCATAGACTGCAGTCCGGTGTCTGTTTTTCCAGAGCACATTCTGCTACTGCTAATTCCTCAGTACACCGTAGGCAAAAACACCTCTCGTGTTCATTAGTGCGCACCGTCTGTCCGACATACTCGTAAAACGGTACACTGCCACACGGTACTTCGTATACCCTGTCATTCTGAGGCTTACATCATCTTGCTCATGTTTCACTAGTTATAGAATTTTTGTGGGAGACCTGAAGACTAAACTCATTTTATTCCTATTTCCTGTTACTGAGCCACAGAACAGAAAAAGCGCAAGCTGTTTCACGTCCTGCTAGGGGGCCGTCTGCTTACGTGTCTTCATTTAAAATGACTTTTGTAATTTGCCGATTGCTGCAGCTGTTTGCCTGGTACATTTTTCTGAAATGTCTCAGTTCTTGCGTCTAAGCTGACTTCGATGCACTAAGGTCTTCAGAACATAACGTTTCTGAGCTCGGTGGTGGTAGCAGGTAGCTTGCAGAAACTGGTCCCTGTGGGACAGTCCCGGTAAACACAGTGGCTGAGACACCTATTACCTTTTCGATGGAGGACGTCAAGAAATGGCAAAGCTCCGTCCGTCTCTACCAAAATCGGAACCTAGATGGTGTCACAGATGTTGCTGATGTGGCCCATGAACTCTCCCAGCTTTTCACATCCGTGAGGCCAGTCGACCTGACAATAAAAGAGACAAGGCTCTGTAAGAGTCGTTCCAAGCTGATTATCTGAATCTTCTTCGTAAACGCATTCGGCATACCTGAAGCGAATCTTCTTATCGCGCCGTCCGTCTGGTTAAAATATTTAGCACCAACCAAAAGAATACAATGGCGTCAGAATGTGCTTAATTAAATTAGAAACAGTCATCAAAGAACTACGAGAGCAGATCTGTACAGTATTTTAATAACATTGATGGCGTCTCGGTTGGAAACCTAGATGATATCTGAATACCCTTTTCAGTAAACATAATGTGAACATCAATATGAGTAGAAATCACTATTTTACGAAAAGCAGCATTAGTACTCGCAGGTTTCGGGACGAATATTTGCCGTCACAACAAGTAAGACTGAAGGTTCAAATGGTTCAAATGGCTCTGAGCACTATGGGACTTAAATTCTGAGGTTATCAGTCCCCTAGAACTTAGAACTACTTAAACCTAACTAACCTAAGGACATCACACACATCCATGCCCGAGGCAGGATTCGTACCTGCGACCGTAGTGGTCGCGCGGGTCCAGCCTTAGCGCCTAGAACCGCTCGGCCACTCCGGCCGGCCCCCAAGACTGAAGGAAGAATTTAAAAAAGGCAGAATCTGATTCTTAAAGTCTTGGATTCTTCTAAGGCTTTGTTTCCTACGTTCACTTACGACTTCAGTTCAGTTTACATCTACATCTGCAGCTACATGGATACTCGGCAATTTACACGTAATTGCCAGCTTGGCGAGTGATCCAACTGAAAATGAACGCATTTTATAACATAAATTTTTCAAGACCTGAAAATGACAGCAAAGTCTGTCGAAACCGGTTGTTTGTAAATAAGGAAATATCTATAAGATCTTGGCTAGAGGAAGTTTCTACAATGAACAGAATTAAAACAAAACTTTGTTACTTGTTGTGTGTTCTCTTCCATGCTGTTGTAACTGTAATAGCCAATAGTGTACTCGGCTTACTTCACAATGCTCCTCTCCTCTGAAGACCCGTCTCTTACCCTCTGTCGCTACGACACCCGTTCCACGCGACTCCGTGCCCTGGTGCAACACGTCTCCGCCGCGCCCGCAGCCTGCGTGGCGTCTAGAGCGTGGCCGGCTCGTGACCCTGGCCCTGTTCCGCGGACCTGTTGCTAGGCTAGTGGCCTCATTCTCGGCGTCACCTGTTGCCTAGCGCACACCGACGACCTGTTGACTAACTCAACCACGGTAACGTTGCGTAAGCCATTTCTCCTGTCTTCAAACGCGAATCTTATGTTTCGAATGGAACGACTGAAGTGACAGGAATTTGCTATAGGTACTTCCCCACTTCATTACGTAACAATACAATCTCAAATAAATAGGGAATATGGCCTGTCTAACAGACAAATACTAAATTTTTTCTGTTAGCTAACAATCCTTAAACACCGTGCTTACCAACTCTGAAGTGCAGGGGCTATTGATCTGTAGGCTAGAATCAAGAATGTAATAATCTTCGACTTTAAATATAATTCTCGAAAAGTCTTTCATGACCACAAGACCCTGCCATACTATTTCTAGATTCTGTGCAGCATAAAAATAAAACGACACTAGTCAGAAGTCATTCCACTGCCCCATGAATTTGTTGTAAATTATCTATTGGGGGCCCTGTTATTATGCTTTTTAATTTGGAATACTTGATGATAACTTCACCCACGCATGAGTCGTGAGATTACTTGGCAATACTTTTGGTATAATGCGTGTTTCTCCTTAAACCAGATTGTGAATGATTTACTGTTGAGCCAGCCAGAGTGGCCGAGCGGTTCTAGGCGCTACAATCTAGAACCGCGCGACCGCTATGGTCGCAGGTTCGAATCCTGCCTCGGGCATGGATGTGTGTGATGTCCTTAGGTTAGTTAGGTTTAAGTAGTTCTAAGTTCTAGGGGACTGATGACCTAAGAAGTTAAGTCCCATAGTGCTCAGAGCCATTTACTGTTGAAGACCAAATTAACGAAGTTGCGCGTACCGTTTAGATGAGGAATACCTGGGCTCTTATGTTTACTTCCTTGTTTAAGGAAAGATGGTTGAGAAGAATTGCGAGAATCAGAAACACACTATGCTGATTTTCTCCTTAGATATATGAGCTGAAATGGTTCGTGTGGAAGAAACACAAGCTGCAGAGAGCCGAAAAACATCCAAACGCTGTATAATAAAAGTATGCTACGAAATAACGACGTGTAAAATGTATACATCGCACCTATCCGTTTGAGAGTTGTAAGTATTTAAAATTGATATTTTCCGCAACTTTTGGATGTAATTTGTTCATTCAATTTTTGGAGTACTTTCGTAACACTACAATTTAGACCAATTTAGACTGATCTCTTTCTTCTTCACTGAGTCTGCAAATGAAATATTATTTATCGGTTTTTCTAATTGAATTTTAAGTGTTAGGGGGACCTGAAAATAAAGTGGGTTCCATACATTAAATTCAAACAGATGAACTATTAACAAGTTTTTTTTCAATCAACGAACTCCTGCCAACTAGTGAGCGAATTTTCAATGCCGGAACTATAAAAATGTTTTGGTGTTTGAGCAAAATATCTGGAGATGGTATTTTGGGCATCATCCAGAGTTTCAGTTTTACCACTTAGAAAATGTTGTAGTGATTGGAATAAATGGAAATCCGATGGTGGAATATCGGGGCGAGTACAGCGGTTGAGCCAATACCTCCTATCTCAATTCATCAATTTTTTTCTAGGGTTAGTTTTGAGAAGCGCGATCTTGCATTATCGTGCATCTTTTCTCTTGACAGCCGTTGGGCACTTTTCAACTAAGGATTGATTTACTCGATCCATTTGCTCACAGTAGAGGTCGGCATTCAAAGTCTGTCCAGGTTTCAGAACTTTAAAATTAACGACCCCACGAATACTCCACCAGACCCACAAAGACGCCTTTTTGGAGTGTAAACCTGGTTTAGCTGTATGATTTATTCGGAGAGAGTCACCACCTTTTGCTTTTTGGATTATCGCACATAACCCATGTTCCACTTTCACGGAGCAAGCGATCAGAAAACGCCTCAGTATTGTGCTGCTGAAGCAATAAGTTGCTTGTAGAGGATCGATTAGTGTTGTCTTTGCCAATCTTCTGAAAATATTCTTCGATGATGGAAAATGATTGGTTAAGAGGGACCCGCAGTTCCTCGATTGTCTGAAACGGCTTTGCTTCCACTTCTGTGCTTAACATGTCATTGTCTAAAGTTGTCACACATCCTGGTCGATAGGCGTCGAAAAGATGAAAATTGCCGGATTAGAATTTAGCAAACATTTACGAATATCTGATACACTTGTATAAACATGTCTAACGTTTTGGGAATCAACTATTGCTTTCTTACCCTTTTAAATTCAACGAAAGATGCAATGCCGAATTTGAAGCTCTTCATGTGCAAAAAGAAAGAGAAAAAAATTGTCCTCTTTAGATTCAGTATATAAGATTTTACCCCAGAAAGAGACTGTTTTCCTTTTCTTCGGTTTATGGTATCCTCTGGTGTAGAATATTCCGGCGACAAAATAGTTCTCCTTTCGGATATCCGGGCGGGGACTACTCAGGTCGACGTCGTTATCAGGGGAAATGAAACTGACGTCCTACGGATCGGAGCATGGGATGTCAGATCTCTTAATGGGGCAGGTAGGTTAGAAAATTTAAAAAGGGAAATGGATGGGTTTAAGTTAGATATAATGGGAATTAGTGAAGTTCAGTGGCAGGATATAAAGAACTTTTGGTCAGGTGAATAAAAGGTTATAAACACAAAGTAAAATTGGGGTAATGCACGAATAGGTTTAATAATGAATAAAAAATCGGAACGCTGATAAGCTACTACGAACAGCATAGTGAACGCATCATTGTAGCCAAGTTAGACACGAGGCCCACACCCACCACAGAAGTACTGGTTTACATGCCAACTAGCTCAGCAGATGATGAAGAGTTTGAAGAAATGTATAATGAGTTAAAATAAATTGTTCATATGTTTAAGGGAGACAAATTTAATAGTCATGGGAGACTGGAATTCTGTGGTAGGAAAAGGAAGAGAAGGAAAAGTAGTAGGTCAATATGGACTAAGGACTGATGACCTTAGCAGTTAAGTCCCATAAGATTCCACACGCAATATGGACTGGGGCAAAGGAATGAAAGACGAAGCCACCCGTTAGAGCTTTACACAGAGCATAATTTACACATAGCTAACACTTGGTTTACAAATCATGTAAGAAGGCTGTAGACGTGGATGAGGCATGGAGACACCACTGGATTTCAGATTGATTATATAATGGTAAGACAGAATTTAGGAACCATTTGTTTATGAACTGTAGATTAAAGCTGAAGAAACTGCAAGAAGGTGGGAATTTGAGGAGATGGGACCTGGATAAACTGAAAGGACCAGAGCTGTAGAGAGTTTCAGCGGAGCATTAGGAAACACTTGAGAAGAATAGGGGAAAGGACTACAGTAAAAGAAGAATGAGTAGCTTTGAAAGGGGTAATAGTGAAGGCAGCAGAGGATCAAGTAGGTAGAAAGACGAGGGCTAGTAGAAATGTGATATTGAATTTAAGTGATATTGAATTTAAGTGATATTGAATTTAACTGATGAAAGGAGAAAATATGAAAACGCAGTAAATGAAGCTGACGAATGGGAATACTAAAGTATAAAAAATCAAATCGACAGGAAGTGCAAAATGGGAGTGCAGTAGTGGATAGAGGACAAGTCTAAGGATGTAGAAGCATAATTCACTAGGGGTAAAATAGATGTCGCCTATAGGAAAATTAAAGAGACCTTTGGAGATAAGAGAACCACCCGAATGAATATCAAGAGCGTAGATGGAAAACCAGTCCTAAGCAAAGAAGGAACGCAGAAAGGTGAAAGGAGTATATAAAGGGCCTATACAAGGACGATGTATTTGAGGGCAATATTATGGAAATGGAAGAGGATGTAGATGAAGATAAGATGGAAGGTATGATACTGTGTGAAGAATTTAACAGAGAACTGGAAGACCTAAGTAGAAAAAGGGCCCCAGGAGTAGAAAACAACCCGTCAGAACTACTGATAGCCCTGGGAGAGCCATTCATGGCAAAATTCTTCCATATGACGAGCAAGTTGTATCAGACAGGTGAAATACCCTCAGACTTCAAGAAAAATATAATAATTCCAATTTCAAAGAAAGACGGAGCTGTCTGGTGTGGAAATTATCGGACTATCAGTTTAATAAATCACTGTTACAAAATATTAACACAAATTCCTTACAGAAGAATGGAAAAACTGGTAGAAGCCGAACTCAGGGCAGATCAGTTGGATTTCGGAGAAATGTAGGAACACGATAGGCAATATTGACCCTTCGACATTTCGTACATGATAGGTTAAGGAAAGGCAAACCTACGTTTATAGCATTTGTAGATTTAGAGAAAGCATTTGATAACGTTGGCTGGAATACTCTGTTTCATAATCTGTCAGGAGTAAAATTCAGCGAGCGAAAGGCTATTTACTATTTGTACAGAAATAAGATGGCGGTAATGAGAGTCGAGGGATATGAAAGAGAAGCAGTGGTTAAGAAGGGAGTGAGTCAGCGTTGTAGCCTATCCCCAATGTTATTCAATCTGTGCATTGAACAAGCGGTAATGGAAAGCAAAGAAACATTTGGAGTAGGAATTAAAATCCAGGGAGAAAAAATAAAAACTTTGTTTGCCTATGACATTGTAATTCTGTCAAAGACGCCAAAGCACTTGGAAGAGCAATTGAATGCTAGGACAGTATCTTAATAAGAAGATATAAGATGTATAAGACGAACGTAAACAAAAGCAAAACACGGATGATGGAATGTAGTCAAATTAAATCAGGTGATGGCGAGGGAATTAGATTAGGAAATGAGACACTTAAAGTAAAAGAAGAGGTTTACTATTCGGGCAGCAAAATAATTGGCGATGATCGAAGAAGAGAGGATATAAAGTGTAGTCTGGCAACGGCAAGAAAATAGTTTCTAAAGAATATATCATCGGGTATAGATTTGAGTGTCAAGAAGTCTTTTCTGAAAGTATTTGTATGGAATGTAGCCATGTATGGAAGTGAAACATGGACGATGAACAGTTTAGACAAGAAGAGAGTAGAAGATTTTGAAATATGCTGCAACGGAAGAATGCTGAAGATTAGATGGGTAGATCACCTAACTAATGAGAGGCACTGAATAAAATTGGAGAGTACAGAAATTTGTGGCAAACTTGACTAGAAGAACGGATCGGTTGATAGGACACATTCTGAGACGTTAAGGGATCACCATCTTAGTATTGAAGGGAAGTGTCTGGGGTAAAATCTTAGAGGAAGACCAAGAGATGAATGCAGTAAGCAGATTCAGAAGGATGTAGTTTGCAGTAGTTATTCGGAGATGGAGGGGATTGCATAGGATAAAGTAGCACAGAGAGCTGCATCAAACCAGTCTTTGGAGTGAAGACCACAACAACGGCTACAACAACTGATGTGCTGGGAAAGAGCCACAGCTGTTCTTGGTCAGAATATTGACTGTAGAGCGAAAATGAGCTGCAGTCAACCTTCTTTTCCCACCAACCACTTTTGTACCTCTGCTAGTAGCAAAATTTTCTAAACTGCCATCGGTTATTGGTGATTTACAAAGTAGGGAAGTAACTTTACTTCATAAATTTTTAAAGCAGAGTTACAGAAAGTTAAAGCATGTAATAATAATCGCTTACGACGTACTTGATATTAGAATTTTATGAAAATATACACTCCAGGAAATGGAAAAAAGAACACATTGACACCGGTGTGTCAGACCCACCATACTTGCTCCGGACACTGCGAGAGGGCTGTACAAGCAATGATCACACGCACGGCACAGCGGACACACCAGGAACCGCGGTGTTGGCCGTCGAATGGCGCTAGCTGCGCAGCATTTGTGCACCGCCGCCGTCAGTGTCAGCCAGTTTGCCGTGGCATACGGAACTCCATCGCAGTCTTTAACACTGGTAGCATGCCGCGACAGCGTGGACGTGAACCGTATGTGCAGTTGACGGACTTTGAGCGAGGGCGAATAGTGGGCATGCCGGAGGCCGGGTGGACGTACCACCGAATTGCTCAACACGTGGGGCGTGAGGTCTCCACAGTACATCGATGTTGTCGCCAGTGGTCGGCGGAAGGTGCACGTGCCCGTCGACCTGGGACCGGACCGCAGCGACGCACGGATGCACGCCAAGACCGTAGGATCCTACGCAGTGCCGTAAGGGACCGCACCGCCACTTCCCAGCAAATTAGGGACACTGTTGCTCCTGGGGTATCGGCGAGGACCATTCGCAACCGTCTCCATGAAGCTGGGCTACGGTCCCGCACACCGTTAGGCCGTCTTCCGCTCACGCCCCAACATCGTGCAGCCCGCCTCCAGTGGTGTCGCGAAAGGCGTGAATGGAGGGACGAATGGAGACGTGTCGTCTTCAGCGATGAGAGTCGCTTCTGCCTTGGTGCCAATGATGGTCGTATGCGTGTTTGGCGCCGTGCAGGTGAGCGCCACAATCAGGACTGCATACGACCGAGGCACACAGGGCCAACACCCGGCATCATGGTGTGGGGAGCGATCTCCTACACTGGCCGTACACCACTGGTGATCGTCGAGGGGACACTGAATAGTGCACGGTACATCCAAACCGTCATCGAACCCATCGTTCTACCATTCCTAGACCGGCAAGGGAACTTGCTGTTCCAACAGGACAATGCACGTCCGCATGTATCCCGTGCCACCCAACGTGCTCTAGAAGGTGTAAGTCAACTACCCTGGCCAGCAAGCAAATTTCAAAATTAAATTCACAGCTATGATAACTACCCTTTGCGGCAGTATGATGTCTGCTCCCCAAACATGGTCCTTTAATGCAGGCATTTCCACTGTTACACTGGGCACATCACCTAATATGGGCCACTCGAATGTAATAATAGTTATTCATATCGAAAGCTTGGGTTTAGAGTTAATAGAACTCAGAATATTGTTATATTCTCATTCATTCTGAGTTATATCTTGTTGTTGTTGTGGTCTTCAGTCAAGAGACTGATTTGATGCAGCTCTCCGTGCTACTCTATCCTGTGAAAACTACTTCATCTCCCAGTACCTACTGCAACATATATTCTTCTGAATCTGTTTAGTGTATTCATCTCTGTCCCTCCCTCTATGATTTTTACCCTCCGTTCTGCCCTCCAGTACTAAATTGGTGATCCTTTGATGTCTCACAACATGTCCTACCAACCGATCCCTTCTTCTAGTCAAGTCGTGCCACAAATTTCTCTTCTGTCCAATTCTATTCAATACGTCCTCATTAGTTATGTGATCTACCGCAACGACTCTCTGACATTTAAATCTATACTCTATGTTAACAAATGTCTCTTCTTCAGAAACGCTTTCCTTACCATTGCCAGTCTACATATCCTCTCTACTTCGACCATCATCAGTTATTTTGCTCCCCAAATAGCAAAACTCCTTTACTACTTTAAGTGTGTCATTTCCTAATCTAATTCCCTCAGCATCACCCGACTTAATTCGACTACATTCCATTATCCTCGTTTTGCTTTTGTTGATGTTCATCTTATATCCTCCTTTCAAGACACTATTCATTCCATTCAGCTGCTCTTCCAGGTCCTTTGCTGTCTCTGACAGAATTACAATGTCATCGGCGAACCTCAAAGTTTTAATTTCTTCTCCATGGATTTTAATTCCTACTCCAAACTTTTCTTTTGTTTCCTTTACTGCTTGCTCAATATACAGATTGAATAACATCGGGGACAGGTTACAACCCTGTCTCACTCCCTTCCCAACCACTGCTTCCCTTTCATGTCCCTCGACTCTTAACTGCCATCTGGTTTCTGTACAAGTTGTAAATAGCCTTTCGCTCCCTGTATTTTACTCCTGCCAACTTTAGAATTTGAAAGAGAGTATTCCAGTCAACATTGTCAAAAGCTTTCTATAAGTCTACAAATGCTAGAAACGTAGGTTTGCCTTTCCTTAATCTATTTTCTAAGAGAAGTCGTTGGGTCAGTATTGCCTCACGTGTTCCAACGTTTCTACGGAATCCAAACTGATCTTCCCCGAGGTCGGCTTCTACCAGTTTTTCCATTCGTCTGTAAAGAATTCGTGTTAGTATTTTGCAGCCGTGGCTTATTAAACTGATAGTTCGGTAATTTTCACATCTGTCAAGCCCTGTTTTCTTCGGGATTGGAATTATTATATTCTTTTTGAAGTCTGAGGGCATTTCACCTGTCTCATACATCTTGCTCACCAGATGGTAGACTTTTGTCAGGGCTGGCAGGACACGAGAAATACTACTGGCCAGTGTAGAAGAGATAATGCGAAGCCAGAGAACCGACGCGTTATAGCGTGCCGCTTTCATAGGATTTAGCTTCACATAAAGAGAAGCATGGCAAGAATTTAGTGATTGAAATCGGCAAGAGAATCCAAAGCAACTGGCTCCGAACTCTCACTGGAGTTGTCTAGTCCGTCGCATCGCGATGTTCTCTCAATTTGCAGGTATTAGCAAGCTGGGGGACCCGGAGGAGGAAAGCCAGGCAAGCGGCGGCAGCCATCGGATCTCTAAGTAAAGCCGAGGAAGGCAGAGACGCGACTGCGAGTCGGCGTTTCCCCTGCTTAATTACCGAGTCTTCTGTCGAGTTAGGCCTCTCCGTCAAACTAAGCTCTGCCGTGCTTACCACACCGGCGAAATGCAATGAGCATTTTCTGGCTGTAGGCGAAATAGTCATTCGTAGCTCTGTAATACCAGGAATTTGTACAGTTAGGATGGTCCCTCGGCTGAGTCGAGTCTGCCTCAACGAACAGAGCGACAGAGCGGGTGCATCCACTGGCCAACAAAAACCGAGAAATGCAGGAACCGAACGGGTGCACAGGCAATGTTCTCTGCTGACGACCTGGTCATCTGGAAGATATCAAAGACGTGTTCCCTGATCAGTTTTCTTTCGTTTTAATGAAATTTGGTCCACAGGACCTTACACTCATCCTAATTGCTTACTGACAGCTGTAAATTACAGTTATCGTTCTCACTGTTTAAAATAAGTTGTTTAAAATTTAAGTTCACGTCTGAGGAACAGACATCTTTCTGTGAACCACGTAGAATGATCAACAGGCATCAAGGTACGTTAATACATATATATGTTATGAAAAACACATTCAAACAGTAAAGAATATCGTCTCTCAACGTGTTACAGTACATTGTCGGTAAAAGATCGCAACACGAAGTAGGAATTGTGAGACATAAAATGGCTCTGAGCACTATAGGACATAACTTCTGAGGTCATCAGTTCAAATGGTTCAAATGGCTCTGAGCACTATGGGACTTAACATCTATGGTCATCAGTCCCCTAGAACTTAGAACTACTTAAACCTAACTAACCTAAGGACAGCACACAACACCCAGCCATCACGAGGCAGAGAAAATCCCTGACCCCGCCGGGAATCGAACCCGGGAACCCGGGCGTGGGAAGCGAGAACGCTACCGCACGACCACGAGATGCGGGCAGGTCCTCAGTCCCCTAGAACGTAGGACTACTTAACCCTAACTAACCTAAGGACAGCACACACATCCATGCCCGAGGCAGGATTGGAACCTGCGACCGTAGTGGTAGCGCGGTTCCCGACTGTAGCGCCTAGAACCGCTCGGCCACTCCGGCCGGCCTGTGAGACATAAACGAAACTTGGTAAGCGTGTTTCTGCATCTGAAAGATGATGTCCAGATTTCGCGCCAGTCGTGTAAGTGATGTTAGTAACACCACTAACAGAATTCAAATCAGGAGTGGTTTAAATAAACACTGTAACGGTCGTGAATGTTACACTACCGTCCATTAACACTGCTACAACAAGAAGAAATGCAGATAATAAAAAAGTTCCGTCAATGCGAACAAGAGGTGACCGAGACGTGTAACCAATGGCACCCCATACCATCACGCCGGGTGATACGCCAGTATGGCGATGACGAATACACGCTTCCAATGTGCGTTCATCGCGATGTCCCCAAACACGGATGTGACCATCATGATGCTGTAAACAGAACCTAGATTCATCCGAAAAAATGACGTTTTGCCATTCGTGCACGCACGTTCGTCGTTGAGTACACCATTGCAGGCGCTCCTGTCTGTGATGCAGCGTTAAGGGTAACCGCAGCCATGGTCTCCGAGCTGATACTCCATGCTGCTGCAAACGTCGTCGAAGAGATCGTGCAGATGGTTGTTGTCTTGCAAACGTCCCCATCTGTTGACTCAGGGATCGAGACGTGGCTGCACGATCCTTTACAGCCATGCGGACAAGAGGCCTGTCATCTCGACTGCTAGTGATAGGAGGCCTTTGGGATCCAGCACGGCGTTCCGTGTACCCTCCTGAACCCACCGATTCCATATTCTGCTAACAGTCATTGGA
Source organism: Schistocerca nitens (assembly GCF_023898315.1). NCBI lineage: Eukaryota > Metazoa > Arthropoda > Insecta > Orthoptera > Acrididae > Schistocerca > Schistocerca nitens. Next base: position 439,923,000 of record NC_064617.1, on the reverse strand, counting down.
TCTCGACCAACGCGAGCAGCAATGTCGCGATACGATAAACCGAAATCGCGATAGGCTACAATCCGACCTTTATCAAAGTCGGAAACGTGATGTTACGCATTTCTCCTCCTTACACGAGGCATCACAACAACGTTTCACCAGGCAAATCCCGTCAACTGCTGTTTGTGTATGAGAAATCGGTTGGAAACTTTCCTCATGTCAGCACGTTGTAGGTGTCGCCACCGGTGCCAACCTTGTGTGCATGCTCTGAAAAGCTAATCACTTGCGCATCACAGCATGTTCTTCCTGTCGGTTAAATTTCGCGTCTGTAGCATGTCATCTTCATGGTGTAGGAATTTTAAAGGCCATTAGTGAAGCTAGCTTTGAGGCTTGACTTAAGGTTCAAATGGCTCTGAGCACTATGGGACTCAACTGCTGAGGTCATTAGTCCCCTAGAACTTAGAACTAGTTAAACCTAACTAACCTAAGGACATCACAAACATCCATGCCCGACGCAGGATTCGAACCTGCGACCGTAGCGGTCTTGCGGTTCCAGACTGCAGCGCCTTTAACCGCACGGCCACTTCGGCCGGCCACTTGACTTAAGGAGTTGGTGTCAGTCAAGAAGGCATTTAAGACGGGAATGACGCCGTTATCAACACATCATTGAGTCTGAACGAGGCTGTGTAAAAGGCTACAAGGAGCTGGATGTTCCTTCTGCGATAGCGCAAAAAAACTTGGCAGGAATGTAGCCTCTTTACTTGATTGCCGGCAGTGGTGGTCACGAAAATGTACACTGGCAAGAAGACCGGGCTACAGACAGCCATATGTCACTACCGAGAGGGAAGACCAATGGGTTCGGCGTATGGTTCTGTTGCATCGTGCTGCATCTGAAGCAGCAATTTGAGCAGTAGTTAGCACCACAGCGACACAACGAACTGTTACAAATCGTTTGTGTTTTCTGATGAAAGCTGGTTCTGCCTCAGTGCCATTAATGGCCGTGTGTTGGTTTTGATGCCCTGCCCCCAACCTGTCTGCGTGCTAGACACACTGCACCTACACCTGGAGTTACGGTCTTGGGTCCGACTTTGTATGACAAAAGGGGCACTCTCGTGGTTCTCCCATGCAAGCTCACTGAAAATTTCTGCTCACGCTCACATACCGCTGTTGTAACCAAACATGGTCTACAGAGTGTCTACATGTTACTTGGCCAGTCGTGCACATATGGGACACCATCGGCAGAGAAATCCAGCGTCATCCACATACACCATTAACCGTCCCTGTATTGACCGACCAGGTTTAACTGTTATCCGGCACTTGTACGACACAATTCATGCTTGCATTCTACATTCTGGCGGTTAGACAGGTTGTTAATGTACTACCATTCCACATCTGCGATGACTTATCTCGCAGTTACTTTAACCTGTGAGCTTACAATCTTAATCACGTAAATAATTTACATAGACAGATGTATTCCCAAAATTTCATTACTCTACCTTAACGATCTGCAGGCGTTCTGATTTTTCCGGTCAGTGTATTAACGATTTACAATCAAATTCAAATAGTAAGATTGATTTTCTATATTAATTAATTGAGAGCTGTAAGAACTTTCCCATTGTGAAATAATGTTCCACGGGAATTGGGCAGGAAATGAACTTGTAACCTGATGTGGGTCGCGAAATATTTACTCTAGAAGCACACCCTCAAATCAAAGGTGACGCGGGCTTTAGAGGTCAGCCTTTTTTGGTACAAGAGAGGCTTGTACAGGAGAGAAACGGTGACAGAGTCAGGCTGAGATTTTTTGGCTCTCTGTGGTTGGATGTCAGGCTAAAGGAAGTAGATACGGCGATGATAGTGAAATGGGGCTGTGGGTTGGCTTACTGGTCTGCTTTTAATGGTTCTTTACGTGATAGCAATGAGCATGCAGGAGAGTACAGACACTGGTTTATAAAAACGTAAGTGTGGCTTACTAGAACAAAGGCCAAACGGACTATACTTTGTTCTGTTTCGTGTATACACAGTAATTTATGGTACTACAGACCACGAACCGTGAAAGTGCCACATTCTCTTACTTTAATCGAAACCTTAGATTCATGTACTCGTCACAAAGTAAGTAAAGTACAGGCATATGTATATGCAGACAAATGTGTGATGGAAATCTATAATCCCAGCCCAGAGATACGCAAAGGCAAGCTCTGCAAGTTCTTTTTGGCGCACAAAGATAACTGAAGGTATGGCTCACTCACGTGGTATCCGCTTTAGTATGTCGGTCATTCGAGGTTGGTACTCTTAAATGGCGTCAGAGGGCCTCTAATACGTTTGGGGATGTTTATTTGTAGATGATACGTGACTGTGTCGCTTTTTTAAATCTCCAATTCACAATCAGTCAGCGCAAAATCAGCGGTTTCCTAAAGCGTGTGACCTTTTAATGGACTGCACTGTCTCTACCTAACATGCAAGGCTTAAAGATAATATTGATACTTCGATGGCTTTTTCTCTTCTTTCTAGTAACCTTCGGTCATTAGAAACTCAACTGCTGTAGTAATCTTTTCCACGCAACTTCAAACTCATTGCAGATGGACGAGAGATGGTTCAGATCTCAGACTGACTCATCGTCACAGTCAACAAATTGGGTATCATTGTTGTTCCTTCCATGCAAAAGAGACGGATAACATCCATGATCACATCTCAACCTGAAAATTCTGGTAATGGTTCGTCTAAGTAATTTACGAACTTGAAACCAGAGCTTGGTCGGGATGGTACGTTATACCTCTGCGTAGTGCCACCTGCGAACGAGTTTTGATGTGTTCCATTATTCTTGCCACTCGGCAGCGATCCTCGGTGCCTGGCAGATGTAAAATTCTTTATACGGAGCTTCAGTGAATGTTGGAGGAAGCGCAAGATCTCAGACCATTGATATGCACCAACCAAGGCATACTGAAGTGCTTTCCGACAAATGTGATGACCATAACCGGTAGTCAGGACAGCAAGACAGCAGTTTCCGTTTAAAGAAACATATAAATACTGTCAAAATAACCGAATTATGTAATGAACATTTGGTAACAACTGAAGTTTCATACCAAGGAGGTATATGGACAATTAATTCACTGTATGCCCAATACAGTCATTCAATAGCGCCCTTTGCAAATTATATGAAGCTAATAGCCGAATACGCATGAGGTAAGAAGGTTGTCATACGCTCGGACATTAACGTCAGGTCCACCCTGTGAGCCGCGCGGTCTTGGGCGTCTTGCCACGGTTCGCGCGGCTCCTCCCGACGGAGGTTCGAGTTCTCCTTCGGGCATGTATGTGTGTGTGTGTGTGTGTGTGTGTGTGTGTGTGTGTGCGGGTGGGCGGGTGTGTTGTCCTTAGCGTAAGTTAGTTTAAGTTAGATTAAGTAGTGTGTATCCCTGGGGAACGATGACCTCCGCACTTTGGTCCCATAGGAACATACCACAAATTTCCAATTTTTTTCCACCCCGTGGACACAACAGACGACAGAGAACGCATAATAAACGACGTCATACGGGAAACGCGACTACACGTAGTTACGTAGAAGGGAACATGCCGACACACAGTGGACATGACGGATGGAAAAGTAATATAGACATCACACTCGTAAATAAAGCTGCCAGAGAACGCATAAGGGACTAGAAAGTACAAGACCACATTACTGTCAGTGACCACATCGCGATCACTTTGACTCACAAGACAAAACAACTCAACCAAGGCAGTACACACGCGACACTTACTATTCCATAAAGCTGACTGGGAGAGGTTAAGAGAATAGTACAAGATGGAAGCCTTGAAACCATCGACGGGGGCACTGACTTCAAGGCACACATGCCTACCGATTTCACCATAAAAGCACGAAATACATCCATGCCAAAAACACAGAAAGCAAAACGCACATTAACACCATGGACAAATAAACAACTAGACTAAAACCAGAAACAAAGGGAAGACGACTATACCAACGGTCAATCGCAAACAGAGATACATAAAGAAGACTGGAAGCTTATAGGCCCGTAAAAGACCAATACGAAAACTAATGGTTCAAAACACGTGAACAACACTGGGACAGACACGTGGCATTGCAAATACAGACAAACATACGGGGGGAACCATTTTATTGTATTGTATCGAACTGGGGACCCAGAAACAACGGAGAGGCTTCGTTCCCACCGTAGCCCTCAGTGGTTCACAATCCTACAACAGGCTACAGCTCACCCCACCGCCGCCCCACACCGAAGCGAGGAGTTCGGCCCCCAGTGGACCTCCCCCTCCGGGAACGTCTCACACCAAACGAGTGAGTGTAACCCCAAATGTTCGCGTGGTAGAGTAAATATGATGTACGCGTACGTGGAGAAGTGTTTGCACAGCAATCGCCGACATAGCGTGACTGCGGCGGAATAAGGGGAACCAGCCCGTATTCGCCGAGGCAGATGGAAACAGCCTTAAAAACTATCCACAGGCTGTCCGGCACACCGGACCTCGACACTAAACCGCCGGGCCGATTCGTGCCGGGGACCGACACGCCTTGCCGCCTGGAAAGCTGTGCGTTAGACCGCACGGCTAACCGGGCGGGCCGGCCGGTGTGGCCGGGCGGTTCTAGACGCTTCAGTCTGGAACCGCGCGACCGCTACGGTCGCAGGTTCGAATCCTGCCTCGGGCATGTGTGTGATGCCCTTAGGTTAGTTAGGTTTAAGTAGTTCTAAGTTCTAGGGGACTGATGACCTCAGATGTTAAGTCCCTTAGTGCTCAGAGCCATTTGAATAATTTTTTAACCAGGCGGGCTGGGGGAGGGGGACCATACGACAAAATAAATTCTGAAAAAATACAGAGCCCACTAGTTTTGGGAACGCTAAGACAGGATGACGGTGCAATACAAAGGGATAGAGACAACCAGTACAATTCCTGCTGCACTAGCTCCTACCTGATGGCCGGCCGCGGTGGTCTCGCGGTTCTAGGCGCGCAGTCCGGAACCGCGCGACTGCTACGGTCGCAGGTTCGAATCCTGCCTCGGGCATGGATGTGTGTGATGTCCTTAGGTTAGTTAGGTTTAACTAGTTCTAAGTTCTAGGGGACTGATGACCTAAGATGTTAAGTCCCATAGTGCTCAGAGCCATTTGAACCATTTTCCTACCTGATGACATCGTCAACACTGGCCCACTCCAACAAGCAACACTGCGAGAGGAACTTAACACACCATACAACACTACTACAGTCACCTGTCCTTTTGCGCAAGAAGAAGTGGCGGTCGCGATCTGAGAGCTTAAAAACAAGAAAGCACATGCACTACACAGAATTCACTCAGAAGTATTAAAAGAGATAATACCACAGATCACCCCATTAGTTACAATTCTGCTAAACGACGCTCTACGGCTGTGTCTTGTGCCTACACTTCGAGAGATCTCCAAGGCAGTCGTAATAAAGAAGGCAACTGACGGGGAACCATCAGATCCCAAGTCATATAGACCTGTATGTCTTATAAGTACACTTGCCAAAGTTAAGGAAAAGCTCCTGTGCAGGCGCTTACAGGCGCACAGAGCTCTCCAGGGCCGAAGCTAACACCAGTTCGGCTTCAGTGAGAGAATGTCGATTGACGATGCCATCAACCAAGCGTTACAATTTATCAACATCAGGGCTAATTATACAATGGCAATTATGATCGACATTGCAGGTGCCTTTGATAATCTCTGGTGGCCCGCAATGTTCAAGAGGCTCAGACACTGGAGGAACCCGAAGTATTATACAACAGTCAACTAGAGTAAAGATCATAATGGTTGAACGGCAGATGGCCGGCCGAAATGAAATCAAACAAATAGCAAAAGGCTGCTTCCAAAGGTCGATCTGTAGCCGCATCTTCTGGGACATCACTATTGAGCCCCTCCTGCAACTGCTTGAGGGGACAATAACGACAGATGGAGTTGTCGCACACGCAGACGACTTTTTAGCTGCAGTGCCTGCTCACAATAGGTCCCAGCTACAAGAAAGAGGAAATGGAACGCTCAAAACAATACCACAACGGTGTCACAACAACAAACTCAAGATTTCCGACAACAGAACAACATAAAGGTTACTGAAAATTGCAGTGACATACCATTGTGCTCTCTTCGAGTCGGTACTTAACTTCGCCACCCGCACATGGGCTCACAGGTTGAGCCTGTCAACAAACCGGACCCTTGGCAGACGAGGACAAAGGAGCGGCTTGCTTAGATTATCGTGAGCTTTCGGCACCACCTCAGTGGAATCACTCTGTGTGGTGCTCGAAATCTACCCAATATACATTACGATAAGAGCGGCTATGTGCTGGCTTAAGGTGGGAAGGCACGACTCGGTTCGAAAGATCACTGAAGTAGCAATTGACACGAAACTACAATCAAAAAATTGGAAGATGGATACCTGGCAAGGTGAGTGGGACACATGTGAGAAGGGCCGCAAGCTACACGAGTTCTTTCCCGATGTGAGGGAAATACTACAACATATCGATCCCAGCTGCGGTATGGTCCACTTCTTAACAGGACACGGCCCTTATCCCACGCATTTAAACCGCATGAGTCTGATGCAGACACCAACAGGCACAGTGTTTTTTGCGGACGATGTACCAACATCAGGCACACAACACACTTAAACATCAACAATATTCATACACGCAACGCTCAGAGACGAAGCCCAATGCACCATGTTAGACATACTCACTCACGATATATCCAAAACGACCTATAAAGAGTATATCCGAGACAGACAACTTGCTTTAAGCAAAGACAGGAAAGAATATGCAGGGTGGAAAGCAGCACTGACTCCGACATGGAATCAGGTGATGACACTGATCCCGACCGTAAATGAAAATGAAGAAATACCCTAAATAAACAACACATCACCCTAAAAAAGAATAGAGGTAAGGTTTGGCTATTAGAAAAACTAGAGTAGATGTTCGATTTAGATGAAGGGCTGTGATTGGCGGTCGGTGGCTCGATGGACAAATCCAAGACAGTGACCGCCATATTCTTCCACTATCATCTTTCCTATCTTCTATTTTTTCTTTCTAAGAATATGACTGTGGTTTATAATTCAATTTTACAAAATTTTGTGGATTTCATAAATGTTTATTATCTTTTATGTTTCCATCTTGAATGCAAGAATTCCGTTTATTTTAGAAATTTTTTTCCGAATTTGTACTATGTCTTATAGTTATAATACGTCATAAATTTCTATCTTCTATTCATAAATATCTATTTTTAAGGTTTTCGTTTTTGAATTACTCTTAAGTTTATCAGTATTTAAAGCTGCAATATTATTAATCCGTATTAAAAATACGAAAGAACAAATAAGCATCACATTCTGTGGAGTATAATTTCGTATTGTGAAACTACGAACTGTCTTAGTAACAACATGATAGGTCATTTGTAAATGGCAGCAAATAAATAAATAAATAAATAATAATAATAATAATAATAATCATACTCTACAGCTAAAATGATCTCTCTCTGCAGGAAAGGGAAACACAGTGACTAGAAACTATCGCTACATCACTCTTCTTAAACAACGCTACAAATTATATTCAATTAATAACCGCCTGGAACATTTATGACGTTAGGTTGGTTGGTTGGTTGGTTTGGGGAAGGAGACCAGACAGCAAGGTCATCGGTCTCATCGGATTAGGGAAGGAAGTCGGCCGTGCCCTTTGAATGGAACCATCCCGGCATTTGCCTGGAGCGATTTAGGGAAATCACGGAAAACCTAAATCAGGATGGCCGGACGCGGGATTGAACCGTCGTCCTCCCGAATGCGAGTCCAGTGTCTAACCACTGCGCCACCTCGCTCGGTATGACGTTAGGAAGAATCCTGATAATAGCTGTTAGTGGAATTCTTTCTAATATCATGCCATTCAACAACTGCGGTTGCCCGGAATATAAAATAGTTTGTCGCATAAAAAATATCACAGAAGCTGTTATTTCCGAGGAACAAATTTTATTCAGATCAGGTCGTTCATGCACAGACAATGTGTCTGTGTCTGTAATTAAAAACGATTTAGAAAAAAATCGGAAAATTTAGTATACAAACCCATATGGTTTTTATCGATTTTGAGAAGGCTTTTGACCATGAGAGCCGTGATAGCCTGTGGAACATTAGATGTGGATGTGCATATCCTTGTCACCTAATAGAGGGAATTGAAAGTAGTACACACAGGTAGAAATCTATTAGAAGTAATTATTAACCGGGGTGTAAGACAACGGTGTTGACTATCATTTACAATTTACAGTATTTACATTCTCATTCTTCGTTAATCGAAATGGCAAAAGATTGAAGATGTCCTCCAAGGCCAGTATGTCAACAGAACAAAATATGCAAGAAATAAAACTTAAAGTTTTTTAATAAAAAACGAAGAAAGTCGTATTCCAAGGAACATAACCAGTCAGATCAAACATTCTTTATAAAATTCAGTTTTGGAACAAGTATCTCAATTCTCTTGCTTGAGGTGTGCTACACGTTTTGATTTTTATTCTGATATTGAAAGTAAAATACACAGATTTCAAACTAATTGTGGTACCATCAGCAGAACACTGGGCCATAAAGTAGAAACGAACCATCATGAAATTATATAAAGTTCCTGTGTTAGCGTAAGGTTGGTTTGTAGGATTGAAGGGACCAAACTACAAGGGTGTCTTATCGGAAGGAAGCGAAAGTCTAATTACTACAGGGAACAAGAAAAAAATTCGAATAGCGGAGATGTGGTTTCTAGGAAAGCCGAAGGGCTGAATAAGAAGAGTCGTGATTGACAATGAAGATAATAGAACAGAATTAAATATTTCCAACGTGAATAAAAAATATGAAGTTTCGTGAGAATTGGAGACAACATTCCATGGGAACACCAGGCCATAGAATTCCCCAGAAGACCATGAAGTACAAAACGAATGGCAAAAGAACTGTTAGAAGTCAACGGAAAAAAATGGGGATGATTTTGTTTGTGAGTTCGGAACAGGTAGTAGCCTAACTCTCGAAGGGAAAAAGAAGAAGGATAAAACGATGATGATTATGATGCTGCTGTAGCTCAATATGAAGACCTAATCCATTAGAAACAGCCTTCTTTGCCAGTTGGTCAGCCTTATAATGATCGCTTAACTGACTGTGGCTAAGAATTGCCTGATTGAGGTTTCTACGTTCTGTAACCTCCTGCGCTATAATAACGAAGTGTTTCTGTGTCCTGGTCTGTTCCTAGCTTCAAATTCTTTCCGTACAGACACCGAGTACGTTAATAAGCTATTGTTACTAGGATTCGAAATTCCGGTGTATTTTACAACTGGAAAATAAGAAACGCAGAATCGTAAATCCTCCGGCGGACATGTATACGATCAAAATTATACATACGGGAAGCACTATCCCAGAACAAGTAATGCTTCTGAAATACTGCAGACGTGGCACTACATGCTGTTACAGTGCTGATATTGAAAACAAACTACACAACTTTTTAACAACTTGCTGAATAATAGCAGAATTCTGGGACTAAGAAAAAAAAAAAGTGAATTTCAAAAATTACTTGCACTGACTACAAATTTTTCAACGTTGCGCAACTCTGTACAAAGTGAGATCAAGTAGGCTGTAAAATATTCGTGTACATGGGATCTTAAAACTTAATGAAATTTCCTAAGCCATTTTTGGGAAAGATATGAGACGTCTTACACAAAACATATGTCTGGTAGTCGTATGTTTGAAGCTTTTTATACACATTCTCGGAAGTCAAAAAAAAGCATTTGACTATTCACGCAGCCATTCCTAACTATCGTTGAGATACTAACATATTAACGCCAGATATCTGTGACAAGGGGACGCCAATTGTTACTGACTGAGAACGCAGTAAAAACTACTACGTTTTAAGATTATTAAACTACGCAACTTTGAATTCTCTACATTAAAAGATAGCGGTCGAAATTGTGTCCATATTGATTTTTTCCATTCCTGGCTGGATGTTAGTACAACCATATTCTTCTTCGACATGAAAGTTTTCTGCGTATGATACCACGTCAGAATGTATAAAACTACTGCTGCCGGATAAAAGTTTTCTGAGTACGGTATCGCGTCATAATGTATAACACTACGTTTCGGCCACGGTTGCAGCAGCCTTCTTCTCGACGCAGAAGAAGGCCGCTACAACCGTGGCCGAAACACTGGTTTTTCTCCAGCAGTAGTTTTATACATTACGACGCAATACCGTACTCAGAAAACTTTTATCCGGCAGCAGTAGTTTTATACATTATGACGCGGTACCATACCCAGCAAACTTTTATGTTGACTCACTCTGGCCGCGGAAGCCTACGCTATCATACTGTATTATTCTTTTTCCTGCGCTGGTGGAGGCATGTAGTAAATTCAGTGCTAGTGATAGATAAAATTTCTAGGATCACACTTTATTAAAAATGTTTGTGAAATTACCAAAAAATTAAAAGTGTATATGTTATCCTCTGATTTATTAAGAAACGACATGGACAGTCATATCCTTATCGTATTCCGCAAGGAAGCTACCAATATTAATTCTGTGTGTAAAGATAATTCGGCATACAATACAACGCGCTCCTTTCTGTCTCTTAAGATGCTACAAACTTCGTAATACATTCATACGGCGTTGCAACACTGTCTCTACATATCTCCAGGTTTATTACGAACGACCTATATTACAGGTTCCAGTACTTTTCTAAAAGCCTACTGCACGGTCCTGGAATTATCAAGGAACCCCTGTTCATCATGTAGAGCGAGCTAATCTCATGCTATGGAGAGAAGCTGTATACCTATCAGTTTTCTTTTCTGACTGGCGACTCTCCAGTTCACATTAAGCAATGCACTGTGACCTTTCTTTGAAACTATCGGCCGATTGTGCCAGCAACCCGACAAAAAGTATAAATAACAGTCGCCTTCAAATACCTTTAAAATACCTGCTTTTTAGCGTGACTGACGAAACTAAAATTGGTATTTCCAACTGCGCAAGTAATCTGCACTCAAAACTAAAGACTTCAGAAGAAGCAATTTTTGCAAAGAAACAGGTTTGTTACTTTTTCAGAGCCTGTCCACATCCTGATGGCGCCGTCCATGGAACTATCGTTCGTGTCTCAAAATACATCTGCAAAATAAGCATGCCTGAAAAATTGAGGATGCTGATTGCAACGTTCTCATTATGAATAACTACCCTTGCTCGACCTTTTACTGGACGATGAGGACTATTTCCAGTCTTTCGGAACTATGGAATAAAATGACATGTCATAGCGCAGTTGACCGCTCTTAAATCGTGATAGCATTGCTCCACGGTATCCCAAGACACTGTTCTGAGAAACGGGCTCAATGTACCTTTATGAATTAATTTTCTAAACGTAATCTATAATCGACACACTGTTCATAACAAAAATGCAAGCAATAGTTTGAAATTACGTGTCTAATACAAATCTTTCCATTTTCTTTGAATTAGCGAGTGGTCATTTCCTCTACAGACAGAACTGCGGTTTGCAGAGACGTAGTGATTGTATCTGCAGTAATACTTCCCTTTTCTATTTTGTTATTGTTGTTGTGATCCTCAGTCAGAAGACTGCTTTGATGCAGCTCTCCTTACTACCCTACCCTGTGCAAGCCCCTTCATCTCTGCACAACTACTGCAAATTCGCTCTGCAAATGCCCGCCCTGCACACGAGAGTATCGCAAGATGCCACTGGAGAGTTTAACGGCAAACTGAGTCAAATTTAACACAACTTAAATTTAAACCACATACTTATACTTAGAAGTTCTTCCGAAGTACCAATGAAGTATTGTAACGATTAACACTCGACAGGCCACATATAACAGTTCGTTGCTTGAACAACGGAACTGCGCAAGTGTAGAGAAGCACACAAATGTTGAAGTATTTAACAACAGACGCAGGACAATTTTTCTTCTTTAGGGCCAGCAGCATAATATATGTCTGATAACGACATAATTATTACAGTAAATAGCTGCTTATAAATGGGAATCTATATTTACGACATACTGTTTGGGCTTTATCGCCATTTTCAAGTTGCTTCGATTACAAATTTTGTGAGAACATGTGTGGATGTCAATGCCATTAATATAAAAGTAGCTGTATTGTACTCACGTCTAGATTGATGTGACGTCGATATTACGTATTTAGTGGACTGTCTTATAACTGTCACAGTTTGCGTAAGATGCTAAATGATGCCAATATGTTGAAAATAAAATGTTAATTACGATGTGACAGCAGTTTGACAGTTCCACTCTTACGACACTATATGTTTACAAAGATTGTGCAGATGAACAGCAATATTATTTTATTAACTAAAATTTGTTACGAATTGTCTTTGATTGTTGCATATGTTACTTCTGATTTATCCCTTTTCGTGTTCTAGGAGTTCAATGGAGTCTATGATGTAGTACTTGTGTCTAAATTCTGTGTGTTCGTTTATATTTTTTGTGGGTATTTTCTCGTGTACATATCCATTTCAAATTATTCAAGAATGTTAATTGCAAAGCATTTTGGTATTCTGTACAGGACCTGTAGTGCATTTGAAAAATCAAAATCACACTTCTGATACGATCGCAAATGCACTACAAATTCCGCAAAGAATACCAAAAGGTTTTGCAATTAACATTCTTGAAGAATTAGAAATCTATACGTACACGAGAAAATACCATCAGGAAATACTAAACGAACATACGGAAACAGTGTGTCGTAAATAAAGATTACTGATTATACGCAGGTATTTGGTGCATGAACTATAATAATCATGTCGTTATCAGATGCCGGACAACTGGCGTCAGTTTGTTGCATAATTGCGAAACACCTTTTGGACTAGCTTAAGAGGACAATTTCTCTGTAAATCAACGTGAATGTAGCAAGCATAGATTATGTGTAGCTCAGTCCGATCTATTACTTGGCGAAGCTTTAGATACAGCACCGTGCGGTCGCGTAGTAGAATACACTGATGAGCCAAAATATTATGTCCATCTGCTTAATACTGCATCAGCCCACAACTGGACTGCAATATAGCGGCGATTCTACGTGGCTTGGCTTCGGCAAGTAATTGTTGCGATTAAGGAGGTGTGTAGCACCATATGTCTACTCACAGGTTACGAAATTTTAGTAAGTTGTGATCCTGAGATAGCTCCCGATAGCACATTAGGTATGTTCCATCGGGTTCGGATCAGGCAAATTGGGTGCACACGGCATTAGCATGAGTTCACTATCAAGTTCACATTGCACTGTAGAAAGACTATGGCCTTGCGATATGCATATTTATCCTGTTGGAAGAGGCCATCGTCGTTGGGACAGACTTCAATCAGTTGGTCCTCAGTAATACTCTTGTAGTCCACAGCTGTCATGATACTTTCGATTACCACCGCCTGGATGACGGCATATCCTGACACGACCATCAGCCTGTCGTAATAAGAAACGTGATTCAACTGGCAACGCAGCACATTTCCACTGATCCAGTCTCGATGATCCCATGACAACTGCATTTGGCGAAGTCGTTGGACCAACATCTGAGCGTGTAGGGGATAGCCTGCTGCAGAGCCCCGTGCTCAACAATGTGCGGCAAACGGTGTGATGAGAAGTACTTGGGCCTTCACTGGCATTGTACTCTGTCGTCAAACCTGTGACAGATCGCCGCCTGTACTGTTATACAGAGCGGGCAAGCCTCCGATCTAAACGTTGGTGATGACGCGTGCACATCCAACGCCTTGTCGCCTGTTCGTGGTTTCACCTTCCTTCATCTACTCTTCATAGATGCTCACGACAGTGCAACGTGAACAGTCGACCATCTTCACCATTTCCGAAGTGCTTGTTCGCAGGCATTGAGCCATAACAATTTACATCTACATCTACATGCATCTACAGCTACATGATTACTCTGCAATTCACGTTTAAGTGCTTGGCAGAGGGTTCATCGAACCACAATAATACTATCTCTCTACCAATCCACTCCCTTTCTGTACGAGCTCTGATTTCTCTTATTTTATTTTGATGATCATTCCTACCTATGTAGGTTGGGCTCAACAAAATATTTTCGCATTCGGAAGAGAAAGTTGGTGACTGAAATTTCGTAAATAGATCTCGCCGCGACGAAAAACGTCTTTGCTTTAATGACTTCCATCCCAACTCGCGTATCATATCTGCCACACTCTCTCCCCTATTACGTGATGCTACAAAACGAGCTGCCCTTTTTTGCACCCTTTCGATGTCCTCCGTCAATCCCACCTGGTAAGGATCCCACACCGCGCAGCAATATTCTAACAGCGGACGAACGAGTGTAGTGTAAGCTGTCTCTTTAGTGGACTTGTTGCATCTTCTAAGTGTCCTGCTAATGAAACGCAACCTTTGGCTCGCCTTCTCCACAATATTATCTACGTGGTCTTTCCAACTGAAGTTATTCGTAATTTTAACACCCAGGTACTTAGTTGAATTGACAGCCTTGAGAATTGTACTATTTATCGAGAAATCGAATTCCAACGGATTTCTTTTGGAACTCATGTGGATCACCTCACACTTTTCGTTATTTAGCTCTCTCTCATAGGGACTCTTTGTCAGAGTCCCTATGTCAGTGGATTTCTCCATTTGTGGCCACTATTTTGGCTAGAATAATTCCCCATTCATCTCTCCTCCGCTTAGAGAATTTTCTTACCGCGTCATGTGCTCGCAACTCAACCAGGCGGCATTCAATGCCGGGGTGGGCAGTGGCCAAAATGTTTTGACATTTTTGTGTACATTCTTGTGGGAGACTGGAAGTAAATAGGTGAGTCGATTGAGGACTTCCTCACAGACTCAATGCCGCACGTCGTTTCTAATGATTATAAAACGTCAGAACCGAAAATCTAGGCCATATGTTTCTCTAGGACTCGCGGCAAGCCCGCTAGGGTTCGCAATCAGGGACACGTCAGATGACGTATCTCTCTGAGGCATGAACATAGTTGTAAGCTGGAAGGTCAAGTTATTAGGCTGTTATTTGCAGTTGATCAGGGTCTGCTGCAAGGAATGAAGGCTCACAACTGACATAAGTAAGTTCAACGGAATTCATGTAAATAAAATAAAGACGCGATATCGTTTGAGCATAGAGAGTGTAACTAAATTCCTGTTACAGATTTTGAGGACTTGTAATGGGGACCAAGATGGTTAATTTTAGTATAGGAACTCATGTCTGGGAGCTTACCGTTTTCGGTCCTGACTCCTCCTGCTTGTCGTCTGTGTGCACTTACATGT
Organism: Schistocerca nitens; assembly: GCF_023898315.1. NCBI lineage: Eukaryota > Metazoa > Arthropoda > Insecta > Orthoptera > Acrididae > Schistocerca > Schistocerca nitens. The sequence continues at coordinate 439,907,786 of NC_064617.1, read as the reverse complement.
AGAGGTCGCTGCGGCAACCACCGGCGTTTGCACAGGTACGGTACCTCCTTAGACAGTTCCGTTACACACGACGACGAATCCCTCCTCCTCTAACATTCGCCGCAGCCGAACGTACCGTTTTCGCTCTCTGATTCCTACTGCTTGTCGTCTGACCCCACTGGTAGTAGTCTAACTGGTTGAGGTTATCAGGGTATCGGGTGATCGGTGAATGATGTATATAACACCCTAGCCAGTAGCGCTGAAAATGCGGGAAATTTGAACCTGTGTTGCGTATTTTACGGACTGGATTTCCTACGTTAAACTTAACCATCCTGGCGGCCACTACATGCGGTAAACATCTGTAAAGGGAATTAATTACACCCTGTATTTTCATAAAGTATTTAGAAAGATCTGTCCAGACGGATTTAAAGTCATATGAGCGCATAATGTATCTTGCTGTAAGGACTATAAATGCCAGAATTGTTGGATGGAGAATCCTAATAAAGCGTACTTTATCAACATATGAGGCTACTTATAAAATCTTCGATCACTTCTTTTGTGCTGGTTGTCTGTCTTACTAAACAGGAGAGTGACGACGCCAGCAAGTAATGCAAGAGATACACTGTAAGTTCTTCTATAACCATAAAAAATGCGGAATATCATTAACAGAAATAGAGAATGCGCGAGGTAGTATTGATATTGAGAATTAACCTATTCATTCACAGGTAAAGTTACAATTCAAAATATGGCGTGGTGGCGCCTCAAATATTCTTGCTTTTAACTCGTCTTCATTCACTTCATTCACTTACACGTATGTCACATATATTGCACACATACATATTTGATTTTGTGCTGTTCTGCACTATACGACTCCAGAGATGATGTTGAATTTATCTGTGGTATTCAGTCCTATGGCATGACTTTATGTCTCACAACAAACTGACAAAATTCTCGATTCGATGCAGCATTCGTTTTTATTATGTAGCTGATGCACCGAACAACGCAGATGACAAATTGGGCTTCATACTTTTAAAGTATTCCAAGTAGAGATACAAACAGGTCACTTTACAATATTTTTACATATCAGACCCTTCCCGACCACAACCCATACCTAGCGGTACTAGAGGTATCTTACTCCCTTAGAAGTGTTAAACAAAGAATTAGTTGTGTACATACAAAATTTGGTTTAAACAGCTTCAGGCGGCCCTGAGTTATGCTTCTATGTTAACCCTTTCAACCTCTCCCATCCCCCCAGTCTTACACGGGCCTTACTGAGAAAATTTTTTTCAGTTTGCAAGTGGTATGTGTTCCGAGTTCGGCAGAAATTGCTTGTGGTGTTACAGGGAGGGGCTGACATGTCTCTATCTTTGCACCTGTCCCCCTCCCCCTCCCCCACACGCACACAACAAGGGCGAAACGTAATCAGTACCCTTACCAATGGGCCTAGCGGTCCCCCAAAAATTAGAGATTCGTTACTGAAATTGGTCGTTATTGAATATTTTTAGGTGTCACAGCTGCTGATACCAGCACTTGCTCCTAGGGGTGGTAGGTAGGTGTATACTATCCACCAGTATCTTCATACAATTAATACAAATGACGGATCATGTAAAAATTGATTGAAATTGCTCCAGACATTGCTGAGTTAGGATTCTTCGTCATCCTGTTTTCACCCCTATGGGAGAAAGGTGTTACTTATTGTCACAGTGCTTGGTTGTGGATAGTAAATGACAAGTGTAAGAAAATTGGATGAAGTTGATCCAGTGGTTTACGAAGTATGTAACATACATATTTACAAACGTTTTTGTAATACACTAGCCTTTCCCACACAGGTTCGCCCACGCATGCATACGGTACGTAGAATACTGTACACATCTCCTTCTCTCTCCTCTCTCTCTTTCCACCTCCTCCCTCCTCCTCCACCTGCCCCTTACCCCTCCTCATCTTCCACTAGCATCCTATACTCTCCCTCGTCCCCCTCGGACTATCATATCCTCCTCTCTGTCCATCCTATCTCCCCCCCCCCTCTCTTACTTTCCAGATTCCCTGTCTCTGTCCCTCTCCTCCTTCCCATTTCTCTGTCAACATCATCCTCCGCCTCCTCCTCCTTTCTGTCCACATTCTCTACCCCACTCTCTCTGTCCATCTCATCCACCCTCCACCTCTCTGCCCACATCTTCACCCTATCTCTGTCCATCTTGTCCTCCCACTCTCCCTGTCTCTCTCTTCCTTCTTCCTCTCTGTCTGTCCATCTCCTCCTCCTCACTCTCTCTTCCTCCTCCCTTTCTCACTCCATCTCCTCCTAACCCCCTCCCCCCCTCCTCTGCGCAGCTATCTGCATGTATACTCCGTGGAAAGCATTCTGACAGAAATGCCAGTCGTGCTGGACAGCTAAGATTTAAGGCATTACAATATTTTTCGCTCCCACGCTCACTCCTAGGGGAGCTAGGTGGTTCTTACACCCATAGTACTTCTTTCCCGACTATAAGTACTATGTGTACCAAATTTGATGGAAATCTATCCAGTGGTTTAGAAGTTGTTCAGCACACATACACATGCACACAGATACATTCATTTATTTATAATAAATAGTTGTTGTATGACTGTCTCATCCATATCTGAAAAGACAAGAAATTAACACTAGTGACGAAACTGCTTTACGGTAGCATCCTGTCCGAAAAGTGTCGCCATGAAGGAATACAGTATCGCGCTAAACTAAACGGAAAAACTACTGACGCTAATGGGGGAGGTGCGAGTATCATGTACTGGAGCTGCTATCGTTATGTCCGTTCATGAAATAAATATCATGCCAAGATTGGAAAATTAATAGGAATTCACATTACTTGATTTAGCAAATTATTGCAGTCTTAAGATGTGATAATTAATGTACAAACAGTTTCATTATGGTATATGAAGGCCAGTTACATGCATACTGAACATCACGAAATGGTATAAAATACGACAAATGTGAATATTTTGATAATTTATTTCATACCATTTCATGACGTTCAGTATGCACGTAGCTACAGTTCATCTATCATGAGGGACGTGTTCGTGGGTTAATTATCATACGATGTTTGCCAATAATTTGGCAAAACCACCAATGTGATTATTTGTCATAATTAGCGCAGCTTTGGACAAGTTGAAATATTGACTTATTATAAGAACGATTTACAACGTCGCATGCTTTCATTTGACAATATGTCAACTAAAAGAATAATCGTTTCTCTCAAAAATCCTGGAACTCAAGTTACAATAACAGTCAAGAATTAAATTACTTCTTCGAATTTAACGCATCGTGTAACGTCAACGACGGTAGAATCATAGAATTTTGGCCTTTACAAACCATCGTGTCATTTGCGAATGGAAGAGTGAAAGAACTGTTGTACACTATGAACATTTCTCCATTCACAGTTTCATGCGGGGTTAAACTGAAGTTGTGTTAGACAGACAGCTGTGTAGTCAGTGAGCTTGTAGTAAAGCGATTATTGCAACATCATCACCAGTTCCTACAACACTCCCCTTCCCAATTCCGAAGGTACCCCTGATCCGAACGCTTCCGAACCCAGATATCTAGTGTTAACGACGAGAACGGAAGGTAAATGACAGCGTTTACGACACCGTCAGTTGTTATATACCGGTAGTCGTCAGAGACGCGGCCTCGAAAACACTTGGGCAACTGTCGCTTTGATAGCAACTTGCGTGTGGAGCGTCCCCGGAGCATTAGGGAGTTTACGAGGCGGAATTGAAAGTGCGACGCGGACATAAAGCGGGTTATTGCGGGCGCAGCTGCTGCAGACACGGCCGCTGTTTGTTCCTCTCAAAGGAAATAAACTGCCGGCCCGGCACTCCCAGCGACACTGCAGCTGGCCCGGGCGCGGCGGAAACGGAAGCGGAAATTAGACCGAATCGAATGTTGCGTCGATGTAATGACTCGGCAGTAAAAGGAGGCAAACGCCCCGGAGGTGCAAGCCAGTGCTCTGCCGGCTGCCGCGTTCCAGCGGCTCTTCTGCGTACCTCTTCTTACACTGACAGGTTACATCATTACGGGGGTGAACTCGTAAGTCTGATACATTTGCAGTAAGTGAGAACACTTATTCATTTGCGTTACAGGTAAGGAAAGCCGTCGGCACACGGGCCCTGTAGCATACCGAGTTTCTGTCGCCATAGCACGGAAAAAGCACGTTGGGCAGTCTTTTCGATCGTGCAGAGCAATATCTGGCATGTCAGATATTCTGCGTTTGAACGTAGACCCTTGAGATGAAAGAATGCCACATACGTAACACGACGCCACCTTTCTTCAGCAGATAGTCCCGAGACGCCAGATTAGCATTCACTTGAAGGCCATATGTATATATTGTAATGTTGTTGCAGTAATTTGTTCTGAAAGCGGTACTGATATTCAAGACCGTAAAAGCAGGTTAAAAGCTGTGAGCTATCTGAGGAAGTTAACCTTGCATTACTGAGCAACTGTTTCACCAGGTATCCAGTCTAGCTTACCAAATTCCCAACCAGACTAACATTAATTATAATCTTTTAGTAGTCATCTTACGATAACCGGTGATTATATTTAAATAAAAAGAAATAAATCAGCTTATATTTGGGCATTTATTTTAACATTGATCATTGTTCCGTTAAAATTTCAGCATATTAAACCTGATTCAGAACTAAACTGGTGCCTTATTTAGGATTGTGAAAATGTGAGTTTTGTAATCTTACGGAACACATCAAATATGGAGCCAAGATTGGGAGACTGCATACAACACTGCATTCATAAAATAACACACGAAGAACGTTGAAACATATGCAAGAGGAAATTAACCACAACCAACCGATTCAATTTTCACCCAAAGAAGTTACGTTCGTAGCGCAATCCTGTCCGTCATGAAATTACCGCACACTGGTATACTAAATTCATACTAACTTTCTTTGAAATCTTCCCGAAAAGAATAGCTGAGGGCTACTTTTATGATTACACTACATGCTTCACGTGGTCAACTTGGTTTACACAAAGAGTGTAACTCCACAAAAATTTTGATAATTAAAATAAATTACATCGAAACAAAAATTACAAAAGAAAAACCTCGAACTGGTTACTATGGTCTTACTATTAACATGATGGGTCAAACAATTGTATAAGCACATGGTACTGGTCTCACAAAGTACACCCCACGTGGGTTGAACATAAAGACAAGTTGCTATATTGAAAAATATTGTCAAGACAAGACGTTATAATCTCACGCACATTCGCATTAAAGATTGATGATCTTAGTTAGAATTACGGATCATCGACACGTGGTTCCACTTTACTCACAAAGTCGTGACAAAGCAACTACTGGAAGACATTCTGAACTGTACACTCGAATCACACTGCGTTGCAGTTTAAGATAACATTAGATATTTTAGATCTAAACCTGAAATAAAGGTGATTAAATTTTCAGTTAGGCTGAACTTAAGAAATCCATTGTCCTACGGACTTAGCAGACACGCGCTTAGCCGGAGATCTTACCACTTCAGACGCTCGCTGAGGACAGACTGCCTTGGCCCCTACCGAGGGTGCTTAACAGATACAAACGGAAGTGACCAGAGAGGCAGCTTCCTATACCAACATGACAAGGGACGGACAGGACCATACTAAGAATAGAAACCTCTCTGCTTTTAGAAAGCGTAGCTACCTGTTCCGACCTTGGTCCTACTGTTCTCTAGCAGACAGGCTTGTCTGCTACCATGAAGCATGCAACTAGAAATACATTTCCTCATTCATCCTTTCACACAGAAGGGAAGGGGGATGACAGTATCTTATCTTATACAGTATATAAAAGAAAGCGGATGTAGGTTCCGTATGAGACTGTGTGGCATGAATTACATATAAACTGTGTTTTAAAGTGTAGTACTGCGACAGATCGTTCTTGTTTATGTGTAAAAATAACACGTTCCACTGCTCAGTCTCCTCCAAGATAGTCAGAAACACCACAGTAAATTTAGAAGAGGAATTTATGCCGTAAATGACAACAGATTTAAGAAATTAACATGAAAGGAATCCAACAGAGACCTTTCAATATGTCATTTCCAAGCATCAGCAAATTGTACGATTCTTTGCAGTAAAATAATGGGAAACTATTTGTTGTAATAAAATGAGGGGAAAGATATTGATGATTAAAAAATTATTGCAATTTGCTTATTATGAAATTATCTTTCAGTGAAACGTTACATTGACGATCCACCAAAAACGCATTGTTCTTTGTTATAATTAAATGTCAGTTAATGGTACACTGAGGAGCCAAAGAAACTGGTACACCTGAGCCGGCCGAAGTGGCCGTGCGGTTAAAGGCGCTGCAGTCTGGAACCGCAAGACCGCTACGGTCGCAGGTTCGAATCCTGCCTCGGGCATGGATGTTTGTGATGTCCTTAGGTTAGTTAGGTTTAACTAGTTCTAAGTTCTAGGGGACTAATGACCTCAGCAGTTGAGTCCCATAGTGCTCAGAGCCATTTTTTTTTGGTACACCTGCCTAATATCGTGTAGAACTACCGTGAGCACGCAGAAGTGCCGTAACACGACGGGGCATGCACTCGACTAATGTCTGAAGTAGTGCTGGAGGGAACTGACACCATGAATCCTGCAGGACTGTCCAAAAATCCGTAAGAGTGCGAGGGGTTGGAGATCTCTCCCAAACAGCACGTCGCAAGACATCTCAGATATGCTCAATAGTGTTTATGTCTAGGGAGTTGGGTGGCCAGCGGAAGAGTTTAAACTCAGAAGAGTGTTCCTGTAGCCACTCTCTAGCAAGTATGGATGTATGGGATGTCGCATTGTCGTTCTGGAATTGCCTAAGTCCGTCGGAATGCACAATGGACATGAATGGATGCAAGCTATCAGACAGGATGCTTATTACGTGTCACCTGTCAGAGTCGTACCTAGAAGTATCAAGGGTCCCATATCACTCCACCTGCAAACGCCCCACACCATTACAGAGCCTCCTCCAGCTTGAACACTTCATGCTGACATACGGGGTCCATGGATTCATGAGGTCGTCTCCGTACCCGTACACTTCCATCCGCTCGATTCAATTTGACATGAGACTCGTCCGACCAGGCAACATGTTTCCAGTCATCAACAGTCCAATTTCGGTGTTGATGGTCACAGGCGAGGCGTAAAGCTTTGTGTCGTGCAGCCATCAAGGGCACACCAGTAGGACTTCGGCTCTGAAAGCCTATATTGATGATGTTTCGTTGAATGGTGCGCACGCTGACAACTGTTGATGGCCCAGCATTGAAATCTGCAGCAGTTTGCGGAGGGGTTGCACTTCCGTTACGTTGAACAAATCTCTTCAGTCGTCGTTGGTCCTGTTGTTGCAGGATCTTTTTCCGGACACAGTGTAAGTAGGCTGTTTAAGTCTTTATGTTGGTAATGCCACGTTGCGCTCTGTATGAAAATCACTGACTGTGCTGTGTACAGTCTGAGTCTGGTCGGCATTGTTGCAATATTTGCTATGGTAGTGTTGGGCAGTTGGATGTGAACAGCGCGTAGCGTTGCGCAGTTGGAGGTGAGCTGCCAGCAGTGGTGGATGTAGGGAGAGAGAGAGGGCGGAGTTTTGAGAGCGGATGATCTGGACGTGTGTCCATCAGAGAGAGTAAATTTGTAAGACTGGATGTCACGAACTGATATATATATATATATATATATATATATATATATATATATATATATATATATGACTTTTGAACACTATTAAGGTAAATACATTATTTGTTCTCTATCAAAATGTCTCATATGCTAACTATGCCTATCAGTAGTTAGTGCCTTCAGTAGTTAGAATCCTTTATTTAGCTGGCAGTACTGGCGCTCGCTGTATTGCAGTAGTTCGAGTAACGAAGATTTTTGTGAGGTAAGTGATTCATGAAAGATATAGGTTATTGTTAGTCAGGGCCATTCTTTTGTAGGGATTATTGAAAGTCAGATTGCGTTGTGCTAAAAAGATTGTGCGTCAGTTTAGTGTTGATCAGAATAGGTAAAGAGCGAAATGTCTGAGTACGTTCAGTTCTGCTCAGCTGTTTGAAAATCAAATAATGTAAGCGGTCTATCAGCACAGTCATTCATAAATTTTTCTAAGGGGACGTTTCAACAGCGATGTCGGAGATTTGATGTTTTACCAGGCTCCTGATATTCACGGTACACTCGTGAAATGGTCGTACGAGAAAATCCCCACTTCATCGCTACCTCGGAGATGGTGTGCTCCGTCGCTCGTGCGCGACTAAAACACCAAGCTCAAACTCATTTAAAACTTGATAAGGTGCTATTGTAGCAGCAGTAACCAATATAACAATTGCGCCAGGCACTTGTTGTCTTATAGAGGCGTTGCCGACCGCAGCATGAACGGGAATGCAGACTCTGCAATGTGCTCCCATGCTGGCCACAATGTTGAAAAGGAATTTTTGTGACAGGTCGTTCCATTCTTGCGCCAGCTTGGTTGACAACTATTGGATGTCGTTGGTGCCCACGGACGTGCTGCAATACGTATGTGTAATGCATCCCACATGTGCTCGATGTGATTTAAATGGGGTGAACTTGCAGGCCAGTACGTTCGCCGAATATCCTCTCGTTGCAAGAGCTACTCCACCTTCGCTGTTCGACGCTGTGGTAGAGTGTCATCCATAAAATTGAAGACAGGACCGAATGAACCTCTGAAAAGAAGCGCATGGGGAAGGAGTACATTCTGACAATAACGGTGACTGGTAGGTGTTCAAAGATCTGAAGGTCAGTACGCCCACGCAGCATCATGCTTTCCCACGCCGTAATACTTGGACCACGAAAATGATAGCGTTAGATGATAATTCTGGGTGCATTATGTGTACCCAGCTTTCGTCATTATAAGGGGACATCCACATTTGTCGAACGTTATCGTTTTGGTGGCTCAAGAGCTATGGTATGGAAACGCATAACGTTGCACGGAGTACTGCCTCCCAAATATTTGAACACTGTGCACTCGACGATCAACGTTATTGCGACACTTCCCACCATTCCTCATGTGCGTCTTTTTAGGGGGTCAATTCGTCCCTCTCTTCATACTAAGGTGAGATTGAGCACTTGTGTGATGGGTATTGCAGACTTATAGCAGCTCGTCCACATGTAGCAATGACCATTCATTCAGGAGTTTTCCACCGCTCTGGTAGAGGAATGGAACACCCTACCACAAGTACTTCTTACCAGCACTATGTAGAACATGCACTGCCGGCCGTGATGATCACAGATCCTATTAAGAACGATGTCCTGCCTTTCGTAATACCCAAGGGACCATGATGACCCGCGATGCATCCAGTGTAATAAAATTTCTTTGCCTGAAAATGTCATTTTTGTTCGTCTCATTAGGTATTTCGTTCAGTTACCTTTTGTACTTTACCATAGCAGTTTCTAACAACCCTACCACAACAAAGGTCAAAATTTAATAATGATTGTGGTGTTGCTCACGCTGCTAAATACTGCATTTTCGGGCAACAACAAAGTTATTATGTGGCAGGTGTCATTAGAGCGCAGTTAATAAAGTCATTTCATGTATTAATGAATAAACTAGGCACTCACCTTTTAGTGTTTCCCATGCTGGTCTCGTTGTAAAATCATGGCTCAATCGTCGAAAATCTAGGTGGTGGTGATTCCAAGCTCGGATGCAAAGAGGCCTAGGTTTTATTCTGCTATATTCAAAAGTTTTGTAGATGCGCTTCACAAACCATTCTTGGAGATTACACTTTTGCAGGACAATGGTGATGTAAAAAAATAATCAGCACTCCGAATTTAAGTTACACTTCCTTGTAATTGCTTTTATTGCAATATCACGTAACACACAAAACATCACTTCTCAGTACAAAACATACTTGAAAATATCTTCCTCACTGTTAAAGTTCACATTTTATAAGCTGACTACGTTATGCGTTTTTCCAACATGACGTCCAAGACTTGACTTTTTTCAAGGTCCGACTCTAACTACTGACTAATAATCGCTTACGCGCCCAAAAATCAGAGTTACAAGTACGTCAAAGATCATAGTGGCAAAAGAAAGAATACATATAACAATAATATCATTGCAATATAAATATATCGATGTATCAAAGTACCTCTACATTAATAAATCAAATCTGAATATTGTCTGAGAAATATGTTAACTACTTCTACAGAAACACAGTAAAATATTACTGGTATCGAGAGGTTCAGGCGAGGTGCCGTAATGGTTACGTAGTTCAAGTACCATTACAAGTTGTTTCTTCGTTTGATCCAAGTTTCATTCAGCTATGTTACTTGGCAGTGACACGTCATGAGAGGGTTACTCTCGTGCTTAGGTTTTGCACACCAGTATACTAACAAAGTAGAAATATGTTCTTGTGCAACACAGATGTTTTTTTCCTTACTGGAACGTGTCTTGGTTCAAATGGCTCTGAGCACCATGCGACTTAACTTCTGAGGTCATCAGTCGCCTAGAACTTAGAACTAATTAAACCTAACTAACCTAAGGACATCACACACATCCATACCCGAGGCAGGATTCGAACCTGCCACCGTAGCGGTCGCTCGGCTCCAGACTGTAGCGCCTAGAACCGCACGGCCACTCCGGCCGGCGAACGTGTCTTGTTTGTTCTTGGCACCATTAAGATTTCAATTACGTAATAAAGGAACACTGAATAAAAAGACGTAGAAAAGAGTGTAAAATCATTTGAATGACGTCCTTGGAAAATTATATGCAGTACGGAAACTACATGACGTAAAATGTGAAGCTAAATTTACGTTTCTGTAGCCAGCACATTCGGTGTTTTATTACTCGTGAATAATCCATAGCTCGTTAAAAAAGAAATATTACATGTCAACAAACTCCGGCCAATACCAATAAGCTCTAATAAAACATAACGAAGCTGCCGGTCGACTGACTGATGAGGCTATCAAACGTGTACGCATATAACAATGGCAACAATCCTGTCTCGGACAAGCTTCTTCTCCAAGGAACGAAAGTCATCCCCCCAGTTCCCACACTACTAGGCTCGCACATCTTCGTAAACCTCAAATAGCGATCTCCAGTTGGAATTTATTTCAGTATTGCACTAAAAAGTATGGCGTTAACTATCCAGGCATTGACTGATACGATATGACGGTAATTGCCAGTGAATGATGATTAGTGAGCAGATGTGATAGGCTGAAATGATAATGACTTGGGAATGAGTGGTCTCAATCACTTATCAGCCACAAAGGTGCCTGAGCTTCCAGACTTCGTTCCTGCCATACGTCCTGAGGTTCTGGATGTGCCAGTTTCGAATTGTACCACAGGAAAGATAAAAATTGTTTGCCAGCGTCTTGTATCGCTGGAGGAAGGGTGCGATGCCCACTTCTTGGACAACTCAGCGACCCTAATGAAGAACGTGGCGTGTAACGCTCGCCACAGGGCTATTTTCTGCAGCATTTGCGGCTCCTGTATCTTGTCTGACGCAGCGTAGGCCCATTCAGGAAACGCGTACTCCATAACGGGGGCGATATTGCTAGAAACAATCATTCGCAGTTTCTACACAACTCAACTGTAGAACACTGTTGTTAGGTGCATTAGACGAAGCTTTCATTGCAATGAAAGTAAATTTGAGCAACTTTACGGAGTTGACTGTAATGATCTTTTTTCCATATCTGTTAACTTCAATCCAATCCTGCATAAACATTAAAATTTGTTTTTATGTGCCCAAACAGCTTTTAGTGGCAGGGAAACGATTTATTGATGGAATAGGGTTGATGAAGCAACCAACAGAAAATAACGTAAACGGCAGGAAAACGTAAAATATGGGAATGTAAAAAATACTATATACTCGTATAATTTCTAAATCACATGCAAATGTGTTGCCCCTACTGACATCGAAACCTGCAGCTGCCACTGGTTCAGTCGGCAGAGCATTTTCCAGCGAAAGGAGAAGATCCCAGGTTCTAATCGTTACTCTGAAACTTCAAACCAGCTCAAACTCCACTGCAGAGTGAAATGTCATTATGGAAGGAAGTTTTTATATACAAAATTTATGATACTTTCTTCGAGTCCCGTGTTAATGATTAATGATACCTATTCTAATTTAAATGTATACATATGTAACAAAGGAGATGGGACCCGGATAAACTGAAAGAACCAGAAGTTGTACAGAGTTTCAGGGAGAGCATAACGGAACAATTGACAGGAATGGGGGAAAGAAATACAGTAGAAGAAGAATGGGTAGCTTTGAGGAATGAAATAGTGAAGGCAGCAGAGGATCAAGTAGGTAAAAAGACGAGGGCTAGTAAAAATCCTTGGGTAACAGAAGAGATACTGAATTTAATTGATGAAAGGAGAAAATACAAAAATGCAGTAAGTGAAGCAGGCAAAAAGGAATACAAACGTCTCAAAAATGAGATCGACAGGAAGTGCAAAATGGCTAAGCAGGGATGGCTAGAGGACAAATGTAAGGATGTAGAGGCTTATCTCACGAGAGGTAAGATAGATACTGCTACAGGAAAATTAAAGAGACCATTGGAGAAAAGAGAACCACTTGCATGAATATACAGAGCTCAGATGGAAACCCAGTTCTAAGCAAAGAAGGGAAAGCAGAAAGGTGGAAGGAGTATACAGTGGGTCTATACAAACGGGGATCTTGAGGACAATATTTTGGATATGGAAGAGGATGTAGATGAAGATGAAATCGGAGATATGGTACAAATGGTTCAAATGGCTCTGAGCACTATGGGACTTAACATCTATGGTCATCAGTCCCCTAGAACTTAGAACTACTTAAACCTAACTAACCTGAAGCCCCTAGAACCGCACGGCCACACCGGCCGGCATTTAGAGAGAGATTTTCACAATGTTGACTGGAATACTCTCTTTCAAATTCTGAAGGTGGCAGGGGTAAAATACAAGGAGCGAAAGGCTATTTACAATTTGTACAGAAACCAGATGGCAGATATAAGAGTCGAGGGACATCAAAGGGAAGCAGTGGTTGGGAATGGAGTGAGACAGGGCTGTAGCCTGTCCCCGATGCTATTCAATCTGTATATTGAGCAAGCAGTAAAGGAAACAAAAGAAAAGTTCGGAGTAGGTATTGAAATCCATGAAGAAGAAATAAAAACTTTGAGGTTAGCCGATGACATTGTAATTCTGTCAGAGACAGCAAAATACTTGGAAGAGCAGTTGAACGGAATGGACAGTGTCTTGAAAGGAGTGTATAAGATGAACATCAGCAAAAGCAAAACGAGGATAATGGAATACAGTCGAATTAAGTCGGGTGATGCTGAGGGAATTAGATTAGGAAATGAGACACTGAAAGTAGTAAATGAGTTTTGCTATTTGGGGAGCAAAATAACTGATGATGGTCGAAGTAGAGAGGATATAAAATGTAGACTGGCAATGGCAAGGAAAGCGTTTCTGAAGAAGAGAAATTTGTGAACATCGAGTATTGATTTAAGTGTCAGGAAGTCGTTTGTGAAAGTATTTGTATGGAGTGTAGCCATGTATGGAAGTGAAACAAGGACGATAAATAGTTCGGACAAGAAGAGAATAGAAGCTTTCGAAAAGTGGTGCTACAGAAGAATGCTTAAGAGTAGATGGGTAGATCACATAACTTATGAGGACGTATTGAATAGAATTGGGGAGAAGAGGGGTTTGTGGCACAACTTGACTAGAAGAGGAGGTCGGTTGGTAGACATTTTCTGAGGCATCAAAGGATCACCAATTTAGTACTGGAGGGCAGCGTGGAGGGTAAAAATCGTGGAGGGAGACCATGAGATGAATACACTAAGCAGATTCAGAAGGATGTAGGCTGCAGTAGGTACTGGGAGGTGAAGAACCTTGCACAGGATAGAGTAGCATGGAGAGCTGCATCAAACCAGTAACAGGACTGAAGACCACTACAACAACAACATGTAACAATGGAAAATCCAGAATGGAATAATGACAATATTATGAAAATTATAGGAAAAAAAAGAAAAAAGCCTTCTTAAAAGTATGACAACGCCACGCTCTTACGAGTCACACTGTACCAACCGTCTCATCCGCTTTCAACACTACGAGACCGCGGAGAGTGTTTGTGCAGCATCTCATGTCCTACATTACCACCGCCGATATCGTACGTGTTTAGTAGTCTTTTTCTTTGTGCCTGTCTGCGACACAGCATCTCCGCTATATGGTGAGTAGCGGTCTGTCCTTTTTATTATGTACTCTTATGTTTCTGTACTGTGTAACGGAAAATCTTGTTTCGTGTTAATACGATTGGAAAAAATTCATAGTTCTGGGTGGCATCAGGGTTAAAAGTAGGTGTCATTATAATTGCTACCAGAAAGTCTTCTCATTGTCTCCGGAGAACATATATGAAACGCAAGGCCTGCGTTACCACGTCGCCTCCGTGTCGCTCACTTCGATAGTAAATGTTAAAACTGGCTCCTACTGACTTCTAATCGTTAAACGTGCACTAAGTTCAACGATTGTAGGTGTATTAGCTAGTGAGAATTGCCTGTCGCTACAGACAGCTAAGCAGAATCAACTCCGAAAGCTATTTGCATCGAGCCTGAGAATCTTCACGTTCCTGAACCGATTGGACATTCTCGCGTACGCCCGACACCGTCGTGTCTTCCGCGTCGTATGATGTAAGGCACAACAGCAACGTACAAGGCATGCCCGATATTTCTGCGTTAAAGCGATGATTATTTATTTTATGCATCTTGGTCTTTCTTCCAATCTACATCATCATTACACAGAGTACAGTCCTAAACTTCTTTCCTAATGAAACAGAAGAGCGGAAGATTAAGATTCAATGTCCCGTAGAACACAATGTCCTTAGATACCGATTTCAAGCTAAGATGAGGCAAGGTGAAGTGAATCGACTGTTTCTTTTACAAAGGAACTATCCCGGCGCTCACGTTAATTAATACGAGTGTTGACTGAAAAATAATGCCTCCACCTTCGTAACTCTTCAAAAGTTGGCAGCATTGGTATGCGGCAGGTACTGGTTCTTCCGTAGCCTCTTCTCTACAGCTCCAGTCGGCGGGAAGCCTTTGCACTGAACGGTTGTGTTGTTACACTGTCAAATAAGGAACCCTGAGCAGACGGTCGGTTATTGCGATTTAAGCTACGTGTCATTGGGCGAGTAAGTTTAAAGATATTGAGGCGGGAACATCTGACCTGCGTGACATCCTCTGACAGAATCACCGAGTTTCACAAGCAAAATGTTGACAGATTGATTAAGGACGATCGTCGTATCACTCAGAGAGAAAGCTAACAAGGGTCCGAAAGAAAAAGGGAAATGTTTTCCTGCAGCATGACAATGCCAAACCACACACTTCACATGCCACCACAGCAGAACTTCAGAGACTGAATCTCACCACCGGCATCCTACATACGGTCCACATTTAGCACCGTCTTACTTCCATCTGCTCCCGATAATGAAAGACGATCTGCGGGTGCATCATAATGCTTCTGATGAAGACGTTGAGAGAACTGTGAGACTGTGGTTGCGGAAACAGAGTGTCGATTTCTTCCGTGATGGCTTCGGAAAACTTTTTCAACGTTGGCAGAAATGCATCGAATTGGCTGCTGATTATGTGGAAAAGTGAATACTGGTAGTTAAAGATCACATTCTAAGGATTATTTCTGAGTTTGATTTATTAAAATATTCCGATCCAAACCCAATTAATGAAGGTGGAGGCATTACTTTTCATTGAACCCTCGGATAATTAATACACGTATATCCTACATTCGTATGGCAAAACTCCCTTCCCGTCCCACAATGGGCCACCAGACTTTGTAATAATGAATAATGAGGAACGTTTATTTGCTGTTAATTTAAATTCAAAAATACTAAAGATGGTAAGATATTTGTAGCAGTTCTGCCTGAAAATTTCATAATCAAGTATTATACTAATTTCTAATTTAAAAATTAGAATATTCATAATTATATATATATATTTATTAAATAGATATATTTTAAGTTGAATTGGCGTAAGGCCACAAAAATCTGCACTTGATAATGGCCTAAGGCCGAAATTGCAATCGTGAAATAAAGAAAGTGTTACAGGCACTGGCGTAAATATGATCTCTTCTATTAATGTCTGGGTAGAGTTCAGAAATTGTTAGAATTAGTTTATTTCAATTAGAGTTATGATTTAATAATGTAGGAGATCAAGAGTTCGGCCATTGTCGGTCATTTTCAGATTAAAAAAAACAGGCATATTAAGTGGCCAAACCATCTCAGTTTTTGATTAAATATACATTGAATCTGAATGCGTCCGATAGGGAAAAACTGATCATCACATGTATTAAATTGCGAATGCGACTGAAATAAATAATTAGCTGCAGCTCATTTGTTTTCAAACGTATTTGGACAAATGCGGCTGACTATTTCAAAAGTGCAGTAACTAATTTAAAGTTTGAATCAGACTGGTAGAATAAAGATTTTGTATAATTTATTCATGTTTCACCTAAATTATTGTGTGAGTATTTCGCCACCTTGGTGTTGTATTCCTGCGTAGTTCTCTACAAATATCTGTGTACTTCTCAACTACGTTGAGAAAAAGTGATTTTCGTCATCTTGATCATGCATGTACTAATCCAATTCGATGGACCGGCTCGTTTATTAAATGTTATCGTATTGGACTGGTGAGGATGTAGTTCTGCTGATTTACTTTCATGCTTCCCTTCCTATTTGTTACGTGACCGCACTAATTGTTTTAAATTACCATATTGATTTACTATGTTAGTGTGGCGGAAGTTATCAGTTGAACCATTAGTGGTCAATGGTAATCCTCTCGAGAAGACCAACACACACGTTTCTGCGATTGTCTTTCCGCTCAGTTGTGTGGTTTTTCGGCAACATATCGGAAACCTTTCGCATATGCAAAACTTCAATCGAAATTTGATGTATGGTGAAAGTGTTCTAAGTTTAAGGGGTCACCCATGGTCCTTATTGTTAAACGTCGGTCTGATATAACAGGGGCACGCACGCGTTCGGCGTTTTCGTCGGTTTTTCAAGTTGAAGGTCTCCGTGAGCGAGGTGTTCTCGGCCTTCCAAAAATGTTTTGTGCCAGAGAAAAACTTGTGCTGTTGATAAGGAATGTTCCCCATTGCCTGTTTCAATTTTTATAAGGTCACACTCGCGGATTCCTCAAGTTTAACACGTTGCTCTAAATTACGCCGTTCCATTTTCGTAACACACAACGGAAACACTTCACTGAGGATGCTCTCAAAAATCACGTGATTGCTGAACGGAGCTGAAACTCGGACTGAGCATCTGGAAGGGATGAACACACAGGTCTACACAAGTAGAACAACACAGTGTTGCCAGATCGCTCGCAGTGTTGCCAGTCTCATTATTTTTCTCACATGCCTTCTGATACGTGAGAATTTATTAGTAGTAGCTTTCAGAGTCTTTCCGACCCTCGCCCACCATACCTCTCCGAGCAACCCTCCACCACCAGCTGCTGCCGGCACGTTACCGCTTGCGCGTGCACATACTTGGCTCCACATAGATTGCATGAAAGAAGAAAATGAAACTCCAAATAAGAGTAAGTAGCCGCACTAAAGTAAAAGGGCAAAACTTGGAAATAAAGTGATCTAAACGTAAAACAACAGATTAACAGGTCCATCATCGTACAACAAAAGTTTTGTGTGTGTTTTTTACTAACACATATTTTGCTGCGGCTATGTGCATCGTCACTGAGCGTTCTTCTTCATCTTACATTATATACTAAGTTTCCTCTGAATTCTCTTCAGTGAAAGGAACATGAAACTTTATCGGGTTAGTATCTGCCGGAAGTAAGACAAGTAGAAGAAAAAAGTTCTCTAATGACATAAAAATAGCAAAGTAGCTAAAGTAGGAGTCAATATCTCCTTCAGAGTTCATCGCTAACATCGGAGATGCACACGACTTGATACTATTAAATAATTTAGTAATTAAGATTACTAGCTTCTTCTTCCTCAGCGAACAAATAATACCAAAAATCAATATGGATCTGGCCCTGAACGACATGGGCATTGGCTCTCACTTACAGATCTAAATCTTTCCCTCGTTCTGGAACTTCGACACTACTACACTGCTGGGAAATATTTAATACGGTACGACTCACAATATGAGATAAACATCAATTATTAGTGTGACTCAGGGCACAGAACGTTTTTCTTTCTTTTTTAAGTCTCAGACTTCCTTTTTAATATAGTCCTTTGCCATAGTTCTGAATAGAATTAAGTATTACAGTGATAGATTATTGTTAATAAAGTATACAGATATACTACTGACCCTCCCCCCCCCCCCCCACTCTCTCTCTCTCTCTCTCTCTCTCTCTTGTTTCTAGAATGCACAACTTGACTCGTTTCACATACTCAAACGTTTACTTTTCTGATGGGACATACAGAACACTGTGAGAACTCAGGAAGTTAAAACTAAAGGACAGAAAGATTACAAGAAAAATGATGTGTACAGATTCAGGCGCAACAAGGAACCTGAAAGTTGTTGCCCCTTTGTTAACAAAATCAGCTTTTAACAATAGAAGACAAATTAGTGCAATCATCGTTGCTGTCACAGGGTACCAAGTAAAGCCCAGTCGTACTGATACAAGACAAACAAGTGCAACCCATGTTGCTTTTGCTAAACAATATCCTTGTAGCTGACCATTGCGCACTGTCCTGTTGACACAATGACGTGTACCATTTGGGTAAACAGCAGCATATATTAATATTTAATTGGTCACTTAACTAGGACAAGTTTTATGATACGTTAAAACATCTTACTTGTTTACTCTAATGATTGACGTAAATCACAATGAAGAGAGCAAAGAACTATACAACTCAACTCAAATTACAAAATGACACTAACACAGTGATAGGGTGCCAAAAATGTTTGGACAACGGTGTGGAGTAAGCGCAACAGGATCTCTTTATCTGGACAGATGGCAAAATCGAAGTTAACGTTACAACAAGAAAACACAAATTATAACCGAATTAAGCAACATGAGTTGCTTCAGGTAGTAAGCAAGTAACGAGCTGCACAAAATAAGAATCACACTACCGCAACCGCGACACTTAAATTCCAAAATCCAGTAAACAGCTAGCGTTCACAGATCAGTACGAAATGGTGGCCAGAGATGACAGCATCTCTGCAAAAGCTCGGTGCAAAATAAAGGAATCCAAGTTCACCGTCTTCGACGCTGAACTTTCAAAATCCTCCATGGTCGTTTCCATTGTGACGGGTGAGAATTGTCGCTAAATTTGTGAACAAACGGGGGAAAGTTGATATTTTTAAACACGAAGTCGAAGCAGTAGAATTGTGACTGGTCAGCCTTGCGCCCCAAGAACACTGTCCAGAGCGACGCAATACTTTTGGCTATTGGAGTGACCGTGACTGACTCTCCCACGGTCAACGGGAGGTGCCACGACGTCTGGATCTTCGAAGTACACGCAGTAAGGCTGAAATGTCTGCCCGGTTGGCCGTGCGGTCTAACGCACGGCTTTACGGGCGGGAAGGAGCACCTGGTCCCCGGCACGATTTCGCCCGGCGGATTTGTGTCGAGGTCCGGTGAGCCGGCCAGTCTGTGGATGGTTTTTAGGCGGTTTTCCATCTGCCTCGGCGAATGCGGGCTGGTTCCCCTTATTCCGCCTCAGCTACACTATGTCAGCGATTGCTGCGCAAACAAGTTCTCCACGTACGCGTACACCACCATTACTCTACCACGCAAACATAGGGGTTACACTCGTCTGGTGTGAGACGTTCCCTGGGGGGTGCACCGGGCGCCGAACCGCACAATAACCCTGAGTTCGGTGTGGGCAGCGGAGGGGTGAAGTGGACTGCGATAGTCGTCGTGGGGTTGCGGACCACTGCGGCTGCTGCGGGGACGGAGCCTCTCCGTCGTTTCTAGGTCCCCGGTTAACATAACATAAGGCGGAAATGCCATGCTTCGTTACGCTTTCGGTACTCTGGGCCGACCGCGGCTATTATCGACCATAGGCAGTGCAGGCACCATTCAACAGACGCGCAGCATGTCGCTTTCCAACTTCCACGAAACAGCCCGTTCAAGAAATGGCTCTGAGCACTATGGGACTTAACTTCTAAGGTCATCACTCCGCTAGAACTTAGAGTTATTTAAACCTAACTAACTTAACGACAGCACACACATCTATGCCCGATGCAGGTTTCGAACCTGCGACTGTAGCGGTCGCGCGGCTCCAGACTGTAGCGCCTAAAACCGCTCGGTCACTCTGGCCGGCGAAATAGCCCGTATCTCCCAAAAGACGCCACAGAGACGTTTCAAGTCACACTACCCAAGTGTACAGAGCGCAAGGCTGCCTTTGCAAACGCACCGCTCCAGTATGGTCATTAAAATAATCGCCAAAAAGCGGCAGAAAATGAATTAATATGTCATAGAGGTATATGACAGTAAAGTCACGACATCTACCAACATCTAGGGCAGGGGCGTATATTCAGTGTGTGCTAGGCGTTCGCCGCACGCAGCGTCAGAATTTATCTACTTAATGGATACTTCGAGATTTGAAATCATTGGACAATAATTAGCGGAGGGGATTGTTTCAAAAATTGAAACACTCAGAAGAAATGGACTGCAATACTCCACGTTAAGAGGACGTGTAGAACAGCGGAACCGTAAGAAGTGATTTAAACGCAGACATTTGGCATGCACATAATCCCAGAAACACCATCTTTTGCTTGACCAGACAGGTCAGTTGTTACGCAACGCTCATTTGGTGCAGAGCCATCACACGAACCGGAAACGTGTAACCATGTGCCACCACCATACCTCGAAAGGAGCAGAATGACTGGTCTCTGGGAAGCGTGTCTGTCATACTGGGGCATTGTGGCTCGTAGTGGGAACGCTACTTCAACAGTGTGGTTTATGTGAAGCCAAGGGAGAGAAGAGGGCCGTACACAACGCCGGCAGGGTACTGGACAACACAATGTGACGATAGCGCGAGAGGACCGCCAACTTGTCCGCTTAGCCGTACCGGGCAGAACAGCTTCGTACAGAGTTGGGCCTTTTTCTGCGGGTTGGACTCGTTGCACGCATGCCACTGCGTCGGCTTCCATTGAGCAGAACATACCAACGCCGCAGACTGCAATGGGCAGGTGAACGCCGACACTGGCTTGCTGAGTAGCAAAGTGTAGTGTTTTCGGACGGGTCCCACTTCAGCTTATTCCACAGGGATGGCCACACACGCATCCGGTGCTGCCGTAGTGAACCAAATAGGGCAGACTGTCTTGTTGAGGGGCATAGCCAACAAACGGCAAGTGTGATGGTTTGGGGCGCCATTGCCTTAAAAGGCGATCTCACCTACTACGTCTTGAGGGCTATCTGAACAGTTATCCCTACATCTGGTGGATTTTACGGCCTCTTCTGCAGGCCGTTCCACATACGATACTGCAGCAGGACACAGCAGCATGAGACGATATATGTACAAGTCTTCTGCGAAGAACGACGGGTACGACTGTTTCTCTAGCCTGCCCGATCGCCTGATGCGTCTCCCATCGAATGAGTCTGACATATGGTCGGTCGGAAACTTGTTCATTCAGATCCTCCTGCAGCACTAGTTGATGCTACGTCGAAGTTCCTCCGAATTACGTGGCAGAGTATTTCCCAGCTGTAACAATTGTTTCCAGAAGTCATACAGAAGTTTAGAAATAGTTCGAAAAGCTGCTAAGAGACTGCGTAGTACGCTGTGCAGCTCGTACAGTATCATAGCTCATAATTTCACTCGTCTTTTGCGAGCATCTTTCGCATTCGCATCACAATCTTTTCGAAATATCTCGCAGTGCGGAGATGGCGTAAACGAGCAATGAAATCTGCCCTCACATCCTATAGTGTCTCAACGGAAATGGTTTCAGATGCCACTTAGATCACCGATTCAAGTTTGTTCGTGGTGGGATGGTTCTGGTGGATAGTGTCTTTCAAAGTGCCCCACAAAAAGTAGTCACAAGGAGTCAGATCGGGCGAATATGGGGGCCAACCATCCCTGCGCAAGTACATCTGAAATAATCCAGTCCCGAAGTATTCATCAAGAAAGCGAAAAACCTGTTCGGTGCGGTTTGTTCTGATCCCATCTTGTGTACCATTTGGTGCCTGGTTGATCCCCCAGCACTAGCTGTGTGAAGACAACTGTTCCAAAATTGTAACATAACGTTCAATAGTGATCGTTTCTATCTTGAAAAAAGGGTCAATAATGCCTCTTATGAACACCTGAGACCAAACAGTAACTTTCGGGAGAGTACAGCGGTTTCACCTCACGCAGATGGGGATTTTCGGAACCACAAAGTCGCCATTTTTGTTTATTCACGACTCCATTGAGGTGGAAGTGTACTTATCTGTGTACCAGACGCAGCCGATATCAAACCCTTTATTATAAATAACTCTGAGAATCTGATTCACAAGATGAGCCCTTTTTCGTACAACTCGTACAGGTATGGCCCGTTGGCTTAGGATTTTCAATGTAAACATTTATAGGGTCTGACTCAGTATTTTCTGCGTGATGGAACGCTTTAGACCAGTCTCTACTGCAGTTCTTCGGACAGATTTACTTGGAATGTGGTGAATAATTCGAGAAACCTTGGCTATATTTTCAGCAGTAACTACAGTTTGTCTGGGACCAACATTACCCGCTAGATCGTCAGTCACACTGGTTGCCCACTGTAATCTGGCGAAGAGCTTGCCAACAGTTTTCGCATCAGGTCCTTTTGGAACATTAAATCGTGTTTCAAAATTAGGCCTTGGTGCCGTAGAACTGTGTTTTAACCTCTGGTACTCCAGTACCAGAAAAATACGTTGTTGAATGGAACACATGATTTCACCCTCTTCCTTCGGTAGGCCTACACTAACCTCTTTTCATTTTTGAACGGTGGAACTGATCGCAGTGAGCGGCTGCGCACTATTTACAGCCAGTACGTATCCCAGTTAGAGCGCCATCTATGAGCAGCTTATCAAACTATTTAAGAACTTTTATTTAAAATTCTTGCACCTTTCACAATAAACATACCAGCTGTTGTTCTCGTCTATTGAGCTTAGTTTCTGAGATACTTAATTTTGAAATCAAGGACTCCTTTGCTAGATAACTAGAATATATGTGTATATGTGTAATTGTACGTAGTACCGGTAGATAGATGCATAATGAATGTGTTTCTATTTCTTTGCTGTATGCCAAACAATACTTAAAAATAATAAAAACAACAAAAATTCTTTATTATCAGTTATTTATTGCATTCTCTGAAACAAAGTTTTTGGCGTTGACTTCTTTTGCAAGGAAATAAAGATTTTTTGGGTTATATACACAAGAACGCGCCACATACAGTTGTCCGTGAGAGAAACACGATTTTTCCAAATGCACACCGGCAACTTTGAGTGTTCGCCCTTGGGATTTGTTTATGGGCATTCTAAAAGAAGTTTTTAGCGGGAATTGTAATATTTTGAATTTAAAAGCAAATCCATTTATATAATTGGGATTTGTGGAATCAAAAAGCTAAAGGAAAATATGGGCTTTCTTATATTATTAAACAGTCTTGAACTGATAAATGAAGAAAATAAATAATTTATAGGTCGCTGCAGCGCAAACTGTATAATGTTTGCACGTTCGAAAACTTCAGTTGCTCTCTTGTGTCTGCCGGAATGGTTAAGCATAGGTCGTGATGCGCCTCTTCCGTCCTCCCCCGCCTTCCACTTACTGCCCCTGCACAGGGCCGGCCAGGGTGGCCGAGCGGTTCTAGGCGCTACAGTCTGGAACCGCACGACCGCTACGGTCGCAGGTTCGAATCCTGCATCGGGCATGAATGTGTGTGATGTCCTTAGGTTAGTTAGGTTTAAGTAGTTCTAGGTTCTATGGGACTGATGACCTTAGAAGTTAAGTCCCACAGTGCTCAGAGCCATTTGAACCCCTGCACACGACGACGCGGCACGTGCAGTGTCGCTGCCAAGTGGTGCGTGTGGAGGAGTGTGCGCAGGCATCGTACTACTGAAGAACTGCACATAACATGATATATACATTACACGACAAATGTAGTATTTTTAAACATGGTTTATGTTATGTTATGTTAACCGGGGACCTAGAAACGACGGAGAGGCTCCGTCCTCGCCGCAGCCGCAGTGGTCCACAACCCCACGACGACTACCGCAGTCCACTTCACCCCTCCATCACCCCACGCTGGACCCAGGGTGGTTGTTCGGTTCGGCGGCCGGTGGGCCCCCCAGGGAACGTCTCACACCAGACGAATGTAATCCCTATGTTTGCGTGGTAGAGTAATGGTGGTGTACGCGTACGTGGAGAACTTGCTTGTGCAGCAATCGCCGACATAGTGTAGCTGAGGCGGAATAAGGGGAACCAGCCCGCATTCGCCGAGGCAGATGGAAAACCGCCTAAAAACCATCCACAGACGGGCCGGGTCACCGGATCTCGACACAAATCCGCCGATCGGATTCGTGCCGGGGACCAGGCGTTCCTTCCCGCCCAGAAAACCATCGCGTTAGACCGCACTGCCAACCGGGCGGGCAAATATGGTTTAGTTAACTGATGTACAAAAAGATGTTCCAATTCCTACTCCAACATCTTACGGATTTCTTTTGTTTTAACTTTCCAAAGCGGCCGATGTTTTTCTCCAGGCTTCAAACTCCCTATACCAAATTTCATCTAATTCGTTTCAACGATTTAATCCTGAAAACCTAGCAACGGAGTTACTTTCTCTTTCAGTATGTTAGTATCGATTATATTTTTTGTTAAAGTTACTGCAAGACATTTTTAAAGATTTTTCTACGTCTTGTGAGAGCGATATTAGAGTAAGTGCATTTAGCGGGAAAAACCCACACTTAAATAAGTGAAAAAATGTATATTGTAGAAGTAGATAATGTTGAATTACTACGTAAATTGTGTTATGTGCGATCTGTGAGTTCAGACCTTCTAAATTTTACATTTGGAACATGTTTATTCGTTAGGGGAAATGTTTATTGTCTTAAACAATAAACTTGTTTTTCATTAAGTCTTAGCTCCCAAGCGTAATTTATTTCTTTTTTCAGAATCAATGACCAGCGTTTCAGTGTTACGCCAACCAATCCAAACTTGTATTTTAAGATATTTGCTTGATTCGCTAATTATCAGCCACATTTTTAATGTATTATAAGAAAGTTTTTACGGAAATCATTGTTTCAGTGTTTCGTCTCAAGCATCTTTATCACAAAATTAGTACCGTATTTTCGCATTTTCGCTTAACATGGTTTCTATACAGGGACAGCAGAACTTATCTTGCGGTATCTAGTCAGTTGCAATAATATGAAATCATTGATATGACTGTAAAGGATTATAATTATTTTTTTTTTTTAGATTTGTACTGAAAGGCTTTAAACTATTTTGACGCTTTACTCACAAGCTGACCAGGACAAATGAATTACTGTCTCGACGCTTTGTAGTATCTTACTGGTTAGGGTTCCGTATCTCAATCTGTAAAAACTTTGTTGTCCGTCCGCCTGTCTGTATATCTATCGGTTCGACTATTAAAAACCATTTATCTCAGGAATGGGTGGATGTATGAAGTTGCAATTTATGCTACTTACTAAGGTTCACGTTTCCTTAGCGATGTAAAAACTGAAGCTTCTACGTTAATGCAGTCAAGAGATAGGGGAAATGAGCGTTTGGCTTCATTGGCAGGAAGTCCCCTTGTGGGGCAGGTCCAGCTGCCTTGGTGCAGGTTGATGCAAATGTTTGTGGATAACAAGATTCATGAAATTAAGTGATCTGTCCAGAGTCCAAATCTGAACAAAACGGATCACCTTTGGAATAAGAACATCGACATCGCCGCAGGCCCTACTACCTTCTCTGCTTTCGGCTCCTGAGGAAGACTGGGCTACTATTCGTCCACAGACAGAGCTCAAGTCATCACAAAGGTGAAGGATGAGCACACTCGATATTAATTTCTACTAATAGGTGCCCCGATACTTTTGATCAGAAATGGAAGCCAGAGCTGGTAATAGTGAGGGTGGATATAGAGGCTGGGAGAAGGAAGAGATGTGGGGCTAGGGCTCTTGACGGTAGGGATTGGAACAGTGGGAGCACATTTTTGGTTCAGGAAGCTTGAGTCTGTTGAAGTTGCCTTGGAGTGGGACATGAGAGTGTGTAGATGGAGGGAAGGTGGTACGTGTAGGTATAGCCTCAGTAGCAGCCCTGGAGAGGATCGACTAGAAAGTTGAATTGGGGGATGTATAGGGTTTATGAAGTTTCTTGAGGAATTTAGCGAGAGCGAAGAATTCTATCAATTGGCAGTGGGTACGTATTGGAGAGCGTACGGCTGTGTGGTGGAGTGCATGAAGTTCCAGAATTGTAAGGATGGTAAAATTTTGGTGTTGCAAACCTTTAGGATACGTTAAAAAAGGTAGGATTGGTTCAGGTAATTCTTTTGTAGGCGTGACATTGGCTACCACTCTCGTGCAATTTATTAGCATGTTCTATATGTTTTGCACATGCGTCAAGATCGTAATTGGAAGGCCGACCACACTGCCAGCTGTTAGCGCCTTCGAAGGCTGAAATTCGGAAATAAGATGACAGATGGGCCGCCGTTCATCGTGGCCCTCGGCATGCTCTGTCTGCTCCATGGAAATAATATCCCCGGTTGATAAAGTTTTCTGCGATGTGAATATCCACTGAACCCTTAATAATACAAACCCAAAATTAATTAGCAGCTGCTAAAATTCTTATTTTATTGTAATCCGTTTTATATGCAGTCTGTGCTCGCCGAGTGATTCTAGGCGTTTCAGTCCGGAACCGCACTGCTGCTACTCTCGCAGGTTCGAATCCTGCCTCAGACATGGATGTGTGTGATGTCCTTAGGTTCGTTAGGTTTCGGTAGTTCTGATTTCTAGGGGACGGATGACCTCAGATGTTAAGTCCCATAGTGCTTAGAGCCATTTGAACCATTTACATGCAGTGGATATAGAATGTTCAACAATGGCACATTGCGTCTGTTCCAAAGGCTAGTGCAGCGTGAAATTTCCACCTCCGTCTATCCATCCATTTGCCTCCGTCCCCATTGCTTCACCTTGCTGACTTTTAGTCGCTTACTGCGGCTCCTCAGAGCCCCATATTTGTAATCGTCATTCCCCATTCCCCCTCCACCATGATCACGATCATTTTCGCCCTGCTCCAGAGCCACCATTATAGTATAGCAGCACTAACATCACCATCAGTGATTAAATTCTAACTGTAATTAAAAATCATATAAATAGTATTAAAAACCATAAAATTTGCCGACCAATGTGTGTCTTTTCTTTTTTTAATGTGTTTTATTATCCTCTGTTTGTATGTATTTTAAACCTATGTTCAAATGTGCGTCAATTCCTATGGGACGAAACTGCTGAGGTCATCGGTCCCTAGACTTACACACTACTTAAACAACGCAAAGTAACTAATGCTTTAAACTTTTCTGGTATATATATATATATATATATATATATATATATATATATATATATATATATGACCCTTGGCTGAAGAACGGTTTTTAGCCGCTGCTAGCTCGATCCTTTCTGGGAAATTCAAATAACAATAAAGAAAGAAAAGATAGCTGTATTCAAAGCGCTCGCTATATTGAAATGCATTTAACTATAGCATTTAAGTTGTTGTTTCAGAGCAATGGCAACCAGTATATACGTTTCTCTTTTTTATCTTGTAGTAGCTGCTTGTTACCAAAGGGGAAATGATGTTCTAAACAGTTTGACACTGGACTTCTGTGGGATTTAGTGATTATTTTTATTAGTTTTTAGAAAAATGCGTTGCGCTTTGGGCACCTATCAATAGTCACAAATAACGTTACAAAGAGCGCAGAATGATTATCCGATTATATCTCGAAATTCGCGACTGATTATGTAAAAGAAATCTCTAGAGGTAATCGAAAGTAGGAACATGTGGCTTACAAACACATAGATGAGACGACAGCGTTGCTCTTTACTCATGCGATTATTACTCTACCCTCGGAGTTTACTACCGAGCGAGGTGCGAGGTGGTACAGTTCTTACCACAATGGACTCGCATTCCGTAGGACGCCGGTTCAAATCCGCGTCCAACTATCGAGATTTAGGTTTTATGTGATTTCCGTAAATCGCTCTATGCCGTTGTTGGTATAGTCTCTTTGAAACAGCACGGTCGATTTCCTTCCTCATCGTTGAAACAGTCCGAGATTGTGCTCTGTGTCTAATCATCTCAATGTCGACGGTACGTTAGACCCTAATCTTCCTTCCTCCCTTCCTTCATTCTGTGATTAGTTTTCACCCACATGATGATTCTGTACCCTGGGGATTGAATATTTCTAGGCGATAGCTCCCCTCCAAACTGCTGGAACAGCTTCCCTTGTTTCCAAAATAAACTGGATCACAACAAGACTGACTATCTCTGGAAGAATACTTCGGTCGTCCCTTTTGCTGGACAATTTCTCATCCAGGCACTTTAAAGCGATTAGGTGGAGAGCTACATTCAGTGTTAGCTATCAGTACACTGTTGTAAATCGTGTACCGTGACTGTTGTAGGTGACGATTCCTGTGTGCAATAGGAAGTAATTGTGATAATGTATAACTTCAGCGCACATCAAAGAAACCAAGTTATCACTTCACGGGGTGTGATGAATGGCAGCTCATTATAAATGTGAAAAAATGTAAGTTAACGCAAATGAGTAAAAAAATCCTGTAAAACTCGGATACAGTATTAGCAGAGTATTGCTTCACTCACACAAATCTATTAAACGTCCTGGCTTAACGCTGCAAAATGACATGAAATGGGACGAGCTCGCAATGTCCGTTTATCGGCAGAATTATAAGGAAGCGTAACTCATCTACACTCCTGGAAATGGAAAAAAGAACACATTGACACCGGTGTGTCAGACCCACCATACTTGCTCCGGACACTGCGAGAGGGCTGTACAAGCAATGATCACACGCACGGCACAACGGACACACCAGGACCCGCGGTGTTGGCCGTCGAATGGCGCTAGCTGCGCAGCATTTGTGCACCTTCGCCGTCAGTGTCAGCCAGTTTGCCGTGGCATACGGAGCTCCATCGCAGTCTTTAACACTGGTAGCATGCCGCGACAGCGTGGACGTGAACCGTATGTGCAGTTGACGGACTTTGAGCGAGGGCGTATAGTGGGCATGCGGGAGGCCGGGTGGACGTACCGCCGAATTGCTCAACACGTGGGGCAGGAGGTCTCCACAGTACATCGATGTTGTCGCCAGTGGTCGGCGGAAGGTGCACGTGCCCGTCGACCTGGGACCGGACCGCAGCGACGCACGGATGCACGCCAAGACCGTAGGATCCTACGCAGTGCCGTAGGGGACCGCACCGCCACTTCCCAGCAAATTAGGGACACTGTTGCTCCTGGGGTATCGGCGAGGACCATTCGCAACCGTCTCCATGAAGCTGGGCTACGGTCCCGCACACCGTTAGGCCGTCTTCCGCTCACGCCCCAACATCGTGCAGCCCGCCTCCAGTGGTGTCGCGACAGGCGTGAATGGAGGGACGAATGGAGACGTGTCGTCTTCAGCGATGAGAGTCGCTTCTGCCTTGGTGCCAATGATGGTCGTATGCGTGTTTGGCGCCGTGCAGGTGAGCGCCACAATCAGGACTGCATACGACCGAGGCACACAGGGCCAACACCCGGCATCATGGTGTGGGGAGCGATCTCCTACACTGGCCGTACACCACTGTTGATCGTCGAGGGGACACTGAATAGTGCACGGTACATCCAAACCGTCATCGAACCCATCGTTCTACCATTCCTAGACCGGCAAGGGAACTTGCTGTTCCAACAGGACAATGCACGTCCGCATGTATCCCGTGCCACCCAACGTGCTCTAGAAGGTGTAAGTCAACTACCCTGGCCAGCAAGATCTCCGGATCTGTCCCCCATTGAGCATGTTTGGGACTGGATGAAGCGTCGTCTCACGCGGTCTGCACGTCCAGCACGAACGCTGGTCCAACTGGTGCGCCAGGTGGAAATGGCATGGCAAGCCGTTCCACAGGACTACATCCAGCATCTCTACGATCGTCTCCATGGGAGAATAGCAGCCTGCATTGCTGCGAAAGGTGGATATACACTGTACTAGTGCCGACATTGTGCATGCTCTGTTGCCTGTGTCTATGTGCCTGTGGTTCTGTCAGTGTGATCATGTGATGTATCTGACCCCAGGAATGTGTCAATAAAGTTTCCCCTTCCTGGGACAATGAATTCACGGTGTTCTTATTTCAATTTCCAGGCGTGTATAAAGGAGAACGCGTACAGAATACTTGCGCGGCAGTGTTTGGAGTATCCACAGGGTCGGACTGAAGGAAGAGCAGAAGTAATTAAGAGTTACACTGCTAGATTTTTAGCCGATTGGTTCGATCATGGAGCTTTTATTTAATACTCCATGAGCTAAAATGGAAACCAGGGAAGAAAGAAGACATTCTTTTCGTGAAACGCTATTGAGAAAGTTTACAAAATCGACATTTTCGACAGATCGCAGAACTATCTTGCCGATTCAACATACCTCTCACATAAGGATCGCGAAGACAGGATAAAAGAAATCGCAGTTGTCACGGAAGAATGCAGAAAGTCGGTTTTCCCTCGCTCCATTTGCGAGTGGATCAGGAAAGGGAATGACTACAATTACTCTGAGAAATGTTACAAGCATTAGGTTTGATGTACTTTCCGGCCAAGTGTCAAAATGAAGCTTGTCATTCTAGTCATTTTCTTTGTATGATTGCTTACTGCTTACCATGGTATCCTAACTCTCCCACATAACCTGCTCAATCCAGGAAACTGAACGAGGCGTGACAACGGCAGTCTTTGCTGTGAGCTACAAGGTTGTGAACAGGGTGTATGGAAGAGGATTTGGATTACTGACTTGTACGTAACGGTGAAAATGTGTTAATAGTTTTCTGCTGTTTGAACCGAACATACGCTTTCCGCTTCGGTTATAAATTCCTATTGTCTGGAATACATTGCAAGAAGTAGAGGCGTATTGCAAGAGCACTTCGTTGAATTAGAAATTCGAGAAACAACTACAGTCATAAGTGTACTGGAAATGAATTTTGAAACTGACCAGTTCTCAAGCAGTATTTTAACTTGATAAACTACAGCGGTAGATATTAATTTTCTTACAACAATGCAACAGTATTTCTCGGAATTTTCTTCTATTAATTTCGATGCTGTCGATACACTATCGCGTCCAAGATAAGCAGCATTTCGTATGTTACTGAAATTTCACTTTAGATTGCATTTATATGCATTGGTGCATGAGAATTCATGATGAATGGAATATATTTGTTCATCGTGATGGAATTATTAAAATTTGATACGTAAAAGCGAATCCAGTATGAATAATATTTCATGGGCTTCGATTTAAATCAACGTATCGAAATTCATAGCATTTTAGCTTGGTGAGGTGCGAATCCGCAGTCAGTTATCGAGTGAATATCTCCACCGTCCACGTACCTAACGTTTCCTTTTCCCACTTTGGGCAGTCGAAAATTTGATGACGGAAGATTGCCAAATCGAGGTCTTCGAAATCCCAGAAACGCGTTACAATCGAGAGAGCATTCCTCGTAAGGCATCCTTAGCTCATAGTGCGGTGAACGTGGAGGAGGAGATGAACAATAAGTAACTTGCTTCACTGGAAAATGTTGTCCCTTATTTTCGTGTGCATCCAGACAATGGTGATTATTTAATCTATATTTTATAATAAACCTATCGCTATTGACTGTCAGTGTTTGGTTTGACTCGAACAATAACAACACTGCAATGTGCACCAATTCCCTGACTTTATTACCTGTTTGACGATTCCCAGTGCTATGAATACTTTATTACAGTTGACTCGCACTAGGAAGTGTTCTAGTTTCTGTCAATACCTGTGAACTTTTTTATCAATACCATTTGTACGTAAGTTTTATGTTTCCCTGTGGTGGCATTGCTTGGTGCCTTGTCCTCATGCAAATCAACGCAACTTGAAAATGGAATAACAGCCAAAATAGCCCAATAGTGGAAAATAAACAATAATTTTGGTCCAAGGCGGATATGATGTCATTTCAGAAATTTTGTGTGACTGTGATCTACCCGCGCGAAGGAAAGGAACCCACATTTCAGATTCTTAAGCTTGTTGTGAACAAGGTCTCGAGTGGCTACTTTTTAACTCGGCCAGAAACAAGTAGCAACTTTTGACCACACATTTATGAAATGTGAAAGCTATACGAGTTCAAGATCTAGTCTTCTCTTAAAAGCTTCATTTTTATGTTAGGTATCGTTTTCCGTGTCTGGATGTTGTCAACCTGTCATCTACGTTCACATCCACGTTTATAACCATTATCTGTCCTCTTCTCGTTGAAGAGCACAAAATTTTATCCCTGAAAATCTGATTATATTTTATTTTTTTTGTGGGCGGGGGGTAGGGCTTTGCTAGGATACATTTTCAGGGAGCACTTGAGTGGAGGAGGAGTGAACGGAAACTGGTAAACTATGCGGACGCATGGACGATGTAGTGGTACTTTGCACGCTTGTATAGAGAGAACTATATTCGGTACTCGAAGTAATTACTTAGGACGCCTGGGTGCATGTACAAAGTTGGCTTATTTACCTCAATTATTGAAGCTGATTTG
Organism: Schistocerca nitens; assembly: GCF_023898315.1. NCBI lineage: Eukaryota > Metazoa > Arthropoda > Insecta > Orthoptera > Acrididae > Schistocerca > Schistocerca nitens. Next base: position 439,875,189 of record NC_064617.1, on the reverse strand, counting down.
AAATATACAGACTCTCTCTCCGTTCGAAAAGGCTTCGGAAGACCCAACAGTACTGACCAACCGGCAGGCGTCACTGAATTTGGATATGGAGTGGAATGTGGTCAGCGCACCGCTCTCACTGCCATTGTCAATTGTCGTGACTGGAGCCGCCACTTCTTAACGAAGTACGTCCTCAATTGACCTCACTAGGGCTGAGTACACGACTCTTACCAACAGCGCTCGGCAGGCCCGGATGGTGCTACCTAAGCCCAGCAGCGTTTAATTTCGGTGATATGATAGGAACGGCCGGCCGAAGTGGCCGTGCGGTTAAAGGCGCACCAGTCTGGAACCGCAAGACCGCTACGGTCGCAGGTTCGAATCCTGCCTCGGGCATGGATGTTTGTGATGTCCTTAGGTTAGTTAGGTTTAACTAGTTCTAAGTTCTAGGGGACTAATGACCTCAGCAGTTGAGTCCCATAGTGCTCAGAGCCATTTGAACCATTTGATTTGATAGGAACGGGTGTTATTAACTGCGGCAAGGCCGTTGGCCTAAAAAATACAGAGTATCACAGAAACAGTGCGACAAGCTTCGAAGGGTTCTAGAGGGTGTCTGAAAGAACAAGTCGAGGGCAGAAACCCGTGTCCGGAAACTCATAGTCGCTGCAGAGCATCGAAGTTATAGACGCCAGCGCCACCTCTTCGGCAGCAAACGTGATTTTATATGCTAACTGATCGTAGGTGGAACGCCTCGCAATGTTGTTTGTTATTCAGAGATCTCGGATGATTGCCACGATCACCAGTGGAGAAGATAGAGTTAGCTGCTGCTTATAAAGGTCTTCTATGAATGCAATACTCTGTTGCGTCTGTGGATGACAGTTTCGGACACGAATTTCCATCAGCACTTTATTTTTCCCTGGAACCCTCAAAATCTCCAATGTTTTTTCCGTCTACAAGAGAAATTAAACTGCAGATGGAGCTCCATGTGGGGAAACGTCACCCTACAAGGCAACAGCGCATCGCTTTCATAGGAGACAAGGCATGTGTACGCAGCAGCTTGCTCGATCTTCTCCACTGGCGATCGTCGCACTAGGTCACCATCACTGAATGACTTACAACATTCTCAGACGTCCCACCTATGGTCCATCAGCGTACAAAGTCACCTTTGCAGTCGAAGGGGTAGCCTAGCGGCAGGCGCCGGCGCCTTTAACTTGGACGCTCTGTAGCGTAGATGGAGGACGGTTACAGTCACGGGTTTCTGTTCTCGGTTTGTTCTTTAAGACACCCTCTACAACCGTTCGATGTTTATCGCAACCTTCATGGAACAACCTGCATATAATATGTTTGTTTACATACTCATCTTCCACATTGTTTCCAGAATGACCACAGAATATACTTTAAAAATGAACAGAAACAGTCTAGAAAGCAAAAACATTTGTTTTGTGGTATCCGCTTTCGGTGAGGTTTGAACCATAATGGTAGGCAGTGGTGGTGATCGGAGTGGGTGCTATAAATCCACGAACGTAACCTGCTTAACGTCGATGATCTGACGGGAACCTGTGAGCAGTTGACGGTGGTGGAGTTATAACACCCTCTCCACTCACCACCGCCGGCTACCATTATGGTTTGAGGGTCTGAAGTTAGTCAAAAAGTGACCGAGGGCGGTTATCACAGAATAAATATTTTTCCGGTAGAGACTTAAAGTGCTTTTTGCCAAACCGCTGTTTTCCACTAAAAATGTTGTCCAAGATTACCGATCACAGAAGGTGCCTTATAACTAACAGCGAAACGCATCTAGTGACAAATATTCATTAACTGCAGTAAGCTTAATATGAAGAAACCAATAGTAAATGAAATATACATTTTTTTGGCTTACCTGAAATACATGTGAATTTATTCCAAATGTTTAGATTTACGTGTCAACAAAACTGAACTCTATGCTGTGTTTGAAAACCATAATAATCGGTACAGCCAGCTAGACTGTATTCAGACCATACTTAGCGGTTGGAAGTAGTTACGAAGCTGCAAAGTAGGGTGTCTTTTCTCAGTGTCTTATTTTTCCATATTATAACACTACTAACATTTCGGTGAACTTAGAATTAAATTTTGTGTTTATTGGTTTATATCACAATTATTACTAGCATTTATTATCAGGCACATAATGCTATGTATATAGGAACATTTTAGAGAGAGCAAAACGAGTACTATTTATTGTTTCCATCTACAAATTTTCATTTATTTATTTTCTTTTTGCTACTACTATTTTAAGCTGTTGCCACTGTAAGTACCATTGTCTTGAGCGAGCAGATGACGTAGTGAGTCGCGAGGTACTACGACATGTTCGACATACTGATGAAGAGCAGAAGTGACTCAGTGTTCTGTGTGAGTAGCGTTGATGCAAGTGATGTTTGGATTTATTAGTACAATAATCCAAGAAGGGCGGAGAATAAGAATTGATTCAAAACAACATAACTGATAATTCATGTCAGAGAATATGGGCCCTGTTCCCATTGAAGCAGATTTCTGAGACAGTTACACTTGATGCTCGGAAAGCTTACATGCACAACAGTACCTGGCTCCAATGCAGTTTAAAACAATTGATCCCCGATCCTCAACATTTGGTTCTATAGTAATATCATCGCCTCTACAGGTCGTCCAAATGTCCACAGACTCATTTCAAGCAGTCGACTCAGAGTCTTCGCTTTCTCTCCCTTTAACCTGTCCTTTTACCGTGCAGCTTTTCTTCTTTCGCGAAGTGAAGAAGGTTAGGATTTAATATACCTTGGACGCAAGGTCGTTTGTAACGGAACATAAGTTCGCAGAATGCAAGTATGGCGTAGAAAACTGAGAGAGACCTTCCTAAGAATCATCCTGAATTTTATACTACTTGGCTTTGTGAAATAGCATACAAAATGAGTCAAGGGAGAAGTTTTGATTCTTCCCGACTGCGAGTCGAGGGTATAAACCATTGCACTATCTCAATCACTAATTTTATGTAAAGAGACTCTTAGACAAGTTTCGCGCGTGCAATAGAGGGCACGAGTAACTTCTGCGGGACCTTTACGTCTCGAAACGTCTGCAACATCACTTAGTTCGACATATCTATGCTTTTAACCAAGTTTTCAAGTCGGTTATTAAATTGTATTGTGATCAGAGATGAGTGAAGAGATTAGTTATATTTTGAGATTCCCTACACTCTTCGAATGAGTTCGCATAAACTGTAGTGATAGTTTATTTCCATCAGAACTACATAAGACACGATTTTCTGTACGAACATCTCCCTCGTCTTCGACACAACGGTATACAGTGCTCAGGAAACATGTTAGTCCGCGTTTTGCGCGACCTGAAAGCTCTTCTCTGAAAACGTATAGTCAGGCAAATTCTCAGCCTTTGTAGTGGTACATGTGAATGTGGTCGGAAAAAATGATTTACTCCTAAAACTAGCTGTCAAAGATTTCCAGCCTTTTTGTAGAAGTTTCAAGCTTTACTGAACTACTACATTACCTGGAACCTAATTACGCAACTCCATCACGATATTTGCTGAATACTTGTTTACTTGATGCTCAATTAATGTCACCATGCCATTTCTCCTCGCTTTATTATAAGCACTCTACATCTACATCCATACTCCGCAAGCCACCTGACAGTGTGTGGCGGAGGGTACCTTGAGAACCTCTATCGGTGCTACCTTCTATTCCAGTCTCGTATTGTTCGTGGAAAGAAGGATTGTCGGAATGCCTCTGTGTGGGCTCTAACCTCTATGATTTTATCCTCATGGTCTCTTCGCGAGATATACGTAGGAGGGAGCAATATACTGCTTGACTCCTCGGTGAAGGTATGTTCTCGAAACTTCAACAAAAGCCCGTACCGAGCTACTGAGCGTCTCTCCTGCAGACTCTTCCACTGGAGTTTATCTATCATCTCCGTAAAGCTTTCGCGATTACTAAATGATCCTGTAACGAAGCGCGCTGGTCTCCGTTGGATCTTCTCTATCTCTTCTGTCAACCCTATCTGGTACGGATCCCACACTGCTGAGCCGTATTCAAGCAGCGGGCGAACAAGCGTACTGTAACCTACTTCCTTTGTTTCCGGATTGCATTTCCTTAGGATTCTTCCAATGAATCTCAGTGTGGCATCTGCTTTACCGACGATCAACTTTATATGACCTTTCCATTTTAAATCACTCCTAATGCGTACACCCAGATAATTTATGGAATTAACTGCTTCCAGTTGCTGACCTGCTATATTGTAGCTAAATGATAAGGGATCTATCTTTCTATGTATTCGCAGCACATTACACTTGTCTACATTGAGATTCAATTTCCATTCCCTGCACCATGCGTCAATTCGCTGCAGATCCTCCTGCATTTCAGTACAATTTTCCATTGTTACAACCACAGCATCATTCGCAAAAAGCCTCAGTGAACTTCCGATGTCATCCACAAGGTCATTTGTGTATATTGTGAATAGCAACGGTCCTACGACACTTCCCTGCGGCACACCTGAAATCACTCTTACTTCGGAAGACTTCTCTCCATTGAGAATGACATGCTGCGTTCTGTTATCTAGAAAAACGATGCATTTTTGACAGCTCTTAATGCTCTGGAAACTTGAAACAGCATTTTTTCCTGGCACCGAATCTACGACAGAAAAACCACCCCATAGGAACCTTTGCCTTCAAATGTCACAACGAAAAATAAGTTTAACAGAAATTTCTGATTTCGCAAAATAGCTGTGTGGCTCATATCTACGTGAATTTCGCGCACCGTCACCTGTGGCATCATTCAGTTGTTCAGAAGCGCAGATCACTCATTGCTCAGCGGTAATGGCATGCTTTACACGTAATGAGATCCACGAACAAATTAACAAGTAACAGATACTTTGTAAGTGGTATCTGTCGCGACAATATCGAATACATACGATGCAAAATTTAGTGTTATCTTTACAGACCTATTTTAAGAAGCGGCTCTATCTTTCAATAGAATACTAAGCTTTCTAGTCTCACGAGCTCTAAGGTCAAATTTATAGGTTCAGTGTCGTGGAAATAATTTTGAAATGGTAAAACAAATACGAAGATTGATGCGAAAACTCATCTAGGAAGCTTCCTTCACGTCACGTCGGCTCCATCAGCCTCCACCGCAAACCGCAGAGCAAATGCGCTCTGGCAGAAATTCGGCGCCAGTCGTGTCCGTGGCGACAATAATAAGGGAAGGAAAATGGATATTGCGCCTTTATTTGGGCTGTAAAGCGCTAATGCATTCATGTATGCGTCGTTACTCACTTCGTTAAAGTGCATTACCATTCTTTACTCGCAGGAATAAAACTGTTGGCTAGCCGCTGTGCAGGGTGCCAAGGACGGGACGCTATTAGCGCTGGGGGGAAGCGTTACATTTTAAAAAGGTTCTCCGTCGGAACGACAGGCCGACTCAGGCTACGCCAAGGCCGCAGATCGATCGATGTCCCAGCGACAGCTCTGCGCTGACGTGGAGAGAATGGTAGGAGGAATGTCATGAGGAGCTGCCTTTCATATAATCTGTAATTCTCGCTGATACGAGACAAACTAACGGATCAACTAGATAAAGTACGATGAGCGGGCTGTATCAGTTTGATTTGTCGATAAAGCCACGAGAGCAAAGTCATTAACACATCATGTAACGTGCCGTAAGTGTGTAACTGAGGTTTCCGCGTTCGTGAAATGGCACTGGAAATTAATAGATATCGAACCACAGACGCGAAAAATGTCGTCCGCTTTGGTGACTGATGCTCCAGGAGAACTGAATGACTTTTGCTTGACAACTCATTTTTCTCCAGAGACGAATTTCTGACCAGGGAAAGTTCCTACTGCTCTATCCCCCCCCCCCCCTCCCCTTTTGATTTGATGGTAAGATGGCCCAGTGCACAGATCAAGTATGGAAACAGAAAGGTGTACTGATGTGTGAAAAAAGAAGCAAAATAGTAACAGTCAACGATAAAAAATAAATGTCGTGTGACTAGGGTCTCCCGTCGGGTAGACCGTTCGTCGGGTGTAAGTCTTTCGATTTGACGTCGCTTCGGCGACTTGCTCGTCGGTGGGGATGAAATGATGATGATTAGGACAACACCCAGTCCTTGAGCGCAGAAAATCTCCGACCCAGCCGGGAACCGAATCCGGGCCCTTAGGATTAACATTCTGTCGCGCTGACCACACAGCTACCGGGGACGGACACAGTCAACGATAAAAGCTCAAGATGGGCAACATCGAGACTATTGGAATAGCCACGGCGTCGTAGTTGGTTACGGTGTTGGACTGCGAAGAGGCCGTGTTCAAATCTCACTCGTACCCCATACATCTTTTTTCACAAAGTTATGAAACGTCCGTCCTTGCATTGACGTTTCTGTTCGCTGTACTCAAATTTCTGTCTGTGTCGTGGTGTAACGTCCTTTTGCAGTAGCGAGGTGCAAGGAACGGACCTCCAGATACACATACATCCTGTTTGTTCTAAGCAAGTACCACATGTCACTAATTTTGCGTTCCGTTTTCGAAGTTTTGACTCTACAATTCATTTGTTATAACATAGTTCACACCTGTTTATTCGTTGTTTTCAATTCTGTAAGAGGTCTATGCAGAATCTCGCCTGTTCTCATTATTTATCATAATTACTTGCGATTATAATATATTTTTACCATGTGACTCATATTGTATAACCAATGTTTAGTACGACATCTGCCAACATTACCGAAGGAGAACAGATACGTCAATGACCGGACGGGACGTTCATAATTTCGTGAAAAAAACATGGAGTACAAGAGACGTCTGAACACGGATCTCCCGCTTTGCGGTCCAATCCTGTGACCACACAACCACGACGCCATAGTGCTTGCAATGCACTCGATGTTGCAACATCTTGAGCTTGTACAGCTGACTGTTTCTATTTCGCTTATTTTTCACAATTCTGTACACCTTCTTCCTCCTTTCATGCCTGATGTGTGTTCAGTTTTGACGGTCTATCCACTGGGCCATCTTACCAATAAATCTGAGGGAGGTGCATTCGTATTTTCCCTTGTGTGGGTAATATTGTCACTTCGTAACCACAGTCAAATCCATATCCGAAACTCCGTTCGTCAGTGAATTACGGGGGGACTTCATAAAGTAAGTATCGCATTATTGTGTCAGGCTAGTTAACTTTGACTGAGGGCTGCACTACATGTCAAAGAGAGACACAAACCTAACGCTATTTTAAGATAGACACCAATTCTCTATCAGAAATCCATTGCTTGGCCACGGAGTCACTTGGGAATCGCGCTGTGAACCTCTTCGTCGTTGGTAAGTCTCTTTCCTCCGCCCCCTCCCCCAACATGTTCTTCCAGCTTGCCGAGAAGATGAAAATCGCACGGTGCAAGAAGATCTGGGCTGGCACCATTTCACCAACGATAGCCGCGATTTTGCATTTGGTCCACATACCGCCAGAATTTTACCGTGAGTCTGCCTGAAATTTAGAAGTTTTGCCCACAAAAGTCGTACCGTCCGTGAACTTCGACTTAGGCGTGGAGTAGAATGGATGAACAGATAAAGTTTTCATCTTTGAAAGAAAAATTGCTAATTTTGAAAAGAAAAATGAACATCAAAATTATATGGAATTGTTGGTCTTGCGCTTAAGTTTAAACTTACAATGAGTTATTGAACTTAGCTCGTGCTCGTATAACATAAAAAAATAAAATCTTGGTGTTACTATTCACCCCACAGAGAGCGGTAAATAGAAACAGCAGTGTTAGTCTTATGATTATGATTATGATTATTATTATTATTAGTGTTTATTGGTCTTTGTGGTGAATAGGGACATGTCAAAACCCGTTTTTATCTTGTTCAAGAAAGTTTTATTCAGTACAAAAACTAAAAATATTGCGTTAATTTTGGTTTTTATTCTGTTCTCAAAATAAAAATTGTTATATCTCTAATTAATTTATTGTAACATTAAATTAATTAACTTGTTTGTTCATCAATATTTTAAGTCACTGACATATTAAATAACGATCATGTCTTTGAATCTAGAAGTCGTAGCCCAAGAAGTAACAGAGAGCTTTCTAACATCACCTCCTTGACCACTCTTAATTTTTTGAAATTGGTGTGTTTTTTCACTTCTTTAAACAAAAACGTCAACTGAGCCTTTGTCTTGATAATAACAACTCTTACATGCATATAATCTAAATGACTGTTTACTTTTTCCATATTCTGTAAAAACAGCATAATCACCTAGTCTGAACAGTGTCAGCAGATTTCTCATTCCCGTCAAATACTTGATCTTCTTCGGAAGAAACACTGACAATTAATATTTCTATTCACTCCACAAATACTGAAAACACTGCCATGCGTTTTGAATTAGCCTAAAAGTCAGATTAAAGTGTGCTTTAAAACTGAACTTCTAGTTAATGAAACGGAACTGCCAATTTCCCACACAGATACTTAAATTAAAACGACACAATTGAGATTGGTACCTACAGATAAGATTAGAAGCGAGCAAATTCAATACGACATCGGATATTTACCATAGTGCAAAGAAGACGTCAACTGTGTCGCCAACTTGGAAATTCATAATTTTCCTGTTAGGCTGGTCCATCGCCAACCTAGACAACGAATCTTTGAATGATATAGCCGTTTGTCTCCCGACACGATATCATAGAACTTTTTTGGAAGTTTCGTTTCTATTTACCACTTTTCCCGGTAAGTTGCCGGTTGCCTCACTACTTCACTCGCACGATGTTATGCACCTGTTACCCATACTGCAGCAGAACTGTCTCTGCAGAAAACCTGGAACAAGTACTCTCTCCTGACAATGTGCCACTCTTACTGCGCGTTGATCTTAGCGTGGGAGGATATGTGTAACTTACTTTTTGAAGTTCCTGCGTACAACACTTAGCATTGATAGCACGTTTACTGCGGACAGTAACGTAGAGACGGAACAAAAAAAAGTGTGTGAAATCTTATGGGACTTAACTGCTAAGGTCATCATTCCCTAAGCTTACACACAACTTAACCTAAATTATCCTAAGGACAAACACACACACCCATGCCCGAGGGAGGATTCGAACCTCAGCCGGGATCAGAGACGGAACAGGACTGCCTCCTGAACAGAGAACGAATATTCCAGAATGCAAACATTCAAACATTAGAAATTTCTAAAACCTTCTAGAAATTATAAAAACTAAAGACGAAATATTTGCCGGTGATCAGATTCGAACTGGCGAGACGCAGCACTCAAACAAGCGGCGCTATCCGCTAGTCCACCGCTGCTGCACAGCTCACAGCAATATAATGTGCGAGTGAAATATTTCACAACTGTAAATTATCTCTTTCCCTATCAATGCGAGTGTGATCCATCGAAAATGCAAATAACTAATTAACCACCCGTTGAAGGGGAGCACTGCAAATAATGGACGAGCAGACAAACAAGTGGAGAAAAAAGCCCTCGCAAAATGAAACGTTCATGCAGTCAGTACATTCTAATTTGAGCCAGGAACCTCAATTATAACCTCAGTAAACAATTGAAACCACATTTTAATGTGAACATGGTGATTTTTCGGACAAATGACTTATAGTACCGCAAAACTTTTAGTTGGTCACGTACGATCAGAATTTATAAAATATAAATGTTGTGGAATACAGTATTGTAGGAAATGGAACATGGTTTATACAAAGAACAAACAGGGAAAAAATTCAAAGCATATGAAATTTGTTTCCACGAAATGACATTAAAAATTAATTGGGCAGAGCTAGAAAGAAAAGGACACAAATATAGTCGACACAGCTACATTTTACATATGCTTTACAAACGACTTCCAGCAGTTTACTTGCTTTAGAAAAAAACCGTACCCAGAAAAAAAGTAATGGCACGTCAAGGATGTGGAAGAATTAGTAGGTATGCAGAGATGATGATAGTAAAAAATTCGCAGAATAGCAAGAGATGCATGACAGTTTCAAAGCAGTGAATGACTCCCTGAAAGAAGGTACAGTCTCTTCTTGTCTGCCAACCCCCCATTCAGAGGATTTAAGCCCCCTGGAAATGAAATAATCCAGCTTAATCGAAACTTCATCATAAATACACTACTGGCCATTAAAATTGCTGCACCACGATGACGTGCTACAGACGCGAAATTTTACCGACAGCAAGAAGATGCTGTGATATGCAAATGATTAGCTTTTCAGAGCATTCACACAAGGTTGGCGCCGATGGTGACACCTACAACGTGCTGACATGAGGAAAGTTTCCAACCGATTTCTCATACGCAAACAGCAGTTGACGGGCGTTGCCTGGTGAAACGTTGTTGTGATGCCTTGTGTAAGGAGGAGAAATGCGTGCCATCACGTTTCCAACTTTGATAAAGGTCAGATTGTAGCCTATAACGATTGCGGTTTATCGTATCGCGACATTGCTGCTCGCGTTGGTCTATATCCAATGACCGTTAGGAGAATATGGAATCGGATGGTTCAGGAGGGTAATATGGAAGGCCGGGCTGGATCCCAACGGCCTCGTATCACTAGCAGTCGAGATGACAGGCATCTTATCCGCATGGCTGTAACGGATCGTGCAGTCACGTCTCGATCCCTGAGTCAACAGATGGGGACGTTTGCAAGACAACAACCATATGCACAAACAGTTCGACGACGTTTGCAGCAGCAGGGACTATCAGTTCGGAGACCATGGCTGCGGTTACCCTTGACGCTGCGTCACAGACAGCGCCTGTGATGGTGTACTCAACGACGAACCTGGGTGCACGAATCGCAAAACGTCATTTTTTTCGGATGAATCCAGGTTCTGTTTACAGCATCATGATGGTCGCATCCGTGTTTGGTGACATCGCGGTGAACGCACATTGGAAACGTGTATTCGTCATCGCCATACTGGCGTATCACTCGGCGTGATGGTATGGGGTGCCATTGGTTACACGTCTCGGTCACCTCTTCTTCGCATTGACGGCACTTTGAACAGTGGACGTTACATTTCAGTAATGTTACGACCCGTGGTTCTACCCTTCATTCGATCCCTGCGAAACCCTACATTTCAGTAGGATAATGCACGACCGCATGCTGCAGGTGGTGTACGGGCCTTTCTGGATACAGAAAATGTTCGACTGCTGCCCTGGCCAGCACATTCGCCAGATCTCTCACCAATTGAAAACGTCTGGTCAATGGTGGCCGAGCAACTGGCTCGCCACAATTCGCAGCTGTAGCTGTACACTCCATCTAAGCTCTGTTTGACTTAATGCCCAGGCGTATCAAGGTGGTTATTACGGCCAGAGGTGGTTGTTGTGGGTACTGATTTCTCAGGATCTATGCACCCAAATTTCGTGAAAATTTAATCACATGCCAGTTCTAGTATAATAGATTTGTCCAATGAATACCCGTTTATCATCTGCATTTCTTCTTGGTGTAGCAATTTTAGTGGCCAGTAGTGTATTAAATGACCGAAAATACACCAAATCGTTTTTGACTTAAAAACACGAATTTCGTCTGCCGCTGGCTTTGTAGGACGTAGATACAAAGATAAGAGACCTTAGAAACAAAGATTTTTTGCCTTTACTATCAAAAATGTTTGAACCAGGAGAAAAAATAGCTCGTGCTAAGACTCGTAATGTGAAATATCTGGACAAAGATAACATCTGAAATCGACGTGAGCTATTAAAGTACTGCAACTGCAGTTTAGCGTTTGCGGGAAGGAGACTGACTGAGGGCTACATTTCCTACTACAGAAGAAGTTGTACAGCATATTGTATTTTCATAGCCAGAAATTTGTACCAAATCTGAATGCCTGAACTCTACAGCATAGTTTACCTGCTCCTTGAAATAAGATGATCAAATTTTTTTTATGAAGATCTCTTATTGAACACTGGACGGTGATTGATACTATTCACTGACAGTTCACAAAAGTGGCGTTGCGGACAATGACGAAAGCTTTGTAATCACTGAAGGATCATAACTCACACAAATAAGAAACATGGATACTACAGTCCAAGAAAAGAAATCTGAAAATGGTATACCAACCGATACTGGCTCTTTCCTTGACGTCAGTCGCTACCAGCCGCCAAACTCTGACAACAAATTGTTTTGTGTACTATTGTTATACGCAGAGCACGTTCCTATTGAGGAGTTTTCTGTGCAATGGTATTTTAGTCTGATACAGTGCAGACTGCTATTTGGGTTTCTGGTATAATTAGTTCATGTGGGGTTAGTTTAGGCTAATGAGGCTCGGTTATTTCATTTATCTGAGCATCAGGGAGATTACTGCTTGTCAGTAAAGACATACTGCATTCATACAGAGCTGAAAGAGAGCCGATAGGAAAATTGTACAGAAACATGGGGTATCGGGCAATGAAAAGCTGACTTGTCTGTAAGCGAACACACAAGGTTGGAATTATATCAAATGCAAATAGATTCACCTGTATATCAAACCACTTAACTTCTTCGTTTACCATTACACGCACACACGCACGCGCACGCACACACACATCCGCACACACGAGCGCGCACACACACACACACACACACACACACACACACACACACACACACGCATTTTCTGTCGCTGCAGTAAACAGCTGCTTAAAGTGTATAGCTACAAGAAATCCCCCTCGTCTTTCACGATGAAATAATCACAAGAACAGAGCAAGTATATGGAATTATGATTCAGTGGAACAAAACACTTATTTGAAAACACATACAAGATTAAATGAGTCATACGAAACATTACGAACATGTCAAGCGTCCTAAAGATAACAACGGAAAAGAAACTTGAAGATCTATTACACGGCGATCAGTTTGGATTTAGGAAACGAAAAGGCGCTACACAGGTAGTTCTGACGCTGCGCTTGATAATGGAAGCAGAACTTAGGAAAAATCACGACACTTTCATACAATTTGTCGGTATAGAAAAAGCCTTCGATAATAGCCATGGTGGAAGATGGTCGAAATTCTACGAAAAATGAAAGTAAGCTATAATGTGACAGTTGTTACACGAGATGTACAAGAACCACGACCGAAAAATAAGAATGGAACACCAAGAATGAAGTGCTCTTATTAAAAAGGGTATAAGACAGGGATGCTGTCTTCCGCTCATACTGTCTAACCCATACACCGAAGAAGCAACGACGAAAACCAAAGTTAGGGAATAAAATTCAAAATAAAAGGATACCGGTGATTCAATTCGTTGATGAATCTGCTAACGCCATTGAAAATGAAGAGGAATTACGGGACTTTATTGAATGGAATGAACAATCTATAGAGTACAGAATTTGGACTGAAGATAAACGCAGAAGTGACAAAAGTAACGAGAAGAAGGAGCAATAGCAGAAATGATTTTAGTGATAAAAGTAATATCAAAGCTGATGACCACGAGGTTAGTGACGTTAAGAAATTTTGTACCCTGGAAGCAAAATAATGCCTAACGGACGGAACAAGGACGACACAAAATAGAGTAACACAGGCTTAGAGGGCGTTCCTAGCAAATTGAAGTCTACTAGTATCAAACTGCGGCCATAATCTGAGGAAGCAATTTATAAGAATTTACACTACTGGCCATTAAAATTGCTACACCACGAACATGATGTGCTACAGACGCCAACTTTAACCGACAGGAAGAATATGCTGTGATATGCAAATGATTAGCTTTTCAGAGCATTCACACAAGGTTGCCACCGGTGGCGACACCTACAACGTGCTGGCATGAGGAAAGTTTCCAACCGATTTCTCATACACAAACAGCAGTTGACTGGAGTTGCCTGGTGAAACGTTGTTGTGATGCCTCGTGTAAGGAGGAGAATTGCGTACCATCACAAGTCGGATTGAAACCTATTGAAGTTCAAGAGATTAGTCAGAAAGAATCAACACGCAAAGAAGTGGGATACAGAAGTACTAAGGGGTCACGAGTAGGTTTGAAGTTCTCTAAGGCTGTAGATAAAGCAATAAGGAATAGTTCAGTAGGCAGTAGAGTTGAAGAGGAATGGACATTTCTAAGAAGGACAAACGCAGAAGTTGGAAAGAAAAACGTATGTACAAAGAAGGTAACTGCGAAGAAGCCATGTGTAACAGAAGAAATACTTCAGTTGATTGATGAAAGAAGGAAGTACAAAAATGTTCAGGGAAACTCAGGAATACAGAAATACAAGTCGCTGAGGAATGAAGTAAGTAGGAAGTGATACGTAGTGAAGTCAAAACGGCTTCATGAAAAATGAGAAAAAATCGAAAAAGAAATGATTGTCGGAATGACTGCCTCAGCATACAGGAAAGTCAAAACAACATCCCGTGAAATTAAAAGCAAGGGTGGTAGCATAAAGAGTGCAACGGAAATTCCTCTGTTAAATGCAGACGAGAGCGCGGATAGGTGGAAAGAGTAAATTGAAGGTCTCTATGAGGGGGAAGATTTGTAAGATGTGATAAAAGAAGAAAGAGGAGTCGATTTAGAAGAGATAGGAGATCCAGTATTAGATTCAGAATATAAGAGAGCTTTGGAGGACTTAAGATCAAATAATGCAGTAAGTATAGATAACATTCCACAAAAATTTTTAAAATCATTGGGGAACAACGACTATTCACGTTGATGTTTAGAATGAATGAGTCTGGCGACTTGCCATCTGACTTGCAGAAAAATATCATCCACACAATACCGAAGACTGCAAGAGCTGACAAGTGCGAGAATTATCGCACAATCAGCTTACCAGCTCACTGACATTCAGCTTGGCTTTAGAAAAGGCAAAGGCACCAGAGAGGCAATTCTGACGTTGCGGTTGACAACGGAAGCAAGACGAAAGAAAAATCAAAACATGTTCATAGGGTTTGTCGACCTGGGAAGAACTTGCGACAGTGTAAAATGGTGTAAGATGTTCGAAATTCTGAGGAAAACAAGAGTAGGTTAAAGAGGTAGACAGGTAATATGCAATATGTACAAGAGTCAAGAGGGAATAACGAAGACAAAGAACGAAGTGCTGGGATTAAAAAGGGTGTAAGACGGAGATATAGTCTTTCGGCCCTACTGTTTACCTGTATTTCGAAGAAACTATGATGGAAAAGAAAAAGGTTCGAGAATGCAATTAAAATTCACGGTGAAAGATATCAATGGCATGATTCACTGATGACATTGCTATTCTGAGTAAAAGTGAAGAAAAATTATATGAGATATTGATGGAATGAACAATCTAATGAGTACAGAATACTGAGAGTAAATTGAAGAAAGACGAAAGTCGTGAGATGCACCGACGAGAAAATTAACATTAGGATTCATGGTCACGAAGTAGATGAGGTTAAGGAATTCTGCTACCTAGGCAGCAAAATAACGAATGACGGATAGAGTAAGGACATCAAAAGCAGACTATCACTGCAAAAAGGGCATTCCTGGCCAAGAGAAGCCTACTAGTGTCAAACATAGGCCTTAATTTGAGGAAGAAATTTCTGAGAATGTACGTCTGGAGCACAGCATTGTATGATGGTGGAACATGAACTGTGGAAAAACCGGAATAGAAGAGAATCGATGCATTTGAGATGTGGTGCTACAGACGAATGTTGAAAATTATGTCGACTGATAAGGTAAGGAATGAGGAGGTTCAGCGCAGAATCGGAGAGGAAATGAATATGTGGAAAACACTGACAAGGAGAAGGGACAGGGTGGTAGGACACCTGATAAGAGATCAGGGAATGACGTCGATGGTAATAGAGGGAGCTGTAGAGGGCAAAACCTAGAGAGGGAGACAGAGAGTGGAAAATATTCAGCAAATAACTGAGGACGTATGTTGCATGTGCTACTCTGAGATGAAGAGGTTGTCAGAGGAGAGGAATTTGTGGCGAGCCGCAACAAACCAGTCAAAAGACTGATGACCCAAAAATAGTAGGCCAATCTTATACACATCGTTGAAATTGTATCGAGCATCCTTGAAACGTGCAGACGCCAGTTTTTGTAAGAGTGCGGCTTGTCCTCCCTTGAATATCCGTAGTTTTTCTTGTGCGCTACACGGACGTATTGCTGCGGACTTATTCGAAATCTGTTCATAATTGTTTTTTTGCTATGCTGTGGATTATCCACCATGTACGTAATTGTGATCAGTACCCGCTCCTTGGACAACCATTGTCCTTTACTACGTCCACTGGAGATGGTTTTTGTGGCTCCTTGTTCGACAAGTATAATGAAGTACACGGCTCGACACCTGTTACCGTATCAGTTTCACGTGTCAAGCACGTATCGTCATCATTGTACTCCTCATGTACACTGCCCTCACAGTCCTGTGTATACACACGACACATTTCATTGACTCATCTTACAGAAACACTAGTATTTCATCTATATCTTCATTTTGACTACTAAATTCCTTGGTTTCCTTTCTGACGAAATGTCAACTTCGGCAACTGTTGTTTTCGATATAATTTTATGTTTTCTTTGATTACCGTCGCCATTGCTCTGCTTTGTACACGTCTGGCAGTGTAGCACTGTTATGAATTACTCGTCGATCAAGCAGTTCAACGGCGGTCTGTAGCCTCAGGCTGTGCTCACCACTGGATACCTCCTGTCCTGCTCCCTGTTACCATTAGCAGCCAATACTGTGGTTGAATGGTAGGCAATATGTGGGGGCGTCGAATGCCGTAAACATCACTGGCCCTTTGCGAACTCCCACTTAAGTTTTTTTTTTTTTTTTTGTGAGTACACTACTCTTTTCTGCTTGCTGTAATCAGTGTTACCCACTCTTGTCACCTGTCATTAAAGAACCAAATCAAAAGTTACCATAATTTTTATGAATGGCCATTTTAACGATTTTCCGTAGCGAAAGCTTAATACCCATAATGATATAAAATCTGTAACAGCTTCAGCTTGGAGTACAGGCCAGATCTCCAAAAACATATCAAAATTTACGTTGTGATGAGGAGGTGATCACTTACTGCTTGTAAATTTTTTTGAAAAATCAGCTGTAGTTATCAGTTTATTATACAATTAGCTTTCGGACATAAACAAAACATCTTTTGATGTATTGTGACATCGTAATGAGAAGTACGCAACCTAACATACTACAAGCCAAGATCTCCCTCCAACTCTAAATCAGGAGCACATATTGCCTTGCCACAGGGTTACTATACGATGCATATACTTCTAATTTATTGTTGAATATTATTTGTAACATTATGCTTGAAAGTGATGATGAGCTGTCGCAAATCTGATTACTATGTTACAATACACCTGAAGATGGTCTGTTTATAACAGAAGCTACCTGTGTAATAAACTGATTACCACAGCTATTTGAAACCATTATTTTTAACAATATCAACATTTTATTAAAAATCTCATGTGCCTTTCATTATCTTTGTTAAAAAGAATAGAACTATTAGCCTGCAGGGAATATTATTGTTCGTGTATCACATGTTATCGTTGTATATTATTTTGGCCGAACAGGCATTAGCAAGTAGTTCCAGAATGTTCAACTTCTCGGAGGTGGTTTTGGTGTTTTAGAATTGTCAACTAAAATTACAATCTTAGTGACTAAACTCTATATTATATTATTCTCTATTTTTTTCATTCATTTATTTAGAAGAGTGAGGTTAGTTCTCCTTACCTAATAAATGAAATATACTTATAGGCATCTTTATAGATACGTCTACACTGTAATATTAAGCAGTAATACGATAAAACGATACACAGATAATCGATTTTAAATTAATTTAAACAGTTTATAAACTGTAAATTAATCCAAAATTTTATCGTTTTTCTTTTCTTTCCAAAGTATGTTAGTCTAGCTTAGGTAGCGAAACGGTCGGAATTCATGCAGCTAAGAACCGATGATTATCTCCCTAAATTATGGGGAACTAGGAAAACAATGCTACAAGTTGAAAATAACAGATACTATAACTGAAGTTGTGGCCCACTACGGACAACACACAGTCCCATGAACATTTTCTATCGAAGACAATACAGTTTTAGATATTTAGGGCGCCATATCAAGTTAAGTATTGATAGTGACGTACAGTATAAAATCAATAAATTCAAGCGCATATGCGCGACTATAAACAAAACCTTAACAAAAGTAGGAAAGACACAAAATTGAAGTTTTACAAAATAACGGCTGTGGCTTTTGCGTTTATGGCAATGAATCTTGAATTGAAAGAAAGACGAAAGCCGCACAGAATTGGGTGAAATGAGATTTTTAAGATTTGTCAAATGTTGAACAAGGAGCAATCTTATAGGAAACGAGAATACACGAGAGGAATTAGAGATACTTAACACAAACCACAAAGTTGTAGAATATGGTGATAAATGGAGGCAATATTTTAAAACTATTGAAGGAGAGAGAATTCCAGTCATTGTAAACAAGAACTCAGGAAAAAAGAGACGTTGGAAGATCGAGAAAAAGAAGGTCTTAAACATGTGAAATCGGAACAGCAGATTGCCTAAATCTGGAAGTGATGAAGGAAAAGAAGAAGAAGAAGAAGATGATGATGATGACTCGTCTTGGTAGTCTGCTGACTTGTAATGTAGCATAGCTAGAAAAATCGTCAGGATCTTTCGTTTCAGAGACGGCTGCTGCTGCTCTGTCTGAACGCAAACAGTTCCAAGTTTGTAGCCAGTAGAAAAGAAAGGTAAATACAATCTTGAGCTATTCTTTCATGCAAAGAGGCACTATTCAATATGGACCACCTTTTTTTTCTAAAGCTCTTTCCAGTGTTCAGGAACGATTCATAATTTCTGTGATTATTGCTCAACTAATTAAATCACGCACCCAGTTCCATCAGCCCCCCGATGTTCTGTTACCTAAATGTACCAGGCAGCTAAATAAAAAATCGGGGCTTTGCGGCCAAATACTGTTATTTTTCAATGGGATATTTGCGTAACAGAAATAATAACGTCAATTTGTGGAAAACGGTGTGTAGCGGAGCGTGGAAAACTTTACGGTTCGTCGACTAAGGCCGTAATCGGGTTAGCGAACCGGTGGCTAACGGGCCGTGACGGGCCCGTGGCTTGGCGCGGTGACAGCTGCCAACAGCGGATGCTGCCGGCTGCACGCCAGAGACGTGCGCTGCGGGATGCCTATTCGTAAGGAGAGCGCTCCTCCGCTGACGTTCACAGCTGTGTTCCTTACTGAGCAGCTCCCTTTAAATGCCACGAGTAAGCCTCACTGTGGAAGGTTCCAAGGGACTATTAAATTGTTCAAGTCCCGAATACTTGAGAAGTTAAGTACAGTTATCTACAGCTACTTCGAGATGTAGTCTAACCCTGCGACTCAATTAAAGAAGGTCTGTTTCCATAACAAACCGATAAGCAGGACACAAACAGATTAAATAATAATTTATCCGAACTCCCCAGCAGTGGCACTTCCATAAGAAATTGCCATTCTCTTCACTCAAATTTCCTTATCCCCCCTTGCCCAGAGCAACCCCCCGTGACACACGCAGTAACATAAGCACCCGTGTAGCAATCAAACGAAAATCATAAATGCATATAGACACAACAACATTAAATAGCAAATAGAGGTAATTATGACACTTGTTTTTTAAAACAGCACACAGTAAATGCGAAGAAGTGATATGTGCTGGGAAACGCCGGAAATCGGACATCCTGGTGTACGCAGGACAGCAAGGTACATTTCGAGGGCGACACATATTTGATAACAAGATCCCACAAAATCGTGAGTACAACCATAAAGCAAATGAATCTTAAACTTTACGCAGCAGTATGTTATTTCTAACGTAAGAATAAGAGATTAACAAAAAAACTGTAATGGAGAGTACATACATCAGGACAACTCGTGTATTATTTATATGCAAGTAACATGTATCACAAGCAAATGAAGATACTTCGTAAATAAAATGAAGCGAAACATGTTTGGCATAAAAACAAAGGGCCTTTTTATTTAGATGCATAGACGGACCACATATCCTGTAAGATAATAATAAGGAAGCTACTCAGGACGAACGAAGAAAAAAAGAATGAGGATCAACGTCTACATATTATGTCGCCACCAACAGTGCAGTGCGTCGTCGTTGGTACAAAGTGAACCAAAATCATTGTCTCTTCCTATTCCATTCGCGGATGATATGCGGGAAGAATACTTTCGACAACCATTATACGAGCGCTATTCGGAAAGTAATATCCTATACGTTACTAAATGAGAATGGCAGTGAAAATCCGATGAACCTTCCACAGATGGGTTGGGAAGTGTCTCTAGAATGCCTGTCGATCTCGTCACGTCTTTCTTTTCCGTTCTGAGTACAATAGTATCTCCCACCAACTATGGGCGCCCGCTGAGAGGTTTAGCCCGATTTCATAAAACCGCACATGACGTAATACGTGTCATTTATTTCCTTCTTCATGACAATTCTCAGTCACGCACTAAAGGGGGATTTTGACTCCCCTGCAGCGTTTTTGATGGAAAGTGTTTGATCACCCACAATATAGCCCAAACTTGGCTCTCTGATTTCATCTCTGATCACGTGAACCGCTGGCTACGAAGGCAACATTTTGGCACATACAACGAACTGCAGCCAGTGTGGAAAAGTGGCGGAAAGCACAGGCGACTGCCTTCTATGACCAGGGTATTGGAAAGGTGGTACAACCCCACGACAGATGTCGAAGTCTGAGCGGCGACTACGTGGAGAAGCAACTCGAAGGTGTGGCAAACTGTTGCAAATGAAACATTTTTTATTTTCACTGTGGTATCCATTTCGCGACCGATTGGACCTCATTTTCCGAACAGTCCTTGTATTATTTATTATTTCTCTCACTTTACCGTTGTCATTATTACGCCTGGTGAAGTACAGATTCAGATTCAGATTCAGATTCTTTATTAGTCATTCAGCATTGTTACATGCAATAGACTTCGTCAGTTCACTTAACCTATTAATTTTACAAAATAAACTTTTACATATTTAAGTTGATATTGGGCATTTCTAAAAATTCTTCTAATGAACAGAATGGATTAGTTAACAAGAAGTTATGAACATTGTCTTTAAATAATTTGTGAGGCTTGATTGACCCATTTTTAGACAATTTGTTATATATTTTAATTGCCATATACTTATGACTGTTGTTAGTTTTAGCTAATCTATTTTGTGGCAACAGCAGAGAAGTACACGTTCTTGTATATTAGCCATGCCTTTCATTTGTTACACTTAAATTAGGTAGTTCAGCAAGTATGTAGTTAACACTGTCAAGAATATATAAATTAATTACTGTTAAAATTCTATATTTAATGAACAATGGTTTACAATGTGTTCTATTATCTACTTTAGCCATTACTCTGATTGCTTTCTTCTGGATCACCATAATTTCATTTATTTTTCTGCTGTTTCCCCAGAGTATTAACCCATACCTTAAAACAGATTGAAAAAAGGCAAAGTACGCTGTCCTTACGTACTCAAATGTCACACAGCACATCAGTCTCTTCAACAAATATATAACTCTTGACAACCTAACCACTATGTGATCAACATGAGAGTTCCATGTTAGACTGTTGTCAAGTACAATACCTAAAAACTTTGCCTTTTGTTTTTCTATTTTTGTAGTATTTGATAGACTGAACCACATATTCTGGGTCTTTTCCTCATTTAATAGCAGACCATTGGCATTAAACCATGATGTTGCGTTTTCTTTTGCCAAGTTCATATCACTTACAAGGTTATCAAGTACATGGTTTACAGATAGAAAAGTTGTGTCATCTGCATACATATATGTCTTTACATCTATATTTCCTGGTAAGTCATTTATGTGTACAAGGAAAAGAAGTGGTCCCAATTTAGATCCCTGTAGCACTCCATGGTGAACCTCGAGTATGTTTGACAGATGACTTCCTGAACTCACCACCTGGTTCCTTTTATTGAGGTATGATTTGATGAGTTTCAAACTTTTATCACATATTCCATAGTACTCAAGTTTAGAGAGCAGACGTGAGTGGTCAACACAGTCAAAAGCTTTGCTCAGATCACATAAGGTTACCTGTGCGTGCGCATGGTCCTCAAATGCTGCTAGAATGTCTCTGACTAAGAGCTCTATGGCATGTATAGCTGACCTTCTTTTTATGTAACCAAACTGTGATGCACTTAACATACCATTTAGTTCTAAGTACTCACACATCTGCTTATATATTATGCCTTCAAAGACTTTTCCTAGTACTGGAATTAGTGAAATTGGTCTGTAGTTTGCAGGATCTGAATTGACACCCTTCTTAAAGACTGGAGTTACCTTGGATAGTTTGAGAGGATCAGGAAAAAACCCTTCTATGAGACACAGGTTTATAGAATATGTTAATGGTGCTGCAATGTAATGTATGATTTCTTTCAATAGTTTGTTTGACATATTAAAAATATCTGTAGTGTATGAATTTTTCATTTCTTTGACTATTTTAAGAACTTCATGTTGGCATACCTCTTTGAAGTGTTTCAATGATGATCTGGCCCTATTATGATTTAGGTTTGCTCTCTTCAGATAATCTATACATGTTACATTGTGTTTACTGATCAGCTTTTTGATATCATCAGCACAGTTTACAAAATATTTATTGAATGTATCTGCTGGTATTGGGACTGTCTTGTCGAAGTTTCTGACTTTACCTTTAACAGTATTAATTACTGACCAGGCTGTTTTGCATTGGTTTTTACTATTTTTTATGAAATTTGTGTTGTATCTTAGTTTCGCCAATTGCAACTCTTTCTTATACAGTTCTACCTATTGAAACTGCAACAGCATAAGGGCAGTAAGCAACAAATATCAAATTGGTATCAAGTGTACTACATGCTTTGATGTGCAAATGATTAGCTTTGCAGCGCAACCGCAGAAATTAGATAGGAATAATGTAGTGTACACTATGTTTGTAAGAAAAGTTTCGTAACGAATTTCTCATTCAAAATCGCATCTGAATGTTAGTTGTTTGTGACAAGATCGCGTTATGCCTCGTGTAAGATGGAGAAAGGTCTAGCAACATGTGCCTCGATTCGACTGCGACAAGATCGTGACCAACCGAAACTGCAGTGTTGGTCGAGATGCCACGATCGTCATGCGAATATGGAATCAACAGGACCAGGAGTATCATACTCAACACCATGCAGTATCTCAATGGCCCCATGCGTCTAACGCCCAAGACTCACATACACTGGGCAATAAAGTTCAAGCATCATTTTTTCGAAACATCGCAATTGTCTCCCATTGCGACGCTTCAGTCTGAAATTTGGGTCAAAGATACCTGCAACCTTCCACTGTAGTGATGCAAAAGCATGGCGTCCTGCAGCGTCACCCTCGTGATCGCTGACGCTTCATACATCAAGGTATCGACATTATAAAAAAAGTCTCAGCTCAGAAGTTCAGCTATAAGGTGGGTTAATGATGTCACATGGGCACCAAATTGCACTATAATGCTGCCCAGCGCCACCACGGACATGTCACCCGTCAGGAAGTTCGTCACAATCCCTTTTACGCACATTTCATCCCTTCTTTTGCCGCCACTCCGACACCGCTTACACGGGGTTTGCCTGCCTTCAAGCGTTAGAGCAGCAGCGAGACTAAACTGGTGCTTTTAAGTTTCTGAAAGGTACAGTTTTAAAGTACGCAACAAAGCTGCGTGGGTGGCACCGAGGTGTTGCTGAACTGGCGACTCTCGGGGGGAACTTTTGCCGTTTCATTCACCCACATGTTACTGTTGCATTCCCTGTGATCATGCCACAGCAGGGCATGAAAGACGAGGGCTGAGAAAGCATAGAGCCCCTTTGCTGTTTCTTATAACGTTCCAATTTCGTCGAAAGGGTTTAACGGTTCCTAGTGATTCCACTCAGTATAACAGAACAAATATTACGCGCGCACTAAACTCCAAAGGGGATCAGATCACTTTCAGTGGGCAACAGTGTCGAACATTGTAAAGAAAGTTGCCATGTTGCTCTGCGCACTGTCGTTTTCGGCGGCGAAATTTGTAGGAAACAACGCTCCAAGAAACGGTTTCATTGACATCCTTTATGCCACCCCCTGCGGGCTTTTCGCGTCTCGGTTCTGACCTCCTACGGAGAGGCGGCAGAAGAAAGGGTGAAATCTGGCTAATGGTGTCTGGCTAATGGTGTCGCTGGGCAAAATCGTGGCGAAGCTTGGTGCCCTTGGGACATGTTCAACTCATCTTAAATCACACATGAACTTCTAAGCTGTGGACTTTTTCCGCTGTTTGGAGCGTTGCAGATCCCGGGGATGACGCCGCAGGGCGTGACGCTTTTGTATCGGTACAGTGGAAAGCTGTGGATACATTTGAGCCAAATTTCAAAATTATGCGTAACAATGGTAGACAATTACGGCATTTCGAAGAAAATGGTAGACAATTACGGGGCTTCAAAAAGTGATCCTTTAATTTTGTTGCGTTGAGCAGTGTAGTTCGCTTGACCGAGCACTTCGTACAGCCACGTCACACGTTTTGGGTCACGAAAAGGGCTCGTTTGCAAGAAAAGAGGTATCTACACAGACAGTGGAGATTCACGGATTGTTGTTATGGAAACCACTGATGGGGCTTGATGTGGCAACAGAGACTGGCACGCCGACAATGCTGCTTCCAGCTCCAACACTGCACACAGGAGATGAACGTGTCAATGCTGGGCGGTACCTGTGCCGTTGCCTTTTAACAAGGCAATGCAGGACGACATATTACCCGTACTGTCTTAACTTACTTACAGAATGTGACCGGTACTAAAGTAGTCCATTGGTCTTTCCTCTCTCGAGTGACTTCATTTATTTTCAATTCCGTACTTTTTTATACCCATAATACACTGCAGTCTTAGAAGAAGAAATGGAAGAGTATTGTATAAAGTCCCGTCGACTATGACGTCAGTGAAGGAACTTAACCTCTGACTTGACAATATGACAATAAATCGGTCATGACCTTTTCAAAAGAAATACACCGTCTTTCACTCTGATTTTTCCAGGAAAACCGAAATCTGGAAGCCGCATTGGGATTAGAAGCCCGCTTATGCACAACGAATGTCCAGTGCGCTAACGGCTGCTCAAAGTCGCTCGATTTTGCTCCTGCGCCGCAGTCTAAACCGAACTATGCATAATATCTGGTGAAGATTTTGGAAGAATTTTGTTCTTTAGACTCCATTTTATCGTAATGGAATCACCTGAAATGATTTGGAGAAACTTCGGGCGATTTAAACAGGTATGGACGGGACAACTGTGTTTTGAATTCAATCTCTTCCTAATATAAAATAACACAGGTTCCATTTCACTCATGTGGACGCATTTCTGAGCTAAATTACACCTGAAATGAATAAATCAATAGAAACAACAGGTGACATCATGATTTAAGTGAATACATCTTTTTTTGTTAGGTTCCAACAACTGTTGCATCGAAGATCTGATTATCCATTTTATACCTACACCAGTTTGAATAACGAACTCATTGTATCCTGTATTGCGCACATTCTTTAAATCAGGAAAAAACTGACAGGCAGAAGAAGATCTTGGCAGAAAAAACGAAAGAGACAGCAGAGTGCATCCATTAACAGTTATTGAAAAATGGAAGACAAAAACCATTGCGTGAACTAATAAATTTAAACGTAGTGTTCGGAAGAGCAAAACAAAGAAGATTAAGATTCAGAAGAAGAGCACTAGGCATCAAATATGAGTCACAAGAAGGCGAGAAGTCACGACGCAGGTGATAAGGTTGTAATTACCGTGTTAAGAACTGAAAGTGCTCCATCATTGTTAGGCAGAGACACTGACTAACGAAAGATACGCTTCATGAGATGATGTCGTCAACCAGAGACATAACTCATACAATAATCTTAGAGCATTATCGAAAATAAATACAAACCATTGCATTTGTTGTAGACGATATCTGATTGCCATCGTCATACTCAGTAGTGACAATCAGTGTCAATAGCATTATTGAACGAATTGGTTAAGACACACTCAAATAACATACAAAACTATAAATAACTCTGACAGAGAGAAGTAGAGAGTAAGATTAAGGTTAACGTGCCGTTGACGAAGAGACTGGCCGAGGGTATCGGCCATGTTCTTTCCAAAGAATCCATACAGGCTTATGGCCTATGCGATTTAGAGAAACACGAGAAAGCTAGATATGTTCTTTTTTTTCCCCTAGTCATCAGTCTTCTGACTATATAAAGTGGCCAGTGGCCGGTTACGAATTCCTCTCCTGTGTCAACATTTTCATCTCAGAGCAATTATTTGCTGCGTGTATTCCAGCACAGGAGGTGGAGGTATACTTAGAAAAGGCTGGGAGATACGGGAAGATTTCAGTTAGATTACATCGTTGTTAGGCACAGATTCCGAAATCAGGTATAGGATTGTAAGACGTACCTAGGAGCAGATACAGATTCAGATCACAATTTAGTAAGGGGGAAGCACAGTGCAAAGAAGTGGGACACAGAAATACTAAGGAAAGGAGGGACACGCTTGAAGTTCTCTGAGGCTATAATATTGCGATAAGGAGTAGGAAGCACAAAAATGTTCAGGGAAATTCAAGAATGAAATAAACAGCAAGTGCAGGGAAGTTACAACGAAATGGCTACATGAAAAATGTGAAGAAATTTCAAAAGAAAGGTTTGTCAGAAGGACTGATTCAGCATATCGAAAACACAAAACAACGTTCGATGAAAAGCAAGGGCGGTAACATTAAGAGTGTAATGGGAATTCCACTGTTACGTGCAGAAGAGAGCGAACAATTGGAAGGAGTACATTGGTGGGATCTATGAGGGGAAGACTTGTTTGATGATGTGATAGATGAAGAAATGGAAGTCAGTATAGAAGAGATAGGGGATCCAGTATTAGAATCAGAATTTAAAAGAACTTTGGAAGGTAAAAGATCGAATAAGCCAGAAGAGATATAAAACATCCCATCAGAGTTTATAAAAACATTTGGGAAAGTGGTAACAAATCGATTAATCACGTTAGTGTGTAGAATGTATGATATTGGCGATATACAATGGACGTTTCGGAAAAACATCATCCACACTATTCCGAAGACAGAAAGAACCTACAAGTGTGAGAATTATCGCACAATCAGCCTAACGTCTCATGCATCCAAGTTGTTGACAAAAATAATATACAGAAGAATGGAAAATGAAGCTGAGAATGAGTCAAATGACGATCAGTTTGGCTTTACGAATGGTAAAGGCAGTTACGACTTTGCGGTTGATAATGCAAGCAAGACTGAAGGAAAATCAAAACACTTTCATAGGATCTGTCGACCTAGGAAAAACGTACGAACAATGTAAAATGATGGAAGATTTTTGAAATTCTGAGAAAAGTATGGGTAAGCTGTAGGGAAAGGCGTGTAATACCGGGTGATGAAAAGTCAGTATAAATCTGAAAACTGAATAATGTAGAGAGAGAGGTACAAATTAGCACACATGCTTGGAATGACATGGGGTTTTATTAGAACCAAAAAAATACAAAAATTCAAAAAATGTCCGACATATGGCACTTCATCTGATCAGAATAGCAATAATTAGCATAAAAAAGTAAGACAAAGCATAGATGATGTTCTTTACAGGAAATGCTCAATATGTCCACCATCATTCCTCAACAATAGCTGTAGTGGAGGAATAATGTTGTGAACAGCACTGTAAAGCATGTCCGGAGTTATGGTGAGGCATTGGCGTCGGATGTTGTCTTTCAGCATCCCTAGAGATGTCGGTCGATCACGATACACTTGCGACTTCAGGTAACCCCAAAGCCAATAATCGCACAGACTGAGGTCTGGGGACCTGGGAGGCCAAGCATCTGAGCACACGATCATCACCAAACGATTCGCGCAAGAGATCTTTCACGCGTCTAGCAATATTTTTTTTGTTCTAATAAAACTCCATCTAATTCCAAGCATGTGTGTCAATTTTTACTTCTCTATCTACATTATTCCGTGGTTTATTAAGTTTTCAAATTTATACTGACTTTTTGATCACCCGGTACATAATATGTAGATGAACAAAGAGGGAATAATAAGAGTGGGGGGCCAAGAACGGAGTGCTCGCATAAAAAGGGTACGAGACAGAAAAATAGTCTTTCGCCCTTCTTGTTCAGTCTGTACATAGGAGAAGCAATGACTAAAATAAAAGAAAGATGCAAATGCGGTATTAAAATTTAGGGTGAAAAGATATCGAAGATAAGATTCGCTGGTGATATTGCTATCCTCAGTGAAAGTGAAGAATAATTACACGATCTCTTGAATGAAGTGACGAGTTTAATGCCTATAGAATATCAGCTGCGAGTAAACAGAAGAAGGATGAAAGTAACTAGCTGTAGTACAAATGAGAACAGCGGGAAAACATCTGAACTGGGGATCACGAAGACAAGGAATTCTGCTATGTAGCCATCAAAATACCCCATGACGAACGGAACAAGGAGGACGTAAAAAACAGACGCTCTGGCAAAAAAGGCATTCCCGGCAAGAGCAATCTGCTTGCATCAAACCTAGGCATTAACTTGAGGAAAAAATTTCTGAGAATTTACATTTGAAGCACAGCATTGTATGGTAGTGAATTATGGCCTGTGGAAGAACTGGAATAGAATAGAATCGAAGCATTTGAGATGTGGTGTTACAGAAGAATATTGAAAATCAGGTGGACTGATAAGGTAGGAAACGAGGAGGTTCTACGCAGAATTGGTGGGGAAGGAATGTATTGAAAGCACTGACAAGGAGAAGGGACGTGATGACAGGACGTCTGTTAAGACATCAGAGGGTAACTCCGTGATACTAGATGGAGCTACAGAGGGTAAAAAGTGTAGGGAAAGACAGACTGGAATACATGCAGCAGATAATTGCTCCGAGATGAAAATGTTGGCACAGGAGAGGAATTCGTAACCGTCCACTTCATATAATCAGAAGCCTGATGACTCGAAAAAAAAGAAGAAAAACAAAATCGCATAGGCCATAAGCCTGTGTGGATTCTTTGGAAAGGGCATGGCCGATACCCTCGGCCAGTCTCTTCGTCAACGGCACGTTAACCTTAATCTTACTCTCTACTTCTCTATGTCAGAGTTATTTATCGTTTTGTATGTTACGCCGGCCAGTGTGGCCGAGCGGTTCTAGGCGCTACAGTCTGGAACGGTCGCAATTTCGAATCCTGCCTTGGGCATGGATGTGTGTGATGTCCTTAGGTTAGTTAGGTTTAAGTAGTTCTAAGTTCTAGGGAACTGATGACCTCAGATGTTAAGTCACATAGTGCTCAGAGCCATTTGAACCATTTTTGTATGTTATTTGAGTGTGTCTTAACCACTTCGTTCAATAATGCCGTTGACACTGACAAACGAAGGATATGTTTCATGAGATGATGTCCTCAACCAGAGACAGAACTCATACAATAATCTTAGAGCATTATCGAAAATAAATACAAACCATTACATTTTTTGTAGACGATATCTGATTAGCATCGTCATACTTAGTAGGGACATTCCGTCGCTTACAGTACCAACCCCTTTATACTAATGCTTTTACAGAATGGCTCGAACGTGGAGACAAAGTTAACTGATCAGAGAAAGGGCGAGAAATGAAAGTGCTTTTCAGCAGCTATGCTATGTGTTTTACTCAATAGCTTTCCACCAACAGCTTGGTACCTTCCGCGGCCGTTGCATGCATCCACTAAACAAAACCAGGATGAAATTTTCTCTCTGTACCTGAGTGTGGGCTGATATGAAACTTCCTGGCAGATTAAAACTGTGTGCCGGACTGAGACTTGAACTCACAACATTTGCCTTTCGTGGGCAAATGGTAGAGCACTTTCCCACGAAAGGCAAAGGCCCCGAGTTCGAGTCTCGTTTCGGCACACAGTTTTAATCTGATAGAAAGTTTCAAAGGAAAACCACGTTAGCAGGAGACAAGAAAAGAAAAAAAATACAAAAAAAACCAGTGAAGTAACAAAATAGCAACACCAAAAGATAATTAATGTAAAGTACTGAACCCCCCCATGAACCATGGACCTTGTCGTTGGTGGGGAGGCTTGCGTGCCTCAGCGATACAGATGGCCGTACCGTAAGTGCAACCACAACGGAGGGGTATCTGTTGAGAGGCCAGACAAACGTGTGGTTCCTGCAGAGGGGCAGCAGCCTTTTCAGTAGTTGCAGGGGCAACAGTCTGGATGATTGACTGATCTGGCCTTGTAACAATAACCAAAACGGCCTTGCTGTGCTGGTACTGCGAACGGCTGAAAGCAAGGGGAAACTACAGCCGAAATTTTTTCCGAGGGCATGTAGCTTTACTGTATGGTTAAATGATGATGGCGTCCTCTTGGGTAAAATATTCCGGGGGTAAAATAGTCCCCCATTCGGATCTCCGGGCGGGGACTACTCAAGAGGACGTCGTTATCAGGAGAAAGAAAACTGGCGTTCTACGGATCGGACCGTGGAATGTCAGATCCCTTAATCGAGCAGGTAGGTTAGAAAATTTAAAAAGGGAAATGGATAGGTTAAAGTTAGATATAGTGGGAATTAGTGAAGTTCGGTGGCAGGACGAACAAGACTTTTGGTCAGATGAATACAGGGTTACAAATACAAAATTAAATAGAGGTAATGCAGGAGTAGGTTTAATAATGAATAAAAAATAGGCGTGCGGGTAAGCTACTACAAACAGCATAGTGAACGCATTATTATGGCCAAGATAGACACTAAGCCCACGCCTACTACAGTAGTACAAGTTTATATGCTAACTAGCTCTGCAGATGATGAAGAAATTGATGAAATGTATGATGAGATAAAAGAAATTATTCTGATAGTGAAGGGAGACGAAAATTTAATAGTAATGGGTGACCGGATTTCGAGTGTAGGAAAAGGGAGAGAAGGAAACGTAGTAGGTGAATATGGATTGGAGCTAAGAAATGAAAGAGGAAGCCGCCTGGTAGAATTTTGCACAGAGCATAACTTAATCATAGCTAACACTTGGTTCAAGAATCATAAAAGAAGGTTGTATA
Source organism: Schistocerca nitens (assembly GCF_023898315.1). Taxonomy (NCBI): domain Eukaryota; kingdom Metazoa; phylum Arthropoda; class Insecta; order Orthoptera; family Acrididae; genus Schistocerca; species Schistocerca nitens. The sequence continues at coordinate 439,844,324 of NC_064617.1, read as the reverse complement.
CATGGAACAATCCCGGAGATACTAAAAGGTATCACATAGATTATATAATGGTAAGACAGAGATTGAGGAACCAGGTTTTAAATTGTAAGACATTTCCAGGGGCAGATGTGGACTCTGACCACAACCTATTGGTTATGAACTGCAGATTAAAATTGAAGAAACTGCAAAAAGGTGGGAATTTAAGGAGATGGGACCTGGATAAACTGACTAAACCAGAGGTTGTACAGAGTTTCAGGGAGAGCATAAAGGAACAATGGACAGCAGTGGGAGAAAGAAGTACAGTAGAAGAAGAATGGGTAGCTCTGAGGGATGAAGTAGTGAAGGCAGCAGAGGATCAAGTAGGTAAAAAGACGAGCGCTAGTAGAAATCCTTGGGTAACAAGAGAAATATTGAATTTTATTGATGAAAGGAGAAAATATAAAAATGCAGTAAATGAAGCAGGGAAAAGTAATACAAACGTCTCAAAAATGAGACCGACAGGAAGTGCAAAATGGCTAAGCAGCGATGGCTAGAGGACAAACGTAAGGATGTAGAGGCTTATCTCACTAGGGGTAAGATAGATACTGCCTACAGGAAAATTAAAGAGACCTTTGGAGAAAAGAGAACCACTTGTATGAATATCAAGAGCTCAGATGGAAACCCAGATCTAACCAAAGAAGAGAAAGCAGAAAGATGGAAGGATTATATAGAGGCCGGCCGAAGTGGCCGCGCGGTTAAAGGCGCTGCAGTCTGGAACCGCAAGACCGCTACGGTCGCAGGTTCGAATCCTGCCTCGGGCATGGATGTTTGTGATGTCCTTAGGTTAGTTAGGTTTAACTAGTTCTGAGTTCTAGGGGACTAATGACCTCAGCTGTTGAGTCCCATAGTACTCAGAGCCATTTGAACCATTTTTTTTTTTTTGATTATATAGAGGGTTTATACAAGGGCGATGTACTTGAGGAAAATATTATAGTAATGGAAGAGGATGTAGATGAAGATGAAATGGGAGATACGATACTGCGTGAAGTGTTTGACAGAGCACTGAAAGACCTGAGTCGAAACAAGGCCCCCGGAGTAGACAACATTCTATTAGAACTACTGACGGCCTTGGGCGAGTCAGTTCTGACAAAACTCTACCATCTGGTGAGGAAGATGTATGAGACAGGCGAAGTGCCCTCAGACTTCAAGAAGAATATAATAATTCCAATCCCAAAGAAAGCAGGTGTTGACAGATGTGAAAATTACCGAACCGTTAGTTTAATAAGTAACAGCTGCAAAATACCAACACGAATTCTTTACAGACGAATGGAAAAACTGGTAGAAGCCGACATCAGGGAAGATCAGTTTGGATTCCGTAGAAATATTCTCTTAGAAGAAAGATTAAGGAAAGGCAAACCTACGTTTCTAGCATTTGTAGACTTAGAGAAAGCTTTTGACAATGTTGACTGGAATACTTTCTTCCAAATTCTAAAGGTGGCAGGGGTAAAATACAGAGAGCGAAAGGCTATTTACAATTTGTACAGAAACCAGATGGCAGTTGTAAGAGTCGAGGGACGTGAAAGGGAAGATGTGGTTGGGAAGGGAGTGAGACAGGGTTGTAGCCTCTCTCCAATGTTATTCAATCTGTATATTGAGCAAGCAGTAAAGGAAACAAAAGAAAAATTTGGAGTAGGTATTAAAATCCATGGAGAAGAAATAAAAACTTTGAGGTTCGCCGATGACATTGTAATTCTGTCAGAGACAGCAAAGGACTTGGAAGAGCAGTTGAACGGAATGGAAATTGTCTTGAAAGGAGGATATAAGATGAACATCAACAAAAGCAAAACGAGGATAATGGAATGTAGTCGAATTAAATCGGGTGATGCTGAGGGAATTACACTCCTGGAAATTGAAATAAGAACACCGTGAATTCATTGTCCCAGGAAGGGGAAACTTTATTGACACATTCCTGGGGTCAGATACATCACATGATCACACTGACTGAACCACAGGCACATAGACACAGGCAACAGAGCATGCACAATGTCGGCACTAGTACAGTGTATATCCACCTTTCGCAGCAATGCAGGCTGCTATTCTCCCTTGGAGACGATCGTAGAGATGCTGGATGTAGTCCTGTGGAACGGCTTGCCATGCCATTTCCACCTGGCGCCTCAGTTGGACCAGCGTTCGTGCTGGACGTGCAGACCGCGCGAGACGACGCTTCATCCAGTCCCAAACATGCTCAATGGGGGACAGATCCGGAGATCTTGCTGGCCAGGGTAGTTGACTTACACCTTCTAGAGCACGTTGGGTGGCACGGGATACATGCGGACGTGCATTGTCCTGTTGGAACAGCAAGTTCCCTTGCCGGTCTAGGAATGGTAGAACGATGGGTTCGATGACAGTTTGGATGTACTGTGCACTATTCAGTGTCCCCTCGACGATCACCAGTGGTGTACGGCCAGTGTAGGAGATCGCTCCCCACACCATGATGCCGGGTGTTGGCCCTGTGTGCCTCGGTCGTATGCAGTCCTGATTGTGGCGCTCACCTGCACGGCGCCAAACACGCATACGACCATCATTGGCACCAAAGCAGAAGCGACTCTCATCGCTGAAGACGACAAGTCTCCATTCGTCCCTCCATTCACGCCTGGACCGTAGCCCAGCTTCATGGAGACGGTTGCGAATGGTCCTCGCCGATACCCCAGGAGCAACAGTGTCCCTAATTTGCTGGGAAGTGGCGGTGCGGTCCCCTACGGCACTGCGTAGGATCCTACGGTCTTGGCGTGCATCCGTGCGTCGCTGCGGTCCGGTCCCAGGTCGACCGGCACTGTGGAGACCTCACGCCCCACGTGTTGAGCAATTCGGCGGTACGTCCACCCGGCCTCCCGCATGCCCACTATACGCCCTCGCTCAAAGTCCGTCAACTGCACATACGGTTCACATCCACGCTGTCGCGGCATGCTACCAGTGTTAAAGACTGCGATGGAGCTCCGTATGCCACGGCAAACTGGCTGACACTGACGGCGGTGGTGCACAAATGCTGCGCAGCTAGCGCCATTCGACGGCCAACACCGCGGTTCCTGGTGTGTCCGCTGTGCCGTGCGTGTGATCATTGCTTGTACAGCCCTCTCGCAGTGTCCGGAGCAAGTATGGTGGGTCTGACACACCGGTGTCAATGTGTTCTTTTTTCCATTTCCAGGAGTGTAGATTAGGAAATGAGACACTTAAAGTAGTAAAAGAGTTTTGCTATTTGGGGAGCAAAATAACTGATGATGGTCGAAGTAGAGAAGATATAAAATGTAGACTGGCAATGGCAAGGAAAGCGTTTCTGAAGAAGAGTAATTTGTTAACATCGAGTATAGATTTAAGTGTCAGGAAGTCGTTTGTGAAAGTATTTGTATGGAGTGTAGCCATGTATGGGAGTGAAACATGGACGATAAATAGTTTGGACAGGAAGAGAATAGAAGCTTTCGAAATGTGGTGCTACAGAAGAATGCTGAAGATTAGGTGTGTAGATCACATAAGTAATGAGGAGGTATTGAATAGAATTGGGGAGAAGAGGAGTTTGTGGCACAACTTGACGAGAAGATGGGACCGGTTGGTAGGACATGTTGTGAGGCATCAATGGGTCACAAATTTAGCTTTTGAGGGCAGCCTGGAGGGTAAAGATCGTAGAGGGAGCCCAAGAGATGAATACACCAAGCAGATTCATAAGGATGTAGGTTGCAGTAGGTACTGGGAGATGAAGAAACTTGCACAGGATAGGGTAGCATGGAGGCTGCATCAGTCTCAGGACTGAAGACCGCAATAACAACAAACTACTGAAATTTCAGAGTACATTTGTCTAGGTACGTATTTAAGTGATTAACTTTGGAAGATCATAGGTTAATGTAAGGGCGAGATAAGTCATTGGAAATGTGAAATGCTGGTCATTAATAATCGGTGTAACCGCAAGAACGTTGAATGCAAGCATGCAAACGTGCATGTTTTGTATTGCACAGGTACTATATGTCAGTTTGTGGAATGAAGTTACATGCCTATTGCACTTGATCGATTATTACATGGCGGTTAGTGCTGTTTGAGACATATCCGATGATCGAGAAGGCCAAGGCAATACGTCGACACTCATAAGACCACGCTAGACTATAACAGCAGCATTTGAGCTAGGGTTATCCTGTTGGAAAACACCTCATGGAATGCTCTTCATGAGTGGAAGCACAAGTCGAATCACCAGAATGAGGTACAAATTTTCAGTCAGGGTGCGTGGGATAGTCACGAGAGTGCTCATACTGTTATATGAAATCCCACCCTAGATCATAACTCCAGGTGTAGGTCCAGTGTGTGTATCACGCAGATAGGTTGCCTGCAGGCCCTCAGCTGGCGAGGCAGAACCAGCTTTCGTCTGAAAACACAATGACCATCACTCTGCCTTCCAACGAGCTCACCCCTTGACACCATTCAAGTCGCAAGCGTGTGTGGTTTTCGGTTGGTCGAATGAGCGTTAAACGGTTTCAGGCTTAGGGCTTTCCTTGAAGGTACTAATTTGTAACGGTTCGTTGTGTTACTGTTGTGCCAACTACTGCTGATACTGCTGCTGAAGATGCAGTACGATGTTCCAGAACCATACATCGAACACGATGGTCTTCCCTCTCTGTAGTGCCACTTGGGTGTCTGGAGCTCAGTCTTCTTGCGACCGTACAATATTGTGACCACCGCTGCCAGCAACCTTGTACGGTGTCTAAATTCCTTCCAACTCTTTCTGCAACATCGCAGATGGAACATCCGGCTTCTCGTAGTCCTATTACACGACCTCGTTCAAACTCACTGAGGTGCTGATAATAGCAGTATTGACTAAGATCAACTCACCATCTCCAATCTTAAAGGTAAGTAACGCTCACGACAGTTACATAGCGTATTTAAAGCCAATTTCATTTGCGTCCTCATAGTGGCACCATGCACTATGCGACTAGCAGGAAATTTGCAGAGAAATCATTTTTCATATGCAGAAACACGCTTACCTACTTTCGATTATGTTGCACAACTCCTTCGTGGTGTTGCGATCTTTTTGCCATCAGTGTAGTTGGGGTGAGAAAAACTTGGGTATTCCTGCAGATTTCGCAGGAGAACTTTTGTGCAGTTTGAAAGGTAGGAGATGAGCTACTGGCGGAAGGACGGCTTAGGAGTCGTACTTGGGTATCTCAGTCCGTAGAGCACATTCCCGCAAAAGGCTTAAATCCCGAGTTCGAGACTCGGTTAGGAAATATATTTTGGATAGTACTGTCAACGTGACAGACACACTGGTTCACTATCGAATAGAGAGAAGACCGATATTACGCACAGAGAGGGAAACTAAGGCAATGGTGATGACACACAACGCAGAGGTGAGGCATAGTTGTAGATGAGAATCACCTTGACCTTTTAGCCGCATTGTGTAACCAGTGGCTCCTAAAAATCAATCCTTCCAAGACCCAGTCAATCATTGTAGGTCATACTACTCGCTCCGTCCGGCTCCTTGATTTCTCCCCTACCATCTATGCCCGTCCTATCCACCTCTCCCCCACCCTCACCTACCTTGGACTCACCATTGACCGTCACCTCACCTGGACTCCTCATCTGCGCTCTATCCAAACCAAAGCCCACAATCGCCTCTGTCTCCTTAAACTCCTCTCTGGCAGGACATAGGGGTTGAATCCTCCACACCTACAAATCCTTATGCCACTCCCGCCTGTCTATCTGCCCCCCACCCCCTCCCAAATTCTATAAGTCCCTCCAGATCCTCGAGCGCCATGCAGTCCACGTCGTCTTCCGTATACACCTCCTGTCCCCCACGTGGGTCCTCTATGACCTGATTCCTTTCCCCCATTTGTTCCTTTTCCTCGAACATATCCACGTCCTCTACATCTCCTGCTGACTTGATCCCTCTCATCCCCAGATTGCTTCTCTCCTCTCCAACCACCGCATTCTGCCACACCTTCATCGTTGTGTCTCCCTTACCCTCCACCTCTACACCCATCATCTCCTTTCCCAAGGTGGGCTCCATCAACTCCCCATCCCTCTTTCCCTCCATTTATCCCTCCTATCAACTCTGATACTCACCTCCCCCTCCCTCCCTCTGTCCTTTTCCTGCGCTCTCTCTCTCTCCCCTTCCCCCTTCCATCCTGTTTTTTCCCTGCCTATCCTGTCTCTGACTCCCTTCTCTCCCCCGAGTCCTTTTGCTTTCCCCTCCACTGCCTTTCCCACTCCTTCTCACGTCCACCCTGCCCCCTTCTTTCTATGCCCTCTCCCTCCATCGCCTCCCCTCTCTTTTTCTTTTCCTTGCCTCCCCCCTTTTCTTCCCCCTCAACGTTCCGAATCCTCCCTCCCGCCCTCATCTGCTGCTGTGTCGCTTCTATAGTGCTGTTTTAAGTGAATGTTCAGTTTTGTGCGTCCCCTGTCAGTGTTGCAAATAGCCACCATACTGTCGGTATTTGTGCTTCTTATCTCGTGTGAACAGAAGCCAGACTGTCGCTGTTTTTTTTTAATTGTGCCTATCTACTTACTGTGTGTCCTCATCCGCATCGTCAACGCCCTGTTATTATATTTTAAATTCCATAACATTCCACCACTTTCCAGTTGTTTGCAATGACACCGTTTTATCACCTGTTTTTATTGTTTGCTTATTGTATGATTATGGTTTTTAACTTTTCTGTAGGCTGTAGAGCGGCCTATTAAGCTGCTGCCAGGCCACCCACCTCTCGGGGGGAGGGGGGGGGGGAGGGAGGGGAATCGAAATGCAATAAAGGGGAAAAAAATCGGAAGGATACAGAGCTGTCGCCCTGGCAGCCACGGCCAGACGCCTGTTCTAGCTGGCTGATCCCTTGGTATAGTCGACGAACCTCTTCACGTTGTAGAACTGTTTGTGTTCGCTCTCCATAAAGAGCCTGGTCTTTTTTATTATTATTTGTTATTTTGTATTTGTGTTGATCCGCAGTTTGGACTGAGTCGGTTCTTCTTTTGGATATTGTGTTATTGTTTCGTTTTGGTGATTTCAATAAATTGTTTTCCGACTTGTGTTATCCGTCTTTCTATTCTGCTAGTGCAGATACTTCAGTGTGTGTGTGTGTGTGTGTGTGTGTGTGTGTGTGTGTGTTTGTTCACCTATCCGACAGGCAGCACGCGGGACATAGTTTTTAATATGACGTGTGATGACCACGAACGGCAGTGCACGGTTTCCAACGTGCTACTATGCTGACTGCAAGATTGGAGAGGAGTTCTCGTGATCGGGCGCCCATTCCTGCACCAGCGCAGTGGACAACTGCTGGAAACTCGTAGGTACGTATGGACGCGCTGCAGTCGTCTCCCCAACGCATCCCACACGTGCTCGATGGGATTTAAGTCGGGCTAACAGTCAGGCCAGGCCATTCGTCGAACACCTTCTCGCTCCAAGCGATCCTCTACCTGCGCTGTTCGATGCTTTTGCGCATTGTGGTCCATAAAAATGCAGTCAGGATCGGCTGCCCTCTGAAAAGAGGCTTATGGGGAAGGAGCACAATGTCACACTAAAGTAGACCGATAAATGTACCGTGTTCAAAGATTTGGACGTCATTAAACCCAAGTAACATTGTACCTCCCCAAACCAAAACACCTTGACCACCAAAAAGATCACATTCGACAGTGTTCCTGGGTGCATTATGTGTTGTCACCTTTCGCTATATTAGGGTATGTATAGCATTGTCATTTTAGTAGCGTAGGTCTTACGGTGTGGGTATCTCCAGATGTCTGAATAATGTAAACCCCTCGATCAACCACGCTGGAGAAGGAAGGGAAAGCCCTATCACAAGAACTCCTTACAAACCTTGTGGCCACCACGGGAACACGTTGGAGAACAACCACTGCCGCCCATGGTGACGACACAGGGCATCAAGAACCATGTCCCACATGCTGTTATGTCTAGGGGATCATCATGAAACGCGGTGTCTTCAGTGTTACTACTGTCTGAACAAACGTTTAATTTCTTTTCTTCTAATTATGTATTTCTTTCACTTAGCTTCTATACTACACTATACTGTACACTAGCTTTTCTTCCTGTAGTCGAAATTTAATCGAGATACATAACTTGATAATGACAAATCATGCGAGAATTACTGTCGTTCTTTCTGACAGCTGGTTTCAATTGCTTTAAGGGGGGTAGGACGTCAAACGGGCCGTCTTGGAGCAGGAGAGACACCACAGGACATTTTAATTTACACTGTCTATACTTTCACGAATAAATTCATAAAGCTTTGTCAGCATGACCAGGAAGGATTCAGGATTCACAATCATAGCAGTGGAAGTTCAAAAAAATAACAAAATAAATTTTTTTACATGTGAAATTTCATTATTTTTTCACTTCTATTGGCTGCGTTTGTTGCTATAGGTAGACGTTACCCCATAAGTAAGAGAAATTCTTCGATGGATTATGCACAGCATACAAACCATACTTACAGGTGTATGAAACTCTAGAAATAACTTAATTTAAGAAAAAATGAATGCGCTGTTACATTTTAAACTTCATGTTTAGAAAAAAACTCAAATTTCATAGTTAATTATCTCAATTTCTAACACAGTTTTTAATAGATTTGGAAAATTCTAGAGTTTCATACACCTTTAAGTATGGTTTGTAAAATGGTGCAAATGGCTCTGAGCACTATGGGACTCAACTGCTGTGGTCAGCAGTCCCCTAGAACTTAGAACTACTTAAACCTAACTAACCTAAGGACATCACACACATCCATGCTCGAGGCAGGATTCGAACCTGCGACCGTAGCAGTCGCACGGTTCCTGACTGCGCGCCTAGAACCGCGAGACCACCGCGGCCGGCGTGGTTTGTATGCTGTGCAAAATTCATCGAAGAATCTCCGTTACTTATGAAGAAAAATGTACCTATAGCAACAAATGGAGCCAATGGTAAGTGAAAAAAAAGTGAAATACAAAAGTAAAAAAAAATTATTTTCTTATATTTTTGAACTTCCACCACTATAAGTGTAAATCCTGAATCATTTCTGTTCATTCTGACAAAGTTTTATGAATTTATTTTTAAAAGTATAGACAGTGGAAATTAAAAGTTCCTGTGGTGTCTCTCCTGCTCCAAGTCGTCCCGTTTGACGTCCTACCCCTCTTAAGTGTGATAATCACGTACAGGGCTATTACAAATGATTGAAGCGATTTCATAAATTCACTGTAGCTCCATTCATTGACATATGGTCACGAAACACTACAGATACGTAGAAAAACTCATAAAGTTTTGTTCAGCTGAAGCCGCACTTCAGGTTTCTGCCGCCAGAGTGCTCGAGAGCGCAGTGAGACAAAATGGCAACAGGAGCCGAGAAAGCGTATGTCGTGCTTGAAATGCACTCACATCAGTCAGTCATAACAGTGCAACGACACTTCAGGACGAAGTTCAACAAAGATCCACCAACTGCTAACTCCATTCGGCGATGGTATGCGCAGTTTAAAGCTTCTGGATGCCTCTGTAAGGGGAAATCAACGGGTCGGCCTGCAGTGTCCGAAGAAACGGTTGAACGCGTGCGGGCAAGTTTCACGCGTAGCCCGCGGAAGTCGACGAATAAAGCAAGCAGGGAGCTAAACGTACCACAGCCGACGGTTTGGAAAATCTTACGGAAAAGGCTAAAGCAGCAGCCTTACCGTTTACAATTGCTACAAGCCCTGACACCCGATGACAAAGTCAAACGCTTTGAATTTTCGGCGCGGTAGCAACAGCTCATGGAAGAGGATGTGTTCAGTGCGAAACTTGTTTTCAGTGACGAAACAACATTTTTCTTAATGGTGAAGTGAACAGACACAATGTGCGAATCTGGGCGGTAGAGAATCCTCACGCATTCGTGCAGCAAATTCGCAACTCACCTAAAATTAACGTGTTTTGTGCAATCTCACGGTTTAAAGTTTACGGCCCCTTTTTCTTCTGCGAAAAAAACGTTACAGGACACGTGTATCTGGACATGCTGGAAAATTGGCTCATGCCACAACTGGAGACCGACAGCGCCGACTTCATCTTTCAACAGGATGGTGCTCCACCGCACTTCCATCATGATGTTCGGCATTTCTTAAACAGGAGATTGGAAAACCGATGGATCGGTCGTGGTGGAGGTCATGATCAACAATTCATGTCATGGCCTCCACGCTCTCCCGACTTAACCCCATACTATTTCTTTCTGTGGGGTTATGTGAAAGATTCAGTGTTTAAACCTCCTCTACCAAGAAACGTGCCAGAACTGCGAGCTCGCATCAACGATGCTTTCGAACTCATTGATGGGGACATGCTGCGCCGAGTGTGGGAGGAACTTGATTATCGGCTTGATGTCTGCCGAATCACTAAAGGGGCACATATCGAACATTGGTGAATGCCAAAAAATTTTTTTGAGTTTTTGTATGTGTGTGCAAAGCATTGTGAAAATATCTCAAATAATAAAGTTATTGTAGAGCTGTGAAATCGCTTCAATCATTTGTAATAACCCTGTAAATACATTTGATTTTGTAGTACTTGACGCAGATGTATTCCCAAGACAGTTTTTCGTTATTGAAAGATCGGAATGTGGTTGAAAAACGTATACTCCGATTACCTGAAAACAGCGTTAGGATGTACGAGGGCTATTCCGAAAGTAAGGTCCGATCGGTCACGAAATGGAAACGACTATGAAAATCCCATAAAGCTTTGCACAGATGTGTTGGGTAGTGTCTCTAGTATAACCCCAGTTAGCATCACGTCGCTCTTCTCATTTCTGAGCTCGCAGTGAGTGCGTAAAGATGTCTAGAAAATAGTGTCTGCCGCCAAGTACGGGGGCCTGGTGAGAAATTTCCCCTGAAGCTATGCAGCTAACATTACATAACTGTCGTGCTGTTTCGTCTTCAAGACAATTCTCAGCCGCATTCTGCAGGGGCAATGAAGATGCTCCTGCATCGTTTTCAAATGGAAATGTGAGATTACCCACAATACAGCCCGTAATTGTCTCCCTCTGAGTTTCAGCTCAGGTCACATGAACCGCTGGTTATGAAGACAACATTTCGGCACAAGACAACGAGCCGTAGGCCAGCGTAGAGAATTGGCGGAGAGCACTGGCGGCTGCCTTCTATAGCGAGGGTATGGGAAAGTTGGTACAACGCTACGATACACGTCTAAGTCGGGTCGGCGACTATGGAGATAAGTAGCTGCAAGGTGTATCTAACTGTTGCAAATAAAACATTTTTGATTTTTACCGTGGTTTCCATTTCGCGACCTATCGGACCTTACTTTCGGAATAGCCCTCGTATAAATGCTGAAAACTTTTACTTTCAAATGTAACTAATGGTGCAGAGAACAGTGGTTCACAGATTTTGGTTGAGTATCTCATTAACTCTCATTTTCGCTCGTCTGGGTATCGGACAAAACTAACACCTGAATACTTCGATAATTTCTGGTAATGATTACAATACAAAAAGAATTTTCCTTTCGTACTGCATTATTCCTCAAATGAGGCGAACCTGCAGAGATTCAAGTCATCACTGACGTACAATCAAAAAGCATTAAATATCGGAAGACGTTGTGGTGGAAGCGGAACAACACACGATCGATTGATAAACTACGAGGAATGTTTAATAAGTAATGCAACACATTACTTTTCTCGGCCAGTTTCAATTGAAAAAATGCGGAAATTGTTGTGGAATCTTCTGGCATATTCCTACTTTGTCCGCTGCAGTTTCTTGAAGTTTCGATAGGTGGCAGTGCTATATGTAGGTTTCAAAATTAGTCTGCAATTGAGGTGCGTTTCACGCAGATATTCACAGGCGCTTGCAGAAAGCCTACGGAGATGTGGCAAGGAACAATAGCGCGGTGGGTCGTTGTGCGATGCGCTTGTCATCACAGCAGCAAAGTCGCTCAAACGTGTTCGATCTCCTGGGTGCTAGCGGGCCTCACACAGCTGGGACTCTTGCAGTGTTGAAACGTGCGGACACACTCATTCGAAGTGATCGACAGATCACAATAAAACACACTGCTGTTCAACTGGACGTCTCTGTTGGTAGTGCTGACACGTTCGTCCATCGAGAAGAGCTCGCAAAACTTCAATGGACTATTCTTTCTCATCCACCCTACAGCCCGGACCTCACACCTTCCGATTTTGAAACTGTTTGGACCAATGAAGGATGTACTCCATGGGAAGCAGTACGTAGATGATCGGGAGTACTGGTGCAGCGTGACGTTGGTTCCGACGTCGACAAGCAGAGTTCTACGATGCGGCCATACAGGCCTTCACAGTAATGTGGCGTAATGCCGTCGCACTGAAGAGAGATTATGTTGAGAAACAGGATTTTGTAGCCAAAGAGTGGGGGATAACATGGTGTACTGTAATCTAGAATAAAATCAATCTGCTTTCAGAAAAGTGTTGCATTACTTATTATTGATCAGCGTTTAATAAGCCTAAAGGGACCCATTTCACTATATCGTGTTTCACGAAACATTTGGTGCGTAGCACTGGGTGTAGTTCGCGCGACACGGGCGTTTGCTCTAGCCACTGGCAGCTGCAGGGAAGTGCGGTGACGCGTGAGCGGCTAATGCAGTGGCGGCCGCCAACTCGGCGAGCGGCCGGATGTCGCCCGGGCTGGCGACCGTCAGCTCATTAGCTACACTCCCAGGCCCTTCCTCTGGGAGCGGCCCATCTGCCCGCCACTGTTCACGGAATCCGCCATGTGGCGCACTACCGCGCGAGGTGCCGCAGCGGAGGAATCCCTACACCCGCACACAAATCTCTGGTCAGCCGTCGAACACCAGAACGTTCTTCTGAAACGTCCACGGCGTATTTTCTGTCCTAATACTGTCTAATCCGAGCTTATGCTCGAGTTCTGATCCGTTATTTATGTAACCCTGATTTTCCCTGCTACAAACGGTTACTGTCATAAGGCGCGATACAGTAGAACCCCCTATTAGTTTTATTTGAAAAAAACAAAACAATGTATGTTTATCATAATTAATGTCTGAGTCACAAGATACAATATGAAAAATACATTTCCCGCGTTTCGTTTCTTAAGTGGTTTTGGGGTGTGGGTGGTGAGTTTTGCGGAGAGGGGTGGGGGTGGTGGTAGTAGGACACACAGGATTATTCAGAAATACATCTAGAGATTTTGAAGAAGGCTGCGTAACAACTACAAGACATCCCGAAAACAAACACACATCAGTGGACAGAGCATTTCTCCAAGTTTGTAACTCACGCTACATGTGTTCAATATGGGTTTCGTTTGTGATGTGGAAAGTGTCAATTCACGGGTGCAAGTTGTTGACGCTGTGTGTCCGGTGAGTCGCAAAGGCAGCCCACTTTGCGAACCCGGTATCTGGATTGCCTATCTGCAGGTAACTAATTCGGTGTGACAATACGGAGACGAGGTATAGTGTCCCTTTTGAAATATTCAAGCCGATATATTTGAGATTAATATTAACATGACTCTGAATAATATTATATGGACATAAACGCCAAATTAATTATGAAAATGTATTAAATTACCTTCAAAGAAAGACTATATCGATTGCAATGTTATAAAAAGACATTATTTATATTAGATGAGATCGTAGTGCATAACGTTCTCGAAACTAATATTATTATCTTTGTCATTATATATAAGAGAAAAAAGATACTGAAAATCACTTCGAGTCAGATCATTTCTTTTGCTGTATGTAAGGTACGCTTGCAGTAGCTTTTGTCCTTTTTGTTCTCGTACATAGTGAATAATACAAGTGCGTATTTTGTGCTTTGTGAAAATATATTTACAAAAAGTGAGGCCATTTCGTTATTTAAAGAACCCATGCAAACAATTCTTCCTGAATTAATAACTGCAAGAAGTTTGTAGCATTTTTTCAGTCTCTGCGAAGCGAGCAACGGTGATCTTTGTCTCGCAACAATTGACCGCCATTACGCGGCGTATTTAAATTTATTTTTCGGTGTAACATATCACCACAGCCGGAGCAGAATGAATTATTTCAAGTTGTTCAATTAACTAAAGTGCAAAGCTTCACTAATTTTATTTCATCAAAAAATGCATACTTTCATAGATACGATTTATTACAGGTCAGTGAACTTAGCCAGCATTACATTTCGACGAAAGCATTTGAAATAATTTGTAATGAGCCTGGCGCTCATTTGAAATATAATTTAATATTTATCTTTCGCCACCTACAAATCAATATATATATTTCTTATATTGTCCTTTCTTGTGTTTCACTTAATAATAATAATAACAATTAATAACCACAGAAAGGAAGAGATAATATAGAGGGTTAAACAACGAAACTTGAGGACAGCACAACCCATAGGTGCAATCTGTAATTATGAGAGTCTGCTGATCAGTACAGGTCCTCCCTTTACCAGTGGGACACTGATACGTAGCAATAACATGCAGCAGTTCTCTGATACTCCATCACGGACCCAAACGTCCAGATGGTAGTCAGATGGTTAGAGACAGCCGCACATGCAACTGCAAGATTGGCAAACATGCGTGACCTATTTGTGTAATCATTCTTGACCGTCTGTACCGTAATTCTACGCAAAAATTAGTACGGTTCGGATTGCTTTACCCTTGATCAGGTTCAGTCATCCATGCTTATGCAAGCATCCAAGCTACAGGTAAATTTCGTTATAAGCGGAATCGCAGCACAAACAGTATTCGCGTATACTGAGAGTCATTTTATATGTAAAATACAGGGTTGGGTTCTAGTTTAATCACATGTTAAGTTTGAAGTGTCTTACTATTTTTACCGAAAATAACTATTACAATCTTTCTGGAAAGCTTTCTAATACAAAATTTATACACTTAAAAATTTAACTTTGAAGTACGCAATGATAAGCTTAAATAATTTTCCTCAGCTCCAACTACTTCTGTTTCAGCTGCCTCTTCCGTCATTTTATCGTTGAGAAAGTCAAAACGATGCATGAAGCGATCAAACCAACCTGAGCTGGCAGAGAACCTTGCATCGTAACCTTCGTACTAGCGGTGATATACACTCCTGGAACCGCGGTGTTGGCCGTCGAATGGCGCTAGCTGCGCAGCATTTGTGCACCGCCACCGTCAGTGTCAGCCAGTTTGCCGTGGCATACGGAGCTCCATCGCAGTCTTTAACACTGGTAGCATGCCGCGACAGCGTGGACGTGAACCGTATGTGCAGTTGACGCACTTTGAGCGAGGGCGTATAGTGGGCATGCGGGAGGCCGGGTGGACGTACCGCTGAACTGCTCAACACGTGGGGCGTGAGGTCTCCACAGTACATCGATGTTGTCGCCAGTGGTCGGCGGAAGGTGCACGTGCCCGTCGACCTGGGACCGGACCGCAGCGAAGCACGGATGCACGCCAAGACCGTAGGATCCTACGCAGTGCCGTAGGGGACCGCACCGCCACTTCCCAGCAAATTAGGGACACTGTTGCTCCTGGGGTATCGGCGAGGACCATTCGCAACCGTCTCCATGAAGCTGGGCTACGGTCCCGCACACCGTTAGGCCGTCTTCCGCTCACGCCCCAACATCGTGCAGCCCGCCTCCAGTGGTGTCGCGACAGGCGTGAATGGAGGGACGAATGGAGACGTGTCGTCTTCAGCGATGAGAGTCGCTTCTGCCTTGGTGCCAATGATGGTCGTATGCGTGTTTGGCGCCGTGCAGGTGAGCGCCACAATCAGGATTGCATACGACCGAGGCACACAGGGCCAACACCCGGCATCATGGTGTGGGGAGCGATCTCCTACACTGGCCGTACACCACTGGTGATCGTCGAGGGGACACTGAATAGTGCACGGTACATCTAAACCGTCATCGAACCCATCGTTCTACCATTCCTAGACCGGCAAGGGAACTTGCTGTTCCAACAGGACAATGCACGTCCGCATGTATCCCGTGCCACCCAACGTGCTCTAGAAGGTGTAAGTCAACTACCCTGGCCAGCAAGATCTCCGGATCTGTCCCCCATTGAGCATGTTTGGGACTGGATGAAGCGTCGTCTCACGCGGTCTGCACGTCCAGCACGAACGCTGGTCCAACTGAGGCGCCAGGTGGAAATGGCATGGCAAGCCGTTCCACAGAACTACATCCAGCATCTCTACGATCGTCTCCATGGGAGAATAGCAGCCTGCATTGCTGCGAAAGGTGGATATACACTGTACTAGTGCCGACATTGTGCATGCTCTGTTGCCTGTGTCTATGTGCCTGTGGTTGACATTGTGCATGCTCTGTTGCCTGTGTCTATGTGCCTGTGGTTCTGTCAGTGTGATCATGTGATGTATCTGACCCCAGGAATGTGTCGATAAAGTTTCCCCTTCGTGGGACAATGAATTAACGGTGTTCTTATTTCAATTTCCAGGAGTGTAGTTAATGTTAAAACTCGGATCTAGTAAGAAGATTACCGTCACTTATTATGTCCTGCAGCTCCTGCAAGCTACCCTCTGTAGTAATGGTTTAACAAATTCGTGTGGTCCACGAAATTACAGGTCCCTGAGATTTTATTTTGCCGGGTATTAATAATTTCTAGCCGAAGGTTTTAACCAACCGGTAAAAATTTGAACGCAATGGATAACGCAATAATTTTAGAACTATAGAAGGCCTATGAACGGCTTAATAGGGAACATAGAGCCTTTATTTACTTTCATGACACAGCATTCAACTGTGGTACTGACTTTCACCTGCCGGCCAGAGTGGCCGAGCGGCTCTAGGCGCTACAGTCTGGAACCGCAGGAACCGCTACGGTCGCAGGTTCGAATCCTGCCTTGGGCATGGATGTGTGTGATGTCCTTAGGTTAGTTAGGTTTAAGTATTTCTAAGTTCTAGGGGACTGATGACCTTAGAAGTTAAGTCCCATAGTGCTCAGAGCCATTTGAACCATTTGAACTTTCACCTATTCTTTATGAAGAAGGGAGGAAATAATCAGTCGAGAGTGTAGGCTAATTGATATTTATTCAGTACCGACGGCGTTTCAATAACTAGCCGTGTGTCTGTTGGAATATACATCATCACAACTGGTCTCTCTAGTTAACATGATTCACTTTCGCCACGTAATTATGGAAAGGGAGAGGGAACCGCAGACCTGGCTTCAATGTAATTTTATGCAGGTACACAGTTATACCTAAACCCATGCTTATTACAATCAGTTACTATAGGCCCCGCAGAATTAGTTTAGCAAAGACATACAAACGTACTCGGTCAGGGCGGAAGAGTATTTGCTGAAATATATCAATTTTCGTTAAAATGTATGCTGAAGAAAGGATAGCAAGTGGTGCACTTAACTATTTTGGTTTAATCTTGCTTTCAGAAACACGTTACAGAGTTGGGAGAAGAACATTTACTGTCATATGGCGGAGAATTTTTACAAGTCTTGATTTCATCAATGGGTATTAAAATCGGAACTTTCCTAGACACAAGAGTTTAAACCATATTTTACGTAACGCACTTCATTGTAGGGGAATCAAATAGTTCTGGGGGGGCACAAGAAACATTAACTATCATATCAGTACTATTCCACACAGGTGGCCAAGTAGCGATAGCCAACATAAATACAAAAAATATGGACACAAGATTATTCCTCAGTTGCTCCAACCGAGCACGTGGCGGGAAAGCAAGTACGCAAAGTAAACATGAAAAATAATAAAAATCCCTCAAAATATTACTGTTAAAGAAAGACCACGTTAAAATACGTTAAATGAGTGAACGTCTGTTAAGCACAGAGGAATAATACGATCGTGAGCTTAAGGCCCATCGTGCGTGACCTGACCACGGCACAAACGCAAAGTTGTTACTGAAATTTGACTAAGTTACGAAAATAAACTCCCTTATGGTGGTTTGGTGGTAATCTCACACCTGATTTCAACATCTGGACTTTATTAACGAGCAGATTTGAGACATTCTAATACCTTTGTTAACATTACCAAAATCGAGAGCTGCTTCTCCACGTCTGCCCAGCGCCGCTGCCCAGGAAGAAGGTGGGCCCGTGGACACCTCGCCTAACCGTCGTTCGTTCGAAAGATGGTGGTGGGGATGGTTCGGAAACCTGACAGAGCCAATACTCGTGTCTCCGCGACCTCTCTGACCTGACTTGCACACTATTTTTGACAAACTTGTTCGCGTTGAGGGGGTTGGTACTATCCTACCACAGAACCACTCTACTCATGCAATGCTACGACCTCTGAGCAAAGCTCCCTGCTACTTCACATAATTTCTCATTCATACAGCTCAGGTTTCAGAAGGGAAGGAATACAGGGGAACGTGGCACATACGTAATAAAAATCAATGGATAAGTAAATAAACACCGCTTGATCCATTCTATTCTGCTTGTTACTCACAGACTTACTTCTGCAGAAAAAAAAAGAAAAAAAAAAAAAAGAAACACTCTCTCGCTATAATTCTCCGGTATCGAAATTTACTGAGAGTTCTTTGCATTAGCTGGAATAGCAGCTCCAGAGAGAGGCATGTGCTTTTGGATGTGGTGCCCAATCCAATGGTTTAGCATTGTTTTCATTTTTTCCTCCAAGCGAGATTTAGTAAGACTAATCATACTTAACTCTGTTGAACAGTGAAAAGTTCGAATTGCTCCAGCATTTACATGAGCAGTTCTCACAGTAGGTTCAAAAATCCCAAAGCACTCTCACTTTTCCCATAGTGATCCGGATGTTCTCTCTCTGTTTCTTATGAATACGAACTCCGTACGCCCTTGTTTACATCGGTAGGTACACTATCTTTTCTTCCATAGGCCCACTTTCTTTCCTTTTACCCATAATTTTAAGTACAGATGCTGGCACGTGCAACTTCACAGACCTCTTGACGAGAACTGACGATTTACGTGTCTATAAACACGACAGAAGATGAGCGTTGAGATGGGCTGATGCATTACTGCTTCCGTGTATTGTTAACATGTGGCAGCAGTGGACTTTAAAATCGCATATATGCGAAAAGACAGATAACCAGATCTACCTGCACAGATCCTGTCAGAACTATGGAAATGGATTATTTACACAGGAGCGCGAGAATATCAAGAATTGAGAACAAAATAAATGATAAAGTGAGACCTAGAATGAAAGCAAATGAAACAGTGGATTTTTAGAATTGAAACAAAATTATTAATGTGGTATGGCCATTTGTGGAGAAGGCCAAATCACCGGTGGCCAAAGAAAAATTAGAATGGAAACCAAATGGCTGATATAAATACAGCAGACCACGACGATCTAGAAAAGACGACGTCAACGACATAATGGAGCAGCCGGTTTATGTAAAGATGAGCTATCCGGACACAGTGATTATCACAACTGCAAGGACTAACCATGCGCGCCTCCCGTCAAATCCAAATTCTCAATTTACCCACATACTACAAATATAGTACCCCTTGCCCATTATCTTCGTTACTCGCAGCATTTCGCAGATTCACGTAAGAGTTAGAACCTGGTGTGCATCTGCACTGGAGATCATTGGCCGTCCTTGCCTTAATTATACTACAGTGTGGATAGTTATAGTGGAGTGGATAAACTGAGAATTTCGGTCTGACG
Source organism: Schistocerca nitens (assembly GCF_023898315.1). NCBI lineage: Eukaryota > Metazoa > Arthropoda > Insecta > Orthoptera > Acrididae > Schistocerca > Schistocerca nitens. Next base: position 439,824,847 of record NC_064617.1, on the reverse strand, counting down.
GGAGGCGAGCTAAGGCAGTCAGTGCAGTTGCAGTGACCACTGTGTCCGAATGGCTCAGTGGTCAGAGCATCTCCCTAACAAGCAGGAAACCCGGGTTCGAATCTCCGGCACAAATTTTCAACTTTCCCCTTTGATTTAAATCAATGCCCACTCATACCCAACGTATAATTCCTTCATATATAAAATTGTACGGTTCATAGTTGAAGAGAGAGAGAGCTCTCTACTGCTGTACTGGACTGCAGTGAGAATACAGGTTTATGTTTAACTACATTGTACTGTTGGCTATATAGCTATCTTCTGTGGTGAAAATAGTATTGAGAATGAAGTTTCTTATCTCAGCAACACAAAGTTATTAACTATTTATGGTAGCACATGAGAATACGTAAATAAAAGTTGCAAGCCACAATCAAATCAGAATAGAGAGGAGAGAGAGAGAGAGAGAGAGAGAGAGAGAGAGAGAGAGAGAAACTGAAGGACCTGGTGTAAACACTTTCGCGCTCAAGCACGCAAAGTAATTAAGGAAAAGTAAGAAATTCCTGTGTTTTGAATATAATAATCGAGGACAGGTGCTGGTGATAGTATACTGAGCAATTGGTGAAAGAAACAGTGTGTGCTAATAGCGCCCTGGTGCTCTACGGAATCCCCCACTGAAGGACGGGTATGATCATGACGTGGTGTGTAAGGCCACGTGTATCACACAATAGTTTACGGTGACGACATACCATCTGCAGCTTTTACTCTCTGGATCTTGTCATAGGCCGTCAAGCAAACATGAACCAATTTTATTTTCTCTCGAGAAAGTTATTTTGTATTTTATAACAAGTGTAGCGGGGAAAATTTTCCTGGGCGGAATATTTTAAAAACAGTTTAAGTGTTCATTTAGTACGAAGCCAATGTTTCTAATGCGTAAGCTCAAATGCATTTATGTATTATATTCAGCGGTATGTGGAAGTGATTCATGAAATCAGATCTAAGGAGAGTGTCACGAACTAAGAGTATTGTACCAATTTGGCAGTGTTCAACTAAAGTCAATTTTCCTGCATGTCATAACATCCTGGAAACACAAAGACTCGTATGGCATTGTGGCTGGGTGAAACTCGATAGGTGAGTATCCTAATTGTAAAGGAGCATATTTCCTCGCCCACAACGGCCTCATTTCCCGCGGTGTATGGAAATCGGTTTACGTCTATCTTGCTTTAAGAATGTGATGATTTACAGCTTTAAAATATTCTTTCATCATGATTTGTCACAACAGGTGCCTGTCATTTTATCAAATTGCCAGTTTCGGAAGACGAAGAACAAATCAGGTGTTACGGTAGTCAAGTCCGCCTCAGTAGCGTAGCGGTAGCGTTACCGCCTACTACGCAGGCGGTCCGGTTTCGATTCCAGGCAGGGGACTGGATTTTGTGTGTCCTTCATCATCATTGTCATCATCATTGACTCGCAAGTCGCCGAAGTGGCGTCATCTAAAAAGGACTTGCAATCCGGCGGCCGAACTCCCCCAAATAGGCCTCCCGGCCAACAATGCCATACGGTCATTTCCTTTCATTATGGTAGTCAACATCAAGGGCCGAGAGTGAATAAAACAATTACGTTTCCAGACAATCGCCAACGAAAGGGAACATTCCACGAGTCCGAGAATTGAATGTCATAAGTTTGAACGTGTTGAGGAAACTAGAAAATCTAATGATGGAAATGGTAAGGATCAGTCTAGATATGGGATTGGCCAGTGAAGTGAAATGGAAAAACGCTAATAATTTCTGGTCACACGATTTTAGCATGATGTCATACGTAGAAGAAAATGATGTAATGGGAGCAGGTTTCGTTATCAATAAAAGAAGAGAGCAGAGGCTGAGTTACTGTGAAGAGTTCAATGATAAGGTTATTCTCATCGCAATTGGCAGCAAACCAACGCCAACAACAACAGTTCTGGTATACACGTCGACGTCACAAACAGAAGATGAAGATGCATAAACAGTATACGTGGGTGCTGAACGGGTAATTCAGTCTGTAAAGGAAGATGTTAATCTAGTAATGTGGGTTGTTGGAACGCGATAGTAGGGGAAGGAGTAGGGAATATGGAATCGGTAGCATACAGACTTATTTTCTGCAATTAATTTCAGGTAACAATGCCAATTAAGCTGTTCAAACATCACATGACGAGGATGGTGGTGGTGGTTAGTGTTTAACGTCCCGTCGACAACGAGGTCATTAGAGACGGAGCGCAAGCTCGGGTTAGGGAAGGATTGGGAAGGAAATCGGCCGTGCCCTTTCAAAGGAACCATCCCGGCATTTGTCTGAAACGATTTAGGGAAATCACGGAAAACCTAAATCAGGATGGCCGGAGACGGGATTGAACCGTCGTCCTCCCGAATGCGAGTCCAGTGTGCTAACCACTGCGCCACCTCGCTCGGTACATGACGAGGAGAAGTACGTGGGAGAGGCCCGGAGACACTGGCAGAACCCAGCTGAAATACATTATGATCAGGCAGAGACTCTGAAATCAGATACTGGGTTGTGGGTGGTACCCAAAAGTAGACATCCAAGAGTACATTTCTACAACACATTTCAGTAATGATAAACAGTAGACTGAAGTTTAAGAGAATCGTCCTGAATAGGCAGAATGGTGAGATATTGAAGTACCAAGGGATATTGAGATGCGTTTGAAATCATAGGCAATGCAGTCGAAAATGAATGGACACCCCTGAAAAGGGCAAACAGGCAAGTTGGAGAGAGTAAGGAAGAAGGTATGCAGCTGTGAAGAAATCTTGGATAACAGAAGAAATTCTTCAATTAATCGACGAAAGAAGGAAATAGAAAAATGTTCAGAGAAACACAGAATTAAGAAGTCATGTAGCGATGAAATAAGTTAAAAAATGCAGGAAAACCAAGAGGAAATGGCTGCAGGAAAACTGTGAAGAAATCGATAAAGAAGTGGTCGTTGGAAGTACTCATTCAGTGAATAGAAAATCAGAGCAACCTACGGTAAAATTACAAGCGAGGGCGGCGACATTCAGATTGCAATGAGGATTCCATTGGCGGCGCAGAGGTCAGTGTAACTATGTGGAGAAAGTACCCTGAATGCCTCTGCAGGGGATACGTGATAGAAAGTTTTGAGGTCAGTATGGAAGACATAGGATATTTACTATTAGAATCAGAGTTTAACAAAGCTTTGAATGACTTGTATAAAATAAGGAATAACTAACATGGTACTAGAGGGTAAACACTGCAGAGGAAGACAGAGATAGGAACAAATCTAGAAAATAATTGAGGAGGTAAGCTCCAGTTATAATCCTGAGATGAACAGGTTGGTAGGAGAGAGGAATTCGTGGCCGGTTTCATCAAACCAGTCAGAAGATTGATGACGTGAAAGAAAATGAGACCACAGGTCTCTTACACGGAAATACTCAGAAAAAATCCCTGGACAACGTCTGAAAGTTTGTCTGTTGTGTACGAATTCACTTTATATGTGCTTGAACTGCTGATGGAGAGCGGTAACCGCCGAAATTGATGCAGCGAAATGTTAAGAATAAATAAAAGCCTCGCGGGGTAGCCACACGGTCTAAGGCGCCTTGCCACAGTCCGCGCGGCTTCCCCCATAGGAGGTTCGAGTCCTCCCTCGGGCATGGTTTTGTGTGTTGTCCTTAGCGCAAGTTAGTTTAAGTTACATTAAGTAGTGTGTAAGCCTAGGGACCGAAGACCTCAGCTGTTTGGTCCCATAGGAACTTACCACAAAACAAATAAATAAAAGAAACTTAAAACGAGCAGCTTTTGTAGATACGTGTGATAAATGGACCATGCCAACGATTCTTAGATTTTTGCTTTTGCATGACGGAATGGCTCGTTTCTGAACCAAGGCTCTCTATCTAAAAAAATACAAATTAATCGTTTTTCACCACGTCTGAACGTTGTAACATAACGACGACACACTGTGTGGAAACGACTTATTGTATGGGCATTTAATTTTCGGCAGGAAAATTGCTTGGAAATAAAAACTGTGTAAAAAGCAATGGAAAATTACCTATAGAGGACATTTCTGACAATTTGCTGGTTAGAGTAGCCTCTTGTAAATATTCAGATATTCTAGATATCAAGGCCACAAAGAACCTAAAACAGTAATGGCTACAGTCACTATTCACACTGGCGTTAATTCGCAAGTAGGAAACTTTTTTGAAGACCATCATTTTCGTGATAAATACGTTTGAATCGTCTCAACGTCAAGTCATTTTTAGTACAAAATAATCATGTTTGTTGGTTGTGACTTCAGGTAGCTCTGATAAGTTCGATGCGATGTGTATCTGAAGGGCCAACATTCATGTTTCTTTTTAGTTTCTTGGGCGTATGTATCTTACCCGATTGATTTTAATACCATCATTTTCAGAACTAAAAAATAGTCCAAATGGCTCTGAGCACTATGGGACTTAACTTCTAAGGCCATCAGTCCCCTAGAACTTAGAACTACTTAAACCTAACTAACCTAAGGCCATCACACACATCCATGCCCGAGGCAGGATTCGAACCAGCGACCGTAGCGGTCGCGCGGTTCCAGACTGTAGCGCCTAGAATCGCTGGCACCCCGGCCGACTCAGAACTAAATCACTTGTAATTACATAACGTGCAGCTAGATCTATGTACCTTGTAACAGTTTCACGAATTTCAGAGCAGGTATTTAAGCTTAACCAGTGACAATGTGCCTACTGAACTATACGTTTAAAGATGTGAGACGGCTGTACGTAGCAGAGATACTGATATTATGCGATCTCGCTTTGCAATGTGTATGGGCCAGAAAGCTACTGGAAAGAGTTAAAAGAGTGATTGCTATTTCTTGTCCACAAAATAACATCATAACATCGGCATTCATGACCAACAGCGCCTGCTGTAGAGTAAAACAGGCCTTCGCTGGCTCATCTTTAGGTGCACTGGTTCCGTCAGGGACACGGCTGCAGGCGGCATGTTTCACGGACTCTTGTTCTCAACGAAACTCTAAGACTTTTACAGCCTGGAAACATGAGCGCATTTCTGAAATCGCATTTCGATGAATTTGTTTCGGCGGGTCGCGCAGATGTTTCAGGCACAGTCTTTTCAGACGACCTCGCTTCAGATACACTGAAGATCTGTAGTAGGAAGCCTTTTCAGTCAGCGAGTTCTCTCGGAAGCCGTTTAAAAATTCTGTCGCGTATTCGCCGGAAAAAAGTCGTCCACCCTCTAGCGGAGCTTATTCCGTAGTTTCTCTTTTTGCAGGAGTACTTCAAAGTTTCACGTACTCCATCGCCGTTCCGCACGCTACACGGGACATACTCCAGTTTATTTTATCATTATACGCTGATATTTAGCACGTCGCAGAAAGACACAAAGTTATAATGATAGACATGTCAGTGACGAATGGTAGCCAAATCTGTGATGCAATGCCTCATTTTTGCTGTCTGCAGTGTGATAACTTGGAAGTTTCCCTGATTTAGTAACGGCATGAAGCTAGCCAGCCGCCTGTCTCAATTGGCAAGCGTTTGTGCCAGTATTACTATTTTCAGAGAACAGTTCGACAGTTTCTTGACGGTTCGATTTTGTCAATGCAGAATCAACGTCGTAGCTCTTCAGTCGTTAACACCTTCTCTGTCCGAAACCACCCTGCAAATTATTACCTCTTCCAGTAACTGAAAAAACAACCTTCTAATTTAAGTAGGGTGATATCCTGGAGACTGAAAATTATAAAAACAATCCACCCAATTTTATGAAACAAATGATAAAAGGTATTATACCAATCATTGCCTGATGACATGTTCATTATAACTATCTTTATTTCTAGGAAATGCTGACAAAAAATTACATTACCTGCAGTATATAATATTAACCCGAAACAACTGTTATAATAGTTTAATCGCTTAAATTAGTTGCGTCACAGCAACAAGGAACGTCGATGTAGTCACGGCATTTTGCACATTTCTCATGAATTTTTAAACCCGTTTATCACTCTAATTTTTAATGCTACCTGCCGTTTCTCGAATCTGTCACGAGCTCTCTGTTCAGTTCTACCAATCGCCATTCTTTAAATCTCTCTTCTGCACTACAAGGTCTGTTCTTGTTAATATGCAGTCATTCTCTTCTTCGTTTTGGAACATATGTTAGCGAACGTTTTCACCAGAGTGTTTCTTGCACTTTTACCATGTGTCCACACCAGCACAGATTCCTCTGTTTTGGCCCTTGGTTGCAGGTTCTTTTATGCTCTTACGATTCTTGTTCCCTCATTCATAATGTATTGCAATCAAGCTACGTGATATGTTCGTCAAAGAGTGTCCATTATTATCGGTATTTTAATTATTCTGTGCGTTCTGTAGCTACCATTCTGCTTTGTTAGCTTTAATTATTCTGCAGTCACTATGTATAAATTAATTACAGGTTTTATTTTTATGTTTACTGGAGCAGAATAGTGATATGAGGATTTGATATGTTTCATCCTTCCGATGTCAAGCTTTCAAAATACGTATACTGACTGTATCTTTTGGTATCAGCGTTTCCTAGTTCCAGAACTACAGTGTTTCCACAGCTTTCAAGTACGTGGTTTTCCTCCTATATTTATAAATATCCACCATTTTGAATAGTACTTTATTAGTTTACACATTATTTAGTTTAAGTCTTCTTCATCAGAGATAATAACAGCCTGAACATATGTGAATTACTTTGATGATCATGTTTTCACACTTCATTATCCATTTTTTAGAGTTTCATATGTATAAATATTGAAAAGATGTTGTTGGATGACCAAGGTGACAGAGGGCGAATAAATGCCGAAACAAGTTATAATTTTCAAGTATTTCACATAAGTTATTAATTGTGTAGGTTTTTATTTATCGTGATTTAATTTTGTCGGTACTAGTTACAAAAGAGCACAAATCATGTTTTTCATTATTTTGGCCATGTGTTTTCGTATCAAACTTAATATTTGGCAGTTACGAGATGCAAAAAAGTGTGGATTTTTAGATGGAGTGCATTACATTCAACCTGGCTGACTCGCACATGTGGGGATGGATCCGCGTTGGGCTGCCGCAGGGGCTGCCTATTTTTCCATAACGGGAGAAATGAAAGCAGAGATAAAAATTGTTGTGAAGATTGCTCTGTGGGGGCTAGAAGACGATTTCCGTAGGATAAACATTCAATTTCCTGGAACTGTAGTACATCTATCTAGTTTTGTTAATAAGTTAATTTAGTGTTGAATTTCCTACCTGTTTATTTCTGTACTGGCAGGATGTGTATACAAAGAGCTAATCGTGGGATACTGATTAGTTATAGTCTTTTTGGACCTTACTGTGGGACAATTGGCACAGTTTCAGGAAGAGAAATGTTTATCTGAGGATTCGAGCAGCCCGGAGTCGGTCCGCACTTTTGAATGAAACAGGTGGAACTATTTCCATGTCCTTTAGGGAATTAAGTCATGAGAACTTAATGAAAGTTTTTACTGTTTGTATATCTCTCTGGGTAGTGGCATTCTTTCAGGTATGTCCTGTTATTATTGTTACTGTTGCTATTATGGCCATTAGCTGTTGCATTGAATTACACTCACAACAACTTTTAATTGAACATCGCTGCAAAAGGTACATCTATGTTTTCATAAATCTTCAGTAATTTACGGGTACTTTCGCAGTGGCCTAATCGTACAAAAAAAAAAGTTGTTCCTATACGGTCTTAAATTACAGCTTTAACATTTCTTCGTTTATTTTACTTTAAATGCATCTCGTGTGTGTTACAGAGTCATGTTGGTAGGTACTTTCTGCTGACAAGAAAGAGTAAAATACAATTACTACATCATCTGTGTTTCACAATATAAACAGCACCGTACGCCTAAAATCTGGAATCAATACTCGTCTTTACTTGAAAACATTCCGACTGTATTGGAATGTGACAGCTGGGTTGAGTGATTGGTTCTATGCAATTAAAAAATTGGCATTCGTTTGTCGATGTGAACTGCTATTGAAATGAATGTGTGTTTACCTATGCATTAAAATTAGCAAATGTAATTATAATGTTGTATGTCGGCATAGAATTACATATTAATAACAAAAATACGCAGCTGTGTATACACATTCTGTATGCGAAATTTCCGAAATTGGCCATCCGTTAATGATGGGTGAAACAAGAGCTACAGCACTCTTGTACATTAAATAATATCGAGGTATTTCCTTTAGAAAATTGTTTTATAAGCGTAATAAATTATTGAAATTCTGTCTTTAGTGACTAAATTAATTTGGTGCTGTGGAAGTAGTTAATTCTTTCTCGTCGAAAATATTTACAATATTCGATAGCTGAGAAATTAATTTATGTTTGTTGATAGCTGTGCATTTTTAGGATAGCTTATTAAACCATCGTATTTTTCGTCCTCCTTCTTCTTCTTTTGCCGGCCGTTGTGGCCGAGCGGTTCTAGGCGCTTCAGTCTGGAGCCGCGCAACCGGTACAGTCGCAGGTTCGAGTCCTGCCTCGGGCATGGATGTGTGTGATGTCCCTAGGTTAGTTAGGTTTAAGTAGTTCTAAGTTCTAGGGGACTGATGACCTCAGATGTTAAGTCCCATAGTGCTAAGAGCTATTTTTTTCTTCTCTTGAGGTAGGCTGCAAGTTTTCGAGATCTTCATCAAAATACGGTTATTAGATTTATGTTAGAAACACCGGGAAATAAACTGAGAGAGGATGATAAATAACCTCATTTCCAACTGCGGTAATATCCACTACTCCAGTGGGATGATGTGTAGTCCCACGTTTTCTTATCGACTACTGATTCTCACAACTAAAATAAGTTATAAATTAAAGCATGGAAAGTAGAGGTAAATGTATTTTGCGGGAATATTCTTCTCATTTGTATATGACGAACCATCTCGAGAGTGCATCTTCGCTAGAGGAAGTACAGGGTTAGACAAAAATGTGGAAACACATCCAGAAATGCATGCTTGAACATAAATGCAGATACTGGCAAGCCTGCAGTTTGCGTTGCTGTATATGATCACGAAAGGCACCCGTGCAGTATCCTCAGTACGTTACAAGTGACAAACGTTGTCAGAACAGTGTTGTGCGTAGTTAAGCTGGGGATAAGTGAATTGCGTTTGGTAGGTGCTCGTATGCTAGGTGCTTCCGTAAGCAGGGGAGACACCTTATCGAAGATTTCTGCAGCGTACAGGGAAGGCGGAAAACTCATCCGCTGAGTTACAATGCAGACGATAGGGTGTGGTGAGTGACCGTGACGGACGTTCACTGAAGAGGACTGAGACGAAAAGCAAGAGGGCGACAGCTGTTAACGTCACTGCAGAGCTGAATGTCGCACTCGCGAGTTTTGTTAGCACTAAAATAACACGGAGGGCGCTCCAAAAGCAGTGAATTACGGGACGAGTTTGAAGTCCAAAACCACTCATCGGTGATGCAAATGCCTGAAAAATTAAAACAAGCTGCCAAAGCCATGAAACCTGGACTACAGAGCAATGGAAAATGTCTTTTGGTCAGATGAGTGGTTTTGCACTGTTTCCAACTTGTGGCAACCTCCCAGAAGTAAAATATGGTGCAGGTTCGGTAGTGATTCGGTCAGCCATATTGTGATATTCCGTGGGCCCTAAGGTTACTTAGTAAGGTCGCATTACTGCCAAGGATTATGAGACCATTTCGCCTGATCAGGTCCAGCTCATGGTACAATATTTGTTTCCCATCGGTGACGCTGCGTTCCAAGACGCTCGGACAGCTCACATCGTCCATGACTTGTTTTTTGATCATGAGGATGAATTGCCGTATCTCCCCTGGCCACCACAGTTACCAGATCTCAGAATTATTGAGCCTTTGTGGTATAATTTGGAGGCAAGGGAGCGTGGATCGCTGTCCACCTTCGTTATTGCTACGCGAGCTTGCCATTGTTTTTCAGGAGGAATGGTATAATATTTGTGATTTCGTAGGCTTTCCTGGCGGAATAAGTCTTGAAAGTCTCTTCGGGTTTGCTGCTGCATCCTAAAATCAACTTGACTCGATATTTCGGCGATCCAACTGGTCGCCATCTTCAGGAAAATGCTGCTTCTGCTGATGAGTCCCGCTGAGAACTGACGCCAGGTTGCAAATCGACGTCCTATATAGGCCACCATTCAGTACACGGCGAATGCGCCACTCATCACGGTTGCTGCCCTCCAAGACAGGGAGGTGGCGCCGCCGTTTAGTGAAACACTGCTTGCAAAGATATATCGCACTCAGGGCCGCACCGAAGAACGTTCAATTTTGATGCGAGGTAATACAGGATTCCACGGCTTGCTAAGAGGAAACCCATTGTCTCTGTTGATTAAATTATCAGCCAACCTAATTTCAATCGCCTCTTTATAGACACCGTTCCAAAAACCGGAAATGTTGGCAACTACCACAGTTTCATCAAATTTCTTACTGTGTCCCTCATTGAAGCAGTGTTCTGCTACTGCCAATTTTTCCGGCTGTTGTAGCCTCGTATGACGGCGATGTTCCACACACCTGTCATGCACTGTGCGAATCGAACGGCCAATGTAAGCTTTCCCACATTGACACGGAATTTTGTACACACCGGGTTTCCTAAGCCCCAAATCATCCTTCACAGAGCCGAGCAGAGCCCTAATCTTAGAAGGTGGACGGAGCACACTCTTAATGTTAAAATTCCTTAAAATTCGTCCAATCTTACACGATAAGTTTCCAGCATAAGAAAGAAAGGCCATTCCTCTTCATACACCTCATACACCGACGAATGTGCTTCTCGGAGAAGCCATTTTCCTTAAAAACAGCCATCATATGCTCAAGTTCTTGGGTTAAGCTGTCCGCGTCGGAAATGGCATATGCTCTCCGTACCAAAGTCCGAAGGACGCCACTGCGTTGGTGTGGTGGGTGATAACTCTTAAGATGCAGATACCAATCTTGTGCGTCGGCTTTCGGTGAACACTGTGTCCCAAAGTACCATCTGGTTTTTTATAAACCATAACGTCTAAAAATGGAAGCATTCAATCATTTTCAACCTCCATAGTAAATTTGATACGGCGATGAAGACAGTTGAAGTGGTCCAAAAATCTGTTAAGATCATCACGTCCATGCGGCCAGAGGAAAAAGGTATCATCCACGTATCTCCAGAAGCACGTTGGTTGCAAAGCTGAAGTCCTCAGTGCCATATCCTCGAAGTCCTCCATAAATAAATTGGCGACTATGGGTGACAGAGGACTACCGACAGCCACTCCGTCATTCTGTTCAAAAATGTTACCGTTAAATAAAAAATACGAGGACGTCAGCACATGACGAATAAAATGGTATAATATCTGCTTGAAAACCATACAGGACCTCTAGTTATCCACTCTGAGATCACTGGAATCTCTTTTGAATGCAAACCGTTTTCCTACTCCTTATTAAGCGTGGTAATGGGATATGTTTCTGATCTTCCATTACTTTTGCACGCACTCAGTACATGTTTAAACAGTGCATGTCTTTGTCAGCATTATGCTACATCATCCAGATTCGGTTCGATTCCTCCATTATGTATACAATTCCGTGTACATCGTTTTACATTTGCATACTCGTGACTATGAACCAGCTAATGATCATTAGACTTCTAAACCTCTTCACTGGCGGCACGATGGTAAGGAGTCCACATGATAGTGGCGGTTTCATTAGATCGCAGATTACGGCATGTAGTATAGTTTCGTTGATCTGCATATTCCAAACTCTCTTTTGTTTCGCCGAATGGTATTAATGGACCAATTTTTCTTTACCTCTGATGATATTTTCGTACTGTGTTAACTGCGGAGATGTAACACCCTTTGATGGAACGAAAAGTAGTCATTGCAAATGACACACAGTGTGAACGAAATATCATTTAAGAGATGAAAACCACCACAACAGTAGCTGTCATATCGTTACATGAGTAGTATGGAGTGGAGAAAGAAAGGCCGTAAGGAGAAGTCGCCAACCTTTGTTGTTGTCGGTATGGTGATCGCATTAGAACTAAGTGGTCGGCCGGGGAGGTATCTGCTTCCGGAATCGGCTGTGTGGATGTCTTCCCCTGCGACCCGGATGCTGCTTTGTTTGCTCCGCAGCCACTCTCCGGCCGTTTACTTTGGAAATCTGCTGTAAAGTGCACTTAGCCAGAGGCGGCGGCGCGATGACGCATCAGCAAACAACACCTGTAGGCGACAGCATCGGCGCGCTGCAAACCCTCGTGAGGACCGCTAACACCCCGCGTGGGATTATTGGCCCTGTGGAGAGTTTACACAGCGGGGCGGCCACTCTGACGTCTACTTACAGGCCAAAGCTTAAACGGAATTCTTTGTTGGTGGGATCGATGTGTAATAGGAACATTGGCAATTAATTCAATGTTCTCATAATATTTTTTGGACGGTTGTCTTCCGCACTCACCACTGATGGTGCTTTGTGAATAAAAGCGCAACATGTCCAGTGTTAAACACATTTAAATTTGCAATACGCTTAAGACAGGGGAAAAAAATAATAAATCAAAGTTGCTATTGTTTCGTCCCATTTAGGACATTTGCTCTGGAGATAAAGAATGAGTAACTTCAAAGAAATCATCATCATATAGTTTTGGTTTAGGCACCCTAGCCGTACTTTTCAAGTAAACTGCAACTCCTACGAGTAGCATTCAATAAGCAATGCAACACAGGTTTATCTCGGCCAGTTCCGGTTCAAACAATGTTGTATTTGGGGACATCATGGAGTGTTCCCGCTTCATCCCATAGATTCATGGTAGGTGCCGGCGCTATACGTAGACCTCAAAATGGTGTCTGTAGCTGAAGTGCGTTCCAAGCAGAGAGCTGTCGCTGAGCTTCTTTTGGCTGGAAACCAGAGTATCGCAGATATTCATAGGCGCTTGCAGAATGTCAATGGAGATCAGTGAAAAAAAGCACGGTGAATCGTTGGGCGGGGCATCTGTCATCGTCACAACAAGATCTCGCAAATCTGTCGGATCTCCTGATGCTGCCCAGCCGCACATAGCTGTGAGTCCTGCAAAGCTACCATGAGGAAACTGGAGAAACGACTTCAATGTGTTCGTCACCACAAAAATGCAAACGAACTTTTCCTTCTCCATGAGAAGACCTCAACAAGTCTGTGCACCCGAGAGGATGTGACGTGACTCATACACCCTACGGCCTGGATCTCGTACCTTCCGACTTCTATCTGAGTGGCCCAGTGAAGGATGGACTCTGGGGGAAGCGTACAATGGATGAAAAAGTTATTGATGCAGCAAGACACTGGCTTCGAATTCGACCAATAGAGTCGTAACATACAGGCATACAGACCCTCCTAGTAACATGCGTAAAGCCACCGAATTGAACAAAAATTATGTTCAGAAATGGGATTTTGTAGTCAAAAGAGTGGGGAATGAAACGGTGTATTATAATGCCGAATAAAAATAACCAGCTTTTGGGGAAAATGTGTTGCATTACTTACTGAACGCCCTTCGCATTTCCATCTCTTCTTAGGACGTCCAAGACTTCTTTTTCCGTGAGGTTTATATTTGTAAATTAATTGGGGTTTAATTGGGGTGATAGTTCAGCTGACGACCTGTGAATGTCTTAATGCCATTTGTTTCCGCACTCATCTGTTTTTTTTTAATGTTTTTTGGTTTTTAAGTATGCTTTTGACGCCCAGTTCATTTCTAATTCCAGTTTACTTATTCCACCGTATTTGTTTGTAACCAGATAGTGGTCTTACGAGTAACGTCTCTGGTCCTTCAATCCTTCTTCGCTGCCTGCAGGTTGGAGTTCAGATCTTTGACTGAAACATCACATTATAAAATTTTAGTACTTCGTCTTTCCCATTTTTTTGAGGAGACTATGGTTCATGATACCTACAATTTCTTGAAATTTTGTGACTTGAATTCTAAAAAAATGGTTCAAATGGTTCTGAGCACTATGGGACTTAACATCTGTGGTCATCAGTCCCTAGAACTTAGAACAAATTAAACCTAACTAACCTAAGGACATCACACACATCCATGCCCGAGGCAGGATTCGAACCTGCGACCGTAGCAGTCGCGCGGTTCCGGACTGCGCGCCTAGAACCGCTAGACCACCGCGGCCGGCACTTGAAGTCTTGATCATTAACTGTAATATATGAAATTAACGTCCCAGGTATTCAAAAGAAGTTTTATTTTTAAATATTGTCTTATTATAACCGTTTGCCCTTTATTTTCCGAGTCCGCTAAGGTTATTTGATTACCTGCAAACAGGAGTGTATTTGTAACGTTGTTAATGGGCCTAATATGGTGCACTACTTTATTCTGTCACGTCCTTACGACGTGCATGTGTATATTAAGAAAGTGAGGATGGTAAAGTACACCATTGTCTCAATCCTTGAAAGATGGTACTCGCAAAGCGACTGCATTTTCGTATTTTGATTTTGTGGTGTGCATTCATATTTTGAATTACAGTAATCAGAATCTGCGGTATACCATTCTTTTCTAAAATTTAGGGAAATTATGGAAAATCTGTCTGAATGGTCGGACGGGGATATGAACCGTCGTCCTCCCGAATACGAGTCCACTGTGCTGAATACTGCGGCTTGTCGCTCGGTAGCTGGATCTTAGTGTTGGTAGGTTTGTAGTGATCCAGTGTTAAGAGAATGGTTGTGGGATGGTGTATTACTCTCTGATGTGATTGTTTTCTATTTTCAGATATGATTTATTCGAAATTACTGAATAGTTTCTTTTAATTTGAAATGTTAGGTTTAATGAACTGTTAATACAATACACATACCAAAATAATGAATTAGAGGCTTGTATCTGTTTTTCATTGTATGTATGTGTGTGAGTGAAAGAGAGAGAGAGAGAGAGAGAGATAGAGAGAGAGAGAGAGAGAGAGAGAACATGTCGACAATAGAGGCCAGTGTTAACTTGGAAGAACCGAGAGGCGAAACCAGTAGAGCCGACTGATGCGGTTGAGCAAGCAATAAAACCGCACAAGCTCAGTCTGCAGGTCTCACAGAGAACATTTTGACGCCTAGAAATGCACGGCGTGGCCGGTCTCCGGACTGCGCTGCTGAAAGCAGGTGCTGCCAAAAACTAGGAGCTTCGAACTTTCTAGTGATACAGTTTTTCAGGCCTGCACATGGGTGCTAGTTTCCGTTCAGTCACAACACTTTAGTCTTTTACAGTTGGGAACACTGAGGTAAAGCGTATGAGAAGGGATCCTCGTTCCGTCGAAGGACAAACGTCGTCAGCCCTGATCCCGCCTAGCGGACATTATTATTTACACCACTAAAACGCAGAGAAAGGGCCCATATGGAGAGACCCGAAAGAGAGAGAGAGAGAGAGAGAGAGAGAGAGAGAGAGAGAGAGAGAGGAAAGGCATTTATAGTTAATACATGAAGTAGGACTGGTCGCCTGCCCCTTCGCAGTAGAACGATGGAGAAGAGAGGGCCTGGCCCCTGAAACGTCATCTTTAACTGACGACTTGAAAGCTGCCCTCATCCTTTCGACTGATATAATTAGCATTACAAAATGTGGACAAAGTAGCAGAAGCTGTGTAAATATGCAGCCAAGTAGAATTTTGGCTCAATAACATGTTTAAGAGGTGGGTAGACAGCACTCTGTTTATCAGCCTTTCGCCAACTTTGGTGTAAAATTGTTTCGTAGCAATTGATCAAAATTGCAAAATATGGGAACATTTGAAAATAAGATAAATGAAATACGAAAGTTAAGTGATTGAACACCACAAGTGTCTGTAACTGAAACTGAATGAAGTCTTTTTTTTTTCAATAAAACCCGATTCACTAGTGAATGGTAACCAAACAATAGACGAGATAAACTGAAACAGTTTTTATAAGAACGTTTCGTCAACAAGCTTCATATATGTGTGCAGTAAAGCTAACAGCACTTCTCTTCTGAAAAACGAAAACTCCCACACCAAGCTAATATCACACGTGGGCGGTCGGTTTAGAAGTAAGAAAATAAGAAATCATTATTTAAGTCGGTAGTTACTAATAGCGATGACAGAACTGTTCAGTGATGTCTGTTTTCTATGTGTCCGCCTGCTTAGCTCCGTGGTAACGTGCTCGCCTCCCATACAAGCGGGCTCGGTTTCGATTCCCGGGCGGGTTGGAGATTTTCTCCGCTTGGGGACTGTTGTCCTCATCATCGTTTTATCCTCGTCACCGGCACCCAAATCGCCCAATGTGGCGTTGACTGAAATAAGACTTGCACTTGGCGGCCGAACTTCCCCGGCCAACGATTCCATACTCTCCTTTTTTTGTTTAGTTTGTATTTAGCGCTGCTAGTTCGCAAGAAATTGATTTGAACATGCTTTATAATTCACGGCTTCATTGGCGCGTCCTGCAGGCCGCTCAGGATCCTCAGTATGTCACTGGCTACTCCAATCCCACCGCCGAGAGATCCCGACCATCACTCAAGCAGCAAAGAACTCCGCGGCAAAGGAGCGTCTCCCTTCTGCAGGGCGGCCAGAAACAGTCTGGAAAGCTTGTAACGGTGTTGGAGGGTCGGTTGTGATGGAAAATTATACTTCAGAAAAAAAAATCGATACCTTGCGCCATTTTCCGAGTTGATTAGAATTGGGCCGGCCTGAGTGGACGATCGGTTCTAGGCACTTCAGTCTGGAACCGCGCGACCGCTGCGGTCGCAGGTTCGAATCCTGCCTCGGGCATGGCGGTGTGTGATGTCCTTAGGTAAGTTAGGTTTAATTAGTTCTAAGTTTTAGGGGACTGATGACCCCAGATGTTAAGTCCCATAGTGTTCAGAACAATTTGAACCATTTTTTGATTAGAATTGAAGTTAGCTAATCAGGCCGTTGCACGTACGAATTCGAGCGGCGAGACAGAGACGGTGTCATGAAAGTGTTCTGCGTTCCGATTCCTGTAACCGAACAAGAGGGCGATGCAAAAATTGAACATGGGACGGTAGTAAAGATCAAACGCTAACCAAAGGCTGAGCAGTCTCGTGCGCTATCATCTATGCTATGAAAACAATTGACACTAATTGCTCAGGGAACAAAAACTTTATTTCAATACCTTAAAGCACTTCTTAATGGTTTTATCAACAGTTGCAGTTATTTATTAGGCGACTAGTGTCTGACCCTTACAGGTTCTTTTTCAAGCCTGTCCCACTGAGGCTGCACTGACAGCGCCTGATCTTAATAACAAACATTGTGTGGCAACACATGTTCTATAAATGTTAGCAGGATGAATGTCACAATCCACACACGCCTTTTAACACGTCAAAATTGTATCTGGCGGGCCGCTTGAATTTGCGCGGGCAACAGGCAGGTTGACTAACTTCAATGATAATTAACTCGGAAACGGTGCAAGCATCTAATTTTTTTCTTAACAACTATTTCTCAGCACAATCTGTCCTGTAACACACTTCCAAGCATTTTAGACTGTTTCTGACCACCCTGTATAGTGTTGCTGACGTCCGACTTTCGTGTTTATTACACTGAAATTTAGTTTTAGGGTCAGCATTGAAAAATTGTCAAAAATCTGGTTTTCTTGTTATAAAAAAATACATGTTGAAATCTCTTTGCAACATTGATTCACACAAAGAAAACATTATAAGTTCACATAAAATTTAAATGGCCAATTATTCAGAAAATTCTTTTCATAGCCTTGCACCTAATGCGTTCACAATTTATAATTTACGCTCCGCCCTCACATGGTAAAAGCCATAATTTAATATAACTTTGAAAACAATTGAGTACTGTAAAATAACTAAGACACGAAACAGGTTATGAATGTGCTACAGTGTGCTGACTTCAAAATACGTGATACTTTGAAAAGCTGCCTGGTATGGCTTGATTTAACTCCAAAGTCGTCTGCAAAATCGTTTATTCCTTGCAACTTTAAAACTATGAAGTTTATCGTATCATGAAGTTCACAGGTTATAATATAGACAAGTATATTCATTTGCCACATAGCATACAATTAATTATAAGGAATTAGCGTAGATAGTGATTATTAATATTGCTGCAACTTGCACAGCTTTTGGTGAATAAGAAATTTATAAGCAGTGAAGGACTCGTCACATCGACACGTGCCGTTTGCTAGCTTTAGAATTAATGTTACAGGATCTAAATATTCAAAATATTCACATAGACATACAGGGGTTCGACAAAAACATGGGAACACTGCAAGAAGTCCATGCTCGAACATAAACGCTGAAGGTAACGAAGCTTGCAGGTTGCGCCTTGTATTCGGCTACGAACGGCACCTTTTGAATATCCTCAATACGTTGTAAGTATCAGCCATGGTCAGAATAGTGTTCTGTAAGTGCATTACGTTGGAACTAAGTGACTTCGAACGTGGGCAAATTGTTGGTGCACGGGTGGAGAATGCTCCCGTAACCAAGGCAGCTGAATTGTTTGGTTTTTCAAGAGGTAATGTTGTGGACATAGTTCCGCGTAATCAGCGCGTACACAACTTTCCCACTAGAGCGCGCCCCGTTAAGCACAACAGCGCAGGCGCAGCGCTCGTCCGTCTCCGCACTACGAGATGGCGCTGCCTAAGAGACGGACCAAATTCTGCTTCCGCAGATCGGCGTATTAATATGTAACGCAGCCAATGAGATTGCTGCTAACGTAGAACGTTTTCTCCTCGCGGATCACACTCGCGCAGTGATACCTGAACGTGCTAGGTATGATAATGAGTGTACAAACCTCCGATTAGTCAGTCTGCATTAGTCTGTACGAGTCTGCATTTGTCTGCACCAGTCTGTACCGGTCTGCATTAGTCTGCACCAGTCTATAGGCAAGTTTCAGTCTGTGCCTAATAAGATTACTATACTCCTGTACATTGCCATGAAGATAAATGAATAGACACTTAGTCAAGTATCAGAGATATGTGAGAATAAGATTAACGTACCAAGACCAAAGGAACTTCAGATTGTCAATTGTGAACAGCATCCAGGATCAAGTTATGTAATGTCTATGCTTATTATTATTTTAATAAATGTGTGTGAAAATTAATCAAGTTCTGTTTAAAGTTGGTCACCATCAATCTGCTACTATAAGCGTGCAAGTGGCATTTCTATCATCTGACCTAACGGCAGAAGATAAACACGCCACGATAAGACCATGAGACATATTGCTGACACTCACCTACTTCGTTAGAGCGACAAGTCAAATAATCTGATGGTGTGTGTACTGAAGGTCTTACAGTACGCACACCACAGGTATCGTATCTAAGATTTATACGGCGTACATGGAAAGCGGAAAAACATGCTCAAGCTAAGTCACAATGCAGATGAAAGTGCGTGTTCAGTAATCGTGGCAGACGGTCACTGAAGAGAATTGTGGCGAAAAATAAGATGGCGAGAGGTGAAAAAGCCACTGCTGAACTGCATGTCGGACTCGCAAACCCTGTCAATACCAAAACCCAAACGGATCTCTACAATAAGAGGATTCCAGGGCGAGCTGGAATTTCAAAAGTTATATCAGTGATGCAAATGCCCGTATGGGAAAACGTGGTGCTGAAGGCATATCATGTGGACTACTGAATAATGTGAGAAAGTAATTTACAACTTGTAGTGAGTTTACGTCCCAAAAATGAAACATGGCCGAGGTTCACTGCTGTTTTGGGCAGCCAAATTGTGGTATTTCATCCACCCCATCGTTACTCTGAAAGTTCGAATACTGTCAAGGGCTGAGCTACTATTTTAGCTGATGAAGTCCATCCCATAGTACAGAGTTTGTTACGTAACAGTGATGCTGCGTTCCACGACTGTAGGGCTCCTGTTCATACAGCTCACATCCTCTAGTACTGCTTTTGTGAGCACGAGGAAGAACTGTCGGATCCCCCATGGCCACCACAATAACCAGATCTCAATATTATTGAGCTTTTGTGGTTTAGTTTGGAGGGCAGGATGCGTGGTCGCTATCCACGTCCATCATCGTTACCTGAACTTGATACTGTTTTGCAGAACGAGTGGTATAAGAATGCCTAGAAAGTCACACAGGATCCGTATTTATCCATTTAGAGAAGACTGGAACCTGTTTTGAGTGCCAACGCATTATCTACACCCCATTAGTGATGTATGTATGTGTTAAACCGGGAGCCTAGAGACGACGAAGATGTTTCGTCCCGCCGTAGCCCTCAGTGGTTCACAACCTCACAACATACCACAGCAGTCCACCCACCCCACCGCCGCCCCCACACCGAACCCAGGGTTATTGTGCGGTTCGGCCCCCAGTGCCGCCCCCCTCCTCCCAAGGGACGTCTCATACCAGACGAGTTTAGCCCCAAATGTTTGCGCGGTAGAATAATTATGGTGTACGCTTACGTGGAAATGGTGTTCGCACAGCAATCGCTGACACAGTGAAACTGAGGCGGAACAAGTGGAACCAGCTAGCATTCGCTGAGATAGATGGAAAAGCGCCTTAAAACGATCCTCAGGCTGGCCAGCACACCGGACCTCGACACTAATCCGCTGGGCGGATTCGTGCCGGGGACCGGCACGCCCTCCCCACTCGGGAAGGAGCGCGCTAGACCGCGAGGCTACCCAGGTGGGCTGTATTAGGGGTGGCGATGTCTTACGTTTTTCATTTCAGTGAGTATTCTCGCCATGATATCCCTTCTGTTCCGTGCGTGCGGATGTGACGTATTCTGGCGGCAGGGATATCCACTGCGTGCTCAATGTTTCTCATGTTTTGCCATGTACCTGGAAGCTACAAGCAGTTCTATCACTTACGTGATAAGTGGGAACTATAGTTCCACTTTCTTTGTTTGTGCTGTAGATTCAGTTTTAAACAGTGTTCCCACTTCTGACGTGCGCCGTCATCTCCGTTATAGTGTGCTAACCAACGTGTAGTTTATCAGCTGGCGAGCAGCTATGTTGTATGTCTACAGTCACAGTCAGTCAATGTAGATGAGCTGTTTTTGCGTGAAACGGAGCCATTATTTTGACCACAGTAACTTTTTTTGCATTATGTGCTTTTCTTTTGTGTGTGAAGTGACTTATGATACATTTTTCAACTTTTATATTTACGTGAGAGACGGTATACGCCTTTATTTGCCAACTATCACTGACACTCATGGAAATATTGCAGGGTGAGTCAGGGAAACTATAATTTATCCTACTGAATTGTTTGTGGTACGCAAGCTGTGTGGCAGTGAAATCGGCATCATGTTTATTGTACATTTCTCATGGTTTCGAATGCCTGGACTGATGCCAAGAGATTCTTAGAATACTGCTCTTCTTATCATAAGACGTAGAAGATTAAGATTTCAATCTGACTTCGATTCTGATGACGAAATCGATTCACCGGTCACGAATACTTCACAGATTTCGACCGATATTCGTGATAATATTATTGTACTAAGTAATGATAATGGTTTCGATTTGACAATAGAAGTTTTTAATAATTTGAAGCATGTCTCCTTATCATGCTAGCTACTGAATATAGCTCGACCCCAGAAAGAGCTGCTTCCTCGTTTTCTTGCAGTGCTAACACATGGAGTGAGGATATTTCTTCTTATGAAAACCTTCCAGTGAAATTAGAAGAAAACCCAGAAAATCAGGATAATTTCGTAAAGTCTGATAATGAAATAATGTATTCCCAGTCTCTGTCCACACAGAAACCTTTTGCAAAGGAGGAAAGACACGTAGTGAAAAGCAGAAAAGATGTGTACAACACAGGAAAGATGTGTAGGATCTAGGCGCTCAGTTCGGAACCGCGCGACTGCTACGGTCGCAGGTTCGAATCCTGCCTCGGGCATGGATGTGTGTGATGTCCTTAGGTTAGTTAGGTTTAAGTAGTTCTAAGTTCTAGAGGACTGATGACCACAGATGTTAAGTCCCATAGTGCTCAGAACCAACCAGATGTGTAGGAAGTGAGGGACGAAATCAAGTAAATTAACTTCCAGGTAGCAGGATATTACCGTTCCTCAACTAAAACCGTTTATGGGAATGCTTACTTTGACGTGTATACGTCAGCTTCCATAATTCGGAAATGATTGGAATAGCGATCGTATTCTTGGTGTATCTGCTATCTTATCAGTGATGGCAAACTATCGATACAAGAAAATTGTTGACACTCACCACTGCAATGACAGCAGCACATGTCTCAAACGGTATGTGAGAAGCTGCACAGAATTCAACCACTGCCTTATCAGAGGAGCTATGTGACGTGCACAAACCTTCTTCAGTTTTGGCAGTTGACGAACGTATGGTGGGCTTCAAAGAACGTTCAACACTAAAACAATATATGCTTCTGACATAAAGTCACGCAGAAAAAATGCAACTATATTGCAAATTAGGAACACTGCACAGGTGCTGTATTGGTCACTAAATAATAATCTATCAGCTGATAAATCAATGACTTTATTTGACATGTTTCAGGTAGTATCCATCTTCAGATTGTCTGCGAACCAGAAATACATAGCAAATAACAAAAAGTGCAACTATACAAAGAATATACAAGAGTATGGAACTACGAGTATCGTCGAAATTAAACAGCTGAAATACGCACTAGGAACATCTTGATAAGATATATAAACACAGTATGTAACAAGCAGAGCTGTCATGGCAGACTAATTGGCCAGTTAAGCGTAATAACCGGGAAGACAATATAAACCACCAGATGAATACAAAAGCAATGCGACCTAGTGACAAAAGCAGAAAAAAATAAGTTTTTCTTTTTCATAAGAAATGTAGCATACAAAACTAAATCTTTATGAAAGAAAATGAACGAAGAATACAAATTTATAGTTATATAGAAAATACTATTGACAAAAAGACATACATGTCAGATGAGAGATAAACAGGATAAAAATTCCAGAACAGTTACATAAATTCAAACTTTCGTACAAAATTACATGAACAAAAAAAGCAAAGGAAAAGATTAAGAAGGCACAATAAAATGGAAATAATAAAAGCAATCGTAAGCTAGGGCAAGGCCTCGAACCCTTCTGAGATCACGAGAGGGAGATCATGTAAGTAAAACACGTTAAATGATAAAATAATGTAATAATAAAAGATTATTGGAACGCAAAGGAAAATAGAGTACGTAATTCAAATCCAAAAGTATTAAGCTAAGCCGTAACAAGAATGTATTCGGCACACGAGAATTAATAATACTGTTAGAAGCCAAGCATGCTGGGGATCTGCAACAACCAAGAATCATATATAACAAAAGCGGTATGGGCAACAGTTGCAGGGAGGGAATGTTTATCTTTCATTTTACATGTATGTCTTTTTTGTAGATGGTATTTTCTATGCAACTGTAACTTTCTATTCTTCATTCATTTTATTAACTATTCACCCTTTGTAAAATGTTGTAGAAGTTTAATTTTGTATGCTACATTTCTTACGAAGAAGAAAAAAAATCTACTTTTGCCGCTACAAGGCACTACTTTTGTATTCACCACCACACTCTGGTGGCTGAAGTTGTCTTCCTTGTTATCGCGTTGAACTAGTCAGTTGGTCTGCCATGAGAGCTTTGTTTGTTACATACTTCCTTTATGTATCTGATCACGGTGTGTATTTCAGCTGTTATTTTTGGACGATACTTTCAGTTTCAAACTCCTGCAAGTTTTCTGTATCGTTACATTTTCTGTTAACTGTTATATATTTCTGGTTTTCAGACAATCTGAAGATGGATTCTACTTGAAATATGTCAAATAAAGTAGGTTTATCAGCTGGTGGCTTCTTGTTTAGTTACCTATACAGCAGTTGTACAGTGCTCTTACTGATTTAAAATATATGCCAATGAAACTAGTCAAGTGTGGTTATAAAGTGTGGTACCTTAGCTGGTGCAAAGATTGGGTTCATTATAAACACAGACATCGAAACTGGAAAAAAAGACGAAGATCATAGGTATGAATTTTCTTTGCGTGAAGACTTCGTGCTTACACGAACTACAGCAGTGGTAGGAAGGAAAAGGCCGGTGGCACTTGGTGATTATTTCACAACACATCGAATAATGAAACAGCCACAGTCTCGAGAACTTTTTAGCACTGGAATTGTTTTCTCAAGCAGGAAGCATTTCACAGATATGCTGAAAGAATTCAGAACTTAGGGACAGAGAATTTGAATCCGTTGCAGCGGTATACCTGTGTGTACATTACCAAATTATCACAGTTCCAAAAACATAATAACGGTTTTGAGAAGTAATAAAAATAGTAGCGGAAGTGAAATGATCCGCCCTTTGGCTATGGCAGAATACAATAAAATAATCCGGAGTTGACAGATTTGATCACCTGCGAGAACGGTACGATGAAGGTCGTCGTTCATTGAAGTGGTGGCACCGGCTGTTCTCCTTGCTACTAGATTTGGCAGTAATTGTCAATTCCTACATTATGTAGAAGCTCCAAAAGACAGAAAGCAGACAAGATAACTTTTCCGTTACACCTGGCAGGGACTTGTCTCAGATTTCTCAAGTTGTAAGCTACAAGTTAGGCCTGCGCTTTTTCTAACACCGAAAAGAGGCGTCTCTGGAGTTCTAGATGAAGTTCGTATGCAGAAAGTTGGGTCTCATTTGCCCACAAAAGCTGCAACAAACAGAAGATTCCACGAATGAAGCACAAAGAACAAAGACAAGAGAACAAAAGTATTGTATAGGAGCTGTCTTGTATATTAGTGAACTCAAAAGATAACAGGAATTAATGCTTGTAAAAATGAAATATTGAAGGTGTTTTTGTATTTCAAAACAAACAATAATTTCTTTTTAGTTCCATAGTTGAGTTACTCCAGAGTTCGGTAAGAACAATAATCCCAGAAATTGTTTTCTACTTATTGGTTGATCCTCAGTTACAAGATTCAAACTATAGTTTTATGAGTGGTTTCTTAGTCCAATGAAGTACTCTTAAAACTTCCAGAACTTGGCAGGACTTCGCAGTTGGCGTCTTGTCTCTCGTCAGGCTGGTGGGGCTGCACACGACTTTGTTCAACCCCTCAGTGTAGTCCACCCACGTCTTGTGTAGTTATCTGTAATGAATGACTGTAATTGCTTGACTTAAACGTTGGCACCTCAGGATTTCAGTTCCAAAATTTGCTCGAATAGCTGACTCCAATACAGTATCACAGGAGGCATTATCCTCTAAACTTTCAGCGTTAATCTACAATAGACCGCTTGCAGCGCCTAAATGTAACTCAAAAATCTTCCAATCAGAATTGGAGAGACGGGCAGGGGGAAGTAGGGAGGGAAGGAGAGAGGGAGGGAGTGAGGGAGAGAGAGAGGACAATATTCATGTGTTTTTTGGAGCCAGTTGTCCTATTGATTAATCAAGTTTTCGCTTGAAGAACTTCCAGCGTAGCTTTCGTTTCAAAGCCATATAATTACCATTCTCGGAGCCACGGTTCCTAGCGACTGTGCATTATGAAAACTACTTGCTTTTATCGTAGAAATGAACAACTCTCTATTTTTATTCATATTTACCACCCCGAGAGATGAGAATACCGAGGCTTTCATCGTTGAGTACGCTAAGCACAACGACAGGCCAGCTTTAAGACGTTGCTCGCTTCGTTCCGCCTCCCATCCAGTAAAACCTAACGGCGCTGCATCAGATCTCATCCACTATTCATTTTGGACAAAAATATTCCAGGCGGGAGACTGCATCAAGCGGCTTCATTAAGGTTTCGGGAACAGGCTTCTTTGTAACAAGACAGGGGGTAGAGTAGAAAATTTCCACCTGCAGTGCAAAAGATAAAGTTGAATGAGAGCTCAAGTTGCACCGTTGAACGGTTAACGCCACTAAAATAATTAAAGTCTCTAGCGAGAAACTTTTTCTGTAAAACTTTTGGTGTGGAAGATGCATGTAGAAGCGTCTAGAACAGGCGGTATGAAAATATCCATGGTGAAGAGGGTCGTTTCGCAGAAGATGCGGGCGTAAGAAACAATATCGCGAAAGAGTATGTATGCACACAGAACTTTACCCTTGCTACATGTGCCGTGTGGTTTATTACTTGGTCCGGCAATATTTTAAACACTATTGCTGTTAATGTCTGTTCCTTGTAATGCAAGTTTCTTAGTTCTGACGTTGTAGCGAAACCAAAACACGCCTTGGCTGACAGTTAGTGTCTAAAACCTTTTAGATACATTAGTGGCCGATTTCATCAAATCGAAGGTAGCTTTAATCTGTTTTGGGTCTTTTTGAAAAGTTTCTCTCTTCTTTAGAGTCATCCTTCAGCTGAATGAGGTTTTGTTTTTAGTAATATATATTACATGCAGTACCAGAGTTTCAAAACACTCGGGTAACATCTAACACGATCGTTTTATTACGAAAAGAGAGCACACTGTACCATTTAAAAATTTAAGGTTTTATAGGTTTTTTAGGATAATTCGACTCTTCGTATCAGATTGGATCCTGACTGCATCACCAAAAACTGAAAGTAACAATGAAAAGTTGAAAATTCCTTAGTGTTAGCTGACATCGTTCCAAGCTGTCTTTAGGGAGTGAAAACAGTTATATGAGATATAGTTTTAACTCACAGTTGCAACTACACAAATGACAGACGAAGTGATAGTTTTGAAGTACACTAATCAGCCAGAACATTGTGACCACCGCCCTACTATCAATATAAACCCGTCCGGGTGATAGCAGCGTCACCTGGAGAGGAATGACTGGTAGTCTCTCTCTCTCTCTCTCTCTCTCTCTCTCTCTCTCTCACACACACACACACACACACACAGACACACACACACGGTGCATGTAGTATCAGTGGGAGTGTTGTCCGTGTACAGAATGGGAAATGTGCGCGATCTATCTGAGTTTGACTAAGGTACAGACTGTGATTGCCCGGAGGTTCAGTCCGAGCATTTTGGAAACTGTACGACCGACTTGTCGGGTGTTCGAGAAGTGCTGCGGTGAGTGTCTTCAACACAAGGCGAAACCAAGGTGGAACCACGTCCAGACGTCGTGGGCTGCCACCCGTCATTACAGATGTCAGACATCATACGCTGGGCAGACTGGTTAAAGAGGACAAGTGGCGAAGTAGGGCGGTGTCAGCTTTGGCATGTGCCAAAGTTGACACCGCGACATCGGTTGGTACGACAGAAATCGGCATGTGACGATCGGCACTGGACGTTGACGCAGTGGCAGAGCGTTGCACGTCTGATGAATCCCGATTCCTTCTACTTCACGACGATGGGAGCGTACGAACTCGTGGGGGTTCAGCCCCTTGACACCTGTACTTGGGAAAGGGAGACAATCTGGTGGCGGCTCCATTATGCCCTGGAGAATATGCACCTGGGCACCCAGTGGTCCAGTGGAGCTTGTTCAAGACAGCATGACGGCCAAGGAGCAAGGAGGATCGTACAGTGGTTGCAGACCACGTATACCCCTTCATGACGATCATGTTTTCCAACGGCAGTGGCATTTTTCAACTAGATAATGCGCCATGTCAGAATGCCAGGAGATGCAGTGGTTCGAGTTCCAATTGATGTGCCCCCCCCCCCACCCCCTCCTTCCCCGCGCCCAACTCGCCAGATCTGGATCCGATGGAACTCATCTGGGATGTGACTGAACGTGACGGCTCATCGCCCCTCTTCAGGGAATTTACGGGAATTATGTGACTTGGGTGTACAGATGTGATGACAACTCCCTCCAGCGACCTACCCAGGCCTCAATGCTTCCGTGCTACGACGCGCCACCGCTGTTACCCGTGCCAAATAC
This sequence comes from Schistocerca nitens, assembly GCF_023898315.1. Lineage (NCBI taxonomy): Eukaryota > Metazoa > Arthropoda > Insecta > Orthoptera > Acrididae > Schistocerca > Schistocerca nitens. The sequence goes on along the minus strand of NC_064617.1, from coordinate 439,797,259 downwards.
CGGCTATTAGGTAGCTGGTCATAATGTTGTGGCTGGTCAGTGTGTAAACGTGAATGTTCGTGATAGATCACAGAGGAATGTTTAGTCCCGAAAGTACAATTCCATTGCTACACGGGCGTGAGGAAAAGACCACATTAAATCGCTGCTGACGATGCTTCGTCAATAAAATAAACGAAAAGCATATGGTAGACGAGTGAAGAACGTTTCATTTAATCGCAGAGATGGACTTCAGAAACAACGAAGAAAATCTTAATGAAATTAGTGCCAAATAACCGAAATTAGATATACAAACCGAATTTAATAGTTGGTCTGAAAAACACTAAAATCTTTGCCATTGATAAAGAAGAAGCAAGCTCTCGTTCTTAGAACATAAGCAATGTTAATATGTGCAAATATACAGAGTGAATCCATGATGTTACAAACTATCAGGGATGATGGAGAAGGGTAAATGAAGAATGAGAAGGGTAAATGGATCAATTTGACGTATAGGACCCCGGTCGGAAACGATCGAGTCGAAAGTTATAATTGAAAATCGTCTCAAATTCCGCCTTTGGAGGGGAGGAGGGGTGGTGGCGGGGAGGGCGCGGGGGCGGGGGAGAAGTTATTATTTATTGGTTGAAAATTTTTCTTACAGAATCTATTTTCATTCATGTAAAGCGTGTCATAGATGTTAAAATATGTTAAACCCGCGATTTACTGCATGGGGGTTTGGTGCATCCGTGCGCTCGAATGCAACCGATGTTCGTAATATTGTAATACTTACCGACGGAATAAGGGTCCTGTTAGTTTCGGATAGTGTCAAGTAAAATACTGTTCTCAGCAACATTTCTCGTCATTACATGATTCATTTTCGATTGTACGTTGTAAAACGTAATAGCTTGAAAATGACGAACGTATTTATACGGATAGGAAAATTTGAAAAGTAATCCAAATAGAAACCCAATAGACTAAAAACGCGTCGATTGGTACCGAAAGTCAGTAAATCGATATAATTTCTTCAAAATGAGAGTGTTTAGACATCATCGAAAAAAAGGCCAACTATAGGATGTTGGAATTGGTGACTAAGGATTTGTTCAATATTAATATTAAAAAACACAAGTTGAAAGTTCAAACGCTTGTTTTATTTTGTTAAAAACATCATTTTTCAAGTTGACGGGAGTTATAACTCATGAAATATGCATGCAATCACATTATATCTTTTTTTAAATTGGTGAGTAGGCGTTGTTTTTCAGGTAGTGCCTATGATTTTTGGGATAGGTTTCAATCTTCAATTTGGTGGACGTTTTTATAATGGCACTTTTGTCGAAAAAATTGACTTTTGTTTCAGGGTGCTGCCATTTTGTTTGAACTAATTTTTGAAAATATCCCTAAGTATTACGTTACAGAATATCATTTGTTTCAAAATAGTTTTTTAAATTTTACTCTAGGTTGAACAGCCCTCGCACACCGCGAAGACTTTTCGTCGATGTCGTGTAGTCTCCTCTAGGGGGGAAACGTTTTCCTAAAAAAATAGATAATACGATATTAAAAGTGTAGGTGCAATAAATGCCTAAAGTCAGTTTCTTTATTTTATGAAAAAAAGCATGAATATTGGTTCCAAAATCGAGCGTCACAACTTAACTTCCCAGATAGTCAAACTTAGGACGCCAACTTCTGAACCCCTTCACGATGTACAAAATTCCCGCTGAATACTTCAGGGTATCCTCAGTTAATTCTCCTTGTTGATGGACCAGTAACGGCGCACATAACTTAATGTTAGAGGGACCGAAAACCCTAAGTCTACGGTATGGTAATAACGAGTTCCATTTGCCTATACAAATTTCACTAGCTCCTACATTTACAACAGCTGTTGAAAATGGTGTCCCCTGGTGTTAATGCAGGCATGGCATCGTCACACAAAGTTCTGTCTTACCCTTTCTATTATGTCCAGTACTGTCAGAACAGTGTCGCAGGAAACGTGAATTTGCTCCAGGAGATGTGGGGCTCCGTCATGCTGGAACGATATCTGTTGACGAATAACAAGTGGGATATGTTCTGCAAACCTGGGTATTATGTCTCTGATAAACACTTCACATGGATTCCACTGTCAGAGGTGTCAGAATGATTTTCCGTTACAATTTTCGACTCTGTTGTTTCTAAACCATGATCCGTTACCTCAAAATCGTACATTTACTCTTCTCCTTTATGCCTGAAAATTTGTAACCATCCCAGAATCACCGTGAATATGTATAAGGACTCGTAAAGACCTATTAGTTCCTGTTTAGGTATGTATCAGTAACGTCTGACAAGGGTTTCACATTTTTCTGGATCAAAATGCTGAATCGACTGACGCAGAATGTGTGTCTCACACCGTGTACTTCTGACCCCTGTAATCTTTTTTGTGTAAAAATCTAAGAAGTGCTGTCAGTGTAGTACCGTGCATGGCATTTTGCAACTAGACGTGTTTCAGTCCGGCATTAGGTCACGTCAAATCGATACGACGTTGCTGAATTCATCAAGTCTCCCGATACCGACCGAGCGCATCGGTAAGACACTGGACTCGCTTTTGGGAGGAAGGCAGTTCAGATCCCCGCCTGAGAATCCAGATTTATGTTTTCCGTGACGCCTCTGAATATTTTCATGCAAATGACAGGCTGGATCGATTTTCTCCCCGAATCTCAGCATGTACTCCGTCTCTAATAACCTCATGGTCGACGAGACATTAACTCCTAAACTCGTTAATTCGCGGTCCCGTGCGCGAGTCTTTTGTATTCTCTATGAGCTACATGACTCGGTCAGTTTGAACGAAGATCTTACACTGGGACACAGTACAAAATTAGGTAAATTATAGAAACATATCGATTTCTGTTACTGTAATTGTCCTTTAAAGTAATTTATTTTATCATTTTATTCTTGTTTTTATATACCGTGGAATTCCTGCAGGTTTTTTTTTGTGGCCTAAGGCTCCGCAGACGTAATTAGAGAACAAAGAGAACACAACCGCATTGTGCGCTCACGTAACATAACTCTGTACGGGATTTTTTTGGTCGATGCATCGCGAACAATATGGAAACTGTAGTTTTACATTTATTTTTGGTTTCAACGATAAAACTGCGAAGCAGTGGTGTGATTTTGGCATCGTCAAAACGAAAAGGGACCGACGTTTGAACAGATTATCAGAGTGGCGCTTCGACCAGTGACAGGCGTACAAGTAATTCCTGCTGTCAGAAGCATTACAGGTCCATTTCGACTGCAAGAGCAGCCTTTCGGAAATCGCGCCCGTTTGCTGGATTCTCTCTACTCGGTGTTTGTTCAAATATTTTCGTACGCATGAAAATGTCATGAGGTCGTAGTGATATTTGTCAAACTACTGCAGGGCAGTAGCTAAACAAATGGAAAGAAAAAGAAAAACTCCAAATAGAACATATGTCCATTACGTCGGAAGAGAAAGCAAAAAAAAAAAAAAAAAAAAAAAATAGTCAGAAGCATTAAATCGGAAAAGCTGTCACATAACGGTTCAAATGAGCTAGAAACAGACGTTAAATTTTTTACAAAAGAGTTATGTTTGAAATGTAAAAACGCTGTTACGTCGCGTACGATATATCTGATAGGTGTCAGTAAAAGCACAGTTTTGTATCGGTTGTTTATGTCTGAACTAATGGGCACTGGATTGTTTGGCAGACACGTACTCTTGAAGCAAAGGCATCAGAACAATACACGCGGACAAGAAGATTGTTACCGTTTGACTATAAAACGTGGTCGGCAGTACAGGGTAGGTTGCGCCTGCGCGTAAGCTGAGATGTGCCCACTACATGGATATCACGTTCTTGCTAGCAGTTAATTTTATTTTCTTATCTATCAGTTTCTTAATAAGTTGGTTACAGACAAACAGCTCTGCATTATAATGTCCTTTTCTTAGTTTTGTAGGTTTCACTATTTGACTGTAAACAATTGTCTTTCGCACATTTATCTAACCTTTCTCTAAAAGACATAACTTGTAAGTTAAATTTGTGTACGCAGGGTGATGCTGCTAAAGGTCACACTAACATTATGAAACCACCCCCAGAAAATGACAAGTTAGTACGCTGACGGCAGTATTTAGAAACTTTATTCAGAGGCTACTCAGTGGATAAGAGTCGTGTCTTAATGTCATGCCCAACGTAAGGATCGTCTCGACAAAAGCGTGAATGTTAAAAAAATCTTCACTTTTGCTGTTACTGAACAGTACACACAATCTCTAAAAATCTGAAACCTGAAATTATTGAGTGATTTAACAAACGCTTCGCTGCCCCACCCACTCAGTGCCAAAATACATGTGTGACTAATAGGCATTGGATGTGGCAGCTTTAGTGGAAGTGCCATTACACGATGATTCCACGGTGAATCACACTGCAATGTGAATTAAAGAAGGAGAAGGAAAATGATAATTCAAAAGATCTGTAGCGAATTGTTCAGACCACAGATTTCTGTAAGTTGTCACTTGATTTTTGTCTCAATGACACCATAAACTTTTAGGCTGTGAACTTTCAGACTCGTAGAATAATATCTAACTTGACTTGTAGTGGTATTCATACTAAGGATTCTCGATCCCCTGTTTCATTACATGAACTTTTGTGTACGTTGTACAGAGTACATTGCAAAAGCAGTTTCTGTTCTTTTTTATATTCCATTACTTTTCGAAATCGGGTTAATAAGTCATGGCTGCACAATACTGATACGAGTTATCTACTGAAAGGAGTCTACTGGGGCACATTTGTATGTGACGTCCGAATGTGATTTTATAAACGATGTAGGTCTTTGATAGGCTTTATATCGCTGACTCAGATCCAGACATGCTGCTTCTGGTTCAAAAATGGCTCTGAGCACTGTGGGACTCAACTGCTGAGGTTATTAGTCCCCTAGAACTTAGAAATAGGTAAACCTAACTAACCTAAGGACATCACAAACATCCATGCCCGAGGCAGGATTCGAACCTGCGACCGTAGCGGTCTTGCGGTTCCAGACTGCAGCGCCTTTAACCGCACGGCCACTTCGTGCTGCTTCTGGTCTGAGATTAATGTAGTGTTGGAGTAAGAGAGCTCTGGGCGCATGTGGTGTGCTGTGTGAAGCCACCAAGTGTTTTATTAATGTAGGTATGGCAGTATTGTTGAACTTGGAAGCAGAAGTCTTAATGCATGCAAGGTAAATATGTTAAATAATTATGGTTTTTGTTTTTGCCAGCGCGTTAGTATAGGTGAGTTGGCTGATCATTTTTAACTGTTGAGTAACGCCAGAATGTAAGCAAACTGTTTTGATAAGAAGGTTTAGTTAGATATTTCACTTTTGTAATGCTTCTAAGATTTGTTAACAGAGCTGTATGTAATTTGATGATTTGCATTTATGTTGGATTAGTGAAGTTAGATAATAATTGATGTTTAAATCTCATTATTTGTGAATCAATTGTAAGTAATGTAACTTCAGTTGTCAAATGTTTTTGAAAAGCCAAACTTAACTTGCTATATTATTTTGCAAAAACACTCAGTGTTAGTAATTCACTATAATCAGTGCCGCCTCGCAGTTGGATTTTGTTAAGTGTTCTCGTTTATCTGCCAAAAGAATTTCATGTGCATTCCAAAGTATTATCGCCAGCATTTTATGCGAGATCAGAATGTATCGCGTTTCACCGTTGCTGCTCTCGAGGTAAGACAGTTTAATGTATTTGTTATGTACACAGGGACCAAAGCTATTAGTTTTGAACAGGGCCGTAGGATTCACTTGCCTAAGGTGCAGTACGTGATTTGAAGTGACTATATTTCTTTATTGGTACTGAGAGTTGCATTGCCCAATCAATTCGTATAAAGTTTTGCTAACAATAACACAGAGTAAGCACACCACTTGCAGGTACAACACGCTACACGATAATACGATTTTTATATCCATTCCACGGTTCATGCAATCATTTAACGTAATCGTAAAGATATCATTTTAAAAGAACGTTACACTTGGAGACAGCTCTGCCAGTCGTTCTCTTTGTGGAATCTTTTGATATTAATATAGTTAGGTATATATATTTTGTTCTCTCGACCTCTCTGTAGCATTAATAGTAATTAGATATTTTTTGGCACAACGCAATTTACTAACGTGCAAAATTCCTTCCACAGTTCATCGACATTCTTATACTCTACCTTGTTTTTTTTTTTTTTTTTTTTTTTTCATTGAGTTGAGTGTTGAATTTTTGTCTTTGGATTTGTACTCTGTATCTGATAGATGCCTCGCAAAAGTGTCACGGTTCCGGCGCGTTTATCTGACAAGTGGGCTATCATTGACGACAATACTGAGGATGACAGTAACCACCCTACGATCCAACAGTTGCGAAGCACCACACAAAACGAGAGTTTCGCTTCCCAGAGTAGTGTACAGTTTCCTGACAGCCCACGGTCCATACATTCATTTAAGGTGATCCCAAATACACCATTTTAAAAGAACGTTACACTACCTAAGAACGGAACGACAGCTAGTAGCTGGGGAAGATAGTTTTGAATACGGAGAAATGTAGAAATATGGGAGACAATGCTGATTTACAACTTAAAAGACAGTGTGTAGAAGTACATACACACGTTCTTAGCGTTTATTCTCGTAGATTTATACACTACGGGTTAAATGTATTGTTTGGAAAAGGAAAGTAACAAGCACAATTCGACATTATTCAGTTCTTACCAGAGTGCAGATAACCATTGTCGCTAGCAGGACTGAAAAATTGGATGCACTGACTCTCGTTCATATTAATGGGACTTTTGGCTCATGGGATCGTTTTTCCAGTTTCACAGGTAACGTATTTTTTATCATTAATTGAAATTTCTCACATTCAGAGACAAGCAGGAGCGATCCGTAATTGCTATGTTGTTATAAGTTCTGCTCTGTTATGACTGTATCACACACACTATGTTGCATTCTAGTGAATAAATGTCCTGCATAATATCTACTAGAACGTCAACATGGTAAATGTGATAGAGTCATAATGGACCAGAATGTGTAAAAACAGGTTTCTTTAAAGATCAGAAGATGACAGTTTTAATTGATAAAATCAGTAATCAGGATTAAATGGTACTAAAAGTGATCTTGGGTATTCAATTTTCTCCAGATTTTATAATTAAATTATTCGAATCCTGACGTATTAGTGAAAAGTGTGTACAGAGTAAAATATTGATTCCAATTACTTATCATGTTAGGTTCTTACGGAATTTTAACTAAAAGCTCAGAGAAATAGAACAGCATATGAATATATTTTAATATCAGACGATATTTAGCTTTTAGAAGCATTAAGAAATATTTGACACAAAATGGCGTACCAGAACTTCGGTAAAAGTATAGCCTCTTTGTGAACTAACGTGAGTCTCTGTGACATCCTATCTGTCATACTGATGACGAGCAAACACGTGCAACGAACAAAGCTTACGAGAAACTCCTGACAGCATACACTTCGTTTCTGCACCCGCTTTTTGAGACAGTCCCCGCAATATCTACACGGTGCCAGGGAGCGGTTCGTGACATATTTCGCCGTATGTGCTGCACAGTCAAAACCCGCTCACGTATCCTATTTGACAGTATGCTATCGCCAGAAGTTTAAAAAATGTAACAAGTAAATGAGGCCTGGAAAGATATGGATTGTTTTGTGATCACTGGGGGCGTTACGGAGGCAGTAAGAGATTGGATCTTACATACAGCTAAAACTGGATATCAGCGTCACGTGAGGTGAATAGATGATAATGGGGAAAAAGTGGATAACTGAAAATAAAATTTGCATATCGGATTTTTGAAATGCAAGTCTTTTGATTTGACGCAACTTGGGCGATCTGGGTGTCGATGAAGATGAAATGATGATGAGGACAATCTACACCTTTTAAACACACATACCACTAAATGTATCAACGAAACAGTACCATGGTACCACAAACAGTTAAGGAGATATGTCGAGTGAAAATCTGCAGCATTATGCATGGCGTTTGAATTTATTATTTCTGTACTACTACCTCTACTTGCAACATATTTTGCAGACAATATCCTCACATGCCACTGAATGTACCTACAAAATTATATCATTGTATAATACACGGATCAGGAGATATGACGTCTGCTATTTTGTAAGATGTTTGGTATTAAAATACTGAAAAAATTGTAAAAAGTAGCCCCAGTCTTCCCTGTTTTTTCAGAGGACAAACTTACTGACGGTAGAAATAAAAGGACACAATAGAAGCACATAGATCGTTGGTAGGTTCCTTTACTCGTTCGTTTTATCAAGTATGTGAGCAACGGTATGAAGACATGAGCTATCAACAAGTAGACAGTTCACTAAGCGATTACGTCGGACACCTTGGTATTTCTACGGGATGAATTTCTACTTCCTTTTGATTACGTGCACGCTAATACCTTAGAACTTACGAGACACACACATCGAATGCAAGTGAATGAACGTCACAAAGCATACGTATTACTGTTCACATTATTCGTCTCAAGTTTCGTCGCCTTAGCTACTAGAAAGTAATAAAGGTTAAAAAACATAGTTACTCGACTTTTTCCTTTTCATTTTCTCTTACGGTTTTCGTTACTTTCCTGTATTTTCACTTGGCGGTTGTCTTCTTCGGCGCCCTTTCTTCCATAATGTGCGCTGAACGGTGTGCTCCGGAATACCTGTGTCTGCACCAGCTCTGTACCCGGTCACCAGATCTGCCACAGATCGCCACCATTTCTGCTCCATAGAGCAGGCAAGCCTCGGACCTCCACAATCTGTGGTGGGCCGCGGACGTCCAACACCTTTTCTCCTACTCTTGACTTCAACGTCCTTCAGCTATTTTCCACAGACGCTCACGCCAGTAAGACGTGAACGCCCAGCCACCTTTGCCATTTCCAAGATCGGCGGTAGTAGTTTTAGCCTGTTGTAGGCTTCCTTTTTAGATGGTGAATAGGAGCGATTCCGTGTTAGTATTTGTTGGTGTGTTAATCGAAGGTTTTGTAGTGTTGTAGTTACATGGACTGGATGGTTTCGGTTTCAGGTAACTGTTTCTGGGACAGAATGGTTGGATATCTGCAGGATTGAAAGAGAAGTACCACTGCTTGCGCCGGGAGATGAAGTTGTGGATATGGGGTTGGAAGACTCACTGGGGTGAATGGAGGCTCGGATGCACAGCAAGGAAGGTGGTGTCGTCAACGCACTGGAGTAGGTATTCAGTAGTGGTTGATCTCTAGACGTCACAACGATAATAATCTCCGTGTCCTGTTTTTTGTGGTGAGCAGAGCTACGCGTACGGGACCAAGGCTTGTCTCAAGAGACGTAAGAACGCACGTGGATAAAGAGCATTTGGAGACACAGTACGGAATTCAACCTTCCACTACACGGCGGAGCGTGAAATAAAGGATCTGTCATATTAGATTTTTGCCTCGTGAAATGGAACGTAACTAGTGAGATGCGACATCGTTTTTCGTCACAAGCGAAATGTAGAAGACGGCATATTATATTCGTCAGACATGGTATTTGATGGATTCTCTTCCTCACAGATTATGTGAAGTGAATACGAGCTGTTTGAAAGCATCAGAAAATTATGGATTCTTTGAAAACGCGTCGTTTAAGCTACGATTTGTTATAACAAAATGCAAGGAAACTACATATCGGTAAGTAAAGGCACTGAAGTTTTTAGTGTTATGACTTGCGTGCCACGAAAGTATGCCGTTTCAATGCTACAGCACGATGATGACCTATCAAAAGCGCATCTCTGTGGCACAACTAGCACTTTAAATCTCAACTGATGACATTTGTAGATACAGTCTTTACGCAGTCTTTGCAATATGCTGAAATCTTGTTGCTATGTCGAGTCCGTAGCGCAGTGTATCCAATGCAATTGTTTACATCTTTTGTTTTCTAAAAGATTTTGAGTCTTTCTTATTTATTTAAGAGACGTACTATCTTAAAATTCGATGTTCTTTATTATAAATCATGTATTTCCTGGAGTTCTTGTTGCAGAGCCCAACAACTGGAACGTTTCCCCAGTGGCCAGGAATCTTGACGTGATTGACAGTCTATGTCTGAAACTAAACACAAGTTACAAAAAAAATTGCTCTGAGCACTATGGGACTTAACTTCTGAGGTCATCAGTCCCCTAGAACTTAGAACTAATTAAACCTAACTAACCTAAGGACATCACACACATCCATGCCCGAGGCAGGATTCGAACTTGCGACCGTAGCGGTCGCGCCGTTCCAGACTGCAGCGCCTAGAACCGCTCGGCCACCCCGGCCGGCAAACACAAGTTACACACTGGAATTTCTGCTATTACGAAATTTTCTGTAAAGTATCTAATGTATATATATCCCTATCTCTGGGTTGTGGACTGACTTGTGTATCTTTTCCAGTGATGGCGGGAAAAATTACGAAATGAATCTCGATCTTGAAATCTGTGTGATGAAATACATTATTTCAGTCAATGCAACATCGACAATATGGATTTATGCATGTGGAAACTGAAATTAGACACTATACTTCAACTGTATTCAATTTTAAACCGAAAATCTGATAAAAATTCACTGCTGATTCTTTGTACCTCAGATCGTTGTACAGCATTATGTGTTGTTCTTCCGCCAACAAGTTGCTGTTGAAAACATCGAAAAGTCCAAAATCTTGTTTACCGCTTTCTCCGCTCTTCTTCGACAGTTGCTAACAGGGTTAAAGCACCTATTTACGCGCGTCAATTTTCGAACAGAAACTGGGTGGTTTGCGAGCTAAATAAAACCGGCAACGTCCGCTGGGCAGCGCTGGGAGCGCATTTGCGTTAACCAGCTCGCCCCGTGTGTTCACGTCTCTCTCTCTCTCTCTCTCTCTCTCTCTCTCGTGAGGCCGGATGTCCCGTTCGCGTCCACGTCAACGTTAGCTTCTCGTCACGTGTGAGGACGGCTTAAGCCGCAGTGGCGCGGTGCATCTGGTGTGTATGAGTGTAAATTAGACGTCGTCGTTCTGCAGCACTGAAAGTGTAAGTGATTTGCTGCACTGTGGCTTTTCTGTTTGTTACTGTAACCATCGATTGTGTAAGATAGCGATCATCAAACGGTAGATCACGAGCTGCTAGTAGCTCACAGTGACGTTTTCGGTAGATTGGGGCAACGCTTAGGTTTACGAACCTGGATTGCTCCGCTGAGATCAGATGACGCTCATGAGAATTACAATTTGATTGCCAGTCAAGGATACTACATTGTCAACCTTACAGCTGATTGTACACGCGTGAGGTTGTGTATATTATGTTTTTCTTGGCCAGAAACTGCCTGGAAAAATTGTAAGTGTGTAATAGAGTAGGCTGTGCTGAAAAATAGTTGTTAAGAAAAATATTACATACATTGCACCGTTTCCGAGTTATTTGAATTTGATATTAGGGCATGTTCTGAGGCATCAAGGGATCACAAATTTAGCATTGGAGGGCAGCGTGGAGGGTACAAATCGTAGAGGGAGACCAAGAAATGAATACACTAAGCATATTCAGAAGGATGTAGGTTGCAGTAAGTACTGGGAGATGAAGAAGCTTGCACAGGATAGAGTAGCATGGAGAGCTGCATCAAACCAGTCTCAGGACTGAAGACCACAACAACAACAACATTAGTCAATCAAGCCGCTGCGCGCGAAAATTCAAGCATCGTCCCAGAGACGGTGACACCAAACGTGTTCTCCGTTTCGTTCCCTAAAACCGAAGTAGAGAGCAATACAGTAAGTGGGCATGGGAGGCTGAGCACTCTCGTGCTCTATCATCTACGCTATGAGAACAACTGAGACTAATTGAATCTGGCGCGCTGCTTGAATCTGGGAGCACAACGGTCTGATTGGCTGCAAGGTATGGAATTTGTTTCTTCACAACTATTTCTCAGCACACTCTACCCTGCTACATCCTTACAAGCTTTTCATGTTGTTTCTGACCACCATGTATATCAGACATTTACTGACGTGGATTAACTTCCGCATTGGTACTAAGCTAATTGTTCTAATGATGGTGTGCTCAAGCAAAAAGCAAAAAACTTATCACTTTCATCGAAAGGGGAAACCGATTGATTCTTTACTAAGGTAAAGGACAAACTTGTGTTTTCTTGTGCTCTTCAACTGTATCAGTTGGGAAGAAGGGTAACGTTAAACGTCACTTCAAAATCGTTCACTTGGTGATTAGGGAAGGTTTTCCTTTGGATTCTGCTCTCAGGTAAGGCAGTTAAAATCCAAACTTAATGCTCAGCTATCATATTTTTTTAAACCATTACACAATGACAGATCATCAACTCAGGCGTCATTCCATGCTTCAAAAATTATTGCACAGAATAGGATACCTTACGAAGATAGTGAGTTAATCAGGAGTGAATTTTTGCAAGATGTAGAATCATTATTAATAATTTCAAAAATAGAACTGAGGTAATATTATTAAATCTGTAAAGCTTTCTGCAAATACAGTAATAAGAAGGGTTGAGGCTATGAGCTCTGACCGTACTTCACGACTTAAAACTGTTAGTTGCAGCTAATTTTTGCCTACAGCTTGCCGAGTCCACTGACATAGCTGATGCATCTCAGTTGGCCCTTTTTGTAAGAATTACTTTTGATAATTACGAAATGAGTGAGGAGCTAGTAAAAATTATACCACCAACAGGACGTTCTACAGGTCAGCACACATTTTCAACAGTTAAATATCTTGTCAACTCGGAAAATATCCCAGTATAGAAGTTGATGTGCTTAGTAACTGATGAGCTTGTATCGTAAAGACTTCCCAATTCTGAAATCTGTCTTACTGTTGTGAAATACACCAGCAGTCGCTGTGTGGAAAGTTTGTAAGTGTGAACAGTGCAATGAAAACAGCCATAAAAGTACTGAACAAGGTTAGCGCAAATGTAATTCAGAGACATTCGTTCAGAGCACTGACTGATGAACAAGGTTGACACTATGGTGAACTATTGTTTGACGAGGAAGTTCATTGGAATAGCAGAGGCAGAGTTTTACAACGTTTTAAAGCACTGATTCCTACCTTACTAGAATTTTTGAAAGGACGAGGCGAATCCTTCCGTGAACTAGATGACATGGCTTGGTTGTAGAATTTTTCTTTTGTCACACACGTCAAGGGAATGGTAAATATCCTTTATTTGCAGCTTCAGAGTAAGGACGAAGATATTGTCGAAACAGTTTCAGATGTTACTTCATTCTCATAAAAGCTGGAACTATAAGAAAAAAATTTCATCTAGGGTGCATACAAACACTTTGCCTGTTAGAAACAAACTCTTGACAAGGAAGGCTCTTTAGCGCTTCAACGTCGCAACAACAAGAATTACCTTGAAATTCTTTCAGAATTGAGAAGTCAATTCAGCGAAAACTTCCAAGAGTTCAAAAGCATGTCAGTTGAGGCTCATTTTGTCAATTAGCCTTTTATAAAGTCTGATGCTGAGAACCTATCCACTTGTGTCATGGAGTATTTTGATTTTGAAGAACAGAGTACTGCAGTGGAATTGGAACTGATTGATTTTCAATATTGTTTATCTTTAAAACACGTTTCTTTAAACACTGAAAATATTTTACCTCTTGCTCCTAAAGAAATTTCTCAATTTTGGTCCGGATAGGTCTCAAAATGAAGGCAATCTTCAGTTCTACATATCGGCGTGAGGTTTCTTCTTCCAATAAGATATTTATTAAAAAAAGTACAGAAAGACACTGACTGATGAACACTTTGCCAAATGTATCCGAATGGTAGCCATTACCTACTCTCTGACCACCAAAAAACTTTATGACAAAAAAGAGTACCATTCCTGTCACTAACGTTAATAAATCTGATAAAACATCTGATGTTATATTTGTAATTTGTTACTACCTATACTTCAATTTCTTCCTTATTTACAATTCAATTTCATTTTCTTATATGCAGTTTAATTAAAAATTACTTTCAGGTTTACTAAAAATGTAACTAAAAGGGCAAAATACAAAAGTAAGATTTTAAAAAATCTTGTTTCTTTCCTAGTTTCTTTTAGTTACTAACAGTAGGATTTAAAAACGGTACGCTAGCTCAGAAGCTTCATACGTTGGGCGAACACTGGTCCACTGCAACGTCTGTTATCAATACGTCTTTCCGCATCGTAGTGAACTCTGACGTTAGTACTTAGAGTTTTATGTGAAAAGATGTACTCGAGGTACACCCCATGGCAAAAATGGACCAGGATGCGGTCAAATGCGATGACACCGGTTGTGTAGTCGAAGCTGCGGTCGCCTCTGATACGACATGCCAATCCGGTGATACGATGAATATTAGTCCATGATTACTGAAACAGTCGGATGTCACTCCAACAAAACTATCTCTTATACAAATGCGTGAATATTTCATGTGTTAGGCATCTCCAGACAGTTTGCAAACCAGCGTCAGATATTACAAGCAGATGCTCGAGTTAATAGCGTGACGGGTCGAGAGAAGTGCTTGGTTTCAGGACGATTAATACACAGATATGCGTGTACAGTGTGATATGGCTCGTGGCTTCAGCAAGCTTTCACAATTCGAATTATTTGCAAGATTAGAAAATTGAACGTTTAAGGAAAATAAAGGCCTTTGTTAATAAGTGACGCTCAGGGAAAGAGAGGGTTTCCTTTAGGAAGAGATCGTGGACAAACAAAGGGGCTAGAACTTCTCAGAGATTTAATGTCCTGGGACTTCTTTTCTGAACAAAAGATTCAGTCTTCCAGTAAGGACCCATCATTTCTGTTAATCTTCTCACAGTGACTGGATTTTAGGTATTTCAGCACAACAACTGTTAACGATATACTTTTCCTCAGATTAACATGCCACAATGAGAGAACGGAAACCGTAAAGTAAGACCTTGACAATACGCTAGTTTTTTTCCCGTTTGGTTTACCAGCTGTTGCGAAGTTGCTGCATTTTGAATAAATGTAAGAAGCGTAAGGCCCGGCATTCGCATACTTGCCCAAGCTATACTACTTCAGGTTTTCAATGGTTTTCCGTGAGCCAATACATGCGAGTTCAAACGGCTCTGAATACTATGGGACTTAACGTCTGTGGTCATCAGTCCCCCAGAACTTAGAACTACTTAAACCCATCTAACCTAAGGACATCACACACATCCATGCCCGAGGCAGGATTCGAACCTGCGACCGTAGCGATCACGCGGTTCCAGACTGAAGCGCCTAGAACCGTACGGCCACATCGGCCGGCAATACATGCGAGTGCTATCTTGGTTATATTAACATGTTTACAGCCAATAAAATTCGCCTTGTTTGTGTAACGGGTGTTCTGCCTCTACTGATCACGACATGGCCGAGTCGTTTTTGTAACCTCCTCCTCTTCAAGTTTTTCAGACGTCGTTTGTTGTATACGTAGTATAAATTTATGGCATTATATTTATAACTTGGCACTGCTATATAATGATTTTATACTGGAGCTACGACTGGGGACCCATTACAACAGGGTAAACAGACATGGTGCATTGCAGTGTCTTTATGAGTATTATGGGTCGTATTGCAATTCAACTATGTGGGTACATCGCCCACTCAATATCAGGTTGCGATGCTAGAAATGTAACCAGTGGTGCAGTCGATAGGCGTAGAGCTGAGGCCTGCTGTAGACACGAAAAAGATGCATCGCTGGGCACACCAATGAGGCGAAACTAGCAAGACACTTCCACAGAAGTTCTCCGCGCCACTGTTGACGGCCTGTCTTGAAACACAGCGACAGTGGGCACGAGGGCAGCTCTACGCCAGGTTACGTCCAATCGACGCTTAGCCCACAGCAGCAGCGAAAAGAGTACCACGTCCGACGATAGCAGAGTTAGAGACAACGAGTTAGAGTCTCCAAGTTAACCTACAAGTCCTTGCATGTGTTTGTGAATTTTGTCTTTGAACAGTGCTGCGAGGAAGAGTTTCTATTGAACGAACACAGATACGAGAAAAAGTTCCTCCTGAACAGTGCTTCAAGTTATGTTACCAACGGCCATCTGTTTCATCACAAGTATTAGAGCCGGCCGTTGTGGCCGAGCGGTTCTCGGCACTTCAGTGCGGAACCTCGCTGCTGCTACGGTCGCAGGTTCGAATCCTGCCTCGGGCATGGATGTGTGTGATGTCCTTACGTTTAAGTAGTTCTAAGTTTAAGGGACCGATGACATCAGATGTTAAGTCCCATAGTGCTTAGAGCCATTTGAACAAGTATTAGACTAAGCTGAAGAACATGTAAAACAAAAGCATTCAGTTAGACTGTAAACATATTTCAATTCTCACATTTTATACTTGCAACAGTCATGTCATGTATCACCTGTTTAAGACCAAATTCATTTGTGACAATCCGTCGCAACGAAACCTTGCTGCAGTAGTCACTATTACTAGCCAGGAGAAAAGAATATGGAGGACCAAGCTAAAAGATCTGTTGTCCAATCTGCAAAATGTATTCAAATATACTGGAAATTACGTGGTGCAGACGGGGAAAAATAGCTTAATGTAAATACTAGTACGGTTCTTTGGAAGGGATACAGCTGATTTCCTTCCCCTGCCATTATCTTATGCTCCGTCCTCAATCGTCTAGTCGACGACGAGACCATGAACGCTGACCATCCGTATATTTAATAGCCGGAAAAGAAATGAAATCGGGATTGTGCGGTGCTGGCGGCACTGCGGTCACCGATTGCGGCTGCGTGTGACGGGACATCAGCTGCTCTGCGACCCTCCCTCCCGCGCAACTTTCCTCTACGCCAATGACCAGCGCTTCCCTGAAGCTATGACTAGTCCGAACTGCAGACAAATGGACCAGACTATGCCTCCGGTGCCTGCCTTTTCCGTGGTAATTGAAATGTCACGGGCAGCAACCGCCGGGAAATCAATGACAAGGCACTGCGCGAGTAACGAGTCTCAAAATGGAATTTTTTTACCATGTGCTTTACTAAGATACGCAGCTCTGAATTCATTAGTGCCTATAAATAATGTGAACTATCGTGATGAACCTAAACTGAAAAACATATTCGATGTGTCAGGTAACTGTTGTACAACTTCGGCGCGGGATTAGCCGAGCGGTCTGAGCGCTGCAGTCATGGACTGTGCGGCTGGTCCCGGAGGAGGTTCGAGTCCTCCCTCGGGCATGGGTGTGTGTGTGTTTGTCCTTAGCATAATTTAGGTTAAGTAGTGTGTAAGCTTAGGGACTGATGACCTTAGCAGTTAAGTCCCATAAGACTTCACACACATTTGAACATTTTGTTGTTGTACAACTACACCAACATGTTGTTACAAGGCGGCCGCGCCTTCTCGTTATCACCTACTTCGTCCAAATTTATGGTAAATGTGACTTCATTTTGGGCTCAGGGGCGTGGGATAAACGGCTGATCGATGAAATGTACCAGCACGCATCACTCCGAAGTAACGGTTGTTGGTACAATGCTATTTAATTTATGGTATGTGGAGAACTTGGCCAAAAATGAAAGTAATAGAAGCACGTGCTCCAGATGGCCAAGTGTTTAGAAAAATGCAGCATTTTTGGCGCGAGTTGGGCGAGGCACGAGCCAATTGTGTTATACTGTATTTTCCAGGCAGTGGATGGCGGAGCGGAAAGAGTGCAAAACGGTAATCGTGGGTTCGAGTCCTAGGCGTAATTATTCTTTATTTATTTTCAGTTTTTGTGTTGCCTACACTACAAATAAAACGAAAGGTGAATTAAGTATCCCATTCGTTAACAGTGCAGTATGCCTTTCTGGAGAGTTATTACTTAACAGTTTGCACACCCCTAGAAAAGAGTACTGGCTCTTTTGGACCGAGGATTCAAAAAATGGTGGGTAAGTACGCGTCAAGATATAGGAATGCTGCCAATAGTTCTTGAAAATTTCTGAAACTCCTAACAATCATGTAAAATTTTTTTTCACTTACGTGATAAAGTCCTAAGATCAGAAGAACGAATTTCTTCCCTTAATCGATTCTTGCAGAAGACAAACCAATCAACGAATAATCCGACGAGATTTTTCTAGATAAAGAAGGAGTGTCATCGTGTAGTATAAAAGTGACTGCCCCCAAATTCCCTTAGCTAGTGCAACTCTGAGATATCTGTTTTTATCCTCAGGCAAAGAAAAAGATCAAAAACTTCAAACTACTCTTATCACATCAAAAGAGAAAAAGAAGTAACATCCGGAGAAGACTGCATCAAAAACACATTCAAGTGTACGTCAGCGGCTGTCCTCGCCGGTATTTGGGGAAATGATACGTTACAAGTGGTCTGCTACCTAACTGACCGATGAAACCGAAACTTCTACGAAGGTAAACCAAGTTTGTTTTTCTATAGAAACTTTATGTAAGCCATGTAATCGTGAAAATGCGGCGTCTGTAACGTGTGCAAGGTTCCGAGAAAATAACTGCATCACCTGCTACACGATTAATATCATCCAAGCACGCGTGAAACATTAATTATAAAACAATAAAAGCATCTGATTTTATATACGAAGTTCTCGTATCCCTCATAATCCCTTCCGGAAAATTTGTTTCCAATCGAAAATTTTACTTTACTATTCTTTTCATGCCTTTAGTGATAATATTAATAAATACAGTACATAATTTAGGTTTAATTAAAGCGTGTGTAACGGGAAAAAAAAGAAGTTTCTCCTTGGGGACTCTACTCCACGACTCCCGGGTTACGATTCTGTACTCTGCGGTTCGTCGTTTGACCCGTGGGAGATGCTGAAGAAACCGAACTGGCAGACTCTTGAAGATGTACGTACGTAAACCACACCGAGAAAGCCTTCTTACAGTGCTTCAAAAACAGAAGTTGAATGATGAACCTAGAAATATACAAACTCCTACACATCGCTCCTATAGGGATCTTGAGGACACCATTAGATTAATTACAGAACATACAGAAGCGTTTAAACAATCATTCTTCCCGTGATGGATCGCGAAGAAATCCTAACAACTGGTACAATGGGGCGTACACTCTGGTGTACACTTCACAGAGGTTTTCAGAGTGTAGATGCAGATACTCTTTGCGGGAAGACCATGAAGCTTACTAACAATTGCGCTGCAAGCACACCATTGTGGACAGGAATATTAAAGAAGGGAAGTAACAGAGGTACAGACGCGCCGTGAGGTGTCTTATAGGTGTAAATCTGTTTGGATATAGATTATTGAAGTATTAGAACGCCAGAGGACAGTACGAATGCTCTGCCCAACGGTGCGATATATTTGAGTACTAGAGTAGGGGAAATGTCAACAGGCCACATGTGGTGTCGGAGCTGAGCGCATCATCAGTATGCGAACACGGCGCCAGTGGCCGCCATCACGCTGAGTGCAGCATCAAAGGCTGGCGCCAGCCGCTGGCGCGGCATCAAAGGAGTTTCCAGAGCCTCCGCAAAGCGGAGCGGCGCAGGCGACAGGCGCGTACGCTCTGATCACTTCTCGCTAAAATATGCCGCGCGCGTCACCAGAGCAGAGGGGTCAGCGCCACCAAATGCTCCCCGGTATCAGGTCGCACCACATTACACAGCTGGGTAATACAGGTATCTTCGGAGTTCGATGTCAGCGTATGAGGACTTCTCTCACTAAATTCTGCAAATGGGTTCTTTGACCAAATATAATCTCACCGCTTAATTCACACACGATTAGTAAAGTGACAAAGAACCTCATGTGCCGGACTAAAGACTCCATTTTATGTACAGTACGTTCGAAATTCACAGAGAAACAGGTGTAATCTACAGGGCGTAAAGTATTTAAACCGACAAACTTTGGGAGGTTGTAGGGGACATCAAAACAAATATTTTTCAAAATGGCTCTGAGCACTATGGGACTTAACATCTATGGTCATCAGTCCCCTAGAACTGAGAACTACTTAAAGCTAACTAACCTAAGGACAGCACACAACACCCAGTCATCACGAGGCAGAGAAAATGCCTGACCCCGCCGGGAATCGAACCCGGGAACCCGGGCGTGGGAAGCGAGAACGCTACCGCACGACCACGAGCTGCGGACAATATTTTTCCCTAATGTCATTTTTCCTATGAGGATTATTTAAGCCGGTGGAGGCCGTATTACGCTCTTCAATTGTTAGAGGCCGTATTACGATCTTCAGTTGATAGAGGGCGTGTTACACTCTTCAGTTGTAGGAAACTGCTGTCCACCAGTGTGGTAGTGCACTGTCTCTATTTACTAATGGAGCGATACGCTGGGGAGTGAGTACACTGATTTGTTTGGTGCGTGCTACGTAGCGCACCACAACGGACGAGTTGCACAGCGGGTTTATCAACAACAATATCCTAATCGCCGTGGCCCGCATCATACGACCTTTGGTGCTGTGTACCAACGTCTGCGTGACACCGGATCATTTAGCAGATTACCTGGACAGGGACGCCGTCGCACGGTGAGAACGCTGCAATTTGAGGAAACTGTCTTGCAGCATGTGGAGCTGGATCCTTCAATCAGCACTCGTGCAATTGCACGTAAAATGGGGACGAATCAGACGAGTGTAAGAACAGTCTTTCGAGAGCAATTGTTACGTCCATTTCACTTACAGCGTGTTCACAACCTGGAACCAGTTGATTTCCATCCAGAGGACAGTTTTCGCAGTGGTACCTGGAACGGTGTGAAATGCATCCTACATTTACATCCTCTGTGTTGTTTACCGATGAAGCAACGTTAGGGCGTAATGGAGTCTTCAACATGCACAATTCGCATGTTTGGCGTGAGGATAACCCGCATGTCACAGTTACTAGCGCTCATCAAGTGCGGTTCTTCGTTAATGTGTGGGTTGGTGTTGTTGGGGACTGTTTAATTGGGCTGTATTTGCTACCTAGGCCATTAAATGGCAGGTACTATTACAATTTTATCGCCAGAGCATTGCCAGAATTGCTGGAAGACGTCCCGCTCCCTACAAGACAACGCATGTGGTTCCAACATGATGGGGCGCCGGCACATTTCGTCGTCGTGTGCGTCGATTCCTGGACCGACGGTTCCCAGACACATGGAATGGCAGTGGTGGTCCTGTTCCATGGCCTGCTCGATCCCCACTTTTTTGTGTGGGGAACAATTCAGAACACTCCTGATGTTTTTGCCCGTGTCAGACAGAACATGATCCGACAGTGTAACCTTTGTTTACGTGCCAGTGGAGACATTTTTGAAAATTTACTTTAATAGAAATTTGGTTGTGTTGTCTCTTGGTTATAAAAAATGGAAAAGTGTTTGTTGGTTTCATTAATTAGCCGCCAGAGAAATCTTCCTCTACCGATTTAAATACTCCTCATAGAGGAATACATGTGATGTACAATATGTAAGAACACCGGACAAAAAATTACCCACCCCAGTGTGCACGCACAGATGAATCGTTTAGCCTTTAAAGATCGCGCAGCTATCGAGTCACGTGCTCAACCACAAGTGTCTCTAGCGTCCAGTGAAACGTTTACGATTTCTATGCGGACATTGTACGTAAATGTGGGTAAGTGTAAGGACGTGACAATCGTGTGGCAATCTTGTTTGGCCGTGGCCATGGCCAAATAACTTTCGCAAATCAAATAAACAAGGATGTTGTCGATGAAATTCTGTCGCGAACTTACAAAATATACTTTCCTTGGCGGTATAAAGATTCGTAGCGAATTTAACCAGAAAATTATAATAATAAGCTCAAAATCATAGCAAATGAGCTCTTCTGCGAAGACATAATAAAAGGTGTGTAAGGTGTATGCTTCGCCGGCGATGGGCGAGGCATGACAGAATCTCTGACCAGAGAGTAGTTTATTGTTAGTTGTTGCTTGTCGCGAGACTGCGCTAGTCTGCGCGAGTCGACAGTAGAAGTGAGTCTGCAGTAGTAGTCAGTCGGATACAGTAGTAGCGAGTGGACGGTAGTAGTCTGCGGGTGTCGGCATGCGTCGGCTGTGTGCTCTACTCGCGACTCTGGTCAGGATTCTGGACGGTGAGTATTGTTGTAGAAGGTAAAGAAGCAGCATTGCGCATATTTAATAATGTATGTTAATTGTAATCTAATTTGTTCGAAAAAATGCCCCAATAATAATTTTTTTATAAAGTAACTCTTTTAAAAAAAGTATTCATTTCAATTTAAAGAATTTTTCCAATGCATTATCATTGCTTCCAAGAATCCAAATATATATATATATACGCCAGCATTGCACGAAGCTGTGTCTATAAATAAGAGCAGAAATAGTTGCAGTTTTTATTGAGGTAAGAATTTTTGCTTTTATTATTCAGACTATAGGGCCGAAGGTCAGCGCTGCGGTCCTTATAAAATTTACCAGATATTATTATTTCTGTTGAGAGGTTACATTTCGTTCATGGTTCATTATTTAATTAATATTATTGTGAGTTTATGGTCAATTTTCATTTATCAATTTTTTGTGGGGAGTTTACGCTTGGCTTCATTTTGCATTATTATTAAACATTATTTTTGTTGGGATGTTATGCATGGCTCCATTTCAAATTTTCATTTAATTAATTTTCTGCGGGGAGGTTACACTTGGCGACATCCGGCCAGGATCGTAATTCTTTAGTCATATATCTGCTCTTAATTACTTAAACGTAGTTTGCATCTGGCACAGCGCATTTACTAATTTGTCACTCTTTCTTTCACAGATCATCGGCAATTTTTTTGCTCTTTGTTGTATTTGTGTTTGTTGCATTTTGCATTGTGCTTGTTTCATTAGTGAATAACCTTGATTTGTGTAAAAATGCCACGAAAAACTGTTAACAGTACATCGGGATGTGTAATGAGTGAAATAACCGACACGAATAATTTGACCGATAGTACTTGCGACATGCAGTGTAATGATGGCAATACTCCATTTACAGACAATCAGTGCGTACCGACCACTAGTAATGATTTTAATGCTAATGATGAGCAAACAAATTCAATTGTGTCCTTTGTTAATTTAACGACAATTGATGACGCGGGACGTTCTGTTACAATGAACGCTGCCCAGCTTGACACACCTTGTTTGCAAAATTTATGTAACGAACAGACAAATTTTTCTGATGAAAATGAACAGTGTAGTCAGAGTACGTCAGATTTATTTGATTCCGATTTAGTGACCACCAGTGCACATTCGATTGGCAAACCTTTTCAAAAATTACAGAATGACCAAATGGTTACAGAAAACGTGACAATTGCAGGTATGCCATCAAACAGCACAGAGAATAGAGTAGGTAATATTGGCTTGGATCAAATTATGGCAATATTGCTACAACAGAGTGAAAAACAAGACAACCTTAATGAAAATTTCAAACAGTCGAAGAAAGAACAAGACGACAACTTCAAACAACTTAATGAACAGAACAAACAACTTAATGAAAAATTAGACAACAATTCCAGACAGCTTAGTGAACAGATTGCAGCTGTTGCTGCGCAGTGTCAAGATACTAAAGAACAATTACATGAGGAAATTGAGGCTTGTGCTAGGAAAAGTAGTGAAGAAATTAGATCTGTTGCGCAAGAATTAAGGGATATGCAAACAGCTGCAACAGAATCACTTAGAGGCGAAATTAGTGCAGTCGGTAAACAATGCTCTGAAAAAACAACACAGTTACGCGACGAGTTTAAATTAATGACAGCAGAACTTTCGCGCACACTGGATGCAAAAGTAGACGCGAAATTCGACCAACTGAACAGTCAAATTGACGAACGTTTTAATCACCACCTACAAAACAGTGAAACGCGTTTCCGTAAATTTATACAGGAACAAAATAAAGTAAAACGACAAGTCATGGAAACAATTACTGCACAGAGACAGGAAGATAAACGTAAATTGTTTGCGAAAGCAAAAACATACGTGGACAACAATATTGCTACAGTATCGGACGAAATTAATACCATCAAACAGTTGAACACCGAATTGCGTGATGAAATTTCCGACCTTAAATCAAAAACAGATACACACACAGTAGATTTTCAAACAGTGACCGACAGACTCGAACAATTAGAACTAACATAGGATTCCGATGTCATCAAAGCTGACGTTAAAAAATTGAACGAAGCCACACGTAAAATACAAAAACAAATTAATGCTTCTGACACTAAAAACGATGATCAGGTAAAAATACTGACTGAAAAATATGATGAATTGGCCAGTCGTATTGACGTTATTGAAAGTAATAATGACAGCAAATCAGACGATACTTCGCCAATTTCATTTAATCAAACATCTGAATTCCAAAATTTACAGCAGACGATCAGTGAGATAGATTCGTCTAATAATACATTACGTAGAAAATTGTCAACTTTACAGCAAGAGGTAACAGAGATGAAAAATGTTTCAGCGTTTAATACATCACAGCAGACGCCACTTTGCGAACATTTGTCAGACTCACACAGCCAGTATAATTTAGGTAATTTACAGAGAGTACGTGAGTTAGATTCCGAACAGTCACAGACAAATAGATTCTCATACAATCGTGAACCTGTACAGACATACCGAGACGATAATTTTGATTACAAACATTTTCTATCAGTGAGAAAATTTAAAGCATTTAAAAATGACCGAACACAACAATTTAGCATTGCTTTTCCACTGACTTGGCCCGTAACACATAAACTTGAATTTATTTGCAGTTTTTTGGAAGGCGAACCGGCAACTCGTATGAGACCGATCGCGAGACTCTGCTACTCGGTAGAAGAATTTCAGAATGCTTTTCTGTCAGCGTATTGGTCGAAGACGACACAGCGCGGAATTAAGGATCAATTAATTAGTTTACCGAATTATGAGAACTCAAATTTTTCCACTGTCACGCAATTTTTTGAGCACATGGTCCAACAAAACCAGTACTTAAGTGAACCATACAGTGAATCTGCACTTATTGAATTATGCATTTCTAAATTACCACGATCATTAAGAGTGTCACTTTTAACGGGTCAGCAAAAAGAAAATATTTCGGCATTCAGAGATCTGTTACAGCTTTTGGAAGTGCAGCAATCGGATTATTCCTTTATAAACAAAAATTTTACATATAATAACCAAGGTCAACAAACATACAGCAATTACGATCAGCCACGCAATTTCAATAGCAAAGGTAATAGATGCTTTAGGAACGACATCCACCAGAACTTTAATAACAGACAAAATTTTAATTATCAGTATCAACAAAATTATCAGCAAGAGGAACCACATTTTGGTAACAATAGACATTTTTCGCAACAACAGCAACAAAACCAAACAGTTAGCATAGCAAACCAACAATGTAATGTACAAGGTCAACCAGGCTTTAATGTATCGCCGCATACACGTATAGCGTCAGCCCCAACAAATAGTAACGCACAGCAACAAGGAAACCAGTACGTACAGAAAACACACTATTTCAATTCCTATGGCAATGCACCGTATAGAAATGACTATCATGAGAGACGTAAAAATAATGGGCACAATTTTCAGCGTACGTTGAATAACAGTCGGTCTTACCAACAGCAGAATCATCCGGAACAACATATTATCATGAATGAACCAGACAGTAGGTATCATCCCGAACGTAATACGTCAGGAAGAAATAACAGAACAGTACAAATAGTGGAAATGCCGCACCATCCTCCTGAAAATAATAGCGCGTCAGATAGAATTTGACTAGATACTGTACAGGTCGCATCTTCCAGCAACGCAAGCACTACTTTTGACACGCAGAATGTTCATGAAAGTGTTATTACTTTTGACGACATCCGAGACACTCTTTTGCAGGAAAGACCAGTTATTCAAAAAACCATTTCACACCCTGTCATCAAAGTAAAAATTGGATCATCGAAATTTTCAGCAGTAATCGATTCTGGACCACCTATGTCAGTTATAAATGAAGAAACTTTCAACGAGTTTAACAAAGAGAATACCTATCCTACGTTACCATTAGGCAAAACGAAAGTAAAAGGAGCAGTATCGAGTAAAGGAGTAGATGTAAAATTACAGACACATTTATCATTTTGTATTGCAGGTCATACATTTCACTCAAATTTTTGGATTATTCCGTTATTGACGACAGACATTATTTTAGGTACGAATTTTCTGGTACAACACGTTGCCATTATTGATTTTCAAAATTCCTATTTAATGTTGAAGGATGAAAATGTACAACTGGCTTTAGAATTTCAGCACTCTTTATCTGCGGAAGAACAAACAATTAACCGTACAGAGGTCATTTCCGCATCACGTAACATAGACTGTAATTCCACATTGTTCACAGATACGTACGTACACAACTATAATACTCCAGATGAAGCCGACTATGACGTTATACAGATGATTTATGATAAAGTTAAACAGAGCAGTGCAAATACAGACGACGAACGTACTCAACTACGCAATATTCTTTTACAGCTAGCTCCAGCTTTTGACAACGTTCCTGGTACTATGTCCGGTTTTATGTATGAATTTCAAGTTAAACAGCACGACACATTTAAAGCCAAGCATTATCCCATTCCATATATTCATAGAGAACAAGTCAAGAAAGAATTGCAAACTATGCTTGACCAAGGAATTATTGAACCGGCAGTTAGTCCGTACATAAACCCGCTAAATATTGTTAAGAAAAAGGATGGCTCACTTCGCCTCGTACTTGATTCGCGTCACATCAATGACATTATTATTAATGAAACAGATCGCCCACAGACACTAGAAGAACTTCTACAGAAATTTCATGGTACTGCTATTTGTTCCACATTAGATTTGAAATCGGGATTTTGGCAAATTCAGCTCCATCCGAACTGCAGAAAGTACACAGCATTTCTCTGTTTTGGTGACTGTTATCACTTTTGTAAATTACCGTTCGGTTTAACAATTTCTTCAGCAGCTTTTATTTGCGGTTTGAATACAATACTTCCGACAGAACTTAAAGACAGAATTACAACGTACGTAGACGACATTCTTATTGCAGAAGTTAAATGGTCTGAACACAATTTGATTTGATATTTGAACAACTGTTGCAAACTTTTCGTGCCCAAGGAGTCACAATTAATCTCAGTAAATCGCACTTTGGTAAAACTTCTATAAAATTTCTTGGACATGTAATTTCAGCAGAGGGCATTACGCATGACCCGGAAAAACTTCAAGCTCTGCGTGACATTACTATTCCTACGACAAAGAAACAACTACGCAGTTTTTTGGGTTTAATTAACTTTTTTCGTAAATTTATTCATTACTCTGCTTTAGACAACCCTAGATTATGTCAATTGTCAGGTAAAAACGCTATTTGGTCCTGGGATAGGCAAGCACATTCTGAATTTGTGAACTTGAAAGAAGCCTTGTTGAATGCACCACTTTTATCGCACCCAGATCTTAACAGAAATTTTTCCATTGCCACCGACAGTTCTAACACCGCTTTAGGCGTACATATTTTTCAGGAAATTGAAGAAGATGGTTGTACAGTAATTAAAAACATAGCCTTTGCGAGTCGCATTCTGTCACCTGCTGAACGAAATTATTCTGTTACAGAACTTGAAACATTATGTGTTGTATGGGCTTTTACCAGATTTAGGCATTTTCTTTATGGAAGACACACTATAGTTTACACAGATCATAGAGCGATACAATTTTTACTTTCGGCTAAATTTACACACGACAGATTAAGCAGATGGAAACTTTATTTGCAGGAATTTAATTTTACAATTGTTCACATTACCGGCACACAAAATATTGCAGCAGACGCACTATCCCGTTCTCTTAATAACAAACAGCAAGACATCGCAACCAACGTCTGCAAAGCAAATTTCAGCGTCATGTACATTCAACAAGTTGCATTTGAAAATTTCATTTCGTCGTCATTACAAAACATAGCACAAGAGCAGAGTAAAGACAACGTATGGAAAGAGATCAAACACCTTTGGCAAGATAGGAATAGTGTTACCATTAGAAACCATTACACTGTACGCAATGACATTCTGTTTCGCCGCTCTCATCCTGACAGCAACAATTGGTTATTATGCATTCCTGACAAACTTGTTAACAAATTAATCTGGTATACTGATTTAAGTTATGCACATTACGGAGCTAGAAAATGTTTTCTTATACTGAGACAGAACTGTTATTTTACCAACATGGAGAAACGTATTCGACGAGTTATAGCGTCATGTAAAATCTGCCAGAAAGCTACATCAGATACGACTTCACATATTCCTCCATTACATCCCATTGTACCTGTTAAATTGAGACATATGGCCGCTGTAGACATTTTTGGTCCGATTCCCAGAACTAATAGAGGTTTTTGTTACATCTTTGACGCTGTTGAACTCACTTCAAAATTTGTTACCTTAACTCCGTTACGCAAAGCTACTGTTAAAACTGTTTCGAAAACATTTGTAAAACATTTTCTATTTCATGTAGGGCATGTGTAGAAAGTAATTTTGCCCGCATCTCGTGGTCGTGCGGTGGCATTCTCGCTTCCCAAGCCCGGGTTCCCGGGTTCGATTCCCGGCGGGGTCAGGGATTTTCTCTGCCTCGTGATGGCTGGGTGTTGTGTGATGTCCTTTGGTTAGGTTTAAGTAGTTCTAAGTTCTAGTGGACTGATGACCATAGATGTTAAGTCCCATAGTGCTCAGAGCCATTTGAACCATTTTTTTGAAAGTAATTTCCGACAATGGACCACAGTTTCGATCTGCTATATGGACACGTATGTTAAGAGCTAGAAACATTTCTCCGATATATATATCCAGGTACCATACTTCTTCGAACCCTTGTGAACGATTAATGAAAGAAATTGGTAAACTGTGTAGAATTTACTGCCATAAAAAACATATTGATTGGGACACACACATACTCTCATTCCAAGATGTAATTAATTCCATACCGAATGAATCTACTCCGTCTGTTATACTGAAAAATGTTGAACCACCTAACAAAATTAAAGAATTAGTAACATTTCCTACATTTCGTCGATACGATACCAAGAAATAATTGACATTGCGCTGAACAACATCAAACGTGCCGCAGAGCGCCGGAGAAGACAGCAAAGACAGGTTTGTACATGCCGTGAATTTCACATTGGACAGAAGATATTAGTTCGTACACAGTATTTATCCAACAAAGGAAAGAGTAGATGCAGTAAATTTGAGCTTCTATACGCAGGTCCATATCGGATTCGCAGCATTCCTCACCCCAATGTAGTGCACGTCGAAACTTTGAGAACCAGAAAAACCAAAGGGAACCACCACGTGTCGAACGTCAAACCTTTTATTGAATGAAAATACTTTATGATTTATCATACTGTAATGCCATTTCCTAATTTTTTTATGACCGCTTATGCAATTATATTCACATGAACACCTACTGATGATTATCGTAATTTTTTCTTGGCAAGTGCCCGGCAAGGTAAGATTAGCAGGTCGCTTTTCTTGTCGTTACACATCAGACCGTGCATATTTTTCGATATGAACTTACACATTTTATGACCACTTATGCAATTATATTGATGTGACTACTTACTGATGATTATCGCATTTTCTTCTTAGCAAGTGCCAGGCAAGGTAAGGTTAGCAGGTCGCTTTTCTTGTCGTTACACATTAGACAGTGCACATTTTACAGATAAAATTACGTATCTTACGAATAATTATGCAATTCTATCTAGTGATATATTAATTTTATCAAATTTTCTCTCTATTAAAGTCTTCAATTCTCGCCTCTATTAACTACACAACATAGAAGCTGTACACAAACAAGATCACATTTCTTGTCGTTATACACCCTAGACCGTGCATATTTTCCATTTTTTTTATGTACGAGTATGTATGATTGTTTTCCTGTTTTGTTTGAATGTACTATGAAATATTTAAGATATAACAAACACCAGTTGACTTTAACATTTTGCCTTATGATAGCTAAACATCGTGACTACTTTACTTTTTTTTTGCTGCTACATTGTGATACACTGAGTACATTTTTGCTTCTGAACACTGTCAATGTTTTTGACATATTACGTTTTCTGTCACGCTATGCTGTATGCTCAGTTATGTTACCATAAACCAGTTTTTATCTAATGGGTATATGAATTAAATGCAAGACATTAATCTTTGTTCATCATTTTCAGAAAGAAATAACGTGTAAACGAAATAAATTAAACAGAAATGGGAATTTCACCTTCGGAATGATCGAAAGAGGATGCAATACCTCGTGATGAAGAGTAAATGGGTCAGAATTAACAAGCATTAACAAGAATATACTATACACATCGTAGGATAGCAGTCTTAACTAATTATTTCTTTCAGAATACGAGGCGATTGATGCAGGCTGTCAGACAGAACTACACGTCTTAGTTTTAGTGATAAAATATGATAGAGATAAGGAATAGTTGTATAATGAATAATGAAGTGACTCTTTTGCAGATGACAATGAGTGGTGATGAATAATGATGAAGAATATGCTACTATGGATAATAAAGTTTTTCTTTACAGGTGATGATAATAATGGAGTTATGGTGATATGGATAATGAAGTTTTTCTTTGCAGATGAAAATAATGATGAAGTTTATATATTTGCTGTTAGTTAACAGATGCTATGTAGTTATTTAAATATTTGTTGCAGTTCGTTTTGACAGAATGTCTTATATCGCATGGTATGATGACTGAAGGTTTTGGAAAGGACAGCTAGAGAACATATATATTTTATACACATTTCACTACCCGTTAATTCGAAGTTCACTACTTTTCAGCATAATATGCGTTTCTTCTTTCAGTTTCATAATCCATTTTGTATATTTTGCAGGAGAAATTATTCATGAAATTAATGTGGTATAAATAGTTGTTTACTAAACCTATGTTGTTTATGAATGTGATCACATATACTGTACTTGTTTCATAACCTTACTACAGCTGACTCATGACGAATGACGTTACACATCTTCATTTGCAGCAATAACGCAAAAGCAAACAAAGTAATTACCAGTCCCAAATAATGCTACTAGTTTAAGAGAGTTCTGAATAATACTGATCAGCTCTGAATAGTATGTCACTTCAATAATGACTTCTGAATAATAAAAAAAATGCTTTGTAACTGGCCAATGAATGCCACTATTTATTGTAATAAGATTACCTATGATGCAAATGATTACTATAATTAGATTAATTATGTATAAATGCTATGCCAATAATTAACTCATTTTGAGTAATGACTTCTGAATAATACAAAAAAAAGGAAATGCTTTGTAGCTGGCCAATGAATGACACTGTTTATTGTAATAAGATTACCTATGATGCCAATGATTACTATAATTAAGTGAATTATGTTAATACTATGCCATTCATTAGCTTCTGTTTTGAATGATGACTTCTGATGGTTTGTAACTGGGCAATGAGTGCCAATAATTACTATATTCAGATAATTTTATGGACATTATTCTGTAATACTACATACATGTTACAGAAATGTTCAGTAACTGGGCGATGAGTGCCACCAATTACTCAAATCAGTTGTTAGACTAGTGTAATTCTCAATGAAGACTACTATGTGACAATGTCCTTCACCTTCTGACCTAATTACCAGAAATTACTGCAATATCCTTTTATCCTGTCTATCCTCATGATCATGGAGCACTATATTTGGTTTTTGCACTAATTCTACGTTGGTCTACTTTACAAGAACATGGTGTTGACACGACATGCTGTCCACTACCTTGAGCGATGGAGATGTTATTATGGTCCCACTGTTTGGTGTACCTAGTGTACTACCAAAATGATAGCATGGAATATTATTACGACATTTCAGTGTCTTGGGTACACTGATTAATACTTCAAGGAAGAGAGCTTCAGATTGTCTCACTTGGTGTTGTGCTTCTGTAGAAAGATATGGACTTTCAGTGCAGATGCGTGCAACCTAAAGTGCTACAACCATAACGCAATCCTTCCCATTCCTTTCCTAATTCTTGTAAAATGATAAAGACATATACAGTGCGTGTGCACTTCCTTTCATTTGTTAACAAGATCAGTTGTCCTAAAAATACTAAAGACTTCTATAGTGCATGTGCACTTTATTTCACTCCTTGATATGTTTATTTGTTGTAAAAAAATGCTAAAGAGTTTTACAGTGCATGTGCACTCTATGCCATTTGTTAATATGATTTGTACTCATTACGTATACATTTTGTGATTCCCAGATATGTTTTGTATTACAGTGCGTGTGCACCTTCGTCATTTTGTTAACATGATTTGTATTCATTGCTTATACATTTTGTAATTTGCTGATATGTTCTGAACTACAGTGTGTGTGCACTTTTGCCATTTGTTAATATGTTTTGTACTCATTGTGTATACATTTTGTGATTCCCAGATATGTTCTGAACTTCAGTGGGTGTGCACTTTTGTCATTTGTCAATATGATTTGTACTCATTATGTTTATTTGTTGTAAAAATATTAGAGAGTTTTACAGTGCGTGTGCACTTTATGCCATTTGTTAAAATGATTTGTACTCATTACGTATACATTTTGTGATTCCCAGATATGTTCTGTATTACAGTGCGTTTGCACTTTCGTCATTTTGTTAACATGATTTGTATTCATTGCTTATACATTTTCTGATTTGCTTGATATGTCTGTACTCAGTGCGTGTGCACTATATTTTATTTCATGTTCTGCAGTTATATATTTGTCAATATTCTGTGATTGTAAAGTTAATTAATTAAGAAAAATTTGTTGCTCATGGCAAGTGCAATTGACTCACCATCGCTGCCAAATTTTTGCCCCCCCAGTGGAGGGTTATGTAAGGTGTATGCTTCGCCGGCGATGGGCGAGGCATGACAGAATCTCTTACCAGAGTGTAGTTTATTGTTAGTTGTTGCTTGTCGCGAGACTGCGCTAGTCTGCGCGAGTCGACAGTAGAAGTGAGTCTGCAGTAGTAGTCAGTCGGATACAGTAGTAGCGAGTGGACGGTAGTAGTCTGCGGGTGTCGGCATGCGTCGGCTGTGTGCTCTACTCGCGACTCTGGTCAGGATTCTGGACGGTGAGTATTGTTGTAGAAGGTAAAGAAGCAGCATTGCGCATATTTAATAATGTATGTTAATTGTAATCTAATTTGTGCGAAAAATGCCCCAATAATAATTTTTTTTATAAAGTAACTCTTTTAAAAAAAGTATTCATTTCAATTTAAAGAATTTTTCCAATGCATTATCATTGCTTCCAAGAATCCAATATATATATATATATATATATATATATATACGCCAGCATTGCACGAAGCTGTGTCTATAAATAAGAGCAGAAATAGTTGCAGTTTTTATTGAGGTAAGAATTTTTGCTTTTATTATTCAGACTATAGGGCCGAAGGTCAGCGCTGCAGTCCTTATAAAATTTACCAGATATTATTATTTCTGTTGAGAGGTTACATTTCGTTCATGGTTCATTATTTAATTAATATTATTGTGAGTTTATGGTCAATTTTCATTTATCAATTTTTTGCGGGGAGTTTACGCTTGGCTCCATTTTGCATTATTATTAAACATTATTTTTGTTGGGAGGTTACGCATGGCTCCATTTCAAATTTTCATTTAATTAATTTTCTGCGGGGAGGTTACAGGTGTTTCAAAAATAATGAGCTGATTTTCGACGGTAATAATTACGAAACGTGGGGGGTGCCAACAAGGAAATATGTGTTGGCCTAGAATTTCAGGAAATCGCCGTTAGTTGTTAGTCGACGCGTCTTCTCAGTTTTCAGTCAGTCAGAAGTAAAATGGCGTCCACTTAAGAGAATCAGTGTTTTCAATCCAAGCGTGCATTTCGTCGGGGCTTTGGCAATGATCGGCCTGCACTCAAAACCATTCGTCATTGGTATCGCCTGTGGAAAGGTAAGACTCCAGGTCGACCTCGCACAGGAAGACACAGTGGCGGGAATGATCTATCTTCAAATGCTGCAGAACTGGCTTTTTCCACAATTTCAAGAGACATTCGATGACTTAATTTTTCAACAGGGTGGAGCTTCGCCACTCTGACACAATAACGTGCGTCAGTTTCTCAATGCCTCTCAGCCTCAACACCAGATAGGGCGTATGGGACTCCAAGATACTGCTCTGCAATCTTGGCCTCCAAATTCGCCAGACTTTATCCCATGAGACTTTTTCTTTTGGGGATCATCTCCTGTTTACCTCGTGACGTAGAAGAAGCGAAGAACAGCATAACAGCCGCCATAACTTCTGAAAAACCAAATACACTGTGTAAAATTTATAACGACTTTAGCTATCGTTTAGGTGTTGTTCAAGCTGCTGCTGGTGGACTCATAGAGCACTTATAATAGTATAGCTAAAAATTTAAGGTTTTGTGAGCATTTTGATATGCAGCCCTTGTTTGTAGTGTACTTTCACAATAAAAATGGATTTTTCAACTCATGTTCTTCTTTTTAAAATACCCTCTTTAGGTCGCTAAATAAAGAGACGGCCTTATTCAGACACTATCAACGCGAATAATTTTTCAAGTACACTGACAGTTCTTCAATGTAGCAGTATATGTTAACAAATTCAGACCAAGTCACAGTGAAGGGTGCCCAATCAGTGGGCCCCTCTGGCTGTAAAGCAGGCCTGTATTCTCGTGTAAAAACGACCATAAAGTGCCAAATGGAATCCTGTGCTACATTGTTCCAAGCATCTTGCACCTTTTGTTGTAATTCGGCAATGATTCTTGCAGGCCCCTGAGAACAAGTAAGTTCCCGCTTCGTCATGTCCAATAAGTGTCTGATTGGCGAGAGATCTGGTTATCTCGCTGGCCAGGACAGCTGTTGAACACCCCAAACATCACGTTGCCGTGTTTTGACGTGCTTTGTCCTGATGAAAGAGCACATTACCTTCCAACGCTAACAGGGGGATAACAGCCTGTGCAATGTAGCGGGCTCTGGCTACGTTACCCTGCATAAACACCAAATGTGTCTGCGAACTGTCACTGATGGTCCTTGTGCATCAAGCCTGGGATGTGACCTGTGTGTCGTGGCCGAATACACTCTGGAATTGACACCTCACCAGGTGTACGCCGTACACGTGTACGTCCTTCACTCACATTCAGACGGCCGTATTCTCATGACTGAAGACAACAGAAAGCCATTCCACTTTACAGTCCTCTCTTTCACAACACCAGAGTAGCCATGCTTCGTGTCAGTGGTAGTGTGGCTAGTGGCACACATGATCGTAATGCCGCTGCAAGCAGATGACACATCAAATGCAACATACGCCCGGTTTTCGCCTCTGGAAGATGGTCGGTTGGCCACCGTCGCTTGCGTCTGTCTTGGTGTGTGTTTCTCCTATGCGGCTGTCCGGAACCTGGTCTACACATGTGGGAATGTTCCACAGACTGCAGTTGAGAGCGGCGACCCACCGCTGATACATTGTACCCAACATGTGCAGCGACCCGTCGGTGTCCGTTCATCTTTCCATTGGCCCACAATGCAACCCAGTTCAAACGGCTGAACTTGTTCGACAGACGTGCGTACTCGTCGTCAGGGTACAGTTGTTAGCGAAAACAAATGTTGCGAACGCTGTCCCCCTCGTCACAGTTGACGCCTGCAGAATCAAACAAGAGTGCCCACAGACAAGACTCCTGAGCGCCCTGTGATCGCTAACGACTGTGTCAAACAAATCATGCACGTATCACGTACCCTGGTGCCAGTGAACACAGTCCTTAAGGGCAATGAATTTGATTTTCCGGCAGTGTATGAAGAAAAGAGCAAATACTATCCACGAAAATGGGCATCTACACGTCTTCCATTTTTATAAAAATTAGGTCAAGCATATACAGGGTGATTCAAAAAGAATACCACAACTTTAAAAATGTGTATTTAATGAAAGAAACATAATATAACCTTCTGTTACACATCATTACAAAGAGTATTTAAAAAAGGTTTTTTTTTCACTCAAAAACAAGTTCAGAGATGTTCAATATGGCCCCCTCCAGACACTCGAGCAATATCAACCCGATACTCCAACTCGTTCCACACTCTCTGTAGCAATTCAGGCGTAACAGTTTGGATAGCTGCTGTTATTTCTCGTTTCAAATCATCAATGGTGGCTGGGAGAGGTGGCCGAAACACCATATCCTTAACATACCCCCATAAGAAAAAATCGCAGGGGGTAAGATCAGGGCTTCTTGGAGGCCAGTGATGAAGTGCTCTGTCACTGGCTGCCTGACGGCCGATCCATCGCCTCGGGTAGTTGACGTTCAGGTAGTTACGGACAGATAAGTGCCAATGTGGTGGCGCTCCATCCTGCTGAAATATGGATTGTTGTGCTTCTTGTTCGAGCTGAGGGAACAGCCAATTCTCTAACATCTCCAGATACTGTAGTCCAGTTACATTAGCACCTTCGAAGAAAAAGGGACCAAAAACTTTATTGACTGAAATGGCACAGAAAACGTTCACCTTAGGCGAGTCACGTTCATACTGAGTTGTTTCCCGCGGATTCTCAGTGCCCCATATACAGACATTGTGATGGTTGACTTTCCCGTTAGTGTGGAAAGTTGCTTCATCACTAAACACAATCTTTGAAACGAAAGATTCATCTGTTTCCATTTGAGCAAGGATAAAATCACAGAAATCGATTCTTTTAATCTTATCAGCTGCAGACAGTGCCAATTTCAGACGATAAGATTTCATAACTAACCTTTTTCGTAGGACTCTCCATACAGTTGATTGTGGAATTTGCAGCTCTCTGCTAGCTTTCTGTTGAGCGGTCGCCATCTTAGCATCAACTGACGCTGACGCCTAGTCAACAGCGCCTCAAGCGAACAAATGTACAACTAAATGAAACTTTATAGCTCCCTTAATTCGCCGACAGATAGTGCTTAGCTCTGCCTTTTGTCGTTCCAGAGTTTTAAATTCCTAAAGTTGTGGTATTCTTTTTGAATCACCCTGTAGTATGAACTGTTGTTGTACGTGACATTCTGCAGCAGACGTATTTGTTCGTATAGTGGTATTCGTTTTATACAGGAATATGTACTTATTTGTTTGTATGTCTGATCTCTTTTTCTTGACTGAAAAACATGACATTGAGAAATCACAAGCTATTTGCTTTTGTTTGGCATTCTATTAGGTTCTCTAAAATTTCCAGAAGTGAACTTCACATACTGCCCTATTTTATTTTATAAATGTTTTTACACCTGTTATAAATAAGAATACAAGGAGATGATTATTTTTCATATTTTTTCACGCTATCCTTATATCTCCCTTTTCGAATGCCCCAAGACAACTCCTAGTACAAAGGGCAGAAAGTTCGGCTGTAAACTTTGATTGCCTTATGATGTCGTTAACACGGTGTCCATACAGGAACACTACGATTCTCAACTGTATGGTACGACAACTTAATCTGAAACATTTGTGATAGCGATACAACGGTTCGCGGACAAAGAGAAACGAAGGAAGATGAAGAACAGTGGTTTTTCTGTAACAATATTCTTTTTCTTCTGGATGGTTGTATTTCGTATACGCAGGTTTCGTTAAAAAGAACATACGTGTATTGCGCATGTATAATATGCTTTCTGGAAGGGCGAATGTGTGGCACGTTTCTTCCTAGTAAAAATATTACTGTTTCGTACGAATTACAAAATTTTAACTTTGTAAAATAATAATAAACAAAACCATCCTTGTTAGGGTCATGTATAAAAAACAAATATTTAAGAGCGTACGTTATGAAACATTCAATCGGTTAACGGCTTCCCTGCGACAATACTGCATGTCTGTTTTATTCCATAATTTCCGTAGTAAAATTGTAGATCCAGAATCTCCTACTCTGAAGTCTCTTATCTCGGCGTTCTACCGTATCCGTCGTAATGAATAATGTATCAAGGAAAAAGAGGGCATAAAATTTTTCTCACGGCCACTGCGAATGTGACTTACTGCCACTCGGTTGTAAAGAAGTTTTTATAACGAGATGCTAATGCAATATTCGAAGTGTTTTATTCGCTACTGCCTCGAGCAGCCAGAAAGAAAGTACACTGATGGAAGAAAAATAATTGCGAGTGCGAGTTTTGTGCTCGATCGATTTTACTGAACTATGTTTAAAATTTTAAATTTAAGGATACGGATTAGCAAGCACTGACAAACTTTCTAGTGTTATGCAGGGTGGACATTAATAAAACAGGCGCACTGCAATGCCGAATTCCTGAATCGGGATGGAGGAGAAAAGGTACTATGAAAATGTGTCCGGAAATGCGTCGTTGCCACAGTAGATGCCGCTGACGAATGAAAGTTCCTCTGACCTTGTGTGTTGCAGGCTGCGTGATTGAAGCAGCATACTGTATGCAGCAAAATGGTCCATTATTCATGTTGGGAACAAGCCGAGATGGTGTTTGTGTACCGCCAAGCATATGGAAACGGTCGACAGGCAGCCTGGCTATACCAAAACAATTACCCTAACAGACACCAACCACATCACACAACATTTAAGCCCTTCTTGGGCTTTTGTGTGATCATGCAAGGAAGCGGTGGACTGGGTGTACAACAGATTTGGAGGACAGAATTATACCTCTAGACCGTTTTCATCTGCTTCGCTCGTGTGCCAAATATTACATTGGACAGACTGGGAGGGATGTTCAGGTCAGGTATCGTGAGCATGAATATGCTAGTCATGGTAGTTGTCTTAGGGGAAAATCTAAGAGAAATCAAGCACTGTTAAAGAAGCATTAAAGATGACTTGTCTCTCCTGCACTATGGTAATAAAGAGCACGATTCTAGATATTTTGGAGGAGACTGAAATTTACGTGAGATATCAGGAGGGTTTGAATCTTCTGATAAATTAGCAGTTAACGAGTTGTCGTCAATTACTTTTTCGTTTTCATCCACGATGTAATAGTAGATAAAAAATAAAAAAAGCTTTTTTTAGCTACATGTTAACCTTTAACTGCTTTATATTAAGGTAACACTCTAAATATTGTGAAATTCCTTATAAATTAACTTTAGAGTTTGTGTATACAAATCTATAAACAATCTTGAAGCCCTATAGTGTGACAATCGTAAGTTTTCCTCTGACAATTGTGGCATATTACATTCACGAGACACAAGAAAGTTCCAGGTGGCTCTTTTTACATGCTGACATTTTCATAATTTTAATGAAGAATGACAAAACTTGAAAGTTGGTTTTACTGATTTTATTTCTTAAACTTACAACGCATCACACGATGTAGACGCCGCTCAGCTCATGTACTCTGCGTTTTCATTAAGGCCCCGTAGTGCACAGTCTCACTTCACGTTTTGGTTACGATTGATCTACGTCACTTACTGTATTCGACAAGAAATGTTTCTTGTCAGTTTTGAATGGACGTCATTATGCGTCCACTTTAGCTTCTTTTGTAATAAGCGGCAAGTATCACCATTTGTTTTGTAGCTCTCCTCGTTTTCAACAAGTTGAAACGCTATGTCACTGTATGTACTATTATGTGTAATATTTTTTGTATTCTTTTCTAGGCGCTTTGATGAAGGGCTTTGACTGAAACGCGTCACCACAATAAAGGATTTACTGCCATCTGGATCTTCTTCATTTCAACAGCCTAACAAATATTATCAGAGTCATTTCTGTAAAGATTGTGATTATGGCTACATGCTTCCATCAAGACTTTAAAAATAAGTCTGATCTACAATCTTCTTTTTCTTAGCGTGTCGATGATAACCATTGTGAATCTTTGTTGTCAACGTAATGAGAAGTTTAGCCAGATCTGTGGCACTGTTATCATGGGATGCTTTGTCAGATGATGATGCTGATAAATGTGTTCACTATTTCATTAAGTAATCTTCTTGGTGGTATCTGGTGCTCCGTTAACAGTTCGAGAAAATGGACATTGTAATTTTAATCTTGAAGAGATGGTGGTCGAACTGTACGAATAAAGGCGTTGTTGTCGTGGGGGTCTTGAAAATTAACAGGCAGAAAATAGTGACTAAGAAGCTCAGCAACATAAACGAGAATGAATGTGCGAAAGAGGGCGGTAAAGAAGTTGTAACATGAAAATACACACATCCAAAAAAGTTTCCCCTCACTCCGGTTCCCAGAACTCCAGAAGACAGACGCAGTTCCAATCTTTCCACCAGGAAGGAGGTACACGGCTCGTGTTGTCTGTAGCTCAACCATGCCTAGACGGTCAATACCGCGGTTCGATTGCGTCCACATTGTTACTTTGTACCAGGAAGGACTCTCAACAAGGGAAGTGTTCAGGCGTCTCGGAGTGAACCAAAGCGATGTTGTTCGGAGATGGAGGAGGTACAGAGAGAACTGTCCATGACATGCCTCGGTCAGGCCGCCCAAGGGCTACTACTGCAGTGGATGACCGCTATCTGCGGCTCGGAGGAACCCTGACAGCCACGCCACCATGCTGAATAATGCTTTTCGTGCAGCTACAGGACGTCGTGTTCCGACTCTAATTGTGTGCAGTAGGTTGCATGATGCGCAACTTCACTCCTAACGTACATGGCGAGGACCATCTATGCAACCACGACACCATGCAGCGCGGTACGGTAGGCCCAACAACAAGCCGAATGGAGCGCTCAGGATTGGCATCACGTTCTCTTCACCGATGAGTTTCGCATATGCCTTCAACCAGACAATCGTCGGAGACGTGTTTGGAGGCATTCCGATCAGGCTGAACGCATTAGACACACTGTCCAGCGAGTGCAACAAGGTGGAGGTTCCCTGCTGATTTGGGGTGGCATTATGTGGGGCCGACGTACGCCGCTGGTGGTCATGGAAGGCACCGTAACGGCTGTAAAATACGTGAATGCCATCCTCCGCCCGATAATGCAAGCATATCGGCAGCACATTCGAGAGGCATACGTTTTCATTGACGACAATTCGCGCCCCTATCATGCACATACTGCGAATGACTTCCTTCAGAATAGCGACATCGCTCGACTAGAGTGGCCTTCATGTTCTCCAGACGTGAACCCTTTCGAACATGCCTGGGATAGATTGAAAAGGGCTTTTCATGGACGCCGTGACCCACCAACCACTCTGAGAAATCTACGCCGAATCGCTGTTGAGGAGTGGGACAATCTGGACCAACAGTGCCTTGATGAACTTGTGGATAGTATGCTACGATAAATACAGGGGTGCATCAATGCAAGAGGACGTGCTACTGGGTATTAGAGGTACTGGTGTGTACAGCAATCTGGACCACCACCTCTGAAGATCTCGCTGTATGGTGGTACAACATGTAATGTGTGGTTTCCACGAGAAATGAGAAGGGCGGAAATGATGTTTATGTTGATATATATCCAATTTTCTGTGCAGGTTCCGGAACTCTCGGAACTGAGGTGATGCAAAACTTGTTTTGATGTGTGTAAAATGCCTGAGTAAGCCATACGTCTGCTTCTAATTTCAACCACTTTTCGCTATAGTACGCCAGTACTTTCGTCTGCACTGAAGGGGTATAAGAGAAGAGATACTGGGAGCGCAATTTTCCTATAGGGCCTATATGTAGACTGATTTACGAGGAAGGTTTTTGTAAGTAATTGATAAATATATAATTGAAATTGTTTGAACTACGGTGAATTAAAGCCTCCGACCGCTGTGGAAACGATGCCATTGCCATCAAGTAGTGAACAGCAGAACTCCTTGGAATCGCGTTGGATCGTGCTGTGCTGTGTGCCAATTCTGCACTGACCAGTGTTATGTGGTGAAGGATGCTTCATATCATTGTTGCGTTACACAGGACGCTTCGTAACAGTTTCGCATAGCAGAGAGTGTTGTGTTCTGAAATGTGGCGGATAGTGCTTTGTACCAGTGTAGCGTGGCAGGGACTGCTTTGCAACAATGTTGCATTGAAGAGAGTGCTTCGCAACAAAGTTGCATTGCGAAGGGTGCTCTGTATCGAGGTTGCTTTGTACCAATGTTCCATGGCACTAGGTGTTTTGTACTGATTTTGTTTGGTAGAGGGTGATTCATACTAATGTTGTGCGGTAAAGAGTGATTCATTCCAATGTTTAGTGGTAGAAGGTGCGTCCTACCTATGTTGTGTGGCAGAGGGTGATTCGTAGCTGTACGGAAAATGCAGGTAAACGTCACACAGAAAATGTGGCTTGCGCCGAACGGGCGATGGGGTCGGGCAGACTGGAAGTCACGCACGATCGCAGCTTTCCTCATTCTCATGAATGTCACTTCACACGATAATGCAGTAGAAACAGTTTACATTCTTGCCTTCTGAGAACTTTGCTGGCAGACACTGCGCAAATAGTTTAAGTTACATGAAAGTGATGGTATTCAATTATGTACACTACTGGCCATTAAAATTGCTACACCACGAAGATGACGTGCTACAGATGCGAAATTTAACCGACAGGAAGAAGGTGCTGTGATATGCAAATGATTAGCTTTTCAGAGCATTCACACAAGGTTGGCGCCGGTGGCGAAACCTACAACGTGCTGACATGAGGAAAGTTTCCAACCGATTTCTCATACACAAACAGCAGTTGACCGGCTTTGCCTGGTTGATGCCTCGTGTAAGGAGGAGAAATGCGTACCATCACGTTTCCGACTTTGATGAAGGTCGGATTGTAGCCTATCGCGATTGCGGTTTATAGTATCGCGACATTGCTGCTCGAGTTAGTCGAGATCCAATGACTGTTAGCAGAATATGCCATCGGTCAGTTCAGGAGGGTAATACGGAACGCCGTGCTGAATCCCAACGGCCTTGTATCACTAGCAGTCGAGATGACAGGCAGCTTATCCGCATGGCTGTAACGGATCGTGCAGCCACGTCTCGATCCCTGAGTCAACAGATGGGGACGTTTGCAATACAACAACCATCTGCACGAACAGTTCGACAACGTTTGCAGCAGCATGGACTATCTGCTCGGAGACCATGGCTGCGGTTACCCTTGACGCTGCATCACAGACAGGAGCGCCTGTGATGGTGTACTCAACGACGAACCTGGGTGCACGAATGGCAAAACGTCATTTTTTTTTCGGATGAATCCAGGTTCTGTTTACAGCATCGTGATGGTCGCATCCGTGTTTGGCGATATCGAGGTGAACGCACATTGGAAGCGTGTATTCGTCATCGCGATACTGGCGTATCAGCCGGCGTGATGGTATGGGGTGCCATTGGTTACACGCCTCGGTCACGTCTTGTTCGCACTGACGGCACTTTGAACAGTGGAAATTACATTTCAGATGTGTTACGACCTGTGGCTCTACGCTTCATTCGATCCCTGCGAAACCCTACATTTGAGCAGGATAATGCACGACCGCATGTTGCAGGTCCTGTACAGGCCTTTCTGGATACAGTAAATGTTCGACTGCTGTCCTGGCCAGCACATTCTCCAGATCTCTCACCACCTGAAAACGTCTGGTCAATAGTAGCCGAGCAACTGGCTCGTCACAATACGCCAGTCACTACTCTTGATGAACTGTGGTACTGTGTTGAAGCTGCATGGGCTGCTGTACCTGTACACGCAATCCAACCTCTGTTTGACTCAATTCCCAGGCGTATCAAGGTCGTTTTACGGCCAGAGGTGGTTGTTCTGGGTACTGATTTCTCAGGATCTATGCACCCAAATTACGTGAAAATGTAATCACATGTCATTTCTAGTATAATATATTTGTCCAATGAATACCCGTTTATCATCTGCATTTCTTCTTGTTGTAGCAATTTTAATGGCCTGTAGTGTACATCTTAACTCTAACATGTCTGTGGCGGTGGATACTTGTTGCACTGCATCTATCATTGAAAGCTCTTCGTGTTTGGTCAGAAGGCTAGCTGCTTTCTGTAATAAAAAACTGAGTCAATGGATTCACGATGAACTTAAACAGGCGCTGTGGGACGTCCGCCCCGAACAAATACAACGACCAATAACGAACAAAACGGGATTAACAA
Source organism: Schistocerca nitens (assembly GCF_023898315.1). Taxonomy (NCBI): domain Eukaryota; kingdom Metazoa; phylum Arthropoda; class Insecta; order Orthoptera; family Acrididae; genus Schistocerca; species Schistocerca nitens. Next base: position 439,753,558 of record NC_064617.1, on the reverse strand, counting down.
AAAAGATGGATAGAGCGTGTGCCATGTAAGCAGGAGATCCTGGGTTCGAGTCCCTGTCGGGGCACACATTTTCAACTGTCCCCGTTGACGTATATCAACGCCTATATGCAACTAAGGGTATTCATTTCATTGTACTGATTCAGTTGTAATTTCATTATAGGTATCTAATTTCTCTTCGGTCATCCGAGCATACAAATCCCTATGTCATTATCTTCCTAGTCATTAAATAATTTTGCACGTGGTTGTATGAATGTGGGGTTATTCTTCTCTCTTTGTGAATGTGTCTGTAACGTTACGAGGTCCATTGAAGGAGGGTTTCTATCTACTTCCTCAATAATAAATTATTTCAGTTTCCATCTAAACTGGGTTTCTTACATCGTCGTTATTTTTAAACGTTTTGTTCTTATGTTAACTCGCACATGTGCTCACTTAGACCTTCTTCATGAAAGAACCTCGTTTGAGTGATGTACATTCATTCATGAGAACGTACGAACTGCCTCCAGCAGAAACATCATATCTCAATTATCATCGAATGTTTCAGCTACATAAGGAGAGTATGAGTTGCAGTGCGGGATGAGACTTTGTCCTTAAATGAGTGATTTTCAGTTGAAGTATTGCAGACATACTGTGCAGATTGGTTCAAATGGCTCTGAGCACTATGGGACTCAACTGCTGTGGTCATAAGTCCCCTAGAACTTAGAACTACTTAAACCTAACTAACCTAAGGACAGCACACAACACCCAGCCATCACGAGGCAGAGAAAATCCCTGACCCCGCCGGGAATCGAACCCGGGAAACCGGGTGTGGGAAGCGAGAACGCTACCGCACGCCACGAGATGCGGGCACTGTGCAGATCCTTGTGCTTTGTGCATATCATTACTACAGAGTTTCGGATAACTTAAGGATCAAAGTAACTTTTGCCCGACGTGTCACTGCCTAGTAGCGTACACTATGTGATCAAAAGTATCCAGACACTTGGCTGAAAATGACTTCAAGTTCATGGCGCCCTCCATAGGTAATGCTGGAGGTCGGTCGATGAGGCCTGGCACGAAGTCGGCGTTCCAAAACATCTCAAATGTGTTCTGTAGGATTCAGGTCAGGACTCAGTACAGGCCAGTCCATTACAGGGATGTTATTATCGTGTAACCACTCCGCTACAGGCCGTGCATTATGAGCAGGTGCTCGATCGTGTTGAAAGATGCAGTCACCATGCCCGAATTGCTGTTCATGAGTGGGAAGCAAGAAGGTACTTAAAACACCAATGTAGGCCTGTGCTGTGGTAGTGTCACGCCAAACAACAAGGGGTGCAAGTCCCTCCATGATAAACACCATCGCACAATAACACCACCCCGAATTTTACTGTTGGCACTACACACGCTGGCAGATGACATTCACCGGGCATTCGCCATACCCACACCTTGCTTTCGGATCGCCACATTGTGTACCGTGATTCGTCACTCCACACAACGTTTTTCCACCGTTCAATCGGCCAATGTTTATCCTCCTTACACCAAGCGAGGCGTCGTTTAGCATTTACTGGCGTGATGTGTGGCTTTTGAGCAGCCGCTTGAACATGAAATCCACGTTTTCTCACCTCCCGCCTAACTGTCGTGGTACTTGCAGTGGATCCTGATGTAGTTTAGAATTCTTGTGTGATGGTCTGGATACATGTCTGCCTATTTCACATTACGATCCTCTTCAACTGTCGGCGGTCTCTGTCAGTCAACAGAAGAGGTCGGCCTGTACGCTGTTCTGCTGCACGTGTCCCTTCACGTTTCCAATTCACTATCACATAAGAAACAGTGGACCTAGGCATGTTTAGGAGTGTGGAAATCTCGCGTACAGACCTGTGACACAAGTGACATCCAATCACCTGATCACGTTGGAAGTCCGTGAGTTCCGCAGAGCGCCCCATTCTGCTATCTCACGATGTCTGACAACTGAGGTCCCTGATGAGTACCTGGCAATAGGTGGCAGCATAATGCACCTAGTATGAAAAACGTATGTTTTTGGAAGTTTCCGGATACTTTTGATGACATAGTGTAGCTCGATGAAACGTCGACCATGTACAGAACGAGCTGCTGCAGTATCTACAGAAGATATCTCGAAGAAATACGCAATGAGACGAACGGAAATGACAATTTTGCTCAGAGACAATGATTACACTGAAGTCACCACGATTCATGATGGTTTCCTAGACAATTCAAAAGGCGGGACGTGGTTCTTTATGGATACGAGCTCACCACAGATAGAAACGGTAGGGCGTTCCATTCCTCCCGTTTTATTCCTCCACTAGCGCGGATGACAACTGCTGGATGGTCGCTGGTGCATGTGGACGTGCTACAGTGCATCCCTCACTGTTCCTTGGGCTTTAACTCGGAGGAACTGTTAGACCAGGGCATTCGCCGAATATTCTCTCGTTCCAAGAGCTCCTCCAAATGGTTCAAATGGCTCTGAGCACTATCTGACTCAACATCTGAGGTCATCAGTCCCATAGAACTTAGAACTACTTAAACCTAACCAACCTAAGGACATCACACACATCCATGCCCGAGGCACGATTCGAAACTGCGACCGTAACGGTCGTGCGGTTCCAGACTGTAGCGCCTAGAACCGTTCGGCCACTCCGGCCAGCAGAGCTCCTCCACCAGCGAAGTTCGATGAGCTCTTACTTTGTAATCCATAAAAATCAAGAAAAGACGCACACTGGTAAGGAGTACTGTTTTGCAGTAACATTATCCGGTGAATGTACGGTGTTCAAAAGTTTTCTGGTCTGTCTGCACGTGCAACATTTTGCTACCTCACACCATAACACCTGTACCACCAAAAAGATCATGTTCGGCAATGTCCTTGGGTACATTACGTGTTCCCATCTCGCGCCATATGAGGGTACTTCTAGAATCCTCTTAGGAAGTGTAAGTTTGTTTTTGAAATAATGTGACGTACATGTTTCTCTCATTTCTAATTTCTATCAGTTAATCAAGTTTCATCGAGATACGTTATTTGCGAATGACACGTGATATGAAAACTACTTTATCCTTAAATTTTGCATAACAGTGGACAATGAGTGGTACATCAACACTGATAGGTTGCATAAGATCTGTTGGAGGTTTAGGTTGCAAAGGTAAATTACGCTTTTTTACTCTGTCGCACTACGACGAAGTTGTTCCGCAGCCGCACATTCATTATTAAATGTCAGATCGTATTAGTGTTTGCTAGTAGTAAAATTTTTCTTGTAAAGAGGAATTTTTTCAAAACATTAAAACCGAAGTCATGACATGCTGTGTACTCACAGGTTAAAGTTTAAACGTTTGTGACCACTTTCAGTGTTAGGCGTCCTCACCCAGTGGTTACATGTGCTAAGTTTAATATCTCTCGGTCGTAATGCTTCTAATTTTTGTCATACTGAACTTTTAACTATATTTTGTTCCACCGAAGAGTACTTGTGCCATCTGAGACATATGGACTACGTTTCAGCCCAGGTTATTCAGAATCAGTAAAACGTAATCTTCCAATCACTCCCATGAGCGATATTGGACATTCCGGTCTCAAAGACTTAAAAAAAAAAAAGATTAGGAATTGTTATTTGAGTCGAAACAGCCAGCTGCTGTTTGGAGATAAATGAAGTTCTAGCGTTATCTGAAGCTCAAATTTATGAGACGCGGCGGAGTTTTATGTTACGGATCTTCGCGAAACGGCTGTTTTGCTACTGCCTCCGTAAATTATGGCCAATCAAGCAGGAGGAAAGCAGTCTCCATGTAGCGACATATTTATTAGGAGTACATTGTAGCCTCTATAAAGCGCCAGGGAAATAGCCAGAAAAGACGTGGAAAAAAAGTGAAATACTCCATATTCTCAAGTTATGTGACGGCATTGTTACGATTACAAGCTACTGAAAATAGATAATGGAGCTGGGAGTCCGGCAAAATAACCATTCCAAGTAGGCAGTGAATCACACATGAGCAACAGTTGTGGCGTCTATTGTTTAATGGTAGTTGATGTTCTTTAAGGTCACCAGAGAACTGCCTAGCCTCGCCCTTCTTAGTTTGACCGGCCAAAATATTAACCATCCCATTCAAGTAGCACATTGACCGCATTGGAGCGCTGTCGCTACTGCACAATGCTATCTGGTGATCCACCACTGTCATGACAGCGAAATGGCGTGTATGTTCTAGTAGGTTGTGTGGAAAGAGGGCAGTAAATTGAGTCAATGTCGAGATATGACGGAATGGCAGAAACGTGCTATAGTGTTCTGATGCGCCCATGTCCACAACATGAAAATTTTTTCCGTAAGGATAGAAGCTGAAGCACTTAAATAAAATCTGTGCCACAGCCAAGACTTGAACCAGGATTTTCTGCTTAATAGGCACATATGCTAGTCACTATGTCATCATAGCATTCTGGCTATCACAGCTGGACGAACTACAGTAATCCATGCAGATGTTATAGCCACAATGCTGCGGTGATGTAGAGGTTAGTACACCTGCCTAGTAAGCAGCAGACCTATGTTCAAGTCCAAGCCAAGGCACAAATTTTAATACATTGCTTGAGCTTCTTTCCTTACAGAAGATAAAGATGAGACTCATACGTTTCCAGCAAAATGTAATTCCATCAGGTCAGTGAATAAATTTGTAAAATTTGTTAGTACAGAAACGTGGACCATCCAGTTGTCCACGAAGAATGATTTAACTGAGTTGCGAAAGCGAGGTCGGCACTTCACAACGCAACACAAGAAAAGAGTCGCTTCAAACTACATAGATGAATGAGCGGCGCTGGCGAAGCCACGCCCAGAAACGTATTGCTAAACCGCCACAACAGTTATCTTCGGCTTACGGCCGAGCACAGGGCTGCTCAGCCCAGTTCGCGATCATCGACTGAAAAGACAGCGTCGTCTTCTAGTCACCAGCTATGTGATCATTGTATTAGGCAGAACTCTATGTGACATCATCATCATCATCATCATCATTTAAGACTGATTATGCCTTTCGCGTTCAGTCTGGAGCATAGTCCCCCTTATAAAATTCCTTCACGATCCCCTATTCAGTGCTAACATTGGTGCCTCTTCTGATGTTAAGCCTATTGCTTCAAAATCATTCTTGAACGAATCCAGGTACCTTCTCCTTGGTCTACCCCGACTCCTCCTACCCTCTACTGATGAACCCATGAGTCTCCTGGGTAACCTTGCTTCTCCCATGCGTGTAACATGACCCCACCATATAAGTCTGTTCGCCATGACTGCTACATCTATAGAGTTCATCCCCAGTTTTTCTTTGATTTCCTCATTGTAGATACCCTCCTGCCATTGTTCCCATCTACTAGTACCTGCAATCATCCTAGCTTCTTTCATATCCGTAACCTCAACCTTATTGATAAGGTAACCTGAATCCACCCAGCTTTCGCTCCCATACAACAAAGTTGGTCGAAAGATTGAACGGTGCACAGGTAACTTAGTCTTGGTACTGATGTCTTCTTGCAGAAGAGAGTAGTGGTAGCTGAGCGCTCACTGCATCAGCTTTGCTACACCTCGCTTCCAGTTCTTTCACTATGTTGCCATCCTGTGAGAATATGCATCGTAAGTACTTGAAACCGTCCACCTGTTCTAATTTTGTTCCTCCTATTTGGCACTCAATCCGTTTATATCTCTTTCCCACTGAGATTAGTTTCGTTTTGGAGATGCTAATCTTCATACCATAGTCCCTACATTTCTGATATAACTCTGAAATATTACTTTGCAAACTTTCAATCGAATCTGCCTTCACAACTAAGTCATCCGCATATGCGAGACTGCTTACTTTGCTTTCACATATCTTAATCTCACCCAGCCAGTCTATTGTTTTCAACATATGATCCATAAATAATATGAACAACAGTGGAGACAGGTTGCAGCCTTCTCTTACCCCTGAAAATACTCTGAACCATGAACTCAATTTACCGTCAACTTTAACTGATGCCTGACTATCTATATAAAGACCTTTAGTTGCTTGCAAAAGTTTGCCTCCTATTCCATAATCTCGTAGAACAGACAATAACTTCCTCCTAGGAACCAGGTCATACGCCTTTCCTAGATCTATAAAGCATAGATACAATTCCCTGTTCCACTCGTAACACTTCTCCATTATTTGCCGTAAGCTAAAGATCTGGTCCTGAGAACCTCTAAGAGGCCTAAACGCACACTGATTTTCATCCAATGTGTCCTCAACTAATACTCGCATTTTCCTTTCAACAATACCTGAGAAGATTTTACCCACAACGCTGATTAAAGAGATGCCTCTGTAGTTGTTACAATCTTTTCTGTTTCCATGTTTAAAGATTGGTGTGATTACTGCTTTCGTCCAGTCTGATGGAACCTGTCCCGAGTCACACGCCACTTCAGTTATCCTGTGTAGCCATTTAAGACCTGACATTCCACTGTATTTGATGAGTTCCGACTTAATTTCATCCACCCCAGCCGCTTTATTGCACTGCAATCTATTGACCATTTTCTCCACTTCCTCAAATGTGATCCTAATTCCATCATCATTCCTATCCCATAGTACATCGAAATATGAAACATTACTATGTGACAGTTATCGTTAAATGTACCCTGAGTGAGACTTGTCATTTGTCTGTATCAGCTGAAGCGTTAATGTTCAGGGAGAGTTGCAAATACTCATGACATTCCTGTGGAAGTGGATTGTACAAAGTTAAGTAATTCTTCTTATATATGTTACAATAAAGTGAACTAATATTTTATGTGTAGTAGTATCCGCTCAGTCTCCTCCCAGATCAAAATAAAGAACTCACCGTTGTACCGACGAGTATATTTTCATCTGGTACAACACCACAACAGCGTAAGAACAGTGGTCATTAGAAATTACTAACCGACAGGGAGCGGAGACAAGTGCCATCCGTTGGCAGCAACAGTCGCTTTCAAGCGCGTCAGGTCCATCTCAAACTGTTTCCGAGCTAAGACTGTGGAGGGAACTTAACGCAAGGAACATTTTCAGGCGCGTAGGTGGCAGTCTCCGCAGTGTAGGGGTAACCTTGTCTGGCTGCTATGCAGGGGAATCGGGTTCTATTCCTGATACTGTGAGGGGATTTTTTACTTGTTGAGAGGACTGATATAGGGTGCACTCAGCGTCGTGAGGTCAACTGACAAACTATGTGAGAAGTTGTTATGTCCGCACTATAACACAACAAATATTCCGTGATAACCAAATTTATTTGACCTTCTGTCACTCAAAACAAAACTTAAGTTCGACTACACAACACTTCGCTGGCTGTAGCGCCAAGGAGAAATCAGAGTCACTAGTAGATAATATAAGTCCAAACCACTGCCAACCAGTCGATACCGACGAGTCGTAAGTTTCCAGCCAGGGAGGCCACAGTATGGTTCGGTCGTCGTATATCCAGCAGCCAGGTAGTAACACAGTCATCGACGAAGATTGAACTGGTTAAACGGGCTCAGGGAGCTCGTTTAAATCCGCAGGTCCGGCCAATCAGAGTGTTGGTAGATGGCGCCCTTATACGGTTGCTCACTCTGGTGGCAAGGGCAGCGCCGCCAGGGTAATCCGTATCGATAGTGGTGTGTACGCTGCCGCTAACCCCGCGACGACGCGTTCGCTTGAGCCAGTTGTTGACATCGTGTGCGGCGCCAGCGGTACTCGCTGTGTGCCGCGCGTGTTGTAGCACGCCGCGCCGAGTTCACGGCTGCTGTGCGGCGGCCGATACGACAGAAGTAATGGTTCTAAGGTCAGGACAGCCGACAGTGGCCGGGATAGCGGCTGCCTCTCTATACCACATCCAGCTACGCCATTAGAAGAGGAAGCCACGGCGGTCGGTCGCTCCCAACTGGCGCACCACGACCAGTAACCGGAGCTTCAAGAACCCTCGCAAGAGGCCATTGCTCATAAAGGGTTGTAAAGCTGATCATCCGGAACTTTATCACCACTTACCTAATAGCCGGTAGCTCGGATAACAGTGAATTTGCAAGAGGAGCTCACACTCCTCAGGGGCATTCTTAAAGCGAATCGATATTATCAGCAGTAAATTCACAGAGCGTTCACTGTGAATTCTAGAACGCAATTACGTGATCTTGAAGAAGAAAGTAATATCTTCATATCAAGAGCGTTTTGTCTACGTGTGTGCTCTTCCCTCGAAGGCGAGCCATATTCTCGAGAAAACCGTGTTAAGGTGATCTCGCGGTCTGCTACGAAGATTGCACCTTTGCTCGTATTCAGTGAAGCAAGATTTATTGTTTCCTATGGCGGTCGTGTATCACATTCCTTGCAGAAATTGTTCAGTCGTATGTGGGTTGGACAGCACCTTAATCATAGTTGCGTGGAACACCGAAGATACACACGCTTACTATGGCCAGACAAGTCGGCTGTGGCAAAACATTATATAGGTACGGGTCATTCGATGAACTACAGTGACGTGAAGATTTTAACACCCACCTCTTCATTTTCGGATTCTATTCTCAAGGAAGACGTAGAAATTAGATTAACTGATGACTCAATAAAAGGGGGTAAAAAAAATGGTTCAAATGGCTCTGAGCACTATGGGACTCAACTGCTGTGGTCATAAGTCCCCTAGAACTTAGAACTACTTCAACCTAACTAACCTAAGGACATCACACACATCCATGCCCGAGGCAGGATTCGAACCTGCGACCGTAGCGGTCTCACGGCTCCGGACTGCGCGCCTAGAACCGCGAGACCACCGCGGCCGGCAAGGGGGTAAAAGTTTTAATTTGGATAAGACATGGAATCCGTCTCTTGCTATAACTGAATTTCACAGAAGTCGTCCAGGTGTTACCGCCACCGGATATCCACCGATAAGCGAATCGAATGTCTGAACGGTTCCACAGCAGGTGGCATGTGTGTGTCAGTGTACCTTTTGTTTGCCGACCAGCAAAGAAAATGGCTCTGAGCACATTGGGACTTAACATCTATGGTCATCAGTCCCCTAGAACTTAGAACTACTTAAACCTAACTAACCTAAGGACATCACACAACACCCAGTCATCACGAGGCAGAGAAACTCCCTGACCCCGCCGGGAATCGAACCCGGGAACCCGGGCGCGGGAAGCAACAACGCTACCGCACGACCACGAGCTGCGGACATGAGCGGACCAGCATACGCAGCATCGCCGGTGTGCGGCATATAAGGCCGCGCTTCGCACCTTGTACTGTGCCGCTGCCAGCCCTTCCCTGTCCGTGGGGCAGGCGAATGAAATTACAATTAAGAGGAAAAAAAAAAAAACTTGTCGTCATTCTTGCAGTTTGCTCTGAAGATGGCCGGATGATACGCGGCTGCATACCATAAATTTAGTGGATTAACAAAAATCTTACTTTTTTGAACCTATATCTGTAGACAGCGGCTCATAAAGAGACACCCGTACTCGCTCCCACAGCCGGCGTGCCAGGTACGCGCAGCAGTTAGCGAGTACTCAGCAACGACTCGGGGCACGTCATTCCTTGCCACGTTAAGCTGGGGGTAGGACGTCTTAACTTGTACAGAACTTGTAACTAGTGTTCATATTGGAGCAGGTAAGGCACCACAGGACATTTTAATTTCCATTGTCTCTGATTTTACAAGTAATTTCATAAAACTTTGTCATTATGACCAGGAAGGATTCAGGATTCACACTCATAGCAGCGGAAGTTCAAAAACAGCAAAATAATTTTTTTTTACATGTGAAATTTCACCATTCTTTCACTTACTGTTTGCTGCATTTGTTGCTATAGGTACACTTTTCTTCATAAGTAAGAGAGATACTGCGATGAATTTTGCACTGCTTATTAAATACAGACTCCTTAATGAAAAACTCTAGAATTTTCGAAATTTATTAAAATCTGTGGTAAAAACTGAGATAATTAACTGTAAAACTTGAGCTTTTTCTAAAGATGAAGTTTAGAATGCAACAGCTCATTCATTTTTTCATAAATTAAGTAATTTCTAGAGTTTCACACACCTGTAAGTATGGTTTGTATGCTGTGTGAAAGTTCATAGAAGAATTTCTCTTATCTATGAAGAAAAGTGTACTTATACCAACAAATACAGGCAATAGTAAGTGAAAAAATGATGAAATTTCACATGTAAAAATTATTTTGTTATGTTTTTGAACTTCCACAGCTATGAGTGTGAATCCTGAATCCTTCCTGGTCATGCTGACAAAGTTTTATGAATTTATCTGTAAAAGTATAGACAATGGAAATTAAAATGTCCTGTGGTGCCTCTCCTGCTCCAATTCGGACGTCCTACCTCCCTTAAGGTCACGCGGCGTGATACATGATCTCCGGAGCGAAAAAAACTACCCATAAAGTGTCAACAACTCGGTCTTGTACTTATCCCTGTATTCTTACCACATATGTGCCAGTTCAGTCTGTTGACGATCTAGGGGTGAAGCGGGATTGTGTTAGATGTTCATCTTCGGTTGGATTTCTCATAGTATTGGGACGGAGGAATGGAGCTGTGTCTTACACAAAGATTTGCAGTGTTTCACAATGTTCATTGTTTGTGTAAGGGTAGCCACCCGAAAGTTCTTATTGTGCGACAAACTCTTAACTTGTACAGAACTTGTAACTGGTGTTCATATTAACGCTTTGCAGATTTGAAAAAAAGCTGGCTTTCCAAATTTCGAGCACACATATGATTTACGGAACTGTATTAGATCTTTCGTATCATTTACTTCCTCAGTTGTTGGAAATACTGTGATATTGACTTTTCAAGGATTATGTCACAGATCGTTACATTTTCCATGAAGCATTCCAACCTGAGGTCTACTTGAGCAGTCAGAAACTTTTACTTCCAAAACTAAATTGCTTCTGAAAGGAAAACGTAAACAGGTATCGTCAACAACCTCATCACTTATTCCACGAGGTAAAACAAAGTCATAGTGATATAATAATACAATAACAGTAATAATGATAATAATAATAATAATAATAGGGCTCTCGATAGTCTTTCTTTTATGGAACATATGATTTTGTAAGCAGTATTTAGCGTGTAGTACACGGCACCAAGTGTTTTTTTGTTACTCGTACCAAATGGCTTTTTTTCTATCAACCGCGGTCGGGGTAGAGCATTTAATCGAAAGGAAGATAGTGAAACAAAAATTTTTAGAATTGGGGGGAAAGAATAGAAACACAGATCTTACTGTTTCGTAAGTAAAGGGAAAATAGATGGTCGGCCGGAGTGGCCAAGCGGTTCTAGGCGCTACAGTCCGGAACCGCGCGACCGCTACGGTCGCGGGTTCGAATCCTGCCTCGGGCATGGCTGTGTGTGTTGTCCTTAGGTTAGTTAGGTTTAAGTAGTTCTAAGTTCTACGGGAGTTATGACCTCAGCAGTTGAGTCCCATAGTGCTCAGAGCCATTTGAACCATTTTTTTGAAAATAGATGATCTGGGAACGAAGTTATAAAACATCCTGTACTGCGTGTCTGTTTGTTTAGGCCTTTATCGACGTGCGAAACACCTTCTTTTAAAAGACACACGTCGACACCCAATAGTCGTGTGCCTGACAGGTGTCCAATCGCAGTGTGATTACTAAAAAGAGATAAAAGAGCGGACCCAGTTTCTGGTGTGGCGACAGGGATGCAACCCAATTCCGCGATAAATGACGAAATAATTGTGTGTTTCACGACAAATGTGTCTGTATGCGCTTGCTTGTAGTCTACACCCATTACATGTTCTGGTTTCCTTCGAACTGACACTGACCTCACAGGTCTGTGTGTGCGTGGTGGAGCAGGATACGAGTTGGGTTTGCCAGGATATTTCTTCTAGTGAAAGGCAGCTGCCATTCCATGCCTCTCATTGGTTACGTCCTTTCAGAGATACTCAAGAAGCACCTAGGACGCAACTCACAGTTTACATTTGTCAGTTCTCTCTCCTCCTTTCTGAACTCCACACGTAGTTCTCCTGCATAATTTTCTTTACTAGCAGTTTTGGGACAACGATAATGCCCAACAGCTAAGTCATAACCTGTACAGGTTAATTAAAAACGTAATTTTCCCTTTTCACCTGAGTGGGCACTATTATGCAGCTTCCTCGTCGGTTAAAACCACGTGCCGCATAGTGGCTGGAAAGAATTGGTCACTGATCTAGTCCCTTGCTACACTCGGTTTAACCAGCAAACTTCATAACTGAAAACTCAGCTTCAGATTATATCACTGATTCGGGAAGCCCTACAAGCAGAGGTGAAGGTGCTAAGAGGGTCCAGTTAGTTGTTGTTGGGAGTCTTCAGTATGATAATGACTTGATGCGGCCCTCCACGCCAGTCTACACTGTACAAGGCTTTAACTCTGAAAACTACTGCAACCTGAATCTATTTGAACTTGCTTACTATAGACAAGCCTTCGTCTCCCTCTGAAATTTTTACCTTCCCGCACCTACTTCCATTATCAAACTGCCAATTCCTTGATGGCACTGGATACATCCTATCAAGTAAAACCATATTTCAGTAAAGCTCTGTCATAAACTTCTGTTCTCTCTCACTTGATTCAGTACTCCTAGATTAGTAATCTGATCTACCTTTCTAATAGTCAGCATTTTTCTGAACCATCACATTTGAAAAGCTTCTATACATTTCTCCTCTGAACTATTTATTGGCAACATATCACTTTCGTACAAAGCTACAATCCAGAAAATATTAAAAAAATAGCAACTTATAAATAAATGTTCAAAGGTAACAAATTTCTCTGTATAAAAAGCGCTGTTGCCAGTCTGCACCTTACATCTTTCTACTTCTGCTATCGTCAGTTATTTTGTTTACTAAAAGATTATCTACTACTTTTAGTGCCTCAATTCCTTACCTAACTCCCTCTGCATTACGTGACCTAATTCGACTACATTACGTTACCCTCCACTTTCATATTGTAGCTCCTTTTCAAGACACTGTACATTCCTTTCAGCTGATCTTCCAAGTCTTTGCACTTCATACACAGTTAAAATGTGTCGGCAGGTCACAAAGTTTTTATTTCTTCTCCTTCAATTTTAATGTCTGTTCATATGTCTCCTTTTTGTAAGTCTGTAAATGCTATAGAATGCTGGCCCTTCCTCGTTTCCTTCCTGGACAAAGTCAGATGCCGAATTTTCACATTTCTCAGAAATGAGAAATGTGAGGAGACGCAGTTATTACAAATTCGTCAGAATACAGTACAAAGAGTAAAGTGGAGCTGCGGTACTCACTGCGGTGCGCCTTGTCGGCTGGGTCCCTCCTCAGCACCACGCGGCGCTTGGCTCCTGGCCGGGGACCTGCAACAGAAACAGGCCATAATTGTCAGTAGCCCAAGAACAGAGGCAAGAATAAAATATCTAAAATCGCAGATTCTATTAGTGAACTCCAGTTCGTAGCAGACGTGTGTGCGTTCATGGTTTCATTTTGTTGAGGGGTTGGTGTTACAGTTTTTTCCTATCTCTCTCTCTCTCTCCCCCCCCCCCCCCAGATTATAACTTCTCCACCGCGCAAAACACCCATTCCTTCCCTCTCCCTCCCCCTTCCCAACGCTCACCACACACACACACACACACACACACACACACACACACACACACTTACTTTTAATGAGCCACTGATGCCTACGATTGGAAATTGGACAGGTCACACCAATATTCAAGAAATGTAGTAGGAATAATCCACTAAATTACGGGGTCGTATCATTGAAGTCGACCTGCAAGCAGGATTTTTGAACATGCATTGTGTTCGAACATCATGAATTACCTCGAAGAGAACGGACTAATGACACACAGTCAACACAGATTTAGAACACGTCGTTCTTGTCAAACACGACTAGATCTTTGAACACTCGAAGTGCTGAGTGCTATTGACAAGGGATTTCACATTGCCGGCCGCGGTGGTCATGCGGTTCTAGGCGCTCAGTCCGGAACCGCGCGACTGCTACGGTCGCAGGTGCGAATCCAGCCTCGGGCATGGATGTGTGTGATGTCCTTAGGTTAGTTAGGTTTAAGTAGTTCTAAGTTCTAGGGGACTGATGACCACAGATGTTAAGTCCCATAGTGCTCAGAGCCATTTGAACCATTTTTGGATTTCACATTGATTCCGTATTTCTTGATTTCCAGAAGGCAGTACCACACAAGCAGCTTGTAGTAAAATTGCGTGCTTATGGAATAACGTCTCACTTATGTAACTGGATTTGTGATATCCTCTCAAAGAGGTCACAGCTCGTAGTAATTGAATGAAACTCATCGAGTAAAAGGAAGTGATTTTTGGCGTTCTCCAACGTTGTGTAATAGGCCTTCAGCTCTTCCTTATCTGTATAAAAGATTTAGGAGACAATATGAGCAGCCGTCTTAAGTTGTTTGCAGATGATGCTGTTGTTTATCGTCTAATAAAGTCATCAGAAGATCAAAACACATCGAAAAACGATTGAGAAAAGATATTTGCATGGGGCAAAAATTGGGAATTGACAATAAATAATGAAAAGTGTGAGGTCGTCCACATGAGTACTTAAAGGAATCCATTAATCATCGGTTACACGATAAATCAGTTAAATATAAGGACCGTAAATTCAACTAAATACCTAGGAGTTACAATTACGAATAACTTAAATTGGGAATAAAACATAGAAAACGTTGTACGGAAGGCAAACCAAAGATTGCGTTTTATTGGCAGCGAACTTAGCAAATGTAACAGATCTACTAAAGGGACTCCGTACACTACGCTTGTCCATCCTCTTTTGGAGTACTGTTGCGCGGTCTGGATCCTTAGCAGATAGGATGAACGGAGTATATCGAGAAAGGTTAAAGAAGAGCAACACATATTGTATTATCGCGAAAGAGGGGAGAGTGTAACTGACATGACACAGGATTTGGGGTGGACGTCATTAAAACAAAGGCGTTTTTCGTTGCGGCGGAATCGTCTCACGAAGTTTCAATCACCAACATTCTCGTCCGAACGCAAAAACATTTTGTTGACGCCGACCTACATGGGGAGAAACGATCACCATGATAAAATAAGGGAAATAGGAAGTTGCACGGAAATACATAGGTTTTTTCGGAGCGCTGTTCTGCCACGGACTAAACTGTGATCCACCGAGTATCCGTGTAGATGTATGTAGATGTAGATATATGGATGAATGTAAACGCATACTATCTGTGGGCCACTCCAGGTCACAGTTCCCTACACGTTTCGGATATAAAAGGGAAGTATGAGTGGGATGACACATTTGGAAGCAGCCTACAGAAGTTGTGGGAAACATAGACCTCCGTGAGGGCGTCTCTAAGTGGAGGCAATGTGCGAGCTGATACAAAAAAGTGATAATCCACACACTATGCAACCATTCTGACATACAGGATGAATCCGCTATGATGTAGTAGTGAGGTAGTTATGTCAGTTTAAAGTAAGAGGCCCCAGTCAGGGAGCGATCAAGTTGGAAGCTATAAACGGCAATCTTACTTATACCTGTGACAGGTTGTAGGGGAAACAGGACTGAGGGAGTAGGAATGATGGAATGATAGAGGAGAAACGCTAATTTAATTCTGCAATACGTTTTACATTGTAACAACTAATACCCTTTCAAGGATCACTACTAGAGGAGATATACCTGTAAAAGACCCGGAGACAAAGGAAGATTCCAGTTGGGTTTCATCATGGTCAGATACAGTTTCCAAAACCAGATGTCGGATTGTAAAGCGTGTCCAGGAGCAGATATAGACTCAGATCACAGTGTAGTAATGGTGAAGAGTAGCTCGAAGTTTAAGAAAATCGTCTGAAAAAAAAATCGTTGTGGAATGAAATGGGGTACTGAAGTACTGGGAAATGATGAGACAAGTTTGGTGTTCGCTAAGGATGTGGATACTGCGATAAAGAATACCAAAGTAGGCAGGTCAGTAGGTAGGTCAGTTGAAGGGGAGTTAACGTCTCTACAAAAGGACAATTATATTTTGGAAAGATGAATATTGGTACAAAGAAGCTAACAGTGAAGAAATCTTGGGTAACAGAATAAACACGAAGTACAAAGTACTCAGGGAATGACAGGAATAAAGAAATACAGCACTTAGGAATAAAATAAACAAAAAGACGAAATGGCAACAAGAAAAATGTGAAGAAATCGAAAAAGAGATGATCTTTGGCTCAAATGGTTCAAATGGCTCTGAGCACTATGGGACTCAACTGCTGTGGTCATAAGTCCCCTAGAACTTAGAACTACTTAAACCTAACTAACCTAAGGACAGCACACAACACCCAGCCATCACGAGGCAGAGAAAATCCCTGACCCCGCCGGGAATCGAACCCGGGAACCCGGGCGTGGGAAGCGAGAACGCTACCGCACGACCACGAGATGCGGGCGATGATCTTTGGAAGTAGTGACTTAGCACATAGAAAAGTCATGAAGGTGAGAGTGGTAACATTAAGAATGTAATGGGAATACCATTGTTAACGCAGAGGAGAGAGCGGGTAGGCGGAAAGAGTACATTGAAGGCCTCTATGAGGGGGAGGAATTGTCAGATGACGTGACAAGAAGAAGAAACTGGAGTCGATGTGGAACAAATAAGGGATCCAGTATTAGATACAGAGTTGAAAAGAGCTTTGTAAGACTTAAGGCCAAATAACGGAGAAGGAATAAATAACATTCCATCCCAATTTCTAAAATCATTGGGGGATGTTGGGACCAGACGACTGTTCAAGTTAGTGTGTAGAATCTATAAGACTGGCGAGATACCATCAGACTTCCTGAAAAACATAAACCGTACAATTCCGAAAATAGTAAGGGCACATAAGCAGATAAATGCCGGAACTACCGCACAATCAGTTTAACAGCTCATGATCCAATGTGCTTATAAGAATAACATACAGAAGATTAGAAACGGAAATTGACTACATAAATCGAGGATGTGTTGGATGATCACTTTTACTTTAGTTAATCCTGACGTTGCTCTTCGTCATAGAAGCAGGATTGGAGAAAAATCAAGATACGTTCATAGAATTTTTCGACCTAGAAAAAATGTTCGACATTATAAAATGGTGCAATTAGTCACAAATTCTGAGAAAAATAACAGTAAGCAGTAGGGAATGATAGGTAATTTGCAATATGTACAAGAACCGCGAGGGATGGAACAGCTAAATTGAAAGATCAAAAACGAACTGCTCGGATTAAAAAGGAGGTAAGACAAGGACGTAGACTTTCTTCCCTACGGTGCAATCTATACATCGAAGAAGCTATGTCAAAAGAAAGGTTCAAGAGGAGGATTAAAATTCAGGATGAAAGGATGTCGGTGATAAGATTCAATGACGACTTTGCTATCCTCAGTAAAAATGAAGAAAAATTAAAGATCCTACTGTACAGAATGAACAGTCTAAGGAGTGTACACTGAAGCAAAAAAAAAAAAAAAAAAAAAAAAAAAAAACTGGTGTAGGCATGCATGACAAGCAGAATACGCCGCTACTTTCGGTAGCGCCTGTATAAGACAACAAGTGTCTGGCGCAGTTGTTAGATCAGTTACTGGTGCTATAATGGCAGGTTATCAAGGTTTACCTGAGTTTGAACGTGGTGTTATAGAAAGAGTATGAGTGATGGGATACATCATCTCCGATTTAGTGATGATGTGGGGATTTTTCCGTACTACATTTTCGCGAGTGTACCGTGAATATAAGGAATCTCGTAAAACATGAAATCTGCGACATCGCTGCGGCCGGATAAAAATCCTGAAAGAACAGGAGCAACGACGACTGAAGAGAATCGTTCAACGGCACAGAAGTGCAAACCATGTGACAGCGTGCGAACAATTCAGTGAAACATCATCGATATGGGCTTTCGGAGCCGAAGGCCCACTCGTGTACACTTGATGACTGCACGATACAAAGCTTTACGCCTTACTTGTGGCCGTCAACACCGGCATTGGACTGTTGATGAGTGGAAACATGTTGCCCGTTTGGACCAACCTCGTTTCAAGTTGTATCGAGTGGATGACGTGTACGGGTAGGAGGAGACAACCTCATGAATCCATGGACCCTGCATGTCGCTGGGGACTGTTCAAGCTGTTGGAGGCTCTGTAACGGTGTGAGGCGCGTGCAGTTGGAGTGTTACAGGACCCCTGATACTCCTAGATACGACTCTGACAGGTGACGATGTACTGTCTGGTCACCTGCATCCATTCATGACCGTCGTGAATTCCGACGGACTTGGGCAATTGCAGCAGGACAACGCGACACCCAACAAGTCCAGAATTTCTACAGAGTGTCCCAGGAAATCTCTTCTGAGTTTAAACACTTCTGCTACCCACCAAACTCTCCTGACATGAACATTATTGAGCATATCTGGGATGCCTTGCAACGTGCTGTTCAGAAGAGATCTTCACCCTCTCGTTCTCTTACGGATTTACGGGCAACCCTGCAAGATTCATGGTGTCAATTCTCTCCAGCACTATTTCAGACATTAGTCGAGTCCATACCACGTCGTGTTGCGACACTTCTGCGTGCTCACGGGCCCTTACACGATATTAGGCAGGTGTATCAGTTTCTTTGGCTCTTCAGTGTAGAATATGGACTGAGAGTAAACCAGAATAAGGCAAAAGTAATGAGACGCAGCAGAAATGAGAACAGCGAGACACTTGTTATCAATCTTGACCAAGGAGTACAGGAAGTTAAGGAATCCTGCTTACTTAGAAGCAAAATTACACATGGCGGACGAAGTAAAGACGAAAAAAACAGGCTAACACAGGCAAACAGGGCATTCCTGCAAAGAGAAGTCTCTTGGCATCGAACTTAGGCCTTAATTTGAGGAAAACGTTCGTGGACGTGGGAACGCGATAAAAGAAGAGAATCGAAGCGTTTGAGATGTGGTCCTTCAGCAGAATGCTGAAAATTAGGTGGATGATAAGGTAAGGAATGCCCACCTTTATTGAATACTACTCGTATTTTGTTTTGGTCCGTACTACTTCCTTCAAAAACAATGTAAAGGAAAGATATTGCAGTAGAAGATGTTCACTGTCAGATTTTTCGACTCGGTCTTCTCTGGGCTAGGATTCTGCACCTCGTGCTGATACATTAACCCTTCTCCATCATCCCTGGAAGTTTTTAACATCATCATGGAATAAATGGTTCAAATGGCTCTGAGCACTATGGGACTCAACTGCTGAGGTCATTAGTCCCCTAGAACTTAGAACTAGTTAAACCTAACTAACCTAAGGACATCACAAACATCCATGCCCGAGGCAGGATTCGAACCTGCGACCGTAGCGGTCTTGCGGTTCCAGACTGCAGCGCCTTTAACCGCACGGCCACTTCGGCCGGCTCATCATGGAATAACCCTGTATATAACACCACTACACTCAATACAAGAAAAGGATTATTCTATAGATAATGATTATTCTATAGATAAGAAAATTTGTTTATGGAGTGACTGATATGCATCGAGCAACCAGCAGATTTTGCAACGGAGAGCCAGGGCATGAGACTGCTCTTAGATAAAATAAACATGCTGCTGATTAATATTCGAATTCAGCTAATTGCTTTCATTTAGAATTAGACTAAATGTGATACTTTTATGGATAATCACTTTTTATTAGTAGAATTTATCTTGCTGTGTAGTTATTGTTACTTTTCTACTGTTTTTCTCATTTACATGATGGCAGTAGTACTTATATTGACAGAAGACGTTTAAAATTTAAAAAAATCGGGTAAATTAAAACCACTTACAGAAACAAATGATACGGCAGACACCGTAAATGGCAGTTTAATTACATTTATGTTATGAAATTATAGTGACTACACGAGGAAGTGCTACAGTTAGCAGTTATATAAACAAAAATTCAGTATAAACATTGTTTGTGTATACTGCGTGTTCTAAGATGGTAACATCGGTTTAGATTAAGCTAACAGTCATTTACAAGATCTCAAATAGACAGAAAATCAGTCACAAGCAAGGCCCAGAAAAAAACTAAGCGTATTGCTATGACATGACGGTAGAATATAATACAAAGAGAAATGTCTAAAACAAATTAAACGCTACAATAAATTTTCAAACAAACAATACTTTATATCTCTAGCATAAAATAGGACCTATACTTGACAAATTCCTGAATTCAGGTGTGCACAAACTAATTTCAGTGTCTGTGATCAGTACTGCATAGGTCAGGCGGGACGGTTGTTTAAAGCATGTTTTAAACAGCTTTTGGCACATATATTGTAGAAAACAAACATACAGCAGAACATGAAAGTGTTGCATGCAGAAACTAAAGAATGATTGCTCAATGTGCAAGAGTAAATTGAAATCATTAGTAGAATACATTTTAAACAAACAGTGAAGTCTCAAACACAATGAGTATTTTAACATTTTGAGAAGCTGCTCTAATGATCTGGTACTTTGATGTTGTGTGTCGGAATGTGATGCAATGGTGTGTAGAAAGAAGTGTGATTCTGACGCTTACTGCCTCGTGAGGAGACGGGAAACGATGAGACTTCTTCCGCATGGCCCTTCTGCTCTCGCTCACGGTACGTCGGCGACTGGGGGCAACGACAGGGTACACCGCGCCATAAACAAGCGGCTCCTTGTGCCTGCTACGAGGGCAAAACGCTTATGGCGAATTCTGGTAATACGGCCTTGGTTCACTGCCAGTACTCTTCGAGCGCTGCAAGTTTATCAATCCCTCATCTCGCTGTCTTATTGGGTGATTTAAAGTCTTCCATATTTGTTTTAGTTTCGTTCAAAAGATAAGTTGTTTTCATGGCATTGTCTTTCTAATTACGACTACGTATGTGCTGCACTCTTTGATTCGCATTGGGGATATACTGCATAACTCGTAACCTGATTGAATTTTGCTCGCATGTGTAATATTGTGAGAAATAAATGATGCCTTATTTGTTTGCGATTCACATGAAACAGAAGCTGAACTTGTCGCATAGAATTCAGTGGACATTTATTAGTGCCTAAGAATCCACTTGTGAACTGCTCCATTTAATTGCGTTTGGGTTATTTTAGTTCTCATTTGTTTTTGATACTATCTCGGATTCAATGGAGAACTTTATGCTATCGGCTTTTGACAGAATTGGTATTCAAATATATCATGTTTTGTCACGGTATGTTTTTGTGCTTTGAATGTTGTTGCCACTGAGTTTGGTTTGTAATATTAGTGACGGAGAAGGTAGTTATTGTGCCACGTTTTATTATGAAGCAAATGTATTCTACAGTTAAGGGCATAGTTGTACAGGGGATTGTGAGTTATTGTGTGAACGTACTTCCACCATACTTAACACTGTGGCGTTTAGTAAACTGTAATTATACATAATTCACCAGTAGATCCAATGATGAAAGCATGAGAGTTTTTAGTATTTGCGTTTGAATTTTCATTGGAGTTATGGGATAGATGTAGTACATTCATTTCTGATAAAATGTATCGTCTGGAGTAACTGTTAACAACGTGTTAACAAATTTGCGTAACTACTGTTGAGTTAAACTAAATTTTCTTATCGTAAATACTGTTGAATTGTCAGCACTTGAAAGGAAGAATGCGCTAGTGACTAAGCCTACAAAACATACTCGTAATAGGAAGAAATGGTCAACTTTGATGTCTTGCAATATTTACACATGTCCCTCTGGAAGATTTTATCAACTTAATCAGTGAGAAATTAGGGGCAAAACTGACACGACTTTTCAGGCACGTGTTAACATCGACTTCTTTGTCTTCAGCGGCTAATACTACGAGCATACCGACGGAGTGGCCATGGGAAGCCCTCTCTCTCCAGTGGCAGTGTGTGCAACAAGGCCACACAAACTGATCTCTACCTGTGGCTCCGTAAACTTTCTCGTTGTAATAATTCGTTATATTCACATTGGGTCTCCAGCCGGAACATATCATCACCTGGACACAATATTTCGGCGGGCCACCTGGCCGCCATCTTCAGGTGAGTAGGCCGTCGCACTGTCTCGCCGGAACCGAAATGAAACACGCCGAGGCTTCTCCTTTATACACCGACCGTAGGTCCACCGCGCGAGCGCGAACATAACTGCCCTCTAGCGACAGGCACAAGAGCGCACCGGTGGTGAAACAACTAAGCTTTGTCGCCATGTGTTGACTTCGATGTATTTTTTATTTAATGGCCAATACTTTGAACAAACTGACGGAGTAGCTAAGGGGAACCCATTATCCCCCACAGTCGTCAATCTGTTTATGGCATATTTTGATGACATAGGACTGAAGACGGCGTACTTAAAACCATCTTGTTTCTGGAGATATTTCGACGATACGTTTATGGTATGTCCACATGTGAGGGATACTTCCATCCCCGATGATCCCCAGTTCGATTTCTCCCTCTTCCCGGATGTCCGCCATCGAACTGACACCTCTGTCCCTCCCCTCGCGCCGGCCGAAGTGGCCGTGCGGTTAAAGGCGCTGCAGTCTGGAACCGCAAGACCGCTACGGTCGCAGGTTCGAATCCTGCCTCGGGTATGGATGTTTGTGATGTCCTTAGGTTAGTTAGGTTTAACTAGTTCTAAGTTCTAGGGGACTAATGACCTCAGCAGTTGAGTCCCATAGTGCTCAGAGCCATTTTGAACCTCCCCTCGCACCTGGTTTCCAGTACTTGGACAACATTGCACACACGGAACTCAATGCCCCTATCACTACACAGGATCTCATTGCTACACTCCGCACGAAACGCAACACCGCTCCTGGTCACGATCATGTCACCTACCGTCACCTTCGTGAAGCTCCTGTCTCTTTCCTCTCCACCATGTCCAGGCTCTACAATGTAGTCCTGTCCACCGGTTACTACCCCGACCTGTGGAAAACCTCCCGTATCCTGATGTTCCTTAAACCTGGTAAACCGCCGTCCGCCGTCTCCTCCTACCGTCCCATCAGCCTTACCTCGGTCTTCTACAAGGTCCTGGAATCTATCCTCACCCGCCGCATTCACCAGCATCTCCGCCAGCACCGCCTCCTTCCCGTTACCCAGTGTGGATTTCGGCCGTCCTTCTCTACCGACGACCTTCTCCTTCACCTCACTCATCTCCTTTCCGAACAGCTTAATTCCCGTCGCTCCGCAATCTTCCTCTCCCTGGACCTCGAACGTGCTTATGACCGTGTATGTCATTCCGGTCTCCTCTTCAAGCTCCAAACCTTCGCCCTTCCCATTAACTACGTCCGTCTGATCGGCTCCTTTCTCTCCCACCGTCCTTCCTACGTCACCATCCATAACACGGACTCCTACACCTTTTTTCCCTCCGCCGGTGTGCCCCAAGGCTCCGTCCTCTCCCCCCTTCTGTATCTTTTATATACGGCGGACATGCCGCCGCCATCACCCCCCGTCCACCTTCTCCAGTTCGCCGATGACACCGCCTTCCTTGCCCTTGTCCCCACCCTACAGCGCTCCCAACACCTTCTCCAATCCCATCTTGACTGGTTCACTGCTTGGTGCAACCAGTGGTTGCTCAAGGTCAATCCCTCCAAAACCCAGGCGATCATTGTAGGCAAAACTACCCCTTCCTTCCGCCTCCTTGATTTCTATCTCACCATCTATGGCCGTCCTATCGCCATCACTCCCACCCTTAAGTACCTTGGCGTCACCCTCGACCGTCGACTCTCCTGGACCCCCATCTCCGGACAATCCAAGCCAAGGCACGCTCCCGACTCCGTCTTCTCAAGCTCCTTTCCGGCCGTGCGTGGGGTATGGACCCCTCCACCATACTCCACACCTATTAATCCCCCATCCGCCCTATCCTTTGTTACGCCCATCCGGCCAGGATCTCCGCCCCCTCTACCTTTTATAAATCACTTCAAATCCTTGAACGCCATGCTCTCCGCCTTGCCTATCGCATCCGTCTCCCCTCCCCCACGTGGATCCTGTATGATCTCATTCCGTTCCCCCACCTCCTCCTTTTCCTTGAAAGGATACGGATCCTGTTCACCTCCCGCAAACTCGATCCTCCTCACCCACTTGTCTCACCCATCCTCTCCCGCCCCCGCCTGCTGCCGCGCCTGTATTCCCACGTCCCACCCGGTCTCCATCTCTCCACCCTCCTTATGCTCTCCCAAGGTGGCTTCCGCCGGCTCCCTCTCCCTGATGATGCCATCCTCCCCTCCATCTACCCCTCCTACCAACTTTGATCCTCCCTTCCTCTTCATGTGTTTGCTCCTTTGGGCACCCTCCCTCCCTTCTCTCCCTCTTCCCTCCCTCCTCCATTTCTCCCCACTCCTCCCCAGGGCTTCCCCTCCCCTGTCCCTCTCCTCCTCCCCCCATCTCCTCAGCCATTGGCATCCTAGTTCTCCCGTCATCCACCTCACCCTTCTTCCCCTCTTGGCAGGTCCCCAGACTCGCACACGCTAAGTGAACATTCGCGCGCTGGAGATCATCGCCATCAGTGTCTCGTGTGTGCCGTCGTGTTTAGTGTTCACCGTCACACTCCATCGTTCACCAGTGCCATCGACATCTTCAGTGTTTGTGTTTCGTGTCAACAGTTTGTAGTGTGGATTGTCATCGAGTGTGAACGGCTTCATGTTTTTTTATGTTGATGTGTCTACTGTTTTTTCCCCGCCGTTTTGTTCCAACTCATGTGTCTTCTCTGTTTTTTATCATTGTACTATCTTTGGCTGAAGAGCGGCGTATTGTGCTGCTGCCAGCCTACCCGTTATACGGGTATTAAAATCACAATAAAGAAAAAAAAAGTGAGGGATACAGTGGATCGTTTCCTACATCATTTTAATTGTCTGCATCCTAATATTAAGTTCACAGTGCAAGTTGAAAAGGATGGAATACTTCCCTTTTTAGATGTCTTAGTCTACAGGAGGGATGATGGGACATTAGGACATAGTGTTTATCGTAAACCAATAAAGTTGAACACCAATTTCGTCAAAAGCTGCTAACATGAATTTCCCCCTTAAATTCGAGATAGTGCAAAAACTTGATGCGACCTAAAATAAAGTAGCATACAAATGACATACTTGTAAAGCTTTTAAAACGAGCAGTTCACTCACGGATTCGCGGACATGAACAAATGTCCACATAACACTAAGCAAGGAAAACAGCTTCTCTTTTACAAGAAACAAAACCAAAAATTGAACCATTTACGTCATCCAATATTATTGATACATGCATAAATGAAGCAGAGTAAAAACAAGATACTGAAAATGCAATTCAAAAAGTGCTACAGATACAAGAATTCTTGGTCATGAACACAATGTCATGAAAACAGCATCTGTGACATGTCGTGTTAGATGAGTTTTGGCTGCTACTAGACTGCCACTATTTTCACTTTATAATGACAATACAGTAGAAATTGCAATATTGGTTTTTAAAAATGAACCACGAGGGCATTTTCAAAATTCTACATGTCTGTGAATCCTAGATACGAGATGTTAATTTTAGCTTTTCAGTGAGATTTCTCAAATATATTACTTCACAAGGTTCCAAAAACTCTGTTTGCAGACACGCACTATAGTGCTAGACTACAAGGCGCACCCACAAAGTACAAATCAAAAATATTGTCTTCTAACTCGTGTATTTCGAACTTAAAAATACGGACTTCCGCGCCATATTTTCTCGTACTACAAGTTCGATGCCAGCCCACCAAGTGCGCTGTTGTCGTTCTTTGTTTCCGTATCGCCGGCCGGTGTGGCCGTGCGGTTAAAGGCGCTTCAGTCTGGAACCGCGTGACCGCTACGGTCGCAGGTTCGAATCCTGCCTCGGGCATGGATGTGTGTGATGTCCTTAGGTTAGTTAGGTTTAATTAGTTCTAAGTTCTAGGCGACTGATGACCTCAGAAGTTGAGTCGCATAGTGCTCAGAGCCATTTGAACCAGCCATTTCCGTATCGTAACATGAGTCTAACATGACCGTATATGCTGAAGAGCCAAAGAAACTGTTCCATTTGCCTAATATTGTGTAGGGCCCCCGCGAACACGTAGAAATGCCGCAACATGATGTGGCATGGACTCGACTAATGTCTGAAGTAGTGTTGGAGGGAACTGACACCATGAACCCTGCAGGGCTGTCAATAAATCGGTAAGAGTACGATGGGGTGCTCTCTTGCACGTTGCAAGGCATATCAGATATGCTCAATAAGCTAGGGAGTTCGCTTGCAAGCGCAAGTGTCTAAACTCAGAAGAATGTTCCTGGAGCTACTCTGTAGCAATTGTGGACGTGTGGGGTGTCTCATTGTCCTGCTGGAATTTCCGAAGTCCCTCGGAATGCACAATGGACATGAATGGATGCAGGTGATCAGACAGGACGCTTACGTACGTGTCACCTGTCAGAGTCGTATCTAGACGTGTCAGGAGCCTCCTATCACTCCAACTGCACACACCTCACACCATTACAGATCCTCCACCAACTTGCACAGTCCCCTGCTGACATGCAAAATCCATGGATTCATGAGGTTGTCCCCATACCCGTACACGTCCATCCACTCGATACAATCTGAAACGAGAGTCGTCCGACCAGTCATCAACAGTCCGATGTCGGTATTGACGAGAACAGGCGAGGCGTAAAGCTTTGTGTCATGCAGTCATCAAGTGCACACGAGAGCAACTTCGGCACCTAAAGCCCATATCGACGAATGGTTCGCACGCTGCCACTTGTTGATGGCCCAGGACTGAAATCTGCAGCTATTTGCGGTAGTGTCGCACATCTGCCACGTTGAGCGATTCTCTTCAGTCGTCGTTGGTCCGTTCTTGCCTGGATCTTTTTCCGGTCGCAGCGATGTCGGAGACTTGATGTTTTACCTGAGTCCCGATATTTACGGTACATTCGCGAAATTGTCGTACAGGAAAATCCCCACTTCTTCGGTACCTCGGAGATGCTGTGTCCCATCGCTCGTGCGCCGACTATAACGCCACGTTCAAACTCACTTAAATCTTGATAGCCAGCCATTGTGGCATTAGTAACCGATTTAATAACTGCGCCAGACACTTGTTGTACTGTATATAAGCGTTGTAAGGCGTATGCTTCGCCGGCGATGGGCGAGGCATGACAGAATCTCTGACCAGAGAGTAGTTTATTGTTAGTTGTTGCTTGTCGCGAGTCTGCGCTTGTCTGCGCGAGTCTGCAGTTGTAGTCAGTCGGAGACAGTAGCGAGTGAACAGTAGTAGTCTGCGGGAGTCGGCATGCGTCTAGGCTGTGTGCTCTGCTCGCGACTCTGGTCAGGACTCTGGAGGATGAGTATTGTTGTAGAAGGTAAAGAAGCAGCCTTGCGCATAATTAATAATGTATGTTAATTGTAATTTAATTTGTTCAAATATTTTTACAATATAAAGTAACCTTTTTTTAAAAAAAGACAAGCATTCATTTCAATTTAAAGAATTTTTCCAATGCATTATCATTGTTTCCAAGAATCCAAAAAAATATACGTCAGCATTGCACGAAGCTGTGTCGAAGAATGTATACATAAGAGCAGATATATAATTGCAGTTTTATTGAGGTAAGAATTTTTGCTTGTTTTATTCAGAATACAGGGCCGAAGGTCAGCGCTGCTGTCCTTATAAAATTTACCAGATATTATTATTTCTGTTGAGAGGTTACATTTGGTTCATGGTTCATTATTTAATTAATATTATTGTTGGTTTATGGTCAATTTTCATTCCTTAATTTTTGTGGGAAGGTTACGAATGGTTCCATTTCACATTTTTTATTTAACATATTTCTGCTGGGAGGTTACACTTAGCGACCCTGCCAGGATCGTATTTCTTTGTGAATCTTCTGATAAGTAGTCATATATCTGCTCTTATTTACTTAAATGTAATTAGCATTTGGCGCAACGCATTTACTAATTTGTCGCTCTTTCTTTCACAGATCATCGGCAATTATTTGCTCTTTGTTGTATTTGTGTTTGTTGCATTTTTGCATTGCGTTTGTTTCATTTGTGAATAATTTGATTTTTGGATTTGTGAAAAATGCCGCGAAAAACTGTTAACAGTACATCGCGATGTACAATGAGTGAAATAGCCGACTCAAATAACTTGACCGATAGTACTTGCAACACTCAGTGTCTTAATGACAGTCCTCTATTGACAGACAATCTGAGTGTGCGGATTATTTATGTTGATTTTGATCCTAGTGATGAACAGACGAATTCAGTTGTGTCCTCTGTTAATTTAACGACAATTGATGACGCGGGACGTTCTGTTACAATGAACGCTGCCCAGCTTGTCACACCCGGTTTGCAAAATTTACGTAACGAACAGACAAATTTTTCTAATGAAAATGAACAGTGTAGTCAGAGTACGACAGATTTATTTGATTCCGATTTAGTGACCAACAGTGCACATTCGATTGGCAAACCTTTTCAAGAACCACAAAATGACCGAATGGATATACAAAACGCGACAAAAGCAGATACACCATCAAACTGCACAGAGAATAGAGTAGGTAATATTGGCTTGGATCAAATTATGGCAATATTGCTACAACAAAATGAAGATTCCAAACAATCGAAAAAAGAACAAAACGACAACTTTAAACAACTACTTAATGAACATTCCAAACAACAGAATGAAAGACAAGACAACAACCACAAACAACTTAGTGAAAGTCTCAAACAACAAATTAATGAAATTAATGAAAAATTAGACAACAATTCCAGACGGCTTAGTGAACAGATTACAGCCGTTGCCGCGCAATGTCATGATACTAAAGAACAGTTACGTGAGGAAATTGAGGCTTGTGCTAGGAAAAGTAGTGAAGAAATTAGATCTGTTGCGCAAGAATTAAGGGATATGCAAACAGCTACACTTAGACACGAAATCAGTGCAGTCGCTAAACAATGATCTGAAAACACAACACAGCTACGCGAGGAGTTTAAATCAATGTCAGCAGCACTTTCACGCACGTTGGATGCAAAAGTAGATGCGAAATTCGACCAACAGAACAGTCAAATTGACGAACGCTTTAATCACCACCTACAAAACAATGAAACGCGTTACCGTAAATTCATACAGGAACAAAATAAAGTAAAACGACAAGTCATGGAAACAATCACCGCACAGAGACAGGAAGATAAACGTAAATTGTTTACGAAAGCAAAAACATACGTAGACAACAATATTGCTACTGTATCAGGCGAAATTAACACTATGAAACAGTTGAACACCGAATTGCGTGATGAAATTTCCGATCTAAAATCAAAAAACAGATACACACACAGTAGACTTTCAGACAGTGACAGACAGGCTCGAACAATTAGAACTAACACAGGATTCCGATGTCATCAAAGCTGACGTTGCTGCAGTCTGGAACCGCAAGACCGCTACGGTCGCAGGTTCGAATCCTGCCTCGGGCATGGATGTTTGTGATGTCCTTAGGTTAGTTAGGTTTAACTAGTTCTAAGTTCTAGGGGACTAATGACCTCAGAAGTTGAGTCCCATAGTGCTCAGAGCCATTTGAACCATTTGAACTGGATACGTCGATTTATTGTTGTACTTTCACCGCCATTAGCTGTAATGAAGAAACTACAATTTGCATGGATACAGCAATTTATTTTTTTAATTTTCACAGGTATTGCCTGTAACGAAAAAGCTAAAATGTATTTGCAGCGCGTAATAGACCTCAGGGGATTCATTACGCTTTAATGAGTATGTGCCGTAGCGTGCACAGGGCCCCGAGCCGTAGTAGTGCTGTTTCATCTTTAGTTTTCTGCACTGCTGCCTTCTCTTCTACTATCCTTTATATCTATCAAAACAGCTCTTTAACTATTGCTCTACCTAGGATTAAGAAACGTGTAAAGAAAACCTGATAAGACAAATTTTACCGAAAGTGACAATTTTTCATTAGACGCTCCAGGAACGACAACCACCAGAACTTTAATAACAGGCAAAATTTTTAATCATCAGTATGTGTAAAAAAAATTATCAGCAACAGGAACCACATATTAGTAATCATAGATGTTTTTCACCGCCACAGCAACAAAACCAGCCGGTTAGCATACCAAACCAACAATGTAATGTACAAGGTCAACCAAGCTTTAATGTTTCGCCGCGTACGCGTATAGCGTCGGCCCCAACAAATAGTAACGCACAGCAACAAGGAAACCAGTATGTACAGAAAACACACTATTTTAATTCCTATCGCAATGCACCGTATAGCAATGATTATCACGACAGACGTAAAAATAATGAGCTCAATTTTCAGCGTACATTTAATAACAGTCGATCTTATCAGCAGCAAGAACATCAGCAACAACATATTATCATGAATGAACCAGACAGTAGGTATCATCCAGAGCGTAATACGTCTGGAAGAAATAACAGAACAGTTCAAATAGTCGAAATGCCACAGCATCCTCCTGAAAATAATAACACGTCAGATAGAATTTGACTAGATACAGGACAGGTCGCATCTTCCAGCAACGCTTTTGACACGCAGAATGTTGTTCACGAAAATGTTATTACTTTTGACGATATTCGAGACACTCTTTTGCAGGAAAGACCAGTTGTTCAAAAAACCATTTCACACCCTGTCATCGAAGTTAAAATTGGATCATCGAAATTTTCAGCAGTAATCGATTCTGGATCACCTATGTAAGTTATAAATGAGGAAACTTTCAACGAGTGTAACAAAGAGAATACCTATCCTACGTTACCATTAGGCAAAACGAAAGTAAAAGGAGCAGTATCGAGTAAAGGAGTAGATGTAAAATTACAGACACATTTATCATTTTGCATTGCAGGTCATACATTTCACTCAAATCACTCAAATTTTTGGATTATTCCCTTATTGATGACAGACATTATTTTAGGTAAGAATTTTCTGGTACAACACGATGCGATTATTGACTTTCCAAATTCCTATCTAATGTTGAAGGATGAAAATGTACAACTGGCTTTAGAATTTCAGCACTCTTTATCTGCAGAAGAACAAACAATTAATCGTACAGAGGTGATTTCCACATCACGTAACATAGACTGTCATTCCACATTGTTCACAGATACGTACGTACACAACTATAATACTCCTGACGAAGCCGACTATGACGTTATACAGATGATTTCTGATAAAGTTAAACAGAGCAGTGCAAATAGAGACGACGAACGCACGCAACTACACAAAATTCTTTTACAGCAAGCTCCAGTTTTTGACAACGTTCCTGGTACTATGTCCGGCTTTATGTATGAATTTCAAGTTAAACAGCACGACACATTTAAAGCCAAGCATTATCCCATTCCGTATATTCATAGAGAACAGGTTAAGAAGGAATTGCAAGCTATGCTTGACCAAGGAATTATTGAACCGGCAGTTAGTTCGTACATAATCCCGCTCCATATTGTTAAGAAAAAAGATGGTTCACTTCGCCTCGTACTTGATTCGCGTCACATCAATGACATTATTATTAATGAAACAGATCGCCCACAGGCACTAGAAGAACTTCTACAGAAATTTCATGGTACTGCTATTTATTCCACATTAGATTTGAAATCGGGATTTTGGCAAATTCAGCTCCATCCGAACTGCAGAAAGTACACAGCATTTCTCTGTTTTGGTGACTGTTATCAATTTTGTAAATTACCGTTCGGTTTAACTATTTCTTCAGCAGCTTTTATTCTCGGTTTGAATACAATACTTCCGACAGAACTTAAAAACAGAATCACAACGTACGTAGACGACATTCTTATTGCAGAAGTTAACTGGTCTGAATACAATCTGATTCTTGAACGACTGTTGCAAGCTTTTCGTGCACAAGGACTCACAGATAATCTCAGTAAATCGCACTTTGGTAAAACTTCTATAAAATTTCTTGGACATGTAATTTCAGTAAAGGGCATTATGCCTGACCCGGAAAAACTTCAAGCTTTACGTGACATTACTGTTCCTACGACGAAGAAGCAACTACGTAGCTTTTAGGGTTTAATTAACTTTTTTCGTAAATTTATTCATTACTCTGCTTTAGACACCCCTAGATTATGTCCATTGACAGGTAAAAACACTATTTGGTCTTGGGATAGGCAAGCACATTCTGAATTTGTGAACCTGAAACAAGCTTTGTTGAATGCACCACTTTTATCGCACCCAGATCTTACCAGATATTTTTCCATTGCTACCGACAGTTCTAACACCACTTTAGGCGTACATATTTTTCAGGAAATTGAAGAAGATGGTTGTACAGTAATTAAAAACATCGCTTTTGCAAGTCGCATTCTGTCACCTGCTGAACGAAATTATTCTGTTACAGAACTTGAAACATTATGTGATGTATGGGCTTTTACGAGATTTGGGCATTTCCTTTATGGAAGACATACCACCGTTTACTCAGACCATAGAGCGATGCAGTTTTTACTTTCGGCTAAATTTACACACGACAGATTAAGTAGATGGAAACTTTATTTACAGGAATTTAATTTTACAATTGCTCACATTCCCGGCACACAAAATATTGTAGCAGATGCACTATCCCGTTCT
Source organism: Schistocerca nitens (assembly GCF_023898315.1). Classification (NCBI taxonomy): domain Eukaryota; kingdom Metazoa; phylum Arthropoda; class Insecta; order Orthoptera; family Acrididae; genus Schistocerca; species Schistocerca nitens. The sequence continues at coordinate 439,721,237 of NC_064617.1, read as the reverse complement.
CTCAGCAACAATCAGCAAGACATCGTAACCAACTTCTGCAAAGCAAATTTCAGCGTCATGTACATTCAACAAGTTGCATTTGAAAATTTCATTTCGTCGTCATTACAAGACATAGCACAAGAGCAGAATAAAGACAACGTATGGAAAGAGATTAAACACCTTTGGCAAGATAGGAATAATGTTACCATTAGAAACCATTACACTGTACGCAATGACATTCTGTTTCGCTGCTCTCGTCCTGACCGCAACAATTGGTTATTATGCATTCCTGACGAACTTGTTAACAAATTAATCTGGTATACTCATTTAAGTTACGCACTTTACGGAGCTAGAAAATGTTTTCTTATACTGAGACAGAACTGTTATTTTACCAACATGGAGAAGCGTATTCGACGAATTTTAGCGTCGTGTAAAATCTGCCAAAAAGCTACATCAGATACGACTTCACATATTCCTCCATTACATCCCATTGTACCTGTTAAATTGAGACATATGGCCGCTGTAGACATTTTTGGTCCGATTCCCAGAACTAATAGAGGTTTTTGCTACATCTTTGTCGCTGTTGAACTCACTTCAAAATTTGTTACTTTCACTCCGTTACGCAAAGCTACTGCTAAAACTGTTTCGAAAACATTTGTAAAACATTTTCTATTTCATGTAGGGCATGTGTTGAAAGTAATTTCCGACAATGGATCACAGTTTCGATCTGCTATATGGACACGTATGTTACGAGCTAGAAACATTTCTCCGATATATATATCCAGGTACCATGCTTCTTCGAACCCTTGTGAACGATTAATGAAAGCAATTGGTAAACTGTGTAGAATTTACTGCCATAAAAAACATATTGATTTGGACACACACATACTCTCATTCCAGGATGTAATTAATTCCATACCAAATGAATCTACTATGCTATCTCCGTCTGTTATACAAAAATGTTGAACCACCTAACAAAATTAAAGAATTAGTAACCTTTCCTACATCTCGTCGACTACGACACCATGAAATAATTGACATTGCCCTGAACAACATCAAACGTGCCGCAGAGCGCCGCAGAAGACAGCAAAAACAGGTTTGTACACGCCGTGACTTTCACATTGGACAGAAGATATTAGTACGCACACATTATTTATCTAATAGAGGAAAAGCTAGATGTAGTAAATTTGAGCTTCTATATGCAGTCCCATATCGGATTCGCAGCATTCCTCACCCCAATGTAGTACACGTCGAAACTGTGAGAACCAGAAAAACCAAAGGGAACCACCACGAGTCGAACGTCAAACCTTTTATTGAATGAACATCCTTTATGATTTATCACACTGTAATGCCATTTCCTGATTTTTTTATGACCACTTATGCAATTATTTTTATGTGACTACTTACTTATGATTATCGTATTTTTTCTTGGCAAGTGCCCGGCAAAGTAAGGTTAGCAGGTCGCTTTTCTTGTTGTTACACATCAGACCGTGCACATTTTCCATTTTTTATGTATGTATGATTGTTTTACTGTTTTGTTTGTATGCACTATGTAATCTTTAAGATATAACAAACACCAGTTGACTTTGACATTTTGCCTTATGATACGTCAACATCGTGACTATATATATATATATATATATATATATATATATATATATATATATATATATTGCTGCTACATTGTGATATTCTGTGTACGTTTTTGCATCTGAACACTGTCTATGTTTTTTGACATATTACGTTTTCTGTCATGCTACGCTGTATGCCCAATTATATCACTAGAACCCAGCTTTTATTTAATGAGTATATGATTTAAATGGAAGATATTAATCCTTATTCATCATTTTCAGAAAGAAATAACGTGTAAAAGAAATGCATTAAACAGAAATGGGAATATCACCTTCGGTATGAACAAAAGAGGATGCAATACCTCGTGATGAAGAGTAAATGGATCAGAATTAACAAGCATTAACAAGAATATACTATACACATCGTAGAATAGCAGTCTTAACTAATTTTTTCTTTCAGAATACGAGGCGATTGATGCAGGCTGTCAGACAGAACTACACATCTTAGTTTTAGTGATGAAATATGATAGAAATAAGGAATAGTTGTATAATGAATAATGAAGTGACTCTTTTGCAGATGATAATGAATGGTGATGAATAATGATGAAGAATATGCTACTATCGAAAATGAGGTTTTTCTTTACAGGTGATGATAATAATGGAGTTATGGTGATATGGATAATGAAGTTTTTCTTTGCAGATGAAAATAATGATGAAGTTTATATATTTGCTGTTAGTTAAGAGATGCTACGTAGTTATTTAAGTATTTGTTGCAGTTCGTTTTGACAGTATGTCTTATATCGCATGGTATGATGACTGAAGGTTTTGGATAGGACAGCTAGAGAACATATATACAGGGTGATTCAAAAAGAATACCACAACTTTAAAAATGTGTATTTAATGAAAGAAACATAATATAACCTTCTGTTATACATCATTACAAAGAGTATTTAAAAAGGTTTTTTTTTCACTCAAAAACAAGTTCAGAGATGTTCAATATGGCCCCCTCCAGACACTCGAGCAATATCAACCCGATACTCCAACTCGTTCCACACTCTCTGTAGCATATCAGGCGTAACAGTTTGGATAGCTGCTGTTATTTCTCGTTTCAAATCATCAATGGTGGCTGGGAGAGGTGGCCGAAACACCATATCCTTAACATACCCCCATAAGAAAAAGTCGCAGGGGGTAAGATCAGGGCTTCTTGGAGGCCAGTGATGAAGTGCTCTGTCACGGGCTGCCTGGCGGCCGATCCATCGCCTCGGGTAGTTGACGTTCAGGTAGTTACGGATAAGGTTTCATAACTAACCTTTTTCGTAGGACTCTCCATACAGTTGATTGTGGAATTTGCAGCTCTCTGCTAGCTCTGCGAGTCGATTTTCCTGGGCTGCGAACAAATGATTGCTGGATGCGTGCTACATTTTCATCACTCGTTCTCGGCCGTCCAGAACTTTTCCCTTTGCACAAACACCCATTCTCTGTAAACTGTTTATACCAACGTTTAATTCACCACCTATCAGGAGGTTTAACACCATACTTCGTTCGAAATGCAAGCTGAACAACTGTCGTCGATGCACTTCTGCCGTACTCAATAACACAAAAAACTTTCTGTTGAGCGGTCGCCATCTTAGCATCAACTGATGCTGACGCCTAGTCAACAGCGCCTCAAGCGAACAAATGTACAACTAAATGAAACTTTATAGCTCCCTTAATTCGCCGACAGATAGTGCTTAGCTCTGCCTTTTGTCGTTGCAGAGTTTTAAATTCCTAAGGTTGTGGTATTCTTTTTGAATCACCCTGTGTTTTTATACACATTTCACTACCTGTTAATTCGAAGTTCACTACTTTTCAGCGTAATATGCGTTTCTTCTTTCAGTTTCATAATCCATTTTGTATATTTTGCAAGAGAAATTATTCATGAAATTAATGTGGTATAAATAGTTGTTTATTAAACCTATGTCGTTTATGAATGTGATCACATATACTGTACTTGTTTCATAACCTTGCTACAGCTGACTCATGACGAAAGACGTTACACATCTTCATTTGTAGCAATAACTCAAAAGCAAACAAAGTAATTACCAGTCCCAAATAATGCTACTAGTTTAAGAAAGTTCTGAATAATACTGATCAGCTCTGAATAGTATGTCACTTCAATAATGACTTCTGAATAATAAAAAAAATGCTTTGCAACTGGCCAATGAATGCCACTGTTTATTGTAATAAGATTACCTATGATGCCAATGATTAATATAATTAGATTAATTATGTATAAATGCTATGCCAATAATTAACTCATTATGAGTAATGACTTCTGAATAATAATAATAAAAAAAAGAAATGCTTTGTAGCTGGCCAATGAATGCCACTGTTTATTGTAATAAGATTACCTATGATGCCAATGATTACTATAATTAAGTGAATTATGTTAATACTATACCATTCATTAGCTTCTGTTTTGAATGATGACTTCTGATGGTTTGTAACTGGGCAATTAGTGCCAATAATTACTATATTCAGATAATTTTATGGACATTATTCTGTAATACTACATACATGGTACAGAAATGTTCAGTAATTGGGCGATGAGTGCCACCAATTACTCATATCAGTTGTTAGACTAGTGTAATTCTCAATGAAGACTACTATGTGACTTAATGTCCTTCACCTTCTGACCTAATTACCAGAAATTACTGCAATATCCATTTGTCCTGTCTATCCTCATGATCATGGAGCACTATATTTGGTTTTTGCACTAATTCTACGTTGCTCTACTTTACAAGAACATGGTGTTGACACGACATGCTGTCCACCACCTTGAGCGATGGAGATGTTATGGTCCCACTGTTTGGTGTACCTAGTGTACTACCAAAATGATAGCATGGAATATTATTACGACATTTCAGTGTCTTGGGTAAACTGATTAATACTTCAAGGAAAAGAGCTTCAGATTGTCTCACTTGGTGTTGTGCTTCTGTAGAAAGATATGGACTTTCAGTGCAGCTGCGTGCAACCTAAAGTGCTACAACCATGACGCAATCCTTTCCATTCCTTTCCTAATTCTTGTAAAATGATAAAGACATATACAGTGCGTGTGCACTTCCTTTCATTTGTTAACAAGATCAGTTGTCCTAAAAATACTAAAGACTTCTATAGTGCATGTGCACTTTATTTCACTCCTTGATATGTTTATTTGTTGTAAAAAAATGCTAAAGAGTTTTACAGTGCATGTGCACTCTATGCCATTTGTTAATATGATTTGTACTCATTACGTATACATTTTGTGATTCCCAGATATGTTTTGTATTACAGTGCGTGTGCACCTTCGTCATTTTGTTAACATGATTTGTATTCATTGCTTATACATTTTGTGATTTGTTGATATGTTCTGAACTACAGTGCGTGTGCACTTTTGCCGTTTGTTAATATCTTTTTTTCTCATTGTGTATACATTTTGTCTTTACTTGATATATTCTGAACTTCAGTGGGTGTGCACTTTTGTCATTTGTCAACATGATTTGTACTCATTATGTTTATTTGTTGTAAAAATATTAGAGAGTTTTACAGTGCGTGTGCACTTTATGCCATTTGTTAATATGATTTGTACTCATTACGTATACATTTTGTGATTCCCAGATATGTTCTGTATTACAGTGCGTGTGCACTTTCGTCATTTTGTTAACATGATTTGTATTCATTGCATATACATTTTGTGATTTGCGGATATGTTCTGTACTACAGTACGCGTGCACTTTATGCCATTTGTTAATGTGATTTCTACTAATTCCGTGTACATTTTGTGATTTGCTGATATGTTCTGTACTCAGTGCGTGTGCACTATATTTTATTTCATGTTCTGCACTTATGTATCTGTAAATATTCTGTGATTGTAAACATAGTTAATTAAGAAAAATTTGTTGCTCATGGCAAGTCCTATTGACTCACCATCGCTGCCAAATTTTTGCCCCCCCCCCTCCCCCCCCAGTGGAGGGTCATGTAAGGCGTATGCTTCGCCGGCGATGGGCGAGGCATGACAGAATCTCTGACCAGAGAGTAGTTTATTGTTAGTTGTTGCTTGTCGCGAGTCTGCGCTTGTCTGCGCGAGTCTGCAGTTGTAGTCAGTCGGATACAGTAGCGAGTGAACAGTAGTAGTCTGCGGGAGTCGGCATGCGTCTAGGCTGTGTGCTCTGCTCGCGACTCTGGTCAGGACTCTGGAGGATGAGTATTGTTGTAGAAGGTAAAGAAGCAGCCTTGCGCATAATTAATAATGTATGTTAATTGTAATTTAATTTGTTCAAATATTTTTACAATATAAAGTAACCTTTTTTTTTAAAAAGAAAAGTATTCATTTCAATTTAAAGAATTTTTCCAATGCATTATCATTGCTTCCAAGAATCCAATAAAAATATACGCCAGCATTGCACGAAGCTGTGTCGAAGAATGTATACATAAGAGCAGATATATAATTGCAGTTTTATTGAGGTAAGAATTTTTGCTTGTTTTATTCAGAATACAGGGCCGAAGGTCAGCGCTGCTGTCCTTATAAAATTTACCAGATATTATTATTTCTGTTGAGAGGTTACATTTGGTTCATGGTTCATTATTTAATTAATATTATTGTTGGTTTATGGTCAATTTTCATTCCTTAATTTTTGTGGGAAGGTTACGAATGGTTCCATTTCACATTTTTTATTTAACATATTTCTGCTGGGAGGTTACAGCGTTGCCGACCGCAGTGCCGTATTTTGCCTCATCACATACCTGTATTTGAATATGCTTACCTATACCAGTTTCTTCGTCGTTTCAGTGTACGCTATTTTTGTGTTCTGTGGTGCCTGGAAGGAACTCATCGATGGCACAGCTTCCCCCTCTGTCCTTTTGCCCTTTGAACTTTATTTGTTAAATTATTTTGTAATTTAGTAATGTGCAAAGAACTTATCGAAAGTACAACATTTACTGTTTTTGTATCTTAAAAATTATTTATTACATGAATCCGTAAATTACTGAGGTATACTTTTCATTATCAGTTAGCAGCCTGTTCTATAGAATACTTATTTTATGACCTCATATACGATCCACGCATATTCTTTGTTTCAGCTGTTTCACTGTTTTACAATCTTACCTTAATCTGTGGACTTCTTTTATAGCGTATTTTGGTTAACTTTGTTTTAATGCGATAAATTTAATTAAGTAATTCCCTCTAAGAAACTTACCTTTGTCTTTATCTTAATTAGCAGCATCACAGTCTCCACAATAGTTTTAAAGATTGAGTACTTAATTGTACAACAGGTGATGTGTTACACTATGTAGCATTACTATTTTTATGTTCTCTGTCACTTTCTTTTCTTTTTATACTGTACGTATTCTAATTACGAATAAATTTTTATCAACATTATTTTTTCTGTAATTTTTTTGATGTGAAGTTAATAGTTAGCACACTGGGATGCAGTCATATTATTTTATAAGCCAGCAATCTTGTAGAAGTTTCTATTGAAAACTAAGAACGTATTTTCACATTCTTGACCACTTTGAGCCTAATGAATAAAAATTCATGACAGCATACAAAGAGACTTTTTGCCGTTAACTGCACCAATTTACTTCTTATAGCAATTGTTAGATACTTTCAATGCTTGCTACGATCAAAATTACGGCAAAGAGCTGTGCAGATTACGCCAATAGCTGTACAGGATGTTTCCTGATTACTGTTCACTTCGCCGGTCCGGTATTCCCAGAAGCAGTCGTAGAACGTGAAGCCAGCCTGCCTCAGGCTATCGCGGCCAACAGTCGCTCACACATGAGAGTTAATTTCGACGAGTACAGCGGTTGTGCTAAATATTCAAGTACGACCGCGCTCAAAAAAAAAAAAAAAAAAAAAAAACTTTTATGACAGGTGCTTCGTTCCACTGTGCTGCTTGAGTTTCATTTCCTTCCGCAGACTCTCGTTAAAATAACGCACCGCAGCCGCTGTCCGTTGCACACAATATCGTGCAGTCCGCCGCTTTTATGCGCTACATGTGCTTTCTCATAAGGGGAAAGCAAAGAGAGGGAGGTGAGCCCTGTTATACGCAAGCTTAATCGTCCTTGGCTCTCTAACGGAAACAGAGAAATGAATGCGGTACTACGTACGCGAATTGCCGCAGCAGTTATTCGGCAAAGCGGAAGTAATTTCTCCCTTTTCTGTATTGTGGTTTTAAACAGTTTATAAAGCATTTGAAGCAACGCTCAAATGGAATTAATTTCAAATCGAATGGCGCTAGGCCGAGACCTCGCAGAAGATGATTACTGTATCCTAGCTATACGATACTATAATGGTTTAGAGTCAGAAACTGTCATACACAGGAGTTCCTAACAACATAATGTATGAGTAAACATAAAACAGATTAATGCGACGAAGAGTGAGATGTACCTTTGTTAGTAATATACTGAAACTATGAATTGTACCGCTATTCGAATTCACGCACGTGTCTTTTCATAGCAATGCGGTTGACAACGATGTCTTCAGTCATAAAAAAATGTCATTGATATTGTTTCAGGGCGGTACAGTGTAATACGAGTAGCTCGATTGCCAAATGATATGACTACAAATCCAGATGTTGGGCATACCATTCTTTCCCATCATGTGTCACTTGACGTGTTAATGCGAAAAGGGGCCCAATACTGTAGCATGATTAGGAGTCTACATTGGAGGTCCCCCTACAACTGGCTGCGTGTAGCGGCTCAAATAAGGAAGGCACCATGTTATTTGAACCGACCATTAAGTCGAAAAGACCTTGATCTTATAATTAAATATTTACAAGTTATTGTATTGTTAAACAGCGATATATGCTTGCAGATTCCTCTGTAAGGAATTTCCACGGCAGCAGTAAGTTACCGCATATTCACTGGTCAGACTACTAGTTTCATCTTGTAAAATTTTACTGCAGAAACGCTATACAGGTACCTCTTCCTTTTGTACTTTTTTGGGATGTTCATTATTTAACTTCATTCACCTATTATCAACATCATGTAGTAGTGGAAAACGTGTAATAAACGTCTACATGACAAAAATGTCCCTGATGACAATTTTAAGAGAATCGCTCGATTTTTTGATATAACACCCCGAATTCTGTGCTGAATTAGTACATCCTTGAATCTGAAAGTGTGGGTGTTATTCACATTAACGCGTAAAAAAGTTCAAGAGATTACAGATTAAACGGCATGTGCAGTGATCAAAATACAGTAGGCAAAAGCACGATATTGATGAAGACTGTATTAGGCGAACTGAAGATGAGTGAAAACCGAAACGTGTCTTGGTATAAATAAAGTTATGTGAAAGGTGAGTCGTTGCTTTATTTCTTCAAGTAACTAAATTAAGACAAGAAGCCGAATCATGATTATCGTTTGTAAACTAAATTTATCTATTTTTGTTGGCGTTGGTTTGCTGTCGATTCTGATGACAATAATCTTATTATTGAACTTCTCACTGTAACTCTCTATTCCGAGTCTTGCTGTTCAAAATGAATGCTACTTCTGTTATTCTTTTGTTTCCGTAAACATACGTAAACACGGATTGTCACCGAGGCCACTAGATTGAACCAAAGTTATAACTATTTACTATAAAAAACAGTCTTGATCACAAATTATTTGTTCCGGTGACCGGTTTCGACCACAACTGATTTACCACCAGACTATAGTGATTTACCACCAGAAGGCGGTTCTTAACCATTGGTCTGCAGATGACCACAGTTGTGGTCGAAACAGGTCACCGGAACAATTAATTTATGATCAAGACTGTTTTTGATAGTAAATATTTGTAACAACATTGATCACTGTTCACTCCCACATTGTATTCAAAAGTAATTAAAGTTATAACTGCCTACGTAAAAGCAGAAGTTTTGGCACAGTTAGAATTGAGAAAACATGAAATAAGCCTACTTTCATTGGCTCATATATTGCGACATCTAATTAGCTCATATGTATGACTCCATAATTTTACATGGTTTACACTATCTAGGGAGAAGCAGTAGATTTTTTAATTCACTTCTTGTTCAACTATTTGAGTCAGTAGCCTCTAGCTGCCAGTTCATAACTCTGCTAGGCTTTTATCAGAAATAGCACTCTCAGAGTAGCTGTTATTATCACTAATTTGCGTTAACTATGCACCATGGCCATATAACAGATCTATAATTCCTTTTATGAGCTAAAGCTGTCATCAACGAGCGGATTGGTTTGAGAGCCCCAGTGCTTTGCAAGGCATGGTCCTGTTGGAACCGTGCCTCCAAGCAGTTACAGAGGGATCTACACTTTAATGTGGACTTCCAACCACTGAACAGCTCTTCATTTCTCATATCAACATACGTTGCTAGAGGACAGAGTATCAGATAAAAATCCTAGGCCTGACCAGAGACCGAACACGAAAAAAAAATGTATTGTTTTCGTCTATTGATTCGGATCCTAGTTTATTGATCACATAGTTGACAAATCGACTACCATTTTAAAATTTCTTTTAAGCTTACTATTTAAAGAACTGGTATCATTACCTCTTGTAACACAGAAATACAACTGATTTTCTACTGTTTACTTCTGTGGCACAAAGACTGACTCCATTAAGGCCGTCGTCATGATTTACAGCGTTAATCAACATCTGAAATTACCGTTGGGGTAGCCGATGCCAGATTTTCCTCCTTGGCTTCCATTTCAGTTCCCCAATCCAATGTATCTAAGGTTTAATCCTTATTTGTTTTTCAGATTTCCTTCATCTTCAAATGAGGCCGTTGGCTGCTGAGTCTTCTACAATGTTTGTTCTTTTACTTGAGCTGAGAAACGAGTTGCTTCCATTGTGTTCCTTGTTCGCACCGGTTTTGGAAGTATCAGCGATGTTTCTTTTTTCCCTTCTGATATGTCGCGGATATGTGCTTTGTTCTTCAACTTGATATGACGTGATCTGCTTCTCATTTTGAGAGCCTTGGTGTCAGCTGCTAGATGAACTGTTCTTCTTTTCTTATTCTTACGTGGTGTTGCAACACGACCTTCAAATCTATTACTGCCAGTTTCCACGCTGTTTATATCATCCGGTAGTAAATATTAAGGTCTGTGGTTTCTGAAGGTCACTTTTCCCTTTTCCCGTTGCCTATAATCAGTATCTCCTGATGCTGCATTCCTCTCTAAGCTTACAGCATGTGAGACTCTCCCGCTTTAAGTTCTCGGACTGCTGTTTGTCGTCACAGACGAGGGCTGCCCTGCCTAACGGCCGCGTCCCTGGGCGGTAGCGGGGCCATGCGTTTTAGTTGAGGATGAAAACAGCAGTTCTTGTGAGCCAGTCAATGGTTCAGTCCTGTCAAGTGATTAGTCTAGTAGTCAATTCGTATATCTTCTATGAGGAGAGTAGTGTTTGTACGTATGATGCTCAAAAGCAATTGTAAACTGGGGATGTTTATAGAGATAAAAATCCAGTTAACATGACTTTCATGTGTTTATTTTCGGCATTAGCTGTTCCCACTGATGTTGTGCACCGACTAAATGCAGAGTGTTCAGTGTGTTATTGGGTACCGGACACCGCACACCGCGGTGACAGTTTTCGGTTACTAATATAGGTGATAGAGAGTTAGTGCTGGATTCCGAAGGTGACGGACTTACACTCTCAGTAGCATGACTATGACAAGGCAATATACACTGTTCCTTCATATGTGGCTTTCCATGCTGAAAGGAGTGTCGGTAAACACCAATTTTTTAATTTCGTCTTAGTTATTAGGAAGAAAGGGTAGGAGAGGGCTGGGAACAAAGATCTGATGTGGGGGAAGAAGAGACTGGGTTAAATATGGTAGAATGGGTAAATACCAGGGCAGATTTCACTGCCTGGGAGTCTGTTTAAACGGAACGGAGACAGGATATGGAGAGTATATAGTATAGGGTTAGTTGTATTAGTGCCGGAAATAAATTGCCTGAATGGGTCTGCGATCATTTTGATAACTTGTGAATAAAGAACTGTACATCACTAGACAGGTTTCTTTACTTATAGCGCATTTTGCCTATTGCCAACATAATATCAAAACTTACAAACCGCAGTGGTCTAGCGGTTCTAGGCGTACAGTCCGGAACCGCGCGACTGCTACGGTCGCAGGTTCGAATCCTGCCTCGGGCATGGATGTGTGTGATGTCCTTAGGTTAGTTAGGTTTAAGTAGTTCTAAGTTCTAGGGGACAGATGACCACAGATGTTAAGTCCCATAGTGCTCAGAGCCATTTGAACCATTTGAACTTACAAACCGTAAAACAGGTCTGGGCTACCTTTAGTGACCCGCGGGCCTGATTCAAATACTTAACTTCGCGCGCCGATCACGTGACGCGACAGCAGCGTTGCTAGCGCATAAAATAAAAGCTATGGTGTCCGTGACAATGTTTATGGAGCAACGCAGCGATACGAATAATACCCCTTTCCCATCACGTCACACCAGCAAATGATGCTTCAAAAACGCTTTCTTGAGAGAACATTCAATTCACGTTCACTCCATTTTCAGATCTTTACGTTTACTTATGCGCCATGTACATTATTTCTTTACTTGCGACGTTTTAAACAGCTGTCTTAAAAACTTCCGTTGCAACATTCTTAAAGGTCGTTAATAAAGAAATAAAATTTATGACAAGTAAATAAATATAAGAATCTGAAGATGGGATGCCAAGAATCTTGAAATGTCACATGGAAAAATAAACGCCCATAAAAATATGTTTCAACAGCTGCAGTGTTCTAATGCGCTCACTACGAATAAGAGTTATTTAGTGACGTTAGTACGAGGAATGATAAAAAAATGAATACGGCAAGGAGACAGACAATTCTAGACCACAAGCAATTAGTAGTTACTTTACGATTTTTTGAGTAGCCTGCAATTTGCTTCTCTGCCTCGTGATGACTGGGTGTTGTGTGATGTCCTTAGGTTAGTTAGGTTTAAGTAGTTCTAAGTTCTAGGGGACTGATGACCTCAGATGTTAAGTTCCATAGAGTTCAGAGCCATTTGAAACATTTGGTTACTTCGAGGACAACTCCAAGCCAGACGCTCTGTAGCGCACATTCCACTCACGCCGAACCACAACCATTTGCTTCTTCAGTGGCATCAAGCAAGAGCGCATTGACGAACAGGTTGGTGGCTGTTGCGTTTTATGTTGAAGGCTTTGCCTCGGTACCAGTGATGGCCGTGTGTTGGTTTCATGGAGCCCAATTGAGGACCAGCGCCTAACCTGTCTGCGTGCTGTACACTCCAGGCCTACTCCGGAAGTTACGGTTTGGGGTGCGATTTAGTATGACAACAAGGGCACTCTCGTGGTTATCCCACGCCCCCTGATTGCAAAAACACTACATTATTGTGGTAATTCGACCTGCTGTGGTTAGATTCATGAAGAGCATTTCAGGGGGTGTTCTCCAAGAGGCTGAAGCTCGCCGACATACCAATGTTGCAACACAACATGCTCTATTATAGTGTGAGTATGTTGTCTTGGCCTGTTTGGTGTGTAGATCTATCTTCGGTCGAGTATATATGGGACATCATCGGACGACAACTCCAGCGTCATCCACAAACAGCATTAACCGTCCCTGTATTGACCGACCATGTGCAATAGACAATAAACTCCTTCCGACAAACTGACATTTGGCACCTGTACAACACAATGCACGTACATTTTCATGCCGGCATTTAACATTCTGACAGTTACATCGGTTATGTCAATGTATCAGCATTTCGCATTTGCAATAGCTTATCTCGTGCTTATATCAACCTCTGATCTTGCAACTTTATTCACTTAAATATGTTACCTAGACAAATGTATTCCTGAAATTTCATTATTCTACATTAATTATTTTTCGTTGTTGTGATTTTGTCCTTTAGCGAGTTTACCGAGTTTTGACTGGTTTATTTGAAGAGACCACTCGTTGAACCGAGATGAATGGAATATTCCTGAATTTGAAACACGAACAGCTGCTAGCATGAGTCTCTTAGAAGTAGATACCTTAGGGGTTGCGAAGCAACTCAAATCGCTTGATACGGGCCAAGTCTACAGGTCCAGATTGTATACCGATTAGGTTCCTTTCAGATTACGCTGATGCAATAGCTCCCTACTTACAGGGTGTTTCAAAAATGACCGGTATATTTGAAACGGCAATAAAAACTAAACGAGCAGCGATAGAAATACACCGTTTGTTGCAATATGCTTGGGACAACAGTACATTTTCAGGCAGACAAACTTTCGAAATTACAGTAGTTACAATTTTCAACAACAGATGGCGCTGCGGTGTGGGAAACTCTATAGTACGATGTTTTCCACATATCCACCATGCGTAGCAATAATATGGCGTAGTCGCTGAATGAAATTACCCGAAACCTTTGACAACGTGTCTGGCGGAATGGCTTCACATCAGATGAGATGTACTGCTTCAGCTGTTCAATTGTTTCTGGATTCTGGCGGTACACCTGGTCTTTCAAGTGTCCCCACAGAAAGAATTCACAGGGGTTCATGTCTGCCGAATAGGGAGGCCAATCCACGCCGCCTCCTGTATGTTTCGGATAGCCCAAAGCAATCACACGATCATCGAAATATTCATTCAGGAAATTAAAGACGTCGGCCGTGCGATGTGGCCGGGCACCATCTTGCATAAACCACGAGGTGTTCGCAGTGTCGTCTAAGGCAGTTTGAACCGCCACAAATTCACGAAGAATGTCCAAATAGCGTGATGCAGTAATCGTTTTGGATCTGAAAAATGGGCCAATGATTCCTTTGGAAGAAATGGCGGCCCAGACCAGTACTTTTTGAGGACGCAGGGACGATGGGACTGCAACATGGGGCTTTTCGGTTCCCCATATGCGCCAGTTCTGTTTATTGACGAAGCCGTCCAGGTAAAAATAAGCTTCGTCAGTAAACCAAATGCTGCCCACATGCATATCGCCGTCATCAATCCTGTGCACTATATCGTTAGCGAATGTCTCTCGTGCAGCAATGGTAGCGGCGCTGAGGGGTTGCCGCGTTTGAATTTTGTATGGATAGAGGTGTAAACTCTGGCGCATGAGACGATACGTGGACGTTGGCGTCATTTGGACCGCAGCTGCAACACGGCGAACGGAAACCCGAGGCCGCTGTTGGATCACCTGCTGCACTAGCTGCGCGTTGCCCTCTGTGGTTGCCGTACGCGGTCGCCCTACCTTTCCAGCACGTTCATCCGTCACGTTCCCAGTCGGTTGAAATTTTTCAAACAGATCCTTTATTGTATCGCTTTTCAGTCCTTTGGTTACATTAAACCTCCGTTGAAAACTTCGTCTTGTTGCAACAACACTGTGTTCTAGGCGGTGGAATTCCAACACCAGAAAAATCCTCTGTTCTAAGGAATAAACCATGTTGTCCATAGCACACTTGCACGTTGTGAACAGCACACGCTTTCAGCAGAAAGACGACGTACAGAATGGCGCACCCACAGACTGCGTTGTCGTCTATATCTTTCACATCACTTGCAGCGCCATCTGTTGTTGAAAATTGTAACTATTGTAATTTCTAAAGTTTGTCCGCCTGAAAATGTACTGTTGTCCCAAGCATATTGCAACAAACGGTGTATATCTATCGCTGCTCGTTTTGTTTTTATTGCCGTTTCAAATATACCGGTCATTTTTGAAACACCCTGTAGCAATCATATACAACCACTCGCTCACCGATGGATTTGTACCTACAGATTGGAAAATTGCGCAGGTCGCACCAGTGTTTAAGAACGGTAGTAGGAGTAATCCATCGAACTACAGACCTATATCATTGACGTCGATTTGCAGTAGGGTTTTGGAGCATATACTGTATTAAAACATTATGAATCACCTCGAAGGGAACGATCTATTGATGCGTAATCATCATGGTTTCAGAAAACATCGTTCTTGTGCAACGCAGCTAGCTCTTTATTCGCACGAAGTAATGGCCGCTATCGACAGGGGATCTCAAGTTGATTCCGCATTTCTAGATTTCCGGAAAGCTTTTGACACCGTTCCTCACAAGCGACTTCTAATCAAGCTGCGGGCCTATGGGGTATCGTCTCAGTTGTGCGACTGGAATCGTGATTTCCTGTCAGGAAGATCGTAGTTAGTAGTAATAGACGGCAAATCATAGAGTAAAACTGAAGTGATATCAGGTGTTCCCCAGAGAAGCGTCCTGGGACCTCTGCTGTTCCTGATCTATATAAATGACCTGGGTGACAATATGAGCAGTTCTCTTAGGTTGTTCGCAGATGATGCTGTAATTTACCGTCTAGTAAGGTCATCCGAAGACCAGTATCAGTTGCAAAGCGATTTAGAAAAGATTGCTGTATGGTGTGGCAGGTGGGAGTTGACGCTAAATAACGAAAAGTGTGAGGTGATCCACATGAGTTCCAAAAGAAATCCGTTGGAATTCGATTACTCGATAAATAGTACAATTCTCAAGGCTGTCAATTCAACTTGGTACCTGGGTGTTAAAATTACGAACAACTTCAGTTGGAAAGACCACATAGATAATATTGTGGGGAAGGTGAGCCAAAGGTTGCGTTTCATTGGCAGGACACTTAGAAGATGCAACAAGTCCACTAAAGAAACATCTTACACTACACTCGTTCGTCCTCTGTTAGAATATTGCTGCGCGGTGTGGTATCCTTACCAGGTGGGATTGACGGAGGACATCGAAAGGGTGCAAAAAATGGCAGCTCGTTTTGTATTATCACGTAATAGGGGAGAGAGTGTGGCAGATGTGATACGCGAGTTGGGATGGAAGTCATTAAAGCAAAGACGTTTTTCGTCGCGGCGAGATCTATTTACGAAGTTTCAGTCACCAACTTTCTCTTCCGAATGCGAAAATATTTTGTTGAGCCCAACCTACATAGGTAGGAATGATCATCAAAATAAAATAAGAGAAATCAGAACTCGAACAGAAAGGTTCGGGAGTGGAATGGTAGAGAGATAGTGTGATTGTGGTTCGATGAACCCTCTGCCAAGCACTTAAATGTGAATTGCAGAGTAGTCATGTAGATGTAGATGTAGATGAGGTGAAATAGTTAAAATGGAAACTCTGTTGGAAACTAAAGATGTTTCAGTTAATTCAATTTTCTGAGTAAGGAACGAGAGAAAACGGAGAGGAAACAATTCTGTCGTAACATTAAACAGGAAAACACTTTCCTTAAGTTCTGCAACGTTGTGCTTATTTGGTCACCAGCTGGCTTTCGCCTTCTCATTTCGTGACCAAATAAGTATAATTTTCTGAAAACTTTGCTCTGTAAACCGATGTTTCAAATTCCCTTGCACAGTGTTTATTTGCTGAAGTTTTACCTTTACAATGACAAAGTGTGCACCTGTCGAAGTATGGGCGGTTGTTGAGGACGTCACCCGGCTGCATTCCCGTAAGTTATTTGAACTAGTATAATTTTGCATAGCTCTGGGAAAGTGTTTACAATTCATTATCATTTATATGTTCTGCCAAGGATAGACGGAAGATTCGCGTAATGGTATTCATGTCAGATTAAAAATTACGTGTTGCTTACTTAAGCACATATGAGATGCGTCTGTCTTGTAGGAACCGGCACTAGTATTCACTAACGATGTTGCTCTGCCCTGGTTTTCTTTTCTATTTTTCATCTCTGAAATCAGTTTATACTCCGTGCTTAGTAATCGTATTCCTCCATACTTCTGAATTCATAATTCCTCATGTTTTTTATATTGGGCATACTAATCCAGTTTCTCGACTCTCTGGCACTGTTCTATGAACTAGTGTACAGTATGTTAAATGGAACCAACAAATTACACTCCATTCGATTCGAAGTAGGGCATTCACCGGCGGCGATCTATTTTCCTGTACCATACACACCTTGTCCGCCCAGTTCACAACCGTGTGTCGGTCTGATAACTGAATTGCGCCTGTGAGCCAATCGCTACGAGGCAGAAGGCCGGTGCAAAGCTGCTATAACGAAAACGCAATTGGCGAGTGTACGATCAATTAATTCGCAGTGGTGCGCAGTGCCAGATACAGTCCAATTCACAGAGACTATGGCAGCATTACCTGCGCCATTTAATTGCTCGCATCGCCGGGTTATTAGCGTACAGTTGGCGCGACCGCACGTGCGCGAATCTCACGTGTGGTCACACTGCCTTAGAACAAAAGCCTGTAGCCATAGGCGGACTACCTGTCGCCACATGCCTGTAGCTACACGAAAGGGGAGAGAACTTATTTGCGTAACGACAAATTAGATTTCATTATGTTTGTACCGATACAGTAACGGGAAAGGGAGAGTTTTCGGATCTAAAAACTGATTCGCTGCTACGTCATAAGAAAGATCATTCATTGCAACGTACTTTAATGATTAATCTAACATTTGTCAAGTGAAAACCTGGGAAAATTACTGCCACATATACACTGCCTGACATTAAAGTGGAAGCACCCAGAAGGTTAGTAAGAAGTTAAAGGCAACTTCGCCGCGGGTTGAGAGTATATGAGATCACAATTAATAAAAATTTCCTGGCTATTATGCCGTGCTCGAATAGATTTCACAACAAACCACATTTGCGAACCAGAGCTGCTTGACACAGAATTAAAAACAGGTTACCTATACAATGCCCAAGAATGGTTATTCATCCGCTGAGGTAAAAAGAATTTTAAGACCACTGCACAAGAGTCATAGCGATGCACAAGCGCCTGTGAAATTGGAAGTTTTCTAGCCTTTCATCAAGGACGTTTCTGACAGTGTAGGAAAAATCTCGAAGCAACTAAACATCGCGGTAATCTACGAATCCACCCGTAAGATACAGGATCACTTAAGATTAGCAAAGGACAAATATAACGGTCATAAAATGACTATAACAGCACAAGGGTAGTAGTAGAAGGGGGAACTTGAGGGACCAGCTGTTGCAGAACATGCATTGCAGCCAGGAGAGAACCAGATTCATTTTGACAGGACTCAAGTATTGGCAGCCACTACCAGAAATCATGGAAGGCTATACAAAGAGGCTCTAGAGACTGTTCAAAGCCCCAGGATTTTGATTATGGAGGACGAGTGCGTACAACTGAATGACATCTGAATCCAGATGTTGAAGCAGATGTGTACCGGCTTTCCAGCAAGGGTTGACAGCAACAGAGGACGACGGCAACCAACATCAGCTAGATAGGGCCGGGTATTCAAAGCATGCGACGTAACGCCACTGCCCTGGAGCACGCGTGAACGGAATTATGCTGCAGTCAGTAGCGAGCCTGGCTGTGAATAGGAAGCTCGAAGAAGCTACGATCCCCTTCGAAAATGTCCTTCGCAGAGGGTGACGAAGCACAGGGTTTTAATGTAAAATCCATTCCATCACAACATAATAACCTTGAACATTTTATTAATTGAGACATTTCCGGTCGTAGAAGTTTATGTTCCACAAGTGTATGAAATGTTACTTCAGTGATTAACAAGTGGAGTCAAATTCAAAAAGAACTTAACAGTATTAGACCACCTACCAGTAAGAAGTCTGCAGGCTTTCCGGTCTGGATGCAAGCAACCTTCCGGTTGGTAAGGGTGACATAAAGCCGTTGTATCCTCTATCTGGGACAGATCTGAGAATTTTGCTGGTTCAAATGGCTCTAAGCACTATGGGACTTAACATCTGAGGACATCAGTCCCCTAGACTTAGAACTACTTAAACCTAACTAACCTAAGGACATCGCACACATCCATGCCCGAGGCAGTATTCGAACCTGCGACCGTAGCAGCAGCGCAGTTCTGGACTGAAGCACCTAGAACCGATTTTGCCGGTCACGGGAGAATCCAACATCAGGCAGAGAGATCAAAAGGGTACACGTCATGTGTAGACGAGCATTGTCCAGTTGGCAAATGGCACCAGATACTGTCGCAGTCCTATTTCGATCAATCACAGCCAGCCGTGTCGTGAAGTCATACTCAATGACCCGCCCCACTCCATGAGACCAGGAGTAGCACCGCTGAGCCTCTCCAAAAACTGAAAGCATAAGACTTCTCACCAGATCGCCGCCATGCAAGCCGACGATGGTCATCAGGCGTAGAGCAGTATCACGCTCTTATTATTCTCTCTTGGCTCTTGTACTTATTCCATATTACCCGACTCTCCCTATAGCTTACCCCTATTTTTCTCAGGATTTCGAATATCTTGCATTATTTTACATTGTCGAACTCTTTTCCCAGGTTGACAAATCCGGTGAACGTGTTTTGATTTTTCTTTAGTCTTTCTTCCATTATCAACAGCAACGTCAGAATAGCCCTAAATGGATCCTTCACCTTTCTTAGAACCAAGCTGATCGTCATGTAACAGATCCTCAATTATCTTTCTCATTCTTCTGTATATTATTCTCGTAAGTAAATTTGATGCACGAGCTGTTAACCTGATTATGTTATAATCTCGCATTTGTCTGCTCTTGCAGTCTTCGGAACCGTGTGAATGATATTTTTCCGAAGGTTAGTTGGTATGTCGCCAGACTCGCACATTCTACACACCAAGCAGAAGAGTCGTTTCTTTGCCACTTCCCCCAATGTTTTTAGAAATCTTGATGTAATGTTATCTATCCGTTTTGCCTTATTTGATCTTAAGCCCTCCAAAGCTCTTTTAAACTCCGGTTCTAATACAAGATACCCTACTTTTTCTAAATCGATTCCTGTTTCTTCCTCTATCACATCAGACAAATCTTCCCTCTCATAGCGGCCTCCAATGTACTCTTTACACCTATCCGCTCTCTCCTCTGCATTTAGCAATGGATTTCCCGTTGCACTCTTTATACTCTGATCCTTGCTTTTGATGTCACCGAAGGTTATTTTGACTATCCTATATGCTGCTTCCGACAATCATTTCATTTTCGATTTCTTCATATTTTTCCTGCAGCGATTTCGTCTTAGCTTGCGTGAACTTCCTATTTATTTCATTCCTCAGCTACTTGTACGTATTTCTGTATTCGTGAATTTCCCTGAACATATTTTATTTCCTTCTAACATCGATCAACTGAGGTATCTCTTCTGTTACCCATGGTTTCTTCGCAGTTACCTTTTTTGTACTTTCCATCTTTTATGATTGCCCCTTTTAGAGATGTCCATTCTTCTTTAACTGTACTGCCTACTGATCTATTCCATATTGTCTTCTTCAATAAAATTCTTCAGGGTATCAGACCGCATCGTCATAATTTAAAATGCGCCAACGTTTCGGCCAGCGTTGCAGCTAGCCTTCATCAGGGCCTTACGTTAACGTAAGGCCCTGATGAAGGCTAGCTGCAACGCTGGCCGAAACGTTGGCGCATTTTAAATTATGACGATGCGGTCTGATACCCTGAAGAATTTTATTGAAGAAGACAACGGCCGCGGAAGCCTACGCTTACATTTATTCCATATTGCTTTATCTATAGATTTAGAGAACTTCAAGCGTGTATCGTCATCCCTTAGTGCTTGCGTATCCCACTTCTTTGCGCACTGATACTTCTTTCCTTATCTCTTGAAATTCAGCCTACTCTTTATCACTACTATATTGTCATCTGAGTGTATATCTGCTACTGGGTTCGCCTTACAATCCAGTATCTGATTTCAAAATCTCCGTCTGACCACGATGTAATGTAGCTGAAATCTTCCCGTATCGCCCGGTCTTTTCCAAGTATGCCGCCTTCTCTTGTGATTCTTGAACAGAGTATTCGCTATTAGTAGCTGAAGTTTATTACAGAACTCAATTAGTCTTTCCCCTCTCTCATTCCTTGTCCCAAGCTCATATTCCTTTGTAACCTTTTCTTCTACTCCTTCCCCTACAACTGCATTTCAGTCCCCCAAGACTATTAGATTTTCCATCTCCGTTTATGTGCTGTATTACCCTTTCAATATCCTCATACACTTTCTCTATCTCTTAATCTTCAGCTTGCGACGTCGGCATGTATACCTGAACTATCGTTGTCGGTTTTCTGTCGATACTGATAAGAATAACCCTATCACGGAACTGTTGACAGTAACACACTCTCTGCCCTACCTTTCTGTTCATAACGATTGCTTCCCCCGTTATAGCATTTTCTGTTGCTGTTGGTGTTACTCTATAATCATCTGACGAGAAATCCTTGTCTTCTTTCCATTTCTCTTCACTGACCCCTACTATATCTAGATTGAGGCTTTGCATTTCCTTTTACAGATTTTCTACCTTCCGTACCACATTCAAGCTTCTGACATTCCAAGCCCCGACTCGTAGAACGTTATCCTTTCGTTGATTATTCAATCTTTTTCTCATGGTAACCTCCTCCATGGCAGTTTCCTCCCGGAGATCTGAATGGAGACTATTCCGGAATCTTTTTCCAATGCAGACACATAACCCTAAGTGTTGTGTATGTGTGTGGCAGCCTATGCATGGGACGGTAATTCCCTAGTCCGGTTAGTGTTAGTCTCCGATCTTTGGTGCGGGATAACACGGAATTTTGCAAGGAGTCCATTACTTGTTCTCAGATGGCAGTCACAGATGTGATGGGGTGACGACGTGCTTTGTGCACATGACGGCGATCCTCTGTTGTGGTGATCAGACATCATCTATCGGAACCTCGACGACGGCTATGCTTGCCGTCACGTGCCCATACAGTCCAATATCGGGCCCCTGTCACATCCTAATGCCCCACAAATCTGGATAGTGCGTGTTTCGACCAGCCGGCCAAATGGAGAAACACTGTGGGGCCCCTCTCAGCCTCGTAAAAACTTTCTAAAGCCAACATCGCATTAATGTTTCTTTATTTACAACAACCGGTTTCGACGAAGTTTTCACTCATTTCTAGGACTTCAAGAAAATTTTCGTAACACGTGTTCATTTTTAGTTGGAACCTCGTGCCCAGTTTTTAAGTTAGTTGCTAAAATATCGCATATTATACAAAGGTCTGCATAAATAAAACATTTAAAATCAAAAAGCATCTTGTGCACCTGAGCATATCCACATTTGTAGCATTCACGGCTGATTGTTACGTCCTTAAAATCACAGTACAGAATAAAATGTACAGTAGCACCAGTAGCACATCTGGAAATGTTCTAATCATTGAAGATTCTCGTTAGACGGCGTGGAAGGTAAAACTGACACTGTAATTTTTTTGACGTATCTATCATTTAAGAACCCCACATATTTGAACACCGCCGAGTGCAAAAGGTGCTTTTCGATTTTAAATGTTTTATTTATGATAAACCTTTGTATAATGTGCTGCATTTTAGCCGCTAACGTGACAACCTGGCGTGAGTTTCAACTAGAAATGAACGCGTTTTACAACAAAAATTTTGGAGCGTAAGATGACAGTAAACTGTGTCGAAACTGGCTATCCTAAATGAAGAAATATATATGCGATGTTGGCTTTAGAAAGATTTTATCAAGTAAGCCACATCGCTCCTTCTGATTCGTCAAAATGAGAAAATTCAATGAACGCGAGTATGCGGCAACTGTATGTCTTTCACAGTTATCATTCGAGAACTGACGCTGTTCACGCTCCTTGTATACCCTACCAGGCCTGGTAAAAAAGTAAATACGAACAACGCTAATGGACTCTGGTGGCTACTTGCAGCTCTAATCATTTACGTACCCGCCGATAGTGTGTATGGTACAAACTTGCACTCACATCCGGGCATTTCTTCTGATTGCAACAATTCTTTTGTCAGCTAGCCTATGACAAATTTCTGCTGAAACAAACGTACAATTTCAAACAGCCAAGATCGCTATTGTACAGCCTTTATTATGAGGACTTTTTTTAGAAAATTACGTTGCCGTCATCAGATGTGAGCTACATGTGACAATACGATATAAGATGCATTTGATCAGGAATCAGTGAAATGCAATGCAGAAGATCTGATGCTGCCTACGTAGTTTGCTGAAACCTGTCATCACAATAACTGTATAGTACAGATCTTGGCTGTTTGAAATTGTACCTCTGTTTCTGCAATAATCTAGATCGCCCCCTAGCTTGACAATGTCAAGCATGCAAAACACATTCATGTTGATGAAGCCTAGGATGTATAAAGCAGTATACTGATGTAATTCCTTCAAGGCCTCAAGAAGAACCAAAAGCTGGGGGGAGGGGGGGGGGTCGATATCTCCTGCAACAAATGAAAGAATCAGAGACCAGTTAATACAAGGAAAAAATCATACGTGTTTTCACCATCTGTTATAAACGTAGGTATGTACTGAAGTTTTTTGTAGAAAAAAATTAGACAACTACAAAGTAACTTTTAAATAGTACTTGAATAAATACAGTGACCATTTAGTGATTCCGCTTTATTTATGCCCAGACCCGTATAAAGTTTTCAACAGCCCTCAGTTGGCTCAATACAGCAAATATTTAATGTTTGTATGTCGATATGTGGTGTGCCTTGTATGATAACCTATAGCCAAGGGCCAGAACGACAGTCCTAATTGGTAATACAGTTTGTACACTCCTGGAAATTGAAATAAGAACACCGTGAATTCATTGTCCCAGGAAGGGGAAACTTTATTGACACATTCCTGGGGTCAGATACATCACATGATCACACTGACAGAACCACAGGCACATAGACACAGGCAACAGAGCATGCACAATGTCGGCACTAGTACAGTGTATATCCACCTTTCGCAGCAATGCAGGCTGCTATTCTCCCATGGAGACGATCGTAGAGATGCTGGATGTAGTCCTGTGGAACGGCTTGCCATGCCATTTCCACCTGGCGCCTCAGTTGGACCAGCGTTCGTGCTGGACGTGCAGACCGCGTGAGACGACGCTTCATCCAGTCCCAAACATGCTCAATGGGGGACAGATCCGGAGATCTTGCTGGCCAGGGTAGTTGACTTACACCTTCTAGAGCACGTTGGGTGGCACGGGATACATGCGGACGTGCATTGTCCTGTTGGAACAGCAAGTTCCCTTGCCGGTCTAGGAATGGTAGAACGATGGGTTCGATGACGGTTTGGATGTACCGTGCACTATTCAGTGTCCCCTCGACGATCACCAGTGGTGTACGGCCAGTGTAGGAGATCGCTCCCCACACCATGATGCCGGGTGTTGGCCCTGTGTGCCTCGGTCGTATGCATTCCTGATTGTGGCGCTCAGCTGCACGGCGCCAAACACGCATACGACCATCATTGGCACCAAGGCAGAAGCGACTCTCATCGCTGAAGACGACACGTCTCCATTCGTCCCTCCATTCACGCCTGTCGCGACACCACTGGAGGCGGGCTGCACGATGTTGGGGCGTGAGCGGAAGACGGCCTAACGGTGTGCGGGACCGTAGCCCAGCTTCATGGAGACGGTTGCGAATGGTCCTCGCCGATACCCCAGGAGCAACAGTGTCCCTAATTTGCTGGGAAGTGGCGGTGCGGTCCCCTACGGCACTGCGTAGGATCCTACGGTCTTGGCGTGCATCCGTGCGTCGCTGCGGTCCGGTCCCAGGTCGACGGGCACGTGCACCTTCCGCCGACCACTGGCGACAACATCGACGTACTGTGGAGACCTCACGCCCCACGTGTTGAGCAATTCGGCGGTACGTCCACCCGGCCTCCCGCATGCCCACTATACGCCCTCGCTCAAAGTCCGTCAACTGCACATACGGTTCACGTCCACACTGTCGCGGCATGCTACCAGTGTTAAAGACTGCGATGGAGCTCCGTATGCCACGGCAAACTGGCTGACACTGACGGCGGCGGTGCACAAATGCTGCGCAGCTAGCGCCATTCGACGGCCAACACCGCGGTTCCTGGTGTGTCCGCTGTGCCGTGCGTGTGATCATTGCTTGTACAGCCCTCTCGCAGTGTCCGGAGCAAGTATGGTGGGTCTGACACACCGGTGTCAATGTGTTCTTTTTTCCATTTCCAGGAGTGTATATGTTTTCTAGGTCTTCGACTTATTGACTTTTTCACCAGAAACTACCGTAACATGTGTATTGCAGGGTACGTAGTGTAGCTTTTCCTTTTCTATTTCTGTTGCATGTAGTACACGGGGCGTTTACCTAATTTCATCATCCACATTACAACGAGAGATGTGAATTTGAGGAAATAGGTTTCTTTCTTGTACTGATATAAAATGTCGTGTAGCGAGGGCCTCCTGTAGGGTAGACCAGTCGCCTGGTGCAAGTCTTTTCACGTGACGCCACTTCGGCGACTTGTGCGTCGATGATGATGAAGACAACACAGCCACTCAATCCCTGACCAGAGAAAATCTCAGACCCAGCCGGGAATCGAATAGCCCCCTTCCCCCCCCCCCCCCCCCCCCCTCCGCATGGCATTCTGCGGCACTGACCACTCAGCTATGGAGGCGGACTTCTTGTATTGAAACGTGGCGTGTAGGAATTCGGAAACTAAAGCTCTTCATGATGCCCAATGCCTTCTTTATGAGGCTTGACGGTACAGTTCGTTGTGCATTTCCGTGCCAATTTCGCTCTGATTGAGAAAATCTGTGACGAGTTGTGGAGACCTTCTTTGAATTTCTGATGACTAATCACCGTTGTATAATCATACGGTGAAGATACTTATAATTTATTTATAAGTATCTAAGTTCAGTTGACACCTCCCCAATTGAAACCGCGGGGTATGCGAGATGTATGTACAAAACTCATTCGCCTACTCATTTACGTATGTAAAGTGAACGGTAATGTTCTCATCGCACGCTCTTGAAGTACTCGGGGAGGTTATTACGCATCCAAAGAAGATTTTTGTTTCCAATCAACAGTGTGGATGTCTAACGTAGACTTTTCCTAAGTCAAGAAACATACCGAAGAACTAGGCTATGCTGTCTACAGTCTTATGTTTGTAACAAACGGAAATAAATAGCTGGGGCTCAGACAATAGGTGGTTTCGAAGTTGAATGATTCCTACAGAGAAATGATCCGGTATAAGAAAAGTTAGGCGCGAGCTCGAAATATGTTCCGTGAGTTTGCAATACAATGATCAGCATTTACGTGCATCTCACCTGCTGTCCGTCTGGGAGACAGGAACGACCTCTACCTACTCCCAAATTTTTAATGGTGAGGAACCGTAAGGGAACTAATAAGATAATATACCTAAGCAAAGAGTGTTTCAGTGGGCGTATATATTCACTGTGTAACACAATTAACACATCATTTTTTCGAAGCCAGCAATTGTCTCCCATTGCGACTTAAAAGTTTGAAGTTAGTCTCGAAAACCCTGGAGCTCTGCGACGTCACCCTAGTACTTGGGACCGAGCGAAGTGGCGCAGTGGTTAGCACACTGGACTCGCATTCGGGAGGACGCCGGTTCAATCCCGCGTCCGGCCATCCTGATTTCGGTTTTCCGTGATTTCCCTAAATCGCTCCAGGCAAATGCCGGGATGGTTCCTTTGAAAGGGCACGGTCGACTTCCTTCCCTAATCCGATGAGACCGATGACCTCGCTGTTTGGTCTCCTCCCCCAAACAACCCAACCTAGTACTTGGAGAAGCTTCAAACAACAAGTTGTCGACACATGCGAAAAGAAGGCCATGAAGTTTGTGTGAAGTATAAGGTGGTTAATGATATCACAATGGCACTACATTTCACCACAATTCTGCCCAAATTTGTCGTCGACGCGTCACACGATGTGAAGGTCGTCTTACTCTCTCTTATCCACATTTCACCCCTTCTTTTGACGCTTCTGCAGCTGAGGCAACGCTCAGTGTTTAAATCACGCGATTTTCGTATGGGCGGCCGAGGAAAACGTTACAGACACTTCGCCACTGACAATAAAGAGGAAAAGGTCTCAGGATGTGGCGCCATATGGTGCAATGAAATCATCCTTCCCCTTGGGGCGTCGATACCACATATTTTGTAGTTAAAATCGACTGTTCGGAATGGGATGAGCAACAAAACGACGTTCTCCACAATCTTTCATATTGCTGACCCCTCCTCCCCCCTCTTTGGTCAATTCAACCGCTCTCTAAGCCTGTGAGCCCTCTGACATGATCGCACTTATTGGGAGCATAGTGCGACCGATATTGGAACTGCTACTGACTGTTCGAAACTATTCGACGAACTTTGAAGGTGAGCAAAAGCGATAAAGTTTGTTTATACTTGAGGCTTTCCGACTCGTGCCCACCTGTGGCGTGACAACGGGGCGGGGGAGCGACATTGACACATACGATAACAGAACGGCAAAGGGTCGCTCTAAGACCACACAGTTCGGCAACACCCTCAGTGCCGGCCGCGCACCCTTATCGAGAACTTTAATAATGTACCTGTACACAAACAGTCAGTTATTGGGTACTAAGTGCTGGCGTGACACAACAGTAGCTTATTTAGCAACGGAGCACTGTTCAGCTCAAGGATGTCGAAACCACTACCTGTCACACCAGTGCCTAGTGATCAGTGACTGTGTCTGTACAGGTACCAACAGAAGTTGTCGGGTGGCACCCAGGAGCCTTCCCGAACTGGGGGCCTTACGAGGGACCACTTGCTGTTTTATTCACGCATGTGTCACTGACACACACACACACACACACACACACACACACACACACACACCACAGAAGGGCACTAACAGGAGGGCCGAAAAAGCATGCACACACTTTTCTGTTTCGGATCACATTCAAATGTCGCCGGATTGCTTTGAATGGTCCCTACTGGTTCCGCATTGTATACGAACAAAACGTGCGGCCGCTTTAAATTCCAAAGGGGTGCGATCATGTTCAAATGGTTCAAATGGCTCTGAGCACTATGGGACTCAACTGCTGTGGTTATCAGTCCCCTAGAACTTAGAACTACTTAAACCTAACTAACCTAAGGACATCACACACATCCATGCCCGAGGCAGGATTCGAATCTGCGACCGTAGCGGTCGCACGGTTCCGGACTGCGCGCCTAGAACCGCGAGACCATGCGATCGTGTTCAGTGGGGGGTTGCAGGCCCACGATTTCTTTATGGAAAGGGTGAATCGTCCTGCTGCTGTCACCAGTGTCAAAGGTTGTCCTTTTGCTCACCGCACTGCGAACTGTTTTCGACCGCGAAATGTGTGGAAATCCGTCAACAACGAGTTTTGGGTGTCAAGCTCCTGTCAACTAGCTTTCTAAGTTAATCCTACACAGACATGAATTCCAAAAGCACACATGGAGTCCTTCTTTAATTTTAAAAGCGGCAACACCAGACTCTCTACTCCGCCCTTCCACCAAAGCATTCAGTCCGCACAAATCTGTCAAAGCTGTACATATGTTTACGAACTAGCGATGCAGGGAGAGGCAACTGATACACCCCTCTTTAGCGCTTTACGGAACGAACAATTTGGTGGATAACAGAGAATCTCCGCTATTAAAGTAAGACGACGGGCTCACGCCGAAACAACTTTCTTTTATTTGGTATTTTGACCTTACGTGCTTTTGGAGTGCATGTTTAGGTAGGTAGATGACGGGAGCTTGGCTCACGAAACGCGCTGCTGAGGGTTATGTTCCTGATACTAGTGGTTGTATGCTTAAGCATTTATAAAGATTATCTTAACAACCGATACAACCGGTTCTTAAAATGTATAATATTAGAAGACTTTAGCCTAGCGGTTCTAGGCGCTCAGTCCGGAACCGCGCGACTGCTACGGTCGCAGGTTCGAATCCTGCCTAGGGCATGGATGTGTGTGATGTCCTTAGGTTAGTTAGGTTTAAGTAGTTCTAAGTTCTAATGGACTGATGACCACAGATGTTAAGTCCCATAGTGCTCAGAGACTTTGCAGTATGAGGCGTTGCCGAGCCCGAGGTGACGTCGAAGGACGCCACGCTTGAGCGAAATATCAAATTCAGCGTCGAAATTAGAGACAGCTAGTGCGTGTGTATGTGTGTGTGTGTGTGTGTGTGTGTGTGTGTGTGTGTGTGTGTATGTGCGCGCGCGCGAGTGCGCTAGTCAGCGCACAGTCGTGTGAAACAACGACAGGGGAAGACCATGAAGTGAATCAATATTTACGTGGGAAGTCTACCTGTATCGTCGTCACACATGTTTTAAATGATTGACAACTTCAGCACCAGGTCGAAACCAAGCTGAGTCTCTACAAATGTATCTCATCATTTCTTATTATCTCCGCGTTTGGTAGTCTTTGTTCTTTTCAATCCATGACTTCAACATAGTAATCATTGTTACAGCACAATTCTATAAGATTAACCGTACCGCTGGAGTACTATCATTGGCTTCTGCTACAATATCACAAAAGGGCTTATTAGTTTCTTTAAAGTATTGTTGCTTACTTTTCGCGCGAGAACAGAGTAATAGTTTATTACTAGTGACAGTCAGAGACGCTCTGGCTCGTAGCTGTTTGCACTGATTCAGTTTAACGGTCCACCACTTCTTGCAAGGGAATATTGCTAAAATTAAAGAGTTCTTTCTTATCTGATGTCGATAATGGAGAAAGAGAGACGTCTCTTCTCCATTTCACGACACTGTATGCAGGACAGTTATTGGAACCTCAATTAAAAGTGAGAGAAGCGTTCTATTTTATTCTTCTTATTACAGAGTTATAAGTGCCATACTTACCTAATAATACAGATATGTGATGGTAAAACGTTTATCAGATTTATTGTTATGAGCATCGAGCCTGCAGTCTTCGTGTGATTGGTCTTTCACAGCTTGTTGTTGTTGTGGTCTTCAGTTCTGAGACTGGTTTGATGCAGCTCTCCTTGCTACTCTATCCTGTGCAAGCTCCTTCATCTCCCAGTACTTACGGCAACCTACATCCTTCTGAATCTGCTTAGTGTATTCATCTCTTGGTCTCCCTCTACTATTTTTAACCCCCACGCTGCCCTCCTATGCTAAATTTGTGATCCCTTGATGCCTCAGAACATGTCCTACCAACCGGTCCCTTCTTCTTCTCAAGTTGTGCCACAAAATCCTCCCCAATTCTATTCCATTCCTCCTCATAAGTTATGTGATGTACCCATCTAATCTTCTGCATTCTTCTGTAGCACCACATTTCGAAAGCTTCTATTCTCTTCTTGTTCAAACTATTTATCGTCCATGTTTCACTTCCATACATGGCTACACTCCATACAAATACTTTCAGAAACGACTTCCTGACACTTAAATCTATACTCGATGTTAACAAATTTCTCTTCTTCAGAAACGCTTTCCTTGCCATTGCCAGTCTACATTTTATATCCTCTCTACTTCGATCATCATCAGTTATTTTGCTCCCCAAATAGCAATACTCCTTTACTACTTTAAGTGTCTCATTTCCTAATCTAATTCCCTCAGCATCACCCAACTTAATTCGACTACATTCCATGATCCTCGTTTGCTTTTGTTGATGTTCATCTTATATCCTCGTTTCAAGACACTGTCCATTCTGTTCAACTGCTCTTCCAAGTCCTTTTCTGTCTCTGACAGAATTACAATGTCAGCGGCGAACCTCAAAGTATTTATTTCTTCTCATGGATTTTAATACCCACTCCGAATTTTTCTTTTGTTTCCTTTACTGCTTGCTCAATATACAGATTGAATAACAGCGGGGAGAGGCTACAATCCTGTCTCACTCCCTTCCCAACCACTGCTTCCCTTTCATGTCCCTCGACTCTTATAACTGCCATCTAGTTTCTGTACCAACTATAAATAGTCTTTCGCTCCCTGTAATTAACCCATGCCACCTTTAGAATTTGAAAGAGAGTATTCCAGTCAACATTGTCGAAACCTTTCTCTAAGTCTACAAATGCTAGAAACGTAGGTTTGCCTTTCCTTAGTCATTCTTCTAAGATAAGTCGTAAGGTCAGTATTGCCTCACGTGTTCCAACATTTCTACGGAATCCAAACTGATCTTCCCCGAGGTCGGCCTCTACCAGTTTTTCCATTCGTCTGTAAAGAATTCTCGTTAGTATTTTGCAGCTGCGACTTAAACCGATAGTTCGATAATTTTCACATCTGTCAACACCTGCTTTCTTTGGGATTGGAGATATTACATTCTTCTTGAAGACTGAGGGAATTTCGCCTGTCTCATACATCTTGCTCACCAGATGGTAGAGTTTTGTCAGGACTGGCTCTCCCAGGGCCGTCAGTAGTTCTAATGGAATGTTGTCTACTCCCGGGGCCTTGTTTCAACTTAGGTCTTTCAGTGCTCTGTCAAACTCTTCACGCAGTATAGTATCTCCCATACCATCTTTATCTAAATCCTCTTCCATTTCCATAATATTGTCCTCAAGTACATCGCCCTTGTATGGATCCTCTATATACTCCTTCCACCTTTCTGCTTTCCCTTCATTGCTTCGAACTGGGTTTCCTTCTGAGCCCTTGATGTCCATACAAGTGGCTCTCTTTTCTCCAAAGGTCTCTTTAATTTTCCTGTAGGCAGCATCTATCTTACCGCTAGTGAGATAAGCCTCTACATCCTTACATTTGTCCTCTAGCCATCCCTGCTTAGCCATTTTGCACTTCCTGTCGATCTCATTTTTGAGACGTTTGTATTCCTTTTTGCCTGCTTCATTTACTGCATTTTTATATTTTCTCCTTTCATCAATAAAATTCAATACTTCTTTGTTACCCAAGGGTTTCTACTAGCCCTCGTCTTTTTACCTACATGGTCCTCTGCTGCCTTCACTACTTCATCCTTGAGAGCTACCCATTCTTCTTCTACTGTATTTCTTTCCCCCATTCCTGTCAATTGTTCCCTTATGCTCTCCCTGAAACTCTGTACCACCTCTGGTTTAGTCAGGTCCCATCTCATTAAATTCCCGCCTTTTTGCAGTTTCTTCAGTTTTAATCTACAATTCTTAACCAAAAGATTGTGGTCAGAGTCCACATCTGCCCCTGGAAATGTCTTACAATTTAAAACCTGGTTCCTAAATCTCTGTCTTACCATTATATAATATCTGATACCTTCTAGTATCTCCAGGATTCTTCCATGTATACAGCCTTCTTTTATGATTCTTGATCCGAGTGTTAGCTATGATTAAGTTATGTTCTGTGCAAAATTCCACCACACGGCTTTCACTTTCATTTCTCAACCCCAATCCATATGTACCAACTGTGTTTCCTTCTGTCCCTTTTCCTACTCTCGAATTCCAGTCACCCATGACTATTAAATATTCGTCTCCCTTCACTACCTGAATAATTTCTTTTATCTCATCATACACTTCCTCAATTTCTTCATCATCTGCAGAGTTAGTTGGCATATAAACTTGTACTACTGTAGTAGGCATGGGCTTCGTGTCTATCTTGGCCACAATAATGCGTTCACTATGCTGTTTGTAGTAGCTTACCCGCACTCCTATTTTTTATTCATTATTAAACCTACTCCTGCATTACCCCTATTTGATTTTGTATTTATAACCCTATATTCACCTGACCAAAAGTCTTGTTCCTCATGCCACCGAACTTCACTAATTCCTACTATATCTAACTTTAACCTATCCATTTCCCTTTTTAAATTTTCTAACCTACCTGCCCGATTAAGGGATCTGACGTTCCACGCCAGTTTTCATTCTCCTGATAACGACGTCCTCTTGAGTAGTACCCTCCCAGAGATCTGAATGGGTAGCTATTTTACCTCCGGAATATTTTACCCAAGAGGACGCCATCATCATTTAACCATACAGTAAACCTGCATGCCTTCGGGGAAAATTACGGCTGTAGTTTCCCCTTGCTTTCAGCCGTTCGCAGTACCAGCACAGCAAGGCCGTTTTGGTTAGTGTTAAAAGGCCAGATCAGTCAATCATCCAGACTGTTGCCCCTGCAACTACTGAAAAGGCTGCTGCCCCTCTTCAGGAACGACACGTTTGTCTGGCCTCTCAACAGATACCCCTCCGTTGTGGTTGCACCTACGGTACGGCCATCTGTATCGCTGAGGCACACAAGCCTCGCCACCAACGGCAAGGTCTATGGTTGCGTGGGGGGGGGGGTTTCACAGCTTAATAAAAATTAAATACTGGCGCTGACAATCAGTCTGACAACTAGTATACCTCACTGCACACGGCAGCAGTACGTAGCCTACCACAAAAGGCAGAAAAACTTGTTAAAAAGGTACTTCAAAATAAATATCGTATACTATTGCCGCAAGTATGGTACCTAAAATCATAACTAAGAAATTTACGATACTGGTCAAACTAATGAACTGGCTAACGTAACACAATATGTTCAATGAATCTGAACCGCCTTTAATATGCTGAAGAAGTGCTTAGTTCCATATTTTCCGATGCAGCTTCCATTCATCGGGGTGAGAGCGGTGAAAGGTCATGTCATAAATTCCATAATATATCAGATTCCATGTTGATAATCATTTCTCAGCACATGATGACTAGTTGGACGATGGATGTATGCCATACATAAGCAACAAGAAACGCGTTTGAAGAGGAAGTAGTTATTTCAAGTGAGCGTTTAGATTTAACCGAAATTTGTGATATAACTGTTGAGCAGTAGCCTTATTTAGTTAGTTTAATAGTCAGACTTTAATTATATCTGTGAGACATTCTGACATTCACCTTATCCACACTTTCTGGTAAGATTCTTGGAATACATGCGTAGCTGTATGTTGCTGTATACAGCTGTGAAAAAACAAGGAAGTGTAATTTCAGTATTCGCATTAGGAAGTACTCAGTTATTTAGTCTAGCTAATTGAAAGATAGGTACACACTGGCGGTTACCCGGATTCATGGAGAGCTGGTGTACTAGTCGTCTGCGGGACGATACGCATATGAAATTGTGAGTGCTCAGTGCTTCATAGCCCCACCGAGGAGGACGGGAAGATGCAACCACTGCGACGAGAGCAACAGACCAGTGTGACGAGATAGCTACGGATGCGTCTGTACGTCGGGGCTCTACTCACTGAAGTCGCAGTCGACGTCATGGATGACGATCTTGATGGCCTCTCCGTCGGTGACGGACGTCTGGCGACGCACGGCGTCGGTCGTCTCCCCGCGGGGCGTCGGCGTCCCGGAAGAAGGCGGCGTCTGCGGCAGCGCGCGCATCCCCAGATCTGGCCTGCGGGCAAAGCGGCATAACCATCAGGATAACAGCACAGAACGGACCGGCGTGTTCTACAAACAAAGCAATCAGTAGCAACTATTGTAGCGTGAACTAAGGAAAACGTCTTGTCGATAAAATACAGTTTATTGTAGCATGGCATTTTGTTGT
This sequence comes from Schistocerca nitens, assembly GCF_023898315.1. Lineage (NCBI taxonomy): Eukaryota > Metazoa > Arthropoda > Insecta > Orthoptera > Acrididae > Schistocerca > Schistocerca nitens. Next base: position 439,686,694 of record NC_064617.1, on the reverse strand, counting down.
AGCTGGACAAATATATTTGATAAATTCTAACCCTTGTTCGTTACTGAAAACACTGATATTTTCCGCAGGTTTTGTCAGTTGTTCAACGGGGATTGTCCGTTTTCATTTTTATGTATAGTTTTAAAGTACTCAGAGGCACGACAAATGGTTTCGATGCTTCCTCGTGGATCATCGTTTTATTAGTTACGAATACTACAGTTTGTTCCATGATTTTCGTGGGCCAATTTTGTCTCTCCGTTTTCAGTACATAATGAAGTGCCAACTTCAAATAAGACTGGCAAACCATGAGATAGAATTTGTCAGATGAAGAATAAAAGGCGACCGGGGAGGAACGGAGTATACCAGTACACCATTCCGTCCGAAACACATATCCACTGAGAAGAAAAAGTAGAAATTAGCGTATGGCATCGTTGGCCTTGAGGCCCCATCCGGGGAAGTTCGGCCGCCAAGTGCAAGTCTTTTTTCAGTCGACTCCACAATGGGCGGCTTGTGCGCCGGTGATTAGGCTGAAATGATGATGAGGACGACACAACAACCAGTCCTCGAGCGGAAAAAAATCTCCAACCCGGTCGGGAACCGAACCCAGGCCATCTACTGAGAAAATATTCAGTAAGAATGTAAACAACTTTTTTCCAACTGCATTGTATGCGAAGGTAATTTGGAACAAGATGATTTCGGTGGACTAAACGTTGATTGTGAACAAAAATGTATGACAGACTTAGCTTAGTTAGAAATGATCCTGAAAATTATAATAGAAGAGCAAATTCGCTCACTTTTATAGTCAGACCACGTATCTCGCGCGCGGCAATTGTTGCAAACTTACTGAATCACAACAGACTTTGGTTTGTTAAACACATGTCAATCTGAGCGCATTCCACCTTTACCGTAAGTCCCTTTCGCGACGGTCTTCCCTGCGAGAGATTAATTCGTGGTAGACCGCTTTAGCAAGTGAGAAGACTGATTACTCAAAGCGAGAACGGCAACGTCATTAGAAACACGTCTCATGCTGCGCTTGGGCAAGGTTCCAAGAGACTCTCCTTTAAACGATTTAGCGAATAACCCACAAGTCTGGAGAGCCAGACAGGGTTCTAACCCATCTCGCTCCGGATAGAGCCCTTCCCTCTTCATAAGAACCTTTCAGAAATTCATCTTAAATGATTTAGGGCAGCTGAAAAAATTGTAAGTCTGAATCATTAGACTAGAATTACAACCGCCTCCTACAGTGCACTAATCATTGCGTCAGTGCGCTCTCTTCGTTTCCGGTTTTCAGTTATTCATTTACATGCAATTCTGGGCTGCATATGTTGGTTCTCAGAAATTTCTTACTCAAATTAAGGCTGATAATTATACCAGTAGACTTCTTGTAGCCTGGTATGCCCTTATGTCCGTACTAATCTGCTTTATATGTCCTCCATGCTTCACCGTCATGTGTCGTTTTGCTTCCAAGGTAGCCGTATTCCTTCTGTTCGTCTACTTCTAAGTCCACAATTTTACTTTCGTCTTTCTTTGGTTTACTATCAATCCGTATTCTGTGTACTGCAGACATCATTCTCTTCAGTATGTCCTGTATTTCTTCCTGCTTCCACTGAGGACAGCGACGTCTTAAGTAAATCTTATCTTTGTTCTTTTATCTTGAATTTTAATCACAATGGTGTGACTGAGAGTCGCTACACTTCATCCATGGGAGGTGCTCTGGAGTGCATAAACACCAGCTGAAACTAATCCATCGGTACTGCAGCGGCCCTTTGCAGAGACCGCCAACGGTGAGTGACTACACTCCACGTTACTCGTCACGTGCCGTAGAGCCAACAAAGCGGAGCTGTAGTATAACTCCACGCTCTTACTTAAGTGGCGCCCGCAGCTTACACGGACAGTATTATGTTATCCAGCGGAGAGTCAAGCAGCAGCTAGAAACTTCGAGTATGTCCACAGCATTAGTCGCTACAGCTCTACTCATACCGTCCATCGGACCGAAGAGGAACCGACAATACCTAACAGTGTTCACAACCGGAAGGAAACTGCGTTTTGTGCTTGGATTTAGCGACAGAGTAACAGAATTGAGCTTCTGAGGCGTGGAGGGTGACAAGTGGCAAACTGAAACTTTTAGTCCACTTTTGTACAGAGGGCTCAGTTGGTAGGTAGAGTTCGAGCTTCGAATCTCGCCGTGGCACACAAAGAAGCAATGCACCGCTCCAGCTGTAATAAGCATACTACTGCTCCAGTTGCATAAAATATTTTATCCAGTATTCACGTGTGCTACAGTATACCGTAGAGTATCGACAAATTTGTGTTTGCATTGATAAATATGAAACTGTTCTACTAAGCACTCACGGAATACTCCATTAACGTTAATACTCGATGACACATGCGCAGTGCACACTGAATTGCAAGAGAATAATTCCATACGATTAACGTTTTGATATTCATATCACGACATCCAATGATGATTACCATGTTGAAGTTAAAGTGGGCGCCGCTAAAGAAGACTCCTGGTATTAAATACAGGCATTAATCTGAAAAAAAAATATGGCAGGTGTACGTCTGGAACCCATAGCGGAACGACACCTAATGTTTACTGTGGGAAAACTAGAGAAGAGGAGAATCGAAGGGGCTGAGATTTGGTGTTAGAGGATGATACGAAAAATTGGGTTGACCTTATTATAAAAAATAGGGAGGTTCTCTGTAGAACAGACGAGGAAATAAATACGTTGGAATCACTACCCTATTTTCAAACTTAATCTTCGTTGAATGCGATGGCATTCGCCACATTACTGGCAATATCTGTATGCTCGTATGGTATCACTCTTCTGGTCGAATTCGGAGCTAACGTTTTACTGCATCAGAAACCTCCCCTTCATCTACGTACTGATTCCCGCTGAATGCGTTCTTCGATAGGCCGAATATATGAAAGTTGGAAGCTATGTAGGCGGATGGGAACCCAGCTTGCACACATCTTTGAGTACCCCAACTGATGGACGATTGTGTCAGCACTACCAACAGAGACGTCCAGTTGTGCAGCGATTTGTTTGATTGTGAACTGCCGATCACCTCCAATGAGAGTGTCCGAACGTTCGAGCGTTGTAGGAGTCATAGCGGACAGGTTTACACGACCTTGTTGTGATGATGACAAACGACTCTCCCAACGATTCACCGTGCTTTTGTTCACTGTAAGTTGTCCGTAGACATTCTGCAAGTGCCTATGAGTATATGCGATGCTCTGGTTTTCGTCAAAACAAACTCAGTGACAGCTCTCTGCTTGGAAAGCAGCTCCGATACAGTCTCCATTTTGAAGGCTATCTACAGCGCCGCCACCTATAACTTCATGAAATTATAGGGGCCGAGGTGGAAATATTCCACAATGTCCCACAACAAATTCTGTATTTTTTCGCCCGAACTTATTGAACTCCACTCGTAAATACTGTGTGCATTACGTGAACTTTAATAGATGCAAATCAAAATCACATCATGAAGACGAGAAAAGGCAAACTTGAATCATCTTGTTGATTACGGGTATATTCTCATCTTAAAACACAGAGAAAAAATCACAGACACTCCATATAATACAAGAAGTGTGGTTACTGATGTCATGAAGCTGTACTAATTTTGCTATCTAAAATATTAAGTATCAGATGATCTTACACACGTCGAGTAACGCGAAAGAGCAGTAGAATTTAAAAATTCGCTTTGAGCTTTTCATTAATCCTTCAGTCACAGCTTCCAATCTCCGGGTAGCCTGCAATAGCATTATGAATAGTGAACAGCACAATTTTGAAAAAAGAAAGTGTGATTGCGAATTGGATGGGATGTATAAAGGTCGGGATGAGGGCGTTTTAGGGTCGCGCTTGTTCAGCTCAAAATTAGCAGCCGCAAATGAGGCTGCTTTCGAGCCGCAGTACCACGGCAGGACCAACAACGCCGCAGCTGTATTAAATTTAATCAGAGCTTTAAAGCAGCGTGAAATTGCAGCTGTTGTTTGCGGGATTAGAGCCGCGTAATCAAGTGGCGTCCGATTATAAACCGCGGAGCAAAACAAAGTTGGGTTGTATTTTGTGGTATGAAATTGGTATGAAAATGTTACGTTTAGTATGAAGCGGAAATGTCTGTGGCTCGTCCAAGGAAGAAGTCGTTGGGCAGGTGCTTTTACTAGCCTCAGAGATTTCTGTGACTCGTGTAAAAGTACTGCGTGCCTTTTAATGGTTTTTGTTCCTTGATGGCTGTAGCGCTGAGTGGATAAGATGCAGCCAGTGAAAGAATCGAATTATGCCGCCCATGAAACGTGGAAAAGAAGGGCTATAGAGAAAGATAAAGTCTGTTTTATTAACGTGCTGTTCTGCAAAATAGTAAGGGGCGATATGACTTTACGTGAAGAGGTCTGTCTTGACTAGGCTTTCCCATACGGTGTCGATTTATACGCTTCTCCCAGAAATTTACACCCTGGTATCTCAAAATACTGAACAAAACATAAATTCTTCATAATTGTATCATAACTCGACAAAGAATTTTTTTTTTAATAATCAGTCTTTCGACTGTCAAAAATTTGGTTATTGCACTCCACTTCTACATCTACATCTGTATCTATACCCTGCAATCCCTGTAATGAGAACGGCACAGGGGATGTCCCACAGCAACATGTATTAAGATTTCTTATTATTCCAGTCGTGAATTATTCAAAGACTAATTCCTTAAAAGGTGTACCCGTGGCCTACCACTCGTATCAGGCGGTAAATCTGCGACTCGTCTTTACCGAGTGCACACTTCCCTGCATTGATAAGTGCGTAGCTGGTGTTATCTATCGGACTTCCACAGCTCTCCTAATCACAGAGTCCCAACATTTAGAAGCGTCAGTCGAAATTCTCTTACATTCCAACATGCTTTGCGCTTAGCTATTAGACTGCTCGGCCACATGATTACTCTGTAGTTCCGATTTAAGTGTTTGACGAGGGTTCGTGGAACTACTTTTCGACCATTCCTCTCTCGTTTAGTGCATGTGAACAATGAACGCCAATATCTTTCCGTGCGAACTCAGATTTCTCTTGTTTTATTAAGATGGTGATTTCTCCATATACAGGATGTTTCCGTAAGAGAGTGCAAAAATGTAAAGGGACATAGAGAATGCTCCACTGAACAATTCGAGGTAATGAACCTCTGGTCGGAAAAGCCAGCTTAAGGAGATTGGAAGTAAAATTGTCTGCCGCTTTGTCTAGCATTACTGTCGGCCAGCTCATTTACAACTAACATGCATACAAGTTTACACGTACTGTGCTGTTTATTTACTTGTACATTCTTTATTTCCTGCAAGGAAACAAGGAGGACGAGCCTGGTTACTAGGAAGTCATGATGCACGTTTTGTTTACTTTACTTGTACATAAAGTGGCTCTGCTGTGTCGTATTTACATTGTCACATGACAGAACGTGCTATGAATCAACGACATATCCATTAATTACTCAGTGCTATTCAGAGACATACAGTAGAGTACGATGGAGCTGTAACGGTACAGTTTCGCAGGACTCACTGACATGCACCTTCTGTATGGGGAAGTATGTTCCAATGCTCTCGCTGCTGAAAGGCAGTACACTGAACGATTTCCTAACAGGCATCATCCGTCACGACGAATGCGGGAGACTGGTTTACTGGAAAGAAGAAACTAGGGACCTGGCAACACGAGAAGGTACTGGAACGTTTTGCAGCGGACCCCTCCCCTACAAGTAGGGTCGCTGCCCATACTAGCGTGTGGCAAGTACTCCACGATCAACAATTACACACATGTCACCCACAACGAGTGCATGCCATGGTTGTGACTGAATTTGCACCAAGGGTCGCATTGTGGCAGTGGTTGCTCCAACAATGGATTGATCGACCAGGTTTTCTCCGAATCGTGCTGTTTATTGACGGGGCCTTATGTGATTGTGACGGTACTTCGAACAACAGGAATTGCCATGTGTGGGCTGAGGAAAGCCCTCACGTTATAATAGAGTCAAACCATAAAGTACGTTTAGCTGTGAATATCTGGGCCGGTGATGTAGGCGACAACCTCACTGGACCAAAACCTCTACCATCTGAACTGCCACCTGTATGTGAGATTCGCGCAAAGAGTTCTACCTGAGTCGTTGGAGAACGTGTGGTGTCACCACCAGACACCACACTTGCTAGGTGGTAGCCTTTAAATCTGCCGCGGTCCGCTAGTATACGTCGGACCCGCGTGTCGCCACTGTCAGTGATTGCAGATCGAGCGCCACCACACGGCAGGTCCAGAGAGACGTCCTGGCACTCGCCCCAGTTGTACAGCCGACTTTGCTAGCGATGCTACACTGACAAATACGCTCTCATTTGCCGAGACGATAGTTAGCATAGCCTTCAGCTACGTCATTTGCTACGACCTAGCAAGGCGCCATTACCAATTTATATTGAGCTTCTTATTACTGTACCGTCAGACCGATGTTCTACAGTTATGGATTAAAGTTAAGTATTACAGCAACTGCGTCCGTTTTTCTAAGTTCTCATTTCCTTGTAATGTTCCAGACCTCACGCCAGTCTGCGTGTAATTAAATGCGTGCATTTCGGCCTCCTCTAGCAACACGGTGTTGGCTCTTCTGCCAACAGAGCAGAACGTACCCTTGGCTGTTCGTGACATGATGTGAATACAACATATCTGTGCTCCACCTCACTTCAGTATGGATGTGCGCAACCATCTCGGCGCTATATTTTCTGGTCGCTGGATTGAAAGGGGATATCCTATTTCATTGCTTGCGAGGTTACCTGACCTGAATTCCTTTCATTATTTCCTATGCGGATATCTAAAGTCACTACTGTATGAGACCTCAGTGGATACGGATATGGAATAAGTTGATAGAATTGTAGATGCCTTCGTGTGATTCGAAACACAGCAGGGAAATTGTTAGGGTGCGTCAGAATCTTGGTCGCCGATGTCATATTTGCATTGAGGTTGATGGCCGTCAGTTTCAGCATATTTTGTAAGATACAGTCGAATGCTACGTTCGTTGTGCCAGTGATGGTATTTACAGTTAACTGTAACTAATGTAAACAAAAAGTACGTAGTAATGTGATTTTATTCCTATTATCTCCTTAACCTGGCTTCTCCGACCCCAATTCCCTACCACAAATTGTTCTGTGGAGCATCCTCTATGTCCTGTTAAATTTTTGCACCATCTTACGGAAAAACTATGTATAGATCGCAGACCACAAAATATTTTTGCATTCGGACGTGAAAGTAACTGACTGAAATGTCGTTAAAATCTCTCTCTGCAACGATAAACGCCTTTGTTTTAATAACTGCCGCAGCTGATTTTTCAAAATTTCTGTACCTAAGATAACAGTGATGTACAACACAGCGATCGGTAATAGTTGGTGTAGGATGGCCACCGAAACTGGTACCACATCCACACGGAATATTATAAGCCCTTGGTAGTCTCAGACTGGGCTTCCTGTAATTTTCCTGCACGGGTGTAAGAGCGATCTGAGTTCTTGCATATGCAGTACACTACCTATCTTACTCGTTGTGGTAGGGCAGAATGCAAGTCGCCGCGTTATACGTTAGCCCTCCTGGTTTGGTTGACCTGCATCGCGTCTTGGTTTCCTCGACAGGGTTGACCTAATGTCACCGACTGAATACCTGTTCTTCTGAACACCGTCGTCAGATGATTAATTTCGGAGACGGATTCGTCCGTGTAAAAATACTCTTAACTCCTTATTAGGGTGTTCAGTTTAATTCTCCGCTGAGTTGGATTCTGAAAGCTACAACCGTTGAGATACAGGTTAGTATGCACCAGTTTTCGGTACGCAGAATGGCCGAGTCGTTATCTTATTTCCGTTTGACCAACACACCAAAGAAACGTAACTTGCCGCCCTTCTCCATTTTTGCTGCAGGACGGGTGGATGGCCCTCATACGTTTCAAGTTGCGCTCGGGTAAGTTGTCGATCCGTGTAGTTAACGGCTTTGTACGGTAGGAGCCGTATTAATTTTTCAATGAGCGAGTTGAAATTGCTTGCATGTGGCAGTTTAGAATTATGATTCATTGCGTTATCACTTGTTACATGAAAAATTTATTCTCTTCAGATAATCTGATGATGGCTCACTAGGGAGAAACTCCTAATACGTATTAAAGAAAACAATTTTGCAACAGCGACTGCCTTTGTTCAAATGGTTCAAATGGCTCTGAGCACTATGGGACTCAACTTCTGATGTCATTAGTCCCCTAGAACTTAGAACTAGTTAAACCTAACTAACCTAAGGACATCACACACATCCATGCCCGAGGCAGGATTCGAACCTGCGACCGTAGCGGTCTCTCGGTTCCAGACTGCAGCGCCTAGAACCGCACGGCCACTTCGGCCGGCGCCTTTGTTCAAAAATGTAGCACAACCGGTTGCTTCACTAGACAGCAAATGATGGAATAGAGCCAGTACTTCTTAATAAATCATTTATTTTTCAGTTTGTCTCACTATTCTTTGCAGTGACAAGGGGAGCAGCGTAATTCAGTGGCATGAGAATACTTTTTTCAGTTTTTCGGACACAATTAAGTTATGCAGAAGATGATATACGTTGTTTTTTTGATTCTCCTGACAAATGTGAACTTTGGCATCTGCAACGATTGTGATTTCAACATTTCAGGTGACAGTAGTTAGGGCGCGTGGATGGTTCCGAGCCGGCCGGTGTGGCCGTGCGGTTAAAGGCGCTTCAGTCTGGAACCGCGTGACCGCTACGGTCGCAGGTTCGAATCCTGCCTCGGGCATGGATGTGTGTGGTGTCCTTAGGTTAGTTAGGTTTAATTAGTTCTAAGTTCTAGGCGACTGATGACCTCAGAAGTTAAATCGCATAGAGCTCAGAACCATTTGAACCATTTTTTGATGGTTCCGATGTGGTCAAACAAGTCTGAATGACAAAGGGCTATTGGAAGAGACTCTCTCTCTCTCTCTCTCTCTCTCTGAAGAACCGGGAATTGCATGAGACATTGTTAGATAGTTACTTAATTATATGTTCCATTGATCATCTGAATAATTTTTTATCGTAATGTTGTGCAGCAAATCAGTTTACAATATATGTATACATAACTACACTCAACATTAATGAACATATTAAGTTTCAAACCCATTCATACAACTAAGCTTAAAAACTAGTGCTTTTAACAGGCTATCAGTTTTTAAATAAAATGTGGTCAGTGGACTGGGAGTTGTCCAGTAGAAATGATTTTAGTTTAGATTTAGAACTTGCTTTGCCATCTGTCGACATTTTAAATTACTGGATAAATGATCAAAAACTGTTGTTGGTGTTAATGAAACTCCTTTCTGGGCCACTGACAGCTTTAATAACAGCCGCTAAAAGTAATTTTTTCTTCTAGCTTTTTAGGTATTGACGTTACTGTTACTGGGGCATTCGCCACTGAGTAGCCTCTTCGGTGTCAGCACTCCTCGGCTCCGACATGACTGCTTCATGTCCGACAACAGGCCACAATCCCAATGGGCAGCTTCGCGATCAGTGCGGCAGACTACTAACCGAAGGGGCCCGGGTTCGATTCCGAGCCGGATTGGAGATTTTCTCCGCACGGGGACTGGGTGTTGTGTTGTTCAAATGGTTCAAATGGCTCTGAGCACTATGGCACTTAACTTCTGAAGTCATCAGTCCCCTAGAACTTAGAACTACTTAAACCTAACTAACCTAAGGACATCACACACACCCATGCCCGAGGCAGGATTCGAATCTGCGACCGTAGCAGTCGCGCGGTTCCAGACTGAAGCGTCTAGAACCGCTCGGCCACCCTGGCCGGCGATCATTGAGGACCTAGGGAACGAGTGTCTTATGTTTCAACAAGGTAATGCATCCGCTTATGGTTCTGTGGGAACCAAAAAATAATTTTAAGATAAAGATACCGATGTCTTGCCCTGGACTGCACGTAGTCTGGATTTGAAGCCCGGGAAAGCCTTTTTGGAATAGTTGCAAGGCGTGTTTATCGCAGTGGAAGGCAATTTGAGGCCGTGTGAGAGCTGAAAACAGAGAGATGAGAAGAGTAGGCGGCAATTTCATTCCAAGAACTACAAACCATAACAAAATCAGTGCCAAGGAGAATATTTGAGATAAACCTGAAGAACGGAGGTTGGACAAAGTACTAAAAATGCAATAACACAGCAGCACAATGAGTGCCTTTATACCAATTTCCACGCAGGAAATGCAAACTCCTAATTTTGTTACTCGTGTTACGAAAGAAAGTTTGTAAATACATCCTGATTGTTTATGTCTTACAAGTATCTCCTACATTCATAGTAAATTCTATACGTGCATGCTTCAGATACTGTGTTATTATTTTCGTGCAACCTGCCTTTATACTGATTTCCACTACTGTGCATCGTCGGAAAAATCTCTTGTAGCTGTGTCCGGAAGTCTTGGGTAGAAAAATCTGTGGAAATAAATATGTTACATAGATTCCATATGATATTTTAGTTTGATCTGACGACCTATGGTATTTGATCACAGAATATCAGCTACAATAGTCCACTTTCCTTCCTCGAAGTTTCAGATGTCTGCTTCCTGTTCATTTTTACGAGTGGTGGCACTCTGATTTAACGGAGTTGTAGGTTATTCTATTTGGAAATACAGGCTACAGAGGAAATACGTTGCGTGGTTTGTTGCTACTCACAGCTGTGAGCCACGGCGCCTGGTGCGGCGGTCTTCCTCCACCCCCAGCGACAGCCCGGCCGGCGCCTGCGCGGTGGCGTCCGGCGACAGCGGCGACGGCGAAGAGTCTGCAACAAGTGGGCAGGTCTGCAACAAGGCGCGTTGCGGACAGCTGCGCCACGCTGCAGCTGCAATACCATTATGCCATCTAACTCCCTATGCCTAGTACTTGCCTTAAATGCGCGGCTGTGAGGGCAAGGCGAAAACTTCTCGATCTAGCAGCGAAGGACATTGCTTGTTGGGACAAAATAAACTTCTGCTTCATCGGCTACATCTGCCTCTACATGATTACTTTGCTGCTCTGCTGTCAACATTTACGTGTTAGGAAGATGGTTTATAACACAACCTTCAGACTTATTTCTCTATCATTCCACATGTCGCAAAGACATGAGAATGCATGCTCTGCTTTTTTTGTTTAAAAACAATCACTATGGTAATTTGATCGAAAGAGGTGAGAGATAACGTAATGTTTTGACAAGTGCTTGATTTCAGTTTCGTGAAAATATCCCGGCGCAAAGACAATTGTCTTTGTTTCAATGGTTGTCGACCATATTAACCCATCATTTCCATGACACTGTCTCCCATAATTCATGATAATGAAAAACAAGCTGCCATTCTTCCAACTTTATCGATGTATTTCGTGTAAACTATCTGGTAAGGATCCCCACCGCATAGCGACAGTGCTGAAAAGGACAGACAAACAATTTTAGGTCCATGCGCTTTCTCCGAATTATTTCGGTTGTAAAAAGATATTTGACTTTTGTATTTTGAACAGACCCATGGTGAACGTGAAATCTGCTAGTGATTGTTTACTGGCATTAAAATCCACAAATCTCGTGGATACACACACTGCTGATGTTTTGTCCAGAGTTACAGGTCCACAAGTTCATTTGATGCCTGAACCGAAACTGTGGCTTACTGAATATCTGTTTACTGATTTAACTTACAACACCAATAAAAATATATGCCAACAATTTTATCATTATAAAATAAATTGAAGTTTAAGTACAATTTTTTTTTAAATTTGTGGCAAGTTCTTATGGGACCAAACTGCTGAGGTCATCTGTCCCTAGGTTTACACACTACTTAATCTAACTTAAACTAACCTTACACTAAGGACAACACTCAGAAACCCCGCGCGGCCGTAAGTACAGTGCCACAAATCATGTATTACTCTCCCTGCCAATGACTTTCTCTCGATGCCTGTCTCCAAATGAGGCAGCTTGTTGGCAGCTTGTGACGTCATTGTTATGGCGTTAAGCAAGCACGTCATAATTATAAAATGGTTTTAATGAATTTAATTTCTATGTAGTTTTAAAGTGAGTTAGACCAACTATATGCGAAGCTCAGTCAATATTAGTGGCACCCTTATGGGGAGATGGGCAAAGAACAAGCAAAAGCAAAAATAGCTACAAAAATGCCAAAACAAAACTAAAGAAAATATTTCCGTAAATTCCAAATTATCGTATCTCATTTGAGGAGTAGAAATCTGAAATATGATTTTGCCAAGGTGACGTATTATGAAGATACTCAATGTTTTAGTTGCTTTAATTAAAGCCGTCTTTTAGGCGAAGCTATTTATCTGAAATGACTAGTTGTCCGCTTCGACTGAGATATCTCAGTGCTTGAAAAGAGATTTTTAAAAGTTGTCAGACAGTAAGCTTTTTAAGTAAAGTGTCAACAGTAAGCTGAGCAGTGTTCTCGTAGAAATGCTTGGTGGAATTGGTTCTGGGGAACTACTTGCCACAAGAAAAACATTAGTCACTGAGGTTAACAGGTGGTTCGAGTTGCAATAGATGTTAGTGATATACTGGAAACTAGAAACGAAACTTGAATCCTATGGTGATTGCCAATAAGTCTGAAGTAATGGACTTGACGTAGATCGAGAGCGTACAATCAGTTCAAATGGTTCAAATGGCTCTGAGAACTATGGGACTTAACATCTGCGGTCATCAGTCCCCTAGAACTTAGAACTACTTAAACCTAACTAACCTAAGGACATCACACACATCCATGCTCGAGGCAGGATTCGAACCTGCGACCGTAGCAGTCACGCGGTTCCGGACTGCGCGCCTAGAACCGCGAGACCACCGCGGCCGGCGTACAATCAGTCTCAGGTTGATACAATTATATCACAGAATTATAAGGACGAACACCGCGTAGTTGCTAGAACTGTAATTAATAAATTAGTTTACCACCGTTCACGTTTTAGGGAATGCGTTAATATATTTCCCTACTATTCTGAGAGCATGGAGCACCGTAATTAATAACCTTAGGTTTCAATTACAAGAATACAGCTGTTCTGGATTATTCCGATCGCGTAAAGTGGGAGAGTAAGAAATCTATGTTTACATGTCCCAATTTCTAATGACTTTCCGTATGCACTAACCTATTACCTTATTTTCACTATCTCTACACGAGATTCAGGTGAACGCAGCATCTGTTTTACGAAATAATACCGTCACGGAAGCAACAATGTAACTGAATTAATCTTACCATTTGACATATAAGAACTGAGGATCAAATTCATTCAGCGACTCGACTGCACTTACTCAACGTCCCTAACAACATTATCAAGCACAGTGTCGTATGATAATGAAACATATGGATCTATTAGTAACAATATTGTTTGACGTTTTCAGGGTAACAACCAACACAGTCATGGGGTTTGCAATTCACCACATCGACTCTTTCGTAAGAAATATAACATTAATTCAGTGTACACTAGACCGATTTACATTATGTAGTTGGATAACACTACCTTAAGCATTGTAGGGAAAGGCATAACTAGTCAGCAGATTACATTTTCAATAACACTTTGAAAGAAGTTAGTTATAAACTACAAGTATTCAAACCTAAATTGAAAGGTTTCCTTGTGGCACACATGGTACACTTATGTCCTGTACAGGAGTTTGTCAAGCAAAATAGAACTTTACTCCGTAATGTATTAATCATTTCTATACCGTGTCATAATTTTTAATGTTTTATTAGTTCTTTGATTTTTCCGTGAAAAGAGTTTTCTAATCTAAACTCAGTAATTATGAACTGACTTGCTACATGACCAACAGCTCTGGCTCGCATGGTCACACAGAACATGATGAATAAGTAAATAAAATAAATTTATTTAAAAGGTATGCTGGAAATAAAGATAATTAAATACCGAAATCCATCCAGTAAATATACTGTATACAGGTGAAGCTGCAAGAAGTACCTGGCTAATAAGAACTATTGTTCATGGAGCAAGTAATTCTGAATAGAAAAGAAACTCCTGTACAGCATAGGAGTATGCCAAGTATTCTACAAGGAAAATTTTCAGTTTAGGTTTTAGTACTTGTGGTTTATCACTAATTTCTTTCAAATCTGCTATTGAAAAGTAGTAACAACTGTATTATCAACTAATTCCTCATCGGAAAACGACGTGGGGAACAGGATTGCTTTTGGACATTTTCCTAAATAAAGATCTGACGCTAAGCACGAAACTGATGATGTATCAAGCAGTTGTCGTTTCTATCTTACTCTTTGAATGCCAAACCTGGACGCTACATCGCGGTAATCTTAATAAACTATAATGCTTCAACCAATAGAACCTTAGGTACATCATGAACATCAAGTATGATGACTTTGTACCAGACTGTTCCTGAGGAGGCAAAAATGTACAGTATAGAAGCTACCGTTATTGATCACCAATTCAGATGGACTGAGCATGTCCAGAGGATGAGAAACAACAGACTTCCTCGACATACGTTGCACAGTGAGGTGAGCACAGGCAGAAGGCCCCGTTGTGCTCCTCAGAAGCTCTATGAGGACCAGTTCAAGAAGACTCTAAAGAGTCCAAACATCGATCCGAGTAATTGGTGCGCCGCAACTAAAAGCTTGAAAGATTAATGAGAGACTGAGTGGCAGCTGTCGGTCCGTGGTATTTACAGGTAGTCTCTGGTCAGTGGTCGGCTCCACGTGACATGCTTCTGGTGGTTGCAGCGGCATCTCGCGCAGGAGCAAAATGCGACTAGACTATGGAGACCGCGTGTTTCTGATCTGTTATCCATGACGATACTCTCGCTGTCCGGAGAATTCGAATCGCTGTGGAATACTGAAGTTCTGTTTCCTGACTGCACAAAATATGTCTTATATATATGTCTTATATATATATATATATATATATATATATATATATATATATATATACCGAAGCTCCAAAGAAACTGGTATAGACATGCGTATTCAAATGCAGAGATATGTAAACAAGCAGAAAAGGGCGCTGCGGTCGGCAAAGCCTCTATAACACAACAAGTGTCTCACGCAGTTGTTAGGTGATAGATGCAGGACGTGTTCTTCTCTTTCTGTAGCGTGGCGTCTTCTTGGCTCCGTTCAATGCAGTTGCCTATGCAGCAGCCCGACCACTACTGACGCAGCAGTCAATGTTGGAGGGCCTTTTATACTGCTGCCTGCTTGAGCCCATGGTTCTCGATGTACGCTTAGCGACATCGGCTGATGCAAAAGTTTGACTTGGAAAAATTTTATAAGTCCAAAGAAGCGTTACCACGGAGGCGTGCTGCTACAATGGCAGGATATCAAGATTTAAGCGAATTTGAACGTGGTGTTCTAGTCGGCGCACGAGCGATGAGACACTGCATCTCCGAGGTAGCGACGAAGTGGGGATTTTCCCGTACAACCATTTCACGAGTGTACCGTGAATACGACCAATCCGTTTAAACATCAAATCTCCGACATCGCTATGGTCGTAAAAAGATCCTGCAAGAAAGGAACCAACGACTACTGAAGAGAATCGTTCAACGTGACCGAAGTGCAACCCTTCAGCAAATTTCAGCAGCTTTCAATATTGGGTCATCAACAAGTATCAGCGTGCGAACCATTCAATGAAACATCATCGATATGGGCTTTCTGAGCTGAAGGCTCACTTGTGTAGCCTTCATGGCTGTACGTCACAAAGCTTTACACCTCGCCTGGGAAGGTCAACACCGACATTTGCCTGTTGATGACTAGAAACATGCTACCTGTTCGGAGAAGTCTCGTTTCAAATTGCATCGAGCAGAAGGACATGTACGGATATGGAGACAAACTCATGAAACCATGTCAGCAGGGGACTGTTCAGGCTGGTGGAGGTTCTGTAATGGTGTGAGGCGTCTACAGTTGGAGTGATATAGGACCCCAGATACGTCTAGATACGACTTTGACAGGTGACACGTACGTAAGGATCCTGTCTGATCACCTGCATCCATTCATGTTCATTGTGCATTCAGAGGGACTTGGAAAATTCCAGCAGGACAATGCGACACCCCACACGTCCCGAATTGCTACAGAGTGGCTCCAGGAACACTCTTCTGTGTTTAAACACTTCTGCTAGCCACCAAACTCCCAACACACGAACATTTTGAGCGTATCTGGGATGCCCTGCAACGCGCTGTCTGGAAGAGATCTCAACCCCCTCATACTCTTACGGATTTATGGACAGCCCTCCAGGATCCGTGGTGTCAGTTCCTCCCAGCACTACTTCAGACATCAGTCGACTCCATGCCACGTCGTGTTGCGGCACTTCTGCGTGCTCGTGTGGCTCCCTACTCGATTTAGGTAGGTGAAGCAGATTCTTTGGCTCTTTATACGCCCTGAACTATAATTTTTATTTTAAATGGTACGTGCATGCTGAGCCGGTCCGCTGTCCACAGCCAAAGATACTGAGGCCGCCTCTCTAGGCAGTGCTTACGTGAACGTCTCGCTAGGTGGCAACGAAGGCGAGCTATGGGGCTATTAAGCACCGTACGCGGGACGGCTCATTGTCTTGTTACCTCCAGCTAATGAAAGTCTTGTGGGACAGCGTGAGAACTGTTCACGTGTGGAGCTGATGCTACATCGTTGGTAAAGCGTTACCTTTGACGAAAGTTCAGTGACGTCATTAATTGTAGTGTACCAACTGACAAACCCGGCATTGCTAGGATATTGATTTTGCTCATTTTCTATTAGAAACGAAAACAAAAATTCAACCGTGTTTGGAGTGCAATATCCCGGATAGTTTCTGTACGCTGGGCTCAGTTGCTTCTGGTGTCTACAACGCGACTTTGTAAACGTCTCCGTGGCAACGTCTCTTCATAGTTCTGTGCAGTAGATGGCGACTGTCTTCGCCAACATTCGTTTGCTCTTAGCAGTTGAAAACCGTGAAAAGCGCTGCCAGACGCCAGGGATTTTCTTAAGCTGACTCGACTGTAGGAGTGTCTGAGCGGTAAATAGTAAATATATCAAAACTTCATGCACGACGGGGCATTTTTATCACGCATCTCAGTATTTATGGGGTCATGCCTCTTGAACTATGTTTCGTACAATATGTGTAGGTACATTCAGCGCAATATGTGGATAATGTCTGCTAAAAAATGTTGCGTATAGGGTTGGTAGCAAATAATTAATACACAAAAGTGCCATGCACAATGCAGCAGTTTTTCACATATCTCAGTATTTATGACGATATGTCTGGTGAACTGTGTGGAATACGATGTTATAATTTTGTATGTGCGTTTAGCGGTATAAGTGGATATTGCCAGAGAAATTTGTTGCGAATAGAATTAGTAGTACAGAAGTAATAAAGTTAAACGAGATAAATGATGTAGCAGTTTTTCACAAGTCTAAGACAGGTAGGCAATTTTTATTCTGACAGCGATTATTGCCAGAAGCTAGAGAGATTTGTACCAAGTTTCATTGACATCGGTCCAGTGGCTTAGGTGAAGATGTGAAAACCACACACAAAATACACGGCAGTGGAGATTCAAATTACGCCTTCAGTCTAAATCGAACATTGCTGTAAAAGTGCTACTCTTGGTGGACCAACTAGTTTTACGTCACGATTGTGACCCGTTTATGCACTGCTGTATGTGCTGTCACATCAACAGGCGCAACTCTCACTTGCGAACTCGGCTGGACTCGGCCGTACTGCTTCTGGATTTTTACAGTATGAGAAGAAAGAACGCAAATCAATGAACGGTGAGTTCATAGTTTAGTACGCAATGTACGAGATCGCTTTTCAGCTTCAGGTATCAATATACTCTGCTGATTAACATTGTTAATACACTGTTGATGTTTGTGAGTTTAGTGTTTCAGTCGTATACAGCGACTTGTACAGTGTGTTGTCTGACTGCTCACTGACCTCTTCAGTAGTTAAGTTTGGCTGACAGTTGTTAAACATTTTGCTTACTCGTTTTCGTGGTAACTGGTGCAGTGTTATTAAAATTATCTATGATCAGGCACCTTTGTTCTCGCTAAATAGCTGTAACTATTTTAAATTGTTTTACAGAGTAATTTCTTGTAAAGGGAGAGATTTTGACAAGCCTTTTCCTCTAGGTGCTTCTGAAATCAATTTGAAAAGCTTATTTTTTACTTCTAGTATTTCGGCCAAGTATTGGTAAAACATCTTATTAATGCAGACCATAGGGTTAAATTTTTATCGAATGAGAGCCGCCTGTTTTAAGATTTGTTCTAGTACCGGTATTTGGGTTGCATATTACATTATCCAAAATTTTTCAGTGTATTTTGGCGACGTACTTATGTGTAAATTTTTTCCTTTCTTTTTGAAAGTAATAGGTTTCAATTGCTTATTCTCTTTCACGACATTTATTTTAATTGCTTTTCGCGTGCATCTTAGATGACAGTAGAGCGTGATCCCCTCTGTAACCTGTGATTCAGAAAGAAAGAACAGATTTCCGTTTATTACAAAAAACTATAAAAGATGGAAACACGTCGTACGTGTCACCGGATAGAGGAATGCTCAAAGTTCTGACACAGCTGCGCTGTTGTTTATTTGTAGCAACACGAAGACTACTCCACAAGAGTTTTGTATCAGTGTTTGCGTGAAGTTTGTCCATTGTTCAAGTGCAACGCGGCTTCCGCAGTCGATTCAGCAAGGAGCCGCCTCCGCACAAGCAATTTTATTGACTGGCATACAAAAATCTTGGGAGCTGGTTGTATATGCAAAGGGAAGAGCACTTGTCTGATGAAAATGTCGAACGTTCAACACGGGGCTCTCGGAAGTCTACAAGACGGGGAGGCCAGGAACTTCAACTTCTTCAAACATGTGCCCATGTTGAGTGTGTGGTGTAGTGGCAATACGCACATGAAACTTTGAACCTTCCTCTGTCCAGTGCAATGCGCAATGTGTTTCTATCTTTCATAGTTTTTAATAGGCAACTGAAGTCTTTTCTTTCTTTTGGAATCATCCCATATAATAACTGTTATCTGAGAAGGGAACAAGTTTTGAATGTCGGACGCGGCGACTCTGTGAAAGCTGTTGGAAAATGTTGTACCACAGAGAAATTGCTATCTAATTTAATGTTTTAACGGTACACATTTGAAAGTAATACTTTCGTCCATTTTTGGTGATCCTTATTGTTGATACTCATTCCTCAGCTGGCCGTATCTCTTTCGATTACTTGGTAAAATAAATTATGAAACATTATACCTATTTATTTCCGAGAATGCGCGTTTCCACTATCGAACTGAATGTATTTTCTTGAGGTAATGTTAAGACGGTTGACATGGGTTACATGTAAGGTTATCAACTGAAGGAGCAATGAAAAAATGTTGTTATTTACTTGGTTCATTTTTACCATGCCAGCATAAGCTTGTGACTTGATTCCTCAGGAGAAGAAAAAAAATAACGTTATTATTTAATTCCCACTGATATCGAGATCACTAGAGACTCGGCATTAGCTTCGTTGCAGCGGCCAATGATGGAAGTCGCTCTTGACCTTGTTGAAGTCATCCATGAGGAACTTAAATCAGGACATCCGGAACGTAATATAGTTCCCGCTCCTGGCGAATATACGATAAGTCCAGTGGTATAAATTCTGCGTTGCTTCGCTGTTGTCAACTCAGCTGTTGCCCTGTTTGTGTCAGGGTCTCACACTGACGTATCAGTTTGTCGTCTCTGGAGGTGAAAATCTTTTAAATTGTACAGGAAACAATCGTAACGTGCTTTGTGAACGGCAAGTATGGTTTTCACCAGCGATAGAAACCATGCTTTTCAAAACTGTTGCGATCACCTCTATGTGCCCGGTGAGTACCCCGTAAATGTACCATGGCAATTTCCTCCAGGGACATTGCCTGTCACGTCGAGTGACAAGCGGCTTTAGAGGCACAGATCGCCATTTTAGTACTAAGCTGGTATGACAAGCTGCAGCCGGCTGCTCCCACACGGGAGTGCGAAGGGGGTGCGGGTGGGGGGGGGGGGTGGGGGAAGAGTAGCTTGCACACAGTTGGCGTGAATAATTCAACAGCTGCTATAGGCGCCGAGGACTTCGCTAAGGCAGACTTAGGGGGACTTTCAGTGTGCCATCATCAACATGTATGCTTCTGAATAGAGACGGAAGTGGAAAAGTGGTTATCTTTATTTACTGTGTGCTTTAACATGAAAATCTTTGCGTAGGAACTCAGTGGTAAGACTGATCTTACGTCGGCAGCAAGGTTTGTTGCTGTACCAGGTCAATGATGTGGAGATTCCATAATCAAGTACTGGTAACCGTAAGAAGTGTTTGGTGTATGTCCATAAATATAAAAGGAAGGTGTTAGAGGTCAAGGTCAGTAAATCACCACAGTGCTCAAACGTATCTGCTTACTAAGTACTTTCCTTATTACCTTTGCAAGGAGAGGATACAAATCATTAATCTACAAGCTGGTTTGGCTAAACATAGTAACTACAGCTATAAGAAGTGGGCTTACTGTCTGAGAGGTTTTCCTGGGCGCGTAACAGAGGAGGTACGGTCAAGCTCATAAAAATAGATCAATATATTGATCAGTCTGATGCTGCCCATCGTCTCCAATTTTTTAACAGTTCTCTAGTACACGTACCAGCCTCTATAAAAAAAAAAAAAAAAAAAAAAAAAAGAGGTTCAAATGGCTCTGAGCACTATGGGACTTAACATCTGTGGTCATCAGTCCCCTAAACTTAGAACTACTTAAACCTAACTGACCTAAGGACATCACACACATCCATGCCCGAGGCAAGATTCGAACCTCCGACCGTTGCGGTCACGCGGTTCCAGACTGAAGCGCCTAGAACCGCACGGCCAGCCTCTATACAGTGAGGTGACGAAAGTCATGGGATAGCAATATGCATATACTGTTAGCATTGCGTACATAAGGCATAGAAGTACAGTGCATTGGCGGAGTCGTCATTTGTACTCAGGTGATTCATGTGAGAAGGTTTCGGATGTGATTATGGCCGCACGACGGGAATTAACAGATTTCAAACGTGAAATGGTAGCTGGAGCTATCATAGACGTATGGGACATTCCATTTCGGAACCCGTAAGGAAATTCAATCTTCCTAGATCCACAGTATCAAGAATGTGCCTAGTAAACAAAGTTTCTTACTTTGCTTCTCGCTACGGACGACGCTGTGGCCGACGGCCAAGACTTAACGTTAGAGAGCAGCGTACAGATGTCAATACTAACAGACGACTGGAAAACCATGGCCTCCTCAGATGTATTCCGACTTCTGTTGCTAAGAGCTGATGGTACGGTTCAAGTGTGGTGCAGACTGCACAAAACCATAGACCTAAGTGCTCAACAAAGCATTTTGCCAGCTGGTGGTTATTGCATAATGGTGTGGGCTGTGTTTACATGGTTCAATTGAACCGATCATTGAGTGACTGGAAAAGGTTATATTCAACTACTTAGAGACAATTTGCAGCCATCCATGCATTTCATGGTCCCAAACAACTATTTTTATGGGCGACAACGTGCTATGTCACGGAGATACGGTTGTTAGCGACTGATTTGAAGAACATTCTAGACAGTTCTAGCGAATGATTTGGCCATCCAGACCCCCCAACATGAATCCCATCGAACATTTACGGGACGTAATTGAGAAGTCAGTTCCTGTTCAGAATCCTTCCCCGGCAACACGTTCGCAATTATGCAAGGCTATACAGGCAGCATCGCTTAATGTTTCTGCAGGAGACTTCCAGCATTTGTTGAGTCCATGCTACACTGAGCTGCTGCACTACACTGGGCAAAAGGAGGTCCGAAACGATGTTAGTGTAATCTGTTTTGCGTGTTCTAGAGTTGTTCGGTCTCTATTTTTTTTCTTCTTACTGCTCCTTCGAATGTCCGGTTAACTATTCCTCGATGCTGTAGCACGGGTCTATTGTTTTCAGTTCCTCTTACTTCATCTGCCACTTAATTCTCAGCCTTCTTCGACAGGACCGCATTTCAAAGAGCTTACAGTCTCTTCTTCACAGTGTGTCTAATGGTCTACCATTCACCTTGATACAATGATTTGCGTCAGACTTACTCTTACAGGAAATTCTTCTTCAGTTCTATATCACGACCTGAAATTATGAGAGGTCTTCATCGATGCGAATCTACCCATAGTATCGTCCTTACCCGGACAGCCTGCGCAATTTTGTTTCCTACGTACAAGAAATCTTTCACTCATTCCGCTGCTGTGACCTTTCAATTTTTAATGTTAAGCAAGTCAATTTCTTTCTACTATTACTCATCTTCGTCTTTCCTCTGTTAATTCCCAAGCCATATTTCGTGTTAAGTTCGTTGTCATTCATTTGAACTCAGCTTCTTCGTATTCCTTCATTCAACCAGAGTGGTTATGTCGATTGCGAACATGGCATTTATAGCTATTTCCTTGAATTTTAATTCTCGCTGAGAAAGCTTCAAATGGTTCAAATTGCTCTGAGCACTATGGGACTCAACTTCTGCGGTCATTAGTCCCCTAGAACTTAGAACTAGTTAAACCTAACTAACCTAAGGACATCACACACATCCATGCCCCAGGCAGGATTCGAACCTGCGACCGTAGCGCTCTCGCGGTTCCAGACTGCAGCGCCCAGAACCGCACGGCCACTTTGGCCGGCAAGAAAGTTTCTTTCGCTTTATTTATTGGTTCTTCGAATTACACGTTGCTGCTCCTTATTTCAGCATTAATATTTGTCGACTTTTAAATAACATATTGTCGGCCGCGGTGGTCTCGCGGTTCTAGGCGCGCAGTCCGGAACCGTGCAACTGCTACGGTCGCAGGTTCGAATCCTGCTTCGGGCATGGATGTGTGTGATGTCCTTAGGTTAGTTAGGTTTAAGTAGTTCTAAGTTCTAGGGGACTGATGACCACAGCAGATGAGTCCCATAGTGCTCAGAGCCATTTGAACCATTTGAAATAACATATTCCGTTGCGGGTAGACAGCGAGAGGTCAACCAGTTTCTTGTTTTCCACGATCTCAGGACCTAACACTCCTAGACTTTTATTTGTGGCAGTGTTGAAAGTTATTGTGTATCGAACCGCAATAAGAGTTGAAGAAACCCTTTGGGTTCATTTGCCGCGGAATCATAAGAAATATGGTAGCAATAGATCAGCGCATCCGGGATTTCATTGCGCTGACGGGTTGATGAATGTACCAATGCTAACGATCAGGATATGGCCGAGCGGTTCTAGGCGCTTCAGTCCAGAACTGCGCTGCTGCTACGGCCGCAGGTTCGAATCCTTCCTCGGGCATCGATGTGTGTGATGTCCTTAGGTTAGTTAGGTTTAAGTAGTTCCAAGTTCTAGGGGACTGATGACCTCAGATGTTAAGTCCCATAGTGCTCAGATCTATTTGAACCATATGTTGTGAAGTAAATTGAAGTTGAGGAAAGATTAAGATATTAGTTAGTAGTTAGTAGGCAATTAATAAATTGATAACTTTAAGTCAGTACGTTAGTTAATCATTGATGAATTTGTTGTAGACTTATTCCCTTGAAAACAGTTATCAAATTAACTTACAGATTAACAGTTAGAACGAGCAATGAAAATGTCTGCTTTAGTTTCTAGATAGCTGATCTAAATGTATAACAGTAATAAGCAAATAAATGTTGCTATGGGGTCTGAAGGGTTACTACAATCGAAAACTGTGTTTCTGCAGACATGCGCTTATAACATATTTCCTAGAGCGCAACGTAGCATGGCCTGAGTTCCTCTGGGCGAATTTATTGTCGTTTCTACATTGCACGATTTTGAAAGATGACATAGCATTGGTTTCCTTATTTTAATCACACAATTTTTTGTCTACCAGAGGAGATATCTCTGTTGCTTAACGTTATCATTTAGTATGCAGTGATGAGCCAAAACGTTATGGCCACCCACTTAATAGATTGTTTCGTCGGCTATGGAACGAAATACATCACTTATTCTGCGTATCAGGTGTCCGATAGTTTGTTGGCAGGTTTGTGGAGGTATGTGGTACTAGATGTCTATGCACAGGACAAATGATTCGCGTAAATAACGGGACGCTGAGTTGCGTACGCGGTGATGGCTCCCGATAGTGACTCAGATGGATTGCATAAGATTTACATCAGGCGAATTTGGTCGCCGAGGAATCAGCATGCTCCTCAAACCACTGCAGCACAGTTTTGACTCGGAGACACGGACTGTAATATTGCTGAAAGATGTCATCGCTATCAGGGTAGACATCAAGCATGAAGTCCACCCCCGGTAGCTGAGTGGTCAACGGGACAGAATGTCAATCCTAAGGGTCTGGGTTCAATTCCCGGCTGGGTCGTGGGATTTTCTCCGCTCAGAGACTGGGTGTTGTGTTGTCCTAATCATCATCATTTCATCCCCATGAACGCGCAAGTCGCCGAAGTGGCGTCAAATCGAAAGACTTGCACCCGGCGAACGGTCTACTCGACCGGAGGCACTACTCACACAACATTTACATCAAGCATGAAGGGATTCAAGTGGTTCGCAACTGTCAGCTTGTCTTCGGTTACCATCACAAGCCCCTGCAAATGCAAGAGAATGTCTCCCGTAGCATAATCTCGCTCGCACCAGCGTGCGTCCGTGGCGGGCTGCACGTTTCGAGCCACCATTCATCTCGATCGGTTGATCGACGGTCGAATCCTGATGATCCTGGGCCCACTGCAATCGTAACTGACGATGTCGCTCGGTCAACATATGAACCCGTAGGGGTGTTCTGCTGCGGAGCTCCACGTCCAGCAATGTACGACGAAAGGTGTACTCCGAAAAACTCCTGCGTGCAATCAGCATTGTGCTCTTTCTGCAGAGATGCCACAGATCACCCTCTGTCCTACTTTACAGAGCAGACAAACGTTTGAACCCATCTTCTGTGAAGAGTCGTGGACATTCACCCATTTAGCACCTAGAGGTAGCTTCACTGTCCTACCTTTTTCAGTATATGTTCGCGACAATAGCTCGTGATCATTCGACAACCTTCGCCGTTTTCGAGATACTCGTTCAAAGGATCTGCATAATAACAATCAGCCCATTGCCAAAGTCGCTTACCCCAATGGCTTTCCCTTTTTCAGGCCATATATTTGCTAGGGATATCTTCTGTCCGAGTCTGCTCCGCTTACACACTTTTGTTACCGCGTCACGTGACCGTAACGCCAACAGGCGGCATCCAACGTCGCGATGGGCAGTGGTCAGAGTGTTCTGTCTTATCAGTGTCCTTTTCTCATTAACGGGTAAATGTTTATCAAGCTGTCAAATGTAGATCAATGAGATGCTTCAACATATCCCTTTAAGACGGCTTAGATTTCTTTCTGTATGCTAATAATATATAATGAATAATAATTAAATGATAATAAAGCTGTCTATGTTGAGAACTTGAGTTCCCGTTGTCAGGAAATGTTGTAACTGGAATCCACGTTTATCCGTCTAAAAGCCGTTTGTAGTAGTTATAAATTGAACTTAAGCTCGATGCTGTGGTTCTTTGGTGAACAAAAATGAGAAAGGAAGAAGACTTATTGGCAGACATCTTACGGAGGAGCAAGTACGAGGCATTGTACACTCATGTTTGGCAGGAAGAATTCGGCGAGTGGAATCCATACCAAATGAACGTTGTTTTCCCCACCTTTATCTTCGGGCGAAAATATACGACTCATTTAGTTTATTGTACCCTATCTGCATTTTACTTTTCGAAACTACAACACCGTTAGCAGATACTATTGGGTTGTCAGGCTTACAGTTTGAGTCTTCTCTGCAACTGTCGGTAATTTCGACATCTGTCATTCTGATGCCATTCACATATAGTTTTAGAAGATGGTACAGTCGGGTCCTGTTATATCATATTGATGTGGTCTTTAGTTCGAATACGCAAGTCTATTTAACAAGAGCCTGTTCATCTGCAAATAGCTACTCGAACCTACATTCATTTGAACCTGTTTAACGTATTCACTCCTTGGCCTCCCTTTGCAAAATTACCCCCATACGTATCTCCATTACAAAACTGTCGTTGTTTTATGCGTCAAGAATGAGTCCTTTCAATGGATCCCTTCTTTTAGTCAAATTGGAAGAATAATTTGTTTCCTCAATTCTATTCAAAAACCTATTCGTTAGATCTACCGAACTAATTTTCAGCATTCTTCTGTAGCACCACATTTTAAAAGCTTCTGTTCCTTCTTGTCAGAACTGCTTATCTTGCACATTTCATTCCCGCACAAGCCTAGAAGCAAAACAAATATGCTTTAACAAGAATTTCTAACACTTAAATTTCTATTAGAAATTTCTAACACTTAAAAATTTCTATTAGATATTAAAAAAAACTCTTTTTTTCAGAAATATTTTTCTAGCTATTGGCAGTCTGTGATTTATGTTTTCGCTACTCCGGCCATCAACAGTTATTTTGCTGCCCAAATTGCAAAACTCGTCGCTTTTACTGTTTCATTTCCTAATCTAATTCCTTCAGTAACACCTAATGTAGTTCAACTACATTCCATTAGGATTGTTTCAATTTCGTTGATGTAAATCCTGTAATCCCTTTACAAGATACTATTCATTCCATGCAACTGCTCTTCCAAGTCTTTTGCTATCTCTGACAGAATCACGATGCCATTAACAAACTTCAGGATTATTATTTCTTGTCACTGAACGATAATTACCTTTTCCAATTTGTTCTTGGTTTCCTTTATTACTTGCTCAATGTACACAACCAGTAACGTGGAGAAAGGCTACAGTCCTGTGTCACTCCTTTTCCTGCTATTACTTCCTTTTCATGTTCTTAGATTCTTTAAGTGTAGCTTATTTTCGAGCCAATTCTACATAATCTTCGCTCACTTTACTTTATCCAAACTACCTTCAGAATTTCAAAGAATGCATTCCAATGAACATTGTCCCTAGCTTCCTCTAAGTCGACAAGTGTTATAAACGGTTCTTTGCTCCATCTTCAGAGATAAACTGGAGAGCACTATTTC
This sequence comes from Schistocerca nitens, assembly GCF_023898315.1. Taxonomy (NCBI): domain Eukaryota; kingdom Metazoa; phylum Arthropoda; class Insecta; order Orthoptera; family Acrididae; genus Schistocerca; species Schistocerca nitens. Next base: position 439,659,808 of record NC_064617.1, on the reverse strand, counting down.
CTCGCATATTGCTACACTGAAGTGATAAAGGTCATGTGATACCTCCTAACATCATGTCAGACCTCCTGTCGCCCGGCGTAGTGTAGCATCTCATCGTGGCACAGACTCAACAAGTCGTTGGAAGTCCCCTGCAGAGATATTGAACCACGCTGCCTCTGCAGCCGTCCATAATTGCGGACGTGTTGACGGTAGAGGATTTTGTGCAGGAACTGACATCTCGATTATGTCCCATTAACTTTAGATTGGATTCATGTCGGGCGATCTGGGCAGTCAAACCATCCGCTCGAACTGTCCTCCATGTTCTTCAAACCAATCGCGTACAACTGTGATGACATGGCGCATTCTACTTCATAAAAATTCTACCATTGTTCAGGAACGTGATGTCCATGAATGACATCAAAAAGTCTTCGAGTAGTCTACTATCCAGAGAACCCATTCCATTCCATGTAAACATAGCCCACATCATTATGGAGCTAGCAACAGCTTGCGCAGTGGCTTTTTGACAACTTGGATCCACGCATTAGTGCGGTGTGTACCACGCTCGAAACTTAACATCAGTTCTTAGCAACTGAAATCGGGATTCATCTGACCAGGCCACAGTTATTGTCACCTAAGGTCCAACCGATATGGTCACGAGCCCAGGAGAGACGTTGCAGGTGATGTGCTGTTAGCAAAAAAATATCCGCGTCGATCGTCTGCTGCCATAAATCATTAACGCCAAATTTAGCCGCAGTGTCCTAACGGATACGTTCGTCACGCACTGATTTCTGCGTGCGTTTCACGCGGTGATGCTTCTGTGTTGGCACTGACAAGTCTAAGCAAACGCCGCGGCCCTCGGTCGTTAAGTGAAGGCCTTCGGCCACTGCATTGTCTGAGGTAAGAGTTAATCCCTGAAATTTGGTATGCTTGGTACACTTGGACACTGTGGAACTCAGAATATTGACTTCTCTTTTGATTTCTGAAATGGCGGGTCCCATGTGTCTAGTTACAGTTACCATCCTGTGTTTAAAGTTTGCTAATCCCTGTCGTGCGCTCATAATCATGTCGGAAACCTTTTCACGTGACTCACTTGAGTACAAATAACAGATTTGCCAATGTACTGTCCTTTTACACCTTCTGTACGTAATAATACTGCCACCTGTATATGTGCATATTGCTATCCCATGACTTTTGTCCCCTCTGTGTGTATTTGACCGGATCCCAAACTGATCATCCCCGAGGTGGCTTCTAACATTTCTCCGTAATGCTGCAAATAATTCTGTCATAATTGAGCAAACATGACGTATTAAACCGCTGGTTTGCTGATATTCACAACTGTAAGCACCTGCATTCTTTGGAATAGGAATTATTACATTTCATTTGAAGTCCTCATATCTTTCACACAAGTCAGAATAATTTCGTCATTGCTGACTCTTCCCAGGGGCCCAGTAATTCTGAGGGAATGTAGTCTACTTTACCGCTGCCCCAATCTCTCCCACCTATCTACGTCATTTAACCTCAGCTGTATTGAGCACCTCTCGGACTCGAGTGAGCGAAATGTGTCAGCTTTGAACCCAACTGCGTCCAGTCTCCGCGAGTAAACCAGAATTACTTAATGTTTCTGGTGCGTCGTGGAGTCTACGACTTGTCACTCATGTCATCAGGGTGAAGGGAGGGGGTGGGGGGAGGGGGAATACTCGTTACTGTAGAGAAGCCAGACAAACATTAGGTTCCTGAAAATGGGTGGTAGCCTCTTTAGTAGTTGCAAGTCGACTTATCTGACCCTGACACATTAGCAAATATAGCCTTGCTATGTTGTCACTGTGAACGGCTGGAAACATTTTTCCAAATGTGTGTGAGTTATCATATAACTTTTAATATGAAATCGTCACGATGGCTACTGTAAGTGTATCCTATTAGTAACCACGTGTTAACTGTTTATTTAGACTATCTAGTTACATTTTCTAAAAAAATCGAAAAAAAGCGTGTATCCCACATGCCACCGGGTTCCAATCTGAAACATTTAGTAGAATCTTGCAACGTAATAGTAGGAAATCGGTCGTCTTCCAGTATGTTTCATATAACACAAATGGTTCAAATGGCTCTGGGCACTTTGGACTTAACTTCTTAGGTCATCAGTCCCCTAGAACTTAGAACTACTTAAACCTAACTAAACTAAGGACGTCACACACATCCATGCCCGAGGCAGGATTCGAACCTGCGACCGTAGCGGTCGCGCGGTTCCAGACTGTAGCGCCTGGAACCGCTCGGCCACTCCGGCCGGCTATATAACACAAACATCCACTAATCGCGTACTGCCGAAACCTTCGTTGGAGATTCTTGGATCAGGACATATAACTGTTGTTAAGCCGCTTACGAAAAGGATACCGTAGGATTAGTTTAAACAAACTCAAGAAAAACAGCGGGTTTTGGGTTGAGGTATCACCAATTCGAACTGAATCTTACTCTTGAGGCGGCGTTCTTCTGGAAATATTCAATCATTGAAGGGGAGTGAGTTGCCACTCTTTTATCTGATGCATAATTTTAGTGTCAATAAAACAAGTATTATACTGTAGTTTTCTTTTGAAAGCCAATTTTATTTGTCAAGGTCGCTACGTTAACACAATTATTACATTACTAGTTTCGGCAACGTATATTGCCATCCTCACATGCAGGTTACATGTAGTAGTTACATCACACAATGCTTACACCACTTTGCTACACGAGGACTAAACATTGTACTCGTATGATATAACTACCACTGTCCGCTTTTATGGATCTGAGGATGGCAATGCATATTGCCGAAAGTAGTAATCCAGTAATTGCATTAGCGTAGCAATATTGACAAATAAATTCGTTTGAAAAAAGAAGAGCACGATACGAAATTATAGATCGCATCCTTGGCTGAGCGATCATGTCAGATATTCGTAAATCTGGTATTATTTGCTTAGAAAGTGCGAGTTATGAGCATTTCGCTCTCATTTAAATATATGGCCGAAAGAGTCAGCCTTCAGGAATTGTGAAACGAACCCTATCGTCGAGGACCGGATGCCACAAAGGGCGCATATTCACGAGATGGGGAAACTCACAGGCGTCTATTGTCTATTGAGGCCTAAGCGCTGCAGTGTGCGAGAGAGACAGACGAGAACCAACGTCATAGGGAAACCCAGTAGAAGCCATTTGTGGCTGAGGAGACGTAGCAGTGTTACATATGGGAAACATTTACGTATTTAATTCTGTAGTAATTCAGGGAATCAAGCCACAGTAATTTTAATCTGCCATCTTCCACAAATTTTCATGGGGATCCCATTAAAACTTGAATATTGATCATATCTATAATAGTTTAGGATTTACTATTAAAGTGAAATTATCAAGTTTTGTAACAAAGACCGGACTGCTAAAATCTGAACGCTTTGGTCGATCTTAACGATCGATATTTCATATAGAAGTGCATCATTAAAATGACACGTTGTAAATATTAACACTGTAACATTATTTGTTTAACAGATATAGTAAATTTAAATTATCACTATTTTCAGTTAAGCATCAGATCATCATTTCCTCCACACAAAACACATTGAACGATGACAGCATGACACTTTATTGAATTATTAGAATATTTGTTGTAAAGTTTAGTGCATAATACTTAATTTTTTTCTTTATTTATTTATCAGCAGATTGGTGCAAAGCTACCGGCCGTGACATTCAAAGTTAAGAAGGAGATTGTATTGGTTCTATGTAAAAGAATTTAACGTTTATTATGCAATGGATATTATTCTTACTTTGTTTAGAACGTGAAAGTGGTCAAGCTTTGATTATTTAAATATCTTAAAATGTAAAATAATGTAGAATAAGCTGTAGCCAATCAGATGGACGGCTTCAGGAAAGGGAACTGCGCTAGTCAGTTGAGCGAAGATGTTCGGCACGCGGGAAACGCGGTCGGAGATGGGAAGAGGACAGTTCTGGTCCAGACACCAAAGAGGACACTTCGGCTGGAGCCTCAAAAGGAACAGTTCGGATGCAGACGCGAACGCGGACGGTCGGACCTTAGGAAGCTAGGAAGTGAAACGACTTAGAAAATTTTGCGTTGTGTGGTATCGCGGAACTTAATTTCTGAGCGGTAAGCAGCCGCGCGCCTGGTGCGAACTCTAACGTTTCGCATAGTTAACGAGGTGGAGTAGTAGACTTTTAATTCACGATGAGATAGTGAATGATCGAACTGTGTCAAATGGATATGCGCTCGAGTGTAATAGTAATTCTAAATACGACCACTTTCGCTATTAGTTTGCTTTCGGAATAAACATTAATCTAACCAAATCGCAACTGTGTGGCGTACATCACTTATGGTCGTTAATTTAGTTCCTGACATTATTATTACTGGTATTATATGTTATATTAACTTTGTATTTCGCAAACTTGCCATCAGCCAGACAATTTAACCAAAGGGTCACAAGGGTCTAATTTAGGGCGTGTAATGCGACACGTGCGTTTCAACCTGTAGTCGAGTTTGAGCCAAGACATTTCGACGAAAAGGAACCGCATGTGAGCCCGAACATCTATGGGATGTTAGCTTGCAAATGGAATAGCACATTTTGTTAGCATATCTTCATAACAATATCCTTTTTGAAAAATGCAATGCCTCTTCTGCATATTCAGTTCCTTCATGATGGTTTGTCACACAAATAAACGTCTACACACCACATTCTCCGTAATCCGGAATTGCGGTTGTAGGGGAAAGAGTAGAACGAAGGGTTACAGGAAAGTCTTGGTAGTAGTAATGAGGGAGGAGAAACACTGAGTTCTGCAATAAAATAAGATGGTAGTAGCAAATGCTCCATTCATTCATAAGAAGTAGAGATATACTTGGAAAAGGCAGAAAGGTACAAGAAGATTTCAGTTAGGCTATATCGTGGTCAGGCAGAGATGCCGAAATCAGATATTACATTGTAAGACGTACGCAGAGGGTGATGTATACTCACTTCACAATTTGATAATGATGAAGAGTAGGCTGAAGTTTAAGAGGCTAGTCAGAAAGAATTAATTCACAAAGAAGTGGGATACGGAAACACTAAGGAATGAAGATCTCTGAGGCTATAGATATTGTGATAACGAATACGTGAGTAAGCAGTTCAATTGGAAAAGAATAGACATCTGTAAAAAAAGGCGATCACGGAAGATGAGAAGAGAAACGTAGGTACAAGAAAGGCAACTGCGAAGAAACCTTGGGTAACAGAAGAAATACTTCACTTGATCAACGAAAGAAAGAAGTACAAATACGTTCAGGGAAATTCAGAAATACAAAAGTACAAGACGAAAGTAATGAGAAGCGTCAGAAATGAGGCCAGTGAGAAACTTAACATTGTAAGTGGTGATCAAGAAGTAGAAGAATTTAATTCTGCTACGTAGGCAGCAAAATAAGCCATGCCGTAGGGGCAAGAAGGACATAAAAAGGAGACTCGCACTGGCAAAAAGAGCATTCCTGGCCAAGAGAAGTCTTTCGTATCAAACACAGACCATAATTTGAGGGAGGATTGTATGTTTGGAGCACAGCATGGTTCAAAAATGGCTCTGAGAATTATGGGACTTTACTTCTGAGGTCATCAGTCCCCTAGAACTTAGAACTACTTAAACCTAACTAACCTAAGGACATCACACACACATCCATGCCCGAGGCAGGATTCGAACCTGCGACCGTAGCGGTCGTGCGGTTCGAGACTGTAGTGCCTAGAACCGCTCGGCCACTCCGGCCGGCCACAGCATGGTATTTCAGTGACATGGATTTTGGGAAAACCGGAAACATGGATTGTGGGAAAATAGGAACGGGAGAGAATAGAAGCATTTGACATATGGTGCTACAGAAGAATGTTGAAAATTAGGTGGGCCGATAAGATAAGGAACGATGAGGTTCTCCGAGGAAAAGGCGAGGAAAGAAATATATGGACAATAGACAAAGTTAGGGATACATCAAGCAACTAATTGAGGAAATAGGTTGCAAGTGGTATTCTGAGATCAGAAGCTTGGCATAAGCGAGGAATTCGTGGCGGGTCCCATCAAACCTCTCTTAAAAGGCAAATGACTCGCTACTAAGGACGATGAAGAATATTTGTAATTTGCCTCCTGAAAACCGGTTCGCGGTATTTTATAAGTGAGATTTTGCAGATGTAGTGGAACGGTGGTTAGTGTAAGACGGTGGGTGGTACGGGTTACTTGGTGCTCCCCGGGTCTTCTGCCAAAGAGCGAAGGCATGCAGTGCCTGGAATAACATCACTCTGACATTTGCTACAATTTAGCGATGTAGCTGCTATGTTAGTGTTCAAGTAAACCTTATATTTTTGTGGATGCCAATACAGGAACGCTGGGATTTTCAAAGGAAAGACGTAATATTTTCATATTTGTATTAATATTTTCATATTTGTATTAATATTTAATTAATGTGGCATCGGACACGCTAAGGTCGGGTGATATGAACCATATAAAAAGATACGACGAGAAGGTGGTTGAGCGGCGGGCAATGAAGTGAACGGTTTGACGGCGAAAGGACCGAAAGAGTTGCTGCCTATCATTCTAATGTTCCTAGAAAATGTTTTATACCAGAGTGTCGAAAATATTGTAGAGCATGAGCGGACATCTGTGATACCTTACTTGTCAAATGCTGCTTTTGAAACCCACATTTGAAGAAAATTACGAAGAAATGCTTTTAGCACACGTGAGAGATTTCGATTCTTTGTTAATGCCGCTAGCCGATGTTGAGTTTCAAAATTTGGCTTACGAGTTGGTAGAAAATTTAAAAGTACGTCACAGATTCAAAAGAGGAAAGAGAATGGCAGGAAATTTTTTTTATCGAATATTTATGCAGAAGCACCCAGAACTTTCTTACAGGAAACCCGAGTCCAGAAGCCTAAGATACACTGGTCAGGTTCAGTCGACCACAAGATACGAGATCTTTTTAACCATGTGTCTGTCATTATTTTGTACTTTTGGTTATGAATCACAAAACACCTTTTGTATTTAAAAACCTGTATATTTTGTATGGCCCATACTACCCGACATTTTTCTTAAGATCTCGAATTGTAAGCCTTAGTAAATCTTATTTTGCTGTATGTCGTTTTGTTTATAAATTCTTTTCACAATTCACTTTTACATTTTTCGTTTTCACAATTTACAATGAAAAACAAATGTTCAGGTGAGGTTCATAAGCTGTTATACCTTGTTTCAAAGCAACAATAGGAGTTTTGTACCAATTTTTGCTAAACTGTCGCGTACTAGCCACTGTTCCCTTATTGTGTCTTAGTTCGCATCATCTCTTCGCACTCAATAAACAATATCCTAGAATTAACTTGAAGTTTACAGCGACGACACCCTGGTATAAAAATTCTCTTTTTACTTACCGATCACTGTGCAGAACACCAACCACTCATTAATAATTGAGAAGTTGAGAAATCAGCAGTTGCGGAGCACAGACTCACATACTATACAAACATAGAATGAAGTAAGATGAAATTAAAACCTTATCCCTTGCTTCTCTGTACTGGAATTGGGTAATTAAGGAAGCAATAAGAGAGCAATCTTACGACGTACATATTGTTGTTGTATAACGATCGCGTATTGTACTGTGAGTATGATGTGCTTTGTACCAAGAAGTCTTCAGAGTAAAGCATAGCAAAGAAAATGTTTTGTACTTGTTACTGTTTTACTGTGAACACTATTAAGGTGCAAGAGGTGTAAGTAGTTTTAATATATTTAAAAAATAATCCAAAAGCATTACAATCTGGAACCGTACCTACAGCTGTGAGGACTAAGTGAGCATTAGAAAAAAATATCTGATGTTTGGATAGCAACTCACATAATTTATTGATTAGCGTTTTACTTTATCAGTCATTTACTTAGTTTAATTCAGCAAGTACGGGTACCAGTTGTACTCTCAGCCCTTCAATTATCTACTCAATATATTCTGTAAAACACGAAGCTACTTTCATACCCAAACAGTAAACGTATTGCATTATTATATGGAATGTTCTTGTACTATTAGTATGTCTGTGGATAAACAAAAATTTGAGTTCAGATGAAATAATATATTCTTATGATCTGATTAATCGCACTGAACGAGTTAAAAAATAAAATAAGAAAATAACCACAGAAGATATTTCTGTACATACAACAATTATGTTGGTTTTGCGCTGAAAATTAAATACTCGCAATCGAAGAAACTAACGGAGAAGATCCTGCTGGACATCAACAAAAATAAGGAACTAAAATTTTGTTTTATTAAAACTGTTTAGAGGAAAATACAGGAGATGAATTAACGGAAAAAAATTGCATAACTTTGATGTAATCTATAACGCTTTGTTTACAAATCGTCATTGTGTTAAAGGATGTATACCATCGATTTGATGCCTTCTGTATGTATTGTTGACTGGCACAATTATAGTTCGAGGAAAAGGTTTTTATAATCTACAGTTTTGCTTTTTATTGTTAGTTTAAAGAGGAACACAGGACCAGTAATCAAGTACATCAATGTAGGGAATATAGTCATTGTTTAATCTGTCGTTTAGTAGACTTGCAGAAAATAATTTCTTTAAACGATGATAATACTGTTTCCACATGGGTCCACAGCCTCGACATACGTTTCAAATGTTAATATTTTCCGTTAGGGGCCGTAAATAGTTGTCACATTTCTTTGCTATTCGTCAATTTCTACTTTTTAGTCTTTATCAAGCACTGTATTAAACATAGCAAATCACAGATTCAAAAAAAGAAAACATGTAACGTATCCAAAAAAACATGGGATGGTACTATTGTCAGCGTCTCATAGGGCATAACCTAGTCTTACATTCAGGTAAGGTCTTCGTAACATGTTGAAAGACACAGATGAAGCAAATCAGTCCACTAGCCCACATATGGAGACAGTTGCAAACGCTAACGTCATCTATATCAAATAGGAACCAGACGCGTACAGTGCATCTCGGAGAACCACGTACAACGTAACATATGCACGAAGTCAACAAAAAATCACTGAGCATCCACTTAGTTTCATGCCACCACCACCAAATTTGAAATTTGTGCTAGCAGAATATCCAAAAGCAGACTGAAGTAAGAAACAGCTGACCCACGGTACAACAATAAAATTACCAGCGACTTTATCACACTAACTGTTTTATCGATTCAGATTTTGTTGGTTTTTATTTCTAGATATGCATGATAATTATGCAGTGATACGCAATCATTATGTCAGTAAGGGGCAAGTGCCCTTTCTCTTGTACCCCCGCCGTCAGTCCCCCTCTTGCTGTTGCCTATGTTCGTATCTAACAGCAGCGTCTACGAACGACTGTTAAAAAAAAGGAAGATATTACGAAACATTGTTAAGAGAAACATTACGTATTTGTAAACCAAGTCACTGGCGTCAGACGACTCTCATGCTACAGCTTCTGTTGTTCATTAAATAAGCTGGCACACTGAGCAGAACCCGTCAGCCGCGCGTGAGACTTCGAGAGCGCCCCAGAGCCTGCGTCCCGAAGATAAGTGCGCGGCTGCACGTGTTTGGTGGCGATACAGGCAGCCTCTGTGTTGACCGCGCGGCCTACGGCACCCTGTTGGGCCTCCGGCCACAACCGTTACTCAGAGCGACGTGTCCGTACCACCGGCTCACATAAAACACTTTTACGACCATCGAACAGGGAGAATCCTTCCGTACCAATCAGCCGTCTGACGAACGGCTAACTGGTACCACTCTGGTTCACCACTAAATTACTGAAGCCAGACTCGTAAGTCTCCATCTGGTCTTCGTTAATCGTGGAGAGAACAGCGTTCTACTGGAAAGCGGCAGTGAGTCTTAGCGTTCGGTCTCTAGTACTTTTAATTTGCGCTGCTCTCCTACGGTCAGCCAGGCTCACTCTTCATTACATGCCAGAGGTAGCGGGCCCCCTGACTGTGGCGACCAGCATAATACGCATGATGAAAAATGAGTGTAAAGACGATCAGCGGAAAGCAGTTTCTAATAGGAAGAAGGCAGTATACGTTTTCATTTGTTGTAAATGACAAAGTCTTTAATCACGGAGCGTAAACTTGTACAGAAAAAGTACGTCGTGTACTGCGCTTCTAAACGAACCACAGTGGCAGTCAGCTCAATAAGTTTAGAGGTTCCTCTGAAAATACAGGGTGATTCAAAAAGAATACCACAACTTTAGGAATTTAAAACTCTGCAACGACAAAAGGCAGAGCTAAGCACTATCTGTCGGCGAATTAAGGGAGCTATAAAGTTTTATTTAGTTGTACATTTGTTCGCTTGAGGCGCTGTTGACTAGGCGTCAGCGTCAGTTGATGCTAAGATGGCGACCGCTCAACAGAAAGCTTTTTGTGTTGTTGAGTACGACAGAAGTGAATCGACGACAGTTGTTCAGCGTGCATTTCGAACGAAGTATGGTGTTAAACCTCCTGATAGGTGGTGTATTAAACGTTGGTATAAACAGTTTACAGAGAATGGGTGTTTGTGCAAAGGGAAAAGTTCTGGACGGCCGAGAACGAGTGATGAAAATGTAGCACGCATCCAGCAAGCATTTGTTCGAAGCCCAGGAGATGTTAGAGAATTGGCTGTTCCCTCAGCTCGAACAAGAAGCACAACAATTCATATTTCAGCAGGATGGAGCGCCACCACATTGGCACTTATCTGTGCGTAACTACCTGAACGTCAACTACCCGAGGCGATGGATCGGCCGCCAGGCAGCCCGTGACAGAGCACTTCATCACTGGCCTCCAAGAAGCCCTGATCTTACCCCCTGCGATTTTTTCTTATGGGGGTATGTTAAGGATATGGTGTTTCGGCCACCTCTCCCAGCCACCATTGATGATTTGAAACGAGAAATAACAGCAGCTATCCAAACTGTTACGCCTGATATGCTACAGAGAGTGTGGAACGAGTTAGAGTATCGGGTTGATATTGCTCGTGTGTCTGGAGGGGGCCATATTGAACATCTCTGAACTTATTTTTGAGTGAAAAAAAAACCTTTTTAAATACTCTTTGAAATGATGTATAACAGAAGGTTATATTATGTTTCTTTCATTAAATACACATTTTTAAAGTTGTGGTATTCTTTTTGAATCACCCTGTATATCCTGGGTGTCTCGGCGGAGTTTCGAAAACAGTATCTCTACTACGCAATCCTATTGCGGCTGTAACTATAAGTATCCTAAGTTAATGATCATACAGTTTCACTTACAGATTGATTTGGACAACCTCTCGCAACAGTTTTGATGTAGCATACACAAAATTGTTAATATGATTACGCTATGCTGTGGATAGTACCATTAAAGCATTGCAGAATCTGGTCTTCCTGATGGAATGTACTACTTTGACATCGCTGCCAAATGAATTGCCTGCGGTGAAAGAACTGTTTCTCACACAGAATCTAAGGACTGTTCGTGATGTTTTTATTATTCGGGTGATATTATTGTCTGATTGTCGTGTTCTGTGATTTTTTTTCGCCCATAAAGGTCATGGAAATTTGAGTTTCTTGATTAACGGGTGTTTATGTTTTTAGTTTTCTCGAAGAAGCAACGGTACTCCTTCTCGTGGCACTTTTAGTTTCAGGTTGATTATGATAAAACTAGATTTTGTCTCCAGCAATTCTTCTTCCTAGCAACAGTTATTTTCAACCCGCTAAGCGATTTGATAAGACGCCCAAAAACTTGATATACGGTGATCGTCTGTGCTCGAATTGATGGAATAGATAGATTATGAGGCACTGCTACGGTTACAACGGGTTTCGGAATACCACCTATCACCAACGGCTCTCATTTCTGAACAACAGCCTGATGAGATTAATCAAGGTGACATGGTGGCTCATTTAAACTGGGCAAGCTGACTATGTACCGGTAGTTACAATTAAGGTGCAACTACTTTAGATAGGTCCAGTGTGGGTTCTAATTATCGGTATGGCAGTGATACTTAGTAGATATTCTAATGCGTTAATGTGGAACAAATTTACGCTGGAAAAAAGTAGTTCCAATTTCGGCCCCTAGGTGAAAATCTGGCCCTGTGAATTTAGAAAGATGCACTGAAATGCTTCTGTGTGTAATGGATTAAGATCGAATGTCGGCAGGAAACGTCAATCAAGCGATAAAGACATAATGTTGTTTTACTGTTAACCGATTCTTACACAGTTCGTTCCATATTAGCACTGGGTACGTCGACGAGATGATGTACAGCTCCAGGGCCTTGGTTATCAAATTTGCAACTAATCTGTATTCAGCGGAAATCGGTTCCGCATCAACGCATGAGAATACCTGCCAAGTTTCACTGTCATCCGTTAATTGCAGCCCACCTGTACCTCCTTGAGTAGGTGCACCTTAGTTGTAACTACCCGGTTCTGCAAACACGCAGTGTCCTCACGTTGTACATATTGCACATATTCGTGTGTGGTTCGCTGTTACCATCACCCACGTCCATACACACCACGTAAGAGAAGAACATACCACTGCAGGGTGTCATTCCTATTGACTGCATGCCTCGCAGTGTCCCTAAGAGGCCGGCCGCTGTGGTCGAGCGGTTCTAGGTACTTCCGTCCGGAACCGCGCTGCTGCTACGGTCGCAGGTTCGAATCCTGCCTCGGGCATGGATGTGTGTGATGTCCTTAGGTTAGTTAGGTTTAAGTAGTTCTAAGTCTAGGAGACTGATGACCTCAGATGTTAAGTCCCATGGTGCTTAGAGCCATTTGAACCATTTGTCCCTAAGAAACAAATACAATGACGTCAGCCCAGGCGAGAGATTTGGCGCTGTCATTTCGGTTAATTTCCACAATACTGCTAGCGTTGTACAGCGTCCGACTCACCAGATGAACAGACGGCGATAACTACCCTTTCGACTGAACTCTGACTCGTCTCTTGTAAACAGGACACCAACCATATCAGGCAAATCTTTCCTGGCTGACGTCTTGAAGGAAAAATTTCCAGACTTTATACGGGATGCGAGTATCAAAATCATACGATATTTAGCTAGGAAACTAAGACCTATTCAAGTTTCATTTATCTATGATGTATACAGGGTGTTACAAAAAGGTACGGCCAAACTTTCAGGAAACATTCCTCACACACAAATAAAGAAAAGATGTTATGTGGACATGTGTCCGGAAACGCTTAATTTCCATGTTAGAGCTCATTTTAGTTTCGTCCACCTACGCTCAATGGAGCAGGAGCACATTATCATGATTTCATACGGGATACTCTACCTGTGCTGCTAGAACATGTGCCTTTACAAGTACGACACAACATGTGGTTCATGCACGATGGAGCTCCTGCACATTTCAGTCGAAGTGTTCGTACGCTTCTCAACAACAGATTCGGTGACCGATGGATTGGTAGAGGCGGACCAATTCCATGGCCTCCACGCTCTCCTGACCTCAACCCTCTTGACTTTCATTTATGGGGGCATTTGAAAGCTCTTGTCTACGCAACCCCGGTACCAAATGTAGAGACTGTTCGTGCTCCTATTGTGGACGGTTGTGATACAATACGCCATTCTCCAGGGCTGCATCAGCGCATCGGGGCTTCCATGCGACGGAGGACATTTTGAACATTTCCTGTAACAAAGTGTTTGAAGTCACACTGGTACGTTCTATTGCTGTGTGTTTCCATTCCATGATTAATGTGATTTGAAGAGAAGTAATAAAATGAGCTCTAACATGGAAAGTAAGCGTTTCCTGACACATGTCAACATAACATATTTTGTTTCTTTGTGTGTGAGGAATGTTTCCTGAAAGTTTGGCCGTACCTTTTTGTAACACCCTGTATATGCAGTCTGAAATGACGAAGGAAAATTTGTACCAAAGCTGGAAGTCGAAACCAGCTTCGAATCTTGGCCTTGGTACAAATTTTCCTTCGTCGCTTCAGTCTGCGTACATACACCACATATACAACTGTTAGCTGTGTCACTGCCCAAAATGAATATAGCACCACCTTATGTCAGACTTGCGTGGAGATAGAATACCACATATTCTATAAGGACTATATTGATCGTGTGCTTGTGTATATTGTATATTGCATAAAATTTTCTCACAGTGTTCTAGAAGTTTGCTGAACGATAGTCTAACACGAGGTGGCAATCTGGAGCGCAAGCCAAGACACGAAACATCTGGTCACAGAGGAGAAAATAAATATTGTATACTTCTTTGAAGCTGGCTACAGCAACAACTAAGTGATAGGCGTTTTTTTACTATGACCCAAAATTAATGAGGTAGATTAACGCTATTCTATAGCTTCCCCTACATTTCTTACACAAGAAGGGATAGTTGTAGTTTAGATGGTTTTTAGTTCATTCTGAACTGTCAGTTAACCGACGGGGCGAAGAATTCTTGCTTGTGGTTGGGTTACCTGGGGATTGCTATAGCTATCGATGCAATTCAAATGTAGGTTGTTCCTGGATTGGCTCAAATGGCTCTGAGCACTATGAGACTCAACTGCTGTGGTTATAAGTCCCCTAGAACTTAGAACTACTTAAACCTAACTAACCTAAGGACATCACACACATCCATGCCCGAGGCAGGATTCGAACCTGCGACCGTAGCAGTCGCACGGTTCCGGACTGCGCGCCTAGAACCGCGAGACAACCGCGGCCGGCTTTCCTGGATTCAGCTTATATTTTTGCACTGTGAAAAAAAAATTCTTGTAGAAGTAAAATAGAATCCAGGTCCTGAGCTTTACGTTGTGGTGAATAAATTATCGTTAGCCGGTCACTGAGGAAACTGCTTCTTGAACCAAGTGAATAGGGCGTTCATTGGGAAGAACTTCTTTTAATGACAATTGTAATGACTGTGATTAATGAACAATAAATTAAACCGCACAGGTGGAAGAGGAGTAAAGAAACAATTACTGTCAGGGGTTAATAATTTTATTAGAGAAAGACTGCGGCATGTGAATGAGCTATGTCGTCGGGAAGATTAAAAGTTGTGGTGAACATTTGAGTTTCAAAGACAAAATTACAACTGTTAAAAGACTGGAAGTGCACAGCATGCATTGTATTTTCTTGAAATACTAAATAAATGTGGACACTTTATAACAAACAAATATAATGTTGTATACACTCAATATCCCCCCCCATGAACCATGGACCTTGCCGTTGGTGGGGAGGCTTGCGTGCCTCAGCGATACAAATAGCCGTACCGTAGGTGCAACCACAACGGAGGGGTATCTGTTGAAACGCCAGACAAACGTGCGGTTCCTGAAGAGGGGCAGCAGCCTTTTCAGCAGTTGCAGGGGCAACAGTCTGGATGATTGATCTGGCCTTGTAACACTAACTAAAACGGCCTTGCTGTGCTGGTACTGCGAACGGCTGAAAGCAAGGGGAAACTACAGCTGTAATTTTTCCCGAGGGCGTGCAGCTTTACTGTATGGTTAAATGATGATGGCGTCCTCTTGGGTAAAATATCCCGGAGGTAAAATAGTCCCCCATTCGGATCTCCGGGCGGGGACTACTCAAGAGGATGTCGTTATCAGGAGAAAGAAAACTGGCGTCCTACGGATCGGAGCGTGGAATGTCAGATCCCTTAATCGGGCAGGTAGGTTAGAAAATTTAAAAAGGGAAATGGATAGGTTAAAGTTAGATATAGTGGGAATTAATGAAGTTCGGTGGCAGGAGAAACAAGACATTTCGTCAGGCGAATACAGGGTTATAAACACAAAATCAAATAGGGCTAATGCAGGAGTAGGTTTAATAATGAATAAAAAAATAGGAGTGCGGGTAAGCTACTACAAACAGCATAGTGAACGCATTATTGTGGCCAAGATACACTCCTGGAAATTGAAATAAGAACACCGTGAATTCATTGTCCCAGGAAGGGGAAACTTTATTGACACATTCCTGGGGTCAGATACATCACATGATCACACTGACAGAACCACAGGCACATAGACACAGGCAACAGAGCATGCACAATGTCGGCACTAGTACAGTGTATATCCACCTTTCGCAGCAATGCAGGCTGCTATTCTCCCATGGAGACGATCGTAGAGATGCTGGATGTAGTCCTGTGGAACGGCTTGCCATGCCATTTCCACCTGGCGCCTCAGTTGGACCAGCGTTCGTGCTGGACGTGCAGACCGCGTGAGACGACGCTTCATCCAGTCCCAAACATGCTCAATGGGGGACAGATCCGGAGATCTTGCTGGCCAGGGTAGTTGACTTACACCTTCTAGAGCACGTTGGGTGGCACGGGATACATGCGGACGTGCATTGTCCTGTTGGAACAGCAAGTTCCCTTGCCGGTCTAAGAATGGTAGAACGATGGGTTCGATGACGGTCTGGATGTACCGTGCACTATTCAGTGTCCCCTCGACGATCACCAGTGGTGTACGGCCAGTGTAGGAGATCGCTCCCCACACCATGATGCCGGGTGTTGGCCCTGTGTGCCTCGGTCGTATGCAGTCCTGATTGTGGCGCTCACCTGCACGGCGCCAAACACGCATACGACCATCATTGGCACCAAGGCAGAAGCGACTCTCATCGCTGAAGACGACACGTCTCCATTCGTCCCTCCATTCACGCCTGTCGCGACACCACTGGAGGCGGGCTGCACGATGTTGGGGCGTGAGCGGAAGACGGCCTAACGGTGTGCGGGACCGTAGCCCAGCTTCATAGAGACGGTTGCGAATGGTCCTCGCCGATACCCCAGGAGCAACAGTGTCCCTAATTTGCTGGGAAGTGGCGGTGCGGTCCCCTACGGCACTGCGTAGGATCCTACGGTCTTGGCGTGCATCCGTGCGTCGCTGCGGTCCGGTCCCAGGTCGACGGGCACGTGCACCTTCCGCCGACCACTGGCGACAACATCGATGTACTGTGGAGACCTCACGCCCCACGTGTTGAGCAATTCGGCGGTACGTCCACCCGGCCTCCCGCATGCCCACTATACGCCCTCGCTCAAAGTCCGTCAACTGCACATACGGTTCACGTCCACGCTGTCGCGGCATGCTACCAGTATTAAAGACTGCGATGGAGCTCCGTATGCCACGGCAAACTGGCTGACACTGACGGCGGCGGTGCACAAATGCTGCGCAGCTAGCGCCATTCGACGGCCAACACCGCGGTTCCTGGTGTGTCCGCTGTGCCGTGCGTGTGATCATTGCTTGTACAGCCCTATCGCAGTGTCCGGAGCAAGTATGGTGGGTCTGACACACCGGTGTCAATGTGTTCTTTTTTCCACTTCCAGGAGTGTAGACACGAAGCCCACACCTACTACAGTAGTACAAGTTTATATGCCAACTAGCTCTGCAGATGACGAAGAAATTGAAGAAATGAATAATGAAATAAAAGAAATTATTCAGATAGAGAAGGGAGATGAAAATTTAATATTCATAGGTGACTGGAATTCGGCAGTAGGTGAATATGGATTTGGGGTATGAAATGAAAGAGGAAGCCGCCTGGTAGAATTTTGTACAGAGAACAACTTAATCATAGCTAACACTTGGTTCAAGAATCATAAAAGAAGGTTGTATACATGGAAGAAGCCTGGAGATACTGACAGGTTTCAGATAGATTATATAATGGTAAGACAGAGATTTAGGAACCAGG
Source organism: Schistocerca nitens (assembly GCF_023898315.1). NCBI lineage: Eukaryota > Metazoa > Arthropoda > Insecta > Orthoptera > Acrididae > Schistocerca > Schistocerca nitens. The sequence goes on along the minus strand of NC_064617.1, from coordinate 439,642,275 downwards.
TTTTAAATTGTAAGACATTTCCAGGGGCAGATGTGGACTCTGACCACAATTTATTAGTTATGAACTGTAGATTAATACTGAAGAAACTGCAAAAAGGTGGGAATTTAAGGAGATGGGACCTGGATAAACTGAAAGAACCAGAGGTTGTACAGAGTTTCAGGGAGAGCATAAGGGAACGGTTGACAGCAATGGGGGAAAGAAATACAGTAGAAGAAGAATGGGTAGTTTAGAGGGATGACGTAGTGAAGGCAGCAGAGGATCAAGTAGGTAAAAAGACGAGGGCTAGTAGAAATCCTTTGGTAACAGAAGAAATATTGAATTTAATTGATGAAAGCAGAAAATATACAAATGCAGTAAATTAAGCAGGCAAAAAGGAATACAAACGTCTCAAAAATGAGATCGACAGGAAGTGCATAATGGCTAAGCAGGGATCGCTAGAGGACAAATGTAATTATGTAGAGGCTTATCTCACTAGGGGTAACGTAGATACTGCCTACAGAAAAATTAGAGAGACCTTTGGATAAAAGAGAACCACTTGTATGAATATCAAGAGCTCAGATGGAAACCCAGTCCTAAGCAAAGAAGGGAAAGCAGAAAGGTGGAGGGGTATATAGAGGGCCTATACAAGGGCAATGTACTTGAGAAGAATATTATGGAAATTGAAGAGGATGTAGATAAAGATGAAATGGGAGATATGACACTGCGTGAAGAGTTTGACAGAGCACTTGTATGAGACAGGCGAAATACCCTCAGACTTCAAGAAGAATATAATAATTCCAATCCCAAAGAAAGCAGGTGTTGACAGATGTGAAAATTACTGAACTATCAGTTTAATAAGTCACAGCTGCAAAATACTAACGCGAATTCTTTACCGACGAATGGAAAAACTAGTAGAATCCGACCTCGGGGAAGATCAGTTTTGATTCCGTAGAAATATTGGAACACGTGAGGCAATACTGACCATACGACTTATATTAGAAGCTAGATTAAGGAAAGGCGAACCTACGTTTCTAGCAGTTTTAGACTTAGAGAAAGATATTGACAATGTTGACTGGAATACCCTCTTTCAAATTCTAAAGGTGGCAGGGGTAAAATACAGGGAGCGAAAGGCTATTTGCAATTTGTACAGAAACCAAATGGCTGTTATAGGAGTCGAAGGGCTTGAAAGGAATCAGTGGTTGGGAAGGGAGTGAGACAGGGTTTTATCCTCTCCCCACTGTTATTCAATCTGTATATTGAGCGAGCAGTAAAGGAAACAAAAGAAAAATTCGGAGTAGGAATTAAAATCCATGGAGAAGAAATAAAAACTTTGAGGTTCGCCGATGACATTGTAATTCTGTCAGAGACAGCAAAGGTCTTGGAAGTGCAGTTGAACGGAATGGATAGTGTCTTGAAAGGACGATATAAGATGAACATCAACAAAACGAGGATAATGGAATGTAGTCGAATTAAGTCGGGTGATGCTGAGGGAATTAGATTAGGAAATGAGAGGCTTAAAGCAGCAAATGAGTTTTGCTAATTGGGGAGCCAAAGAACTAATGATGGTCGAAGTAGAGAGGATGTAAAATGTAGACTGGCAATGGCAAGGAAAGCGTTTCCGAAGAAGAGAAATTTGTTAACATCGAGTATAGATTTAAGTGTCAGAAAGTCGTTTCTGAAAGTATTTGTATGGTGTGTAGCCATGTATGGAAGTGAAATATGAACGATAAATAGTTTGGACAAGAAGAGAATAGAAGCTTTCGAAATGTGGTGCTCCAGAAGAATGCTGAAGATTAGATGGGTAGATCACGTAACTAATAAGGAGACACTGAACAGAACTGGTGAGAAGAGGAATTTGTGGCACAACTTGACTAGAAGAAGGGATCGGTTGGTAGGACATGTTCTGAGGCATCAAGGGATCACCAATTTAGTACTGGAGGGCAGCGTGGAGGGTAAAAATCGTAGAGTGTGACCAAGAGATAAATACACTAAGCAGATTCAGAGGGATGTAGGTTGTAGTTGATACTGGGAGATGAAGCAGCCTGCACAGGATAGAGTAGCATGGAGAGCTGCATCAAACCAGTCTCAGGACTGAACACCACAACAACAACAACAACAACAACAACAACACTCAATATTGAGTTCTCGCTAAAAAACTACGTCAAATTTCATACAGAAATTTTCACACGTGTTGTTTGGGACTTTTATTTGCATTATGCTTTGGAGTAGACTATCTTCCAGAGCAAGATTTCTTAAATTTTCGACGTAATTTGTTCACATTGGACGCCGACGGCAGCCCCTTTTCAGGAGATAGCGACGAGGGAGAGGACCATTAAGTAGAAATATCTCTGGAGTGAGCACTGTGTTTTGCACTTATTGTCAACATTAAGCTGGCAGTTTCACGAGATCTCGGGACGCCGCTGTTTGTTTACGCTTTCCGTATAGGTTGAAACTTGTAATATTACACGTATTTGTTGCGTTTTTACTATTTGTTCATTCGTAACAACAATGGTGAACTGCTGTTGGCGCTACAGGTACAAAGAGAAATATATGAAAACAGAAAGTGTTTGTGTTGTATGAATACTTTGTGCTGTTTTGGTTGCATTTTTAATAAATGTTTTAAATTTTTTATTATGTATGTAATATGACTAGGGTTGTTGGGCAAAGGCTTTGGCCATCTACTGTAATCACTGCGGATAGCGAATTTCATCACTGTGTTCACACACAGAAAAGAAAACTGACATCCACACCTTGAAAAATGTCCTTTTCTTTTAATAATGGCGAACATAAAAAAGACTGCGTGGAGTTAGAATTTTTTCTTATTTTCTTATTTTTTCACTGATAGCTCACACCTTCATAGTGTATGATCAATTTGGTTGTTTGAATGCAGGATATATATACGATATGGTATTTTGTAACATGACAAAATCATTTTGTGTTTTATTCAAAAGGAAAAGATTTGAGAAATGTTTCGCCGTTGCCTGGAATGATGTTTTGCACAAATTAGAATAGAAACGTTATGTGTGTGTGTGCGTATGTGTGTTCTTTACATTAGAGCATAGAAGAAGTTATGTATGTGCTAATAGCAAAGTGAAGATCGGTGAAGTAAATAAAAGCTACAGGAAATCTCAGCATTTGTATTGAATATATTTTATGAGCTATCCTGGTATAGATCACTTCATCTATCGTTGTTTCAATTCTGGCATCCGCGCAGGTAAACTGTATATTCTGGGTTTTGCCGATAAGTCAAAAGGAAATAAGGGATTAAATGTGTATCATAATAATAGGGAACAGAAGGAAGACAAACTAAAGCACACAGACACACACACGTAGGCACACACAGAGTGTAATTATCTTAGTACAAAAACTGCGGCTTTGCTGTTTTTACCTTCTCCTTATTGTTTTCACCATTTGATTAACGAACATAAAATGTTAGTACATAACATGACAGCTAACTTCTTCATGTGTGTCAGTGTGTCCACTTAACTCCTTGCTGCTACATGGTCTCCTCAACAAGCGACAGTGAACAGTGAAGGGCTAAAATACGTTTTACCAGGGACAGTTGTATTAGACGTTCGTGGTCTCTCACCCTGTGTGTGTGTGTGTGTGTGTGTGTGTGTGTGTGTGTGTGTGTGTGTGTGTGTGTGCTCTGGAGAGTGAGATGTAATATTTTTAAATTTTAATTACTTATTTTGTTGTATTAAATTTACTCAGCTATTTGATCGTTCCACTAATTACTTATTGTGTTAAATAGTGTTATTTTACATCTAATGCGTTAAATAAACACGTCAAATTATGAAATACTATTTGTTAGCTTGCAAAAAAGACAAAAATACGCAAAAAAATGAGAAATAGTAATAAAGACACAGGCTGTATCGTCGCCAATGTGCAGCAAATTCGGCGTACAACGAGACATTTTCAAAAGCGCTAGGTTAATATCAAGTCGTTTTGCAGTGTCATCGCAGAATAGTATAACAGACTAATAAATATGGCAAAGTGCTGTATAAAAAGCAAAAATAGCAGTTGCTGTCCCAGAAACGGAAAATTAGGAATATCTGAGCTATGACACTTGTCGGGAAGAAGCGAAACTCTCATTCAGTTTCCTCTTCAAAGCTAATAGCCCAGTTTATTCCAGGCATCAAATGAAAATTGCTTTAGCGTCCATAAAACGCCTTTACCAAATCCACAGCACCCGCGAAGGGAATCTGTCTTTACTAGCGATATAATGACATTCAAAATTTACAGCGAACGTAACGGACAAACCTATGGCGTCCGAGATCAGGTGACCAGTGTGGCAATATTGATAACACAAAATCTCTTCTGCGCACCTGAATATTCACTCCAGAGTTTTTTCTTCTCTACAGAGAGGACCAGAGGTCACGCAACATCCGACGCTTGTCTGTGACGCCAGAAAGGTAGGAAGCGACGATGAAAATATAGCTGATGATGGAAAATCAACAACGACGAAACGCAGTGCACGAAACGTAAACTTCGTCAATTTCTCACACACATTGCAGTTAATTATTCTAGTGAAAATTGAAGTTAAATTATTAGAAAAATAAATAAAAGAACAGGGTGTGCTTTAACGAAATAAACTAGTTTCAGAGATTTTACAGTTGAAATCATTTGGACTACAGCATCTTTGATGTGCTTATTCAGATACAGTAAAAACATAATACTTTCTTACAGGTAGAAGTTTATAAAGTAATATATGTAGACTGTTAAATTTCTTTTGCGTGGTTAACATCCAAGTTTATTGTGAGCGAAATGTCAGCACTAACGAAAGTCAACACCAGCTTCTTTTGCTTAGCTTGCGCAAACCGAATGTATTAAAGAAACACAAGAAAGTCAATTAATTTCAAATATTACCAGCATTCATCACTTACAATCAGTATCAACCACAGATTTTACTTTTGTCTTACGCCAGCAGTTAATTTTTCATAAAAAATTTCCCTCGTGTGTTTGTGGGTATTGCGAGGAAACTTTAACGCGGCGGTTTTAGGTGGAATGTGTTTTGAAGTAAGATTGCGTCGAAAGATAACGGCAGAGTTCGGACCTGAACTACCACGTTAACGACACTGCCAATCTCAGTAAATTACGTTCGGCAAAGAGTGATACTTCCAACATGATGGTGCACTAGCACATGTTGGAAGGAATGTGCGACGGTATTTAAGAAGCCTTTCCAAGGACTTGAGGCTGCCGTGACATTACGTTCAACTCGACGTTCGTCAGAGCTAAATCGTCAGGATTTCTTCCTGTAGGGGCACTTGAAGGAACACGGATATTCTACTCCGGTAACGTGCGTCTATGCTGCTGCTGTAACTGCGGATGTAGTTATGTTGCAAGAAAATTAGTGCAACATTGTACAGCGAGTTGATCAATGCGAGAGGCAAGGAAGTCGTTTTGAGAGTCTGCTCTGAAGACAATGTATGTTTTGTGGAAGAGAAAGTTCCATTGATAGTGCATTTGTAATATTTTAGTAGGTGGCTAATGTGTTACATGTGGTCAATAGTATACCATGTATGTTTGACATTTGCATGTTGATAACTTTCGTAACTGTTTTGTCCTATGCCAGGCGTTTTTTGTTTAGTTGAATATTATTATTAACTAATAATTCTCAAGCTACAGCAAAAATTGTTCATGTTTAAAACAATGCTGTAGTTCTAGGTTCCATATATTTAAGAAACAGAGTAGTGTATTATTACGTTATTGAGAAGAACAAAACTAGCAAATAATTTTTAAAAAAGTGCACCTACATCTAACTCTGCAGGACATAACCCTAACCACTTCATTAAATTTTAATTGCTCCTTTCTCTGAATAGCAGTACTACATTACACTGAAATAGCTATTTGTTGGACTTCATATTACAGATTACATTCTAGCCAAATCTTTTTGTTTGAGCCGGCCGGGGTTGCCGAGAGGTTCTAGGCGCTACAGTCTTGAACCGCGCGACCACTACGGTCGCAGGTTCGAATCCTGCCTCGCACATGGATGTGTGTGATGTCCTTAGGTTAGTTAGGTTTAAATAGTTCTAAGTTCTAGAGGACTGATGACCTCAGAAGTTAAGTCCCATAGTGCTCAGAGCCATTTGAACCATTTTCTTTTCTTTGACATCTACGTTCTGCGGAAAGTATGCACAGAATAAAATTTTGTTACAAACGTTTTTATGTTGCTAGTGGACAAGGAATCACGGTGTGACGTCAGAGTGAGCGAATATTTTTTTAGCAATGTATAATTGTTGCTCTGCGTACGCTGCCTGCGTTCTGTCAAATCAATAACGAATTAATAGGTAAATATTAGTGTCATTTTTTAAAATACAATTTGAGAAAGCGTACTGTGTTTTCCTAAATACTTAAAATTTCCTTTAAGTTTAAACAGAAATACACGTTTTGTTAACGAAAGCTCTTGACTATACAAGAATCACATGTTTGTAAGAACGAAATATAGTTGCCGTATTTGTCTGTTTGCATATAAACTGTATTGTGCTGGAATTTGAAATTGACTTCTTAAGGACAAATATGACTCAGACATCTACTGCAGTGAGTGGTGGCAGTGGGAATAGAAGTGGGCTGTCGCACAAGGCCGGAAACAAAGAATTACTGAAGTAGAAATTAAAGTAATAAATCAGGAGACAGATTCGGGACCCTTCGATGACGAGCAGCCAACTGGTAGATTCATAATTCGAATATCAATTTTATTTGGAAGTACCTAAAAATTTAATATCGAATTAAAGCATTAAATAAATTTCATACAAGAAAGGAGGATCACGACAGTAATTTCTGACATGCAGATGAACCGAAGTTAGTAAACAGATTTCAACTTAGTTTGAGAATAGTTCAAGATGGTGGTAACTATAAAAAGACTTAATTTTCGATCGAGAGTCTTCTTGACCGTGAGATGCGCAGGAATACAGAACAGCAAATTTTTTGCGACCTATGAGACGGCGTCATGGCAGAGAATCCGTGGGGCAAAAAGGAGGTGGATAGTTTCTATGGCCTGGGAGGTGGGAACTGGCCGCTGGTGCGACCAGCAGTTTGGCACCAGCACTATTTTTTGAAGCCTGAGTATACTATTGTGTGGCGCCAGTCGGGCTTTAAAATGTCTGGCCGCCGCCACTTCTGCTCATTCAGTGAGAACTTCTTGGAACGACTATAGTCCGATCCACGAACGATGGAAGTTCGCGCATGTCGAGGCACGGACGGGGATTGAATTGTTCACGATTCCAGGCGGCGACAGTTGCGGTACGCTCATGCGCATACTTTCCGCTTGAAGAAAGAGTGTGTCCTGCAAATTATGTCTCTTACTTGCTTCTGCAGAATTTATCACTTACCGTCACAGTCAGCAGCGATGATAACTCTCAACAAATGTAATCGAAATTCACTAAACAACTCGCTACGCTCGTGGTTAATGCTAGTATTAGCTACGGGATGCACAGCACAGCTTTCAAAACACTGATGAGCGCTCATTGGTTCTCGGAGAATACGTGACGTAGATGTGCAGAAAAAGTCTAAACTCGTCCGCCATCGTTCGTGACTCCAACTGTGGTAGTTGCCGACTTAACGTCGCCCGCGAGCGTATTTTCTATATTGATCCCCATGCTGCAATAAAGCGTAACTCTTCATGACTTTGTACAGAGTCTAGTAATGTCGATCAGTTTCGATCGTCGTTTCTTTCGTTTGGCAGTCGCTAGTATTTCGCGGTACAATAATAGAGCAGTATTGCCATCCTTCCGGTAACACTCACCGAAGTCGTCCCTCAATTTGTATACTAATAATAAATCTGTAAATCTGTCGTGTCCGTCTGTAAGTCTGTTTGAACAGGATTCTCCAAAACTGCTAGATGAAATTTTCAAGGCTTACGCATGTTGCTGGCGCAATCTCTGTTTACATACATTTTTTGAGAAACAAATGTTCAAATGTGTGTGAAATCTTATGGGACTTAACTGCTAAGGTCATCGGTCCCCAAGCTCACACACTACTTAACCTAAATTATCCTAAGGACAAACACACACACCCATGCCCGAGGGAGGACTTGAACCTCCGCCGGGAACAGCCGCACAGTCCATGACTGCAGCGCCTCTGCTAAACCCGCGCGGTTTTTGAGAAACCTAAGATCGCTTGATTTTAAGACTTTTATTCCAATTACTTGTTTCGGCAGAATCGTGCTACTATCTTCAGATTGGCATTACACATATACGCAAAGTATCAAGTATCAAAGTATCAGGATCAAGCGATCCTGGGTTTCACAAAAAATATAAAAAAATTCTTGGTGTTTTAGCAGCTAACTAGGGCATATCTTAGGGCATCGTATAGACTTTATTTTATCAAAATAGGATCACGGGAAAAAGATACCGTAATTTTAAGTTTTATCCGCACTAATAAAGGCAAAAGTAATTTTGTCTGTTACGTTTTCACGACTATCTGCTGAACTGATTTTGATGGGATCTGGTATTTAAATAGCTTGAAACCTGAGGGAGGACAGAGGCTGCTTTAGAATGTGTATAGCACAAGATATCTTTTGATTTGAAGGATACGTAAATATTTACGCAAAATATTTACTCTTTGAAAAAGTATTTACTCTTTTACTTTTGATGTTCATCATATTTGTGAAATGCGTTTATTGGTTGATACGTGCTACGTGGTACGATTCAAACTAATGCATACGAAGGCTGTTCCTTTTACCTTATGAATCCACATAATTTTCAACATTCTTTTATAAAGCGACACCTCGAATGCTTTAATTCCTTTCTGTTCCGGTTTTTCCACAGTCTATGTTTCACTATCATACTGTGGTGTGCTGGAAACGTAAATTCTCAGATATTTCTTCCTCAAATTAAGGACTATGTTTGATATTAATGGACTTCTCTTGGCCAGGAATGCCTTTTTGCCAGGTCTAGTCTGCTTTTTATGTCCTTCCTGCTCCGATCCTCAGGATTATTTTGCTGCCTAGGAAGCAGAATTCCTTAATTTCATCTACTTCGTGACCGCCAGTCCTGATGTTAAGTTTATCACAGTTCTCATTTATGCTACTTCTCATTACCTTCGTCCTTCTTCGGTTTACTCTCAATCCTTATTCTATACTCATTAGGCTGTTCACTCCACTCAAAACATCTGTAATTGTTCGTAAATTTACTGAGGATAGCTACGTCTTCAATGAATCGTATCATTGATATCTGTTCACCCGGACTTTTAATTCCACTCTTGAACTTTTCTTTTGTTTCTGTCATTGATTCTTCGATGTATAGATTGAACAATAGGGGTGAAAGCCTACATCCCTGTCTCACACAGTTTTTAATCCGAGCACTTCGTTCTTGGTCGTCGACTCTTACTCTTCCCTCTTGGTTCTTGTACATATTGTATATTACCCGTCTTCTCCTACAGCGTACCCCTATTTTTTATAGAATTTCGATTATTTTGCACCATTTCAAACTCTCGAACTCTTTTTCAAGATCCACAAATCCTATGAACGTAACTTGATTTTTCTTTAGTTTTGTTTCCATTATCAACTTCAACGTGTGAATTGCCTTTCGGGTGCCTTTATATTTCCTAAAGCCAAACTCATCGTCATCTAACACATCCTCTATTTTCTTTTCCATTCTTCTGTGTATTATCAACTTGGGTGCATGAACTGTTAATCTGATTGTGGGATTATTCTCATGCTTGTCGTCTCTTGCAATTAAGGAGTTGCCCGGATGACACTTTTCCGAAGATTTTATGTCGCCAGACTCATAAATTCTACAGAGCAACGTGAGTAGTCGTTCTGTTGCCACTTCCCCCAATGATTTTTATTCTTATGGGAAGTTGTCTATCCCTCCTGCCTTATTCGGTCGGCCGGCCGGAGTGGCCGAGCGGTTCTAGGCGCTACAGTCTGGAACGCCGCGACCGCTACGGTCGCAGGTTCGAATCTTGCCTCGGGCATGGATGTGTGTGATGTCCTTAGGTTAGTTAGGTTTAAGTAGTTCTAAGTTCTATGGGACTGATGACCACAGCAGTTAAGTCCCATACTTCACAGAGCCATTTGAACCATTTTTGAACCTTATTCGATCTTAAGTCTTCCAAAGCTCTTCTAAGCTTTGATTCTAATACTGGATCCCTTATCTCTTCTATAATGACTCTTGTTTCTTCTTCTATCCCGTCATCAGACAAGTTTTCGCCCTCACAGAGGCCTTCGTTGTACTCTTTCCACCTATCCGCTCTCTCCTCTGCATTTAACAGTGGAATTACTATTGCACTCTTAATGTTACCACCATTGATTTTAATTTCACCGAAGATTGTTTTGACTTTTCTATATTCTGAGCCAGTGCTTCCGACAGTCACTTCTTTCTCGATTTCTTCACATTTTTCATGCAAACATTTCGCCTTAGCTTCCCTACACTTCCTATGTATTGAAATCATACTAGACTTTCATTTCTGTATTCCTGAATTCTTATACATCCTTCTTTCATCCATCAACTGAAGTGTTTTTCCTGTGACCCACGGTTTCTTCGCAGCTACATTGCTGACTTCTGTGAGTCTTTTCTAGAGACGTCCATTCGTGTTCAGCCGAACTGCCTCCTGAGGTTTTCCTTATCGTTGTGTCTGTAGCCTCAGAGAACTTCAAGCTCATTTCTTCATTCTTTAGTACTTCTGTACCTCACTTTTTTGCGCACAAATTTTTCCAAACCGGCTTCTTGAATTTCAGCCTACTGTTCATCACTACTAAATTGTAATCTGAGTCTATATCAGTTCCATGGTATGTCTTACAATCTTGTATCTGACTTCGGAATGTCTGTCTGACCACGATGTAATCTAATTGAAAGTTTCCTATATCTCCCGACATTTTCCAAGTATACCTCCTCCTCTTGTGATTCTTGAACAGAGTATTCGCTATTACGAACTAAAATTTATTGCAGAACTCAATAGTCTTTCTCATCTCCCATTCCCAAGCTCAGAATGTCTTGTAACCCTTTTCTTCCACTCCTTCCTCTACTACTGCTTTCCAGTCTCGCAAGACTATTAGATTTTCATATCCCTGTACATACTGTATTACCCTTTCAGTATCCTCACATACTTTCTTATCTCTTCATCTTCAGTTTGCGATGTCTGCTTGTATACCTGAACTGTCGTTGTCGGTGTTAGTTAGCTGTCGATTCTGATAAGAACAACCCTATCACTGAAGTTTTCACAGTAATTCGCTGTGTGCCCTACCTTCCTATTCATAACTAATCCTACTCTCGTTATACCGTTTTCTGCTGCTGTTGATATACACTACACTCAGTCGACCGGAAATCGTTATCTTCTTTCCATTTCACTTCACTGACCCCCAATATACCTGGATTACCCTATTCAGATTTTCTAGCGTCTCTACCATGTTAAAACTTATGACCTTCCACGCCCCGACTCGTATAAAGTTATGCTTTCACTGGTTATTCAATCTTTTCTCATGATCACCTCCCCCCTTGGCAGACCCTTTTACGGAGATCCGAAAGGGGGACGTCCGAAATCTTTTGCACGTGGAGGGGTCATGATGACACATTTTCAATTACAGGCCGCAAGTCCTATGGATACATGTTTGTGTCTTTAATGCAGCGTTTTCCATTGCCTTCTGCATCCTCATGCCATTGATCATTGCTGATTATTCCACCTTTAGGGGCAGTTTCTCACCCCACGGCCAAGGGAGTTCCCTGAACCTTCGTCCGCTCCTCCGCCCCCTTTGACAGGGCCGTTGGGAGAATGATGTTGACTTCTTATGCCGGAAGTCTTCGGTTGCCGAGGTTGATGATTTCTATTCAAAATATTTTTGGTGGCGGGGTTGGAACTCGGGACCGAGGACGTTTTTATTACTGATCAATGGCGCTACCCATTTGTTTTCGTGAACCTATCTGCTCATCTAAGTTTAATCTCCAAAAATAAAAGAAACAAAAATCAAATGTACCTCTAATTGGAACCCTACTTGAACTCTACTGTAAAAAAAGAAAAAAAAGTTATTCCTCTTCAGGCGTTGCCCCTAACTATTCTCAAAACAAATTTCGCATGGCGTATGTTCCACGGGTTTATAATTTGTTTTTTAATTTTTATTTATTAAATTTTGTAATTACATGTCTATAATTGATAATTGTGTGCAAACTGAAAATGCCATGAAACGAAATGTTACAACCAAAATGTGACTCAAAGTATAAAGTAAAATAGCTTTGTATATTGCTTGCCCTACTTCAGTAAAAATACTCTTTCTTCAAGAAATGGTGCTTCTGAAGTTTTCTTGTCCATTGCCACTAGCGTTTCTTTCTGTTTCAGTACCGCCTATAATATTTACAATGAAATCATGCTGCATTGCTGAAGTCAAATGAATGCAGCGCTCCTGGAATCAACTAATCGCTTTCCTTTGTCACTGTTTGCAATTCAGGCCATTCTGCCTTCAGTGAGATGCTGCGACATACGTTACACTGAGCCTGGCACTCGCTAACGTCGTGTAAATAACTTGAAAAGATCCATTGGTACCTTGGTGTGCGTGCAAGAGCGGGTTGAATGTTTTGCAGGTACCACAAGTAATCAAGTTCCATTTTCTCCTGTTCGCCGAAGCTGTAATCGATTGTCGTTCCACCGAGCAAGGTGGCGCAGAGGTTAGCACACTGGACTCGCATTCGGGAGGACGATGATTCAATCCCACGTCCGGTCATCCTGGTTTAGGTTTTCCGTGATTTTCCTAAATCTTTCCAGGCAGTTGTCGGGATGGTTCCGTTGAAAGGGCACGGCCGACTTCCTTCCCCGCCCATCGCTAATCAGATGAGACCGATGACCTCGCTGTTTGGTCTCTTCCCCCAAACAACCGAACTCAACCCAACCCCAACTGTCATTCCCTTGAACCATGTAAGCGCATGATATTTGAAGAGAGGAAAGTAACATTCGGACACAGAAAGGACCGTGGCTCAGTCACATCATGTGGAACCAATAGGTAACAAGCTAAGATTTTCTGTGTCAGCCGCCAAACGCTGGACATCCCTAGACCACGGTATATGCTTACCTGAACAAGCAGACACGTGAGGGTAGCTGATGTTATTACACATACAGTAGCTGTTTACCATCACTCATCACACGAAACTACTGTTATGCGAGTGCAGCAATGGGTATCAGCCCGTTCATTCCTATATCTGCTTCTCACTGTACATCGTTCTCACTCCAGTGTCTTCACAGTTAGGTGTGTGTAGCTATAGGTCAATACCAATTCTCTATGTCGTTTTTTTGTGAATGTGCAAAAGCCAGTAAAGCATGCCAACGGTTAAATAGTACCCTGTTCTATTTTAATTTCAGAATACATCTTTGATTCATAGTTTCTAAATATTTTTTGAGTTTTATTACTTTTCTAATAAGCCTGAATACTGCTATTAATATTCATCTTGACGTCAAACTAGGACAGTCCTCTCATTTACGCTTCCAGGGAATGCGGAGGCTATGCCAGAGAGTTTAGATATGCTAGTACTGATTATGGTCGCTCACTCCTACGTACCAGTGACGGAAAAAATCGCAACACCAAAAATAATTAATGTAGAGTAATGACATTTCGGGAATACATTTGTCTTGGTGACTATTTCAGTGATTAACATTGCAAGATCACAGGTAAATGTACGAGAGAGAATAGTCATTGCAAGTATGATATGCTGAGACATTAATAAATGGCCTAAACTCCAGAGTGTTGAATGCAAGCATGCAAACGTGCATGCATTTTGTTGTATAGGTGCTGGATGTCAGTTTTTGGGACTGAGGGAGTTCCATGCCTGCTGCACTCGGTCAGTCAGTAAAAGGATCGTTAATACTGGTAATGGATGCCACTGGAGTTGTCGTCCAATGATGTCCCACATGTGCCCGACTGGAGAAAGGTCAGGTGCTCAAGCAGATCAAGGCAACGTGTCGACACTCCGTACAGCACGGTGGATTACAAAAGTGGTATGTGGGCGAGCGTTATCCTGTTGGAAAACAGTCCTGAAATGCTGTTCATTAATGACAGCACAACAGGTCGAACCATCACACTGACGTAAAACTTTGCAGTCAGGGTGCGTGGGATAACCACGAGAGTACCTCTGGTGTCATACGAAATCGCACCACAGACCATAACTTCAGGTGTAGGTCCAGTGCATCTAGCAGGCAGGTGGGTTGGTTGCACACTCTCAACTGGCCTCCTTATAGCGACCACACATGGCAGAACCAGTTGTCATCAGAAAACACAGCAGACCTCCAGCCTCCCCTCGAATGAGTTCTCACTTGACACCACTGAAATCGGGAATGGCGGTGGTTTGGAATCAATGGGATGCACCTACAGGGCGTCTGACTCAGAGCTGTTCCTGAAGTAACCGATTTGTAACAGTTCTTTTTATCACTGTGGAACCAACTGCTGCTCAAATTGCTGCTGCAGATGCAGTACGATGTGCCAGAGCCATACGCCGAATGCGGTGGTCTTCTTCATCTCGGCAGTGCCACGTTGTCCGCCGGAATCCAGACTTCTTGCGACGGTACATTCCCGTGACCAACGCTGCCAGCAGTCATGTACATTGGCTGCGTTCCTATCAAGTCTCTCTCCAGTATCACAGGAAGAACATTCAGTTTCTCGTACCCCTATTACACAGCCTCGTTGAAACTCAGTGACCGAGCGAGGTGGCGCAGTGGTTAGACACTGGACTCGCATTCGGGAGGACGACGGTTCAATCCCGCGTCCGGCCATCCTGATTTAGGTTTTCCGTGATTTCCCTAAATCACTCCAGGCAAATGCCGGGATGGTTCCTCTAAAAGGGCACGGCCGACTTCCTTCCCCATCCTTCCCTAATCCGATGAGACCGATGATCACGCTGTCTGGTCTCCTTCCCCAAAACCAACCAACCAACCAAACTCAGTGACGTGTTGGTAATGGTGCGGCTGGTCCCGGCGGAGGTTCGAGTCTTCCCTCGGGCATGGGTGTGTGTGTTTGTCTTTAGGATAATTTAGGTTAAGTAGTGTGTAAGCTTAGGGGTTGATGACCTTAGCAGTTAAGTCCCATAAGATTTCACACACATTTGAAGATTTTGGTTGTTGTTGTTGGTAATGGTGCCTTTGTCACCTTAATTCTTGGTTAACATCAACTCACCAAATCTAACCTCAAAACAAGTAACTAAGGCTTAAGGCCATTTCAGCGTGTATCGAAAGCAAAACCGATTTTCTCGTAGCTCCATTACACAACCTCGTTGAAACTCAGTGACGTGTTAAGTGACTGCCGCGAAACTGAATATACCTCATCTTTCAGATGTTGAAACTCGCCTCCCAACATTCTTATATATATATATATATATATATATATATATATATATATATATATATATATATATATATATATATATATATATATATATATCGCACAATTCATTCTTGGTGTTGCGATTTTTTTTCCATCAGTAGTTGTAGGTCACCTATGTGTGTATTGTTTTCGACATGCCCCCTTATTAAAGAAATAACAATTTATCCGCACCCTCTCCCACACCCCCACGCCATATTATACTAAACACTATTATTGGAAATATCTCTGCTGTGTACATGTTTTTCTGCATGAGGAAGCATATGCTTTAATTCTTTTACATAGTAAGATATTTACATCGTAAAAAATTTCACTCGATAAGAAACGGTTTAGCCACTCACTCTGTGATGTGAAAATCTCACCCTTCTAGGGTAGTATATTGTCAATATGAATGTTTTCCGTAAACGTATGCGAAGTATAATCTCACGTAGAGGCCATGCTAACAATTTTATCACCAGCGGAAATGAAATATGCTACATAGGTACTTCACACACTAGTTCACTAAGTCCAGAGTTGTAAGTGAATGTAGTTTCCTCGTAAATGATGTACGCGATAATGAAGCAGAACTTGGTGTAAAGCAGTTAAATGGGCTAATGAAACTTTACTCGCATAAAGTAGTTACTTTGAGTAATGAAACTTCTCTCACTGCTCAAAAGTTGAACGGAAATTACTGAAAGCGGGAGCGCACTGCGCGGAGTAAACATGGCTTTATCACACAGTGGCTATTTTGTATCACTTCACGTATCTTGACTAGTGTCAGAAACTTCAAAGTCGTTCTCGTTCACACACAGGACGTAAATCTTAATGACGGAACACGTTGCAGGGCACGCTGCACGGCACAGAACAAAGCGGTTTTCATGTTAATGGTCTTGTAACAATACGTGGTGAAATATTACACACGAAATTAATAGTTGTTGCTGGAAATAGAGGGCTGTGGAAACGAAAAAGACAGAAAAACAGCCGGCCGGAGTGGCCGTGTGGTTCTGGGCGCTACAGTCTGGAGCCGATCGACCACTATGGTCGCAGGTTCGAATCCTGCCTCGGGCGTGGATGTGTGTGATGTCCGTAGGTTAGTTAGGTTTAATTAGTTCTAAGTTCTAGGTGACTAATGACCTCAGAAGTTAAGTCGCATAGTGCTCAGAGCCATTTGAACCATTTTTGAACAGAAAAACAATCTAAAATAAAGTTTGTACTTCCCGGTAAATATCATATACTTATTTCAAGCGATTATGATAAGCTCATGTACAAAATCGATCAGAAAGATAAACTGGGAAACGCAACAATCGAGTAGGTATCTTAAGGTCCAAGCAAGGTACAATAATATTAGCGTTAAATGCAGTAATTTATCAGATTTAACTGAAATGAAGGCGTCATTTGATCGAGAAACGAATCAGGTTGTAAGTAAAAGTAGGCTGTTTAACAAATAATAATGTCAGTTCTGCGTACATCAGTGACGCTTGGTTGTTGTACACCGTTATGACGTTGCCATGAAGAAGAAATAACTTTTCCGATGTACTGAAATGGCCTTTTAAACCAAACTCGACTTTTCCATTAGACATTAAAATAAAGGGAATCCGTTTGGTTTACGCTGTGCGTTTTAATACTTAGTGTATTAAAATGAAAGTGTTTATTTGTGTTCGTTGTGCTACGTTTCGTGTAAGTCCGACTTCATATGACTGTATCAAATACTTATTTATTTGCTCTGCATATACAGGGTGTTACAAAAAGGTACGGCCAAACTTTCATGAAACATTCCTCACACGCAAATAAAGAAAAGATATTATGTGGACAAGTGTCCGGAAACGCTTAATTTCCATGGTAGAGCTCATTTTAGTTTCGTCCACCTACGCTCAATGGAGCACGTTATCATGATTTCATACGGGATACTCTACCTGTGCTGCTAGAACATGTGCCTTTACAAGTACGACACAACATGTGGTTCATGCACGATGGAGCTCCTGCACATTTCAGTCGAAGTGTTCGTACGCTTCTCAACAACAGACTCGGTGACCTATGGATTGGTAGAGGCGGACCAATTCCACGGCCTCCACGCTCTACTGACCTCAACCCTCTTGACTTTCATTTATGGGGGCATTTGAAAGCTCTTGTCTACGCAACCCCGGTACCAAATGTAGAGACTGTTCGTGCTCCTATTGTGGACGGTTGTGATACAATACGCCATTCTCCAGGGCTGCATCACCGCATCAGGGATTCCATGCGACGGAGGGTGGATGCATGTATCCTCGCTAACGGAGGACATTTTGAACATTTCCTGTAACAAAGTGTTTGAAGTCACGCTGGTACGTTCTGTTGCTGTGTGTTTCCATTTCATGATTAATTTGATTTGAAGAGAAGTAATAAAATGAGCTCTAACATGGAAAGTAAGCGTTTCCGGACACATGTCCACATAACATATTTTCTTTCTTTGTGTATGAGGAATGTTTCCTGAAAGTTTGGCCGTACCTTTTTGTAACACCCTGTAGATATTAGAGTTCTTACAGAGTTCGTAAGCGTGACAGAATGCTTAGTAGCTACGCACTAAGGCGTAAGGCACATACGCTGTCTACGTGACACTGAATATAACGTTGAAATTTCACATGAAGTAAAGGGGAAAATAAGAAGAGAAAACGAATAAAAAAATTTCTCATTGATGAATATACAAAAGTCCTCTTACCTCAATAGCTGACACCAAAAGAATGTGTATTGCAAAACGATAGAACGATAGAGTTCTGTGATAAAAGAACTGTAGCATCTTGTTGACTGTAGATGTACGTAACAAATGGCTGTGAGCACTATGGGACTTAACTTCTGAGGTCATCAGTCCCCTAGAACTTAGAACTACTTAAACCTAAGACATCACACACATCCATGCCCGAGGCAGGATTCGAACCTGCGACCGTAGCAGTCACGCGGTTCCGGACTGAAGTGCCTAGAACCGCTCGGCCACTGCGGCCGGCCGCCCGATGCAGGATTCAAACCTGTGACCGTAGCAGTCGCGCGGTACCAGACTGTAACGCCTAGAACCGCTCGCCTCACCCCGGCCGGCAGATGTACGTAACATTTCACTAGTTAAATATCGGTAATTTTAATATTATAAGTATGAATACATGTAATGCTTTAGAAAATAATGACCGTAGATTCGTTAAGTGTTGGTACAAAAATTCCCATAACCTTATCTTTATCCTTTGGGAGGCTCCGTCGAAAACATCATATTATGAAAGTGTATAACATTCATATTTAACTGTAAATTAATTAAAACTGAGTTAGTTACAGTATTGGTTACAATGACCTAAACATAGATTACACAAAGGAACAGATTTACTGTATTAAAAATTCACGTACGGAAATTATGTCCAGTACCTAAACACTCGTTTTCGTAAACTGATGGACGAACCTATTACAATGTACTATGTCATCATTATACGAGGAAGATACGATTCTCTGACTGACTTTGTAAGGAAATCACATTTTTGTGGTGTCCGTAGACCTATCCATAATTCGGGGTCTAGAATCTCGCTTGTCATGCATCAAATGGGTTAGAATAAAAAATAATTTGTGTACCAAAACATGGGCTTATTTAAATTGTATATCAAGGTCATATTGAAATTCATTACAAGACCATAAATTCACCGGCTTACCGGTGTTACCTCTGTGCCTATCAACACAGTGTTTGTAAGCCGCGTACTCCCCTTACAGATGAATGCTGTTAATTCGAAATAAATTCGCTGAATGCGAATATCTTGTCATGAGCTGTGTGAGGTATACCGTAAATATACAGACATAAAAAAAAATGCATCACACCGGTTCCCAGAACTCCGGAAGATAGTCGTTGACTGTGAATATTGTATCACAGACACAGTCCCTTTGACTGTTCAAAGATATCACTAAACACACCCACAGATGTAAACAACCAAGCATGAGCAGTACCTATTAGACGGAGGGGGTCCGACAGCCCATCAGATCCACTCATTTCACCAGGAAAGAGGCATATGGCTCGTGTTGTCTGTAACTCAACCTTGCCTACACGGTCAATACCGCGGTTCGATCGCATCCGCATTGTTACTTTGTGCCAGAAAGGGCTCTCAACAAGGGAAGTGTCCAGGCGTCTCGGAGTGAAACAAAGCGATGTTGTCCAGAGAAGGAAGAGATACAGAGAGACAGAAACTGTCGATGGCATGCCTCGCTCAGGCCGCCCAAGGGCTACTACTGCAGTGGATGAACGCTACCTGCGGATTATGGCTCGAAGGAACGCTGACAGCAACGCCACCACGTTGAATAAAACTTTTCTTGCAGCCACAGGATGTCGTGTTACGACTCAAATTGTGCGCAATAGGCTGCATGGTGCACAACTTCACTCCCGACGTCCGTGGCAGGTCCATCTTTGCAACCGCAACACCATGCAGCGCGGTACAGATGGGCCCAACAACATGCCCAATGAACCGCTTGGGACTGGCATCACGTTCTCTTCACCTATGAGTGTCGCATATGTCTTAAACCAGACAATCGTCTGAGACGTGTTTGGAGGCATCCTGATCAGGCTGAACGCCTTAGACACACTGTTCAGCGAGTGCAGCAAGTTGGAGGTTTCCTGCTGATTTGGGGTTGCATTATTTGGGGTCGACGTACGCCGCTGGTGGTCATGGAAGGCACCGTAATGGCTGTACGATACGTAAATGCCATCCTCCGACCGATAGTGCAACCATATCGGCAGCATATTGGCGAGTCATTCGACTTTATGGACGACAAATCACGCCCCCTATCGTGAACATCTTGTGAATGACTTCGTTCAGGATAACAACAACTCTCGACTAGAGTGGCCAGCATGTTCTCCAGACATGAACCCTATCGAACATGCCTGGGATAGATTGAAAAGCGCTGTTTCTGGTCGACGTGACCCACCAACCACTCTGAGGGATCTACGCCGAATCGCCGTTGAGGAGTTTCACAATCTGGACCAACAGTGTTTTGATGAACTTCTGGATAGTATGCCACGACGAATACAGGCTTGCATCAGTGCAAGAGGACATGCTATTGCGTATTAGGGGTACCGGTGTGCACAGCAATCTGGACCCCCACCTCTGAATGTCTCGCTGTATGGTGGTTCAACATGCAATGCGTGGTTTTCATGAGCAATAAAAAGGGCGGAAATGATGTTTATGTTGCTCTTTATTCCAATTTTCTGTACAGTTTTCGGAACTCTCGGAACCGAGGTGATGCAAAACATTTTTTGATGTGTGTCGTCTATCAGCCAGAAACGAGAATTTGTGGAGGACAGGAAATCGAACTCGCATTTCTTGTTTATTGTGAACCGTCGCCTTAACCACATCGGCTACCTATGCATGCTTCCTAGACCAACCCAAACTTCCATATGTCACACTGCCTATATTCCTATAGCATAGTGCTCTTCAATCGGATTCGAGTCCTGGCCCGCTAAAACTTTCATATGTCTCTAACAGGTAGTATATCTATTCCAAACACAAATGATGATACAAAGCCGGCCGGAATGATAGAGCGGTTCTAGGCGCTACAGTCTGGAACCGCGCGACCGCTACGGTCGCTGGTTCGAATCCTGCCTCGGGCATGGATGCGTGTGATTTCCTTAGGTTGGTTAGGTTTAAGTAGTTCTAAGTTCTAGGAGACTGATGACCTCAGAAGTTAAGTCCCATAGTGCTCAGAGCCATTTGAGCCATTTTGATGATACAAAGATATTCGCATTCAAACAATTTATTTATTGACGGCTGTCAATCTTCATTAATGCCTGTTCATCCATCTTCCGCTTCATCTGTATGAGATATAAATTTTTGATAAGGTGCGTCTTGATCACCAAACACTTCAGCTACCTTGGATATGGAAGTACATGCCATATGAGCATTTGGGAGTAGGTTGGGTTTACTCAGGACTCCAATACACCAAATTATTCCCCACTCTTTTAGCTACAAAATCCTACTTTTCGAGATAATTTTCGTTCAGTGCGACGGCCTTACGCCACCTTCCTGGGAGGGCTCCTATGTCCTCATGATACTGCTCTATAGGTCCGCGTCAGAGCCAACGTCTTGCTGCATCAGTAACCCGCCTGATCACCCACGTACTGCTTCCTGCAAGAGCGCATTCTTCATTGGGCGAAATAGATGGAAGCAGGAATGTACGTAAGCTGTAGGGTGGATGAGGAAGAACAGCCCAATGAAATTTTGTGCGCTCCTCTCGCGGGAGGCCTTGTGCTGACATGGAGAAGTTCGTTTGCATTTTTGTACCGACGAACACACTGAGTGGTTTCTACAATTTCCTGAGGGTAGCCCAGTACACTCCAGAGTTGATCGTTGCACGATGAGGGAGGGTATCAAACAGAATAACCCCTTCAGAATCTCAGAAGACTGTAGCCATGACTTTACCGGCTCAGCGATCAGCTTTGAGCTTTTCGTTCGGCGGAGATGTGGTACGGCGCCACTCCATGGATTGTCGTTTAGTTTCCGGTTCGAAGAGATGAACCCATGTTTCATCGCCTGCAATGATGTTCGACAAAAAGTTGTCACCATCAGTCTCGTAAAGCGCAAACAATTTCGTGCAGATTGTCCTTCATTGCTCCTCATAGTGTCGTATTAGGCAGTGAGAAACAAACCGGGCAGAATCCTTTGAGTACGCCAACTAGTGGACGAGAGTGTCAGTACTACCAACAGAGTCGTCCAGCTTTGTAGAGAGGTGTGTGTCGATCAGTTCGAGTGAGAGTATCCGTATATTCTACCACTGCAAGAGTCACAGCAGGAGATAGGACACGTTTGCGCTACCTTATTGCGACGATGATAGACGCGTCACCAAACGACTCACCGTACTTTTGTTCAGCGCAAGCTCTCTGTAGACGATCTGCAAGTGCCTTTCAATGTCTGCGATGCTGTTGTTTCCCACCAGTGACAGCTCTTTGCTTGGAACAAAACCTCCGTTAATGACGCCATTTCCAAGGCTACGTGCAGCTTTGACACCTATCGGAACTTCATGGAACTATGAGTGGTGAAGCATGAATATTCCACGATATTCCAAAACAAATTTCACATTTTTTCAACCGAAATTATCCGAAAAAATAAATGTGTTGTCTTGCTTATTGAACGCCCCTCGTAATGGAGTTACGACTACAAATAACACTGTTCTGAAACTTCCTGGCAGAGTAAAACTGTGTGCTGGACCGAGACTCGAACTCGGGAACTTTGCCTTTCGAGGGCAAGTGCTCTATCATCTTTTTTTTCCTATATATTGTTTGTTGAATTTGTTCGTCGCGGACGTCCGATGACACTCGTTCAGGTTGTTCATTGATCCGTTTACTCAGTTTATTACAGAGGGTAACTAAGCCGTCTGACCGAACACGCTGCGCTACCGTGCCGGCGCGCACCGTCCTCACAGCTTTACTTCTGCCAGCACCTCGGCTCATACTTTCCAGACTTCACACAAGCTCTCCTGCGAACCTTTCAGAGCTAGCACTCCTGAAAGAAAGGCAAAGGTCCTGAGTCTCGGTCCGGCTCACAGTTTTAATCTGCCAGGAAGTTTCATATCAGCGCATGCTCCGCTGCAGAGTGAAAATCTCATTCTCAACACTGTTCTGATCACACCGGCATTTCAATTAAACAGGGGCCCTGAGTGGTCAAATATAACAGAGTATATTGGCTAGTATCTGCTCTTTACGTTCAAGCACACTTTTCTTCGGTGTTTTCATGTTTTTCTGCGACCACTGTCGGAAACATTCGGCAGACGAAATATCAGCTGAAACAAAGACACCTTTCCAGGATCGACATTCATGAAGCAGATAACACTTTGGACACAGGCACACGTGCGAGGTTTCTACTATGGTCAAAGAATACGGAATCTCCGGTATAACGCTTCATATGACCCAACACTTTCCTGGTGACTGCGATGCAGTGGAGCGATTCCGGACGACCTACACTACTAGCTGTAGGTAACGAAGCTTCTCTTATTCTGATACACATTTTGCATGTGCCGGTTGGCACGATTTTGTGAACTTTTGCCATCCCTTAGTGTCTAGAGTCTTTTTCCTCAGGAGTGGAGCCGCGAGACTTAGCGGCAGTTGGGAAAGCAGCTGCCGAGTGACGACAGCAGAAAGCATGTCTGCCGCGCAGTCGCGAGTAACGGCGAACTGAGCACTAGTCTGCCCTTTCTCGCCTGAGGAAAAAACGCTAGATGCTAATGGATACCAAAACCCAGTCGATTCGCAGAATCGTGCCAACCGGCCCATGCAAAAGTAAAGCCACATCCAGGGCGTGCTATGGCTGGAAAATTTCGATTAGTTGCTTTTGTGAATCTTATCGTGTTTAACTACCAATCGGTAATTCGACACATGTTCTGGCCCACATGGATGTTGTTGCTTTCTATATTTCTTATTTATATTCTCTATAATCTTACTTTTTTTAATCTGTAAGAGTTCGTGAAGGTCGTACTTTCGGCAACACGTGGCAACACATTAATGTCTTTCAGCACGTGCCAATATATAAAATTAGGCGCTTCGCACACGGAGCAACTACTATACAACTCGATGAGGACCTGAGTTTGGTAACTGGTCGCTGAAAAATCAAGCCCTGTGCAACTGAATAGGGCAGAAGCGCGACTTTGGAGTGACTCACGAGAAAATCATTCGCAACTCGTTACCAACCAATTTCCTACGACTTCCTATATATAGCCATATGATCTGATGTACATCGCATTCTCGAGTATAGCTCTGTTTTATTTTAGTTAGGAAATGTTCTAGGAGGATCTGAATGTTAGCTTTCTACGGGAAGTGAAAGAAAAGCTTCTCTTTTAATATAACTATAATCTTCCAGGCTACCGGTGGCGGGATTTAACAGAGGAAGAGTGGTTTTAAGGAGGGAAGAGTACAAATGACAGGTATGTAGCATGGTCAATGTGGTATTGTCCAGAGATTGGGATGCCACACCGAAGTCGGAAACGCACATCGATACCACAGACGTTAGCGAGGTACCGCTGCAATCGCATCGACGAATGACAGAGGCTGAAGAAGTGAAGCCCTCTCTCAGCACAGCAGCACCTTCACACAGTGGTCAATACAGAGCTGAGCATTGAAGCGCTCTGCCTCAGCTGAAGCAGTCTGTGTCGCTGAGTAGGACTACACAGTTACTCATGTCTCGGGTGGAAATGAACTTTTGAAAATATTGAATACTGTACTTGAAGAGAATAATTTGTTAAGTACTGAATAAAGTGATGCAATTCTGACGTTACGGCTAATAATGGAAGCAAGACTAAAGAAAAATCAGGACACTTTTATAGGATTTGTCGACCTGGAAAAAGCGTTCGACAATATAAAATGGTGCATGCTGTTCGAGATTCTGAAAAAAGTAGGGGTAAGCTATAGGGAGAGACGGGTCATATACAATATGTACAACAACCAAGAGGGAATAATAAGAGTGGACGATCAAGAACGAAGTGCTCGTATTAAGAAGGGTGTAAGACAAGGCTGTAGCCTTTCGCCCCTACTCTTCAATCTGTACATCGAGGAAGCAATGATGGAAATAAAAGAAAGGTTCAGGAGTGGAATTAAAATACAAGGTGGAAGGATATCAATGATACGATTCGCTGATGACATTGCTATCCTGAGTGAAAGTGAAGAAGAATTAAATGATCTGCTGAACGGAATGAACAGTCTAATGAGTACACAGTATGGTTTGAGAGTAAATCGGAGAAAGACGAAGGTAATGAGAAGTAGTAGAAATGAGCACAGCGAGAAACTTAACATCAGGATTGATGGTCACGAAGTCAATGAAGTTAAGGAATTCTGCTACCTAGGCAGTAAAATAACCAATGACGGACGGAGCAAGGAGGACATCAAAAGCAGACTCGCTATGGCAAAAAAGGCATTTCTGGCCAAGAGAAGTCCACTAATATCAAAAACCGGCCTTAATTTGAGGAAGAAATTTCTGAGGATGTATGTCTGGAGTACAGCATTGTATGGTAGTGAAACATGGACTGTGGGAAAACCGGAAGAGAAGAGAATCGAAGCATTTGAGATGTGGTGCTATAGACGAATGTTGAAAATTAGGTGGACTGATAAGGTAAGGAATGAGGAATATGTGGAAAACACTGATAAGGAGAAGGGACAGGATGATAGGACATCTGCTAAGACATGAGGGAATTACTTCCATGGTACTAGAGGGAGCTGTAGAGGGCAAAAACTGTAGACGAAGACAGAGATTGGAATACGTCAAGCAAATAATTGAGGACGTAGGTTGCAAGTGCTACTCTGAGATGAAGAGGTTAGCACAGGAAAGGAATTCGTGGCGGGCCGCATCAAACCAGTCAGTAGACTGATGACCAAAAAAAAAAAAGTAATGCTTTAACAGTCAGTGACCGGTGTAAATTATCAATCACTCCTGTGGCAATGGATTGTATCGAATTAAGAAAATCTTTTTATCATTCATGTAATGAAGTGGAACAATATTTCATATGTTCTACATCTACATATATACTCCGCAAGTCACCCAACGGTGTGTGGCGGAGGGCACTTTACGTGCCACTGTCATTACCTCCGTTTCCTGTTCCAGTCGCGTATGGTTCGTGGGAAGAACGACTGCCGGAAAGCCTCCGTGCGCGCTCAAATCTCTCTAATTTTACACTCGTGATCTCCTCGGGAGGTATAAGTAGGGGGAAGCAATATACTCGATACCTCATCCAGAAACGCACCCTCTCGAAACCTGGACAGCAAGCTACACCGCGATGCAGAGCGCCTTTCTTGCAGATTCTGCCACTTGAGTTTGCTAAACATGTCCGTAACGTTATCACGCTTACCAAATAACCATGTGACGAAACGCGCCGCTCTTCTTTGGATCTTCTCTATCACCTCCGTCAACCCGACATGGTACGGATCCCACACTGATGATCAATACTCAAGTATAGGTCGAACGAGTGTTTTGTAAGCCACCTCCTTTGTTGATGGGCTACATTTTCTAAGGACTCTCCCAATGAATCTCAACCTGGTACCCGCCTTACCAATAATTAATTTTATATGATCATTCCACTTCAAACCGTTCCGCACGCACACTCCCAGATATTTTACAGAAGTAACTGCTACCAGTGTTTGTTCCGCTATCATATAATCATACAATAAAGGATCCTTCTTTCTATGTATTCGCAATACATTAAATTTGCCTATGTTAAGGGTCAGTTGCCACTCCCTGCACCAAGTGCCTATCCGCTGCAGATCTTCCTGCATTTCGCTGCAGTTTTATAATGCTGCAACTTCTCTGTATACTACAGCATCATCCGCGAAAAGCCGCATGGAACTTCCGACACTATCTACTAGGTCATTTATATATATCGTGAAAAGCAATGGTCCCATAACACTCCCCTGTGGTACGGCAGAGGTTACTTTGACGTCTGTAGACGTCTCTCCATTGAGAACAACATGCTGTGTTCTGTTTGCTAAAAACTCTTCAATCCAGCCACACAGCTTGTCTGATATTCCGTAGGCTCTTACTTTGTTTATCAGGCGGAACTGTATCGAACGCCTTCCGGAAGTAAAGGAAAATGGCATCTACCTGGGAGCCTGTATCTAATCTTTTCTGGGTCTCATGAACAAATAAAGCGAGTTGGGTCTCACAAGATCGCTGTTTCCGGAATCCATGTTGATTCCTACAGAGTAGATTCTGGGTTTCCAGAAACGACATGATACGCGAGCAAAAAACATGTTCTAAAATTCTACAACAGATCGACGTCAGAGATATAGGTCTATAGTTTTCCACATCTGGTCGACGACCCTTCTTGAAGACTGGGACTACCTGTGCTCTTTTCCAATCATTTGGAACCTTCCGTTCCTCTAGAGACTTGCGGTACACGGCTGTTAGATGGGGGGCAAGCTCTTTCACGTACTCTGTGTAGAATCGAATTGGTATCCCGTCAGGTCCAGTGGACTTTCCTCTGTTGAGTGATTCCAGTTGATTTTCTATTCCTTGGACACTTATTTCGATGTCAGCCATTTTTTCGTTTGTGCGAGGATTTAGAGAAGGAACTGCAGTGTGGTCTTCCTTTGTGAAACAGCTTTGGAAAAAGGTGTTTAGTATTTCAACTTTACGAATGTCATCCTCTGTTTAAATGCCATCATCATCCCAGTGTGTCTGGATATGCTGTTTCGAGCCACTTACTGATTTAACGTAAGACCAGAACTTCCTAGGATTTTCTGTCAAGTCGGTACATAGAATTTTACTTTCGAATTCACTGAACGCTTCACGCATAGCCCTCCTTACGCTAACTTTGTCATCGTTTAGCTTCTGTTTGTCTGAGAGGTTTTGGCTGCGTTTAAACTTGGAGTGAAGCTCTCTTTGCTTTCGCAGTAGTTTCCTAACTTTGTTATTGAATCACGGTGGGTTTTTCCTGTCCCTCACGGTCTTACTCGGCACGTATCTGTCTAAAACGCATTTTACGATTGCCTTGAAATTTTTCCATAAACACTCAATATTGTCAGTGTCGTAACAGAAATTTTCGTTTTGATCTGTTAGGTAGTCTGAAAACTGTCTTCTATTACTCTTGCTAAACAGATAAATCTTCCTCCCTTTCTTTATATTCATATTTACTTCCATATTCAGGGATGCTGCAACGGCCTTATGATCACTGATTCCCTGTTCTGCGCTTACAGAATCGAAAAGTTCGGGTCTATTTGTTATCAGTAGGTCCAAGATGTTATCTGCACGAGTCGGTTCTCTGTTTAATTGCTCGAGGTAATTTTCGGATGTGCACTCAGTATAATGTCACTCGATACTCTGTCCCTACCACCCGTCCTAAACATCTGAGTGTCCCAGTCTATATCTGGTAAATTGAAATCTCCACCTAAGACTATAATATGCTGTGAAATGTATTCCAGATTTTCTCTCAGTTGTTCTGCCACTAATGTTGCTGAGTCGGGAGGTCGGTAAAAGGAGCCAGTTATTAACCTAGCTCGGTTGTTGAGTGTAACCTCCACCCATAATAATTCACAGGGACTATCCACTTCTATTTCACTACAGGATAAATTATACTACTAACAGTGACAAATACGCCACCACCGGTTGCATGCAATCTATCCTTTAAAAAATGGCTCTGAGCACTATGGGACTCAACATCTTAGGTCATGAGTCCCCTAGAACTTAGAACTACTTAAACCTAACTAACCTAAGGACATCACACACACCCATGCGCGAGGCAGGATTCGAACCTGCGACCGTAGCAATCCCGTGGTTCCGGACTGCAGCGCCAGAACCGCACGGCCATCGCGGCCGGCTAATCTATCCTTTTTAAACACCGTCTGTGCCTTTGTAAAAATTTCGGCAGAATTTATCTCTGGCTTCAGCCAGCTTTCCGTACCTATAACGATTTCAGCTTCGGTGCTTTCTATCAGTGCTTGAAGTTCCGGTACTTAACTAACGCAGCTTCGACAGTTTACAATTACAATACCGATTGCTGCTTCGTCCCCACATGTCCTGACTTTGCCCCGCACCCTTTGAGGCTGTTGCCCTCTCTATACTTGCCCGAGGCCATCTAACCTAAAGAACGCCCAGTCCATGCCACACAACCCCTGCTACCCGTGTAGCCGCCTGCTGTGTGTAGTGGACTCCTGACCTATCCAGCGGAACCCGAAACCCCACCACCCCATGGCGCAAGTCAAGGAATCTGCAGCCTACACGGTCGCAGAACCGTCTCAGCCTCTGATTCAGACCCTCCACTCGGCTCTGTTGTAGCTGAAATGAGCCATCTCCCAGAACAATCAAAGGACCCAGAGTTAAGGCTGGACGATTGTAGTTTCCTCTGATATTACTATTCAATATTTATTTTTGGAAAAATATATGTTAATGGGAGCAAGTATACAAGTAAAATTACTGTGATTTCGTACAAGTACATTATTGTGTAAAAACGAACGGTGAAAATGGCCGGAAAACCACCCAAATAGCAACAAATATCTGATCGCAAGGAAATGGCATTCTCATAGAGATGATTCCATGAATAACAATGATTTTCGATACTGTCTGTTCGAACTGATTGGCTGCTACGAATAGGCTGCAGTTTAACATTTTTGTTATGTACATATCAATGCAAAATCTTCTTAGTCTTCTCAGTTGTGTACAATAACAATGGACAAGCACGTCATCCTCTGATCTGTAATCTTACTGGACATGCTGAGTGTAACAAAAAGATGCTTGATTGCAACCATCAGCACTCACTCACCTCCATGCCCGTAAATGGCTACTGCCGTTTGTTATTTCAGAGTAGTGCAATGTGTGGAACTACATCGCCAACCAGTCGACACCCAATCATCGATTTAGATCGCCGACCCGTTCCTTTCTTCTCAGTCGCTTCATGTACGGATGACCTACGTTGTTACTGGTACCCCCCAATGTACTTGCTATTTTAGGATCAATATACAGGGCTGCTATAAATGATTAATTCGTTTTCAAAGCACTGTGTTTACCAAGGTATTACGTGTACAAATATGAATTTTGTATGAATAGAACCGTATACGTACCAGCTTTGCATTTTGCACTTTACACATCTGTATGTTCTGTGAGTGTCCCTCTGGTCACACAAGAGACACCCAAGCGATAGTTAATTCAATACCTTATGTGGCAACAGCCTGTCAGTGGTCATCGCAGCAGCATTGACACATTCTGTGGGTGTCCTTGGCAGTGAGGATATGCAAGCACGGTCCTCAACGAACGTCCAAGGAAAAAAATCGCAAGGCTACAGGTCAGTGACCTGCCGAGCAACATCATCTTCACCACTACGCCCAATCCAGCGATGTGGAAGTTCGTGGTTTAGGTAACTACTATGAGCTCCAATGGGGGCGTGCCCCATCTTGCTGGTAGATGAAATTCTCTGGATCAGCAGTCTATTGTGGAAACAACTACAGGTGCAACGTATCACAGTAAGTGGTACATGTCACAGTCTTCTCACAGAAAAAAACCAGACCATAGTGTTTCATCCGTGACAATGCACAAAAACATTTACATTCGGTGAATCTCGCTCAAGCATTACAATTTCATGAGGATGTCCAGTGTCCCAGATTCTCACACTGTAGCGATTGACGTTTCCAGATACGAGGGTTGGAACTTTAATAGTGGAAACTATTTATATACAGCTCGTGCAAAATAGATACGTGTTTCAAAGTTTTACTGACCTTCAAAGTAGTCGCCAGCACTGTGTATAAACCGTTGCCAAAGATGTGGAAGTTGTAGGATACTCTTAACAGTGGCAGTTGTGTTGACAGTTCGAGCGGCACGGTCTATTGCCCACTGAATTTGTAGCACTTCTGAAGCGAATGCAGTGAAGCGTTTCCTATAGTTTAGAAATCGAGTTGAACTCACGAGGGCTTAATTGCTGCATCACTTATCTCTCCATCATCCACCCACTACCTCCGAAAGAGTGCATCCTTCATTGTGCCAAAGATGTGGAATGCGGAATGTGCGAGATCCGGGCTATAAAACGGAGGAGGGAGAGCAGTTGAATGCAGTTATGTGAGGCCTTGCAGCGTCATGGAGAGGTAGAAGTAGGTTTGCATCTTTGTGAAGATAAGCACGCTGAAGTCGATTCTTCTGTTTCCTGAGGGTTGCACAATACACTTCAGAGCTGGCCGTTTCACCATGTAGAGGACTTGAAAAGGAATAACTCCTTCAGAGTCCTAGAAGAGCGTCGTCACGACTTTACCAGATGTATTGCCGTTTTGTTTTCAGTTCGAAATGAGGAGCGCAATTTCATCACCTGTGACGACGTTCGACAAAAAATGGTCACATTCAGACCTTGTAACGCACAAGCAAATCCTTCGTTTTTACGTTATGTGGCGAGGAACCCAGTAGTCACATACCTTTGAGTTCCCCAACTGGTGACGAGTGTGTCAGCACTACCAACAGACACATCCAGTTGTGCAGCGAGGTGTTCCGTTCTGATCTGTCGATCACCTCGATGAGAGTGTCCACACATTCCACCATTGCAGGAGCCACAGCTGTGTGTGGCCTGCCGACACGCGGGAGATCAGACAGGTTTGTGGGATCTTGTTGCGATGATGACAGACACCTCGCCCAACGACTCACCGTGCTTTTGTTCACTGCCAGGTCTCCGTCTATGAATATCTACGATGCTTCGATTTTCCGCTAAAAGAAACTCTCCGCTTGCAACCATTCTACATTACAGACAACACCTTAAAGCTGCGTATAGCGCCGCCACGTGTAGGAACTTCATGAAACTTGAGGGGCTGAAGAAGGAATATTGCACGATGTCCCACAACAATTTCCGAATTTTTTCAACCGAAATTGGCCGAGAAAAAAAGTGTTGCCTTATGTATTCAACACGCCTCATATTACCACGAAAGTTTCAAAATGATGTCACTATTTTTGCAGATTTTTTGAGGTAGTAGCTTGTTACGGATAATATTATCGTGTGCTCGACGTGTGCAGGAGACAGGCGGGCGGCGCCACTCACCTTGTGCGCCGTCGTCGGCCTTGTCCTGCGGCGGCGGCTGCGGCTGCGGCACGACGCGGAAGGACGCCCTGCGGCCGACGGGCCCCGGCGGCGCCACCCCCACCGACACGTCGAGCGGCTCGCCGGAGGCGGCCTGCGCCTGCTGCTGGCGCGCCGCCGCCATCGCCGCCGCCACAGCCGCCGGGTTCAGGCCGCCCCCGCCGCCGCCTTCGCCCCCGCGCGTCGCGTACACGTCGTAGGCGGAGGCCCGCCGGGGCAGCTGTGCCGGCAGTCCTGCACATACCACGCGACGATAAATAATCTGCAGGTACGTTATATAACTATCCCAAATCCAATTTCTTTGGTGAAAATTTTAAATTAAACATTTATACTACCAGTACTAACGCAAATCAACTGCGCAAACAGGTCTACAAATTAATCTTTGTCCAACCAACAATGGGAAGTTGCAGCGAACGACTACAGACGATTTAGTAAGAGGTATGCTGGTATAGCACGGCCAATGACTCAATTACTGAAAAAAGGAGCAGTTTTCAAGTGGAGTTCCGAATGTTCACAAGCGATGGAAGCTCTGAAAACAGCTTTGACAACACCTCCCATATTGGCTTATCCAGATTTCTCGAAATCTTTCATCCTAGCAACTGATGCTAGTAATTTCGCTGTCGGAGCGGTACTTTCGCAGGAAATTGACGGAGAAGAGCATCCAATTTCATTTGATTCTCGTCTTTTGAACAAGTCAGAGTGCAATTATTCGACAACAGAAAAGGAGTTATGTGCACTTGTCTATGTCATAAACTACAACCGATGTTTTTTAGTGGGCCGAGTATTCACGGTAGTGACGGGTCCTGCAGCACTGAAGCCCGCATCTCGTGGTCGTGCGGTAGCGTTCTCGCTTCCCACGCCCGGGTTCCCGGGTTCGATTCCCGGCGGGGTCAGGGATTTTCTCTGCCTCGTGATGGCTGGGTGTTGTGTGCTGTCCTTAGGTTAGTTAGGTTTAAGTAGTTCTAAGTTCTAGGGGACTGATGACCATAGCTGTTAAGTCCCATAGTGCTCAGAGCCATTTGAACCATTTTTTTTTTTTTTTTTTTTTTTTTTTTTTTTTGCAGCACTGAAGCGGCTACTCAACCTAAAAGGCTACAGCAGTCGATTACCTCGATGGGCTTCACGGTTAAGTGAGTATCAATTCAAGGTAGACCATCGCCCTGGGAAACTGCACAGCAATGTGGACGGATTGAGTAGGAAAGTCAGAACATGTTTCACCATCGGCCGGGAAGAGGAATTAATAAAAGCGCAAAAACATGGAAACATGATCCTAAATTTGAAGTTGTTGATGGGATACTGTACAAGATGACTGAAAAACGGAACCGCGTTGTCGTATCTGAAGCACTACGGGAACAAGTGTTAAAAGAATGTCATTACAGCCCATGGGCAGGACATAGTGGCAAAAGGGCAACTAACCTACGAATAGCACAACTCTATTGGTGGCCAAATAGGGAAAACTAATGCATACAGCTACGTTTCATGTTGTGACTCATGCAATAAACGGAATGATCTGGGCAAAACCAAAGCACCTCTGCAAGAACTTCCAGAAACGAGCACTCCTTTTGAACGAGTAGGGCTCGACATCGTAGGACCCCTACCGAAAACAAAGGATGGGAATCGATATATTTTGACTATTTTGGATCATTTCTCGAGATATCTTATTAATGACACCAATTCCGGACCAAAGTGCTGAGACTGTGGCGCGAGTATTTGTTAAGGAGTGGATATTGAAATATGGCTCTCCCTCATCCATAATAACTGATCAAGGTTCCAATTTTACTTCCGATTTACTACAGCAAGTCTGCAAATTACTGAAGATTGACAAACTAAGGACAACGCCAGGTCATCCAGAGGGGAATGGCCGAGTGGAACGGGTTCATCGAACTCTCATGAAAATGGTAAGTCATTATGTGGGCAGCAAACATGATTCGTGGGACACCTACATTCCATTGGTACTGAGTGCTTACAACACGAAGGTGCATACCAGCACGCAGCTCAGCCCTTACGAAATTGTCTATGGCAGGCGAATGACCTCGCCGTTCGACTTCGCAGCATCAGCAAGAGGCAGCAGCAATGAACACGTCAGGGACCTAGCCAGCAAAGTACAGGAAGTATGGAAGCATGTAAAGGCTCGGAACCATCAGTCCTTTTTGCATCAGGTCGTGCAAATACCTTATAAAATGGTGTCAGAAGTGTCGCTGCAAAAGGAAGGGACCTGAAAACAAACAAATGTAAGTAGTGATCAAACAGTTTCCGTATGAGGGAGTTGCTATAGTGTATCTGCAACTTAGCGTGATTCCGTTGCGGGTATATAAGCACTAACAAGTAGGCAAGGGGTTAGTGTGGCGTCTGTGTCTTTCTGAAGTGCGTGCAGCAATTTCGGAAAAACTAACTACGAGGACGTTATTACCAAAACTGTCAAAACAGAATCAACGTGATGTTATTTTTTCGTCACTGCCGAAAGACAAACACCAGTAGATATCTATTGCAGGATGAAGAATGTGTATAGGGCAGCATGTCTCTCAAAGACCACCGTTGTGGAATTGTGCGCCAAGTTCGTGCTGGTCGCCATTCGACACAAGAGGCCCGCTGATCTGGAGGGTGGCAGAAGATACACAAACTCGAGGTGGAGATACACGAGGACCCGCCTTACTGCCTTGATCGCTCCCCATTGGTCACTTGAAAAGGTCTTGAAGGGCCGACGTTTGCTGTCGGACGCGGATGTCCAGCAGGCAAGTACAGACGTCTTCATACAGCGGACATGGTATCTC
Organism: Schistocerca nitens; assembly: GCF_023898315.1. NCBI lineage: Eukaryota > Metazoa > Arthropoda > Insecta > Orthoptera > Acrididae > Schistocerca > Schistocerca nitens. The sequence goes on along the minus strand of NC_064617.1, from coordinate 439,607,742 downwards.
CAACTTCGTTCATAGGTGGGATGGTTGCCAAATGATCACTGTGATTTTCCCTGACTGCCATACCGACTATGGAGTATACGGCCTTCGAACAAAAACTTTTTGATCGTTTATTGTAGATAAGCGAAAAGAAGCTAAGGACGTCTTAGAAGCTAAAGACGTCGTAGTTTTTGTTACGTAACTCAGACTGGAAATGGGATGGGCTTATATGACTACATATGGTAAGGCGATCACTGAACTTTTTCACGCTTCCACATGGATGCCACTGCCACTACACGGGAACTATTGAAGTGCATCATTTTTGCCTTGGGCGGGAGGGGGGGAGGGGGTCGGAGGGTCTAAAGCGTACTGAGAAGGAGGGAATCAGATCACCACACAACATTAACCACGCTAAAGCCTATGATAACCATTCTGACCCCATGAAGATACGGGATAAAGGCAAAAGAAAAAGAAAAAGAAAAATAAGATGATAACGTGGTTTGTTGATTCCAATTGAAGATGGAGAAATGTTAGGGATGGAGAAATGTTAGGGATGAAGGTATGTATTGAATAATTTCGCAAATGTTGAGTACAGCTGTTTCTTCAGTGGGCTACTGCAATGAGATCAACGACTCGTTCCACTATGTACGACGGCCATTAGTCACGAAATTAAAACCACAGTGAAAAGTTGATGACGCAGGTGTATTGCGCATTGTCTCTAGTATACCTGTCGACTGCGTCATGTCAGACGTTCCAGGTCTGAGCTCACAGTAAGCACGTAAAGATGCCTAGAACAATAGTGTCTCACATCATGAGTAAAGTACGTGTTGCCACTCGATTTCTTCGTGTTGAGGGGTTCCGCCTGACTTCAAGCATCTCAAATAACGTGGCTGTCATGCGCGCAGGGCGTAATGACGTTCATAATGCTGGCGGTCAGAGAAGGAAGAAAGTGGCAGCTGATAAATTTGTTCAAATGGCTCTGAGCACTATGGGACTCAACTGCTCTGGTCATAAGTCCCCTAGAACTTAGAACTACTTAAACCTAACTAACCTAAGGACAGCACACAACACCCAGCCATCACGAGGCAGAGAAAATCCCTGACCCCGCCGGGAATCGAGCCCGGGAACCCGGGCGTGGGAAGCGAGAACGCTACCGCACGACCACGAGATGCGGGCGATAAATTTGTTCAGTGAGTAGACCAAGCGATTTGAGAAATTCACCTACGAAGGGAAAATCAGAGAAAGAGAAGAATAAAGGCATTGTCTTCTTCATGACAATGCTCGGCTGCACACTGTACCTGCAATAAAGACGCTCCTGAAGCGTTTTCGGTGCGAAGTGTTTGACCACCCACAATACAGCCCCAGCTCGGACATGGCTCCCTCCAATTTTAATCTCTTTGCTCACAGGAACTACTGGCTGTGAAGACAGTGTTTTAGTACGTAAAACGAGCTGCAGACCACTGTAGATAACTGGCGGATGCCACAGGCGGCTGCCTTCCATAACGAGGGTATTGGAAAGATGGCACCACGCTACAAGTGTCTGAATCAGAGCGGCGACTACGTAGGGAAGAGGCTGCAAGGTATAGCTAAACGTTACAAATAAAACATTTTTTATTTTCACTGTGGTTTCCATTTCGCGATCGATCGGACCTTCGAAAAAGAAAAAATAGACCTGGTATAAATCATAGCGACAATGCGTGCAGCATTAATTCTCCGTTTGTTTCTGTGTCCTTTCACCGTTTCCCTGCATTGGACCGCCATTTGAATGGAATTAGCGGATGAAACATAGAGCTCGAGCGTAATTCATCCGAATGCAGAGGCTGCAATATTTTAGCGGCCTGCAGTTCATTACAGCGCTGATATTCGTTCGGAAGTTCTATTACGTCCAGTGGGTTAGGGACACAGTTTCAGTGTCCGTTTGTAGCCACGGTACACCAAATTTGAATGAGAAAGCGTTTGCACTGCTATCTATTAATTGGTATATATTGATCATTACATCGACAAACAGTGAATGTGCGAATGTGTAATGAAAGGCCGGTTCTGGAATGAGATTACAGCTGTGAAGTTTCCATCCCAGCTGTACGTATAAATCGTTTTAAAAGGTACTTTCATTTAGTGCCTGTTTAATTTACATTTACATATGTTCTTTGCAGTTCATTGTGATTGATAGAGAAAGTTTGAAAGGATATTTAGGCTTTATCTTCCAGCATTAAGCTTGGAAATAACTATTGTATGAACGCGACTCTGAGTTTGTGGTCTAATCAGAATTTCATGATGTGTGCAAGAATAAAAAAGTAGGAGTGTTTAAGAAGGGTAAAGTGATATTTCAAGATATACAAAAATATTGCCTGATGATAAAGTTCAAATGGTTCAAATGGCTCTGAACACTATGGGGCTTAACATCTGTGGTCATCAGTCCCCTAGAACGTAGAACTGCTTAAACCTAACTAACCTAAGGACATCACACACATCCATGCCCGAGGCAGGATTCGAACCTACGACCGTAGCGGTCACGCGGTTCCAGACTGAAGCGCCTAGAACCGCACGGCCACACCGGCCGGCGATGAAAAAGTGAAGCAGCCATACGGGAAGGAGGAAACGGAATGAAGCTTCACGCGTTGACGGGTTATCTGATGTGGCAGTGATTACAAAATCGTGTCAGATTTAGAAAGAAGTCTGCAGTATGAATCGGTATGTCAGTGTGACGTTGCACCTTCTCTCTCCTACAACCACGGACGGATTCGCTTGGGAAGGGCGTCATAAAGCCGCTGTATACCAGCTGGCCCACAACTGTTGTATTTTGTCAACAATATCCTGGATACTGCCACGCCGGCCGCTGTGGCCGAGCGGTTCTAGGCGCTTCAGTCCAGAATCGCGCTGCTGCCACGGTCGCAGGTTCGAATTCTGCCTCGGGCATGGATGTGTGTGATGTCGTTAGGTTAGTTAGATTTGAGTATTTCTAAGTCTAGGGAACTGATGACCTCAGATGTTACGTCCCATAGTGCTTAGAGCCATTTGAACCATTTGATACTGGCACTGCGACGGAGTTGACGCACGAGCTGGTGTCACACACGCCCTGACGGGTGCAGGCCTGCGTATCTTGCTGGTCGCGAGATTACCAGAACATCACACAGCGTGTGGGTGAGCATTAGAGCATTGTCCTGTTGAAAAATGGTATGATTCAACTGTCGCAGGAGAAGTACACACGAGGACGCCGGGTAGTCGTGACGCACTGTTGTGTCGTGACAGTTCCCTCAATCACTATTAACAATGAACTAAAGTGATATCCGATGGCTCTTCTCTCCTTGACCCCAGAAATAACAGTTAACGCCGCTAAGCCTCTCCTAAACATTGGAAGAAAGACGTCGCCATACTCGCCGACGACGGTCGTTGTGGGTAGTGCAGAACAGTGTCTCATCGCTGAACACAATGCGACGCCATTCATTAGCAGTCCTCGTTTCCCATTCACCGTTATGTTATGGTGTTAACAGCAGCCTACGCACGGTTCAGTAATTTCTTAGTCCGACCAACAGCGCGGGATGACAGAATTTTGCAAGCAGTCCATTACTTGTTCTCGACAGGTGCAGATATGAAGGGGTTACGATGTGCGTTGTGTATGATACGCTATCCTACTTTGTGGTGGTCAGTCGTGGTCGAGCGGAACCATGACAATGAATATGGCTGCCCTCACTCTCCCATGCAGGCCATCATCTGGCCACTGTCACATTCGAATGCCGTATGAATCTGGACAATGCACCATTCAACAAGCCGGCCGTGTGGAGACCCAAAAGGTGAGGCCCTTTGAAAGCATCTGGTGCTGATAACGCTGCCTCATACGTATACACGGCATATCTTTATCCCTCACAGTGATCATCCAGCGCTGACGCTGCTCACGGTCCCTATGTGCCCTACGAGGTCTGGTAACAACTCTAAACACGAACAACGCTGATGCATACTATAGCTGTTCCACCTGCCACAGAGTATTCCAACTGTGTAATCATTTAGTTATCCAGCCGATGGTGTGTTACTTTACGAACTTAAACAGACTTTGCCCCATGCCTATTGGGTGCTGTCCTTTGTCATGTATTTTGTTAACACGAAGTAAACGGCTTCTCTTCCCAAATTACGTTGTGATGCACATTTCCGAATCAAAAAATACGTCTTTTCGATAAAGATTGCATAATTAATCTTTAAGAAATCTGGGCTTGACAAATTACAGTTTCTCTGAATCTTATTAGTAAACCAACAGATGTAAACAAAACTTAATGCTCATAACTAGACAAGACGACCCGATATCGTTTAACTACCTGATCTGTGACTAGTCGGAAATCAAAGCCGTCAAGCACGCAGCTGTATCTGCACGGACCAATTTCAGGTGACAGGACTACACAGTTCCTGCCGCGGTGAAGTTGGATTCCAGAGAAGTTTTACGGGGAGAATCTTAAAGCACTGTAATTTATCCACAAACGAAGTCTCAATGTTGGTTTGGTTCAAAAATGGTTCAAATGGCTCCGAGCACTATGGGACTTAACATCTATGGTTATCAGTCCCCTAGAACTTAGAACTACTTAAACCTAACTAACCTAAGGACAGCACACAACACCCAGCCATCACGAGGCAGAGAAAATCCCTGACCCCGCCGGGAATCGAACCCGGGAACCCGGGCGTGGGAAGCGAGAACGCTACCGCACGACCACGAGATGCGGGCAATGTTGGTTTCCCGGGGCTTCCCTACCAACGTTGACTAACGGAAGAGATAGATACGATGTAGATAAGAGCTACACTATCCACATCAAGTTTGGTTACTACAGTAGGTGTCATTAAAAGAAAAGCGGTGTGCTTTTCTGATAGCTATAACGTCTACATTTTTAGAGCCTTCGTTCCAATACAGTCAAGAAACGTAGTACATTCTCCCCCTATACCTCGGGTAATAACAACGGGGTCAAAAATAGAGAAATTCGGGCATACAGAAGGTTACTGACATTTTTTACTCTGTTCATCCTCGAAAAGTAACGGGAGGAAAATGAGTCTTCCAAACCATGCTCATCATACAATGCGCGTGAAGCACTGATATACAAACACATCTCTTCTATTGAGCATCAGTGATGGTTGTTTTTCATGTCTCTTACGAATACACCGCATCTCCTTATCCTTCATAGTGATCATCTAACGCTGACGCGAAGTTTATCACCGAACTTCGTAGCCCACGTAAAAGACGAGTAAGGAATAAGTAAATAAGAATCTGTGGCTTGTTCCTTACCGTTTGATAAGCATTTGCCTTCGTTCGACTAATACATGAATCTGTATGTTTTTCTACAATGTGTAAAGCACTTGTCACAAAATAGCATTATGAATGCCTATGACCGTTATGAGTTCTCGTATCGTTTACTCAAAGATGACTTCGGATCTGATGATGCTTCTGTGTGTGTGTGTGTGTGTGTGTGTGTGTGTGTGTGTGTGTGTGTTTTTCAGGTGTGTCATTAAAATTATAATTTTTAGGCCATTGGGATAGACGCAATGCACAGTATGCTGCTGAAAAACTGGTCATTCGTTCAAGCTAATCGTGTCAGAAGCTAGCTCATTATTAATTAGAAGCTAGTTCATTATTAATTAATGACATAGACAAAGTGCGCTGATAAACCAGGAAATGAGGAGGTTCTCCGCTGAAACGGCGAACAAATTACTGTTTGGGAAACACTGAGGAAAAGATCGACGTGTCTTAACACATCAAGGAACAACTTCAATGGCAATATAATGAGCAGCACAAGAAAATTTGTGGAAGACGACAGCAATTGAAATATATCCAAAAATAATTGGGGATACGGGCTGTAAGTGATGTAAGTGATACTCTGAGATGAGGCAGTTTATACAACAGTGGAAATCATGGCGGGTCGCATCAAATCAGTTCGAACAATGATGAAAAGAGACTTAGAGAGTTAAAAGTCATTCTGTGCTAGCCTCTTGGCCGACAACCGTGCGAATGTTGAGAGGATACTTGTGTGGAAGGAATAGATGTTGTTTTGAGTGGAAAGAAGATCGAAAACTGACAGCAGGTCTCAGATGGAAATATTTACTTGTTTACTTTTATTAACGATTTAGACTTATTGTCAATACCACACTGTGTTGCCTCTTTCGCTTAGAAATATCTTGAACCTGTAGCTGTTGATGACTCATTAGAATCGAAACAGGTTAACTGTCGTAAGTCCACCAAATGCGCTGACGACATTTGTGAACCAAAGAGTGTTTTTGAAACAGATTGAGTGTTCCAGTTTGACAGTGGCACATTTCGTTTTCGGTGTGATAAAATATAAAAACTCTCCACTCTTTCTGTTTGTTAATATCCCTCATGACCAACGAATGACTTAAGGATACATAAATCCAATTTGCAGTTTAAAGCTGTGATAGTTCCAATTTAACATACATGCACCACATCGATTCTTTTACAATGACAAGAGCAATCACATTAGTCAAAAACAGCACAAACTCACACTGTAACAGAAGTGATAGATCAATTACGGAATTAAGGAATTCTTTTATTGGGAGGGTGGGGGAGGGGGGTAGTAAAGGGGGACGAATCGTGTCTCATTAGCCTATTATTGACAAGCGTAGTAATATTTCCGCTAGTACGGGATCCGTGTTGCAAAACCTTGTATTACCACTTATCTTCGTATCGACGATGTGAAGTGTGGTCTCCCTCGCTACCGGACCGTAACGAATCCAGCGAATGACAAGCTGACAGCTTTATAATCGATTCTGCTAGAGCGGCAATTTATCTTCTCGCAGCGCCGCATTCGGATTAGTTCGTGTGGATAATTGGAATTCCATAGCCAGGGGTCTCGCCACCCACGCAGTAGCGGACCAGGGTGGAGCCGGCGTTTAATTAGAGGATTCTGCCACACCTGCCGCTTCGGGACTGCTGCTTGTTTCGAGTGGCACATTACTGGCTGCTCTCAACACACCGTCGCCTCTCTCCCGGTCTATCGCAGCAAGCTACAGCCTGTAGGGCGATCGTCCATTGGTCAGTCATTACCGACTAGTGTCTAATTTTCGTTCACCTTCTTTTCACCTTGTCTGACTGTGGCAAAATAAACATTCGTTTCAGCTGTCTTATTGCCATGCAGCCATTTCAGAATAATCTGTTCTGAAGGTACAACCATTTCCTCTGCAGAAGTCGGTTTCGGATACGAATAATCTTCCACATTGCCTCTTGGTCCACGACCAAATATCTGCCGATAAACTTTAAATACATGGGACCATTTATACTTATTCGTCACATCTGCTCTACGTGACGAGAAACGTCAGTTGACTAGCTCAAATGGCTCTGAGCACTATGGGACTTAACTTCTGAGGTCATCAGTCCCCTAGAACTTAGAACTACTTAAACCTAACTAACCTAAGGACATCACACACATCCATGCCCGAGGCAGGATTCGAGCCTGTGACCGTAGCGGTCGCGCGGTTCCAGACTGTAGCACCTAGAACCGCTGGGCCACTAGTTGACTAGCACCACATTTGTTTATGGTGCGTTTACTCTGAACAACATTTTTATTTAATTTATATTTTTAACGCTTGTAATTATATACTTAACAACCATCAAAACTTTCTTTTTTAATATCTAAGTCCTACAAGTTGCTATATTCTATGTCTATAAATCTTCTTTCATTTGTCAAAGCCAGCGACTTGTATTTTCTAAGAATAAAAAGTTGTCATGGTTTCCAGCAGCGTAAATGATTGAAATCACACGAGCTTTCTGCAAAGGACTTCTTGGTCATTATCAAGTGATATATCACTAGACAAAGGGCAAGGAATACCTGTCCGAAAGCTCTTGTAATTTTAATCACTTGACGCAGCAGGAAACCCGAGAATTTTTTGTTCACCGGTACATCAGTGAGACTCCGCATCCTAACATTGAATCTTCCATATCAGTGGCTGTATTGCATAATAAACAGTAAAGAAGAGTCTCCACTAAACAATGTCTTTCTGCTCTCCCTAAGATACATTTCATTCTGCATACCGTAGAGCTTGGTATACGTGTATCTTGAAGCGTGTTGTAAGTAGGCTGTTTATGTTTTCTTATTGGCAACGTTACGTAGCGCTCTGTATGAAAATCACTGGCTGTGCTGTGTGCAGTCTGTGGCTAGTTTGCATTGTTGTCTGCCATTGTAGTGTTGGGCAGCGGCAGCTGGATGTGAACAGCGCGTAGCGTTGCGTAGTTGGAGGTGAGCCGCCATCAGTGGTGGATGTGGGGAGAGAAATGGCGGAGTTTTGAAACTTGTAAGACTGGATGTCATGAACTGCTATGTATATTATGATTTTTCAACACTATTAAGGGAAATACATTGTTTGGTCTCTATTAAAATCTTTCATTTGATAACTATGCCTATCAGTAGTTAGTGCCTTCCGTAGTTTGAATCTTTTATTTAGCTGGCAGTAGTGGCGCTCGCTGTATTGCAGTAGTTCGAGTAATGAAGATTTTTGTGAGGTAAGTGATTTGTGAAAGGTATAGGTTAATGTTAGTCAGGGCCATTCTTTTGTAGGGATTATTGAAAGTCAGATTGCGTTGCGCTAAAAATATTGTGTGTCAGTTTAAGGACAGTCATGTATAATTGTTCAAAGGGGACGTTTCATATGTCGACCCTTAGTCGAGGATACCTCACTGGAATCTTCCGATTTTTTTTCTTGTAGTTTGTGTAATTAGTGTAGCTATTGTTTATTGCTAGCGCGTAATTGTAGAGAGAATCTCCTTTGTAGTTGCAGTCTTTCATTTTTGTTGTGGCATGCATGTAGATTTGCACCAACTATTTCGCAGCTGCGCTTGCAATTAACCACATATTATTTTCAGTGCTATGTCAATGTGTTTTCTTATTTTGCTCTTCAAATTGTGCTTTTCTGTGTTGTCGTGTGAAATATTGTGACAATAATGGCGTGTGAAAAACGTAATACTAGGCTCCAAAGTAAACTGAAAAATGACAGTGAAGACAAAAGCAGTGTGTTAGCGCCACCGTGTGATGAATTAACTAATGTTCAAACTAGTGATTTGGTAATTGTGCATAGGGAAATGGAGCGGGCGGCAAATAATGGCGTAGACAGTGAAACAATTAGTGAACAGGGAAGCATTATCGTTCGATCGGTCGGCAATAGCTCGCCTCAGGAATCCGAAATGACAGGACCCAATCTCGCAAATACTGTAGATTCAGGTTTTGGGTCCTCACCGTTTTCTCAAATAAGCCGTCAAAATGTGAATGTTGCCGGTGCAAATTCACTGCCGAAAAGCACTGAGGAACAGGTTTCAGACAACAATGCAAACTAGCCACAGACTGCACACAGCACAGCCAGTGATTTTCATACAGAGCGCTACGTAACGTTGCCAATAAGAAAACTTAAACAGCCTACTTACAGTGTTAATTGTATGTACTGCTTTATCAAAATACGTGGAGACTTACTTGTATGTCTGTAAGGGTAGTCTACTAATAGAAGACCTGTGGATGATGCTCAACGTATTACCACGCAGTCATGAGCACAGACTGAAGAGACTGTGTCACACTTTCGTAACCCTTTCATGATTTATAGGACACATATGTGTCACTGAATTAATAGGTCTGAATTGGGACGTCAGTGTCTTATGTCTGTCTAGATCTGCCATTTAGCGATTTTGGAAACATGGAGAAAAATTCCAGCGGATATACAAAATGATTCTATTATGGTTACAAATTTTCAGGGATGATGGAGAAAGCTAACTGTCTGAAAACGACCGAGTCGAAACTTGCGAGTGAAAATTGTTCTGATGCCTCTGACGGTGGAATACATGTGCCGACACTGTTCTTGGTAAGATTGTAGCGTAGGCTGACAAAAATCTTCTCCAAACAGTTATATATTTTATATTTATTTCGAATCCCTTCATATTCAAGGAAGGAAAGAAGATCAGCCTTTATCGTCTAGTCCCTTTTGAATACATTATGGGAATGAACAGTGATCAATGTGTTACAAATATTTACTATCAAAAACAGTTTTGGTCACAATTTATTTATTCTGGTGACCGGTTTCGACCACTACTGTGGTCACCTTCACACCAATGAGTAAGAACCTCCTTCTGCTGGAGAATCACTACTAGTGATCACTACTAGTGATTCTCCACCAGAAGCAGGTTCTTATTCATTGATCTGAGGATGACCACAGTAGTGGTCGAAACCGGTCACCGTAACAGATAAATTGTGATCAAGATTGTTTTTGATAGTAAATAACCTCTAGTCGCCGACAAGGTCTAGGTGCAGCACAAGTTCGAGCTGGGGATGGGGAGAGAAAGAAATCGGTTGTGCTCTTTCAAAGGAACCATCCCGGCATTCACCTTCGACAATTGAGAGATATGTAGGAAAACTTAGTCTTTATGGCTGGATGGGAATTTGAAGCCCCGAACTCCCAAAAACGAGTCCGATGCCTTACCACTGTGTCATCTTGTTAAGTGTTCATATCTCATCAATTACAAAGTATAAATATATTAAGTAGTGCATGAAGCTATAACGCACTGATACTGGTTTGCAAAATAAATACTTATGGTAGCTTCATGGTGTCATTTAATTCCTTCTAAAAATAAATAATATGGTACATGAATGAGATTTTCACTCTGCAGCGGAGTGTGCGCTGATATGAAACTTCCTGGCAGATTAAAACTGTGTGCCCGACCGAGACTCGAACTCGGGACCTTTGCCTTTCGCGGGCAAGTGCTCTACCATCTGAGCTACCGAAGCACGACTCACGCCCGCTACTCACAGCTTTACTTCTGCCAGTATTCGATGGGTGGAGAAAAATAAGACACAGTAAAAATATGTTATCAGGGCAGATTTTTAGGATCAGGCACTGTAACTGCTAAAGATAAGGTGCAACAACTGATCATGAGGTCTTGTAATGATGTGTTTAGTGAAATGATTTTTGCAATAGGTTGTCGTGAATCGTTTCACAAAAATGTTGGAGAAAGTATGAAATAGGAAGCTGATACATTTTCGGCACATTGCAGTTTCAGACGTTTTGCCGCGTAAACGTATAGCAAGAGAGTTTAGCCGGAATTATCTAAATACGTCCAAACCATACGTAATGAAGGTAGCAGTTTTTTTCTATAAAGCCAAATACTTGCGCGTCGTCCGTGGGACGCATAGGCAGTTCTTGGTAGATTTTCGGAGGTATGTGGCGCCAGATTCAAAAGGACAGGTCACGCAATACGTTTTCTGTGTGTTATGGGACTGGTACCGAATAGAGCCCTAGGTATGTTTCACAGGGCCTTATAGATCAGGCGGGTTTGGTGACCAAGACATCAATATGATTTCGGTATCATACTTCTCAGACCATTCAAGCACGATTGTGACACCGCTGGAAAATGCCACAGCCGTCGGAGAAGGTGTCAAACATGAAGGGTCCGTAATAATGTCCACGTGGTTCACAGCTGTCTGACTTACACTGCATCTCAAGTCCAATGAAAACACACGTGGATGTCTCCCACAGCACAATACTGCACCACCTGCCAGTTTCAATGGCACGGTGCGTATTACCGCAGTCTTTCGCCTGAATGTCGCCGTATCCGGGTCAGATATCGACCTGGCGTTAAAAAGAAACATTATTCGTCCGAGAAGACAGTAGATTTCCTTTAATCCACGGTCCGGGCTTCATAATCATATTCCCACTGTATTCGTAACTGACGATGTCGTTGGGTGACAATGGGAATACCTAGGGGTCGCCGCAGCAAAGTTCCACTTTCAAAACGCGCTCTAAAAGGTGTGCTCCGAAATACCTGTGAGTCCACCGGCACTGTACTCTTCGTCAGATCTGCCACGCATAGTCGACCGTCACTGTGTCGAGCAACACTGCGTGAAATAACCGCATAAATAAATGTGGTAGGTGCGACGTACACATCCGGTAGGACAGTGAGGCGAAATCTGGCGTTAACTGGTTATTGCAGCAGATGACTGACATGAGCGTATTTGTTAAAAGCACAACATCGCTTGACGCGCCTCTCCTGGGCTTGTGACCATATCTTTTGGACGCTAGAGGACTGGATAACCGCGGCTTGGTCAGATGAGTCGCAGTTTCAGTTGGTAAGAGCTGGTGGTAGGGTTCGAGTGTAATGCAGGCCCCATGAATCCAAATACTCAATTCATGATGAAGGCACTGTGCAAGGTGACGGCTCCATAATGATGTCGGTCAACTGAACCGATCATTGACTAGAAATGGTTATATTCGGAGACCATTTACGGCCATTGATGAACTACATGATCCCAAACAACGATGTAATTTTTATATAACACAATGGCGCCATATCACCAGGCCACAGTTGTTTGTGGTGGGTCTGAAGAACATCCTGGGAAATTTGAGCTAATGATTTAGCCACCAAACTCACCCGACATGGATCCCACCGACCATATATGGGACGTAATAGAGAGATCAGTTCATGTACAAAATCCTACGTCAGCAACACTTTCACTGTTATGGACTTTGGTCACTAAGTATACTATCTTGTAACTCCGCTCCTGGACTTACTAACCGCCTGGATTTGGCTAGGAAGTGAGTTTGCAAGGTTGTGCAGAAATGTTGTATGCACATTAAGCCACTCATCGAGGATTTGATCTCGCAATTCTATCAAATTGCGGGGATGCAGATGTCGGCGTTTTACACGCTGTCCCAAAATGTGCCACGTATTTTCTACGGGGCTCAAGTCACGTGATATTGCAGGCCAGTCGAGAATTAATATGGTGGAGGAGTGTTCAGAAAACTAGTTATACATTCTTCCAGTACGATGGACTTCACTGTTGTGGTCTTTATGTGCCTGTGTGAGCAGTGGCCTCTCGCGAGGTGACCTACTCTGAATGTTCACTACATGCAGTTCCCGTCGCAGTGCTCTGTCGCTAACAGATTTGGCTGGACGTTCACTCACTGCTTGCAGCAGTTCCTGTCGGGTTGGAAGGCAATTTAGATTCACACGCCGTGGAAACGCGTCTCCCGTCCCTCAAAGTCAGGATCTTTTTCTGACCACAACTCAGACATCACATTTCGAGGCCACGTGTGTTACACCACTGCCTGTTTACTCGCTGAACAGTTCGCCATAACCGGCCGCTGTGGCCGGGCGGTTCTAGGCGCTTCAGTCCGGAATTGAGCTGCTGCTACGGTCGCAGGTTCGAATCCTGCCTCGGGCATGGATGGCATGGATGTGTTTCCTTAGGTTAGTTAGTTTTAAGTTGTTCTAAGTCTATGGGACTGACAACCACAGATGTTAAGTCCCATAGTGCTTAGAGCCATTTCAACCAATTTTGAACAATTCGCCACGAAACATCAAAAAATCCATCAACTTCACTAACTGTATGGTTATCCACCTGGCCAAACGCAATTACCGCCTTTTAAGACTCTGCCACGTCCTTACATTTAACCACGTTTGTGCACAATGTTCGCTTGAAGCATAATGTTTCACTGATCGCTACTGTCTCATGCTGACGTAGAGGCATTCCGCGTGCGGTTGAGTACCTGACTGGGTCGCTGTGCCACTTTTATTGGTGAAAAGTAAGATAAAGAAACAAAATTTATAAATACGACCTCTACTTGAACAGGGAGTGGTTTAAATAGTTTATGTGAAATAGTTTATATTTCAACATTTTTGATTCTTTAAGCAGGTCGTTCATTTCTTGTGGGGCACGGTCAGACTCGATACTGCACACTACTACACACATTTTATGGAGGAGAACGGTTGAGGGTATGCCACTTTGGCTAGTTCTTCATTGAGCTTTAAATTTCAGTCGTAACTCAATTATCTCCCAGAGAGACAGGCTCGGTAGCGGAATATGGCTTCTAAAATTAGCAAGTAACGAAGCTTACTGAGAAGTTCATTATAATAGTGAAAGATATGGCAGAGAAAGAGAGAGATTACCGACCACGTTTCATAAGAGAAAAGAGTGAAGACTAATTTCCTGCTTCTCTGGTTTTAATTAAATGAGGAAGCCAGACATTGCTTCAAAGCGCTTTTTCATTCCTTTACCTAGCCTTTCAGCAACATTTCACCGTTGGAGTGACGTCAGGAACATCTGCTGTGAACGACAGAGCGGTCTCGCGAGTTCTGCTACGCATTACGGATTACGAACTGAATTCATTCACTAAGAACAGTTTTTAGCTTGTATGTCCTTTAGAATTAGATCTGTGAATTGGCTGCAAGCTGAAATTTTTATTTCTTTAACCCAAACCATATTAGTACCAAGAATGCTTCACAATACGTACCACGCAAAGCATGAACGACTGAGAATTTAAAGGTTTTAACCAGGAACATGTATACGAAAGAATATTGGAACGGTACATTTCAGTCAAGCAAAAGATAATGGCCCTCAGTGTTGAACCTAAGTGAATTTAAATTGTACACTATGTTTATTTAATCGAAAGGAATAAAATATGCTGATAGATGAAGTATTTGTAATTAGGATGGGCAGTAGTTAGATTGTAACGTATTTTGGCAGAGAGTTGTCTCATGCTAAATCTAATTTGGTTCTGTTGGTTATATCATTGAAATGTGACTAATTTAAGCATCTAAAATAGTATATAAAACATATATCAACAAAACGACTTAGGCAGTTCTGCTGTTACGGCACTGTATTCTCATATGGGAAGATGAGGGTTCAAATTTCGGCCCAGTGATCCACATTTATGTATCCTGTGGTTTTCCTATGTGACTTAAGGAGCATACTGGAACAGTTCCTTTGAAAAGGTAACTACTAATTTATGCCTCTTCTCAGTACAGTCTGGATTCCTCTTACGTCTCTAATTACTTCGGTGTCGAAGCCTATTTTCCGTACTTCGAATATACAATTGTGGCTTTAGGAAATATCAGACACTTAGGATAACTGCTCTAGAAATTCTTAGACTGCGAGTGAGGACTGTTTCACCATAACCGATGGAAATTTCGGACTTGTGTGTACAGGTATGCTAAAAATAATTATGTTCGTTTTACGATGAATTAAGACTGTGCTGTATAGCGACTCAGTTATGGGTTCCTACCTTACTAACGCAGTGGGTTGCTATCAGGTGCGCCCTCCGAACTCACCTCATGGGTCTCAGTGCTTTGGCTCATGAGTTTATATTATACATTGAAGCAGAAGCGTCCCTATATTAACAGGAGACATTGCCCAGATAATAGCAGAGCTCTTAGCAATGGCCGCTGCATATGTCAGCAAGTTTTCAGCTTTCCTCTGCTTCTATTTGGCCATATAGACTGGTGAATTTATCCAGATAGATCAAACACTTTCTATGCTATCAATGTCTAAGACTCGCTATATTCAGTCTCGTCACTATGAAGTCTAGGACACCATGCAGTTCCTATTTATTTACAGTATTTAGCCGAATAACCTCTTTGGAAGATAAGCTAAATCAACTTCGGCTTTGTTTCTTTGTATTTAACTTTCGTTGCTCCCAGACTTACTTCATCCTTTGAGAGCGTCGTTCCTTTTCTTCCTGGATCCACTTTCTTCATTTTGAAGACTTCTTTCTTTCCTGAAATCCTGCCTTTTCTGTTGTATCTCTAAAAGGTATTCTGTTATCGGTTGTGCCCATTCTAATTCCTGTGTTTTTCATATCTTTGTCAATTTCGGTGAACCACATGGGTTTGGTTTTGTAGCTGTTTAGTAAATTGAAGATCTGCTTGGTTAGTCTGTTATCCATTCGGTATATGCCGCTAAAAAACAGTAGTCTTCTTTTACTCTTTACATCAGTTGGGTTTCCCATTTTCACTTAGAGATCTCCGATTGATCTTAATTTTTATTCAACATTAGCATTACTTACAGGTCCCCGTATTTTACTCAGAATTATTCTTTCAACTTTTTCCGAGTGTTTGAAACCCCAAAATCTTGTTAGTTTAAGTGTTTCTATGCATACAGTGTTTCAGGCCTCACCACTGTTTGACTGTGTGCCTGGACAAAGTATTTTTGTTGCATATGTTTTTTTGTCATTTGGTATGATGACCTTTCCATTTTATGTACTCTATTTACTATGGATGTCTTTTGTTTTATGATGATTGTGATCTATTCTCCTAGATATGTAAAACAGTTTGTTTCAGATAATGTGTTGTCATTAACTTTAAGATTTGAAGGGGGTATCACTGATATTTGTTAAGAAATGTGTTTTTTAAAATGATATTTTTAATCCAATTTTGTCTGCTTGTTCCTGTAGTTTTGTAATTCGTTCTTCCTCACTATCCACTGAGTCAGTAATTAACGCCATATCATCTGCAAAAGCTAGAATACCTAAAGTGGTTTTATTTGGGTTTCTTGCTAGTTGAACGTCTTTAGTATTGATTAATTTTCTCCATTCTCTCATTCTCTTTTCTGAGGTGCAGTTAAAAGTAGGATTGATAAAACATCTCCCTGTATTACTCCTGATTTTGTGTCCTCTATAAATTTTACTTTTGATAATGCGTTTGTTGAAGTTCCTTTAATTATTGCTTTTGTTTTATTTTAGAATCCTAATTGCTTTAAAATTTTGATCAGTGCATTTCTATAAATTGAGCCATATCCTTTCTTGAAATCTGCGAAAATTATCAGGTGTTTCAGTATTCTGATTTTCCTAATTTCTATTATTTTCTTAAGATTTACTATTTTCTCTGCACAAGACTTTCCTACCTAAATCCCGCTGGAACTCTGCTAGTTGTGGGTCGACTATTTCTTCAGCTATCTTTAAAAGTGCCATGTACAAGATCGTATATATCACCAGTAAGAGGGATATCCCTCTATAACTGTTAGGATCAGTTTTCTTTCATTTTTTATGTAGTGATTGTATTAAAACCGATCTCCATTGCGATGTTAAGCTATTTGTTATCCAAAATTCATTAATGATTTCTGTTAGACATAGAATAATATAGTAAGTAGTGTGTTTCCACAATTCAGCAAAGTGTGTTCTCCTAATGGTTTGTTATTTTTAAGTTGTTTTAAGATTTCTTTAATTTCCGCTATTGTTGGTGGCTTTGAGTCTGGTTGTATCTGGATTACATTATGGAAATGGTGAATCGCAGTTGTGTAATTCTGCAAGTAGTCTGCAAGTATTGTGCAGTTCTCTGCGTTACTACATGCAGTCTTTTGTGTTTTATAATCTATAAACTGCAAACTCGGTGGTGTTTAAAGAAGTGTGGTTTTTACTTCTTTAAACCATTTTTGAACGTTTTATAAAAGTTCCTTATGTTGTTCTGCATAAAGTGTGTCTCAGTTGACGTTAGTTCATTTTCTGTGTGATGCACTCTGATCTTCTTGAGACCTCTTGATATATGTTTCCTTGCGTCTATAAAATTTTTCCTGTGCTTTTCATTTTTATTTTCGTTCAAGATATCCTAAGCTGGTTGTCTCGTTATAATTAACTCATCACGACCACCATTCCATCAAGCATATTTCTGTTTCTTTTTAAGAGAGATAGTTTTTTCTGCACTCTCAATAATTTCTTTTTGAAGTTGTTCCCATCATTTAGGTATGCTTTTTTCCAACTGAACTTCCTCTATATAACATCTCTTTATAAAACTTTCTGGGTTGGTGTTGGTCTTCCTTGCTAAATATTGTTCTAATCTTGAATTTAATGATAGATAAGCAGTGGTCTGAATACAAACGGCTCTCTTGGAAAATTTTACATTGAGTACCTCCACTGCAGAGTGTCTTATAACAATGTGATCGAGTTGTTTTCCATCACAAGTCAGGTTAGGTGAAACCCATGTAATTCTTTGGCTAGGAAGTCTTTTGAAGAACGTAGATTTTCGTACTATGTTACGCTGCGTGCATCAGCTTAAGAATCTTTCCCCGTTTGCGCTGGCTCTTTTATGTACAGGGAATTTTCTTGCTATTGATCTGTTTGACGTTCTTTGCCAATTTTTGCATTAAATTCTCCAAGTACTGATACTGTCTTTTTTGATGGAATATGATCTAGGGTGTTTGACACAGTTTACAAAGAATTTATGTTTTCTCTTTCTGTTTTCCGTTTTTCTCATTTACTGGTGAATGTTTATTTAAAATAGAGTAAACTTTATTCCATGATTTAAATGTTAGCGTGGAAAATATTTCATTAATTGATGATATTATATTACTGAGTTTAATATGTTTTTGTTTACAATGAAACCTATTACAAATTAGGGTACGTTCTCCATAACTGTTTGGTCTGGTTTTTCCTTAAATACGTGAATCCTTCTGAATCGGAAGAATGTTCATCAGTAAATCTTGTTTCTGGCAGTGCAGCTATCATTGTATGTTTTGCTTTAGAAAGTTTGTTAAAGCTTTCCGTTTTTCCGTTTCTAAGAGTGAATTTACATTAAATGTGGCGAGGTAGTTTATGTTTCTGTGCTTGATTTTATGGGTTTGTTGTTTAAAGCAGATTTCAGAATGATCTGGCTTCTTCTATGCACGATGTGCTAGGCCCTCAGAATCCAAATGTATACATTTCCTTGGATGTGGGAGACAAAATGCATCTCCACTGTTGATTGCTTGTTAAGTTAGCGAAACACGTTCCCTAAAGATACTATTCGGGGAAGTTAGACGGTGACCATATTACAGCTCGTTACAGGTCAGATGTATTATGGATTTTTCTCTTTTGTTGCTTTTTCCGCAGTCCGTGTATTGAACAAATCTTATTACAATTTCCTAATACGGCATACGGTAAAGTTCGTCAAGGGTAGTGATTAGTCCGACTGAAACGTCCAATGACTACCGAAGTGTCACTTTCACGAGAGGTGCAGGTCAGAGCAATCAGCCGTTATCTGATCTGGGTATTTATTTCATTTAAATTTGAGGCTTAATATAGGGGAGTACCGGACTCGACCAATGTCGGCCATTTTCTGATCTTTTGAGCTTAGAGAGTAACACATGAACTTCATTGTCGCATAATGTGCACCACCTAGATGAAAAAGTTTGAGCTCTAGAGATGCAGAACAACAGGCTTTCCTGTACTGATAGGACTGCGAAGGAATATTTTTTGATACAGAGGAAGGATAATTCTTGGAGGCTCAGTACTCTCGGACGGCTCCATTAATGGGGCTGCTGTGGTCATCTGCCGGTCTTTATTCAGTCCTTTCAATCAGAATGATTATTTAGACAACACGCTGTAGAAATTCTATGAGACAGATTTGAATACGTAGCTGATATGGGCCACCGAAGTACGTCTAATTACTCTCTTAGCCATTACCGTTAATAGCATTAATTACAATAAGAATTTAAATGGATTGCTCCTCTAGCTGTGAATGATTTTCAGGAATTTTGTGCTCTCTCCAACCCTGAGAAGTTATTTTAGCCTGCTCTGTTAATCCACATTTTATGAAGGCATTAGAACAGTGATTATATTTATAATTTTCGCAGCTTGAGTGATACAATGTTCTTTGCTGTGAAGGTGAGTGATTTTAATTGATTTATTCTTCTGCAAGTTATTAACATTTTAACCACATTATTTTTGGTCTGTCTTAGGAAGGTTGACGAAAAATTTGTGTTGCTGTTGACTGAATAAACAGCGGATTCATCCCTATCTACTCCGATATGGCAGCTTCACAGGTTAGGCACCAGGGACTCAACAACTTGTGTGAAATGCGTATTACGTAGATGCTGTTGGCAGTCACCTTCCAAAAATATTTTACTCCACAACTTGTTTGTGCGAGCCAACAACAGTAGATAATTTACATCAATTATGATTTTCCTATGCGCTTGTTTGTCTTTGTGTGTGTGTGATATAGTGATCAACAAGTGACTCTACGCAGTAGGATGAACACGGCTGCCATTAGTACTACCACTTCCCTCGCATAAGGGAAAAAAAAAACAGCTCATAGAACCACTGCGGATGTTATACGAGATTGTAAACTTCAGACATAATAAACATTTGTTCGTATTCGTTGCCAGTTAGTATTGAGAGATGTCACTTTTTCAAGCTATTTTTTTTTTTCTTTTTAAATTACTGGAACTGCGATAAAGAATGTGAATGAAGTTTGAGTGTCTCTTTGTTATAAATTAAATGGGTATTGAGAGAAGAAAATTTCTTGTTTGTAATTCTTTTTGTTGCGTGTTTAACATTGCCGAGGCGGACGGAAAGGAAAATCGAAGGGCGCACACTACGGTGGCGACTGACTCCTTTTTACAGCAGAGCGACGGCATCACTGTCTACCCGAGCAGCCGTGGTGAGTGAAACAGCTTAAGGGCAGAGGTCAGAGATAACTTTTGTTCACGTTTTGAAGTGGCTCTCAGTTGAAGCCAGTTTGTGAAAAATTAATATACTTTCTGTAAGAGTAATATCTATGATGTAAAGTTTTTTCACGAACGACTGACTTCTAAATTGTCATTTTTTCTTGTCTAAGCTCACGAAATAAGGAAAGGCATATCCTATCACAGAAAATATTTATTGTTGAAGATTAATTTCAGTTTGAATATCACAGTAGATTCTGTGTATTGGCAAAAAAAAAAAAAAAAAAAAAAAGCAATAAACGTTTAATGAAATACCCAGTGGAAATAATTCAGTTACAATCACACTGAAAGTTGTGAATGTTAAACTATTTATTCGTTATTGGTAGTGTACAACCCATAACACATTTTTAAATGTAAAAGCTGAGAGCTAGGTTTTTGTAGTTGTTGCACCCAAAGTGTGAATTGCGCCACGTAAAATTTGATTACCTTTCTCCGCTAATTAATTAGAAGATAGTTACTTGTTTTTATGTCACGATGGCAGCTGTAAAATTTGTTTGATATAAATTTTCTTTCACGATTGAGGTGAAACTGAGGATCGGAGTTATAATTACATTGGAAATTGTTTCTGGTGGAGAAGTATTCATGGAGAGGTGTCCGATCTCTTGGCACGTGGGAACATTACGTTGCATTAGTGTGAATTCGACGCAAGGTTTACCATTGGTTCTTTCTGGGTTGTCCAGAAATGGAAGTCGTAAATCGCAGCGCCACATTGGACTGTAACAATTCTTTCTTACGGGGCTCAGAATAAGCTAGCTTTTTCCACCGGCACGTAAGCAGAGTGAGTGAAGTCTGAATGAAACGAATGGAATTAGACATCTTGGAACATGTCTTGTGGAGGCACTTGAAACTCCCCTTAGAAAAATTATAAATCACTGTGCTTAAACTGACACACAATATTTTTAGCTCAACGCAATCTGACTTTCAATAATCCCTACAAAAGAATGGGCCTGACTAACATTAATCTATACCTTTCACAAATCACTTACCTCACAAAAATCTTTGTTACTCGAACTACTGCAATACAGCGAGCGCCACTACTGCCAGCTAAATAAAAGATTCAAACTACTGAAGGCACTAACTACTGATAGACATAGTTAGCAAATGAAAGATTTTGATAGAGAACAAACAATGTATTTACCTTAATAGTGTTCAAAAGTCATAATATATATAGTAGTTCATGACATCCATTCTTACAAATGTACTGTTTCTGATGGACACACGTCCAGATCATCCGCTCTCAAAACTTCGCCATTTCTCTCCCCACATCCATCACTGCTGGCGGCTCACTTCCAACTGCGCAACGCTACGCACTGTTAACAGCCAACTGTATAACACTACAATAGCGAATATTTCAACAATGCCGACCAGCCTCAGACTGCACAGAGCACAGTCAGTGATTTTAATATAGAGCGCTACATGTCGTCACCAATATAAAAACCTAAACAGCCTACTTACACACTGATCTAAATATAAAATTTCATTACGGATCGTTGGGTTTTTAATGGATGTGTTCTTGCTTTAAGCAGAACATCCGGCCCGCTTTCTGTAGTTCGTAAATTTCTTTAGAAGTAAATCTAAGTCACTTTCGTAAACAGTATTAATCTGCACGCTCGGAGAGTAGTTTGGCATACATTTAAATGTCTATGTACAAAAGTCACTGAGATAAGAACTTTGTTTTATGTCTCTTTCAAGATATGACTCTGCAAATTTACGTTCGCTGTATTACTCATGTAATTATTCACGGACTATTTCTCAGATATCTTTCACATTCAGCCAGAAAGATTTATTTCTAGAATACAGGCCAACTGGCTGATCGTATCCAGGCGACGGTTTTATTAATAAGACTGTTGGTTACGTAAACCCATGAACGTACCCTTTACGGACAAACTCTGATAACACAGGTTCTGCTATGGTAAATGGTCTTTTACATTATGATGCGTTATTATGAAGCGTAATCGGCTATTATGAACATTGTATGCTATGATGAACTTAGATTTTCCGTCATTTCTGGAGATAACCGAAATTTGCGATGTAATCTTCTTATGAGTAATGTTTCAACTGAATTTCAGCTACAAATTATGTGATTCATATTTTGCAAGTATTCATATTATACACTGGAGCATTTGCTTACATTTTCTCTCTTTCGGAATTGGTAACCAATATAATGATAATGATTTTCTATATTTCTGAGGAATAATTTTGTGCTAGTAAAATTAGTTAACCTATATATTCCGTTTTACTTGTTTTACCAAAAAGGCCACGTATTTCAGATAATTGCCAACAGATCAGTTATCTAATTGTTCAAGAAAATTATTCATTCAGTGATTATTGTATATCAAAGACAGGCCTAAGTTTTCATAAATATTATTACAAGGTAGAAAAAGCCAAATGTTCTTGTTATATTTAGAAATTTTAAAAATTATGTTTTTCAATTATTTAAAGCAAAGTATGCTACTAAATTTATCTTAACAATTTTGTAAACTTCAAAAAATATGCCTCCGCTTAAACTATTCACATTGACAAACAGGAAATCAAAAAAGATTTAATCTGAATCATTACCGCATCTGAAACATTCGATAAAGCTGTGTTCTAATATGAAGAACAAATCGCGCGCCACTGTCGGCTCTCGATGTACAGTCGTTGTTGACGTAACGTCTACTATGTAACTTTTGCGGCGAGGTGCTTACGCTTTGTCTCACATGGTAATTGGGAACATGTACGTGAAAGTATTGCGTCTTGTGTTTATATGTGTGCTCTGCGAATTGTGGTTAACGAGAAAAAGGAGCAATTATAAAGAAGCTCTCTTCACTGAGCAAATTTTCTTTGCAAGTGCCAGCATTCTGACAAGAAGCATAAACGTGAAATAAATCAGTAAATATTGTCACCGAAGAAAAGCTTCTTTTCTATGGAGTAGTAATGCCTGGGCTCCTTTTTCACCTGTGGATAACAGAGGAAAAATTTGACATCTGGAACTATTATATGGATGAGATCAATATCATACTCGCATAATACCTTTATCATGAACCCTATGTAATGTCTACTTTTCCGATAATATGAGAAATGTACTGTAGTAGTAGTATCCACTGTTAGAACAGTGCATGTGTTAATTTCAAATCCGCAAAAGCGTTTACTCGAAAAAGTTGTAGGAAATGGAGATATTATAATATCCTTATTCAATTTTATTTGATCATTAAATGTGCCATCTTTGTAAGACGGTGCTGGTCGACTAGAATGTACTCCAAATGTCAATAAATCAAAATAGCAAAACGATAAACTTTAAAGTCCAAATGTAAGTAAGCAACAGTCTTGCACTTTTGATTATGTAGCCTCTGGATAGCAAAAATTTATTCCATATTAGATATCTCGATTCCGGCCTTAATAGAACCAAATTTTGGGAAACCTCTAAACACCCTTTCACGTTATGGCACGTAGGTAAGTCTTACCACAGTATAGCACTAACTCAAAGCACTCAAAAGGGCAGACCAATTTTGAAAGCCTAGTGATCCGTTACTACAGAATATCTAGACGAGATTGTTGGAGAGTGATTTAATTTGTGTAGCTACCTCTCGACATGTACCATACATGATGCCCTAAACTGCTGCTATCAGGCAAAAACAACAGGAGGTGAAGTATCCTTATCTGAACAAATTGTACAGAGCACACGTGGGTACTCATGGCTTATAAACATTTCGCTACGTGGCATCGCCTTCAGGAATAGTGATCGGCGAAACGTCCAGTTTTATCAACGTGGATAGCAGAGCAAGTGAGTGATGGCTCATGTCATTCGCGCAACGCTTAACAATTTTTCTTTTCTTTTTCTTTTTATTACTGATAACCTTTGCGTTTAGTGTCCGGAACAGTTGACCTTGTAAGTGCAGTCTAACGCGGATCAAGGTATTGTCATTGGTTCATTAAATTCCCACACTCGTGTTGTGCCTCGGATCACGATGAAATTTGATGAGCTCCCATGTTTCACCTATCCTGTTAAGGCACATCACTGAGAGGTACAGCAGGAGTCCTGACCACATTATTATCGCAACATCAAATGAATCCTATTTCATTACACAAGCTCACAAGGAAGGGAATCTCAGGAAAGAAAAATTTCCTTAATTGCATTATCCTGAATGTATACAGTTAGTATAATAAATTGTGTTTAATTCAGAACTGTTAAGCAAGGATTAAATACAACGCGAAATCATATCTGCTTGATAAATTATGGTACGTAAAAAAGAAGTATAGGTGGGTTTAGACAATCAAATAAAAAGACATGTTTTTAAATGAACAATTGTCTAGCTGGTACCATTAGGAGCATAGGCGTGCGGCGTATGCATGTTTGCGATAGGGTGTGTGTATTTGTGTACTCCATCTTGTCAAAGGATAACTCCGAAAGCTAGCATGTTTCCTTATTTTATGTGTGCCTAGCGACGACTCAATGTTTCTGCTTTCGGAGATGTAACACCAAAGCATTTAAACTCTAAACTGGGTCATTTCACCGCGAGAGGCCTCCAGTAGTTTTTCTGTCCTCCCCGTTCACGTTATTACTGGTTCAAAAACATCAGATACATTGAAACTGCACGTTTAGCTTACATGAATGTATCTCGGCGCTGCAGCTATAGACTAGCTACTAGGACATGTCGTTTGCATTCGTTACTGCGTTACAAGTATTCCACGAGAGTCAAAGTATCTTTTCGTTACTGGCTGAAAGGTTTTATTACTCGCTTGTTTTCCGCCCTGCATGCAGTTCGTGCTCGAGTGTAATTTTTGTTTTCCTCCAATTCGTTATCTTCAGCTTTTTCATTTACTTACTCGACTGCCTTCGTCCCCGCAGGTTCTGGCCGATTCGGTAGTTACCGTACTCCTATAATTTCACGTTCCCTCCGGAGCATGTCGTTACGGCAGTCGCAGTGTTTTCGTTCCCCGTGTGAAATTATTATACATGTCGGGAGGAGTCGGCAGTATTCCTAATGTTCCAATTCCTCTGTTTTACAAGTTGCATGTTTACGCAGTACGGCAAAACTGCTGCTTTTCGTGCAGTTTTTACAGAGTTTCAAGTGTCCAGAACACAGGTGGTGCCGTCCAGCGCGTCTCCGTGCCTGGCCAACGCAGACGCCGGCCCCCATACGGCAGACATTTGCGGTCTTCGTCTGCAGTGGACTGCGTGAGGCTTTATCAGCGTAAAGAAAGGAAAAAAATTGACCAGAAAAGATAACCCACGCAAAGGACACTTTCAAAAGCACGGTCTTACCCACAATTTGCTAGGTCACCAAAAATACGAGGGGCGTTCAGAAAGTAAGCTCCGATCGGTCGCGAAATGGAAACGACTATGAAAATCCGATAAAGCTTTGCACAGATGTGTTGGGTAGTGTCTCTAGTATAACCCCAGTTAGCATCACGTCGCTCTTCTCATTTCTGAGCTCGCAGTGAGTGCGTAAAGATGTCTAGAAAATAGTGTCTGCCGCCAAGTACGAGGGCCTGGTGAGAAACTTCGCCTGAAGCTATGCAGCTAACATTACATAACTGTCGTGCTGTTTCTTCTTCAAGACAATTCTCAGCCGCATTCTGCAGGGGCAATGAAGATGCTCCTGCATCGTTTTCAAATGGAAATGTGAGATTACCCACAATACAGTCCGCAATTGTCTCCCCCTGAGTTTCATCTCTGGTCACATGAACCGCTGTCTTTGAAGACAACATTTTGACACAGACAACGAGGTGTAGGCCAGCGTGGAGAATTGGCGGAAAGCACTGGCGGCTGCCTTCTATGATGAGGCTATTGAAAAGTTGGTACAACGCTATGACAAAAGTCTAAGTCAGAACGGCGACTACGTAGAGAAGTAGCTGAAAGGTGTAGCTAATTGTTACAAGTAAAACATTTCTGATGTTCACTGTGGTTTCAATTTGGCAATCAATCGGAGCTTACTTTCTGAACAGGCCTCGTAATTTATATGTAATGGCTATATCAGCAATGACCACATCAGTAACGGCTAACGAGTATTTTGTACGGTTGTGTGCCTTGGCGGGACGGGGTGAATACGGGTGGTTACGTGTACGGCGCTGCTTGCCCCACTGACCTAGGCTGGGCTCCCCGCCGGCGCCAGCGGCCGCGGCGGCGGTGGCCGCCTTCAGCTCCTCGTCGTAGCTGCGCTGGCGCGTCACGCGCGACTGCCGCCGCCCCCGCGCGCGCTGCCGCCTCCAAGCCTCCGCCTCCGACTCGTCCTCTGGCATGCCACTATCTGAAACGAAAGCAATTTTTTTAATATTTCACGCCTCCAGTAGGCACTAAGCGGTCGTCAACTACAAATTCGCCGTTCTAAACCCGAATTAAATTACTATGTTAGATAACGGAAGGTGGGGTAAAGTGACCAGAGCGGGAGACGTGGCCACTGCATATTTTTCCCCTTGAAAAGTGCTGCTGCCTGCCGAGAAATCTTCAGTTAAAATCTTCTGCTGCTTGACACTTACGCATTGGAGCTAGTTTCCGCCAATCATAGCGCTCAAGGTCACGCTTGAACTGTTCACCGTTACTAAACTGTCAGCTCACTATACGGCTTTCTTTCTTAACGTATTTGGGACACGAATTCTGGGTCTTACTTTTTTATTTCCCATTTAATAAAACATGTAAATCACACAAAAAACAACCCAGACACACACAACGAGGCTAATAAATACACACCTTTCAACGCAATACTAACAAAACAGCACTGGATCCTTTCGCATAAGACGACATTCAGCGTCAGATGTGCAGCGATTATCATCACAGAAATCGTAAGACATTGGATGGGACCGATTTTTGGAGGGAGTAAATCAATTTTGGGAGTGGCTCTGCATAGTTGTAAAACAACATGAAAGAAAACAGTGTTCTACGCTGCCAAGCAGTAGCGTAGCATAGTGGTAAAATACCTTTCTCGTGTGTAGAACGTCGTGGGTTCGAAACTCCTCAGGTCCCTCGCAACTTTTTATTTCTAAGTGTTATCAAAATGACTTTGATTACTATTTCTATTCAATTAGTTGCTTTGTTTCTTTATTTCTAATACTTTGTCGCACCATTTTTATAATCACACTGACTTATTTATTTGCTCGTAATTTTTCTTCCAATAATTCTTTTCAGTTTGGAATCTGCCTTTGTCGCCAATAAACTGTATCCTAGTGCAAACGGAGACTGCTCATCGGCTCGTAACGAGGCAACTCGTGTTCGCAGTATGACGATAGTTTCATGTATCTAATAAAACAGAGAAATTACAGTTTGCTTATAGCCATGAAACCTAAATTTTTTCTGTCTTCGGTTCGCTCATAGAGTTTAGCGTTAATCGGCGTGTACATAGAGAGCATGGTTCATAATTGTGCTGAAGATTGTTGATCGTCGTTTTCTCTCATACGTCGCACATTACGAGGTTGTAGTTAGGCTAGAACATGAGTTTAAATTCAGGGCAACAAAACGTGTCGTCTGTCGCAGTTCAGCCACCGCTTACCAGAATCAGCTGTCTGCGGAGCATCTCGCGTTTCCGTCACACCTCATGACGGCCGCTCCAAACACTCCTCCGCCTTACACGCTTTATGGAACAGCACTTGTCAAGTGACTCATCCTATTTGGGTAGCCAGCAGCCGGTGTAGCAACTCTGTAGAGGTAAGTGCAGATGGCAACTGACAAGTAATTTTATTAGGAGTATAGTTCTAATGTCCACCAAATTGTTGGCAGTGAGTTTTACAGGCGAAGTTTGTTCTGATATTCTTTAGTGATACCTTTTCTTTTAGTCGTCCGATTTAAGATAGGTCATTTATATTATCCATTTTACCTCAGTTATACGTAGGATAATACTTTTTACAATATCAGTTTTTGAATACCTCTGTTAGTTTACAAATGTAGTTCCTTGTCGTTTGTTTTGGTCTGATGGTTTCAATTGTGAACTACTAATGTAGGGCCGGCCGTTGTGGCCGAGCGGTTCTAGGTGCTTCAGTCTGGAACCACGCGACCGCTACGGTCGCAGGTTCGAATCCTGCCTCGGGCATGGATGTGTGTGATGTCCTCAGTTTAGTTATGTTTAAGTAGTTCTACGTTCTAGGGGACTGATGACCTCAGATGTTAAGTCCCATAGTGCTCAGAGCCATTTGAACCATTTTACTAATGCAAGCTTTGTGTCCGATGGGGAGAGGTGGCCACAGTACGAGTGAAGAAAAGTAGCCAAGAGTTTACACGAATAAGAATTCGGTATTTCTTGTATCTCTCATAGTACAAGAGATTAGAAAGATATCGAAGCCCATTTACATACAAATCTATTATCCTCATTCTTTCATGGCGATTTCGAATTAATTATACTATTGAAAACCGTCGCACTTCTGTCATATTTGGTCTGATGTAAGAATACGACTAGAAGCAGTGTGCTGCAATGCTTGGTATTGTGTCAGATATTTAGGTATCAGGATAGATAGAACATTTGTCCCATAAGCATACATACAGTAGAACATATGTCCAGACATCAGAACTTAGTGTCATACTAAAAGAAGTAGATTTAATATGTCCAAGCAGCAAGCTATTATGAATAACGAACACCTGGTGAAAATTCAATTTGCCTTGGAGTGATCTCTTTACTCCTCCTTCCCCTACTGAAAGAACATTTGACGGAATGGACATAAATTAGTCGGATGTATCTCAGCTCCTGGTCTTGTGTTTAGCTTTGCTAACTCTCGATCAGGGGCTGCCCATTTCGATTCTCGGCCAAGTCGGGGATTTCCTCCGCTCGGCGACTAGGTGTGGTGTTGTGTTGTGTTGTCCCCATCGTCATTTCATCATCATGGACCTGCAAACCACCGAAGTGGCCTCAGATATGAAGAATTGCACCAGGCGGCCGAGCACCCCAGAATGGGACTTGCGGCGAAATATGCCAAACGCAGCTTCCATTTTATATTTGTTAATGTATTCGGCGAAGGCGCAAGAAGGTCAGTGTTCTGACTAGCGCTATAACTAGCGTCATTTAGTGTGTTGGTGGAATATTTTTTTAGGTCATCATTATTCTGATTGGCTTCATACAGCCGTCACAGGTTCCCCTCCTGTTAACCCCATCATCTCAGAGTAGCACTTGCACCCATCATCTTGAACATTTGTTGGATATATTCCAATCTCAGTCTCTCCTTACACTTTCACTTCCTACAGTTCCCTCACGTAATTTATTCCTTGATATCTTAACTCATGTCTTTTTATCCACTACCTTCTTCTTGATAATGTTTCCCATATGTTATTCCCTTCACCGATTTTGTGACGAACCTCCTCATTCCTTTTCTCATTAGTCCATCTAATTTTCAGCGTCCTACTACAACACCACATCTCAAGCGCTTGAATTTTCTTCTTTTCTGGTTTTCTCACTGTACATATCGTGCAGTATATTCTCATAACTTACTTCCTCATATTAAATAAGATATTTGATACTAGCAGATTCCTGTTAGCCAGGAATGCGCTCTTTCCCTGTGCAAATCTGCTCTTTGTGTCCTCCTCGCTTAGACCCTCTTGAGTTGTTTTGCTTCCAGGGTAGCAAAATTCCTTCACTTCGTCTGCTTTATGATCCCCAATTTTGATATTCAGTTTATCCCACGTCTCATTTCTAATACCGCTCGTAGATTCCACTGTCATCGCTTTACTCTCAGACCTTAGTCAGTAGTCATTACCGTGTTCTTTCCGTTCAACAGATCGTGTAAATCTTCCTCGCTTTCGGTATGGGTAGCTATGTCTACAGCGAGCCTGAAGATTAGTATTCTTTTATCCTCAATTTCATTCCTACTCTTAACTCTATTTTTTTATTCTGTCATTGTCCATTCCATGTGTATATTGAAAGGTAATGGAGAAAAACTGCAAATCTGTCTTACACCTCTTTCGAGTCCTTCGTTCTTGGTTTTTCAATCATATTTTCCCTCTCGTTTCTTCTAAATACTGTATATTACTCGTCTTACCTTTCAGCTTACACCAGTTTCCCTAATAATAATAAGTGAAAATTCTCTTGAATGAAGAACTGAAGCTCCCGTACTCCTCACTCCCGATGTACAATTACTTAACGACCTTATAGAGACCTTGTGAAACATGTCCGTCGCTTCGTTTCATATAACTTGACTAAAAATGTCACTTGCGCGTCGAGTTTCTTTTGTCATTATCGGGTCAGCCACGCAAAATTTTTATCCTGGCCAGACTGCACTAAAACCTCTGGAGAGAACATGGACCGCACTAGGTGCTTTATTTCATTTTTAGATATTGGTGCTATTTTTTAATTTCCTTTATCCAGTGTTCCACGAGTGGTTATCGTTGAATGATCGTGTGGGTGTTCGAAAAGTAACAGGGCATGAAGACAAAGAAGGTAACAGGCCGTAAGAGGAGGAAGAAAGTTGGATGGGAGTTTCAAATACATCGAATCTTCCCCCTCTACTTTTAGAGAGAAGGACCGTTCCATATTCAGTGTGGTTTTAGAAAAGATAGAGAAGGAAACAAGCCGTGAGAAAGATAGGAAAAGCGAAGCCATAAGTCAGATAATGGTTGGTCACTTCAAAGCCAAAGAATATCTCCTCGTCTCCCCTACTATTTTTTCTTTTTTGAAGGGAAGATAAATCATGTTAGCAGATACGACAGAGGAGACAAGCCTAGATAAGGTAGTCAAAGTTTCAACTGGTGGAAGAAATCCTGGTTGGCCACTTTTCAATATAACGTACCCCTCATCCCAACTTTTCAGGACAAAAGAGTTTTTTCGTTAGCAGTGGTGTTTTAGAATCACTTCTGGAAGAACTGGGTAAGTTATCGAACGTGGTCGTAAGAACATTTCTGTTAGGCCTTGAAAGAAAGTTATCAAAAATGGTTCAAATGGCTCTGAGCACTATGGGACTCAACTGCTGTGGTCATCAGTCCCCTAGAACTTAGAACTAATTAAACCTAACTAACCTAAGGACATCACACACAGGATTCGAACCTGCGACCGTAGCAGCAGCGCGGCTCCGGACTGGAGCGCCTAGAACCGCACGACCACCGCGGCCGGCGAAAGTTATCAGTATGTGTTAGTTTTGTGATTTGTCGTTTTCAGTTGCGTTTACTTCACCTCAGTTCTGACAGGAACTTGTATTGTGTTACAACGTTTCACAGTCATTTTTGAATTTAATATGAGTTTCATAGACTTTCTACTCCGATTTAGGTAGTGCTACTTCCCTGTTTCCATGTGTATCTATGGGGAATGCTAGAGAGTAATGTTTTTCTTTGTCATAAACGATTACCTCAGTTTCATTACAATCAGAGCATCTCTGAAACTTAAGCTATAGCGTGCTACGGGACCACTCACAGTTATTGTACTGTTCTGATTGTGATTGTAAAAAAAAAAAAAAAAAAAAAAAATGTGTGTTCAACCAGTCGGCCTTGCCTTGAGGAATAAAAGACTGTCATTGAAAGTCATTGAAACGTCTCACCATTTATACTATAAGAGATCCCGAGCATTCCTGAGACTTTCTAAACATCACAACTTGAATACCGATACTAAGCAAGGGATGGAGAATCCTTTCAGTGTTGAATCACGTCGGACTTAATTTATGTGCAACGTTTCAGAACACTATATGCGCTACTCCAAGTCACTTTGCAACACCTGCTCACTAATAAGTCGATATTCCGTTGTGCGACTTTAGAGTACTTTTTACTGGACCGTTATTAACTTGTTCCGTCGTTACCAATGAAGCAACGGGAAAGGGAGCTGACATGAGTGATGACAGTACAAGCACAGAGTGATAACGAGCAACTGGGTACTTCCACGTGGCTACCTTCAACCAAAATAATAAACAGAGATCCATTAAGCGACTTGCACTCGTAAGCAGCAGTACAATCATCAATACTGCGCAAATTACGACTTAATACATACACTCTGTCTGCGCTATATCTTATTTCTTCTGCCCCACAAATATTTTCGGCATTACTTTACTTTGGGAGTTTCCAATGGCGCATTCAACTTTAAAGTTCGTTACCTCATCAGTGTAGATAAGGTCTCCTTCTCTTGCAGTTTTGATTAGAAGTTTTCTTCTGTAACTTGTCTGATTGTGGCCCGTATATGTAAAGGGAAAGTTCCGTCTACGCAAACTGGAGGAGCGAAAGTTAGCCAATAAAGTACTAAAGTAGACTCTTATCTCCGACAGTGGAACTTCACATCCACGAAAGGAATCTGAGAGCATTATCTGCAACATCAGAGCTCAAAATGAAAACATTCATAAGATGTACAACCAAAATATTTCATCTAGGGATAGTATTGTCAAATGTCTTGGTGCAACGAAACGTACGTGGATTTGGATTACAGTGTTAATCCCATGATAAAAATGGCCCCATTCCGTAAGCAACACATATTTTACTGTTACCTGATCGACGGATTTCCATAACGTAGCGGGCGTGGTTCATTATCGTAGTTTCAGTTGCAGCTTGTCGCATAAAAAGTGCTGTGAATGGTTCCTTTTTGGCATCCTGTGAGCTGTTCTGTATTTCGCGAATAGAAGTGTGCGCATAGTTCAAGCTTACATCCGTAGACTCGTGGAATTTTTCGAGTGCTATTTCCTAAGTCCAGTATTACTACGACAGAAACGACAAGAAGCTGATGACGAAATAGTGAGTCAGTGGCGAAGTCTTCAATTCTAAGATTAGCCATAACAGTCCTTTTCAAACTCCATAAGGGGTTGCAAACTATTTTGTGGCTTTCAGAGCGGACACGTGTCAGTCTTAAACCTTGTTATTCTATACTTAAACATGCTAAAAACTAAAACTTAACTCCGTCCGAACAGGCCTTGGAAGTCCCAACGATACCAACCGGCCGCCGTGTCATCCTCAGCCGCAGGCTTCACCTGGCTATGGATATGGAGGGGCATGTGGTCAGTACACCGCTCTCCCGGCCGTATGTCAATTTACGAGACCGGAGCCACTACTTCTCAATCAAGTAGCTCCTCAGTTTGCCTCACAAGAGCTGAGTGCACCCCGCTTGCCAACAGCTTACGGCAGTCCGGATGGTCACCCATCCAAGTGATAGCCCAGCCCGACAGTGCTTAACTTCTGTGACCTGACGGGAACCGGTGTTACCACTGAGGCAAGGCCGTTGGCGGCATTACATCCAACTGAGAAAATAATAATTAAGTATTGCGACTGATTGCTTAAGAAGACTGTGGATGGTAAACTTGACCCTACGAAGTATTTTATGAGTGACGAAGTTTGTTTTCACCTTTATGACTATGTAAATATTCAGACAAATAGCTACTGATTCACAGAAAACAGTAACATTACGCATCAAGTTCCTCTTTACGGGAAAAAAATGGAGTTTATCTTGCGGTTCCTGGTATTCAAACTATCGGGCCGATGTTTGATGAAACCAGTGTTATTAGAGACGCTTAACACTAAATTTTCGATAATTTCTACCCTCAGTTAAATGAACTTTTACATCTAAGTGGCTGTAAATCTACATACATACTCCGCAAATGCATGGCAAAGGGTACATCGGACCACCTTCACAATAATTCTCCGTTATTCCAAACTCGAACAGCGTGCGGAAATAACGAACACCTATATCTTTCTGTGCGAGCTTAGCTTGCCCTAACTTTATTGTGATGGTCGTTTCTCTCTGTGTAGGTCGGCGTCAGAAAAATATTTTCTGATTCGGAGGAGAAAGTTGGTGATTGAAATTTCATGAGAAGATTCCGCCGCAACGGAAAACGCTTTTGTTTTGATTATGGCCACCCCTATTTGCTAGAAGCGGCAGAATGTTCGTCAGGAAGTATGCGTACGAATGCCCATTTAGA
The DNA here is from genome assembly GCF_023898315.1 of Schistocerca nitens. Lineage (NCBI taxonomy): Eukaryota > Metazoa > Arthropoda > Insecta > Orthoptera > Acrididae > Schistocerca > Schistocerca nitens. The sequence continues at coordinate 439,573,783 of NC_064617.1, read as the reverse complement.
AAATCTGAGATGAAGTAAGCTCCCACAGTGTAATTTCGTATGATGCCGCACCATACACTTACGCTCCATGGCATTTGTTGTTGCACCTGACGAAGCAACGTTGCTTCATAGGTAAAGAGTACACGCTGGGAGAAGGTAAGGTCGTCTCCCAGTTGCTGAAGGCCAAACTGACAAAATTCTGTACAACGTTCGAAATCACATCCGTCGAGTGCCTGATGGAAATTCTGTCGATGCAAGATGCGAGTGGCACTCGTCCGGCTGAGTCCACATACCTTGACAATATGTATCGCACCACTGTGCGTATTCATTAGCGTCGTAGCCAGATCGGATTCTTCGTGTTCTGACAGCTTCAGTCTTCTTTCTTGTCCTCTTTTTGACATTCAAGCAGCCCGCCTGGCGCGCCGGGCATTGGCGATATAGCTCTATAACGCTTTACTGTTTATACATGAAGTGTGAAACTCTCTATCTCTCCCAGCAACTACGGAAAGCGTGGGTTTGTCTCCATACACAAACAAATTCCCCAGCAACGACTCAACAGTACTGTCGCATGGTGGTAGCAGTCACCGTCATGGCGGTGCTGTCGCTGCTGGATCAGTGCTTTACTGTTCCTGATAATACATATCGATAAAACGAATATCGCGCTAGACTAATTTTCGGCCTATCGATAGGGCACGTGAAATTCCGATTTAATAATAGCTTTGTTAACAACAGCAAACACAACAATACTTTCTGTCGACACCTGTTTTGGCTGACTCCAGCTACGCACAGTAAAATCGAAATTGTGAATACCTGACGAAAGCCAGAGGATGTGCATGATATCTCTCTGGAGAGATACTTGGTATATACAAAAAGAAATAAAAAAATAAATAAATTAATTAATAAAATAAAATAAAATGGTTCAAATGGCTCTGAGCACTATGGGACTTAACATCTGAGGTCATCAGTCCCCTAGAACTTAGAACTACTTAAACCTAACAAACCTAAGGACATTACACACATCCATGCCCGAGGCAGGATTCGAACCTGCGACCGTAGCAGTCGCGCTGTTCCAGACTGAAGCGCCTAGAGCCGGTCGGCCCTTTGCTTAGTCTGCATGACCTGGGTTTGAATCCATATGCTGAACGAGACGGTTCGTCGTGTCATTTGATGTTTATACATATTCTCAACTAGCTGCTAATGAATAACCGGCCTGCTGGTATATGCAGTATACGATTTTATTCATAGCTTTTAGTTATGGCCCTGTGACGTGGCAGGGTGTACATAATCTGCAACGTTCATGCGCAATGTGTGTTGTCTATCATTCAGTCATCTGCTTTGCATGAAAAGCAATAGATTCTGCCAAATTAAACGTACTGATTAGATTCTAAAACAGCTTTCTCCGCTTAGAGAAATACCTTATTTTGCTGAAAATCACTTTAAAATTTACTCGGTTGGGTAGTATGCTACACAGGTGGCTAGTATACACTGCTGGTTGTGTGAAAACTGTCGTGCCGAGGCTGGCGTCGCTCGGAAGTCTCAGCGAGAATTTTTCCATTACAAAAGTTGGTCCTAATGACAAAATCTATCACCTCTAGGCGTTTATCGCGAAGACTTAGAAACACCATGTATACTGGGTGTCCCTTGTAACAGTCGTCAGGCGCATTTTTTCTGGTGTTTCAGCAGATACACGCAGTTTCGTTTTTTCAGTGTACACTATGTGATCAAAAGTATAGGAACAACATACGTTTTTCATATTACGCGCATTGTGCTGCCACCTACAGCCAGGTACTCCATATCAGCGACCTCAGTAGTCATTAGACATCGTGAGAGAGCAGAATGGGGTGCTCTGCGGAACTCACGGACTTCGAATGTGGTCAGGTGATTGGGTGTCACTTGTGTCACACGTCTGTACGCGAGACTTCCACACTCCTAAACATCCATAGGTCCATTGTTTCCGATATGGTACTGTAGTGGAAACGTGAAAGGACACGTACAGCACAAAAGCGTACAGGCCGATCTCGTAGTTGACTGACAGAGACCGCCGACAGTTGCAGGGGGTCGTAATTTGTAATAGGCAGACGTCTATCCAGACCATCACACCTGAATTCCAAACCGCATCAGGATTCACTGCAATTACCATGATAGTTAGGCGGGAGGTGAGAAAACTTGGATTTCATGATCGAGCAGCTGCTCATAAGCCACACATCGCGCCAATAAATGCCAAACGACGCCTCGCTTGATGTAAGGAGCGTAAACATTGGACGATTGAACAGTGGAAAAACATTGTGTGGAGTGACGGATCACGGTACACAATGTGGCGATCCAACGGCAGGGCTTGGGTAAAGCGAATGCCCGGTGAACGTCATCCGCCTGCGTGTGTAGTGCCAACAGTGAAATCAGGAGGCGGTGGGTTATGGTGTGGTCATGTTTTTCATGCAGGGGGCTTGCACACCTTGTTGTTTTGCGTGGTACTATCACAGCACAGGCCTACATTGATGTTTTAAGCAACTTCTTGCCTCCCACTATTGAAGAGCAATTCAGGGTTGGCGATTGCATCTTTCAGCACGACCGAGCACCTGTTCATTAAGTACGGTCTGTGGTGGAATGGTTACACGACAATAACATCCCTGTAATGGACTGGCCTGCACAGAGTCCTGACCTGAATCCTATAGAACACATTTGGGATGTTTTGGAACGCCGACCTCGTGCCATGTCTCACCGACCGACAACGATACCTCTTCTCAGTGAAGCACTCCCTAAGAAACCTTCCAGCACCTGACTGAACGTATGCTTGCGAGAGTGGAAGCTGTCATCAGAGTTAAAGTTGGGCCAACATCATGTTAAGTTCCAACATTATCGATGGTGGGCGCCACGAACTTCGAAGTCATTTTCAGCCAGGTGTCCGGATAGTTTTCATCACATAATGTGTATCTGGAGCCAGCCCGCACAAACACTACTCATCACTTCTTTCATGCGAGCTGAGCGCCGACGGAAAGCGTCGGTTTATTTCCCGTTACAAACAAATTGATATTTAAAATGGAATATTACGTGTTCATTCGATAGAGAGATCAAAAATAAATCGGTATCTACTAACAGGAACTAAACTGACTGCTACATTAATGTAGCAACCCTCCTCAGTCGCTGTTGGAGCTCTTTTTATTCATATTCTGCTAATGATATCGACTTGTATATTTAACCCATTTGAACTGTCCCACAGTCGACCTTGCTCCACCTTCGATCGGTGTTCAATATCTCGCGTTAAACTACAGCTCAGATATTAGAGAAACTATGATGAGATTAGTCTGAAAAGCGCGCAATGTGGTTAAGAAAGTTTTCGGTAATTCATAATATTTGTTTTAAATTAAGCCCGTATTTATGATGCTGTGTTTCTGTGTGCTGTATTTAGAGTTCTCGGTTAGTTTGGGAACTAACTTGTCTAACTCCTTCTCTAGTTAAGTATCGTTTCTGGGTAAATTAAAAGCCAGGTCCTTAAATTAGCTAACTACTCCAAACTTTGATGTTATTAAGGCTCCAGTTATTTTATTTACATTGATTTGGTGTTATAAGTGCTTAATAGTTGTTGAGTTGCAGGTTATATTATAACTATGTGCAGAAATTATGTTGATGAAAGGCCGAAATAACAACCATAGAGGTGGTATGTGCAAGTGGTATCAGCTGATGGCCCAATAAGTGAAGCTCTTTTGGAAGTGAGGTGCTTGATTTTCACTTATTTTAAAAGGGGTTGGCCTATTTGCCAATGCATTTCTAATCTGTCAAGTAATTTTGTCTGTTGTTAAATGCGTATTTTTGTTTTCTTAAAGTTATTTTTTTGGAAATTTGTGATAAGGACTATGGGACAAAACTGCTGAGGTCATCGGCCCTAGGCTTACGCTCTACTTAATCTAACTTAAAGTAACTTATGCTATGGACAACACTCACACCCGTGCCCGAGGGAGGACTCGAACCTCCGACGGGGGCAGCCGCGCGAACCGGGACAAGACCCCTTCGACCGCACGGCTACCCCGCGCGGCTCTTAAAGTTGATTGAAAAGTTTACCTAAAGAAATTTTCAAATTGCTGCAAGCTTTGGAAGTTTTAAAGTGGATGTTTCAATGTGTTGCAAGGTAAATAATTTTTTTTGAGATTTCGTCTTATTGCGAGGTCGTGTGTAAAAATAAATGGTTTTGCAAACTAAAGGCTTTGCCTGGAATGCAACAGATGGCAGTATTTACTACGAGAGTCGTCCACAAAGTAAGTTCCGTTTGGTTATATAAAACAAACGTTTACAGATACAGAAAAAATATTTATTGTACAAAAATCTATAACTGTTAAGCTACTTTTGTACATAGCTTCCGAAATTTTGTCGGCACTTGTCATAGCATGGCACAAGTTTTTGTATGCCTTCTTCACAGAAGGTTGCCGCCTGTGTATTCAACCATGTGGCAACATGTTATTTCAGTTCCTCATCATCGTTGAAATGTTGACCATCAATGACAGAGGTCCGGGCTGTACGGAGGATGATCAAACGCTTCCCAGTGACATTCCCGTAAGACTTGTTTGGTCATATTCGCCGTGTGAGGTCGGGCATTATCGTGGGAAAAAAACAACACCTTTTGACAGTAATCCGCGGCGCTTGTTCTGTATTGTTCTCGCAGTAACCATGTGCATTGATTGTTTGGCCTCGTGGTAAGAAATCAATCAGCAAAATGCCTTTTCTGTCCCAGTAACCACAGACGGGCATCCACTTCGTTCTTCATCATGCACTTGATCACGTCCATCATTAACAGTCTGACCCATCTTCTAACCATTGAATCATTCATAGCATTTTGTCCGTAAACCTTGCAGATTTGCCGATGAATTTTCTTTGGTTAAACTTTCTTTGCATTTAGAAAAAGATATCACAGATCTGATTTCACACGCGGCGGCGTTTTCAATTGCGGCTGACATTATAAAGAAGCACTACAAAGCACACGTCGGCAGCAGCGATCTGAAAAAGGCGTACATGTTTTCTCCTTGAGTCAGAGTAACTGCCGCACATGCTCGGAACTGCGATCGTAACGCTGCCGTGGATACAAACAGAAACGGAACTTAGTTTGTGGACGACCCTCGTAAAAGAAGTAAGTTATTTTAAGCAGTGCTTATCATGTCTGCAAGTGGTGTATGTTAGTTACATAAGCTTGAAACTACGCATAGGATCCAAAATTAATTAATATTTGTCTAATTAAAACTGTGTGGAATAATTAAAATATATAATACTTTATTAAGTCTGGATCCAAACTGGCAGCAGAGTGTGGCTTAATTTGCAGTTTAATTACCAAAAAATTATTAGCAACGAAAGAAACTAGGCAGACTCAATCGACAAAATTTAAATATGAATAAAATGCGCATCAGTTGCTTGGTGCGCTACACTCTATCAATTTACATCTACATCTACATCTACATATACATTTATACTCAGCAAGCCACACAACGGTGTGTGGCGGAGGGCACTTTACGTGCCACTGTCATTACCTCCCTTTTCTGTTCCAGTCGCGTATGGTTCACGGGAAGAACGACTGTCTGAAAGCCTCCGTGCGCGCTCGAATCTCTCTAATTTTGCATTCGTGATATCCTCGGGAGTTATAAGTAGGGGGAAGCAATATATTCGATACGTCATCCAGAAATGCACCCTCTTGAAACCTGGCGAGCAAGCTACACCGCGATGCAGAGCGCCTCTCTTGCTGAGTCTGCCACTTGAGTTTGCTAAACATCTCCGTAACGCTATCACGGTTACCAAATAACCCTGTGACGAAACGCGCCGCTCTTCTTTGGATCTTCTCTAACTCTTCCGTCAACCCGATCTGGTACGGATCCCACACTGATGAGCAATACTCAAGTATAGGTCGAACGAGTGTTTTGTAAGCCACCTCCTTTGTTGATGGACTACATTTTCTAAGGACTCTCCCTATGAATCTCAACCTGCTACCCGCCTTACCAACAATTAATTTTATATGATCATTCCACTTCAAATCGTTCCGCACGCATACTCCCAGATATTTTACAGAAGTAACTGCTACCAGTGTTTGTTCCGCTATCATATAATCATACAATAAAGGATCCTTCTTTCCATGTATTCGCAATACATTACATTTGTCTATGTTAAGGGTCAGTTGCCACTCCCTGCACCAAGTGCCTATCCGCTGCAGATCTTCCTGCATTTCGCTGCAATTTTATAATGCTGCAACTTCTCTGTGTACTACAGCATCATCCGCGAAAAGCCGCATGGAACTTCCGACACTATCTACTAGGTCATTTATATATATTGTGAAAAGTAATGGTCCCATAACACTCCCCTGTGGCACGCCAGAGGTTACTTTGACGTCTGTAGACGTCTCTCCATTGAGAACAACATACTGTGTTCTGTTTGCTAAAAACTCTTCAATGCAGCCACACAGTTGGTCTGATATTCCGTAGGCTCTTACTTCGTTTATCAGACGACAGTGCGGAGCTATATCGAACGCCTTCCGGAAGTCAAGGAAACTAGCATCTACCTGGGAGCCTGTATCTAATATTTTCTGGGTCTCATGAACAAATAAAGCGAGTTCGATCTCACACGATCGCTGTTTCCGGAATCCATGTTGATTCCTACAGAGTAGATTCTGGGTTTCCAAAAATGACATGATACTCGAGCAAAAAACAGGTTCTAAAATTCTACAACAGATCGACGTCAGAGATATAGGTCTATAGTTTTGCGCATCTGCTCGACGACCCTTCTTGAAGACTGGGACTACCTGTGCTCTTTTCCAATCATTTGGAACCTTCCGTTCCTCTAGAGACTTGCGGTACACGGCTGTTAGAAGGGGGGCAAGTTCTTTCGCGTACTCTGTGTAGAATCGAATTGGTATCCCGTCAGGTCCAGTGGACTTTCCTCTGTTGAGTGATTCCAGTTGCTTTTCTATTCCTTGGACACTTATTTCGATGTCAGCCAGTTTTTCGTTTGTGCGAGGATTTAGAGAAGGAACTGCAGTGCGGTCTCCCTCTGTGAAACAGATTTGGAAAAAGGTGTTTAGTATTTCAGCTTTACGCGTGTCATCCTCTGTTTCAATGCCATCATCATCCCGGAGTGTCTGGATATGCTGTTTCGAGCCACTTACTGATTTAACGTAAGACCAGAACTTCCTAGGATTTTCTGTCACGTCGGTACATAGAATTTTACTTTCGAATTCACTGAACGCTTCACGCGTAGCCCTCCTTACGCTAACTTTGACATCGTCTAGCTTCCGTTTGTCTGAGAGGTTTTGGCAGCGTTTAAACTTGGAGTGAAGCTCTCTTTGCTTTCGCAGTAGTTTCCTAACTTTGTTGTTGTACCACGCTGCGTTTTTCCCGTCCCTCACAGTTTTACTCGGCACGTACCTGTCTAAAACGCATTTTACGATTGCCTTGAACTTTTTCCATAAACACTCAACATTGTCAGTGTCGGAACAGAAATTTTCGTTTTGATCTGTTAGGTAGTCTGAAATCTGCCTTCTATTACTCTTGCTAAACAGATAAACCTTCCTCCCTTTTTTATATTCCTATTAACTTCCATATTCAGGGATGCTGCAACGGCCTTATGATCACTGAGTCCCTGTTCTCCACTTAGAGAGTCGAAAAGTTGGGGTCTGTTTGTTATCAGTAGGTCCAAGATGTTATCTGCACGAGTCTGTCCCTACCACCCGTCCTAAACATCTGAGTGTCCCAGTCTATATCTGGTAAATTGAAATCTCCACTTAAGACTATAACATGCTGTGAATTGTATTCCAGATTTTCTCTCAGTTGTTCTGCCACTAATGCTTCTGAGACGGGAGGTCGGTAAAAGGAGCCAATTATTAACCTAGCTCGGTTGTTGAGTGTAACCTCCACCCATAATAATTCACAGGAACTATCCACTTCTACTTCACTACAGGATAAACTACTACAAACAGCGACAGACACGCCACCACCGGTTGCATGCAATCTATCCTTTCTAAACACCGTCTGTGCCTTTGTAAAAATTTCGCCACAATTTATCTCTGGCTTCAGCCAGCTTTCCGTACCTATAACGATTTCAGCTTCGGTGCTTTCTATCAGCACTTGACGTTCCGGTACTTTACCAGTGCAGCTTCGACAGTTTACAATTACAATACCGATTGTTGCTTGGTCCCTGCATGTCCTGACTTTGCCCCGCACCCTTTGTGGCTGTTGCCCTTTCTGTACTTGCCCGAGGCCATCTAACCTAAAAAAGCGCCCAGTCCACGCCACACAGCCCCTGCTACCCGTGTAGCCGCTTGCAGCGTGTAGTGGACTACTAACCTATCAAGCGGAACCCAAAACCCCACCACCATATGGCGCAAGTCGAGGAATCTGCAGCCCACACGGTCGCAGAACCGTCTCAACCTCTGATTCAGACCCTCCACTCGGCTCTGTACCAAAGGTCCGCAGTCAGTGCTGTCGACGATGCTGCAGATGGTGAGCTCTGCTTTCATCCCGCTAGCGAGACTGGCAGTCTTCACCAAATCAGATAGCCGCCGGAAGCCAGAGAGGATTTCCTCCGATCCATAGCGACACACATCATTGGTGCCGACATGAGCGACCACCTGCAGATGGGTGCACCCTGTACCCTTCATAGCATCCGGAAGGACCCTTTCCACATCTGGAATGATTCCCCCCGGTATGCACACGGAGTGCACATTGGTTTTCTTCCCCTCTCTTGCTGCCATTTCCCTAAGGGTCCCCATTACGCTCCTGACGTTGGAGCTCCCAACTACCAGTAAGCCCACCCTCTGCGACCGCCCGGATCTTGCAGACTGAGGGGCAACCTCTGGAACAGGACAAGCAGCCATGTCAGGCCGAAGATCAGTATCAGCCTGAAAACGGTTCGTCAGACAAACTGGAGAGGCCTTCCGTTCAGCTTTCCGGAATGTCTTTCGCCCCCTGCCACACCTTGAGACGACCTCCCACTCTACCACAGGTGAGGGATCAGCCTCAATGCGGGCAGTATCCCGGGCAACCACAGTCGTAGTCCGATCAGGGGATGCGTGGAACGAGCTGGCCGTCCCCGACAAACCCCCATCCGGACCCCCACAGTGATGCCCATTGGCAACAGCCTCAAGCTCTGTGACCGAAGCCAACACTGCCAGAAGCTGGGAGCGAAGGGATGCCAACTCAGCCTGCGTCCGAACACAGCAGTTGCAGTCCCAATCCATGCTAAAAGCTGTTGTGCAAAGAACGTCTGAACTAATCTACAGAGAGCACAAACAAATCGACACAAAATTTAAACGGTTATTAAAATACAACATTGCCTAGTAAATGCAGTAATGCTGCTACTTGCGCACTGCTGACACACTGCTCGGTGGCGGAAGGAGACTACGCGATTTTACGCTATTCAGGTACTAAAACGCGATGCTACAACTCTCAAATACTATAATACGCCAGGAATTTATGAATTAAACAATGCAAGTACCAAAAACACGCAAAGAAATTAAGAATTAAACTATGTAACAAATAAGTGAGCTAGGAGTATACGACTTTCTGCCGGCAGCTGCTTATCCAACGGCGGCAGGGAGGCCTTTCCATCAGTTCACTACATGGGCACTGGAGCTAAATCTATGTCTGGTATCCAGTGCGAAGAAACTTCACACAGGTCTGCTTTAGTACAAATTTTTTAGAATAGGATAAGTGCTTACCAAATGTAAAACTTGCGCTGCATTCTTTGTCAATAATGCTGTAATAAAATTCTCATATACATTAGTCGCACTAAAAGACCCATCTGAGAATGAGAACATTGTACACAATACGACCAACAAATTGCTACACAAGCTGCCTACGGAATGGTGCCTTGAATGCGAATAAACAGCACTGCTTTGTTGCAAGTGCAGTCAACTCGTGGAACTGATCCAGACCAACACATGCAGACACTGCAGCACTACATACTCCATTCATCTTGGCAGGATCCATCTGGCATACTGAGTCACCCACCCACTCTTGACACAATACACAGAGGCTTTCATGTGGATAGCTGCGCTATGGCTTCCTCTTTATCTACGCAAGGAAGCATTGCAGACGCTCTCTCTCTCTCTGTCTCTTTCTCTCGCCATCATGCGCACCTTTTTAAGACTGCATGTGCTAGAGTTTCTGTAATAACAGTGAGATATCGAACACTGATCAAAGCTGGAGCAACGTCGACCGGACCACAGACTTAATTACCCGCTCCCTTTAAACCACATCAAGGGCAGAGGGAACGTTCTAAGTAACAGGAGAATTTTCCCCAAGCTGGTTACCAGATCCCAGTTTTAAACGGCTAATATTGGCTCTCATTTTTCGCTTCATGCTGCAGTCTTGGATAATGCAGCTCACTGGAGATAACACCCTTATCATAACACAGGGGCCCACAATTCTGGAGTGCATATTCTTGTAATTTTTGCACTACCCTTACTTTGAGCCCAAAAATTCTTCACTATAGTTTCCACGAGAGTCCCTTGTCGTAATTTACGAAAATAATGCTTTAAACAAGACGCTTTGAATAAGCTGTTCATGAACAGAACTGTTCAGTGTAACAATTTGTCCGACCGCCCTTCCTATTAATTACGAAGCATGTTCTGGTCATACTATTTTCAGCTGCTATTGATATTACCTTGTACTCCTCTAGCCAGATGTCCTTATCTTCTTCGCATTTTAATTATATGACCCACATTTCGTGTAGACGGATCCATGCTCCGACTCGTAAAACTCTCATTGGTTTTCAATCCTTGGCTCATGGTTACCTTCCAATTGGCTGGCTCCTTCGAGAGATCTGAATAGGGTACTGACATGGAATCTTAATGGAAGATCATCATGAATCTTTTTGAATTACAGTCCTCACATTATGTGCCTGAAATTCAGTGGCTTCCATTGCCATCTGTAAGCTCATGCTGTTGATCATTGCTCTTTCTTCAGATTTTTAGTAGAGTTTCCCACTCGAGAGACAAATGGGTTCCACGAAACACTCTCCGTTCCTTCGCTCTCTTTGTCTAGCCGTTGACAAAGCGAGGGTGACGCTTTGTGCTGAAATTCCTCGGGTGCTATTGTTGAAGATTTTTACTCAATATTTAAGCAGTGGCCTGGGACACAGGACTTTTAAAACGCTATCCATAAGTGAAGGAGTGGCACAGCAAAAAATTAGCTGGTTATATTTCACAGTTAATTTTTGACACTTCTGTGAAGTGTCCGCCGATATGAAACTTCATGGCGGGTGAAAATGGGGTGCTACACCGGGACACGAGTCTCTAACTGTTCCCTGCCCTTACCGACTGAACTATCCAGACATGAGTTCCGATATATCTGATTCACTTGGTCATTCCCATGGATATAAATGTACTATCAAGCTCAAAAGTATCCGAATGACCTAAATTAGATTTCACCTGAGTTTCAAGCATCCCACATAACGTAACTCTCTTGCAGGTCCTCTAATCTCGTTTCGCTACAGACATTTGACTATCCAAATGTTTAATATAAGTTTCCACTAGAAAACACTGTTCTGTATGATAATAGCACCAGGTGTAAATTAATACCACGATACAACAGATATTGGAAAAACCTGAGAGGGTCCTTAACGCTTGTAAACTCAAAATTGTTACAGGAAGTGACATTTGTATTTACCACTGTCATTAGTACCTGATAAAAATAATGACTGTAGCTCTAATACATCAGTCATTCTTGTGTTCTTGTTTTCTAAAACTCTAAAGATTTCCCAGCCATATGTTAACTGCTGTTCAGTTCTGCATAGACTGATTAATGAACTAATCACTTACAAAAACCATGATTAACAGCGTCAAGCGCCCTATCGAAACCTCAACGAAGTCTCACTAGTAATTTCATTATATTCACGGTTGCACTTGGATCTGTGTGGAGTTCGAAACCCACCTACCGTGCTTGTTATCTAACATAAAGTGACATTAAAAGTGAAAGTTATTCATATGTCGTGAGACTCCACCACAATACTAATCGTCACTGCTGACTAACCAAGAAGGGATGTGATGTAATACATTCCTAGCCGCTATCTGTTAGCAAACCTGAACTACAAAATAATGACGAGAACTTTTGTATTGGACCAGGCAACTACCCAGAACCTGTATCCCTGTTAAGCAACCACAAAAGATGTTAAATATGGTTTAATTCCAGAGTAACAAACTTGAAGTGATGTAATGCATGTGTTGGATAGTGATTCGAACACAGCGCCTGACCAGGTTGGTTTTTAAGCACAGACAAAGGCCATATATCGAAATTTTCTCAGCAGTCGCAAGATGTTTGAAATTGAAGTTACGAGAGAAACGAATAGTTACTCCCCTCCCGGGATTCGAACCCAATATCAATCGCCGTTGTTTTCAAGGCACGACTGGACATTAAATATATTTTTCTTTCACTAAAAGCGAGATGTGCGGATGTCTGAACTGGAAATGACATAACGAAGAGTACTGTGAAGACTGGAAATCAAACCCCGCACATGTCGTTTCTGACTACACAAGAAGACACGTTATCTATCGAAATTTTTTTTAGTAGTAACTAGAAGCGGCATATTTGAACTTTAAATGGTGTGACGAAAAGATCTATGTCTCTCTGTGAGTCGAAACCGTCATATACTGTTACCGACGTGAATGAAGAGATGTTCAAAATCAAAGCAAATTTCCGTCAACAGTCGGGTGTGCTCATGCTAAAGCCTGAAAAGACATTATGAAAATTTTTGTGGTGGACTAGGATTCGAACTCTGACACGCACTTTAAGTGGAGAATTTGAGGAGTCTGGAACCTTGAGGAAACAAGGAGTTGTTGGCACTATGTGACCACGAAGGGATCAAATCCCGTGAAACCAGAACCAATGTATTCAACATCTCAAGGTGAAATAATAAATAGAGTAAATGATGTGTGACCTTGCGTTATATCCTTCAGCTAAAATCAAAATGCTGGTCTTAGAAACGTTACCAATGACAGACTTTCTACATGCTTCCATCTATGCCTCTGTCATGGCCCAACCTAACCTGTCGTCGATAGCGGATGGACATCAAGCTTAATGTGAATTTGAAACTACTATGGAATCATGTGTTCTTCATTTGGTATAATCAGGGGTATATAGGATCTACTTCTGCCTATTAAAAACCTCTTCTGCTGAAGTGACATCAAACTCTGACTCTACGTATGCTAACCTAGTATCAAGCCCCGGAACATCTGTCTGAGTCATGATTTGTCGTAACCCTGGTGCGCCAGACTGGATGAGAATTCTGGCTTCCATGAGGGAGCAGTGCATGGAAATAAGGTATTAACGAAAATTCTCTTAGCTACAAGGAAATATGTTATTTGGTAAATTGTAATTTTTTAGAAGATGGAATCCCTTGTCCATTCACAAAACATCTCTAACGGCGTCTCTTACTTAATTCACCTGGAGGGGAAATGTTAGTATTCAGCACACTTTCATTAGATAAGGAAAATTCATTTCTGCTTGTATGCCGGATGAAGCTTTCTATAAGTAATGTAGTGCGATGAAGGTTGATGACAGTTTAGATAGGCTAGCGTTGCGACAATGGGGTTCAATAGCCGATCTTTTGTTGGCGTGCACAGATACGTACGTAACACTTATCTACCTTGCGTACATTTTCCGCAAGTGTCTGGCCTAAGTTTCTACGTCTTCACAAGGTGTACCATCCATACAACTATCAGCCAGTGCACAAGGTTACCACGAGAAACTGCTGTAGTGTCTCTTTAGGTGACGCGTACAATCTTTCTGTAGGTGTCAAAAGCCATGAAAGAGCGATGTGCACATGTACAGAAGGCGGTAGTATCACGTGCACAAGATATAAAAGGGCAGTGCATTGGCGGAGCTATCATTTTACTGAAGTAGTTCATGTCAAATGGTTTTCGACGTGATTGTGGCCGTGTAATGGGAATTAACAGACTTTGAACGCAGAAGGTAGTTGGAACTAGATGCACGAGACCCTCCATTTCGGACATCGTTAGGGAACGCAATATTCCGAGATCTACAGTGTCAAGATTGAGCAGTGATTATCACATTTCAGGAATTATCTGTCACCATGGACAACGCAGTGGTTGACGGCCTTCACTTAACGATCGAGAGCAGCGGCGTTTGCGTAGAAATGTTTGTGGAGAAGCAATACTGCGTGAAATAACCGCAAAAATCAAAGTGGTACGTACGAAGAGCGTATCCGCTGGAATAGTGCTGCGAAATTTGGCGTTAATGGGATATGGAAGCAGACGACCCCCACGAGTTTTTCTGCTAACTACACGACATTGCCTGCAGTGCCTCTCCTAGGCTCGTGATCATAGCAATTGGAAAACCGTGTCCTAGTCAGATGAGCCCCTATTTCAGCTGGTTAGAGCTGATGGTAGGGTTCGAAAGTGGCGCAGACTCCTTGAAACCATGGACTCAAGTTGTCAACATGCACTGTGCAAGCGGATGGTGGCTCCATAATGGTGTGGACTATGTTTATATAGGATTGAACCGACAATTAGCAAGAAGTGGTTGTATTTGACTACTTGGAGACCATTTGCAGCCATTCATGGAATTCATGTTCTCAAACAATTATGGAATTTTTATGGATGACAATGCTCCATACTTCCGGGCAACGATTGTTCGTGAATGGTTTGAAGAACATTTTGGACAATTCGAGTAACTGATTTGGCCACTCAGATCACCCGACGTGAATCCCATCGAATATTTTTGGGACAAAATCGAGAAGTCAGTTCGTGCACAAGCCCTGCACGGGCAACACTTTCTCAATTATGGACTGCTATACACGCAGCATTGCTCAATATGTCTGCAGGGGACTTTCAACGACTTGTTGAGTCCATGCCACGACGAGCTGCTGCACTACGACCTTCAACAGGAACTCCGACACGATGTTAGAGAGTATCCCATGACTTGTGTTGTTTATGTGTACTTGTTCACAGAGTGGTAAGTGGTGTACAGTGTTTGATGTTATCATGGTATAAGATGAAAAACTTTCTAGGCGAATAGGGAGGACACTTTACGTCTTACTTATCCGCTCAGGATCTTATTTTCGAGTAGTTACAGATCACTGACGTGTGAATAATTTATATATTTAATGGTTCTGTACGAAGAATTGAAGGAATTGATGGGTCCAATAACGATGAATGTAATGTAACAGCGTGATTCCAGTCAGAGGTCTCGTTGCCACAGATAGGAACTACCTGTAATGTGCTGGCGTGGCATTACGCCACGGCGTCGCTTAGACGCCACGATCCACCTGTCGGTGATCAACTGGTTACGAAACCCATGGGAACTTCATCATATGGTGTTCATGACATTTGCGGCAGCAGCACCAAAGCAAACACGCTTTGGTGTGTATAAATACTGGCCGCCCAGACATGCGCTCATCGAATTGGCGAGTCATAGAATCGGCGGCCGGCCGGTGTGGCCGTGCGGTTCTGGGCGCTACAGTCTCGAACCGCGCTACAGCTACGGTCGCAGGTTCGAATCCTGCCTCGGGCGTGGATGTGTGTGATGTCCTTAGGTTAGTTAGGTTTACGTAGTTCTAAGTTCTAGGGGACTGATGACCTCAGATGTTAAGTCCCATAGTGCTCAGAGCCATTTCAACCATTTTTTCGAGTCGACGTCTGCCTGCCAGGCGTCCAGGCTGAGGATCGAACTGAGCTCTTCCATCCACGAAGGCCCAGAGCGTTCGCAAGAGCTAGGCGCCGGCAGCTAGACGCAGCTCTGTGGTTCTACCTAGTTGCCTCCGCCACCTTACACTGGAACTGTTGTGTACTACTTCGTACACAACGGAAGGCGAGTTACGGTGTTGTGCAGCAGCTGCCACTGAAGGGAAGCTGGGCATCAACAGAAATTATTGGTGAACACGTAAATATGGTAAACAGAAGTTTCACTTAACTTGTGTTCTCCAAGAAGCTTTACAAAAGAACAAACAGCAAAATTCAGCTGTTACAAGAAGCTAAGTGAAGGGCGTCATGTAGTGCGGGGATACTTCTACTAATGCACAAACGAAGTGTCAAAGGTTGCCTAAGATTGAAGACTGAAGAAGATTGCGACTGAGACTGGGCCTTGCAGCTATCCTGTATATCGGCGGCAGAGGGCGAACTTAGAAATGCCGAAGTTGTGGCTCAGTGGGCACGCATCATTGGATCCCTGCACGACCACTGTCGGCGCCTGTTGGGTTTCCGTTCCCAACTGTGAGACGCCGATGAGAGTGATATCGATCTATTATACCACAGAACCGATCGCGAGACAGCCACCTTCGACTATGGTACAGTCGGCAGTAGTACCTTATACTACAGCGAAGCAAACATCGCCGGCAGCCTATGCAGACATTGCAAGGTCCTCACGCTATCACGGTTAGCTAAGTGCAGGAAAAGCTATCAGTGTCACCTCCACATTTGGTTCAGCAACGTCCGAGGGTATGACGCTCACCAATTCCTTCCAGCGCGAGCCTGACGTGGGCATGATCCTCCAGTGTAGATAAAATAGGGCGCCCAGGAAACATAACCTGGATCATTGACTCCTTCCTTGCAGGACGACAGTTCTTGGTAAGGAAGGGAGGGAAGTCCAGCCACACACGGCAGATTGCGGCAGGGGTCCCGTAAGGCTCGGTTTTAATGAATGGCTTCTCGAGAAATCAACTGTATCTTAATAAATTTTTAAATTTAACTTTTAAGTTAGAAGGCTTTAATTTATCTTTAGGAACATACACAAAAATGACATTCTTAAGCAAATAGGCGGAAAGATTGCTCTCCATGCTGATGATAGAGCCGTTTAAAAAAAAGTAGCCGCAGCGTCCTGCAAATACATCACAGCCTTCATCAACACCCCGACGAGGTTACGCAGTGGTGTGTTCGATGGAAGATGAAGATCAATCAACGAAGTGTCAGGCGATCTACTTTACCCCAAAATCAAGCTCCCTGATTGTCAACTAGCCACTGACGGCAGGGAATTGATTTGGAAAAATTCTTTATCGTACCTGAGCCTTAAGATTGATCGACGCCTTACATGGAACAAACATCTCACGTCTGCAGCAGACAAAGGCTGCGAACTTTTCTGAAGATTGTATTGCCTCCTGAAAGGTGTTGGACTAACCGTTCAGTGCAAACTCCTTCTCTGGCGCCAGATCATACTTCAGGTCATCTTGTGTACCTCGAAAGTGTGGTCTATGGCATCTGGCGCAGCACTTACGGCGTAATGTCACAGACTGCGCGGCCCCTCCCGCCGGAGTTTCGAGTCCTCCCTCGGTTATGTGTGTGTAGCACTAACAAGACTATAGCTTCTCCAAAACAGTTTTCTGTTTCATCTCAGGCGCTGGCAGAAACGTCCTCAATACACATATAACAGACGTTTTAGGCCAACTGACCATCTACACGCTCATTCTGGACAAATCCACAAAATTTTACGAAACAACACAAACTTCGTCCCACATTCTCATTCAAAACTTAGGACAAGAAAGACCAGAGGCTTCTCACAGATGGCAAAAACTAACCCTTATGTGCCATTTTAGGAACTAATATCACTCACACGAAACACCAAGCACAATCTTACACGCTGAAAACCCACACACAACCCCAATTCCTCATCTTCACGAAATCCCCTAGAGCGTTCTGAAGTCAGACTGCCACAGCCCAGTGGTACTTCATATACGACATAGCACAAGCACAGCCTTCGATCCTTCAGTAAACACTGTTGGGAAATAAATAAACGCTTCTTCTGACAACGAGCTGCTTTTGATTCACTCTGACCCACCAATCTCCAGCGGAGGACACCCGACACCGTTTCAGTATAATCTTGCCTCGCTAACAGTTATAAAAGCTGCGGTCATTACTGTTCTGCTGTGCAGGGATGTACGTCCTCTGGTGACACTGGAGGAGGCAGTCTGTTTTGATTCTGTCGCTCTACGATTCGCTTTGAAGCAGTATATCAAAGAGGTGGGCCGCGACCGCGCAGGCGCAGTGACATGTGTATGAAGCTCTGTGTCGATGTCACCGCGCAAAGCAATTTCCCGTGCGTATGGCCGCTGGGAACAGCGTTATCAATCAACGCACTGCAATTTGCTGGCCTTACTGTGCGTCAAAGGCGCCGTGCGGTGTGGCGCAGCGGAATAAATCGGTCAGTATTTCTCTTTTAGAAACAAACGCTGCTTTTAGCTATTGCCTACAGTGCATGAACTGCGTAGCGGAAGCGGTAAAACAGCAAAAACAATATTTATTCCTTCCCTTCGCAACTGGAGATCGCGCACATACACATGCGGGCATCATAGGGGAAAATCGGTTAGTATCAGACAAAGGATTGCATCGGACAAGAGATGTTTCTAAACTCAAGCCCTAACGGAAGGACCTATCGCTTCCTGCAGCGTAAACTAGGGAGAAAGAAGAGAGCTTACGGAATTTCGATTCAAAACTACAGTGCGTTTCGGGCAAGCAAGAAGTTACCTGTTGCACTTAGTTTTTCCGTACACGAACTTAATTTTGGAGTGTTGTAATTTGTTTGTTAGTGCAACAGGCGCATATGGAGCACTTACGAGAACATAGGATGAAAGTAACATGGAGGAAACCATAGAAAAACTGAAACCTCTTGACATAAAAACCAGCCAAGCGAGTGGGAAATATTCCCATCTAAGAATTACATTTGGTGATAGAATTACGATTTCATTGAAAACAAAGACATGGTTATGAAACCTGTTTTAAAAAATAGCAAACTTTTTCCGCTAACATTAATTGAAGAACAGGAAACAATACTGTATGATAAATGAAATGTTAAAAGAAAACTGAATTCGACACAAAAATTCGTGATGGTTGAGCCCATGAGAATTGTGCCAACATAGAGAGCTGAACAATCTTTGCTATATGTGTATTAAATGGTTCACTAACAGTCAAACTAACTATGATTGAGGCTTATTCAGTTCAAAAATTTAACTTAATATCTTTATTATGAATCTTTGCTTATTTGAGACAATTTTCTCCGACTTCGAAAATTAACAATGTTTAACATGAATGAGATTTTCACTCTGCAGCTGAGTGAAAATCTCATTCTGGAAACATCCCCCAGGCTGTGGCTAAGCCATGTCTCCGCAATATCCTTTCTTTCAGGAGTGCTAGTTCTGCAAGGTTCGCAGGAGAGCTTCTGTAAAGTTTGGAAGGTAGGAGACGAGGTACTGGCAGAAGTAAGGCTGTGAGTACCGGGCGTGAGTCGTGCTTCGGTAGTTCAGTTTGTAGAGGACTTGCCCGCGAAAGGCAAAGGTCCCGAGTTCGAGTCTCGGTCGGGCATACAGTTTCAATCTACCAGGAAGTTTCAATGTTTAACTTGTAATTAACTCAGTTTAATGTTCATAATCATGTATGATCCAACCAAAACTGTTTGGTGACAAAAGTAATTATTTTACACCTTACAGTTTCATGTCCGACACAATCATCCAAAAAATCCAAAGAGTGAAAAAATATAAAAATCAAGGAATATTTATTATTAGAACATTAAGTTTTATAATTCTATTAAGTAACATGTCATAGTAGTGAATAGTATGATGAATGTTTCTATACAAACCTCGGAAAAAAATGAAATTTAGAAAAAGCTGTTATGTCTGATACAATTCGATCTTCCACTGATGAACATACATCATCGTTTCCCTAAAAAACCTTGTTAACGTTCGACACCTTAACGAGACTATGTGATGAGTTTTAAGCAGTATACCTTGAAGAGGTGTGTGCCTTTCGGGTATTCTTATTATCTCGTTAGGAGAATAAACAAATAGCAGACTCTTGAGTTTGCGGCAGAGTGGCGTCTTCTTACTTCTATTACTAGGGAAGGTATGACCAGTGGCCTCGTGTTTAGTGTTCCTAAAGACAGTCACGTTTATTCTTAGAGTAAGCACAGGGGACAAAAGATTAGGTACCCCAGGAGTTATCAGCTTAATCCCTGTGAGATCACCTGTAGCCATAGTAATTTACTGAATTCGACAGGAACGGATGGGTCCACATGTTTCTTTAGGTAATGCCGCGATTAGACTCATCGAAAGTGGTACACAGAATGTTAAAGCTAGAAATGTTCATCATGAAACAAGAAACAAAATCTAACGATTAGTGTTCGTGAGGTTGACGCAATTCTGAATAAAATGAAACAAGGATCCCGGAATAAATTAAACACAGAAAAACCGAGTTTGATCAATAAGACACAAATGGGTCATGTATCAGTTAAAATGTTACATCATTTAGAAATAAAAACATTAACGCAAGTTACGTCACTAGTAATTCCCTTCAGAGGAAAAAAAATTATAGCAGGCAATCATTGTAATAGATTTTACTGCTTTGGTGTTTACAAAGTTCTGTGCGGTATACGTGACACACAGTACGTTGTAGACATGCCGTAAGTCGAGTGTTCGCTTTAAGGAACATAGTACTGGAGTTGCATGTAGTAAATCCTTACTTGGACAACAGGTGCTACGGAGTATTCACTCAGCGGGGACAATGTAAGTATTTCTCATAATGTCCCTGAATGTATTTCATTAGATGCTCTAGAAGAAGTACAGTCTGCATAAAAATGGGCCCCAAGGTCTTCTAAACGAGCAAATCGATTTCAAGGAGAAAAATTTCAACGGTTTACTTGATGATTTAATGTAATGTTCTTACTCCTCTTTTGTTTTAAGCTTTCCTATTGAACCTTGTAATCTTACGACTTTGAGTAACACAGTCTCATTCTAATTATGCTTTTAACATATTGTTTTTATTTTTATACAGAACTTCTTATATAGTTATTATCGTTTCAAGAACGCCATTTCTATATAGTCTAATAGCAACGTTACAATTCTTCATTTTTCAGCGGCTACATTTGACCTATTGTTGTGAACTACTACTAACCTATGAACTCAAGGAACAATAAGGAGATGCAGTTTTAATATCCATTTATCAAAAATATAATTAGAATTATAATGAGTTACGAATGATGTTTCACATGGGTTTGAAAATTCACAATACCGCGCTATCAGAGGTGCATCGCTGAATCAAACATGTGACAGAAACGACGCTAAGGAAAGATTTATCCAGAAACTTCGGCAGGTATTTGGCAGTGATGTTTGTGTTGCCTCTGAACTAAGGTTTTTAGCTGTAGGCCTATTCAGCTGCTCTCTGAAGTTCAATGTCGCCCACACCCTAACTAGTGGACGGAATTGACGCTCGCGTTAAGTTGTCGCTACTGTGAAGGCAGCTAACGTTTATGATTAATCGAAGTTGGGATACGTTAGGAAATGTCCTTAGACATGGTCTAAAACGAAGATTCTTCTCTGGGAGCTGATTGGAACATCATGAGTGAATATTTGTGGGTTGGAAATAATAAATAAGGAATCTCCTTATTGATATAAATACATCACAGTTAGACTCCACAAAAATGTATTCGGTAGCTGCTACCAAACAGAGAGAGGGTACTGATAATACGTTACAGTGGACGTAGGCCCTGACTTATTAGCTGTGTCGAATATCTGTACATCCAGATCAGATTATTTCTTAATATAAAGTTATGCATACCCAGTGATTTTATACAGAGTGTTTCAAAAAATTCATCCTTTTCAAAGGCCTGTGTCTACAATTATGTGTAACACTTAAGGACGAAATAATTTTCGCATGATATGTCATTGTCAAGTAACAAAATTGATGAAACTCGGATCATACGTATATACAACTGCTACTTACAGTACAGTAGATAGCTGAAATAAATACCCATAGAGACGAGGAGAGACGAAGCTTTTATTTAACGATAATAATTACGCTGAAGTCACCGCCATTTATGATGGTCCTATGGAAATTGCAAAATGCGGGACATGGTTCTTAATAGGGTGTGTGTGTCCGTCACCGACGGGAATGCATGCTTTGCAACGTGCTCCCATTCTGACCACGAGTTTGGTATGAAGTTCTTGTGGTAGGGCGTTCCAGTCTTTGATTAGCACAACTGACAACTGCTCGATGGGTTCGGTAAATGTGGACGTGGTGTAATACGACTCTCTAGTGCATACCACACGTGCACCATGTGACTGGAGTCGGGGGAAGGGCAGGGCAGTCCATTCGTCGAAAATCCTGTCGTTCCAAGAGCTGCTCCACCTGCGCAGTTCGATGCCGTCTAATATTGTCATCCTTAAGAGTGAAATCAGGCCAGAATGCACGTAGCGAAAGAGTACAGTGTTACAATAACATTGGCCACTAAGTGTACTGACCTGGAGATCAGTACGCCTATACAACTTTATTCTTCCCCACACTACAAGACCTGGACGACAAGAACCACCATGTTCGACAACATTTCTGAGAGCATTAAGTGCTCCAATCTCCCGCCATATGAAGGTACGTCCAGCTTCTGCCCGTGACATCATTTTTTGTGGATGAGAACACGCGATCGCATGGAACTTCGCAGATGGAGGAACCCTTGGGAAGAGGGAATATTTGGCGAGAGAATTGGCCTACCTGTTCCCCATCGATAACGTGTGGGATGCGGAGTGAAGACATATCGCACCACCTCCACATGCTCAAAAGACCATCCAGCAGTTAACCACGCTGATGGAGGAGTGGAACACCCTCCAACATCACTCCAACCTTGTGGCCGTTACTTGAGCACGTTGCCGTCTACGGTGATCTTACACTCTATTAAGCACCTTGTTCCGGCTTTTGTAATGTCCAGGGGACCATTATCAATTGCGGTGCATTCAATGTGGTTACCGTCTCGTTTCGGATCGTGTTATTATATATTTCTTTCAGTTACCTTATGTACTGTACTTTACTGTATTGTAGTATACTACAGCAGTTCTTTCTATGTATGATCCAGGCTTCCTCCAGCTATGTTACTTATCAGTGACATATCAAGGGAAAGTTACTTTCGTTCTTTAGTTTTGCACACCAGTACACAACATTTACCTTCTACACGAATAAAGGTAGAAACTTGGGTTAGGTTTTCACTTACGCAATAAATAAATGTAAATGACGTGTGACTAGAGCCGCCCGTCGGATACATCGTTCGCCGGGTGCACGTCTTTCGATTTGACGCCACTTTGGCTATTTGCGCGTCGATGGGGATGAAATGATAATGATTAGGACTACACAACACCCAGTCCCTGAGAGGAGAAAATCTCCCACCCAGCCGGGAATCGAACCCAGGCCCTTAGGACTGACATTCTGTCGCACTGACCCCTCAGCTACCGGGGGCGGATACTTACGCAATGAAACTAAATGATTACCTTGGCACATGTTACAAGTCGCCATTTCAAGTGATTTCCGGTACAGTTCTTTATGGGGAGGCTGGCTCGCCATCTCGTTTATTACCCAAGGGGGTCGAGTTGAGATGGCAATAACAAAGCAACGAAATCTGTTTTCGTTCTGCGTTTTAACAGCTGCAACGTTCAACTGTGCGGCACCGTTTAGGTGAAGAATACGGCAATGCAGTTCTGACTGTTTAAAGCAGTCGACAATGGCACCACCACTGTATCATTTGTCTCCTGGGCTACCTGATCTCACGTTATGTAATAACTCTGAAGAACTTCGAGACCGCCTGACAGTAGCAATGAATGCAGTAACTTTAGCCGCGCTATCGAATTTGTGGAACGAGTGTAAACTATCGTTTGGATGTTTATCGTGTGGCCAGTAGATAGGTCGTGGAACATTTGTGGAAAGTAACTGGGTACTTTGACGCTAAAAGTAACTGTTAAACGTATCCCAAGCTCGTATGTGTCTGCATGTGAAACATAACCCTTGTAAAATCGGATAATTCTTTTGAAAATAAAACCTTCGAAGTCCTAGGCGCAAGTTAAAATCCACTCCAAGTTTCTGTCTTTGGAAATGGCCCCGTGAAATCAGAGGAATATTTTTGATAGTCCCTGTTTTCATGCAGTGTTTTTGCTCCTCAACCTGGTCGTTGCTCTAAGCTTTTGGCATTTAGAATATACTATTTGCTTTGCTGAAATTCGAGCGTTAATGATTGAAGAAATGAAATATATCATAATCAGTAAATGGTTAACTGCGATGATGATGGTTTCTTCGGTTTGAAGTAGCTTTGACATTCGGAGTAACTCAAAAATAAATGTAGTTAACTATATCATTGATTCCAGAAAAAAAGAGCTTCAGTAAACAGTGTCCAAGTATTAACACTAGTGTTCAGTATGTTGCTTTACTGGCTAACTATAATCTCATTATGTACTTGAATGTGCTTGAAAATTGTTCTGTTGTTCATCTAGTGTTTTATATTCTGGTATCGTTTCTGAATTTCTCTGTGAAACTTCTTCCAATGCATTTCCGAAAATAATTGCTACAGTCACTTTGCTATTGTCATTAGTGAGGATAATGTGATACTGGATTGTGAGACTGAATGTGTAAGGAAACGCAACCTTGAGGCAATGTACTTTAACTGACGGTTAGAAAGGGCCCAGTGTTAATAACACCAGTAACTATCGTGTACCGTGTGTTTCAAAATAGTTGCATTTTGGCATTAAATATTTCAAACTCTTAAGTAGCAATTATTATTGTTCTTGCATAGAGTAAACCTATTTGTTAAGTGCGTTTACAAGGGCTATGGGACGTCGAAAATAATGTATACTAAGACCACGTTCTGAGAAAAGATAGTTGGCAAGTTGTTACCGATCACGTCGGAATCACACTTGATAAATAAATGTAAATGTCGTGTGAAAAGGGCCTCCCGTCGGGTAGACCGTTCTCCGGGTGCAAGTCTTTCGATGTGACGACACTTCGGCGACTTGCGCGTCGATGGGGATGAAATGATGATGATTAGGACAACACAACACCCAGTCCCTGAGCGAAGAAAATCTCCGACCCATCCGGGAATCGAACCCGGGACCTAAGGATTGACATTCTGTCGCGCTGACCACTCAGCTACCGGGAGGAAACGTCACACTTGATGAAGCATACGAAAAATTCCAGAGTCCTCTCATCTTTGCCAAATGAGAGGCAAAACAGTTTTGTGGGAACAATGGAAGCACAGCTGACACTTCATCCACATAGATTGCATTTGACGCCATGAGACCGATATTATCTCTCAAGATAGGCCTGACGCAGGAATTGTTGGTGTGAACAGCGATTGGTATTGATGAATAAAAATAAAATATAAATAAAAGACTGCATTATTATGTATAACTTACCGTCATGAAATCCTTCAACATGTGTACCATAACATTGTACACTTATGGTACAGGGGATGGACAAAAATGTGGAACAGCCAAAATCACAACACGGTACCACTCCTAATACGGTGAAGGAAACCGTTGGTATTCGAAACAGCTCCCGTTCGTCTCGGAATTGACAAATACAGATCTTGTACGGTTGCCAAGGGAATCTTATAACATTATTCCTCAAAAACAGTGGGAAGTTAAGGTAATGATAATGGAGGTGGGTGGTGGTCACGCACCCTTCTCTCCAGAGTGGCCAGGGGGAGTGCAACAATTCATCCACGCTCTCACAAAACCAGTCCTGGATGACGCCAGTTGTACGAACAGGGGCTCCGTCATGTTGGTACACAGCATCACCACTGGGCAACAAACGTTTTACCATGCGATTGACCTCTTCAGCAAAATGGTCATATAATCCTTGACGGTAAAGCGACCTTGTCGAGTGCACAAAGTGCCCATGAAATACCACGGCACCGGTGTCCAAATCAACACCGAACCTTCGTCATCCTTCATTCTTGGGACGTACATTTGACCACAAGATGGAAGCAGTGTAAAACTAGACTCATCCGACCAAATGAGTTTCTCCCCTTGTTCCTTAGTGCTGGTTTTATGTCTTACTCATTAAGTTTTCCTCTTACTGGAGTTTACATCATTGGTGAGTAGTAGTTTTGGGATTCCAGTTCGCCCTACAATTTCCTACTTGTTTCTGTGCTGAGAGGGTTGGCTAGCGCGACATTCAGCTCTGCAGTGACGTTTGAAGCCACACCCTCTTTTCTTGTCACACTCCTCTTCAATGGCTGCCAGTCACTACGACTCACCACATCCTTTCGTCTGCGTTGTGACTTAGCGGGTGATATTTTTTCCGTTTTCCCTGTCTGTGGTACGAATCATTGATATGTGCCTCTTGGAATACCAAACACTTCGGCTAACTTGGTAACAGAAGCACCCACCATACGAGCGTCAACAGTTTCCCCACGTTCGAATTCACTTAGCTCCGACGTAATGCACTTACAGCTACAAAGAACACTATTCTGGCCTCAACGACAACGTATACAGGATATTGCACAGGTGCCGCTTGCGGTCAAATACAATAGCTCAACTTGTAGGCTTGGCTAGCCACCGGCATTTATATTCGAGCATGCATTTTTGGCGATGTTCAGATATTTTCGTCCAACTTCTGTGCCGAGAGGCTTTTTGATGAACAGTTCAATTTAAAGAAGCGCGTTAGGCAAACTTATGTACGAATCACCAGTAACTAGAAACCGAAAGATGATCACCAGTTGGGCTATAACTTGTATACAGTGTCTAATATTTGTATCATTTTAGCAGTTCTCCGATCAGTTGCTTTTACGAGCTATTCTAGTAAGATTCTGGGAAAGGTATGTATGCAACACCAGTTCTCGAATTGAATTTTCTAAAGCATTCCGTTTACTTAAAAATAATAAAAAGACGCATTCACGAAGCCCAATTTCTCTTATTCTTTTATATTCCATTGTGTGATGTAAAAGAAGAGCCACAATCGTCTCCACCGTTATGTAGCAGTGGTGGAGCCACGCGTAAATGCTTCTGGCGGGTGACCAAAAAGTCAGTATAAATTTGAGATCTTAATAAACCACGGAATAATGTAGATAGAGAGGTAAAAATTGACACACATGCTTGGAATGACATGAGGTTTTATTAGAACAAAAAAAAACAAAGTTTACAAAATGTTCGACAGATGGCGCTGGACATCAATACGTCAATGACTGCGCATGACAATCGTGTATAAAAGGAGCTGTAATGAGAGAGAGAATCAGATGCGCCAGCAGTCGCAGCATGTTGACGTTGCCTGAAAAGGCGCTTTTAGTGAAGCTGTATTATCAGAATGGGGAATGTGCTAGTTCAGCGTTACGATCCTATTGCAATAGGAAGGGGTTCAAATGGTTCAAATGGCTCTGAGCACTATGGGACTTAACATCTGTGGTCATCAGTCCCCTAGAACTTAGAACTACTTAAACCTAGCTAACCTAAGGACATCACACACATTCATGCCCGAGGCAGGATTCGAACCTGCGACCGTAGCAGTCGCGCGGTTCCGGACTGAGCGCCTAGAACCGCTAGACCACCGCGGCCGGTATAGGAAGGGGATTCGAACGGGTAAAGGTCCGTTGACAAATGCAGATATGGCGAGAATGATTTCGAAGTTCGAAGCCACGGGTTGTTTAGACGATAGACCCCGTAGTGGCCGACCGAGCACAACGCGTAATGCTGCTGAGACAGTTCAGGAAGAAATGAAGACTGTAGCGGGTTCGTCTATGCACAGGGAAGTCAGCGCTCGTACAGTCGCACATCGCACCGACATTCCATACACTACCGTTTGGTTGGCACTGAGGCGTACTCTCCGACGCTATCCGTACAAAATCCATCGGCATCATGAACTGTTACCTGGCGATTTAGTGAAGCGGTGGGCATTTGCGGTGTGAGCGTTTCAAAAGATGGCGGAAGATGACGATTGGTTGAGTAACGTGTTGTGGACCGACGAAGCTCATTTCACGCTCCGAGGGTCTATTAACGCCCACAACTGCAGAAATTGGGCTACCTAAAATCCTAGAACTGTAGTGGAAACTCCATTGCAGAACGAGAAAGTTACGGCGTGGGTTGGATTTACCACATCTACCGTTATCGGGCCTTTTTTCTTCGAGAAAATGCGTGATTCTGGTTTTGTAACTGCTGCCGTGACGAGTGAGAGGTACGCCGATATGTTACAGAATCGCATCATCCCCAGCCTGACTGATAAACACCTGCTGGAACGTACGATGTTTATGCAGGATGGCACTCCACCCCATACTGCTAGACGTGTGAAAGATTTCTTGCGTGCGGCTGGTCCCGGCGGGGGTTTGAGTCCTCCCGCGGGCATGGGTGTGTGTGTTTGTCCTTAGGATAATTTAGGTTAAGTAGTGTGTAAGCTTAGGGACTGATGACCTTAGCAGTTAAGTCCCAAAAGATTTCACACACATTTGAACATTTTTTTTATCTCTTGCGCTTGTCGTTTGGTGGTGGTCGAGTGCTCAGCCGCCACTTTCGTCATGTTTGGCCTCGCAGGTCCCCAGACCTCAGTCCGTGTGGTTATTGGCTTTGGGGTCACCTGAAGTCGCAAGTGTATCGTGATTGACCGACATCTCTAGGGATGCTGAAAGACAACATCCGACGCCAATGCCTCGCCATAACTCCGGACATGCTTTACAGTGTTGTTCACAACATTATTCCTCGACAACAGCTGTTGTCGAGGAATAATGGTGGACATATTGAGCATTTCCTGTAAAGAACATCATCTTTGCTTTCTCTTACTTTGTTATGGTAATTATTGCTGTTCTGATCAGGTGAAGCGCCATCTGTCGGACATTTTTTGAACTTTTGTATTTTTTTGGTTCTAATAAAACCCCATGTCATTCCAAGCGTGCGTGGCAATTTCTACCTCTCTATCTACATTATTCAGTCATGTATTCAGTTTCGAAACTTATACTGATTTTTTTGATCACTCGGTATTTCTGGGCAACAGTGGCCTGTAATGTACATGTGGCTGCAACTCGCGTGTCGCAAAAGTTTCCAGAAAAAATTGTCAGGATATTCAGAATGTGGCAGACTGGTATGGCCAAACTTCCACGACACGTTCCTGATAGAAAAAGAAAATGTATTATATGGACACGGGTCCAGAAACGGTTTTTCCATGTTGAAGCTCATTTTGTATTTGTCTTCATGATCACATTAATCATGGGAAACACAACTGCTTTCAATCATATTTAATAGAGTGCAAAAGGTTCTGCTAAATAATTAAATCAATCCTGGAAGTAGAAAAACTATTGGTGAAAAGGGAGAAATTATGGATGGAATCCCTCAAGGTTCAATTTTGGGTCCCCTCATATTCTTTACTATGCACTGTCGGGAATTCTCACGATATTGTATAATAAAGTCACTGATAAAGGTTTTATGTCAACGTTTGGGCTGGCGTTGTTGGTGTTCTTTTCTTAGGGACTCGCGTTGTTCCACCCGTGCCTAACGGTGTAACGTACGACGCTTTCCTAGAGAATACTGTACATTTGCTGCCAGAATAACTGCATTTGCGAGTACGACGAAAGATGTATTTCATGCACGATGGAGCTCCTCCTCATTTCAGTGTTAACTTTCGTAGACGTCTAACAGATGCAGTGACAAACCAATAGGTAGAGATGGACCAGCCCACAGCCTTCATGCATTCCGTATCTGAATCCATTAGAATATTATTTGTCTATTTGTGGGGGATACTTCAAAGCTATTGTGCTTGGAATGCCGGTACAAGATCCACAGATTCTTCGTGCCCATATTGTGGATGGCTGTGAAACAATATGCTTCTCTTCAGGGATACATCAGCGAGTCAGGAATTCAATGAGACGGCAGGTTGATCCATGTATCCTTACTAACGGAGAACAATCTGAATATTTAATGCAGGGATGTGATCCATACTGTGTTCATACGTCCTTTTCGTGTGTGTTTCCCACGATTAATGTGTTGAAGGGTTGTGGAAACTGAGTACTAACATGCAAATGAAGTGTTTCCGGACGTGCTTCCATACAACGAATTTTCTTTTCTACGTGTGAGGAACGTTGCCTGAAATTTTGGCCGTACATATTTGTCACAAGCTGTATTGTCGGCAATACGCAATTTTTAGGTTGTGAATTACTTTTTTAGCACTTGCGATTTATTCGTGTTGCATATTAATTGAATTCGGCATAACCAAGTGATTTAGTTTGACCGGCTGCGCAGCCGATCGTATTTTATTACAATTTACCATCTTTCTTTTACCTCATTCAATCTTTCTTGGGTATTTTCCTCTCTGTGTGTGGTATATGAATTAAACTTTATTGTATGACACCCTTTTCAGTAGTATATATAATGGTGGTTATATGTGTAGGTAACTAGCTGTACACTTTCCCTCGAAAGTTATGCCGAAACTCCCGCATTGTATTAAGAACTCTTAGGCACATGCAAGTGCAGTCAGCTGCATTGCTTATTATGTCGTCTAGTGCAGGGTAGCTGAAATCTTTTCTGTGTTGCGTTTTTAATAACATCATGTTTACTTGAGTGGTACGGGGTGATACATTTCTGAACAGGTCTTGAGGAAAAAAGTCGATTACTGAATTAAAGAAAACAGAAGAGTGCTATTTAAAGAAGATGTTCTGCCGTACATATCGTCGTAATGAACGAAGTTACATGAAAGGGAATCACAGTGGTTCATATACTCACAGTAGCTAAACAACATTTGCTTGATTTTTTTTTTTTTAAATTTTGCTTCTGGAGTGTGCAAACGCATAAGTCCCCATAGTTACGATGCATCTAAACTGTCGCGTACGCCTCTGCCGTTGGCGCTGTCGACCGTGGCGCCTCATAAAAGAAGCTGCATGCCGTCTGCCACGGGGTGACAACGGTCTCTCTCTTTCGCCATCACTTGGAAACCTGGAGACACTATCGGCGGACTCCACCCCGCTGGAGCCCTGACTGGACATGTTTGTCGCTTATGCTCTTTGATCCTGGTGTTGATGACTGGACGATCCATCAACACCAGGATCAAAGAGCATAAGCGACATTGCACGTTGGGGCATGTGGAGAAATTGGCCGTGGCAGAGCACGCACTGAATGAGACCGACCACGTAATAAAATTCGCCGACACGGAAGTTCTGGCTGTAGAGAAGCATTATCACACGCGCTTGTTCAGAGAAGCTATAGAAATACAAAAACACGCGAATAGTCTGAACAAGAAAGAGGAAAGCCTTAAGGTAAACGGATCCTGGCTTCCCGTACTGCAGCGAACGACCGTCGCAGGTAGCAAGAGGAGAACCGCACCGGAAATGACCGCGGAGAAGCCCTCGGACGTTGGCGCGCCAGGTACATATAGTCTGCGCCCGCGAGCTCGGCTCCAGTTCACCACCGGCAATGGGGGGTGAAGCTTTGACAACGCCAGCCACTCGTGCTGGTGAAACGTCAGAAAAATCATTAGATGAACGTCGGCCGAAGAACCCGAGACAGAAGCCAATAGGCAGTTTGTCAACAAGTGGCCACGAAAGCCTTAACAATTTTTCACTTGAACCATCTTGCGTAACATGAAGAAAAAAGTATTTGGTGTAATCAAGATAAATGGAACACACTGTATGTGTAACAAACTGTGTGCATGCCAGAATGTAAAATCTGGCGACGAGCAAATCTGGGCATGTGGCTCAAAAAGTTTTAATTACTACCCAGCAAAAATAAAGTTACGTAATTAATTTTTTGTTCGATTATGGGTATGTATCTTTACTAGTAATGCACAGTGAAATCTTCCATGCCACAGTACCGTAGCAAGCCTCTGGAGGATCCGAAACAAAACGAGGCAGTGCAATGGTAAAGCGAAGATCTGCCGTGCTATTGTTTAGGCTCCTGTGGAGGTTTGGTACGGTACTGTGGCGTGAAGACTTTAATGTTGACAAACAAATAAAAAACTAGTTTTTTTCCGGATGCCAATTAAAACTCTACACATACCCGTCGTACAACTTGAGGTGAATGGGACCAAGTCAGTGTTTCAGTGGTGGTGGTGGTGGAAGGGTACTGACCTGACCCGACCTGCTTGGCGGGCGAGGGGAAGGGCCGGCGCTCGACCTGCGGTGAGTGTCCCGGCTGGCCGCCGGGCTGCGGGGGCGGCCCGCCGCCCACGCGGTGCTGGCGCCACTCCAGCTCTCGCTCCCAGCGCAGCTCCTCGCGCCGCTCGCCCGCCACCTTCTCCAGCTCCTTGAGCGACGCGGGCGACACGTCGGAGTGGCGGCGCAGCTCCGGGGACCGCGGCGGCGCCAGCCCGCTGCCGCCACCTGCGAACCAGTCGCGAGCTCATACCCACTTGTCCTATACAATCCACAGGGTAGAAGGGAACTACTTGCCTACTGTAAATATGTAATAACTTTAAGGGGGGTAGGACGTCAAACGGGTCGACTTAGAGCAGGAGAGGCACCACAGGACATTTTAATTTCCACTGTCTATACTTTTACAAGTAAATTCATAAAACTTTGTCAGCATGACCATGAGGGATTCAGGATTCACAGTCATAGCAGCGGAAGTTCAAAAACATAACAAAATAAATTTTTTTACATTTGAAATTTCATCATTTTTTCATTTACTATTGGCTGCATTTGTTGCTATAGGTACACTTTTCTTCATAAGTAACAGATACTGTTCGATGAATTTTGTACAGCATCCAAACCATACTTACAGGTGTCTGAAACTGTAGAATCTATTTAAATTATGAAAAAATGAATGAGCTGTAACGTTTTAAACTTTATGTTTAGAAAAAAAATCAAATTTTGTAGTTAATTATCTAAATTTTTACCGAAGTTTTTAATAGATTTGGAAAATTCTAGAGTTTCATACGCCTGTAAGTATAGTTTGTATGCTGTGCAAAATTCATCAAAGTATCTCTCTTACTTGTGAAGAAAAATGTACCTATAGCAACAAATGCAGCCAACAGTAAGTGAAAAAATGATGAAATTTCATATCTAAAAAAAATTATTTTGTTCTGTTTTTGAACTTCCACTGTTATGAGTGTGAATGTTGCATCCTTCCTGGTAGTGCTGACAAAGCTTTATGAATTTATTTGTAAAAGTATAGGCACTGGGAATTAAAATGTCCTGTGGTGCCTCTCCTGCTCCAATTTGGACCGTTTGACGTCCTACCCCCCTTAATAAACACGAATGTCCGAGAGTGTTCAATAAGTATTACAACACCTTTTTTTATGAAAGTAGCTAGGTTCACTGTGTATTCCAATCCATCATATTATTCCTCACTCATTTGGTTACAAAACCCTATTTGTCAACATAATATCCGTTCAGTGCGATGGCGTTACACTGCCTTACTCGGAGGGCTTATATGATCGCAAGGCACCACTCTAATGCTTCGACCTCAGAGCCGATGCCTTGCTGCATCAACAGCCTCTCCATCATCCACGTGCTGTTTCCCACGAAGAGCATCCTTTATTAGGGAAAAGAAATGGAAGTCGCTAGGTGCGAGATCCTGGCTGTAGGATGGATGTGGTTGGTTGGTATGTTGATTTGGGATAGGGGACCAAACAGCGACGTCATCGGTCCCTTCGGATTAGGGAAGGATGGGGAAGGAAGTCGGCCGTACCCTTTCAAAGGAACCATCCCGGAAATTCCCTGAAGAGATTTAGGGGAACCGCGGTAAACCTAAATCAGGATGACAGGACGCGGGTTTGAACCGTCGTCGTTCGGAATACGAGTCCAGTGAGCTAAACGCTGCGCTACCTCGCTCGGTGATGGATGAGGAAGAACAGTCGAATGAAGTTTGGTGAGCGCTTCTCGCGGACTTGCCTTGTCACAGAGAAGAAGTTCGTTTGTGTTTCTGTGGCGACTAATGCGGTGAAGTCATTTCTTCAATTTCCTGACAGTGTGAGCGGCCGGCCAGCATGCGGAACATTATTGAGATGATGAAAGACACCTCGCCCAACGACGCACCATTCCTTTCTTCACTTCCAGGTCTCTATCCTTATTCTTTAAGCCCTAATGAACATCCGTGATGCTCTGACATTCCGCCAAAAGAAACTTGATGAAAGCTGTGTGCTTGGACCGCACATACGCCATTTTACAGGTTACTACAGCGCCGCTACCTATCTGAACTTAATAAACTATAGGGGCTGAAGCCGGAAAATTCCACTATGTTTCACAAGGTCGGCATCTTTTCAACCGAAGCTGGCCGAAAAGAAAAGTATTGCGTTACTTATCGAACGTCCGTGCATCTGTTTCGATACCTCTTTGCACCACTAGAAACATGTCTTTCTTTATAGGCATCTGTCAGCCCACATGATGGCTCAGTTTAAGCGCAGCAATTCAGTACCTTTCTCATTTAATAAATTCTTCAGTCCTAAAAGTAACTTATTGTGCATATAGAAGCTGTTATTGGTATAGGTACAGATATTTTGGTCATTGGTAGCTCAGTATGTGCCCACTTTAGTGTTTTAGGTTTTTACTGTACGTTTAACAGTCTTCCCGAAAATACGCCACATAATATACTACCAGATGTTTTCTGCACGGTCGTAACTGTGCCGCGAAGTGGACTCGCGAAGTGGACAACGCACTTGTGCCACGCCTGCTCCTGCTTGTAGGTACTAACCAAAATAAAATATATTACTCAGAATAGCTATAATTATTATTGTGCAAATGAAGTAAATATTCATGTAATGTTATTCAGTACATAATCCTCAGTCATGAACAGAAATATCTGCACTTCCGTCCCAACACACACAATATTTGATTAATTGTTGCAGCCCTCACTGTTCAAATTGTAATACGACTATGGAAAAATATTGAAAAATAGCACTGTAAAAATGTTATAGATGAAAATCTGGCGAAATCAAGGAATTCCGTAATGTAATCAGTGTCCATGTTGACAATAATATCGCTGAGCGCAGGCACAATATCAGGGAGAGAGTGGAAAGAGAGAGTTACTATTCTTGTGTGCTGAAGTACGGACGGAAGGTTGGGAGCACTAATGCATGATGGCGATCGCCTTCGAAATGGTGTCATAAGCATAACAACGCATTGTGCAGATGTGGGAGACCATATATCTGCGCATAGACAAGGTATATGTGAATAATTGTTAAATGAAGAGTTTTCTGTGGCCGAATATTATTAACAGCCGCCCATTGTTAAAGAAGAACCTGTTGTCAATAACGGACATTAGAAAATGTATGACGACGCGCCACCAGCAGCTCGCCATAAAGTAAGACTAAGCTATAGATATATAGGTTTTTAGTTATGTACTCGACTTGCCCAAGGGACCAACACAAAACGCGTTTACTTCAGCGTAATTATTGTCTTTGGGTAAAAGTGCCATTTCTCTTCGTCCCATTGCGCAACCAGCTGCAGGAAGGACTAGACGTGGACTGCAGTGGGGTTTTATAGTTAGTGCCCAAGGTAGAAGAAACAAAGTACACACACCTTATATCCAATTGGTAGTACGCATAGACTTATTATTAGGCGGCTATTCCTACAAGAATATGAGTAATGAAACGGTATAAGAAAATTGTGAGGACGTCACAACTTTTGTAGTATAGAACTGGACTAAAAATGAAAACCTCCAGAGCAATTTTGTCTCTCTACGTCATGCGGCTTTAAAAGATACCATGACATAGTTTAAAATGTAATTCATCTTTATACTTCTTCTATAAAATTAATTAGATGGATTACAGGGACCACCGGTTCATCGTGACCATTCGTGGATTAATACAATAGCACTGTGCCTAAATATTATCAAAGTAATACTGTGCGCGAAGTATTGGCAAACAGAAATGCCAGCCACTGTTTAGTTGTGTTACGCAAAGCATTGACGCATACAGATGTCTTGCCTGTGGCAGCGCTCCGCTTGTAGGAGTACAGGGATGCACACTGCTACTACTTCGCCTGTCTGTTTATTGGCTACAAATGCGTAACAGAGGGTTAGAATATACTGAATAAAAGTAAGTGCACTTAACTCTAAATTAGACGTGAAGATATAGTACTTGAAGAATTGTTATTTTGCTCAGGGCAGCAGCAATTTCAGACGGCGTCGACTAAATAATGATTAAGAAAGGATTGTATTATGCCAACTGAAAATTGGCAAGAACTCGATACACATCTTGACATAAATAAAGTTATACAGGAAGAGAAAGAGACAGTAAGATCTCGTACCGTTACTCTCAAATAGCTTTTAAATGTGTAACGCTGTAATATAAGGTATTGGGGACATAAGCGCAGATATTGTGATCATTGGCACCTTAATATGCACCTAATTCCGTCCATTAGTTGCTTTTTCACTGCGTCTAACAGTCTTCACGCAAAAACGCCACATAATAAATTACCTGATGTTTTCCGCTCGGTCGTAACTACATAACTAAGTGTATTGTGACTGTCATTAAGGACTTACCATTCTGCGTCCACACTTCAATACTTGACCTGCTGGCTAGTGGAAAATAAGTACTACCGGCTTGCGCTAGCCAGTAGCACTTGGAGGTACTAACCAACGTAAAAACATACTACTCCTGATAGCAATAATTATTAGTAAATACTGATGTAATGTCGTTCAGTACACCGTGTCCAGTCACCGATAAAAATATCTACACTTATACCTCTAACACACTGTATGGCTGAACCGTAAGCAAGTCCACAGAATACAGCAAAGTAAAGGCATTGTGTCATCTGAGATCCAGTTAGGATATAATTGTCCCAACAACCAATTAGTTATACGAACCCAGATTTCTTTTACGAGCACTGACTGCAAAACGCAGGGTGTTCTGTCTGCAGACCACTGAATACGATTAATGAAAATTCTGTGTGTGTAGTATGGTTTTAGTAAGTTAGCGAAATGGAAGCAACGTGAATGAGAAACATATTTCATTCCCCCTTGACAGTGCAAAATAAAAAGGTCTTGGTTACGAAATTATTTAATATCAGTGACGCGTTTCACCCTTTTGGGGTATCATTAGATTGTGTAAAAATAGCTGTACACGTAAACCATCAGATATAAGGCCACATACACAGGAAAACTGACTTAACAGTAACTGGATATGCAATCCATCAGGTATAAAACCATATGAAATGGAAGGTGGACTTTGAGCACACCAGCAAATTCAGCCGAATCACTACAAAACTGCGTCATGCTTACAAAATAAACGCGGTGTGAGCAGCACACAGTACACTTTCCGTTTGGCGTACACAGAATAAATATTGCTGCCAATATTCGTGTGCACGAAAACGGACAGTATGCCGTGTGCTGCTCGTTTTTTTAATCAGTCTTCTGATTAGTTTGAAATGTCCCGTCACGATTTCACCTCCTGTGCCAATCTCATCTCGGAGTAGCACTTCTGACCTACGTACTCACTTATTTGCTGGATGTCTCCCAATCTGGGTCCTCCTCTACAGTTTTTACTCTCTAGAGATCCCTCTAATACCATGAAAGTTATTCTCAGACATCTTAACTAATGGCCTACCATCCTGTTCCTTCTTCTTGTCAGTGTTTTTCTTATATTCCTGTTCTCACTGATTCTGCCGAGAACCTCCTCGTTCCTTACCTCATCAGTCCACCTAATTTTCAACATTCTTCAGTAGCACCACATCTCAAATGCTTTGATTCTCTTCTGTTCTGGTTTTCCCTCAGTTCATGTCTCACAACCATACAACGTTGTGCTCAAGATGTAATTCTCAGAAATTTATCCCTCGAATTAAATTCTGTGTTTTTTGCCCAGCAATGCCCTTTTTGATACATGCTAGTCTGCTTTTGATGTTCTCCTTGCTCCGTCCGTCAAGGATTATTTTGCTGCCTAGGTGGCAGAATTCCGTAACTTCATCTACTTCGTGATCCCCAATCCTGTTGTTTAGTTCCTCACTGTTCTCATTTCTCCTACTTCTCATTACTTTCTTTTTCTTGCATTTAATCTCAGTCCATGTTTTGTACTCATTAGTTTGTTTATTTTATTTAGCAGATCCCGTAATTCTTCTTCACTTTCACTGAGGACAGCAATGTCATCAAAGAATCGTATCATTAATACCTTGTCACGCTGAATTTGAATTCTACTCTTAAACCTTTCCTTTATTTCCGTCATTTCTTCTTCGATGTACATACTGAACAGTAGGGGCGAAAGGCTACATCCCTGTCTTACACCCTTTTTAATCTGATCACTTCGTATTTGGTGTTCCACTCTTATCAATAACTCTTAGTTTTATATATTGCATATCGCCTGTTTCCCCTATAGCTTTACCCTATTTTTCTCAAGATTTCGAAAGTCTTTAAGCATTTTACATAGTCGAACGCTGTTACCAGGTCGACAAATCCTATGAACGTGTATTTTTTTACTTAATCTTGCTTCCATTATCATCCGCATCGCCAGCATTGCGTCTCTGGTGTCTTTTTCTTTTCTAAAGGAAAACTGATGGACATCTAATATACCCTGAATTCTGTTTCCCATTCTTCCGTTAAGTTGTCCCATATCAAAAACTAGGATGCATGAGGTGTCCAGCGGGTCGTACAATAATGCTCCTCGGTTTTTGCAATCTTCGGAATTGTGTGCATGACATTTTTCCGAACGTCGAATGGTCTATCACTAAAAGCATAAATTCTACACACCAATGTGAATAGTCGATTTTTTTGCCACTTCCCCCAATGATTTTAGAAACATTGATGAAATATTATCTATGCTTTCTGCTATATTTGAGTTTAAGTTGTCCAGAGCTTTTTAAAATCCTGATTCTAATACTAGATCCCTTGTCTCATCTGTATCGACTCGCGTTTCTTCTTCTATCATGTCATGAGACAAGTCCTCCCCCTCATAGAGGTCTTCAATGTATTTTTTCCACCTATCCGCTCTCTCCGCCACATTTAACGGTGGCAAACCCATTGTATTCTTAATGATCCGCCTTTACTTTTAGTTTCAGCGAAGATTGTTTTGACTTTCTTATATGCTGAGTCAATCATTTAGTTTGCGATTTGTTCACATTTTTCATGCAGCCATTTCGCCTTAGATTCCCTGCACTTCATATCTATTTCATTCCTTAGGGACTCGTATGTTTGTATTCCTGAATTTCTCTGAACATTTTTGTACTTCCTACTTTCATCGATGAGCTGAATTATTTCATCTGTTACCAATGGTTTCTTCGCAGTTACTCTTTTTTGTACGGACGGTTGTCTTTCCAACTTTTGTGATTGCTCTTTTTAGAGATGCCCATTCCTCTTCAACTGAACTGCCTACTGAGCTACTCATTATTGAAGTATCTATAGACACAGAGAACTTCAAGTGTACCTCTTCATTGCTTAGTACTACCGTATCCCACTTCTTTGCTTAAATTTCAGCCTACTCTTTATCACATCTAATTGCGATCTGGGTACGCCTTACAATCTAATATCTGATTTAAGAATCTCTCACCATTACGTAATCTAACTGAAGTGTTCCCTCCTCTTGTGTTTCTTGTACAGAGTTCTTGCTATACTAGCTGAAATTTATTGTAGAACTCAATTAATCTTTCTCCTCTCACTCCTAGAACCAAGAGCATGTTCTCCCGTAAGCCTTTGTTCTACTCCTTCCCCTACAACTGCATTCCAGTCCCCCATGACCATTCGATTTTCATCTCCCTTTCCGTACTGAATTATCGGTTCAATATCCTCATATAATTTCCTACCTCTTCATCTTCCGTTGCAGCCGGCTGGAGTGGCCGTGCGGTTCTAGGCACTACAGTCCGGAGCCGAGCGACCGCTACGGTCGCAGGTTCGAATCCTGCCTCGGGCATGGATGTATGTGATGTCGTGAGGTTAGTTAGGTTTAATTAGTTCTAAGTTCTAGGCGACTGATGACCTCAGAAGTTAAGTCGCATAG
Source organism: Schistocerca nitens (assembly GCF_023898315.1). Lineage (NCBI taxonomy): Eukaryota > Metazoa > Arthropoda > Insecta > Orthoptera > Acrididae > Schistocerca > Schistocerca nitens. Next base: position 439,534,263 of record NC_064617.1, on the reverse strand, counting down.
TGCTCAGAGCCATTTGCACCATTTGAACCATCCGTTGCAAGGTCGGTACCAGTACATGAACTACAGTGGTCGCTGTTGGTTTGCTGTCGATTCAGATGCGGCTCTCACTGCGGCTCACAGCGCGTGAATTTGTAAGCTTGGTGCTATTTTGTACTGCTATGGCGAAGACCGCTGGTGTGTTCACGGTCCATCTTGCATTTTATACGAGGGTGAATCAGAAAGTCTTTACCTGTACTTTTTACTAGCCAAAGTAAGGCACACACAGGTAATGACAAATATACGTCCTATTCTAAGTACCTTACACTACTTTTCCACATAGCCCCCACACCCGAGCACAGATCTGTTCCATCGGAGCACTAAATTTGTGATGTCTTGCGGTAGAATTCGTCCAGCTCATTATGGAACCACCGTCGAGTTGCTGTCTTGGCTTCATCGTTACTTGTGGATCACTGTCCCGCCAGGAACTTCAGCCATCCGAAAACGTGGAAATCACTGGCGGTGAAGCCTATACTATAAGATGGGTGGTCCAGAACCTCCCAGTCAAATGCACGGAGCTTGTCGGCAGTTCTGATTTCCACATGGGGTCTCACAATGTCGTGGAGCAGAATCAGATTGTCCACGTGGAGAATCCCTCGGCTCCTTCGACTGATAGCAGCCCTCAGAAGTGTGGAACAATAACTACCGGCATTGGTGGTTACACCTTGTGGTATGAGATCCAGCAGGAGCGATCCACAGCTACCCCATAAGGCCATTAACATCACTTTCCCAACAGATGTTGCTGAAAAGATTTTTTATTTTTTTTAATTTTTTATTTTATTTTATTTTATGTTATTTTATTTTATTTCATTTTATTTATTTATTTATTTTTTTTGTCACGGGCGAACCCGGATGTTTCCACACAGTGCTCTGCTGCTCGGATTCCTGTGTGAAATGCAGTATCCACGCTTCATCGCCAGCATCGCCAGTAACAATACGGCCCAAAAAACGTTCACCCTCCTTCGAGTACCATTCCAGACGATTCATTGAAGACATCATTCTTCTAAGCTTCTAAGTGGTAAGTTCTTAAGAGACAAAACTGCTGAGGTGATCGGTCCATAGGCTTACACACTACTTGCTCTAACTTAAACTAATTTACGCTAAGGACAACACACACACCCATGCCCGAAGGAGGACTCGAACCTCCGACAGGGGGATCGCCAGACCGCGCGGCTACCCTGCGCGGCAAGACATCATTCGCTTGCATTTCATCATGGCATCCAACTGCTTAGGCATGCACAGATATGAAACCTTCCGGTACCGTAAGGACCAGTGAACAATGTCATAAACACTCCAGTATGATACCCCAAGCTCCCGGGTAATGGCCGTATGAGCACACGCCGATCTGCTTTCATCATTGTATCCACGCGAAGAACGCGGCTTCTCCGACCGGTCATTGTCATACAAGCAAGCCTTCACGGCTTTGTCGAACTCTTGATACCACCACCTCAAAGGTCTCAAAGTAAGACAGTTTTCCCCATTTGTGGGCTCCACTTCCCTGTAGATCTTTATGGGCTTTCGTCTCTTGCTCAGCAGAAAACTATCACACTTCGTTGTTCTAAGGCGCGTGGACGTGTGAAGCACTTTAACAAGTGACAGCATGGCCTTACGGCAGAGCTACCGGCAGATAAGGCCGGCACGAATCAAGAATGCTCCAACGCTGGGAATGAATATGTTGACTTCGTATTTACAGCCGTAATTTGGCTAAAAGAAATGGGGCAAAGACTTTGTGACATGGCCTCTTATGTGTTTATGACAGATGAATTACATGTACAGTTACTGTTACACCGATTTTCCGTTTCAGGTGGCTTTATGACGGATGGGTTACATATCCAGCTATTTTAACGCAATCTGATGACGCCCCAAAAGGGTGAAACGAGTAATTGCTATTAAATAATTACTCAACTGAGACTGTTTTTATACTGGAGTCAATGCGAATGAATTCAGGACTATGACGTAAGAAGTTAGAGTGAGCACTTGGATAGCTGCAGTTCAGCTAAGTAATTTGCTTACGCGATAATTTTCTTTTCGTGGTAGGTTATTGCATACTGGTCTATGGCTGAAAATGGTAGCTATGAATTGGTATCAGTCGGTAGTTTTTCTTGATTTATGTCGATGATCTGCCACTAAGCGTGACGGATGACTGAAAAAAAAAATTGCCGGTGACGCAAGCGTTATTGTGAAAGACGTAGTACGGACAACAAGAAATCTACACTACTGGCCATTAAAATTGCAACACCACGAAGATGACGTGCTACAGACACCATATTTAACCGACAGGAAGAAGATGCTGTGATATGTAAATGATTAGCTTCTCAGAGCATTCACAGAGGGTTGGCGCCGGTGTTGACATGAGGAAAGTTTCCAACCGATTTCTCATACACAAACAGCAGACGACCGGCGTTGCCTTGTGAAACGTTGTTGTGATGCCTCGTGTAAGGACGAGAAATGCGTACCATCACGTTTCCGACTTTGATAAAGGTCGGATTGTAGCCTATCGCGATTGCAGTTTATGGTATCGTGACATTGCTGCCCGCGTTGGTCGAGATCCAATGAATGTTAGGAGAATATGGAATCGGTGGGTTCAGGAGGGTAATACGGAACGCCGTGCTGCATCCCAACGGCCTCGAATCACTAGAAGTTGAGATGACAGGCATCTTATACGCATGGCTGGAACGGATCGTGCAGCCACGTCTCAATCCCTGAGTCAACATATGGGGACGTTTGCAAGACAACAACCATCAGCACGAACAGTCCGACGACATTTGCAGCAGCATGGACTATCAGCTCGGTGACCATGGCTGCGGTTACGCTTGACGCTGCATCACAGACAGGAGCTCCTGCGATGATGTACTCAACGTCATTTTTTCGGATGAATCCAGGTTCTGCTTACAGCATCATGATGGTCACATCCGTGTTTGGCGACATCGCGGTGAACGCACATTGGAAGCGTGTATTTGTCATCGCTATAGACGCGTATCACCCGGAGTAATGGTATGGGGTGCCATTGGTTATACATCTCGGTCACCTCTTGTTCGCATTGACGGCACTTTGAACAGTGGACGTAACATTTCAGATGTGTTACGACCCGTGGCTCTACCCTTCAGTCGATCCCTGCGAAACCCTACATTTCAGCAGGATAATGCTCGACTGCATGTTGCAGGTCCTGTACGGGCCTTTCTGGATACAGAAAATGTTCGACTGCTGCCCTGGCCAGCACATTCTTCAGATCTTTCACCAACTGAAAACATCTGGTCAATGGTGGCCGAGCAACTGGCTCGTCACAATACGCGAGTCACTACTCTCGATGAACTGTGATATCGTGTTGAAGCTGCATGTGCAGCTGTACCTGTACGCGCCATCCAAGTTCTGTTTGATTCAATGCCCAGGCGTATCAAGGCCGTTATTAGGGCCAGAGGTGGTTGTTCTGGGTACTGATTTCTCAGGATCTATGCACCCAAATTGCGTGAAAATGTAATCACATGTCAATTCTAGTATAATATATTTGTCCAATGAATACCCGTTTATCATCTGCATTTCTTCTTGGTGCAGCAATTTTAATGGCCAGTAGTGTAGCTGAAACTCAATACTTGCAGTTTTTGGCACAGAATTCTTGAAGGAGGGTGTGCTGAATAGTAATTTCTCCTCCTTTACATGTGAAAGTTGTAAATTTTTTAAAATAAAACGAACGTCGACAATATTTTGCACCCTTATCCCTCATGTCTACATCTTTGCAGTCCCCTACCGTTAGAGGGCTCCGAAGTATGTCTGTGCGTGAGATATAGTATACTGTACTCGAATTTAGAATTCGAAGAGTCGTCTACGTATGACACGCCTTCTGCTTCAGCATGACTGCCAGAAAAAACACGAGCGCTGCGACATCTGCAACAAGCCGTGGCTTTAGATTCAGTGTCATGATCTTCCCCCGTACAGTCCCGACTTGACCCTGTCCGATTTTCATCTATTCCCTAACTTAAAGAACACCTTCAAAGACTTCACTTTGATACTGATGAAGCAGTGCATGCAGAGGTGACGTTGTGGCTCTGTCAAGAAAGTCGAATATTGTACATTGACGGTACCAACAAACTGGTCTCTTGTTGGGATAAATGTGTTTGTTGCCATTGTGACAATGTTGAGAAACAAATATGCAGACTTGAAGCATAAAGATATAGATCTACTTACATCCTCCGAAATTTATGGTACGGTGCATAGTGGAGGGTACAACGTACCACTGCTAGTCTTTGCATTTCCTGCTCCACTCGCAGATAGAGTGAAGGAAAGAGACTGTTTAAAAGATTCGAACGAGCCCTAATTTCTCACATCTTATATCTTTGTGGTCCATACTCAATGTGTACTTTGGCGTCAGTAGAATCGTTCTGCAGTCGTCCTCAAATGCCGGTTATCCCAATTTTCGCAATAGTGCCTTCCAAAAAGAATGTCGGCTCTCCTACATTGGATTCCCATTTGAGTTCTCGAAGCATCTCCATAATACTTGAAAGCTGCTGAAACCTACCGGTAACAAATCTAGAAACCCGTCTCTGAATCGCTTCATTGTTTTCCTTGAGTGCGATCTGGTGGGGATCCCGAACACTCGAGCAGTTCTGAAGAATGTCGCACTATCGTTCTATACGCCGTATCCTTTTCCAAAAGTTCCTCAGTGAAACGAAATCGAACATTCGCCTTGCTACTACCAACTGTTGTGCTCATTCCATTTCATATCGCTTGGCAACGTTACGCGTACATATTTAATCGGTGTGACTGGATCTCGCAAAACAGTACTAATGCTGTATTAGAACCCTACAGGATTGTTTTTCGTCCTCACCTACATTACGTTTTTTTTCCATTTAGAGCAAGCTGCCATTCATTACAACAACTAGAAATTCTGTCCAAGTCATCTTCCATACTGCTACAGTCACTAACAACGACACCTTCCCGTATCACCTCAACGTCATGAGAAAACTGCTGCTCGCACATCTCTTTGTGTCACAGTTCTATGTTAAAATCTATCGCTGCGTTAGCACGAGTAAGTGTTACTAACTGTGTGCTTAACACCTTTTGTTATGTGGAGTGGATATCTGGAAGTTGTTGGTTTTTTCCTTCGTGTATAGAGTGTGGGTTGCAGCAACTACGAGGTCACAGTGCATCTTGCTGCAGTTGGGATGCAGTAGTCGCCTGCAGAGGTGAGCGTCTTGAGGATGGCCCTCTTTAATGCAAAGCTCGGCATCACCTGCGGTCAATATTCGATTTCTGGGCTCCTGTGCCAGACGGTGTGCGTCATCAATCCACGTCACAGACCGGAACACGACGCCCTCATTGCCGGCTGGCCTCCATGTTTACTCTGCCATAGCGCGGCCTGGTCATCCTCACGGCGTCGGCTGCCTTGTCCCACTACAACACGAGCGCACGAATTAATGTGTTTTCTAATTATACAGCAATGAATTGCCAAAATTCTAGCAGAAGTACCCTTACAATCCCTATTTAACGCCCTTCCGGCTTTTCGTGTTTTCTCCTTCCCTGTTTTCTGCAGCAGAATGACAACATGTACACAAATTTCTGTATTTTTGGAAACCAATTAACAGTAGGCGCGTCGTATTAAATGTCTTACTCGACGAATTTTGCTTCAAAAATCTGTATGAACACTTGTACCCATACGCATAAAGCGAAAATAATTGTTAAGTACTGTGCCGAGGATACACTGTACTCCACCATAGGCCGACCGGTTTGGCCGAACGGTTCTAGGCGCTACAGTCTAGAACCGCGCGACTGCTACGGTCGCAGGTTAGAATCCTGCCTCGGGCATGGATGTGTGTGATGTCCTTAGGTTAGTTATGTTTAAGTAGTTCTAAGTTCTAGGGGACTGATGACCTCAGCAGTTAAGTCCCATAGTGCTCAGAGCCATTTGAACCATTTACTCCACCATACACTAATGTTGCTTCTTACTGCACCCAAGATTGGAGCATGTGAAAAATAGCTGGTTCTTTATCTCGCTGTCGCCTGCGAACTTTCAGATTGTATCCTGATGAACCTTTCGTTTATGCGACAAATTTCTGTTGATCATGTAAAAAAAATTAAAATGATGAGGATGATAATTGAAACATGCGTAGTGACCGAACATTAGCAAGGGTGAAGCCAATGAAGTGATGTATCCTGCTAACAGTAGAGACTGTAGTTAATGATACACAAGCGACTCCTCCTCAATGTAGCAATCTTGGAAAGGGGTGCCAGTCACTAATATGCAACGAACATCTTATCCGTACTGAATCGGAAACTAATAGAACATGCGAAGGCGCGCCGAAAAGTAATGCCGAATTTTTTATGTGAAAACCCTTAAAGATTTTTGAATAATAATTTTTTTTAACATTCTACAACTTTATTTTTCACGTCTACGTATTTACTCGTATTTCTTAACATAGTCACCCTGGTGACGAACAAATTTCTCCAAAGAAAGATCAGATTGTTGATACCGCCACTGTAGAATGTTTGACTTTCTTGACGGAGCTACAATCGTATTTCTACTTGCACCACTTCATCATTATCAAAGGGAAGTACTCGAAAGTGTTCTTTAACTTTTGGAAAGAGTTGAAAATCGGACGCAGCCAACTCGTGACTGTAAGGGGGATGATCGATGACAGTGAACCCAAGGCGTCGGCTTGTTGGAGACGCCGTAGCTCTCGTATGTGGTCTAGTATTGTCATGATGGAAAGGAAAAAGAAATTGTATGTATTACGGTATATTGATAATTTTTACGTATGGACCGTCTGACAGCAACTGAATAAAACACAATTTTAGTGCCATACGCGTTTCGCCTTTATTTTCTGCAAGGCATGATCAGTGGCCCGGAATATGTACATATGATAGCTATTTTATTTACATTTTTGTCACTGTGCCTATAGGTTATAAACAGTTCTGGTGGTTGCTATTTCCTATTAAGTAGTAATGTTTTGAACTGTACTTACAGGTTGCGTGGACAATTTCTTACGTATTACGATCCTGTTACATTTTTGGTGTTGTTCTTCTTCTTATGAACGCCAATTTGCGGTTTTTTCCACATTCCATAGCACTATGCACTGAACGCTTGTTTTAATGCAATGTTTTGGTTTCTGTTGCCGACTGTCAAATGTTTTTGCCAATGTGTGTGCGTTTGTGTATGTGTTTGTGTGTTTGTGAATGTGTGTGTGTGTGTGTGTGTGTGTGTGTGTGTGTGTGATATTAATTTTATTTTTATTTTTTATTTATTTATTTATTTTGGTGCTGTGTGTGTGTGTGTGTGTGTGTGTGTGTGTGTGTGTGTGTATGTGTTTTGGTGTGATATATATTTTTTATGCTGTGTGTGTGTGTGTGTGTCTGAATTTTTGTGTGGTATAATTTTTCTTTTTTTTTTGTATGTGTGTGTGTGTGTGTGTGTGTGTGTGTGTGTGTGTCCAGATGGTGTGGGGAAGAGTTTTCTTGTTTTATGTTATCATTTCCTTTATTAAGTGTAGTAGGGAGCCTGTGCTGATGTGTGTTTGTTCATTTATCACATGTTTGTATTCTGCTATGGCTTTCTGGATGTGGAAGTTTTCTTGTGTTTGTATAAGATGTTTGTCATGGTTGCTTATTCTCATTATTTTCATTTCTTGTTCCATGTTTGTAGGATGATGGTTGTAGTATTTTAAATGTTCTGCAAATGTGGAATGGTTTGTTTCATACTTCCAACTTCTGATATGTTCTTTGTATCTTGTTTCAAAATTCCTGCATGTCATGCCTATGTATACTGCATCACAACTTTGACATTCAAGTTTATATATTCCTGATTGTTGGAATTTGTCCCTCTTGGTAGCTGGCTGCCTTAGGTGTGATTGAAGGGTTTGCCCAGGCTTATATGCTATTTTGAAGCCCTGTCTCTTTAGGATGTTTGCAACTCTGTGTGTTAGTTTATGTGTGTAGGTCATGGTGTACCATCTGGTTCTTTTCTGTGTGGTGTTGTCATTGTGTGTGTTTGTTGAGTGTGTATGTAAGTTTTCAGCTTGTGAGTTCTTTTGTATTCTGGAAATGTTTTTTTTTTTTTTTTTTGATTGAGCCTGTGTACCACATGTGTGTCATACCCGTTGTTCCTAGCTATTTGTATGATTGTACTCATTTCTTGTTCATAGTTTTTGCTGAGTGGGGTTCTGTTTAATCTATGTAACATGTGTCTTAGTGCTGCAAGTTTCTGGCTGTGGGGGTGGTTGGATGTGGAATGTATTATTGTGTCTGTGGCTGTGGGTTTTCTAAAGATGTTAAATGTATGTTTGCCATTTTAATTTTTAATTGTAATGTCAAGAAAATTTATTTTATGTTCTTTTTCTTTTTCAAGTGTGAATTTTATGTTCTGATGAGCTTTGTTTATTTCTGAATGGAGTTCATCTATTTTCTCACTTGGCTCATCTACCAGACAAATAATGTCATCCACGTATCTGTACCAATATATGATTTTGAAACTTTCATTTGTGGTTATCTTTTCTAATATCTGATTTTCTAGGTGACTGATGAAAATGTTTGCTAGTGTTCCTGATATTGGGGACTCTATAAGATGATACAGCATATAAAATTCAACAAAACATGCAAAATGAACGATTTAATTCCAAGTTACATTAATGTAAAGGTTAAAAACAGTTCTACAGTGGCACAAATGTCGAAATCATTTGCAGAACGATATTGGTTACTACATGAAATTAAGATGCTCTATTCCAATAAACAGCTCCTAAACATTATGATCTATGAGACTCATCTAGAATTGGCAAAAAAACGTAGGAAACGCCTGTCTTAATTTAGTTTCAGTCTTGCTTCTATTATCCACCGCAACGTCAGGACTGCATCTCTTGTGCCTATCGAAGCGACAGACATTTAACAACTCCTTGAATTTCTTTTCCATTCCTCTGTATAGTACTCTTGACAGCAGCTCGGATGTATGAGCTATTAAGCTGACTGTGCGATAGTTCTCGCATATATTTGCCGTTGCTATCTTCCGAACTGTGTTGATGATAGCCGGGCGGTGTGGGCGTGCGATTCTAGGCGCTTCAGTCTGGAACCGCGTGACCGCTACGGTCGCAGGTTCGAATCCTGCCTCGGGCATGACTGTGTGTGATGTCCTTAGGTTCGTTAGGCTTAAGTAGTTCTAAGTTCTAGGGGAATGATGACCACAGATATTAAGTCCCATAGTTCTCAGAGCCATTTGAACCATTTTTTTTGTGTTGATGATATTTTTCCGAAAGTCTGAGTGTACCTCACCATCTACACATCAACTTGAATAGTCGTTTGTTTGCCACTCCATCTAATGATTTCAGAAATTAAGAAGCAGTGTTATCTATCCCTTCTGCCTTAATTGACCGCAAGTCGTCCAAGGCCCTAATAAACTCTAATAATGGGTTCCATACGTCTTCCATATCGACTCCTGTTTCTACCTCAGTCATGTCATCTGACAAATCCTTTTCACCGTAGAGGTCTCCAATCAACTCTTTCTACCTCTCCGACCGCTTGTCTGCGTTTAACTGGGGATTTCTCATTCAGTTTTTAATGTTGATGGCTTAGCTTTTAATTTCTCTGATGGTTGTTTTGATTCTTCTATATTCTGAATTATTCCTTTCGAAGAGCATTGCTTTTCGATTTCTTTCTGAGACCACATCGGTTTAGCTTCTCCGAAATTTCTGTTTATTTCAGTCCTGCGTCATTTACATTCAGCTATTCCTTTCTTACTTTCAACAGTTTTTCCTTTCTTCTTTCGTTGATCAGTTGCAGTATTTCTTCTGTTGTCCAAGGTTTCTTCGCACTTATCTACCTCATAACAATGTTTGTCTGTCCACTCTGTGGTCCACTTGTCTTCAAATGAACTGCTTATTGAAGCATTCCAATCAGAGTAGCCACATCTTCAGCCACCTTCAAAGGGGTCTCATCATTCGTCAGTACTTTAGTGTCCCACTTTCTTCCCACTTATTCGTCCGGGCGATTCCTCCAAACTTCAGTCTTCTCTTCGTCGTTACTAAATTGTGAGCTGAGTTCATATCTGTTTCTGGGAATGCCTAACAGTCCAGTAGCTGACTTCAAAACCTCTATCTCGCCATGATGTTAAAGCAGCTGGAGTAACTCCTTCCTCTTCTATAGCGTTGCAATCATCCATATTACCTGAATTTCATCTCCCTTTACACACTAAAATACGCGTTCAGTATTCTCATATATTTTCTGTATCTTAATCCTCTGCTTCTTACAACGGCTAATATAAGACAAGAATAGTTTCAACAAGAAAGAAGAAAGTTTCAAGGTAAACGGATCCTGAATTCCTGCGCGGCAGCGAACGAGCGTTGAAGGCAGCAAGAGGAGAACAGGATCGGAAATGGACGCGAAAAATCCCTTGGATGTTGACGCACCATGTACGAGAACCTGCAACCGCGAGCTCGGCTCCAGCTTACGATCAACAATGGAGGTTGAAGGTTTGACAATGCCAGCCACTCGTGCTGGCGAAACTTCAGGAAAATCATCGGGTAAACGTCTGCCGAATAACCCTAGACAGAATGTTTGAAACAATTTTCTTAAATACGTGTGACGTGATTACCATCAATGTCATTTTAATTGGATCAACTGCGGGTTCTTTGTGAAACCTTGTAAATTAATTAAACAAACACTGTTTTTGCCTTGTTTCACAAATTTTGTTACTAATGTTACTGCAATGGGCTCACCTTTATCCCCCTTGCTAGCAGAAATGTACATGGACAAGTGGGAGACTGATTTTCTTAAGGGAGAACCACTGGCAAAATACGTTGTGTATCGGTACAGATATGTAGATGATATTCTTTGTATGTGGAAAGGCTCCAATAGAGAACTCCACAAATTTGTGGAAAATATGAACCAGTGGCACACTAACTAAAGGTCAGCAGAGAGTTGGGGAGGGGGGGGCAGCTTAAAGATGGAAGGCAGTAACCATAAATTTAAAATTTATCCAAAAGACTTCTTCACTTACACATTCATCACGGCTTCCTCCCACATCCTACAGCCTGTAAACATGCAGAATTCCACCAAATGACCAACCGTCTCCTTTCTAACCCTATGTCCCAAGAAGACTTTGACCAGGAATACAATAAAAACAATTGCCAAAGTAATGAATTTATCGCCGACATCATTGATAAAATTCTAGGTAATAAGATGAAGAAGCAAGCCAGGTCCCTAGAGTCCCCAAAGAGAAACAGAGACAAACTGGAAAAGAAATGGTGCAGATTACCTTTTTCAGGGAAAACATGGAGGAGGATAAGTAAAATTTTGAAGGCAAATGGTTTCTTTGTGTTTTTCTATGTTTCTCAAAAATGGCTCTGAGCACTATGGGACTTAACATCTATGGTCATCAGTCCCCTAGAACTTAGAACTACTTAAACCTAACTAACCTAAGGACAGCACACAACACCCAGCCATCACGAGGCAGAGAAAATCCCTGACCCCGCCGGGAATCGAACCCGGGAACCCGGGCGTGGGAAGCGAGAACGCTACCGCACGACCACGAGATGCGGGCTTTCTATGTTTCTCAGACAATGTCCGCCCCCGGTAGCTGAATGGTCGTGATGCCAATTGAGGAGCGACTCGACCGAACAGTAGCAGCTCCGGTCAAAGAAAACCATCATAACGACTGGGAGAGCAGTGTGCTGACCACATGCCCCTCCTATCTGCATCCTCAGCTGAGGATGACACGGCGGTCGGATGGTCCCGATGGGCCACTTGTGGCCTGAAGACGGAGTGATTTTCAGATTCAATCATTTCTGAGCAACAATTCGAACTAGTAATTTGTTTTTGGAATACATGCAAGTATTTGCAGAAAAACCAGACGTCATTTGAGGTTGTGAAGTAATTCTTCACAAAACGTATTGTCACACGTCTTACTTCATACCATGGACAGATTAAGAAAAAAAAACAGGAAAAATGGTCAGCGCGACGGACCGTCAATCCTAAGGGCCCGGGTTCGATTCCCGGTTAGGTCGGAGATTTTCTCCGCACAGGGACTGGGTGTTGTGTTGTCCTAATCATCGCCATTTCATCCCCATCGACGCGCAAGTCGCCGAACTGGCGTCAAATCGAAAGACTTGCACCAGGCGAGCGGTCTACCTGACGGGAGGCCCCCGTCACACGCCATTATTATTATTATTTCTCAGACAATAGGTAGTGGCTTGTTCAATGCAAAAGACAAACAACCAGCCATCACAAAAAGCAGGGTTTATGAAATCACATGCCGTGAGCGTCAGTCTTGCTACATTGGACAGACGGGGAGGTCAATCTGCTACAGGCTTAAAGAAAGCCAGAGAAGCTGGAGACTGAAGAAGCCTGATTCAGAAGTCTGGAAAAGGGGGCCAAACTCAACCAATTAGACATTTTAGAAATTAGAAGGCATCCCCAGACCTATTATTAAATAAGCAAACCCAGTTCAATTACTCACCTCTTTTAGATGATATTACACCTCCAGAATAGAAATAAAACTTCGGGTTTCAGTCCATCGGCATGTAAAAAGTTCTTGGCCAATGAATATCGTTAGTTCCGTCAGGTTAGTGTAATTGCTGAATTGTGTAATTCGATTTGCAATTGTTAAAAAATGGTCACTGAAGTAATTTTACGTTAAGCCATGGATCGATACATTAAGAACTTGAGTCGGCTATCTTTGCCTTATCATCATGTTTATCTGCCTATTATCATCTATGGGAATCAGTAATGAACTTAAAAAAGGCATTATAACCCGAAACCTAGTTTTTGCAGTATCATTAATAATAGTATTTGTGAAAAAAGACAAAAAACCAGTGTTTGTTTAGTACCATCAATATTTTAACCAGTTTGAATAATGTGTTGTAAACTGTTTATAGTCCTTACAGATTAATTGTGTAAGTCATGTGAATATTCCCAGACAAAATCATATACACATCTGTTATGATTTGAATTTTTACAGAAAAATGTGGTGGGTGTATATTGCAGGAGCGCAAAATGCCAAATAAAAGCGATCATATCTCTGGAAGTCGCAAGTCATTTTATTTGCGGTTGTTACCTTCAGTGAGATTTGACGATGTTCAAGGAATCCGAATACCCCTTCGTGATTAAATACATTGCGCAACAAAATTAAAGGACCACTTTTTCGAAACGGCATAATTGTCTTCCATTCCGACGATTAACTTTTTCACAACTGTGCCTACAGTACATCATTCCATGTAATGGTGCAAAAGCGTGGCGAACTGCGACGTCACCCACGGGCTCGGCGACGCTTCAAACAGCAGCTGGTCGGAAAAAAAAAAAAAAAAAAACAGAGAGTTCATGTGATCTGTAAGGTGGGTTAGTGGTGTCACGTTGGCATAACATTTCACCAAAATTCTGGCCAACAACGTCGTGGACATGTCAAAGGATGGCAACGTCGTTACAGACTTCTTCAAAACATTTTGCTCCTTCTTCTGTTGCCTCTGCAGTGGACGTCAGAACTGTGCACACCCAGTGCTAAAATCGTGCAGTTTTCTTATTGATGGCCGAGACGAATATTTCAGACACACCGCTGCTAGGACTGGTGATGAATAGGTGTCAAGGTGTGGCACAAAGGGCGTCAATGAAATCTACCCTTACGTTGGGCTGTTGATTGCCAGACATTTATGTGTCGAAAACGACAGTTCGCAGCGCAGCGTCCAACAGAACGTTGTTCTTGACAATGTTCGACACTTCTACCAACCCCTGGGCGCCTAAGCCCTTTTCGACGGACATGATGGGGCTACAGCCCCACTGAACGTAGTCTGACTCCTTTGGAATGTTGTACTACTACACAGTGTGGAATCACTAGAGACGTTTCAAAACCATTCGAAGAAATGTGTACGAGGTCCGAAGCAGAAGAGCGTTTTTATGCTTTTTCATCCTTTTTTCGCTCCGTCGTGTGGCGTGATCACGGAGGGATGCAACATTTATATAGGTGGGGATGAAACTGCAAATGGTCCCCTGTAAGATTCCACAGTTCGGCAACACCCACGCATGTTTGTTGAGCACGTAATTGTTAGAAACTTCGACAAACATTCAGCTTAGCGGCTGCTCTAGCGCCTATGGTTTAGGGAACCCCTTCGACATCGTTTAGGTGTGGTTTGCCTACCTTGAGGCGCTAGAAGCAACCCTGTGGCTGAATATGTGTCGAAATTTCTGATAGCTACATTTGTAACGTGTTCACGAAAGGTGCTTGCGTGACACCGACGTGGCTGCCGAACTGGTGCTTGTTAGAGGGACTCTTCGCCGTTTTATTCCTGCTCATGTTAATGTTACATCCCTTAGTGATCACGAACACGGGGTCGCGACAAATGCAGGATGGAAAAGAATAAATGTGCTTCTCTCCATCCAATCATGTTCGAATTTTGTCGAATGGTTTATAATCGTCCCCAGATATTTCATCCTGTGTACCATAGCAAAAACAGCAGAAGCATAACATTCCAAAGGAGCCAGACTACATTCATTCAGTGGAGTTGTAGCCCCATCCTGTCCTCCGACTATTTGAACTGCCCATGACTTGAGAGCAGTGTTGAAGTTCGTCGAGAACATCGTTCTGTTGGCCATCGTAATGCGAACTGCCGTTTCCGACAGAGAAATGTGTGACAATCGACGCTCCAAGGGAAGGGGTGGTTTCATTGACGGCCTTTATGCCACACTATGAGGCCTTTTCAAATCGATTCTGAGCGGCATGTATCTTAAATGGCTTCCTCGATCACCCGTAAGAAAGCCACGTGATTTCAACTGGGTGTCGCGGTTGTGACCTCCATTGCAGGCAAGTTAATTGAAGGGGTGAAACGTGGGTAAGAGTGGATGTGAAGACCTTCCCATCTTGTGACACATCCACGGCGGCATTGGGTAGAATTGTTTCTGAAAGGTGGTGGCAATGCGACGTCATTGACCTACCTTACAGCCCACATGAACCTCTCATCCGTGGTCTTTTTTCGTCTTCTTCTTTTTCTTTTCTTCATGTGTCAACACCTTGCTGTTTGAACTCTTTGAAACGTGAGCCCGAGGGTGGCGTCGCAGGGCACCACGCCTTTGCTTTGTTGCAGAGGAAGGCTGTAGGCACCTTTGAGTCAAATCTCAAAGTTATGCGTCAGAGTAGCACACAATAACGAGCTTTTCGAAAACTAATCCTTTAATTTTGTTGCACAGCGTAAATAAGGCTTGCAGAACATCATAGAAGTCTTCATTTCTTAAATATTAATCGCATGTTCTGCAAAGTACCAACATTCAATAAGACTTGCAGAACATCATAGAAGTCTTCATTTCTTAAATATTAATCTCAAGTTCTGCAAAGTACCAACATTCAATTAAAGTTAATCTGCATTCTCCCCTTATGGTGTTTCAATGTGTAGAATCAATAATGTGAGTTTTCACTACGTTTCCTCGCGGCTGCCATAGGATTCTAATGTGGAGGTGGTCAGCGGGCAGCCTGCAGCGTGTACTGACCTCCGCTGACGGTAAGCGAGCTGCCGGAGCCGATCTTGACGTCTGAGTGTCTGCGCTGGAGCGCCTCCAGCACTGGAACGTCCAGCAGGCTGTCCGTGGACTCCTGCGTCATGACGGGCGGCGCCGCACGCGACTGCAGCTTTCGCCTGCAGATGCTGCAGCGCCACGTACTCTGCAACAAGAGACCGTCACAAGGCGTTATAAACGACACGGAGGAACTTTTTACACTAATGACTGCAACACTTAACAGAAAAACCGAGGTGTTGACACAGAAAATAGTTTCTCCTCACTGTGGTATAACTCCACTGAACTCGCTGCAAGCTTCATATCCATTGCCAACACTCGCTTGTTCCATGTCGGCTCCTTCAGACGAAAGCTGCTTTGTGAACTGTTACTAAAAATTCTGCGTAATTAGTTTTGATGTAAATTGAGAGACTCTCTTGCACCACTACACAAAATTGCTTGAAAATATCCGCCGGTTTCCATATCGTTTTTTTATGTTTATTTACTTTTCAGTTTTTTTCGTCTAGTTAAAATTTTCGTATTTTCTTTGACTTATCGAAATTACCAGTAAATCCCGAGTCTTTTAAGAACAGAACTCCCATTATAAAATAGCTTCGAACGTCCAGTTACTTGACAAACGAGTTAACGTGTTAAATACAACGGTATCTGACATTAAGCATGTAACCTAGAAAAAGTTTAGAAAAGTTTTCAAATTGCATCTCATAAGATGAAAGACAAATACCAGTGTCAGATGCATGAATTCATTGAGACAATTCAATGACGACCGGGAGTCTAACCCGGATTTCCTGCTGTACGCGAGCGGTCTACTCAATAACTCCGCGTATCCGAGCACGCTTCATGTCCAATTTAGATACCAAACTCGTCGCACACTACTTCCGTAGCGCCCCCCCCCCCCCCCACCATGTCTATTTCCTCAGAAAAATCATTAGATGAACGTCGGCCGAAGAACCCGAGACAGAAGCCAATAGGCAGTTTGTTATTTCCTCACTGTTCGCAGCATCTTGCATGATTCCCACAAGACGTTGGACCTAGGGTGCATCAACACTGAAGATACCATCAAATGCCGACAAGGCTTAGTTCTACTAGAATATGTGTGGTGTCTGTTCTTTCGGACACGTTCGGAAGAACACACACCACCCACATAATAGTCACTTTTAATTTTTGTTGTATGTCGCTAAGTGGCATCATTATCAAACTCTGGATGAGTTTTTCTGCGTAATCTGCATTCCATTATAATAAAAATCTTGATTTTCACGCATCTCAACGCTTATGATGTTATATCTCCTGAACCAAGTGTCGTGTAATGATATAATTTTGCAGATACATTCAGTGCTACGTGTGGACACTGTCTGTCAAATAGTGAATACAGTTAGCAGTAACGAGGAAATTAATTAAATTGTCATGCTTGATGCAGCGGTTCTATTGTATTACCAGTGATAAGGTAGTAAGCGATAAAGTTCTGTAGATTGTCAGAAGTCACTAAGTGCTCTCATTTGCAAATATCGGAGGAACATAGTCTGTGTATTTGCAAGGGGCTGAGTCACGCTGCCTTGAGACATATACACATTTTACAACTGTAATATTTGTCTTATTGTGTTGAACATTAATGAGTGCACTGTGTCAGTATATTACATTTTACAGTTTGTTGACTGTTTATATGAATTATTGACGGTTAAATTTTTGTTGCCCCTGCATGTCTTTAGACAGGCAACTGCAACTCGGTCTGGGAGCCGTGCCCTGGGATATTCGCTTAGTGATATACACTGCCGGAAATAAAACGTGCAACACTCTCGAGTATGAGGTCATTTTATTGACAAGTGAGGTGACAGGTAGTAATCAGACCATATAAAACACAGGTCGCGGTAAAGAGTGCCCAAACAATTACATCAGTACACAGCGTGTCCTCATCTGGCAGCAACGCAGGCTTGCATTCTCGCATACGAAAGATCATAAAGGTGCTGAATGGCTTCCTGCGATAGATTGTCTCCAGCATCTAGTTCCTCTTGTAGCAATCCGGCAGTAGTTCTTGCAAGACTTGGAGAAAGAGTAAATTCCCATTTGGTAACGTCCCGTACGTTTTCAATTGACGAGAAATCTGATGATGTTGCTGAACATCAGAAGAGCACGTGGCGTCGCAGAAGCCATATATGGACGTGCAGTGTCCTCTGAGCGACCACTTCTCCTTCCTTTTGAGGAACAGGTAACAGCACAGGAATAGCAACTTGTGCAATGTAGTCGACACTGGTTACTTTAATCTGTAGAAACTTCAGATGCGGCCGCGATTTGTAGCTAATCGTCTCCCACAGCATTAATCTGGAATTTGAGTTGGGTGTCGTGGAAGAGTGGGCTGCTAGACAGCTCGCCACGACTACGCCACACACATGTACTTCCATCAATAGCATACACACAGACCCACTCTCATTAGTGAAGACAACAGAGCTCCATTACACTCTCCAGACAACTCTTCCACGTCGTAAGAGTACCCATGCTTGGTGCTGTCGTGGTATCAGCGGTATCCTGGCCAGAGGCACATGTGGTCCTAATCATGCGGCAAGCAAACGATTCCCAATGGTCTCTGATGACACGGTGGGTCAACATGTGCCCATTTTTCATCCCTGGGTGATGTTCAGTCGGTGTCTGCCTCTCGTACAGTGCGTCGATTATGTGGTGCGTCTATTATGCGGACGCCTAGTATGGAAATGTTCTACAGACCACTTGAAAGCAGTGACACACTACTGATACACCGTACCCAACACGTGCAACAATCCGTTGATACGTCCTTCCAGCTTCCTGCAGACTCAGTCTCATTTCGATGCACTGAATTTTAATTTTCTGTATAACTGGCCATCAGTACAGCTTAAAATTACACGCTACTTAATTTGATTCATAAGATACATCGTAATTCTGACGCAGGGATTTTTGATGCCACGGGAATGACGTCATCTTCCATTATAATAGAAGCTGCAGACTCAGCTGATGGAGGGTGCCTCTCACACAAATTACTTGTGCAAGGGGTCTCCGTCTCATATGTCAAGATAATGCAGAGTTACCTACAAGGAGGAAGTTTCCACGTAAGGACTCGATGAAGGAATCTCTACTCGTCGTGTCACACCCGCAGGAGCTCCCCAAGTGTCTGTCCTCGGCCCGCTGTTGTACACGATCTACACGGCTGACCAACCTGCGACCGAGAGCGTACAACTCGCCTTCTATGCTGCCGGCATCGCTGTGTACATGCGTGGCGTGAATGCCGACGTGATATGCCGACGACTGCAGCAGGTAACCAACAAGCTAGCCGAGTGGCCTGGGAAATGACGACACTCAAATTACTCCTCGGAAACCCAAAGTACGAGTATCACAGTGATTCAGAAGGTGGCGGTCGAAGGCTCATAAGAAGGACATGGTGCGGGGCGGACCCATCCGAGCCAAGTGTCTTGACATCACATCGGAGAAGACTTACGTGAAGCCAACAGGCTCTCCAGGTCAGAGGGAAAGCATTCGGGAGACAGAGAGAACTTTACCCCCTGTTGAAACCCACGTCTTTTCTTCCTTGTGACCTAGGTCTTACCCAATGTAAAACTGTGGTGTTGCTAGTAAAGGAATATGATGCTGTTGTAAGAGGCAACACAATTGGATGGAACTCACAGATGATGCAGACAATACAAAACCGCGTCTTAAAATCACACAGAAACTACATGTTTGGTATACCACTAAAACGATTCGCGAAGTGGTTGCTATGCCGCTCGCCCGCGAGTACCTCAAGAATTCGCCGCGACAGTTCTACGAAAAAACTACCGAAGCCAACAACACAAAAACTCGCGTCCTGGACTACAAGGTCCATCTGCGCAGGTCAACGAAATGGCCCGAACTGCTGCCCACGTGAAGCGTTACTTCGCAACCAACCCAGCACGGAGTGACGACGCCAACGACTAACAATTCATGCCTACCACATCCGTTTTGCGTACTGTTAAACAGTTGTAGTTGGGATTGGAAGAACAGCGCGACGCATTTGTCTCAGTCCACATCTGAAAGTTTAGAATTTCCAGTTATGTCAGCTGCAAGGGGGAAGGCGGGAGGGCCCTCGGACGATAGTGGTGAAAGCAGACGCTTTGACAGCTACAGATGGCGCTTTATTGTTTTTGTCTTTCTTGAAGATGGAAATGCTAACGCTGCGAGATAGATGAGTGAGTGCCTTTTGTTTCGCAATCCAAATAAACAGCATTACCCAAAGCTATCGTTCGATATTTATAAAGTTAAATAACATCTCAATAAACATTCGAAGCCGTGGACCTGCAAGTCTGACAACAGAAGACCACAAGATAACGCGAATTGTGGACTTGGGATTCTGCATTATTGGTGGAGGGTTCCCTCTAATGTCATATCAAGTAAGCAATAGGTAATCTCATCACCAGAAATGACAGAAGGCTTCATTTTTGTACAGGAAGGTAATAAAGGCACAACGGCCGAAGTGGCCGTGCCGTTCTAGGCGCTACAGTCTGGAACCGAGCGACCGCTACGGTCGCAGGTTCGTATCCTGCCTTGGGCATGGATGTGTGTGATGTTCTTAGGTTAGTTAGGTTTAATTAGTTCTGAGTTCTAGGCGACTGATGACCTCAGACGTTAAGTCCCATAGTGCTCAGAGCCATTTGAACCATTTAATAAAGGCACGGAACAAGGAAGACAACAATGGACAAAATTAATCTTCTTGTTCTTCCCTCTGATGAACACACACCATTGCATGGCAATTATTTCCACAACAACATCCGTGTCGTTTTCGATGTGAAATTTTTATTGAACGACCAAAATGTAGACTTCTGCAATTAAGCTGTCTGCCAAGTGATCCACCTTTGGCAGAAATATGTTGCATTGAAGTGTGAATAATACAGAAATATTAGCACCATCTTCGTGTTGGACAGTGACACCTTGAATTTTTAGAAGTTATAATCAACATGTACCAAGATCAGTCATCAGGAAAACAAAAACCGGCATTCTGTGGATCGTAGCGTAAAATGTTACAACACATAATCGGATGGGTAGATTATAGAATTTAAAAAGACAAATAGATAGGGTAAAGATAAATATAGTGGGAATTAAATGAAGCGTGGCGGAATGAAGAACAGGATATCTGGTCACATCAGTACAGCGTTATCAATAAAAAATCAGTTAATGGTGATGCATGAGTAGGCTAATAATAAGAAAATAGGAATGCGGATGAATTACTATGAACAGAATAGTGAATACATGGTAACCAAGCTAGATACTAATCCAACAAGCACTGCTGGAGTACATGTTTATACGCCAACTGGCTATGCAAATGATGAGATTGGAAGAACGTATAAAGAGGTTAAAGAAATTATTCAGACATTTAAGCTAGACTAGAATTTAATTATGATAGGTGACATCGAAAAGCAAGAGAAGGAAAAATAGTAATATGGCACAGACTGGGGAGAAGTAATGAAAGAGGAATTCACTTGGTAGAATTTTGCAAAGAGCATAGTTTACGCATCGCTAACACTTCGTTTGGGAATAATGAAAGAGGGTTATACACGTGGAAGAGACCTGGAGATAATAGGAGATTTTAGGATGTTTATATAATAATTAAAACATGGTCGGTCCCGAGTTAGAATCCCGCCGCTGCGTAAATCTTGATTAATAATCACCATTGGCGACCGAAGACTTCCGGCATAAGAAGTCACCCTCATTCTGCCAACGGCCTTGTCAAAAGAGGGCTGAGGGGCGGACAGAGGTTCAGGGCACTCTCTTGTCCTATGGGTGGGAAACACCCCTGGGAGCGGAAGAATGAAGAAAGATCAACGGCATGAGGATGCAGATGGCAATGGAAACCACTGCATTAAAGACACGTAACGTGTATCCACAGGACATGTGGCTTGTAATTGAAGAAGTGTCATTATGATCTCTCCAATAGCAAAAGATTCGGATCTCTGGGAGGAGACTGCCAAGGGGGAGGTTATCATGAGAAAAAGCTTGAATAATCGACGAAATAAGAACATTCTACGAGACGGAGCATGGAATGTCAGAATCTTGAACGTGGTAGAGACACTAGAAAATCTGAAAAGGGAAACGCAAAGGCTCAATCTAGATATGGTAGGCGTCAGTGAATTGAAGTGGAAAGAAAACAAGGATTTCTGGTCAGATGAGTATAGGGTAATATCAACAGCAGCAGAAAATGGTAAAACGGGAGTAGGATTCGTTATGAATAGGAAGGTGGGGCAGAGAATGTGTTACCGTGAACAGTTCAGTGATAGGGTTATTCTTATCAGAATCGACAGCAAACCAACACCGACAATGATAGTTCAGGTGTACATGCCGACGTCGCAAGCTGAAGATGAAGAGATGGAGAAAGTTTTTGAGGATATTGAAAAAGTAATACAGTATGTAAAGTGAGATGAAAACCTAATAGTTATGGGGGACTGGAATGCAGTTGTAGGGGAAGGAGTAGAAGATAAGGTTGCAGGAGAATATGGGATTGGGACAAGGAATGAGACAGGAGAAAGACTAATTGAGTTCTGTGATAAACTTCAGGTAGTAATAGCGAATACTCTGTTCAGGAATCACAAGAGAAGGAGGTATATTTGGAAAAGGCCGGGTGATATGGGAATATTTCAATTAGATTACATCATGGTCAGACAGAGATTCCGAAAGCAGATACTGGATTGTAAGGCGTACCCAGGAGCAGATATAGACTCAGATAACAACATATTAGTGATGAAGAGTAGGCCGAAGTTTAAGAAATTAGTCAGGAACAATCAATACGTTAAGAAGTGGGATACGGAAGTACTAACGAATGACGAGATACGCTTGAAGTTCTCTAAGGCTATAGATACGGCAATAGGGAATAGCTTAGTAGGAAGTACAGTTGAAGAGGGATGGACATCCGTAAAAAGGGCGATAATAGAAGTTGGGAAGGGAGACAAAGGTACAAAGAAGGTAACTGCGAAGAAACCATGGGTAACAGAAGAAATAATTCAATTTATCGTTGAAAGGATGAAGTACAAAAAGGTTTCGGAAGACTCAGCAATACAGAAATACAAGTCGCTGAGGAATGAAATAAATAGGAAGTGCAGGGAAGCTAAGACGAAGTGGCTGCAGGTAAAATGTAAAGAAATCCAAACTGAAGTGAGTGTCGGTAGGACTGAATCAGCATACAGGAAAGTCAAAACAACCTTTGGTGACATTAAAAGTAAGGGTGATAATATTAAGAGTGTAACGGGAATTCCACCGTTAAATGCAGACGAGAGCGCGGGTAGGCGGAAAGAACAAATTGAAATCCTCTATGAGGGGGAAGATTTGTCTGATGTGATAGAAGGAGAAGCAGGAGTCGATTTAGAAGAGATAGGGGGCCCTGTATTAGAATCAGAATTTAAAAGAGCTTTGGATGACTTAATATCAAATAAGGCAGAAGGGATAGATATTCCATCAAAATTTCTAAAATCGTTGGCGGAAGTGGCAACAAAAAGACTATTCACTGTGGTGTGTAGATTGTATGAGCCTGGCGACATAAAGTCCGACTTTTGTAAAAACATCATTCACACAATTCCGAAGACGGCAAGAGCTGACAAGTGCGAGAACTATCGCACTATCACCTTAACAGCTCATGCATCCAAGTTGCTGACAAGAATAATATACAGAAGAATAGAAAAGAAAATTGAGGATGCGCTACATGACGATCAGTTTGGCTTTAGGAAAGGTAAAGGCACGAGAGAGGCAATTCTGGTGTTGCGACTAAAAATGGAAGCAAGATAAAGAAAAATCAAGACAAGCTCATAGTATTTGTCAAAAATGTGGAAAAAGCGTTCGACAGTGTAAAATATTGCAAGATGTTCGAAATTCTGAGAAAAATAGAGATAAGCAATAGGTAGAGAAGGGTAATATTAATATGTACAACAACCAAGAGAGAATAATAAGAGTGGACGATCAAGAACGAAGTGCTCGTATTAAGAAGGGTGTAAGACAAGGCTGTAGCCTTTCGCCCCTACTCTTCAATCTGTACATCGAGGAAGCAATGATGGAAATAAAAGAAAGGTTCAGGAGTGGAATTAAAATACAAGGTGAAAGGATATCAGTGATACGATTCGCTGATGACATTGCTATCCTGAGTGAAAGTGAAGAAGAATTAAATGATCTACTGAACGGAATGAACAGTCTAATGAGTACACAGTATGGTTTGAGAGTAAATCGGAGAAAGACGAAGGTAATGAGAAGTAGTAGAAATGAGAACAGCGAGAAATTGATATCAAGATCGATGGTCACGAAGTTGATGAAGTTAAGGAATTCTGTTACCTAGGAAGTAAAATAACGAGTGACGGACGGAGCAAGGAGGACATCAAAAACAGACTAGCAATGGCACAAAGGGTTTTTCTGGCCAAGAGAAGTCTACTAATATTAAACATCGGCCTTAATTTGACAAAAGAAATTTCTGAGAATGTATGTCTGGAGTACAGCATTGTATGGTAGTGAAACATGGACTGTGGAAAAACCAAAATAGAAGAGAAACGAAGCATTTGAGATGTGGTGATACAGTCGAACGTTGAAAATTAGGTGGACTGATAAGGTAAGGAATGAGGAGGTTCTGTGTAGAATCGGACAGGAAAGGAATATGTAGAAAACACTGATAACGAGAAGGGACAGAGTGGTAGGACAAAAATGGTTCAAATGACTCTGAGACTTGACATCTGAGATCATCACTCCCCTAGAACTTAGTACTACTTAAACCTAACTAACCTAAGGACATCACACACATCCATGCCTGAGGCAGTATTCGAACTTGCGACCGTAGCAGTCACGCGGTTCCGGTCTGAAGTGCCTAGAACCACTCGGCCACAGCGGCCGACGGTGGTAGAACATCTGTTAAGACATGAGGGAATGACTTCCATAGTACTAGAGGGAGCTGTAGAGGGCAAAAACTGTAGAGGAAGACAGAGATTGGGATACATCCAGCAAAGGTTTCTAGTGCTATTCTGAGATCCTGAGGTTAGCATAGGAGAGGAATTCGTGGCGGGCCGCATCAAACCAGTGAGGAGTCTGATAACCCCACAAAAAAGAGAGATTTCTTAATCAGATTTGAAACTGTGAAGCAGTTGCAGAAAGATAGGACATTAAAGTGATAAAATCTGTATAACTTTAGGGAACCAGGGGTTGTCTAGAGTTTCAGAAGGAGCATTAGGTAACGTTGAAGTAAAACAGGGGAAGGGAATATAGTATAAGACGAACGGGTAGTTTTGGAAAGAGCGAGTGCGGTCGAGGACCTTATAGGTAAAAAAAAACAAAACCTAGCAGAGATCCCTAGGTAACACAGGAGATACTAAATTTAACTGACGAGATAGGAAAATATGAAATTCGAGCAACTCAAACAAGTGAAAGGGAATACAGACGTAAAAAAATGAGATTACTAGAAAATTCAAGCTGTATAGGAAAGAATGGCCTGAAGACGAACGCAAGATTGTATAAGCATGCATAGTAAGGAGAAAGGTAGATGAAGCCTGTAGGGAAATTAAAGTAAGATCTGGAGATATGAGAAACAGCTGTATGAATATCAAGAGATCAAATGTCAAACGAATAGTAAACACAGAAGGGAAGGTCGAACGGCGGAAGGAACACGTAGAGGCTCTAAATATGGGAAAGGAGCTTGAGGGCAATATTACAGAAAGAGAAGAGGAAATCATTGAAGATGATACGGGAAGTGAGGTACTGCGAAAATTTGCTGACGGAGCGCTGAAAGGCCTAAGAGGAAACAAGACTAGTGCAGTGGACAATGTTCCGTCAAAGTCATTGAGATCTTTAGGAGAGGCAATTATGACAAAATTATTCACCCTGATGCGCAGTGTGTATGAGACAGCGGAAATACTCTCAGACTTTCGGAAGAGTGTTGTAATTCCAATGTTCCAAAGAAGGTAGATGCTAACAAATGAGAGTACTACTGAACCATCAGTTTTATAAATTTTGGTTGCAATACACTGACATGAGATTTTACAGCAGAATGAAACAAATATGGCAGAAGCCTACCTTTGGGAGGACCAGTTTGTGTCCCAGAGGTATACTGGAACACGCGATGCAGTACTGACCCTATGACTTATCTAGGAAGAAAGGTTGAAAAGAAAGGAAACCTATGTTTCTAGCATTTTTTGGGAAAGTTTTCGACAATGTTGACGGTACTAGATACTTCGAAAGTTTGAAGGCAGGCTGGGAAAACGGCGTGATGGATGGATTATTTATAGCTTTTACAGAAACCAGACAGCAGCTATAAGTGACGAATGACATGAAGTGAGAACAGTGGTTGAGAAGGGAGTGAGACTGGGTTGCAGCCTACATCGACGTTATTCAGTCTGCACATAGACAAAGCCGTGATGGAAACCAAGTAAAAATTTGGTGAAGGAATCGTAGTTTAGGGAGAAGAAATATAACCTTGCTGCTTTGCCAATGGCACTGTAATTCTGTCAGATACCGGAACGGACTTAACGGAATGGATAATGTCTTGTAAAGAGAGTATAAGGTGCACATCAAAAAAAGTAAAACATGGTGAAAGGAATGTATCTGAACTAAATCAGGCGATGCTGGGGGAATTGTATTAGGAAATCTGACACTAGTAGTAGATGATGAATTTTCCAATTTGGGCAGTAAAATAACTGATGATGGAGGAAGTGGAGACGATGTCAAATACAGACTGGCAATAGCACGAAAAGGACTTCTGAAAAAGAGGGATCTGTTGTGATATACGTATTAAGAAGTTGTTTTTTAACGTAACTGTCTGACGTATATCCTTGTACGACAGTGAATCTTGTTCAAAACAGAAGAGAATAGAAGCTTTTATGAAGTGATGCTATAGAAGAATGCTGAAGATTAGATGGGCAGTTGGAAAACTAATGAGGAGGTGAGGAGTGTCAGTCAATCCACATTTCATGTGATTTTGTAATTTTATTAAGTATGTTAAGTGTTTTGCCCGTGCCTGTGTTTCTCAGATTCTTATCATGCCAGGGAGACAGATCGCGCTGGGAACCGATCTGACTTATTTTTGTTTTATCACCTATGCTTGATGCTGAGCATCCCTTGTATCTTTATTCACGATTCATGAACATGTATGATTGCAAAACTGTATGAATGTGAGTGTAATTGCAAACGGATGTACATGGGTAAATTCATTTGAACTTGTTTCGGCTTCGCCTTGTAGCAGAGTCTGGGAACGTCCGTTGGGCTTAAGCATTCGAGGTGCCAGTTTGGCGGTGCATCTGCCTCATCGTCCTTTCTATTCGCGTGACCTTGTGGTTACTTGCTATAGACTCACACGTAAGAAAACCGTTATTAAAATTTTAGACGTTGAGTCGATGGGAAATTCTGATCTGTGGCACCAGGATTCCTGATTGGATGGAACGCCTGGTAGCACTGCAGTTTCACTGCGGCGATTAGTCAGTTCACCACCGCCAAGTTCTTTTCTGTCTCTGTCCCCGGAATTGTTGCAGGTAGAATTTCGTTCTGAGCGAGCAGTCGCTGTTCAGGTGGCTGATGAGTATGAGGTGCCAGTGCTGTGTACACTTGCAATGTGATTTTTGATGGGGACTTGTGAGTTTTTCAATTAGGATATTTCTGTTATCGTTAATTCACATGTCGGAAGCATTTTTACGGGGTTCTTGCGTGTGAGAATGTTCTTATCGTTTAACTACATGCACTACATGCAGTTAGGCCCATTTGGTTCCTTATACAGTCAAAATTCACTTGGTGCATCACGATCCCGATTCAACGGCACGATATGTCTTCGGTGTGGGTCAAGTCACTTTTCACAACTCGAACTGCTCTAGAGATGGTGGACTTTACCTTCCGTCATCTTTAAGTGAACTTTTGTAATACTCGCGTGTCCATGTTGCGTTCGTCCTGAATAATGACGATTATCTTTTCGAAAAACAGATACCTGCTAACGGGCCATCGTGACAGGATTTTGTCTCTGTTAATTGTTTACTGAAGTTGAGGAGTTCGCCCGACTTTATCGGTAAATGTAGCTTGGAATCAACTTAATACGCTAAGCTTCTCCATAATGTGTATTTCGGCACACCATTCAGCATTTCTAAGCTCATTAATGCCAAGCGTAATGTAATAAAAATGTGTAAAAAGCACATACTGACATTTTATCTCGTGATCGACATTTCTGAAGTCTGATAGAATTCCCGTTGTGTACTTTACTATAAAGCTTAGGGAGAAATTCAAGTAATGTATCGTGTGACAGTAGCCAGATTGGCATTCACTCGGAGCGTCAGAATGATAAGCATTGTTTGCTCAAAAGCAGTCATGCTGCTACGAAAAAGTCCGTGTTACGTGGCGGAACGTCGTTCCAAAATTTGGACGATTTCCGTATTTGATAAACACTGGACGGCTTTTAGGGGTACCGAATCTGAGAAAAAAAAAGAAATTTGACAACTTGACTAAAAGAAAGGAGCAACTGATGGGATACTTCCTGAGACATCAATCAAGGGTTAGTTTGGTACTGGGGAATTCGCCTGTTGTATTGCAAGTGTCATTTTTATTGTAATGGTTTTGATCCACTTTACGTTCCGACATTATCAAATTCTTAATGTTGGCTTGATATCGTTTGACAACAAATTATATCATTCTCACGATTGGTAGTCAAAGACTTAGTTATGTCTTTGGCCGCATAGCGCCACTTCCTTGAATCATGTGATCTATATGGAAACATTTTTCTAATGTTTCCTTTACTATGTTACTAAAGTAGCTCGTTACATTGTATTATTTCCATGTGCACTGACGTGCCACTTCTAATTGTGTCATTTTAACTTACGTACACAAATGGCAACTCTCTTGGAATTATGCTAATTTTGCACTTTGGTATGTAGGAATAGATTGTGTTTCCAGTTTTGTTTAATGTTGTTTAGCTACAATGAGTTGACAAAAGTCATGGATTGGCGATATGTACACACAAGGAAGGCCGTAGTATCGCGTATATAACGTATAAAAGGGCAGTGCATTCGCGGAGCTGTCGTTTGCACTTAGGAGATTCGTGTGAAAAGGTTTCCGACGTGATTATGGCAGCATGACAGGATTTAACAGACTTTGAACACGGAATGGTAGCTGGGGCTGATCCATGGCACATTCCATTTCGGAAATCATTAGGGAATTCAGTATTCTGAGATCCACAGCATCAAAAGTGTACCGATAAATTCACATTTCAGGCATTACGTCTCAGCACGGACAACGCAGTGGCGGACGGCCTTCACTTAACCACTGAGAGCAGTGGCGTCTGATAACATACAAGCAACATTGCGTGAGATAACCACAGAAATCAGTATGGGACGTGCAACGAACGTATCCGTTAGGACAGTGTGGCGAAGTTTCGTGTTAATACGGTATGGTAGCAGACGAATGACGGGAGTGCCTTTGCTGAACAGCACATCGCCTGCAGCGTCTCTCCTTGGCTCGTGACCATACCAGTTGGACCCTAGAGGACTGGAAAAGCATGATCTGGTCACATGAAATCCTGATTTCATGCTGATGGTATGGTCGAGTGTGGTTCAGTCCACGAAGCCATGGACCCAAGTTGTCACGAAGACACAGTGCAAGCTGATAGTAGCTCCATAATGGAGTGGGCTGTGCTTACATGGGATGGACTGAGTACTCGGGATGTTCGGATGCTTGGAGAATATTTGCACCATTCATGGGCTTCATATTCCCAAGCAATGACGGAACTTTTAAGGACGACAATGCACTGTGTCACTGGGCCACAGTTGTTGCCGATCGATAAGGAGAACATTCTGGACATTTCGAGCGAATGATTTGGCCATCCAGATCATCCAACAAGAATCCTATCGAATATTTATGGGACGTAAGTGAGTGGTCAGCTCGTGCACAAAATGCTTTCGTGGCAACACTTTCGCAATGATGGACGGCTGTAGGAGGAGTATGGCTAATTTGGTTTTTTTTTTTTCAAGGGACTTATAACGACTTGAGTCAGTGCCACATTCAGTTCCTGCACTGCGATTGTGAAATGGAGTCCGATACGATGTTAGAGGATGTCCCATCACTTTTCTCACCTCAATGTATTACTATCTAAAACAGTTATTGTATTTTTGTGTACCAATTCGTTTGTTGTATTTCTGTTTTTGAGTTCCGAAGATGGAAATAATTCCGAAACTTGGCATGAATATTTTTTAATCAATAATGTATCGCTTCACCTGCTGTATGTCTTTTTGTGCGACCCACCCAGCTTTAAGTACAGATCTAGGAATATGTATTAGAACGGTCGCTAGCCTCCTCCGTGACTATTAATCAAAGCTTTATGATTAGCCCTCGAGTAAGGTTCTTCCACTGATGTTACTTGCCTGTCCTCAGGTCGGTTGGTGCAGAGGAACACGGTATGCAGAAATGCGAGAGAGGTTTAGTTGTGGTTCAGCCCTGGGCGCGCTCCGCTGCAGGCCGTTTTGCAGCGCACGGCGGAGCAGCGCCCCCAGAGCACCGCGCGTGTGGGCGGCGATGGGCGGCCCTCAACTCGCGTCCTGATAGCCACGGCACGCCGGGCCCGTATCCCGACACAATGGGCACACAGCGCGGCCATTGTGTCCGGCGGTGCATGCCGCAAATGCTCGGCCAGCGCTCGGCGGTCCTCGCGGCCGCAATCCACTTCCGTAATGGACCGTTACAAGGCGCTCGCTGCCACATTCCGATCTGCGGAGACTGACGCACCGCACCATCTTCGTGCCTTCACCGCTACATTTGGCTGTTCAAGCTAGGAATGGCGGTTATCGCTCAAACTACTGGTTTTCGGTTATATCGTTTTTTTATTCCACACCGGTATATCCTGACTGCTAAAACCGCTCAAAGCAACCGGTTTCCTATTTATTCCTATTGGTTCTAGTAACAAACGTAGAAATCGAACAAAGATTTTTAAAAATTATCTTCTTAGTTTCAGGATACATAGCATCAAAATATTACATTGAATAGGCAAACTACAGAAAACTTAATCCGTCGACCGATCGCTGCTTTTCTTGAAAAGCTATGATTGGAAAAGTGACAAGTGGTTAAATATTACAAAAAACGACGAGTCTTCTCCTACAGGTACTAATTTTTTGAAACTGTGCGGCGGGGCTGGTTGAAGAAAACGCCGCCCAATATCTGTCCTGCAAAGTCCGCGTGAACTCTAGTAGTATTTCAGTTCCTGCAATCTCACATATATCAAGATTTTGGGTAGTGATATGGTGCATTTTTTCTCACTGTAAGTGTTTAAAAAATTTGCAGATAAGCCTTTATATTGCTTCTAGCACACATGAAACTGGGCTATGAAGTCCGCATTTAACTAATGTATCTATAGTTCTCTGTTCACAGTTCATACAACCAATTTGACACCCAAAGCAGCCAGAAATTTATACAAGTCCGCCCGATTGATGACGCGACCTCACAGTCACAGATCTGCTACTATAAATGAGTTTCACATTCGGTCCTTTTCAGTGAGTTTCTTTGAAAGAAACTGCTCGCCAAATACTCCATATCTGAATACAGAACACACCACATGGAATTTTCATAGAGGCCCGAAGTTCAGACGCAGCTAACTTTCCAACAAAACACTCCCATACTCCAAAGTTTCATCAGACTGTTCGTGACTACATCAGCGTTAGTCACAACAAGTATTAAACGCGAGGAACTCAATATTCCTTCATTTGACATATAATGAGAATCATCACATTTAACATGTCCTTCCGTGTCCGAAGCTGGCGAGCGACTCTCTCGATACTCACGGCATATATAACTTGCTGTGCGTGGTAACTACTTAGTTCAGATTCGCTGATCAGTTTGACGTACCAATCAGAATGATACTTCGAGATCATTCTCGCGGAAAAACTCGCCTAAGCTAATCACTGTTCAGAAAGTGATTTACGTCATCCCAAAATGCAAATACTAACACAATGTTTAATAAAACAAAACGAAATAAAATTAATCTTGAAAATAATAGAAAACGATTGCACTTTAAACTAATATTCTGGCTGCCTTCTTACAAAAGCAATCACCCCTAAACATATGTCATCAGCAATGTGGGTAAATTACATCTTTCCCACGATTTAATTACGTTAAAATGGTTCAAAAGCTCTGAGCACTATGGGACTTAACATCTGAGGTCATCAGTCCCCTAGGACTTAGAACTACTTAAACCTAACTAACCTAAGGACATCACACACAGCCATACCCGAGGCAGGATTCGAACCTGCGACCGTAGCGTTCAATTACGTAATGTTGTACATGATATAATATTGAATTTTTTCGTATGTCCCACATACACACTCTCACTCATTCTCATTTATTCACACCACAACATAATAAACAGATACTAAATTTTTTCTGAATTTTTGTACTACGAAATGAAGAATAATTAAAGTATTGAAAATAAAAATCCCATATTAACAGAATCTTCCGTCGGTTCTGGGTAGAACAACATTAGAATAAATGAAAAGCACGTTTGCTTTTGCAATATTGTAGAACAAAAGCAAACTGGTGCTTTTCAATTATTATAAAAATCCCAACTAATGGATTTGATGTATTGAGAACTCTGAATGATTTCAGTGGTAACAAAAGACAAACTGTAATCGTTCATAACTGAATTTTTCACCCTAAGTGTCGGTTTGGTGAGTTTTAGGTAATTTTCTGAATCACCGAAACTATTATATGTACAGATTTGAAATTTGAAGGAGATCTTCTTCTGAATAACAAAAAATAGTGGACCAAGTTTGAAAATAATCGGTTAATATTTTATATAATTTGTTTACATTCGTAGGGAGTATGAATATACAGTCACTCTAAGTGACACAGAAGCCCGTTCTCACGATGGCTAGTACCAATAGATGTGTAGTCATAGTCATGGGTTAAATACAAGTTTGCAGCCTCCTGTACGTCCACCGGGCTCCATGTCTAGCTATCTGACTGCAGTAAATGTTGTCCCGTGATAACTTGTGACGTCACAACTGCTCAAAAATCGTGCTGTAATCGGGGAACATGTCACTAGTTGGACATTTCAAACAGCCTGTGCAGAAGGTTGAAAACCGAGGTTGAAGAACTGTTTTTTCATGCTAACCTGTCCGGTTTTGAGGACTACAAGCGCATTAAGACATGGTATGTAGACAGGCAGCTGATCAGCTACTTTCTATGCCTGTTGTTAAGTCTTTAATTGATTACTGTTACCATAATTTCCTTTCATTATTTCGTAGAAATAGCAGACTACTCTTTAATCTTTTAAAGCCAATAAAACATGGTAATTCACCGCTACGTTGCTTCGTAAAAATATTTACAAATTGGGGTTGGCGCCACTCTGCGCTACAACGGATGTTCGGCAACGACAGCGAGAAACTGCCGAATAAATTACTTGGGAGCAAGTCCTGTTCACTGCAGGTACACACTTACTTTAAGCCACTAAACATGGCAGCAACCCTGTTCCAATCTTATGCCACGTGTTTATTGTTCGTTTCTGTCGGCGTTGTTATTAAACCAACACTGATCACCTCTCCCAATTTCTATAATAACGCAATATTTCAAATCAATGGAAATTGAAAAACGAAAAATTTTAGCGCTGCTGCTATGGCTCATATATTTCGATTTCTTATTCGGATATTAGTAAAGAATAGAAAAGGTCTGTTATAACTGACGCAAAAAAAATACCGAAAAATACAGGTAAATCAGAACTAAAATACTGGAATCTGTTTCAACCGGTCAGTTTATCCTGTCCCTAACCGAAGCCATCGGAACCTATTTTACAGAGTGAAAACCTCTTACTTACATTATAAATTGTTCTTCGTGGTTGACTTGCGATTTATGTTTACCAAAATTCATTCCTTTGAACGTTCGCATGTGTGATGAAAATGCTCTGTAGTTTTGACTCGCGGGTTTCTTCTCGAAGCGTTAGAAACTGGTATAAATAAACGTATTCACATCGGTTTCCCTGGTTTCGGGTTGCCGTCGTTGACTCGTAAATGGATGTGGTAGCTTCGAGACCATCCTAATGAGTGTCGGTTTCGAATTCCTCATTACTGTGTGAAACTGTACGTCTATACAAAGAATTTTAACGAGCTGACTATATACACTGACGTAAGAAATGGCAGAACCATAAAATAATTAGTGAAATTTCGGGAATGCATTTATCTAGGTAACATATTTAAATGAAACATTGCAGGAGCACAGGTTCATGTAAGAGCGAGATAAGCCGTTCCTAATTTGAAATACGGATATATTCATTTAACCGGCTTAACCACCAGAATGTTGAATTCAAGCTTTCAAAAGTGCATGCATTGCGTTATACATGTGCCGGATGTCAGCTTATGGGAAGGAGCTCCCTTTGTCAATCAATGCAGGGCCGGTTAATACCGTTTGTGGACTTGTCCGAAAATGTCCACAGTATGCTCGATTGCAGATAGCTCTGGTGATCGAGCAGGCAAAGGCATCTCCCTGCACCTACATCGATACTCCGCAATCCACCACATGGCGCATTTCCTTTCCTGTTCCACTCGCAAATAGAATGAGGAAAAAACGACTGTTCGTATGCCTCCGCATGAGTCCTAATTTCTCTTATCTTATATTCGTGGTCCTAACGTGCAATATATGTTGTAGGCAGCTTCAAATGCCAGTTCTCCAAATATTCTCAATAATGTTGCTTGAAAACAATTCACTCCAGGGAATTCCATTTGAGTTCCCGATGCATCTCCGTAACACTTGTGTGCTGTTCGAAACTATTGGTTGCAAATCTAGCAGCTCGCCTCAGAATTGCTTCGTTGCCTTCCTTCAATCCTCCCTGGTACGCATCCCAAACACTCGAGTAGTACTCAGGAATACGTCGCACTAGCGTCCTATATGTGGCCTCCTTTACTTATGAACCACACTTTTCTAGAATTCCCCAAAAAACCGAACTCGACCACTCGCCTTCAGTACCACAGTCCTCACATGCTCGTTCCATGTCACAGCCTCGCGGAGGGGCCGCGCGGTCTAGGGCGCCATGTCACGGATTGCGCAGCCCCTCCCGCCGGAGGCTCGACTCCTCACTAGGGCATAACACACATACACACTACATGTCATGTTGCTTTGCAACGTTACGCCCAGATATTTAAACGACGTGACTGTGTTAAGTATGACACTGCTAATGCTGTATCCGGACATTACGGATTTGTTTTTCCTACTCGTTCTCATTAACTTACATTTTTCTACGTTTAGAGCTAGCTGCGATATATCACACCAACTATAAATTTTGTCTAAGACATCTTTTATCTTCCTACAGTCACTCAACTTAGACCCCTTCGCAGACACCATAGAATTATCAACTAACAACCGCTAATTGCTACCCATTCTGTCCTACAAATCATAAATAGAGAATAACAGCGCGCCTATCACATTTCCGTGCAGCAATCCTGACGATACACCTATCTCTGATGACCATTCACCGTTGAGGACAAAATACTTGGTTCTATAACTTAAGAAGCCTGCGAGCCACTCACGTATCTGTGAACCTATTCCATATGCTCTTACCTTTTTTAACAGCCTGCAATTAGGCACTGCGTCAAACGATTTCCGGAAACCTAGGAATTTGGGATCCGCCAGCTGCCTTTCATGCATAGTTCGCAGTATATCAGGTGAGAACATGTCGAAAATCTGTAGAACATCTTGGGTTACAACAGCGGTATCTGGCGAGCCTTCTACTGCTGGAAAATACCCCCTGGAATGCAGTTCACGAATGGAATCACCAGACTGACGTACAATGTTTGAGTCAGGATGCGTGGGATAGCCAGTAGAGCTCTCCTGCTATCATATGAAATCGCACACCAGACCAACTCCACACGTACGTCCAGAGCTTCTTGCACGCAGACAGATTGGTTGCAGGTCCTCAGCTGGCCTCTTTCTAACCAACACACGGCCATCACTAGCACCAAGGCAAATCCAGCTTTCATCAGAAAACACAACAGACTTTCAACCTGCCCGTCAATGCGCTCTGGCATGACGCCACTGGAGAAGCAAACGGTGGTGGTTAGGGTGAGTGGTATGCACGCTACAGAGCGTCTGGCTCGGAGCTAGGCTTGACGTAACCGATCTAACAGTTTCTCTTAGTGCCAGTTGCTGCTCAGATTGCTGCTGCAGATGCGGTTGGTTAGTTGGTTGATTGATTTGGGGGAGGGGAAGTAACAGCGAGGTCATCAGTCCCATCAGGTTAAGGAAGCATGGGGAAGGAAGTCGGCTGTGCCCTTTCCAAGGAACCATCCCAGTATTTGCTGAAGATATTTAGGAAAATCGCGGAAGACCTAAGTCAGGATGGCCGGATGCGGATTTGAACAGTAGTCCTCCCGAATGCGAGTCCAG
The DNA here is from genome assembly GCF_023898315.1 of Schistocerca nitens. Classification (NCBI taxonomy): domain Eukaryota; kingdom Metazoa; phylum Arthropoda; class Insecta; order Orthoptera; family Acrididae; genus Schistocerca; species Schistocerca nitens. The sequence continues at coordinate 439,498,425 of NC_064617.1, read as the reverse complement.
TGACAGATGAAGTACAATGATCCAGAGACATACGCCTAACACGATGGTCTTCCCTCTCAGTAGAGTCACATGGCCGTCCTTAGTCCGGTCTTCTTCAGATCGTACCTTCCCGTGGCCACCGCTGCCAGCAATCATGTGCTGTGACTACATTCTTGCCAAGTGTTTCTGCAGTATCGCGGAAGAAACATCCTGCTTCTAGCAGTCCTGTTATGCGACCTCGTTCAAGGTATTGATAATAGCGTCTTTGTCGCCTTAAAGGCAGTCTTGACTAACATCAGCTCACCACATGCAGCCTCAAAGGTAACTGACGATCACGATCGTTACAGCGCATATTTAAAGCAAACCTGATTGACCACTCTCTTACGATGGACATTAACTTTCAGATGTAGAATCACTACTACCAATTTTCGTTCATGACGCACAGCTCCTACTTGACAATGTGATTTTTTTTCAGTGTATTTTTACGTCTCTGCCCTGAGACACTTACTTGTTTGTTCTGTGTTTTATTTTCGAGATATCCACAAACTGATGAAATGGGAAAAGAAAGAATGTGGTAGGCATCCGATCTTACTCATTACCTGTGACGTACATGAAACTTAATCAAATGGGTAGCTGCAGGCCTGTATATGAGTGTAACTACTTAATTTAAATAAGTATGTAACCGTCGCAGATACTACGTAGTGATACATTATGAGGAAACTTAGCTGCAAAAAATCGAGATATTATATGGGTATTTTCTGTGCTGGAGCACTACAAAAATAATTTAAAATTATTTTACAAACAGGTGCTGAACTTGGTACAGATATAGGTCTACAGTCAAGACAGTGAAGAACAAATACTAAATACTTATTTTAATGAGATATGAAGAGAAGGTATATTAAGTCTCCCAATGAAGAAGTTACCTAGCGTGGGAAAACGTCAAAAACAATTGGAAACAATCGAACTGGATACTTTGGTATAATGTGCTATACTTGCCAACTCAGGAACCTCCCGATATTGTCAGAACCAGAAAACAGAACAGAATCACCATGAGCTATGTGTTCCCGTGAGCCCAAGCCGAAAGCACTCGTCAAAAACAACATTGTATCCTCTGAGTGTTTCACGGCAGTGTATCTCAACAAAATCTTCTCGGCTTTCAAGCCGCGTGAAATACATTTCTCTGAAATTCTTTATTCGAATTAACGCGTCTTGAAATCTGAGAAGATTTTATTCACACACAACCTTGCTACATTTTATTCAGACACAACCTTTCTACATCATCAGTACGCACCAGATCACAGACAGAGTAAAATAACAAAATACATTTTATGTACGAGGTGGAGGGATACGAGATATGTAAAGAGGGAAATATTAATTTCAGTAAGACCATGATAAATTTTTATATTTGACGTTGGATATTGTTACAAACTGCTTTTCAATTGTATACGAAGACCTAAACATAAGCAATTCTAACTTTGCATTTAGCTATGGAAAGAAAGTATAGGCGTCCGATTATGGAAAGAAAGAGTAGACATTCGTATACCGTACTAGCGTTTGTGGACCTAGAAAAAGCCTTCGGTAGCGTAAACTTGAATGAAATATTAAAAAGAAAGAAGAATTAACTAGACAACTTGAACGTAATTGACTATTTACTTTGTTCATGGATAACGGTAAACAGAGGTAAGCATGGAAACATTTTCATGTGGTGCTATTGAAGAACATTACAAATTATGAGTAACCAGGTAAGGTATGAAATGAAGTACTATGAGCAATAGGTGAGGAAAGAATTATATGGAAGTCTCCTCAGAAGAAGGGATAGATCACTGGGATAGCTGGTGAAACATAGTGACAGTGGAGGGAGCTGTAGGAGAAATTTTCAGGGGTAGCGCTGGATTGTAAAAGATAAGTGACGGAGTTAGGGTTTAGATTACGACGGCAACAGGATCATTAATGATGAAATATCAGTTCGGATAGGATGACTACAGTGGATGCTGGTCGACCGTATTCGGGTAATCAAATTAAGATTTTCGCATAAGAAACAGTTCAGCTTGATATTTTAAAACATATAAATCCCAAGTTATAAGTACCGCAGTTTATCCGAAAGTACTTACCGGACTGCAGTAAGCGAAACACCTTTCAATCTCTCTCTCTCAAATGCACGATCCTAGCAGTTAAAATTGCTGCAGTGCCTCTGGACAAAGAGATAATACCGCTGTTTCCAGAGATAAGGCGATTACAAGATACCAGACGTTATTTTATGAGGTCTTTCCCGCAATGGATCTGGGTCAAAATATAGTTACTATATCTTACAAGATTTCGGAAACGTTTGAGGTCAACATTTCTGTTGTCATCTCGAAAATATCAACATTTCAGTAAACTCATAGTGTATAATTTGCCTTAATTACGAGATGGTGCGATGATTGCCAATGAATACTCAAGAATCACCTGTGTTACAATGGCACAATGGGTTAGTCGACATTATTTAGCGAACTATATAAAATAGCGAAAATTACATCTGGAATTGCATTTGGTAATAGATTTGAATTTGAAAGTCTTTAGAGAGATGGAAAGGCGGAAGGTTGGGGAAGGAAACCGGCTATGCCCTTTCCAAAGGAGCTAGCTCAGCATTTGCCTTTAGTGCTTTAAGAAATCTACGGGAAACCTGACTGTGGATGGTCGGATGGGGATCTGAATCGCTGACCTCGCGAGTGCACGAGTGCAGTGCCTTACCACTATGCTACCTCATTCGGTCGCAAGGACGCGAGTCGAATGTCTTAAACATTAGAAGCCTGCCTGAGTTGGCTGTTGATGGTTGAAGTGCTGACACCACAGTTACAGATAGTCTGCGTAAACCAGTTATGTTTGTCACTGATGCAGTGTATATATGGATCGTGATAACCCCAACAGCATCACCTACTTCCTGACGATGGCGCACTGATGCGCCGAAACTGGTAGCTAACAATAAATAAGAACATAAGGACGACTGTAGGCGTTTCATTTTCTTACAATAGTGAACGGCCATGGCCTCCATGATCACTAGTCAAGAGGATGGACATATGAAAACTTTCTTATAAAGGTGCCACTGCTTCCCTGTCTTATTTGTTCAGGTGACATTTCAGATGGTCGAGAACTTCCAATGTACTCTTGGTGGAAGCTTCCGAAATGCCATTTAATATACAAGACTGAAATTGAGTAACGGTAATTTACTAAATGACTTTAGTCACAGTATGCTTGCATTTACTTAGATGGCTCCATAATAGAAGAAGATGTGGGATACGCCTTCTTCGGACGCTATAATGGCACCTATCAAATGATTACGCTTCCAACTGAAACATCGATCTAAACAGGGGAGGACATTTGTTATTGAAAACAGACATTTAACCTCGTATTGATACTCACGGTTTCCCAAAGTGGTTTGCAGAAATTACAGAATCAAAATTCGACAAGCAGACAGACAGACATATTTTGGGTGGATTGGAGATCATCAAAGAAGCAAGGAAAAGTGACACAGACGTAGATTTGCTGAGGATAAAGGGACATGGTAGAATTTTACATAAAGAAGCAGTCGATCACCGAGTAAAGAGGAGCATTACTGAAGGACAGTTCCGTCCAACACCGATCCCTCGTACTGATTTCAAACCTATGAACACGTAAGCTGGTTATCATGACTGGAACCGTGAACGCCATTTATCTCAGCAGCATAAGGACCGATGCCTAGCAGCCACAAAATACGACTATTCGACCGTGGTTCGTCTCTGTGAAGCTAAGTTAACGTCGTGTGACATTCATGATTGGTATAACGCTGGGGCGTGGATGTTACCCAGCACGTTTACAACGCATAAACATTCCACTTTCTGGATGTTGTAATCCAGATCTCACTGAAGTGGCCGATCTGGACCACGTGGTACTGGAATGCACAGAGTACAAGGAAGCACAAGAAGCACTGTACAGGAAACTGGTTGCAGGGGTTTCTCGTACCTGCAAGTGTTACCACAATACTCTCATGATTGGATATTAATGAGTAGACTTTATAGTGGAATGCATAAAACAAGCTGATATACATGTTCCACATCTCATCTTAAACCACTGGATAGATTTCAACAAAACCTGGTACCAACGTTATGTACGAGGTGCATTCAATTTCTAAGGCCTCCGATTTCTTTTCTAATTAACTACTCACCTGAAATCGATGAAACTGGCGTTACTTCTCGATGTAATCGCCCTGCAGACGTACACATTTTTCACAACGCTGACGCCATGATTCCATGGCAGCGGCGAAGGCTTCTTTAGGAGTCTGTTTTGACCACTGGAAAATCGCTGGGGCAATAGCAGCACGGCTGGTGAATGTGCGGCTACGGAGAGTGTCTTTCATTGTTGGAAAAAGCCAAAAGTCACTAGGAGCCAGGTCAGGTGAGTAGGGAGCATGAGGAATCACTTCAAAGTTGTTATCACGAAGAAACTGTTGCGTAACGTTAGCTCCATGTGCGGGTGCGTTGTGTTGGTGAAATAGCACACGCGCAGCCCTTCCCAGACGTTTTTGTTGCAGTGCAGGAAGGAATTTGTTCTTCAAAACATTTTCGTATGATCCACCTGTTACCGTAGTGCCCTTTGGAACGCAATGGGTAAGGATTACGCCCTCGCTGTCCCAGAACATGGACACCATCATTTTTTCAGCACTGGCGATTACCCGAAATTTTTTGGTGGCGGTGAATCTGTGTGCTTCCATTGAGCTGACTGGCGCTTTGTTTCTGGATTGAAAAATGACATCCACGTCTCATCCATTGTCACAACCGACGAAAAGAAAGTCCCATTCATGCTGTCGTTACGCGTCAACATTGCTTGGCAACATGCCACACGGGCAGCCTTGTGGTCGTCCGTCAGCATTCGTGGCGGGCGCCACCTGGATGACACTTTTCGCATTTTCAGGTCGTCATGCAGGATTGTGTGCACAGAACCCACAGAAATGCCAACTCTGGTGGCGATCTATTCAACAGTCATTCCGCGATCCCCCAAAACAATTCTCTCCACTTTCTCGATCATGTCGTCAGACTGGCTTGTGCGAGCCCGAGGTTGTTTCGGTTTGTTGTCACACGATGTTCTGCCTTCATTAAACTGTCGCACCCACGAACGCACTTTCGACACATCCATAACTCCATCACCACATGTCTCCTTCAACTGTCGATGAATTTCAATTGGTTTCACACCACGCAAATTCAGAAAACGAATGGTTGCACGCTGTTCAACTAAGGAAAACGTCGCCATTTTAAGTATTTAAAACAGTTCTCATTCTCGCGGCTGGCGGTAAAATTCCATCTGCCGTACGGTGCTGCCATCTCTGAGACGTATTGACAATGAACGCGGCCTCATTTTAAAACAATGCGCAGGTTTCTATCTCTTTCCAGTCTGGAGAAAAAAATGCGGAGGCCTCAGAACTAGAATGCACCTCGTATATGTATAGGTGGGACAAACCGTTGAAATTCATGGTGAAAACCTTCAGCTGTGCAAAATAAAAGACCTGCTATCTGGATAAAGTAGCGTGGAGACTAAAGAACTAGCAGCCTCCTACTGGGGTGTTGAGAGGGTGGTGATAACGTAGAGAGAACGGATGGAAGAGGAGATGGACAGAGAGGTAGGAGGAGATGGACAGAGAGTGAGGAGTTGTATAGGTGGACATGGAGAGGTGGGAGAATGAGATGGAGAGCGAGGGGGAGGACGAGATGGACAAAGAGGGCAAAACGGGATAGACTGATGGAAGCTTGGGATAAATACATACCCAGGCAATACCGGCTACTCAGATAGTGTGTGTAAATACACATAAAATTTTCTATTTTGTAAATTACGAATTTATATTTGTATATGATGAGTCAGATTACTGTATCTTTATATATTTTTTATTTAAGAACTGCGTCTGTATATTCATATGCAGACTCAAATTATATTGAATTACGTGATCTTTATTAAATGATTAGAAGAATGGACTTCCGCATAATGTATTCTCGTTAGTATGTTGTTCAATCCACAAAGGTAAACTAGTTTTGTCATTTTACTTCACCTCAAAATTTTATGTTAACTCCTAAGAGCTATAACTATTTCTGGCTGTATGGTTGATATCGCAAAAGATCAAAATAATACACCAAAATATAAAAAATAGTTGGTTCTCACACAACTGCTGTTGACGCTTTATGGGCGCGCATACAAACCACGTGGAGAGCGATTCTCCAAGGACATAACCAGGGCTGCTTCGACAGGAAAGTGGTTTGCAGAAATTACAGAATCAAAATTCGACAAGCAGACAGACAGACATATTTTGGGTGGATTGGAGATCATCAAAGAAGCAAGGAAAAGTGACACAGACGTAGATTTGCTGAGGATAAAGGGACATGGTAGAATTTTACATAAAGAAGCAGTCGATCACCGAGTAAAGAGGAGCATTACTGAAGGACAGTTCCGTCCAACACCGATCCCTCGTACTGATTTCAAACCTATGAACACGAAAGCTGGTTATCATGACTGGAACCGTGAACGCCATTTATCTCAGCAACATAAGGACCGATGCCTAGCAGCCACAAAATACGACTATTCGACCGTGGTTCGTCTCTGTGAAGCTAAGTTAACGTCGTGTGACATTCATGATTGGTATAACGCTGGGGCGTGGATGTTACCCAGCACGTTTACAACGCATAAACATTCCACTTTCTGGATGTTGTAATCCAGATCTCACTGAAGTGGCCGATCTGGACCACGTGGTACTGGAATGCACAGAGTACAAGGAAGCACAAGAAGCACTGTACAGGAAACTGGTTGCAGGGGTTTCTCGTACCTGCAAGTGTTACCACAATACTCTCATGATTGGATATTAATGAGTAGACTTTATAGTGGAATGCATAAAACAAGCTGATATACATGTTCCACATCTCATCTTAAACCACTGGATAGATTTCAACAAAACCTGGTACCAAAGTTATGTACGAGGTGCATTCAATTTCTAAGGCCTCCGATTTCTTTTCTAATTAACTACTCACCCGAAATCGATGAAACTGGCGTTACTTCTCGACGTAATCGCCCTGCAGACGTACACATTTTTCACAACGCTGACGCCATGATTCCATGGCAGCGGCGAAGGCTTCTTTAGGAGTCTGTTTTGACCACTGGAAAATCGCTGGGGCAATAGCAGCACGGCTGGTGAATGTGTGGCTACGGAGAGTGTCTTTCATTGTTGGAAAAAGCCAAAAGTCACTAGGAGCCAGGTCAGGTGAGTAGGGAGCATGAGGAATCACTTCAAAGTTGTTATCACGAAGAAACTGTTGCGTAACGTTAGCTCCATGTGCGGGTGCGTTGTGTTGGTGAAATAGCACACGCGCAGCCCTTCCCGGATGTTTTTGTTGCAGTGCAGGAAGGAATTTGTTCTTCAAAACATTTTCGTATGATCCACCTGTTACCGTAGTGCCCTTTGGAACGCAATGGGTAAGGATTACGCCCTCGCTGTCCCAGAACATGGACACCATCATTTTTTCAGCACTGGCGATTACCCGAAATTTTTTGGTGGCGGTGAATCTGTGTGCTTCCATTGAGCTGACTGGCGCTTTGTTTCTGGATTGAAAAATGACATCCACGTCTCATCCATTGTCACAACCGACGAAAAGAAAGTCCCATTCATGCTGTCGTTGCGCGTCAACATTGCTTGGCAACATGCCACACGGGCAGCCTTGTGGTCGTCCGTCAGCATTCGTGGCGGGCGCCACCTGGATGACACTTTTCGCATTTTCAGGTCGTCATGCAGGATTGTGTGCACAGAACCCACAGAAATGCCAACTCTGGTGGCGATCTATTCAACAGTCATTCCACGATCCCCCAAAACAATTCTCTCCACTTTCTCGATCATGTCGTCAGACTGGCTTGTGCGAGCCCGAGGTTGTTTCGGTTTGTTGTCACACGATGTTCTGCCTTCATTAAACTGTCGCACCCACGAACGCACTTTCGACACATCCATAACTCCATCACCACATGTCTCCTTCAACTGTCGATGAATTTCAATTGGTTTCACACCACGCAAATTCAGAAAACGAATGGTTGCACGCTGTTCAACTAAGGAAAACGTCGCCATTTTAAGTATTTAAAACAGTTCTCATTCTCGCGGCTGGCGGTAAAATTCCATCTGCCGTACGGTGCTGCCATCTCTGAGACGTATTGACAATGAACGCGGCCTCATTTTAAAACAATGCGCAGGTTTCTATCTCTTTCCAGTCTGGAGAAAAAAATGCGGAGGCCTCAGAACTAGAATGCACCTCGTATATGTATAGGTGGGACAAACCGTTGAAATTCATGGTGAAAACCTTCAGCTGTGCAAAATAAAAGACCTGCTATCTGGATAAAGTAGCGTGGAGACTAAAGAACTAGCAGCCTCCTACTGGGGTGTTGAGAGGGTGGTGATAACGTAGAGAGAACGGATGGAAGAGGAGATGGACAGAGAGGTAGGAGGAGATGGACAGAGAGTGAGGGGTTGTATAGGTGGACATGGAGAGGTGGGAGAATGAGATGGAGAGCGAGGGGGAGGACGAGATGGACAAAGAGGGCAAAACGGGATAGACTGATGGAAGCTTGGGATAAATACATACCCAGGCAATACCGGCTACTCAGATAGTGTGTGTAAATACACATAAAATTTTCTATTTTGTAAATTACGAATTTATATTTGTATATGATGAGTCAGATTACTGTATCTTTATATATTTTTTATTTAAGAACTGCGTCTGTATATTCATATGCAGACTCAAATTATATTGAATTACGTGATCTTTATTAAATGATTAGAAGAATGGACTTCCGCATAATGTATTCTCGTTAGTATGTTGTTCAATCCACAAAGGTAAACTAGTTTTGTCATTTTACTTCACCTCAAAATTATATGTTAACTCCTAAGAGCTATAACTATTTCTGGCTGTATGGTTGATATCGCAAAAGATCAAAATAATACACCAAAATATAAAAAATAGTTGGTTCTCACACAACTGCTGTTGACGCTTTATGGGCGCGCATACAAACCACGTGGAGAGCGATTCTCCAAGGACATAACCAGGGCTGCTTCGACAGGAAACTTACTTTTTTCTGTTTATCACTCTAAGTATTGCTTGAGCCAAGACACTGGTTTCGTGTTTGGCTACAAATTGGGGAGGCTAGTTCTCATCCCGCATTTCCTATTTTGTTTCCATGTGTTTTCCCTACGTCACTTAAAATTATTGACAGGATAATGTTTCAAAGAGGTTATAGTCGATTTATTTTGTCACTGTCGTCTAACAACCTAGGAGAGGCTAAACCATGCGACCTACCGATTTCAACAAGCTTCGGTGCCCTATGAAGGGCAACTGCCCGCATCTCGTGGTCGTGCGGTAGCGTTCTCGCTTCCCACGCCCGGGTTCCCGGGTTCGATTCCCGGCGGGGTCAGGGATTTTCTCTGCCTCGTGATGGCTGGGTGTTGTGTGCTGTCCTTAGGTTAGTTAGGTTTAAGAAGTTCTAGGGGACTGATGACCATAGGTGTTAAGTCCCATAGTGCTCAGAGCCATTTGAACCATTTTGAAGGGCAACTCGGACGTAGCTCCCGTTTAAGTGTTTATGTCACTATGTTTAAGACGTGGTCAAACCTCAAGAGGACAAATATGTTTTGAAGTAGGTGTCAAACTTCAGACTTTTCGATGGTAGGAAACTGTAATCTGTAGCCAGCCGGAGTGGCCGAGCGGTTCTAGGCGCTACAGTCTGGAACCGCGCGACCGCTTCGGTCGCAGGTTCGAATCCTGCCTCGGGCATGGATGTGTGTGATGTCCTTAGGTTAGTTAGGTTTAAGTTCTAGGGGACTGTTAAGTCCCATAGTGCTCAGAGCCATTTGAACCATTTTTTTTGTAATCTGTAATCATCAACATTAGCCCCGCAACTAATACACTAACGGGAGGGGGGATCATGTAACGTAAACGAATTTTTTAGGCGTGTTTCTACGCCTGAGAAATGATGTTTATTCAGATTTCGCAGGACACGGTAAAGAATCGCGTCGGTAGCGCCACTATGAACACGCATATCAGGTTAGATTTAAATATACTCTGTAACGGCCGTGAGCGTTAGTTACCTCAGAGATTGGATGTGGTGAGCTGATATCAATCAAGAATGCCTTTAAGGTGACAAAGACACAATTATCAACATCTCACTGAGTTTGAAGGACGCCGTATAATAGGGCTATGAGAAGCTGGATGACCCTTCCGGCGATACTGCAGGAAGACTTGCAGGGAATGTCGCCACTGTACATGACTGCTGACAGCGATGATCGCGAGAATATACGGTCACCAGAAGACTGGGCCCCGTATGGTGACGTAGCAGTACGAGAGGTAAAACCACCGTGTTTGGCGTATGGCTCTGGCAGTAATTTGAGCAGCAGTTGACATCGAGTGACACAAATAAGTGGTACAAATCTGTTAGAGCAGCAGTTGGCACCAATGTGTCACAAGGAACTGGTACTAATCGGTTACTTCAAGGAGAGCTCCGAGATAGACGCCCTGTAGCCTGCATTCCACTGACCATTTGCGACTTTAGTGGTGTCAATCGAGAGCTCATTGGAGGGCAGGGTGTAAGTCTGTTGTGGGTTCTGACGAAAGCTGGTTCTGCCTCGGTGCCAGTGATGGCTTGCAACCAAACTGTCTGCGTGCTGGACACATTGAATCTCCACTGTGCTGTGGTCTGCGGTGCGATTTCGTATGACAATAGGAGCACTCTCGTGGTTATCCGACGCACCCTGACGGCAAAATTGTACGGTAGTCTGGTTATTCGACCTGTCGTGCTCCGTTGATGAACAGCATTCCAGGGGGTGTTTTCAACGGGATAACGCTCGCCCACATATTACTGTTGTAAACCAACATGCTCTATTGAGCGTCGACATGTTGTTTTGGCATGCTAGATCACCAGATCTGTTACCAATCTAACACATACGTGAAATCATCGGACGACAATTCCAGCTTCATCCACAAACAGCATTAACTCTCCCTATTTTGACCGACCACATGCAACGGGCATGAAACTCCATCCTAAAAACTGGCATCCGACACCTGCACAGCGCACTGAATGCACGCTGGCATGATTGTATTCAACCCTGTGGCGGTTAAACCGGTTATCAATGTACCAGAATTTCACATTTGGAGAGGCTTATATCGCACTTACAATAACCTGCTATCTTGCAGTGTTAATCACTTAAATATATTACCTAGACAAATCGGTTCCCGAATTTTCAATATTCTTCAGTAATTATTTTTTGATGCCGTGGTTTTTCCATCGCTCTAGTTCCCAAGAAAAACAAAAGCCGGTGATTTATAGATTGATTTTCAGATGTCGTTTCGCAGGAAAGCCGTTGGTAAGTACAGCAGTGGCTAACGAAAAGTGATACAAAACCTGTATTCAGCTCACAGTAACCTAGTGTGTGTGTGTTGGTTGCAACTGAACGGACTGTAACTTTTTCCTGTGTGGCAAGAGAATTAAAGCTGTCGCAAAATTTATATATCGCTATTTTAAATAAAATAAGTTTCATTTCGAGCTAGAGCAAAACGGTGATTAACCTAATTCCAACGAGCCCTGACGACATACTATTGTACATAGGTTCAGATTTGTTTATCAAGTGCCGGCCGCGGTGGTCTCGCGGTTCTAGGCGTGCAGTCCGGAACCGTGCGACTGCTACGGTCGCAGGTTCGAATCCTGCCTCGGGCATGGATGTGTGTGATGTCCTTAGGTTAGTTAGGTTTAAGTAGTTCTAAGTTCTAGGGGACTGATGACCACAGCAGTTGAGTCCCATAGTGCTCAGAGCCATTTGAACCATTTGTTTATCAAGTGTCCTCTTTTTTACACCAAATTGTCCGTTTATAAAGAAAGTGAAGCTGAAAAAGCGACCTAACATATCACTCAATTATCGCTGGTTCTCTAAATAAATTCTGGTAAACTGAAAACTACCTCTTGAAAGATGTACACCTAACAGGTTCTGAAACCAAAAGTGACAGATAAAAAGTAGTGCTTACTAGGGTACAACGGGGCGGACAAATTGATGTAACTAATCTGTGACTCCAAGTATATCTATCGAACCCTTCTTACAGTAGCGTGATGTTTACTCCAGTCGGCAAATTACGGTTTTCCCCCAGTGCAAATTTCACTGCCGTATTCCTAGGGTACATTCTCAGAAATGTCTTCCTCACATTAAATCTTGTGTTTCATACTAAGAGTCCTCTCTTGGCCAGGAATGCCCTTTTTGCCAGTGCTAATCTGCTTCTTATGTCCCCCCTTGTCCCGTCTGTCACGGTTTATTTTGCTCCCTGGATGGCAGAATTACTTGACTTCTGTACTTTGCGATCCTCAGTTGAGATATCTTTGCGTCTTCTCCGGAAACAGTTTGGTAGTCTTTGTAGTGATCTTTTAGCCTTTCAAAATCCAGGAAACTATCATTCATATCTCGAACTATGAAAGGTGTACGCTTCCAGCAGCGACGCACGAGGTTCATCCATGCCTAAGGCGTGAAAATGTCTGTCCTCTTCTTTTGCACCTATTTTGAATTTCAAATAGCAAGCTCCACGAACATCAAACTGTAAGTCACAATCATAGTAATATTTTTCACGTGGATCATTTAAGCTTTCATTCTAAATCAGATCAGTTCTAACGGGGGAGATTTAGGAGGGGTGAATGAGACGTTTTTACAGAAGATTGTGGTATTAGCATATGGATCAATTCCGCATGAAAATTTATGTTTTACCTCAGGCATCAATGGGGAAAGCTCTAATAAAGAATCAGTGTTACTTGGATCAGTGTGGTCCTACTGACACCAGATGGCATTTTGGGAAGTGCAGCTCGTTAATGTTGATTGGCCAGTTGCAACTGTGATTCCTGACACTTACTTACCAAAGAACATCGCCAAACAACCGTATGTTTTGAGAAGTTATTTTATTTAGACAACCAATTTTGGCGTATCAATGATGCTGTCTTCAGGTCCATGCATATTCAAAACGAATATACATGTAGTGTATATCAAAGTATATCACAGCTGACTTTACAGAAAATGAAGCGTAATAATAAAAGTCCTTCAAACACCTACAAAATGCAATTTTCAGCGTTAAGACAAGTACCTGTGCACATGCAGCTCAACAAACCAGAATATGTACAAGTGTTGGTTACTATTAAAACTATTTTGACATCACAGAATTGTAACAGAACATATCAAACATTAAAAAAATATATAAAAAAAGACTATATACAGTCAGAAGGACAAACGATTAAAGCATGTCTAGTGTTTTTTCCTTCACTTTCCGTCTTTCTCATTTTTATGTGTTTTCTACCCTTCCTTAATTTATGACTTTTTAAATAATTTTTCTATGTTTTATGTATTTTTAAATATGAAAATCCTACATACTTCTTATAGATGAGATATAGTCTAGTTCTTAGGAACACCAATCCTCATTCAAAGTAAAACGTCACGCTATAACCTATGAAGTACACAGTAGTGGGCTTATTTATCGACTAAGTATATCACTAAAGGTGATGTACCAGAATTAATTGTCACGAGATCATAAACGCAACCACACTCAAAATCCAACAGCAGACAAAATTTTAAGTAAATGTCTCCACTTTATTGTCATGAAGAGTAGTCGTAAAACTGCAGTTAAAACCTCTTGCTAGCATGGTACTTTCTTGGGCAATAGAGCTTATGTCTTAATGACCCTAAGGTCACCACCTTTTTTTGTTGACCTTAAAGTTGGTCTTGAGTCTGTAAAAACAGAAAAATCCCAACAGATTAGGATTGCTCATGAAAGTAGCGCAGTTTTAGAAAGAGAGGTCAATTCTGTAAAAATAATGACTTACAACAGAGGGTGGGGAGCATCATCGCTAGCATTAACCGTAAATTAAAAAAATAATGAGGCTCTTATCACGAAATCCGATAAAGGAAATTCGCTCGTTGTAGCTCATAAAAGCGAATATACTGCTAAACCTTTGGCTTGTTTCGAGAAAAATGGGACCTCCAAAATGGAGCAGAATCCTACCCCTACATTGCAAAAGGAAATTAGGGATATTTTAGGCAAAACTAATCATCTTATGAAAGAGTTTCAAATGAAAACTTCATTTAACATGAACCCCAGAGCACCTTCCCTTACAAGTCAATTTAAGGTACACAAAAGTAAACACCCAATTCGTCCGATCGTTAATGGAATAAATTAGCGAGATTCTTACACTCTAAAATTAAAGAAGCCTTCGTTTTTGAAAATAATTATCCCGTTAAAAATAGTGCTGAGTTGTAAACAAGCTAAAGGCTGTAGATTTCACTACCTCCACCCTGTTGGTTTCGTTCGACGTTGTAAGTTGATACACTAAGGTTCACTCTTAAAATTATTGAAAATAACATTCGACAACATAAAACAGTAAGTGAGTCGCAACTGTCAGAACTTATGTCACTATTGCAGGCTGTACTCGATTATAATTACTTTCAGGTTTAATGGCAAAATGTATGATAAACGATTCGGCTTAGCCATGGGTTTCCCGTTAGCTGGTGTCTTAGCTGACATATTTGTGAATGCTTTAGAAGGAATTTTTTTCAAAAATAATCCTGTGTTGGGTAATATGATTTCTTTCTATGCTCGTTACGTTGATGACATACTCATAATATTTCAAGGGAGTGACCAAGACCTGCAACTAATGTTTCATGTTTTTTATAGTTTTCGCTAGAAAATGAATTTCACAAAAGAGATGCAAAACGATGAGAGAGATCTTAGTTTTCTTGATTTGAAGCTTAAGTTATTTGATAACACAATTAGCTTCGACATTTTTCGTAAAAATACTTTTTCTGATAATATTATCCGAGCAGATTCTTGTAATCCACAAACTCACAAAATTGCCTTCTGTCACTCTGCAGTTCATCGTGCCGTGAAGACACCTTCAGAACAGGATTGTTTAGAAAAATAAATATCTCTAGCAAAATCCATAGCTATTAACAATGTATACGACCCTATGTTAATTGACCAAATTGTTAGGAAAAAGAGAGCTGTAAAATGTTCAACCTTAGGAGATAACAGGGCGATGAATAGTGAGTGTAATAACTTTATTTCTATTCCATTTTTGGGGAACGTATCATACAAGATAAGGAGACTTCCACAGAAGCAATATGTTTACAGAGTAGCCTTTTCCGTAAATAATAGCTTAAAACAAAGAGTGATTCGTACTATTGCGGCACGGGAAGAACTTGGCACTAAATCCGGAGTTTACAAAATTACTTGTAACGACTGCCCCAGCTATTACGTTGGACAGACAGGTAGACCCATTAAAGTAAGATATAAAGAACACAAGCTAGGTAAACATGAGGAAAACTTCTACAATTCCAAGTTTCCTGAACATCTATTGCTCTTACAGCATACGCCACGTAAACTAGATGACTTAGAATTGCTACACGAAGTGAATAAGGGTTACGAACTGCACCTCTCTTCGATGAATTAGAAATTTTAAAACATCTATCTCAGAAAGAAGGATTTATTCTTAAAGAATAGGTGCAGTTTAGAAACAAATTTTTTTTGGGTAATTTCAAACCCCTTCTTGCTCTAACGTAATATAGTTTGGCTGACTTGAAGCTAGTTTTCTTGTCTTTTGATGCTGGTGAGATGCTCCTTTCCTGTCTTGTTGGGATTTTACTTATTTTTGATGATTATTGTTCGCGGTTCTCGATGTGTTTGTGTGGTTTAAATGATTTTGTTATGTTTCTTATTCATGACGACAGATGGTTTCGATTTAGTAAAACATTTTGTTCGTTTTCGCTAGTATGTATCATAGTCTTTAATTTGCGTGAGATTCTCGCGCATAACACTAGTACCCTCTCTCGTCAGATGTGTTCCTTAGCGCAAGCTTCACCTCTTTGACACTAGGACACAGGCAAACAGGTGTTCATGTTTTCTATTGTATGTAGGTGTTTTAAGTGATTCTGATACGTTTTTATTTATTGAGACAGAGGGTTTGAATTAGCACAAACTTTAAAATTTTGACGCGCATGAGTAGGTATCCCTGGGTTTTAATGTGCGCGAGTGTCTCGCGCATACCACAAGTGCCTTCTTTCGGTGAAACTGTCCGCCCTAGTGCTTCCACACCCTCTTCACGCTAGTTCACATGCTAAGTACTGATAATATACCGTGTTCACATCGACCACCTCTTCATAATTATGCTGTACAGATGGAGGTGATATTTTAACTACTGACGAGGCCTTTGGCACGATTGCTTTATGCATCTCCACTGCAGGATGTGGTTTTAGTAAGGGAATAAAAGTTTTTGTGCTTGTAATTTTCATGGTTACTTAAAGCTATAAGTGTTTTTTTCCTACCTCAGTTATGTTGCTAAGTATTGTGCTAATGAAGGTGTCTTCCTGTCCAGGTGTAATTTTGTTTCTGATGAAGCTATATTTAGATATACCGAAACCGTGGTCAACGATGTCAATAAATCTTTATCCTGCAACTGTTTGGCTGTTATCATTTACCATGAAGATTATCAACAGTTGCTGCTTCAGCCTTGTTTAAAATTTTGAAACATTGCTATGTCTTGTGGCTAATATTCATTTCAGGTAAACATTTTACTGCCTAATTGTGACGTAAGATATACAGGGTGACGAGGACTGATTGTTTACCAGACCGCACGTGTCATGGAACCAATAGGACGTTAATAGCAGCCAATCTAGAACATGCTTGAGGATTAAAACCTGGCACCATCGATGTTCTTCCTCAAAGGAAAGCTACTGTTTTTAATTTCTAAAAATTTTTCAATGTTTTGAAATTACTCTGAAGCTGTCTTTAATTGCAAAAATTTTTTCGAAGCTTAGTAGTACAGTTGTTGATGTGAAGACTGTTTCTTTCACAAGACATTTTTGGTGTTATTTAAAGTTTTATAAGCTGTTTGTTTATTTAAGCTCGAGACTCAAAGGTATTTTACAATGTGCTCCAAAGAGAGATTTTCTAAAATTTGAAGTTTTCTCATTTAAATTTTATTATTAGTAACAATTCAACTAAACGTTCTTTCATCGTAATACCTAGTACCGCCATACACTGGACACAATTAGGCCAACTACAAACTCTGCAGAATTATTTGACTCTATACATGTCTGATAACGCAAATGTGTGCTACGATGTGCTAAGGTCCACAGAGCATTTTGATTTCAATTTTTCTAAGATAACTAATAGTCGATAGTTTGATGTAAATGATTCCAGCACGATACGGAATTAACGTTGTAGTAAGTGTGGGACGTAAAACTTTGAGTGTGGAAGACCGACGGGCTTACTCTCTTAAGGTCAACGATTAGCAATTCCTTCTTTACGTCCCCAACGTCTGAAAGCAGTAAATTACGGCCACTTTGCATTCATTAATTAGTCTTATGACGCGTTAATAGCGAGCTTTGAGACTTGACAGGTGAACGAAATTTTCGTGAATGACAGTACTAACAGTTCTACTTCATAGTTACTTCACAACGCCAAGTATAGGAAAGAATCTTGGATGAAGAACACTGGTACACTCGCGATGTGTGGCGTTAGTATTTACACACATTTCATACAGGACACAAAACCACTCATGTACTTGTAGCAACGAGAATGTGGCAAGAGATCCAGAAAAAATGCTGAGATATTTCTGCTCTTGTATTCAGATTTGCATGTGATTATAGCGTAAAAACAGAAATGCGTTTCCGCACTGCCAAACTGAGCTGTCTGAAACGCACTGGATTGTTTGCTTAATGGAGTACGGACGTATGCCACTACGGCAGCGGAAATACATTTTTTAGCCGTTCATAACATTTGCATTTATTTTCTGGTTCGGCAAAAAATATTAATGCACCACGGGCAAACATTTACTTACAGTATGGAAAATGAATGGATCCCGTGTTTTGTGTTCAAGAAATGCGAAACAACGAATGGGGAATTTTCTGTATTTATATGTAGGACAACTTGTCGGTTAATAACGAAATATTGTTACCATAGAAAAGAACAATGCATTTTATAAATGTGAGGTAATTAGTTTTCAAAAAGATTTCATAAAAGTTAGTGTGTTGGGTACGTAACCCATTTGACATGCGATGTCAAATCTGGGCGGAAGTGTCAAACTGGGCAACCCTCCAACGAAATAAAGCGTTAGTGAATGTAAGGAAGTTTGAGGAAGAGGTGTTGAAGTGAGATAGTGAAAAGGAGATGCGAATTGCTGTAAATGATAGATACACGTTTTCCTACATGGTGGTCACGCTGTGTAGGTGATACAAATTCACTGATTCACTCTCAAAAACCTGTTACACTTCATGAATTATCAATATAATAACATATCTGTAAAGAGACAATAATGTGCACAGTCTCCCAGTGTGGTGGGTTCACATTTGGAAAGAGCATGATTCAAATTCCCCATTCGGCTTCTCCCACAGATTTTTTCGGTTGTTTACAGGCATAACATATTGCTAAAAAGGAAACTGTCAGAACTACGAAACTGCAGATCCAGACTGCACAAATAAGCTATCACTAGTAAAGTCAGATACAGATATCTAAGCATTATGCTGGCTGAGAAACATAATTTTCGGGACTATTTAACCTAAACGTCTTACAAAACAACCACAACCACGAATAGAGTTGCGAATAACAATATCTGCAACTTCCAGATGATATTAAAATATAGTATAACTTATAACGAGAAAATAATTTCTATTATTATGAGGATGTTTTCGCAAAGTTTGTACCTCCTGGAGTATTTAGCTACTGTGACAGACAGGATAAGGCCTTTTGGTAATACTGGACATTCTTCTCATTTGCCTGTATGTGCATATGAACGCAACTGGTTGCAAGAAGGAAACCGATTAATAAAGCAGAACATAGTCCAGAAAGATACAGACTGTAAAGAAGAAATTAAGGAATATCTGAAAGCATTACGGCAACAGAAATGAGATATTTAATAAGACTGGAAATGAGTTTCCTGTACAAGTCCGCGACTATTACGAATATTTTGTGAACGCTTAATATGTTTCTTTATTTATTATATTATTTTGGCTATTGCAATCGTTGGATCTGTTTTTACGATTTAAGGAACATAAAGAGTGATAGGCGTTCGTCATACAACATCCAGCTTAAAATCACGAAAAATTAAAAATTTAAAAAATTTAAAAATCCCTCAGCTTGAAGATGTGAAACTATCTCTGAGCGTTTAGCGTACCATTGTGACAACAAGTATATCTGAACCTGGTGGCATGCACAGTGAACAGACCACTCCCAATGAGGCCATGAGAAACATTACGAAAATCACGCGCAATGGAAATTATCAAAAAAAATGGTTCAAATGGCTCTGAGCACTATGGGACTTAACATCTATGGTCATCAGTCCCCTAGAACTTAGAACTACTTAAACCTAACTAACCTAAGGACATCACACAACACCCAGTCATCACGAGGCAGAGAAAATCCCTGACCCCGCCGGGAATCGAACCCGGGAACCCGGGCGCGGGAAGCGAGAACGCTACCGCACGACCACGAGCTGCGGAAATTATCCAGCATTGAAATTTAAACAGAGGTGTTCCTATTAAAAGTAGTATATGAGTGCCGCAGCTCACATAGGTATAATGAGAAAGGAATTTTTCAGGCGCCCGTTTCTTCCAAACTGTCTCATAACTAATACAAAACCCGAATGAAAACGTCAAGTCAAACCAGAATAAATTGATCCCTGCCAGTAAATGAAATATGAATCAGTATCTGTGATTGCCGGTATTTAACTACGTTGATTATACACTGAAGCTCCAAAGAAACTGGTGTAGACATGCGTATTCAAATACAGAGATACGTAAACAGACATCATACGGCGCTGCTGTAGGCAGCGCCTATATAAGACAAGTGTCTCGTGCCGTACTTAGATCGGTTGCTGTCACTACAATGGCAGGTTATCAAGATTTAAGTGAGTTTGAACGTGGTGTCATAGTCGGCGCATGAGCGATGGGACACAACATCTCCGAGGCAATGATACAGTGGGGATTTTCCCGTACGACCATTTCACGAGTGCACCGTGAATATCAGGAATCCGATAAAACATCAAATTTCCGACATCGCTGCGGCCAGAAAAAGATCCTGCAAGAACGGGACCAACGACGACTGAAGAGAATCGTTCAACAGGACAGAAGTGCAGCCCTCTCGCAAATCGCTGCAGATTTCAATGCTGGGCCATCAACAAGTGTCAACGTGCGAACTATTCAACGAAACATCATCGATACGGGCTTTCGGAGCTGAAAGCCCACACGTGTACTCTTGATGACTGCACGACACTAAGCTGTGCACCTGGCCTGGGCCCATCAACACCGACATTGGACTGTTGATGACT
This sequence comes from Schistocerca nitens, assembly GCF_023898315.1. Lineage (NCBI taxonomy): Eukaryota > Metazoa > Arthropoda > Insecta > Orthoptera > Acrididae > Schistocerca > Schistocerca nitens. Next base: position 439,478,082 of record NC_064617.1, on the reverse strand, counting down.
CAACATGTTGCCTGGTCGGACGAGCCTCGTTTCACATTGTATCGAGCGGGTGGACGTGTACGGGTATGGAGACAACCGCATGAATCCATGGGCCCTGCATTTCAGCAGGGGACTGTTCCAGCTGATGGAGGCTCTGTAATGGTGTGGGACGTGTGCAGTTGTAGTGATATGGGACCCTGATATGTCTAGATACGACTCCGACATGTCTCACGTACATGAGCATCCCGTCGGATCACCTGCATCCATTCAAGTCCACTGTGCATTCCGACAGACGTGGAAAATTCCAGCAGGACAATGTAACACCCAACATTTCCAGAATTGCAGCACTGTGGCTCCAGGAACACTCTTCTGATATTTAAACAATTGCGCTGGCACCAAAATCCCGAGTCATGAACATTGTTGAGCATATCTGGGATGCCTTGCAACATGCTGTTTAGAAGAGGTTTCCACCCCCTCGCTCTCTTACGGATTTTTGGACAGCCCTGCAGGATTAATGGTGTCAATTCTCTCCGGCAGTACTTGAGACATTAATCGATTCCTGCCACTTCTGCGTGCTCGGTGGGGGGGGGGGGGGGGGTGTCTACATGATATTAGGCTTGTGTACTAGGTTCTTTGCTCTTCAGTGTAAATGATCATTCACACAGCAGTAAGAACAGAACTGACTGTGACCATGGAAATAGTACACATCTAGGGCCCCAGATAAGGGAATTAAGACTGAGACAAGTGACAGAATTGTGAAGCAATGGGAAGTGTAGTGCAGTGGGACAGAAATAAATTTATCAACGAATAAATATTCTTCAAGCAATTGCCAGTCCACGGGACAGACTTACTGGAGAGGGACCCTTCACTTAGCCATGTAGGTAAGCGTTTTACTGTTATCGACAGGAGGTAGGTTTAAGCGCTGAACAGGACATACTGACGGAAGTAAGAATAGAAGGAATAGTAGGAATAGAAGGAAAGCGCTGCCGTGCAGTATTAAGACAGCAGTTTGTATAAGAAATATCTTTTGTGCAGCATATTGTTTCGCTTTGTGTAATGTACACATATTTATCAATAGCTATGTAAGTTAAAGTAAATTATAAATATGTTGTGTTTTAGATTTGTCTCATTTTTAATCCAATACTTTTAAGCGTTTCTTCAAAAATGCTTTGATTGTGAACTCTTGTCTTTTACTACTAATTCAGTTTTACCCCATTTACTGACATTTTTAATCCTTTAATTGACACTGCTTTAACATTTGGAGAAAAAATTAAGTTACCGTTTTTAATTTTTAGTAAATGTGTAATCTTAAATGTAATGAAATATTATATATATTATGAACCATTTAAAAGTATCGAACGTTGGTTGTAAGCAATTAAATGCTTTCAGTGGCTAAAACGTAGTTTTTACATTACGTAAATGCCAATGTATCCAGATGTGTTGTATAAATGTGAACTGAGTCTTCTCTGATTCACGATAACATTAAGAGAGAGAAAGAGAGAGAGAACAAAACCACCAGTTATAATGCGTCAGAAATTTATTGTACTTGCCTTAGCTAATGTGAATCAATGTTGTTTTAAGGCCAACACTGCCAATTCAAGGAATAATGTACTAATGAATTAAATGTGACACATTGGCAAAGTACTAGTGACCAACACAAACATAAAACTGAAATTTGTAACACGTCTATAGCAGGTTACGGGGAAAAAGCAATTAATAAACACAGTAAGCACCTCTGGGAATTGCGTCGGCAGTTCCCTGATCAGGGTGCCACTGTTTTATTGCCGTCACGGTCTCTTTTTCGTTCTTTACTAACCCATGACAACATTAATTATCGTGCGAGCACTAATCACAAACTCAAAGCATTGGACACTTCACGACAAAGTGGTCGATGGAGTGATAAAACATTTCAAATAGAAGCTTTCCCGGAATGTCAAAGTATTGTTTTGCATTATCCTCAGTGATGTATTACCGTGGAATACACTTTATTTTACAGTTTAGTTCGTCTTCTCCAAAGGCTTGTGTCCGTGAATTTCTGGAACAGTGGCCAGGTTGGTCCTGTAACACTCGTCTCCCAAAGTAGTTTCGCAGTTCTCTGATTTCGTTCTTGTCCTCGTAATATTAGCCTCGAGAGAACGACGTCCTTTGCTGCAACAGTAATCCGGTTCTTTCATGCTCGGAAATCCCGCCGTGTTTTAGAAAGATGGCTGTTTTCCCCCGCTTCATAGTGGGCGAGCCAAAGAAGACGAGTCAAAGAAGACGCGGAGGAGGAGGAGGAGGAGCAGGGAAAAAGAAACCGGGAGAGCGGCTGGTCGCGAGGAGGAACCTCTGTAGAGGAAGGCAGCAGCGGATATGACATCGCCGGTCGCATAAGCCGGCTCCGGCTTCTCCTCGACTCAGGGCACGGTCGACAGGAGCGAGGGATCGACTGTGCGCTGCCCGCGCGCGTCCGACGCGCTCGTTCGGGCGGAAGCGGCCGGCTACGCTGACGACAGTCGGCGCCGCTCCGGTTCGAATCTGACACTCCTTTGTTTTTGCTTTAATTCCACGCTGTCACGCTACCCCATATAGCAGTGGTTTCCAGAATTTCTTGGAGCATTTCCCCCGTATGGAACCAGATGTAGCAGCTGCCCCCCCCCCCCCTTCTCCCACCACCACTTTAACACAGCTTCATTAACATTCGTGGAAGGCTAAGTTTTACAATTAAAAAGAATTGTCTTTAAATACTTTTATTTTTAAAATGATGAAAGGTAAATGATATTTAGTTTTTGTAGGGGATTTATTAAACCATGGACTAATGAATCCTGCTTATATCTGAGATTTTTTAATAAAATGGGTGAAGCAATTCTCTGTGTATCGCGAATGACACCTACAGACCCTTCTCAGAAAAGAAAGCTAACTATCCACACTGACTTTGCACCACTCTTCCTCTAACGACACACCCTGCACTCCCATACAAAATGAAACAATTCCACATACGTGGCTACTGTTTGTAAATCACTTGATTGTTGGACTTCTTACGACTGGCAAAATCAAGAATACTGCAGGCTACCAATTCTCTGTGTCTGACGGCGACCACTACCTCTACTACTCCTCTCGACAATAATAATAATAACAATAATAATAATAAGAAGAAGAATATAGCTGCACAGCAGTACAGTAGCAATTATATAGTTGTTGTTGATCGTCAGTCACTTGGTTTATCTAGTGAAGTGAGTGAATACTCAAGCAGTTCATGATCCATTGCGAGAAATCTGTACTACTCGGAGAAACCATTTCCACATTCGTTTCACAAGGTGTAGCCTTCACCACTTTCAGCAGCGTATTAATGCTACGAAGATCGTTCAATAAGTAATGAAACACATTTTTCTCTGTGTCAGTTTTAATTGAAAAAATGTGAAATTTGTCGTGGGACATTGTGGAATATTCCCGCTTCAGCCCCCGTAGTTCCATGAAGTTCCGATAACTGGCGGTGCTATATGGAGTCTTCAAAATGGCGTCTATAATAGATGTGATTCCAAGTACATAACTGCCTTTGAGTTTCTTTTAGCGGAACACCAGAATATCATAGATATTCACAGGCGCTTGCAGAATGTCTACGGAGCCCTGCCAGTGAACAAAAGTACGGTGGCTCGTTGGTCGAGGTATCTGTACTCATGGCAGCGAGGTCACGCGAACCTGTCCGATCTCCCACATGTTGGTCAGCCGCACACAGCAATGTCTCCTGCACTGTTGGAACGTGCAGTCACTCCCACTTTAGGTGATCGACGGACCACAATCAAACACCTTGCCGCACAACTGGACGTCTCTGTTGGTATTGCTGACACAATCGTCCATCAGTTGGGGTGCTCCAAAGTGTATCACCGGTGGGTTCTTCGCTGCCTATCGGAAGACCATAAGGAGCAATGAAAGCTCAATGGAGGATGCACTTCACGGGAAGCAGTATGTGAATGATAGGGGGATTACCCTCCTAGTCAGATGGTGTAAGGCCGTCACATTGAACGGAGATTATGTCGAAAATTAGAGTTCTGTATCGAAAAGGTTGTAGTGTATTGGAATCCTGTATAAGACCAACCTGCTTTCAGAAGGAAACTGTATTGTATTGCTTATTGAACGTCCTTCGTAGAATTTGAAAGAAAAAATGCAATCATTGCCAACTTATGGAATCAGTACGACAATCTTACAAAAAATTGATAGCAGCAGTTATCGTTTGAAAAAGTTTACTTTCGTGCGCGATACGTAATTGAATCCTTTTGTTTTTGCCCTTTAGAGAATTTCATTTTAGCCCTCACAAAACAATTACCACCAGGATAGGAACCGCAGCCCTATAGGTTTGTTCAAAATTTCTTGTCATCCAGAGAAGAGATTCTTTCAGCATGAAGACGGCGTTGTCGATAAAAATAAAAATCGCATTGACTTAGCCGGTAGATATTGGTGAATGTTTCCGTGTGAAGAGTCGTTGTTGCTTCCCGAGAAGCTGCTCAACAGATACTTCCTTTGAAAAAAATCTTGGTGCCCAATGTTGGCAAAATAACATGATTATTCTCGACATTCAACACGGTTGTTAGTATTGGAAAGCCGTCTTAATGGTGCCCTTGCCCTGTGGGAATGACGGAAAATTTTCAGTGTGGTACATGAGTTCTGCTCAAGACCTAGTATCTGCGGAGTGCAGTTCAAGTGACTTACTGCAACCACTGTTAGTCAGAACACGATCCTAGAAAAGGGTTCATGATTTTAAATACGTGGGTGTGATCTTTGCAGAGGATGCGTCGTATGAAGTACACTTCAAAGTTAATACCCAAGCCGCAAACCGAGCATACTTCGCTCTCAGTCAGCTTTTTAAATCTACGAGAATGCCAATGAATTTTAAACTCCAGCTCTATGATTGTTACGATTGCCAAAAAATAGTTCATCTCATTTTCGAGCAGGAAGTCTTGAGGAAAATCTATGATTTGGTGGAAGATGAGATAACCGGGGAATGGAGAATCCGGCATGATTCTGACCTCGATGAGGTCTATACAGCCCAGATATTCAGGGCGTGATGAGAAACAAGTGATTTGTATGGGCAAGTCACGTCGCTCGGAGAGAGAAACATCGATGCCCTCTGAAACCTATGAATTGGACTCCTCGCGAAAGAAAACCATCAAGTAAATGAACAAAAATGTGACGAGACGGCATCAGCTAGGACTTGAAGCAGAACGGAACAGAGGGTGTTTGGCAACAGAAAGCAATTACTAGAAGCCAGTTGAAGGGGAACCTCTGGCTCCACTGGACCTTGTCACATAATGTAAATATGTAAGTAAGAAGTAAGTATACGTTACAGTACACTTTTGTTTACCACCTCCTGTATCTCTTTGGTTCCGAAGCGTAAGAAACAACAATTCTTTGACGATATACCACAACCTTCCAGATGGTGGCAAAGATATAGCAAGGTATAAGAACTGGGCAGATAAGTGTTTAAGTATGCTCTTCCCGACGACCAGGTAATCGTAAGGGACAGAGAAGATGAATTACAAATAGCAATACATAGATTAAACAATACAAACCTACATTATAACCTGATACCCCAATATAATCAATGGTCTTTTTGGGCAAGTACCCCATAGAAACTGAAATAATCATTAGTAACTTAACGGTCTCGTAAACTGACATATGGCCGGGAGAGCGGTGTGCTGACCACATACCGCTTCTTATCCGCATCCAGTGACGCCCGTGGGCTGAGGATGCCAGAGCGGCAGGTCCGTACCGTTGACATTTCATGGCCTGTTCACGCGGAATTAGTTTTTATCAGTAACTTAATAATAGAACAGTTGTACCAACTGTAGTATCTAGGATGTAACGTAAGATTTGAAGAAAAGAAAGACATAAATAAGAAAATTAATCTTTGACAAAGTATATGTGTCACAATAAGAAAAATGTTGAAAGATGAGAATAGGAACCGAAATGGAATTTTGTAATGTCCCGTCGCAGTCTACAGTCCTACTTGAGCACAAAGTTGTATAATGAGATCAGAAGGCATTAAAACAACTTGAAACATCGGTAATGAAGTTCCTTAGATCTGTGTAAAGTTGTATAAGAGAATAAATATCAAGAAATGAAGAAATATGAAAAGACCTGGGGGACAGCCACTAACTGAGTAAATAATGTAGCGAAAGCATGCTTAGGAAGAGCATGTATTGCGAATGACACCTTAGATTATCCTCAACAAGTGACCAAGAGATGAAATAATATCTTACCGGTAGAAAGAGTTTGGAAGGACAAGAAAGCGATAGCTGGACTTGAACAGACAATAATGGCTACTCCTCGCTTGGCAGAGAAAGAAGAAGAAGAAGAATTAGAATAATAAGAAAAGTAACCCTCGCTTCCACTTGATAATTTGGATAGTCGGTAGGAACTTGACATCGTCAACTAATAAGACTGCGTTATCTTTTAACCAGTGTTTTCCAAAAAATAGCAAATTAAATATCAAAAGGAACTTTGGATTAAAAACTCATTTATTGTCAACAAATAACCTAAAGCCATCTCAGCAGAAGAATACCAAACTTATATCTAACTGACATCTGATTTATTGTTACAATAAAAGTTTAAACTAGCGCTGTTATCAGAACTCTTGTCTAGTTAAAAGATGTATAACCTATACCGTCTCAAAAGGCCATTTCGGTTCTTTTACCATTTGACACTACATATATGTGCGTAACTGTTTTATAAATAAATACCGCTGTCGACTTGATGCCTAAGCTGTCGCAAGAAATCAACTGTTATCCCTAAAGCGTATATTAAATATATCTGTCAAAATTAAAACCAATACCACGTATCTAGTTGATTAAGTTATTTTAAATCTAAGATCAAGAACTTTTGGGTTACTTTTGAGGCCAATTTTTGCTGTTAATAATTAACTACTATATGAAGCGATTTTCATATTTGTTACAAATAACTCATTTACAGAATGTTGCATTAAAACATACTATGGAAAAAATGTGGTGTTCCATATAAAAGTGGATATTAGCGGTGATCTACTTATCCAAAAGAGTAAGATACGCTGCTCTAGAACAAAATAGTTATTGTTTAATTATTGTACTATTTACTTACCTCTGGACTTATGATATTCTAGTTGGCGGCGTATAGCTCTATTGCTTCTATGTACTGTGTATCATCATACAAATTCAAAGGCAGTCTATTTCCTCTTTTTCGTCCTTTTCTAAGTAAATTGGAATTTATAAACTTTTTTCCAAAGAATAGTCAGGTGATTTCTCTCTGACTTACTGGAAGGTAGTTTCATTTTCTATAATAGAGCAAAGCCTCTTAGTTTATAGTTCGTTTCATACGACGTTCATTGGGAACAGAAAACGTTGATTTGATGTTCATTACAAACAAAATATGTAAAATGGAATTTTATGAGGATAATCGTTAGTCGGGCACTAAATTCACTCCGTGAGTATTTATTGACACTGACAATAAGGAATGTTTCAAAAATCTACGACTATTTGCGATGTTGTTGTGGTTGAAACTTTACTTAGGTACCAATTACAACGTAAGCATGATCTAAAGATAGTTGGTAGTCAACGGATTCCTGTTTTCATCTAGTTGTTATTGCTTTGAATTGCCATCAAGGAACGCCCGGAGTGGCCGAGTGGTTCTAGGCGCTACAATCTGCAACCGCGCGACCGCTACAGTCGCAAGTTCGAATCCTGCCTCGGGCATGGATGTGTGTGATGTCCTTAGGTAAGTTAGGTTTAAGTAGTTCTAATTCTAAGGGACTGATGACCTCAGAAGTTAAGTCTCATAGTGCTCAGAGCCATTTGAACCATTTTTTGCGATCAAGGAGATTGAAATTTGTGATAAATAACACATATTATAATATGTGCCCTACCCCCCCCCCCCCCCCCCCCCACCGATTGTTTCAGGACATATACATTTCATATCGATAATACGGTTCTTCGCAAAATGTGTCGGACACTGACCAATGGGCTTTATTTGTTGTTGTTGTTGTTGGGTCTTCAGTCCTGAGACTGGTTTGATGCAGCTCTCCATGCTACTCTATCCTGTGCAAGCTTCTTCATCGCCCAGTACGTACTGCAGCCTACATCCTTCTGAATCTGGTTAGTGTATTCATCTCTTGGTCTCCCTCTACGATTTTTACCCTCCACTCTGCCCTCCAATAATAAATTGGTGATCCCTTGATGCCTCAGAACATGTCCTACCAACCGATCCCTTCTTCTAGTCGAGTTGTGCCATAAACTCCACTTCTCCCGCATCCTATTCAGTACCTCCTCGTTAGTTATGTCATATACCCATCTAATCTTCAGCATTCTTCTGTAGCACCACATTTCGAAAGCTTCTATTCTCTTCTTGTCCAAACTATTTATTGTCCATGTTTCACTTCCATACATGGCTACACTCCACACGAATACTATCGCTGACGACTTCCTGACACTTAAATCTATACTTGACGTTAAAAATTTCTCTTCTTCAGAAACGCTTTCCTTGCCATTGCCAGTCTACATTTTATATCGTCTCTACTTCGACCATCATCAGTTATTTTTCTCCCCAAATAGCAAAACTCCTTTACAACTTTAAGTGTCTCATTTCCCAATATAATTCCCTCAGCATCACACGACTTAATTAGACTATATTCTATTATCCTCGTTTTGCTTTTGTTGATGTTCATATTATATCCTCCTTTCAAGACACTGTCCATTCCGTTCAACTGCTCTTCCAAGTCCTTTGCTGTCTCTGACAGAATTACAATGTCATCGGCGAACCTCAAAGTTTTTATTTCTTCTCCATGGATTTTAATACCTACTCCGAATTTTTCTTTTGTTTCTTTTACTGCTTGCTCAATATACAGATTGAACAACATCGGGGAGAGGCTACAACCCTGTCTCACTCCCTTCCCAACCACTGCTTCCCTTTCATGTCCCTCGACTCTTATAATTGCCATCTGGTTTCTGTACAAATTGTAAATAGCCTTTCGCTCCCTGTATTTTACAACTGCCACCTTCTGAATTAGAAAAAGAGTTTTCCAGTCAACATTGTCAAAATCTTTCTCTAAGTCTACAAATGCTAGAAACGTAGGTTTTCCTTTTCTTAATCTAGCTTCTAAAATAAGTCGTAGGGTCAGTATTGCCGCACGTGTTCCCATATTTCTACGGAATCCAAACTGATCTTCCCCGAGGCCGGCTTCTACCACTTTTTCCACTCGTCTGTAAAGAATTCGCGTTAGTATTTTGCAGCCGTGACTTATTAAACTGATAGTTCGGTAATTTTCACATCTGTCACGCCTGCTTTCTTTGGGATTGGAATTATTATATTCTTCTTGAAGTCTGAGGGTATTTCGCCTGTCTCATACATTTTGCTCACCAGATGGTAGATTTTTGTCAGGACTAGCTCTCCCAAGGCTATCAGTAGTTCTAATGGAATGTTGTCTACTCCCGGGGCCTTGTTTCGACTTAGGTCTTTCAGTGCTCTATCAAACCTCTATATACTCCTTCCACCATTCTGCTTTCCCTTCTTTGCTTGGAACTGGGTTTCCATCTCAGCTCTTGATATTCGTGGTTCTCTTTTCTCCCAAGGTCTCTCTAATTTTCCTGTAGGCAGTATCTATCTTACCCCTAGTGAGATAAGCCTCTACATCCTTACATTTGTCCTCTAGCCATGCCTGATTAGCCATTTTGCACTTCCTGTCGATCTTATTTTTGAGACGTTTGTATTCCTTTTTGCCCGTTTCATTTACTGCATTTTTATATTTTCTCCTTTCGTCAATTAAATTCAATATTTCTTCAGTCACCCAAGGATTTATACGAGCCTTCGTCTTTTTACCTACTTGATCATCTGCTGCCTTCACTACTTCATCCCTCAAAGCTACCCATTCTTCTTCTACTGTATTTCTTTTCCCCATTCTTGTCTATTGTTCCGTCATGCTCTCCCTGAAACTCTGTACAACCTCTGGTTTTTATACGGGTCTCATCTCCTTAGATTCCCACCTTTTTTGCAGTTTCTTCAGTTTTAATCTGCAATTCATAACCAATAGATTGTGGTCAGAGTCCACATCTGCCCCTGGAAATGTCTGTCAATTTAAAACCTGGTTCCTAAATCTCTGTATTACCATTATATAATCTATCTGATACCTTCTATTATCCCCACGATTCTTCCATGTATACAACCTTCTGTTATGATTCTTGAACCAAGTGTTAGCTATGATTAAGTTATGCTCTGTGCCAAATTCTACCAGACGGCTTCCTCTTTCATTTCTCACCCCCAATCCATATTCATCTACTATGTTTCCTTCTCTCCCTTTTCCTACTGCCGAATTCCAGTCACCCATGACCATCAAATTTTCGTCTCCCTTTACTACCTGAATAATTTATTTTATCTCATCATACATTTCATCAATTTCTTCATCATCTGTAGAGCTAGTTGGCATATGAACTTTTACTTATGTCGTAGGCGTGGGCTTCGTGTCTATCTTGGCCACAATAATGTATTCACTATGCTGTTTGTAGTAGGTTACCCGCACTCCTATTTTTTTTATTCATTATTAAACCTACTCCTGCATTACCCCTATTTGATTTTGTATTTATAACTCTGTATTCACCTGACCAAAAGTCTTTTTCCTCCTGCCACCGAACTTCACTAATTTCCACTATATCCAACTTTAACCTATCCATTTCCCTTTTTAAATTTTCTAACCTACCTGCCCGATTAAGGGATCTGACATTCCACGCTACGATCCGTAGAACGCCAGTTTTCTTTGTCCTGATAACGACGTCGTCATGAGTAGTCCCCGCCCGGAGATCCGAATGGGGGACTATTTTACCTCCGGAATATTTTACCCAAGTGGACGCCATCATCATTTATCCATTCAGTAAAGCTGCATGCCCTCGGTAAAAATTACGGCCGTAGTTTCCCCTTGCTTTCAGCCGTTTCGGGTACCAGCACAGCAATGCCGTTTTGGCTAGTGTTACAAGGCCAGATCAGTCAATCATCCAGACTGTTGCCCCTGCAACTACTGAAAAGGCTGCTGCCCCTCTTCAGGAACCATACGTTTGTCTGGCCTCTCAACAGATACCCCTCCGTTGTGGTTGCCCCTACGGTACGGCTATCTGTATCGCTGAGGCACGCAAGCCTCCTCACCAACGGCAAGGTCTGTGTTTCATGGGGGGGAGGCCTTATTTATTGAGTGGAATTAGGTACATCTAAGTCTTACGTATAAATGACGAAGGTGGTTATCACTCACTATTGCAGGTCAAGATTTCTCTCTAATTTAGCACTCTGAAGCTCTGTATTTTGAAATATGATCCAGTTACAAAGCACCTAATGAGCCTTGGGTTACGCTTAAATACGTATGCTGAAGTATATTACAGTAGTTACAAGGCTTAACATTTAGAAAATGTAAGTCCTTGACACTTAATGAAGAATTGGTGATCGCACGAAACATAAGCCACGAAATTACTACTGAATATGCTAATCGTTTGTCTGAAACTGCTTGGAGTTGAGCCTGATCATTAGAGCTCAGACAACAGTACATGAGCAGAAGTACAGTTTCATTGGCACGAAACAGTGAGGTAGCGCTTTTACATTCATCCATTACTTCTTTTTTGTGCTAATAACCAGCATTTTGCTTAACTCTCGTAGTATCTCTTCAAATTCATTATATGGGCAAAATATAAATTGACAGCAACATTATTTTCAGACTTCGTTGAGATGATTAATAAAGGATTCTTATTTGCCTTATAAATGATCGGAAAGAACGGTGATTCGTGTCTCTTGACTGGGTGTAGTGATACATTGTCAAAGATTTAATTTTACTTTATGAGAAAGGAAGCATAATTCGATCAAATATACTATAACGTAGTTGGCACAAATATAAATAATGGGGCAATGGTTGGAAAATCCGGAAAGTGTACAACTTTAAATTGCTATGCAATAAGCTTTCTAAAAACTTCATTACCTATCTGTCCAACAGATTACTTCGACATAGCATGTAAGCGTGTGTGAGCATACATCTCGCTTAGCTTTTTCTCCAGGTGTAGCAGGACTTACATGTTTCAACATGGCGGGTTACTGCAGCCACCTGGCATGAAATGGCTGCTGAGGGCTGTTACTAGCGTTGCGTTAATTAACTTTCCTCTGCTGAATTGAATATTGCTGTTGGATTCAATTAGAGGGAGTGGAAGAACAACATAAATTAAAAGCTAGTCTGTGTTAACGCCGAGCGTGCGGGGTGGAGGAAAAATTATTCTGGACCGCCTACGACCAGCGTTACGATGAGAGCATAAAAATTAATTGTCAAGCAGCGAGAAGAAGTTAAGAGACAAGCAGAAACTTTTTCTGTTCCGGGGGAAATTTAGTGGCGGACGTAATTACATTTAGAGCAAATGGATGGCAGGAAGCTGAATTTTATCCACGCTGACCGGAAAACCGACGAAAGATAAACATCTTACAAGCATTAACTTCTACCTGGAGCATTTTCATTAAGAGAGTGATTTTCAATTTCGCAATCAAAGAAAAGAGCTAACACAGAAAAATGGAAGCGTGAGTGGAGTGTCAGCAAGTAAGTAAGTGGCAAACTTATGAAGATTAAGTATCTTAAAAATGACAGTCGGTAATCGCCAACGTGTATATAAATCTCAGCTACGTTATTTTCTTAACTAAATTTCACTTAATCCAAGAGTACTTGTCATGCATCCTAACTTATTTATAAGGGAAAACTGTTTCAAGATGATGTCGCTTATTCTCAATGTAAAAATCATTCCTAGTCATCTGAATATTTTCAAAAATTCACAAAAGCAGAGAGATGCAAATAGCAGTCAGTGTGATGCATTCAGCAAGTATGATGATGAAATGCGAAGTGGCAACAGATGAATGCAAGAAAAATAAATGTAAGACATGCTAAAGAAAATTGCACTTTTTTTTCTCTTGGATGTGATTTCTGATGTTGTAAAACTGTCCATCGTGACGTATGCAAATGCTTTACAAAGATAAATATAATTCTGATAAGGACTCATCGTTTTTGGACCATTTTTCAAACGCGTTGTGATATATTTAATATGGTGCAGCTTACAACTAATAATTAAATTATCTTTATGAACAAAAATAAAATGTATGAAGTAGAACAAAATAAATATTTCTTTGTGAGTTTATTACTCGATTATGTATGACACTAAACTAAATAGGTTTTATATTTCTAAGAAGGTATAAAACAATTACATAAGTATTAAGGAAGGGTGAATTATCTCAAATCGTATGACAATCATTCATAAGAGACCATCACCGTTGGTCTTTGTGTAGTACTTGCTTTGGTAAAGTCTGTTTCGATTATTTAAAAGAGAAACGCAGAAAATTCAAATTCTGTTAGCAGCTGGAAGACATTATTAGTTTTCATTTCAAATTGTCGTAAATAGTATTTGTTATTGATAAAAAACTATGTTTTTGTGAATACTAGGTATGTTTCTTCACAAATGACCTTGCTTTAATCGCTGATATAAGTAATTTTTCCAGGAGAAAAATATAACATTGCAAGAGATAAAAATATATAAAGAAGAAGCGTTTTACATTACCCTCACATGAGAGCCAGTTTTTGGAAATGTAACGTGTCAACATCGTCTGTGCATATAATAAAATATTACAATGAACCACTTTTCCAATAAGACTTCTAACGTCTAGGATGCAGTAGTCAACAAGTTACGTTACTATGCAAAGTTCATTGTTCAAGATAATGTTCTGAAATATCTTTTCATATATGTATGAAATATTTGTCATATATGAGGAAGTCTGCAAGAGTATCTTTTGTATGTGTATGGAAGTAAGTCTCCTACATGGTACATTAAAAGGACAGTCCATGTGTAACCACCCAATGGTCTTCAAGGGGACTTCATTTTCATAGTGATGATGCAGCAAAGCAGAAGTGGAGTTGTGGCTCCATCAACAAAGTCAAATACTCTACAGTGATGGTATCAACAAACTGGTCTCTCGTTTGGAGACATGTATTTGTTGCCAGGGTGGCTATGTTGAGAAATCAATTATCGTATCAGTACGTGCATTCTCAATTTCCATACAAATAATCATTCTTGCAAATTAATTATTATTACCCTGAGGCAATAAATCGTTACCACATTAGTACAGAGTAGATTTCACAGAGCTGCTCAAACACATGCTCTGTGCATTGCAAAGAAAAACATTTAACATTTTTTGATAGGCACTTTGTAACTGAATAATGCTGATAATTGAACACTGATATTTGTTAAACTTCGCTTATAGTGAAAGTAACAGTTAGCACCATGGAACATGGATTGTGAATGAGGGCTAAAACAAATCGTACTTACGATTTGTTTTTGGCAGTTGAAAGTGAGTATATATTGTGCTAAATTCTGATTAGCAATTACGTGAGTATTAGGTTGTTACACTTGGTACTACACGTAATACAGTAATGCAACGTTGATAGACATCCACCGGCCTTTTCATGCTTAAATCATGCTCAATTACAATGGAACGTACTTGCTGTAGGATTACTCGCCATCATCCTAACAAAATTACGTTTTCAGTTACTAATCACCGTCCAGTACGCTACAGCAAATATTTTCAGTTTCTAATCTTCATTCAACAGTGACCTGTCTTGCCGAAAAATATTACCTACTCAAAGAACTTAAGAACAGTCTGCTTAGAGCTTTACTATTACGACAACGATTAATCTCATCCTGTTAGGGCAGAAAATACATGCTGTGTATCGTTATGTTATATATTCTGTTAACTATTATATATTCTGTTGTTATTAACAAATAACATCAACAATGTACAACAATTTCAATAAAGCTTTACATCTATGGTACGAACCTTTATCTCTTTATATACTTTCGTTGCCTTACGTCATAATTGCTTCTAGCCTCTTTACTTCAGTGTTTTCTTCAAATCGAATTTTACTCATTTACAACAATGTGTTTGAGACGTCTAGTTTCCGGATACTTTTTCTCAGATTAGTGTGTATATATGATAACAGTAGTACCCTTCTTCATTTGATCATGATCTCGTTCATGCTTCTTCCAATTCTGGCAATATTACTTCCTCGACAGTAAACATTTTTGTCGCTTTCCCTACTGTGTCTTCCACAATGATGTTCGGTACGTCGCTGTTCTGTAGTGTCGCGGAATAGTAAAGAGTTGGAAACATGGAATACTGTCAAAGTTTCGTTGCCTATGCCGAGAGCCAGAGGCAGTACGTTAGCCAAGAGGTGGGAGGATTGCAGATTTATCGGAATGTGTTGTCACGCAGGGGCAATGGCCTGGTTACACACAACAGGCGAGAGAGAATTGCTTAGCATGCGGGTTTGTGTTAGACGGAGACTTTCGTTGAGTGCAAGACAGAGGTGTAGCGTCAGCTGTACCGCATTTCACAACTTCGCGTAAGTCTGCCGTAACAACACACAACTCTGTCGCAAGAACACCTAAGGGGTGAGTACGACAGATGAATCAGCAGTATAAGTGGAACGAATGCGCCCATTACAAACGAGCATGACGTAAGGACGTCGCTCGTGCTTCCTTTTAATATGACAGCTTTGATAGCAACAAGGCACTCGCAGTTAGACTTGCAGTTAGATGTGTACTGGGTCGCTGCGTAGCGCTCAGCTCGGTGATCGACATGTTAATCTTTATTAAGGAGATGTTTCAGTAAGGGCGGCCCATCCAGCAGCAGACGTGAGGGGACAGTACCAGCTCTGGTTCTCTCTACTGCCACTGCCAATCATCAACCCAGGATTAGCAGACATCGCGGCAGACTCGCTCGCCGCCAATGCTGACCGCATCAGTGAGCCGTCGTCGAGATCGTGCGGGGCCTATGCCCTGTGCATCCGCCGTCACAACCGGGTGAGCCAACGAAGCTGGGGGACTGCAGCCCATTCCGCCCGTCCACCGCGGACGAGCCACCAGGAGGAGCAGGGAAGAAGATGGGTGGGATAGAGTACACTCCGCACTACGAGAACGCCTCTCGTGCCTACAGCGCCGAGACTCCAACCCGGAGCCTCCTGCTGTCCGACGCCGAGCCGGCCGGCCAGCCGGGCGCCACCAGCCACACGCGGCCCAAGTACGAAGAGTAAGGACATTCCTTTGCTACACCACAGCACGCTGCGCTGCGCTAGCAAGACTGTGCGGCCTGGAGCTGGTGTCATCGCTACGAGTCAGCGAGGACTTGGGAAGGTCGTTGATATCACCAAGCCACGTTGTACTCGGCAGGAATAAAGGTGTTATGAATTAATAATCCTGACAACTGGAGAGGTTACCGCTCGGCCATCCAGTCCACCGTAGGCGACCGGGACCACTGGGGCGCCTACAGTTCGCCTTTATATGACTCTTGTAGCGTCGTTATTGTTACCCATAACGTAAAATCTGAGTTAGAGAGGCAGCCAGTATATGAAGGTCTTGTAAGTCACTTAGACATTTGATCAGGAAATTGTTGCATTGCCTTCAACACTTCACATTTATATCCGATTCTGTAAACGTATATAATTTTCTTCCACGGTTGCCATCTCTGACAAGTCAAAAGCCAGGAAACTGCCACCTTTGGCGAGTCAAAACTTCGAACACTTTGCAAACAAATAGTAGCACTTAATCGGCTATACTGAATGACCAGTTCTTATTAACGTTCGTCGGTTCTTATCCGCAGACTAAAACTAAACTATGAATACTGTATATGAAACTCAAAATATTTAAAAGCTAACAGTGTTCACCTTTACCGGTGAAAATCAATGAGAGTTGGGGCTGGAACTTATAGACGTATTTGTCCTCTGCCATATGACTTTAAGAAATTGGTTACTCATGTAGAACATGCTGATAGAATTCTGAGCAGCTCATATTTAGTTTATTTTAATAAGACGTTCACTTTCCAGAGATCTCGCCTTATGTTTCTTTTGTTCATCAGTCCAGAACTTTCTCATCAGGGAAAACACTCGTTCCACAGAAACGAAGCAAATTTCTGTCTCTGTAATGAGTTTGAGCTGAAGTTGTATAATACAAATGAACCCATTTTTCGTCTGTTGGTAAATCTGAAGTTTTAAAAGCTACAATTACATTTTTTACGGTGCGAATTCATCGCCGTTCAACGGACGGAAGGCCACTAGATGTGACTGAGCGAGGTGGCGCACTGATTAGCTCACTGGATTTGCATTCGGGAGCACGACGGTTCAAACCCGCGTCTGGCCATTGAGATTTAGGTTTTCCGTGATTTTCCTAAATCGCTCCTGGCAAATGCCTGGATGGTTCCTGTGAAAGGCATGGCCGATTTCCTTCTCCATCCTTGACATAATCCGAGCTTGTGCTCAACCTTTCATTACCTCGATATCGACGGAGTGTTAAACCCAATCTTCCTTTGCCCTTTCATCTGGATTCTACGTAAAATAGTCGAAAGAACTTGCCCGTCTTCTAGCAGCAATGTACCATAGATCTTTGGAGGAGCGAAGTTTTCCTGAGGATTGGAAAAAGTCCCCGTAATTTCCGTCTTCAAGAAGGGTCGTCGAACAGACGCACAGAACTTTAGGTCTATACCTCTGATGCCTGTCATTTGTGGAATTTTGGAACATGTTTTACCCTCGCATGTTATTTAATTTCTGGGGCCGAAAATTTCCTCAGTGGAAACCAACATGGGTTCCGTAAACACTGAACCTGTGAAATCCAGCTAGCTTTTTTCATCCACGAGATACATAAAGTAGTAGATTCAAGCGCACAGGTAATGGCGCGTTCTTTGACATCCGGAAGGCATTTGATACAGTCCCTTACTGCAGCCTAAGGGACAAAATACCAGCGTACGGAATATCAGATAAGATGTGTGTTCGGACTGAAGAGCTTCTAGCCAACAGAACACAGCATATCGTTCCGATCGGAAGGAAGGATTCAGACGTAAGAGTAACTTCCGGCGTGCCCCAGAGGACCAAAATTTTTCACAGTGGTCGACAAACCGCGGCTCGCGAGCTGCATGCGGCTATTTGGCCCCTTGACCTTGGCTCATCCACAAAATACCACATGCGGGCGCACACTTACAGCGCTACAGCTCTTAATCATTGCTAATTTAGAGGACTTTTAGTTGTAATGGTGAGTGCGCAGCAGTTCCTCTGCTGCTTAACAAGCTACTTTCGTTATTAAGACAAAATGTTTCGCTTCCTTATTAATAGAAATTAAATGCATCTGAAATTTTATTTCAAGGCAGATGTTGCGTCTCATCTAATTTATCTTCTTTAGAAGCTACAGGGGAATAGGAACACAATTTTTACAGTGTTAGAAGAAGATGTTTCATTCGAAAAAAGTATTTCTTTTTGCTTAAGACTCAAACAAAAACTTTTATTCACTTTCCAAGCCTGTTGAAATATCGCTAAGACAATTATTCTTGCGCTGAAATTTACTGTTTCGAAACAACACTGTCAAGTACGAGGAAAGTTTTTCTCAGTAGGTTTCAGATATGAGAAACAGCAAAGCCTTTGTTTAAAAAAATCGCTTTAATTCTACTGTAACACAGTTAAATTTTTCTCCCTTTAGTAACGAAATTTACAACTGAAATGCAATTGATGGACTTAAAAAAACAACGGATTGTGGATCTTGAAATTTGAACGTCTTTGTACAGAAATATCGGAGAAAAGATAAGGGAACTTTGTTCACAGCACAGGTGGTCTGCTTTGAAAACCTGGAGAAGGAATATATGTTGATTTTTAATACACAGAATTCCTGATTCATATCATAAGCTGAAAAAAAAATGGCGTTTGATGTTCTTTCCTTATTTGGATTCTCGCACTGCAATATCGCATTCGCTTTCGTCGTTCATGCTTTTCACGAAAGGCCATACCAAACTGTTGGTCTCTTTTTTTCCGTTTGAGAGAGAAAGTACGTTTAAATAGTTGCTGAGTCGCATAGTAAACGTTAAAGAGCCGGCAGCAACAAACACCGTACAGGAGTATGCCATAAAATTGACTATTTTGTTCAACAAATTCACAACTTTTTGTAGTTCATGAGTTTTCTTACTAAAGGATGAGAACTCGTTGCAGACTTTCAAGAATAGATTCGCGAAGTGGAATTTAATCATTTCACATGTATTTTTGGCCATAACACGTTACATTTCGCTTCAATCATATTAATATTTAAAGATTTAATATTTTTAAACTGTACGGAAACTCTATACCTTAGAAAATCCCTTACTGTGTTCATCAAAAATAAATTTTAGTTTTCCGAAAATAGCATCAGCTGTCTCAATACTAACGTCATTGAAGCTTAGTAATTTCTCCTTTACCCAGCATACCTGAGAAAAAAATTTATCGACACAGAAAAGTTTTTAAGATTAACTTTACTCGAGAAATCAGTCGAAACAGGGAAAAATGTGTCACCTTTTTACTCATTTTCTAGGAAGTACACCAATGCGGAGCCAACGCATTTTGTTCCATTAGCTCACATTTTGTACGCCCACAGCGAAGTTTTGGACTTCGAGTCTTTTAAAGTTGTACTTCCTGCCTTAATGCCACTATCTGTTAAAATCATAACTCCGTAACTCGTAAACAAGTGACCACAATTTAATTGTTAATAAATGCATGTTTCGCACTAAAAATTTACGATAGATTTACTTTGGGAACTTAATGGAAGAGAAAATTTATGTTTCTCTCTTTATGCATGCTTTTACACGTGCGCAATACCTTCACTTTCTCTTGAAAAGGAAGCGGTAGACATTGTACTTTCTGACAACGCTAGAAACGTGTACTGCTTTGATAATCAGATGTTCAGACAATGATGTTTCCTTATCATCGTCTCATGTAGAACATGTAACGTGTAGTTAGACACAATACCGTCACGTACCATCATCATACTCCATTTCACGGATCCCTCCCACTGCGTCTGCATAAAATTTATCAACCAGGACAGTGTATTGTTCTTTCATATAAACCTGCATCCATACTTTGCAAACCACTGGAAAGTGCTTGGCAAAGGGTGTACTGAATTGTATTAGTCATCTTTCTCGTTGCATTCAGGCATGGAGTCCGGGAAGAATGATTGCTTAGATGCCTATGTGAGTGCTATAATTACTCTGATTTTATGTTTGCGATCTCTTTGGGGCCGACATTAGGGGGTTGTAATATATTATCAGATTCTTCACTGTAGAGGGTAAAAACTGCGGGGGAAGACAGAAATTTGGATATATCTACGAAATAATTGAGGACATACGGTGCAAGTACTGTTCTGAAGTGAAGATTTTAGCGCAGGAATTCGTGTCGGGCCACATCAGACAGCCAGAAGAATGATTACTTAAAAAGGCGTACGGTCTGACCGAATCCCCAACTTAATATTATTTATTATGGAAACATGTAGGCAAACGTGCATAAGAAAGAAGGAAGCCATTGGGCTTGAAGGAAGCTCAGCTTTTGCCCTTGTCGTTTCCATTCCGGGAATATCTTTACTACAAGAGAAATAGGCAGATCCGGCGGTAAATGAAAAGATGGGGGTATAGGGTGGGATTGTCGTACTCTGTCTTGGGAACAACTTTTTTACGTGGAGGAACGTTTACCGCAGGCAGACTGAGCGGGCCAGAAGTAGGCTGACAGCAGTGACAGTGAGCTGTCACGCTTTTTTGTTGCGATCCCAAAAACTTTACACTTCGTGCCAACATCTGCACAAAATATTGGAGGATGTTGTTTGTCAATACTTCTGCATTAGTAAGTCGTCTCTGTAATTATTAGTCATCACTGGAAGAATCACGACGGTCTGTTATGGGTTCGCAACTTTACTTCATGTAATCCGAATATGTGCAATATTGGCGAAAGTATGGTGAATCGTTTTAACCAGAGACATGAAAAAATGTGGAGAAGTGGTTTTTTTGACACTACGCCACCAACTTCACTGCAGTTAACAAGGCAAACTACGAACTTTCTATTGTCATTAATGCAAAGGGGAGACAGTCTTAACTACTTCGTTTTGTAATCAAGTCTACTTTCTACTATATATTGTAAGCAGACTTACAGAGCGTGACTGATTTCAAAACACGTTCCATATTTTTAAATTTTATGTTCAGATGTAATGATGATGATTCTAACAGCAGCCGCAGTGTTTTCCAAATCAGAATAGTCGCAACATTACGCATTGAGTCGCTTTTCTACATTACTTTAGTAAAATTCATTTGCATAATGTAATTGTCTTAAAGTTACAACAGTATATTTTCTTCATCCCAATAGCAATTATTAACTGTAACTGAATTTGGGAAACATAAAGTACTGAAAGGAAGAGAATAAGTATGTCGGTTTCATTCTGGTTCTCAAAAGCAAATTTTAACTTTATTAAAAATTAACTGAAAAACTGTTCCAAGCTGAATGAACGGATGTAATTTTCAACAATCGTTCCTTCAGAACGTGGCTACCGTATTTAATAAATAGCAGAATTGAATTTCAGGAAGAATTTCACAAGGTGAGTGTAGTCACAGATCCCGTTCCAGTAGTGGTTGCAGTCACTGTGCTTAGTGGAAAACAGAAATGCTGGTGAGCAGTGAAGTGCATAGAATACCTTGTTGCTAAATATAACTACCCAATGGTTTGTATTTTGAACGCTTCAAATTAAATTTCAGTTTGTAAACACATAGTCACTATTAGTTACAGAGTGCTTTGTAGTTAAATACAGTCTTTTAAGTGTAAATACTGTAGTTGGTTTTGTTTATGATTGCGCTCTAAGACACTACGTCCATCTGACAAGGTTGTAGCAAGGCCGCGTTGTTTCACGGACCTCAACTGACTCTCGAAAACACTAACATAAAGAGAACACTATATTAGAATATGGGAAATAAGGGTAGACGGTCGTTATAGACTGTTAGGAGAAACGTCGAAATTGTTTGAGTCGTTAAAGGCATTACTGTTTTGAATTGACATAAATGTTTCCTTTCCTACATATTCCTATAGAAACAGATCATGATCGGAAATTCATAGACACCGCATTATAATTCTGAAATATAAAATATAATTACATATTTCTTCTTCGAAAACACTTAAAAGCCCGTGAGGACGGCTTTCAGTGCATAATTAAATTCGTTAGTTAAAAACACATAGCGCAGAATAACAGAGCATATAGTTTTACAAATTTCTGTCAAAGGGATTCTGTTATTTGTCTTCTATTTCAGGCCAGATTCTATGCGTATTCAGTAACGACTGTCCCCGGGCGACTGCGTCACAGCTGCGGGATTGTTTCGAGCGCCACGTGCAGCCAGTCATAGCAGCGAGCAGCCCGGGGCCAATATTGAGACGTTATCGGAGCCAGTGATCGGAGAGGCAAACTACCAGCTGAATGGTCTCCTATATGTCACACCGTTAACGCAGGAAATTGGGTAGCCATTCCCGCCTTTAAAAGTAACGACCCATGTCTACGTGCGTTGCTCTCAAAGGGAGCTTCTAGTCAAGGGACGATTACATGGTCCTTCCTGTGCCGGTGTTGATGGCTCTTTCTGTATAGCCTTCCACTCATTAATGGCATATTATCTCTCTTATTACAGAGTGAAAATTAACAGTTAACGAATGCACGGTCACTGAGTGCTGTAATGATTCATTCCGGGACGACATTCAGTACCACCTATTATTTGGAATAATTTCTGATCTTAGAAATTAGTGCAACAAATGGAGTCCATGACTCCGAATCCCAGTAACTGTGGAACTAAGCATATGCTTTTTACATGAAGTTCCTCAATTGGTGGTAATGTAATAACGAACAGCTCTTTTTCCCCTTTTTGGTTGCTAATAACAACAGTTCACTTGTTGTTAAAACTTCTTTTCAGGCATTGACCACCGTCTGTCCAACACCAACGTTAACTTTGGTATAACGTAACACAATACTATGCATTAATTTATTTTTATCGTATATTCCGATAATGGACTATGTCGGAAAAGCGTAAATAAAGACTTAACGACAAGTCGACTGTTGTTAGTTGCGGCCAGAAAGTGGGGCAGGAAGATTCTCATAATGGTCGCATCCCTCCTGCGTTACTTCATGTAGCAGCTTAAACTGGTGAAAATAACAATGACAGTATTGTTAGCAAATTGGGCCTGAATCATCCCAGTGCGAACATTATTAAAAACAACTTACCAGTGATGACATGACAAAAGTTAAAATTGCACTTTTTCTCTTCTAGACTCTCTCACGATCACAGGCATCCACCTTCAATTACGCGAAACATAAAGATGGTAGACAGGAGAGAATCGACGAAATACATTGCTCTATGCAGATGCACACCAGAATATCTTTGTTTCCTCTCAGCTGTTGTAAGATAGTAAGAAGTATTGGGAAAAACTACATCTTTGTGTTAAGGCTATACTTTTTGTCGTAATTTTAACGTGCTCTTTTCCGGCAATGGCTATGCTGGAGTCTTGGTCAATGCTCTGGAATACTCTTAGTAAATGGCTTTGTATGCCTTTCCTGCCTAGCAATTCCCACAGTATTCCCCCAGCTAAATTGTCAACGCCTTTTTTAGTATTGAGCATGTAACAGATATGCTCTTCTATCAAATAAATGTTCTTCTATCAATTAAATTGTATCTTATTTTAAATCATTTGTCTGAAGACGAATGCGTTGTCTGAAGTACCTATCCTTTCTGAATACCGTTTACTCCTCCAGCAAGATATTTTCTAAAATTACTGTGGGCCCTTTTGTTATTATCTTCGAGAAGGTATTTCGTATCCACTGTTACGTAAAAAAATTCCCCTACAATTCTTACAGTGTTTCCTAACCCCTTTCTCAAATATTGGTGTTACTATGGATAATTTCCACCTGTTCAGAATTTCTTTCATCCGAGGACTCCTACGATGATACACTTTTTTGATTAATTCGGTACTTATGTTATTGCTTACTGGTGTCTTCCTGATTTTCATATCTCATAGCACGTCTCTGATTCTGTTCACAGTTACTGCGCCTTTCTCTTCACTTTCTACAACTGGTTCGAGTCAATTTCCATTTGCTCCATACTCTGATTTACTTTAAACTAAGTTTACAAATAATTAATATAGAAAGAGGGAGTACGTCTTTGTGGTCTATCGCCTTCTTCCTCGGTCCAGCACAAGGCGCGGATGTTAGGCATCATCAGCGAATAGACGCCCAGAGAAGACACAGTTTGGAGGTATGTCTTTGCAGTTCGGTCACTTCTCTGGAAGCAGCAGTGCCAAAAAAAGAGTAACATTTTATGAGGGAGCGAGTTCTTATCTTTTTTTGAGTCATCAGTCTTCCACTGGTTTGATGCGGCCCGTCATAAATTACTCTCCTGTGTCAGCATCTTCTTCTCAAATTAGCACTTGCAACCTACGTTCTCAATTATTTGCCGGATTTATTCTAATCTCTGACTTTTTCTACAGTTTTTACCTTCTACAGCTCCCCCTGGTACTGGGGAAGTTATTCACTGATATCTTAACAGACGTCCTATCGTGTTGTCCCTTCTTCGTGTCAGTGTTTTCCACATATATCACTCCTCGGCGATTCTTCGGAGTACTACTTCTTTCCTAACCACATCAGTCCACCTAATTTTCAACATTCATCTGTAGCAACCCATCTCACATGCTTCGGTTCTCTTCTTTTCTGGTATTCCCACAAATTATGTCCCACCCAATTCTGTGCACCAAACGTACGTTCTCAGAAATTTCTTCCTCAACTCAAGTCTTATGTTTGATACTAGTAGTCTTATACTGGCCAGGAATGCCATTTTTGCAAGTAATAATTGCTTGTCATGTCCTCTTTGCTCCATCCGTCAAGGATTATTTTGCTACCTGGGTAGCTGAATTCCTTAACAACATCTACTTCGTGATCGCTTGATCGCTAATCCTGATGTTAAGTCTCTCGCTGTTCTCATTTCTGCTACTTCTCATTACGTTCCTCTGTCTTCGATTTACTCATAAGCCACATTCTGTACTCATTAAACTGTTCATTCCATTCATCAAATCCTGTAACTCTTCTTCACTTTCTCTGAGGGCACCAATGTCATCAGCGAATCTTGTCATTGATATGCTTTCATTCTGGATTTTAATCCCATTCTTTAACTTTTCTTATATTGTAATGTAAATACATAAAATTGCAACCAGTTACTTTTTTAAGTAGGTATTATTCCATGAAGCGGTTTACAAGTAACAGTTGTATAGCACAGGCTGGATGCTGGCAATGTTTCGCTATCACAGTGTACATGCTTGTAGATGTGCAAAAGTGTGTGAAGTGATGTTCCAACTGGCTATCAAAATAGAAGCAGACAGATGGACACTAACAGAAAAAAGTCACCCATACTGTCGAGACCCAGCACTCAGCATTATGTCAGAAGTAGTGATGTAACTTCCAGAAAACCATCTTAAGATGAACCTGTAAAGGTTCGAAAACCGGTTATGGAATAATAAATAACTATTCAAAATAGTGGGTGGTTGCAATTTTTATGTATTTACATTCCATTAACAGTCACGGTAATGGAGAAGTTTCAATCTTTCATTTTATTTACGTCATTGGTTCTTCGAATCATAGACCGAAGAATGGAGCGAAAGACTATACCCCTGTCGCACACCCTTTTTAGTCCGAACACTTCGGTCTTGTTCTTCGAATATTATTGTTCCCTCTTGGTTGTTGCATACTCCTATTTTTTCAGAATGTTGAACATCTTACACTGTAGAACATTTTAAATGGTCGAAAGCTTTTTCCAGGTCGAGAAAACCTATGAATGTGTGTTGATTTTTCTTCAGTATTGCTTTCATTATGAACCGCAACGTCAGAATAGCCTCTGTGGTGGCTTTACCTTACTTAAAGCCAAACTGATTATCATGTAACACATCACCAATTTTCTTTTCCACTCTTCCGTATACTGTTATTGTCAGCAACTTTGATGCATGAACTGTGAAGCTGATTGTGCGATAATTACTCGCACTTGTTGGCTCTTCAATCATCGGAATTATGTAGATGGTGTTTCTCCGAAAAATTCTGATTCTAATACTGGATCCCATTTCTCTTCGATATCGACTCCTGTTCCTTCTTCTATCGCGTCATGAGATACGTCTTAACCCTGATACAGATCTTTCCCACCTATCCGCTCCTCTGCGTTTAACTCTAGAGTTCCCATTGCACTCTGAATGTTAAATACCTTGCTTTTATTTTCACCGGAGGTTGTTTTAATTTCTCTATGAATTGAGTCAGTCCTTCGAACATCATTCCTTTTTCGATTTCTTCGCATTTTTCCTATTGCCATTTCGCCTTAGCTTCCCAGCACTTCCTGTTATTAGTCCTAAGTGATTTGTATTTCTATATTTCTGAATTTCCCTGAACAGTTTAGTACTTCCTTCTTTCATCCTTCAACTAAAGTATTTCTTCTGTTACGCATGGTTCCTTCGCAGTTCCCTTTTATATTTATGTTTTTCTTCAGTGATGGATCTTTGGAGATGTCTATTTTCTTAAACTGAACTGCCTCCTGAGCTATCTATTATCGCAGTATTTGTATCCTCAGAGAACTTCAAGTGTATCTCTTCATTCATTAGTACTTCCGTATTCCTCTTCTTTGGCTATCAATTCTTCCTGACTATTATCTTAAAATTTAGCCTACCCTTTATGAAGACTAAATTTTGACCTGAGTCTATATCTGCTCCTGGGTATGTGATTTCGGACTCTCTGCCTGACCATGATGTAATCTAACTAAAATCTTCCTGTATCACCCGTCCTTTTCCAAGTATACCTCCTCCTCCTGTGGTTCCGGAACAGAGTATTTGCTGTTACTAGCTGAAATTTATTGCGGAACCAGATTAATCTTCCGCCTCTCTCATTCCTACTACAAATACCATATCCGCCTCTAAATCTTTCTTCTATCCCTCCCACTACCATCACATTACAGTACCCCAGGACTCTGCTACGGTCGCAGGTTCGAATCCTGCCTCGGGCATGGATGTGTGTGATGTCCTTAGGTTAGTTAGGTTTAAGTAGTTCTAAGTTCTAGGGGACTGATGACCACAGCAGTTGAGTCCCATAGTGCTCAGAGCCATTTGAACCATTTTACCCCAGGACTATTAGATTTTCAGATTCCTTTACGTAGTGAATTTTCCGAGTGTTTTGTAAAATCGAAAAGAGAGAATTTAACAGCTAGTGAAAATGTTTTGATCTAATAATTAAGTAAAATATCCTGATTCTGTTAAAAGATTATAATCGTTTGTGCAATGAAAAACTTTTTTAACACAACAAATTTGTTAACTTCACTACTTGAAAGTCATGCTACATTGCTTTAAAGTTTCAATGTTTGTTGATATTTTGGAGTAAAACATTCCTTATATCAATTAAATTACCTGGTTTCTCGCAGTTATTTTTTCTCATAGGACAGTATACAGTGGAAGGGTGCAACCGAAATCGTTGTATGCATAGAAAGTCAAATTTACTTAATAAATGTCCACAGCTCATGGTCGTGCGGTAGCGTTCTCGCTTCCCACGCCCGAGTTCCCGGGTTCGATTCCAGGCGGGGTCAGGGATTTTCTCTGCCTCGTGATGACTGGGTGTTGTGTGATGTCCTTAGGTTAGTTAGGTTTTACTTAATAAATGTCCACAGCTCATGGTCGTGCGGTAGCGTTCTCGCTTCCCACGCCCGAGTTCCCGGGTTCGATTCCAGGCGGGGTCAGGGATTTTCTCTGCCTCGTGATGACTGGGTGTTGTGTGATGTCCTTAGGTTCGTTAGGTTTAAGTAGTTCTAAGTTCTAGGGGACTGATAACCATAGATGTTAAGTCCCATAGTGCTCAGAGCCATTTGAACCATTTGAACTTAATAAGTTGAACGATTGTACACGCTATACGAAAGAGCAAATGCGCTTAGTCGTGCGCTATGCGTCATGCATTAAGTCTGCGACATTTCGTCGTGGACGTTCAATATTATTTTCCATACGCCATTTCTCCCCTTGGTCTTTCGGGCGCGTAACTTTGTCTTTAAACAAACGAGAAAACTGTATATCCTCTACAAATGTTCCCAGTTGGGATTCCCCTTGCCCCGCTATTAGTTCGTTTCGTAATTTACATCCTCTACAGATGTTCTCATTTTAGATTCCCCTTGCCCCGCTATTAGTTCGCATTGTATTTTACATCCCCTACAGATCTTCTCAATTGAGATTCCCTTTGCCCCACTATTAGTTCGCATTGTATTTTACATCCTCTACAGATCTTCTCAATTGAGATTTCCTTTGCCCCACTATTAGTTCGCATTGTATTTTACATCCGCTACAGATCTTCTCAATTGAGATTCCCCTTGCTCCTCTATTAGTTCGCATTGTATTTTACAACCTCAACAGATCTTCTCAATTGAGATTCCCTTTGCCCCGCTATTAGTTCGCATTGTATTTAACTTAAACGTCACCGACTCTCCAATGATCATTGCTGCCCGCTCTCTTTCTAGGCGCAGGGAATGAAGAACATTAAAGTCATAGACACTGGGTGAAAACAATTTTTTTTTAAAAGCACATTATCGCTTCTCTTAAACAGTAACTTTTTATCGTTGTGATATTCTATTTAATTATTATCATCAGTTTCCATGTTTTCTCGATTGAGTGGAAGTTCACTAAACGCTCGATCACATCACAGATGTGTTCGACCGGGTTCAGATTTAGTGAGTTGGGGTGGGGAGGGGGGTGGAGGAGGGCAGCATATCAACTGGAACTCGTCACTGTGTTCCTCGAACCACTCCATCACACTCGTGGCATTGTGACACGGCGCTTTATGTTGCTGAAAAATGCCACTGGCGTCGAAAACTTGATCGTGACGAAGGGGTGTACGTGGTCTGCATCCAGTGTACGATACTCCTCAGCCGTCATTGTGCCTTTCAGGAGATCCACTGTACCCATGGATTCCCACGTCCCCAAGTACATAATGGAGCCGCCGTCAGCTGGTTTCCGTCCCGCAGTACATGTGTTAAGGAGCTGCTTCCCTGGAGGACGACGGATTCGACCTCTCCAATCAGCATGATTAAGAAAGTTTGGGGATTCATCATACCATGCCACGCTCTTCCACTACACCAACGTCCTGTGCCGATGCTCATGTGCCCATTTCAGTCTAGTTGCCTACGTCGTGGGTAATCGGCTGCAGAGACCCATCGTTAGGAGTGTTAGGTGCACTGTGTGTTCAGACACACTTGTACTACTCTGCACAGCATTAAACTCTGGTGTTCATTCAGCCACAGTTCTCCACCTGCCCTTTTTTTTTTTTTTTTTTTTACGAGTCCGCCCAACCTATCACGTCCGACATCTGTAATGAGGGGTGGCCGCCCAACCCCATCGCATGTGGACGTACTTTGACGTTGGTTTCTTCCTGTGTTGAAGATACTCACCACAGCACTCGTAGAACATCCAACAAGTCGTGCAGTTTCCGAAATGTTCGTGCTGAGGCTGCCCTCGGTCAAGAATAATCGCGCGCCCTCCCCATTCTACGCATGGACAGCACACGCACTGATACTACATGCACTGCTCGTGTGTCTTATTAGCAGTCAGTCCTCGCCAGTTGACACTGATATCGCCTAGATGGGTGTATATCGATAGTAGGTCGGTGGTAATAATGTTGTGGCTGATCGGTGTATATATAAAAATCAGAGGGGTAATAGAAATAAAAATTGAAGTTTAAGTCTGATTCAGATTGTTTCATTGCAGTCTTAATTCATTTATATTGACTTCAAAATGGTTATGGTTAATGCAACGACAGGAGAAGATGCCCCAGTCTAGTCATTTTCACTGTTAACGAGACCGGATGCTTTACAGAGATAAAAGTTTGACACATGTCGTGAGCAGCATTTTGTTAAAGACTGGCACGTTACTAACCATTGCAGTAATACGACTAACATTTTTTGCTGTAAAAGTTTTTGGTGCAGTAATTAGGTTTTAGTAGCTGCAAGGTGTTTTTCACAATTCCAGAATCTGGCGAGTGGAGACTGAAATCATTGATCTAAAATGTGTCTACGGTGCACTTTTGATATAAAAGAGAATGTTGCTTGTCACTGACAGAAGGAGAATTATCTTCTTGCCCCAGCAACATTTTGAATATCTAAATATAGTACAGTGACAGATTTTCCGCAGTAACTGGGAATAAGAAGCGCACTATTCCTGTCTTCAGGGTATTTGCGTCAGGCCTTAGTTTCCGCCAGCGGAAATGGGCTGGCCGGTTGGCTGGCCGAAGCAAATGCGGCGCTCGTCGCTGAGGGCGCTTAAGTAGCAGGAGGGCGGCTCCTCAGACTACGACGCCCCCTGCACCATCACGGGCACGCTAAGCTTCGGAGCAGACTGCGTGGTAGATGGGGGGAGTCTTTCAACGTGAGCGACAACTACCTGTTCACTGCACAACAGGGGAAGAAAGAAGGTCAAAGTTTAATGCTGAATACGACGAAGCCATTAGTCACAAAAAACTAGCCCGGACATGAAATGCATGAGGAGGCTTACTGATAAAGTGCTTTTAAAAGGAATGCTAGAACTTCCAAGTACACTTCTATAAATAATAATGACTATTATTGCTATCATGCAAACCCTCATAATTTTTTAGAAAGCATGTTCATGAATTGATATTTTCACACCCATATGACTGCTTCACTTTATTCAAAGGAATCACCCGGGGTTCCCCTTGATTGCTTTATAGGAACAAGGGAAACGTAAGTCTGCATAGTTGGAGAAGCATGACTTCTGGTCCTCCTGAACGTGATTCCATGCATTACACATCTCCCTCGGTGCATAATTCATACTGTTGAAAATTTGAGCAGTGCGTGAACAAGCTGAACTTCATTCACCTAATTAAACTAACAAGCTTTACAAAATGTGTTCAATTAGAATGAACAGTAATGTGGCTGTCATAATGTATCGAGCTTATGAACGGATTGTACCGATAATCATTTACTGGATCATTTTTAAGTTTTCACGATCTTCTCGTATACATGTTTAAATTTCTGTTATCTACGAATTTCCAGCATTCTGGAAGACAGGACTTCACAAGCTGTACGGTTTACGAACTTATACAATAAATTACAGAGAACCGTCGATGCTGCAATATTAATTTTTTTTATACCTTGATGAGTTTACTGTCAAATGAACAAGTAAACTGTGCAATATCATACATTACGACGACCACGTGACTGTTATTCTAGTTAAATACGTCTTGTAAAGCAACACAGGGCTGAGCTTCATTCACCTAATTAAACTAACAAGCTTTACAAAATGTGTTCAATTAGAATGAACAGTAATGTGGCTGTCATAATGTATGTTAGTGCATAGATTATTGGATGATCTGATTACAATCTTAGGCTCGACACTAGTCATCAAGCAATAAAGAAAATTAACATTACATCACCGATGGTTCTCTCGAAGTTATTCCATAATATAGTAAATTTTTAGCTCAGTATAAGTATGCAGGGTGCGAAGTTCAGCGGGAGGAATTAACTCTGGTACCGATCCAGATGAGTACTGAGTTGATCAGAGTTAGGACGGAATGTCCTTCCTATGCTGCTTTGCCTCCCCAAGCTGCTGCAATCATGGCAAACTTCATCAATTTCAGTGGCTAAAGAGTAGTGGCATGCCATTCCCTCTACAACCAATGGCCAGATGTTTCCAGTGGGTAAGAGGTCTGAAGAACGCGGTGGCTCGGACAAGAGTTGAAAGCCCTCTCTGTGGGAGCTTTGTTTGGACATCTTAGGCAACAAGTGGAACGTCATTTTCAGAAAATAAATCGTCACGGGGACGTAGAAGACAGGGAACCACCAACAACATTAGAGCGTCATAAACGTAATGGCTGCTGTCCAGATCGCCGACATGTGACTCAGAGGCGACCGTATTGTGTACCCAGTCGCCCATGTACCATTATGTTAATTACTGGGTCCATGCAAAGATCACGAAACATGATTCTATATGTACAACCGGAGCAGATGAGATCCTGGATTGTGTTCCTGTGTCGTTCCCTGAGCGAATGGATTCGATATTCGCATGGCAGTCGTGGGATCCGAACCGACTCGAGCTGAAATATCACAGAACAATCAATTACAGTCTCGACAGACCGCCATACTGTCGTCGTATAATTCCACCACGTACCGGTAGACGTTTCACTTCTTGCGCAATCTTCTCGCAAATAACCAAAATTTAAATCTGATTTCAGGGTGAAAAATGTGCTGCATAATCTTTCCTCGTATATGGGCGGTATTACTCCTACCTATAATGAGAATTTAAATGGGAACGAGGCAGACGGAAAAGAAGTAAGTAAACTGTTTATTATTTCAAAATCAAATGACTCTAAGCACTATGGGACTTAACATCTGAGGTCATCAGTCCCGTAGACAATGAACTACTTAAACGTAACTAACCTAAGGACACCACACACATCCATGCCCGAGGCAGGATTCGAACCTGTGACAGTAGCAGCAGCGCGGTTCCGGATTCAGGCGCCTAGAACCGCCCGGCCACAGCGGCCGGCCTATTTCAAAAGTAATCGTCAGATCTGTAAATACATTTACCCAACTCTGAGTCAAGACTGTGTATATTTTCATAGAAATATGTTAGCGCTTGTCTACGGAACCACGATTGTACCTAGGCGTGGACCTTGCCGTCAGAAGGAAATCGACGGCCACGAATGTCTCTCTTCAAGGCTTCGAAAATATGAATATCGCACGGGAAATCGGAACCGTAGGCTGTGTGGAAGCCTCTGCGAACAGATTTTCTGGAACTTGAGATGACCTGTTATGATGGAGTGGGCGGCACCGTGACTGATATCCAACACGAGCCGGCCATTTCTGACGTCAGCATCCACCGCAGCAATGACTGAAGGGGTAGTGACCGGATGAGCGTGTCCTAGGCGACCGCTGTCTTTCAAAGACAGCTGATCTTCTAGAAATCGTTTATTCTACGCAGACACACGTGGACGTGACGTATTGCGTTCGCCATACACAGCAGACATTCGGGCATGCATTTCACTTCCAGGTACTGCTTCCGAAGTCAAAAACTGCACTACACCTTACTGTTCCACTTTTCCGCTGCCTCCATAGTGAAGGACACACACATGACTTGCTGATTTTACGTCGAGCATGTCTAACATACAAATGGCACAGCGGTGGAAGTTCGCACTGTTCCTTCCTGATTCACAAGAAAGGACACTTCTGTACACACACATACGTACCTGCGTTCTCTATGTACGCACCGTGCTCTTCGTATGTTTTGTCTCGTTTGTCTCGTTTTCATTTGAATGCTCGTTGCGATTTGTTCGGTTGCGCTGAAATGTTAACCATTTGCTTATCAACCATGAAGCACACCACACGTCAATACTACTTTAGTTGCGAATCGCAGTCAAGATACTGAACTTCCATGGCCGGCTGTGTATCTGTGTAGAGTATTTCTAATCTTGGAAACATAGAAATGTCGTGTGAAACGCAAAAATTTATAGTTTGTGGATGCTTTGACTGTTCGTTTAAGAATTTCAGAGAGAGGAAACAAATTAAGTTTCGATACAACTTACACATTTAAGCAACGGAAATCGCTACAGAGCTGGAGACGGAGACTTAACAAACTAAACTAATTCACCTATTCATTGAACTAACTTTATTGTGGACGTCGACATTAACGTCGTACAATAACATCGTACACGTTTGTTGCAGCTAGACCGCGAGAACCACAATGTCCGGTGTCCGGCAGTGTAATAGTAAGCTTCATCAAATCATGTGTTGGCCGTGTAGTGCATTGAGAGAGAAAAACATTTACATATCTGCTTATATTTAGCTTTGGCCCCTGTACACAACGACCAACGCAAAATATGACACATAACGAAATTGTATTATAACCTTATCATCAGGAACACTAGAATAAAATCAAATTACACGCATTAAAGTTTATTACAGCCATGTTATTAAGCACTTTATTAAAGAATTAGCATAGCGTTGCAAATGACAGCATGTTCAACACGTTATCCATGCTAATTCTATCCAAAAGATTTATTATTGTGAGAGGTACATAAACTCTGTGGGTCTTATGTTTAACGAGCAGAAATGAGTTTCAACACGACTACAAACTACGAAGACTGCATATCCACCAAGCCTACATCAGAGGTCAAAGCCACCAAGCCTTTTGTTATTACTGCTATAGCCGGCCGTTGTGGCCGAGCGGTTGTGGGCGCTTGAGTCCGGAACCGCGCTGCTGCTACGGTCGCAGGTTAGAATACTGCCTCGGGCATGGATGTGTGTGATGTCCTTAGGTTGGTTAGGTTTAAGTAGTTCTAAGTCTAGGGGAATGATGACAGATGTTAAGTCCCAAAGTGCTCAGAGCCATTTGAACCATTTTTTATTACTTCTATAGACCTGGTTGGCCAACGGCCTTGCTGGGTGACCATCCGGTCTGCTGAGCGCTGCTGGCAAACGGGGTACACTTAGCCCTTATGGGGTAAACTGAGGAACTACTTGATTGAGAAGTAACGGCTCCGATATCGGTAACTGACATGCGGCCGGAAGAGCAGTATGCTGACCACTTGCCCCTTTATATCGGCAACCAGTGAAGCCTGTGGACTGAGGATGACACGGCGGTCTTCAAGGCCTGTTCGGGTGGAGTTTAGTTTTTTAGTATGTCTGGTTATATTAAACTCTGCAAAAGACGAGAATCGAACTGTGATGTGATACTATAGAAAGATTTTGAAAATCGACCTGCTTGAAAATGACGATGTTCTCCACAGAATTGGTGAGAAGAAGAAAATGTTGGAAAGAAGAAGGAGCACGATGATAGGACATTTGTCAAGGCATCAGGGCCTAGCCTCCGTGGTACTAAAAGGAATTATTTTTAACATGTTTTTATTATTATGATTAGGTCGTATTCCTGTCTGTTCGTTCAGTAAAAATTTTGTATTAGATTTTAAAATTACTTCCACATAAGCTACAAACTTCAAACTTTCAACGTAGCTTAGAACTGAATGACAATGCAAAATGAACTCGCGTTCTTGTCTAGTACGTGTTGGAGCGCACTTTATCTACCACTATCATTCCCAGATGAACGGGACACTAACATGGCTCACAACTAGACGACAGTGTAATATTAACCCGCTTTTGTGACTGTTTTGTAGCAGAGAGTTATTTGTGGCCGGCCGGAGTGGCCGTGTGGTTCTAGGCGCTACAGTCTGGAGCCGAGCGACCGCTATGGTCGCAGGTTCGAATCCTGCCTCGGGCATGGATGTGTGTGATGTCCTTAGGTTAGTTAGGTTTAATTAGTTCTAAGTTATAGGCGACTGATGACCTCAGAAGTTAAGTCGCATAGTGCTCAGAGCCATTTGAACCAGTTCTTTGTGTACCATTGCTATCTCTCCCTTTTCCTGATCCATTTGCGAATGTGTCGGTATAAGATTGGTTGCTGGTAAGTCCTCACGTGAGCTCGTTTCTCTCTAATTTTCACCTTCGAGGTTTTCGTTAGATAATCGCAGGAAGAAGAAATGTTTAGGGTTGACTCACGTGAAGAGAAAGTGAAATAATCCTGAAATTTTGCCACACGTCCTTATTGGAATATCAACGAAATGTTTGAAATCCATTGAAAAAGTTGATAGTCAAAAGACTAAAAAGCAGAAAACAATTATTTAAATAAAAGCTTTTTAGTATAACACGTTTTTCAAACGGAGTAAGGCATAAGATAATTTCTTTTATCCCCACACAGATTCCTAATCCCTTACAGATAGACCAGAAAATTTGTGCTCATGAATTTTTAATAGTTATGAACGTACTTCTGGAATTTAAAAAGGGGTACGTTGGGCGCACGCAAGAAACCAGCTTTCTGCAGAACCCAACTCACTTAAAAAATGACACAATTTCGTTAAATATTATTTTAAAAGTTAATGATTTTTTTTCCAGTTGAAAGTGAATGCTGGCTTAATTCATATCAGCTGTCCACTGAAAATTCGGCAGAATGAACAGATAAAATAATTACACCTATATTTTGTCCGTCCCTGGTAGCTGAGTGGTCAGCGCGACGGAATGTAATACCTAACGGCTCGGGTTCGATTCCCGGCGGGGTCGGAGATTTTCCCCGCACAGGGACTGGGTGTTGTATTGTCATAATCATCATTTCTTTCCTATCGACACACAAATCGCCGAAGTGGCGTCAACTCGAAAGACTTGCACCAGGTGATCGGTTTACCCGACGGGAGGCCCTTGAAACATGGCACTTCCATTTACCTATATCCTTTTATTATAAGTGTTTCCACTAAACAGTAATCAAACGAACACTTTTTTACTTCAAATTTTTACAGTCCGAGACCAAAGGCTACGGCCTACATAGGCCGCGCGTAAATGCAGTTATGGTGTGTTAAAGTGTTTCTATCTAATATATGTGACTGTTTGGCGATGTTCCCACTGAATTTTGTAATAAATATTGCGCAATGCGACTCTTATGTGTGGGTATTACCACGGGGGAAATGTGAGGGAGCAAGACAGCGGGAATGCATTAGTGGCAGGATGGATTATAGCTTCTTGAAAGGGGCGACAAAGAATAGCATTACCGGGCTCGTTTCGTGATGAAGCAGCCATAACAGCAGCGATTTCTTTGCATCATATGAACTGAGCCATATTATCGTCTTGACAATTACCTAATTGAAAATGTGAAACACCGATAACATAACATTATACAAGCTTAGGTATCGGGCTGCGCCCGCCGGAGCAAATGGACGTCAATGGATGATAGAGGGCAGTGTTGCCCCAGCGCTGCACTCGCCTAGTGAGTGCGCCATCGTCTCACCATTTGAATACACCGGCCAAAATTGTTCCTCACGGCCGGCGTAAACACCGCCGCACCTCGACCGCAAAGTCAATCGTGTATTTTGTCTGATAGCGCTCGTTACAATCTCCGCCGTACTACTGAGTACTCGTCGACAACTGCGCTTTGATAGTGGCTTTCCTCATTGATTTGGATTTTCATTGTTGCTCGTATTTGACATGTTGACAGCGTTGTGTCGAAATTTCGTTGCGCTTCGTTGTTGCATAGGTTGCCTTTGACTTGCTCTTGTTGTGTCGGGTCCGCCGTTCGGTCAACCCTGTTGCTCAACTCCGGCGAGGGTTCGAGTCCTGCCCGCAGGTGATCTTCCCGCCTTGCACCGTCATTGTTTCTCTCCTGTTTTTCTGACCTCAGCACCGGTATGAAACTACTCGCCAATGTAGCACAAACCACGTTCAGTACGCACTCCCATAAAGCGCATTACAGTATGCGCAAGAGTTATCAATAGGAGAGTAATTCGTTTCATCATGTATCAGAAGAATTTTCTAACAAAACCATCGGAAATAACAAAGCAGATGGAACAAGGAAATCAAAAAAATTGTACAGTTAAAGGGAAATGAATAAAACAGCACATAATTATCAGCCCGAACGTAAGACTTCCGATTTCGCTATCCTGTCAAGGCACTTTATCAATCACACTTCCGAAATAATTAGCTATTGCATCTCTATTTCTTGTTATTAACACGTTTCTTCTTCTTTCATACAAGTTAATAGCAGATTCAAGTCCTTTAACAGTACGTCTGCCTTCAAGTTGGTGACGTCTAGAACGAAGTATGCTTTAGTTATGTCAATAGCAAAATATAATTTCACCTTCATTGCTCACTAGAACATTCTACTTGTTCGAAAAATTGTGGACAAAAATCCCTACTGATTGGTTCGTGAATGAAACAGCGCAGAAATGAAAAAATGATGCATACGGTGTATAGCTAAACGTGATGCTAGGTCCTCTATTGTCTATCTCTGGTTTGAAGATTAAAATAATTCTTAATGCAATGTTAACCAAAATGGAACTGATACTGACTTCATACATTACTTATGAAAGACAAACCACAAATAGCATACAGACAAATCATCGAGGGCGGCGCATCGTAGCTTGTTGCGGCCAAACGTGAAAATACATTTATTTACTCAGGACTAGCAAGAGATATATCTCTCCTTCCAATGCTGAAAGCAAATTCGGGCAGTTAGATACATTTCTTTTGCAAAAATGCACCAAAGGCAACCTGACCAGCGACTATATTCTTAACTGCAAACTTTTCGAAATATGCCCATTGATTTACTCATTTTCGAAGAATCATAGTAACAACAGGCAATAGTAAAAAAAGCAGTTCATTATCAAGATGCTATGTTGGGCTATCATAGGTGAAACATCATTTTTAACGAATAGTTTACTTAGAATTGAGTGAGAAAGACTGCATAGTAGAGAAAACATTTGAACACAAAGACTGTATTTTACAATTTTTGATGCAACAAGTAAAAAATTTACTGAAAAACTATTGTAAGTAGAGACTGACTTTGCTTTGTATCATTTGCAGAAAACAAATGTGATAACTCAAAATCTGGTGCTCCAAACTCCACTTCGCGTACAGTTGCATGGAGCCATCAGTACTTTTTGTTGCTCCAGACGATACAATAGACATTGAGAGGTGGCACGCCACTCATCCATTTTCATTAATATTCGTGTTTTAGGTCATGATATCCGTGTTCAACAATACTATATTTAGTGTGTGTGGTTTATGACTCTTTGCATGAGGAAGTTGTGGACAGGAAATTCATACAACTGGATGTGTAGCCTGTAGAGGGCCTGTGGGTGCCGTAATGGAGGCGACGGAGAGCAGGGAGAAATTCCGATTGAGGGCCATAAATGTTATGTCCAGCGACCTGAGTGTTTGAGCAATTCAGGGAAACAGTGCTCTCTGAATTGTACCTGCAGAGGGAGTGTGGGTCATGGCACCCACTCTCCCACCAATGTTTGGAGCAGGAGGTCTCCAGTTTACAAAACATTTTACCTGGGCCAGGTGAGATACTGTAATGAAGGTGGCCAGTTGACAGAAAGTGGGTGGAGGAAACAATTTAAAAGAGACAGCTGTAATATAAGCTTTTGTGCAAATGGCACGATGGTCATAAAACTACAAGTATTCTCACGTTAGAAGTTGAGATGATTATGAACAGGCTGGCTGGTGCATGTGTTCAGTAGAGGCAAGACTGTAACTCCCGTGACGTCAGAAACTCGCCAGGTTCTTTCAGAGAATGGCAAAAACATGTATTTAACAGGAATGTTTGGGAAGCTTAACAGCCTTCTTTCAGAAACTGAAAAT
Source organism: Schistocerca nitens (assembly GCF_023898315.1). NCBI lineage: Eukaryota > Metazoa > Arthropoda > Insecta > Orthoptera > Acrididae > Schistocerca > Schistocerca nitens. Next base: position 439,439,067 of record NC_064617.1, on the reverse strand, counting down.
GGTCGCCCTGGGAAGATTGGACCTGTATGTAAATCGAGGACAGTGATCTCATCTAGGTAGACGTTTTTTGCCGAAACATGGCCATGCTTACCGTGAGAACAACGCTTCCCTACCCTAAAATCTTTTTCTCGGGTAAGAGAGATTTGGAGTCGCTGATTGGCTCCTCTCAGGATGAGGCTTGTCCCCCCCCCCCCTTCCCCCCCGCCACCCTCTTAGCGTAGGAACCCTGTTGCTATGTCTAGATTGGCTACGAAGCCAGCGGAAAAGTCAAGAGGGGGGATTCAATGAATATAGTTCGATTGGTTTGCACAACCTGGAGGTGGTTTTTTATTTTTTGCTAATTCAGGCTCCGGTACCAAAGCTTGGTGGTAGGTGTTTGCAATTATTTGCCTGATTCGTCCTTTGGTTCTCCCCTGGAGAAGAACTTTAGGTATTTTTGCCTGGTGGGTAGGATTTGTGTTCTGCAACTTTTGGTGGAGTAAGAGTCAGTGGCAGTTTCTAACTGTACCGATAGTGGAACTGCATATCATCTCGGACATATTGTGTGTCACGAGGGTGAACTTATTCCTCCTGAGTCAGCCATCTGACGTTTAAGAATTCCACCACACGCCGTCGTGCCTGTGAGCCAAATTTATTGGCCATACCAGCGAACAGTTGTACCTTACACTGAAACCAGCCGGGATTTCAGCCTCTTATAGGGAAGTTTTCCACGTTCTAATAATCAGAATCGCCCACGTCGTGCCGTTCTCTGCTGCTACTTGAATCAAGGTGAAGCAGTAGAGTATTGCTTCACCAGCGTAGGGCTATTAAATGATATTCACGGCTTCCTGTTCTCCATGAACCATAGTTTTTGGTGCCCTTGGTCATAGTTGAATCCATTTGAACAGAATTGGGCCTCACAGTGGATTTATGTCAACAAAGTCAAATTGCGTTTAAGAGGGGAGAATTTATTATATAGTTTCCACCCCAATGAATGTTTTGCCAATCAAACACCACCCCTTTTCTGATTTATATTTGTAAGACTTGTCAGCTCATTGTAGTCATAAAAAGATCAATAAAAACTTATCATTATTTTTATAAACTTAAGTGGACCACTATTCTCGTTCATACTCCTTCAACCATTCCCTGTTTTTATTTTATTGTGATGATAGAAGGAAACACGAGAAATTCAATCGAATTAGTTAGTTTGTTGATTAATTTGAGGTCTGAAAGTGACCGCAGACGTAGGGAACAAAAGTGCCTGACTAATTTCAAAGGTAAAAATTACGTGTGTAGCTCACGATTTGAAGATTTTTGAGGAAATAATATTTTTCTTTATGTAGAAATGATAAAATTTAGCATCACTTGGACATATATTTATGACTTAAGCAAGCGAATGGTTGCAACATGTGTGACGGTGTCGTATCGCTGTCATTCCAGTGTGAACCAGTTCAGTTACTTCAGCTTGGTTTCTATGTGCTTCAACACAACTTCTGCATCATATCACGAGTCACATCACAAATCGTATCATACAGCTCTGCGCGAACTGCGACGAATGTTTGTGTGTAGTATGGTGTCAGGGTCACCTGGCTTAATGTTCGCATCGAGAGGATAGATATCAACAGCGTCGCATGCCATCACTTCATGACACTGCATAGAGGTTGGGAATTTAGCCCAGGATATTGGCGAAAAGTCTGGCGATCAAGAACTCTACAGCACGAACTATTCTTTACTTTGCCACCAAACACTGGCATTGAAAATTTGTTCCATATCCAGCATTCTAAACGGTTACGTCCGAATCGGATCCGACCAAAAAAGTGCACGTTAGTGCCCTCAGTATGGTGGCTAGTTTCAGAATGCGTTTGTACACACCAGTGGCAGGTTATGTGTCAAACGAAAACCTTTTAATATGGGTGGAGACCATTTCTCATTAAGGCTACGTTATGGAATCTGGAAGAGAGACCCTGATGGGTGGAACTTTGAAGATAATATATAGTACTAACGATGGCTCTACAACACAGTATTACATTCAAAGCATGAGACAGTAAATCTGCAAGTATCGTATTAAACTTTCTTCAAAGTACTGGTAATGCTTCACAGTTCTGTGTGTGTGTGTTTTCCTTCCTTCTTAGTTCTAATTTTGACTTGGAACCTGAGCCGTGGTAAAAATTGCTGTTTTGAAGAGCGCGCCGCAGCGCGTAGCGTGAAGCAGTCGCCCTCCGTTTCTGGCGGTGGCGCCGCTGTGGCAATCGCAGCTTTGGTCTCTTCCTCTGGTGGGAAAGGGGAAAGTTTGCCTGTTCACGTGCATTTAAGGGGCGCTATGAGCTTTCCAGTCGGTCAGTCTGGGTCAGTCTCTCATCCGCATTTGTTAGGCAGTTAGTGGTATCTGTCGTTCGGAGTGCTAGTATGTCTGTCGTTCGAATCAACCTTTAAAGCCGGCAAAATGAGAGTCTTTCCACTCCGCCAGTAAGAGAACTCAGCGAGTGGCTTAGTTCCTGCATCTGAGTCTGCGCGTTAGGCCGCCAGTCTGCTCGAGTTTGCTCAGGCAATGGTCATTGGCGGTTGGATCGATCGGTTGGTCGGTCGCGCACTGAGACACAAGATGACTTGTCCGTCTTGAGCGTCGGCGCATGTGAGGTCGCCACGTGAGTCCAGTGGGCCGCGGTGTGTAGAGAGGGGTAGTGACTTCGCGGTTGACACGAGAGCAACAGGAGTCAACCCATGACATCAGTCTGGCCGGTGCGAGCTGCGACGCCGTGAGACGGGAGATCGGCGCGCCTTCCTCCGTCCGTTGAAGCAGCTGGCAGCGGACGGTTCGGGGGAGCGATTTGGGGGTGCTGCGCCAGGTCTTCTCGAGAACTCGCAGTTTATTAGAAGTTAAGTGATTCGTGATATGTTGTTTGATTTACTCTTGTTAAATTCTACTTGTTTTCTTGGTCAGGTCACCAGCCGTTTTGCTTTGGAGTCGTCCCACCATTCTTCTCCGGTTGCCCACCCGCGGGAAGGTGGTTGTTTATAAATTAGGTGGTCCATTTTCCCTTGTGGAGTATGGGCGGGTTAGAGCAACCTGCGGTTCGAGTTGTTCGGTAATCTCCGTATCAATCTGCCTTACGTTAGTAGCTGCCTCTGTCATGTTTGTCGGATTTGGTGTGTTAACGAATTTATTGCTTGGAGTGTAACGGCCAAATACCTGAAATATGTTTTTATCTTTGGAAACTTTGATATTAAGTCTATGATCTTGAGAGGTGGTATCTGTGTACTGTAGAGCATCTTAACTATTGTTTGGCCAACCTTGTAGAATTTTATATAAGATTGCATTTCATGGACTTTTATTTATTTAAGTATATAAAGTTGCCACCCTTTCACCATAAGAGTTTTCTTAGAAGTTAAAATCAAGTTGCACCTTCGGTGGCAAGGTTAATGTTTTAATTGTTAGTGTTTTGTACCATTTCCATCTAACCTAGGGGGGGGGGGGGGGGGGGGAGGGGGAGCATAGTTTGTGTGCTTGTGTAAATTGTTAAAACTCTTAGTTTAAATTTATCTTGTGTGTTGCAGATTTGCACCAGTGTAGTCTTTCAGAGGCTGTTGTGACCGGTCGTAACTACAGCCGTGTCAAAAGGGAGCGACAAGGTTCTCTGCCCGAAAGCTCATACAGTCAAAACTTGTTTCTTTCTGCCTCCGAATAAATTGTAACTTTGATACTTAAAGAGTGCTTTCTGATTATAATTTTCAATCTGTTTCTTTTAAAAAATGCTTTTAGGCACTATTAAAATGAATAAAATTCCCATTTGTTAAAAGGAATTTGGTTATGATTTCTTCAGTTACTCCCTGGCAACTACTTCCATGCTTACATAGTGTGATTAAATGTGTTAATGTTCTTGATGAATCGCTACTAAATAAAATAAATTCTTAAAAATATTCTTTGAAAATAAATCACGGTTCAGAACCTGTCTTTCTAGTCTTTCGTTAGCTATTATATATCTTTATCTCCAAGCGCATCTAATGTGATTTGAATTCTCTTAATTTCTACTCCGTTTCCTTAAAGCAGTGTGATTTGTTTTTGTCGAGGAAGTAATCAGAAATATTTTTGGTTAATCTATCGGAGTTTATTCCATGCAAATCAGTTATTCTTTTCCTCATTGTGGAGAGTTATTTGGTATTTTGGTATAGGGTTTCATTTCAGATGTTGATTAGTTCGTTGCAAGTGAAATCTGGGGCCAATTATGTTTCTTAAAATATCTTGCTTTCTATGATCTCCAGGCTTTCACCAAGGTTGGTGATAGTATTTCAGCTGTATACACCACTTAAGGTTTTATTAGTGTGTTACGTCGCACGCACTTACCTGTGTACACACACACACACACACACACACACACACACACACACACACACACACAACACGATAAGTGGCCTGCAACTGAGAAAGTATCATGCTGATATCTCCATTGGCAATAGATTCCGGAATAGTCAACCATTCGGATTTCCGCAAAGGGATTGCCAAGGGAGAGGTGACCATAAGAAAAAAATACAATAGCTGAGGAATGTCAGAGAATTGAATGTGATAGGGAGGCTATAAAACCGCCAAAGGGAAATGCTAAGGCTCATTCTAGATATAGGGGGGGTCAGAGAAATGAAATGGAAAGAAGACAAGGATTTCTGGTCAGGTTAGTATAGTATAATATCAACAGCAGCAGAAAACAACGGGAATAGGATTCGTTTTGAACAGGAAGGTGGGACAGTGAGTGAGTTACTGTGAACAGTTCCGTGGTAATGTTGTTCTCATCAGACTCGACAGCAAACCAACACCGACAACAATACTGCAGGTATACATGCCAACATCGCAAGCCAAAGATGAAGAGATTGAGAAGGTATATGAGGATGTTGAACAACGTAGAAGGAGATGAAGTTCTAATAGTTATGGAGCATTGGAATAGGATTGTACGCGAATGAATACCAAATACTCTGTTCAAGAATCGCAAGAGGCGGAGGTGTACTTGGAAAAGGCCACGAGATATGAGGAAATTTTAGTTACATTTCAGCATAGATAGAGTTCCGAAAACAACTATTGAATTGTAAGGCGTATCCATGAGCGGATATAGACTCAGATCACAATTCAGTAATGACGAAAAGTAGTTTTAAGGAAAACGTTAGGAAGAATCAATGTGCAGAAAAAAGTGGGATACGGAGGTACAAAGGAATGAAGAGATGCAGTTGAAATACTCTGATGCAATAGATACTGCGATAATGAGTAGCTAAGTAGGCAGTTCTATTGAAGAGAAAGAACATCTCTGAAAAGACAATTACAGAAGTTGGAAAGAAAAACATAGGTACAACGAAGGTAAAACCGAAAAAACCATGGGTATCAGAAAAAATACTTCAGTTGATCGATGAATTACAAAACTGTCCAGCGAAATTAAGGAATACAGAAATACAAGTCACTTCGGAATGAAAGAAATAAGAAGTTTAGGGAAACTAAGGCGAAATAGCTACATGAAAAAGTGAAGAAATCGGAGAGGAAATTACTGTCGGATAGACTGGCTGAAGATATAGAAAAATCAAAAAACCAATGGTGAAATTAAAAGCAAGTATTAACATTAAGAATACACTGGAAATTACACTGTCAGATGCACAGGAAAGAGCAGAAAGGTGCAAACAGTTCACTGAAACCACTGGGGGAAGTGGTACAATGGTGTATGAGACTGGCTGTATTCCCTCAGACTTCACACACACAATTCTGAGGGTAGAAAGAGCCGAAAAGTGCGAGAATTATCGCAGAATCAGCTTAAAAGCTCATTCATCCAGTATACAGGAGAATGGGAAAGAAAAATCAGTATCTACTGGATGACGATCAGTTTCACTGTAGGAGAGATAAAGACCCAGAGAGCCAGTTCCGACCTTGTAGTTGATAACGGAGGCGAGACTTGCAGAAAAATCAAGATACTTTCATAGGACTTGTTGCCATGGGAAAAGCGTTCGACAATGTAAAATGATGCAAAATTAAAATAGCCGCCACTATAGCACTGACAGGTAATGCAGAATGTGCAAGAACCTAGAATCAATAGTAATACAGGAGAACCAAGAATGAAATGCTCGGATTAAAGAGGGCGTGAGACAGAGATGTAGCCTTTTGCTCCTACAGTATACATCGAAGAAGCAATGACTGAAATAAAAGAAAGGCACAACAGTGGAATTATAATTCAGGGTGAAGGGATATCAATGATAATATTCGCTGACGACATTGCTGTACTCGGTGAAAGTGAATAAGAATTAGAGGCTCCGTTGGAAAGGATGAGTAGTCCAATGGATACAGATGTGGACTGACTAACCTGCAGAAAGAAGAAAGTAATGAGAAGCAACAGAAATGAGCACAGTGAGAAAACTGACATAAGAATTTTGGATCATGAAGTAAAGGAAATCTGCTACCTAGCCTGGAAAATTACCCATAACGGACAAAGCGAGGAGGATACAAAAAGTACTGGCAAAAAGGGCGTTCCTGGCCAAGAGAAATCTACAAATATCAAACGTAGGCCTTTATTTGAGGAAGAAATTTCTGAGAATGTACGAGTACAGCATTTTATGGTAGTGAAATGGGGACTGTGGGAACACCAGAAGAGAAAAGAATCGAAGCAATTGAGATGTGGCACTACAGAAGAATATTGAAAACCAGGCTGACTCATAATGTAAGAAAAGAGGAGAATCCTACGCAGTCGAGGAGGAAAAGAAGACATGGAAAACACCGACAAGAAGAAGGTACAAGATGACAGGACTTTGTTAAGACATCATGAGATAACTTCCATGGTAATTAAAGAAGCTGTAGAGGAGAAATAATATAGAGGAAGTCAGAAATAGGGATACATCCAGCAAATAATTGGGGACGTAGGATTTAAATGCTACACTGAGATGGAAAGTTTGGCACAGGAGAAGAATTCGTGGCGGACCACACCCACCCAGGAACAAAACTGAAAAGCCTTAATATCTACATTCTATGAGAAGGACCTTTTACATATGATTTTTGATGAGTTGAAAGGCCAGTTCATCTTTACGTCATCTAGATTCCAATGCTTTTTTGTTGAAGTCAGTTCTCTTGATCCGTTTTCCATAATATTTGAATTCCTTGACGATTGCTATTTTGTGTTCTCCCACTTTGAAATATTTTGGTGGGTTATTTATGTTTGTCATTATAATGATCCCTTCGAATATCGCTGTTATATAGTTTTTGTATTTATCGTTTATTCACAATGATACAACCGTTGTAGTATATTGATTCGTTAAGGTATAATTTATATGGATTTGGGCGTTCTCTGTTTCTTCTAAATGTCAGTGTTTACCTGTTTGGTAATGTTTTTATCTTCCATTTTATATTTTATCGATTTCAAATTTCTGTAGAACTGTTTACTGGATAGCTGAGGCTCCTAGATCCAACAGGTGATTAAATAGGTTGTTTTGTCCCCATGAATGTAGAAACAGGTGTCTTTAGGACACAAACAGTGGTATTATCCTTATAGCTCTGATCAGTTAATTTGGAGGTGAAAGGGGATGTCTGGAATTTGATTCCCTACAGGGAATCTTCTTCTCATCTTTGTGCGGTGGAGATCTGTGACACAGGGTTCTTCCGTAAAAGGCAGAGCAAGCAAGGCGGGAAAAAGGAAGGCAGCGTGCCCGGGGCGCTACGTCGAGCGCATAACGACGCGGTTTCCCCGTCTCGTCCCGTCCTATCAGCCACTAACGACGGGAGCGCCGTTGCCGCTCCGCCGATGGCCCACTAGTGGTAGTTAGGGCATTTCTTCAGGCCGGAATGGCCGCCGGGAGCCGGCGCGCGCGCAGACCCACGTTCACGCAGCCAGGGCTGGCCAGCAACAGGTAGTGAACGGACTGCCGTGGGCATCCGCTTTGGGAAAGTCGCGCAGCTGCACGAACCGCGCTTGCTCGTTAGTGTCTTCCCTAGTGAGCGACGTACCTAGCTGCTCGTTACTGCGCGAACATCGTGTGCGCTGTCGGCTGTTGGTAAACATGTCTCTGTCCCCGAGCCGGTCAAGATTTATAACTGGACTGGCAGCGCTGAAGTCAAAAATCACGAAAAACGTTGTGTAGCTGATACTGATTCACGACAAATTGGGTGGAAATGAGACACGTCCATTCTGCGCAAGATGTTTAGTTAACTAACCTAGTCTTCTAAACTGTTGTATCGAGCAGTGTACTCGTTGCCTGGAACCTAAACCGTAGTAATGTGGAAACCTAGACAATAAGAACTGAGAAATGTTATGAGGATAGCGAATCGTGTACTGCGTTTTATTGACAGTGCTCTTAGATGATGCTATATACAGAATGCCTAGACTACATTTCTCCATCATCTTCTGGAGTACTGCTGCGTTGTACGTGCTGCTTACGAGATAGGGCTGACAGACGACACTGAAAAAGTTCAAAGAAAGGCAGCAAATTTTGTATCATCGCAAAACAGGGGGAGATTTTCACGGATATGATGTATAGGTGGCACCACTAAAACAAAGACGCCGGCCGCGTTGGCCGTGCGGTTCTGGCGCTGCAGTCCGGAACCGCGGGGCTGCTACGGTCGCAGGTTCGAATCCTGCCTCGGGCATGGGTGTGTGTGATGTCCTTAGGTTAGTTAGGTTTAAGTAGTTCTAAGATCTAGGGGACTTATGACCTAAGATGTTGAGTCCCATAGTGCTCAGAGCCATTTGAACCATTTTTTTAAAACAAAGACGTTAGGTATTTCCACAACGTACGTAAGTAAATAAATGATTGTACGGTATTGAGAGCCTCTGTGTTGCAAATCTTTTCAGTCGACGCTACACTGGGCGACTCGCGTGTCAGTGATGGTGGAATGATGATGAGGACAACTCTACACCCAATCGCCGAATGCAGAATATCTCCGACTCTGGCGGAAATCGAACCTGGACCCCCTGAATGGTAGACTCGCTGACCACTCAGCTATGGGGCGAGATTATAACAAAATACAAAGTTTCTTTCTCCTATTTCGTCCTTGCCTTGACGAAACTGTTAGTTGACTCCCACCTACATAGCGAGACATGACTTTTGTAATAGAACAATAAAGTGAGAGCTCTCAAGGAAAACTTCAGATATTCACTTTTGCCATGAAAGAATGCTAGGATACTGAAATCTGAGCATTGCGACACCCAATATCATGTTATTAATAGGTAACTCTCCTAGCCTTGGGCGATTGGCACTACCAGTGGTGCTACTTGAAAAGCGCTTCATCTTGCAAGAAAACTAACACAGAAACATGCAAACAGGCGATCAAAGTAATGCAACTGTGGACGATAGCAGAATGAGGACGAGAGTGGAGGGAGTAAGGTTTAAATACCCTCACTGATGATTAGCCCATAGGTACATGGTATTCTGAGGAAGGATAAAGACCTCCATCTTCATGTTTGGACCATTGATTTAACCACAAACAAGAAGTAGCCACCTGAGAAAGAGCAGTTGTGGTTTGGTGGGAATTCCAAAGGTGTCAAATGTCAAAGGATTGCCACCCTCTGACTCTTTGTTCGATAGGACACAGTCACTTGAGAGGGGTTGATGCGTGTATAGGCCTCCACTCCTGCCCTAACTGGTCATGGCTGGCTCAGAGGCCCTCAACATTGGTTTCCCTGCAGCAGGTTGTAAGGTAACCAATGGAGGTTTTCTCTGCATGCAGTTCGCGTGTTGCATGGCCATCCTGTTTATGTGCAGTCACGCATTAGTTCCACGTGGCGACAATAGAGGCATGCGCTGGTGTGTACATGCTATTAGTCTGCGGACTTCCACAGGGAACGCAGCGTCAGCTCCCAGCACTTTGCCCAACATCTTGTGGCACCTGCCCAGGTGACACTGCCCAACCTATTTGCAGAAAATACCGGGTGATCAAAAAGTCAGTATAAATTTGAAAACTTAATAAACCACGGAATAATGTAGATAGAGAGGTAAAAATTGACACAAATGCTTGGAATGACATGGGGTTTTATTAGAACCAAAATGCAAGATGGCGCTCCACCCCATATTGCTTGCGTGCGTCGTTTGGTGATGATCGTGTGCTCAGCCGCCACTTTAGTCATGCTTGGCCCCCCAGGTCCCCAGACCTCAGTCCGTGCGATTATTGGCTTTGGGGTTACCTGAAGTCGCAAGTGTATCATGATAGACCGACATCTCTAGGGATGCTTGAAGATAACATCCAACGCCAATGCCTCACCATAACTCCAGACATGCTTTACAGTGCCGTTCACAACATTATTCCTCGACTACAGCTATTGTTGAGGAATGATGGTGGACGTATTGAGCATTTCCTGTGAAGAACATCATCTTTGCTTTGTTTTACTTTGTTATGCTAATTATTGCTATTCTGATCAGATGAAGCGCCATCTGTCGGACATTTTTTAACGTTTGTATTTTTTCGGTTCTAATGAAACCACATGTTATTCCAAGCATGTGTGTCAATTTGTACCTCTCTATCTACATTATTCCGTGATTTATTCAGTTTTCAAATTTATACTGACTTTTTCATCACCCAGTAGATGCATGAGTCCAGTGCCTGGACAACTGATATACTTGTGGATGACCCCAACGTCGGCTTAATACACTGAACTTCACTCCATTCCTTGGTACTTACAGTTACTATGTCATGGTAAGTGAAGGCAGACTTGAAGGCCACACATTTTGAAATTGCCTAGAGATGATGATGTCGTTACTGAAGGTTTCTCGAAGCAAATCTTTCACCTAGCAGGAGACAAGTGGTATCGCCTAATCTTGATTCAAAATAGGCAGTTCTATTCTTGCAAAGCTAGAATCACATGTTGCACAACGAGGTGCTTATAGCATGCAGCTGTTACAATATATCTAATAGGCACGTGAGGTGTCATCTCTCCAAAGAAAAAGGGAGCTCCTTCATTGAGCTAGGAAACCGCACCACACAGTCATGTAAGCTGAGTACAGTGGCTGTTCCTGAATAACATGTGGCGGAGTAGAGTCCCATATGCGACAGCTCCGTGCAATCGTAGCACTAGTCATGAACGGAAAAGCTAAAAGGAAGATCAGGAATGGCAAAATTAAAAGAAAATTGAACGAGGAGATTAGCTTCCTAGCTCGCCCGTTCTTTATTCAGGAGCTACAAGATGCCATCAACGATGGCGTCGACGATCTGAGATCTGAGCAAATTAAACATTTTTGACCGGGAGTACAAGCATGGATCCTAGAGCTAATGAATAACTGTATCACAACAATGCAAATTCCTAAACTGTGGAGGAAAGCTCGGGTTATTGCGTTATTAAAACCAGAGAAAGACCCAGCTGAAGCTAAAAATTTCCGGCCTGTCTCACTGCTTTGCCATTTATTTAAAGTGCTGGAGCGAATGATCCTCAAACGCATAGCTGATTATGCGGACAATGCCCTCATTAACGAACAAGCTGGATTTCGACCAGGAAAATCATGCCGTGGCCAAATTCTTAACCTCACACAGTACATCGAAGACGGCTATCAGAGAGGAGAAGTAACTGGGGTCGCATTCCTGGATCTCAGTGCTGCATATGACACAGTTAACCATAAGTTGCTTACCCAGAAAGTGTATAATGTCACTAAGGACTACACCCTTTCTATGTTCGTGCAATGCATGCTACAGAACAGACGCTACTATGTAACCTTACAATCTAAAAACAGCCGATGGAGGACACAGAAAAATGGACTTGCACAGGGTAGTGTCTTGGCTCCATTATTATTTAACGTCTATACCAATGATCTTCCCATCAGCCACCAGACACGAATGTTCATATATGCTGATGATGCAGCATTGGCCACTCAGGATAAAACCTTTGAACAAGTGTAGGAGAATCTCACAGGAGCTTTAACAGAACTTGCTACCTATTACGACGGCAATAATCTCAAACCAAACCCTAGTAAATCTCAAGTATCCGCCTTCCATCTTAGGAACAAACAAGCCAAACGGAAACTCCATGTGGCAAGGGGAAGAGCTGAAACATACAAACAGCCCGAAATACCTGGGAGTAACACTGGACAGAGCACTTACTTTTAAGCAGCACTGTCATAACACTAAGAAAAAGGTCTGTGCCAGGAACAGCATACTGCGGAAGCTAACAGGTTCATCGTGGGGAGCTCAACCACATCTTTTGCGCACCACGGATCTTGTGCTGAGTATCTCAGCAGCGGAGTATGCAGTGCCAGTCTGGAGGAACTCTGCTCACACTAAGCAAGTTGACGTCGCCGTAAACGAAACTGTACGTATTGCCACAGGATGCCTCAAACCAACTCCCACAGACATCATTTATCCCATCATAGGCATAGCACCACCCAGTATCCGCAGACAAGTAGCCGCCGAGGTCGAAAGATCAAAACATAAGAATGATCCTCGACATCCGATGCATATGCACCGGAAACAACGTGTCCGGCTGAAATCTCGCAGGAGTTTCATTGAAACTACTGAAGAGCTCGCCACCAAGCCCGTCGCAAGGCAGCTATCTCTTTGGGATGAAATGGTGCCACACTCCACAATGGAACTACTTGAGGAGGGATCTGCAGGATTTCAACCTTTTACAACTTGGAGATCATTAAACCGGCTGCGCACTGGAGTAACTGGGTGCGAATGAAACCTATTTAAATGGGGTTTCAGTGATAGCTATAGGTGTGAATGCGGAGCAAAACAGGACTTGGACCACCTACTGATTTGCCCAGATATAACATGCACTAAAGATGATATTTTGAAAGTCAATGACAAAGCAAACTACGTTGCTAAGTACTGGGAAGGGAAGATATGATTGGTGCATCCGGATACGGAAGAAGAAGAACTGGCCAGAGTAGAATGTGCCACGTCCATCCAAAGAATATTCCACAGCCACATGCCGTTCATTTCGATTCGTGCCAAAAAAGGATAGGAAAATCACGGCCTTGTAGACAATCTTGGGGCTTAATTTGATCTTATAGCGATACCAGTGTAAAATGGCCACAAAATCTTTTCAACTGTTGACCAGGATGAAGATAATTGGCTTGTCACAACTCGAGCACTGGCTGTAGAATTTGAGGCATGTGTTGCATGCTCAGCTAAAACAACTTCCTGAAGAACTGGCTTGGGAATGGGCCGCCTCCCTCTATGTTCAACACTATCGAATTCACCTGTTTATCGATCATAATCTTCAGCTCATTTACTGACATACGGGCCTCTTCGTAGCTGTTTCTTGGGGATATTCTTTCGACGCAACCCTGCTGTTACTGCCGTTCTGATGAAACAATTTTACCAACAGTTCACGATCGATCTTTGCTCTAGCCATTTTGTTACGTACGGAAAACTTCAACCATCTTAAATATTTACACCAACAATTATTTCACAAAAGAAATCAAGACGTGTTGCCAAGCGTCAAACAGCATACGGGCATCAAAACAGGAAACATTTCATAGCCTGACTGATTACAGCGTATATTCCAACGTGGTGGCAGAGAGAGGACTATTATTTTTTCAGCATACTCGTTAAGCGCACTAATTACTGAACATACCTACGATGTTTCAGCGTCCTGTGGTGTATACAGCCCGCACTGCAGGACTCGGAACACCGTCGGTTTAGTTATAACCGTCCAATGCGCGCTGGATGGTGTTGAGAGAATGGAGCGGACAAAACCTGTTGCCGGTACATACCCCACTCCTCTCGATTAGCACCCAGGGTCCCGTTAAAACTTAATGTCCGCATCCGACAGACGGATCACCATGAGAAATGCTGCGTAACCTCTCTTCATGAGATACTACAGAGGGGTTTGGAATTTAATGCAGGACATGGTCGCCGAGACAGGTGATATGAGTCCCTTTCCTACCCCTCTGCCTTGAAGGCAAAGGAAAAACTGCCAACAGTGTGCAGCATACCTGGGTGGGTCCCCCACTGAAGTACTGGCCATGCCAGGTGGTGCACAACATCGGTGATCTGACGGGAACTGGTGTATACACCACAGCTCGGCTGTTAATGCAAAAGTGGTGTCAGGCAATTAACAGTAGTGGCAAGTGGTAAACTCAACTGTGATTCTGGAGTACTAATAAATGAATGTATGAATGTGAATACGAGTAGCACTTCACTATGTTCGTGGACCACTATAAGTGCTACTTTTCAAAGTTGTAAAATGTAAACGGGGTTGTGTGACGAAGTATCATTTGTACATACCTTCAACACATATAAGTGTCTGAAGAAGTGTTTATGGGCTAAATGATAAATACCGTCACACTTTTTCACTAAAACACAATGTAAAGACTCGCTAAACTTTCGCAATGTTAGTTTCTTCTTCAAGACCCCAACAGGAACTGCATCCAGCTGCTACCAACTTCAACGATCTAATATAGAAACTGCTCAGTGTAGCCACTGTGAAGTGATGCTTGTCCTATGTTATTTCGTAGTAAAGTAATACATCTCTTGATGAGTGATGAAACTATTCATTGTTATCATTAGCAAATCCAGATACTCCTTCCGCTTCTAGGAGAAGGGTTCCGAGTAGTATACTATGGAATGGAGCAAGGAAAATAATAATGTCGCTGAATGCTGCGAGTAAAAGAGGAGAAATGAAGTGTTACTCCACCCTCTCTCTCAACCGAAAATATGAAAAGTAACATTCACAGGGGGAGAAGCTTCAGCTCCGCGAAAAGAACTCGCAATTTTGTAAAAATAAGCATCAGAAAGTACCTGCAAAAAACGTAATTTCATCAGTTCGACAGTGCTTTGAAAGTGCTTTTCCCATAATGTGAAATACATTAAAGTGGTCATTTTGTTTGTGTAAACGAATTTCATTTCATCTACTGGGTGGGTAAAGGTGAAATGCCAAAGTCGATTTACATAACCTCTACGTAGTGTACTGATTACTTTGTAACAGACATGACTGTCATCATTATTTTTATTCTGCTAATTGTGGTGCATGGTGTAACGCTTGGAACCATAATCTACACTACCTAAGTGGTTTCAGGAAGTCGATCCTTTAGCTAGGGAGCTCTCCATGTTAAACTCTACATTCTGCATAAAATTCAGTTCTAATTTTCTACATTTTTTAAAATTCCCTTTCACCTCGGCCTCGATCTACTGGGAAAATCCAGTTGCATAACTTTGACGGGGGCGTCTTGAGACAGAACATTGAAGACTTCCACTTTTGGTGCTGAAGACAGCTCCTAGTCTGCAGAAACTTCTACCAGTAATCGAGGGAAAGAAAGGCTGGACTTGGGGTACTATAGTGTATTTTGTTGTTCACGGGATTCACACTGAAAAAAGCGCAGTATAAGAAATACTTGCTGCTAGAACGTGGAAATTATCGATCATCGTTCAAGAATCATTGTAGAAATGAAACATATTAGGAAAACTGCAATTCCAAAATCGATTTGTCAAAACCTACATTTAGTTGAAGAAACTTGGAGGAATAGGAATATAACGATTGGTAAATGTTGGCAAAAGGGTGATGTCGTCGGCGTTATGGAATGGGGAACCTCTTGTAAGGGGCTTATAGTTGGAAACGCTGGATCAGAGCAGGGGGACGTCAGGGAGGCTAAACTAAAATTCTGAGCTAAATTCACAAAATTTGATTATCATAGCCTAATGATTTCTGGAAACCTTGGAAGGTGGTTTGCGGATATGGCTCTCGCAGATCTTTCTCCAAAGTCAGTAATTGTGGTGGAAAACAGTCCATACCATTGCAAAAAGATGGACAAAACTCCCCCACGGTAGAGTACCAAAGCGAGGATGTTTGAATGGCTGCAAAATAGTTTTGATGCCTGAAGTGAGAGTATGAGGAAACAGCCTATGTTCGATTTAATTCGAGAACATGTTGTTCATGTTATTGTGGTCTTCAGTCCAAAGACTGATTTGATGCAGCTCTCCATGAAACTCTATCCTGTGGTATCTTCTTCACCTGCAAGGAACTTCTGCAACCTACATCCTTCTGAATCTGCTTAGTGCATTCACCTCTTGGTCTTCCTCTACGACTTTTACCCTTCACGCTGCCCTCTAATCCTAAATAGGTAATCCCTTGATGCCTCAGAATATATCCTACCAACCGATCCCTTCTTCTTGTCAAGTTGTGCCACAAATTCCTCTTCTCCCCAATTCTATTCAGTATCTCCTCACTAGTTACATGATCTACCATCTAATCTTCAGTATTCTTCTGTAGCATCACATTTCGAAAGCTACTTGTCTAAACTGTTTATCGTCCATGTTTCACTTCCACACATGGCTGTAATCCACACGAATACTTTCAGAAAAGACTTCCTGACGCTTAAAACTATACTCGGTGTTAACAAATTTCTCTTCTTCAGAAACGCTTTCCTTGTCAATGATAGTCTACATTTTATATCCTCTCTACTTCGACCACCATCAGTTATTTTGCTCCCCAAATGGCAAAACTCATCTACTACTTTAAGTGTCTCATTTTCTAATCTAATTCCCTCAGCATCACCTGATCTAATTCGGCTACATTCCATTATCCTCGTTTTGCTTTTGTTGATGTTCATCTTATAGCCTCCTTTCAAGACACTGTCCATTCCGTTCAACTGCTCTTCCAGGTCCTTCGCTGTCTCTGACGGAATTACAATGTCATCGGCAAACCTAGAAATTTTTATTTCTTCTCCACGGATTCTAATTCCTACTCCAAATTTTTCTTTTGTTTCCTTTACTGCTTGTTCAATATACAGATTGAATAACATCGGGGATAGGCTACAACCTTGTCTGACTCACTGCTTCCCTTTCGTACCCCTCGACTCTTATAATTGCCTTCTGGTTTCTGTACAAATTGTAAATAGCCCTCGCTGGAGGTTCGAGTCCTCGCTCGGGCATGGGTGTGTTTACTGTTCTTAGCATCAGTTGGTTTAAGTAGTGTGTAAGAGTAGGAACCGATGACCTCAGCAGTTCGGTCCCTTAGAAATTCAAACACATTTGAACGTTTTTGTAAATAGGCTTTCTCTCCGTGTATCTGACCCCTGCCACCTTCAGAATTTTAAAGAGAATTTTCCGGTCAACATTGTCAAAAGGTTTCTCTAAGTCTACAAATGCTGGAAACTTAGGTTTGTCTTTCCTTAATCTATCTTCTAAGACAGGTCGTAGCGTCAGTATTGCCTTACTTGTTCCAACATTTCTGTGGAATCCAAACTGTTCTTCCCCGAGGTCGGATTCTATCAGTTTTTCCATTCTTCTGTAAAGAATTCGAGTTAGTATTTCGCAGCCATGACTTCCTGGCAGATTAGAACTGTGTGCTGGATTGAGACTCGAACTCGGGACCTCTGCCTTTCGCGGGGAAGTGCTCTACCATCTGCGCTACCCAAGCACGACTCACGCCCCGTCCACACAGCTTTACTTTCGCCAGTACCTTGTTTCCTACTTTCCAAACTTCACAGAAGCTCTCCTGTTTCGCAGTGGAGAGCTTCTGTGAAGTTTGGAAGGTAGGAGACGAGGTACTGGCGGAAGTAAAGCTGTGAGAACGGGGCGTGACTCGTGCTTGGGTAGCTCAGATGGTAGAGCACTTGCCCGCGAAGGGCAAAGGTCACGAGTTCGAGTCTCGGTCCGGCACACAGTATTAATCTGCCAGGAAGTTTCATGTCAGCGCACACTCCGCTGCAGGGTGAAAATCTCATACCGGAGCCATGACTTATGAAACTGATAGATCGGTAACCTTCAAACCTGTCAATATTTGCTTGCTTTGGGATTTGAATTATTACATTCTTCTTGAAGTCTGAGGATATTTCGCCCGTCTCATACATCTTGCTCACTAGATGGTACAGTTTTGCCATGCCTGGCTCTCCCAAGGCTGTCAGTAATTGTAATGGAATGTTGTCTACTCCCGGGCCTTGTTTCGACTTAGATCTTTCAGTGTTCTGTCAAATTCTTCACGCAGTATCATATATCCCATTTCATCTGCATCGACGACCTCTTCCATTTCCATAATGTTGCTCTCAAGTACATCGCCTTTGTATAGACCCTCTATACACTGCTTCCGCCTTTCTGCTTTCCCCTCTTTGCTTAGAACTGGTTTTCCGTCTGAGCTTTTGATATTTATTCAAGAGGTTCTCTTTTCTCCAAAGATCCCTTTAATTTTCCTGTAGGCAGTATCTACCTTACCCGTAGTGATTCATGCCTCCACATCGTTACATTTGTCCTCTAGCCATCCCTGCTTAGCCATTTTGCACTTCCTGTCGATCTCATTTCTGAGATGTTTGTATTCCTTTATGCCTGTTTCATTTACCACATTTTTATATTTTCTCCTTTCATCAATTAAATTCAAATGTTCAGATGTGTGTGAAATCTTATGGGACTTAACTGCTAAGGTCATCAGTCCCTAAGCTTACACACTATTTAACTTAAATTATCCTAAGGACAAACACACACACACACACACACACACACACACACACACACACACGCCCGATGGAGCAATCGAATCTCCGCCGGGACCAGCCGCACAGTCCATGACTGCAGCACCCTAGACCGCTCGGCTAATACCGCGCGGCCAATTAAATTCAATATCTTCTTTATTCCCCAAGAATCTGTAGTAGCCCTCGTCTTTTTACCTAGTTGATCCTCTGCTGGCTTCACTGTTTCATCTCTCAATTCTCCCCAATCTACTTTACTGTATTTCTTTGAGCTCTTGTCAATTTTTCTCTAATCCTCTGTCTCAAACTCTCTACAACCTCTGGTTCTTTTAGTTTATCCAGGTTCCATGTCTTTAAATTCCCACCTTCTTTCAGTTTCTTCATTTTTAATCTGCAGTTCATAACCAATAGATTGTGGTCAGAGCCAACATCTGGCCCTTTAAATGTCTTACAATTGAAACCCTGGTTCCTAAATGTCTGTCTTATCATTGTGTAATCTATCTCAAACCTTCCTGTGTCTCCAGGCCGCTTCTATGCATACAACCTTCTTTCATGATTCTTAAACCAGGTGTTAGCTATGATTGAGTTATGCTCTGTGCAAAATTCTGCCAGGCGGCTTTGTCTTTCATTCCTTACTCCCATTCAATATTCACCTAGTACTTTTCGTTCTCTTCCTTTTCATACTATCGAATTCGAGTCCCCCATGACTATTAAATTTTCGTCTCCCTCCCCTAGCTGAATAATTTCTTTTATCTCATCATATGAATGGTTCGAATGGCTCTGAGCACTATGGGACTCAACTGCTGAGGTCATTAGTCCCCTAGAACTTAGAACTAGTTAAACCTAACTAACCTAAGGACATCACAAACATCCATGCCCGAGGCAGGATTCGAACCTGCGACCGTAGCGGTCTTGCGGTTCCAGACTGCAGCGCCTTTAACCGCACGGCCACTTCGGCCGGCCTCTCATCATATATTTCTCATCATATATCATCTGCGTAGCTAGTTGGCATATAAACTTGTACTACTGTGGTAGATGTGGGCTTCGTGTCAATCTTGGTTACAATAGTGCGTTAACTGTGCTGTTCGTAATAGCTTACAAGCGTTCCTGTATTTTTTTTTATTCGCTATTTAACTTACTCCTGCAGTACCCCTATTTGATTTTGTAGTTATAACCCTATATTAACCTGACCAGAAGTCTTGTTCCTCCTGCCGCCGAACTTCACTAATTTCCACTATATCTAACTTTAACCTATCCATTTCCCTTTCTCAAAAATCTAAACTACCTGCCCGATTATGTTATCTGACATTCCCCTCCCATCAGTAGAACGCAAGTTTTGTTTCTCCTGATAACGATGTCCTCCTGAGTAGTCCCCGCCCGGAGATCCGAATGAGGGACTATTCTATCTCCGGAATATTTTACCCAACAGGACGTCATCATCATTTAACCATACAGTAAAGCTGCATGCCCTCGGGAAAAATTACGGCTGTAGTTTCCCCTTGGATTCAGCCGTTCGCAGTACTAGCACAGCAAGGCCGTTTTGGTTAATGTTACAAAAGCAGATCAGTCAATCATCCAGACTGTTGCCCCTGCAACTACCGAAAAAGCTGCTGCCCGTCTTCAGGAACCACAAGTTTATCTGGCCTCTCAGCAGATACGCTCCGTTGTGGTTGCACCTACAGTACGGCTATCTGTATCCCTGAGGCACGCAAGCCTCACCACCAACGGCAAGGTCCATGGTTCATGGAGGGGTTCAAGAACATAGCCCTGCTAAAAATACGTATGTGACCAACGAATTGCCCGAAGAGAGAGCCCACGCTTTTGTTCGCTTGCCACCGTGTTTTAATGATTTGACTATGTTAGAACTGGCATAGGGAACGCTCAAACGCTTGTTTAGGGAGCGCAATATTCCTGAGTACGTGTCCAAAAGGAAGATTGAAAGTGAGTTCCTTCCGTCAGTGAATGCTGGTGACTAGGTAGGGTACTGTAGGAAGCCTCAACAATTGGAAGAAAATTACTGTAGGCGCGAGGGTGTAGTGGAAACTGCAGTAGAAGTAATTGACGTGTCTCTCGGCCTCGCCTTCGACGCCGCCAACCTACATCTGTACCTATCGGGTTATCGCCAGATTGACCCCTGCGTTTAGGCTGGTTTCGATGGTATCTAGCTCAGCCTTTTGAGAGTCTCCAGGGAACTAGCGAGAGAGCGGAAAAGATAGTAACAGGGGTCGCTCCTGAGATTCAGTTCTTGCTGCGTACGCCGCAACTTCGATAGGAAATAGGAAGATTGTAACCTTCCACTGCGCGAGTATTTCTACTCGTGCGGAGCCGACTAGAGCCAGTTCCGTCTTCGCCAGCCAGCGACTGATGTATCATCACCGTTTGGACATAGCCTCTGCTCGGACGTCGCCCTCGCCACCCGGGCGGCTGCGCTCACACGATCTGTGTTCTGAACCTCAGTGTTCTGCACGGTGGACAGGTCGTGCTGCTCGTGAGATAGAAATTTGTTTTGAAGATAGGCTTTTCTTTGATCAAAAGAACGAAATCTACGCTCAGGTTTACTTGTTCAAATGAACAAAGTTTAATTACATCTGCTTGTAATATTGTGGAAGTATTCAGAGTGAGGAATACTTCAGTAACTCTTATTATTACTACGGAATTAGACAGTAACGACAATAATGTACCATAAACAGAATATAATTTGACTGATTCTTACAGATCTATGTGTACTTTTCAGCGTAAAATATGCGAATAAATGTCCCAAATTTTACTAACGCTCTTTTTATTGTCTGTGAGAATTGATACGGAATTAGTAGCGACAAACACCATTATTCAACATGAAACTATCAATTTAGATTTCACTCATTCTGTAAAGTTTCATTAGGCTCCCGATTCAGTTTTTACTTTTGTAGTCGGCCAGTACGTAGCAGTTCACAACTGTTACGGCGGGGGCAAATACATGGCACTGTCAGCGCCACTTGGAATAAAAATTGTATGTGAACGCAAGTGTGTTACCAGCATCGTTGCGTGACATTGGTGCGGCTTGTTCCCTCTCCCTTCGCCGCACAGCCCATCAGCCCTCAGCAGCCCACGTGTCGGTGGGAGGAGCTTTCTCCTTTCGCTTACCGCACCCACATAAGCATTAATTACTCTTCTTGGGGACACACTGTAGACATATTAATTACATCTGGAACCACTTAATCTGCAGCAATTTTTTAATCAATGAAAAGAAGAATTAGTCTATTCAGTGCATTATTAAATGAATATGCTTATTTGTATCTTAACTTTTGTGAACCCCTCGAGAAGTTTTCACGTACCCTGGCTGCAGGGCTACCAACCTGTACTTCTCTGCTTTAGTTTAACTAATGAAAGTGGAGGGCGGTTATTACTGAACTTATGCTACGTGAGACGGCCCCCATGAAAAACGAGTGACTGTAGGACTAAGCAACTTTGTGGAAACACTTGTAAGGACATGCGGAGGAGAAACATTTAATTTACACATTTTAGGGTAAAATTAGTTAATTGCGTAGCGTGTTTACATTCTATGTTACAAATGTTGCTCAATGTGACGGCCACATGTATTCGCGATAGCCCAGAACCGCACTAAAGATTGCTATACTACTGCGTGGAGCATCTCGCTGTGAGGGGGATGTTGGTTACTTCCCTCGCTAAACTCATCTTCAACCTCCAAAATGTTTTAGTCTCCCGAGTATAAACTTATCGTTCACGTAACCCCACAGCCGGGAATCACACAGGTTTAAATGTGGTGATCTTGGTGGCCACGGAGTTGGAACGATCAGCCAGTAACACGGCCAGTGATGCGGTATTAACCAAATGTGATACAGAGCAACCGAGCGGTATCACGAGCAATGCAAGTTGGAGCTCCACCCTGCGAGAAAACAACTGAGTCCAAAGCACCTCTATCCCAAAGAGCAGGGATCACATTTTGGCGAAGCAGATCGCAGTACCGTTTGTCGTTCACGCAGCATGTCCATAGGCCTTGGGGTCCGAGTTCCAAAATGATTCAAGGACACATGTAGGACCTGAGTTTCTCCTGGCGTATATAACTTTCAAATAACATCCGGGAATTCAGCCAGGTAACGCTTTCAGCGACCGCCGACACATGTTGTCAAAGCATAGCTACTCAAATATCTGGGTCAGGCGGCAAAAGTTGGTGAGTTAGGTGAAGTCATAGGGATATTGTTTCACAATTGTTTGCAGCTTTTACCGAATGTTCAAAAATGTTCAAATGCATGTGAAATCTTATGGGACTTAACTACTAAGGTCATCAGTCCCTACGCTTACACACTACTTAACCTAAATTATCCTAAGGACAAACACACACACCCATGCCCGAGGGAGGACTCGAACCTCCGCCGGGACCAGCCGCACAGCTAATGACTGCAGCGCCCCAGACCGCGCGGCTGATTCCGCGCGGCTTTTCAGAATGGTGAACTATGGAACCTTCACTGTCGTGGCGCAGATCATATACTGCTTGAAAATCGCACACTGCGTCCAGCATTCTCAGCCATGGCAATAGTACCCTTTTGAACAATTTGTAGCGCAATTGGCTGTCTGCCTCTCCCAGAAGTAGAAGTAATTCCCAAATCGCCAGTTAATTCGAACCTCGGAATCATGTTCTATCATGTTCTTCGACCACAGTGCGGAAAGAGGAATTCTTCGTATTCTTTTAATGCGTCCATATTGGTGAAGAGCAGCATCACTCTTGCTATTGTTTCGATACAGCAGTTTTATGAGTAAAGTTCAGCTCACCCTGTGCAGACCCACGTTGACTGTGTGCTACTGTAATGGACACTCATGGTTTTGTTTCAACCCTTTGTAGCCGTTTCATCACCAATAGTTAACGGCAAGTCATCACACTAACACTACCAAATAACACGAGCCTGCAGCACACTGTCTGAACATCTTTCCTACAGTACTTTTCCGTCTACGCTGGCTCAAGTAGTGATAGTTTAATTATAACCCTCCTGTAGTACAAACTGCACGGATACCTCCATCAGATAAAACACTCAAGAGAGGTTTCAGACTCACAGAAAAAGCGCAGGCTGTTTCCCTCTTAAAGAAATAATGAATAAATCTGTCAGTATATAAAACTACCTGCAATGGAATCTGTCGACTGTTTTCATTCGGTTACTCCAACAGAATAGTTTCAATCGAAATAATAATGCAAGTGATACGCAAAACTGCAACTGCTTTACTCTGTAGTTTTCATTCGGCAATTCAGTTGCTTCTACAGATTTGTTTCACTCAAAAGAATTGTTGAATAATTCAACTGATACGTGAAACTGCAACCTACTGAATCGCTTGTTTTTCAACAGCTGACTGAATTGGTTGCTCCCTCCACTAACAGTAGCACGTCACTAGAGGTAGTACAACGAAATAGTCACCCAAATGGTCACGTGATGACATGGATCGTTTTTTAAATTTGGTTAGAAACAATGCTGTCACAGTACGTGCTGAATTTCTACCACACGTCAGTACAGCACCATCATATAAGCGGATAGGTGGATCATTAAGTGACCCATTTTGCTTTTGATCCTGTCGTGGCGTGCTATGTTGCTGTTCCAAGAGTTGTAGATTCCACTCTGCAAACAACCAAAACATTGATCGAAAAGCCCAAGTATGTACTGCTGGTTCATAGTATCAATGGACACAATATTTCGGCGATCAGACTTGGTGTCATCGTCAGGTGCGTTGAGGAACAGAGCGCGCGGCCTACTTATAGCCCCTTCCCTGCAGATTGTTCCCTCCATGGTCCGCGCCCGCGGCTACACGTCAGCGGTCGCAGAGACGCTAGGGTCGGCGGCTGTGGTAGCGTTGATGCATATTCTCTTCCGCTCCGATCAACAGATCGTTTTGTTTGTTGAGAGCCGTCTTAAATAAAACTTAGTGCGGGTTCCCAAGCCTTGCTACTATTATAGACGCAATCTCTATTGATAAGGTCGTCCCTGGTGCGAATGTCTGTGACCTTTCTAACGACACTGTCCCAGTAATTTGAAGTCTGTACCAAGAAGCTGGTACGTTCGTACTCCATCGCCTGATGCTCGGACAAACAGTGCTCTGTGACAGCTGGCTTCTTGGGACACGTCAGTCGAGAGCACCTCTGGTATTCTCGGCAATGATCTTCGACGGTGCACACTGTCTGTCCGATACGTCTCTTTCCAAATTGACACGGAATCTGATATACGCCGGCATTCCGCAAACCGAGATCATCGTTGATGCATACCAGTAGTGCTCGTAGGGGCGGGCAAAAGACACAGCGCTTCTTCAACAAGCGTCTGCTTTTCCCCCGATAGTGCACCATGTACAAAGGCAATAACTGACACTTCCTTCCAATAAAACGCTATCACAGACGCCAACGGTAGCGTCCGCATGACCGCCGACGCGCTGCCGCGGGCGCGGACCGGTGGGAACGACTCGCGGGAGCTCAGTTCCCCTGCAAATCTGACGATGTAGACATGTCTGAGCGCCGAAATATTGTGCCCGTTTGATACTACGGACCGGTAGTACACCCGTGGACTATCTGATCAACAAATACACCTGGAGAAACTGAAGAATCAGTCAAAATATTAAGTAATCTTTTCGATTTTATAATAGAAACATTATAACTGTCCTCTCAGTCATGTGAAATCTGATAATGTCCCAAAACTACTGTACGTATTGCAAAGTTTTATGCTTTCAAACTATCGGCCGTTGTGCCACGGGTCAGTTATTGCAGGAACATTGTCTAGTTTATATTCTTTACCACTAGAAGTAGGTTGTCTTCTGTTTGACTGGTTACCTTCACATGTTACAAAATGGCTACTCCGCAGCAGAAATCATTTTGTGATCTCGATTTTGCGAAATGTAATTCCGTGATTACAGTGTAAGGACGTTTCAGGATAAGGTACCAAACTGATCCTGGGTGGACAATTCGCACATGGTATCCACTGTTTGTAGACAGAGGACGTTTATGTAAAGGAATGAGTCCTGGCAGCTCTCGTGTTTCCGACGAAAATGTGGCACAAATCCAAACCGTTTTCCAACGTAGTCCTACAAAATCAACTCCTCGTGTCAGCCACGATTTACAGCTCCCTACAAGAACAATTTGGCGTGTACTGAGACGTCGGTTGGCTATGAAGCCGTACAAGTTAAAGCTCTTACATGCTCTACGTCATGACGACAAACAGAAACGTGTGTCATTTTCTATCGAGCTGCGGAATGCCATTGACAATGATAACACTTCCGCACAAGGCATCGTGTTCTGTGGTGAAGCGATTTCTAATGTAAACAAACATAGTGCTACAGAGCCTACGTGCACATATTCAACATGTACGAGATTCTCTCAAAATCAATGTGTTTTATGCGTAATCCCGCTTATTTGTTTACGTCTCATTCTTCTTTCATGGCAATATGGTTAACGGTAAGCATTATCTTGCTGTGTCACAAAACTGGTTGTTTCCGAGGCTGAATAAGGACAACTTCATTTTTGAACAAGATCGGGCACCCGATCACTAGAGTAACCAAGTGCATTTATATCAGAATGAAGCTCTTCGAGCCTATGGTTTGGCGTCAAACGGCTCGTAACTTGGCACTTCTCAGCCGGCGTCCACGTTCACCGGATTTGACTCCTTGTGACTTCTTCTTGTGAGGTTTCATGAAGGACAACGTTTATGCACTGCACGTTCAGGGAACCTAGAAGAGTTAATGAATCGGATCCGTAATGCCATCACTTGAGTTACGATGGACATGCTTACCCAAGTATGGGAGGAACTCGAGTATCGATACGATATTGTCCGCGACGCTGGTGGAGGACATATTAAACGTTTGTAATGGAAACTTGAGAGATTCGTAAGTATTTATTGCAAGTCTAATAGTTTTATGTTTTACAGGGTTGGTGCATAAGTTCGTAGCGTTTCTGTTTTATATGTTGGTATTCCTTTTGCTATGGTTAATTTATCGTTTGCCATTTTTTATTTTTGATTCACTTTTGCTATTTGTATTTACATATTTGGAAATAGTGAGTGGAGCAGCGGGCGCTAGAAAATGGAGCTCCAAGTAGAGAAATCGGAACGTTTCCGATATATTCTTCTGTTTGAGTTCAATGAAAGGGGCACGGCAAGAAAATGGTTCCCCTGTATTAAGGAGGAGCGTTCCGATTTTGTTGACTCTCCACGTTGAGGTTTTATTAAGAGCGTTTAAACGCATGAATCTATAATGATCCGCATCAGTGTTCTCTAGAACATGGAAGATGTGACGAACAGTGCACAATTGTGCACCATTTGCATGCAGTGGGGAAGGTTCCAAAATCGGGTGTATGTGTACCATAAGGTTCAAGCTAAAATCACAAAAAATGAGCGGGTGGCTATATGTGGGCTATCTGTGCATCTCTGCTTGCTCGTCATCTGGTGGCCCGGGACCAACAACGAGCATTCCTATAATTGATTACTACTTGAGACGATAAATGATGTCTTAATGCTGACATAAGGAAAATAAAGGAATGGCTGCGTGTACTACGAATTGTACCTCGAGATGCAACCATCACTGCTGACATTTATCGTCAATAACTGAGACGTCAAGCGGACGCAGTTCAAGAACAACGGCCAGGAGACTGCGTAAGGTGATTGTACTAAACGGTAACGCCCGCCCTCTTTCTGCCAGACTGACAAAAAGCACTATACAGTAGTTGAATTGGAAAGTCATTCCGCATTCACTTTATTCATGTGATTTTGCGCCATCAGATTTACGCCTTTTCCGCTCTCTGTCGAACAACTTTCAACGACCATCCTTTCCGGATGAAAATGCGATCCGAACGTGGCTCGACGATTTCTCGCGTCAAAACCAGGTGATCTCTACAATCGTGGAATCGAATAGTTACCCCAGCGTTGATAAACTCTTATAGTAGTGCAGGAGAGTTTATTATTGATGACTGAAGTCTGTGGTGCTCTACATCTACATCCATATTCCGCAAGCCACCTGACGGTGTGTGGCGGAGGGTACCTTGAGTACCTCTATCGGTTCTCACTTCTATTCCAGTCTAGTATTGTTCATGGAAAGAAAGATTGTCGGTATGCCTCTGTGGGCTCTGATCTCTCTGATTTTATCCTCATGGTCTCTTCGCGAGATATACGTAGGAGGGAGCAATATACTGCTTGACTCCTCGGTGAAGGTATGATCTCGAAACTTCAACAAAAGCCCGTACCGAGCTACTGAGCGTCTCTCTTGTAGGGTCTTCCCCCGGAGTTTATCTATCATCTCCGTAACGATTTCACGATTACTATATGATCCTGTAACGAAACGCGCTGCTCTCCGGTGGATCTTCTCTATCACTTCTATCAACCCTATCTCGTACGGATCCCACACCGGTGAGCAGTATTCAAGCAGTGAGCGCACAAGTGTACTGTAACCTACTTCCTTTGTTCTCGAACTGCTTTTCCTTAGGATTCTTCCAATGAATCTCAGTCAGGCATCTGCTTTACCGACGATTAATTTTATATGGTCATTACATTTTAAATCACTCCTAATGCCTACTCCCAGATAATTTATGGAATTAACTGCTTCCAGTTGCTGACCTGCTATATTGTAGCTAAATGATAAGGGATCTTTCTTTCTATGTATTCGCAGCACATTACAATTGTCTACATTGTGATTCAATTGCCATTCGCTGCACCATGCGTCAATCCGTTGCAGATTATCCTGCATTTCAGTACAATTTTCCATTGTTACAACCTCTCGATGTACTACAGCATCATCCGCAAAAAGTCTCAGTGAACTTCCGATGTTATCCACAAGGTCATTTATATACAGGGTGTTACGAAAAGGTATGGCCAAACGTTCAGGAAACATTACTCACACACAAATAAAGAAAAGATGTTATGTGGACATGTGTCCGGAAACGCTTAATTTCCATGCTAGAGCTCATTTTAGTTTCGTCAGTATGTACTGTACTTCCTCGATTCACCGCCAGTTGGCCCAATTGAAGGAAGGTAATGTTGACTTCGGTGCTTGTGTTGACATGCGACTCATTCCTCTACAGTACTAGCATCAAGCACATCAGTACGTAGCATCAACAGGTTAGTGTTCATCACGAACGTGGTATTGCAGTCAGTGCAATGTTTACAAATGCGGAGTTGGCAGATGCCCATTTGATGTATGGATTAGCACGGGGAATAGCCGTGGCGCGGTACGTTTGTATCGAGACAGATTTCCAGAACGAAGGTGTCCAGACCGGAAGACGTTCGGAGCAATTGATCGGCGTCTTAGGGAGCACGGAACATTCCAGCCTATGACTCGCGACTGGGGAAGACCAAGAACGACGAGGACACCTGCAATGGACGAGGCAATTCTTCGTTCAGTTGACGATAACCCTAATGTCAGCGTCAGAGAAGTTACTGCTGTACAAGGTAACGTTGACCACGTCACTGTATGGAGAGTGCTACGGGAGAACCAGTTGTTTCCGTACCATGTACAGCGTGTGCAGGCACTATCAGCAGCTGATTGGCCTCCACGGGTACACTTCTGCGAATGGTTCATCCAACAATGTGTCAATCCTCATTTCAGTGCAAATGTTTTCTTTACGGATGAGGCTTCATTCCAACGTGATCAAATTGTAAATTTTCACAATCAACATGTGTGGGCTGACGAGAATCCGCACGCAATTGTGCAATCACGTCATCAACACAGGTTTTCTGTGAACGTTTGGGCAGGCATTGTTGGTGATGTCTTGATTGGGCCCCATGTTCTTCCACCTACGCTCAATGGAGCACGTTATCATGATTTCATACGGGATACTCTACCTGTGCTGCTAGAACATGTGCCTTTACAAGTACGACACAACATGTGGTTCATGCACGATGGAGCTCCTGCACATTTCAGTCGAAGTGTTCGTACGCTTCTCAACAACAGATTCGGTGACCGATGGATTGGTAGAGGCGGACGAATTCCTTGGCCTCCACGCTCTCCTGACTTCAACCCTATTGACTTTCATTTATGGGGGCATTTGAAAGCTCTTGTCTACGCAACCCCGGTACCAAATGTAGATACTCTTCGTGTTCGTATTGTGGACGGCTGTGATACAATACGCCATTCTCCAGGGCTGCATAAGCGCATCAGGGATTCCATGTGACGGAGGGTGGATGCATGTATCCTCGCTAACGGAGGACATTTGGAACATTTCCTGTAACAAAGTGTTTGAAGTCACACTGGTACGTTCTGTTGCTGTGTGTTTCCATTTCATGATTAATGTGATTTGAAGAGAAGTAATAAAATGAGCTCTAACATAGAAAGTAAGCGTTTCCGGACACATGTCCACATAACATTTCTTTGTGTGTGAGGAATGTTTCCTGAAAATTTGGCCGTACCTTTTTGTAACACCCTGTGTATTGTGAATAGCAACGGTCCTACGACAGTCCCCTAGGGCACACTTGAAATCACTCTTACTTCGGAAGACTTCTCTTCATTGAGAATGGCGTGCTGCGTTCTGTTATCTAGGAACTCTTCAATTCAATCACACAATTGTTCTGATAGTCCATATGCTCTTACTTTGTTCATTAAATGATTGGGGGGAACTGCATCGAACGCCTTGCGGAAGTCAAGAAACACGGCATGTATCTAGGAACCCGAGTCTATGGCCCTCTGAGTCTCGTGGACGAATAGCGAGAGCTGGGTATCACACGATCGTCTTTTTCGAAACCCATGCTGATTCCTACAGAGTAGTTATGTGAAAACGGTAAGAACTTATGCACGAATTCAATAAATATGTGATTTCCAAATATGTATATTCTTTTACAACCTGCCTTCATAATGGTAGTGTGGTGAGAATGGTAAATAAACCAACTCGAAGAGACATTGTAGTGAAGGTTTGTCCATCTGTGCTCGAAGCTGGGTTGACCGCCCGTCCGCCCCACGCGACGTATTCGTGTAGCACGCCCGGGCGCTCGTCGATAATGTCCACGTTGTACGGCGACAAGGCAGCAGGCGTACGCGAACGCGAACACGCTCCCGGGACACGCCGGTGACACGGCAGTGGGCCGCGCTCCGCCTCTCGTATCGACATATCGACGCCTAACTCGAGGCGCGGAGCGGCGCGGCGCGGGCTGACCCCGTAAATATTGAGCGAGCAGGCGGCGGCGGCGGGCGGCGGGCGTGCGCTGGTCACGGCCCGCGGGCCTCCCGCGCCGCCTGATTTACGGACCCGCAAAAGCAGAAAAAGGAAACGGGCCGCGCAGAATGGCGGTCGGAGGGTCGTTTGTAGCGGCGAGTGAGTTACGCGCGCCGCACCTGTCCACCGCGGCCGCGGCGCGTCGCAGGTGTGGCGGTAGCAGCGGCCCGGCCCTACACGTGTAGACATAAACAACTTTCCCCGTATGGTGCAAATGTTTCGGTCTCGCAAGGTTGTCGATATTAAAGCTGCGTGGCCTAGCACGACTGGGGTCAGGATTGCCTAAAAAAAATTTTAGTTTTAGTGTGACATTGCAAGCGAAGTTCAGAAGAACGCGAAATCCGGAAGATTGTCTAAAATTTACAGACGCGCGAAATTTGGCACCGACTTCAATACGAGATGCCTTTAATAGGTTCCACAACGAAACATTGTCTCGAAATTTGGTAGAAAATCCGAAGAAACTCTGGTCGTATGTAAAGTACACAAGCGGCAAGAGGCAGTCAATACCTTCGCTGCGCAGTGCCGATGGTACTGTTACCGACAACTGTGCCGCTAAAGTTATTGAACGCAGTTTTCAGAAATTCTTTCACCAGGGAAGACGAATGGAATATTCCCGAATTTGAAACACGAACAGCTGCTAGCATGAGTTTCTTAGAAGTAGATACCTTAGGGGTTGCGAAGCAACTCAAATCGCTTGATATGGGCAAGTCTTCAGGTCCAGATTGTATACCGATTAGGTTCCTTTCAGATTACGCTGATACAATAGCTCCCTACTTAGCAATCATATACAACTGCTCGCTCACCGATAGATCTGTACCTACAGTTTGGAAAATTGCGCAGGTCGCACCAGTGTTTAAGAAGGGTAGTAGGAGTAATCCATCGAACTACAGACCTACATCATTGACATCAGTTTGCAGTAGGGTTTTGGAGCATATACTGTATTCAAACATTATGAATCACCTCGAAGGGAACGATCTATTGATACGTAATCAGCATGGTTTCAGAAAACATCGTTCTTTTGCAATTCGCACGAAGTAATGGCCGCTATCGACAGGGGATCTCAAGTTGATTTCGTATTTCTAGGTTTCCGGAAAGCTATTGACACCATTCCTCAAAAGCGACTTCTAATCAAACTGCGGGCCTATGGGGTATCGTCTCAGTTGTGCGACTGGATTCGTGATTTCCTCTCAGGAAGGTCACAGTTCGTAGTAATAGACGGCAAATCATCGAGTAAAACTGAAGTGATATCAGGTGTTCCCCAGGGAAGCGTCCTGGGACCTCTGCTGTTCCTGATCTATATAAATGACCTGGGTGACAATCTGAGCAGTTCTCTTAGGTTGTTCACATATGATGCTGTAATTTACCGTCTAGTAAGGTCATCCGAAGACCATTATCAGTTGCAAAGCGATTTAGAAAAGATTGCTGTATGGTGTGGCAGATGGCAGTTGACGCCAAATAACGAAAAGTGTGAGGTGATCCACATGAGTTCCAAAAGAAATCCGTTGGAATTCGATTACTCGATAAATAGTACAATTCTCAAGGCTGTCAATTCAACTAAGTACCTGGGTGTTAAAATTACAGAACAACTTCAGTTGGAAAGACCACATAGATAATATTGTGGTGAAGGCGAGCCAAAGGTTGCGTTTCATTGGCAGGACACTTAGAAGATGCAACAAGTCCACTAAAGAGACAGCTTACACTACACTCGTTCGTCCTCTGTTAGAATATTGCTGCGCGGTGTGGGATCCTTACTAGGTGGGATTGATGGAGGACATCGAAAGGGTGCAAAAAAGAGCAGCTCGTTTTGTATTATCACGTAATAGGGGAGAGAGTGTGGCAGATATGATACGCGAGTTGGGATGGAAGTCATTAAAGCAAAGACGTTTTTCGTCGCGGCGAGATCTATTTACGAAATTTGAGTCACCAACTTTCTCTTCCGAATGCGAAAATATTTTGTTGAGCCCAACCTACATAGGTAGGAATCATCATCAAAATAAAATAAGAGGAATCAGAGCTGGAACAGAAAGGTTTAGGTGTTCGTTTTCCCGCGCGCTGTTCGGGAGTGGAATGGTAGAGAGAGAGTATTATTGTGGTTCGATGAACCCTCTGCCAAGCACTTAAATGTGAATTGCAGAGTAATCATGTAGATGTAAATCTAGATGTAGAATTAGGTGTAGTTTCCATCACCAGAGAGTCTAGAACGCACAAAAGCAACGTCTTTGCGAATGTAACTGTGAAGAAGGAAGCAGTGCGTGGGTGGACAAGAATCTCGATGTGAAAACGGGTGTAGTCGTTTGGAATGATAACGGAATGTGTATGGGTTCCGTTTCTGTCCTTACCTTGTGTAAGCAGTGCAGCCAGATATATTTAAAAGCAATGAAGCGATATTAAAAACTCCGTTCAGGAGGAGGAGGATATTAGTGTTTAACGTCCCGTCGACAACGAGGTCATTAGAGACGGAGCGCAAGCTCGGTTGAGGGAAGGATGGGGAAGGAAATCGGCCGTGCCCTTTCAAAGGAACCATCCCGGCATTTGCCTGAAGCGATTTAGGGAAATCACGGAAAACCTAAATCAGGATGGCCGAAGACGGGATTGAACCGTCGTCCTCCCGAATGCGAGTCCAGTGTTCCGTTCAGGAACGAAGGACGTAAGCTGACAGTAAGTACTGGTCTAAATCAGTGAGAAAAGTTGAAAATTTTTGCCAGACCCGGATTCGAACGCAGATCTCCTGCTCACAAGGCAGATGTGCAGACTGCTACGCCATACAACACAGTGGTCAGCACAGCAGCAGGGACTACCCTAGCACGCCTTCCTCAGACCCTAATTCTCAATTTATACCACACACTCCTAATGTAGTGCCCCGGCCAACCTCATTTCTCGCCGCATCTCTCCAATTTCCTTAAGACTTCTAATTTCGTGTGCATCTGCACTTTATGTGAGGTGTCTGTTGTTTCGAACATGTCCAAAAGAACAGACACAACAAACGTTACTTATTTAAGTTCACCGTCGTCTAGGGCGACGTCTCGACTAGAAATAAAAAATTCATGGACCTGGGTTCGAACCAAGTCGATGTTCAAATTTTGAATAAATCATTAGCACTAGTGCCCGAAGGCTTCCAGCATTAGCAGTTGGTCTCGTCCTACCAGCGGCCTAGTGAAAGAAGACAGAGTAGCACGGGGGACACTCTTTACCGTGGGATAGTAAACTGCCACTAAAAAAAGAGGTAATAATCAAAAATGGTTCAAATGGCTCCGAGCACTATGCGACTTAACTTCTGAGGTCATCAGTCACCTAAATCTTAGAACTAATTAAACCTAACTAACCTAAGGACATCACACACATCCATGCCCGAGGCAGGATTCAAACCTGCGACCATAGCGGTCGCTCGGTGCCAGACTGTAGCGCGTAGAACCGCACGGCCACTCCGGCCGACAGGTAATAATCAACAGTGATCAACGACAGGAGGATGCAGAAGACAATGGAAGTAACTGCATGTGTGTCCTCACCCTGTGGTTTGTGATTGGATACGTGTCACGATGATGTCTCCACAGGCGAAAGATTCCAAATTATTCACCCCTACTTATCTCTAGAGGGGACAACCAAAGGGCAGAAAACGTTGAGAAAATCATGAACCAACAAGGTAGCATTTTACGAGTTAGAATGTGGAATGTCAGAAGTTTGAAAGTGGTAGGTAAGCTAGAGAAACTAAAAGTGGATAGCCAAAGCCTTAATCTAGATTATCAGAGAACAGTGAAGTGAAATGCAAAGAAAGTAACGACTTACGGCCAGATGAATATAGGATAATACCAACTGCAGCCGAAAGTGGCGTAACAGGAGTAGGATTTGTCATGAAAAGCAAAGCAGGACAGAGGGTGAGTTACATGAACAGTACTGTGATCGGATTATTACCATCAGAACCGACAGCAAACAATCGACGACAGCTGTAGTTTAGATATTGTATATTTGCCTACATCACAAGCAGAAGATGAAGCGATAGAGAAATTTTACGAGGATATTGAACATCTAGTTCATTATGTAAAGCACGGGCGGCCAAAAACTAGTTACGTGTTGTCAGTTCTCATGTTTATTTGTCCATGGTTACATGTCAAGGTGCCTGGCGTTGCATATTCAGAATTTTACATTTATTTACTTGTTGTGAATACCGTTTCTTTACTGACGGCGTTGCAGTTTTTTGCAACGGAGGTTTTGAGAAAGCTGTCGTAAAATTCAGTAAGTAAAGGTACAATGTTCACTACACTTAAATAAATGAAAACATCTGAAAATGGATTGAACGCAAATAAATTTCCTCCCAAAATTCGTGTTTTGAAGCATAACTCGTTGACGTGACGTGTCGGAGAAGGAATGCTATTTACATAAAAGGAATGCTATTTACATCGGTGTATCACTCCATAAACGTTTACGTCACGGATGTTACAGTTTTGACTTAACTCGCTAGCGGCACTGTTGCAGCTTTATGTGACAAGGAGGCCTGAGAGCTTATGTACACTCCTGGAAATTGAAATAAGAACACCGTGAATTCATTGTCCCAGGAAGGGGAAACTTTATTGACACATTCCTGGGGTCAGATACATCACATGATCACACTGACAGAACCACAGGCACATAGACACAGGCAACAGAGCATGCACAATGTCGGCACTAGTACAGTGTATATCCACCTTTCGCAGCAATGCAGGCTGCTATTCTCCCATGGAGACGATCGTAGAGATGCTGGATGTAGTCCTGTGGAACGGCTTGCCATGCCAGTTCCACCTGGCGCCTCAGTTGGACCAGCGTTCGTGCTGGACGTGCAGACCGCGTGAGACGATGCTTCATCCAGTCCCAAACATGCTCAATGGGGGACAGATCCGGAGATCTTGCTGGCCAGGGTAGTTGACTTACACTTTCTAGAGCACGTTGGGTGGCACGGGATACATGCGGACGTGCATTGTCCTGTTGGAACAGCAAGTTCCCTTGCTGGTCTAGGAATGGTAGAACGATGGGTTCGATGACGGTTTGGATGTACCGTGCACTATTCAGTGTCCCCTCGACGATCACCAGTGGTGTACGGCCAGTGTAGGAGATCGCTCCCCACACCATGATGCCGGGTGTTGGCCCTGTGTGCCTCGGTCGTATGCAGTCCTGATTGTGGCGCTCACCTGCACGGCGCCAAACACGCATACGACCATCATTGGCACCAAGGCAGAAGCGACTCTCATCGCTGAAGACGACACGTCTCCATTCGTCCCTCCATTCACGCCTGTCGCGACGCCACTGGAGGCGGGCTGCACGATGTTGGGGCGTGAGCGGAAGACGGCCTAACGGTGTGCGGGACCGTAGCCCAGCTTCATGGAGACGGTTGCGAATGGTCCTCGCCGATACCCCAGGAGCAACAGTGTCCCTAATTTGCTGGGAAGTGGCGGTGCGGTCCCCTACGGCACTGCGTAGGATTCTACGGTCTTGGCGTGCATCCGTGCGTCGCTGCGGTCCGGTCCCAGGTCGACGGGCACGTGCACCTTCCGCCGACCACTGGCGACAACATCGATGTACTGTGGAGACCTCACGCCCCACGTGTTGAGCAATTCGGCGGTACGTCCACCCGGCCTCCCGCATGCCCACTATACGCCCTCGCTCAAAGTCCGTCAACTGCACATACGGTTCACGTCCACGCTGTCGCGGCATGCTACCAGTGTTAAAGACTGCGATGGAGCTCCGTATGCCACGGCAAACTGGCTGACACTGACGGCGGCGGTGCACAAATGCTGCGCAGCTAGCGCCATTCGACGGCCAACACCGCGGTTCCTGGTGTGTCCGCTGTGCCGTGCGTGTGATCATTGCTTGTACAGCCCTCTCGCAGTGTCTGGAGCAAGTATGGTGGGTCTGACACACCGGTGTCAATGTGTTCTTTTTTCCGTTTCCAGGAGTGTATATGAATCAGGACCGCATGTCACGAAAGGTTGCCTATGTCCGATGTAGAGGGAAATGAGAATCTAATAATCATAAGTAATTGGAGTGCTGTACGATGAGAAAGAACTGAAGACAGTGCTACGGAACGAAAGGACTTTCGCAATTACAGCTGGTAATGGCGAATACAATGTTCAAAAATCACAAGAGCAAGACGTCTACTCGGAAACACTCACTGACAAGTCAAAATTCCAGCTGTCAAGGCCAGACAGCTATTGTAAGGCGGATCGTCAAGCAGATACAGAATGAGATCACAGGTTAGTAATGATGAAGTGTTGACTGAAGATTGAGAATCGTCCGAAAGAGACAACATGGAAAGAAGTGGAATGCTGAAGTACTGACAAATGATGAGAAGTCTTTGATGTTCTCTTAGGCTATAAATACTGCGATAATGAATATCTCAGCACGCAATTGAATTGGAGAGGAATGAACGTCTCTGAAACGGGGAATCCCAGAGGCTGGACAAACATATATAGACACAAGGAAGGTAACTGTGAAGAAACCTTGCTCGGGTGTTCATCAATTTTCAGACAATAATGGAATAAAACAACATAAGTCGATTAGGAATAAAAGAAATAGAAAGTGCTGGGAAGCCAAGGCGAAACAGCTCCAGGAAAAATGCGAAGTAATCGGAAAAGGAAAAGTCGTCGTAAGCATATACAAGTCATTAATAGCGGTGGAAGAGTTCCACTGTTTAATGTAAAAGAGAGAACACATGGCTGGAAAAAATACGTTTGAAGGCCTCTACGAGGAGGAGGAATATGCTGATAACGTGATAAAACGAGGTCGCTATGGGAGATTTGCCATACAATAAGGCGGGACGGATACACAATACTGCTCATGAATTTCTAAAATTGTAGGATAAAATATCAACCAAGTGATTATTCAAGTTTGTAGAATCTGTGATTGTGGAGAGATACCACCAGACACTGGGAAAAATTGCATCCTACCTTCCTGAAGGTAGATGACGTAGATAAATGCGGGAACTATCACACAACAAGTTTAACAGTTCATGCATCAAATGTACTCTCAAGAATAATATACAAAGCAAAGGACAAGAAAGTTATGGATATGTTAAATGACTATCAGTCTGAATTTAGAAAACGTAAAGACTCTAGGCGGCAATTGTGATGTTGCATCTATCAATGGAAACAAAGCTTAAGAAGAATCAGGACACATTCATAGGATTTGTCGACCTAGGTAAATCGTTTGACAATATAAATTGCTCCAGCTCTTAGAAAAAATGGTGGAACCTGTATGGCATGAATGGTAATATAAAATATGTATAAGAACGAAGGAGGAACAATAAGATAGACGAAGTACAAAGTGTACGCATTAGTAACGCTGTAAGATGAGGATACTGTCTCCATCCCGTAGTTCCGTAGTGTTCTAAATCCAATAGGCCATGAAGGAAATAAAACATTGGTTCCGGATATCATTGAAAGAATTCCTGTTGATTTTTCTAACCTGAGTGAAAGAGCGGAAGAATTACAGGACGTACTGTGTGGAATGAACGGTCTACTGAGCACAGAATACGAATTTGGACATAATTGTTTTATAAGAGGCAATCAAAAAGTTACTGTTCGAAGGTCGTACAGTCCAGAATCGGTATGCCAATCAGGCAAAATCGCCATAACCACTGAAGTATTCATCCCACCTGCGCACCAGATGGAAGATACTCGTTTTTTAAAACACCATGTCTTGCTAGTGCCTGAAGAAGACTGTATCTTCCTGCTGCACATCCGCGTTCGCCAGGAATCGTCGACCCTTCAAATGCTTTTTTTAAAGGAGCGAAGGCATTTTAATCGAATGAGGAGATATCGGAACCTTAGGACGGTTGCTGGAGTTTCTCCCACTTGAGTTGGCTCAACTTCTGCGTTACGACATTTGCAGTATGAGGATATGCGTTATCACGAAGCAGCAGCACCCCTTGGTGCACCACCCACAACGATAGTTTTCGACGGACATAGTGTCGCATACACATTCTTCATTGTCCGATGGATGTCTACCGATGTTTGTCCTTCGGAAGTCAAGAGAAGAATAAAACAGCATTGGTCCTGTTTGGAAGCATTTCAACGTAGTCCACGTCTCTGCATTTATCGCAAGGACGTCGGAAAGACACGAATGACACACTAATCCACTGCCCACATGTTTGTGTTTGTATGTCCGAATCGGAGTCACGCTAAGTTGCATATACGCTACGGCAATACCCTCGAAGGGAAATTTTGTGATAGGCCCTTATATTTATGAAAATGAAACAGTTAAATTTCTCAAAGAGTTCAGTGCTTTTGTTCGACAGCTACTTTAAAAAGTTGCGTCAATGTGTCTTTCTTGTGTTGTAACACGGGCACCAGGAAAAGTTTATCCATTTCTGTTGGTCATGCCACGATAATCAAGTTTTATAGATGACATAAGAAACTCTCTACTTTTAACCCAAGGGAACTGTAGGGAGGCGTCACCATTGGAACACACGCTCTCTGGAGTCCAGTTGGGTTCAGTTTTTGGACCATCGCTTTTCTGGTATATCCGTGATATACCAGCCTACATGTTGGTATCCGCCACCTACATATTGGCGAAAACCAGTTGTATCTATGAGCTAGCAACTCCAAGATCATTGCTGCTGCCAAATGAGGTACGAATGATGACGTTTGTGAATGACACCTGGTCCTTGAAGCAAATCTTGAGAAGTCTCAGCTCATTCTCATATCGCACAGAAAGATAATCAGCTGATATTTTCGTGATTCAGTACCTCTAATAGTATATGCTGTTATTCGATTAACGTATCAAAAATAGTAAGAGATCTCGATAGTCTTGAAAGAATATCTAAACTGGGAAGAACAAACTGTCACGGTATGCAGAAAATCTCTATCGAAAAACATTTGCACCGCAGAAAAAAGGGTCGCGTCGATTGCCCTGCCAAATATTTACGAATGTGGTGTAGTTTAGCATGCATGACACAATGGGAATATCAGACGAGATATTCATCTCATATATCAGTTGAAAAGAGATAACCGCGCTTTCTTGCATATGTGTGTAAAATTCAGTTGTTTGATCGCGTCGGCCCATTCTACCTTCAGTTAGTTTGGATGCGACCAGATAGGTGACGCGATTTCCACAGGCTCTGTTTTCTTCTTCGTTTTCTTAGTTAATGGTGTGGTCAGTATGCCTCCTTGCCTATCAAATACCCATCATCAGTCCATAACTCAATACAAAATAGGATAAATCCAGCCCCTTGGCTGTATCTTTGCATAGTGCCTCATCTCTCTTCATCTCCTTCTCTATTTCAACAATACAACACTGGAACAATGTACACATTAATCTCCGTCTTATCCATAATATCTCTGCATTCAAGAGAAAATTGAAGTTTTATCAGTCAACAATGGCTTAATGTCCCCTGGCTGTTTTTCTTCGGCCCAAAACGAAATAGTACCAGTGTCACGTTGTCTACATTATTCACCCCTAACTATGTTCATTTCTTACTTACAGCTTATGACCCAAACATTCTCTATTGTTTCTCTTTCTTCCTTTACCAACTCAACGTCTTCTCCACGTTTTTATTCCTATGTTAGATGTTAGTACCGACATTGACAAAAACTTAACGAGGAAAATGCTTAACACAATGTTTGATTTTTAACCAAATGTTTTCGCTTGACCGGTTATGCCACACAATCGATAATGACTACAAAGACCACAGTTCAGTAAAGTAAATAAAAAATTAAATTGTATTCTAATACCAACTAGTATTAATGTCTATTTCTCCTGTAAAATAAGTGTTATAATGATTATTATCATTTCCGCTGTTATTGTTATTACCACTATTTAAAACATTTATAATGCAACCGAATGCCTGAAGGTCGTAACACTTCCAGATGAAATAAATGCACAAACAAATAAAAGTAAGTAAACAGCATGAGTAGGAACCGCAACTGTTGTTATTCTAGTCGGGCGTAATTGTAGTCCTAATCTAACGGGCCGACAGTATTCAGAAGGCAGCAGCTGCATATGTAAATAGTGTAACTGAATAAAGAAGCGGTTTCAAGGCAATGGTGTTCGGTTTTGAGGAGTGGCAGAGCAACACCACCCTCACTAACAGACTTCAGATTAGAGTTTACTTGCAGATCTCGAACCGTGTAATCAATAGCCTCCTATTCATCCACATTCC
This sequence comes from Schistocerca nitens, assembly GCF_023898315.1. NCBI lineage: Eukaryota > Metazoa > Arthropoda > Insecta > Orthoptera > Acrididae > Schistocerca > Schistocerca nitens. Next base: position 439,398,469 of record NC_064617.1, on the reverse strand, counting down.
ACCCTTGATCTGCTTCTCGACTGCACATTTCTGTTGGAACTATGACCTTCGTTGCCATACAACAGTCAAATTTATATAGATGGGCGCAGACGCGAAGAAAGTCGTTGGAAGTCGATCATTTGTTGTAGCTATTTCCATTTTATTATTAGGTGCGAATGATATATAAAAAGAACTTTCTTCTAGAAGATCGATATTATTCCCTAAAAAACTACTGGCAAAAAAAGAAAATATAGGTTTCCAGAATTTATTTTATTTATATGACCAGTTTCGACATGTCATTAATGCTATCTTCAGGTTCCTATGTACTCCATTTATAGACAATCAGATATATCATTACTTGTATAACTGTGGACGTCAATATCTGGATTCCGTGAAAGACTTGTCAAGTCTTCAAAGTGAACATTCCGAAAACAAGTTCACGGAATCCAGGTATTGACGGCTCCAGTTATGCAAGTATCCATATACCTGATTGTCTGTACTTGGTGAGTACAGGTGCCTAGAGATAGCTTTAATGAGATGCCGAAATGGGTCGTATAAATAAAATAAATTCCGAACACATAGCGCTGTTTGGCGATTCGACCAGCCGCTGTGCCGTATGGAAGGAAGGAGCTTATGGGCGCTCAACGGCGAGACTATCAGCGTTGTCCCGTATCCACGATGGATCATCAGAGATTAAAAGCTAGTGTTGCGGGTGTCAAACAATAAATGTCATTAATAAAAGTAATCTGCAGCTACATGTGCGCATCTGTTAAACTTTATTACAGGATTAAAACTATGTTCTGGGCCGAGACAATAAACCAGACGGTTGACTTCTATGGGAAATGATCTTGCTGACTATACTACCTATATTCCTTGTCTCTCTTATATATTCCAACCTCAAAACCCTCCCAGCCGCCGGAGGTTCGAGTCCTCCCTCGGGTGTGTGTGTGTGTGTGTGTGTTGTTCTTAGCATAAGTTACTTTAACTAGTGTGTAAGTCTAGGCACCGATGACCTCAGCAGTTTGGTCCCTTAGGAATTCACACACACACACACACACACACACACACACACACACACACACAGAGAGAGAGAGAGAGAGAGAGAGAGAGAGAGAGAGAGAGAGAGAGAGAGAGGAGAGAGAGAGAGAGACATAAAAACCCTCTTTATATATTTCTGGAAGCTCTTATTTCTGGACTACTATTGGTTGGCTGGTTGGTTAGTTCGTTTGGGGGAGGGGGGGGGGGGAGAGGATCAAACAAATGGCTCTGAGCACTATGGGACTTAACTGCAGTGGTCATCAGCCCCCTAGAACTTAGAACTACTTAAACCTAACTAACCTAAGGACATCACACACATCCATGCCCGAAGCAGGATTCGAACCAGCGGCCGGCTGAGGACCAAACACCGAGGTCGTAAGTCCCATCGGATTAGGGAAGGATGGGGAAGGAAATTGGCCATGTCCTTGCAGAGGAACCATCCCGGAAATTGCCTGTAGCGATTTAGGGAAATAACGGAACGCCTAAATCAGGATGGCCTATGGCCGGACACGGCTTTGAACCGACATCCTCACGAATGCGAGTCCAGTACGCTAACCACTGCGCTATCACGCTCGGTGAAGGAAATACTATTCCAGAGAAGTATGGAGGAGAACTTCTGTAAATCCCCAACAAGTGTACCTAGCTCCGACTGTTCTGCTGAAGCTATTATCTACAGTTAACATTAATAGTAATCGCGCTCCTTAGCGAAACAAGTATTGTCTGGGACAAGCTCATTTAATGTCGCAGCTCCACAACGACCACTACTTCAGCTTCGCGAGGAATGTAAACTATATCTATAAGGGGTAGAAATAACGCTTTAATTATAATGTCGAATAAAAAGCTACAAACTAATATCTTGTTTGTTTACAGGTACAGGTTCGCAGTCCTGATATATTCTGAAACCCCATGTCACAGTCCCGTGGACTGCACAACAAAATGCCACAGCACGTTGATGAACTAGAGTATAGCACGTTAGGTTGTTTCCTATACTTGAATGGGGACAAAATTGCAAAAATCGTTGTGGAGTTGACACTGTGTGGGACATCAATGCACCATCACATGAGAAAATGATTAGGTGACTCTGACGATTCGAGTGTTGTCGGACGAATCTGAATGTCTAAGAACGAAGATGGAAAAAAAATGGCTCTGAGCACTATGGGACTCAACTTCTGAGGTCATAGAACTAGTTAAACCTAACTAACCTAAGGACATCACAAACATCCATGCCCGAGGCAGGATTCGAACCTGCGACCGTAGAGGTCTTGCGGTTCCAGACTGCAGCGCCATTAACCGCACGGCCACTTCGGCCGGCAACGAAGATGGAGTTCAACTCTCTGTGAAGGAACATGAATCACAAGACGAGTTGAAGACTTGGTGTTAGAACGCCGGATTTTCGCAATCGAGATGACAGCAGAAACAGTGAATATCAGTCACCGATTAGTTTTCAACATACTGACATTCTTAACATGACAAAAGTCGCTGTCAGTTGGCAAAAAGACCACCGAGCTGCGGCCGCACCGGATATGTTACAGCTACGCATGGCCAACACTAGTTATTTCCTTAATCCTTAATCACTATGGACAGCACTGTGACCCCGAGTCAAAGAGGCACACCGTGCCTTCGAAATATATGGAATCACCCCACAGAAATAGACACAGACCCTACCGTCATCGGGCAAAATAATACTGAATGTTGTTTGGAACTTACGAGATGTGATGGTAACAGTTGTCACTCGTAATGAGAAACTGTCACAGCACCATACGACCGAAATCTCCTGAGCAGGTTGCAGGTGCTGTCAAGACAAAGCATGTTGGGGAACGGTCCTGTGGTGTGTTTTAGCTCCATGAAAACGCCCTGGATCATTCTGCACAGGACACGGCCTTACACGCTGCTTCTTTGTGCTATAAAATTTTGCATCACCCCTAGTATTATACAGATATCGCATCCAGAAACTTGCTTCCAAGAAGAAGTCATTGCGTGACATGCATTGCCAAAATGATGACGATGTCGTTTTCGAGGTTTAAGGATGATTGAACAGCACAAATCCTACATCGGCATCATACTCCGAAAGCCACCTAACCGTGTATGGCGGAGGGTTCTTTTACTATCACTACGTGATCCTCCCTACCCTACTCCACCCACGAATGGCGCGTGGGAAAAATCACTGCCGGGAAGCCTCTGTATTGGCTCTAATTTCGCCAATTTTCTCGTTGCGGCCCAGGGAAATGTATCTGGGAGAAAGTAATATATTGTCCTACTCTTCCAGGACTCTCTCGAAATTTTAATAGTAAACGTTTCCAAGATGCCCAATGTGTCTCTTTGTAACATCTGCCAATGGAGTTTGCTGAGCACCTCAGTAATGCTCTCGCGCCGAGTAAACAGTCTCGTCACGAAACGCGCTGCTCTTCGTTGGAACCTCACTGTCTCTTCTATCAGTCCTATCTGGTAAAAACCCCATATTGGTGACCAATATTGAAGAATCGGTCGAACAAGCGGCTTGTTCCTTTATGGGTAAGTTACATTTCCTTAAGGTTGTTCCTTTGGATCTCAGCCTGGCACCTACTTTTCCTACTATTTGCTTTGTGTAGTCATTCCACTTAAGGTTACTCTGGATAATTATTCCTAAATATGAAGCCGGCTGCTGTGGCCGAGTGGTTCTAGGTTCTTCAGGCAGGAACCGCGCGCCTGCTACGGTAGCAGGTTCGAATCCTGCCTCGGGCATGGATGTGTGTGATATCCTTAGGTTAATTAGGTTTAAGTGGTTTCTAAGTCTAGGAGACTGATGACCTCAGATGTTAAGTCCCATAGTGCTTAGAGAAACTTGACCCTAAGCTATTCGAAAAGTAAGGTCCGATCGGTCGCGAAATGAAAACCACAGTGAAAATCAAAAATTTTTATTAGCAACGGTCACACCTTCCAGCTACCTCTCTAAATAGTCGCCGCTCTAACTCTCGACGTCGTGTTGTACAAACTTTCCAGTGCCATCGTCACAGAAAGCAGCCGCCTGTGCTTTCCGCCAATTCTCTACCCTGGTGTGCCTTTAGTTGTTTGCGCCAAAATTTCTCCGTAGCCAACGGTCCGTGTGGGCTGATGAATAACAGAGGGAGCCAATTAAGGGCTATATTGTGGATGCTCTAACACTTCCCATCGAAAACGTTGCAGGAGAGCCTTCATTGCCCATGCAGAATGTGGCTGAAAATGGTCTTGAAGAATGAAATGCATGACACTTATGTTATGTGGGCTGCATAGCTTTAGGCTAAATCTCTCACCAGATTCACATATTTGGTGGGAGACGCTGTTTTTATAGGCGATCACTTTACCCTCTGAACTGAAAAGAGCGACGCGGTAAGAGTAAGTTACACGCGATGCTTAATATCAACAGTGTTCTGTAACATCACTTTGGACATAAAGTTCTTCATTGGTTCTCAGACATTGAGCCACACTTAGAGTGAAAGCTGATGAGGCTTTCGGTGATATTGCTGCCATTATTTTGTTCACACAACAAAAATGAAACATTCAGATGGGTGTTAATTCCGAAGGGACCAAACTGCTTAGGTCATCGGCCCCTAGCCTTACACACTAGTTACCCTAACTTAAACTAGCTTATGCTAAGAACAACACACCCACCCATACCCGAGGGATGACTCGAAGCTCCGGCGGGAGGGGCCGCGCAATCCGTGACATGGCGCTTCAAACCGCGCGGCCACTTCGCGTAGCGTTCATACAACAGCGCTTCCTTCGGAATTTATTTTATTTGCATGTAAATTTAATGCTGGACGCTAGTGTCATGCGCGATTCGTTGTGGATTACCACTCTTCTAATTACGCACTTCACACAGTGCGTCGTACATAACCGTTGATGTTCTTGTTTACGTTTTACGTTGATATCACACTATTTCTATGTCTGGTATTAATAAATATTTTACTATATATAATTTTCGCATAATAATGTTATTTTCATTGCATATAAGTTTCATTGAAGCATGTTAGTCTTTGCACAATACCTACGGCCCTGTCACATTATGTATAGCAAAGGTCTGTGTTGTTTACTGTCATTGTGGTCAGTCCTGCCTTTCATCCAGTATGTCATATAAAGTTTATTTCTTGTTCTGGCCTCTAAATAAAGTTACTTTCCTTTATATATATGTAATATCCTTAGTTATGTATTATGGTATTAATACTGAAGACCTATGATTCTTCTGCACATGTATGAGTGGCACTTTAGGTTACTTTTCAGAAATTCTATTTTAAATTTAGCGTAATGTTATACAAGACACACTTTTCTTGACGCAAAGTAACGTTTACTGGAAAGTAATATTGTGTTTCATAATGCCGTATTTTTAACCTGAAATTAAAATATTTATGGAAGAGTATATGTGCCTCACATTAAAATTGTTTGGAAGATCGTATTCGATGTACACCATTCGCGTGAGCCACCTGGCGGCCGAACATATTTACTTTGCAAAGCGTCGAATGGCGAGAACAAGATTGATCTCTCTTGTTGAGTAAGACGTTTTAGCTTTTACTAAATAGGCCTCCTATGTATCCATATGGTATGTAATACAATTTATGCATCACCACAGTTACTGTAAATATTGTTGTTTTACAAACGTGTGTTATATCCATTCTACTCTTAGTTCTTTGTACCAAAGCTCTGAGGATACTGTAAAGCAAAACGAATTAGAAGGAGTAGTAATAAAAAGATTTAGCAACCAAAACAAGGGCACATTAATGAGTGCTCTGTTACTTTGACAAATGGTGAAATTCCAAAACGCCTAAGGAAGAAAGAAAATAAATATCTTGTGGTCACGCCGAGAGTTTCAATATAAGCGCAGAAAACTATCGCCAAGTCTCATAAAGCTTTCATGCAACAAGAATCTTAGCAATTTGTAGAAGTTATGACTTTAGGACTGGCAAGTAATCCATTGAAGATATCAAGTAGCTAATAAATCTGCGGCCGCTACGACAGTTTGGCAATGAGTTTGAGGTAACAGCTACTTGCTCAGCGTTACAAGGATAACGCTCAGGCGGTGCCCCAAACGGAGCGGAAACGGTCGGAGTGGCTCCAGCACGGCTGACGGTGGCCGTAATCTGTAATATGAGATGCGCTGGGGTGGCTGTATATCACAGAGGCAGCGACCCCTACTCTGCTTACTCGCACACTCTGGGGTAGTGACTTAGCCGCAGGTCAGAACCGCAGGGCGCAATATCGGTCACCGACGGTTGCCGCCCGCGCACTCCACAGGGTGCGCGTCTGGTGGAAACGGGAGGCCGGAAAGTTGGGAGAGGGAGAAGGGGTGAGAGAGAGAGGGGGGGGGGGAAGGAGGTACAGGGAAGGGGTCGATCCACCTCCTAGAGGCTCATATTACAGCTGCCTTGATTTAAGCCCTACTGAATGTGTGGGTGCGCGGGCGTCTGCCAAATGTAATTTCCAGCTCCACGTGCACCTTCTGTTTTTCTCGCAGTGAGTGCGCTCCCCGATCCCGGGCAAACATTAACATTGTATTTCGCATGCCGGTGTGAGAGGACAAAGCTGTCCATATCAAAGGGCTTGCTGGCAACCTACACAATTGTGTAACGCTGGTGTCGTCCCTATCTACGCTTCGCTGGCCGGAGTGGCCGTGCGGTTCTAGGCGCTACAGTCTGGAGCCGAGCGACCGCTACTGTCGCAGGTTCGAATCCTGCCTCGGGCATGGATGTGTGTGATGTCGTTAGGTTAGTTAGGTTTAATTAGTTCTAAGTTCTAGGCGACTGATGACCTCAGAATTTAAGTCGCATAGTGCTCAGATACAGCCACCTACGCTTCACGTCACATTGGTACAAGGGGCGTTCTTTAAGAAATACAAATGTTTTTTTCTCGGCCAGTTTCGGTTACAAAAATGCGGAATTTGATGTGAGGCATCTTGGAATATTCCTGCTCCAGTCCCTTTTGTTTCATTAGGTTCCAATAGGTGGCTGCGCTATACCCAGCCTTCAAATTGGTGTCTGTAATGAAAGTACTATCCAGCCAGAGAGCTGGATCTCTGTCCGATCTCCTCGTGCTAGCTGGCTGCACAGAGTTTTGACTTTTGCAGTTTGCGGACACTCATCTTGAATGAAAGATGATCAACGAGTCACAGTCACACACCCCGCTGCTAAACTCGGCGTCACTCTTGGTGAAGATTCCTCCCCACCTAACAGAAGAACGCGAAGAGCAACGAAGGACAATCTGGACGGAATTGCTGTCGCGTTGCGAGTCTGGTTGTGACTGTTGTTGTCGAACATTGTCAAACCGATGAAACATGGGTTCATAACTTCATTGCCAATTCATGGAGTGGCGCCACACCACTTCGTTTCTGCAGAAAAAGTTCAAAGTCGTCGACTCAACCAGTAAGGTCGTGGTGACGGTCTTCTGGAACTCTGGAAGGGCTATTCTGTTCGATGTCCTCCCTCATGGTGCACCGGTTAACTCTCTTCTCTGCGACAACGCCCGGCCTCACACAAGTATGCGCACTGGAGAGGAACTCAGAAAACTTCATTCGACTGTTCTTCCTCATCCACCGAACAGCCTGGATCTCGTAACTTCCATCTGTTTGGCCGAATGAAGAATGTACTCCACGGAAAGCAATAAGTAGATGATGGGGTGGCAGATCATATAGCAAGACATTGGCCCCAACGTCGATCTATAGAGTGGCACCATGCGAGCATACAGGTCCTCCCAGTAAGAAGGCGTGTGACCATCACATTGGACGGAGATTATGTACAAAAATAGGGTTCTGTAGCCAAAAGAATTTAAAAAAACATGGTGTACTGGAATACTGAATAAAATCAACCTGCTTTCCGTAAAAAAAAAAAATTGCATTACTTATTGAAGGTCCCTCGCGCAATCTGAGAGAAATGTGTATTGCAACATTCATTGTGCGTACATATACTCACGATTATTACTGCTTAAATGAGACGTTTAATTCCGCATTAAAATCGGACCAGTAGCGACAATATTTCAGAGACAACTTTCACTCTGCTCTGAAAGTCGCATCATTGCCATCTTCTTTGTTTTTTTTTTTAAATGTACGACCAGTAACATTTTAAAACAATCGATGGCCTTCGTTTATACTAATAATTGTGAGTAACGTAGCTCACTTTTCTTCTCCTATGTTTATTACTTGGCTTTCGAGTAACCTCACATAAAAAGCGTTGTTGCCTACAGATCACAACAGCATATGCGCGATGGTTGACGTTAAGACAGCAGATGTGTTGCAATTGGTTGAACAGAACTACTAGTATACGCCTGAGCGATTTTGCTTCATTTATTGTCTCCATAAATGCCGAATATCCAGATGGTGAGATAATGGCAAGAGATCAATTCCTAATACAACCTCTTTTAAAATCAGAGCTCTCCCTTTGACCAGGATTCCAAAAACCGATTTTCTCCACATGAAAGACCTCTTCATTATTGTCGTAATGCTGTTGGGTACGTTATCTTAGATGAGTTCCATTACTACATATGAGTTTCATGTCTTTAAGTAACAAATGACACAAATAAAACTCCTTTTTGGAACTTGTTCACCGAAGTTTATCGTTTCTCCTGTAAAATCTAGGTTCTCGGATTTAAATATTTTTCGGAAGTCAACGCGTCAACTTTTAACAACTTGTCCTATTTCAGTTTTGGAATATTTTGTATACTTACCGTCCTGGGTGCTGCTCCTCTTGCTCTTTCAGGCGCAGTTCTTGCTGGAGTTTACTGTTATTTTAGTCTGTGTGGAACCACTGACTTCAGAAAGTGCTTACTACAAAACTGATGTAATATAAGTAACACAGCAGGGGATTTCAGAGGATCAAACTCTTTTTTAGCTTCAGTGGAGTGGATGTCATTTGCTTCACTACTGTTAGTTATTGTATCTTATTCTTTCCATCTATAGAAAATTGCTACTACAAATAGGGCGTGCACTCTTACAGCGTATGCCGCTTTCTGCACACGAGAAAGTTGTTTCAGGTGCACGGGCATTTAATTAGAGCATCTGTACCCTCATTATCTCTTCTACTTTAGTGATTCCTTGCACTTCTCAGTCCTCCTTAAATTCCACTGCGTCAATATCCATGTATAGAGAAAGGAACTATCTTAAAATTAATGGCATTCTCTCTTCATCACTAAACAAATAAGTATTTACATCCCAGTTCCATAGAATTTGTTTGGTGTTCACTACAGTACTGGATACAGCTACTGATTGTCTTCATATATAGCGACGAAAGGGTTTTACATAATAATTGTTCTGAATAAATATAATATTAGCGATAAGTGATACATAATTTTTATTCTCTGTGCTTCGTATCTGCCCTGTGATCTTTTCACACCCATTCTTTCAAAGAAAAATTATCTTTGAAATGCGCTAAAGTAAGTGGCCATGCCTGAATCTACAATAAGAAACGGACACGAAAAGTATTCGCCCGACCGAAACTGCCTAGTTATTCAAACCTTTATAAATTGCACTATATGTATAAGCGGTTACCGAAACGCCTTGTAAGGCGTCTCTCGAAAGAATTACTTGTAAATTAGGGAACAGGAAATTGCCTCAGCCTGCAATTGAATGGTCTTCATGCTGTTATACCACTATCGATTTCGAGCCTTTTAGCCTAATAATCGAATACAAATGCCGCCGTGGGTGCGGCATCGAGAGATGTGTGGTCGGTCACTGGTTTGACAGCGCACATTATCGACAAATCGAATGGGCAGTTCGGATGAAATCGACGTCTGTGAAAGACGTGGATGGAAACCCGATAATGACAAACGAAAACAGAGAGTCGCGCATCTGCCCATCTGTGGGGGATCGTTAGTGTTCTACTGGAGCAACGCGTCTTCTGTAATACACCCGCGTTAAGACAGATTCTACTAAAGATAATCCCTTAATGAAGCATGCTTTATGGAGCGTAGGCTAATGAGTCAAGCGAATAATCTTTTATACATGACTGCCATGACAAGAGCCGTGTAATAAGACCAGAGCTATGGTGTCGAATGCATGTTTATGTGGCTGTGTAATTAAAGAGTCTCTGTAAATAAGTTTAACACACAATCTAGTAGACGGAGACGCCAGAAACTACATCTACTATTTCGCAAACAGTCTTACACTGCGTGGAGGAATGAGCTTTCTGTGCCACCGTCATAGACCCGCTTTCCTGTTCCAGTCGCGAATGGTCCGCAGGAAGGATGAGTTTTGGTACACCTCTGCGTGAGCTCTAATTTTTATGATTTTACCGTCATGAACTTTTTGCGAGATATACGTAACAGCCAGCAATATATTGCGTAACTCTGCTACGAAATTACACCCTGAGAATTTCAGCAGGAAAGCACTCTGTAATGCAGAACGCTTTTCTTGTCGTGTCTGCCACGGAAGTTGTCTGAGCGCGCCCGTGACTAATTCGCTCTTACCAAATGAATCTGTAACGAAATGCGCTACTCTTCTTTTGATCTTCACTCTTTCACACTTAAATCCTCTCTGTTACGTACCCTAGACTAACGAGAAATATTCACATATTAATTGAACGAGGGTTGGTTGGTGTACTATGCTTCGTGAGTGTTGCTCGAATGACTTTTAACCTGCCATCCGCCTTACTCGTGACTTATTTTGTGTGGTCAATCCACTTAAAATCTCTTCGTACTCTTACTCCTAGATATTTTACGGAAGTAAGTACCTCCAGTGATAGTTCTGTAATAGTGTAACTATACAATAATGGGTTTTTCTGTCTATGTATACACAGTTTGTTACATTTAATTATGTTGGGGGTCAATTTCCGCTTGCTGCACCAAGCATCAATCCTCTACACGTCTTCCAAGAGTTCCCTACAATTTTATAGTGTCGTAATTTCTCTCCGCGAAAAGTCCCACGGAAATTCTGCCGTTATCTAATAGGCCATTTGTATATACAGTGAAAAAGTAACGATGCTATAACACTCCACTCAGGCACGCCCGAAGCTAGTTTTACAACTGTAGCCTTCTCTTCTTTCAGAATGATATCGTATAATCTGTTTGCTGGAAACACTATTTTGTTCACTAGGTTGCATGAAAAACTGTATCAAATGACTTCCGGAAGTTAAGGAACACGGAGTGTACGCGGGCGCCCGTACCTACTGCTTTCTGGGGCTCGTGGACGAACAGACTGAAGTGGGTTTCACAAGTTTTGTTTTTGAAATCCATGTTAGTTCCTGTGGAAGAGACTTTATGTCTCCAGGAATGTCGTAAAACACGTTCCTAAATTCTACAACAGACCGACGTGAGAGATATGGGCCTATAGTTTTGTGTGTCTGTTCGACGACTGTTCTTGAATACGGGACGGCCTGTGCTTTGTTGTAATCATTAGGAACGCTTTGTTCCTCTAAGTACCTATGGTACATTACTGGTAGAAGAGTGGCAAATGCTTTCACACGCTGTGTGTAGAAACAGAATTGGTATCTCGTCTGGTCCAGTGGCCTTTCCTGTAATGAGCGATTTATGTTGATTTTCCACACTTGTCACTTGTTTCGACAACTTAAAGGAGGAACCGTAGTACTATCTTCCTTATTATTATACAGTGTTCTGCATAGTGGGGAGTTCCCTGTCTATCTACGGGGGATTTCTAACGTCAATATTCCCTGTCTTCAAGTTATTTCTTCAGTCTCTTGTGGTTCCTTTCACCTTTCATGGAATACTGATGTTGAGATTTTTTTTCTTCTTCGTCCTTTACTTCCTTTGATTTTCCCTTCGATGATATCATTATGAGCCTCTCGTATCTAAGTATGTGTCCGGTTTAATTGGCCTTTCTCTGAAGAATTGAATTCAGAGCAGTTTTCTTCTCTCTACTCTCCTCAGTACATCACCGTTTGTCATCCGATCTGCCCACTTCATCTTCTGTCTTTTTTGCTCCGGCACCACATTTCAAAATTTTCAAGGTATTTTTTCTCCATCTTATTCATGTTCCATGTCGCTTCTCAGTAGATTTAAATGCTCCAGTTTCTTCCTTAATTCCTAGATCAACTAGCTGGTCAGCAGATTCCTCTTCTTGTTAAATGCGGCTTCGGTCATGGCGATTCTTGCTCGAAATTCGTTTCTGAAGTGGGTATCTTTCGCCAGCAAGTTTCCCAAGTACATGAACTGTATCAGATTCTCTAATTCTTCTTCCATAGTGAAACAGTGTGGAGACAGGAGTTTAGTATTTCGGCTCTCTCTGTGGCATCGTTCGTTTCGATGCATTATGTTCACAGAGTGCCTGGACAGATGCATTTGATCCATTTGCCGATTCAACATTAGACCAAAATCTCTTAGGACTCTCTGTGAGACAGGTATATAGAATTGTACCAGATTAGAATTGAAAATATAGTGCACAAAAAAGTAAGTAAACCAGAGTATAAACTCGGAGATACACTATGGGCTGATAGTTTCATGTTTCACCTAGTGACTAACAGCACAGGTGGACAAATGTCCCGTATGAATACCGGTTATCTGTTCTCGGACGCGACAGGGTCCCCCGCTAGCCGTCCCTAAGGAACATGTTACTCCGGACGCGCTGCCGTGGAGGCGCCTGCGGCAGTGGCGGTGGCGGTGCCTGCGACGCAATTCTGCCGGCGAGAATGGCTAATGGGAAACTGCGGCTAATTAACAGCGCAGCTAATAATGGGGAATTGGGAGGAAGCCGTGGAGAGGGGCCGAGGACCGGTACGCTACCGCCACGGCGAGACGATAATCCTAACGAGATCGCCGGCAACTCATTAGCAGAGCTCCCGCTGTTGCGTGGGTCTACGCCAGTACACAAAGAAAGCGCTTTTTGATTAAAGCGCGGGAAAGACCGTGGAATACTCTCTAGGAATGAATTGGGGAGCCATAAAGTATTTATTTGGGTTGATGAAATTTTGGGAAACGTCCTTGCGTACGAAATACGATGTACGGCTAAAGAACCAGTGTACTTAAACACAAAGCAGGCAGCAGTGAGACGTATAGATGTAGTAGTGTCATTTGTTTCAGACGAAAATGCAGATGAAACTAATGGTGCAAAGACACGAGAAATAGTATATATATCTTCGTGATATTAATGTACAGTGATGTTTAAAACGTGAACAACTTACTAAAGCCTAAGGCGTAACAAGCACGCTACAAAAATAGTTCTGACAACTAATGAACTTTCTGTCAGTATAACTGCGTTGCAGTAGCATTTGTTGAACAGCAGCAACTGGATCTTTTGCCGTTGTGTTCAGTACAGAAAGGATCATTACCTACTTCCAGTTTTTTGTTTTACCACACTGAAGTTAATGTTCTGCGCTTAACAAAAAACTGACTCGTTTCCCTCATCGACAACTACAGTGCCGTAATAAGTAGCCTTACATACACTGTAGATGAAGACAGACTACATTACAGATCAGAAGTGAGAAACAGACTTAACTGTGATCATTATATGATAATGCCTGAGAGTTTGGTTTTCAAATTTAGCATGGGACACATTTCAGTGTGGTTATAAATTTCCTCTTAAGTAAAGAAGAAAATTAACAAAAATTTTCATGTTAAAATATTACTACTATTACTACTACTACTACTACTACAACTACTACCAATAGGTCTTGATGTCCTGGTACTGCGAACGGGTGAAAGCAAGGGTAACCTACAGCCGTAATTCTTGCCGAGGGCATGCAGCTTTAGTGTACTGTTAAATGATGATAGCGTCCTCTTGAGTAAAATATTCCGGAGGTAAAATAGTGTCCCGTTTGGATTTCCTGGCAGTATAACTGCGTTGCAGTAGCATTTGTTGAACAGCAGCAACTGGATCTTTTGCCGTTGTGTTCAGTACAGAAAGGATCATTACCTACTTCCAGTTTTTTGTTTTACCACACTGAAGTTAATGTTCTGCGCTTAACAAAAAACTGACTCGTTTCACTCATCGACAACTACAGTGCCGTAATAAGTAGCCTTACATACACTGTAGATGAAGACAGACTACATTACAGATCAGAAGTGAGAAACAGACTTAACTGTAATCATTATATGATAATGCCTGAGAGTTTGGTTTTCAAATTTAGCATGGGACACATTTCAGTGTGGTTATAAATTTCCTCTTAAGTAAAGAAGAAAATTAACAAAAATTTTCATGTTAAAATATTACTACTACTACTACTACTACTACAACTACTACCAATAGGTCTTGATGTCCTGGTACTGCGAACGGGTGAAAGCAAGGGTAACCTACAGCCGTAATTCTTGCCGAGGGCATGCAGCTTTAGTGTACTGTTAAATGATGATAGCGTCCTCTTGAGTAAAATATTCCGGAGGTAAAATAGTGTCCCGTTTGGATTTCCTGGCGGGGACTACTCTGGAGGACGTCGTCATCAGGAGAAACAAAACCTGCGTTCTACGGATCGCAGCGTTGAATGTCAGATCCCTTAATCGAGGAGGTAGGTTAGAAAAGTTGAAAAGGGAAATGAATAGATTAAAATTATATATTATGGGAATTAGTGAATGTCGGTGCCAGGAAGAACAAGACTTCCGGTCATGTGAATACAGGATTATAAATCCAAAATCAAATAACGGTAACGCAGGAGTAAGTTTAATAATAAACAAAAAATAGGAACGTGGATAAAGTACTACGAACAGCATAGCGAACGCATTATTGTAGCGAAGACAGACACTAAGAACACGCCTACCGTAGTAGTAAAAGTTAATATGCCAACTAGCTCGGCATGATGATGAAGAGATTGAAGAAATGTATTATGCGAAGAAAAAAATTATTCAGATGGTGAAGGAAGACGATAATTTAATAGTCACGGGGGACTGAAATTCGATTAGAGGAAAAGGAAGAGAAGGGAGAGTAATAGGCGAATAGAAATTGAGGTTAAGAAATGAAAGACTCTCATGGTAGCTGAGCGGTCTAGGGGCCTTGCCACGGTTCGCGCGGCTTCCTCCGTCGGAGGTTCGAGTCCTCCCTCGGGCATGGGTGTGTGTGTTGTCCTTAGCGTAAGTTGGTTTAAGTTAGATAAAGTAGTATGTAAGCCTAGGGACAAATGACCTCAGCAGTTTGGTCCCATAGGAACTTACCATAAATTTCCAAAACAATTATGGAATCAAAAATGAAGCCGCTTGGTAGAAATTTGCACAAAGAATAACATAACATAGCTAACGCTTGAAAGAAGGTTGTATATGTCGAAGAGGTCTGGAGACACTGGAAGGTTTCAGATAGATTATATAATGGTAAGACAGAGAGTTAGTAACCAGGTTTTAAATTGTAAGACATTTCCAAGGACAGATGTTAAGTCTGACCACAAGATATTGGTTATGAACTGTAGATTAAAACTGAAGAAATTGCAAAAAGTTAGGAATTTAAGGAGTTGGAACCTAGATAACCTGAAAGAACCAGAGGTTGCAGAGAGTTTCCGAGAGAGCATAAGGGAATGGTTGACAAGAACAGGGGAAAGATATGCAGTAGAAGAAGAATGGGGAGCTTTGAGAGATGAAATATTGAAGGCAGCAGAAGATCAAGTAGGTGAAAAGACTAGGGCTAGTAGAAATCCTCTAGTGCTTGAAAAAAAGAGACAGCATTGGTCGTATATTTTTTACTATTGCAAAATCGATTTTCTGTCACTGAGTGACCATCTTCAGTGCTATATTGTATAACTTAAATTGGGATGCACTGTTGTCACTAAGCTTACGGCGATCACATAGACTGTGATCCTCTAGTGACTGAAGAGGTACTGAATTTAATTGACGAAAGAAGAAAATATAAAAATGCAGTAAATGAAGCAGGCAAAAAAGAATACAAACATCTCAAAAATGAGATCAAATGCAAAATGCCTAGGCAGGGATGGCTAGAGGACAAATGTAAGGATGTAGGTCCATACATCACTAGGGGTGTGATAGATACTGCCTACAGGAAAATGAAAGAGACCTTTAGAGAAAAGATAACCACCTGTATGAATATCAAGGGTTCAGATGGAAAACAAGTCCTAAGGGCAGAAGGTAAGCCGGCCGGTGTGGCCGAGCGGTTCTAGGCGCTTTAGTCTGGAACCGAGCGACCGCTACAGTCGCAGGTTCGAATCCTGCCTCGGGCATGGATGTGTGTGATGTCCTTAGGTTAGTTAGGTTTAAGTATTTCTAAGTTCTATGGGACTGATGATCTCAGATGTTAAGTCCCATAGTGTTCAGAGCCATTTGAACCATTTTTGGAGAAGGTAAAGCAGAAAGTTGGAAGGAGTATATAGAGGTTCTATACAAGGGCGATGTACTTGAGGGCTATATTATGGGAACGGAAGAAGACGTAGATGAAGATGAATGGGAGTTATCATATTGTGTGAAGCATTTGACAGAGCACTGAAAGATCTAAGTCAAAACGAGGCCTGATGATTAGACAACATTGCACTAGAACTACTGACAGCACTGGGAGAGCCTGCCGTGAAAAAACTCTTCCATCTGGTGAGCAAGATGTATAGGACATGCGAAATACCTTCACAGTTGAAGAATAATATAATAATTCCAATCCCAAAGAATGCAGGTCTTGACAGGTTTGAAAATTACCGAACTGTCGGTTTAATAAGTCATGGTTGCAAAATACTAACACGAATTCTTTACAAACGAATGGAAAGACTGGTATAAGCCGACATCGGTGAAGGTCAGGTTCTGTTCCGTAGAAATGATGGAACATGTGAGGCAATACTGACTCTACGACTTTTCTTAGAAGATAGGTTAAGGATACAGGGTACTTATAAACGGTGGAAAAATCGGAATTTTTTAATGATTACATTAATATATACATTATAGGGTTTCAAATTTTTAAGATACGGTCATGTATGCTGCCACGTCCCCTTTATTTCTGTTACGGAAACCAGTATTATTTTGAAAAGAACTGTGAACTTTCTGTTTCCAGCGATTATACGTATGATACATTGTATATGTTGGTAACACTGCAGGTTTCTAGTGTCTGTAAATGATTATCTTTGCGATTATTTACATTCATTTCGCTGAAGCAGTTTGTTCAAGTGTTACTGAATGTTTGTTGCCCACGTGCCACATATACACTCCTGGAAATTGAAATAAGAACACCGTGAATTCATTGTCCCAGGAAGGGGAAACTTTATTGACACATTCCTGGGGTCAGATACATCACATGATCACACTGACAGAACCACAGGCACATAGACACAGGCAACAGAGCATGCACAATGTCGGCACTAGTACAGTGTATATCCACCTTTCGCAGCAATGCAGGCTGCTATTCTCCCATGGAGACGATCGTAGAGATGCTGGATGTAGTCCTGTGGAACGGCTTGCCATGCCATTTCCACCTGGCGCCTCAGTTGGACCAGCGTTCGTGCTGGACGTGCAGACCGCGTGAGACGACGCTTCAAATGGTTCAAATGGCTCTGAGCACTATGGGACTCAACTGCTGAGGTCATTAGTCCCCTAGAACTTAGAACTAGTTAAACCTAACTAACCTAAGGACATCACACACATCCATGCCCGAGGCAGGATTCGAACCTGCGACCGTAGTGGTCTCGCGGTTCCAGACTGCAGCGCCAGAACCGCGCGGCCACTTCGGCCGGCGACGACGCTTCATCCAGTCCCAAACATGCTCAATGGGGGACAGATCCGGAGATCTTGCTGGCCATGGTAGTTGACTTACACCTTCTAGAGCACGTTGGGTGGCACGGGATACATGCGGACGTGCATTGTCCTGTTGGAACAGCAAGTTGCCTTGCCGGTCTAGGAATGGTAGAACGATGGGTTCGATGACGGTTTGGATGTACCGTGCACTATTCAGTGTCCCCTCGACGATCACAGTGGTGTACGGCCAGTGTAGGAGATCGCTCCCCACACCATGATGCCGGGTGTTGGCCCTGTGTGCCTCGGTCGTATGCAGTCCTGATTGTGGCGCTCACCTGCACGGCGCCAAACACGCATACGACCATCATTGGCACCAAGGCAGAAGCGACTCTCATCGCTGAAGACGACACGTCTCCATTCGTCCCTCCATTCACGCCTGTCGCGACACCACTGGAGGCGGGCTGCACGATGTTGGGGCGTGAGCGGAAGACGGCCTAACGGTGTGCGGGACCGTAGCCCAGCTTCATGGAGACGGTTGCGAATGGTCCTCGCCGATACCCCAGGAGCAACAGTGTCCCTAATTTGCTGGGAAGTGGCGGTGCGGTCCCCTACGGCACTGCGTAGGATCCTACGGTCTTGGCGTGCATCCGTGCGTCGCTGCGGTCCGGTCGCAGGTCGACGGGCACGTGCACCTTTCGCCGACCACTGGCGACAACATCGATGTACTGTGGAGACCTCACGCCCCACGTGCTGAGCAATTCGGCGGTACGTCCACCCGGCCTCCCGCATGCCCACTATACGCCCTCGCACAAAGTCCGTCAACTGCACATACGGTTCACGTCCACGCTGTCGCGGCATGCTACCAGTGTTAAAGACTGCGATGGAGCTCCGTATGCCACGGCAAACTGGCTGACACTGACGGCGGCGGTGCACAAATGCTGCGCAGCTAGCGCCATTCGACGGCCAACACCGCGGGTCCTGGTGTGTCCGCTGTGCCGTGCGTGTGATCATTGCTTGTACAGCCCTCTCGCAGTGTCCGGAGCAAGTATGGTGGGTCTGACACACCGGTGTCAATGTGTTCTTTTTTCCATTTCCAGGAGTGTATTTGTGGAAGTACGTATCCTTTAGTGTGCAATAAATGCAAACTATGAAATGCATCAAGAAATTAAATAAAAGGAAATTCCGTGGTAACCAGTTCACAAACAAAGCAAGCCACACTGTTGAAACTAACCTGTGAATCAGTTCGTCAGGGAAGAAACTCTCACTCTTGGTGATTCAAATTTTTTGTTAACAATGACGCTGTTTGTAGCGGATTTGTTGTTGATGATGTGGGCATCTTATCTTCTTTTATAAAGGAAGTGGCGAAATGTAAATAATGTGATGGTGTAGGCTGTCTGGAAATAACTGAACAACAAAGTAGCAGGAAGGCTTTAGCGTCAAAATTAATTATTCTGTGTAGATCCTGCAATAATTTTACCTCGAAAATTACTTCGAACATTGTGCATAATTCATATGATGTGAATTTGAAGTTAGTGTGTGTAACACGTGCAATAGGAAAAAGAAAAAAAAGCTGTTCAAAACGTTTGTGGTTTGATGGACCTTCCTCCTCCTCTCAGTAGGTTCAGCAAGTACATACACTCCTGGAAATGGAAAAAAGAACACATTGACACCGGTGTGTCAGACCCACCATACTTGCTCCGGACACTGCGAGAGGGCTGTACAAGCAATGATCACACGCACGGCACAGCGGACACATCAGGACCCGCGGTGTTGGCCGTCGAATGGCGCTAGCTGCGCAGCATTTGTGCACCGCCGCCGTCAGTGTCAGCCAGTTTGCCGTGGCATACGGAGCTCCATCGCAGTCTTTAACACTGGTAGCATGCCGCGACAGCGTGGACGTGAACCGTATGTGCAGTTGACGGGCTTTGAGCGAGGGCGTATAGTGGGCATGCGGGAGGCCGGGTGGACGTACCGCCGAATTGCTCAACACGTGGGGCGTGAGGTCTCCACAGTACATCGATGTTGTCGCCAGTGGTCGGCGGAAGGTGCACGTGCCCGTCGACCTGGGACCGGACCGCAGCGACGCACGGATGCACGCCAAGACCGTAGGGTCCTACGCAGTGCCGTAGGGGACCGCACCGCCACTTCCCAGCAAATTAGGGACACTGTTGCTCCTGGGGTATCGGCGAGGACCATTCGCAACCGTCTCCATGAAGCTGGGCTACGGTCCCGCACACCGTTAGGCCGTCTTCCGCTCACACCCCAACATCGTGCAGCCCGCCTCCAGTGGTGTCGCGACAGGCGTGAATGGAGGGACGAATGGAGACGTGTCGTCTTCAGCGATGAGAGTCGCTTCTGCCTTGGTGCCAATGATGGTCGTATGCGTGTTTGGCGCCGTGCAGGTGAGCGCCACAATCAGGACTGCATACGACCGAGGCACACAGGGCCAACACCCGGCATCATGGTGTGGGGAGCGATCTCCTACACTGGCCGTACACCACTGGTGATCGTCGAGGGGACACTGAATAGTGCACGGTACATCCAAACCGTCATCGAACCCATCGTTCTACCATTCCTAGACCGGCAAGGCAACTTGCTGTTCCAACAGGACAATGCACGTCCGCATGTATCCCGTGCCACCCAACGAGCTCTAGAAGGTAAGTCAACTACCCTGGCCAGCAAGATCTCCGGATCTGTCCCCCATTGAGCATGTTTGGGACTGGATGAAGCGTCGTCTCACGCGGTCTGCACGTCCATCACGAACGCTGGTCCAACTGAGGCGCCAGGTGGAAATGGCATGGCAAGCCGTTCCACAGGACTACATCCAGCATCTCTACGATCGTCTCCATGGGAGAATAGCAGCCTGCATTGCTGCGAAAGGTGGATATACACTGTACTAGTGCCGATATTGTGCATGCTCTGTTGCCTGTGTCTATGTGCCTGTGGTTCTGTCAGTGTGATCATGTGATGTATCTGACCCCAGGAATGTGTCAATAAAGTTTCCCCTTCCTGGGACAATGAATTCACGGTGTTCTTATTTCAATTTCCAGGAGTGTATAAATACTTTTAGGTTCCTTGACAGTTGTGTCTAAAGCATCTAAGGAACGTGCCGTAGAAGAAATTGTAAATATAAGTGGAACCAGGACCACTGCTGTCGCACTTAATGGGACATGGCCAAGTCGAGGACATCGCTCCTTGAATGGTGTTGTAAGTGCTACTTCTCTGGAGAATGAAAAAGTGGTTGATGTTGAGTGCTTATATAAGTATTGCCACACCTGCCATGGTAACACTGAAGAACATATTGAACATCAGTGTTCTAGGAATTATGATGGTTACAGTGTAGGTATGGAGTATTATGGAGCACTACAAATATTTCAGAGGTCGGTGCCCGTTTATAATGTTAGATTTATGAAGTAGCTAGGCGATGGGGACTCGAAAGCTTTCAATAAAATTAATGAGTTCAGTGTTTATGGTGATACCTTGGTAACAAAACTGAAGTGTTGTGGACATGTGCAAAAGAGGATGGGTGCTACATTGAGGAAGCTACGAAGAGAATGAAAGGAAATTTGCTATCTGGTGGAAAATCTCTGACTAGCCAAGGCAGACTGACAGAAACTGAAATAGACCTTCTTCAGAGTTATTATGGACTGGCCATTATACAAACTGCACCTCTGAATGATGTTACAGCAACGCGAAAGGCTATATGGGCCACCTTCTTTTATAAGTTGCCCGCAGATGACCACCATGGTCACGGACTTTGCCCTGAAGGAGCAGATTCTTGGTGTGGTTTCCAAAAAGCAAAAGAAAGTGGTCAAGTATACCATCGTAAGTGTCCTCTTTCTGAGCCTGATATGAATGAAATAAAACCAAATTCTTGGTGTGATTTCCAAAAAGCAAAAGAAAGTGGTCAAATATACCATCGTAAGTGTCCTCTTCCTGAGCCTGATATGAATGAAATAAAACCAATTTTTGGAGACGTGAGTGATCCTGTTTTGCTTAGTAAATCTCTTTAGGGGGCACTCAGATTACAAATGAAATATTCAACCATTGCATATGGGAAAGATTAACGAAGAATATTTTTGTAGGAACAGATACATTAAAAGTTGTTGTACTAGATGTAGTGACATGTTTAAATGATGGAGCGATAGGAAGGTTGGACGTCCTGACAAATTTAGGCATAAAATGTGGCTCTAATATGGACGATCAATTGCTTGCATGTGACAGACAATGAGTGCATGAAGCTGAAAGATTCGCTCTTCACGTTACCAAAGAAGCAATAAGTGCCAAAGTGCCGAAAGGAATGCCAAGAGGTAGCCTGAAGATGTTCTAAAAAAGCTCCGTCTTTAGGCCACAAGTGGCCCTTCCGGGACCGTCCGGCCGCCGTGTCATCTTCCGAGGAGGATGCGGATAAGGAGGGGCGTGTGGTCAGCACACCGCACTCCCGACCGTGAGGACGGTATTCTTTGACCGAAGCCGCTACTAATCGGTCGAGTAGCTCCTCAATTGGCATCACGAGGCTGAGTGCACCCCGAAAAATGGCAACAGCACATGGCGGCGGGATGGTGACCCATCCAAGCGCCGGCCACGCCCGACAGCGCTTAACTTCGGTGATCTCACGGGAACCGGTGTAGCCACTGCGGCAAGGCCGTTGCCGTTGAAGATGTTCTAAGGCACCGTTTAATTGGACTCATATCTTCATTAGCAATTTCCCACACGTTGTATTTTTCAGAATTCAGGTACAAATTTTTCCCAAAGTTTATAAAGCATTGCTCTAATTTTTTTCTGTAACTTGCCATAGCCCATACTTATGTAGCAGACCTAAGCTTTATTGCAGAATCAACTAAGTTATAGATAAAGTAATATTTTTATGAGGAACTAAATTATAAAAATTAAATTGTAAAATGTGATATTTTTTATCATTATAATATACACAATAGGTGGAATTAAACATGTCTAGTTCCTCAGCCATCATGTCATGCACACCTCGTAATAATTTGGTCTCATTCAAATGTATAACTATGGATTAAATGGTACCTCATTTTGAGGAAGCATTTTGGAAAAAAAAACGCATCAATTTCTCTGTAATTTCTTTAATAACCCTAAGCAGGTTCAAAAATATTCAAAATACTTCTAATTTGTTTAGAAAGTGTGCTGCATTACCTGATATCAACAAAAAATCTTTAAACGATATACATTAGAAACAGTTCCCGTAAGAACAGGTCTTGATTTTTACATAATATTGAGCCAGAAAAGTACCCTCTATCATTAAGGAAAGGCAAACCTACATTACTGGCATTTGTAGACTTGGAAAAAGTTTTTGAGACTGTTGACTGGAATACTCTCTTTCAAATACTGAAGGTGGCAGATGTAAAATACTGGGAGTGAAAGGCTATTATAGTCGGCAGGTGAAGGTTGAAGAGATCACTGTAGCAAGTATCTACTGATAGCAATATTGCTGGCCCTGTTTTGATCACAATCGAGGTAGATTTTTACTACACGTCGATCAGGGGCCTGAAGATGGGGTAGTAAAACGCTGAAACTTGTTGCCAAATAAAATAATGTTGGAATTTGACAGCAGAAAGGTATTTAATTTGACGTAATCTATCGAATAGCCGAGTACCACAACCATTTCTAAAAAGGTGGTCTTACGGAGACTATTTATCATTTGTACAGAAACCAGGCGAAGTTATAACAGTCGAGGGGCATGAAAGGGAAGCAGTGATTGAAAAGGGTGGTGAGATAAGGTTGTAGCCTATTCCCAATTGTATTCAATCTGTGTATTGAGCAAGCAGTAAAGGAAACAAATGAAAAATTTGGAGTAGGAATTAAAATCCACAGAGAAGAAATAAAAACTTTGAGGTTTGTCGACGACATTGTAGTTCTGTTAGGGACAGTAAAGGAGCTGGAAGAGCAGTGGAACGGAATCGGCAGCGTCTTGAAAGGAGGATATAAAATGAACATCAGCAAAAGCAAAACGATGATACCAGGTCATACTGAGGGAACTAGATTAAGAAATAAGACACTTCAAGTAGTAGATGAGTTTTGCTACTTGGGGAGCAAAATTTGGTAAGGAATGCGTTTTTGAAGAAGAGAAAGTTATTAATATCGACAATAGATTAAAGTCTCAGGACGTCTTTCAAGAAAGTATTTACATGAGGTGTAGCCATGTATGGAAGTGAAACATGAACGATAAACAGTGTAGACAAGAAGAGAATAGAAGCTTTCGAAACGTGGTGCTTTAGAAGAATGCTGAAGATTAGATGGATAGATCAAATAACTAATGAAGAGGTACTGAACAGAATGGGGAGAAGAAGAATTTTTGGCACAACTTGACGAGAAGAAGGGATTGGTTTATAGGACACGTTCCGAAGTATCAAGGGATCACAAAATTAGTATTGGAGGGAAGGGTGGAGGTGAAAAATCGTTGAGGGAGACCAAGGGATGAGTACACTAAGCAGATTCAGACGGATTAGGTTGCATTAGTTATTCAGAGATGAAGAAATTTGCACAGGATAGTGTAGCATAGAGTGCTGCATCAAACCAGTCTCTGGACGAAAGACTACAACAACAGTAATAATAACATTTATTATTATTATTATTTGTGTTGTAATTATTATGGTAATGTGAAGAACAACAAGAAGAAATTGGAACACATTAAGAGAAATCTTAAATATTGATCAGGGATTAAGTGATAATAGTTGCAATCAATATGGCGCCGACAAATGTTTCAAAGTGAACGTGGTTAGAGGGAAACTTTTGAAGGCGGAGCTCATTCACTTGGATGAAGCTACCTATATTAGGATTCTAGAACAGGGAAAATATAATGTAAGTGCGAAAGAAACAGTGAATGAGTTCTTCAAAAATATTACTAAAGGGTATTACAGGAGCTAATAACCGAACTCTATGAGCAAAATTGACTGTAGGTCCACTGGCAGTTCCTCCAGCTGCATACTAATTCACTCTTGTAGACTGTAAACAAGACATTTTATATGCCTGCCGTAAGACACAGAAATTTCTTACCAAAGACATTAACAAAAATCTGAAATCGAAAAAAAGAAACGGTGAACAGATCTGTGACAAATTGAGAAAACATATTATAATAACATAGTTGGAATAACAAGTATGGGACCTAGTACTTGAATCAAGTACGAGAAAGCAGTTTAAAAAGAATGAATTATGGCCCAAGCTACGAAGGTTGCAATAACGCTCTCAGTGAATGTAGAGGGACCTGATACTCACTCACGCCTGCAATGCAGAATGTAGATCAGAATAAACTGAACGATGATGTAGACAGGAATCTCTGTTTGGTCAGTACATAAGCTGCCTGGAGAACTTAAACACTGACTGGCATTAGATTCATCTGTGGTTTAAAAGGGGAACAATGAGAGAAAACTCAGAACCTTAAAGAGTGGTTGCACGAGATCAGAACTCAGGGACGATGGACTAATAAAATTAAAATCACTCAAGATGATAAATATTGACTTTGTAGAGTATGCCGTAGACGACGGATCGTGTAATATCGGGCTTCCCTATCTTTGAAATACTCGTAAATGAACACTTGAAGAGGCACAGTGGGAAGTGATCATATCTTTTTTGCCAAATATTCAGCTGTCTCCAACAAATTATGGCTGAGATCGTTGTACATCAGCAAGGTAAAACACCAGGCCTCTTCATCGATGTCTCATTTCCATATGACGGGGACGTTAAAGAAGAGGCGGCTCAGAAAAAATAAAAATAAATGAGGTCAGTCGAATGCGGAATGTAAAAACTAATACCATCCGTTTCATCATTGGTCGCCTGAGAATAATACCCTTGAAACTTGAAGACCATTCTGATTAGAATCACAGGATGAATTAATGCCATTAAATATAGAACACAGTACTGTTTGAAACCGCCGGTATCATTCGTAAAGTATTATAAGATCATTTAATTCATCAGGTCTACCCCTAAGGAAGCTGAAAGTAAACTTAAGTGGACGTTACTCTACTCAACAGTGTAATCTTCGGAGTGAAAAATAAAGATACTTCTACTACTACTAATAATAATGGAATGATAATAATGATGAAAAAGAATGTGAATTAAATGTAAATGTTGAAAAATGGAGGGTGCTCAACGATCGATTCGAAAATGTATACAGAAATTTAACAACAGTGCCAACCATTTCATCTTAGAGTAGCACTTTCATTCTACGTCACCAATTATCAGCTGGAGTGTCCCAATGTGTTTTCCTTCTACGGTTTTTACCCTCTACAGCTTCCTCTTGTACCATCGAATTTAGTCCCCTTACGTATTAGCACATGTCCTGTAATCCTATCTGTGTTTTCCATATATTCCTTTCCTAGGGGAATCTCCTCATTCCTTATCTAATCAGTCCACCCAATTTTCAACATTCTTCTGTATCGCCACATCTTAACCCTTCGATTCTCTTCTGTTGAGGTTTTCCCACAGTCCATGTGTCACTAGGATACAACACTGTGCTCCAAACATACATACTCATAAATTTCTTCCTAAAATTATGCCCTATGTTCGACACTAGTGGACTTCCTATTGGCTTGCAACATGGCTTGTTATAATTGAGTCGTTAGAACCCAATATAACAGTTTAGACAGATGATTATTGAACTGTGTAGTGGGAAACTGAAATACGAATTTCTTCCCAAGATACGAGTAACTATTTTTAAAAATACGTCCCTGACATTTTGATTACATGAAGTTTTTGAAGAAAATACAACTTCCATTGCTATGTCTTTGACTATGGCGGTCTTACTTTCATAAATGATATGTGACTGAAAAGTACAACGTAACTGTCCTCTATGCGTCTTCAGCACCCGCCCATCGTTCTAGTTTCATGAGACTTCCAGCCTCAGAACATCGCGAGGAATCAGTAACAGCAGCACCTTATTGGTTGTACACAGTTTGTTTACATTGTTTTTAGTAGTACAATATACCTTTGCTGCAAGGATTTTCGAATTTTTCGATCTTTTGATTTGAATGAGTTTAGTTTCTAATGTAGTTTTCCGCCGTCGAAGTCGTTAATGTCGCCTTTTTTACTTGATTCCACGACCTTTGCAAATAGTAAATACTCACTGGATCTCCAACCTCAAATTCTCGCAGTTTAATCTAGAATTTGTAAGAGTGTATTCAATTAGTCAGTAGCGCAGTTGATTTGAGACTAATGAGTGTTCAAATGAGCGTAGTTAGCCGCCCAATTCGGTGCCAGTTGTCGCCTGTGACACATATTCAGGGCATCGGGTTACGTATTTTCTAAAAAACACACACAAACACACACACACACACGTACACATGAACGCATGCACACGCATACGAACGAAGAGAGAGAGAGAGAGAGAGAGAGAGAGAGAGAATTTTGAAGATGATAGACGCGTCACAAGGCTGTGTAACTTAGAACTTATGAAACTTCCTACTGATTTGTCGTAAACAAACATTCTGGAAAAAAATTATGTGAGAAACCAGCTAATGCCTGGCATGAGGTGGTACATGTTTTCAGTTGTTTTCTAATTAATCAGAGTAAGTTTAATTAGATGGTTTGGGATATACAACATTTTTTATTTTTTCGTCCTGCGCAAAAACATGTTTCTTGGCTGTCCACTCGTGCGAATGCAACAGATGATTGACCATGGATTTTGCAGATTTAATCCACACACTTGAAGCGACTGATCTTGCGATTTGGTGTTGATCAGTGAGAATGCCTGGAGACCTCGCTGCCTCGGAAAGCACATAAGACTTTTCTTTTGACACCCTGTATACGCTCCCGTTTACATTTCTATTAATCACTTAAAGCAACATATCCGAAATGAATTACAGCTTAACACCAGCAACATACTAATCCGTAAACAAAGTCTAGACGTCTGCTTCCGGAGTCGGTTCTTATTGATTGCATTTTATTTTTATTTTTCGCACACTGTTATTTATTTCCGTTTTATTGTGCATGGAAAATAAAAGTAAAGTGGAAAGAAATAGCGATCGATGCAAGAAACTTGTTTCTTTCAAGAAGTTTATCACGGCTGTGGAACCGGTTGCAGCTAAATTATTTGTGGACGAGGCCATGCCGGCCGCGGTGGTGTAGCGGTTCTAGGCGCTCATTCCGGAACCGCGCGACTGCTACGGTCGCAGGTTCGAATACTGCCTCGGGCATGGATGTGTGTGATGTCCTTAGGTTAGTTAGGTTTAAGTAGTTCTAAGTTCTAGGGGACTGATGACCACAGATGTTAAGTCCAATAGTGCTCAGAGCCATTTGAACCATTTTTGACTAGGCCATTTCCTGGCGCGAGAGAATCTCCACTGTAAGTGATAAAAGATGTCTACACAGAACATACAGCTACTGCGTAACTACAGAAAGACGAAAAACTCGTATGGAAATGGATTACCCAAGTCCGCGTCCGGTCCATCAAAAGTATCCGGACACCTGGCTAAAGATGACGTACAAGTTCATGGCTATAGGATTCAGGTCAGGACTCTGTGCAGGCCAGTCCATTACAGGGATGTTATTGCCGTGTAACCACTTCGCCACAGGCCGTGCTTTATGAACAGGTGCTCGATCGTGTTGAAAGATGCAGTCGCCATCCCCGAATTTTTCTTCAACAGTGGGAAGCAAGACGGTGCTTAAAACATCTGTGTAGGTCTGTGCTGTGATAGTGGGTACAACCCCTCTCCGTGAAAAACAACACCACACCATAACACCACCGCATCCGAATTTTACTGTTGGCACTACACACTCTGGCAGATGTTCATCGGCCATTCGCCATATCCATACACTGACATCGGATCGCTACATTGTGTACCGTGATTCGTCACTCCACACGACGTTTCCCCACTGTTCAATCGTCCATTGTTTACGCTCCTTACACCAAGCGAGGCGTCGTTTGGCATTTACCGGCGTGATGTGTGGCTTATGAGCAGCCGCTCGACCATGAAATCCAAGTTTGATCACCTCCCGCCAAACTGTCATCGTACTTGCAGTGAATCCAGATGCGGTGTGCAATTCCTGTGGGATGGTGTGGATAGATGTCTGCCTATTACACATTACGACCCTCTTCAACTGTCGGCGGTATCTGTCAGTCACCAGACGAGGTCGGCCTATACGCTTTCGCGCTGTACGTATCCCTTCACGTTTCCACTTCACTATCACATTGGAAACAGTGGACCTATGGATGTCTAGGAGTATGGAAATCTCACGTACTGACGTATGACTCAAGTGACACCCAATCACCTAACGACGTTCGATGTCCGTGAGTTCCGCGGAGCGCCGCACTCTGCTCTCTCACATAGTCTAATGACTACTGAGGTCGCTGATATGGAGTACCTGGCAGTAGGTGGCAGCGCAATGCAACTAATATGAAAAACTTATGTTTTTGGGGGTGTTCGGACACTTTTGATGACATAGTACATCGTCCAATGTTTACGCTCCTTACACCAAGCGAGGCGTCGTTTGGCATTTACCGGCGTGATGTGTGGCTTATGAGCAGCCGCTCGACCATGAAATCCAAGTTTTATCACCTCCCGCCAAACTGTCATAGTACTTGCAGTGAATCCAGATGCTGTGTGCATATATATATATATATATATATATATATATATATATATATATATATATATACACTCAGGATTTTGTAGGTCATCAGCGTCACTTGGTTACACATCGGAAGGGTAACAAGTTGCTTATTTAGGTTTCTGTCAGCTTTTATTGTTTACTTTTCAATTAGTCTGGCTAGGATGGGATAGGAAGTCTGCCAGGTGAGTGCGGGCGCAGGAGGAGCTCGTTGCAGTTAGATAACAGTTGACTGTGGATTTGGCTGAGATCTGTCGCCTTCAGGCTACAGTATTGTGGTGTAGAGTGGCGGAAATTCTGGAGGGTCGCTTGGGACACCAAAGGTGTCGCTTGTTTCGCATGGGGTCTCTACTGCCGAGGACCTTGCAGTGTATTCGATGAAGAAGACCCGCAGGGTGAGTGGCGGGTTGTAACGGGTTCGTGTCACTCAAGACGGAAGGCCAGTATGGAGGCTGGACGTATGGCCTCGCCTATTCACCCTGTAAGCGAATAGATGAACAGGTGTCGTTCCTTCAGCTGGCTCCGAACAGGAACACGTGGTCAGAGGTTTGCTAGTTATTGGGAGCTATAATTTTAGGCGTGTTAAGGAGCCCCTGAGGAAGACAGCGATCAGGGCTGGAAAGAAAGCCAATGTGCGCTCGGTTTGTCTGCCACGGGGCCTCATCCGAGACGTGGAGGTGGCCTTGCCTGCGGCTACTGAGCATACATGGTGCAGTCTTCTGGAAGTTTTGCTGACTTCAGCACCAACGACGCCTATCTAATGGCTTCTGAGACATTCCTCAGCTCTTACAGACGGCTGGCGAAGGTTGTGAAGACTGCTGGCCTCGCACACGGGGTGCAAGCAGAGCTGGTAGTTTGCAGAATCGTTCGCAGAATTGATCAGGGTCTGTTAGTTTGGAGCTTAATGGAAGGTCTCCGCGTTATCAGGTGGGGATTTTTAGGACACCCCCTTATCTACATCTACATCCATACTCCGCAAGCCCCCTGACTGTGTGTGGCGGAGGGTACCTTGAGTATCTCTATCGGTTCTCCCTTATATTCCAGTCTCGTATTGTTCGTGGAAAGAAGGATTGTCGGTATGCTTCTGTGTGGGCTCTAATCTCTCTGATTTTATCCTCATGGTCTCTTCGCGAGATATACGTGGCAGGGAGGAATATACTGCTTGACTCTTCGGTGAAGGTATGTTCTCGAAACTTTAACAAAAGCCCGTACCGAGCTACTGAGCGTCTCTCTTGTAGAGTCTTTCACTGGAGTTTATCTATCATCTCCGTAACGCTTTCGCGATTACTAAATGATCCAGTAACGAAGCACGCTGCTCTCCGTTGGATCTTCTCTATATCTTCTATCAACCCTATCTGGTACGGATCCCACACTGCTGAGCAGTATTCAAGCAGTGTGTGCACTACACAAAGGAAGCAGCTACTCGGGTAGCAGAATACTTGTGGTGTGCACTTTCTCCAGTCGACAGGTACTTAGGGAAATCAAACCGTGTTCAGTGTAAAGACAGTTGGACTGTAAAAAATTTTTCAGTGAATTGTCAAAGTATTTGTAACAAAGTTCCCGAATTTACTACCCTCCAGGAAAGCCATCAACCTCTAATTATTCATGGTACTCCGAGTTGCCAGCAACCGGAATTAAAAATCTCTGAGGTATTTCGTGCGTCTTGGAGTGTTTAACTGAAAGACAGATTAGACGCCGCAGGAGGGAGATTGTTCACTGAAGTCGACAAAAGTATTGTCTCTACTGACTTTGAAATTGAGTGTAATAGTGAAGTTATCTGGTAGCGCGTAACAGGTCTATGTGAAATCGAGTTACCTCTTGGATGTTTTTAGCAACCAACCGATTCAGCAGTGACATTTCTACAGTCATTCAAGGTAAGTCTGTGATCAGTTGCGCATAAATATCCAGACCATGCAATACTAGTTGGTTGTGACTTCAGCCTACCAAGTATGGATTCACTGGAGGGAGTAGAGACAGACCGTCTTGTGAAGTACTTTTAAACACGTTTACCAAAAACTTGTCTTCAGCAGTTAGTTCGGTAGCCCACACTCAATGGAAGTATCTTGGGTCTTGTAGCTACAAACAGGCCGGACCTTATCGACGGCGTCAGCGTAGAGACGGGGATTAGAAATCATGATGTCACCAAAGTGACTTTAGTTACGAAAGTTAAGAAATTAACCTAGAGGTCTAGCAGGGTTCTGCTGCTAGATAGAGCAGATAAGCAATTGTTAGCATCTCATATGGACAATGAACTGCAATCATTTAATTGCAGCATGATGGACACAGACGAATTATAAGCAAAATTTAAACAGATTATAAATCGTGCTCTGGTCAAATATGTGCCTACAAAGTGGATTAAGGAAGGAAAACACCCATCGTGGTCTAATAACGAAATTCGGAAAATTCTGAGGAAGCAAGAGGACGCGCAATTAACGAGAGGCAAAGATTAGTGGAGATTCGTGCTCCAGTGAAAAGAACTATGCGTGAAACATACAATAGCTATCACAGCCGATCCTTGTCTGTAGATCTGGCGGAGAACCCGAAAAAGTTCTCGTCCTATGTAAAATCGCTAAGTCTTCCCTCCAGTCACTCTTTGACCAGTCTGGTTTGGCAGTAGAAGATAGCAAAAGGAAGACCGACATTTTAAATTCCACGATTAATGAATCGTTCACGCAGGAGAATTGTACAAGCGTACCGTTGATTGATCTAAACAAAATTTTTAATTTGGTGTGATGAATGGCACCTGGCTCTTAAGGTAGAAAAATGTAAGTAATGCGGCTGAGTAGGAGAAACATACCCATAATGTTCGGATACAGCATTAGTAGTGTCTTGCTTGACCACAGTCACGTCGCTTGAATATCTAGGTGTTAAGGTTGCGAAGCGATGTGAAATGGAACGAGCATTTGAGGACTGTGGTAGGGAAGGCGAATGGTCGACTTCGGTTTATTGGGAGAATTGTAGGAAAGTGTAGTTCATCTATACAGGCGACCCCATATAGGACGCTAATGCTCCTACTCTTGCGTGCTGCTCGAGTGTTTGGGATCTGCACCAGGTCGGATTGAGAGAGGACATCGAAGTAATTCAGAGGCGAGATATTAAATTTATAACCGGTAGGTTCGATCAGCATGCAAGTGCTACGGATATGCATCGGGAACTCGAGTGTAAATCTCTGAAGGGAAGAAGACATGCGTTTCGAAGAACACTAGTGAGAAAGTTTAGAGAACCGGCATCTGAATCTGACTGCAGAACGGTCTTACTGTCACCAACATACATTTCGCGTAGGGACCACGAAGTTACGAGAAATGAGAGCATATAGATAGACGTTTTTCCGTCGCCCTAGCAGCGAATGGAACCTGAAAGGAAACGACTAGTTATGGTACGGAGTACCCTCCGCCACACACATTACGGTGGCTTGCAGAGTATGGGTTTCGATGTAGATGTAGATTTAAAACTGATGTGAACAGAAGACCTCCTCTGCCTATCAGTGTTTAATCTATTTTCCTACATGCGACTTCCATTTATGTTTTCTGGCAACCTTTTCTCAAGCTCATTGTTCCTTTACATTTATATTGGAACACCCAGTAACTTGCAAAATACATTCATCTCCCATGAAGTCCGTTTTTAATTCTTGCTGCTTTGTTTAGCAACGTACTTAAGAATACGTTCGCCGTGTCTTTTGAGTGAAAAGTTGTTCCATAGTGCCACACTGTGTCTTGCTGAGCTCTGAACTGCTGTGTACGAAATGTATCTCCACCTTAAGGCAGAAAATCTCCCTTTATGTTAAGAAGCTCTCATAAGGTAGAGCCACGTTTCTTGTATCCTCAAAACAAATGAGGCATGTAGACCACTGGATCGCTTTCTGCCTCATTTTGACGTTGTCTGCTACTGCCGTTGTCCAGTAGCTACTGCTGATACTTTTCTGTGTAAAGTACATTACAGGATCATCCCTGCAATAGGTACGTATTTAATATCAGCTAAATCCTCACGACATATGGAATTTTGGGAAGAGCACAATTTTTTTTAAGAACAACAACCACAGGCTTACTTCATGACGTTCCTTCATTTAAACAAAAGACACACGTTCCGGATGTTGGCCTCTCTGGTTAGGTGTTTAATGTACGACACTAACCTTAAATTTCATTTGCTGTCCAGCTGTGCTAGTTACTTCGAACGCACTCTCAGCTTTGCTATCTGGAGCAGAAAGGACTCAGCAGCAGATAAGACCCTAGTGTTAAAAGTTTATGATACTGTCAACTGTGACGTGGACGAATCGATAAATTGCTTCTTTCACAAAACTGGCTATGTGAGAAGCAGCTAATGCATCCATGAGGTGCAGCATCTGTTATTCTATTGTCTATAAAACACTCTAGCAAAACAGGCGATTGTGAAAAACTCAGACATATAGAACAATCGACTTATAAAAAGGCAGGGAAACTTAGCGAGGAAGAAGGCAATTAATGGCAATACAGCACGATTGCTGACACGTGTAACAGTTACAGACAATTTTTGTTCGTGATGGAATAGTGGTGTAGAAACGTAACATTAAATCATCACATGGTCCATTTGCCCCGTGTTTTGTTTGTTTCAGGATCTGACAAAAACTGGCGTTACAATCGTCTTAGCAGTATCAACGTAGCTTAATCATTTATAAGAAAATAATAAAACTCATACTCGTCTAGTCGCACGATTAACCACAACTTCGATTCGACGTATATCAGCGTTTTCGCATGCAACTGATTGTATTTTCAATAATGTTGATGATTAATATACTGGTGAGTGTCACGTCGCTCTACTTAAGCTGTCGGAGGAAAAAAGATTCATTACGATCCTGTCGCGAATGTTCGTGTTTCTCCATTTTCTGTCCTCTGAAGAGAGATGACAGAGGCGAAGCGATGGCAATCAGGGCTTGAGTGCACTTCACATTGCGTAAACATTTCCGAAGCGCTCGAGAGAACTTAATCTCTTCATGCTATAAATTGGCCATCACTCATCATGAACTTATTGAAACGCAAGACTATCTGTTCATTATAGCATTAAAGAGCCACTCATTCTTTTTTTCATGAGAGAAGATATTTACGTGCGCTCGCTTTTGTTTTTCTTTGAAATAAATACTTTATTTCAAATTTAGCAATTTAAATTATTTCTTTCCCTTTGACGTTATCAAGATACAATATTAGACGCGAATTCCACATGAAAAATGAAAGACAACCTCTCTTATACAGGTTTCGTCTCTGTGTCATCATGAAAAACACTAAATATGTTAGTGGAACTATTAAAGTGAAAACACAGATGGCGTCGTCAGCGTCTTTAAATGATTTAAAGTCGCTAACCGCATCTAATTCCCTATTATTTCAGTATCCCACTTGCATCCACTTTGATCCTTCCGGACGATTCTCTTACAATCTGAATCTATATCGTCTCCTGGGCAGACTTTACAACACATGATCTGATTTCAGAATCGCTGTCTCACCATAATGTAATCCAACTGAAATGCTCCTCTGTTTTTTTTTTTTTTCAGGCATACATCCTCCTGTTGTGATTTCGGATCAGTGTATTCATTGTTACTAGCTGAATTTATCACAGAATTAAATTTTTGTCCTCTCTTTTCCCTACTGCAAAGCCCATACTACCCTATAATTCTATTCCTTCCCAAACTACTGCGTTCCAGTCCCGTACGATTATTAATCATCTTTCTTTACGTACTGAATTTTCCGTTCAGTATTGTCATATACGTTCTCTACCTCCTCTTCTTTGTGTCGTCGCCGTGTGTACATGAACTACTATTTGTTAGCGTTGGTTTGCTGTCGTTTCTGATAAGAACCAAAATATCGCCGAACTGTTCGTAGTAACGCACCATTTTCTGTATGTTCCTATTCATAATGAATCCCACTCCTGTTATACAATATTTTTAAGTTTTCTATGTGAAAATGTATTTAACTTGTAATTTGATTTCACTTACTGATTATTTACAACTACATCCACATGGATACTCTGAAAATCACACTAAAGTGCCTGGAAGAGGCGCGCGGAAGAAACGAACACCTATATCTTTCCGTGCGAGCTCTGCTTTCCCTCATTTTATTATGTGATCGTTTCTTCCTACGTAGGTCGGCGTAAAAAAATATTTTCGCATTCAGAGGAGAAAGATGGTGATTGAAAATTCGTAAGAAGATTCCGCCGCCTTTGTTTTAATGATGTCCACCCCAAATCCTGTATCATTTCAGTGACATTCTCTCCCCTGTTTCGAGATAATACAAAAAGTTCCTCTTCTTTGAACTTCCTGGATGTACTCCGTTATTCCTATCTGATAAGGATCTCATACTTATTGTTTAGAGTCAATTGCCAAATTTTGCACCACTCAGATCTTTTTTTGAAATCGTTTTGCAATTTGTTTTGATCTTCTGATGACTTTACTAGACAATAAATGAGAGCATCGTCTGCAAACAACCTAAGAGGGCTGCTCATATTGTTTCCTAAATCGTTAATGTAGATAAGGAACAGCAGAGGGTCTATAATACTACGTTGTGGAACGCCAGAAATCACTTCTGTTTTACTCGATGTCTTTCAGTCAATTACTATGAACTGCGACCTCTCTGACAGGAAATCACGAATCCAGGCACAAAACGGAGACGATATTCCATAAGAACGCAGTTTCACTACAAGCCGTTTGTGTGGTAGTGTCAAAAGCCTTCTGGAAATCTAGAAATATGGAATCAATTTGAAATCCCTTGTCAATAGCACTCAACACTCCGCCTAAGTACAGAGCTAACTGTGTTTCAAAAGAACGACGTTTTCTAAGTCCGTGTTGACTGTATGTCAATAGATCCTTCTCTTCGAGATAGTCCATAATGTTCGAGCACAATATATGTTCCAAAAACCTGCTGAATATTGACTTTAATGATATGCGCGTATAATTTAGTGGATTATTCCTACTACCATTCTTGAAAACTGATGTAACCTGTGCAACTTTCCAGGCTTTTGGTACCGATCTTTCGTCCAGCGAGCG
Organism: Schistocerca nitens; assembly: GCF_023898315.1. NCBI lineage: Eukaryota > Metazoa > Arthropoda > Insecta > Orthoptera > Acrididae > Schistocerca > Schistocerca nitens. Next base: position 439,362,354 of record NC_064617.1, on the reverse strand, counting down.
GTTGTATTTTATTGTTAAGTATGGAGCAATTGTATTAGCATACTCTGGAAGGAACCTAATTGGTACACAGTCTGGACCGGAAGACTTGTTTTTAGTAAGTAGTTTAAATAACTTCACTACGCCGAGAATATCCCCTTCTAAGTTACTCATACTAGTTCGTCTTCTTTGGTGAAGAAATTTCAGAAGGCTGTGTTTAGTAGCTCTGGTAGAGTATCACTGGCGTCGACAGTATTTCCATAGCTAACGCGCAGAACAGGTAGCGACTGTGTCTTGCCACTAGCATACTTTACATGCAACCAGAATTTCTTTGGATTTTCTGAGGTGTCGAGACAAAGTTTCGTTGTTGAAACTATTACAAGTATCTCGCATTGAAGTCAACGCTAAGTTTCGAATAAAATATCGTAAATCCTGGGGATTTTAAGTTCGTTTAAATTTGACATGCCTCTTTCGTTGTATCTGCAACAGTGTTCTGGCCCGTTTTGTGTACCAAAGGAGATCGGCTCCGTCGCTTGTTAATTTATTTGATATAAATCTCTGAATTGTTTTCGATACTATTTCTTTTAATTAAAGCCACATCTGGCCTACACTTACATTTTTAATCTGAAATTGATGTGTAGTGGAGTAGTAGAGTGATAATATTAAATATAGTAATGGTAAAATTTTCTCGACGGCAGCATTTTAAAATTTCCTTTGAATATTGGAACACGTTTTCACAAATGGAAGAATTTAAATTTTCTGGAGATGGTAGTTTCAGAAAAAAATTCAGCACATGAAAAGTGAAAGGAACCATACCAAAATGAAATAAGAAAATATACTGAACTTATATGAGAGGGCTGGCGAGAGGCGAAAGTTTGAGAAGAATACCAAGGCACAATACATACACATATTATAGGGCGCTGATTTAAACGTTGCACGAAGACTGCAGACAAGTATCTGCAAACAACGAAAACGTAATTCCTTCTTATTTTTGTAGTGATAGTGTTTTATAAGCACCCTTCGTACTCTGATTGTTATCGGTCTACTCTCCACTGTAGATCATATAAGGCCATGCTGAACCTTTGGAACCTAGCAACATTTGAAAGGAAAAGAAACCGCGCGCGTGCGCGCGCGCACACACACACACACACACACACACACACACATAGACAGACAGACAGACACACGCGCGCATACGCACACGCGCCCGCACGCATATGAAACTGACAAACTGAAGAACTGTTCTGACCCATCCAAACGCAGAGTGTTGATTGTCACCGTGAGAGTGTGAAAGGGGGATAATGGATTCGATGAACAACGCAGCACAGCTCCACGAAATTTGCATTGAAGATAACAGAGGGACGAGGCGACTGCGTAGCGTGAACATTTCTCCCGACCGTGCTGGCGTCACATAAATCTGCGGCGGAAGGCAAATAGCAGGCGGGGAGCGGGCAGCGGGCCACGTTTTGCATGAAGCGACATGTCAGTGGCCGGTCGCCACCGGTTTACTGTCGCGCTGTGCAATCGCTGCCGCTGCCACAAGCGAGGTCGTGCGTGACTGCTCCGCCCACCCCCACACTTCTAACGAATCCCACGCAAAAATCAACATAAATGGACAAAATCTTCTCGGTATTCAGTACGTCGTGTCACAAATTCTCAATGTTTAGACAGCTTAGACAGCTACGAACACGTAATGCAAAATGTTGAACTCAATAATTGAAACATTGTTGGAAAGGCAGACAATTTTGGTGACTCGGAAAAAAAAAAAATCACAAAGTGAGTGCCGCAGGGTTCAGCTTTGGCTCCACTCCTATTCCTCTTACAATGTGTCCCAAAATCAACAGTCAGTATTCAGGGATATGACAGGAACGCTGATTTGAAGCAAAATGCTTCAACTGGTCACATACTATGTTGAGAACAGTTCCAAGAAAGAATAAATTAAATTTGCATTGTTTTTGTCTCTAATGACGAGCACGTGTGTCTTGCTTAACCAATCTTTGAAGCGAAATACTTCAAATGGTTATATGCTATACTGAGATGGTGCCGAGACAGAATAAATTTAATTTGCATTTATTTTTTGTGCTATTGACGAGTACGTGTGTCTTACTCAACCAATCTCTTTGACTTTTCACTGTAGGCCAACCTACCTCGTTGCTTTCAAGCTCTTTGCTCGAGATGTATTTCCATCAATAAACTAGTCAGTTGAACGCGCAGTGTCCATAGTGTTTTGTGAATGAAGCAGTGCGAGGGATTAGGAATGTATCAGAGTTAAGTATCGGTGAACTGTGTTTATATACACGCAGGCTAAAATGCCACACAACTTCCCTATTGAAGAACATGCAGATATGACGTACGTTATCGGTTTCTGTGATGGTAGTGCTTCTGCTGCTGTCGATGAATACCGTCGGCAATTTTACGACTCGTCGCAATCCTGATCGTTGACTGTTTACCAGAGTTTTCAGCACTCTGTATGAAACAGGTATTCTTCCAAGTTCCCATTTTTCTTCTGAATGCGTTGCTCAATTAACTGTACAGGAACAGCAACACAATGTTGAAATGGTGCAGTGTAGTTCTACCACTAGCACACGACGACTTTCTGTAGGTGAGTATGTTAAAAATACGTATTTTTTTAAACTTATACTTTGTAAAACGCCTGTTTTAATGGATACTAACTGTTGTACATGTATAAACTTGACAGTGTATTGACCAATGCAGAAAGAATAACAGTGTACGTTGCATACTATGTTCAATCTCGGAAACCATTCAGGATACAGTATATATCCACATGAAGTTTTTTTGCTTCAAATGAACGTTCCTGTCATATCCCTGACCATTCGTCTGAGACTGGTACTTTTTGCAGACGATACTGCGTCTAGCATCATAATAAATCTTATTAGAGAGAAATCAACAAGAGATATTGTAAACGGTGTTCTCAAAAAAATATTGAATTGTTCGCTGAAATCATACTCTCCAAATTTTTATATTATATATTGTATTCGATTGCGTACAACAAATACTCAAACCAACAACTGATGTGGCATGGGAACATTAGTCAGTAAATGGGGCAGAATGCTCCAGATTATCGGGTGTACATAATTAGGAAAAGAAATGGAAGAAAAATGTTACTAAGCTTCAAACAACTGAGTTCATCTACTTTTGCTCTTTGTACAATTGCTAATATTGGAAGCAAACTAATCAAACTTCTGGCATATTTTGCATATTTCTACTCAATCATGTCTTATGGAATAATTTCCTCGGAAAGTCATCACTCAGAAAGGAAATAATGATTGTACAGGAATGAGCAGTAAGAATAGTATGTGAATGAAATGTAGATATTTCCTCAAGACATTTTAACTACGCAATCGCAATACATGTCTCCTCTAACGAATATAAATAATCCAACACAATTTGAGACAATTAGTTAAGCCTGTAATACTTACAACATCAGAGGAAAAAAATGATGATTATTTCTTATTATTACAGCAGTCTGTAGTTCAGAAAGAAGTTTAATTTGAAGGAACAAAATTTTTTGATCGTTTGCCAATAACACAGAATGTTTGCCTATAGGAAGTTTTTAAACAACAATCATTTCTCCTGGATAACTCCTTCTATTCCAGTGACGAATTTGCATTTAAAAACTGGTGGCCTGTAAAAAATTTTTGAATCCTAGTTGCATGAATAAGATTATAATATTAATGTGCTTATTAATGTTAACACTAATCATGTATACAAAATCGGTAAACGGACTCGTTACACATAATTTCGCTAAAAGAATCGTTCAAATGATCCAAGAAACATTTAACTAATTAACTACCTAGCTAACTGTGTTTGCACAGTTATTCTCCCTTTTTGAAATAGTTTCAACAGCAAAAAAATAATAATTTCATTATTTCTTTGAAATTTTTGAAGAGATGTTGAGATGGATTCCCATGAACCCACTCTGAAAATGCAGATACGAAAAACCATATGACAAATATGATAACTAATAATACTGCATGTGTGTCACTTCATTATCACGTCTTGACTAAATAACATTGCTTTTCACGTGAAGTTTTTTGCGTTTCTATTTTATTATTTCTAGTTTCTTTTTTTTCTATGACAAACCAACCATGTGTGCTAAGGTAACAGCATCCAAACTATCACCGTAATGGTTCCAAGTACTTGGGGCAGGTAGATAATGAGTAACAGATGGTTCGGATACACATTCATGTGTGCGTTCATCCCCTGCCTTTACAAAATCCTCAGTAATATCTTGTATGCTCCAAATAATAATGTTGAATTCACAGCTTTCATCATCTGAGCACTCCAAAAATATCTCATATTCAGACACAATTTTTCATACCAGACACTCCAGAATCTCTTTGTTCGCTTGAACTAATATGACTGCGTAGTAGAGTAATAACAGATAGACCATAAATACAGTACTGACAATATTTTTTAGATTGTAGCACTTTTAAATTTCAGACAGATATTTGTTCCTTAGTGTACTACCATGTTGTACCTTGTAACATTTTGTCATAATTAGAACGACCACAATTTTCCCGAGTAATTTTCTTAATGTAAGAGGAATAACATAATTTAAAAAGGTAATTACAAAATGTATTAAACTTCTCTTACAGGGCTGGTGAGACCCGAAAGTTAGGAAAGTGTACGAAAGTACATTGCTCTCCCTTACTGTTACAAATATGTTTCTCATTCTGACGTGCTTTTGGAACTGATTTAAATTTGCCCCCTACCATAGAAGCTAATATTCGCACTATTTTGCTCTAAATGTATTCAAATCACTATCGTATCTTATAAAAATAATAGTAACTGATGTTTTTTTGTTTTCTTTTGGTAGTCATTCTGATGACCAGTATGATGCAACTCTCTGCGCTTGACTATCTTGTGTAAGCCTCTTAATCTCTGCACAACCACTACAACAAGCATCGATTTGAAACTGCTTATTGTACCTTGAGAGGAAGCTCCACTATGTTTACACCGAACACGTCCCCTCATTCCCAAACTTGATCTGATCCACCAGCCGATGTGCCCTTCGTTCAGTCTTGCACTAAATTACTTTTTCTCCCAGCTCGCTTCAGATCATCCTTCTTGTCATGCAGATATCATCAGTAAAGACTTAAAACTTGAATGCATATTCGACGTTTAGAAATTTCTCTTTTTCATAGGTGATTTTGTCGCTACTGGCGATCTGCATTTGTGCTGACTATTCCGGCTATCGTCTATTACTTTTCCGCATAATTCAACTACTTTTAGTGCCTCATTTCCAAATGTAATTCAACCAGCATCTTCTAATTTAATTTGATTGTGTTGAAGTGGCTCTGTTTTACTTTCGTTCGTCGTCTTACAACCTTTTTTCAAGACGTTATCCATTTCCTTCAGCTAATATTCCAAGTGCTTTTCCGTCTCTGACAGAATTAAAATGTTGTATGCAAACCTTAAGTTTCCATTGCCTCTCTACGAACTTCAATTTCTTTTTCAAATTTATCCTTGACTTCCTTTAATGCTTGCTCAGTATTCACATTGAATAAGATCGGGGAAATGTGGTAAACAACAAAATTATTATATTTCTCAAGTCTGGATTAGCCAACTCTGCTATACATTCAAGTGTTTATACATGCTAGGATTTGAAATTGTTTGGTGAGCACTCGGTGCTGCCATTTACGGATACAACAAACACACTGAACTGTATAGTGCTATGTTGCTGTTGTTGTTGTGGTCTTCAGTCCTGAGACTGGTTTGATGTAGCTCTCCATGCTACTCTATCCTGTGCAAGCTACTTCATCTCCCAGTACCTACTGCAACCTACATCCTTCTGAATCTGGTTAGCGTATTCATCTCTTGGTCTCCCTCTACGATTTTTACCTTCCACGCTGCCCTCCAATACTAAATTGGTGATCCATTGATGCCTCAGAACATGTTCTAACAACCGATCCCTTCTTCTAGTCAAGTTGTGCCACAAACTCCTCTAAACCCTGTTCAATACCTCCTCATTAGTTACGTGATCTACCCACCTTATCTTCAGCATTCTTCTGTAGCACCACATTTCGAAAGCTTCTATTCTCTTCTTGTCCACACTAGTTATCGTCCATGTTTCACTTCCATACATGGCTACACTCCATACAAATACTTTCAGAAACGACTTCCTGACACTTAAATCTATACTGGATGTAACAAATTTCTCTTCTTCAGAAACGCTTTCCTTACCGTTGCCAGTCTATATTTTATATCCTCTCTACTTCGACCATCATCAGTTATTTTGCTCCCCAAATAGCAAAACATCTTTACTACTTTAAGTGTCTCATTTCCTAATCTAATTTCCTCAGCATCACCCTACTTAATTCGACAACATTACATTATCCTCGTTTTGCTTTTGGTGATGTTCATCTTATATCCTCTTTTCAAGACACTGTCCATTCCGTTCAAATGCTCTTCCAGGTCCTATGAAGTCTCTGACAGAATCACAATGTCTTCGGCGAACCTCGAAGTTTTTATTTCTTCTCCATGAATTTTAATGCCTACTCCGAATTGTTCTTTTGTTTCCTTTACTGCTTGCTCAATACACAGATTGAATAAGATCGGGGAGAGGCTACAACCCTGTCTCACTCCCTTCCCAACCACTGCTTCCCAATCATGTCCCTCGACTCTTATAACTGCCATCTGGTTTCTGAACAAATTGTAAATAGCCTTTCGCTCCCTGTATTTTACAACTGCCACCTTCTGAATTAGAAAAAGAGTATTCCAGTCAACATTGTCAAAATCTTTCTCTAAGTCTGCAAATGCTAGAAACGTAGGTTTGCCTTTTCTTAATCTAGCTTCTACGATACGTCGTAGGGTCGGTATTGCCTCACGTGTTCCCATATTTCTACGGAATCCAAACTGATCTTCCCCGAGGTCGGCATCTACTACTTTTTTCCATTCGTCTGTAAAGAATTAGCGTTAGTATTTATTTTGCAGCAGTGACTTATTAAACTGACAGTTCGGTAATTTTCACATCTGTCAACGCCTGCTTTCTTTGGGATTGGAATTAATATATTCTTCTTGAAGTCTGAGGGTATTTCGCCTGTCTCAAACATTTTGCTCACCAGATGGTAGAGTTTTGTCAGGACTGGCTCTCCCAAGGCTGATAGTAGTTCTAATGGGATGTTGTCTACTCCCGGGGCCTCGTTTCGACTTAGGTCTTTCAGTGGTCTCTCAAACTCTTCACGCAGTATCGTATCTCCCATTTCATCTTCATCTACATCCTCTTCCCTTTCTATAACATTGCCCTCAAGTACATCGCCCTTGTATAGTCCCTCTATATACTCCTTCCACTTTTCTGCTTACCCTTCTTTGCTTAGAACTGGGTTTCCATCTGAGCTCTTGATATTCATACAAGTGGTTCTCTTTTCTCTGAAGGTCTCTTTAATTTTCCTGTAGGCAGTATCTATCTTACCCCTAGTCAGATAAGCCTCTACATCCTTACATTTGTCCTCTAGCCATGCCTGCTTAGCCATTTTGCACTTAGTGTCGACCTCATTTTTGAGACATTTGTATTCATTTTTGTCTGCTTCATTTACTACATTTTTATGTTTTCTCCTTTCATCAGTTAAATTCAGTATTTCTTCTGTCACCCAAGGATTTCTACTAGCCCTCGTCTTTTTACCTACTTGGTCCTCTGCTGCCTTCACTACTTCATCCCTCAAAGCTACCCAACTTTCTACTGTATTTCTTTCCCCCATTCTTGCCAATTGTTCCCTTATGCTCTCCCTGAAACTATGTACAACCTCTGGTTTAGTCAGTTTGTCCAGGTCCCATATCCTTAAATTCCCACCTTTTTGCAGTTTCTTCAGTTTCAATCTGCAGTTCATAACCAATAGATTGTGGTCAGAATCCACATCTGCCCCTGGAAATGTCTTACAATTTAAAACCTGGTTCCTAAATCTCTGTCTTACCATTATATAATCTATCTGAAATCTGTAAGTATCTCCAGGCTTCTTCCATGTATACAACCTGCTTTTATGATTCTTGAACCAAGTGTTAGCTATGATTAAGTTATGCTGTGTGCAAAATTCTACCAGGCGGCTTCCTCTTTCATTTCTTACCCCAATCCATATTCACCTACTACGTTTCCTTCTCTTCCTTTTCCTACTATCGAATTCCAGTCACCCATGACTATTAAATTTTCGTCTCCGTTCACTATCTGAATAATTTCTTTTATCTCATCATACATTTCTTCAATTTCTTCGTCATCTGCAAAGTTTGTTGGCGTATAGACTTGTACTACCTTCGTAGGCGTGGGCTTCGTGTCTATCTTGGCCACAATAATGCGTTCACTATGTTGTTTGTAGTAGCTTACCCGAACTCCTATTTTTTAATTCATTGTTGAACCTACTCCTGCATTACCCCTATTTGATTTTGTATTTATAACCCTGTATTCACCTGACCAAATGTCTTGTTCCTCCTGCCACCGAACTTCACTAATTCCCACTATATCTAACTTTAACCTATCCATTTCCCTTTTTAAATTTTCTAATCTACCTGCCCGATTAAGGGATCTGACATTCCACGCTCCGATCCGTAGAACGCCAGTTTTCTTTCTCCTGATAAGGACGTCCTCTTGAGTAGTCCCCGCCAGGAGAACCGAATGGGGGACTATTTTACCTCCGGAATATTTTACTCAAGAGGACGCCATCATCATTTATCCATACAGTAAAGCTGCATGCCCTCGGGAAAAATTACGGCCGTAGTTTCCCCTTGCTTTCAGCCGTTCACAGTACCAGCACAGCAAGACCGTTTTGGTTAGTGTTACAAGGCCAGATCAGTCAATCGTCCAGACTGTTGCCCCTGCAACTACTGAAAAGGCTGCTGCCCCTCTTCAGGAACCATACGTTTGTCTGGCCTCTCAACAGAGACCCCTCCGTTGTGGTTGCACCTACGATACGGCTATCTGTATCGCTGAGGCACGCAAGCATCCCCACAAACGGCAAGGTCTATGGTTCATGAGGGGGGGGGGGGGGGGGGGGGGCATGTGAACTTATAAAACGTTCATGCTGTTGGCGTGGTACTCAGTCTGAAGACTGGCTTGTTGCATATAATGTATCCTGTGCAAGCCACTTATGCAGGGTGTTACAAAAAGGTACATCCAAAATTTCAGGAATCATTCTTCACACACAAATAAAGAAGATATGTTATGTGGACATGTGTCTGGAAACGCTTAATTTCCATGTTAGAGCTCATTTTAGCTTCTTCCACCTACGCTGAATGGAGCACGTTATCATGATTTCATACGGGACACTCTACCTGCGCCGGCCGAAGTGGCCGTGCGGTTAAAGGCGCTGCAGTCTGGAACCGCAAGACCGCTACGGTCGCAGGTTCGAATCCTGCCTAGGGCATGGATGTTTGTGATGTCCTTAGGTTAGTTAGGTTTAAGTAGTTCTAAGTTCTAGGGGACTTATGACCACATTAGTTGAGTCCCATAGTGCTCAGAGCCATTTTTTTCTAACTTGGAAAGTATGCGTTTCCGGACACATGTCCACATAACATATTTTCTTTCTTTGTGTGTGAGGAATGTTTGCTGAAAGTTTGGGCGTACCTTTTTGTAACACCCTGTATATGCGTAGCTTCTACAACTACATTTACTTGTATCTGCTTTCTGCAGTCAAGATTTGGGTCCCTCAAATTGACTCCCCATCCCTTCCAGACATCCTTTCATTACCAAATTGACGGTGCCATAGGATGTATCAAATCAAAAGATACCTTCTTTCACTCATGCCATAAATTGATTTTATCCCCAGGTAGATCAATACCTCTTCATTAGTTATTTGATCGACCTATCTAATCTTCATCACTATTCTGTAGAACAACATCTCAAAACCTTTTATTTTCATCTTGTCTGAACTGTTTACTTCCCATGTTGCACTTGCGTACAAGGGTGTAGAAAAATACCTTTTGGAAAAACTACCTAACACTTGTATGAGTATTCGATATGTACAGGGATATGTCTAATAGAAACTATGTACTTGATTGTATATCTGCACAATTTCGTAAACTGAATTTTTCAACTGATTTCTATTTTGGCTATCAATGCTTCTTTCCAGAGAATACAAAATAAGGTCAGACGTACTACGCAACAACAAGTAAGATTGTCCTATTTTCCTCAATCTTGAAGAAGACACTGGTGGATATGATAGTAGGTTTTCCAAGAGACAGACTCTGCAATATTGAATTAAACACTGTCTGGACTAACTATTCACTGGTGGCCAAGAGATCACCAGTTGGCCACAGTTTATCTTGGAAAAAACCGGAAAATGGCACTGTATCTGGCCGGATTTTTTGCTGTAGTTGTAAGAAGTAGCTCTTGTATGAAGATGGGATATTCATTGAGCTTCATTTTATTATAAACTTGGCTACCAAGAGAGATGTGAAATTGATTTCTGAATTTTTATGAAGATCTCCCGGAGAAAGTTGAATCCATTTTAAAAGTGTAGAAACATAATGTCATGTAAGTCATTTCGCACCAAGCGCATAAATTTATTGAAAATATCGAAATAATATAATATAATTAACAACTATTAATGATAATAATAACAGTTTTAACTGAGCAATATGCACATTTCTAATGAAATTGATTAGAACCGTTAACTGTCTGTATGGAAAACATTTATTGTTTCAGGTTGTTACCATAGAAGTAGTAAATAACATTCCACTGGAAATACAATACATGTTAATTAAATTAATCTACAAATAATTTAAAATTAATTAACTAAAACAAAAAAACTGAGAAAAAGACGTATGGCGCGGAAATATCAGAACAAAATGGCAGTTGAAGATAACTTTCCAGTTGTTTGTTTGAGCTTAACGCGTTCTGGGATCATTGTTTCTACGTAGTTGATTAGAGCGACATAAGTGGGTGGTAGCTGGACATTGAGGAAGTTGGAAAATAAAGACAAAGTTGAATTACTCATGGTGGAATATTGGGGTAATATTCTCCAAAAAATCGACTGAGGAGGCAGCACCCTATGAGCCGATACGTTACGCATCGACAGTGGCAAACATTTCCCACATTGCTGTGAGTCCGGCTGTCGTGGAACTGAGTCACCTGATAAAGTCACTGCAGTCGTGGAGTCTGGTCACGCTTTGCGTGTCGCGTGTTGCATAATTATCGCCGTGCAGGCGCACGCCACCAGTTCCCGTCGTATATGTCACGCGAGCGGTCGCCTTGTGTTACGTATATACGATATGCTACGTTACAGCACTGCACTCGAAGAACACCGTACCAAAGGTAAAATTCATCCAATCTTCGCGAGCTATTTTCATGTGAGCTGTAATAACGATCATTTTCTGGTTGAGTTTGTATCTATTACAATGTTACGAAAAACGTAAGGACGAAAGTAACTTTCGTGTGATGTGTCACTGTCGTAAATATACTAAAGTCACAGCGATACATGATGGTCCCCTGTACATTAAAAAAGGCTGGAAAAAGTTCTTAATAGGATGTGTGATCACCGCGGGCGACTCCCATGACCCCAACAAGGACAGTAAAGGACTTATTGTAGTACTGTGTTCCATTCCACCAATTATGTTGACAACAACCGGAAAGCCCGTGGTCTCAGTACGGCATCTCACAGGTGCTCCACGGTATTTAAGTTGGGAGGATGGGCACACCAGCCCATCCGCTAAATGTCCTCTCGTCCCAAGAGCTGCTCGTATTCTTGCGCTGTTCGATGTAGTCGTGCGTTGACATTCATAAAAATGAGGTCAGTGATCCAGGCACCCCTAAAGAGATGCACATGGAAGGAATACCGTGTCACAGAAATGTTGACCGGTGAGTGTAACGTGTTCAGTGATTTGGAGATCAGTACGCCTTTGCAACATTATGCCACCCTATAACATCTGAACCACCACAACGATCACCTTCGACAATGTTCCTGGGTGCATTACATGTTCTCACCTCTCGCTATATTAGGGTAAGTGCAGCATTGCCGAAAATTATCGTTTTGGTCCAGATATTATGGTGTGAGGAGTTATAATGCTGGATGGGCGTACTGACCTCCAAATCTTTCAACATGGTAGATTCCTAGGTTAACATATTTGCTCCTTCCCCATTTGCGTCTTTTCAGGCATGCATTCGTCTCTGACTTCTTTTTTAGGAATTACAATGACCAATATCATCCTACTGCGCATGTAAATGACATATTGGCTCCCCTGACTTTAATCCTAGCGAAAACGTGAGGGATGTGTTGAGAAGATCTATTGCAGCATGTTCACATGCATAGAGAAAGTACTGCCGTCCGTGGTGATCATACACCCAGTTAAGAATCATATCCTGCTTATTTAATGTGCACGGAACCATTACGAATCGCCGTAACTTTATTGAATTTTTTATTAAAAATGTCATTTCTGTTCGTCTCATTGTGTATTTCTTTTAATTATTTTCTGCACTATAGTACAATCTTTCTTCCGTGTGTGGTCCAAATTTCATCGAGTAGTGACGCATGACACGAAAGCTACTTTCGTCCTTAAATTGCGCGCACCAATGAGGAAGACGCGGCGGTCGGATGGTCCCGATTGGCCACTTGTGGCCTGAAGACGGAGTGCTACTACTATTACTACGTAAACCATCGTAGTTCCAGTGTTTAGTTGGCTATAATTTCCATATCACTCAACATATCATGTCCTTTCACAGAGAAGGAAGATAGTATGTCAGAGGGATGACACATGCTTCCTTTACTGCATAATAGAAAGATGAAAGGAAAATACTGAGAGTGGAGATGTTATGTAATACTGCTTAATGAAATGGAGGCAAAACAGAGCTACATTTATTTCGGAAGAACTTTCGATTGAGACTGGAAGGCAAACAACAATATCCGGAGAGTGCGACATGTTGTGAACTACAAATAACATTTCAGTAGTAGCCAAAATTTGGTGTGGAATTCCATAAAAAATAAAAAATAAACTTGAATGAAATAAAGAAGAGTGAAATTTAGCGAGTATCTTCTGTTGCCTGTTTGAATGAATGAAAGTAATCAACAAGATGAAGACTGAGTGAGATCTCAAAGCGTAACAAATATCTCGAACTGGTATCAATGTATAATTGTTTTATCGATACACATAGCGACTAAAAGCGCCATATTTGAATGGCTCATTTTCCAGGAATGTCTTACAAACTTTATTCGAATCTTATGCATTTATTAAATAGTACAACACTGCCTCTCTCAGGTTTGCAGTTTGCACTTCTTACGCATAATCTGTTCGCGCAGAAATAATTACATCAGCAGCTTTTGTTAAGGCTGGCGCAATTATTGTGGGTAACGAGTTTTCAGAAATTCCGGCTTTTCCGCAATAATTGTGCTTTAACAACGCTTTCATGATAATATCTCCTTCAAGAACTTAGTGAAAGCGGTCTGAAAATTTCCATGAATATTTTACGAGAAGCAGCCACATCCAGTAGAAGAACAGCTCATGCAGGGAACAAATGCGGTTAACAAAATGCAAACCAGGAAAAGTACATTATACTATTTCAGTGAAAATTGCCTACAGCAGGACTTCAATTTAGAATTACATCCATGAAAAGAAAACAATATTTAAAAAAAAAATATTTTGGGGCTTCAAACAATGAACTTTGCAAGACGAGTTATAGGCCAAACATGTAAGGACGGATGGACTTCATTAAAATGTCTCCGTTTCAACTGTGAATGTGAGCATCTCAGCGAACGATCCTTTGAACTTGTGAACATGGGAAGCTGGGGTCGGAGAAAGGGGTTGTTTGGGACGGACGGCGTCAGTGTCGCCACATAAATAACACATGGGTCGTTCGCTTCCTTTACAGCGAATGTTTTCCGGCAGTAACCTAGATCTATAAGAGTTCCATTTTATGAAGAGTGAAGTTTCCCTTTGTTATTGGCTCTTTCGTCTGTATTTATATTTATCCCGTGAAGACACAGTAACCCATGTTGACGAGAGCACTTCAAACAAACATTATCATAGTCTTTTCCATTCTGTTTACGACACACGTTGAGGAATAGCTATTTACCTTTCTTGCTCTTACAATCTTTCCTTGTGGTGAGAGATATACGAAGAGAGTAAAATAGTCTTTCCATCGATGACTAGATGATACATTACAGCCGCAAGCTTTGTTTCTACTGTTGTAAAATCATCTTTCATAGTTTTCATTTTTTACCCAGAATAGTGAGCGAATACATTATACAGAGGGGTCCCGAGAAATGTAGACAATTTTGATAGCCAATATTAATGGAACAAAATGACTTACTCTTACAGTTCTTGCACTGGGTGGGGGGAGGCTATCTTATGTGTTGGAAGTAACTCACATTAGCATCCGAACAACGTCAATCACGCTGAATTGTAGACCGAAATACGGCTTCAGTGTTAACACAGTCTAAGGCGCTGCAGTCATGGACTGTGCGGAGGTTCGAATCCTCCCTCGGGCATGGGTGTGTATGTTTGTCCTTAGGATAATTTAAGTAGTGTGTAAGCTTAGGGATTGATGACCTTAGCAGTTAAGTCCCATAAGATTTCACACATATTTGAACATTTTTTTGCTAACAGAGTGATAGCTGTACAGGACGCCTCGATGGTTTCTCGTAGCTCGTTCAGTGTAGCTGGTTTGTGCTGATAAATTTTATTTTTCAAGTTCCCCCATAAGTAGAAGTGAAGAGGTGTAAGGTCTGGAGAGCGTGGTTGGTACTCAACAGCTCCTCTGCGAGCTACCAGTCGCCGAAGTAGAATTTCATCCAAGTAGGCCATCTTTGTGGTAGTGAGGTGGAGCGCCATTTTGTTGTTGGTAAAATCTCACATTTCCAAACACCACTCGGAAACCAGGTAAAATCGATGTTTGCAGCATATGAAGATACTCCCCACCAGTTGCGGTACCTTCAAAGAAGAATGGATCAATCAAACTGTTCGATGACAGATCACACCACACATTAACATCCAGTAGATTAACGTGTTTTCCACGTAAATGTGAGGATTCTGATGACCCCATTGCAAGCAGTTGTAAGCACCGTAAGTACCGCTCAGTTTGAATTGTGCATCGTCAGACCAGATAACCATCCCTGCAAACCGTCCATCCTGGCGAAGCATGTCTTCAAACCACTCGCAGTACTTCATCCTTCAGTCCGGATCGTCCTCGTTTATAGCGTGCAGCGATCTTGAGATGTGCACTTTTCCCTTTGCAGCTTTCAGAAATCGTCGTAAACTTGATAGGCTCATCCCAATTTCACGTGAATCCTTTTTCACATGTTACTGAGGTGACCTAGTAAAATCTTGCAACATAGCAGCGCTGGAAACTGGACTAGTTGATGTTTTTCGTCTGCCAGACCTTTCCTTATGTACATCCTGAACAGCTTCAAATTTATCCCGAATACGATAAATTGTTGTACTTGTTGGTGGCTGATTTCCGTACACATTTCACCATTACCGTTTCTTCTGCATCAAGTTCTCGTATTTCCAGAACCACTTCAATACGGCATTCGACTGCTGAAACGACAATCTCACTCCATTCATTACTGCACTGTCATTTGCTGGAAAACGTGTGCCTAGATCTGTTGGGAAACAATGGACTACCCTACCGAGAAAAATTGCAACATTATGTCATATCCTTGCAAAGGTATTAACTATCAAATAGTGCCTACATCTTTCTGGATACCTCTATATCCCACTTCTCTTCAGCCAAATATCGGGCGAGCATTTGGGATGATTGGCAAATTTACTTTGCAAACAAAGCAAACTTCGTGAACACTTTGGTAGGAGCTACTTAAAAATAATCATTATGAGGGTGTAAAAATCAAATGTAATAAAATATATGTATAAGGAAGACTCCATAGGGAATTGAGGTACAGGGTGGTTATAATTAAACTTTCTCTAATTGAGTCAGTATGGACGGAAAAATGTCTATCGTAAGGGTACCCTATATTTTAGGAATGACGTTCAGACTGAGCGCTGCAGGATTTGCGCTGTTAGTGATGTTAGTGTCATGGCCTGCCTTTAGGCTCCGATACTGTTAGGTCGACATAGGCTTCAAACACAAGTGTTAGGGTGCATTATAGTTGCAGTCAGTCAACATAGGTCTGGACAGAGTTAGCATGGCCGTCCTCGTAAAGCTGTTTTATCAAAACAACAGCAACAGTGTAGCTACTCTTCGCGAGTATCGACGCATTGGTCGTAAGGTCACTCAGTTATTACTTAACACATTTTGAGAAAATCGAATCACTGGCCGACCATTCCAAACTCTGCAGCCACCCATATCGCCAGAATTGGACCCCCTTGTGATTTCGACTGTGGGGTTGTCTGAAGGGCAGTGTTTATCAATGGGACACTAAGACACATTTGAGGTTGAAGATGGGTGTAGAGAGTGGGGTAGCCAGCTTCCCACCTAAGATGTTTCGGGCAGCAGTATAGCAGTCTCTAGTACGGTCCCAGGCTGTCGTAGATGCAAACGGTCGTCAAATTAAGCAGCGTTTGTGACCTGGAACGTAAACGTGATATGCGATTAACAAATTTTAACCTCTCAAGTGGAAACGAAAATGTGTTTTTTTTCAACGGTTGATTCGTTATTTCTCTTCATAGTCTTTCGAGCACTCTTTCTTCATGGGGACCTTCTCAAGTAGCGAAAGCTTAACTGAAACCAACCTGTACGATAACATAAGCTCACCTGTAGGAAAACCGAATTATAGGATTCGGCTTGTTGAATTGCCTAGAACCGACCGTTCCACAGAAGTTGCAATCGAAATCTGCTGTACAGGATTCAACTTATTTTGAGATATTATTTCGGTCTTTTCTTCCGTTCGGACAGTCGATGGTCTTCAGAAGCGACCCGTCTCATTGCCTGGCAACGCTAGTCAACATTCTTTGGCTCTTGTGAATGGAAGTATCGTGTATAAGTTACCGCTGCGTCTGGCGTACCGGCTACGTAAACTCGAAATGGATCACCTTGTACTGTGCTGTACTTTGAATGATTGAGTTTGGAATTGAACAAACTCGACTTTGACTTTCCGATAAAAGTGGTCTCGAAAAGGAGGAAATCTGAGGACTTCAGCTTGACCTCGTTACTAACAATTTTTACATCAAGATTACTAGCAAAATATGGGAGAATTATAGACTCAGCGGCGGAGCTTCTACCTCCAATTACAGCAACTACGAGATGAGTACCATGCAGCTAAGATAAGAAAGTTGACGATCTTTTAGAAAACAATCAGTTTGACTTTGGGAAAGGTAAAGGCAGGAGGTTTGACACGGTTGGTAATGAAAGCAAAGGAAAATGAATGAAAAATCAAGGCAAGTTTATAGGATTTGTCGACCTGGAAAAAGCGTTCGGCATTGTCAAATGGTGCAAGATGTTCGTAATGCTGGGAAAAATATGGGTAAGCTAAAGGGAGAGACGGGTAATACAGAATATGTACAAGAAGCAAGAGGGAGTAATAAGAGTGGACGACCAAGAACGAAGTACTCGAATTAAAAAAGGTTGCAAGACAGGGATGTAGTCTTTCGCCCCTACATTTCAATCTATACATCGGAGAAGCAATGACGGAAATACAAGAATTAATATTCAGGGTGAAAGGACGTCAACGATAAGATTCGATAACGAAACGGCTATCTTCAGCAAAAGTGAAGAAGAATTACAGGATCTGCTGAATGGAATGAACAGTCTTATGCGTAGATAACGTGGACTGAGAGTAAATCGAGTAACGAGAAGTAGCAGAACTGAGAACAGTGAGGAACAAATCGGATTTGAGGATCACGCTGTACATGAAGTTAAGGTGAGCAAGGAGGACAGAAAATGTAGACTAGCACTGGCGAAAAGGCATTCCGGGCCAAGAGGAATCTACTGTTATCAAACTTAGGTCTTAACTCGAAGAAGACGGGAGAAGCGCAGCGTCTGCCGCTGGAAATTCGAAGGGCAGTTCGACTATGCTCGTAGTCCGATATCCCAGTCCGGCATGAACAACCCTCGACGCTAACATTTCTGTCTGCGTGGCAGAACCGTAGTCCTTGTTTTACGTCGCGATGCACCCTGCCGCTTGTAGCGTCGTTAGTAAGTTTCACATAGACCGTGTTACTAACGATTGAAAAGTGGATGGGGATGATGTCGTCAGCCGGGATCTTCGCCTCTTCCTTTAAAAAGCGCTCGACACCGTATGCTTTTCGTCTAGCAAAATCGTTTTTAAAAGTGAACCTGAATGACAGTTTTCGGTGTTGACACGCCGTGATCTTGACGCGCTACGGCGTCACGTTATTGTCGATCGAAGTAAATAAGCACGGCGAGCGCGCCCGCGCTGCAGGCGGAAACACACAGCACGTCCATACAGCTCGGCCGCTAAAGCCGTACTGAGATGGATTTCTAAAATTCGGTAGAGGAAAAATTAAGTTACTTGATATAAAATATGGTAATTAGGAAGCTTTAGGAGGTATATAATAGTTGATTATGAGAACTGGAACGAGTGGCAGTACAAGCGGACTTAAGTAAGTTTCTAGTTATTATGATGGACCAAGCAACTTCAACTGAGAGCTGCACTACCCTTCGAAGTGGCACAAACACATGAAACTGTTTTTCAACATATTGACCAAGTCTGTGTAAAGAACGGTCGGAAATTCTAAGAATCGTTCACTTTCTCGGCGGCAGAAATAAAGTCCTTGGCCACGGAACCATTCGAGAAGCACTGTGTGAACGTCGTCGTCGTTGTAAAATCTCTTTCACCCCAGATGTTCTTTTAGCCTTGCCGAAAAGATGTAAATCATATGGTGCAATATCCGGACTTCCCGGTTAGTATCAACGTCTGTGCGGCGTGGCTCAAATTGTTGGCTTCGTTTCACTACGGCGAGACGTGACATTGCTTTTGGCGGGCGTGTGCGCAATTTAGATTATTTTCCGGGTACTAGAACTTTAGGGTACGTTTCCAGTTAACGCGCCATTTCAGTCGCACACTGCAACGCACCGAGAATGCCTAAAACAGCAGGAACCCGTAACATAAACTCTCTTCTGAACGCACGCCAGTCTTGCGCGCAATCGGTTTAGTTACGTGAAACTTACTTTGTGAAGTCCCTACTTATATGACGACAGAGAAAAAACTTTCCATTAGGCCTGGCGTCCGCAAAAGAGCTGTTCGAGAGGTATTGTAAATTTGTGGTTACAAATCACCACTGACTTCAGTGTAAAATATTGTCTATTTAGTACATAAATTTCACGTGTAAAGTTTCCAATAAAGTGTCTTCAACCAAGATAAACTAACGAGGGGCGTTCAATAAACAATGCAAGACATTATTTTTCCTCGGCCAATTTCCTTTAAAAAATTACGAAATTTGCTGTGGGACATGGTGAAATATTCACGCTTCAGACCCTATAGTTTCATGAATTTCCGATAGGTGGCGGCGCTATGCGTAGCATTCAAACTGGGGTCGGGAGCGGAGATGCGTTCCAAGAAGAGAGCTGTCATTGAGTTCCTTTTATCGTAAAATCAGAGCATCGCAGATATTTATAGTCCCTTGCAGAATGTCTGCTGAAACCTAGCACTGAACAAAAGCAGGGTGAGTGGTTGGGCGAGGCGTCTGTCATCTTCGGAAGGTCACGCAAACCTAAACGACTCCAGCATGTCGACTGACCGCATACAGCTACCCTCATGAAACTGAAGAAATGTCTTCAGCATGTTAGTTGCCACAAGAATGCAAATGAACTTCTTCTCCGCGACAAAGCACAACCCCACACAAGTCGGCGTACTCCAGAAGAATTCATAAAACTTCATTGCACTGGTCTTCCTCACCCACCGGACAGCCCGGATCTCGTACCTTCCATCTGTTTGACCCAATGAAGGATGCACTCCATGGAAAGCAGTAAGTGAATGATGGGTGGATAAATGACGCACGTCGACCACTAGGGTGATACCATGCGAGCATACAGGCCTTCCCAGTTAGATGACGTAAGGCCGTCGCGTTGAGTGAAGATTATGTTGCAAAATACGGTTTCGTAGTCAAAAGAGTGATGAATGAAATGGTGTATTGGTTCCTGAATGAAACCAACTTGCTTTCTGAAAACCCCTTCTACTATTTCGAACCCTTTGCATGTTGCAGTTAACTATACACTCACATCACACGCACCTGCTAGAAGTGTTACATCAGGGTGTATACGAGGACAAGAAAAAATTTCCGGATTTTTCCCGGATTTCCCGGTTAAAAACACACTTTCTCCCGGGTGAAAACACACCTTTACCGTGTTAAGTGACAGTATATTTTCCCCCGGAACTGTAAAACCTATCAATCCCTTGAGTGGTTATGGTTTTATACACGGACGTAGAATTTCCCGTCACTTTAGAAAACGAAACTCAGGGGAAAAAAAAACACGTTTTAGAAAGATCTTTGAAGTGCAGCGACATGTACGCTGCATATTTTCGTATTGCGAAACTGTAAATTCGAATTCCACCAAAAACCACATGTTTCTTTCGGAAGCATCGAAATCGAGATTGCGATGAGCTTTTGTAAGCCTGTCATAGCTCATATCACGTGATCTCGCAAGCCGATAACAGCGGATATTCAGAGCACAGGACACCGGATGTAGTCAGCCAACAGCAACCTCACTATATAGCTCGAACACACAAACAGGAAAAGTTAATAGTTTAAGTTAATATACATAGTGCTGCTACAAGAACAGCAAGGCTTTCACATATAATACCTTTCTCTAAGGTTAACAAGCAGCAAGAGAAGCTGAGATTACACATATAATGTTGAACTTTTATGCGCGTGCTCGTATATCACACAAACGTGCCAGGAAAATTTTAATAACGACATAAATGGCTGGTCTTCTGGGCTCGAAATTCTTCTAAAGGGTTCTTCATCAAAGAGATGATTTTTAAATGAGAGTCAAACGCTCTGTGATTCAAGAAATTCATCGTACATTTTCGCTCATAGTTCAACTTGCGTAAAATGTAATTTACTCTGAAAGTAACGCTTTTCAAACCACCATTCGGAATATTATCACGCGACCTGTTAGAAATAGATTCATTTCAGCAGTTCCCAGAGAGCGCCATACATCAGGCGCCACCACGCTTGCATAGTTACGATGACGTAGGAAGCCCGTGCGTTCGTATGTGTAAAACATTAAAAGATCTTACAAAATGTCATAAAAGAAAAAAGACATCAGACATACTCCATGAGCATCGGAATTTCGTGAACCATACTAAAATATGCACATTTAAAGTGGATACTTAAAGTGCAGATTCGTATGTCCAGATTCCCAGATAAGTAGCCCTCGACCTGTTATTAAGCTTTTCAGTGTGGTTTTCAGGATGTAAATTTTTCTGGAGTACCAGTATTGCATTATCTCATGTTTGGTTCTTTTTTATAGCGTAATGCCGTACGTGCCAGAAGATGGAAACGTGCACCTGAAATTCAGCGAACAATTGAAAGTAGCCAATAGAGTGGAATTAAACACTTCCTTTCAAATACATTAACTGCCTCAGAGCAAAAGATTAATAAAAGCCAAATTTCTTCAGAAAATCGACAAAAATGACTTGACTGTTCTGCAAGGCGATTAATGCGTGACTGTCAGAAAGGTGGAAATAAAATAAAATCTGAAACTAATAACATATTTTAGCCTTCCGTAATTATGTGAATGTATTTTAATTTACTTGATAGCTCGCGGCGAAAGAAATCCGTTTTGTTTTCATTTGATCTGAGAGTAGTAAACGAAGAGGAAACAGCAAAATCACTGAATGTGAACGCGGGTCACGTGGAGACTATCGACTTCGCCACTGTAACTCAGACTGCTCTGCGCATCAACCCCGGATCTACTATATTTCCGAACCGGGCAATACTATATATAGCTATTTTTAAAAATATGTTCCTTTTATAGCGCACATCTTTCTAAAGAGTCTGATACATAAAACAAAGGTGTTCGAGGAAACTTAATACACATTATTTGGCTTTCAGTGTGTCAAAGTGCAGTGCTCTGCCTCTTTACACAGCATTCTTCTATCGAAAGTCACTGTACTTCGCTCTGTGGAACTGAAACGTGTACATTTTATATCAGATGCCATCAAACTATATTCAGGACAGTGGAAATTAAAATGTCCTGTGGTATCCCTCCTGCTTCCAGTCGGCCGCTTTGACATCCTGGCGCTCTTAAGAAAAACATGCAATTAATAGTGGATGGGATTATTTGTAATCGGGAGAACAAGAACTCTTCAGAAAAATTGCACTCTTCATTGCCCATTAGCTAATAACATGCTGTTTTGTGTGACATAAAATTAAATATAGGATACATAAAACCAGAAAAGACAAGGCCGGCCTTAGTGGCCGAGCGGTTCTAGGCGCTTCAGTCTGGAACCGCGCGACCGCTACGGTCGCAGGGTCAAATCCTGCCTCGGGCATGGATGTGTGTGATGTCCTTAGGTTAGTTAAGTTTAAGTAGTTCTAGGTTCTAGGGGACTGATGACCTTAGATGTTAAGTCCCATAGTGCTCAGAGCCATTTTAACCATTTGACCAAGAAAAGACAAGAAACAAACAAGACAGTACACATTTCTTCAATCCTTAGCTCCTAGCATTTTTTTTCTCTAATCTTGCTACAACTTTACACGGCGTGCTTTCCAAAACCAGAAAAGACAAGAGACAAACAAGACAGTAGACATTTCTTACCTTAGCTCCCAGCATTTTTTTCTCTCTAATCTTGCTACAACTTTACATGGCGTGCTTTCCTTTCCGCCTAAGAATCTATTTCCTTATCAAAGTTCGTCAAACGTTTGGCTACTTGAAAAATCGAAATACTGTAAAAGCTGTTAATACAAATAGTATCTAAGACTGATATGGTTTCCCGATGTGATTACGTCTATTTTGCCACTGTCTGTTAGAACAAAATAGGCCTTTCTAATATTGCAGCAATTGTAACACACACCAAATAAACGAGACTGTTTTGGCACAAATGTTCATTTTTGTAACACGACTATAATTTACGAAGTACTAATATCAAATGTCTATTAGGGGTACAACAAACAAAAGTTTATGTTAGGGGATCGGTTTATAGGACACATTCTGAGACATCAAGGAATCGTCAATTTAATATTTGAGGAAAGTATATGAGGGGGAGGAGTGAGAGTGGTGGAGGGTGATAGAGGGACCGGGGGAGGGGGGGGGGGAGTGAATTGCAGAGGGAAACCACGAGAGGAGTACAGTAAGCAGGATCAAATGGATGTGGCTTGCAGTAGTTATTCGCGCATGCTTGCACACGACAGAGAAGCGGGGTGAGCTACAGCAAACCAGTCTTCGGACTGAAGACCATAGAACACTGCACTCGCATCAAGTGAATCTAGGCAATCATGCATAATTTCCTCCTCCAATACTTCAAACATATGAACTGCAGTGTTGAACTCTTCAGCTTTCTCATGACCGATGACATAAATATACAGAGGTCAAGTGATCTTGGAGGCATAGGTACGCGCGCTGTTCAGAGTAATCCACCTTGGACTTATTGGCACCTCTTACATCAGCAGCAACGTGTGCAGAGTCCCATTATGAATGTGCCACACTCCTCAAAACACTGGTGACTTAATGGAAAAGTTTGTATTTCATGTTCATTGATACGACGTAGGATTAAAGCGAAATGGTCGTATGGCATTGATGGCTGGCAGTCCGCACGTGGGGAAGTTCGGCCACCGAGTTGCAAGTCTTTACTGTTGACACCACATTGGGCGACTTGCTTGTCGATGATATTGAAACGATGATGAGGAAGACACAACACCCAGTCTCCGAGAGGAGATTTTCGACCAGGCCGGGATTCGAACATAGACCCACTTCACGGCAGTCAGAGGCACCGACCACTCAGATAAGAGTGGGGACTGCTAAGAAGGCAAATTGTTGCTGCTGAAGTCCCTGGTGACTGGTAACCTCAGACGGTTGGCTTCCAGATCCATTTTTACTGGACTTCTTTATTTTTTCTATTAACGCATATTGTTACCACTTTCAGGGTTCACTTGCGATTAATATATTCTCTGCAGCTGCGTAAATAAACGAACACATAGTATTCGATTTTCAAATGAAGTAGTAGGCTTAGTAGATTCCGAAAAGGACATGAAATATTTGTTAAAAATTTGACTGGACAACCACAAATTGCTATCAAGGACAAAAAATATGACAACTTATTGGTTATACATAGTTCGAACGGGCAACCATTAAGATAGGAAAGTCAATAATAACGCAGATAAACGTATTTTGCTACTAGGAGAGTAGAGTAATATACGACAAGAGAAATATAGTACATGTTAGAAGGAAAAATTCAGTGACTAAACAAGCTTTCAAAAAAAGAGTAGTTTATTAACAAATAACCACGTTAATATGTAAATGAGGAACAAATTTGTCAAGAAGTATATTCGGAGTATCTCAAGCTCTAGTTGTGAAGAGCGCAGTGTGAGGGGACAGTAAAAGAACTGAGCCACAAGAACATCCTGGACTCAAACAAAATAAAATAAGAAAATATTAAAGAAGTTCAAGAGAAAACAGAATTAATTAAGGTGTGACAGAGACAGGCGAAATTCCTTCTTTGGCAATGGACTGTTTTACTTATGTGCATCAAATATATTTCGCCTAATCGGGCTTGACATTTTCAGTGGTCTATAATGCAAAGAAAATTATTTAATTATACATTTATTGGTCGGAGATCTGTAGTGATTCTTGGCAGCTTTATAAACTCTATTTATACTTACAAATATATGGGGATCTTTTTCACACGTACATTCATTTTGTGCCTTTTCATGCATCCATGTGTTGTTTTATTATGTGCTAGATACTTTCAATTGATATGTTACGTTTCAACATTTCCCTTCACGTAACGTGTACTGTAGCAAACTGCACATTTTCTCGCTTACGTGCTTTAGGTATTGACTGTAGGGATGACGGTTACCTCTGTAACAACCGGTTGTCGTTAACATCGATTTCTTTCCACAACCTGAATGTTGAACTCACTCAAAATAACTGCATTCGGAAAGAATACATTTTTGGTTTTTTAATCCTTTTATTTCCTGGAATATACATAGAAATCGAACAAAGAATTAAAAATGCTGACTCAATCAGCTTCCAGAAATATAGAATTAAAATATTAAGTGAAATAAGCAAAGAAAAGAAGACTTCATCCCTTCACCACTAGCTGCTTTTTTCGAAGAGTGATCAGTGATTGAATGCTACAAAAAAATCACCAGTCTACACCACCGATTCTAAGTTTGTGAAACTCTAGTACGAAATTATGTTGTAATTGGGGATCCTACCTCTGTTTGGGCATTACGAACAATCATTGCTAAACGGTGAAAACTGAGGTTGAAGAACTCTGTTTTCTATGTTAATTTCTCCATTTTGAAGGGCTACGAGTAGATACGGGGCATATTATGTAGACAGAGGCAGCAGATCATTTAATTTCTGTTATTATTGAATACTATGAATGAGCTGTTGTTAAATTTTTAACTTACTACTGTTATCATAACTTATTTCGCCATAGAAATAGCAGATAAATATTTTAAAGCAAATGAAGCGTTGTACATCATTGATACGTCACTTCGTAAAGACGTTTCCAGACTGGGGTTGGTGAAACTGTGCAGTACACCGGATGTCTGGTGACGATAGCGAGAAACTGCCGTGTAGACCGGGTAGTTCAAAAATGGTTCAAATGGCTCTGAGCACTATGGGACTTAACATCTATGGTTATCAGTCCCCTAGAACTTAGAACTACTTAAACCTAACTAACCTAAGGACATCACACAACACCCAGTCATCACGAGGCAGAGAAAATCCCTGACCCTGCCGGGAATCGAACCCGGGAACCCGGGCGTGGGAAGCGAGAACGCTACCGCACGACCACGAGCTGCGGACAGACCGGGTAGTGACAAGTCTTGGACACCGCGCCTAGGAGCGCACCTTATGAGAAGAGACATAGCAAAATGGTAACTACTGTCGCAGCAAGCTGTACCAGTTCTTATCCTAGGTGTCTGTTGCTCGTTTCTGTCGGCACTGTTATTAAAATAGCACCGATCGCATTTCTCATTTTCTGGTACAAGATAATATTTCATACCAATGCACGAATAAAAATTACTCTTTTTTCAAAAAAGGTGTACTTAAAACAAAAAATTATAGCACTGCTCCTATGCCTAATTGAAATTTCAGTTTCTTACTCGCCCATTTGTAAAAAAATATTTTATAAAATGAATGTTATAATACAGAACACAAAAATGCTGGAAAACCGGTATCGCTTCTAGTCGGTCAGTTTTTCCCATCCCTAGTTGCCTGTGGGGGCATGAGAGCTGCAAAAGCTGAGAGTAGAGACGAGTGTTGGGATGGGGTTTGGAGTGAGGGTGAGTAGTGAGGTAGTGTGTGTGTGTGTTTTGTGAGTATTGTTCTTCTGTTATTGTACATTTGGTCACTGAGCAAATTAACCTATGTCGGACGGAGCAAGGAGGACATAAAAGGCAGACGAGCTCTGGATTACTGCCCAAGAATGTCCACTAGTATGAAACATAGGCCTTAGTTTGAAGAAGACGTTTGTGAGGATGCACTTTTGGAGCACAGCATTGTATGGTAGAGAAACATGGGCTGTGGGAAAACATGAAACTAAGGTAATCGATGCATTTGAGATGTGGTGCTACAAAAGGATGTTGAAAATTAGATGGATTCATAAAGTAAGGGATCGGTGAGGAAAGGAACATACGGAAAACATTTAAAAGACGAAGGAACAGGAGGACAGGACACTTGTCAAGACATCACGTAATAACTTACACGGTACTAGAGGGAGATGCATAGAGTAAAATCTGTAGAAGTAGAGAGCAAATAGTTGAGGACGTACGTTGCACATACTAGTCTTGAGATGAAGAGCTTTGCGCAGGAGAGGAATTCGTGGTGGGCTGCATAAACCACTCAGAAGACTGGTAAAATAAATGGTTCAAATGGCTCTGAGCACTATGAGACTTAACATCTGAGGTCATCAGTCCCCTAGTACTTAGAACTGCTTAAACCTAGCTAACCTAAGGACATCTCACACATCCATGCCCTAGGTAGGATTCAAACCTGCGACCTTAGCAGTCGCGCGGTTCCGGACTGAAGCGCCTAGAACCGCTGGGCCACCGCGGCCGGCCACAAGACTGATAATTCAAAAAGAAAAACGGTCACATAGGCCAACCGTGGGTGCCATAAGGCACTGAGGATTTATCGTACTTTTGCGGCAGCCTGTGTTATGGGTAGAAGGAAGAAACTGCAACCAAAGGCGAGCGCAGAGAATTATGGCGATATCATCAAGACGTTGGCTTCAGTCTGATGATTTGTGTATACAGAAAGGGTAACTGTGGTGTCACCGCCAGACAGCACACTTGCTATGTGGTAGCCTTTAAATCGGCCGCGGTCCGTTAGTATACGTCGGAACAGCGTGTCGCCACTATCAGTGATTGCAGACCGAGCGCCGCCACACGGCAGGTCTAGAGAGACTTCCTATCACTCGCCCCAGTTGTACAACCGACTTTGCTGACAAAATACGCTCTCATTTGCCGAGACGATAGTTAGCATAGCCTTCAGCTACGTCATTGGCTACGACCTAGCAAGGCGCCATTATCTGTTGCTATTGAACTTGTGATGCATGTACCGTCAGACCGACGTTACGTTCACCATTAATGGATTAAAGTTAAGTATTCCACCAGCTACGTCCGTTTTTCTAAATTCTAATTTCCTTGTCCTGTTCCAGACCTCACGCCAGCCTGCGTGAGCTAAAACGCGTGCCTTTCGGCTTCCTCTTGTAACCTGGTGTTGGCTCTCCTGCCAACCCACAACAGTAACTTTGCGCATTATATACCTTAACGTAGTAAATCAGTTTCATCTCTTCCGTGACTGATGAAACATAACTGCGCATAACTAACTTAACGTAGTAAACCAGTTTCATCTCTTCCGTGATTGGTGAAACAACTGCACGAGACAAGTGTTTCATCAGTCATTTCTGGGACGGAAAAAGAGGCGTTCCTTAAAACCAGAGCAAGTTGCAGCCAATCAGGGGCAAGACGTTCTCCGTAGGGTCCCAATCCCGGGCGGGATCCCGGCGGCTACAGCCGAATTAAAGGCGGCAGGGCGCGCAGGCTGTGCTAGCAGGCTGGGGTAATTGCGTGGCTGTAGCGCACAGATTGCGGGCCTTTGCCGCAGCGCGCCGCGCCACCGCCTTGCCCCTCTGATGCGCCTGTTACCCCGGCAAATGAGGCGGGCCACGCCGGGCACGGGGCGGTCTCGCCTTGCCAGCCTGTACGCGGGCCGATTACTTCCGCTTCCCGTTCCGGCTCTGGAATTTTAATAACCCGCGTACTTGCAGCAAGCTGCCAGAAGCAAATTAGCTGAAGGGCGAGGAAACTTATGGCATGCAATGGAGAAGCTGGCCCAAATATCTGAATGAGAAATCATTCAATAACGCTGACAATGCCTATCTTTTTTTCCCCCTTAGTCAGCCTGAAAAAAGAAGACGATGATGATTCCGAAGAGGATGATCAGTCCACAATGCCGGCCACTGAAGTTACACCACGAAGACGGAATGAAAAAATAATGAATTGGCATGAGGTGTATTCGTGCTCGGATATGAAAATTATTATTATTCAGCGCAATGGTACCAAGCTTCGCTGGCGCAGAGTGTATTATCTGCACAGATTTTTTTCTTTGTCTTTAATTGAATTTTTATGTTCTTCACAAACTGTAACACTTTCTTAACTTTTACGCTAACTAAGGCCGTGGAAGCATGGTTTTTTCCGAATGTTCTCCCCGACAAAACGGTGATTCTGTTATCTAAAAAATGGTTCAAATGGCTCTAAGCACTATGGGACTTGACATCTGAGGTTATCAGTCCCCTAGACTTCGAACTACTTAAACCTAACTAACCTAAGGACATCACACACATCCATGCCCGAGGCAGGATTCGAACCTGCGACCGCAGCAGCAGCGTGGTTCCGGACTGAAGCGCCTACAACCTCGCGGCCACAGCGGCTGGCTTCTGTTATCTGGAGTTCGAGGATTTGTTGATCGTCCCTTTCGCGTACTTGTGGAGATATTTCCGGAGATACTTTATTCACTGTCAAGTATTTGTATCTATGTAAACGAGAAGTGAAATACCAGCTTTCATACATTTAACTTTAAAAAATGTTTTGATATACCGGTAACGAAATATTTTCTTAAGTAATTTCATGCACTATTTCACCCCCTAAGCGGCTGAATTTCCAAACACGATGAAACACGTATTGTTGTAATTTATAACCGACAAGTCACACAAAAATAATAAAGACTTAGCTTTAAAAATGCTTTCACAATGATATTCTTTCAAAAAATATTTTACCACCTCAGTTGTTGAATTTCTGGAAACAGTGAAATGCGTATTTTTTAATGTCTAACAGGGAATTAAAATAGAAATTTTTATGCATTTAGCTTTAAAAATGCTTGCGTATTGAATCATTTCCATAAAAACGTTCATCCCCTATTTTACCCCCATTGAGGTCGAATATCCAGAATATTGAAATACGTTTTTTTTTTCCTTACCGAGAAGCTAGATTTAAATTTTCATAAATTTAGCTTTAAAACTAGTTCCATAACGAAATATTTTCTTAAGAAGCTTTTCCCCTATTTCATCTCCCCGGGGTTGAATTTCCAGGATTACTGTAACATTTATTTCTTTATTTGTATCTGAGAAGTCAAATACCAATTATCACAGGTGCAGCTTTACAAATACTTCAGTCGTTCTTTAATAATTATTTATTAAAAACCTTTCACCTCCGCTTCACTACCATAGTGGTTAAACTCTCAAGAGTGCCAAACACCTATTTCTTTATTTCAGACCGAAATACCAAATATCTATTTTCGTAGGTTTAGTTTTAAAATGGCTCAAATGGCTCTAAGCACTATGGGACTTAACATCTGAGGTCATCAGTCCATTAGACTTAAAATGACTTAAAACTAACTAACCTAAGGACATCACACACATCCATGCCCGAGGCAGGATTCGAAACTGCGACCGTAGCAGCCCCGTGGTTCCACACTGAAGCACCTAGAACCACTCGGTCACAGCGGCCGGTGATATAATTTCAAAATTGCCTTAAGAGGGAAAAAAAACCTTTGATTGCCTGTTTTATCCCCTGCCCTTAGAGGTGGAATTTCGAAAATTCCTTTGTTAAACGACGCCTGCAGTATAAGATCAACATCCTCAGCAAATTTCAAGCTCCTGCCTACAGAGATTTGGGCTGGGCAATGATGAGTTGTGAGTCAGTCAGTAGGGGAACTTGCCTTTAGATAGGCTCAAGAGTGAGATTCAGATGGAGGATGGAAGGATATAAACGGTGAGATTCGCTGATGACATTGCCATCGTCAGTATAATGAGTACAGAACGTGGATTGAGAGAAAACCGAAGAAAGACGAAAGTAATGCGCAGTGGCGAAAATGAGATAAACGTAGCAACGAAACTGGTCACCACGGAGTTTTCTATTTGCAGGGATTCTGCTACCTTGGAAGCAAAATAACACATGAAAAACGAAGCAAGGAGGACTTAAGAAGCAGACATGCACAGGCAAAGAGAGTATATCTGGCCGGAGGAAACCTACTGGTATCAAACGTCGGCCTTAATTTGAGAAAAAAATTCTACAAATGTACATTTGGAGCACAGCATTGTGTGGTAGGGAAACATGGACGTGGTAAAATCGGAAAAGAACCGAACCCAAGCGTCTGCGAAGAGGTGCTGCAGAAGGGTCTTGAAAATTACTTGGACTGACAGAATAACGAAGGAGGATGTTATTCGCAGAATCGGCGAGGAAACTAAAGTACTTAAACCACTGTCTAAGAGAAGGGGCAGGATGATAGGACATCTGTTAAGACATCTGGGAATAATTTCTGTGGCAGAGGAGAGTGTAGTACGTAGAGGATGGTATGCCTAGGAATACACGACGTGTTTCGGTCGGTACTTGAGCCTAGTGACTGATTTTAGAATTACATTAACAAAAGCGCACTGGAGACCGCCGCAAGCAGTTTCCGCCACTTTCTACAGTTTTTGTCGTTGTAAGGTTGTGTTCTGCACCACATTTGTAAATACAGGGTGTATCAAAAAGAATCATTAGATGTAAAAAAATATAACTATTATGTTATTTGAGATACGTGCGTGAACAACATACTGTTGGAAAGAGGAAACTCTCGAGCTTTACAAGGTTCCCTCTAGGTAGCAGCAATGTGCACCCACTTCAGTTCTAGTAAAAATGGTGTGTCGGGACAACACAAGGTGTTTTGTTTTCTACATTTTGCACAGTGCGGGTCAGTAATAACTGTTCAGCCGGCCGGAGTGGCCGTGCGGTTCTAGGCGCTACTGTCTGGAACCGGGCGACCGCTACGGTCGCAGGTTCGAATCCTGCCTCGCGCAGGGATGTGTGTGATGTCCTTAGGGTGATTAGGTTTAATTAGTTCTAAGTTCTAGGCGACTTATGACCTCAGAAGTTAAGTCGCATAGTGCTCAGAGCCAATAACTGTTCAGCCTGACTTTCGTACTAGGTATGGTGTGGATCCTCCGACAGCACAGGGCATGAACAATTCCGAGAAACAGGTTGTTTGTTTGAAGGCAAATCGCCGGACCGTCCCCGAGTGTCTTAATACAGACGTTTAACGCATCCGCTATAGTTTCACAAGGAGTTCGCAGAAATGAGTTCGCCGTGCAGGTCAGTTACTGCAAGGTCTTTGTGAAGGTGACAAAAAACAACGTGTGGAGTTCTGTAATTTCGTTCTTGGAATGATGGAGGATAGTAGTTTTCTTCCTTCATTTAAATGGAAAATTGAAACGTCATAATGTGAGAATATGGCGTACGGAACAGCCACATGAAGTAGTACAACATGAGAGGGACTCTCCAAAATTTAATTTATTTTGTGCAGTTTTACGGGAAAAGGTGTGTGGTTCATTTTTCTTCGCCGAGAACACTGTTACAGGAAGCACATATCTCGACATATTTGAGAACTTTCTTTTCCTACAGTTGGAGGCTGATTCGAACGACTTCGTTTACCAAGGATGGGACACCGCCACACTGGCATCTGGGAGCGCGGGAATTTTTAAATCAAACGATTATTGAACGATGGGTCGGTTACTCTGGCCCAAATGATTCAGCCTTACGGACCACCAAGGTTACCAGACCTGACGGTATGTGATTATTTCTTGTGCGGGTCTATAAAAGACGCTGTTTATGTGCCTCCTCTACCAACAACAATGAATGAACTGAGGCATTACATAACAGCGTCTGTGGGAGCCATAAATCAAGACATGCTCACTGAATGTGGTAACAATTTGAATATGCCATGCATCTCAAGGTGGGCATATTGAAAAGGTATGAAAAAAGAAACTTTGAGATACCCGTTCTTAAAAAGAAAAGTCATTCACATGTTTATTAGTTTCAGAAATGTAGACGTGCCAAATCGGACGATTCCTTTTGATACACTCTGTACTTCGCGTTCTGCAGATTTAATGCTGTAGAATATATTAAACCTATTTAGAACGTGTGGTTAGTTCTTCATTTACAGAACTTTATTGTGAGTATAATGCTATTTATGTAAGATGTGGACAGTTACGACTTACTTCGTCGGTCACACAGCATCTTTTATCTTGAAACAGAAGTTCTTTTAGCATGGAACACGTGACAGTTGCAAATGTAATGAGTTTCTGTAGTGTCTCAATAATATTGCGTGGGTTGAAAGTGAAGACTGGTTTTAGTTTACAATAGTTTCTACTTCAATGGGTATTTAACTTGTAACGGGATTTTGATAATACTTCTGCTTATTTTGATTTCACTTTTTCACTTACTATTTATGGTGTGTAGTATAGTAATTATGTAACAGGTAGACCGTTAAATACGGTACTGCCAAGATTTTCTCCATACATCCCTTTTAAATTTCAATCCATTGTTTGTTCTTAGGAACCGAACCACTTAGAAGACTGATGATTAAAAGAAAAAAAAAAAAAAAAAGACCAGACAAGTGCGAATATACCTCGCGTTCTGAGGGTCTGAAGACTGGCACAGTGGCTTGGCTTGGTGCAGGTCTATCTATTGGACGGCAACTTGCCTGCCCCTAACCAGCCTCAGCTATCCAGCCTCGGGAAGGGGACGTACAGTTTAACGTGAAATTCTTCTAACCACGTGTTATTTCTTGCGACTCCTCACATCGCTGACAGTTAAAAACTATCTTAAACCAAAGACTGAAAAATCCGTGGTGAAATCTGTTTGATACGAAGACCTCTCGCTCCCAGGCACGCGCTTCCGGTTATATGACTAGGCCCGGCATGTATGTTGATAGTTTATCTACAGGTTTTGGCGAATGATTTTGCGAATATCAAAATATGGGATAAATGACTGTATCTTTTTATCGCATTGACTTAGAAAGTTAAATTGTCTACACCGCCAAGGGACCACAGACATTAGTACCTGACACAAATTACAGCTTGTTATCCATATACGTTCCTCAGAGAAAAGGATTCTTAACAGTGGGGCAGAGCGACAGACAACAAAGTGATACTGTTAGGGTTCGCTTTTTTCCAACAGAGATACGGAACCCTAAAAATAAAAGATAAGTTATCTACAATCTGTATCAGAATGAAAAATGCTCCTATCATAGCACAAAAAGGGGAATAAGTCTTGGACAGGGCTAGGGATATAAGAGAAAGGAGCTAGCTTTTCGACTTATCTGGCAGCTTCAAAGATATTTAAGTCACAATATTGTGCTATATTCGCTCTTATTCGTGTGTTAGTGTTAGTAATCATTCCATGTCATATGCTACATAACATGGTACACGAAGTAATCTCTCCTCTCTTCCCAGGATTCAAGAAATTTAAGAAATTTTGTCCGCCCACCCCCCTGTCCCGGAAAAACGTTTTTGGGTATTACATTTACGCTCTTCAGCCATATGTTATAATATATTGTATACTATGGCTGGCGAATATTCTGGATTTGGGACTCAAGATCTGGGAATTCAGCCTATACATTGCAAAATGCAGGTGTGCCAACATGTTGGAGCTAACAGCTTGGAGGGTTAAATAGTAAAAAAAGTGCTAATATGCAATATGTTTTGATTTAACGTCTCTAAAGCTGTCAGATAACTCAGAAAACTAGTTTCCTTCCTTTACATTCCTAAATCTGCCAAAGACTTACACGCCTTTCCTTGTGGTATGATGGAGCATTTTTCATTTCTGGATGACAAGTTTTATTCCACCATAATTTTGACATTAGACCGCCATAACTTAACAACCGATGTAGACTTTTGTTGCCTCAGACGAGGATTCAAACGGTATAAGGTTTTTAATTGTCTTTCGGACCACGTTGCTTATTTCGTAGGAACGGATAAAGCGTTCAGAAAACAATATGACCATTAATTACATATATTTGTCTATCTTATCACAAAATTTGAACTCATACGCACAAGAATGAATCACGTAAGTGGCGTGCGTAAGAGAAACCCACAAAAAACGTGTTCTTTGCACGTAACATCCGAATGAGCTAGAGTTTTGAAAGCAAGATTTCAATGTTATCACAAAAACATATTTCTTTTTATTTATGTGAATCACTTTAAACCGCTGTCGTGCTTTCAGTTCAATTAAAAAAGAATTTTTTCATACTAGATTTACCCCGAATTTAAATCATCGTATCTTAAGAGATGAAATTATTGGATGAAAAAGAAAAAAAAGCTGTTTATGACTTGATAGATTTATGTACCTTAGTGGAAAGTTTGAATCGATTCGTACAAGTTTAAGGTATAGAAGTGGCGCGTTTCTTCAAAAAAACTCCCACATATTTGCACCTCAAATCCCAACGGTGCACATACAAATGGTACCATTAACTGAGCATGAATTTCAGCGTTGTTGACATCTTTTGCAAAAGGAATTATTGAATTCACACAATTTGCCTGGGCGCCAACTCCAGTTTGTTGATCACACTTTGTTTCATACAACTGTAATACCGTTACAGTGACACAAATGTTCGCTGGTCCACGCTAAACAAATAATTTTACCTCATGTCCTTACAAGGTGTACAACTTTGCTTCCGCCGTTTGCCGATAGGTGGCGACAACGGTAAGTATCGGTCGAAAGAAACAGATCGCAGACGTCAGGCAGTTAGGGTGGACCTCGGTCAGCATAACCTCATTCAAACATTAGTCGATTTGTGTCTGCATCATAAAGTTGTTCTTGATTGAAGATGTCAGTTTACGAGCCTAATTCTCGTCATTTGCGGGAGGTGTTACTGTTTTGTTTCAGTATGAAGAAAACAGCGGCTGAGTCTCATCGACTGCTGTAAAGTACGTATGGTAAGGACGCTATTAGTGAAAGAACGTGTCGTGAGTGGTTTCAACGCTTCAAGAACGGTGATTTTAACGTCATAGTCCGGCAAAGCGGTGGAAGGGAGAATGTTTCGAAGATGCATAATTGGAGATATTTCTGAGTAAAGGCTCTCGTCAAACTCAAGAAGAATTTGCACTATTAGTGGGAGTGACACAGCAAGCCATTTCAAAACGTCTCAAGGCTATGGGCATGATTCAGAAAGAAGGAACTTGGGTTTCTTGTGAGCTGAAACCAAGAGATGATAATGAAATCCAGACCTTAAGCTGTCGACAGGTGTTGATATACATCAACGGGGACAGTAGAAAATGTGAGCCCCGACCGGGACTCGAACCTAAGATCTCCTGCTTACATGGCAGTCGCTCTATCCATCTGCGCCACCGAGGGCACAGAGGATAGTGCGACTGCAGGGATTTATCCCTTGCATGCTCCAAGTGAGACCCACATTCCCAACTTAATGTCAACACGCTACATTCCGTTGGACGGCGTTTGTGCGTCAGTGAACAGTTGCTTCAGAGGCAAAAACAGAAGGGATTTCTGCATCGCATTGTGACCGGGGACGAAAAATGGGTTCATTATGATAACACAAACGCAAAGAATCATGGAGATATCGAACCCATGCTTCCACGTCGACAGCCAAACCGAATATTCACGGCTCCCTTGCTCTGCATTTGGAGGGACCAGCTCGGCGTCGTGTACTATGAGGTGTTAAAACCAAGTGAACCAATCACAGGTGCTCGTTATCGAACGCAGTTAATGCTTCTGAGTACAGCATTAAAAGACAAACGGCCGCAATACAGCGAGAGGCACGATAGAGTGATTTTGCAGCACGACAACGCTCGACCCCACATTGCAAAAGAGGTGAAAACGTACTTGGAAACATTAAAATGGGAAGTCCTACCCCACCCACCGTATTCTCCAGACATTGATTTCTCTGGCTATCACCTGTTTAGATCAATGGCTCATGGCCTGCCTGACCAACACTTCCCATCTCATGTAGAAGTCACAAATTGGATTGATTTGTGGATCGCTTCAAAAAATGAACAATTTTCTCGGCGCGGGATTCGTGCACTGTCTGAAAGATGGTGGAAAGTAGTGGCCAGAGATGGAAAGTACTTTGAATGATACGTGTGTTGCCAATTTGTTTCATTAAACCCTAAAATGTTGGGGAAAAACGGAGAAAGCAAAGTTGTACACCTTGTAGGTCAAATAGAATCCATAGTCAACGCCATAGAGGGTCTTAACGCCCTCATGCGACTAGTGCCTGAGACGACATACACGTCCGCTCGATCCTGGAGGATCCCGTACCTTGAGTCAGGAAATGGGCTTCTTTAAGCATCCAGGCCGATGATACAACGACGTCTGGAGAACCAGCAGTTGTAACCACGGCAACCATTGTTGCGGCTTCCGTTGTCACGGCAACAAAGGGAGATATGCCGACAGACGCTCTCAACGCCGAGGCGAGACACCAGAGTCCCACCGCGTTGTCAATGTGTGAACGCTTCGAGGAACCTTGCTAGGTTGCATTCGTTATGTGAGACGGGCAGTCAACTTATTGGTGTTGCTGGACACACAGTACTACCACTTCTGGTTCATACAGCCGATAATTTGGACTGCAGGCGTTACGTTCTTGACATATTAAGGCAGGCTGTATGATATCCGTGCTGTCGTGACCCTTCTTGACACAGGATTTGTCGGACTATTTGTCGGATCTCCAGACCTGTCACGCACTGGAAACATTTAGTGATGAGTTAAAGAGTGCACGCTACCGCAAACCAGCCGCTACCAAAGATGAAATCTGCCACTGAGCTGAGAGAATGGAATGCCGGTATCTGTTTCGTAATTGCCGCAAAGTAAGAGCAGCTGTTTCCGCCGGCAGAGGGACATTGTATACCACCAGATAAGCTAAAAAATTAATCATATAGTCTGTGTCCTATCCTCTACATGCACAATGAGTAACACTACGTTATTTGATATGCTTCCCAGTGCTACACTTCTGAATGTCCACCACTGTATGTAGTTGGACCGCACGTTAAATAAACATGTCGCGAGGAACACGCTCGAAAACAATATACAGCAAATGTATTCTTACGGTAGGATTGTCTTCTATTTTATCCCCTTTTCATAGTTTGTTAAGTCGATTAAACGTCTTCACTTTTTAGTCATGATCTCCGAACGAGATTACGTAGTTGTTGAGACCCTGGTCAGCATTAGAGAGAAAGGCGGCTCAATCCCAGTGGGGCCATCGAGATTGAAATTCGAAATCGCTTAAGGAAAACATTAAATGGTTCCCTGTAAAAGGTCACGGCTACTTTTCTCCTCCAGCCTTTCCAATTTCGACCTTACGTTGCGTGACTTGTGACTCCAGGACATTAAAACTAATCTTCCTTTCCTTTCTTCGTTCACCTGAGGTCGGTTCTCCTGCTGGTGATCCATATGCAAGTGAACACATAAAGTCTGAAGTGCTATCACAGCAAACACTCAGCGTTTGCAGCGTCTTTCTGCAACGAGTTTTTATTTGTATTTTGCCATTTACATTTTGCTTTGTTATCTGTGCCAACGGCCTTGGTAACACAATTTCCCGTCAGATCACCGAAGTTTAGCGTTGACGGGCATGGCTAGAACTTGGATGGGTCACTGTCCAGGTCTGCTGAGTGCTGTTGGGAAGCTTGGTGCACTCAGACTTCGTGAGGCTAATTGAGAAGTTACTTGATTGAGAAGCAACGGTACAGGTCATGAAAAGTTACAACGGTCCGGAGACCAATGTGCTGACCACAAGCCCCTTCTCATCCGCATCCTGTGACGCATAAGTGTTGAGTGTGACACGGCCGCCGGTAGGTGCCGTTCGGCTTTCAAGGCCCTTTCAGACTTTTTATCATTATCTGTACCGCGGTATTTGCGTGTATGTGTTTCGGAGGGACTACTGATCGTCCATAAACATGTATTTCAGAAAACTACACTTCCTTCACTGAGCATACCTAGCGGTGACGGGCAGTTTTGTTACCCAAGTATTCCACCAATAGTGTTCGAAGGAGAACCCATAAAGGTGGCTACGTCTAAGGTCGGGCAACTTTGGCCATGTACCCCTAAACTGGCTACGTTAATTTGTTTGATTTAGCCATTTATTAACAAATAAAAGATACAAAGTATCCACCATGTGTACACACACTCTCTTTGCTGTCTTCGAGTGTCACTTTCTTTGTATGAATGAAAAGGTCTTGGCTTTCCAGACAGTGCGATGGTCAAATGGCGCGACATAACTTTTGCCAGGGCAATACTGTCATTCCCATCATCTCGTGGTAAAGATGATGGGATGCGACATATCGAAACGTCGTGCCATTTAGACAAACTCACTCGGCTGGCTTCCCTAGAACTTCACATTAGTTCAACTCGCCAAGGAAGACAATCAAATTATATTGTTTCATACATTTCGGAATTCACGACGACGAGTCTCTTTCATTCGCATATCAGTGTTTCTAGGCGTACCTGTGACTGTCAGTGAGACCATTTACTTCATAGTCTTACGGTCGCACATCTGTATCAATTGCGCGTAATGCGTGGGAAACAATTTCGAACGCTTCGTTGACGGTAGCAGCCAGGCCGATCAAAACAACTCATTCGCGCTCTAAAACCTTTACGACGGGGGCGTACCTCAATAAATAGGTAAAATTGGTGTCTGATATGATCTTACACATATCCCTTTACACAGGGTCTTGCTGTGATTGCTCATTTCGCACCAAAAGCACTGTCTGTTTTTTCAAATCTTCAAGATCCTCACACCGTGTCCTAAATGTGACTTAGTTAATTTCTTCTTTTCTTTTTTGAATTCTCTGCAGTTTCATCTGAATGTGCAGATACGCATACCATTTCTGAGGGAACGATAGAATTTTACAGTTTACCTGCTTTAGTGTAGAATGTTAGCAAATTGTAATGAAGTATTCTGGTTCCTCGACATTTAATATTTACGCGTAATTTTATGCTTCCACTGTGCATGTATTACACCGATATCATTTGTGCTATTTTGAGTAACATCAACAGTTTCACTCCTTAGTTGTTTGTCCCGAAATGTAGATTATATTTCACTTTTTCTATAGGAACCCACAATTCTTGAAACATTTCTGGCTGATTGTAAACTTATTTTGTGTTTACTTTTTTAAATCGTCCATAATGTTTCACATCTGCATTAAAATAATCTTCCAGAAATTAAATGAGGAATTGAAAAATTAGAGAATATACTTTAAGTTGCGTCATACTGAAGCTGCTCTCAATGGGGAGACATTACACGGGTTAACGTGGTATTAATTCTAAAAAAAAAAGGCAGTTAATTTATGTATAGCTTCCTTACACATGTACGTGGTAAGTGCACACAGATTATTTCTCAATATGCAATGAAATTACATGAAACTAACGGAAAATCTGTAATCAGGGGCGAGAAGCAGAAGAAAGCCAACGTTGTGTAACGGGAGGTATCAGATTCTGAGTGCAGTTAAAGCGTTGGAAGTATTCGAACAAAACTGGAATGCTGTCTAATAAGGTTGGAGCCAATTAATCCTTCAGAGAGAATTACATATATATCCAAAGAAGAAGCGAAAACGCAACGAATAAAGCAACAAATATTTCAACCAATTGAAGAGGAAAAAAGTACTAGAGTGAGCAAGAAAGCAAATAATGTAAATCACTTTGAAAGAAAAGACCAGTACACGAATAGAACC
Organism: Schistocerca nitens; assembly: GCF_023898315.1. Classification (NCBI taxonomy): domain Eukaryota; kingdom Metazoa; phylum Arthropoda; class Insecta; order Orthoptera; family Acrididae; genus Schistocerca; species Schistocerca nitens. Next base: position 439,322,347 of record NC_064617.1, on the reverse strand, counting down.
AAACTCCAAACAGATAAGAAAAATTTTAAAGAAATAAAAACGTAGGTTGCAAAAAGATTAAACTTTTTTTTATGAAGTAAACATATATGATGAGTAACTTCTGTTGAAAAGATTGACGACTGGTTTACATCGAATGTTATTATGTACTGAAGACAAAGAGCGCAATAGAAGAGACTAGAGACTAACAAGATTTAGGATTACGACTGTATTTTGACGAATTAAACAAATATGATGAGTAACTTCAGTTGAAATAACTGACGAGTGGTGTACATCGAATGTCAGCATGTACTGGAGACAAACAGCGCAGTCCAAGTGACGAACAAGATTCAAGGGGAATTAATCTGGGATTACGACTATATTTTGACAGGGATTATATGATCTGAACCCAAACAAACTGGCAGCAATCGATTATGGGCAGTTTCCAAGTTAATGGAAATTATAGAAGCTACATTTTTTCAAGTAGTGTACAAAATTAAAGATACACGATACTTACCAAAAAAATTCCAGAATAGCATTATAATACCGCTGATGAGAAAAGTTTAGTAGAGAGCCTACAGAACAATTGGATGAACAGGCTAACAACTTGGCCGTTGGCCGCTGAATTGCTGGGTGTAATAACAAATCGAAAACTAGAAAGAGAAATGGGATACGCACTGGAAATAAACCTCGGCTCGTAAAAGTAACTTTGTCGGAGAAGGAATTACGATCTTGCATTGGAATACAGAAGGAAACAATACTTCTCTAGTAATATATTCGAAATCCTGCAGAGAATAGGAACAGAGACAAGAAAGACTATCTCCGTTGACTGACAGAAAACAATATTCTTTTGAATGTGGAAGCACCTTCAGAACTTTAAATTTGCTTATAATATTTTCTGGATGTAGAAATTCCATTAAATACCCGTTACTGCTCTGCTCCTTTGGTGGCAGCGTTTAGGTTACCTGTAGAAGAAATAGTATCGACAATATAGATCTGAAACGAGACCGCGGCTATGTGTCTGTGAGCCCAGCACAGCAGGAGCAGCAGCAGCAATAGCAACACCAACAACGACGACAACCACAACAACAATAGGAGAACTTGTAAGAATTCGTGGTCATTTTGACAGAAGTTTACTCTTTACTATTTGAACAAGTTCTGTGAAAGGAATAAATTGTTTAGGAATTTATAAGAGATTACGGAAAAGTCGTATCCTTACTTCGTGTCTAGAATGTTTCATTAAACAAATGCAAAATGGTTTGAAACGAAAGCATGTTAATCATGTTTTCCATATGGGCCGAGCGTAATTGGTGCATTTTTCAACGTGTAACGAACTGTAAGAAATCTGCTTTAAAATAATTCTTGATTTGAGTATACACACATGTCAACAAAGGTGCTCAATCACTCTCTCCGCATCTAAAATGAAACGTAATAGATTTTATTTTCAACTTAGTGTAACACGTAGTTTTTAACGGAATGCGAGTTCTCTAATGCAGTCAGTCAATAATAACAGCATTTGCCATTTGTCTATGAATAGATCGGAAAGAAAAGGCAACCATACATTGAAGGCACTTCATGTGGTTGCCTTAATCTTAGTATGAACGCTGCGTCATAAAATTTCTTATGAAAAACATACTGAAATGTTACTTGGGTCATCTGGGATGATATTAGAATAGATAGCGATATAGCAAAGCTTCTTGTAGTCAGTGAAGTACAGCTGACAAGTATATGTTATGAAATAAATTGTTTTAGAGTATAGGCAACCTTATGTTATTGCTGCTCTACTTCAGTACTTCTGAGCTTACTCTCTTATGAAACCTAGTTCCATACGAGATAGTCTGAAACCCAATTATCCTGGGTTCTAACATACAGACTTAATCTTTGTGCCAATTCACTTGATGAAATAACCAATGAGAGAATATCTGGAATGAACTTAACTGGTATTTTGACGCCTATCCACATACATTAGTGAATATTTTCTCCATTATAAAAATTCAGGAGTGTACGTTACCAGAAAATATTTGACGTACATGGGTACACATGTACTCAGTAATCTGGCGAACCATACAAAACGTCTTGAGGCTAATACGATGGAATTTGAGATTGTATTAAAGCAATCATCATTTGGGATCTTCTTCTACAACTCAGAAGTATTACTACGTAGGAAATTTTAAATTTGATGTATTACATCTCAATCAAAATAACATTGTGTAATGTCATTTATGAAGTCATTCTGTTTTACTGTACTGAAATAAAATTTACATCTTAGAAGTCTTTCCTGCATCTCAAAAATCTTTTGTTTGAGAATCAATGGGTATCATTCACTTTGCCTTATAAATGAAAGCATCTCCTCTGTGACGAATGCTTTCATATAGTTGTCATAGTGATATTCATAGAGGACAGGTATTCACTGGTACGACTAAGGAAAGCAAGATCTCAAGTCTTACATTTACTCATCACATTGGATGGATAACTGCTTCTAGAACGAATAACAAGTATCATTCGATATTGACATATATGTTTACGTCGACGAATTACAGAAATGATTAACTTCTCGTGGTCGGGGTTCACAGTGATGTAGAATTTTTTTAAAGAACATCATATTCGCCGTTGGTGTAGAAATGATTTATTTCCAATTGCAGTTTCGATCTTTCGGCTATTTTCAATTGGTACTGCAAAACATTTTGCTTCAGCACGTGTCTGCCTTTAAAATACTCCGACATGTGTACAGAAAGTACAGAATGGGTTTTTAGAATATGTAACAAAAGTGGGTGGTACATGGGGAAAAAGTAGCAAATTAGACTATTTTAGTTTGTTGTTGACGTTTGGGTTGCCGGGCTCTAGCCAGTTATACATAACATATCTCTGCTTGAAAGCTGAGGTGCAGACTGACCCCGACAGAGAGGAGCATGTAGAATTACCGTCACCGAAAAAGATGAGGACCTAACCATTATCCTGTTCTGACGGGTTTATGGGAGGCTGGCGAGATGGGGCGTTGCGACTAGCAGTTCAGCTGTTCAAAGGGGTGTTTTTGATACATGGCAATGTCCCTCAGTTCATGCTGCTTCCCTGCGCTATAGAACTTTGCATACCCCCCCCCCCCCCCCGTCATCCTTCACGACAGATCACACCCAGTGACTGATTTCCTATTCTTTCTTGGATGAAGAAATCATAGTTTGGAAAGATTTTCCAGAATAAAGACGAGGTTTTCTTGCGCAGATGAAAAATTTCCTGAACACCCAAAAGGCTGATTTCTACCACTAACGTCTCCGCTAAGTTATCCACAATTCGGAGAAAAAGGCCACGTTTATGGGTGAATGTATAGAGCCAGTAACAGACCACTAATGTGTACCATTCACGTTAGTAATTTCGGCCAACGATGAACATCTTCAGGCCTGATTCCGATATTAATAATCCGAATGATAAATATTTGTTATTCGATACTGGATTTATAACCAAATAAATACTTTCTGGAAAACTATAATACCTTATTGTCATGGTGTACTTACTGCTTTCATGATCACAGCTCGAATTTTTCCGACATGGTAGTTAATACTTTTACGACTACGCTTCAAAAACACCAACACTAAAGACGATAATAAGCCTCTTCAGTATGTTACGAGTATAATGAGAAAACTTAGACTGGAATGTTGTAGACTAATTTTTGCATCTCTTTACACACATCCTCCTGGCGTTAGCTGTGCCCTACCAACACGGACACTAAGTCAATTATAATATATCTTGTTCGATTGGTTATGAGCCAGGGAAGACATGTATGCTCTATGGCACTTTCTTTTCTTCGGCAGCCGTGCTACAGCACTTGACTAAACGGTCCCTCAATTATTTAAGGCCGTGTCATTTATTCAACAAGTTCTTTCCGGAAGTGCGAGCCACCTGAAAAATTCAGTGGACTCTGGCGTTTCCTCTAGAGGTGCGTCGTGAGGCTTGACGCGATACGTGATATGAAGGTGAGCAGGAGAGCAGACAGTCAAATGTTGCAGCCAAGGCAAACACTGGTAGCACGTATGTATAATTTTTTTGCAGAAGCTTGTTGAGGGATAGTTATTTTCAAAGATATTTTCTTTGATAGTATCTCTAAGCAGGGGTTGCATTTCTGCTTTTTCTTGGCTGATATACCGTGAATAGTGACACCATTGCGATCCGACTGCACGTTCTTATAGTCTAGTGACAATTTCACTGCCGTGACGTACGTCAGCGATGGCCGGTCTTAACATATGTGATGAGCGTCTTACCAGGTTCTCCTAAAAAACCGGAGGAGCTGAAACGTCTAGAAACTGAGTGAGAATGTATAAAGGGCTAGGTAATGTACGGAACACTTTTGCTCTATATAGATATCCTCCTGTCTTACTTAAGAATAAACAGCACCTACAACAAAACTGAAATTGTCAGGGTCTAATCCAGATTTAATTCCAAAATTGGTGATTTTTTAAGTGAAACAGAGGGATGTTCTAAAAAATAATGAGAGCAATTCAGATTTATCATATAGCGCAAGAAAATACGATTTCCTCAACAAAAAGGCACAATAAAAAAAGTGCAGAACAAAAATGTAACAAACATCACTTCAATACTTCGTCGACCTTGTATAAGACATGTTTCTGTTAGTCATAAATAACTTTCGCATTCATCAGTAATAAGAAGAAACTCTTGCCTTTCATCATGATGAACTACTGAGTAGGAAATAATATATATACACTACTGGCCACTAAAATTGCTACAGCAAGAAGAAATGCAGATGATAAACGGGTATTCATTGGACAAATATACAAGGTTTCCCAGCTATCTTGTCCACCCAAAATATCTCTGGAACAATAACAGCTATTGGAAAACGACTTTCACCGGTATCAATGTAGGGCTGGGGCCCATGAATGTACATATTTGGAAACATTCTAAAGCGAAAGCATATGTGTTTTTTAACACAAACTTATGTTTTTTTTAAATGGACCTCCTATATTTTTTCTTCAGCAATCCATAGCATGACAAATCACATACACAATGGCGTTGATTGCATCGCAATACTCCCATTACATCCCGAGATATTAAGACGCGAAGTTGACGCTTGAAACACCCGACATGCGCTGCTAGCGCACGTCCTGAGGCTCAGGCGTGAACCCCATGCTGCCCGTAATCGCGATGTGATTGACATGTGTAATCACACCTCCATAGTTATCAAGAGGTCCGAAACGAATAATATGGTCTGCTGCGATTACGGGCAGCATGGGGTCACGCCTGAGCTTCAGGACGTGCGCTAGCAGCGCATGTCGGGTGTTTCAAGCGTCAACTTCGAGTCTTAATATCTCGGGATGTAATGGGAATATTGCGATGCAATCAACGCCGTTGTGTATGTGCTTTGTTATGCTATGGATTGCTGAAGAAAAAATATAGAAGGTCGATTTAAAAAAACATAATTTTGTGTTAAAAAACACGTATGCTTTCGTTTTAGAATGTTTCCAAATATGTACATTCATGGGCCCCAGCCCTACATTGATACCGATGAAGGTCGTTTTCCAATAGCTGTTATTGTTCCATAGATATTTTGGGTGGACAAGATAGCTGGGACACCATGTATTATACTAGAACTGACATATGATTACATTTTCACGCAATTTGGGTGCATAGATCCTGAGAAATCAGTACCCAGAACAACCATCTCTGGCCGTAATAACGGCTTTGATACGCCTGGGCATTGAGTCAAACAGAGCTTGGATGGCGTGTACAGGTACAGCTGCCCTTGCAGCTTCAACACGATACCACAGTTCATCAAGATTAGTGACTGGTGTATTGTGACGAGCCAGGTGCTTGGCCATCATTGACCAGACGTTTTCATTTGGTGAGTGATCTGGAGAATATGCTGGACAGGGCAGCCGTCGAACATTTTCTGTATCCAGAAAGGCCGGTACGGGACATGCAACATGCGGTAGTGCATTATCCTGCTGAAATGTATGGTTTCGCAGGGATCGAATGAAGGGTAGAGCCACGGGTCGTAACATATCTGAAATGTAACGTCCACTGTTCAAAGTGACGTCAATACGAACAAGAGGTGACCGAGACGTGTAACGAATGGCACCCCGTATCATCACGCCGGGTGATACGCCAGTATGGCGATGACGAATACACGCATCCAATGTGCGTTCACCGCGATGTCGCCAAACACGGATGCGACTATCATGATGCTGTAAACCTGGATTAATCCGAAGAAATGACATTCTGCCATTCGTGCACCCAGGTTCGTTATTGAGTAGGGTAAGCGCAGCCATGGTAGCCGAGCTGATACTCCATGCTGCTGCAAACGTCGTCGAACTGTTCGTGCAGATGGTTGTTCTCTTGCAAACGTCCCCATCTGTTGACTCAGGGATCGAGACGTGGCTGCACGATCCGTTACCGCCTTGCGGATAAGATGCCTATCATCTCGACTGCTAGTGATACGAAGCCGTTGGGATCCAGCACGGCGTTCCGAATTACCCTCCTGAACCCACAGATTCCATTTTCTGTTAACATTCAGTGGATCTCGACCAACGCGAGCAGCAATGTCGCGATACGATAAACCGCAATCGCGATAGGCTACAATGCGACCTTTATCAAATTCGGAAACGTGATGGTACGCATTTCTCCTCCTTACACGAGGCATCACAACAACGTTTCACAAGGCAAAGCCGGTCAACTGCTGTTTGTGTATTAAAATTCGGTTGGAAACTTTCCACATGGCCGCACGTTATAGGTGTTGCCACCGGCGCCAACCTTGTGTGGATGCTCTGAAAAGCTAATCATTTGCATATCACAGCATCTTCTTCCTGTCGGTTAAATTTCTCTTCTGTAGCACGTCATCTTCGTGGTGTAGCAAATTTAATGGCGAGGGTTATTCTAAAAGTAGGGAACGATCTGACACGAATGGAAACCACACTGAAAATCAGATGAAGTGTTGCACAGGTGTGTTGGGCAGTATATCTAGTATGCCCATCGATCGCGTTATGTCGTTCTTTTTAGTTCTGAGCACACAGAGATCACATAAAGATACCTAGAACAATACTGTCTCCCGCGAAGTAGGACTGCCAACCATTCTCAGTGACCAACACCACATCACAAAGTCAATCACTTCAAGTGTGTGGATTAAATCCGCAGAATCCATGGTGAATTATTTGTTGCATTCGAACGAGTGGACAGGCAAAAACCATGTTTTTGCGCCGGATGGAAAAACCGAAAATTTTGTATATACCAAAGCCTTTGAATAAGCTTACTCCGTTTAATTAGAAAACAACTGAAAACGTGTTGCACCTCATTGGGGGTATTAGCTAGTTTTTTATATAAATTTTTTCCAGAATGTTTGTTTACGACAGATCAGCGTGGACTTGCGTCAGTTCTAAGTTACATAATCTTGTGAGGTGTTCATCTTCTCCAAAATTTGCTCTCTCTCTCTCCGTTCGTGCATGTGTGTGTGTGTGTGTGTGTGTGTGTGTGTGTGTGTGTGTGTGTGTGTGTGTGTGTGTGTGCTTCCATGTATGCCTGTGTTTGACGGTCACTGTTTTCCAGAGCTGCTTGTGAGTGTAAACTACATCGTCCGCTTTCATACCGATACAGAGTCTCGTCGCATTTGATCAGGCGATACGCGATTCCTGAACGCAATAAACTGATAAATGGGCGCGCAACTGAAGCAATTAACAGGACGTAGGTAGCCATTAAACGGGGCGGCGCTGCTGGATTAGAAAGGACAGCGTGTAGGAGCCGGGACAGAGTTTGTACAGCACTGCACGTAATTCCCGCGGACATGGGTGTGGGCGATGCCAGAGAACTCCGGCCGACACGCACTGCGGCACACACGACGGCTGAGTCGGCTGCACTGGCTACCACCCACTACGTGGGGGAGGCTGGAGCCGCCACTCTCCTGTGACGTGCTATACTGGCCACCCAGCTCTGTGGCACACGTATGCACTGCCGACCATTAAAACCGCAACACTATAAAGGCGGCACCGGCAAACATGAAACTGGAATGAACTGCACCACGCGCATGTGTATACATATCATTAACATGCCAACGCAAATCCACATAGTAGCAATAGCACATCTACGAACTGTATACGGTGATAAGCCGAAATATTACCACCACTGCCCACTACAAAACTGAATGCCACCTTGGTTGAGTGCTCTTCTGGAATGACACCAGATTCACTTTGTAGTGATTCTGGACATACCCTCGTTTTGTGACATATGTGAACACGCAATGCACCAACGAACATTGTCGAACATGGTCGTTTCGGCAGTCCAGGTGTTACGCTGTTGGGAAGAGTGGTGTTGCTTGGACCTAATGTCTTCCAAATCTTTGAGAACCGTACAGGGTTATTTTAACAATGTACTTCATCCCTATATGCCTCTTTTCAAGGTTTCGTTCTGCTCAGACTTCATTTTAATGAATGACATTGCGCGATAGTATCGAACAGCGCTGAAAGAGACGAGAGGATGTACGGCGAATGTCTAGCTCTACTGACTTAAATCACCGAACACTTATCGGATTCGGGGGGAAGATGTGTCGCAGCACGTCCACATGCACCATCGAGCTTTCAGCAGTTGTCAACTGCGCTGATGGAGGAATGGAACTCTCTACTGCAAGCGTTGCTTACCAACATACGGCCAGGGTGGAGGCACACTGCAGAGCATGCATTGCCGTCCATAGTCACTACACACGCTATTTTCGGACTATTTTGCGTCTTTTGTAACAGTTCTTTCCATGTATGGTGTAAGTGTCACCTAGCTATCTTACCTAGCATTGAAAGATAAGGCGACAGTTACTTTTGAGCTGAAGTTTTGCTGACCATTGTACGTAAGCGGAGCACAGACGAATATAGAGATAGTCTAGAATCAATACGAACCTCAAGTGAGGAAACTCACTAACCGATTTCGACAAAGACCATTTATTTATGGCACAATGCTTGGGAACTAAAGATGAGGAGTCTGTTCCCGAATTGGTACAGAAGACCAGATCCTTCTAATGAGTGGCTGATGGGTGATATAGAAAAAAAGTGAATGGCAGCTCATCTTATTTCAAAATCGATCTCTGATGGCTGTAAGGAGCAGAGGAAAATTCTCTGGTAGGCTGCTGCTATGGCGACCCACGACGCATCCTTAAAAAAAAAAAAAAGAAAAAAAAGAAAAAAAGTGAAAAAACCTTGTTAGTACATGGAACTTTTCTCATCCATGAAAACAACAGAAAATAAAGAAAGCTCCGTTTCGTTTTTTTAGTTTACTGGCTGTCATGCCGTATCAATTCAGCCATCTCAATAGTAATGCCAATTATGACGGTACGAAAGTAAACACAACACAACACCTAGTCCCCCGCAAGAAAAAATGCTTCAATCCAGCCGACAATGGAACTGGGGTCTCTTTAGCTAGCAATCCACCGCGCTTGCCACGCAGCTACTTTTTTCGTTTTCTTTAACTTGTCAAGTTTGTTTATTTGACACCACGGAGTACAAAATAATGCCGTGTATTACAAAACTTTCAGTTGTGCAAAACGTACATGTAAACTGTATTGTGACCAGAGGATAACTGATTACAGGATTAATATTCAATAACTCACTTATTACTCATTTTGTCTCCATGGATAATCATAATCATCTCATGGTACATCAAGACTTCGGGCTCCTCCTTGCTATAATGATTGTCGCCCAGGTGAAGATTCAGTCTGGTGAAATTCCCAAGCTTTTCGAGGATGATGAGAGGTTGGCTCTGTAGAACAGTACATCAACGAAGAAAAAACTTTCATCACGTTTCCATGATTCATTTGAAAACCTCAAATTTCAGAAGCTCATTCAAAAGCTCAATAAGCGTTTACATACTTTCGAGTGAGTTGTTACTTCTTATGTTTTGAATGTCGTCAGCGATCATGTAAGCTGCAGTCTTCAGCCACCATATGGTATGAATGTATCGCATGGTGACCCAGGCATCACTCTCCTTCCAATAGCTCTGTGCTCCCATCACTCTCACCAGTTGGATTATAAGCAGTCCATTAGCTCAGTTCTCCCCACCACTCTCATGGATGAGATTGCGAGGTAGCACGCTGCTCCTCACCACTGACACGGATGAGATCACATGGAGCAGATCGTACAGCAACTTGAGTTGTCACATTGTGCTCTTGGCACAGTTAAACAGCTTCCAACTCAATTTTCTGACTCAACCCCTCTCTATCCTAATTCAGATTTTTATAAAAATAACAGTATGTGTAAAAGATAATTATTTTAACACATATGATAGTCCATGTATACAGGTTGTTTCAGGAGGAATGCTCAATATTCAGGGATATTGACAGGAATGACAATTTGAAGTAAAAAACTAAATATGGACATATGCCCTACTCCAAAGTGGTTCTGAGACACAACTCATTTACAATTACATTTGTATGTTTTTCTTCAATAACTCGGAATTCGTGGCCTGTAGCGAAAAACTGTTGCAGTACAAAAACTAAACTACATTATATTTCCTGTAAAAAGGTCCTATTCATTTTTTCTCTATGCTATTGTATATTGTCAGTTACAGTTTAGTCGCTGGATATTTTAGAGAGTAAGTCATCAGTACGATGTTGTTAACTCATTCCAGGTACGAATTTCTTTGTTTGTGGATTTCGTGGGAAATATATGTATGAGAGTGTGACTATAGGCTGCATTATGGTTAGGTGCAAGCTGAAATACAGTTACATTTGAAGATGAAACTACACAGATGAATTTCAGGGCGAAGGGGCAGAGTATTTATGTGTTACTAGCATTATTTGTATACTCCTAAATCGAAACGAATTTTAAAAGGTTAGTTTTGAAACAGGCTACCGCTCCTACTTTCGGGGGTCTCTGGAGGACGCAGATTAGGCAAATTTTGTTAAAGGATTTGATATTTCCGAAAGTATATTCGATATGTTAGTCTTCATTATTGTTGGATGTCAGTAGTGTCGCGATAATAAGTCAAAGCGTTTGTATTCCACTACTCCACATCTTCATCTGTCACTTCTTTGCTGTCTTAGGACAATGGAGTCTATATTTACAGAACTGGAGGGCATGCTTGGCTTGAGTGTCCACGTTCGTTAGAAGAAAGACATGGATGTCGATATTCTGAAATATATGGCGGATTTCGTCAAAATGAGTTGAAAGTGACGGCCAACTATGTTTTACAGTAACAGTACAGACGTAGTGGTAGAACCTGTGGCAGCATGAGTAAACAAGTTCGTAGCTCCTAAAGCACAGGCTTTGGAGCTCATTTGCTCTGCTTTTTCCCACCTTTTATCCGCATCATTATCCTGTCATATCTTATTCACACGTTTTGCAGACCAAGTTCGGATATCATATTATTCCAAATTGTTATCTTTCAGCAATGAAATCCTCGCGCATTGTCAGACTTGTCTTCGCGAGTACCTTAAACAATACGTTTTAGTCTTTTTCATATATGAGGCAAACATCGTGATTGTGGGTCTAGATTTAGCAGGTCATAACGTCCAACACCCTAATCTATAACTTCTGAATGTAGAAAGTGCTGCACGTACATTTGTTTTAACTCTAGGCTTTTACAATTTACAATGTTTGTGTTAACAGGAAATATTTTAATTTTTCCAGCATTCTTTTCAATACAGAAAAGAAAATTGAGTCTCAGGCTGTATCCAGCCCATCAGTCTCGTCAGGTTCTGGACCAAGTCCGGATTTACATTCTTTTGTGATTCCATCACCCCAAAGTGCCTTTTATTTACAGCAACCAATAAGTCAATGTTTTGTGATATAAAGCTGCTCACATTAAATAAAAGTATGGCTTTAGATGTACAGCTTTTAAAAGTGATTTGCAGAGAATACCATCCTTTCTCTATAGTTCAAGACACAGACTTTTTAAAAAAATATTTATATTATATGCTTTGCACCAATTTTAATTTAACATTCTCAAACTCTCAAAACCCTAGTTTGTATTATGGGTTATTTAATAAAATTGAAAATGTATTGGCCACCGCAAAGTCCTTATGTCCGATACGTGGACGAGTGTAAATAACATTACTTTCTATGCTCTGACTACTCATTTCATAGATGAGAAGGGCGAACTGAAGTCATATCTTTTACAGTGTTCACAATTCGAAGACAGACGCACTGCAGAAAACATCTCAAACTGGGTAAAGTCTCTTTCTTATTGCCAAATATAATATCAATTTTAAAATCACCCCCATAATAACAGACACTGAGTCAATGAGTCAAATATGAGATTAACTGCAATGCTTCCTAAACTTCAACACATCCCATCCTTTGCACGATCTTTAAACCTCACTGTGGAACACGCATTTCAGAAGTTCTTACAGAAATCCGTTGACTAGGTCAAAAAATTATCTTTTTAAGGAATGCTCAAATGCAAGAAAATTTAAAAAATGAGCGACTGAAACTGAAACAAGTTGTCCCAACCATATGGAACCCTACTTATGAAATGTTGCAAAGACTTATTTTAAATAAATATCGCATAATTTCTTACCTCGCTATTTTAGGTGGAAAATCGATCATATGAAACTTAAAAGATACAGACTGTGAGATAATGTAACAGGCTTTACAGATTTTGAAAGATTTTGATGAGTAACCAAAGAGGTGTCTTCACGGAAAAGTCTCCCATTCAAAAACGAAAACCTTGCCAATATTAGTGGAAGGCAACTAAAATCTTTTAAACACAAAACTAAAGAATGTCCTCAAGAAACAAAGTCACTGGTTTATAATTTCCTTAAATGGTTTTTAGACTGGGTTCGGTAATCTCCAGGAACGAATTGATTAGTCACGAAAAGTTACTGGGCCCCTGATTCAAAAGGCAAGGATTTTCAGCAGACCAAACATTTCAGGACACCTGTATGAAGGCTATTGCTTAAGCGAAAGAGGTGCTTGTTCAAAAAGGAAAAAAAAAACAGCTCGTTTCTCAATCAGTTACCAGCTTAATGCATGAGACTTCTTCAACCTGGAAGGAGTTTGACGAAATTGTTGATCAGTTTCAAGCAAGTCACAACCCAGAAAGTGTGGCAATTGTAGACTTGGACAAATATTTCGCGGAGGGATATTTTCCTAGAAACATCTATCCCTTAAACTGGAGGGAAACAAGAAAATTGCTGTGGGAAACTCTGCATTAATTGCTTCTAAATGTGTTACGTACCACAGCAGCTTCACTGCCCTGGAAACGAATATTTTAAAAAGCAGGACGAATGTGCACTGAGAAGAGAAACAGACTCCCAGCGACTAAAATGGGTCATGTTTTCTTTTCATAAATGACAATGTTGATTAATTTTCACTTTTTTTTTTTTTTTTGGTCATCAGTCTACTGACTGGTTTGATGCGGCCCGCCACGAATTCCTTTCCTGTGCTAACCTCTTCATCTCAGAGTAGCACTTGCAACCTACGTCCTCAATTATTTGCTTGACGTATTCCAATCTCTGTCTTGCTCTACAGTTTTTGCCCTCTACAGCTCCCTCTAGTACCATGGAAGTCATTCCCTCATGTCTTAGCAGATGTCCTATCATCCTGTCCCTTCTTATCAGTGTTTCCCACATATTCCTTTCCTCTCCGATTCTGCATAGAACGTCCTTATTCCTTACCTTATCAGTCCACCTAATTTTCAACATTCGTCTATAACACCACATCTCAAATGCTTCGATTCTCTTCTGTTCCGGTTTTCCCACAGTCCATGTTTCACTACCATACAATGCTGTACTCCAGATGTACATCCTCAGAATTTTCTTCCTCAAATTAAGGCCGGTATTTGATATTAGTAGACTTCTCTTGGCCAGAAATGCCTTTTTTGCCATAGCGAGTCTGCTTTTGATGTCCTCCTTGCTCCGTCCGTCATTGGTTATTTTACTGCCTAGGTAGCAGAATTGCTTAACTTCATCTACTTCGTGACCACCAATCCCGACGTTAAGTTTCTCGCTGTTCTCATTCCTACGACTTCTCATTACGTTCGTCTTTCTCCTCTTTACTCTCAAACCATACTGTGTACACATTAAACTGTTCATTCCGTTCAGCAGATCATTTAATTCTTCTTCACTTTCACTCAGGAAAGCAATGTCATCAGCGAATCGTATCATTGATATCCTTTCCCCTTGTAGTTTAATTCCACTCCTGAACCTTTCTTTTATTTCCATCATTGCTTCCTCAATGTACAGATTGAAGAGTAGGGGAGAAAGGCTACAGCCTTGTCTTACACCCTTCTTAATACGAGCACTTCGTTCTTGATCGTCCACTCTTATTATTCCCTCTTGGTTGTTGTACATATTGTATATGACCCGTCTCTCCCTATAGCTTACCCCTACTTTTTTCAGAGTCTCGAACAGCTTGCACCATTTTATATTGTCGAACGCTTTTTCCAGGTCGACAAATCCTATGAAAGTGTCTTGATTTTTCTTTAGCCTTGCTTCCATTATTAGCCGTAACGTCAGAATTGCCTCTCTCGTCCCTTTACTTTTCCTAAAGCCAAACTGATCGTCAACTAGCGCATTCTCAATTTTCTTTTCCATTCCTCTGTATATTATTCTTGTAAGCAGCTTCGATGCATGAGCTGTTAAGCTGATTGTGCGATAATTCTCGCACTTGTCAGCTCTTGCCGTCTTCGGAATTGTGTGGATGATGCTTTTCCGAAAGTCAGATGGTATGTCGCCAGACTCATATATTCTACACACCAACGTGAATAGTCGTTTTGTTGCCACTTCCCCCAATGATTTTAGAAATTCTGATGGAATGTTATCTATCCCTTCTCCCTTATTTGACCGTAAGTCCTCCAAAGCTCTTTTAAATTCCGATTCTAATACTGGATTTCCTCTCTCTTCTAAATCGACTCCTGCTTCTTCTTCTATCACATCAGACAAATCTTCACCCTCATAGAGGCTTTCAATGTACTCTTTACACCTATCTGCTCTCTCCTCTGCATTTAACAGTGGAATTCCCGTTGCACTCTTAATGTTACCACCGTTCACTTATTGGGTACATATCTGGTAATACTAACTGTAAATGACAACTGCAGATATAATTTAATTACAGTTATGTTATAATTTTTGTATTGTATTTTTTTCAATAAAAATATCAAAATATAACAAGAATCAGACTTCATTCTTAAAATTCTTACATTTGATGAAAAATATTTAGGATTTTCCTGTAATATTTTTTGTTGCTACGGCAGACGATATTTAAATCTTTTATATCTATATATTACTAGAGTCATAACACAAAATTATTACTCCTCTTTGAAAATAGGACCAAATCAGATAAAAAAACAGGTTTAGAGACCTGAATTAAAAAAGGCAATGTGCCTTCCTTTTACTTATTTTGTAAGTGAGTGGTGAGTAATGACAAAAGTTAGCTCATTCCAGTGAATGACCAGTTCTGATCCGATCTCTGAAAAAAAAAAGTTACGCTCATTTCTATTGGGAACGAGCACTTCAGGAATGGCGAATCTGGTTGGCTGACTGAGGGCCACTGTCTTTAGAATCTATGAAATGTGGCTAAAGGACAGCGAAACTACGAGCACATGAAGAGGTTTTGGCCGTCTATATCTCATCACAGACAGTGAAGGTCTGTTGGGTACCTTTCGGCTCTGTAAAGGTCTTTCCTTTTTTTCTTAAACAGTCTTCTGATTGGTTTGATATGGCACGCCACGAAATCCTCTCCTGTGCCAATCTTTTCGTCTCAGAGTAGCAATTGCAACCTACATCCTCTACATCTACATCTACGTGATTTCTCTGCTATTCACAATAAAGTGCCTGGCAGACGGATCATGAACCTTCAAGCTGTCAATTATTTGGTGGACGCATTCCACTCTCTGTATTCCTCTACAGTTTCTACCCTCTACAGCTCCATTTAGTTCCATGGACGTTTTTCTCTGATGGCTTAACAGACGTTCTATCAATCTATGCCTTCTTCTTGTCACTATTTTCCATATATTACTTAGCTTGCCGATTTCATAGAGAACGTACTCGTTCCTTACGATATCAGTCCACCTAATTTTCAACATGCTTCTGTAGCACCACATCTCAAATGATTCGATTCTCTTCTGTTACGATTTTTCCACAGTCCATGTTTCATTAGCATACAATACTGTGCTCCAAAAGTACATTCTCAGAAATTTCTTCCTCAAATTAAGAACTATGTTTGATACTAGTAGAATTGTCTTACGCAGAAATGTTCTTTTTTCTATTGCTAGTCTCCTGTTTATGTCCTCCTTGCTCCATCTGTCTTGGGTTATGTTGCTACCTAGATAGACATCGTTAACATCATCTACTTCGTGACCACCAATTATGATGTTAAACTTCTCGCTGTTCTCATTTCTGCTACTTTTCATTACTTTCGTCTTCCTTTGATTTACTCTCAATCCCTATTCTGTGTTTATTAGACTTCATTCCAGTCAACAGATCTTGTAATTCTTCATTTTCACTGATGACAGCAATGCCATTAGCGAATTTTGCACTGATATTCATTAACTTTGAATTTTAACTACAACGTTGAACCTTTCTTTTATTTCCACCACAGCTTCTTTGATGCATAGACTGAACAGCGAAGACATAAGACTGCGTCCCGGTCTTACACCCTCTATAATCCGAGCACTCGTTCTTACTCTTCCACGCCTATTGTTCCCTCTCGGTTCTTGTTCTTATTATGTATTACCCGTCTTTCCCTACAGCTTACCCTAGTTTTCTCAGAATTTCCGACATCTTACGTTTTACATTGTATAAAGCTTTTTCCAGGTCGATAGATCGTATAAACATGTCTTGGTTTGTCTTCAGTAGTGTTTCCATTATCAATGGCAACGTCCAAACTGACTCTCTGGTACCTTTACCTTTCCTAAAGCCAAATTGATGATTATCTGACAGTTCCACAATTTTCTTTTCCATTCTTCTGTAGATTATTCTTGTCAGCAGCTTGGATGTATGAGCTGGTAAACTGATTTTGCGATAATTCTCGCAACTATCGTCTCCTGTTATTTTAGGAATTATGTCTATAATGTTTGTCCGAAAATCTGATGGTATATCGACAGTCTCATACATACTACACCTAAGTTAATAATTGTTTTGCTGCCGCTTCCCCCAATGATTTTATAAATTCTTATGGCCTGTTATCTGTTCCTTGTGAATTATTCGACTTTAATTCTTCAAAAGTTCTTATAAATTTTGATTCTAATAATGGATCCCCTATCTCTTTCCTGTCGACGCATGTCTCCTGTTCTATCACGTTATCAGATAAGTGCTCCTCACAAACGCCATCAGTATACTCTTCCCACATATCTCTCCTTTGCATTTAACAGTGGAATTCCCATTGCACTCTTAATGTTACCACACTTGCTTTTAATTTCACCGAAAGTTTTTTGGACTGTTTTATGTGCTGAGTCAATCCTCCAAACTATGATTTATTTTTCGATTTCTTCACATTTTTCATGTAGCCACTTCGCCTTAGCTTCTCTGCATTTCCTATTTATTAAATTCCTAAATGACTAGTATTTCCGCATTCCTGAATTTCCCCGAACTATTTTGTACTTCTTCCTGTCGTCGATCAGCTAAAGTATTTCATCTGTTACATATAGATTCTTGGCAGTTACCTTCCTTTTACGAATGTTTGTCCCTCCAATTTCTATGAATGCCCTCTTTATAGATATCCATTCTCTTCAACTGAACTGCATACTGAGCTACTTGTTATCGCAGTATCTATAGCCTTAGAGAACTTCAAGCATATCTCTTCATTCCTTAGTACTTCCGTGTCCCACTTTTGTGCCCACTGATTCTTCCTGACTTGTCTCTTAAACTTCAGCCTGCTCTTCGTCATTACCAAATTGTGACCTGAGTCTGTGTCAACCCTTGGGTACCTCTTACAATCCTATACCTGATTTCGGAATCTCTGCCTGACCATGATGTAATCTAACTGAAATCCTGCTGTATCTCCCGGCCTTTTCCAAGTACACCTACCCCTTTTGCCATTCTTGAACAAATTATTCGTTATTGCCATCTAATATTTCCTGCAAAACTCAATTAGTCTTTCTCCTCTCTCGTTCCTAGTATTCTCCCATAACATATTCTTCTACCTCTTCCCCTACAGCCGGCCGCGGTGGTCTAGCGGTTCTAGGCGCTCAGTCCGGAACCGCGGGACTGCTACGGTCGCAGGTTCGAATCCTGCCTCGGGCATGGATGTGTGTGATGTCCTTAGGTTGGTTAGGTTTAAGCAGTTCTAAGTTCTAGGGGACTGATGACCTTAGATGTTAAGTCCCATAGTGCTCAGAGCCGTTTGAACCAATCTTCCCCTACAACTGCATTCCAATTCTCCATGACTATTAGAATTTCATCTCCCTTTACGTTCTAAATTACCTGTTCAATATCTTCATATACTTAATCTGTCTCTTCATCTCCTGCTTGCGACGTCGGCATGTACAAGAGAACTATTGCTGCCGCTGATGGTTTCCTATCGATTCTTATGAGAACAACCCCGCCACTGAACCGTTCACTGCAAATCACGCTCTGTCCTATCTTCCTATTCATAAGGAATTCTACGCCCTTTATACCATTTTATGTTGCTGTTGATATTACTCTACACTCGTCTTGCCGAAAATCCATTTCGTCTTTTCATTTCACTTTACGGACACCCACTACATCCAAATTGAACCTTAGTATTTCCATTTTCAGATTTTCTAGCTTTCCTGCCATTTGACATTTCTTGTTCCGACGCGTAGAATGTTATCCTTTCGTTGGTTATTCAATCTTTTACTCATAGAGAGCTCCGTCTTGGCAGTCCCCTCCCACAGATCAGAATGGGGCACTGTTCCGGAACCTTTTGACAATGGAGAGATCATCACGACACACTTTTAATTTCAGGTCACATATCCTGTGGCAAAACCTTACGTGTCTCTAACGCAGTGGTTTTCATTCCTTCTGCATACTCACGCCGTTTATGCTGATTCTTCCTCCTTTTCGGAGCAGTTTCCCACCCGAAGGGCAAGCGAGTGCCTTAACCACTGTCAGCTCCCACGCCGTCTTTGACAAGGCCGTTGGGATAATGAAAGTAACTTCTCCTGATTGAAGTCTTCAGCTGCCACTGCTGATGATTTTTAATCCGAGACCGAATATGTTTCGATTACTAATCAAGTTGCAACTCTTAGACCATGTGTGCATTGTAAAAGAAAATCTGTGGCAGTGCTGAATCATGCATATGTGTTTCACTGCGCACCGTTCAGGGACATTCTATGTCTTCATCTGCATCTACACACATACTACGAAAACTACCATTCGGTGTGTGGCGGAGGTTACCCTGTACCGCAACTAGTCGTTTCCTTTCCTGTTCCACTCGAAGACACAGAGAGTGAAAGACGACTGTTTATATGGCTCCGTATGAGTCCTGATTTCTCATATCTAATCTTCGTTGCCCCTCAACGAAAAGTATGTTGGCGGCAGTAGGATCGTTCGGCAATCAGCTTGAAATGCCAATTCTCTAAATTTTCTTGGTAGTATTCTTTGAAATGAACTTCTTCCCTCCAGGGATTCCCACTTGGGCTGCCGAAGTATATCTGTAGCACTCGAATGCTGATAGAACCTGCTGGAAAAAATCTAGCAGCTCGCCTCTGAATTGCATCGATGTTTTCTTGCACTCCGGCGTAGTGTGGATCCCAAACACTCGAGCAGTACTTAAGAATAGGTCTCACTCATTTATAGATGAAATACAAGTTCCCAGAATTCTCCCAATAAACCGAAGTCGACCATTCGCCTTCCCTACCACAGTCCTCACACACTCGTTCCATTTCATGTCGCTTTTCAGACTTACGCTCAAGTATTTAAACGACGTGACTGTGTCAAGCAGTACACTACGGATTTGTTATTCCTGTCATCCGCATTAACATACAATTTTCTACATTAACAGCCAGCTGCCAGTCAAATTTTATCTAGATCCGCTTGTACCAACCTGCACTCACGTATCTTCGACACCTTCCTGTACACCACAGCATCACCAGCGAAAAACCGCAGATCAATTATGTATACACAA
The DNA here is from genome assembly GCF_023898315.1 of Schistocerca nitens. NCBI lineage: Eukaryota > Metazoa > Arthropoda > Insecta > Orthoptera > Acrididae > Schistocerca > Schistocerca nitens. The sequence goes on along the minus strand of NC_064617.1, from coordinate 439,302,368 downwards.
AATAGCAAAAGTCCGGTCACACTTCCCTGGGGCACACCTGATACTAGCCCTGCCTCCAATGAATAATCGCCGTCGAGGACCATGTACTGGTTTCTATTACTTAAGAAGTCTACGACAAAGTCACATATATGGGAGCCTATTCCATATGCACCTACCTTCGTCAACAGCCTGCAGTGGGGTACCATGTCGAATGCTTTTCGGAAATTTAGAAATATGGAAATATGGAATCTGTCTGTTGCCCTTAATCCATAGTTCGTATTATATCATGTGAGAAAAGAGCAAGCTGGGTTTCGCAAGAGCGATGCTTTCTAAAGCCATGCTGATTCGTGGACATGAGCTTTTCGGTTTCGAGGAGGTTTATAATATTCGAGCTCAGAATATGAACTAGAATTCTGTAGCAAACTTATTTCAAGGATATTGGTATGTAATTTTGAGAGTCCCTTCTTTTACCCCTCCTATATATACAGAAGTCGCCTGCTCTTTTTTCCAGTCGCTTGCCACTTTGCGCTGGTCGAGAGATTCGCGATAAATGCAAATTCGGGGTTAATAATAAGAGTACTCTTTGTAAAACCAAATTGGGTTTCCAATGGACCTGGCGATTTATTTGTTTTCACCTCTGTCAGTTTTTTCTCTGTGCCAGGGATGCTTATTGCTATGTCATCCATACGGGACTCTGTGCGATGGTCAAACGATGGTACATTTGTGCGATTCTTCTGCGTGAACTATTTCTTAATCGTGGAATTTAAAACTTGCGCCTTCCTTTTGCTATCTTCTTCTACCAAACCAGACTGGTCGACGAGTGACTGGATGGAAGCTTTCGACCCGCTTAACTATTTTACGTATATCTTTAGCCATCATTGAGTGTAGGGGTCCAAAGCAGATTTTCCTATCAACATCGTCTATGTTGATTGCATTTGGCACGAATTGATCGAGGTTGGACTGTTGATCAGTGGAATCATGCCCGTAGCCACATTAGTCTCTTTTCTTCTTACACAAGGCCAATGATGGTGTCATGTTACGCCGACATTCAAGTGAAGGGCTGCTGAAAAGGTGCTCCACTCCACGGGCGCAGGCTTTTGGGAACAGTGATATATTACAGGGGACATTCACATGTGCTTCCATGGGGCCATTGGTAGTAAAAAAGAAACAATGATACCTTTGGTCTAAATGAGCACTATTGCGGACCACCTATATGCCCTGATTACTGATTTCTTTCAAAAATATTATTGTGTCACAAGGCCAGAAGAGTGCTCTGCAGTGTTTGAGGAGTACTATAGTGAACTCATGGCTTTCATAAAAGACATTTTGTTGTAAATAACCACCACACTCTAACAGTTTTACCTTTATGGAATTGGAATTATTGTCAATGATGTCATCATCTGCCAGAACTTTAAATTTTTTTTATGGATCTCACATTTTAAAATTGTACGTGGAATTCACCATGAGACCTTTATGAAGTTCTGATGCTTGAAAATATTTGAAAGATAATGAAAATGAAACTCTTGGCAGCTGCTGGTGGTTATTTGCACCAAAGTATCTAAAATTACTTTCAAGTCTTGGGTACCAAACTCATCTGATGTGAACCAGGTGTAATAGATGTGACTGCCATCTCCACGCTCTCAGATCACCGGTCCGTAATTTATGGGAATTCCATGACTTGGGTGTAGATTTTTGGCGCCCCGTACCTGTGCATACATCTCGAATCCATGCCAGGCAGAATCGATCCTGACTTCGGTTCCTAAGGTGTACCAACACGCTATTAAAAACGCCATTATAATGTTTGGTTCATCAGCGGTATGAAAGTGACGATTTCCGCGACCATACGAATAAAATAATTTTGCGCCCTACCAACTTCATTTTTAAACCAAAATCGCTATTAAAACCAGCGTTTCGATCTTTTCTGTGACGATCTTCTTCACGGCGGCTACAGTGAACTTTCTGTTGTTACGTGACAATCCGTGTCATATCTCTGAATGTTATCGGATAGCTGTGAGTCCCGTTGCCTGTGGAGGGGTCTCTGTACGGAATGTTGCTATTGGCCGGGCTATTCCAGCAGATGACTGCCAGGAAACAGTGAATCTGTAGCATCCATACAGGATAGTATTTTTCTGCAGTGAGCTGTTGATGACGCACGGTGGTTGCCGCTTGCTGATTTTGGTGTATCCGGATTCGTACATGAGGTTTATATGGAAGTTGCTGGTGTTAGCCTTTTTCAGCTCTCCAATGCTCACACTACACGTTTGCTCTAATCATCCAGCGGTTTCCGTTTGGAATAACTGAAAATATTGTACAAATACAGGGTGGAGCAAATAAAAGTGACCCGGACGATTGGCTCAAAACACACATTCTTGTTAATCTAACCCCCACGTTGCATAACCTGAAATCTACCATCCTTCCCCTCGTTGCTGTCTCCAAATTTAGCCTTGCATGCTGTTCCCACCATAGCTGGCTCAGTGACTGAGATTGTAGACACGGGCTGGAGATCGCGCCCTCGCTTCGTTTGTGAGTAGCGTACGCAGATACGCTGCTGCCTTAGTATGCCTCCGGAAGCCACCGATGCCGATGGTCTAAATCCTCTGCACTGCACAGTGCCAGATGGAAGACTTCGATTTCCTATCAAGGTAAGCTACAGCTCACCGAAAACTTTCTAACTTCGATTGTGAGCAAGTACTTTCTAGAAACTAGACTGTACTCTCAGACTTCTCAAGGCGGGATCCCCTTGAGTCACTCTGCGTGGCTTCTCACTTGAACTTAGAGCAGTGCGCCCTTTCCGCGCCCACAACAAGTTGCGATATGCCACATAAAAAAAGATAGAATAAACACTGTCTATTAACATCAATGTGACCACCTTTAAAAAGCTTGAATAGGCACCTACTGCAGCGGACCACTGCGAGATGTGTAGGAAGAGAGTCATTGAGGTTATGGAAGGGACAGGGATGTGAAGCCGCGCTGCCTCCAGTACCGTGGCCAGCTGCGCTGGGTTTCTCGGTTTAGGGTCCATGGCGCGAACAGCCGGATCAAGGTGGTCCCAGACATTCTCGACTGTGTTTAAATCTGGGGAATCTGGTGGCCAGGGTGGACGGATAAACTCATCCTCGGGCACATACAAGGCGAGTTGTGTGACAGTTCCACGGTCCTGCAAGTAGATGCCATCGTACCGAGGAAAAATAAAGTACATGTAGTGGTGGAAATGATTCTCAAGGACTGATGGTGCCTTGTGCTGATCCGTTGTGACTTACAGAATGACAAGATCATAGCGGGAACGCCACTAAATATTCCGCAGACCATAGTGTGGTGTCACCGCTAGACACCACACTTGCTAGGTGGTAACTTAAATCGGCCGCGGTCCTGTAGTACATGTCGGACCCGCGTGTCGCCACTGTGTACTCGCAATCCTAGCGCCACCACATGGCAGGTCACAAGACACGGACATGACCTCGCCCCAGTTGTACGGACGACATAGCTTGCGACAAGACGTATCACGTCTTCCTCTCATTTGCCGAGAGACAGATTAAATAGCCTTCAGCTAGTCCATCGCTACTACCTAGCAAGGCGCCATGTGTATCATTGCTAATTGCTTACTACTAGGCAAGAGATGTATTTCAACAAGAACAAGACTACATTAAAGTTAAGTATATTAACATCTCTCTTCTTTTCTTTATAGTTTTCATCCAGTCTCCTGTTTCAGAATTTACGCCCGTCTGCGTTAGTTTCGCGTGCACCTAGCCACTCATTGTGTCGAGACCTTAGGGAATCGACACAACAATATTTTGGCGCCGAGGAGTGGTGCCGCGCCCACGTTGCAGTCTTTGTGTTATACTTGCTCTAATTTGCTTGTGTCATGGCTTCGCCGCATTCTCCAGATGTACTGTCCGAATTTTTTCGCTTGCAGAATCAGCAGACGCAGGCGTTATTGGAAGCCCTTGGACAGCTCGTCCAGGGTCAACGTGCGCTGCAAACCGATGCGGCGGCAGCCGCTTCTTCGCTACCGCAGCCACACAACGCTGTCGCACCGCCATTTAGGCCCTTTGAGGCCCATAACGAGAGCTGGACTGAGTGGGCCGATCAGTTCCGGTTCCACCTCACAGCTTATGGAATTCAAGGTAAAGAGCGGCAGCCGTTTTTGCTTTCTTGTGTCGGTGTGTCTACCTACCGTGTGATAGTGAAATTGTTTCCCCGACGCGACGTAGCAACTCTGTCCTACGAAGAAATTTTGTCGGCTTTAGATGCCTATTTCAAAGAAACAGTAAATGTAGTTGCCAAACGGTATACGTTTTTTCGTACAAAACGTACGGCCGGTCAGACTAATAGGGAGTGGGTTGCAACTTTGCAAGGCCTTACTAGAGACTGCGCGTTTGCCTGTGAATGTGGCCTCCCATATTCAGATACTATGGTGCGTGATGCAATTGCACAGAACGTTTCTGATGTTCGCATAAGGGAACAGATTTTGAAGCTAGTTAATCCCTCCCTGCAACAAGTGATAGACATATTGGACAGGCAAGACACACTTGACTTTGCTCAGGCATCATTTGAATCTTCGCCAGCAGTGTGTCACGTTAATCGGCCCGCCCGGCCCGCTGAACGGGACGCTAAGCGGCCCTCGCGCCCGACTTCGCAGCGGCCGCCTAGCTGGCAACCACGTGCGCCGCGTAAGCAAACACATGCAGTGAAATCTTGCCCGCGGTGTGCAACTAGACATTCGCGTGAAAATTGCCCGTCACGCCAAGCTATTTGCTTTTACTGCCAAAAGAAAGGACATGTACAAAGTGTTTGCCAGAAAAAGTTAAGATCAGACAATCACACAAATTCCAGGCCCTTTGCTTCGCGCCGGAATCGAACCCAGGACAATCAGGCTCGTGGACCTTCGCCCATGGACATTCATGTAGTTCATGCCCACCCGTCCAGTGACACTTTAGCTAACAGTGACTGTGTTCGTCCCACCCAAAGTGTGCGTCGACGTCGCCGGAAATCCCGTACAGTTGCAAGTGCTTCTGGACCTGTATCAGTTCAAATTGCACGAGACAGTCGCTCTTGTCGTCAACAAGACAATAAACTTTTTGTGGACTTAGACTTTGCAGGAAAAGTGATACCATTCCAGCTCGATACCGGAGCTGCAGTTTCCTTGCTCAATCACGACACGTACAAACAACTGGGCCAACCGCCATTGCGTGCCGCAAATGTTACGTTAACTAGTTACTCAGGACAGCATATACCTGTGTTAGGACAGTGCAGCCTTATTGCAACATACAAGGGACAGACAAAACTTGTGTCATTTTATGTTCTTCGTTCCTCTAGTGCAGTGAACTTGTTTGGTTTAGATTTGTTTCAATTGTTTAATATGTCTATTGTAAATCAGGTCCTATCCGTGAATCAGACTGTGCCTTCCGCCAGTGTTTCTAGTCTTTGTGAAGAATTTGCAGACATTTTTGCACCGGGCCTTGGTTGCGCTAAGAACTATGAAGCGCATTTGGAACTGAAAGACAACGCGCAACCAAAATTTTTCAGAGCGCGCAATGTTCCCCACGCATTGCGTGATGAGGTCGCAAGAACATTAGCCGAATTAGAATCTCAAGGTGTCATTGAACGTGTGCAGGCTTCTCTCTGGGCCTCACCCTTAGTAATTTTGCCAAAACCTTCCGGAAAATTGAGACTTTGTGTGGACTTCAAAGCAACTGTGAATCCACAACTTGTGACTGCTACTTTTCCTTTGCCCCGCCCGGAAGATCTTTTTGACAAACTGTGCCCGGGAAAATATTTTTCAAAATTGGACCTAGCAGATGCGTACTTGCAAATACCTGTGGACGAAGAATCCCAGCGCGTCTTAGTGGTTAACACGCATCTTGGCTTGTATCGCTTCAAAAGACTGCCATTCGGGTGTGCATCCGCCCCTGCTTTATTTCAGCAATATTTACAAACTATTTGTGCGTCGGTCCCTACTGCTGCGAACTATCTGGACGATATTGTGATCTCAGGAAAGACGGAAGCAGAACATTTGCAAAATCTCCGAACGTTATTTCAGGTATTGCGACAAAATGGTCTTCGCTTGAGGAAGGACAAATGTGTGTTCTTTGCTCGGGACTTACCGTACCTGGGCCATGTCCTTAACGCCCAAGGTATACATCCGAGTCCAGAGCACCTCCGTGCCATTCAGGACTTGCCGTCACCGCAGAACTTAAAACAGCTACAGAGTGTGCTGGGTAAGGTAAATTATTATCATCGGTTTGTGCGCAATGCTTCTTCTATTTCAGCTCCGCTTCATCGCTTACGCCGTAAAGGTGTTCCGTTCGTCTGGACAACGGAATGCGAACGCGCCTTTCGCCAGTTGAAATCGGCGTTACTTTCAAATACTTGCCTTACGCCCTTCGATCCCCGAAAACCCCTTTTGTTGATGGTAGATGCCTCGGATTTCGGGATCGGTGCTGTGCTTGCGCACAAGGATGGCTCGCATGATCGCCCTATTGCCTTTGCGTCCAAATTGCTCTCATCTGCGCAAAGAAATTATTCCCAAATAGAGAAGGAAGCTTTGGCTCTTGTGTTTGGTGTAACAAAGTTTCACGATTTCTTGTATGGTCGTCACTTTACAATCATCACGGACCACAAACCTTTGACATCACTTTTTCATCCAAACAAGCCTGTACCTCCACGTACAGCGCAGAAATTCATTCGCTGGTCACTTTTTCTCTCGCAGTACCGCTACGATATCTTGTATCGGTCCACTGCTCAGCACGGCAACGCTGATGCGTTGTCCCGTTTGCCTGTTGCTGAGGATAAAGCATTCGATTCTTCCGAACTTGCTTGCATGTTCATTGATTCGGAAGCCGATGACGTGGTCACATCGTTTCCGATTGATTTTCGTCGTGTAGCTACAGCCACAGCTGCTGACCCTGTCCTTGCTCCCGTTTTGCGTTTTGTTGCTACGCAATGGCCCTTGTCAAAGTCACGGATCGAGGATCCTTTGGTTCGCCGTTTTTTTGCTCACAAGGAGAGACTTTTTGTACGACGTGGTGTTTTGTTGTTGCGTTCCGATAATGATCAATCCCGAGTCGTGGTCCCACGTTCGTTACAGTCCTCTGTCTTAAAGCTTCTTCACCAAGGACATTGGGGTATAGTGCGCACGAAACAACTTGCTCGTCAGCACTGTACTTGGTTCGGAATCGATGCTGCGATTACGAATATGTGCTCCTCTTGCGTGGCGTGTGCCGAACAACAATCCGCACCGCCGCGGAAATTCTTTGCTTGGCCGAAAGCCACTTCCCCTTGGCAACGATTGCACATCGATTTTGCGGGGCCGTTCTGGAATGCTCGATGGTTGGTTGTGGTCGATGCTTTCAGTAATTTTCCTTTTGTTGTCCGGATGTCTTCCACGACGTCTTCTGCCACCATCCAAGCCTTGTCTGCTATCTTTTGCATTGAAGGTCTTCCGCAGACTATTGTTTCCGACAATGGCCCACAATTCATGTCCGCAGAATTTCAGTCGTTCTGCAAGGCCAATGGTATTCAACATCTGACATCCGCGCCGTTTTCGCCTCAGTCAAACGGTGCCGCGGAACGATTGGTCCGGACTTTCAAGTCACAGATGTTGAAGTTGAAAGAGTCGCATTCTCGGGAGGACGCTTTGTTGCTCTTTTTGTCCTCATATCGCTCTCAGCCCCGCGATGGTCGCTCGCCGGCTGAGTTGCTCCATGGTCGTCCTCATCGAACTCTGATGTCTTTGCTGCATCCGCCACATCAGGTTCCTGTGCAGCGGCAGACTCCTGCTTTTGCTCCTGGCGACGTTGTCTATTATCGCAACTATCGCGGTTCACAGCGTTGGCTCGCAGGGCGCATTCTTCGCTGCCTCGGCCGCGCGATGTATTTGGTTTTGGGGGCCTCTGGTGAGGTGCGTCGGCATCTCAATCAGCTGCGCCTCTGTCGTCGCCTGGGTTCTGCCGCTCCCCGTCTGCTTTCAGCGACGGAGCCGTCAGGTCAGCGCCCTGGGGACCCATCTACTGGCTCGCCTCATCCCCAGGTGTTACCGACGATGCCGTCCATTTTGCCTCATGGCGTCGCGCCGCCGCAGCCGCCGCCGGCGCCGCCAGCAGCGGCCGCTTCGCTGCAACCGCATGGCGCCTCCCTGGGTCACGCGCCGCCGCTTGCTTCCCGTGACCAGCCGTCCTCCGCCATGGACCTCTTGCCCGCTCCGGACCCGATGTCGTCTTCGCCCGTCGGGTGCTCCGACCACATGGAGGTCGACCCTTCTGTCTCATTACGTGCGCATACACCTCATGTTGACGTGCACCCTGGACTAGGTTTGCAGGCGTTTCCTAGCTCCCCTCGGACCGAATGGCCGGGTGCGGGTGGCACAGCCTCGCCTGTTGTTAGGCTCCCCACCTCATCGCATACGTCAACATGGGGTCCTCCCCACGGCGGGCGGAAGCCTTATCTCACGACCGTTCGCCGATTTGCGGGGGAGGAATGTGGTGTCACCGCTAGACACCACACTTGCTAGGTGGTAACTTAAATCGGCCGCGGTCCTGTAGTACATGTCGGACCCGCGTGTCGCCACTGTGTACTCGCAATCCTAGCGCCACCACATGGCAGGTCACAAGACACGGACATGACCTCGCCCCAGTTGTACGGACGACATAGCTTGCGACAAGACGTATCACGTCTTCCTCTCATTTGCCGAGAGACAGATTAAATAGCCTTCAGCTAGTCCATCGCTACTACCTAGCAAGGCGCCATGTGTATCATTGCTAATTGCTTACTACTAGGCAAGAGATGTATTTCAACAAGAACAAGACTACATTAAAGTTAAGTATATTAACATCTCTCTTCTTTTCTTTATAGTTTTCATCCAGTCTCCTGTTTCAGAATTTACGCCCGTCTGCGTTAGTTTCGCGTGCACCTAGCCACTCATTGTGTCGAGACCTTAGGGAATCGACACAACACATAGTGCTCCCATGTACGGGCTGGAGCCTTCCAACGATTCTTTGCGGATTGTTTGTTCTCAGTCGATGGAGCATAAAACGTGGTTCATCTGAAAAGTCCATCTGCCGTCGCTCAGTGGACGTCCAGTTGCGATACTGACGTGCAAATTCCAGCCTCGTCGTTAATGAACAGCATGGGTGAAAGAGAAAGATGCCTGCTGCTTAGCCCGTACACAGCAGGCAGTTGCTCAACAGTTCGGAAATGCTTCCACCTTCGGCCCAAACGCCAGTGATCATGCTCTTTTGGACGTCAGATATATCGCTCCGTTTCCGCATTACGACAACGAATGCACTGTTTTCCGCGTCCCCCTGCATTCTTTATATACACTCAACTCCTAGTACTTCCACTGTCTTCAGTGAGTAGTTGTTGCACCTTGACATCGTACATACGCGGTGGTAATATAAATGTGACTGGACTGTGTATTTTATTCCCACGACCTAAGTCAGCACGGGAGATTCAATCGAAAGCACTCCCACCTGAAACACGTGCGACCCCAAATGTACCCTTCCAGCTTCTCCTGTACGTGTCAAGTCCCCCCCCCCCCCCATAACAATGCAAGTCAGAATACCGAACATGTAACTTTAAGCGCTCTACGCTCTCACGAGTTTCTGGAAAAATGTTATCTGTCCTAAAACAATCCGCCACTGCATACATTAGAAGGCTCAGTTTTATTATACGTATGGTCCCTCCGCACTGTTCATTCTTTATTTCTAAAGAGATAGAGTTCTCTTGTGAGTTTGCAGGAAGTAGCCCTATTACATGTGACCAGCCTCCTCAGCCTGGCAGGTTAACAAGCAGAAAGCCTTTCATAAGTTCCTCCCGTTCCACTAGCGTAGGACAATGGCATTTTTGGGGGAAGCTGACCTACTGCCTGTTGTACCACATGCACTGATATTATATATGAACCTAGTAATTACTCGCCATCTACATGTAAATTAACCTATCACATAAGATCACACTCACGTAAACTGAATTTAATGTATTGAAATACTAAACTGAGAATGAGAGAAGGAGGCCGAGAAAAGGGTGTAATTTATACCTGGCGAAGCACCTCGAATATGTGGTCATTGATAGCTCATGTGTAAGGTACCGGAGCAACAGGGAGCTGTTAATAGCTTGCTTTATTTGATTTGTCTTCACTGTGCCTCACGGCTTGTTTCACTCGTGTGTGAGGTTATCAGTACTGAAACTGGCTGTGGAAGCTTTTGTACTTACATCATTGACCTGCATTGGCCGAACAGGGCCTACTTGTCAGCACGGAGTAATCTGCGATTCTCATTTCTGTCAAAATTTACCTGTTTTCTGTCTGTCGATAGCTGTTGTTACTGTCTTTTATTTTTGCATACTAATGCTCAGTCAATAACTAAGTCATTGTCGGTGAGGCACAAACTTGTACTAGAAACGGACATGTCCGAAAGAACAGACACCATATCCATAAAAGTATATAGTTCTGGAAATACCGGCCATTACCTTCCTCTTCTGTGCGGATGCACACATATTACTCGAACTCTTACGAGACTTGGTAAGAATGTCTTCAACGTGTGTTGGGTAGGGACCCTATGAATGTAGTGTGTGGACATATAAGGTGAGAATGTGGGTCTCGCGGGAGGAGTGCGCGAGATACTCTCTGCAGTCGCACTGTTCTCTGTGCTCTCGGTGGCTCAGATGGATGGAGCGTCTGCCATGAAAGAAGGAGATCCCGGGTTCGAGTCCCGATCGGGGCACACATTTTCACCTGTCCCCGTTGATATATATCAATGCCCGTCAGCAGCTGAAGGTATATAATTCTAATCTAGTTCGAGACGGCTGCAGGTCACCAATGGTGTCTGTTCTTTCGGACATGTCCGAATGAACAGACAATATATCCATGTAAGTATATTTACAGAAGGTGTTCGAAGTGATGACCATTGGTATCAATGCAGTGCCGCAATCTTCCTATCATGGATCGAGTGGTACCTTGTTCCTAAAGGTATTTCTTCCAATAACAGGCCTTAATGTCTCTTGCAGAAATGTCGTGTACTTCCGACCATTAAGCTTTCCTTCGATGAAATAGGGGCTTATAATTGTGTCCTCCAGAATCCCACACCATACATTCACCGACCGCGGTTTTTGGTGTGAAACTTGCCGCAGCCCAATACTGCAAGGCATGCACATTAACATTTCCATGGTTCGTGAATGTAACATCGTCAGTAAGTAAAAGCCATCCCTCTGAATCTGAAGTTGAGCCCATCGGCAGAATGCAATGCGACGCATACAATGCGTACCAGTTAATTCTTGGTGGAGACTGATATGGTAAGGATGACATTTATGGCTATGAAGAAGACGAATAACACTACTCTGACTCGTGCCAGATTCCCCTGCGATTTGACGCGAACTAACACAAGGATCTCGAACCAGTGGCAAGAGTACCAATTACCGTTTCATCGTTAATAATTTTTGTATGACATGTAGAGAGAGTACGCTGAAAATATCTTTCAGCGTATAAGTCTCTAGCTCTCACCGAATTTCGTTGGCATTCTCCGTAAATGAGAAGCATATCGACTTGTTCTTCGAAGGAATACATCATTCACATTTGCTTCATTCGATGATACTAGTCTTACCGTTCCTATTAATGTTGTATTGCGAAACCGTCGAATGGAGTTTAAATGTCAATGGCACGTTAGATGGATACGCCGTATTCGGGGAATATTACGATTTGCGGAGAGAGAATTGCCAGAGCATGTGCTTCGATAAGTGCCGATGTGATAAGGAATACCACTCAATCCATGATAAGAAGATTGCAGCACTATATTGATAACAATGGTCATCACTTCGAACACCTTCTGTGAATGGACGTTCATGCCACTTTTTTGATCTTCGTTGACCTTCAAAAACCTTACTGTTACACATCATTGGATTCGTCTCAACAGCCGCTATCAGAAGATAACTACCAGACTAAACGGTTCAAATGGCTCTGAGCACTATGGGACTTAACATCTGTGGTCATCAGTCCCCTAGAACTTAGAACTACTTAAACCTAACTAACCTAAGGACATCACACAAATCCATGCCCGAGGCAGGATTCGAACCTGCGTCCGTAACGGTCGCGCGGTTCCAGACTGTAGCGCCTAGAACCGCTCGGCCACTCCGGCCGGCTAATAACAGAGGAACAATAGCGTATCACTTCATATGTGCTTCAATAAGTAAATGGTACTGATGAGCTATACATTAACCTCCAGAGTCGCATATTATACAAAATGAACATATTAACGCACGAAAACCTCCAAAGCGCCATAGATGATGCTGAGACAAGTACATTAATACACTCAAGGACCAAAGGAACTCTTACAGCTGCCTAATATCGTGTAGGGCCCCCACAATCACGCAGAAGTGCCGCACCACGACTTGGCATGGACTCGACTAATGTCAGAAGTTTCCAGAATGAGATTTTCACTCTGCAGCGGAGTGTGCGCTGATATGAAACTTCCTGGCAGATTAAAACTGTGTGCCCGACCGAGACTCGAACTCGGGACCTTTGCCTTTCGCGGGCAAGTGCTCTACCATCTGAGCTACCGAAGCACGACTCACGCCCGGTCCTCACAGCTTTACTTCTGCCAGTATCTCGTCTCCTACCTTCCAAACTTTACAGAAGCTCTCCTGCGAAACTTGCAGAACTAGCACTCCTGAAAGAAAGGATACTGCGGAGACATGGCTTAGCCACAGCCTGGGGGATGTTTCCAGAATGAGATTTTCACTCTGCAGCGGAGTGTGCGCTGATATGAAACTTCCTGGCAGATTAAAACTGTGTGCAGGTTTCGCAGGAGAGCTTCTGTAAAGTTTGGAAGGTAGGAGACGAGATAATGGCAGAAGTAAAGCTGTGAGGCTTGTGACAGGCCACCATTAATTACACAATTGCATTGTTCGATAACAGTATACATTGATCCAGGATTCATCTCGTAGGTAATCACATGACGACCTGCGTGCCATATTGGAACTAGTGTAGCTACTGCAGTCTCCTACAGAGAGCAGTCCACGTTGAAACACCGTACCCCAAGATGACGAAAGCTATGGGATAGCGATATGCACATAAAGAGATGGCGGTGGTATCGCTTACACAAGGTATGAAAGGGAAGTGCATTGGCGAGGCTGTCATTTGTACTCAGGTGATTCGTATGAAAACGTTTCCGGTGTGATAATGGGCAGACGATGAAAATTAGCATAATTGGAATGTCGAATAATAGTTGGAGTCAGATGCATGGGACATTCCAATTCAAACATCGTTAGGGAATTCGATATTCTGAGATCCACACCGGGAAGAGTGTGCCGAGAATACGAAATTTAAGGCATTACACCTCACTACGGACAACGGAATGACCGACAACCTCCACTTAAACGACTGAGAATAGCGGCGTTTGGCCGGCCGCTGTGGCCGAGTGGTTCTAGGCGCTTCAGTCCTGAACCACGCGGCTGCTACGATCGCAGGTTCGAATCCTGCCTCGGGCACGGATGTGTGCGATGTCCTTAGGTTAGTGAGGTTTAAGTAGTTGTAAGCCTAGGTGACCGGTGACCTGAATGTTAAGTCCCATACTGCTTAAAGACATTTGAACCATTATTAAAGCGGCGTTTGTGTAGGGTAATCATTGCTGACAGACAACAACATTACATGAAATAACAGCAGAAAGCAATGTGGACGTACGACGAACGTATCCGTTAGGACATTTCGGTGAAATTAGGGGTTAATGGGCTACAGCAGCAGACTACCGACGCGAATACCTTTCAGCACGACATCGCCTGCTGCGTTTCTCGTGGGCTAGTAACCATGTCGGTTGGATCGGAAAACCGTGGCCTGCTTGGATGAATTCCGATTTCAGTTGGTAAGAGCTGATGGTAGGGGTCGAATGTGGAACAGCCACCATGATGCGACGGGGACAAATTGCCAACAAGGCGCTGTCGAAGCTAGTGGTGACCCCATAATTGTGTCGGCTGTGTTTCTATGAAATGGCATGGGTCCTTTGGTCCAACTGGACTGATCATTGACTGGAAATCATTATGTTCCGCTACTTGGCGACCATTTGCAGACGATCGTGGACTTCATGTTCCCCAACAACGGTGGTGTTTTTTTATGGATGACAGTGTGCCATGTCACCGGTCCACAGTTGTTCGCGACTGGTTTGAAGAACATTCCAGGCGATTCGAGCGAATGACTTGGCCACCCGAATTTCTCGACATGAATCTCATCGAACAGCTTTATGGGACATAATCGAGAGGTGAGTTCGTGCACAAAATCGTACACCGGCAATAGTTTCGCAGTTATGGGCCGCTGTAGAAGCACAATAGCTCAGTATTTCTGCAGGGTACATCCAGCGACATTATGAGTCCAAGCCACGTCGAGCTGCTGCACTACGCCGGGAAAAATGATGTCCGACACGATATTAACAGGTGTTTCACGACTTCTGTCTCCTCAGTGTATGTTATGGGATTTTTCTTTCTTTCGATTTTCTGTCATAAATAAAATATCTTCGCGTTGCATAATTCGTAATTACATCATATCATATGTATAATTTTAGCTACTAAAACTTCAATAATTACACTTTATTGCAGTGTTATTACAAAATTATGTGATCGTCTGCAGCCAATGGCTGTAAATGACGTTATGCTTGAGAAAATGGGCGGAGCTTAAGCGTTAGCCAACAGTGTGTTTCGGCGCTATATAGCGGGCTGCTTCTCGTCGCGCCCTCTCCAGCCCTGTTCATGCGTGGACAAGGAAGTGCACTTTAAAGTATTTTCACTGCTTAAATTAGTTTATATCTAGGTCTTGTTTTCTGAAAATTTGTGTAACGGTTTTGAATGAGATTTAATGGTTGAAGATGATCGTAACAGAATCGGAACCGGACACCAGTTTAATAAATTTGAGATTTTAACAACTTACACGCGATACTAAACTATTTTTATTTTAAAAAACTTTATTTTAATTTTGATCGCTGTTTTCCAGGGACATTGTTCCAAAAGACATGGAAGAATATGTAGTGTGAGCACATTCCGAGAAAGATTCGCACATCACAAATGTGGCGCGAAGTTGGGCGAACTCTTATGGCCCTTACTTTTCTTTCATCAGTATGAATTGCATTTTTATGAACTAAGTATCGTAAGATCTTTATTTCTAGGATGACAAAGTAGCACTTCCTGTTGTTAATCTAAAATTCTGAAGATAACATTTTATGTTTACCTTAAATATTACAATATAATGGACCATGTTAAAATAATATTGATAATAATAATAAACTAATAATAACACCACAAATGGTCCAGTTAATGTAAGTGGCATATGGATTAAAAGAACAGTTTCAGACCTATACACAGCAATAAGCAAGTTCACTGATGGCGTACGCAGAAGGTGATCGACCTTCTGTGGTCACATCTGGAGAATGACAACACTAAATTAACTGAAGAAGTATTTAACATAATAAATTTAAAAAAAATAGTAAAAAACAGTAAAAAACCATTTGGTTGGAAGAAATTAAGCAGGGCTTACGAGAAATGAACACCATAGAAGTCACAATTAGAAGAACAAGAAGCCTTTGGAAACTTAGTGCTAAGCACACACGCTCTGAGAAGAATAAAAAGACCACTGCAAAACAGCGGGCAGGGAAATGAATAAAAAAGAAAACAGCGGAAAATAATGAGCAAATTTTGGGAAGATAAGAAGGAAAGGAAGCTGTTAGACCAAGCTAATAAGTTCAATTGCGCTCTTCAACTGTGCATAACGAACAGACGAGAGGAAGAAGAAGAAAAAGAAGAAGAGGAAGAATACCGCCAAAAGAAACCTTTATCACATTCGTGTTCCGACAAAAGCATTTTCTCACAGACTATAACAGTATTTCCAGGTGTACTTTGCTCCTTTTATCCCATGAAACGAACTGCTTCCAGAGAATGCGTGCCGAAAAACGACTCTAACTGCTGAAAGAGTGGCGCGGAAAATGTGGCAGAGCAGCTGTCCTGGTGGAAAGATAAATTACTGGTAAAATGGGTCCGGCGTTGCGCAGAAAAAAAGAGACCTCTAGCGCTACAGAGGAAGAAGGATCAGTCAGCTGGACGTGGCGTTCGATGTTTCTTTTCTCAGGACTCAATCCGCAATGCGTTTCGTAATGTCGTTGTTTTTCGGTTTTCCACCGCACCGAATTTACATTTATAGATGACTAGTCACTATAAAATGTAAATGGGCACTTAGATCTTTTGGTTCTGAAACTAATCTTTAATGAATTATTGCACTAAGTTGCCGAGGAAACATCTGATTTTGGGTTAAATTATGAAATATGTGTCAACTTTTCTTGTTGTCTTTGACTTAATGTGCACCACTTGTGGCTTAAATTTGCACACCAGCAGTTTTTGGTAGTCTTTACAGTACGCCTCCTGATCGGAGAACAAATGTCATTGACTGTTTTTTGAAGAGAAAAGCGAGAAACTTTTGCGCAATTCCATTTTATCAGTATTATATTTCCGTAGGAAGCACCATATTACTGATACCTTGTTTCCTTGTTGTATAATGGGCAAAGAAACATTAGACAACACAAAGACGACTGCCACTTTATTGCTGCTTCCATCGAGTTTCTTGGTCATCTAATAATTATGAACTCTAAACACGAAACAAGCATATTTCCGTAATATCGAAGGTACTGCGCAATCATTCAACTGTAAGTCCTGCTAATGCTGTTCATCTCCTCAACACATATGACACTCTGAGTAAAGGAGTAAATCGTACGTGTTAAGGTGAACAACTTGCAGCAAAAATATGTACACAGCTTTAATTTAGGCTTGAATAATAATCCTTTAAGTATTTTAAAACTCTCACAATATTTTAACAGAAGTAGAATGACAACTGCTAAATATGAAACACTAGTCGACAAGAGATCTTTAGAAACAGAGTGGAAGGAAATCACTTGCGTCCGTGGTATAGGAACCATCCCGTAATTCGCCTTCTTCAATTCAGGGGAAACCTAAATCACGATGAACATGTGGGAATTGAACCTTACTCCACTAAAATGTTAATCAAACTTCTTGACCACGAAGCAAACTAGATTGGTTACTAAAAAATTATATCGTCCAAGCAGATTGAAATAAATACTTTTACAGCGTGCATTATTTACATAACCTACAGACAATGTGAAAAAAAAAAATTACTCGTAGGATTATCACCCGGCTGTAATATGAGATGTGATTCGGATTCCTTATTATTCCGAAGGTGAACTTTTCCCAATAACACATTGCTTAATAGTTGTAAAATGTGTTCGCTCAGGTGCAGTGTTTTGACACTGCCGACTGGTGTGTGCGGATTAAGGTGAAATAATTACGCATGTATGTACAAATTTGTAAACCGTGTATCCTGACCCCCTAAGTACTTAATTAAAGACGAAAAATTAAAGGTAACACACACAAGGCGCCAATTAATGCACGGTATTGAACGTTACGGTATTCTTTTATGAGAAATACGTGTATTCTCATATGAGAGGAAATCTGAACACTATGTTAAGAGCGATATAGTGCAAATCACCCTTTGTTCACTTGAGGCGAATACGTCAATGTTCCTTTGAAAAGGAGACACCACAGTTCCTTCCTGCTGTCTTCATATCTGTATTAATTCTCCACCTCTAGTACTAGCTATGTCGATGGGGAGTAAATATCTTTTCTTTCTTCTTTTCGAAACTGTTTCGTTGGGGTAAATATATAACAATAATAATTTAAAGATCAGTAACACGAAACATCTCAAGTTACTAAATGTGGGGTGACTTTGTGCTTCCACCAGCGATGTTTTTGTCACATTCATAATGAAACGGGGTTTTGTTAACATTCTTGACGGAAACATAAAGCGCACAATTAAAGGTCGTAATATTTTTCGGTCAATCTTAGTTCAACAAATTATGAGCGGCGTTAAGATATCGTAGTTTTGTACGATGGCTACAAATGAGGTTTTGGTTCTGTGTTCAAGAAAGGAACTTCCACACTATCTGTTCAAAAGTAATCCGCAGACCTACTAGCGGACATTAATATACGTTGCGTCGGCCTTTCAGTTTTATTACTGCTTGAACTCTTCAGGGAACGCTTTCAGCGAATTATCTGAATTGCTGTGAAGGAATGGCAGCACCTCTTCTTCAAGAGCATTAACCAGAGAAATAGTGACGTTGCAAATTGGGTCTGCAACAGAGAAAATATTCTAACTCAACTCGAGCGTTTCCTACTTGATTCAAGTCGGGATTCTGGCCACGTCTGTCAATTTCAGAAATGTTATTATCCACTACCCACCGCTCCAGCGATGCTACTTTATGACAGGGTAAAATGTCGAGCTGATACAAATCAATATCGTCTGCGAACTGTTCCTCTACTGTACGCAGTACACAGTGCTGTAAAGATAACATTTTCACATCCTTTCGCTGTAAGCGTTTTCCTAAGCGTATCCACTGCACGAGCTTGTGTGTTGCATTCGGTAACAGGTTGACAGAACATCTATTACACTTGAGCTGGTACCACTTGTACAAGTCACATACATCGACCACTTATTTGTATAACTTGCTTTATCCCCCACACAAAGCGTCTCTAAAATAGAGTTCGATAATGTAGGCATGTTGTTGATCATATTAATTTATGAAAGAGAAATAGCTTTAATGTGGAGTACAACAAACGAGAAATTATTGTGTTTCTCTGTACACCATGTTAATTCCATGTTTTTCAAGAACTGTAGCTTTTAGTTAATTTGGAATAAATGACGTCAATTTGATGTGTAATTACTGAATCTGGATAATTAATAACTAAAACTAAAAATTATCCCTAACTTCTTAGATTCAGTCTTTTGTAACTATATAGGATGAACCAGTACTAGGTCGACGAACCTTCAGAGGTTGTTCAAGGATACCTTCCGACTATTTTAACGTAAGTGACCTACAGTCTCAGGCAGCTCGTTACAGACTAATTGCGGTTGTGATGTATAAAAGCAGCGACGAATGAAACTTTGTACGAAGATCGAGATTCGAAACTGGGTCTACTGCTCATCATGCAGATACACTAACCACTACACCACCCTCGTAAAGCGGCTTTGCACAACTGCCGGTCTATGGTAACGCACCTGTCTCCCCAATCCAAATCCCAATTCACGCCTCAGGCAACTTGTTATTCCCCCTAAATTCGAACAACATTGCAGAGGCTCTCTAACATTATCAGAATAGCACTTCAGCTTCGAATAAGACGGGGGATCCTGTCTAAAACCCAGGCATGAGTTCTTTTATCAAATGAAACTACATAGTTC
Source organism: Schistocerca nitens (assembly GCF_023898315.1). Classification (NCBI taxonomy): domain Eukaryota; kingdom Metazoa; phylum Arthropoda; class Insecta; order Orthoptera; family Acrididae; genus Schistocerca; species Schistocerca nitens. The sequence continues at coordinate 439,283,125 of NC_064617.1, read as the reverse complement.
CAGAGACCTTTTCCAGTCTCAAACATCTATGATGTATATATGCAGACTGAAGTGACAAATGAAAAGTTGTACCAAGGTCAGGATTTCACGCGGCTCTCCTACTCACTCGGCAGATGCATTAAGAACTGCGCCCCCCTGGCACTGTTCCTTCGAACCGCTGGTCGGACTACCCCAGCCATCCTCAATCCAAATTGGCATTCACATCTCAACCCACTTGGCATTCCCTCCAAACTCGAACACCATTAAAAGGGAATTTTGACGGACGAGGGAGGCATGCTGGGGTTGTTAGTGCAGATGTGCAAAGAAATTGTGCCAGGGTAACATTGCGGTAGTGGACGGGAGACCCTGGGTACAGATTTTCATACGCCGCTTCAATCGGTGTTTATACATTGATAACCCAAAAAATTATGACTACTTGCTTCACATCTTGTTTGTCCGTCTTTGGAACGATGTACATCACTGATTCTGCGTCTCAGGGATCCGGAAGTTTGTTGGTAGGTTTATGCAGGCATTAGATGTCTACGCACAGATCATGTAATTCGCGTAAATAACGGGCCGCTGGTTTGTGTACGTGGTGGTGGCGCCCGATAGCGACCGAGATGGGTTCCGCAGGATTTACATCAGCAAAATTTCGTCGCCAGTCCTCAACGTGAGTTCAGTTACAATGCTCTTCAAACCACTGTAGTATGGTTCTGGCTGAAAGATTACATCGCCGTCGGAGTGGACATCAAGCGCGAAGATAGGCACGCTGTTCGCAGCTGTCAGCGTGTCTTCGACTACTGCCACAGGTCCCACGTAAGTGCAGGAGAATATCTCCCATAGCATGAAACTGCTCCCACCGGCCTGCGTCAATGGCAGGGTGCACGTTTCGAGCCATCGTTCACCTCGATGGCCGTGTTTGTGGAGACGACCATAGACGTAGTGTAGCAAAAAGTGATTCACCCGAAGAGAAGACACATTTCTATTGATATACAGTAGAGTCTCTGTGGTCCCGTGTCTACTACAATCGTAAATGACGATGTCATCGGGTCAATATGTGAACACGTAGGGGTGGTCTGCTGCGGAGATCCAGGTTCAACAACGCACGATGAATGGTGTGCTCAAAAACACTCGTGCGTGTACCACCACTGTTCTCTTTCGCCAGAGACGCCACCGACGACTATCTGTTCTACTTTACAGGGCAGACAAGCGCTCGAACCCCACGTTCTGTGAAGACTCATTGACGTCTAACCATATAGCGCCTAGTGGTAGTTTCACTGTCCTCCTACCTCTTTCCGTAGATGCTCACGACAGTAGCACGTGAAGAATCGACCCGCTTCGCCGTTTACATACTCGTTAACATGCTCCGAGTAGTAATAACCTGCCCTTTGTCGAAGTCGTTTTCTCCATGGATTTCCCCATTTGCAACCTATATCTTCGCTAGGGTGATCCTCCGTCTGCATACTTACATAAATTTGCTACCGCGTGACGTGCCCGCAGTGCTACAGTACGGCATCCAACTTCCCGGTGGCGATGGTCATAAAGTTTTGGCTTATCAGTGTACGTCATAGATATTTGAGACTCGAAAGGGTCTGCAAACCCATGTAGTTTCGTTTACTAATTGCATTTCGTTTGCTTCCTTGTCCCATTTCCCTTTGTACCTACATGGCACTGAAAATAACAATGAAAATGCGGACGGTATTATTACCGATAGATTTACTGATGAAGAACAGATCTATGAGCGCAACGAATGCAGTGGAAGAGTGGCGCACCGACCTGTTATCGCACCGACGGCAGCCACCTCAGTTGTAAGAGGGTTTCTGCATTACTCTGTATTGCGAGTTGTAGGTTTCGGTTATTGCGTGGTACAGGCTTCTTCACTGTTGAGAAGGTATTTTCCCAAAAACAAGAGTGACTGCGTTAACAAACATAATAAACCGTGAGTGCATAATTGCTCTGTAGCGAGCCGCTGGAGAATGTGTGTCCTTTATATCAAAATACTTAGAAGGTATCCCTGAACAACGTCCGAATGTTTGTCGGTGGAATTCTGGTTCACCCTGCATACACTGTACACAATTCTCTTAACACTAAGTATACCTATCCTAAAAGAGGTAAATATTTTTCTTCTATAGATTTTTCTTCGATAGATAGGATATAAGATAAACATCAACAAAAGCAAAACGAGGATAATGGAATGTAGTCGAATTAAGTCGGGTGATGCTGAGGGAATTAGATTAGGAAATGAGACACTTAGAGTAGTAAAGGAGTTTTGCTATTTTGGGAGCAATATAACTGATTATGGTCCAAGTAGAGAGGATATAAAATGTAGACTGGCAATGGCAAGGAAACCGTTTCTGAAGAAGAGAAATTTGTTAACATCGAGTATTGATTTAAGTGTCAGGAAGTAGTTTCTGAAAGTATTTGTATGGAGTGTAGGCATGTATGGAAGTGAGACATGGACGGTAAGTAGTTTAGACAAGAAGAGAATAGAAGCTTTCGAAATGTGGTGCTACAGAAGAATTCTGAAGATTAGATGCGTAGATCACATAACTAATGAGGAGGTATTGAATAGAATTAGGGACAAGAGGAGTTAGTGGCACAATTTGACTAGAAGAAGGGACCGGTTGGTAGGACATGTTCTGAGGCATCAAGGGATCACAAATTTAGCATTGGAGGGCAGCGTGGAAGGTAAAAATGGAAGAGGGAGATCAAGAGATGAATACACTAAGCAGATTCAGAAGGATGTAGGTTGCAGTAGGTACTGGGAGATGAAGAAATTTGCACAGGATAGGGTAGCATGGAGTGTTGCATCAAACCAGTCTCAGGACTGAAGACCACAACAACAAAAGATTTTTCCAAGCGATTCCTGACGTAATTTTAGCACATACAGAATTTAAAAGACTATCAGGGATTACGTATTTCATTTTTAATGCCTTATCAAGGATTAATTTACCTGATTTCTTAAAAAACTAACTTAAGTCTTGAAGTTAAAAAAAAACTTCCTGGCAGATTAAAACTCTGTGCCCGACCGAGACTCGAACTCGGGACCTTTGCCTTTCGCGGGCAAGTGCTCTACCATCTGAGCTACCGAAGCACGACTCACGCTCGGTCTCACAGCTTTACTTCTGCCAGTATCTCGTCTCCTACCTTCCAAACTTTACAGAAGTTCTCCTGCGAACCTTGCAGAACTAGCACTCCCGAAAGAAAGGATACTGCGGAGACATGGCTTAGCCACAGCCTGGGGGAGGTTTCCAGAATGAGATTTTCACTCTGCAGCGGAGTGTGCGCTGATATGAAACTTCCTGGCAGATTAAAACTGTGTGCCCGACCGAGACTCGAACTCGGGACCTTTGCCTTTCGCGGGCAAGTGCTCTACCATCTGAGCTACCGAAGCACGACTCACGCCCGGTCTCACAGCTACTGGCAGAAGTAAAGCTGTGAGACCGGGCGTGAGTCGTGCTTCGGTAGCTCAGATGGTAGAGCACTTGCCCAAGAAAGGCAAAGGTCCCGAGTTCGAGTCTCGGTCGGGCACACAGTTTTAATCTTCCAGGAAGTTTCATATCAACGCACACTCCGCTGCAGAGTGAAAATCTCATTCTTAAAAAAAAAAGTTCGCAACTTCGTCTACAGCAGAAAGCCAAAGAAATTCGTTATTTGGTGACGTGGACGAAGGCTGAAAAATACATGCTGACATCAATGTATCGTGGTAAAATCAGCCCCTCGCTTATCATCCAAAGCTTTCCAGCTTCGTTTCTGTGTTATTCACACTTTCATGAAATAAGGAGTTAGAGAAACGCTACTTTTTCGCTGATGAGATAATATTCAGTATTTTTCATTTTTTAGTATCGGTTTTCCGATCATATTGGGCCCATACTCAAGATGCACGTTGTAAGTGCACGAGTTTCCTTTTCTTCAAACGTAGCAGATGAGCTACGGTAGAGAGAAGAGGGCGCTGTATTTAGTAACAAATGAGAGCTATAGGATTCCAGTGCGTGGGATCGTAAGATATGTAACGCAATTGCTCCGATTTAGAACATCTGCATCAAGCAACAAATTGTGTCTGCCACAATTTTGGGTTCACAGTGGACTGAAAAATAACAGCCGCTTGTGTTACTGTAGTGTCTAATGCTTGTTTTTCCCAAGTTACTCTGTTTCCTTCGTGTCTGGCGTCTGTTGAGATTTCTGTTAGATGTATTGGCTTGTTAAAATCAGACTATATTACATGGTGGCATGGTATACGAAAATGCTTTCGTTATTCAGCTACTTAAAGATTAGTGAAGAACCAATTTTCTTTTTCTGTAACACAAGCTATGACAGAAGCTTTACTAGTATTTCAGGTTCTGAGTGGAGTCGTTTGTGTTGAAGCGCTGTGGAGTGTATAATACATCTATCGGCTACGGAAAATGTTCAGCAGCAGATTAGATGAGAGTAATGTAAAGTTAACTGGTCGGAGTAATAAATGAAAACGTCTTTCGGGGTTTCTACAAAGTAAAACCCTTCATTTTATTTTTCTTCTCCAATAACTGATGTGCACTGGAAACGTACCTATGAGCAAATACGTTATAGAATTTGTGGGCTGAAACGTCCGCTGCTATAACGAGGGAAAAGAAACTGGTAGTTTACCTGAAGTTGACAAGTGGATAACCGGGAATAATTACCACCAACTGTTTATACGCTCATTATAATGAGCATATGGTGAAATAACGCAGCAACCTATTACGTTGGAACCAACGAACTGTTGGAGGCATCAGCAAGTTCTCATGCGATTACATACCACAAATATTTCCTCTCCGAAAGTGAATTACTGTGTGCAGTTCCTATTTCGGAAATGTACAGTAAAAATAATCAATGCGGTCCAAATCAAGTTGCTTTCATTCCTAGTTCACAATTTCATAAAACTGATTGCTATTTCCAGATAGTAAATGTTCGGTGCAGCATTCGCATTGAATCTGCAACTAAATTAATTATTTGTGTTATAGAGGTTGCTATGTACGGATGCTCTTCAGGCTATACGTAAATTTATTCTCTGAATACTGTTTCAGGTGCAGACAAATCACTATACATATTCGATATATTTTCCGCAACTGATTCGGAACCGTAATAGGAAATTGTGAATTCATTTTAAATGACGATGTATAATAGCATTCTGAAGGTGTTTACTCAAATATGAATTTGAGTAATTATGCTGCAATCTGCATTACTATAACTTAATCCATGTATTTAATGTTTTTTGTTTTGACGAGTGTGATTTTTTCCCACTGTTTTCCAACCAGTGATAAATCAATTTCAGTATTATTGAAGTCACAACGGAGAAACTGTTTCTGAAGCTGAATGGAGTGGTGGTGTGTGCCGCTGTTCAACGCCCAAATACTGACCAATCAAAAGTTTGTGTGTCGCTATTGGCTGGCTGTGCCACATTTGGCCATAGCAACTGGCATACTTCTCCTCTTTGTTAACGTCTCTTTGAAAGTGGCTTAAGGCATCAGAACAGAGATTCGCAGCTGCTTGACGTTCTGCAGGAGGCTAAGATTATTTCGCGCTTTGTAGTATTTACATACTACAATTGATATACTTTTCGTTTGCAGCTACGTCACAATATCAAATGTTTTATAAGGTGCTCATTACGAACTGTGGAACACCTGGTTCTTTAGAAACATTATATTATTTTGGAGCTATTATTGAAATTCATTTGCTGTAACAACATGTAAGTGGAGGTAAAGTTATTTGGTAACTTCGTAGACAATCGTTAGACATCGTAGTATTGACCACACAAGGTTTCTGCAGTTACTGAGTCGTTAAAGTGGGGTGAATTTTGACTTGGTCACGTGGAATAGTAATCGATACAAAATAGGAGATAAATTTATAAGATGGCTAAAGCAGGGCAAACGTGATAAAAGCAATATTCCTTTTTAGTACTGAGGGAAGAGACTGTCATAGGGAATTGTTAAAGAAGTAATGTCCTCATCAAAAGTGTCCGAAGTAGCAACTAAACACAGCCACGACAAATTAAATTGAGACATAAAACTACTTCAACCGTAACATCCTTTTATTCTGAGACACTACCGGTTTCACAGCACTTACAGATGCACCTGCAGATGCTGCTCTAAGTACTGCGAAACAACTGGTGCCTAAGGATAAAAGGATTTTACAGTTGAAGTGGTTTTATTTCTCAACAGGGCTGAAGTAGGTAAGATCAAACGCATGTGAGTGATAAGAAACTGTAATGGTCATATACGAAATTGCAGTTATAGTATTTTGTTTTTCATGAGGAACAATCCAGAGCGACAGTGACTATAGTGATAATAGTTCGTAATAATAGTGACAAGTACGAATACCAGCAGGAATTGTTATGTAATTTTTGGTTCACGTATTTATTCGCACTGAATTTGAAAGAATAGAAACTTAACTTTATTAAGACTTGATTCGCAAGGTGACTTTTCTGTAACGTGTACGAAGAGGTGGGGTTCCTGGAACTCCTATGTTTAAATCGAGATTTAAGGCAAAAATCATTAGAAATTTTTAATAAAGATAATGTTTATTTTTGGAATTATTTAAGTGTTATTTAAATGATTCTAGTTTATTTTCATGTACTATACAAAGCCTGCTCCATTTTGCTATCACACGAAACCAAATAATTTTGTGTGGTCATTTTAAATAGTATACATAAATTGACTGATAGAGTACTGAATTTTACATTCTGAAAAAAATTATAGCCTCTATAGCAAATAAATTTCCAAATAGAACTAAATTCAAGGGTATAAATTGGCGCATAAAAATTCTACCCTATGGTTACGAAAAGGAAGTCTGCCAAATTGACATTCATTGCTCTGAGCTACAATTTTCTTATCACCACTCAGAACACATTCGATGTTAACAGACACTTTAAGTATTTCATTGAAGAAACAGAATTTTCCTTAAGTTCTTTCTCTGAATGATACTCTTGTTCGATAGCAGAACTGTGATCACTGGCTAATGTAAAATCGACGTCTTTCTCGTTTATTTCTTGATATATATCACTGTCACCTTCCTCCATAGACAGACTAACAATTCCATCAAACTCGAGAAAGTTAAAACTGACACATTGTTGCGAAAAAAAAATTGTGCTATACGGTACCGTACTGAGGAAAACAGCTACGTAGTTCACGAGGCGCGGTCTAGGAGACTCCAACACACATCAATAACACGTGTCAACAATAAACACAGAAGGCGATAACGCAACTAACAACAAAACATCATAGGCTTGGCAGTTATTTAAGGAGGGTAGAGGGGGGTACAGAAGCATTCTACCACAACTGGCATTGGAGAGCGAGTTCGAAAATTTTCGCGCAGTCTAGGGGACCACACCTCGTGACTTAAGGGTTAATTGGTAGAGGTACATAGGATCCATACAAGACACATGGTCACACGTGGTAATCTTTCCCTTTTACCTGTATATAAGACATAGCCCCCATCTAAAATAATTGTAACTGTATTTAAGTAATGTGTTTGTTTGGACAGTATTAAATTTTTCAGGCGATAATGTCGTTGAAATATAAAAATTGGACGCTTATTAGCGCATATTTACATTTTCATAGAGGTGAAACACATCCTCCACAAACTGCAGCGTTGTTTGCGGCTCACATTATAACATGCGTATTTCACACTTTCATATCCCAGCGTTTAGCCCAAGTAGCACAGGGTCTGATTTTTCAAGGACTTCGGAATTTTTTTATTGTTTATCCTTATGGGTGGATGTCCTTTCCGACGCCCCAGTTGTCAAGCTTACTTAAGAAAGGGAAGTCGTGTGTATGCCTTCGGTCTATAAATTTAAATATCGTTTTGTGCGTAATAGCATTTTAACTGTTTCTGTATCGTATTCTCAGAGACAGAAGTTGGGGACGAGCCCAGTATTTGCCTAAACGAGCCTGAGGAGCCGCGCAAAAGTCAGAATCAGGCTGCTCGCTGTACCAGATTATGGTCGTAAATTTGCTGCTCGGATTCGTTCCGTGTCTGGACAATCATCCCTTATCGCAAACCAGCGTACTGTGAGTTACTCTATACGTGCAGGTCTCATATTGCAACAAGCGATGCTTTTCAGCATTTTCTGTTAGCACCAGGATATATTATTAATGTGCAGCCAAATATGGTAAGTTCCCTTACTAACACGAAGGATAAATTCTTGACGGAACTTCTTGTAAGCTGAGTTTCCTATTAACAGGTATCTTCGGAGATTAGCTGAAAGGTATGGTGTTTATTTCACTCAAATACTTACGTAAATCCTCTAACTGCTTCAAAGGTATTAAAAATTTCATTAAAAGCATTGACATGTAGATTGATATGATGCCGTCATCAGCCAAGAACTACTTATAGCCTAGTAATAATGACTAGTTGGTTGAGACAGCTTTAACCATTAAAATTTTTCGTAAGCATTTCACTGAAATAACTTTACAGTATGTTTTACCCACAGCTTGCGTAAGCATATGATAGATATATTTTACATATATATGCAGGATGTTAGGAGTATAACTGTAGCCATTGTGATCATTGGTACCTTAACGTGTACCCACTTCGGTGTGTTCGTTGTTTTCTCTCTAACAGTCTTCCAGCAAATGTGTCACATAATTCACTACCTAATGTTCTTTTGCGTGGTCGTAACTGCACCAATAAGTGATCTACGCCTGTCAGCATAGATTAACTTCTTTGGGTCCACGCGTCCACTTTTCAACGCCTGAGCTGCTGCCGAGCGGAAAATAAGCAATAATGGCTTGCTCTGGCCACATGTACTTGGACACAGTAACCAACCTAAAAACATTCTACTCCTAATAGATCTAATTATTAGTCTGCAAAAGAAGTAAATACTGATGAAATGTTTCTCAGTATTCTCTCCTCAGTCACCAATGAAAATATCTACATTTACTCTGCTAATGCCCTGCATATATCACAGGCATTTTAAATTTTTCACGCATATTTGGATACATATTTTATCTGTGTCTGTAACGAATTTCACTCTGTACTTTAATTTTAATCCTGAAGAAATTTTAACGTTTGCTTAGGTCGTGGGCAAAGGTTCAATTTTTCTGTCCAGAAAATAGTATGTCATCTCGTTTCTTGACAATTATTTACATTCCTTTTTTATTTTGCTTATCGTAAGAGTCTTGGTTTAAATGAAAAACAAATGAGTTTTGACAGCTATAGTTACGCTTTTTTTCTGTACTTTGAATCTGATCGGTTGGTTTCCATTTCCTATGAGGCATTTTCGCAACACTAACTGATTGCCGTTACGAGAAAGTAACTGTCTCTGGCTGATGTCTGATCCTCCGCTATTCTACACCATGCGAGTCCAGAGAGGACGCTAAATGTATCTGTGGTGTACAGCCGTGTGGCGTAATCTTTGACCCCAAAACACGCTAAAAAATTATCGGCTTTCGGCACTGCTCGTTCCTGTGGCGTGAATGACGCACTGTACAACACAGACACGGGTCAGGTTGCGCTTTAAGCTTTTAAAGTATTCCAGATCAAGTAAATACCGGGAAGAAACACCAACCGGTCATTTTCGAACATTTTTTAAACGGCACCGATTCTCATCTCCACGACAATCACCTGCCCCCCCCCCCCCCCCCCCCAACACCACCGCTATGTGTATTTGGATGTCTTACTCCCACAGTATGTTTATACGAATAAATATACCAAACGCGTTTATCCAATCAAATTTATGTTCTGAGAAGGTGGTGCCGCACAGATCGTATATTTTTGAAAAATATCATACCACGTGAAACTGCTGGTAAAATTCTTTATTTAGACAACCAGTTTTGGTCGACGGACGGTCATTAGGTCGATAGAAGTATCCACAGCTTCTTGTTAGGCCAAATATATAATAATTATGGTCAAATGATAAATCCATGAAATAGACACGGTTATAATGTCGTAATATAAAACACACTTTCAATCTACAAAAATTAATGACTACATTACCTAGTACAGTTTCTATAGATTGCCTATGTAATTTATAATACGATATGAAACAGTGTCCAATTCAAAATTTTATCACTTGACGGTAATGATATTTCGCCTAAAATAAAGCTGTGAATCTGATGATGGTCAGTCTACTGAAGCTGACTGTGTAAATAACGAACTTCACCAGCAGCTCAAGGTGTTAATACGACATTTTTCAAAAATATTCCAAATTTGGTTGAATGTGCTACAGGAGTGCCTGGGTTACGCTTTCATGCCACCCCTTATCACCTCCACCCTGAGCCGCATTGATGCTAGGGCTACCTTAGTGTCACAGTAAATTTTTTTTCCAAATGTCACGTACATGTCCGAAATATACTAACTACTGATCCAGACGCTTCAGAGTTATAATGATATGTAACTGTCTCTGCATTCCCACTCACGCCGCCCCACGATGTCTCCCTAAAGGTGAAACGTCATCGGGACTGTCACCAATGAGCCAAGTGACATAGAAAATTTATGAATTCGATAATAAGATTGCTAGTTGTCGAGGATCTTTACATGCCACAGATTTTCGCCTCCAACCTCACCTCTAGGAGTGGCAGGGACATATTACCCCGCCGTAATTTTTATAGACATAATCAAATACGTAATGATCCATCTGGATACAGAACTTGGTTAAAATTGCACCAGGTCTTTTCATCCCCACCCTCAGCCCAAAAGTGCATGTTTCAATACAGATTGTGCGATGTCACTCAAGTTCAGTTGAAATCACCCAAGTGGTTTAGGAGGAGATGTAGAAAATTTGTACAGTCATACTTATTAGAAAGTATTATTTAGTCCAAATTATCGATCGCTACGCCGCGGATTGGCTATTGAAGAAACGAATACATAGTCTAATTTATATTAATAGCTGGTAGGTGTCAGTTGTCTTCCGGTTTTCTTGGTAACCGTCATATGTTTAAAATGTCCACTCCGCAGCAGAAATCATTTTGTGTTCTCGAGTTAGTGAAGTGCAATTCCGTGATTACAGTGCAAAGATGTTTCAGGTTGAGGTACCAAATTGATCCTCCGAATAGCTGGAACACTCGCAATGATATCGACAGTTTCTAGAACACAAGATGTGTATATAAAGGAAAGTGTTCTGGCCGCCCTCGTATTCCTGACGAAAATATGACACGAATTCAAAATGTTTTCCAACGTAGTCCTTCAAAATCAGCTCGTCGTGCCAGTAGGGTGTTACAACCGTCTACAACAACAATTTGGCGTGTTTTGAGACGTCGGTTGGTTATGAAGCCGTAGAAGTTACAGCTGTTACAAGCTCTGCGTCCTGATGATAAACGCAAACGTGTGACATTTTGTAACGAGATTCTCGATGCTGTTGACAATGATAACACTTTCGGACAACGCATCGTATTCAGTGATGACGCGAGTTTCCATGTTAGTGCCCACGTAAACAAACACAATGTTCTAATTTGTGGCCTACAGAACCTAACATAGCCTTAGAACATGTACGAGATTCACCCAAAGTCAATGTGTTTTGTGCGATGTCCCGATCATCTGTTACGCCCATTCTTCTTTGATGGAAAAACGTTAACGTTCAGCAGTATCTTGCTACGTTACAGAAATGGTTGTCTCCGAGAGTGAACGAAGACAACTTCATTTTTCAACAAGACGGGCACTCCGTCACTGGAGTTGCCAAGTGCGTGAATATCTGAATAAAATTTTTGGGCAACATGGTTGTGGAGATGAAGCAGCGATTAATATGATTAATCAATTATTCAAAAACAGTCTTAATCGCATTTATTATAATTATACCGCCAACCGGTTTTAACCCGACGTAGGGGTCATCTTCTGGGCGTTTACACTGTGAAATTATAGATATGCGTCAGAAAGACTCCATTATACAACAGCTAAAATTACGTAAATTTAAAATATGTTAACCACTGGTTGACTGCTGGTGGTGTCACTCCTGTCTACATAACGGCAGGAAACTAACACCACCAGCAGTCGACCAATGGGCAACATATTATAAATTTACGTAATATTAGCTGTTGTATAATGGAGTCTTTCAGACGGATATCTATAATTTCACAGTGTAAACCCCCAGAAGATGACCCCTACGTCGGGTTGAAACCGGTTGGCGCTATAATAATAATAAATGCGATTAAGACTGTTTTTGAATAATTGATCTGAATGAAACTCTACCGAGCTGTTGAATTGGTCGTCAAGGAGCTGGCGACTTAGCATGTGTCAGCTGGGCTTCACAGTCATCGGATTTGACACCCTCTGTCTTCTTCCTGTGGGGTTTCGTTAAAGACAACGTTTATGTACCACCACTCTCATAGAACCCGGGAGAGTTGCAGAACCGGATCCGTACTGCTATAACATGAGTGACGAAGGACATGCTTGCCCGAGTATGGGAGGAATTTGAGTATCGATATGATATTGTTCGTGTCACTGATGGAGGACATATTGAACATTTGTAATCTGAACTTCAGAGGTTCGTAAATATGTGTGTAAGGTTTCATATTCGTATGTCTTAAGGTTAATAAATATTCGAAATACGTATATTCTTTTTGAAACACTCTGTACTGTTGTGCCCGCTCATAATGTCAACTCAACCAGTAACACGGTAAATACGAACTACCTGAAAAGTCTTATCTGTAATTATCTAAAAAACTACCGTTAAAATTTGTGCTCTCTGAAATAAGGTTTTCTTGGGACAACTGCACAGCAGAGCCATCTACCTCGAGTTCTTTCTTCCATGAAAGTGGTACAGTGTAGAAAACAACGTGCAACTGCGCGTACAGGAGGAAGCGTTGATAGCAAGTGTGTGGCGGCGCTCACCTCGTCCTGGTTCTCGTCGAGCTTGGAGTAGGAGGCGCAGTCCTCGCACACCTTCTGTGTGCACTCGAAGCACGTGCGGAAGAAGTCTTCGGGCTTGAAGCTCTTGAGGCAGACCCGGCACGCACCCGCGCGGCACACGGGCTTTCCCGGCTCCGGCTTCCTGCAACACACCAAGGACGGCGGAGGCCGGTGAGACACTGGCAGGACAGCTCTACGGCTGGCGTGTTTACTTAGGTTCATCACTTACAACCCCCTTACCGCCAGCCTGTTTAGGAAAGTAACTTTTCTAGATAGTCTACGTGGTACTTGGTTCAGGCTGGACTACATGAAGTTCGCTCGACGAATGATCCATTACATAAAGACTGGAAAGTTGCACGGGCTACACCAATATTCAAGAAAAATAGTAGGAGTAATCCACTAAATTAAAAGCCCGGGTCATTAACGTCGATACGCAGCAGGTTTTTGGAACATATATTGTGCTCGAGCATTATGAAGTACCTCGCAGGAAACGGTCTATTGAGACACAGTCAACATGGTTTTAGAAAACATCGTCCTTGTGAAACACAACTAGCTCTTTACTCGCAGGAAGTGTTGAGTGCTATTGACAAGGGATTTCAAATAGATTCTATATATATCTGGATTTCCAGGAGGTTTCTGACACTGTACCACACAAGGGGTTTGTAGTGAAATTGCGTTCTTATGGAATATCGTCTCAGTTATGCGACTGGATTCCTGATTTCCTGTTAGAAAGGTCGCAGTTCGTAGTAATTGACGGAAAGTAATCGAGTATAACAGGAGTGATTTCTGGCGTTTCTCAAGGTAGTGTTATATGCCCTTTGCTGTTTCTTATCTACATTAACGATTTGGAAGACAATCTGAGCAGCCGTGTTAGCTTGTTTGCAGATAACGCTGTCGCTTATAGATTAGAAAAGTCATCAGAAGATCAAAACAAATCGCAAAACGATTTAGAAAAGATATCTGCATGGGGCGAAAATTGGCAATTGACCCTAAATAACGAAAAGCGTGAGGACATCCACATGAGTGCTAAAAGGAATCCGTTAAACTTCGGTTACACAATAGATCAGTCAAATTTAAAGGACGTAAATTCAACTAAATACCTACGAAGTACAATTACGAACAGCTTAAATCGGAAAGAACACACAGAGAACGTCGTGGGGAAGGATAACCGAAGGCTGCGTTTTATTACTTATAAAATGTAAAAGATCTACTAAAGAGACTGCCTATACTACGCTTCTCCGTCCTGTTTTAGAGTGCTGCTGCGCAGTGTGGGATCCGTAGCAGATAGGATTGACAGAGTACATCGAAAAAGTTCAAAGAAAGGCAGCACGTTTTTTATTATCGTGAAATAGGTGAGAGAGTGTCACTGAAATGATACACGATTTGGGGTGGACATCATTACAACATAGGCGTTTTTCGTAGCGGCGGAATCTTCTCAAGAAATTTCAGTTATCAACTTTCTCCTCCGAATGCGAAAATATTTGTTGACGTCGACCTATGTAGGGAAAAACGATCACCATAATAAAATCAGGGAAATCAGAGCTCGCACGTAAAGATGAAGGTGTTCGTTTCTGCCGCCCTGTAGGAGACTGGAATTATAGAGAATTGCGAAGGTGGTTCGATGAACCCTCTGCCAGGCACTTAAATGTGATTTGCAGAATATCCATGTAGATGCAGATGAGTGTCAAGGTGTTCTGGCCCTGTAATGAAAAGACGTGATGTTCAAGTCAGAAGCTATCTCGTTTTACGGCTTAATCTGCTTTTATTTAAATGAACTAAGCCAAAAAGTGTGGAGTCTGTCCTTGAAGTTTGATTTCTGCCAAAAAGCCGTCTACATGTCTTAATATATTTTCATTTTTTTACAATGTTTCAAGTACTGCTATAATCAGATGAAAACTTATGAGTCATAAAATAAAGTTCGGAGTCGGTTACAGTAAAACTTATTAGGCGGGGCGTTTATTGCCAAGTTCCTAGTTTTATTGCAAATGATACTGAGCTCTCTGTTACGAGACCTATGTTTTGTTTTGATGATGCCAGTAACCGAAACGTCGCAATAAATGAAAATACATTAAACTAGCTACAGCGCTTTATTGGAAGGTTTCCACAATGGTTGCAGTCTGAGATAGGGCGTTTATTACCTTTATTAGTAAGGTGAGTCCTTGAAGATCTGCAGAATCGGTTTATGACTGCTAGAACGCATTCAGTTGGTTAAACCCTCTTTAAGCCACTCTCTGTCTTAGATATGAAGTTACAGTCATAGCTTGTTAAATCTGGTGAACAGTGAAGAACCAAATCCCTGGACTAAACAGGGTCTACATATTCTTCTGAGGAATGATTCCAGTTATTTGCAGTCTGAGACTATTCTTCTATATTTCATCATCTGCTTGGCCCAAAGCCTACGAACAGAAAACATCAGCTACTGTTTCACGTGGCGAGATTAGGGTGTTGAAGACCTGTCCAACATCTAACTAGATATCCATTACAGAACTGTTGTATCAGAATGCAAGTTAAACGAGCTGTATAAATACGCTGGACTTAACAGTGATAGTCGTAATAAAGGGCACATGGTATTACAGTAATGAAAGTCTTATTAACAGTACGTTGAACAATTTTGTTCTTCACATAGTGTTCCTGTCGATTTGGCGCCACGACATGCTAACAGAAATGTATGGGACCCCCTCCAAAAACAATTCAATCTTTCCATTATTCTGCTTGAGATTAGACACAGAAGAAACCAAATCTGGAGGAGAAGAAGAAGAAAAAGGTTGATTTGTTTTGGAGGGGGTCCACCTTGAGCAAAACACTGTTTTATCGTTCCCTCCAGTACTCAATAGCAAAACAGACAAACACAACACGTCTGGTATTTACCAACTGACTTGCCAGTGCTGCAAATCAGTTTATACCGGACACACAAGCAGAAACTTTAATTCCAGATACGCAGAACACAGAATAACATTAAAAAGTAACATTAAGTTCTATACAGTTGCAGATGACAAACTGTAAAAGAATACAAGTCCAATAAACAATCTAAAAACGTAGGAAAACAACAGCATGTGTTAATAAGGTGTGTATATACACAAAACTTTGTCCGTTTTGGAAATTTGGAAATGCTCTCTTAAAAACGCAAATTTATATGAGTACATGTAGAAAAGAACGTTTTCTCTGTTTTATATAAAGAAAATAAAACCCCACTGATCATACTGAAATTTCAGCGAAATATGTCTTTTCAATGGAGCGTAGTTTTTAACAGACAAAAGTTACCGGGTAGTTTTCTTCAGAGTCGTATGGGTAAAGTGGAGAAAGAGGCAAATACTTAATATGGTGCATAGGTACACGAAAGATACTAACCGTATACTGTCAGGTATTGTAGTTGCGGAACGATGATATAGCTTTGCAACTTAATCAATCGGAACAATAAGTTTTAGAGCCAAGAAATACACTCAACAAAAGCTTTACGTCAGATGACGTTCACTTTGTTTTTTCATTAGCGTCAATTAACCTGTTTCGGCGTTACGCTCTTATTGCTGTTTCGCTTACGCTGTGAAGTGGTGGTAGCACTACTCGTCCGCAACAGCACACCAGTGGACAAATTCTGTTTATTCCTTTTTACAACGCCGGCCTGAGTGGCCGTGCGGTTCTAGGTGCTACAGTCTGGAGCCGAGCGACCGCTACGGTCGCAAGTTCGAATCCTGCCTCGAGCATGGACGTATGTGATGTCCTTAGGTTGGCTCTGGCTCTGAGCACGATGGGACTTAACATCTATGGTCATGAGTCCCCTGAGTCCCCTAGAACTTAGAACTACTTAAACCTAACTAACCTAAGGACGTCACACAACACCCAGCCATCACGAGGCAGAGAAAATCCCTGACCCCGCCGGGAATCGAACCCGGGAACCCGGGCGTGGGAAGCGAGAACGCTACCGCACGACCACGGGATGCGTTCTGTCCTTAGGTTGGTTAGGTTTAATTAGTTCTAAGTTCTAGGCGACTGATGACCTCAGAAGCTAAGTAGCATAGTGCTCAGAGCCATTTGAACCATTTGAACCTTTTTACAACAGTCGATATATTGCCTATTTGTTTTTGCGTCTGTTCTGCAATCTACAAATTCAGCACCCATTTCCAACAAAGATTTGTGGTAAATTTATCATGTAAAATATTCTGTACTATTTCTCCCGGCGTGATTATGGCGTAAGCTACTACGTACCACTGTATTCACCGATCGTTCTACACCGTTCCGGGCACTTCCTCTGTGTCTTCATCTGTTGTTGCAGTCTCTGGTTGAATCTTCTATTCTTGAAAATAAATGAAAAGTTTCCTATTGGAACTACAAGTTTTGGTTTATTTACGTTGATGATAAAACGTCGAAAAGCAAAACTTTTTATGGCATGGTATATCGTGCACCAAAATCATAATAATTTCATTGGTATCTACTTCCATATATCTTTTTAGTAGACGATCACGAAATTTTCACCTTCCTATCCGACAGGAAGTACAGTGGATTGTATCGAAGTATGCCTTCATTTTATAGATTTTGCAGACAAAGACAAGAACTGAACCTAATGAAATAATTGAATCTTTTCTTTCATAACGACCAAGCATGGGATCAGTTGTAGACAACAGCAAGTAGCAGACTTCTGTTTATTGGTAGGAAGAAACTGGGAAAATGTAACCTCTTTAGAAAGGAAAATTGTTACAAAATACTAGTGTATCTCATCTCAGAATATTACTCAATTGTCTGGGACCCACACCAGGTATGACTAGCATATGATATTGAACGATATTGAACGAATAGAAAAGAGAACAACATGAACAGTTAGTGCTTTCTGTAGCCAACGGGAAAGCGTCAGGAAAATGCTTACAAACCTGATTGAGAAGATGCTGGGTGATTGTAAAGATGCTAGAAGACACAAGTCAGCTAATACCTTGAAGCTGGTTTATCATGTTCCAAAAACCAATATTCAGGAATCTAGAAATGTGCTACAGATTACTCGACTGGTTACAGCTCGCATTGAGCCACATAAAATCATTCTTCCCTCGCTCCATACGCGATTCGAACAGTAGGAAACTGTTACATGAAAGTTTTTTTGGGTACGCTACAGCATCGTATCGTAAAAAGCTGTTACTGGTGAAACCAGTATATCCTAAAGAAGGCTACTAACCGTGGCCGAAACGTTGGTGTCACCAGTGATAGTTGTTTACAACAAGACGCGGTACCGAACACAGAAAAACTTCCACGTTAATTAACTATGGCCTCGAAACCTTCGCAATTCAACTCTAATATGCTTTTCAGTGGAAAGCATCCGCAGGCTACGGATGAAGGTAAGAGGACATAAAAAGCAGACTACCACAAGCAAAGAGAGGATTCTTCGCCAAAAGAATTCTACTAATAGGAAACATCGGCTTTAATTTGGAGACATTTCTAAGAAGTGCATTTTGAGCAAAAAATGTGTGTGAAATCTTATAGGACTTAACTGCTAAGGTCATCAGTCCCTACGCTTATACACTACTTGACCTAAATTATTCTAAGGACAAATACACACCCCCTTGCCCGAGGGAGGACGCGAACCTCCGCCGGGATCAGCGGCACAGTCCGTGGCTGCAGCGTCCTAGACCGCTCGGTTAATCTCGCGCATTTTGAGCACAACATTGTATATAAATGAATCTTGGACTGTGGTAATACTGGATAAGGAGAGAACCGAACTGCCTGAGATTTGATACTGCAGAAAGACGTTGAAAAATTAGTTTCACTGATGAGAAATGAAGTGAGGTGGTTGTCCACAAAATCGGAAAGGAAAAAAGTAAAAGGTAATAACAGAATGATAATACATGGGTTGAGTCATAAAGGAATAATTTCCATCATACCTGTAGAAGGCACAATATGTAAGAAAAGACAAAGAATGAAATGGTTCCAACAGGTAATTAAGAACGCAGGGTGCAAGTGCTATTCTGAGAGGAGACGTGTATTGAGAGATAAAGGAATAACGTCCTTCACCCCTATAGAAGGCACAACATGTAGGACAAGACAAAGACTGGAACGTATCCAATAAATAATTAAGGACGTAGGGTGCAAGTGCTATTCTGAGATGAAGTGGTTGGTACGACCGATGAGTCCACGAAGGTCCACATCAAAGCACGCAAAAGACTGACGACCTAAAAGAAACGTATTTCCTTTCCAATGATTCAAATTCAAATGGCTCCAAGCACTATTGGACTTAACATCTGAGGTCATCAGTCGCCTAGACTTAGAACTACTTAAACCTAACTAACCTAAGGACTTCACACACATCTATGCCCGAGAGGCACGATTCGAACCTGGCAGCCGCGTGGTTCCGAAATGAAGCGACTAGAACCGCTAGGCCACAGCGGCCGGCTCTCCAATGGTAATGTGATAATTAAGTAGATTTATAGAAAGATGCACAATACTTTAAGTAACTGTATAGAAACTACGGAGACCATTTCAAGACAGATAAAGAAACTTAAATGGTCTAAATGCTCCTTATGAAAATGTTCGTCTAATTTTCCTCTAAACGGTACTGCTACAGAAGTACTTATTTCCAGTTCGGGAAAAATCACGATGTTCACTTACGGACCTTCAGCGCATTTCGTTTCGCACCGACCCCTTTTCAAAATTGTACTGAAGTTGTTGACACCACACACGTGAGATCATTGTTGCTCTTGTTTTCGCTTCTAATAAAAAAACAACACTGTAAATTAAGACAGACGAGAGTAATGAAGCTGCGTTTAATAAAAAGTGGCGCTCTCGGAAAGTTAAATACAAGCGGCCTGCGAAATCCGCGGACGGTCGCAGCAGCAGCAGCAGCGGCGGCGGCACGCCAGAGCAGAGCAAGAGGCGTTTAATAGGCGGAGAGTGGGTAGCGGACGGCGCCTGCCCGAGGTCCGTTAATATCAGCCGGAGCGGGCAGCCCACGCAGGTGCGGCCGCGGCTTTTAACGCGGCCAGGCAGGCACGCCAGCCAGCCAGCAGCGCCGCGCCGCCTCTCAGCTGAATTAAACCGTGCGTCCGGCCGGCGCGGGACAAAGCCGACGCTCTGGACGTCCGCCGCGCCCAGGCGTCTGAGCGCTGCGAGCTGCCAGCCACCGGCTGCCCCACCCTCCTCCCCACCTACTCCCGCCACAACAATGCCATCGTCACTCAGGTGTACTTTCCATAATTGATTAACGTTGTGTGACTTCGTAGGCTTTCCCGGCGTAATAATTTTTTATAGTCTTCTCGGTTTTGCTGTGGCATCATAAAATCAACGTGATTCAGTGTTTTGGCGATCTATCTGTCCGCCGTCTTCAGGAAACGCTGTTGCTGCTGAATCCAACTGAAAACTGATGTGCTAAGGCTGTAATTCGTCGTCCTATAATGGCCTCTGTACTGTACACGACGTTTGCGCCGCCTATCACAACTATATCCAAGACTGGGCTGATGACCCCGCTCATAGTAGAACGCCCGTGGCAGCTATATACCGTACTCAAATGCTATATTCAAACGCTCGTCTGGCCGCAACGAAGAACATCGTATTTTTATCCGGTATAGCACAGAGTTCCGTGCCCTGTTAAGAGGAAAACCATTATGTCTATTAATCAAACTGACTGCCAACCTAATTTCCATTGCTTTTTTATAAACACTCTTCCAAACGTTAGAAGTGTTGGCAGTTATCACAGTCTGGTCAGATTTCACCCCGTGTCCGTCGTTTAGGCAGTGTTCTGCCACCGACAATTTTTTCAGCTTTTGTCACTGCGTATGAGGGGATGTACCACGCACCTCTGCTGAAGTGTGCGAATCATGCGGCCGATGTAAGCCTTCGCACACTGACATGAAATTTTATATATTCCAAGCTTCCTGAGCCTCAAATCAGCTTTCACGGTGCCGAGTAGTGCCTGATCTCGGTAGGTGAAGGAAACACACTCATAACGTTAAAAGTCATTAAAATTCTTCCAGTCTTAACCAATATGCACCAGCATAAGTAATAAAGATCATGGATTAGAGCTCCTCTTAATGTACCTCCGGGAACGGTCCAAACTCCATAAGCCGACGAATCTGCGTCTCAGAGTAGCCACTTTTCTGAAAAACAGCCATTAAATGTCCATGACCTACGATTTAACCGCCTCTGTCGTGCTACCCGCAGCGTCTACGTCATTCTGTTACAAAACGTTGTTTTTATGTGAAAAACTTATGCATGTCAGCACATGACGACAAAGCTTCATCAACTCTTCTTTCCGTTTTTCATTAATCAAAGTCGTGGTCTCTCTATCATCCATAGTCGCCAGTTTCTTTATCGGGGACTTCGAGGGTATGGCACTTGGGACTCCAGCCTTGCAGCCAACGTGCTTCTGAAGACACGCAGATGATGCCTTTTATGTCTGACCTCATGGACGAGATGCTCTCAACAGAGTCTTGCACCATCTCGTCTTCATCCCAGCATTAAATCTGGCAGGGAGGTCGAAAGTGCTGGGAAGCCTACATTTTTGGAGGTCATAGTTTATAAAAACGAGATAGGAATTTGGGCATAGTGTTCACCGAAAACCGACATGTTCAGATCGGTATCTACATGCTAAGAGTTGCCGAGCACCATACCTACACAATGGCGTCGTTAGGACTCTGGTGGACAGAGACTTTGCCATTTCCGATGCGGATAGTTTAATGAAAAACTTGCACATTTGATAGCTGTTTCTAAGGAAAGTGGATACTCGGAGAAATTTTTACCATCCGCGAAGGTACATCATGAGAAGCGTAGATCTATAGCTTTTATTCCTTATGCTGGAAGAATATTAAGGAGTTTTACTATTAAGAGTGTGTCCATCTTTCAAGATTACGGCACTAATCGGCTCTGTGAGAGCTGATTTTAGGATCAGGAAACCTGACATAAAATTCTGTGTCAGTGCGGAAAAGCTCACATTGGCCATTCGATACGCACTGTTCACAACAGACGCATGAAACATCGTCGTCATACGAGGCTACAACAGCCATAAAAATCGGCAGTAGATCCACATTGCCTAAATTACACACCAGATTGTGACAGTTGCCAACACTTCTTGTTTCCTGAACAGTGTTTATGGAAATGAGGTTGGGAGACAATTTGATAAATAGAGACAATGCCTCTCATCTTAGAAGAACTTGGAAAGAAAGTTACAAAGCCAAAGCCCGTTCACAAGCAAGCGAAAAAGAAATATTATTGTCGAACGTTAATACCGTGCATTTAAGTTTTTAATACGTCTATGTTCCTCTAAGTACAGACGCAATATTACACGAATGTTTCCCGGTATGTTCGTACAGGGCTGAGAAAATAAAACTGGCCCAGAAAACACACTCAAAGACAAAGGAAAAAAATGACCCATCACGAAGGAAATAATCGAGTGGGACGGAAACCAGTAAATGTGATGTCCATGTACAGACAAAGAAAGGATCACAATTTCAGAAAAATTGGGTGATTTATTCAAGAGAAAGCGCTTCATAACTTGAGCAAGTCAATAACGAGCTGGTCCACCTCTGGAACTTACGCAAGCTGTATAACGATGACTGGTTTTCGGCCAAGAATCATTTTCAAATCATCATAAGAAAGTCGAAAATGGAATTTCCGAACAGATCAAAAATGTCTAATGACCATTTTTGACATCTTCGGGAATGCCATTTTCGACTATGCTATGATGATTTGAAAATAGGTCTCGGACCGAAGCTAGTCATCGAATGAAGAAAAAGTAAAAGTTTGCAACTTGGACTGGTGTTTCTTCGTTCTACTGATTAACAGAAGATGCTGACCCAAGCTACTGCAGCATGCTGGAAGTTGACACTTACGCAAGCAGTTATTCGGCTTGTTCGACTTGTTGAACGTTCTCCTGAGGGATAACGCGAAAAATTCTGTCCAATAGGCGTATTAGATCGTCAAAACTGCGAGCTGTTTGGTGAGCCCTGTCCACTATAGCTCAAACGTACTTCGTTCTGGAGAGATACGGCAACCTTGCTGGTCGAGGTAGAGATTGCCAAGCTCGAATACCCGTAGT
This sequence comes from Schistocerca nitens, assembly GCF_023898315.1. Classification (NCBI taxonomy): domain Eukaryota; kingdom Metazoa; phylum Arthropoda; class Insecta; order Orthoptera; family Acrididae; genus Schistocerca; species Schistocerca nitens. Next base: position 439,260,342 of record NC_064617.1, on the reverse strand, counting down.
AGAAACCCTTTCACTGTGCGGGCGGGCATTATCTTCCGGAAATGTAAGCTGAGTAGGGCTTGCCATGAAGGGCAACAGTACTGGACGTAGACATTGCCATCTGAAAGGGAGTGTAGTGCTCCAGGACATAAAGTTAGTCAAGACCGTGTTACGGTGCTTACCTGTGTGACCTTTACAGGAAGCCAAAAAGTACCCTTTCTGTTGACAGGAAAATAAAAGAGCCCAAGAGCATTTCAAAATGTGATAAGCTCCTCCTCTTTTATATAAACCAACCCAAGGCTTCGACGACTGCAGCATTGTTTACTGAGTAATTGTTTACGACGTAATTTTCATCCCTGAAGTGGAAAAGCAACAAAAATCTGTTGGAAAAGAAGGCAGTAATTTGATTAAAAATGCACCAGCTCATCGCACTGGAGAATTGTAGGAAAGAGGGAATCGACAGCTGACAAATTAATACTAAAGGTGCAGTAGAATGGATGTTGTGTGACTCGTCAGACCCGGGTTCCAAATCCTAAATGATGATGACCTTATTGTAAGTTTGAGAGAATAATCTGTCGAGCAAGGAGATAACTTTAGTGTCGAAGTTGAAGCAGACACGGGACCATCAGCCAGTGAAACGTTTGTCGGCCTCGAAATGGCGTTGAAGTGGATGGAGCCTTAGCCCGAGTGAGAACACATGCATCTTCTCACTGTCAAGTGGATGCGCGACTTGGCTGCCCGACAACGTATGAAGACAGTCAAACAGCTTACTTTGACAGAGATGTTCAGCAAGCAATGACATTCAGCACCTGTACTGTACAGTTCGCTGTATAACACGTATGTAATTGTGTTGCGTTTTCATTTTAATTAATTAAAACCTCTTTTTCTCTAAAACTAATTTTTATCCCATTTCCAACGTACAGAACTGTTCATTCAGTACGTAATTACTCTAAATAAAATACGTAGACCCTTTTTCCCAAAAACACCCAATTATCTGAAATTTTGATTACCTGAATGAGTCCAGTCCCGATTAATCTGGATAATTGGAGTTCTATTTATCTTTTAAAACATTAAGGGCATTGTATCTGTCAGTCAGAAACAGATCTTTCGTTGATGCAATAGCTCAACAAAAGGCATAATATAAAATATTAAAGCCAGTAATATGGACATCAGAGAAAATGCAGTACGAGGAAAAGCAGCTCCATCAGACAACAAAACAAAGATGATATTGGATATTGTGAAGGAGGAGACTGGTAGAACCAAACATGAAGAGGAGAACATAGCATTAAGAGTAAATGATACATTGGTAAGCGAGGTGTGCAGTGCTGCAAAACATTTTAACGGGCATTTCAAAACTGTTACTTAAAGAGAGGATTATCAGATTCAGTAAATGTTGCCATCGAATATCTGAAACCAGTCATTATGAAATAACTTCAATAATATGAATATGTCCCTCACTACATCAGTAAAAGCACTGTCCACCATAAAATCTTTAAAAATCAAAAAAAAATCTAGTGGTTATTTTAAAACATCGGCAAATTAAAGAGCTTCTGAATTTAGTAACGTATTAAGTTACGTGTGAGCAGTCAAACGTTTTTGAGTGGTTGAAATACGCTTAAGTTAAGCCTTTGTTTAAGAAAGGAGATAGTGAAATATCGCCAAATTTTTTTCCAGTTTCAGTTTTGCCAGAATTCTCGAAAGCTTTCAAGAAGGTAATGTACAATCTGGTTCTTAACCACGTGAATTCCAATAAAATATTGTCAAAATCATAGTTCGGATTTCCAAAGGTTTCTGATACCGAGAAGGCTATCTACACAAACAGCAAGAATGTACTTATCTCATTAGACAGTGAATTATACCATCAAAAGGCAATTATGACTGAAACTTTTAAAACTTCTCTCTTAACTGAACTCACGTCGTTTGGCAAGTAGCTAATCTGGTTTGAGCGTAAATTGAATGTCTCTATTTGTTAATAAAAAATTCCAAGGAATTATCTTTCATAAGGAAATAAAAATTACAACTTGAAGTTACAATTGCATCCTATCTCGTCAATGTGTAACTAAGTGTGATTAATAGTACTAATAACGGCGTAGCCACATTTTCAGAAGAACGGAAATATTCCTTTAACCGAGGTTCTACGTGCCGGAGAGTGTGGTCGAAATCCCTCTGATGAAGCTGTAGACATAGATGACTGTGAAATCAGTCTTTATTCTTCACCTGTTAATTTCACAGGAGTCTGTCCTTGTGCTATGACACCATATTAATGTGTAGTGATTAGTAGTCCCATAGATATTGTATCTTCGAACAAGAGAGTAAAATTCCTCTTCAGTTACTTGTGAATTCATTACAGTTATTACTGTTGCCTGAATAAATGCTATACAAAGTGTTACTTTTCATATCAGGCGCTGCACAGTACTCGAAAAAGGCTGGGAGAGCTTCAGAAGTGCTTGCTTGGTCGCTACGTTCGACCGAGTCACTACAGGGTGCTGCGCTCTCCGGAATGATACATACGTACCAAAGGGACAATGGCCAGCCGGTCACCAGCCGCTCGGCAGCCGTAAGCTCATGACCTGCTCGCTGTGTAGACTAAATGGCGATACATATATTTTGAGTTCTGAAATTTAACTTAATTCTGAATAATAAGTGATTCAATAACATCTGTCGTCATTCATTACAATCTTAATGGATCCTAAACATTATACAGACCGAGATTCCTGATCCTACGGTAACATTTGTGGTTTACGTTTTCGTCTACGGGTGCTGACATTTTAATCCTACGGGCCTGAGTGTGACGGATTTTATAAAGTAAGTTGCACTGGCAGATATTCATCGACGGAATAGAAGCGACAACGAAAACTCACGTAAATGCAGCCAGCAGCATCGACACGGCGCATCTATAAGCTAAGTTCCTGATGTGACTACCCTGCTATAATACCTACCCATTTTAAACGCTGCTTCTGCTGTTGCTGACAACCGCTAGTTTTCCATGATGGTCGAAGTTTCAAGAAAGAAACTTGTTACTACACCGTCGATGGCGATAGATAGTTTCAAATCAGTTGTTAAAGTTTGCAAACGAAAACCACGTAACAAGGAAATCGACTCACTTTCGATATTACTGACAGGCTAGAAGAACTGTCAAAGATCGTGAAGATGTATGAGGACGCTCAGTCACGGTTACACTGTTTGAAGACAAAAACATAAACGCTGAAGACATAGAAACGTTCGGCAAAAAGAGGACTTCGGATGAATCAAGGCCACTCAGCAGATAAATGTTCGTCATGTGTTGGATATGTCTTACGTGCATCAAAACGTATTATCAGGTTGCCTACCAGAAGAATAATGTTATTTAACAGTGACGCATCGGAATTCAGAAATTCTTACGACACATTTGTGGGTCTCGCCGTAAAATATGAGGGATTGGAGGACTTGCTAAGTATCACCATTTGCTTAGTTTATTAATAGGTGAAGCACACAATATAATTTCTCTTCTTCCGATGACTTACACTGACTTTAAAATAGCTTCTACTTTAGTTTCTAACAGATACAACAATCGTCGATTGATTGCATTAGGACTTTGGATAACTGTTAAGGCTACCGTCAATCACAATGGCATGTGAAAGTGAACTCCGTGCGCTAGTGAACGATATTTCAAACTATGTGCATGCGGTGATGGAATGACAGATAGGTGTGTCTTTGCAAGACATAACGGGGCCACAGCTCCTTATAGAAAGAGATGAACAGCGAAATAGTAGAGTCTGAAGCTGTTTTGAGTTCGAACAGCTCTATAACATTCAAAGAAAAGTGTGCTCTTCTCGAAAGCAAAAGTAAATCATAGAAATAGTCAAGGTTAAAATACCATCACGACTGGTACACCCGGTAATAAACATAAAATGTCTCCAACGCAAAGCAGTTCGGGTATTCGAGAGAGACTATCGTAACTACTATTGTTGAATGTATCATGTGTAACCAGCCGCAAGCCTTGCACAAGTGCGGAAAAATGAAGAAAACCACTTGTAGCAAACGCAAAGGCGTTGTGTAGTGCAGCAGCTTGTGCTGCAATTATCTGAGGAGTTCACAGGGCTTCTGACTGTAAATCTATGAGCTGTCATACTTGTGGGGAACAATACCACAAGTTACTACACTCGTAATCACGAACAACACAATATGGAACAAGAAAGGCTTTCCCAAGTAAGATCGAATACGAGCACAATGGCGAACATCAGTCCAGTACATCGAGTTAATGTGCACTGAAAAACAGCCCAGGCAGACAAGTGCTTCTATAAGACAGCAAGAGTAAAATTACAAAATAGTAGTGGCAAATGGGAGACATGTCATGCTCTTCTAGATTCTCCGTTGCAGTCATGTTTTTTATCGGCGGTATGTGCACAATGCTTCGTATTACAAAGGATTCACAACAGAATACCGCTCCAGGGAGTAGGTCCAATCCTCTCACAAACAAACTATCGCGTCTCTCTACAAGTGGGCAACTGTATAAACAACTTTATATTGTATATTGAATGTTTAGTCTTGCCGACGATAACAGATACCTTTCCGGAACAAATAAATGAACATGACGAATGTATAACTCGCTGATCCAGAGTTGTGGGTAGTGGTGAGATCGACGTATTGCTAAGAGCAGAAGTTTGTCCATACATACAGAAGTCAAGAGTTATCTCCAGAGGAGTTGATCATCCAGTGTTCCAAGAGACAGAACTAGATTGGGTCATGTCAGGGCAGTATCAACTGGTAGACCACACCACGTCGTCACCCCACCCGTTCCTGTCCTATTTTGTAAAGGTAGCGATGGAGGAACTAGCCTGTTATCATTTGCCACACGTGATGGTATGTACAATATATGAGGATTTTTTTATTATGTTTATGTGTGCTAATAACGTGTGACATTGAAACGTATTATGAGAAGCAAGAGTGAGACCCCTGATGCACGACTTATGGTGAACGATGGGAAGTAACATTGAAGAGCTGACAAACCTGGTTTGGCAAGCTGAGGCTTTCTAAAATCACCGCGATCTCACACCATTATCTCGCGCTCTTAAGCGATGTCCAAGTCCTCAATCCCGGTCGTTTCCCGACTAGGACATCAGTCACAAATATCCCTTACCAAGATCTAGTTAAAGCCATATTAGCTTTCTCAGAAGGTGGGAACAGCTGCAGCAAGGTTTACACATCTTTTGCGGGTACTTCTCATCTGATTACCTACTTCATCTGCAGCAGCAAACCGAGCGAGAAGTCCCCAGTCATAATACGCAACCTGGTGCATTGGTTGTAGTAAGGGAAGTTGACCTGCCACCCTTATGGAAGATCGCCATCAGTGACGTTGTGCGTCTCGGGGGCGACGCATGTAAGGGATATAAGAGACCAGTCTGCAAGCTATGTACTTTCTCGTCTTAAGTAATACAGAAGTCAACAATATATTCGTGTGTTTTACCTTGCATGTTTTCTTTTCCTTGTTCTCTGTGTACCTTTCAGCAGCATCAGAGTATTTTGCAGTTTTTAGGATTCCATATCTCAACTGGTAAAAAAGGAACCCTTATTGGATCGCTTTGGTGTCTGTCTGTCTGTCTTTGACTGTTAAAATATTATTATTATTATTCTTGATTGTTATAAGTATTTTTTTAATTGTTATAATTATCATTGTACTACTGTTATAATCTCTATTTCCTTTCTTTAACATTAATACTGTATAACACGTTATATGTCCTTAATGTTCTGTAGAAACTGAAATTCGTTCAATCTGAGTATGCCTGGTTAGGTGTAAGAGAGGGCCTGAAGGCCCTAATCTTGCCAGGTAAAATAAATGCATAAATAAATAAACAAATAAAAACCCTTTTTTCGGCAACAGGTTGACGTGTCACTTTTAAATTTATGTAATATACCAAATTCTACGGTTCCTTGGCGACGAAACAAACCGAGGCTTCAAGTCAGTGCTAATTGAACGGTTGTAGCTGTTAAAATATTTGTAATAAAAAGTGATTATAGTTTTCGCATCAGTAGAGATGCATTCTCAAGTGACAGATTTTTAAAAAGTCATGCCACGCAAAGTGGTTGCTTAGAGCTGTCGGGTTTATCTGTACTTCATCGCGCAATGACTTTTTAAAAGTCCATCACTTGAGGAATCATCTCTACTGACGCGAAGCCTTCTTAATAAAAGTATTTTAGCAGCCATTATGGAAGATTTTATTTGCCATGTGATATTTTGGATGCTATTGCCTGACATTTAAAATAATATGTTCTAAATCAGTGCAGTCAAAATATAAGGGAATGTATGCCACATATTTTGATACTCGCAACCTCACTATTAAACCTTATGGGCTACTTTCCACTGACCTGGAATTATAAAATTTGGCAATAAGCAAGGTTTCGCAGTACAAATAACGGGAAAAAATCAGAAAATTTCTAATTGTTATTATATCACAAGCGAAAATACAAGATCTGTTCAATAAAAAATGATCATCTTTTTTACGGTAGTAATTTCTCGCGCTAAAATTTAATCTTATGATGTTTTGTGAGCTTAATGTACCGTAATACTCCTGGTTCTCGCCTCTGAGAGGCAGGCACGGTCAGACATGTTTATTATCGCCTACCGCTGCAATGGAGGTAACACGCGAGAAACGATATGCGCCTTTGAAATTCTGCTTTCTTCTCAACGAATCTTCAGCTCAGGCCTATACAATGTTACAGGAGGCCTATGGAGAGTCTGTTCTTCCCTACAGTATAGCTCGAAGGTGGTTTAAAATGTTTAAAGAGGGGAGACAAACAATTTCAAAGGAAAGTAGACCTGGTGCTCCAGTTACTGCTCTTACGGAAGAAAACATCGACACTGCTGCTGTCGTTGAGAGAGAGGATTGACGAATTACCTTAAGAGCACTTCCTGAAATACTGAACACGTTGGAGACAGAAAAATAACGCACGACACGTGTTTGTGCGTGATTGGTTCCAAGACTGTCGATTCCTGAACAAAAGGACGATCGCGTGCAGGTCTGCATGCAGTTCAGTTGATGTTAGAGGAAGATTCGGAGTTTTTTTCAAATGTATTCACTGCTGATGAAACTTGGCTACATCATTTTGATCCCGAGAGCAAAGCTCAATGTGGAAATCTTCTTCATCTCCAACCCCCCCCTTCCCCCCCCCCCAAAATAAAGTGGTTGCTTCTGCTGGGAAAGTTATGGTCATCTCATTCTTTGATATTCATGGAGTGGTTTATCAGCATGTTGTACCTGCACACACATCAGTAAGTGGCAATACTACAGGGATGTCCTTAAAACGTTGCAAGTCAATATCTTTCGCCAAAGACCACATTTCCGTGGATCAGGCTGGATGACGCACCACGATGATGCGGGGCCGCATATTGCCTATGTTGTTGCTGAATATCTTGCAAAAATCAACGGGAAGTGCATCCCTCATCCTCCCTACAGTCCGGGTTTATGCCGATGCGACTTTTTCTATTCCCAAATATGGGAGTGGGCATTATCAATATTGAGAAGCAGTGGTGAACGCTGTGGAGGCGATTTTGAAGGACCTCTCAAAAATGTTTCCCAGCATGTATTTCAAGACTGGCAGAAACGTTGGGACAAGTGCATCGCATTCATGGGAGACTACTTTGAGAAGGACCATCAAAATTATGAAGATGAGCAATGGTATGTTGCATGAGAGTTACAGGCACCTCGGCAATTTTTTATGTTTCCGTTAATTTTTTGGTTACGTGATTGCAATTTTCGAGTGCTAGTCACAGACTCTATCTGTTAACATGCTACGTGGTCGAAAGACACAATGGTACGTGCATTTCCATGCCTTCTCTTTCACAATTTAGTAGCAATTTTTTTTACTTGCACTATTTTCGGAAAGAAGTAAGTATTTATTTGGAGGCCGATATTGTCGGTCGCTACATTCCATCGATTCTCTGTAAAGTACTGCCTTCTGTGGAATTACATGCAACTGGTTAACAGGCCACAAGCCTACGATGCCTTACGCTACTGTAGCTGCTGTGAGGCTGCGAACAGTACTGTATGGAGTGTCGGTCAACCGGTTATCATAAGCTCCTATCCCGCTCGCCATGTACTGGACAGATAAATTGTATATTTTGATTTGTGAATATTAACTTACTTGTGAATAATAAGTGAGGCAATAACACCTGTTATCGTTAATTACAGTGTGAATGAAACAGAACCATTATAGTGCCCTTCCAAATACTTGGACCTCCAGTACCATTTAGGGTTTATATTTTCGTCTGCGGATTCTAACGCTGCTATTTCCAAAGATGTTTCACCTGCATAGCACATGGTTTTCACAAGGTGTCAGAAGAGATACGCAGTTTGATTGTGAACGTCGACAAACTGTCTGCAAGTAATAAAAGAGATCTTTTTGAAGCGCCCGCCAAGGATTTATGTATTTGAAGACTTTGCTCCAGATATACCTCTGCCCCCTCAAACTATCATAACGAAATAGCGAACATAGATCTCAACAGTTTCTAATTTCACGAGTAGAACTATGGGGATCATCTCTCTGGAGACTGAAACATCTTCAAATGTAGCAGCAAAGAAACTTCTCTAATCTTTGACAGTAAATAATTAGTTAACTTTTATTGCGGACGAGTTTGATTTATTGCCAGAACTGATCTGCAGCTTCAAGAAACATGACGGCATTTGACCGACTCGATGGAATTTGTGGATGATGTAGTGCAAATCTTGGAGAGTGGGCTAAGGAAATGAGAATTATTAGTTAGAGGAAAGTGTTAAACGATGGTTCCAAAAAGTCATATTTTTGACAAACTTAGAAACGTTCCAAAAATTCTACGAGTTGAGAATTGCATTGCAACAGAAATGGATGTACAATAGCTCAGTTTTTTATATTTGCTCTGATCACCTCTGCATGTGTTGAGAAGTCATTTTCTCAGATGAAAGATTTGTTCTATGACGAGAGACTCAACATGACACCAGAGAATTTAGAGAAGTATTTGGTGGTCAGGTGCAACCAATACGCTATCAAGGATAGGCTTTCTCGAAACATTTTCATTTTTCTGGAAAATACAATTATCGTTTAGTTTAAAAGCTCCAAGTTATTTTAAAAATGAAATACAACACGATGTTAAAATAAATATGCTCATTGTGTGATTGAATAGTGCAATCTAGCACAATGTAAGGCTTTTTATAAATTTCCTTTTACTTCCTATTTCAGCTGTTTAGCTATTCTTGCCGTCCTATTTTAATGATTTACACTGTCTAAATTCCCAGTCTCTGATGATAAGAATCTTCGAGTCTCTTGTAGAGGAACCGAGATGGACAAGAAGAAACTGCTCTCGGCTGTCAACTTTGTAACGCACAGACTTTGCGGAAGTCCATTCTGAAACTCTCAAACACATTTCTTCAGTTATCTTCATTTCAGAAAACTCAATAAAATTATCGATGGTTAATTTCCGGGTCCTAAGTATACAGCTAAGTTTCAGCTTCTGTTACGATATTGTATAAGGATTTTGCATTTCCTGATCGAATGTTTTGTGCATTTCCCTACACCAATGAACACGAGCCTAAATTTTGAGGTTTCGTCAAATTCTGCGGAATAGGTGGACAACAGATATTTTTCATAGCTAAATGTTTATACAGCAAGAGAATGCGTAGCGGTCTTCGATGTGCGTAAGAATGCTTCTTTCTTTCAGGGAGTCACATGCTGCTTCTCCTCAGTCGTTTTGCTCGAAGTATCAGTGTCTGTCTGGTACAACAACAGATTCGGTTGGCCTTCACGAAGTTCACCCCAGATGAATCACGACTACTATGGAATTCTGCGAAACAGTGTTGTAAACAGTTTTTTCTGAAGGATTACTATAATGTGAAGAAGTAGATTCATTGCTTTGGAGCTATGCCTTTACGAGAACGGCAAAAAAAAAAAAAAAAAAATAGTGGTCTCCCTTTTTATAACTGCCTCTAGAAAAACTAATCAGCCATTTTATGATCTGACATTGTTTTCACAATAAGAAGAAACAAATTTTACTGTTTATCTCAAGAACATCATATAGTGTTCGCTTGAGGTAACTTCCTAGTAATGACGACTAGTGTTTTTGATCTCCAAATGTCACATTATCAAAACACACAAATTTACATGAGTACACTGCGTTGTTCTGGTGATAATACTTGTAGTTCCCACCAGATATTTTCCCTTATTCACGCGAAAGGCAAAGGAAAAATATCTTGCCGAGATTCGGAGCGCTCTTTCGGCGAGTGTAGCGAGTCCATGCCGTCTCCATGGTGACGAGCCTCTCTGCGGAGACGACAGGCTAATGGCTGGCGCCGGTTGCTATTGTTTGGGACCAACAAACAGCGAAGAGAGCCTGTGCGGACGGGCGCGGCGCGGAGCTGGCACAATTCACAAGACTGCTCTCCCCATTGTTTGTCTCGCAGTTCCGCTTACGCGGCAGCTTCTCTGAGGTTTGAGGAGACAGTAACGCGGACAAAGAACGCAAGAAGATTAGACACTGCTGCAGAGGAGACAGCATGAGCTTTGTTATCATTAATACGCTATGTGCTGAATATTAACACAAGTGACGTGTGTTCAGATACATGCAAAACAGTGAAACAAAAGCAAAGATCATTGCTAGGCGTTTTCCGGATTGCAGCACTATTTCGGTCAACATGTCTATGGGAATTACCTAATATCTTGTGGCAAAAACTTTCCTTAGCCCAAGCGTTGCGCACGTTACGCCACTGTACGTTGGTGACAAAATACCAACTGACAACAGCCATGCTGTGCATGTTTTAAATTATTATGGAGGTGAAATTTTTTATTTGACTGACGGCTTTCGGATGTATTTTAACGTGCCTCTGCCACAACGTATAATCCAGTAAGTCTGAATAACATTTTGTATTGGTAAAGAGATTCCAAAGAGATATTATTATGTACACAGTCATTTTCAGAAAAAGAAAAAAAAACAGATCGCCTTGAACGACTACAGACAGGATGTCCATATTCGCCGGACATGTACATTAGTATGTTCTGCAGAAATGATTAGCATTTGAACCGTGTCTCCACGCGAGCTCAAGCTCAACATTGATATCACGGTGCAGCACCAGCTACCGGTAAAATGTGCGTGTGGCTCTCGTTGTCCGCTGGGCGTAATGGATTAGTGTGACTTGAAAAGACGTGCAGAATGCCTCGCAGACGTATGCGCGAACCGTACTGTCAAATAAGTGAATTAGAGAAAGGGCGCAATGCATCCATTCGGGAAACTGCTGCTCTTGTGGGACAAAGTGTTTCGGCAGTGCAACGGGTGTATGCAGAATGGCTCAGGGAAGGCAGCAGAACACGAAGAGATGGGTCAGGTCGCACCACTCCCCCGAGAAGATCGGCATCTCATCCGAAAGAAATTGGAAATTTATGGTAAGGACTATGGTACCAAACTGCTAGGCTTACACACTACCTAATGTAACTTAAACTAACTAAGGACGACACACACACCCAGTCCAGAGGGAGGACTCGAACCTCCGACAGGTGGAGCCACGCGAACCGTGACGAAAATCCACAGACCGCACGGCTACCCGGCGCGGCATCTCATCCGAATGGCATTCCAAGACAGATCCGCCTCCTTCTCTGCTCTGGCACAACAGTGGAACAATGTAACGCATCGTACACTATCAGGGTTGACAGTCAGTCCCCGTTTATTACAGCACGGGTTACGTGCGCATCGTCCACTTCTCCGCCTTGCTTAGACGAATGTGCAGAAACATGCTAGACGGCAATGCTGTTTGGATCGACTTCACTGGGAAGAGGAATGGCATCAGATAGCGTTTTTGGATGATTGCAGGTCCTGCTTGTTTGAAAATAATTGCCTCATTTTGGTTCGCCGCAGGTGGGGGAGCGGCATCACAGTGACTACATTCGCACAAAACATACAGCGCTAACTCATGGCCCTATGGTTTTGGGTGCAACTGGGTCCAACCGTAAATCACACCTGCTGCGTGTCCAAGACCAGTCTGACCTAATGAATGACATGCTGCGACCCGTAACCATAACCTTTTTGCACAACACTTCAAATGCCATTTTTCAAAAATGGTTCAAATGGCTCTGAGCACTATTGGACTTAACATCTGAGGTCATCAGTCCCCTAGAACTTAGAACTACTTAAACCTAACTAGCCTAAGGACATCACAAACATTCATGCCCAAGGTAGGATTCGAATCTCCGTCCGTAGCGGTCGGGCGGTTCCAGACTGAAGCGCCTAGAACCGCTCGGCCACTGTGGCCGGCTGCCATTTTTCAGCAAAGTAATACTTTACCACTTGTTGCTGCATGAACACGTTTGTTTTTGGTATCACAAGATATCAGCCTTTTCATCCCTGTCGCGCCAGATCACCGGACTTTTCGCCAATCGAAAATGTGTGGGATATGGTGAAATGGCTGGTGCAGAGCTGTGACCCAATGCCAAACACCACAGATGAACTTTGAACCAGGTGAATACAGATTGGATGGCTGTACCGCAGGACGCCATTCGCGTCTTACACGTGCCGATGGCATCACACGTTTAATAAGTTATCAGTTCCCTCGGCGGACCTTCTGTCTACTAGGCTATGGGACAGATTCTTAACCGAGGTGACTGAAATGCTGATCATTTCTGCGCAACATACTAATGTACATGTCCTGTGAACATCTCTAGTTGTTCAAGTTTTTTTCATGAGTATACATAAACCCTCATGATAAAATGAGGGGCCGGCCGAAGTGGCCGTGCGGTTAAAGGCGCTGCAGTCTGGAACCGCAAGACCGCTACGGTCGCAGGTTCGAATCCTGCCTCGGGCATGGATGTTTGTGATGTCCTTAGGTTAGTTAGGTTTAACTAGTTCTAAGTTCTAGGGGACTAATAACCTCAGCAGTTGAGTCCCATAGTGCTCAGAGCCATTTGATAAAATGAGGGTCAGTGACAGTGATAATACACCATTGCCGCCTAGCATGTTTCTGCACATTCGTCAAAGCTAGGCGGAGAAGTGAAAGGTGCGCACGTAACCCGCGCCCTATATACATATTATAAACGTAGATAAATTATTTCTTTTGCCACTAATTGGCTGTTCGCTATTTCTACAAGAATATTTCATCCTACAGCTGCTGCTCCGGCCACGTACAAAATTTTAGACATTTTCTTGGTGTTGTAACGCATCACTGTATGAAATATTTAATTATAAGCTTTAAAAACAATGTGTCGACCTCAATACGATGGCTTTCTTAAGGGAAGTACTTTTCCCGGCCATAGGCGGTTTTGCTGGCACTGGACCTGCTGCTTTATATTCAAGTCATTTCACACTTCGCATCACGAGGATTACTGCACCCTGTTCTAGTTCTCCCACAAAAGAAAAATCGCTGACAGTAACAGGATTCTAACCTACGAGCTCCACATATTAGTCAGCTACCCTAACGACTCAGCTACGAGTGTGGTCTGTTAGTAACAAGGACAGTAAATGTCTTTACACATTGCATAACAAGAAAATAAGATAAAAAATACAAGCACCCAGAATACATGTCTGGAGGTCAATGCAACTTTGTGCATGTACAAACCACCCGCGGCTATGTAAATCATTACACAATCATCTTGAGGTTGAAGCTCTTCTGTCCTTGTTTGGTTACAAATAGATTTGGTTTTGGGGAAGGTCCACCTTGAGGAAAAGACAATTTTTTATCTTTTCTTGTATTTTACAGCATGTTTTGCTGTAGTTTTGGCATCATCTGTGGTCTTTTGTTACCTCTCTGGTTACCACATGCTGTTGTCCTGGATTTTTTTCTGTTATGGTTGTTTGCTTTCACAGTTTGTCATTTTTTCTGGCTTTCCCATTACCTTCACTGTGAAGACCTGCATTAAATAACTTTCAGTATTAGTGACAGTGCCAGTGGAAGTTACTCAGTGCTGTTCTTCAAATTGAGGATAATGAGGAAACCAGAAAAAATGACGAACTGTGAAGGAAAACAGCTGCAAAAAAAACCGTTAAAATCCAGGGAAACTACAATACGTGTAATCAGAAACATAATAAAATCTCTCTGATGATGCTGAAGTTTCAGCGAAACATGCTTGGGAAATAAAAGACCAAAAATTGTGTTTTTGCTCTAGGTGGACCCTCTCCAATAACAAATCTAAATCATTAGTAACGGGTTTTCGTATGCTAATATTTGCAAAAATATGTATTGTTATGAGACAGCTCTGTTGTATGAGGATAATTAATACTCAGATTTTGCTCCTGATGGTTGCAAAACTATTCGTAATCTCCAATATTATTTAACGATCGCCGTTCGTTAACTGTAACGTACTGACGACACCATTACATAAACGTTTATGGCATGACTATCGGCTGGTGTCACTGGAGTTGGGTATGTGCACGGTGTGTTTGCTGACCCGGCCCGGGATGTGACCCCGCATCTCGCGGGCTGATAGCTGTTTGCTCTGGTGACAGCGGCCGTGACGCACCAGCAACAGGTAGCGGGGCAGCCACTGCGGCTCCCGAGTCCTGCTATAGGGGGGGGGGGGGGGGGGAGAGGGGGGGGGTGATTGGGAGAAGGGGAGCCATACTGGCAGGGCGTTAGAGCCAATCGATTTTGTCGTGTTTCTAAAAGGAAATTACTTTTAAAAATGATATTTAATCCGTCTGTAATAGCATGGACTTCTGATACTACTATTTTTCTGGCTACATCTTACATGCTGGTTTCTTGTGGCTGTATTGTTGATTAGGGTTGCAGGTCCAAAATGATCGGGTTGATGTGCTATACAAAGAGTGTCTAATCTCACCTATTGTTTGCAGTGCGTATGTGCAAAGTTTCCCACAAGAGACTTACGGGAAATCGCAGAGCCCCACACTGATTGACACACACACACACACGCACATACACACACACACACACACATAGGCACTACATTCTTAATTTTTGTCTAGGACAACTGATAAGAGCTTCCCATAAGTAATTCGACATAGATCCAACTCACCGATTCCGATCAAGGCTTTTTGTAGCTTTCCTTTGGTTATCAGCCAATTCCAGAACTGAGAGTCCCTTCCCAAGTATTATGATTTGAAATTCGCTCCATCCCACTTATAGTCTACTGGGACGTACGGCTGAAAATAACTGTTGCCCTTTAAGGTGAGGGACGTTAAACAGCCTGCTGCGTTCCTTGAATCACAGAATGAAAGTCACAAAAGAAAAAACGTAGATTCCAAGTGAGGAAGGATTTACTTACACCGAGTACTAGTTTAGAACAAAACTCAAAAGACAGAAAACCATGAAGAGTAGAAGAAAGACACATACTGTCTGTGTGTTAAAAAAGTCTATAAAAGTTAATGGGAACAACAGAATGACCACGACAAAGAATATATCAAAAGTAAATTGGCGCGAGCGTCGAAGATCTTGGAATTTTTCTTCTGCTATGTATAAAAGTTAGCCAATTTCGACTCTAACCATCATCATAATCTCTTACGACAGTTGCACCTCATGATTTCGTCTAGTCCTCATTATAGTTACATAAACTGAGTGGATTTTACCCTTGTTTTCAATTAGCAGAGGAAAATATGAGGGGTTAACTTTATAGGAATACAGTTATTCTGATGATGACTCATTAGACTGAAATAGATTAACTGTCATAACATACCAAAAGCGATGAATCTATTTGTGTAAAAGTATTTTTCTCCCAAAAAGATCAAGTGATGCTTTTAACAATCTCAAATTTCATTTCACGTCTGTAGCTACCGAATTTTCACGAAAACCTATTTAACTTTATTAAATATTAATGATTTTGACACAGCTAATGCTAGAAAGACCCTTCGGTTCATCAGAGCTTCAGTACAATAATAACGCTGTGCTCTTAACTAGCAAATAAAAAAAAAGAACATTATTAACGTACTGAACATGTACGAAGGATTTCGAAATTTTACGGTACAAGCAAGGGATTTTGGCTGTGTGCTATTGTTGCCAGTCGGCAATGGGGCGTAATTTGAGTTTGTTCTTAGGTGATGGTCAGCTTTATCATGCTCTTGGATTTTATTAACTTCTTGCGAGGAATCGTTTCATAATACTTAACTTTTGCGATATTATGGTGTATTCAAATAAACCCAGAAACTTATTTCAAAGCACCACTACTTAGAATGACAGGTCGCCTAATTGTATCTTCTGAGAAAACGAGTGAGCTGCAGGAACTGCTTCTAGGGATGACATCAACGAGAGCTCCACAGAAAACAGACAGGAGGAAAACCACTGCGCTAATTCACTAAGAAAATCCGTGAAAGGGTCATCTTAACCAGCACAGCCACGGGAGGGAAGGCTTGACCAGTATCTGTACTCTACTTCTATCATTTTCTACGGAATCACAGTTGAACTGAGAAACTTACGAGTATGTGGAGGTTTCGTACTGCGAGGTGATTTTGCAAGATGACTATGCGAAAACTGTGAGACATGAAGAAAATTGTCACGTATCAGTGGACAGAACATGTAGTTTCAATTTGTAACAAGTGAAAGGGTCCTGTAGTCCCTTTCATTATCATTTTATTTACTCTCCAGAGATACAGAGCTCTCTGGCATGCGTGAGTGAATGAATGTGGGTGTGTTTCATTTTGCTATACGGTGGTTTAGTCTGCTGCAGAGCATTAGCGGTAGTTGTACAGGATGGTCTACCCTTGTAGTTTTCAGGTAGCCAAAGAGGTTTGCTCTCCTTGTGTAACAGTTATCTGTGTTAGGTTGGTGGCGGAAGCCACATCTCTGGGTTTTCCTGGCCACGGGGTCACGTGGGAGACGTTGGAGTGTGTGAGACGGTCAGTCTTCTTCCAGCTCACCGAGGGTCTGCAGCCGAAGTCTCTTCGAAGAAGGGTGAGTTGACTTAAAACCGTGTGGCGCGTTGTCTCATAGCAAGAGGGGAGCTTTTAGCTTTTGGCCTCGCGTTTCATCTTATTAAGATTGATTTGCTGTGTCGCAGCAAGGAACGCAAGGCTTTTGCAGACTTTCAGTTTGATTCCTAATGCAGACTTGACTATGATCCGTAACAAGAACGTAGTACAAAGGTGTTGTATATGTTGAAGCACACTCGGTCCAATGTGAATGTTTGTGTGCCTGCAACTGCGTGTGTGTGCATTATAATCTTTTCCGAATCTTGGTAATTTTTGCTTCTTTGTGAATTTTCTTTGTCTCATTACGTCGTGTCCAGTGGAAACCATCCACATGGGTTAATATTAGAGTTTGTTGGCCCTCTGCCATTATCATTTGTCTATTCAAATGTGTCCTCTGGAAAATATCAATTGTTCGCGGCTGCGTGGTTTGATGTTACTAAAATTTGCCCACGAGTCTGTTGTGCAACGTATAGCGTTTCACAAACAATTGTACTTAGTTACCACGCTACAGCAGTTCTATAGATGCATTACATCAATCTTTTAATGAATAAATAATTTTGCCTCCAATCTTATCCAGTGTACCTAGGTTACGTCTCTGTTACCTACGCCATTTACCTTGTAGTTTTCCTTGTTAACCCATCCATACCGTTTCCATGCTCACAGGTCCAATAATTAGTGTCCCTTTTCATTTAAAACAATTGCTTTGGAATAGATCATGTTTTCAGGAATGTTGCTGCTAGCTGCACTTATGCACAGTGTTCACGCACTCTTTACTTTATTCAGTATTTGATTCACGTGAACAATGCCTGGATCATATTAATAATTACACCCCATTCTTTATTAGTGACTTTACAATGAATGTTCTTTTGTGAGTTTTTCTTTTGAATAAATTAAGTAATTTTCCGACTCAGCGCAACCTCTTATTTGTCGTGTGGCTAGAGTTGGTGGCGACCCAATCTTTTACGTTAATTTCAATGTCACATAGCATTTTCTTATGCAAAGTGCGCGTGGCTCTTTTAGCCATCAGGATACATTCAAAGTGCGCTTCAGGCTTCTTACACATAGCGACCTTTTATTCACGCTACTTACACAAGTACTGTGGCGCTTCACAAAACGTAGACAAATCATCTGTTCTGTATTGTATTGAGTAAGTTCACGCCTTTATAGCGGCGCGGAGTGGCCGCGCGGTTTGAGGCCCCATGTCACGGACTGCGCGGCCTCTCCCGCCGGAGGTTCGAGTCCTCCCTCGGGCGTGGTTGTATTTGTTGTTCTTAAGTTAGTTTAAGTAGTGTGTAAGTCTAGGGACCGATGACCTCAGCGGTTTGGTCCCTTAGGAATTCACATACATTTGAACGCCTTTATATAGGCCACCCCATGAACCAATTTCCACACTGGACGACCGTCATTGTGGAATGAGGCAATGGTGTTTCCAATCAAATGCATGCACGTAGTGCCTTTTCCAGTACCACAAATTGTGCCGGAAGTGAATACCTGGAATGTGAATTCCAACTTAGAGAGATACTTGACTTACTGAAACGTATTTATTTATCCTGAAGTCATCATCTGAAACCTCAGAGATACTTTCGAGAAATCCTATGCTTATTGACGTAATGATGGCAACGACACGACGTGGTCTGCAGATGCCAAAATTGTGTGGAGCCTCTCTGATACATCGACGATCAACGGACGCCCAAAAGCTAGCAGAGTTTGCTGGTAGCTGGGTCCGAGATGTGCACACTTTGCTTGATGGCGTCCCTGATACACTCGTAAGGATTTAGATCAGGTGACCTAACCCGCCACTCAAGCACTCTCCCGTCTTTGGAGTATACTTCAGATCGTTCTAGCTCAATGCGAAAGCGATGGACGTCTCTCTGACAGTACAGGTCACTATCTGGGTGCGTACAAACTGATTCTCATAATCAGAAGGTAGGTTACTGCAGCTTTCACTGCTGTAATATGATGGTAGGAATTGCATTTTTACATATCTAAACTCGGATTGTCTAAACTCGCCATATCTAAATTCGCACTGCACCTAACTACGTTTCCCAGCTGTGGGAACGGTGGACGTTCGTAAGCAGAATGGTTTCATTTGTTTTTCGATGCCTCCGTATCCTACAAGTGATAACGAGTATTTCGACTCATCAGTCTAAATTGTGAAATGTAGAGGCAAGTGCAGTCCTGCCTGTATTCGTTACGTATAATAACCACCTGGCACGCGATATTCATAGTAAAGCACACGTTTATCAGGTAATGGCACACTGGCTGATAAAGCTGCCAAAATATTGTCTCCTGACAAAAATCGAAGTGGCTGAAAAATTGACTACTTACTTCAGTTGTTCAGATATTTAAGAATAATCTCTTCAAAAAACGCAAAAAGTGACGTGACCTACGATTACAGTCACAATAAGTTACAACTGAAATCAGTCATCTGGTACAAATATCGGGGTCCAGGGGTCAGAAACGGAATGATCACATGGGTGCAGTTGTAGGTAAAGCACGAGGTCAGACTGTGTTTAACTGGTAGGAAGCTATAAAAACACACGAGTCTACAAAGAAGGCTTCAAACAAAACACTTATGCAACCCATCTTAGGTTGGATGCAGAAGGCGACCTGTTTCCGTATCTCGTGTCTCGTACGGCGGTGTCCCGACATCAGTTCTTTTACCTGCGCCCCTTGTTTTGCACTGAACAGAAGTTTTCACTGTGCTTTCGTATCCACCTCAATGAAGAGTTGGTGAGTTGGCACGGAGTCGTTACGCTGTTCACCAGTTGCAGTACGTCCAGCTCTGCTGTGACGACTGATGCGCCGAACTGTGTCCCGTGTAACCACTATTAAATTAAAGCTGCAGTCGGCAGCGACTGTAATAGCAACAGCGTTGTTACCCACGACAGTGGAATCGAGGTACTCCGGGGGTAGCATTACCACAGTGGCACAGGGTAACTTTAGACAGACCAAAGTTGTAAGAGAAAGATACGTCGTGATTCGACAGCTGTATTAGAAAGGTGCTGCGAAAGACAAAGACAGCTTTACTGCAAATTTAAATGTAGCCAAATCCTCACAGGCAAACACAAATTAAACGAAGCCATAATTAGTGTAAGAAGAGCCATGCATGAGGTGTTCAACAACTTCGGAAGTAAAATTGTGTCTACCGACTTGACATAAAATCCTGAGAAGTCCTTGTCTTTTGTTACATCACTAAACGGATCGAAGCCATCTACCAGATACTGTGTGACGATACTGGCAGTGAACAGGAGGCGACACAGAAGAGGCCGAAATACTAAGCGTCTTTTTAAAAAAATGTTTCACAAAACAAGATCGCACTACATTGCCTCCTTTAAATCGTCGCACGAATGACAAAATTACTGGTATCGTATTAAGGACCATATGATAGAAAGTCACTGAAATCGCTCAACAGAGGGAAGACCACTGCATATGACGGGATACCAGCATGATTCTGTATGGAGTATGCCAATGAACTTGCCCCTCTTTTAAGCACAGTGCACCAAGGTCTCCGGAGAAGCGAACTGCTCCTGATGACTGGAAAAAAATACAGCTCTGGTGTCAGTGTATTGTAGAATTTTGGAGCATGTCTTATGACATTTCTGGACAACGAAAATCTCCTGTGTAGAAACAAACTTGGGCTCCAAAGACAACAATCGTGTGAAGCCCAGCTCGCTCTGTTTGTCCACGAGAGCCAGAAAGCCGGCGCCCAGGCAGATGCTGTGTTCCTTGAGTTCCGGCAGGCGTCGGATACAATTCCGCATTGCCATCTAATGAAAAAATTGGGAGCATACGGAATATCAGACCAACTACGTGATTAGCGTGATAATTTTCTAACAAACAGAACACAAGATCCCTTCTAAGTACGCTGATGTCCAAAATTAAGGAACAAATGGAAATTTTGCAATGTTGCGTTCATTTTGCCACAAAGCAGTATAAACAGGTGATAGTAAAGTAGAAACAATGAAATGAATACATAATGTAATTAACTGCAACATGCGTTACGGTAGACAAAAATGATATTCATTTTTTTTCCAAACTGAAAGGATTTACCCACGCATCTGTCAACCGGTTAATACGCTCAGGATGGGGTGTGATCACCTCTGGTACCAATACAGGCCTGACAATGACGGGACATGCTGTGAATGATGTCATAAATCTCATGTTGAGGCAATAACGGCCACTCTCCTGCAGAGCTTCTTGGAGAGTTGTTGATGGATGTTGACATGATGCAAGCCGTCTCCCTAGTGCATCTCAGACATGCTCTATGGGATTCAAGTCGAGAGAGGGAGCAGGCCACACCATGCGTGCAATATCTTTCGTTAAAAAAAAAAAAAAAAAAAAAAAAAAGCCAATCGTGCTCTATATCGATTATTGTCCATCAATACGAAGTCTGAGTCTACAGCACCTCGCAACAACCGCGCGTGAGATCCCAAGATCTCCTTACGGTATCTGACAGCAGTTAAATCTTGTCGATCCACCCGTACATTTTCTTGAACACGTGTTCTAGTGGTCCACGTAATCCTCCACAATATCGGTCTCTTTCCACAATGTCTGGGTGCCGGAATTGAGTTCCAAGTGCCATCCTGATACGAATCCGTCGAAAATCACTCTCCAAAGCAAACCGGGAAGAACATTGGCCCACTGTTCGACTGTCCAGGTGGCACGTTGACTGATCAACTCTGTACGTTCCCTTTTGTGAAGACTCTCCAGAGGCAAACAGACAGCAGGTTTCCAACAATAAAGGCCACTCTGCTGAAGCTTGCCTTGATGCAACACGTCCAGGGGATGCTGCGAGATAACATGCCAGTTGCTGTGTAGTACTAAGACGGTACCGTCGTGTCCTTACAGCCAAACAACGGTCCTCTCTTTCTGATGTCACTTATAGTCCTCCCTGTTCTGGTCTCTGGGATATAGTTTCGATCTGTCATCTCATGCGAGAAACAACAGAACGATTCATATTAAGCCATTAGGTCACATCAGTTTGCAACTCTCCTGCTCCACTTCTTCCTATGGCCCTCCACAGCAGACAGTCTGTAGGCGTCTTTTTCTGTGCCATACTGCACCGTCTGTCACTATGTAGACAGCGATTGTGGGTGTGGGATTACCCCGTAAACACTATCCCACTTAATAGGTGTCCTGACGTCGTTGTTAGTGTGGCTGTCCGTTGATCGGAATTCTATCTTCCGTGGAGAACACGATTGTAACTACATCTGTTGACAGTTTGTATGATTATATCGTGAATTGGACACACGTAGGGGTAATAACAGTTTGTTGCTTTAATTTTGGACACGAGTGTAATTTTGGCGTACTGCATGGAAGTGTTATAGTTCGATTACTTTTGAGAGTATATATAAATAACATGATAGGCCACAATGGAAAGGGCATAACACTTTCCGCGGATGATGGTGTTGTATACATAAAAGTCGCAACACTAGTAAGTGCGCCAAGAACTGCAGATCACCGGCACCTGGTGGAGGTATTGGAAATCGATTCGCAGCATAAATTATTGTATTCTTGTTTTGAAAATCAATTTATTTGCCCAGATAGCTATGGAAACACAATTACTGGATTACTAATTTCGACAATATGTATTGCCATCCTTAGATCTATAAAACAGGATAGTGAAAGCTACATCGTACAATGATTACACCAGAAACATGCCACGTGTACTCGACTCTTTTGTGCCTGTTGTATTGTCCTCATGTGACGGACAGCTGTAGTAACTGTATGAAGTGGATACTACTGCTGCCGGCCGGGGTGGTCGAGCGGTTCTAGGCGCTACAGTCTCGAACCGCGAGACCGCTACGGTCGCAGGTTCGAATCCTGCCTCGGGCATGGATGTGTGTGATGTCATTAGGTTAGTTAGGTTTAAACAGTTCTAAAGTTCTAGGGGACTAATGACCTCAGAAATTAAGTCCCATAGTGCTCAGAGCCATTTGAACCAATTTGATTCTACTGCCCTGTTTTATGGATCTGAGGATTGCCGCACGTATTGTCGAATCTAGTAACTCCGTAATCGTGTTTACATAGCGATCATGGCAAACAAATTTATTTTCAAAAGAAGTCTACAATATAAAATTATAGATCGCCTCCTGCACTAAATGACCACATCACGTAACCATAATAAAAATAATTGTAACGTATTGTGTATCCACAGACAGACAAAAGACTCATTATTGTATGACTACACGATTGAAGAATAATCACTGGAAGCATTTACTTCCATGAACTATCTAGGAGTACGCATACAGAGTGATCTGATGTGGAACGACCACCTAAAATCAATCTAAGAGTCAGATTCCAGACTGAGGTTCATTGTAAGAACCCTCAAGAAATGTTGTCGGTCGAAAAATGAGATAACTTACGAAACAGTCTTTCGACCAATACTTAAATATTGCTCATCAGTGTGGGAGCCCTACCAGATAGGAAGAGCAGCGCATTTAGTAATCACGAAACCGTCAATGAGATGATCAATTAATTCCAGAGGCAGACACTGCGTTCTGCATCACGGTGTGGTTCCCTGTTCCGAGAGCGTACATTTCTAGAATAGATAGTCTGGCACCGCGCGACCGCTACGGTCGCAGGTTCGAATTCTGCCTCGGGCATGGATGTATGTGACGTCCTTAGGTTGGTTAGGTTTAAGTAGTTCTAAGTTCTATGGGACTGATGACCTCAGGTGATAACTCCCATAGTGCTCAGAGCCATTTTTTCTAGAATAGTTAACAAATATTCTGCTTGCTTCTACGTATATCTCGCGGAAAACCGTCAAGATAACATTAAAGACGTTCCAGCCCACAGGAAGGCTTACCGGTAGTCTTTCATCCCGCGAAACATTCACGACTTGAACAGAAAAGGGGGTATGATACTGGTACATAAGGCACCCACCTCTCCCCCACCCACACACCGCATGGTAGCTTCCAGAGTATATACGTAAATCTAGCATCGGTATGAATTCAGACACGGAAACTGTCATCACACGGATGCGATGAATGCTTTAAAATCACTTACGTTGTGCCCATATTACACCCGGTTATCAGTCTGACACGGATCAAAGTTTAAAAAACATCCAGGTCACATGTCGAACCGAAATATTCCCACTGCCGTGGTAACAAGGCTACTTCCTCCAAAACGTATTTTCTTTTCAGGCCACCAGTCCGTCGACTGGTTTGATGCGGCCTGTCGCAGCTCCCTGTCCACTGCCAACCTCTTCGTCTCAGAGTATCTCTTACACCCAACGCCTCGAATTACCTGTTGTAACAGGAATTTCGTTCAGGGTAAACGTTGGTAGAGTGTGGAGTCATGAAGGGCCAGCGAGTGATCGATACTAATATCAACAGTCGAGTTAGCTGTACATGTCTTTATTCTTACAACATCTTCTTACGTGCAAGAGGTCAAGGCTGAGTTACCGACCGACTCAAGCCTGGCGCTGTCGTCACCGGCGGTAACGGTAGCATAGCCGACAGCTCTGGTCACGCTTCGACAGCTTTTATTTGCTACTGGAGCCGCTTGTGAAGTCCGCTTATGTGGGAATGTTTGTATGGAGCACTGCGATATGTATGCTCTCGCACCTTACTTTCGCGGGCTCTTTCATTTCGATGTATTTCACTCCGAGTTTTTCCCTACAATCTTCGCACTCTACAGATTCCTCTAGTACCATGGAGGTTATTACTTGACGACGTAAGGCATGTCCTATCATCCTGTCCCTTCTTCTAGTCAGTGTCTTCCGCATGTTCCTATCTTCGTCGATTATATAGGCTCGTTCTCATCCCTTATCAGGATATCTAATTTTTAACATTATCCTGAAGAACTGTATACAAAACGCTTTGAATATCTTCTGTTCAGGTTTTCCCATGGTCCAAGATTTACTATTAGACAATGTCGTGCTCCCAACAATCATTCTCAGCAATTTTCTCCTTAGATCAATTCTTAATACTAGCAGACTTCTCTTGGCCAGGAAAGCTCTCCTTACCTGTGCCACTCAGCTTTCTACCATCCTCCTTGCTTCGTCGTGTGTTATTTCTGCCTCGAGGTGCAAAAGTGTAACGTAGATCTTATCGCTAATCTAATTTCTGCAACTATTTTCTACTTTCGTCTTTCTTCGATTATCTCTCAATCCATATTCTGTACTCCTTACTCTGTCCACTCGATTCAGCGGCTCCCATCGTTCTTCTTCATTTTCATTGAGGACAGCAATGTCAACACCGGATCTTATCGACGTCATCATTGCACTCATAATTTTAATCTCAATTTAGAAGCTTTCTTTTATTTCCGTCATTTCTACTTCGATGTATGGATCCAAAAAGTGCGGGCGAAAGACTGCATCGCTGGTTTACACCCTACATAACCCGAGCACTTCCTTCTTGGTCTTCCATTTTTATTTTCCCTTCTTGGATCTTGTACGTATCGTGTGTTACCCATCTTTCCCTACAGCTTACTCCTGTTTTCTCGAAATTGCGAACATGTTGCATCATTTCACATCTTCGAACGCTTTTTCCAAGACGATAAATAATACGAAAGTATCTCGATTTCTCTTAATTATTGCTTCCATTATGAAGAGCAACGTCAGAGTTGGCTCTCTTGTCTCTTTACTCAGCATCACATTAGAGATTCTCTGTATTCTTTTCCATTTTTCCAACAAAATATCAGCCTCTAATTTAATAGCTCATGAGCGTATAGATCCATTATTTTGTGGAACCATTCAGTGTTGGGTCACTACTACAGGTACACTACATCGCAGTGTGTGTGTAACGCACTTGCATGTAAGTACGTGTTAGATCTGTCATGGGGAATTCCAATATCATTAGAAATGTGGTTGGCAAGCCAAGAAATATGTATATTTTTGTGTGGGTTGAGACATTTCAGAATTGGTGGATTAATTTTTTACGTATCGAAATGTGTGTCCTGGTCCATCGAAGACTACCTTATCAAATCTGTTGAAATAAAGTGCATTCCAAAGTTTTCATTAATGTTCTTGCAAATGTTGCAAT
The DNA here is from genome assembly GCF_023898315.1 of Schistocerca nitens. Lineage (NCBI taxonomy): Eukaryota > Metazoa > Arthropoda > Insecta > Orthoptera > Acrididae > Schistocerca > Schistocerca nitens. Next base: position 439,234,527 of record NC_064617.1, on the reverse strand, counting down.
ACGCAATGAAAACGCTGACTTTAAAGGATAGGTTCAGTTTCGTGTTCCATCGATATCTAGACCACTAAAGACGGAACACTAGTTCAGATGTAAAACGAAGGAGATCAGCATAGTAGGCAGCTAAAATCGGGAAAAGAAGAGAGAAAATCTGTAGTGGCTGATCTGTTTGGTTTATCAGCCTGACTCATCCAACGCTAGTCTAAAACCATTGTGACTCTGATTTTGATAAATGTACGGCTGCTTTATCTGCTAATCAAAACGTATTTCAAATTATCGTCATGGACGAATCAACAGATACGGCCTCAGCTTCTTTAAAAAGCATTTCAGTATCCTATGGACATATCTCGAACTAATTTCAAACTAATGATTTGTGGTTACTGAAATGAAAAATAATGTTATACACTGCCGTCGTTTTTACATTGCCAAACAGTAATCGTTTAACCGTTAAGTTTAGATAAGTTTTGAGCAGCTCCTACACATCGGATTAGCGCAGTGGAGAGAAAACCAGCAGTCGGTTGGAAATCCTATTTCATGAGTGCTGGGGAATTAGCTTTCTGTTGCTTTCCTGAAGAGGCACGAAATGGGATTGAGGCTTTGGCTTCGCTTCCCTCAGAGAATTTAACGTCGGTCTTGCTTTCGGTCCCTCTTCGCATGTACTCCATTTCAAGGGACAATATTTTATCTCGACGAAGGAGGAAGAAAGGGACGAAAGGAGCGGTAGGTCGTTCTTGTGATCTGGTTAACAGATGTAATCTCACTGATTCTCTCCACAAGTACTGTCCCTTCAGTTGTATCAAACTGTAGATTTTTTCCAAACGCTATGCTAGATCTAGATGTTAATGAAATTCTCTCTTATTAAGTATTTTCATTATTAAAAACATCTGAGTAAATGGGCGATATCGAATTTGTTTGATCAGAGAACGTGCTTCACTTCAGCTCATGTGGTGTGGAAAGTGTGACGCTTCTAGGGAAAGTGAAATTAAAGCATTGACCATGTTGGTACGCTGTTTTGATTAGTCTATGAGTGATCCCGAGCATCGATGTGGATGAAATACGTCACACGGTATGTGGGTGGGCTTTGTCATGGAACCATTTCTCGACGTGTGTTACTATCGAAAAAGGCATCGTAAGGCTTGGATGAAGTATTGATAACTGGACTTCAAAGAATGAGGTCTTAACTTTTCCTTCAAAAGAGTTCTTAAAATCCGTCATAATACGCATCAGTGATGAATGGATTGTCATTGTGCCGAAGTGCTTCGGCAGTTTAACCAAGCTTACAGATATGGCAGCCCTTATTTTGGCTCTGAGCACTATGGGACTTAACTTCTGAGGTCATCAGTCCCCTAGAACTTAGAACTACTTAATCCTAACTAACCTAAGGACTTCACACACATCCGTGTCCGAGGCAGGATTCAAACCTGCGACGGTAGTGATCTCGCTGTTCCAGACTGTAGCGCCTACAACCGCTCGGCCACCCCGCCGGCTGCCCTTATTTTCGGGTTGCTCCTACTGACATTAATGATTTAGAGCTGTAACGTGAAATTACGTTACCTCCGATCGACTTTAAGTCCCTCAATGAAAAGAGACGCATGCTTAGATATTCCTGTCACTTTCCACTACCAAACGATAAATCAAATAATTAAAAATGTTGCCTAAGTAGGAGATTCCATCAGTTGATTTGGACCATATACCAAAACAAGCGACATTTTTATTCACATTTTTTCTCAAAAGTGATATTCCCTAGGTATAGTAAGAAAAAAATTAAAACAAAATAACATTATCCGAGAGTGAGAACCAACAGTAAATCTGTGTGGTCTGTCAGGAAATGTAAGTGTCCACAGTTCAGAATTCTGTGTTGAAAAAGTTATCAATATTGTTTTCAGTATCCCAAAGGACTTGTTTGTGTATGGAAAAGGAAATAAGGATTACACACGAGGAAAAAGCGAATCATCAATCATGTTACGGTATGACATAAGAGATTTTTTTATACTACTAGCAAATTAGTGTGCATAACAACATAAAGAGAAAATATTCTTCGAGGAATTGTAAAACCTCGTCACTTCATGCACTGGAAATAGTACACTATTGGCCATTAAAATTGCTACACCAAGAAGAAATGGAGACGATAAACGGGTATTCATAGGACAAATATATTATACTAGAACTGACATGTGATTACAATCACGCAATTTGGGTGCATAGCTCCTGAGAAATCAGTACCCAGAACAACCATATCTGGCCGTAATAACGACCTTGATACGCCTGGGCATTGAGTCAAACAGAGTTTGGATGGCGACTACAGGTACAGCTGCCCATGTACAGGGTGTTTCAAAAATGACCGGTATATTTGAAACGGCAATAAAAACTAAACGAGCAGCGATAGAAATACACCGTTTGTTGCAATATGCTTGGGACAACAGTACATTTTCAGGCGGACAAACTTTCGAAATTACAGTAGTTACAATTTTCAACAACAGATGGCGCTGCAAGTGATGTGAAAGATATAGAAGACAACACAGTCTGTGGGTGCGCCATTCTGTACGTCGTCTTTCTGCTGTAAGCGTGTGCTGTTCACAACGTGCAAGTGTGCTGTAGACAACATGGTATATTCCTTAGAACAGAGGATTTTTCTGGTGTTGGAATTCCACCGCCTAGAACACAGTGTTGTTGCAACAAGACGAAGTTTTCAACGGAGGTTTAGTGTAACCAAAGGACCGAAAAGCGATACAATAAAGGATCTGTTTGAAAAATTTCAACGGACTGGGAACGTGACGGATGAACGTGCTGGAAAGGTAGGGCGACCGCGTACGGCAACGACAGAGGGCAACGCGCAGCTAGTGCAGCAGGTGATCCAACAGCGGCCTCGGGTTTCCGTTCGCCGTGTTGCAGCTGCGGTCCAAATGACGCCAACGTCCACGTATCGTCTCATGCGCCAGAGTTTACACCTCTATCCATACAAAATTCAAACGCGGCGACCCCTCAGCGCCGCTACCATTGCTGCACGAGAGACATTCGCTAACGATATAGTGCACAGGATTGATGACGGCGATATGCATGTGGGCAGAACTTGGTTTACTGACGAAGCTTATTTTTACCTGGACGGCTTCGTCAATAAACAGAACTGGTGCATATGGGGAACCGAAAAGCCCCATGTTGCAGTCCCATCGTCCCTGCATCCTCAAAAATTACTGGTCTGGGCCGCCATTTCTTCCAAAGGAATCATTGGCCCATTTTTCAGATCCGAAACGATTACTGCATCACGCTATCTGGACATTCTTCGTGAATTTGTGGCGGTACAAACTGCCTTAGACGACACTGCGAACACCTCGTGGTTTATGCAAGATGGTGCCCGGCCACATCGCACGGCCGACGTCTTTAATTTCCTGAATGAATATTTCGATGACCGTGTGATTGCTTTGGGCTATCAGAAACATACAGGAGGCGGCGTGGATTTGCCTCCCTATTCGCCAGACATGAACCCCTGTGACTTCTTTCTGTGGGGACACTTGAAAGACCAGATGTACCGCCAGAATCCAGAAACAATTGAACAGCTGAAGCAGTACATCTCATCTGCATGTGAAGCCATTCCGCCAGACACGTTGTCAAAGGTTTCGGGTAACTTCATTCAGAGACTACCCCATATTATTGCTACGCATGGTGGATATGTGGAAAATATCGTACTATAGAGTTTGCCAGACCGCAGCGCCATCTGTTGTTGAAAATTGTAACTATTGTAATTTCGAAAGTTTGTCCGCCTGAAAATGTACTGTTCTCCCAAGCATATTGCAACAAACGGTGTATTTCTATCGCTGCTCGTTTAGTTTTTATTGCCGTTTCAAATATACCGGTCATTTTTGAAACACCCTGTAGCTTCAACACAATACCACAGTTCATCATCAAGAGTAGTGACTGGAGTATTGTGACTAGACAGTTGCTCGGCGACCATTCACCAGACGTTTTCAGTTGGTGAGAGATCTGGAGAATGTGCTAGCCAGGGCAGCAGTCGAACATTTTCTGTATCCAGAAAGGCCCGTACAGGACCTGCAACATGCGGTCGTGCATTATCCTGCTGAAATGTAGGGTTTCGCCGGGATCGAATGAAGGGTAGAGCCACGGGTCGTAACACATGTTAAATGTAACGTCAACTGTTCAAAGAGCCGTCAATGCGAACAAGAGGTGACCGAGACGTATAACCAATGGCACCCCATACCATCACGCCTGGTGATACGCCAGTATGGCGATGACGAATACACATTTCCAATGTGCGTTCACGGCGATGTCGCCAAACACGGATGCGACCATCATTATGCTGTGTAAACAGAACCTGGATTCATTCGTGGACCCAGGTTCGTCGTTGAGTACACCATCGCAGGCGCTCCTGTCGGAGATGCAGCGTCAAGGGTAACCGCAGCCATGGTCTCCAAGCTAATTGTCCATGCCGCTGCAAACGTCGTCGAACTGTTCGTGCAGATGGTTGTTGTCTTGCAAACGTCCCCGTCTGCTGACACAGGGATCGAGACGTGGCTGCACGATCCGTTACAGCCGTGCGGATAACATGCCTGTTATCTCGACTGCTAGTGATACGAGGTCGTTGGGATCCAGCACGGCGTTCCGTATTACCCTCCTGATCCCACCGATTCCATATTCTGCTAACAGTCATTGGATCTCGACCAACGCGAGCAGCAATGTCACGATACGATAAACTGCAATCGAGATAGGCTACAATCCGATCTTTATCAAAGTCGGAAACGTGATGGTACGCATTTCTCCTCCTTACACGAGGCATCACAACAACGTTTCACCAGGCAACGCCGGTCAACTACTGTTTGTGTACGAGAAATCGTTGGAAACTTTCGCCGGCCGAAGTGGCCGTGCGGTTAAAGGCGCTGCAGTCTGGAACCGCAGGACCGCTACCGTCGCAGGTTCGAATCCTGCCTCGGGCATGGATGTTTGTGATGTCCTTAGGTTAGTTAGGTTTAACTAGTTCTAAGTTCTAGGGGACTAATGACCTCAGCAGTTGAGTCCCATAGCGCTCAGAGCCATTTTTCGTTGGAAACTTTCCTCATGTCAGCACGTCGTAGGTGTCGCCACCTGCGCCAACCTTGTGTGAATGTTCTGGAAAGCTAATCATTTTCGTATCACAGCATCTTCTTCCTGTCGGTTAAATTTCGCATCTGTCGCACGTCATCTTCGTGATGTAGTAATTTTAATGGCCAGTAGTGTAGATAACCGCCTCAGAGACTTCAACAAATACATATCATGCATCAAGCGCTTTGAATGTCCTCCTTTCCAGTTTTACGACCCTTCACGATTCATTTCCATATAATTCTGTCCTCCAGTCATGCATTGTCGTTAATTTATTTACCCTGTTGATGTCTATGACTAATATCTCTAGATTTCTTTTGGCGGGGAATAGTCTCTTTGCTTGTGCTGGTACGCTTCCTGTTCTCTTTCTTTTTTTTATTATAAGCTTTTTTTCTTTCGAGGTAGCAGAATCCTTTCACTGCGTCAACTGCGAGGTTCCTAATTTTAAAAGGGTGTGCTCAAAACTAATGCCTCCAGGTTTTTTATGTGAACACTCTCCAAGGTTTTTAAAGGAAGCAAATGTTATTAACATTCTACACCTTTATTCTTCATTTCCACGTATTTTCAGCCCTCTACAGGTATAGGGCTCCGAATTGTAGTGTATAGCGTGGCGGTGCGTGGGAAACAAAGTGCTGTAATCGAGTTTCACATCTGAAGAATTCATCCGCACATGGAGCACCCTCCCCATCAGCACGACAACGGCGGGCCACAAACGAGCGATGCGACATCTGCGACAGGCCGATCCCTTAAGCTCTCTGTCATCGGTCAATCTGCATACAGTCACGACTAAGCCTTACCGATTTTCATCTGTTTCCGGAACGTAAATAACACCTTCGACGACCGCATCTTTGATAGTGATGAAGCAGTGCAAGCAGAGACTACGTTGTGGTTCGTCAACAAAGTCAAAAAGGTCGTTTTCAGCAGCGGCTGTCTTTCAGATATCACTGCTGCGTTAAATTAGGCTTGTGGTCTGTAGGACATGTTCCTTCGCCTATTTGTAAAATCTGTTGGGCAAAATGATCTGGTGTTGCGTCTTTCGATACTTTTTGTTAGTCGCAGTAATTGCATGTATGCCCAGAGGTGCGATTTTTTAAAGCATGCATTGATCTCGTCTGCTGGTGTTGACTTAAAGATAGTGAAGCGATTGTCAAAAATCTCCTGAGAGTATGTGTTGAGTTCCTCCCATAACTTCAGAGTTTTTTCGCATGTATTCTAATATTCTGTCCTTGGCTTCGAGTGATTTTCTATATACCTTTGTGCATTCGTCCCAGAAGATACTTTTAGATTGCTTTGAAGTTCACGCCGTCCCGATGCTTTTGAGATTTTACGTACCGGGTATTGTTCTTTGGCTGTATACAGTTGTAGTCGTAGGGCGGCATGGGCAGTTTGTCCTCCTTTCATTAGTGTTGTTACTGTGCCGGGTGATGTCAGTGGAAATGCGATGTGTTGTTTATCACGTATTTCTATCACCAATGGATTTATCAAAAATGTTTTCCCGGCACCGCCTGGGTCATTCAAGTAAATAATTCCGCCAGTGCTTTCGTCGAACCCGTCCATGACAACAATGTAAATTTCCTTTTGCAAAAACAGACATAATGTCTTATGGGATAACAGCAGTCAGTGATTTTATAATGTTACTTAAAATCCGTCTTGATTGCAAATTTTTTTTTTTCATATGACCGGTTTCGGTTCATTCAGAACCATCTTAGGATCTGTAAAAATAATGATACTAATTTACTATTTCACGGAAGCAAATCTTTATCATCCTATCTAATCAACATCAAATGTACCAGAACGTACCTGATATTTCAGTTACAGGAGTAACCCGTCCAAATCCAGCAACTTTCACATGCTACGTCACATAAAATTGGTTGGCAGAGTGCACGTCATTTATCTTAATAATAACACTATTACCGACAGGTGGCGTCTGGTACATTTGTTACATTCCATTTGCACATACTATCTTCAGTAGATCTATTTTGAAATTAAAAATACTTAATTAAAATATGTAGATGTCAAGGTTAAAATCTGTACTTATCAGAATTAAAAAAACAGTAAAATTATCATTTTTATACGATCTAAAAAAATATAGGGCGATTTATATATCTATGGTGCTGGTGTGAACTTGTTTTCCGTGGTTCCCGCCATTTCGGTGTTGTGCCGCGGTCCGCTCAGTCGTCTGATGTCCATCGCCGCGGGCAAAAGGGCCGCACAGGAGGGCCCCGTCAACGACGCCAGGAGCTGTACGCGTCTTCCGGCTTCTCCAAAAAAAAATGGTTCAAATGGCTCTGAGCACTATGGGACTCAACTGCTGAGGTCATTAGTCCCCTAGAACTTAGAACTAGTTAAACCTAACTAACCAAAGGACACCACAAACATCCATGCCCGAGGCAGGATTCGAACCTGCGACAGTAGCGGTCTTGCGGTTCCAGACTGCAGCGCCTTTAACCGCACGGCCACTTCTGCCGGCTCCGGCTTCTCCACCGCGCACCATCTCTCATCCCTCGGCCTGGATCTCCACACGCAACAGTTGTCATCTTAGTAGGTCGTCATAAATGCTAAGATAGGCGTTATGATTGAATTCGCTTTGCTCGTTGAGGATTAAATCCGGATATTTATTTTTGTGGGTGTATATTTAAATTTCTTCCAAAATGTTAAGAAACGGTCCCTTATGAGCTCTATGCAGGATGTCTAAATTGTGTTCAATGTTCGTGACTGAGTGCTTTGTCGCAGCCATATGCGCCCCAAAAGCTGTTTTGTTTTGAGAGTAGGTGTGCTCCCTGAATCTGGTTTCAAAGTTCCCACCAGTCTGCCCTATATATTGTTTACAGCAGTCATCACATTTGATCTTATATACACCTGAATCCTGAAATTTATTCCTACTATTACATATTCTATGCCGGAGCTTCAAATTTAGCGTGTTATTTGTTCGGAACCCTATTTTAACGTCGGATTTACGAAAGCATCTTTCAATTTTATCTGTAATTCTTCCATTGTAAGTGAGAGCTACATATTTTTTCTTGTTGTTCCTCTTAACTGATTGCTACTATCCCATAAGACATTATATCTGTTTTTGCAAAGTTTGTGGCACGTCAGGCTTCGGGATACATTACGAAGTTCTTACGTATTAGGACAAAGATAATGAAAGAAAACTAGAAAATAAAATTAAACAAAACATGGTTAGACGCAGGGATTACTCCTAATTACGCAAAAGTAAAAATCGGGAATATGTCAAACATAGCACAAATAGTAAAACGTAAAAGTGAAGTATTATGGGTTAAAACTCAAATTCGAGAAGCGTATAAAATGAAAGACAAGTTAAACAGAGAAGCTTTTAATCTTCACTTGATTTTAGGTGACATTTTATCTCCATTACAATTCACATACGTAAGCAGAGAACCGGCTGGTGTGGCTCAGTGCTTCTAGGTGCTACAGTCTGGAACCGCGCGACCGCTACGGTCGCAGGTTCGAATCCTGCTTGTGGCATGGATGTGTGTGATGTCCTTAGGTTAGTTAGGTTTAAGTACTTCTAAGTTCTAGGGGACTGATGACCTCAGAAGTTATGTTCCATAGTGCTCAGAGCCATTTGAACGTAAGCAGAGAGACTGAAAATAGAATTGACGGGGAGCGAGAATTAACTCTAAACAGACATCAGAAGAAGCTTTTTAACCTAGGTGTAGATTTTAATATTGATAACGAAACTGCGTCTAAAAAGTTACATACTTTTTGTGAGAGGGTCGTGAACTTAACTGAGACAGAATTAACAAAGGATGAGCAGAACCTTTTAAATAAAGGGCTGCAATATAACCGAAATCCCGCAATTAACTCAAATACAATAAAAAAGACTGTCGCAGAAGTGAAAATTGCATGTGATGTCGCAAATATGAATATATACGAACAGACCAACACGGCAGTTAAAGTAAAGAAGTCGATTATAGATGAAATGCACTCTGCTAACAAGAACAGAAATGAAGTACTAACTCTTAAGGGCTTGAATAAGAAGTTAGAATCACGTAAGGCTATCGTCACAAAGGCAGATACGGCGGCACTATGGTTTTAATACATGATACAGACTATATAGAGAAAACTAAAATGTTCTTTATGGAAAACGGAATAGTAGAAGTCAAGAAAGATCTTAACCAAGAAATTTCAAACAGAAATAAGGAAACAAATAGATAACAGTGTGTTTCTATTCACAGAGGAGGAAAAGTATATCCTGAAAGTAATGAATCCGCGAATCCCCGAATTGCGGTCACAAATAATGCTCCATAAAGTTGAAAAATCGATGCGTCCAATCGTTAATAATACCAGCAGCCCAAGTTATAAATTAAATAAAGAGCTAAATAACAGATTGAAGGCGGCATATACATATCGTCGGACTTTCAACATTAGCAACAGCTACGAATTTGCCGAGCAGATTAAAGACGTACTTATACCTCAGAATGCGTCACTAGCTTCATTGGATATCACCAATCTGTACACAAAAATTCCCGTAAAAGAAACGATTGAGATCGTTAAGAACAATCTCCTCACTCATGGTAAATTGGCACTGGGGGAAGTGATTGAACTAGTGGAAATGTTGGAACAAGTCTTGTACAATTAATTTACTTTCAATGGTAAAATGTATCAACAGAAAGACGGGCTGGCAATGGGGAACAGTTTAGCTGGGACGCTGGCTGACATTTTTGTCAATCACTTAGAAAACAAATTCTTTGATGAAAATCCTAATATCGCTGAGATAATTGTATATTACAGGAGATATGTTGACGGCTCCATTTTATTATAGAAAGGAGATAAAAATGATATCGAAAACTTAGCAAAAAAATGAGTTCTCAACACCCGAAAATTAGATTCACCATGGAATTTGAAGAAAACAACCGTATAGATTACTTAGATTTAACACTAATAAAGAAAGATGGGAAGCATAAATTTAGCATATTCAGAAAACCTACGTGTACAGATTTAGTTATCAATGAGCGCTCTTGTCACCCACCGCGATACAAATGGGCATATTTTACTTCGATGGTATACAGGCTACTAAGATTGCCCACAGGAAGTAGAAAAGGAGTTAAGTATTTTAAAACAAGTGGCCGTAGCGAACGGATATACGTGTAAGCAGGTGATGAATATTTATAGGAAGATAAAAAAATGGCTCTGAGCACTATGGGACTCAACTGCTGAGGTCATTAGTCCCCTAGAACTTAGAACTAGTTAAACCTAACTAACCTAAGGACATCACACACATCCACGCCCGAGGCAGGATTCGAACCTGCGACCGTAGCGGTCGTGCGGTTCCAGACTGAAGCGCCTAGAACCGCTCGGCCACCAGGGCCGGCCTATAGGAAGATAAAGAAGAGGCAAATGGAACAAATAAAAGGAAGTCCAGTCGCAGTTAAGAGGAACAACAAGAAAAAATATGTAGCTCTCACTTACAATGGAAGAATTACAGATAAAATTGAAAGATGCTTTCGTAAATCCGACGTTAAAATAGGGTTCCGAACAAATAACACGCTAAATTTGAAGCTCCGGCATAGAATATGTAATAGTAGGAATAAATTTCAGGATTCAGGTGTATATAAGATCAAATGTAATGACTGCTGTAAACAATATATAGGGCAGACTGGTAGGAACTTTGAAACCAGATTCAGGGAGCACACCTACTCTCAAAACAAAACAGCTTTTGGGGCGCATATGGCTGCGACAAAGCACTCAGTCACGAACATTGAACACAATTTAGACATCCTGCATAGAGCTCATAAGGGACGGTTTCTTAACATTTTGGAGCCCGCATCTCGTGGTCGTGCGGTAGCGTTCTCGCTTCCCACGCCCGGGTTCCCGGGTTCGATTCCCGGCGGGGTCAGGGATTTTCTCTGCCTCGTGATGGCTGGGTGTTGTGTGCTGTCCTTAGGTTAGTTAGGTTTAAGTAGTTCTAAGTTCTAGGGGACTGATGACTATAGCTGTTAAGTCCCATAGTGCTCACAGCCATTTGAACCATTTTAACATTTTGGAAGAAATTGAAATACACACCCACAAAAATAAATATGCCGGATTTAATCCTCAACAAGCAAAGCGAATTCAATCATAACGCCTATTTTAGCATTTATGACGACCTACTAAGATGACAACTTTTGCGTGTGGAGGTCCAGGCCGAGGGATGAGAGATGGTGCACGGTGGAGAAGCCGGAAGACGCGTACACGGCCTGGCGTCGTTGACGGGGCCCTCCTGTGCGGCCCTTTTGCCCGCGGCGATGGATATCAGACGACTGAGCGGACCGCGGCACAACACCGAAATGGCGGGAACCATGGAAGCAGACCGTACAGGAAAACAAGTTCACACCAGCACCATAGATATATAAATCGCCCTAAGTTTTTTTAGATCGTATAAAAATGATAATTTTACTGTTTTTTAATTCTGATAAGTACAGATTTTAACCTTGACATCTACATATTTTAATTAAGTATTTTTAATTTAAAAAAAGATCTACTGAAGACAGTATATGCAAATGGAATGTAACAAATAGACCAGACGCCACCTGTCGGTAATAGTGTTATTATTAATATAAATGACGTTCACTCTGCCAACCAATTTTATGTGACGTAGCATGTGAAAGTTGCTGGATTTGGACGGGTTACTCCTGTAACTGAAATATCAGGTACGTTCTGGTACATTTGATGTTGATGGGATAGGATGATAAAGATTTGCTTCCGTGAAATAGTAAATTAGTATCATTATTTTTACAGATCTGAAGATAGTTCTGAATGAACCGAAACCGGTCATATGAATAAAAAAATTTGCAATCAAGACGGATTTTAAGTAACATTAATTTCCTTTTGATTGTCATTGAGAAGTGGTTTGTTGTGGACAATTTACTGAAGTAGTTCGTTGATGTTATAGCTTTTTCCCTTTGTAATTTCGAAGTTTCGCACATTGATAGTATATTTTCGTGGTGTTTCCATCCGAAGTTGTACTAAGGTCTGTTTGCTTATTGCTAAACATTTATCTTCTGGGCGAATGAGTGTTTCAATGAAGATGCCGTCGTTGAATTCAATGTTCAGTTCAGGACGAGCTTGTCGGATTTGGTACAACATGTGATCACTCATACTATCTTTGAAGGAGTCGTCACATAGCTGTCTTGGATTCTATGGTTTACGTGTTGTTAGAATTATGGCGAATGAGTCTGTCATTTGTTCAGCTTAGGACGTTAGTGAGGCTTCTTGTAGTGGCACTTCACAATGGTTGTCATTCTCAGTAGTCCTAAGCGTTTGAATGTTTCGCTCTAAGTCTGGATTAGACAACAGTCAACAGTCTTGACATCTGTTAAATTTGCAAGTTCCTGTAAGTCATGTATCAACATCCGGAGATAGAAACTTTCGGCGTTGTTCGGACCTACGTTGTATATTCGGGCTCGTGCACCGGCTTTCGTGATTCCTGGGTGATCTACTGGAATTCCTTGCTTTCGTCACTGAAAGATTTTTTTTTTAGTTTTCCATGTATAATAGGTACGGACTACGACAGATGTTTTAGCGAATGGATGCGTTTGGCACATTTGGTAAAAAGCTGTTAAATTTATATTCCGAGATGGTTCGCTTGCAATTTTTCTGGTGGTGTCTTTTGTGAAGTACACTATGTCTATTCCCCGAACGTGCTCCTATATCTTATACAGTTGGTTCGAGTTCGTGTATGGGAAAACCGAAAATCTGCCACATTGCTTCGTTACAGTTGATGCATTTTCCATTTGGTACCTGATGATTTAGTTCTCTCTCTTTTGTTGTTCGCTGTGTTTGGTTAATTGAAATAATGGCATGTCACTGCCTTTGTTTCTCCTCTCCGTGGAGAAACATTAGATATTGGAGGGTATCACATGGAAGGTGCACCTGTGGAATGCGTTGTAATCCTTCTCTTCTTCATTGTACAATTTTGTCACGGCTTGTGTTTTCACTGTCCACAGTGACTATGGACACTTCGTCGGTCTCAGGTACATTAAATCGATGTTCGTGTTCTCCATATGGTCTTTTGTTGGTTCGAATTATATATTTATAGTCATCAAGAAATCACTCAATCTAGTGCTACTTGGAATATGCGAATCAGTTGATTCTGTTTTTATATGATCCTCTATATATCTCGCACTACTTCTCGTCTCAGTCCACTGATATTTGTGCATAGTTTGTCAGTTACTGTTTATTCATTTCCGGTTAAATATAGTTGCAGAAACTTGTGGTCTTCTTGGCTAGTGGTAGTAATGAGCCTAAGCTGTGACAGATTTGTCCTTGGATAGAAAACAACATAATCGATTTCATCTCTGTTAGTGTTGATCGAAGTGACACCGAAAGAAGCGATTTGGAAGGAGGCGTTGTACGCTTTTATATTTTGAAGAAAGTGTTCTGATTCTTGAGTGTTCTCAGTCATGTTATGTAAAACTTTCTGCGGAGGTGCTTCCTATGGTGGCAACTGAATTTTTCCATTCATACAACGGAATCCTCGTGTTTGTCTACTGAATTTTTTCGCATTGCAAAATTGGCAGATGTTATCCATTTTTCCGATTACCAGGTGTTTGTGTTTGTTATATTCTTTCGTCGGGTCGTATTGGAATGCTTCATTTGCTAGGCTGTGTTGTTTACTTGTCCGCGCTTCTCGTAGAGTAATATCTTTAAGGCTGGCTTGCTCTTTTATCGTAAGATTCTGTCGCAATTCTTGATTCCTCGGTCCGTTCATTTCATTGTTCTTTGGTTTCGCTGCTTCTCACTGTGTTCATACTCGTTCGTTGGGATCTTAAACGTGATTCCCACTCTTCGTTTCTTTCGTTTTTTCGCTGTTCTTTTTCTTTTCGCCGTTTTGCTTCAGAACTGGCAATTCTGATCCTCTTTTACGTTTGGGCACTGTCTACAGTATAAATCAAATCAAACACACTAAATCCTCTTTACACACTTTTCACTCTTTATTTTCGATTTATATTCAGTCAATGTACCACTTTGACTACTCACACTTCACTGTTTTTTTTTTTTTTTTTTCAATTACTGCACTACTTTTTCGCTTCCTCCGTTCGTCACTGATAAGAAATTGACGTTCGTACCCACGACGGGTCTTGCTTTATATACCCCTACCAATGGGTAGCCCCACCAGTGGGGAATTCAGGAATGTGGCAAAAAGGGTTCGAAAGATCCACAATGCTCCAGAACATTCCCCAACATTCGAGAGTGTTCTTGAATGTTCCACAAGATCTGGATTGTTCCGGGATGTTTTCGAACATTCTAGAATCTTCCCGTACCTTCCAGGTTATTCCCGAACATTCCTTAACATTCTGGATCATTGTGGAACCTTCCAGAGCCTTCTGGAATATTGTTTAATGTTCTCGAATACTCTCGAATGTTCTGGAATGTTCTCTAATTCTATCGAATGTTCTATAAATTTCTAGAGGTTGAAACTTACCTCCCCTTATTCCTTTAAAAGCAGGCCCTTCAAGTAGAAGCGGGAGCCTTCTTTAGGGACGGGGGATAGAGGGCTAACACACCATATAACTCCCTCGATCCTACGGGAACTCGTTTCTGAGTTTCAGCTGCACGCACATTGTACACTTACTTGTATAATGTATATATACTGATTTTAGAAACGTGTGATTCATTTTTAATGGAGATCGCTGGTAGGACACCAGTGCGACTTATTGTTGAGTACTGTTGGAATGTTTGGTTTCCTCATCACATCAGAGTAAAGGAATACATTGAAGCAATTCAGAGGCGGGCTGCTAGATTTGTTACCGGTAGGTTTGAATAACGCGGTAGTATTAAGGAGGTGCTCCACGAACTCAGACAGGAAACAGTGGAAGGAAGACAATGTTCTTTTCAAGGAGCACTATTGATAAAATTGAGAGAAACAGCGTTTGAAGCTTTGCAGAACGATTCTACAACGTTCATTTCGCGTGACGACCATGAAGATAAGATTAGAGCGACCAGGGCTAGTACAGCGGCGTATAGATAGGTGTTTTCCCCTCGCTGTATTTGCGAATGAAACGGGAGAGAAAATGACTAGTAGTGGAACAAGCTACCCTCCGCCATGTACCATACGTAGGCTTGCGGGGATTTCGTATGACGATGTAGATGTGTGTGTGGGTGGGGGGGGGGGGGAGGGGGATGTGTGATGTTGTGTGGGACGGGGAGGTGGGAGGGAGTGGTTGCGCTTCAACGGTTACGAGTGAGGATGCATGGCCTCCCGTGTATCGCGGATACCGTATCGTGCCGCCGCCTACTTCACGCCGAAAGTAGGAACTATACGCTGTGTGTAGCACACTTCATTGTAGGGTAACTATTCTTTGGACAAGTTAATTACTACGCAGTGTAGTCGAACACTGCCGCCCAGTCAGCTAGCACGGCTAACGTAGAGCGCTGGTAATCTGCAGAACACTGACTCCAACGATAACAGTCGCGTTACGGCTCACGTGCTGCACCAATGCCTGCAGGGGGAACATCGCATAACAGTCACAGACGGGATTTACACCCGTGAATGTGCGAAGCCGCTCGGGCTGCCTCCGGCAAGGTAACTTGCGTACGTTAACTGTAACGGTAAAAGGGACAGAGAGGCACCGGGGAATCACCTCCCGGCTCTCAATGGCTCTCCAGGTGCGAGTTTGGACGTTAATCGCTTCTGCTGTAATCCTACAGTTCCCACCACGTTATCTGCGGACCGGAAAGTCTTATAGAGATAGCCGCGAATGTCAGGGGCCAACTTTCCTAAACTCTGGATCGTTGTGGGCCGCTAAACAACATTCCTCTACAAGATAAGGTCGTTGAACCTTTTCAGAAAAATTAGAACAACAGAAAGAGTTACTAAGAGATCAGCAAACGTCAGGAGCCATCCATTACTTAAATATCTATATCTACCTAACTCTTCACTCCGCACTTAGGTGTCTCGCAGAGGATTCATGGAACCTTTTTCAAACCATTCCTCGAACGTCCCACTCTCGAATAGCCCGGTGCAAAACTGAACACCTGAATCTTCTCGTAGCAGCTGTGAGTATTATTACGATGGTCATAGGTGGGACTCAAAAAGTATTCTCGCCTTCGGAAGAGAAAGTTGGTGACTGAAATTTCGTGCCGCAACGAAAAACGGCTTTGTTTTAATCATTGCCACCCCAACTCGCGTATCATACATTTGTCGTTTTAGCTGCTCTTCTTTCATGTTTTTGGATGTCATCAATCAAAGCTATCTAATAAGGATCTTATGCCATGCATACTCCAGAAGAGAATGTGTAAGAGTAGTGTAGGCTATCTCTTTAGTGGATATGTTACGTTTTGTAAGTGTCCTAGCAATAAAGCGCAGTCCTTGAATCGCCCTCCCCACAGCTTCGCCTACGTGATGGTTAGAATTTAAAATGGTCTTAATTGCAATCCCCAGGGATGTTGAACCTAAACCTATATATTTGTAATTGTGGTGTAACGAAAATTTAATGGCTTTTTTGTTTTAGTACTCATCTGGATGACTTCACATTTTTCCTTACTTAATATCAACTGCCACTTCTCTCCCAATATAGGCATCTTGTCTAAATCATTCTGCAATTCTGAGATGCTCAGACTGCCTCCAAAATCGTTTCTATAAATCAAGAACAGCAGAGTGCGCATAACACTTCATTGGCGGACCCTGGACATTACTTCTGTTTCACTGTTACCTTTCTGACAGGAGGCCGGCCGAAGTGGCCGTGCGGTTAAAGGCGCTGCAGTCTGGAACCGCAAGACCGCTACGGTCGCAGGTTCGAATCCTGCCTCGGGCATGGATGTTTGTGATGTCCTTAGGTTAGTTAGGTTTAACTACTGTAGTTCTAAGTTCTAGGGGACTAATGACCTCAGCAGTTGAGTCCCATAGTGCTCAGAGCCATTTTTTTCTGACAGGAAATAACGAATCCTGTCACGCAACTGAACAATACTCCATAAGCAACCCCCAAACGTTGTACGGTCACCACTCACCATTATTTTTCATTTTCCCTGTCAGTTCTCTGGTTTCTTCCCACTGCTGTTACATCCACATCTGTGTCGATAGTCTGCAAACCACCGTAGAATGCACGGCAGATGGTGCGTTCCATTTTATCAGGTTTTCTGCCCCGTTCCATTCGCCTATGGAGCTTGGGAAGAATGATGGTTTTAATGCCTCTGTGCGTGCTGTAATTATTCTAATCTTGTCCTCACGATCCCTATGTGGCCGACATGTAGAGGGCTGTATTACATGCTTTGTCAGCATTTAAAGCTGCTTCTTGAGACTTAATGAGTGGGATTTTGTACGCCTGTCGTCAATTGTCGGCCAGTTCTTTTCCTTCAGCATCTCTGTGACAATCTTCCACTGGTCAGACTGATCATTCGTGCAGCCTCTCTCTGCATACGCTCAATATCCTCTGTTAGTGCTACTAGGTACGCATCCCACAACTCGGGCAATATCCTAGAATGGGTCACACGAGTAAATACTAAGCAATAAATGACTGTTAACGAGTGATTCGTAAGCAATATCCTTTGTAGATTGATTGCACTTCCCCAGTGATCTACCAATCAACCTAAGTCTACCACCTGCTTTAGTTAGGACTGAACTTATTTGGTCATCTACATGTGCATCTACATACATACTCCGCAAGCCACCATACGGAGCGTACCCTGTACCACAGCTAGTCGTTTCCTTTCCCGTTCCAGTCACGGATAGAGCGCGGGGAAAACGACTGTCTGTGTGCCTCCTTTCGAGCCCGAAGTTTCTCATGTCTTAACTTCGTCGTTCCTACGCGAAATGTCTGTTGGCGGGAGCAGGATCGTTTTGCAGTCAGCTTCAAATTCCGGCTCTCTAAACTTTCTCCACTCATATTCCTACGAAGTTTTACAGCTACGCATTTGTATGACTTCGTCGATTCCAGCTGTAACTCATTGACGTTACAGTCACAGGATACTACGATTTTGCCTTTGGTGGAGTTTAGAGTTTCTGAATATTGAAAGCAATTTGGCTGTCTTTTCACCACTTTGAAATTTTATTAATATCTGACTAAATATTTATGAAGCTTCCTTCAGACG
This sequence comes from Schistocerca nitens, assembly GCF_023898315.1. Lineage (NCBI taxonomy): Eukaryota > Metazoa > Arthropoda > Insecta > Orthoptera > Acrididae > Schistocerca > Schistocerca nitens. The sequence continues at coordinate 439,216,410 of NC_064617.1, read as the reverse complement.
GTACTTCATTACAGATAACTGCATCATCTGCGAAGAATCTGAGGTTGCCGTTAATATTGTCCAGAACGTCACTAATTCACAACAGCAAGAGTCAGTTCCCTGGTTACACCCAAAGCTACTTATCTGCTGACGATGATACTCTGTCCAAGATAACACGTTGCTCTCTCCATGTTAAAAAGTCCAGTCAGAAACTTCTCTTGATGTCCCATATGATCGAGCTTCTACCTCCATCCAGTTCTCTTCCTCTTTTACTGCCACGGTTTCTCCATCACTAACTCATCTCTATGGCTCCCACTGTTACTGTTGTGAATTGGCAGGAGCCAATTCACGGGGTTTGGAGGAAGCCGAAAGGCACGCGTATAAGCTCACGCAGGCTGGCGTGAGGTCTGGAACAAGGTAAAGTAATTATACTATCAAGAAAAGTACGTAGCTGCTGGAATACTTAACTTTAATCCATAATTGGTGAACATCGGTCTGACTGTACATGCATCCCAAGATAAATAACAAATGATAATGGTGCCTTGCTAGGTCGTAGCAAATGACGTAGCTGAAGGCTATGCTAACTATCGTCTCGGCAAATGAGAGCGTAATTTGTGAGTGAACCATTGCTAGCAAAGTCGGCTGTACAACTGGGACGAGTGCTAGGACGTCTCTCTAGACCTGCCGTGTGGCGGCGCTCGGTCTGCAATCACTGACAGTGGCGACACGCGGGTCCGACGTATACTAACGGACCGCGGCCGATTTAAAGGCTACCACCTAGCAAGTGTGGTGTCTGGCGGTGACACCACAGTTACTGTCTTTATCCATCTTCTTTTTCCTCTCAGCGCTACTCTCTCTCTTCCATCAGGTCGGGCCTGGTGGTCCAGCAGTTGCCGTCACGTTATATCAGTGTGTTGGGTCAGAGGGTTACTTGGTCTCAGTAATAAAAAAACTGAGTGCCTGCATCCACGATGAACTTCAAAGGGTGTCATGGGACGTCCGCCCCGAACAAATGTAACGAACATAAACGAAGCAAATGAGATGAAAAAAGCAGTAAAGGACGTGTCTGGAAACCAAGAGGCCGCGGAATCCAATCTTGGTTGAGGAATGGACTTTTCAGTCTTCGTTTTAACCTAGCCGTGACCTCTCAACGAAGTGAGGAGTCTCCATCAACAACACATAATTCGCATTCCACGTTAAACTTATGGTTACCTTTCCACGGATGAATAGCTGGGGTGGGTTACGGAAACAGAAGCCGGCGAAGTGGCGTTCAGTAGAAAGACTCGCACCAGGTCATTGAGCCACACGAAATTACTATTGTTGTTCTTATTTTTATTATTATTCTCCCCTCTTTCAATCCCACTGATACTGTCGCCTGTCTTCTCCATCGTCAATATCTCTCTGGTACTCTCTTTCAGCGCGTAGAGGGACCAATATGTTCCCTTGCCAACATTTTTGGTGAGAAAGGCCGAATGAGGATTGAGGCAGCTGGTCTCCCACTTTTCGTTCAGAGTCTTTTAAAGAGGAACATATTCGCCTTCTATTTGTGCTCCGACAGGAGCTCTTTCTGATGATTCCCTTCTTTTCTCTGCTATAGCAAGATGTAGTGCTAATGCAAAACGAGGTCTATAGGTTAGTAAAGTTATGACTGCTTGTTTACACATTACTACACATTTACATACTTTCACACATATAAACAACAAATAAGTATGCATAATACGAGATTAACACAAAATCATTCCTTTTACATTTTTTTTCTGGATCCTTTGGTCGTCCAATCGCAATACATCGAAAACACCCAGCTTATGATTTGTGTTTTAAAAGAATAAAAATGTCTTTAGAAATGACTACGTAATTTTTGGTAGCCATTTTAAGTGCGTTTCAGATATGCTGATATCCTTTTCTAGCCCGTCGTTTGTCACTGCAGTACTGCTTTGGACACGTTTTTACGAGGTGCATTCAATTTCTAAGGCCTCCGATTTTTTTTCTCCGGACTGGAAAGAGATAGAAACATATGCATTGTTTTAAAATGAGGCCACATTCATTGTCAATACGTCCCAGAGATGGCAGCACCGTACGGCAGATGGAATTTTACCACCAGCGGCGAGAATGAGAACTGTTTTAAATACTTAAAATGGCGACGTTTTCCTTATTTGAACAGCGTGCAATCATTGGTTCAAATGGCTCTGAGCACTATGGGACTCAACTGCTGTGGTTATCAGTCCCCTAGAACTTAGAACTACTTAAACCTAACTAACCTAAGGACATCACACACATCCATGCCCGAGGCAGGATTCGAACCTGCGACCGTAGCAGTCCCACGGTTCCGGACTGCGCGCCTAGAACCGCGAGACCACCGCGGCCGGCTGCAATCATTCGTTTTATGAATTTGCGTGGTGTGAAACCAATTGAAATTCATCGATAGTTGAATGAGACATGTGGTGATGGAGTTATGGATGTGTCGAAAGTGTGTTCGTGGGTGCGACAGTTTAATCAAGGCAGAACATCGTGTGACAACAAACCGAAACAACCTTGGGCTTGCACAAGCCGGTCTGACGACATGATCGAGAAAATGGAGAGAATTGTTTTGGGAGATCGCCAAATGACTGTTGAACAGATCGCCTCCAGAGTTGGCATTTCTGTGGGTTCTGTGCACACAATCCTGCATGACGACCTGAAAATGCGAAAAGTGTCATCCAGGTGCGTGCCACGAATGCTGACGGACGACCACACGGCTGCCCGTGTGGCATGTTGCCAAGCAATGTTGACGCGCAACGACAGCATGAATGGGACTTTCTTTTCGTCGGTTGTGACAATGGATGAGACGTGGATGCCATTTTTCAATCCAGAAACAAAGCGCCAGTCAGCTCAATGGAAGCACACAGATTCACCGCCACCAAAAAAATTTCGGGTAACCGCCAGTGCTGAAAAAAATGATGGTGTCCATGTTCTGGGACAGCGAGGGCGTAATCCTTACCCATTGCGTTCCAAAGGGCGCTACGGTAACAGGTGCATCCTACGAAAATGTTTTGAAGAACAAATTCCTTCCTGCACTGCAACAAAAAATCCGGGAAGGGATGCGCGTGTGCTGTTTCACCAAGACAACGCACCCGCACATCGAGCTAACGTTACGCAACAGTTTCTTCGTGATAACAACTTTGAAGTGATTCCTCATGCTCCCTACTCACCTGACCTAGCTCCTAGTGACTTTTGGCTTTTTCCAACAATGAAAGACACTCTCCGTGGCCGCACATTCACCAGCCGTGCTGCTATTGCCTCAGCGATTTTCCAGTGGTCAAAACAGACTCCTAAAGAAGCCTTCGCCGCTGCCATGGAATTATGGCGTTAGCGTTGTGAAAAATGTGTACGTCTGCAGGGCGATTACGTCGAGAAGTAACGCCAGTTTCATCGATTTCGGGTGAATAGTTAATTAGAAAAAAAATCGGAGGCCTTAGAACTTGAATGCACCTCGTATATGCGTGAGGTGCCAATTATAAAGAGTCAGCACACCATAAAGTTTTACTGGTGAAAAATGTCGACCAAAAACATAGCTTGATGACCTCAGAACCCTTGCGATGACCGCAGGATCCTTGTGGCGTGTGCACCACGTCTGAGCTCGGATACTTCTTGCATATTATACGGGCATAAGTACGGTAACTTTTGGCCTCTGGATCTCGGTAACGGCTACTGACCCCGATAAAATTTTCGAAATTCCCCGAGAATATCATCTTAAGAACATATGGTAAGGACTTAGATCGTATGCCATGAATAGAAATGGCAGAAGTAGCCACTCTCACAACTGGTTCTCTACATACCCAAAAATCGTGGTTTTTCCGGGTTTTCCTCAGGAACTGCCCATGAACAAATGGTGCTTTTATAAACCATCTAAGATCCATTTTAGTTCACACCTAACGCAAAAGAACCAACCTATTTGCTCAATTTACATAGTCTGGAGGAAGTGCGTAATGTTAAAGTTTTGATCCTCTACTGTAGGGCAGATACAGTGTAGGTGTACAATGGGTGGCTAGGCCAAGTAGCATCCCCAAAAATTTACCCCTTGCCTCTGTGATCAATAGAACCTGAGGTATGACGCCATGAAAAACCGTATTTTAGCCCACATCTCTCAGGAACGTCGTGCATGGACCATTGAATGCAATGTGCAACTACAGCCGAAACGTAGGTAAGTTTTCCAAGAAAACTCGCTAAGCGCACACGCAGAACATTTTTACTGCAAAACACGATATTAATTTAAAATTTTAAACACCTCAGTAAGAATTTATTAATTTTGAAATTTCAATTAATAAAAATATTCATATGTAGCACGAACGTAACATTTTCTCTTCCTGAAAGATGGAATGGAAAAATGAGTGGAGGTATTGAGTGCTTTCTCATCGACGACCAGTATTTCAAGATCCGTATTAAATCACATAACAATTTTGTTATTAACTAATTTTTGGTGTTACTTCACTCCAGTTTTGCAACAATGAAATTTCACGTCGATATAATTACGTATCTGGCAACAGTTAATCACGTTAAAGCAGTAATTGAAAACGTCGGCAGCTTATTGAAGTTGCATTTCGCTCATGCTTTTGTTTGCAGAAATCCAGTATAACGTTATCATGGATGGTTAGACAAAGATTCCATCTTCACTTCTCTGAAAAACGTACTCATTGCGCATCATTGCTCGGCAAAATGAGTTTAATCCCTATCCAAACCACTATTAATCGCATTGACCGCTGGCGCTACGCACTTTTATTAGCGGTAAGTAATGGATTATTTGTGCGTGGATAAAATAATTCGCCGGCCTTTCGGAATTAACTGATGTTTTCCTACCAGTTACGCTTTTTGTTATTTACAAAACTTTACATTGATATCTATACTATAGTAAGTTAAACTAAAGAATGTTTTGCACTCGTATATTTCTTCTTTTGAGCAACACAGTGTGCGGCTTTTAAACTGTTGTCGCACGGGAAAATCCATTTCTTGTTTTGTATTCAGTCAATTAAAACCACATACTCTCTAACCTATTGTCTGACTAGCATTTGTCCTTCTTAGAAGTGCTTTGACTTTTCTGCTACACATGTTCTTCAATATTCAGAGTAATCCAGGTGCAATATTGAGGCAACCGTACCCTGGTGCACAAGTATCACCAGCATCGCCGCCATCACCATCATGAACTTAAAAACTTGTCATCAGGGCGGCTTATCGAGGCGTTTAAAAAGGTTTCACATATTCCTACAGGAGGAACTAGTAGTCAAACCTAGAAGAAAAGTTTCGATAATCATGTGTCTGGATGCCAACAGCTGTTGAGATACGGGCCGTTTTGCTTGTGACGAGTAACGTGTAGCAATCGATGGTGTATGCAGGATTCAGAGGAGATACTATAGTAAATTACCACAATAAGCACCAGTAACAGATTTAAATCCTCGAGCAGTCATGAAGGTGGGACAGCAAGACCGCTTCAGAATTAATGAATACGCAGGAATTGTCGATGACAGACTCATAGGATCATACACTTCACCAGATTGACAGCTACTGTGTATCACTGATTCCTGCGCGATGAAATACTAGCACTATGGGAGAATGATACTCTTGCACAAAGACAACATCTGTGTTTTATGCATACGGGTAGCTCGACATTACCTCATCGCAAACTTTGATGGGCGATGGATTGGTAGAGGAGCATGTGATTGAAACAAGTCACGCAGTCCGCACGGAGCCAGATGTATCTCAAAGACTGCATGATTCAGTGCATAGAAGGATGTGGCAGGATACGTGGTAGCCACGTGCAGCACTGCCTGCAGTAGTCTACATCCATTTAACAGGCAGGTTGGAATGAGAGGCATATCTCCATATCTCAGTAGGTACTGATTTCTGAACGTATCATCACAGGGACTTTTCTTCTATTTTGGACAATACCATTTCCTGAAGTAATACGTGCCACACCCCGTATAACTGAATATTGTTTACGTTTCGGGAAGACATACTCTAATACATATTAGCTTTTCCATGTTTGGAGAGCGCAGCTGCTGTGCTGATTTATCGCCAGCCCAGCAAAATATTCCATCAAGAAATGGCTTAAATATAAAAACCGAAACTGATCATGGAATAAAATAAAGAACTCTTTAGCAGCTGGAGTGGTAATCGGTTCCTGCACGACAGAGCACGTTATCAAAATGTTCTAAAACGCCGTTTGCGAGAACGTAATTTTTCATGGGGTGATACCTTGGCTTCTGTTGATCACTTACATTAGTGGTCAAGTATTCCGGACAGCCCTTGATCTAGCGACAGTTTGTACACCTTTCGGAAGAACGGTCATGATGTAGCTATCCTACAGTGAAGGGTGAAAATTTAAATGTTACGCATTTCGCCCATCGCAGGAAAATTGAGCTATGCCGTCGGCTCTTTTGTATTAGATGTGGACATGCGTGGACCTTAGGTGGCTTATAAGAGCGCCATTCCTTCACAGGCAGTTGCTGAGAAATCCTGAAAAATCATACGAAAAGTACCAGTTGTGGGGATGGATAGTTCTATAGTTTCTGTTCATGACAGATCGTCAAAATTTTTACCGTATTTTCTTTTGATGATATTCTCTGGGAACTTCGAAAAGTTTCTCCGATATCACTATCCATTACCGAGATCCACAAGTTCAAAGTTACCGTACTTACGCAGAAAACCGCAAAAACCGGTTATTAACCTTTTTACACCATGGACTGCAATTATCAAAATAGCCATCTATAGGAATAGGATCAAATTTTTACTGCACATTATTCGGATATTCATGTAGAAACAACGGTTTTCCGTTTTAGTAAATCTGTATATGTTAATAATACCCACCCTAAAAGCCATGATTTCTGGATACCAAAATTACCAGTTGTGTGGAATGGCCACATCTATAATGTCGCTCATCGTAAATCCTCGAAATTATACTATTCGCTCTTAAGATGATGTTCTCGGGAAGCCTTGAAACTTTTTTGCCATCATTATTCGTCACTAAGGTCCAGAGGTCCAAAGCTACCGTCCTTATGTACGTAAAATATGCACGCAGTATCCGGTCTAGGGGTTAAATATAGTTTTAACTGACGTAATGAACGTATGACAACGGTTCTAGGGCCAACACAAGGGTTCCCGACTATGGTTTTAGTCACTATATTTGCCCCAACAAATCTTTCTAACACTCTGTATAATGGGCACTACATGCCTCTACAGATACCCCGATGTTGTACTAAAGGGACAAAAAGATAGTCAAGATAGTCTAAAATGGCTTTTAACATGACTGAAAAGAACATAAAATGACGACCAAAAAATATGTATGACTGGAAATGGTTCAAATTCGGTAAAATATTTTTAATAATCCTTTTACTCTTTTAAGATACAAATCATAGCCAGGCGTTTTCGATTAACTGCGATCGACGAGCAAAGTATCAAGCAAAAAGTGGTAAGCGAACTATGTAGTGTTGGTCTTGTATTATCCGTGCTTATTTCTTTTTTTATATTTGTCAACGTATATAAATGTGTCGTAATATATATATATATATATATATATATATATATATATATATATATATATATATATATATATATAGATTTTCTGACCTTAAGAATTCGCTTTATGTAACCAGCATACCCTGCCGTACCACAGAAAACAAGGGAACCAACGGAAAAATGCTCCTGTTGGAGCACACAAAAGGCAAACATGCTCGTCTGTGACAGAGAAGTGGGGAACCAGCTGCCCCAGTTTTCACCCACCTTCCTCACCAAAAATTTTAGGTTCCGAACATATTGACAACTTTTTTTTGCTAAGAGAGAGTATCAGAGAGACAGTGACCGTAAAAGAGAAGGGAGGGAATTCCAGTGGGAGGAACAATAATGGCGGGAGAGAAAAATTTGCAATGAAAGAGAAAACAGAGAAGACAATAAGGTTGGGAGCCAAAGAAAGACTAGGTACTGATGGTGAGCGAGAAAGAGAGGTGGATGGAGACAGATGTAGTTAGAACACAAGTGAGCGGGGGCTGTGGATATGGAAACTGCACATGAATGGAGACCATACATAGGTTTGGGGTGCCTGGATCCTGCCAGACCGGCGAGCTTTAACAAATAGGTAATACGGGAGAGATGAAAGGGGTGCACTTTGGACCTAAATTACAAACGCGCTGGTCGAGGAAAAGAATAATTAGGGTCCCCCAGGCATTTTGAGCTGCCAAGGTACAGTAAAAACTATGGCAGTGGAAAAGAAAGAAAAAAGGAGGTGTGAGAGAAGAGACAATGCTAGTGAGATATACGGTAAGTCAGTTGGAATAAAAGGAGGGTTGGTTCTGAGCACTATGGGACTCAACTGCTGAGGTCATTAGTCCCCTAGAACTTAGAACTAGTTAAACCTAACTAACCTAAGGACATCACAAACATCCATGCCCCAGGCAGGATTCGAACCTGCGACCGTAGCGGTCTTGCGGTTCCAGACTGCAGCGCCTTTAACCGCACGGCCACTTCGGCCGGCTAAAAGGAGGGAGTGAGAGAGAGACATATACAATGATATTGAGAGTGAATTTGTATGAACGCTTAAATACGGAGAGGGATTGCTTAAAAGGATTTAGAATGATCTGAGTTAAAAGAGCGCGAATTTGCTGGCGTGTCAAATACTCGGCGAGGAAGGCTGGATGATGACTGACGCAGTTTTCCAATTTTGTGGCAAAGTTTTTTAAAATGGAACGTATTCGCCTTATTTTGCACTTTCTTACTGGTTCATCTACACTCAAATACGATATAGGGGTACGGCGACTAGTGTGGTCCACTTAAACCAAATTTGTGGTTCAAATGGTTCAAATGGCTCTGAGCACTATGGGACTCAACTGCTGAGGTCATTAGTCCCCTAGAACTTAGAACTAGTTAAACCTAACTAACCTAAGGACATCACAAACATCCATGCCCGAGGCAGGATTCGAACCTGCGACCGTAGCGGTCCTGCGGTTCCAGACTGCAGCGCCTTTAACCGCACGGCCACTTCGGCCGGCCCAAATTTGTGGTTCAAATGGCTCTGCACTATGGGACGTAACATCTAAGGTCATCAGTCCCCTAGAACTTAGAACTAATTAAACCTAACTAACCTAAGGACATCACACACATCCATGCCCGAGGCTAGATTCGAACCTGCGACCGTAGCGGTCGCGCGGTTCCAGACTGAAGCGCCTAGAACCACTCGGTCACAGCGGCCGGCTCGAAATGCTGTGTCAAGACCACTAAAATTTCTTTACTGATTATAAGTTTAAGCTCACTTACGAGCCTTCTTCAGATCAATAAAAATTATTGCTTATTTTAATGTGTATCAGCCACACGGCATTGCACATCATCATAATCTGTTGAGCTGAATCGCTCTTCTTGTCATGTACACGCTAAAATAGGTCGTCACGGTTACATAATTTATAACTTTAGCCATATAATTATGTCTCCAGTGCTGATACTGCCACACTTGTGTTTAAAAGCAACGTGACTGACAGTGGTAACTGTCGTATTGCCCATGAGTGTATGTAAATATGGCATATCACTCGCAACGTTAGCTAGAGGAACAAGGAAGTAGCAGCATTACGATTTACATGCACACATGACTGTATGATAGTTACCACCGGCAGTCACATCGCATTTAAACACAGGTGAGGTAGTATGAGCACTGTCGGTATTTACGGCTAACGTTGTAAATTATGTAGCCTTAACGACCTACTTTAATGTGTACACGACAACAAGAGGGATTCAACTCAACAGATTATGACGATGTTAAAGCCTGGTGGCTGATACACACTGAACTTAATAATAATTTTTAGTGAAGATGGGTCATCAACGAGCTTATACTACCAATCAAAAAGAAATCTAGCGATCTTGACTAGGATTTTTATCTACACATTTGATTTCTTCATCATTTTCTTGAAGTATTGAATTGGCAAACACCAAATAAGGTGGCATAGACGTTTGCTGGTAGGGGACATGTACTGGTAGAAGTGACAGTTTAATGGGGCGTCGTTAGTCGCACCTGCAAAATGAGAGATTTCGTGTTCGGGTTTCTCTCCGGCTAACAGTTTTAATTTTCCAATACGCTTCAAAACAGCGCACAATCCACCGCAAAGCGATTCCGTTCTGGAAACATCCGTAATCAGCAATTAATTTCTTCTCAATTTCCACACATATTTGTTACCAGAAAGGGTTATTTACGTAGCTGCAATATTCTCCACGTAGAAAGGCTCGGAAATATGGGCGAATGGCTTCCTTATCACAACTGGAATTTTGATGTTTTCACGGATAAAGTACACGGACCAAAAGTCGTCTTCTTAAAAAAGAAACCGGAGGCCAGTTACACGACATGCTAAAAGGTATGAAAGGAAACAATAACTGTGAGAGTTCATTGCAGTTTAATTGCTATGTTATTTCATCTGTACATGGACTAAATACTAAAGGAAAAGAAGGAGAAATTTGAAATAGGAACTGTAGTTCAAGGAGAAGAAATGAAAATTTTTGTGAGGTTTACCGATGAAATTGTAATCCTTAAAAGGACTTGGAAGATAAATTGGACGGAATGGAAAGCATCTTGAATGGTGGTTATTAGATAAATGTGAACAAAGCAACAAGCTAACGGAATGTGGTCAATGTTGAGGCAATTAAATTAGAAAATGGGGCAATAAAAGTTCCTGATTGGTCTTGATACTTTGGTAGCGGGAGTAATGACGTTGGCCGAAGTAAAGAAGATATAAAAAGGAGACTGGCAATGCCAAGAAAAGACTTTATGGAAAACTGATTTTTTTTTAGCTTGGAATACAACGGAAGGATTAGTTTTTATTCTGAAAGTACTGGTATGGAATATTGCACGGTGTAACATATAGTACGTACAGAAAGAAAAATGATGCTTTACAGTTATTATTTTGTTTAAGATGGGGTGTGCAGATCGAGTCCCCAGCCTAGCGGTACTGTACCTAGTCCGGTCACAACTGCAGCAGAAGGAGAGAGTACTTTATACAAAACATCCTGAGACATCGAGGAGCACTTGCTTTTGTAATGGAAGGAAGTGTTGAAGAGAACCCTGTGAAAGGAGGTGAATGTTGGAAATAGGTAGCTCGATATATGCAGACAGGAAGGTACTTCCACAAGATTGATTAGCGTACAAAAATTCCTAGTGAAAACCACAACAGCAACATTACAAAACGAGGGAGCAGCAACTCCAATAAGGATTTTCATTAAAAAAATTTAAAACAGCAGCAGTTTGGTTTTCCTTCTTCTTTATAAGTCCACGGATATGAACTAGAACGAACAACATAGATACATTAATGAACTCCACCGGTCTTGTTTGTCATATTTCGAGTAGGTGAAGGTCGTGTATATCGGACAGCGGATTATATGAAACAAAGAGGCGTTTCTGAAATCCACCGCTAGTGCCAGCATCTGTCATGCTGCTGCGGTGTGAACTATAGAGGTACAAGACCACTAATTTGATTTTTAATCAAAACAACAATGCATTTCAGACTGGTAACGAGGTATTTATTTCTAGTGAGCTATTCGGTGCTTCAGTATACCTTTGCAGTATTGGGTTTTGTTTGCAAGTAATATTACACCTTGATTCTGTTCTTCCATGTAATTGAGATTATTCTCTATACTAAAGCTGCGACAGCGTCTAGCATGTGTAATAACTATTGGAATATTAAACGACCACAGTCGTACGGTTGGGTTGTAATGTACGGTGCAGATATTTACGGATTTTTATTGTTTAACAGGCAAATGTGGTTGTGTCACGACATAAGTGGGATGAAAATAACACGAACGAAGTTTTAGGGCCGGCCGTGGTGGCCGAGCGGTTCTAGGCGCTACGGTCCCAGGTTCATATCTTGCCTCGGGCATGGATGTGTGTGATGTCCTTAGGTTAGTAAGGTTTAAGTAGTTCTATGTTCTAGGGGACTGATGACCTCAGAAGTTAAGTCCCATAGTGCTCACAGCCATTTGAACCATTTGTTGTAGGAAAAGACAGAATTCTTGAAATGGGAATCAGGAAAGCGGATGAGAAATATAATAAATATCCTAGAGAAGCGTTGGATGTTAGTCTCAAAGCTTTACAGAGAAAAACGAGGTGGCCATGGAACCTATTAGGAAATAATAAGTTTTTCTAGGTAACATTGAGTAAAGAAAAGCAAACATTATGGTACGATAATGTTAAAAATTTAGTCAATTTATGCCTTTGAGTAAAGGAGAATTTTCATATCTACTGTATGCACGTGAAAAATAAAGACAGACTTAATATATCGAAAATGAAACCTAGTAAAGACTTTTACTATAATATTATGGAAAAAAATGAAGGCTTAAGACTAACAACAGCTAAATTCTCGGCTTTGCAGCGAGTAGAAGATTTCAGCAAGAAAGAAAATGACAGGTTTTTTTTTTTACAAATGGGTAGATTTCATGTTCACATCCATTTGCAATAAAAGCGGCATTTGGTACAAGATACGATTGCCTCTCCGATACAACCTACCAACAGTTTAAACAATCAAACTGCATAGGGTGAAAAAATATGAAGAAATCAAACAAAATTTATTATTTTTACATACGTCTGTTAAGTAACGTATGCCAGTATAATCTTCCAATACAACCACCAGAAAATGTAATTTCGATAAAGCTTATATATCCGATGCTACACGAGCTTCCCTTAACGGTTAAGCCCACCGGTGCAATAGTTACGCACTGTAAGAGTGTAGTGTATGGTTTCGACGAAAATCCACTTGTTGTCGCTGTAGGGAAAGGAGCCAGTAAGTGCCAACGCGGCCTCTGCTGTCGCCAGCACCACCTCGCCAGTTCTCCGAGTTCCCTCTCCCTCCTCCTACCGCCCTCCTCCCGCCCTCAGCAATCCGCCGGTCGTTTAGCGGTAACTAAAGTTTTTATCGCGCTCCTAATTTGTTTACGGTTGTTCGCCACCGCCTGCCTTGGAGCAGCAGTGAGAGGGCCATTTGGCGTCCCCTCACACCACTTCTCACCGATAGGGCCATTACGCCGCCGTCCGGCCACCTATCCTGCAGGGACAGGGGGACGGCGATGTAAATTTAGCACCCGCAGCGGAAGCACTTACTATGGCTCCAGAATCTCATTTCTCCCGTCCATTGCACGTCCGCCTCAAAGCATCCACTAATGGAACATTTTAGAAACTAAATTTCCGCCTGTGACCTACAATTAAGTATCAAATTGGCCGACGAATTGCTATTATACGATATCGCACGTTTGTATCTCAAGCAAAAATCAAAATCAGAATCTAAAAAAAGACTTTTTAAATATATGACGAGAGCAAACAGACTCCTGTGTCCATAACAGCATACTACCCCAATGTTGCAAGTGCATACACGACCTAAAGTAGCTTAAGAAAGAAGAACCACTGAGTTTATTTCGGTGAACCTATTTAAATGAAAAAAATGTTAAATTAGAGCAATGAATGTGGTAGACTAACTGTGAAAGGTCTCTGTTGGATTCCTTTCATGTTAATTTCTTAAATATGTTGTCATTTATGGCATAAATTCCTCTTCTAAATTTACTATGGTTTTTCTGACTATCTGGGAGGAGACTGAGCAGTGAAACGTGTTACTTTTACACATAAACAAGAACGATCTGTCACACTACTACACTTTAAAACACAGTTTATATGTAATTCATATCACACAGTCTCATACGGAACCTACATCCGCTTTCTTTTATATACTGTCTATGATAAGATACTGTCATCCCCCTTCCCTTCTGTGTGAGAGGATGAATGAGCAAATGTATTTCTAGTTGCATGCTTGAGGGTAGCAGACAAGCCTGTCTGCTAGAGAACAGTAGGACCAACGTCGGAACAGGTAGCTACGCTTTCTAAAAGCAGAGAGGTTTCTATTCTTAGTATGGTCCTGTCCGTCCCTTGTCATGTTGGTATAGGAAGCTGCCCCTCTGGCCACTTCCGTTTGTATTTGTGAGCCACCCTCAGGAAGGGACCACGTCAGTCTGTCCGCGGCGAGCGTCTGAAGTGGTAAGATCTCCGGCTAAGCGCGTGGCTGCTAAGTCCGTAGGACAATGGATTTCTTAAGTTCAGCCTAACTGAAAATTTAATCACCTTTACTTCAGGTTTAGCTATAAAATATCTAATGTTATCTTAAACTGCAACGCAGTGTGATTCGAGTGTACAGTTGAGAATATTCCAGTAGTTAGTGCTTTGTCACTACTTTGTGAGTAAAGTGGAACCACGTGTTGATCAGTAACTCTAACTAAGATCATCAATCTTAAATGCGAATGTGGGTGAGATTATAACGTCTCGTCTTGACAATATTTTCCAATATAGCAACTTTTCTTTATGTTCAACCCACGTGGGGTGTACTTTGTGAGACCAGTACCACGTGCTTATACAATTGTTTGACCCATCAGGTTAATAGTAAGACGATAGTAACCAGTTCGAGGTTTTTCTTTTGTAAATTGCATTTCGATGTAATTTATTTTAATTATGAAAATTATTGGGGAGTTACGCTCTTTGTGTAAACCAAGTTGACCACGTGTACCTTGTGGTGTAATCATCAAAGTAGCCCTCAGTTATTCTTTTCGGTAAGATTTCACAGAGAGTTAGTATGAATTGAGTATACCAGTGTGTGGTAATTACATGACGGACAGGATTGCGCTACGAACGTAACTTCTCTGGGTGAAAATTGAATCGGTTGGTTGTGGTTAATTTCCTCTTGCATATGTTTCAACGTTCTTCGTGTGTTATTTCATGAATGCAGTGTTGTATGCAGTCTCCAAATCTTGGCTCCATATTTGATGTGTTCCGTAAGATTACAGACCCACATTTTCACAGTCCTACATAAGGCACCAGCTTAGTTATGAATCAAGTTTAATATGCTGAAATTTCAATGATCAATGTTAAAATAATTTCCAAATATAAACTGATTTATTTCTTTTTATTTAAATTCTCTTATATATATATATATATATATAATCACCGGTTGTCGTATGACTATTAAAAGTTTATAATTAATGTTAGTCTGGTTGGGAATTTGGTAAGCTAGACTGGATACCTGGTGAAACAGTTGCTCAGTAATGCAAGGTTAACTTCCCCAGACAGCTCACAGCTTTTAACCCACTTTTATGGTCTTGAATATCAGCACCGCTTTCATAGCAAATTAAAGCAACAACGTTACAACTGCATGTAAGAACAGCGCTACAGAAATCTGTTGTGTTAATACAGTGTTAAAGCTGAATACTAATAACAGAGGAGCAATAGCTTTTCACTTCATCTGTGCTTCAATACGTAAATGGTACTGATGAGCTATACATTAACCTCCAGAGTCACCTATTATACAGAATGGACATATTAACGCACAAAAACCTCCGAAGCGCCGTAGATGATGCTGAGACAAGTACATTCATACACTCAAGGACCGGTTCTGGCGCTGCAGTCCGGAACCGCGGGACTGCTACGGTCGCAGGTTCGAATCCTGCCTCGGGCATGGGTGTGTGTGATGTCCTTAGGTTAGTTAGGTTTAAGTAGTTCTAAGTTCTAGGGGACTTATGACATAAGATGTTGAGTCCCATAGTGCTCCGAGCCATTTGAACCATTTTTTTGAACACTCAAGGACCAAAGGAACTCGTACAGCTGCCTAATATTGTGTAGTGCCCCCACAATCACGCAGAAGTGCCGCAACACGACGTGGCATGAACTCGACTAACGTCTGAAGTAGTGCTGGAGAGAATTGACACTATAAATCCTGCAGAGCTGTCCACAAATCTGTAAGAGTACGACGGGATGGAGATCTCTTCCGAACAACACGTTACAAGGCATCCCAAATATGCTCAGTAATGTTCATGTCTGTGGAGTTTGTGGCCAGTGGAAGTGTTTAAACTCAGAACAGGGTTCCGGGAGTCACTCTGCAGCAATTCTGGAAATGTAGGGTGTCGCCTTGTCCTGCTGGAATTTCTCATGTCTGTCGGAATGCACAATGGACATGAAAGGATGCAGGTGATCGGACAGGATGCTTACGTACGTGCCGCCTGTCAGAGTCGTATCTAGAAGTGCCAGGAATCCTAAATGACTCCAACTGCACACGGCCCACTCCATTATGGAACCTACACCATCTTCAACAGTCCCCTGCTGACATGCAGGTTCCACGGATTCATGAGGTTGTCTCCATACCCTTACACGTCCACCCGCTCGATAGAATTTCGAACTAGACTCGTCCTACGAGGCAACATTTTTCCAGTCATCAGCAGTCCAATGTCGGTGTTGACGGGCCCAGACGAGGCAATTTGCTGAAGGGTTGCACTTCTGTCGCGTTGAACGATTCTCTTCAGTCGTCGTTGGCCCCGTTCTTGCAGGATCTTAATCCGGTCACAGTGATGTTGGAGGCCTGATGTTTTACCGGATTTCTGATATTCACGGTACACTCGTGAAATGGCCGTACGGAAATATCCCCACTTCATCGCTACATCGCAGATGCCGTGTCCCATCGCTCGTGCCCGACGGGAACACCACGTTCAAACTCACTTAAATCTAGATAACCTGCCATTGTAGCAGCAGTAACCGATCTAACAACTGCGGCAGACACTTGTTGTCTTATACAGGGTTTGCCGAAGGCAGCGCTGTATTCTGCCTGTTTACATATCTTTGTACTTTAATACCCATGTCTACACCAGTTTCTTTGGCGCTTCAGTGCATAAGACACATGCGGCCGCAAATGTCGGGAAACAGTCCATAAGCGGATGAGATATGCTGAACAGATGATGTTTCCAGATGACGTATGTACGTTGCTACAGGTGCAGCGGTTGAGCATATTAGTCTGTCACACCTGATCATCCCAACCCAAGTCAGGTACTCAAGTCGATGAGGCTCCGAATCTATGTTCGCTTCTTTAGTGCGCGTGTCTTGGGGCACGAGTGTTGTGTCTGATAGGCAGTACTTTTTTCATTGCGTTAGACAATTGTGTGTTTAGATTGCAATATTTACCGTTTTATTTACCGGTGTCACTGTTTCCGCTGGTTTATCGCAAAGTACAGTATAACAAAAAACTAAAAAAAAACAAAAAAAACACCGTATCGCATCTCAAGTAAATGAGTGTAAGCTTCCGAATTTCTTCGTTACCAGTAAACTACGTTTCTCTTTCCTAAATAAAGTCTATAAACGAAAAATGGAGGGACAGAAGGAAAGAAACACAAAATAAGAAACCCTTTTGCTAGGTTACTGCAAGGACAGTAATTCTGTAACTTCTAATTTTACAACAGAACAAATTTGCCATGTCTAACACTGCTCCCTATCGAGGAGAGTAGGACCGACAAACGCAACTGCTGCACGTGTGGCGAAGTACGGCGTCTGGTGGTGACACATGTTCACCATTTGTCATCCAGTTCTGGTGTATATCCCGACATTAGCGGCCCCGTGTGTGTCGCAGCGGAATCTACGTCACTTCGGGTGCTTTTAAACGTTAACAAGAATCACCCTGAATACAGGGGCTGGACAAAAATACGAAAACACCGCGGGAAAAGCATGCTTGAACATAAAATATGCAGATGCTGGCCAAGCCCGCAGGTTACGCTGTTGTACTGTAGAACAAACGACACCTCTGCAATGTTCTCAATATGTTGTAAGTGTCAGTCCTGGTCAGAAGAGTTTTCCGTGTGTTTGTGCTTGCACTATGTCGGAGCTAAGAGACATCGGACATGGGAAAATCGTTGGTACACGCATTGTGGGTGTTTCAATAACTAAGGGAGCCCGAAGTGTTTGGTGTTTCAAGAGGCAGCATATCTAAGATATCTACCGCATTCAGGGAAAACATCATCCGCTAAGTCATAATGCTGACCAAAGTGTATGTTGTGTGATCGTGACAAATGTGGTGGTGGTGGTGGTGTTTAACGTCCCATCGACAACGAGGTCATTAGAGACGGAGCGCAAGCTCGGGTTAGGGAGGGAATGGGAAGGAAATCGGCCGTGCCCTTTCAAAGGAACCATCCCGGCATTTGCCTGAAACGATTTAGGGAAATCACGGAAAACCTAAATCAGGATGGCCGGAGACGGGATTGAACCGTCGTCCTCCCGAATGCGAGTCCAGTGTGCTAACCACTGCGCCACCTCGCTCAGTGACAAATGTCATTCAAGACGAAAAATAAGAGGACGACAGATGCAAAAATCACAGCAGACCTCCATGTCTCACAATTCAGTATCAGAACAACAGCAAGAGAGTTTTATAAGTTGGGAAATGTACGGTGCGCTGAAATTCTAAAATGATAAATCAGTTATGCAAATGCCCAAATGCCCTAAACAGGAAAACGTCGCCCAGAAGCCATAAAACTGGGCTATGGAGCAATGGAAGAAACTTATTTGGTCGGCTGAATCTTGTGGCACACTTTCTACTTCTTGCTGAGTTTACATGACCAGAGTGAAACATGGTGGGGATTCGGCGATCATTTTGGCAGCCATATTGTGGTAATCCACGTCCCCGTGGGTAGTCTGCAAGATCGAATCACCACCAATGATTAAGAGACCATTTTGGCTGATCGGGTCGAGACTGATTAGGTCCATCCCATGGTACAACGTGTGTTCCCAAATGGTGATGCTGTGTTCGAGGACTACATGGCCCCCGCTCACACAGTTCGCATCGTGCAGGACTGATTCTGTGAGCACGAGGATGCACTGTCGCATCCTCCTGGCCACGAAAGAGCCTTTGTGTTCTACTTTAATTAGAAGAGTGCGTGATCGGTATCCATCTCCATCACCGTTACCTCAACATGCCAGTATTTTGCAGGAGGAAGACTAGTTTAAGATTCCCATGAAAACCGTAGGCAGCCTCTATTTATCCAGACGAAAGGTAGCTTTGAATTCCAACAGTTACCCTACACTATGCTAGGCATGGTAACGTGTCTTTGGTGTTTCCATATTCTTCTCCACGGCCTGTACAACGAAGATCTTAAAGCTAATCATAGACAGCAGATTACACAAGTTTGTCAAAATTTGCACCAATCAATGTGGTTTTGTGAAAGACCGTGGGACGACCAATGTTTCCCACACAATTCGCTTGCTTTCTCAAAAAATTATGTGAATTGTAAGCTTCTTCATTTTGTTTTCCTGTATATGGAAGAAGCTTTGCACCAAAAACTATGTGAAATTTTCTGGCAGATTAAAACTGTGTGAAGGACCGAGACTCTAACTCGCGACCTTTACCTTTCCCGGGCTCTACCATCTGAGCTACCCAAGCCGACTCACGTCCTGTCCTCAAAGCTTTACTTCTGCCAGTACCTCGTCTCCTACCTTCCAGCGCACACTCCGGTGCAGAGTGAAAATCTCACTCTAAAAACTATGTGATCTCATACAGTTTTCCCTGCGAGAACAAGAAATAATTGAGTGGGTCTAGTTGCTCCTAACACACTATTGAAAGGGGAGTAGCATTTATTCTTTCTCCCCTTCAGTTCGTCATAAAAATGGAGGCGGTCACCAGAGATCTTCAGACGTTAGTATCTTCTGCACTGGCGTGTGCTGATGATGAAAAGCACGAACTTCACTGACAAGTGCAAGGATGGAAGAAGCAGCCTGATCACTCTGGACTACGGATCAGTATAAATAAGACTGAGTACCTTTCAACAGAAGCAAATAATACTGACACCGCCAAGATAAGCGTTATAGATCTACCAAAGACAAACATCTTCAAGTTTCTTGGCTCAAAAAACGGGGTTGAAACATACGGAATGACAAAAAATTGGAGACTTGGGGTAAGGTCTTATGGAACCAAACTGCTGAGGTCATCGGTCCCTAAGCTTACGCACTAGTTAATCTAACTTAAACTAACTTATGCTATGGACAACACACACACTAATGCCCGAGGGAGGACTCGAACCTCCGACGGGGAGAGCCGCGCGGACCGTGACAAGACGCCTCACACCACGCGGCTACCTCGGGCGGCCGCGGAATGAGACTTCTACGTGATGATTGTTCTAAGCAGCCTTGGGCTCTTGCTGTGATAAACGACTTTTTCCAAGTACAGACAAAATACGAAGTCTCTGAATGAAGTCGAGGGTCTACGACACGTCACAGACGGGTGGAGAATGACTTGACGTACTTGTGTGTGCGTTTCCGCTGCAGTGACTTTTTATTTGTGATCACATATTCAAATTTTTATTCAAAGAATCTCTCAAACGCCAGTGCTGCAATGATTTCCTACGAGAGGTACTCTGCATCGTCTCGAAGGATTTTTGCCAATAAGTAAACATTGTGACGAGCTTCTGAAGTTAATGAATTTATCCTTCGGTTCCACCCTGCAGAGGCGTTGTTAGTGCTACGGTTTATTTCTTTGAAAATGAACTTATCGCTTGGTACATGTCGTTACCAAGTCACTGGTCCAGAAATTGTTATACAAGTCCTGATGACTTTGGTTTTCAGGGGCGCTTTCCTGTATAGACAGCCAAACATCGTCTATTATTACCTAGCGAAGACATACTAGAGCTGAACACATTTTCTCGTTTTCCTTATAGACAGGGACAACGCTACAACATCGAACTTGTTCCCACAAACATTGACTAAAATGAAAATTGCAATCCATAATCCCTTTCTTTCAGGAAACGAGCTTCTAGCTGATTGGACGACAGCATTTTCGAAGTTCATCATGCAATACGCTGGATTTCAACCAAGAACGTTGGTTTTAGTAGTTAAAGAAAGGTAATAGGTTTTTCCCTCTTTGTTCTGGAGCAAAACGTAGACAGGTGGAATAGTGTTTGCTTCTTCCAAAGAACTTGTAAGATCGGCCTGAAGTTTAAATATCTATCGAACTGATTGATCTAACTGTCGAACGTTTCCTGCACAAACGACGATTCACAGCTTAATAAACATAATTTTTTTTTTTAGCAGGCCAACACCAACGTTCTCTCATTCAGTCTCTTGTTGTTATTTGGAAATAAAAATCTGCTGCCATAATTCATGAGTAAATTATTTTCTTTAAGGAATATTTTCCAGAATAGAGCACCTGTATTTTCTCCTGATGCTATGCAGGTACCTTTGAGCACTTCTGTGTGGTGGCAATGATGTTACTAACTCTGAAACTCGATTGAAAAGCTGCCCTAATTCTTCAACGTCAATTGCTGAAATTGTAGTATTTATTCATATCACACTCCTTATTGTGCTTATAAAAAGTTCTCGCGCTTCATTTGCTGCTACACCTGGAATAAAAACTTAAAGACCATCGCATAAAACCGCGTGATTTTACAACTCTTACACAACGCCAGTAAATTACGTTTTCCTTGTTCGTATAGTCTGCTTCATAGTGACAACCGTTGTAAATCAATAAAGACTTCCATTTAGTGGTTTCGGTGAACTCCATCTTCAACACTTAGAACGCGGAACAGTGCTTACCAGTCAGAGATAAACAGCAGTATTGGACTCTACGAGAAAGCCACGCACCACAGCCTTCTGTCAATCAAGTGGTGTGCGGACAGTTCCCAATAGTACGTCGCAGGCACCGAAGCGCACGCCGGTGTATACTTCCGCTGGAACACCCTGTTCCGAAGTCCACTACCCGATATGTCCTAGAATCCGTAGAAATGTCAACACACCCGCAACTCCGCACATATTTCATTCCATACAAGTGTCACGGAGTCCAAAAACCGCTGCCTACGGCTTACTGTTGCCTGAAATCACTTGCTGTAACGGAAACAAAAATGCTTTACTGGACATCTGGTCTGACACTTCATGATCATATGGCCAATAATGAAATTCTCAGGTAAAAGAGTGCGGTACCAGCCATTGAGAAGGCAGGGAATCCCCTCTACGGTACTATAAACAGGTACTTTGAGCATATCAAGAAACAATAGTAAAATGCTTGTTTTCCATGAAGATGGAAAACGACCTATTGGGAGGCCGAGGAACGTAATTATGTATATTCTATGCCTGCTCATGTCCTGCAAACTATTCCTCCTGGACCGGTAGTCAACCTTCACCACCTCTCCCAAAGCGAGCCCTTTTCTTCCGTAAGTCAAGTAGATATTCAAAGTTCAACGAATTTAATTCCACTATCGCCAGCTGCAGTCCGACACTCACACATGCCGCTCTGCATCCTTTATAAATGACGTATGTCATTTTCCACTCTTAATTTTAAAAAAGAAATTGCTGCTTGTCAAACTTACAGTACATATATCAAGCAAGGAGCAGCAGTCGATAAGGTGCTGTGTAGTGGATCACTCACTCCATGTTGTTGCCATAGTCCTTTTATCCCAACTGCAGAATGAAGGCAGTTCACAGGAGTTCCCGCAGGAGGCGTCAAACCAGAGACAATTACTGCAATGGAACACTTGCAGATTCTACGGAGAAATTAGTACCCGATAGCACCACCGGAAAGCGCACCATTCATATCACGTGAGCTGATTCCATGGTACAAGTGAATCGATCTAAGAGAAACCGCCTGACAGAAATGACAATAGTGTGATTCTTGAAATTTTCCTGGCGCAAAGAGTACTCCCTGAAGATTTCGCATTGCAGCTATATAACGTCGACTCCTTGCTACTCTCCGAATGTTGCTCCATCTTTGACATACAGTCGCATGTGATTCAAAATGGTTCAAATGGCTCTGAGCACTATGGGACTTAACTTCTGAGGTCATCAGTCCCCTAGAAATTAGAACTACTTAAACCTAACTAACCTAAGGACATCACACACATCCATGCCCGAAGCAGGATTCGAACCTGCGACCGTAGCAGTCGCACGGTTCCAGACTGTAGCGCCTAGAACCGCTCCGCCACCTCGGCCGGCACAGTCGCATGTGTACTGGTCATTCTCATGTACACCCTCTGTTGGAATGCAGGCTCACGGAGTTAAAATTCGGATGACAAATTAGTAAAATTAACTGGCATTAGGCGTGTCATTAGTCATAAAATGTTTTCTTTCTGAAGATGTTAAAGAAATCACCATGTCCGACGCCTTAGTCAGTTTATTCAGATCTTCCGCCGAACCGTTATTTCCATCGCCTCCTTAATTATTGAATCCAAGAAGGACGCCTTGGAGACCAACATTTTCCTGGCAGAATAATCCATGGGATGTCCTGTGGATATACAATGCTCGGATATGTCTGACTTATTGGGCTGCGAAAGGCAAGTCTGGCGGCCATGTTCAAGACATCTTTCACGCTCTGTGCGCGTTGTCTGACTAACGTAGGCTATGCCGCAATGGCAACGTATTCTGTAGATATCAGCCCTCCGAAATCCCATATATCCACAGGAAATTCTACAAATTATTCTGCCAAGGAAATATTGCTCTTGGCGGGATCCTTCTGGGATTCAATAATTAAGGAGTCGGTCTAAATGTATTTGGCGGAAGATCTGAATAATGGTGATGGAGCCTTTCAACTGTATACGGCGTGGGACTCGGTAATTTTTTAATATCTTCATAAAGGAAACATTTTATTACTAATGACATTTCTAACAGCAGTTAATTCTATCAGTTTGACATCTGAATTTTAGCTCCGTGAGCCCGCATTCCGTCAGAGAGCGTGCATGTGCATTACTTATACGCCTGCACGCCATAGATGAAGCAACATTCGAATAGGGCGTGAAATTCGACAGAGGTCACTCAAGTAGCGGCTGTCTTTGCGGAGGCGTCTGCGTACCAAATTGTGGTGCAAAGTTACTACCTGAAGTTGAAGTCTCCGGTGCTAAACCCTCACTTCAATATGGCTGAATGGGTGTCAGCAGAAATATCGTGGCAAGAACTCGTTGTCATCCGACTGCAGTCCGGAAACTTCGTAGAATACTGGTAATAGTGGTTTGGCGCATCGCAGTGAAGACATCGCAGTGAAGACACTTACGCAACGCCTGCAGCGATTACAAAACTGAGCACTCCGCCACGTGATGCACCTACAGTGGGACTTCCTGTTCGTCAACCGGCCCAGGGTCTTGCAGGTGCTTAATATCCGTGAGAGGCTGTTTTACACAAAGTTAGTGCGAAGAGTCACATTCTTAATCTAGAGAGAAGACTCAGAAACCTAAATACGGCTAAATGATAGGACCACTAATAAAATAGGACATCTAATAAAGGGACTGGAGGAATAACACCCAAATTTGTACTCCAACAGTGGTGTACCTGTTTAGTCCGTCATCTGCAGTTAACGCCTGGATCAGAAACTTCTCTAACCCCGATTGGAGAGCTATTAGGACCGTGTTGTTAACGAGGTATGAGTGTTGGACTGTCGATCGGTCAGTTTACCTGCGTGCTGTGCATATGGCTTGTGGTTACACACTTGTGTGGAAACCTTTTCGAATAAATTTTTCTGGACTGCGTCGACTACGCCACTACGCGGACTTTGCGTTTGTATGTGCGAACAGTTCTTGTTCTGCGTCAACAAAGTCTTTGTACAGCCTTGTCCCTCAAAACAATGTACAGGGTTATCAATAATCATGTGCACTTCATATTATATAAAGTTTTAAATTATTGTGAAATTATTGTGACTGTGTTACTGTATGTCCACGTTTAGAGTTTGTAATGTAAAATTTGAAATAGTAAATCCAAGACATTCAAAAGTGAATTAAATTTATACAATGTAATGGCTTTTATTTAAATATGTATAAAACCCTGTGGAATTTGTAATTGTCGTTTACTTAACTTTACCACATGAAACTACTTGTTGATAGACTTCTCCTTTCTTTTTTCTTTCGCTGCTGCCACGTCCCGCGCTGACGCAGGATCGGCATTGTTAGGAACGGGTTTGGCGAGGTTAGTGGAAAGGGGTGGCCGGATGCCCTTCCTGGCACCACCCCGAACTCCCCAGGAAGGAATTAGTGTACCCCTGCTGTCTGCGTCTAGTGTAATTCATAGAATAGTGCGAACGTGTTCAGATGTCTGAGAGTCGGGTAAATGAGGCGGAACGTGGGGACCAGCCCGGTATTCACCTAGCGGGATGTGGAAAACCGCCTAACAACCACATCCAGGCTGGCCGGCACACTGACCGACGTCAGTAATCCGCCAGTCGGATTCGATCCGGGGCCGGTGCGCCTACCCGAGTCCAGGAAGCAGCGCACTAGCGCTCTCGGCTAACCTGGTGGGTCTACTTGTTGATAGACTTATGCCCTATATATAAGTATGCAGACATTACATATATTTTTTTACGTCTTAAATAGTAAGAGATAAGGGAAATTTACGCAGTGATATACACTCCTGGAAATGGAAAAAAGAACACATTGACACCGGTGTGTCAGACCCACCATACTTGCTCCGGACACTGCGAGAGGGCTGTACAAGCAATGATCACACGCACGGCACAGCGGACACACCAGGAACCGCGGTGTTGGCCGTCGAATGGCGCTAGCTGCGCAGCATTTGTGCACCGCCGCCGTCAGTGTCAACCAGTTTGCCGTGGCATACGGAGCTCCATCGCAGTCTTTAACACTGGTAGCATGCCGCGACAGCGTGGACGTGAACCGTATGTGCAGTTGACGGACTTTGAGCGAGGGCGTATAGTGGGCATGCGGGAGGCCGGGTGGACGTACCGCCGAATTGCTCAACACGTGGGGCGTGAGGTCTCCACAGTACATCGAGGTTGTCGCCAGTGGTCGGCGGAAGGTGCACGTGCCCGTCGACCTGGGACCGGACCGCAGCGACGCACGGATGCACGCCAAGACCGTAGGATCCTACGCAGTGCCGTAGGGGACCGCACCGCCACTTCCCAGCAAATTAGGGACACTGTTGCTCCTGGGGTATCGGCGAGGACCATTCGCAACCGTCTCCATGAAGCTGGGCTACGGTCCCGCACACCGTTAGGCCGTCTTCCGCTCACGCCCCAACATCGTGCAGCCCGCCTCCAGTGGTGTCGCGACAGGCGTGAATGGAGGGACGAATGGAGACGTGTCGTCTTCAGCGATGAGAGTCGCTTCTGCCTTGGTGCCAATGATGGTCGTATGCGTGTTTGGCGCCGTGCAGGTGAGCGCCACAATCAGGACTGCATACGACCGAGGCACACAGGGCCAACACCCGGCATCATGGTGTGGGGAGCGATCTCCTACACTGGCCGTACACCACTGGTGATCGTCGAGGGGACACTGAATAGTGCACGGTACATCCAAACCGTCATCAGACCCATCGTTCTACCATTCCTAGACCGGCAAGGGAACTTGCTGTTCCAACAGGACAATGCACGTCCGCATGTATCCCGTGCCACCCAACGTGCTCTAGAAGGTGTAAGTCAACTACCCTGGCCAGCAAGATCTCCGGATCTGTCCCCCATTGAGCATTTTTGGGATAGGATGAAGCGTCGTCTCACGCGGTCTGCACGTCCAGCACGAACTCTGGTCCAACTGAGGCGCCAGGTGGAAATGGCATGGCAAGCCGTTCCACAGGACTACATCCAGCATCTCTACGATCGTCTCCATGGGAGAATAGCAGCCTGCATTGTTGCGAAAGGTGGATATACACTGTACTAGTGCCGACATTGTGCATGCTCTGTTGCCTGTGTCTATGTGTGGTTCTGTCAGTGTGATCATGTGATGTATCTGACCCCAGGAATGTGTCAATAAAGTTTCCCCTTCCTGGGACAATGAATTCACGGTGTTCTTATTTCAATTTCCAGGAGTGTATTAATGAAGAAGTGGTTGAAGTATATTGGCATGGTTGTGAAACCATATTTCCTGTGGCTCAGGAGCACGTCAAGTGCAGCGCGCAAAATTCTCTCCAAAAGTCGTGCCAGTCTCATAGCCGCTTGTCTGGCCCCGTTAGCCGGTTTGAATGTAGCGGCGTAACTGATTCCAGCGCATATCGGTGGTGGCAGGTACAGGTATGTATACGATGCCTTTTAAAATTCAGAAAATTTGTACACCTGAAACTGCAGTGAACAGTTAATCTAGATGTTTCAAGTGATTTCCGGCTCCTCCAGCATCTCCAGCAACTGATTTTTTGAGACTGTGTGACTCACTGCAATGTGCTGTTATATATTGAGAGTCTTGCTCTTCGCACGGTTTAGATAAATGATAAAAACAAATTTTATTAATTGTTTCTGTGTTTTAAATGAATGAAGTATGGTATTTGGGTCCAGTCATTCCTAAGTAGAATTGCCTGCATTGAAAGACATTATTATAATTCGGTTATCACATACTTTCTATAATAGACAGTACGCCATGCTCCATTTGAAAAAATAGCATGTAAATCGAATCTGTCTTCACGCTTAGTTCCGAATGACCGGTTGGTGAAACAAGAGAAGTATTTCCAGCATTGAAGTGACAGGTACGTTATATCCATAAGAGCTTATTGCCTCGTTGATAGTAAGACCAGGAGCAATATCGTAGTAAATCAGCTTTATGGTCCAATGAAAGACCTAACCGTGGCTATAACCACGTAGCAATAAAAATTCTTTCGATATCGAGCGTGCCTAATGCGAAAGAGCCCAGAGTAAATAAAGCTATACGGGGACCAAAAAGTTGCAATTGTACAACTGTTTCAATGTTTTACAACTCAATGTCCACCGTTACAGCTCTACATTTGCCGTGTAAAACAGCAGTATCCATAATTACACCGCTGACCTCTGGGAACGCAGCAGTACGTGATGATAATGACGTCGTTTATAGGCATGCGGCACCTTGTCAGTGTGTAAGCGCTGCTACATTTTTTTCCTTGGCGTGTACTGGTTGTAACATTGCTTACATGTCTGCCTTTCTCTTTCAAACACACACACACACACACACACAAACATACATGTATTCTGTTTTTGCTGCAAAACACATTGGTCGAGAATACTATTGCCGGTTTATGTGAACAGTCGCAAAAGCATTTGAAAGTGAAGTTAGCTGTTTCGACTTGTCAGTGGTCTCGTCATCAAATAGCCTAAATGAACATGATACAATCGGTGAAAGAAGTTTCTGCTGGCACATCAGCATAAGTATAGCCCAGTAACTGCATTTGTCTCTGTTAACAATAGAACTTTTTTAAATATATTAAAATAACTACTAATTGTTATTTCTTTCCATTTATTTTCTACTTATTCTTATACGTCATTCTGGGTTAGCTTGATACAACTGAGCCTAAGTAAAATAATCGAAAATCGATCACTGGAAGTAGAGTAGTGGAATATTATGAAGAAGGAAATATTTAAATCAGGACACAACACCAAGGGTATAAAGAAAGTAGAGAAGAAAGCCATGGATCACTCAGGAAGAAGGAAATACAGGGTGAATCAGGAGGAAGGGAATACGTTTTGAGGGCTGATGGTATTGGTGATTCTGACCAAAAACCTTCAAATGGGCATATGACCTGTTCCGTATAGTTTCCGTGATAGCAAGCCTTTAATGTAAGTTTTGCACGTTTTTCCTGAATCACTCGAAATCCGTTGCCTTTAGCGAAAAGTCCGGAATGCTTTATAGCCGTAACAGAAATATGTACTGCTGCTGTTGGCTCCTGCTCACTGATCTGCGACTCACGAACATTCGATGCGATGCTACACTGCTCTGCAATCTTTGGCCATGGTTCAAATAGCTCTGAGCACTATGGGACTTAACATCTGAGGTCATCAGTCCCGTAGAACTTAGAACTACTTAAACCTAACTAACCTAAAGACATCACACACATCCATGCCCGAGGCAGGATTCGAACCTGCAACCGGCTGCCCGCATCTCGTGGTCGTGCGGTAGCGTTCTCGCTTCCCACGCCCGGGTTCCCGGGTTCGATTCCCGGCGGGGTCAGGGATTTTCTCTGCCTGGTGATGGCTGGGTGTTGTGTGATGTCCTTAGGTTAGTTAGGTTTAAGTAGTTCTAAGTTCTAGGGGACTGATGACCATAGATGTTAAGTCCCATAGTGCTCAGAGCCATTTTTGCAACCGGCTGCCCATCCTCTATCTCCAAGGAACCACCGTCTCACTGACAGCTTCTTTGGTCATCCAAGTCGTTACATAATAAACCTGGCCAACGCTTGCGCTACTCCAGTTGGCCTGAAGGTGCTGGTTCCCAGATCCTGCAGATGTCACCAATTCCGTTCCGGCCGCCAGACTGCCACCGCTCTGCCTTGACGCCAGTTCTCCACGACTGGCAGATATGCTCTCCACCTGCGTCTCAAGAATGCATGATCAGCGCTCTCACAACTGCTATGTGCGGCAGGAATTCAAATAAGCCATGAAACAGCAAATTCACAGCGCAGTGAACCTAGTCATGGAGCTGAGCAGCTTGGATCACGTACAATTTACTCCACATAATTATTTATGCCTTATTTTGAGCAGTGAATTGTTGCTCAGTACCCATTCCTAAACTCCGTTTTGACTGCAGCTGTGTGTGCTACTTTTTGCTGAAAACGGCTTTGAACTCGCTTGTAATCATGTAAATTCAGTTTCATGTGTACCAAATGGCATCCCATACGACTATGTCAGGGGCTGCGACAGTATCACGATGACGAATGCAATCAGGTAACGCGCTTTCTTCTGCGCAACAGAAACAGGTGTTTACTGGAATGACAAGTGGGTGCCACTTCTTATCTCCGTGCTTCCATTAGCCGTTCCACCATCAGCGCTTTTCCATCCGCTACCGTGTCAAGTTACGTCGTAACAGTGATTGCCACAGTGTCAGTTCGTGGTACTCCATACTTCGTCGCAATCTCTGTGTGGATTCCTTTTCCTATTCTTTTGGTTGGGTATGGGGGGGAGAGTCATCTACTTTTATGTAGTCGAGTGTTCCCAGTTATTTCCTGGATCTGTTCCAGTCTTCGCCTTCACCCTCAGATTTAACCTTTACAGCTCTTTCTAGTACAAAGGATGTATTTCCTTGATTTTTATCCTGTTTCGTATTTCGATGAATGTTTTCTACACGTTCCTCTCCGCATTTCTAATCTGTGCACCGCATTTCTAATGCTTCCTCTACCTTTAAGTTTTGTAATAGCCCATGATTCACTTCCATACAATGCTGTCGTTCAAACGTGCCTTCTCAAAACTTTTTTTGTTAGGAGTGCATACTTTGAATGTGACAGTCTGGTTCTTGTGTCCTCCTTGTTCCATTCGTCACGTGTGAATTTGCTTCCACGGTAGCAGAATTTCTTCACTTCGTCTGCTTTGTGGTCACCAAATTTGGTATTGAATTTATCACCCATTTCAGTTCCTTTACACCTCACTACTTTCCTCTTTCTTCTTAATTTGTTCTGTACTTTATCCCCGTCGTAATTTGCAACTTTTCCTACCCCACGTGGCAGTTGTGTCAGCGCTGATAATATTTTCCACAGTGACAGACGGAGCGCCTATCTTCCAGTCGCCGAGTACAGAACCACAGGGTGGTGAGAAGCGGCGTGCAGGCAAAGACCTGACAATCTCGGTGCCGGAATGGCGTCGGTCACATCAACAGCTTATGGCACCCAGCACCAGGAACCATGAGCCACGTATGGTGCGCTCTCCTGGTTTGTTATGTATCGGAATGAATGGTCCAGGGGACTGCCGATGTGATGGTGGTTCCGTGGAGACAGAGGATCTGCACCCGATGTCACCGTGAAGGAGAGGCAAAGGAGATGGAAATGACCAGCGAAAGCAGAACTAGCCAGTGTGATGGTGCTCGAGTGACGTCATTTTAAGATGGAGCTGGAAGCATGGCAGAGCAGCAAAACATCCAGGCTGATGGGAAAGTAACGCAGGGTGTGGCTTACTGTTAGTATGAGGCGTCGTTCTAGCTTGAATTGACCCTGTGCAGCTGGGAATGAGGAAGTTCGACGTGAAGTGTGCTGTCCATTGCAAGTGTAAGGCCGTTTGTAGTGGTGATTTGTGCCATCTTGTCATGCAATCCGTTGAGCCTGAGGTAGTATGCTGCAGAGAGAAAATTTTATGCTGATAAAACATGACGAGGCCGCCTTTCTCCAGGAATTTGTGGAGCAGTGCCTTGTGTCATTGAAGATTGGCTAACGTAAATAAACTTCAAGTTTTCAAGTTGGAGAGGGAAACTCGACGGTTCTGCTGAGATTCAACTTTATTGGGTACAGGAAATGGTAGGAGGTGCTTCAATGGTTAATGCCTGATGAAAAACTCCGGGAAAGGAACCAGAATCTTTGTACTCGTTGGCGCTCGGAATATCCATAGGCAAGTCAATCCAAACAAAGTAAAGGACGCAAGAGGCAGAAATACTTTTTTTCCTTTTACGAAGTCGACTGTTCAACTTCTTCATCACTTTAGCACCGTGACTCATCTCCTTCGCTAGCCTTTGTCGCCACTGTGGTCCATTCCAAGCAGTCGACCTGAGGGACTTAGAAAGGTTTTAGACTGACTCGAACTTTGCCATATAGACGAGTCTTTGGTGCACCATGAACAACTGTGCCGTTTCAACCTCCACCTGCAGACTGACATGGTGAGATCGTGCAGCGACAGTGAGTAGATCGGTAGTGACAGTAAAACATTTTTGTAAAGAATTCCAGTAACCTCAAGCTTCACTCTGAAGACTTGGTTTCAGATTCGAACGACCAATTTCCTTCCAACTCCGGCCACAGATACAACGAATCCCCTCCTATAGTATTACCCATCTTGTATACTAACATCACGACAATCGTGGTACAACTTCGTGACTGCAGTTCTTTCGCTTCATACACGATTATCGATTATTAGACTCTTGAGCTAGACCCTTCAGTCAGATGTGCCAAGGTTTTATTTTATGATTTTTATGGCTTGTCAGATGATGAATGAGTCAATTTTATGTAATAAATCTAATTAACTGTAATTTTTGTTTCATTTCCTAGTCATTGAATTTCTAATTCACTATTTTGGACAGTGTCTAATTGACGTCAGGTAACATAGCCAATTAGAATACAACGAGACTAGACAGACGGATGTCCCGTACTTTGTGTGCTTGTACTGAGATGCTAATCTTAGCACGTAGTACATGTAATGTCGGTTTGACTATTGTTACATTATAGCTACACAGTTTGACGGTTTTAGTGCCCAACACCATATTCCGCTCAACAAAAGGGCGCGCCTCCCGCAGGAGGAGACCGCGGAGTGCGCCCACGACGCCCGTGGGCTGCCAGCGCGCCGCTTCGCGCCCGCTTTGGCGTCGCGTGCTCATCATCTCGCTAAAAGCCGCGTCGCTTTCGCCTCGTCGCGTCCTCTGAATGACAATATCGGCGCTTAAATGCGCGCCGCTCACAAGTAACAGAAAGGCACGGGACGCATCTCTACTCTGCTTTGCTCGCGGCGCACCTAAACTGCCACCGCAGTCGCAACTGCACTGCAACGTGCAACCCCTGCGGTGCAGCGCCTCTGTGTGTGTGTTCACTCTTTTATCCTCCTGCGCGTCAAAAAGTAGCGGCGTTTCGAAAGTCCAAGTTAGAGGCAACCTTTACAATATTCAACGCGAAAGCAAAGTACGCTCATAAAGTAAATCTCTCGAGCGGTAGCTCTTCTTTTGGCACTGCCAATAATGCCGGTGGCTGCGGGACGAAAAGCTATTTTCTCTGTCGAGTATTTAACGACGACACTTTGTGCCTAGCGTTGCACCCACTCGTTACCCTACTTCCTTTTCCGTACTTTTTCTGCCTTTCCTTTGTAATTTACACGACTCATTTTTGCGGATTCGCGTGCGCGTAAGTAATAACGTCCGTGTCTTAACTCAAGAATCGTCGTTTCATACGACAGTGCCAGCTATTCTTCCTGCTAGAAATACCATCGATATACGAACGTATTACGTGGCAAAGCTAACTACTGACCTAGCAGTCGTAGCAGCGCCGTCATATTTACACCAGAGAAACAGGGACGGGATGCAGTAACAGCGTACACTCCGGTATTTTTACTACTATAGGGCCGCCACACGCTACATGTCGGAACACGCCACTGAATGGCGTGTTCATTATGAACAAGAACAGAAACAGGGCGTACATCATGTCTCACCTTTGCTGTTAACGACGCCCCGCTGGCAGTAGCAGTAAAACAACCTGCTTCGGAGATGACGGTATCTTCCACAGCTGCGTCCTTCCATACACCCACATTTCAATCGGTGACGATAACAGTGACTGTTAGAATCCAGACCGATTTTATTATCTTTTCAGTTTTTTTGTTCGTCAAAGTACCACTCCTCTAGTGCGCTGTATGTGACATACGGTTTTACGACCGTCTTCTAATACTAGCAAAAGCTACTGTGACATCAGTTGCAAGTTACAATTATATATACATATATTTTTCATTCCTTGCTCAATGAAAATAATTTGAAGGATGTGTTAGTAATAGTTAAGCTTTCCATCAACATTTGCACAACTTTGTATTAATTCTTTGTGTTTCAGCACAATAAGAGATTTTTAATTAAGAAGAATAAACACGGTCAGGTTCTTAGCGTAATTTGATTCTGAGATGGTGGGACAAAAGCACCAAAGCTAAGGCATGAGGTCGTCGAATTGACGTCGACTAGGAAAGCTAGTACCAGGGTAAGTGACAAGTGAAGATTTTTTATTAGCAGCCGTTATTATTTTCAATTCTTTGAACGAGATGCTTGACAAAAACGATTACGAGTATTATTCTTCGCCTGATTCCAGACCTGTTATGTAAAATTTAAGGCTGAAAGAAGAAGAAGAACAATTTTATTGCAGAATTCTGTCAGTGCAGTAAACTGGAGCAGATTAAAAGTAAAAGCCGTATCCATATCTGTACGATAATCTGAAGTTTTCCTGATAAATAGGATCATGCTTGCACAAAACGAGTGCTGACTGGCAATTTAGTTTGACAATACGTATCGCAGACTGTCACTTTGCTAACAAGACTACGAATACACGTTTTTTATAAATGAACCACAGGCCGCTTTAAGTCTGATGCTTCATTCTTCCATAAAAATTTACTGTTGCGTGTGCTTTCTGAAGTGTTGTCTCTCGTTCGCAAATAATCTCTCCTTTATTTTAGCAACTTTCAGAACCAACTCCCGTAGAGTAAACAGTTTTCCTCTTAGCTCTTTGCTGGTCTGGAAATCCAGTTCTTCGCGACAAAATTTGTGAATGGTATTCAATGTCTTCATCATAATATCGCAAAAATTGCTGCCTGGTAACGTATTTATCTATATCAACCAAATATCTACATTCCTTTATTTTGGGGAAGATACCTGAAAACAGTTCAGCTCGACTTCCTCTCTCTCTTTTTCAGTAATTTTCACACCGTCCACCTAACTTTTTCTTGCAACATTTGCTCCCACGTTCCGTCACTTTAGTCAGCATTGTCATGGCTTTCACCGTCAGCAAATGTAATGACGTTAGCAATAGGTCATCGCTTCAGAATCCCTGAGAAGCTAGTGAGAATGGTGCAAGCTTGTATGGAAGGGTCGGAGGCAGCAGTACGTTTCCGAGGAGCCACATCAGAAACATTCGAGACTGAGTCAGGCCTCAGACAAGGGGATGTTCTCTCATGTGTTCTGTTCAATGTCCCCTTAGAGAAAGCAATAAAAGAGTGTAGGCAACAGGAGTGGGCTGGAGTAGAGATGGACGGTAACTTCAGTTGTCTCGCATATGCAGATGACGTAGTACTACTAAATGAATCAAAGCACGAGTTGAAAGAAATGTACCGCAATATGGACAATTATGCACGAAAGGTAGGGCTCAAACTGAATCGAGACAAAACAGAGTTCATGCAATTAGGAAGAAGACTAGAGCAGGAAGAACTTCTTGAGATAGAAGGAAAGAGGTTCAAGAGAGTACACCAGTTCAAATACTTGGGTTCTTGGTTTACCACGGACAACAACATAAAAATGGACATCAAGAAAAGAATTGCAGTTTGAATGAAATGCCTGCATTCCCCGAGAGAGACGCTTGACTCTAAATCGATCTCAGGGAACACTAAGATGAAAATCTACAACACAGTGATATGACCAGCAGTAATGTACGGTTCAGAATCATGAAGCATGACTAAACGAGAAAGGGAAAAACTATTAATATTTGAAAGAAGAGCAATGAAGAAGATATGGGGACCAGTGTTAGATAACGGAAAATGGAGGAGGAGGAAAAACGAGGAAATCTACCTTCTGATGTGACAACCAACTATCCTCCAGAAGACAAAGAGCAAAAGAATACAATGGGTGGACCATGTAGCCTGTATGCCAAATGGAACACAGGAGAAGATGGCTCTAGAGAGGAAACCAAACACCAAACGCCCCATTGGACGACCAAGGCAGTGCTGGATGGACGATCTGGCAAAGGACCTAGCAGCCCTCGGAACTGAAGATACCTGGTGGAACCGGGCACAAAAAAGGAAGGAATGCAGGCAGTTTGTGGAAGCAGCGCGTGGTCTGCAGGGCCTGTGATCGCTGAATATCTATCTACACATTACTCTGTTTTAATTGAGCTGTAATTTTTAAAAGTCGGTTGTTTTTAACATTACCTGGACGATGATAGATTTTATCATTTATCCCGAGTACTTGATAATGGTTACAGTTTAATATATGTGGAACAGGTTTGGGTGGTCTCTGCTGCTACTGTGCGCCTACGTGTTCTACTGGCCTTGGCAAGCAGCCTTATCGATCCGAGGCGTCATTCGATACAGCTCGCGGAGTGGCAGCCTCGCCCGCCGACCACAAAACACAATCGATACTGTCACGGACACCTTGTTAGTCGCCGCTTGCAAAATGGACTCTCGACACGAAGCACAGGGGATTCGCCGCTGCTGCTGTCACAACCAGTCAATGGTTTCCTACGGCGATTAGATGTCAATACTGTCGCAATTTCTCCTGATTACCTAAAGGGAACATTTCCGCTGCGACCACTTACTCACTACTAAATGGCTAGTATCACTACTTGCGAAGGGAACAGAGTTAGAACTTAAGCTGGCAGCTGAAAGAGATTGCTTTGCAACAAATGATATATGTTATAGTATCAAATTTCTCTAATATATCTTAATGAAACAAGGTGTGAATCAGAGCAACCATTTACAATTTAAGAAATGAGGAATTCTTTAACGACCAAGAGAATCCTCCTACGTTTGTTTATAATTTAAGAGACCGAGCTGAGGTCCTTTGTAACTAAGGTTTGCATTCGTTAGAGTTTTATTTCAAAGCCGCGCCTCGCCTATTCCACAGAGGCGAAAGTGTGTCTTTGTTCTAATTTCCTTTCATCTCTGAAGCGTTTAGTGGTGAAACGCTATTAAAATGGATAGCCAAGTGCTGTTTCAGTGTTCGATTCTAGTCTAATTCGGTCTTAATAACACAAGTTAGAGAGCCCAAAAAAGTATGTCATCTACCGTGGAATTCAGGCGCAACAGGAACGTTTAATTTTAAGTTTCGCTGCTCGAATTTTCAACTGTTAAGCAAATAGTGCAATTACAAAATTAAAGAATAATTGTTTGATACATGTCCATCACGAAATACACGATATCTGACGAAAAAAATGTATTCTTCTGTTGAACTGATTTTAGAGGATACCTACAACTGACACTAAGGATAGGGGAAAGGAGTGGGGGGTGACAGCAAGGATACTCCTGAAATGATGGTCAACCTCAGAAAGAAAATGAATCTGATCGGGGAAAATTTCAAACTATACCCGTAACTAAGAAAGATATGGTAAACTGGCAAGGTCAACTTTTTGCCACTTACTCAAAGCCAGAAGGTTACATTCCTCTTGATACTTACTAGCATGTGGATTACTTCAGCCTTCTAAAAGAAAAGTTAGATTAGATTAGTTTCAGTTTTCATTCCATAGACCCAAAAATGGTTCTCGTGGGTGTGGAACGAGTCAGAAAAGTAACATAAAAGAACATGAAACATTTGAGTGTAATACTCACTTCCCTGAACATTTGTCAGGAGATTGCCAAAGTATGTGGATACATTACATTAAACTGGAACTGCTAATATTGACAGAATTAATACACTGTCAAAGTGAAATATGGTTATGTACTTTTAATAAATTCATCACACCCAAAATACCTAATCTTGATTGTTGTGACCAAGTGTTGTCAGATCTGAAATGTAACTGACATTTTTACTTAAGCTGGTCTAAAGATCCGTGTTAAGATTTTTATCTATAGAGAAGAAGGAGTTGCCTATCAAAACGTCTTTCAAACTATGTTTAAACTGTGCTTTATCTGTAACTAAGCTTTCAACGGTTGCTGGCAATTTATTGAAAATGTGTGTTCCTGAATACTGGACCCCTTTTTGGAGCAGGGTAGATGATTTTAGGTCTTTGTGTAGATTGTACTTAGTCCTAGTATTGGTACTATGTATTGAGATATTGGTTGGAAATTGTGACATATTACCTGCAACACATTTCATAAAGGAATAAATATACTGAGAAGCAGTAGTTCGAATACCAAGTTCCTTGAACAGGTTTGAACATGATGTTCTCGAATTTGCGCCACAAATGAGTATTATTACACGCCTTTGCATTCTAAATCTTTTTCTCGGTTTGATGAGTTATCTCAGAATACGATCCATATGGCATAATAGAATGAAAGTAATCACACTGTGAAAGCTTTTTTATATTTATATCTCTTACATCTGACACCATTCACACAACAATTACAGACTTACTTAGGCGCTTCAGCAATTCTGTGGTATGTCCTTCCTAACTGAATTTATTATGAGTTGTAATGCCAGAACTTTAACACTGTCAACCTCCTCTACCTGCATGACTTCAGATGTTATACGCACGCTGGAAGAAAATCTCTTATAGGTTCTGAACTGCATATAGTGGGTCTTTCCAAAGTTTAATGGCAGTCAATTAGCTTTGAACCACTTATTAATGACAGTGAAAATTCAGTTGAGAGCCACTTGTAGACCTGTTCTTGACTTCCTACTTCTGGAAATTTTTATGTCATCTGCAAACAAAAGAACTTAGCATCTGGTAATGTAACAGACGACAGGTCATTTATGCACACAAGAAGAAGCAATGGGCACACGATGGAACCTTGAGAAACACCACATGTAATCAATTCCCAATCAGGTGAAGACTAATTGCTTACTCCACCAGTGCTTCGCAACGACATCCATTGTTAATCAGTTAAGATTCGAACCATTCGCAGCACTGACGGTGACACCATAATATTCAATTTTACTGATGAGAATGCTATGATTTATGTAGTCATAGGCTTCTGACAGGTCACGGAAAACTAATTACCATGAGAAGTTTCTCATTTGATTGATTACAATACCTTTCAAATACACCTGGATTCTTACGCGAACACCTGTGATTGTAGTAACGTAACAGCAGAAGAGGTTAACTTTCTGGGAGGCTGCAGTATTCCTACAAGAAAAATTATTCTATAAAAAAATTATTTCTATGAGTCCGTCTGTAAACCAGATTCTTATAACGAGACACTCCATTCCGCTGCATCTTGTGTCACTGACACTTTAACGCCTGAATAAGTTAACAAAAACTCACTGAACAAATTTTTAATACATTTTGTGTTATATACTTGGATTTTTTATGAATATATGCGTCAGTCTGGAGTTATGGGGTAAGTTTTCACCGCATATCTTTCATCCTCTCTAGACACAACGGAAATTGCGTCCATTGAAACTATCTGGGTTGACATTTTGTAAAATAAAACATATCATCGTTTAATCCTTTGCATCAGTCAGCATCTTTCGGAAGTATTGAATGTACATGTTGTCAGCACCTTGTTATCCCGATCGTTATTGTTGGCGCTTGAATTGGTAAGCTCTAATTCTTGTAAAAGTGTCTTATCACCCTTCCATTGCATAATTTTGTAACCCTGCTAACAAGGGATGGTATCTAAGTGCGGTATCTCAACGCCGTACTTATCGCTTATCAATGGAAGCAGACGATTTTCTGTAGTATTCTTCATAAGATTGGTTTATATTATGTGGTGATGACAGTATATAATAAAAAAAATTTCCAATACTTTCTTTATTTTTAATTCCAAAACGTAATGTACTTTGTGGATAGCCCTCGTACTATCCTGCACTGTCTGGCTGTAAAGGGTGGCCAAAATGAAAGAGGTCTCGGAAATGATTTTGGCATTTCAGTCCATGTCTCCTGTTATTAAGTAAGACTTATAAACATTTTGCGGGACAGTTGTATTTTTTCCAGCTATATTTATGCTCATGTGCAGGAATTGAGGAACGTAATATTCTCGTAATGCGACATTTAAGTTTCTGTGATTATGAAGTGTTATGCTACTGTTATTGTAAACAGTAGTATCAGTATCATACAGAAATTATGGCTGGAGAGCAAGGACTTATACTACAAACAAACAGTTTTCTGTTAAATTACTCCCTACTGACAGTCTACACTCGACAGTAATACTTTCGTGTATCTGAGGATCTACACGGGTAATCAAGATGAAACATACTAAGTGACCCAGTCGACAGCTATTTTAATTGTAGTTACAGTGGATACATTTCCAAGAGACGTTGTGAAAGAGGTACCTATCATTACACTTAATGAAAATACGAGTATTTGGTTACATCAAAACCGTTTTAAAGATATATCTCTGAAAATTTGCATTTGACATCTCCGTTAGACGCAAAGAAATATGTCCTATGGCATGAAGGTTTCTATGGAAACCTTACAAGAACTGAAAAGACAGGATTAACAGAAACTTCCGACACTAGCTACCAGAATCGCTTTTTCGTCAGAAGTACAGTCAAAAAAATTTAAAAAAAGAGCATGATCATATGGCGTTAATTAGTGTGAAAAGTTTAGAAGGTGATGTAATTTGAGAACTAAATCAAAGAACGCTATGTAACATTCACCACGACAAATCGGCTATGTCAGAATGCGTAGAAAAAGAAACATCTCTGTAACACATTAATTTTTCAGTAGAATTAATACATGTGTATAAAAGTACTTTAGCAAACGCGAGCGAAGCAATGGGTGCTAAGCCAGTGAAGAATGTATGGCGTTTACACTGGTGAGCCAAAACATTATGACCACTTGCGAAATCGCTTGTTTTGGAACGAAATATATCACTGATCCTGCGTATCAGGGATCCGACCTTTAGTTGGTAGATGTGTGGGGGTATGCAGCATGAGAAGACTACGCAAATATCATGTAACTCGCGGCAATAACGGGCCGCTGATTTGCGTACACGGTGATAACGCCAGATAGCGACCCACATGGGTTCCATAGAATTTACATCAGGCGAATTTGCTCACCGAGACATCAATTTGAGTTCACCAAACCGCTGTAGCGTAGTTCTGGCTCCGAGACACGGACGATTATACTGCTCAGCGCCATCGGGAAAGATGTCAAACATGAAGGTATGCAGGTGGTTCGCAGCTGTCGGCCTATCTTTGATTACTACCAGCTTCCATGCAAACGCACGAGAATGTCTCACTCACCATAATACGCCTCCCGTAGGCCTGCGTCCATGGCGCTCTGTAAATTTAGAGCCGCCCTTCATCTTGATGGCTGCGTTCGTGGAAATCACCATCGGTCTAATGTAGCAGAAATGTGATTCACCTGAAGAGCCGACGCGTTTCCATTGATCGACTGTCGAGTTCCGATCGTCACGTGCCTACTGCAATCTTAATTGACTTTGTCGTTAGGTCAATATAGTACCTCGTACGGGTGGTCTGCTGCGGAGAACCATGTTCAACAACGCATAGTGAACGGTGTGCTCCGAAACATTTGTGCGTGCACGAGCACTGTTCTCTTTCGGCAGAGATGCCACAGACAACCATCTCGTCTAGTTTACAAAGCAGACAACTACCGAATCACACGTTCTGTGAAGAACCTTTGATCTCCAAACATTTGTCGCCTAATGGTAGTTCCACTGTCATTCTCTCTCTTTCCGTAGATTCTCACGCCTGTAGCACGCGAACATTATCCTAATGATAGTTCCACTGTCATTCTCTCTCTTTCCGTAGATTCTCAAGTCTGTAGCACGTGAACATTCGACCAGCTACGACTTTTTCGAGATACTCGCTCAGAGAATCTGTGTAACAGTGTGATCCCAGTCCGTCTTTTCACCGCTTACATACTTTCGTCACAGCGTCACGTGGCTGTAACGCTACCAGGCGGCATTGAACGTCGCGCTAGGCAGTGGTCATAATGTTCTGGCTGATCAGTTTACGGGTATATCCACAGGTCGCGTACTTTCGTTGCACGCGTAGACATCTCAGGCGGAGAATCTCTTGTCCACTACAAGCTACCCCAACACCCTGTCACACGATCTACAGATTTTGGTTGTAAAATGATAACACCATCGATTTCCAGGCTACTAGCCTCATCTTCAGCTGTACCGATGTGAATCATGTTACAATAAAAAACAAAAAAACAAAAAACGGCTACGTTCCTGCAATTTCCGCTGCTGATGGAATATTTAAATATGTACACTACTGGCCAATAAATTGCTACACCAAGAAGAAATGCAGATGATAAACAGGTATTCATTGGACAAATATATTATACTACAACTGACATTTGATTACATTCTCACGCAATTTGGGTGCATAGATCCTGACAAATCAGTACCCAGAACAAGCACCTCTGGCCGCAATAACGGCCTTGATACGCCTGGCCATTGAGTCAAACAGAGCTTGGATGGCGTGTACAGGTACAGCTGCCCATGCAGCTTCAACACGATACCACAGTTCATCAGGAGTAGTTGACTGGCGTATTTTGACGAGCCAGTTGCTCGGCCACCATTGACCAGACGTTTTCAGTTGGTGAGAGATCTCGAGAAGGTGCTGGCCAGAGCAACAGTCGAACATTTTCTGTATCCAGAAAGGCCCGTATAGGACCTGCAACATGCGGTCGTGCATTATCCTGCTGAAATGTAGGGTTTCGCAGAGATCGAATGAAGGGTAGAGCCACGGATCGTAACACATCTGAAAGGTAACGTCCGCTGTTCAAAGTGCCGTCAATGCGAACAAGAGGTGACCGAGACGTGTAACGAATGGCGCCCCATACCATCACGCCGAGTGATACTCCAGTATGGCGCTGACGAATACACGCTTCCAACGTGCGTTCACCACGAAGTCGCCGAACACGGATGCGACCATAATGATGCTGTAAACAGAACCTGGATTCATCCGAAACATTGACGTTTTGCCATTCGTGTACCCAGGTTCGTCGTTGAGTACACCATCGCAGGCGCTCCTGTCTGTGATGCAGCGTCGAGGGTAACCGCAGCCATGGTCTCCGAGCTGATAGTCCATGCTGCTGCAAACGTCGCCGCACTGTTCGTACAGATGGTTGTTGTCTTGCCAACGTCCCCATCTGTTGACTCAGGGATCGAGACGTGGTTGCACCATCCGTTGCAGCCATGCGGGTAAGATGCCTGTCATCTCGACTGCTAGTGATATGAGGCCGCTAGGATCCAGCACGGCGTTCCGTATTACCCTCCTGAACCCACCGATTCCATATTCTGCTAACAGTCATTGGATCTCGACCAACGCGAGCAGCAATGTCGCGATACGATAAACCACAATCGTGATAGGCTACAACCCGACCTTTATCAAAGTCAGAAACGTGATGGTACGCATTTCTCCTCCTTACACGAGGCATAACAACAACGTTTCACCAAGCAACGCCGGTCAACTACTGTTTGTGTATGTATATACATATGTATATACATAATTTGAGAAATGTTCACAGCTACATCCGAAATGAGAGAAGTAGCCTCCAAACAAATCATTTTGCAATAAAAAATGATCATTTAATTGAAGCATAAGGTGAATTTGTTGTTACACAAGCTTCTCATACGACTTTTTTTCTGCGATTCCAACAGTGATGGAAATTTTAAATCATTCATGTCACTTACTGCTTATTTTCTATTTGCGTCAATGTAATTTGTTCCAATAGTTTTATCTTTTTTTTCTCGGTTCTCTCCGGAGAAATTAACTTCCTCTGCTATCGGGGTAATCTCTTTCTGTGCATGTATGTGGCTGCCCAAATGGTAGTAATTGTGAACAACGTTTTTCCAGAACATTGGGATTTCTGTAAACTATCCGACAGCCTAAAAAGTACAGCCTGAGCGCAGCGTGGCTCATCCAAGTCAGAGCGCGAGCTGACGCTGTTATAAGTAACAGCTCCTTGTTCAGCTGTATGTAGTAGCGTTCTGCAGAGATCAGGAAAACCACAGATCGGACGCATTGCTACCTGATGTAGTACTGAAAGGTAGAACAGTTCTGAAAATCGAGTTACTCGTTATAAGGAAAGGTCCAAGTATTCTAGTGAAACAGAGAAAATTGTTTGGAGAGTTAAATACGTTGTATTAGAGTTCACGATGAGATCCTGATAAAATCAGTG
Source organism: Schistocerca nitens (assembly GCF_023898315.1). Lineage (NCBI taxonomy): Eukaryota > Metazoa > Arthropoda > Insecta > Orthoptera > Acrididae > Schistocerca > Schistocerca nitens. The sequence continues at coordinate 439,173,323 of NC_064617.1, read as the reverse complement.
AATGCACGAGAATGTCTGTGTCTGAATTTAATTAAATTTTGAAAAAGATGGATGTGCGCTTGAGAGTCCGCTGCACCAATTTCATTTCAGCTATATTTCCAGAGGAAAAACTTAAATTTACCTTGTACTAAGAAAAACAGAATTCTACAGTTTATTTACTTATATTTCATACGAAAATAGTATTACACAATTTAAATAACTGCATTTGACATCAAAAGTGGCAAGAAATGGGCGAGACATGTTTGTGCATTACTATTGTTAAAAAAGAATGACACAATAAATACGTATGTTTGCTTACCGCCAGTGTCAAGCTTCAGTGCTGTTTCACTCCGTATCTTCCTTCGATTCGACCTATTTTTATACTAAGAATGACTCGACTGCCAAATTTCTGACGTTTCTTGGCCTCGCTCGCCGCTCGCCGCGCTCACTGGAAACTTGAAGTCGTTTGTCGTTTGTGCTGCACGCTTGCCAGTTACACGCACCCGTCGAAACGCTTGCTGCCGGGACACTTCCGTATTGTCAAATACGGGAAAACAACGTTCAACGCTGCCCGCCACGGCCTTGTTTCCAGCCTACAGACGTATGGCTGAAGTTGTATAACAGTCTCGAACACCTAGCTGCACAGCTGCATTTGTATTAGAATGTGCTAAAAAAAGAGTACGTAGTCAGAGAGATTTGAATGGGGGAAGTGCAGTTCTAATTATCAGTATATAAACATAAGAAACAGCACTGTTAGAACCAATGATACAAAGGGGTCACGTTCAGTGTCTTTTCAAGTAGAACAATTGACTTATATGGTTCACCTAATTATTAATCACTTACTGGTGCTAATATTAAAGATCTCACGAGTGCAATTGGCTCTCAGCACTATGGGACTTAACATCTGAGGTCATCAATCCCATAAAACTTAGAACTACTTAAACCTAACTAACCTAAGGCCATCACACACATCCATGCCCGAGGCAGGATTCGAACCTGCGACCATATCGGTCGAGCGGTTCCAGTCTGAAGCGCCTAGAACCGCTCCGTCACACCGGCCGGCTTACGAGTGCAATTACGAAAGCTGTGGAACAGCCAACGGAAAAGCTTTGATGTAAGAAATGTGTCTATAATCCAGCATCTTTTTCATCAAATCATTTCTCCAGGGAGGATTATTTAGCTGTACGTGTCCTGATTAAGTGTGTACTTTCTAGGAAGTAGTTAGCGTGCAGTTATTCTCTTTCTTGTCAGTTTGTTCCGATTAAGTGTGTTACACATCATTACACTTTTCAATCATTCTAAGTACCGTAAAATTCCCGAATCAGTCTTTCTCTTTGTAAGTGAAGTATAGTCCGTTCTAAATAAAAGACAAACAAAAACTAAGTTGTTTTCCAAGTTCGCGTCCTAGTACGGTACACAGCTTTAATCTTTCAGAAAGGTTCACAGGAAAACAGCATCCAGGCTAGCTTTTTCATCTTAGATTGGCCCTTCCTAGGAATAAGATACCTTTTATCTCCAGAGTATGCATGATTTAGCTCCGCCGTTGGGCTACCATTACACAGAAGCAAACAAGCGTCGTTTGAGAGCGCGCCGGAGCCTGGTTGCGGTTGTTCTTTCTCATACTGTTTCACTAGAGTTTCCTCTTGCACAAGCGGAACTTTCAGGTAGCAAAAACTCTGAGTTCTTACCGCAATCTCGCCAAGCAAAGAGGAAACCTCGAAGCGTGCATTTCACAGTGGGCACGGCGCATGGAAGCACGCCGAGGAACAAACACACACACACACACACACACACACACACACACACACATGCTTGAAGTTATAAATTGGATTTACTTTCTTTTCGCTGCCGTCGATTCTGAATGGCTGCATCTCTTTAATCAAAAAATTTGGCGGCACTACAACATACGTAGATTGAAACTTAAATGTTAACCAAGATCTTCAACCACTGTTTTCTTCACTGGAAACATAAAGGAAAATAAATTATTTAGAAGTGAGTTCTAAGCAACGTATTTGCTGGTAACACAGTGAATACAAGGGTGTACAAAAAACACCTGCAACTCTCTTGGAAAGTGATCAAGTTGATGCCCCGCACTACATTCTAAACTGTCAGCGTCTTTTAAGTACCATGTTCACTGTTGGAAATGAGACCTGTCTGATTTCGTCTGTGTAGTACAGGTATTAAACATGCGCCACAAGTAATAAAACACATAGTCATGTTTTAAAAACAAATTAATTGGCAAGACCCCTAGTACTGGATTACTACTTTCGGCAATATTTATTGCCAACCTCAGATCTAAGACAAGAAAATATGTCAAGGTTGTAGGCTTACAATCATATAAAAATGTAGTAGCGCATAAACAGCAGCTCAAAGACAAATGTTACACACTCGAGAATCCGGTCAATCGTGGTTATTTCATATAATGCTTACACCAACCAGTCACATGAGGACTATATAATATACTGAAAAATTGTCTCACAAAGTCCTGCTCATATGGACAGATACAATATATTACAAGCGTAATACCTCGACTTTTTACGCTACTTTTTTTATTTAAAATTGTATTTCTTATAAGTATTCGTTATTATCTGTTGACTTTGGATTGTATCCGTTCATATGAGCGGAATTTTGTGAGACTATTTTTCAATATACAGGATGATTCAAAAAGAATACCACAACTTTAGGAATTTAAAACTCTGCAACGACAAAAGGCAGAGCTAAGCACTATCTATCGGCGAATTAAGGGAGCTATAAAGTTTCATTTAGTTGTACATTTGTTCGCTTGAGGCGCTGTTGACTAGGCGTCAGCGTCAGTTGATGCTAAGATGGCGACCGCTCAACAGAAAGCTTTTTGTGTTATTGAGTACGGCAGAAGTGAATCGACGACAGTTGTTCAGCGTGCAGTGGGAAACAACTCAGTATGAACGTGACTCGCCTAAGGTGAACGTTTTCTGTGCAATTTCAGCCAATAAAGTTTTTGGTCCCTTTTTCTTCGAAGGTGCTACTGTAACTGGACTACAGTATCTGGAGATAGAGAATTGGCTGTTCCCTCAGCTCGAACAAGAAGCACAACAATTCATATTTCAGCAGGATGGAGCGCCACCACATTGGCACTTATCTGTCCGTAACTACCCGAACGTCAACTACCCGAGGCGATGGATCGGCCGCCAGGCAGCCCGTGACAGAGCACTTCATCACTGGCCTCCAAAAAGCCCTGATCTTACCCCCTGCGATTTTTTCTTATGGGGGTATGTTAAGGATATGGTGTTTCGGCCACCTCTCCCAGCCACCATTGATGATTTGAAACGAGAAATAACAGCAGCTATCCAAACTGTTACGCCTGATATGCTACAGAGAGTGTGGAACGAGTTGGAGTATCGGGTTGATATTGCTCGTGTGTCTGGGGGGGGGGGGGATATTGAACATCTCTGAACTTGTTTTTGAGTGAAAAAAAACTTTTTAAATACTCTTTGTAATGATGTATAACAGAAGGTTATATTATGTTTCTTTCATTAAATACACATTTTTAAAGTTGTGGTATTCTTTCTGTATTATAAAAACCTCATGTGACACGTTGGCGTGTAAGCGTTATATAATGTGACTACCTCTGCCTAACTTAATGGGTATGTAATATTTGTCATTGATCTGTTATGTACGCTCTATCACATTTATTATATGATTGTAAGCCTGTAACTTAGGCATACTTACGTCTTTTACATCTAACGATGGATAATGGGAATGCATATTGCCGAAACTAGTAATCCAGCATTTGCATTAACATAGCGATCTTGGCAAATAAATTGGTTTTCTAAAGTAAACTACAGTACAAAAGTGCAGCTCGCCTCCTGAACTGAATGATAATATCAGGTAACTTTAATAAATAATAATATTCTGGATGCATATACAACTGCAATGGGTAGGCTCTATTATTGCACATACACGGAACAATCCTGCCTTTTGTAAAATATTTCCTTACTGTGGATTTACATTGTCTGGCTATACCCCCCCCCCCCCCCCCCCCCCAGATACTCGCCTAAGGCACGCAGTGCTCTTGGCTTTAGTTATTCATTGTGACGCTTGACGTTAACAATGGCGTACAAATTGGCAATATATTTGGTGATGTATCTCCAGTACAGTGATGAATCAGCATACGAGACATGCTAAAGAGGTGAAAAGCATTTTCCAAAGTCTGATATAAAACATAAACCCGAAAACCGAAAATCCCCATCTACGTAAGATCAATAAACGGATCAAATCCCCGTCTTTCATATTGAAACTGAAGAGGGCAACAAACAAAATCTAAATTTTAAATTCAATTTTTTTGATTTAGCCAAATAAGCACTCTTGATACTGAATAACATTTAAACTACTAAACAATAAACGAAGTGGCAGGCGCTGACAGAACAATTGCCGGCCGGAGTGGCCGTGCGGTTCTAGGGGCTACAGTCTGGAGCCGAGCGACCGCTACGGTCTCAGGTTCGAATCCTGTCTCGGGCATGGATGTGTGTGATGTCCTTAGGTTATTTAGGTTTAATTAGTAGTAAGTTCTAGGCGACTGATGACCTCAGAAGTTAAGTCGCATAGTGCTCAGAGCCATTTGAACCATTTGTACAGAACAATTGTAAATTTAGTAATGAAGCTTACATTTATGTGGAATCGCTCGGGCAGTGAAAAGCTTAGAGTGACTCGTAAAAATCGAATATCAACAAGGTTCCGTCACCCTAGATCACTGAGGGGTTAATAATATAACCATATAATTATTGACTCAAAATGATTTTGGCTAACAAATGAAGATATTCCAGGGACTTTTAGAAGGACCATTAATGTTCCCAGCCATTATTTTTTCTTGTCTTCCAGTTCAATTCCAATACCTACGTCTTTTAAATATAAAATTCATCAAATGAAGGCTGATTAATTTGTATGAAATTGCAGTTACTTTATGATGTTGCTCACTTAATTGTTAATTAACTTATTTGCTTTGGGTGCCGCTACCTTCCTTCCACAAAGTCCTGTAGTCTTGTGGTAACTATGAGGTTGCTAATAATGTTGCATCTACGAGAATTGATGTTCTGCATAAATCTTAGTCCTAATCAGACACTGGACTCGCATTCGGGAGGACGACGGTTCAATCCCGCGTCTGGCCATCCTGATTTAGGTTTTCCGTGATTTTCCTAAATCGCTCCAGGCAAATGCCGGGATGGTTCCTTTCAAAGGGCACGGCCTACTTCCTTCCCCGTCTTTCCCTAATCCGATTAGACCGATGACCTCGCTGTCTGGTCTCCTTCCCCAAACAACCAACCAACCTAATCAGACAACGATGTAACTACGGACATAGGTGACTGGTTACAGTTGCAATTCTCGCCGAGCACGGGCGACGCAGATAAACTTGTCTATCACTTATTACTTAACGACATCGTTGATATGGAGCGTTTATCCATGCTAAGTTGTCTAAGCACTGGGTAAGCAATTTCCCCTTGTTCTGGAATTGAGGGCGTAAGCGGAAAATCGTGCTGGCCGTTATTGTGGAGAGGCCTGTGGGTGTGCCCCAACGTTGGTTTATTTCCTCAGTGTTATTAACCGTGTCTATGGTTGTGCATTTGGTTACTCGTGATAAAGCGTCAGCTTTCTGGTTCCTTAGGGTAAGCAATAAGTAGCGTGGCCACCCTAAAACTGATTGAGTCGGCTCTTTACTTCTAGTCTAAGGCTAATTATCAGTGTAAGATCTAAATGGTGAATAGGGCTACCCGCCGATTACTAATTAAGGGATTACATACTGAGATTTTTCCGCCTTAGCCTAGACGGGTCTCTACCTGCTTAAGTGATTATTACTACCAAAGCTAGTGCCAAAAACTGAAGCTGCTTAGTACTAAGTTATTCATAAAGCGCACTATCCAGCGTAAGTAATGGCTCTGCGATGCGGCTAAGTTTACTAGCGGTCCATATTGATAAATGTAACAGCTAGACACTGGGTGTCACTTGAGTGGCTGGTATAAATGGTTCTCTGTTTAACTGTATAGTCACGTTGTATTACGTCGTCGTGCTGTATTTTTGTGGCCAATTCAGATCAGCTTTATAGGTCGTGTTATTATATACCTTCAAGCCATAGAGCTCCTATTTTAGCTATCGAAACATTTGTGGACTTGGAATTCATTTTATTGTAAAAATTTTTTTAGTCCAAAAATTCGGATTTAAATATCGCAATCATTTTAGAAACCTGATGTTTCATAATTATAGTAGTGAGATGTTTTAAGCTGAAACGAACGTTTGAAAGTTCCAGAATCTTTGGCAGATGTCTTTAGGCTGCCTCCTGCCTTCTAAGGAAGGTGACAGAAAATAAGCTGTTGTTGGCGCTCACAGTTAAGAGCTTGCGAATTAAACGGATCTTTGTTTCAGAACACACTACTGGTTCCTGTCGCGAGAATCTTTTAACAGATGATTTCATATGGGGCAGTTACGTCCTTGCTGGTAGAAAGAAGATACTCCAGAATTTTCGACGTACGTTATACTGTTTTTACGAAATTTGAATAAAGAAAGATCAGCTCAACGTGTATATCAAATAAATGCAGCGCTATCCATCACAGATATAGGTACTGCATCTTGATTCTTTGGAAGAAGATACCATTGCTTTACTCCCGGCATATACAGTGTGGAGAAAAACAAAGTAGTGGTGAGGCTATAGTTGGGTGGACGATGCCAAATGAAGCAAATGTTGCAAATAACCAGGTCACAAATCCACCATTGTGGAACTACGGCTAAGGAAGTTTGTCCGGTGTGTGAACTTGTCTGACTGTGTCACATTTAGGCTTCATTATTAATAAAACTACACCTTGCGGTACCACACGTCGACTATCACGCCAAAAGAGGCCGTTTGGATCTGCGGATTAGAGTAGTGACCAGTGTGTCGGACTAGATTATTAAAACCAATGTCGATTGTATGGAAAGCTGAATTTTCCCCAAAACCTGGAGCAAATGTAAATAATTCCTATCTTAAAACCAGAGAAATTGTCAGCTGAGCAAGAAAACTGCAGGCCAGTATCCTTGTTGTGGCATCTGCTCAAAATCATCGAGCAAATTTTGCTGAATCGTCTGACTGATGATGTAGCCAGACAAGGAGATTTAAGACCAGGAAATAGCTGTACATCTCAGGTCCTCAATTTCACGCAAATTATTGAGGATGGCTTTGAAATCCGTAAAATTACAGGAATAGCTTTCATCGAACTGACGGCTGCTTATGGCTCTGTCTATCACAGTGCACTGTCACAGAAGATCTATCGGATAACAAAAGAAAATTCACCAGAGATTACAGTTTCAACAAGCTTATTAAAGTTTTGCAGCAAAACAGAAGATTCTGTGTGTGAATCTAGGACCGGCATAATGGATGTAGATGTCAAAGAAAGGACTTAGCACAAGTAAATGTTTTTCACAATTGTTATTCAACGTCTGTATCAATGATTAATCACTTCCACCGAACACAAGTAGTTGATCTGGCATTTGCGAGTCGAGGGAAATCTTTTGAAGATGTTGAAAAAGACCTGACAGATGCTCTGAGAGAGTTGTGTGACTATTAAGCTAACAATTAACTTCATTCGAACACAGCTAAAATGAAACTGTAGGCGCTTCATCTTAAGTGTAATCGGGCATACGGTACACTTATTGTCACGTGGCAACGGATACATTATTACGAAATACGGACCTTCCAAATATTCGGGATTCACTCCGGATCATACTGTGATGTACAAGCAGCACTGTGAGTATACAAAAATGAAGGTGGAAGCTAGGAATAACATCCTCTGTAAGATCACTGGTAGCACTTGGGGCTCTCGACCACAAAACCTCAGAACGACGCCACTACAACATGCTACAGCGCTGCAGGCTATGCGTGTCAATTCTGTTACGAATCTACCCATGTGAACAAAGTTGACAAGGCACTGAACGAAACTTGTAGGTTTATTAGGTAGCCGTGCGGTTCTCGTGGCTTCCCCCGTCGGATGTTCGAGTCCTCCCTTGGGCATCGGGGTGTGTGTGTGTGTGTTGTCCTTGGCTAAGTTCGTTTGAGTTAGATTAAGTAGTGTGTAAGTCTAGGGACCGACGACCTCAGCAGTTAGGTCTCAAAGAGTCTAGGTCCAGAGTACCAGGTCACAAACTTTTTCAAGCCTAGTGCACATCTGGGTCAGGTAACAGAGGATATAGGTTCTTTATGCAAGGATTTCACGAAGGAGGATGCCGTGGTTATAGTGGGTGGTCCGGGAAACAGCATTGACAGAGACTCTGAATATTCCATAGAGAGTGACCTGGTGAACATAGCATCAGCAACGAAGCATACGAGTGTGGGATTTGTGTCTGTGTTGAGACGCCATGATCGGCCTCATTTCAACTCTTCTGTAGGGAGGGTGAACTTGGAGTGGTTGCTTAGGACTGATATAGGGTCCCATATTGGTTTGATTCCTGTGGATGCTATTGATAGGTGGGACTACACTAGTCATGGCCTTCACCTCAATAGGAAAGGGAAGGGAAGGGAAGGGAAAACTGTCTGGGTTGATTGCAGAAAACTTAGGGGGGACACTGTCACAAGTGGTAAAATACCAGTGGTCAGAGGGATACCTTTTTTTTAGGGTAGGGAAAGGGGATAGAAAACGAGTTTTAAGAGAGATTGGCAGACACACTCAGTTTGAGAAAACAGATGAACAGGAGAAAGATTTTAGCATACAGCCTCCATTTAAACAATGTTTAACAGAACGTAATCAGAAACTGCCAGTTCATCTTCACCAAAGCAGTTATAATCACATTAGTATGCAGTATCAGTTATCTTTATTACACCAGAACATTCCGGGTCTCAGAAATAAAGTTGATGAACTACTCATTTGTATTGATGAAATGAATTCATCTAACCAAATTGACATAATCTGCCTCTCTGAACATCAAGTGACCACTGGTATAGATATGTTGGACATTTCAGGATTCACGCTAGCTTCCTACTTCTGTAGAGTAGATATGGCTGGAGAAGGAGTTTCCACATTTATTAAAAACTGCCATAAATTCAAGACCATTGACATTAATAAATTCTGTTTAGAGCAGCATCGAGAAGCATGTGCAACAGAAGTAGAGTTCCATAACAGATCCTATATAATAGTAACTATTTACCGAGCACCTGCAGGAAATTATAATCTATTCATAAAATATCTAGAAGCTCTTTTGGGTTATTTAACAGGAAGAAACAAAGAAATTTTGATTACTGGTGACTTTAATACAGATTTTCTAATTCAATCTTCCAGTAAACATTTACTGCAGTTAGTAATGTTGTCTTTCAATCTAACTCACACTGTAAACTTTCCAACTAGGATCACTAAATCCTCAAGGACAGTCATTGATAACATTTTTATAGACAAATCGAAGGAAGAAAATCATATCATAAAACCTGTAATAAATGGACTATCAGATCATGACAAAAAAATGGCTCTGAGCACTATGGGTCTTAACATCTATGGTCATCAGTCCCCTAGAACTTAGAACTACTTAAAGCTAACTAACCTAAGGACATCACACAACACCCAGTCATCACGAGGCAGAGAAAATCCCTGACCCCGCCGGGAATCGAACCCGGGAACCCGGGCGCGGGAAGCGAGAGATCATGACATGCAGCTCCTTGTTTTAGATGTAAATCCTAAGTGGATTAGCAAGACTGCTAAATCTGAGTACAGGAGAGTAGTCAATCAACCAAAAATTGAGTGTTTTAGAAAACTGCTCAAAGAAATGAACTGGAAAGATGTTTATAGTGGTCATGACATGAATGAAAAGTATAACACATTCATGAACAATGTCAGTACCATGTTTGAAAACTGTTTTCCTCTAAAAGTTACTCAAATTAAACAGAAGTCTGTAATAAAACCATGGATCACACAAGGAATAAATATTTCCTGTAAGACAAAAAGGAAAATGTATCTGTCGACCAAGGATAGCTCCAATGCTGATGAACTAGCTAAATACAAGGAATACTGTAAAATATTAAAAAAAGTAATTCAGACATATAAACAAATGCACTACGAGAAGAAGATAGCTATGTCAGGGAACAGCCGGCCGGTGTGGCCGAGCGGTTCTAGGCGCTTCAGTCTGGTACTGCGCGACAGCTACGGTCGCAGGTTCGAATCCTGCCTCGGGCATGGATGTGTGTGATGTCCTTAGGTTAGTTAGGTTTAATTAGTTCTAAGTTTATGGGACTGATGACCTCAGATGGTAACTCCCATTGTGGTCAGAGCCATTTGAACCATTTTTCGTCAGGGAACAAAATAAACACAATATGGGATATAGTGAAAGAGGAGACTGGTAGAACCAGAAAGGAACAAGAGCAAATAGCACTAAGGGTAGATGACACATTAGTATCCGATGGGCATAGTGTGGCAAATCTATTTAACAAGTACTTTATATCCGTTACTGATAGAATGGGATTGTCAGGATCAGTAAATAATGCCTTTGAATATCTGAAACTAGCCTTTACAAATAGCTTCAGGTACATGAATATGTCACTCACTTCACTAAAAGAAATAACTTCCATAACAAAATCTTTAAAAACAAAGCATTCTAGTGGTTACGATGAAATATCAACAAAGTTAATTAAGGCATGTTCTTGTGAGTTTAGTACTTGTGTAACCAGTCAATTACAACTGGGACATTTCCTGACTGGCTGAAATATGCAGATGTTAAGCCTCTATTTAGGAAAGGGGATAAAGAGATGCCATCAAACTACAGACCGATTTCACTTTTGCCAGCATTATCAAAAATTTTAGAAAAAGTAATGTACAAGCAGCTTCTCAACCATCCGACCACAAATAACATATTATCAAGAACACAGTTTGGATTTCTGAAGGGTTCTGATATCGAAAAGGCTATTTACACCTACAGTGAAAATGTACTTAATTCATTAAATAACAAGTTACAAGCAGCAGGTATTTTCTGTGATTTGTCAAAGGCATTCGATTGTGTAAATCACAACATCCTTTTAAATAAATTACAATCCTATGGTGTCACGGGCAGTGCTGCAAAATGGTTCAAGTCATACCTCGCTAACAGGAAACAAAGGGTGTCAGTGCAAGGGACTAGTGAATTAAGTCATCAGTCACCATCAGAATGGGAAGAAATTACATGTGGTGTCCCACAAAAATCCATCTTAGGGCCATTGCTTTTTCTTGTGTACATTAATGATCTCTCATCAGTTACACTGCCAGAAGCAGAGTTCGTTTTGTTTGCAGATGACACAAGTATTGCAATAAATAGTATGTCGAGTGTAGTTCTAGAAAGATCTGCTAATGATATTTTCATGGATATTAATAAATGGTTTGAAGCCAACTCACTGACATTAAACTTCGAAAAGACTCACTATATGCAATTCAGAACCTGCAAGAGGTTTCCACTCAGCATATGCATAAAGTACGAAGAAGAGCAGATAGAAGAGGTTGACAGTCTTAAATTCCTGGGATTACAACTTGATAATAAATTCAGTTGGGAGGAGCACACTACAGAACTGCAGAAACGCCTTAACAAACCTGTATTTGCAATTCGAGTGTTAGCAGACATAGGCGACATAAAAGTGAAAAAGCTTGCATACTTTGCCTACTTTCATTCCATAATGTCATATGGTATAATATGTTGGGGTAACTCTTCAGTCAAACAAAAGTTTTCAGAGTCCAAAAGCGTGTAATCCGTATTATTTGTGGAGTAAACTCACGGACGTCCTGTAGAAACCTCTTCAAAGAACTGGGTATACTAACAACTGCCTCTCAGTATATTTACTCCTTAATGAAATTTGTCCTAAGTAATATATCTCTTTTTCCAACAAACAGCTCAGTTCATACAAACAATACCAGGAACAAAAATGATTACACAAGGACTTAAAAGCACTTACTTTAGTTAAAAAAGGGGTCCACTACTCAGGAACACTCATCTTCAATAATTTGCCAGCAAACATAAAAAATTTACTTACAAATAAAGATCAGATTAAAAGGAGCCTGAAATACTTACTAGTGGCCAACTCCTTCTACTCCATTGACGAATTTTTAAATAGAAACAAATGATGTATTGTATATATTGATGCTATTAGTATTGTTATTTCAGCTTTTTAAAAAAAGTGACATGTTCCACATCCACGAGGATCTCCTCAACACGGATCTATGGAACGAAAAACTAATTTAATCTATCTAACCAAAAATTTCAGTTTCAATTTCTAGAAGAAGCGACACCGACAGAAAGGACTTACAATGTGGATTTCATGACTTCGGAATACCTCGACCTGGCAATCCCGTTCGGAAACGAACCCACTTGGGCGTGAACAGGGTTGGAACGTGTGGTGGTCCACAACCGCCTTCGACGTGGAGTCGGAAGACCCAGGAGTAACCTCTAGGAATTAGACTTCCCTGTGGATACCACCAATTGCGACTGCGGAGAAGAACACACCACGGAACAGCTACTGGTCTGTCAAACATCTCTTTCATCTTGAAGAAAAGATCTTCTACTAGTTGTTTCGAGCGCAACTGATGTTGCAAGATTTTTGGCAACTGTAGAGTAGCTTAACAATTGCCTGTCTCTTTTATTTTTAATGGTCATTACCAAATATTATATTAGCTTCTGTCTCGAAGGTAACAAAGAAATCCACTCGCAGATATTGTCCAGGGACCTGAAAAATCCCCCGTTCTGCTTCCATGTAAGATCAGTTAACGGATCAGACCCCCTGACTCGGTTTCTCGTAATGAAACTGAAGAGGGCAGCAAACAAAATCAAAATTTTAAATCTATATTTTCTATGATAGCGAAATAAGCACTCTGGATACTGAATAGCAGTTAAACCGCTAAAAAGCGAACGAGTGGCAGGCGCTGCTGGAACAACTGTTAAATTTCGCATTGAAGTTCACATTTTACGTGAAATCTCTGGCCAGTGTAAAGTATCGCGTGACTCGAAAAAACCGAAAATCACGCAGTAGGTTCCGTCCCCCTAAATGACTGAGCGGAAAAAATTTAAACATAATTATTATGATTGCCTCAAAATAATTTTGGCTAACAATTGATGATGTCACAGAGACTTTTAAAAGGACCTTTAATGTTTTACTTTTCTCTATTTTTTGGTTCATTTCCAATACCTACGTCTTTTAAATATAAAATCCATCAAAGAAATGCTGATTAACATATATGTAACTGTAATTTTTATAAAAAATGCATTTCTTCTTATTTGTAATTGCATATGACACATTGAAACCGAGTTTTCACTCCAGTGTTAATTCTTAATTACCGATCTTTTATAAAAGATTGTTAATAAAGATTGTTTAGATAAAAGAAACATTACAAACGAAACTGTTTTCATCCTTACGTATTTTACACTTCGCAGAAATCCTGATTGAACATGCACATTTGTTTAAAAATTTCTCACAGCTTGGAACTCAACACAGTTAATCCAGGTGGTAGGCGAGAATTCTACGACACAGCCATCAAAATCCCAGTATTGGTTTAGGATGTTAAAACCACTCGGAAAACTTGAAAATCTATTCTTTCCAGAATTTTTGAGAGTTGCATCGAATTGCTTTTGGCGAAAGATATTTGAGTTCTAAATTTCGCTTACCATAAATACCGTATAAAGTTACACAAATATCCGATTGCCGTGTAGCGTCCTTGTTAGTGAATTTGCTTCAGTCGGTATGTACTGTGTCTCTATGACAGGATTAAATACAGCCATCCAGTTTCATTAGTAACGACGTATTCGCGTTACTATGTGCACTGATTCTCGAGCAATTTATATTTGAATTTGTGATATAAAGACAGTGTTGTTCCCACTGACCCTATTTAGTGAATTAGAGAACCTGTTCGATATGGATTGGACAACTGTTTTGCTGTCTGCTAAATCGGTTTGAAAGGGGCAGTTGTATCCGTTTCACTATGTCGTAACTACATGTTCTAACGTGAACTTCCACGACCACTGAACACATAAACTATGGTTTGAACGAGAGCGCCTTCCAGCACTTTTTCACTGGGCTCTGCATGTACTGGAGACAGGTGCAGGCCACCCTCTAACATGGACAAAGTTGTTGGTTTTATTTAGTTTAACTTGATACTATGATTAATTTAATTTTCTAAACCTGTCGTGGATAGTCGAGTGATCAAGAACCCCACTTTACTTTACATTTTCGTGTAATTTCTAGTGCTTGTTTTAATAGAGGATCCACGAGTGTCTGCTCTTCTCCTAAACGTTAGTAATGTACAATTTTATTGGAGGTTTGGTTCTACTTTTTGTCAGTCTGCACGCTGGGTTGTGAGTTGTGATTTTTCAGTATCTTCGTTGTGTTATCTTAGTGTCTGGTGGAGTAACATTCGATCGTTAAGACCCCAAGTTGATTGTAACGGTTGACTGAAACTATTAATGTTAAGGCATTCCATTTCTAACAGCTTCAGTGATCTAAATTCAGAAATGCCTTTCCCTTATGTAACCAAAACGGAATTCTCAACTAGCTTGGCCTGCAACTTCAGCTTACTAATGTCGTAATGGATTTTGATATTTTTCGCAAACCTACAACTAGAGACTCAATAACTCATGCGTCTTCTTGCCACCTGTACCGACTTAAGTTAAGCTTCTTCAAATGTATGATAAACTATATCTGCGACAAACCTGTCAGTTCGTCGACCATTAATAAAGAACTACGAAACCTAATGTATGTGGCAGCGGACAAGCTGTGTAGAGAAAAAAAGTCGAGAATTAATAACAAAGTACGCTACTGGCCATTAAAATTGCTACACCAAGAAGAAATGCAGTTGATAAACGGGTATTCATTGGACAAATACATTATACTAGAACTGATATGTGATTACATTTTCACGCAATTTGGGTGCAAACATGCCGAGAAATCAGTACCCAGAACAACCACCTCTGACCGTAATAACGGCCTTGATACGCCTGGGCATTGAGTCAAACAGAGCCTGGATGGCGTGTACAGGTACAGCTGCCCATGCAGCTTCAACACGACACCACAGTTCATCAAGAGTAGTGACTGGCTTATCGTGACAAGGCAGTTGCTCGGCCACCATTGACCAGACGTTTTCAATTGGTGTGAGATCTGGAGAATGTGCTGGCCAGGGCAGCAGTCGAACATTTTCTGTATCCAGAAAGGCCCGTACAGGACCTGCATCATGAGGTTGTGCATTATCCTGCTGAAATTAGGGTTTCGCAGAGATCGAATGAAGGGTAGAGCCACGGGTCGTAACACATCTGAAATGTAACGTCCACTGTTCAAAGTGACGTCAATGCGAACAAGAGGTGACCGAGACGTGTAACGAATGGCACCCCATATCATCACGCCGGGTGAAACGCCAGTATGGCGATGACGAATACACGCTTCCAATGTGCGTTCACCGCGATGTCGCCAAACACGGATGCGACCATCATGATGCTGTAAATAGAACCTGGATTCATCCGAAAAAATGACGCTTAGCCATTCGTGCACCCAGGTACGTCGTTGAGTACACCATCGCATTAGCTCCTGTCTGTAATGCAGCGTCAAGGATAACCGCAGCCATGGTCTGCGAGCCGATAGTCCATGCTGCTGCAAACCTCCGCATCTGGTGACGCGGGGATGCCTGTCATCTCGACTGCTAGTGATACGAGGCCGTTGGGGTCCAGCACGGCGTTTCGTATTATCCTCCTGAACCCACCGATTCCATATTCTGATAACAGTCATTGGATCTCGACCAACGCGACCAACCACTTCGCGATACGATAAACCGCAATCGCGATAGGCTACAATCCGACCTTTATCAAAGTCGGAAACGTGATGGTACGCATTTCTCCTCCTTACACGAGGCATCACAACAACGTTTCACCAGGCAACGCCGGTCAACTGCTGTTTGTGTATGAGGAATCAGCTGGAAACTTTCCTCATGTCAGCACGTTGTAGGTGTCGACACCGGCGCCGACCTTATATGAATGCTCTGAAAATATCGCAGCATCTTCTTCCTGTGGGTTAAATTTCGCGTCTGTAGCACGTCATCTTCGTGGTGTAGCAATTTTAATGGCCAGTAGAGAAGAATAAGAGAAACTTATACTACAACAATCTGTTTGTAAAATATTTGCGACTGTATGTTTACTAGCGGCAACTGACATGAGTATGGAATATTGTCCTAGTTAGTACAAATGTATTTGAAACGATCACATTTAATGCGACTGACAAGTACTGTACGTACAAACGCTATTCCTGAGTCACCAGGCCGGCCGCGGTGGTCTAGCGTTCTAGGCGCGCAGTCCGGAACCGCGCGACTTCTATGGTCGCAGGTTCGAATCCTGCCTCGGGCATGGATGTGTGTGATGTCCTTAGGTTAGTTAGGTTTAAGTAGTTCTAAGTTCTAGGGGACTGATGACCACAGATGTTAAGTCACATAGTGCTCAGAACCATTTGAACCATTTTTGAGTCACCACAACAGCAACGTTCGTCACTGTATGCGCGGTTAGCAGTGCTAGGTGTCGGTCTTATTTGGCCACATATTCTTGCAACTAAAAGCGATGTACGAGCGTTCTCCCGGATTTTCTGGCAAAATTTTCCTGGTAGTATCCTCCACTTGCACATCGTTAGTGGACGTGCGTGATAAGGCACCGTTTTGCTGCTGATGTAAGACGAGATCCTACGCACCCACATGGCCCACTATAGGTAGATCGGGTGGGACTTGCATCTTCACCCGCACAATCACCTGACCACAGTCTACTCGAGACTTCTGTCTGAGGTCATCTCAAAAGTGATGTACTCGGTACGTACGTTAACGCATTGGAAGAACTGGAGTAAAGACATGATTCTGGATGTTTTTTAAGGAATTCGCAACAGTCTCCAGGTATGATTGCATTGTTACATTAAAATGCGAGCACGACTTGTGGAACACATCGTTTAAGAAGCATGAGTGCACACTAATTTTTAAGGTGTATCGCCCTGAGGTAGTTCTGTATGCTTTTAAGGTACGCCATGTGTGAAAATTGAGCCAATTTAATGACAGCTTAGTCAAATAAAGTACATTCTAATACGTTTCTGCTGACCAGAACAATATTTCATATTGATGTCAGAGGAGGCTCGTAACCACACACTCGCAATTACCTCGGATACAGCTGTATCAAATTTCCCTATTAATCATAACACACAGGCCAGAGCTAATGTTTGCTTTGCAGCGGAGTGTGCGCTGACATGAAACTTCCTGGAAAATTAAAACTGTGTGCTGGATCGGGGCTCTAACCTGGGACCTTTGTAAGTTCTCTACCGACAGAGCTACCCATGCACCACTTACTTCCTCCAATATCTCATTTCCTTCCATCCAGACGTCAGAGAATCTCTCCTGCGTACCTCGCGGAACTAGCACTTTTCGGAAAAGTCCCAGGTTCGAGCTTCGGCTCGGCACAAAGTCTTAATCTGCCAGGAAGTTTCATCATACGCCTTATATACTTTAAATGCAGGCCTTGGAACACGTGTCACTACAAGGTCTGGTCTCCTTGATCATAGAAAGTGCGAGTTGTCGTACAGAAGGAAAGTTACAAGACACAGATCAGACAGAATGTAGAGACTGACGTGGGGGGACGAGGCAGTGGCAGTCTAGCTGAGGTGTGCTGAGCACGGCGGTGGCGAGTGCCGCGGTCCAGCCTCCAGCAGGTGGCTCATCGATCTCAGCACGGCTGCTGCGAGCAACAGGCTGCGACACGTCGCCCTCTACCGTAACCGAGGAGCTGCAGCTCCAGCCCCAGCACTGAGTGAAATGGCCTGGAATAAACCGGTTCGCTGGAAACGTCTCGGCGTGGACCTCGATATATGTTTCGAAGTAGTCCCACATTGGACACTGTTCACAACTCCATCTATTTCTTCGTGTGAATCCACAGTTCTTCAGTTATCCCACTCTCCTCTTCAGCGCTGAGGGCCATCTGATATGCTACACTTCTAACAAACGTGATACCTGCCACCCTACTGTTTCACCCTTTGTCATCATCCCTCGTAACCTGCCGTACTTCCACCAACACATATCTTGTCCCTCTCCACCCGCCACATAAAATCCTACATCTGCACACTTTCCATAGAATATACTAACGACACTTCAGCCACTTGGCAACGAATTCCGTCCAAAGATCCACTCCTCTTCCATTTCAAGTCTCCTCTTACCCTCCTCTTTCCTGCCTACCTTTCTAGATGCTTGGGTTAACGTCCACCACCCCTACTCTTCCATTCAACGTCCTTTCCAGATGTGTCCGTCCGACAGCTCTCCTGAACATTCCTCTACTTTTAACATTCGTGCCTAGCACTGCAAACCAAAGTAAAAGCCCTGCATCCTTTGTTACGAGCGACGGTATGTCAGTCGTTGCCCGGAAAATGGTGGCAAGTGAAAATCCTCTTAAATATAAGTAGTATTGAATAATAACTGAACAGGTTACCCATTTCCACTACCTAGGAAGCGATAAAACATTTAAACAAAGAAAGACACAAATAAAAAATAATCTACCGTAATTAGCTAGCAGTAACTGTCTACAGGAGAGTTTCTGTAAAGTTTGGAAGGTAGGAGACGAGGTACTGGCAGAAGTAAAGCTGTGAGGACGGGGCGTGAGTCGTGCTTTGGTAGCTCAGTTGGTAGAGCACTTGCCCGCGAAAGGCAAAGGTCCCGAGTTCGAGTCTCGGCCCGGCACACAGTTTTAATCTGCCAGGAAGTTTCAGTAACTGTCTAGGTCAACCTTAAATTGAATTACCACATGAAACAAGTAGTAGAAAAAGTAGATGCCAGACTGAGTTCCGTATAAAGAATCGTAAGGAAATGTAACTCATCCATGAAGGAAATGGGTTATGAGTCGCTTGTTCGACGAATTATTGAGAATTTTTCATCACTTTGGGACCATTACAGGCAGGACTGCTAGAAGAAACAGAGAACATCCAAAGAAGAGCGGTGCGTTTCGTCTTGGCATTGGTTAGTTGGCGCGACAGAATTACCGAGTTGCTCAACAAAATCCATTGTCAGGCGTTACCAGAGGCGTTGTGCATCACGGAGATGTTTGCTATAGAAATTCTGAGAGAACACTTTCCGGATAGAGTCGAACAACATATTATTTCTTCCCACATACGTCTCGTGTAATGACCACGACGAGAAACGTCGATAAATGCTAGTCAATGCAGTGGTTTACCGACAATAATTCTTCCCGCGCGCAGTTCACGAATGGATAAGGTGAAGGGGATCAGTTAGTGGTAGGAGAAGTACCCATAACCACACTTTGTTAGGTGGCTTGCGAGGTGTGATGTAGATGTAGATCATCATACATATGGCAAGGTAAGAAGAATATTAAAAGGTAAAACGAGAAGAGGAACCCACGTAAAATTTTATATAATCACGACACCAACCACAGTAAGTTATCATGTTGTGCAGAACGTTGGGCATCTAAGACAATCAGAAATGAAGTACATGGGATCCGTGGAAAGCTGCAAAAGGGAATTCAAAATAAGAAATAAAAAATGCGAAGGAGCTTGAGTTCAGCCATTAACTGAAAGAGTAATCCATCGAAAGAAGGATTGGACAGTACATATATTGCGTTTGTCACCTCAGTGAATCCTACGACAAGTGATGGAACAGAATCTCATAGGAAGAAGGAGTGTGGGAATGCAGAGTGTGAGATGGCGACGCCGGGACAGGCCATAAGACCTTATCCTGCATTGGCAGAAGTAGAAGAATAAATTGAATTACATTTCAATAATTTTTATTTAAGTCACCTAGATCCTTACGAATACAGAAATCACGTGTTTTCCAAATTCTGGGCTCCCACACAACCTCCCTCTCAGCACAGATGTAAGTCGTCTTTGGTTTCTTTAATTCTTTCTTGTAAAAAATATTCCATTACCTCTGACAAGAGTCGACTGCAGAGGTGAAACTCAATGCAGTTACCTAATCAGGCGAAAGAACAAAAGTAGTCCAGAGATGTTACTGACTACAAAGTAAGCTCACTGACGTCCCCACTATGGTGGTGCTATCACAAGCCAGCGTGTTATATTTGCAGTAAATTGAAGTATTCTCTTTTTACAGATACCATGACTGGTGAGGGAATGAAAATAATTTGTAAAAGGCCGTTCGGGTACTTTACTACAGATTGCTAGATAAGGTGAATGAAATACGTCGGCCATGAGCAGACAATCGCATTGTGTATTTTGGGTTTGTTGCAAAGGACATGGAACTCCTTTACCACTAGAAGTTGAACATATTACTTACCTATGGATGTCAGGACTCCAAATGTTTCACACTTAGCCATTGGCTGGTGATGGGACATTATTTAACGGGTCACAGTCGGTTTAGAACTAAAAGGTTGAACGAATCAAGCAGAGGCAGTGCACGTGACTACCTCCCACTGAAATATGTTATTTATTACTCACTGACGGCAGAAGGGCGACAGCTGTAATCATTACTGTCTTAGCGTCATTTCACGATGAGGCGAATCTTAGTACCCTGAATGTTCTAATCAAACTTTAGCTACTTGGGCCAGTGAAGACTGAAAACTATTTACCGGATCGTTATCCAACATTGTAGGCATGACATTCATATTGTGCGCTGCAGGAATTGCATTGTTAGTAATGTTAATGAATGTCATGAATTGCCGTTAGGCGCCGGTACTGGTACTGCGATGTAAGGGCTGAAACACGAGCATCAGTGAGCATTACAGCTGCAGACAAGGCGAGCAGGGCTTTAGTCGTGTAGTGCTGCTGCTAGATGTGAATATCTACGCGTTTTAGTAACACGGAGACGTCCTCCTTCCGCAACACGGTTGATGAACATGATTCAAAAGTTCGAATTAATTGGCGGTTTGGGAATCATTCACGGGAGATCCGTATGGTGAATTGCGCCGCAAATTGTTGAAAAAGCTACTGCTGTCATGGCTGAGAATGCTGGACGCAATGCGCGATCCTCAAGCAGTGCACTAGATGCTTCGCCAACACCTGAACAATCCATGGTCCTCCATTCGAAAAGTGCTGCGAATCATTGTGAAATGGTGTCTCTAGTGCGGTTCCAGGCTGGCGTGGATGAAGATGGTCGCCACATTGAGCAACGTTTAGAGCCTGAGAGGTAAACATGATATGCAACCAGCAAATGTTACCCTCTCATGCGGAAATTAAAATTCGTTTCTTTCAGTGGTTTATTCGTTATTTCTCTTCTTCACGTTCTTGCGAATTTTGCCGCGTGGTTTCATCGTCCTAAGATTACTCGATTTCATCGCGGCCCTCTCAAGTAGCGAAAGTTTAAGAATAACCACACTATAGTATTAGTCAATATTTCAGAGGCGGTAAAGGAGAGGACGCTGGCCAATTAAAGCGTGTCCAAGACAGAAAAAAGCAGCATGCCGTGAAGCAACGTGGTGGTTCAATACTTAGATAGGAATTAACTAATCTACTGTAGCCAAAAAAATCCAGTAATCCGTCAACTTAGTTTTGCGTCCGAGGTCGAGGTTTAAAGAGACACCGGATCTAAAACACCTCCACAACAGAGTTGATGAAATGGAAGATACTCCAATACAGTGTCTACTTGTTTTGACAGCGACAAACTTCCCGAAATTAATGCTAAGTGGTAAATGGACATAGAGTATCCTCGTTAGCGGTACTACTTAACCAATGACATACTGTAGTCCAGTTTGGGGTTGCTACTTCCTCGACAGATGTTAATAACAGTGAAATGTCTTTATTGCTGTTGCATGGGTTCTCTGTTTTTTCATTTGTACATATTTTTTATATCTTCTTCTTCTTGTTTTTATTATTACTAGATTTTCTTCATATGTTGTGCCAGGCAGCTGACAGTTTTAAAGTGTAAGTTAGTAATCGTCAATTTTTCAACCCAGTCCAATGTGCCCTCCGGAACGAAACTGACGAAATATTTTAGGGTAGTATGAACTACGGGGTTCATGCTTGAGGAGAGAAATCCCACAAAACCGTTGCACTTTCTTTAAACTACGAAACAGTTTATGTAAACGTTTCATAGTGATGCGGAAAATACTACTGCAGTAAACACATGCCTCGATTTTGCTGTCTGCCACCAAAACAAACACAGGTACTATGACTGACCCCTCCTGAAGACCAATTCACACAATGTCAAATATCACTTTCAATTTTATTCATGTATAAGTTAGAAGTGCTCCTTTATTACCTGGTAATTCCCTCACCAATAATATTTCGTAATCTCTAAATCGGCTCAGTTTTCATTTCATTAGGCCTGCACTCACAGGTTTTTGAGCATAAAAAACTTCCAAGTGGTAAAATTAAAAGAAGAAATTTGTTAATTAGGACGAGCATCACTTCTTAGAGTAATAATATGAATGGTGGAAATATCTGAAGTACTGCTGTCATGTGTATAACTTAGGACAATCGTTACTGTATTCTCAGAACATGTAGAAGAATATACAGAGTAAGAAGTTCTAAGAAAACGCTTATGAAAAAAATTGCACCACTAGACTGGTTTCCAGTTTTCAGAATCTGTCCACTGTTTATCTTTGTTGGCTACAGAGCTCCGTAACAGTTCGAACTGACACTAAGTTTGATGTGATAATTACGTTCATTTCCTGTGAAGAGGAAAAGAAAGACAAACAATATATTGCATTCATCTTTTGGCTCTTTCGCTGAGAAAATTTCCATTGCTTTACGTACAATCATTAAATGCTGAATGCATAAAATTATTTCTCATTCATAAAATATGGAGATATAACATTCAGATTTTCTCGGAAGCGAACATAAACGTTTGTACTCACAGTATTCATACCGCACAGCTTCGCTGTTCTTAAAGCGGATATTGAAGTGGTCGCTCTGTGCGGCGAAGTGACTTCCCGAAAACTCCTAACACTATCGATGTTTTTAACATATCATGGATTTGTCTTAGTGATTAAGGATGGTCAGGGGATAAACATGGCTCTTTTGTCAAATATGAACAGCAAAAATTAAATACGTCTTCTGCATTTTTAGGTTACGGCGCCTCTTCAGAAGAAAGTTTGAAGAATGATAGTCTAGGTCTTAGTGGGTTACTGCATAAATTCGTACCGTTTTTCCAGAAGTTTCATAAACACACCAGATGCACATAACAGAGACTTTAGTCGTCAGTAATTTATTCTCTTTCATTTTTTACAAGTCTGCCAAACCTGGAGAAACTTTTCGATTCCGCGACTGTAAAAATCACGCGGTTTTGTTGCGAAGAACTCATCGACCCATGTTCGGAGCGCATTTTCATCCAGAAAGGAAGTATCTTAAAGTTTGTTCCATAGAGAGCAGAAAAGGTGAAAAATCTGGAGGCAAAATATCTGGTGAATAAGGTGGGTGCGGGATGACATTCCAACCCAACTTCTGTACAGCCTTTTTTGTTAGTCTATCAGAATGCGGGTGGGCATTATGGTGGGGTAGCATCACTTCACTCTGTCTTCCTGGTCGTCGTTACTGGATTGCGTCTACAATCAGTAAATGTCAGCAGTGGTGTTTACACCTCGGGGAAACAATTCGTAGTAGACCACACCGTCGCTGTTCCTCCAGATGCACAACACTGTCTTTTGTGTATGCGCGCAAGTCTTTGTACGGTGAGTTGCTGCTTTTTTAGTTCTCTTCATTATGTTAGCACGAAGACACCATTTATCGTTACTTTTAATCATACAGGGTAAGAGTAGTCGGTGTTGTTTACGAGCCAACTGGCGATGTGCAAGTAGAGAGACGCACATATGGCCACCCGCTGATTTTTGCGGTTTTGGCTTGGAACAGAGAGTAGCCGCGCACCCAATTTTTTAAACTTCCTCATTGCTTGAAAATGTCACACGACGGTGGAATGATCACAGTTCATCACATTTGCCAGTTCTAGAGTACACAGTCGTGAATAACTGTGGATTAATGCGTATAAACGATCTCCTCCAAACGCCGAATGTCTTTCTAAATTTGGAGAGTCACTAATGTCAAGTCCGCCCCCGGTAGCTGAGAGGTCAGCGTGACAGAATGTCAATCCTAAGGTCCCGGGTTCGATTCCCGGTTGGGTTGGAGATTTTCTCCGCTCAGGGACAGGGTGTTGTGTTGTCCTCATCATCATCATTTCATCCCCATCGACGCGCAAGTCGCCGAAGTTGCGTCAAATGGAAAGACTTGCACCCGGCGAACGGTCAACCACCGGAGGCCGTTGTCACACGACATTTACATTTACTAATGTTAAAACGATACTCCTTAAAACGAGGAAACACCCCCCCCCCTTGCCATGCTGTGTTCAATGGCATTATCTCCATACACGGCACAAATGTTTCTCATTGCCTCGTCGCTGTCACCCATCTATTGTACTTTGACTGTTAAGCAAATATGTCCGTTTGACGGATTGTTGAACTACACGCTTTAAACTGACTACATAGCTGCAACTATGTGTTAATTAAAAAGATGGCGTTCCACTGTCATTCTCGCGGTAATTTTTCTTGGAAGCCGTTGCTCCGTTTGGCAAGTGGTACGTTCTTCGACACACAAAAATCTCTGATCCAGATGACGTGTCCTTTCGCGTTGTCTGCCTTTGTAAAGGAAGATTATTTCTCCAAATGTCTCGACCTACTTCCTATCGGTCTCGACCTAACACACAGTAACGGTTGGGTGGTGGAGGGAATGGGGGGTGGGGTGGTGAGGAAGGGTGGCAGTGTACCTCGACCTCTCGCTCCAAACAGCTGCAGTCACGGTCTCTTGTTGTCGGAGACGTCTCGTCCATCTCAGTGAACAGTCTTCTGGCACATAAGGACCAGGGTCCATACAGACAGGCGTTCTCTTTCATTTATTGTCGGGAATAGGCTGGGGGAGGGGGGGGGGGTTAGGAGGAGGTTTCAATGGCAACGTATTCCAGTCTTTCCTTTCTGAAGCTACGTCGCGCATCTAATAGCTGTACATCGATAATAGTGTAGCCTTTATTATTTCAACTATTATTTGATAACAGTAATTTCGAATGCTTCATTGCTCCGTTTTTAATCTTTTAATGATTGTTAACGATGGCACGTTAGACGCAAGCAGCGGCAATGAAAGATTACACACATCCACAGTCCTCACCTTACTGATACACATACAATATACAAGGTCCATTTCAGAGCACACGTTGCATTATCAGAAGTATCTGTGAAACCAATCACATTTACATAGATTCAATGAAATACGCCTATTATTAGTATCTGGTAATATAGGTACCCTGCCGTATCACGTTACTACGTATGTAGAAACACGGTAAGTTGTGAAAAACAATTTTTGTATTCATTTACAAAACATACAAAATGCAAACCGGACTCTAATGCAGCGTTTGACTGTTAGTGCAGTTTACGTTGGTGCACTCCGCGGTCAGTTTAGGTTTGTAATTTATCATAAAACATATAAAAAACGATTTCGTTCTACTTTACGCGATTTTATCTGTGTGATAAAGTGTCCTGTGTGATACTTGTGGTTGTCAGCCATCCACGCTTGAGCGGATGTCACTGACGTTTTTGGTCTGTAATCGTCCACATAGCAAAATTATGGTTATGTAATTCGTATACACTGTCTTATCATCGTTCACATCTACGGTCAGACGACTTTTCTGGTGAAGCAGGAATAAAATATAAACACAAAACTTCCTTGTGAATCAGTTAACTAACAGTGCAAACTGTATCACAATTCATGAAGTACTTCGTGAGGTACAATAATAATAATATTAATTTCATGTGGCTCCATGCGTGGGGTAGCCGTGAGGTCTTAGGAGCTTTGCTACAGTTCTCGCGGCTCCCCCCGTCGTAGGTTCGAGTCCTCCATCGGGCACGGGTGTGTGTGTTGTACTTAGCGTAAGTTAGTATAAGTTAGATTAAGTAGTGTGTAAGCCTAGGGACCGATGACCTCAGTAGTTTGGTCCCTTCGGAACTTACCACAAATTTCCATTTCACGTGGCTCAACGACCTGGTGCAGGTCTTTCACTTGGAGGCCTCTTCGGCGACTTGCGGTTCCCCAGCCCATCCGAGTAAAGTAATCCACCGAAGTGGACCTATAGTATAACGTGCAAACCGAACCATGTATCGTATCTGTCGAAACTCCAGATCACTGAGAGATGGGTGCTAGCTTAAAAGACAGGCTAAAAATTAGTGCTTCGATCTGTTTCTTCACCATTTCTTCGTAAATATGTCTGTGGGGATGACATGACATTTTTTAAATTCCCCTGACGAGAACTTCACTTAGCTTTCTTTATTGTAAAGGGTGGTCTGACCCGTTCCGAAAATGCTGGACACCAGGCCAACCTTTGATTCTGGTCAAGGTTCGCTGCGCGCTGGAGTTGAGGCTGCTGTTTACTTTTCTGTTTTTTCCGCCATATACCACGTCCTTCGTAGATGCCCAGCTCGTAGCTATCACAATTGCCACCAGATGTCACGCCAAATCCAATTAAATACAGAACAGATAACAAAAGATATATTATACATTCCTCACTAATTATCGATAATAAATTATATACAAAGACCTTCCACTTGAATGGGCCTATCAGTTAGTGAAAATCCCTGCAGCAGTTCCTGAGGATAGCCTGTAGACACAAACAGAACTCGAGGTGGGTCCAGTCGGTCATGAAATGGAAACCACAGTGAAAAGAACATTATTTTATTTGCAGCATTCAGCTAAACTTTCCAGTAACTTTTCAACATAGTCGCCGTTTCAACTTAGACATTTGTCGTAGAATTGTCCCAGTTTTCCAGCACCGTTGTCATACAATGCAGCCGCCTGTGAATTCCGCTAATTCCCTACTCTAATCTGCAGGTAGCTGTGCCAAAATGCTGCCCTCATAGCCAGCGGTTCCTGTGAATGTGTTGTTGTTGTGGTCTTCAGTCCAGAGACTGGTTTCATGCAGCTCTCCATGCTACTCTATCCTGTGCAAGCTTCATCTCCCAGTTTCTGCTGCAGCCTACATCCTTCTGAATCTGTTTCGTGTATACATCTCTTGGTCTCCCTCTACGATTTTTACCCTCCACGATGCCCTCGAATACTAAATTGGTGATCCCTTGATGCCTCAGAATATGCCGTACCAGCCGATCCCTTCTTCTAGTCAAGTTGTGCCACAAATTTCTCTTCTCTCCAATTCTAATCAATACCTCCTCATTAGTTATTTGATCTACCCATCTAATCTTCAGCATTCTTCTGTAGCACCGCATTTCGAAAGCTTCTATTGTCTAAATCATTTATCGTCCCCGTTTCACTTCCATAGATGGCTAAACTCCAGACAAATTCTTTGAGAAACGACTTCCTGACACTTATTGCCATTGCCAGTCTACATTTTATATCCTCTCTACTTCGAGCATCATCAGTTGTTTTACTCCCCAAATAGCAAAACTCCTTTACTACTTTAAGTGTCTCATTTCCTAATCTAATTCCGGCAGCATCACCCGATTTAATTCGACTACATTCCATTATCCTCGTTTTGCTTTGGTTGATGTTCATCAAATATCCTCCTTCTTATATCTTATTTCATGTTGTATCCATCCTTCCTGTGAATCTCCTTCTGTAGTGGTCAATCCAAGGATTGGTTTGCAACAGCTACAATGGCAGCTTGTCTCCATTCTGTGCGTCTTTCAGCTTTTCTCTTCATTTCTTTAGAGGTGTTACATCCCACATCTTTCACGATTTGATGCATGTACCTCAGTCGTGGCCTTCCTCTTGGTCTTTCCCTCTATGATTGTGTTCAGGAGTCCTTTATGTCTTCATAGATGGCCTGTAAATTGCACTCTCCTTTTAACAGTGAAACTCCAAATGCTTCTCTTCTCACATGCTCTTTCCAGAACCACTTCGTTTGTGACCTTGTCGATACATTTTATTTTGAGCATGCGTCTACAGCACCACATTTCAAAAGAATTTAGCTTCTGGTCTTCCTCTGTCCCGAGAGTCCATGTTTCACACCCATAGCATGCCACACTCCACACATATGATTTCAAAAATCTTTTCTTGATTTCAAGGCTGATGCTCTTAGATGTTAATATGTTTTTCTTCTTGTTAAAAGCAGCCTTTGCTTGAGCTATTCTGCTTCTCACTTTTGCCTTGCTCCTTCCATCCCTGGTAATATTACTGCTCAGATAAGTAAATTTATCAACTTGTTCAAGCAGTTCATTGCCTACATGAACCTGGACTTTCACTTGATCTTCTTTGTCGCATGCCATTACTTTTGTTTTTGCTTTATTAATTCTCATATTATATTCTTCACCCATAACTTTATCCATTCTATTCAGTAGGACTACAAGATCTTCTTCACTTTCAGCCAGGACAGCTATATCATCGGCGTATCTTATCATATCTATTCGTTGGCCATGAATTATTACACCTGTCTGTGAATTTTCCCTTACTTTTTTCAGCGCCTCTTCAATGTATACGTTAAAGATAACAGGGGATAGTGCGCAACCTTGTCGGACACCTTTCCGTATCTGCATCTTTCCTGTTTTGTCCGTCCACGGATAAAACTGCTGTCTCGTTTTTGTACAGGTTCCATATCATTTTTATATCTTTATCGTCTATTCCTACTTTTTTGAGTACCTCAAACACCTTATCCCATTTAACATTATCAAAGGCTTTCTCTACATCTACGAAAGCTATGTATGTTTTCAGGTTCTTATCTAGTCGTTCCTCTATTATTAGTTTTAGAGCAAATATTGCTTCTCTGGTCCCTCTATCTTTCCGTAACCCAAACTGGTCTTCGGAGAGTGTAGCTTCGACTTTTTGTTCCATGCATTTTTGGATAATTGATGTTAGTATTTTAGAGGCGTGCGTAACTAGGCTGAGCGTCCTGTGAATAAAGGGATGAAAATCAGAGGAGACCGAGCCCGCGCTGTATGGCGGGTGATCAGAACGCGGCAAGAGCGCCTTTGTTGTAGCTGCAGCCTGCGGCCGAGCATTGTCCTAAAGCACAATGCCTGATGACAACATTTGCCTTCACTTGCTCTGAATTGCCCTTCATGATCGACTCACTGAACAAGACCGGCAGTTGACAATCACTTCGTTTCCTGACCACCTGCATCATCAACGTATGTACGTTCTGCTTCGAAGTTGCTACACCACTTCCGCGTTTTCTTGTCACACATGACGGTTACGCTATGTACGCTGCATGAAATCGGGCAGAACATTTAGCAGGAAGAAACTGAATGATGTACTTGGTGGGAGACTCTAATGTTCTAGGCATCTCTGCGTGCTATCTGTATGGTCAAAATTGAAAAGTGTCACGTTTCGCGATCGGCAGGGCTTACTAGAGACATTGCGCAACACATCAGCGCTAAGTGGCATAGGATTTTCTCTGGCAATCCATTTTCGCGACCTAAACGAAAAAAAATGGCTTCTTCTTACTTGTATAGAAGACACTAGCCTAGCGCCCGCTGCTTCACTCGCATAGACGGTATAGTCTGCATGGGCTTCTTTTTTGTTTTTCTTTAATTGAACTTTTATGTTGTTCACAAATTGCAACACCTTTTGAAAATTTCACACTAATTAAGGCTAAAGAAGCGCGGTCTTTTTTTCGAATGTACTTCTCGCCAAAACCGGTTATAGTTACTGGAATCCAAGGTTTCTGTTAATCATGCCTGTTGTATGTTTATAACATTTCCATAGAAGCTTTCGCTCCCTAATATACACTTCGTTATATCCACCCGAGAAGTGAAATATCTATTTTCATAAATTGAAGTTTAAAATTTTTTTATACACACTATTAAAAATTTTTGCATCACGACGGTTCCGAGCGTACCGGAAGCTGTACAGAAAATTGGGGTAGAGATCCATATAAACATCATTTCCGCCCTTTTTATTGCTCATGAAAACCACACGTTGCACCACCATACAGCGGGTCCTTCAGAGGTGATGGACCAGATTGCTGTACACACTGGTACCTCTAATACCCAGTAGCACATCCTGTTGCATGGATGAATGCCTGCATTAATCGTGGTATATTATCCACAAGGTCATCAAGCCACTGTTGGTCCAGATTATCCCACTCCTTACCGGCGATTCGGCGTAGATCCCTCAGAGTGGGCAGCGTGGTGTAGCCGCGCGGTCTGTTGACGTCATGTCACGGTCCGCGCGGCTCCCCCCATCGAGGGTTCGAGTCCTCCCTGTGGCATGTGGGTGTGTGTCGTGCTTAGTTTAAGTTAGTTTAAGTTAGATTAAGTAGTGTCTAGGCTTAGGGACCGATGACCTCAGCAGGTTGGTCCCATAAGGCCTTATCACACATTTCAAAATTTCCAATTTCCTCAGAGTGGTTTGTGAGTCACATCGTCCACAAAGAGCTCCTTTCAATCTATCCTAGGCATGTTCGACAGGGTTCATGGCTGGGGAACATACTGGTCACTCTAGTCAAGCGATGTCATTATCCTAAAGGAAGTCATTCAGAAGATGAGCACGATGGGGCGCGAATTGTCGTCCATGAAGACGAATTCCTCACCAATAAGCGGCCGACATGGTTGCACTATCGGTTTGAGGATGGCATTCGCATATCGTACAGCCGTTACGGCGCCTTCCATGACCACCAGCGGCATACGTTGGCCCCACATAATGCCACCCCAATAACAGCAGGGAACATCCACGTTGCTGCACTTGCTGAATAGTGTGTCTAAGGCGTTCTGGATGACCGGGTTGCCTCCAAACATGTCTCCGACGATTGTCTGGTTGAAGGCATATACAATAGTCATCGGTGAAGAAACCGTGATGCCAGTCCTGATCGGTCCATTCGGCATGTTGTTGGGCCCATCTGTACCGCGCTGCATGGTGTCGTGTTTGCAAAGACGGGAGTGAATTTGCGCGTCGTGCAGCCTATTGCGCACAGTTCGAGTCGTAACACAACGTCCTGTGGATTCACGAAAAGCAGTATTCAACATGGTGGCGTTACTGTCAGCGTTCCTTCGAGCTATAATCCGTAGGTAGCGGTCACACACTGCAGTAGTCGCCCGTAAGTGGCCTGAGTGAGGCATCTCATCAGCAGTTCCTGTCTAGCTGTATCTCGTCCTTGTCCGAACAACATCGCATGTTTCACTCCGAGACGCCTGGACACTTCCCTTGTTGAGAGCCCTTCCTGGCACAAAGTAACAGTGCGGCGCGATCGAACCGCGGTATTGACCGTCTAGACATGGTTGAACTACAGACACCACGAGCCGAGTACCTCCTCCGTGGTGGAATGACTGGAACGGATCGGCTGTCCGACCCCCACCGTGTAATAGGCACTGCTCGTGAATGGTTATTTAGATCTTTGGGCGAGTTTAGTGGCGCCTCTGAAAATTCAGAGGGACTCTGTCTGTGATACAATACCCACAGTCAATGTCTATCTTCAGGAGTTCTGGGAACCGGGGTGATGGAAAACTTCTTTTGATGTGTATATAATGAAATATTTTCTCAAAAACTTTCATTCCCTGTTTCATCGGCGGCCAGTGTGGCCGTGCGGTTCTAAGCGCTGCAGTCTGGGACTGCGTGACCGCTACGGTCACAGGTTCGAATCCTGCCTCGGGCATGGATGTGTGTGATGTCCTTAGGTTAGTTAGGTTTAAATAGTTCTAAGTTCTAGGGGACTGATGACCACAGAGAAGCTAAACATGAATTTTCGTAGAGGTCGTTTGAAAATGTTTTCATTATGAAACAATTTTAGAAAATTTTTCATTATATATTTCACTCCGTTAGGGGACTGAATTTCCAAAAACACAAAAACACGCATTTTTTTATTTCTAACCAAGAAGTCAAATACCAGTTTTCATAGATGTAGATGTAAAAATAGCCGGCCGGTGTGGCCGTGCGGTTCTAGGCGCTTCAGTCTGAAACCGCGTGACAGCTACGGTCGCAGGTTCGAATCCTGCCTCGGGGATGGATGTGTGTGATGTCCTTAGGTTAGTTACGTTTAAGTAGTTCTACGTTCTAGGGGACTGATGACCTCAGGTGTTAAGTCCCATAGTGCTCAGAGCCAATTGAACCATTTTTTTGTAAACATGTTGTAGTAGTTCTCTAGTAAAAATTTATTTTCAAAATGTTTTAGCCACTGTTTTACCCCCTTAGTAGTTGAATTTCCAAAAATGCTGAAACACGTGCTTTCTTTATTTATGACTGAGTTACCAAATACCAATTTTCATAGTTATAGCTTCTAAATTTTCTTAGTAGTGACATATTTTCAATAATCCGTTGATCCCCTATTAAACCCTGCTTGGGGAGAAATTTTCAAAAATCCCTTCTTAAACGATACCTACAGTATAATGCCAACGCCCTCTCCAAATTTAAAGTTTCTTTTCTTAGCGGTTTGGGCTGTGCGATGATGAGTCAGAGAATGAGCCAGTCAGTCAGGACATAGACATTTATACATAGAGATTTGGGCTTCATCGTTCAAATGGTTCTGAGCACTATGGGACTTAAATTCTGAGATCATCAGTCTCCTAGAACTTACAACTACTTAAGCCTAACTAACCTAAGGACATCACACACATCCATGCCCGAGGCAGGATTCGAACCTGCGACCGTAGCGCTCGTGCGGTTCCAGACTGAAGCGCCTAGAAGCGATTGGCCACTGCGGCCAGCTTGGGCTTCATCCCACTCTTCTAGTACATAGCCTGTCTGCCAACAGTTATTTATAGTTAGAATCCCCTGCAGAAGAACGTGTAATACATATTTGCTTACACCAACCTTTTGTGTTGTAGAGTGTTTCGCGGCCGTAGTTTTGTAGCTGACGTTGGGAGTACGGTGCGCAGGTGTGCGCCCGTAGGGGGGGTGAGGTTCTCGTTAAGGCCAGGCGGGCAGCGGCAGCCCGCGAGCGCACGCGAACGTGCGCGCGCGGTGCGGCGTTTATTATTTTGACAGGCACTCAGCGCACAGTGTACACGCCGCCCTGGCCGCGCCGTGCCGCCCCACTTAATATCGAATGCGCAGGTCGATACACCGGAGGAGAGGAGACTAAAGGTGACCAGCCGACTCGCGCCACGCCGCGCACAACAGGTCGCCGCGACGCGACGCGGCGCAGCCCGCAGGCCCGCCGGCCACCGCGGAAGGCAGCGCGGCGCCCTTGTTTGCCGGACAGCAGATCAAACAGGCGCGACCCGCGCCGCAGGAAGCGCCCATTGTGTTTGTGCTGCCCCCGCCCAACTTGCCGTTGCGCGTTCCGATTTCACAGAAACGAGTCCTTTCTGCGGCCCAGCCGGAAACTCGAGCTCAGTTCTATTCGCACCAGGGTAAAAAGAGGAATGGATGCGAGCCTCCCTTCAGAGGAGCTTTGCCCCTGTAACAGGACCGAGCAGTTCCTATCGTACTGGTGTAATGTTTGTGACAAGGCGGTACTTTGAACTGATCTTCTGGAGTCGGAAGAGTAGTATACATACGAGGATTCCGCAGGATGGATTACCGATACCACAAAAGAGTCAGACAGTCCTTCCTTTGAAAAGGGCACGGCCGATTTCCTTCCCAATCCTTCCCTAACCCGAGCTTGCGCTCCGTCTCTAATGACCTCGTTGTCGACGGGACGTTAAACACTAACCACCACCACCTAAAGAAAAACTGTTTGTCATCTAATACATCCTCAATTTTATATTCCATTCTTGTGTCTTATTCTGGTCAGCAACTTCGATGAATCAGTTGTTAAGCTGCTTGTGCGATAATTCTCGCACATGTTAGCTTTTGCAATCTACGGAATTGAGTTGATACTGCCGGCCGCGGTGGTCTCGCGGTTCTAGGCGCGCAGTCCGGAACCGTGCGACTGCTACGGTCGCAGGTTCGAATCCTGCCTCGGGCATGGATGTGTGTGATGTTCTTAGGTTAGTTAGGTTTAAGTAGTTCTAAGTTCTAGGGGACTGATAACCACAGCAGTTGAGTCCCATAGTGCTCAGAGCCATTTGAACCATTTTTTTTTTTGAGTTGATACTTTTCGGAAAGTCAGATATCGCCAGACTCATACATTCTACAGAAAAACGTGAATAGTCGTTTTGTTGTCGTTTCCCCAAGGATTTTATAAATTTTGATGGAATGTTATCCATCCCTTGTCCCTTATTCGATCGTAAGCTCTTTTTTTTAATCTGGTACTGGATCCGTTATCTCTTCTGTATCGACACCTCTTTCTTCTTCTAAGACGTCATCAGCCAACTCCCCCCTCTCATATGGCCTACAACGTATTCTTTCCAAGTGTCTGCTCTCTCTCTTCTGCATTTAACTGTAAATACTGCCATCCTTGGTAATTTTTCTATATGCTGAGTCAGTCCTTCCGATAATCATTTCTGTTTCAATTTCTTCCCATATTTCCTGGAGCCATTTCGCCTTTCCATTTATTTCATTTCTAAGTGACTTGTATTTCTGTATTCCTGAATTTCCCTGAACATATTTGTACTTCCTTCTCTTACCGATCGACTGAAGTATTTCTTGTGTTACCCATGGTTTCTTCGCTGTTATCTTCTTTGTACCTATGTCCTTCTTTCCAGTGTCCGTAACTGTCCTTTTTAGAGATGTTCAAATGGTTCAAATGGCTCTGAGCACTATGGGACTCAACTGCTGAGGCCATTAGTCCCCTAGAACTTAGAACTAGTTAAACCTAACTAACCCAAGGACATCACAAACATCCCTGCCCGAGGCAGGATTCGAACCTGCGACCGTAGCAGCAGCGCGGTCCCGGACTGAAGCGCCTAGAACCGCTCGGCCACAACGGCCGGCCATGGGGGCCTAGTCCGGAATCTGCTGCTAATGGAGAGGTCATCATGACACTTTTTCAGTTATAGGGCACAGTTTCTGTGGATACACTGTACGTGTCTTTAATTTAGTGGTTTCCATTCCCTTCTGTATCCCCATGCCGTTGATCGTTGCTGATTCTTCCACCTGTAGGGGCAATTTCCTACCCCCAAGTGTAAGAGGATGCCGCATATCTCCGTCCGCTCCTCCACCTTCTTTGACAAGACCGTTGGCAGAACGAGGGTGGCTTCTTACCTTGGATATTTTCGGAAGCTATTGCTGATGAGTTTTATTAAAAATTCAAGTGGTGTTTGGACGCGGGACCGAGGACGATTTTACTAGTAATCAAAGACGCTTATCCTACAGCTCGAGCCATCAGCTCTTACCAGCTGAAAAGGGGACTCATCTGACCAGCGCACTGTTTTCCAGTTGTCTAACATCCAACCGATATGGTCAAGAGGCCAGGAGAGGCGCTGCATATGGTATCGTGCTATTAGGAAAGGCATTCGCGTCGTTCATCTGCTACCGTAGCTCATTAACATCAAATTTTACCGCATTCTCCTAACGGATACGTTCGTTTTACGTCCCGCATTGATTGCTGCAGTAATTTCACGCGATGTTGCTTGTCTGTAAGCACTGACACCTCTCTGCTACAGCCACTGCTCTCGGTCGTTAAGTGAAGGCCGTCGGCCCTATGTTGTCCGGAGTGACAGTTAATTTCCGAAATTTGGTTTGTCGGCACACTCTTTCCACTATGGGGTGAGTCAGCTGCACTTGCTGAAACTAAGTCGCAAATGTCTGCTGATACAGTAGAGAAAACCACCTGTCACACGTTGAGTAAAATTAAAGCTTTCCCTCCAAAAACTGTTCGTGAAGTATAGTGAAACTGAGAGAGCTTCAGATTTCAAGTACGTAATTGAGAGATCCTACTGGAGGAGTTAAAACAGCACAGAGAATCAACGCAGGGAAACTCAGTCCGGTCTACGGAGGAACTCGTATCATGTACAACGTAGCTGCAATTTGCACGAAAATGTTGTGAGTCGAAGCGGCCATTACAATTCAGTTTTCCTATGTCTTGACCACACTAGGAAATGAAAAAAGTATGGTCAAGAAATAAGAAAAGCTATTGATTACTACGTAGAATGCCTCCCCACACACAAAAATCAGGCCAACAACGCAGTTATCAAACAAGGTAATTGTGATAAATGGAAATTCCTGTATAGATAGCTAAGTGCAGTATTTAAATTGATTATGAAATCTGAAATTTATAGATTAAAGTGAGAGATAAAAGATCTTCGAAACTTTTCAAGTTTGCTGGTGAGTGCAAAAGCCTGAGTGGGTGGAAGTATGGGAAACAAGGGACACCAAAAGATTGATTACTGTTCAACGGCCTGTTGTCGAACACGAAACACAAGCTCATACCTTAAAAGATTCTGGGGACAAACAACCCGGCATGTCTCTTTTGTTGCGGATTGCTTTCATATGAGCTCCGGAGCAATTCCTGCATCCAACAGAACATGACTGTGTGGTTGGGGGCTGAGTACATAAGATACAGCACTGTGTTCACTCTGATGTTTGCATTCAAAATATGAGTGTACATATTTTCTACGTCACAGATATCTATATATCAGATCCCTCTACGTCTCCCTAGTTCGTGTTGGATGCCATAAATACAGATAGAGTTGTAATCGTTTCGTATTAATACCAATCGCCCTTGCGAGTTGAGACCTTGGCATGCAAGGAGCTTTGGGCTTCGGGTCAAGTCAAGTTAGTTGGCTCCAAACGAATTATGGACTGACAAACCACTTGTGTTGAGCGTCGAGATGAAACACGTGGACTGTGATCAGTTACGTCTGTTTTGTATTACTAGAATGAACTAGTGTAACTTTTTTGTCCGCGCAAATGGGGTGCCGTGAAACTAATGTAGAAGGCGAAATTTAGTGCTGAAAGAAACAGTACACACCCAACGACCAGTAACCGCTAACGGAGTTTCGGATATGGATTGACATAATAGTATTAATACAACGTAAAGTATTATTGGAAAGTGAATTTAATAGGGTCCAGTGACTTTTTAGTCAGCTTTATTAAAGAACGGGTTCTCCAAAATATTTTCCTAGATTACACCTTCTCCCGACAGTGCAGCAGATCTTAATGCGCTGACTGAGTCACAACAACTTTTAATAGTCAGAGTTTATTAAAGTGTGAACAGACAGCCACATCAACTGGATTTATTCAAATATCCGTTGGACTTTAACCCTAGCAATAACAACGACTTTTTAATAAAGTGGTTTAGCAAGGGTGGCGTAGTTTATGAACATCGTAATTTTTTAAAAAAGTACAGGCGTTTATCACTGTTGTTGACTTTGATTCACAACATACCTTTTGAAACGTTATTAATGTGTAGGTAGGGTCATGACCCTGAAATACTGAATATGTCATTATATTCGAAAAGTCACATGTACTACAAATACTTAAGTTTCTAGGTTAAGTTTAATTGAAGTATATAAAACATTTATGGACTCTGGTTGAAGACTGCATTAAGACAATAAATATTATTCTGAAAATTTTAAAATAGAAAAGACCTTAATAGATTACAATATTTTCAAACAGTGTGCATAGAGAACCCTGCTAGTATTGCGATGATTAAACTGTGGCTCATGTAATTTACTTCACATGTATGCCCAGTAGTAGAGCAATGTGCGAGTTTTATTACAATGTGCGGCGACAGTGACTGGGAACAAAATACGAACGTTGTCTATGGACGAGCTAAAGCCCCATATCGCAAGAAACTATAATGAGGCACCGCTCGTACCATCGCCATCGTGAGAACTACCAGCAGGACGGGGACTTTTTGTCTGGGGACGTAACATTACTCCAAGACCTTCATAGACAGTGCTTGAATACCCACAGAGTTCTAGCCGTTGCGTTTACAATTTACAGAATTTCCCCTACATTCTTCTGCCTATGCTGAACTGACAACTCTGTCAGATGAAGATAATAACTCTCGTAGTCCTCTTACAATGCTTCCCGAACCGAAACTTTCCACTGAGCTTTTGATGTCTTTGAGTGTGCATTGCCAACAGAGAGGTTTGACTAGTTTTATTTGAAGTGAGCTTGACGATGTCAGTCATTTTGACAGCGAAATGCAATAACTGAATGCGTTGAAACGTGTTGTGCCTTTCGGCGCAAGAGCCTCAGTCAAAATGTTATTGCGTATCTCACGCTTCTACCGACGAATTTAGTCGCTTTGATCAAGGTTTCAGCCTGGAAACATTGCAGCGTTATGGAAGCTTATCCCAACATTGTTTTTCTTCCTTTATCTATAAAATTTATAATACTATGGAGCTCAGAAAGACAGGTTCCTTTTGAATGGTTTAATCATGAGAATACTGATGATACCCTTGATCTAGTTGTTGGCGAATAAAACAAATATTTGCTTAATAATTTAAGAAGATGCGAAAGGAGACCGAAGAAATCCGAATATTTTGTGATAAATTCAATTTAGTGAGTAACAGCTTACCTACCGTGTTATCCTAAATCAGAACCAATGAAATATAGCCGATGTTACTTTCGCATACTCTTTTGGGGTAGTTCAAAGACCTAACATTTTGGACACTCCCTGAAGTGCTACTGGTACTTCGATAATGTAACTTATAGATTGCGAGATGGAACAGAAATGCTAGAATCACATAACTATACGAGCTTCCGCCTATCGTTCGTTTTATAAAATATTTGCGTACTATTTACTTACAACTATCGACCCTGTCATTACCACCTGCTATAAACCACTAATAAAAGTCAGTAACTGACAAGTTAACATCCAAATGTACAATTAGTTATTTAATTATATTTACAAGAATTAAGAAAAGTGTATTAGTATGTGTAGCTATAATTTTGAACAGCCTGTAGGCTCTGAATACTTGCAAAATAATTTTAGGCATTAGGCCGCCTCATAATAGAACTCTATAGCAACCGAGTTGCCAACATTTCGACCTACTTTTCAGTGTCCTCTTTAGGACAGTTAACGGCCCAATTACCCGTTCCGAAGAAGGCCTCTGCAATTACGCTCGAAACGTCGGTAAATCAGTTGCTTTAATGTTTTATAATGACTCGCCCTAATACCCAAAATGATTTCATTTTAACGACACTGGCCGTGAAAAAAACAAAAAAACAAAAACAAAAAAAACTGTGGAGTTAAACGCCGCCATTAATTGTAATGGAGGAGGAAAACCAATAACATTTGTCCCATTTAAAACGAAAAGAAATTTGGGTCATACATCAGTTACTAACTGGCAGAAAGCGATTTGGCAGTGAGGTACGCATGGTGTAGAGAGAAGGAATAGGGTTGGCAAGTACGCGACTTCAAAATTTAACTGTGAAGCGACTGAAAATTTCCAATAATCTTGATACCTGTCTAACAGTAACTGGGAGAAAAATACTGTGGGGGTTAGACATTCCTAACAATCTTAGCAGTGGGAATAACGTTGTGGATGTTGGTGTGAAATAGGTCTTTTGAGACAGTAGGACTCTGGTGACTGTGATTTGTTCTGAGACCACGTTCAGTCAATAGAATTCCATGTAATCGTCAATGGTGCCAAACTATTAACGTCATCGGAATGAATTTGATATCGCCATATTCTACAACAGACATTTTGATGTCAGTAGCTTACTATTTCTCTTGGAGGAAAATTAAAAAAAAAAAAAGTTATATTCAATCAAGTTTGGTGATATAATAACGAAAGAGTGGGTCTGTAAGACATTCTTGTTAGTGAATAGTATATGATACAAATAGCATTCTCTTAAACACTTGAAAACAAAATCACCCTAACGCTGTACTGTAGACAGTTTTGAATACATTACCAACTCTCTCGGAGTACGTCAACCTAGGGAAAACCACTGCGGATACTGCTGTACATTGCGCCATGTTATACGTACAGCATAATACTCGAAACTGAAACACGAGAAGGAGGCTACTGCTTACATTTATAAATTTCAGTAGAATATTTCTGCTATAGCGGTCAAAGGTTTCCCACGCCATTTGTATCATAAAGAACTTCAAACGCTGGTTATGTAGCCTGCAAACCTAAAAGAAAATAAAGATGTGGCAGACTTACGTTTTCAGCTTGTAAAAGAAATGTAATTTAACTCGTCAGAAAATGTGTTAACTGAAGACTGTTACACTGTAAACCCCGCGATTATAAAGAAGAGTGGCCCATCCTCGTCATAGTTTCTGTGTGAGGCACGAGGTAGTTCCAGAAATTATTCTGATTTTCAAGTGCTTTTAGGAGGGGTATGTGTGTGCGCATCACTTCGTATTTTGAAGAATATTTTTGCTACCACACCCCTTCCAAACAAAAAACGAGAGACACGTGTGCAGAAAGGTGTTGCAGTTTTCTGTGGATATGAAGCACGGATGTCCTAAAGTACAGAACGGAGTACATCGCAGAGCACCTGAGAATTAGGACAGATTCTTGACATGTGTACTGCACAGCGGTTTTCTTGATTAAATAGTCTAATTCAGATTAAATGGATTCATCGTGTGAATCACATTAGAACAAATCAGTTTTGGAAGTACAAATTCCTTTCTTCAGATTTAAATCATGACAAGAATTAGACCATCAACGAATAAAAGCTCAAATCAGTTCTTAAGGAAAGCTAAAATCTTTTGGGTTAAATTACTTTCGTTAACTTCACGTGACAGTCATCTTGGCGCGCTTCGCATACGTTGCGACAATGCAGGATGATGAACTGTGACGTGTCTTGCGTAGGTAACACTTGTCACGAATTCCAGGATTCCAGCAGCTTGTTTATCTGGCGCCAAATATACAGACACTAAATTGTGCACTACACACCTACATCCACAATTCGACTACGCAACTTCATGTTTTACAAAATTACGCGGTAGCTGCCCCAAAGTCTGATACATGATCCTAGTCAAGGATTACCTGTAAACCGTATCGTAGTATGCCACTGTTCTAATCCCTAGGATTGTTAAACTGAAGAGCCTTGCATAATGTAGTGGTGCAATTTTTGATTCACACTGAGGCCAGAATAACGGTTTCTGCCATCTCAACGAAGCTTTTAAGGAAATAACTTGCTTGACCTGCAATCTAGTTGTTCAAAAGTTCTCAATTTTTGTACTGCTCACAAAAATTTCCGTTTCGAAGTTATCGAGATTTACGGTTACTCTTTACACAACAAATGATAAAAATTATCCAGACACTTATTAATGGACCTTAATATGAGGTGCGCCCACTCTTCACTTTTATGGCAGCTTGAACTCTGCTGGAGACTGGTTGTATCAGTCAGTAGCAACAAATGCATATTATAAGATCAGTGAGGGTATTTTGCTGTGTTTTTCGGCGCCATATTGCATGAATAATTACGGTTAAGAGAAAGGTGTGTCGTTTGAAAATGGGCGTGTCAGCCCCAAACCAGTAACCACTTCAACTCAATTTTATATCAGTGCAACTGAGAAAGACAAAAAAAATGCTATCCAATTTCCACACCACAGAAGGTTAAGAAGTTGGATTGATTAAAAAGTTGGACTCGGGTTCCTGAAGACAAGTCGATGTTCTAACTCGTCCCAAATGTGTTTCACTCGGTTTGTTTCACGGGGTACAGGTCATGTGTCTAGGTACGCCAGTCCACTACAGGACTGTTCAGAAACCATTGCCTCAAGGAACCTGCTTGATTACAGGGTGCATTGTCGTGCTGATACTATCATCGTCATCGAATCCACTGTCCACTGTTCTACAGAAAAAAAAACTTTTTTTCCATTTCTGAAAAAATACATTGTGATCCTAGTTGTACTTCGAGTGCTGAATTGAAAACTGTTTTCAGTTTTTTTTTCTGTCAGTGATAGTTTATGAGTAATCCCAATTTTACTTCTCTTTTCTGTTTGTGATATAGTTAGCAAACATGAGGTGAAATTCGATAAACAAATTCATGTTTTTATGATGTTATAAGTTCATCACTTTAATAGAGGTGAAATCTAACGTATAACACAGTAATCTTTGTGTATACGCTTTGTAGTATTTATTTGACATGAGAAATTACGGAGAATTGACAAAAAAAAATAGCCACTGTATTGTAATGCACATCACTTTTTTCTCTTGTATTGTGAATCTTTCTTCTCTGGAATGATGTTCCAGCAATAATCTGCTAACATAGAAGGTACACACTTCCCTCCTAACGCCCTTCTATGGTAGAAATGTCTTTATGGAATCTTTCGCCATGTTCATCCGATACATCACTACAACTCTCTGTGAAATAGTCCAGATGAGAGTCCATCATATGTACCTTCAAAGACATATTGCACCCCAGGTCTTGATAAGCTTCTATCACGTCAATCACCATTGCTTTGCAGTTAGTAGCTCTTAATCTTCCGAGGAAGTTTTCTGACATCATCTTGAAACAGTCCCAAGCTGTCTTTTCTTTGACAGTTAAACTTGCTTGAAAATTTGCATCTTTCTGCAGCTCCTTCATTTGTGGGCCCACAAATACACCTTCCTTTATTTTGGCAGCTGGAAGACGAGGGAATCTGGTAGCTATATATGCAAACCCATTCCCTGTTAGACCCATGGCCTTTTCGAATTGTTTCATTAGGCCAAGTTTGATGTGAAGCTGTGGGAGTAGTATATCTTCAGGAGCTACCAGACTTTCACGTTATACATTGTTTTCGCCCACTTTCCGTCTCTGCCTGGGCCATTTCCTTTTCACGTAGTGAAAATTTGTCTCGACTATCCCACTCCCAAAGGAAACAGGCATACTTCGTGTAGCCTCGTTGCATTCCCAGTACCATAGCAATTACTTTGAAATCTGCACATATTTCCTATTTGTATTCATTGTATTGAAATGAATTTAGCATCCTTTGTACGAAATCGTCATCCTCTTTCTTCCAGCTGGCGTAAGGTACTGGAACAGAGGGTATTTTATTTCCGTTATGGAAACAGCCTTGAGACTGGTTTTCAACCGATCTATGAAAAGTCTCCACTCCTATGAAATATATATGAAGTTCAGCGCTTTCATTAGGCCAGCAACGTCACTGCAAAATGTCTGTGCTCCGTCAGTTGTAAAATAGGAAATAAAGGCTTGTGGAAATAAAGGCTTGTTCTCTGCACATGAACACACTCATTTTAGTACTTGGTGGAGTATATTATACTCCTGTAATCTTTAACCAAGCAGCTGCGCCTTTTGTTTACTTAGTCCTACATCACGTAGTAAGTCATTTAAATCTGCTTGTGTTAACAAATGTGGCGATGACTCACTTGTGCAGTGATATAAAGGAT
Source organism: Schistocerca nitens (assembly GCF_023898315.1). Classification (NCBI taxonomy): domain Eukaryota; kingdom Metazoa; phylum Arthropoda; class Insecta; order Orthoptera; family Acrididae; genus Schistocerca; species Schistocerca nitens. Next base: position 439,130,411 of record NC_064617.1, on the reverse strand, counting down.
CATCATCTATGACTTATTCAGTACTACTTACTTCACTGTCACTCCGAATTTAGCCTGGAGCTCCTGAAGATACTGGAAGGCTATCAGAATGCTGCACTGGCATTCTCTCTGAAGGCAGATCTGGGTAAACAATGTACCTCTTCAATGTTTTGTGTGTAAAATCCTGAATTTTTGTTAGACAGAAATAACAATCAGCAACGCAGTCCTTGGGCTCTCTCCACACTACGGGCAAAGCGAACAACGCCACATTCTCTTTACCTTTCCACCACTGAATTAATTTGCAGTAACATGTAGCACTATAGAAATTTGGTGCCCATTCTTTATCTTGGTCTCCTATCTCTACTCAAAAGTAATGTTTATATGCTTTCTTTATGACTTGAAACTTTTTTCCTATTTCTGAGAAAGGCGAACTTCCCACAGATATAGTAGAAGTTGCCTGGATTATATCGACATCCACGACGACGTGGCATTTCTGAAAATTTAAAAATACCTTTCAGTAAAACACCTGTATTACATTAATTCTAGAGAGCTAGAGAAACGCTGATTTGTAAAAACAAGCAGTCAATTTACCTTCAGCACCAAGCTAAATCAGTTTAAACACAGGAACTTATAAGTTCAACTGTGCTCGGAAATATGACAGAGACGGTTACTTGCCAGCCAAAACACCCATTCGTTAAGACTGCATCAAATTACGGCTAACATCATTGTTGTAAACTCGATGCAGCCGCCTCCGGGAAGCGTGAAGGTTTATTGCCGAAGCAGCGACCAGCTTTTGCCGTTCGAGTTAATGATATATATATATATATATATATATATATATATATATATATATATATATATAACATAAAAAGTATCCCTGACAACGATATTTTGCTCACATATCCGAATTTCCCATGGCAAACTGGTTTAGAAGCACACAATTTAATATCAGAAACAGAACCCTTGTCGAACAGTGATAGTTCTATTGTAAGCAATACGCATTGATGCAAAATTGTTCATATCCTTCCACATTTAGCGTTTTCTTAGGTGCAATAAGGGATCACTCTCTAATCACGAAAAACACCCCCATACCGTAGCACCATCTCCCCCATATTTCACTCTTGGCACTACACGCGGCGGAAGCTAAACATTCTACAAGTATTCCCATAAACTCAGACCGTTCCATCGGATAGCCATGTGGTAAATCAACCTAAAGGCGCCTTTACGCTGATTACATCTCAAGTTTAAAGCTTCTTGTACTTAGAAGCACAACCTATATACTAGATTTTACACACATCTCTTCTGTCACATTTGTTAGTTTCACTATCCGAGTTGTGGGTAGTGCGCGAGAATTACGTTCCTGGAGAGCTGGATGACGTTAGGAGCTTTCGTGTTATATCATTTAAAGTGATGTCTTTAATGCATCACCATCGAAGTAGTTAATTAAACTACATAACTTTGATTATGTTTTCCGTTTCATGTCACAGAGCGAGGTAGCACAGGAGACCAGCAACGCGTAATTAGTTTGTGACGGGTCTGAGAGCGACGGTCGCTGAAAATATTTTACTGTACACAGGAGAAGATCCCGCTTCACTCGTTTGGATTGCTGATATATAAATCTTGTAGATTATTAAAGAAATGCAAATGTTCATTTTAACTTTATCATACGAATGATACAGTAAATGAGGCGTTCTATATCGTCCATCAGATAAACCTTTAATTGTCACAGTATTCGTAACTTTGAAACTCTCACCGTTGATCACGATACAAGGTATTATCATACTGATTGTTATTTACTGAGAAGGACACGGTATAGGTTAGTCTTTTGATTTTTCTTATTTTATATACGAAACGATGTCTAAGATCTTAAAATTTTATCAGGGAAAGAACTGTAAAACTTTTAATGAATAACTCTGAAGGTGTGATTTTACGTAAACTGAAATGCACAGTGAAATGGATTTTGCGTGCATGAAAGTAATTTCAGTCATAGATACGAAATGAAAGCTCCAAATTATACACTCGTACCTGTTCAGTTTTACGAGAATACTAACGAAGTATATATTGAAATTTAAAATTTACGTAAATCAAACATTCATTCGTAAGAGGTTGGCTGAAGTATGCGCTACACGGAATATCCAGGACGCGCCAAAGTCAGGAAAAAAAAAAAACATTCAAATGGCTCTGAGCACTATGGAACTCAACTTCTGAGGTCATTAGTCCCCTAGAACGTAGAACTAGTTAAACCTAACTAACCTAATGACATTACACACATCCATGCCCGAGGCAGGATTCGAACCTGCGACCGTAGCGGTCACGCGGTTCCAGACTGCAGCGCCTAGAACCGCACGGCCACTTCGGCCGGCAAAGTCAGGAAACTGAAATAGTTTCCATAGCTCCGAATCGAAGACAAGAGCTTTTTTTTTAGTGGCAAGAAGTCTTCCCTTATCATTAGCGGAATTTCTATGAAAACTTGTAATTACCGGTGAAGACTATACGTCACATAACTATGAGAGACGTTTACAGAAAAACAGACTCTAAACAGTACCCTAACGAACAAATGTAGTGAGTATGCTGTCCAGTACCTCTATACTGGACCAGCGGAAGAGATTGAATCGTTACACGTTTCGTAATATGTACCCCAACCTGTTATTTGTTACAACGTTACATGCTCTCCGAATATTTGCTGCTTTTAGAATGAATTACTTCGATGGAGTGACAAGTACTGCTCCCCTGTACAGCCAGCCTCGGTGGCCGTGCGGTTCTAGGCGCTCCAGTCCGGAGCCGCGCTGCTGCTACGGTCGCAGGTTCGAATCCTGCCTCGGGCATGGGTGTGTGTGATGTCCTTAGGTTAGTTAGGTTTAAGTAGTTCTAAGTTCTAGGGGACTGATGACCACAGCAGTTGAGTCCCATAGTGCTCAGAGCCATTTGAACCATTTGATCTCCCCTGTACATTTCAGAATGTTGCACGCTCGTAACGGAGCTGGTGACCGGGAATACGACTGATAAGAGGAGTAAACCAAGTCAGCTTCGTCTCCAAAAGTTTACCAACGTTTACGACTCAACTGTACTTTTAATGAAAATGTTTGATGTTTTGACTTCTGTGATTATCTGAGTCTGAAAACGAGAGCTTCAGCTTCAGAAACGGACGGTTTTAATGTGTTAACATTTTTAGTCTAACATTATAAATGCGGTTTAGCCGATTTGTTCTCATAAGCTCTTAAAAACATCCGCAAAAGCGTCTCTCGAGCTCTCGATTAAATAAAAGTAATTCATTCAATGATGAAAGAAAAGTGGTTCTCAAATAATCGAATTCTATATCGTAACACCGAATTACGGCGAAAAATCTTAAGATGACTAAGCAGAATGCGTAGTTAACTCCACAAAATCATTTGCAAAAGACGAGTGACTATTAAAAAACGGACCTTGGTGACGAAAGAGGACCACAATGAAAGAAACTTATTAAGGTGATAAGCTTCGGTACGAAAATCTTAATTCATGTGCGAAGCCGAATATTTAGAGAACCTGTACGATGCTACTGTGGGTAGTTTCCGTCCTTAAGGCGCATGCCTGTCGTCGGAAGGTGGAGATTGGCGGCGCGGGCGCCTCGCACACATTTTTCACTTTTTACGTAACGGGTGTCGACAGCCGAGGGGAAAGATCATAAAAAGACTGTGGAGTGCACGCGGAAAGTCTCTCAAAAGGGATTGCAGAATTCCCTCGAGGCATCACCTGCTCATATAAGAAAACCTGTCGTCTCAGAGGCAGCGAAGGTGAGATATCTGGGTGGTTGGATGGCACGTTTCACATTCCGAGCCAGCGACGACACTGATAAACGGCAGAACTCGGGCAGAGGAGTTTGTCAGGTGTCTGCACGAACTCCATTGTGTGAAACGCCCAAGGAGGCAGTTGTGATTTTATGTATGCAACAGTTTTGGAAAACGTTTATTCATATCGATTCCTATAATGTTCACTGATGAACCATTCGTCAGAAGTTGTGTGATTTTTTGTATGATAATATGCCTTCTCGAAGAGGTATAATACAACATCTATGACAATGAAACTTTACCGGTCACTTTAAAATGAAGCAAGATCGTAGTCCAACATATACTTCACAAAATTATTAACAATATTTAGCAGTGTGCTGACTGTGTTCATTGTATGCGACGTCTACGATATGCAGTCATTCCTTTATTTTGTAAACGGTGTGGTAAAACTCATTTAGAAGTTATAATTGTAATGATGTTTGCCGATTGCGAGCCAAAAGTTTCACATAGTAAAGAGAGAGTCGAAGGCAGTGCAAATGTGTTTTGGATTCATGCAGCTGATTTGCACTCATAGACAACGTGGTGAAAACTGAGGTAATGGCAATATTTTGTATTTCTGTTGTAGTTTCCGTAGTTGTAGCAATAATAGGGTCTATATGATTTTCCATTAAGTCACTGTGACTGAATGAACTATATGGCTCAAATGGCTCTGACAAGGGGAGGCCGCCAATTGTGAAATTCAGATTCGATTCATACTGCGCATAATAAAAGCTCATGGCCAGAGGTGTAATGTGGCAAAGCACCAAGATGCACTTCTCACGCGTTATCGAGAAAATCGACAGTTAAAAGTAACCGTTGCGGTGAAATACTATCTAAGATTAATAGTTTTCTACAGCGTCGTGGCGCAGCGGTAAGCGCTCGGGTTCGTAAACCAAAGGTCGCCGGATCGAATCTCGCGCCATACATCTTTTTTTTAATCATTAGTTTTTTGTAATATATATATATATATATATATATATATATATATATATATATATATATATATATATAGACTATTAATGAATTGCTTATGCATCTTGGTGAAGGCGGATCGCTCTCCAATAGTACCGCTTCCATTTTTCCGTTTGTTTAACAGGGTGTACCAAAGCTCTCACGTCCGCACTGATATATATATATATATATATATATATATATATATATATATAATTCCCGGTAATCAGTTGCAACAATTATGCATATAATAAGTTGTTGAAAGTCGTTTGTCGTGGAAAAACTGGCGACTTTCACAAATGTTATTAATTGTCTTCATAATGTTAACCACGTATAGTTAACGGAAGACGTAGAAACGATATTCCGAAACGAATACGTATAGCGTAAGTCAAACGTTCGAATTAGAATAGAGACCCCACGAACACAAATTTGCTGTGGCAGGTATGAAATATAAATTCCATTACTCGCTCGTTACACTTGAAGGACAGATGTTGAATGGGCCGAAACGAGCCGCCGCATAACAGCGTAGTTGCCTGCTAACTTCGAAAGAAGGTAGATGCGGTCCCTAGCGCAACTTATAACATCGTCGAAAATCAGTGCGTACGTGAGAGCTTTGGCACACCCTGTTAAACAAACGGAAAAATGGAGGCGGTACATTTGGAGAGCGATCCGCCTTCACCAACGTGCATAAGCAATTCATTAATGTTTGAATTTCAAAAAAGTAATAATAAAAAAAAACTTGCGTGGCGCGAGATTCGATCCGGCGACCTTCGGATTATGAACCCGAGCGCTTACTGCTGCGCCACGACGCTGTAGAAAATTATTAATCGTAGAGAGTATTTCACCGCAACGGTTTCTTTTAACTGTCGATTTTCTCGACAATGGCTGAGAAGTGCATCTTGGTGCTTTGCCACATTACACCTCTGGCCATGAGCTTTTATTATGCGCAGTATGAATCGAATCTGAATTTCACAATTGGCGGCCTCCCCTTGTGAGCACTATGGGACTTAACATCTGAGGTCATCAGTCCCCTAGAACTTAGAACTACTTAAACCTAACTAACTTAAGACATCACACACATCCACGCCAGAGACAGAATTCGAAAGTGCGACCGTAGCGGTCGCGCGGTTCAAGACTGAAGCGCCTAGAACCGCTCGGCCACACCGGCCGGCGAATGAACTATGTATTGGAAGTGTTGACTCGTACAATGGTTCAACAGAAAGGCTGCTAAACAAGTAAGTTTTTGGCCAAAAAGCCTTCTTCTGAAGTACACAAAACACACACATACATTCACGCAAATGTAAATGGCGGGCCAGCCAGAGACAGTTGCCATGTGTCTGAGACTTGCATTTGTGTGAATGTGTGTGTGTGTGTGTGTGTGTGTGTGTGTGTGTGTGTGTGTGTGTGTGTGTGTGCGTACAAGCGCACGCGTGTGCTATCTAACTTACAAGGCTTTCTGGCTGAAATCTTAATTGTTAGGCTTTTCTTTGTGCCTGTCTGCGTCTCAAAATTTCCAATCTATCCTTTTCATAATATCGTCACTATTCCATCCTGGATTCTGGAATGTGTGAGAAAAAGAACTGATTTTTAGATGCTACTCTGGCGTGTGGCTTTTTTTGTCTTTCAAGTGTCTTCAGTAGGTATATATTACAATGCCTGACTAAAAGGCGGAGTACGCAGAAGGAGAGGATGTAACGAAATGAAACTTCATTGGTTGAGAGGGTCTGCAATGTTATTTCAGTGATTACAAAAACTAGTCAAATTTACAAAGAACTTGGCAGTAGGAACTCACCACTATGACGCTGCACCTCCTGTGGCCTGAACGCATGCACTGATGTGGTTGGAAAAGGTGTCAAGGCCCTTGACGTTGGCCAGACCGCAGCTCTTTTAACTGGTGCTTGATATCATGGATATTGCCACTGGGACAGAGTTGATGTCCGATTTGGTTAACACATGTTGTATCACAGACGGATCTGTGGGCCGTGTTCGCCACGAGAGTACCTCAGCATCAAGCAGGCAGTTCAGTTCATAGAGATACGTGTCACGTGCGGACGAGCGTTATCGTGTTGAAAAATGGCATCACAATACTGACGCACTAGAGGTAACACTTGAGGATGCAGGATGTCCGTTACGTACCGTTGTGCCGTCATCCGTGATCTGAAACACCCAATGGCTCCCTACACCACGTTACCAGAAGGCGACACTGCTGTGCCGCTCCCAAATATTGGAGCAATGGTACCTCTCCCTAGGTCACCACCGTACCCACCTATGGTGTCACACGAGGAAGTGTAGAATTCCGATATATCGACGAACACACTAGGCCGCTATTCACAAGCAGTCCATATCTTCTGGTCACGATACCGCTCCAAAAGCAACTGTTTGTGTTGTAGTGTTAAACTTACCTACTGTGGTTGCTGTTAGTCCCCAACAAATAGTACTGAATTGCAGAGAACGTTGCAGGGAATCCATTACTTGTTCTCAGGTGGTAGGCACAGACGTGAAGTGGTTGCCATGTGCTTGGTACAAAATACAGCGATCCTTCCTTACGGTCAGACAGGCACCTTGACAACAAGCATGCATGCCCTCACGTTTCCATGAAGTCCATCATTAGGCCACTGTCACATCTGAATGTCCCACAAATGTGGATATTGCACTTTCGAACAGGCAGTCACATCGAGACCTCTATTGGTCTCCTGTACTCACTGATTGCTGCTGATAATGCTGTCTCACATGATTATGCGGCATCTCCGTGTCTTTCACAGTGATAACTCAATATCCGAGGCTCTTCATACCCTCTCTACAGTCCAACTGATCTGGTAACAATACTGAACATGAACAGTGCCAATACTTTCTAATAGCTGTACTGTCTCTCAGCAGATTTGCAACTCTTGTTCATTACATAACCTCCAATTGTATGTACGTGTACAAATTTACTTTGACATCCAATCATGTCTTATGTGTGCTTCACTGTTTTCTTCAGGCAATACAACTGTCGTGAATGACTTCGTACTAGGTGGTAAGGATAGATGTGCTAGAGAGTGGTATGGCAATTGTCACCATAAGAAAGCAGGACAGGGGCAGAAATGATTAGCGGACAAGTTAACACAACAAAAACCGAAGATTTACTTAACTTGTGTTTCTTCAGGCATATACAATACTCATTACAAATAATACAACAAGAAATAAGTCCAGCTCGTACAGTAGCAGGTGGGATGATGCTCACTGCACTAAGCACAAATGATGCTGTTGTAGCGATGAGGCCTCAAGCGCAAGAGGGGCTGAGCGGCAGTCGTCCTATATTGCGGCAGCAGAAGGCGCTCGTAGTCCAGAACCACTGGAAGTGTGGCTCAGCATGTGGGCACCATTGGCTCTGCCCCATATCATGCAGCCACTATCGGCGTCACATGGAAACTTGCAGTTCCACTGACCATAACGCCCGTGGGGTACTATCAATATGTGATACCAAAGTAACTGACATTGTTTCTGTTGCGTTGTACACTGTATTTATTGTATCATAATTTTTAGCAGCCTGCGTACAAGAATTTATTACGTAATCTTTTATTTTCGGGGGAAGTCCACAGTAATTCTGTCATTTGGATTGTTGTAGCGTTGTGATAATGCATTGAATATGCGGGGCATACAGGAGGTTCAAATGGCTCTGAGCACTATGGGACTTAACATCTATGGTCATCAGTCCCCTAGAACTTAGAACTACTTAAACCTAACTAACCTAAGGACATCACACACATCCATGCCCGAGGCAGGATTCGAACCTGCTACCGTAGCAGCCGCGCGGATCCGGGCTGAGCGCCTAGAACCGCTAGACCACCGCGGCCGGCTCATACAGGAGGATGCTGTAGGTTATCTTCAGACAGATTCCCAACAATTAGTGATAAAATGATATTTATTAAATAAGAGTAAAGGCCGAACTTAAAATGATGCTTCTTCTTGTGAAATGTCCAGCACAATTAGACGTTTGAAAGTCGTCTAAAGTATTAACATCCTGGCTCTGTGCCTCTGAGTGATGCGTACGTAGAGTCCAGAGCTGGCCTACGATTCCTACGGGGTCAAAAGTCCCGAACACTGCAGCCTGTAGACTCGGCGGTAACTGGAGACTGTACACTACTCGGCACACTGAAGAGAACTGTCCGCCGTAGCTCAGTAAACCGGTATTTAACAAGGCATCCACCAATTGCTATCCGCAGATGTGATGCCCACGTGTTGGCAGCTGCATTCCCTGGTGGACCTCGATGTAGTTCTACTGCCCATACAGTTGCTGCACTTGGAACACGCCCGGGGGTACAAATAGGTGGGGCACGTTCTTAAACTGGCTTGTCGCTTCTGCTTTTCTTGACTGTGCGACTGATTGTTTATAATGCGGAAACGGGATGATCGAACGCACGTCCTCACGCTCGATACAAGACTTGACTGCACTCTTTTGTGGTAACTAATTTTTTTTTTGATTACTTTAGTTTATTCTGGGAGAGCGAACACGGCGCGGATGATTGATACTGTACGGTACGACACGTAGCGGGAGGATACACAAATATGTTATCAGCAGCACTGCTCATTTTTAAATTACTTATTGACGCACTTTCCTCTAAATCATTGGCTTATTTTATCACTTTACTGTAATAGCAATTGTAGCAACACTTCAACTTCCATACTAACAATGCCTCTCACATGCAGAGCTACCCACAACACAACATAACTGTTTCGTGTCCGTGCTCGACTCTACAGACGCTGCTGCCCGCAAAGATACTCCAAAACTAAGCCAGCGATATGAGAATACGCTTAAACACTGTTTCGAGTGCACTTTATCGATTATGGAGCGGTACTCTCGGGAGTCATGAGTGCCGTCACCACAGAACGTGCTTACAAAAATTGTAGTCGCACATGATATTTCAGAAGTGAATTAGAGCAAGTTTTGTTTACTTTGATCTCCTATTAGCTTTAAGTGCCGTGTACTTTCCTTTGCTTTCTGCGTTTCTTCTGTACAGTTGTAGAAGCTAGAAGTAACTCATATGATATCCCACGCCACCTTGAATGATTTTCCTACCGTGCCCCTTTTCAGAAATTCAGGTCTACTAATGCAAACTTTGTACTTGCCTTATGTATGAATGTGTGTGTGTGTGTGTGTGTGTGTGTGTGTGTGTGCAGAAATGTATGAATTCCGCGCGCGCGCTTACGTACGCTTTCCCGTTTCTCCTGTGCCATGATATACCTTTTTCTCAAGTAATTATTACCCTTATTTACTTACGTTTATAGGAACTCCAATAAGAGTACGTAAAAAAGTTTGCTAAAGCCGTAAACGTGTTTCCGTAGCTGGAACAAATTAAGATCCTCCGTACCTTTATTAACAGGTAGCGTTCTATTACTGGCTGCTCCCTCGTTCCGTTCCTGTTCAAAGATGAAAAAGCAGCCTCTACAGCGGGTAGAACTGGCGCCAGCTGGCGGCACGGCGTTTCGGACGGCGCTTCGCTACGCACCAACACAAATTATTCCTTCACGCGTCGCTGCTCGTGCATGCCGGGCTAAACGCGATGGCCGGGGTGGCGTGTGGCGGCTGAAGGCGCTCTCTGCCACGTGCCCGGCGCGGCCGCTGTGAACAGCCCAGCAGCCGGGCTCCGCCAGCCATCGTCGCACGCGGCGCGAGTTATTTACGCTGGGCGCCCCGAAACGTGACAAACGTGCTCGTTAAGGGAGGCGGCTTGTTACCCGCTGCCTGGCAACGGCGAACACTGTACGCGTCTAAAAGGGGTGCACCGTGTGTCCCTCGAGGCGGCTTTCTCCTCGGCGGGGATTAAAGGCCTGTGTGGGAGCTATTGCCGTGTTCAGGCAGCAACCTATCGGCTTCTTGAATATATATATTCATCCGGACACAAAGGAACTGCGGTCTACTTGGAACTCCAAAAGCACCTCTACATACCTATTGAATCTTCTTCTCGGAAATTTCTCTTGTGCTGCACGCATGTTACAAGTTATATTCTGTTTTAGGCCTCCACAACTTTTAGAGTGAATATTGGTAGTAATAATAAATTCGTGATGTCCATTGTACATGATGGACTGCAGTTTAGATCTGTATAGGCAGTTTATGTGGACATAGAATTAAATCAGTCCCTTTTTCAATTTCATACGATTTGTCGTGTGCCGGCCGGAGTGGCCGCGCGGTTCTGGGCGCTACAGTCTGGAACCGAGCGACCGCTACGGTCGCAGGTTCGAATCCTGTCTCGGGCATGGATGTGTGTGATGTCCTTAGGTTAGTTAGGTTTAATTAGTTCTAAGTTCTAGGCGACTGATGACCTCAGAAGTTAAGTCGCATAGTGCTCAGAGCCATTTGAACCATTTGAACCACTTGTCGTGCCATCAACTAGTTTTCGAGCCACTGGAGCATCGTCGTCTGATGGTGGTGACACCGAGACAATTTCCGGCTGGACACTGGGGTCCACCTCCTTTTGATGATGAGTCTGCAGTGACTCGAAAGCTAGTTAATGGTAGAATAAATCGCACCAAATTCAAAAGGTTACTAGCGGCACGTTGTACCCAAATAACACGCCAAGCAATAATAACTGATAATTTTAACATATTAAAAGAATCTTCCGTCGAGTCTTGGTAGAACAACATTATAATAAATGAAAAGCACCAGTTTGCTTTTGTTCTACAACATTACTTTTATTGTAAACCGGTTTTCGGCTTACAAGGCCATCTTCAGACATTTACTGTAAATGTCTGAAGATGGCCTTGTAAGCCGAAAACCGGTTTACAATAAAAGTAATATTGTAGTACAAAAGCAAACTGGTGCTTTTCATTTATGATAATTTTAACCATTCACTGCGCTGCTTTGCAGATGTGCAAAGCAACGTTTCAACTCTCTTTTCGCCGTTGTTCTTGAAGTTTAACGCTTGAAACTGCTTTGCTGATGTGCTATGTTGTATTATGACGGTAACTGATAAGATACTGCCACTAGAATGCGCTACTGAGTGTATGACGCGACAATGTGTGATGCTGTGAGTAGCATTGTAAGTCAGGCTGACATTGCTCTCTGTCGGCGGTTATTGTTAGTAGTTGAGTGGAAGAACACGTGAATGCAAAAAAGTTGTAGTGCTTCTAAAACCTTTGGAGAGTATTCTGCTCCGTTCATCTTGTATTTTTGCTAATAAAGTTTCCCACAGTTCTGCATAAATGCAAATTGATTAAAATTTTTTTTTCAGAATTAAAAAATCATATTTTTTTCAGCATTTTTCCTGACATCCTTGAACAATTTTAAATACAATATATATATATATATATATATATATATATATATATATATTTTAATTTCTAAAAAAAGTGTGTAATGAAGGGTTAAATGCGAACATTTTTAGGTTAGGCTTTACCGTGACTGTTACTGATATCGAATGAAACAGAAAGCTTACATTTACCAGTCACTCTTAATTTATATCCTCAATACGTGTCGAAGGTCCAAACCTCGATCATCAGGTGGATTTACATGTGTTACTATGAAGTATGTGTTTTTGTTGTCATACGATTTGTGGATAACTTGTAGCACTGTTTCCATTTGTTACAGGCTCCTTTCCCTCTCGTGACACATGACATGGAGGCTGTGACCATTGGAGACAGTGCCACAAGCTACGCGAAAGCCGTATCACAACACGCACATGTAAATCCACTTAGAGGTTTAGACCATCGAAACTTGTTGTGGATAGAGATAAACAGTAACTGGTAACAGTAAGCTTATTGTTTCATTCGATAAATGATATTGGTGTAAAAGGCAGATTGGACCTACTGCTTACTTACTCATACTCACTAGACAAAGAAACAAAATTGTGAAAAACTTAACTTTTTCGATACAAAAGGGTTTAGCTTTCTATGTAATTCATTCAGCCCACAGAATTTTTAAGATTTCGTCTCTGAAGTCGATTGTGAACGGTTCCCAAATGCCCGTCTGTGACTGTCACCCTCTTCACTGTACAATATGTTTTACAGCTATTCGTAGAATAGGGAAAGCCGCGCAGGATTAGCCGAGCGGTCTCAGACGCTGCAGTCATGGACTATGCAGCTGATCCCGGCAGAGGTTCGAACCCTCCCTCGGGCATGGGTGTGTGTGTGTGTGTGTGTGTGTGTGTGTGTGTGTGTGTGTGTGTGTGTGTTTGCCCGTAGGGTAATTTAGGTTAAGTAGTGTGTAAGCTTAGGGACTGATGACCTTAGTAGTTAAGTCCCATAAGATATCACACACATCTGAACATTTTTTAGAATAGGGAAAAGGAAGCTGCTGCATCATTTGGTGAGCTAGGTGGATTTCCAACGAATGAGATTTTCCCTCTGCCAGGAAGGATTTCTAACGATTTGTATTTCAAATCGTCTCTTTCCTTATTACCAAAGAATTTTTGTGGGTGCATACAAGATCCACTTCAAAGAGAAGTTATTTATTATGGAATAAAATAGAAATGACCTCAGACTACAGATAAAGGCACTTCATTGCATCGTACGATGAACGATGTGGAGGCTGCTAGCCCTAGCATCACCTGTACCTCGTTTCGATATGCGATATATTCATCTGAAAACCATATTTTACTGAAATGAGCTGTCCTTTTGTCAGGTTATGGCTGAGCCTTCGAGATACTTGGGGGGATGGCAAAATTATCCACATTGGTTGGACCGCCTGATAGTCGGATCGCTCCCCATGGAATCAAGTGTACTTAATGGAAAACGTGTCGTGCAACGGATAACTAACAAAGGACCGGGGCCGCCCTAGCAAACATAAGCGATGGTTGCTGTAATTCACAGAAGATAACTAACAGAGTGTTCACCTATCAATGAAATGAACCTTGGGTCTTCATTAATCCCTGTTTATTATGAAATTCTCTGTTGTTATACATGAATAACAAATTACTACAGGATAAATTAGACTGTAAGCACTACAGACTACAAGAAAAACTATTAGTTGTTACCGTGGCTCCGTACAAATATAGCGCATGAATGTCTTAGCAAATATTGGATAATTCGGCTGAACGGGACAAAACTGTAATCTGCACACACATTTTAGGAAGATATTTCGACGGTGATCGCGCTGTACTGTCTTACTTGCCAGTACAGTGAAAGAACAGTATAACTATCAATTTCGAATGAGTCCTAATGAGCCTCTAAGTTCTCGTGGAAGTATTGTATTCTGAAGAAAGAACATACTTTAGCAACAACCAGCAGTCTTCTTCAAAGGGCTATTTCATGGATAGGTTTTATTTTACATTTTAGCATATAAAAGAGTTCGAGTTAGACATAAGCAAATAAATCATCAGCTGATGGACCAAAAGCGTAAACGGGTAGTGATATGTCCATATAGACAGTAAAAGTAATTTGAAGTACTGAGGCTACGTTCTCCGGTGGGACCACAAACATAAAGCTACATTTTCATCACACACATGAGCAAACCTATATAACTCATAACGCTTAGGTTGAGAGTTGATACTGACATCGTAACAATATTATTTTTGATAAGATATGACTATAGCTCTGTCCCTCTAAGATCGTGGTAAATCCGTGTCTTTTACTTTTATAATGAAAAATAATGAGTTGTGATAGGATGTTTCTAACAGGCAGCTGCCAGAGGAGCGCAGTTACATGTTGACGGTGAGAAATTTGCGTGTATAGACGGTACGAACTTATTTAGCCTTTTTTAATAAAAATAGAACATCTGCAGCTGTCCTCTAAATGCTAATTATTATGTTGCTACCAATTTCGGTGATTCAGTACACCATTTTCAAGCCTTAGCTGAAACTGGTATGTATATAATAAATAACATCGAAAAGACTCCTGTATATGTTCTATTTTATTGCATAAGCGAACGGCCAAAGTCCCTCAAATCTTCTATGGGAAGAATTGAAATACAGAAACACTTATCCGTCTCCACTGTGCACGCATGTTGCCCTAGCAGTCGGCGGCTGATTTTCGTGAAGAGCCAAGGGAAACCACCAGCAGGCGCTCTGCCGCCGTTCATCACCTCAGACAACCAGAACTAATCCCCGCCTCTGAGCCCAATCTGTCACGGATAACGGTGCCGTATCCCAGCCCGTTTCAATCAACCGGTAGTTGCTGCTACTTGTTGCACGTAGCCTCCTATGGCTTTGAGCATCCGCAGTGATCAGTTTCATCAGTGCATCTCATAAATAGAAATTTCTAAACGTTTATGTGGCACACGCTTCTTAAAAGGACCATTCGTTCTTAAGTAGTCGGCATTAACCATGATTTACGATATACCTACATGCTTAACAACTTCGACACATTCATGGTTCTCATGCACAATTAAACTAATACCGTACAAGTATCAACTGAGTGAACTTGATGTAACTGGTCAAGTTATAACAATGTCCTCTTATAACAGAGAAGTGACTCGTACTACCATGAACTATGAGCCTTCCTTAGCATTGTCATACACCATAAAAATTAACTCATACAATTAATACTTTAATTATATAAGACTCACTCTTTGTTTTCTTAATATAACACTTGTAACTGAAGTTGGAACGTGAAGAATAATAATTAAGATTTTGAATATATTACTGATAATTCGCCCCGCATACCGAAACATAGACACTGCTAGGCGGAATAAAATCCTTACACTCCAATAATTACTTGGTTAGTGCTTGCAGCAATAATACTTAGTGCAAATTACCTTTTTCCGAACGTGTCGTCTCTGTACAAAAACTTCCCAGAGTCATTTTCTTTCCACAATTGCTCATCCAGGATCCTCACATAAAATTAGTTTTCTGTACGGTTCGTCCACCACGGAAACACTTCACCCAGAGACGACTCAACACCCTCACTCCCTCTCTACAGCCGACTCACTCATTCTCTCGTTCTCTGCTAATAATACAACCTCAGGTAGCCAAAGAATACGCACCACTCATGTTCCCAGGCATTCAATGATGCTCATAATGGCAAACGTTTCAAATAAACTGCAATTTCTCATGATACGAGGGGCGTTCAGTAAGAAATGCAACACATATTTTTATCGGCCTGTTTCGGTTGAAAAAAAAAAAAAAGCTGATGGCGCTATACGTAGCCTTGAAAGTGATGTCTCTGACTGCGATGTGTGTCAAGCAGAGAGCTGTCATTCAGTTTCCTTTGGCCGTAAGCCAAAGTGTCCCAGATATTCGCAGGCGCTTGGAGAATGTCTATGGAGACCTGTCAGTGAACAAAAACACGGCGAATCGTTGGATTAGAAGTCTCTCATCATCGCATCAAGGTCGAGCAAACCTATCCGATCTACCGTGTGCTGACGGGCGACACACAGCTGTGACTCCTAGAACTTTTCAATATGAAGACACTCTCGTTCGAGGTGATCGAAGGATCACAATCAAATACCTCGCTGCTCAACTAGGCCTCTCTGTTGGTAGTGCTGATACATTCGCCCATCACTTTTGTTACTCAAATGTCTGTGCTCACAGGCTTCCTCGCCACAGAAGACTGTAAAGAGCAAGATCAGCCTATTGTGACAATTTTTTGTCGAACATCACTGCAGGCCATAGCACGGCTTGATCACTTCAAAATGGAAACAAAACGGCAGTTCAGTTCATAGATTGTTCCATACCACCTCTACCCCGAAGAAAAGAGTTCAAAGCCGCACCCTCAGGTGGTAAGTCATGGCGACGGGCTTCCGTCATTCTGAAGGGGTTATTCTGTTTGAAGTCCTCCCTCAGCGTGCAACGATTAACTCTGCAGTGTATTATGCTATCCTCGGGAAAATGAAACGACCTCAACGTGTTTGTCGCCAAAAAATTGAAACGAACTTCTCCTTCTCCATGGCTGCATCAGGCCTCACACAGGTTTGCGCAACCGAGAGGATCTCACAAAACTTCGATGGACTGTTCTTTCTCATCCGCCCTACAGCCCAGATTCCGCACCTTCCGACTTCCATCTGTCTGGGCCAATGAAGGACGTAGTCCTCTGTAAGCAGTACGCGGATAACGGCTTCGTTGGCTCCGACGTCGACCAGT
This sequence comes from Schistocerca nitens, assembly GCF_023898315.1. Taxonomy (NCBI): domain Eukaryota; kingdom Metazoa; phylum Arthropoda; class Insecta; order Orthoptera; family Acrididae; genus Schistocerca; species Schistocerca nitens. The sequence continues at coordinate 439,113,685 of NC_064617.1, read as the reverse complement.
AGAGTAGTACAATGAGGGGTTACAGGCCCTACCGGAGATATGGCGGATGGCAGTCGCGTTGAACGGACATTATATTGAAAAATAGCGTTATGGAACCAAGAGAGTGGGGAATAATAGTTGTTGGAATCCTGAATAAGACCAACCTACTTTCAGAAAATAATGTGTTGCATTACTTAGAAGATTTAAAATGCGGTGGACTTACTCTTTTTCTTTTCTAATGAAATTTAACTGAAGGTCTGGGTGAAGAATAATAAATGGCTCTGAGCACTATGGGACTTAACATCTGAGGTCTTTAGTTCCCTAGAACTTAGAACTACTTAAACCTAACAAACCTAAGGACATCACACACATCCATGCCCGAGGCAATATTCGAACCTGCGACCGTAGCGGTCGCGCGGTTCCAGACTGAAGCGCCTAGAACCGCTCGTCCACAGCGGCCGGCGAAGAATAATAATTTAGATTATGAACACACAACTGATAATTCGACCTGGATACCAAAACGTAAATATTGTTAAGCTCAATGAAAACCATACACAACAAAAATTATTTGGCTATTGCTTGCAGCAAATAATACCTTTTTTCCGAAGTGTCGCCTCTATAAAATCATCTCAGAATTGTCCTCTATCCTCAATTACAAATCAGGGAGCATGAACAAATTCATTTTCTGTACGGCACGTCCACCATAAAAGCTCCTCACTCAACGACGATTGAGCTCTCCCCCCTCTCTCTTTCTCCATCTCTTTCTCTCTACATCTGACTCACTCATTCATTCGTGCTCTGCTAATAATACAACATCCGGTAGCCAAAGAATATGTGTCACTCTTGTGTTCAGGCCGGCAAATATGCACGCAGTGGCCAACGCAACACATTTTTTTCTGAAAGCAAGTCGGTTTTATTCAGGACTCCACTACACCATATTATTTAGCACTCTTTTGTCTACAAAACCCTATTTTGAACATAATCTCCGCCTTATGCCACCTGACTGGGAGGCCTGCAGTTCCGCGTGGTACCACGCTACTGGTTGATGACGAAGACAACATCTTGCTGCATCAATTAAATCCCCATCATCCATGTACTGCTTCCCGTGGAGTGTGTGCTTCATTGGGCCAGGGTACGAAATGAGGGAGGACATCAGACAGAGGAACCCCTTGTTGTCCTTCAAAACCGTCAACATGACTTTACTGGTTGACAGTGTGGCTTTGAACTTTTCCTTCGGAGAAGATGTGGTATGGCGCCACTCCATCGATTGCCGCTTTGTCTCTGCTTCGAAGTGATCAGTAAATATTTCCTCGCCCGTGGCAATGGTCGACAAAAAATTGTTGCCATCAACCTTGTAAAGAACAATCAATTTGGCACAGATTGTCCTTCGTTGCCCTTTATAATCTCCTGCTATTCGGTGATGTATCCAGCGGATACGCATCTTTGCGTACCCCAACTGGTCGATGAGTGCGTCAGCACTACCAACAGAGACGTCCAGTTGATCAGCGAGGTGTTTGATTGCGATCCGTCGAGCACGTTCCAAGATTGGAGGAGTCACAGCTGCGTGCGGCTGGCCAGCACGTGGGCGATCGTGCAGGTTGGTGTGACCTTGATGCGATGATGACAGACGCCCCGCCACAAGACTCGCCGTTCTCTTGTTCTGTGAAAGGTCCCACGTTCCACAAGAGCCTATGAATATCTGCGATGCCCTGGTTTACGAGTACGTCCGAAGGAAACTTAATGACAGCTCTCTGCTTGGAACGTATCTCCGTTAAAGATTCCATTTGCAAGGCTACCTACGACGCCGTCACCTAGCGGAACATCATGAAACTACGAGGGCTGAAGCGGGAACACTCCTCTTTGCCCACAACAAGTTCCTTGATTTTTTCAACCGAAACTGGTCGAGAACAAACCGTGTTGCATTCATTATTTAATGCCCCGGTATGGGGGCTGTCACCTCTCGTAGCGCCAGCAGATCTAACCCTGCTGACTGTATCGAGCTGAGGTGAGCTTGATGGCAGACTAGGCAACCAGTGCCAGAGGAATGTCTGGTGAGTGGCGGCATGACAGACTCTCAGAAACCCGTGACGAGACGTTCTCAGTGTGTACCACATCTCGAGAATATGCTGGTCATGAGCAAGAGCTGAACGACTTCCATACCGATATAGGTCAGAACATCAAGGGCAACATGCCGCCTTGCGTTATCTTGTTGAAAGATAATATCACAGTGCCAATGAAGATAGGGAATATCAACTGGTCTTAAGACGTCAGAAATGTTACGGCTAATGTGCAAAGCGGTAATCGTTTTGTGTACACAACGGCACGTCGCACCATCACGTCATATTTTTGGTCCTACGACGATTTTGAACGCAATCTGGTAGCCTCCATACAGGGGCTTGTCTACTGCGATACTGAAATGAGAACTTGGACTTTCGAATGAATAACGGTAATCTTCCTTCTCCCTTCGAACGAAAAACTGGCTGCTTAATCTTTCCTTATATACAGAGTGTAGATTGCGTCTTTTCTACCTGCTTTCTGTTGTCGCGATGGCACGTTTATTAACTATATAAGTAGGATTTAGTAGGCCAACACTTAATGTCAGTTTGACGTTTTTTGCATCCTACCTTCATGGTGTTGCTTAAAAAGACTGATTATATTTAAATGTCTCTCCAACTTCCAAATTATTCATGAATGACAACTGGTTCACATGTACAAGGCTAAGGGAAGGAGCAGCATACTGTTACTGTTTCAAGACGTGCATGTTGAGATGAAGATTTGCGGTAAGTACCAAAGATAAGATTTCCGGCCAGGTTCATTGGACTAATACGCCACAAATTATGAACACCGGACACACTTCGTTAAAGATTTGAAATGGCTTCTCAGAGAAGGAGTATTTGCGGCATAGGTCTAGTTTCTGACAAGCAGACAACGCAGTAGCATTCTGAGTCAAATTCCGGATTTCACTGTGGCGTCTCCTGGATATATTGGAGATATGTCTAATGGAGACATTGATAAGTCTGTCTTGGCTTATTTCGAAAACAATAAGCTACGCGCCGGCTACGGATTTTACTGACTACCCCATCCCATCATCTTGTAAAGATACTCGTCACAATAACCGAGAACACCCACTTAAACATCGTGAAAACACAGTATTTCGATATTGCGTCCAGTAGAAAGGGTTTGGATACTATCCAAATAAAAAGTACCAGACGAATTACAGTGAATGTGCAATACAAGGTAAAACTTAGATAATGGTCAGTCTTTTTATAAGAAAGAAACGTGTTTCTTTCAGATAAGATAATTTACGTGACCCTGATTAATCAGAAGAGACAGAGGGAAATTATTCCAAGATAATTACGTGGCGTTAATTGTAAATACAAGGTGTATTACGTCAAACCTCGCTGTTAAATTACTTCATACAGTAAATTGACGAAAAAACAAATAAAACTGAATGCATCAACAACTGAATATTTTATTATTGTGACGTAGGAAAAATGGAAATAGCACCAGTAATTAAATTTTTATTTAGTGCTGTTCGTCAATTCACAATGCCATTTATTGTTTTTGAAATTCGCGTCAATTGTCAGATTTGAGTTCGGAGAACGTGAATGCGTTGTAGATACAGTGCTGTATAAATGTTATCTGTATGCAGACATGTAATGTAACAGCGTCATGCGCCAATAACGCCATGTTTTTCGCCAGACATTTTTCATCTCATGTTTTACGCCCTGTTGGGAAACGTGCTGCAGCAGTTCGCTGAGCTTTTAAGACTCACTATATCTGTCCTCTTTTCAGTGCTCTAAAGCTTACTATGTCGTAATCGTAATGTCCATGATGTTCCTCTGCTTCGTATTACTTTAAGGAGTGTCGAAATGAAAAGATACGAAATGAAAGTAACAACTAAACCGCGGATATCTGCATGTGCCTCTTTGGCATAACGAAGTGAGACATCCACAGACGTGAAGCACGCGGCGACACCATCGTTTAAGAAATTCAAAGCTGCGCCCCCGGCAAGTAAGGTGACGCTCACATTATTCTTCAACGTCTAAGGTCCGATACTCTTAGAATTCCTCGAGCACGGTAAAACCATTAACAGTGGCGTGTATTGTGAGACACTTCGTAGGCTGTGCAGTCAACGAAGAGCAAACGGCCCGAACTGCTCACGGAGAGAGTGATTGTACCCCACGATAACGCGCGTCCACACGTCTCCAAGATCACACGAAGTGTAATGGTCAAGCTCAAGTGGCGGCAGCTTGCGCATCCGCTCTACGCTCTGACATGTTGCCGTGCGACTTCCATGTATTTGGTCTGCTCGAAGGCATCTCAATGGGAAGCGCTTTAACTCTGACAACAAATTGATGGACACAGTCGAGGACTGGCTCGTCTCACAGCCACAGGGATTACGGCAACAGGCAACTCTTAGAGTCGTGAAACTGTGCGATAGTTACTCTCGAGCCTCTTTTGATTAATTTTGAATAAACACATCAATTATAACCCTAGCGCTGTTTCATACTTTTTCTCCCAAACACCCCTCATACATCTCAAATCACACTTGCCAAAAATAACATGTATCAGGTTTTCGAAACAAAATTTCGATAACCAGAAATGTCCTCAATTTAGATAATTGTAAATGCGATTGTATATCATCTACGCTTCCCCCCACACCTCATTCACTTTGCTTTATTCATGTTGCCTTTAACTTTCATGAATGTTATATTTACATCACCCTACGCATTTCAGACAGCCGTTATCTTTTGCTTCATTGTACATAGATTTATTATACACTACATTTTATGAAGTATGGTGAGTTGCAATTCTGCTCGCAATGTTAGCAGAAATTGACAGTGCCATGCGACCTTAACAAAAAACGAACCATATTTCTTCGTAAGCTGCACCACTCATCAATTAAAAATAAGAGGGCAGATAACGTGACAACAAATGGATTGTCACAGCTCGATAGGAGAATAGCAAATGAAATGCAATATAATCAAATATCTGACTGGCTGCTGTATTACTACTGTTTACACCAGGATATTGATATACTTTTCGGTAACGATTGGTTTTGTAAAGAGAAGAGTTATTTATTTCTTTCAACTTCCTGAAATTTTTTTGACTGTATTGCAAGTGGTATAAAGGAAGAGAAATGCACATATTACGCTCCCCCTGATGCAAGGCGTACTGAAAAGTAATGCCTCCGTATTTTTTATGTAAAAACTATTAAGGCTTTTTAAATAAAGGAGGTGTTATTAACATTGGACATCTTTATTCTTCATGTCTGCATATTTATGTCTCAAAATAGTCACCATGGCGAAAAACATATTTCTCCCAACCACATACCATTTTGTTGATACCTCACTGTAGAAAGTTTGACTTTTTCGGGGAAGCCATAACCTCTCTTACGCTAGCAACACTTAATCACTATTAAAATGGAATCCTCGAAGGTGTTCTTTAAATTCAGTAAAAAGAGAAAGTCTGATTCTGCCAAGTCGGGACTGTATGGAGGACGATTGATGACAGTGAAACCAAGGCCTAGGATTGTTCCAGACGTTGCAGCGCTCGTGTGTGGTCTGGAATTGTCGTGCTGAAACAGTGGGTGCCACACATGTGGACGAACTCTTCGAATTCGAAACTCGATTACAGCACGCTGTTTCTCACGCACCTGCTTTGTTACGTTGCACGTCGCCATGTTATACACAACAATTCGGATCCCTCTGCGGGAAGAGGGTTGCAAATATGCAGACGTAAAGATGTAGAATGTTAAAAATGTTTGTTTTATTCAAAAAATACGATTTTTCACCTAAGAAATTCTGAAACATTACTTTCCAGCACGCCCTCGTACACTCGCTGAACGGACATACCTATAATAGCGAACGTAAATCGTAAAATTATTTGTAGCTGGAATAATAGTACCTTCCGAAACCGAGTGCCAGTAATAGCCCCGTATACGTACTCAGAACACAATCTTGTAGATTCCAAATGGGTTCAAATGGCTCTGAGCACTATGGGACAACTGTTGAGGTCATCAGTCCCCTAGAACTTAGAACTACTTAAACCCAACTAACCTAAGGACATCACACACATCCATGCCCGAGGCAGGATTCGAACCTGCGAGCGTAGCGGTCGCGCTGTTCCAGACTGTAACGCCTAGAACCGCTCGGCCACGCCGATCGGCTTCCAAATGAGAAGTGTTAAAAGTCAAAGATTGTTGTAGCAATAGCAGACCAACACAAACTCACTGGAAAAGTGTTAGTCACACCCATAGCAGAACTGACTGGTTGTTTTGGAGATCTGTAGATGGGTTGTATCTGGTACCAGGCTGACACGAGACTCTTCGACGCCAATGCTAGTCACGACTGTGAAGAGTTGTGGATGTGTCACATAGTTGCATTGAATCAGTGAAATCGAGGTAATCGATTGATCACAATCAAACATCTCGTTGTACAACTAGACGTCTCTGTTTATAGTGCTGACACATTCGCCCATCAGCTGGAATGCTCAAAGGTGTGTGCTTGCTGAGCTCCACACTGCTTTACCGAAGACGATAAAGAGCAACGAAGGAACATCTGTGGGAAACTACCGGCGCATTACGGAGCTGAATGAGACAATTTTTTCTCTAACATCGTCACAGGCGATAAAACATGGGTTCATCTGTTCAAACCGGAAACAAAACGGCAATCCATGGACTGGCACCGCACCACCTCTCCTCCAAGGAAAAAGTTCAAAATCGCTATCAGCTGATAAAGTCATGGCGACTGTCTTCTGGGAACCTGGAGGGATTATTCTGTTTGATCTCCTTCTTCATGGTGCAGCGATCAACTCTGTAGTGCACTGTGATGTCCTCAGGAAACTGAAGAGACAACCTGAGCGTGTACGTCGTCACAAGAATGCCAACGAACTACTGCTTTTCCATGACAATGCAAGGCCTCGTTCAAGTCTGCGTTTGCGAGAAGAGCATACAAAACTTCATTGGAATGTTATTCCTCAGCCAAACTACACCTCACATCTCGCAACTTCAGACATCCATCTGTCTGACGCAGTGAATTATGAACGCCGCGGAAAGGAGTACGTGGATGATGGTGATAGTATATCTGCAAGCCAAAAAGACACTGGCATCCGTGTTGACCCGTAGAGCGGCACCATGTGCGCATACAGGCCCTCCCAGTATGGGGTGGCGTAAGGCCGTCGCAACGGACGGAGATTGTGTTGAAAAATAGTGCTTTGTACCCAAAAGCGTAATGTATTTGAATCGAATAAAACCAACGAGCTTCCAGAAACAATGTGTTACGTTACTTATTGAATGCCCCTTATAGTTCGTCGTAGACACGTATTCAGCGTGAATTAACCAAAGAACGATACTGACTTTCAACGGCGAATAATGGTAGAGACACTAAACTTAGGAAATTCCGAATCGGTGGTTTCCCCGTAATCACATGTACTCAGTTCTCCTTTGGTGACGTCGATCGGAAATGGCAACGTCAGGGCACCACTGAACATTATCGTCACTCTTGAATTCTAATGTGTGCTTTGCCAATCAGTTATTAGGGGTTACCTCTTATCAGAATATTTGACGTGTCCATGATCTCTTGATCTTGCTATACCGTGATCATGCGGTACCCAGATATACGGTATGTACAGACCTGGTGAATGTCTCACCAACGCCTTCTACCATATTGTGTTGTCCTGGCGGAAAATTTCGGTGAAAGCAATCTGATTTGTGGTTCATGGAAAGTTGAATGCAATAATTTATAAAAACATTTTAGACAATAGAATGGTTAACATTTTGGAATTAATCCTAGCCTGTCTCAACATGGAATTGTCTTTATCGAATCAGCAAGCAGCTATTTCTAAAGTTTCAGGAAGAATGGCAACATATTTTGCCGTGTATCTCAGATTCTTCGAAGATTCGACAATATGTTAATACGAATAAAGATGCGTACAACTTTTTTTTTTTAGTCATCAGTCTTCGATGCGGCCAGCCACGAATTCCTCCTCTGTGCTAAAGTTTTCATCTCACAGCAGCAACTGCCACCTACGTTCTCAGTTATTTGCTCGATGTATTCCAGTCTCTGTCTTCATCTATAATTTTTATCCTGTACAACTACTAGACCCATAATCTTTTGAATAAATAGCAAAGTTGTCCAAAGCTATCTCATTATTGTATGATTTAAAATAGGTGTGATAGGCATGTGATGTCATTATTTTATTGTAAAATGTCTGTGTTTACAATTCACATTGTACAATGTTCCTCCAGACAGGCATGCATGTCGCCTTAATCACTTAGGCTATGAGCGCAAGACTACCGGACTTATTCAAAACTCTTTATGCCACTTAGTGTTAAATGCTCCTAACGCTCGCGCACACATTGATTTTCGCGATCGAGAGGGACATTCCATGTCCCGTGCATCTCTCGGCAGAGTTCGTATTCATCGTATTTTCTAAAATTTTGAGAATGTAAGCTGATCATATCGATTCAGCTAGAAAGTTATAAGTAGTGGAACACTGTTTAGTAGACTTGAATAACGTTCTCACTGAGTGTGATGCATGCTAAGAAAACTGAAATTTGAATGCTTAAATACATGAATTGTGTTCGCAGTCGTCAGCTGTGTAATGGAATGACGACAATGAAAATTTGTGCCGGACCGGAACTCTATGACGGATATCCCGATTATCGCGAGTGGTTGCCTTACCATTTGGCTATCCGTACGCGACTCACGACCAGACCAAAACTTCCGAATGTCAACTATGTGTCCACGTCCTGTGCTCGTACATTCATTATGTATATTCCCGTACAGTGGAAACATTCTACTTCAAAGTTGCTTGCCCGGTTTTCGGTGGATAAATACGATATTGCAGTGCCTGTGTTATTCCGAATTTCGATGTTAAGTTCCTTCGGACGTAAATGCATGTCAGAATGAACTTTATCTCGGAATTCGGAATAACACAGGCGCTGCAATATCGTATCAGTGCTTACGTTTGCTCTCCAGTGTGGGGTCCTGTACTAGATAGGTTCGATGGTGGAAACGGAGAATATCCAAAGAAGAGCAGCGTGTTTCGTTACAGGGGCATTTACAAAGGACTAAAGCGTCACGGAGAGCTCATCCACCACCAGTGACAGAATGTACAAGACAGGCGTTGTGCGTCACGGTTTGATTTACGTTAGAATTACGTGTAAGTAGTTTCCTAGAAGAATCAATATCTAAGAACTCGTTATGATAGTGGTTTTAATGGTTTAAGCGTTCTGCATAGTCTGCCCCTACTTGAGTACAACGGACATAACGTTCATACAGTCATGTTAAACTATCCGAAAAGTCCTTGTTTAGGATGTGGTTCATCTTGAGCCTCAGATTGACTTGAATGTCGATTATGTCGTCAAAGTGTTTCCCCTTCATGTGAATTTCTGCACTTTGTCCTTTTTTGGTTGGATCGTACTGATAACAGCAAGTGTCTGCACTAGTGATAATTTTTTATGAAAAAAATTGCACTTAAATCAAATCGGGACAGGGGTCCAGGCGTCGTTGTCCCGTTCGGGAGGCAAGGTGTGTGGCTTGAAGGTTGCGTACACTTTTCCCTTCTTCAAAACATTCTGGAGAATGTATTGAACACTTGATTAAGAGATGTTGCTTCATTGCGATTTTATTTGTGACACAATGTTGGCACACTACGGCCGTACTACAGTGCCTACCCGCAGCTGACAGATCGAATGCACATTTGCTGTTTACAATTGTTAGCACAAGCCACCACCGTAGTTACTGTACTGACGTCGTTTGTACACCAGGAATTAAAATCAGCCTCGGAACTTTTTGGGCATATGATATATGTCCCGCAAAAAGAGCGTGAAGGTAAAGTTACAAAGATTCTAATTCACACAGATACATTTACATTTAAATTTACTCTTATTGACGGGCCATCAACTAGATAACTAAATGGATCGTTTCTGACGTTACGTTTTTGTAATTTGTTTTTTTATAGATTCATAAAATGGCATATGCATATCACATTAACAAACGAGTAAAAGATAAAAATAATGTTCTGTGCAGAAATGGGAACTATTTAACTTAAGGTTATTTGATCAGGTAGGAAAAAAGAAAAAATGGAATAGAATGTGAACTTCAATTCCGAACGCAAGGGCCTCGGTCGTACTCATTGGGCAGTGTGCAATGCTGATTGCTAGGATTGTAATTCACTTAATTGACTGGCTAGAGGGAACCATTTACGAATTACATGGAGTAGCTACCTTAAGCTTGTCTACTATACTATTGTATTCCATTCTAATTTCTATTCAGCTCTATTGTAATGTAATTTAAGTCCTTCTATTATTCTATAAACAGGGTGACAATGTAGTACATGAAAGAAAAATGTAAATTAATTACAAACTACTGCGTGCACACACTTTATACAACATGTAAACGTCACTACAGATATTCTGATCTAGGTTATGACATGTTCGATATGCCTGCCATCATTGACGATGATGTGGAGCAGATGAATAGCGAAATTCTGCATGACGCACTGAAGTGTCGTAATATTGATGCTGTCCCTGACTTCCTGAATTGCTGTTTTTAGTTCGGCAAGGAATATCGTGCCGCAAATGCGCCAATGTTGCTTACGGACGAACTCATCCAAATGAAAGTGGACTTCGTCGCCAAACTAAACCATACAGGGCATAGTAATTTCCATTATGACCCGCGGCCAACCGTGCAGTTTGAACGTCCTAACGAAAACCGTTCAGAAGTTATGATGATTTTATTTCATGTTGTTCAGTAGTTGTCACCCTGAGTGTGGTTAGTTCATTCCATTCCTATCTCTGTCTGGTTTAACATACCTACTGCAGGCGTATCGTGGCACAGCTGTGACTTCCGTATCTATGAACTAGTTGACATACGTGTTAGATATAGTGGTACTACTTCTACACTGTAGCTATTAGAGTTTCAACATGTCTTTTTAGGGCAAAGTCTGGTATCGTCACAGCTAGTATTACACTACGAGTGTAACTTCATAGTGGCTTCTACTTTCGCGTAGTTAATTGTGAATCTGTTATTAATCTAGTGTTATGTACTCAACATTTTTAACCTGCGCCGCTCATTAAAATTAAAATTTTTCATACTGAATCTGTGTTTTCGGTCCCATGGTTCATGTTCATGTCGGGCGATTACCGGTCTGTTTCGTATGCAAGGTCTTGTGCCTGCGTATTTGTAGTATATTATACGAGATACAGTGTCAGTTGCTCTCTGCAAGTCTTATCATTTGTCTGGTTGGATTCATGGATGTTGCTGTGTGTGAAATTTGTCTGCTCCTCATGTGTAGTGTGAAATGTAAATTCTCAGGGGTGCCTGATTTGCACACTGAGACAGAACAACAATGATCTTAGCCCGTTATTACTGCACCGAAAATGGATTTATTGTGCGGTTTCTCCCTCTGTCATTCTAGTAAAGTCACACAGTACTCTTAAAGTTTACTAGGAGACCCTTACTAGTTCATTATATGACAGAGATTGTTCAGGAATTTACAACCCGGATGACTTGTGTCTTTTGGCCTCGAACGATACGCAATGGAAGATTAAATGCCGTTTATCTCCCTCGCCATATAGTATGTATTAGAGGTTATTTCTCTATACCTATCCTACGCCGAAGTTTCTTAAAGTTCCCATGGTGTGTTATTATTCGCACCATGAGTGAACCGTGGCGGGGTTGCTGGCGTCGCTTTTGGAATTCCTGGCACCACTTGCTCGACCTGTCGTGTGATGTCCCTCTGGTTTATGGCTACTAAGATGTTTGCTCGAGGTTGTTGATGGAGACGAGGCTTGTTGCGGCGTGGCGAATTGGAGAGTCGTGAGGGAACGAGGACGGCGTGAGAGGTCCGCCCAGCGAGTAAGCCGAGTACTTGCGCAGGCGTCTTAGGCACGGAGTCCTGCGAGTGGTTGTTGGGCATACTGGTGGGCCGATTTGAATCCGTGGCTGACTTCGAGTTCCGTCTTCGTGCGTAGCCTGGCCAGCCAGACCTGGGACGTGACACACCGATGACAGAGTTGAAGTCAGTTTCGCTCAGCCGAATTCTGGGTCCCCTTTGGAAGCGGCAAGCTCCAGCTTCGGTTTGTGAACTTCATTTAAGTACTGGATTTTGAAGACTTCATTATTATCACTGTTGGGCTACCTGTTTTCTATTTGTTAATTTTACTTAGCTGAAGCTATTAGCATTGAAGGCCAGGCTGTTTGCTGGTGGGATAATTTTACTTAACTGAAGCTGTTATTAAAGAAGTCCTGCCTGTTTTCTATTCGGTCATTTTACTTAGCTGAAGCTGTTATTATTGGCGGCTTGTTTGCTGATGTTTGGTAATTTTGCTTAACTGAAGCTGTTGTTATTGAAGGCCTGCCTATTTTACATTTGGTAATTGTACTTAACTGCAGCTGTTATTATCGAAGGCCTGCCTTTTCCCTTCTCTTTAAATTAAGAGGTATTTCATAATTTTGGTTGCCTGTTTTATTGCCCTATTATTCAGATCTGATATCTTGTATTGCCTTATATGTTAACTGGGGACCTTGAAACGACGGAGAGGCTCCGTCCCTGCCGCAGCCGCAGTGGTCCACAACCCCACGACGGCTACCGCAGTCCACTTCAACCCTCCGCCGCCCCATACCGAACCCAGGGTTATTGTGAGGTTCGGCCCCCGGTGGACCCCCCAGGGAACGTCTCACACGAGACGAGTGTTATCCCTATGTTTGCGTGGTAGAGTAATGGTGGTGTACGCGTATGTGGAGAACTTGTTTGCGTAGCAATCGCGACATAGTGTAACTGAGGCGGAATAAGGAGAACCAGCCCTCATTCGTCGAGGCAGATGGAAAACCGCCTAAAAACCATCCACAGACTGGCCGGTTCACCGACCTCGACACAAATCCGCCGGGCGGATTCGTTCCGGGGACCAGGCGCTCCTTCCCGCCCGGAAAGCCGTGCGTTAGACCGCACGGCCAACCGGCCGGGCATCTGAAATCTTATTCAATCTGTGTTGAAATTAACTGAAATTGTGATTGGAAAAGGCCTACCTGTGTGAGAGATATTTATGTCAACGGGATAGTAACAGAAAATGACATGTGATAGTGCATGAGCCCTAACCATTCGCCTTACATTCCTTTATCCTTATGAGTAGGTTTCAAAGAGTTTATTCTGTCTCCTGTTCAAGCCCAAGATTGAGGAACTTTTTCTTGAAACAGGGCTTCCAAATCACTTGCCTTCCGTGTTTTTGTATCTTTGTCCAAATTTATAGGCGGTGCCAATCAATCCAGCCGCGTAGTTTTGATCTTATCATCTCCTTATTGACGGTTGATACAGAGGTCGGGTCAAAAGTGGAGTCGTCTTTCCCGTCCTGCCAGAATACCAGCTTGTCTATTACCACTGATTCCTAAGTTACCAAGGATCCATAGAAATGTTGCTTTCTGCTGAGCTCACAAACAGTTCATGGCATTCTTAATTACCTTTGACAATGTTGCATGAGCTGACAAATTTCAGAGCTGCTTCGATATCTGAATGAAAGTAGATGCCGCGATTCTTAAAATACCTACTCAGGTTCTCCTCTCCACATTGTCTGATAACAAGTACTGGATGGTTTCATTTAGGTGCAACTACTCATGGAAGTCTAGTGTGGGCTATAATTGTCATATGGCAACGAAACTTGGTAGATACCCTAATACGTTAACATGGAACCGATTTACTCTGTGAGAAAATTTATTGTCAGTTTTGACCACCAGGCACAAACCTAGCGGTGTACACTGTATGACGGTATGACATCCACGCTGTCATTTGACAATCCGTCACCTGGGTGAACAGTATGGTTATAAATAAGAGAGACCGTGCACAGTTAGTGAAACTGCTTTATGTGAACGGCAGGCCGGCCGTTGTGGCCGAGCCGTTCTAGGCGCTTCAGTCCGGAACTGCGCTGCTGCTACGGTCGCAGGTTCGAATCCTGCCTCGGGCATGGAAGTGTGTGATCTCCTTAGGTTAGTTAGGTTTAACTGGTTCTAAGTCTAGGGGACTGATGATCTCAGATATTGAGTCCCATAGTTCTTAGAGCCATTTGATTTGAACCGCTTGTGAGCAGCTGCTATTAGAATACTGCACTGAGAGAGTATCGTCGACAGAGAGATCTGATGGAGGCCCGAGGTCATTAAATAGTTTAGGGAAGATGATAATGAAATTCAAAAACACAGGTGAGTTTTGTTCACCTGCTAGAGGAGGGCGTCCTATCCCACTGGATGTTACTGACGAGGTTGCCGTCGCAGTAACTGACCATGCAGCACGTGCTCCGTGTAATGCTAGTACTAGTGCAATGTCACGAGTGTTCTCCGTCCCAGTGTCAACAGAACGGAAAGTTCTGCGGACTATTTTACTCTGGTAGCCGTGGAAGATCCGGAAAGTGCAGCAACTGAAACCTCATGATCCGCAGCTACGTTCTGAATTTGCTCTTCGGTTTCTGGCACAGATCGGAGTTGATGAAATGTGGCCGGGCAATATTCTATGGAGTGACAAGGTACATTCTGCAGCGAACACACAGAACTCCCGAATTTGGGGTACTGTTAAAGTTCGTGTGTTTTTTACGAACAGCCATTACATTCACGGTATGTTACTGTATGGTGTGGATTCAAAAACATCTTTATCCTCGGTCAGTTCTTCTTTGAAGAGAATACACTCAAAGCGATTCTCAAGTGTACTGTGACATCTATACATTATCGAGACCTCCTTGTTTGGCACGTGATTGATGCTTTGGAAGACTGCAGCTGTGTGGAAGCCATCGGGCCAATTGGCCAATGAAAAAACTGCTTAATGCAATTTCCAAGAGCGTGTTATATCCTGAGGTTTTCCAGATGCATGTGCCACAGGATCACCCAGAATTCATGTGACTTTTCGCTCAGTGGGTATCTAAAGGCACGCGTTTACCATAGACACTTTCGATCTCTACCTGATCTGAAGGCCATTATACACGAGCACGTTGCTTTGATTCTACCGGAACTGCTGCGAGTAACTGTTCATCACGTCGTTTTACGGATTCACCATCACGTCGACGTCTCTGGTCTCATATTGAGCACAATGTGTAAGCTGGGGCTAATAATAAAATAAGCATTATGCCTTTCTTACGTTTTTGACCTTCTCTGACCACGTCCAGTTCCTAATCCATGACACACATAAAGATTTCTATACGTCTTTCTTGTAGTCACAGTGACAGATTGGTATCTGGTGGCCAAAACAGGAAATATTTCTTTTTTCCAATGTAAATTGAATCCGCATTAACGCATTAAGTTACAGCCCACTTTAATTATAATCACGTGAAATACCGTAGCCTATAAGGTTTCCATTTCACCGATTGAGATTTGGAACTCTAAACGCAAGCAGTCAGTCATGAGCTGATGACTCTCCAGTGTCTTTTCATTTCGGTAAGTTTTTTTATCATTTTCAGCTTCGTTTTGTATCAGCAATGTACGAAGGAGAGAAACAGGGGGCAGCTTCGCAGTCAGCATAGGTGGTGGCACGTAGGTGTCAACGTCGTCGCGGACATCTCGAATATATCTCACGTATTTTTGCGACAGTGGAAACGGGTACGAATCTCCACCCACCGTTATAAGTAATTTCGATGTGTTAGCTATATTTAGTTTGCACTAGTGTACGGCATAGAACGCCAGCGACCACATTTTCCACTGCAAACTTTTCTAAACATGCGCGGTGATGTACTTTTCTTTGAAGTATCACAGTAATCATGTGGGGTAACGAAAGGAAAACAAGTTTATTATCGGACTATGATGTGCGGCTATAAGATGAGGATTTTTATTGATGTGTTGGTGAATGTGCCAACACCTTGTAGATAGAGGAGGCCGAAAATGCACGCTATCTAACGCAGACGGGCGTGAATTCTGGAACAGGATAAGTAGTGAATTCTAATAAGAAAAGTATGCAGCTCCTCTAATACTTAACTTATATTTATCCTTGTTGTGAATACAGCATTCTTGATGAGACATTTCATACGATAACTATCAAACTATGTAAGGCTAATGGCGCCTTGCTAAGTCGTAGCCATTAACTTAGCTGAAGGCTATTCGGTCTCTCGGCAAATGAGAGCAAAGGCTTCGTCCGTATAGTTGCTAGCAACGTCGTCGTACAACTGGGGCGAGTTCTCGTACGTCTCTCGAGACCTGCCGTGTGGTGGCGCTCGGTCTGCGATCACACAGTGGCGACACGCGGGTCCGACATGTACTAATGGACCGCGGCCGATTTAAGCTACCACCTAGCAAGTGTGGTGTCTGGCTGTGATACCACATTTATTTCTTTACCGTACAGTTCCCTCAGAATCAAATGAGCGTAGCAGAGAACACGCTTGAATCCCAAAGCAGCGATTTTTATTTTTTTACGCGCAAAGTAGAAGTTTTACTGAGATACTAACTACAGAGGTGGAGCGATCAGCACCTCCGTGGTCGTGGGTACCCAGAGGGAGGGAGAAGTCTGACACACTGTGCGCGATCCGAAGGCCACTCTTATTACTTCTATGCTCTGTGGTCGTTTCCCCAAGAGAGGATTACGGAGACTTATCAACAATCGTTCATCCCGTGTATCAATCAGACTGGAACAATAAAAGGGAAAAGTGACGTTCACAGAGTACCACCCGTCACACAGAACAAGGTATCTTATTAAGTACAGATATAGCTGTAGATGATATCTTCAAGCAGCCGTTCGGCATTTGTTAATACTAATTACGATACTCGAATAGCGTTAACATCGAGCGTTTTGCACATTAGGGAAACGGAAAAGTGTAGCCGTCTGCTGTTGGTTCAGTTGGTTTGTGAGAGAGAAGAGACAGAAAAATGAGGGAGGGGGAGGATGGTAGCGGCTACAGGAACTCCCAGACAGTGGTGGTGACTGCTGCCCTGTACCTTGGGCAGGCGGCAGGGTGGTGTGGGAGGTGGTGGTGGAGTAGGAGTCGGGGAACCTGAGGGAGGCACAGGCAGAGGCAGAGAGAGGAAGCACGTGCAGAGTCAGACAGTGCAGTATTGGCTGGGTCGAGCTACCAGACGCCACACGCCTCGCGTCGCGGTGGGGAAGCCGACCCGGGCTAATTCCATTACTGGCGCGGCCTGCGGATACGCTGGCTGGAGGGCAAGTCGCGCCGTGGCGGTCCCAGAAAAGCCACGCCGCGGCGCCACTGCCGCCTAACGCGATCATACCGGCAAGTGGAGGGCTGCGACCCAACTGCGAAACTCAGTTACCTCTACACGGCCCGGCGATTGTTGGGCAGTTGTTGCCCTCGTTATCGTATGAAGTCGTTGCTTTTTTTTTCATGTTCATTTCTTCTTTGCTATGGATCTTTTCAATGGTTATATTTTTCATATGCATTTAATCTCCGTATTCTATGATTATGCACTCCATCTTGAGCACCAACGACACCACATGCATCGACCCTAGCTCTGCCTGTCTCCAGATACTGCAAAAACCTATAGCCGTGTATGATTTTCTTCACAGGACTTATGTCAATGCACAGTAGGTCACTATAAGTGAACTAGTCAATTGTCGTTCAAAAATTTTTATAGTGACGCGTTTGAGGGCAGCCCATATTCGGAACATCAGATAGAATAAACTTCATATAGAGCAGGGAATCACATATATCCACCCTCATCATCGCTTCCCCTAGTTCCCAGTCTATACCAAACTAGTGTGAAATATATCTACAGACGGCTGCAACTTACTAAAAACCAATTTCTTTTCATCGCCTATGCAGTCTGACCAAAAATATCCAGAGAGGAATTACGGGACATTAATTTGGGGTGCGTCCATCCTTCGCTTCTATGATGGCTTGAACTATGCTGGGTTCAGTTTCAATTAGGTGGTTTGTCTGTGAAGAAGTGACAGCGCATTCCTCCTCGAAAGTAGAAACCACAGAAAGTAATGAACGTAAAATGAAGAACAAACCGCCTTTAGTCACAAGTTGCGTTTATTTACTGCCCTATGCATTTCGAGCCCTGGAGGCTCATCTTCAGGAGCTTTGTAGTGATTTACATCAGGTTTTTTAGTTGTTTGCCTGTTGATATTACATTTTTGTGTTACAACATGGTATATTGTAGATATAAGTTAAACAGCGTTAATAATATGAAACTAACTTACAGTTTAACATTGTATGACGTCTGCTTCTGTTGTGCATTTGGTATACACAACATGCAACAAATCTATCCATAAATTTCTTAGAACTCACAATTGTGAATGAACAACAAGAACATAACTTGTACATTTACCGAAAACCAACCTACACTGACATCACAATACATGAGTCTTCATACCACCGGAACACACATAAGTATGCTGCACTTAGATTAATGTTGAACAGGGCACATACATTACCTTTAAAACCCAAACCACTAACACAAGAAATAGATGCTATCAAATCAATTGCAGTAAATAATGGTTACTCTGCAAAACCAATTGATAAACTGTCTAGAAAAATTCAGACCAACATCACTCACAAAAACACTGAAAAGAAAACTACTGACAAAAAACAAATCTTCACAAGCATTCCATACTTAGGCACAGTATCACAAAAAATAGCTAACTTATTAAAAAAAACAATATTAAAATATCTTTCTCCTCAAACAGCAAACTTGGATACCACTTACCTCACACAGTGAACACAAACAAGCCAATAACACAACACAATGGAACATATAAATTACAATGTAACAGTTGCCCTGCATTTTACATAGGAAAAACTGGAAGAACCTTCCACACACGGTATAAAGAACACACCGACGCCTTTCGACTAAACCATTTTGAAAAATCCACAACAGCCTAACTTTACTTCACACTGAACCCAACAGTAAAAAACTTAATCTACTAGAACAGTTAGAAATAATGCTACACAAAGAAAAATATTCCTACACCTTTAAAAGTTTATTTATTCCTGAGGAATCAAATCTTCAACAGCACAAGCAACTGACAACCTACAACATGATGCAAAATAATTATTTTGATAATACCTGTGTACTAGTAACTCTATACCATATTATCTTCTGTGTAACAAGAAAATCGATTATATTTGGAAGTAGAACATCTGTATGAACGAGAATCTTTGGCACGTTTACGTTCTGCTACTACAATGTACGAAAAAGTGTGTGACTATATATATATCCCAGTATTTACTGCAAAATTAAAGATGTATATTGTGTATGCCAACTGCACAACAGAAGCAGACATCATACAATGTTAAACTGTAATATACCATGTTGTAACACAAAAATGTAATATCAACAGGCAAACAACTAAAAAACCTGATGTAAATCACTACAAAGCACCTGAAGATGAGCCTCCAAGGCTCGAAATGCATAGTGCAGTAAATAAACGCAACTTGTGACTGAAGGCGGTTTGTTCTTCTTTTTACGAAAGTAAAACAGTCGCGGAAAAAACACGGGAAAACAATGGATAACATTAAGAAAGTAATGATGTTGGACTCTAGGGACGGAAGCGAAGCCGATGTTTTAACTCGTCACAAAAGTGTTCCATTGGGTTCATGTCGGAACTCTAGTCGGGCCAGTCCATTTCAGAAGTGTTAATATTTGGAAACCATTGTTTCACAAATGCTGTTTTATGTCCCAGTCCACTGTCATGCTGATAAATTCATCATCGTTTCCGGACTGTTCCTCTACTGTACGTAGTAGACAATGCTGTCAGATGCGTTCATATCCTTCCGCAGTTAGCCTTTTCCTAAGGGCAGTAAGGGTACAACACCCTAACGACGACAAGTAATACCTTTTTGTAACACCGCAACCTTCGTACTTTACTGTTGACACTACACATGATGGCACACAACGTTCCCAGGTATTCGCCGGACCCAACAGCTTCCATCTGATTACTACAGGAAACAGCGTGATTGATCACTCCAGACCACTCGTTTCTTGCCATTCACTGTCCTGTGGCGTCGCATTTCAGTTCACCTGAAACGTTGTTTAGCACTGACTGCTCGATTGTTGCACCCCACATTTTCTGCACGCAGCTATGGTGTTAGCTGCACAGCTGGTAGCCCTGAGGGGCTCACGAGTGATTCGTTCTGCTGACCTCACGGGATATTTCACATCCAACTTCCACAATTCCCGACGGTCCCTGTCTGTCAGTATATGAGGTCTGGCCGGTCTTTGTTCAGTTATGTTTCTTCCTTCGCGTTTCCACTTCACTATCACTTTACCAACAGTCGACTGGCAAGACTTCATGAGTTCTTGAAATATTCCTGACGTTTCTGTCATTCAACGGACATTCAATTACTAATACACGTTCGTAGTCACTTAGCTCTCCTGATCGCGCCTTCCTGCTGTTTCTGCTTCTCTACTGACAACACGATACTTCACGCCTTCGTTTATTCTTGCAGATCCGCCTCTCTTGATATCTAGTGGTCAAATCTGCATTACATAGCGGCGTCCAGATACTTTTCATCAGATAGTGCAGTTTACAATCACTTTAAGGTGAGTTTCAAATTTAAATTTATATTTGGAGCATGATGCTGATGAGTTATAATATAAAATTTTATCTTTAGACAAAAATCTCTGTATTGTACTGCAGTTGTACGGCAAACAGTAATCACACAATAATAAAAACTATTTTCTAATATTTTCGACAACGAATAGTGTTTAACAGTAAACATACCAGTGAGATTTTAACACAGATACTACACATATTGCCACAGTCAGTAAATAAATTCAACTGTCGATTCGACCAAAACCACGCTGAAGTATTGCCTATCTTTTTTGTCGCAGTGCATCCACCCCTAGTGCCCAACATTATGAATAGTTACAACCACGGCTGCATATCATTCCATGTCCTGTCATGGTCATCAACAGTATACATAGAAGATACAGGGTGTTTCAAAAATGACCGGTACATTTGAAACGGCAATAAAAACTAAACGAGCAGCGATAGAAATACACCGTTTGTTGCAATATGCTTGGGACAACAGTACATTTTCAGGCGGACAAACTTTCGAAATTACAGTACTTACAATTTTCAACAACAGATGGCGCTAAGGTCTGGGAAACTCTATAGTACGATATTTTCCACATATCCACCATGCGTAGCTATAATATGGCGTAGTCTCTGAATGAAAGTACCCGAAACCTTTGACTACGTGTCTGGCGGAATGGCTTCACATGCAGATGAGATGTACTGCTTCAGCTGTTCAATTGTTTCTGGATTCTGGCGGTACACCTGGTCTTTCAAGTGTCCCCACAGAAAGAAGTCACAGGGGTTCATGTCTGGCGAATAGGGAGGCCAATCCACGCCGCCTCCTGTATGTTTCGGATAGCCCAAAGCAATCACACGATCATCGAAATATTCATTCAGGAAATTAAAGACGTCGGCCGTGCGATGTGGCCGGGCACCATCTTGCATAAACCACGAGGTGTTCGCAGTGTCGTCTAAGGCAGTTTGTACTGCCACAAATTCACGAAGAATGTCCAGATAGCGTGATGCAGTAATCGTTTCGGATCTGAAAAATGGGCCAATGATTCCTATGGAAGAAATGGCGGCCCAGACCAGTACTTTTTGAGGATGCAGGGACGATGGGACTGCAACATGGGGCTTTTCGGTTCCCCATATGCGCCAGTTCTGTTTATTGACGAAGCCGTCCAGGTAAAAATAAGCTTCGTCAGTAAACCAAATGCTGCCCACATGCATATCGCCGTCATCAATCCTGTGCACTATATCGTTAGCGAATGTCTCTCGTGCAGCAATGGTAGCGGCGCTGAGGGGTTGCCGCGTTTGAATTTTGTATGGATAGAGGTGTAAACTCTGGCGCATGAGACGATACGTGGACGTTGGCGTCATTTGGACCGCAGCTGCAACACGGCGAACGGAAACCCGAGGCCACTGTTGGATCACCTGCTGCACTAGCTGCGCGTTTCCCTCTGTGGTAGCCTTACGCGGTCGCCCTACCTTTCCAGAACGTTCATCCGTCACGTTCCCAGTCCGTTGAAATTTTTCAAACAGATCCTTTATTGTGTCGCTTTTCGGTCCTTTGGTTACATTAAACCTCCGTTGAAAACTTCGTCTTGTTGCAACAACACTGTGTTCTAGGCGGTGGAATTCCAACACCAGAAAAATCCTCTTTTCTAAGGAATAAACCATGTTGTCTACAGCACACTTGCACGTTGTGAACAGCACACGCTTACAGCAGAAAGACGACGTACAGAATGGCGCACCCACAGACTGCGTTGTCTTCTATATCTTTCACATCACTTGCAGCGCCATCTGTTGTTGAAAATTGTAACTACTGTAATTTCGAAAGTTTGTCCGCCTGAAAATGTACTGTTGTCCCAAGCATATTGCAACAAACGGTGTATTTCTATCGCTGCTCGTATAGTTTTTATTGCCGTTTCAAATATACCGGTCATTTTTGAAACACCCTGTAAGAGCAATATGACTGAATTTTCCTTCCTCGGTGTGACTATATGGTAACCCATGGATTTTGGTAAGGCGAAATACACTGATGTGACTAAAGTAATGGACTAGCATCTTAAGCATCGCTATAGCAGCAATTATGCAACTGTAATATATTGCAATAAAAACATTAGTAGTCAAAAGCTCTTGACCTAGGTTTCAACCCATATAAATGGGTCTTCTTCAGCAGTCATATTATGTTTTACATGATATTGATGGCACATCATGGCTAGCATGTAAAATGTAACAAGGCTTCTGAAGAAGGCCCATTTATATGGGTTAAAACCTAGGTCAAGAATTTTTAACTGCTATCTTCCGCAACTAGTGTCTGTTTTTATTCCAGTATATTAATGGAACAGCGATGTGCACATACACAAATGGGGGTAGTATCAGTGCGTTAGCGGAGCTGTCATCTGTAGTCATGTGACTCGAATGAAAAAGTTTCCGACATGATTATGGTCACATGACCGGAATTAAATGGTTCAAATGGCTTTGAGCACTATGGGACTTAACATCTAAGGTCATCATTCCCCTAGAACTTTGAACTACTTAAACCTAACTAACCTAAGGACATCACACACATCCATGCCCGAGTCAGGATTCGAACCTGCGACCGTAGCGGTCGCGCGGTTCCAGACTGAAGCGCCTAGAACCGCTCGGCCACACTGGCCGGCTGACCGGAATTAACAGGCTTTGGACGCCGAAATGTAGTTGGAGCTAGATGTACGACACATTCAGTTTTGAAAATCGTTACGAAATTCAATATTCCGAGATCCACAGAGTGAAGAGTGCCAAGAAAATCTCTCGCAGCGGGCTGTGCAATGACCTGTGGTCTTCACGTAAAGACCGACAGCAGCGGCAACTGCGTAGAGTTGTCACTGCTAACAGACAAGCAACGCTGCGTGAAATAACCGCACGTATCACTGTGAGATGTATGACGAACGTATCCTTTGGGACAGAGCGGTTAAACTTGGCGTCAATGGGCTATAGCAGCAGCGGACCGACGCGAGTGCCTTTGAGAACAGTACGACATTGCGTACAGCGCATCTCCTCGGCTCATGACCACATCAGTTGGACCCTAGACGATTGGAAAACGGTGGTGTGGTGTGGTCAGATGTGTAACAGCTGGTGGTAGGGTTCGAGTATGGTGCAGCCGCCCCCCGCCCCCCCCCCCCCCCCCCGCCTGCCCGAACCCATGGAATCAAGTTGTCAACAAGGCACTGTGTAAGCTGGTGGAGGCTCCAAAGTGGTTTGGGCTTCGTTTATATGAAATGCACCGTGTCCTCTGGTCTAACTGAACCCATAATTCATTGGAAATGGTTATTTTCCGCAGACTATTTTCAGCCATTCGTGGACTTTATGTTCCGAAACAACGATGGAATACTTATGGATGACAATATGCTGTACCATCGGGTCCCAATTTTTCGCGATTTGTTTAACGAACGTTCTGGACAGTTCGGTCGATTGATTTGCCCACCCTAATCGCCGAACATGAAGCCCATCGAACATTTAGGGTACCTAATCGAGAGGTCGATTCGTGCGTGCGTGTGTGTGTGTGTGTGTGTGTGTGTGTGTGTGTGTGTGTGTGTGTGTGTGAATTGCTTATGGACCAAACTGCTGAGGTTATCGGTCCCTAGACTTACACACTACTTACACTAACTTGTGCTAAGATCAACACACAAACCCATGTCCAAGGGCGGACTCGAACCTCCCGCGGGAGGAGCCACGCAATCCCCTGACATGGCGCCTCAAAGTACGCGGCCACTGCGCGCGGCTCAATTAGTGCGAAAATTGCTACACCGACAGCAAATATGGAGAACTGTAGAGACGGCATAGCTCAGAGTGTATGCAGGTTACTTCCAAAGACTTGGTGAGTCCATGTGACGTCGAAATGCTTCATTACGCCCTGGTAAAAGGAGGCTAGACACGATATTAGGAGGTATCCCATGAATTTTGTCACCTCAGTATAACTAGTTCTCCGGCCGCTGTGGCCGAGCGGTTCTAGGCGCTTCAATCCGGAACTGCACTGCTGCTACGGTGGCAGGTTCGAATCCTGCCTTTTGCATGGATGTATGTGATATCCTTAGGTTAGTTAGGTTTAAGTAGGTACTGATGACCTCGGATGTTAAGTCCCATAGTGCTTAAAGCTATTTGAACCGTTTTGTAACTGGTTTTGCTTTCAATGAAATGTAATGAAATGAGGAATGTTGTAGACGTAACATCTGTATAGAGTGAAAAGCGGCAATTGGCCCTCAAGAATATACTTTACATGAGTACTAAAACGAATGCGTTAAATTTCGGTAACACAGTAAATCACACAAATTTAACAGCAGTCGATTCAACAACTTCGACATAAAAATTTCAAACAACTTAAATTGGAACCGCCACACAGGAATTGTTGTACGGTAAGCGAACCATAGATTGAGTTTCATCAGCAGAACAATTAGAAGATACAATAAATTTAATGAAGAGACATCCTACTTTACGCTTATCCGTCCTCCTCTGCAGTACTGACGCGCAGTATGGGATCCTAAATGAATAGGTTTGATGCAGTACACCGAAACACTTCCTTGAAGGGCAGCTCGTTTTGTATTATTGCGAAGTAATGGAGAGACTGCGTACGATACGCATGTTGGAGTGGTAATCTTTGAAACGAGCGCCTATCTTTGCGGTGAGATCTTTTCGAGGTATTTATCAACCATCAACTTTCTCCTCCGAATGCGAAAATATTTTGACGTGCAGCTTCATAGGGAGAAATGACCATCGTGATAAAACAACAGGTAAGAGATGGCTCAAATGGCTCTGAGCACTGTTTGACTTAATTTCTGAGGTCATCAGTCCCCTAGAACTTATAACTACTTAAACATAACTAACCTAAGGACATCACACACATCCATGCCCGAGGCAGGATTCGAACCAGCGACCGCAGCGGTCGCGCAGTTCCAGACTGAAGCGCCTAGAACCGCTCTGCCACTCCGGCCGGTTAGCTTTTGTGGATACTCGCAGGTCTTTGTAAGGGGAGTTGTTGCTTTGTTTGGTCTCAAACATTCCTTTCTTTTCCTGATGTTAAAAAAAAAGGCTCTCATCACTATGGGACTCAACATCTGAGGTCATCAGTCCCCTAGAACTTAGAACTACTTAAACCTAACTAACCTAAGGACATCATACACATCCATGCCCGAGGCAGGACTTGAACCTGCGACCGTAGCAGTCACACGGTTCCGGACTGAAGTGCCTAGAACCGCACGGCCACCGCGGCCGGCTTTCCTGATGTTAGCATGATGATACCGTCAGCAGTAACGATGTGGGATAGGGGGGTTGGGTTGGGTTATTTGGGGGAGGAGTCCAGACAGCGAGGTCATCGGTCTCATTGGATTAGGGAAGGACAGGGAAGGAAGTCGGCCGTGTCCTTTCAAAGGAACCATCCTGGCATTTGCCTGGAGCGATTTAGGGAAATCACGGAAAACCTAAATCAGGATGGCCGGACGCGAGATTGAACCGGCGTCCTCCTGAATGCGAGTCCAGTGTGCTAACCACTGCGCCACCTCGCTCGGTGTGGGATAGGAATGCTCGGTGTTGTTCACAAGTCAGTTGATGACGAACAAGCACAGATGCACATACGGCATTTTTGCGATTTTAGCTTAGAGCAACGGTACCCAAACAATCGATTTTTTAAGCTCCCCCCTTTGTATGCAAATGTCGTATGATGGTGGAATGATAACAATTCATCACATTTGCAAGTTCTCCGGAACAATGACGTGGATCATGTGGATTAACGCGCTTAAACGATCTTCACAAAAGTCCATAAGTCTTCTTGTACGTGGAGGGTTGTTGATGTCAAAACGGTCCTCTTTAAAACGATAAAACTATTTTCTTGCAGTGTCGTGTCCGACGGCATTATCCCCATATACGGCGCAAATGTTTCTGGCTACTTCTGCTGTTGTCGTGCCCCTATCGAATTCAAGCAGAAGAATATGTCGGAAATGTTCCGATTTCTTCAATTGGCACTCCATTTTCTAGCGTCCACATCTCCAAATGTCAAAAACTCAAATAGCAACGCTAAACTACAAATAAAAAATGACAATCGATAAATAAACCCACAGCAACCGGAATATCAACATTCAAAACAAAAATCTTACTCAGTTATGCACCAAGCTAATAAGTATGGAGAAATGACCACCGTGATACAACAAAAGGGAGCTCGCTTGGAAAGATTCATGTGTTCTTCTTTTCCACCTACTATTCGAAACCGAAAATAGTCTGAAGGTGATTCGGTGAATCCATTTACCAAGCAAATCAGTGCGAATTTTAGAGTGGTGACGGATATGTGGATGTAAAGAGCAAATAATTTATTAGAAATGACTAAATGTGAACGACAGCTCTCCGGATCGACGGTAAGAAATTTGAATTCAGCGCTGTGTTCACTTCTTCGTAACTGTGCAGACACGTTCCTTGCTTGTTAATGTCGGTCGCTATTTCTTCGTCTACATCTGTACTCCGCAAGCCAACTGACGGTACGTGGCAGAGGTTACGTGTGGTACCACTTTTGTCGTTTCTCGTGTTCCGTAGACGAGTAGCGCGTGGGAAGAACGATAGTCAATGAACCTCAGTACGACATCTAATCCCTCTGATTTTCTCGCAGTGATCATTTCGTGAGACGTTTGTTGGAGAGAGTATTATGTTGCCCGACTCTTTCTGGAACGTACACTTCCAGAAAGCTTAAACAGTAAACCCTTCCGTCATGCACAACACCTCTTTTGTAGCTTCTGCCACTAGAGTTTGTCGAGTATCTCCGAAACGCTCTCGCGACGAGTAAACGATCCCTTGACGAAAGGCACCTGTCTACATTGGATCTACTCTATTTCTATTAATTCAGCCCAGAATGTCAAGAAATGCTCAAACGTCGAACGAAGGAGTGTCTTGTGGACCACTTCTTCCGTGGATGAATCGTATTTCCTTAATGTTTTTCCAATGGTTCACAGTCTCGCGCCTGGTTTTACTACAATCAGTTTCATGTGGTCATTTCACTTTAGTTCGCTCCAGATTGTTATTCCTATGTATTTAGTTAATAGTACTTAGTTACTAGTTCCAGTGATTTGTCACCAATTATGTAATGGAGCAGTCGTTGATCTCTTGGCCTATTTATGAGCAATACATGACATTTATTTACGTTCAGAATCAACTGAAAATGCCTACGAAAAAATGAGGATTCTGCGAAGGTCTTCCGCTACAGTGCTTCCGCGTTTTTAACATCTATGTAGGCTTGCAATGTTACCCACTAGATGACTAATGTAAGTTGTAAATAGTAACTGCTCTGTTACAGACTCTTGGAGTACTCTCGAAATTAGCTCTACATTTGTCGATTTTATTACGTTAACAACACATGTTTTCTACAAATGACAGCGTGGATCAGCATCGGAAACGTTCTGGAAGTCTAGGAATACGGCATGAGCATCACCGTCTTTATCTACTTTGATTTCCATTTCATAAACTAACAGAGTGAACTCATTTTCACATCTCTGTTTGCGGAGGCTATGATAATTTTCGCTCTCCATGAACGTCATAACACGTGATCATAAATCATGTTCTATAATATTGTAACAAACTGACGTCATTGACTTAGGCCTGTAATTAGAAATCAGGAGAGCCCTGTGCTTTTTCGCAAAAGCTAGGTGCAGTTCATTGCTCCAGTGACATAAGATAAACTACTCCAATAGTGTAAAATCCAAGATGTTATAGAAATTCCAAGTAAAATTGATTGCTTATTGTGTCATTACCTCGTACGCTCTGAAAAATTGCTATGTATCAAATTGTCACTAACTAAACAAGTTTTTTCGTCTTTGAGTCAGGACGAGACAGCGAAAGTGCTTCGGTCATAATAAGCTTTACAGATGGAGAGTGTTGTCAGATCTTCGGTGGCTCAGTGGAGCGCACTACATTCGGAAGTTGTCTCCTGCAGTGAGGTGGAGTGGAGTTGGGCGGTAATGTCCGGCTACTGATGGGCGAGTTACACCCCTGCAGCCACCAACAGCGCGCATCCCGCGTCACACAACCACGTGACGTCATTTACGTTTGCGGCCACTGGATAATTGTTGGCAGTGAACGCCGATACCACGGTTGTACAACGTCAGTAACGATATGAGATGTAGAAAGTATACTACATTTCTCTATTTCAATGCAGCCTTGTTATTATTCTTATTACGTCATTTTGTTTGGCAGTAGTTTCAGATAAACAGTAGTCTTACATCAATATGGCGACCGTGCGCTTGCAACTGCAACAGCTGCTCTGTAATTTGTATGCAGTTTCTAAGACATTACAGGAAGCTGGATGGAGGAACGCGCTAATATTGCTTAACGTTTAGGCAGATTCCGATGGAATGCGAGCATCGGATTTACGTCTGTTGTTCTGACACATCTACCTGCGTGTGTGTGATTTTTAGCTGCATTTCCATCCTCGTTTAGGTAAATGCTAAGCTGTTTCTCAATTCTTTCCACATATAGTACGACACACAATAAAAATACTTGAATGGCGACGATTACACAAACTGCTCGTTATTGTTGGGATTAAATCATACTTTTGTTTTATATTGTTCACTGATACGGTGGGTTCAGGAGGGTAATACGGAACGCCGTGTTGGATCCCAAAGGCCTCGTATCACTAGCAGTCGAAATGAGAGCCATCTTATCCGCATGGCTGTAAAGGATCGTGCAGCCACGTCTCTATCCCTGAGTCAACAGATGGGGACGTTTGCAAGACAACAATCATCTGCACGAACAGTTCGACGACGTTTGCAGCAGCACGGTCAGAGACCATGGCTGCGGTTACCGTTGACGCTGCATCACAGACAAGAGCGCCGGCGATGGTGTACTCAACGACGAACCTGGGTGCACGAATCGAGGTTCTGTTTACAGCATCATGATGGTCGCATCCGTGTTTGGCGACATTGAGGTGAACACACATTGGAAGCGTGTATTCGTCATCGCCATACTGGCGTATCACCCGGCGTGATGGTATGGGGCGCCACTGTTAGCATTGACGGCACTTTGAAAAGTGAACGTTACATATCAGATGTGTTATGACCCGTGGCTCTACCCTTCATTCGATCCCCGCGAAACCCTACATCTGAGCAGGATAACGCATGGCCGCATATTGCAGGTCCTGTACGGGCCTTTCTGGATACAGAAAATGTTCGAATGCTGCCATGGCCAGCACATTCTCCAGATCTCTGACCAACTGAAAACTTCTGGTGGCCGAGCAACTGGCTCGTCACAATACGCCAGTCACTACTCTTGATGAACTGTGGTATCGTGTTGAAGTTGCATGGGCAGCTGTACCTGTACGCGCCATCCAAGCTCTGTTTGACTCAATGCCCAGGCGTATCAAGGCCGTTATTGCGGCCAGAGGTGATTGTTCTGGGTACTGATTTCCCAGGATCTATGCACCCAAATTGCGTGAAAATGTAATCACATGTCAGTTCTAGTATAATATATTTGTCCAATGAATACTCGTTTATCATCTGCATGTCTTCTTGGTGTAGCAATTTTAATGGCCAGTAGTGTATAAATCGTGTCCGGGGGACGCGAACACAGTGCAGTCGATTTCGCAATCCGGAGCGATTTATGTGACGTCCACAAGGGCACGGTCATTGGCTTTCATCCTTTCCGAAGCGGTGGTTAAAGTATAACATGCACAGCAAAATGGCGCTATCCAAAATCGGCGTTAAGGCAACTTTGGTGCACCATGGGCCTTATATTACAGGGGTAAACGACGCCTGCGTATATGTATATGGGCAAGTAGACGTGCTACTGTTGAACAACTGGTCATCCAGATGAATCAAGGAACTATCAACAGTCTTATTAATGACCGTTTGGCGAACGATGCTGCCTGGTTGTTGCACCCATGCTGTTCATCAGCGACTGAGGCTGGAATTTGCACGCAACTACCCGAACTGGACGACCACTGGAAGCAGCAGGTAGCCTTTTCAGATGAATCACGTGTATTGCTCGAACGGACACATCGCCTTTGGGGCGCACAGCGTGAAACGTCTGAAAGCGAACACCCTGCATCCAATAGGTAGCGTTGTGGTCTGGGAATGTTTTCGTTGCAGTCTCTGGGTGGTCTCATAATTCTGGAAAGCTCATTGGATCAACAAACTCCCCTGACCCAAACGCAGTCGAAAATCTGTGGGACCACCTCGATCGTGTTGCCCGCACCGTGGATCCTGAACCGACAAACCTGGCGCAGCTGGACCCAGCACCGAAGTCTGCCAGAAAGTCGTTGACTTTCATTCCGCACATCTCGCAGCTGTTCGCGCTGCAAAAGATATTTATTCAAGCTTTTAACAGGTGGTTATATTAATGTGACTGCACAATGTATATACACTCCTGGAAATTGAAATAAGAACACCGTGAATTCATTGTCCCAGGAAGGGGAAACTTTATTGACACATTCCTGGGGTCAGATACATCACATGATCACACTGACAGAACCACAGGCACATAGACACAGGCAACAGAGCATGCACAATGTCGGCACTAGTACAGTGTATATCCACCTTTCGCAGCAATGCAGGCTGCTATTCTCCCATGGAGACGATCGTAGAGATGCTGGATGTAGTCCTGTGGAACGGCTTGCCATGCCATTTCCACCTGGCGCCTCAGTTGGACCAGCGTTCGTGCTGGACGTGCAGACTGCGTGAGACGACGCTTCATCCAGTCCCAAACATGCTCAATGGGGGACAGATCCGGAGATCTTGCTGGCCAGGGTAGTTGACTTACACCTTCTAGAGCACGTTGGGTGGCACGGGATACATGCGGACGTGCATTGTCCTGTTGGAACAGCAAGTTCCCTTGCCGGTCTAGGAATGGTAGAACGATGGGTTCGATGACGGTTTGGATGTACCGTGCACTATTCAGTGTCCCCTCGACGATCACCAGTGGTGTACGGCCAGTGTAGGAGATCGCTCCCCACACCATGATGCCGGGTGTTGGCCCTGTGTGCCTCGGTCGTATGCAGTCCTGATTGTGGCGCTCACCTGCACGGCGCCAAACACGCATACGACCATCATTGGCACCAAGGCAGAAGCGACTCTCATCGCTGAAGACGACACGTCTCCATTCGTCCCTCCATTCACGCCTGTCGCGACACCACTGGAGGCGGGCTGCACGATGTTGGGGCGTGAGCGGAAGACGGCCTAACGGTGTGCGGGACCGTAGCCCAGCTTCATGGGGACGGTTGCGAATGGTCCTCGCCGATACCCCAGGAGCAACAGTGTCCCTAATTTGCTGGGAAGTGGCGGTGCGGTCCCCTACGGCACTGCGTAGGATCCTACGGTCTTGGCGTGCATCCGTGCGTCGCTGCGGTCCGGTCCCAGGTCGACGGGCACGTGCACCTTCCGCCGACCACTGGCGACAACATCGATGTACTGTGGAGACCTCACGCCCCACGTGTTGAGCAATTCGGCGGTACGTCCACCCGGCCCCCCGCATGCCCACTATACGCCCTCGGTCAGAGTCCGTCAACTGCACATACGGTTCACGTCCACGCTGTCGCGGCATGCTACCAGTGTTAAAGACTGCGATGGAGCTCCGTATGCCACGGCAAACTGGCTGACACTGACGGCGGTGGTGCACAAATGCTGCGCAGCTAGCGCCATTCGACGGCCAACACCGCGGTTCCTGGTGTGTCCGCTGTGCCGTGCGTGTGATCATTGCTTGTACAGCCCTCTCGCAGTGTCCGGAGCAAGTATGGTGGGTCTGACACACCGGTGTCAATGTGTTCTTTTTTCCATTTCCAGGAGTGTAGTTCCGGTTGTGTGGCCCTTCTCAAATGTAAAGTATGACCCGTCAAATGCACAGGTATTATTTAAGTTTCACAGATTCAGAAAAAGAGCTATAAACGAATTTTAACGTTTAACCTTACAAATTTATATTTTACCCACAATTATATAATTTACTGCTTTAACCAATAATATTCACTTGTATCAATAGTATAATCGCGTCCATACATATTATAAAAGTCCTTCTATGTATGTGCCACATCTCCTCCTAAACTACTTCAATGATTTCAGTCAAATTTGTTACAGATATTATTTGCTATCTGGGAAGAAATACAGTTGAGGGGTAAGAACCAGCAACCTCATACTGGGGGTGGTAACGTGGAGAGAGTAGGGACCAGGAGGATATGAAGACACATAGTGAACGAAGGAGGGGAAAGAGAACAGATGCGGAACAGGGATCAGGAGCTGATGGGCAGAGAGTGGTGAGAGGAGGAATGGACTAATAGAAGACTTGAGTAAATACATACCTGGGGAACGCCGAGTACTCAGATATACAAAACGAAAAAAATGGCTTAATTCTAAAAATAGTAGCCAATGCGACAACGAGATGTCACTTCAAAACTGTATCGTGACCGTAGACACTGTTGTAACTACATTATTCAAACAACCCACGGTAACACAAAAAGAGATGGCGCTCACTAGTTTCTCCCATGGCGTTATTAGACGACCATGGCGGCGGTAAGGGCAAATTGAAAAGAAAAATAACTTTGCCAAACCATGGCAACAGCGGAATCCGTACGGTGGAGTAAACGCTAAGAAAGATGCCTGTGTGCTTTTGTATCCTCCCGCGTTTAAATGTGTGTTATATTGGAACATTTTGTTGTTGTTGTAAGTGCACCAGTGACACCGACGCGTTATGAAAGTTCTATCGTTTATTTTATGTTATTTATTTATGCTTTTGGGGAAGGGGTGGTGGTTGTAGTATCTGATTTTTCAGTCAACCGTCATGTCTAGTGGCAGACCATTAATGCATAGAAGTGATTTTCGAACAGAGTCGGTGTCTCGGATTGACAATCTCTGGAAAATTTCTGGAAACGACGGAATTATTATCCAGATAAACTGCAAAAAAAAAAAAAATGGCGTTTACATTAGCATTAGTCATCGGAAAAAATGAGAAAAAGGAAAAAAAGAACACACAGAATTATGAGTCCAGTAGTTCCTTTGCAGGCCACTGGGAGATGACGTTGCAACACCAACACACTGTGCCATTAATATAACTATGCGGTATTATTATTTTCTAGTCATAGACGTATATAGAGGGCTGCTGTAATAGATTCATTCGGTTTCAGAGTTTTTGTGTTTTCGAAAGTGTTACATGTACAAATATGACTGATGCAAGAACATAACTGTAAACTCGCCGAGTTTGCGTCGTGCCCGCCATTTCACGTTTTCAGTGTAGTACTGTGTCAAAAAGGCTACAAAGGAAGATAAGAATTTTTGTGGTTGGAATACGCGAGATGTTTATCTGTTACAACAGTGCAGCATGCATTCAGAAGGTATTATGGAAAACAGTCAGGTAAACAGAGCATTGTACGTTGTTGTTGTTGTGGTTTTCAGTCCTGAGACTGGTTTGATGCAGCTCTCCATGCTACTCTATCCTGTGCACGCTTCTTCATCTCCCAGTACCTACTGCAACCTACATCCTTCTGAATCTGCTTAGTGTATTGATCTCTTGGTCTCCCTCTACGATTTTTACCCTCCACGCTTCCCTCCAATGCTAAATTTGTGATCCCTTGATGCCTCAAAACATGTCCTACCAACCGAACCCTTCTTCTAGTCAAGTTGTGCCACGAACTTCTCTTCTCCCCAGTCCTATTCAATACCTCCTCGCCCGCATCTCGTGGTCGTGCGGTAGCGTTCTCGCTTCCCACGTCCGGGTTCCCGGGTTCGATTCCCGGCGGGATCAGGGATTTTCTCCGCCTCGTGATGGCTGGGTGTTGTGTGCTGTCCTTAGGTTAGTTAGGTTTAAGTAGTTCTAAGTTCTAGGGGACTTATGACCACAGCAGTTGAGTCCCATAGTGCTCAGAGCCATTTGAGCCAATACCTCCTCATTAGTTACGTGATCTACCCACCTTATCTTCAGCATTCTTCTGTAGCACCACATTTCGAAAGCTTCTATTCTCTTCTTGTCCAAACTATTTATCGTCCATGTTTCACTTCCATACATGGCTACACTCCATACAAATACTTTCAGAAACGACTTCCTGACACTTAAATCTATACTCGATGTTAACAAATTTCTCTTCTTCAGAAACGATTTCCTTGCCATTGCCAGTCTACATTTTATATCCTCTCTACTTCGACCATCATCAGTTATTTTACTCCCTAAATAGCAAAACTCCTTTACTACTTTAAGTGTCTCATTTCCTAATCTAATCCCCTCACCATCACCTGATTTAATTTGACTACATTCCATTATCCTCGTTTTGCTTTTGTTGATGTTCATCTTATATCCTCCTTTCAAGACACTGTCCATTCCGTTCAACTGCTCTTCCAAGTCCTTTGCTGTCTCTGACAGAATTACAATGTCATCGGCGAACCTCAAAGTTTTTACTTCTTCTCCATGAATTTTAATACCTACTCCGATTTTTTCTTTTGTTTCCTTTACTGCTTGCTCAATATACAGATTGAATAACATCGGGGATAGGCTACAGCTCTGTCTCACTCCTTTCCCAACCACTTCTTCCCTTTCATGCCCCTCGACTCTTACAACTGCCATCTGGTTTCTGTACAGATTGTAAATAGCCTTTCGCACCTTGTATTTTACCCCTGCCACCTTCAGAATTTGAAAGAGAGTATTCCAGATAACGTTGTCAAAAGCTTTCTCTAAGTCTACAAATGCTAGAAACGTAGGTTTGCCTTTTCTTAATCTTTCTTCTAAGATATGTCGTAAGGTTAGTATTGCCTCACGTGTTCCAACATTTCTACGGAATCCAAACTGATCTTCCCCGAGGTCCGCTTCTACCAGTTTTTCCATTCGTCTGTAAAGAATTCACGTTAGTATTTTGCAGCTGTGACTTATTAAACTGATAGTTCGGTAATTTTCACATCTGTCAACACTTGCTTTCTTTGGGATTGGAATTATTATATTCTTCTTGAAGTCTGTGGGTATTTCGCCTGTCTCATACATCTTGCTCACCAGATGGTAGAGTTTTGTCATGACTGGCTCTATCAAGGCAATCAGTAGTTCTAATGGAATGTTGTCTACTCCCGGGGCCTTGTTTCGACTCAGGTCTTTCAGTGCTCTGTCAAACTCTTCACGCAGTATCTTATCTCCCATTTCGTCTTCATCTACATCCTCTTCCATTTCCATAATATTGTCCTCAAGTACTTCACCCTTGTATAAACCCTCTATGTACTCCTCCCACCTTTCTGCCTTCCCTTCTTTGCTTAGAACTGGGTTGCCATCTGAGCTCTTGATATTCATACAAGTGGTTCTCTTCTCTCCAAAGGTCTCTTTAATTTTCCTGTAGGCAGTATCTATCTTACCCCTAGTGAGACAATCCTCTACATCCTTACATTTGTCCTCTAGCCATCCCTGCTTAGGCATTTTGCACTTCCTGTCAATCTCATTTTTGAGACGTTTGTATTCCTTTTTGCCTGCTTCATTTACTGCATTTTTATATTTTCTCCTTTCATCAATTAAATTCAATATTTCTTGTGTTACCCAAGGATTTCTATTAGCCCTCGTCTTTTTACCTACTTGATCCTCTGCTGCCTTCACTACTTCATCCCTCAGAGCTACCCATTCTTCTTCTACTGTATTGTACGTAGGTATCAACAATTTATGAGCACTGGGTATCTCTGTAAATAGAAAAGTACCGGTCGAGTCAGTGTGCCAGACGAAACTGTGAGGAAGATAGGATAAGTTTCGCACGCCACAGAAAAAATATCGACGCTCTGTACAAGCCAAAAACTTGGAATACCACAGAACACTGCATGGAAGATTTTACGATGGCTGTTACATTTTGAACCGTACCCTTCGCCGGTCGTCGAATAATTAAAACTGGAAAATTGTGACCGGCGCCTTCAGTTTTGCTTCGCAATGCAGATAGCTCCTGAGGAAGAAAATTTCGCCTCCAAGCTGCTTTTCAGCGATGAAGCAACCTTCTGTGCGTTAGTACTCACTTGTACAGGGTTTTTTCAAAGTTAAATTCGGCATCCCAGTGATGGGAAGAAGAAGTTGCCTAGTCGCACTCTAGTACCAAGTTACTCTATTCTTCGTGATGATATGGCGGTATGCTTTCCTGACCACGTTGTTTACTTCGGTCTTTTCGATAAAGATATCTGTGTATAGTTATCGTCAAGTTAATGGATCTTGAATTTCAGTTCTGAAAGTCTGCAAATTTACCTATGTTTTCACGCTTCAAGAAAGAGATCCATTCAGTGTGATATCACACAGATAGGTCATACAACTTCAATTGTTTGTTTTATTCCTAATAATTTCTGTGCCACGGAAGCAGAAAGTATTATTTGACAGGTAAAAGGGGTCGAATGAGAGTTAGGGCCGTAAGATACGTGAAGATTCTTCTTTTATATTGTGTTACCTGTTTCAGAAGAATGGCGGCAGTGGCTGATGTCCTTGAGGCTATAGAACTCAAAGGGTACGTAACCAGCGTACGATTGTATAGTGTACTCTGTCAGCACATTGAAAACTGGCTATCGTGGGCTAACAGCAGATTTGAAAAGCAGTGGTATTGTAGAAATAATAATAAACGTCAGAGATTTGTGCGAACATGCATTAACAGCCATTATCTGAAAAACGACTGAACTATACGGCAGAGATTGCATGGGCATGATGACGGAGATAGCGTCATCGCACATGCAGACAATCTAATTGTAATTGTTTAGATTTCACGGAAACACTGGAAGCAAAAGTGACACTTTTATTCGGTGCTGAAGCAGTTTGCATAAACTGTGGACTTGTGATTGTTATAGAACAACCTTTTTCTAAAGAAATGTAGATTGTCCCTAACCAAAAATCCTACTCTCAAATTATGAAGAATTTTCATTCCCAGGAGTGAAACGGGTAGGTATTTACAATTGTAGTTAGATGAAGGAAGAAGTATTTTGGCTTACCTGTCACTGACAAAAAGCTTGTACAATTATCCACAGGCTAGCTTGATTTGGAGCAATAAAGTACAGTTTAACATTGGCAGCAGTGAGGCACCTTCCAAATGAGTCGATATTGTCAACATAAATCCTCTGAAGAAGTATTTGTACAGGGCTAGCAGAGTCACCATTCTGAGACACTTGATCAACAGCCTACACGATATTCGCTGACTGACACTGCAGATCAGTGCAGACCACCCTTTTCTGGGCCAAGAATGTTCTTAGTGCGTGCACAGAGTTGACGCAAAATAGAGTAAAAGTAAGCAAGGTAAACAAACCGTCGTGTTTCATGGTCAGCGGCAGTGAAGATCATTCATATATTCGGTATAATAGCATTAAATTTCCGCACGAGGTTTTGAACATGATGTTTCCAAGAAAGAAAACCTTCCATCTACACTCATTCCTAAGAATGCGAAAAGGTTGACTTCGCTGACCGTTTACCAACTTGGGACAGTAAAATTTCGCTTTTACTACAGTTCTGTATCGCACTACATTTTGTTGCAGTTGAGCGTTCTCTGAAAGCCACGTGCTGACGTAATTGACTGCTACATGAGCTACACAATATTACTTTCCAAGGCTTTCACAATAATACTTTTACACAATGTATATCCCGTTCCAAGTCTTTCACAATAACACTTTTGTCATACTCAAAAATAAAATTTTTGTGACATCCGTCATGTTTGGTGGCAGAGCCTTAAAATATACAAAAAATCAACGGGTCTAGAACAGATCACGGTGGCACGACAGCGTCATGTGGCTCAGGTCAGATTCAGATGCTTCCCTTTTTTTTAACAATAGAAGACAAACTTCTGCTCCCTACTTTACAGTTAAGAAGTGAACGATTCTTGGACTTTTTCCCTTCTCCCATATCATTTGAACTTAAGCAAAAGTTGTGCATGATTAGCACGACAAATTTCTTTCGTTAAAACAAAGAAAATTCGTACTGTTCTCAACTTATTGTTCAGCCCTGCTACTTTCTTACGCACAGAGTAAGAGATTACATTTTTTGTGGGTATTGTTTCTCTCGAACCAAACTGAGAGTCTGATAGCAAATTGTATACGTTGATATATGCCGCTATTTCCTACAAATTGCGTTCTCAAAAAAATTCTAATATAAAGTGATTACATTATCGAGTATTTTAATCGGTCAGGAAATTAATCGCACCTGAAAGACGGATTTCATGGTTGACTGAGTACAGAACTAATAAATCTTGCACTTCTCTTGATAATCCTCCTTGAAATTTCATCTAACGTGTGGGAGACATTTTTTGAACAACATAGTAATTGATTAAATTACATTATCGCTTGTTTGTTATAGATGCATGACACATAACTGTCTAGGAATACTAGTGTCCAATAGTTTTCTTACAGTATAGTTGTATGAATGAAATGATGATTTGACTTACTGACTATGGAAAAGAAGTGGTTATTTAATATTTTGCACCACTCTGGTGTATTATTGAAGTGCGATTCGCACGCTAGAAGGGTTTGAGTATCCGCATTGAGCCCCGATACCTTTTTCACAATGGACCATTTAGATTCTATTGTCCTTTGAGAGTATATTTTTGTCTTGGTGTAATGCAGTGGTTTACCCTGTCTGATGACATTCCTCAGCACTTTGTACTATAATATGCAGTGAAATTCTACAATCGGGCTCTGACTGTCCTTCACGTTCAATACAGCTGCCGTTTCCTCCTTTATGACGCCGTTAGGTGTACAAATCCATTGTTTATTGGTACAGCATATCTGTCTGCAATTTTTAAAGGGAATGAGCAATCGGAGAAATCGCCCTTCGAAATTAGGTTTTAATACAAATATCACAACATGTTTTGCATCACCTCGGTTACCAGAACTCCTGAAGACAGACGTTGACTGTGGATATTGTATCACAGACACAGTCCCTTTGCTTGTTCAGAAATGTCACTAAACCCGCCCAAAAATGTAAACAACCATGCTTGAGCAGCGCCTATTAGACGGAGGGCGTCCGACAGCCGATCAGTTCCAGACATTCCACCAGGAAGGAGGTACACGACTCGTGTCGTCTGTAGTTCAACCATGCATAGACGGTGAATACCACGGTTCGATCGCTTCCGCATTTGTTACTTTGTGCCAGGAAGGGCTCTCAACAAGGGAATTGTCCAGGCGTCTCGGAGTGAACCAAAGCGATGTTGTTCGGACATGGAGGAGATACAGATAGACAAGAGGTATCGATGACATCTCGCTCAGGCCGCCCAAAGGCTACTACTGCAGTGGATGACCGACACTTACGGATAATGGCTCATAGGAACCATGGCAGCAACGCCACCGTGTTGAATGACGCTTTTCTTGCAGCCGCAGAACGTCGTGTTACGACCCAAACTGTGCGCAACAGGCTGCATGATGCACAACTTCACTTCCGACGTACATGGTGAGGTCCAACCGCGGCACCATGCAGCGCAGTACAGATGGGACCAGCAAACATGCCGAATGGACAGCTCAGGAATGGCACCACATTCT
The DNA here is from genome assembly GCF_023898315.1 of Schistocerca nitens. Lineage (NCBI taxonomy): Eukaryota > Metazoa > Arthropoda > Insecta > Orthoptera > Acrididae > Schistocerca > Schistocerca nitens. Next base: position 439,073,816 of record NC_064617.1, on the reverse strand, counting down.
CTTCACCGATGCGTGTCGCATATGCCCTCAACCAGACAATCGTCGGAGACGTGTTTGGAGGCAACCCGGTCAGGCTGAACGCCTTAAACACACTGTCCAGCGAGTGCAGAACGATGGAGTTTCCTGCTGTTTTGGGGTGGCATTATGCATGTTCCCTGCTGTTTTTGGGGTGGCATTATGTGGGGCCGGCGTAAGCCGCTGGAGGTCATGGAAAGTGTCGATAGTGCAACCATATCGACACCATATTGGCGAAGCACTCGTCTTCGTGGACGACAATTCGCGTCCCCCAAAACAATATCACTCGATTAGAGTGGCCAGCATGTTCTGCAGACATTAATCCTATCGAAAATACCTGGGATAAATTGAAAAGGGCTGTTTATGGACGACATGACCCACCAATCACTCTGAGGGATCTACGCCGAATTGTCGTTGAGTTGTGGGACAATTTGGAACAAAATGCCTTGATGAATTAGTGGATAGTATGCCACGACGAATACAGGCATGCATCATTGCAAGAGGACGTGCTATTGGGTATTAGAGGTACCGGTGTGTACAGCATTCTGGAAGTTCACCTCTGTAGGTCTCGCTGTATGACGGTACAACATGAAGTGTGTGGTTTTCATGAGCAATACAAAGGTCCGAAATGATGTTTATGTTGATCTCAATTCCAATTTTCTGTACAGGTTCCGGAACTCTCGGAACCGAGATGATGCAAAACTTCTTTGATTTGTGTTGTTACTTGTAATATAAAAGACTATTATGTGTACGTTCACTAAAATTGAGCCATTGTTATAATTACAAATATTTATTATACATGAGACCTCATTTCTTCCAGTGTGAATGATATTCAAATAATTTACGGGAATGCAGTCGGGTAACGTCGCCGTGAACCTGTATATTTCGTCAGGTAACCAGCCTGTTATTCTCAAGGCGTAACTGCAGCAAGGAGGAGCTGTACAATGAAATTTAAAACCTCGGTTTGGAGAGCAATTCCCGAAAGACACCGATCCCAGAAGCTGACGCCTGTGAAATTACTGAACAAGGGTAAGGTATTGTTAACTCTGTCCTTCTGTTTTTTGACAACGGAGAGAGCTGGATTCCTTGCAGAATTTAATCAAAAACCTCCATCTCTCTTCACAACGTTACTTGCTGATTTAATTTAACTGTTTTATTTATAATCTGCGTGTTGTTATATTCCATGGGATGGCCTGCCCCAAGACAATATTCTGCAATAGCGGATTTCCTCGGCTGTTTCAAGCGTGTGTGCCGCCTACACTCACAAGCAGAGGCCGCCAATTGTGAAATTCAGATTCGATTCATACTGCGCGTAATAAAAGCTCATGGCCAGACGTGTAATGTGGCAAAGCACCAAGATGCACTTCTCAGCCGTTGTCGAGAAAATCGACAGTTAAACGAAACCGTTGCGGTGAAAATTTATACTTTCTTACAGCGTCGTGGCGCAGCTGTAAGTGCTCGGGTTTGTAATCCGAAGGTCGCCGGATCGAATCTCACGCCATGCAAATTTTTTTTTTTAGTATTTGTTTTTATGCATATAATAAGTTGTTGAAAGTCGTTTGTCGTGGAAAAAGTGGCGACTTCGAACATGATTATGTTTTCCGCAAACAAAGTTGTATTTCACAAATGTTATTAATTGTCTTCATAATGTTTACACACGTGTAGTTAACGGAAGACGTAGAAACGATATTCCGAAACGAATATATATATATGAATTACAAAAAACAAATATTAAAAAGAAAGATTGCATGGCGGCCTCCCCTTGTCAGTACAAGTACGTCAGTCCTATATGATCGCGCTGGTGTGACCAATACATGGCATGCCACAACTGTGAGAAATAGGATAGACACCTGCCTTACGCAAAGCAGTATCATCCTTAATGGAACCGAAACGACCCTAATCACAGATAGAGGTCAGAAAACAAATTGCGCATCATGTTTCCGCGAAATATGACCTATCTTTTTGGAAATATTGCCTGCCTTTGCCTCTACCTCGGTATTATCATCATTCACGCGGTGCACAGTAGATCGATAGCGCAACACATGTCTGAACTGTCTGTTCTGATGAAAGGAAATTCGTTCTCAGATCATGAGAGTTTGTCAGGATCGTGGAGGACCGGCGCACTGGGCATAAGCATGACACATTCTTACAACAGCCAAGTAAGTCTTCTGGTATTACAGGACATTGTCTAGGTACCGGTTATCCTATGGAAGTTAACAATACGGAGATTATGGCTGGCTCTTCCAGCTATTGGGATAGTGTTACTAAGGAAGTAGTTGAAATTAAATTAGCAACTGACCTTGCAAACAGAGAGGGAGTTTGTTTGCATAATTCTGCGTGGAATCCTGCTCTCTCCAATACTAAAAAACACTGGGAAAATGTTATTGTTACCTCACTTGTTGTTTAGTAATTTCACTATCGATAACTTCTGACATCGGGCGTCTTTGGTTATGGTGGCGCTAGTGTTTACAGTTCGTGTAAGTGTGTGTGTGTGTGTGTGTGTATTTGGGGGGTGTTTTCTTTCGGGAATTGCTCTGCAACCCACGGTTCTAAATTTTATTGCACAGCGATTACTTACTGTAGTTCCCCCATGAGAATGTCAGGTTGGTCACCTCGTTATCCGGCTGCGTTCTCTAAGTTATTTGCACAGTCGTTGTAGAGCTACACATACACAGTCAGATCAGGTGTACGTAGCCTGTAAATTACTTCTTCTGAGTTGTTTCTGCACAAAACGTACACATGATCTGCTGTACTTGAAACTAAGTAGCTAACTTGTATATGAATACGAGTGTAGTTCGTTTTTGATAGGTATACGATACTTGAATTGAAAAAAATCATTGCCTTCTGCAAGTTAAAAATACTTGTTCATTCAGTTAGCCAGTGGCATTCGACTTAAGTGTCGTAGTTCCCAGTCTGATCCAGTACACAGTGTATTCGCCTCTGCCTGGTGCATTTCCTCCATTACACTTAAATTTATTCGTAACAGACTGGGGAAGCTTACAGCCGCTCGCTCTACGAACTGCCACGGCAGCCCAAGGGAGCACAACTGCAATGCTTTCTTTTCCTCTTGGCGGTCCGTAAAGAAGGTCAGAGGTCGCCAGGTGCAATATCCTGCAGTCCAGCGAAACACATTTGGCTTTGGAATGAAGCACGTCAAAGAATCAACACATCCGAAAATAGTTAGGGACATAGGATGATTGTCTTAAAAAGCGTCGTTTCGTTTTGTGATCTACTTCGTAAATAGAACTATCATATGCCTATGTAGGATATATGTTGTTCATCTTGTAACGCTAAAGACGATCATCCCCACACTGATGCAGTATACGTATGCGGTTTTGGACACATTTCGATGGGGAACTGGGCATTTGGAAACAATATTTTGTGATAAGAATTGCTTATTCCTGATACGTGATAATTATGTGTTATTTCAATCTTTAAATTTCCTAATAAGTATTGACTCTTCCTGATAATTAATAATTTTTAGGCTAAACTGAATTTATTCCATGACATTTGAACAATAAGATGTTGGTGTCTGTCAGGAACGTGGCAGTTTCCAATGAGGTAAACAATGCAAGTTAACACTATGTTGAATTTGACATTTCAGTAGACGTACAATTACTGTGTTATAGAACAGACGAATATGAGCCGTTTTACGGGTAATACAAGGATAATTTTTATCGTGCTTCTGTTGTCAGCAGTATCGCAGGTAACTTGCGAATCATTTAACTCTTATAAAACTAAATTAAACTCCTCCCGAACAGTCCATGAAGGCCCAACGGTACTAAACGAACGCCGTGTTATCCTCAGCGCATAGGCGTCACTGGATGCGGATATGGAGGGGCATGTGGTCAGCATACCTCTCTCCCGGCGATATTTAAATTATTATACCTCGTATCAAACCAATGTCACGCGACCTTTCTGTTTTAGAACGTGTAAGTTATTCCAAAATATTTTAATGATAAATGTGTTAACTATAAATAAAACATCCGTTAAGTTCTAGCAATTCTGCTTGTTTTTGAAATGTAACATTCTGTACGGAGGGAGCAGAACAAGAAATTAAGTTCGGAACTTAATTTTGAAAACTTTTGTTTAAATTTACTAACTTCTTCGTTTACAAATATTATCAAGATCCATCACAATTCAAAATTAATATATATTTACTTAAATTAAATATTAAATAAAATAAGACTTTAATTAATCCTAGTTTTATTGTAAAATTAAGTGCGTTGGGCTGAGTTAAGAGACCAGACCACTGGCTTGATTTTATAGCGATATTGATAACTTTTCGGAAGTGGGAAGTATTCCTAAAGTTGAAAATATTGTTTTCTTGCCACTTGCCGCGAAGTTGCTAGTTGTTAATGAGGTACCTTACGCAACATTACCTTTGTCAAACCTACATAACGGTCTGTTGATTATCTGTTATTCACGTATGTTATAGTCCACTTGGTTGATACCCATGTGATATAAACCCACTTCAGCGAGTTAACATGAAGATCCTCTGGGCGTACAAGAAATTTAGTCCACAGCCAAAGGCACAGACGAGAGCAGAAAGATACGTTCAGGTGTAGTTCTCAGAGGATATCGGGTAGAAAGGGCAGGTAACACACAAGTTACGCTCCTTATCACATCCGCGTACGGAGCAAGAGTTGTCTTGTATTGAGTACAGAGAAGTGTAAAACAACTCTCGTATTACAATACAATTTCACTGCCCCATAGTGGCGCGTTATTATCTATGCGTTGTCGTTATAGGAAGCATGGTGCTGTTGTCAGGTAAGCGCCGTGCATTTGTCGTGGTAATAACTTTTTAAGGTGGTAGTTCTTGCAATTTCACCAGCACTCCAACGATGGTCGAAGATATCGTGATCCATCATGTAACAAAATTTTGTTATAGGCTCAAACTTCAGGGAAAAGGGGTCAGATATAAGAGGAATGTCAACAGGACGCCGGTTGTCAGTCGGAAGGCAGGAAATCACTAGGCGAGTAAGACGCGACGTGGAATTTCACTCCATACTGTCTAGCTCGTAACACTCTAGTGCTGTGCAGCTTTCTGATCGCAATGTTAGGCGAATGCCTCATTGTAATTTACACGTTCGTCGTTACAAAATAGTTATGGTTCAGCAACTGGAGGCGCAAACATACGCAAAACACATAACAGTTTCAGAACAAATGATTGAATACTTGGCTCTCACGTTGAGTGACAAATTTGATTTTCATTTAAATGGTTAACTATTGAAACTTGCACTTTGGTCAAACACAAACCCAAAAGGCATGCATGAACATCCTCTTCACAACGACAGTCACAGTGAGATTTGGAGCTTTGAAGAAGTGTGTCGTTTGGTCATATTTCTTCAAAAAGAAAGGAAGCAAGTTTAGGGTTTAACGTCCCGCCGGCATCGAGGTTACCAGAAATGAATCACAAACCCGAATTGTTTCAAGAATGGGGAACTAACCACGAATTTAACTGGCAAGATTTAGGGAATCACGGAAAAGCGAAGTTAAGATGGTCGGACGCGAATCTGAACCGTCGTCCATCCGAACGCGAGTCTAGTGTTGTAACCACTGGGCCACATCCCTCGGTATGCTTCTTCGCGGGAATGGTGAAGTCCAGTAATAATAAATGCAGAGCGATACCTGTTGGTGTTTGTAAATTTCCAGGTACTCTAAATAAAGAAGCAGAAACCTAAAGCACAACATAATGTGGTTCTGGAAGATTGAGACAATTGCTCACACCATTAGTAAAGACGATTGAAGATTAAATTACGTGATAACCTAATTTCTCTTAATAACTTCCTTTTCGCCGATAATTCCTCAGTTATGATTTTTAACGTGGGTACCTTAGATCTTGGTTGTACGTGAGAAAACCACGCGCGCTGAACGAACATAAAGAGATTTTCGTCAGAAAATATCAGCCACACTATACCACGTGTCGTGGCATGTTCTTGACAACGTAGGTAAATGAAAGCACCATTAAATTATGTTAGTTTCAGATCCAAATACATTGATTCATATTAACTTTTACAGCTCATAAATGGCATTGATACAAAAATGTGTTGTATCAAGAGATGTTTTATAATAAGCAAGCTTATGTTAATCAAAAACACTAAGATCTTTTTACCACACTCTGTATAAGAAGTCGAAACGTAACCAGAGGAATTTGGGAAACACAATATTCAGTTACAGCAGACTAATATGACTTGTGATTGAGATGTTAGTACAGGTAAGCGAACTGCTTACCGTGTGTAGTGTTTATTCAGGTTGAGCCCTCAGCTTCGCCCGTATAGCCACTCTGCCCCGACAACAGTAAATAACTAGATCACTTCTTATGATGTCATCTGTTTGTGACAGATGAATATTTGTGCCGCACCGGGATTCGAACATGGATTTCCCGCTTATCGTGAGCGGTCACCTTAACTACTTCAACTATTCCAGCACGCCTCCAGGACCGATCCAAAATTCCACATGTCACGAAGTCCACAACCATTACGTTCGCACATGTCGTGATTCCTGCACAGAGAGATATCAATATTTTATCGTCATTTTAGCCCGTTGAGGCATTGTTGATGGTTACAGTGTCTGTGTTTATGCAGTGACTCTGTGTTCACATTACAGTGCCCTTCAGATAAGCAGGCATGTTTGAAGTACATTGTAATGTGAAGCTACAGGCACAGTGCCAACACAGACACTATAAGCGTTAGTAGGTTACCTCTACCGCGAGTCTGTGTCTTAACACATTCTACGATACATGTTTCGGTATGATATTCGAGAGCGTAACAATATACCGTAGATTAGATTTAATCCATAAATGAACAATATGTGAGGAAACGAAATTCTATCTGAAGGCGTCATTTCATAGGATGCGAAATCAAAATGTGAAAGAATGAATCAGGAACGTCAGATTTTTACTTCGTTGAGAGAAACGATGCTAATGAGACGCAAGGCTGCTTTCTACGTCATAAGCGAGACATGGGTGATGCCGTACAGGATTAATCATATTTGGTCGTTTTCATGATAGAGCTTCCATGCTGTGAATATGTGCTGTTACAAAACACTCGTCCATCGAGGATATTCCGAAAACGCACCTTTCGGTACGATTTGTAATATTGAAACGGTAGGAAATGACATAATGGTGGTTGAAGAGTTTTTGTATTTGGTGGTTTTCGTACTGCAAATTGTGTGCTACGAAAGTACGCCGTATCAAGGCAAAGACGTAATGAAGAGTTACCAAAAATGCGTCGATTTTTGTATGATTTGTTGTAATGGAATCTGAGTTAATGACATAACAGTAGTTAAATCCTTCAGGATATTGTATTTCACTGAACAGAGCAAAAAGTCGAATTTTCAGGAACATTACGTACATCTTTGAGAAATAACAATCGTGCGCTTTGACAAGTGAGATACTACAAGGTAACTCTCCATGGATTTGAAATGTAATGTAGGTAGTGATTCTCAATTTTCTGCAGGATATACAGACTATAAAAAGGACATGAAATGTCTGTAAAGCACTAAACTTTCTGTTACTATTTACAAGAACAAAACCTTAAACGACATTTCTAAATTGGTGGTTGATTTATGGAAAGATATTATTCTGAGTATATGGTGCCTTCCAATGAAGTATTGCAATATTGCGACGTCCTGATAGTTCCCTGCGCCTGACATCATTACAATAAAATAATGACATGACTTTCAGAACCATAATTAATCAATTGTCACGAGCAGACGGCTAGGAAACGTATGTTTTACTAAAATTTGGCGGATTATCTAGACAGCAGGAATGTGTAGGCATGCTGAAGTTCCATAATCAGAACGCTAGATTTTCACATTCAGGTACTACAGACCTTATTGGGTTTGCTGATTGATTCTTGTGGAACAAGAGCCTAAACAGGATGAATTTCAGATTAAAACTGTGTTCCGCATAGGGAACCGAACAGCTTAGTCTTTCGTGGACATCTGTCCACCAACTAAAGTAGCGAAGCACGATTATCGACCCGCCCTTACAGCTTTACTTCTCAAAATACATCATCTGCTATCACCCCAACTTCACAAAAGTTCCCTTGCAGTCCTTGTGGGACTAGCACACCTGGAAGAAAGGATATCGTGGAAACATGGCTTAGCCACAGCCTGAGGGATTGTTTCCAGAATAAATCTTCACTCTGCAGCGCAGAGTGTACTGATTTTAAACTTCCTGGCAGATTAAAACTGAGTGCTGGTCCGTGACTCGAACTTGGGATCTTTGGCTACGCGGACGAAAATTGGAATGTAGAGATAAGTTACTGGAGGATGTAAACCTTTGAGGACAGTTTGTGAGTCGTGCTTGGAGATCTCAGTCGGTGAGCACTTGGCCACGAAAGGCAATGAACTTAAGTTCGAGTCCCAGTCAGACTCACAGTTTTTATTTGCCAGGAAGTCTAGCGACTGTTGACGTAATAATGCGGCTACATAATCAGAGAAAGATCGTGGGAGGTATTGGTGGTGGAATCCCGTTCAAAGGAAGATTAAGATTTAAAGTCTCGCCAGTGAAGAAATAATTAGGCACATAAGGAAGCACGGATTGCACTTGATACGGAATGAAACCGGTAACAACGTCTACAGAGGAACTGTTCTGTTAACCGCCTTAATCCTTTAAGGGAGAAACAGGAAATCTACTTTTGAATGAATGAGTGGGGCTCGAACCATGCTCCTCCTGAAACTGCTTTCTCACTAGGTGCATCCTCTTGAAGGTTTCGTCTTGGGTAGTCGTCCATCATAAATGTCATCCCTGATGGTGGTCGCCGGTGAAGCGAGAAGAAGCAGAGATATACGGGGACGCGGTACTGCAACCTCGTACAACCATCAGCGAGGTTTACAGATCTCAATTCTGTTGAGCGTAATACCGACATAAGGTGATTCCACCTCGCCAGCCATCACCTTTAGTCCAAGAAATCAAAGTTCTTTCTTAGTAATAGGTCCGATTAGGAATGTTACTTCTAAAAAACTTCCCATAGAGCAACGTTTGTCACTGCCAACATTTTGTAGTACCTTCTGAAGTGCAAACACACACCGTTAGCTGTTATTATGTTGTAGAAAATAGATTAAGAAACTTTTTTTTAGTAATGTCTACAGTGTTCAGTAGACCATTAATGTGCTTTCTGCCATTAGCGGAGACTGGGCTGGTACCGGCACGTACGCAAAGCACAGCAGAGTGCAGAGACATAACTAAATGAATGAATTCATATTGTGCATTTATGGCACAGGCAAAACAAACGTTCGCTTCAGCAAAGTGTGTGGGAGCGTGTAAACTAATACACATTTCACATTCGAACATTGATAGAATTATGAAGTTTAATACATATGAAGCTCTTGTTTTATTTATGTGAGCAATTCCATATCCATGACATTGCCACAAGCCCCACCTATATTGACGTAAATTAACTACTGTATTCCCAATATTGCAGAAAATAAATGGTCACTTCGTGTATCGCTAATGTTACTCAGTCCTCTTCGATGCATTTAGATTTAGTTTCCATTATTATTTAAGTATCGTTATTTCTGTGAAATGTTGGATGTGAAGCATTTTGGTTTATTCAATCTCCCACAAGCATGTTTACAGTACTTGTGAAATGGAATCTCAGTTATACACTGTTCGTTTACTCATTTACATAGTAATCTTTTCATTTGTAATACACGGATGCGGTTGGCATGAAATGATAATTCACAGCCGGCCACGGTGGTCTCGCGGTTCTAGGCGCGCAGTCCGGAACCGTGCGACTGCTACGGTCGCAGGTTCGAATCCTGCCTCGGGCATGGATGTTTGTGATGTCCTTAGGTTAGTTAGGTTTAAGTAGTTCTAAGTTCTAGGGGACTAATGACCACAGCAGTTGAGTCCCATAGTGCTCAGAGCCATTTGAACCATTTTTGATAATTCAAAATGCCAGTCGAGAATTGGACGAAAGTGTACAAAAGTAATTCAGGGAAGGCAACGCGAGTCAGCAAATAAATTTTGGCGAATGGAATCTTGCTTAAATAAACATTTATCAACATATTCATCCGCATATCGCAAATACAATATACATTCTTCGGAGCAGGTATAGCCCTATATGACATCACGGCTATTGGCCTGTGACCGTGTCGGAAAGAGTGTACTTTTACTCACGATTCTTCGTTTTCCGGGCTTATACCATACCACAAAGACAACACTGCGAGAGTAATTATTATTCAGTGAAAGCATTTACGCAGGGCAGGGAAGTGCGCACTTATTTGAAACATTTTGGCAAATTAAAACTGGGTGCCTGACAGGGACTTCAACTTAAGACTTATGTCTTGCAAACGCAACTGCTGTAGCGAGTGAGCTGTCGAAACATACTCAGCAACCGCACTCACAGCCTAACTTCTATCCGTACCTCTTCTCTTACCTTTCATACCTCACAGAGGTTCTCCCACACAGCGTGTTGGAGAAGCCCTCCAGGAAGACATGGTTTGAATACAGCCTAGGGCAGTGGTGGCCACTGCGTGCCAAACTTCACACGGGAGGGTGCGCGGTCCACTTGCGGACCAAGGCTTTGCCTTCCTCCGGTTTTCTCGGTCCTTCTCGGAAGTACCCGGTGCATCCCGACATTTCATGTAGTATTGCGGTATGACATTTTCTCATCTGCACAACGCTCTTCAGTTCGGCAGAGTAGTGATGTCAGCGATGATTGCTCTTCGCTATTTGTTTATGATATGAAGAACATACACAGGTCCCGTGGGTGCTTGCACAAAAAGAGACACTCTAGCGATCTATTGTCACAAGCCTTTAAAATTAACGCAAATGACACAAGACAAGAATGTCTATTATATATATATATATATATATATATATATATATATATATATATATATTTATTTTCTGCAATCGCGTAAGCGACATTTACTGCGAATTTGCTATGAAAGGACATTACAATAACATGTAGAAACACATTAAAAGTTTAGTTTACAACGAAAGATCAAAAAATTACAGCGATAGTCAGACGGAATTCATTGTTCTGTCCGTAAGGAAGCACACTGCGCTAAATTTTCAGATATGGAGCGCATGAAAAAATAAAGGTACAAATAGCAGAATTTCTGAAGTCGTTCACATTATTCCACTGTTAGTTTCAAAAGTTGTCGGTGAAACTGGACGAGGAATATGGATACTTTACACATTACTGCGAATTCGTTGGTTGAGTCAAGGGGCAAGTCTGGAACGACTTATCGATTTAAAATTCGCTTTTATATAATTTATGAAGGAAAAAGCAGCCGGAACGAAAATTAAAAGATCCCGAATGCATCGTAGACCTCATTTTAAATGGACTTGACTGCACACTGCCCACAGTGAGACACTGCATGGTGAGAACTACTTTTCGATCTGATGGGGATGCTTTTCGAACTGAAGTCGCGTTATAGAAGGGACACATTCTGAAAAAAATAGTTCAGTTCCCCAAGGTCACCAGCGTTAAATAAAACTCAGTGTTTGAAGAATTCATTATGGCCTTGAAAGAATTACGAGGGTTTGTTCATAAACATTTTGAGCTCACTGCCAGTCTTACACGTGTTTTCGAGCTGTTTTCGAGACCGTTTCCCACATCAGTTGAAAGTGCTCCTGTGCATGTGCAGCTGTAACTGACTGATATCGTTTTGAAGACAAATCCGGTTTCACGTTAAAGCAGTCCTGGATGTCAACATCACTTTACTCAGGTAGAGTTTCCAAAATGTGTTTGAAGAATTGCTACAATGTTTTAATCAACATGTGTGTAAATGACCTTTTGTGATGACGGAATTAAATAAGTCACGATTTTGGAGCAACTTGAGTGCGAAAATCTGTTAAATTCGAAGCGTCTCTCCGTATGCCGGCAGTTTCTAACAGATAAAATTTATGTTATGGTTTCAGGGCACCAAAAGTAATTAAAACATACTGAAAATTTGTGTTTTTTGTGATATATGTTGATTTGAAATGTGCAATGTAAAACCTAGTTGTACTTAACGCCATTTAAATGCAGCGCATTCGCAGTTTGCCCCTTCTTCCCCCTCCTTGCACAGCGTGGCGGTTAGGGAAGTGTGCAGCGAGGCTGAGCTTAATGGCACACATGTCATGTTGAGGCACACGAGCTGAACTCTCAGTCACCCCTGGCTTAGAGGAATGTATCGAGAATGAATTTCGACTCTGAAACGGAGCGTGTGCTAATTTAAAACTGCGAATAGTTGCTGGAGGAAATGAGGCTGTGAGTGGGGTATGTGAGTAGTGCTTGGATCAGTAGATTGTTTGTCCGCGAATGGCAGAGATCCCAGTTTCGAGTCCTCATACAACACATTATTGTCCCTTTACGAAGAAGCTTGATTCGTTGTACGGATATAGGTGTTTCTTGAAGTTTGGGTGGAAAAAAGAAGGAAAATCTCCTGCTTAATTAGCCAGCCGCACTACGCTGCCACTCTCGTATGGTATTCAACAGGCTCTAGGAACTTTGAAGTTTTATTGCATGACGTCACTTTTCTGGATGTTGTTCCTGGTCGATTGGGCTTTGAAATTAAATAGGCCCTGATTTACATTAAGTGCAATGTCAAATCTACCTTTGATCGACGCTGACTACACATGTAGGTTGTGTGGAATTTCTAAATATAAGATGATCTTACACTATATTAGTTCCTATCACAAGCTTTTCTATTTCTCTTTTCATGAGAAGATACTTTCCGTAGGAGAAAAGTAAATGACATGAAGTAGAGTTATTCTGGACAAACGGATTTCATTAATTCATAAAATTGGTTCTGAGTACAACTACCCACTCTGAATGAACAAGATATAATTGAATACATGATAATAATTGTTGTGTTCGAGACAAAGTACAATGGAGAAATCAGCTTACGACTCTTATGAGTGGATGAAGCGGAGGATAGTTAGACATGCGGGAAAATGAGAGATGACCCTGCATTAATATACTACGTGGTTTACAAACGATCCAGAACAGCCACGAAACACTACATTCATCTAAGAGGGGAAGTAGTTGGGGGGTATTTAGGATTTCAAAAACCTCATGGGCAGATAGCAGTGAAGCTGCTCACTCAATAGTGCTTCAGGTAGCAATACACTCCAACATCCTACAAGCTAAATAGCGTAACAGATATATTTATAATCGAGTGATTGGTGATGGCAACGAGCTCACAATGGCGATCGCACATTGATTCTTATACACCTGAAGTGGTACTTCTCACATGGTTGACATGGACAAACGAAAGATCGTTCAAAGGCGTGGAAAAATGAATGACAATGGAGTTGGGATTTTTATGAGAATTAACGTGATACACGATAATGAAGAAAACGTGGTACATGGTCGCTCAAGTAAAAGGTCCCTGCTAAGAGCACGTTATTGGCTCCATATGAACGAAGTCAAGCGTTCGTCCACATGTTTCTCTTGTAAATTAACTAAATCGATTAACTGAAATAAAAATACCCCGTAAGGTTCTAGAAACTGTATGAAAGGAATTTATCCTGTACAGATAACACATGTCTACCCTAATCTAAGCATGAATATCTTAATCTACGTTCTGAAGAAACAACAGGTCTTACGCCCTTCAGCGTCTGGAGAACATTTCTTCGTTTTCAGAGGCCAAGTCGAGGTGATAGAAGTCGTAGAATGCTTTTTTATAGGGGTAGAGACTGGACGGCTCAAAATGCTGGTAACGAGAAAGTAGGAATCACCCTGATTCTTCGAGAAAAAGTGGGAAGCACTCGGATACGTTGATAATGAAACCTAGGATACTCCTTTGGGAAAAGCTAACAGAAATAATACTACAAAACAGACTCCTCAAGAGGACCATGATTCCACCAACAGTCGAATCAGACACACAATCTCACAGAAATAAAACAGAGATTGTCTTTGGAACCGGATAGGAGAGGGTGAAAATAAACTGTTCGATACACGAAATAAATTTGCACACGAATACTGCCTATTGCCTTCATGAGATATAACGACACAGAAAAATTATCAGTAATATTCATGCACGATGATTCACCTAAAATTAGCACGGAAAATATTGCGGAAACGGAACGGAGAGTGCTATTGATGTGCAGTGTTCACAAAATGGAGTGATAGTCGGGGCGCGTTTTGTTATCCAATAAATAGACTGTATTAGTACTTAGAAAGTGCATTTTTTGTAGAAGAGCACACTTTTTTAAACGGAACAATGCCTATTGACATTAACAGACTAAAAGTAGAGTAAATTAGGAAGTCAGTGGCGGTTGTTGCAGGATTCGTATGCGAGTCGTTTACGATATATCTAATTTTGAAAAAGTTTCGACACTGATACTTGCTCGTGAAACAATCTTATGTTTGGTAACAGTGTGCTTGTATGTTTCTTGAGTGCACTGCGTCTAGTAAACCAGTCAGTGTGTGACAGTTCAAGCAATAGGTCGTAAGTGGACCATTGGACTCAACCAATTCAGATAAAGCCGACATGTTCATTGTGTATGGAGAGTGTTGGAAGAATACAGTTCGTTCTTGTACAGTGTATGCGGCAAGATATCCCAGTAGATGTCAACCATCTGTACAAATAATTATGTATCTCTTCAACTAGTTACTGAAAGTGGTAGTGCAACACCTAAACAACGTAACCGAAGGAAATAAGTGACGACAGAAGAGGGTAAATTAACGTTCTTCCTGCTGTTGCAGTTGATCTGCACGTTAGTCCCCGTGCAATTGCGCGAGAAAAGTTCTTTAGCGCATGCCAGTACAGGTATTGTAGAAGTTTCGGTGTGAGAACATCATAAAATACCACGACTCGCACTAGAGGCCTGCAACCAACAACACCGACGTTGTAATGTATCGTAATTTTAGTTTAATATCCATAGGCATTGTTCCATTTAAAAAAGTGTATGTTTGCAAGAAATACGCTAAGTATTATTACACACTATTGATTGGCTAACAAAACAAGCTCTGACTACCGTTCCATTCTGTGAAAACCATATATCAATAGCAATTTCCATTTCCGCAATATTTGCGGTGCAAATCTTAAGTGATTCACCCAGTACAAGAACATCAGTTAACATAAATCAATCTATTTGTCGAAAACGCTATAAATGAATCGCAGCAGAACATTGGTTGTAACTGAATCTACTAAAACCGAGCAAAAGGTGAGCAAAATCGAGTGTACGCGTCACTTGTTGGACATATCGTTAACTCCGCCCCCTACAGAGAGTTCGCCACGTTTACGTTCGGGCCGAATGAAATAACAGGGGCCTACGGCATCAGGGCGCGGCTGCCGCCTGGCACCAGGTGACAGGTGACGTCACGAGGCACTGACCGGCGGCGATAAGGCCGGCTGGACGGGACTGGCAGCCGCGACTGCGGCAATCGCGCTGCGCCTGACAGCTGACAGCCAGCAGCCCGCAACACACCCCGGGGCGCCGCCCGGCCGCTGCTCCAGTATCGAGCAGCTACGTGGGGGCGAGAAACGAGCACGTCCAGGAAGTGAGGGTGTCGTGCTCGCCTCTGAGACTGTAGCGTGAATGAGCAGTCAGTACCAGGTTTAGCATCCACAAAAATAAATTCTGCACAAGCTGTATGAGGGGAAGGACAAAGTTTCAGTTATCACATCGAAAAACTGAGGTTACCTAACAATTTTTCTGTCTGTTTGCAAGTACATGACTGCACTCCAGGTACCTTGCCCTACAGTACATTAACACGCCATTACAGGAGTCGAACAAAATCGTACAACTAATTGATAAGGTGGAATATCACAACAGCTAATTAATGCTGAAATGGTGGCAGTGTACGACGACTAAGCATTATTGTCTGACACAGTGATCAGTTTCTGCAGATGCTCCCATAGCCAGTGGTGGCTAATTTGCAATATGGTATCACTTTTAATTGATTTATCTCGCCTAAGTGTGCATTTGATGCAATGTTGACTTTATGTATAGTTTTCCATTTTGTTAATCTGCTGAGAAGAACATAAATGTCGAAACATATCTAGCAAACAAATAATATGTGTAGGCATACACTGTTAATCTTTGTAGTCTAATGATCCTCTGTGCTAATAATACGGCAACTTTGAACAAACTGTTTCAGAAGCCCCGTCGAATGGTGCCATCAGCGAAACTGTAGCACCAATCCAGAGTCCTAACTATTATGAACGAGTCCTTTGAGACGAAGAAGCGAGGCATGCAATTGGAAAAACGTTGATCAACGACTGCCGAAAAGACAAAATTCCAAACATGATCATGCAGGTTGATGCTAAGTGATTTTTGAGATTGCCATGGTCTGGTGGTAACACTTTATGCTTGTAAGTACCAAATCGTCGGCTGCTAACGATGTATTATATTTATGATGAAAAGTACCCGGGCATCCCTACATAATGTGGAAATGACCACAACATGTCAAGAGAGGTCGACTCGTCAGTATGGAATGAGGAAGAGAGTATTGTGTTGTCGGTAAAGAAGCAGTAACAGCACAATGGGCCGGTCAGGCGAGCTCCCTTACTTCGGGTGTTTACTGTTCGCAGGACGTCACGTGAGCAACAAACCATCAGGGACATTGCAACCCTTTACAGCTACCCATATCTACTTTAGGTGATATAACTGTGACGAGGAAACGCGAAGAGAGAACTGCGCCTAAACCAAGACCAGGCACTCCTCATGTACTCCAGCTAGCACAAGTCTGTGCCCAGGAAATTAAAGAGAATTGGTTACAACGGCTAGTAAGTTCTTTATAAGCTATATTGTCTGTATCCAATGCTATGGAACGATTGATGTGGTGTAAACAGCGACTCATTGAAAGTGTCTCAGCAGAGCTTCAGCTGTCATAAAGGTGAAGTGGGGACGCACCACTTATTAATGGCCACTAACAGCTGTCCATATAATTTTGATCAGATAGTGTATGTGGCATGTGTCAATACCACCATAGGCGTAAGTGTTGGATATACATTTTTCGATGCTATAACGCAACATGAATATACAAGGAAGCGCCAAAGAAACTAGTATAGGTATGCGTATTCAAATAAGAGATACGTAAACAGGCAGAATACGGCTCTGCGGTCGGCAACGCCTATATAAGGCAACAAGTGTCTGGGGCAGTTGTTAGATCGGTTACTGCTGCTGGAATGGCAAGTTATCAAGATTTAAGTGAGTTTGAACGTGGTGTTATAGTCGGCGCACGAGCGATGGGATACAGCACCTTCGAGGTAACGATGAAGTGGGGATTTTCCCGTACGACCATTACGAGTTTAGCGTCAATATGAGGAATCCGGTAAAACATTAAATCTCCGACATTGCTGTGGCCGGTAAAAGATCCTACAAGAATGGGACCAACGACGACTGAAGAGAATAGTTCAACGTGACGGACCTGCAGCCCTTCCGCAAACTGATGTAGATTCCAATGCTGGGATATCAACAAGTGGCAGCATGCGAACCATTCAACGAAGCATCATCGATATAGACTTTCGCAGCCGAAGGTTCACTCGTGTACGCTTGATGCACGATACAAATCTTTACGCCTCACCTGGCCCCGTAAACACCGACACTGTACTGTTCATGGCTGAAAACAAATTGCCTGGTCGAACGAGTCTCGTTTCAAATTGTATTGAGCGATGGACGTGTACGGGTATGGAGTCAACCTCATGAATCCATGGACGCTGCCTGTCAGCAGGGGACTGTTCAAGTTGGTGAAGTTTCTCAAGTGATGTGGAACGTATGCAGTTGGAGTGATACGGGACCCCTCCAACGTCTAGATACAACTGTGACAGGTGGCACCGTACGTAAGCATCCTCTCTGAACACCTGCATCCATTCATGTCCACTGCACATTCCGACCCATTTCGGCGATTCCAGCAGGCCAAGGCGACATCCTACACGTCCAGAATTGCTACAGAGTGGCTTCAGGAACATTTGTTTGAATTTAAACACTTCGGCTGGCCACCAAACTTTCCAGACATGAACATTATTAACCATATTTGTGATGCATTGCAACGTGCTGTTCAGATGGGATCTCAGCCCCTCTCGTACTCTTGCGGATTTATGGACAGCCCTTCGGGATTCGTGATGTCAGAGCCCTCCAGCACTACTTCAGACTTTAGTCGAGTCCATGCCACGTCGTGTAGCGGCACTTCTGCGTGCTCGCGGGAGCCGTATACGATGTTAGGCAGGTGTACCAGTTTCTTCAGTGTATGATGTGAGTTCAGTAGTTTGTACAGTTGTTGATCGTAACCTTTTTATCCTCTTGGTGGGATTGCAATGCAGGAGCATGCTACGAAACTAATCGAAAATATAAAAGTGCCAAACGTGTAAGTTTGTTACTTAACAATAGTAATATAAGGTATTAATTTAATGATTCTTCATTTTCTGGATGAGGATAGTGTGGCTACAGACGATCCTGTGCAGTAAGCATCTCGAGCTCAAGAAAATGTTTTTCTTATTTCCAATATCAGTTTCAAGAACTGAAAAATGTCAAGACAAGATTTGTTGGTGAAAGCGTAACAGAAAATTTGTGCTTCCACCATATTTCTAAACGTATGTTTTCAGGAAAGCCTGGCATTGAAAAAAATTCATTTCAGTATATAAACGTTTTTCCTGTAGGGATGGGAAACTGGATTTTAACTGGATTTCTTATTTTACACTGCTGTAAAGCTTACTATAGTATCTCCTACAGAATGTGCGTTCCACGTTGACAACTGGTACACAAGCCTAGATCTGTTCCTGTGTTCCAACGACCAATGAATCGGTGTAATAGGTACCGTTCTCTTGAGCAGAGAGAGAAGCAAGGCAAAACTGAATGGCAGATTGCAGAGGGAGAACAGGAAATAAGCTTAATGCCCACATTCTTTGCACCGAATTAATGCAACATAACTGATATGCGTATGTTGTTCAAATGTCTGTCATATAACTCAAATGGCGTCAACAAGAGAAACATGATACCAAAGCAGTCTCTAAAAACTGAAGATCAATCAATGAGGGCAATAGACTAGTGTGCATTGATACTATGGAGAAATGTGTTCGAAAAAAGATATGAAATGGCATAAAAATTACTTTTACTACAGTAAACTCAACTATTCTGCTATACAGGGTATTTCAACTGCACCTATACATGAGCTTTTAAAACCTGCAAGTCTTCAAAACCCATGTGTGAGATTTTCATATTCCCTCACTCGCTACGCATGAACTATTAGGCTATTGTGCTCCAGTTAACGAAGAAAAACGCGTTTGAAGGTCACTTTAGTACGATTTACTCGAATAGTTCGAAATTATGACCTGCAACGAAAACGCGTCCTAGTACAAAATTGAACTTCACTAAATTTCCTACAAAACGTTATGTTGTTTTTTTGTCTAGGACTTACATTTTGAGCATAGCGAGACAGAGAATATGAAAATCTAGCTTGTGGTTTTTGAAGATATCAGGAGTTACATGAAATCTATAGGTAGGTGCAACGAGTCACCATATATATCCTTTCTCCTTGTATATAACATTACACAAAACTTGCATGGACAACAATGTGTTGTTTTGTTTCGTTCTGCGTGGTTGGTTTAACACAAAACAGGAAGTTGTATTTATGACTACCTTTGCAGTCCTACCTACTCGTACACGGAAACTATGTGAAATACTGTAAGCCACTATCCTCACGATCCAGCAGCTGTAGACGTTTCTCTCATACAGCACATACCAATGTTCCCAACGGATTTACTCATTTATTTTAAGTGACTTTAGTTCCCAATCAAGGTTTTATTTGCAATAACAGTAAACGAATCTCAAGACCAGAGAGAGGGGTAAAGAGAACATGGACGCAGAGGGGCAGAGGAAATGGACATAGAGAGGATGAAGGAGGAGATGGACAGGGAGAAGTGGGAGGACGATGGCTCTGGCTCTGAGCACTATGGGACTGAACATCTATGGTCATCAGTCCCCTAGAAGTTAGAATTACTTAAACCTATCTAACCTAAGGACATCACACAACACCCAGTCATCAGGAGGCAGAGAAAATCCCTGACCCCGCCGGGAAACGAACCCGGGAACCCGGGCGCGGGAAGCGAGAACGCTACCGCACGACCACGAGCTGCGGACTGGGAGGACGATATGGAGAGAGAGTGGAGAGGGAAGTGATAGGCAGGAAGAGGGGGAAGAAGGTGGTGGACACAGACGGAAGAGAGGAGAAAGAGTTTGGTACTCAGAGACGGAGGGAGGAGATTCATGGAGAGAGAGAGGAGAGGGAGATTATAGCGTATATCCAATTCCCAAACAAATTAAGCACTTGCGAAGCAGTGCTGTGTTCGCTAGTATGTTATACTCGTTCACTCTCACTTTATTTTCTACATCGGTAAGGTAAATATCACTGGTGAAACTGTGGGAAAGCTCTGAGCGAGGTCGCATGGTGGTGAGACACGGAAATAGCATTTGGGATGGTGGTGGATGAAGGGGGCGCCGGCTCTAATCCCTGTCCGACACTGCAGATTTAGGTGTTCCGTGATTTCCCGAAACCGCATAAGGCGAATGCCGGTATGAATTCCTTGAGAGGACACGGCCAATTTTCATCCCTCTCCTTCCTCTCGAACGAACTCGTCGTCGACTGGATGCTGAACTCCAAATTTCCCTTCTTTTCCTAGAGTAACATTACGAAGAAAGAACGTAATAAAAAAGGTCACCGGTTGGATGAGAAAAACCCCTTGAGAATACGATCAAAGCATATTACAAGAATTGTTGGCTCGTATCGGAAAGTAACCCCGTGAGAAGATGCGTCTTTTGCGGCAAGACCAATAAACGGAAAGAATACTGGTGTTGTAGGAAATAAGTCAATAGGATAACATGCATTGGAACCAAACCCGAAAGAATTTGTGAACGGTTATGTGTTCCTTCATTATAATGTTTACTTATAGTCAGTTAACAAATAAATAGACACAGCAGCGATGACAATTTAGCGCAGCGGGCTCGTCTAGCTGTACGACAGAACAAATCGTAGCGTATGGCTGTAAAGGGCAGCCGCACCGAGTCAGCTGAGCAGTGAAAGAATTTAGAAAGTTTCTAGAAACTGCCGTTTGAACACTGTTATCGTTATATAACTATACATAAACGCTGCACGTTTTGCGCTCGTGTCACGTAACTGTTTTCAACGCTGTTTGTATGGGGGTATTGCCTTTGACTGGAGCGGGACGGTACAGTAGACAGCGAAGCGTACGCCTGAGACTCGTCGGTGCATTTCGCACTACACCTGTTGAAGGTTTACTGAAGGTTCTGGGAAAGGTGTCCGATGGATATCGTGGTAGGCTACATATCTACATCATGTTGGTTTGAGCTTCAAAAATATGATTTTCTACTGTTGTAAGCACGGTTATGTCTAACATAGTTGGATCAGTATGATGCTACGTAACACGTATAGCTTAGGAGAATAAAAGTTCCATTAATTTACATTCTTGGTAAGAACTCATGGTCTAAAAGTAGAATCTTAGATTATTAATCAAACCGTTCTGAGTCCCGGGATCGGACACAGCTACTGTTCAAATTAGGAATAAAAATTACCAGCAGTGGTAGACGAAAGCTTCTGGCATAAGAAGATATCCTCGTTCTGCCAGCGGCCTTGCCAAAGAAAGCAGAAGAGCGGACATAGTTTCAGGGCACTCTCTTTCCCAATGATGAGAGTGAGGATGCAGGTAGCAATGGAAACCACTGGACTAAAGACGCATAACGTGTATCCATAGGGCATGTGACCTGTAATTGAGAAAGTGGAGGAGGAGGAGGAGGAGGAGATTAGTGTTTAACGTCCCGTCGACAACGAGGTCATTAGAGACGGAGCGCAAGCTCGGGTGAGGGAAGGATGAGGAAGGAAATCGGCCGTGCCCTTTCAAAGGAACCATCCCGGCATTTGGCTGAAGCGATTTAGGGAAATCACGGAAAACCTAAATCAGGATGGCCGGAGACGGGATTGAACCGTCGTCCTCCCGAAGGCGAGTCCAGTGTGTAACCACTGCGCCACCTCACTCGGTAATTGAGAAAGTGCCATGACGATCTCTCCACTGGGAAAAGTGTCCAGCTTAGACTCCGATTTGTATCACCGGGAGGGGACTGCCCGGGAGAGAGTGACCATGAGAAAAGTAATGAATAACCAACGAAAGGATAACGTTCCACGAGTCCGGGCGTGTAATGTCACAAATTTTAACGTGGTGGGAGAGCTAAAAAATCAGAAAAGGGAAATGCTAAGGTCCAATCTAGGTATAGTGAGGATTAGTGAAGTGAAATGGAAATAAATAAAGATATCTGGTCGGATGAGTGTAAGATAATGTCAACAGAGAAAGGTATAAACGAAGTAGGATTCGTTATGAATAGGAACTTAGGCCAGACATTGATCTACTGCCCTCAGTTCAGTGATAGGATTGTTTTTATCATATTCGGCAATAAACCAGCTCTGACAATGACAGTTGATGTATGCATGCAGAAGTCGCAAACAAAAGATGAAGAGATAGAGTAAGTACACGGGGCTATTGAACAGGTTATTCAGAATGTGTAGGGAGAACAAAATAGAATAATCATAGGGGATTGGAACGCGGTTGTAGAGGAAGCAGTAGAAGAAAGGTTTACGGAAGAATACAGGCTAAGCAGTAGAAATTAGAGAGGAGACAGACTAATTGAGTTGTGCAGTAAATTTCAGTTGGTAGTAGGTATTAATAGAAAAGGAGGTGTACTTGGAAAAGACCCAGAGACACGGGAAGATTCCAGTTGGATTATACCATGTACAGAGATTCCGATATCAGATATCGAATTGTACGGCATATACAGGAGCAGTTATAGACCCAGATCACAATTTAGCAATGACTGAAATTTAGACTGAAATTTAAGTGAGTCGTCTGGAAGAATCAGTGTGGATGCAAGTTATATACTGAAGCACTTATGTATGCTGAGACGCGATTTAAGTTCACTAACGTTGTGGATTCTGTGATAACGAATTGTGCATAGGCAATTCGGTTGAAGAGGAATGGACATCTCCAGTTGCTGCAGGGAAAGTAACTCCGAAGAAACCATGGATAACGGAAGAAATACTTCAGTTGATCGAGGAGAAAGTAGAAAAATGTTCAGGGAAAGAAGGATATAGCAATAATAACCAATTCGGAATGAAATAAATAACAACTGTACGGCAGCCAAGGCGCAATATCTCCAGGAAAACAGGAAAAGGAATCCAAAAGAAATAGTCGTCTGAAGCACTGGCAAAGGATATAGAAAAAATGAACATTGGCGAGATCAAAAGTAAGGGTGGTAACATTAAGGATGCAGTGGGGATTCCACTATAAAAGGGAAAGGGAAGAACAGATAGGTGGAAAGAGTTCAAATGGTTCAAATGGCTCTGAGCACTATGGGACTTTACATCTGAGGTCATCAGTCCCTAGAACATTGAACTACTTAAACCTAACTAACCTAAGTACAGCACACACATCCATGCCTGAGGCAGGATTCGAACCTGCGTCCGTAGCGGTCGCGTGGTTCTAGACTGTAGCGCCTAGAACCGCTTGGCCACCCCGGTCGGCATCAAGATATGCTCACAAAATTTGTTGGCCCAAGAAAAGTGTTCGAAAATGTAAAATGGAGCAAGATGTTTGATATTCTGATGAAACTAGGGATAAGCTTTAGTGAAAGACGAGGAACATACAGTACGTATCATTGGGGGAAGTGGCAACAAAACGACTTTTCACTTTGGTGTGTAGAATATATGAGTCTGGCGACATATCATCTGACTTTCGGAAAAGCATCATCCACACAATTCCGAAGACGGCAAGAGCTGACAAGTGCGAGAATTATCGCACAATCAGCTTAACAGCTCATGCATCGAAGCTGCTTACAAGAATAATATACAGAAGAATGGAAAAGAAAATTGAGAATGCGCTAGGTGACGATCAGTTTGGCTTTAGGAAAAGTAAAGGGACGAGAGAGGCAATTCTGACGTTACGGCTAATAATGGAAGCAAGGCTAAAGAAAAATCAAGACGCTTTCATAGGATTTGTCGACCTGGAAAAAGCGTTCGACAATATAAAATGGTGCAAGCTGTTCGAGATTCTGAAAAAAGTAGGGGTAAGCTATAGGGAGAGACGGGTCATACACAATATGTACAACAACCAAGAGGGAATAATAAGAGTGGACGATCAAGAACGAAGTGCTCGTATTAAGAAGGGTGTAAGACAAGGCTGTAGCCTTTCGCCCCTACTCTTCAATCTGTACATCGAGGAAGCAATGATGGAAATAAAAGAAAGGTTCAGGAGTGGAATTAAAATACAAGGTGAAAGGATATCAATGATACGATTCGCTGATGACATTGCTATCCTGAGTGAAAGTGAAGAAGAATTAAATGATCTGCTGAACGGAATGAACTGTCTAATGAGTACACAGTATGGTTTGAGAGTAAATCGGAGAAAGACGAAGGTAATGAGAAGTAGTAGAAATGAGAACAGCGAGAAACTTAACATCAGGATTGATGGTCACGAAGTCAGTGAAGTTAAGGAATTGTGCTACCTAGGCAGTAAAATAACCAGTGACGGACGGAGCAAGGAGGACATCAAAAGCAGACTCGCTATGGCGAAAAAGGCATTTCTGGCCAAGAGAAGTCTACTAATATCAAATACCGGCCTTAATTAGAGGAAGAAATTTCTGAGGATGTACGTCTGGAGTACAGTATTGTATGGTAGAGAAACATGGGCTATGGGAAAACCGGAACGGAAGAGAATCGAAGCATTTGAGATGTGGTGCTATAGACGAATGTTGAAAATTAGGTGGACTGATAAGGTAAGGAATGAGGAGGTTCTACGCAGAATCGGAGAGGAAAGGAATACGTGGAAAATACTGATAAGGAGAAGGGACAGGATGATAGGACATCTGCTAAGACATGAGGGAATGACTTCCATGGTACTAGAGGGAGCTGTAGAGGGCAAAAACTGTAGAGGAAGACAGAGATTGGAATACGTCAAGCAAATAATTGAGGACGTGGGTTGCAAGTGCTACCCTGAGATGAAGAGGTTAGCACAGGAAAGGAATTCGTGGCGGGCCGCATCAAACCAGTCAGACTGATGAAAAAAAAAAAAAAAAAAAAAAAAAAAAAAAAAAAAAAAAAGAGGGAATAATAAGACTGGAAAACCAAGAACGAAGCGCTCGAACGAAAAAAAAAAATGTTGAAACACAGATGCAGTCTTTGCCTCTATACTTCGAAGAAACAATAACTCAAATAAAAGGAAGGTTCAAAAGTGGGATTAAAATTCTGTGTGAAAGGATATCAGTGAAAAGATATCCTAATAATATTGCTGTCTTCAGTGAAAGTGAGAAAGAATTACAGGATCTATTGAATGGAATGAACCGTCCAATGAATACAGAATATGGATTGAGAGTTGTAAGTAGGTTGTTTAGGTTTTTATATTGGTAACGCCACGTAGCGCTCTGTATGAAAATCACTGGCTGTGCTGTGTGGAGTCAGTGGCTGGTTTGCATTGTTGTACGCTATTGTAGTGTTGGGCAGCTGGCTGTTAACAGCGAGTAGCGTTGCACAGTTGGAGGTGAGCCGCCAGCAGTGGTGGATGTGGGGAGAGAGATGGCGGAATTTTGAGAGCGGGTGATCTGGACGTGTGTCAATCAGAGACAGTAAATTTGTAAGACTGGATGTCATGAACTGATATAAATGTTATGACTTCTGAACACTATTAAGGTAAATATATTGTTTGTTCTCTATCAAAACTTTCATTTGCTAACTATACCGATCAGTAGTTAGTGACTTCAGTAGTTAGAATCTTTTATTTAGTTGGCAGTATTGGCGCTCGCTGTATTGCAGTAGTTCGAGTAATGAAGATTTTTGTGAGGTAAGTGATTCATGGAAGGTATAGGTTGTTACTCAGGGCCATTCTTTTGTAGAGATTATTAAAAATATTGCTGTCGGTTTAGTGATGATCAGAACAAGTAAAGGGAGAAATGTGTGAGTACGTTCAGTTCTGCTCAGCTGTTTGAAAATCAAATAACGAAAGGGGTTTACCTGCAGAAACATTCATAAATTTTTGCAAGGGGACGTTTCAGAGTAAACCGGAAAAAGACAAAAGTAATGAGAAGTAGCAGAAATGAGAGTAGCGAAAACCTTAACAGCAAAATTGGTTGTCACTATGTAGACACAGGGTAATATAGGGAAAGAATCTGTGAAAACAAAACCATTTTGTGTTCGGGTTTTTATTTAGGAAATATTACTGGAATTCCTCCCAAAGGATCAGTCACGTATGCGACAGTCTCTGAATACACGACGCTCGTATTCTGAAGGGCGGATCGTACGTTCTTACACCAAGCACTGATAACTTTTTTTTAGAGCCACAAAATTATTCTGATACTTCTGCGAAGTTTAGTAATTGCTTTTAATAATAGATGCTATACTGATTCACTGAGTGAGATGAGATGTAATGCGGAACTGAATAGCATGCACAGTTTATGCAGTAAACAATAGACATGGATCAATGGTACTCATCAGGAAATTAAAAAAGTCTGGATGTGATTAACGCTACGAATTCTAGAGCTGAATTGCCATGCCGTAATGTGTGAAATTATCGAACATCTGCAGAATCTCTAAACTCAATTCACATGACAAGTGCTCGACAAAGGACAAAAGGGTCCTATTGGCTATTTCGGGCGTGTATCACGTACTGTTAACAAGTGGAAAAGTGTAAGTTGGAACGTCTGGACGATCCATTAATACAAGGATCATCGAACATCAAGTGGGGAAATACACTCCTGGAAATTGAAATAAGAACACCGTGAATTCATTGTCCCAGGAAGGGGAAACTTTATTGACACATTCCTGGGGTCAGATACATCACATGATCACACTGACAGAACCACAGGCACATAGACACAGGCAACGGAGCATGCACAATGTCGGCACTAGTACAGTGTATATCCACCTTTCACAGCAATGCAGGCTGCTATTCTCCCATGTAGACGATCGTAGAGATGCTGGATGTAGTCCTGTGGAACGGCTTGCCATGCCCTTTCCACCTGGCGCCTCAGTTGGACCAGCGTTCGTGCTGGACGTGCAGACCGCGTGAGACGACGCTTCATCCCGTCCCAAACATGCTCAATGGGGGACAGATCCGGAGATCTTGCTGGCCAGGGTAGTTGACTTACACTTTCTAGAGCACGTTGGGTGGCACGGGATACATGCGGACGTGCATTGTCCTGTTGGAACAGCAAGTTCCCTTGCCGGTCTAGGAATGGTAGAACGATGGGTTCTATGACGGTTTGGATGTACCGTGCACTATTCGGTGTCCCCTCGACGATCACTAGTCGTGTACGGCCAGTGTAGGAGATCGCTCCCCACACCATGATGCCGGGTGTTGGCCCTGTGTGCCTCGGCCGTATGCAGTCCTGATTGTGGCGCTCACCTGCACGGCGCCAAACACGCATACGACCATCATTGGCACCAAGGCAGAAGCGACTCTCATCGCTGAAGACGACACGTCTCCATTCGTCCCTCAATTCACGCCTGTCGCGACACCACTGGAGGCGGACCGCACGATGTTGGGGCGTGAGCGGAAGACGGCCTAACGGTGTGCGGTACCGTAGCCCAGCTTCATGGAGACGGTTGCGAATGGTCCTCGCCGATACCCCAGGAGCAACAGTGTCCCTAATTTGCTGGGAAGTGGCGGTGCGGTCCCCTACGGCACTGCGTAGGATCCTACGGTCTTGGCGTGCATCCGTGCGTCGCTGCGGTCCGGTCCCAGGTCGACGGGCACGTGCACCTTCCGCCGACCACTGGCGACAACATCGATGTACTGTGGAGACCTCACGCCCCACGTGTTGAGCAATTCGGCGGTACGTCCACCCGGCCTCCCGCATGCCCACTATACGCCCTCGCTCAAAGTCCGTCAACTGCACATACGGTTCACGTCCACGCTGTCGCGGCATGCTACCAGTGTTAAAGACTGCGATGGAGCTCCGTATGCCACGGCAAACTGGCTGACACTGACGGCGGTGGTGCACAAATGCTGCGCAGCTAGCGCCATTCGACGGCCAACACCGCGGTTCCTGGTGTGTCCGCTGTGCCGTGCGTGTGATCATTGCTTGTACAGCCCTCTCGCAGTGTCCGGAGCAAGTATGGTGGGTCTGACACACCGGTGTCAATGTGTTCTTTTTTCCATTTCCAGGAGTGTAGGTCGTTTAGGAGTATGTGCTGTGTGCTTAATAACACATTTTGCGACCACGTAGGTACGTTGGATCTGTGAAGGAGAGCTACCCCATACGTTTGTTCAGGGAACGCATAGAAACCAATAAATGTGCAATAGAAAGCCACAAGATAAAGGGAGACTTGTTCCCGCTCTGTAATGAACGACTGTCGCTACCAATAATGGTTGCAGCAATAAGGGCTAGGAAAACATACGCAGTGGATGTTACTCTCAGTAAATTTACGCCCTATGAGTGTGTGTGAGCAATTAGAAACCGCTTAACCTCTGTAAGCGTAAAACTTTACTACTACAGGTCATTAAAGTTATAAAATGACTCGGTTACAAATGTAGATATGCAGATAGAAATGCAGAGATGCCGTTTTGCGATCCCCCACATTCTCCCTCCCTGGTCTGCCTCCAGGGATATGATCAACTATGCAGGCCTGGCGACGTGTTTCCCATCGGTAATGTCAAGGATGTGCATGTGGCTCCATATCTGTCTCATTCAAGTCCAGCACACTTGCATTCCTCCACATGTGATATGGAACAATTTATTCTTGCAGAATTACGATGTTACCGACTTGGATTCTCGTCGATCTTCCATTTAGGCGTTTGACCCTTCTCTCCAGTGTTTCCATTAATTTTCTGCTGTATTCTGACGGATTATGATTTCTCCTATCATCCTTCTTACGACTGGTGGCTTCATTACACGTGGGCACAGTCTGTAGATCTTGCTCGTCCATACTGGAACTTCAGAGTACATTTTGGAGTCATCTTTTGGTTAAACTGACCCAACATCTTCTCCACTAAGTCGCACGCACAGCTGTGAACTTCCATGTGATGCCTTCTTGTGAGAAATATTGATCGGTTTTATCAGCAGGGATGGCCGTAGACAGTTGCATTTCCTTTTTCTTGGATGTGTAGATGTTTGGGCACTGGCATTAAAGGTGGTATGCGGAATGCCTCATGTGCCAATAAATTTTTGTGGTGCCAACAAAAAACGATGTGTTGTTTCATTGCAATCTGCCTCTAGCTGAGCAGCTCTAATCATGGCACAGCTGTATAGTGCAATAAAACATTTAGTTGTGATACTTTCTGCTTTGGTGTACAACAGCCCAGCAACGACAGTTCAGTTATTTGGAAGAGTGTGTGTGCGGTGTTACTCTATTGGCTGGCAGTGGAACTTCTCTTCCTTGCAGTGAGATGGAGTGCTATTTTACGTGAGAGGTAGCGATGACTAACCTTCTACAAGGGCGTGGTGAGAAGGATAGCCTCCGAATTTTTTATGTAAAAACTCTTAAAGCTTTTTAAATAAAACTAACATTATTAACATTCTACATCTTTATTGTTCATATCTCCATATGAATTTCCTAAGATAGTCACCCTGGCGACGAACACATTTCTCCGAACGAGAGAGCAGTTTGCTGGTAGTGTCACTACAGAATGTTTGACTTTGTAGACAGAGCTGCAACCTCACGTCTAATTGCACTGCTTCTTTACAATCAAAGCGAAGTCGTCGAAGGTTGTCTTCAAGTTTTGGAAACAGGTGAGAGTTAGATTGGGCCAAGTAGTGACTGTATGGAGGTGATCGATGAAAGTGAACCCTAGGCGTTGGATGCTTGCAGATGTTACAGTGCTCGTGTGTGTTTTGGCATTGTCATGCTGAAAGAGAGCTGTTCCATGTGTGGACATACTCTTCGAACTCTAAACTCGATTACAGCACACTGTTTCTCATGTAAAGACACAGGTAAGTTACACACCGCCTTGTTACACACTACAGTTCGGAGTCCTCTAGTGGCAGAGGCCTGAAAATATGTAGATATTCAGACTAAAGATGTAGAATATTAATAACGTATGCTTTACTTAAGAAGCTTTAAAAGTGTTGACGTAAACAATTCGGGAGGGGGGGGCGGGGGGGGGGGTTACTTTTCAGCACTTCCTCGTATATGATGCGGCAGGCGTGCACTATCTAGGAGGAGAAACAAAACAAAGAAGCACAATTCTAACCTTGAGATGTAAATGGATTTGAGTATGTTCTGTTGAAATCCGCAGTAAGTGATGGTTCCCATCACTGCAAGTTAGATGTTCGTCAGTGGTGATTTGTCTAAATGAAGACGACCACCTAGGCGAGACAGGTCCTTATCCAAAGAAGGATTTGGACTGTTTGTTTTCGATGTATTCGACAGAGCGGCATTTTTCTTCTAAGCGTTGATTTTATGTAAAAAGAAATCGGTGTTCTTCTAGAGCCTTGATCCAATAACGTCGAGATGATATTTTTTATGCTGTAAATTCACTATCAAGGTCATTTAGCCAATAGGTTTCTTTTTTAATTGGAGCACGTAGATAGCAGAATTATGCAGTAGACATGAAGTATTTTAGCATCTGTTAGTAGCTGAGATGTGTCTGTAAGGAGGATCTGTGCATATGAGTGCTAATTCTTAATTTCTGGCAAAGAAACAGGTGTGATATTCTTACGGTATTTGTTTGGCCAGCGACAGGAATGTTGTGATTCTCAAGGCTGCTCATGGCATTAGATGTCCCCTGTATGAAACTTAGAGACATATTTTCTATTGGCAGACGATCTACAGGATTTTCTCTTCATGGACAGCGTTTGCTCTGAGATTATGAGATGTTATTGTGAATATCTGTGACCTCGTTGTCTATTTTGCTAATCTTGCAGTAGTAATGTAAAAATCCCAACCCAATTAGCGCCGCCAGTATTAATATCCGTGGCAGTATAGCCCTCCTCACGGTTGCTAGTGTGTTTTTGCTGCACAGCAATTGAACGTGAGACACGCTGTTCACAGTGCACCTGAAGTACAAGACCGCAACTTACGCTCTCTCGGAAGCACCACAGAAAACATGGGTGCACAAGATTCACTCTTCGGATGTTTTGATCCATGTTGATGTATAAGTGTGTGATGGACTTGGATGGGCTGTTATCTAAGTGCTCAGGCAGAAGTATATCACACCTTAGTCCCATTACTCAAGCGCTTTTTCCTAGTTACGGATAGTGGGATTACTAAGTCGAGAGGATCATAAAACTAATGGTTGCTTGTATCAAGCTTCTCTTTATGATAACTGTTTGTCTCATTCCAACATGTTTTCATACAGATCCACACAAAATGTATCATCTACTGTATTCCACTGAACTCGCAAAACGTGTGAATTTCTCGTGAACTCTCGTCATTATAACTTCAAATTGCGACTAGTAGCTGGACGTTTGTCTCATATTTCGACCAAGACAGACCGATTTAACTCCCGAGTGGAGACAGTTCATACTAAAAAGTTATCCCGCCATTTTCGTCGTCAGCTCCTGCTGCAAAGCTTTACGGTCTAATGAGGCCGTAGCCGTGGGAAACTGCGAGTACCTGACAACCAACTCCCCCAGTGCAGCTGAAACGAGGAACGGACAGCATTTAATGCCGAAGTGAAGTCGTTTGAATCTGTAAGTAGTTCTTCTTCGCATACTGATTACTTCATTTCCTCTGTGGTGATGGTCTCTGTACCAGAAAAACCTCATAAGGGCTCTGTAGGTTGTCTGGAGAATTAACTGCAAAACGACCTCGGTAATATCTGCAACGATGGAAAAAGTTGCATTCGAAAATCCATGAGTACTGCAGTTATTTTATTACTATTTTCTTTTTATTTATCGTTTACTTATCAGTTTTCTACATCTTTGTTTATCTCTCTGTTGAACTATTGCCACCCTGCATGGCTCGGCAGCACTCGAGTCTGTGATGAGCAACGATTTATCAAGTAATAACGAATTTTTGCGCGAATAAATATTGCAGCCAAGTGTCGTTTCATCTAAACAATAAGTTAGCCAAAAACGAGCCCACAGTCTACGCTGCAATAAGGGTGGTTAGACATAACAGTTCCCCGAAACATCTAGAGATCACGCTGGTTAGAACTCTCAGGTAACAACAACTTCTGTTAGGACAGTCAAAAGTCGATATAACATTATCTAGAAACTCTGTAGCACATCATGGGGTTCCTCTGTACCGATATCCTGTACTTCAGCTCTGGTATTGGTTTACTCTGCTGAGGAATATTGCTTCACTTCTTGGATGAATAGTATTCACACAAGATTTGTCGATACATAGCTCAGTCATACCATGCGTCTTGTAACAGGTACAATCAGACTTACACCTGCTTATTGGCTACCTATACATAGTCAAATACCACCTCATTCTCAGTGGCAGGGAAGTGTACTTGTACGGTAGTGGAAAAATTTTCAACCCCTGTTCACGCAGCCATTCCACCCACTAGCCAAGTGGCAGTATATTTCCAGATTCCTCACTTATTACAGGTTCTTGAGTCTTTGTAAGATGGTTTCTGCATAAAAAACTGACATATATCTTCGAGAGTGTGCCGGATGAACTCTCGTGAGTTTCTGCTACCATTAATGTTGTCCTTCGTATTCGTTCAGTGTCCCCTATTACTGCTACTTGGTATGGATCCCAGACACATGAGCAGTATGCTAGATGAGATGCAGCCTCCTTTGTACATTAACTTAATTTTCCTAGTTTCCGGCCAATGAACTGAAGTCTGCCAACTGCTGTACCTTTGCGGTAATTCAATTTCACATCCCTAGAAACTGTTACCCTCAGGTGTTGGGTTGCGTAGTTTGGAGGAAGGGACCAAACAGCGAGGTCATCGGTCTCATTGGATTAGGGAAGGACGGGAAAGGGTGTCGACCGTACTCTTTCAAAGGAACCGTCTTGGCATTTGCCTGGAGCGATTTAGGGAAATCACGGAAAACCTAAATCAGGATGGTCGGACGCGGGATTGAACCATCGTTCTCCAGAGTTCGACTCCAGTGTGCTAACCACTGCACCACCACGCTCGGTTTCAGGTATTCGTATGGGATGAGTGTCTTCAGTCGTGAATGCTATAGTCACTAGACACAACTTTTCTGTGTTTTCTGAGAGGCTCTATTTTATATTTCTATACATTTAGAGCACTTTGTCAATCTCTGTACCGATTTGAAACTTCGTGATGATTTTGTACAGCTTTTTCCCTATAGTACTTCATTGTAAATACTCGGACATGTATCATTCGCAGAAGGTCTGAGGTTACAATTAATATTGTTAATATACCACATTAACCACAAGGATTCCAAAGCACATTCCTGAGATACGCCTTTTGTCATCTACTTCTGTGGTTGTCTTTCTACACAAGATAAACTAAGTCCTCTATACCAAGAAATCCACAACCCTGTCATAAATTTTATTGCATTTTGTTTTATTTTTCTGATATCCTATTATATCCCTGGCGATCTTGACCTATGTAACTACAGTAAAAAAGAAGGAAAGGACAGGCATTCCCTGGGTCACTAACTGTGATTTATTTACAATACCTGTTTCGATCTGGAATACAGGTCTTTCTCTAACCCACATAACCGGCAGTAAAAGAAAAAGGGATTCCATAGCACAAACCAGGCGGCATGTGACAGATAAAAGAAAGGAACGGAGACAGTATAGAAGTAAAGTATCATGAAGTAATGTAAACCTATTACTGGGAAGCGTAGCTTCTTAGCAGGATGAAAATTCACGAAAACTTACGGGAACTGTGCGAACGCAGCTAAAAGGAAAGTTACGTTGTCAGCTACATGAATTCAATCTCACTTATCAAACTGTACCATTGCCTCTAGAATACCCAAGGTATGAAAAGTGCGAATACAATAGAAATTTTGTGGTCACTACGCCATGGTTCCTCTCAGTGGACGCTTCCACATACAATTCTACTGGACCTACAAGGAGTGATTAAAAAGTTTCCTTTTGAAGGACTTCTGTGCGGGTTATAAGCACCGACATCTAGGCAACGGATGAGTGTGACATTCGTGTCTTTCCAACGCGCGTGCAATAAATGCGGAAAGTAAATGCTTCCAAACAGGACCAACGTGCTCTTATTCTTTTATTGACTAACAAAGCACAAACACCGGTGGACGTCCATCGGAGAATGAAGAATGTGTACAGGGTGGCATGCCTGTCGATAAGCTCCGTTGTGGAATCGTGCACCAAGTTCCGTGCTGGACGCAATTTGACACGCTTGTCCCCATATCCCAAGTGACATAATGCAGAAGCTACGCCAACTCATGTGGGAGACACTGGAGCACCCGACCTTTAGCCATGATCTCTCCCAATGCGATTATCACTCCTTCGGTCGTTTAAAGGCGATAAAGGGTGGACGTGTCCTGTCGGACGAGGATGTGCAACGCGCAGTTACAGACTTCTCCACGGTGCAGGACACAGTGTTTTACTAGACGGGTATCTTCTACTTGGTGCGTCGGTGGCATGACCGCCCCAGTGCTCACAGCTACAGTACGGACTCCGAAATGAAACTTTTTGATCGCCCATTATACAAGTATGTTACTCTCATGCCCGCCCGGTTGTCCGTGCGGTCTAACTCATGGCCATGCGGATTTGTGTCGAGGTCCGGTGAACCGGCCAATCTTTGGATGGTTTTTACGCGGTTTTCCATCTGCCTCGGCGAATGCGGGCTGGTTCCCCTTGTTCCGCCTCAGTTACACTGTGTCGGCGAATGCTGCGCAAACAAGTTCTCCACGTACGCGTACACCACCATTACTCTACCACGCAAAAACATAGGGGTTACACTCGTCTGGTGTGAGACGTTTCCTGGGGGGTCCACCGGGGGCCGAACGACACAATAACCCTGGGTTCGGTGTGGGGCGGCGGAGGGGTGAAGTGGACTGCGGTAGTCGTCGTGGGGTTGCAGACCACTGCGGCTGCGGCGGGGACGGAGCCTCTCCGTCGTTTCTAGGTCTCCGGTTAAAATACAATACAATACAACACAATATAATGTTACTCTCTCTTCGCTATGTGTGTATGAAAGTCAGTAAGAGGGAGATGAAGACTTGAAGCATCTTTTGTTGGCTTAGTCACGAAAGAATCAGGAGACAGGCTCACTAAAGACGAACGATCTCCCAGTATATACCTCTTTATCTGCCTAATGGAGCAATTATAACGTGGGTGATACTACTTTAACTCATAAACTTGGGACCGTATATCATCTTACCATGCATTACATGTCGAGTTCCCCAATTTATAGAACTGTTAAGTTTGCCTCTTCTGTTTTAAAGTACCGGTATACACAAAAACTGATGGCTATTTGGGTGAAGACCGAAAGTTAGTTATCTTACTCAGGGGTAGCAGATGGGCGGGGGGAGGGGGGGGGGACGAAAATCATGAGGGCCACAACCCTCCTTCAACAAAGAATATTCCTGTAGGGCCGCTTATGTTTTCACACCCATTTTCAGATTTCTCAGTTTCTGAGAATAAAGCTTCTCTAAAATAGGAAACTCTAAAACTGTTACAAAATGCGAGGGACGTTCAATGAACTATGCAATACATTATTTTTCGGGAAGCACGTTTGTTGTATTCGGGATTCCAATACAATATATTGTCCCCACCCTTCTGGCTACAAAATCCTATTTTTCAACAAAATCTCCGTTCATTGCAATGGCCTTACGCAACGTTTTTGGCAGAGACTGTATGGCCATCTGGTATCGCTCTGTTCGTCGACGTTGGAGCCGACGTCTTGCCGCTTCAATAAGCTCCCCATCATCAACTTACTACTTACTACAGTGTGCATCCTTCATTGGTTCAAACAGATCGAAGTCGGAAGGTGTGAGACCCGGGCTATAGGGTGGATAATGAAGAACAGTCCAATGATGTGTGCGCTGACTTGTGTGATGTCTTGCGTTGCTATAGAGACGGAGAAGTTATTGTGGGGACGAGCACGTTGAAGTAGTTTCATTAGTTTCTTGAGGGTAGCGCAGGTTTGTGAGACCGGTCGGCAAGCGCGAAATGGGACGGTTTGCGCGACCTTGCTGCGATGATGAGAGACACCCAGCCCACCGATTCACCTAGCTTTTATTCACTGCCGGGTCTCCGTAGGCATACTACCAGTGCCTATGAATATGTGTGATGCTCTGGTTTTCCGTCAAAAGAAACTCAATGATAGCTCGCTTCTTGGAACGCACCTCGATTGCAGGAGGAACTTCATGAAACTACAGGGGCTGAAGCGGCAATATTTCACGATGTCCCAAAACAAATCTTTCCTTTTTTGCAACCGCATTTGTCCCAGAAAAAAATGTGTGGCATTACTTATTGAACGACTAACAGAATATAGTACCCAGTGTCCAGCTGCCTAAACACCTGCAGAGAAAATTTCAACCAGAAAAGCGTACATCTACGGAGGGTCCAGAAATGCTCCAAAAAGCAAACCTGACACGAATCGTTAAGACCACAGGTAGAACCAGGAGACCACAGGAAGAATGTAAGTGAAACACCCTCCTCAGTGAGCAAAAAAAGACTTATCGCCCCCAGTCGATTGAAAGAAACTGCAACCCAACCCTCCCCCCCCCCCCCCTCCCCTTTCCGTTCTCCACGCTCACATATTCATCATAGTCATGATCTGCAGACCTGAGTTAACAACAGTAGTCCCAGGTGGAAAGCTGTTATTTGTTAATGCTTGGTATGTTACAGACTTTATAGATATTGCCTAACAGATGCGCTTCTCACATTTTAGGGCGAATGTTTTCACTGAACTGCAGTTTCTTCAAAGTCATGCTAAAGTACTAAAAACTGACGTAAACAAAATACTATTAGATTCAAGAGGAACAGTACATACTTTGGAAGAGACCATTTCAAATAAAACGTTCCATGTAACATGTGTCCAATTTTTGTTTTTTACAGAGATATAATTTTTAGAATACATCCAAAACACATACTCAAAAGTGATTGAGTTTAAAGTTGATTTCCGTAAATCCCACCTCCGACTTCAACACTCTTTCGAATTATCTTGAAAACAGAACTACACCTCTGCTAAAGTCACCAAGGCGGTATTCGTGATCAGGAGGATCAATTCATCTCTCATGTTTAGTTTTTTTTCAGTAGACATCGTCTTCCCGTCACCCTAACACGCAAAAATCTGAAGACGTAAGTTCTACTTTCTTCCGAGCTATCTTCTGCGGAATATCACGTTTATGTCATGTGCCAGCTGATGACTAGAACATGGAGAGGCACCATTATGCTGGAAGAACATATCTATCCTTGTACCAAAACAAGCCTTTTCCAATAAACCCGGAAGCTCATTTCCAATAAAATATGGGTAATGGGATCCTATGAGACGATGCTGTCCTAGCAACGATGGTCTCACACAGTTTTTACGGAGATTAACGAACACCCTCACGCAAGTTCACAGCTTCACCCACAAAACAAAACTGATGATCTCTAAGGAAATCCGTAACAACTCTCTAAAATGAGAACTCTTTTCTGTAACGCAGCTTGTCTCCATAAAAACAGCCAATAAAGTGTGCAAACATATTGTATTAGTCGAATTAATCTATACCAGCG
The DNA here is from genome assembly GCF_023898315.1 of Schistocerca nitens. NCBI lineage: Eukaryota > Metazoa > Arthropoda > Insecta > Orthoptera > Acrididae > Schistocerca > Schistocerca nitens. The sequence goes on along the minus strand of NC_064617.1, from coordinate 439,036,290 downwards.
ATTCTCAACTTTCTTAGCTCCGCGACCCGCTTCATAGTAAATATAAATTAAGTTAATATTTCGCCAGCCTTTTACCCCCTCCCCCCCCCCCCTTCACCCAAGAGAATAACTACAGTCAGACTTACTATTACTGAGTTTTGGCTGTGATTATAAAAGTAAAAAAAGTATTTAATGTTATATAATCACATTACACTAATTTTCTACGTTGAGAAAATACTAACAGTACACAAAATATGTTACTAGTATTCCTATTATTTTATGTGACTGTATTTATAGCAATTGATATGAAGATGCACGTCATGCATGGGCAGCTTACAAGTTCCAAGATGATGAGTACTTGTTCTTTATAATTTGGTCTCCTTCTATAACAATCGCTGTATGAACAAGTGTGAACATGCATATAGATGCATTCGATGAAGTCGCGCTGTCACCAGCATAAAAGACGCGCATGTGACGCACAATTTCAGTTAAGTTCCAACGCCGAAGCGTGCGTCTGGTGTTTTCATTTGAATGTACGGTCAACAGCGAAGTAGAAATTTTCCGTTTCCTTGTGATCTTCTGTGAAATGGATAAACTTCTGAAGAAACGAAATGAGTTACGTGCATCAGTAAAACCGTTGGTAAAAAGACAACGTTGCATTACGACAATTATTTTAATTATGGTTTTACTACAATGGATGAAAGACGAAGTGCGTTGTTTGCTTTCCAGTTTTTCCGTTGGAAGCGTAAAGCAATCAAAATTAGTTAGACGCTAAGAAACTCTACGTCAGGCTCGTAAAAGCCATATAGACAAAATTGTATTTGAAGTGAAAACGTTATTGCGAATGCTAAGTTACCAGCTGGGATTCGCAATTAGCTTGTCGAAATATTTTCCGAAAGAACGCTGCGACTGTAATTTACATCCGTAGACCTAAATCCCTTTCTTCTTGCTCGTCTAGATGAATATGGAAATTTAGTTACAGAAGCCTTGAAAATATTGAATTAATCCAATTCGCCATGTCTTATCTTTGTGAAAAGGTATTTCTTCCATGACTGCGCTAAATCTAAATACAGGAATCCTCTTTTATCACTCGAAAACAATTTCGTTTTGTGTGTTTCTAATGTAGATCCACGTATGCTCAAAGTTTTAAATGAGAAATAATTTCCAGTCATCACATTAATTTCTTTTCTCTTCACCTATACTTACTATAGGTGAAATGTTTATGATAAATGACTTTTTCTCATAAAATCATTTTATTATTTATAGGCAATTTCGTGACACCCCCCTTCCCCTCAATATAACATCACCCGACCCTCTGGTTCAGAAACCGTGCCCTATACTGTCTGAAAAATACTAAACCCCGCCAGGAAAGGCTTCGGAAGGGTCAAAGGTCCCGACCGAACGCCGCGTCATCCTCAGCCCAAAGATGCGGATATGGATGGACGTGGCGTGAGCACGCTGCTCTTTCGGACACTGTCAGTTTTCGTGACCTGGAGCAGCTACTTAGCAATCAAGTAGCTCCTTATCTGGCATTATTGTATGCTCCTCCTGACTATACTGTTCTAAAACATTTTACGTATTTTATTTCTGTTATTATAAAGGCGATCAAAATATTTTTGTATACAGGGTATTGTTCCAGCGTATATCCAACATAGCTCAAATAGGATGGGGGTGTGAATTTTAAAATTTTCCCGGCGAATTGACTGTTCAAACAAATTTCGGGCTTGCAGCCGGTCGTCGTTCAATACTTCGCACGATATTTCGACTGGGCACCTGCCAGTCATCTTCAGGTCTGCGACGGCTCACCTGAAGATGACTGGCAGGTGCCCAGTTGAAATATCGTGCGAAGTATTGAACGACGACCGGCTGCAAGCCCGAAATTTGTTTGAACAGGATGGGGGTATATACGCACCGACAGCAGCTACGTGTTCAGTATAGTATTCGTATCGTCCCTACGTTCATGCGGTGAATGTGGAAATGTGAAGTACGGCGACTTTATTATCAAATGCGTCCAAACAGAACCACTGTATTATTCTTCTCTCGGCTGCTGAAGGAGAAACACAAGTAGGCTTCCATCGGAGAAAGGAGAATGTCGAAAACCACCGTTATGGAATCTTGCGCCAAGTTCAAATAATGCACGTCACCATATCGCAGACGTCATAACGCAGAAGTTACGCCAATTCAAGTGTGAGACACTCGAGCATCCTCCTACGATCTTGCTCTGCCCACACGATTACCACGCCTTCAGTTCCTTAATCAAGGCCCTGAAGATGGGTTTTAAGGCCTTCGAACGGAAAATTTTAATCAGCCTTCATAAAATTTCTGGGTGTGCTGGAGAGGGAAAACATTGGAGTGGTTAAAATAGAGAAAGGGGGGAGGAGAGTGTGGGAGGGGAAAGGGCGGGAGAGGTGGGGGAGGGGGGATGACGAGCATGAGTGAGTGTTATATGAGCTAGGCAAAGTACGCTTATGGCCGCCACGGTAGTAGAGGAACCAGGACATTGTTATATATGGTGTGCGACACTGACCTCCAGTACAGTACAGTACAGCAGCGCAGAGCCCGAGGCATCCGCCGTGGCCAGCGGGGTATCGACTTTATCGGGAATGGGGCGCGCCGTTAGCGGGCGGGTCCGACGGGACCCCGCCGTCGCCGTCGCGGGCACAATGGAGGGCGCACAATGCGCGACCAGCGCGGCCACCCGCCGGAAAAGTCCCGGCGACCTTCCGGCCAGTCAGCCAGCCGGCCACTCGGATTTTTACCCCCCTTTGTCCGCTCTCCGTCGGCGAGCATGTAACATCGGGAGCGACGGTAGCAGCCCCCGGGGCTGGCGCTTCGCTGGCTCTCAATGGCTGGCCGGACGTTAGGTAGGCAGCTATGAAATTCGTGACGCGCAGGTGGTTGACGTAGACGTGTAACGCGTAGAATAACTCAGCAAATTTCAGTTTTTCGGTATCACGGTGCAATGTTTATGGGACAGTCAAGTTAAAAATAGGCCGGTTGTGAGTGCGACACACACACTGAGGGTTGTATAGAAACTTAACTACGTATACGGACAGCTCATCCACTCCGGGAATTTAGAATCTCGACGATATTTGCCTGTTACCGACACTGATAACGGAAAAATTTCAATCTCAATTATTTCGAGACTTTTGAGAAAGTGTTAATTTCACGTCTCAAGTCGGATAACAAATGGCAAAAGAAATGATTTCGTGTGATATAATTGCAAATTAACGATTTTCTGTTTTTTTTTCTTTACTTGTACTGTGAATCTCATCTTCTTGCCAAATTTAATGATTCTAGGTGGACGGTAAGCGTCCTATCGGTTACTATGAGTGAGTTTGGGAGTATCAGAATATGTGGCATAAAAGGCTGTACCTTTGATTGCATTGACTTAGTAGCTACAAGTTTTGGAATGAAATGAATACCCCTAGCTGCATACAGACGTTGATATAAGTCAATGAGGACAGTTGAAAATGTCTGCCCGACCGGGACTCGAACCCGGGATCTCCTGCTTACATGGCAGACGCTCTATCCATCTGAGCCACCGAGGACACAGAGGATAGTGCGACTGCAGGGACTTACCTTTGGCACGCGTCCTGTAAGACCCACATTCCCAGCTTATTGTCCCGCACTATATTCATAGTGCCCCTGCCTGTTATACTCATAACTCGCGGCTTGTTGCCATAAGAGGAGGAGGAGGAGGAGGACGAGGAGGAGATTTAGTGTTTGACGTCCCGTCGACAACGAGGTCATTAGAGACGGAGCGCAAGCTCGGGTTAGGGAAGGATGGGGAAGGAAATCGGCTGTGACCTTTCAAAGGATCCATCCCGGCATTTGCGTGAAGCGATTTAGGGAAATCACGGAAGACCTCAATCAGGATGGCCGCAGACGGGACTGAACCGTCGTCCTCCCGAATGCGAGTCCAGTGTGCTAACCACTGCGCCACTTCGCTCGGTGTTGCCGTAAGAGTTCGGGCACTGTTGGTGCATCCGCACAGAAGAAGTTGGTCAAATGGCCGGTTAGCCTTAACTATGGTACCATAGAACTTAATACACATACACACACACACACACACACACACACACACACACACATATATATATATATATATATATATATATATATATATATATATATATATACTCCTGGAAATTGAAATAAGAACACCGTGAATTCATTGTCCCAGGAAGGGGAAACTTTATTGACACATTCCTGGGGTCAGATACATCACATTATCACACTGACAGAACCACAGGCACATAGACACAGGCAACAGAGCATGCACTATGTCGGCACTAGTACAGTGTATATCCACCTTTCGCAGCAATGCAGGCTGCTATTCTCCCATGGAGACGATCGTAGAGATGCTGGATGTAGTCGTGTGGAACGGCTTGCCATGCCATTTCCACCTGGCGCCTCAGTTGGACCAGCGTTCGTGCTGGACGTGCAGACCGCGTGAGACGACGCTTCATCCAGTCCCAAACATGCTCAATGGGGGACAGATCCGGAGATCTTGCTGGCCAGGGTAGTTGACTTACACCTTCTAGAGCACGTTGGGTGGCACGGGATACATGCGGACGTGCATTGTCCTGTTGGAACAGCAAGTTCCCTTGCCGGTCTAGGAATGGTAGAACGATGGGTTCGATGACGGTTTGGATGTACCGTGCACTATTCAGTGTCCCCTCGACGATCACCAGTGGTGTACGGCCAGTGTAGGAGATCGCTCCCCACACCATGATGCCGGGTGTTGGCCCTGTGTGCCTCGGTCGTATGCAGTCTTGATTGTGGCGCTCACCTGCACGGCGCCAAACACGCATACGACCATCATTAGCACCAAGGCAGAAGCGACTCTCATCGCTGAAGACGACACGTCTCCATTCGTCCCTCCATTCACGCCTGTCGCGACACCACTGGAGGCGGGCTGCACGATGTTGGGGCGTGAGCGGAAGACGGCCTAACGGTGTGCGGGACCGTAGCCCAGCTTCATGGAGACGGTTGCGAATGGTCCTCGCCGATACCCCAGGAGCAACAGTGTCCCTAATTTGCTGGGAAGTGGCGGTGCGGTCCCCTACGGCACTGCGTAGGATCCTACGGTCTTGGCGTGCATCCGTGCGTCGCTGCGGTCCGGTCCCAGGTCGACGGGCACGTGCACCTTCCGCCGACCACTGGCGACAACATCGATGTACTGTGGAGACCTCACGCCCCACGTGTTGAGCAATTCGGCGGTACGTCCACCCGGCCTCCCGCATGCCCACTATACGCCCTCGCTCAAAGTCCGTCAACTGCACATACGGTTCACGTCCACGCTGTCGCGGCATGCTACCAGTGTTAAAGACTGCGATGGAGCTTCGTATGCCACGGCAAACTGGCTGACACTGACGGCGGCGGTGCACAAATGCTGCGCAGCTAGCGCCATTCGACGGCCAACACCGCGGTTCCTGGTGTGTCCGCTGTGCCGTGCGTGTGATCATTGCTTGTACAGCCCTCTCGCAGTGTCCGGAGCAAGTATGATGGGTCTGACACACCGGTGTCTATGTGTTCTTTTTTCCATTTCCAGGAGTATATATATATATATATATATATATATATATATATATATATATATATATATATATATATATATATATATATGTGTGTGTGTGTGTGTGTGTGTGTGTGTGTAGGAAAGAACAGATACCATCTTCATATATATCAAGTTTTTACGCCACTAAGATACTATAAATCTTAGTATCTGACATAACATCAGTTTCATACATATGCCGTTTCCTGAGAAAAAGGGTTTTTAACAATCGGATATAAGGACAGACAGACAGATAGACAGATAGACAACAAAGTGATCCTATAAAGGTTCCTCCTCATTGACTGATATATGGAACCCCGAAAACCGAAAATCCAGGACAACGGGATCATGGAATGATTCCATTCAAAAGCAATCGGCACAGGCGTTAACACATTTATCAGACTGGTAGACGAAGCGTTCAATTCCTGTTTCGTAGAACTCGGTTGGCCGCTGAAGAATTCATAGTCGCATGCATGACAGCACTTCCTCGTCCGATTGAAATCGACCTCTACACATGTAGATCTTCAGGTCACTAAAGCCGCGTGGGTTAGCCGCGCGGTCTGGGGCGTCTTGCACGGCTCTCGCGGCACCCCCCGTCGGATGTTCGATTCCTCCCTAGGGCATGGGTGTGTGTGTTGACTTTAGCGTAAATTAGTTTAAGTTAAGTAGTGTGTAAGCTTAGGGACCCATGACCTCAGCAGTTTGGTCCCATAGGCTCCTACTACACACACACACATTTCAGGCCACTAAAGATGTGAAAATCACATGCTGAAAATCCGGGCTGTATGGAGGAGTTTTTCCTAACCAAATCACTGAGGCATATCCTTAATTCGTCTGGCAGTGTGGGGGCTGGCATTTGGTGCAACAGGATGTATTCCTGCGACGGCACTCCTCGGCGTTTTTTGACTATATGACTCGTTGCAGTTTCCGGAAAGTGTCTTCATAGCGGTGGGCAATCATTGTGGTTTCATGCTCTTTGCTTTTACAGCAGTTGTTCCTCGAAGACAGACCAAGCAGAACTTAATTTAACTTCTAAATCTATGAGGGGCAGTCAAATGACATCCGAAAACCAACCGCTACGGGACCATGGAATGGTTCCATCCGGAAGTAATGATAGCACACGTCAAGACACTTGTTCCACTGGAAGACGAGACGATCAACTCCCGTTTCGTAGATCCAAGGTCGCACCCCGTCTTGCACTTTCCCGTCTAATTGAAACCGACGTTCAAGCACGACTTTCTTCATGTCGCCAAAGATGTGAAAATCACACGGTGAAAGATTTTGGCTCTACGGAGGATGTTCAAGTGTTTCCCAACCAAATAGATGCAGCTTAGCCTTCGTCCGGTTGGCAGTGTGGGGGCGTGCGTTATCGTGCAACTTACCAGAACTTGTCTGAACAGGTGTGGACTTCTGAGAAGAAGGAGAAGTGGGGTTCCCACTGTTGGCTCTGCCACTCGCCCTTCGACTTGAGCTGGAAGTACCAAATGAAGTGATGGTAATAGAGGATACTGTAGAATAATAATGCGCAATCTGAACCAACCGAAACTTTCAAATGCTACCCGTTTGCAGATTAAAACTACGCGAAATAGTACTGAAGTTATTATTCTAACTGATCTTCCAGCTGAAGAGGTCTGCAGGGGCCCTCCATTCGTAAAATTCCTCGAGCGTATAAATGTGGAGCGCTCTGAAGACACTTTAAAGAAACTACGACGAGAGGTAAAGTCAAACGCCCCGGATTGTTATCGGATGGAATCATCCGGTTGCACGATAACGCCTTCCCCCACACTGCCAATTCGACTAGGGCTATGTTTCAGAAATTTGGTCGTGAAACATCCTCTGTACAGCCCGGATCGTTCCTCACCTGAATTTCACATCATTTGCGACCTGAAGAAAGGCGTGTGTGGACGTCGGAAGAGGGAATGCGAGAGTGGGTACGTTGAATCCATCAGCAGCCAACTGCAGTGTATGAAACACGAATTAATTCTTCTCAACGCCCTGTGGATCTATGTTCTAACGCGTGTAGTGATTACTTTTATATTGACCCATTCTGTGGGCCCATTGCTGTGGTTGTCGATATTTCATTTGATTCCCCTCGTAGATTTAGAAGTAAAATTACCTTCTGGATGGTCTGTCTTCCAGAAACAACTGACGGAAATGCAATGCAGAAAAGGAACTAGGATTCTATCGTAATAAATTTAAATTTGGACCATGGAAATACAGTATTTAATGGATGTACAGTGTGGATGACCTTAGAAAGAGAGCTACATAAGGACAAATTAGCATACCAGTCGGATGTGCGATACGAGCCATCGACTACCTGAAATAAACGTAAACGTTTGACAAAAACATGTGAAAGGCACTTTATGAAGGCTAGCTTACCCTTAAATGCTTCGTATATGCTAAATACGAATGATAATTTGATATACGTCATGATCTGGCATATCTCTGCGAATTGTGTCAGTATGCAAATTTCGACTCATGTTTGCGACTTACCCCAGTCTGAAGTAATGGAACTCCGTATTACAATAAACCGTATAGGATGCCAGTGAAAAAGATTCGTTTTCGTTCTGTATTGTTTTCAAGAACTTTTTGAACTTTGGACACAATACAATTACAAAAATTCAGGATATATATTTTTAGTTTTTTGGATAGACTGTGCGAACTCGTTTTCTGAACTATCAGTTCGTGAAACGGCAGCGTACAGTTGACCAGTCGAAAAAGACTTTGATGTAATTTCAAAGTATCTGAATGTCCGACCTCGAGCCTTCTTTATTGTTCCTGCAAACGTAACCTCAATTCACTTAAAATGAATGGGTAAATCGGTTGGCGGCATTCCTACACGAGAAATGAGAGGAAACTTCCAGCTGCGATCTGAGAGCATAGAACCTTCATAGACGTTATTTCGCATACTTTTAATCAGCAAACAGGTAGCATTTCAAAGATTCTGACGGTTCAGATTACGTAGTAGCATTCTACTCACAAACCAATTAGCTGTAAACAAAACTTTTCTAAGACGTCCACAGGTTTTCTTTAAAACCGACTCCGAGAGAAAAAAACAGCAAACTTTTGTTTAAAATTATGTGTATATATGAGAGAAGCAATTTGTTTAACGGTTGAAATGCCGGCCGGTGTGGCCGAGCGGTTCTAGGCTCTTCAGTCTGGAGCCGCGCGACCGCTACGGTCGCAGGTTCGAATCCTGCCTCGGGTATGTATATGTGTGATGTCCTTAGGTGAGTTAGGTTTAAGTAGTTCTAAGTTCTAGGGGACTGATGACCTAAGATGTTGAGTCCCATAGTGCTCAGAGCCATTTGAACCATTTTTCACGGTTTAAATGCCCTGATATCATAACTGAAAGCGACTGCTATGAAGAAAATGAAGTGGTATATTTTCACAGCACACATTTGCTTCATAAAACTTGGTATTAATAGAAAACCCGTGTATAGTTTGAAAAAATATGTAAGTGTCGTGTAAAAATGTTAAGTAAATCGCTGATTGTTTTGAACGGTAGTGCTGCAGACAAGATGAATCTTACATATGCTGTTAATTATACATAGTTTACGATCGTGGTGCTGAGTTTCCTTTTAACATTTGACGATGCCACAACGGGTGCAGTACGTTAGGACATTGTTTTTATAAAACGGATCTGAAGATGGTCATTATAGACCGAAATTGATAATCTATTGACAAATTTTGTGACCATAAACGTCAAGTAAAGGAAACTTAGTCTATACTCGGGTCAGTGTTTTAATCGCGACAATGTAGCATCTTGTGCCGCTGAAGAGCTTTTCGAGCTTTGTGATAACGACTTTTCCTGTTTATACATTAGTATCAATTTGGTTTTACGGATGCAAAGAGTAGCGCCATGTAATTTTCGACATATGTTTTGTGGTTCGAATACTGGTAGATATGCAATGGTGTGAAATAGCATGACATGATTGTTTGGGGTCTCTCGAGAAGGATGATCATCCGCTCTCATTGAGATCTGAAGTCTGTGTTAAGACAGAGTGAAAAAATTCGACGTATGACCCTGATTCGATGCCTTGTATCCCCTGGCCCACTAGACCTCCAAGCTCCACTCTAATATTGGTGATACTGCCATACATTGCACAAATATTTTCAAGTCATTCTGCAATGTTAAGGTCTTCACAGGTAACAATGTTTTATGAACACAGCACTACTACACTTGGTACAACATGAGAAGCTTGCTGGGCAACAAAGAGACAGAAAAATATGTAACAGCAGATACACCGACGGAAATGCAAGGAGTCATACCATGATGATTCTGACCGAACACTAATGAAAAGATATTCAAGGATTCATAGCATATGAGATATTTTGATAAAAATTTCATTCTTATAGCAGCATATTTTCAGAATTTTCGTTACAGAAAACTCCATTCCTCCAGGCAAAGAATGTTTCGGGTACTTGGTGTGTCTAACGGTACTGGAATTTCTCAAGCGGAGGTTCCGACACAGGATGCCCATAGGATGTCCACGTGCAGCTTATCGGTTGTCTCGAGTAGGCAATATGTCATTTACTGCTGACAGTATACCACGGACAACAGATGGTTGCATAGCACGGAGATCCATACTCAACTGGGCCGTTGACTAGCATTCTGGTTGTCGAATGTTGAGTCAAACTTCTGTTTGTGACCTTAAGATCGACGCCGAAGCAACCGTAGATTTTCTGACAATATTGAAAGTAGACTGATTGCTCTTCTGTATACAGTAGGCACAGTAAACCCCGGAGTTATACCCTTCAGGAACCGAGGTCTCTCGGCATATTCCAGGTTGATAACTCAGTACCCCCACACTGAAGTTCTCGCCACAGAAATCCTTGGGGAATATACTGCTCTTTCATTGGCCTACTTAATTCCCGAACTTAAGGGATGCGACTTGAGAACTTATACTTTCAGGCCAGCCAGCGGGAGCAGTCATCATGAACTGCGAGAACTTGTGTTTCAGGTATGGAAAGAAATTCCTCAACTTGACATTCGGTGGCTACTTCCATGCTACAACGAATTAAACTGTACATTTGTGCCCGAAAGAGTCACACCTCTTACTCATGTTGATGTGGGACATAAATTCCGGAAAGACTCGAAGTGTTATCATTTAATAGTCCCCTCTACAAAGTTTGATAGATACTGGAACGGATGTTAATAGTGTAACACAGTCCATTTCTGTCTGCGTATGGTTACTGTTCAATATGACTTAATATTTGGGCCTAGGGAAGGATACCTTTTACCAAAGCATTCTTTTTTATGTCGCATAACTTCTACACAAAAATATGCTGTGTATTCTGATTCATAAAATCGTCGTAAAATTGCACAAAACGTTTAAATACTGCCTGGCTATTTGCTTGCCGAAGAGGGGCATTACTTGTCGGCAACTCTTGTTATTAAATTAAAAGACTGCTTCTATACAAAAGAGTAGATCGAGCTGTACGACGTCGGACACAGTGAAGATCACTGGTCATTGAAGATAAATTATTTAATCTATTAGTTAGACAATAATTTTTAATCTATTTATCAGACAATACGACCAGTACAAATGTATGGAAACTACGAGTTCGAGTATCTCTTTTGTGTATAACCTTGATTAGTCGATGGCTTTCTCAAAGTAGACTGTGTACCCACCGTTGTGAGCAAGAGTCTTTTGAACTTTTCATTCTTTGCTTCAAGGAGTAGAGAAGATTCTCTGAGAGCCACTCATCAGAGACTCTCGATACTCTTCAGCCAATTACCATGCAAGCTGGCAGACAGGCTACGTTAATTGGATAACTGTGAGAGGGTTACCACTTACGGCACTTGCTTTTAAAACAAAGAAACCTGTCGGTTTCTTTTCTGTTTGACTGTTCGGTATAGAATTTGCAATTAACTTCAAACTAACTTCTCGATGAGCTAGGAACTTCGAACTTTCGGCATAGGACAGAAATGGATGACAATGGAATACTAACTACTTATTATTCAGATAAAATTTTTTAATAGAATACGTTATTGAAACAGTTTAAAAATGTAAAATAATTCTTCCTAGCTCAATACAGATTGCTAAACCCATTCAATACTCCTGAAAATTTGTTCTTGTGAAATTTCAATACCTGTGACAATACTTGTGAAATTTAAAACGAGAGTAGTCGGGTGGATGCAATAGACAGTTGTAGGGACTGCAGAGAGGAGCTGTCACTCAGGTAAATTGCAAGGCAGTTCGTATCATTAGCAGTGCAATAAAATTATTAGTGGCTTTTGTGAACCGTTCATGCATCGGATTATTGTATGTGTCCCACGTTTTTCATTTTTAATTTTCCAAGTATTGCCATAGGTATTAAAAATGCACAAGCCCATATTTTCAGGACTATCTCTAAGGGGTCAGGAGTCTGTGTGGGGCAAGGAGAAATTATTTTATATTTCTTAGTATGTTTTAAAAACCTGTTATATTAAAATGCTTTTTATTACAATTATTAAGACTTCGTCCGAACAGGCTTCGGAAGGCCAAGCGGTACGACAGACCGCCATATCATCCTCAGCCAATAGGCGTCACTGGATGGGGGGTATGGAGAGTGCATGTGGTCAGAATACCTCTCTCCCGGCCGTTGCCAGTTTTCGTGACCAATATTAAAATTATTATTTCATTTAATTTTAAGACTATATGTCGCAGACTAAGACTGGAAAGCCTAGTGTACGTGAAAGTGTTTTTATTTATCCAAGTACAATGTAAATTTGATGAAGTGTTCGACATACGTAGTGTATACATGCTGCTGCCGTGTTCAAGTTTCTCTTATAAAAATTATAAAAATGTTAAACACTGGAGAGACCTGTATTTTCTTTTTGTTACTCTTGAAATTGTTTTAGTGTAGTTACAGAAAAGACATAGGCAGGCATATTATCACATACATGTTACTACATCACAGACGACTTTCTTTAAGTTGTACCGCTGCAGTTTGCAACATATATTTCTATCACACTGCAGTATTAGCCGCCTCAGTGACGTAACACAAATATTTCTTTTTAAATCACACTTTTCACGATTATGATTTTTCAGGTAACTACAAGGTATTGGTTTCCTGCATTTCGTGTTGAACGAACGGGAATCTGAACAAAAGCGCCACGCGTATTTCCTCACGAGCTGACATTCACCACGCCGATCAGATAGAGACGCTATAGCCATTCTGTGCATCGTCTTGTTTTCGTGGAGCTATGAATATTCCATAAATATTCTGGCGTACAGCCGCACAGATTTAATTTCTTCTTATGATATTTCCGCTGTATACTATCCAGCCATCCTCAGAGAGAGCCGCGTGACTGACGTCCTAGCACTTGCTCCGCCCTTTCATATCCGCGCATCGCACCTCCACGCATGCGGCCACAGATAACACAAGGCGCCAGAGACGCTGATCGGCAGCAAAGAGGTACAACATACGCATGAAATTAGATCTATGGCTGCACGGTCGACCAACACGTTGATATCGGTGTATCAGCGAGAGCTGCATCGTTGCGACGGCGTCGTGAGTTTATCGCAGAAAGTGCTGGATTGCATGACTGGCCCAGTATGAAGCCGCTATTTCTGTTAATTTAATTCGTCGCTAATATATAATTAAATCTGTCGCCAATATAATATTTCTGATATATTACTTAGGTTCAATGTAGTGTCGTTGTTCACAAAGGTTGCTCTTTCAGATTCATTAGATCTCATTGGCAAATCCTTTGCTAAAGAGATTTCAACTTTGTTAAAACATGTCTTGACCTCTAAATATTTTTTATTCAATAACAAATTTTATGAACGGACTGACGGTATCGTGATGGGTATTCCCTTGTCGCCCTTGGTGGCCAACTCCTTTATGAAGTACTTCGAGGAAAAAACGGTGGAATCTGATAGCTTAAAGCCCACAGTATTTTGGAGGTGTGTTGATGTTTGTAGCGTGGTCCCTTGGAGAAGATAAATTAAAATAATTTTTAAATCATCTGAATTCCATCCAGAGACCAATTCACTTCACAATGGAAGTCTCAGAAAGATGGATGCCTTAAATTTTTGGATGTTTTGGAATTTTTGAACATGCACTATATCGAAAACAAACCCATACGGATTTATATTTAGGTGCAAATGGCTGCCAGTATTCTTCGCAGGATTCGTCTTCAGAACACTGGTACACAGAGCACACGACATGAAAGCAGTCGGAAGACGAGCTTCTAAACTTGAGAAGAGATTTTGAAGCCAAAGGTATTCTCCACAGCAGATAGGTAAGGTAGTAAGAATGAAACCAACCGCGGGCAGAAGGAACGCATAGGAAGACACGGAAGGTTAAATCCATGGTTTCTCTACCATACGTGGGAAGCCTGTCGTCAAAAATAGGATGGATCCTCAATAAACGCAAAGTGAAGATGATATTTCGCTCCACCCCAAACACATCAGCACTCCTAGGTTCCGTTGAAGATTATTTGGTACTTCCGAAGTCTGGGATTTACAATATCCCCTGTGAGTGTGGACGTTCACACATCGGACAGACGTCACGTGCAGTCCATGAGAGAAGCACAGAACACCGCAGGTACAGCCTAATAAATCGGCGGTGGCAGAGCACTGTAGAAACACTGGACACTCAATTTTGTACGACGTCGTCGTACACAATTCAACTTCATCTTTATGGGACTCAGAAGTGAAAGAAGCAATTTAAATTCTGTTGGCGACGAATTTAATTAATAGAGATAGCAGCTTCATCTTGGACAAATCATGGAATCCAGTACTTTCTGTAATAATCTCACAAAGACGTCGCAACGGTGCAGCTCTCAGTGATACATCGATATCACCGTGTGTGTCGACCGTGCATACTGCGCAGTGGCCGATGGCCCTCACTTACAAGACCGATAGCCGCGGCGGTTGTGTAGGGTTAACAATGAAAACAGACAAGCAGCACAGCGGGAAAAAACCGCAGCAATCAACGAGACGATGTGGCGAAATTTGGTGTTAATGGAGTATGGCAGCAGAAGACCGACGCGATTAATTGCTAATAACAAAACATCGTCCGCAACGCCTCTCTTTGGTTCGTGGCCATATCTGTTGGGCCTTAGACGACTGGAAATCCGTGGTCTACAACTGTTCGCGATTGGTTTGAAGAAGAGCTAATGACTTGACATCCCAGATGGCCAAACATGTATCCCATCAAACATTTATTGGACATAATCACACACGAAATCCTGCGCCGGAAACATTTTCGAAATTATGGACCGCTAAAGAGCCAGTATGGCTCACTGTTTCTGCAGTGGACTTCCAACGATTCGTCGAGTCATCGCGGCAGTCGAGTTGCTGCACAACGCCGAGCAAAAGGAAGTCCGTTACGATATTAGGAGGTATCCCGGGACGTCTGTAATCTCTGAGTATGTTGCTGCTATGTGTTAAAATGAAGGTTTTATCGGTGGAGTGTCTGTAGGTTTTAATTGACAGATTGACCATGTTTTATTGTAAGTTTTAAACGAAGAATGACTCAAAAGAAGTGTTTTATACAGTTAAGGCAATGAAGCAAAGAAAATATATCACTGTACTTTAATACAGACAAAAATCCACCACACACAAGAAGTAGGCCTATAAGTTGTCTAAATATCAAAATTTTGGTTAAAAGAAAGCAAGATATAACATAAAAATAGTGATTGTATCAAAGATTAGGAAAGTAATATAACAGATGAGTAAGTTGAATAGCACGTGTCGATAAACAGAGGAATACAGCTCTGGCTGAAGCTGTGGCAACGAGCGAAATTTCGGACGAGTAAAACATTTAATCTCTGGTTGACGTTGCTGCAACGGAAAATAGCAGCTAATGTGATACTGTAGCTAACCCACGTTGCCGAGCAACTTATAATAATATCTGGATGTAAAAGATAAGTATTCCCGGGAAGAACCGTTGGCTGTAGAGATAATAAATGTAATCCAACTAGGTGTTTACATAATTATATAGTAGCATGAAAAAGGATTTTCGCGGTGTGCAAGCACACTGTCACCTAACAACGAGCCGTATCAGAGTAAAGTCGATATCGAGCACAACATGTATGATGTACTACCCTGCGTAAGAATTTCTTCATATTTCAGTTTGTATGAGGTTTAGAAGACTGTTTCACATGAGAGACACAGATTCTTTGAAATTGTTGTAGTGTGCATCTACAGAAAACACGTACATCGGAGTATTTTCACATATTTTGTACATATATGATAGACGATTTTCTTTCAGTTACATAGTGGCAGTTCGTCGCGGAGATGATATATAAATCTTAGAGAGACTTACCAGAGAATTTCTGTGCCATTCGTCATCTAGTAGAAAGCTTAGTTCTCTCTACAATGGTTGAGAAGAAAATCCATAGCCATTGTTAGAACACTTTGTAATCCCTAATTGATTGGGTTAGACGAGTCCTGAAATTAACGGTATATTTGCCAAATGTCGAATAAACGTAATAAAATTGAACTAAGGCATTTTTCATCTTAGGACAGTCTCATTATTGCGTTAAATTAATGCACAAAAGGATAATCATGATCATTTAAAAGAAGTATATAATCCTTGGCCGTAGTCTGTTGCCCGAGATAGACTGTAGGAAGGAGTGTAGGGAAACCTCCCAATATGACAATTGATAGATACGCCTCGTACATATGAAAGTCGAACCCGACGTCCACTGACACAAAATTTCGGAGGTTGTTCAGGGAAATTTTATGAATATTGTAGTATGAGGGACCCGTGGTCTTCCGTGGCTCGGTATAGAATAATTGAACCGGGTGTATAGGAAACTACATAATTCCACTACCGTACCGGTAGTTTTGAGCAAAGTGGACAAAACTGTCTGCACCTCATGGGGTTTGGGCTTTCGCTATGGTTTCTGTCCAGTGACTTAGGCACATCATAATGATTCTGTTTTTATCTAAATTATTGTTTCATATAATGGTTATTTGCGGTTCTAAAATGTATAGACGTGTGGTTTCTTAAATAAATAAACATATATTAGGCAAAGCTGAAATAATCAATTAATATTCTATTTAATGCTTAGAAAAAAAGAAATATTTTGAACGCAGCTCAGTCTCACACATATCGTGTAACTGGTAAATGAATTTTATATTCAAATCGTGCATTACACAATGGTTTTGATGGTATTAACATTTAATTTTATTAACGAAGTAATTTATTAAAGATATTGAGCTGCATTTTCCTACGAACAACAGTCCAGGAGAATATCTCTTCACAGAACCTTTTGACATTATCTTCATTAGGTAAACAATATTGTACTTTTTTCACATTTTCAATTTTTTTCTTTCAGACCGATTGGTATTATCCCTTCGAAGTAAGCTTTCAAAGGATGTAATATGCATCTGAATATGTTACAGACTGCCGGAATGTATGATTCAACATACTGTTAGTGTAATGTCTTGTAGTTACTGATACTGTTACTTCATCTTTGAACGTAAAATTCTTGAAATTGCCGATTTGGAAACACAGTATGTCTTTATGGTTACAAAACGATTCTACAGAAGCAATATTTTTGCTGTAGAGCTCCGGCCACAATGTTTCGTCCTGTAGTGTTCTGTCAGAATTCTGCAGCATAATAACTGTGAATGAATTTTATTGCTTAGTGATAGTATTAGTTCTACGTAATCTTTCGACAAATGAATTCTACCCATCCTACTTATGTTTCTTTTAGGTACTCCAAAATCTCGGTCGCATGACATACAGGAGTGACCACATAATGGGAAATAGGGCTGTATGATAGTCACCCTTACTCGATCTGTCAGTGCAAGCCACATTCTCAGACTCGTGTGACTTTCCTTTTATGCAGCACACGCATCTGAAAACACTGGCAATTCTCTCACATGTGGTGAAAAACTTTAAAGATGTTCTACGAGACGTGAAAAAACTATGTTGGGCCCTTTGGTTCCAGCACCGCAACGGTACACATGAAATACTGCTTTTCCTTTTCTGTGATCGTGTATACAGAACACATTAGGGGTTATCTGCCTAATGTGTTTGGCCGGGAGGGGGGGTGGAGGGGGAGGGGAGATTCTGCATGTAATAAGTACGGATAGCTGCTATATCATTCCTATTTTTGCAACAACTCCTCCAGTTTTCACTTCAATAAATTAATTTTTATCTCTTCGCTTGTGAATTTCGGGTTCAGCTAGTGCAACACCCTTAGTATTTGCATTAAGGTTTTTATTTTTTATTTTTATCCTAATGTTCAATCGTTCACGCTCACTACAGATGAAAACCTGAGGACGATCGAACGTATACGATTACTGCTATAAAACATTTAATTTTACTATGACAATGCATTTCCTTGAAATGCTCAAACATCTGTTTGACATTATGGTTCTCATCATGACATATGTAATCTTTCCCTCCGTAATGGTCTTCCTCATAGGGAAAATATGCTATATGTTTATCATCAGAGCTTTTAATATAGAAACAACTTTTGTCCTAGACATTTGTGACTTCTGAAATGAATAAAACTTTCACCAATCCGGCAATACTGTTAAAACTAGGCGAACCTGTACGCTTTCTTTCTGAAACGTGAAGCTACATCTGTTAGTATCATATATCCATTAAATCCATTTTGGTTGAACATGAACATGTGTACTTTCTCAAATAACCGACTCAAATGCATTTAGATTTTCTTACCGTCTTTTATCTTTGTAATTGCATTGCAATGAATATACGTGCACAAATGTGAAAATGTCGCTGGTGTACGTTGTGTGTCTATGTTGGAAAAAGCTTTTTTCTATCACTTGCAGTACTTTCTGGCGACAATAGTGATGTAGAATTTATTGTTCTCCTGAAGCTTGATTTTAGTACTACACGGATATGTCTCTCGGGTTAGTTTCTCTGGCTGTGTGTTACACCATACGTAGCAGTACGGATATGTTTACTGGTGATAAGTTGGACGAGATGCAACTCGTGTATGGGTTCAGTGAATACAATGGAAGAGTGGCGCAAGGACGCGATGCTGAACTGTTCCCGATGCGACGGCACACACATCATTGTAGTTTTACATCGAGACGAAGCCGCCTCTGAGGAACTGGATTGCATGTTACAGGTTTTTTCTCTGTTGTGAAGGTATCTACAGAGAAAAAAAAAACTAGCTGGGTTAACAAACGACATAAATCATCGTCACATTATAATGTGGAGTTCTATTTATAAAATGAGAACATATATCTACGTCTACGTACATACTCCGCAAATCACACTACGGTGCGTGGCGGTGGGTTCCTTGTACCACTGCTAGTCATTTCTTCTCGTATTCCACTCGCAAATAGAGCGAGGGAAAAACCACTGTCTAAAAGCCTCTGAACGCCCCCAAAATTCTCTTATCTTATCTTTGTGCTTCCCACGCGAAATGTACATTGCTATGGTAAGAATCGCTCTGTAGTCGACTTCAAATGCCTGTTCTCTAAATTAGCGGAACAGTGCCTTACGGGAAGAGCGACATCTTCCTCCCAGGGATTCCCATTTGAGTTCACGAAGCATCTCAGTAATACCTGTGTGCTGATTGAACCTACTGATAACAAATCCAGCATCCCGCCTTTGAACTGCTTCGATGTCTTCCTTTAATCTGACCTAGTTGGGATAACAAACACTCGGACTCTACCCAAGAAGGTGTTACACTAGTGCCGTCTTCTTTATGGATGAGCTACACTACCTCAAAATTCTCCCAGTTAATGAAGTCGAGCATTCGCCTACTACCAACTTGACGTGCTCATTCCATTTCATATGGTTTTGCAACATTACGCCTAGATATTTAATCGAAATGACTATGTCAAGCTCCACTCTACCAATATCGTATTCGAACGTTAGAGAAATGTTTCTACTACTCATCCTCAGTAACTTACATTTTTCTACGTTTAGAGCAAGCTGCCATTCATCACAACAACTATAAATTTCGTCTAAATCATCTTCTATATTCCTACAATTACTCATTGACGACACCTTCCCGCACACCACAGCATCTTCAGCAATCAGCCGTAAATGGCTGCTCATCCTGACTGCCAGATCATTTACGTATATAGAAAATAAGAGCAGTCCTATAACATTTCCTCGGGCCACTGCTGACGATAACCTTATCTCTGATAAACACTCGCCGCCGACGACCACGTACTAGTTTCCATATCTTAAAAATATGGTCGTAAAGCCACTCACTTATCTGGAAACCCAAACGGCATTCTTGTACCGTCACCAGCAATCCGCAGTGGAGCACCGCATCAAATACTTTCCGGAAATCTAGGGATAAGGAATCTCCCTGTCACCCTTGTTCAGTGTTTTGGAGGGCATCATGTAAAAAAAAAAAGGGGAACTTGAGATTTCACACGAGCGATCCTTCCTAAATCCGAGCTGATTTATGGGCAAAAGCTTTTCTGACCCAAGGACATGTATTCGAACCCACAATGAGTTCAAGAATTCTGCAGCAAACCAGCGTTAAGGAATAATACCCGTACGGTCGGTAGACATTGTTTCTCATCTAAATATAGATTACTTTAGCACTTGGTATGATTTGAGAGTAAGACGTAATGAGTTAAAAAAGTGCATTACAGCGTGGTACTTTTCTCATTCATTGGCGATTAGTGTTAGGCGTATGTACCTAAAGCGACGAAGAAAAACATTTATTAATCTTGATACAGGCTCTTCTTCATCAACACCCCGTTTCATTCTGAAGTTTGTTGCCGCATCCTGAATATGTCTCACAATGCAAACTGAAGAACAGATACGAAATGTTGCCAATCTAGATCACTGGAGGAAGCAGAGTACTGGACAGTGAATGGTGCAAGGGATAACTGTTTTCTTGTATTACAAGAAAAAGAACAGCGAGGGAGGTTAAGCACGCACGCACGCACGCACGCACACACACACACACACACACACACACACACACACACAGCAGGCGCATATGACGATTTGCGTGGTACTCACTGCGGCTTGGAGACCTCCTCTGGCTTGAGGGACTTCTCGTCTGGTGGCGTCGCGGCGGAGGCATCAGGAGCCGCGGGTGCAGCCTGCCGGCCCGGCGCCATCTTGGTCACTGCAAATGTAGAGAAATACACTGGTCAGAGAAAGATCAAGGCTGCATCTCTGCTGTGTACCGTAGCTCCAGTAACCAGCAACAGGCAGCGGGAAACGCAGAAAGCCATGACGAGTACTAGATGCAGTGAACAATGAATAAAAATTTTAAATTAGTGGACCTATATAATCGATGAATCACCACAGTTTAATAAAGTTGCACCCTGCTAAACTAAAGAGATTCAGCTATCAAGACATACGAGTTAGACATACTTACGAGATTTTACGTGGTTGTTTCGACCGAGGGGGAAAAAAAGCGACACACTGCAAAGGAATCATCCGAATGCGACCGTAGTTGATAGATGTGGTGTACATGTGCATGTACAAATAAACAAATAATTTCAGTTTCAGAAATATTAGACGATTATTCAGCAGAAAGAGTTTCTGCTTCACAAATAGAGCAATTCTGAAACCAAATTTGGAACGAAAACGTCCTTTTTCATAACAGATTAAGTATCATTTGTATTTATGATAGAAATTTCTAATTATTGCACTTGATTAAATTCATTGAAGAACATAGCTATACCAAGTTTCAACACTTTAGTGTAAATAACAATCAGTATAAGGACTCTTAAAGGGATCAGAGGTAATGTTCTATCGTCGATTCCGTTCTAAAAATTACAGCTGGCAAATTGTAAACGCAGTCGAGCTGAAACTTTTTCAGTAACTAAAGCAAGCTTAACTTTATTTATACAAAAATTATGAATCTTTTAAATTGTTAGACGAGAGAGATATTAACCAATACGTGTCCGAGAAAGGGACCATTTAGATGCTGCTGCTTGCGCCTAGGACTGTTGATAGCAGATTTTCTGTTCGGCATTGCGCTGCGCCCCTATATAAATACAGGCAGAAAGGCAATTGGGAGACTGAACAGAGCTACCAATCCGTCCGTGTCAGACACACGCCGGTGTACGCTCTGCCTCGGACGACGTCAGAGCTAGGCACTAGCCAAACCCGTTTTCGATAATAGTAAGAAATGAACTCGCGAGGGCTGTACACCGTCCTGGATCGTTTAGAATTCATGGAAGTAACAGTTTGTGTGTCGACCGTAACGTTGACAAAACCGTGTGGCAAGTGTTGAGATTATTTTCCACCTTCGTGCCGAGCAATTAACTTTGATGGCTAGCAGTCAGGGCGACAGACAATTTTACTTGAAATTTGCCGTAGAGGTCATCTCTAAACTTCTAATAGACCTGTTTCTAATAGGGACATTATTATTATTATTATTATTATTATTATTATTATTGTTACTGTTGTTGTCAGGAATATTTTTATGTCCGTGCGTCGGAACTTTTACTATGTTAATTAGTTCCAGCTCAAAACTTTATTAACAGTCATAGTTCCTGCTTCCGTTACGTAGATAGCAAGTAGGAACATTTTATTTCGTTGAGAACAAGAATAATGTGGACTTGCAGACTGGAAATTATGATTTATGATCAGTATGTTCTCCATCGCTTTCTGGCTGCGCCCAAAGTAGTTTTCAGGCTCTTGTAAAAACAGCGACAAAAAATCCACCCGCCGCCTAACAGCCCCAATGACGTGAAAAACTGGGAGCATTCTTACAACACCTGAACGGCATTCATAGCCACATTAGGTTTACAATGAAGGTAGAGAGAGATCTTGCATTGCCTTTCCTTGACATCCCCATTGGCCCGAAAATCAATAGACACCTCACCCACAGCGTGTACAGGAAACGCACACACACGGATCGGTATCCGCGCGCTCTTAGCCACCTCTATAGGACACACCATCTGGCATTAAAACGTGGCGTTCTGAACACCCTCGTCCACCATGCTAAGGTCGTCTCTGATGCTGATTATCTGCCTCTATAATTAAGAAAAAATGGTTCAAATGGCTCTGAGCACTATGGGACTCAACATCTTAGGTCATAAGTCCCCTAGAACTTAGAACTACTTAAACCTAACTAACCTAAGGACATCACACACACCCATGCCCGAGGCAGGATTCGAACCTGCGACCGTAGCAGTCCCGCGGTTCCGGACTGCAGCGCCAGAACCGCTAGACCACCGCGGCCGGCTATAATTAAGAAACCTCCGAAGAGTCTTCCCGGAAAATGGCTAAAATCAACGCCCGGTATTACAGGCTATTTCTGGTGACACACGCAGGAAAAGCACCATCGAAGAAGGGAACAAGAAACTTGCGTTTTTGGCTTTCTCTGGCACAGTGTTGGGAGAGATTAACCGGCTCCTGAAGCGACAAAACACTTCATCAGTGTTCAGGCCCCTAGAAAAAAAAAAGTACGAAAGCCAGTGAGAAGTGTAAAGGACGATCTAGGGCTTAGAACACCTGGAGTGAACAAAATACCGGTCAGTGTTGCTGCCACTAAGTCGGCCAAACAGTTCGCACTGTGGAGGAACGCCGGGCGGAAAACGAGAGGTGCTGAGGCCTAAGCTATCCTGAAAAATCAGCCGTGGCAGAACACACTTTAGAAATTCAACACCGAACTCTAGTCGACGAAATAAGTGTCATTATGAGGACAAAGGGAATTCGGACTAGCGTCATAAAAGAAGCGACAGAAATAAGCGGTAAAAAGTAAGCAATGGTGAATTTAATTTGCCATGTCCTGTTTCGATGCGTATCCACGTTGATAAATACTACTGATCGCTGTTTATACGTGATCAAAGATTTCATAAAATGATTCTTGTAAAGAAAGGTATAAGATGATGGAAGGGATATTGCCAATCATATAGTCGAATGGAACTATGATGTTTTTGAAACATGTTCTAGTCATAATTGTATCTATACGTAACTCTGCAGCGCGTGACCAAAACGTTGATCCGGTAATTCTGGTCACACGAATAAGGTACAATGAAAAAAAAAATTGCCACAACGACGAAATTATCGATGTGGAAAACTTACGTTTAAGGTACAGTCACCGAACTGTTCATTGGATATAAAGAAAGCAAAAATAAACGAAAGGATATCTACCTTGTCCTTTCGAAAGGAACTGTCTTCGTTTTTCCGCCTAAGTAATGGAAATATATCTTACATACTTAAAATCTCGATAGTCACAATTCCCATGTCTCTAGTGCGTGTCCAATGTTTCAACTGGAACTCCACCTTACTAAGGAAGTTTAAATATTGCATGATATAACCAAAATGTTTCGAGAGTACCATAATTCTACTAAGGATAAAAATGTCTTAACGAACATTAAGAGTCTTCAGTTGGACTGAGAAACGGGAAGGAAACGACAGAGCTCGTATTTATGGAACCCGAAAGAAATGCTCACGCATATAAACGACATCTCAGGGGGAATAGTCAGTATTCTGGGACATGACACGAATGATTACTCAAAGTAAAAAAAGAAACAAGGTCTCTAACACCTTACCTTAACAGCTATGAACACTTTATTTTCGTTACCTCGAAGAAAATAGTCTATTCTACTGCTCTTTGATTTCCATATTTGGGGAGGAAGTAACAACGAAAAATATAAGTAAAAATTGTCTAGTAAACTTGGACTGTAAAATGCATGCCTTAGGATTTATGAGAACTTGTTCAGTGGAAGAGAGATGTTTCACATAGCGAAGACGATTAGGTATTCATAGCTCTTAACGTATGCTTTTTAGAGCCGATGTTAATTCGGAATTCTTTTCTTGTTTGGTCCAGCTTTCAAAAATAAGGAAATCAAAGAGCTTGAAGTACAACAGATATGTGTCACAGTATCGAAGATGAAAAAGTGCTCACAGTTATTAAGAAATGTATTTTAGAGACCATAGTTAGTAGACATTTGCTTCGAAGTCTTATCCTTGAATACTGACCATACTTCCTGAGACACCTAGCATATTTCACAAATGTTATCATTATGATTTTATTCTCCCGTTGCTATCGATCTCAAAAGGTAACACAGAGATACCGCATTCTCTATAGACTCCTGTTGTCACAGTAAAGCGTAGATATCTTACCTACAAAGGGTGTGAGTATGATGGAAGTTAACAGGCCAGCGCTGTTTAAATACAAGTAGAATAAATGTACAACAATCTTTAATGTTTGGTGTTCCGCAGCTTTCAGATATTTATTAAAAGACATCTTCCATACATCATGAGCTGCATTTGATGCTGCTGCTGATGGGTTATAAGCCTGAATACCGGTTTTGGAAACAAACATTTCTGGCTCCACTTATGGTGTATAGAGAGTGTTCTTTAATAAATGTGAAAAATAGAAGAAAAACGTACGCTGTGAAACTTGATTTCCTCGTTCGTAGTAACTTCAACCCAAGTTTATGTCTTCTTGAGTATGACAACACTGTAATGCATGTTTCCAAAACTCGAGTTTTGCAAGGTAAAGCAACGCGAGTGTCTTTCACAAAGGGCTAAGAAAATATTTTTTGTGGTGATTTTCCGGTAGAGAGGGGAGCACTCAGCAGCCCGTCAGCGGCACCGGCCGACGTCGGCAAATTTGATTTGGGTGAGTGTCCGGGCATTAGCATACAGATTGTCCCCGCACGCCTCAGCTATTCAGGGCAGTAAGGCGGACAACAGCGTACCACGGCCTGGACCGAGACAGCTGAATCCAGCGGTCCTCGCCTGGTGTCTGCACGAATTGGCAAATACAACTCAGCGAGTGGTGAAGACTCCCACGACGACATAAATGGCTGAAATAAATTTTATACCGAAGTTTACATCAGATTTGTTGTTGTTGTTGTGGTCTTCAGTCCAGAGACTGGTTTGATGCAGCCCTCCATGCTACTCTATCCTGCGCAAGCTTCTTCATCTAAAAGTAACTATTGCAACCTACATCCTTCTGAATCTCCTTAGTGTGTTCATCTGTTGGTCTCCCTCTATGATTTTTACTCACCTCTCTGCCCTCAAATACTAAATTGGTGATCCCCTGATGCCTCAGAACATGTCCTAGTAACCGGTCCCTTCTTTTTGTCAAGTTGTGCCACAAACTCCTCTTCTCCCCAATTCTATTCAATACTTCATCATTAGTTATGTGATCTACCCATCTAATCTTCAGCATTCTTCCGTAGCACCACATTTCGAAAGCTTCTATTCTCTTCTTGTCCAAACTATTTATCGTCCATGTTTCACTTCCATATATGGCTACACTCTATGCAAATACTTTCAGAAAAGACGTCCTGATATTCAAATCTATAATCGATGTTAACAAATTTCTCTTCTTCAAAAATGCTTTCCTTGCCATTGCCATTCTACATTTTATATACTCTCTACTTCCACCTCCATCAGCTATTTTGCTTCCCAAATAACAAAACTCATCTACAACTTCAAGTGTCTAGTTTCCTAATCTAATACCCTCAGCATCACCCTATTTAATTTGAATGCATTCCATTACCCTCGTTTTGCTTTTGTTGATGTTCATCTCGTATCCTCCTTTCGAGACACTATCCATTCCGTTCAACAGTTCTTCCAGGTCCTTTGATGTCTCTGACAGAATTACAATGTCACTGGGAAACCTCAAGGTCTTTATTTCTTTTCCATGGATTTTAATTCGTACTCCAAATTTTTCTTTTGTCTCCTTTACTGCTTGCTCGATATACAGACTGAATATTTTCATTTCCTTAATCTATCTTCTAAGATAAGTCATAGGGTCGGTATTGCCTCGCGTGTTCCAACATTTCTACGGAATCCAGACTGATCTTCACCGTGGTCGGCTTCTACCGGTCCATTTGTCTCTAAAGAATTCGTGTTAGTATTTTGCAGCCGTGGCTTGTTAAACTGATGGTCCGGTAATTCTCACACCTGTCAACATCTGCTTTCTTTGGGATTGGAATTATTATATTCTTCTTGAAGTCTGTTGGTGTTTCGCCTGTCTCATACATCTTGCTCACCAGATGGTGGAGTTTTGTCAGGGCTATTTCTCCCAACGCTATCAGTATTTCTAATGGAATGTTGTCTACTACCAGGCCTTGTTTCGATTTAGGTCTTTCAGTGCTCTGTCTAATTCTTCAAGCAGTATCATATCTTCCATTTCATCTTCATCTACGCAATTTTCCATTTCCATAATATCGCCCTCAAATTGATCTCCCTTGTATAGACCCTCTATGTAGTTCTTCCACCTTTCTGCTTTCCCTTCTTTGCTTAGAACTGGTTCTCCATCTGAGCTCTTGATATTCATAAAGGTGGTTCTCTTTTCTCGAAAAGACTCTTTAATTTTCCTGTAGGCAGTATGTATCTTACCGCTAGTGATATATGCCTCTACATTCTTACATTTGTCCTCTAGCCATCCCTGCTTAGGCATTTTGGACTTCCTGCCGATCTCATTCTTGAGACGTTTCTATTCCTTTTTGCCTGCTCCATTTACTGCATTTTCATAGTATCTCCTTTCATCAATCAAATTCGTTATCTCTTTGTTACACAAGAATTTCTACTAGCCCTCGTCTTTTGACCTAGTTGCTCCTCTGCTGGCACCACTATGTCATCTCTCAAAGCGGCCCACTCTTCTTCTACTGTATTTATTCCTCCTGTTAGTGTCAATCGTTCCCTAATACCCCCTCTGAAACTCTCTACAACCTCTGAATCCTTCAGTTTATGCAGATCCCATCTCCTTAAATTCCCAACTTTTCGCAGTTTCTTCGGTTGTAACCTACGTTTACATCGATAACAATACAAAAAGCATTGCGTTCACAGAACTGTACATGATGGATGAAGATCCAGCAAGACGTGAAGGTCACACATGCTGCAGCTGGAGCTCGTAAACGTCATGTAATGGAAAGAAAGATGGTTTAGCGCTACACAGCTGAGCGTAAAATGATGTGTAATTTTTGTTCAAAATTTACAGAAATTAAAACATTCTATTAAAAAAAATTTATAGTCAGTTTAGATACGAGGGGCATTCAATAACTAATGCAATATATTTTCTTTCTCGGCCAGCTTCGGTTGAAGAAATCAGGAATTTCTTGTGGGCATCGTGAAATATTCCCACTTCACCTCCTATAGTTTTATAAGTTCTGAAAAGTGGCGGCGCTATGTGTAACATTCCAAATGGCATCTATAACGGATGTGCGTTCCAGGCAGAGAGCTGTCACTGAGTTTCTTTCGGCGGAAAACCAGTGCATCGCAAGTATTCACATGTGGTTGCAGAATGTCTATGGAGGGCTAAGAGGGAACAAGAGCACGGCTCGGCGTTGGGCGAGGCGCCTGTCATTATCAACAACGTCGCGCAAACCTATCGTATCTCCCGCGTGACAGCTGACTACACTGTAAACGAACCTTTCCTTCTCCGTGACAACACAAAGTCTTGCGTAAGTCTACGCACATTTCAATGCATTCTTCTCCGCATTCAGCCTACATCCCTGATCTCGCACCTCCTGACCTCCATCTGTTTGGCCCAATGAAAGATGAACTCTGTAGGACGCAGTATTTGGATGATGGAGAGGTTATTAGTATAGAAGGACGTTGCTCCGACGACGACCTGTAGAGTGGTTCAATGCGCGCATGCGGACCCTCCCAGTAAGGTGTCGCATTGAATGGAGATTATGTTGAAAAACTGGGTTTTATAGCCGAAGCAGTGGGGGATAATATCATGCACTGGAATCTTGGATCAAATGAATCTGCTTTCAGAAAAAAAGTGTTGCATTACTTATTGAACGCCCCTGATACATACCATCATGAAGAATGTCTTGCTGAAGTGCTATACACGAGGTGATTTCAGAAAGTAATATACACATTGTTATGTAAACGCAAGAGACGTCTACTGAATTCTGCACTGCATTTCCAAGTGACACAGATAGACGTCACTGCAACTTTAATGTGTTACAGCGCCCAAACTAAGACTTTAACACCACGTTCGGTTTTTGTGGCAGAAAAGCTCAGTAAGTTTTGTTTTTTGTGTGCGTTGCAGGTTATCATGAGTAAAGCATAACGACAACGATAAAAGAAAATGCTTAGTGTGTAGAATGCTTTATGCAGATCAAACTGGGCATGGAGATCCAATGGAAATTCCAAATACGGTGTAGGAAGCAGCCAGCATCGCGAACGCCGATACACTGGTGGTACACGACCTTTATGCAGACGAGAACAAGTGAAGCCGACACAGAAAGGTTACGGTTGGCTTTTCAACGTTTACAGCAGAATTCTGTTCGGAACGCGTCGCAGAACCTCCAGATCCCTAGGGCGAATGTGCACCACGTCCAAGGGGTACGTTTACAGATACCGACGGCAGCTGTTACACACATTTAAACCACACGACAAGCCACAATGTATGCCCTTCACTATATTCTTTGCCTTTAGTTGTACTTGTGGGAAGCCATACTGGGCTTACATTTCAGTAACATAATGGAAATGGCGGGTATTTCTACAGCTTCTCTTTGTGCTTCCCAAACCCTACCTTGGCAAGCAAGGCCGCAGTATCTCTCCACAACATAGAACGTTTGAAGCGTTACGGGCAGACTCCTCCAGTCAGCTCGGGATTTTTACGATCCAACCCGCCAGTTGGACAGACTTTGGAAAGATATCCCTCACGACAACATCCAGCAACTCTGTCAATCAATGCCAAGCCAAACAACTGTTTCCATGAGGACCATATGTGGGCCAACAGTACATTGACTTTCTTTATTTGTGAAGCTTTTTATCTTGAATAAATCATGACATTTTTCTGAAATTATGATCAATTGTTTGTCTGTACATGTAGATCACATCTACTGATTTCTGTCCCATTCGGATAATTCATTGGTGGTGGGAAATTTTTATGCCTTAGAGTGCAGTATGAAAACTGGAGGCCAAATGACAGGGAAACCACACTGCTATCGGATTTTTGTATTTTTTATGTATGTATATTCATCGTATGTGAAGTCTATAACTCATATATTAGTTTCTCAAAGCAGCTTCAAGCTACTCTCTAATATTCTCGAAAAAATAGGCCATAAAGTTTTCCTGGCGTCCTTAGTATCCTTAGATCAGATTGATATTTCGAAAGGTAGCACGGGACTTCGGTAGAACGATCGCCCTCTAAGTAGAATACTTGGATTCAACTGAAAATTAATTCAGAAATTTTAACAAGGGTGCAGGATCCACAATCATTTCCGTGAAGGACAAAATACATAGTGAGAGAAAAAACATTTAGATATATGCTTCTTTAATGTAAAGGATCTTTGTTAACAATCGTCTATAAAATATCAGTGATTAAGAGTTTAATTTTGTAATGAGAACTGGATTCTTTTGTGCGATATGTATTAAGAAGTAAGAAGACGTGCCTTCTTCATAAATATGACACATAAGTACTCAGTAGCGTATATGTAATGTATTTTATATTGAAATGTGTAAGTATTCAAACAGAAAGAACGAAAACGAAAAGAACCATGACCGAACGAGACTCGAGCTAGACATTCGACGATTAGCAGTCTTGAGAGCTACTGACTTTTTTCGAATTTCTGTATTTTACGCTTGAGCACAGCGGTACGTCGACGCTATTGTGTGCCCCAGTTTGTTGCCGTACACGCCAAGCTATCCGGGGCTTATATTTCGGAAAGATAATGCCCGCCCGGAAAGGCGAGAGTTTCTGCCGCTTGTCTTTGGGCTTACGAAACCTTAGTTTGTCCAGCAAGGTCGCCGGATCACTGCCCAACTGAGGATGTTTGGAGAACTACGGGCAGGGCCCTCCAGCCAGGTCGGGATTCTGACGATCTAACGCTGTGGTTGGACAGAATTTGGAACGACATCGAGCCGAATAGCTGGTTCCATCAGAGCTGTAGGCTGCCAAACGCATTATTGACTTGCTGTGTTTGTGTAGCTCTTTCTCTTGAATAAATCACCCCATTTTTCTGAAATTTTAATCATTCGTTTGTCTGTACACGTACATCACATCTACTGATTTCCGTGCCCTACCTGTCATTCCTTCGTGGTGGGTCATTTTTTTGTCTTTAGAGCGCATTTTTTTGTGCAAGGTAAATAAATGTTGTTGCTCGAATATCGAATCTACTAGGCTGCCTACCTTTTACAACTGAAAATAGGTAAATATATGTTCGTTTCCATGAGACTGTTCTGCTTTACCAGGTACATTTCGCTAATTTGAAACCCTGAATGTTACTACAGTATTTTCGAAACTAATTAAAACTTGGCGATGGGGCACATTTATGCAGTTCTGTAGGGACGTTAACTCACTACTTTGCATTGCCATCCTAACTAATATCTCAGCCATGAAAACCTTAAGGCAGCAGCAGTCGGAAAAGCAATCTGAGAAAATGGTGGCAAAGGACAGTAAAATCTAAAAATTGCTAAAAATGTTATTTGAAGCTAATGAATCTCAAGCAGAAAGCATTAATTCTGTGAGATGGAGAACTGATGAGGCAACTAATTGCTAAACGCGGTAACATGGACATATGTCGATAGGCCCATTTTCTAATGTCATCACTTATTTCCTGTCCAAAGATAGGTTTTTGCATGGTAATTCACCATGCTTTCCTGTCTTTTGTAATACTATTCGGGTTCCGTAATTTCAACTTCCCTTTATCTAATTTATCTTCTCCTCCGCCTTCCTTCCAATATTCTCTCAAGAACTAATCCTGATAGCAAGCAGTCCCGTCTCAACGAATGTGCCATCCCATTTTTTTCCTATCTCTTACGGACTGCAGTAGTCTGATGAAGACGATAAAAATTGCCTTATACATTTACTGCTTGAAACTATTCAATCAATCAGAAAGAAATGAACGTGGGCCAGGTGTCTCGTTTTGAAAGGTGGGGGCAAAATATTTTTGTTTCCATAAATTGCAACAAAGTCAGTGGTGGTGAATAGTCGTTTAATTAACATTCAAACTTCTGTGTAGGCCATAGAAGTCAAGCAGTGGAAGTTCGACAAAAATTTGCTTACTACCAGTAAGATTTTTGTATTTTGCCGTGTTAATTGATGTAAGTAAAACTGTATGTTCCTTACTTTCAAAAAACATGTTTTAAGTATTGTTTTAGTGTGGTATATTTGCTATTTATTGTTTTCTATTATATGTGTACACGTGCTCCGTAGGAGCGTAAACATGCCTCATACCCGCGGCACTTTTATACACTTCAGTTGAGCCTATGTAAAACGATTTTGCACTCTTAAATGTAAAGTTGGGTTAGATGTATACACACTGATGAGAAAAAATTTTATGACCACCTGCACATAGCTGTTTGCCCGTATTTGGATCGGAATACTTCACTGATTCTTCGTATCAAGTACCTGACAGTTTGTTGGTAGGTTTGTTGAGGTATGTGGCATTAGATGTCTACGCAAAGGTCATGTAATTCGCTTAAATAACGGGCTACTGATTTGCGTGAGTGGTCATGACGCACAATAGTGACCCAGATGGGTTCCACAGGATATATATCAAGCGAATTCTCTCGCCGAGACATCAACGTAAGTACACTACAATGCTCCTCAAACAACTGTAGCACATTTATGGTTCCGAAACATGAACAATTATACTGCTGAGAGATGACATCGTCTTCGGGAAAGATATCAATCCTGAAGCGATGTAGGTGGTTCACAGCTGTCAGCGTGTCTTCGATACCATAGGTCCCATGCAGGCTAGGAGAATGTCACCCATAGTACCATGCGGCGCCCACTAACTTTCTTTTGTGGCGCGCTACACGTTTCGAGCCTCCGTTCACCACGATGGCAGCATTTTTAGAGACGACCGTCGACCTAGTGCAGCAAAAATGTGATTCACCGACAAAGCCGACTCGTTTCTATTGATCGACAGTCTAATACCGATGGTCCCGTACCCACTGCAATTTTAATTCACGACGCCGTTGGCTCAGCAAGTAAACACTAGGGGTAGTCTGCTGCGGAGCTACATGGTCAACAATGTACCACGAACGGCGTGCTTCGAAACACTAGTGCGTGTAACAGCACATTTCTCTTTCGGTAGAGATGCCACTGATCACTATCTATCCTACTTTACAGGACAGAAAAGCCTCCAGTACCCAGGTCCTATGAAAAGTCATGAAAGTCGAACCATTAAGCGTCTAGTGATAGTTTCGCTGTCCTTCTAGCTGTTTGCGTAGATGCTCATGACAGTAGAATGTGAACATTCGAACAGTTTCGCCGTATTCGAGATACTCGTTCATAGGCTCTGCTCAATAATAATCAGCCCTTTGACAATGTCTCTTATCTCAATGGATTTCCCAATTTCCAAACCATATCGTCGCTAGGGTGATACCTTATCCGCGTCTGCACACCTTACACACTTTTGTTACTGCATTACCTGACAGCAACGCCACCAGGCGGCATCCAGCGTCGCGGTGTGCGTTGCTCATAATGTTTTGGCTGATGTGTGTATACTGCTACAGTACAGAATGTTCTTTTTCTTTTTTTCGATCATCAGTCTTCTGACTGGTTCGATGCGGCCCGCCACGAATTCCTCTCCTGTGCCAACCTCTTCATCTCAGAGTAACACTTGCAACCTACGTCCTCAGTTATTTGCTGGATCTATTCTGCTCTCTGTCTTCCTCTACAGTTTTGCCCTCTACAGTTCCCTCTAGTACCATGGAAGTCATTGCCTGTTGTCTCAATAGATGTCCCATCATCCTGTCCCTTCTACTTGTCAGAGTTTTCCACGTATTCCTTTTCTCGATTCTGTGTAGAGTCTCCTCATTCGTTAACTTATCAGACCGATTACTTTTCAAATGCTTCCTGCTACGGTCGCAGGTTCGAATCCTGCCTCGGGCATGGATGTGTGTGATGTCCTTAGGTTAGTTAGGTTTAAGTAGTTCTAAGTTCTAGGGGACTGATGACCACAGATGTTAAGTCCCATAGTGCTCAGAACCATTTGAACCATTTCAAATGCTTCGATTCTCTTCTGTTCCGGTTTTCTCAAAGTCCATGTTTGACTACCATACAATGCTGTGCTCCAAATATACAGTCTCAGAAACTTCTCCATCAAGTTAAAGCCTTTGAAACTAGTAGATTTTCTTGGCTAGGAATGCCCTTTTCGCCAGTGCTAGTCCGATTTTGCCTGTCTTCGGTTATTTTGCTGCTTAGGTAGCAGAATTCCTTAACTTCATCTACTTCGTGACCATTAATGCTAATGTTAAGTTTCTCGCTGTTCTCATTTCTGCTACTTCTCATTTCTTTCGTTTTTTCTTCGATTTACGCTCAAACCATAATCTGTACTCATTAGGCTGTTCATTCCATTCAGCAGATCATGTAATTCTTCTCCACTTCTCTACGGTAACCGCAATGCGCTAACTACAAAATGCAATTTTCTTTTAACTTGCTTGCGATTTTCAGAAATTTGGCGCACTGATAGGCATATTATGTTCAAAGTACCTTTTGTGAAACTTACGGAACCATTTGATGTATCAAAATTTAGAGAGAACTGTAAAGAGACATATTTGACATCATTGAAGTGTACTATTGGAAATTTGAGTGTCATAGTAAACCATATACCGAATTCGTACCAATAACCTGTAGTGCTTGTAGGCGGATCGGTCATTTATCCCACGAGTATAGTGAGTGTCTATGGACGATGATGAAGTAAAAGAAGTAGCTGACTACGGTTTCGTATATTAAGAGTTCTATTTTTCTTGTATGGTTTATGTGGCTCTGTTTGAAACACCTAATTTCAGAATAAATTAAATCAGTGATAAATTGTACAAGAATTCAAGGCTCAAGGTCAGGTAGTACTAGTGAGTGTGTAACCGCTCTGACGGAGCAAGTATCTTAATTGTTAGAGGAAAATGCTCAACAAATTTTGATGGTTCAATTAGACTCCTTCCGGGCTGCGTAGGCGTCACAGTCGGGTTGGAGTAAACTGAAGTGGCCAGTAGCAATGCCCCATATTTCAGTAGATCCTTCAGTAGACAACCTAATCATGCTCTGCTCGAGCAGAACAACAGAGGACGTAGCGGTATTCATTAATGATGTATTGGCTGCAGCCGGAATGAGTAATTGGTCAGAACAAATTACTCTGTGGATGGCCAATTTACGCCTTATGGGTGAAGCCAAGACATACGTGATGTATTACGAAACGCTGAGCAAGGCAAATACATTCGAACAACTAGCGAAAGGTTTGCATCAAAGGTACCGTAAGCAGGCAAATGAAACTATGAAGACGTTTACAGGCGGGACCATAACGTAAATGCTCAAATATCATATTCAGGGAGGCGGGAAAGAGAGCTTTCGATGTGTTATTGCAAGGATTTGCTGAGGAGTTTTTGTGAAGAGCGCACAAGGATAATCTAAGAGGATTTGGCTACAGAACAACTTGTTACCACGCATTGGCAGAAAATAGATACTGCTACACGAGAATACTGAAAACCGGTTCCTGAAAAACATTGTCATCCTTGTAGGGAGAAAGATGCTCTGCAATCAACCACAACGTTACAAATGCTGACGTTTTGGCCACAAGGCAAACGAGTCTGGGAGCAAGGTAACGGAAACAAGCAACAGAAAACGCAAAACAAAACACTCCCAGTTAGTCATAGTACTGCAGAGCCTAGTGCAGAGACGAGTGGTAGTTGGATGGGCTTTGTAAATGGTGAAGAATGTAAATTTTTAGTCAACACCGGTGCATAAGCATCTGCGATTAGTCTAGAACTCGTGGGTAGGAAAAGACTAGGGTCTCCAAGGTATAAATAACGCGTAGTTGGAAATAATGATTCGGCTTCGTACGGGACAACACAGCTCGTTTTTAGACTTGGAGCTGTGGAGTTTCGTGAGCATATGAAAGTGTTGCCAACTGTGGGACAAGAATATTCCTCGATTCTCGGACTAGACTTCCTGGATAGACCATGTAAAAATTGATCTTCCACAGCGCACGGTTTAACTTGGTTAGAAGCTCTTTCCGATGCGTCCAAAAGCTGTAAATGTTTCAATGTCGCATGGTACACCGACTGCTAAGGTGTCACTAACGGAATTAAATACATGTACACTATTACGCATGACAAAGTACCTATTGGGACAGTGAAGTTAACTTTAGTATCTGTAGATGCCAATATGCCACAGCAGTGGTTATGTATGTTGAAGGATCAAACTGACAACTCATATGTACTACATAACAAGTTTCATCAGCAGACAGTAAACTGGAAGCAATGGAAACATTGTTGTTAGGATATTCAGATTTATTCAATGCAGATGGTCCACTAGTAGCAACTCCCATCACGCAACACCACATACCAACAGGCGATAATGCACCGGTCTATAGAAAACAATAGAGAATAGCAAAACACGTACAGCCCCATGTTGAATTTGTAGATCAAGAATTGCTTGAGGATATTATCGAGATAATGATAGCCTGTGGTCAGTAAATATCGTTATTGTACAAGAAAAGTCAGTTGGTGGTACCCAAAAAAATCGGTTTTGATGTGGTTACCGTTTTGAACGCACAAACCATAACGGATGCATGTCGTATCTGGAACATCACGGATACATTAGACAACCTCGGAAGTTGTAAATATTTTTCAACGATTGATCTTAGAAGTGATTATCACCACGTGGAAGGTTTCCTGAAGATAGACCCAAGACAGATTTTACAACACCTTCAGGTGATGTTTAGTATTGAAGAATGCTGTTTGGATTGAAAAATCCTCTGGCTACATTCAATCTCTTATTATATTGGGTAGTTCTTGGATTGAAACAAACAATCTGTATGTTATACCTTGATGACATAATTGTCTTTTTGATAACTATTGAAAATCATGTTATACATCTAGATGACGTACTTAGTGGATTGAGGGCATGGCACTGTAAACTTGGTGTGGGGAAATGTCATTTTGCTCAGATCTAAAGTAATTTATATTGCGCATATTATCAGTCAAGTCGGAGTGTGGACGTATCCTAGATTTACTTCTGCCATACGTGATTTTCCAATGACACAAATACTAAACAATTACAGTCGTTTATTGAATTCTGCTACTCTGATCGTAAGTTTAAGAAGGGATTTGCTGAAATTACCCAGCCGTTGACTTACTATGAAAAGGTCCAACATAGTGTCAAGAGCATTCCAGATGCTCAAGTAGATAGTAACATCAGATCCTGCGTTAATATTCCCCCACTTTGAACATGACTGCATACTTGTGTGTGATGCATCCAGCAATGCTTTGGGCTGTTGGTTGGTTGCTTTGGGGGGGTTTAAAGGGACCAGACTTTGGGCTGTATTTTAAATTAGAATGTTGATGGGACAGAAGATCCAATGGGATATGGCTCCAGACAATTTATTAGGTTTGGAAGATCCATCATGTTGATTAACGAGATGGGCATTAAAATTGAGTCCGATGACGAAGTAGTTCATAAGCCAGGAGTCAAACACACAAATGCTGATACGTTAAGGGGCTCCGGAACGCCCTATACTTGCAATGTTAAAATAACGCTTATAAATTACATCTTTCCTCACAAAGTATTTGAGGTAGGAAGTTGAACTTTTTACAGATTGTTTATTGGAATATGGGCTACAACTTAACACAGGGATTTTACAAAATTTTAGTTCAGTTATTAAAGATGATTTTTTTTTTCAATTGTAATGAAAATTCACAACATTTTTTTGCAATTTTTTATTTATATATTCAAAAATATACAGTTTTTTGGAAAAAGGCTGTGTTAAATTATGCAGAAGGTACTGTGTAACATTTAGTGAAAGTTTGAAACAAATATGTTTGGAAGATCCTTAGAAAACATGTAATTAGTATGAGAAAATAAAAGTTTTGGGAATCGAGCGACAAAGATTGGATTAACTTTTTAGTGCATTCCAGGTCCATAGGATGGATTATCTTCATCCTCTGCAAACTCCTCCTCCAGCTTCCTCTTGTTCCTCCTCCTGTTTACTCTTGCTTGTATTTCTAGACTCTTTACAGCCCTGTCTGCAGCCCGAAGGCGTTCCTTGTCTAAAGCAAGCATCACTCACACCATGTTAGAACCTATCTTCATTCCCATATTTCTAAATACCTTTGGCTTTCCAACATTTCTCCTTTTCTTAAAAGCCTTCAGAGGATTTCTAATAACTTTACTTTTACTCATTATTATACTTCAACAAAACAGAGACTCAAGAAACAGAATTAATTACGAATATTTTCGAGATAACGACAGAGTAAATAAACATGAAACAATCGACAATCACACCAGCGATATATATTGAACCATCACAGGTTAGCCACAACACATACTTTATCTCACATCACTAAAATGTACCTGATGAACACGGACGTTAATAATAACACCATTTGACAGCAGTTTAACAGCGCCACAGTGGGTCACGCCCATGTAGAACACATTTTAAAAAAAATTTAAAAATAGTTGTAGTCTTCGGAATTGAATAAATTATATGTCTATTAAAAGGTAATAGTCTGCAGATTCAGAAAACGCAAAAAAGTAAAAATTGAACTTTCCATGATTTTGAGCCTTTCCGGAGCCCCTTAAGCAGTAAGCAGCTTTACAAATAGTGGATGGAAGTCAGGAGGATTGGATGAAGGCAAATTCAACTGACAGTCAATGTCAGTTTGAAATGCAAGAAAGCTTGCTATGCAGATCAACTACATGTAGACCTCACGTTGTGGTTACAGCAGCGCTGAGGACGGAAGTATTACATAAAGCATATGACTATGACTTGTCAGGTCAGGGAGGGAAAAGAACAACTGATAGACGCCTAGGTGAAAGATACTGGTGGAAAATATGTCACAGTGATGTAGAATAATATGTAAGAAACTACGTCGTGTGGGCACAAAGAGCAGATTGGAGTAATCAGAGAATTCAGTTACAGAAACCACCAGAAGCTGACAATCCGTTTTATATGTTAGGATTGGATGTTTTAGGACCATTAATAGAACACAAGCTGCTACTAAATATATGCTTACAATGTTAGATCATTTTTCCAATATTCTTGCAGAAATATTAAACAGCCAATTAGTTCCAAACTGGAATTTCATTGAAACCCCTTTACCATTGTTTCAACGTTTATAAAAACGTCTTCTCTGGAATGAAATGTAGACGTCCTGAGCAGTGAGAAGATATACAGGTACAATCATATATCTTTACAAATGCAAATACTTGATCAGACTTACGGGCTTACATGTTGTGGCAGAGGTGTGTTAAGATATAACTGAAAGGAGTCAGTTAAATATAAAATTTCACCTTCATATTAAATCAAAAGAGTGCAGAACATGGTTGTAGTCATATTTTACTTCCTCACCAATCTACAGCTAGTGCACTAACGTCACATACGCAACGCTTGCACTAAGGGAATATTGAGGGAAGAGAGCGCAATAGTGGTATGTGCGTAGTGTGTGCGATAGTGACTGATACTTTATCATGCCAAACCTGCTTCGAAGTTTAAAATTAAAATTATACATTAAAAACCAGATCATACTTTGCCGTGTACATATTTAAAATTAATAAAATCGCAACAAATAATATGTTACTATCTAAAGAAAGTAATTATGGTAAAAAAATCATGCAAAACTATACACAATGCAAATATAAATGATAGGAAAGAGGAAACGGGGTGGGGAGGGGGGAGGGGAAGAGGGTTAAAGGGGAGAGGAATGGGGTAGAGGAATGGAAGGAAAAGGAGAGATGGAGAGAGAAAGTAACGGGGTGGGGGAAAGGACGGTGAAATGTGTATAGCTCTCAAATACAACACATCCGAAAAACTGTAGACATGAAACGTCTAGAAACATGTGTTACATGATAACAAAGAAGAAACACAATTACCACTAGCATTAACAGGTGGCGTTTTAATAAACCTTCCAATTTGCAATTGATAGGCAGTTTACTGTTTGTACACTAAGCGCCTATGGTTGCCGCCCCAACAATGTACAAAACTTTAAAATTTTTCACGATATTTAACTTATGGTAACCACCCATTATCAGAAGGAGAAAACACAAGCACAGGCCATGATAGACAACTGGTTACTGAAATTTGGCGGACCACACTAATAAACTAATGAAACCGTTTTGTCGATTTCTGAAAACGAAGTAGTTACATACCAGCCCATCGAATTCTCAAAAGATTGGACGGGCATACCGAGTTCACCGAATTTTATCCTAAATTTTAATCTATTATGTAAATCCACAGCATTCAGATTGGGTGTATTTCGTCGTCATTGCATGTAATTTCAAATTTCATATTGGAACTAGCCTCTCACCGTACGAGGTAGTACGTGGGGATAAATACCTTTACTTTTTGATGTAATTCAACTTAAACTGGTTCACAGGGCGATGCAGTGAAAAATTTTGCAAAGAAATTGAGGGAAACCTGGCCAAGGGTGAAAAGAGCGAAAACAAAAGCTTTAGAGAAGCAAGAAATTACTGGAAAACAGACAATCAGACTGCCACAATACAGACTAGGACATTGGATGTTACTAGCTAATCCGTATACCCGAAAGGACAAAACGAAAAGTTTATGATTGACTCTAACAGATTATCGAAATGACTTTTTCCGGCAACGTAAAATAACAATTGCCAATTAGAGTCCATGTAATGAGAGTCAAACTGTTTAGAGTTGTGACTGATTTATTATCACAGATTCCTTCAATCGTCGCCGAAACAGAAGAGTTAACACGGCAAAAGGAGCATCAGAGAAACGTACCTTATGCACTTACGTCTAGGAAACCGTAAATTTCATGTAAAAGCACTTGTGGTATTTGTCAGTTACTTAGGTTAGTCTTAATTTTCTTTACTTGTCAGGTTCTCCGTATCTATTCGTATAAAGGAGGAAGAGGAACGACAGTACATTTTTCTTGCAGATGAAGTACTGAGATGACACCCAAGAAACAGTTTCTGGGTATAGTACTCCTATACTGTAGCGAAGGAGATATGATACGGGATCAGCCTCTGTCCAATGGAATTTTATTTTCCATGCAATCAGACGCTCTTTTAACGAGTCATAGACGTACGATCGCGTTTACTTTCATTATTTTGGAAGTAAGGAATGAAGTACGAAGACTACAGGTTAGGTTCGTAGCGTTACAGCAAGAATCAGAGAAAGAAGGATTATTGGGAGATGTGCAGATCGAGTATCATGAAATAAACCTCTAGTGTTAGAAATGGACGACTCAGTTGCAACAGTTAACAAAAGTAATACCAAGAACGCTAACACACAAAAACCAGGTTTGCTAGATGCAGGAGGGAAAGTGTCAAAAACTGTTTTGAACAGAAAATAATGGAGATATCAATAATTTAAACAGCACACTTGGAAACGCACAAGAGTTAACGAAATATACAAAAGCAAAAGTAAATTGGAACACAACACACATAGGAAACAGTGGAAGAAGGAACACTCACCGTTACTACAAAAGTGCAGAACTTAACGATGGAATAGGAACAATATGCGCAGAACGTCAGGAATGACTTAAACAGTGATCTAGAGAAAATACAATCGCGAATAAGCAACCTAAACGAGAAAGTGCTAATAGCTACATTGTTATCAACCTCAGAAAATTAGACGATGCAAGGTCTGAGGTAGAGACTTTGCATGCAGCAGTCCATCCCGCTACTCATGGACAAATGAATGCAAAGTTATTAAACATACACCAAAATTTTGATCACAGGGAGACTTTCCAGAGGTACTACAACGCAACGTGCCTATAACCAGAAACGACGCAGCTTTATTCTGAAGCATAACTGTTGTATGAATGAATACTGATCAATTTCCAATGTAGATATAAATGCGCAAGTTACATGGTATATCCATATCGCATTAAATGCAATACGATTGGAAAATGGATGCATATACAAACTCGCAAAGCATCATCAGTCTCTAGAGGGAGAGATGCTCGTGTCATTATGTCTGTAGCTGATTTAAAAGATTATATTAGAGAAAATGTGGTTACTTGTCTAACGAGGACAATACAAACGAACAACCAGTTACGAGAAATGCAGTTATTCTTAGGGAAAATGGAAGCAGTGGAATGCAAGAAGAAAGTTTATTTCCACAGCCAAAATTCCACAAAATTGGAAAAAAACTGAATTTACGCCATATTTACACCTGAAACAGTAATTAGCATTTGCTGTAAAAACGGCATACCAACCGGGGTAAAGAAACTAGATCTGTAAGGCAATGGATTTTAATTAACGGAACTAGATGTGAAATAGCAGGAAGACAATTTCACCTTCCAGTTACCATCGTGGGCACAACAATGATAAACGTGTTTCCCGACCAATGTTGTGTTGGCCGGACGAACCACCACACATATTACCTAAACAAAACTTAAACTTTTTTAACGATACCTTTGATTCTACTTCACTACAATCCCTAGACGAATTAGTAACTTCATCAAAAGGACATAGTTCCGTCAGCCAGATAAAGCAAATGTGATATAATCTAGTGAGAAACGTAGAAAAAAACAATTATTTTTTGTGTATTACGACAAGCATAATATTGGTTCCAGTGTTCATTTGTGCGACTTACTTTTGTGTAAAGCGTGAGATACCTCACTCAAAACAGACCACCATCCGACACCTGTGGAATGGACACGAGCTAACAATACATAATGTAAGTGGCAAATGTAAATTGTGTTTTCAGCCAGGACAGAAGGACAAAGTAGATTAATGAAGCTAACTAAGATTCAAGGCTTAGGTTGAGATGCAATACAGAAAACAGTTGTAGGGTAAAGCTTTTTAATGCAAGGCAGGTACAAACTAATTAGTAATAATGTTTTTTTATTCTGGTCTTTGATCGCAATATCAATTCTTTCGACGATGACCGGTTTCTGTCCGTGATGACCATCCTCGGATCTTTTCTACACCATGTCCTAAAGTGATAAGGCCATAATGGCATCGTCAAAACATATAAATATAGTCAGCACAGCATCGTCACATAGATCTAAAATAAGTTGTAGAATAGGGCACATCGTCCACACAGTCATTATTGCTACTGGCTACATTTGACAGTATCGGATCAATGTTCGTATACGCGACTGTGTCGCAGCTGGTGTAATTAGTAATAAGTGAAAGAAAAGGAAAATACGGGACAGTTTGTTTAAAGAGGAGGGATGTGTTACGGCACTGTATAGTAAATGGTAGAATTTAGGAAAAATTTTATTAAAACTTAGACTGCCTCTGGAAAAATTCAAGTCATGCGAGAGACCGAGACGGATGCTGGAAGTGAGCCATTACCTCTCAATTGGGTCAGGTCGATGATACTGTCTACCGAATAAGAAATAATTATTCAGTAGAAAAGAGAGCGGAAATCAGAGGAAGCGGGGAAAGGATACTCGTTAGCTCGTAGGGCATGTTGCAAGAAACTGTATCTGTTTCATAAAAGCACATAGCAAGGGATCAACACAGTAGTTAACAGCCTGTTATGTGAATATAACAGAATAAGGAGGACACATTCTGGCATAACAAACCAAGCTGTACGCCATAGCCTCACGCCGGCTTCCTTTAAATACTCAAGTTCTCGTCGTGAGTTGATCATTGAGATCGATGGCATTCACCGTAACAGCACTCGATTCCATGATTACGGTACTGTCGTGAATCTGTGTCCTAGATGCTCCAGCACTTTCTATGAACTAGCCGCAGATGTGCTCAAGATGATGGCATTCAACGGATGACTTTCATGCTGCTCGCCGCCTGCCATCTACTGATGGAGGAACTAACTGTACTCAGACAATACAACATCGCAGGCTGCTGCGAGTACCGGACTTTAATTCGGAAGTGAACAATAGGGCCTACATTCCTGATTGACACACGGGCGCTTTCGGGTGCTGAAAGGGGTAGGGCCTACCAAGGGTAGGGAAGTGATCAACCGAATAAATGACTACCGACACATGTACATCGCGGACTGGTCATCAACGGTATCGTAGAATTCAGAGAAGGATCGAGTACAGTTCGCAGCCGGCGCGAGAAACACTTCGTGCTGGACAGCCGCCGCCGCCGCCGCGCATGCCGGCAGCCTCTGCGCCGCCAGGGTCGCTGACCACCTCCTGGGCGTACAGCGCCGAGCAGACTCGACGGACGTCATCTAGAATCCAATACACCGCTGAATTAGCAACAGCCGAGGCTACTGGAGAAGAACGGCCACTTGCAACCATTGTGAATAAATAACTGAACTCTAATAACGTTTTACTGGCCTCGTCGGCACTTCACAGCTTCCCAACAATTATCTTCACTTGACGCAGAGGTAACCCCGCTCGGCCCTCTATATTACAAGGTCACATGTTATAAAACAAACCAGTTTTAAACACAATTAATGTAACCAAAAAATTTTGAAAAATTCCGGAAAGAAAACCTTGGCAATCTGCTCCGGTCTTCCCTTCTCATTTCACCTATCTGCACTATCCTGTATATGTAGCAATGGTATTCCTCTTTCAGTCCTATTGCTGACGCATTTGCTTCTAATTTAGCCAAAATGTTTTTGGCTTAGGTACTGTAGTGGTCCTAGTTCGTGTATGGTCACCGTATAATCATAGATAGCTAGCCGTTTGTTGCGAGAGTACAGGCGCGAATCTCTACGCATCTCCTGGATCCAAGAGGACTAGCGTGTGCACTTGCCTTCTGATACGCAGCTGAAGTCTAGTCCACCATGTAGAGCAGTTCCTCGAAAGCAGCATTCAGATTCCATCAGGTCTATGATCTAGCCACACTAAAATTTTATCACTTACACTAATTTGGTCGGCAGTGCCCTCTGGCAATGATGCGGCTGCTCCAGAAAACAGGTTATCCTTTAAGAAAGACAAATCTACTTTTGGTTTATCCGTTTGCGTTACTGTTTGAGCATATGCAAAAATGTTTGCATGTGTGAACAATACAGTAGCAACGGAC
Organism: Schistocerca nitens; assembly: GCF_023898315.1. Classification (NCBI taxonomy): domain Eukaryota; kingdom Metazoa; phylum Arthropoda; class Insecta; order Orthoptera; family Acrididae; genus Schistocerca; species Schistocerca nitens. The sequence continues at coordinate 438,992,038 of NC_064617.1, read as the reverse complement.
AACGAATTACGATTACCAACGAACAAAATTGTGTACATCCAAGCACAGTTTCACAATATGAACATCAAATCAAAAAAGAAGTTCAACAAGTGATCCCGTAGCGAGTGGAATATCACCACACGAAATGAAAACTTATACACTCCATAACCAACTGTATTACTATGACCAGTAAAAACTGGACTCATTATATGAAATGTTTTATTCGAACTAGCCTATAGCGCAACCCCCTTAAACTTCCACCATTTCGTCTACTTTCTTTTAAAGACCCTGTGTACAATAAGCGTCCTGAGAGACAATGACGAATACAATCAGATCTCCTGTGTCCTGTCACAAGATAAAACACCAGACAAATTTTTTCTCCTACTTCATATTCCAGATGCTCTAAACGTCAGCTTCATCGCTGCAATTACTGATTAACCTGAGCTGACTGACTGAAGCAGATCACTGGCTCCCACAACTTACAGGGCGCAATGCGTCACACCACTCATGCAAGAACCAGAGCCGGAACGACCGTATTGTAATGACGTGGTAGGTACTGAAGACAGCTGCCAGTAAACCCAAAGTTAAGGCGTGAACAATTACTCTCACATTTCATTGCATCATAGAACTGATTTACTCGTTTTTACTCATCTTGTATAAATTCGTATGATTCTTATATCTCTTTTGCTTGTTAATGGGGCAATGGTCCTGCGAAACTCTTCTAGTTTGTAATAACGTATTTGCATCGTAGAATATTATGTCTGAATGTGATAACTTCCAAAAATCAGAAACTGTTGCAAAGTGCTGAGCAGGTTTCGCTCCGCATGTGGTTGGTGTTCATAGGAGGATGTTTTGAATCAGGAATGTTTCCTATGCGTCTTTTGACCCTGTTAACTAAAAAAACTTGCCTGTAGTTATTTCATTTCTTGACTGATGGATATGGACGATCGACATGGAAACGGAGAACTTATAGCGGTATTCCAGCGCTGCACAATAATACAGGAGTAAAATGAGGTTCAAAGTCCGTTGAATCTTAACGTAAACAAATGTTGTCTACTTTTAAACGTAAATGACGGCAGTCACCCCTTCGTCTCACAAACTACTGATAATTAATCTCGACAGAGGCTATATTGAAACAGTAACCGTCACACACCGCTCTGATGACGCATATCCACCACTGGAATCTAAAATACAGTGCAAACCACACTAGCAGCACTCTCAGTGCTGTGACCTCAGCTGTCTGTATCTGGTCGTACTCCAGATTTGTGTGAATAACCAAGGAATTAAACTAAGTAAGGGATCGTGAATCCCTTGCAAATCCAAACTTTTAATACCCTCCGTTTATCATTAGTTTACCACTAATGTAGTTCTGAAACTTGTCGCAAATAACCTTTTGCTTAATGAAGCAGAATTGTTACTTTTTCTTCCTTTTCTTATTATGAGGTGTGTCCACTGTTTGCCATTATAACAGCTTGAGCTCTGCTGGGTACTCTTTCAATTATGTGTCTGAATGTCTGCAAAGGAATTTCAGCCCATCCTTCTTCAAGAGCCGAAACCAGAGGACTTCGAGATGTTGAACGTTGGGCAGGTCAGTCTGTTTCCGAAATGTTACTGTCCACAAACCACTGCATTACACATGTTGATTTGTGAGAGGGTGCAATGTCACGCTCACATAGTCGGTCATCGTCCCCGAACACTACATCCGTTGTACAGAGGACACAGTGCTGTTAAACATGTTACGTTTGTCCAAACTTAGCGTTTTCAAATGGTTCAAATGGCTCTGAGCACTATGGGACTTAGCATCTGAGGTCATCAGTTCCCTAGACTTAGAACTACTTAAACCTAAGTAACCTAAGGACATTACACACATCCATGCCCGAGGCAGGATTCGAACCTGCGACAGTAGCAGTAGCGCGGTTCCGGGCTGAAGCGCCTAGAAACGCTCGGCTACAGCGGCCGTTACTTAGCGTTTTATCAAGCGTAATGTGGGAACTTCACCCTTTGGTAAAGACTATATGCTCTGTACTTCACTGCTGTCACTACACATGATGGGAGGAAACGTCCTTAAGGCATTCGCCAAACCTAAACCCTTCCATTGAATGGTTTACAACGTGATTAATCATTCCAAATCAATCGTTTCCAGTTATCCGCTACCTAGTGGTGTCAGCATCGCATAGCACTGACTACAATTAAGTGTGTATTACGTGTAGTTGCCCGACCCTTGTACCTCATTGATGTAACTTCCTATGTCGTCATTGTGCTAGCCCTTTGGCGTCTCTTCGCCACACACAAGTGGTTCTTCCGCTGACTTCATGCATTTTTTGGAACCGCCATCCTCAGTGCTCGACAGACGCTGTCCGTCATGTTAATACGTTGGTTTGATTTTGCTTCCTTTGTTCCTTCACGTTTCCACTTACAGTCTCATAATCAACTGACATCGCGATACTTTTTGCGTCCTCTTATACCGGCTGTCTGACACATATTAATCAATTCTGCGTTACGTAGCAGTATCCGCATGCTGCTGATCAGTCCGTCTATTTTACATGGAGAGGTGAGCAAACGCTACGTAAGACAAAAGAAAGACTTTTATTACGCTACTACTTAAGGATAATATTGAAAGGTGACCACTTTATATTTTAGCGAGAGGTGCTTCAGCTTGCAAAAGTAGCATGGTAGACGTGTTCCAAGAGAAAAATGCATTTGCCTCAGCTGACAGATGGTTCTGGTGGCAGTCGACAAAGCGTGTCCCGAATGGATGGCGTGAGCAATGGCGTCTGCGGGGCTGGGCGGCATTCAGGCCCCAAATGCAGGCACTCAGCACCTGCTAGCACTGACCCGGGCGCGCGAGGTGACAGCGGACACACTGCAGTTAATTTATAACAGGCAGACGGGGCGTATAACGGAAGTCCCAAACTCAGTATTAAAGAAACTACGTCCAACTTATGAAGCGAAACAGGAGGTTGCTACCTTTGGTTCGATTTACTCTTCGTCTACGAGTTATGTTCAAAAACTAACATGAATTTTGGTAATTTCAGGAGCTCGTAATAATCAAATTCGCGCGATTTTTCTCGTTGTATTGATAAACTAGCCTTCATCCCCGGCTTCATCCGCATATGTGTTCGGCACACCACCGTTTTCTTCTCACTGTATTCACCTCATCCTACCTCTGTCTGTCCACCTCACCTCCGCAGTTCTGTCTATCTACTCCTCCCCAACTTGTCTCTTCATCTCCTCCATCTCTATTTGTTTATTTCCTCCACTCCCTCTCTCTCTGACCAATCCTCACTACTATTCTCTTTCGATCTCTGCTTCCACGTCTACATCTACCTCCTGTACCTCCACTTTTCTCATGTAACTCCTCCTCGACCACTCTCACTATCAATTGTCCTACTCCACTTCATTCTGTCCATCCTCTCCTCTACCTGCCTCAATCTGTCCAGACAGCATTGCTCATCAGCAACTGTGACCCCTCCAGCACAGCTGTACAACGGAGGCCAATACTCCTCCCACAACACACCTGTCATGGACTGCAGGATACATATCAGGGGCTTGAAAATAATTTATTTGTCACTGATGTACAGGTTGCCATGCAAAACAGATCAGTATACCAGCCTTCTGTGAAGGACAGCCCATACAGCAGGGGCTAGAAAAAAGACACTCTTGTCTGTGTTCCTGCTCCTTTTAGCGCTGGTAAGTTATCAATACCTTAGCGCTGATACTCATGCGGCCTGCTGCTTTTGTGCCAAGCTGGTTGAAATCGATCCAGATTTTTGGGAATATATCCCATATATTCAAACATAAATAAACTACTTTACATATGTAAATAACAGATATATCTGGAAAATATCAGTACTCTATTAGCATTAATAAATACTTAGTTCTTTGTCAACTACCAAAGAGGTTATATGTTTTATGGAAATATACGCTATTATTTATTTCTTCCTCATGATCCATGGACATTGCCTAGATGGGGGTGGCTTGCATACCTTAAAGATATAGACAGCAGTACCATAGGCTAGACCAACCTGCAGCTCCTGATGATGGGCAACAGACTTTTCAGTGCTTGCAGGGGCAACTGTGTGGCTCATTGTTTCATCTTGTCTTGTAACGTTAGTTAAATGGTCATGCTGTGCTAGTACCACGAATGGATGAAAACAAGGGGAAAATCCAGTCTTGACTTCTTTCCTGAGGGCATGCAGCTCTATTACATAGTTTAATGATGTTGGTATCATGTGGCATAAAATATTCGAAAGGTTAAATACCATAACCAAAAGCATTTACGGAAACAAGAAACTGATAACATAAATTTTAGAAAATCTCTTCTGAAGGTGTTTGTATAGAGTGTAGCCTTATGTGGACGTGACAGGTGTACGATAAGAAATTCAGAGAAGAAAAACATAGAAGCTTATGAAATTACGTACCACAGAAGGGTACTAATTAATAAAAAATCACGAGGTACCGAAACTGATTGTCGGGAAAAAATAAATTTATGGCACAAACTGAATGAAGGGAGTCTGAGGTATCAAGAAATTATCAGTTCGTTTCTTACAGGAAGTGTGTGGCGGTGAAAGTTTTAGAATACAGTGAACAGGTTCAAAAGGATGTAAAAAGCCATAGTTAAGCGGGGATGAAGAGACACAATACATTCACCGGGAGAGTTGCATCAATACAGTCTTCGTACTGAACACTACAACACAATATAAACAGATCAGAAAATTTGTATTAGATTTTGTATAAGACTTTTAGATATGTTAAATATTGCTTTTTTGAGTCTGCTATCATTAAAACACAGATTTACTAGTGATGTGGAGAAGACCGTGAAGACGATGAGCCTCCAGTATGTGTCACCATATAAGTAACTGAATAAATCGTGGAGAAAGGTAAAAAATGATTAAGAATTATTACTGTCACAGTCGAGAGAAATTGTCGATAATGTGCATATCAGTTGGCTCATTCCATGAAATTTAATTCAGATTTCTTTGGTTATGAAGCACGTAACAACAAAATTTGTAGCCAAATTTTTGAACTAAGGTCAAGATCAGCGGCTATGCAAGTTTCTCAGGAGCCGCTAGACGAAATCAACAACGATGAAGAACTACTGAATACTGTGATAACAAGTTACAGGTTACGAAATGTGGGACAACGGATACGACGGTGAAACTAAGGCTCAATCGTACCGAGTGATGCAGTCAAAGGTAAAGGTTGCCCACACTGCGTTCGATTTAAACAGCCTAGTGCAGCATGAGTTCTTGCCACAAGGTCGGTCAATAAGGAGCTCTACTTACAATCTAAAGGTCAAAAACAAACCGTTGGTATCTGTGGCGAAAAAATTAATAAATTTTTACCACGATAACGCACCTGCTCGCACTTCTTTCCTTGTCCGTCAATGTATGGCCAAATGCAATACTGTAATGACGCCTCATTATTCCTAATCGCCAGACGTGGCCTTAATCTCTTAGAGAACTAAAATCTATCCCAAATTTCAAGTTCCAGAAGAGTTAGTGTGTAATATGTGGTGGGGACTATTTTGAAGCGTACATTGTTGATACAGACAAAGAAATTAAATTTCTTTAAAAACAAGGACAATTACCGCAATTTTTTGAAGATACCGCGATATTATTTGGTTGCTACTTTCGAAGGAAACTTGTGGGACGGTTTCAACCAAAACTAGATCATTTAAGCAATAGCGATGAAGGAAAGTAAATATTTTGGTACTAAGTAGCATCAGTCAACGAATACAAGGTTGATCGTGTAGAAGTTTGTTAACGTTTATGCAATTGATACAAAAGATCAAACCAAAACTGTAATACTGAACAGATTATCGTTTTTCGAGACTCACACAGATATGAGACTGACAGATAAATAATGGCTTGAGCGGAGAACAGCAGTAACCGTTATCTGTATTGAAAACATGGAGAAAGTGGCCTCTCTTTCAGCAACAGCCTACCGTTAGTCGTTGGAACAATGACGTGGTACACGTGACTGGAGTAAGGGGCGGGTCCTTCCAGTCCCGAACAAGGGTCGCAACACACATAGGCAGCAAATAACGATCTGAGAGTGGTATCCTGGAACCTATTATGTGCTGTCCTGTGATAAGTTTTTCTGAGACGTAATATCACTTACAAAGGAATTAACGTGCTTGGTATTAGCACCGATCATGTGAGACTCAGCTTGCTTTTTTGTTCAGAATGTTGTAAACAGCATACCTCAGGTTGGTGCCTAATATCTCGATGGCGATCGATTTTCGCACCGCTGTTTAGTTAAAAACATAGGTGATGCTAAAATGAGATTTTCTCGACATGAATAATACACATTGAAAGAAATGACGCACTATGAAAGAGTTGTGCTAACTGGTGGCAAATTGATATTCGTACAGATTTCTACGGAAAATGCAACAATGCCTACTTTGAAGGCCGATGGATGAATGTATGACACTTGCAGCACAATTTCACCTTTCAGTTGACAAGGATAGTAAACGGTGGACATGTCGATACCAGGGCACAAAGTCTTTGCGAGTTTCCTTTCGTGTACTCAGTTGGATCGGATCTATGCCTCATTGATAGGTGCGTCAACGTCATATGCGGATGTCAGTATTTGAGACAGGATTTTTTTTTTTTTTATCCTCAGTCTTCCGACTGATTTGATGCGGCCCGCCATGAATTCCACTCCTGTGGCAATCTCTTCATCTCACAGTAGCACTTGCAACCTACATCCTCAGTTATTTCCTGAATGTGTTCCAATAAATGTCTTCCTTTATAGTTTTTGCCCTCTACAGCCACCAATAGTACAATGGAAGTTATTCCCTGGTGTCTTAACAGACATCCTATCATACTGTCCCTTCTTCTTCCCAGTGTTTTCTGTATATTCATTTTCTCACCGATTCTCCAGAGAACCTCCTAATTCAATACCTGATCAGTCCACCTAATTTTCAACATTCGTCTGTAGCACCCTATCTCAAATGCTTCGATCCTCTTCCGCTCCGGTTTCTCCGCAGTCTGTGTTTCACTACGACACAATGCTGTGACCGTCAATCTTCATGATAACTTTCTCACTGATCTGATTTCTGTTAATTCTCATTAGTTTCGTCTGTCTTTGATGAACTCTCAATAGCGAATCTCGTCATTGAGACCCTTTCATCTTGAACTGTAATCAAACCTTTGAAACTTTTCTATTTCCGTCATTGTCTCTTCGATGTACAGATTGAACAGTATAGACGAGCATCTACATCCCCGTCTTACACCCTTTTAATCCGAGTTCCTCAGTCTTGATTTCCCACTCTCATTATTCCCTCTTAGTTCTTGTACGAGTTGTACGTTACCCGTCCCTCCCTTTATCTTACCCTACAGCTCACTATTTCCAGCTGAAGAGATCTTACGAACATATCTCGATTTTTCTTTAGTCTTGTTTCCATTATCAACAGAAACGTCATAACTGTCTCTCGGGTGCCTTTAACTTTCCTAAAATCAAACTGATCGTCATCTAACAGATCCTCAGTTTTCTTTCCCATTCTTCAGTACATTATACTTATCACCAACTTGGATGCATGAGATGTTAAGCTGATTGTGCGATAATACTCGCACTTGTTAGCTCTTTCAATCCTCGTACTGCGTGCGTGATATTTTTTTGAATGTTGGATGGTATATTACCACACTCCACATTCTACACACCAACGTTGGTAGTCGTTTTGCCGCACACTTCCTTCAATGGTTTTAGAAATTCAAACGGAGTGTTACCTATCTCTTCTGCCTTATTTGGTCTTAAGTCCTCCAAAGCTCATTTAAATCCTGATTATAATACTAGATACCATATCTCTTTTATATCGACTCTTGTTCTTTTATTTCTTCGTCTGTCACGTCATTAGACAAGTCTTCTCCCTCGTAGAAGATTGCAGTATCCTGATTTCGCCTATCCGCTATCTTCTCTGCAATTAACAGTGGAATTCCCATCTCAATCTTAATGTTATCACCTTTGCTTTTAATTTCACCGCCAATTATTTCTTTCTAGATTTCTTACATTTATAATGTAGCCATTTCGCGTTAGCTCCCCCCCCCCCCCCCCTGCACTTTGTGTTTATTTGATGCCTAAGTGGCTTTATTTCCTATATCCCTGAATTCCTCTGAAGGTTTTTGTGTTTTCTACTTTCATCGATCAACTTTTCTTCCCTTATCCTTGGTTTCTCCGGAGCTACCGTAACACCATAGCTCTAATACTCTATTGATTTATTTTTGCCTTTTGTTTTATTTAATGTTATAACATTGAGTATCTGTAAATGCGTTTGATTGAATAGATAACATAAAATTTTATACTCCTTTCTTTGTAAAAACTTTGATGTCATGGTTTGATTCTGTGCAATGTAAATTCTTTGTTTCATTTGGAGGGAACAAAACTTACTATACATAATTGTAATTTCTGTGTGAATAAGTTTTTTTAGAAATGTGAATATGTGAAAATGTTCTGTTTTATTTAAAATGTTTGTTTGCTGTTATGTAAATTGCTGATCCTCACTTAGGGTTCTTAGTTGGTTTGTATGGTAAAGGTATAGTGGTTCCCCTCGGGAACGGAACTTTGTAGCGCGTGCAAATTGTGGTTGGCCTAGGTAGGAAAGGTGGAACTGAGAGTCAGTCGGGAACGAGCTACCAAACTGTGCTCTGCCATGTAAATTTTGTATATTGTGTTGGTTCCGAGAGAGGCTTTTTCTGCCACTTTCCAATGCCTCGGATGGATGGATGGATAAATAACTGGAACGATTCTGCAATTGGTATTCATCATCGCCACCAAGAAGGGCCAGAGTCCAGCAATTCTGTCTGCAAATCAACCTACCAACATACAGTTGCCACCACATTGCGCAATCACTGTAACGGAATGCTATAATAATGTACAGTGAAGGATCAGCTTATTGGATGTGTTAGTGTGCTCAAATATAAGGTAACTTATAATTGAATTCATGTACCTACCTTGATTTTTCCCTATCACAACACCTCTCCATTTGAACTATGATTACCGAGTGTCCTAGTTTGTGGGGAAAAAAAATGAAAGCCTCGGAACATTAAATAATGTTGTTTGATCTTTGGTAAGAAGGGAGTGTTCAGATTTACTGTAGATTTAGTGAAATTGTGGGAGGTAGTAAATGTAGTGTTGTGAAAGCCTCCCAGTGACGGAAATAGTCTAATTTATAGTTTTGTGGAGTTTCAAAGTCACCTATTTAATCATTTACTTGCAAGTAGAAGACTGTGGCTGTTTCTTTTAAAGATTAAAAGTTCATAAAACTGAGGCTTATAAAGTTTTGTTTAGTTAATGATCATAGTGCTGTCTTTAGTGAATGTTAAAAGGTGATTCAGTTTCTTGTAAATTTGTCAACATAGTGGCTCACTGCAGCACAAGTCGTGAATTGCATTTGTGGAAAGTTATATTGGCCTCCTATGCACTTGTTTCTTTCGGGTATTTAAGGTGCATATTAATAGCATAACAGGATCCACAGTTTGTCTATTATGCTAATGCTAGGTAACAAGTAATGGGAATACCAGTATTTATGAAAACCATAATTTCCTTATTCAAAAGATAGTGAGAAGCAACCGGTTAGTGGATTCCAATTAACTTTCATTTTTAAATAGTAAAGTATTTAACTGAGAGAGACTTAACCTATGTCCAATTTATGATCCTGCAGTGAATGTTAATAGTTATGTTATAAAGACCATTCAGTTTGAACAAGCCCTGAAAGTAATAGTGTGTTCCGGTATCTGTTATATTTTTGCTGATAGTTTGTGCTGCTCTAGCTGCTAGCTTCAATCTTACCGTAAAAATATGTATGTGTCAGAGTTCATTGCACTCGCGTGTGGCCAAGTATAGGTTGTGTTTATCCGTTAAAGTTGCTCATACCTACTTTCTTAAACGAGAACGTTAATCACTCTCTTACCTAATTAGGCTGGCGACCGTTTTCTTTATCCGTTAAACAGTATAGCTAGGCAAAAATATTGTTTGTTACTGTTCGAATATTTACGTAATTCTGACTTTCATTTCCGATAAGCCATTTCCGTTAGGTACAACACGGTCAACCTAGCAAAATTCCTCTCAGAGGGTAACACTGTTCTGTTGCGTTATACCATAATTGCTTTAATAAGATAATTTTATTTCACAACCTGCCTCCAGCTTCGAGGTTATGGTATAGCAGTAGCAGACGGTAGTGTTATACTACCTGCATTGTTCCTATGTTTTTCTTTCCAACTTCTATGATTTCCCTTTTTAGAGATGTCCATTCTCCTTCAACTGTACAGCCCACTGAGCTATTCTTTATCGCAGTATCTGCAGCCTTAGAGAACTTCATTACTCCGTATCCCTCTTCTTTGCGGATCGATGCTTCCTGAATACTGTTTTAAACTTCATCCTACTCTTCATTACAACTAAATTGTGATCTGTCTATACCTGCCCCTGGGTTCGCCTGACAATCTAGTACCTGATTTCGAAATCTGTGCCTGACCATTAAGTAATCTAACAGAAATTTTCACGTAAATCTCGGCCATTTCGAAGTACACCTTCTCCTCTTGTGATTCTTCAACACAGTATTCGCTGTTACATATTGAAATTTATTGCTGAACTAAGTCTTTCTCCTCTCTCATTCCTAGTACCAAGCCCATATTCTCCTGTAAAGCTTTCTTCTACTCCTTGTCCTATATCCGCATCTTAGTCTCTCATGACCATTAGATTTTCATCTCCGTTTATGTACGGAATTATCCGTTCAATATCCTCACAAACTTTCTCAGTCTCTCCATCTTTAAGCCACCCTTAAGCCGAACGAATCTGACCAGACAAAATAAATTACTTTGTAGCCGTTTAAGACGATTAGAAGCTAGAGTTAGTGCTGATAGAAGAAGAAAGTATATGGTTCAAAGCATGAACTTGATGCAGATGTAACCAAATTCCACTGTGTTTCAGCAGGCTTCAGAGTCTTGTCTCAGGAAATAGCCACAGGATTACCCGCAAAGAACCCCTGCAGGAAGATATAAAACTGTCTCTATCTTGATTGTCTCGACGCCATAAAATACTGCTGACATTAAAGTAGAAGTCTACCCGCTAAAAAAGAGATGCAGAGGTAGTGAATAAATGTGAAAATTCTACTTTTTTCTTTCCACCTCCGTCTCCAGAGAAACGAGATACACATTCTGTGTGGGAGCGAAAATATTAACTTTTCAACCAGTTGCTCACAAAGATCTAAGGAAATGCAGCTTGCATTATAAAAAGCGTCGACGACCTAATTCATGATTATGTATTCGTTGGTTCACTAAAATTAATATTTTATGAATAACTAAGTGTAAATTGCCTATTAACATAACAATATTCAACACTATTACATAAGTGACTCAGTACGATTAATATGGTACAGTATGCGCGTAAACCCATGCAGCATATGCAGAAACGTAGTTTCACAAATGGTGAAATGTAGGAATCCGTTAAATAGCAGAGGTATAACCATCGGTAGTGTCCATATGACATTTAAATATCCGCTCTGAAGGCAGAACCGATTCCTGTAGCAGCCTTAGTACCAGCTTTCATCTTCCCCATGTTATACAGACGTTGAGAATATTAGACTGTACTTGTGGAAATCAATGTCGAACATGGAATGCGACATTAATTCTACCGAGTAGACACTTGTCGGATTTCTTAGCCTATCATTTATTGTAATTTCCTGTTTTTTAGAACATTACCTAGTTTCTTAGCTGACTGCATGAATTTTTCAGCTTATTGGAAAATGTTCATTCTCCCTTTTTCAGCTTCATGAGAAAATAGAAGCTTCTCAGTTATATCTAAAATAGAGCACAGAATTTTAATCTATTATGTCCCACATAAGACACGCCAGAATTACGACATTTAATCTATGGCTCACTAAACTTACCTCTTCCCTATTAACTCTGGAGTGACCTTTTCATTCCTGACGCATTCTCTGTGCGTAACCTTAATACTACGTAACACGTAACCTATCCTTTGTGAAACGTTCCGAATTTTTCTTTTTCTGTTCCATTCCATCCAACATTTTTTCTTCTCTTTTCATTTGCATGTTTAGATTTAATTTACTTTCTATGTATCTCATTTACTGTCGAATGATGGAGAGCTAACTGTAGTTCATTCCTTTTCTGTTTTTGAAATAGAGAACTCACTCTAAAATTGTGTCAGAGCGTAAAAAGGCCCATACCACTAGATGACATTATGGTATATCATCCAGTCTATGGTGGTCGTTTATGAAATACCATGTACGTAAAAATTTCTTCTTCAGCGTTAAAATCAATAAGGTAAATTACCATATATGTAATAAAACTTGAATTTTGCATTGTCTTTTTCTTTATCTCTTCTGAACTGATACAAGGAAAGAGGATATATTTTTAATATGTATTTATCTTGTAACTTCAGTGTTTGTGTATGCAAATTTATTAACATTTTCAACTTTCTAACTGCATACGAACTAAATGGCTCTGAGCACTATGGGACTTAACTGCTGTGGTCATCAGTCCCCTAGAACTGAGAACCACTTAAACCTAACTATCCTAAGGACATCACACACATCCATGCCCGAGGCAGGATTCGAACCGGCGACCGTAGCGGTAGCGCGGCTCCAGACTGTAGCGCCTAGAACCGCTCGGCCACCTCGGCCGGCATACGAACTAACTACACATGTTTATGCAAGTTTTCTCTACCTTCTGTCTTTCTCAAGTTTCTTCTGTACCAGATTTCATCGTTTAAAACAATGTTATTTTATTGCTTATTTTTCAGTCTCAGTTACTCATTTTTCAGTATGTGAACAATTCCGATCTCTCAGTATCATTTCGAGATCTACGTTGCGTATGCAACTCTTCATGTCTCTACCAGAACCACAGCATTTTGATTATTTATGATACGAAACGACGGATAACTGGCACAAGTACAGGGTGTTTATAATTAAAATTCCAGTTGTTGAGAAGACCCCACAAAACACGTGTGACTGTAGGACAATGACATTTTGTGAAAACATTGTTAAGGACGTGGCGGAGACAAATAACAAGTAAACCACTGAAAGAAACTCATTTTCAGTTTCACATTAGAGGGTAACATCTGTTAACCACATACCATGCTTACGTTCCGGGTAAGAAACGTTGCTCAACGTGACGACCATCTGCAACCGAGATAGCCTGAAACCGCACTGGAGACCCCGTTTCACAATTTTTCACCGTACGTTTCGAACCGTAGACCATGGAATGTTCAGACGACTCTACACAGCTCGTGCACTGCTTGATAATGGCATGTAGCATAAAGTATTCTCAGCCATGACAACAACAACTTCTTCAACAATGTGTGGCACAATTGGCTGTCGACCTCTCCCGACAATAATTCCAAGATTACCAGTCAACTGGACTTTCCACGTCATGTTCTTCAACCTCATTGCGAAAAGAGGATCTCTTCGTATTCCTTTAATGTGTCGATACTCGCGAAGAGAAGCAGCATAACTGCTGTTGCTTTAACGAACCAAGCCCTGCTCGTCTTCTCCAGACACATATTCACTGTCTGTAGCTGTAATTCACAGTGATACTTTTGTTCGAACGCTATGTCACCACACCTGTACCGGCGCTTGACGGGAAGCCATGGCACTAACACTCCTGACAACGTAAATCTTGCAGCGCACACTGTGAACGGCATTCTTATAAAGTCGGGTACCAATACGCTCGATAGTTTTCTGTCTACAGTGGATGAAGTAGCGCAAGTTTAATTACAATCACAACATACATAGATCTGAAGATGATCCAGCGAGAAGACTTGAGTCATCTTTTTTTTTTTTTTTTTTTTTAAATTGCAACACAGACTGAAATATAAACGATGTATTTAAATGGTTTTAAGAGACGATACAATCGCTGTTCCCTAGCGTCTTCTATATGGGCTCCAGCGAGATTTCGTCACGTTTATCTTAGTTTTAATTTTCACGCGCAGGTATCTGACTCTCACATTTCCCATTGTACACTGTTCGTCGAATTTTATAGCTCCCCGGATTTGAGTAGCTTGATTTTTACTTTCAAGTTAGGCGGTATAATGAGTGTCTCGTGTCTTGTGATCCTCAGATTTAATACATTGAGTGAATGAATCGTAATAACTGGCTTTACATTGTTTTATGTGCTAATTTTTTCGATATAAGTCCCAGGCTTGGGTAGTCGAGTAACAAGTCCTGTTTAAGCCGAGTTGTCAGAAAAATTGGACACAATACCAAATGATTGAGTAAACTAGATGACTTTTCCATATGAGACATACCGTCAATGTATAGCATTCAAATAAAACAGCAAATGTGGTGATATTGTTTCTCTTGTTTAGTAGTTAGCTTTCATGTCTTTAAATACTGGGTTCTCGGAATCGATTTCCGGCGGGGTGGGAGTTTTCATCCTCTGGAGAGTGGGTGTTTGTGTTGACCTCACCTTTTCATCTCCTTGCTAGCGACGCGCAACTCAAACAAAAAGTGGAGTCAAATAGAATGAGTTGTCTTAGGCGGATAAACTATGCGGCTAATAACGTCATACGATCATTTGATTATTACGATTTCATGCACGTGAACCCTCAGTTATTCGGGTATTTGTGAACACCATATTAAATTAATTGAATTGAACATCAGTTCCCATTATTTGTCCCAAACACTAATTGTATGAAGGCCATACAGCATATTGCAAAGGTAATCTTTACAATGCCGTATGTTTGTAAAGAACACTTTTATCCTTGAACGCTCATTGAAGGCTAATGGTGTTATGCAATACATCACTTGAGTAGTCAAGGAGATGGGTTACAGTGTCATCTGCTGTACAAGAAATGACTAGAGAGTTATGAAGGTATACAGAGACGAAAAACATTGTTTGGCGTTTTAATACACAGGGTATCTGAGAAATGTTGCAACAAACATCTTGGGTTTGCGGGGCACAACATAAGTATTGAAACTGTGTAGCAAACTTTGACCGCAAACGTCAGAGGTAAGTGATATCAGAGATAAAGATCAGAAAGAAAACTAGAAAGTGTTTCATTTAATGTATTTGGAAATAACGAGTACACATGGTGTACGAAACGGGTGTTTCTTTGATTGTAGCAGATGCGCAGACCATTCTTGCCAGGAGGTTCATTTCAGACGCAACAGAAACGCGATGAATGAGAAATTTCATGGCTCCCCACAGAAGGAAATCAAAGGTCGGTGACTCTGTTGAGCGTGGGGAGTAATGCCCAATTCATAGCTGTTCGAGCACCTACCAACAACCAGTCCAAACTGAGGAGGCGCGTCCTATTGTTGGAATCTCAAGCTTCGCCTGGTATTTGCTGGAACATCTTCATGCAAACCGGATAGAACCTGTTCCAGAAAGGTATGACAGTTAGCGGCTGTCAAGCGGGATGGTGAAAGATACGACCCGATTAAGCGGCCACCGACCAACGCCTTCCACACATTAACTGCGTAGCGATGTTGTGCCACGTGGTACGCACACCATGGGGGTTTCTTGGTGCCTATAAATGCTCGTAGTGGTTACTGAATGCGCCATTCCTAGTGAGTGTGGCCCCATCAGTCACCAACGAATTGCACATCCCAGCCACGATGTTGCAGAAACGGCAGTGCAAAACACACACGTGCAGGATGGTCATCGAAGTGCAATAACTGCGACCTTTGAAGACGAAACGCGTGTAAGGACTCGGCGTTCAGAACTCGCTCGACACTGCTACAAGACATTTGTAAGTACGAGGCAACAGCACGTATGTTGGTGCCTGCATTAATCACACTCCCTTCCCTAACAACCATACGCACTGATCGTAACGAGCCCTCATTAGTTCTGCCACTTCTTAATTACCCGTACTGGCACAAATTTAGATGAAGAGTTCCGAACAAAGTCTGGCGAGTTTGATGTCTGTGTGGGAAGTGTTCTCGATAAATGCCTCCAGAGGCTCGTCACTTGCACTTACCTGTTCCACACATTAAGTGTGTATCTGCAGACTAAAAGTTCGTATATCGTCCCATGCTCCTCGTATGCTTCCCTCGTATGCTCCGCTGGTCCCGGCGGAGATTCGAGTCCTCCCTGGGGCATGGGTGTGTGTGTGTTTCTCCCTAGAATAATTTAGGTTAAGTAGTGTGTAAGTTTAAGGACTGATGACCTTAGGAGTTAAGTCCCATAACATTTGAAACGTCCCCTTGGAAAATTAATGATTTACTGTGCTGGTAAACCCCTTACGTTATTTGATTTTCAAACAGCTGAGCAAAACTGAACGTACTCAGACATTACCCTCTTTGCTTATTCTGATCATCACTAAACTTACACACAATATTTTTAGCGCAACACAATCTGACTTTCAATAATCCCTACAAAAGAATGGACCTGACTAACAATAACCTATACCTTTCATGAATCACTTACCTCACAAAAATCTTCGTTAATCGAACTTTTGCAATACAGCGAGCGCCACTATTGCCAGGTAAATAAAAGATTCAAACTACTGAAGGCACAAACTACTGATAGGCATAGTTAGAAAATGAAAGATTTTGACATAGAACAACAATGTACACTCCTGGAAATGGAAAAAAGAACACATTGACACCGGTGTGTCAGACCCACCATACTTGCTCCGGACACTGCGAGAGGGCTGTACAAGCAATGATCACACGCACGGCACAGCGGACACACCAGGAACCGCGGTGTTGGCCGTCGAATGGCGCTAGCTGCGCAGCATTTGTGCACCGCCGCCGTCAGTGTCAGCCAGTTTGCCGTGGCATACGAAGCTCCATCGCAGTCTTTAACACTAGTAGCATGCCGCGACAGTGTGGACGTGAACCGTATGTGCAGTTGACGGACTTTGAGCGAGGGAGTATAGTGGGCATGCGGGAGGCCGGGTGGACGTACCGCCGAATTGCTCAACACGTGGGGCGTGAGGTCTCCACAGTACATCGATGTTGTCGCCAGTGGTCGGCGGAAGGTGCACATGCCCGTAGACCTGGGACCGGACCGCAGCGACGCACGGATGCACGCCAAGACCGTAGGATCCTACGCAGTGCCGTAGGGGACCGCACCGCCAATTCCCAGCAAATTAGGGACACTGTTGCTCCTGGGGTATCGGCGAGGACCATTCGCAACCGTCTCCATGAAGCTGGGCTACGGTCCCGCACACCGTTAGGCCGTCTTCCGCTCACGCCCCAACATCATGCAGCCCGCCTCCAGTGGTGTCGCGACAGGCGTGAATGGAGGGACGAATGGAGACGTGTCGTCTTCAGCGATGAGAGTCGCTTCTGCCTTGGTGCCAATGATGGTCGTATGCGTGTTTGGCGCCGTGCAGGTGAGCGCCACAATCAGGACTGCATACGACCGAGGCACACAGGGCCAACACCCGGCATCATGGTGTGGGGAGCGATCTCCTACACTGGCCGTACACCACTGGTGATCGTCGAGGGGACACTGAATAGTGCACGGTACATCCAAACCGTCATCGTTCTACCATTCCTAGACCGGCAAGGGAACTTGCTGTTCCAACAGGACAATGCACGTCCGCATGTATCCCGTGCCACCCAACGTGCTCTAGAAGGTGTAAGTCAACTACCCTGGCCAGCAAGATCTCCGGATCTGTCCCCCATTGAGCATGTTTGGGACTGGATGAAGCGTCGTCTCACGCGGTCTGCACGTCCAGCACGAACGCTGGTCCAACTGAGGCGCCAGGTGGAAATGGCATGGCAAGCCGTTCCACAGGACTACATCCAGCATCTCTACGATCGTCTCCATGGGAGAATAGCAGCCTGCATTGCTGCGAAAGGTGGATATACACTGTACTAGTGCCGACATTGTGCATGCTCTGTTGCCTGTGTCTATGTGCCTGTGGTTCTGTCAGTGTGATCATGTGATGTATCTGTCCCCAGGAATGTGTCAATAAAGTTTCCCCTTCCTGGGACAATGAATTCACGGTGTTCTTATTTCAATTTCCAGGAGTGTATTTACCTTAATAGTGTTCAAAAGTCATAATATATATATCAGTTCATGATATAGAGTATTACAGATTTACTCTTTCTGATGGAAACACGTCCAGATCGTCCGCTCTCAAAATTCTGCCATGTCTCTCCCCACATCCACCACTGCTGGCGGCTCACCTCCAGCTGCGCAACGCTACGCGCTGTTCACATCCAACTGCCCAACACTACAATAGCGAATGTTCCAACAATGCCAACCAGCCACAGACTGCACACAGCACAGACAGTGATTTTCATACAGAGCTCTACGTGACGTTACCAACATAAAAACCTAAACAACCTACTTACACAGTTCACACACATTTGTTAAAAACCCAAACAAACTCTAATGCAGAATGACGTCGTTTGGGGCCATAGGTTGCTGTGAAATTCTCAGTCCTTCTGATGCGCCCCACTTTCCCCAATAGTTTGTCGCAATATTCTTGGGACACCCTGTAATTTTGGTGACAGAATATCAGGCCTTTGAAGCCTATAATAAGTTTCACCCAAGGGCTGAAGAATTTACTTTGTCTAGTACTGAACTATCAGTCGCTGGTTACAATAATGCAACTGCAACAAGAATTAGATTGTTATTAAGTCAGTATTGTCTGGACGAACTACTTGCAAGTTCCATATTGTTAGCATCACTGATTCTTTGCAATGTAAACCGAACACATCTTCCTAAACTTCAAATTAACCAAAGCAGATTCACGGATAGTGGACAAAATCTAAAAAGTATGTCTAATCTCTGTACAGACAATGATTCTCTACAAAGTCTTGGAAGCGTCGCAACCAAAGGCAAAATAGGGAGTTGGGAAATTGTCTGCAATAGTTCGCATTCTGTGAAAAAATAATGTTGGAAATTGCAGCTGCAAAATTATCTGATAAGGAAACCTTGTATGTATTGAGGAGGTATTTCTTTATTAGACAGATTCTACATGTTTTTTACTTACGGGCGAATAAACGTACGTTTCGTGGAAGGGCTGTTCTCAAACTCATCAAGTTCGTTTGAGGTGGCAGTTGAATTTTTCGCTTCACGTAGCAAAGTTTGTGCTACATTCACTTTAACGTTACCGCCCAGTTGACCCTTATTCGAGAAATCGGAAAACTTGAATGAGATAAGAATTTTCAGAAAGGCACTGAAGATCAAAGGAGCCATGCACTGCGTATGAATACTCGCCGATAGCTTCGCATATTGATCCGGGACAGGAATTCCAATTTCGCCAGATTACTATGGAAGGACCACGACTTCTCATTTCGTTTTTAATCTTCCACCAGATTTTTTTTTTTTTTTCCTAAGGGAGGAATTTCGGCAGCGACCCGGCCCTTGGCTCTCCATGCGAGCTGTCAGCGTGCGTGCGGCAACCCCCCCCCCCCCCCCCCCACGCAAAAACCCAACCGCACAGCGACCGGCGCCTCTCACAGGCGACGGACGGCAGGACTCTTTCCGCAGTCATTTTCGTCGATCGACTTCTCGATAACCATCGAGCGAGATCACGTTCTCTGGTTAATCTCGACCCTGAATCCCAGAGGCCTGCCGTCTCGTTGAGTTTCTGAGCACGACACGACTCTTCGCCATCGCCTCTGCGCCTCTCCAGTTCTTTTCGTAGAAGTAAGACGTAATGATGGGACGGCGTCGGCGGATTTACATTCTCGCTACCTGCGCTGGTTAACGACAGGGTTCGTCCTCACCGTTTTCCTACTACTACCATCACGTCTTTCCTGACAGTCATAGCTGCCTGTGACGAAACAGCGGGAAAATATTATTCAGTTGAAAGTTTTCTACTGTGTCTAGTTTCCAAATCACGGTGGTAAATATTTTTTGACTCTTTAGTAGAAACAATTTTTTTTTCTTGTACAGTGATTCAAGTTGCCCGTCGAGGCCAAATTTAAATGAAATCTACGTTCGTATGTGCCAAGATGGTTCAAATCGAAGATACTAAATACTTAGTCGGTATCGTCGTTAGTTATGTTATTCCTTCTCCGTTTCCCCAGCCAAATGTCCATTGGTCGAATGAAACCATATCTCAGTGTGTTATTGAGGTGTGGAGTAATATCAGTAAGAGAAACATCATCAGATTGAAGATAAAGTTGCAAATAAAAAATTATTTCGTTCCTTTTGGGTCACAGTGCGTTATTAATTTTCATTTATTTTTTGTGTACTCAGGTACATTATCTTTGCAGGAGAAGTTTCTACATGTCTGAGAAAAGAAACACTATTTTCGTGTACAAGGACAGTATTCTCTCGCATATTCAGTTTAATTACAGAAAATTACGGCCAATATCTTCCCTTTAATTTTTGTGATGGCAGAGGTTCACAGGTGTAGAACTATTAAAAAGACACCGTCGTCAACTACGAATTATGAAACTAATGATGTACAAAATCCTGAATTTCAATTTAGGACTTTAGCTGTTCTCATGTGAACACAACGCAAATATTGTACTTCAGCAAATGTCAGAAAGTTAAATGTCCGATATTTTATTTAAAAGATAAGAATCGGTACATGTACAGAAACACGACGTTTCCTTAGTATTCTACTTAAAAATGGATAAAGTACTAACCTCCAATACTGGATTAAAATAAAAAAAATACGGTAAGGAAATAAGGGACAAAATAACGATCATGTGTTTTAAAAACTCATTCCTTTATCACATTCATAAAGTGAACAAATATTTTAAACTCTACACTATATTGCAGTGCCTGTGTTTTTATGATGTACTCTACAATATCCATGCAGATCTGAAGGACATTTCAGGGTACATCGTAATAACACAGGCATTGCAATATAGTAAATCTTGCCAAGACAAGGACACGACAAAAATTTTATCTTCTTCCGTGAGAATGACAGCAACTGTGTGAGTGCAGGACGTAGACACCCGGTGACATATGGAAGTTTGAGTCGGTCCTGTATGAAGCGGTTAAGGTGACCGCTCGCGTAAAGAGGAATATGCGGGTTTGAATCCCGATCCAGCACAAATCTTGTAACCAATACATTATGCAGCTGGAGGATGGTCATATTCGCAACTCCGAATACATTTCTTGTATAATGTAAATTTTTTGTTAACTTTATTTTCATCCCCTTTTTCATGTTTCCTGAGGCTCAGAAAAGTTGAAGGGCTTGAAACAACATTTTCGACAATATTTAATTTTTGGTTTCCTGTCTTGGAATGAAATTTTATGCATGCAATACAACAGCAACCTCGCAGCTGCTTTGAGCATCACTTACGTTGCTGCATATCATACCTCGATGTCACTCTGAGAATGTACCTTACCTATTCGTTGGGATGGTTTTACATGTACCTGACAAGACACAAAGTACAGCGTGAAGGAGAGTACGTTCACCTTACTTAAACTATTTTCTGTTCTATTCATTCGGCGTTTGGAACTAGGGAAACAGAATATCTGTAGGATGATCAAAACCATTAGTGCCAATGTTATGGGCATTAGAGGATTATAAACTGTTGTAAGGCGAGGATCCAAAATCGGAAATGAGTAGTTCACGAATTAAGAGATCTTAATACAGCACTGGGGATAATAGAAGTGTTTGTAAGTTCATTAGGCTACAAACAACTGCTTCCCACTGGACGTTGGAGGCACAGCCTACATAAACAATACATAATAGTCTGTGATATAACCACATAAGGGGTTTCCATTGTTTAAAGTTCAAATTGGTATTCTAATTGAATTATTAAACATTTCAGTAACATAAAGAAATGAACTTAAAGTATGATGCATCAGGAAATGGTAGAAATAACTGCTTCCCGCTGAACCTTGGCGGTACAGTATAGATAAACAATACACAGTAGTCCGTGATGTAATCACAGTGGGGGGTTCCCATTATTTAGACCTCAAACTTAGTGGTCGAATTGAATTATTAAACATTTGAGGAACATTAAGACATGAACTTAACGTATGATGCATGAGGAAGAGGTCTACAGAGAGCCGAACTAATCTACAGAGAAAAGTTTTGCTACACGAGTCGGGGAAAATTTATCTCCGTGGTTACTAACTCCACTTATCGCCACTGGGTTGGCTCCTTGCCGTGTGCAGCGGGCACGACGTGGGTAGGGGTTGAGACTGGCGCAGCGGACACTGGCTGTGATCATTATAAATCTCGAAAATAGTCGCATAAGCACTACAGATACTCTGTTACTGAGATATATATTTAACGACTCCGAATAATGATGCAATACGACACAAATACAATAAAGGACGCAGGGAACGATTCATAAAAACTCGTGGAATATAAACGCTCTTTTATAATAAAGATGTTGCAACATATTTTACTACCGGTTCAGTCCATACAATTATCATCAGATACGTCTGGAAAAACAAAAAGAATGTGACCTAACACTACGGGACACCTTCCTTTATTATAGTTTCATTACGTTTTTGCGTCTTTTGACGGTGTCTATCTCGGCTACAAGTTCTTTGACTTTATATAATAGTTCATAATGGCAGGTGTATTTCATCTAAGTCTCGTCTTATATAATTTATGTGACTGCTTTTTGAAATACTCTTCTATAACTCTGATAAAACAGCAATTTTTTTGTCTATTTTTCTAGACATATGTGATAATTATCGCGTCGGTCGAAATCGTTGATAAAATGAATTAAAAAGTTCTCAATCAAATATCGTTTTATATTATACAAGAAACAAAAATATTTGAAAAAAGTCAAATGCTTTGTGAAACGATTTGTCTGAAAGTAAGAAATAAACCAGAAAATCATTTGACGTACTTTTGAATGATGGTCGATTTTATGTACGCAAATGAGCGACAACTGAAAGTGTAAATTTGCATTCTTAAAGTTTTATAGATTGTTAGTAGATCTTTGCCTAGTGGAACGTTAAACTCTCAGTCGGCGCCTTATTTACTGTACGTGATTTTGAGCACTCCTCAGAGGTGCGACAAATGTTTCTCTAATTTCCCTTAGTTCTTATTTTTAGAGAAACCACGTCCTCATGCACTTGGCCTACTTTCCAAAATATTTTAAATGCTTGTTGAATATTAAACAGTTTAACTTTATTTCAGTTTTTGTTTTCAGTTTCCCTGATTACTTTCAAGCATCTACATCTTTTGTGCGAAATTAG
Source organism: Schistocerca nitens (assembly GCF_023898315.1). NCBI lineage: Eukaryota > Metazoa > Arthropoda > Insecta > Orthoptera > Acrididae > Schistocerca > Schistocerca nitens. The sequence continues at coordinate 438,969,008 of NC_064617.1, read as the reverse complement.
ACCTGATACACAATATCTACAAAGCCAAGAGGGAACAAAAGAAACAAAAAATTCAAGAAGCAATGACAGAAATAAAAGGAAGGTTCAGGTGTTAGATTAAGTTCAGGGTGATTGGATGCCGATGAATGCATTTGCTAATGACATTGCTATCTTCAATGGAAGTGCGAGAGAATTACATGGTTAGTGGAATCTAATGAACAGTATATTGACTGTAGGATATCTTCTGAGTGTAAACCGAAGAAATAACTATGAGAAGCAAAATGGGATCAGATATAAAATTAATATCAAACTGATGAACATATGCCAAATGAAATAAATGAATCGTGATTCGAATGAGTGGTGCCTGTTCTTTCGGATGCATCCGAAAGAATTCGGAATCCGCAGCTGTGACACATATTACATAAATTAAAGGAGGAGGGAGGAAGAAAGTGAAGGGATTATTGATGTCAACTGCGTCAAGACTGTGCAACATCAGCGGTGACGAATGACAACGTGTGCTGGACAGGGATTCAAAACCAATATCTTCTTCTTACTAGGCAGTTGTATTAACCTATGCACCAACCAGACACAGTGTTTATCGGAACTGCGCGGATTATACTTGCATTCCTGTCGGCCAACCTACATTCCCAACTAGCGCGCGTAGGGTGACTATTGCCTCGTGTGTTCCTACATTTCTCTGGAATCCAAACTGATCACGGAGGTCGGCTTCTATCAGGTTTTCCACTCTTATGTAAAGTATTCGATTTTGCAATCGTGCCTTATTAACGTGACAGTTCGGTAATTTTCATATCTGTCAGCACCTGCTTTCTTTGGAATTGGAATTATTTTATTCTTCTTCAAGTCAGAGGGTATTTCGCCTGTCTAATACATTTTTCTCACTAGATAGAAGAATTTCACCATGGCTGGCTCTCCCAAGACTTTCAGTAGCTCAAATTGAGTGTTGCCCTGGAGCCTTGTTTCGAATTAAGTGTTTTGGTTTGCAGGAGAGCCAACACCGTGTTACTAGGAGGAGGCCGAAAGGCACGCGTTTTAGCTCACGCAGGCTGGCGTGAGGTTCTGGAACAGGACAAGGGAACTAGAATTTAGAAAAACGGACGTAGCTGGTGGAATACTTAACTTTAATCCGTTAATAAAGAACGCCGGTCTGACGGTACATGAATCAGTATCAATAGGAACTGATAATGGCGCCTTGCTAGGTCGTAGCAAATGACGTAGCAGAAGGCTATGCTAAACTATCGTCTCGGCAAATGAGAGCGTATTTTGTCAGTGAACCATCGCTAGCAAAGTCGGTTGTACAACTGGGGCGAGTGCTAGGAAAGTCTCTCTAGACCTGCCGTGTGGCGGCGCTCGGTCTGCAGTCACTTATAGTGGCGACACGCGGGTCCGACGTATACTAACGGACCGTGGCCGATTTAAAGGCTACCACCTAGCAAGTGTGGTGTCTGGCGGTGACACCACATTAAGTCTTTCAGTTCTCTGTCAAATTCTTCCCGCAGTATCATATGTCCCTTCCCATCTTGATCTACGTCCTCTTCTGTTTCCGTAATACTGACCTGAAGTAAATATATTTTGCGTAGACCCTCTATATATTCCTTCCACCTTTCTGCTTTTCCTTCTTTCCTTAGGACTGGTTTCCCATTTGAGTTCTTGATATTCATAGCCGTGGTTCTAATTTCTTCCAAGGTCTCTTTAATTTCCCTGTAGGCAGCATGTATCTTACCCCTAGTGATATATGCTTCTACATCTTATCCTTTGTCGTCTAGCCACTTCCTGTCAATCTCATTTTTTAGACATTTCTATGCCCTTTCGCCTGTTTCAGTTATTGCACTTTTATATTTTATCCTTTCATCGGTTAAATTCTCCTGTTCTACCTCTCTTGTGTCGCCCAAGGATTTCTACTGAAAATGCTGCTGTCCTTTTTCAGGAACCACACGTTTTTCTGGCCCCTCAACAGATACCCTGTTTCCCCGGAATACAACAAGTTGCTCATGTAGGCTACTGTAACAAATATATCATCAAATCGGATAACCCTTGATATCTTTTTGAACGTTTCTAGTGACACTGTAGCTCTGAAAATTTGGTGAACTTTGTATTCCTCACATATGCTCACCATGTGACTTATAAACTTCTGCTAAGGACAAAAGACTTATGTAAGCATTTAGGTCAAGAACATCTAACTTTTTCCATTTATCCCCATATAGACTTCAGCATTGGTGTGTATGATTATAATGTTTCCAATTGATCGGGAAAAGAACAATTTGAAAACTGAGTATCCATTTGTAATGCGGGATAGTGGTTCTGTCTTTCATTCAAGTGATTTATCCTTTTATGTCCGAACTTCGTTGCTTACCATATGCTGTTTAGGTATATCGTTTGTTTCTTCTTGTGAAGATAAAGAGTTGCCTCCCGAAGCATGATCTTCACACTCGGAAACTGCATCAGCATCAGATATGGATTAACTTATCATCGCCGGGGTTTACAGTCATGATGAATTTTTTGATCGTCGTCGTATTCGGCGTTTACTGCATGAATTATATATTTCTGCCTCTGCCTTGGCCCATTTTCATGTGGTACTGCAAAAGATTTTTACGTCTGACGTGAGCTGTAGCAATTTCTAAATAAATAATTTCTACAGTCGACGGCGAATATTATATCCTTTACAACACTATCACATGTGTTAAGCAGTATGCTTCCTTTCTCATTATATTGCAAAGAGGTCATTATATTGAGAAAACAATTTCCAAATTTTATGACTTCTATTCATTGAAAACAAAGAAGAAGACTAGAAGAGACCCACTTAGCAAAATGATTTGGTTACTGCAAAAAGCAATAACTTGCGCTCTTCCTTTCCACCTTTCCACAGTTGTAGACATTCCTTTGTTCTAAATCACAATAACTTCACTTCTTTATCCGGCGTTCTTGCACACGTATGTATGCCATAGTTAACAAACTGAATAGTGTTACAATTTTCTGCAATAATGAGGGTTAAAACACACCTAATATAAAAATGAGAGAAACACCTTGAGAAGTACGATTTCTGTGAATGCCAAACTAAAGCTCCAAAATATTTTTTTCGAAGAGTTGGAGCATAGCTGCCGTTCAGGAACAGTGAATGTGAATGAATGATTTCTGAAAATCTGCGGACCAATTGCAGGTATAAAGGTTTACTAATAATTCCTGAACATGGTTTCAACAATCATAAAACAGTCATGCACTTCTGAAGAAGACATCTTTGTCTGTCTAAATCATGGTCAAGGGCTAATAAGCTTTGATATCTACAACTGGTTGGCTGATTTTCTCAAGTTATTCATTTTTTTCTGTCAGAATGTACTTCAATAAAGGGCAAACAAAGTCAATGAAGGGAATTTCTCAAAACCAAACATTTACAAACTGATAGACCATTAAAATTATTTGTGGGGCAAAATAAACCCAAAGACCCGATGAAGGGTAAGTAGTGTAACAAGTAGTGTGATGGCAGTTGCAACAAAGGTCCACAGCATGTTCTATGGCTCAGTAACCTATATAGATCGTCAACTAGGTTACCGAGAAACTGGAACATCAACCATGTTGAAATTACAGCACTCGATAGGAGCAGTACAAGGTAGACTAGGCTCTGCATATTTTAGCTGCAAATCCCTATCTCGGGAACACTGTTTGCTTTTTACAGCGGTTCCGTTCGCTGCAAGTCTCGAAAATTAGTTTTTAAAAGTGTTTACCTACCTGTCATTTGGCGAGGGACGGGAGGTGTTTCCGTTAAAATGCAAATTCCTCGCGGCGCGACCTTGCTAGGTTTGTTCGACGCCGTCGCCGTCGGCGTCGCCGGCAGCGCCGCTGCTGCGCAATTTGCATATTTTAATTACGCCTTGTTTATGTGGCGGCACGGCCGGAGGCCCACAGCGCCAGCTCGCCGACGGTCCTTCATTCAGCCGACACAGATTCCCCATTTAGTGGGGCGGCGCATACCTGCGGCAGCGGCTCTGACCGACGACGGGCCAGCGATTCCGGCTGGGGCGCGGTTGCCGTCCGACGTGCCGCCTCACAGTCTCCACGAACCACTTTGTTGACCTACTGTGTGCGGTAGATCCAAACGCGAGAGGACCCGAAAGCGTTCGTGTTACACATGGCTGAAATTATCGTACACTTTAGAAATACGGTTTGAAATAAAAAAAACTGGCCGGGTGCAAGATGGATTGGTATATGTACATTTCATCCATTACGGGACTGAAGAATCTCGACTATTATGGTCTGCCATTGTCATTGATACTGCCGAGGTATCGGTTTCTCGGATTCAAACACTTTTATGAGAATATTTTAATTTCAAGCTTGAAGTCGCCTAACAAATATCAAAGAGTACTTTCCGTGTGATGTAATTACATATTAACAATGTCCTGATATTTTTCCTATGCTTGTATTGTGAAACCTTTATTATTGCTAAATTTCATGATTCTACGCCAAGGGCAAATATCCTGTAGATTATAATGACTGAATTCGCGAGTATCAAAATACTAGGTGTAGAAGTATGAAACCGGAATTTGGTGGCAATAATTACACGCCTCTTGCTTGAAACTGGTAAACAATATTTTATTCAAAATAATCTCCATTGCTATTTATACATTTCTCCTACCTCTCCTCCAGTCTATAAATGCCACGCCAAAAAGCCTTCTTTTGAAGCGAACCTGTCGGCGAGCCATTTTCGTACATTTTATACGAACGGAAGCATTGTTCAGCGAGGTTATGTTGCAGTGATGCAAATACTTGATAATCGAACGGAGCTATGTCTGGGGAATAAGCCACATGCCATGGTATTTCCCAACTGAACCCCTCGATCGCTTCCCTGGCCCGTCTTGCTGTATGTGACGGGGCGTTGTCATGGAGCAATATGTCTTTGTGTTGCCTTTTTTCCATATTCCCATCGTTTTTCACGTAGCACTCGATTTAAATTCATCATTTGCTGTTGGTAGCGATCAGTGTTAACGGTTTCATGAGGTCTATCAGCTCATAATAGATGAAACGTTTCTGATCACACCAAACACAGAGCATTGTCTTCTTTCGAAAGCGGTTTCTAGCAGTGGATGTCGATTGTTCACCTGGATTCACCCATGATTTACGACGCTAGGGATCCATTTCTCATCATCTGTCACTATTTTAAGGAGAAACGACTTTTTGTTGTGTAATGGGAGCCACATTTCACAAGTGGTCTTTCGATTTGCTTGCTGTCTTTATTGTCCATGCGGAATCCATTTTCCCACTTTCTACACCATTCCAATAGCTTTCAATCAAAGAGAAACGGATTTGTGCTTCACATTCAATTGTTCCGCGAGTTGGTGTTGACTCAGAGTATCATCTTCATACAATAAGGCCAGCAATTCGTTGTCTTCGAACTTTTTCCGTGCTTTCTCGCGTTAAAATCACCACCTCTGAATTTTGTGAACCACTCGAAACACTGTGTTTTCCCAAGAGAATGTTCGCCGAAAGCTTCGACAAGCATTCGATGCGATTCTGCAGCAGTTTTCTTCAAATGATAACAGAAAACCAATTCTGTCACCAAATCGTAGTTCGTAGGCACCAAACTCGACATGTTTACGGGTTTGAAACAGATACCGATGTATGGAACTTGGGTTACTATGAGTTGACATTCGTTGGCAGCCGTTACAGGAAGCACATGGCACTGCAGACGTGGTCTCACGGGCCCTACGCTGACGGCTGGCACCATCTATAGGGAAATTCCAGTTTCGTACTTTACACCTGATACGTGTCATTAATGGCATTACCTTTTGATTGCATTGACTTACAAGCTTCACTTTTGTGCATTCCCAAGGGATCGCAGACGTTAATATGGACATAAATTATAACTTGATACGTCCATTTGTTTTGAAAAGTAGAAGAGACACACGGACAGACAAACGGACAATAAAGCGATCTTATAAGGGTTCCGTTTCTACCAGTTCAGGTGCGGAACTCTACAAATGTTGCACTAAGAATACCTTTAATACTCACAATACAGGAAATGCCATGCCTACAAATGAGAAATAGAGTGAGTACTTGATGACTATTTGGCGTCAAAAATGTCACTTGAACTTTTCAAAGATCGCAACTCAGCATGGTTACTGGGGGGTGTATTTGAAGTTCATGAGAAATGTGGAATCATTGGCATATCGAACATGGGAGCTTCATAATGGTAGCTTGCTGTAGTGCTATACTGGATCACGAATGGTGACATGGTATACTCAGGAAAATTGTGGAAAAAGAGCAGGCATACATTCTTCTAGGACCACACCACGAGAAGATCGAAGGACGGTTTGGGATATCATCCGAAGAGCCAGAAATGTCAACGCAAGGTTGGTGCCTCGCAACGCAACCATAAGAAACGATGGTAGCTGCAAGCCCTATCGACAAATGAACGACACCGCCGCATCCGCCAGTCTAGTTACGGCCGGGCACAGAACCAATGTGACCAGTCCGCGGTCGTTGAGTTAGACGACAGCGTTATCTTCTATTAAGCCAGCTATTTAATAAATGTACCAGGCAGAACACTACGTGAAAGTTATTGTTAACTGCACTCTGAGTGAGAGACTTGTACTTTGTCCGTGTCAAGAGACAATACTCATGAGACAATACTCATGATATTCGTGTGGAAATGGATTGCACGAAGTTAGTTAATTTCTCTTATATATGTTATATTAAAATAAACTAATATTTTTTGTTATAGTTTCCACCCCGTCTCCTCCCCCTACTGTTGTACCGCTCAGAGTATTTTTGTTCAGCATCTCACTGTTAGTCTGACTTTTACAAATAGACGAATGATAACCACCAAACTCTGGACGGACATTACAAGCAGAGTACCACAACGAAGCATTGGAAAAATGCATAATATTGGAAGCTGAGATCCTATGCGTCATTTCATCGCTGTCACCACCTGTTAGACAGCTGAGATTTTCTCGGTGTAGAATCAAAGTGAACTGACTGGGATTGTGTGGTGATAAATGATTAGTCTAGGTTTCGTCTGTGGCTTTCAAAATTGCTGCCAACGCGAAAGGTTACAGGAAGGAGCCATTCTCGAATTTCACACTTCTGGAATAATTGGGTGCCATGACATTGGATATAAATGTATATAAATACAGTGTTGGTTTGGTAACTGTTGAAGGCAGGATGAATGTTCTCCCGTATTTGGCAGGAATAGTAACACGTTCTGTCCTACTGTCCACAACTAGTGCACAAAAATGGGTATTCCAGCAGTATAATGCAGGACCGCACACTATAGTTTCACCAATAACACCTTGAAAAACATAAGGCTCCTTCATTGACCTGCTCTCTTACCTGAGATCTCACCGCGATTGTGTGAAACGCGATGGAACGTTGGTGCTATCCTCCAGACAGCAAACCGAGCGAGGTGGCGCAGTGGTTAGACACTGGACTCGCATTCGGGAGGACGACGGTTCAATCCCGCGTCCGGCCATCCTGATTTAGGTTTTCCGTGATTTCCCTAAATCGCTATAGGCAAATGCCGGGATGGTTCCTTTCAAAGGGCACGGCCGACTTCCTTCCCCGTCCTTCCCTAATCTGATGAGACCGATGACCTCGCTGTCTGGTCTCCTTCCCCAAACCAACCAACCAGACAGCAATCTTTATGAACTGACACTGTGTTTCAAGTATGTCATGAAATGTCTCAAGACGACATTCGGAAACTGTGGACTTTCATGCCACGACGAATGCAAGTGATTATCTTGTCTGTGGGACCACAGTTCATGCTGATTTTGATTATAGATTCTGAGCCATGCCGCGAACGATGGACCACGTCACGCTCTCAAGTGTCTTCGGCAGAGAGCGTGGGTGACGGCCGGAAATTCCGCGCCGGACGAAGAAGTGTTCTCTTAAAATTCGGTCGTCGGATAGTCAAGTTCGCCGAGGAGCAGGGTTGGGACTAGGTCAAAGTTTTACTGTATCTTTACTCGAGTGTCTTCGTATTCTGGATCCACGGTTCGTGGCCAAATTCCTTCTTCGTGCAAGCGTGGCGTGTTGACCGTGGTGACTCGGCCGGACGAGCGTGGGGCCAGCTGACCGGGACAAGCCGCCTGGTGTTTATCGCCGTGGCGACGTTCTTCTGGGCAACAGCCAGTAGATTAGGAATTCAGTGAGTAGGGACGCGGGGTGGGAGTGGCTCTTATACTGGCTTCCACCTGTGTTCTCTAGCAGCTCGTCGGACCTGGCGGGTGAGCATGTTTCGGAACTTTCTCTGCGGTTAAATCCGGTGTGTAGCACGCTATGGCCTTGAGGCAAGACAGTTAGTTGTGTGACAAATTTTTCCAAACTTTTCAGTGGCTTTAATCGACCATTCTAAGCATTCTGCTCCTCATGTTACTGACTGCTAAGCATTTGGTTCTCTGTACCGAAAAAGCAGGTTTCGATTTTTAAAATGTATGTACGGTGCACTTCTCTCTCTCCTGTAAGTGATCCTGGTATGCATAATTAATAATCTTTTTTAGAACAATTCGCCTTTAAATATTGTGATTCACTAAAGAACTCTGTGATGCACTTCCCGCTTGTGCTTAACCTGAATGAACTATCTAACCATTGTAACTTCTGAAAACTGGGCGAGCAACTACTGCTCTCCTGCTGTGTATAGACTGGAGGTGCCCTCCTTACTTAGCCCTGTAACTCATTGCATCGTGTGCCTCAAATGTAGTTAATATCACGAAGCGGATATGTGTTATCATTCCTCATTTACTGGTTTGGTATGCAAGCTGTGTTTGAATTTAGATCATTTGATAAAGAAGTTAATTAATATTGGATTCAAGTTATTTATTCTAATGGTAGCTTGGACGCCTGTGCGTGGTTAGTTAATTGGTGTATCTAGAGTTTTGTTCCAAACTAATTCAGGGTGTACCCGCTACTTCTGGTGTATGTGTATCCTCGTCCAGTATAATTAATAGGGTTTTAAAACAGTTTTGAGAATGTATTTAATTTGCCTGTCAAACGTATTATGCAGTTGAAGCGAGCGTTGAAATTCTTGTTTGAGTGTAGGTACTTTCGCCTGAATTTTGACCTTTGGAATATTAATCTTCGTGTATGTCTAATTTTCCTTCTAAATTATTTGGTAATTGCGTTAAAAATGGATCTGGGCACTATGAGACTTAACATCTGCGTTCATCAGTCCCCTAGAACTTAGAACTACTTAAACTTAACTAACCTAAGGACATCACACACATCCATGCCCGAGGCAGGATTGGAACCTGCGACCGTAGCGGTCGCGCAGTTCCAGACTGAAGCGCCTAGAACCACTCGGCCACGCCGGCCCGCTAATTGCGTTAAGGTACGTGTGTTGTTCGCTATTTTGAATGTAGTTGGTTTGTTAAAGTTTTTTAGACTTCATTGCACTCAAAGACACACAGAAGCGCCAAAGAAGCTGATACAGGCATTCGCGTTCAAATACAGAGATTTGTAAAGAGGAAGGATACGGCGCTTTCCTCGGCAATGCCTACATGAGACAATAAGTGTTGGAGCAGTTGTTAGAGCGGTTTCTATTACTACAATGGCAGGTTAACAAGATTTAAGTGAGTTTGAACGTGGTGTTATAGTCGGTGCACGAGCGATGGGACACAGCATATCCGAAGTAGCGATGAATTGGGGATTTTCCCGTACGACTATTTCACGAGTGTGCCATGAATTTCAGGCATCCGGTAAAACATTAAACCTCCGACATCGCTGCGACTGCAAAAATATCCTGCAAGAACAGGACCAAGACGACTGAAGAGAATCGTTGAGCGTGACAGAAGTACAATCCTTCTGCAAATTGCTGCGAACCATTCAACGAAACATCATCGATACGGGCTTTCGGAGCCGAAGGCCCACTCGTGTACCCTCGATGACTGCACGACACAGACCTTTACTCCTCGCTTCGCCTCATCAACACTGAAATTGGACTGTAGATGACTGGAAATATGTTGCCTCGTCGGCCGAGTCTCGTTTCAAATTATATCGAGGGGATGGACGTGTACGAGTATGGAAACAACCACCTGAATCCATGGACTCTTCATGTCAGCAGGGGACTGTTCAAGCTGGTGGAGGCTCTGTAATTATGTGGGGTGTGTGCAGTTGGAGTGATATATGACCCCTCATACATCTAGATACGACTGACAGTCAACACGTCCGTAAGCAACCTGTGCGGTCACCTACATCCATGCACGTCCATTGTGCATTCCGACGGACTTGGGCAATTCCAGCAGGACAATGCGACACCCCACACGTCCAGAATTGCTACAGAGTGGCTCCAGCAACACTCTTCTGACATTAAACACTTTCGCTGGTCACCAGGCACCCCAGACGTTAATATTACTGAGCATATCTGGGATGCAACGTGCTGTTCAGGAGAGACCTCCACTCCCTTGTACTCTTAAGAATTTATGGACAGCCCTGCAGGATTCATGGTGTCAGTTCCCTGCAGAACTACTTCAGACGTTAGTCGAGTCACTCCACGTCGTGTTGCGGCACTTCTGCATGCTCGAGTAGCCCTACACGATATTATGCAGGTGTATCAGTGAAAATTCACATCGGTTTTAGAAAGACTCTTGTCTCCCATTACACAGGGTAGCCTCTTTACATGATTTATTGTTATTCTACACATTCCAAGGTTGCTTCATGTAAATTTTTTGGGGTTAAGGGGTGTCTGAGTTTCTTGTAAAGCCTAACTTCTTGAGCGTCACGACGAATTTTTCACGTCGAAGTCCAAAATTTACCCTTTTAGTTTGAGCTAGCATTATTCATTTGCACTGTTAATTTGGTTATTGTAATACAGTGTACTTGAAATTAATTTGTCCAACGAATTGCTTTCAATATCTATTCGCCCAGTTTTTCCATCCTCAAGGCAACTAATCAGATGACCGCGATTGTCCGCCCATGGTAGCTGAGTGATTAGCGCGACGGAAAGTCATACCTCACGGCTCGGGTTCGATTCCCGGCTGGGTCGGAGACTTTCTCCGCTCAGGTACTGGGTGTTGTGTTGACCTTATCATCATCATTTTGTCCCCATCGACACACGAGTCGCCGACGTGGCGTCAACTCGAAAGACTTGCACCAAGTGAACGGTGTACCCGACGGGACCGAGCGAGGTGGCGCAGTGGATAGACACTGGACTCGCATTCGGGAGGACGACGGTTCAATCCCGCGTCCGGCCATCCTGATTTAGGTTTTCCGTGATTTCCCTAAATCAGTCCAGGCAAATGCCGGGATGGTTCCTCTGAAAGGGCACGGCCGACTTCCTTCCCCATCCTCCCCTAATCCGATGAGACCGATGACCACGCAGTCTGGTCTCCTTCCCCAAACCAACCAACCAACCAACCAACCCGACGGGAGGCCCTGGCCACACGGCATTTATATTTTACCGCGATTGAGATATCATTTTCAATTGGATTGATGTTATGTAACATCCCTTATGTGACCAACCGTTCCACACAGATTGATAAACATTGGAAAGGTGTAAGACTTTCCATTTGCGTTGGTGTGTCAGGGGCGTGCCCGCTTGTATCTATAGCCCTTCAACCACAGTTACCTGCCAAGTAACAGATTTGGGAGCGTCTCGGAGTGGATGGAATAGGCAACTAGGCAACGCTGGCCAAGTACAACGTACCGGGGCTGTACAGAGCCACAAGAGAAAGCGGACTTGCTGGTTGGAGGCTAATTGACTGCAATACGCAGTGGACTAAGTTGCAGAATTGGCTGCAATCAGTGGCTGGAAGCACTAGAAAACTGCCTGTGTCAACATACTGGGCCCAATCTGTTCAGCCCCGGCCGTCAAAAGAGGAAGAGAATTTCGTGGACTTGTGTCCCAACCGTTTGCTTCCGGTACCTGTGCTGTCTTTGGAGCCCGCCTGTGGAATCTCGGCATGGCGAGTTGCTTTGGTTTCTTGTTTCAGCCAGTTTGTAAAACGGTCGTTGCGAACATTGCTTCTGTTATCTGGCGTCCCCGTGCTCCTCTGGTAGTGCACGTCAAAGTACTTGAAAAACTGTGTTATTTCTGTTTATATTGTGGATTACTGTAGCAGATTGTGTGCTGTTTATCCGAAGTTGTAAGGCTGTTGTTATGAATTTCCTGAGTTTGGCGAATCCTTGCTACTCACCTAACTTATAGCATGGTAGTTTAATGAACTCCTTTGTGGTTGTCATAGTAAGGCAAGTGGCTGCGGGAACTTCGAAAGTCGTGTATGGCAGGAATATGGAGAGTCATGTAGGGCAGCACAATCGGCCAACCGGCACTGATTTCTCGTTGCTTGCATTACTGGGTTATTGTAAAGGATTTTTCCGGTCGTCTTACCACATTTTCCTATATTTGTATGCTTTTTAAATGAATTAATGCTCTCCTAAGATGAGTGAATAAAATGTTTAACTTTTATTGGAATGATGTTACTTTGGTCATCTGACACTTACACTCCCAGATTCTAGTTCACTGCCTTTCAGTATGAACGTACGATAATCCTTGGGCTTCCGAACAGCTTCGGTGGTGGTTTTTAGATGTGTAGGTAGGTACAATTAACTAATAATTATTCAAGTTTTCGCGAGCAGAATCAATTAACATGAAAGTTTTCTCGATATGGTACTATGTGGTACTAAAAATAACCACCACTTATAAAACCATAAGTGGCTGAAAATTGGTTTCAACACTCAGAGTTATTTACAAAACGACGCGATGTAATACCCAAAAAATTTACATACTAATAGAATTGAGGCCTTGAGGTCTCGTCCAAATCATTATGGACTGCGTACTAATACGTATCGTAAACTATGGGAGAAAGAAGTCGGCGAATTCTTTTCTTTGAAAGGGCGTATTAAGGTATTTTCGTGAAACGAATTACGGGAACCACTGCAAAGATAAATCAGACGAGAATTTAAATCACCCTTCTCCGGAACACCAGGGCGCGTTGTCGACAGGAATATAGTTGTGTGGTCCTTGAGTATTGCTTACCAGCAGGTTGAGTAGGTGATTACGGAATGAACGATGGTGAGAGACGGTACCTGGTTATATACCATCTTGAAAATACTTCCTTCGTAACCCCTAAATATCTCTTCTAGTTTACTTCAGGGAATGAATTATTCAACACGATTGTCAATATGTGAGCAAACTAGTTTGATTAGATGAAGGATTAACATTCTAATAGCTTCTGAACAAGTAGAATCTTGTATGACAAAATGAAATGACATACCTGTCAGTAGTTGGCGAACTTATCCTGCCCATTTATGCCAGTAAGAAGTATGAGTTGTGTGGCAATCAGTTAACAGCTTTCATAAACCCGTCACTTTGCACTGGGCTTCAAAAGTGGAAGACCTTTGGTTCTGTTGGTAAGCATACAGATCGTTGGCTACGGACGTCAAACGTTGTTAGTTCAATAGCAGATATTGGTTGTGATCACGTGGTTCAGAATGAGTGTTGAGAGTTTTGGAGTGCTGTTGGAGCAGAGGTGCCAGACGTTACGAAAAAACACAGGCACCATCCGTCCAGGTCTAGTACAAAACGGGCGAACATTAGTAAATTCCTGCAGCTCTGTAAATTCAGAATTTTTGCACAGGAAGCTGTATAGGAGCATTTAATATTTCTTAGTCCCCTCCAAATGAAGATTGTTCAAACGGCGTTATTATTTTTTTTCCATTTCGCGTTTATTAATTTATTGAAATACATGATGAGTGATAGTGGTTGCTAACACATATGGTAAGCACCACTCAGACTTACGTCGTGCTTTTCTTCCAGTACATTTGTTTAAATAGTGTTCATGTAACATTTTAGATAGTTTAATATCTTGACTTTTTGCTTTTTTAACGAACTTATCTTTGTTGGTTAGTACCAAGTGGTGTAATTCAATGTTTCCTGTATCTCCTGGTTTTAAATCAAACAATAGTGTTTCCTCTTTCATATTCATTATTTCTATAAAGCTCTTTAAAGTTTCCAATGAATCACATACGTAATTTTTCGTAATTAATTGATAATTCTTCGTAATAGTCAACACGCGATAGACAATGTCTCATGTCGTTCACGTTGCCCTGTAGAACTCCCACAGTGCTCTCTGATTAATTAAAATGATTCCAAACGGGATCTAAATATTTGCGGGTTATTTGTAAATCTCTATCGAGTCTTCTTTGTTAACCAACCCACATAGAGTAGGGTAGTATGTCGCACACCACGCGACGAGTAAATATTGTCTTTTGGTGTTCGGTTTAGTTCTTAATTTTGTTGCGATTGTACTGCCAGACAGTAGACAATCCGTTGCGACTGAATTTAATGCTTTTCTCGTGGAGTTGCTCTTGCTGGCTAACCACGAGGGGCTGTATGCAAGCTGTTAGTACATCCATTGTATGTAGCTTGCCATCATTTCTCCCGCACGTTACCTTTATCCACCGAGTACAGGCAGAGCAGTCATCTCTTCATAAATCTACAAATCCACTTAGTTATGCAACGGTCCTGTCGTAATATCTTCTCACACACGTCCCGATAAAATCAGCGACAGTATTCATATGTGAAACAAGTCTCATTTATTTTTATTGTTTTATACTTTAGTGGTTTGTTCTTGCAATGTTTCTTTTTAAAAATTAACATTTAGTGACAATTAAGTTCTAGGTGCTCTGTATAACTTCAGTTGTGTAATTTTACTATCATTATGCCTTTTAATATTTACACTTCCATTGTTACATACTTTTTCTATTTTAATGGGATTTTTTTTTTTTACAATTCTGCTTTTGATACTTTTACAGCAAGACCTTATGGTTTTATAATTCCATTGTTTCACTTTTTTAATATTGTAAGACAGTGATTCAGTTTTAGTAATTTAATTTACACTTTCACAGTTTACTATGTTTTCAAGGAAAATAATTTTACGTGCTACATGTTTTACGATTTCAGATGTAAGACTATCTTTTCTTAAATCTGTAACTTCCTTACCTCTCCAAAGACCCCCCACCCCTCATTGTACCACCCATCCCTATAATCATTCCTTTCTTCGAGACCCTCTGGAACCATTTTATAATTTTACTACTTCGTGGCATTTACCGATTCTAAATCCATTGATGTACACTATCACCATTTTTATGTTTACGAGTAACTACTAACTTTTCTTTCCTGTAATTTTGTAATTAT
The DNA here is from genome assembly GCF_023898315.1 of Schistocerca nitens. NCBI lineage: Eukaryota > Metazoa > Arthropoda > Insecta > Orthoptera > Acrididae > Schistocerca > Schistocerca nitens. The sequence continues at coordinate 438,953,893 of NC_064617.1, read as the reverse complement.
GTTATAGGCCAATTTAAGAGTTTTACTTCTGATGTAGGCACTCATATCAGTGCCGAAACCTGGATCAAAAAGACTCCTTTTTAGCGACCGAGTGCTGCCATTGCTGTTAATTGTACTTTGTAAACAGTCGTTGACCACGCAGCCAATGTTTAGTTTTACTTTTTCAGACCTTAAAATGATCCATAGTGATCGAAAATGTGCATCTGTGATTCAAGTATTAATAAGAATTCTTTTAACCAGAGCGGTGTAACAAATGTTAAATATCATTCTACAGTACAGACAGAGTCTAAGAATAGTAATCCCAGTAATAAGATTTGTTTCCGTGTCAGTTCTTTGAAAATATATGAGATTTTTCACTCCCATTCGTTTATTGAGACACTGGAGATAGAACTCGTTCCTTTCCTCAGATAAATGAATACCGATGAAGAAACTGATCACAAATATTTGCTATCCCGATAATTGTGATCCGACTGAGCACATGATCAAAATTAAAAATAACATTTCATGTGCCGACATTTAGCAACTGTTGAGCGGAATTTACACCACACTTACCACCGAATTTTGGTTTGGGATGAACAAAGTAATAGCAGTCGTGATTAAAAAATAATAATTCTCAGACAGCTAAGTCTCGAATCCAGTCAAATTCTGGTCAAATAACTTCTATTTGCTTCAATGCTGAGTAATCTTCCGGAACTGCATTGAAAGCTTTGTGCAAGTTGACAAACGAGACAATACTCAGAGGGGTCATGTAATACCTTACAGATCAGTCAGAGAGGTAGAGCAAACTGTTCCACGAAATAAATGCTAGCCGAATCCAGCTTGATTCTCACAGAGATGATTTTCGTCCTGGACAAATGTCGTAAACTCAAGCACTAAAGAAACTGGTACCACGGGTATTCAAATACCGAGATATGTAAACAGGCTGTGGACGGCAACGCCTATGTAAGACAACACGTGTCTGGCGCAGTTGTTAGATTCGTTACTGCTGCTACAATGGCAGGTTAACAAGAGTTAAGTGAGCTTGAACGTGGAGTTATAGTCGGCGCACGAGCGATGGGACACAGCATCTCCGAGGCAGTGATGCAGTGAGGACTTTCTCATACGACCATTTCACAAGTGTACCGTGAATATCAAGAATCAGATAAAATATCGAATTTCCGACATCGCTGCCGCCGGGAAAAGATCCAACGAGAACTGGACCAATGACGACTGAAGAGAATCGTTGAATGTAACAGAAGTTCAACGCTTCCGAAAATTGCTGCAGATTTCAATGCTGGGCCATCAACAACTGTCAAAGTGCGAACCATTCAACGAAACATCAATATGGGCTTTCAGAGCCTAAGTCCCACTCGTGTACCCTTGATGACTCCACGACACAAAGCTTTGCGCCTCACGTGGTCCCGTCAATACCGACACTGAACTCTTGATGACTGGAACCATGTTGCCTCGTCAGACGAGTCCAGTTTCAAATTGTAGCGAACGGATAGCGTTGTGCGAGTATGGTGACAACCTCATCGATCCATGGACCCTGCATGTCAGCAAGAGACTGTTAAAGCTGATGGAGGCTCTGTAATGGTGTGTGGCTTGTGCAGTTGGAGTGATATGGACCCCTGATACATCTAGATGCGACTCTAGACATCAGCTGCATCCATTTACATCCATAGAGCATTCCGACGGACTCGAACAATTCCAGCAGAACAATGCGACACATTACACGTCCAGAATTGCTACAGAGTGGCTCGAGGAACGTTCTTATGAGTGTAAACACTTCCGCTTGCCACCAAACTCCCCAGACATGAACTTTATAGGGCATACCTGGGATGCCCTGTAACGTGCTGTTCAGAAGAGATATCCACCCCCTCGAACTCTTATGGATTTATGGACAGCCCTGCTGGATTCATAGTATCAATTCCCCCCCCCCCCCAGCATTGTTGTGTTGCGATACTTCTGCGTGCACGTGGGGGCCCTACATGATATTAGGCAGATGTACCAATTTCTTTGAAATTTCAGTGTATTATTGTTCTGGACAATTGATGTGGCATTTCTGGCATTATTATATGTGTGATAGCTAAGGGTTCATGCGTAATAATGGTGAGATAATGAAAGTGTGCCGCCATCGAAAAAGTCAGAAGTCTGTAAAGGATATTTGAATTCAGTTTTTTTCCTATGATCACGGTTGTTTACGGATCGCGTGTATTGTCTACCGTCATCTGACCTAATGATATGACATTCTTGCCCAGAAAGTTACTTCCGAATGATCCCCAAGTTTCGCAAAGAAAATAATGCAGTCTGTGTACCATATTCTCTCGGAAGTGATAATACAAATAATAACAGAAAAGGCAGAATTCGGGTTCACCATCAAAGAAACTGAGAACAATGAACGAGAGGAGGAGGAAACCGAACGGCAGATATCCACACACAGAACAAGGTACACTGAGCATTCAGTGCACATTTCTGAAGCCAGGAATCAAAATACAAATCGAAGCCGAGTAAAAAAAAGTTGCAATAACAGAAACAGGAACTACATGACTATTTCATTCAACAATGAGTTCCTCACATTTCCATAACGTAGGGTGATTCCTATTAACTGAATGTTTTCCCTGTTACTACGTCATTATTGCAGCATCTACGGGCCTACCGCAAATATGTTTTCCACCTGGTAGCAGATCAAGAAATCTCTGCGTAAAGAAAAGCATACCGTAACGATTGTGTGCGACAGATTGGAGGAATCTCTATAGATATAAAAGCAAATGTTCTGACTGACTGACTCATCACCGTTAACGCTGAACTGCTAAAAATAGAAACTTAAAAGCTGGAGAGGGAGTTGATCTTATATATTGAAAGCATCATTTAAGAAGGATTTTTCATAATTCGAAACCTGAGGACATGATATAGGGGTGAAAGGTTTTTCGAAAATATGTCGAGCTGGTGACGCAGTTTTGAAGCCAGAACTAAAAAAAAATAATATTAGGTTTCTCTATCAGAAACAAAAAATATGTGTATCAGCATTTCTGGAAATTCAAACCCTAATGGGTGAGATAATCGGTGGAACTCTTTCCAAAATAATTCATCATTAAAGTACTACTAAGGCATTTTTAAAACTACGTCTATAGAAACCGGTATTTGACTCCTTAGTTAGAAATAAAAAAAAAATAATGTTTCAGTGTTTCTTGGAAATACAATTTCTAAGTGGGTTAAAGAAGGGATGAAATATTTTATGAAAATATTGCATTATATAAGTATTTTTCAAGCTTATCTAAGAAAAGTTGTCTTTGACTGTCCGCCTGCTTAGCTGATTGGTAACGTGGTTGTCTCCCATGCAGCGGGCCCGGGTTCCATTGCCGGCCGGATTGGAGATTTTCTCTCCTCGTTGACTGGATGTTGTGTTGTCCTCATCATCATTTCATCTTCATCACCGGCACGCGAGTTTTCCAGTGTGGCGTCGACTGCAGTAAGATTCGCACTCGGCGGCCAAACTTAGCCGGGTGGGGTCTCTCGGCCAGCGATGCCATACAATCTTTTCATTTCATTTGTCCGTGACGTCTTGATTAGGGATACAAAAGTACGTGTTTCAGTGCTTTTGGAAATTCAACCCCTAATAGGGTAAGATGGTGGATGAAATAGTTTATGGAAATATTTCATCGTAAAAGCATTTTTGAAACTAAATCTCAGAAAAATTATGTTTGGCTCCTCGGGTATTCATTTCAGTGTTTGGAAATTCCAGCCTTAAAGGAGTGAAATACGGGAAGAAAATTTCCACGAAAATTTTTCATTACATTGAAACACATTTAAAGCTAAATCTATGAAAAGTAGTATTTGACTTCTAAGGAAATATGTGTTAGGGGATGAGAGTTTCTATGGAAATATCATCAGAAGAACTCAAAAGGCAGGATTGACAAAGAGCTCAGATTTCATATGCCAGAATCGCTTTTTGCTCAGAAGTATATTCGGAAGAGGCCATGCTTCTACGGCCTGAATTAGCGTGAAATGTTTAGAAGATGTTGCAATTTGTGAAGATAAAAATTTGCTTAATAATTAAAGAAAAACAAGAGAAAAACCACTATGCATATACTCTACGCGGGCGAAGCAGTGGGCGCAATGCTTGTAGGCTATAATCCTCCTCGTAACATCAAGAAGCAGTGAAACATACGCTTTTAAACATTAAACAATTCGAACTGAGCGAGGTGGCGCGATGCCTAACACACTGAGCTCGCATTCGGGAGGACGACGTTTCAATCCCAAAAATGGTTCAAATGGCTTTGAGCACTATGGGACTTAACATGTAAGGTCATCTGTTCCCTAGAACTGAGACCTACGTAAACCTAACTAACCTAAGGACATCACACACATCCATGCCCGAGGCAGGATTCGAACCTGCGACCGTAGCGGTCGCGCGGTTCCAGAATTAAGCGCCTACAACCGCTCGGCCACCACGGCCGGTTTCAAACCCAAGTCCGACCATCCCAATTTATGTTTTTCGTGATTTCCGTAAATCGCTCCGGGAAAATATCGGGACGGTTCTTTTGAAACGGCACATACGATTTCCTTCGCTATCCTTCAAACAATCCGAGATTGTGCTCCGTCACTAATGACCATGTCGAGGGACATAAAACCCTAATATTTCTTCTTTTCTTTTTTAAATAATTCAAATAGGCCAGAACAAAGCAACGCGGGAACATCAGTAGAAATTACTTGAGTTTCATGTGAATCCTTTGAACGCCGTTAATAATAATGAGAGATTTACCTGAGCTTAGGGACTTGCAATTAGAGCGCACGGCTGCGGCCCTTCTCTTTACGACCGGCGGCCGGCCGGAGCGCCGCGTTTGACTGCGGCGGCTCACGTCCGGCGCGGACTGCCGGCAGCGGTGTGGCGTCATAACGCGAGCGAGTAGAGCACCGCCTCAGTTGGACTTTTTAATTAAAGGCCAGCCCGCGCTGCAATATTTGCTGAGGGAATTTTTAATCACGAATTCTTGCCTGTCGACGTACGGACCTATTACTCCGCGGTTCGAATCCCATTGTGCTTTGCAGTCTTATCCTATACGTATCGTAATTAGTTTTGGATCTCTAGTATTACAGGTAATCGCATTTCTTTGCAGAATAATGAAAAACTAAATTCCACTTCCGGGCTAGCATTAATGGCAAAAGTTAAAGCGCTGGAGGTAAATGATTTTCTCGACTACGACTGTAATTTTTTCGTGCAACAAATATTTCGTCTGCCTCGGTATATATCTAATGAAGGGCATCGACTGGGTGCGATCTTCTAACCCGCCGTGGGCCTCTTCCTTAATCTGCTGTTAACCTTTTCCTATTCTAGTATCATGAAGCATTTATCTTCCATTGCCTCTGTTTCGTCCTGACTTTGCAGATAGTTTCTTCGTATCATACATCACACCTGTTTTCCTCAATCTTATGTTACTTTCCCCTTTATACAAACATTTATTCTTCTGTCATTATGTCAATCAATTTACCGGAGCGTTTTCCTTCTAGACACACTTCAAAACCATCCAAGTATTTTCGTACTTCTTTTTGACAGTCCATGGTTATCTGCCGTATAGTATTACTACATCCCAGACAGAACACTTGACGAATCTCCTTCTTCGTTATAGTTGAATTACTTTTGGTGTATCATTCCAAAAGGACTTTTATCCCTTGAGATTTTATTTCTTATTTCCTCCAGAAAATTTAAATTTTCTGCCATCAAATTCCGAAACGCGTAAAATAATTTCTATATTTTCTAACGTACCGTACTTTCTTCCCGAAACAACCTTTTACCGTGTGACGGCATGATACATATTTTAATCACAATACTTCATGCCATTTTACAGGCGTTCAGTATGCTTGTAACTAAAAGTTTGTACATCGTGACGAAATTCTTTCTGAATTATAGCTTACGAATATGGCACTAATATGCTGAAACCGGTTGTTTACAGTAACTTGGCAGCATTGCTACAATAAATAATAAAATGAAACTATGTGGTCCCACAGACATTTTCTTCCAGTTTCAGACATCTACGACGCATATATGCAGACTGAAGCGGCGAATGGAAATTTGTACGAAGTGGGATTCGAACTCCAGTCTCCTGCTCACTTGGCAGATGTACTAACCACTGCGTCACTCTAGCACAATGGCTTTGCACAGCTGAGCAGACTATCCTAGCATCGCTCGCTCCTCAGTCCAAATTGTAATGGAGAGATTTTAGCATAACAGTGAGATAAATGTTTGTATGAACGCTTTGGGACAGTAACGAATAAAACTACTCCAATTATTAGGTACAGGAAAGTACCATGAGTTATGGGATCGTAAACGTTCGTATCACTTAATCACCAGCAAAACAATAATACATGGTAATTTCAGTGATTGTATGTATTTACCAGAGCTACTTAAAGGGCCAAGGCAGCTAGTAAAAAGAACATAGATTACCTTATATGATATAAGTTACTAAGTGCATTCGTTGGCTGTTTCGCCATAAAAATTCTGTGATAAGCAGGCTTCATGAACAAAACTTGTAATACGTCAGTATCGCAATACTGTATCTGCCTTTGTAGAATTATTATCTGCCAAAAAGCCAACACATAACGCACATTAATGTGTTTTACATATCATAAACTATGTCCTCTTTGCTCTGTGCTTTTAACTGTCAACGGCCTTAGAGACAATGTCAATGGAAACTACAGTGACAGTTATGTTTTGATTGTAAAGAAAAACAGTATCAATAGTATCTATTTAATGTTCACGTTGTTAGCATTTTCGTTCAGTATCCCATCATATGACAGAACTTAAGCGAGCGGTGATTAGGGCTTCGAATAATACCAAATGGTATTCAGAAGCTGTCTGCTCAGAACATGACTGACACCATTCAGTATTAACTCTATACCCAGGTCGCTGTTTGCTTCAATGTTTTCTGTCGACGGTTGTAATGTATTGGCTATGGACAGATGTCACGTCGCCCACACACAATAGCCGTCTGAGAAAAGCGCCCTGCTACACCGCGCATTTCGGAAGCAGGCGACCATGCGTGACGGAACCGCCGAAGCATCCATGCAGACGCTGTTGTATGTCAGAAGAGTAAAACTTATTGACGCCCTGCCAGCGGACTTCCTGCCGTTGATAAATGTGGGACGGATGCAAACTCATATTGTCAGACTGGACATGAGAACACGTTTATAGTTTACCAGGTGAAAGAACGCTTACTATAAAAGTTTTTTTAGCGTCTGCGAAAGGTCCTTTGCTGTTAGAGGTGCAGGAGTGATCGCGAACCGACACACATCTTATCAAGCTATAGTGAAAGGAAGGGAAGCTTATTAGAGTCTCAAGGGGAAGGTTTTGGCCGAACTCGACGGAAAAATGTACCTTTGTTTTTACATAATTTCCAGCCCTGAAATATATAGATTATTCAGGTAACAGGAGTTTTAGAGTTTAAAGTGTTTTAGAAGTTCATCGTGTTGAATGAAACGATGCTCGACCGAAATATAGGCACCTGTATGCGTTCGATGAATCAGTTCAGAAAAATTCGAACAGTAACAAATTTTTGTTCAATGAAAATTTGCACTGGTGACAATTAGCGAAATGTCAACGACAGCTTCAACGCGTGCATTTGGCAACTGCACATCTTCGTTGTGGGTCAAAACTGTTGAAACAGCAGCATATAAATCTGCAGTTATATTCAAGTAAAGTTAGTCGTCTGTTCTGAATACAATAAACGTGATAGGGACGAAAAGCGAAAACTCATCAGAGTTATCAGACAGGAAACGCTTGGCTGCCGTGGAGCAAAGAACGTCTCAGTTTGTTAGGAGCCAGAAATGAAAAACAAAGAATACGGAATCAGATTTAGAACCAGAGTGTGTCTGAGGAAGAGCAAGGGTGCTTCTATAGTTACCCGAAACTTTTGTTACTGTAAATTTTAAACGCTTCGAAATAAAATATTTAGCGGGCAAAGCGCATTAGAGCCTCCACAGATCGACCGGATAATGTGATTTAAAAAGAAAAGTGAAAAAATAATCAACTGTAGGAGGTTTTTGTGAGAGTTTAACTCAAATTTTAATTTTTTAAAACACTGTACTTAAAGCATGTCAAGAAACTGACATGTTTTTAAATGTCTGCCATTTCCTTCGGGGGTATTTTTCAAAATCCCATCGCGATGCCTCCGCACAAATTCATTCTAATTTCGTTTTCTGTGGGCTTCAGTAATACCTCCTACTGTGTACAACAATTCGCACGGACCAGACCAGGGCTGCAGACACTATTTTTAATTTGTTATGAGATAAAGAAAATGTTTTTCATACACGTAAGTATAATGAAGTGCTAAAACCGCAAATTTAGTTAATGCAGTCCTTGTATGACAAACATTGTGAATTTAACAAATTGTTGGTACCTCTCGATTAGAACGTCCCGTTGACTTCAAGGTTATAAGAGACGGAGCATACTCTCGGATTAGGAAAGGATGAAGAAGGATATCCGCTGTAGTCTTCCAAAGGAACTAGTACAGCATTTTGCTGGACAGATATAGGAAAATTACGGAAACCCTAATCTGGATGACCAGGTGCGGATTTGAGCCGTCGTCCTCCAGAATGTGCTAACCGCTGCAGGCTTTAGCAGGCGCACGGGGTGGAAGGTCAAAAACAGACGAGTCGACAGGACACATACTTCTGATTTTAAACGGTCAACGCGCTGTTTGAGCAATGAAAGAAATCCAGCTACAACAAAGTTGCGTAAGGTCTAACTTGCAGAACAATAATGTGAAGAATGCTAGTGCCTAGTCGGGTACAAGGCCACGCTCAGAGAAAGAAAGCTCGAGAACTCTGGAGAACCTTAAGAGATCGTCCTGGAGGGACGTTTGAGACCAATATGGGGAAGTAGTCCTGTCAACGACGACCAGAAAATGGCGACTTGGGGAAAATATTCGTGTAGTCGCACATTTTTGTACGGCTGTTGTTGGAAGTGTCATGAGCAGCATACTAAAACCCCTGACTCTTGGGTGCTGAGGTGTGAGAGTGGGAATGGAAGGGTGGTGGTGGTGGTGGTTGTGGTGGTGTATACAGGTAACTCGTCTATGTTTTTCTTGAATACCCCGAAATCCACAGCTCCTGGCAAAAATAACTCCCAATACAAAATTAAACTACGTTAAATTTCCTACAAAAAGATAGGATTCGATTTCTGTATGAATAAAAGCTCGCACCTTCAGGGGACAGAAACTCCAGATAGTTGAAAATAGTTTTTAATGGTCTAAAATTAATGTTTATTCTTAGAAGAATCGGTTCACGAACAAATGTTAAATGTTTGTTCCACATCTATGTGTAGAAGAACTCATTAAGGGCCAAGCTGTGTTCTCGGGGTATGATGGTCTATATTCGGAGGGTTGACGGGGTCTAGAGGGTAGACATGTGAGGTAAGGAAAGTCGCCAGATTGTGGTCATAAACTTCCCCTCTTTCGTAGGTCTGTGAACGGAAGGGCGAGCAGGCAGTTCCTCATTCTGCCTACCGCAGTATATCACAAAAAGAAATTACAGGGATTTCATGAAGCTGTACCGAATCTTCTGCAACTTGCCTTACAGATAACTGGCGACACAATGTGCAGATATGCCCAGAGGAGTTTATTTCCCACAAAATGCGTTAAAACTGCGTGGAATACTGACATGATTTCACTAATAACACTAAAGCAAGAAACGCATATGGGCAGATTCTGAGTAAATCTCTGCACATTGTTCTACACTGTTAGAGGGTAACTGATCCACAGTCGTCCTATACTGTAGCTGTAACGTGCTTTCAAGAAAGGTAACTCCACTACCACAAGTGCTGCTCGCTTGTCAGTCAGAGACGCACTATATTATCCCAGCATTTCTTGAGCAGACAAAATAACTCCACTGACCTCGAGTTGTATTGGTGGATTTACTTTCAGTTTCGTAAGCGAGCATTTACGTACAGTTACTAAGTGAACTACCATTTAGAAAAGCTTCACAGCTGGAGCTGTCAGCTGTGTACCACATTAAAGATCCTGTCTCAGGTGTAATATGTGACATTACGTATTCGACAACGTTTATTTCATCGTCTCCACTATCAATGGCTGCAATAATTTTCACAGCTTGGGAGTTACAAATGCGTCACCTCACCCTCAGCACTTCTAGCATCTGAAGAGGCCCAATGGCTTAAACTAACTCTTTCTGCAACAGAATTAGGTCACTTAAGTGTTATGGACCTTCAGATATTTCGTCTTAGTTCAAGATAGGCAGATTAGAAAATTATCAGCGCTTTTCATCAGACATATTGACACCTACGTTGCAAGATATGCTGTGGATGTATGGTAAGTGCCCCCATTCATTGCAGCAAACTCTACAAGCACCAGATATTCCCGAATGGAAGAGATATGTAGTCTACAAGTAACACAATTAAAGGTGAGAGAAGTGCACTAACTTTCTGCACATACAATAATTCACCACCAACTGACTACTACGCTGACAGACAACTTTACACTATGGAATCAACAACAGACAGCAGCAAGATACCGCATTTACCGATGCAAAGTATTTTCCACCGTTACTAAAAGGCTACTGACAAACATCATACAAATGAAGCAATTCTATGCTATTGTTTAATAGGAACGTATTTTACACAACCGTTCACCGAACAACTGCAAACTACTCTCTCAGTTTAGAGCAAATGAAGTCAGTATATAAATTCGGGCTCAGTGCAGCTATTTTATCTACTTACATGAGATAACTGTAGAGGATATGCAGTTGAGATACAGTCTGTATAAGGAAAAGCGAGCAGTACTCGTGTTGGTGAAAGATCCCTTTCCCGGAATAACGCGACAGCTGCCATACAGGATGACTATGGTCAGTTTGCCTCTAGCGGTGTAGAACATTGTATGGCATAATCTACTTACGTAATTCTCTGGCGTTAGTGTCATCAGTGAATTCATACCAGTATTCTTCACTAAAGCGTCAAAGGAACTGGTTTATGGATGCATATTCAAATGCAGAGATATGTAAACAGCCAGAATATGGCGCTGAGTTCTGCAAAGGTTATGTAAGACAACAAGTGTCTAGCGCAGTTGTTAGATTGGTTACTGCTGCTACAATGGCAGACTATCAAGGTTTAAATGAGTTTGAACGTGATGTCATAGTCGGCACACGAGCGATGGGACACAGCGTCTCCGAGGCAGAGATGGAGTGGGGATTTTTCCGTAGGACCATTTCACGAGTGTAAATGAATATCAGAAATCCGGTAAAACATCAAATCTCCGCTATTCCTACGTTTGGAAAAAGATCCTGCAAGAATGCGACCAACGATGACTGAAGAGAATCGTTCAACGTGATAGAAATGTAAGCCTTCCGCAAATTTCTGAAGATTTCAATGATGGGCTATCAACAAGTCAGCGTGCGAACCATTCAACAAAACATCCTAGATATGGGCTTTCGGAGCCGAATGCCCGTTCGTGTACCCTTGATGGCTGCATGACATAAAGCTTTACTCCTCACCTGGCCCCGTCAACACGGACATCGGACTGTTGATGACTGGAAAAATGTTGCCTTGTCGGACGAGTTTCGTTTCAAATTGTGTCGAGGGGATGGACGTGTACGGGTATGGAGACAACCTGACAAATCCATGCACCTATCTTGTCAGCAGGAGACTGTTCAAAATGGTGGAGGCTCTGTAATGGTGTGGACAGTGTAGAATGAAAATGATACGGGACTAATGATACATCTAGCCACGACTATGATAGGTGAAAGTGCCAAAGCATCCTGTTTGATCACCTGCATCCATTTATTCCCAGTGTACATTCCGACGGACTTGGGCAATTCCAGCAGGACGATGCGACACCCCACACGCCCAGAATTGCTACAGAGTGGCCCCAGGAACACTCTTCTGAATTTAAACACTTTCACTGGACAGCAGACTCTCCAGACCTGAACATTATTGAGTGTATCTAGGATGTCTTGCAACGTGTTATTCGGAAGAGATCTCCACCCCCTCGCATTCTTACAGATTTATGGACAGCCCTGCAGGATTCATGGTGTCATTTCCCTCCAGCACTACTTCAGACATTAGTCGAGTCCATGCCACGTCGTGTTGCGAAGCTCGCGGGGGCGCTACACGATATTAGGTAGGTGTACCAATTTCTTTCGCACCGCGCGGGATTAACCGAGCAGTCTCAGGCGCTGCAGTCATGGACTGTGCGACTGATCCCGGCGGAGGTTCGAGTCCTCCCTCGGGCATGGGTGTGTGTGTTTGTCCTTAGGATAATTTAAGTTAAGTAGTGTGTAAGCTTAGGGACTGATGACCTTAGCAGTTAAGTCCCACAAGATTTCACACGCAGATGAACATTTGAATTTCTTTCGCTCTTCAGTGCATGTAGTGTTAACGTAATTTGCGGGAAATAAACATGCCTGGGCGTGTCCCTACACTGCTTCGCAAGTGGTTTATTGGGAGAGTTGTGATAGAGTCGGTATAAATTCATGAAACACCCTTAGTTACATTTTCTGCGGTAGAGAGAATGAGGAATTACCCGCTAGCTCTTTCTTTGGCAGTCAAACAAATGAGAGGAAGGGTATGATCCAAATCTGCCGACTTGCTTTCCCTCACACGCCTACCCTCCAGATCCCCATCATTCCCATACGGCCTGTCATACCCCCAGAACACATATAATCCCTTAATAGGCTCTACTCCAGGTAGATATGGCACAGATATTTAACATTTGTTCTTGGCCGGCTCCTTTTAATAATAAAAATCAATTTTATACTTTACAAACTATTTTACGTAATCCGCAATTTTGTGCCCACGCAAACAGGTGTGGTATTATTCCTGCAGATTACATAATTCTATCTTCTTTTGTGGGGCTTGTAATATAGCGTAATTTTGTACTCACGAATCAATTTTGCGGTTTTCGAGCTTTTCAGGAAGTAAGTAAAAAAGTGACTTGCTCCCCAACTCCACACTCCCAGACTCTTACCTCACCGTTGAGCAGATTTAGTATACTGCTTATGACATTGCCTCCTACCACTGTGCGAACATTTGAGTTCCACGAATTCTTCTCCTAAATTTCCGTAGCTGACTGGACTACAAGGGACAATTTCTGGTTGCCGTCTGAGCATTAAGGCCACTAACGCCGGCCACCCAGCTGTGGCCGCCGAGTTAAGACGCACACTGGCTTTTCCTCCATGCCACTGGACCACGGAAGGTGTGGCCGTAGATCCAGTGCTGTTACACGCAGCCTCCACAATGCTTTGACACGGCGCTAGTCAGTTCCAGCACCCTCGCCACCAGCAGCTCAGCCAGAACTCTGTGTAAGTAAATTGCACTACAGCTCTATGATGATATAACACTAGTTAGTTCCGTTTGTCTCTTAGCCGGCGATATTTAAAGCCCTGGTAACGAACCTGAGAGTCTTGCAACTAGTAAAGAACAAATTTCACTAACAGTAGTAACATCTATATTGTATTTGTAGAGCTGCACTCCAAAAGAATCTTGTTTATAAAAAGATATTTTTATTTTGTTGCTGCTGTCATTCCCACGCATTTATTTGTAAGCTGGCTCATGTGCCATTAGAAATACTGTAATTATCCATTACCAAAGGTCGACCACCACACAGGCTTCTAAAGCAAAGCAACGATTTCATTAACAAAAATAAAAGCGTTTGAGATTTTTCGTTTACGTAAAAAAAAGAAAATAAATAAAAAAACTATTTTAAGAGATATTGAAAAATGGTCTGCATCACTCTACAAATAAACCAAACTTCAACAGTTGCACGCAGCATGGATTCATGTAAGAAGTTCGTGAAAACTGTTGACCAGACGTTAGTGATAATTATTAATTCTGAATCACAAACCACTAATTGTAGAAAACGTTGGTACTTGGTAAAATGTCCAGGAGTACACGACTGAAAATTATTCCATCCAGGAGAGCCTTCGTCACTGTGTCAGAGAACAGCTTATGCCTCGAGTCCCAAGGTGCAGGTGATCGGGTGAAAGGTGGGTAGACCGCGAGGGGTGCACCGCAGAGCCACAGGCAGCCAGCCGGCGGTATCCACCCCCCACCCCCCCCAACCCGTCCCTCGCGACACATCGACCGCTAGCCACCGCCGGTCGCAGCTCACACCTTCCCACCACGAGCCGAAGACCCGTTGCCTTACCTCAACCTGTGGCGGACTACCTTTCCCTGCTGCATGTTCCTCTTTTTCACACAGGGTGTATAAAAAATCTGTAAGAAGCTTTAGGGTTTTGTTCTTCACGTCACAACATTACATCAAGATCTCGTAACTGTCGTTACTGAGGTATAAACCGATTCATTATTCATGATGCAGAAGTAACTACCTTCCATAAAACCTTTAAAAATTTTCCCATAAATTTTCAGTTGTGAATGTATTCGTGCTCTTTTTAACATGCAACTTACCTCTCACGCCTGCAACCATCCATAACTGTAATTCGTTCACACACTCTAGTCCATCGCTGTAAGTCACATACCCATCCACTCCCAAGTGACCATTCTCACTCATTCATTCAGCCCAACTCATTGACTTTATCTCTAATGTCTCTATGTCACTCTCTACTACCTTCTTCTTTTATTGTCCTGCTGCTATTATCTCTTCACACTGTCAGTGCCTCTATCTTGCTATCTTATGCTGCTACCATCTCAATTATTCCTTTCCACTGGTGCTGTCTCTCCTCAGTGTTACTCTCTCTTTCTCGTCGTCTCTGTTATAGACTCCGCCATTCATTATCACTGGCTCTCGCCCACTTCCATTTTCTTCTTGTCTTTATTACTCTCCCACTAGCATTGTCTCCTTCACCCTTTTGCTGCCACTGTCAACTATATTCTACTTCCAACTTAGTCCCTCTCATTCTCTCAATCTGCCATTGTCTCCTTCGCTCTTTCTATACCAAAAACACTGTCTTCCATCTTCCACTTTCTGTTTATTTCCCACTGCCACAGTCTACTTCACTCTCAGCATAAAACAGCGTAAATATGTTTGCTTGCCAAAATTTTTTGGATAAATTTTAAAGATGCTGATGAAGGCTGAATTAGGTAGCTTTTAATTAAACATGAATATATTCCGTTTCCCTGCTAGAGCAGGGCATCTCATTCATACGAAAATATTTTTTCATAGTAACTATATGAAATTTAAGTGATGCAAAACTAATTTTACACCTCAGTCGAGATTTTACGTACACAAGTATTTTGTATGTGCATCATTGCAACAACATGGAGTTCCCCGAACCGATCTGATGATAACGGAGACATTTTACAGCATATGTCGTGGTGCTGCGTCATTATATGAACTACATTTTTGCCTCACACCCAATTTTACGAGACGGTTTGGCGTGAACAAGTAGAGTTGCTTGAATCTCTGTGTCTCGGAAAGAATATCTGTATTTCGTTAACGGGTGAAGATATCAACGAAATTTTCAAAGTTGTTTGAGATCGAAATCTTAGGAGTTTCGGTATCCATAAACAATCTTTTGGGCTATTTCTCGATCCCGGATAAAGACTTTTAAAAACGGTCGGACACTACTTCTAGATAGGTTAAGATTTTAGTCATTTTCTTTTTGTTAGATATTTAGATAACCGCCATTGACTGGGAAAAAATGATGAGAAACGTTATTTTCAGGTATTCTCAGGTACCTTTGATGTACTAAATGGTACCTTCTTAAAGCACAACTTAGGCCGCTTCTAATGCAAAAATAACCAACCTATTTCCTCCATTTATCTAAGATGGAGGACGTGTGTAATATTAAAAAATTGTGCCTGTACCTTTAGACAGTCACAGTAAGACGATCATTCTGCTGGTTGTACAAATGATGCCTAGTACAAAGGCTATCGGAAACAGTATCACCAACGGAGATCGAGATGCTCCGGACAAACCCAGATTTTATGCGCTGGGTTTTTGAACATTCTGATAGCACATGCTGTCGCATGCCTACTGATACAGTTACGAAATGCCTTTTACATTTACAAACACTTCGCGAAGAGACCACCTGCCTCGATGCATCCTCTGAGCCTTCACTCTATACTTTGCCGTTCGTTGTTGTGTGTTCCGTACTTGGTAAAATCCATTTTGGATACACTCCATGAGAAAATCTATTTCTGAGTGCGGGTGAACCCAATAAGCCGTGGATTTCAAATCTCACCAAAGGAGAAAATCCATTGAATCCAAATTTGGGGATCGGGCAGGCTATGCAATGGCTCACACTCAATCATCTACCTTCTCTGAAACTGGTTATCGAGAAACTGGCGAGCTATCGGTGTAAAGTGACGTGAAGTATTTATCGGGTGACATCAAGTAAATGACGGAACTCATTTCTCAGAAATTGTAGATAACTTGCTGAAAGTAATAGGAGCCACTCAGATGATCATGAAATATTCGACTCCACGCTTTGAGGCTGAAACTCTGTTGATGTCTGTCTTGTAGCTCTTCGTGAGGGTTCTCAGAAGCCTAGACATGGGCCACGATTATTGAAGAGCTCATCAGTGAATAATGTGTGTGTTAAGATCTGCAGAAACACAGCACATTGTCTTAACATGCTCTGGCTGAAAGTTACTCTTGGCAGAATGTATGCCTCATTTAGCCTTGAGCCCATTGAAGGTGATAAGTGTGGAGAAGATATTGATGCAGCGTATTCACGATCGTCTCCTTCTGTCACAGTTCTTTTTGCAGTAATTGGTGGGGCGTTTCATATGTGTTGTTCCATGCACAGTACGAAAAGGACGTTCTTGAGGCAACAGGTGTTTGTACATCACATGGTCTCTTACCGTCTGGAACCCTTATCTCAAACGGGCCCGTCTCTCGCACACGATAATGGCCTCGTACAAACGACCTTCTACAAAGTAACGGCCTCCCATGATAGCGTCCAGCACAAGGGGGTCGTGCAGCGTCCGCATTCCCACCTGATAAGCCCTAAATGTAGTGCACATACGTAATTTCAGACAGTGAATACGTCATTGTGACGCCCTGTTGTGGAAATTTAAAACAGAACAAGCGACAATCTTACAAAAGGAAACAAAAATACGACGATAAACTGTAAACTAAGAAAAGGAGTAAATGCGTATTTGAGGTAAAGTGCACAGGTAAAAGTCACTGAATACCTCCCATATGTAGTTTTTCCGGGCCCATGTTAATATGAATTTTTATAATGTTTTTATGTCAAGAGTAGATCCCTAAAATTTGTGAAACATGTTATCACACCTCGGCCCATGCGAGGTCTCGCTGATTTTTCCGTTATTTATGCTAATGAACATCAGGCTACCACTGACAGGTCGAAGACCATTTCTATAAAATTCTACACTGTTGTGGACAGGGTCATATTGTAGAATGTACCCATAATTTGGCCAGAATGACATTTGGTTTCATCAAGGTGAGCAATAACACTACCACGGCTATGGAACTTTTATCTCTTGCAAAGCTGTCTAATTTTCGCATTTTTCATATTTAGAGAAAGATGTCGACAGTGTTCACTGGAATATACTGTTGGAAACACTGAAGGTGTAAGGTAGGGAGAAGTTATCTACAACTTGCACGGAAGCCACATGCCAATTGTAAGAGTCGAAAGACGTGAAAGCCAAACAGTAATTGAGAGGGTAACAGGAAATGTTATTTTATACATTGAACGTGCGGTAAAGGAAAGCAAGGAGAAATCGTAAGTACAATCGTACTAACGTCAGATACAGCAAAGCTCTACTTATGTCAGAAAGTTCTTGTAAATTCACTTGAATGGAATGGTTTGTCTGTTGAAGAGAGGTTATCCGATGAACATCAACAAAAGTAAAGTAATGGAATATAGTCGAAATAAATCAAAAGAAGAAAAATGTCTTAACATCTAATGTAAATTTATTAGGAAACATTTCCTGAAGGCACTTGTATGAAGTGCAGTCTTGTATGAAAGTGAGACGTGAGTGACAAACAATTAACACGAAAAGAGAAGAAAAGCTTTTGAAAACTGGTGATACAGAAAAGTGCTGAAAATTAGATGGGCAGATCGAATAACTAGTAAAGAGGTACTAAACCGTATTCGTAAGGTAAAAAGCCACAATTTAATGATGAAAATGCTTCATATGACACAACCTGAGGCAATGGAATGAATTGAGCTGGGTAAAATTTGCAGAGGTAGAGAAAGGCTCAGTAAACAGTTTCAAATGTGGGTTGCTGTAGTGATGCAGAAATGAAGAGGCTTTGACAGAACACAGAAACTTCCACAGCTGCATCAAACCAGTCTTCGGAATGAAGACCTCAACAACAACAGCAGTAACGTCATTCCTCCTATTGCCCTTATAAGTGCTTAAAGGAGCGTAGAAATTCATCATATAATTGGATGTCGGAAGTGGAGGGAGCGGTAATTTAATTAATTAATTATTTTAAGGTATTATTTTAATGAGCTACGTTAGCTAATCAGGAGAAAGCTGCCTTTGTGACATGGTGCTGCTTCTGCGGAATCCTGTAGCTGTTAAACGGAAAAGATTACTGCAGAGCTCGAAAGGGTACTCTCGTGAGGGCGTTCATGTTATATGCTACTAGCCTTTTCCCCCCTTAATCGCACATGTAAGTTTTCGACAGATACGTTGTACACATTTCTTGCCTCTACTTTCTGTTTACAATGTTTCCTCCCCTCTATATCCACCTTCTCCAACCCACCTCTTCGTATCCATCGTCTACTGGTCGCTTGCACCATCTGTCCCCTCTTCTATCTCTCAACCTGTACTTAGCTGGGCCTGTCCTCAAAAGAGATCGATGAAGAAGGCCAATACTCACCCATCCAAAACGCTTGTTGTGCATGGTAGCCTACATGTCAGGGATTTGAGAACTGCTTTTTATGCCTGTATCTCTGCTGCTGTTAGGCTGTAGCAATCCCTGAAGGGGTCATTCAGTACGTAAACGGAGATGATATTCATGAAGGATTGGAATGCATAGTAGGAGCGGTTGGGGAGCTCAGTAGAAGAAAAGTTTTCTGGAGAATATGGGCTTGGTTGTAGGAACGAGAGAGAATAAAGACTAGTTGAGTCATGTCACAAATATGAGTTAGTAATAGTGAGTATCCTGCTCAAGAATCACATGAGGAGGTCGTAAACTTGGAAAAGACCAAGAGATACGAGAAGTTTGAGATACGTCAGGGAGGATCAGTGCGCAGCGAAGCGGCATGTGGAAGTAGTAAGGAATGGGGAGACACTCTTAAATTTCTTTGAGGCTATAGATACTGCGATAATGGATGCCTCAGTCGGCAGTTCAGTTGAAGAGCATATCTCTGAAAGCGCATTCAAAGCAGTTGGAAGAAAAACAGTAGTACGAGAAGGGTTATTGCAAGGAATCAAATGGTTCAAATGGCTTAAGCACTATGGGAATTAACATCTGAGGTCATCAGTCCCCTAGACTTAGGACTACTTAAACCTAACTAACCTAAGGACGTCACACACATCCATGCCGAGGCAGGATTCGAACCTGCCACCGTAGCAGCAACGCCGTTCCGGACTGAAACGCCTAGAATAACTCGGCCACAGCGGCCGGCCCGCATGGAGTCCACGGATAGCAGAAGAAAGAAGGATGCCCAATTAGGTCCGGGAAATTCAGGAGTACAGCAATATAAGTCACTTAGGAATAAAATAAATAGGAAGTGCAGGGAAGCTGACGCAAAATTGCTGCATGAAAAACGTTAAAAAATCGAAAAGGAAATGACTGTCGAAAGGACGGACTCGGCATACAGAAAAGTCAAAGCAGCCTTCTATAGACTTAAAAGGAATGGCGACGGCATTAACAGTACAATGAGGATTCCTAGCTTAAATGCAGAGCAGAGTGCGGATGTGTGGAGAGGATACACTGAAGGCCTCTACGAGGGGGAAGACTTGTCTGATAACTTGACAGAAGAAGAACAGGAGTCGATATAGAAGAGATGGAATTTAAAGGAGCTTTGAACGACTTAATATCAAATAAGGCAGACGGGAAGGTAATTTCTAAGATCATTGAAGGAAGTGACAACTAAACGACTATTCCACACAATTCTGAATACCACAAGAGTTGCCAAGTCCTAGAATTATTGCACAGTCAACTTAACAGTTCAACGTTGATGACAAGAGTAATATACAGAAGAATAGAAAAGAAAATTAGGGATGACGTAGCTGACAGTCAGTATTTAGGAAAGGTTAAGGCACCAGACAGGATGTTCTGACATTACAGTTTATAACTGAAGCAAGACTAAAGAAAAATCCAGACACATTCATACGATACGTCGACTTGCAAAAAAGTGTTCGACAGTGTAAAATGGTGTAATATGTTCGCAGTTCTGAGAGACACAGGGAAGGTATAGCAAAAGACTGGTAGTATACAATATGACAAGTACAAAAAGAGAAATATAACACTAGAAAACTAGGCTAAAGTGCTCGGATGAAAGGAGTGTAAGGCAGGAGTGTAGT
Source organism: Schistocerca nitens (assembly GCF_023898315.1). Lineage (NCBI taxonomy): Eukaryota > Metazoa > Arthropoda > Insecta > Orthoptera > Acrididae > Schistocerca > Schistocerca nitens. The sequence goes on along the minus strand of NC_064617.1, from coordinate 438,933,501 downwards.
CTTCGGCTCCTACTGTTCAACCTGCACGTCGAAGAAGCAATGGGGGAAATAAAAGAAATGTTCAAGAGTGGGTTAAAATTGAAGGTGAAACGGTATCAGTGATAAGATTCTATGATGACATCGCTATTCTCAGTGAAAATGAAGTAGACGTAGAGGATCTGTTGACTGGAATGAGAAGTCTGAGTACTGAGTATGTCACACAACACCCAGTCATCACGAGGCAGAGAAAGGACAGGATGTTACGACATCTCGTAAGACAACAGGGAGTAACTTCCATATTACTGGAGTGAGCTGAAATGAAACTGTACAGGAAAGCGGAGATTGGAATATATCCAGCAAATAAGTAAGGGCGTATGTTGCAATTACAACTATGAGATGAGAAATTTGGCACAGGAGATGAATTCGTGGCGGGCCGTATCAAACCAGTCAGAAGACTTACCTCTCAAAAACAAAAAAATCCGTCTAGTACCACATCTTAAGACGAGAGGACGAACCGTTGCTGTTTAATCACTTCTTCGACGCCGATAAAGCACTTTGTCCTAGACGCGGCGCAGTTTATTAAGTGAATGCGCAATGCACGTGTCATTAAATGAGAGGTATTTCACACTTGTAACACAAAAAATTCAGTTACTCGAAATGCATACTCCATTGTCATCCTGTTTGGTCGTAATACGTCCTGTTTTATTCAAAATTAATAGCACGAGTCTGTGGAATTTTGAATTTGCGGAATTCTTACTGAAAGTACAAACGTACTGAAAGTACAAACGTCAACTAGACGATATTAATATATGTGTTTAAAAAGAGGCCTTACCATATATATCATGCTTAATTATTGCTAGAATTTTCATTTTATTGGTTTTTAGTGGCATTTACGACATGTTACCGATAGCCCTGAAACGTGGTGGTTGTTTTCTGTAGAACGCGCAGGTATTAAACAAAAGGGCACTTATAAGCATTAATAAAGAATTTACAAGAGGGTCAGTTCCGTATGGTGCCACTGGCAGAGGATAACACGGCAGCAGGCCGATGCCGACTGACCTGTCTAGGCCAGAAGGTGGCGGGGAGGAGCTAATGATGAGTGACAAATATAAAAGTTAATTTCTTGTGCTTTGTATTTTTTAAAAGTTTTGAACTTCCGCTCGCAGTTAAAATAATTGATTGTTAATGGAATTATACACTCAAGCACCAAAGAAACTGGTGTAAGCATGCATATTCAGTTACATATGTAAAAAGGCAGAATACGGCGCTGCGACCGGCAACGCCTACGTAAGACAATAAGTGTCTGGTGCAGTTGTTGGATCGGTTACTGCTGCTACAATCGCAGGTTGTCAAGACTTAAGGAAGTTTGAATGTGGTGTTACAGTCGGCGAATGAGCGATGGCACACAGCATCTCCGACGTAGCGATGAACTGGGGATTTTCCCGTACGACCAATTCACGAGTATGTAGCGATGAACTGGGGATTTTCCCGTACGACCAATTCACGAGTGTTCCGCAAATATCAGGAATCCAGTAAAACATCGAATCTCAGACATCGCTACGGCCGGACAAAGATCCTGCAAGAACGGGACCAAGTACGACTGAAGAGAATCGTTGAACGTGACAGAAGTGCAATCATTCTGGAAATTGCTGCAGATTTCAGGGCTGGGCCATCAACAACTGGCAGAGTGCGAACCATTGATCGAAACATCATCGATATGGGCTTCCGGAGCCGAAGACCCACTCGTGTACCCTTGATGACTGCATGACAGAAAGCCTTACGCCCGCCTGGGCCCGTCAACACCGAAATTGCACTGTTTGTGACTGGAAACATGTTGGCTGCTCGGACGAGTCTCGTTTAAAATTGTATCGAGCGGAAGGACTTGTACAGGTAAAGAAGTAACCTCATGAATTCATGACCATGCATGTCAGTAGGGGAGGCTCTGTGATGGTGTGGGGCGTATGCAGTTGGAGTCATATGGGGCCCTTGATACGTCTAGATACGACTCTGACAGATGACATGTACGTAGGCATCCTGTCCGATCACCTGCATCCATTCATGTCCATTGTGCATTCAGACAGGCTTGGGGAATTCCAGCAGGACAATGTGACACCCCACATGTCCAGAAGAGAGTGACTCCAGGAACACTCTCCTGAGTTTAAACACTTTCGCTGACCACCAAACTCCCCAGTCATGAATGTTATTGAGCATATCAGGGATCCTTTGCAACATGCTGTTCAGTAGACTCTTACGCATTTATGGACAGCCCTGCAGGGTTCATGGTGTCAGTTCCCTGCAGCACTACTTCAGACATTAGTCGAATCCGTGACAAGTCATGTTGTGGTACTTCTGCGCGCTTGCGGGATCCCGACACGATATTAGGCAGGTGTACCAGTTTCTTTGGCTCCTCGCTGTAAATCGGAATTGACGCTTTGCCTCTTTTTGCAAACTGAGATTAGTACACCTGTTACATAGGATCTTTGGGCATGGCGATAACTTGGGGTGATGAACATCACAAATGTATCTCTCTTTGACGAAATTACGCTGACATTAATATTACATTAAAAATTTTTTGAACTCGATGTAACACATTCGTATCCACAGTAACCCCATTGGCGTTCTGGGTAAAAGGACGCATTGAAAATCCTAAATCAGGCTGACTCGAGTGGGGATTTGATCATCAAGCTTTCGTCCGTAGCCTCTTCACTACTACTCCAGCTGACTCCACAGTAACTAAGAAGATCTGTATTAAATCGTGCAAACGTTTACGTTATGGTAGTCAGGGACGATAAGACAACATTCAGTCCCCACTTCGCACAAGCAGTGCCTGCCTCACTGTTTAAATGAAAGCTTATTAAAGAGCCAAACATTGTAAATATTGTGAATTTATACACGTTTACCTCGGATACCCGTGAACTTATGTAGCATTTCATGCTATGTCCGTTTACTCCTTAAAACGCACTGTATCGGAAGAAGGAACACGACTCTTTGCGAATATGACAGAAAAACTATACCGTGTGCAGAAAGATGGTAACTGCCTTCCTTAGACGGTGTTTGACCTGCGAGGTGCAGCTAAGGATTGTCGCCTTCGGGGAGGATGTAACATGGGCGTTAGTAGCAGCAATGGCATCTCGCAGGCAGCGGCGGCGCGGCGGTATTAGGAGGGAACACGCCCCTGGTGTAGGCCTTTACGAGGCGCGTTACGACTCTAGCGGGCCCGGAGGCGGCGCGAGAGTAAATACCGCCAGCAGGCGCCGCGCCATGGCACCGCGCAGGCTTCACGCCTCGCCCGCACACCTCCGCCGTGTGGCGGGCGGTCGCCGCAGTCCCAGACAGTTGCCATAGCCCTGGCTCTGTAATAGCCTCCTCCAGAAAGCTAGCTCTCTCTCTCTCTATCTATCTATCTCTGTGTGTGTGTGGGGGGGGAGGGGGGTAATGGGAGGGAGAGGAAAGGAGATGGCCATGGGACGGAAACTCCGTACTGCTATCGCAGGATGGTAACGAAGCTGACAGCCCAATGTCTTCAGTCACACATCACATTTTCATTCCAAATAGGGCAGCAGCATAATACCTACTGCACTAACGAATTTGAATCTGAAGATTGGTTCGATGCAGCCCTCCACTCTAATCCATCCTGCACACATATTGTTATCACCGCGTAAATAGTGCAACCTACATTTCATCTACATCTACATGCTTACTCTGCAGTTCACGCTTAAGTGCCTGGCGGGGTATTCATAGAAACACCATCACACTGTTTCCCTACCGTTTCACTCTCCGAGCTCTGGTTCCTCTTGTTTTATTACCATGTTCATTTCTTCATATGCGGGCCTCAATAAACTATTCTCGCATGTAGGAGAGAAAGTTGATGATTGAAATTTCATGAAAAGATACCGCCTCAATGAAAACCTTAACGATTATCATCCCTGCTTACTTATAATATCAGTGGCGTTCTCTCTCCTATTTGGTGATAATACGAAAGGATCTGCCGTTCTTTGAACATTTTCGAGGTCCTCCTTCAATACTAACAGGTAAAAATCGCAACCTGTACAGCAATATTCTATCAGACCTGTTGCATCTTGGAAGAGTTCTGGCAATAAAACGCAGTCTTAGATTTGCTTTACTCACAACATTACCCACGTGGTCGTTCAAATTTAAGTTGTTCTTAATCGTCATTCCTAAGTATTTAGTTGCATGACAGCATTCAATTTTTTGTGATTTATCAAGTAACCGAAATGTAACGGATTCTTTTTAGTTCTCACGTGGATGACCTAACACTTCTTTTTATTCAGAGTCAACTGGCAGTTTTCGGACCATACAGATATCTTGTCCGAGCTATTTTGCAATTGGCTTTGATCTTCTAATTACTTTACTAGACGTAAATGACGACTTCATTTGGAAACAATCAAAGAGCGCTGCTGAGGTTGCCTTCTAATCGATGATGTAGACAGGAACAGGAGAAGGCAGAGAACACATTTCCTTCGGATACGCAAGATATCACTTATGTTTCATTCAATGACTTTCCATCGACTACTTCTGTGATCTTTCTGACAGGAAATCACGAATCCATTCGCACAACTGAGATGATGCTTTGTAGGCAATCAATATGACTGGAAGCCGCTTTTTAGGAACGGTTTCAAACCTCTTCTGGAAATCTAGAAACATGGACTCAATTTGAGATCCGCACTCGATAGTAGTCATTACTCCGTGCGAATAAAGAGCTACTTGTATTTCACAACAACGATATTCATAGAATCAGTGCTGACTGTGTCAAATACCGTTTTCTTCGAGGTGATTCATAATGTTAGAAAACAGTACACGTTCCAAAATCCTACTGCAAATTGATGTCAGAGGTATGGGCCTGTAATTCACCGATATATTCCTATCTCTTTTCTTCAGTACTGCTGTGACCTGTGGAGCTTTGCAGTCTTCAGGTGCGGATCTTTCGTCGAGCGAGCGGTTGTATTTGACATGTGTCAAGCGATTGGGCCAGAGTATTCTAAAAGGAGCCTAACTGAGATAAAATCTGGACTGGAAAACTTGTTTTTAACAAGTAATTTAAGCTGCTTCCCAACACCAAGCATATCTACTTCTGACTTATGCGTATTGGCAGCTGTTCTTTATTCAAATTCTTCGGTATAGGAATTTCGGAAAACCATGTTTAGTAACTCCACTATACTGGCTCTGTCACCAGTAACTTTACCATTGGTATCATACTGTGAAAGTATTGATTGTGTCTTGCCGCTGGTGTACTTCACCTACGAACAGAACCTCTCTGGATTTTCTGCTAGATTTCGTGGCACACATTCGTTGTGGAAGCTATTACATCTCGCATTGAAATCAGTGCTAAGTTTTGAGCTTCATTAAAACATCTCAATTCTTGAAGATATTGTATTATTTTGATTTTGGCATGCCTTTTTCGTTCTGACCTGATCGATCCTTCGCCGTTCCTCTAAAAGTTTCGCTCCCTACACTTCCCTCCATTAGCGGATTAATGATTCCTTGATATTTCAGAATATGTCCTATCAACCTATTACTTCTTCCAGATAACTTGTGCTACAAGTTTCTTTCTCCCACAAATTGTATTCATTAACTTCATTTGCTAAAAAAGCTACTAAAAGGCTACGTCTGTAGCACAGCATTGTATGTAAGTCAATCATGAATTGTGGGAAAAACGGAAAAGAAGAGATGCGGCGCTATATAAGGGTGCTGAAAATTAGGTATGCTGATGATAAATGATAAGATTCTATACAGAATCCGTGAGGGCAGTACCATATGGAAAACATTGACGAGAAAGGACAAGATTATAGGACATGCGTTTTAAGACTTTGGGGAATAACCTGCTCGACACTTCGGAGAGCTGTGGAGGGTAAAAAGGACAAAGGGAGACAACTGGAATATACTGAACAAAATTAGCTGACGATGTTGGATGCAAGTGCTACTCTCAGATGGAGAGGTTTATGCATAATAGATATCTGTGATGGGGGACATCATATCACTCAGAAGGCTGATAACACGAAGGACTGGTTATCAGTTATTCGACCTACCCGTCTAGCCTTCATCACTGTTCTATAGCACCGTAATGCAAACGCTTTATTGTCCACGCTTCGCTTCCGTGCTAGGCTATACTCCAGACAAATAATTTTACAAAAGGACTTTGTACAATGTAAATTTTTCTTTTCCTTAAAAACTATTTTTTTTATTACTGCTAATTTCCATTTTACATCCACTGTACTTGTCATCACCACTTATTTTACTGCTCAAATAGCAATAGTCATCTACTTCTGTTAGTGACTGATTTCGTAGCCTAATTCCCTCTGTTTAATTCGACTATACTCCATTTTCATTGTTTTACATTTGATAATATTCAACTGTTCTTTCAATTGATTTGCATTCTCTATCAGAATTGTGATGACGTCAGCAAACCTGTTCGCGTGCCTCTGTGGTTAAAATATACAGTGCATGGCACAATGGAGCATTCCAAACCCGGTGCTGAAGCAAGTGTGGTGCACAACGGAACAATCGATGACGAGGGTGAACTACGGCTGAGGAGTTGTTTACAGACGAATAGATGTCCAATTGTTGAGCAACTGACCTTAAAACTTTTAATTTTTCTCTCTGAACTTTAATTCCTTTTCCAATTTTCGCCTTAGTTTTCTTCACAGATGAATCGTAGTATATAGAATAACTTCTAGGACAGGGTTTAATCCTGTCGCATTAAATTATGAAATATGCTTCTCTTTAATGCCCTGCGACATTTAGAGCTATTGCTGGTTTCTGTACAACTTGTAGATCACCTATTGGTCCCATTACTTTACACTTAATACTTTCACAATTTCTAATAGTGTAGTCCAGTCAACATCGTCAAACAGCTTCTTTAAATATTATCATTGGAGATAAGAGTGCACTAAACTTAATCACGGTGAAGGCGCAACTTACGTCCATTCTACCTCGAACATTTGGAGATAGTTTACGAGTTTCTGAGCGGAGATTTACAATTCCTAAAATAACAATTAAATTTACGTCTGTAGAATGCTCGGAAGAATAATTTAGTCGCCGTTTTGCTCTTAACAGGGTATCGGATCAAAATCAAGCGCCCTTACCCCTAATAATGTTTGAATTACACCATAATCTTTCAGAAATAGACTCTCACTTTATTTGTAGAGCCCAAACACGCTGCTACACAATTCTTCATGTATAAAGACCTCTAGAGGTTCTGTTAGAGGCAGGAAAAAATCTCTTAGGATAAGTTTTAGTTCGAATCTGGAAGCTTAAATATTGTTTCTTGATACTCACCGACACACACAAAGTATCTCTTGGAATATCTGTGTTGAATTTTCTGTGTTCAGTGTTTCGTCCTCGTGGGTTGTGAAGTAACTTGTGTTACTACTATGGAAAATTTTCATTGACTGTCGCATCATATAATAAGAGATTTTCTTGATGAAGACGTATTTTGCATAGAAGGCTACATTTCATTCTGTATGTAAAGCAGCACATTGTACGTGCCTTAGTGTTTTACTTTAAATGATCTCGCACTTCCCAAGTTAAGGTTTCATGCTGGTCTGCTGCCGAACTTGCAGTTGCAGGAATGCATTACACAACATTTGGATAAAATAAAACCACTAAATTATTTTTAAAAGATGAAAATCTTGGCACAAACTTTGTTTAATAAATATATTCCTTCAGCTATGATATTTCTTAATTCCTAGGTAGCAGAGTTTGTTTCTATCTCGTCTTAAGCTTCTTGCTATATTCGTTACCTCAACACAAAAGTAAAAAATGTAAACTAAGAAATTTCTTCATGGACTGCAGTAGGATTGAAGCTTGCAGTCATGCCTGACAACGAAGAACAGTTTTTACGTTACACAATTTAAAGAATTGTAAAGATCAGAAGTTTATCACTCTGCAAATTGTTTAGTCATAAATTAAAAAGTTTTCCTACTGTCAGCTGGAAGTTTGTATGAGTTATAAATACCACGAGGTTCCGAAAATTTCAATTCGGAGTAACTACGACGCTAATACAGGCAGAGGAATCGTTATCTCATTATAAAGTGCATAAATGAATTGACAGAATCCTAGAAGCCCCACCTGCAAAAGCTACAGCAGAATAACTGAGTATCGGGATTATGTGTCCATTGCAAAATGTTGGATGGCTTATCTAATTCGAAAGAACGTAACATGCTAGCACAGCTTGCTTGTCAGAATACTAATAGCGGACTCACAACGTACGGGGAATTTACAGTATTAACCATTGTGTTTGCTGACGTTATTAATTACTACGATTCAAGTTCTATCAGATATTATCTTTCAAACCTCGTTTATCAGTACGCTGCAGCAACTGTAACTAACGTTTTATGTAGAAATAATTTAAAATTTTTGTAATATAAGGTGTATTTTACTGGAAACAGCGTACGCATTTGCAGTATACAGCATAGCGGAGCGACACTGTTTGCTAGTATCGGATAACATGAACGCTCAGTGTCAAGTTTTGTTGCAATGATTTGTCATACTGAGCGTTTTGAAACTAATTAATTCGTTTGATTCTTGTTTATGTCATAAGAAAAACCGTATTAAAACTTTTATTTTAACGTATTGTGTGTAATACAGTTCATCAGAAGCAATAACGCTGCATCCTTTAATGGGCGGACACAATTTTGTTCACAAAATACATTGCAGCTGTAGCATAGAGCAAATATTTGAGAAGACTAAGTATTTATACCACGTACGCCCGCTGATAAAGATAATTCATAAGGTGAAGTAGAGAGTGAAAAGATAGTATAAATGAAAGTAAACAGTAGCTGCAGTCATAGAATTATATCACACGACATGCTGTGTTACACTGTTACTTTCACTGAATATGTCACTGTTCACTCGAAAATAAATTTGTAAGCTTCAGTTTGCAGGAGAAGTTTTTGGCTTGATTTGTTAGACCGAAGTTAATCCAGCACATCATGAAGAAACCATTAAATATTTTTCACTCTAGTACTCAATAATCGCCGTGGTGGTCGAGTGGTTCTAGGCGTTTCAGTCCAGAACTACGTGACTGCTACTGTCGCAGGTTCCAATCCTGCCTCGGGCACGGATGTTCATAGGTTAGTTAGCCTTAATTAGTTCTAAGTTCTAGGGGACTAATAACCTCAGATGTTAATTCCCGTAGTCCTCAGAGCCATCTGAACCATTTGAACTCGATAATTCGTAGATTATGTTACAACATGTAGTATTTGAGCCTACTGCTGGTATTTCATCTAACAAATAAATTTTAAAAGGAATCCTCATCACTGTACTTCTGTTTTCATTGCTTGAGTTAGTCAAACAAATGTGCATTTGAAGTCTGTGTACAAAATTAATTTAGAATGTGTTGTGAGGGGTCCACTTGTACGTGAAGCCCGATTTTGTAATATAATTCATGAAAAATGACGTGAAGCGATTGTCATATGTAGAAGAAATTGTATTTTTGACACCACTGAACCAAAGATGTTGCCTGAGTGGCAGAATCGATTGTAAATATGGGTGCGCGGAGCGCAGTAGCAGTTGCCGTTGCACTCTGTTATAGGTAAGATGGAAGACTTAAAGCTAGTGGCTAGCTGTGAGAATATAGTCGTTGGTCTACGGACGAAACGTAATAGAATTTTTATAAAATGGAATGATGAATGATACATTAACTGAAAGGTACAGAAACTGGAACAAATTTGAAAGGTAGTGAAATTTTGTGTATTTAGTTTTAGGAACGCAGCAACGCAATTTGTGGATTTCGCTTAATTTTAAAGTACTGACCCTTGAATGTAGGAACCAAGTATTTTCCATCAGTTTTAATGTATAGGTCGATTACGTATACCCGATTGGTAATATTTTCTGTGTTATGTATTCCTGTTACAGAGAAATTAAATTTTGAAATTTATTTTGTCAAATGATGTCAGACTTTTTCTCATGTAACAATCAAAGTGGTTTTTAATTACGTCAGTAAGTGAGAATTGCAGAACAGTCGAGAAGTTCACTGAATTTGAAGTTAATGTAAAATGTTTCGTATCAGATTTTGCGAAGGTGAAACCCTACAATTTTCAAACTGGAGCATTCGATCTTAGCATATCCTCTTATCAGTACCTCATCCTCTTCCGTATCGTATTTATGTGAATCCAATGAATATATTTTTTAAAAGAAATGATTTTCCAAACAGAATCAGAAAAATATTAATGTACCAGAATCAGAAAAGTATTAATGTTGTAACAGCTTCAATGTGAGCAGCATTGCACAGCGCTAAGCCAATATCATTTATTTTCACTAACAATTGCAAGGTTATTCATTTATCATTCAGTCTACTGATATTATTTTTATGAAGCTATTTAACGACCAGACCAAGACTGAATACACTCCTGGAAATTGAAATAAGAACACCGTGAATTCATTGTCCCAGGAAGGGGAAACTTTATTGACACATTCCTGGGGTCAGATACATCACATGATCACACTGACAGAACCACAGGCACATAGACACAGGCAACAGAGCATGCACAATGTCGGCACTAGTACAGTGTATATCCACCTTTCGCAGCAATGCAGGCTGCTATTCTCCCATGGAGACGATCGTAGAGATGCTGGATGTAGTCCTGTGGAACGGCTTGCCATGCCATTTCCACCTGGCGCCTCAGTTGTACCAGCGTTCGTGCTGGACGTGCAGACCGCGTGAGACGACGCTTCATCCAGTCCCAAACATGCTCAATGGGGGACAGATCCGGAGATCTTGCTGGCCAGGGTAGTTGACTTACACCTTCTAGAGCACGTTGGGTGGCACGGGATACATGCGGACGTGCATTGTCCTGTTGGAACAGCAAGTTCCCTTGCCGGTCTAGGAATGGTAGAACGATGGGTTCGATGACGGTTTGGATGTACCGTGCACTATTCAGTGTCCCCTCGACGATCACCAGTGGTGTACGGCCAGTGTAGGAGATCGCTCCCCACACCATGATGCCGGGTGTTGGCCCTGTGTGCCTCGGTCGTATGCAGTCCTGATTGTGGCGCTCACCTGCACGGCGCCAAACACGCATACGACCATCATTGGCACCAAGGCAGAAGCGACTCTCATCGCTGAAGACGACACGTCTCCATTCGTCCCTCCATTCACGCCTGTCGCGACACCACTGGAGGCGGGCTGCACGATGTTGGGGCGTGAGCGGAAGACGGCCTAACGGTGTGCGGGACCGTAGCCCAGCTTCATGGAGACGGTTGCGAATGGTCCTCGCCGATACCCCAGGAGCAACAGTGTCCCTAATTTGCTGGGAAGTGGCGGTGCGGTCCCCTACGGCACTGCGTAGGATCCTACGATCTTGGCGTGCATCCGTGCGTCGCTGCGGTCCGGTCCCAGGTCGACGGGCACGTGCACCTCCCGCTGACCACTGGCGACAACATCGATGTACTGTGGAGACCTCACGCCCCACGTGTTGAGCAATTCGGCGGTACGTCCACCCGGCCTCCCGCATGCCCACTATACGCCCTCGCTCAAAGTCCGTCAACTGCACATACGGTTCACGTCCACGCTGTCGCGGCATGCTACCAGTGTTAAAGACTGCGATGGAGCTCCGTATGCCACGGCAAACTGGCTGACACTGACGGCGGCGATGCACAAATGCTGCGCAGCTAGCGCCATTCGACGGCCAACACCGCGGTTCCTGGTGTGTCCGCTGTGCCGTGCGTGTGATCATTGCTTGTACAGCCCTCTCGCAGTGTCCGGAGCAAGTATGGTGGGTCTGACACACCGGTGTCAATGTGTTCTTTTTTCCATTTCCAGGAGTGTATTTTCTATGCCTACTGTGGAGAGAACGGAATAACAATATTACATCTGTTGCGATTAAGAGCTAAGTAAAATTTATTTCATTGTTTATTTTCACAGGGTAATTTGTCATTTTTTTTGTACAGGTCCATAGAAATCGGTACTCACGAGACTAGGTAAATTTCAGAGGGATTGATTTCATTATCAAAATTACGTATTGGTTTTGCAGATTAAGTCATTTGCTCAAAAACACATCAGTCAATTTGCATGACAGAAACAATACGCATTACAAATTTTAAAAGAACGTTACAGAGTATGTAATTACGTGTTATAGATTGATATATGGAACAGGTTATTGTAGCACTGTCGGATGAATCAAAATAAAAGTCCTTACATTTGGATTGGCGATTCACAGAGCCAAGTTGTTACGTAACACATGTGAAACCGCAGATGTCCACAGTGCTTCAGTTTACGAAGATTCACTCTGTGATAGACGTAGCGTGGTCTCCCTGAATTATCTGCAGACGTTACAGAAATCTAATTTAAATTTTTCCGCTAACCGATTGTATGTTAATAGCACGTATTTTTATGAAAAATTTAAACCAAACACTTCGTACAATCTGGAAGAATACATTAAAGTTAATTTAATTTGGAATGATTAGCAAAGAAAAATGCTATTAAATATAAAGCCGCTGGAAGATTAGTGAGCGGTTATTACGAATTTTCACCGGCTATCAACGAGGAGCAGCTGACTGTTGATTCCAGCTGCTGGGAAGCAGTGAACACCAAGCGTCATACTTGTTACCTGCTGCCTAGATGTGTCACACAACACATTAACTGATGTAACAGCTGCTTCTGCATTTACATTTACGTACGTAGTGATTTTACAGAAATTTTAGACTTTACTTTTTCATGGCGAATCTGCCAGCAATGCATAGAACCCCATTTAAAAGAACTGTTAAAAGTGCCCTACGCGGAAAACTATTTCACGGTAAGCGATACGAGGGCTCTGAGAACGTCCTCGTTCACGAGAAAACCAGAATTCTAGAAAGTGAGGGCTAGCACGTGTCAGTGTAGACCCCTGCAGGCAGGTGAGTGCTCGCTCAGTCGTTGTTGTAGTGGACTGTTAAGGCAGCCAGTCCACAGTGAAGTAGCCGAAAGGGCACGCGTCAACTCACGCCGTCTGGCGTTAAGTCTGGAACAGGATTCGTAATGAATGTGATAAAGAAAAGAACGTAGCTACTAGAACACTTAACTTTTATATTGTCCTTTGGTGTACAGCATTCTGGATGATACAAGTGAGACTCTATCTTGAGGTACATGCAACGTTACAAATGGTTAATGGCGCCTTGCTAGGTCGTAGCCATTATCTTAGCTGAAGGCTATTCTGTCTCTCGGCAAATGAGAGAAAGGCTTCCTCAGTGTAGTCGCTAGCAACGTCGTCGTACAACTGGGGCGAGTGCTAGTCCGTCTCTCGAGACCTGCCTTGTGGTGGCGCTCGGTCTGCGATCCTGACAGTGGCGACACGCGGGTCCGACATGTACTAATGGACCGCGGCCGATTTAAGCTACCACCTAGCAAGTGTGGTGTCTGGCAGTGACACCACAGTTGTAATATGAAAAACGAGTGTGCTGTAGGCACATCGTCCATGCCGACGTCCTCTACGACAGCAGCAACACGAAGGTGAGTTCCCAGGCAACATCTTCGTGACCGTTTTCATGTGTTTGCTCCGTTGTTGTTTATACAGAAGAGTGTACTACCATTCTGGCCGGTAAAATTGAAACTTCATGACGTAAATTTACCAGTTGTACGTATGTACTACAGCAGTAAGAATACATTATTGTATTGTTATCTGACCTTGGGGGTGTACGTCTTGCGTAATACGGTACACAGAGCAGTCACAAAGATTTTTGGCGATATTTCTTCTTCATTAGACCGAATATGATAAACGAGGATTACTGTTACAATGTTACTTCTTATCCTTGGGTACTACCATTGTCAAACCACTGCAGTCTCCACTGGAATTCGGTGATGTGTTGAAGTCTGTGAATTGTGTGTCTAAATCACGAAATTTTATATCAAGACCTTTCTGGGTTTATTTGTTTTTTAAATACAGCTACTGTACATTTATTATTTCAGCCACAATGGCAGAGAAATAAGGCAAGCGGTAACATTTATTAGAATGTCCAATAACATCACTAGATGAATTTTTTGCAATAAGTGGCTACGTATGTACAACGCCGATTGTAACAGAAGAAGAAGTTTTGAAGATATTGAAAAGCTAAAAATACTGCGCCGATGTAGACAACAATGAAGAGTTTGAGAATGAAATGAAGAATTAATTTACTGTGCCCACAACATCAGAAAAGTAGAACGTACTTGTTTTCAAAAGGTTAATTAATGTTCTATTGAATACATTAATAGATCCATGACGAATATAAATTATCTTGTCGGAAAGTTAATGCTGGAAAATGCTACAATAATGGATTTTTAAAATAAATAAATTTCAACGAGCAGTGCCACCGTCAGGTGGCTTGCGGAGTATGGATGTAGATGTTGATGTAAATTTTAGCAGTAAACAGAATTATTGGAATGTAATAAAGTTTGAAGACATCGAAAACTGGTTTTTCGCAGGCATCATGTAGCATACCTTTAACACGAGAAAACGATTTTCGCCCTCTGTAGGAATAGTCTCCGGAGGACGCAGCAAATAATTCACACGGGAACGTCCATCAGTCACCTGCAGGATGTAAATACGTGGCCTGGCTGGCGGATCCAAGTTCCTATCTCGCCTTTGATGTGTTCGTTACGCTGATTCACGAGTACCTCACTGTCGTCGACCTGTTCATAGATTGGAACAATTGACTTATTTCCACATGCTGTGTGTTTTTTGGAAGTGATTTTTCTAGTTGCTTTTAGGTTACAACACGATAAAGCGTATCGACGCAGAGTTTGTGGTCTTTCTCATTCCAGATTGTAAGAAGTGTCAAACGAATTTAGAGACCTTGTTCTTATGAAAGCTCGTTGAGTAATGTGCAAACCCCATAGCTTGGACACTGTAAAAAAATCGCCCCCCCCCCACACACACACACAACGGACATCTTGTAAAAGGACTGTAACAATCCAGTAAGACAGGTTCGCCAGAGAGTAAAGTGCTTTGTAAGGATACGGTCACAGTGGCCGCGAAGTCACTGGATTTCCCCTGCGACCGACAGCGTCCGAACACGGCCGACCTTCCCAAATCAGTGCGCGCTCACAATAAAGTCTACCACATCGCCCGAACGCACGGCTTTCCGATGACAATCGATGTATTTCAAATAAAGTTTGTTTTCTCTGGTCGAATCGATCTCACAAACGAAACATGGACTGTGAGAAACTGGTAAGTTAAGTTAAAGAAAGACGAAGTTTGTGGCATCCTGAGGATACGGTACGGTACGGTACACACATGTATTGGTAACTATTTCGCAGTGAATTGTTGACTATGTAGGTGTGGAATGTGTTTCACTACTTTGTTGCACCAAACATTTCACCGGCGCAGCGAATTTTCCGGCCTGCATACAGTGTATCATTTAAAGACTCCAGTATCCAACGAAAACTACCGTAATTAAGTAATCTGCTTGCAAATATTCATCAGACTCTTCTATCACAAGACGTTATATATACAGGGTGTAACTAAAATGTACTGCACAATTTGTAGGAGACATTCCTCACACTGAGACGAAGAAATTATGTTGTATGAACATGCGGTCTGGAAGCGCTTTGTTTCCATGCTACAACTCATTTTCTCCAACTCATTTATCATGGGAAGCACACAGTCGCCATGTATGGGCAGTCGTCAATCTTCACGCAACTGTTGAATCAAATCATCAACAATGATTTTCTGTCAATGTTTGGACAGGCATTGTTGGTGACTCTTCGTTAGTATCTCATTTTCTTCAACCCTGGCTCAACGGACAAAATTATCATATTTTTTATATGATGTTCTACGTGATCTACTAGCAGATGTCTCTTTAGCTGTGCGACAAAACTTGTACTTCATGCACGATGCAGAAGCTCTTCATTTTAAAGTTAATGTCCGTCGGCTTCTAAACAACAGATTCGGTGATAAAATTAACAGCAATAGCAGCCCTCGGTCGCAAAAAAGGAGACTTTTGACCCAGGTCTCAGCACTGCTATGAGTGCCTTGATCAGAAATAGAACTCTCAAGTTGACATGTCAGGTGTCAAACTAAAAATCAAGGGATGAAGCTTTAGTCACAAAATTGGTAAAAGAGGATACATAAAAGGCAAGCCACTGTGCACTGCTCACATGCGCCAAGATACAGTAGCACCAGTCTGATAGTGGCTTGTCTTTTACGTATTTTGTGAGTAAAGCTTTTTCGCTCAATTTTAGTTTAATAAGTGACATGCCAGTTTGAGGGCTCTATTTCTGATGAAGGCACTCATAGCAGTGCCGAAACCTGGGTCAAAAGACTCCTTTTTTGCGACCGAGGGCTGCTATTGCTGTTCAGTTTGATTTGTAAACGGTCGCTGACCACGCAGCCATGTTCAAAACTTTAAGATTCGATGACAAATGAATAGACAGAAGTGGACCAATGGCTGTCCGGATCTATTCCATGGTCTCTGGACCTGAATCCACTGGACATTTTTGTGGGGGCATATGAAAGCTCTTGTGTATGGCACCCCAGTAGAAGGTGATCAGAGTCTCCGTTCCCGTCTTATGGAGAGCTACGGAACCATAGGCGCTACATGGAGAATTCAGTGTTAAGGACGTTAATGATATATCATTTCTTACTAACGAGATTAGAAAGTTTTATTCCACATGACTGTATGCAACCGCAGAAGGTAAAGATGTCAGCTCAAATCCCCGCCCAAAACATACTTTTTGCGTGTCACATACTACCATTTCAGCAAATACCCTGCATCGGGTAAAATGATGAATTCCATGCTTTCCCATTCATGATTGTCCTGAGGAAACATTCGAACTTGACCCTTAATAGGCACAATCTTTAGCGTATGTGTCCGACACATAGGATTTAGAGGGCTAATTCTTACACATGGAGGAAAAGGTATACAACACTATTGCTATAACTTCACTTATTTCTACGTCTACATATGCACCTACAAATGTGTCACCGTAGGGCGCTTAGTGAAGAGTGTATTGCACCACGAATAGTCATTGCCTTCTTTGCTCTACTTCCAAAAGGAAAGAGGGGAAAAAGACTTCCGTACGAGCTATGACTTACGTAGCCTTCATTATCCTAACTTGAGATTTTCTTGATAACTGTAGAATCGTTCTTCAGTGTGTCGCAAATGAAAGTTTCCTAAACATTCTCAATAGTGTTTCACGAAAAAAACGCCTTCTACGCGCCAGGGATTCCCGTTTGATTTCATGAAGCATGTCTGTTACACTGGTATGTTGGTCAAACTCACCGGCCATAAATCTAGCAGGACGCCTCTACATAGCTTCGATGACGTTCTTTGAACGCCAACACACTAGCATTGCTTAGGAATGGCTCCCAGAAAATTTCTGTACGCAGTGTCCTATACAGATGGGCTACATTTTTCCAGAATTGTCTCAATTAATCTGAGGCGACCATTCGCCATTTATACAACCGGCTTTACGTGTGATGTTCGTTCCTTCGAACATTCCCCAAAGAAGGAGGAGGAGATTAGTGTTTAACGTCCCGTCGACAACGAGGTCATTAGAGACGGAGCGCAAGCTCGGGAGAGGGAAGGATGGGGAAGGAAATCGGCCGTGCCCTTTCAAAGGAACCATCCCGGCATTTGCCTGAAGCGATTTAGGGAAATCACGGAAAACCTAAATCAGGATGGTCGGAGACGGGATTGAACCGTCGTCCTCCCGAATGCGAGTCCAGTGTGCTAGCCACTGCGCCACCTCGCTCGGTATTCCCCAAAGAAGAGACGCTACACACATAATTGTGATATCTTCAGTGTGGATGCTCCCTACGTCCGACCTCTTTCGGGAATCATTCCAGACGTTGCGAGCAATAAGGAAAGTGGACAGGGAAGCTTCACTGAAGTGACGAGTTGGGAATTTGGTTCAGACGGGAAGCGTGTTGGGATAGTGGTTGAGGCGACCATTCACGTAAAGCAGGAAACCCAGGTTCAAGTTCCGGCTCAGCACAAATTTTCAATTGTTGCCAATGAACTATTTCAGTGTCCTCATGCGGCTGACGTCAGTATTTCTTTTTCATGACTGTTCCATTTCGTGTCGGTTTGCAGCATTATGCCCAGGTACTTAATCGTCATGGCTGTGTAACCAGTAACGCCACTAATACCGCATTCGAACATTGTGTTTGTGTTTCCTAGTAATATGCAATTACATTTTTCCGCGTTTACAGGAAGCTGCCTTTCATCATACCAAATTCAGTTTGACCCTTTAGATAAAATAGTGTGGCAACTGAACCGTTTAAATCAATTTCCGCTGATAGTTTCCGGGCTTCAGTAGTTCCAGCTCTCCAATGGCGAATGTTATTCTACGTATTTAATAATTTGAAATGTTGCAGTACTTCGCTATATTTAGTTTAAGGCATTCGTGCCCTCCTGGAGCAGCATTCCTTCGGAGAGCCAATCCGCCAGTTTGCGCTAGTTGTCAAAACCATAAAATACATGGCCCAAAAGAGGCGACCTCGTCGTGCAGTCGATGTGAGGCAGCGGCTGCGGCAGCGACAGTAACTCCTTACGGCGACGTCTCCGGCCACGTTAGGCCGTGCGACCTTCGTCTGATCAATACACCGCGGCGGCCCTCGTCATGACCCGTATTCTGGCCAGCAACAGTCCCATGTCAGTATGTGGCCTCGCGTGCCTCCAGCATTAGAGGGAACGTCAAGAGTACAATGTACAGCGTACAGCGTACTGCTGCTTTCCAGTGGCATTGATCAAAAAGTGATATTTATTTTCGTGCATGCGGCTAAGTACTGAGTATTCACAGGGCTTTCACCTGTTATGTATTTGTTCCAATGAAAGTCAGTTTCATTACAGGTGTATTTCTTATTTTATTTTGATGTTATATAGTACAATAAATTTCAAACCCGTATTGTCATATCTCCAGGTACCTCTTAAGCGTGTTTCATGAATCGATGGCCGTAAGTCCAGTAACTGACATACCAGCGAGGGAGGCATCTGTAATGCGACTGCCGCAAAGTATAACACGAATTAATATTCTTTATTGCAGTCATATTATAGGTACTCCCTTGATGGTACGTCAGTCGCAGTACTTAGCAGTTACAGTACTTAAGGTTTTTTACTGAGGAATCATACCTAAGAGGTACCAGTAGCTGAGGTAATATTATTTTGAAATTGACGTACAAAGCGTAAAAATAAAATAAGAAATACGGCTGTAAGGAAATTTACTTTTACTGGAACACATGAAGCGTGGTGTTCTCCAGTCACACAGAGCGTCATAAAGTTGGAATTTAAAACATTACATGTTCTGTAAATACGATGCTCTTCCAAAAGATGGGAAAGCTACTCTTGCATCATTGTTTGTTTCATCGTCAGTAGTTTGCTATCGGAACTGTATGAGATAAGGAGCGCTATTGAGGTACCCTCGAAACAGATATGTTGTTGCAGAAGAGGCACCTTCTGTGATGCTAGAAAACCGGGAAAAGTACTGGTCGTAGCGTCGTTTGTGCTTAGATAGCCCAATTTGTAATAGCATTGCCCCCGAAAGGCAGTCGTCCAGGAACGTGTACTAGTCCGTGAAACAGTTTCAATCTGTTGAGGTTCCATGCCGGCAACGGACAAATATAATCAGAAAGACACACTAAAATGCAAATAATAGTGAGACAAGCATTCTACCCCCGACACAATTCAAAGTGGCAAAAGTATAATGCGTTTTCTGATAAAAAATCCGCACGATAATCTCGGTTGATAGTTTCATGTGGTCTGTAAAGAGATCACTGAATTCATCTTTAGGGTAGTGGAATAAAGCTATATCTATTAAAATTATTTGTGATCTGAAAATTAACATCGTACAGTAGTAATTCCTACAAAAGTTTCTTTGAAATAGATTTACTGCCCAACAGTGTCCGCCCCGGTAGTGCGACGGAATGTCGTATCAAGGGGCCTGGGCTCGATACCCGCCAGGTTTGGATATCTTCTCCACTCAGGGACTGGGTGTTGTGTTGTCCTAATTATCACCATCTCATCCTCATCGACACGCAAGTCGCCGAAGTGGCATCAGTTCAAAAGGCTTGTACGTACCAGAGCGAACGGTCTACCCGCCGGGAGCCCCTATCCACACGACACTGCCCATTAGTGACATATTTAAATCTGTGCCGGACCGAAACCTGAAGCCGGATTCCACGGTTATTGCGTTTCGTAGGTGGCTACTGTGTCGTAAACCTATACCTAATTCAGCTGAGGTCAAAGGATTCGCAGTCAGCGAACTGATTTCGAAGTATTTCGTACGGCTGTGGAGCGTCACTACTGTCTGTTCTTTCAGACATACTCTTAAGTAAAAGTTTATTTGATGTATATCAGTAACATCGTACACTGTAGTAAGTAACATTTTTTGACGGCGACAAAGAGAGGTAGCGCAGTGAGCACTTTGCTCCCGCCCTTATAATAGAGGCTAAACACCGCGTCCACTAACCAGGTATAGACACTGTCATCTTCCTAAAGCCACTGTAAAGAGGTCGGAATGATTACCAATATAAGGGTTATAAGACTCAGATACTTGCTTTCGGTTCATCTTTATCGTGTAAGAAGAGTGGAACTGCTTTTGGACGAAAGCAGGCGGTCTCTTGTACTTAATAGTTGGTTGAACGCACCGGACAGATTTCACATTGAAAATTGCGAAAATTCTGTAATGATACCTCTGTAAAATCTCAATTTTTTCTTAACACAGAAATCCCATTAGACTTTTCACATGCTCTCATATCACGAGATGAGCCTTGGTCCGTGTAGGGAGAGCGTAGGAAGTCTCCGTTAAGCCAGAATCGTGATCAGTGAATTTCAGACGAGTGCAGTGAAAACCCAAATACTAACTTTACAGTGCGGCGCTTGCAAGAATGAAGAGGCATGCTGGCCATGTTAAAGCCTGCTCAATAATCTGGTTTTGGAAGGTTAAATTTAACACGGTAGGAATGCCACGAGTTCGAAAAGAAAGGGCTGCAATCTGATGACGAGGAGCTGTGTATCATTATTCAACTGCAATAAAGGAAGAATAATCATCGTTCCTTTTAGTTTTTAAAACAGGGAAAATATTTTTTATATTCTTGAATGTAGAAAGGACTACATACGTGTTTACCACAGACTAATAATTGAATTTTCGTGTAATCGTTCTTACGTTCATATCGAAAGCGATTCTGTTCAAGAAAATCTTTATTCATCAGATACTAGCTGTACCGAACCATGCGTTGGTGTAGATTATTCTGTTTAAATGGAATAGAGTGAAAAAAGGACTGACACATTTCTAGTATACCGGATGTATCAAAAAGAATCATCCAATTTTTTAAAAAAACACAACTATTATGTTTTTGAGGTATGTGCATGAACGCCGTACTGTTGGAAAGAGACAACTCTAGAGTTTATCGTGGTTCCCGATAGGTAGCAACAGTGTGCGACCACTTTAGTTGTAGTAAAAATGGGGTCGGGACAACAGAAGGCGTTTTGTATTCTACGTTTAGCGCAGAGCGGGTCAGTAATAAATGTTCAGTGTGACTTCGTAATAGGTATGGTATGGATTCTCCTACAGGTAGGTCAGGAGTCCACTACATATAGCAAGCGGCTACACGGGTAGCAGGGGTTGTGTGGCGTGGACTGGGCGGTTTTTTAGGTTAGATGGCCTCGGGCAAGTACAGAAAGGGCAACAGCATCAAAGGGTGCGGGGCAAAGTCAGGACATGCAGGGACCAAGTAGCAATCGGTATCGCAATTGTAAACTGTCGAAGCTGCATTGGTAAAGTACCGGAACTTCAAGTGCTGATAGAAAGCACCGAAGCTGAAATCGTTATAGTTACAGAAAGCTGCCTGAAGCCAGAGATAAATTCTGCCGAAATTTATACAAAGGCACAGACGGTGTTTTGAAAGGATAGATTGCATGCAACCTGTGGAGGCATGTTTGTTGCTGTTATTAGTAGTTTATCCTGTAGTGAAGTAGAAGTGGATAGTTCCTGTGAATTATTATGGGTGGAGGTTACACTCAACAACCGAGCTAGGTTAATAATTGGCCCCTTTTACCGACCTCCCGACTCAGCAGCATTAGTGGCAGAACAACTGAGAGAAAATTTGGAATACACTTCACATAAATTTTCTCAGCATGTTATAGTCTTAGGTGGAGATTTCAAAATACCAGATATACACTGGGACACTCAGATGTTTACGACGGGTGGTAGGGACAGAGCATCGAGTGACATTATACTGAGTGCACTATCCGAAAATTGCCTCGAGCAATTAAACAGAGAACCGACTCGTGGATATAACATCTTGGACCTACTGATAGCAAACAGACCCGAACTTTTCGACTCTGTAAGTGCAGAACAGGGAATCAGTGATCATAAGGCCGTTACAGCATCCCTGAATATGGAAGTTAATAGGAATATAAAAAAAGAGAGGAAGGTTTATCTGTTTGGCAAGAGTAATAGAAGGCAGATTTCAGACTACCTAACAGATCAAAACGAAAATTTCTGTTCCGACACTGACAATGTTGAGTGTTTATGGAAAAAGTTCAAGGCAATCCTAAAATGCGTTTTAGACAGGTACGTGCCGAGTAAAACTGTGAGGGACGGGAAAAACCCACCGTGGTTCAACAACAAAGTTAGGAAACTACTGCGAAAGCAAAGAGAGCTTCACTGCAAGTTTAAACGCAGCCAAAACCTCTCAGACAAACAGAAGCTAAACGATGACAAAGTTAGCGTAAGGAGGGCTATGCGTGGAGCGTTCAGTGTATTCGAAAGTAAAATTCTATATACCGACTTGACAGAAAACCTTAGGAAGTTCTGGTCTTACGTTAAATCAGTAAGTGGCTCGAAACAGCATATCCAGACACTCCGGGATGATGATGGCATTGAAACAGAGAATGACACGCGTAAAGCTGTAATACTAAACACCATTTTCCAAAGCTGTTTCACAGAGGAAGACCGCACTGCAGTTCCTTCTCTAAATCCTCGCACAAACGAAAAAATGGCTGACATCGAAATAAGTGTCCAAAGAATAGAAAAGCAACTGGAATCACTCAACAGAGGAAAGTCCACTGGACCTGACGGGATACCAATTCGATTCTACACAGAGCACGCGAAAGAACTTGCCCCCCTTCTGACAGCCATGGACCGCAAGTCTCTAGAGGAACGGAAGGTTCCTAATGATTGGAAAAGAGCACAGGTAGTCCCAGTCTTCAAGTAGGGTCGTCGAGCAGATGCGCAAAACTATAGACCTATATCTCTGACGTCGATCTGTTGTAGAATTTTAGAACATGTTTTTTGCTCGCGTATCATGTCGTTTTTGGAAACCCAGAATCTACTCTGTAGGAATCAACATGGATTCCGGAAACAGCGATCGTGTGAGACAACTCGCTTTATTTGTTCATGAGACCCAGAAAATATTAGATACAGGCTCCCAGGTAGATTCTATTATGCTTGACTTCCGGAAGGCGTTCGATACAGTTCCGCACTGTCGTCTGATAAACAAAGTAAGAGCCTACGGAAAATCAGGACAGCTGTGTGGCTGGATTGAAGAGTTTTTAGCAAACAGATCACAGCATGTTGTTATCAATGGAGAGACGTCTACAGACGTTAAAGTAACCTCTGGCATGCCACGGGGGAGTGTTATGGGACCATTGCTTTTCACAATATATATAAATGACCTAGTAAATAGTGTCGGAAGTTCCATGCGGCTTTTCGCGGTTGATGATATAGTATACAGAGAAGTTGCAGCATTAGAAAATTGTATTGAAATGCAGGAAGATCTGCAGCGGATAGGCACTTGGTGCAGGGAGTGGCAACTGACCCTTAACATAGATAAATGTAATGTATTGCGAATACATAGAAAGAAGGATCCTTTATTGTATGATTATGTGATAGCGGAACAAACACTGGTAGCAGTTACTTCTGTAAAATATCTGGGAGTATGCGTGCGGAGCGATTTGAAGTGGAATGATCATATAAAATTAATTTTTGGTAAGGCGGGTACCAGGTTGAGATTCATTGGGAGAGTCCTTAGAAAATGTAGTCCATCAACAAAGGAGGTGGCTTACAAAACACTCGTTCGACCTATACTTGAGTATTGCTCATCAGTGTGGGCTCCGTACCAGATCGGGTTGACGGAGGAGATGGAGAAGATCCAAAGAAGAGCGGCGCGTTTCGTCACAGGGTTATTTGGTAACCGTGATAGCGTTACGGAGATGTTTAGCAAGCCAAGTGGCAGACTCTGCAAGAGAGCCGCTCTTGCATCGCGGTGTAGCTTGCTCGCCAGGTTTCGAGAGGGTGCGTTTCTGGATGAGGTATCGAATATATTGCTTCCCCCTACTTATACCTCCGGAGGAGGCTTTCAGACAGTCGTTCTTCCCGCGAACCATTCGCGACTGGAACAGCAAAGGGAGGTAACGACAGTGGCACGTAGCAAAGGGAGGTACCGACAGTGGCACGTAAAGTGCCCTCCGCCACACACCGTTGGGTGGCTTGCGGAGTATAAATGTAGATGTAGATGTAGAATACAGAGCATTAGACGATGGCCTGAACAATGCCGAGAAACATGGTTTGTGTAAAGGCAAATCGTCGGGCCGCTCCCGAGTGTCTGATACAGAACGCGAACGCATCCGTCATTGTTTCACAAGGAGTCCGCAGAAATCCGTTCGTCGTGCTGCTCGACATCACAACACGCCTCCCGATGTCCGTCTGGTGTGTGCTGCGTCGACGTTTACGTATAAACTGTGGTGTCACCCCCAGACACCACACTTGCTAGGTGGTAGCCTTTAAATCGGCCGCGGTCCGGTAGTATACGTCGGACCCGCGTGTCGGCACTATCAGTGAGTGCAGACCGAGCGCCGTCACACGGCAGGTCTAGAGAGACTTCCTAGCACCTGCCCCAGTTGTACAACCGACTTTGCTAGCGATGGTTCACTGACAAAACACGCTCTCATTTGCCGAGACGATAGTTAGCATAGCCTTCAGCTACGTCATTTGCTACGACCTAACAAGGCGCCATGTTCAGTTACTATTGATATTGTAAATAATGTACAGACAAGAGCTACGTTCAACATTAATGGATTAAAGTTAAGTATTCCACCATCTGCGTCCGCTTTTCTAAGTTCTAATTTCCTTGTCCTGTTCCAGACCTCACGCCAGCCTGCGTAAGCTTAAACGCGTGCCTTTCGGCTTCCTCTAAAATTCGTGGGTTGGCTCTCCTGCCAATCCACAACATAAACAATACAAAATTCAGCTACCGCAAAAGCTTCGTGAAGGTGACAAACAACAACGTATGAAGTTCTGTAATTTCGTTCTTCACAAGATAGAGGATGACAGTTTCCTTCCACGCTTAGTGTTTAGTGACAAGGCAACATTCCATCTAATGGAGCAATTTCACGGGAAAAGGTGTATCGTCCATTTTTCTTTCCCGAGATCACTGTTACAGCAGGCACATATCTCAATATGCCTGACAACTTTCTTTTCCCATAGTTGGAGTATGAATAAAACGACTTACCAACAGGATGGGGCATCGAAACACAGGCATCTGTAAGTGCGAGAATTTTGAAATCATAGGATTACTGCACGATGGATCGGTCGCACTGGACCAACTGATTCAGCCTTACATTACTGGCCTCGAAGGTCACCGGACCTGACTGTATGTCACTATTTCCTGTGGGGGTTTATAAAAGACTGCTAATGTGGCTCCCTTGTGCCGATGAATGAACTGAGAGATTGCATAACAGCAGCTGTGGAAGCAGCTTGCTCGCTGCAGTGTGGGAACAATTTGAATACCGCATTGACATCTGTGGTGCATCTCAAGGTGGGGCATAGTGAACACCAAAGAAATAGTATGAAAACAATCTTTTTGAGTTTCTCGTTCATTAAAAAACAAAATTAATTGTATATGTTTATCTGTTTCAGAAATATAGGCGTGCCAAATCGGATGATCCTTTTGGAACACCCTGTGTTTCGTATCGTATTTTTAGCTTGTGTGCTGGCGTCGTAACAGCAGATGTTGGAGTATTTTCTGAAAGTGAACTATGCTTGGCACTCCTAAATAAGTGTGGATTTTCGATATACCTGTACATCATAACTCATTTCACGCTCACTCTCTGCCCACATCCTTCTTCCCCCCCCCCCCCCCCTCTCTCCCTCTACGTCCATTCCCTCCACCCTTCCCTGTCCTTTTACTTCTCTCTCTTACCTCAATCCTTGTTTATTGCTATTGTAAACGAAACTCATTTCCAACTCAAGTCGTGTAAAATGACTGGGCAAACCGGTTGGGATAATTGGTGTATGGGGTATGAGAGGGCTCTCTCCAGCTGCTGGAAATGTGAGGACAGTATCTTCAGTGGCAATATTTCGCACAGTTTTAATCTGTGAAGGGTAGGATTAGAAAGTTTCGGACGATTCAGACTTTATGGTAGTGTTCCAATGATAGGCCGATGAGGCATAAATACAATTCATTGCTTCAAAAAGTACATAGCCTATGTCTATCTGTATGTTTGTTAGTGTATCGTGTAAAAATGTAAAGTATATCGGTCAAGAACTTTTCGAGGTTTTCGGTAACAATGTTTCCTTTTATATATTACAAACACATCTGCCCGAAACATAGATTACGAAATGGCCTCAACTCTATAAGACACCTCTAACAACACACACAGATCTATACTAATACGTAGGTATACAAAAACGCGCTCGTATTCAAATGAAACAAGCAGAGACATACCCACGCTGAATTTTTGTACATGGTGTGACCCTTATTTCCAGCGACGAAGATGACGCTGAGACAAGTAATTTAATATGAGACACATGGGGCATCAAATATCTGAAAATATCTTATAAGTGCATGACAAATATTGAACATATCACTTCACCAGATGACGTTGTTCACCGCACAAGCGATGGTGGAGGTTATCTGTCTGTCGCATCTGATCATCCCACCCAAGTGAAGCATGCACGTTCGTGTGGCTCGGAGGATACGTGCGTAACTTTACCGCGTGGGCGTGGGCCTGGGTTCAGAGTCTTGAGTCAGGCAGGCAGTATATTTATGTAGTGAGTTATCATTTATGCGTTTGCACTGATGTAACATTCACTGTATTACTTACCGGCTTCGCGGTCTTAGTTTGGTTACCTGCAACGTACAGTAGAAGAAAAACCTACCAATTACGCCACAAGGGAATAAGGATATGCTTCCGAATAGTATCGGTACCATTAAATGGCCTACGTGTTCTTCACTAAATATGGTCTGTAAAAGGAAAAAGGGACAAATGGAAAGAAATACAGAGTAAGAACAGCTTTTGCCCTGTTACAGCGAGGATAATAATTTTGTAACTTCTACGTTTACAACAGATCTGATTTACAAAAGGTGTTCGTAAGCAGAAGAGCCTAGCGGAGCAATGTCTAGAACTGCCTCCATCCAGTAAACTCCTCTTCATAGCATTACTAGCGGAAGTAAAGCTGTGAGGATGGTTCCTGAATCTTGCTTGTATGGCTCAGTTTGTAGAGCATTTACCAGGAAAGGCTGAGGTCCCGAGTTCGAGGCCTGGTCCGGCACATGGTTTTAATCTACCAGCAAGTTTCAGCCTGATTTAGATTCCCGCAACTTCCCTCACTCTCTTAAGAAAAATGCCAGGGTGGTTCCTCTCAAAGGACGCGGTCTATTTCCTTTCCCGTCCTGCTTAAACCGAGTTTGTACTCCGTCTCTGCTGACCTCGTTGTGTACAGTGTGTTCAACATTAATCTTCCTTCCTTACATTACGGGCATGTTTCACTTATTACATCTAATTATTTAGTGGTTGTCACAGATTTCATCGCTACGGCGTAGTAAAATTTAGGGCGTCCCATATAAAACCTGTACGTTTCATGTACCGGTTAATCATCTCTACTTGAATTGCTTTTGAAGTGGCAACACTATCTCGAAAGTTAGCTACAC
Source organism: Schistocerca nitens (assembly GCF_023898315.1). Taxonomy (NCBI): domain Eukaryota; kingdom Metazoa; phylum Arthropoda; class Insecta; order Orthoptera; family Acrididae; genus Schistocerca; species Schistocerca nitens. The sequence continues at coordinate 438,905,674 of NC_064617.1, read as the reverse complement.
TGCATTTTAGCGGAAAGCTGAGTGCATCTTTGTGTTCGTGCTTCAGTTGTTGTGAGAAATTTGTATTGTTGTGTTCTTACAGAAATGAGGCTGTCTGCATTAAAACAGCGAATGGTATTGTGGAGGGTAACATAGTGACATGCTCCATGAAGGAATGTAAGGCGAAGTATTGTGGTAGGAAATTCCCCACGAGCAGAACTATGCAAGATCTGCACAAGAAATAGTGGACAGAGGAATAGATGACCAACAGTGAGGATCCCAGAAAATACAGACAGAATTCACATAGACGTTACGAAAATTCCCTATAAGTCAGTAAGGAGGCTGCCACAGCAGGTTGGTGTATCTCAGAGATCGTGTCATCGCGTACCACAAGTTAAGAAATTAAATTAGTATGGTGCAAGGATTGAAATCTGAAGATAAGAAAAAATAGAGTTCTCTATTGTAACTGGCTACTGACATAAATTTCTAATGGTTAGTTGGACGTCTTGTTTCACTTCGTGTCAGATGACGCTTGGTTTCATTTGTCGGATAAAATCCCACATTTGCAGATACTAGTCGCAGGACAACTCACATAATCGGCATGCAGAAACTCTCCATTCAGATAAGATAGGCGTGTTTTATGCATTATCCGACATGTGCATTACTGACCATATTTTCCAATTATACCCTAAGGAGTGCCAGATGTCTAGAAAACTTTGAGTAGTTCTATGCACAGTTAACAGATGCAGAAAAGCTGCATGCAGTGTTCCAACCAAAGTATGACCCACATCACCAACGTGTTCCCCGAAGATAAACTTGTCAGTAGGGTATACAATGCATATTCGAACCATCAGCTGTTTTTATTTTACACCCAAACACCTGCCGGTTTCGGTCTTGGGCCATCTTCACACATGAAGGTTTAAAATGCTTTAAGCCGCGATATTGCATTAGTCATTACTTAAGATGTGTAGTGCATACCATGAGTGTAAATATATGACACAGGACTTTAAAAGCAAACATACGAATACTAAATGTATACTGAGCAGTTAGTATGTTTGCTTTTAATGTCCTGTGTCACATATTTACACTCATGGTATGCACCACATCTTAAGTAATAACTAATGCATCGCGGCTTAAAGCATTTTAAACCTTCATCTGTGAAGATGGTTGGTTCAAATGGCTCTGAGCACTATGGGACTCAACTGCTGAGGTCATAAGTCCCCTAGAACTTAGAACTACTTAAACCTAACTAACCTAAGGACAACACACACATCCATGCCCGAGGCAGGATTCGAACCTGCGACCGTAGCGGTCTCGCGGTTCCAGAAAGAAGCGCCTAGAACCGCTCGGCCACTTCGGCCGGTTCAGTAGAGACCTCTTACCTCCAAGGCCCCGGACTTAACAACGTATGATTTTTATTTATCGGGAATACTAAAAAACAATGTGTATGTCGACAATACTCGCACAATAGACGTTATTAAACGCAACATTGCAAGAGAAATTAACATCATGCATGCAGAACTGCCTCGTGTTACTGGTAACGTCACATGAAATCAGCGATGCCTGGATGCACATAGCCACCAATTCCAGCATCTCTGACAAACAGGTAACAATAAGTTTTTAATTTCGGGCCTATACTAAAAAAAAGTTTAGTCGACAATCCTCGCACAATAGACGCTATTAAGCGCAACATTGCAAGAGAAATTACATCACGCCTGCAGAACTGTAGCGTGTTCCTGGTAACATCACACGAAATCAGCAATGCCTGGATGCACATGACCATCAATTCCAGCATCTCTTGTAAACAGGTAACACTTTTAATTCGGGCCTGAGGCGAACGGTTTTTGCACCCCGCACTAACTCGTCTTTACACGTATTTATGAGGAGCACAGGGTATTTCTTTACATAGACGAACGATTGCCTTCCTAACTATATTTTCCAGAAATAATAATCATTGGACTGAAGCGTATTAGAGGCCTATACTTAGAAATCCATCAAATGCCTCGTACAATTCTTAATTTGTGTAGCTCATTGCAGCTCCAGTACATGGATTTGGTAGCAGACGTCTATGAATTTCTGTTCAACACTTTAATCGTTTAACTGCGTCTATCTTGGGCACATCTGGAATAATTTTCACTTCCTCTTGAAGGCTGCATCTACTCCTTATTTGTTCCCCAAAAGTCACCTGATGGAGCATGGTGGAGGATACTGTGTTTACTATTCACATTCCCCCACCCCCTTCCTTGCCAGTCTCGTTTTTCTGTTGCAGGCCCTAATTGTGCGTTCACTAAACGGTAGTTGTTAAATCTGCACCTCTGTGTTAGCTCGAATCCCTATAATTTTACGTTCACGGTCTTCTCAATAACCGTATGTAGGCGAAGTAAGCCAGAGCGTGATGAACACCGCATCTATTGGAACGTCTGCCACAAAAGTCGCATGAGCATCTCGTCGCACATTTGCGCCTACTAAACTAATCTGTGACTAAATGTGCAGATCTACTTTGGATTACTTTTATCCCTATCCATCCTACTGGGCAAGGATCCCAAACGAATGAGCAATATTTAGGGAGTATTGCTAGCTAACTCATTCGTGGATGGACTTAACTTCCAACCAATCTTAATCTGGCATCTGCGTTACATAGCTTTAGTTAATGTCGTCATTCCACTTTAAATCGCTCCGTACACATACTGCTAGATACGAAGGGATTTTTTAAAAAAAATATGTTACTCATTACTGTGGCAGGACAAGTAACTTTTATTGAATGCTGCACTGTAGAGCCCCACAGATACACGACACTGGTTTTCAACATAGTTACCAAGTTTCTGAAAATAACGACAGAAATGTTCAACCAATCGCTCGATTCCTCCGCAGTAAAAATTCGTTCCTTGCTTTCGGAGCCATTCGACAAGCGCAGTTTCAACATCGCCATCGTTGGAAAACTGTCACTGTTGCGAATCAGTTCTTTGATCGCCTGGTCATTGTGTCTGTGGTTGACGTCGATGTTGATGACCTTCCCTCCCAATCGGAACCACCCACGTTCAAAACAATGTTCAAATGTGTATGAATTCGTAAGGAACCAAACTGCTGAGGTCATCGGTCCCTATACTTACACACTACTTAAACTAACTTATGCTAAGAACAACACACACACACCCATGCCAGAGGGAGGACTCGAACCTCCGGCGGGAGGGGCCACGCATTCCGTGACATTGCATCTCAAACCCTGTTGCCACTCCGCGTGGCAACCACCCACGTCCGTGTGGCATTGGTATAACTACTAGCATCATTTCATTGTGTCTGGACGCGACTTCTTGATCAGTATACCGCTAGAATAACACGGTGAGTCTTTGTGGAATTTAGACGTTTCACCCACACATAATATTTGATAAAAGTTTACACCTGCCACGCCGTTTCACCTTAACAGTGCCATGCTCCTGTTAACAGTAAAGTAGCAGCCCTCTGTCTACAGGAAGCCCAGAACAAATAATCTCGTCTGAAAATACTCAAATCTTGTTGAGCAATCGCCTAGGCGTCGGATATGTGTAACTTATTTATTGAAGTCCTCTCGTGTTTTAGATATATTACTGCTTTCACTGATCGTTTTGGAGTCGTGTAATCATATAAAACCAAGTCTGTCCGCCTAGTTACGCGAAGTGCGTTACATTTGTTCACGCTAAGGATCAACTGTCTATAGCTTATTGAAAAATTCTTTTCGGACGAGCAACGGAAGGTAAAATTATTTGCCTCATGCGACTGTTGCGTGATATCCAACGCGGCAGGTTGTACGAACACCGCGCTATTTTTGCCACTAAAGTCCGTTTCCACTGGAGGTGAAAAACGACTCCAGAGCGCATGAAATCCAATTCCGCTTCCTGCCAGTCTTCCGAGCAAACTGGTGAGCCGCCGCTGTATTTATAGCACTGTTTGTGTGTGTGTGTGTGTGTGTGTGTGTGTGTGTGTGTGCGGGGCACTGCTCGGCGCCTCTTAGTGACACGGGCAGGTGTATTCCAAACGCGTCTCGCTCTGAATACCGAACTATAGAGCTGCGAATAGAGCCTTGATGACATATGTCACAGCAGCACCGAGAGTTTAATGACACAAAGTGAAAATTATGTCAGTTGTGCTCAAGAGTGACCCTGTTACATGATTGAAGTGTTAAGCAGAAATGTATACGCGTCCGCTACTAAATCCATGTATTCGAGTAACAATGAACTGCACAAATTAAAAGTTGTACGAGGCATTTAATGTATTTCTCAGTATAGATTTCCAGTAAACTTCGATTCATTGATAATGATTTCTGGAAAATATTGTGAGGCAGGCAATCTTTCGTCAATGTAAATAAATATTTTGTGTTGGTGATGAACGTGTATGAAGTCACGTAAAACCCGTTTGCCTCAGGCCCGTGATTCAGGTAACAATGGACTAACTAAAAAGTATAGGTAATAGTTAACAATAACGTTAAAAATATCTTACCAGTTTATAAGAGAAGCTGGAAGTGTTAGTTAATTTCTCTTGTAATATTCCGTTTAGTAGCGTCTACTGTGCTAGCATTGTCAGTATACACTCTGCTTTTTAGTGTGTCCCATAAACAAACATCATGCTTTATTAAGTCCGTGGACTTTGCGGGGCAGAGGCCTCTACTGACAAGTCCGTCTTCGGGTGACACGTCGATAATGTGGGTCATACTTTGGCTGGAATACTGCATACAGCTTCTTTGTATTTGTCATCTGCGCATAGAAAGAGTCAAAGATCTATAGATATTCGCACTCTTTAACGTATCATTGATATTACAAAAAAAATGCCTATTTTCTTAGAGTATCGAGATCCTTCAAGCAAAATATGTGGGTTGTCTTGCAACCAATATCTGCAATTCTGGGAGGTTACATAACCTGACTAAAGGAACTAGGCCTCATCTGACATGAAGTAAAGCAAGGGATCCAAATAAGGGTTTACAATTGATGTTAACAGCCCGTTACAATATTGAACTCCTTTTTTTCTCATCTTCAAATGTCAACTCTTGAACAACACTCACACGATAGGCTTTAAATTTCATTTTCTTTAGTAAGTGGTGACACGATTTACGAGTTACGCCAGCCTGCTGCAATAAACTTCTTACCAACATGCGGGGACTTCTCGTAAGGTTATGCGAATTCTGTCTATAGTTTCAGATGTACTCACTGTTTGTCTCTTATTCCCCTGCAGATTCTGAACGAATACTACAGCCCTCCATTTCTCGTACAGATCTTGAAGAGTGCTAGTCGTGGGGAGTTTCCTACCAGGATACTTCGCATTACATTCCTTGATGGAGCCGGTCTTTACAATACCATTTCGCTGTTCTGATGCAAACTGCCCCATTTCTGCAAGGACTCAACAATACGAACTTCTCACAACAACTGATGCACAAACACATAGCTGCACTTACGTTTCACATAAAATTCAGTGTAGCCGACATACAGACAGTGTTGCCACTTCACGAGCAACTCAAGTAGATATCATTAACTAGTAATGTACGTGAGGTGGACTGGTTTTATTACGCCATTACTGAATAGCGTTGGAAGCTGTGACAACCACAATATGATTAGAAATAAGACGTGCAACTTATCGTAATGGAAGCAAGGAATGTTAGTCTCTGACGGTCTGTCGACAACGAGGTCAGTAGAGACGAAGCACAAGCTCGGATGAAGCAAGACGGGAAAGAAAGTAGGCCGTGCCCTTTGAAAGGAACCGTTCTGACATTTTCCATCCGCGATTTCCCTAAATCGCCGAAGCCTAAATGACGCTATTAGATTAAAACTTTTTGCCGGACCGAGACTCCAATTCGAGACCTTTGCCTGTCGCGGGCAAGTACTATAAGGACGTTCTCTTTTCTTTTCTTCTTTTCTTATTAGCACCTACTACATGATTGAAATGTTGCATGTACTGAGAAAGCAAATAAAAACCTCTATTGTTTGAAAATGAAGGACGACGTTCTTCATAAAACAAAACAATGTCCCTTGAAAACATAAGTAAGTACATTTTGTCAACATCCTCTTTGTGTAAACGTAAATAAGTATACCGTCTCAGCATCAGCAGTAACCCAACTTCTTTGTTTTTTGTTTTGTTTTATGGGGAGCACATGAGAAAGAATACAAATAGGCTGTAGATACAGAGCTATGCTTGAATAGGATAAACATATGTAAGGAAAAAAAATTAGAAGATGAAGAGAAAAGAGAATTGAAAGAAATTACGAATACTTGCTGCTTCATGCTCCACTTTGGCACGCCGTCAGAACAACCTCCATTCTGTCACTGACCGTTAGAAGGGGAACATGGTTACATCCAGTCTTGGCTAGCACGTTTCGTTGAGATTCCAGCTCCGAGGGTCGTTGGTGAAAATACTCTGTAAATAGTTCGCGAATGTAGCCCGGTATTGTCGATGTCGGCGAAGGGTGTGGTGGTGTACTTGGAGGCGTGTCCAGAAGTCTGCCGGGTCGACGATGTCGTCCCGGAAGAGCTAGTTGATAGCAATGCCATTGGTCCATTTGATGGCGTTCCACTTAGGTGATGGAAAGGAGGTCGTGTCAGGATATAAGAATTATGGTAGGAGAAACGTGATGTGGGGGGTACTCGGAGGTAGAAAGCCACAATCTTCTGTACGAGGGTCTATACTGCTGCTGCTGGCCCACAATGAAAACGATGTAAATCTGTATCATCGACAGTTCACTTGAGGTACAGAGTTCAGTCCACCAGCGCGATGCGATGCAGTTTCTGCTTTGTAGTATATTTCCCGTTGACGAGATGGTACCACGCCGCGGTGGTGTCAGTGGTGTGGTGCGGTTTGTGGACCGTTTTCCAAACTGTAGTCAATGAAACCTGAGAGTGACGTGCGTCGACGGGGTTTCGGGGTGGGTACGTTCGGAGGAGGCGGTAGATTTCGCGGGTGGTCCTCTTCCTGGTCCTGGGGAGCTCAGTGCATATGTAGCTGTACTCCAAAAAGAATCAGCCGATGTGCGACATCGGAGGTGGGATGTGAGCCAAGACGTCGGTGGGTGTCTCGAAACAGCTGTGAGCTCGGTGGTCAGCATTGCAGTAGAACTAGCATTTTGGCTTTTCCTGAACCGGAGCATTATATTGGTTTAAAGTGCTCTCACGTTAACCAGATCGAGGCCACCATCCCGTTTCGGTAAGGTTAGGGCATCATACTAGGCTTTGAAGATGTCTCCAGAACATACAAAATACCCGAAAGCCACCTGTACTCTGGCTGCCATTGTCGCAGTGATGGGCAGAATCTGCGCGATGTGGGGTATACGGGCTGCCAGATGGGTACTGAAGAAGGTGACTCTCTGGCACATATTCAGCGGGCGTAGTATGTGATTTTGTATGTTTGGCTTGACGCGTTGCAGTAGCGCCCGAAAACTGAACTCCGAGGCGCGGCGAATGTCTCGCGTGTACACCAATCCGAGACAGCGAAGAGTGTCCACCAGCTGAAAGGGGACTACGCTGTCTGCCGAAGGCCACGGCCTATCTTCAAGGCGCATGATTTTGCGACGTTCATAGCCGTCACTGTCCCACACTGTAATGGGTAATCCACTGCAATGCAGCTTGTACCTCGGCCGCTGCACGTATGACGAGGGCCAAGTCATCCGCGTACGCTCGGCAGCGGAACACATTGTCCCGGAGAGGAATAGCTGTCAAGCGTCGCTGTAATCAGCAAATGAGTGGTTCCATCGCAGTGGCATAAAGCACCGTCGACAGTGGGCAACCTTGCCGTACTGAGCGTTTAGTCCGCATAGGTTCCGTAAATCTGCCGTTAGCGAGAAGCCTGGACGTTGCCCCACGAACGAGCTGCGTAATCAACTGCGTGAACATCAGGGGAATTGCGATTAGGTCCATGACTGCGTTGAGGAATGCATGACTGACGCGGTGAAACGATTGATTGAAGTCTATGGACGTTAAAGCGTATGACAGTCGCGAGTGTGTTGCCACAGCGCTTACATCTCGATATTCACTGAGGGCTGTCGGTATGTTATGATCACCGCTTAAGGATGTTTGTTCGTGGGAAACAATTTTTTGAAATACATGTCTGAGTTGCACTGGTAGAATGCGTGTGAAAATCTTGAAGTCTGAATTGAGTAACGTCATCGGCCGATAACTATCGAATCGTGTTCCTACTGCAGGTTAGAGAACAAAAGTTCCCATCGTGGCAACATCACATCTTGGAAGGTTCTGTAAAATTCGAGCGGTAAATCATCCGAGCTGGGAGACCGATGCAGTGATCCTTTGGCCACAATGTCATGGACGTCGTCAGTAATGACTTTCGCAGTCCGGAGGGTTGCAGCCGTGGCGTTTGGTGTACAATGTATCTCCTGGGCAACCTCAGCAATGGCCTATCCACCGGCAGGTACTTCTTGATAGAGATGTCTGTAGTGCGTTATGAATGCATCCGCAAGGTTAGCTTGCGAAATCTGTCGTCGTCCATTAAGTAGGTCTAACGTTGTCGTTAAGGCCTGTCAACGTCTACGAACATTTTGAACAATACGATACATAGAAGGTTCTTCGCCTTTAATCTTATCTTGGCCGCGTGGCCGTACAATGGCTCCCTCTAGACTGCACCTGGTCAAAGTTAAAAACTTTTCCTTGATGCTTTGAGTTTCTTTTAGACGGCCCGGGGATGGAGGATGGTGCATGAGCTCACGTAGAGAGCTTTAGTAGAAATCTGTCGTGCGGTAATTCCACGTGGCTATGGTTCTGACATGGCGTGTCAAGATGCGTCGGATGGCCGGTTTGGGGCACAGTAACCACCATTGCAGTGTGGTCTCGTAACGCGTGATGCGTTAAACACACGCGTGTTATGTGTCGGTGACCTGTTGTCGACAGTCAGGGTCCCGCAGTCGGTGACGTTGAGTTTCCAAGGTCCTGCACTGCGCCATATACACTCCTGGAAATGGAAAAAAGAACACATTGACACCGGTGTGTCAGACCCACCATACTTGCTCCGGACACTGCGAGAGGGCTGTACAAGCAATGATCACACGCACGGCACAGCGGACACACGAGGCCCCGCGGTGTTGGCCGTCGAATGGCGCTAGCTGCGCAGCATTTGTGCACCGCCGCCGTCAGTGTCAGCCAGTTTGCCGTGGCATACGGAGCTCCATCGCAGTTTTTAACACTGGTAGCATGCCGCGACAGCGTGGACGTGAACCGTATGTGCAGTTGACGGACTTTGAGCGAGGGCGTATAGTGGGCATGCGGGAGGCCGGGTGGACGTACCGCCGAATTGCTCAACACGTGGGGCGTGAGGTCTCCACAGTACATCGATGTTGTCGCCAGTGGTCGGCGGAAGGTGCACGTGCCCGTCGACGTGGGACCGGACCGCAGCGACGCACGGATGCACGCCAAGACCGTAGGATCCTACGCAGTGCCGTAGGGGACCGCACCGCCACTTCCCAGCAAATTAGGGACACTGTTGCTCCTGGGGTATCGGCGAGGACCATTCGCAACCGTCTCCATGAAGCTGGGCTACGGTCCCGCACACCGTTAGGCCGTCTTCCGCTCACGCCCCAACATCGTGCAGCCCGCCTCCAGTGGTGTCGCGACAGGCGTGAATAGAGGGACGAATGGAGACGTGTCGTCTTCAGCGATGAGAGTCGCTTCTGCCTTGGTGGCAATGATGGTCGTCTGCGTGTTTGGCGCCGTGCAGGTGAGCGCCACAATCAGGACTGCATACGACCGAGGCACACAGGGCCAACACCCGGCATCATGGTGTGGGGAGCGATCTCCTACACTGGTCGTACACCACTGGTGATCGTCGAGGGGACACTGAATAGTGCACGGTACATCCAAACCGTCATCGAACCCATCGTTCTACCATTCCTAGACCGGCAAGGGAACTTACTGTTCCAACAGGACAATGCACGTCCGCATGTATCCCGTGCCACCCAACGTGCTCTAGAAGGTGTAAGTCAACTACCCTGGCCAGCAAGATCTCCGGATCTGTCCCCCATTGAGCATGTTTGGGACTGGATGAAGCGTCGTCTCACGCGGTCTGCACGTCCAGCACGAACGCTGGTCCAACTGAGGCGCCAGGTGGAAATGGCATGGCAAGCCGTACCACAGGACTACATCCAGCATCTCTACGATCGTCTCCATGGGAGAATAGCAGCCTGCATTGCTGCGAAAGGTGGATATACACTGTACTAGTGCCGACATTGTGCATGCTCTGTTGCCTGTGTCTATGTGCCTGTGGTTCTGTCAGTGTGATCATGTGATGTATCTGACCCCAGGAATGTGTCAATAAAGTTTCCTCTTCCTGGGACAATGAATTCACGGTGTTCTTATTTCAATTTCCAGGAGTGTAGATTACCTATTTAGGTTCATGGTACAATGTATATGTCATGGTTCGAAAAGGCAGACGTCTAATGTTCTGCGTCGCAGAACGGGTTTTAGAGCGTCAGAGATATATATTCCGTCGAGTCGGCTAGCGGAGTGGCTCGTGTTGTGTGTATGCCCTGGACGGTCGCCGTGTAAAACTCTCTATGTGTCGAGGAGACGAAAGCGGCGGAGGAGGAAGCGAAGTTCCGGACATGTTGTGAAATGAGGGTATTGGTCAGTACGCTCGAGAACATAGTTGAAATCTCCACCTACGAGGTGATGATCGTATCTGCCGAGGAATAAATGCGTGATATCTTCTGCTTTGAACTGGGAACGATTCCTCCGTTTATCAGTGCCCGATGGGGCGCTGAGATTTATGATTTGGATTCTTTCAACTGTTATGGCCATCCCTCGCGCCGTTGGGAGATATGTGACTTCGGAAGCTGCAGTCCCTTCTCGGAGGAGGATGGCTGCTCCTGTGTGTTCCATAGCCCTCGGGGCGGCGTACCTCTCGTATCCATAACATCGGGACCAAGTTGCTGTCCTCAGTTCTTGTAGCATGGCGATGTCGATGCCCGCTGCTCTTAATGTGTCGCGCACGAGCGGGCGCGTGCAGCACTGACTGCTGCCTCCAGAAAAGCCTGTTTTCGATGTAAGGTAGTTAAAATCATTAGAAACAAATCGCGATATCGAACTGAATTACGTATTTCGTTCTTGATAATTTTACAGCCTTTCAATATAATGTATTTTTTCAATGTAAACTAGAAATCGTTCCGTAATAAACTATAAAATATCAAACGCAAGTAACTAAAGCGAAAACATATTTTGTTATCGGTGGTACCATAACCTTTTAAAAGAATGAACGTAGAAAATCAAACCTATAATAAAATATAACTTGAATTTGACAGGCGAAGTACTAAGTAGCTGCTTACGCTGAGAACATTATCAGAATAAACAACATTGAGCGAGAGTATAGTAACTGAATAGACCACTACCAGTCTGAACAAAATTTGTAGGTTCGTAAGGTTTTCTCTTAAAAATCGAGGTAAATAGTGAACATTAGCATACAGGATTTTCAAAAGTATCACAATTTTTACACGTTATGAGAGTTTCTCACAAATAAATTGTTTACAATTATTATATGCGATAGTTGTACGACTGCATTCTTTTCCTCCGCATAGATGACATGATCCACTTCTTTTTGCAGTGGTGTTTTACAGGAAACAGTCGGGTATCTTTTGGAAGTGTGCATACCTGAGCCCATATTTTCAAATAAGCCTCTAAATGTTCTAGCGCTAATTTACTGAGAAAGTCGCGACGGCGTATCGTGGATTGGGGGTTGTTTTGGGGAAACACTGCTTGTGAATTTATACCAGCCAGGTACTAAATACTGAAAAAGTCCTTAGAGGCCATCTCCATGTTTGCTGTGCAGTTCAGTAAGCAACGCACATTTTATCGACTGCATCGACACCTGCCTTGGTGGAATTATAATCGGTTTTCATCAGTGGTTTACTTGTTATTCCATCTGTAACTTTACGGTCACGCACAGTTGATAGGAGTTCACATTTACCTCGCTTGGTCTGGATGGAAACAAGTGTTTTATCGCACTGAAACCCGTGAAGACTTGAATCGATTTTCCGTGATTTTGAGATAAATTCAGGACTGATTTCTCTTTGTTAGCTTTGAGAGTACCAATGACAGTCAATCCTTTCTCAAGAAGGATATTACCTAATGGCACACTAGTGTAATAGCTTTCCATTGTATTGTTACTGTTGGAATGTTGAATATCTTGAGAAAGCCTTTAAACTACATTGTAGGGTTTTGATTGATACATCCCTAGGGCTTGGCCTCTGCTTTCCACAGTACACCTCGAAATTTGATCTATAACATGTTTTACTGTCACATATTGCATAATGTTTCAGTCCATATTTGTCCGGTTTGCTAGGCATATATTGGACAAAGCCACATCTACCTCAAAATACGAACAGCATCTCGTCGATTGTTGTGATTTCACCATGACTGTAATTATTCCTACAGTTGTCATAAATATTGCGGACGGCTGCGAGCCTGTCAGTCTTTTCTGTCTTCACTTTTGTACACAGATAATCAAACCTCTTTGATCGGAGGAAGAACAGGAAGCGCTTGTAACTGCAAGTCGCCCTTGTGGTCATCGTACCTGTTCCATCATCTTTCTATTGGTCTCTGCACTTTGCACAATTCCCATGCTTCTCTCTAACTAGAAATAAAAGACCCAAAATACCGATAACCTCATCCCGTGTAGTGTCATTACAGTCCCCATCTCTGGAATATTTTACTTCGTCCCTTTTGTTTGCAATAAAAGCATTGGTACAGCCTACAATTTTATCAATAATGTGAAGGCCTATAAATTTAAGAAATGCATCAATGGCTTTTGGAGTATCCCTGCAAATCCGTTTTTGGATGGGAAAAATTTTGATGATATTCTTCGCTGGTACTCTTGAAGCAGCTTTCACTTGGGGTTTGCTGCTCCAAATAGTTTCCTTGTCTTTTCCGATGTAAAAAAAGGAATCTTCGCCCGTATCATCAATCTCCATTTCATCTGCTTCCTCTTCAGAAAACTCTGAACTGTTGTCATGCTAATTCATTTTCACGACCTCTTCTTCATCCTCAACATCTGCGCCGTCTACGTCACTATTCTGTGTCCCTTCTTGAACCTGCCTCTTCTCATCAGCGTCCAACTGCTCAATAAGTCGCCTGATCTCCCCATCGTAAAAGTCAAGTTTCGCCATAGATATAGCATACGACGGTGAAGACTAATAAACGTAAGTAAATATAAGTAGTAGGTGCAATTTTCATAAAGTAGGTAAGTAGTTGATTCACGATCTGCATTACACTGCTGATATGAATGTAACAGTGTATGGATACATGAAATAGATAACCCATCATATTGTATGTTGATTGCATGTAAAACGTTGAGGTACACACATACATCTACTAAATAATTGATTGTAAAAATGTTGTACAATAAAAAACAATGAGAGCCAAAGCCTCTCACAAACCAATAACCTCTCACAAATATCATAAAAGAACATTTACGTAAATGCAACAAGGAATGCTGCCAAAGTGGAGTACTCGCGTTCGACTTTGGTTGATGACTGCTACAAAGAAGGAAAACAACATCTGGTGCATGAATTATGTCGACATTATAGCGCATTGCAGGTACTGTATGTCCCTAGATGGTTCAAACATCTTCGCTAAACCACATACACATCAAAGTGGCAGCACTCTGTGCTGCCACGCCCCCACCCGAGGGTTAACGTGGAAGCCGATATTATTGGTGTTGATGGTAGCTATTCGGTATGTCTGATGGGGGATCCATGCTGTCGGTAGGTTCGTAGCTGATGAAGGTTGTCGTGGTGGATTCTGGAAGTCCATAGTAGTCGCAGGAGTCGTCGTAGAAACATCCCCCATTTTAGTTTTGGTATAACTGAGGAACAGATCTCGCATCGGTCGGTGGTGGTAAATCTGCGTCATCCCCCCATGATAAATGTCCGTCAGTTTCAACATTGGTGAGAGGTGGCACGCAGGCCGAGTAGGCTCAACTGCGGGCTCGCTATGTTCCATGGCTTCTGGGCGCGGGTTTGCTCACGATCTCTGTTGGACGGTTCACCGTCTTGTGCATGACGCATATCCGTGTCAGAGGAAAAGGAGTTACCGTCTACTCCATCAGATTTATGCTCCATCTATTCGTCCTGTGGAGGGGGCTCAGTGGTCAGTTCTGATGTCGTGCAGCGTTTTTCGTCGTTTGGGCGACTTCTGCTTCCAGCAACGCGTTTCGGTGTCCGAGGAAGGAAGAGATTCGCGTCGTTCCGGGACAAAAGCCACGGGTGCTATGATGCGGTATTCAGCCTCCATAAAACTCTCGTTGGTGTCCTTGAGATCTACTAGCGTGGGTGCGTCCGGCTGTACGTCATGTTCTCGGGCAGCACTGTCGGTGGCAAGGTTCTGGGACGCCTCCGGTTGTATCGGTCCAGAGAGAGGCTCATTAACTAGGTCTTGTGAGGGCTGGACGTGCAGTGTCGCCGCATAGGCGATTGGAAGGGCGTTTGTGGTTCGATCGGTGTTCGTATCGTCATGCCGTAGTTGTGTGATGCAGCGTTGCAGACATCCATTGCGGACGTGTCCTTCTTTGCCACAACCGGAACATGTTGGAGGTTGTCCATCGTAAATGACCACCGTACAGCAGCCGCCGATATAAATTTACTATGGGACGTGCCGTTTGAGTTCTATTCGGACTTTTCTCTCACCATTAAGCACCGGATACCTCATAAACTGTGCCCACGTCTCGGCTACGTGAATCTGAACTTCTTCGTACGGGCTTAGAGTAGATAGTATATGTATGTTCAAGCACAGCCACGGCCGGGGGCCCTCGAGCTCTTATCAGTGATGTCAGAATGACGTCATATGATGAAGTGTCTTATCGGTGACGTCATCAGATGACGTCATGTTATAAGGGTCCTGACATGTCTTATCGGTGACGTCATCAAATGACGTTATGTGATAAGGGTGCTGAAGTGTCTTATTGGTGATGTCATCAGGTGACGCCATGTGATAACAGTGTTGATGTATGTTATCTGTAACGTCATTGAATGTCGTCGTGTTTTTACTTGGCGTTGCAAGTTCTAACATGTTTTTTCCTGTAGCTTATGGACTTATGTTTCATTTTCTGTTAAGAGTAAAAAATTAGTAATTTTTAGTGATGTGACGTTATAGCCCTATGGTTTGTACTATTGATAACATCCATTGTTGTTTTGCTGTATGCATTCTAGTCTTGAAGCTAAGATTTTAATATTTTGATTTCGTTTTAGAGAGGTCATTGCCTTCAAACTCTCTCTCTGTTCCTCTCTCTAACGCGCACACACACACACACACACACATACACACACACACACAAGGTAAGAGACATGTTGAAACTTGTGTAGCTGTTATGATCAGAGTCTATGATATCTTTGTATAAGACAAAGCTAATACATAAATATCACCTCATTTTCGTACAAGTATGTCACTGAATATGGCTCAGTGTGGTATTGCTAATGAACTGCATCGCAGTGCTAGACGAGTATTTCCTAGACGATCAGTCATTACAAAAGGACTTGATGATTTACATCAAGCTGATTTGGTAGAAGTGAGAGATTATTCTAAATACAATTCGGGATATAAGTACATACTAACAGTCATTGATGTATATTCTAAATACGCTTGGGCAGTACCTTTAAGGACAAAAACTGGAGCTAAAGTATCGAGAGCTTTTGAAAAGCTATACAAAGATAGTAAGAGAGTTCCTGCATTACTACAGACAGACTTGGGTAAAGAATTCTATAATTCTAAAGTTAGATCTTTAATGAAGCGTTTTAGTATCCATCATTATTCTGTTTATTCTAATCTGAAGGCTTGTGTTGTTGAAAGATATAACAGAACATTAAAAGGACTGATGTTCAAAGAGTTTACAGCTCTAGGTTCTATATGATGGGTTGACCTGCTTCCACATTTAACTGATAAATATAATAAAACAAAGCATTCTACTATTAAGATGAGATCATGTGATGTTAAAGATAACAGCCTTCTATCTACAGTATATAATAAAATACAGACTGTGGATAAGTCCAAAAAGAAATTTAAGATACGTGATTATGTGAGAATCACCAAACATAAAGCAATATTTGATAAAGGTTACACTCCAAATTGGTCAACTGAAATATTTAAGATAGTTAAAGTTCAAGAAACAAATCCAAGAACATATATAATACAAGACAATCAATCACGTAATATTACTGGCTCAATTTATGGATATGAGTTACAGAAAACTGACTATCCACATACGTATCTTGTAGAGAAAGTGTTGAGGAAGAAGGGAAAGAAAGCATTTGCGAAATGGTTAGGGTTTGATAAAAAACATAACAGTTGGATTACTATAAAATAAAAGTAAATTTATTACATTGCTGTACAACGTAATACAAATAATAAACACTATTCAGTTCTTTATAAAACTACGACTGCAAGACTTGAGAGATTCAAATCACATACCATTTATTAATATAGAACAGTAACAGATAACTTGAGTTAATATCTGCAGAAATCTGTTCTCACTGGCATGTTTTACTAAATGCTCACACACTGAACTACTGAACTAACAGTCACTATCACAATGGAATGTTCAGCTTACAGTCACTACGTTCACGACACAAAATACGATGATGATGACGCACTTGGAAGAGCACACAGCAGCAAAAGTCGATGTCGGTATCATTGATGAAGTAGAGATGGTGAGAAGTCGTCTCTCTTCTTTCTTGTAGAAGAAAGGCAGGTTAATCATCCCATCAACAGCAAGCCAATTGCAGACGACTCTTTTGTTGAGGGAAGCTGCTAAGAGTAGAATCGATCCACCATTTTTGAAGCAAGTCAACATTTAATTTTCCTGTTGTGGGTTGTGTCCTGCTAATACCCATTATCATGCGCAGTGCATGCAGTGATGGACATCCCTTATCTACAATGTTGATGATCGTAAATGTAGGTAGCAGGTTTCTTACCCAAAGCACTTTTTCTGTACCTTTAACAAGTACTGATGTTTGAGGCGGAACAATAGAATGAATTGTCTGAATCACATATTCCAGCGGCACACCAGGTGAATATACCTACAGCTGGTGATGATGACTGTTGAGCCATGCTGCTGTTTTCGTATCCAGCTCTTCATAGGGTACAGTGCAGTTTCTTATGTAGTATCCCGTAGCAACTACACTCTTATCACACAGTAAACTAAAAGCAATTTCTTTAAACATAAAGACATTTGTCGTCGTTTTGAAGCCCTGACAGTCAAAGATTACAGTATAGATTCTGACTAATATATTTTGCTTGCACGAAGTGAAGCAAACTGAAACCGCTCTGTGAATTCACTGTATAAATACGCTCCAAACTTGTTGGAAGTGATGATTTATGACGAAACAGGTACTCTGAAGCAGTACATTGACCGACCTCTTCGAATAACCTCAAACACGTGATGAAATACACTCCAAACTTGTTGGAAGTAATGACCTATGATGAAACAGGTACTCTGAAGCAGTACATTGACCGACCTCTTCGGATAACCTCAAACATGTGATAAAACAAACGCAGTTAATTAGTACATTGACTGACCAATTCAGATAACCTCATACATGAGATGAAACAGTCGCTGTTAATTAGTACATTAGCTGACCTATTCGGAGAACCTTATGCATGTGATAAAACAAACACAGTTCATTAATACACTAGCTGACCTATTAATATAACCTCATGCAAGTCATGAAAGCTGTATTTGGCTAAGATAAATGATCTAAGCATAACAACTACTTTAGAGTCTGACCTCTACAGATAAAGTTCTAAGGTCCTTCACTCCTCTCACGCCAGTGGAGCATGTTATTTTTCTGATGTAAATGATCCCAGTATGGTAACCTCTTTATCAGCTGACCCACATGGATAACCTTATACACATTGCAAACAGTGTAGGAGCATGTGAGTGGAAGTTTCAGTTGATATCGGGTCTTTGACTCCATAGAATTTTTAGATATTCAAATCGTTATCAGCTCATTTGACTAAATAAGCTCATCAGCAGACATAGGAATCTGAAGTTGCCAAGCTTGTGGCTGTGTTCTGTGTTGTGTGTAGAAACAGGACGCCAGTTTGAGAAGAAGACATCTGCTACAGAAGAAGACAAAATGGAAGTACTTGCAACTGTATCACATACAATAAAGCATTAGCATTACAGTAAGTGAACATAATTTATATTTCAAGACAGGAACCCTTCTTTAAAGCAATTAAATGATCTTGGCAGTGGAGCTGGTCGTCAGAAACCGATTATACAAGCATCCGCTCTTCCATTAAATGAAGAATTTCTTGTGTTGGGAGCAAGGCGGGTCAACACATCATTTGGCCTATCAGTATTAATAGAAATTGAAAAAGAAACTCTTTTTACCAGGTTGGTTCTCTGACATGTCTGAAGAAGACTTAATGTGTCTCAATAATGGAAAAGTTCGACTATCTTACAGTGGTAGAGTTAATGGAATGGATACACTTCCATTCAGCACATAATCTCATTCATGTAGTAAAAATTTTGTAAAGTTATAGTGTGACTTAACCTCAATTTTTATTAATAATTATAAATAAATGTAATATATTTATGTGGAGAGCCTTTGAACTATATTCACAAAAGTTTATAACTTTATAGAGAATACTAACCATCACTTAAGTCCTGTTAATATATCGAAAGGTCTGTAGAGTATTACAAAGTCTGCAGGCATGGGAACATCAAAGTAGTTGATATTTACAGTAAGAAAAATGATAGTTGCATGGAATATTTTAAGAAGGAAAATACGCTTAATTTCACATTTAAAATTAATGGGAATTATGAAAACAGTGAAATTTACAAAAAGCTCATGAAATTGCTTAATAGTGTGTTCGTAAAAGGTGAACATTATTTAGCATATCAAAGATATGACAAAACTGAATGTGAGTATGTGACAGAGGTGTATATATATTTAATGACAAGGAGAGTCATGTATATTATTTCAAGGAAATACTGTACATTTTACAAACATGTGCTAAAACTGCATCTATGTTTTGTGATTACGATTATTCGGAATTAGCGGGTAGTTTAAGATCTGATTTTCAAAATGGGGATATAAAGTGCATTTACTCAAACTGTATTCAGATACTTCTTGGTATTGATCAGATACATGAAAGTGTAATTTAATGGATGACAACCAGTTAAGGAGAAGAAGAGGAAGTGATGGTGGTGATATTAACTTAGAGTGGGTTGACAAAGAATCAGCATTCCAAAGACGTCTACGTACAGGTGAAATATATAATCATAATATTCAAGACCCACGAGAATTCCTTGAAATATGTTTTAATTTATTTAGAGCAAAAGTTGAAGCACAGAATCGTCCTCTAAAAATCAATTGTAGTCTTGAATGTACATTTATAAAACCAACCTCTGGTGAAGAACATATTATTCATCTGAACTGTCAGAACAAAGACTATTTTATTTCAAGCGATACAGAAGCATGGTATATAGAAAATGTTGTAGAAAAAATTATGAAAAAAATTGATGCATTTCAGAAGCTTGGTTCAGCGCTAGCTCTAAAGGACATTGTGAAACTCTGTGTAAACCTAAATGAGAATACAGGTTTTCATGTGGGAGAGGATGTTGAGTTGCCTGAATTTATTAAAAAGAAAAAAGCAGTAGTTAACAGAGTCCAAAGACAAGAAATGTTTCAAATCGGCTGCAATATGTGCACTCTATCCTGTGGAACGGAATAAATACAGAGTGTCTAGCTATAAGAAACATAAGGATAAACTTAATTTCTCAGGTATTACATTTCCAATTGAGCTGAAACACATTACTGTATTTGAAAGTAAAAATCCGAGGGTCTCTGTAAGTGTATGGTATTCAATATGATAATGGTGACTGGATGATAGTTGGAAAGGAGGTTGATCCTAATATAGAATTTAATTTTGTACCTGTTTATGTAAGTAAAAAATATGTGAAAAACAGGCACAACTATTAATCCTCCAGTCTGGTTTGTCAAACAGTTTTCATTTCTATTGCATCACTAGTTTATCTCGTCTAGTAAGATCTTCACTTACAATTCATACTCAGTCAATTACTTTTGTGAAAGATGCTTGTGTTACTTTTATACTGAAAAAGAAACTAAAGATTTATTTAGAAGATTGTAACACATTTAAAGCTGTGAGAACGATAATGCCAAGTGAGGAAAACACAATAATAAAATTTGAGAATTATGGAAATAAGGAAAAGGTGCCATTTATTATTTACGGTGATATAGAATGTATCCTGCTACCAGTTACAAGTTGTCCTCAAACTAATGAGAAATCACATTCAAAATATGTTCATATTCACATTCCTTACAGTGCAGCAATGTATATTAATTGCACTTATAATGAACAGCATTCACATTTTTATTCATATAGAGGAAAAGACTGTATGAAGTGGTTTGTTGAGAAACTTACTTCAGTTTCACATGAGTTAGTACAGTGCTTACAAGAAAATAAGCAGATGTATATGAATGATGAAGATAGAGAATATTTTGAAAAAACCAAAATATGTCATATATGTAAAAAACAGTTTTTAGAGACTGATATTAGAGTAAGAGATGATTGTCACTTTACTGGAGTGTTTCGTGGAGCAGCACATCAAGAATGTAATTTAAACTATAGATCTAGTTTCACTATACCTGTAGTATTTCATAATTTGACTAATTATGATGGTCACTTCATAATAAAAGATTTGTGTGACTACAAATTGTTGGAAGATGATAGAGAAATTACGAAAAATTATGGATATGTCAGTTTAACAATGAAAAATACAAATCATTCACAAAATACTTGAAATTTGCTCTTGGAAATAACTCAACAGGTTTTATAAAATATCGCTTAATAGATTCACTAAATTTTTAGCATGTTAGTTAGAAAAGTGTGTTTCTTATATGGCTCAAGACAGTTTAGAAATTACAAAAATATTCTTTAATGATTGAACTGAATTTAATTTAGTCTGTCAGAAAGGTATCTTTCCTTATGAATATATAACTGAAGAACGAAGACAAAATTTCAGAAGTTTTCTTACTGCTGAAACTGTTACTGATGTAGAGTATAGATGTGCTTGTGATGTATGGAGAGTTTTTAAGTGTATGACTATTGGAGATTATTCAGATATATACTTGAAATCAGATATTCTTTTATCAGCCGATGTATTTGACAATATCAGGAAGTTGTGTCTTGACACGTACAAATTAGATCCTGCACATTATATCACATCACCAGGATTGGCTTCGGATGCTTTACTTAAATCTACTGGTGAAAGTTTGGAATTAATAACTGATGTTACACAGTTACAGTTCATTGAAAGAGGGACCACAGGAAGAATTGTTCACTGTTCGCATAGACATGCTGTGGCAAATAATAAGTATATGAAAAATTATGATTGTTCTAAAGAAGAGACCTTTATAGCATACTTTGATGTAAATAATTTGTATGGTTGGGCTATGATGCAGCATCTACCACTTGGTAAATTTAATTGGTTATAGAAGATCAGGTACATACATTTGATGTAACAAATGTATCTGATGACGCAGATGTGGGCTATATCTTAGAAGTTGATCTGGAATATCGTTAGGATTATCATGCTTTGCATCAAGATTCACCCCTTTCTCCTGAGAGAATGAAAATTCCAAAGAGTAACAGCAAAGCACCACCTAGGCTTATGTGTACTCTGTATAATAAAAGCCGATATGTTATTCACTACAGTAACCTGAAGCAGTGCTTGAGTTTAGGTCTTAAAGCGATCAAAATTCATAGGATTCTTTCATTTACACAAAAGGCTTGGATGAACCCATACATTGAGATTAATACAATGAAGAGGGCAAAGGCTATAAACGATTTTGAAAAAAAAAATTTTTAAGCTGATGAATAACAGTACATTTGGTAAAACGCTGCAAAATGTACGAAAAATGCGTGAAGTTCTGTTGACAACCTCATAGCATGGGAGGAAGGGTGCTGATTCATTAATAGCCCAACCAAATTTTAAGAAGAGAATCATCTTTGATGAATCACTAGTAGCTATAGAATTGGCTAAGACATCAGTATTGTTTGACAAGCCAATTGCTGTAGGCATAGCAATTCTAGACATTTCTAAAACATGTATGTACAACTTTCACTATAATTACATGCTAAAAAAGTATTTACCAGAAATGGTGAAAATGTGTTACAGAGATACTGATAGCTTTGTTTACCATATATCTACAAAGTATCTATATGAGGATATTAAACCTGATATCAGCAACATATTTTGATACATCTGGATATATCTTTAATAATCGGTACAATATCCCTCTATGTAATAAACAACTAATAGGTCTAATGAAAGATGAATTTAATG
The DNA here is from genome assembly GCF_023898315.1 of Schistocerca nitens. NCBI lineage: Eukaryota > Metazoa > Arthropoda > Insecta > Orthoptera > Acrididae > Schistocerca > Schistocerca nitens. Next base: position 438,883,378 of record NC_064617.1, on the reverse strand, counting down.
GAGAAATTATAACAGAATTTATTGGTTTAAGAGCTAAAATGAATGCTGTTCAGACTGATTCTCACCATGTATTGAAAAAGGCAAAAGGAGTGAAATTTTCATCTCTAAGAGAGATGAATATTAATGACTATCGTACATGTTTGTTGGATAATGTGCTTAAAATGAGCACACAGGTCAGTATTCAATCAAATTTTCATGTATTCACTTTCTGTGAACTAAGCATCAACACAAAGCTGAAACATGTGTAACTGTATATGTCTAATTGTATTTAAGGTGAACAAAATAAAAAATCTATCTATTAGATACATTGTTTTTATTTATAAAATATAAGCCTTCTTACATTTCATTTATACATTGTTTTTATTTATAAAATATAAACATCCTTACATTTCAGTTATCTACTTCATCGTAACAGTCACTATGATGTTGACTACAATTCCTATAAAGTTTAAGAACGAATCATTTTTCATAAATAATGGTAATGAGTTAAATACATCTGGTATAGACATTAATTTAGGTAACAGTTGTACAGGAAACATAATAATCTAAAGCATTTAAATTTTGAGGTTCATCCAACCGTTCGTAAATATTTAATAATGTTCTATATACATTTCTTGATTTTAACCACATAAATCATTCAAAAACACTACAATCATCTTTTAGTAAACCATAGTCTTCTAGCTGTAAAAGATGTGTAGTTTTAGGATTTACATTCCTTAAACATTGCAAAACCTCCAGCTTCACTTGATGTTTTGAGTATACAGTCGTTTTACGCTCATTGTGAGCTATAAACAGTGTTTTAATAAGATTTTCTAGGTCACTAGCTGAATACAGAATAATATGAACACTTAATACTTTCTCACTATCCTTAGTCAGATCCGCAACGACACAAGTTACAATATTGTGCGTTGATTCGATGAGTATCACCTTATTCATTCTGACACACTGATGTCCTTGATCAGCACTACAGAAATTATGGAAAGTTGTGAGTTTATATCTGTGAACGTTTCATCACACGGTTAGTAGTGGGGTTCATATCAATAATCACATCATGTATCACAAGACAGTAAGCTAATGTGTTACTCTTAAAAGGTTCCTTTGTTTTTATTTCAATCTTCATATCTATTATTGATGATTTTAAAGATTCATTTTGATGTGAACAGTCAATAACAAATATTGGATTCCTATGGAATTCAATAGGGCTTAACAGCAGTTTACTTAATCCATGGTGCATGTAATATGAGGTTTGAAATCTACACTCCTGGAAATGGAAAAAGAACACATTGACACCGGTGTGTCAGACCCACCATACTTGCTCCGGACACTGCGAGAGGGCTGTACAAGCAATGATCACACGCACGGCACAGCGGACACACCAGGAACCGCGGTGTTGGCCGTCGAATGGCGCTAGCTGCGCAGCATTTGTGCACCGCCGCCGTCAGTGTCAGCCAGTTTGCCGTGGCATACGGAGCTCCATCGCAGTCTTTAACACTGGTAGCATGCCGCGACAGCGTGGACGTGAACCGTATGTGCAGTTGACGGACTTTGAGCGAGGGCGTATAGTGGGCATGCAGGAGGCCGGGTGGACGTACCGCCGAATTGCTCAACACGTGGGGCGTGAGGTCTCCACAGTACATCGATGTTGTCGCCAGTGGTCGGCGGAAGGTGCACGTGCCCGTCGACCTGGGACCGGACCGCAGCGACGCACGGATGCACGCCAAGACCGTAGGATCCTACGCAGTGCCGTAGGGGACCGCACCGCCACTTCCCAGCAAATTAGGGACACTGTTGCTCCTGGGGTATCGGCGAGGACCATTCGCAACCGTCTCCATGAAGCTGGGCTACGGTCCCGCACACCGTTAGGCCGTCTTCCGCTCACGCCCCAACATCGTGCAGCCCGCCTCCAGTGGTGTCGCGACAGGCGTGAATGGAGGGACGAATGGAGACGTGTCGTCTTTAGCGATGAGAGTCGCTTCTGCCTTGGTGCCAATGATGGTCGTCTGCGTGTTTGGCGCCGTGCAGGTGAGCGCCACAATCAGGACTGCATACGACCGAGGCACACAGGGCCAACACCCGGCATCATGGTGTGGGGAGCGATCTCCTACACTGGCCGTACACCACTGGTGATCGTCGAGGGGACACTGAATAGTGCACGGTACATCCAAACCGTCATCGAACCCATCGTTCTACCATTCCTAGACCGGCAAGGGAACTTGCTGTTCCAACAGGACAGTGCACGTCTGCATGTATCCCGTGCCACCCAACGTGCTCTAGAAGGTGTAAGTCAACTACCCTGGCCAGCAAGATCTCCGGATCTGTCCCCCATTGAGCATGTTTGGGACTGGATGAAGCGTCGTCTCACGCGGTCTGCACGTCCAGCACGAACGCTGGTCCAACTGAGGCGCCAGGTGGAAATGGCATGGCAAGCCGTTCCACAGGACTACATCCAGCATCTCTACGATCGTCTCCATGGGAGAATAGCAGCCTGCATTGCTGCAAAAGGTGGATATACACTGTACTAGTGCCGACATTGTGCATGCTCTGTTGCCTGTGTCTATGTGCCTGTGGTTCTGTCAGTGTGATCATGTGATGTATCTGACCCCAGGAATGTGTCAATAAAGTTTCCCCTTCCTGGGACAATGAATTCACGGTGTTCTTATTTCAATTTCCAGGAGTGTAGAATATAAGACATATGCTTGAGCCAAAGTCTTTGTTTCAAAATCGCAAGAAACTTCTCTTCTGAAAATCGAGTAGAGTTTAGATACACTTTAAGATTAGTAATATCTATTAAATCAAATGAACTCGATGTTTTTCATACTTGTTCCTATCAGCCCGAAATCCTAAAATGACATAACTAGCTGTCTCAAGAGATGTGGTAAATTTCATTTGCCATGACCAAAAATCGACCTCAGGTGCTACACTTTCTACTAAATCCCAGTGACGAAAAGCAAGTGTAGATCTGTATCACTTTTCAGGATGTTCCGTACTGGAATTTGCATTTTATCTGACATACGTACATGAGGCATTTCCCGCCATACCTTTCCCAATATTATTTGTGCATCAGTATCTGGTTTACTAGATATCAATGATGATACATCATTCCTGTCACGAATTAAAACTAAGTCATGGCGAGCATTAAGTATTATCTTCTTGTAGTCTTCACAAATGCCGAGTATCATTTATAAAGGTACACAAAAATTAAAATGTCCATTTCCATCCACCAATTTTTTTAAATTTTCAGTTGAACCCCATCCAGCATTGAGGAGTATATTAGAATGATCTGGTGTGAAAGATGCAATCCCTTTCAGAAGTGTTGTTATTCCTGGATTACGAACATGATCAATAACTTCATTATTAATACAGTATTGAAGTTCAGAAAATAAGAAGAGTATACAGTTCATGCTCAGATCAACATCAGTCGGTTTCTTTTCTCAGAATTTATTATTTTTCCTTCAATGAATAATCTACTCTCGGAAGGGAGCAAATAACTGTTTTCATTTTGTATTACAGTTGACACTGAATCATTGTATCCAAATACTGACTGACCATAAGGTTTATACACATGATTCTCAATGCGATGTACTGAATCACCAAATACAATATTTTCACGAACGTTCAAAATGCTGCTCATGTCTCTTTTTGTACTGATTAACATTTCATGCAGAAGTGCTGGTGTTGTTTAGGATGCTCCTGTATTTATGTTAATTTGTAGCGTAAGGACTTCAACAACTGCTTACTATGTGTCGTTAGCAGTTTCTTTTTATTTTTCCTTACTTTTTTGGTGACACTTCCACTTCCAGCTCAAAATTAACGTATAAACGATTCCCATTATAGTAATCGTCGTAAGTGGAGTCTAACAGTTACTTCTTCCTCATTTAATGGTACAAGATATCTGTCTTTATCACAGATGGATATTATTAAATCTGTTACATGTCGTGCAATTACTGGCATATAAATGGGAGAATTTCGCGTTTCCACTATCTTATATCCAGGGGCTACTGTTAGCCAAAACTGATGTATAATGTGTTTTCGCTCACCATTAATGTAGGAACCTCCTGATATATTACACTCTACATTTAAAACATTTATAGTCTGAATATTTACAGGATGCACTGCTACTACTGTATTTCTATCATTATCATTAGTAGGAAATTTTATCAAACGCCTCTCGAACTCAAGAATTGAGCCAATATTGTTTTCCAAGGAAAAGTTTATATCAGCATTGTGCTTCATTTTGCAATGATGTAGTTTTTTGTCATAATCAAAATCTAGAAATAACTCTTTAGCAATTTGTGGAAGGTTACTATTATATTGATCCTTCAGTCTCAAAATTTCAAGAAAAATATCATGCAATTTATAAGAACCTGTTGGGAGACTAAATTTTTGTTATATATTTTCATATTTAGAAAAATAAAAGTTGCCGTTTGATGGTGTGACATTAGGTATTGAATTGTATGAAAAGTAGTTCAGAAGTGCTATTTCATACACACCATTAGACAAATCTAATGCAGGATTAAATTTAGATACCAAAACTAATGTTTTTCCACTAACAATTAACATTGCATCTTCTCCAGGTTCCATCATGCAAATGCTTACGTTGAAGTGTGAACCAATCCTTTTATTCCTTACTTAGAAATTTTAAACATAGATGAGCACAGTTGTAACCATTAATTGCTTGAAAATTGTCATAATTGTATTTAAAATTACAGTTTTTCATATAGTTCACAATTTCAGTAGGTGGTGGTAGATTACCTAAGCTATCAAAGTAACAAAGTATCATCGCCCTTTTTGTAAGCCATCAAGTGTGATCCAGGTTCATTGGATCTATTAAGGTTTACAATTGCGGTTTCAAATTTTCTAGGTCTTTTGGCTAAAGCATCTCGTATAAAAACTCCTCGAAAATTAGGTATTTTCATCTTTGTTGCATAATAGTGTATATCAATGTTAGTAAGAGCTCGATGTGGTAAACTCGTCGAATTTTTTTTTAGAATTATTTGTTAAATAGAGACCCATACCATTTTTTTTGTATGATGCTAAATAAAGCCCTTTACACTTCTGCAGTGCTATAGCTTCAGTCATTTGATTATGGCGTTGCATCTCTGCTAACCGTTTGCATGCATTCTTTGCATCATTTACTGATTTTGCTATTCCTGATGCTCCTTCTGCAAGACTACCAATAGCTGATAAAGCGGCAAATATTGGTATAAGAGGTAGGGCACCACCGGTTTTTGGAATAGGGATAAAGCGAGTTTTAGTTTTCAGTCCACAGTTCAGAGCCAATTTATGAGCGAACTTAGCTGCTTTATGAAGATTACTATTTTTTTTAATCCCTTTACTGCTCTACCTTCTTTTGTAATTACCTTTTTCAATGTATTTGTGTCTTTACCTGCTTGCTTCTTAACACCCATTCCAAATTTAACTTTCGGTTTCATTGTACCAGCTACACCTAATGCAGCCAGTTTCTCTCCAATTTTTGTGTTTTCGGCTGTTACACGCCCCAAGCTCTTTTTGCCAGTATTTTATCTACTTTATGTCTCTGAAATGTTATCTCGAAATTTCTCGTACACTATATCATGTTCTTTACATGCTTCATCTAAGGGATTTATTCCACGATCCCCACGCTGCAGTCTCTCCTGAAGTTTGGTACCAGGACCACAATATTTGTAGCCAGGTAAGTGCAACTCTATAGGCAGTTTGTTAATAGCCTTGTTTATAAGACCTCGTCCAGTCTTCCTCTGTCTGCGTCCATCCATTGAATGATTCAATGTATAGGAAGAAAGAGCCTTATATACAATTGAAAATGTGTTAACAACATCACTTTTCATCAGAATGCATTTGAAGAAACAAGCTCTTCAGCTACCTGTTAAGAATATTACATTTGCAAACGATTTAGACAGGAGAATTGTTACCGGACTCTGTTCGCTGCATTATTTGTGGTCCTTCAAACTGTGTAAAAACTAATGTTGTTATAAATCTTCTGATCCATGAAAATTGTCTAAAATTTCAAAATCTTTACATATATTCAAAATCATTACATGAAGATAAGTATAAACTCCTTTCACATATATTATCTGGTCTTGAAGGAATCCAGTTTCTCACATTTTCTAATAATGAAGACATTATTTTACCTGAGAAAGTTTTACCATGTTCCGTTTTTATTTTTGATGATGTTGTGTGTGATAAACAGGATAACATTGGGGCTTACTTTAGCATGAGACGACATTATGATGTAGATTGCTTCTATTTGTCTCAAATATTTAGTCGAATTCCAAAGCAACTAATTCGAGATAATGCTAACTTGGTTATGCTCTTCAAACAAGATGAGTGTAATCTGAGACATGTGTACAATGATCATGTGAATACAGATATGGATTATGCAGATTTTCATAGCATGTGTAAGCGGTTTTGCGAAAGTGGACCACATAACTTCTTAGTTATCAGTAAAGATGATAACATAAACAATGGTCGATATCGCATAACGTTCGATGAGTACTTTTGTATATAAAGGGTGTCATAACCTTCTACACTTAGTTGGCATGATGGCTTCTTCAAGAAACGTTCATCTCGTCCTCTCTGAACCAGAAGCTGTAAGTGATATTGCTACAAAACAATATGTTGATAAGTCCTTGGGTTCTATTAGTAACTGGATACCTCAACTAAACTCGTTTCTAAGTGTTCTACAAGTCTCTCCTAAAGCAATAGATTTTGGTAACAAACGAGTTTCTGGTTTGAAAGATCCATTAAATAATAATGATGCATCTACTAAGAGATATGTTGATAGTTCTGTGGCTACTGTTAGAAGATTAATTGACAATGTTGTGTCATGGAAAAAACTTAATGTAATTTTAAAAGCATTCGATATACATGCTGATACTATCAGGCTTAATTCAAAACGGATTAGTAATCTTTGTACACCATCAGAAAATAATGATGCTAGCACAAAAAATATGTGGATGATACTTGCCTACAACTTAAGAAACAGTTGCAGCAAAAAATTGATTTAAATCACAAAAATGTATTAGGTTCAGATAGTGGAACTAATGTAATACAGCTCAAAAGTAAGCGATTAAGTGGGGTTGCAGATCCATTAACTATGAGTGATGCTGTTACTAAAAAATATGAAGATGGTATTTGGAACCAATTAGAATCAAAAATAACATCTCTTCTGCATGATTTTAATCGTTTACATCAGTTTTTGAAATATGTTGCTATAAAGGAAGAAGAGTTTGATGTAAGAAATCTGCGCATTGAAAATGTTTCTGATCCTATTCATACGCATGATGCTGTTAATAAGAAATATATTGAAGATATTATAAAGAAAGTTGATCATAAAATATCATCTCTGGTAAACAATAGCAACGATATTCTCAGAAAAATGTTACAAACGACTTTAAATATGTTAGATCTTTTCAGTGTAACAGATCGAGTGTTTGATATGCAAAGTAAACGTCTAATACACATACAAGAACCAGTATTAGATACTGATGCAGTAAACAAAGCATATGTAGATAAGAAATTTTCAAAACAGAAATTGATTTTGCGATTAAATAGCATACCTTCCACAAATCCAAGTGATACACGGTATTTGCCAAATAACGGAAAATATGAAAATAATTTACCATACACTGGTCACATGATACTGCATTCTGTAACGCCTGACGTAGAAGTAATAACATTTGAACATAATGAAATCAAAGCCAATCTTCAATTACAGATACCTATAAGTGTGAAGGAAGGAGATTGATTTAGTTTCAATAAACCATATCCTATCCAACTAGGAAATTACGGCTAACATTTAGAGTTTGAGTATGAACTAGTAAACTAGTATAAAACCTTAACGTTTCAGATATCTGAGCCAGATGAGACTTAACCTCATAAACTGTCTCACTTGATATAAGATGTTTCAACGAATTGTCAGTCACAACATGAAGTTGAAAAAACGAATTTTATCTGCTAGAAAAAATATACGAAAAAAGTTTCTATCACTTAAGGCAAAAGAAAATAAGAGGAAAGTAGAAATGGAAGAAAAATTACGACCAGTTTCTGAGCCTCTGAGAGAACTTCTATCAATCAGCAAAAGGAAAGAGGTTTCATATCCTGTATCTGTACAAACAGATATCACTAAGGTACAAAGTACTGATGTTAAATGCGAACTTGACTTACCTGAAGAAACTTTAGCTTCATCAATTTTAAACAAAATTCCTATTAGAGAACGTGATGAAGTGTATGGAATGAGATATGATCCTAATAATGGGTGGATGATAGGAAGTGAGAAAGTGATAATTGATGGGGACGATTTAGTTATTAATGGTATAACATATAATGGAACAAGAGGACTGTACCATTTACTGTTTAGAAAGAGGCCCTCCAAGAAAACATACAAAAGCTGATCTTTCAACGTATGGAAAAATTTTGAAAGCTACTAATGCACATAGGATAAACTATGCTAGTTATAAACCTGTTAATGCTAATAAGAGTGTCAAGTACCAGACAATTATAAAAGGTCTGCAGACGTATATGGAACCAGATATAAGACTAATTCGCGAAGAATCTAGAGCACAATTATTAGAAGAACATCGTCAACTGAGTGATGATACTTCAGAAAGTGAACCAAATATTCAGAGTGGTAAAAATATCAGTAAAAAGAAGAGAAAAATTCCCTGTTCTAAAGCAGTGGAAAATATACAATAACAATTTACCTGTAGATTACGTGCATTGGGATAGTCCAAATGAACTTGTTGAACGACTTTGCTTCTTACATGGTTCAAGATCTGCAGGCAATACATCTCATGAAAATGAAATTATTTCTATCGAAGAAGAGGTGAGAGAAGCTGGAATAATTATGTAACTTTATGAGTTACCACATACTTGGGTAGGGATTCTTGATACATGTACAATATAAGTCATGAACATCAAACTAGCAGCTGCATAGTGTCTGCTAACTGACTACAGAGAGCAAGCTTCATGATGTACCTCACATTTCTTGAGTGGTTGGAAACCTTTCAAAACGGAAATTGGTTCAAAGAACTTTTGCAGTCTGAGAAGCTAGCACATGCTGGTTTCTACAGCCTAATCGCCAACATGATGATGATGATGATGATACTGTCAAATGTATCTATTGTGAAACTGAACAGAGTGAGTGGCAACTGGGTAAAGATCCACTAGTGAGACATTTATGTCACTCTCCAAAATGTCCCTTCGTGTGGTCTACAGCAACTGATTTATGTAAGCAATTCATGTTTAATGAACAGAAGCTTGCACATATCAGACTACCTACATGGCCTCAGTACTGCTCTCGGATAGCACGTAAAGAATCTTTCAAAAATTGGTCAAAATATCTACCAGTATGACCAGAAAAGTTAGTAGAGGCTGGTTTCTTCTATACTGGCACTGGTGATTCTACAATCTGCTTGTATTGTGGTGGAGGACTACATGATTGGGAGGTGGGCGATGACCCATGGCAGCAGCACACATTCTGTACCCTCATTGCAAATACTTACGGCTTAAGGACAAAATAATACATGAAAGAAAGTCATATGATGAACATGATTAAAATAATCTGTCAATATATTCTATCTACACTTTTGTACTACAATAAACAACGCTAACAAAGTGAAAAAGTTACTTTTTTATTACCTTATCATTGTGTGTGTGTGTGTGTGTGTGTGTGTGTGTGTGTGGCGCATTAGAGAGAGGAACAGAGAGAGAGTTTGAAGGCAATGCAATGACCCCTCTAAAACAAAATCAAAATATTAAAATCTTAGCCTCAAGGCTAGAATGCATACAGCAAAACAACAATGGATGTTATCAATGGTACGAACCATAGGGCTATAACGTCACATCACTGAAAATTACTAATTTTTTACTCTTAACAGAAATTGAAACGTAAGTCCATAAGCTACAGGAAAAACATGTTAGAACTTGCAACGCCAAGTAAAAACACTACAACATTCAATGACGTTACAGATAACATACATCAACACTGTTATCACATGGCGTCACCTGATGACATCACCAATAAGACACTTCAGCACCCTTATCACATGTCATCTGATGACGTCACCGATAAGACATGTCAGGACCCTTATAACATGACGTCATCTGATGACGTCACCGATAAGACACTTCAGCACTCTTATCAATAACGTCATCATATGACGTCATTCTGACATCACTGATAAGAGCTCGAGGGCCCCCGGCCGTGGCTGTGCTTGAACATACATACGCTATCTACTGCTTAGCGCCGTGGTGACTTCATCTTCTTCCACCTCGAAAGGCAGTTCGAATACATGAATCGTTCGTAGGCCAAGTCCTGCATGGTCGACATCCACAGCCCAAAGTTGCCGTCGGAGTGTCAACATTTTAGTCCATGTCGCGTCCATTGAATAATCTCCTTGCAGGCAGCGTCGGAAGTCATCATAACATCAACGATGCTGCTAATGATCGATAGGTGTATGCCGATGAGATCGTCACGGGGGACCTTCACATCTTCGCGTAGGAAGCTTTCGACTGCTAGAGCTTTGGGTCGCAAGTATTCATTTGAAAAGGTGAACTTAAGGGTGTTCTTCTTGTAAGAGTTGACTATTATAGCTTGTTCGACCGGCACTGAGACAGTATGAAAGGTTCGCAGCTCTCATGGTGTCGGGTAAAATCGCAATTACGGCTGTGGACGAAACCCACACACCGTTATAGACACGCGGAGTGTGTAAGAAATTATTTGTAACTTTTTAGCCTTTCCCAACGGATATGTTGCAATTACACTTCTCTTGTGGCTAGGGCGAGAACAGTGACCATTGCAAAATTTTCGACCTGAAAAGTTCTGCTGCCTGCATAGAAATGGCGAAACTAGTGTAAATACAGACCGCCAGTGGTGTCAGTAAGTATGCCAGAGGATGACCGTTCCGTTATTTTCATAGTAAAAGCTTTTCTGATTTTCAGTTGTCTTATGTAAAGTAGCCAATGGTCTCGCCACAGTTGTAATACCGGTTTCCTTGAGATCACTGAAGTTAAGCACTGTTGAGTTTGGCTAGCGCTTGGATGGGTGATTGTCCAGATCTGCCCAGAGCTGATGGCAAGCGGAGTGCACTCAGCCATTATGAGGTCAATTAAGCTGATACTTGAGTGAGAAGTAGCGGCTTCACTCACGCAAGCTGACAATAGCGGGGAGAGCTCTGTGCTGATCACATGTACCTCCTATGGGCTGTAGATAACACGGCGATCGGTCGGTGGTATTGGACTTCAGAGGCCTGTTAAGATGGAATTAATGTAAAGTGAGACACTTATATTATTCTTGTTATCTCACTTACACGAAGAATAAATCGTTATGAGTAAATCGTTATCATATCAATGTGTTGGCCCACAGGTGTTGTTGGTTGCTTTTTTATCTGCGGGTTGACTGTTCCCTCGGTAAACTACTAATGTCGACGTGATGTCTGATTTTGAAGCGTGGCCACATTACTTGACCAAGGTGTTATGTCTATGTATCCATACATCAAGCTGAATAATACAGATCAGATGGCCTTGTAAACACTTTTGTACAAAACGCTATGAGGTGTCATTCTATCCCTAATTTCGCACAGATTAATATTATTTAATTTTTTTTCAGGCGACTGTCAACAGCATCGATATACTTGGAGAAATCCATGATACAAACTGTTCTATCTCCCAGACGGGATTCGATCATGGGCCATCTTTACAGCAGTAGAACAGAAATGGAAATAAAGCGAAAACTGTGGATATCCACAAAAATTACATTTTCATGGGAATTATTAGTCGAAAAACTTAAGTGTATTTACGAAAAATATCTATTGTGACAACTTCACGCATCATACATTCTGTTTACCCAGGAAAGTATACACCTTTGCTGACTTGAAAAAGACTGAAAATGATACTTAACGCCATAATACCAGCTTAAGCAAGCAGAAGAGATTGAAAACATGAAACCATATAACAGCAGTAAGCGCACAGCACGACTGCTCAGGCACAACAGCACCCAGTAGGTTTGCAAAAAGCTGATCAAAGAAGCTACAAGCCAAAGTCAAAGAGCAAGATCAAGGATCAAGATCAAGGGACAAGTTCCAAAATACTCATCGACTCAAAATGAAATAAAAGAAAAGCAATAAAAGAAGTTACATATGTGTAAAAATATATTTTTTCCCTTCCCCTCATTACATTTTTGCTTCCTCTTTTCTCCATTTTCTCGATTTTTTTGTTTCCCATTTCCTTTTCGACTTCTTTTCAATACAGTATTATGTAATATAATAGTCACATGATACTACTCTAGTGTCACATGATATACTGTCTCATGATGAAAACAAACCAACCGTTTAGTGAAAACCACCACCTACGAAACTATGCATAGATATGTACAATAATATGCAGGTATGTGACGCTAAACAATTATATTAGGCAATCCAACTACCTTAAATCATTCAGAGTGCCAGCAGAAAAACAACTTGAACATCAAATCCACATCAGAGGTTCGAGAATACAACCAAATGAGAAACTGTGTACTGCATACAGTATTATGTAGTATAATAATCAGATGATACTACTAAAAACTTCAATGATATTACAGTGTCACATAACAAACCAACAATCTGGTGAGAACAACGCCATAATAAAATATATATGCAGACATGTATTGCTGAAATTTTATATGAAGCAAAGCACAAAATTCAAACAACAAGCAAAATAATTCCAGTGTCAAGTTCATATCAGAAGTTCTTGGATAAACATACTGTAACCAATTGAGACACCAATGCTAAAATCGCATCTAATGGTGTCATACAGAAACTGAAATCGTTAATATTATTACAACATATTTGACAATACTGTCCATCATCGACCAATTTCATTAGACTAATTTAGCAGTAATCTGAACCTGGCATAATACCAATACACCTTATATTATCCAACAACATCAGTATCAAAATCGAACAGTGAATTTAACTATCAGAAAAAAGTGTAAACGTCTTTTACATCCATGAGCCAGTTGTGAAATTATTTCTACATCATAAAAGAGTAAGTGTTTAAAAAGAGTGTGGGGCAGCAGAGACATGGGAAAAGTATGCTGTGTGTCTCCATGGTCTATCCTGTGGTATACATATTATTTAATATTTGTACCACATGTGTAGACCCATTATAGTATTTGTTCCCTAATGACAATGCAAGATACTAGTTAAAAGCAGCTAAAAACGTTTCTACCTTATGGAAATGCAAAGTGTAAAAAGAGGATGGGAGGGGTGAATGTGTGATACATATAAAACCTTTGCACCCATGGCATCACCAACAGAATGTATATTATCCGTCATTTGCAACAGGCATATGAAACCATTCCAGTATTGGGTCACTAATAACAGAATAGGATGTCTAGGTAGAAGCTGGTGTCAGCAGCTAACAATGATATTACAAGGGGAGTAGGGGGTGGAACTTCATGTAAATTTATATAACATGTAAATGTAAAAATTTTACAAAGTTGAAAGGGGGTGTCTAGCGTATGAGAAATTAAGTATGCAACAAGAAACTATGGTTTAATCATATTAAGTAACTTATATACACTGTACATCAGTGTGTAATCATTGTAACATCACTGATGCACGGTAAAAAACCAATGGATGGCAAGAATAAAACATATATTCTTAATTTGGGGTACTGCATGCATTACTCATTAACATGTTGCCTGGTCGGACGAGTCTCTTTTCAAATTGTATCTAGAGGATGAATATGTAAGGGTATGGAGACAGCGTCACGAATCCATGGACGCTGTATTGTCAGCGGGAGATTGTTCAAGCTGGTGGAGTGTCCGTAATCGTATGGGGACTGTGCAGTTGGAGTGATATGGGACCCCTCATACGAATAGATCCGACTCTGACAGGTTCACGTACGTAAGCATCCTGTCTGGTCACCTGCATACATTCATGTCCATTGTGCATTCCGACGGACCTGTGCAATTCCAGTAGGATAATGCGACACCCCACACGAACAGAATGCTAAAGAGTGGCTCCAGGAACACTCTTCTGAGGTTAAACACTTCCGCTGGCCACCAAACTCCCCAGACCTGAACATTATTGATCATATCTGGGATGCCTTGCAATGTGCTGTTCAGAAGAAATCTCAACCTCCTCGTACTATTACGGATTTATGGACAGACCTGAAAGATTCATGGTGTCAGTTCCCTCCAGCACTGCTTCAAACGTAAGTTAATATTAGGCGGGTGTACCAGTTTATTTGGTTCTTCGGTGTATAAACAAATGTTTTTGTATGCCTCTAGGCTGGACCTCCTGTATTATTTTCTTTTGAGCCTGAACATGTTTCATGTGATACTTTATAATATGTAGATTCAAACCGTATGAGTGAAAAGCTTATATCAGTTTCCCTTCGAGCGACCACTTTACCCCATCTTCAAATATATACGAAAGTTATGAGATCCTTGTACAAAGGAAAATCACCCTTTTAAATATTAAGACTTCATATTGCAAGCTCTTTTTAAGCAAAGACGGGATGCCTGAAAGGTGGAAGGGATACATTATATGTAGAAGAGAAACACACTGGAGGAAAATGTTGTAGAGAGGATACAATAAATGAAGATGAGATGGGAGATACTAAACTGCGAGAAGAACTTGACATAGCTCTGAAAAACATAACTCAAAACCAGTTCTCTGAATTACACGTCCGTCCCTCGGGATTACTGAGATCCTCGTGAGAGGCAACGATGAATAAACTCTTCTACCTCTTAGCAGACATCAGTATGGACCCGGATGACCTGGAGTGGTTCTCGCGGCAGCGTAGTGCGTCAAGCTGTGACAGCTCTGTGCGAGGCATTGTGTGGTCAGACCCACTGACCTAAGGAGCTTACTTACCGGCAGTGACAGGCCGGGTCCGTTAGTTCCTATGCTGACATCGACCACGTAGGACCTAGCCTTCGCATCGCGCCATGTTCTTGTTTCCATATGCTAGCTGTAAGTCATTCGCACTGGTCGCGATCTGTAGCTTTCTCCGTGCTCATCCCTATGTGACGTTAGGACTCTCTGCTCCCCCGTAGACTGATCGCAGGTCGAATGTGTTTTCCTCTTCCGGGATCCCAGGCTGTTGTAGTGCAGCCATCGCCGGCTACGCTAGTTGCACTTGTGCTGGCAGGACAGTTTCGTGGCATTACCACGCCCGTAAAGATACAAATGAGGCAATGAAAGACGATATCACGTGTGTGCCTTTCTTATTTTTTTCATAGTGTTAATTTGTGGCCACTTTTGCAGTGCTGGCGCTAGAACTTGTGCCTCCGGAAGCAGCAAGCAGAAGCCGCTCAAACAGAATTGGGAATAAACACTGCAGCGCAGCCACAAGTCGCTCGATCAACCCAAAGTTAGCCGTGCGTGAGGCAGTTACACAGGGTCTGCAGGAATTATTCAAAAGTAAAGAGCTTTTAACTGTCTGTCGTTTTATTCTCAAACACGTACGAAATATAGAATCTTTATCTTATAGGGATGAGATAAGGGAGCCAATATTGGAATCAGAATTTAGAAGACCTATGGAAGACTTGAAATTAAATAAGGCAGAAGGGGATATAATTCCATCCAAATTACTAAACTCCTTTGGGGGAAGTGGCAAAAGAACGATTATTCACGTTGGTGTTGGAATTTATGGGACTGGCGATACACCGTCAGACTTTCGAAAACCATTATCGATGGAATTCCGAAGAATGAAAGAGTCGACAAGTGCGAGAATTAACGCACAGTCATCTTAACAGCTCATGCATCCGTGTTGCTGACAGGAATAATCTACAGAAGAATGGAAAAAATGAGGATCTATTGTATGACGATTAGCTCGGTTTAGGAAAAGTAACGGCACCAGAGAGGCATTTATGACGTTGTTGTTGATAACATAAGCAAGACTCGAAAAAAATCAAGACATATTCATAGTATTAGACGACCTCAAAAAAGCGTTGGACAATGTAAAATTGTGCAAGATGTTCGAAATCCTCTGAAAAATAGGAGTAACCCGTAGAGAAAAACAGGTTATACGTATATATAAAGTACAAGAACCAAAAGGAACAATAATAATGGAAGACAAAACCAAGAATGAAGTACTCTGATTAAAAATGGTGTAAGATAGGAGTGCAGATTCCGCCTCTACTGTTCAGTCTACACGTCGAACACGCAGTGATGGAAATAAAGAAAAAGAAAAAAAGAAAAGAAACGTTCAAGATTGGGACTAAAATTCAATGTGCAAGGACGTGAGTGTTATGATTTGCCGAAGACATTGCTATCCTCAATGAAAGAAATGAGCAGTTCTAATGAGTTCAGCGTACGGATTAAGAGTAAATCGAAGAAAGACAAAGTAATGAGAAGTAGCAGAAATGATAACAGTGAGACTGGACGTCATAAATTATGATCATGAAGCAGATGAAGTTAAGGAATTCTGCTACCTAGGCAGTAAAAGTAACAAATGAGCAGAGCAACGAGAACATAAATATCAGTCTAGCACTACCAAAGGGGTATTCTTAGCCAAGGGAAGTCTACTAGCATCAAACATAGGGCTTAATTTGGGGAATAAATTTCTGATAAAGTACATTTGGAACACAGAACAGTATAGTTGTGAAACATGGGCTGTGGGAAAACCGGAACAGAGGATATTAAAAGCATCAGAAATGTGTTGCTACAGAAGAATGTTGAAGTTATGTGGACTGATTAGGTAGGTAATGAGAAGATTTTCCGTAGAATTCGCGAGGAAAGGAATATATGGGAAACAGTGACAAGAAGAAGGAGCAGGATGACAGGAAATACATTAACACATGAGCGAATGATTTCCGGTCCTACTGGGAGCTGTAGAGGATAATGACTTTACACGAATACACAGACAGGGATACTGTCTCCCATGACTATTTTATTTTCATATCCCGTAACTACCTGAATAATATCTTTTATCGCATCATACATGTCTTCCGTCTCTTCATCCTCTGCGGCTAGTTGGTGTATACTGCTATGGTAGGTTCCTGCTTCGTTTCTGTCTCGGCCACAAGAGTGCGTTCACTAAGCTGTTCATAGTAGCTTATCCACGTTCCTCTTTTATCACACATTATTAATCCTACTCCTGCATTACCCTAATTTGATTTTGTATTTACAACCTGTAAGGGGTCCGTAGGCCCTTACTATGAATTTGCACTCGGCACAGGTCGATAGGGCGAACAATCGATTGTGTCGTGTTGCGAGAGCGAGTGTGGAGTTGAGCCAGTGTCATGTTGCGGGTAGAGGTGTGTGGAGGCCAGTTGTTGAAATGCAAGGCTTTAACGGTGAAGGGAGTCGCCATCGCCGTGGTTAGACCCCTTTTGTACTAGAATAATATCGGGAAAGTGAAGAAGTATTATTGCGAAAGTGATTAGTGACATTTCTAGGGCCGATATTTGGTTTCGCGTCTACCGCGCCGGCATCACCTTGGATTGCAGTGTTGGATTGCAGTGTTGGATGCAGTGATGGATTAGCGTGTGACGATAATGGAAAATGAAGAAGCCTGTGCTGAGATTAGTCGTAATTAGATATGCATGACGAAGGCAGTGGCTGTCTCCTCCTTTTTGTGTTTTTGAGACGAATATAGGTTCGTAATTAGTGAAACTGTGTTGGTGTTTTTCTTGTTACCAGACATTTCATTATTACAGTATTGAGAAGGACGAACTGGGAAGTAACAACTTCCGTAGCAGTCAATTCCGATTGCCAGCCCCATTAGGTACACGGTCACATTAATAATAATTATTGGTCTGCTATTCGGTCAGATCAAGTCGGGATAAATAAACGGAGGTGTTACAAACCATATATTCAACTGACTAGAAGTTTTGTTCCTCCTGCCACCAAACTCCACTAATTCCCACTATATCTAACTTTAACCTATCCGTTTCCCGTCATAAATTTTCTAACCTACCTTCCCGATTAAATGATCTGACGTTCACGCTCCGATCCGTAAAACGCGAGTTTTTTTTCTCCTGATAACGACGCCCTCCAAAGTAGTCCCCACCCGGAGATTCGAATAGGGGACTATTTTACCTCCGGAATATTTTACCTAAGAAGACTCCGTCATCATTTAACCATACAGTAAAGCTAAATGCCCAAGGGGAAAAATTACAACTTCAATTCGCTCCTCGCTTTCAGCCGTTCGCAGAACCAACGCAGTAAGGTCGTTTTGGTTGACGTTACGAGGCCAGATCAGTCAATTATCCATACTGTGGTCCCTGCAACGACTGAAGAGGCTGCTGCCCCTCTTCAGGAGCCACACGTTTGCCTGGCCTCTCTACAGATACAACGCACGAGTGATGCTTTCTAAATCCATGCTGATTCGTGAACGTAAGCTTCTCAGTCTCATGAAGGTTTGTTATATTCTAACTGAGAATGTATTCAAGGATTCTGCAACAAACAGAAGTAAGGGATACTGGTCTGTAATTTTGCGGGCCTGTTCTTTAACTTTCTTATATAATGTAGTCTCCTGTGCTTTTTCCAGTCACTTGGGACTTGGTGCTGGGCGAGAGATTCATGATAAATGCAAGCTAGGTAAGGGGTCATGGCCGTAGAGTACTCTTTGTAATGCCGAATTCGGATTCCATCCCGACCTGGCGATTTATTTGCTTTCAAATATTTCAGCTATTTCTCTACGCCAGGTATACGTATTACTATGTCCTCCACACGGCAGTCAATCCGATGGTCAAATGACGGTATGATTGTGTGATTCTCCTGTGTGAACGATGTCTTGAACGTGAAATTTAAAATCTCAGCTTTCATTTTGTATCTTCAACTGTCCTTGTTGACCACACTCGTCAACAAGGGACTGAATGGAAACCTTAGATCCGCTTAGGGAATTTACATAGGACCAGAATTTTCTCGGGTTCTGTGCCAAAACTTTTGTTAAGGTGTGATGGTTGTAGATGTATGCTTCACGCATAGATCTTTACAAAGACGCACTAATAAGTACAAACTTTCACTTGTCGTCATTTGTGCGTTCATTTTTGCAACGGGCGTGGAACAGCCTCTGCTTCCTCAGCATCCGCCGAATTTCGTTTTTAAACCGAGTTGGGTCATTTCCATCCTTTATACACTAGGCTCATAACTCTCCAGACCAAAGATTTACAATCTGCTTAAACTCCGCCCATTATTCCTCTACATCCATCGTATTAGAACTAAGTGATGTCAGTTCTCTACATCTACATCTACATCCATACTCCGCAAGCCACCTGACGGTGTGTGGCGGAGGGTACCCTAAGTACCTCTATCGGTTCTCCCTTCTATTCCAGTCTCGTATCGTTCGTGGAAAGAAGGATTGTCGGTATGCTTCTGTGTGGGCTCTAATCTCTCCGATTTTATCCTCATGGTCTCTTCGCGAGATATACGTAGGAGGGAGCAATATACTGCTTGACTCTTCGGTGAAGGTATGTTCTCGAAACTTTAACAAAAGCCCGTACCGAGCTACTGAGCGTCTCTCCCGCAGAGTCTTCCACTGGAGTTTATCTATCATCTACGTAACGCTTACGCGATTACTAAATGATCCTGTAACGAAGCGCGCTGCTCTCCGTTGGATCTTCTCTATCTCTTCTATCAACCCTATCTGGTACGGATCCCACACTGCTGAGCAGTATTCAAGCACTGAGCGAACAAGCGTACTTTAACCTACTTCCTTTGTTTTCGGATTGCATTTCCTTAGGATTCTTCCAATGAATCTCAGTCTGGCATGCTTTACCGACGATCGATTTTATATGATCATTCCATTTTAAATCACTCCTAATGCGTACTCCCAGATAATTTATGGAATAACTGCTTCCAGTTGCTGACCTGCTATTTTGTAGCTAAATGATAAGGGATCTATCTTTCTATGTATTCGCAGCACGTTACACTTGTCTACATTGAGATTCAATTGCCATTGCCTGCACCATGCGTCAATTCGCTGCAGATCCTCCTGCATTTCAGTACAATTTTCCATTGTTACAACCTCTCGATACACCACAGCATCATCTGCAAAAAGCCTCAGTGAACTTCCGATGTCATCCGCCAGGTCATTTATGTATATTGTGAATAGCAACGGTCCTATGACACTACCCTGCGGCACACCTGAAATCACTCTTACTTCGGAAGACTTCTCTCCATTGAGAATGACATGCTGCGTTCTGTTATCTAGGAACTCTTCAATCCAATCACACAATTGGTCTGATAGTCCATATGCTCTTACTTAGTTCATTAAACGATTGTGGGGAACTGTATCGAACGCCTTGCGAATGCCACGAAACACGGCATATACCTGTGAACCCGTGTCTATGGCCCTCTGAGTCCCGTGGACGAATAGCGCGAGCTGGGTATAACATGACCGTCTTTTTCGAAACCCATGCTGATTCCTACAGAGTAGATTTCTAGTCTCCAGAAAAGTCATTATACTCGAACATAATACGTGTTCCAAAATTCTACAACTGATCGACGTTAGAGATATAGGGCTATAGTTCTGCACATCTGTTCGACGTCCCTTCTTGAAAACGGGGATGACCTGTGCCCTTTTCCAATCCTTTGGAATGCTACGCTCTTCTAGAGACCTGCGGTACACCGCAGCAAGAAGGAGGGCAAGTTCCTTCACGTACTCTGTGTAAAATGGAACTGGTATCCCATCAGGTCCAGCGGCCTTTCCTCTTTTGAGCGATTTTAATTGTTTCTCTATCCCTCTGTCGTCTATTTCGATATCTACCATTTTGTCATCTGTGCGACAATCTAGAGGAGGAACTACAGTGCACTCTTCCTCTGTGAAACAGCTTTGGAAAAAGACATTTAGTATTTCGGCCTTTAGTCTGTCATCCTCTGTTTCAGTACCATTTTGGTCACAGAGTGTCTGGACATTTTGTTTTGATCCACCTACCGCTTTGACGTAAGACCAAAATTTCTTAGGATTATCTGACAAGTCAGTACATAGAACTTTACTTTCGAAGTCATTGAACGCCTCTCGCATAGCCCTCCTCACACTACATTTCGCTTCGCGTAATTTTTGTTTGTCTGCAAGGCTTAGGCTATGTTTATGTTTGCTGTGAAGTTCCCTTTGCTTCCGGAGCAGTTTTCTAACTCGGTTGTTGTACCACGGTGGCTCTTTTCCATCTCTTACGATCTTGCTTGGCACATACTCATCTAACGCATATTGTACGATGGTTTTGAACTTTGTCCACTGATCCTCAACACTATCTATACTTGAGACAAAACTTTTGTGTTGAGCCGTCAGGTACTCTGTAATCTGCTTTTTCTCACTTTTGCTAAACAGAAAAATCTTCCTACCTTTTTTAATATTTCTATTTACAGCTGAAATCATCGATGCCGTAACCGCTTTATGATCGCTGATTCCCTGTTCTGCGTTAACTATTTCAAATAGTTAGGGTCTGTTTGCCACCAGAAGGTCTAATATGTTATCGCCACGAGTCGGTTCTCTATTTAACTGCTCAAGGTAGTTTTCAGATAAAGCACTTTAAAAAATTTCACTGGACTCTTTGTCCCTGCCACCCGTTATGAACGTTTGAGCCTCCCAGTCTATATCCGGCAAATTGAAATCTCCACCCAGAACTATAACATGGTGGGGAAATCTACTCGAAATATTTTCCAAATTATCCTTCAGTTCTCTGTCTAAATGAGACGTTGATATCTTATCTGCTCTATCTATCAGAAACACTCTCCTAGCCTTCTTAATTGTTTTATTAACTTTCGTAACTATAGTTGCTATAATGACATCATAATCGCAAAACCCTGTTTCTGTACTGACGTTGTCGATAAGGTCAGATGTATTTGTAACTACAAGGTCTAAGATATTTCCATTGCGTGTGCGCTGCCGAGATAGCTGCTGAACCCAATTTTCAAAATACGTGTCCAAAAGTGTTTCGTAGGATTGTCTGTCTGTCACGCTCCCCCCCCCCCCCCCCCCTCCCCGCCCCAAGTGAATCAATGGACATCGCAGTCCTTACTCACAGGTTAACGTAGCCTCCAACAAGCGTTTCATGACCTGGGTATTTATCCGCTATTGACCGTAGTGTTTCATAAGACCAGATCTAGAATACCTAGGGTCGGTCGGGAAATATCTAGGCCTATGACTCCTTTAATCCATTGCTTTCACCATTAGCGACAAGGCCGACGCCCAGTTGCAGCGTTGGGAAAGAGCTCAATGTCGTTTCCCTATTACGTCTAGGCAATGGGCTAATGCTAGTGATTCAGAAGCCAAAACGCGTGGTGCGTCTTTGCGATGATTTTAAAGAGACAATGGGCACGCAATGTGTCACTGATGCGTATCACACACGGTCTCGACACATTACAGTGATCACCGCCTACGTTCGAAGTCAACAAGAAGTAACCCCTCACAGACATCAGGAGGCAGCACTAGCAGTGGAGGGTATACGAAGCGTGTCGGGGGAACGCGGAAAACAGTGCAGTCTGTTTAGTCAAGCGTCAAATTGGACAAGATCATTAGCACTTCCGAAACGGATAAGTTTGAAACTGATCGCATGCTTTTGCAGATTAATCACCTTTTATGCTCCGCTGAACGGAAGGCCATTGCTATGCACGGTGTCAAAAGACTGAAAGCAACAGTCTTTGGAATGCCGAGGCTGGAGGAGGGAACGTTATGGTTTGCGGAAATTTTTCGAGGAAGTTATCTGGGTGATATCGTCATTCTGGAAGGCAATATGGATCATCTACACTCCTGGAAATTGAAATAAGAACACCGTGAATTCATTGTCCCAGGAAGGGGAAACTTTATTGACACATTCCTGGGGTCAGATACATCACATGATCACACTGACAGAACCACAGGCACATAGACACAGGCAACAGAGCATGCACAATGTCGGCACTAGTACAGTGTATATCCACCTTTCGCAGCAATGCAGGCTGCTATTCTCCCATGGAGACGATCGTAGAGATGCTGGATGTAGTCCTGTGGAACGGCTTGCCATGCCATTTCCACCTGGTGCCTCAGTGGAACCAGCGTTCGTGCTGGACGTGCAGACCGCGTGAGACGACGCTTCATCCAGTCCCAAACATGCTCAATGGGGGACAGATCCGGAGATCTTGCTGGCCAGGGTAGTTGACTTACACCTTCTAGAGCACGTTGGGTGGCACGGGATACATGCGGACGTGCATTGTCCTGTTGGAACAGCAAGTTCCCTTGCCGGTCTAGGAATGGTAGAACGATGGGTTCGATGACGGTTTGGATGTACCGTGTACTATTCAGTGTCCCCTCGACGATCACCAGTGGTGTACGGCCAGTGTAGGAGATCGCTCCCCACACCATGATGCCGGGTGTTGGCCCTGTGTGCCTCGGTCGTATGCAGTCCTGATTGTGGCGCTCACCTGCACGGCGCCAAACACGCAGACGACCATCATTGCCACCAAGGCAGAAGCGACTCTCATCGCGGAAGACGACACGTCTCCATTTGTCCCTCCATTCACGCCTGTCGCGACACCACTGGAGGCGGGCTGCACGATGTTGGGGCGTGAGCGGAAGACGGCCTAACGGTGTGCGGGACCGTAGCCCAGCTTCATGGAGACGGTTGCGAATGGTCCTCGCCGATACCCCAGGAGCAACAGTGTCCCTAATTTGCTGGGAAGTGGCGGTGCGGTCCCCTACGGCACTGCGTAGGATCCTACGGTCTTGGCGTGCATCCGTGCGTCGCTGCGGTCCGGTCCCAGGTCGACGGGCACGTGCACCTTCCGCCGACCACTGGCGACAACACTGATGTACTGTGGAGACCTCACGCCCCACGTGTTGAGCAATTCGGCGGTACGTCCACCCGGCCTCCCGCATGCCCACTATACGCCCTCGCTCAAAGTCCGTCAACTGCACATACGGTTCACGTCCACGCTGTCGCGGCATGCTACCAGTGTTAAAGACTGCGATGGAGCTCCGTATGCCACGGCAAACTGGCTGACACTGACGGCGGCGGTGAACAAATGCTGCGCAGCTAGCGCCATTCGACGGGCAACACCGCGGTTCCTGGTGTGTCCGCTGTGCCGTGCGTGTGATCATTGCTTGTACAGCCCTCTCGCAGTGTCCGGAGCAAGTATGGTGGGTCTGACACACTGGTGTCAATGTGTTCTTTTTTCCATTTCCAGGAGTGTATCTTTGAGAACTATGTCCACCCCTGCATGAGGTTTTATCGCTTTCGGTACGATGGCACCTACCAGAAGGACAATGCGACGTGTCAAACAGTTCGCAGGGTACGTGTGTGCTCCAAAGAGCAACAGGCTGAGTTTCAGTACTCCTATTTCCAACAAACTCCGCGAATATGAAAAACAGAGTATCTGGGGAACCACCTTGATCTGCTGTTCGTACAAGGATTCTCAAAAACCGAAAAAACCTAGCGCTGCTGGCCACAGCACTGGAGTCGAAATGGGTCCACATCCCTGTCGGTGCCTTCCAGAACCACAGTGACATTCCTTCTCCCGTCTCCCTGCGCTTCAGGCTGCAAAGGATGCTTATTCGGGTTTTTGACAGATGGTCACATTACTTTGACTGTACGGTGTATTAGGCTGTGTTAGCGATTTAGTCACGGGACCAGTATTTTTCCCGCGGCTTATGTGCTGCCTGCCACTGGGGACAGCTTCTCAGTTTCTCTTAGTCCTTGAGACCGCCTTTGTGCTTCTCCAGTTTAATCGTTTGCTCTACGAATTTTCGTCTCATCTAGGCATTTATCAACGATGTTAGGAGCATTTTGTTATGGATTCTCCGCGTTGTGTAACATAGTGCGGTGATAGCTAGGTCAAGGGCTCCACACGAGAGAAGCGTTTGCGAAATCTGCAGGCAGTTTTCCAAAACTTTCTGGAGAGTAGCCTTTGTTTCAAATCGAAGAAATGTAGTTTTTTTTTTTTTTTTTTTTTTTTTTTTTTTTTTGCTAAAGATACATTTCTTGGGACATGTGCTAGACAACGACGGCCTCTTCCCACGGACTTTATGTCCAAAGTAATTAAAAGGCTCTGCACGCAGTGTTTGTATTCTGCTCCCTATTCGGCTTCTTCCATGCCGGATAAAGAGTTAACTTTGACCGCTCACACTTTCCAGAATAACATATTCGGCCCTCCTTCTCAGCTACCGAATACGACTATTTACTGTTTATGGAAGTTCTCAGTAATAATTGTTGTGACATTCCTTACCAGTCCACCGCCCTGCGCGCTAATGCAGATGCAGTATTGCACTTGCCAGCGAGACCTGATTCGGTGGCCGGCCGCTGTGGCCGAGCGGTCCTAGGCGCTTCAGCCTGGAACCGCGCAACCGCTACGGTCGCAGGTTCGAATCCTGCCTCGGGCATTGATGTGCGTGTTGTCCTTAGGTTAGTTAGGTTTAAGTAGTGCTAAGTTCTAGGGGAAAGATGACCTCAGATGTTAAGTCCCATAGTGATCAGAGCCATTTGAACCGTTTGAACCTGATTCGGTGTTTAACCGAAAGTAGATTCTCGTTTTCTCATTAGACGACAACCTTGCAGCAGACATTGCTGTATTTTCATTTGACGGCGTGGGTGGTCGCGGTCGCAACCGTCTAAGATCCCCTTTCCCAGAAAATCGTTTCTGCAGTCCAGTCGGGATGACCTCTTTACAAGACAACACACAATCCATTAGACTGTCATCTCATGTACTGTACACAACTGGTAACACTCTTGTGCTAGTACTACCTACGGACTTGGATTTCTGAATCTAGTCTAGAAACGCACACTTCGTGGTCAATAAAGTCATTCTTCATCTGCTGTAATACTTTTTATGCGACCTATCCAGCTTAACTGCAGATTTACGCAGATTAACTGGAATGGAAAATGGAAATGAGCGTTTGACGTCATTGGCAGGGAGGCCCCTTACAGGGCAGGTCCGGCCGCTTTGGTGCAGGTCTTATTACATTCAACGCCACAGTGAGCGATCTGTGCGCCGGATAGGGATGAAATGATGATGAAGATAACACAGCACCTAGTCCTGACCAGGGAATCGAATCCGGGCCCCTTAGGACGGCAGTCTGTCACGCTGACCATTTTTTTGTTTTGTTTTTATTTTTTTGCATTTTGTTCGTTGTTCATCGTTGTGTTTGATCGTTGCGGAAATCACATGACATCCGTTCAAATGCGTTTGTTGATCCTTCCAATCAGTTTTTTTTTTTTAGAGAGACCAACCAGCTTTCTGACCGAAAATGCTGAGCTACCGTGCTAGCGCACTTGAAAATAGGAATCATTTCCCGAAACGTGTCGTGCGAAAAATAAAATAAAGAAAATCTTGACCGGTAGCAGATGAGTTATTTATAAACAAACCTATTGTTTTCATAGTAGCAGCCTTTCAGAACCCTTTTTTTAATCTCATTTTGTTCGTTTTCGTTCGTTGCATCTGCTCGTGGCGGACGTCGCAAGACACCCGTTGCAGTTCGTCGTTTATCCATGAACTCATTTTTTTATTACAGAGGGCAGCTAACCCTCTGACCGAACACGCTAGGTTACCTTGCCGGCGACCATTCAGCTATCGGGGTAGACGATTTACTAGAATCATCGCTAGCCTTTATTAGTATCAAATCCGTTCAACTGCCCTTCGTTTGAAGTCCATTACGTTTTCTCACAGAAATGCAATGTCATATACAAACCACAAGTTTTTATTTCTTCTCTCTATTCTTTATTCTCGTACCATGTTTCTTCATAGTTTTCTTTGTAGCTTACTCTGTGTGCAGATGGGATAACATTGGGGAAAGGCTACAATCATATCTCATTCCATTCTAAATCATTGCTTCCCTTTCATGTCTTCCGAAGTCGGGTTTAGTGGTTTCTGTGCAGGCGTAGATAACTTTTCGATCGTTCTATTTAACCCCTGCTATCTTCAGATTTGCTAAGACTATATTACAGTTAACAATAACAAAAGGTTTCTCTAAAACTATAAATACTATGAAAGAAGTTTTGTATTAATTCAATATAATAATAGTACTCAGTATGTTCTGTAACGTCCAACATTTATCTAGAATACTAACTGATCCTCCCCACGTCGGCTTCTACTAGTTAACGGAATTGGAATTATTACTACCTACGTGAAATCTAAGAATATTTTGCCCCTCTGCGTAAAAACTACTATGTAGCTGCACGGGAATGATAACACCGCGAAATCGTCCTGTAGCCACATATTTAACTGTGCTAGCCAGCAGTGAGTCGACTACGGATGTTGGGGAGGTGGACCCCGAAAGAGGAAAACTAGCTCTTTGTGTTATCAAAGGACGAGGAACCTGAGAGTCCGAACACCGCATAGAGTCGAGCGTGGAGAAAAGCAAAACGTGCGACAAGCTTGAATGACAAAAGGAGCCGAAGCATGGCATGATGCGAAGGCCAGGTCTAAGTTGGTTGATGTGAATGTATCAACTGACGGGTATGCCACTGGACAATTTTTCTCGTCCGTGGTCAGCATGAGGACCTCATGGACAATATTGAGACAGTCAATTAGGGGAGAAAATGTATGCCATGCCGAATCTGCTCCCAAAGCAATACTGAAAGTAGTAGAGGAGTTTTCGTATTTCGACAGGAAAATAACAATGCCGAAACAAAGAAGACATAAAATGCAGAGAGGCAGTTAGAAGGACATCGTTTTTTAATAAAGAGCTTGTGGTTACAACGAATATAAATTTCAGTGTTAGGAAGTTGTTTCTAGAAGTATTTGTCCGAAGTGCAGCCTTCTATGGAAGTGAAAGGTGGACGATAAGCAGTTGAGACAAGGAGAGAATAGAAGCTTTTGGTATGTGGTCTTTCAGTAGAATTTTGAAAATTAGACAGGTGGATCAAGCAGTAAATGAGGAGGTACTGAACATATTTGGATAAAAAGTAGGTGTATGGTACAAATTAACTAAAAGAAAGGATCGGCTAATAGGACACATCGTAGGGATCACAAAGCAGCCGTCAAGTTGAATTCCGCAAGTTTCGTCAGCTTCCAAAAATAGCTTCCACAAGTTAGTGGTAACAGTTTCTAGCATTTGCTGCAGTACTTGTCCAAATTGCCAGCTTCTGGAAGGTTTTCTCAAACTTGCAGATGTTTTATGTGTTCAATACCAGTGCGAAAATTGCAGTGTCGGAAAGGGAAATGACACAATGACGTTGCTTCGAAACAAATGTACTATTGTAACCTCTACACATATATATTGGCAGTCGTCCAAATGAGTTTCTCGCCTGAAGGGAAAGAAGAAGATCAGTACTTCAGACTTATGTAAATTTTAGATTATTCCTCTGTTAGCGTAAACTTGAATGTATCGCATTTGTAATAAAAGTAATAAGCACTGTTTCTAAAAATTAGAGAGTAACTAAAAGTTAATTTCTTCGCGATAAAGTTTGCCCTATTTTTGTATTCTGTTTTCGAATATTTGGTTTTACAGTAGACAAGCGGGTTTCGAAGTTTTGATCGGAGCGAAGGCGCCTGGTCATATTTTATTTCTTCTCGGTCGGGCCCACGGCATAGAATACGTTACAGTGTATTTTATAATGAATAATTGCAGATAAGCTGCGAATAGTTTATTTAGTATTGTTTATCCTTTACTACAAGCCTGTCTGGTAGACATAAAGCATCAACGAAAATAAACTGTCGTTGTAGCTGCCAAAATTATTTCACGAAAATAATCTATGCAAAGAGAACTTACGTGACATATATGGTAAAAATCTGGCAAGATCTTTGCAGCCGACAATTTACCCACTGATTCAATATGGACGTTTATTCGAACTCGACGTTTAATGGAAGATGTTGGTAAAGAAGAAACAATAATCATTAAACTATATGCTGTTTAGTAGAATTTATTTGTTATCAACTCTGATTTTAGTTAATTCAATAGTATTTATTGAGAATTTAAACATGCACACCACTCTATCCACTTCTTTATCCAATCTTTACAGTTTTTCCTGACGTGTTTTCTGTCACTTTTTTGCTTCAGTAACAATAATGCGACAATGATGGTGGCTGCTCTGGTTCTTAAGCACGACACTGAAAACTTGTACTGGCCTCCCCACTACACGACTCTAGTGGTAACGCTTCTGCAAGTTCATGCAGCAAGATTCCGAAATTATCTTGCTCAAGTGACTTGCAGAAGTAAACTTGCACAACTCTTTGTTCCAATGTAAACAGCTCAGCTCGTGCTCGCTGAAATTACTTCCGGACATACGCCTTTAGCGTTGACTCGATCGAACAAGTCGAGCTTCCTCGCGCCTTCATTAGCAGGCAGCGAAAGTTCACCTTGTAGGTCACAATAGAGGCTCGAGACACAGAAGACACCACAGCTGAAAGGCAGCGGGTGAGATCTCTAAGATTACTTTACTCGGGCGGTAATAGACGGCAGTTGCAGGGACACCGTACCGCCAGCTTATTAGAGAGTGTAACACGCGTTACGCAGATGACTCGCCGTGTAACGCGTTTAGCAGCGAGGACGGGAACTTGGGCGGCACGGCAGAGTGTGCGGTCAGGCGGGCTGACGGGCACAGTGGGCGGCGGTGGGCGGCGGTCTGACGCCCCCGCTGCGGGCCCCGTAATTGCCCCCGCGGGCGGCCGTAACGCAATCTGTGCGGCTCCCGGCTGGCTGCCGTCTGCCGCCACCCCGTGCCGCCTGCCTGCTCTCAGGCACGCGTGGGCCAATCCACACAGTATGGCTTATAAGTGATACGCGTTAAGGCGCTCGATACAAACTGTAACCGGCCACTCAGAAGCGCACCTTGCGGCCTGCTCTGCCCCCTTCGGTCTTCTTCATACTTAAAGGATTTGAAGGTTAGTGCCCGGAAACCTGACAGCTAAATTAGTGATTTGTAATCCCGCACTTACTAGAAAGAAATTCTGCCTTATGCAAGACACCTTTGTAGTTTTGTTGTCAACCACACACATTTCACAGCTTTTTGTGCTACCTTCGGTGTGTTTATTTCTTTATTTGTCGTCAGCAAAATTGTTGTTACATAATAAACTTTAAAGAAACTTTCGATAAAAATATTTAAATTCGTAAAACAAGCGACTACTGTCAAATATTTTACACTGGTTTGCACACAGTACAAAGTCGAGACATGTATAACTGACTTGAAGCACCCTACGTTGTTTACTTACGATTTGTCTAAATGTTCTAGTTTTATCATAAATTTGGAAACAATGTGGATGTATGCATTTGTTTACATATGGAGCTATTGCATGTTTATGCTAGTAGCTCTAGGTCAACTACGCAATCTAAAGCTTGTCATCTGCAAACAGCAAAACGTTATTTTATTTTTCTGTTTGCCGATGACAAACTTTAGAATGCGTTGCTGACCTGGATCTACTAGCATAAACATGCAATAGCTTCACGTGATATATGTAAACAAATGCATGTATGCAATTTTTTTCCAAATCTACTACAAAACTGGAACCATTAGACAACATGAAAACTTCAACTCAGTGATACATGTCTCAACTCTGTACTGTACGCAAATCAATGCAAAACATTCGACAGAAATCACACATTTTACAAATGTAAATATTTTTACTGAAAGTTTCATTAAAAGTTAACATGTAACTATAATTGTGAAAACGAAAAATAAGCAAATAAAAGCACTGAAAATAGCAAAAAAAATGCTGAAACATGTATGGGCGATAACAAAACTACAGAGCTGTTTTGAGTAAGGCAAGATTCCTCTCCAATTTTCTTAACAAGGACAGAGATTTCCAGAAGGCTTTCGACACCGTTCCTCACAAGGGTCTTCTAACATAACTGCGTGCCTATGGAATATCGCCTCAGTTGTGCGACTGGATTCGTGATTTCCTGTCAGAAAGGTCACAGTTCGTAGTAATAGACGGAAAGTCATCGAGTAAAGCAAAGTTCTCGTTCTTACCGTGCGCCGTTCGACAGTGGAACGGTAGAGAGACAGCGTGAAGGTGGTTCATTGAGTCCTCTGGCAGACACTCTATTGTGAATAGAAGAGAAATCACATAGATGTAGATATAGATGTAGGAAACGTTCTACTTGGTGCTGGGCGACAGCTGTGGTTCAGCATGATGGTGCACTGCCGCACCTTGGAATGAATGTGCTTAACTATCAAAATGAAGCGTTTGCAGGGGAATAGATTAGTCGTAGAGAACCAATTTTCTGTCCTCCACATTTTCAGGACATTAATACACCAGATTCTCATTTGTGGGGACACTTAAAAGAATAAAATTTATAGTACTGCATCCACGGATATACACGACCAAATAGCTTACGTGCATGCCGTTTTGGCAACTGTGGATCCAGGCGTGTTGCATAGGGTCCAGAGATCATGATCCAGCAAGTGGCGAAGTGCCAACTCAAGATGGTCACTTTCAATATCTTCTCTAAAGTGAACGTTGCTCGAACATGTGCGTACCAGCTCTGTGAAGATAAGTCGGACGTCAAGCGAACAGAATGAAATTATTGTGCATAGCGTAATGTGGAATCTAGTGTAGCCTACTTATTGTGTTTCTGTACATCACTGGATGCAATCGATGTTAATGTATCCACTATTACTTTCTAGTGGGTTTATTTCTTTCGTGGACGAAACGAAGTGGTAGTTTACGTCTATAAGTAGTTCATGTTACATCTTACTGTTTAAAATTTTTTGAAGTATTGTTCCTGGGAGCAGCGATCTAAATTTATAGCGACACAGCGGTGGAAGAGTTGGGAACACTGCGCCGACGCGGACTCTTCGAGTATTTGCTGCACTAAATAATTATAAAAAGCGTTGTTATTAAGCTATTTTTAAACGTGTACAGGTGTTATAAATATAATATAAGTGTTGTTAAATTAGTGGAAGTGTTAGTGAAGTATGAAGTAGATTAAACGGGGTAAGAAGCGTATTTTTCTTCTCGCGCCTGTAGCACGAATCCTAGGCCTAATTTCACGCGCGCGAATCGTAAGTAAGCAGAGAATTAAACTTATAGGTAAAGGTTTCCAGTTGGTAAAAATATAAGTGTTGTTACATTAGTGGAAGTGTTAGTGAAGTGTTAAAGAAGACTAAACGGGGTAAGAAGTTTATTTTCCTTCTCGCGCCCATAGCACGGATTTTAGGCTTAATTTCACGCGCGTATCGTAAGTAAACAGTGACAAACTTATAAGTAATCACCAGCTGTTTTATTCAGTACTCTTTCAATTTATTTATATCTGCCTGAATCGTTTCTATGGTCCTTTGTTTACGTTTTAGTCAGTACTTAAATCAGTTTATACGATTTCTGTTTTTACCAAGAGTGAGAAGTGTGTGACATGCCGTAAGATCGTTAGTTCCGGGGTATGGTGTGATGGGTGCTGTAGTTTCTTTCATTGGGGAGAATGTAGTGGCGTGGGACATGGAGACATAAATTAGGCTCCCCAGTGGTATTGTAGGATCTGCAGTAGAGATAGGAAATACTGGAAAAGGAAGGGAAAATTGCAGTTCTTCAAGCTGACCTAGAAAAGGCAAGGGAAGATCTGGACAGGTTAAAGAGGGAGAAGGGTGAACAGAGGTCGGAAGTGGCAACAGGTAATAGGGGGAACAGGCAAAGGAGACCATCAGACAGCTTTGTCATAAATCTTGAAAATAGATTTGACCTGTTGCCTCAGTCACAATCGAATGAGCCTCATGTAGCTGAAGCTGTAGAAAGGGCACAACAAGCTTTCAAGGACTTGAAAAAGGTAGGGAAATATGTAAAGAGAAAGAAAGTTCTGTTGTTAAGTGGTTCCCATGGTAGAGGTGTTGGCCAACTACTGCAGGAAAATCTACGTCCAGAGTACCAAGTCACAAACTTTTTCAAGCCTAGTGCAGATCTGGGTCAGGTAACAGAGGATGTAGGTTCTTTATGCAAGGATTTCACAAAGGAGGATGCCGTGGTTATAGTAGGTGGTCAGGGAAATAGCATTGACAAAGACTGAATATTCCATAGAGAGTGACCTGGTGAAGATAGCATCAGTAACGAAGCATACGAGAGTGGGATTGTGTCTGTGTTGAGACGCCATTATCGCCTCATTTGAACTCTTCCGTAGGGAAGGTGAACTTGGAGTTGGAGTGGCTGCTTAGGACGGATGTAGGGTCCCATATTGGTTTGATTCCTGTGGATGCTATCGATAGGTGGGACTACAGTAGGCATGGCCTTCACCTCAATAGGATAGGGAAGGGAAAGCTGTCTGGGTTGATTGCAGAAAACTTAAGGGAGGAAACTGTCACAGGTGGTAAATTCCAGTGGTCACAGGTGTCAGAGGGATGCCTTTTTTAGGATAGGGAAGGGGGAAAGAAAACGAGTTTTGAGAGAGATTGGCAGACACACTCAGTTTGAGAAAACAGATGAACAGGAGTCAGATTTTAGCACACAGCCTCCATTTAAACAATGTTTAACAGAAAGTAATCAGAAACTGCCAGTTCATCTTCGCCAAAACAGTTATAATCCCATTAGTATGCAGTATCAGTTATCTTTATTACACCAGAAAATTCCGGGACTCAGAAATAAAGTTGATGAACTACTCATTTGTATCGATGAAATGAATTCATCTAACCAAATTGACATAATCTGCCTCTCTGAACATCAAGTGACCATTGGTACAGATATGTTAGACATTTCAGGATTTAAGCTAGCTTCCTACTTCTGCAGAGTAGATATGGATGGAGGAGGAGTTTATTAAAAACTGCCATAAATTCAAGAACATTGACATTAATAAATTCTGTTTAGAGCAGCATCTAGAAGCATGTGCCACAGAAGTAGAGTTCCATAACAGATCCAATATAATAGTAACTATTTATCGAGCACCGGCAGGAAACTATAATCTATTCATAAATCATCTAGAAGCTCTTTTGGGTTATTTAAGAGGAAGAAACAAAGAAATTTTGATTGCTGGTGACCTTAATACAGATTTTCTAATGCAATCTTCCAGTAAACCTTTACTGCAGTTAGTAATGTTGTCTTTCAATCTAACTCACACTGTAAACCTTCCAATTAGGATCACTAAATCCTCAAGGACAGCCATTGATAACATTTTTATGGACAAATCAAAGGAACAAAATCATGTCATAAAACCTGTTATAAATGGACTATCAGATCATGACATGCAGCTCCTTGTTTTAGATGTAAATCCTAAGCGGATTATCAAGACTGCTAAATCTGAGAACAAGAGAGTAGTCAATCAACCAAAAATTGAGTGTTTTAGAAGATTGCTCAAAGGTATGAACTGGAAAGATTTTTATAGTGCTCATGACATGAATGAAAAATGTAACACATTCATGAACAATGTCAGTACCATGTTTGAAAACTGTTTTCCTCTAAAAGTTACTCAAATTAAGCAGAAGTCTATAATAAAACCATGTATTACACAAGGAATAAAGATATCCTGTAGGACAAAAAGGAAAATGCATCTATCAACCAAGAATAGCTCCAATGCTGATGATTTAGCTAAATACAAGGAATACTTTAAAATATTTAAAAAAGTAATTCAGACATCTAAACAAATGCACTACGAGAAGAAGATAGCAATGTCAGGGAACAAAATAAAAGCAATATGGGATGTAGTGAAAGAGGAGACTGGTAAAACCAGTAAGGTACAGGAGCAAATAGCATTAAGGGTAGATGACACATTAGTATCTGATGGGCATAGTGTGGCAAATCTATTTAACAAGTGCTTTATATCCATTACTGATAGAATGGGATTGTCAGGATCAGTAAATAATGCCCTTGAATATCTGAAACTAGCCTTTACATATAGCTTCAGGTACATGAATATGTCACTCACTTCACAAAAGAAATAACTTCCATAATAAAATCTATAAAAACAAAGCATTCTAGTGGTTATGATGAAATATGAACAAAGTTAATTAAGGCATGTTCTTGTGAATTTAGTACAATTCTGAGTTACTTGTGTAACCAGTCAATTATAACTGGGACATTTCCTGACTGGCTAAATTTGCAGATGTTAAGCCTCTATTCAAGAAAGGAGATAATGAGATACCATCAAACTACAGACCGATTTCGGTTTTGCCAGCATTCTCAAAAATTTTAGAAAAAGTAATGTACAGGCAGCTTCTCAACCATCTGACCACGAATTACATATTATGAAGAACACAGTGTGGATTTCTGAAGGGTTCTGATATCGAGAAGGCCATTTACATATACAGTGAAATTGTAGTTAATTCATTAAATAACAAGCTACAAGCAGCAGGTATTTTCTGTGATTTGTCAAAGGTATTCGATTGTGTGAACCACAACATCCTTTTAAATAAATTAGAATTCTATGGTGTCACGGGCAGTGCTGCAAAATGGTTCAAGTCATACCTCGCTAACAGGAAAGAAAGGGTGTCAGTGCAAGGGACTAGTGATTTAAGTCATCAGTCATCATCAGAATGGGAAGAAATTACATGTGGTGTCCCACAAGGATCCATCTTAGGGCCATGGCTTTTTCTTGTGTACATTAATGATATATATTCATATTATTCTACTCCGTTGACGAATACTATTAGTATTGTTATTTCAGTTTTTTATAAAAAAATTGACATGTTCCACATCGACGAGGATCTCCTCAGCACGGATCTATGGAACGAAAAACTAATGTAATCTAATCTAATCTAAGCTGCTACTTTTTATTTGTGGATGACCAGTTTCGATCTTCTACAGATGTCATTATCAGATGTATATTCTGTGAAGAGGAGTAGAACCTACTACTTCAGTTACATTCGGAATAGGCATTAATATACAATAATGTAGTAAAAAGGCGCAGCTTAATACACTATTAGTGATAGTAGGGATCCCTGGCGTGGAGCAGGCCCGTCCCTGTTGGCGTCGAGAACACTGTTGTATTTGGCTAGGCTGCCTGTAATTAAAAAGTGTAAGACCCACCAATTGTCTTTGGTACAACGTGATCTGTAGCGAGTGGTCGTGAGACATGATTACATTGGGTGAAGAACATATATTAGTTGCATAATTTTTGGAATTCGGTCTCTGAGAAAATAAGGAGGATATTTTGCTTTTATAAAGAACATACATAATAAAAGCGACGACAGGGAAAAACAGTCATTAACTCAATGACAGGGATATTTAAAGAAGGGCTGCCCTCTGCAGGGCCTTTTGGTAATATTCAACGTGACAAGGACGGTCGGTAGGACGGCAACTTGATAATCAAGGAGATGACATACTTTCTGCCATTAATCAAAGATGTTATCGATTCCTATCGGCAAAAAGAACGCCAGCTAGTAAGCACGGAAATAATGTGCTATCGAAGAGTACCGTCACTTGCTAACAGATGTACGTAGGCATCTGCAGCTAGTGTAAAACACGTAATGCATATTTTACGTAAATTGGCTGCTTGTTATTCCGTTATGTTTACCCATATATAACTGGTCTTCGGACAAGTACAGACTTAAGCATGGAACGTACAGCCACTTTGTGATAGTACAAGGTACATTTATATGTCAAGAAAACACCAGATTCCAGATTAAAATAAGTTTTAGTTGCAAAGAGTGATAAAATTAATAACTGTGGTAAGGTGGCGTCGAAAGTGCCATGCTGTGTGGCCACTCGATAAATATACAAGTATAATAGCATTACATTTGCACAGACACAACAGTCATCATTTAAGCGGCCGCGTCAGTGTTTAAAATTATAAAAATACAATCTTACAGTGCGAATGACAAGATATACTTGTAACTTTTATACAAATGTAAAATAAATGAATATATCAATAATCCGAATGACTGGATCGTCGATAAGTCGTGACCACAGAAAATTATAAAATTAATGGCAATATTAAAGTGGTATAGCAAAAGTAGTTTTGTATAACTTCAGATCCACATCAATTATTACATGCTGAACTGCTTTAATGGGGGAGTTACAAAAGAAATAAATTAGTAATATTTGCTAAATACTCGATGAATGTAATGTACATGCTATGTTGAAAGTAGAACATTTTAAATAATGAAGTAATCTATAGCACACGAGTCGGACAACTGGTGGCCCGTATGTAAATGAAATTTTGAAAATACACATATGGCTAGCATTCGGAAATACGTGCTACCCAAGACTCAGGGCTGCAATAGACATCAAGTTCAAATGGCTCTGCGCACTATGGGACTTAACTCTGAGGTCATCAGTCCCCTACAACTTAGAACTACTTAAAACTAACTAACCTAAGGACATCACACGTATCCATGCACGACCGTAGCAGTCGCACGGTTCCGGACTGAAGCGCCTATCACCATTTGGCCACAGCGGCCGACGGACATCAAGTCGTACTTCAGTAGGAATAGCAAACTAGTAACAGTGATGACATAGTTTACTAAGTACACACACCTCCCTAAATGACCAAGATCAGAAAGTTCTATGAATTAGAGTTACTACGGAGGATTACCGACAATCATTCTTCCGACGTGCCATTCGTGAGTGGAACAGGGAAACGAGTATCGGTTAGTGGTACTGCAAGTATACTCCGCCATACACCGTGAGATGACTTGCATAGTATTGACGTAGATGAAGGCATTAACGTGATCGCTAGTAGCTGAGCGCATGGCATAAAAATCCGATGATAATGAAGTCGTCGTTCAGATCACATAGCTACGATTTTTTATTTTTTAAATTCCTGATTTGTTAACAAATGCAAATGATAAATAATAAACACTGAATCACATTTTTTAAGAAAACAGATTTTTTATTATTAATCACTAACGAGTTTAAAATCAATTAAAAATCGACACACATGGGAAACGAGTTATAAGCGTCAGTAATAGCGGTCAGTGTCTAGAAATGAGGTAGCAGTTAATTTTCTATTTTATGTGACGCATTTTGGTATAAAATTTTAATTTATTGTGTATACTTGCATTTTCATGTCAGTAATTAAAAATAGAAATATGTTATTTCTATTAGAAATTAAGATCAATCTCGAAATGTTTTGTACCAGCGGCTGAGAATCTTCAGATTTCCAAAAGCGACTTTTTCAGTTGTTTTGAGAATTTCATCTTAGTGCTTTCGAAACCTGTTGGCGGAGCGCTAATGTACAAATGTTGTGAGTACGAAAAAGATCGAAAGAAATAGCATGTGAGGTCACCCTGTAAGCCGAAATAACTGAGACCACATTATTCTAATCTCGTGTTCATTTAAACTTAATAAGTCTCAGTGTTGATCAAATTATGATTTATGTGATAATACGAATTTTTGGTAACCGCCTGCTTCGGTATTTTCGAAGACCGTACAGTAGATTGTGATGGTATCTAGACAGGTGTGGTCTCTAATAGATACTTTTGTCTAAATTTTGTCACCTATTTTCCAGTGACAAACACGTCCACACAGAACGACGTCTGGAACGCGCTCTCGGTTTTTTGTAAACTGATAAAACGGTTGCTCCACTGCCCGCTCTGCTGCCACTGCGCTCGCCGCACGCTAGACGCTGATGGACTGCCCGCGCAGTGAGACAACTAGTGACGCCAGTCATCCTCTACACCCACACCTTACGTGCCGTCTCTTTTGAATGAGTTTTGTCTCTTTTCTTTTGTACAGTCATTCGTATGTTTTATTGCTGCTACTATTTTTAGCTCGTTAGTGCTTTTTCTTTCTGTGTAATTAAGTAACTCTCATTTCTAACGTTGAGAAGCTTCCTAT
This sequence comes from Schistocerca nitens, assembly GCF_023898315.1. NCBI lineage: Eukaryota > Metazoa > Arthropoda > Insecta > Orthoptera > Acrididae > Schistocerca > Schistocerca nitens. Next base: position 438,844,841 of record NC_064617.1, on the reverse strand, counting down.
TGCACGACATTTTCATGTATTTTACTAAATTCATTTTTGTATCGGTTTGAACAAAAAGTTACCTCTTTGAGACATACGGTAATAACGTATAATCACCACCTCTAGCCTCGTTAGCAGCTTCAGTCTCTTTAACGGCCTTATATTTTAGGGGAAACTTCTTCAGTCACGCGGCATCCAGTTGAAGCTACTCTTTGTTGATTAGAGCCCGTAGAGTTACCAAATGGTTGGCCTCTTGATCATCGTGTTTCACACACCGTGCCAAATAGGCGCTGATGAGATCGAGACAGTGTGATTTCGTGCGTCACTCGAGGTGTAATAGCGCGCTTGAGTGTTCACCAGTTACATATGTGAACAAGTCTGTAAACGCCGCCGTAACCATCTTAAAAGACTGGAGTGTCATCTGCATACTCATCATGGAATTGTAGATGAAAGGCAAAACTTGGCCCCTTACAATGTTATCTAATGTATTAGAAACGCTTTGTGAAAGCCTGCGACTGTGAAAACCTGCGACTGTGAAAGCCTGCGACTGTGAAAGCCTGCGACTGTGAAAGCCTGCGACTGTGAAAGCCTGCGACTATGAAAGCCTGCGACTGTGAAAACGGTAGATTTCTTCTGAAGAAGGGCTTAAAATGGCTCTGCTAAAGATACCAGAAATATATTCACAGTACAAAATATATGAAGTTAAATTATTGAAAATGAAGAAAATGACTGAGTGAATTTCGTCAGATTCTCCAACACTATACTTCAATAATGATAGTCACTTATATCAGTAAGCACCATTGTAAACACATATAAGCAGCTTAAATGATCCAGATTATTAAGAAAAATACCCTATGCACAAGCCAGCCGGAGTGGCCGAGCGGTTCTAGGCGCTACAGTCCGGAATCGCACGACCGCTACAGTCGCAGGTTCGAATCCTGACTCGGTCATGGATGTGTGTGATGTCCTTGGGTTAGTTAGGTTTAAGTAGTTCTCAGTTATAGGAGACTGATGACCTCAGAAGTTAAATCTCAAAGTGCTCAGAGCCATTAGAACCATTTGAACCTCTGCAAAAAGAGTATCATACTCTCTGGACATCTTATAGCATTATCTCTGTTGACTAGATATAAAAACATCTTTGTAACAGTTTGTTACGTAGCTTTGTCATTCTCGATATGTTTCTTGCACAGTGAAATATGTCTGAAAATTTGCATAAAAGGAGCAAAAGAAAACGGTACGTGCACGTTCTTCCAAACGTAGCCACCAACTATAAAAATCGATAATCACTCAGAAAAGAAACATGCATAAATGAGGAATATAACCGGCCGCTGTGGCCGAGCGGTTGTAGGCGCTTAAGTGCGGAACCGCGCTGCTGCTACGATCACAGGTTCGAATCCTGCCTCGGGCATTTATGTGTGTGATGTCCTTGGGTTAGTTAGGTTTAAGTAGTTCTCAGTTATAGGGGACTGATGACCTCAGATGTTAAGTCCCACAGTGCTTACAGCCATCTCAACCATTTGAGAAATATAAAAAAGAGGACAATGGTGGATAGCGCCATATGAAGTGTTGTACAGCGAAGTGGAGACCATTGTACTACACAGAAAGAAAGGATTTTTTTTTTTTGGGTCATGTTATTAGCACACAACATAAAGATTACCAGGAAACACTGTAGTGGAACTATAGAGCATGAAACAACAAATAGGATGGATGAAGGGCGGTATTCACATAAAAAAGAAATAATAAGACACATAAAGAAATTTGAAACCAAAAATAGACAAACGAAATACAATAAAAAGTTTGTTTACAGGTGATCAACGACAAAAAAGTTATAATGAAAAGGTAACGGCACTTGAAAATGGGAATTGTTACCCCATACGCGTCGTGCTAATTAAAAATGAAAGAAAATCGTGACTTATAGCATGAAAGTAAGCTATACACTCGGCCCTACGAAATGTTGTATTAAGTATCGGGGTTCGTGATCGTGTTAACATGAATGACTGGGTCCAAGTCGCGGTAGTAAAACCACACTCAAGCGTCAGAAAGCTATCTGTGATCCGAATTGCACCCTCCACGTACTACTCACTGGTGAAGCGCCTCATCGGACCCTTGGTGCATTTGAAAAATTGTTGAGGACGAAATGCATTCACTGAAAGCGACCATTCCTATCGTGTTTGAAACCAAATGTCACTGGATCATCCTAGAAACACTATTCTTAAGTATTCTTAAGCTTTGGTATATGTCTGCAAATTGTACGCCATATCCTGTATGCGCACTCTAAAATCCGCGCTGGTAAATGAACAAATCGGGCAACTTAACTCACGGTATTGTACAAGCACGTCCAAATGCAATGACTCCTTTCGTCCGTATTGTCATGCCTCGATGTCGACCATTCTTACTATGGTGATTCCACACAACGTACTGACACATGCACGCTGCCTTACTGCCATGACGTACGTCAGCGGTGAAAGGTCACATGACTGCCAGATACCAGCTGGACACCATCTACAGCGCTCCAAAGCGCCCACTGTGCTCTGTTAAGAGGGCGACTAACACTTCTTACTGTGAGCTTATGCTGGGTGTTTCTAAAATGTGTGTAAAAATGAGAGGACTAGTATAGTCGGTCACGACACGCAACGTTCAAGTAGTAAACCATCGGCGATCGGCGATTAACGATCGGCGCTAAGCGTCTTTCAACAGCGTCGCGCGCTGCCGGACATGTAGGCATACCATTCGTCGTCCCAGTCGACATGGTAACAGGCATTCCGATCGGGACAACAGCATGTACGAGGCCTGTTCAGAAAGTAAGCTCCGATTGATTGCCAAAATGAAACCACAGTGAACATCAGAAATGTTTTACTTGTAACAATTAGCTACACCTTTCAGCTACTTCTCTACGTAGTCGCCGTTCTGACTTAGACTTTTGTCATAGCGTTGTACCAACTTTTCAATAGCCTCATCATAGAAGGCAGCCGCCAGTGCTTTCCGCCAATTCTCCACGCTGGCCTACACCTCGTTGTCTTTGTCAAAATGTTGTCTTCAAAGACAGCGGTTCATGTGACCAGAGATGAAACTCAGGGGGAGACAATTGCGGACTGTATTGTGGGTAATCTCACATTTCCATTTGAAAACGATGCAGGAGCATCTTCATTGCCCCTGCAGAATGCGGCTGAGAATTGTCTTGAAGAAGAAACAGCACGACAGTTATGTAATGTTAGCTGCATAGCTTCAGGCGAAATTTCTCACCAGGCCCTCGTACTTGGCGGCAGACACTATTTTCTAGACATGTTTACGCACTCACTGCGAGCTCAGAAATGAGAAGAGCGACGTGATGCTAACTGGGGTTATACTAGAGACACTACCCAACACATCTATGCAAAGCTTTATCGGATTTTCATAGTCGTTTCCATTTCGCGACCGATCGGAGCTTACTTTCTGAACGCCCCTCGTAGTTTCTTCCGACATTTGCTGGAAGGCGAACGCTTCGCGTTGGTATTGCTAATGCCCATTTATTATTATGGTGCACTGAGGTCGGTAATTGTGCACACACTGCAGGGTCTGGTTTTCCCGGTGTCAGTGTGTCAACAAACGGGGTCACTTTTGTGTTTGTTACTGTGCGGGCAGAGGGGAAATGGAGTTCATTTGTGGGAGGAAAGTGGGGACACACAGTGTGCGTACGGCGTGGCGGATGGAAATGCTCCCACTGCTCGTGCATTTAAGGCCTACATCAAAACGCGATGCACTCACTTTGTGATACAGGTGATAACACTGGACGGATGCAGTCGTCAACCCATAGTGCTTACGGCAGAGTTTGAAGAAGAGAATTTGGCACTAACAAGCTCACGGAGTGTTGCTCGAGAAATACCACGGTCTGGTGTTTGTGTGGAATGAAGATGATTTGCACCATTACCGTCTTCAGAAACTTCAAGCCCTTAACCCAGAAGATTTTCCGTCGCATTTACTTTCGCCATGTTCCTTCAACATGTCCCCCCCCCCCCCCCCACACACACACACTCCTTAGAAGAAGTTCCACTGAGACTACGTCTTATCGTATTATGTGGTTTCATCTTAACGGGACAGCGACAGATTTTCAACTGTATCTTAGCAATCACACTGATGGTCACCAGGTACGACTCCAACGGTCTTGTTCTTCTGGAACAATGTGAAGAGCCTAGCTTACAAAACTCCGGTCGATATCCGCATCGACTTGCTTACTAGGATTGTCGCTGCCACGGAAGCAACACGCCAGACTTTTAGGATTCTTGACAGTGTACGACAGCCGATGACGAGGCGCCATAGACTCTGTCGTGACCGTGGTGGTCGTCATTTTGAACAACTGCGGCAAGTGAACTGTTCACATAGACAACATATTCAGTACTCATCGATGAAAGCGGAGGTACATCGTCTCAGGATTGTTCCATTACTCATAGATTCCAGTTGCACATTTTTTCGCTGATTGCAAATGCCAGCACACTTTCCACGGTTGTGGAGTCTTTTTTCAGAAATGAAGGGTATTAGGCTGAAAAAACAAATTATAGAAAATTAATTGCTGTGACAAAACGAATAAATCATAATTAAATTGTTACTTTATAACATTTACCGTATACCAAAATAGTTTTGTCGGTGGAGACCGGTTTCGTTCCTACAGTTCTTTTATACGTGCTGTGCACTAAATGACTAAAGAAGTAGTATCGTTTGATTTGCAGTATCAGCCATCGTTGCAAAAATTAACCCCCCACGTAAGATCTGTAGCGATTTATATTTTAAACAGGAATGAATATACTCCTGAATGCGGCAGACGACAGAAGGAAATTTGTTATATTAATTCTGAGCAATTATATTTCCTCACGGGGAGGCAGTTTACAATATCCATGGGCGACTGATTCGGGAATAACTTAAACCCTACAGAAGTTAGACCCTGATACAAAAGCTACAATAAATAAGATCTACTTTAAAAAATTTAAAATAATAATGTATGGTATTGAGAAGACTGAAAGACGGGGTAGGCGCTGTGTAATTTTTAACTCAAGTATGTCACACAAATGATCAACAGACTACAATGAAAGACACCGAAAGGACAGCGATGTGTTTCGTAGTCCACTATAATGTCGAAATCCCTGAAGGTCCCATTCCACTACGACAAAAAAATTCTGTCACTTCCTTCAGTGCATGTCTAGAGTAGTAAGTACAACGGCGAAATGAACAAAATATAGGGCTTACATTGAGAAGTACCAACAATATTTCTAATATTCAAAAAACAGTCGTAGGTTGCACCGAGTTCTTTAATAACCCAAGAACGACGCCGGGCGAAACTCGCCGTTCTTGAGTTATTAAATAACATTGTGCAATCTACGACCGTTTTGTTAAATAGTAGCAATAGAAGGTCGCTGTACCACCATGCCAAGACAGAATGGAATAATTTTTAATAACGTTTCTGTCTAGGACACAGTTCGAGTAACTGTGGATGAGGAGGGGAGGAGGTGGGGTTGTTGCTGTCCGCCGTTCGTCGTATACTACGGTATAAAAACTGGAAAATAAAAATTTAAAAGTAAATGTGGGTCATAAATGCTTCAGACCTTATAATAATCATAGGAGACTGAGAGACATATTAACGTTTGATATTTATATGGTAGCTCTGCCAACATCAACGTAAGCTACACCATCTTCAAACAAAAGCCACCACCAGAACTTTAGCGTAAGCACTTACGACAACAGCAGATTTCTACCTTTATATTCTGCATATCATGGTGGTGCCCAAGAAGAGAAATGAAACTTCGTGATGATTTTGTCTGAAGGTGGTTTGAGATGGACGGAATTTATTACAATATTATTTTTACTGTATTGATTGTTACAGTACTATAAAATACTGACTTTTCTGGATGTGAGACAGAGCGAAAACTGTGTCCTTAAGGATACTATAGGACATCCTGGAAGGTAACTGAGAACTGCAGGAAGACTGGTGACGCATTTATCAAAAGTGGCAGTCTGTGTAATTTACCAGGAAGTGATGCCGAAAGTGTCATCGAAAAACGATCAGTACAGAGGCGTTCTTCAGAACAAACCTTCTAGTGCTATATTCACCGCATGGTCATTTGGAACAAACCTGCATTGAAGAACCAATTTCTTACTCTCAATAAGGTGGCGAAAGTGGCACCAACAGAACATCGTGTAGGTGTGAGAGCGTTTTTTGTGTAGTCGGGTGAATTTCTGTACGTGAGTGATATAATACGCGCTGTCACACATTGATTCACACCCTTCCGACCTACTGTAAAAATTCGGGTATGAGTGATATTGAAAATATTATAAAATTTATTGTATTACCTTTCCAGTACGCGTTTTGGAGAGTATACTTCCATCATTAAATGAATATACGTTAGCTAATGTGTTTACGGATGTTGGGTACACTGTAGTACAGTCTGGTAGCGTTAGACGAAAAATCTTGTTGCAAAACTAAATATTCTGTAGATATTTTGCTTATATAGATGAACAGTAGTATATTATAAACAACACCTTCCGCCTAGACTATCATTAAACATATTTCTTCACAATGGCGATATTGGAGTATTATCCCACTCTCAAGTGATAGCTGTCCAACACAATTGTATTACATCAGTTCGACTTTAAGAACACATTCTGTTCAAAATATCTTCTACATCTACATCAAACCTCGGCAAGCCACCTGACGCTGTGGGGGGCAAGGTGCTTCTGATACCACTATCTGGTCCCTCCTACCCTGTTCCAATCGCGTATAGAGCGTGGGAAGAACGATTTTCAGTAAGCCACTGATTTAGCTCTAATTTCGCGAATTCTCTCGTTGTGGTCGTTACGCGAGATGTATGTAGGAGGAAATAATATGTTGTCGGACTTCTCTAGAAAGTGTTCTTTCTAAATTTCAAAGGGAAACCACCTTTTGATGCACACTGTCCCTCTAGTAGTATCTGGAGTTTCCTGAGCACCACTGTAACGCTCTCGCGCGAGCTAAGCGAATTGGTGACGAAACGCGACGCTCTTGGTTGGATCTTAATCTCTTCCATCAGTCCTGCCTTATAAGGGTCACGAATTGACGAACAGCACTCAGGAATCGATGGAACACGCTCCTTGTAAGCCAGTTCGTTAGTGGATGCATTACATTTAATTGATATTCTCCCAGTCAATCTCAGTCTGGCATCTTCTTTTCTTCCTACCTGTTTTACGCGGTTATTCCGCTTAACGTCACTCAAACAAACACCCATACACTTCACTCCAAAACTAAACTGATAATTTCTTGACGTCTCAGAATGTGTTCTATCAACTGATCCCTTATTTTTGTCAAGTAATTGCACAAATTTCGCCGGCCAGTGTGGCCGAACGGTTCTAGGCGCTACAGTCTGGAACCGCGCGACCGCTACGGTCGCAGGTTCGAATCCTGACTCGGGCATGGATGTGTGTGATGTCCTTAGGCTAGTTAGGTTTAAGTAGTTCTAAGTCTAGGGGACTGATGACCTCAGCTGTTAAGTCCCATAGTGCTCAGAGCCTTTTGCACAAATTTCTCCGGCACTCGCGCCCCCCTCCCAAAAAAAGAAAAAAAATCATTGTCTCGTTACGCGATCTGTAAACATCATATTCAGCATTTATCTGTTGTACAACACATCAAAAGCTACTATCGTCTTTTTTTCTGAACTGTTTATCCAACACATTTCCGTTCCGTTCAATGCTAAACGCCAGATGTATGCCTTCATAAAAGACTTTGTGACATTTAAATTTGTATTCGGTGTTAACAACTTCTCTTCTTCAGAGAAGCATTTCTTGTCACTGAAAGCCTGCATTTTATATCCTTTCTACTTCGTCCTAAATCAGTTATTTTGCTACACAAACAGCAAAGCTCATCTACTAACTTTAAAGTCTTGTTTCCTAATGTAATTCCCTAATCATCACGTAACTGAGTTGGACCTCACACAGGTTGCTATGTAGATTAAAACTAACACATTGTATAAAGGTTTGTTCAACTAAAAATGAACACATTTTTAACAAAAATTTTGAAGACCTGAAGACGGCAGCAAAGTCTGTCGAAAACGATTATTTGTAACTAAAGAAATTTTTATTTGATCTTGTCTTTGGAAAGTTTATACAATGTATTCCTCAAGTAGAACAGGACTTACAGCAATTCTTACTGCTGTCACCAGAGAAGGTCACAATAGATCGAAAATAGTGATTCGGAATAAAAGCATTTAATGACAGTCCAAGTGGAAACTGAAATTTACAAGATAGTACAGGACTAGGCACACATGTAAAGACAATTAATAAATACACCTTTAAGTGATCTCAGGCTCAATTTCGAGTAGTATTTATATCACATATTGTACATTGAACAAATAAAATAGCAAAATATGGCATACTAAGTGTTAACAAGTGCAAAGAACCTATTAAAATACTAATTCTGCAAACAACGGCAAATTTTATATAAAGTTTTATTGTTTTTACTACCTTCATAATATTCAGCTGATACTGCGTTAGTGCGCGCGCGCATATATGTGTGTGTGTGTGTGTGTGTGTGTGTGAGAGAGAGAGAGAGAGAGAGAGAGAGAGAGAGAGAGAGAGAGAGTGGCAGAGAGAGAGCGGGAGAGAGAGAGTGGGGGGGGAAGGAGGGAGGGTGGGAAAGGGATAGGGAGGGAGGGAAAGAGAGGGAGGGAGGGAGGGGGATAGGGAGGGAGGGAAAGAGATGGAGGGAGGGAGGGGGATAGGGAGGGAGGGAAAGAGAGGGAGGGAGGGAGAGAGGAAGATTAAACGACTTTTTATAGAGACTAGATGCAATACGTGAATACAGGGGGGTGGCAAAAATATGGAAGCTGCGAAAGCACAACATGTTACCATGCCTAATATGGTGTAAGGAAGCGGTTGACATTCAAAGCAGCTTCTAGTCCTCTCAGACTGATAAATACAGGTCCTGTACAGTTTTCAAGGGAATCTTACACAATTCTCCCGGCAAAATAGTACCAAGTTCAGGTAACTATGATGGAGGTGAATAACGATCACTCGTTCTTCTCTCCAAAGCGGGCCACAAAGGCTCAATAATATTGTTACTGTTTTAGAGGTGGAGATGTGACAATTCCTTCTAGTTTTGACAAAACCCATAGTGGTTGGTGCTAGGTGTGTGAACAGGGACCCTGTCTTCTTGGAACACAGCGTCACTACTGAGGAACAAACGTTGTATCCGCCAAAATGGACACGCAGTCCTTGTCAGTAATGCGACCTCCCAGAGTAACGAGAATGGTAACGCTACAATGACGGGTGTAAGGTTTACAAAATCATATACAGCGGGTGCTGCGAAATGATTCAGATTAACTATTAAAGGTATATAAATTTTGTTTGGGTTACTAATTGCAAGTGTGCATTTATGTCACCACAATCTTTTCTTTTATTGATGTTAAATATTGTCTGTCATCTGCAAGAATCATTTACAACTACAATTTGCTTTCTTTATAAGCAATATTTTGGAGTGACTTGTTACTTGACAGTAGTTTGTGTCCGATTTTCTCTGACATTACGAACGGACTCCCGATAACATATTTTTGAGATATTAATTTGTTTGGCACTGATGTTTTTCGCCTACCCCCATGTTTGTTCCAGTGCTACACATTTACTAATACTTACGAGGTCACTGAGTAGTTGTTTATTGTGTGTTAGTGCTGTGAGTGCGTGGCAGTTTAGTTTAAATCTACGGAGATCGTTTTTAATGACTTTTGTGATGCTCTTACTTGTTTTTGTTGTGTCTCGCCAGTGACATTCGTGTTTAAGGTGGTTTGAAAATGTTGAGCGGTTTGTTCTGTATCATTTGTGCTTTGTGCCTTGTTTCAAAGACGCTTTTTCTGCTAGTTACGCAGGCGGAATATAAATACGTTAACCAATAGTAACTTTGACCTCTTCGACAACACAGGGGAGAACTTAATGAGATTAAATATTCGTTTTTGACATCACTACACTTTTTACTCAGTGACTCTTTACAGACAAATGTTCCAATACTAGTCAGATTATTCTATATATTTTACTTATTATTCCACCGATGTTATACTGCGTACTTTTCGAAGTCGATACCAAATATTATTCCTCATAGTCCGTGTGATGTTATAAAGAACACTTTTAGTCGCGTATTCAGCTTTCGAAACCCTTCGTGATATTATCAGAAGCAACATTCATAAACAATACGTAACTGTGTATCTATGTTTGTATCAAAAAGAATGCTACGACTTCAAATATCTGCACACAGAGACAGAGGTAGCTGCGCTTCATCGAGTGCTACAGGCAGCTGATCCGTTGTTGCAGCGATGCTCTTTCAGAACAGAAAGCTTCTTTAATCCAACGCGGTAGTAATGCGCCAGTCGGAAATTGAATCGGAGCTCTTCGGAAAGCGAGCGTCAGCCAACGGTCGTAATCCGCAGCGAGCGCGTATTTTGCGCAGCGAAATTCACGCAGCAAATAATCACAGTGTTGCGATGGAACACATCCGAAACGCGAGGAATCCTCTCTAAAGAGGGAATTCTGCACCATAATATTTTAAATAAAAATTTCTTTTCATTAGGAATAATTATCAACCAACAGTGTATGCACAGCGCATTATCAGTCTCTATCTGAACTGAATGTATAGAGCTCTCTTTATATACCTGTTGTGGAATACAGTTATATGGGAACAGAAAAAGAATTCCTAATTTTTTTTTTCATTACACTTCTAATTTCACTCTGCTCCTTGTGATTTCTTCTTTGTATCCTCGTAGCACTTACACTGAACGTAGTATGTAATCTAATCACTGTCTCCCCCTACAATAACCGCCCTCTACATTCCTCTTTAGTACCGTGGAGGCAATGCTCGGATGTCTCATCACCTGACCTATTAATCTGTCCTTTTCTCTAGGCCTTTTCTTCTGGGCATGAGGCCTTTCGCCGCCGATCAAGCGGAGAACATTTATTACGCAAAAAATCTGCATCTTTTTCAGCACGCAGAAGTCCGTCACCTCAGATGCTTTGGGTTTACCTTCACGCCATCATCATTCCATAGAGTGCTATCCTCCAGACGTCCATTCTCAGTTTTTTTTTTCTTTTATGTTGTTCTAACTAGCATTCTGGTCGGCTGTCGTGGTGACTGTACCACAGTTGTGGAGTTGTATGCGCTTCTTGTTTCTGAGTTTGTGCGGATGACATTCTTCTGGAAGTCCGATGGAATGTCGCCTTTACTTAGCCAGTCTTGCGTTGCGACTTTTTTCATTTTGTCTGTGTGTAGTTGTATTTTAGCTCCAGAACGAATTTACACTCTACAAAGGAGTGTATGTTGATTTGAAACTTCCTAGTAGATTGATTGAAACTGTGTGCCGGACAGGGACTCGAATCGGAGACATTTGCCTTTCGCGGCCAAATGCTATACCGACTCATATATCCAAACACGAGTCACCACCCGTCGTCACAGCTTTACTTCCTCCCGTACCGCGTCTCCTACGTTCCAAACTTCACGGAAGTTCTCCTGCAAAGCTTGTGGAGCTAGCACTGCTGAAGGCAAGAATATTGCGGAGACATGGCTTAACCAGGTTCAACATTGATATACCAATTGTTAAAACGAGCCTGGGAAGTCGCCAAAATACCACACTCGCCGTGCTCGGTTTAACCTTGCGAGGATTTGAATCGGTTGTGGCTTACCTTCCAGGTTTTCGATCTAGCAGGCTGCACGTCAAACTACAATCCAGTGACGTGTTAAAATGAGTGTATACTGCGATTGTCCGTCTGGTTCTGTAGCGTTACTACGCTACATGGAAATCGTAACCATACGGAATACACAGAGGACATCGAAAAACTTTAAAAAAGGGAGGCTCGTCTTATATTATTACGAAATAGGGGAGGGTGTCGCGGTTGTGTTAGATGACTTGGTGTAGCCGTCATTGAAACAAAGTCGTTTGTTGTTGAAGTGAATCTTTTCACGAGATTATAAGCACCAACGTTCTCTCCGACTGAAAGACAATTTGTTGATTCGCATCTGCAAAGGGACAAATGTCTACCTTGATAAAGTAAGAGAAATCAGAGCCCACGAGGTAAGATTTAAGACACAATTTTTCCCACGTGCTATTCGAGAGCGGAGTGGTAAAGAAATACTTCGATATCACGAACCCTCTGACAAACATTTATGTATGAATTTGAAAGTAATCGTTTAGTTGCGGATTTAAACTATCTGTGTAAGTGATTAAGCTACAATGATGTACAATTATTTCGCTGATAGTCGTTTCACTAGACCGTCTGTTTCCTATTGTCTGACAGTGTTCAACATTCGTGATGCAAGGGAAACGTGTACAAACTGCGATAAAAGTTGTGGTTAGTTGCAGGAAGCTTCGTTATACAGGCTGTTCAAGATAATATGTTTCCGTCTATTACACACAAAACAATAACTGAAGGCAATATTTAGCAACAGGTTACAATTTTGTAAATGTCATGGTATTTATTCTATCATGTAGTTGTATTTGAACGAGCTGTAAACAAAGATTAAATCATTTTTCTGTGTATTTTATCTACGGACGTAAAGACGTTCAAAGAAATTACATATGGATTGTCTGTGTTTTGATACATGTTCTGATGACAGAATACCAATTTAAGTGAGATGTTTAAACGAGCAAACATGTTGTGAAGCTCCTGGCATCAGGGAGTGACAAATTTCCCTGATGTAGTGTTGTAAGTCATGTTTCTTTGGATCAAGGATGGTGAACAATTCAGCATGAGAGCAGTGCTCTGTCTCGAGTGCCGTGCATAGCTGCCACGCCATGCTTTCTGAGCAAGAACAGGGCCAAGGGGGACAAAATGTCAATGCGCTGGACGCAGTTGCACTGCAAACGAATTCATTTCATATTTCATACTTCTCAACAACACAGGACATTTTTCAGCATGTTTTTGGCTCGCTAAACACACAACATAATTTTAATCTAGTAGAGACTGTCGGCATACGGACAGATGCAGACAAGCTCACAGATTTTCGCTTGGCTGTACGTTTAGGTGAAGTTCAAGAAGCAAATTACAGAAACTTATTTTCTATTGATTTAGGATATGTGATTATCTGCTTTACAGAAGCGTAAAGACACCATATGTGCTTATTATATGCATATTATATGCAATTATCATAAACACCGGAAGACAATTTGCAGGAACTGAATCACATCTATGTACCTGTTGTGCTAAGAACAAGGAACATATATAAAATACGTATAAAAATGTACCCAAAATATACAGGGTGAGTCATAAATGAGGAAAATATGTCGAGGACCGCATGCTGCTATGGGTAACACGTGACGCACCGATGTTAATTTCGTTCTCCTCAGTGTACGTAAAACAAAAACACCTGTTAACCTTGAACGAGATACCTAAGAAACTCACGATCACGACGTGTCATTCACCCATAGATACAACACATGACACACCAATGAGCTGATGTGTATCTGCCAGCGTTTGAAAGATACGAGAAGAACATATCCAATCGTAATGTATGTGAAATTCTATCAGAACTTCTGAATCACACGTTGCCGGTGGTAACGGAGTGTACAGTCCCATGTTAGGAAATGTGTGTCCCGTAAGAGGAAAGAGTGGTCAACGGCGTAAGTAAAACCGCGGCTTGCATGACGTCTTTACAACACCTCTGCTCTGCTCACTCTTCCCGATTCTCGCCGTGTCGACAGGTGCTAACGGCCGCGTCGCAGTGTTACTACAGTACCACGGCAAGTTTCGCAAACGAGGAATACGCCGACATCTGCCTCAGCTTTTGGGCTTGCAGATGGAAGAGCTGACGTTGCAAGGCAACTGTGTCACCAGAGGTTTCCTAGTCCGCACCTTCCATCGGCAAAAACGTTTTACTCTGTGGACAGGCGCTTGAGGGAGTATGGTGCATGTGTAGCTCCTCCAGGATTTAGTGATCGTGGCCGACCGTAGACGAACAATGATAGTGTTATGCGAGTACTCCATGGAAACCTTTACCATCCCTTTTGCATGCACAAGGTACAGGCATCATTGCCGGAAGAGTACCAGAGGCCGGCCGGGGTGGCCGAGTGGTTCTAGGCGCTACAGCCTGGAAACGCGCGACCTCTACGGTCTCAGGTTCGAATTCTGCCTCGGTCATGGATGTGTGATGTGTGTGATGTCCTTAGGTTAGTTAGGTTTAAGTAGTTCTAAGTTCTAGAGGACTGATGATCTCAGAAGTTAAGTCACATAGTGCCATTTGAACCATTCTGAACTACCAGAGGAGGCTGGACTTCTGCAACTTTATCCTACGGCGTTAGACCCACGACCAGCATTTTTCATGAACAATACTGTTTACCGACGAAGCCTATTTCACGAGGGAGGGTATAGTGAACTCGCATAATTGGCACTAGTGAGCGGAAGAAAAACCCCACAGCACAGTGATGCGAGGGTACCAACAACGATGCGGTGTCGATACCTGGTGTGGTATTATTGATCACCATCTCATATTGCCACATGTGCTACCACAAAGGCTTACAGGAGAGAGGTATCTGCGTTTCCTGGATGCTACATTACCAGAATTGTTGGAAGACGTTAATTTGACCTCTCGTATGAACCTGTGGTACATGCATGATGGTGCACCCGCTCACTTCAGCGGCACAGTGCGACGCCACCTGGACAATGCCTTCCCTTCAAAATGGATCGGTCGTGGAGGCCCTGTAGCATGGCAAGCAAGATCGACAGACCTGAATCCACTGGATTTCTTTTTGTGGGGCCATCTGAATTCTGTGATTTATGAAGGAGAGGTTGATGGTGTCAACACCATTCAACGCAGAATACAACGTGCCTGTGATATTACGCAAAGAGATACAGACATGTTGGATCGTGTTCAGCAATCCTTCCTGCAAAGAGTTCAACTTCGCCATACACATCGTGGCCGTCATTTCGAACAGTACTTATAAACCGCCACTGCAGCTTCTGGTCATGTGTTTCTAGGTTAGTTTCGATTTGTACAGCTGTACTGTATTCGTTTGCATTAACTGCCACATACCTGTGTAGTTTTAATTTGTATTCTGCATCTATGTACTCGTTTCTTAAAACTAAGTCTGGGACACAAAAACCAAATTATAAAACTTTTATATACAGTAGTGCAGCCCCTCCTCACGTTCCTTTCCCTATGGCAACTAGCCACGATACATAATACCGGCCAGCGTAACCGGTACCAGATATACAGGGCTATTACAAATGATTGAAGCGATTTCATAAATACACTGTAGCTCCATTCATTGACATATGGTCACGACACACTACAGATACGTAGAAAAACTCATAAAGTTTTCATTCCATGTAGGCTTTCACGGCCGGCGTCTTCATCAATAAACACTTCCGGGCTAAGTTGCCGTGGTCGATCTGTAAAACTTCTTTTCCCTAGGGAGAAGAAGTTTTACAGATCGACCACGGCAACTTAGCCCGGAAGTGTTTATTGATGATCATAAAGTTTTGTTCGACTGAAGCCGCACTTCAGGTTTCTGTCGCCAGAGCGCTCGAGAGCGCAGTGAGACAAAATGGCGACAGGAGCCGAGAAAGCGTATGTTGTGCTTGAAATGCACTCACATCAGTCAGTCATAACAGTGCAACGATACTTCAGGACGAAGTTCAACAAAGATCCACCAACTGCTAACTCCATTCGGCGATGGTATGCGCAGTTTAAAGCTTCTGGATGCCTCTGTAAGGGGAAATCAACGGGTCGGCCTGCAGTGAGCGAAGAAACGGTTGAACGCGTGCGGGCAAGTTTCACGCGTAGCCCGCGGAAGTCGACGAATAAAGCAAGCAGGGAGCTAAACGTACCACAGCCGACGGTTTGGAAAATCTTACGGAAAAGGCTAAAGCAGAAGCCTTACCGTTTACAATTGCTACAAGCCCTGACACCCGATGACAAAGTCAAACGCTTTGAATTTTCGGCGCGGTTGCAACAGCTCATGGAAGAGGATGCGTTCAGTGCGAAACTTGTTTTCAGTGATGAAGCAACATTTTTCTTAATGGTGAAGTGAACAGACACAATGTGCGAATCTGGGCGGTAGAGAATCCTCACGCATTCATGCAGCAAATTCGCAATTCACCAAAAGTTAACGAGTTTTGTGCAGTCTCACGGTTTAAAGTTTACGACCCTTTTTCTTCTGCGAAAAAAAGTTACAGGACACGTGTATCTGGACATGCTGGAAAATTGGCTCATGTCACAACTGGAGACCGACAGCGCCGACTTCATCTTTCAACAGGATGGTGCTCCACCGCACTTCCATCATGATGTTCGGCATTTCTTAAACAGGAGATTGGAAAACCGATAGATCGGTCGTGGTGGAGATCATGATCAGCAATCATGTCATGGCCTCCACGCTCTCCCGACTTAATCCCATGCGATTTCTTTCTGTGGGGTTGTGTGAAAGATTCTGTGTTTAAACCTCCTCTCCCAAGAAACGTGCCAGAACTGCGAGCTCGCATCAACGATGCTTTCGAACTCATTGATGGGGACATGCTGCGCCGAGTGTGGGAGGAATTTGATTATCGGCTTGATGTCTGCCGAATCACTAAAGTGGCACATATCGAACATTTGTGAATGCCTAAAAAAACTTTTTGAGTTTTTGTATTTGTGTGCAAAGCATTGTGAAAATATCTCAAATAATAAAGTTATTGTAGAGCTGTGAAATCGCTTCAATCATTTGTAATAACCCTGTATGTGGGCGCTGTGATTGCTCACAGTGTCACACAGACCGTCTCTCTACGCCTCCTCCTGAGCGGCTAGACTACCTACAACACTCGCAAGTTGTGCCGCGCTGCCGAACTGTCCCCTTGGCCACTGTCTGCGCACACTAGCATCCAAAAGTCCACTTCATATTTCCAGATCTTTTCCATTCAATTGCATTGTTATTTATTGACATAGGAACATGTGGAAAACGAATTTGTGTTTGTAGTTCAGCGTGTGACAATTTGCAAGACATATTTTTCGTCATTTATGACTCACCCTGTATAAGGAGGTCATAAATAATACATTTGAAAAAAGAACATGGCACATAGTTGTAATAAACAAAAGGAAATGGCTAATTTTCACATTTTATAAGGAGATAGGGAATCAAAGTTGTCTCTCTTTTCAATGCAAGTTGAGCAATGAACACATGTTTTGAATGATATGACTGTTACCGTTTATTGTCAATCTCTGTTTATGATAATCACATACAGTATGTGCGCTTCTGGACATACGGCATTATGCTTATATACAAAAAAGATATTAGCACCTGCTAAACCAATATTAAGTTAGTTTCTGTAATTTACGTATTATACTTCTTATTAATGTACGCCGGCCGCGGTGGTCTAGCGGTTCTAGGCGCGCAGTCCGGAACCACGCGACTGCTACGGTCGCAGGTTCGAATCCTGCCTCGGGCATGGATGTGTGTGATGTCATTATGTTAGTTAGGTTTAATTAGTTCTAAGTTCTAGGGGACTGATGACCACAGATGTTAAGTCCCATAGTGCTCAGAAACATTTTTAATTAATGTACATTCAATACCTAAAGACCTATAAATCCCTAATTTTGTACACTTCTAAAGATGGCAAATTAATTTGTCATAACCGATAACTGACGACTAAATTTTATTGTGAAAGAACCCTAGATGACTTCAAACAGCGCATTGAGGAGGGTTGTCTTATAACACAATTTACATGGTAACTCGTCGTTGAGGAAATAAGATCTCGCTCATGATCATTTGCTGGTGGTAACATGTGGTATACTTTACTGAACCTCCTGTGGATAGCGGTTGAAACAGTTTAGAAAACTGACTACAGTGTCACAGTAAACATACTCTCTTATGACGTTTGTTCTCATCAATCAGAGTTCGAAAAGAAGCAGTAACGCTCATAAATACAAAACTAGAATGCAAAATGACGTACATTAGCCATCACAAAGCCTTGTGGCACACAACGTATTTAGGTATTTATCCACATGGACTATGAGCATCTACCCAGTAATGTAAAGAATTTAATAGATAATGACATTATATTTGTGGATTCTTCCATTACTTCTTTGTAGATCTGTTTCGCATTTAAGGTTAAAAACTGACAAATTGAAATTTATTTACACGAATATTTGTTACTCTTAACCTGTTTTCCGCTTATTGCGACTCCTTCAGCAAACAACTCACTAGCCTCCACAAGAGATAGTTGTTTGTATGAAACACGACATTAAAAGGATACTGTGAACACACACAATCATTGGTTAAGACATTAGGTGAGAAATGTCAGATCGAGCGCACATCACTCGTATTATGCACCAAACATATTAAATTACAATTTCCCCGAGGGATAATGTAGTAGAAAGCACCTAACGAAAACACACTATTTCAATGTACAATGTTTTGGCCATTGCACCTATCTCTGTTTCTCCTTACAATCTGTCGTATTAGATTCATTAAACTTGTATGAGTTTTCGAAGAAGTCTGCGGTCACTGGGATACACAGCATGCACTGTGTGGTTGCTTGACTAGATTACCAACCGTGATGTGCTCAGCTGCAACTGATCATTTAATACTAGGTGGAGATTTTGTGATAAACGCTTATCTGCCTCAAGTGGTTCTAATAGGTTAAGTTTCTTTCCCTCTTTGGGATTTATGTAGCACTTGATTTATTATCCATGTCTTTCAATAAAAAATGTTCAGCAAAAGTGGAGACTTGTGTATTATAAAGTGGAGGTTTGCGCTACGTCCAGCTACTTTCATGCTCAGTCAGTGTATTTACTACAGCTTAGCGTGTTTGATCAATATACACTTTCTTAATGTCAATTCAATTAATTTTACAAAAAAATACTATTTTTAAAAAATGTGTTTCATCTTTACTCTTAATAATGCGTGAGGTGTTGTGCCTCTGACGTTAAATGAAGTTTTATATCTCCAAGATGTTAAGGCTATTGCTGCATAGCAGCAGGGTGAGGTCTTTGTTCTTTGTTTCATGCGTACAGTGTTGTCAACTGGGTTAGAACTATAGCATTTTCTGAATGCAATAACTTAATTCGTGTCTGATTCTATTTGAAAATCGTTTTTTGATATTGTGTTAATATGAGAAGATGTACCCACGGAATGGAAGGCAGCATGTGTGTACATTATTGGATGTTGTTGACAAGAAGGCATTACAATGTCAGTGCTTGTACCCTTTTTCGCAGATTTTAAAACAGTGTCTGTTTTTTACTAAACTTACAATGGAAACTTTCACCATCGGTTGTGTTAATTGCTGGTAAATGATCCCGACTATATGTTCGTGGTCCAGGAAACTTGTGTGCTCCTGAAGTCTCGTCCAGGTCTGCGTTGGATACCGTCTTAAATGCTCCTTGTAACGTACCAGGTGACAATCGAACCTCTGAGAGCGCCTTAGGTAGCGTAAAAAATGGGCGTGGCAGCATTTTACACGTGATCGGCAGGGGTAATCCTTATCAACGATGAAACTTATCGAACCGTCTTCTGTCAAAGATGAAACTTATTTGTCGGTCTCCAAGAGCAACTGTCCATATATCACTACCTTCCATAGTTCTTCCATTCGGATGCCATTGTTCCTATGATTATATAGGATGATTACACAACTCGCTACTTCAGCCAGTGTAGATGGATAACTATTTACAGTATGGTGCCCGAATTTATAGGAATTATGTACAGACTCTGAGCTGGACGAGTTGCGTTGTTAGTAGTGTTAGTGTTGGAAATTGCCGTTATGTACCGCTCCTGGCACGGCGACGTTGAGCTGAAACACATGAATCGGTATGCATTACGGCTGCAGACAGCCGATGTGGGACTAGACAAGGTGAACAGCACTTTATTCGTAAAGCTGTTATATCAGACAACAGAAACAGTGCCGCTGCTCTTCGCCAGTATCTACCCGCTAAATGAACACGGGAAGGTCCACTTTCCGCATCGCAGTTACAGTAAAAATGATCGGAGGTTCAAATTGACTGGCGGTTTGGGAATTGTTCCTGAGGGAAAATAACGGCCTATCACGCCACAAATTGCTGAAGAAGTTACTGTTGCCATGACTAAGAATGCTCCGCAAATTGTGCAGTCTTCAAGCAGTACACTAACCGTGTCACAACAGCTGAACATTCCACAGTCCACCGTTTGGAAAGTGCTGCTAACAATTGTGAAATGCTTTCTCTTGCGTGGTTCCAGGCTGTCGTGTACGCAGATGGTCGTCACACTGAGTAGCGTTTGTTATCTGGAACGTAAACATGGTACGCAAATAGCAAATGTTAGTCTTTCAGGTGGAAATTGAAATGAATTCCTTTCACTGGTTTGTTCGTTATTTCTCTTGTGCATGTATTAACAAATGTTTTTGCAAAGTATCATTGTCCTGCTATCATTCAATTTTCATGGGTGTCCTCTCAAGTGTGAAACTTTAATTATAACCACTCTGTACACTTCAGTGGCATTTGTAAGTAGCTGTGGAAAACAGTTAGCCGTTATAGATTATACCGATATTTTAGTTAACCAAAAGCTGCGTCAGTAAAATTTAACGAAATTATTTCTGTGGGTATCCGTATTCGGACAGTTTTAATATTTTATTTCATAGGCGGATATAGGTAGTAGTCCGAACATATTTTATAAGTGCTGACAATCATTTAAAACTGAGATTCAAGGTTTCCAGACCATCGTCTCTAACTCTGTAGGTCCATTCGTCTCTTCTCTGCGTCTCGCCCTCATGGACGCACCTCAAGTTATAATAAAACGACTGAGCGTGAACAACCATCCCATATATAGCGACTGTCGTGCCATCTGTTACTTCTGTGCAAAATTCGCATTGCCGTTGCACATATTAACAGGCTAAAGGGAAGAAGAAAGGTTAAGGTGTAACTTCCTATTAATGATGCCATATTTAGAGACAGGCTTGGACTGTAGAAGGACGGGGAAATAAATCATCCGTGCTCTATCAAAGGAATTATCCCGTCATTTGCCTCACGCGATTTACGGAGTTCAGGTAAAGCCTTATCTCTAGAATACGAGCCCACTGATTTGCTAATGAACTGTAAAGCTCGATAAAAAGTACGCTGCTCTCTGGCACGGGCAATGGACGTGTTCCCTATGGCACACTTATTTAGCCAGAATAGAATGTGCTCTAAATTAGGAGTCAAACTTGCCTGTACATCATCGGTATTTCAAACTGTCGTATATGTCATATACTAACGCAAACCATTGAAGTAATGAATAATGAGAAGCGCTTGAAGTTCGTTAAGAATGTGGATACTGCTGTAAGGAATAAAACAGTAGGCAGTTCATTAGAAACGGGCGGACATCTCTAAAAAGAGCAACCACAGATGCTGGACAGACAAACAAAGGTACAGGGAAGGTAACTACGAAGAAACCTTGCGTAACAGGAAAAATAGTTCAAGTCTTAGACGAAAGAAACAACTACATGAATATCCAGGGAACTACAAGATACACAATTATAAATCACTTGAAAATGAAATAAATAAGAACTGATTGGAAACCACGGCCAGATGGCTGCCGGAAAAGTGTTAAGAATTCCAAAAGAGAATTATCGTCGGAATCAATGATTCAGCATATAGAAAAGTCAAAACATCTTCGATGAGATAAGAAGCATGGGTGGCGATACTGAGAGTGCAGTGAGAGTTCCACAGAAAGAGCAACGGAGGGAACGGACAGGTGAAAAAATTCATTGTAGACCTATATGTGGAGGGAAAATTGTCCGATGATGTGGCAAAAGTAGTTGCAGTTAATACAGGAAAGATAGGGGATCCATTATTAGTCAGAACTCAATAGAACTCTTGAAGACTTAAGACCAAAAAGGACAGAAGGTATACATAATATTCCATCGGAATCTATAAAATCCGTGGCGGGAGCTGCCACCAAACGTCTGTTGCAGTGGGTTCGTATAATCTATGAGACAGGCGATATACCATCATCAACACTTCAGAAAATTGTCATCCACACAATTCTGAAGATAGCAAGAACAGATATATGCGTGAACTATCGCACAATCACTTTAACAGTTCATGCATCCATGTTTCTGACGAAAGTAATGTACAAAAGAGGCAAAAAATGAGAATCTGTTGTATGACGATCATTTTGGCTTTAGGAAAGGGGAAGACGCCAGAGAGGCAGTCCCAAAGTTGCTGTTGGTAATGGAGGCAAGAATGAAGAAAAATCGTGTCACGTTTACAGGATTTGTCAACCTGGAAAAAGCGTTCGACAATGTAAAATGGTGCATGATGCTCGAATTTCTGATAAAAATACTGATAAGCTATAGACAATGGTGGGTAGTATAAAACTGATAAACGAGTCCCGGTATGATCAAGGGAGTTACACTCCTGGAAATTGAAATAAGAACACTGTGAATTCATTGTCCCAGGAAGGGGAAACTTTATTGACACATTCCTGGGGTCAGATACATCACATGATCACACTGACAGAACCACTGGCACATAGACACAGGCAACAGAGCATGCACAATGTCGGCACTAGTACAGTGTATATCCACCTTTCGCAGCAATGCAGGCTGCTATTCTCCCATGGAGACGATCGTAGAGATGCTGGATGTAGTCCTGTGGAACGGCTTGCCATGCCATTTCCACCTGGCGCCTCAGTTGGACCAGCGTTCGTGCTGGACGTGCAGACCGCGTGAGACGACGCTTCATCCAGTCCCAAACATGCTCAATGGGGGACAGATCCGGAGATCTTGCTGGCCAGGGTAGTTGACTTACACCTTCTAGAGCACGTTGGGTGGCACGGGATACATGCGGACGTGCATTGTCCTGTTGGAACAGCAAGTTCCCTTGCCGGTCTAGGAATGGTAGAACGATGGGTTCGATGACGGTTTGGATGTACCGTGCACTATTCAGTGTCCCCTCGACGATCACCAGTGGTGTACGGCCAGTGTAGGAGATCGCTCCCCACACCATGATGCCGGGTGTTGGCCCTGTGTGCCTCGGTCGTATGCAGTCCTGATTGTGGCGCTCACCTGCACGGCGCCAAACACGCATACGACCATCATTGGCACCAAGGCAGAAGCGACTCTCATCGCTGAAGACGACACGTCTCCATTCGTCCCTCCATTCACGCCTGTCGCGACACCACTGGAGGCGGGCTGCACGATATTGGGGCGTGAGCGGAAGACGGCCTAACGGTGTGCGGGACCGTAGCCCAGCTTCATGGAGACGGTTGCGAATGGTCCTCGCCGATACCCCAGGAGCAACAGTGTCCCTAATTTGCTGGGAAGTGGCGGTGCGGTCCCCTACGGCACTGCGTAGGATCCTACGGTCTTGGCGTGCATCCGTGCGTCGCTGCGGTCCGGTCCCAGGTCGACGGGCACGTGCACCTTCCGCCGAGCACTGGCGACAACATCGATGTACTGTGGAGACCTCACGCCCCACGTGTTGAGCAATTCGGCGGTACGTCCACCCGGCCTCCCGCATGCCCACTATACGCCCTCGCTCAAAGTCCGTCAACTGCACATACGGTTCACGTCCACGCTGTCGCGGCATGCTATCAGTGTTAAAGACTGCGATGGAGCTCCGTATGCCACGGCAAACTGGCTGACACTGACGGCGGCGGTGCACAAATGCTGCGCAGCTAGCGCCATTCGACGGCCAACACCGCGGTTCCTGGTGTGTCTGCTGTGCCGTGCGTGTGATCATTGCTTGTACAGCCCTCTCGCAGTGTCCGGAGCAAGTATGGTGGGTCTGACACACCAGTGTCAATGTGTTCTTTTTTCCATTTCCAGGAGTGTATATGGTGTGGCAGACCTTCTCCTCCATCGATGAAGAAGGTTCCCACTTTTACCTAAAGGACGTGCTTTTACCTAAAGGACGTGCTTTTGAAGACATAAGGGCTGGGAAGTTTCGTTCTCTAGAAAATTCTAGACCATTGGAGCGTAACAGAACATTCCAGAACATTCTTGAGTATTCGGGAGCATTCCACAGTATTCCTGAATGTTCCTCTAGGGTGTGGGCTGTTCTGGAATGTTCTGCAACATTCGGGAAGATTCCAAAATGTTCGTGAACATTCCGGAACATCCCAGACTATTGTGGAAAACTCCATATCATTCCCAATTGTTGTGGAATGTTCTTGAACATTGTGGACCATTTTTGTTATGTTCTGGATTTTGCCATTGGTGGGATTACCCATTGGTAGGTGTGTAAAGCAAGACCGTAGTGGGTTTTAATGTCAGTTTCTTATCAGTGACGAACGGAGGAAACGAAAAAGCACTCTAGTGGTTGAATAAAAACAAACAATGAAGTGAATAGTCGAAGTGATACAGTGATTGAACTTAAATCGATGATAAAGTGTGAAAAATGGGTAAGTATTTGCAACTCAGCAGGAATTTTTACATTGTATTAAGGAATGATGAGGTACGCTTGACCTTCTCTAAGGCTATAGATACAGCAATACGGAATAGCTCAGCAGGCAGTACTATAGAAGAGAAATCGGCTTCTCTACAAAGGGTAATCACAAAAGTTGGAAAGAAAAAACAAAAACATAGGCACAAAGAAGGTAACTATAAAGAAACCATCGCTAACAAAATAAATACTTCAGTCGATCGATCAAAGAAGAAAGTAGAAAATCATTCAGAGAAATTCAGAAATACACAAATACAAGTCGCTGAGGAATGAAATAAATTGGAAGTTCCGGGAAGCTAAGACGAAATGGGTGCATGAAATATGTAAAGAAATAGAAAAAGAAATGCTTGTCGGAAGGTCTGACGCAGAACATGGGAAAGTCAAAAAACTTTCGGTGGAAATGAAAGTAAGGGCGATAACATTAAGAGTGTAAAGGAAATTCCACTGTTAAATGCAGAGGAGAGAGTGGATAGGTAGAAAGAGTACATTGAAAATCTCTATGAGGCGAATGACTTTTTTCGGATGTGGTGGGCCGGCCGAAGTGGCCGTGCGGTTAAAGGCGCTGCAGTCTGGAACCGCAAGACCGCTACGGTCGCAGGTTCGAATCCTGCCTCGGGCATGGCTGTTTGTGATGTCCTTAGGTTAGTTAGGTTTAACTAGTTCTAAGTTCTAGGGGACTAATGACCTCAGCAGTTGAGTCCCATAGTGCTCAGAGCCATTTGAACCATTCGGATGTGGTGGAAGAAGAAACAGGAGTCGATTTAGAAGATGTAGAGATCAGGAATTATAATCAGAATTTAAGAGAGCTTTGGAGGACGTAAGATCAAATACGTCAGAATGGATGGATAATATTCCATCACAATTTCTAAAAACGTTGTGGTAAGTGGCAACAAAACGACTATTCACGTTGGTGTGCAGAATTCATGAGTCTGGAAACATACCGTCTTACTTTCGGCAGGATATCATCCACACAATTCCGAATACTGCAAGAGCTGACAAGTCGAGAATTATCGCACCATCAGATTAACAATTCATGCATCCAAGTCACTTACAAGAATAATATACAGGAGAATGGTAATGAAAATTATATAACGATCAGTTTAGCTTTAGGGAAGATAACTGCACTAGAGAGGCAATTCTGACATCGCGATTGATAATGAAAGCAAGACTAAAGAAAAATCAAGACACTTTCACAGGACTAGTGGACCTGGAAAGCTTTCGACAATGTTTAATGGGGCGAGATGTTCGAAATTCTGAGAAAGATAGAGGTAAACTATAGGGAGACATGAGTAATATACAATATGCACAACAGGAAAGAGGGAATTACAAGGGTGGAAGACCAAGAACGAAGTTCTCGGATTAAAAAGGGTGTAAGACAAGGATGTAGTCTTTCTCCCTTACTGTTCAGGGCGTACATCAAAGATGCAATGAAGGAAGTAAAAGAAATGCTCAGGAGTGGAATTAAAATTCAAGGAGAAAGGATACCAATGATACGATTCGCTGATGACATTGCTATCCCGAGTGAAATTGAAGAAGAATTACGTTTTCTGCTGATTGTATTGAACAATCTAATGAGTACAGAATATAGATTGAGAGTAGATCGAAGAAAGACGAATGTAATGAGGAGTAGCAGAAATGAGAACAGCGAGAAACTTAACATCAGGATTGGTGGTCGCATAGTATATGAAGTTAAGGAATTATACTACCTACGCAACAAAATAACCAATGACGGATGCAGCAAGGAGGACGTCAGAAAAAGTCTAGCACTGGTAAAAACTGCATTATTGGCGGAAAGAAGTCATTGGTATCAAACAGAGACATTAATTTGAATAAGAAGTTCTGAGTTTGGAGCTCAGCATTGTGAGGTAGTGAAACATGGACTATAGGAAACCCGGAAGAGAAGACGAATGTTGAAAACTAGATGGACTAATATCGTAAGGAATGAGGAGGCCCTGCGCAGAATCGGAGAGGAAAGGAATATGTTGGAGACACTGACAAGGAAAAGGGACACGGTGATAGAACATTTTTTAAGACATCAGGGAATGACTCCCATGATACTAGAGGGAGCTGTAGAGGGCAAAAGCTGTAGAGGATGGCGGAGATTGGAATACACACAGCAAATAGTTGAGGACGTAGGATGCAAGTGCTGCTCTGAGATGAAGAGTTTGTCACAGGTGAGGAATTCGTGGTGGGCTGCATAACCAGTCGGAAGACTGATAAAAAAAAAAGTCCTTCCCTAATCATACGTAGTAAGTCCGAGACACATGCACGAATACTCTCAAAATACCATGACACACGTAAGAAAATATGGATGACATGACCTCACATGCAACCCTTCTTGGCCAGAAATCAAAGAATAACTAAGATTCGGACATGCCCCCATGCATCACCACGACATGATAGAACAACTTTTCTGACAAAAACAAATTAGATTTACTGAATTAGTTACAAAAGACATTATGTCTGGAACCGTTAGATGCTGGATGTGCACAATCGAATGGCAAAAACAAGGACGGACTCATTCACACAATTTCATTTGCCTACACGGCAGAGTTAATCCCACTGATATCCAATCCATAAGAAGATCAGAAACTGTATGATATAGTAGTGAAAAACATGATTCTCGGACCAAGAGGTCATTTGAACCAAATTCGCCATGCATGAGTGATGGAAAATGTGGAAAGAAATATTTGGACGACACATAAACCGGAGTTGACGCTATCCCAAATACAGTCGATGGCTTCACAACAAAAATACGAGTACGAATACGAGGCAGCGACGAACTGGAAATAGAAAATCAATGGCTAGCACCGTGTAACACACTACTTTATAGAATGGTACAAGCACACATAAACATAGTACACTGCAGTTCAGTGAAATACGTCTAATAATTCTATAACTATGTGAAGAAAGGCAGTGACATGGCAGTATTCCAAATAACCAGAGACAGTGAACAGGAAAACAGGAACGACGAGATCAACAGTAAAGGAGGAGAGTGGCGGATTTGCGGTTTTCCCATGCACGAACGCGGACGAGTTGTGCAACATCTAGCAGTACGTTTGGAGAATGGATGGAGTGTTTATTCACAAAAGACACCACCAGGAAAACTGCAAGCGAACCACCTTAGAACACAACATTAACAGCCTTTTACCAACTGCGCCAAACGAATCAATTCGCGGAAACATTACTATATGTGACGTCCCTACGCATTATACGTGAAAACAACAAGAAAATTCTTTCAGCGACGAAAACAAGGAGTTCCAGTAGAAGATAATCCAGGAATCATGAAAAATGGCGCCCAAGGCCGCGTATACACCGTACATCCGAACAGCGCTGAATGTTTCCATCTCCAGATATTGCTACACGAAATACGGAGACAAACATGTTTCAGAGAACTCTAGAATGTTGATGGTTATTTACGCCAGACGCACAGAGAAGCATGACAACTCTTAGGAATACTGGAAAACGACAATCACGAGGAAGTAACTCTACTAGAAGGCTCGCTCATAGCCGCAGCTGAACAAATGTCTTATTCGCCATAACTTTAACAACATGTAACCCATCGAATCCAAAACAACTAGGGAAATCCTTCAAGGAGATTATGTGTGATAACATAGTGTACAAAGTCTGACAACTTCATCCTGAACTGACCATCTAATTCATCGACGACATCTGCGATGAAAACCTTATTCGCAGTAAGATAAATGTTTAGGAATAACCTACCAGACCTTAGTACAATTTGGAATGCAAGCACCACGAAAAGATGCAATCAGTGTGGTAAACTTCGAAATTGAAAATAAAAGAAGCTACAATATCAACGGACTACTTCAATACATTGCTCACAACAAACCCTCCCCCCCCTCCCAATTGACAATCAAAAGGCAATTTACACAATTTACAACGTTATCAACGGCTACATCACTGGTGGAATTATTTACTTGAATGCCCTTGCGACATCAGGAAAACGTTTCTGATAAATCTATTGCTGCCGAAAATACGTGTTAAACGACACATCGCACTTACGCTGGCGTCATCAGGAATTGCAGTCCCACTTGCGGAAGGAAGACGAACTGTCCATTCCAGCGTGCAACTACCGTTGCATAGAAACGAAGAAAAATTACCGGTATGTAAAATCTCAAGAACATCTGGACCGGGTGAACTTCTAATGCAAGCTGAAATTATCTTCTGGGAAGAATGCACACCACCACATAGATAACCACTCGAAGCCATTGATAGAACATTGCAAGACTTGAGAAGAAACTCTGAAGTTATGGGCGGAGCTCTACTCATACTATCTGGAGATATTTGACAAGCACTTCCATTTATCCCCAAGTCACCACCAGGAGACGAGATCAATACATGTTCAAAAAAATCACATCTCTGGTCACACATACAAGAGAGAGTTGACCTATCGAACGACGAAACAACAGCACATTTTACTCAACTTCTTTCACAAATACGTGAAGGCACATATTCCACTGAACACACGATCGGCCTCATTGAACTCAGTAGTGATATCTCCAACATAGCCACTGCTGAGAACGAACTCATTCATCAGATTTATCCAAACATTGTTCACAACTATACCACTACGGACTGGCTACTTGAAAAGGCAATTTTTGCTACTAAGAATAATATTGTCGACGGTATCAACTTTAATATTCCAGTGAAAGTTCCCGGTGACGGAGAATATAAAAATCGATCGACACAATGGCAAACTTTGAAGAAAGTGTGATTCCCTACAGACTTTCCAAGCTGTTTGCAAGTACCAGCAATGTCATTACACTGTCTTCGGCTTAAAATTAGATCTCTGTTCATTCTACTCAGAAATGTTCACTCACCAAAACTATGTAATGAAGCAAGAAAGATCGTCAAATAGCTATCGAATAACATCATCGAAGCCGAAATTATGACTAGAACGTACAAAGAACATACACTATTTATACCCAGAATACTACTGATCTCTACTGAACTGCCGTTCCAATTTAAAAGACTGCAATTTGCAATGAAATTAGCCTACAGTTTTACAATTAACAAAGCACAAGGACCAACTTTAAAGTGTTGCGGTATCAATCTCACCGACACCTGCTCTTCTCACCTTCAGTTGTACGTAGCTGTACACATATACCACGGATAACAAAATGAAAATTGTTGCTTATAAACAAGTATTGTATATAGTTACAATGTGTCCTCAATAAAACTGTTTTACCTCTTATACTTTAATAAGTATTGTAAATAGATAGAGTATGTTTTCAAAAGTTTTTTATCTCATATTCTTTAAAGTTTATCCTTTTATTCCAGCTACCACACAATCTCATATCAACGCCGCGACCGAAGCCAGGTACCCCAGCTAGTAGGGGAACCCGGGGTAGAACGGGGTACCGGTGTAGAATGAAGATGTACGTATTTTCGTGTCAAGGATGTGCTGCCAACGATGGGCAGTAAGTAGAACTAGTTCAGACATTTACTGCTCAACCTTGGCAGCCATGTTTGTTTGTTTTTCGTGAGCGCTGTATCCTGAAGTTTTCGTTGTGCTAAGTTTTTCTCATGCCTTGTAACTTCTGGCGAATTGGAAACAAGAAAAGGTATACGTACTTATTTACAATACGACTATTCTTAGTAGATGCTTAAAATATGTTAAATAATCTTTAGTTTCATGCGGTTAAATGTTTGTTTTCGTGTCTTTGTTTAGTGACCTTACCTTCATAACCTAAACCATGTACATGGGGCGGAATGGGGAAGTACTCCATTCTGCCCTGCTACATTTTTAACAAAAAGATCGCTTTCATTAGGCTCCTAATCAATTTTGCTTTCGATTTCAGATGGTACGAGTATATAAGAGTAAAACAAATAGGCAATCATGGACTACTGAGGCCATGAACAATGCTGTGGAGGCAGTTAATTCTGGCTATTGTGGGTATTTGAAGGCTCAAACCAGTTTGGCGTTCCCCAGACTACTCTGGAAAGATACGTTAAAAAGATAAGGGAAACCCCTGACTACAAAATTGATAAAATGACTGGAAAGTTTAAAAACGTATTTACAGAAGAATAAGAACTTAAGCTCGTTAAGTACTTAAAAAATATGGAAGCTAGGCTATTAGTCTTACAATCCAAGATTTGCGTAACCTAGCTTATCAATTGGCTGTAATAAATCGCATTGTTCATAGATTTAAAAATGAAATTGCAGAAGAAGATAGGGCCAACGGATTCTTTAAAAGACACCCTACTTGATCCGTTCGCAAACCTGAAGCATCTAGTGCAGAGCCGTGTGTTTTAATAAAGTAGCTGTCGATATGTTTTTTACGTTACTAACAAATATAATTGACAAACACAAACTAATGGCTTCTCAAATATTTAATTGTGATGAAACAGACGTTTCGGTTAACCCTAAAAACCAATCAAAGATCATAGCTTGCAAAGGGAAACGTCAAGTAGGATCGTTAACATCAGCAGAAAGGGGCGAAACTGTAACCTGCCTCATTTGTATGTCAGAAAGCGGAGCTTACATGCATCCAATGCTTATTTTTCCACAAAAGAAGAAGCAGAAGGAATTTGAGTTAGGACTGCCACCAGGACGTTGGGCTGAGGTTCACAGCACCGGATGGAGGACCACAGAGTCATTCTTTGGATGGTTTCGAAAACTTCTGGAATTTTCTATGGCATCAAAAGACTCCCAGTTCTTCTTATATTAGATGACCACTAAACACAAACCAAGAACATTGAAATTATAGACTACGCGAGGGAGAGTGGCGTTTCGTTGCTATGTTTACTACCACATTGCTATCACAGACTTCAGCCGCTTGACGTTTCTTTTATGAAACCTTTAAATCTTCATTATAGTCATGGACTTCGAAAATGGCTACGAAGCAACAAAGGAAAAGGCGTAACTCTCTTTCAAATTTCAAAGCTTTTTGGTTCAGCTTTCATCAAAAGTGCAACAATGAAAAGCGCTATTAAAGGGTTCGAAGCTACTG
Source organism: Schistocerca nitens (assembly GCF_023898315.1). Taxonomy (NCBI): domain Eukaryota; kingdom Metazoa; phylum Arthropoda; class Insecta; order Orthoptera; family Acrididae; genus Schistocerca; species Schistocerca nitens. The sequence goes on along the minus strand of NC_064617.1, from coordinate 438,813,554 downwards.
GAAAATGGCCCACGAACCCATCGATATTCACCGATGCAGATTTCCCCCAGGCAGATACAACTGACATCGGACTTGATAGGCCGTCAGATAAAGAGGTTATTATATCTGGAGCTGAACAATTGGAATTGCCTTCCCCTAGCAAATCAGCTACAAAAGACGACGCCAAAGGGTTGGATGATCAAGTTGGCGAGGTTTCAGCGAATTTTAACAATGAACTGCCGCGTAAGAATTACAAAGTAATTGAGGATAATTGTTATATTCGTGGATGCTCTTGGATGAGAGCTGACAACATGGCCTCCTCATTTCCTATTTCACCTGAAATTCTGATTCCCATGCCAAAAGTTAACGAAAGCACGAAAAGGGCGAAACGGAAGAGAGGGAAGACCGTTATTTTAACTGATTCGCCGTACAAAAAAGAGTTAGGAGCCATTATTAATAAAAGAAGGAACAGAACTTTGCCAAAGGAGAAAGAGGGAAGAAAAAACTATTAGCGAAAGAGAATAAAATTAAGAGTTCAAAGAAGAAAGGAAAGGGCCTGAAGATAAATGGGAAAAGGAGAGAACATCCAATACTAACAAGAGTGATTATGAGAAAAGTTCGGGCTGGGAATGTTTATATCGTGGTGAGTTTTATTCAAAATCAGTTGACGGTTGGGTCGCTTGTTCCATGTGCAAAAAATGGGCACACGATTCTTGAGCAGGAATAGATAGCGAAGATGGTGAGTCTCTCCTTGTGGGTGAATTTTGTAAATAGACTTAAGAAAAAGATACAGTACATGAAAACTGTAGTTTGAAGTTAACATTCACTTAAAACTAAATAATTACCGAGAAAGTAAACAATTTCTGCATTTCCGATTATTTTATGTGTTTTTATAATCACTTGTACTTACCACCCCCATCTGATCCGTGCACGGGGCAGAATGGGGCAAATGACATACCTTCCTGTTTTTGAGTGCAAAAATATTGTTCTTTTATTTTATGGCAATGTTCTTGTATTTTTGTGATTATTATGTCATTATGAGGTCATATAAATATTGGTAACTCTCTTATTTAACACTTTTGTACTTTTAATCAATGTTTTCAACTTTGTATCCCATTCTACCCCGGGTTCCCGTATACAGTATGTAAAGAACCAAAAGGGAACAATAACAGTGGGAGAGGAAGAACGAAGCATTCGGATTAAAATCGGTGTACAACAAGGATGAAGTTTTTCGCCCCCAGATCTTCGACCCACTGTTGAATCTTTACATAAAGAAAATAATGACGGAAGCAAAAGAAAGATTTAAGTGCGGGATTAAAATTCATTGTCAACGGATATCAATGATAAGACTCGCTGATGACATTGCTATTCCGGGAGAAGATGAAGACGAATTACAGAATCTGTTGAATCGAATGAACCATCTGATAATTGAAGATTATGTATTGGGGGTAAACTGAAGAAAAACTAACGTAATGAGAAGTAGCAGAAATAACAATACTGAGAAGTTTCCAGAATGAGATTTTCACTCTGCAGTGGAGTGTGCGCTGATATGAAACTTCCTTGCAAATTAAAACTATGTGCCGGACCTAAACTCGAACTCGGGACCTTTGCCTTTCACGGGCAAGTGCTCGCGAAAGGCAAAGGTGTCGAGTTCGAGTCACGGCCCGGCACACAGTTTTAATTTGACCGGAAGTTTCTATAGCGAGAAGCTTGACATCTAAGTTAGTGATCACGAAGCAGACGAAGTTAACGAATTATACTAGCCTGCTGCCTTGGAAGCAAGACGAACGAACCAAGGAAGAGATAAAGAGCAGACTTCAAAGTAAAGACGCTCCCTGGCCAAAAGAAGTCTACTAATATTAAATATAAGCATTAATTTGTGGAAGAAATTTCTGAGAATGTGCGTTTAGAGCACAACATTGCATGCACTGAAACATGGACTTTGAGAAAACTGAAATGGGAGAGAATGTAAGCGTGTAAGATGTGGTACTAAAGAAGAATGTTGAATATTGGGTAGATTGGTAACGTAAGGGATGACGAGCTTCTCCGCAGAGTCGGCGAAGAAAGGATCTTATGGGAACCTCTGACAAGAAGGAGGGACAGAATGATAGGACATGTGTTAAGACATCAGGGAATAACCTCCTCGGTACTAGAGAGTCTGTGGATGGGTAAACTGTAGAGGTCGTTACTGATTGGAGTACATCCAATAAGTGATTGAGGATTTAAGATGCAAGTGCTACTCTGAGATGAAGAGGTTGGCACAAGAGAGGAATTCTTGATGTACCACATCAAACCAGTTGGAAGGCTGATATCTCAGGGGAAAAAAGGACTAGGGCCAATGTTAGCTCGAAATGTGTGTATAAAGCGTACGGAAATCGCAGTATCATTTCAGAACAAATCTTGATTGTTACCTAGTCTCCTGCGTCATTTATGATCTCTTTCAATGACTAACAGAGGATATGGACCAGTCTTGCTCGAGGATTTTGAATGATTATCGTGAGCTGCAGTATTGTTCACAGCATAGCACCAATGCGAGTGGAAACCCTAAACCGGACGCTAACATGTAACAAAAAAAGTGGGTTCAATGTGACATTTATTCAATGTGACTAAATGCTGCAAAGCTATAGGTCTCAAGGCTTCTTCACTTAACAAAGCGGGCTAAAGATGTAGGTGACCGAAAGTTTGATGTAAGCAAAGTGATTTAAATTTATTTAAAGTTCCTACTAATTGAGATGAACATAACAGCACCGATTTCCAGAATACTTGCGTGCAATTCTCAACTGATGGAAATATTAAGATATTTGTATTCACCTATGGAATTATTTACTTCAGTCCTCATATCTTGTTGGTGGTGTTGTGGTCTTCAGTCCAGTGACTGGTCTGATGCAGCTCTCCATGCTACTCTACCCTGCGCAAGCCTCTTAATCTCGAAGTGACTACTCGACCCTACATTCTTCTCAATCTGCTTAGTGCATTCATCTCCTGGTGTCCCTGACGATTTTTACCCTTCACGCTGCCCTCCAATACTGACTTGGTGATTCCTTGATACCTCACAACATGTCCTACCAACCGATCGCTTCTTCTAGTCAAGTTGTGCCACAAATTCCTCTTCTACCCAATTCTACTCGTCATTAGTTACGTGATCTTCCCATTTAATCTTCAGCATTCTCCCGCAGCACCACATTTCGAAAGCTTCTATTCTCTTCTTGTCTAACCTATTTATCGTCCATGTTTCACATCCATACATGGCTACACTCCATATAAATATTTTTAGAAAAGACTTCGGATGGTTCAAATGGTTCTGATCACTATGGGACTTAATTTCTGAGAGCATCAGTCCCCTAGAACTTAGAACTACTTAAACCTAACTAACGTAAGGACATCACACACGTCCATGCCTGAGGCAGGATTTGAACCTGTGACCGTAGCGGTCGCGCGGTTTCAGACTGTAGCGCCTAGAACCGATCGGTCACACCGGCAGGCAGAAAATAAATCTATACTCAATGTTGACAAATCTCTCTTCTTCAGAAACGCTTTTCTTGCCATTGCCAGTCTACATTTTATATCCTCTCTACTTCGACCATCATCAGTTATTTTCCTCCCCACATAGCAAAACTCATCTACAACTTTAAGCGTCTCATTTCCTAATCTAATTCCCTCAGCATCACCTGATTTAATTAGACTACATTCCAATATCCTCGTTTTGATTTTGTTGATGTTCATCTTATATCCTCCTTTGAAGACACTGTCCATTCCGCTTAACTGTTCTTCCCTTTCCTTTGCTGTCTCTGACAGAATTATAATGTCATCGGCAAACATCAAAGTTTGTATTTCTTCTCTATGGATTTTAATTACTACTCCAAACTTTTCTATTGTTGCCTTTACTGCTTGCACAATAAATATATATATATATATATATATATATATATATATATATATATTGTATAAGATCTGGGATAGGCTACAGCCCTGTCTCACTCCCTTCCCAATCATGCCCCTCGACTCTTATAGCTGCTATCTGTTTTCTGTACAAATTGTAATTAGCCTTTCGCTCCCTGTATTTGATCCTTGCCACCTTCAGAATTTGAAATAGAGTATTCCAGTCAACATTTTCAAAAGCTTTCTCTAAGCCTGCAAATGCGAGAGATGCAGGTTTGCCATTCCTTAATCCATCTTCTAAGATAAGTCGTAGGGTCATTATTGCCTCACATGTTCCAATATTTCTACGGAACCCAAACTGATCTTCCCCGAGGTCGTCTTCTACAAGTTTTTCCATTCATCTATAAAGAATTCGTGTCAGTATTTCGCAGCCGTGACTTATTAAACTGATAGTTAGGTAATTTTCACACCTGTCGACACCTGCTTTTCTTGGGATTTGAATTATCATATTGTTCTTGAAGTCAGAGTTTTTCGCCTGTCTGATACATCTTGCTCACCATATAGTCGAGTTTTGTTAGGGCTGGCTCACCAAGCCTATGAGTAGTTCTAATAGAAGGTTGTCTACTCCCGGGGCCTTATTTCGACTTATGTCTTTCAGTGCTCTGTCAAATTCTTCGCCGGCCGAAGTGGACGTGCGGTTAAAGGCGCTGCAGTCTGGAACCGCAAGACCGCTACGGTCGCAGGTTCGAATCCTGCCTCGGGCATGGATGTTTGTGATGTCCTTAGGTTAGTTAGGTTTAACTAGTTCTAAGTTCTAGGGGACTAATGACCTCAGCAGTTTAGTCCCATAGTGCTCAGAGCCATTTGAACCATTTTTGAACCATTTCATCTTCACCTACGTATTCTTCCGTTTCTATAATATTGCCATCGGATACGTCGCCCTTATACAGACCCTCTACATACTCCTTCCACTTTTCTGCTTTTCCCTTCTTTGGTTAGAACTGGTTTTCCATCTGAGCTTCTGATATTCATACAAGTGGTTTTCTTTTCTCCAAAGATTTCTTTAAATTTTCCGTAGGCAGTATCTATCTTACCCTTAGTGATATATACCTCCGCATCCTTACCTCAGTCCACACATGTGAAGAAAGGCAATGGGGAGGGGGTAAGAAGAATAATTAATGAGGTTGTACAAAGTAGGTAAGTAGAACAGTCAAACATAGATGATAGACTGAGCGAGGTGGCGCAGTGGTTAGCACACTGGACTCGCACTCGGAAGGACGCGGTTCAAACCAGCATCCGGCCATCCAGATTTAGGTTTTCCATGATTTGCCTAAGGCGCTTCAGGCAAATTACGGCGTGGTTCCTTTGAAAGGGCCCTGCCGATTTCCTTCCCCATCCTTCCCAAATCCGTGCTTGTGCTCCATCTCTAACAACCACGATGTCGAGGGGACGTTAAACGCTAATCTCCTTTATAGCAGATACAAGGAAATGGAAACAAATTTGAGTAGTTTGTTAACTGACTATACTTGATGCACCATTAAAAGAAAGCTTCTAGCTATTAATGAGCCTGTGTTGTTCAAAATAAGCTTAAAGATACGTAGCATTTTTTGGGGGAGACAAATAAGGTTGCTTTAAGCGAATCAAAAAGTCTTCAATAACGACCGAATCTAACAGTACCTCAGCAGACGTCGTCTCTCAGGGCCGTATGAGATTTTCGCCGTTTATTGAGGTTGCACTTAAATATTCTTGTTGGTGACGCCGATACCGCAAAAAGAAAAAGGAAAACTAAATATTCAGTTCGGTGCTGAAATATTCTTTTACAGCAGAAAAATAAGTGATGTTAACATCCATCAGTTTACTACCAGAATGATAAATGCATTATCAGTGTTGTGGTTGAAAAATACCTGAAATCTGTTAAAGTCACCGGCGCGTGGAAGCCAGATTCAGTCATGGTCTGCGTCGCTGGCGATATAATGGGCCTCACTCTTAACCACAATTTACCACAGATGTCATCAGTTGGTAAGGGTTTTCACAACTATAAAACTATAGAAATTAAACTGTATAGGGCAAATGTGTTACAGAATTTCTGAAATGTTTATTGGTAGATGAATCGCTCGGAACGAAGTTAAATCTTCCATTCGTCTATAATATTAATGATTTCATATGTATCTCACTTAATATGAATTCTTAGTATCAGCCTAAGATATTAGACGTTGTGTCAGGCCCATAAATATACCATAAATCATGAAATTTCTTATTTGCCGAATTTTTCATTCACTTACGAACATTTTATTGCTTTTATCTGCATTTGAATATAACTGCCAACAAACTGGGTCGGACGAGACGACAAGCAAGTGTCCTGCATGTACGGCTGGAAATTTTACAAGTTCATGTCTACCCTTGCATTTCGGCTTTGTCTCGACCCGATCTCGTATTATCACTAGCTTCATTAAAATCAATGTTCAGTCGATGTGAAATGAGAATTAACGAAATTTGATTTATAGGGATAAACGTCAATATTTAAAGAAGTACACATTACAAGAAAATGAAAAGAATAATAAATTCTGACACCAAACCTCTGATTCCCTTTTAAATCAATAATCAATTTCTTGCAGGTAAATAGAATGATGTAGAACAAGATTTCCTTCCTCGCAAGCTATCGACAGGAGAGCTCGGCCGATGTTCATGTATGTCAGCACCTGCCTTCCCTATTTGCACGTCATTTGCAAGCATGAATACGAGAAGACAATGTTCCTGCACTGAAATGAAGGCATGCGTTATTCATGGGAGGGTACTTTAAATAATTGTATTTATGTAGCATTAGTCAAAGTGCGCGTTAGCTACTGCTACTTGTCTGGCCAGACAAGTTCCTTCTTCGGACGACGTGCTGAATACGACTGCGTATAAATTGACGCTACAATCGTAAGGATGAATCGTTCAATCAAGAGGAAACAAATTTTAACCGTACTGGCGAAGGTCAGACCAAGTGAACCACTGATTTCGCATTACGGCGTACTAGACGGATGCTAATCGGAAGCAACTCCTGCAAAAGGTTTTACGTCGTCACGCAGGTTGGGTTTCGGATCGGGTGGAATTTTTAGAACCCTCTGAAATAAGAAAACTTCATTTGCGCGTATTAAGCCCGTAACTCAACAGTTCACGAGAAATTTAAGACATTTTTATTTCAGTTGATTTTTGGAAAATTTGTGGTAAGTCCTGTGGGATCAAACTCCTAAGGTCATCGGTCCCTAGACATACACACTAGTTACTCTAACTTAAACTAACTTACGCTAAGGATAACACACACACCCATGCGCGAGGGATGACTCGAACCTCCGACAGGTGGAGCCGCGCGAACTGCGGCGAGATACCTCTCACAACGCGGCTGCCGCGCGCGGCTCCTGTTGAAATGAAACCATGATCGAGGGGTAGCGTCTTTGATAAGTAATCAAAATGCCATCAGTGCCGGGTTAGAATCCCGCCACCGCTCAAATTTTGAATAAAAATCATCAGCTTTGGTGGCCGACGACTTCCGGCAAAAGAAGTGCCTCTCATTCTGTCAACGGCTTGCCAAAGAGGACGGAGGAGCAGACAGATGTTCAGAGTACTCTCTTGCCTTTGAAAAGGGAAACAGCCCACAAAAGCGGAAGAGTCAGCAATTATCAACGGCATGAGAATGTAGAAAGCAATGGAAACTAATGAATTATTGACACATAATATGCATCCACGTGACATGTGGCCTGTAATTCAAACAGTGTTAGAATTGTTTCTCTAATGGCAAAATCATTCCGATCTCCAGGAGGCGACAGCTAAGGGGGGAAGTTATCACGAGAAAGAGACTGAATAACCAACAAAAGCATAACGTTCTATGAATCGGGAAGTTAAATGTTAGGAGAATGAACCTTGTAGGGAAGTTAGAAAATCTGAGAAGGGAAATGCTAAGACTCAATCTTGGTATAGGGGATCAGTGAACTGAAATTGAAAGAAGACAAAGATTTCTGGTCAAGTGACTATAGGATAATATCAACAGCAGCAGAAGAAGGTATAACAAGATCCGTTATCAACAGGAACGTGGTGCAGAGAATATGTTATTGTGAACAGTTCAGTGATACGGTTAGTCTCACCAGAATCGACAGCAAACCAACAGCGACAACGATAGTTCAGGTATAGATGCCGACGTCACAAGATGAAGACGAAAAGAGAGACAAATTTTATGAGGATATTGGACAGGTAATTCAGTACATAAAGGGAGATAAAACTCGAAATGTCATGGATGATTGGAATTCGGTTGTAGGGGAAGGAGTAGAAGAATAAGTTACAGGCAAATATGGGATAGGGACAAGGAATGAGAAAGACTAACTGAGTTCCGCAATAAATATCAGCTAGTAACAGCGAATACTTAGTTCGAGAATCACAAGAGGAGATAGTATACTTGGAAAAGGCCGGGAGATACTTGAGGATTTCAATTAGATTATATCATGTTCAGGCAGAGATTGATAAATCAGGTAATAGTTTTTAAGGGGTATTCAGGAGCAAATACAGAGTCAGATCACAATTTAGTAGTTATGAACAGTAAGCTGAAGCATAAGAGACTAGTCAGGAAGAATCAATAGGCAAAGAAATGGGATATGGAAGTACCAACGGATGAATAGATACGCTTGAAGTTCTCTAATGCTAATGACACTGCTCAATAGGCATGTCAGTTGGAGCGGAATGGGCGTTTCTGAAAAGGGCGATCACAGAAGTTGGAAAGAAAAACAGAGGTACAAAGCGATAGAACAATGGGTAACAGAAGAAATACTTCAATTGAACAATGAAAGACGGAAGTACAAAAACGTTCAGAGTAATTTAGGGATACAGTTCGCTTAGAAATCAAATAAATAGGAAGTACAGGGAAGCTAAGACGAAATTGATACATGAAAATATCAAGAAATTAAGAAGAACTGATTGTGGGATGAGCTGACTCAGTATATAGGGAAGTAAAAGCAACCTTGGTTGAAATTAAAATCATGTGTGGTAACATTAAGAGTGCAATGGTAATTACACTCTTAAGTGCAGGGGAGAGGGCGGATAGGTGGAAAGAGTACACTGAAAATCTCTATGAAGCGGAAATTTTTTTTATGATGTGGTGGAAGAAGAAACCGTGGTCGATTTAGAAGAGATAATGAAGCCAGTATATGAATCAGAACTTCAAAGAGCTTCGGAATACTTAAGATCAGATAAGGCAGAAGGGATAGATGACATTCTTTCCGAGATTCCGAAATCTTTGAGGGAAGTGCCAAGAAAAACACTACTCACATTGGTATGTAGAATATATGAGTCGGGTCGGCTATATACCTCCTGACTTTCGAAAAAATATCATCCACGCAATTACGAAGACTGCAAGAGCTGACAAGGGTGAGAATTACCGCAGAATCAGCTTGACAACTCATGCATCCAAGTTACTGACTATGATAATATACATAAGAATCGAAACAAAATTGAGGATGTGTTAGATGACGATCGGTTTGGCTTTACGAAAGGTACAGGCACCAGAGGAGCAATTCTGACGTTATTTATTATTTCTTTATTGTATGGCAATAAACACACATAAGAAAGAAACAGAAAAATCACTAATATAACAAACGTTAATAATTGCAAACAAACATCGCTAGTATAACAAAGTTGAAGTATTACGAACAAACATCAAGTCTATTGATATAATTTATCGACTCTGGAGTTACGAACAGGAAGTCGTCGGGGCTCGCATCTGCTCTTCTGGAACGCTCTTCAACAATGTTGCTGATGGTCTGATTTTCTCCGCAGTCACACTGAGGGTATGGTATTTTACCCCATCCGACGTTGCAGTTGATAATGGAAGCGTGACTGAAGAAAAATCAAAACATTATCATAGGACCTCTCGATCTGGAAGAAGCGTTCGACAATGTTAAATGTGCGAGACGTTCGAAATTCTGTGAAAAACAGAAGTAAGGTATAGGGATAGACGGGTAATATACAACATTTACAAGGGTCAGGAGGGAACAATAAAATAGGAAGACCAAGAATAAAGTACTCGGATATAAAAGGGTGTAAGACAGGGGTATAGTCTTTCGTCCCTACTGTTCAATCTATATATCGAAGGAGAAATGATGGAAATAGAAAAGACCACGAGTGGAATCAAAATTCAAAGCGAAATGATATCAATGATAAGATTTGCTGATGACATTGCAATCTTCAGTGAAAGTGAAGAAGAATTACAGGATTTGTTGGATGAAATGAACAGTCTACTAAGTACCCAATACGGGCTGAAAGTAAATCAAAGAACAACGAAAGTAATGAGGAGTGTCAGAAATGAGATCAGGGAGAAATTTATCACTAGGATTGATGATCACGACGAAGATGAAGTTAAGGAATTCTACTACATAGCCACCAAAATATCTCATAACGGAAAGAGCAAAGAGGACATCAAAAGCACACTAGCACCGGGAATAAAAGCATTCCTGATCGAGAGAAGTCTACTAATATCAAACATAGGTCTTAATTTGAGAAATAAATTTCTGAGACTGTGCATTTGGAGCACAGAATTGTGTGGCGATGAAACATGGACCGTGGAAAAACCGGAACAGAAGGGAATTGAAGCATTTTAGATGTGGTGCTACGGGCGAACATTGAAAGTTAGGTGGACTAATAAGGTAGGGAATGAGGAGGTTCTGCAAGGAATCGGAGAGGAAAGGAGTAAATGGAAAACACTGACAAGAAGGAAACAGATGATGGTAAGACATGTGATAAGACGTCAGGGAATAACTTCCAGGTACTAGAGTTAGCTGAAGAGAGCAAAATCTGTAGAGAAAGATAGATATTCTAATACATCCAGCAAGTAATTGAGGGCGTAGGTTGCTAGTGGTACTATGAGATTTAGAGGGTGACACAGGAGAGGAATTCGTGGCTAGTCGCACCAAATCAATCAAAAGATACCCTGCGTTCTGGATAGTTTTTCAAATCATTCAGAAGTCTGTTGACTAAAGATTTGCTTCAGGATAAGATCCCTTGCCGACTGGCAAGCTGACCAAAATGTGTCCAGATCACTTCAACGTTGGTGTGTTACGTTCGCATATATTTTTGCCATATTCTTTCGTTTTTGGTCAGAGAATGAAGGACATCGCAAAAATTAAATATTATCGTTTAAATTACTGTAAAATGTATTGCGAGCAATGAAAAAAGGGGTGAATTTACGTGTCTACAATTTTTACGATGTGTGTGTATTTGGTGTGCTTTGCGCATTATTGTTTTCAAAGTTGTATTTTGGCAACTCCACTACTTCACACGACAGTATGACACTGCGGAAAGTAACCACCATGAGATATCTCTTCATGAACTCAACCCAAGTTTACTCTCCATCTCATACTGGGCTGAAAATACGTACGTGCGAGGAAATGGATTACATTCCGTATGCCTGGTGCTCCTATGATGAATATCATCCGAGGCAATATAAGATTTTTCCATGGAAGGCAGAGAGGAAAAGGGAGAGATTGTAACAGTTATTCCTTCACACTTCTGATTTCTGTTTGATCTTCGCTATCACTAGTAATATGATATTGTAGCTTGTAAGAAGATAACGTAGCAAAAGTGCAAAAATCCCTCATTCTCGTACAAGAATTGAACACAGGCGATTAAAGTTCGTATGCGTGTAAACTTATCCCTTTTTTTCTTTGTTGGTAATACAATTTATTTTGTTTCTAATAATAATAAATTAATTCAGTGACAGCTCTAATTTGTTCCACCAAAGTGTAGAAGTATTATAAACACGGTGAGTAACGTCTTTTCTCTTCAAGTGCGATACGTACATGGTGCTTATAAAGAAGCTCTCTCAACTTTGAGAGAGCCTCCACGAAAAACAAACGAACATAGGACAATGAAACTTCAGAGAAACAGTTGCAACGACATGCCGAAGAGAAATAACGAATAAAGCACTGAAAGGATTTCCACATGACAGGGTAACCCTCGACAACTGCGTACCATGTTGAAGTTCCGGGTTCAAACGTTGCTCAATGTGACGACCATGTGAGTTGATAGATAATGTCAATTTTATACAGGAACCATTTCACAAGTGTTCGCAGCACTTTTCTAACTCTGGGAAATAGAATATTCAGCTGTCGTGACACAGCTCGTACAGTGCTTGAACATCGCACATTGCGTGCAGTATTGTGAGCCATGGCAACAGTGAGCATTGCGTCGTAATTAGCCTTTGGCCTCTCCCAGAGGAAATTCCAAAATCCCCAGTTAATTTCAAGTCCCGAATCGTTTACCTCAGCCCCAGTGCGGAAAGATGACCTCTTTTTCTTTTTCTTTTGTGCATCTATACTCGCGAAGAGTAGCAGCACTGTTGTATTCATAAAATAGCTTTACGATAAGGCCTTGCTCACCTTGTCGAGAACCATGTTGACTCTCTGTGAGACTGATGCTTGGGTTTTAACCTGACGTCGCCGTACCAGTACCGTCACCTAACTGTAAGTCATGACACACTACTTCCTAAGCAAATCCTGTAGCGTACAGTCTGAACATCATTCCTATAATGTTGGATACCCATAGAGTACTAGTTTTGCAGCCCACATCGGCTGAAATAGCGAAAGTTTAATTATAGCTGTCCTGTATATACAGCGGTTAGAAATCAGCCAACAGTGAAAATGGAAGTGGGATGAAATGAATGTTTGTTAACTATATCGAACACGCTGACAACGTAAACGACAATGAAAAACTCGAATTAGCTCTCATTTCCAAGTTAAAGGGGGTGCATGTAATTATGATTATATTTTATTAGCATTCACTGTCAATCCCTTCCCATATAGGCTTAAAAATCCCACTGACGGTAGATTTCAGGGAACAATAACGTGTGCATTTTGTTGCTGTTTTTAACCGGGGCTCCTACCATCAAGGGTAAGGGGAAGAGGAAGTGGGGAGCTGAGAATGTTTCATTTAAGCGTAATTTCAGTGTGTTGCGAGCTGAGTTCTGTTCGCGTGACGGAAGAATGTGTTACTGAAGTAGTTAGTGCGTGAGGATCGTTGTAATTTCTGTGATTCAATATGTCTCGCAAATGCGTAAACAGTGCTGACAATTTTTGCCACATTTGCGAGCCGGCTATATAGAAATCGCAAAGAAGGCCAATAACGCCATGTATTAGGGGGATGTACAGACTGTACTTTTTCTGTGAAATCGGAGACCAGGACAAGCTCTGGGCTCACGTATGTTGCATACCTCGCGTCTCGTGTCGTAACTGGTGGCTGAATCTTAAAAGATCTTCCATGGGCTTTGCTATAACCATGATATGGGGAGAACCATCAAAACATATGAATGATTGGTACTTTTTTATGAAATTTTCATTAAAACGAGGTATTCCCAAGAGGAAAAAGTCTTCCTCGACATAGCCTACCATACTGTCGGGCATGCGACCAATGCCTCACCGAGACGGATTCCTGCTTCTGTCCCACCTGATCATGATAGTGACAAGGGCGATAGAGAAACTAGAGCTGCGCTGTCACCTTCAAGAACCAATTCTTCGAAAGATCGTGATTTCTTGTGTAACGATAACAGTGCACAGATACACAAAATGACGCAGTGTGCATTTAATGACCTAGTGAGAGATCTGGAGATGCCGATAGGTAAAGCTGAACTGTTTGTGTCAAGACTACAACAGTGGAATTATTATAAGACGGTAAATGTAACGGCGATCTTTAATCGCCATATGCAATTCTTTCCATTTTTAGAAACTGAAAAGAACTTGGTATTTAGTATTGACATGTAGGGTCTAATGGCAGCCACTGGCAGTGACTATAGAAGTGATCTGTGGAGGTCGTTCATCGACTCCTCCGGACTAAGTATCCAGTGTGTGCTACTGCGTAATGGCAACGTGTTACCGTCGATTACGATAGGGTATGGACCTTACATGAAAGGAACATGTGATAACAGGAAACAGTTGTTATTGCTATTGGCCTATAACAAGTTTAAATAGCAGTTTTCGGGGCATTTGGAAGTTATACGCCTAGTACTTGGCCTACAACACGGCAACACCAAATTCTGTTGCTTCCTGTTTCTCTGGGATAGCCGCATCAAAGCATTTCATAATAAGACCAAAGTTTGCCCTAAGCGTCGATCACTTGAGCCATCTCACGATGCTATACACGAAACACATGTCGAGTCCAAGAACGTAATTCTCCCTATTGTTCATATGAAATTTGGCCAAATGGAAAACTTCGTTAAGGCTGTCGACAAAACTGGGAAAGCATTCCTCTAGTAACGCAAGAAATTTCCACATCTTAGGCGAAAACAAAGTAGGAGATTTTAGTGAGTCACCAGATACGCAAACTGTACAAATTTGAGAATCTCAACGCAATCCTGACAGGTGATGACAAGTTAGCTTTGGGTGCCCTTTTTCAAGTGCCAACAAACTTTCTAACGGAATAAGAAGGCAGAAAACTATAAAGAACTCGTGGCACATCTTCTACACTGCTGCAGTAGCTTGGGATTCCACATGTCATTAAAGTTACATTTGGACTTTTTTCCTGACAACTGTGGGGTTGTAACTGACAAGCACGGAGAATGCTTCCACCAGGAAATTTCGGACATGGAAATTAGATACCAGGGAAAGTGGAGTACAACAGTATTAGCCGATTGTTCTTGGATACCAGCCAGGAAACCACCAGCAGGCAAAGCCGTTGCGCATTCAGTGATCTTCCTTCGGTGGATAACACCAACGTAAATACATGCGTAATATAAACAATAAGTAAACGTATTACTTCAAAACGATAGCTACTCTTGCATTTCATTAATATTTCCCTTATCAGCACACCCGGAAACAAAAAAAGGTACTGCGGCGTGTACGACATTCATTACGCCAGAGATTGCAGTTGCGTGCAGCAAATGATGGCCACCACATTGAACATCTATTGGCCTGACATGTCGGGACACACTCTATTCCACTCCGTAATTGAAAACGGAAACCACGTGTGTACATGTATCTCACCCCTCATGGCAATGTACATGTGCGTCAGTGAAAAAGACCAATAAAAAGGTGTTAGCATGTGGACGTAATGTGCTGTTCCAGTCTCTTCTTTACCTAAGGTCCATCACCGTTCCCTTTGAATCCCTACGTATTTCGGTGCTCGCCGATACACACGATCGAACAGCGGAGGAGTGGTACTCAAGCGTAAACTTTAGCTTACAGTATCTCCGGCTGTAATTAACATTTTACAATGCAACAAACGGCACTGATTACGAATTTTTTTATATGTTCAGATGTGCTAACAAAAATAACGAGTTTCCATTTTAAAAAAACGTAGGTTTAAGTTAAAAAACATACTTCCGTGCATTTTTTTATGGTTTGTATTAACCAATTACACTAGCCCCTCTCCTCAAGTTCGGTCTGTGGAATCGGTTCGTCAGTATTTGATGTGGTTTACGAAATATATCCAGCGGCAACGTTAGGTGAATCACCCTGTATATAACTACTAAATATTTTGCCTGAGATGGACATAGAGAGGGGGGATCAAAAGTATCCCGACATACGTTTTTGGTATTAGGTGCATTGCGCTACCAGGTACTCCATATCAGCGACCACAATAATCACTGAGAGAGCAGAATGGGGCCCTCCCCGGAACTCACGGACTTCGAATGTGGTCAGGTGATTGGGTGTCACTTGTGTCATAAGTGTCTGTATGCGAGATTTCCACACTCCTAAACATCCTCAGGTCCACTGTATCCGATGTTATAGTGAAGTGGAAACGTGAAGGGACACGTACAGCACAAAAGCGTAAAAGGCCGACCTCGTCTGTTGACAGAGAGATCGCGGACAGTTGAAGAGGGTCGTAATGTGTAATAGGCAGACATCTATTCAGACCATCACGTAGGAATTACAAACTGCATCATAATCCACTTAAATTACTGTGAGAGTCAGGCGGGAGGTGTGAAAACTTTAATTTCATGGTCGAGCGGCTACTCACAAGCCTCACATCTCGCGAGGTAAATGCCAAATGACGCCTCGCCTGGTGTAAGGAGCGTAAACATTGGACGATTGAAGAGTGGATAAACGTTGTGTGGAGTGACGAATCACGATACACAATGTGGCGATCCGATGGCAGTGTGTGGGTATGGCGAATTCCTGGTGAACGTTGTCTGCCAGCGTGTGTAGTGCCATCAGTAAAATTCGGAGGCGGTGCTGTTATTGTGGGGTCCTGTTTTTCATGCAAAGGGCTTGCTCCGCTTGTTGTTTTGCGAGGCACTATCACAGCACAGACTTACATTGATGTTTTAAGCACCTTCTTGCTTCCCACTGTTGAGGCGCAACTCGGGAATGGCGATTGCATATTTCAAAATGATCGAGAACCTGTTCATAATGCACGGCCGTTGGCGGAGCGGTTACACGACAATAACAACTCTGTAAAGGACTGGCCTGCACAGAATCCTGGCCTGAATCCTATAGAACACCTTTTGGATGTTTTGTAACGCCGACTTCGTGCCAGGCCACACTGGCTGACATCGATACCTCTTCTCAGTACAGCAGTTCTTGAAGAATGGGCTGCCATTCCCCAAGAAACCTTCCAGCACCTGATTGAACGTATGCCTGCGAAAGTGGAAGCTGTCATCAAGGCTAAGGGTGGGCCAACACCGTATTGAATTCCAGCATTACCAATGGAGGGCGCCACGAACTTGTAAGTCAGTTTCAGCCAGGTGTCCGGATACTTATGATCACATAGTGTACATGTGGTGAGGAGGAAAGTTATGGAGAGAGAGAGCGGAGATGAGAATATGGGCAGAGACAGGGGGGACGTGTAAGGAATGTATGTTGTATAAGCAATTTTCATTCATATTTCACAACTGCGAAACATTCCCGATGGAACATTTAAACGTGGAACAACTGCGAAACTTTCCCGATGGAACATGTAAACGTGGTTGGTACGGTGACACACCTTCTCAGAACTACAACATATAACTACACTATGTGTTACATCCGTTAACAGGTTGTACAGTAGCAATTGTTGAAGCCTTATGATTGCGGCTATTTTGAAGGTTCTCATAAATCATGTGTATCTACATCTGCGCCACGTCTCTCCAGTGAGAACAGTGTCTACGAGCCGACGAGTCAACGAGGCCTGAGACGAAATTTGCACTGTGAGGTGTCAAATGGTTCAAATGGCTCTGAGCACTATGGGACTTAACATCTGTGGTCATCAGTCCCCTAGAACTTAGAACTACTTAAACCTAACTAAACTAAGGACATCACACACATCCATGCCCGAGGCAGGATTCGAACCTGCGACCGTAGCGGTCACGCGGCTCCAGACTGAAGCGCCTAGAACCGCACGGCCACACCGGCCGGCTGTGAGGTGTCCACTGGCACGCTGTATCCACGTGAGAGCGCAGGTACTCACCCCTGTCCTGGGCGGACATGATGCTGGAGGAGAGCGTCTGGCGCAGCTTGCTGAGCGCCGTGCCAGACGCCTCTGCGTCCGCGCCGCCAGGGGGCGACTCCGCCGGGCCCACCATCTGCAACAGGGTTATCACCCAATTAATGTGTAGAGCAATCGGATACTTAGCCCGTCACCGTTTCGATATCAAAAGGGCCATTCTACTACGTGAGGCATTTAAATATTTTCTGAGCACATAATAAAATCTTTAAAGAATTAAATATCACCAGCTGGGATATTCTGTGACCCAATTACAATTTTCAGCAAAGTAAAGTTCTTAACAGAATAAATAGTTCACCATCTGGCTGGTTAGTCCTTATTTGAGAAACAGAGTGCATAAAGTTATCCTAGACAGTTCGAGTAGCACAAGGATGGACCTGTAGGACGAGAAATTAGGAGTCCCTTATGTTTCAATCATTGGCGGACTTCTTTTCTTGCTTTATGTTAAGCAGCTACCATTGTCTCTGAATAAGAAGGCCAGTTAGTTCTATTTGCACGATATACAATCATTGTTGTGATGCCAATCAAAGAAAAATGAACACATAAAATATTAAATGATATTTTTGTGAAAGTTACTGGCTGATTTTGCACAAATTGGCTGGCTTCCAAATTTGAAGAAGGCAACTCATCCAGGCCCGTAATGTCAAAAGTGGCCCATCCCTATTAATATAATACTCAAACAAGAAGTAACAAATACGGTCAAAATCGTATGTTCTTAGGTGCGCATATTGATGAAAACTTAAATAACTAAATAATATAATAGACGTGCTAAAACTTTTATGTTTGGCTATCTTTGCCATACGAATAATTGTCACCTTTCGTGACGTGAAAATGGGTCATATGAAAGAAGTAACTAAACTGTTTGCTATATCAAAAGTAACCACCATAACTGTTAGTACATGTACTGTGAGACAAGATGGTTAGTGCCTTCATGACAAAATATCTGCAGCAGCCTATGGAACCATGAGTCTATCTAGGCGTGCACCTCTTCGTCCGAAGGAAATTGATGGCGGGCCCACATGTTGCCAGGTTGTTTCGAGTACACTGCAGATGTTCCGTTGGGAACCGCTTGCATATCCTTCGTAGAGTGTCGATCTCTAACCAAGCGATTTCCATATTTTTTCAAACCCTGAAGAAAGATGTTCGTAGCCTTCGGTTTGCTGCGGACGCAGAAGTGCACGCCTAGCTACAATCATGCTTCCGTAGGCAACAGCAAACACTTTTCCATCAAAGCACTGACCACCTTGTCTTTCAGTGGGCTGTCTTGTTATGGGGATTATTTTTGAAATAATGAACAGTTTATCTAATCTCTTACTGCCTTCTCGTTTCCATTTGACTGCCCTTTATGTACAAGAATCATCATTGATTTGGCAACTTCGGAAATCGATATCGGTGATTTTCTTCCAATTTTATTGACATATCGATACAATTTTACGTAGGAATACCTAATGCGCTATAGGATCTGGTATTATATGCATACATTACAACGTGGGCAACCGCAGAACCTCGATGTGGCTTTCTGTGGATTCCACTCTCTAGAAACCTGTAGCAGAAGACCTGTAGTGTGTCGACAATTGGTACAGGATTTGGCAGGTAAACCTGAACATAAACAAAAATAATGTATTATGAATAAATGGGAGGAAAAATTAGTTGTTTGATTGCATGATTGTTCAAAAATCACAGGAAACGTACACATTCATTATTCATCGGGAGTCTGTGTATGGTGTTATCCACGATGAAACGACTACATATAAGTAATCTTAAGGAACGTAGATGTCAGAGTTAGATTATTTAGAAAAGTCACCAAGAAATGTAGGTTCCTTACAAAGACATTCACAGGGGTCGTGCTTAATGGTGTACATCAGTACTAAAATTCCAATGGCTCCCGTTCCTAGAAGAGCCAGTCATTTCCCCCTTCTTTTCACTCTTTAGTGTTCTGACAAGTTTGTTGTCGTCAAATTGAAATCCCCTCTGGTGCCAACCTCTTCATCGCAGAGCAACATTTACCCTATACGTCCTCAGATACCTCAGAGTAGCAATTGCACCCTACGTACTCAATTACCTGTCCTACGTCCCTACGTCCTCATTAATGGTGTACATCAGTACAATTACACCTTACGTACTCAATTACCTGTTGCATGTATTCCAGTCTCTAGCTTCTCTTACAGTTTTTAATATGTGCAACGTCCTTTCGTACCATGGAATGTACGTCCTGTCATCCGGTCCCTCCGTCTTGTCAGATATGTCCAAATGTTCCATTCTTCACCTATTGTGTAGAGAACTACCTCATTACTTAGAAGTCCACCTAATTTTCAACATCTTTTTACAGTACCTCATCTCAAATGATTCGAGTACCTTCTTTTCTGATTTCCTCAGTAAATTACTCATTACCGAACAGTGATGCGATCCTAAAGCACATTCTCGGAAATTTTTTTCTCAGATGACGGCCGATGTTTGATACTGGCATAATGCTCTTGGCCAGGAATGGCCTCTTGTGTGTGCTAGTGTTATTCTTATGCCCTGTTTGCTTCGTCCGTCGTTTGTCAATTAGCATCCAAGCTAGACAATTCCTTTACATCTTCAGCTGCGTGGTTCCCAATTTCTATGGCAAGTTCTTCTCTAACCTAATTTCTGCTACTTTTAATCATGTTCGTCTTTCGTCGATTTATTCTCAGTCGATATTCTGCACTCATTAAGGAGTAAATTCCATTTAACAGGTGCTGCCCTTATTCTTCACTTTCACTGGTGATAGCAATGTCATCAGCGGATCTTATCGTTGATAGTCTTTCACTCTAAATCTGAATCCTGCTCCTGAAAATATATTTTGTTTCCGCCATCGCTTCTTCAATGTAGAGATTGTACAGTAGGTTAGAAAGGTTACGCCCCGGTCTTGCAATCTTTTTTAATGAGAGCACTTCGCTTTATGTCTTACATTCCTATTATTTCTTCTAGGTACAGTAGGTTAGTCATACCCCATAGCTTAAACAAATTTTTCTTAAACTGTTTGTAGTTTGACAATTTGTATGAACGCGTTCAGATTTCTCCTAAATCTTGCTTCCACTATCAAGCGCAACGTTTATGTTTGTGCTGCCTCTTTTGTGACTTTACGTTTCTGAAAGCCCAGGCGATCGTCATTCAAGATATCCTATGTTATCTTTTTCATTCTTCTGTATATCATAATTATTAGCAACGCGGATGCCCGAGCTATTAAGCTGTTTTTGAGATAGTTCTAACACTTACCTGTCGTTTAGGACTTCGGTATTTTGTGAATGATATTTTCCGAATGCCTGAAGTCTCAAGTCGCATAGATTCCACACACCAGTCTTGTTTGTATAAACTGAAGACAAAGTCTGCAAATGAATTCGTGCTCATATTGTTGTACTCTATTTTAGAGGTCCGTCTTCATTACATAAACTTTTTCATTTCACAGTTACCGGTTCCGGCTATGCCACCTTCAGATCGTAAAATATTCTGGTGTAGGTATCAACGTCAAATAATACGTGTAGGCGCATAGTAAGTGCACTTACTATGTATTTTAAGTCGTTTGGCTGCAATTCACGAATGAATTTAGAAATTACGAAGGAATGTTGTCTATACCCCCGTTTTATTTGTTTTCAAGTTTACCAAAGTTTTGTTAAGATTTGATTCTCATACTGGACGCTATGTCTTCCATATCGACTCCCATTTCATCTCTCATCACCTGATAAAGCCCCCCGCTCACAGAGGACTAGAATGTGCTATTTTCCCTCTGTTTGCTCACTTCTCTGCGTTTAGCAGTCTTCAGAAGACCTTGCCTTCAATTTTGCATACGAATTATGTAACAGCATCGTGTTAGCATATCCGAATTTAAATGAGCCATTCTGCATTTTTGCAGACAGTTCGGAATACCGTTTAGGGGCCCATCTTGGCCAATTTATTGAAAATAATGGGAATATAGAAAAGAAGACGATATGTTTTGCCAGTAGAGTATTAAACAAATGCGAAAGAAAATATTCTGTCATAGAAAAGGAGGTATTGGCACCAGTCTATGCATTCAAGAAATTTAGATATTATGTCATGGGCAAAAAAGTTAACGTTTGTTTGGAACATAAAGCATTATCTTTCCTTACGGATTTTAGACTGACTCATAACAGACTGACCTTATGGACCATTGGCCTCCAGAAGTATCATTTTGCTATCGATTACCTTCCTGGAGAAAATAACATCGTGGCAGTCGCCTTACTTAAGCTACCCGTTGGAATGGGCAAGGCAGACTTTAATTATTCAGGGGAAAAGAAGCTATCAGTTATGAACCTCAGCAAGTAAAGAATGAGGACAAAATTCGAGCCACCCTCAAAACCTAAGAAGGGAACAAAATAAGGATGAGGATATTAAGCTTATCAAAGTGGAATGGAGTAGGAATACTAACATTAAAATCAGGAAATATTATTTTATATGTAAAGGTATCTTATGTAGGAGTGCAGATCCTGAGAAAAAGCAGTGGAAGGTCTGCACACTTTGGTGCGTAAAAATGCTCAGATAAGATAAAGGAAAGCTTCTACTTCAGAAATATTGAAAAGAAGGACAGGGCAGTATTGAGAATATGCAGTAAATGTCAGAGGGCCAAGGCATCTAATTCTAGCAATCGAATGGAAATGCGTAACATGATCCCGACTAAAGTTTTGGAAAGGGTCTGCGTGGATTTATATGACTCCCTTCCAACATCACGAGGAGGATATAAATATCTATTTGTGATGTTGGATATATTGTCAAAGCATGTGAAATTGCATCCATTGAGAACGGACAAAGTAAAGAATGACTATGTTACCAAGGTAGGGAAACACGAGAGAAGCACTGGAAGCGAACGTTGAATGACTTAGATGTAAAACCCATTTACATTTTGAAGTACCATCCTCAATCAAACATGAGCGAGAAACTGAGGAGAGAGAATCAAGAAGTTCCATGAAACATATAAGGGTCCATATAGGATAATTTGATTGGCTCGCGCTAGTGCTGTGGAGGTGGCCAACCCAAAGACAGAACAGAGTAAAGGATTGTATGGCGTTGTTGATACAAAAAAGTTTCATCAGAAATAGACTAACCTAAGAGGGCAACAGCACTCTTTGCATTGCTAGGTGGCTGACGCCTACCAGGTTTACTTCCTTTCTTTTCACGCTGTTAGTCCTTCCCTCTTAATCATTCTGAACTATAATCTGTCATCTGTCCTTCTTCTCTATTTAAGAAAAAAAGATAGAAAAAAAGGGATCAATTGAAACAGAAGACATACTAATTGAATAGCTAAGCAAAAGATCATAGACTATACTTGTGTATAATAAAACATAACATACAGCATAAACTTTGCTAAAAAAGTACGAAATCTAGGCTATAAGACATAAAATCATCGTCCATACACGTAGGAGAACAACCTATAAACTACATAGAGAAACTTGTCATGTGTGTTATGAAACACAAAGAAATTACATATGTATAAATACAGAGAAAACTATCTGCTATAGTTCTTTATTTAGCTAGCTTGCAGATGACGCAGAGGAAGATCCAAACCAAGTAAATGGACACAATTAGAACAAACCATGCGCAATGGTCTTGAGACGATTAAATTAAACTTTATTAGCAACAGTTGGCAGATGGTCTGAGAGTGATTACAAGCAGTGATGAGGTTTCCGGTTTCCGCTGCAATACATACATATTTAGGCTAGGACGAGTCCAGTCACAGTTAAAATTATATTTAGGATCGACCAGAGAAGTCGACCACTCGTATATACACTCCTGGAAATTGAAATAAGAACACCGTGAATTCATTGTCCCAGGAAGGGGAAACTTTATTGACACATTCCTGGGGTCGGATACATCACATGATCACACTGACAGAACCACAGGCACATAGACACAGGCAACAGAGCATGCACAATGTCGGCACTAGTACAGTGTATATCCACCTTTCGCAGCAATGCAGGCTGCTATTCTCCCATGGAGACGATCGTAGAGATCCTGGATGTAGTCCTGTGGAACGGCTTGCCATGCCATTTCCACCTGGCGCCTCAGTTGGACCAGCGTTCGTGCTGGACGTGCAGACCGCGTGAGACGACGCTTCATCCAGTCCCAAACATGCTCCATGGGGGACAGATCCGGAGATCTTGCTGGCCAGGGTAGTTGACTTACACCTTCTAGAGCACGTTGGGTGGCACGGGATACATGCGGACGTGCATTGTCCTGTTGGAACAGCAAGTTCCCTTGCCGGTCTAGGAATGGTAGAACGATGGGTTCGATGACGGTTTGGATGTACCGTGCACTATTCAGTGTCCCCTCGACGATCACCAGTGGTGTACGGCCAGTGTAGGAGATCGCTCCCCACACCATGATGCCGGGTGTTGGCCCTGTGTGCCTCGGTCGTATGCAGTCCTGATTGTGGCGCTCACCGGCACGGCGCCAAACACGCATACGACCATCATTGGCACCAAGGCACAAGCGACTCTCATCGCTGAAGACGACACGTCTCCATTCGTCCCTCCATTCACGCCTGTCGCGACACCACTGGAGGCGGGCTGCACGATGTTGGGGCGTGAGCGGAAGACGGCCTAACGGTGTGCGGGACCGTAGCCCAGCTTCATGGAGACGGTTGCGAATGGTCCTCGCCGATACCCCAGGAGCAACAGTGTCCCTAATTTGCTGGGAAGTGGCGGTGCGGTCCCCTACGGCACTGCGTAGGATCCTACGGTCTTGGCGTGCATCCGTGCGTCGCTGCGGTCCGGTCCCAGGTCGACGGGCACGTGCACCTTCCGCCGACCACTGGCGATAACATCGATGTACTGTGGAGATCTCACGCTCCACGTGTTGAGCAATTCGGCGGTACGTCCACCCGGCCTCCCGCATGCCCACTATATGCCCTCGCTCAAAGTCCGTCAACTGCACATACGGTTCACGTCCACGATGTCGCGGCATGCTACCAGTGTTAAAGACTGCGATGGAGCTCCGTATGCCACGGCAAACTGGCTGACACTGACGGCGGCGGTGCACAAATGCTGCGCAGCTAGCGCCATTCGACGGCCAACACCGCGGTTCCTGGTGTGTCCGCTGTGCCGTGCGTGTGATCATTGCTTGTACAGCCCTCTCGCAGTGTCCGGAGCAAGTATGGTGGGTCTGACACACCGGTGTCAATGTGTTCTTTTTTCCATTTCCAGGAGTGTATATATGACTAGAAAGGTAATAGGCGACTTCAGAGTCGTCCACACATTTGGGGATTAGTATGCGAAGTATTTCCGCTGAAGTATTATAGTTAATTGTATCACGACACAGAAATGTTACCCATACAGCTAATGAACACAAGACATAAGTCTCTCATTGGACACTGACAACAATCTGTACTAAGGTACAAATACATAAAGAACATGAGAAATATTTGTTATGTTGATATTGTTTACATGTTTGAGTAGCAAAGTCCATAATAAGGTACGAACGAACTAAAGTAACAGGATTTGTTTCACTATTTTTCTCTGTTATCACGATCTAGGGTATCTTCAGTTCTCTCAAAAGACCTGTGAATCTTGTTTGAATACCTAGTAAAGTTATCGAATAAGATGAAAATAGAACCTGAAACATAAGATAAGAGCTACTTTTGTATCATTTCGTTTTTCAGTACGTAACGTAAGATAGCAGTGCGTCGAGCGCCGTTATTAACTGGAATGAAAGCGACCGCTGACTGGGATGAGTCACGTCACATGTGTGGGAGCAAAATATTAACAGGGGGAGCGAGAGTGCACTGACCGATGAGTCAAGGTTAGGAAAAGAAATTAAGAAGCCACGTGAGGAGACAATTCCAATGAAAGCCCTATAGTCACCAGCAGTGACAAAGACTTTGTAAATATTATTGCTGTGTATTCAGTGCAACGTTGTGTATATTGTAAAAGTATGTAACATTTATGTATGAATTTTATGTAAGGAGACTTATATGCTGAAATAATTTAGAATATTTCTGAGCTATGTGATAGTTAACAAAATATATGGACGACCTAGTGCTGGAATAAGTAAAAAAAATGTGTTATTAGATAAAAGTGGATGTAACTGCGTCGATGTTACATGAAAAAATTGTGTGTTATTAGGTAAAAGTGGACAGCACTGCGCCGATGTTAGATAAAAAATTGTGTTAGTGGAAGTCACTACGCTGATATTAGATGACGAACGTGTGTTATAGAAACATGGATGGCATTCGGCCGACAACCTATACTGATTACTTCTTATCATATATAAACATCAATAAGTGTATTGAGTGTTTATGAGGAGATTTAATGCCTCAAGTGCTGATGTCTATCGTTGAATAACAAGACTACAGAAAATTTAAAGCACAGCTATGTACTGAAAACCATAAATGATTTTTTTTTCAAAAAGAAGTTCATAATGTAATAAGTGCTTAGGAGACTTACAAGCAGTCGTTCTTCCCACGCACAATTCGTGAATGGAACAGGGAAGGGGGGATCAGATAGTGGTACAACAAGTACCCTCCGCCACACACCGTAAGGTGGCTCGCGGAGTATAGATGTAGATGTTAAGGTTTTATGATATGATTAGGATGAGAAAGTATATGTTTAACAATGGTAAGTCCATTTCTCTGGTAAATTGGGATAATATTTTAGAATAACAATTTCCTAGCTTTTTTAAGGAATCTGCATGAATAAGTGAACCGGGGAGCTACTGAGAGATTGGAAACTATTTTTTTTTTAATTTAGAGCAAAATTTTCTCACTTCCATTTGTCATTTGCCTCTGACAACGGGTCAGTTTTGGAAATCAAAGAAGAAGGGGGATGTTTGTTATTCGTGGCAGTGGGCACCAGTATTTTATTTTGCTAGAAGCTCGCCTTGATGCCACTGAATACAAGTGAAGTATCAAATGGTACAAAAGTGGAGTGCGGTACAAGCAACAGATCGTACAGTCCCGTGGAAGAGTCCACCAATTTCACTGAACTTGCTTCTGATTAGTCGGCCACATTCGGGTGCTAGGCGACAAAACGCCTAACTTCTCTTACTTCTTTTCATTGTGTTTAACCCAGTTTTTAGTACGTCAATCTCTGATGGTTATCCTACGAGTCTATCGTTTTTGTTTGCAAGATTCACTAGTTTTGAGAAACATAAGAGTAAAAATATTGCAACCGAAGTACTTCGGACACTTTCGGGTCGCTTTGGCGTCCCTGGGAGACGAAATACTTTGGCTGCGCTAGACACTCCGTTTCGGGCATTCTGGAGGCACGGGCACATGTCTCTGTTTCGGGCGTTCTTTAGAGCCGGACATGTTATACTCTGTATCGGACGTGGATAGAAAAGTTATCGTACAATTAAGAAAGCTATGTGTAATGTTGTAAAATAAGTGTGAAATATGTGATTAGTTAAATAATAATCCAAACAGGAAACATTAATGAGAAGTGTCGCCTGCCATCATTATCAGTACTACAGACCTTGCTCTCCGCAGATACAGTGACTAACCTGGGCAAGTGGAATCCCATAAGAAGCACAATCACAGGTTCAAGTTAACAGCGTAGCAGCCTCCGTCGAAGAAGATCCCACTACCGACGAGCTGTCTATTGCACTGGGGTCACATCTTGAGAAGACGACAGGTTGGTAGAAAGAACGGTTAAACACTCTTATTCAATCTCTCCAGTTCACTACAGCGTCCAGATCTGACTTCCAAAGCACACATAATGTACAATTGAGAAAACGATTAGAGAGGCTGCTTCTTGAATTCTACTCTACCAGTAATTAATCTACCATTTTCGTCGAAACAATTTAGGCTTAGAAATGTTGTCTTCGTCAGTAATTAAAGTTACGGAGCTCCCCTTATCAGCCTTTGTAACTAAAACGTAACTTTCATACAACTTGGCATTCAGACTATTAACAGATATTGGAAAGGAGCCTAACTAAGGACCACACTGCCTGACATGTCGTAGGTTACTACAAGTCCTCGTAGCAATGTCAGCTTGTGAGAACTCAGTAATTTTTGTCTGCTCACTGCCACTCTTCACCTCCACAATCGTCGCCTTTATCAACATGTTATCAACTTTTTCGGGAAATTTGTAACCCAAACCCTTATTTAAGACAAAAACCTAAAGAGCTGAAAACTCAGCATTAGTCAGACTGACCACTTTTCCATAAACTTGTCTTTACTTAAGAGCTGGACACTTGCTACAGTCAAGCTGTGCGATGAGGTAGTTCGATTTCTGTGCATGTCTCCGACAAATCACGACACGACACGACACAAAATCACACAGTAACACAAATAATTTATCAAACTTCCCTGGAAAGAGAAGGGAGTGTGTACGACAACGCAGAAACCTAGCCTCACGGCTAAACAATTGTGTACACAGGTATTACGCCGTGAGCCAGACAGGACTTGTTGAACACGATCTTCATTAGATTCCTCATAATAGCCGTAGCTGCGATGTAAAATTTCATGAATTTATGGAAAGCCTAACGTGGCTCAATGTACTGAAATTGTGCCTTGAAGTCGCGCATGAGGTATGTGACCATTACGATTAATACAATAAACATATAAAACACTGAATGGACTCTAGTAATAGAACTTGGGTGTTCCATAGAAATGTTGTACTAAAACCAGAGTCTTTATAATGCGTTTTGAGCGTGGCCCACCATCAGAAAGTCAGTGTAATAATAAGGAAGTTGCATAAGCACCGATATATGGTGCACGACAAGGGGCGTACTCACGGTTTGACCGGATATTTTCGGCCAACGTTGCTAGTAACTTTTATTCAAAGTTTCGGCAGTTTGTGATATCGCACCTGGGACCCAGGATGTTTTGATTAGTAGTCAAACACCCTACCAGTTTCCCGCAGCTCGTGGTCGTGCGGTGGCCTTCTCGCTTCCCACGCCCGGGTTCCCAGGTTCGATTCCCGGCGGGGTCACGGATTTTCTCTGCCTCGTGATGGCTGGGTGTTATGTGGTGTCCTTAGGTTAGTTAGGTTTAAGTAGTTCTAAGTTCTAGGGGACTGATGACCAAAGATGTTGAGTCCCATAGTGCTCAGAGCCATTTGAACCATTTTTGAACCCTACCAGTTTTTTTCCCTTTGTGTCTGCTTTTTAGTCGTTTTTTCTTCAGAAGTTGTGCGTGGAAGTTGCATGGTATCTGTCAAATTCCAACGATGAGAAATTTATTCGGTTATTATTACAGAGAGTGGCCCGTCCCGTCACCGAACACGCTAAGCTAACGTGCCGGCATCCATGTACAACCGTATCCCTCTTACACAGTTATCGAGGTAAGTCCATGAAAGTAAAATTAGAGATAATCGAACTAATATCGAGAGTTTACTATGACTCGTTCTTCCCTTGCAACACGCACCCCTGTAACTCAAAAGGAGCCATGTGACGGAGGCACGCGAAGTATCCCATACCGTACAGCCTAAAGTGGCTTGCGTTGTATATATACATATGTATATGGAAGTGTACATGAGTATGTCGATTTAGCTCTGAACACGGGACGCCTCCTGCAGGAGACCTGAAGAGATGGGGATACTGTCTGCAAAATTTATTGTGAACAGATTTAGTAGCGAAGAAGATACAAAATTTAAGTCATGCAAGATGCGGCAGTTTTTCACGGATCTCATTCTTTGTGGCGTCATGTCTCCTAACTGTTTCGTACAATGATATAATGTTGTAGTTACATTCAGTGCTATATGTGCATTGTGTTTGAAAAATGTGTCGCGAATACAGCGAGTAGTAAAGAAGTTATCAATTATAATGTGATGCCTGCTGTATAAATACACTAGGTACACTTTATACAGTCTATTTTCGATTTGCATTCAGTCGCTGCTTCACTTCGACTACTAACGTTTCACTGTTTTTTTTTCTCTCACTGCAATACTTTTTCAGTTATTCCCTTTTTCACTGCAAAGAAACAAAGTTTTGAACCCACGACGGGTCTTCCCTTACATACCTCTACCAATGAGTAGCCCCAGCAGTGGCAAATTCCAGAACACACCGTAAAAGTTTCGAATAGTGCTTATTCCAGAACTTTTCACAACATTCGAGAGTGGTCTCGAATGTTCCACAATGATCTGGAATATTCCGGGATGTTCCCAAATATTCTGGAATCTTCCAGAATGTTATAGACTATTCCCAGACATTCCAGAACATCCCGGATCATTGTGGAACATTCCGTGACACTCTGAAATGTTGTCAAACGCTTTCGAATATTCTCAAATATTCTGGAATATTTTCGAATACTCTCGAATGTTATGGAATTTTTAGAAATTTCTAGAGTGCGGAGCTTCCCAGCCCTTTGGTATTTAAAAGCATGCCCTTCAGTTAGAAACGGGAACCTTCTTCACCACCACACAATATATCTCCCTAGATCGTACCGGGACTCGTTTCTGAGGTCTAGGACCACGTACATTGTACGCATACTGTTACACGTCGATTAACCACATCCTTTATGGGTGAGGGAGGGCCAATAGCAGTGTCACTTGCTGCTCTTTTATCCAAACCGCATTAAAATATGGTAACTAGGTTTCAGAATTCAAGAAGACAAAAATTCATACACGTATTTAAATTATTGACGAAAATATAAAACATTACTATTCAAAACTATTTGTTTCTACAAGAAACAAATACCTGTTCAACAAAGAATGGCACCAAAACACTTGGCCCGCATCTCGTGGTCGTGCGGTAGCGTTCTCGCTTTCCACGCCCGGGTTCGATTCCCGGCGGGGTCAGTGATTTTCTCTGCCTCGTGATGGCTGGGTGTTGTGTGCTGTCCTTAGGTTAGTTAGGTTTAAGTAGTTCTAAGTTCTAGGGGACTTATGACCACAGCAGTTGCGTCCCATAGTGCTCAGAGCCATTTGAACCATTTGAACCAGCCAAAACACTTGACCGCTTTGGAATGAAGGACCTGAATTAAACGAGATGATTGCTGAGTGGCAACATGACAGGCCCTGTGTTGTGTAAGGGAACGGAGCAGATGTGTAATTGAGTGCAATGTGAGAGAGTGATCGGTAATATGTGTGACGTGGAGTCTTGTTATCTAGAATGGAGGCCAGGCCATGCTATAAAGAGGACAGAATACGGATGATAACAGTCGAAACTCTGATGCTGGGGAGGGCAGAAAGTGGGTCATAATTCACATCATGTTTGGGGTGTGTGGGAGAACAATGTCAGGAAGTTTGCTCGCGTTGGCCGATTTCACGCAGTAAACGCATGCGGCGATGCTGCCACCACTGCTGCTGCGCCGACAAGCCTGTTTGTGGGCCACTCTGAGTCATAATTAAACCGCAGCCGAAGGGCGGATGCGGGCGACCGCAGTTATTGAAATTACTGGCGTGTCGCGTGCCAAACGGCCTCGTTGCTCACACGGTGGTGCCGTTAATCACGCGACTTGCGTTCAAATTACGCACAGCAGTTACAGTGGCGTGGTCACTCGTGCCGTACGTGTGTGATTTGGGGGGTCCGCAAAGTCGCTCTCGTCCTACGCAAGTGTAGTGTTGCGCCGAGCGGCAGGCACGACCACACTGGTGTTACAGACAGCAGACGGGAGAAACGCCTGTGGCTCCCATTTAATCGTATGGCACTTTTTACTTTAGGGGCTACTCGCTACGTATCTTGGGCAATACGAAAAGCCTTAATGCCTGCAGTAACTGCGGACAACAGTACAGGTCGCAGCACCCCAAGAAAAGAAGAAAAAAATATCAATAAAGACTGGCCTGAACGGTGTGCTCCATACTTACGGCCACGGACTTTATGAGAAGCGTATTTCGTTGAACTGACAACAAAATCCTGCCGTTTGACGAATGAAACAATAAACGTTAGTAATTTGTAGCGATGAGAGAGGTAAAGATCCGTCTAGTAACTAGTGGCGGTGGAGTGCCGTCTTTTATAATTAGTACTTCTGTTCCAATATGGGTGCTAGGAGTAACTGCAGTTCAGGTGGGCTGGACCGTCTTAATTGAAACGATCAATTGTAATAATAAATTGCATCTTTTATTAATTCCTCAAACAGGATAGTACATAATCCAGTACGCAATTCTCTTTGTCAAGTGAAGATGCCATTCTGTTAGCTCTATTCGGCTGGAATAAACGGTGGTTGCTATCGAAATTTCCTTTCTAAAGCATGTAACCTTCCTTAGGCCAGCAAATCAATAGCATGAATTTTTGTTTACAGGGAAAGTGGTGAAATTTAATGTCGATCCACTACGGCCCACAACAACGGATTTGTTTCACTACCCTCTGACCTCCAGCATGTTTCCAGCAGTCTGGGGGGATGTACTCTCAAAAACAATAGATAAAAGGCTTCTGCCAAAGATCCCTCAGAGTACTGGTCCATTTGCATGATGTAAGGCCTTAGGGTACATAGTTCATGGTCAAATTAACAATTAAATAACCTCAAATAACGTTCTCGACGAAACCCGGTATGGTTTCCACAGGAACTTCAGTACGACAACTACTTTTATAAAAGTGGTTGATCTGTTG
Organism: Schistocerca nitens; assembly: GCF_023898315.1. NCBI lineage: Eukaryota > Metazoa > Arthropoda > Insecta > Orthoptera > Acrididae > Schistocerca > Schistocerca nitens. The sequence continues at coordinate 438,781,799 of NC_064617.1, read as the reverse complement.
AAATTAGTTACAGCTAAAGAAGAGAAGACAATCACATGATTTTTCTCAGAAAAAAATTTTGACTTTGGTTTTTGAGAACATTTCTCGGTGGAGAACCGTGGTCTGCAAAAACTAAAAGTCTCGATCGCAAGAAGACATTTATTTTGTGGTAATCAGTTTCAGTAAGGTTTTGACCATCTTCAGAGCTCGTACCACGATGGTAAGCGATGCCAGTGAACGCAGCACATGTTATCACAGCAGTGATAACACCTGCTCCGCTCACCGCCACCGCCTAACATCGTGGAACGAGGTCAGAAGGAGGTCAATAACTGGCTGAAACCGATTAGCACAAAATAAATGTTTTTATTTTGCGGTCGAGACTGTTTGTGTTTATTTTCGACTCTGATGTTCTACTTGCGAAACGTCCAAATCAAATTTTTTCTTCAAGTGTTGCACAATGTTGCTGTTCAGAACTTACATCCCACCAACAGTATGCTACAGTCAGAGCAAAAATATCACAATGGACTTATGTAATATTAAGAGTACCCTCAAGGATCAGTACTACTTGCTTTACCTCTCTCGTTACATGTTTATGATGGTTGAAATGTTCTCTCCCATTGCAAGTATCATCTCTTCGCCGACAAACTTCAGTTATGTCTAAGTCCAGCAAACACGCTCACAGCCACCCATCATGTCAACGCTGACTTGGTTGCCGTATCACACTGAGCACCGATTATGGGTCTGACACTTAGTCCATCTAAAACATTAGCAATTTTACTGATTGCTCCTAAGTTTAGAGAAATATTTTTACCAATACTCCGAAATGGTGCAGAAACTAGTTCTTCCTATGCAAACAATTTTGTGATAATTCTAGAAAATTACGTCTGATTGGTCCGAAAGCACTGTTACAGTTAATATGAACATGGCAGAATATATCTATATACTAAACAGGTATAAAAAGTAGTCCCTATAGAACTTAAAGGAAACAAGTAAAATCACTAGCAGACCCAGTCTTTGACTAGCGTGGTTCTTCAAGGACTCCCTTTTGAGAACTCACGTTGGATAAAAATTACGGTATACGCGTGTATGCGGTAAAATTCTGACGATACTGTTTTCCCACTGTGACTACTGCTTACGAACAGTTATCGTAGTTACATGTACGTAAGCGTTGAGACGCTTGATCCACTGCCTACAGAGTCACTGCGCAGCCTTTCACATTCCTTTAACTTTAATTCTTCCATCTGACCATCACAGCAGAAATACTCGCTATGAGTGTAGCACAATCCTCTCCGCACCATTTCAGTAAACCGAGTTCGCAACGTTCTTGCTCAAATTCCATAAAGATGTTATATGCTTTTCCTACTTCAAAAGACAGTTAATGACTCACCTTTAATCAGAATAGCTCTCTTCCACATACTTGTCTCCACCTCACTCAAGTTAACCCATCCAATAGCCTTTTCTCCCCTTTATATACACAGTCCTCTATTAAAACAGTCTGTACTTTCTTAACAGTTATTGATCTTGCAATACTATTCTTCTCCTCTGGCATTACCCGTTTCTTTGGGTTGACACTAAATAGGGCTCCAGAGTGCAAGACTTAAGGAATGAAGTAGCTTTCGCAGGAGTTGTGACTGCCGAGTAACGTAAGTCGATGAAACTTGAACAATACACAGTTACAGTGTAATACAGGAGGTGAAAGAGAGAAATATGCAGTCTAAGAGAAATGAACCTTTTATTCAAAACAGTAATTTTACAGAAGTCATCGCGATTCGTGATGGTTCCCTGGATATTAGAAAATGTGGGACATCGTTCCTAAAAGGGTGTGCGATTACCATGAAAAGCAACGCACGGTCTGCAACGTGCTCTCATGCTGTCCACGATACTGATAAGGTCATGTGAAGAACGTTCTATTCCTCCACCAACATCGTTGACAATTGTGGGATGGTCGGTGGCGCATGTGGACGTGCTGCAATGTGTCTTCTTGCATCGCATCCCACACTTGCTCGTGGTAAAGGAAAGGCCAGTTCATTCACGAATATCCTGTCATTCCAAGAGATGCTCCACCAGTGCTGTTCTATGCGACTGCAAAATGAAGTCACAGCCGAATCTACCCTTGAAGAGACTCACATTGGGAATGAGTACAGTGTCACAATAACGTTGGCAGATGAGTGCTTCGTTTTCAATGATTTGGAGGTTAGTACGCCCTTAAACATTGTGCCTCCCTACACCATAGCACCTGCACCAACAAAAAGTCACCGTCGACAATGCTCCTGGGTGCAAGACGTGATACCAACTCTCGCCACATGAGGGTGTCCAGAATCATTATTCAGATTATATCTGAATATTCGGCCTAAGAGCACCCCTCTTTACACAGTCTTTGTGCCCTTGGTACCATAACAAACGGTGCCGCCGATGAACTGGTGGGAAAGGAACACAACGTACTGGTTGTCGGGCAAAGAGGCTACTCCATTGGTACCGCAGTGCCACAGCGAAACGTGAGGCTGCATCTCTTAGAGTCGTGTTAAATGAGGTAGCAATTGCACCCGCTGTTTGACGTGAGTCCCTTCTTGCCTACTGCACAATGTAGAGGTCATCTGCTGTTTTAGTTGACCGTGGTCGACCTCTTCTTTTTCTTCAGACAACAATGTTTCTCTTTCGGAACACGCCTCATGCACATGAAGCAGTTCTGCGAGAAATACCAAACACTTGGACTATGTTCGTCGTACTTTGCCCTTCTTCCGGTTTCCCGATGATTCTTCCCGATGTAAAGTCATCCAAATAAGATCTCCGGTTCATGTTGCTGCTCGCTTATTAACACACACACACACACACACACACACACACACACACACACTGTATTTTGAACGTTGTTCAGCTGTCTCGTGTTGTGGGGCGAGCCCCATTTGCTGCAATAGCCAAGCTGAACTCACACCATATGAAGTCCAACTTTATCTGTGCTTCTTGGAGACTTCTGGCAACATGCTCTCCCACTGTTATTCATTTCCACCGAGTAATTAATATGTTATGTTACTTTAACTATCTCATCGTTAATTTTCGCAGAGCAGTGTAAATAAGTGTATGCAGCAATGTGTAGTTTCTCAGTTTTATGTACAAATATGTCATAAAATCAACGCTACAAATTCTACCTTTATTGTGTAAACCAATGGAAAACTGTGTACTAGACTGTTCAGTTAGCATAGTGAACCAGAAACCTCTCTCACAACGCACTCTTTCACAACATCCTCTATATGCTTCAGTCGACTCTCAAGCACACGTACTGCCACACCATTCCAGTTGCAGTATTGGTGTTTTTGGCGCACATAGAAAATATCTGCGAATGTGCAATGTTACGCCATTCAGCGGCAATATGGAAACAGTTAGAAGTTGATTTATTCTATACTACTCTGTGTATTGTTAAGTAGTGTCATGCGCTAGTAAACCCAGTTTTTCCTTATGTTCCTACATAATGCTCAAACAGGTGAAATAAGCTAAATATCTCTGAAAGAGATCGTTTATAAAATAAAATACAAATGATAGAGCGGGCACCTGTAGCACCCTGTCGGTCATTATTTTGAGGGTGTAGTGTAAAACGCTGAATGCTGTGCTGTGGATGATTCATACTACATGCGGGCAAAGCAGATATACACCATGGCACACATCAAAATGTTTTATAAATGTGCCTAGCCTCCTCTCAAGGTTTGTACATGGTTGTCGGATTGTACAAAGTGTCGCACAATTCTCACTTGCTGATCTTCCAGCATATTGATGGTGTACTTCAAAAAATGGCTCTGAGCACTATGAGACTTAATATCTATGGTCATCAGTCCCCTAGAACTTAGAACTACTTAAACCTAACTAACCTAAGGGCATCACACAACACCCAGTCATCACGAGGCAGAGATGGTGTACTTCATCTGGCCCTTTAGTATTAGTGCCCAGCTATTCTTTTTCCTTTTTTGGGAAATGGAGGTTCGTCCCCCAAGGGCAAGTGACATAAACAACAGAACTGACAATGAAACTGGCAAATTCCGTCTCGTACTACCGTGATGCTAAGGGCTCATGGCTAAGGGCTGGCCGTAAAAAACTATAACAATGGGTTGATGGCGTCACATTGGTATGAAGTGTGATACATGCTTGGATACGCAAATGATTATTATTTAAGCGCAACCATAGAAATTAGGCAGCAGTAACGCCTAACAGTGATTTTTACAGCAGAAACTTACGTACCCATTCGCTAGAGCTGTCTCTAATTAGCCTAGCGCGGTGTCCGCTTCATTGGTATCTATTAGCAGGGAGAGAACACGCGAACAATAGCCCCATCTTGCATCGCAAGACAGAATATCGCTTTTGACAAATTTGAGATCTCTCTATCGGAACGGGTTTGTAAAATTTTACCTCAAAAATCATTTTGTTTGTAACGGGAAACAAACCAAAGTTTTTCGTTGACACTGGGCGGAAAACGAAACACGTGATAAGTAGTAATTGTTTGGGTGGACTCCATCCACACATCCGCAAAAACAAAGTTGCAAACATCTGCCGAAGACCAGAGAAAATTTTATTTTGGGAGACCACAGTATGGACAAAATAAGTCAATTTCTTATATAAGTATCTAAAATGCACATCCTAATAACTACGAGCACTTGCCCATCTTCGCTTCAGAGAAACAAACCTTTTCTACTACAGGCACTTTGATATTACGAGCGACTTACAGAACACAAAAAAGAAAAAGGACACACTTCTTTGTTGTTGTCCACGGATGCAGTGTGCAGTAAATATCTCTCAGTATTCTTACTGTAAACCGCATAGGTCTGGGTGGGTGCATGCACAGACAGTTCTAATTGATCCATTTTTGAAGTTTTGATAAGTATGTGTAATGTTTCTACACTGCATGTTATGTTTGTCTTACTAGCATAATGGAACATTCTGCCAGACACTGAACTGTGAACTGCAGAGTAATCATGTAGATGTAGATGGAAGCCTATTATTTAATAAGGAACAATCAAGCCAGTGTCCCGTACGCTGAAAAATATCCAGAACGCAGGTTATCTTTGAGACATCAGACTTTTGGTTGGTTTGATGAGGCCAGTCACTGTGCCAACCTCTTCATCTCGGAGTAGCACTTTCAACTCACGCCCTGAGTTATCTGCTGGACGTATTCCAATCTCTATCTTCCCCTACAGTTTTTGCCTCCTAAAACTCCCTCTGTTACCATGGAAGTCAGTCCCTGATGTCTTAACAGATGTCCTACCATCCTGTCCCTACCACTGAGTCAGCGTTTTCCATGTATTTCTTTCCTCGCCGAGTCTGCGGAGAACCGCATCATTCCTTACCTTATCAGTCCACCTAATTTTCAACATTCGACTTTAACACCAAATCTCAAATGCTTCTACTCTCTCCTGTTATGGTTTTCCCACAGTCCATGTTTTACTGCAATACAATGCTGTGCTCCCAACATTCTCAGAAATCTCTTCCTGAAATTAAGGATTACGTTTGGTACAAGTAGACTTCGCTAGGAACGCCCTTTCTGTCAGTGCTAATCAGCTTTTTATATCCATGTTTCTTAGCCCGCCATGAGTTATTTAGCTGCCTAAGTAGCAGAATTCGTTAACTTCATCTACTTCATGATCGCCAATGTTAAGTTTCTCATTGCTCTCAATTTCTGATACTTCTCATTACTTTCGTCTTTCTGCCATTTATTGTCAATCCATATTCCGTACTCGGGGACTCTTCATTCGATTCAGCAAATCTTTTAATTCTTATTTACTTTCACCGAGGATAGCAGTGTCATCAAGAATCTTATCAGTGATACCTACAACTTTAATTCTATTCTTGAAACATCCTTTTATTTTCGTCATTGCTTCTTCGATGTACAGATGAACGGTAGGGGTGAGAGACTATATCTCTGTCTTACATCATTTTTAATCCGAGAACTTAGTCCTTGGCCTTCCTCTCTTATTGTTCGCTCTTGACTGTCGTGCATATTGTATATTGTCCACCTTTCCCTAAACGTTACCCTATTTTCTCAGAATTTTGCATGATTTTATAGTGTCGAACGCTTTTTACAGGTCGACAAGTTCTAAAAGCCTGTCTTTATTTTTTTAGTCTTGTTTCCATCATAAACCTCAACATGAGAGCTGCCTCTCTGATGCCTTTACCTTCCCTAAAGACAAAGTGATCCTCCAATACATCCTCAGTTTTATTTTTCATTCTTTTATATATCATTCTTATCAGAAACTTGCATGCATGAGCAATTCAACTAATTATGCAACAATTCTCAGGCATGTCAGCTTATACAATCTTGGGAGATGTGTGGATAATGGTTTTGGTATATTGCCAGACTCATACATCCTACACACCAGTGTGAATAATCGTTTTGTTGGCGCTGGCCTCAATAATTCTAGAAATTCTTATGAAATGTCATTGATCCCTTCTGCCTTATTTGATTTTTAGTCATCCAAAGCGCTTTTAAATTCTAACACTGGATCCCCTACATCTTCTATATCGAAGCAGGTTTCTTCCCCCCTCATAGCGACCTTCAATGTACCCTTTCCACCTATTAGCTCTTTCCTCTGCATTTAACAGTGCAGTTCCCATTGCACTCTCAATATTAAAACCCTTGCTTTTAATTGCCTTCATACCCACAACTATTCACCAGTCTTTTTCTATCAAACTATTTGTCTGTCCCCTTAGAAGTGATACATTCCAACAGCGGCTGGAGATGTGGTTCATGCATGATCGAGTACCAGACCACTACCACCGAAATTAAAAGAAAAGAAAAAGAAAAGAATCCTCAACATACATTCAGTTGGAAACGGATTGGACGGTGTACGTCGGCCAACTCGTTCGCCCGATATTAATCCCTTGGGTTCTTGGTTGTGGGGATAACTGAAATCTTTGGTGTATGCGAGCCCTATTCATAATATACTAAAGCTACACCAGTGGGCTAGGGTTAGCCTATTTGAATAGTAATGAAAGCATCATGGTTTGAAAACCACCACTGCTTATATCATGAATAAAAGTCACTACCAATTGTGGCAGAAGACTTACGGCATAGGAAGTCATCCTCATTCTGCCAACGGCCTTGTCAAAGAGAGCGAAGGAGCGGACAGAGGTTCAGCGCACTGTCTTGCTCTTGGGGTGTGAAACTGCCCATTAAGGTGGAAGAATCAGCAATGATCAACGGCATGAAGATACTGAAGACAATGGAGACCACTGCATTAAAGACACATAATGTGTATCCACAGGACATGTGGCCTGTAACTGAGTAACTGAAAAAGTGTCATGATGACTTCAATGTCGTTAGAAGATTCCGGAGTAGAGCGCAGTTAGGATTTCCGGCAGGGGACTGCCAAGCGAGAGGTGTCCGTGAGAAGAAGCTTGAATAACCAACGAAAGGGTAACGTTTTAAAACACTGGGAGTGGAATATCAGATGTTCAATTGTAGTATGAAAGGTAGAAAATCTGAAAATGGAAATGCTAAGGAACGATATGGATATAGTCGGAGGTCATAAGTGTGAAACGGAAAGCAAATACGGAGCAACGTAAGGTACGTATCAAAAGCAGCAGAAAAATGCAACAGCAGAATTAGAATTCGATAGCAATAGGAATGAAGGACAGAGAATGAGTTAGGGTGAACGTTGCAGGGGTAGTGTTGTTCTCGTCGGAATCGGCAGCAAACCAACGCCAAGAAAAATAGTTCAAATATTATACACGTCGACCGCACAATAAAAGATGAAAAGACATAGGAAGTCTACGAGGATTTGGAACGCGTAATTCAGTTCATAACAAAACATAAATCTCTAATAATCATGGGGGATTGGAATGTGAACACAGGAAAGGAACAGAAGAAAGAGTAATGGAAGAAGATGTACTTGTTAGTAGGAATGAGAGAGGATAATGAGTTCTGCAATAAACTTCAGCTAGTAATAACGAATACTCTGTTCAAGAATCACAACATGAGCAGTTATACTTCGAAAAGGCCTGAAGACGGTGGAAGACTCCTGATGAATTAAAACATGGTCAGGCAGAGATTCTGAAATCAGGTATTGTATTGCAATTCGTACCTGACAAATATAGAGCAAAATAATAATTTGGTAATGATGAAGAATACACAGAAGTTTAAGAGAATCGTTTGGAAGAACTAGTTTGGATGGAAGTCAGATACTGAGGCGTTTGAAGTTAAATAAAGTTGGGAACACTACGACACGAAATACCACAGAAGGCATTTCTGTTGAAGAGTTGTGGACTTTTCTAAAAGAGCAATCACAGATGTTAGACAGGCACCCATAGACAGCACGGAGGTAACTGCGACGAAAACTTTGGTAACAGTAGAAATACTTCGAATGATCGACAAAAGAAGCAGGTAGAAAAACGGTAGGGCGAAGACAGGAATACGGCAATATAAATCACTTAGGAACGAAATCAATAGGAAATGCAAGGAAGACAATATGAAGGGGCTGCAGGAAAAATGCGTAGAAGAAGAAATGATAGTCGATGGAAATGATTTAGCATATAGGAAAGTGGAAACAACCTTTGGTGAAATGAAAAGCAAGGGTGGAAACATTAAGAGAGCGTGGGAATCCCACTGTTAAACGCAGAAGAGTGAGTGAAAAGATGGATAGAGTACATTCAAGACGAAGTGATGGGAAGAAACTGTGTGCTGATCCGATAAAAAAGGATATTGTAGTTATTATGAAAAAGATCGGGGTATACGTTATTAGAAAGAATTTAAAGGAATGGTGAACGTTTGAGATCAAATCAGATAGTAGGTGTAGATCTACATCTACATTCATACTCCGCAAGTCACCTGACGGTGTGTGGCGGAGGCTACTTTGATTACCTCTATCGGTTATCCCTTCTATTCCAGTCCCGTATTTTTCGTGGAAAGAAAGATTGTCGGTATGCCTCTGTGTGGGCTCTAATCTCTCTGATTTTATCCTCATGGTCTTTTCGCGAGATATACGTAGGAGGGAGCTATATACTGCTTGACTCCTCGGTGAAGGTATGTTCTCGAAACTTCAACAAAAGCCCGTACCGAGCTACTGAGCGTCTCTCCTGCAGAGTCTTCCACTGGAGTTTATCTATCATCTCCGTAACGCTTTCGCGATTACTAAATGATCCTGTAACGAAGCGCGCTGCTCTCCGTTAGATCATCTCTATCTCTTCTATCAACCCTGTCTGGTACGGATCCCACACTGGTGAGCAATATTCAAGCAGTGGTCGAACAAGTGTACTGCAACTTACTTCCTTTGTTTTCAGATTACATTTCCTTAGGATTCTTCCAATGAATCTCAGTCTGGCATCTGCTTTACCGACGATCGACTTTATATCATCATTCCATTTTAAATCACTCCTAATGCTTACTCCCTGACAATTTATGGAATTAACTGCTTCCAGTTGCTGACCTGCTATATTGTAGCTAACTGATAAAGGATCTTTCTTTCTATATATTTGCAGCGCATTACCCTTGTCTAAATTGAGATTCAATTGCCATTCCCTGCACCATGCGTCAATTCGTTGCACATCCTCCTGCATTTCAGAACAATTTTCCATTGTTACAACCTCCCGATATACCACAATATCATCCGCAAAAAGCCTCAGGGAACTTCCGATGTTATCCACAAGGTCATTTATGTATATTGTGAATAGCAACGGTCCTACGACACTCCCCTGCGGCACACCTGGATTCACTCTTACTTCGGAAGACTTCTCTCCACTGAGAATGACATGCTGCGTTCTGGATAACATTCCATCTAGGTACAATTCCATCAGAATTTCTAAAATCACTGTCGGAAGTGGCAATCAAAAGACTGTTCAAGTTGATTTTTATGAGAGACAAGGGACATACTATCAGATATTTGGAAAGACATAATCCACACAATGCCGAAGTTAGCAAGTGCAGATAAGTACGAAAAACATCGCACACTCAGCTCAAATAAAATTTCTGACATGAATAATATAAAGAAGGATGGAAAAGAAAACTGAGGTCTGTTACTTGACGATCACTTTGGCTTTAGGGAAGGTAAAGGCCCTAGGTACGCAGTCCTGACGTTGCGGTTAATAATGAAAGCAAGACTGGAGGAAGATCAGGACACGTTCATAGGATTTGTCGGCATGGAAAAGCGTTCGAGTAAGCCTAAAGGTCCAAGAAGTTCTAAATTCTGAGAAAAATAGGCGTAAGCTATGGGTAACTACTGGTAGTATACAATATGCATAAAAACCATGAAGGCACAAGAAGGCTGACAGTCCAGGAACAAAATACGCGGATTACAAAAGATGTAAGACGTAGATACCGTCTTTCGTAATTACTATTCAGTCTATACGTAGAAGTAGGAATGACCGAAATGGGGTACCAATGATAAAATGCGCTGTTGACATTGCTATCCGCAGTAAATCTGTATAATAATTACAGAAACTGTTGTCTGGAATGAATAATCTAAGAAGCAGAGATTATGCATGATCCTAAATCGAAAAAAGACATATGTGCGAAATGAGACTAGAGAGACGCTTAACGTCAAAATTTGGTGGTGACGAAGAGGACGAAGTTGACGAAACCTTCTAGCTTCGAAGCAAAATAAATTGTTATGTCAAATAAACAATTTAAATTTCATAAAGTCAGTTGTATCGGTAACAATTTGATGAAGAAATTTCTGAGAATGGCCGTTTGGGGCACAGCATCATATGGTAGCGAATCATGGACTGCAGCACGAAAATAAATCGAAGCATTTATGATGCGGTGCCATCGAAAAATTTTGAAAATTATGTGAACCAATAAGGTAAAGAATGAAAAGGTTCTTCGCAGAATTGGCGAGGGAAGGAAAACCTTGACAAGAAGAAGGGACTAGACGGTAGGATACGTATTAAGATATCGGGGATCAACTTTTATGGAGCTAGAGGGAGCTGTAGAGCGGAAAGCTATAGTTGAAGGCAGAGATTGGAATACATCCAGAAAACAATAATTGAGTACATAGGGTGCAAGTATTACTCTGAAATGAAGAGTCTAGGGTAGGAGAGAAATTTGTGGCGTGCCGCGTTCAACCAGTCAGAAGCCTTTCCAGTCAAAAAACTTTACAGGCAGAGAGAAAATCTATTAGTCCAAATAAAAAGGAACCGTTTGTTTATCAACGAACTAAGGAATAGTTAAGTCCGACAATAAAGAGCAAAATAGGCAGTTCAGTTGAAGAGGAGTGGACATCTGTAAAAAGGACAATCACTGAAGACATACTGTGCAGGGAAGGTAAGCGCTAAAAGTCAGTGGATAATATATGAAATACTTGAACTGACCAACGAAAGAAGGAAGTACAAAAATGTCCTTGGAAAGCACTGTAAGTCAATAGAGAATGAAATAAACAGGAAGAACAGGAAATAAAAGGCTAAATGGGCGCAGAAAATATGTGAAGATATCAAAAGATTGTAGAGTGGTCGGAACGACATGGTCAGCATACAGTAAAGACGAAAGAACATGTTGTAAAACTAAAGCAAGTGTGTCAACATTAAAGTAAATTCTAAAACAACAGTGTCAATATTAAGAAGGAAGTGGCAATTCCACTGTTAATATCAAATAAGACAGCAGGTAGATGGAAGGATTGCACTGAATGCCTCGATGAAAGGGACGACTTGACTGAGGACGTCATAGAATATGAAATGGGAGTCAATACAGAACAAACACGCGATCATATCATAGCAGAGCTCTGGAAGACTTACAGACCAATAAAGCTGAGAGCATAACGTTTCTTCATAATTTCTAAAATAACTCGAAGAACCGGCAACCAAACGGCTATTAAAGTTCGTGTGTAGAATGTATTAAATTATCGGAAACATATCATCTACATGATCCCGAAGACATCAAGGGCGGAGAACGTGACAGCACATAAACACAAGTAAGTTACTACCAAGACTAATATGCAGGAGAAGAGAAAGAAATAATTGACTATAACTCAACTTGGCTTTAAGAAAAGTGAAGATACCAGAGAGGCAGTCTGATGTTGTTCTTAGACTAATATGCAGAAGAAGAGAAAGAAATAATTGACTATAACTCAACTTGGCTTTAAGAAAAGTGAAGATACCAGAGAGGCAGTCTGATGTTATTCTTGATCATGGAAGCAAGACTTAAGAATAATTAATAGAGTTTCAGAGGGTGTGTCAACCTAGAAAAAGGGTCGACGATGAGATATTGTATAAGATGTTTGAAATTCTCAAAAAATCAGGGTAGCAATACGAATGGAGGATCAAGATCCAAGTGCTCGGATTAAAAAGAGTGGTTCAATCTGTCCATCGAAAGGGCAATGACCGCAAAAAAGATAGGTTCAGGAGAGAGACATAGTTCGAGGTCAAAGAATATTAAAGACAAAATTCACTGATGACATTGTTATTCTCGGTGGACGTATGGGAACATTGCACGACTCACTGAACGGAATTAACAGTTCGTTAAACACAGAAATATGAAGGAAATGAGGAGTATCAGGAAGGTTACTGATAATTTTAACATGAAAATAGGGGACTACGCTGTAGACGAAATGAGGGAACTCTCTTAAAATATAAGTAAGATAAAACATGACGAACGACGCAAGGGGGACATAAGAAGGAGCCTTGCACTGAAAAAAACGGATATTCCTGGTCAAGAGACATCCGTTAGACTCAAAAGTAATTTAAGGTGAAAATAACTGAGAATGTATGTCTATGGAAGCAAATCTTGGACTGTAGTGGAATCAGAGAAGAGAAGCGTTTGAGTGTGGTGCAGTAGAAAAACACTGAAAATCAGGTACACTGATAAGATGAAATAATGAGGAGATACTCCGAAGAATCGGCTAAGAAAGGAATGTATTGGAAACACTGACAACAACAAGGGCAGGATAATAGACATGTGTCATAGCATCAGGTAATAACTGTTGTGACCTTGAGGCGCAACTCCTACGAGTTATACTTCTCTCAAACAGAGTGAGCTACACAGGATGGTCGTCTCGCTGGAGAAGTCGCAGAGAGGAACCATCACACATCACTTGGAACAAACACTGCGCACCAACATGAAAGTCACTCTCCACACCTTAACCAGCAGAGCGAGTTCGAGAGTCTGTTACTGGGAGAATTCCAGCGAGAGCCTGTCTGAGTTCCATTTGCAGTCACAGTCCCTGCTCCTGCTCCAGATGATTACAGTTCACATGTCCGAAGAATGTTCCGTCGCTTTTCGACAACGCACGACACCACCAGCATCGCAACATGACTACCAGATTCAAGGAACATTGCACTACGGTCTCTTGTAGTTCCGTCTTCGTGTGTCATGATTAAATGTGTGTTTCTAGTAACAGAACTGCAGTTTTTTACGAAGTTGTGAGCCTAAGTATGCGTGTCTGATGCTGGATTGGTAGCAGCGCCCTGTTTGTAGTAGCACACGTCGGTGTTCGTCGTCAAGTGCAGCTACAACAATAAGTTCCATGATACTAGGGGGAGCTGCAGGTGATACAACCTGTAGCGGAAGACAGGCAGGAATATACAAAAAAATATTTAAGGGTGATGGGTGTGAGTACTACTCTGAGGTGAAGAGGCTGGCGCGGGAGAAGAAGTTGTCGAATTGGTATGGAACAAGTCAGTCGAAAATCCCGCGTCATTATGTTGCAGTGTTGTCGTACTGAAACTAATATAGCTCTATATTAAATATTTGTTTACACTTTACTCGTTCGGTATTATATATAGTTAAGTCATTTCTTATCAGTTTTTGAAGACGATAAGAAAACTAATATAAGCTTCAATAAATGTGAATCTAAACATCAATGTGAAGATGAAAATTTCGGTTCGAAACCGCGTTATTACACGCTGAAATTTATTGCAGAACTCATTCACAGCTCTCATTCCTACTAGCAAGCTAATATTCTCCCATAACCCATTCTTCTAATGTTTCAAATCACCCACGATTATTAGACATTTATCTCTCTCTATGAACTGAATTACCTGTTTCATATTCTCATAGCCTTTCTTTGTCTCGTCATCTTCTGCTTGTGACATCAACTTGTGTATGTATAAATAAATGCCTGTAATAATTCTGGCTTGCTGTTTCCTTCTTTGCGAAATTCAACTTGTATTTTGTACACAGCTATTGTCTGAATAAGTCAGTTTTCGACAAAATAGCACTGTAATACGGCCAGAGAAGCAAATAATTTGTGAAAGTCCATTGAATGAAAAGTGCAGTGTATTGAAAACGGCTTAAAAGGTGAATATAAACGAAAGTAAAACATGAATGATCGAAAGAAGTCGAAATAAGTGTGGCGTTACTGACTGAATTAAATTAGGAAATCAGAATCTGAAAGTAGTAGGCGAGTTTTGTTATTTGGGCAACAAAATAACTCATGATGTGTGACGTAGGGAGCATGTAAAATGCATGCTGGCTGTAGCAATGGGAGTATTTATAAAAAAGAGGAATTTATTAGCATTTAATACAAATTTGTCAGGGAGGGGGGGGGGTGTTTGTAAGGAGTGTAGGTTCTACGGAAGTGGAAAGTTGTTCAGGCAAGAGGAGAAGTTGTAGTAGCTAATGAGGGTATATGGAACCGAACAGCGAGAAAACATTTATGACAAAATTAAACTAATGTAATGCTCGGCTGATGAGACATCAATACGATAATGAAAAGTAGTGCTAAAACTTGTCGAGGGAGAGAAGGAATGACTACAGTAACGAGGTTCAAACTGACGTAAGTTACAGTAGTCATGCAGAGATGGAAAGACTTGCACAGCATGTACTAGAGTGGAGAACAGCATGAAACCAATCGGCCTGAAGACCACAACAACAACTCCGTCATTTGTCATAAATCAGAAAAAAAAAATGGAAATGAGTGGAAGGCATCGTTGGCCAGGAGGTCCCTATTCGGGGAAGTGCAAGTCTTATTTCATTCGACGCCACATTGGGCGACTTGCGCGCCGGTGATGAGGATGAAATGATGGTGAGGACAACACAACACCCAGTCCGCGAGCAGAGAAAATCTCCAACACGGCGGGGAACCGAACCCGGGCCCGCTTGCATGGGAGGCGAACACGTTACCACCCAGCTAAGAAGGCGGACCATAAATCAGAAATTTCACTGTATCTCGCACATGTATGGCCCCGCTGATATCTTACAAATGTATTGTCTGCAAGCGGATGAATTCTTGAAAGTGGCTTAAAGCCGAAACTATACAACAGCACAACAAATTTAATAAACCCAATATCTGCAATGGAAACAATTTTTCGCAGCTGTGGGCCACAGTCAAATGAAAATTATATACTTACCTTTATTTTGGGGGTGCTTGTTATAAACTTAATACTAAATTTCAATCAGATCTTTTCTTGTACTTTAATCTTGTGCTGTGTATTTTCAAAGAGTTTTTTTACGCCGCTTTAGCTTTAGGGAACATGTTTATATATTATACGATTTCTATATGTATGTCGTTACAAGCAGCAGAGAGGACACACTACTGGGGCGTTGAAGCGTGACGTAGGCTTTCCGAGTAAAAGGCTGGAAGTTCATCAGCGGCGCGTACCAGACTTTCCATAAAGCGTGAAGGACTGCCCTCACCTCCGGCGCAGTATTATGGCGTTCCGTGGCGGCGGTTAGGGGCCCGGAATGCTCGCAATTAAACGTGACGTGGAGCGCATTTCTCGGCTGCTTCCCGTACTACATGCGCTGGCTATTGGTTACTCCATCTTCCGCAGCTGAAGTCGACTGGACACTCATAGCATGAATTCTCGTTGGGGTGGTTCTTATAAGTAAAACTACTGTCGTTGACTGTCTGTGATAATACGTTTACTTTGTTAGGCAATTAAGCTATAAATTAAACTAATGAGGGGGGGGGGGCACACGTCGATCCGTATAGGAATAATGTTTGGCGAGGTTAATTTTACTACAACGCCGTTCAGATTGTAAGCATACGTAAAATTCTTCAGGTAAGGTTACAGAAGTTCTAGGTCTCGAAAGACTGGTGCTTACAACGTCTTATGTAAATGTGAAATGTTTTACTTGAGGCAATCGGAACAGAGAGATTCAAGGGACATCTAAAACAACAAAGCAAAGTAATTGTCGCCGAGCACAGCCTCGAATATAAACATGAAATCAAATACCATGACACCAGTACCGCGGTGTAAACGCAAAGTTTTGGACAGCATAATTAAGGGGCCTGTCTCAGAAGAAAGATGTTCGGAAGCCTAATCAAAAGGGATGAGGTGTCAAACAAGGGTACTGACGGACAGGATCCCTCAAGCATCTCTGCGGTTTGCAGAATAATCGTATGGAATCAGCGCTAGATGTCATTCACGAAATCTATCAGCTGTTCAGCTGGAACAATGTCCGTGGGGTACAAATGTCGAAAAGCTCCTTGTAGGCCACGAATTTCTGTAATCAAAGCTAAGCGACACTCAACGTGGTATAAAGAGCAACCCCACTGGATTGTGGATGACTAGGAACGATGAATCATGCTACACTCTGTGGCAATCTGATGGAAGAGTTAGCGTCCGGAGAACGTAACTTGCCATCGTGTTGTGCCAGTAGGGAAATAAAGAGGAGATGGGTGCGTTTTTCATTATCTGTGTGAGGTCTACTTATTGAGGTTAAGAAGACGCTAAATGTGAAAGTATATGAACATATCTTAAAACACTGTGTACTGCGAACAGTAGAGGAACAGTCGTGAGACGATGATTGTTTGTATTAGCATGAAAATGCGTCCTGTCATAAAGCAGCATTTGCGAGGCAACATTTTGTGTACAATAAAATTCCTTAAATGGACTGACGATCCCAGAGTCCAGACGTGAAACCAATGGAAAACTTTTGGGATTAGGTAGAACGTCGATTTCCCTCCAAACCCCAGCGTCCAGCACCACTACTTTCTATTTTCCGCTGTTGAGAAGGAATATTCTCCCATTCCTCAACAGATACGTAGATACCTCATTGAAGGGGACCCCAGCAGTACTCAAGCCGTCATATATGACGAAGTGTGGACACAAACTATTAATGTCCACTAGTAAAGGTGCAGATACTTTTGAACGTATAGCGCGTGACGTTTGTATTTCCGAAACAGATTAGCTACGCTTTAAACCTCTCAGAGCATAATCGAGAATGATACTGGCAGAACTTCTTTCTGAAGAACGGATTCAAATCATAGTTTAGAACATAAATTAACTAATTTTATTTCTACTATTAGCTTCGAAGGAAGAGCGACGGATAAGAGAGTAGTCCTCAATACTTTCCTGCGCACTCTGAAAGAAAATGTTGGTAAACCACAAAACAGAATACAGCTTCTACACCTGCGTCGTCGCCTTTCCTAGTCACAAGTTAGTTTTGTCACGTTCTTTCAGCGAAGCACCTGTACCGTGCGGTGACCAGTTGCACGTCCAGCTCGCTCGATAAATTACCGCAACATCGCAAGGGCGCGGCAGTGAGGAGGGGGCCTCCAACCACCTCCGCCGCCTCAACCCTTCCCCACCGACGCGGTCCCATTTCTTTCACAATCCCAGCACGGGCTCTTGGCGACGAAGACTCGTCCCACAGCCCACAGGTAGGGAGGAGAATAATGGCGTCGCACCACGCATTGTTGCCAACTGCGCAGCGGAGACGGCTTCTGGAGGAGCGGTGGGCGGGGCATACGCTGGCCTGCCTGGTATGGGCTGGAGGGAGGCGAGGCGCGTGAGCAGCCGTGTAAACAAAGCGTCCACCGCACATCGACCGGGTTAAAAATAAAAGTGCGCCCGCTGGCTGTAAGCGGCAGAGCAAATACCCGACGTCTGCTCGCCGGGCGCCAACTTAGCACCGGCTGCTTCGCAGCGCGTTCCATTCACCACAAGAATTCCTGCGCCACTGATCGGACCAGCATCTATCATATTCCCTCTGACTAGTAAGAAAGACTTCTTATTCTTGAAATTTATCACTTGTACAAAAGCAGGTTCTCTATCAACTTACTACCTTACTCTCTGATGGGACAAGAAATTACGAACGCTGCTAACCGCAAGACTAAATGGCGCGCGATGGCGTTGTGGGCACGTGACGCGGTAAGGAAGGTATAAGAGCACAACAGGACTGAAATGGGGGAGTTACTCTAGAGACGATACGTCGGAAATGTGGAAATTCACTGACATAAGCGACTTTGACAAAGGACAGACATGTGGGGATACTTGACAACGGAGCTGGTCGGCTGTGCGCGTGGTGCTGCAGCGGACATCTATGGAGAGTACTTGGAGGATGATGAAACCACGAGTAGGCGACTAGGCCTTGGCCGTACATTCCTCATCACGGTGTGTAGTTCAGTTGTATGCCCGCTCTGTAAAGCAAGACAGACAGCGATCTATGGTAGATCTGACTAGGGAGTACAGTGCTGGTGAGGGTGCAAATGTTTCAGAGCACACTCTTCGAAACACATTTTTAAACATGAGAATCCACAGCAAACGACCCTTACATGCTCCCGTGCTGATCCAAAGACGTCGGTCATTGAGACTGCCGTGGGCGCGGGTGCATCGAGACTGGACCGTGGGTCACTGCAAACATGTCGCTATTTCGCATGAATTACTGTCTTGTTACACCAGGTCGACGAACGTGCTCAGACCTGCCGTCATCCAGGCGAATGCCTGCTCCAAACACGAACTGCACTAAGGACGCAAACCGTGGTGTAGCTTTATGCTTGAGCTTGCGTGGGCCGAGTCGTAGTAATTGAAGGCACCATGACAAAGGTAGAAGACGTTAACATTATTTAGGACGACGTGCATCCCTCCGTGCTTGATGTCTCCGCCGACGGTGATGGTGCCTTGAAGCTCTTTATTGCTCTTTGACTATTCCCCTCACAGCCATCCACACAAGCAAATCACAATTACGTAGAAATGTCATAGGTAAGATAAACTAATTGATAAAACAAACACTAATGATTATGACGTAAAAAAATCAAAACTATTTGGAAATACATATTGAGATTGCACAAAGTTATTTGCTTTACGTGTGTTAGTTTATACCTCTTTTTTCGCTTCTTTTGGTCAGGAGTACAGTTCTTTATATACAGGGTGTTACAAAAAGGTACGGCCAAACTTTCAGGAAACATTCCTCACACACAAAGAAAGAAAATATGTTATGTGGACATGTGTCCGGAAACGCTTACTTTCCATGTTAGAGCTCATTTCATTACTTCTCTTCAAATCACATTAATCATGGAAAGGAAACACACAGCAACAGAACGTACCAACGTGACTTCAAATACTTCGTTACAGGAAATGTTCAAAATGTCCTCCGTTAGCGAGTGTACATGCATCCACCCTCCGTCCCATGGAATCCATGATGCGCTGATGCAGCCCTGGAGAATGGCGTATTGTATCACAGCCGTCCACAATACGAGCACGAAGAGTCTCTACATTTGGTACCGGGGTTGCGTAGACAAGAGCTTTCAAATGCCCCCACAAATGAAAGTCAAGAGGGTCGAGGACAGGAGAGCGTGGAGGCCATGGAATTGGTCCGCTTCTATCAATCCATCGGTCACCGAATCTGTTGTTGAGAAGCGTACGAACACTTCGGCTGATATGTGCAGGAGCTCCATCGTGCATGAACCACATATTGTGTCGTACTTGTAGACGCACATGTTCTAGCAGCACAGGTAGAGTATCCCGTAAGAAATCGTGATAACGTGCTCCATTAAGGTGGAAGATCATGGGGCCCAATCAAGACATCACCAACAATGCCTGCCCAAACGTTCACAGAAAATCTGTGTTGATGACGTGATTGCACAGTTGCGTGCGGATTCTCGTCAGCCCACACTAGTTGATTGTGAAACTTTACAATTTGATCACGTTGAAATGAAGCCTCATCCGTAAAGAGAACATTTGCATTGAAATGAGGATTGACACATCGTTGGATGAACCATTCGCAGAAGTGTACCCGTGGGGGCCAATCAACTGCTGATAGTGCCTGCACACGCTGTACATGGTGCGGAAACAACTGGTTCTCCCGTAGCACTCTCCATACAGAGACGTGGTCCACGTTACCTTGTACAGCAGCAACTTCTCTGACGCTGACATTAAGGTTATCGTCAACTGCACGAAGAATTGCCTCGTCCATTGCAGGTGTCCTCGTCGTTTCTAGGTCTTCCCCAGTCGCGAGTCATAGGCTGGAATGTCCCGTGCTCCCTAAGACGCCGATCAATTACTTCGAACGTCTTCCTGTCGGGACACCTTCGTTCTGGAAATCTGTCTCGATACAAACGTACCGCGCCACGGCTATTGCCCCGTGCTAATCCATACATCAAATGGGCATCTGCCAACTCCGCATTTGTAAACATTGCACTGACTGCAATACCACGTTCGTGATGAACACTAACCTGTTGATGCTACGTACTGATGTGCTTGATGCTAGTACTGTAGAGCAATGAGTCGCATGTTAACACAAGCACCGAAGTCAACATTACCTTCCTTCAATTGGGATAACTGGCGGTGAATCGAGGAAGTACAGTACATACTGACGAAACTAAAATGAGCTCTAACATGGAAATAAAGCGTTTCCGGACACATGTCCACATAACATCTTTTCTTTATTTGTATGTGAGGTATGTTTCCTGAAAGTTTGGCCGTACCTTTCTGTAACACCCTGTATAAGTCAATGTATGCCAATAATGTTGGCACAGATGGAAGCCAGCTGGTTTTTCTTATCCACAACATTCGTTAAGAACTTAAATGTGAAGTCCCTCCGATTGATGCATCCATAATTTATGTCTTCCATTTTGCCCCAAGCACAAAGTGAAGATGTTACAATGCTAATGCTGTGTAGTTGCTGTGCTAGTCGACAGTGTTCGAATTACAGCCGCGATGTGTTATTGGCAAATTTCCGTTACCGCGTTATTCCATGGTACCAAGACGTGGTTGGTAAGACTTGTGTTATTTGCGCATAGTATTTTCCTCTAATTGTATAGGAAGCTTGCCATTTTCCGTCTCCAACATTCCGAATTCTCTTCCTGTAAATTTGTAATAGATTCTCAGCTAGAACTGGTTGCGTAGTACTCTTTACCTGAGGTCAGCGCTTTCTTAGCAAGTGTGTCATTGATCTCATTGCCCTGTAAATTGTTGTGCAATTTAAAAACCCAACTGCCATTCCTTTGCAGTTAGTTTACGTATGATATTGTTTCAGCGGTTATCGAGTGATGTTATGCCATCGATGAAACTACAATATTTAAGGAGAGGGTGATAATGTTTTCCTCCGATACCATATGGTTGTAGTTAAGGGCCTACAACGTCGCCGGCATCTCTAACGTCATAATCGTCATTTCCTCACAAGGGAACCTCCCCATCGCACCCCCCTCAGATTTAGTTATAAGTTGGCACAGTGGATAGGTCTTGAAAAACTGAACACAGATCAATCGAGAAAACAGGAAGAAGTTGTGTGAAACTATGAAAAAAATAAGCAAAATATACAAACTTAGTAGTCCATGCGAAAGATACGCAACTTCTAGGATATTGTGAGCTCAGGAGCGCCGTGGTCCCGTGGTTAGCGTGAGCAGCTGTGAAACGTGAGGTCCTTGGTTCAAGTCTTCCCTCGAGCGTAAAGTTTAATTTTTTATTTTTAGACAATTATTATCTGTCCGTCCGTCCGTCCGATGCGAGGTAACTGCGCCGCAGTATGGGGAAGCTACACCTAAACAAACATCGAAACACACGACGTCAGTCGACTACAGCGCGCGGAAGAGAGAGTATTCTTGCTAACGAGGCTCCCTGGCTGGCAGTCGACTGTTCGCTACTTTGGACGAGAGTGCAGTGAATACGTGAGATGCATTCCGTGGACAATATGAAATCAGTAAATATAGCTCGCGACTTCAATAACAAGGTCAATGAATATTTTCCGAACTGCAAATTTGCGGTGCGGTCCCAAACCCCGACACTAAACTTATTACAGTGAACAGAGACGTCAATGAACGAACGGACAGATCATAATTGTCTGAAAATAAAAAATTAAATTTTTTCACTCGAGAGAATACTTGAACCAAGGACCTCTCGTCGAGCATCTGCTCACGCTAACCACGGGACCACGGCGCTCCTGAGCTCACAATATCCTAGAAGTTGCGTATCTTTCGCATGGACTACTAAGTTTGTATATTTTGCTTATTTTTTTCATAGTTCCCCACTACTTCTTCCTGTTTTCTCGATTGATCTGTGTTCAGTTTTTCAAGGCCTATCCACTGTGCCAACTTATAACTAAATCTGAGGGGGGTGCGATGGGGAGGTTCCCTTGTCAGCAGCTTGTGCTTGAAGCCTACATGCACATAAGAGTCCCAAAAGGCGCAACTTCTTCAGTGGTGGCTTTTGAGTCATATATGTAGAGTATCCTTACCCCTTAGATATTTGAATTGGAACTCACGAAACGCATGGTTTGAAAAAGTTGAAGAAACTGGCATATCAAAACACACCAGCTACAACGATAGTACAGAAGTAACTTTGTTGCAAGACGAGCAGACTTCGTGCAGAGATGGGTAATAGAATGTCCTACTTTGTGATCAATTATTTTGATACTAAGTTTCTCGTTGTACTCATTTCTGCTACTTCTCACTATTTTTGTGTTTTTCGGGTTTGCTCTCAACCCTTTTTGCTCATTAGACTGATCATTCCATTCAGCAGATCCTGCAATTATTTATCACAGTCACTGAGGACAGCAGTGTCATCGGGGAGTCGTAACACTGATATCCCTTGATCCTGAATTTTAATCGCACGCTTGAACTGTTCTTTTCCTTCCTTCATTTCTTCTTCGATGTACAGATTGAACTGCGTCCCTGTCTTGCAGCGTTTGTATTAGAGCAGTTTGTTCTTGGTCTTCCAGTCTCCTTGTTCCCTCTAAATTCTTGTACATTTTATACATTACCTGTCTTTTCCTACACCTTACTCCTATTATTATTAGTATTTCAAGCATCTTGCTTCATTTTACGTTGTCCCACGCTTTTTCCAGGTCGGAGATTCCTATGAACTTGTCTTGATTTCTTTTCAGTCTTGCTTCATTATCAAGCGTCACATCAGGACTGCCGCTCTGGTTGCTTTACGTTTCCTTAAGACAAACTAATTGTCATCTATCTGATACTCAGGTTTCTTTTCCATTCTTCTGGATATTATCCTTGTCAGCTGCTTGGGTGTATGAGCTATTAAGCTAACTGTACGACAGATTTCATCCTCATCTGCTCTTGCTGTCCTCGAAATAGTGACGACGATATTATTCCGAAAGTCTGATGCTACGTCCAATGTCATATAGTCTACAAAGATCATAAATTCTTACGCAACCAATAACTAAGAAGTGTAATATATTGAAAAATATTTCTGGATTCCAGATAACTCATCCTGATCCACCGTTCTCCATCAGAATGTACCCGAACTCCCTACACAATTCAAAATTAGGTTCACGCAGCAGATGTAGCGTAAAGGAAAGCACCTTCCGAAGGTTAGAACCAAGGAAAGCAATTATTAGCAAGCTCTAACAAGCTTCGAATGTATGTCGTGGGTCGCACGTTGACGACAGAATGATAGGAAAAAGAAAAATATGTTCTCATAATTTTACAGTGAATCATAGGAGTGAAATGTGAGTGTGCTCATATCGATACCTATGCTTGCAGAACCCCTTTGGGCTTTTTTGCTTAACTACGATTTCTCTGGCGTCTATGAGGTGACGACTTCGCGGCGCCTCGAGCGGAATTTAAGATATCGCGAAGCTCAAACTAGGGCTGTCTGCTGGGAGCTGAGGAATTCGGAAGAAGCTTTCCTGGATCGTGGCCAGGGCTTGTCAGCCGTGAACTTCAGGTCGACAAATTTTCTTGGATCGTCTTTATTTTGGACAGCGTGCCTTCGTCTACAGGAGTGTAGGCGCTTTCTTCAGTCTGTGTGGCGCCAAGCCATACTTCGGAGTCTTACTAGCACTGTCGCCAGCTACTTTGGCTGGTAGACGGGTCACAGGCGCCGTCCGTTATTCTCCTGGCCTAGACGTAAGAAAGACGTGAGTACTATACAGTTAAATTTTCGCTGCGATCCCTGAAGACCGCTGTGCTTCACTATTGAATTTATTTTGATGTTCTTGCACTCTGCGGATTTGGCTTGCACTGTTTTCTCGACGCCCTTAACATGCATCAGCATCGCCGTAGTAAGGACGGACCTGAGTTTGGCAATTGCTCGAATGTAAGAGAGCTTGCATTATATCGTGTTGTGTTTGCAAAATCTGTGATATCTTTTTCCACTACGGATGCCTCTGTCCCCTAGCTGTAGGTTTTTAATTTTTTTCTGTTGCTGTTAACTTTAATCTTCCCCTGCATTATAGGCCAGGGCACTTTTCGGGTTTAAGATTTTCTAAATGTTTTTCATTGTTACATAAGGTTGGAAAGGTCCACGCCTCTGTTTTAATTTACATCTTTATGTTAATTCTGCTCCATTAACCACAAGTACTTGTGAATACAGCGGGCTCAATTGCCTACCCTCATTTCCTTTGTAATATTTGGTGCAACTGTAATATTTCCTGTTTGTGAAATGTAAATATGATGTATTTTTCTGTGTTTATGTCATAGAATCTGCACTGAAATGAACAAATGTCTAGGGCGTCGGCCGAAATCGAGCTGGATACTGTGTTTCGTATGATTCATACGCATCAGCCCCTTTAGTTACCTTGAATTTGGTTGCTCCCGTAAGTAATAGGACAAGCCTGATAATCTGTCAGTGGTCTTTTTATTACTTTAGAAGTCACATATTCTTTTAGCGTGAGTCTTCTGACGCTGTATTCATATTTCAAAGCTGTTGTATAATTCAGTTAGTACATCTGGGGCGATTTTCTAGTAATCATAAACTTCAAGGAATATGTCTGTGTTTGATTGTACTGTAGACGTTTTTACAATGTTGATAACTTATGTACTTGATTATTTGTATTTATTATCTTTAAGTTGGTGTCCGTGGCGAGTAAGTATTGATTGCCTTTGTAATTTTAGATTTTGCATGTGTTGTTGGTAAATGAATCACTTAAAAATTATTTTCTTTATCCTCACCACCTAAACATTTCCAGATCATAGCTCCCTATCATTTCAATGTGTATTCGAAAACGCTATGAACTGTACCATTTGCGTTTCAGTTACGGGACGTACTCGAGTTGTAGTCCGACAGCAGTTACATGCTACGTAACATAGATAACCCAGGAAAATGGTTCTACAATTTAGCGTAGAATAGTGGTGTGATGGTCATGCTTGAAATTTCTATTTCTAATCTGTACCATGGTTCAAAACCGGTGTCTGGATACATATGGACTGACCTTTCCATCAGCAAATTGTGTTCGCCCTACAGTGCAACAAAAAGTTTCCACTTCTAACGAGTACCTCTCTGTAGACTTTTTGTATACACAGAGACAGACTCGCTACGCTATGAGACTAGTATCCTCACAATGGATGAACAGACTGGTTTCTTCAATGTGACTTCAGTCTTACTAGTTATTTACAAGAATTCCTCTTACAAGGGGCCACGCCTGTTCGTCATCACCGATTTAGTCCAGATTTGTGGTAAAAGCAGGAACTCGGGCAGAAATAAAAGTGGCAGGAGCTCCAGATGGCCAAGCGTTTATTTTTTAAAAAAAGAAAAGAAAAAAAAACACATCTTGGAGGAGTCTGGCCCGGCATGAAACTTTTATTTCAGCGTAGTTTCCAGGCTGTGTTTGGGGCATCGGTAAGAATATGGAACGGTAATGGGAGTGTCTCGGGGTCGACGAGTCCGTATGCTGGAACTTTTGTTTCATATTTTAAAGTATAAGCTGAAATAATGCTCCCTAAGTTGTGTTATTAATATTTTCACAAAAAGCATTAAGAATGAAGGCAAAGAAAAATTTGGGATCGTCAAATAAATATCCAAGAAGCGATTATAAGGCACACACGAGAACTACGTATGTAAAAATCAGGTACATTTAGCATTTATAATTGACAGGAGACAGTAGCTATCTCGGCATCTTGCAAACATTATAAACTCTTCACTTCTACAATTACGTGGTCTTTCATAGGTTCTGTAGGAAAACAAACTTCATTAACATTCATTAAAAGGTTTTCTTTCATTGCACATTTTGGCAACAAACCACGCGTAACGCATCGTTTCGACAAATACTGCGAAGATGGTACGATCAACAATCGAATGTACACTGTGCAACACAATTAAAGGATCACTTTTTTTTTTAAACCGTGTATTTGTCTCTGATTCCGAAGTGAAAGTTTGAAACCACAATTTTCATTGGGGCGTTGGTTCCCGCATCCACGACGTTTCAACCTTTCTCTGAGGATGTTGTCGGACTGCATCCCCACTGAATGTGGTCGCACCCCTCTGCATTGCAGCGCGACCACAAGTTTTGTTCTGTACGGGGTTAAACCAATCATGACCGTTCAAAATCATTCGACGCAGCCTATGGTGTGTTGACGGGGAGGGGAAATAACATTGATACACGTGTGAATAAAACGGCCAAGGGTCCCTCTAAGAATTATGAGAATTATGCCTTTACAGAGACAACCTTCGAAGTTTTTCCCAGCCGTCTGCAGATTGGCATCCTGAATCGGAGAAGTCTCAAGTGGTTGCATAACTGCAGGCACCTAGGGTCATTTCATATGGGGTCTATAAAGAGGTTTAGTTTTAAAATTCTCAGTAAAGGTGGCTGCGTGCCACCAAAATATTGCAGAACTGGAGGCTCTTAGAGAGACCCTTTGTCGTTTTCTTCACACATCATGTCCCCCCCCCCCCCCTCCCATCCTCCACCAACAAAATCACGAGCACGTAACAGGAGCGTGTGAAACAGTAGGATTGAAAATGTAGAAGCACCATTTACTGATTCGGATCACGTTCTAATTTCGTCGAATGGTTCTTCATGCTCAAGATTGGTTTTACCGTGCACAGAAAAAAATTGAGGACACGCTGCACTCTAAATGGGTCGATCATGCTCAGTGCGGATGTAGACCCACAAAATCCTCAGACAAGGGTTGAAACGTCCGAGGATGTGGGGACCAACGCCACAATGGAAGCGCTGGTTTCATTGACGCCTTTTATGGCAATTCCTGTGGCCTCTTCGTATCGGTTCTGAGTGGCGATGTGTGAGAAATGTTATCTTCGCCACTCATAACAAAACAACGTGATTTAAACGCTGGGCGTCGCGGTCCTGACCTGCATCGCAGAGGTGTCATAAAAGGAATGAAATGTGGGTAAGAGGGGATGTGACGACTTTACCCTTGTGTGAGACGTTCACGGTGGCATTGGACAGAATTTTTGTGAAATTTGGTGAGAGTGTAACATAATTAACGCACCTTATACGTCAAGTGATCCTCTGAGCTCTGGCCTTTTTATTCGCATTTGTCCTCACCTCACTGTTTGTTTATTTTTTCGTACCCGAGGGTCACGTCGCAGGGCGCCACACTTTGGCACCACTGTAGAAGAAGGCTGTAGGCACCTTTGAGCCAAATTACGAACTTCTGTGGTGCAGTGGGAGACGATTATGGGATTTCTAAAAATTGGTCTTTAATAATGTTGTGCAGTGTATTTTGGTGCAGTATTCTGAGGATGTAATTTTATTTTTTCTCTATCGATCAGTTAAGAGCAGTTTTGAAATTTCTTGGTCAAATTCTTTCCCTGACAGTAACATCGGAGGGTTGCTTCAGCGGAGGTTCATTTGTGATCGGCCATGAGATCTGCAGCCGTATCCACCTATCACTGCCCCCAACGAGCGATGGGCCGAATTATCTGCTCCAGGAGTTTACAGTACGCGAGCAACAGACAACAGCTTGTCGAAGGCCAAACGAAACCTGTATGCCTTAATTACAATCCATTCCTCGTTTTATTTCTAGAGCCTTGATGCACGCTATAGGTAGAATCCTTGAGACACTTATAGTCTACCAAGCCGGAAAATAACCCCAAACTGGCCTACGTAAGCCACTTAAGCTAGAGCGCAAGCTGGCGAGGCGAGATTTGCGATACTTCCTCGCCCTCTTATGCCACCGACTTTCGTTAGTAAGTTAACCTTTCCTATGAGGACAGTGCAAGAGAAACCGTTTTCGATAAGTTACGTAAATGCTAATCATTTTTCACGTTCGATAATTTTAACGTGTACAATTAGTTACCACGTTCTATACTGGTGAGACAAACAGAACGATTTAATTACTAATTTTTCACAGTTAACATTCATGAAACAGTGAAGTAATATTTACACGAAAATCAATTTTACAGTTTTTAAGTATTTTACTTAGCCAGCAGCTTTTGTACGACGGTTTGACGTTGTCTCTTGCTTGATAAATCACAAGTGTGCTGTATCGAATTATATGAATGCATGGCGTCTCTGCTTTCGCACATGTCAGGAAGAACAGACGTCATATATTCATATATCTGATTCGCCCAGATGGGCGATGGATCTACCTTCTTTAGTGCGGGTGCGTAAATACATGCGACCTCCTGAGGGAATCTCAGAGTATCAGGCATGATGGAAATGGACACGGACTTCGGATAGGTGGCACTCGGTGGCAGTGTGGGTTGGCAAAAGTGAGGCGTACCGAGATAGTCTGCGTAGTTGAGATAAACACTGTGTCCCGTGTCGCACAGTGATAATCACACACGCCTAGTGAGCAGGCAACCTCGGGTTCGAATCCCGGCCTGGCACACGTTTCACTCGATGCCGGCGATGTCGCGCAAAGTCCTGATGCAGCTGATAACACTAATCCCTTTCCTTTTCCGTTTCCTTCTCCTCTCTCCTCTTTGTATTAAATCTTCTCTCGACTTCTCCTACACCACTGTGGTATTTTGTAAGCAGTCGGTAACACCCTGTAGCTTTCATAAGCAATGTGGAGGGCGTATCACCCTGCAATTTAGTTCCTGTGAATCATGCTACGCAGAGCAAAAAGTGGTTTACTGATTCACTTCTTAAATATGTTTCCCCACTTACAGACACTTATTGTTATGGTTTTCGTGTAGAAAATCACTCTACTATTTTACTGGGGTATGTAGTATGTTGTACACCTCATACATTTATCCTGTGAGTTCGAAGAAACTCATCGTTCCGGGGCTAGCGCTTAATAAAGAACGACATCATCTGAGCTTTCCAGTAGCTCTTCCTAAACCGCAAAGTTAAAGCTAGCACTTCTGTTTAATAAGAAACGCTCAGTATCGTCTTAACGTCTCTAACACTAACAAATGCAAAGGCGGAAACAAATTCTGAAAGCCATTCGGTGGCAATATGCCCCGTGATCGAATTATTGTTTTGTTTCAGACCTCAGTAGTTATTGTGTTGCCTGATAGAGTTGTTTCTTCTCTGTCAACACCACTAAGGAAACGGAGTTAACACAACGATAGAAGGAATTTGCAGTAAACTAATAGCTACGGAATAAATGTTCTCCTTGGTTGCGGAAGCGTCATACACATGCGACATATAGGACTGAAATTCGTTGGTAACATGTAAAAATGTAATAGTTTCATGTAACAGAAACATCTTCTATATTTATTTGCGAAATACAGTCAGCGAGAGAAGCAAAGTATGCTTTAGGAGTAGTATGAGGGGACGTGGCACATGTAGCCAACGGGAAAACGTGCAGCTGCCTGGTATTTTCGGCTGGAGTAGCGTATTTGCGTGCAGCAGAGCTACAGCTGGGGTGTCCTGCTGGTTAAATTGCTTTGCAGTATCTGGAAATCTTTTGTAAAGAAAAAGAGTGATAGCCCCACGCGGTTACGGCTCTCCCATAATAATACGAGTTCTTCCGTCTGGAAACTTGTCGGCGCCCGTGCAGGTCCTTTACATTCATATATGCGGAGTGGTGCATTTTTCATTTATCTGAATAGTTTCTTGAGCTGTGTAGGTATCGTCTGCGACTTTCCTTTCATGAGCGTGTGGAAAGAATAACTCTGCCGATTTTTATGGTCTCTCACAGGCTATCCATAAAAACTAGTTTCTCACCAAAGGCGAAAGAACGAGAGAGAGAAAGAAAGATAAAGAGAGAGAGAGAGAGAGAGAGAGAGAGAGAGAGAGAGAGAGAGATCAGACTTACAAGGACGATGTTCGTTTCCATTGCGTCGAATCTCCAATGGAGACGTTTGGTGGACTGGTCAAATCAACAGAACGTAACAAGTTTTACGAGGTAACAGCCGTTTACAAATCTGGTCTATGAAGCAATGAACACAGACAACAGAACAAATCGGCTAAGAACCAAGCTCTCATAGTAAATACGACACCGACAGCACTCCAAAACAATGCCCTCAGTGACGGTAGATATCAGCAGTGGCATGAACTAGCTATAGTTCAACTTGAGTACATTTTTTCCCCGTGAGAGACCAGTGCAATCGTATTGTGTGCTTGAGAGCTATTCCAAGAACCACGCTGACGTACCTCAATAGGAAATTTGTCTACTCTTTTTCTCTGTAGTTATGTATGGATCTTGTAAAGTCCAACTAGACTTGCTCTCTGTGAACGTCATACTAAAAATGAACGGGACGCGATCTTCCATTCTGCTTCGGCTCAGTTCTTCAATACATACACACACAGACACAGACACAGACACAGACACACACACACACACACACACACACACACACACACACATTTACATGAATAATATGAATCTAAGGATGATGGTAGTTGCTGGAGTTCAGCATTTCCACTAGTTGAGGCTCAGCAAATTTTCTGCTATTAAAATCACTCGATTTCAAATACAGAATTATTTATTTTACATTTCAACCAGCCGTTGTTTCGGCACCAAAACAAAATATATTTACAAGCTAATGTTACTGATATTCAGTGACTTCAATTCCAAAAAAGTAAGTGTATCAATTGTAGGTGCTATCATTGTAAAACAAGTCTCACATCAGACTGATATCTGGAGAATTACTTTCTACAGCTGAAAGAAATATATGATTGCATCCTCAGAACTCCAGAATTTAGCTGCATTTTTCAGAGTAGTTGTCCAACGTATCTGTCAGAGTGATTAAATACTAGAAGACTTCCTCATGTAGTAAATAATTGCATTATTAAAGAAAATAAACCAAACTAATACAACGGGTACTATTATTAATTTCTACTTCCCAGCTGCTTAGTGGGAGAGTCATATGGTTAACAGAAGTTCCAGAAATAAGTGCACGTATGGTTATGATGTAACTGCATTTTCAGAAAACTACTTTCAGTAATCTTTTGGAGCAACTATTTGTTTGGCCAACTTCTTAAATCTTCTAGTAAATAGAACACTAACTTTTAGTACCATTAAACGTTGAGGAAGGAAACAGTGACCAAGGTTTTTGTAACATTAATGGCTGCATGTGTTAAATATTATACATTAAGAAAAGTAAGAATATACTTTGGTTTACAAAAAGTGTAAGGAAACAGAGTGATGAATATTTAAAGAGTTTGAATCATGAATTTATATCTGGGGTAGACAATGTGCAGCATCAATGTATAAAATTCAAAGCTAGTCGTTATGTAACACAGGCACATATGTGCCGGGAAAAGTTATAAGGAATAAGAAAGAAATGTTGCAGGATAAGAAAGACCTGCTGTTATTCAATAATAATGTTAGAATGCTGCTAAGAAAAGATAGTTCTTTGGTGTCACCATCAACCAACAATATGGAGCTACGGCAATCACAACAGTTCATGAACGTGAACAATTCATACGCCCCTACACTACCTAATGAAAATTATCCGGACACTTATTCTGCATCTACATATACGTGATCACTCTGCTATTCACAATAAATTGCCTGGTAGAGGATTCAATGAACCACGTTCAAGATGTCTCCCTATTGTTCCATTATCGAACAGCGCGCGGGACGAACGAGCACTTACATTTTTCTGTTCGAGCACTGATTTCTTTTATTTTATCGTGATGATCATTTCTCCCTATGTAGGTGGGTGCCAATAGAAAGTTTTTGCAATCGGACGAGGAAACTGGTGATTGAAATTTCATGAGAAGACCCCGTCGCAACGAAAAACACCTTTGTTTTAATGATTGCCACTCCAATTCAAATATCATGTATGTGACACTATCTCTGCTATTTCGCGATAATACAAAACGAGCTGGCCTTCTTTGAACTTTTTCGATATCATTTGTCAGTCCCACACGATTCGTATTCCATACCGCACGGCAGTACTCCAGAACAGGGCGGACAAGCGTTGTGTAAGCGGTCTCTTTAGTAGACCTGTTGCACCTTTTAAGTGTTCTGCCAATGAATAGCAGTCTTTGGTTTGCTCTAGCCACAACACTATCTATGTGATCGCTCCAATTTAGGTTATTCGTAATTGTAATCCCTAAGTATTTAGTTGAATTTACAGCCTTCAGGATCGTGTGACTTAACGCGTAATCGAAATCAACGGATTTCTTTTAGTACTCTAAATCATTTTCCAATTAGGTTTGGTCTTCTGATGACTTTACAAGA
Organism: Schistocerca nitens; assembly: GCF_023898315.1. NCBI lineage: Eukaryota > Metazoa > Arthropoda > Insecta > Orthoptera > Acrididae > Schistocerca > Schistocerca nitens. The sequence continues at coordinate 438,749,466 of NC_064617.1, read as the reverse complement.
CGGTAAATGACAACATCATCTGCAAACAATTTAAGGCAGCTACTAAGATTGACTTCTATATCGTTAATATATATCAGGAACAATAGAGGGCCTATAACACTTCCTTGGGGAACGCAGGATATTACTTCTGTTTTACTCCATGACTTTCCATCTATTAGTACCAACTGTAACCTTTTTGACGGGAAATCATGAATCCAGTCGCACAACTGAGACGATATCTCACAGGAACGCATTTTGCTTAGAAGACGCTTGTGATGAACGGTGTCGAAAGCATTCAGGAAATCCAAAAATATGAAATCAATTTGACATTCTCTGTCGATAGCACTAAATACTTCATGAGTATAAAGAGCTAGTTGTGTTTCACAAGAGCGATATTTTCTGAATCAGAGCTGACTATGTGTCAATAAATTGTTTTCTTCGAGGTAATTCATAATGTTCGAACACAGTGTATGTCCCAAAACCCTACTGCAAATCGACGTTAGTGATACGGGCCTGTAATTTAGCGGATTACTCCTATTTCCCTTTTTGGGTATTGGTGTGGCATGAATAAATTTCCAGTATTTAGGTGCGGATCTTTCTGTGAGCGAGCGGTTGTACATAATTGTTAAAAATGCAGCTATTGCATCAGCATACTTTTAAAGGAACCTGACTGGTATAAAATTGTGGACATTAACTTGGGGGTCATCCACCCTTCTCTTCTATGGCAGCCGGAACTATGCTAGGAATTCTTTCCGTGAGATATGTCAATGTCTGTGGAAGAGGGGCAGCCAAGTCTTTGTCAAGGACAGAAACCAGAAAGGGTAGTGATGATGGAGTAGGGTATAGAACGAGTGCGATTTTCTAAGCTATCCCAAAGGAGTTCCATTGGGTTCAGGTCAGGATTCTGGGCGGCTCACTCCCTTTAGATGTTATTGTCCACAAACCACTGCCTCCCAAATGCTACATCATCATACTGACCCAATAGTCGTTTCCCAACTGCATGTATTCCGCAGTGCTGTAAAATACATACATATCCTTCCGTATTTAGGGTTTCCTCAATCGCAGCCGGCCGTGGTGGCCAAGCGGTTAAAGGTGCTACAGTCCGGAACCGCGCGACCTCTACGGTCGCAGGTTCGAATCCTGCCTCGGGCATGGATGTGTGTGATGTCCTTAGGTTAGTTAGGTTTAAGTAGTTCTAAGTTCTAGGGGACTGATGACCTGAGAAGTTAAGTCCCATAGTGCTCAGAGCCATTTGAACCATTTGAACCTCAATCGCAACCACGAAAATCACAGCCACACTGTTAACACCAACTGCGCCGTACTGAACTGACAGCAGATAGTAATTGAGGTATCCAGGCAGTCGCCAGACCCAAGCACTTCCGTCGGATAGCCAAAGGGTGTAGCACGAGTCATTAGTCTTATCACTCGTTTCCAGTCTTCCGCTGTCGAATAGCGTCACATCATCATTACATCGGTTACACAGCTTGATACTGTATTGGGCGGTCAACACTGTTGTGGGGCGGCCGTGGGTATCCAATGGATGTCGAACACGACCTACGACCACGCCGATCGATCCGCACCATTGCTCGGCCCAGTTACTGCGTAACAGTGAGGTTGATCCTCCACCTAAGGTCGTTTGGGAGGTCGCCTCGAGGCGTGGCAGGCTACGAGAAATCTCCCGTCAGGTCCCCAGATAGTCTGACAAGGAGGTTCCAGGTGTTGCCTGTGCCTGACACTGTCGCTCAGCCGGATCAGTCACTTGTGTTGTTTCTGAAGAAACCACCCTGCCTGCAAGATACGGGCAGTCACACGGGCTGGAGTAATTGGTAACTGGGACCAAAGGCTGTTAGTCTTGCTAGCGAGATTAAAGCAGAGCTCACCATGTGCAGCATAGTCAACAGGACCGATTGCAGACCTTTGGTACAGAGCCAAGTGGAAGGTCTGAATCAGAGGTTCAGATGTTCTGCGACCGTGTAGGATGCCGATTCCTCGACCTGCGTAGTGGGGTTTTCGGTTCTGCTATATAGGTCAGTGACGCAACTTAAATCACTTAATAAAAGCAAGTCTTGCAGTCCAGACTGTACAAATTAGATTCCTTTCAGAGCTACATACTTAACAATCATGTACAACTGGTCGCTCATGAAAATATCCATGTCTAAAGACTGGAAAGTTGGACAGATTACAACAATATTCAAGAAAGGCAATAGGACTACTCCACTAAGTTACAGACCCATATCATTAACGTTGATATGCAGCAGGATTTTGGAAAATATTGCAGGATTTCAAAAAAAAATATTAATGGGAAGGGCCTCAACTACGTACCCTCAGACTCAGAGTTGAAATATTAAAATGTTTTGGCTGGTTTCGTTGTCTAGGGGCTGGGATACGTAGTTGCTGCATTACAAGCCAAATAATGTACACAATGTGAATATACACATGAATCGAATGGTCGAAGGCTCCTATCACTCGGCAATTACGAATTTTGAATGTGACAAAGAAATTCATAAATGAGAGATTGCAACTAAATAAAATATACAGGTACTATTTTAACGACTTTAAATGATGAGTACGATAGCAGAAGTACCTTCAAGAATGCCATTTATTACTGTAAAACCCTTATTGGTTTCGATGGTCCAGCAATTAAATAAAATATGTTGAATAACAGGGAAATAATAGATTCCTACATCACGTAATTAGTTATGAACAACAATATAGCTTGCGAGGTATTCACTTCTAAACGAATAATATGTCTTCACTGCAGAAGCCACGGAAATCTCAGAAATGCACAAGTTGGCACTATGAAATATTTCTATCTCTCGCAACCGCTCGCAAACTTCTCCACTCTCCAAGTAGTTCCTGCGACCGTCCGTCACTGCTTCCCCATCCAGCACTCCCTGTTCTGTCCCACACTCCTCCCCAACTTCCATCCAGTCTCTCCGTTAACGAGCGCTGTGATTGGCTTAGAGCGCTCCCGCCATTTCTCCAAGCCAACTCAAACTCACAAAAATATTGAAACACATTTATATTTAAATAACTTCAAATTAAATAAATATTCCAATGGGTGGACCATAAACACGCTCTAACACACCATTTCTCCAAGCCAACTCAAACTCACAAAAATATTGAAACACATTTACATTTAAATCAAATTAAATAAATATTCCAATGGGTGGACCATAAACACGCTCTAACACACATTATTAAATCCATAAACATATATCAAAGCAATAGAAACAAACCAGGCCAGTACCCTAATGTCTCTGTGCTTTCTAAAACACAGTAAATATTTCACCAATTTCTTTATAAATAGTATTTATCGGATATAAACAAAAACATAGACCGGCTCTGCAGCTTACAGCCCACCGAAAGCCACCTTCGATAGTCTGCGACTGACAGCGACGCACACCTACTGCTCATATTAAGGAAGTAATCGTCTATGAGAACTATTTCAGCACCAAAGTAACAGTCATAAAATATGTTTGTTGTGGCACCATATGATTTCTACTAAAATTGTGTGACAACAAGTGGACGAGGTCGGAGAGATTGCTATAGAAAAGGAGGACGCTGGTGAATAAGCAGTTATGCCATGGGACTGAACACGGACTGGAAATTTGGAAATACGGCAAAGACTCTTAATCCAAATGAATTTTTGGTATGACTACTAGTTCGTATGGTCACATACTTCAGATTGATAATTTAAACACAGACATCCAAATGAAGAAAGCTTGAGCCGAGAAACTCATAGGAACATTTCTTTATCACGTGCAAGTGATGAGTAAACATAACGTTTGGGCTAACCGCCATTACCTCGGTCCTGTTGTATTAATGTGACCATCCGCTACAAGCCTCAGTATGGCCTCCAAGGATACATGCATATTTGTGTTGACCCATTGGACTTCCAGAATGACGAGATCACCCTGGGAATGCTGTGAAAACATTCCCGGAATACCTCCTTCGGCCTGGACGCACTTGTTTTCAGACGTTTCACGCCGTACACGCCAAACGCCATCTGTCCGACGGAGCACGAAACGTGATTCATCACAAAAGACCACCTGCCGCCATTCAGTGGACGTCCAGTCGTGATATTGGAGTGTGCACTCCAGCGTTCGTCGCTGATGAACAGCAGTGAGCATGAGTCCATGAACATGTCACCTGCTGAGGAGGCCCATACGCCGCAACGTGCGCTGAACGGCCGTTGAGGAGACACTGTTGATAGCCACTCATCTGGGCAGTCAGTTGTACAATATTTGCACGTGTGTTCGCCGGTACACATCTACACAACGGTTCTTCACCCCTGTCATCTATGGCCCGTGGTGCACCACAGTTACATCAATTCCGGTTTTGGATAGCGCCATTTGCATGCACAGTGTACTTTAACCATGGCGGCAGGCAACAGTTTACAGACGTAAATGCTTCCACGCTTGGCCAGAAAGCCAAATGACATGCATGCTCTTTTGGACGTCCGATAAATGACATCGCTTCCGCATCACGACAGCGACTGCACTGTTTACCGCGTCCGCGTCCATCCTCAACTCCTAGCTCTTCAGTCTGTAAGTAGATATAGCAGGTTGACGCTGAATATAGGTAGTGGTAACATTAATGTGACAGGACCGTTACTCGCTATTTTGATTCTATCATGCTACCGCTTATATCAGCTTCATTGCAGTTTGAGTACCGCACTTCGGGATTTAAACTGAAGAGCCGAAACGTTAAGACCACATCCAACACTCGATGAATGGCGCCTAGTGACGTTAAAGATACGGGGCGCGGTAAGTTAAAAGGTGTTTTACAATTCCTATCGTATGCTGCCAGGGGTTTCAGAGACAAGTTACACGATGAAGTTTTGATGAGGGTGCCATATCCGGAAACATACAGTTTGGGTAAGAAGTAAGTTTGAAGATTTGTTGAGTTTCAAGTCTCCCTTTTCACGGTACCCACAAAGGAGAACATGGTGTTCGTTAAACGAGATTTTCTGCGCAGAACGCTTTCATACACACAATATATAAAGCCTTGTGAGTACCGAATAACTTCTGCTGGAACCGCAACTCGCGCAGGATGATCTTCTTCAGCCTATACAAAAGATTCATACACAAGACTTCATATGGCACTGCAAGAAGATAGAAGAGTTCAAGCAGAATGAAATCTAGTGGTTGTGATGACCAATGGGTTGATCCACCTCAAGCCATCCACGTTCTATCATGTGATTTTCTGGGCGCAGACACACGTTCAAAAATTGGTTCAAATGGCTCGGAGCACTATGGGACTTAACATCTGAGGTCATCAGTCCCCTAGAACTTCGACTGTTATGGACCGTCGCCTTGGAACGAGCACACCCGAAACAGTGAAGACGGTCGGCTACTGGGTGCTATTGTAGTGACCTTCTATGGAAAGTGGTCGAAGGACAGCGAAAATACGAGTAGACGACAATGTGTCGACGTCAAGGCCCCGTCACAGACCATAGAGATGGGAGGTTTGCTTGCTCTGTAAAGCAGGGTACTCAGCGATTTTTGGCTGACCTGATGATGAAGTTCAATTTTGGTGCAGGCACAAGTATTTCGTAACCTACTGTTCAGCTCATATTGTTGACCATAAGGCCCCGCGGTATATGATCTCTTAATGTTTCCGTGTTGACCCCGCGCCTTCGTCAGTTACGGTTGCAGCGGGCACGGTATTTTCGAGTTCAGATCGTGAACCAGTGGAAATACGTCGCCTTGTATATTCAGTTGTGTGTTTGTTAGATAAGGTTGGCGGTCACGGGTAAATTCACCATCATCCATGTGAACGGCTGCGCGAAACATGAAACAAGTCACGCATCAAGGACCCAAGCGGGGGGGGGGGGGGGGGGGGCGGGGGGGCGGGGGGGGGGGCAGTAACATACTGTGGGGGGGTATTCACCTGAGCTTTCGTGGGTCTTGTGGTAATAACCGAAAGCGCCATGGCAGTTGTGGACTACGTGAACATTACTGCAGACGATGTGCATCTCTTCATTCATGACATGTTTCAGAAGGATAAATGTCCGCTTCCTAAGACTAGAATCAAGTTACAGTAGTTTGGAGAGCATGACAGTATGCTCACATTGATATCTTGGCCGCCAGATTCATGAGATTTGAACCCTATGGAATACATCTGGGGGACTATTGTGAGACAGGTACGCGACCACAAATTGATGGGAATTGCATGAGCTTTGAGCACATGCGTATTAGTGATACATAACGCAGAATACCAACTCCATCATACTCTGAATCGCTGTTGTATTGCATTACAATGTGTCTACGCACTATTAAACAGATAGTCATAACGATGGGGTCCATTAGTGGATGTACAAGGACAGTCAAATGGAAACGGGACAGTTAGGAAAAAAATAAACTGTTTATTATTTCTAAAGTAATCGCCATAACTGTGAATACATTTATCGCATTGTGAGACAAGACGGCAGTGGCTTCATACTCGTAGAAAGAAGTTGCTGTTGACTGCGAAACCATGACTGTACCCACGTCTGAAGTAAATCGACGGCCACGAATCTCTTTCTGCAGGGCTACAAAAAGACGGATCGGGACTGTATGGAGGATGTGTAAAGCCTTCCCAGCGAGAGCTCTGCAGCGCAGTTGAAACAACCTTGCAACATGTGGACGGGCATCATGCAGCAACAGAACTGTGCCTTCCACCAACAATCCTGGGCGTTTGGTCTTAATGGCGCCTTTCAATTTTAGCAAAGCCTGCAAATATCGGTGTGTGTAAATTGTGGCGTCGTGTTCCAGAAAGTCAATGAGCATCGGATCTTTACAGTTAAAGAAAGTGTTCATCACCACTTTCCCGGAGCTCGTTTGCACGGCTTTCCATTGTTTCGTTGGGATGAATGCAAGTAGTTTCACTGTTGCCCTGATGCTTGCTTTCCAGCTCAAACTGATGAAACCATGCAACTCCATATTTTTGGAGCCCTGAAGAAAGCCTTTCATCGCCGTCGATTAGTTCAGAGGAAGAGATGCACGTCTGAGTACAATCATGGCTCCGTAGACTGCCGCCAACATTTTTCGAGGAGGAACAGATGATCCTGCCTCACAGTCGGATAAATGTGTTAACAGTTATAGCGATTACTTTTGAAATAATAAACAGTTTAATTCCTTTCTTCCACCTATCCCGGTTTTATTTGACTGCCCATGTTATGTGTCACACATATCGATATTTTGATAAATATTCTTATTTAATGCAATTGTCATAATCAACTGAGTGAACCGTTGTCAGAAAATCTCCTTCTGAGGAAACTTTTGAAACAGATGTCCTGGTTCTGCTTCTTTGCTGACGGCAACTCCTTCTATAAACATCTTTCGCGCCTTTTATCGAATCAAAAATTCGCGAATAAATGTGCTGAGGGACGAGTAGAAAGATCAGGTAGCGAATATGGTGGAGTGTGTGTGTGTGTGTGTGTTTTGCTTTGTTTTGTCACAATAATATTCGCTATACACAGGATGCAAATTCAAGTGACAAGATCCAAAACAAATGACGCTTACTATTTGTGTCTCAGCGGTAATGACGTCCGCCCCCGGTAGCTGAGTTGTCAGCGCGACAGAATGTCATTGTAAGTGCCCGGGTTCGATTCCCGGCTGGGTCGGAGATTTTCATCGCTGAGAGACTGGGTGTTGTGTTATCCTGATCATCATCTTTTCATCCCCATCGACGAGCAAGTCGCCGAAGTGGCATCAAATCGAAAGACTTGCACCCGGCGAACGGTCTACCCAATGGGAGGCCCTAATCACACGACTTCTTTTTTGGCGGTAATGACGCGGACATTTTATTCCGCCGTATACATGCACTGTGATACAGTGTAAGTTGAGCTCAAACACGCTTAACAGCTATAGAACAACTATGAGTTTGAATGTATTTCTCAGACTTTATGATACGAAATTTTTCTGTTGCGAAACTTGTTTTTGAGTACTGTCATTGTTACGCGCGTGAGAGTCCAAATGCACCTACCGGAAACTATGGAAGAAACTGCGTACGGTTTATTATTGTAAAATAAATCATATATCAATTCTGGCTTAAATACTCAGCATAGTTAACGTACGCCCATGATAGTTACAGATACGGCACACATTCTCTAATAAGCTACATAAACTTATAAACCAAAACATCATGACAAACAGCTTAACAGCGTTTTGGTCGAAATTCGTATCGCAATACAGCGCATATTCTGTGCGTCATGGATTCGATGCGTCCTTCGTAACTCTCCGGAGATGTGTGCCACCAGATGTCTCCGGAAATTACGACATGATGGCGAAGATACTGGATGTAGGGGCGTCAACAACATCGTTACCAACGCCCTTCGGATAATCAGCATGATATTTTCGTGGGAAGGTTGGAGGGTTGGGGAGAGGGGTAACTGCATCATCGGACGCAGAGGCTTATAATGAGTTAAAGTCTGCCTATCAACTGTAAAATGTCGCCGTCATGTTGCATGAAACTATAACACCGAAAATCCATTATTAAAACTGGTAAACTGCCTGGGCAAGCTATCCATTTAGAGCGAGATGACCACCCCTCTCCAGCGGGATAATGATAGGTCCCGATAGTTAAAATACTCTCAAAATGCAAGTTACACCGATCTCGGCGTCGGCAAAGACAGTAGGCAGATCTGCAGCCTAACCTAGAGTTGGCCTGGTGTCAATATATTAGACACAAATGTTGAACTGAAAGTGCCACTCTACAAACTTCGCAGAATGGTGGCTGGAGTTGGAAACCGTGTGTTAATAGGCAATGTCCTAGGCGCAGTCTGGCGAGAAGCACCTCCTTCCATCTGTGTGGTTGCCATGAAAAACGCCATGTCGCAAATTACGCACCGGTGGTTTGTAGGGGCGGGAGCGGCTCTGGCACAGGGTAGCGACCCAAATGTATTGCATCAGATTCAGATCGGGTGAATTTGATTGGGAAGGTATGGACGTGTGTTCACTACCATTCTTCTCAAACCGCGTCAGCACAACTCTGGCCTTTTGACACATACTGGTATCGTACTTTAATTTGCCAACGCCGTCGAGGAAGACATCAAGAATGAAGAAAAGCTAACAAGCAATGACACACTCTAAGCCCTCAGCGATCATGATGCCTTCATATAACGTTATAGTTCCAATGGAAGGCCAGTTTAATGCCGTAGCATAGTATTGCCCCAAGAAGTACTGTCGCAAGAAACATTATTCATCTAACCAAGAAAGAAGACAGGTGCAAATATCTTTTAAAAAGATTAAGACTATGGTAATATGAAAAGCACCTGTACGACCTAAATTGGAAGTACATGGAGTTTCAAGTGAACAGGTGATGAGCTTTAATTGTATAGGGACTGTTATGACCAGCTATGAAGACCTGACTATGGACGTGAAAAAATGAAGGGGAAAATCCAGTAAGGGTAGCCGGATGCCTGTAAAATACTGCATGGAAAAGGCATTTATGACACTCGACGGAGGTGGGGGAGTGGAATAAAAATATATAATACAATAGTGTATTCTGCTTTGGCATATGTAGCAGGAACTAGAACAGAAACGTGAAAGGTAAAACAAAAGTTAACGTTAGTGGAAATGAAGGTACTTAGATCCAAGGACAAACATGTGGCACAAAAGAACTAACTTGTCGATAAGGGAACAGTGTGGAATACAAAATATAAATAAATGGATGAAGACAACAAAAAGAAATTGGAAGCGTCTTGTGAAAAGTATGGACCTCAGAAAATTAGCTAAAATTTGTGAATATGGATGACCGCAAAGTAAACGACTACCCGGATGATCACCGAATAGATGGGTCAGCAGCTTGTCAACTACATCCATGGAATGAGGCAGGCAAAAGGTGGCAACCATAGTCAGCAGCAGCAGAAGAAGAAGAAGATGTCATTTGGTCAACGTAGAAACAAGTAGCTTCATCTACAGTGTAACCGCATGTTCAACAACGTGCGACGAACGGTAAGCTCCTAGACACATGTCCTTGCACAAACATTTTGCACAGTCCTCAGATGTGCCACAGATTGCTGCCTATTCTTCTTTATAGAGCGGGTAAGCCTCAGTTGATTGATGAAAGGAGGAAGTACAAACATATTCCGGGAAAATCAGGAATACAGAAATACAAGTCTCTGAGGAATGAAATAAATAGGAAGTGCAGGGAAGCTAAGGCGAAATGGCTGCAGGAAAAATGAGAAGACATCGAAAAAGATATGATTGCCGGAAGGACATACTGAGCATACAGGAAAGTCAAAACAATCTTTGGTGACACTAAAAGCAACGGTGGTAACATTAAGAGTGCAACGGGAATTCCACTGTTAAATGCAGAAGAGGGAGCAGATAGGTGGAAAGAATACATTGAAAGCCTCTATGAGGGTGAAGATTTATCTGATGTGATAGAGGAGGAAACAGGAGTCGATTTAGAAGAGATAGGGGATCCAGTATTAGAATCGGAATTTAAAAGAGCTTTGGAGGACTTACGGTCAAATAAGGCAGAAGGGATAGATGACATTCCATCAGAATTTCTAAAATCATTGGGGGAAGTGGCAACAAAACGACTATTCACGTTGGTGTGTAGAATATATGAGTCTCGCGACATACCATCTGACTTTCGGAAAAGCATCATCCACACAATTCCGAAGACGGCAAGAGCTGACAAGTGCGAGAATTATCGCAGAATCAGCTTAACAGCTCATGCATCGAAGCTGCTTACAAGAATAATATACAGAAGAATGGAAAAGAAAATTGAGAATGCGCTAGGTGACGATCAGTTTGGCTTTAGGAAAAGTAAAGGGACGAGAGAGGCAGTTCTGGCGTTACGGCTAATAATGGAAGCAAGGCTAAAGAAAAATCAAGACACTTTCATAGGATTTGTAGACCTGGAAAAAGCGTTCGACAATATAAAATGGTGCAAGCTGTTCGAGATTCTGAAAAAAGTAGGGGTAAGCTATAGGGAGAGACGGGTCATATACAATATGTACAACAACCAAGAGGGAATAATAAGAGTGGACGATCAAGAACGAAGTGTTCGTATTAAGACGGGTGTAAGAACAAGGCTGTAGCCTTTAGCCCCTACTCTTCAATCTGTACATCGAGGAAGCAATGATGGAAATACAAGAAAGGTTCAGGAGTGGAATTAAAATACAAGGTGAAATGATATCAATGATACGATTCGCTGATGACATTGCTATCCTGAGTGAAAGTGAAGAAGAATTAAATGATCTGCTGAACGGAATGAACAGTCTAATGAGTACACAGTATGGTTTGAGAGTAAATCGGAGAAAGACGAAGGTAATGAGAAGTAGTAGAAATGAGAACAGCGAGAAACTTAACATCAGGACTGATGGTCACGGAGTCAATGAAGTAAGGAATTCTGCTACCTAGGCAGTAAAATAACCAATGACGGACGGAGCAAGGAGGACATCAAAAGCAGACTCGCTATGGCAAAAAAGGCATTTCTGGCCAAGAGAAGTCTACTAATATCAAATACCGGCCTTAATTTGAGGAAGAAATTTCTGAGGATGTACGTCTGGAGTACAGCATTGTATGGTAGTGAAACTTGGACTGTGGGAAAACCGGAACAGAAGAGAATCGAAGAATTTGAGATGTGGTGCTATAGACGAATGTTGAAAATTAGGTGGACTGATAAGGTAAGGAATGAGAAGGTTCTACGCAGAATCGGAGAGGAAAGGAATATGTGGAAAACACTGATAAGGAGAAGGGACAGGATGATAGGACATCTGCTAAGACATGAGGGAATGATTTCCATGGTACTAGAGGAAGCTGTAGAGGGCAAAAACTGTAGAGGAAGACAGAGATTGGAATACGTCAAGCAAAAAATTGAGGACGTAGGTTGCAAGTGCTACTCTGAGATGAAGAGGTTGGCACAGGAAAGGAATTCGTGGCGGGCCGCATCAAACCAGTCAGTAGACTGATGAAAAAAAAAAAAAAAAAAAAAGCCTCAGCTCTCCACATTCTGTAACGAAGTGTAGACGTCAAGGGCTTGTCGCGTACTCGTGGTTCCCCATTTCTTCAGTCAATTTCCACAGATTCTCATAACTGTTTCGCCGTTTCCGAGATGCTCGTTCATAGGCGCCGGGTCGTAAGTGTTCTAACGTCTGTCATTGTCACCTGTGTCAATGAATTTCAAAATTTGTACCAGCACCATCATTACAATGATTCCCCATTCTTTCTGCTAAACGTGTATTGTTCCTTTACCGCGTCGTACGCCTGCATCGCCAACACGTGGCATTCTAACTCACACTGCGGCAGTGATCACGATGTTTCAGTCCATCGTTTTAGATTTTGATAAAAAACTTTCGAATTTATTAGTTTGTAAATTATGGTGTCGACAAATATAAATTGCCAAGATAGAGAAGAATGTGGTTCACAATGATCCATTTCAAGTTAAAAACGATGTTCAACACAATAATGAAAACAGAACAGATCCTGCTAGAACAATTGAAGAGAGACATCAGATCTCAGACACATAGCCGGTTAACGTGAAACACAGGTCGTTGACTGACGACGACCATAGAGTGAAGATCTCAGTTGTGAAAAGTAAACTAGGGAGATCAAACTTTATACTGCGACTGTGCACGTAGTCCAACAACACAACAGTGCAGCGGTACTGGTTGCCTGCACACGAGAGCGCAGGGGTCACGACAACGACAGCCCAAACGCAAAAATAATAGGCGTGCTGCTGAGGTCAATTCAGGACGACACGACTTAGCGTACTCCCATCGCTGCAGACTGCAGGGGTAGCGGCATCACCACTAGGAGGCGCAGCTAGCGCAGATGTACTTCCCTGCGCCACATCACGTGGCTGCAAATACTCCAGAACTAATCCATGCGCCAGGTAGTACTTAAACAGCTCGCATCCAACAGCTGAAGCCAGCTTGCCAATCAGGGAACGCTCAACGCTCGGCATCACGACTTTTGTATCTCGGCTTTTTGTGGTTCTTAAAGCATCAGATAGTCAGTGAACTAGACATTCTAGGTTAACTGTCTAGCATTTGCTTGCCGTATCGGAAGTGTTGAACTGAGACAGCGGCTTTGTCTGCTAAATTATTTCGATTGTTCTTTATTAATGCTTCAGAATCTAGAAGAGTGAATTGATATTATTAATAAATCTATTGTCTGCTTCGGGCAAAATAATTTTGGGTATTGGGCTGAGTTATTGTAACCAGCAGTGAACCTCCATGAAGAGGACCGCAGGAAGTCGGTCGAAACGTCGCTGGTTTAGCTGTTTTATCAGTTACAATGGTGCGGGCCAATAACCAAAATTATTTTGTCGTAAATGATGTAGGGCATGGAAGTCAACGAACCTATTGTTTGTTGTCTATCTGGGTGCAAGTTGTTCCACATCTAGCGTGGCGTGATACTTTGTACTTCAATTTGAAGAGGATCACCCTGTACTTTATCAGACAGGAGAAGGAAAACTAAATTCACCGTGTGCCATGAATGAAGCGTAAAGTAGGAAAAAAATTTTGATTTATTTTTAGGAATCAGAGTTTCTTGCACAAATATATACGTAATTGGTAGTCTTACTGGTTTTATTGGGATGAAGGCTTTCGTCGAAGTTTTGTACCTGGTTGAAGAGTGTACGGAACGGCGAATGAATATCGACGAAATAAGGTATGTGAACGCCTTCGTAACAGAGACTAAGTTGGAATATTTTAGAATGGAGGAGAAACTGGAGGGTTTCCACGGCTGTTAAAGGTTTATGATATCCATTCCTTCAAAACCTGCGAAATTTGGTTAAAAATTGCTTCGGTTCATTTGGAAACGGCTTTTAGCGTTAATTTCGAAATTTCTGTTTGTAATAATCCTGAAGGATCTTAGTAAGTTTTCCCACTAGCAATGTTTCCAACAATTACTATATAAAAAAAGTACTGGAATACAAAAAACGATTTTAACGATTAAAGACACATCTCATTACTGACGTCTGTCTTCTATCGACTCTGACAAAATTTAGGTTATCGTTGTTTGGGGTGATAATTTCGTGGAAGGTGGCCCCGTGGAGAAATGAAGTACAATTTCTTATAAAACAAAACAACTATTCCTTTGTTTATGAGTCACCAAGTTTATTAATGCTGTAAGTTTGTAACTGAGAAGCAACGTGTGTATGGAGTTGGTATGTATAATTTTTCTATCGATCAGCTAAGATTCAGATAATTGCGCTGCTTTCTACATTTACATCGTAGCTTTTTACATCAGTTGGTGCCACGAGAAAGCACGAAGCAAAGTGAAGGCACAACCCTATAATAAAGCATAGTCCATGATCTTGCGAGAAGCGGTGGCCCGTATGCGAACAGAACAAATTTGCAGTTTGCCTGTTTTTAGGTGGTGTACACTATCGGTACTCGCGAATTTCCAGTCTCCTCCGGCTTACACATACATACATGACCTACAGATGACATTCCTTTTCCTTGATTAAGATGATATCCTAATGTCAGCTAAGGCACCCAGACTCTGTAAAGTTACATTACAAAACTGAAATCTTGCAATTACAAAACAAATAGAGACTGAGATAAACGAAGGAAAGAAACACTAGGGTTTAACGTCCCGCCAAGGTCGAGGTTACTAGAGAAACAGTTCAAGATTGGACAGGGGGAGAGTAGGAAAGCAAATAGGCCATCTCCTTTCCTAGGAAGCATCCCTTATTTCGGATTAAGCGATTTAGGAATCTCACGCAAAACCTATCTGGATGATCGGAATGGGATTTGAACGGCTTTCCTCCTGAAGTTGATTTCCTTGTACCACAACTCCGCCACGCTGCTCTGTGTGTAAGAAGAAAGGAAGTAAGGTTGATTGTCATTAGAACACAAGGGACTAATATTTAAGCTAGACAAGGATGAAGAGCAAAAATGGCCGGAAGCCCTTCAATTAAGCTGTATCGGAACACGACTCAGTGAATTGGCGAAATTAGGAAAAATCCAAAATTTGATGGCCGAATTGGGTTCTTATTAACCACCACACAACCCCAAAAGGAGAAGGGTAGGGGACCAAGTAACGCACAAATTCTAAAACATGTGCTGCCATGTACATTATTTGATATATTCGCACACTGATTAATATACAGTGCAGGCTGCTATCAAATATTCCATAGCATGAGTTACAGAAAACAGTTTGTAGACAGTAAGCAGCTAGATCAAAAAAAATAAATACGGAGAAGTGAAAGGGTCGGGTTGATTGGGTGGAGGAGACCAAACTACGATGTCGTCGGTGTCATCGGATTAGGAAAGGATGGGAAGGAAGTCAGCGGTGCTCTTTGAAAGGAACCATCCTGGCATTTGCCTGAAATCTTGTAATTACAAAACAAATAGAGACTGAGATAAACGAAGGAAAGAAACACTAGGGTTTAACGTTCCGCCAAGATCGAGGTTATTAGAGAAACAGTTCAAGATCACGGAAAATCTAAATAGGATCGCCGGACGTAGGATTCAACCGTCGTCCTCCCAAATGCGAGTCCATTGTGCTAACCACTGCGCCACCTCGCTCGGTGAAGAAGTGAAAGCAATACGAAATCAGAGGAAGTGCAAACGATGGATAGCAACGAATCCCTCTACGCACAAACACAGGATTTTATACTGGCGGAGAACACACAAACTGTAAGTTGGCTGAGAACTTCATGGAAGGGAAACGCGAAAGGAGATATTGGTAGCTAACTGGTAAGTGTAGTCAACGAGTATGCAACGAGCGAGAAAGAAATGTCATTTTCAAGAAGCGTTTTTTTCTGTTGAATACGTCCCATCTGTGGAAATTTCAATATCTTCTCGAAATGAATTTTTAGAGCAGCTCTTTCGCAGTGACGGATACCCCTCAAGCAGTCGGCCGCGATATGGATCGCCACTGATGAGGTGAAATATTATGATGGATACCGCCATCGGACTGGGGCCCAACCGGCTTCTGACAGTTATTTGAGAAGTTAAATCAAAGGAAATTGCTTTTCCACAAAATGATTTCTTCTACCTTTCTTTCTTGCGGTTCTGAAACTTCTCTTCGAACGTTACTCTCTCGAAAAAGGAGATGACGTTAAATAAATGGGGTAGTGTAGTGCACTAAAATAGATTTCCTCACATCTGTGCTAAAACAATGTGGATAACGGGATGGAACGTCAAAACAAATTTCCTCATCCTGATGCGCTTACTTGTTGCTGGTGTTTTTGGATCGCAAAGATCTCACAATCAAAAAGAAAAAACGGACATCAGGTAATACCATACCGCAACTCTACACATGATCGTGTTTCAAAACCTTACAGTGTCTCTGAGTCAAAGCAATCATTTTGTGAGATAATTGTTGTGGATTTTGGTAGCAATAACTGTAGGGTGCAGCGTTCTTCGAATTAAAATAGTGCCTATAAATAAAGATATGGTGAGGAGAAGCCTAATTTGAGAATTTAGTTAGCATTCTCCCTCACCTTTTTAATAATTTTCTCTAATTACCTCTCACTGTAAAAGAATTTAATATAATAAATGGTGTGATCAAAGTAACAGTGCCATACGTTCCTCGCATTAAAATTTGTGTTATTTTCTCAATAAGGAAAACACCGATTCTGTTCTAACGTCGTGTTGATGATTTTACGAAGTAAGAAAAAGGAACGGCTATAACCCAAAATTTTATAATTTGCATTACAGTGGACGAACACTAGAATACAGCTGATTATAAGTGACACACAGATAATAGTCATATTGGTATTATTTTATCTATGATTACGGTAAACTGAAGAAAAGTGTATGTCACTACTAATGCAATGTCACCGAAGCAATGTTCCTTTTCAGATTGATCACATATATTCCTTATTATTATCTTTAAGTGAGATATACGTGCTAAGTCGGTGGTTCAAATTTCAAGAGGTCCAGTAGTAGACCTCATCTTACACTCTAGATTAAACTGTGCAACCACCTATAGAGCTGCTTCCATGGCACGCACATTTAAAAAACAGTTTAAACGAATGCGATATCTTGAGCACTTGTGGAATTTGTTGAGCACTGTATAAAGCTTTGTACAATGGAAGCATGACCCCCTCAGGCGAAGGAACTTATATTATCTCTCCTATGTGTCTCTACTCTGGAATTGGATTACTTTAGATGTTTTTTGTTGATCAAACGTAAAATTATCGAATTTCATGGATAGTACATGCATTCCATCTTGGTTCTTGTACAGATTTATCATAAAAATCTTGTTACAGAAGTGAATTTAATATTTTCAAAATATATTTGCAAAATAGCAGTGTTCATGCATCAAGCATGTTATCCAGGGGCCGGCCGCGGTGGTCTCGCGGTTCTAGGCGCGCAGTCCGGAACCGTGCGACTGCTACGGTTGCAGGTTCGAATCCTGCCTCGGGCATGGATGTGTGTGCTGTCCTTAGGTTAGTTAGGTTTAAGTAGTTCTAAGTTCTAGGGGACTGATGACCACAGCAGTTGAGTCCCATAGTGCTCAGAGCCATTAGAACCATTTTTTTTGCTATCCAGGGTTTTAACGTGGCAACTGTCAGAGACTATCGTTATCCTTAAGAAAACTGCATCGAATGTTTTCCCATTGGATGAGTTGTAAATCAACGAATTCGCTTCTTCCGTTAAAACTTCCCCGCTTAGATATCGCGATCTATGTTTGGAACAATTCGGTAATGTTTAGTTCTCGATTGCGGGAGACATTTTCGGAGTCTCATCTCTGATGATACTCTCAGTTGACGGAAACAAAAAGTTAGTGACCGTTTCGTTCATAGATCACGGTCTCTAAACCCGTATGTTTTAAGGGAAGTAAAGCCAGCCTTTCAAACCTTTATTGTGTGTTCTTTTGTAGCTTTCCGCTGCTTTGTAAGACATCAACTGCCAATCCTTCAGTTTCATTCTAAAAATAAAAGGAAGACTTGCAAGGTGCAAATCATTCTAAATGAAATTCACACAATAAAAGGTATTTATGTGCTACATGACTGAGGTTAGTATTGGTATTGGAAGCTATAGTTAATAGTTAATATGGATCAAAATTATTATTCCAGAAATATCCAGAAATTTTATCCGCTGAGGTCTCTTTTCGGTCGTCTATAAATGTCGTGCCTCATTTTTGTGTTCTTTCCTTCTCTGAATGAAACGTCAGAACTTAATTCGTGGGCATCACATATCTGCAAAGAATTTTCAGTAGGATACTTGCAATTTAATAACTGTTGTTGGAGAATATAGCTGTGTACTTTCAGTCTATGGTATTTATTTTGTAATTGATAATGAAAAAGCATAAAACTGAAAACACCATCCTTGCCGTCTGTATTTTGAATGTAATTTTTTTATGCGACCAGTTTCGACGTTTCACTACGCCATCTTCAGTGCTCCTAACCGATGCACAGGTGAAATCAAACCTCATGTGCATCCGAAATAGGGACCAGCATTAAGTTAGTGGTATTCATAGGGAAGTAAATCCAGCTTCGCATCTCACCTCATGCGAGATAATCGCTCGATGAACAGTATCGAAAGTAACCTCATGATTTATCATATAATGGAAAAGGGACGCTGTATAGACATGTACAAAGGCACCGAAATTCATGCCCACCTGAAAAATCTAGGAAAAGCATGCTCAACGAGCAGCCGACACTAAGAAACACCAGTTTCCTGGAGACATGTTTCGTTGTTATTGAGGGTTATTGATAGCCTTCGTTAAAGGCACTCCGAAGTTTCAAGTATTACTAAATATGCTCTTACATTGAAAGCAGTGCGCGTTGCATGCTGGGCACCTCTACTGTTCCCTGTGTTCTAATTCTCGTCCGCCGTTGGTCCGCAGCTCGTGGTCGTGCGGTAGCGTTCTCACTTCCCGTGCCCGGGTTCCCGGATTCGATTCCCGGCGGGGTCAGGGATTTTCTCTGCCTCGTGATGACTGGGTGTTGTGTGATGTCCTTAGGTTAGTTAGGTTTAAGTAGTTCTAAGCTCTAGGGGACTGATGACCATAGATGTTTAGTCCCATAGTGCTCAGAGACATTTGAACAATTTTTTTCGTCCACTGTTGCCAGAGGATGGAAATTAACCATTGACAAGGACGCGCTTTCCATTGCAACTATTTTAGAATTTCACTAAAACTAAACAATTGCTTTTAGCTTTTCACTGTGAAATTGTTGAATTATAAATTTCATACCTATCAAAGAACAATTATTGTTAATGCTAACCATACCAATACTTATAGCTTACAGTCATGTACGTTTTTCCAAATCATGGGACGGCCGTTTTTCTAATGATATTATTGGGCACATCACTTTTAAAACTACCCGATTTTTCTTACTTAATAACTTGACTTTGATTCACCAAGCATAATACAAGATATATTTTTAGTTTTATTTTTTGTGTCATCTGTACTTACATCGGAAATGTGTAAACCGAAATTTCTTAATGTCTAGGTTCAGGCTTTGCAAAGTATTTAAACATTAATTGTATCATTACGTACATTATTTGATCCTACTTGCAATTTTAGAATCTCCATTATCACAGTCTTCCGACAGTAACAACGAAGTCATAATAATTATTAATCCGTTGCACAGGTAAGTGGTCAGAAATACTGTACGCTGCAATGCTACATGTCGTATTTACATGTCGTAGTTACTCATACGGGTGTATTTTTGGACCTGGAGCGGGACGGGGACGTCGTTTGAATGGCACCTCGAGAAAATCCGCCTTCCACTGTTGTGGAGCAGGAGTTGATTTAACATTTGAAATCCGTAATTACTGTTTATAGTCCTCCATTTACTTGTGTTGATCATTTCTCTTTGCAGCTTCAGTATTTGCTAAGTTTATTTGCGGCATACGAAAGTCGCATTTCGTTTCCAGTTGTTCCACAAGAGATTAGTGATGATTTGGAGAAAACAGGAGATGAATTATTAGATTTTTACACTGACCTGGAAGGCTTGCAGTCAAGTAACATAGTAATAACAGGTAACATACTACCATCATTTAGTAAAATCATTGGGGCAAACGACAGCAAACCTGTTATGCAAATTAATTTGTGGAATCAATGAGACGGGAGACACGTCATCAGACTTTCGGAAGAATATCTGCGAAGAGAGGTAAAAGAGAGACATATTTTCCAATCAGGTTGATAGCTCATGCATCCATGTTACAGAATGAAAAAATAATGTGATATTCTGTTGGATGACAATCAGTTTGGTTTCAGGTAAGGTATAGGAACGAGAGCGTTTGACAATGGTCACAAACCTAAATACAGGGTGATTCAAAAAGAATACCACAACTTTAAAAATGTGTATTTAATGAAAGAAACATAATATAACCTTCTGTTATACATCATTACAAAGAGTATTTAAAAAGGTTTTTTTCACTCAAAAACTTCAGAGATGTTCAATATGGCCCCCTCCAGACGCTATAGCTGTAGTGGACTGACAAGGCAGCCAGTCCACAGTGAAGTAACCGAAAGGGCACGCGTCAACTCACGCCGTCTGGCGTTAAGTCTGGAACAGGATTCGTAATGAATGTGATAAAGAAAAGAACGTAGCTACTAGAACACTTAACTTTTATATTGTCCTTTGGTATACAGCATTCTGGATGATACAAGTGAGACTCTATCTTGAGGTACATGCAACGTTACAAATCGTTAATGGCGCCTTGCTAGGTCGTAGCCATTAACTTAGCTGAAGGCTATTCTAACTGTCTCTCGGCCAATGAGAGAAAGGCTTCGATCAGTGTAGTCGCTAGCAATGTCGTCGTACAACTGGGGCGAGTGCCAGTACGTCTCTCGAGACCTGCCGTGTGGTGGCGCTCGGTCTGCGATCACTCAGTGGCGACACGCGGGTCCGACATGTACTAATGGACCGCGGCCGATTTAAGCTACCACCTAGCAAGTGTGGTGTCTGGCGGTGACACCACACGAGCAATATCAACCCGATACTCCAACTCGTTCCACACTCTCTGTAGCATATCAGGCGTATCAGTTTGGATAGCTGCTGTTATTTCTCGTTTCAAATCATCAATGGTGGCTGGGAGAGGTGGCCGAAACACCATATCCTTAACATACCCCCATAAGAAAAAATCGCAGGGGGTAAGATCAGGGCTTCTTGGAGGCCAGTGATGAAGTGCTCTGTCACGGGCTGCCTGGCGGCCGATCCATCGCCTCGGGTAGTTGACGTTCAGGTAGTTACCTTTTTCGTAGGACTCTCCATACAGTTGATTGTGGAATTTGCAGCTCTCTGCTAGCTCTGCGAGTCGATTTTCCTGGGCTGCGAACAAATGCTTGCTGGATGCGTGCTACATTTTCATCACTCGTTCTCGGCCGTCCAGAACTTTTCCCTTTGCACAAACACCCATTCTCTGTAAACTGTTTATACCAACGTTTAATACACCACCTATCAGGAGGTTTAACACCATACTTCGTTCGAAATGCACGCTGAACAACTGTCGTCGATTCACTTCTGCCGTACTCAATAACACAAAAAGCTTTCTGTTGAGCGGTCACCATCTTAGCATCAACTGACGCTGACGCCCAGTCAACAGCGCCTCAAGCGAACAAATGTACAACTAAATGAAACTTTATAGCTCCCTTAATTCGCCGACAGATAGTGCTTAGCTCTGCCTTTTGTCGTTGCAGAGTTTTAAATTCCTAAAGTTGTGGTATTCTTTATGAATCACCCTGTATATTTTAAGACAATTTTTTATGGTTTATTAAACTAGAAAAAGTGTTCAGTAACGTAAAGTGGTGCAAGTTATTTGAAATCCTCAGAAAAATAGATATAAAAAACAGAGAAAGACAGGTAATATACAATACGGACACTAAGGTACAATAAGAGTGGAATATCAAGAGAAGAAGAGCTCGGCTTTTAAATGTTTTAAGACAGAGATGCTGTATTTTTTCTCCACTGTTTCATCTAACAAACAAGCAATGAAAGATACAATACGAACGTTCGTAATGGGGACTATTTTCTGCTAGAATGCTGTGTACCATTACTACTCGCCACTGAGAGTGTTTTTAACTTAATGCGACTTCAGCAAACATTCGACGGCGCACATTAATATGGTCGGCTTGGAAAAAGAACAGAGGTGGAAAAACGGCACTTTGTTCCTTATATTTTTATGACCGCTACCGTGCGTGTTTCACTGGTTTTGGTGAGACGATTTTAACGTTTCCAGCCTAAGACCTTTGAACCTCAAAACACGTTACTGTTACGCCAACATTAGCCTAGCGTGCTTGTAATAAAATCACAGTCAAATGCGGTTTATCGATAAAACATATACTGTTGATGAAAGTGTAAAGGCGATCATATGTGCGCGAAGAGTTATTAGTTTATAGCCTTAGCCACAGTTGTGGTTTCTGACAGTTCCATTTGCTGTTGGTTTATTGCAGCAAGTTACCAACACCATCACCAAGAAAATCACGGTAATCGTCGCTTTTGGTCCTATGTGTTGCGAGCACAAACGCATCTCCTTCGTCAGCGCCGAGCGTGGCAGGTGTGCGGTTTTGGGCGTCTTGTCACGAGCCACGCGGCTCCCTTCGTCGTAGTTTCGAGTCCTCCCTCGGGCATGGGTGTGTGTGTGTTGTCCTTAGCGTAAGTTAGTTTAAGTTAGATTAAGTAGTGCGTAAGCTTAAGCTTAGGAACCGATCACCTCAGCAGTTTGGTCCCGTGAGCTCTTACCACATATTTCCAATTTTTTTTTCTTCGTTAGTATACTCCGATAACGCTAGACCATCGAGATCAAAGTCTGTTTCTTTCAGCCCACTAACAACGGGTCCGCACCTACTCATATCGCCCAAATAGTTGATATATGCAGAGCTTAGCTAGAAATGAAAGAGCGATTCGAGGCGCTTCAGTCCGGAACCGCGCTGCTGCTACGGTCGCAGGTTCGAATCCTGCCTCGGTCATGGATGTGTGTGATGTCATTAGGTTAGTTACGTTTAAGTAGATCTAATTCTAAGGGACTGATGACCTCAGATGTTAAGTCCCATAGTGCTTGGAGCCATTTGAACCAAAAGTGGGAGCTCTAGATGGCCAAGCGTTTAGAAAAGGAAAAGATGTATATGTCCGGTGAGGGTTGAGTGAGGCAACAATCTTATCCAAAAATTTCTCCTGTTAACTGACTCCCGCCGAGGACGAACAAATCCCCGACGAATGTTTTGAAGATGACGGAATGGCATCATGCACTATTAAAGTGATTCCCCCCTCCCCCCGCCAAGTAAAAAATCCAGTCACTAGTGTGACCCTTCGAGGTGTATTTTAATCTTCAGTAAATAATTTGATTAAAAAGCTTTGAAACTACTCTTACCTCACAGAGAGAGAAAAAGAAATCTCATTCCGAGAAGAGTGCATCAAAATAAGTTCCATTCCCCATATTTGATGAAATGACGTGTTACTCTTGGTTTGCTGGCGCACTGTGCAATAAGAGAGAAGCTTTTATGATTGTAAATCAAGTTTGTTATGTTACATAAAGCTTAAAACCACTAAGTAATTGTAAAAATGCGACGTTTTGTAGCATGTGAAAGATGCCAAGAAAATTATTGCTTCCCCTGTTTTTACAATGAATATCAACCCAGCACCTACAAATCATTAATTGTAAAATAAGAAAAGTATGTAATTTTATATATGAAATCTTCGCGTACGTCTTACAACCGTTCCTGCAAATTTGATTGCAATCCTAAAACCTCATTGACCTTCCCTTTTACTGTATTTTATGAAATATTAATACATATACTGAGCATTATTGTGGTTTAATTGCATTTTAAGCAACGTATAAATTGAACATAAAAATATTTACAGAAGGAATTGAACCTAGAACCCTCGGATTTCAGTCCTGCAATCTTTCCGCTTTGACAGCCGCTTCCTGATACTGAAGTTATCACAAAAGACCCACACTACTCTCGGCCCGCGCCAAAAACATTACTTCTTGTAAACGCTTGGCTATATCAAGCTCCAACTTCTCACACTTCCATTTTTCACGAAGCCCTGCATCTACCACGAATTTGTAAGAAATGGATAATAACAAGCATGTGCGGTCCCTCTGGTCAGTGAAAATAGTCCTTTTTGACGTTTGCTATGTCTTTCCGTCCCACTGGCTGACGGCACTTTTTCCAATACCCGTTCTTCCTAATTACCTCAAACATTCTCTTAGGCATTGCTTCTATTACGATTAGTGAAACTGTCGCTCACTCTTCTCGTCGTTCTATTCAGCTCACACAGGGCCTCAAAGTGTCTACCATTGCGACAAACAGGTCTTGCAAGTATTCCCCAAAGTTTTTCCACGATGCTACAATCTGGGCTACGTGCAGGTCAGGCCAAGACATCGATATCTTTAACTTCAAACGACTTTTTTTTTGTAGCAGAAAGATACACAGATGCAATATCCTGTAGAAACATTATACTTCAGTCCCTTGGTCCTTACACATTGTTATCCATCCTAGCTTCTCCATGTACGTCATACAGGTCATTATAGTGTTCAGTCAAGAGAAACGTGACTTACGTTTAGCGCTCAAGGCTTCCTAAACCATATTAGTTTCATCCCCAAAATTTGTGTTCATTCATACCAACTGCTCTTTCCTCAGATCATACCACTAATGTTGAAGGCCATCCGGCCATCCGGCCGATGACTTCTCGTCATCACTGAGGATCTCTTTATCCCATTACGATGTCCATGAGATATGTTTTTCGGAAAAATCCATTATAACATTTTTATGTTTGAGGGTTGGAGCGGGTTTCTGCAGCAGTTTCTTGAATGTAAGATGTTCGTCAACTGATAAAATTTATAGTGCACGTGAGTCAGCTACTGGAAGCTCTAAATCAGCAAAAATTGAGAAAAATAATGTTTAATGAAATGTATGATGAGATAAAAGAAATAATTCAGGATGTAGGTTGCAGTAGGTACTGGGAGATGAAGATGCTTGCACAGGATAGAGTAGCATGGAGAGCTGCATCAAACCAATCTCAGGACTGAAGACCACGACAACAGTGAGGGGACATGAAAATTTAATAGTCATGGGTGACTGGAACTCTATAGTAGGAAAAGCAAGGGAAGGAAACGTAGTAGGTGAATATGGGATGGGAGTAAGGAATGAAAGAGGAAGCCGCCTGGTAGAATTTAGCACAGAGCATAACTTAATCATAGCTAACACTTGGTTCCAGAATCGTAAACGAAAGGTGTATACATGGAAGAAGCCTGGAGATACTGGAAGGTCTCAGATAGACTTTATAATGCTAAGACAGAGATTCAGGAACCAGGTATTAAATTGTATGACATTCCCAGGGGCAGGCGTGGACTCTGACCACAATCTATTGGTTATGAAGTGTAGATTAGAACTGAAGAAACTGCAAAAATCTGGGAATTTGAGGAGATGAGACCTGGATGAAGTGAAATAACCAGAGGTTGTAGAGAGCTTCAGGGAGAACATTAGGAAACGATTGACAAGAATGGGGTAAAGAAATACAGTAGAAGAAGAATGGGTAGCTTTGAGAGATGAAACAGTGAAGGCACAAGAGGATCAATTTGGTAAAACGACGAGGGCTAGTAGAAATCCTTGGGAAACAGAAGAGATATTGAATTTAATTGATGAAAGGAGAAAATATAAAAATGCAATAAACGAAGCAGGCAAAAAGGAATACAAACGTCTCAAAAATGAGATCGACAGGAAGTGCAAAATGGCTAAGCAGGGATGGCCAGAGGACAAATGTAAAGATGTAGAGGCGCGTATCACTAGGATTAAGATAGATATTGTCCACAGGAAAATTAAAGAGACCTTTGGAGAAAAGAGAACCACTTCGACGAATATCAAGAGCACAGATGGAAACCCAGTTCTAAGCAAAGAAGGGAAAGCACAAAGGTGGGAGGAGTATATAGACGGTCTATACAACGGCGATAATCTTGGGGGAAATGTTATAGAAATGGAAGACAATGTTGATGACGATGAAATAGGAGATATGATAGTGCGTGAAGAGTTTGACAGAGCACTGGAAGACCTAAGTCGAAACAAGGTCCCGGGAGTAGACAACATCCCATTAGAACTACTGACAGCCTTGGGAGAGTCAGGCCTAACAAAACTCTACCATCTAGTGAGCAAGATGTATGAGACAGGCGAAATACCCTCAAACTTCAAGAAGAACGTAATAATTCCGATCCCAAAGAAAGCAGGTGTTGACAGATGTGAAAATTACCGAACTATCAGTTTAATAAGCCACATATGCAAAATACGAACACGAATTCTTTACAGACGAATGGAAAACCTGGTAGAAGCCGACCTCGGGGAATATCAGTTTGGATTCCGTAGAAATGTTGGAACACGTGAGGCAATATTAACCCAACGACTTATCTTAGAAAATAGATTAAGGAAGGGCAAACCTACATTTCTAGCATTTGTAGACTTAGAGAAAGCTTTTGACAATGTTGACTGGAATACTCTCTTTCAAATTCCGAAGGTGGTAGGGGTAAAATACAGGGAGCGAAAGACTATTTACAATTTGAACAAAAACGAGATGGCAGTTATAAGAGTCGAGGGGCATGAAAGGGAAGCATTGGTTGGAAAGGGAGTGATCCAGGTTTGTAGCCTATCCCCGATGTTATTCAATCTGTATATTAAGCAAGCAGTAAAGAAAACAATAGAAAAATTCGGGGTAGGAATTAAAATCCATGGAGAAGAAACAAAAACTTTGAGGTTCGCCGATGAAACTGTAATTCTGTCAGAGACAGCAAAGGACCTGGAAGGGCAGCTGAACGGAATGGACAGTCCCTTGAAAGGAGGATGTAAGATGAACATCAACAAAAGTAAAACGAGGATAATGGAATGTAGTCGAATTAAATCGGGTGATGCTGCGGGAATTAGATTAGGAAATGAGAGGCTTATAGTCGCTAATGACCATAGCAGATTTGCGCCCTAAAAACAAAAAAAAAAAACGATAGCTGCTTTCCGCATGGCATTGTCGCAACCGCCTCAGACACTAGCGGTGTCTGTTTGATATCTGCAGGAAAGGCACGTACGCAGACATTAAAACAGCAAAGAGCAGACTGCGTTTATACCGAGCTCCGCCCTTTACCATCTGAATCGTTGATATCATGTTATATGCTGTAATACTGACTTGAAGTGCGATAACATTTGAATGCAATTGTCGGTATACTAGATATCATACTATTATATATAAATTGTGCACAACTATTCCAACCGACAGTATTAAATTTCCTGCAAACATCTATGCTTTATGGTCATTTTCACCACTGTAGTACCTGAAATCCTGCACAGAGCGTTCAGGCCAATCAAGAAATATAAGCTCTATATAGAACGGACCGTGTGTCCACCGGCAGGCACACGGCGTCAGGCGTTAGACTCTGCTACGTCACGCGACAGCCTCGCAGCAGTTGACGCCCTCTGAGCCCGCCTCTGCCCTTTAGCTGAGTTCACAGTGACAGCAGCCACATTACTGCTGTAGAGGCCGATCGCTTATGGATGTCAAAGCCGCCCGGGGGCCTTTACAGGCGGCGTTACGGCCGCGTTAAAGAACCTCGTGCAGGACAGACGAGCTGGTGTATGCGAGGCGCCAGCCTGCAACAGGTGAGCGAGGTCACCCCCCTGCCACTTTGTCTCGAGTCGCTCCCGACCCGCTCTGTGACTGCGAAGAGGGCCTTGGCAAGTATCGTAAGCGTGCGGAGACGGTGGCCGTGTGAGCGCTTCTGTATAAAGAACGACTGAGTGGGCACATTTCTGCTGTACACCAGGTCTCATGAGCCTGTTACTAGCCAAAGTTCGAGCGGTGCTCGCAGAGGTTTAATTGACATCCCGAAAAAATCGAACCGTGGCTTTGTGTAACTTGATGTTAGAGCTTTACTTTTCAATATGGAATGTCTTAGCAAGCGAGGAGTTGTTGGTGGTAAGGTGCCATGGCACAAAAACATAACACGTCACCCAGAGAAGACTTCATTCAACATGTTGGAAAAAAAGAAAAGAAGAACTTGTTTTCTTTTAGACACGTGAATGTACATCGCATATTAATATAAGAAAACAAGCAAGGAGATTTAATGTTTGAAAATTGAGACATTTTCGGTTGAGGTTTACTATCGTAACATAGAGCCTCTGTCTCAAATAATGGGAATAAAATGCATTATGGACTCAGGCCTTACAAAGAACGACAGATATCAGTAAACACATGTTCCTAAGAGGAAATGCACTAGTTGTTGTTAAACATTTAGTAAACGCATCTCTGGAGCCGAGCGACCGCCTCGGGCAAGGACGTGTGCGATGTCCTTAGGTTAATTAGGTTTAATTAGTTCGAAGTTCTAGGCGACTGATGACCTCAGAAGTAAAATCGAATAGTGCTCAGAGCCATTTGAACCATTTTGAGATAACGCATCAACTGACACCTATAAGCCAACCAAAAGAACTCGTGAGAAATATAACTTTCAGAGAAATACCACTTGAACTATTTAAGTTGGATACAAATAGCTCAAGCTTGTTCCATAAAATAATGTATAAATAAAATTTAAACAATTTCCACTGAAATAGCAAGCAGTAAAATTAATCCTGAGCCTAAAAATTAATTAATTGTGGCCAATATAAGTACAATTCATGAATTACGAACTGGGCTCAAACCTGATACACCTAAATCACTGTGGCATAAAAAGATAGAAACCCCTATCAGTGTAAATGAGCCAAATTGGAAGTCTTTGAATAAAATCGGATTTAGCTCAGAAATAAAGCACGCACTATTAAGAGCCCTGTGGCACAACACGTAACTCCAAATAACAGTTCACCCAGAATACACGTTATGTGCTCGCCAAAGAATGCAAACCAGAGCCTTGCCTGTGAATTCTGTAGCAACAAGTGACAGATCAAGTTCCAGGGCCATCTCGTATGAAATCCGATCAAAGTGCTTCTCGCAAATGTAATTTGGCCCAATAGACAATCGTAAAACCGCCCCAGATGGTATGCCATCTTGGTATGTGCCCATAATGTCCATATCCCACATAACTGCCAGCACATGCCCTTGGATGACCATAGTGCAGGAATCGGTGATAAACGACTCTGTACGAGCTCACACTCATCGCCGTTGTGTCGGCGCAGTAGAGACAACTGTGTCCTCTGGAGGGGACGCGAAGGACGTGGTTGCTCAGTTACACAGCAAAGAGATTACATCACGCTTTCGATATCTTTCAGAAGCTGCACACGTTTCACATTTTGGCAGTTTCTTCATACGGGTTGACAACTTGTTAAGATCGTGGTCGTAAAAATATATATTTTGGCAGTTGAGAAAACTTTTTACATCAAAACTAAACTCGTCGTCAATCTACAAATACCTGCCATGCAATAGTTTCTTTACCCGATTAAATAAGTTAGTGATTACCTGCCATGAGGATAGTGGCCGGGCGAAAACTGGTGGCCCAAAAGCGCCGAATGTGTGGCTCTGAAGTGCAGAATGAGCTGAGGTGGCCTGATAGAGTACAAAACGCCTTCGTGGAAAGCTTGCTATCATGCTTCATAAACTCTTCAGGATATTTTGGTTGTTTATTCGTATGACACTTTGCCGCTTACGAGCATAATCTGTTGGAATCGCATCACGGCAACACCAAAGAACACTTAGCACTTCATTGCTCGAAATGAGTCTTCGCCGTTTTGGGGAACGGTTTATCTTACATCTGTTGAATGCTTGGTCTGCTCCTTTGTTTCGAAGTCATATTGATACACCCAACAACTGTATCTCGTGGTTATCTTGTTATATATGTCATCTGGCATGGCCTCACACATCTACAACATTTCCGCTGCCATGTTCTGTGGGCTGTATTGAACGGGAGGGGCCAGTGGTGGAACCCAGCAGAAGGCGACATGTCACGTTCAAAATATCTTGGAAGGCAGAAAATTATTTATACCGATCCTCCATTCCATTTTCCTCTCGACTGTGATGCGCCCGTCTTGCAACGACATCTCTTCCACCTTCTTTACGATTCATGGCTGTTGACAGAGATAGGGGTACGCCATACGTGGTAGCGTATGCGTCTCCATGCCCCTGTGTCATACGTTGGTTAATTGTAGTCGTACTCTTGCATTGACAGTTGCAGCATTCTTCCAATCAAATGGAGTAAAATAGGTAGCGCACGATGCTCCACTTTATGAGTGTGGTGCACTGGCTCCTGCTGCGGTGTTTTACGCTACTATGGCGAGGGTGTAACAGTGTATCTGTAAACACTAGTTTTCATCCAACGCTCCATGCTTGTGCAAGTCTCTTTATCTCTGCATAGATCTTAACTCATAAACTTGAACCTGATGAGTGTAGTCCAGCTTGGGTATCCCTGTACAAATATTGCTCTCACATTTCCATTAATTATCAAATTTAGTATGCCTTGGCACTTCAGGAGTCGCCGTATCGATTGACACCATATTTCAGTTTGGTTGTGCCATGTTTTCTTTCTTCTACAGTTTGATTCATCACTTCTGCATTATGCGGTTTACCCATCTAACCTTCAGCGTCTGTCTGTAACACTACGTTTCAAAACCTCTTATTCTGCTCTTGCCTTAATAGGTTTGGGAATGGAGTTTTATGATCCGGTGCGAAGCTATGTAACAGATTACCGGTCGACATCAGACAGGAAACTTAAAATCCTCAGATATTAAGAAAGTGTAGCCGATTCATTAATTTATATCTCATACTCAGTGCAACGCAGACGAGTAGTACAGTCACATGCAGTACTAAAATGTCAAAAAATATTTCTTTTGAAAAGTAAAATCTTAGGCAGTAACGCGTGGCATGACGCTTTGCTCGTGTCGAAGCACAAATGTGTAGTGTAGCTTTGGAGGCTAGACTACTGCACGATCGTCTATCACTTTTATAAAAGATAGACGTGCCACATGAATATTGTATACCTTTTCCTAATTTTAAGCAGTGAGACCATCACGATACTGCAGTCCTCTGGACAATGTACCCACATTTGAAAAGAGCGAGATACAATAAACCCATATACCTAGATAAAAGTTTTCCTCTTTTACAGTAAGTAATATCAGGCTATTTCATGTATCATTTCCTAAATGCACCTAATCCAGTTCATTTTCTCTCTACTCCTACTGATATAACTTTCCGTCACTTAACCTACGTGAACTACGCATTAAATTCTGAACTATCATTTTACACACCGTTTCCACAAATCAGTCAAGCATACAAGTCCCGTTATGTCGATGTCCCTTCCGTTCGACTATAGGATAAAATTCAGGAGAACTGCTTTAGATGAAGGAACAAGGCGTTTCTGGCTTTCACAGCCTCCACATTATCGGATCCCTGAACGTTGCTGTTAATCTCCTTCCAAGAAAGTGCGCAGAAACGTGACTTCAATCCAGGAAACACTGTTATCAATGAGCTGCAATAGATCTTAATTCCTGCAATAAACTTACATTCTTGAAAAAGTCTATTGGTCTGATGGGTACCCTTATTGACAAGGGCGTCCATCGGTTCTGAGTAAGCACTCTCAACGCTCCTTTCTTCAAGTTAACTGTGAAATGGATTTACAGTAGCGACAGCTTGTAACTTAAGAGACCGGCCACCGAATGGCACTGATCGTGAATGATAGAGGTAATGATTCGATACCGAGTCCTGCACGTGATCCACCAGGCAGTTATATTTTTCAGATTTGTTCAATATGCTTTATAGCGGAAGTGTATTAGTAGCTATAGATAACGTTTAAGGTATTTTTCACTATTGTTAGCAACATCGAAGAAAGTAAATTAGCCACGGAAACTGTGAAGACTTCTCCGCTTTACTTGTTTAACGTTTCCCGACCTCCACTGGGTTAGATATAACTGTAGCTATACGAAGGAAAAGTTTCGCTTGTCACTATGCCCTCCACAAGTTTATTGTTGTCGTTGATGTTCTTGCAGTTATCTTTAATACGAAGACTGGTTTGATGCAGCTCTCCACAACACTCTATCCTTTGTAAGCCACTTCATCTCCGAATAACTACTGAAACCCACACTCATTAGAAGCTGCTCATTCTATTCATCTATCTCCCTCCGCAAATTTTACTCCAACGTTTCTCTCCAATACTAAATTGACGATTTCTTGCTGATTAAGATTTTTTCCTATTTACCGATCTCTCCCTTCAGATCAAGTTATGCCACAAATTAGTTTTCTCCTCGATTACATTCAGTACCTCCTCATTAGTTACGCGATCTACCCTTCTAATCTTCAACGTTCTTCTACAGTACACATTTCAAAAACTTCTATACTCTTCTCTTCTGAACTGTTTATGTTCCACATTTCAAATGGCTCTGAGCACTATGCGACTTAACTTCTGAGGTCATCAGTCGCCTAGAACTTAGAACTAATTAAACCTAACTAACCTAAGTACATCACACACATCCATGCCCGAGGCAGGATTCGAACCGGCGACCGTAGCGGTTGCTCGTTTCCAGACTGTTGCGCCTAGAACCGCACGGCCACTCCGGCCGGCTTCCACATTTCACTTCCATAAAAGGTTACGCTCCTGACAGATGCCTTGAGAAAAGGCTTCCTAACACTTAAATTTATGGTCGATATTAACATTTTTCTTCAGAAAAGCTTTTCTTGTCATTGCCAGTTACACGTATGTTCCATCTACTTCTTGCCTTAATAACAAAACGCATCTACTTCTATTAGCGTCAGATTTCGTAAACAAATTGCCTTAGCGTCACCTGATTTAATTCGCTCATTTACCATTTACCATTAACCTATTTTGCTTTTGCTAATGTTAATCTTGTGTCTACATTTCAAGACACTGTCCATTCCGTTCAACAGCTCTTCCATTGCTTTGCTTTCGGTGGCAGAAATACAGCGTCATCGCCAAACCTCAGAGTTTTTAATTGTTCAACTTTCTTAATACTGTCGTTCTCAGTTGCGTATAATATTGTGGCATGAAGATAGCTTTCACTTTTAGAGCGTCTAATGACAACTCAATGAAACACAATTTCCGTGCCATAAGCGTTTCGTCTTTATCATTTGCAAGGCATCTTCTGTGGCCTGGAATGTGTACACGTTTTTGTATATACTATTTAGTTTACACTTTGGGACGATGTACATATGGGTTACAGACAGTTCTGGTAGTGTGCTTGCCATGAGACCTGTGAAGTAGAATAAATTATTACTACATTGTAGAAAGCAGACTGCCAGAACTGTTTATAATCTACATATACATCGTCCCAAAATGTAGACTAAATGCAATAGGATGTACAAAAATATGTAAATCTTCCAGTCTATTGATTGGTTGGTTTATTTGGAGGATGGTACCAAACAGCGAGGCCACCAGCCCCATACAATAAGGGAAGGGTGGGGAAGGATGTTGACCGCGCCCTTTCAAACGAACCATCCCGGCATTTGCCCGAAGCGATTTAGGGAAATCGGAATACCTAAATCAGGATAGCCGGACGCACAACTTCTTAGGAAGAGTAATTTCCCAACAGTTTCGATGTTCAAAAATGGTTCAAATGGCTCTGAGCACTATGGGACTTAACTTCTGAGGTCATCAGTCCCCTAGAATTTAGAACTACTTAAACCTAACTAACGTAAGAACATCACACACATCCATGCCCGAGGCAGGATTCGAACCTGCGTCCGTAGCAGTCGCGTGGTTCCAGACTGAAGCGCCTAGAAACACGCGGCCACTCCGGCCGGCAGTTTTGATGTAACTTTTCTTTGTAGTCTGTGTACTGTAACATGATAACAAGTACAATTCGACCGTCTGGGAGAAACGCAGTGTCATTCAGCTTTAGGTTACCTGACACCCACGACAGAAAATTCACTGGAAAGCAAAAGCGTGCAGGCATAAACGCGCGTGCTCGCCACCCACTACTTGCTACAGGTGAGCCATAAAAACTACAGAAAGAGTGTTCAGAATATTTAGAGAACAAGGACACACCAGTGCGTTGCCACAGGCGCGCCAAAGAGTGCGTAGCCTCACCAAGAGATGTGCACACTAAAGGTCTACGGTGCGTTTTTGAGCTACTTGTGTTTCAGTGCGGCCAGGGCATCTTCTTCCATTACTCTTTTGTTTTACTTGTCCAGAAAAGTGAATAATACCGTGATAAACAGCTTGTTCATTATCGGACACATTTTTCATTTTGACCGACATTAAATCCTGAAAAACTGAAAGAAAAATTATATGGTTTCCCCACTCTACTCCATAACAACATACGTCACTTGTCATTAGTATATATTCTGTCAAAAATTTATTTAACCGAAGTCTTTTTGAAATCCGGAATTCTGTGGAAAAATATGTTCTTCCTGCCGGCTGTAGTTCTTGGTCTGTCGTAAATCAAAGCACCGCCCTTCTTATAATCTTGTACCACAATACACAAGCATCTTTCATTACAGACTTATCACACTTACCGCACGAAATCTCAAACACTCTGATAACAACCTGTATTTCCGCACTATATATGAACCTCTCGTTGACATTTACCATGAGCAGCTCATCACCACTTATCTTCATGCAATCGTAAACGTCGCCGTTTACATTTTATTCTAATAAAATAACGTATAAAACCCAGATATGAATTCTGTTTAGTTAAATCCCTACTTAAAATATCTGTCCCAGTTTGACATTAATTATGAGTTCCATCGTTCTTGATGTCTTTCTACTTGATGCGACAATTTCTAAAGATGAATGCCTTACGTAAATTTTCATTCTTCTCAGTCACATTATTTAAAGACTAATTTTTAGGTTTGTGTTAGATGTAGGCTGCACTGCGTTCCCATATTAGATTTATGTTGCTAAAATGAAACTTGTGCTGTAGTTCACTGTGATGAGTGCCTATGGAGTAACCTTAACATCACATTTGTGTTGCTTATGAGTCATCGAACCCTACAGGAAATGAAGGTTGAAGAGCGGCAGCATGTCTGCTAGGCGATTGTTACCGTAGGCTTAGCGTAAGCTATCAGTTGGAGAGGATTTACTAAATAAAATTTTTCTGTTCTCTAGCGTCAGTGTTACCTTGTAATTTAATCTCTAGACAGCTTTATTGCATTAGGAAGATGGGATACTTGCAGTAGCTTCACGAAAAAAAGTCTACATCAGCGATGATTAAATAGGGATAATACACATCAAAAATCGTAAAGTCAGCTTGTTACAGTATGCACTATCAGCCTTAAAATGCACAGAGATGGAATGATAGCATTCGCCGCCAAAAAATAGTGTATCCAACATTTATAAGCTTTGTATGTGACTTTGCCTCATTTATCATAGTTGTTACATCATTAGCCTTCCTTACACATGATCCAACCTGTTGACATTCATGAGAATCAGACAGGTTTCCAATTTTGCCCTCATTTTGGCCTATGGAAATCAGATATCTTGTTATTTCAGTTTAATTTTATTCACTGCAATATGTGACAGACAGCGAAATAATGCTTATTAACATCTCTTGCGTACACTGTACACCAGAAATTTGTATTTTTCCCTATTCCGTCAATCAAAGTAAAGTTCTGGATCGTCATCAGTGTACTGAATTACACCAGTCTTCGAACCCGAGGTAACTGATACACACAAGTGTGGTGGCGCGACAGAGAGCAGTTCGAATGCTTGTGATGGAAGAAAGTTCCATAATCAGTATTTGGACGTTAAAATGAAGATAGATGCTTTTATACTAGCACTAGTAAGCAAATCTTGTGCCAATACGCTCGGTTGAATAAAAAGACAACACTTTCTCAAGGAATGAAAGCATAGACTGAGAATGATGGTAGTTGATCGGATGAGGACGTCCAAGCAGCCGACATCTTGGTTCTGTTTGAGAGATGTGAGCTATAGATCAGCATCGGATGCCATCTCTCTCCACGTCATTGCTGTAAGGAACACAAACGAGATGCTATGGGTACTGTGCTGGTACTCGCCACTGTCAGCTGTAGCAGAAGTTTCATTTGTGCAATATAACCCAGGTATATGAATGTACTACAGCATACCTTTTGCCTACATTTAACAGTAACCTTATAATTAGATTTCAAATTATAGGACTGAGAAGAATGAAAATTTACGTAACCCTCAGAAGAATGAAAATTTAGTTATTGTCGTATCAGTGGGCACACTCAGAGAGCGATAGAACTGAAAATTAATGTCAAACTGAGTTATTGTAAGCAGACATTCAAAACCGTTTCGCCATCACATTTGCGGACTTTAATCAGAACAATGTGCAATGGTGGCTCTCGTCATTGCTAAGTGACATTTGACCGCCTACGTTATTTAAATTCTCAAATATTGAGATATTAATTGAAATATTATCGGACATCGCTTTGATTGAAGGCAGGTTTTCTGTGAAATAACAGAAATGTTGAACGATAGTGCTTGACTGGTGCGCAATCGTTTCAACAATCAAACAACCCGGTCCCAACCTTTTATACAACGTTAATTACAAATATACTAAATTAATATCTGGCTAAGGGGCCTCCTACCCGCGGAAATAACAGTAAGCAGCTCTCAATACGTCGGTGGAAATATCAAACACTGATAAAAAAAAGACATCTACATTACGACAAACTCGCAGGTTATGGACGGGAGAGCTCCACTATCTTCCTAACATTAAGCCAGATCATCTTCTCAGATGTAGGAGAAAAATTCTGTTCTACTGCAGTGTGGTATTTCTTTAAGATACAGTATCTTTGGTTAGAAATCGGTGGTGCTTATAACATTATAGATAACGTCTTTGACACGACGTCAATGTTCCTAAAAATGTGCTCGTTTGGAGCACTGTATTGTCACAAACACACTAGTAATGGTGTAGTGGCTTAGAAGTGATACATAAATTGAGATCACGGTGCGTTGTGATTGGCTGAGAGGATCATGACGTCAAAGGGACGTGAAGCGATGTTGATGTGACGTGACACGATGCACCATGATGTTCACGTTGACACATAACTCACTTAAATGGGTAAAATCCCCTAAATCGTGGGAAATGTGAAAACTAAGAGTAATTACGTATATGTTTGTGTGTAGTGTCTTCTGGTGCCTCTAATGGTGAAATATTTGTTTATTATTAACAAATAGACCTCGGGTGACATAACTTGTTACTAATAAGTAGACACAGCCAACAACCTATCGCTATGGTGCCCAGTCAGATGTCCCAGTTATAAAACATGGAGTTGGGGAGGTATGCTTCAATACCAGTGATATCTAGTTTTGTAGATACGTTCCTTGAAAAGCAGATAATAATACGTACAACTGAGCGCTGGAGATCAGAGGGAGAGAGGGAGAGAGAGCAGAAGAACCAATAGTGATTATGTATAAAAGGAGACAAGAGATGTGCGCTTAAGAAATAAAGGTCTGGTGTTATTAACACAATCGTTGACTGTAACTTTGCAATGCTAAGCATTTGCCACACTGTGATTCGTTGTTATTCGGTTTCATCTTCATACACAGTTTTACACATCGTATTTGTGTTCGACTGGGATAGTAAAAAGCATGGTTTTACTGGAATATGAATTAATAACATCTTCTCAAATGCTTTTCAGTTCAAGAGGTTAAATTCCCAGTAACTTCAGACCGATTACTACTCGGTCACTGTCAAGTGGTAACTGACTGGTGATACGTATTGATTCACTACGACCTTCGTTTGCAGTCTCGTTGAGCATCTCACTGACTACTTGATCTACATCACTTATTTCACATATGGGGATACTCTGTGTTGCCGGTGTGAAGTAAATACCAATGTCGGTATCTCTATCCATCAATTTGTATGAAAGAATGCTGAAGGTACAATGCAGAGAATTCTAAAATCATCAATATCTCTCTCTCTCTCCCCCTCCCCCCCTCCCTCTCTCTCTCTCTCAGACACACACACACACACACTCACACACACACACACAAAACAGCTAGTGTCTACATAAGCCACCTGCCAACTCACCCACCCAATTCGCATCGACGCCAGTAAACCAATGTAGCCCTGGTAAACGATAAGCACCCACTAGAAAGTATGCCTGGGATTACTTCATTTGGCAGTAATAATTAGCACCCAGGAAAGTGACCGTAAGATAATTATTTACTCATTGACGATATTACCAATTGCAGGAGTCGCTTGCCGGGGACACGATGACCATTGTGTGAATGTGAAATGCTAAGGGACCAAACTGTTGAGGTCATCGGTCCTTGTACTTTCACACTACTTCAACTAACTTATGGTAAGAACAACACACACACCCTTGCCCGAAGGGGGATCCGAACCTCTGGCGGGAGGGGTTGGCAATACATGAGATGGCGCCTCAGACCACACGGCCACTCCGAGCGGTTACGACCGTTGTAATTAATGTGCAAAATACAAAGTCACGTATTATGTGATATGTTTTGAGTGGCTTCGCTTGTCAGATGCCAAGATCATCAAGTATTCAGAGAATGCTAGCGTCTGACGAGTAAAACTGATCGTAATAAATGAAATTCTGTTTGTTAATGACCATAATATTATCACCATCATCAGCTTTATCTTCACTGCCAGGAATTAGGTTAATTGCCTGTTCCGTCTTCAAAGATTATTGTTCTCATTTTGGGCTTATCAGGATTCCTTCTCCCTTTCGGACGGTATCACAAAAACTCGGCTGGTATCGATAGTATCTACGCTATGTATTGTGTGTTTATTGAACAGGGGACCTAGAAACGACGGAGAGGTTTCGTCCCGCCGTAGCCCTCAGTGGTTTACAACCCCACAATAGGCCACAGCAGTCCACCCACCCCACCGCCGACCCACACCGATACCAGGGTTTACGCTATGTATACTTTACTTCTGGTTTTTAACACCTTTCCACTCCCCAACGATCCCCCTACGCCTCCAGATGTTTCCTTGGCCTCTATTGTGACATTTTCCTCGTTTACAGTTTTCACTGTTTCCAAAATTTTCTATTGTGCTATTATCCCTTCCTCATTCTATTCGTCTCCACTTTTTTTCGTTCCTTATCCGGTCTTAGCTCCTGAACTTTTCAGTTTTATTATAAATATCGTTTCAGCCGACTGCAGGTTGCTCTGATCCCCGTTTGCGAGAATTCAAGGTATCCTATCATTTTATCTTCATTTGTAATGTTTCCGAAAAGACGTTTATGTTTACGAAAAAAAATTACAAAGGATGTCAAAGAATTTTAGCAGTTACCAAATCATGGACATTCTTATATTTTTTAACCATGAAGACCCTGACACAGACAATCTTTGTTGTTTATATTATGAATTTCGTAATCATTGCTGATTTATTACTTCTCCAGTTCACGGTTCTGCTGAAATAGAGATACTTTTAATGATAGAATTTACACATTAAAACAAAGCGTATGCAAACTATTAAGGGGGTATAATACACTTTGGATCATGAGTTATTATTTGCCGACGATACTGCTTAGCCCCTGATTGTGTTCAGAGACCGTGCTGCAAATTGTAGCTGCCAGTCACTAGTCAGGAATTCTTACGAGCTATCGTCGACGTTCGGAGGTGTATTTCATAGTAATGGAAAGTTGACATTTAATCTTACTCTCTTCGTTTCATACGTGAGTCGCAATTATCTCGTTGTTTGTAATGGTGCTACTGGTACTAAATACCACCCATATACGGACAGTTATCAATTGTTATCTAATAAACTCACCCTTAAGTCAGCCTTGCTTCGACAGCAAGTAAGAAGAGGAGAGAGGTGTAATAGTGATTTGTAAGGCACACAGTTGCTAACGATGACCTGCTAACACGGCCCTCTATTCCACCTACTATCCATTAATTAATGTTACGGAGAGACTTTAATCGTACGATATATTAGGACATCTTGTCGAAATACAATTATTGTCTTGTACTCTGTTTAAATAACTGCATGTGACACTTGTATACCTTATGATTATTACTGATAGCAACTCCTGCATTCAAGTGGAAATTATTACTGTATACTTAGACGAAATTCTAAAGAAAAGTCGTCGTTCAATGTCAGTACCAGAATTCTCGATAGAAACTTGACCAATTTAGCTCACATTCTTAAATATGCTATAAAGAACATTTGTACGAACATAGGCTATGTGCTTTCAAGATACGTAATATGTAAAGCTATATGTAATATACGATGGGAAAGCGCTACTAAACACCTCGAGAAGTAGTTGACCAATTTACTTTAAACTTCAATACTTTACTGTAATAAACGTGTGGACAGACACAGGCTATAAAATTTTTGTATAGTATAACTCATCTAAGACTTGCGCCGCAAATATTTGGATAATGGTAAGACCTACTGATGTGCGATTTTTACAGAATGGGTTCGTAGTCAGGGGCTCGTATTGTTAGCCAATCAACAGAGTGTAATAATACATAGCCAGTGCAAATTTTATGCAAACATACAGTTTTTTAAACGGAACAATACTAATTAACATTAAAAACTAAGGGGAGGGTAAATTAGAATATGTTGTTTGTTGCAGGATTCAAGTGCGAGTCGTTTACAGATATCGTATTTTGAAAAATTCCCACATTCACACTCATGTAATATCTGTGGTAGCATATACCAAAGAACAATACAAATGCATATAGTAGTTATGCAGATTCTGACCAGTAACGATGCAGTTGGCCATCAGAGATTGTGTTCAAAATGACTACCGACAACAGCAATACATACAAGCAGTTTGATATGGAACGACTGCTGCACACGTGGTAGCATTTCAGCAGAGATGTCTGAGCAGGCTGCAGTAATATTGCGTTGCGTATCGCTGGGTGTTGTTGGTATGACGTTGTAGACAGCATGTTTCAGCTTCATCCACAGAAAATAATCTACAGGAGTCATATCTGTGGAACAGGACACCCAAGGTGCAGGTCCTCTATGTCCAGTCCTGTGATTTAGAAACAGTTCGTGAAGACATGCTGTAGTAGTTCGTGCAGAATGGGCCAGACAGCCATCATGTTGGTACCACAGTTTCCAGTGTGTCTGCAGAGGAATGCCTTCTACCAACAACGTAAGATGGTCTGTTAAGAAACTGCGATACTTCTGCACGTTCATTATACCGTCTATGAAAAGCGGGCCTATGATCTGATGGTTCACTATCCCACGGTACACGTTTACACTCCATGGATGCTGAG
Source organism: Schistocerca nitens (assembly GCF_023898315.1). Classification (NCBI taxonomy): domain Eukaryota; kingdom Metazoa; phylum Arthropoda; class Insecta; order Orthoptera; family Acrididae; genus Schistocerca; species Schistocerca nitens. The sequence continues at coordinate 438,708,539 of NC_064617.1, read as the reverse complement.
GTGCCTCCTGACAAAGCCGATGAGGATTATCAACAAACCAATAATGCATTTTTGGTGGTTTATGTGGCTTCAACACCAATCAAGATGCTCTACATGATACATCTGGAGTAACCCGTCTTAATGCCAGTGTAAAGAAATTGACCCGATTCACGTAATTGTTTCCTTGGGGCTCTTGGCGGAGAGATATGTGATAGGGATGGAACCTACGCCGATGAAAAATGCGTAGGACACTTGCCTGACTCATGCTATTTCCTCTTGCGATTGCGTGGGAGGTAACGTGGAGATGAACTGCAACAGTAACAGCAACATTATTTTCCCCCTCCTGTGTCGTCACTTCTTTTCTTCTGTTACAAGACCTCGGTGTTACACTACCACTATCAAGTAAATGGTTGAAGAAGTTGATAAATAATTGCATAGATGACTGACGTCTATTGGAATGTCTTGCCACATACACCGTACAAGAACGAACTGCTTGCTTTCTAGAGTCTCCATATATCATGATCATGACAGCTTTTAGTGCATTGGGAACTCCATCACCCACTTACAATCTACTGCTTGGACTGTCGCACACTAACTGACTACAAAGTCGCAATGCACTCCAGTAAATCACGAGGACACTGTAAGCAAATATAACAACATAGTACCAGCAACTACGCAAGTTGAATGGCACAAACAAGTGTCGGAATGGAAACTATTGAAAATATGATTTCTCGTGAACGACTTTCACAAGATTCATGTAACTAACACCACTGACATCCTAATTTACTCTACTTTTAGTTTGGTATAATGTCAGTAGGTATTGTTCCATTTACAAACGTGTAAGTTTGCTCAAAAGTAATATAACAGCCTGTTGGTTAGATCACAATACGAGCTCCTGACTACCTATTCATGTTGTGCAAACCGCACATCAACAGTATTTTCTATTTTCGCAATATCTGAAATGCAAGGTTTAGGTGATTTACCCTCTATATGTAATAGAGAAACGTTATTACCAAAAGTATCGAAAAGTTCTTGACCGATATTCTTTCAGTTTCTACGCGTTTCTCTAATAAATATCCAGAGGGTCCAAAGAGATAGAGAATTCATAGAGAGGCTGTGGCATGTAACTCAGCACTCCTTGCGTTGTCACGCCTTACTCGTAGTTGCGATGTTTCGGGAAATCATTTTGTGGCTGTTTTGAAAGTCTGAATGTTCCTGTACAGTTCTGTTAGCTACAAAGTTGCTACGTTTCTTCTCGGCATCGTGCCTGCTGTGTGCTCGGAGTGTAAATATACACACATATCTAGAAAAAAGATTGAAGATTGGTGTAAATATTCTTACATGTTTTGTTCTGTGTCTTGTAACTCTACAGTGTTTTGTTTAGGTCAATGTATTTGTTTACTTTTGTAATGGAGCTTGTTCCATGCACGTTCTTCTATATATATGACATTCAGAGAATTTTGTGACGATGGAGAAGGCCAGCATCATACTTCGTAACATTACGAAAACGTCAGGGGCATAAGAGCAATAAGATTTTTTTTTTGTGACTCAAACTTGTTTGCAAGTAAGAAGACACGGTCGATTACATAATTTTTTTAACATGCAGTTTTTGATTGTTGTAATAGGCGTTATTCCAATGACCTTTTGTTGATTTCTGGAAACTAAATAATGTTTGCTTCCACATTAAAAAGTATGGATTACAGGCGGAAAATTCTCTAATTCACTGTTAACAGATAGCTATTTGTTTTAAATTATAGTTTCGAATCATAATAGCAGCCCTTCATACGCAAAGTATATAGTACAAATTACACTGTGAATCGATGTTCGCATGATTTTACACTACTGGCTATTAAAATTCATGCACCTAGAAGATGACGTGCTACAGGAGCTAAATTTAACCGACAGGAAGAAAATGCTGTGATATGCAAATGATTAGCTTTTCAGAGCATTCACACAAGGTTGGCACCGGAGGCGACACCTACAACGTGTTGACATGGGGAACGTTTCCAACCGATTTCTCATACACAAACAGCAGTTGACCGACGTTATCTGGTGAAACGTTGTTGTGATGCCTCGTGTAAGGAGGAGAAATGCGTACCATGACGTTTCCGACTTTGAGAAAGGTCGGATTCTAGCCTATTGCGATTGCGGTTTATCGTATCGTAACATTGCTGCTCGCGTTGGTCGAGATCCAATGACTGTTAGCAGAATATGGAATCGGTGGGTTCAGTAGGATAAAACGGAACGCCGTGATGGATCCCAACGGCCTCGTATCACTAGCAGTCGAGATGACGTGCATCTTATCCGCATGGCTGTAACGGATAGTACACCCACGTCTCGAGCCCGGAGTCAACAGATGGGGACGTTTGCAAGACAACAACCATCTGCACGAACAGTTCGACAACGTTTGCAGCGGCATGGATTATCAGCTCGGAGACCATGGCTGCGGTTACCCTTGACGCTGCATCACAGACAGTAGCGCCTGAGATGGTGTACTAAACGACGAACCTGCTTGCACGAATGGCAAAACGTCATTTTTTCGGATGAATCCCGGTTCTGTTTAAAGCATCATGATGGTCGCATACGTGTTTGGCGACATCGCGGTGAACGCACATTGGAAACGTGTATTCGTCATCGCCATACTGTCGTATCACACGAGAGATGGTATGGGGTGGCATTGGTTACACATCTCGGTCACCTCTTGTTCGCATTGACAGCACTTGGAGCAGTGGACGTTACATTTCAGATGTGTTACGACCCGTGACTTTAACCTTCATTCTATCCCTGCGAGACCCTTCATTTCAGCAGTATAATGCACGACCGCATGTTGCAGGTCCTGTACTGGCCTTTCTGGATACAGAAAATGTTCGACTACTGCTCAGATGGCTGTGAGCACTATGCGACTTAACTTCTAACGTCATCAGTCACCTAGAACTTAGAACTACTTAAACCTAACTAACCTAAGGAAATCCCACACATCCATTCCCGAGGCAGGATTCGAACCTGCGACCGTAGCGGTCGCTCGGCTGCAGATTGTAACGCCTAGAACCGCAAGGAGACTCCGGCCGGCCGTTCGACTGCTGCCCTGGCCAGCACATTCTCCAGATCTCTCACCAACTGAAAACGTTTGGGAAATGGTGACCGAGCAACTGCCTCGTCACAATACGCCACTCACTACTCTTGATGAACTGTTTTATCGTGTTGAAGTTGCATGGCCTTCTGTACCTGTACACATCATCCAAGCTCTGTTTGACTCAATGCCCAGGCGTATTAAGGCCGTTATTACGGCGAGAGGTGGTTGTTCTGGGTACTGATTTCTCAGTATGTATGCACCCAAATTGCGTGAAAATGTAATCATACGTCAGTTCTAGTAAATAATATTTGCCCAATGAATACCCGTTAATCATCTGCATTTCTTCTTTGTGTAGCTATTTTAATGGCCAGTAGTGTATATATGGATCAAAGTTTGGATCTACAACAAATAGCTACAACTTTTAAATTATAGCTGCCGATATTTGCGTAGATAAGATATAATGTACGAAGTGTACATTAAGCCGATACAGATTCTTAGAAATCAAAATGTAGGAGAGTAGTCATAGGGCTAAAGTGCGATTGCTATGTTGGACCCCTCCCCTCCCTGACCCCCGCTCCACCCCTCCTGAAAACTTGTCTCGCGGTTCTAGGCGCGCAGTCCGGAACCGTGCGACTGCTACGGTCGCAGGTTCGAATCCTGCCTCGGGCATGGATGTGTGTGATGTCCTTAGGTTAGTTAGGTTTAAGTAGTTCTAAGTTCTAGGGGACTGATAACCACAGCAGTTGAGTCCCATAGTGCTCAGAGCCATTTGAACCATTTTGAAAACTTGTTTATGATGTGAATGACCTGTAGCAAAGCCTAATATTTACGTTCGCGTACTTTTCCGTATTTAACGCAGTTTTCATCATATAAACTAAAACTACCTGGTAAATTTATAAAACGTATATTAGCTAATGGGTAAGTCTTTAAGTGTTTTGATGGAATTATGTACATAAATTAAAAAAAAGTACGAAAAACGTAAGGGCGTGTCTACAATATAACTCTCCAAAAATTGGCTCTGAGTGTACTATATGGCATCAGAATAATCTGATTCATGAGAGAGACTACAACTATTTTAATAAAGTTACCATCAATGAAAAACTTTATTACAGATTCGACTGCTTGCACGGCTTAGACCGTAATATACTTGCTGTAAGGGTTGGTGTCTCTCTGCTTTGTGCATCACAGTTTTTGCTATGTATGTGAAATGGATTATGCATACAATCGAAATTAACGTAATCTTTTTGTAGCACGTTTGTCTCTGAAATGATTATTTTTCGAAAGTTTTCTGTAGAAAAGGGTGTACTAGAACATACCAAGATGGATCCTAAACTAAATTTTCCAGATCGTGTCTTTTAAAGGTAAGTGCTCTGTTAGTGACCATCTAGGGTTACAGAACATAGTGAAAGCTTCTGACTGTCAAGACACAGTGTATATAACTTGTAGGTGCGCTGTGCTCACAGACACTATTGTTAATAAAGACCAACACTTGCAATTTCGTAATTTTCTTACGCAGTGTCACGTACCACGCCCCTTTCTTTTGACTTCCGCAAACATGGCGGAAGCTTGTGCAATGTGCTTCACTCTGGTCGCAGTGTCACCTCTCTATGGTATCTATCTCTTTGAGAAAGACGTGGAGTATCAATTGTTTTAAAATATAATGTGCAGGTAATGTGCGGTTTTGTTTTCTTTTTCACATCCAGTTTTAACTACTATAGGGACATTTAAACCATTAAACGAACTCTTTGCGCCAGACATAATATTTTTCATTATATGAACTTCTTTTTTAAAAAAATTAATGTGCAACAATGTGCTGTTTTGTTTTCTTCTTCTTCGCAGTCGATTTTAACAGAAAATTCTTGAAATAGCAATAAACAAGACTCTAACTCAGATAGAGGGGCAAAAGGAGTTGACCAGAGTGGGTATGGAGCAATTGGACAGATAGAGGGGGGGTGGGGGGGGGGGGAAGGACATAGAGAGGAAAAATGTTTATGGAGAAAGAGACGGTGAGTTTCAAATGGAGAGAGAAAGGGTGAGAGAGAGAGAGAGAGAGAGAGAGAGGGAGAAAGAGAGGGAGGGGGGAGGAGAGAGAGAGAGAGAGAGAGAGACAGACAGAAGAGTAGGAGGAGGAGGAGGAGGAGGAGGAAGGAGGAGATCGCGAAGTATATGTATTTTCCATATATGTTTAGCAACTTTGGGTGCCCAGCCCAGTTCGCTAGCAATTACTAAAATAAATTAAAACGTATAAACTCGACAAGTTACAACGTAACAAATCGATTGCCACTTAACTTGCTGAGTTCGGTCCAGCGAGTCGTTCGTTAAAATATTCACAAAAAATGTATACGGGCAGTGGTTTGCTATTACGACGAAATGCTCCACGCGGACCGTTGCTCACATTGAACACAAGCTACTCTCAGCTGTGGACACACAGAACGTGTAACGTCAGACTGGTAATTGCAGAGAGGGCCGAAATCTGGCGATAATTCACGTGTGCGCGCACGCTCACAACACAGCAGTGGTGGGTGGCTGGGCTCTGCGGCAGATAAGCCGGGGCGCGCGGCAGCCGTACGTCACCGCACCGCGGCTGCGGCCGGCGTCGTTTCGGAATTAATCGGTCGTACGGCTCGAGCGGTCGTCGCCCGGGGCGGTTATCGCGGGCAGCGCACGCAGGCAGCAGCCGCAGCCCCTGCGAGGCCCACAACCCGCAAATGAGAGCCATCGCGCCAACGCAACAATCACGGCCGCGCTCCAATAACGTGGCATCATACGGCGGCGACGGGAAAGCCGCGTTCGGAGTACACAATTTCAAAAGAAGGAAATTGATACTGCCTTTCCACTGAAAGGCGTGCATTGAATACTTCTCGATATGTTGAAACTCCCCTCCTCTAAAGTGTTTGCTCCTTGTTTGGATGGGAAATTAATCTTACATATACTTGTTAGACGAATGTGCTATGAACTGCTATTGTCAGATCTGGCCCAAGCCAACTCTCTTCGGTCGTTTGCGTACCAGTCGACAGTATAACGCTGCAATATCTGGGACGGCTAAGGCAACAAAATGACTGAAGCAAAATCTCTGTGACGTGAAGGGCAACGACTTTAAGAACTTCATTGAATACGCGATAGGAGTACTGGCCCGACTGGAAGGTAACGACGCCAACAAAGCAAATACTGTACTGTGCATCATAATTAATTATAAAGGCAAAAAAATATGGTTCAAATGGCTCTGAGCACTATAGGACGCATACCTAATTAACTAAGAGCACTCCATCTTCGATACAGTGAAACAGATCTCTTCTATTGCAAACTCTTTACTTTCCATATTTTCGGAGGAGGTAAGAGGGATCAAAACGAGAAAAAAGTTTCCAGTAAAAGTGCCTTAAGAGCTCTGAGCAGGAAACAAGATCGGATTCACAGTATCGAACATGAAATGCTCGTAGATATTAAAGTACGTGCGTTAGAGCCTATATCTGCACAGACATTTTTGCTTGCAATACTTTTAATTATAAGTCTTTACAACATTACTTATGATACATCCTCTTTACGATGTGAGGAGTCAGTCTTTACTTATCAATTCCTATAAAGCTCAAGTCTTACACCTGTGGTCCAGGGGTTCGGCATGGTAGCTGAACGTCTTCGGACAGAGGCTGTGACTGCCCTCTGTAATAAAAATAAATGAGTAAATAAACTGAGAAAAGTATTCAACGACAAACTACTTGGAGTGACCTCCACCCACAAAAACTGTCTAGAAAATGGCGACCAAAATGAAGAAGAAGGGGTAGCGTCTTGGACTAGTAATAAAAACATTCAGAGTCCCAGGTTCGATCCCCGTCACCACTTACATTTTGAATAAAAATCATCAGCTTTCACGGTCGAAGACTTTTCGCCATAGGAAGTAACCCTAGTTCTTAAAGCAGACTTGTCGAAGAGGGCGAAGGAGTGGACAGAGGTTCAGGGCACTTCTTGCCCTTAGCGTGGAAAACTGCCATTAAGAGCGGAAGAATCAGCAATGATCAAGGGCTTGGAAATGCAGAAGGCAATGGAAAGCGCTGCATTAAAGACACATGCTGTGCATCCACAGTTCATGTGACCTGTAACTGAAAAAGTGTCATGATGGTCTCTCCATTGGCAAAAGACTTCAGAGTAGTCTGTCATTCGCATCTCCTGGAGGAGACTGACAATGAAAGGTGATAATTAGAAACAAATTGAATAAACTACGAAAGGATAACGTTCCACCAGTCGATGCGTGGAGTGTCAAAAGTTTGCACTTGGTAGGAAAGCTAGAAAATCTGAAAAGGAAATGCTTAGGCTCAGTCTAGATGTAGTGGCGTTTAGTGAAGTGAAATGGAATGAAGATAAGGATTTCTGGTCAGATGATTAAATATCGAAAGTGGTATAACGGGAGTAGGATTTCTTATGAATGGGAAGATAGGGCAGAGAGTGTGTTACTGTGAACAATTCAGCGATAGGGTTGTTCTTATCAGATCAGACAGCAAACCAACACACACAACGATAATTCAGATGTGCATGCTGACATTGCAAGCTGAAGATGAAGAGATAGAGAAAATATAAGACGATACTGAAAAGGTAATATAGTTTGTAAAGGGCGATGAAAATATAATAGTTATGGGGGACTGGAATGCAGTTGAAGTGGAAGGAGCAGGAGAAGGTTTCAGGATAATATGTGCTAGGTAGAAGAAATGGGAGAGAAGAACGACTAATTGAGTTCTGTAATAAATTTCAGCTAGTAATAGCTAACACTGTTCAAAAATCACAAGAGGAGGTGGTGTACCTGGAAGAGGCCGCGTGACACCGGAAGCATTCATATACACTACTGTCCATTAAAATTGCTACACCATGAAGATGACGTGCTACAGACGCGAAATTAAACCGACAGGAAGAAGATGCTGTGAAATGCAAATGCTTAGCTTTTCAGAGCATTCATACAAGGTTGGCGCTGGTGGAGACACCTACAACGTGCTGACATGAGGAAAGTTTCCAACCGATTTCTCATACACAAACAGCAGTTGACCGGCTTTGCCTTGTGAAACGTTGTTGTGATGCCTCGTGTAAGGAGGAAAAATGCGTACCATCACGTTTCCGACTTTGATAAAGGTCGGATTGCAGCCTATCGCGATGCGGTTTATCGTATCGCGGCATTGCTGCTCGCGTTGGTCCAGATCAAATGATTGTTAGCAGAATATGGAATCGGTAAGTTCAGGAGGGTAATACGGAACGCCGTGCTCGATCCCGACGGCCTCGTATCGCTAGCATTCGAGATGACAGGCATCTTATCCGCATGGCTGTAACGGTTCGTGCAGCCACGTCTCGATCCCTGAGTTAACAGATGGGGACGTTTGGGAGACAACAACCATCTGCACGAACAGTTCGACATTTGCAGCAGCATGGACTATCAGGTTGGAGACCATGGCTGCGGTTACCCTTGACGCTGCATCACAGACAGGAGCGCCTGCGATGGTGTACTTAACTACGAACCAGGGTGCACGAATGGTAAAACGTGATATTTTCAGATGATTCCAGGTTCTGTTTACAGCATTATGAAGGTCGCATCCGTGTTTGGCGACGTCGCGATGAACGCACATTGGAAGCGTGTATTCGTGATCCCATTACTGGCGTATCTCCCGGCGAGATGGTATGGGGTGCCACTCGTTACACATCTCGGTCACCTCTTGTTCGCATTGATGGCACTTTGAACAGTGGATGTTACATTTCAGATGTGTTACGACCCGAGGCTCTACCCTTCATTCGATCCTTGTGAAACCCTATATTTCAGCAGGATAATGCAAAACCGCATGTTGCAGGTCCTGTACGGGCCTTTCTGGATACAGAAAATGTTCGACTGCTGCCTGGCCAGCACATTATCCAGATCTGTCACCAACTGAAAACGTCTGGTCAATAGTGGCCGAGCAAGTAACTCGTCGCAATACGCCAGGCGCTACTCTTGATGAACTGTGGTATCGTGTTGAAGCCGCATGGGCCGCTGTACGTGTACTCGCCATTCGAGCTCTGTTTGACTCAATGCCCATTATTACGGCCAGAGGTGGGTTGTTCTGGGTACTGATTTCTCAGGATATATGCACCCAAATTGCGTGAAAATGTAATCACATGTCAGTTATAGTTTAATATATTTGTCCAATGAATACCCGTTTATCATCTGTATATCTCCCTGGTGTAGCAATTTTAATGGCCAGTAGTGTAGATCACATCATGGTCAGACAGAGATTCTGAAATCAGATACTGGATCACAATTTGGTAATGACGAAGAATAGTTTGAAAGTTAAGTGACTACTCAGCAAAAATCTATGTCCAAAGACTTGGGGTACAGAAGTACTAAGGAATGAAAAGGTATGCCTTAAGTTTTCTGATGATATAGATACTGTGATAATGAATAGCGCAGTAGGAATTTCAGCTGAAGAGGAATGGACACCTGCAAAAATCGCAATCACATAATTTGAAAAGAGACACATAGATAGAAGGAAGGCAATTGAGAAGGAACCTTGGGTAACAGAAGAAATACTTCAGTTGATCTATGAAAGAAGGAAGCACATTATGTTCAGTGTAGTCCAGAGATACGGAAAATACAAGTCACTTAGGAATGAAATAAAAAAGAATTTCAGGGAAGTAAAGGTGAAATGTCAACATGAAAAATGTAAGAAATCGGCAAAGAAATGATTCTCGGAAGGACAGACTCCATTTATAGAAAAGTCAAGAACCTATCATGAAATTAAGAAAAAATGGTTCAAATGGCTCTGAGCACTATGGGACTCAACTGCTGTGGTCATCAGTCCCCTAGAACTTAGAACTACTTAAACCTAACTAACCTAAGGACATCACACACATCCATGACCGAGGCAGGATTCGAACCTGTGACCGTAGCAGTCGCACGGTTCCGGACTGCGCGCCTAGAACCGCGAGACCACCGCGGCCGGTGCATGAAATTAAGAGCAAGTGTGGTAATATTAAGAGTACAATCGGAATTACACTGTGTAATGTCGGAAAGACAGCGGATAAGAGTACATTGAGGCCTCTATGAGTGCGAGGAATTGCCTGATGACGTGATGTAACAAGAAACAGGAGTCGATGGGGAAGAATAGGGGATCCATTATTAGATCAGAATTTAAATGAATTTAGGAAGACTTAAGAACAAATAAAGCAGAACGGATAGGTAAATTTCCATCGGAATTTCTAATGTCGTTGAGAGAAGTTACTATAAAACGTCTGTTCACATTGGTATGTAGAATGTTTAGGTCAGGCAATGTACCATCTAGATTTCGGGAAAACGTCATCCACACAGTTCGTACGATTGGACGACAATCATGTGAGAAAATTATCGCAAGATCAGCTTAACAACTCATCCAACCCACTGATGACAGCAACAAGATACAAAAGGCTGCGAAAGAAAACTGAGGATCTGTTACATGACAATGAATTTTGCTTTAGGAAAGGGAAAGGCACCAGCGAGGCAGTTCTGACGTTGTGCTTGGTAATGGAAGCAAGACTGATGGAAATCAAGACACGTTCATAGGATTTTTCGACATGAAGAGGCGTTCGACTAAGCCAACTGGTGAAAGATGTTCGAAATTATGAGAAAAATGTGGGTAAGCTATAGGAAAAGACAGCTAATATACAATCTGTACAAGAAACGAAAGGGAGCAATAAGATTGGAAGACAAGAACGAAATGCTTGGATTAAGAAGGGTGTCAGACAGGGATGTAGTTTTCTACCCTTAGTGTTCAGTCTATACATCGAAGAAGTAATGACGAAAATGAAAGAAAGGATGGGATTAAAATTGAAGGCGAAAGTATATCGATGAGAATATTCGCTGATGAAATTGCTGTCCTCAGTGAAAGTAAAAGAGAATTAAGAGAATTAAAGGATGTATTGAACAGAATGAACGGTCTAGGGAGTTCAGTATATGGATTGAGAGTAAATCGAAGAAATACGGAAGCAGTGAGAAGTAGCGAAGATAAAAACAACGAGAAACTTAACATTAAAATTGAGGATCACGACGTAAACGAAGTTAAACATTCTGCTTCCTAGGAAGCGTAATAACCCATGATAGGCGGAGCAAGAAAGACAGAAATAGCAGACTAAATCTAGCAAAAAGGGCGTTTCTGGCCAAGAGAAGTTACTAATATCAAACATGGACATTAATTTGTAGAAGAAATTTCTGGGAATGTACATTTGGAGTACAGCATGGTAGCGAGACATGGACTGTGGGAAAATCAGAACACAAGAAAATCGAAGCGTTTGAGACGTGGTGCTCCAGACGAATGTTGAAAATTAGGTGGACTGCAAATGTATGGGATGGCGAGGTTCTCTACTGAATCGGTGATGAAAGGAATGATGGAAAATACTGACAAGAAGAAGGGACAGGATGATAGGATATCTACTGCGACATTAGGAAATGACATCCATAGAACTAGAGGGAAGATGTAGGGAGTAGGGAGTAGAAACTGTAGAGGAAGACAGAGATTGGAATACATTCAGCAAACAATTGAGGACGTAGGTGCAAGTGTTACTCTAAGATGAAAAGATTGTCACGGGAGAGCAATTCACGGCGGGCTGCATCATACCAGGCAGAAGATTGATGACTCAAAATGATTCTATTAAATGATGGAGACAAGGAAGTCGCTAAGAACGAGGATCGTAGCTTGTGTAAAGCTCCCGCACTGTGCAAGCTGCCTGATTACAGTAGTGACTTATTATCTACTATGCTCCACTCACTGCTTCACAGTCTTTTTTAACAAATGACATAGCCGCTTACCATTTACCTAACACGAGATATGCATCGGAAAGAGAACAGAAAGTATATAATTTAATCACATGCAGTTCGGTTTACCAACGTATGGAGGACTACAGGGACAGGAAAATAATATTCACACACTGATCTAGGCTGTGCCAGAGCGAAGGTGTATTTTTTCTTGCAGCATTATGTAGTGCGCTGGTGGAAGTGGCTGGATTTATGTATAGTGTTAAGAGAGGGAGAGAGCTATGTATTAAAGCAACAGTGGGATTGTACTAGTGAAGTGCTACACAAAATTATGACGCATTTCTCATGCATTTATGTCGAACAGAATGTATAATTCTTGTACAACTAAATTTATGACAACCGATGTTGGACTCTCCAGGTTTCCCAGGCACTTTAGTGATGTGGCTAATAAAAAGAACGGAAGATATGCAAGAACCTAACGTGCATTACGAAGCAACAGGGATGAATACACTGCTGCGCTCCATGAATTCATGACTGCCACGTGTCAAGGTATAAAAATGTAAAACCCATTACTGACCGAGAATCGTCCACATATGCACGTAATCATCTCGTTCACTAATTCATTTTTATTATGTGTTAGAATTAGTGTCATTGGAAATATTGAAATTTGTGGTAAGTTCCTATGGAACCAAACTGGTGAGGTCATCAGTCCCTTGGCTTACACACTACTACATCTTACTTAAACTAACTAACGCTAAGGACAACACACACATCCATGCCCGAGGGAGGTCTCGAACCTCCGACGCGAGGAGCCGCTCGAACAGTGGCAAGGTGCCCTAGATCGCGCGGCTACCCCTTGCCGCAGTTTCATAGGATCCGGCATGGACATAGTGAGTGACGTCGTGGTGGGTGAGCTAGAAAGGGTAAATTACGTAAAAGTACTGTAAACTCCTCAAGAATGAGTGTGGACGGAAATATGCGGGCTCAATAAATTCAGTACGAAAAGATGTGTGAAGTTAACATTATCAAAATGAACTACAATTTACTTAGAGAGCACAGAGTTGTAGGTGGCAGAATATACTAGTCACACAAAGAAAACTTCAATTGAATTAAGGCCAAACGAATAGTGGAATATATAGCTCGTGGTTAGGAAGAAGGTAGAGCCTTTCCGCAAACAACATGACACCGGTACCCCAGAAGTAGTCGAAAAGCTTAATTGGGACCACAGTCAAATGACACTACGATGTTCCACGATTATGGAGGGGCATTCTTCAAAACATTAGACACTTCTCAGTTACACAACCAATTATATAGGTAGGTGGGAAAAGAACTGCATCAGTGGTAACTAAAATCCACAAAGCAGCGTAAAGAAAAATAAACCCCACGCGTAGCGATACTTCATGTTTTGCAAATTTGTGTCTATCGAATGAACAATAGATACTTTAATTTCCATGTACTCTGACACACACATGCCTGAACATTATTCCATGTATACAAAGAGTACCAGCACACTTCAAACAGGAAAATTCACTTTAAAATTTCCATAGTGCATGTGTATTTCATCACTTCTGAATGTGTAGGAGTTTGCTGAAAAACTGATAAAGGAAAGAACCAAATTTTAACAGGTCTCCAAACTGAGAAAATCTGAGATAGACATCTCTGCCTCTTGTGCCTAAGCTACAACTATTTGTAAGAGTGGACCAGCAGACAACAGATACTGGCTGCTATTACAGAAACTCATATTCACTCATATCATTCACGCACATCGAGTTAAATGATAGATTGGTTACCTATAAAAGTACAGAAAATAAAATGGCTCATTTCCTTCCGCAGACATATAGCAAGTGGCAAAGCAAAACAACAGACTGAAGAAATAGTATAAAGATTCATGAGCCGGATTTGATGGACTCGTCTTAACGTGAGTAAAATAGACTACGTAAGTTACTGAAATAAACAGTTCCATTAAATCACAGTAGTGTGTTGAGGACAGTGATAAACACACACTGACTTTATGTTCTCAGGGTTCAGTTGTGCACCCTCAGTTCTGTCCCATGTTTAGTTTGTACCCATTGTAATATTTCGTTCACAGCGATACGGCCACTAAGCCGCAGAACTATCTGCGGGTATTCGACAACGTGTGAGACATTCGAGCTACAAATCGTCGTGTTCCTGGCCGCTGAGAGGTGAAACGGCCTGTGTATGGAAACAGTCCTGTATTTTTGCCTATTGCTCTGTAGGATGATAGGATTGTGGCTTTGATCTTTAGATTCGGCGTTTTAGTACGTCTGTACCTGTGGTAGTGATCCAGGTTGATGCTATAAATGACCGTGCAGATGACCTGTGAATTGACTTCTGTCATTAGAGCCTGAGGCGATCGCTTACTATGCAGATGAGAAGAAGTAAATCGACAATATACGCTGCTGGCGACCCCACACGGCTTTGCACGGGCAGTGAAACGTATCTTCGCCTAGACGACTTCATTGCAATAAGAGGTGATACACACAAGAAGTGCTGGTGAATCAGTCTATTACCTGTAATCGTATTAAAATCCTTACAATACCCCCTGAGATTAGCCATAGCATACAAATAAAAAAACACGGTAGAAGCCGTTACGTTATAATACTGGCTGGTAGTAATTAAAATGTCGCTGAGAGGGCCCCCATCACAGGCAAGTGATAGTAGGATAGTTCAGATGTTCAAATGTGGGCGAAATCTTATGGGACTTAACTGCTAAGGTCATCAGTCCCTAAGCTTACACACCACTTAACCTAGATTATCCTAAGGACAAACATACACACCCATGCCGAAACAGCACTCGAACCTCCGCCTGGACCAGCCGCACAGTCCATGACTGCAGCGTCTTAGACCGCTCGGCTGGTAGGATAGTCAAACATTGTGGAAACATTTGCAATGACATATGGAAGAGAAGTAACGAATAAACCACCGAAAGAAACTCATTTTAATTTCCACATGAGCATGCAAAATTTGTAATTGCGAACCAGGTTTACGTTCCAGATCAATGTGACGGCTATCTTCATCCGCAACACCCTGAAAGCACCCTAGAGACACCGTTTCCTAATTGCTCGCAGCGCTTTTGGAATGGTGCACTTTTCAACTTTTTGCTTTCATGACAGAGCTCGTAAGCTGATCACACACTGCGTCGAGCGTTCTCAGTCATGGCAACGGTGACTTCTTCAACAATGTGTGGAGCAAGTACTCTCCCAGGAGCTCCCTTAATCGCCAGTTAAATCGAATCTCCGAGTCATATTCTTCCAGCCTAGAGCGGAAAGACGACCTCTCCATATTCGTTTAATGCGTCGATACTCCTGAAGAGCACCAGTTCTAATGCTGTTGTTCTGGCAAAACAGCTTTACGAGTAAAGCCCTGTTCACCTTGCCCAGACCATTGTCGACTGTTTGCAGCTGTAATGCACGCTGATACTTCTGTTTGACCATGCGTCACCGTACCAGTACCGGCGCCTGATGGGAAGTCATGACGCAATTACCACCAACAACGCAAATCCTGCAGTGCAAATTCTGAACATTGTTCCTGTCAAGTTGGATCTCCCTTCGGTCAATAGTCTTCAGTCTACACTGGATCAAGTAGAGAAAGTGTCATTATAATCATTATAACGACCCTGCATATATGGATGACAAGTCAGTGCCCAAAAATGTCAGTTCTCGTGGCTCATGTTTATCTCAACTGTCAGTGTGACAGTTCCGGCGTCTGCACCAGAGCTAAAGACGTTGCAACGACGCTTGATCCAGAATATTAAAACCAAAATGTTACTGAAGGGAACGTGTTGTCTCACCCAAAAAAGTAGCCTGAGGCTTAGGGCAGATAGGCACGACAAAGTTCAAAAACCGTCGTATAACTAACATTAATGGGCATATATAAGAACTAACTCCAAATTAGCCTCAAAAGCCTAATGGTACCGGCCGTCTGTCGCGTCATCCTCAGCCCATATGCTCCCTGGAGGCGGATATGGAGGGGTTTGTGGTCAGCGCACCGCTCTCCCTGCCATTATCAGATTTCGTGACCAGAGCCGCTACTTCTCAATCAAGTAGCTCCTCCATTGGCCTCACAGTGGCCAAGTGCACACCAGTTGCCAGCTACACTCAGCAGACCAGGACGGTGATTCATGTAAGTGCCAGGTAGTCCATTTTTCTGATATGATGGGTACCGGTATTACCACGGGGAGAAGACTCTTGGAGCGTCTACACGCATGTCTGGAGAAGATATTAAGTTCGATTGGCATAACTTTTCTTGGAGACCATCGTCCCTAGGAATAGTAAATATCTTCCCTGGATGATGGAACAATTTATTCTTAGAACAGTCTGTATGTATGTATTTGGAAGAGCACAATCTACGCTGCTGTAGTAGATTCGTGGACGTAAAAATTCCAGGGTCTTAACCCAACCCAACATTTGAGCAACTTCACAGATTGTGTCGTGAGGTACTGCAGTCACTGCAGCAGTTGTGGAAGACAGTGCCCGCAGAAGGTCTCTAGACATCAGATGAGACGCGAGTGGGTCATTTCCGTCGGATACAGCTGCTGCACTTTGTAAAGCAAGCACTGTCGGTATTCGAAAAAGACTACAATATGGCATGTCTAAAGGAGGCCAAGGTGATGATGATGACGATTGGTTTGTGGGGTGCTCAACTGCGCGCTCATCAGCTCTTGTAAGAGTACCAATTTTTATACAGTGAAATTATTTTACACAGTCCAATCTAGCCACAGTCACCGGCCAGGAATGGAACCCGCGATTCCGTGATCCGGAGGCAGCAACGCTACCCACTTGACCACGAGCTGCGGACTACGAAACCATGGTTAAGTTTGGAAAGGGAATTCAGCGCGAAGAAATAAAAACCTTAAAGTTTTCCAGTATCGAAGACTTTGAAAAGACTTAAGAGGAACTGAACAGAACGGAAGGTGTCTTGAAAACACAGAAGAAGATGAACAAGAAAAGTAAAAAAAAAGAGTGATGGAATCTAAAAAAAATAAATCAGCCGATGTTGAGGGAATGAGATTAGGAAATGAGGCTCTAACAAAGGGCTGAGGCACTAAAAGGAGTAGTAGATATTAGGGCAGTAAAGTACTGTCATGGCCGAAGTAGGGAAACCGAGTTGTGGAAAAAAGAAATTTATTCCACAGTCTGATGAGGAGAGATTGGTTGGTAGCGTACATCCCGAAGTACGAAGTAAGAGCCAATTTGGTAATGGAAAGAGTGGTTAGGAGCGGGGAGGGGAAAATTGTAGAGGACGACCGTGGCTCTAAAATAGTAAGCAAATTACAATAGTTAGGTTACAAAAAATGGTTCAAATGGCTCTGAGCACTATGGGACTCAACATCTGTGGTCATAAGTCCCCTAGAACTTAGAACTACTTAAACCTAACCAACCTAAGGACATCACACACATCCTTGCCCGAGGCAGGATTCGAACCTGCGACCGTAGCAGTCGCGCGGTTCCTGACTGAGCGCCTAGAACCGCAAGACTACCGCGGCCGGCTAGTTAGGTTACAGTAGTTATGAAGGGGCAAAGAGACACGCAGTGTAGACTAACGTGAAGAGCTGTATCAAATAAGTTCTCGGACTGAAGACCGCAGCAACAAAAGCTGAGTAGAAGGGAGCACAGCAAATGCCTTTGGCACTGAGACAGCTTTCACCTTTGTCTGGGCAAATGATGATAAAGTTTGGCGTCTAGAAACTGCCGAAAATTTGTTGTAGAACACGAAGCTACGAACAGTTACCACTGTGCTGGAACACTGGAAACAGTTGTGTGCTGCTAGGATGCAAAGAGAATTATTCACACCGTTACTTAGTAGCGGTTTCACTCCCTGAGCGAATATCAGTCGCCTACCACGCTACGCTAAGCCCGTCTCGTGCCTTACAAGGAGAGTCACGGCATGGTTATTAATTGTAACGAAGTAAGTCAGAACAATGGACTCATCTGCTTACGCTACGGTGGGGAGGGCAATCAGCATAGTAGCACGGTCACATCCAAGAGAAGTCGCTGTTCCTCGCACAGCAGCTTACGTAATTCTGTTAATGGAAGCCGACGTGAACAAAAGAACGAAAACAGCGGCGGACTGGCGCGTGCATCAGCCGTGAGATCCAATTACGGAGCGAAGCATTATTTATTTGAGTTGAATGTGCCATAGACGAGCACTAATAAGTTTACTGTCTAATTCCCTTACTTCCAGTCTTGTCTCCCAGTACCAAAGCAGAGAAAGCCACCAGCTCTGACGGCAGCTTATGAAGGGACTGGAATATTTCCATATTTCAACTTGGAGACAAGGGAGCAGACCAGGCGCAATGAAATATATTGCAACGTCCCCAATTCTACTGCCTTATGTCTGACGTATATACTTTGAGACTCCCCGCAAAATGGTTTAGCGCAGTACGAAGTACAGTTGTGTTGCGCCTGTAAAGAGGTAAGTGACGAAAATCAAAGCCTGTCACTACTTTCTTACTGGTGTACCGACAAGCGTACTGTCCGTTAGAATAGGTTTCCCTGTTTTTCAGTACGAATCTTCACTCTGCAGCGGAGTGTGCGTCGCTAAAGTCAGCGATCATACTTTATTAATAATTGTAGTATAAAGTAATATCTCCAGTTACAGTTACATTCTCAGCAAGTACACCAAGTCCTTTCATCCATACATGAATCTTTTCATCATTACTAACTTTTCTACAGGAGCGTGTATACAATGAAATGGCATGTTACCATAACCATAACTAGGTCTACTTTGGGTCTTCGGGTCAATACTACAATGCCACGCCTTGTATGCGATGACATCTCGATCGACGAAAGATTCAAGTCCAGGAAGGGGGGGGCGATTTCACAACGAACAATGGCTAGCGTAAACCAACCACTACCAGTCACAGTTACATTCTCAGTAAGTACACCAAGTCCTTTCATCCATACATGAATCTTTTCATGATTACCAACTTTTCTACAGGAGCGTGTATACAATATAAATGGCATGTTACTATAAACATAACTAGGTCTACTTTGGGTCTTCGGGTCAAGGTCACTCGTATTCTATATAAGCGGGCAGTGCACGCCAGCGGAACCATTCCGCTGTGAGCTCTATCTGCAACAGCATTGAAGCACTATGCCCCGTCGACGTGTGGCTGCGGGGTTAATTTTACTCTTGATGCCGCCACTGGACATTCTGGTAGTGGTTGGTTTACCCTAGGCATTGTTCGTTGTGAAAACGCCTCCCTTCCTGGACTTGAATCTTTCGCCGATCGAGATGTCACCGCATGCAAGACGTGGCATTGTGGTATTGACCCTAAGGCCCAAAGTAGACCTAGTTATGTATATAGTAACATGCCATTTACATGGTATACGCGCTCCTGTAGAAAAGTTAGTAATGATGAAACGATTCTTGTATGGACTTTGAGTACCTGTTCTGCGCTCATAGACAGCACACCGCGCCTGGTACACGCGGCGCTCAGTCGATAGAATAGTTGCTCACGAAAGGGACACACAGTTTTAATCTGCCACAACGTTTCAAATCAGGTACACCAAGGGGACACCCTGTTCTGCGTTCATAGGCAGCCCACCGCACGCTCCGGGACCACAACACAGCTGCGATACCTGAAGATGGGCTTATAACAGTCCGAAACCGGTCGTCTGAAGAACTTTACATTTCAAGTGGTATTTTCAACCTCTGTGATACAAAAGAGTTACATGTTAGCACCTGTTACTGTCCTTCAAGGTAGTCACCAACGCTGTGTAGAACCCGTTGCCAGCAATGTGGAAGGCGTAGTATACCGTTAGCAGAACCTGTTCTGTTGATGGTACGAATGGAGTGATCTACTGCCTGTCGAATCTCTGGAACAGTTCTGAAGCGAATGCCACGAAGTGGTTCCTACATCTTCGGAATCAACTCAAAGTCACAGGGACTTAAGTCCGAGGAGTATGGTGGATAGTACAGTACTTCGCAGTCGCATTGACCGAACAGGGCAGCCACAGCTTGTGCTGTATGCTCCCGCGCATTGTCGTGCAAAATGATGGGTGGGTCACGCAGAAAACGTCACCGCTCCTTTCGCAAAGCCGGTGGCAGGTGATGCTCCAAAAACGAACAGTAATACTGGAGGAACTTAATGCGTTAGATTAACACCATCACAGTTGTACACGAGAATCACCATAACTTTAGACCACTCCATTCGCACCATCAACAGAACAGGCTCTGCTAACGGTATACTACGCCTTCTACATCGCTGGCAACAGGTTCTGCACAACGCTGGTGACCGTTTTGAAGGACTGTAACATGTGCAAACATGTAACTCTTTTGTATCGGTTGTGAATAAATAGTTGCCACTATTTAAGTTCCAACGCTCGTATTATACGAGGGGCGTTCAGAAAGTAAGCTCCGATCGGTCGCGAAATGGAAACGACTATGAAAATCCGATAAAGCTTTGCACAGATGTGTTGGGTAGTGTCTCTAGTATAACCCCAGTTAGCATCACGTCGCTCTTCTCATTTCTGAGCTCGCAGTGAGTGCGTAAAGATGTCTAGAAAATAGTGTCTGCCGCCAAGTACGAGGGCCTGGTGAGAAATTTCGCCTGAAGCTATGCAGCTAACATTACATAACTGTCGTGCTGTTTCTTCTTCAAGACAATTCTCAGCCGCATTCTGCAGGGGCAATGAAGATGCTCCTGCATCGTTTTCAAATGGAAATGTGAGATTACCCACAATACAGTCCGCAATTGTCTCCCCCTGAGTTTCATCTCTGGTCACATGAACCGCTGTCTTTGAAGACAACATTTTGACACAGACAACGAGGTGTAGGCCAGCGTGGAGAATTGGCGGAAAGCACTGGCGGCTGCCTTCTATGATGAGGCTATTGAAAAGTTGGTACAACGCTATGACAAAAGTCTAAGTCAGAACGGCGACTACGTAGAGAAGTAGCTGAAAGGTGTAGCTAATTGTTACAAGTAAAACATTTCTGATGTTCACTGTGGTTTCAATTTGGCAATCAATCGGAGCTTAGTTTCTGAACAGGCCTCGTAATTACATTGCGTCACTGTCGGTGGGAAAATGTTATGGAAAATTAGGATTTTCTTTATATGTATCAGAG
The DNA here is from genome assembly GCF_023898315.1 of Schistocerca nitens. Classification (NCBI taxonomy): domain Eukaryota; kingdom Metazoa; phylum Arthropoda; class Insecta; order Orthoptera; family Acrididae; genus Schistocerca; species Schistocerca nitens. Next base: position 438,687,666 of record NC_064617.1, on the reverse strand, counting down.
AGTAAACATTAATGGAGGCAATGTCTCTGAGGCTTATCTTGTTACATTAGAGCGCGCGTGTTCCACACTCCAGTATAGCCATGATATAAAACAGATGTATGTATCTCGTGCAAAAAGTGAAGTTGGTCTGTTTAGGGCGAAGTCATATTTTCCGAGAAACGGCGGCAGTGGCTATGTGGGCAGATGAATTGAGCTCTAAATAACATCAAATACCTGTCTCAAAACCGAATTATTCTCTTAATGAGTGGAGCAAATGGAGCATTGTTGCAGACGCCGACAACGTCTTCTCGTCAGCGTCGACAGCCTGTAAGTGCACATCAGATTAGAGATGAAACTTTATGTGGCATACCCAGTGAATTTCGTTGAGAACTTAACAATAATGTTATGTAACATGGTAAGTCCTCGATGTTGTCGTTGCTCTGTCATTGTTACATAGCATAGTATCCCGTGCCTTTCCTACTTTAACAGATCTGAGTATTATATCAAACTTTCCAATCTACTCGGTGGCTAATACTGGGGTTCCTGATGCGCGCGCTCTCCCGTTACAAGGCAACATTCAGAGCGAGTGCTATCATCAACACAGACATATTTCAAAAATTATGCCAGTTTAATAATAATACTAATAAAGTGAAACAATATTTTAAGAAGTTTTCATATTATGATTTGGTTTATGGAAGCTTCTGGTTGCTCGTAATTCGGATTTTCAGCTGCGTTGAATTTTGTTTATTATAAATTCCTGCGAGAACTTTTGTATTATTTGAAACATGAAAATTTAGTGAAGCGCGTTCACAAAGTTTTTTTTTTTCGTAGGCTGTACAGCCACAACCGGTTTGTCAATCAGGCAAAATCGCCGTGAGTAGTGAGACAATCATCCAAACGATGCACCGGGGTGGAGATATACGTGTCGGTAAAACACTGTGTCCTGTTGCATGAAGACGTCCGTAACTGCCTGCTGCACATCCTCGACTAACAGGAACAGGGCGGGTGCTAGGGTGTCTCCCAGTTGGCCTTCCGGATCGACCGGCGTCTTCTGCCGAATCGTGACCAGCACGGAACTTGGTGCACCATTCCACAATAGTGGTTTTGGACAGAGATGCTTCCCTATAAATATTCTTCATTCTCTACTGCATGTCTATCATTGTTAATCTTTCAGTGGCTAAGAAAAGGATAGCAGCACGGTGGTTCTGATTGGACGCCCTTGGTAATAACGTCACCGTAGTTTACGTTCCCGCATTTACAGTATGCATGTTGGAGACACGAATGCCACACTGATCCTTTTGACTACATGTTGTTTGACACCAAAACATAGCGGGGTAACACCTACAAGAAGTAACTAAAATGCAACAGTTTAACCAAGGTGAGTTCTATTTTTATTTCAGAAGACTGTCAGCATCACACCTTTGTGACAGATAACGATTCCCTTCGCAACTTCGAGTATGCACTGAGAAAACTTCACACATGTCTCCCAAGTTTTTAAAATAAATAAGAATTCCAGATCGAAAAATTCCAATGATCATCATCACAACAAATTGTGGTTTACGTATCCCTGTATGTTCCACTTTCAAGGAGAGTACAGCTGCCCTTTCGAGCCCTTATTTGGACGTTCAACATCCATTTTCCCTTGAAGTGCAATTTGTATTTTAATTTTGAATATGTCCATGTCATTTCTTCCGGTACTCTAATTTCTGAGTATGTCTTAGATAGTCAGTTCATTTCCAATTTCACCATCAAATTCTTTCCATCTATGAGTTTGTAAGCAGCTAATCGCTTTAGAAGTCTCATTTCTGTTGTTTCAGTATTACTTCGTTGTCTGGCGGTTAGAGTTTCATGCATTAGAGTTCCTATTGCTAACATGATACAGAGTTTTAGCACTGCCACTTTCCCAACTTGTATGAGGAGACAGTAATTTATAGTACCCACAATTTTGGCAGTCTGAATTCTCGATCACTATTTGTAATGCATTAAATATCACATCCGAGATATTTAAAAGTTCTTTTTTATTCTAGTGGTTTCTATCAATTACTACTACTCTTAAATGCTCCTTGGCACAGAAACGCATTGCATTAGTTTTATCTTCAAATTTTCATGTTATAACGATTTACTTCCTCGTGAAAAGACAAATTTATCTACCGAATCCGCTAAAATTATTTGATCATCTACAAACAGAAGTGATTTATAACATTATAATAAAGTTTATAATGGTGTACTGCTTTACTCTGCCACAGCTTTACGACGCCATCTTACCATATATTAAATAACCTGGGAGATAAAGGACACTCTTGTCTCAATCCCCGAGAGCAGTTTCACGCAAACAAACTTCAGTTGCACGTTAATTCTTTTGTGTACGTACGTATTTTGAATTACACTTAATAGATGCTCAAATACACCAATTTTTTCTAAAATTTCAGATAATTTAACTCCGCAAATTTATCAAAGGTTTTCTCGTAGCTGATAAAGGCTATGAATGTGATCTGAACCTATTAGCTGTGCTCTTGAATAATTTGGCATGCTGAATGTACACTGTCTAAGCAAGATCTTCCCACCTGAAACCAATTCTGCTATTCTGTAAGAAGCGTTTCTGAAAGCATATCTAACCCATTTGTTATTGGTTTCACATCAATATAATATCCAGAATTCACGGGCTGATACCTCGATAACTGTCAGACATATTGTGTTCGCCTTTTTTTAAATAATAGGATAATAACTGCAGTTTGCCTATTCTCCGATATAATACTGCATTTCCAAGAGTATTTACAAAATGTAATAGCTTTATGATCGATGTTTTCCAAGTATAAGTCAATAATTCCACACGAGATTGTCTTCCCTCGGGGATTTTAAGTTATTGGATTATTTCGCGCAGTCTTTAGTTCTTCCATTTACCTAAGACCAACACTATCGTCACTAGCCGCAGTTTTCACATTTCCCTCAACACCCGTCCATGAACTTCGAAATAATCCAGTCACTTATTTTCTGGAATGAGCCTACTTAGAGTAATGTCTTTTGTGTTTATTAAGTTATTTTCAGTGTCCTATATTCCAGTCACAATATTTTCCCACCCTTGTTGTCTTAATTTCCTTCTGTCTCTTCCGACTGTCTCTGTGTGCTCCTTATACTAGATGACATTTTCTTGACTGCATATATTTAAGGTAGGTTTGTTTTTTACATTTTATAATTCCCGCTAGTCCTTTGCGATTGGTTACTAGTCTTCTTATCCTTTTGCTTTCCCGTAACTGTACATCAGCAGCTACTTGTATTAGTCTCACTGCTGCTTCTACTAATTTCAAACTTTAAACTATGAGCGCGCACAATGGATACCCACGGCGAGTATGGAACGCTACATCAGAGGAAGCGAGGTGATTCCGCTTACAAAGGGGGCAGCTGTCCTCCCAGAGATTTACCGGTGTTGCAACTCGGTCTGCGGGATCCCATGTTTATCTAGCTTATTTCCGCCCAGAGATGGTATGCAACTTGAATACAGTTAGGGATGCGTGTGTTTCCATTTCCCTTAGCCGAATGTGACCTAGGACTCGTAAGCAACGTCTTGTCATCGGCTGTAGCTGTATTGTATAGCTGCTGTCCTTACAACACACAATAAGAACAGCAGAACAAGTGTGAGCCAGCTCACGAAAAAGTGTCTAACAGGGAAGATTTGTCAGTCAACCGAACCATGAGGCTATATTCTGCATTGCTTACATGCACACACTGTTCTGCTACGGAAGAGAGTTGGTAAGATAAACAAGTTCTCTCAGAGAGTCACCGATAGGTTTCCAGTCCAGTAACATTCATTATCGGAAAAGGACATAATAATTCATTTTTAACAAAGTTATCCATAAAGGCTGACCAGAAGATTACATAGCACCATCTTTGACTTCTAACTAAAACGAGCATAATGTCTGAATTGCAAGTCTGCTCACGTTCGTTGCAAATAGGGGTGTTTTAAAGCGAGTCCCGTACCACACAGATTAGGTATAAGTATCCTAAGGGTTGCCAAAATTCAACTCTCTACGATTCCTTACAGAGGGAGCTACGTAGAGCTAATTGCCTTTGTTGTGACAACCAAAGACGTCGAAGATATTCCATGCTACTTAACAACTCGTAGCCAGGTGCCATCACTCACTTGTATCTGAATGTTTTCTATCAAAATCTCATTGCATATATCTTACGTTCTTTATGGAGTTCGTGTAAGAGGATTATGTAAATTACGTACGTTTGTTTTCTTTGTTGTGTGAGAAGAAAATATTAATCGTTGGGCGGTATTGAGATTACGGAGTACTCAGATAGTAACCCCAAGTGAAGGGATATGACGTTGTATTGTACGACACTGTATTGTGATACAATGTAACTCTTTCAGGTGTAAGGCACATAACTTGACGTAAGAAGAACCACTATTGGGTAGTTCTAAATTGTTAAATGAAAATCACTACGATTTGATCAGTACTCTGTCACCATTACAGTATAAAGACGATGATGTGAATTCATAGGGTTTACGTGCGCACGTAAATACACTACGTTATTAAAAGTATCCGGACACCTGGCTGAAAATGACTTATAAGTTCGTGGTGCCCTCCATCATTAAAGCTGGATTCAATACATTGTTGCCTCACCCTCAGCCTTTATTACACCTTCCACCCTCGCAGGCATACGTTCAGTCAGTTGCTGGAAGATTTCTTGGGGAATGGCAGTCCATTCTTCACGGAGTGCTTCATTTAGGAGAGGTATAGATAACGGTCGGTGAGGTCTGCCACACAGTCGTCTTTCCAAAACATCACAAAGATGTTCTGTAGCATTCAGGTAGGGCTCTGTGCAAGCCAGTCCATTACAGGAATGTTATTGTCGTGTAACCACTCCGCCACAGGCTGTGCGTTATCAACAGGTGCTCTATCGCGTTGAAAGACGCAGTCGCCATCCCCGAATTGCTCTTCAACAGCAGGAAGCAAGAAGGTGCTTACAACATCAGTGAAGATCTGCGCTGTGATAGTACCACGCAAAACAACAAGGAGTGCAAGCCCCCTCCATGAAAAACACGACCACTCCGTAACACGACCGTCTCTGAATATTACTGTTGGCACTACACACGCTGGCAAATGACGTTCACCGGGCATTCACCATACCCACACCCTGCCGTCGGATCGCCTCATTGCGTACCGTGATTCGTCACTCCATACATCGTTTTTCCACTGTTCAATCATCCAGTTTTTACGCTCCTTACACCAAGAGAGGCGTCGTTTGTCATGTACTGGCGTGATGTGTGGCTTATGAGCAGCCACTCGCCCGTGAAATCCAATTTTTCTCACCTCCCACCTAATTGTCATAGTACTTGCAATGGATGCTGATGCAGTTTGGAATTCCTGAGTGATGGTGTGGATAGATGTCTGCCTATTACACATTACGACTCTTTTCAACTGTCGGCGGTCTCTGTCAGTCAGCAAACGAGGTCGGCATGTACTCTTTTGTGCTGTACGTGTCCCTTCACGTTTCAACTTCACCATCACATTGAAAACAGTGGACCTACGAATGTATAGGAGCGTGGAAATCTCGGATACCGACGTATGACACAAGTGACCACGTTCGAAGTCCGTGAGTTCCGCAGAGTGCCCCATTCTTTTCTCTCACTATGTCTTATGACTACTGGGGTCGCTGATATGGAGTGCCTGCCAGTAGGTGGCAGCACAATATGAAAAACGTATGTTTTTGGGGGTGTCCAGGTACTTTTGATCAGATAGTGCAATTAAAGAAGTAACGGTTTCTAGTTTTTGAATACACTTAATTCACGTGTTTGTAGAGGAATAGGAAATCACTACGTACTACACCGTGGGCTGTGTTTAAAGGTGTGGTACTAGAGGGTGGGGCGAATAAAAGTAGCCCGAGGAACAGAGTTCCAGGGTACAAAGAAACGCAGCAGAGGAAAGCAAATACAGTTTTAACCTGATTACAGCAGCCGTTGAAAGTGACCACCATTCATCTCTTAGCACTTTCGGTTCCCGGTCAGCAAGCAGCTGATGGCAGATCGAAGATGGACAGATGGTTGGGTGGTTGTTTTGGGGAAGGAGACCAGACAGCGAGGTCATCGGTCTCATCGGATTAGGGAAGCACGGGGAAGGAAGTCGGCCGTGCCCTTTGAAAGGAACCATCCCGGCATTTGCCTGGAGCGATTTAGGGAAATCACGGAAAACCTAAATCAGGATGGCCGGACGCGGGATTGAACCGTCGTCCTCCCGAATGCGAGTCCAAACAGATGGAATTGCTGCAATCTCATCCGAAATGCTCTGCTACAGTTCTTGAAGACTATAATGGTTATTGCGATACACCTTACAATTAAGGGCACCCCGCATTAAATGTCACACAGTGAGAGATCAGGTGACTTGGGTCGCAGCTAGAGTCGCGACCAGACTGACCTCCTCTAACAAAGTAGACCTTGAATATTGTGTAAATCTGCCTCGAGACTGGCCAGTTGTATGGGCAGTTGTTGCATCCTTTTGGAAGTAACTGTAGGTCTATTCCTCCTCCGTAAATGCTGTCGCAAATGGTATCCACTCGTCTGGCCAGTTTCATTTACCCTGTCCTGTACATTACGGTGCCTCATTTCATCCAAATAATTATGTTTGTATTTTATGGTTATTCGCGTTTTAGCCGCTCGAGTGCCTCATTTTGCACCTCGTTAACGTGGAATATAGCAAACATCGTCAAATGTCATTGCCCATTTTGCGCTTCTCTGTGCGTGAATTTTGAGAGGAATGGGAATGCATTTAGATTTTACCAAAAAGGTGGCAGGTCTTAAAATTCTGTAATAGAATACCGTCGCATAATGCTACAGTCAAAATTAAAAGTAATTCTGTTTTGTTTAAAATCATCTTAATTAACGTTTTCGGTGGGTTCCCCGATCAGTTCAGGTGAATGCTAATATTGGTCTCTAAACAGCATACATCCGATTTCATCCCCAATTCTTTATCGGCCAGTTGCAGTCTCTGAAATTACCTCATTTCGTGAGACATTAAATTTCCTACCGTTTTTCCCTAAGCAAGGGAAATTTCCTGAACCAATTAATGCATGCAATCATTTCGGTTACGTTACCATCAACGATCTGTTCGCACGTGGGTTGTCGAAACCGAAACCCAGATATTTACGATTGTCCTCGGAAATGAGTCATTCATTACAACTGCATCTGTATGCGTGGAACATGTTATCAATCATCAAGCGAATGGAATGTATTTCCCATTATAATACACCGTGAGTAACCATGTTGTCTTGAAATATCAAAAAATTCATTTACGGCGAAAATCATACGCGGTAATACACTGTAAAATACCGAGAATTGTTGTAACGATGGAAATTTATGTCATAAAACTAATTAAGTGAACGTTGAAATTATTTTATATCTTTCTATCTCGTTTTAATGATTCCACAGTATATGATAAAATATGATTTAAATTACTAGTCGCTATTATATAAGCATGAAACACAAGGTTTCCGGGTTAAAGAGATAATAACGTAAAAAATAATAAACTCCTCCCGCACAGGCCATGAAGGCCCAAAGGTACCGACTGGCCGCCGTGTCATCCTCAGCCCACAGACATCACTGGACTGGATGCGGATATGGAGGAGCATGTGGTCAGCACACCGATCTCCCGGCCGTATGTCAGTTTCCGAGACCGGAGCCGCTACTTCTCAATCAAGTAGCTCCTCAGTTTGCCTCACAAGGGCTGAATGCACCCCGCTTGCCAACAGCGCTCGGCAGACCGGACGGTCACCCATCCAAGTGCTAGCACAACCCGACAGCGCTTAACTTCGGTGATCTGACGGGAACCGGTGTTACCACTGCGGCAAGGCTTGTGGCAAAAAATAACAACTTGAGCAGTAATTGATATATATATATATATATATATATATATATATATATATATATATATATATATATATTGCCAGTATGTTTCTACAAGCATGGTAACTCAAAATGTGATTTTTATACGCACCTAATAATCCTCGATACGCCCACCATTAGCAGCGCGACCTACATCTAACCAGCATTGCACTTCTCTTCAACTGTTTTACAGCAATGCAGGCGTAACGGTTGTGTCTGCTGCAACAGTGCAGTGGTGCAGATCTGGCACATTACTTAAAGGTGTCTGTTGCTCTTAATTCTCGGTAAATCCCCACAATCAAATTAAGTGGCGAAATGGCCGGGCTTCTAGGAGACCAAGTAATCGATGGACAGCCTCTCACAATCCAGCGATCTGAGAACTCATGAGTCAAAAAATGCCTCACTACGTTCACAAAACGGGATTGTATTAGATCCAGTTTTCGTTCCATAGGCAAGAAAAATGAGATGGCTCTCTTGGGTGTGAAACATGTAAGAAAGTTGATGAGTCATCTTGAAAAAACAAGTCACGAGGAAGGTGTGGCACAGGGTACTGTCCCAACATGTCCACGTCCGTTGTTGCATTAACTAGGCTATTTGTCCCACACCACACATTCACTTTCGGGGCGTCACCTCCTCACTCTATTATTACATGGGGGAGGGGCTTCAATTCCCCATATTATGCAATTGTGCGTGTTTGCCGTGTGGAATGTAGCGTCGTCCAAGAAACAGACGAACTCGGAAAATGTCTCGTTTTCATCCATTTTTACCAGAACTGTCTCCGCGAATGCCTTCCGTCAGGGCTCGTTCTCAGGCTTAATTTTGTGACTGAACTGCAGTTTGTACGCCCTTAGGTGTAGCCTTGTATGGACATCGCGTAGCTGCTTACTTGCCCACCGGAATGATTTACGAGGGCTCCGCTGGAAAGACGAACGGATTAAATCAACAGTAACCTTGGAATTGCGTGCATGTCTTGGTGGCCCGATATCGAGAGAAACTCCAAATTTCCGGAAGGCCCTTGTCCCATCTTTTGTTCGTTATGTAAGTGGAAACACCGTCAGTTGGTTGCAGTCAACATTCATGCCTGAAAGGATCTTTTGCCAGCGTAACAGACTTCAGCTTCGAGAAAGAAAGCACATTGAACACTTTCTGCTGTGGAGGCCCACGGCTACTGACAAACGTTTACGTGAACAAAGCAGTTATGCGCATTTACGTGAGCAAAGCAGTTACGGGCATGTGTACGTGGTACAAACCGCTGCAAGGAAACCCCGAAAACATTTTAGTTACCATACTTGTAGAAGAAAACGGCAAATAAATATCTCAATTACTTTTCAAGCCGTTACATGTTATATTATACGTTTAACCGGGACATCCTGTATCTTTGCCGTACGTCAAACTCAACATTGTGATGTGTCAAACTCAAAGTGGTGGCGCACAGGTGGAGGTATAATATTTCTATACACATCCTAATTTAAATTTCCTTTGGTTTCCAGACATCATTTGAGGCGACTTCTGCGGTGGTTCCTCGATGTCTGAACTGCCAATAACCCTAACCTCTCATCAAACTTTGCTTTCCTCGAAGGAATATTATTAGAGGTACATGTCTCTAGCAAGCACAACGATTGGAAGTAAGTGAACTGTCCTCTGCTGCGAGGGACTAAAAGACGTTACTCACTTCCTGAAGAATTATCGAGTTTTCCCAGAGAACAATCACTCATTTTTGGCATATCCACCTGTATCATCGAAACTGCATTGAGGTCTGAAATATAAGAAGTCATTAGTAAAGACGATAATTTATTTGTAGCTGTGAAACAACTACAGTGAACTGTCTGATAGAAACGAAAGAAAGAGAGCATATCGTGCACGTGACACCAAGTCCCAGCCGTGTGAGGAACGTGGCTTCTACTCCACAGTCCAGACAAGAGCCTCCCCACCTGCTGCCCAGAATTCTTCTCAGTATATGTTAGGCCAATATTAAGAGACAGAATCAGTAGTTTCAGAATTAAAGCTCTTCATGCAATCTTTCCACTCGTACGCTCCTAAGACAAAAAGAGGACTCACCACAAAGAAATTTTGAGAATGGAACGGACGGAAAATGTGATGTTCACGTACAGACAAACAAATGACTACAGTACGAGAAAAATTATACGATTTATTCAAATGAAAGAGCTTTACATACTGAGCACGACAATAACATCTGCCCCACATAGAAGCTGTTATACTTCTTGGCACTGATTGACAGAGTTGTTGAATGTGCATTGGAGGGATATCGTGCCGAATTCTAACTGGCGCGTTGGACAGTCAAAATCCCGACCTGGCTGGAGGTCCCTGCTCATAATGATTGAAACGTGCTCGATTGGAGAGAGATACGGTGACGTTGCTGGTCATGGTACCGTTTGGCAACCACGAAGACAAGCAGTAGAAGTTCTCGCCGTGTGGGGGCGGGCATGACCTTGCTGAAATATAAACCCGATGTTACGGCATCAAGTCAAGCGCCGGCACGCCAGTCGGGAGCGACAGAGCCTTAGAGGTCTGTGAAGAAGACGTCAGCCAATAGCACGCTGGCTGACTCCTCTCCAGGACGACAACGCGAAAGTAGCGGCCTCTATTTGGAAAGAACATAAGCGCCGCGCCCGACTGGCCGCGGCCCAGCTCTGCGAGAAGGTTCAAGAACAGAAACTTGAATTGAAGTGTCGAAGCTCATTATTTGCTTGTATGTTCTATGTAGCTCAAACTTGAAATTGTTACAGTGAAGAACATTGATTATTTTGTCTGTCGCCCTGTGCTTGCGACACATCTTTTTAACACAAAGTTAAGTATTACCTTTTTTTTTGTAATAAAACTCATTAATACCAATTGTTTGAATGTTGTCTAGTGATCCGAGAAAGCTGGTTTCCCAGTCACCCCACATTTAAGGACAAGGCTGGATTCAACACTCAGGATGACGTACCACGAAGGGCAACGAAATGGGACGTAGAATATTGCCACCGCTGATTAAAACTAATGAGGTACTGCTATGAAAAGACATATCATTTATGACCATCACTCCTGGTTGTTGGACTGTATGGGGGGCGACAATTAGGATGATATCGCACCGTTGTCCATGGCATCTCCAGATACGTCTTCGGCCTGGTACGTCGTTAACTGAAGTAGAAAGGTCTTCAGTGATGAGTCCCGCTTCGAAATGAGCCCTGATGACCAACGGAGACCCGTCTGGAGGCGCTCCGGCAAGCGGTGGGGTACAAAGCTGGTTCTTGCCCGGCATACGGGCCGACAGCCAGGAGTGATGGTGTAGGGTACCTTTCTGTTTTGGTTGTCATTCGCAGTGCTTTCACAGGACGGCAGTACGTCTACTTTGTTCTAGGCCCCTTGTTGTTGCCATTCATGGGAAGCCACCCTGGGCTTATATTTCAGCAAGATAACGCTCACCCGCAAACGATGATTGCTCGTACCGTATGTCTTCGTGCTTGTCAAACCCTGTCTTGGCCAACAAGGCCACCGGGTCACCTACCCAGTTGAGAACATTTGGGGCATAATAGGCAGTCCAACCAGTTCGTGATTTTGACGAATCACCACGCCAGTGGACAGAATTAGGCACGATAACCCTAACGAGCGCAACAAAGAATTCTGAAAAGAAATGCCAAGCCGAATTACTGACTTCCCAGTTTGTGAAGTGCTTTCTCCTGAATAAATCACACAAATTTTCTCAATTTATAATCATTTGTTGGACCTCATTCGGCACTTTGCAGGAAAATCCTGCTTCCTTTACAAACAGGACGAAATTCTTTCGAACTTATACTGCAAAATACTTCACGAATGCGAATGTTCCCACCTACGTAGATGGTGAGATTTTAATTTTGTTAGAAGGTATTAATTCAAAAATTAATTATACATTGTTCTAAAATCTTCCAAATTTTCCAATAATAGAATACCTTTTCACTGAATCACAATAACAATACGGTACTAATCATGGTTATTACCAAAGCGACCCATAATTTTTAACTCATTATACCGGAATGGCAGTCCTTTTATTCTGCGCTTGAAAACGCACGGCATACATATGGAAACGACAGAAAATAGTGTGAACTGTAACGATAGTTTCAATATTACTAAATATTAGTTACCTGTGAATTATTTGTGTTCACTGCTCGACAAAAAAGTGACGCAACCAGACCACATGGTCGGATTTCAATGTGACTCAGGTACACCTGCACAGTATTTATGGGTATCTAAATGATCAGAGACCAAATTCTTTGCGACTGGTAGAACAGCCAGCAAAGTCACTATCGTAGTTCGAGTTTCGTGTTGTTACCAGGGTGTGTAGGGGCCGTGTGTAGCACCAGCTCGGACGTAAACTACATTCCAGTGCCAGTATCCAGAATGTTAAGGATCATTCATAACAGCTGTGGGCCAGTTGCCTCAGAAGAGGATACAACACCTTCGTTACATCCTTCCCAGCGACATCAGTGCATGCACCCAGGCCTGAAGGTGTGCAACATCATACTGGCAAGTGAGGTCATACTAAAACACGATTTTGTAATTACTGAAATAACGTCACTTACCATACCTTTTGTATTTGTATGGAGTGTAGCCATGTATGGAAGAGAAACGTGGACGATAAATAGTTTAGACAAAAAGAGAATAGAAGCTTTCAATGGGCAGATCACATAACTTATGATGAGGTATTGAATAGAATTGGGGAGAAGAGAAATTTGTGGCACAAAGTGACTAGAAGAAGGGATTGGTTGGTAGGACATATTCTGAGGCGTCAAGGGATCACCAATTTAGTATTGGAGGGCAGCGCGGAGGGTAAAAATAGCAGAGGGAGACCAAGAGATGAATACACTAAACAGATTCTGAAGGATGTAGGTTGCAGTAGGTACTGGGAGATGATGAAGCTTGCACAGGATAGAGCAGCTACCTACTTCCAGAGAACATGACTGGCGTAGTGGTAGGCTTCTATTGGACCAAACTGCTGAGGTTATCGGTCCCTAGACTTGCATAACACTTAATCTAACTTACGCTAGTGACAACACAAACACCCATGCCCGATGGACACGAACATCCGACGGGGGTAGCCACACATCCTGTCTGATCACCTGCATACATTCACGTCCATTTTGCGTTCCGACGGTCTTGGGCAATTACAGCAGGACACTGCGGCACACCACAAGTCCAGAATTGCTATAGCGTGGCTCCAGGAACACTATTTTGCATTTAAACACTTCCACAGGCCTCCAGACTCCAAAGAAATGAACATTGTTGAGCATATCTGACATGTCTTGCAACGTGCTGTTCAGAAGATATCTCCACTCTCTCGTACTCTTGCCGATTTATGGACAGCCCTGTACGAGTCGTTTGTCAGTTCCCTCCAGCACTACTTCAGACATTATTAGAGTCCGTGCCACGTCGTGTTGCGGCCCTTCTGCCTGCTCGCGGGGGCCCTACACGATATGAGGCAGGTGAACCAGTCTTATTGGCTCTTCGGTGTACATATGAATACGATCGTAACTCGTTTTCCGCTAGTGCTTGTCTGTACATGTAAGCCAATATTTCTACGCAATTTGTTTTCTGCCGATGCAGCTGTGATTCTAATATGCTGATACTGCTATTAGATGCAACACTTAGAACAGCTGCTACTCCTGTCACGTGTACGTATCGTAGCAGACGACACAATGTTGAGTATTGGTGAGATTATAATCACTACCGATGTATGTAAAAGTCTGTAAACATCTTTTTTTCTAACAGTAGTCAGTGATTAGCTGTTCAGTCTCCTCTGTGGGGTATTAATCTGTTCATGGGGTTAAATCCGTTTAGAGGTTCAACATGAATGTGTACACTCCCCAGGACAGTTTCATAGATTGTAGATGTGATTTATACTACGATGCGATAACAGGTAACTGGGTACGAATTTAAATAATGTGTGTATTTATGGTGTGTGATTTTCTTAATGAGTCACATCACTGTGTTGTAATATAGTGTACTTTTACTTTCAGTCTGTTGTTCTTCCCCCCATTCTCCAGACTAGAGAGGTTTTGAATGAACAGATAAACTGTATGAAGAGACTATGAAAGCGTAATAGTGAAATCTAAATTACGAATAAAAATGTTAGAATGTTCAAATGCGTGTGAATCCCTAAGGGACCAAACTGCTGAGGTCATCGGTCCCTAGACTTACACACTACTTAAACTAACTTATGCTAATAACAAACACACACCCATGCCCGAGGGAGGATTCGAACCTCCGGCGGGAGGGCCCGTGCAATCCGCGACATGGCTCCTGAAAACACGCGGCCGCTCCGCGCGGCAATGAATTAATAGCTCAGTAATCGCCATGAGATAGTACGATATCTTGAAAATAAATATCTTAAAGATAAAGACTTCTATTAAAGGGATCTGTGTATTTTATGAATATTACGTAATAAGTTGCAACAGGAGGAAGTGACCCCACATGAGATGGGATATCTGGAAAACAATGATTACTTAAACTTGAAGCCATGCAGTTACGTGCATGAGGCTACTACACCACTAACACTGCTGGGCAGAACCTCACTCTTGGTGGCCATTTGTGCCCTAGGTGCTCCGGGAGACTGGTGAGTACAGCTGAAGATAGGTAAAATTTCTATACAAGTGCTGTATCACATCTAGAATTAAATATGCAGACAGGCCGCTGCTATTTATTAACATGTTTTATTTTTTTTCTGATGTTTCTATCATCGGATGTTAGTAAGTTTATTTAAATTATATTTTGTTGAATGTTTACTTTGCCTCATGGGAAGAATGCGTCATGACATCTTCGCCAATTGGTAATACATGATTAGGAAAAGAAATTCACTGCTCTGGTGTGCACGTGAACTGCAGAAAATCTTGTTTCTACATTTTGTATGTAGTAAATCCCAAACATATAATTTTTAATTAATTTTCCTTATATTCCTGTGCTACTAGTTGACCTGCAACAGTCTTAATTAAACTGTAGTGTAATAAGTTGTTGGACTGAGTGGAAATACAATGTAATTGATAAGATAATATGTGACATCGTACTGTGAAAGCCAATACGTAGCCAAGCACCAAAATTAAAGTAACCCACAATCTAGAATAGAGATTTCAGAGTTCTGGAATGCCCACGGAGACACACAGGCTGTCCTGAGCATCCTTCATCCTTCATCCTGTTCAAGACGTCTTAGCTAGAATGAAGTATTTTATCACCTGAAGAATTCTATGTTCACTTAATCAGTTCATTATAATTAATGTTTAATTAAATTCCCAGTGATATGAAATGTTTAATCAATGTTCGTTCAGAGTGTAATGAAACCGGTGAAATTAGATTAATCACGCTGTGAAACAGTCTTCTTGAAATTAGCTAAAGCTGATTTTCTGAACGTCCGTGTTTTTATCATGCACTGTCAGTCCCATCCGTTGCACTGCCGAAACATTTAATCCCACACGAGCAGCAATTTCCCGGATGGGTGCATCACATTCTGTCATACCAATAATGGGCCCTGTTATAAGCTCATTGATTTGACGGTGCGGCTCGCGCATAAGCCTGTGAGGCATCCTGCGCATCTGCTCAAGTCGCACCTATCCGTTACCTCTGGTTTAGAGAGACGACGAGAGCCACAGGCATATTTTACCGGTAGGTTGTGTTGGGCCCCGATATCGATGTTGAACCTGAACCAGCACGCCGACATTGATGAAATGCTAATTTACATGTCCTGTGAATATGAACGTCCTATCTCTAGTCGTTCACATGAGTATCCAATATGCACAAGAACCAGGAGAGAAAAGTCAGACTGGATGACCAAGAACGCAGTACTCGGATTAAAATATTGGAAATAAAATTATGGTTCAAAAGTGGATTAATATTCAAAGTGAAAGGATGTCAGAAGATTTACCGATGATACTACTATCCTCAGTGAAAGCGAAAAGGAATTACAGAATCTATTAAATGAATGAGTGGAGAATATGGAGAATATGAACGGAGAGTATGGAGGAAATATGAACGTAATGGGAAATAGCAGAACTCAGAACAGCAAAAGCTTTAAATCATATCTGGTAGTCATGAAGTACATGTAGTTAACGAATAACACTACCTAGGCAGCATAATAAACCGTGATAGACGAAATTAGGACGACACAAAAAGCAGATTAGCACTGGCAGAAAGGGCATTCCCTTTGATGCTAGTATCAAACATAGTTCTTAATATGAAGAAGAAATTTCTGAGCATTCAACTGTGGAAAAACCAGAATAGAAGAGGATCGAAGCATTTGATACGTGGTGCTACAGAAGAATGTCGAAAATTAGGTGGCCTGATAAGGTAAGGAATGAGAAGGTTCTCCGCAGAATTGGCGAGGTAAGAAATATATGGAAAACACTTACAAGAAGAAGGGACAGAATGATAGGACATGTGTTAAGACATCCTTGTATAACTTCCCTGGAACTAGAGGGTGCTGTACAGCGTTAAAACTATAGAGGAAGACAGAGTTTGGAATACATCGAGCAGATGATTGTGGGTGTAAGTTGCTAGTGCTACTCTGAAACGAAAAGATTGGCAGGGAAGATGAATTCGTGGAGGGCTACATCAAATCAGTCAGGAGACTGACGACTCAAAAAAATTGACGATTACTTGATGGCTCAAGATTTATCCTTACTCGATCTATCTATGCGATTTTTATTCTTCTCTAAGAACATACTTCAAAAACTTCTATTCTCTTCTTGTATGAACTACTTTAAGTCCCCATTGACTACACTACGTAAAAATTTCTTCAAAACCCTATAACAGTTAAATTTATGTTAGACGATCAAAAATTTCTTTTCTTCACGAACGGTTTTACTTCTACAGCCGGCCTGTATTTTATAGCCTGTCTATTTTGGACCATCGTGAGCTTTTTGCTGCTCAAATAGCAAAATTTGTTTTGATGCCTCGTTTTCTAATCTAATTCTATCATCTTCACCTGATAGAATTGGATTACATACCTTCACTCTTGTTTTCGTTTCTTTCCTTGAATATTAGTTCCCTTTCCAAATTCATTCGTGGCTTCCTTCACACCTTGTTCACTATATAGATCGAAAAATATCACGTCCCTCTCAAATACTACAGCTGTTTCACGCCGTTGAACTAATATAACTAAAGTCTTGTTTCTGAACAAATTGTAGATAGCTTTCCTCTTCCTATATTTTAGCCCTGTTGCCTTCAGAATTTCGAAGAAAGTATTCCAGTTAACGTTGTTAACAGCTCTCTTTGTGTCTATAAATGCTATAATCCTAAATTTAACTTTCTTTAGTCTATCTTCTATGGTAAATTGGTAGTTCTATCGGTTCGTATATGCTGGAAAATTATGCCACTTCACGTCAAGTAGGCTAGACCGGTATTTACTTACAAGTTTGCAATCTTTGGTGACTCTCCAGTAAGCGAGTTTGTAACAATAGCTTCCGAGTCACAAAAGAGGCGACGGTGCTCGGATTGTGGTAATCATTTCTCTCTGCAATTGTCATCGTTAAGTCACACATACTATGCCAACGGCCGCGGTGTAATGTTAACGCCGGTTACAGTCACACCACCGCTATCAAACTTCCAGCACTGGGATGGGTGTGCTGGGCTCTGCCGAGCGCTGTTGGCAAGAGGGGTGCACTAAGCCCTTGTGAGGCCAAATGAGAAGCTACTTGACTGAGAATGGCCGGAAGAGCGGTGTGCTGACTATATGTCACTATTTCTGAACCTGTGACCCCTGTCGGTTGAGGATGACACGGCGGTCGGTCGGTGCCGTTTGACCTTCCGAGATATATTTGAACGAAGTTAGTTACACATATTACGAATGTGGATCAGTTTTGGAGTTCTGGTCAAATTTACAGATGATTGTAATTTTCTCTGAGTATTTTATTGCAAAGTCTATGAAGAGAAAAATTTACGCACAATCAATAACCGATTTCGAAAAGGAGCTTATCCAATCCTTATTTTTTAATTTAGCTACACACCATATTGATTTTGTGGAACATACGTAGGTTTCTAGGAGCTTTCTGTAGAAATAGTAGTCGTGCGCAATTGGCAGCCCTGCGATACGGCAAGCTGTCGTGTTGCGTGCTAATTAGCTGCAGCCGGCTGAGTGGCGACACACTGGTGCCCGTAGCTGCACTATCTGCAGCCAACAGCGCTGTGCCGTAAGCGCCACGGCCGTTAAGGGTTAATTAGCGAGAGAACGAGCAGCGTTACAGAAGAGGAGTTTTCAGTTGGGGATGTTCGTTTATAGCTCTCTTTTGAAAATGAATGCAGACGCTAGTGGTACCAGAAAGACTTATTTGTGCCTCCTCGACATTTTGAACTCAAGGAATGTAATTTCTGCTCAAACAATTCTCAATGTATTTCTGTATATCTTCTGAAGCAATGACTGCATGAAAGCAGATTTTTTGTCACGGGCCTCCTGATTTGTTCAGAATGTCTCGTCACCACTTTCTTTCTTGAACCAATCTCTTACTCTCACATCAACACTACCTCTAACCCCACTCAATTTTTCATAGTATTCCGATCTACTTCTTGCACTGTACACATATAATTCTGGAACACTGTAAGCTGCTGCTGGAACTATTCTTCAATTAGCGATCGGTTTCGGTCAAAGACCATTTGCAACAAGACTGGGTTAACACCAAGAGCAACATTGGAATAAAATGACGTCCAAACAAGAGTACAATGTGAAAAAGTCCACTGAGGGAGTAAAATTGCTCATATGAAGTAGATGGTAACAAAATCGACCAGCAGACGTTCGAGTAGGAAAAATCTTGGTGACTTTAGTTCCACAGGTGTAATGAACTGGAGAGCACACAGCTGAAACCTTTCGCAATATCCTGATGAAAAGTGACATCAACTGATCAGTTGGCTAACGTCGTGTAGAGCGACAGCTACAAGTAATTTAATCACTGAGTTTCTACATTTGTGCTAGCTGCGGCGTCGTAAGGAGCTCAGAGCAGTGACTGAATAGGCAATAACATGGCAAAATACAACACTATCAGACGAGAAATCTTCTTCAGAAAATCATAAATGCCAGAATTATCATCGAACCAGAGTTTTCGATATAAGAAGACCTAGATGTTTATACGCTTAATCATAAAGAGGAGCCGGCCGCGGTGGTCTCGCGGTTCTAGGCGCGCAGTCCGGAACCGTGCGATTGCTACGGTCGCAGTTTCGAATCCTGCCTCGGGCATGGATGTGTGTGATGTCCTTAGGTTAGTTAGGTTTAAGTAGTTCTAAGTTCTAGGGGACTTATGACCACAGCAGTTGAGTCCCATAGTGCTCAGAGCCATTTGAACCATTTTGCCATAAAGAGGAACCACCACATATATATTTTTTCACTTCTTCTCGATTTAAAAATGGTATCAGTAAGAAAAGATTCACTTGAAGAACCATAAGCAATTTTCTAACACTGAAAAATGTCTGCTTTAACTTTTGTTCGATGTCGTTGTTGATGTTTTTGTTGTTGTGATCTTCAGTCCCAAGATTGATTTGACACAGCTCTCCAAGCTACTACATCCTGTGCAAGCCTACGAATATCTACTTCAATCTACATTCATTTGAACCTGCTTACTACACTCGTCTCTTGGTCTGCCTCTACAATTTTTACCCACCACACTCTCCTCCAGTACCTAACTGACGATTACTTGATACTTCAGAATTCGTCCTATTAGTCGATTCCCTCTTTTAGTCAGGCCTTATCTCTTCAATTGTTTTCAGTATTGCTTCATTAGCTACGCAATATATGCATCTGATCTTCTCGATACTTCTATGTCAATACATTTCAAAAGCTTCTATTCTCTTCTTGTCTGAACTGCTTGTTTCACTTCCATACAAGGTTACACTCGAGGCAAATGACTTCAGAAAAGACTTTCTATGCGATGTGACAAAATTTCTCTTCTTCAGAAATGTTTTTTTTTTTGTCATTGCCAGTGTATATTTGATATCCTCTCTATTTCGGACATCATCAGTTGCTTTACTGCCAAATAGCAAAAGTCATATTCAAATTTCCTAATCTAATTTCCTCAGCATAGTCTGATTTAACTCATGTACAATGCATCACACTTGTTTCGCATCTGTTAATGTTCATATTATATCTTGCTTTCAAGACAGTCCGTTCTGATCAACTGCACTTCCAAGTCCTTTGCTGTCTCTGGCGGGAGTACAATGCAACCGGAAACTGGAAGGGATTTTTTTTCTTCTCCATGAATACTGAGTCAGTTTCCAAATTTCTCCTTGCTTGCTTCACGGCTTTGTCAATAAACAAACGTTCAGTATTGGTTGCAGCCTGTCTCAGTTCGATCTCAACCATTCCTTTCTTTTTATGTCCCTCTAATCTTATACATGACATCTGATGACTGTACAATTGTTCGATACTCATCATATATTGCCACTGTAAATTACAAAACGCTAGATAACGTATTGGCTGGGTAAGACTGTTGTTGCCAGTAGGCGGGAACATAAACCAAGGAACAGAGAATGAAAAACAGCTTCCCTGCAAGTAACAGCAAGTAGTAGCAAAGGACCAACACAGCTATAGCAGGGCGTGGCCGCCTACGGCTAACAGCTCGACAAACAACAGGGACGCTAGGGTGGGGGAAGGGGAAGGGTTTGGGGAGAGGGAAGGAAGGAGAGGGAGGTGTTCAGAAGCTCGGCAACAGCGCACGCCTTCCCCCTACACTCCAGACGACGTGCTGGCTACTCACAGCACCTGGAAGAAATCATTATCATAGTACCATGGCCGTGACGAAAGTAAGCCGCCGAAGGTAATGAACAATAATAAGTAAATATCAGTGTAATTCACGTTCCAACTGTATTGTACACGGGAAATTGAGCTACGCCTTAGAGAAGCATTACCAGATCATTATCCATGGAAAAGGAGGAGTTTAAGGTAATTCTGTATGAGAAATAAGAACTTTGAGTATTACTGCAGATCACTAGCAATGTCGTTACACATGAGATTCGCGGCCACCAGCACTGAGAAGTCACTAGTTGCTTGCTGTTCCAGTCCTCGTGGAGCTGGCGGACGAGTGGTAACCAAGATACGATTGTGCAGAGTATCTCCTCAGATAAGCCATCAGCTCAAAGAATGCAGTGCATTGTGTTGGAGTGTGACTGCTCGATAGACATGAAAATAGTGTCAACTATGCTCAGGCGAAACTTAATATACTTGGACGATTTACCATACAGTTTCAGCAACACTCTTAGGTTGTTCACTTCTGCTGTTATTGTGTACATGATACTGCCATACGTGCATGACGATGTGGAAATGCATATCTAATTGAACAACAGTATTTTCATTTGATGTAGAATACCTTAAAATGAAGTGATAAATTCTTGAAGAAGTGATATCCTGATACTGTCGTGTTTAAAAGGTTAGTTGTCAAAGTAAGAATATTTAGGAGAAAAATCAAACCCAAGCATAGTCAGACGGGAACACGAACGGAAGACCTAAAGCGGTTAGGAGCAGAATTGCCGTTTCAGGATCTATAGGCCCCTATGGTGAACCAGAGGAAAATAGCCGACAAAAATACCACTTATCCAGTTCGTAACGCAGCATTTAACGTTCATTAACTGCGTAAAACTTTATCGCCATTTATGATGTACTAAATTGGTGAGATAAAGAAATGAAAACAATATTAAGGTATTCAACACGATTTATTAACATCGCTTTTAATCAACTGTGTTTGTTTTTTTTAAAAAAAAGAAAATGTAATGGTAAAGTCATTATTTCAAGTTCATAAATAACTTATTGTGAAAGTGAACAAAAGTCTTTGATATTGAAAACTAAGATTACAAAAGAAATGTTTCAAGCAAGAAAATTCTACCTACACCGCATTCAAATACAATATTGTCTCAAACAATTAGCCTTATAATTGAAGTTTTCAATAATCTTTTTGAGTACTTGGTTTGCGCCCTCTCTTGGTACTAAAGAACCTACTAACAACGGACCCATAACTTTCAGTATCAGTACTGAATGATGCCGAAACGTTGAGCATCTAAACCCCGTTCATGACCACCATCAACTTTGAAAAATCACCGTTTTCGACAGCTGTTTGTGATCATAAGTGACACGCACATACTTAGAGCAACCTCGATGTTAGGAAAACAACCGTATACATTTCTATGAGCCGGGGTTTTGATGAAATAAGGTACGGAGCATATCAGCTTTCGCGGAATCGAAGTGGTTTCAAACTGACAAAATACCGTTAATAGTTCTTTTAAGCCTCTGTTAGAAAAACTGTAAAGACGACACCACTGGAAATATTGGAACTCAACAAACATTTGGCGCACATTGACAACTTAGTGGAAGATGACCACACTCTATTTTGTTTCTCCTTTCTCCATTTTGTTAAGGTAAACATGCATTGTAAAAATGTTAGATTACAATTGTAATTATCAATTCGTTATTAACTGCATCTCCAAACAAAAAGTTTGTGTCCTTTTTTAGTTAATGTAGCACAGTGATTTCTGTTCTACATGGGTACAGATATCTGATCTCAGGCGTGGGACTTTAGTGTTCTTGCTGATTCTTGTCACTTGCATGGTCCGTTGTAATTATGCAAAAATATTCCATCACTTGCACGTGTTAAAGTGTTCTATGCTTATTTCTGGCTTTAAACATTATATCAACATGCGATGTAATAGAATGATGAAAGGAGCTGAATCAAATAGCATTTTCAGTTTGCGTTCTCGTGACACTGCGTGGTAACCATTTTGTAATAAGGCAAGAAATGAACTTCGGACATCTTTGGCAGTTTCGTTCAGGCACCTGGAGTTAGAACTCCAGATAGTACAGACATTAGAGATTACTATTTTATTGCGGAAGAGAAGTTCAGCATGTCAGTATTTTTCGACCATATTTTTCATCTTTATTGACAGTGTCTGTGTAAGTACACTTAATTTTGTCTGTGTCTGTGAACTTCAGTTGTCACCTGACGATGGCCAAAAGCATAAAAAAGGAGAGCGAATGCACGAGTTACGAAATACTGTACAACCGAGGACTCTCAGAATTGTGTCTTCATTAGCTACTGTCGGGCATGAGGTTTATTATATACGAATACAATGACTGATGGGTTAGCAGTTTTATTTCCAAGACTGCTGTGAATTTTAATATTTGTTTTCTATACATAAAACATCCAACAATTACATTGAAAAACACACACACACACACACACACACACACGAACAAACAAACAAACACTGTAATGCATATGTGCGTTCCCTTCACGTGTTTAAGCCAAGTATATTTATGCGATCGGGAATGCTCAGTAGCAGCCAGGCTACATGTACATTTAACAATTGAGTGGCAGCAAGGAGCATTAGTGATGAAATCATAGGAGGCAATGTTGTGCAACCTTAGTAGGGACAGGATCCGACTATTCGGGAGTAGGATATTACCATCTGAGACAATGTTTCGAGACAAACATCCGTCACAATGTCCGCAAACGTGACGTCAGATTCGCCTAGCAACAGTGATCTGAACGCCCACTGACTGAAGGTTTGGACATACATGCATATATGTAGGAAACGAGAGAAGTGTCCTTATTGGCTAAGAGAGAAAGATGGGGTGGTCTCTCTTGTCCTTCTGGAGGACAGGGCGAGTCAGTCGCAAGGAGCCACTCAAAACGCGCGGTCGAGTAATCAGGGCGGCTATAAAAGAACGGTCGCGAGTGCATATTTCAGATTTTAAACAAGCTAGAAAGTGAGGTTATTAGTTATCAGAACGACACGTGTCGTGGGCAGTGTCTATCATTATGGAAAGTCAGAAAACTGTGTTAATGTGTGTAAGGGGTCGAATACAACTGCGTAGTCCAGAGCCGCCATATTGCAAATGCTGATTCTGTGACGTGTGTGACAAAGCAATTTCTGTATTAAAACAAGTGCAGTACAAACGTTGTCGACAATTAACTACTGGCATCCATAAACACGCCATTTCAGCAGGATCACCACGTACATGAAACCTGGCGACTGAGCGCTACTTCTGTGCTACGAGGGACTTACGAAGCAGCAAGACACCAGGTTAGTGATACCGCCCAGAGAAGCACTTCCTACTCGCTACAATGCCAATAAGGGTGTTGTAACACTTTCGACATATTTTCTGTGAAAGCAGAATTACAACAGACCAGGTGAGTAATTATTGCAATACTTTACAGTAGTCTTCGAAAAAATTACGGAAATGCATTATAAGCTACACACCTTGCTATTAATCCGCAGCCCGTGGTCGCGCGGTAGTGTTCTCGCTTCCCGCGCCCGGGTTCCCGGGTTCGATTCCCGGCGGGGTCAGGGATTTTCTCTGCCTCGTGATGACTGGGTGTTGTGTGATGTCCTTAGGTTAGTTAGGTTTAAGTAGTTCTAAGTTCTAGGTGACTGATGACCATAGATGTTAAGTCCCACAGTGCTCAGAACCATTTGAACCTTGCTATTATCCCATAAACACAAGTTGCCATGACACAAATAACACACAAATTTTGCACTTTTTGGTCATAGGGACCCTGTTTTCACGTGGTGGACGTAGAATTAAAAAAACAATACAGCCATTTGTTTGCACTGGTCGACCTTAGAATGATTTTCAGACGTCACTCTTCCCGTAATGGAGCCCATTTACAATTCTGTACAGTGGGTCACTGAATTTCTTCTTGCACCCTCTGTAGCCTCACTAAATACTGTTTCTCTAGAGACATTCTTGTCCTGACAATCGGTCATTTTACGCTGTCGGTGCAACTCTGCAGCAGGATCGAGCAGTCAACTTCCCCACTAAATCACGACTCGCCTTACACCCAGCCCGAAACCGGTCGTCGAGTAGGAGGCGAAAGCAGTGCCACCCTCCTCAGGTTCGTCATCACTCGCAGAACTGCAGTGGAAAGGAAGGAATCCAGTACACCACAGACATAACAGCGGCTCCTTGATTTACAAGGTATTTAAATACCAACATTTGACTCGTACTCGCTCAGTTTCTGATATCTAGTGTGCTGGGACTGTCTGTCTCTCTCCGTGCCGTCCTAAGCGGTAAGGAATTACATACCACGTAATGAAAACGTCTTGAATCGTATAATTGAGTGTATAGAAGTGGAAGAGAACTGAAACGCTGTGAAGCTGCGGACTCGCCGGCAGCGGGTGCTGGCCGCCTGCTGACGTACAGACGTCTGTACGGCGGGCTGGCGTCCGGCGCCTGATTACGGCTATCTGGCCGCCCCGGCCCCCGCCGTGCCGCTTTGTGGTGTGCTAATGCCGGCTAACGGCGCGTAACGCCGCCATTACTGCCTCGGCGCAGCCCCGCCGGCCGCCGGATTACTGCGGCTGCGGCCGTGCTGCTGGCCGCACAATGGCCGGACAGGCCCACCGACTGGGCGCCAACTTGGCGGATGCCGCTCACGGTTCCAGTGATTTTCTGCGAGAGATTTACTGCTCTCCTAAAGCACCAGTGGGGTGCAAGTCCCCAAGCCAGGAAGTGACGAACAGGGTTTGGAGGGCGAAAATGAGCTGGTATAACGACTTGAACACACTGTAGATCAATGTTCTCTGTAATATTCGAAGAGAGGGATTGGCAAATCGAAGGGATACAGTGGATGTTCTGACAATGTTCTCTTCTAAATACTCAAGGTTTCCTGTTCCTGAAACATCTACACTACTGGCCATTAAAATTGCTACACCAAGAATAAATGCAGATTATAAACGGGTATTGATTGGACAAATATATTATACTAGAACTGACATGTGATTACATTTTCACGCAAATTGGGTGTGCCGGACGGGGTGGCCGAAGGTTCTAGGCGCTACAGTCCGGAACCGCACGACTGCTGCGGTCGCAGGTTCGAAACCTGCCTCGGGCATGGATGTCTGTGATGTCCTTCGGTTAGTTAGGTTTAAGTAGTTCTAAGTTCTAGGGGACTGATGACCTCAGAAGTTAAGTCACATAGTGCTCAGAGCTATTTTTTTGAAATTCGGTGCATACATCCTGAGAAATCAGTACCCAGAACAGCAACCTCAGGCCGCAACAACGGCCTTGATACGCCTGGGCATTGAGTCAAACAGAGCTTGGTTGGCGTGTACAGGTACAGCTGCCCATGCAGCTTCAACACGATACCACAGTTCATCAAAACTAGTGACTGGCGTATTGTGACGAGCCAGTTGCTCGGCCACCATTGACCAGACGTTGTCAGTTGGCGACAGATCTGGAGAATGTGCTGAGGGCAGCAGTCGAACATTTTCTGTATCCAGAAAGGCCCGTATAGGACCTGCAACATGCGGTCGTGCATTATCCTACTGAAATGTAGGGTTTCGCAGGGATCGAA
Organism: Schistocerca nitens; assembly: GCF_023898315.1. Classification (NCBI taxonomy): domain Eukaryota; kingdom Metazoa; phylum Arthropoda; class Insecta; order Orthoptera; family Acrididae; genus Schistocerca; species Schistocerca nitens. The sequence goes on along the minus strand of NC_064617.1, from coordinate 438,661,518 downwards.
TGAAGGGTAGAGCCTCGGGTCATAACACATCTGAAATGTAACGTCCACTGTTCAAAGTGCCGTCAATGCGAACAAGAGGTGACCGAGACGTGTAACCATTGGCACTCAATACCATCACGCCGGGTGATACGACAGTATGGCGAGGGTAAATACACGTTTCCAATGTGCGTTCACCACGGTGTCGCCAAACACGGATGCGACCATCATGATGCTGTAAACAGAACCTGGATTCATCCGAAAAAAAATTAAGTTTTGCCATTCGTGCACCCATGTCCGTCATTGAGTACACCATCGCAGGCGCTCCTGTCCTGTCTGTGATGCAGCGTCAAGGGTAACCGCAGCCATGGTCTCCGAGCTGATAGTCCATGCTGCTGCAAACGTCGTCGAACTGTTCGTGCAGATGTTAGTTGTCTTGCAAACGTCCCCATTTGTGTGTCAGGGATCGAGACGTGGCTGCACGATCCGTTACAGCCATGCGGATAAGATGCCTGTCATCTCGACTGCTAGTGATACGAGGCCGTTGGGATCCAGCACGGCGTTCCGTATTACCCTCCTGAACCAACCGATTACATATTCTGCTAACAGTCATTGTATCTCGACCAATGCGAGCAGCAATGTCGCGGTACGATAAACCGCAATCGCGATAGGTTACAATCCGACCTTTATTAAAGTCGGAAATATAATGTTACGCATTTCTCCTCCTTACAAGAGGCATCACAACAACGTTTCACCAGGCAACCTTGGTCAACTGCTGTTTGTGTATGAGAAAACTGTTGGAAACTTTCCTCATGTCAGCACGTTGTAGGTGTCGCCACCGGCGCCAACCTTGTGTGAATGCTCTGGAAAGCTAATCATTTGCATATCACAGCATCCTCTTCCTGACGGTAAAATTTCGCGCCTGTAGCACGTCATCTTCGTGGTGTAGCAAAAATGGCTCTGAGCACTATGGGACTTAACTGCTGTGGTCATTAGTCCCATAGAACTTAGAACTACCGAAACCTAACTAACCTAAGGACATCATACACATCCATGCCCGAGGCAGGATTCGAACCTGCGACCATAGCAATCACGCGGCTCCAGGCTGCAGCGCATAGAACCGCACGGCCACTCCGCCTGGCGTGGTGTAGCAATTTTAGTGGCCAGTAGTGTATAAACCATGATGAGGGTTGTGTTTTTGACCATTTTCGAGCCACGTCACTTCTGACATTACATCATTTGTCCTGATTATTATTTGGTTTCTTGGTATTTGCACGTCCCTCGGTACCTGGATATGAACGTCGACATGCGTGTTTTCTAATGGCGTGCGCTGCTTTTACCAAATAAATATCTCAGATGGTCTCACGAGAGTTACAGACAGCTTCGGAAGGCGCTGCAAGAGCATGCGCGTTGTGGATAACATTGACCACTTGGGCCACGAATATTTCAACAGACTACTCAGATGAGCGAGGCGAAACTAGACACAAATTGGTAATATAAGGGCCGATTGAAAAGTTTCTGTTCGAAGGCCGTGAGGTCCAGTATCGGCATGCCAATTCAACAAAATCGCAATGAGCATTGAGTCAGTCTTCACACCTGCACACCAGGCTGAAGGCACTTGTTTCACCGTGCCCTTCTGTGTAAAGAATCCGTGACTGCTTGCTGCTCGTCCTTGTACATCGAGAGTCGTCAATAGTTCAAGGTCTGTTTGAAGGGACTGAAGGCGTGATAATCGCATGGGGCTAGATTACGACCGTAGGATAGGTGCTCGAGTGTCTCCCATTTGAATTGGAGTAATTTCTGTGTCACGACATTGATCGCCATCTTCTGTCGAAATGCGACCAGCCCGGAACTTGGCACACCATTCCACGATCGTTTCGCAAGACACGTAGCCACATTCACAGTCTCCATTCTCTAATGGATCTCTATCAGTGTATGTCCTTTGGCAGCCAAGAAAGGAATAACAGCATATTAGTTCTGCTTGGATGCATTTGGTAATAACGTCATCACGCTTCTGCATTCACTGCATAAAAGCACATAAAAAATACGTGAAAGCAACATTAATCACTTGCCTACATGTCACTGTTTGTATACCAGCATTGGAACCATGCTACGTTCAATATATCCTGCAGCTAAGTCCTCAAACAGAAACTTCTTGATCGCTCCTTGTAGTACTGGTTATATTATTATATTTTCTGTTATTGGAGTGCATCATTTCTTAACACACCCTTCACTGACTTCAGAAAACTACTAGCAATGGTACTGACTCAATGGCAATAACTCAGAACAGTAATCGTGCCTAAACACAATCAGTGTCATGCATTTAGACATTTCTATGAATTTATTTATTGTACCCTTGCTACTACTTATCGAATCCCACCGGAGAAAATATTACTGCGCCCCCCCCCCCACGCCCCCGCCACAAAAAAGAGCACAGTTGTAACTTTGTAGCCCCGTGGAAGGTGTAGAACAGGAACCAGGCGGTCGTATTATCCTCCACTGCTTATGGATGTCACGCTAGTTCCACAATGTGTACATGCTAGTCAGTTGTAAGGAATCGCTCGAATGGAATGGGATGATGTGGAGACGTTACAGAATGACAGAAAGTAGCTCTCATGTTTCCTCATCTCCATGCGTACATCATTTCCAAATTTCTTGATGTATTGTTATGGCTCAGAAGAGTAAAGGGGTAGTAATTAGAACATTGCCGCAGGGAAACTCAAGTAATCCCAGAGACAGAGGTGGAAGGCAGAGTGGAGCCAGTATGTGTCAAGTCTTCGACAAATTGTGACACGATCAGTCTAGTTAAGGATACGCATTCAGTAGGAAGGAGACTGCAAAAGAAAACCAAAGGAAGCGAGACAAGTATTTTCGGTAGCTTGTAACACATCTAGCAAGGAACTCTATCTCTTCCAAAAGAGCACTGCCTTCAATGTCTCCTCTGCACGATGGTAATGGAAATACTATCGACGACTGTGCAGCTAAAGCAGAATTACTAAACACAGCCATCCGAAATTCCTTCACCAAAGAAGACGAAGTAAATACTTCAGAATTCGAATCAAGAACAGTTGCCAACATGAGTAATGTAGAAGGAGATATCCTCGGAGTAGTGAAGCAACTTTAATCACTTAACAAAAGCAAGTCTTCCGTTCCAGACTGTATACCAGTTAGGTTTCTTTCAGAGTATGCTGATACAATATCTCTATACTTAAGAATCATATACAACCGATCGCTCGACGGAAGATACGTAGTTGCACAGGTTACATCAATATTCAAGGAATATAGTAGCAGTAATCCACTAAATTACAGGTCCATATCAATAACATCGATATGCAGTAGGATTTTGGAACATATATTGTGTTCGAAAGTTATGAATTACCTCGAAGAAAAATGTGTATTGACATACAGTCAACACGGATTTAGAAAACCAAGTTCTTATGAAGCACAACTAGCTTTTTATTCATATGAAGAATTGAGTGCTATCGACAAGGGATTTCAAATTGATTTCCTATCTCTAGATTTCCAGAAGGCTTTGGACAATGTACCACACAAGCGGCCTTGTAATGAAATTGCGTGCTTATGGAATATGGTCTCAGTGATGTGAGTGGATTGGTGATATCCTGTCAGAGAGGTCTCATTTCACAGTAACTGAATTATCGAGTAAGACGAAAATGATATCTGGCGTTCCCGAAGTTAGTGTTATAGGCCGCTTGCTGTTCCTCACCTATATAAACGATTTAGGAGCAATCTGGGCAGCGGTCTTAGGTCTTAGGTTGTTTGCAGATCACGCTGCCATTTATCGACTATTGAAGCCATCAGAAGATCAAAACAAACTGCAAAACGATTTATAAAAGACCTCTATATGGTGCAAAAATTGACAATTGACCCTGAATGGTAAAATGCGTGAGGTCATTCACATGAGTGCTAGAAGTAGTCCGTTTAATTTCGGGTACACGATAAATCAGTCGAATCAAATGGCCGTAAATTCAACTAAATACCTAAGAATTACAATTAAAACAACTTAAATAGGTAGGGACACACAGAAAATGTTGTGGGAAAGGCTAACCGGGGACTGCTTTTTATTGGCAGAACACTTAGAAAATGTAACAGGTCTACTAAAGAGCCTGCCTGCGCTACGCTTGTCCGTCCTCTTTTAGAATACTGCTGCGCGGTCTTGGATTCTTACCAGATAGGATTAACGAAGTACATCGAGAAAGTTCGAAGCAGGGCACCACGTTTTCTATTATCGCGAAATAGGGGAGATAGTACCACTAAAACGGCACAGGATTTGGGGGAGACATAATTAAAACGAAGGCGATTTTCGTTGCGGCGGAATCTTCTTACCAAATTTTAATCGCGAATTTTCTGCTCCGAATGCGAAAATATTTTGTTGTCGCCGACTTACATAGGGAGAAACGATCATCATAATAAAATAAGGGAAGTCAGAGCTCGCACCGCAAGATGTATGCGTTCGTTTTCTTCGAGCGCTGTACGGGATTGGAATAATAGAGACTTATTGTGAAGTTGGTTCGATGAACCCTCTGCCAGGCACTTACATGTGATTTACAGAGTATCCATGTAGCTCTAGATGCAGATGTAGAAGAGCACATAGTGATGAACTGACACAGCAGTGAACAGCCCATTCAGTGAATATAGCAGAATGAGCAGGACACGCGGTCTTTAAGAACCGAGCCATGAGTCACAGTTTCACGCTACTTCCTTTTAAATACTTCAGCTCTCTAGCTGTCGCCATGAATTGATTATTTGAATCAATGTAATTCACAATAAATACACTCAATTCCTTGATTACAATTCTGTAATGATCTATGTTCAAGATTCTCCAGCGCAGTCGATACATTAGCCAAAGACGTACTCAGGACGATGACTTTCAACTGATAAACTTCATGTTGCTCGCCGTCTACCATCTACTAATGGGGAAATGACTGTCTTCCGAAATAAAAACACATTACAGAGTGCTGTCAGTACTGGGCTTCAACGTGGAGCCAGCAACAAGGTTTCTTGGGTTCCACAGACCTGTTCAACACGCAGGCTCCTTCGGGTGCTGTCACCTACAAGAGTTATGGAGGAGATCAACAGACCAAATGACTATCGGCAGCAGGTCAAAGGTCACCGAAGAATTCCAAGTGGACCGAGTACACTCCAGTACAGTGTCAGAACCACTTCACGCTAGGCAACGATCGTGCGTGCTCGTCGGCAGTCCATCGCGGCGACTGGGTCACTGACATTCTTCTGCTGGTCGTGCAACCGCTGAGCTCACTCGACAGGTGTCAGCTACAATCCAACCTCAGAATCGAACGAGCTACAGTCGAGGCTGCTCCAGAAAAAGGACGACATGTAGACATTGAGAATAAATGCTTGAACTCTAGTAATGCTTTATTAGCGTCGTTGACACTTCAGAAGTTTCCAACACCTACCATGACTTCACGAAGAGGTGTCTCCGCTCGGACGTCTGTACCATCAGCGTGGACTGTCGAAAGAGTCTACAAAGAATGCTATACCACTCTTAATTATGTAACACAGCCTAAAAAACTATAGACGGGACACGTCTTGCCTTATCAATGGCAGTTCCAAAGCAAACAGTAATTTCTGTTGTCAGTGGTTGCATATCCACCTTAGTTTTCGATCGAAGTTTGGAAGGCGAACTGCCTGCAATGGACATTTGGAGATGGGCAGTTCACAAATTCAGTTAGTTAGTTAGTTAGATGTTACACATTTGAGGCGCATGCGTACATGATTAACTTTGTTAATGAACACGTGTTTTAGTCCTATTCAAGCAGCTCCTCTTAAACACCAGATTATTTATTTCTCCCAGGCTACCAGTTTTTAAAAATAAATTCGTTCTTGGATTAGGGGGAGTTGTCCAGAAGAAATGATTTAGGTTAGATTTGAAACTTCGTTTACTACCTGTCAACATTTGCTATTATTGGGGAAGTGGTCAGAAATTTTTGTTCCTGCAAATTGCCCTCCTTTTTGAGAAACTGGCAGCTTTAATAATGGGTAATACAGGTCATTATATCCTCTACTGTTGTAGGCATCGCTGTTCTTCTCAAATTGTTATTGATTATATGTTAAGAAATTGATTAGCGAAGATATGCAGTGCGACATTGCAGTTAAATAGCTACAGTCCTTCAACAGGCACATATATGACGGCCGTGGGTGAACAACACACATTATGAAACTTCTTGGGACATTAAAAGCGGTTCTAGGGGCTTCAGTCTGGAACCGCGCTACCGCTACGGTCGCAGGTTCGAATGCTGCCTCGGGCGTGGTTGTGTGTGATGTCCTTAGGTTAGTTAGGTTTAAGTAGTTCTAAGTTATAAGGGACTGATGGCCTCAGATGTTAAGTCCTATAGTGCTCAGAGCCATTTCAACCATTTTTTGATTAAAACGGTGTGCCGGAATGAGACTCTAACTCGGGACCTTTACCTTTCGCGAGCAAGTGTTTCACCGACTGGGCCACCCAAACACGACTCTCGACCCGTCTTCACACCTCTACTTCTACCAGTACCTCGCCTCCTACCTTAAAAATTTCACGGGAAGCTCTCCTGCGAACCTCACAATTCTGGAAGAAAGGATATTCCTGAGACATGGCTTGGTCACAGCCTAGGGGACGTTTCCAGAATGAGATTTTCACTTTGCAGAGGGGTGTGCGCTGATCTGAAACCTTCTGAAAGATTAAAACGGACCGAGACTAGAACTTGGAACCTGTACCATTCGCGGGCAAGTGCTCCACAAACTGAGCCACCGAGACACGACTCACGATCCATCCCCTCAGCTTTACTTCCACCAGTACCTTGTGTTGTGGAACACTTGCCTGGAAAATGCAAAGGTCCCTTGTTAGTGTCCCTGTCCGGCACACAATTTTCATTCGCCAGGAAGTTTCATATCAGCGTAAAACACCGCTGCAGAGTGAAAACTCTCGTTCTGACCGCATACTATTCTTACTGCTCGAGTTTGTGCAATCAATAATTTCTTTCCAAGTGGTTACTCCAGAAAATTATTCCATAAGACATTATTACGTGGAAGTATGCAAAATACGTCAACGGCCATTGCTCGCCGGTGCACATAGAGCTGCACGTATTCGGTGGGTCAAACAACAGAGAGATTTGGCAGTAATTACCTGAAAGCGTGTGGAGTGGTCTGATGAGACGCAGTTTTATTGGGTTTCAAATCAAACAAGCCGTTAAGGGTACAGACTCTCACTCTGATGTTTGCTGGGGGTGTAGTTGAAGCCAGAGGTGGTTCTGTGACGCTTTGGGAGTGTCTTCAGCATCATGGCCTAGGCTTATTCATTCAGAGTACCGTGAGCAGTAGCCCAGATGTTTATTTCAACATCTGAGGCTGAAAGTATCTCAGTCAGTTCTCCACTTTTCCTATAACTCACCTCAGAATCATCCTAAAAATTATATCGGATACAGTCTCCATATGAGAATCGCTGACAAAATCAGATAACCTGAGTGCCATTAATCACATATTTACGACGTATCATTGTTCTACTTAGAATGTACACATTCCACAATTACTGAGAGAAGTTTTGCATTCCTGAGCGCGAATAAGAGGTCTAATTTTACGTAATAAACGTTGAAATCGAGGGTGAGCCGAGATGACTCAATTGATAGATTAAAAACGCTTCAAATACTTGTCTACTGAGGTGACATTAAAAACTCTGGCAGATAAATCTATACTACTATACAAAAGGCAGGCTATACCTCTTAATATCGTGTCGCATCTCCTTTTGCCCGGTGTAGTGCAGCAACTCGACCTGGCAAGGGCTCAAGAAGTCGTAGGAAGTCCCCTGGAGAAATATTGAGCCATAATGCCTCTATAGTCATCGACAATTCTGAAAGTGGTCCTGATGTAGAATTTTGTACCCAAACTGACCTCTCGATTACGCCCCTTAAATACTCGACGGGGTTCATGTCGGGTGATCCGGGTGGCACAATCATTCATTCGAATTGTCCAGAAAATTCTTTAAAACAAACGCGAACGACTGTGCCTGGTGACGTCGCGTATTATCATCCATAAAAATTCCATTGAGGTTTGGGAATATAAAACTCATTAATAGCTGCAAATGGTAGCCAAGTACTGGTCATTCAGAGGACCCAACACATTCTAATTAAGCACAGCCCACACCATTATGGAGCACCCCACCAGCTTGCACAGTGCCTTGTTGACAACTTGAGTTCATGGCATCGTGGGGTCTGCTCCTAATTCTAACCCCACCATCAGCTCTTACCAACTGAAATCGCGACTCATCTGACCAGGCCGCGGTTTTTCAGTCGTCTATGGTTCAACTGACACGGTCACGAGCCCAGGCGATGTCGTGCTATTGGAAAAGGCACTAGCGTCGGTCGTCTGTTGCCATAACCCATTAACTCCAAATTTCGCCGCACTGTCCTAACGGACACGTTCATCGTACGTCCCACATCGATTTCTGCCGTTATATAACACATTATTGCTTGTATTTTAGCACTGACAGCTCGACGTACACTCCCCAGCTCTCAGGGCCATGAGCCGCTGCGTTGTCCGTGTTAAGAGGTAATGCCTGAGAATTGGTATTCTTGACACTGTGGCAGTTATAAGAGTCGAGGGGCGTGAAAGGGAAGCAGTGGTTGGGAAAGGAGTGAGACAGGGTTGTAGCCTCTCCCCGATGTTATTCAATCTGTATATTATGCAAGCAGTAAAGGAAACAAAAGAAAAATTCGGAGTAGATATTAAAATTCATGGAGAAGAAGTAAAAACTTTGAGGTTCGCCGATAACATTCTAATTCTGTCAGAGACAGCAAAAGACTTGGAAGAGCAGTTGGACAGAATGGACAGTGTCTTGAAAGGAGGATATAAGATGAACATCAACAAAAGCAAAACGAGGATAATGGAATGTAGTCAGATTAAATCGGGTGATGCTGTGGGGATTAGATTAGGAAATGAGACACTTAAAGTAGTAAAGGAGATTTGCTATTTAGGGAGCAAAATAACTGATGATGGTCGAAGTAGAGAGGATATAAAATGTAGACTGGCAATGGCAAGGAAATCGTTTCTGAAGAAGAGAAATTTGTTAACATCGAGTATAGATTTAAGTGTCAGGAAGTCGTTTCTGAAAGTATTTGTATGGAGTGTAGCCATGTATGGATGTGAAACATGGACGATAACCAGTTTGGACAAGAAGAGAATAGAAGCTTTCGAAATGTGGTGCTACAGAAGAATGCTGAAGATAAGGTGGGTAGATCATGTAACTAATGAGGAGATATTGAATAGGATTGGGGAGAAGAGAAGTTTGTGGCACAACTTGACTAGAAGAAGGGATCGGTTGGTAGGACATGTTTTGAGGCATCAAGGGATCACAAATTTAGAATTGGAGGGCAGCGTGGAGGGTAAAAATCGTAGAGGGAGACCAAGAGATCAATACACTAAGCAGATTCAGAAGGATGTAGGTAGCAGTAGGTACTGGGAGATGAAGAAGCTTGCACAGGATAGAGTAGCATGGAGAGCTGCATCAAACCAGTCTCAGGACTGAAGACCACAACAACAATAACGACACTGTGGATCTCGAAATATTGAATTGCCTATCGATATCCCATATGAAATGACCCATGCGTCTAGCTCTAACTACCATTCTGCGTTCAAAATCTATTAATTCCCTTCGTGCGAGCATAATCACGGCGGAAACATTTTCACATGAATCACCTGAGTACAAATCATAGCTCCGCCAATGGCCTGTTCTTTTATACCTCGTGTGCGTGATACTGCCGCTATCTGAATACGTGCATATCTCTGTCCTATAAGTTTTGCCACCTCGGTGTATCTACAGAAAAGGTCGATGTAAGCTACCATCTTAACAACGGTTGTCGAATGCAGGTTTTCATTTCTCTGGGCGTACACAACGACGTTAATGATACATTGTCATCTGCCAGGTTACCTGTAGGCTCATGTCGTTGGGTTGGTTACCGCTGGCTGTATATCATGGTAGACGGAAAATTGTGCACGTACCCAAAGAAGCTATAAGAGAGGAATGTGCGGAGCGCGTCCATCACATTATGCACACGAGACGAACACCCACCCGCGTTTCTGGGCAATGCGAGGAATGCGGCCACAGTTCTCCTCCTTCGCACGGTTTCTCCGTACAAGTATCCCACAGTCTGCTTTCAGTATCGGCGAGAGAAGCAAAAAGACGAATACTGCAGCACCGGTGCTCCGTCAGAGGACAGTCCCCGCCGGCAGCACGATCAATAGCACGTGACGCGCACCTGTGGCGGACCCACGCATCTCACGCATACACGGCGGGTGCGTGTCAGCTGCATGTCTCACATCTCAGCTTCCCGTTCTCTCCTCGACTGTATATATTCGAGAAAGGTAAGGGTGATCTAATGTGGCAAGCACTTATGATTTCGAGACACCTCATCGACTCTCGAAGATATCTTGTGGAATTCCTTACGTTCTGTGAAAATAGAACGAGATTTATATGAAAGGTGTTCGTGCTTATATGGCGCAGTGAGAGACTATTAGGACCGGGAAGGAATCGATCTCAAACAAGCGAATAAGCTCCAGTGAGGCGAATCCGAAATTGGTACCGACCGTGGCAAATTTATGAATTAAGGGAATCGCTCAAGATGATGGATGTGTAACTTATGAGTCACCACCTAGTTATGAGAAATCGGGGGATCAATAATAGCTTCAAGTTATGCAAGAGGAAAATGTGGTTCACAAAAGCTAAGAAATATGAAATGTTATTTAGGAACCATAAATTAATTTATCTTACCCTCAGGTACGCCCGCCGTACTGATGAGTTGACAAGTCACGTGTGCACGTGCGTGCTGTTCTGTACAAAAGTTTGAATACTTATGCGATTTAGTTTCCCAGTATTTTACTATACTATTACTTCCTTTTTAAACTTTTGATGACAGACTGAGATATCGAAACAGGTAACCTGAGTCTGTGAGGTAATACAAAGAAAATATTATCCAACATCTATCGAAGTTTCGACAAGGACTCTTATTTGCCATATCATCAATTTTCTCGTTTCATGTAGCACAGTCCCGGTGATAGTAGTTGAAATATCTGTTCCACTATGTACAGGTGGGCACAGCTTTCCGACCATTAAATTAATCTTTGTACTTTTTCATGGCTGACGAGGTGTGTCGCAACATGTGCCGGAGACGTTCGTTCACAGATTACGGGTCAATTCATGCCCCTTGAATTGTTCTTGACGCGCCAAACTGTCTGCAAATCTGTAAATGCAAAATCTTAAGATAGAAATAACTTGAAAGTCCATTCTGTAACGAACAAATTAGATTAGGAATAGGTTTTTTATATTGTTTATAGCATGAAAAAATTCAACACTTGTAACAAACTAAAAATGTGTGTCAGATTGGATGCCAAACCCGAATTGTTATCTTTCGGAGGTCCTGGTCCCCCATTTCCGCCCTCCATCTGCGCTTCTTGCACTGACACTGTGTTTCTACTTGGTACTGGCTGTTACAGGCGTCTTTCATATATCACAATTGCACTCTCACTGTAATATAAGAATCGTATGTGTATGCAGGGAATTTGGAGGATGGCAAGCTCCCATGATGTGGCCGACGAAGGTACGTCGGCTGGATTGTTGTAACAGTTAGTCGGCTACTTAAAAATCCCGATCGAGTAATATGGCAAAGTGGCTGAATGTATAAAATGAAAGCCTGATATATTCACTGGAAACACCAAAACTGCTTAAGGTCTACTACGTAAAATCGAAAGAAAATGTCGTATTCGTGATGGTGACAAGAGCTCACTAAAAATATTTCCACGTTTATAAATTGGTTATTAGCATTTGAAACTTTGAAACTACAATTAACTGTAAAATACACGGCTAAGGATGCATACACGAAATATATGCATATGATACGTCATTATAAAGCTCTTGATGTCATCTGTGACATGCACAAGTCTATTATTGCTAAACATGTAATAAAAAAGTCACGAAATATTTAGTGAATAATATGAGAGAGAGAGTGTCTAAACGAGATTTCTCCACACGTACACATTATTTCGTAGTGTTTATTCCTTAACGATTATTATCCTTGTGTTATTTGTTATATAATTTGCTAATGTCTATGTTAATTAATGTGCTTCGTAAGTGATCTATATGTCTACAAGACCTTAAAGTAACAGTGTAAGACTGACCTCTTTTGACTAACTGAGCCTTACTTAGAAACGAGAGTCGTGCATTTGACCTCTGCTGATTAGGTAGCAACTAATTGATACTGACTGGAGAGTAATCACATTTATTGTTACCATAGCTACTGAGAAGTTGCAACACGATGCTATGGAACTCAAAATTTTCGGGAAGGCATTAGCGATTTCTTCTAAAGCACGGCATGAGGAATGTTTGTAACACATGTTACTAACCATACGCTTGACTGAAATAAACTATCAGGATCAACTTTAGCTGAATGGAGCAGACAAGTAGTAGTTTTAACATTGAAACTTGACACAGTATAGCTTTTTTAGTGTCTATAGACGATCGTCATTGCTGTAATTACTAAAAGGTTTCATTTGCCGACACAATCTAGTTACCTTAGGTAATATGTTTTGGGTTGTTAGGGTGCGTTACATTTCTTCTATACGAGTGACTTTAGGCCTGTCAGCTGGGATTTTCTTCAGCGTCTTGTGGTCTCTACGATTGACTTAACACTGTCAGACACCATTGTCGGTTCTCTTGTAAAGAATGAATTTTCCAGCGCTGATGCGGAAGAGGAAGGAGTATTGATTAAAATTCCTATGGCAAGCATTGTAGGGAAATATACAGAATAAGAGAAAAAATAATGCAGCGGTATGTACACTAAAAAAACTGTTAACATGGTCTTCTTTTACAGGGAAAGGCAAGTACAAAGCCTACAGAGCGTCCTTCAAATGGTTCAAATGACTCTAAGCGCTATGGGACTTAACATCTGAGGTCATCAGTCCCCTAGACTTTGAACTACTTAAACCTAACTAGCAGGATTCGAACCTGCGACCGCAGCAGCAGCAGCGCGGTTCCGGACTGAAGCGCCTAGAACCGCTCGGCCACAGCGGCTGACGGAGCAGCCTTCGAAAGTTGTTTTTTATCAAATGTTCTGGTGATAGAAGTTTTGTCTCATAGCCTCCCAGCACCGTGAAATGTCTGCATCGTGGAAGTCCGTAAGAAGAAGAACAAATGTTTGCAGTGGAGTAAAGTTCCGGATTTCAAGAAAGTGCTGTGTGTGCTCGTATTTTCGTTTGAGTATGTATCACTGCGTTAGTGTTCTGTGAAATGTAGCAGAATGTGGTTGGGTAAGATGTTTCTATAGATTCCTCTTCTACTCGGGGATTATGATATTGATATCGCGTATTGTATTTACTCACAGGAGACAACTTCTAGTTTATTGTACATACTTTTATTTAACAGCACAACATCCTTCACTAATAATAACTTGTATTGAAGTATTTAGTAATGAAATAACAAAACATTCTATTGCAAGTTGTTTCATCTTGTCATACCACAAATAAACTTTCTAAGCACAAACGATTTGCTCAGTAAAATGTGTGTACTGTACAATATTATAGAACATGTTAGCAATGTTTAATTCAATGCAGTGTTGTAGTAATTTGTATTTTTTATACCTGTCACTGCAGTTAACTTTATGTAATTGATTACCGGAATGTCGATATATTCATGAAATTGTCAATGTCATCTCCAAATTCATCAACGAGAAGTATGAAATCGACGATGGAACCAAATTTATTATTTAAGAGACATTGCCGAAGCCATGTGAGCGATAGAGTTGGATCAGTTTTTAGAGGCGAAGTCTGTATTGTGTGAATGTATAAATTGTTACCGAAAATATAACTTGTTTCATAATTCTAAAACTTGGGTGCAGCCTGAGTCTTTAAGTGTTTAGCCATCTTGCAGCTGTATGGCAATCCTTGGACATTAAGATTTCTGCAGCGAAGTAAACGAGTTACACTCAGACTCGCTTAAGACGAGACCCAGTCACAAATTTAAGCGTGCTGTCATCGGTTACGTTTTAATTTCATCTTTGAAGCTGGGGAAGTTTCAGATTCGGATTTGAGGCGAAATTCCAAAACCAAAATTCACGAAGTTTATGTAACCACGAACACTTAAAAGTGGAAGATGGAGCGATATTGTATATTGATTGACGAATGTGAAGACAGTGAAAGTGGGTCACTATATTTGGATAAACTGTACTGGACTTCTACAGTGTGGACGTAAAAGTCAAGCACTCTGTTTAATTTTTATATTTGCTGTTTTGCGTGCTTGTTAGTGAACTGATGGATTATGTAAAATACTTTTTTTTAGTTTGTGTTGTATTTAAGCAGTGCTGAATATTGAAATTCAGGGAGAATAATGAACCCATTACAAATGACAATACGGAATTTGATCAAAATCTTAGAAAAATACAATTAGTTTGGAATAGAAATGTCGGACATAATCAGAATCTAGACGAGGGAGCATTGGTCGACGATATATGTGGTATGAGCAGTTAGTTTAAAGGTTTCTGTATTTTCAGAAGTAACAACAATGTACTGAAGCAACTAAAAAATTTTACGAATGAGAAATTTAACAACCGGAGTAAAGACTTGGAGGCTCGAATCGATGAAACAAATAATAAAACGAAGGTATTAAAAAATGGACTAAAAACAATATAGAGCATTCATTGGGAGGAAAGTTCATGTTACCTGCAAAGAGGTCAAATAGCTTGGAGATGAGCTTTTAAATATCACTTTACAGTCGCAGAAATAAGAGATGACTTAACCAACGTCAAACTCACAGTAGAAAGAGAACACAAACAGATCGATGTTCGCATTGGTTCAGTTGAAAACAGAACTGAAACTCGCTCAAATCTCAAAGTCAAAATTGGGCGAACTGAGAAAATTTTGAAATTTCACATAGAGTAATGAAACACAGAAATAATGATTTGCATTGTGAAATGTGTCAAAAATACAGGAAATCAAAAAATATTCGAAAATCCAGAGACCAATACTAATAAAAAAGTTTCTGAAATCAAAACAGAGGTTGCTGATGTAAAGTATTCGTAGATGGATTCTATAATGACATGAATTATACTATCGAAAAGGCAAAAGTTGGAGTAAAATTTTTTTCCAAAATATTTTACTAGTAACTTCAGTTGTATATGGCCCAACGTTCCTGTGAGACATTTACCTGAAGGTAGTACGCTCACCCAGTTAAATCTGAACAGCTTTATCGAGATAATTTTATTTATATCCTGAAAGAATCGCTTAAAATTAAGTTTATAAATAAATTTTTGGACGGATAGGCTCTTTCGTGGTCGAATCTAAGCACTAACACAAAAATGGCGCACAATGAGTTTTAGAAGAGTTTTATAAGTCAGTTTTGATCATAAACTGAACAGGCTACGATTAAAAGAAGATTTTTAAATGGACCTAGTCATAAAGAAGGACATAGGTGTATGAAGGAGTTTTGTGAGAAACGAATTTAAACTGATTTAAACTTACACAGATAAATGCTATGAAGAGAAGTTTACCAGGATAAATACAGTAGTTGAATTTTCTCATTTTGAGAAGACAGAAGGAATTATATATTTTACTTGTCAAAAACATTCTGAAGCCAAGATCGCATAAATATCTCTTTATTTAGACAACCAATTTCGACAGATTTTACTGTTATCTTCAGAAGTTAAAAAATCTTTAAGTTAAAAAACATGTTGATTTTAAGCATGACGTCAGACCAAGTTGTCATGTGGATAAACAGCAGCACACTATGAAAGGTGTGTCATAATTGAAATATTTAAAAATGTGATGCACCCTGTACAAATGGCCATATGTATGTGGCAATGGATGTATCTGTTCTTGCTTGCTAGTACTAAGAACTAACAGGCATATCAGGTTCCATTACAACATGCAATTTACTTTCACCCCTCTCCTCACTCCAGACTGAATGTAACCTCTCTCAAAATTCCTGTAATTTATCACTAGTTTTATTAAAATTATCAACATTCCTATAACGATCCCAAGTAAGACTCAATGTTTCATTTCAATAAATTTAACTCCTCCCTTCCTATCCTTACAAGTGTGCACTGCTCTACTGGCATCAACAGACAAAGTGCGCAGCTGCTACTTCCTATTAATTGCCTGGCGTCCCTGGCTATTTTAATGTTGTTGTTGTTGTTGTTGTGGTCTTGAGTCCTGAGACTGGTTTGATGCAGCTCTTCATGCTACTCTATCCTGTGCAGGCTTTATCTCCCAGTACTTACTGCAACTTACATCCTTCTGAATCTGCTTAGTGTATTCATCTCTTGGTCTCTCTCTACGATTTGTACCATCCACGATGCCCTCCAATGCTAAATTTGTGATCCCTTAATGCCTCAGAACATGTCCTACTAACCGGACCCTTCTTGTCGAGTTGTGACACAAACTCCTCTTCTCCCCAATTCTATTCAATACTTCATCATTAGTTATGTCATCTACCCATCTAACCTTCAGCATTCTTCTGTAGCACCACATTTTGAAAGCCTCTATTCTCTTCTTGTCGAAACCATTTATCGTCCATGTTTCACTTCCATACATGACTACACTCCATACAAATACTTTCAGAAACGACTTAAATCTATACTCTATGGTAACAAATTTCTGTTTTTCAGAAACGCTTTTCTTGGCATTGTCAGTCTACATTTTATATTTTCTCTACTTCGACCATCATCACTTATTTCGATCCACAAATAGCAAAACTCCTTTACTACTTTAAGTGTCTCATTTCCTGATCTAATTCCCTCAGCATCATCCGACTTAATTCGACTACATTCCATTATCCTCGTTTTGCTTTTGTTGATGTTTATCTCATATCCTCCTTTCAAGACACTGTCCATCGCGTTCAACTGCTCTTCCAAGTCCTTTGCTGTCTCTGACAGAATTACATTGTCATCGGCGAACCTCAAAGTTTTTATTTCTTCTCCATGGATTTTAATACCTACTCCGAAATTTCTTTTGCTTCCTTTACTGTTTGCTCAATATACAGATTGAATAACATCGGGGAGAGGCTACAACCCTGTCTCACTCACTTCCCAACCACTGCTTCCCTTTCATGCACCTCGATTCTTACAACTGCCATCTGGATCCTGTACAAATTGTAAATAGCCTTCCGCTCCCTGTATTTTACCCATGCCACCTTTAGAATTTGAAAGTGGGTATTCCAGTCAACATTGTCAAAAGCTTTCCTTAAGCCTACAAATGCTAGAAACGTAGGTTTGCCTTTCCTTAATCTTCCTTCTAAGGTAAGTCGTAAGGTCAGCATTCCCTCACGTGTTCCAATATTTCTACGGAATCCAAACTGATCTTCCCCGAGATCGACTTCTACCAGTGTTTCCATTCGTCTGTAAACAATTCGTGTTAGTATTTTGCAGCTGTGACTTATTAAACTGATAGTTCGGTACTTTTCACATCTGTCAACACCTGCTTTCTTTGGGATTGGAATTATTATATTCTTCTTGAAGTCTGAGGGTATTTCGCCTGTCTCATACATCATGCTCACCAGATGGTAGACTTTTGACAGTACCGGCTCTCCCAAGGCTGTCAGTAGTACTAATGGAATGTTGTCTACTCCCGGGGCCTTGTTTCGACTCAGGTCTTTCAGTGCTCTGTCAAACTCTTCACGCAGTAACGTATCTCCCACTTCATCTTCATCTACATCCTCTTCCATTTCCATAATATTGCCCTCAAGTACATCGCCCTTGTATAGACCCACGATATACTCTTTCCACCTTACTGCTTTCCCATCTTTGTTTAGAACTGAATTTCCATCTAAGCTCTTGATATTCATACAAGTGGTTATCTTTTCTCCAAAGGTCTCTTTAATTTTCCTGTAGGCAGTATCTATCTTACCCTTAGTGAGATAAGCCTCTACATCCTTACATTTGTCCTCTAACCATCCCTGCTTAGTCATTTTGCACTTCCTGTCGATCTCATTTTTGAGACGTTTGTATTCCTTTTTGCCTGCTTCACTTACTGCATTATTATATTTTCTCCTTTCATCAATTAATTTCAATACTTCTTCTGTTACCCAAGGGTTTCCACTAGCCCTCGTCTTTTTACCTATTTGATCCTCTGCTGCCTTCATTATTTGATCCCTCAAAGCTACCCATTCTTCTTCTACTGTATTTCTTTCCCACATTCCTGTCAATTTTTCCCCTATGCTCTCCCTGAAACTTTGTACAACCTCTGGCTTAATCAGTTTGTCCAGGTTCCATGTCCTTAAATTCCCACCTCTTTGCAGTTTCTTCAGTTTTAATCTACAGTTCATAACCAATAGATTGAGGTCAGAGTCCACGTCTGCCCCTGGAAATGTCTTACAATTTAAAACCTGGTTCCTATATCTCTGTCTTACCATTATATAATTATCTGATACCTTCTAGTATCTCCAGGAATCTTCCATGTATACATCCTTCTCTCATGATTCTTGAACCAAGTGTTAGCTATGATTAAATTATGCTCTGTGCAAAACTCTACCAGGTGGATTCCTCTTTGATTTCTTAGCCCCATTCCATATTCACCTACTGTGTTTTCTTCTCTCCCTTTTGCTACTCTCGAATTCCAGTCACCCATGACTATTAAATTTTCGTCTCCCTTCACTACCTGAATAATTTCTTTTATCTCATCATACATTTCATCAATTTCTTCGTCATCTGCAGAGGTAGTTGGCACATAAACTTGTACTACTGTAGTACGCATGATGTTCGTGTCTATCTTGGCCACAATAATGCATTCACTATGCTGTCTGTAGTAGCTTACCCACACTCCGATTTTTTATTCATTACTAAACCTACTCCTGCATTACCCCTAAATGATTTTGTATTTATAACCCTGTATTCACCTGACGAAAAGTCTTGTTCCTACTCCCAGCGAACTTCACTAATACCCACTATATCTAAATTCAACCTATCCATTTCCCTTTTTAAATTTTCTAACCTACCTGACCGATTAAGGGATCTGACATTCCACGCTCCGATCCGTAGAATGCCAGTTTTCTTTTTCCTATTTTAATAATTGTTCCCTATATTCCGGAGGAGGTTGCCTGTAGAATATGTGAAGAGAGGAACGCATGGAAAGCACTGGTAAGAAAAGGGACAGGACGATAGGACATGCGTTAAAATATCAGAGATTTACCTGCATGTATCTAGAGGAAATTGTAGTGGGTGAAAACTGTAGAGGAAGAGACAGTGATTTAAATGTGTCCAACAAATAATCGAGGACACAGGGTACAAGTGACGCTGTGAAGGAAACAGGTTCGCTCAGGGGAGGGATTCATGGAGGACCACATTAAACCAGTCAGTAGACTGATGAGTCAAAAAACTTACTTCTAACACTTTCTCTTTAATGTCTACACATATTGTCGCATTTAACTCATGTCTAACAAACATCTCTCTTCCCACTTCATCAAATCCCTCAACAACATTTTCATCATTTCCTGACCAATTCTGCACTATCTTCTTCTTATACTTTAGAAACATTCTTTTCTCTCTCCTCATCACAATTGTTTTGTATAACTTCTTCCCCTCTTCTTCTGTTCCAAGTCTGTCAGACTCTCATGTCATAAATAACAGGCTCAAATATTACTTTCGTCACTATATTTTTCGTAATTTTTTTATCCCATTTACATCAATTTACTCATCAATTCTTAAGCACCCCCCAAAGAAAATTCTATTATACATTCCACTATACATATTTGTTAGATTTTCTGCATTCAGTTCTTGTTTAATACTCTCTCTCATAAATTACCTACGTTCATCAGACTTCATGGCATTCCAAAACGTTATGTTAAAATTCAGTCTCTTCACCTGTATGTCCCTCTATTTCCACTGCGTGTAAGATCTCACATCCGTCCCCACCTGCTCCTTCTTTCCATCATACTTAACCTGATTTCTACTCCTTCCATTCGTGCCAGATTTACAGGTTCCCAATGACGAGTATCTAATTTACATGACTATTTTCTCCGTTGTCTTGATTTTTATTTCCATGGTCTATTCCTAATGTCAAATTCTCTATCTGCATTCCTGTTACTATCATTTCATTGAAATTCTGATCTCTTACCTCCTCCATGATAATCATTTCTGCAGTTACTTATATTTCTTATCCCCTTATTTCCCACGATATAATTTTGGTTCTAGCCTCCCTGTTGAAATCCACCATATGCTGTCTGATGAAAACTCTGCCTGTTGGTCTCTCTAATGCTCTTTAAATTTTGACCACATATTTCAGGAACTCTTCAATAGATTCATCAGATCCATAAGCCAACCCCCACTCACTTTCTGAAAACATTCTAAAGTCAAGGGCGCATAAATATTTCCTCGTTGAAGGTAACCGATTTCGATAGACTTTTCTTTATCTTCTACAGATCTTAAAAAATTGTTGGACCTCACGCCTGGTTGTAATGTGCATAAAAAAGCACATTAAAAAGAGGATATAAATTGCCTGGCATAGAGTTCAACGAACCACCTTTAACCTGTCTCTCTATGTTCCATTCTGAACGGCACGGGGGAAAGAAGAGCACTTAAATTTTTCTGTGGGTGCCCTGATTTCTCTTACTTTATTCAGGGTCATCATTTCTCCCTATGTAGATGTGTGCCAACAGAATGGTTTCGAAATGGGAGGAGAAAACTGGTGATCGAAATTTCATGAGAAGATCCTGTCGCAATGAAAAACGCCTTTCCTTTAATGATTGCCACACCAATTCATGTATCATATCTGTGGCACTGTCTCCCCTATTTCACGATGATACATAACTTCTTCGATGTCATCCTACTTGATGCGGATCCCACACCGCACAGGAATACCCCAGAATGGGGCAGACAAGCGTCGTGTAAGAAGTCTCTTTAGTAGACCTGTTGCACCTTCTAAGTGTTCTGCCAATGAATCGCAGTTTTTCGTTTACTCTACCCATAACATTACCTATGTGATACTTCTGACAGTAATAAATCCTCCACCACCAACTGTATTTAATCTATCCTTTCGGAACACTGTTACATCGTTTGAAAAAACTTTGAATGACCTTATTTTCGGTTTTAACCAGCTTTCTGTACATGTAACTATTTGAGCTTCAGTGCTTTCTATTGGGGCTTGGAGCTCTGGTTCTTTCCCAACAAAGCTACGACAATTTACAACTACAACAGCGATCGTTTCTACAACAAACTTACTGTGTTTTATCAGTCCTCTTTTAGACGGACGCCCTTTCTGTGGTTCCCTCAGACCCTCTAACCTAAAAAACTGCCCAGTCCCGTCCACACAGCCCCCGCTACCCGTGTAGCCGCTTCTCGTGTGTAGTGGACTCCTGAACTATTAAGCGGAACCCGGAATCCCACCACCCGATGGCGCAAGTCAAGATATCAGCAGCCTACGCGGTCACAGAACCGCCTGAGCCTCTGATTTAGTCCCTCCACTCGGCTCTGCACCAAAGGACCACAGTCGGTTCTATCGACAATGCTTCAGATGGTGAGCTCCGCCGTAATCTCTCAAGCAAACCTGGTAGTCTTTACCAATTCCACTAGCCGCCTGAAACCAGAGAGAATCTCCTCCAATCCAAAGCGACACACGTCACTGGTACCGACATGAGCCACCAGTTGCAGTTAGCTGCACCCTATAGTCTTCGTGGCATCTGGAAGCACACTTTCCACATCCGGAATGACTGCCCCTGGTATGCACACGGTGTGCGCACTGGCTTCCTTCCCCTCGTTGGCAGCCTTTCTCCTAAGAGGCCCCATTACGAGCCTAACGTTGGAGCTCCCAACTACCAGCAAACCCACCCTCAGTGAATGCCCAGACCTGGCAGGACGAGAAGCTCCCTCTGGAACAGGGTGGTTGATTGCATCCAGCTCAGAGAAATCGCCGGCTACAGATAACGCCCGAGACCTGTTAGTCAAATGGACCTTCGGAAAGTTTTTCTCTACCTGCCAAACTTTGGAATGATCTCCCGCTCGACCACAGGTGAGGGGTCAACCTCAGTGCAGGCAGTACCTAGTGCGGCCACAGCAGTGGACCGATCGGAGGACACATAGGACGTTCTCGATGTCCCTTACATGCCCACGCCACACCCCCCACAGTGATGCCCCTTGGCGGCAGCCTCAAGATGTGTGACAGAAGCCATTGCAGCCAGGAGGTGTGAGCGAAGGGTCGCCAGCTAAGCTCGCATCTGTATACAGTAATCACAGTTCATATCCATTACTGCATTCGCTCCTGTTTGAAGCTCGTAAAAATATGTAACAAACTAACGATGTACTCGGCTTATTAGCAGCAGGAATTCGAAGTACTCTCTCACTAATGGTCTAAACGACTCTAAGCTACACTAACGAAAACAAACAAAAGCCTATATAACATGTCGGTAAAAACGGTGGTACTGTACGCTACGCTGTTATTGAAATAAAAGCCTGTGCCTAGTGAACACTTGAACACTCCAGAAATTACAAAAATAACCTAGTAACTACATAGGTATCTGTAAATAAGGCGCACCTGTTGGAAGCTCGTAAAAGTATATAACACACGAACGGTGTACTCGCGTTATTAGCAGCAGAAACACGAAGTTCACTGTCTTTGATATAGCTTAATTGACACTGGTAGGTTCTCTGTGGAATGAGTAAAATTTCAAAGACAAAATTCCGCACAGTACAAATTTTGTAGAATTACCTGGAATTTGCAGTTACGATTAAAATTAAGGGAGTTACTGAGAAATGTAGTAAGGCTGTGAAAACGCATGTGCTGTTTGAATCGAAGATTAGTGATATAGCTTCAGTTCAGTGATGTCTTGTTATTTCACATTTAAATGGAAATGTATTTCTGGGCTCGGAGTGGGTTGTAAAAGCAAAGATGGGGTCCTGTTTGCCAAAGAAAGAGCTAGTTTTTAATTAATCAAAAAGTGAGAATACTGGTCAAACAAGGTTGATCTGGTCATCCCTAAAAAGTTTACCAGCCAGGATGGAGGGGGGTGGGGGGCTCCGGATGAGACGAGTCACTTTAAACATGATCAAGTTAATACAGAGGTGATCAAGTAGATGATGGATACTATGGATTAACAGTAGAATACAACATTAAATTACTGCTGCTTGTGTTAGTTAAATGACTGAAGAAACCAATGAATAAACTGTATAGTACAGAAAGCTTAGGAATATGTATTGTATTCATAAAAGATTAAATTACTTTCTTGTTTTATTTCATACATAAAAACACAAGCACTTACAAATGAAAACATATAAGGTAGTAGACAAATTAAGTCCTGTTGACACATAGAAATTTAAGCATGTTCTCGCATTTTAGGTAAAGGTAGATTTCTAAAGTATCCAGGTACATGATTTCTGTAACCATTTTCCCATAAGAAAGCGCCGCAAATCTTTTGTCGGAAGTCGACGAAATAATATTAAGCTTAGGTGTGTCCCTACAGGATGCGGCTGCTGTAGTTCGTTTATTATTATTATTTCTTTCTTTTCTCAGACGTTTGTCTGGTCAAAAATGGAAAGTGACGTGGACCTTGATCAAGCGTGACTTCATTTTAACTGCACGGTATATGTTATATTGCATTTAGGAACTTTCGGGTAATTGAACATGTATCAATAATTACGGATTTCTGTAGTTGTATATATAAATTTGGATGTAGCTGTATTGCGTTGATGTACTGGTGGATATTGTGTGGTATGACTCCTGTAGTTGATAGTATAACTGGTATAATGTCAACTTTATCCTGATGCCACATGTCCTTGACTTCCTCAGCCAGTTGGATGTATTTTTAAATTTTTTCTCCTGTTTTCTTTTGTATATTTGTTGTATTGGTATGGATATTTCGATTAGTTGTGTTA
Source organism: Schistocerca nitens (assembly GCF_023898315.1). Classification (NCBI taxonomy): domain Eukaryota; kingdom Metazoa; phylum Arthropoda; class Insecta; order Orthoptera; family Acrididae; genus Schistocerca; species Schistocerca nitens. Next base: position 438,637,693 of record NC_064617.1, on the reverse strand, counting down.
ATTTCGTCTTTTTATTGGTGAGTATGATGTCAGGTTATTTATGTGGTGTTGTTCTATCTGTTATAATGGTTCTGTTCCAGTATAATTTGTATTCATCATTCTCTACTACATTTTGTGGTGCATACTTGTATGTGGGAACGTGTTGTTTTATAAGTTTATGTTGTAAGGCAAGCTGTTGATGTATAATTTTTGCCACATTGTCATGTCTTCTGGGGTATTCTGTATTTGCTAGTATTGTACATCCGCTTGTGGTGTGATCTACTGTTTCTATTTGTTGTTTGCAAAGTCTGCATTTATCTGTTGTGGTATTGGGATCTTTAATAATATGCTTGCTGTAATATCTGGTGCTTATTGTTTGATCCTGTATTGCAATCATGAATCCTTCCGTCTCACTGTATATATTGACTTTTCTTAGCCATGTGTTGGATGCGTCTTGATCGATGTGTGGCTGTGTTAGATTATACGGGTGCTTGCCATGTAGTGTTTTCTTTTTCCAATTTACTTTTTTCGTATCTGTTGATGTTATGTGATCTAAAGGGTTGTAGAGGTGGTTATGAAATTGTAGTGGTGTAGCCGATGTATTTATATGAGTGATTGCTTTGTGTATTTTGCTAGTTTCTGCTCGATCTAGAAAGAATTTTCTTAAATTGTCTACCTGTCCATAATGTAGGTTTTTTATGTCGATATATCCCCTTCCTTCTTCCTTTCTGCTTAATGTGAATCTTTCTGTTGCTGAATGTATGTGATGTATTCTATATTTGTGGCATTGTGATCGTGTAAGTGTATTGAGTGCTTCTAGGTTTGTGTTACTCCATTTCACTACTCCAAATGAGTAGGTCAATATTGGTATAGCATAAGTATTTATAGCTTTTGTCTTGTTTCTTGCTGACAATTCTGTTTTCAGTATTTTTGTTAGTCTTTGTCTATATTTTTCTTTTAGTTCTTCTTTAATATTTGTAATATCTATTCCTATTTTTTGTCTGTATCCTAGATATTTATAGGCATCTGTTTTTTCCATCGCTTCTATGCAGTCGCTGTGGTTATCCAACATGTAATCTTCTTGTTTAGTGTGTTTTCCCTTGACTATGCTATTTTTCTTACATTTGTCTGTTCCAAAAGCCATATTTATATCATTGTTGAATACTTCTGTTATCTTTACTAATTGGATGAGTTGTTTATTTGTTGCTGCCAGTAGTTTTAGATCATCCATGTATAGCAAATGTGTGATTTTGTGTAGGTATATTCCAGTAATATCGTATCCAAAATTTGTATTATTTAGCATGTTGGATAGTGGGTTCAGAGCAAGGCAGAACCAGAAAGGACTTAATGAGTCTCCTTGGTATATTCCACACTTAATCTGTATTGGCTGTGATGTGATATTATTTGAATTTGTTTGGATATTAAGTGTGGTTTTCCAATTTTTCATTACTATGTTTAGGAACTGTATCAATTTAGGATCCACTTTGTATATTTCCAATATTTGTAGTAACCATGAGTGGGGTACGCTATCAAAAGCTTTTCGGTAATCAATATATGCATGGTGTAGCGACCTTTTTTTAGTTTTAGCTTGATATGTCACCTCTGCATCTATTATCAGTTGCTCTTTACATCCTCATGCTCCTTTGCTTCATTTATAATTTTGTTCTGTGTTGTATGTGTCATTAATTTCTGTGTAATGACTGAAGTTAATATTTTGTATATTGTTGGTAGGCATGTTATGGGGCGATATTTAGCTGGGATTGCAGTGTCTGCTTGAACTTTAGGTTTCAGATAAGTTATTCCTTGTGTAGGTGTATCAGGGAATGTGTATGGGTCTCCAATGTAACTGTTAAATAATTTAGTTAGATGTGAATGTGTTGAGGTGAACTTCTTTAGCCAGAAATTTGCTATTATATCTTTTCCAGGGGCCTTCCAATTGTGAGTAGAATTAATTGCTTGGGTGACTTCATGTTGCAAAATTATCACTTCAGGCATTTGTGGTATCATCTTGTATGTGTCTGTTTCTGCTTGTATCCACCGTGCATGCCTGTTATGTTGTACTGGGTTTGACCATATGTTGCTCCAGAAGTGTTCCATGTCTGTTATGTTTGGTGGATTGTCTATTTTGATGTGTGTGTTATCTATTGTCTGGTAAAATTTCTTTTGGTTTGTGTTGAATGTTTGGTTTTGTTTCCTTCTATTTTCGCTTTTTTTGTATCTTCTAAGTCGTTTGGCCAATGCTTGTACTTTCTGCTTCTTTTCATCTAATTGCTCTATCGCTTCTTGTTGTGAGATTTTAGCTAACATTTTTCGTTTTTTCTGACATTTCATTTCTTATAAATTGTGTTAGCAGTCCGATGTCTTTTCTCAGTTTTTCTATTCTGATCTGTAGCCTGTGTTTCCATGATGGTTTTGTGGGTTTCTTCTGTGTGTTGGTTGGTTCTGATCTCTGCCTAGTGTGTATAATTAGTGTAGTGAGTGCTCCTATATAAACCAGTAGTTGTAACTCTTCTGTAGTTGTGTTTTCATTTATTTTGTTGTGTACGATTGTTTTGATAGTTTTTATTGTTGTTTCGACTTGTGGGTTATTTGGCGGTCTATGAAAGAATGGTCTAATGTCTGTATTTGTGTCTTTGTATTCTATATATGTCAGCTGAAATTTTCGTCTATATCTAACATGTGTGTCACTTTGTGTTGTATTTGTGCTTGTTCTGGTGGCTGTATTAAGATTTCGTTTTTATCTGATTGTTTAATTGATGCGTGTTGTTCTTTGTTTGTTGGCTCTGGGATGTTTGAGTCCATTACTGTATTTTCTTCTTCTTCTTATTGCACATTATTTTGTTCCAGTATTTGTTGTACTTTTTGTTTGATGTTTTCTAATTCTGACTGGGGTATCCTGTTATTTTTTATTATTACACGGATCTGATCAGCTAGTCGTTGTTCTGTTAAAAATTTTAATTCTGGGTATCTGGTAATAAATGTTGTGTATACTTGTATCTGTATCCAGTTGTGTTGGTTCCTAGGTTTGTTGCTTGGTAATAACAGAACATGAGGTGTCGGTTAAATTCATCTGACCATCTCATCCTCTATCTTTGTTTTCCTTCTAGGGTGGTTGCAGGAAGCATATTTTGCAAAACACTTCTATTTGGATTTTAATCATTATCCAGTTGGCTAGCAGTGTTGTTACCATTGTGGGCGGGCATAGGGTTCAAGCGCCGTCCCCGACTATGAAGGCGCTTGTCCGAGGCTTCTTTAGTACTGTCCTGAACCAACTAATCACACTAAAAGGGGGGTTAGCCCTATTAGTGGATTGTTCTTTTCGTCGCCTTTTACGACTGGCAGAACATACCGGAGGCCTATTCTTTTCCCGGGCCTCCATGGGGTTTATTATTATTATTATTATTATTATTGTTAGTACATTATGGTGGTTCACTTTCCCACGTCGCCTCATCACATAATATTCAACGTAAAAGGATATTGTTGTCATTCATTTCCTCGCCCATAAGGAGTTCAAAAATCTTTACACATTGTTTACAACCATCATGTGCTTGTAGCTACTGAATATCGTATGATTTGGAACACAAATGGCAGACACCTACATGAGTTGTTGTTGTTGTGGGCTTCAGTCCTGAGACTGGTTTGATGCAGCTCTCCATACTACTCTATCCTGTGCAAGCTTCTTCATCTCCCAGTACCTACTGCAACCTACATCCTTCTGAATCTGCTTAGTGTATTCATCTCTTGGTCTCCCTCTACGATATTTACCCTCCATCCTGCCCTCCAATGCTAAAGTTGTGATCCCTTGATGCCTCAGAACATGTCCTACCAACCGTTCCCTTCTTGTCAAATTGTGCCATAAACTACACTTCTCCCCAATTCTATTCAATACCTCCTCATTAGTTATGTGATCTACCTATCTAATCTTCAGCATTCTTCTGTAGCACCACATTTTGAAAGCTTCTACTCTCTTGTTGTCCAAACTATTTATCGTCCATGTTTCACTTCCATACAAGGCTACACTCCATACAAATACTTTCAGAAACGACTTCCTGATACTTAAATCTATACTCGATGTTAACAAATTTCTGTTCTTCAGAAAGTCTTTCATTGCCATTTCCAGTCTACATTTTATATCCTCTCTACTTCGACCATCAGTTATTTTGCTCCTCAAATAGCAAAACTCCTTTACTACTTTAAGTGTCTCATTTCCTAAACTACTTCCCTCAGCATCACCCGACTTAATTCAACTACATTCCATTATCCTCGTTTTGCTCTTGTTGATGTTTATCTTATATCCTCCTTTCAAGACACTGTCCATTCCGTTCAACTGCTCTTCCAAGTCCTTTGCTGTCACTGACAGAATTATAATGTCATCGGCGAACTTCAACGTTTTTATTTCTTCTCCTTGGATTTTAATACCTTCTCCGAATTTTTCTTTTGCTTCCTTTACTGCTTGCTCAATATACAGATTGAATAACATCGGGGAGAGGCTACAACCCTATCTCACTCCCTTCCCAACCACTGCTTCCCTTTCATGTCCCTCGATTCTTACAACTGCCATCTGGATTCTGTACAAATTGTAAATAGCCTTTCGCTTCCTGTATTTTACCCATGCCACCTTTAGAATTTGAAAGAGAGTATTCCAGTCAACATTGTCAAAAGCTTTCCTTAAGCCTACAAATTCTAGAAACGTAGGTTTGCCTTTCCTTAATCTTTCTTCTAAGATATGCCGTAAGGTCAGTATTGCCTCTTGTGTTCCAATATTTCTACGGAATCCAAACTGATCTTCCCCAAGGTCGGCTTCTACTAGTTTTTCCATTCGTCTGTAAGGAATTCGCATTAGTATTTTGCAGTTGTGGCTAATTAAACTGCTTGTTCGGTAATTTTCACATATGTCAACACCTGCTTTCTTTGGGTTTGGAATTATTATATTCTTCTTCAAGTCTGAGGGTATTTCGCCGGTCTCATACATCTTGCTCACCAGATGCTAGAGTTTTGTCAGGACTGGCTCTCCCAAGGCCGTCAGTAGTTCTAATGGAATGTTATTTACTCCCGGGGCCTTGTTTCGACTCAGGTCTTTCAGTGCTCTGTCAAACTCTTCACGCAGTATTGTATCTACCATTTCGTCTTCATCTACATGCTCTTCCATTTCCAGAATATTGTACTCAAGTACATTGGCCTTGTATAGACCCTCTATATACTCCTTCCACCTTTCTGCATTCCCTTCTTTGCTTAGAACTGATTTTCCATTTGAGCTCTTGATATTCATACAAGTGGTTATCTTTTCTCCAAATGTCTCTTTAATTTTCCTGTAGGCGGTATCTTTCTTACCCTTGCTCTTCCTGTCGATCTCATTTTTGAGACGTTTGTATTCGTTTTTGCCTGCTTTATTTACTGCTTTATTATATTTTCTCCTTTCATCAATTAATTTCAATATTTCTTCTGTTACCCAAAGGTTTCTACTAGCCCTCGTCTTTTTACCTATTTGATCCTTTGCTGCCTTCACTATTTCATCCCTCAAAGCTACCCATTCTTCTTCTACTGCATTTCTTTCGCCCATTCCTGTCAATTGTTCCCTTATGATCTCCCTGAAGCTTTGTACAACCTCTGATTTAATCAGTTTGTCCAGGTCCCATCTCCTTAAATTCCCACCTTTCATCCATCAAAGCTACCCATTCTTCTTCTACTGTATTTCTTTCCCCCATTCCTGTCAATTGTTCCCTTATGATCTCCCTGAAACTTTGTACAACCTCTGGTTTAATCAGTTTGTCCAGGTCCCATCTCCTTAAATTCCCACCTTTCTGCAGATTATTCAGTTTTAATCTACAGATCATAACCAATGGATTATGGTCAGAGTACACATCTGCCTCTGGAAATGTCTTACAATTTAATACCTGATTCCTAAATGACTGTCTTACCATTATATAATCTGATACCTTCTAGTACTTCCAGGATTCTTCCATGTGTACAACCTTCTTTTATGATTCTTGAACCAAGTGTTAGCTATGATTATGTTATGCTCTGTGCAAAATTTTACCAGACGGCTCCTCTTTCATTTCTTAGCCCCAATCCATATTCACCTACTATGTTTCCGTATCTCCCTTTTCCTACTGTCGAATTCCAGTCACCCATGACTATTAAATTTTCGTCTCCCTTTACTACCTGAATAATTTCTTTTATGTCATCATACATTTCATCAATTTATTCATCATGTGGAGAGCTAGTTGGCATATAAACTTGTACTACTGTAGTAGGCATGATCTTCGTGTCTATCTTGGCCACAATAATGCGTTCACTTTGCTGTTTGTAGTAGCTTACCCGCACTCCTATCTTTTTATTGATTATTAAACCTACTCCTGCATTACCCCTATTTGGCTTTGTATTTATAACCGTGTATTCACCTGACGAAAAGTCTTGTTCCTCCTGCCACCGAACTTCACCAATTCCCACTATATCTAACATTAACCTATCCATTTCCCTTTTTAAACTTTCTAACCTACCTGCCAGAGTAAGGGATCTGACATTCCACGCTCCGATCCGTAGCATGCCAGTATTCTTTCTCCTAATAACGACGTCCTCTTGACCGCTTGAGTAGTACCCCCCCCCCCCCCTCCGGAGATCCGAATGGGAGACTATTTTTCCTCCGGAATATTTTACCCAAGAGGACGCCATCATCATTTAACCATACAGTATAGCTGCATGCCCTCGGGAAAAAATACGGCTGTAGTTTCCCCTTGCTTTCAGCCGATCGCAGTACCAGCTCAGCAAGGCCGTTTTGGTTAGTGTTACAAGGCCAGATCAGTCAATCATCCAGACTGTTGCACCTGCAACTACTGAAAAGGCTGCTGCCCCTCTTCAGGAACCACACGTTTGTCTGGCCTCTCAACAGATACCCCTCCATTGTGGTTGCACCTACAGTACGGCCATCTGTATCTCTGGGGCACAGAAGCCTCCCCACCAACGCAAGATCCATGGTTCATGGAGGGGGGAGGGGGGGGGGCCGCCTACATGAGACATGACTAAATCTCTGCTGGCAAGGCGCGTAGAAATCTGGCAACTACGTCCAAAACCTCTGTCGAATGTGCTCTACGTCTTGAAGAAATGCACGGTCGAGCTGAGAGTTTCCTCTTTCGTATATACACATGGCCTTGTAACGGACAGCTTCATCATCGAGTGCTTTGAGATGTAGGAAGTGCAATGCCGTGGTCTCTACGAAAATGACGCCAAGTTGTGGCAACAGAATTGCAGCTGTTGAAATGGATAACGTAATATTTCTTGCGTGGCACTACTGTCTCGATTCGAAGCACACTGTTGGAAGAACGAGCTAGGAAACGGGCTAGTTGCACCAGGAAGCCGACTCCTGTGGACTACACGGAGAACTGGGGGCCAAGGTGAACTTTCGGTTTCGATGGTAACTTACAAATCACCATATGTTTCTACCATCAAGTGGAATATAGTTTTGTGAAATTTGATTAATTTCTTTGAAACATCCTGTACTAACTCTTCATTCGACAATGTTGCTCCAAGCAACAGCAAAATTGTATCAGTTTTCAGCAATATGTCGTATGTCTCGTCCTTGGATGGGTAATGTTGCTTACAAGAAACATATTAGCTATCACATGTAGCGATATTCTGTTGTCTCTGGTGAAAAGTTTTCGAATAGAGTGCATCTTTAGCAGGCCGCGTGCAAGGTTATGTGAGCGTCAGTTACCGATGTAGCAGTTTCTTTCGATTTTGTAATGTAAACGGGAAGGGAAAGTCTTGAAGGTGAGTTATTATACATATGTGTTAGCGAATTATTACCTGGGACACTGCAAATGCACTGACCTTTCCTGGGAAGAAGTGCCCTGGCTTTGAGTGCTGGATAGACAAGACCAGAAGAAGAAGAAGAAGAAGAAAAAGAAGAAAACAGCAGGTCCTGTGCCAGTGACAGATATACGATGTGACAGTTTTGTTCACTGGCCAAACTATGGGGCAAAAGCAAAGATGTAAACTTTACCCTCAGGGATAGTTGACTGAAAAATGTAAAAATTGTGGAATTATGTACCAAAATGGTGTTATTTTAAGGCACTTAAGACGCAATAGTGCTAAAGGCAACCACTTTTTCAGCCACAGTAACAACGTTGAAATACTTTTATTGTAGCAAACGTGCGCCTTTTGCATGCAGTGATAGTTACAGTAACATACTGTATTTTGAAACAATGTATGTAAAATTATTCACGGTACTTCACGATACCGTGTACATGTAATTTAAGTAACTTAATGCTTTTTCCTCCACAGTACTTCAGTGCGTCAAATAAAAGACTGAGCGGAATCCGTGCGTCACCTTAACACAGATGACTAACAGGTGCCATAAGCACTCAGGATATTAAACATCATGTGAAGAAGCTTTCACGGCCCCCTTCTCAAATCACGATGTTGCATAGCGTAGAAATTATGCATGTCTGGATACGGGTCCCTTTAATAAAATGTCCTGCTTCCCGTTGCACAATGTTATTCCCCCCCCCCCCCCCCCCAAACCTCGTTTTCAGTGATTTTTTGATACATAATGTAGGCTAACAGTATCCACCTTGGTACTATCTCTACGAAATGACATAGGGCTTTCTCTCAGGGACGCTGTATTGTGTAGCAGCATTTTTTAAGCCAGGCCCTTTAGGTTAACGACTGAAGGTCGTGGCATATCACGCAAGGTAGTAGACACACACACACACACACACACACACACACACACACACACACACACACACACACACACACGTTTGAGTTGTACCCGGCAGCGAAAGAAACGACGGCGCTCTGGGCTGTTACTCACCGTTATCTGCTCGCTGCACGCGACACTTCGAACTCCCGGCTCCCCCCTCCGTCAGCCATAGCGTCCCGCCCGTTATTTTCGCTGTGTTCACTCTAGCGGTCTCGAGCCTACGAGATCGGATCTTCGTTACAATACAGCATCATAGCCATACATCAATAGCGTAACCATTTTCTAATTTCTCCGAGTAGTACTGTATACTTAAACCGTCGACCTAGAAACAACGGAGAGGTTTCGTCCCGCCGTAGCCCTCAGTGGTTCACAGCCCCACAACAGGCGACAGCAGTCCTCCACCCCACCGCCACCCCACACCGCCACCCGCGTCACCAGTGGACCCCCCCCTCCCCCCGGGAATGTCACGCATCAGACACCAGACGAGTGGTGTAACCCCAAACGCTTGCTTTGTTCAAAAAATGGTTCAAATGGCTCTGAGCACTATGGGACTCAACATCTTAGGTCATAAGTCCCCTAGAACTTAGAACTACTTAAACCTAACTAACCTAAGGACATCACACACACCCATGCCCGAGGCAGGATTCGAACCTGCGACCGTAGCAGTCCCGCGGTTCCAGACTGTAGCGCCTAGGACCGCTCGGCCACCCCGGCCGGCCAAAATGCTTGCCTGGTAGAGTAATTATGGTGTACGCTGACGTGGAGACAGTCTTTGTGCAGCAATGGCCGACATAGTGTAACTGCGGCGGAATAAGGGGAACCACCCCGCATTCGCCGAGGTTTCGTGCCGGGGACTGGCACACCTACCCGCTTGGAGGCGGCTGCTGTGACCGAGCGGTTCTAGACGATTCAGTCGGGAACCACGCGGCTGCTACGGTCGCAGGTTCTATTCCTGCCCTGGGCATGAATGTGTGTGATGGCCTCAAGTTAGCTAGGTTTAAGTAGTGTAGGGGACTGATGACCTCAGATGTTAAGTCCCATAGTACTTAGAGCCATTTGAACCGTTTTTGAACCTTCCCGCTATGGAAACTGCATGTTAGACCGAGCTGCTCTCCGAATAGTGATACAGGCCTCTGTCAGACGATGACCTAGCTAAATCTCTTACATATCGTAAAATGGGGTTTATTTACACTATTTGCCTCGGGCATGGATGTGTGTGATGTCCTTATGTTAGTTAGGTTTCAGTAGTTCTAAGTTCTAGGGAACTGATGACGTCAGAACTTACCTCCCATAGTGCTCAGAGCCATTGCAACCATTTACACTATTCTTGGACAGTGCCTTAAATAAAATCTAGTTATACGTAGTAGTTGCCGAAAATGAGTTGAAAATGCGTTTAGTCTTTTCTAAGGCAATTAAAAACATCAAATGTAGATGCACTCTTCCTTCACACAAGCATAATCCGTAACTGGGTGTCGCCATTTATGTAAAAACTAACTTCTATGTAATGTTCATGGTTTTGTAATTTCATTGAATCAAAGGTATGGATCTTAAATTTTGTAACGTTTCAGAAATTGGTGTCTCTTAAGATAGGGTTACTCTTTTCTACTTAATACTCCTACAAAAATTATTTTAAAGCATAATATGAAAATGGGTCGATGTTACCCTCTTGACAATTTAATGTTTTTATAACTCTCCCTTGAAGTTCACCCGTAGTTAGTTTTATATCTCAAGCATTTGGAATGACATGCTGTGTTCAGCGTTTTAGAAACTTTTCAGGCCAATCACAAAGCGGGTCTGAATTCTGTATGCTCTTATTTTGTTAATTAGGTGGCAGTGCTGATCCGTATTGCACGCCTTTCGGAAGTCAAGGTACCTGAAAGCCAGTTTACGATGCCCTGTGGGCCTCGCGGACGAACAGAGCGTGCTGGGTATCACGTGATCGTCATTTGTGAAGTCTAAGTTGATGCCTACACAACAGATTTTCTGTCTCCAGAAACGTGGTAATATGCGCTTATAAAAATATATTGTAGACTGACGTCAGAGATACAGAAGTACAGTTTTGTGCCTCCGTCCGACGATCTTTCTTGAATGCGAGAATGACTTGCGCTTTCTCCAGTCATTAGGAACACTTGCCCCTCCAGTGACGAACTGTACACGACTGCAAGAATAGGAGCGCGAAATTTCTCACTCTCTATGTTAGTATACACAGTAGCTTTTCCTCTGAAGAACGATTTCAGCTGTTTTTCTAACTTGTGGTCACTTATTTCGATGCTCACAGGATGAGAGGACAGATGGCTTCGATCCGTAACATAAGACCTAAATTTCTTAGGATTTTGTCGCGTCGGTAGGCAGAATTATAGTTCCTAATTCGCTGAACGTTTCGCACATGGATGTCTTTACTCTAATTTTGGTTTCGTTTGGTTATTGTTTACTGTGATGCTTTAGCAACTCTTCAAATTGCAGTGGAACTCTCTTATCAGATTTCTAATACAGGTCTCTAACCAGACAGGTCTTTCAAGGCCCTCACTACTTTGGTCGGAAATACCTTTTCATCCTCTTTCTAAGTAGACATACCTTCCTAATATCCTTTCTATTTGCAGACGTATTCACTGATGCTCTAATGGCGTTATCATCAGTAATCCCCGTTCAGTCCTTATTGAATCGAAAAGTTCTGGACTTTTTTGACCATGAGACCTAGTAAGTTGCTTCTACGAATCGGTTGTCTGCTTAGAAAATCAAGGCAATTTTTGCGTAAAGCACTACGAACGTTTTCACAAGATTCCCTGTTGTTACTACCCATTCTAATCACTTTAGTCTCCCTATCTATAGCTGGTAATTTGAAACATATATGTGATTTCATAATACGACCATGAAATTACCACGAAAATTTCTCCGTGCTTTCCCTCCAATGGCAGCACGGTGTAAAAGAACATCCGACGACCAAGTTTCATCCTCCCGTAACACTTACCCGTAACCAAATAATTTCACATTCGGTATCTGTACCAACTTCACTAGATATTTTCGAATTTTTTTTACAGTTACGAGAAAGCCTCCAACCTTCACTAGATATTTTCGAATTTTTTTACAGTTACGAGAAAGCCTCCTCCACCGGCGTTCAACCTATATTTGCGACATACTGTCCAAACGGAATTTAGAATTTCACTGCCATCATCATCTGGCTTCCACCAAATTTCTATCCCTGGTACTACAAGAGCATTTCTATCGTTTGTAAGGGAAATTAGCTGTGGGACCTCTCCACAAATGTTCCTGTTGTTAACTAATACTATACTAACATTTTTTCTCACATCTGCTATGATGAACGATGCTCTATATAATTAATAGGGACAGTATTTTTCTCTGTATCAAATCAGAACACATCTTACCTGGCCTGTGGAGGGATTTCTATACCCTTCAAAAATTGACATGTACTCGCAGTATGTACTCAGAGAACACATTACCCTCTTCTTGCATGTCGTGCACATCAGACTTTAAAGGGTTGGGGCGGGTCGTGGTTCTACAACTGTCCACCCGATTGCAGGATTCAAGAAATCTGTGGTGTCACCGCCAGACACCACACTTGCTAGGTGGTAGCTTTAAATCGGCCGCGGTCCATTAGTACATGTCGGACCCGCGTGTCGCCACTGTCAGTGATCGCAGTCCGAGCGCCACCCCACGGCAGGTCTAGAGAGACGTACTAGCACTCGCCCCAGTTGTACGGACGACTTAACTAGCGATGCACACTGACGAAGCCTCTTTCATTTGCAGAGCAGATAGTTAGAATAGCCTTAAGCTAAGTTAATGGCTACGACCTAGCAAGGCGCCATAGCAATTGATAGTTATCGTATGAAGCATGTCTCATCAAGAACGATGTATACAAATGATGGATTAAAGTTAAGTATTCCAGAAGCTACGTACTTTTCTTTATAGCATTCATTACGTATCCTGTTTCAGACCTATCTCTAGCCTGCGTGAGTTTAACGCGTGCATATCGGTCTCCTCAAACCACACTGTGTCGGCACTTCTGTCGACACATCAAAATCCCCATCTAAGAACGCCGTAATTCGTCTGTGTCCTTGGTTTTATCTTTCACTCACCTCCAAAATTATCGCGATCGGTTGTGGAACCGTTGCCGCGAAACGCTAGCTCGCTAAGGCTGAATTCACCCCGTGCGAGAGGCTAGCTATCTCTACCAAAGCAACCAGCCACCTCGGATGCCGACAAGAACCATGATTTGCAGCCTAATACTTCCATTACGCTGATTCGCTGACAGCCGAAACTCCTCCACACCTCGGTCATGACTCCCCCTTCCCCTCCCAACACCCTTCGGACAAGTAAAAGGAATAGACACTGGCCTTCCTTCCCGACCTACCTGCTATTTCCCTAAGAGATTCCAAACCCCCCTAACGTTGGAGATTTCGGTCACACGCAGTCCCAATGTTCTTGTTCCTACCTCTCAGAAAGATCGGCTCCATTACCAACAGATGAAATGTCTTCTGTTATCTCAGATGTACTTTCAGCTGGGGGCTATAATTGAAGCTTGTTTTTATGGTTCAAATGGCTCTGAACACTATGGGACTTGACATCTGTGGTCATCAGTCCCCTAGAACTTAGAACTACTTAAACCTAACTAACCTAAGGACATCACACACATCCATGCCCGAGGCACGATTCGAACCTGCGACCGTAGCGGTCACGCGGTTCCACACTGAAGCGCCTGGAACCGCACGGCCACATCGGCTGGCTCTTGTTTTTATGGCGTAAGGGGACAGCTATAAAGCCAGTACGATGCGCCACTGTTCGTTATTCACCTTCAGGTGGGTGTTGACAGATCTGCCGATATGCTACTAGCTCATCTATTTTTTTTTTCTGCACGATTCCAAGTTTTCTTCGGGGTCTTATCAAGAACTTATTCATCTAATTGGTTCTCAGCATTAATTTATCAATCATTCTCTGGATTATTTACATCTTTGATTGTTTACTAATAACAGAACCTGGTTCACAAGCATTTGTGACATTTCTACAAATTCTTCATGTCTCGTTCATGACGGGGACTTAATTTTCTTACCGGGCGAGGTGGCGCAGTGGTTAGCACACTGGACTCGCATTCGGGAGGAAGACGGTTCAATCCCGTCTCCGGCCATCCTGATTTAGGTTTTCCGTGATTTCCCTAAATCGTTTCAGGCAAATGCCGGGATGGTTCCTTTGAAAGGGCACGGCCGATTTCCTTCCCACTCCTTCCCTAACCCGAGCTTGCGCTCCGTCTCTAATGACCTCGTTGTCGACGGGACGTTAAAACACTAACCACCACCACCACCACCACCACTTAATTTTCTTACTCATCACAAGCTTTGGCCATACGTAGGTCTCGTTACCAATGGATGTCCAAGAATGTGAAGCAGACAGCTGCATCCTCAGCACCCCTTTTGGCGTTTCTGTCAATATCTATAAATTTATTTTGTACGTACAAGATGATGGAAATTTTATCGCATTTATTCATAGATTCAAAAGCTTTTATTTATTTATTTAGTGAGAAAATGTAAAGAAATTCTGATGATAATAGCGTAGATCTGACAAAACTGGTAATGGTAACATGAAGAATTACTATCGATCTTTGCTCTCTTTATTTTTCAAGAATAATATATAATTACGAGCTTTTGAAAATATGAAGCAGACATTAATTAATCCATTTTAGTGGTTGTTGACCTCTGTGGGTGTGGATTTTATTATTTTAAGAAATACATTAGCCAGTCAGTTTATGTATACATGATAAATACAACAGAGGCTGGTTGCCGTATTTCTTAAAGTAATAGCGATGCGTTGTAAGAAAGTTGAAAAAAAGTATAAATCATCTTGTGTATTAGTGGAATACCTTTAGCAAAGAACGCAAATTAAACATTCCAAAATTCGATTCAGGGTCAACTGCCAACATTTGTAACTTAGAAGTAGATACCCCGGTACAGAGAAGCAGTTTAAATCACTTAATAAACTCAAGGCATCTGGTCAAGACTGTATACCAATTAGATGGTAATGTTGATGCAATAAACCGCGGAGGGAGCTATTCACGGCTGCGGTTACTAGCGGACGAATAGCATTTAGGCCCGCATCTCGTGGTCGTGCGGTAGCGTTCTCGCTTCCCACGCCCGGGTTCCCGGGTTCGATTCCCGGCGGGGTCAGGGATTTTCTCTGCCTCGTGATGGCTGGGTGTTGTGTGCTGTCCTTAGGTTAGTTAGGTTTAAGTAGTTCTAAGTTCTAGGGGACTTATGACCCCAGCAGTTGAGTCCCATAGTGCTCAGAGCCATTTGAACCATTTGAATAGCATTTACGTTCCAGCAACTCATCAAGAAATTACAGGGTACAGACAGGTATTCTAATAGATCTACTTCGACTCCCAAGCGGAGGAACAGATGGTCTAGAGCAGGGCAAGAGGGCCAGTCACTGTGTACTATGTGAGGACTGTTTGTCCAAGATTGCTTATCTTAGATGCATAGGCCTCTCACGGCATCTAAACCTCTATCACCGTGGTGTCTCGGTTGTTTGAGTGAAACCACCTTCGGCGTCGAATACATAGGGTCGTGGTGCAGAATAAAGCTCCTCTTTTCTGCTTCTTCGTCTTCCCTTTTGTTCCCTTTCTTTATACTATGTGCCAGAAAATCACAGTTAACGATTTATTTACTGTATTTCATGGTAACTTTCCATTTCCCCATTTCACAGAAAAATCAATTAAGTTAGAAGAAATGATATCCGTAAATCATGTATTAATATACAGCATGGGCTCAATAAAATATCACCATGCTACAGAATGTAGCAGCTAACTCTTACTCTACAGAAATAACGAGTCACGCAGTTAACAGACCGTAGAAGCATAGTACGCTTTTGTTACAGGTTCGATGAATAACATCGACATAAACGTAAACACCACTCACCTATTACGCCATAGGAATCTTGTAACTGGCCAACTGCTGATTATCTAGCAGTGCGAGGAGCGATCTGTAATCGTGGACAAGTGATCAACAACACAGCAATATCACCAGCCGTTATTGCCAACAAATGACTCCTGATAATTAGGCCCTTTTAACAGAAATAAAACAACGAGTCATTCTGCACCAAAGGTAACGACACTATTTATTAGGTAATGCAGGTGGAATCGCAGGTAGATTCACACAGAAATACTGCGGAGTAACAATGAGTAGCTATGTGAAGCGGAACGATCACTGGGAAACTGCAGTTTGTCTACAATTTTGAATCTTGACTAAGTCTATCGGACCAATGATAGGTAGCCCCAGTACGGGATATTGAGGATATATAAAGAATGGTACGAAAGGCCACCCACAGGATTGTTTGAATGATGAGACACTACAACAGAAATGTTAATAAATCCCAAAAGGAAGACAGTGAAAGAATAATGCCATACATATAGTGAGAAGCTTCACTACGCAACAAGGTTAAAGGCTTATTTTTCGAAATCACGTAATTATCAACCATTGCGACGCGTTATTTCGAAATTTAGGTCAAATGTTCTTTCAAATGTTTTCTGTAATGGTGCAAAAGCGTGGCGTCCTGTGACATCATTATCGGGATCGGCGATGCTTCAAACTGCAAGGTGTCGGCACATGCTGAGAAGCTCATGTGAGCGACAAGGTGGGTTAATTATGTCACATTGGCACCAAATGTCACCATAATTCCGGCCAACGCCACAGTGGACATGTCACATGAACAGGTAGTCACAGTCCTTCTTATCCACATTTCACTCCTTCTATCCACATCTCCGCTATTGAATCCCCACACCCAGCGTTGAAAGCAGGCGAGTTTCTTATGCGTGGCCGAGGTAAACATAACAAGCACATCGTCTTTTAGAATCTACACGAAAACGCGTCAGAGGGAATCAATAAAACCACCTCTTCCTCTGGTGCGTTGATTTCCACACATTTCAAGGTTGAAATTGACAGTTCACAGTCCGATGAGCAAAAGGAATAGGTTCTCTAGAACCTTCGACATGGCCGACACCATCGGACGTTTTACACATTTTATAAGGACACTGTAGATCTTCATCCTCGCTGAAGGCTTTCGCACCGCTTTTGAGTGCTGGCAGACCGCAATTTTCGCTCTCGTGTACAGGTTGGAACCGCTAACGACCGTTCAAAATCATTAAAAGAATTTTGAACGCGCTCCGAAGTGGCAAATGATACTTACGCTTTTTTGGCCTTTATATTTTCCGACCTCTCGTGGCGTGGTCATGAAGGACCGCAAATAATGTGTGTTAATAAAACGGCAAAGGGTTCCTGTAACCCCCCCCCCCCATTTCGGTAACAACTTTGGTGCCACACACTTACCTTTGCTGATCACCTTACAAATGAACCTGTCAGGCACCCTGACACCAATTTAGCTGGCGGCTGCGCTAACGCCTAAAGGTAGGCAAAACCCACTTACAGATTGTCGGAGGGGTTTTCTCAGACCCTGGAACAACCGCGGGGCGCATTTCTTGTTGAAATTCTGAAGGTACATTTCTAACGTGATGAAAAACAGTGCATGGGTCGCGCCGAGTATTTTTCCGAACTGGTGGGGCTTAGAGAGACCCATTACCGTTTAAATCATGCACAAGAGTGCGTGAAATAGAAGATTTTAAAAAGCATAAGTATCCATTGCTTGTTCAGAACAGGTTCTTATTGTGGGAGGTTCTTATTTCATCGAATGGTTTTGATCCGTCGTTAGTGGTCCAAAACAGTACACTTGAGAAAAAACTACAGTCGCGCTGCACTCCAAAGGATCACATTCAACGGCGATGCAGTCACGTAATGTTGACAGAGATGTTTTGAAACTTCCGAGGGTCTCATCAGTGTCAAAGACTGTCAAGATCGTCTTCCTGTTAGTCAATGCAATGCGAACTGTCGTTTTCGACCTTACGATGTGTGGGAATCAACGCCCTTTATGTCACCCATAGATTCTTTTTCGTGTCGATTGTGAGCTGCTGTATATCTGAAATGTTTTCCTCCGCCACCCATAAAATATCGTGTGATTTCAGCGCTGGGTGTCACAGTTCACAGGCTTCATAAGAAAGGGTGAAAAGTAAGTGAGAGGTGCTGTGATGACCTTCTCAACGCATGACACGTCAACGTTGGTGCTGGGCACAATTGTGGTGAAATTTAGTGCCAATGTTATATCGTTAACCCACTTTACAGCTTACAGTTCACGTGGGCTTCCGCGAGGGTTGCGTCGCTGGGCGTCATGCTTTTCCACCACGTCAGAGGAAAGTTGGAGGCACCTTTGAGACAAATTTCCAACTTCATAATCACAACGGGAGGAACTGCAGGGTTGCAAAAAAGTGATCCTTTAATTTTTTGCACAGTTTACGTGCAAAAACCTAAGGAATCGCTTTCGAAGGAAGAAACCATACCGGAAGACAATACCTATCAGATTCCTTTAGGCAAATACTAAGTTTAGGTAGAAATTATTGTAGGAATACTACTGCCAAAGAGACGCTACGCGTTAATGATAGAAGTATAAATAATATATCTATTTAAATCTTACTGATAATTTTGATAACAGTAATAACTGATGCCAAGCGGAGTGGTCGCGTGGTTTGAGGCGCCATGTCTCGGATTGCGCGGCCACTCTCGCCGGATGTTTGAGTCCTCCCTCGGGCATCGGTGTGTGTGTGTGTGTGTGTGTGTGTGTGTGTTGTTCTTATCATAATTTAGTTTAAGTACTGTGTAAGTCTAGGGACCAATGACCTCAGCAGTTTGGTCCCTTAGGAATTAACACACATTTCAACATTTCAATAACTGACGATACAGCGACGCAGTAGTTGGTGTTTTGCAGTCAACTATTGCGTATTCCTGTACGTCCACTTTCTGTATTTGCCGTGTATAAGGCCTTCTACAGCTCTTTATGAAGGTGAAAAATGTGAAGACAGTGATAAAGTTAAAATTTTAAGAAGGTAGCATTCCTTTATTCAGGAACTAATCATGTTCGTGATACACAGAATTTTATCACTGGAGCGAAAGTCTACGCAGGAATGTGTTAGAATGCAGGTAAGAATACGTGCTCCCCCTTGATACAACACTATGTAGGGTGTTTCACAATTCCCGCTACAGGCTTCTCGGTGTTGTCGACGAAAGCTTTTGTAAGGGACACTCATCAGGAAACGTAGCGTTTGGAAGAAAAATCTGTTTGAACATCGAATCACTTTCATATCTCCTGCGTAATGGTACGCACACGGCGGAGACATACACCTGTGTGATGTACTGGAATCCATGGCATGGACAATGTCTCGAGTACTGTTTGAGGATTTTCCTGTACGTGGTGGAGGACGTCTCTTTCCAAGTCGAGAGTGCGGCGCGTCCGTGAAGCACCACAGACAAGAGTCCTGGAAGCGAACCCACCGGTTACTCCCAGCCCTTGCCACAGTCGGGCAGAAAAGGCGTATGATGTCACAATTACAACAGAGACTGATCAAGGCACCAGCTTGTCAGTTTGTATGCACACCGATCTTACGCTTATTTTGGCCTATATTCAAACGGTACATTTCCGGACTTCCTTATCGAAACTTCATGTACTAAAACCCCTCTACAATCCCTGTGAAACACTCTGCATATAATAAAATATTGTGAAAAGTGTGGCAGTGATGGTCACAGTAAATTCTCAGTAATCTTAGAAAAAGTGGCAAATCCTCCTTTCATAAGCAGAACTTTCACACATCAATAAAACGTTCAGCGAGAGATTCGGGTTCCTTTGAGAAACAGAAGTTCTCGAGAAGGACATCGCGTGTCTAAATGTAATAAGCGGAATATAGCTCTGCCTATTCTTCCATCTTATTTGTTTGTCCATCCGTCACACATCATGAGATGGCTTTCGGATTACAGATGTAGATAAAATCCATCTAACCTCTTTGCCCCTACACAACTTCTTATTCACTTGTCACGAAAAGAAATATAGATGGGGATTTACGATCACACAGGCTTCTACCTTTCCGCAGTTCAGTCTCTTGGATAAATTTAAAATAGTTTGTAGCAGCTCGTAATATTATAATTGAATAGATACTTCCATTAAATATACGCTAAGAGTCTCAAAATTGGTTCAAATGGCTCTGAGCACTATGGGACTTAATATCTATGGTCATCAGTTCCCTAGAACTTAGAACTACTTAAACCTAACTAACCTAAGCACAGCACACAACACCCAGTCATCACGAGGCAGAGAAAATCCCTGACCCCGCCGGGAATCGTACCCGGGAACCCGGGCGCGGGAAGCAAGAACGCTACCGTACGACCACGAGCTGCGGACAAGAGTCTGACATTTTTAGAGTATTATTACCAGATAACAACAATGCTTTTTTTAAAAACAACATTGGAGAAATCAGCGATCACAAAAGTAACATTTTAAATAAATTATAAAACAGGCTAGATCGTAAGACACATGTATTAAAAGGTTGACTACCGTCGTTCAGCGATTCCTGATCCATGTACATCCATTACTCTTCAGCAACTGACTGTCGTCATTTAGCGGTTCCCGCTCCATTCTCAGCCATTGTCCATCAGTATGGTCGTTAGTCTGAAGATGATTAAGATGGTTCTGTCATGATGGAAACCGGCCGCCTTTTTACAAATGTGCCTTGTAATCTAGATTTTTTTAGTTAATTTCCAACAACAGTGGTGTTAAAATAGACATGTTGGAAAGCAGTAAGAACTGCGAATCACAGCTTCCTTGAACTTATCATGTTGTGCAGCTAACGTATCTTCATTGTTCTGACGAGAAACAACAGTCATAATATCAATTTTTGTTGATATTAATAACATAAGTCTTTCTTTTAGTCACTTATTCTCCAGCAGTGTCCAACATAAATATCTGCTGGTGTGAACAACGTCAGTATCTAAAATGTGGCTAATTTGAAGAGAATTGCTATCCTGCTTATCATATGAACACCAAAGAATAAATACCAAACTGCAAAGCATTTACTATGCATTAAAATTTAAGGTTGGTGACAGTGACAAAAAAACGGATATTAATTCAAGCACGATATTTTATTTCTTTCACGGAAAACTGTTTTATCAGTTTACACGTGGTGGGGAATATTCAGCGTCATAAAACTCAATGGGAACAGTTTATATGAAAAGGATACGCTTTAAATCCCTCGAAAATCAGTGGGCTTCCACTTATTTACTTCGTGCACACAGCTGGAACGGTATATGGCTGGTTTAGTGTGCTTTCCTGGAACAGTCATGATTGAAAGTTAGCCCTACCACAGTAGTCATGTGACCATCAAAGACACGCAGTTTTCATGGATTCGACGCAACGGTGCAGCGGCTTAGGTGTGTTTGTGTTTAAGATCTTGACCATACTTCTGGTTGGCTCCGGTCTTTCAATGTTAGAGACAACCCTGTTCGCCACCGCGCCTCTTTCCAGATAACGTGTAGCTGAGATACTAGACGGTCTTGTGTTTTCATCGCAGGTGGTATCGTGAGAAGATACATTTGCTATTTGTCTTCCCTAATTGTGATTGTACAGTTTCCGTCATCGTGCTGTCTTCGCCAGCACGCTGCAGTTCTTGCCTGCTGGTAGCAGAGTGTGTTGGCGGGGAGGGGAGGAAGGGGAGGGGCACAGCTGAAGGGGAGGGGCAGAGCTTAGTTTTTAATTGGACGTTAACGAGCACGCCGCCCTGCTGTAGGAGGTGGGCAGCGCAACGCCTCTGGCGGAGGAAAACAGGTCCCATCCGTGCGAGTGTCACAGCCCGTTACCAGCAGGCACCTGTTCGTACGAGCCCGAATAATGAACAGCAATGTCATGGCACGTCATGTCCTCAGACTAGAGTGGCTAAAGTGAAATGTTCTCGGAATTTCATCTGCATAATCACCTCGTCCTTTCCGGCTGTTCGCAATGCTAACATCATTGTAATAAATTTGCATCTTCATGGGCCTCTGTGTTCTCATGCTGAAGGCCACCAGTGAGAAAATGAATTGCCGTTCTCATTAGAAAGATATACAGTCGAGAATGCAATTCTAAATTCTGAGTTTGATAGCAAAAACGATATCTCTACAACCGGTAAATTACGTTATTACTTTCCCGTCCAGCTTCCTCAAAGTGCTTATTTACGTATCTAATGCATCAGTTATCAACACTAAAGCGATTTACTAATAAGAAAATTGTGAAGTACGTCAGACTACGCACAGCGATGCCCTCAAACAATAATATCGAGAGACTACGATCAATCTGTCTGCAGATTTCTAGACTTGCGCTATTGGGTGGGAAGTTGTAGGACGCCCCTAGATAGGTCAGGGGTGCACTACACAAAGGAAGCGGCTAATCGGGTAGCAGAGTACTTGTGGCGTGCACATGGGGGTTTTTTAGGCTAGGCAGTAGTGCGAGGTGTCTTGATGAACACTCACCAGTCGACGTGCAGGCAGGGAAACCAGGACGCGCTCAGTGTAAAGACACTTCAGCTATCAAGATATTAGCAGTAAATTTTCAGAGTGTTCAGAATAAAGTTCCTGAATTTACTGCCTTCGAGGAAGCGTGTGGCGCGCAAATTATTCTCTGGACTGAGACCTGGCTGAACCCTGAGATAGGAAGTTTTGAAATGTTTAGTGTAGGTTGGAACCTGTATCGGAAAGACAGATTAGACACCGTAGGAGGTGGTGTCTTCATTGCAGTTGACGAAAATATTGTGTCTACTGAGGTCGAATTAGAGTGTGATTGTGAAGTTATCTGGACACGTTTAATAGGGCTAAGAGAAATAAAGTTAATTGTTGGGTGTTATTACCGGCCACCAGGTTCCACCGTGACAGTTCTAGAATTATTCAAAGGGAGTCTATCGCAGAAGTACCCGAATCATGCTATATTAGTTACAGACAAGCCGTCGTGTGAATTACTTTTGAACACATTATCCGAAAACTGTCTTGACCAGCTAAATCGACAGCCAACGCGTAATGGAAATATTTTAGATCTGGTAGCCACGAACAGACCAGACCTCATCGACGGTGTCAGTGTTGAGACAGGGATTAGTGATCATGATGTTGTCATTACGACTATGGTTACGAAAGTTAAAAAGTCGGTCAAGAAGGCTAGGGGAGTATTCTTACTAGAAAGAGCAGATAAGCAGTTGTTAGCATCCAACTTAGTAAATGAATCGACTTCTTTTACTTCCGGTAGCATGGACGTGGAAGAATTATGGGCAAATTTTAAACACATTTTAAATCACGCTTTGGAGAAGTATGTGCCGAAAAAGTGGGTTACATACGGAAAAGACCCACCGTGGTTTAACAGCGCAATTCGGAGAATGCTCAGGAAGCAAAGACAGTTGAACGCGAGGTACAAGAAAGATCGGGAGAATGAGGACAGGCAGAAGTTACTAGAGATTCGTGCTGCTGTAAAAAGAGCGATGCGCGAAGCATACAACCACTACCACCGTCATACCTTAGCAAAAGATCTTGCTGAAAACCCAAGGAAATTCTGGTCTTACGTAAAATCGGTAAGCGGGTCAAAGGCTTCCATCCAGTCACCCACTAATCAGTCTGGCCTGGCAACGTAAAACAGCAAAACGAAAGCTGAAATTTTAAATTTAGCGTTTGAGAAATATTTCACGCAGGAGGATCGTACAAACATTTCGCCGTTAGAGTCTTGTACAGATTCCCGTATGGAGGACATAGTGATAGACATCCCTGGGGTTGTGAAGCAGCTGAATGGGTTGAAAATAAATAAATTGCCAGGTCCTCATGGGATACCAATTCGGTTTTATAGAGAGTACTCTACTGCATTGGCTCCTTACTTAGCTTGCATTTATCTCGAATCTCTTGCCCAACGTAAGGTCCCGAGCGACTGGAAAATAGCGCAGGTGACGCCTGTATATAAGAAGGGCAGAAGGACGGATCCTCAAAATTACAGACCAATATCCTTAACATCGGTTTGTTGCAGGATTCTCGACCGTATTCTCAGTTCGAATATAACGAATTTCCTTGAGAAAGAGAAGCTGCTGTCCATGCATCAGCACGGCTTTAGAAAGCATCGCTCCTGCGAAACGCAACTAGCCCTTTTTTCACATGATATCTTGCGAACCATGGATGAAGGGTATCAGAGCGATGCCATATTCCTTCACTTCCGGAAAGCGATGACTCGTTGCCCCACAGCAGACTCCCAACTAAGGTACGAACATATGGAACTGGTTCCCAAATATATGAGTGGCTCGAAGTCTTCTTAAGTAATAGAACCCAGTACATTGTCCTCGATGGTGAGTGTTCATCGGAGGTGAGAGTATCATCTGGAGTGCCTCAGGGAAGTGTGGTAGGTCCGCTATTGTTTTCTAACTACATAAATGATCTTTTGGATAGGGTGGATAGCAATGCGCGGCTGTTCGCTGATGATGCTGTCGTGTACGGGAAGGTGTCGTCGTTGAGTGATTGTCGGAGGATACAAGATGACTTGGACAGGATTTGTAATTGGTGTAAAGAATAGGAGCTAACTCTAAATATAGATAAATGTAAATTAATGCAGATGAATAGGAAAAAGAATCCCGTAATGTTTGAATACTCAAATTAGTAGGGTAGTGCTTGACACAGTCAAGTCCATTAAATATTTGGGCGTAACATTGAAGAGAGATATGAAGGGGGACAAGCATGTAATGGCAGTTGTGGAGAAGGCGGATAGTCGTCTTCGGTTCATTGGTAGAATTTTGGGAAGATATGGTACACCTGTAAAGGAGACCGCTTATAAAACACTAATACGACCTATTCTTGAGTATGCTCGAGCGTTTGGGATCCCTATCATGTCGGATTGAGGGAGGGCATTGAGGCGGGCTGCTAGATTTGTTACTGGTAGGTTTGATCATCACGCGAGTGTTACGGAAATGCTTCAGGAACTCGGGTGGGTGTCTCTGAAGGAAAGGTGGCGTTGTTTTCGTGAATCGCTGCTGAGGAAATTTAGAGAACCAGCATTTGAGGCTGACTGCAGTACAATTTTACTGCCGCCAACTTATATTTCGCAGAAAGACCACAAAGATAAGATAAGAGAGGTTAGAGCTCGTACAGAGGCATATAGGCAGTCATTTTTCCCTCTTTCTGTTTGGGAGTGGCATAGGGAGGGAAGATGCTAGTTGTGGTACGAGGTTCCCTCCACCACCCACCGTATGGTAGATTGCGGAGTATGTATGTAGATGTAGATGTAGAACCTGAGGCGTCCTAGAGCCCCCCGCCAAACCTCTGTTCGGGCAGTACATTCCTACAAACCAGCCCTCTCTGTATCACATGACATGTATGATCTCTTACTACACGTTTTGAAATCTGCTGTAGTTTAGGACTGTATCTTGTCTTAGGTATTTGGTGGAGAATATGTTAAATTCGTTTTTAGTTCGATTACAATTGAAAGCAAGAGAGTGATGATGACACGTCCTGCTGATCATAACTATCAGGAGTGTTCCTGCTCTGAATGCAGGAATTACACCCAGAGTGTTGCAAATCTTGTAGAGAAGCACTTGTCGGAAAATTTTTCGATGACTCCATGTCAGACTAAAAATTCAGAGGTCAGGATCTCCAACATCAGTCTGCTTTAGATTTTTTTCTGTCACTTGTATATTATTTATTCATTTTCTTGCTCGATGTAATTTTTGAATCGTAAATCCACATTAAATACACGCTGTATCCTGTCAGATTCTTTATACAAGATGACCTTTATTGCACCATGTATTACCTTCCTGAGCTGTTTCACCTTTGACCATTTTCAAATCGAGTTAAGTAGATGATGTGTGTGTCATATCTAAAAGCCATTTAGTGCTAGATGGGAAGACACCCTTGTTTTCAAATTGGCGCCTGATTTTTTGATTTACGGTAACGATTTTCAAGGTGACAACCAAACACTGCCCGTGGTTCATAACCGACGTTGAACTCTACGTGTCCCACCTGTTCAGAATTCGGTGGAAGGCAAGGGAAAACACCTGCAACAGGATTATGCTTAGTAAGGTACAATGGCGTCCAAATTGGATTCTGGTTTAGGTATTTCTTTACATTAGTTACTGATCTGGTAAGCATTAATTAAACAGCTGTGAGAATGTACAGCCATTACTCGTAGCATGGGTAAAAGAATTTACAAACACTATTCGTGGCACTGTTTGTGCCACCACTTCTTATTTTGCTGCTGGTACTAGCTCTACATCCTTTCTTCAGGGGTTCGCGCCGTCATCTCATGATTTCACTTCTACTTATTCTAACGTTGCGTCGAACCGTTTACATTTAATATTCCGTATCCTCTTTAAAACATATGTGTTTATAATTTTTTCACCGAGGCACTAGTGACGTCTCCAGCAAACATTACAACCTCAAGTATTTAACGTTTGTAATCTCAGGCGCTTTTTTAAGTTTGCTGATGATCCCTGGTTGCTGCAGACGCCGTTATTATGAGAAATACTATACTACTTCCCCCTATATAATAAAACAACACTAGGTGGAAAAGCCATTTGTCGTGAAAACTTTCCAATAAAATTTTTGTAAAACTGAAACGTCCCCTTTTATCAATTTTTTACAACTGTGCTTAACCTGACACACAATATTTTTTTTTTTAGCGCAACGCAATCTAACTTTCAACACACAATATTTTGTTAGCGCAACGCAATCTGACTTTCAAAATTCTCTACAAGAGAATGGCCCTGACTAACATTAAACTATACCTTTCACAAAACACTTACCTCACAAAAATCTTCGCTGCTCAAGCTACTGCAATACAGCGAGCGCCACTACTGCCAGCTAAATAAAAGATTCAAACTATGGAAGGCACTAACTACTGATAGGGATAGTTAGCAAATGAAAGATATTAATACAGAACAAACCATGTATTTACCTTAATATCATATATAGAGCAGTTCATGACAAATTACAAAATTCCGCCATCTCTCTCCCCACATCCACCACTGCTGGCGGCTCACCTCCAACTGCGCAACGCTACGCGCTGTTCACAGCCAGCTGCCTAACACTACAATGGTTGAGTATTACAACAATGCAAAGCAGCCACAGACTGCACACGGCACAGCCGGTGATTTTCATACTGAGGTGGCGTTACCAATAAAAAAACTAAACAGCCTACTTACATAGCCCCCATGCTCCCCACAAAAAATTTTACAAATTTTGTTGGGCACTGGCCAATACATATTTGTTAAAATTTTTTTTTTTCACAGTTACAATAACAAAGAAATCAAATGCACACACTTATTGATACAATGTTGGTCAAAAGCTAAAATTTTCTCACAGTCCATAAAGACAGTCTTGATCATTCATCACATTGCAGTGTTTTTCTCAAAGTCTGAGCAGTAAAAGAAAATGCACACGGAAGTAGTGGATTTCCATGCAGTCTTGAAGAAGTATCGTTTTCCTTCCAACGGAAAGACAGTGCTGACTCTCGACATGCTGACAGGTAATGGGCCACAAGAGAGCAAACCCACAGCGGAGTCAGTCGAAGTTTTGAAGAGTATTGGTGGGTAGGTCATCACAGAGCAGACCCACTGTAGTCCTGGTAGAGATTACGGTATTGGTGGGCCACCAGAGGTGCAGACCCACTGCAGTCCTTGTAGAAATAATGGTATTGGTGAGTCATCAAAGGTGCAGACCCACTGCAGTCCTTGTAGAGATAATGGTACTGGTGAGTCAGCAAAGACGCAGACCCACTGTAGTCCTTGTAGAGACGGCCAGCAGCCATCTGTTGCGACTGTGCAGGTGCACAATCACCATCGAAGAGTCTTGCGGATAATGTAGCAAGTCCATAACCACCACTTGTGCACTCACAAAGTTTTTGGAATTGTCCTCAGAACCAGCAATGCTGTTATCCAGTCCCTTGCTGAATTATTAACATACGTGCAAACACTAACAGTCCCTACTTCTCACATATTGTCCATATACTATGACCAATAGAAACGTGTGCAGTGAAATGTAACTTACAAGTTACTTAATTTGATGACCTGGTGTCAATTACAATTTTATAACATAAGAACACAATAACAAAGGTACAAAACACATCATTCAAGAACATAACAATACAAATAACAGTTGCGGTAATAGGGGCTTTACAAAAGAATAGAAATAAACATATACATCAGTGTTACAGGAATTATGACATAATTTCATACATAAAAGATCAGAATAACTTTTGAAACATCAACTTCACACCTAAGCATTAACACAGAACAGATAAATGTCTAATCATCTTTACAAAGTAAATAACATATTATCAATGCAAATTATATTTGAGGATCACAGTATTACTCATCATAGTGAATGTAGCTTAGTATTAGAAGAAGAAAAAATTCTATGAAACTACACAAAGACAGGAAGAAAACAAATACACAAGGGTACACAAACACATAGTGGGATAACACAATGGAAAGGACAGGGTTCGTTTTCAGTGTAACTTTTGGTACTGCAGTATTGTGCGAACAAAACCTTTTTTGTTCTTGGAGATCTCCCTGTGTTCATCATTATTCCCAAAAAGTCCTATCTGTACCTCTTTTCTGTATTCCAACCATAAGTCTTTCAAAATAAATATGGCTCATTGTACAATACTCATTTAGGCCCAAATCTTTTTTTATATACCTTGTCAATGCATTGCTTCCAATTCATCATAGTTAGTTTCTTATATAGTCTACCCCATCTTAAGCTAACTTAAATCTACTGAGCTCAGATATATATACCAAGGGACGAGGCAATGCAGCATCACATAAAACAATTAATATAAACAGCAATGAAAAAAAAACGCAGATTTGCGAAGCAAGCAGTATTAAGAAATTAGCAAAGCAATTGTAATATTACAACTAATCTAAGGCAATGTGCAGCAAACAATAAAAATATAAAAATAAATCATTAGTAAAACTGGCTTAACAGAATAATACAAAATCAAATTCAATAACACTATGCCTGGCAAACAGCAGCAACTTATACCTAAATATGACATAGCTCAAGCAGAAAAAATAGTACACTAAAGATAACAATGCAGATAAGGGAAATGTATAATCACATCTTAATGTCTAAGTAATTAAAGTGGTGCACCACAACAACTTATTGTAAAAAAAATATTACCATGTACTTGAAAAGAAAATTATGTGTGCAGTAACTGTTACTAGTCCCTTCTTATTGTTCTTTCCATTCCAAGAGCTCCTTTTTCGAAGAATGTGGATTACAAAATTATTATTTAATAGATCTGCAGACAGAAAATATTTATATTAGTACATCTATAAAATTTTATTTTAACCAGTGCTGCAGTGCAGCTAGAAACTAGATATTAAACAAAACGGGCAAAGCAAGGCGTGAAACGTCATTCACTAGCCATATGGCATTTCTCTCAATTAGCACGACAATAGCCGTGAAATGTTGCGATGCTTTCTACAAAGGAACGTCAATAGCGATTATAATGGCCTCTTTTTTCTTCTACCTGTGCCGCTGGA
This sequence comes from Schistocerca nitens, assembly GCF_023898315.1. Classification (NCBI taxonomy): domain Eukaryota; kingdom Metazoa; phylum Arthropoda; class Insecta; order Orthoptera; family Acrididae; genus Schistocerca; species Schistocerca nitens. The sequence goes on along the minus strand of NC_064617.1, from coordinate 438,608,609 downwards.
AGGCTAATGGTTTTTTTTTGTTCGGGCGGCTGTCGCCCAGGTGTCTGACACAGCTGTGTGCCCACGACGTATTACGTGCAGGTGGTCACTTAACTTTCGTACGGAAATATTTACGACAGCAGTTTCCGCTACAATGGCAGTCTTAAATAAAAATATTTCACAGGTCAAGAATTAGCGTTGCAAACCTGTAAAAACAAAATCCCATGAATATAACAGTGTCCAAAAAATTTTCGTCGGCATTGTGATACATTCACGCATTTACACACATTTCATAATTCTAAAAGTATGATTCTCGGTTTCCAACATACGTCTTCACAAGGCAGAGTTTCTAACCGCTACTCATTACTCCTTACCTTATTACACATATACAAATTCGTCGACGCTTCTTCAATACTTCATCATTAGATACATAGCATAATCAAATTCTTCATATAACATTAGCTTACTAATCATAAACATACCTCAACAACATAATACACATCGTCGTCGTAAAAATAACATCATAACACCTCAGTCAAATCTCAAAATCGTCGTAGCTTCCCCCAATAGTTTCAAAACCTAAAAAAAATTCTCTGCTCATTTCAAAAGTGTCATCTGCCTCAAACGTACTTTAAAATCATGATTCCATACCAAACACATCATTCAAAGCTCACATTGTATCACAATGGTTCCGAAAAAATATGAACAGTTTACAAAGTACAGACAAAATACAATTTCATACGTATGAAGTTATTCAACTGTGTAATTACGTAAACATCTGTCACTGACGTAGTAAAAAAAATGTTTGTCTCTCTCAGTTAAATGATCTGATAGCTGTGTAATACTGTGTTGGAGAAATATGGTACCGATGTGTAAAGTTGTATAAGCAAATACCATATTAGCTAGGGTTCCTTGTGGTTGCCACACACATGGTACACAAAGTAAGCGTGTACCCCCCTGAGGATAAATGTAATTATACCCTCAGGTGTTACAGATTACAGCAATGGAATGAAATGTATCACGGAAAACCTTCTTTGTAATTAAAAAATCTTTAAAAGTAAGTGTTTTAAGTATAAGATTAATCACTCAAATGCGTGTACTGTAGCGCTAAACTGTGCGTCTTGTCGCAACATAATCTCTGTGGAAGTGTCGTAGTTATCGTCCTCCGAAAGCTAAGTTCTGCAGAAGTCAATGTACTTACCTCATGCTAAACAAAAGTGAAATGCTTTGCGTATAGATATCTTAGTTATTACGCTTATTGTTGTGATGAAGAAAGTACTGTACTGTAACGTATTGTTGTGCCACGAAAAAGGCTGTCTCATTGTTGCCATACCACAAAAGTTACTACTAAAACATGTTTTTCTTTCCTGAAGAATTCAGAAAACTGTGCAGATATAAAACAGATACAGCGCAAAAGCAACATTGTAAATTGCCACTCATTAGTAGCATCGTGATAAAATCGTGTAGCTGTCACATAAACTAACCACTGTGTCGTCTGGTATCTCACAGAAAGTACTTTAAATCCAGAATGTATTTTCAAATAAACCAAAATGTTGCATTAAAATCTCAAGTTAAAAAAGCACATTATCTCTCAATAAACGGTTTTACGTGTGAAATGTGGTGTAAGCCTTTGCTCTTCCTAGTACGCAGAGTTTCAACTTTAACGCAATTATCAAGTGGTATACGTCGGTAAAGAATACTGGAATTTTTCTCAAGGTTAGCGTCTGTGTTATTTTTCTCGGAGCCAGCGGGCGCACGCGGCTGCCTGCTGTGCGGGTCATTGTCTGTTGGCGCGCGTCGTTAATGGGATTCGGAGACCGAACATCTACAAATTCGCCTTGCCGAGAGGGCCCAGCTCTGTTATAATCCCGCCAGTTCTGATGAAATTCAGGTCTGTCGTTATGTCGGTAGTTTACATAGTTTCTCGTTTGTCGGTCATGTGGTGGAGAATTTCTCCAACTGTTGCGTCTGAAGTCATTTTTTTTTTTTCAACAGCTTATAGTAAAAATCATTGTGTCAGCGAGTAGCATATCGGTCATTGTTACGTCGTTTCGGCGGTTTCATCTCAAAATTCGGTGCACATTGCCAATTTCTTTCATAACTTCCGAAATGCCCTGTGTTATTATTTTGCGTCTTTTCCGTATTTCTAAGTCCCTCTTCCCGTGTTGGAGCGCGAGTGTCCTCTGAAATATGTAATTCTTGTATTACTTGTGTCAACTGATCTTGTACTTCGCGGATTTCTCGTTGGTGTTGCGTATTAATTTGATTTTGATTTTGTTTGAATTTTCTAATTTGTTCATACTCTTCTGTGTCAGTGAAGGCTACAGGTCTTGTGTCATTCAGATCATCATCTACCTTTGTAGATAAGTTAGTGACCTGATCCGAAAGTTCGCCTACTTTCTTCGATAGTGAACACATTTCCTCAGTGTGTTTTTCTGAACCAAGTTTCAGAGTGTCCATTTGTGTTGAAATCAAATCTACTGTGTCCTTCAAGTTTTCCTGAGTTTTTGCAAGTTGCATAACCGAATCGGTAGATGCAACTGAGTCAAATTTAGCTTGCAAGGTCTCATGATTTTCATGAACAGTAGTTTGCAGTTCTTTTATGGCTGCTTCGTGATTCTGTAGTGCATTTTCATGACGCGAAAAAATAGGTTGGAAATGCTCACAAATTTGTGTTTTTACGTCATTACAGACTTTTTGACATTTCGATTCAATGTGATGTAACTCATTAGTTAAATCCTCACGTGTTTGTTCAAGTGTGGTGTCTAACTTTTTGAGATTTTGTTCCACTGTGTCTAACTTTCGAAGATTTTGTTCCATTGTGTCTAACTTTTGAAGCTTTTGTTGTGTTTGTCCCATTTGTTGTATTAATTGTAATAACAATGCACTGATGTCTGGAACATGTTCCTCAGTGCTTTTCGGCAGTGAATTTGCACCGGAAACATTCACATTTTGACAAGCAGAAAATGTGTCTTGATTTATTTGAGAAAACGGTGAGGATCCAAAACCTGAATCTACAGTATTTGCGAGATCGTGTCGCGTCATTTCGGATTCCTGAGCCGAGCTATTGCCGACCGATCGATCGATAATGCTTCCCTGTTCTCTAATTGTTTCGCTGTCTACACCATTGTTTGCCGCCCGCTCCATTTCCCTATGCACAATTACCAAATTACTACTATTAACATTAGTTAATTCATTATTCTGCGGCGCTAACATATTGCTTTCGTCTTCACTGTCATTTCTCAATTTACTTTGGAGCCTAGTGTTACGTTTTTCACACGCCATTATTGTCACAGTATTTCACACGACAACACAGAAAAACTCAATTTGAAGAGCAAAAATAAGAGAACACATTAACATAACACTGAAAATAATATCTAGTTAATTGCAGCTGCGAAATACTTGGTGCAAATCTACATGCATACCACAACTGTTTTACTGTACAACAATGAAAAACTACAACTACAATAGAAATTCTCTCTACAATTACGCGCTAGCAATAAATAAAAGCTACACTAATTACACAAACTATAAGAAAAAATCAGAAGATTCCAGTGAGGTATCCTGGCAGGGTCGCCATATGAAACGTCCCCTTTTATCAATTTTTTCCAACTGTGCTTAACCTGACACACAATATTTTTTTTTTTTTTTAGCGCAACGCAATCTAACTTTCAACACACAATATTTTGTTAGCGCAACGCAATCTGACTTTCAAAATTCTCTACAAGAGAATGGCCCTGACTAACATTAAACTATACCTTTCACAAAACACTTACCTCACAAAAATCTTCGCTGCTCAAGCTACTGCAATACAGCGAGCGCCACTACTGCCAGCTAAATAAAAGATTCAAACTATGGAAGGCACTAACTACTGATAGGGATAGTTAGCAAATGAAAGATATTAATACAGAACAAACCATGTATTTACCTTAATATCATATATAGAGCAGTTCATGACAAATTACAAAATTCCGCCATCTCTCTCCCCACATCCACCACTGCTGGCGGCTCACCTCCAACTGCGCAACGCTACGCGCTGTTCACAGCCAGCTGCCTAACACTACAATGGTTGAGTATTACAACAATGCAAAGCAGCCACAGACTGCACACGGCACAGCCGGTGATTTTCATACTGAGGTGGCGTTACCAATAAAAAAACTAAACAGCCTACTTACAAAACGTGTTAATGGCGCAAGCACTGTGTAAGATAGTCCTAGTATCTATGTTTATGCAACCACGTGGCGAACTTTCCCCGGTCTACTCATATGTACATGCTTCGTACAGATCTTCAAATCAAGTGGCTCCAAGCGCTATGGGGCTTAACATTTGAGGTCATCAGTCCCCTAGACTAAGAACTACTGAAACCTAACTAATATAAGGACATCACACACATCCGTGCCCGAGGCAGGATTCGAACCGGTGACAGTAGGAGCAGCGCAGATCCGGACTGAAGCACCTAGAACCGTACAGAGCATCGTGAAGAGTACTTAGTACCAACAATACTTATTTAAGTCCTATTCTGGTCGCGTTCTGAACGAGGAGAAGCCGTCTGTAAGTCCCGGTAAGCCTTTATCTCGCATTATTATCACAATTTCTTCTATAGATATAAGAACAAAGAAACAGAATGCTCTCTATCTTAATGGTAAATTAGACATTTAAATATACCCGATAAGGTATCGCAAGACATAAGTCACAATTATGTTTCCTCATGATCTGCGCCCGACTTTTAAGTAGGCCGTACTGACGTGCTACGAACTAGCCGCGTCTGTCCGAATTCCTTCACTTTTCGTCGTCATAGCCACTCAAATATGATTCCAAACGTTCGGGAAAAGATATTAGAATGGTGTACCAGCTTCGCAGCTTTGTCGGACACATTCCTACCCATGCATACAGTTTTTATAGTGTATTTCTCTCAAAATGAAAAGAATGTGTGTAAAATGAATTGTAATTAACATATATACAGGAACAGTGAAATTGGTAGTGTTCCTGCCCTCCTTCCCCGGTTGATATATTACTGCGAGAAGGTATAGCTATTATTTACAAATTAATCTATGTCCATCGTACGTTTTAAGCAAAAATTAACGGCATTCATAATTTACTACCCTACAATTTCATTTTTAATCGTTGGTACGCAGTGGACAGTTCTAACATTTGATTATAAGGCTATATTGGGTTCACACGAGCACTAATGGAACATTTATTACCCACATTCAATCCCAAGTCGAATTCGGACCCAGGACCTCCCGTACTCAAGGATTCAACGAGCAAGAGAGCACTTCAGTTCCGGAAAACTTTAAGGACTGCTAGCACATAGCCTGTGTCGGCCGTCAAACGATCCAGGGAGCGTTGACCTTCCCGCAGTGAACTCCCGCGTACCGCCGCCCTGACTCGACCGTCTGACGCCTCCTGTTTTAAGTATTCATCAGCGGTCCGCACGATATGGCGCGAGGAGGGTAGGGGAGGGGGGGAGGGTACGCTTGCCTCGTCTCCCCCCTGCCCCCCTTCAAGGAGAGCAAGGGCGTCGCCACCGCGGCTCGCAGTACTCGGGGGTGACGTTCTCCTTCAATGTGTGAAGCGCATTCGACCGCAGCCTCCCTTCCTTCCAGCTGTCCGCTGCCCTTCCTTCACTTACGTACAACTTTTACAGAACTCACACAGGGCCCGCGAGTTGCTTTACATTTCCAGCATCGACCAGAGCGCCGCCGAGTTCCTTCTTCCATTATATCTATGGTCTCTCAAGCGAACAGCTCCAGCGCCTTGTTCAAATAGCCTTTCATCCTGATAACGACTTTCAGAACTTTCTCGAGTACAATAATCTTTCCGTGGCATTGCGCCACATTAAATTTTACTTGCCGCCATCGAAGGTGAAGGAAGATCTGAGCATGTTTAGAAGAGGGAAAAGCTTAAGTTTTTCCTCATTGCTCTTCCCTGGCAATACAACAAGCTGCATTACTGACGAATTACATTTCATGCAATAATAAAAAAACTAGGCACTCAGCTTTTTGTGTTTACCACGCTGGTCTCGTCGTATTATCGTAACTCAATCGCTGAAAATCAAGGTGGTTGTGATTCCACGCTCGGATGCAAAGAGGCCTGGGTTTTATCCTGCTATATTCAAAAGTTTTTTAGATGCGCTTCACAAACCATTCTTGAAGATTACCCTTTTGCTGGACAATGGTGATGTAAAAAAATAATCAGCACTCCGAAATTAAGTTACACTTCCTTTTAATTGCAATATCACGTAAACACAAAACATCACTTCACAATACAAAACATACTTGAAAACATCTTCCTCACAGTCACTGTTGACTGTTGAGTTGTTAAAGAGTCGGACGTTGAGAAAGTCAAGTCTTGGTCGTCATGTTGGAAAGACGCATATTATAGTTGGCTTATAAAATGTGAGGAAGATGTTTTCAAGTATGTTTTGTATTGTGAAGTGATGTTTTGTGTGATACGTGATATTGCAATGAAAGCAATTAAAAGGAAGTGTAACTTAAATTCTGAGTGCTGATTATTTTTTTACATCACCATTGTGCTAACTTTGAAAGGTTTAATCTCCAAGAATGGTTTGAGAAGCGCATCTACAAAACTTTTGAATATAGCAGAATAAAACCTAGGCCTCTTTGCATCCGAGCTTGGAATCATGTGTTGTATTGTTCTAAATTCAGTAAGAACTCCCTATTACGTGGAGTAGTAGGAATGAGAAAATAAAATTTCTTTTACATTTTAAGTATAATAATGGACGTTTTAATTATATAATTTACAGTTTACTTTACTTGTAACCTGAAAAATGGGAGATTAATACAAAAAAACCTTATTCCCATGTTAAACATGTCATTGTTTAACTACGTCGGTTAAGTGCTGCATGGAAGAACACTTACTAGTATGTAGTTAAAGTTTACAAAACATACAATGAAAGCAGCTGAAAATTGATTTAAAACACAAAAGGAAAATATCCTGTTAAGAGGTATAAAACCTAAAGCTGTCTAGTAGATGTACTGACAATTTCATTTTTACGTAAAATCATTACATTTGAGTTTTTCTAGACTTTGACTGAGCAGACTCTTTCAAACCATAAAATAAACCTGTTGACTCTAGTTCATAATATAGTTCTTGAGGAGATGATGGTTTAACGCAAGTCTTTATCAACTAGAGTTTCCTTGGACAAACTGTGTCTTTACCTGCAAATTGATACGTATTTATCTACAGAGTCTGACATGCTTACAAGGACAGATACCAGACTCACCCGGTTTCACCTTCATAAAACGTTTGAAGGGGCAGCGTCCCCTAAATAACCTGAGCTTGTCATCAATGGTGAGGTGCACTTTTCTCGTTTACACAGTAGTAGAAACTTATCGTTCTCTTCCTTGAAAGTTTTCTAGATTGCAGTGAACTGCGTCTGCTTCCTGTCTTGGCTGGTGGGTAATTTTGACATCAAATCTAATGATATAGTATGTTCCTTAAAACGTGCTTGTGGTATAATATGATTGTAAACAATGCCGCCCATTAGGTTCGACCAGAGATCGTCATTATTTGTATTTGTAAGTAGTAGTATTCCTACAAAGTATACAACTACTTTTTATTCGTAGAAGAAACATTTAGCTTAACTGCCTCTTTATGTGAATGTTTTACTACAATATTCATGATGTCAGGTGTAAAATAGATAATCTGGACTGTATGATTACGTATCTTCTTCTAGACTAGGCCACACTCACATACTGATGGTCACTAACTGAAGCGAGATTACCTTTATCGCCTTCATCATCTCTAACACCCACCCTCCCCCCCCCCCCCCCCCCCGCCCGCTCTCATCCAAGCTTAATCATACCCCATACTCATCTTCACGAGGTGAACTACAGGGAACTGAACTGACTCACTGTAAGCATAGATGGCAAACAATATCTGATTGCCATCAACAACCACTTCCTCTGAAAATAGGTCGCTTTTTGAGAATATAAGACTGCCAAGCAGCAATAAATATAGACCTGGATTGTTGCAGAGATGGAAAATAAAAAGTGTACGCCGGCAAGTTTCCTGTAATATGGAAATCCAAGGTGGATGGCGGGGGTGTGTTGGACCCATATTAAAAGTTTCATACTTTTTCTTTAAAACAAGGAATCTATTAAATTTATTGACACTAAAGTTTCATCCAATATGGAGTAAACTATAATTCAAAGGGAAAATATTGTATGACATTTACTTGGGCCGCGACTAAGGAACACGAACATTGGAAATCTGGAAATTTGTGGTAAGTTCTTATGGGTCCTAACTACTGAGGTCATCGGTCCCTAAGCCTTTTTTTATTTTTTTTCGGTCATCAGTCTACTGACTGGTTTGATGCGGCCCGCCACGAATTCCTTTCTTGTGCCAACGTCTCCATCTCAGAGTAGCACTTGCAACCTACGTCCTCAATTATTTGCTTGACGTATTCCAATCTCTGTCTTCCTCTATAGTTTTTGCCCTCTACAGCTCCCTCTAGTACCATGGAAGTCATTCCCTCATGTCTTAGCAGATGTCCTATCATCCTGTCCCTTCTCCTTATCAGTGTTTTCCACATATTTCTTTCCTCTCCGATTCTGCGTAGGACCTCCTCATTCATTACCATATCAGTCCACCTAATTTTCAACATTCGTCTATAGCACCACATCTCAAATGCTTCGATTCTCTTCTGTTCCGGTTTTCCCACAGTCCATGTTTCACTACCATACAATGCTGTACTCCAGACGTACATCCTCAGAAATTTCTTCCTCAAATTAAGGCCGGTATTTGATATTAGTAGACTTCTCTTGGCCAGAAATGCCTTTTTTGCCATAGCGAGTCTGCTTTTGATGTCCTCCTTGCTCCGTCCGTCATTGGTTATTTTACTGCCTAGGTAGCAGAATTCCTTAACTTCATTGACTTCGTGACCATCAATCCTGATGTTAAGTTTCTCGCTGTTCTCATTTATACTACTTCTCATTAGCTTCGTCTTTCTCCGATTTACTCTCAAACCTTACTGTGTACTCATTAGACTGTTCATTCCGTTCAGCAGATCATTTAATTCTTCTTCGCTGTCACTCAGGATAGCAATGTCATCAGCGAATCGTATCATTGATATCCTTTCACCTTGTATTTTAATTCCACTCCTGAACCTTTCTTTTATTTCCATCATTGCTTCCTCGATGTACAGATTGAAGAGTAGGGGGCGAAAGGCTACAGCCTTGTCTTACACCATTCTCAATACGAGCACTTCGTTCTTGGTTGTTGTTGTTGTACATATTGTATATGACCCGTCTCTCCCTATAGCTTACTCCTACTTCTTTCAGAATCTCGAACAGCTTGCACCATTTTATATTGTCGAACGCTTTTTTCAGGTCGCCAAATCCTATGAAAGTGTCTTGATTTTTCTTTAGCCTTGCATCCATTATTAGCCGTAACGTCAGAATTGCCTCTCTCGTCCCTTTACGTTTCCTAAAGCCAAACTGATCGTCACCTAGCGCACTCTCAATTTTCTTTTCCATTCTTCTGTATATTATTCTTGTAAGCAGCTTCGATGCATGAGCTGTTAAGCTGATTGTGCGATAATTCTCGCACTTGTCAGCTCTTGGCGTCTTCGGAATTGTGTGGATGATGCTTTTCCGAAAGTCAGATGGTATGTCGCCAGACTCATATATTCTACACACCAACGTGAATAGTCGTTTTGTTGCCACTTCCCCCCAATGATTTTAGAAATTCTGATGGAATGTTATCTATCCCTTCTGCCTTATTTACCGTAAGTCCTCCAAAGCACTTTTAAATTCCGATTCTAATACTGGATCCCCTATCTCTTCTAAATCGACTCCTGTTTCTTCTTCTATCACATCAGACAAATCTTCACCTTCATAGAGGCTTTCAATGTATTCTTTCCACCTATCTGCTCTCTCCTCTGCATTTAACAGTGGAATTCCCGTTGCACTCTTAATGTTACCACCGTTGCTTTTAATGTGACCAAAGGTTGGTTTGACTTTCCTGTATGCTGAGTCTGTCCTTCCGACAATCATATCTTTTTCGATGTCTTCACATTTTTCCTGCAGCCATTTCGTCTTAACTTCCCTGCACTTCCTATTTATTTCATTCCTCAGCGACTTTTATTTCAGTATTCCTGATTTTCCCGGAACATATTTGTACTTCCTCCTTTCATCAATCAACTGAAGTATTTCTTCTGTTACCCATGGTTTCTTCGCAGCTACCTTCTTTGTACCTAGGTTTTCCTTCCCAACTTCTGTGATGGACCTTTTTAGAGATGTCCATTCCTCTTCAACTGTACTGCCTGCTGCGCTATTCCTTATTTCTGTATCTATAGCGTTAGAGAACTTCAAACGTATCTCGTCATTCCTTAGTACTTCCGTATCGCACTTCTTTGCGTATTGATTCTTCCTGACTAATGTCTTGAACTTCAGCCTACTCTTCATCATTACTATATTGTGATCTGAGTCTATATCTGCTCCTGGGTACGCCTTACAGTATCTGATTTCGGAATCTCTGTCAGACCATGATGTAATCTAATTGAAATCTTCCCGTATCTCACGGCCTTTTCCAAGTATACCACCTCCTCTTGTGATTCTTGAACAGGGTATTCGCTATTACTAGCTGAAACTTGTTACAGAACTCAATTAGTCTTTCTCCTCTTTCATTCCTTGTCCCAAGCCCATATTCTCCTGTAATCTTCTCTTCTACTCCTTCCCCTACATCTGCATTCCAGTCGCCCATGACTATTAGATTTTCGTCCCCCTCTACATACTGCATTACCCTTTCAATATCCTCATACACTTTCTCTATCTGTTCATCTTCAGCTTGCGGCGTCGGCATGTATACCTGAACTATCGTTGTCGATGTTGGTCTGCTGTCGATTCTGATTAGAACAATCCGGTCACTGAACTGTTCACAGTAACACACCCTCTGCCCTACTTTCCTATTCACAACGAATCCTACACCTGTTATACCATTTTCTGCTGCTGTTGATATTACCCGATACTCATCTGACCAGAAATCCTTGTCTTCCTTCCACTTCACTTCACTGACCCTACTATATCTAGATTGAGCCTTTGCATTTCCCTTTTCAGATTTTCAAGTTTCCCTACCACGTTCAAGCTTCTGACATTCCACGCCCCGACTCGTAGAACGTTATCCTTTCGTTGATTATTCAATCTTTTTCTCATGGTAACCTCCCCCTTGGCAGTCCCATCCCGGAGATCCGAATGGGGGACTATTCCGGAATCTTTTGCCAATGGAGAGATCATTATGATAGTTCTTCAATTACAGGCCACATGTCCTGTGGATACACGTTACGTGTCTTTAATGCAGTGGTTTCCATTGCCTTCTGCATCCTCATGTCGTTGCTGATTCTTCCGCCGTTAGGGGCATTTTCCCACCCCTAGGACAAGAGAGTGCCCTGAACCTCTGTCCGCTCCTCCGCCGTCTTTGACAAGGCCGTTGGCAGAATGAGGCTGACTTCTTATGCCGGAAGTCTTCGGCCGCCAATGCCGATTATTTATCAAAATTTAGGCAGTGGCGGGGATCGAACCCAGGACTGAAGACGTTTTGATTACGAATCAAAGACGCTACTCCTAGAGCACGGGTCCGGCCCTGAGCCTACACACTACTTAATCTAACTTACGCTACGGACAACACACACACACACACACACACACACACACACACACACATGGCCGACGGAGGACTCAAACCTCCGGGGGGGGGGGGGAGCGGGCCGTGACAAAGCGCCCTGGACCGTGACAAAGCGCCCGAGACCGCGCGGCTACGCCGCTCGGGAAAGACAAATAATTGTTGGTTCAACGACCCTCCCTCCATTTTACATTACAGTCTAAGAAAAAATTTTATACAAATATGAGGGTAGCTCATAACGACGCTTTCTTATTTATCTCCCAAAATGCTCGCCTGGAGACCCATGTTTACCGGAAAGTTTTTGTATTTATCACTGTGTACCTTCACCAGTTTTCAAGTTATGATACATTCTGTACACATATTGTACACTTGGGGGAGTCTCTGACAGCCTTCTCAGTTTGGTACCCCAAGTGTCGCTTGGGCCTTAAGCCGATCCTGACTGCTTTCTGTGCGATAGATGAAAAATAGCTCAGATACCACGAGAGGGAATTTTCAAGGATAATATCAGGTAAATTTGTAATCTCCTTTTAAATTTTGAGTGTCTTTGAATAAGAGGCAAAGTAGAGGGCAATTTGCTTCAGAGTTGCATTGTTCAAACGGAGAAGAGGAGAGATATTGGACTTGTATTGCAATTATGGAATAAGAACAAGTATTACAAATAAGCAGACTGAATGAAAAGTACGTCGTCCATCCAGTCGTAATCAGCGTAATTGACCAGAGGGAAAAGTGATATGATCAGAAAACCAACTGCTGCTCGCATATATTACGCGCGCGTTCAAAACCTAACTCTGCAGCTATTGTTCAATATTACAGTAGTAAAGATCTGGCGAGACAGTGTGTTGAACAATTTTTGCTTACTTTTAAGTGGCCTTTCTGGAATGAGTGTAAGGAAGAGAGAAATAGTCTGCATGTTGCAATATTTTGTTCTTCCTACAATAGAGCAAATAACGAACGTTTCAGCAATTTTCCCGATTATTCATCAATTCAGTGCGCAACTCCAGGGCAGCGGAACTCTCCAAACATGGCGAAATTGATAAATGAAGCAGTATATATATTTCAACATTCTGGGTGCCGTAGTGTTGCTGCCTCGTCTACATGTTCATGTTGAGTATACTGTTGACACTCCAATCTTCCGAGATGATAACACTCACTGTTCACATTGCTGTACAAACCTGTACCTAGTTTGACCAAAACCCAGGCACTCTGTAGCATCTCGAGCAACCTGCTAAGTAACTCGTTCTTAAACACAAAGAAAGTGTCTGGAACAGCAGGTAAAACGTCGTAATCAACATCTGCACAGTTTTGTAGTTCTAGCCATATTTGTCTTCAGCTTGGTACGGCATGCATGAGAAAAACAATGGACTCTTCCTCGCCGCAAGGAGCCATTAATCAACGCTCAACGCTGGAGGTGTTGCATGGTAATATCGTGATATTTCCTGGAGGTGGTTTTGTTCTAGTTGTGGCGTTCATTCCGCATTGTGGAATAGGCCGTGTTTGTAGGTAGGAAAAATAATCACACATTTTGCGAGTGACAGATGGTAACGGCACCTTGACACGGAGAATGGCAAGACTCTAAATTCTACCCGGCTGTACGCCATGTATTTCGGCTTCCCGCACTTCATCGGCAGCCTGCGGGTAGCCGACTTCAGTGATGCAGGCGCTCCTTCTTCCGAAGTCTGTTAACTATTGCAAGTGCATCGCAGTTATGGATACTGTACTGTTGATAAACAATCTGCTGACATCCTAATTCCTGGTTCCACCAGGAGCGTTATCATAACTCAGATGCAGTGCACACATCGACAATGGCGGCGTTGCAGTCGAGGAGAGTAGTTTGCATCCGCGGGTCCCGTGCCCGCCAAGCACCCGTGTATAACCCTCCGCCTGCTGCATATTTAAGTCGCAGCTCAGCCTCCAGCAGCTCAGCTCCAGGCTTAACGACGACCACTTCCAGCAGCCGATCTGTCGGAGCTCCACCCTTGTGTAGCCTGGGGCTGCATCTACCTGTACTGTGACGTCCCTCCAGTAGCCACAGCCACCAGGGATTACACTCCAGACCAGTACATCAGCTCCTCCACGGCAGGCCTTCCCGTGACTCAGTGCCACTGGGTGAGTGGTGCTTCTTTGTAAGTTAATCTGTGTACTCCTGCCTAATAGTTACCACTGCGATGAACGACTTTACGGACTTTATATTGATCTAACGTTAGATCAGGAAGGCTGTTAAGCTGCGTTACACAGACACTGCCTTATGGTGAACTCGGCTTTTTTGAGTTCTGCAAATAAATGAGTACTCGAAAACTACTAAAAACATTAAACTATGATAATTGGCTACTCCACGTGTGATTAGCCGACCGGTCTCAGGCGCTGCAGTCTTGGGCTGTGCGGCTGGTCCCGGCGGAGGTTCGAGTCCTCCCTCAGGCATGCATGTGTGTGTTTGTCCTAAGGATAATTTAGGTTAAGTAGTGTGTAAGCTTAGGGACTGATAACCTTAGCAGTTGAGTCCCTTAAGATTTTCACACACTTTTGAACATTCGTCTGTGAGCGACAGCAAATCTAAGGAATTCCCACTTCAAAATTGGGACATACAGACCTTGCATCCAGTGATTATATGTAAGCGTTCGACGAGTCATGAGCCAGCCTCCATTACGTGATCAAGTATCAGTTATGATTAGTTATTTTCGTTTAAGTGAAAGTGATAAATTTTAATTTTGCCTAGGGAAACGTTAGATTGACTTGTATGTCAATACAATGAATTAATATTTTATATTGATGGTGCGCGAAGTTGTACCAGCAGAAGCGGTGATCATTATACTGATTAATAAATTTCGACTGTTTCTCAAGTTTATTGGATTGCACTGACTAAGTGGTTACTATTTCACCTGTAGCGTTAAACAAGGTGGTACCGCTTGTTCTTTATTCAATCTTTATAATTATAATACAAAATAAACAACTGCCTTTTGTAATTAGTGGTCCTTATTAATGTTTTTCTTCAAACTTGAAATATTTTAGTGACCATAGTAGGAAGCCCATAGGCCACAATAAATTTACGCTTATTAAAACTGCAAGTTAGAGGCCGCGATCTACAGAGAACGAGGATTACAGGGCAGCGTTAGAAGCTCCTCGATAAATCAGTGAAGTACTGAATACAGGCTGCTATGATTTGCTCTTGCAGTTTGTCCAATGTAGCTGTTCGTATGAAATGTCGCTTGATGGGCGACGTATGGTGTTATAATGTTCTATAGAATGTCGTTTCTCTGTATCGATCTTTTTCAAGGAAGCCTAGTATGCCAGTCACCCTCGTAAGTGACGGGTAGGCAATAACTCTTACCTCGGGGCCATTTAACAAGTTGTCAGTCTCCCACTCGGTACTGAACAGTACTGATTATACGATAATACGTGATTTCTGCAAAAAATGTCGTGGAAATCTGCTCCTTTGATTTTCATTTAGACCCAAAAATGTTTACCACTGAACAGGGTTTGGTATATTCAAGGGTAGGAGATGACTTCATTGCGCAACGGGAAGAAACAAGCATGAATAAATATTTTGACGCATCTAAGAACAATATTGCTTCTAGTAATGGCTTAAGATGGTCATGAGTGTTTATGTGATTTCCTTTATAGGCTGACCACGTGCGACGAAGGTGTAAATCTCAAACTGAGTGCCTGACGTCTGTCCAAGATCACGAAATATAACAATCGCGTCGAAAAATGTCAGGAAACATCACTCAGTCTCGAAGTCTCGTCAGCACTACTGTTCATAAATCGCTGTAAAGGCATGTAGAGAGATCAGACTGCATCTACTAATGACAATTATGCTTCACTTTGACTATTAATTCAGCTGAAGGAAAAATTAACAGTAAAGTTCGTTTACCAGTAAACTAAAAACTCTAGGAAGTGTGAGCATACCGATATAGCAATCATATAGCAATCATGTCGTAAGTGATTGGAGAGGTAAAATAAATCTTAGGTACTTTATAAGATTTACTAATACCCAATTGAATAAGCAGAAACAAATAATAGATCACACTCATCCCCTGATGAACTTCGTGGTATGCTAGTCTATAATATATGAAAAACGGAAGAAAAGAGAACACTACATGCCCTAGAATACTTTAAGTAATATTAAATCGGCGTGGAACACGAATAGTCTCTCTGAACAACGGAAGTTAAACCTAAGCATGAATCAAGGTACATCTATAGGCTTTCAAGCGTTGCCCAGAAAACATTATGCCAAGTAGCTCAAGCATGCCATGGTCTCTCACAATTCTAGTAAACTGAAACATGAGAACGGCCGTCAGATGGTAACCTTTGCACAAATACACATCGTCTATACACCAGAGCCGACCAGCTCCGAGAAGCGAAACGTCCACACGAACCCAGCAACAAAAGTAGAATAGAACACCTTTGTGTCTTGTCAACAATCCACGCTAACGAGTGAATCTGCACGCACAGGCATCTGATGCTCAGTTTACTATACTCCACCAGCCAAAGACGACAGTATTTTCAGCAAACTAGAACATCGGCACAAAATGTCTTCGCAACTTATTTGCGGTTCTGAGTCCACCTGCTTAGCTGGGTGGCAAGATGCTCGCCTCCCATGCAAGGAGGCCCGGCTTCGGTTCCCGATCGAGTTAGAGATTTTCTCCGCTCGGGCAATGGGTGTTGTGTTCTGTTCCTCATCAGTTCATTCTTATCACCGGCGCGCAAGGCGCCCAGTGTGGCGTCGACTGAAATAAGACTTGCACTTGGCAGACGAACTTCCTCAGATGGGCCCTTGTTCTGCTTAGTGCCAGATTAAGCAATCGTAATGGAAAGAAAGCTCTAGGAGTATATTTGCGCTATTGTTGTTCCTGATCGATAATGCCATTTGTTGCTCTGCTATGGCAAAATTCTCACCTCTAATTTCTCCACTTTAGTCAGTACGAATTATTTACAGAAGAATTGAAAAACTGGTAGAAACCTATCTCGGGGAAGACGAGAGAAATGTAGGAACACGTGAGGCAATGCAATGTGCGTTCAAGTTATAACACGATTTTTTTTTCTGAGGTCTGGAAAGAAATATAAACACGCGGCTTGTTTCAAAATGCACGTGCGCTAGTTTTGTGCATAACACAGATGGCAGCACCGTACGGCACACAGAATTCTAGCAGCAAATACCGGAATGATGACCGTTTTTGATACTTACAGACGCGAAAAGTACCATCGATTGATGACGGACGACCACAAGGATGTGCTCTTGGCATCTTGCCAGAAGAAGTTGGCGCGTGATGACGGCATGAATGTGACTTTCTTTTCATCGATTGTGACAACGGATGAGACACGGATGCGATGTTCCAGTGGTCAAACTAGACTTCTAAAGATGTGTTCGCAGCAACCACGGAAACATGACGTCTAAAACTGTGTATGGCTTTCCGGAGATTACGTCGAAATTGACTCAAGTTTCACACTTTTCCTGTGGTTAGTTCGCAAGGAAAAAAAGAGAATGGATTATAATTTCAGTCTACCTCGTACTGATTCTACGACTTTTCTTAGAAGATAGGTTTAGGAAAGACAAACTTACATTTGCAGTATTTGTAGATTTGGAGAAAGCCTTGGAATGGTTGACGGAAATATGCATTTTGAAGTTATGAAGATAACAGGGGTAAAATACTTGGAGCGAACGGTTATTTGCAACTTGTTCAGGAAGCAGACAGCAGCTGCAAGAGTCGAAGAGCTTAAAAAAGAAGCAGTGATTGAGATGGGAGTGAAGGACGGTTGTAAGTTGTCCGAGAAGTTTATACATCTATTCATCTGTTCATTGAGCAAGCGGTAAGGCAAATCAAAGAAAAATGGAGAAAGAATTGAAGTTCAAGAACAAGAAATAAAAACTTCGAGGTCTGGCGATGACATTGTAATTGTGTCAAAGATGTCTAAGGACTTTCAACAACAGTTGAATGGAAAGGCTAAATTCTTTAGAAAGGAGGATATAAGATGAACATAAACAGAAGTAATGCAATTCTAATGTTATTTAGTCAGATTAGATCAGACGATTCTAAGGGAATTAGACTAGAAAATGAGACACTAGGAACAGTGGATGAGTTTTGGGCGGTGAAGCAACAGACGATGGCCGATGTTTGGAGTATATAAAATGTAGACGTGAATTGCAAGAAAGAGATTTCTGAATAAGAGAAACTGGTTGACACCGAATATAGGTTTAAGTATTTTCTGAAGGTGGTCTGGAGTGTAGTTTTCTGTGTAACTGTAACGAGCAGGCCAGACAACAACAGAATAGAAACTTATGAAATATGGTGGTGGAGAAGCATTCTGAAGATTACATGGGTACACCCTGTGAGCAATGAGGCTTTACTGAAAAATTTGGTAGGAAAAGAAATTTGCGGCACAATTTCATAAAAAGAAGGGACCGGTTGACAGGACGCACTCTGAGATATCAAGAAGTTATCAGTTTAGTGTTGGAGGGCATTGTGAGAGATAGAAATTACAGAGAGGACGACAAGTTAGCAAGTAACTTAGTTAGTTAGTTAGTTATCTAGTATCATGTTCCATGAATCTTGCATGATAAATCGTAATGACGTGGTGCGATTTATTTTACGTGTACGACACAAATTAATTTGTAAATATGGCTACATGGTGAGTGTTTCTAAGATAATTTTTAAATGTGCAGATGTAGATTAGTATTTTCTACCAACCGGCTTTTACACATTGCAATAATAAATAATTTTTCTACGGAATAGAAGCACTTCTCAAGGAGAAGGCTTTTACTGTCTGTCAAACATTTTATCTCACTGGATAATTAGCCAAAAATTTAAGTTGTAGAATTGATCATTCTTTTGAGGAAAAGACAGACTTAATGTGGAATAATGAATAGCATATTTCCTTCTATTATTGTAATCATGTACATCATTGTTCTCTTTGAATTGTACTGTATTATTTACAGCAAATTTCATGAGTGAATACTATGAAGCAGCAGGCAGAATGCCCAGTTCTTTAAACAGGCATCTACACCACAATCATGGCGAAAACCACATGTTATTCTTACAACAGGCTTGGATCAATAATGGCTCTGAGCACTATGGGACTCAACTGCTGAGGTCATAAGTCCCCTAGAACTTAGAACTACTTAAACCTAACTAACCTAAGGACATCACACACATCCATGCCCGAGGCAGGATTCGAACCTGCGACCGTAGCGGTCGCGCGGTTACGGACTGTAGCGCCTAGAACCGCTTGGCCACTCTGGCCGGCTTGGATCAATAAAGGGCTTTCTTAAAGAGGAGTCACCCCACAACATTATTCAGTATGGCATTATTGAACAAAAATATGGGGAATATTTCTGCTTAATGATTTGTCGATCACAAAGATTTGTAATGAATTTAAACTTCCAACATGCATTTTTTCCAGTTTAAATTCTCATCAAAATGAACATTTTGCACTTTCCATGGCACTTATTATTTCTTCACCATTTGTTATACTTATCATTGAAGTAATACCTATAGACGTGCTGAACTGAATATTTTGAGCCTTTTTTAAAATTGAGTGTGAGACCATTCCCAGGAAACCAGTCAATGGTACTTTTAAGGAGATTTTTTGCAATTTTCTACATTTGCACATTACTAGAGCACTATGGGACTTAACTTCTCTGAGGTCATCAGTCCCCTAGAACTTAGAAGTACTTAAACCTACCTAACCTAAGGACATCACACACATCCATGCCCGAGGCAGGATTCGAACCTGCGACCGTAGCGGTCGCGCGGTTGCGGACTGTAGCGCCTAGAACCGCTCGGCCACTCCGGCAAACTCACCTTTGAGGAATAGGGGTTTGACAAGGGCATATTTCAGAAAAAATGCTTGGATATAGTGATGCATTTCAGATTCCATACAGCATTTTTAGTATTCTATTGGAAACACCATCAAAACGGAAACAGTTTTTATTTTTAAGTGAATTTGTAACTTTCCTAATTTCAGAAGAAGTTGGTAACATGAATACAGTGAGCGGGTTCCAGCGGATATAGGCTGCAGTAGCTGTTTATAGACGAAGAATCTTGCCCAGGATAGATTAGCATTGTGAGCTACGTCTAACCAGTCTTCGGACTGAAGAGCACAACAACAGTCTCTTTCTACAGTATCAACTACCACGTTGCAGTCGTGTTCGCAACGTAGGCTGTGCCGCTTCGGTAGACGGCCTTGTTGCCGCCCACCGTGGCCACCGCAAAGTATGCTAATTCATGCGTCGGCCGAGCAGTTGCGGCTACACGGCGATCTTGTGACGCGATCCCACGCGGGGGCCCAAATATTAGCACAGAGGCGCGGCCAGGTCCCGCTCCCCACACGCCGCCTTTGTGTTCCACCGGCGCGTGCGTAATTGATCACAGGCGCCATGCGCAGGCATCCCTTTATCGGTGGAGGTCTGCATGTCCCGTGAATGAGGTGCACATACCCTTTTCCTTTTCTGTCTCTCCCTCAATTTTTGCCTACCCCCTCTCTCTTCCGTCTCCCTATGTGCTTCTCTCCTCTTTCCTGTGACATGAGCAAAACTACGAATAAACATTCTGACACGTTGAAAAGAACGCTGTGTCGGTCGCACTGGAATTATCAGTGACCGATCCGTGATTCTGATGCTAACATTTAACTTTTCGATAGAGTCCCACACACTTCCTGGTTTCGGTCTTTTTTTCTACGATCTGAAGATGGCAGTTGGAAGCTGAAACCGCTGACTTCTTATCAAAATTATGCGTGTGATGTTTAAAGCTTTCCCGGCGTACTGATTGTTCCATAAAAACACGGGAGAACTGCCGGATATCAGTAACGTCCTGCCACGATATTTTGGCGCAGAGTCTTCTGGTCATCTTCAGGTGAGTGCCACTCTAGTAGTACTGGCGAGTACGTGCTGAGCCAAACCATACTGAGGTGACATAGCGCATGCGCTGCTCAGCGTGCGCATTCATAACAGCTCCGTGCGCTGCGCCTCGCGCCTCCACGGTGAAAGCTTGGCGTATCGATATCAGGCCGATTTTCATCTTTGTGCAGATAACTACGTCGACTACGAAGTTTCTCCATAATAGGATTCCAAGCAGAGTTCAGCTGATAACCGCTATCTCGATTGATGAGAGTCTCGTTGTCAGACAATCTTATTTCCACAGATTCATTGATAATCGAGCTCCAAAAGTTTGATGTATGGGCCAAAATTTTTGTGTCGTTGTAATTCATGGAATGGCCTGTGGAAATACAATATGCGGCGATTGCAGACTTGTTGGGTCGGAGAAGGCAAGTATGCGGTTGGTGTTCCACAATGCGTTCCTGCACAGTTCGTGTTGTTTGCCCTATATATGATTTGCCGCATTCACTCAATATTCTGCCTATCTGTGAAGAAATATTCCCAATAAATGGTAGATAAGCAGTGGACCTGAAGGCCTCTTCCTCTTCCTTCGTTTGTAGGTCTTCATCACTCTGTTCACTTGCTTAGGTGAAAAGCCATTCTTCAGAAATACTTTTTGCAGGTGTTCCAATTCCTCTTTAAGACTGTCGGCGTGAGAGATGGTATGGGCACGGTGGATCAAGGTTTTGAGAACGCCCATTGTTTGTGCTGGATGGTGGCAACTAGTAGCTTGTAGATACAGGTGTGTATGAGTGGGCTGTCTGTACACCGAGTGACCAAGTGTGAAATCACTCTTCCGTCGCTCCAAGACGTCTAAAAATGGCAGACAGCCATCTTTTTCTATCTCCATTGTAAACTTTATGTCTTCATGTATGGAGTTCATGTGACAGATGTGTTGGGCAGTGTCTATAATATGCCCGTAGATAGCGAAACGTTGCTCTTTTCAGTACTGAGCGCCCAGTGTGTTCGTAAAGATGCCTGGAAAATACTTTCTTCCGCCAAGTATCGTTGCCTGCGGAAACATTTCGCCTGATTTCGTGTCACCCCACATAAATGTCATGTAGTTCCTTCTTCAAGACAATACTCTTCCTCACACTGCAGGGACAATGAGAACGCTCCTGCAGCGTTTTCAATGGGAAGTGCTTGGACAGCCACCATACAGCACGGAATTGGCTCCATCTGATTTTCACATCTCCTCAGTTGAACCGCTGGCTATGCAGACAACATTTTGGCACAGACAACGAGCAGGAGTCCAGAGTACAAAATTTTCGGAAAGCATAGGAGATTGCCTTCTGTGACGAGGGTAGTGCAAAGTTGGTACAACGCTACAACGGATGTCTAAGTCCGGGTGGCGACGATAGAGAGAAACAGCTGGAAGCGTAACTAACTACTGCAAATATGAGAGTTTTGTTTTTCACTGTGGTTTCCATTTCGCGACTGATCGTTCCTTACTTTCCGAATAGACCTTTTACTTTCAAAACAATCTGTTGTATGTCATCCCGCAACCACACGCTGATTATATTATGTCAGTACTTCAAAAACAAGCGATACGAAAATAAATGCACGAAAAAGATTTAAAACAAGTAAACTTCGACTGTCTTCCGTTGACGATATACCAACTGAGCTACCCAAACACGACTCACCCTCGCAGCTTTACTTCCACCAGTAGCTCACCAGTTTGGAAGCCAGGGAACGACGAGTGGGAGAAACCACAGCTACGAGGACGCGTCGTGAGTCATGCTTGGGTAACTCAATAGATAGAATTCTTGTACGAGAAAGATGAAAGTCCCAGGTTCGAGGTCTGCTTCAGTACGCAATTTCAATCTACTGTCCTTCCTAAAGGCTTCATGTACAACTGTGTTATCGGTCAGTCTTGAAAAATTTTCACCATAAATTTCAACGAAGTCTTTGTTTAGAAACTGTTTTTCTCCTTCTTTGTATTTTTCTTTTTTACAATGAAACAAATTGTCCTACTATTTCTCAGTCGATTCATCACGAAAGTTCATTCTGGATGATCAAGAAAATAACCACCCGTGTCCCCATTGCTCCCGACTCGTTTACTAGCCGCATTTGTAAATTTAAAGGTAGACTGACATAGCTCCACGTTGTAAAAATCAAAGATGCAAATATACATCTACATCTCCGTACTCTGTCAAAGACTATGAAGCGTACAACCGAGAGTTATTTCCCGTTCCTACCGGGAGTTGACTTGGAGAGAATGATTAGTTCCTGCCCTTCTGCCCGCTGTAAGTGGTTTATTTTTGTCTTCAGCCTATCTATGGCAACGATAAGCATATATATCTCTAGATTATAAGTAGAAAAATAAGCACAGTTTCTTTTTAACATATATTGCTACATCTTTCAGTTAGTACTGGTTTTTGAAAGCTTTTAAGTAGGCTTTTCACAATAATTTGTATTTGTCTGTAAATTTTCGCCAATTTAGGTTTTTCAGAAATAAAATAAAAAATGGGACCATTCGTACTGGCCTTCACTAAATATGTTTATTTCCCTACAGTTCTATGTGGTATGGATTTCAAACCCATGAGCAATATTTTAAGATGAGAAGTAAAAGGCCGTTTTAATCAGTTTCTTTTGTAAATTGACTGCATTTTTCCAGTGAACCAAAGTTTACCTCATATTTTACCAATCACTGAGCTTATGTTATCATTCCATTTCATCCATATACTAATTGTTACTTGCAGTTATTCAGTTATTTGTATTCCAACACTGACTCATTTATATTCTAGATATAGAGTACACTGCGCAAAAGAAGTGAACATTCACTTTTTTGAAACGGCCTCATTTTTCCCTCTTGTAACACAGAAGTGGGAAATTTGGCTCGAAGATGCCCTCATCCTACCTCTGTAATGGTACAAAGGCATAACGCCCTACGCTCTCACCCTTCGGCTCGGTGACAGTTCAGGCGCAAAGGAAAACGACAAGAGCTCAGACGTTCATGTGAGGTGTCAGAGTCCCGCCCAACGCCACCGCGGACGTGTCACGCAATGAGAACGTCGCCAAACCCTCTCTCACCCACATGTAAGTCCTTCTTTTGACGCCTCTGTGACTGAAGTCAGAACCGTGACAACCAAAGCAGCAATCACGCAGTTTTATTAGGTGGAAGAGGTTTTAGTCATACTGCGGCACAAATTCGACACGATAGACCCTAAAAGAGGGCATATAGGTTGTCAATGAAACCATCCCTTCAACAGGTACATTCATTTACACACACTTTGCCATCGAAAAAGGCAGTTTGCATTGCGATGTGCAACAGAACGTTCTTGATATCTTTTCGCGCTGCAGACACCCCCTGGATGATTCAACCCTACTCTGATGACACTGTAGAGCTGCAATACCTTTGTACGTGATCTGACCGCCTTTGGAATGTAGCACGACCACAGTTTTTTGATCTGGGATAAAATGTAGAACATATACGGACCATTACAAACGGAAACCAAACCATTGAATGATGTGTATGTTTCTTCAGCCCTCCTACTTCGCGCCCATCTGTGGCGTGATCATAAGGGTCTGTGACATGGCTCCTGGGCAGGCAACCCGTTCGAGTGGCGCCACAGTCCAGCTTTAGTACTTGCTTGTATGGGTTTGTGGAATTAGACTTGCCTGCCCGCAGGTCCTAGGAATAGGTAAAGGGTTAATTCTGTACAGGTATACTTCTTAGAAGTGTTCAAAGAGAGGTGTGTGGGTGGTGTTGAGAGTGTTGCCAAACTGGGGTCTTACAGAGGTCCTTTGCCATTTTCTTGATGCACATAGCTATGTCGGGCGCGAAACAGGAAGCCTGAATAATCATAAAACTATCTGCTGCTTCCAATCACATTTAAATTTAGTCAAATGGTTTTGAACGAGCCCTAATGGCTCCACACTATACACCAGAGCAGAAACTGAGGTCTCGTTGCACTATGAAGGGGTCAGTCCACGATCACTGGGATTGTAGCACCACGATATCGTTAGAGAAGGATTTAATCGGCCATTGGATGTCAGCAGTAGAAAGGTTGTCAAGGCCTCCATTCTGATGCACGTCGCACTGCACACTGTCGTTTCCAACTGCGAGATATGTGTAAATGAAGGCCCCAAGAGAAGGTATGGTATCATTGATTCCTTTTTGTCACATCCTGATGCTGTTTTTTAGATGGTAAGCAGCGATGAGCCTGAAATATTTGACGTGGACGCATGATTCCACTGTTGTGTGGCGACGTCCTGACCTTCATCCCAGAAATGTCAAGAGAAGTGGTCTGTGGTGCGTAAGTTTGGGGAGTGGGCATTGCTCACACCCTGCTCTTCTTGTGACACGCCAGCGTTGGCATTTGGTACAACTGTGATGAAATTTAATGTCAGTGTGGCATTATTACCCCACCTTACACTTCACATGAACTTCTCCAGAAGATACAGGACACAGAGCGCCATGTTGCCAAAACTTGGGTGTCAGTTAAGGTTAAGCTCCAAAAAAGGTCGTACACTATGTTAGCATCTGCCATATGGCACACAATTAATTAGGATTGGACATCCATCTGCCATATACTGGGTGATTCAGCTCCCATACCGCAGAGTTTTTTGCAACACGCAACGCCTTCAAATATCATGTGTTAGATTTTCATATTTTCTCGCTTGCTATACACAGACTATTTGTCCAACAGAAGGAAATGAACAGAACCTTTTTGTAGGAAATTTAACTTAGTTAAATATTTTACTAGGTTGTGTTTTCGCTAGAGGCAATAGTTTTAGAATTATTCAAGCAAAACACACAAAAGTAATCTTTGAACGCGATTTTCTTGATTAACTCGAAAACCATGTCCTCCAACGTAAACGTATCCGAGTACAAAAGTAACTACACTAAATTTCCTACACACTAGGACTGTTTACTTTTTCTATCCGACTAAAAGTTTGCCCTTAGCGAACGAGGGAGTTAGAAATTTTTGCACATGGTGTTTGAAGGCGTTGTGTGTTGCACAAAATTCAGCACTAGGAGCAGCTGTATCACGCTGCACATAAGCAGTCACTTGGATCCACTCAGCTGCTATCCAGTACCATACCTTGAGTTAGTACCACATGAAAGTATAACAACGAGTGTTTCTGGACTCATCTACAACGCTGCCCAGAAGAGACAAATGAACGTTATGAAAGTGATGCTTGTAAATTTGCGTTGGATCTAGAACTATACCAGTGTTTGAAGAAAGTGCAAGAGAACATTGACATATGTTGCCACATAGAGCATTCCTGCCCCAATTAAGCACTGTAAAGTGTTTTTCAATAAATTATTGCAAATTGTTGCTAATCAGCCTCGTCCGTTGTCCTGCCGTAGGCGTCGTGGAACGCTATTTGGCCCTGTGACGACAATTTATAGTTGCTACATATGGATAATCCGCCTCACAGCGGCAACTAATCCGTAGGGGGCACTCTTCGTGTTGCATTTACACGTTTGATACCAAGTGCACTTAGTTTAAACAACATTTTTGTTCAAAGCAACGTATCAGTCTCTGCAGTACTTTTGTTTCGATACTTGTTCAGCTTTTTTCAGATAGTACATCATTATAAATAACTACACTATCTGCGGTTAATATCGATATTGTCTATCAGATCATTAATATATAACATGAACAGGAATAATCCTAATGAACTTCCATGTTTCACGCATGAAGTTGCTTCTATCAATGTCTCTCTATCCAAGATAATAAGCGGCCTCCTCCCAAGTGAAAGATCCTCAATCCTGTGTCAAATTTTGTTTTATACCCCCGTATGATCGTGGGTTTGCTGATGTAAGTTGGCCGGCCGTGGTGGTCTCGCGGTTCTAGGCGCGCAGTCCGGAACCGTGCGACTGCTACGGTCGCAGGTTCGAATCCTGCCTCGGGCATGGCTGTGTGTGATGTCCTTAGGTTAGTTAGGTTTAAGTAGTTCTAAGTTCTAGGGGACTGATGACCACAGCAGTTGAGTCCCATAGTGCTCAGAGCCATTTGCACCATTTTTGATGTAAGTTGGCGTGGCTCCGATTCATATACTCTACGACAGCAGTCAAGACGCATCTCCTTCACCTGATTGGCTTTATCCACGGTTTCCACTATGACTTAAGAGAAAAACATAAATTGGCTAATACTGCACGCAGATAATTGACACATGCATAATATCACTCCTATTTGATCACAAGTAGCGAGTCCATTGGCACATACTTCAAGAGAGGCTAAAAAGTCATAAAATGAAAGAAGTACGTTAGTGAGCATTGCAAACTAGGAATAATCAGAAGAATTGCATTTGCAATAAATTGCTGTAGTACAATATGAGAGACAATGAAAGGTGTTACTGAGATTACAACTAAGAACATTGTGTGTCTTCACAAGAAACGTAACAGTTTGTGGTATGTCCCGAAAACATCAAATTTCCTGCTACAAGCAACTATCATTGAACTACAACCTCCCCACGCCGTAAAACAAACTTAGTGAAGAGTGGAACCGGACAACATTGTCTGACATAGGTTATCTGTCTTTCGATGACACTGAAAACAAAGAGAGTGAGTGAATAAAAAGACAATATTTTGCATAACTTTTGTTTGAGGAACTAAATCAAATCACTTTCGCTTACTGCTGTTTTCATTAGCAAACGTGCGAAACATACCTCCACATAATTGAATTCAACGTTAAGACTTTCGTGTTACTGCTACATGGCACTTAACGCTACTGCTATAACTGTTAATTTATGCTTTGTACATCTCCCCGTTTATTTAACGGGGAAAGTATAATGTAGGCACACGCAGGCTGCAGAAACCTTTAGTGGAATTTAACGCTGTGGAGACAAAGCAAATGTTTGGATTCGAAATACAGCTCCATTTACAGTGCGGCTGGGAAATCTGTTGTTTCCCTCGGACAGTGATAAAACCGATTTAGCCGAAACGACCTACGAAGTAGTGAAGCATTTATTGTCAGCCAGGATTGGTAATGTAAACATTAGTGGTTTTCCCCGATTGTCCCAACATAAGATGACGGCTCCACAATAGTACGACGTATGACAGCCTTCCAGAACCTGTTTGCACACACCAGTAGCTTATATCCGTTCACAGTTTGTTTAACCGTAGCGTTTTCGTGGAAATTAATGCTTAAAACACGTAAATTTGGAAGCTATAAAATGTCCTTGATCATTCACATCATTTGGTGTTACTGCTTTTATTTAAAACTATCCTGTACTGGTGAGGCAAAGCAGTATGACCACTAATGCTACCTGGTGATGTTGCGGGCACGCCACCCGGTAAGAAAAGTATGTAAGGCGGCCCACAAATGCTGATATTTTAACAAACCGCCGATTGTTATGGCCCGCTGGCTAGAAACGTGCATTTCGGAAATGCGAAATAGTTAGAGTGCTTCTGTCATGAGCATCTATCGAAAATGGATGAAAGACTACGAATCCAAGACTGAAAGTCCACTTATTATCATAGAACGTGGAGGTCTGAGGCTTGCCTGGTGCGTAAAGCAGGACAGGCAGCGATCAGTGCCAGATCTGAAGACAGTGCACAATGCTGGTACAGGCACAACTGATTCGTTGCTTGATGTCATCCTCGATGGCTACATTATTTTACAATTTCAATTGGCACGGCGAGAATAGTATTACAGTGTTCAGCTGATGATTTTAGAATCAAAATAATAATTTTTGGTAATAACAAGGGTATGAATAATAATAGTAATAACGTAAAATGCTTCAATAAGTTTAAAGAGAAGAAACCACTCCACCCATGAAAGTAACATTAATGAACTATGTATTTCGTAAATCAATGTTGTCTTAATATACAGTTTTGACTTAAGAGAAAGTACATTAAATGACAGTAACCACGTGGACGCCTTGAAATTATGCAGGGTGTTTCAGTTGCCCCTACAGAAGTCGTTTTATGCAACCTTCAATATTAAATCTGGCCTTCATAAATCATGCGTGATATATTCATATTCTCTCTTTCGCTACTCCCAAATGCTTAGTCCTACAGAAAAAAAATTACAGGGCTATTTTGTGAGTAATTTAATGCATTTTCGCTGGAGGCCACGGTTTTCGAGTTATTCAAGAGGAATGTGTTAATGTAGTGTCCAGACACACCTCCACCCCCACACACTTCCCTCACCTGTCAGGATTTCTTGTATGTTGTACGTGGCACTCCATCCTACCATTGTACAAAAATTCTTTACTGCACGAACTTCCCAATATTCGATCTTTCTTCGTCTGTATTCATTGGGATTTTATGGGACCAGCATAGTCGGGTATTTCGTTAACATTATTAATTTAAATGTGAATGTGAGGGTAATGAAAGAAAAAGACTCCTGTAAACGTTACGCGAATACTAATTACGTCGATAATTCGACCTAAATTTAAACCATACGACAACAGCAGTTTTGCTGTGAGTAAGCCTGACGAATGTTGTTGTTGTTGTGGTCTTCAGTCCAGAGACTGGTTTGATGCAGCTCTCCATGCTACTCTACCCTGTGCAAGCTGCTTCATCTCCCAGTACCTACTGCAACCTACATCCCTCCGAATCTGCTTAGGATATTCTTCTCTTGGTCTCCCTCTACGATTTTTACCATCCACGCTGCCCTCAAATACTAAATTCGTGATCCCTTAATGCCTCAGAACATGTCCTGCCAAACGATCCCTTCTTCTAGTCAAGTTGTGAAACGAATTTCTCTTCTCCCCAATTCTCTTCAATAGCTCCTCATTAGTCATCTGGTCAGCCCATCTAATCTTCAGCATTCTTCTGTAGCACCACATTTCGAAAGCTTCTATTCTCTTCTTGTCAAAACCATTTATCGTTCATGTTTCACTCCATACACGGCTACACTCCACAGAAATACTTTCAGAAACGATTTCCTGACATTTAAATCTATACTCGATGTTAACAAATTTCTCTTCTTCAGAAACGCTTTCCTTGCCATTGCCAGTCTACATTTTATATACTCTCTACTTCGATCATCATAAGTTATTTTGCTCCCCAAATAGCAAGACTCATTTACTACTTTTAAGTGTCTCATATACTAATCTACACTCCTGGAAATTGAAATAAGAACACCGTGAATTCATTGTCCCAGGAAGGGGAAACTTTATTGACACATTCCTGGGGTCAGATACATCACATGATCACACTGACAGAACCACAGGCACATAGACACAGGCAACAGAGCATGCACAATGTCGGCACTAGTACAGTGTATATCCACCTTTCGCAGCAATGCAGGCTGCTATTCTCCCATGGAGACGACCGTAGAGATGCTGGATGTAGTCCTGTGGAACGGCTTGCCATGCCATTTCCACCTGGCGCCTCAGTTGGACCAGCGTTCGTGCTGGACGTGCAGACCGCGTGAGACGACGCTTCATCCAGTCCCAAACATGCTCAATGGGGGACAGATCCGGAGATCTTGCTGGCCAGGGTAGTTGACTTACACCTTCTAGAGCACGTTGGGTGGCACGGGATACATGCGGACGTGCATTGTCCTGTTGGAACAGCAAGTTCCCTTGTCGGTCTAGGAATGGTAGAACGATGGGTTCGATGACGGTTTGGATGTACCGTGCACTATTCAGTGTCCCCTCGACGATCACCAGTGGTGTACGGCCAGTGTAGGAGATCGCTCCCAACACCATGATGCCACGTGTTGGCCCTGTGTGCCTCGGTCGTATGCAGTCCTGATTGTGGCGCTCACCTGCACGGCGCCAAACACGCAGACGACCATCATTGGCACCAAGGCAGAAGCGACTCTCATCGCTGAAGACGACACGTTTCCATTCGTCCCTCCATTCACGCCTGTCGCGACACCACTGGAGGCGGGCTGCACGATGTTGGGGCGTGAGCGGAAGACGGCCTAACGGTGTGCGGGACCGTAGCCCAGCTTCATGGAGACGGTTGCGAATGGTCCTCGCCGATACCCCAGGAGCAACAGTGTCCCTAATTTGCTGGGAAGTGGCGGTGCGGTCCCCTACGGCACTGCGTAGGATCCTACGGTCTTGGCGTGCATCCGTGCGTCGCTGCGGTCCGGTCCCAGGTCGACGGGCACGTGCACCTTCCGCCGACCACTGGCGACAACATCGATGTACTGTGGAGACCTCACGCCCCACGTGTTGAGCAATTCGGCGGTACGTCCACCCGGCCTCCCGCATGCCCACTATACGCCCTCGCTCAAAGTCCGTCAACTGCACATACGGTTCACGTCCACGCTGTCGCGGCATGCTACCAGTGTTAAAGACTGCGATGGAGCTCCGTATGCCACGGCAAAACTGGCTGACACTGACGGCGGCGGTGCACAAATGCTGCGCAGCTAGCGCCATTCGACGGCCAACACCGCGGTTCCTGGTGTGTCCGCTGTGCCGTGCGTGTGATCATTGCTTGTACAGCCCTCTCGCAGTGTCCGGAGCAAGTATGGTGGGTCTGACACACCGGTGTCAATGTGTTCTTTTTTCCATTTCCAGGAGTGTAATTCCCTAAGGATCAACCGATTTAATTAGACCACATTCCATTATCCTCGTTTTGCTTTTGTTGATGCTCATCTTATATTCTCCTTTCAAGACACTGTCCATTCCGTTCAACTGCTCTTCCTGGTGCAAGAGTGATGCAGTTGAGGATCCTTCAGCAGCCGACCATCTTTTGAGAAACAGGAATTGATTGCCTCGTCTCCAGCTGGGATAAATGTCATGACTCTGTGATGATCACTTTTGAATGGAACCATTTCAAGGTCCCATTATGGCAGGTGCACGTTTTTCATTTGATACTCCCTTATATCTTCCCTCATAACTATGAAATGAAGAATAATTATTTTGTAAGGAGCCAGAGCGAGAGGACCAGCAGCAGCGAGTACTGTTTGTATAAAGCGTTTATTTTGCATTTTGTTTACGACCTTCCACTAAGGAAGGGATTCTATTAGTGTTTATCTGCTCTGCATAGTAACTAACAGTTCTTGATAAAACTTTACGTAGTTTTCGTGTTAGATTTCTTAGTGTTTTCTTGATCGTTTGGAACAGAAAGCGCCCTAAAACCGTCTTTTGTTTGTTTCGCGGCCGTTAGCCACTAGTCACTTGAATCAGCAGTTGTCTTGTGACAGCCAGAGCGAGAGGACCAGCAGCAGCGAGTACTGTTTGTATAAAGCGTTTATTTTGCATTTTGTTTACGACCTTCCACTAAGGAAGGGATTCTATTTGTGTTTATCTGCTCTGCATAGAAACTAACAGTTCTTGATCGTTAGGAGAGAAATTTATTTTGTACTTATTTGCTGCGCTTAGCTTTTAAATAGTTTTTCTGGGAAAACCTAGCGTAGTTTTCGCGTCTCGTATTTCAGTGAGTGTTTCTTGATTATCAGAGTAGCTCATCAGAAGATTATCTTGGGAATTTGTCACCGTATAGAGTAGGGTAAACATAGTCATGTGTAGGGACTGTGGTTGTTGTGAGCGGACGCAAGGAGAATTGGCCACTCTTCGGGGGCAGGTGGAGGCTTTGTCTGTTAGGCTCATCGAGCTCGAGGCGCAGGCGTCGGCTCGTAGTGGCGTTGGGGCAACTGTGGTGAGACCTATGCCTACTTCGGTGGCCTTGGAATCACATGGAACCCCTGATGTCGCTGCGTCTTCCGGCAGTGAGCATCTTACCGGTCAGCCATCACTCCAGGGTGAATGGCGGACAGTGGTGGGCTCGCGCGTGCCTGGCCGAAAGGCGAAGGTGGTATCTGGCCGCGTGGCAGCTGCCTTACCCCTTTCCAACAGGTACGGGGTGCTTCCTAGTGGTGATGACATCGTTTCCGAGCCACCACAGGATGCCTCGCCTGTTGGGCCAGTGGCCGATTCTCCGGCAAGGTCCCGACAGTCACAGAGGGCGGGCCTATTAGTTATAGGGAGCTCCAACGTTAGGCGGGTTATGGAGCCCCTCAGGAAAATAGCGGGTAGGTCGGGGAAGAATGCCAGTGTGCACTCGGTGTGCTTGCCGGGGGGTCTCGTCCGTAATGTGGAGGAGGCCCTTCCGGCAGCTATTGAACGCACTGGGTGTGACCGGCTGCAGATAGTAGCACATGTCGGAACGAATGACGCCTGCCGCTTGGGTTCTGAGGCCATCCTTGGTTCCTTCCGGCGGCTGGCTGATTTGGTGAAGACAACCAGCATCGCACGCGGAGTGCAAGCTGAGCTTAATATCTGCAGCATAGTGCCCAGAGTCGATCGCGGTCCTCTGGTTTGGAGCCGTGTGGAGGGTCTAAACCAGAGGCTCAGACGACTCTGCGACTATAATGGTTGCAAATTCATCGACCTCCGTTATTGGGTGGAGAACTGTAGGGCCCCCCTAGACAGGTCAGGCGTGCACTACACACCGGAAGCAGCTACTAGGGTAGCAGAGTACGTGTGGCGTGCACACGGGGGTTTTTTAGGTTAGAGGGACCCCCCCTTGGGCGAAACGATAAAATACCTGACGGCTTACCAGAGAGAACATCAGCATCGTTGATAAAGAACGTCCGTCCTCAGAGACCAAAAACAGGAAAAGTTAACGTAATATTGGTAAACTGCAGGAGTATCCAGGGCAAGGTTCCTGAATTAGTATCGCTTATTGAAGGAAATAGTGCGCATATAGTATTAGGAACGGAAAGTTGGTTAAAACCGGAAGTGAACAGTAACGAAATCCTAGACACAGAATGGAATATATACCGCAAGGATAGGATAAACGCCAATGGTGGAGGAGTATTTATAGCAGTAAAGAATTCAATAATATCCAGTGAAGTTATTAGCGAATGCGAATGTGAAATAATCTGGGTTAAGTTAAGTATCAAAGGTGGGTCAGATATGATAGTCGGATGCTTCTATAGACCACCTGCATCAGCAACCGTAGTAGTTGAGCGCCTCAGAGAGAACCTGCAGAACGTCGTGAAGAAGTTTCGTGATCATACTATTGTAATAGGGGGAGACTTCAATCTACCAGGTATAGAATGGGATAGTCACACAATCAGAACTGGAGCCAGGGACAGAGACTCTTGTGACATTATCCTGACTGCCTTGTCCGAGAATTACTTCGAGCAGATAGTTAGAGAACCAACTCGTGAAGCTAACGTTTTAGACCTCATAGCAACAAATAGACCGGAACTTTTCGACTCCGTGAATGTAGAAGAGGGTATCAGTGATCATAAGTCAGTGGTTGCATCAATGACTACAAGTGTAATAAGAAATGCCAAGAAAGGAAGGAAAATCTATTTGCTTAACAAGAGTGATAGGGCACAAATCGCAGAATATCTGAGTGACCACCATCAAACGTTCATTTCTGAGGAAGAGGATGTGGAACAAAAATGGAAAAAATTCAGAAACATCGTCCAGTACGCCTTAGATAAGTTCGTACCGACTAAGGTCCAAAGCGAGGGGAAAGATCCACCATGGTATAACAATCATGTACGAAAGGTACTACGGAAACAAAGAAAGCTTCATCATAGGTTTAAGAGTAGTCGAATCATAGCTGATAAGGAAAAGCTGAACGAAGCGAAAAAGAGCGTAAAGAGAGCAATGAGAGAAGCATTCAACGAATTCGAACATAAAACATTGGCAAACAATCTAAACAAGAACCCTAAAAAGTTTTGGTCATATGTAAAATCGGTAAGCGGATCTAAATCCCCTATTCAGTCACTCGTTGACCACGATGGCACCGAAACAGAGGACGACCGAAGAAAGGCAGAAATACTGAATTCAGTGTTCCGAAACTGTTTCACTGCGGAAAATCGTAACACGGTCCCTGACTTCAGCCGTCGCACGGACGCCAAAATGGAAAATATTGAAATAAACGATATCGGAATTGAAAAACAACTGCTATCACTTAGTAGCGGAAAAGCATCCGGACCAGACGAGATACCCGTAAGATTCTACAGTGATTATGCTAAAGAACTTGCCCCCTTTCTATCAGCAATTTATCGTAGATCTCTGGAAGAACGTAAAGTACCTAGCGACTGGAAGAAAGCGCAGGTCGTTCCCATTTTCAAGAAGGGTCATAAATCAGATGCGAATAATTATAGGCCTATTTCGCTTACGTCAATCTGTTGTAGAATAATGGAACATGTTTTATGTTCTCGTATTATGACGTTCTTAGATAATACAAATCTCCTTCATCATAACCAACATGGATTCCGCAAACAGAGATCATGTGAAACTCAGCTCGCCCTATTTGTCCAAGAAATTCACAGTGCCGTAGACACTGGCGAGCAGATTGATGCCGTATTCCTGGACTTCAGGAAGGCATTTGATACGGTTCCGCACTTACGTTTAGTGAAAAAAATACGAGCTTACGGAATATCGGACCAGGTTTGTGATTGGATTCAGGATTTCCTAGAAGAAAGAACACAACATGTCATTCTTAACGGTTCAAAATCTGCAGATGTAGAGGTAATTTCGGGAGTACCGCAAGGAAGCGTGATAGGACCTTTATTGTTTACAATATACATAAATGACTTAGTTGACAACATCGGTAGCTCCGTGAGGCTATTTGCAGATGACACGGTTGTCTACAAGAAAGTAGCAACATCAGAAGACTCGTACGTACTCCAGGAAGACCTGCAGAGGATTAATGAATGGTGCGACAGCTGGCAGCTTTCCCTAAACGTAGATAAATGTAATATAATGCGCATACATAGGGGCAGAAATCCATTCCAGTACGATTATGCCATAGGTGGTAAATCATTGGAAGCGGTAACGACCGTAAAATACTTAGGAGTTACTATCCGGAGCGATCTGAAGTGGAATGATCACATAAAACAAATAGTGGGAAAAGCAGGCGCCAGGTTGAGATTCATAGGAAGAATTCTAAGAAAATGTGACTCATCGACGAAAGAAGTAGCTTACAAAACGCTTGTTCGTCCGATTCTTGAGTATTGCTCATCAGTATGGGACCCTTACCAGGTTGGATTAATAGAAGAGATAGACATGATCCAGCGAAAAGCAGCGCGATTCGTCATGGGGACATTTAGTCAGCGCGAGAGCGTTACGGAGATGCTGAACAAGCTCCAGTGGCGAACACTTCAAGAAAGGCGTTACGCAATACGGAGAGGTTTATTATCGAAATTACGAGAGAGCACATTCCGGGAAGAGTGGGGCAACATATTACTACCGCCCACATATATCTCGCGTAATGATCACAACGAAAAGATCCGAGAAATTAGAGCAAATACGGAGACTTACAAGCAGTCGTTCTTCCCACGCACAATTCGTGAATGGAACAGGGAAGGGGGGATCAGATAGTGGTACAATAAGTACCCTCCGCCACACACCGTAAGGTGGCTCGCGGAGTATAGATGTAGATGTAGATATTGTAGAAGAAAAAAGTAAGGGAAAATTCACAGACAGGTGTAGTAATTCATGGCCAACGAAAAGATATGATAAGATATGCCGATGATGTAGCTGTCCTGGCTGAAAGTGAAGAAGATCTTGTAGTCCTACTGAATAGAATGGATAAAGTTATGGGTGTAGAATATAATATGAGAATTAATAAAGCAAAGACAAAAGTAATGGCATGCGACAAAGAAGATCAAGTGAAAGTCCAAGTTCATGTAGGCAATTAACTGCTTGAACAAGTTGATAAATTTACTTATCTGGGCAGTAATATTACCAGGGATGGAAGGAGCAAGGCAGAAGTGAGAAGTAGAATAGCTCAAGCAAAGGCTGCTTTTAACAAGAAGAAAAACATATTAACATCTAAGAGCATCAGCCTTGAAATCAGGAAAAGATTTTTGAAATCATATGTGTGGAGTGTAGCATGCTATGGGTGTGAAACATGGACTCTCGGGACAGAGGAAGACCAGAAGCTAAATTCTTGTGAAATGTGGTGCTATAGACGCATGCTCAAAACAAAATGTATCGACAAGGTCACAAACGAAGTGGTTCTGGAAAGAGCAGGTGAGAAGAGAAGCTTCTGGAGTTTCATTGTTAAAAGAAGAGTGCAATTTACAGGCCATCTATTAAGACATAAAGGACTCCTGAACACAATCATAGAGGCATATGTCGAGGGAAAAAGACCAAGAGGAAGACCACGACTGAGTACATGGATCAAATCGTGAGATGTGGGATGTAACACCTATAAAGAAATGAAGAGAAAAGCCGAAAGATGCACAGAATGGAGACAAGCTGCCAATGTAGCTGTTGCAAACCAATCCTTGGATTGACCACTACAGAAGAAGAAGAAGAAGAAGATATTGTATAGAAATCGAAACATTTCTAAATTTATGTGGTCTTAACTATTTTTCCTGACTGAATCATAATACCGAAAGCTGTGAAAACAAAAGTTCGAGTCGACGAAGGCAAGGACAAGTCGCCAGAATATAACTGAGCATGGCGTTGCCCATTCTGTTCTAATAAGAACTTTTGGCTATATTCGCGTCACTGAAACACCTCTCTACTTCTGAATTGGACCGAGGCAGCACTAGAAGATTCTTCGACAAATATTTTCATATTTCTGACCAAAATTTAACCGTGTCCATGAGATTCTCCCACTCCATAAAGTTATTTTCTGCCATGAGAGGTTTTCTTTCACTCCACCTCAGAAGGAGATGGTGGATGATTGGCTGTAGGAGAGCATGGGCCTTTTCAGCCAATAGTTGTAGTTTGTGTTGCTGTGACATCATTTATTTAGGATAATTAGGTGCTTATTTAATTTTGTAGGATTTTTAACTGCGTAGAGAGGCTACAGTTGAGAGGAAGGTGTTCATTTTGTTTCGTTCATTTCATATCCTGGCATTTGTCTTATGATTGAGGGAAAAAAGGCTCGGTCGTTCATACATCTTGTATGATGGTTAATGACAGAAACTGGTAGATGACTGATGGGACAAATAAACAGCTAATGGTTAAACATTATGGAAACATTACAAACAATATGGACCATATGGAGTAAACAATACACTGAAATCTTGACCATCCTTTAATAGCCATTTGTAGAAGGTTTGTAAACTTACGTTAAAATATGTATCGAATGTCACAAGACTTAGGTGTGGGGAGAAGGATAGCGTAGAATTTTACTGACGCGTCACGGTATCATCACCCACCTGGAACAGCGTCTCCACCTGTTAACGGCTAATCAAAGCTCCACCATATATGGTAGCACGAAATTTACTTCGCTGTGATTAAGTAAAGCCCTCAAACCAGATGTTCTCTCGTATCGGCAGCGGCAGTTGCGTGGTGACGGTCGCGTCGGTATTGGCTCTAGCATATTGTTACGAAGTATTGTTTTATGAAATGGCTGTTGACTGACGGCAGTCACAGAGAACGTTCGTGCATGTAGGGCCATTGTCGAAAAGTTTGCAAAATATATTAATTATTGCACTATTAAGCAGCTGGTTGGTGGTGGCATGGCCATCACTGTACAGATTTAAGTGTGTAATAAGTTATCAGAAACATTGAAGCCCGGGATGGATCTGAGCCGCGGTCGTGTAAATGCACAGAAATTAGTAATATACAGTGTTCGATATTAACATGATTTTCCGCATAACTCTTATGTTGTGTAATGTTGAACGTTCTCTGCTTAATAAAAGACTTCCCTTGGAACAATAATTGCATGAGATTTATTGAAAAGTGATTCACGACTTTCCTACGATTCTCAGCCTTACAGTGCCAATACTAAACGAGACCACGACCAAACCTATCCACTGAGCAAGAGGAACGTCTTTACAAGGCACGAGGTGAGTGCTCAGAGAAATGCTGCCAGATAGGCATACGTAGTTCATTTTCAAAGACATCCCTCACGTGCAAGGCCGTTCTGTTACCACCAGATACCGTGGAACATTATTGTAACGAGAGAAAGGTGTACGTTCTGCTTTGCTGGATGTTGCCTTTCCCCATATTATTGTAACAAGAGGAAGGTGTACGTTCTGCTTTGCTGGATGTTGTCTTTCCCCTTAGGAATGAACATTTCCGTGATCGAATTGTACATGATCTCGTCGAATTGCTTTGTAATTCAGAGAAGACTGCTATACATATGAATTCAGATTTCAAAAGAATACAACGAGTTAACAGAACTCTGCGTTCTCGCAACAGCTGTTTCAAAGAGTCAACACATCCAGCGTTGGTCACCACAACGCACTGATTAACATTCGCTTGAAGAAGTGTTAAACATCAAGGATACACGAAACCCACGTTACACAGTTCACGTTCGGTATTAATAAGCAAATTCAAGTTGCTTGCGATCGTAGCGTATGTTTCTGTTGCCTGATTAGTCGACTCAGACTCTAGTGGACAGCGTTGCTGTCTCTGGAATTTTGCGTCCCAAGTTCGATTCCCGGTTGGGTCGGTGATTTTCTCCGCCTGGGGACTGGGTCTTTGTGTTTTCCTCATCATCATTCGGTAAGTGCCGAGACAGGAAATGGAAAGATTTGGGACTTGTACTGGAGCTGATGGCTACGAAGTCGAGCGCCCCACAAACGAACATCAGCATCATCATCTGCACAAATGACAGCAGCCAATACTGAATAACTGAATCGCAGATATCAAACGCCACAATGGAATTTTATTTGTGCACTGTTGCTGCTTTAACAGACATATTGTTGCAAAGCTCAACACTCGCATAGATAAAACTCAAAAAGCGTAGTACAGTTGCAGCGAACTTCATATTTCTGTTATGAGAGCGTAACAGTGAGCAGTTAGGTAAAATGGCGACAGGCATCGAGGATGGGTTTTGTCAGAAGCTCATCTTCAGTGATGAGTAACACTTTTCCTGTGATGGGCAGAATAAACAGTCGCAGATTGCGAATCTGATAGACAGATAATCTTCACTCCATCACCCAGCAGATTCGAGATTCTTCAACATTTAATATGATCTGTGCAGTCTCATGGTTTAAAGTCTACTGTCCCTTTTTTCTGCGACAAGACGTTACAGAACACGTGTATTTGGACATGCTGGAAAATTGGTTCAAACCGCAACTGTGGCAGCAATGTGGACTTCATCAACAAATATGATGGTGGTCCTCCCCACTTTCATGATGACGTTGGTGGTTCCTTAGGCAGGAAATTGATAAATTGGTGAGGCTGATGATCAGCAATTTATGTCATGGCGTCCACGTTCTCCCGATTTAACCGCATGTGAATTATTTTTGTGTAGGGTTATCTGAAAAGTTTATTGTTTACGCTTCCATTTCCAAGAAACCTACCACAACTGCGAGTTCGCATCAACAGTGCTTTTCAACAGATTCATAGGAACATACTGCGCCGAACATGGGAAGAACGTGATATCTGCAAAATCAGTATGGTGGAGGGGGTGGGGGGGCAGGGGGGAGGCGGACACATACGGAGAACTTTTAATATGTAAAAACACCTTTCTGATTTCAATGTGTGTGCAAAGACATATGACAATATGTCAAATAATATAGCTATAGCTAATCTGTGAAATCAGTTATTTATTGTAATTTTGTGTTTTTTGTAATCGATAGTTACCTGGTAGAAACATTTTCAATTTTAATATTCTATGTCGCGATGAAATAAATATGTGAGTAAATAGCTTCGTGCTATTCGAGTATCCAAAAAAGTGATTACCTAATGAATAGTATTTAATTAAATATAGAAATAAGGACTTTACAGCTACTAATTCTTCTTAACAAAGTTATTATAGGCTGTGTGAGGCACAGACGAGGTGGTTAATTCTGAATGCATACATGAACTTCGTGATTGGCAACGTAATTTAAAGATAACGTAAAGAATACAGAAAGGATTTTCAATGATTAATGTATTTTTCGTTTATGCAAGTCATCTCCGAGTAACTAGAGCACGCCAGGGCTTAGAATATCACAGAGTTCAGGACAATAGCGGAAACCTATACCGTCACTACATGTCTACTAATAATTCTATTCTAGGTTAAGATGAGAGCATATAGTAAATTGTATGCACACCTGATCGTTTTGGTGCGAATCTGGCAGCCAGCGGCATGTGTCAATATGAGAACGTGAACTATGCTTGGAGAATATTATTTCGAGCGCGACTGGGAGGAGAAAGCTAAAACAAAGCACAAGGTAGTTATAATTAAACTTCCGCTACATGAGCCCTTGCAGACGGAAACTATTTAACGCTTGGCATCCAACTTCATAGTAACGATTTTCGGACTGGCCGCTGTAGTATTTGCGTTGCTAGTAGTGTGTGTCATGACTTTACCATTCGACGCCGGTACTGGTACAGTGACGTATGCTTCAGAAACCAGCATCAATGCATTACGGTTACAGGCAGTTAACATGGGCCTCGACATGTTGAGCAGGGTTTCACTCGTAAGACTGTCTTATCAAAACGACAACAAAAATGTGCGAGTATCGACTCCTTAAAGGAGTATGGAAGGTCTCTTTCTCCACCGGCGTTGAAGAATATAATTCGGAAATTCGAATTAACTAGCGAGTTGGGAACTGCTTCCGTGAGTGGACAACGGCCAATTGTGCCACAAACTGTTCAACAAGATGCTGTGGCCGTGGCTGAAAATTGTGGATGCAATATGCGATATTCAAGCTGTGCGCGAGCTGTGTCATGACAGCTGAACATTCCACGGTCAACCGTTCGGAAAGTGCTGCGAACAGTTGCGAAATGGTGTCTCAGGTTTGGTCATAAGCTGTTGTGTATGCAAATAGTCATCACATTTATCAAAGTTTGTAACCTGGGACATAAATATGGTACGTAATTAAAAATCATTACCTTCCTATGTGGAGATTAAAATGAATTTTCTCAATGGTTTATTCAGTATTTCTAGCAGGTCTTCACAGAGGTTCCCACAAAGTTTAATTATCCTGGTATCACTGGTTTTAATGGAGGCGCTCTCAGGTAGCGAAATTTCTAGATGGAACCTCCTATGTGGCTGGGCAGAAAGGCATCCACACTCGGTCTTCACACTCTAAATATTTGGAAAAATGACTAGGTGAATGCAAAGTTGAGCACAAATAAATTTCATTGTTAGCCGAACTTCTCTTATATACGCAGACTGCGAAAGGATTAATTGTCTGTATGTTACTTGAAAAACTTTGCCAGTACTAGCTACGTCGAGCTTCTTTGAAGCATCAGGTAGAAATCAGAGCATTATATGGAACCGAGGAAATGCATACATAAACCAAACCAATAAATATGTCCTAGCTTTTATCACAGAAAAACATAACGTAGAATAATTACTAGCGGCCAATTCTTGTCGACATAAATCTATAAAGGAAGGGAATGGGCAAATATACTCCATAATAACTGCGATAATTGTCATTGGAATTCATACAGGAAAAGCCTAAATGAAAGCCCTTTTCCTTTTTTATTACTCTGAGATGTCGTATGTTGTAGACTGTAAAATTTTCTGAAGTTAGCAAGTGAAGAAAGGAAATTAAATTGCATGGTTCCCAAACAGGACTACGAACTTAGTGGACATTTCCAAGAGACAAGCCTCTACAGTATCTACAACATCTTGCCATTAAGAAGACGAGACCTTTGTAATATAAAATATTTTATAAAATTACTTCACAGACTGTGAAGATACCGGCCGCTGTGGCCGAGCGGTTCTAGGTGCTACAGTCTGGAACCGCGCGACCGCTACGGTCGCAGGTTCGAATCCTGCCTTAGGTTAGTTACATTTAAGTAGTCCTAAGTTCTAGGGGACTGATGACCTCAGAAGATAAGTCCCATAGTGCTCAGAGCCATTTGAACTGTGAAGAAACTTTAAATTTAATTCAAAACATTGCAATCAGCGAATTCAGACCAAAAAATGTATTCCCTATTTTGCCCTACATCCGGCGATAAGCATTTCCTCCAGCTTCAGGAACTGTATTCTTTCACTCCATCACCGTAATCTAGTGCCCTTGTAATTGAACGTGGTTGTTTGATTTTCGTAATAAGAAATCACTTGTGGTACGATAGGGGCGTGTGTATTTCCTACAAGGGCACGAAAGGCCTTCATATCCGGGACCACATTTTCCTGAAATTATCGAACGCTTACAGAATTAAATATTGTGCTGTGCATTAGCATTTTATTGTTGTAATTCAGCAAGCATATACAACCCAGGAACATTATATGTTGACATTATTAAATGATGTACCACAATCATTGTCTCTCTTCATGTTCCATTCGCTGATGATGCACGAACAGAAAGAGGGTAGGAACCTCACAACAGCTAAAATTTTTCTAGATGTAGTCTGTTAATCATTGCCGAAGACACCAATGATAGAAAATACTATATTACTTGCGTCATGTTGGAAGGTTGCCTCAAGATATTGTGAAGGTAAAGCCTCTCCACACTACACAGGAGCATTCTTGTAGCGTGTCTAATTGGAGTTCGTTTAACACGTCTTTAACGATCTTATTCTTATTAAACCAATCCACTGTAGCTCTTTCTTGAATATTCTGTAGCCCATCAGCTAATGCAACGTGGTAAGCGACCGTGATTACGAATATCATGAATTTCGAATTGTACGGAATTTGGATGATCCATAAGATCGCATCTTTCAGTTACTGAAACACACTTCTA
Organism: Schistocerca nitens; assembly: GCF_023898315.1. Taxonomy (NCBI): domain Eukaryota; kingdom Metazoa; phylum Arthropoda; class Insecta; order Orthoptera; family Acrididae; genus Schistocerca; species Schistocerca nitens. Next base: position 438,565,694 of record NC_064617.1, on the reverse strand, counting down.
TTACTATAACTGCAATGGCTTAAACATTTGTGAGCTTTGGAAATGACACAAATAAATATATATCTTAAGGATACAACGTTTTCCTCAAAATTATTTTTTACGGGTACTACATCATGCACATCATAGTGTAATTGAGGCACTGACAACCACAAGGACGCAAAGCGCGGACACTAACTTTTGAGAAAAATAGATGTTTCTGAGAATCGGATTACTGACGAGCCACCAGTCTCGTTTGTTTGACTTGTTTATCAAAAATGGCTCTGAGCACTATGGGACTCAACATCTTAGGTCATAAGTCCCCTAGAACTTAGAACTACTTAAACCTAACCAACCTAAGGACATCACACACACCCATGCCCGAGGCAGGATTCGAACCTGCGACCGTAGCAGCCTCGCGGTTCCGGACTGCAGCGCCAGAAGCGCACGGCCACCGCGGCCGGCACTTGTTTATCAACCAAGTCTAACCATCTACACGTTGAGAAAATAATGTACCCATTTTATATTATGAAATATTATATTTAGGATTATATTTATTATTAATTATTATATTTATTATTAATGTTAATTCACAATACCTCCATACATAGGCTAGTGGCAATAGTGTTTTTTGACAGTTGTTAACTTTGGAATTAATCAGAAACTAGAATAAGAACATAAAGAACTGATAATACACGGACCACACGCGCAGTTATGACCTATTCCAACACTTGATGATCCTCATTATGATTATTTTCGTTAAGCGTATTCTGCGGCTTTCGGTTCAGATAAAACTGCCAATATACTTTCCATTACAAACTACTACTGCTACGTGCATGATGAAGACTCTGAACTATGTTGACAACACTCCATATTAATAGAAAAATGATATTGTGCTTTGTGTTTTGGGCTTATGTGGAAATTAGTGTCAGACAAATCGGTCAGAGAGAGTTTCATGAATTTTCATTTCATAAAATGTGAGCCAACAGTACAGATAAAACTGTTTCACCATACAATGCGTGGTTGTCAAGAGCATACATACATGCTACAATCTAAAAATCGATGACAGTATGCTTTAGGCCTTTTCTGTTCTCAGCATCTCAGCTGTTTTCTTACTAAAAATATTACTTCGGTAAAATGTCGAATCAGATGACAAATTACCTGCAACAGTAGTAGTAGTAGTAGTAGTAGTAGTATCTCAGAGCGCCGACTTTTTATTGTTATATAAGCTTCCTTAAGAAGCAGCTTAAAAATGTATGTACCTTATAATGAAAAACTAGTTTGTAGTTAATTTCCATAGTAACATGTAACATCTGAAGTACAATTCATAAAATTAGCTTTTTTGTACAGAAATAACTTTCTGTGTACCTACAGTTATCATCCTCATTTTTTGTTTTTATGACTAAATCAGGAGTGTACACTTTAAATATAGCTGACATTGTGGATAGTTCTACTTCGATTGTGGAGTACTTTTATACAACGAGAACAAAAACAAGCAGCGAGATAAATGTAAACAATTCTTATAGATTACTTCACGAGACAGTTATCTGCCTATAGTAAATAGGCTGCATTTCCATTTACTTAGAACAGTAACAACAAGTTTTTGTGCTATAGCCAAGATTCAGCATACAGCTTTAGACAGAAAGCAAGAATAGTGCAAAAGTCGTGCAACAAAATGAATCTCTGATATGCCTTACTTCTTCTGAAAAGAATTTACACGAAAAGAGGAAAATACGTGTAGCTTTATATCATCTTTGAGTTTATATATATTATCTTTGAGTGACCTTATGTTAGAAGACGACTTCAGGATACTCAGTGAACAAGGTAATGAAATTTTAAAATCACAGTAACCTAAAAATTATGAAGGGAAATAACAACAACGTAATATCCAGTATTAATTATTTATGAAAGGCATGAAGCTATGTTATGAAAACTGTAATCAACAATAACACTATGTTAATTGGATATGTTTACTATACTTAGAGGAGAGAGGCATTGTTGTAATCCTTTTTATACTTATCTTACCTTATAAACAATGAGAAAAGTTGACTGAATCACGACTGTTATCCGAAGAGCAAATTTGTTGTTAAATTTGACAAGGTTGATGAAGAAATTCAGATTAGTAACTATATACTAGCAAAACCCAAACGTATCCAATATTATTTCTTAGTCCACTGTGAAACTTCCTTCAGGTAGAAAAACTGGCAAAACAGATTCAGAATTGATCTCCAGTTGCTTATAGCTTACAGGAAAAAAGACAGTGAACTTTTAAGAATTATGTCTCTCACAAGTGAAACACGTTCTGTTGCGATCGGAACAGAGCACAGGAGGTGAAATCTGTTCTAGGTAAACTGAAACAAATGAATAGTCTTAAATATTGCTCTACATATATAATAATCAGGTGCCAACTTACCTTCTTCATGAACGACATGACGTTGGTTGGCAACATGTTTGGTGTCTGTGTGGTACTGCAGCAGATAGTTTATGTCAGATGTTGGCAATATTTTGTTTGGTCCTCGATGTAAGGTAATGTATGGCGATCTGTATATCACCGGCGCGAGACGCACGTGGCTGATACGCGTCACGGAAGCGCGACGCGGCCGTTACTCTAGCGGTGACCACTGCGCTCCTTCGTCGGCAGTGCTGGCAGCAGTGCGTGATGCGGTCACATGGTCAGCGGCAGGCCAATGCGATGGCAGCACGACAGCTGCTGCTGCGCCCCATAAGCGGACATTCCGCAGGGCAGCCAACCTGCAAGTGAAACAAAAAACACACAATGTTATTTGCAGGAAGAGTGGGATAGCCAGACTCATACCCATATAAGAAATATAGGTACTAAGTATTACATTTCATCATCATTTTATTAGCAGCCAACGACATCAGTGTCACATTTTAGTTCAAATAAATGTTGTAATGACCTGGCATTGTCACTGTAGGGCCAGTGATCTGTTATTTCAATAAATGTTGATTTATTCTAAAATCTTTTATTATCCAAGAGCGAAATAGAAAATAGACAACTATTTTCGACCATTTGTCTTCATCTTCAGATCTTAAAGATACCGAATTGGAGGGTACACGACAGGAAATATATTGAACGTTAATGATTGTAACAATATTATCGTACAACACACACCAAAGTATAAAAAAGCCAGATCTGAGAGTGTTACAGAATGCATAGCACATAGTGAGTGGATCTTTACAGTAACCTAAATATCGGTAACGTATCACCTAGTCGTGTGGTTACTCTGACATTTTGACATTAAACCATATTTACTTCATTTCGTTAGTCTTAACCTTAGCCCTACTATGCTCTTTTACATTTTGGAAACGTTTCTTTTAACTGAATACTTTTCTTTACTCCATTGTCTATTGTTCAATTCATAATTTGTTTTATGGAATAACGGAAAATAGTAGATGATGTATATATCCAAATAATCTTCACATATTCTCCAGTGCACACAAAGGTTAACTATTAGTTACGTATTTGCATAGATTTTGTGTGATGCAGTAATTCTACAGGGCCAGAGTCTCACATTATGCAGATTCTCACTATTTCAGGGACATAATGTATTGGTCTTTATTATTTTAGATTTCAGGTGTTACCAGCATCACAGATATTTTTTACCATTTTTACATTAATGACGTAATTGGGATGTACATTGACATAGCAGCTTCATGACGATCACATATAACGGTAATAATTATATTCTGAAGTAAACAAAATCGAAACATCATTAAATAATTAATGCAGAGTAATGTAATTTGGGGAATATGTTTCTCTCGGAAGCATATTAAAGTGATTATTATTGTAAGTACACACCTTAATGTAAGCTCGAGATAATCCATGGCCAATGTGGGATTCTTGTACGTTAATAAGTGATGTAGCTGACGGAATGTTGAATACAAGCATGCAAACGTGCATTAATTGTGTTGTACAGATGACAGATGTCAGTTTGTGAGATGAAGTTCCATGTCTGTTACACTTGCTCTGTCAATACAGGGACGGTTAACGCTGGTTGTGGATGACGCTGAAGTTGTCGCCCGACGAAGTCCCATTGTACTCTATTGGACACAGGTCTGATGATCGAGTAGGCCAAGGGAACATGTCGACACACTGTAGAGCATGTTGCGTTACAACGGCTGTATGTGGGTGAGCGTGATCCAGTTGCAAAGACCGCCTGGAGTGCTATCCATGAGTTGCAGCACAACAAGTCGGATGACTAGACAGTATGCGTGCGATATCCATCAGACTGCTCTTGCTGTCATACAAAATCGCACCTAGATCATAACTACAGGGTTATGGTCCAATATGTGTAGCATGCAAACAGGTTGGTTGCAGGTCCTCAACCGGCATCCATCTAACAGACACACAGCTATTACTGGCACTGGAGCAGAGCAAATTTTATGAGAAAACACAACAGACCTCCATCTTGCCCTCCAATGAGCTCTCGCTAGATACCACTGAAGTGGCAAAAGGTGGTGGTTTTCGGTAAGTGGAATGCTCGCTATAGGGCGCCTGTTTTGGAGTTGTCCTAGAAGCTACCGATTTATAACAATTGACTGTGTCAATATGCTACCAATTTCTACTACTCAAATTGCTGCTGCAGATGCAGTACGATGCGACAGAGCCTTACGCCAATCACAATGGCCTTCCCTCTCGGCAGAGCCACATGGGCGTCCAAAGACCGCTCTTCTTACGACCGTACATTCTCGTGAGCACCGCTGCCAGCAATAGTTTACAGTGGCTACATTCTTGCCAAGTGTTTGTGTAGTATCTTAGAAGGATTATCCAGCTTCTAGTAGTTCTCTTACACGGTCTTGTTGAAACTCAGTGACGTCTTGATAAGGACGTCTTTGTTGCCTTAAAGACATTCTTGACTAACGTTAACTCACTAGTTCCAATCTCGAAGGCACTTAAGACTCACGACCGTTGCTGCTTGTATTTTTATATATATATATATATATATATATATATATATATATATATATATATATATATATATATATATATATATACTGATTTGCAACTTCATAGCGGTGCTAAGAGCGCCATTCGTATGTGACTGGCGCGAAATATGAACAAACAACATATTTCAGGTGTAGAAATACGCCTACCAATTTTCGTTTATGTCACCTAGCACCTTTTTGGAGTTTCTATATTTTCCGTAAGTGTGTTTTTATGCGCAGATACAAAATACTTCATATTCAGATCTGTATAAATTGTTATACTATTAGCTCTTCTGTTTTATTGAAAATCCTCATAAAACACGACATCTGCAAGATCTTCTGTCTGTATATATCCATATTTACACAAAATGTCTATTTAACTCCAATAATTGTATTCCAACAATTGTAAATTTAACTTTTTTTGGTTGCATTTTATAACTTAACTGTATATTACTTATTATACTAATCGAAATTGTATTATACTATTCTGCCACAATATGACGTTTCCTTCACATATGAGCCTGTACACAATAATCTGTAAATACCTTTAATACAGAATGCAACTCTAGATGTCATACCTTTCAGATCTGAACATGGGCGGAAACGGTCGAAACTACTTGTCTTACTATAAGCGATCTTTGTTAAAAAAGATTTGAGAGAAAAATCAACATTCACTACCACTATTTGTGGCCAACTTCAAATCAGTGAGAGCCTGTGTTTCGACCTAGCTTGCCAATTATGTGGTACTTCTGAAAACTACGAGTACTTTGCCCCTCTAAAATCTCCATACTGTGATGAAGCAACATGCTGAGTTACACCATGCACTTAAGCTGTCACAATTAGATCATCATCGTATATACAGGAAAACAGTGGCTGAAATTAGTCATTTTGCTATATGAATTCAATGGTTCGAATATTAACTTTCATAGCTGACAAATTCATTTTTTCTTTTTACAGTTAGTCATATGTGACTTCTTACTTAGTATTTTGTTTAGATTTGTACCACTCAAGCCACGTGACAGTGTTGTACTGAGAATACCTGCTCAGTAATGTGAATGTATATGATTCGGAACGTGTGCCACGTTTGCACAGAAATGTCTCCATTTCTTCGCACTGCAGTACGGTAAAATGCTCTGTAGCCCCTCAGTTCTCGAGCTTTAATTGCATACTCTTCGGATGTGTATCAAATTTTGTTTTTGGCACTGTTATTCTTAATTCTGCAGTAGACGGTGCAGTCTAGTTTCTGTACGTAAACAATCCGGGATTTTTGAACTTGTGGAAAAGTTGTGGGTGCGTAACTATAAAATTGGTCAAAATCGAGCCAGTTGCCATTTAGAACAGTTCTTCTAACGGGAGAGAAACGTTGGATGTGTACACGGTTATGGGGTAACAGCGTTTTTACATACCCTTTATTACGTTTACTTATTTTTCTGCTAACTTGAAAGTTTCGTACCTTTGTCAGAGTTCACAAACAGTGGCCAAGAGATAAGGTGACAAATTTTTTTCTACAGTGAACACCATATTTCAACGGGAATGTTTCACCGTAGAGTCACAACAAACATTCAGACTGCAGGCATTTTGGGTTGTTTTCTGGGTACTGTTAGTGCAATACACATGATGGCAACAGGCCTCACAAAGCGTAGGACCTCTGTTACTGGTGACTGGAGACCGAGGATTCCTTGTATAAAACACAGAAATAAGGAAACCTTAGAAATTTCGGAATAACGTCAGTAGATTTCCGTCTTATCATTCACAGCTAATCATAATACAATGTAGAACAGAAAGTTGGCACCATCCGAAAAAAATTATATTCGAGTCATGTTACAGAAGATTGGGAATAAATTATGTCTAGCTCGCAAGGCACGTTTATTGAAAATCTGTCCTGTTTTGATCATCACCTTATCATCTTCAGACCTACAGACATATTAAAGGAAAATGGCTGCGTGCGCAGCAGGAACTACTGAATGATGATACTGAACTGCAATTATTGTGAAGCCCTTTCTCTTGACTAATTCATCCAATTTTTCTGAAATTGTAAGCATTTGTTTATCTGCACATCACATCTACGGATTTCCGCCCGATTCCGATGATTCCTTCACGGTGCGTCCTTTTTTTCATCTTACTGTGTATGTGAAAACTGTAAATGGTCATAAATAAGTGTACAACAATTTATATTATAATTTATTTGCATATATGATTTCATATTTGTACCGAATTGTTGGAAGTATGATTCAATAAACCTAATTCAAATAAAAAAGTGAAGCGACAGGCATCCGCATAGCCCCTGCAATACGTAAGGAATAAACGTCGAATATTTTTTCCATCTATTCTCTAGACGAGAAATATTTATTAGTGTTGTTATTTTAACATAAATGCATGTCTATGCACACATATTAGTTTAATAAGCCATTTTTCATATCGCATTATCAGCTGGTAATATTCTAGAAGAACTCGAGTTTATTGTAAACATTCAGATTACTAAGATGTATTGATCGTAACTCAGTCTTAAAATTAAAATGGAAGAGCAACGAGGGCAGGAGGAAAGGAAAACGAAAGGAATGGAACTGTGCACACTTGACAGTGCAACTTCACCTGCGGTATTTCGTTACGAGTAGCTGACAAGTAAAAAATGTCATTGGCCTAAGCTATTTGAGACGGCGACAGAGGCAACGTGGGAACAGCAGAAGGAATTCCAGGAGCCACGCTGTCGGAAGTGGTCGACCTCGCTCTCACGTTATTGGCTGTTACGGCAGACGCCTATCGCGTGTGCCACCATTTCCCTGGAGGCCCCGGCAAATGGGACAAGGGACCCAAGACGAAGGAAGCAACTCAGAGCCCTCAGGATATTTTGGAACGTAATAGACGTCTCCAGGGGAACGATTAGGTTACGTTATCCCCCGAGCAATAGATCCTAAGTCAATGAGGTTTCACGATATTTTTGACGTAGAAGAAACAAGTGCATAATGGAATTACATACCGTATTTTGATGGCATGAAATGCTATACGGAATTTAAAAAAATTACTCGAAATTGTCTAGAACTGACCTGATACAAGCGATGATAAGCTGGTTCATACGAGATGCTAAATATAAAGTAAATTATACTTCATATTTTGGGTTCCGTTCCTAAATCGGTAGAAAACTTAACACTTATAGGATCATTTTGCTGTCTGTTTTTGTGTCTCCCTGTTTGCTTAGTTGTAAAAGAACCCTTTTCGCCACAACGGGTAAAAGTGTAAGTTGAAATTTATGTCAAACACTAAGGTATAAGTTACCTGGGCGGTGCAAAAAGTTTAAGATTCGAAGACAGTGTAGCCAAGGGATACGGCTGTTTATGTCAAATGTTTTCATACTCGCAGACTCACTGACAAAAACCATAGGGTACTTACCGCTAGCCTAGGAAACTGCAATTATGCAAGAAGCAGGGGTTCACAGTAGGAAAAAATCCGAATAATATGAACTTGTAATTACATCACACGAAAGAAGTATATGTCACTTGTTATTCGACTGTCTAATGCCCCTTTATTACGACTCCTTTTTCTCAGAAACGGGTAGATATATCAAGTTACAACTATTACGGTGTATGGTCGCTTGGGTGTGTAATAAATGTAAGCTTCTAAGTAAACGCAGTCAAAATTTAAGGCCATTGATGTCATATATTTTCAAACTCCAAACTTACTCATCAAAATCTATAGGGTACTTCGTGTTGGCCTAGAATCATAAAATCTGTTAAGAGGAAAGGTTTGTACAGATGATTATATCGCATGACAAAATATTTCTTTTATAATTTGTTACGCAGTTCAATATTAAATTTAAAACGATCTCCAAAGTTTTGGAATCCCTGGGACAGCTATCTTGCCAATGTTGATAATAGGTAGAAATCGTCGAGCTTCTCGATTCCTCGGATGGATGAGCTGTCTGCATACATAATTGTACGGAACCGTTAGTGCGTGAGTCCTACTTGCACCTGGCCACTTTTTTATTAACAGATCAAATCGCAGTTCTTAAACATACTTCATTATCAGAATACTAGTAGTGTGCCGCGCTTAATAAAATAATCGTTGAACCTTAACTTCCATAGTGATACACTTCTAAATACCGATGCTCTGAAACGCTTTCTAACACAGACAGTGAGAGATAATTACGACATGCACACCAAATATTTACAGAACATGTGAAACCAAGTATTAACAAGTATTTAACAATTCAACAGTCCAGATGTCATGTTCACTTTCTCTTTCAATGTTGTTTTTCATACTTTACTTAGTGAGCTCTAAATTAATCGAGCCCTTTAATCAAATGGAAACGGCGTACTATTAAAACGTCGAGTCAATGTTTAACTTCCACAAACGATTTCCCTGCAAGCACTGAGGGCCCAATGTAACGGTGTTACCCACCCCAGAGGGTAGTGGCAGGGCGTGGTCGATACATGACCACAGAAGAAGCATTCTTGACATTTGAATACGCAAACGACACGCGAAGCGTTGCTGAGAAATCCCTCATTTTTTCAGTCGTACATTTCAGAGCATAGCACTCAATTTCTTATAAAGGAATGTATAATATCACACTGTAAATGCTACCTCCTTACAAGCCGGTTTTCACTTGCAAAGTTATCAGTGTAAGAATTGCCAATTGTTTCTCTGTCTATTGTGCTTTAATATGATTTGTGAAAAGTGGTCGAAAGATTTTTTCATAAAATAATTGAATATCCAGGTGACAAGGTCGTCTGAAGCGTACCAATCTCTGCACAGTAAACGATATTGTCACTAAAAGTCTGAAAGAATTGTAGGATCTGTTGGCTGGAACGAACAGTCTAATGAGCACACACAATGGATTTAGAATAAATGAAAGAAAAAAATAATCTGTAGAAGAAATGATATTAGCGATAAAATAACAAAAAATGGAGGCCGTGAAGTAGAGGAAGTAAGGAGTTGCCGAAGTGGAGATACTGCCGAGCTACAATTTTAAGATGAGGACTTGCCTGCTATGTAAATGTGTATTTAGTTTTTACCTTTTATATACTGACACAACTGCGATGACTGTGCATGGATGAATATTGTTAAATGTGCTCTGTATCACATTTTTAACACGTACATGAGTGTTTATAACTGCTTTACGGCGAAGGCTAAAATCAAAAAAGACAAAATATTTTTAATTTCTTTATCAGCAGGCAGCTGAAGATCATTTACGCACCGTGTCAAACTCTCTGTTAGCAAAGATTATGTTTAAAGTGATGCGAATAAAACTCAACATTGCATGGGAAAAAAATAATCTATATTTCATATTATTTTGTTGGTCTAGCGTTTTATAAAACATCATGTTTGATAACACTTTGGTACATTTTTAGACATATTGTGCGTAGAATCATACCACAATATATCTACAACGATATTTACAGAACCATCTCTTGCGTTTGATATGGAGCGACATTCTTCCATTCCAGAAAGACAAACGAAACTAAGTATTCGCCCACGGAGTGCTGCAACTGGATGGTGAGAAATAGAAATGAACGGGACTTCTCCGACCGAGTAAGTGACAGAAGAAGCATGACAGTTACGGACAATCCACAGAGTCGTATTCACACGATCGATTTGCTTGCACGCTTGTAGATCATTTAATTACATCAGCACTGAGTTAGAGAAAGAGTAGGATTCTCCAGAGGCGCAATCTGGATGCTGATATTTTTCGACAGTGATTACGTGGAGTACTGAAACGATTTTCGCTTGAATCTGTCAGTATTTTGTGTTCCACTGCTGACAGTATAGACCTAAGTAATGTTTTGATATTACAAGATGCCTGGATAATTTAATTGTAGACTGCAGACATCGAACTGATGATGATGTTTGGCTTGTGAGGAGCTCGACAACGCGGTTATTAGCGTCCGTACAAATTACCATTCTTCATATTGCCCAGTCTCGCCATTTTTCCCGAAAGATGATGAAATGATGAGGACAACACAAACATCCAGTCCCCTGGTGGGGAAACTCTCTGACCCGGCCGGGAATCGAACAGCGGGCCCCATGATCCCGAGGCACCAACGCTTTACGACAAAATGCGGATAGATATCGAACTGAATTCACAGTGATGCTTGATGTACAGAGCAGACAAAAGTCATAAAGAAGCACTGGCTGTCATAAATCCTGTCATTCGCTGAAGCGTATGCAGTTGAAATGGCTTCTTGGAACCTAAAACTATAAATCGGCAGTGGTATCAATGGCAGTAGACTGACGAGTGCTCCATATGCCTCTGCGGAGGCTCCGTGACATCCATTTTTAAAACACTTGTAGTCGCCTTTGCAACAATGAAACGTTGTCTCTGCGAAGTTGAAGTTACACGCTACATCTGCTTACCTCGGAAACACCAATTCGGTGTAATCTCGTGCAAGCTATCACACACGACCCTTGCAAAATTACCATTCCACGTTCAAAGTCAGTTAACTCATGACGCACTGCGATGGTCGCTTCACACCTGTCTGATGGTACCTATCCTGGCACGGAAAGCGAAATGTAGCGCGCCCTTTAACTGTTTGTATGGTTCCTCGCTGCTAAAATCCTGGAACATTGGATCACTTACAACGTGGCTGCCTACTGTATTTACTGTTTTTGAACTTCTAAATGCTAATCCTTAAGGTGAATTGCCAGAGAATGGCTGGAAAAACAGTAAGAATTCTCTTAAAATTTATGAGCGTCTAACTACATAATGTGAACTCTGAGTGGAAAGAAATCTTAGGACAATGAAAATGTTTTAAGGATGAAGGTTTTGGTATAAGAATAACGAGAATAGCTTTGATATAAACTTTATTATAAAAACATTTATGACGGCGAGTAACTTAAAAATTTTCCTGCCAGTCGATGTTAAAAGTCTCTAGACTTATTAAGAACGTTTCTTAGATGCTTAAGACTTTGTGTACACATTTATGACACTTATCTAAATAGTAGACTACAATCAAATGATTTAAATCAATAGTTTTTATACTATAAATGCATACATTAGACAGTCAAAATTAAGGTAGTTTTTTAAGGGTGATACTGAGCTGGTGTCTGTAGTCTACTTTTCTCCAAATGGTAAGCTGAAATATCAGAAAAAAATTCAGACCTCTAGCTCAAATAGTTTTATTGCATAAAATAAACATGTAAGAAAATTTAATTCTTGGGAAATTCTGTTACTCACCTTTGTTGTTCTTAAAATCCTCCAGTTGCATAATATTCTTCGTTGTGTGTTCCTCATCTTCTCTCTACCTTTTCTTGCACCTCTTTGCTATTCTGGCGTCTTTACTTGCCTCAAGAACCCATTTTTCGTCTTCAGTGACTATCAGTGCTTGTCTCATATTGAAACCAGGAGTTAGTCCCAACAACTCTAAATCATCACATCTGCTAACTGACCCATCATTAAAGCAAGTAACTGCATCTAATACACCTAAGCTCATGGTATTGAAACCAACACACACAGTTTTAGGCAGGCGTTCCCATATCACATGGTTGAAACATTTATTAACATTTTGTATCTTTCTATGTAAGCACCGTGACAATAGTTAAGTGTCGATTAGGTCCCTGTATATGGGCTTAATTGCTTCCAATACCTCAAATGGCAGGGAGTGGTGGTGTGCATAAGTCTCACCATTTGCTATTGCTTTTTTGTAATCACATCATGTGTCTACACCACTGTCCCAGAGAGCATGCTGTGGATGGTCATCCGTTGAAGCTTTATGGAAAAAGATAGCCCATATTGCTTTCTTCATTGCTCAATATTGTCTCGATTCCTTCTTATGGATAAATCATAATAGAGCTGCAGTTTGTGCGCCTCTTCCTTAGTAAGACGACCCCGACCACCAATTCATTTGCCATCACTGAGTATTTCCTTCATATCTTTTATTAGCTTACTTAAACGTGTGCCCATCCTCTTTTGGACATGATCAACACACTAACTTTTAAATTTTTACAGTTCTTTCATAAGGGATATTTTCCAACACATTTGAAAACCCTCTGGAGTCTAAGGCCGCATACCGACATACATTTAAATTTGTTTTTAAAGATGTTCCCGATGTCCTAATCGATCCATATAACTGCCATTTTGTTCATGAAACTCTAAATATTGATTTAAGATGGAAAGAAAATCGAAGTTTTCAAGCAGATTTACCAGCAAGTGACCTTAAATGTTAACCCTAGGACGTCTAAAGGGGGTGGGGGATTCGTTGAACCCACAATTTTTTTATGTCCCCTGCTTTTGCCCAAGTAACTTTCATACAACATATTCCCTTTGTGTTATTGTTTGTTGGCTATTTTATGAAACATTAGTGTCAGTATATTTTATAGAAAATTCCTGTTTTGGAAGAAAAAAATTAATAAACTTTTTATGGATCCAACAACCCCCCCCCCTTCAGCTTCCATGCTATAGAAAATTTCCCTTAGTAGGATCAATGCAAGCTAGTTTCTTGTTGGTTGGTATTCTTGATATTCACAACAATCGGTTTACTTTCAGAGGAAGTGATTGTTGATGTCAGTCAGCTGTTATTTATCTTGTTAACTTGTAGTGAGTTATTGCAGTTCCCAACACGTAGGCCTCCAGTAACTTTGGCGTCATACACAGCAAAAACGAAACCAAGTAAAAACTTACTGATGTTGTCAACAATGCACCAAGATAAAGGCACTGTTCGAGGAGAGAAGAATAAAACCGAGATAAATGCATAGTACAAATTCCACTAAATGTGGAATTGATACCATTGATCAAATGGTGCATATGTACACCTACAAGAGGGAAACAAAAAGATAGCCTCTATCTGTATTTTACTCTCTCATCGACATGTGTGCTATCAATGCAACCACCATATTCATCCAGCAACATCCAAGATGGAATAAAAAGAAACACAACAAACAGAAACTTTATCTTCTGCAAGCTGGGAGTGAACTAGTGAAATTGCAGGTAGAAGAAAGAAGTGCCAATGCAAGTGGGTTTTCTAACCAAATTTGGACAATCAATGGAGACTATTCTACAAAAGAAAAGTAAAGAAGTGACAACAGAAGCATGTCAGCCTCCTGCAGGGAAAGGTCGGTGCCATATTTGTGTAAGAAAAGCTAAAACAAAGAAGCAGAAGTACAACAACCTAAGTAAACCAAAACAGTATTGTGGACACTGTCATAAACATGTGTGTAACACACATTCAGAAAAAATTGTGAAGTGTGTCCCTGGCCTTGAAGTTGAGAACTCAGAGTAGGCTATTGTATATGAACACATCTGTATTTTGTATTGTAATGTGACAATTTTTTGTTCACTCAATCCAATATTTATAACAATTAACCACATTTATAAACGGATGCCTTAGTTAAAATACCTAAACCGTTTTGAAAGTTGTAATTTTTCGTCAGTAAACTTATTTAATACCTGTGGGCACTCCGAACCCCCCCCCCACCCCCCCCCCCCCCACCACCACCCCATAGGCATCCAAGTTAGAAAAAAAAGGCTTGGGCGTCCTAGGGTTAACTTGAACAACAGATGTTTGTTCGTGTGATGTAATCTGACTGCAATGAAATGTTATTGGCAGACTATGCTATATTCAGTCTTTAATTTTGATCACTGAAATTCCCGAGTCATTACCGTGAAACAGTATTCAGATGTATCTTCTACTTTGAGGATGTATTCTGCCACACTTGAGCATAATCTGCTCTGTGTTTCCTTTAAGGTAGTGCTGAACTCTGCTTTAGTGCATAGACCTCGGCATTCACCATAGGTAAATGATTAGCCGAAATAATGGTCTTAGAATTATTCCTTTTGGATCATCACTTATTATTTAAAATTTGTTTTATTCGCACCAAATCTTACCATACAACACTACTGACGGAAGCAAAGCTGTGAGAATGGGTACAGAGTCGTATTTGGGCAGCTCACTGGGTAAAACACTTGTCTGTCCCGAGTTCCAGGATCGGCCCTATACACAGTTTTAATCTACCAGTAAGATTCATATCTGCTCACGTTATGCTGCAGAGTGAAAATTTCCTTCTGGGAACATTGACATTGAGTCTACCTTTTTACTTCACTATCTTGACAATTTTGTTAAAATAAAACATATTGGACGATTTTCTTAATTAGCAGCCACGCCGACCTTATGCCCTCAATGTTCGACCTAAAAATTGTTAATTATTTCACAATGTCAGCAGCACTCGCGTATCATTGGCCGTCGATCACACCTTCGCCAACCATTCTCGATGTCTTCTGCCCTTTTGTTTGTGTCGGTGTCTCCTCTCGCGACTTACTATCTTTGCATCACACGCTATCCTTTTAACCAATGCGTCACGTGGCTTCACGTGATTTTCTGCTGATTCCTATATTGTTCTAAACAATTATCTTTCCTTATCGGTGCTTTTCCTTAATAAACTTCTGCATAAAATTGGAATTGAGTTCAGGGTGAATTTAGCTATTCATTAACATTCAGGAAAGTTTTAATCACTTTTCATTTATAAAGTTGTGTGGTGATACCGGCGGTCACCATACACTTATACGTAACGGACTTAGGTGTCATGCCCACAATCACGCCATACGCTCCATCTAACTGCAATATTCGGACACCGTACATATATTCCTGCCGATGAGGAAATCTTCACACTACATTTCACCATCTAGTTTATACGGTGAAGAGCAAAAGAAACTGGTACACCTGTCTAGTATCGTTTAAGGTCCCCGCGGGTACGGAGAAATGCCGAAACACGACTTGGCATGGGCTCGACAAATGTCTGAAGTAGTGCTGAAGGGAACTGACACCGTGAACCCTGTAGGGATGTCCATAAATCCGTAAGAGTAAATGGTGTTGGAGATCTCTTCTGAACAGCACGCTTCATGGCATCCCAGGCATGCACAATAATGTTCATATCTGGGAAGTCTGATGTCGAATGGACGTGTTTAAACTCCGAAGAGTGTTTCTGAAGCCACACTTTAGCAATTCTTGACGTGTAGGGTATCGCATTGTCTTGATGGAATTGCCCAAGTCCGTCGGAATGCGGAATGGACATGCACGAATGCAGGTGATCAGACACGATGCTTACGTTCGTGTCACATACCACAGTCGTATCTAGACGCATCAGGAGTCCCATATCAATCCAACTGCACACAACCCAAGCCATTACAGAGCCTCCACCAGCTTGAACAGTCCCCTGCTGACAAGCATGGTCCATGGCTTCTTGATGTTGTCTCCATAGCCGTACACGTCCATCCGCTCGATACAATTTGAAACAGGACACGTTAAGTCAGCAACAGTCTAATGTCAGTATTGCTGGGCCCAGGCGAGGCATAAAGCTTTGTATCGTTCAGTCATCAAGGGCACACTAGTGGCTCCGAAAGCCCATATTGATTATGTTTAGATTAGATTAGATTAGATTAGTTTTCGTTCCATAGATCCGTGCTGAGGAGATCCTCGTGGATGTGGAACACGTCAATTTTTTTTAACCAGAAATAACAATACTAATAGTATGAATATATACAATGCATCATTTGTTTCTATTAAAAAATTTGTCAATGGAGTAGAAGGAGTTGGCCACTAGTAAGTCTTTCAGGCTCCTTTTAAACTGATCTTTATTTGTAACTAAATTTTTTATGTTTACTGGCAAATTATTTAAGATGAGTGTTCCTGAGTAGTGGACCCCTTTTTGAACTAAAGTAAGTGCTTTTAAATCCTTGTGCAGATCATTTTTGTTCTTGGTATTGTATGTATGAACTGAGCTGTTTAGGACAAATTTCATTAATGAGTAAATATACCGAGAGGCAGTAGTTAGTATACCCAGTTCTTTGAAGAGGTTTCTACAAGACGTCCGTGAATTTACTCCACAAATAATACGTATTACACCCTTTTGGACTCTGAAAACTTTTGTTTGACTTGAAGAGTTACCCCAAAATATTATACCATATGACATTATGGAATGAAAGTAGGCAAAGTATGCAAGCTTCTTCATTTTTATGTCGCCTATGTCTGCTAACACTCGAATTGCAAATACACATTTGTTAAGGCGTTTCTGAAGTTCTGTGGTGTGCTCTTCCCAACTGAATTTTTTATCAAGTTGTAATCCCAGGAATTAAAGACTGTCAACCTCTTCTATCTGCTCTTCTTCGTATTTTATGCATATGCTGGGTGGAAACCTCTTACAGGTTCTGAATTGCATGTAGTGAGTCTTTTCGAAGTTTAATGTCAGTGAGTTGGCTTTAAACCATTTATTAATATCAATGAAAATATCATTAGCAGATCTTTCGAGAACTACACTTGACATACTATTTATTGCAATACTTGTGTCATCTGCAAACAAAACGAACTCTGCTTCTGGCAGTGTTATGTTGAATGGTTAGCACGCTGACACTTGCTGACGGCCCAGTATTGAAATCTCCAGCAAATACGCCGAACGGTTGCCCTTCTGTCCTGTAGAACGCTTCTCTTCAGTTTTCGTTGGCCCCATTGTTGCAGGATCTTTTCCCGGTCGCAGCAATGTCGGAGATAGGAGGTTTTGCCGGATTCCTGATATTCACGGTGTAAGTAGGCTGTTTATATTTTCTTATTGGAAACGTTACGTAGCGCTCTGTATGAAAATCACTGGCTGTGCTGTGTGCAGTCTGTGGCTAGTTTGCATTGTTGTCTGCCATTGTAGTGTTGGGCAGCTGGATGTGAACAGCGCGTAACGTTGCGCAGTTGGAGGTGAGCCGCCAGCAGTGGTGTATGTGGAGAGAGATGGCGGAATTTTGAAATTTGTAAGACTGGATGTCATGAGCTGCTATATATATTATTATTATTTAAGATAAATACATTGTTTGTTCTCTATTAAAATCTTTCATTTGCTAACTATGCCTATCAGTAGTTAGTGGCTTCCGTAGTTTGAATCTTTTATTTAGCTGGCAGTAGTGGCGCTCGCTCTATTGCAGTAGTTCGAGTAACGAAGATTTTTGTGAGGTAAGTGATTTGTGAAAGGTATAGGTTAATGTTAGTCAGGGCCATTCTTTTGTAGGGATTATTGAAAGTCAGATTGCGTTGCGCTAAAAATTGTGTGTCAGGATAAGCACAGTCTTATACAATTTTTCTAAGGGGATACCTCATTGGAATCTTCTGATTTTTTTCTTGTAGTTTGTGCAATTAGTGAAGCCTTTGTTTATTGCTAGCGCGTAATTGTAGGGAGAATTTCCTTTGTAGTTGTAGTTTTTCATTCTTGTACAGTAAAACAGATGTGGCATGCATGTAGATTTGCACCAAGTATTTCGCAGCTGCGCTTGCAATTAACGAAATATCATTTTCAATGCTATGTTAATGTGTTTTCTTATTTTGCTCTTCAAATAGTGTTTTTATGTGTTGTCGTGTGAAATATTGTGACAATAATGGCGTGTGAAAAACGTAATACTAGGCTCCAAAGTAAACTGAGAAATGACAGTGAAGACGAAAGCAGTGGGTTAGCGCCACCGTGTAATGAATTAACTAATGTTCAACATAGTAATTTGGTAATTGTGCATAGGGAAATGGAGCGGGCGGCAAAAAGTGGTGTAGGCAGTGAAACAATTAGTGAACAGGGAAGCATTATCAATCGATCGCTCGGCAACAGGTCGCCTCAGGAATCCGAAATGACAGGACACAATGCCGCAAATACTGCAGATTCAGGTTTTGGGTCCTCACCGTTTTCTCAAATAAGTGAAGACACATTTTCTCCTTTTCAAAATGCGAATATTGCCGGTTCAAATGCACTGCCTCATAGCACTGAGGAACATGTTTCAGACACCAATGCATTGTTATTACAGTTAATGCAACAAATGGGACAAAGGCTACAAAAGTTAGACACAACGCTCGAACAAAATCAGAAACAAATGGGACAAAATCTTCAAAAGTTACACACAATGGAACAAAATCAGAGACAAACACAGCAAAAGCTTCAAAAGTTAGACACAATGGAACAAAATCAGATACAAACACAGCAAAAGCTTCAAAAGTTGGACACTACACTTGAACAAACACGTGAAGATTTAACTACCGAGTTACATAACATTGAATCGAAATGTCAAAAAGTCTGTAATGACGTAAAAACACAAATTTGTGAGCATTTTCAACCTATTTTTTCGTGGCATGAAAATGCATTACAGAATCACGAAGCAGCCATAAAAGAACTGCAAACTATTGTTCATGAAAATCACGACACCTTGCAAGCTAAAATTGACTCAGTTACATCTACCGATTCGGTTACGCAACTTGCAAAAACTCAGGAAAACGTAAAGGACGCAGTAGATACTCTGAAACTTGGTTCAGAAAAACACACTGAGGAAATAAGTACACTATCGGAGAAAGTAGCCGAACTTTCGGATCAGTTCACTAACTTATCTAGAAAGGCAGATGATGATCTGAATGACACAAGACCTGTAGCCATCACTGACACAGGAGAGTATGAACAAATTAAGAAATTCAAACAAAATCAGAATCAAATTAATACGCAACACAAAAGAGAAATCCGGGAAGTACAAGATCAGTTGGCACAAGTAATACAAAAATTTCAAATTTCAGAGGACACTCGCGCTCCAATACGGGAAGAGGGACATAGAAATACGGAACAGCCACACAATAATAACTCAGGGCACTTCGGAAATTATGAAAGAAATTGGCAAGGTACACCGAATTTTGAGATGGAACCGCCGACACGACGTAACAATGACCGGTATGCTACTCGCCGACACGATGATTTTGACTATAAGCTGTTCATTACCACACGTGAATTCAAAACGTTTAAGAATTCTGCCAAAGACATTCATCCACAAGCGTGGCTCCATCAATTCTCTCATTGTTTTCCTCCCAACTGGTCATTGGAGCACAGGTTAGAATTTATGTGTGGCTACTTGTAGAATGAACCAGCTGTAAGAATGCGATCGGTCATTCACGATTGTCTCAGTGAAGGGGATTTTTATCATGCCTTCCTCTCAGCATATTGGTCTCAAGCTACACAAGACCGAGTAAAACATAGCATCATAATGATGAAACATTTCGAACAATCTGAATTTTCCAGTCTTGTGAAATATTTTGAAGACATGTTGCATAAGAATCAGTACCTGTCAAACCCATACAGCCCCTCAGAACTCATCCGCATTTGCTTAATCAAATTACCTGAACATTTACGACATATTATTTTGGCAGGACGTTGCAAAGACGACATTGAAGCTTTTCTGGGACTCTTACAAGAATTAGAAATTGACACTGACAATCGCGGAACGCGAAAACAGGAACACAACAATTACAGGTCACATCCGTCGCAATTCCGCGATGAAAGAAATAATAACTGGACACGACAAGGCTATTCTTACAACGTAAATCGTGACCAAAACAGACACCACTCGTATGACAACCGTTGGCAGAATAAAAGTTTCAGAGAAACATCACATTTCCGTAGTGATCAATATGACAGAGATAACCACAGAGACAGACAATATGGGAACCAAAACAATTATTATCAAGGGAGACAGAATAACTGCAGACGCAACGGTCCACCGCACAGCTACGACTCATGGAGAAATTCTCCACGACGAGACCCACAAGAAAAAAATTACAGAAACTACCGACATGACGACAGACGATATAATCTTAACAACAGACCAGAATTTAACCAAAATGTGCGTGATTCAAACAGAGCAGCGCACTCTCGCCAAGATGAATTTGTAGAAGTTAGACCTCCAAATCCCAATAACGACGCGCGCCAACAAAGAAACACACAATGACTCTCACCGCAGGCAGTCACGTGCGCTGGCTGGCTCAGGGAAAAATAACATACACGCTAACCCTGAGAAAAATTTTAGCATTCCTTACCGATGTATACAACATGATAATTGCTTTGAAGTTGAAACTCTGCGTACTAGGAAGAGTAAAGGTTTATACCACGTTTCACATGTAAAACCGTTTATTGAAAGATAATCTGCTTTTTAACTTTGTCTTTGGCATATAACTTTCCACTTTACATTACTAGTATGCTTTGTCAGACTTAGAATCTGTTAACATGCAACAATGTTTGAAGTTAAATATCCAGTCAAGAACCAAGAGAACTTACTTAAACAGAAATTACGAATGCATTGTTATAGTGAACAGACGACACAGTGTTATTATGTGTACATTCTTGCTTGTTAGTTGCACGATTACGTAACGAATATATGGCTTACGTACTTAGAACATATACTGCTAATGAGATTTTACTGCAACGTTTTGGTTTACTTGAAAATACAGTATGGATTTTAAGTGCTTTCTGAGAGATACCACATGACTCAGTGATTAGTTTATTAGACAGATACACGATTATATCACGACGCTACTAATGTGTGACACAATTCACATTGTGCTTTTGCGGTGTATCTGTTTTATATCTGCACAGTTTTTTTTGTATTATTCTGGAAAGTAAAACATGTTTTAGTAGTAACTTTTGTGGTATAGCTGCAATGAGACAGCCTTTTCCGTAGCACAACAATACGTTAAAGCACAGTACTTTCTTCATCACGGCAATAAGCGTAATAACTAAGATATCTATACGCAAAGCATTTCACTTTTGTTTATCATGAGGTAAGTACATTGACTTCTGCAGAACTTAGCTTTCGGAGGACGATAACTACGACACTTCCACAGAGATTATGTTGCAACAAGACGCACAGTTTAGCGCTACAGCACACGTATTTGAGTGATTAATTTTATACTTAAAACTTTTATTTTTAAAGATTTTTGAATTACAAAGAAAGTTTTCCGTGATACATTTCATTCCATTTCTGTAATCTGTAACACCTGAGGGTATAATTACATTAATCCTCAGGGGGGTACACACTTACTTTGTGTACCATGTGTTTGGCAAGCACAAGGAGCCTGAACTAATATGGTATTTGCTTATATAACTTTACACATCGGTACCATATTTCTCTAACACACAAATTACACAGCTATCTGATCATTTAACTGAGAGATAAACATTTTTTTTACTACATCAGTGATACATGTTTACGCAGTTACACCGTTGGGTAACTTCACACTTATGAAATTGTATTTTGTCTGTACTTTGTGAACTGTTCATATTATTTCGGAACCATTGTGATGCTATGAGAGCTTTGAATGATGTATTTGGTAAGGGAGCATGATTTTAAAGTACATTTGAGGTAGATGACACTATTGAAATGAGCAGAGAATTCTTTTTAGGTTTTGAAATTATTGCATAAAGCTAAGACGATTTTTGAGACTTGACTGAGGTGCTATGATGCTATTATTACGATGACTATGTGTATTATGCTGTTGCGGTATGTTTATAATCAATAAGCTGATGCTATATGAGTTATTTGATCATGCTATGTATCTGTTATGATGCAATATTGAAGAAGTGTCGACGAATAAGTTAAGGAATAATGAGTAGTGGTTAGGGACACTGGTTTGTGAAAAAGGTTGTTGGAAACCAAGAATCATACTTTAAGAGTTATGAAATGTATGTAAATGCGTGAATGTATTACAATGCCGACGAAAATTTTTTGGACACTGTTATATCAATAGGGTTTTGTTTGTACAGATTTGTAACGCAAATTCTTGACCTGTGAAATCTTTTATATGAGACTGCCACTGTAGCGGAAACTGCTGTCGTAAATATTTCAGTAAGAAAGGTAAGTGACCTTGACGTAATGCGTTTTGGGCGCCCAGCTGAGAGGTAGTCGTCTGACAAAAGAAAGCCATTAGGTGGAGAGAAAAAAAAGGCCATTATCGTCGCTATTGACGTTCTTTTGTAGAAAGCATCGCAAATATGACACGCTCATTACTTGAAAACATACGATTACTCATACTTTGTGCTACTTCCTGAAATGCTTATGAACTGATGGGAAATATTCGTACATCTGCACACCTGTTTATGACAAGTGTCTTTCTACAAGATGGAGAAAGTTTCTACTAACTTACGAAATGCCTCATGACTACTGAATTATATTTTTATGCTTTACTTTGTACATAGTTGCTTATTTTATTTGATATCTGGTTTCCAGCTGTGTTGCAACATTGGTTTTATAAAATAAAATTAAATGCATTTGCTAATGTGAACACTTTCTGCCTACAGATCTATTAAATAATAATTTTATGACCCACATTCTTCGAAAAAGGAGCACTTGGAATGGAAAGAACAATAAGAAGGGGTTAGTAACAGTAAGTGCATACATAATTTTCTTTTCAACTACTTGGTAATTTTTTGGTAGAGTAAGTTATCGTGATGCATCACTCTAGTGTTAAGATGTGACATAGGTATTAAACATGGCCATTTTTACTGTAATACTTTTTCTGCTTGAGCTTCGTCATGTTTAGATATAAGTTATTGCATTTGATGCTGCTGTTTGCCAGGCATATTGCTACTGCATTTTAATTTGTGTTACTCTGCTAAGCCAGATTTATTTTTCTTGTTTGCTGCACATTGCCTTATATTAGTTGTAATATTGCAAATCTTCCCCCATGAACCATGGACCTTGCCATTGGTGGGGAGGCTTGTGTGCCTCAGCGATACAGATGGCCATACCGTAGGTGCAACCACAACGGAGGGGTATCTGTTGAGAGGCCAGACAAACATGTGGTTCCTGAAGAGGGACAGCAGCCTTTTCAGTAGTTGCAGGGGCAACAGTCTGGATGATTGACTGATCTGGCCTTGTAACATTAACCAAAACGGCCTTGCTGTGCTGGTACTGCGAACACCTGAAAGCAAGGGGAAACTACAGCCATAATTTTTCCCGAGGACATGCAGCTTTACTGTATGATTAAATGATGATGGCGTCCTCTTGGGTAAAATATTCCGGAGGTAAAATAGTCCCCCATTCGGATCTCCGGGCGGCGACTACTGAAGAGGACGTCGTCATCAGGAGAAAGAAAACTGGCGTACTACGGATCGGAGCATGGAATGTCAGATCCCTTAATCGGGCAGGTAGGTTAGAAAATTTAAAAAGGGAAATGGATAGGATAAAGTTAGATATAGTGGGAATTAGTGAAGTTCGGTGGCAGGAGGAACAAGACTTTTGGTCATGTGATTACAGGGTTATAAATACAAAATCAAATAGTGGTAATGCAGGAGTAGGTTTAATAATGAATAAAAAAATAGGAGTGCGGGTTAGCTACTACAAACAGCATAGTGAACGCATTATTGTGGCCAAGATAGACACAAAGCCCATGCCTACTACAGTAGTACAAGTTTATATGCCAACTAGCTCTGCAGATGATGAAGATATTGAGGAAATGTATGACGAGATAAAAGAAATTATTCAGGTAGTGAAGGGAGACGAAAATTTAATAGTCATGGGTGACTGGAATTCGTCAGTAGGAAAAGGAAGAGAAGGAAACATAGTAGGTGAATATGGATTGGGGGGAAGAAATGAAAGAGGAAGCCGCCTTGTAGAATTTTGCACAGAGCATAACCTAATCATAGCTAAAATTTGGTTCAAGAATCATAAAAGAAGGTTGTATACCTGGAAGAATCCTGGAGATACTAAAAGGTATCAGATAGATTATATAATGGTGAGACAGAGATTTAGGAACCAGGTTTTAAATTGTAAGACATTTCCAGGAGCAGATGTGGACTCTGACCACAATCTATTGGTTATGATCTGCAGATTGAAACTGAAGAAACTGCAAAAAGGTGGGAATTTAAAGATATGGACCTGGATAAACTGAAAGAACGAGAGGTTGTAGAGAGTTTCAGGGACAGCATAAGGGAACAATTGACAGGAATGGGGGAAAGAAATACAGTAGAAGAAGAATGGGTAGCTCTGAGGGATGAAGTAGTGAAGGCAGCAGAGGATCAAGTAGGTAAAAAGACGAGGGCTAATAGAAATCCTTGGGTAACAGAAGAAATATTGAAATTAATTGATGAAAGGAGAAAATATAAAAATTCAGTAAATGAAGCAGGCAAAAAGGAATACAAACGTCTCAAAAATGAAATCCACAGGAAGTGCAAAATGGCTAAGCAGGGATGGCTAGAGGACAAATGTAAGGATGTAGAGGCTTGTCTCACTAGGGGTAAGATAGATACTGCCTACAGGAAAATTAAAGAGACCTTTGGAGAGAAGAGAACCACTTGTATGAATATCAAGAGCTCAGATGGCAACCCAGTTCTAAGCAAAGAAGGGAAGGCAGAAAGGTGGAAGGGGTATATAGAGGGTTTATACAAGGGCGAAGTACTTGTGGGCAATATTATGGAAATGGAAGAGGATGTAGATGAAGACGAAATGGGAGATAAGATACTGCGTGAAAAATTTGACAGAGCCCTGAAAGACCTGAGCCGAAACAAGGCCCTGGGAGTAGACAACATTCCATTAGAACTACTGATGGCCTTGGGAGAGCCAGTCGTGACAAAACTCTACCATCTGGTGAGCAAGATGTATGAGACAGGCGAAATACCCTCAGACGTCAAGAAGAATATAATAATTCTAATCCCAAAGAAAGCAGGTGTTGACAGAAGTGAAAATTACCGAACTATCAGTTTAATAAGTCACAGCTGCAAAACACTAACGCGAATTCCTTACAGACGAATGGAAAAACTGGTAGAAGCGGACCTTGGGGAATATCAGTTTGGATTCCGTAGAAATGTTGGAACACGTGAGGCAATACTAACCTTACGACTTACCTTAGAAGAAAGATTAAGAAAAGGCAAACCTACGTTTCTAGCATTTGCAGACTTAGAGAAAGCTTTTGACAATGTTAACTGGAATACTCTCTTTCAAATTCTGAAGGTATGAAGATGAACATCAACAAAAGCAAAGCGAGGATAACGGAATGTAGTCAAATTAAATCGGGTGATGCTGAGGGAATTAGATCAGGAAATGAGACACTTAAAGTAGTAAAGGAGTTTTGCTATTTAGGGAGTAAAATAACTGATGATGGTCGAAGTAGAGAGGATATAAAATGTAGACTGGCAATGGCAAGGAAATCGTTTCTGAAGAAGAGAAATTTGTTAACATCGAGTATAGATTTAAGTGTTAGGAAGTCGTTTCTGAAAGTATTTATATGGAGTGTAGCCATGTATGGAAGTGAAACATGGACGATAACTAGTTTGGACAAGAAGAGAATAGAAGCTTTCGAAATGTGGTGCTACAGAAGAATGCTGAAGATAAGGCGGGTAGATCATGTAACTAATGAGGAGGTATTGAATAGGATTGGGGAGAAGAGAAGTTTGTGGCACAACTTGACTAGAAGAAGGGATCGGTTGGTAGGACATGTTTTGAGGCATTAAGGGATCACAAATTTAGCATTGGAGGGCAGCGTTTAGGGTATAAATGGTAGAGGGAGACCAAGAGATGAATACACTAAGCAGATTCAGAAGGATGCAGGTTGCAGTAGGTACTGGGAGATGAAGAAGCTTGCACAGGATAGAGTAGCATGGAGAGCTGCATCAATCCAGTCTCAGGACTGAAGACCACAACAACAACAACAATATTGCAATTGCTTTGCTAATTTCTATAATGCTGCTTCCTTTGGAAATCTGCATTTTTTGTCATTGCTGTTTGTGTTAATTGTTTTGTGCTGCTGCATTGCCTCGTCCCTTAGTTTAGCATCTGAGCTCAGTAGATTTAAGTTAGCTTAAGAGGGGTTGGAGTGTATAAGAGAATGAGTTGCGATGAATTCGAAGAAATGCATTGAGAAGTTATACGAAAAAAGTACAGACAGCAGGTATAGATAGGACTTTTTGGGAATAATGATAACGAAGGGACATCTCCAAGAGAAAAAAAAAAGGTTTTGTTTGCAAAATACTGCAGTACCAAATGTTACACTGAAAACAAACCCTGTCCTTTCCTCTTGTGTTATTCTGCTATGTGTTTGTGTACTCTTGTATATTTGGGTTTTTCCTGTCTTTATGTGTTTAGCTGATACGAGATATGTTGTGGAATTTTTCTAATAATATGTTATTTTCTTTGTAAAGATTTTAGACATTATTTATTCTGTTTTGTTTTAATGCTCATGCGTGAAGTTGATGTTTCAAAAGTTATTCTCATCTTTTATGTATGAACTCATGTCATAATTCCTGTAACACTGATGTAGCCGGCCGAAGTGGCCGTGTGGTTAAAGGCGCTGTCGTCTGGAACCGCAAGACCGCTACGGTCGCAGGTTCGAATCCTGCCTCGGGCATGGATGTTTGTGATGTCCTTAGGTTAGTTAGGTTTAACTAGTTCTAAGTTCTAGGGGACTGATGACCTCAGCAGTAGCGTCCCATAGTGCTCAGAGCCATTTGAATCATTTGAACACTGATGTATATGTCATTTCGATTCTTTTATAAAGCCTGTATTACAAATGTTATCTGTATTGTTATATTCTTTAATGATGTATTTTTTACCTTTGTAATTGTATTCTTATGTTATAAAATTGTAATTGACACCAGTTCATCATATTATTAACTTGTAAGTTCCATTTCACTGCACACATTTCTGTTGGTCATAGTATATGGACAATATGTGAGAAGTAGGGACTGTTAGGGTTTGCACGTGTGTTAAAAATTCAGCAAGGGACTGGATAACAGCATTGCTGGTTCTAAGGACAATTCCAAAAACTTTGTGAGTGCACAAGTGGTGGTTATGGACTTGCTATATTGTCTGCAAGACTCTTCGATGGTGATTGTGCACCTGCACAGTCGCAGCAGATGGCTGCTGGCCATCTCTACAAGGACTACAGTGGGTCTACACCTTTGATGATCCATCAATACCATTATTTCCACAAGGACTGCAGTGTGTCTGCACCTCTGGTGGCCCACCAATACCGTAATCTCTACCAGGACTACATTGGGTCTACTCTTTGATGACCTACCTACCAATATTCTTCAAATCTTCGACTGACTCTGCTGTGGGTATACTCTGTTGTGGCCCATTACCTGTCTGCATGTCAAGAGTCAGCACTGTCATTCCGTTGGAAGGACAACACTACTTCTTCAAGATTGCATGGAAATGCACTACTTCCGTGTGCATTTTCTTTTACTGCTCAGACTTTGACAAAACCACTGCAATTTTACTGTGATGAACGATCAGCACTGTCTTTATGGACTGTGAGAAAATTTTAGCTTTTGACCAACATTGTATCAATAAGTGTGTGCATTTGATTTCTTTGTTATTGTAATTATGAAAAATTTTATCAAATCATTATTGGCCACTGCCCAAAACAATTTGTAAAATTTTTTGTGGGGAGCATGGGGGCTATGTAAGTAGGCTGTTTATGTTTTCTTATTGGCAACGTTACGTAGCGCTCTGTATGAAAATCACTGGCTGTGCTGTGTGCAGTCTGTGGCTAGTTTGCATTGTTGTCTGCCATTGTAGTGTTGGGCAGCTGGATGTGAACAGCGCGTAGCGTTGCGCAGTTGGAGGTGAGCCGCCAGCAGTGGTGGATGTGGGGAGAGAGATGGCGGAGTTTTGAAATTTGTAAGACTGGATGTCATGAGCTGCTATATATATTATGACTATTAAGTTAAATACATTGTTTGTTCTCTATTAAAATCTTTCATTTGCTAACTATGCCTATCAGTAGTTAGTGCCTTCTGTAGTTTGAATCTTTTATTTAGCTGGCAGTAGTGGCGCTCGCTGTATTGCTGTAGCTTGAGTAACGAAGATTTTTGTGAGGTTAGTGATTTGTGAAAGGTATAGGTTAATGTTAGTCAGGGCCATTCTTTTGTAGGGATTATTGAAAGTCAGATTGCGTTGCGCTAAAAAAAATATTTTGTGTCAGGATAAGCACAGTCTTATATAATTTTTCAAAAAGGGGACGTTTCAACGGTACACTTGTGAAATGGTCGTACGGGAAAATCCCCACTTCATCGCTACCTCGGAGATGCTGTGTCCCACCGCTCTTGCGCCGAGAATAACGCCACGTTCAAACTCACTTAAATCTTGATAACCTGCCATTGTAGCAGCAGTAACAGATCTAACAACTACGCTACACACTTGTTGTCTTATATAGGAGTTCCCGACGGCAGCGCGGTATTCTACCTGTTTACATACATTATCACTGTATTTGAATGTGCATGCCAATACCAGTTTCCTTGGTGCGTCAGTGTATATGCATTATTATTAAATATTTACTTATGTTTTATATTATCAAGTTCTTGTACCAAGTCTAAAAAATTGTGAATATGGGTGGAAATCTCGTATATTCTTTATTGAATGTTGTAGCAGATCTTTCATAAATGCGATTAACGATTTATATTATGTCGTCATATACCGAAATTGAGTGGCGCATAAACATTGTCAAGGCGTACTCATTGGGATTGAACAATACTATCGAAAGGGTATCTGTGAACGAAGAATTTCGGAATTTTACTCAAGAGATTTACGCACGTTAGGGGAGACCAAAAACTCATTTGAGGTGAACGAGGACAAGATACTCGCTGCAAAATGCTAACTAATGATCCACTAAGCATAGGAAAAGATACTTATTTTTCACAACAGCAGAAACTTGCGTGTATCCCTTACAATCAGTGATTACCAACAGCTTCAGTTTACAGTTCAGGCATTGTCCTGTTACAAGCCGGTTATCCTTTCCTTTCACCTTTCGCTGTGCAAGCACCTTTACTCGTGATCGATATATATATATATATATATATATATATATATATATATATATATATATATATATCACCATTAAAATAGAGAGAGCCTAGGTTTCTTATTTGCAGTTTAATTGTTTTAAATATTCAGGTAATGAAATACCTTACTGTGTATTTTATATTTCGTATTGGTGTCAAATTCCCATGTAGGCTCGATTCCGCAGCTGTTTGCCTCTACTTCGGTGCCTTCCTTAATTATTGCAGGCTTTTACAAATGTTGCGTCTATTAACTAGATAACCAAAAGTGTATCCTGCTAATAATAAACGGAAATTTACCATCTTGTTCGTTTCTTGCAGTATTATTCCTTGTCTTCAAATTTCTATCAATCTAACTTAATGATCAATGATCGACTTTTAATATGGTAACAATGAGCTGTCTGCCGCCCTTACACTCTTTGCAAACGAATGTATGAAGTAAAAGTGGTAAGGAAATGTTAAAACATTCTTAGTGATCTTGTAGATGCGTCGCCAGCTGTTGACATCAAAATGGAGCAGTATTTCGCTAATCAATCTTACCATAATAATCATCCGCAAAAATGATAATCTCTGTGATAGTTCTTGTCATCATTAACACACCTACATCTGGCGACAAGATGTAATGCTTGTATTGTCCCCTTTGGGCACAAACAGCTGCGTTCGAACAGCATGGGTCCTGCTGCATCTGTCGTTCTAGAAAGAGACTTCATGGATTATTGTTCTGCGTCGTTCGAAGTAAAAACTCAGAAACCTGGTGACACTTTCAGTGGGTGAAGGGGACACAGAAAGGTCTTGTGAGCGTAAAACCGCAGCATTAGTTCCGCATCTCTCTCCTAACTTCCACTCTTCATAAAAGTTCTCCTGCATGAAGCTGTGAAAGGCAATCATGAGTCGTTTCTGGGTAGCTCAATCGGAAGAGCACTTGCTCGCGAAATGTGAAGGTCCAGGGATCACGTCCCATTCTGGCAGACAATCTTAGACTGTCAGATCAGAGCACATTTCGCTTAAGAGTGAAAATTCATTCTGATATTCTAAAATTGTTCTCAACTTATCCACTCGGTTTATAAATCCTAAAATCTAAATCGTGTCAGAAAAACTAAGCCTGTTACACTGCAGGAAAAACTACAACCAGCAACAAGTTTTAGAAATAGTTTTATAATAACGTTACTAGCTTTGGTCTTGAACCCATCGTCAGACGGTAGCTTTAATATCTTGGTAAGTTTTATATTTGTTACATTACGAGGATTTTACATTTATGTCCTAAAATGTGACGAAGTTTTTGTCATTGCACAGTTTAGAAAATATTTTACTTTTATGTCCTAAATTACAGACTATAACGGGTATGAGTGCAGATATATTTTTTAGTGACTGACGACAGTACACTGAACAACATTACATGAGAATCTGCTTCATTTTCAGAGTAATATTTATTGTTATCAAGAGTAGTATTTTTTAGAGTGCTTAATATGTCTAAATGCAGCAGACAAGAGCAAGGTATTAATATTTATTTTTTCCTGGGCAGTAGGTCAGGTGATGAGTTGTGGATACGTGTATGCAAGCAAAATGGTAAGTCTACATTGACAGGCATGGTCTACTAAGTGATGCAGTCGCGACCGTGGAAACAGCATTAGGTCGTAAAGTTTGTGATTTGTCTGTGGGGGGAATGTTCGACGCACAGAAAAAACAACCAGCACACTGTTGTGTGTACATATAAGGAAATATCTACACTTACACCCGTTACATCCTGTATAACAAAGTTTTTTTGATTACATGGTTTACAAATGTTTTACTTTCCATATAACTATATACATTGTACTTACTTCAGGAAAAGCCCTCCTTTATATGTTATAAGAGAAGCATTTGATTCTGTTTTTCGACCCATGCTGGTACAGGAGGTAAACTAGATAAAATAGTGCATACAATTACTTACATCCGCTCCTGATTTGCGTGCCAAAGAACATGATGTGTGTACAGATGTGGCATACTTCTGGAGCTACTGCAAGGATACGTCTTCGTAGTACAGATCATTTTAAATTATACCTTTAATTATTTCAGTTTGAAAGCTGCTCGTAATGGTCAATTAAAAATAACCTCTGTGTCAGTTAATTATTGTTTCTATCATTTCGAAATATAAGAGATATATAAAATTTTAGATGTATATTTAATTTCTTAATTCTAGTTCATGATTCAGGGTGCAGTCAGGTCTACTGTGGATGTTGTTGTAGGTTTCTAATTCTTCTAACAATTTCATGTCTACTTCTTCTTCGGCAAAATGAGATATTTGATGCTTATCTCTGTTTTTCCATGTAGGGGCACGTGGGCAGCGGAAGTTGATTTCCTAGGATTTTAAGTCTGAGAACATCCATTTGTTTTCGGTATCGTACGTTGAAACTCCAAACAATTTGGCCAAAGTAAAATTTGTGGCGCACCGAAAATTACAGTTTATAAATGCCAAACTTGTAGTGTACTTCTTTCTTTAAATTTTAAGTTGTAAATAAATTTGTCTTTAGTTTTATATGTTGTTCTATGACACATCAAATCAGCAGCCGATTTACAAAAATGTGTCGGTCATCTTTTATTTAGTTTGGGTCATGGATCAGAACGGATCTAAAAAGAAAATCAAACCTCTTTCTTATAATATGCAAAGAGAGCTTTTATTGAATTAAGTGTAATGTATAAGGAATAAATACAACTTAAATCCTTCTGTAAACTATGCGATTACAAAAACTTTGTTATATTTTACGGCTCAAACGCAGAAGTTGCCACGAAATCAACGCTATCATCTTACGCTGTGGTATTCCTCGAAATTAGTAACGGTACAATAAACTTTTCTTATTTCTAAAACACTTGTGGCTGTTTGGAGTATTTCCTACAGCGTTATTTATTAAAACAGCTGTAGCGCTCTAACCACAACGGAGAAAACAAATAAACGTTGGCGTCTGCTGCCCTTAATAACGCATCGGCCGAGGAGACCGTTAGCCGTGTGACGTTAAATGATTAATGGAAAATCTCATATAGAGATGTTAAAAAAATACTAACAAAGAGATAGATGGGCTGGCCAGTACTTACCTCAACTCAGTACAGTTGCTTCATAACCTGGGTTGTGAGTAACAGAATCCACTTACCCTTCTTCCCCTTTTTCTCCCCTCTCTCCTCCCTGTCGAAGGAACAAAGTTCCGAAACCTAGGATAAAAATTTTCTGTTCTGTTTTGTGTATCTATCGGGTGTACTGAGCTGAGGTAAGTACGGCCAGCCCCTCTATGTCTTTGTTAGTAAACGTTATAGTATAACTGCTTCAAGGTACAAGATGGCATTGTCTGTGAGAACACCGCAGTCACAACATTATATTGATTATAGCTTTACATCAACAATTTTCACATACGCACCTAAACTGCAAAGTCGATAGTCTGATAGCTGGTTACGTGGAAATAAGCACCATTGAACAAAACGAGGTGGTGGTGACGAAAATTGATGTAGCAGACCTGGCAAACAAGTAGCGCTTGAAACCAACACCGATCTTTAGCGCTGGACGTATGAGTTATTGATACACTACTGTCGGTCACACTCAACAAGATATTTACTTAGAATTTCCGAACGGCCTATTAACATGCGTGTGACTCCTGAATCTCGTTTTTTACTGTTGTGAGCAGCTTCTAGAAGAACAATGAGCGGCGAAACATGTTTGTTTATTCTATATTGGTAGCCCGTTAATCTGCTTTCGTGTATATCTTTTCTGCGTACTGCAATGGACGAATCGTTCTATTTTGGAATTTTTGCGAGGAACCAGACACTAACTCCAGTATGTACCGTATTAGCTTAATGAACCTAATCGCCTTCTGGTACTTGGGTTTGAGAAGTAAACGAAAGGTGAACCCAAGATGTACCACTTCCCTTGATTATCAAGGTACTGTGGTTGACGGTGGACAGTGACTATCGGTTAGCGATTGCGAGAATTATCGCAACAATCAGCTTTACAGCTCCTGCATCCAAGTTGCTTACAAGAATAATATAAAGAAGAATAGAAAAGGAAATTGAGGATAGGCTAGATGACGATAAGTTTAGCATTAGGAAAGGTAAAGGCACGATAGAGGCAATTCCGACGTTGCGGTTAATAATGGAAGGAAGACTAGAGAAAAATTAAGACACCTTCATAGGATTTGTCGTCCTCGAAAAAGCTTTCGACAGTGTAAAATTGTGCAAGATGTTCGAAATTCTGAAAAAAGTAAGGGTAAGCTGTAGGGAGAGACGGATCACATGCAGTATGTACAAGAACAAAGTGCTCGCATTAAAAAGGCTATAAGACAAGGATGTGGTACATCCCTACTGTTCAATCTGTACATCGAGGAAGCATGATGGAAGCTTCAGGAGTGGAATTAAAATTCAAAGTGAAAGGATATCAATAATACGATTCACTGATAACACTGCTATCCTGAGTGAAATTGAAGAAGATTTACATGATCTGCTGAACGGAATGAACAGTCTAATGAGTACACAGTGTGGATTGAGAGTCAATCGAAGAAAGGTGATGGTAATGAGAAGTAGTAGAAAGGAGAACAGCGAGAAACTTCACATCAGAATTGATGGTCACGAAGTAAATGAAGTTAAGGACTTCTCTATCTAGGCAGTATAATAACCAGTGAATGACGGAGCAAGGAAAACATCAAAATCAGACTAGCACTGGCAGAAAGGGCCTTCCTGGCCAAGAGAGGCCTACTGGTATCAAACATAGCCCTTAATTTGAGGAAGAAATTTCTGAGAATATAGGTCTGGAGCACGGCATCGTATGACAGAGAAACTTACATGGCACCACGGTCGATATGAATTCATTTTTAGTAGAGTAAATGAAAAGACCATCGCCTTCATAGACGAAAGTAAGTTGTTTCGCGCTGCTCGTCTTGTGAATATTTTACCTGAGTTCATGTGTCCCTTTCCAGTGTGAAACATAGCCAAGAGAACAGAGTGTGTCACATATCTTTTATCTTGCATCTAGCGAATAATGGTTAATTTCATGTTGTAGTACTTGTGAATACGCGTATAACAAATACCTCACACATAAACAATTTCCTTTCATTTTCCATTTATAGACTTTATTGTGGTTTTTCGTCTCTACTTTAGGAGATCGTTTACATACTAGTGTTTACCGTGCTTCTAATCCAGTGGGTTTTATTATAGCTCAGTACACGTAGACTAATACCGTTCCTGTTTCTGAGAGTTTGTATTATTCTTGTTATCCTTGCTCTACTCCACCCTCCATGTCTTCCATTTATTTTATGCAAACTGTATCTGTAATAACATTCCCATGTCCTTTACCTTGTTTTATTAACTGCATTAAGGGGCCTTTCTTTCATTATGTTTGTTAATAGTTTATCCATATGTTGAAGAATTTTCCATCTATCCTTCATAAAGTCTAAGGACAAGCATGCATCTTACCGATCCTCGATCTTTTATTGACACTATATACAAATCTAAATTTGCACCAACGAAGAAATGAACGTTTTGGAATGGAAATGAAGTTAATTTACCATGATGCATATTTGACCAGTCCATGCGTTAGCATACACCCCTTTGCTTGTGAGATAATATTACAGTTATCTGAACACACAGAATCAACGTTAATGACGTTACGGGAAGGATTCAATTGAATAGTTCGAAACATTTTGTCGAGTCATTGATTCCACCAAATCCGAATTGCACGTGAACGCACATGGAATACATGTTACAGTTTTCTTTAAAATACACTTCCTCCCTGTTATCTGGCCTCCCAGCCCCGATACCAATGTATAGTTACAAACGTTTAATTTTCTGGAAGCCCCTCTCCCCATCCTCACCGTCCTTTCCATCTGGAGGACCAACCGTATATACTCTTATTTTTTACCTCCGCCAAGGGAACAAAGGATTATTAAATTCCGTTTAGAACAACCATTACGGCCCTTTACTAAATAAAGTTTTTTACACATATTTGTCATGAAACGCTGCATCCGGTGACTTTATTTGATCGCTACTGACGAAATCTGTGAAATTTTTGAGTGAGGACATAATTGGATTTTATCGTGAAATTCCCTCACAATAATGTAATACGATTTCTGCTCTCTGCTGCGGGGCAAATATACTGTCAGAAAACGAGCGCCTCAGTGATAGATCAGACATCGAGGAAACTTACTGAGGCCTTTATTAGCCCTATATGGCAATCAGAAGTCCCATCTGAGAGATGTCTATAACACACCTCGTCGGCTGACACGAAAGCTTCCCGAGTATTGTACCGCGACGTGAATATATATATATATATATATATATATATATATATATATATATATATATATATATATATATATATATATTACGACGCTGTACGAAACTCAGAGAACTTTCGTGACAACTGACTCTGGAAACGGAAGTCCACGCAATTATACGTTTTCGGTGTTTGGCAGCGATTGGATTGATAGATGATGTATTCTATCAACAACATGAAGTTACAGGAAAACATTTAGGCGGTTTGAATCATATCCATTGTTTCTTGGTATTTAGAGGACATCTCTGTACTTACGGCAGCCATAACTGCTATCGTAGTTGTGTCCGTCATGGGCCATAGCTGGGGTGTTAACTGGGGAATCCCGTTTCCCTTGTATCATGTATCTCCCCCTCCTTTATACTTTACAGATCAAGCACCGCAAAATATCTTTATCGCTTTAACAGGCTGGTTCGCTGTTATGTAAGGTTTTTGTGTAGCTAAATGGCACGTTGTTCAAGGAATTGTAATGGCGTGTAGTAGGTTTGATACTTTCGTTCGGTTTCCGTGATACCGAGCGAGGTTATACAGTGGTTACTGCAATAGTAAAATCAGCGTTCGAATACCTGTCCAGCGGCCGACGATTAACGTTTCCTTGGTTTCCCTAAATGTTGTCATGGTTCCTTTGGAAAGGACGCAGCCTGTTTCCTAGGCTATTCTTCTCTAACTGAAAGAGTTATTGATTCATCGTCCGTGGACGCTAAATCCTAACGTCCCTTCTTCCATATCTTCTCCTTTCACTATCGCCATACACGTACACTTTTGTGTTTTCTCTTCAGCTGAGGCCAGTTGTCTTGACTATCATTGTCCATGCTTAACCTCAGTCTCGGTATCCATAGGAAGCGTAACTGGACTGCCACCAACGTGTTATAAGGCTGATCCTCCGTAACTAATTAATCGTAAGGAATGCAGCACACCAACATCACGTAGTTACAATTAGAAAATGGTCAACAGCGAGACTGAGTGATTATTCTAACTATTGATAGTTGTCATGTATTTTTCGTACTAACCGTGAACCACTAGAAATCTACGTGACCATTGCGTGTTCATTTCTAAAGAAATGCGAGCCTAATAATCTTCGAACTGTTGTAACTAAACGAATAAAAATTTAAAACAGTGTGACCGAGACAGTCCTAAACGGCAGTCGTAGTCTCTGGATGTACGAATACTTCAAGCTTTTACCGCATCACAGTCGCTAGGAGAGGCGTTCGATGTATACCAATACACTCCCTGCCAGGACTCTTCAACCTAGTTGCACTCTTCATCGATACTATCAGAGGAGCTGAAAATGGATAGGACAGCTGGAAAGTGGCTACAAAACAGAAACTCTTGCTTATCGACACATCTGTTACACAAGGAAGATATGAAAGAATCATCTACCTGGTGCACATGTGCAGACAAAATATCAGTTCTAGTTGTAGCGATATTCAAGAGAAATTTAAATGATGAGCATGGATTTTATACTCGTAATATCCAGTAGGTGGTGACTAATGTTTAAAGTATGCCAAAGCCAGTGGGATGATTTAGTTCTCATCTTAAATGCGACCAAGAATTAGTGTCTATTCTTTTTTTTTTAAATCGTTCAATAGTGGACCGTTCAATAAGTCACGCTGCACGAAATATTTTCCGTGCTCTCTGCCCCTAAGCGCACTAGGTTTACTCTGTGGACATTCTGTATATTTTAAGCGCCACATTGTAATGTTGGCAGCTATGATGAAACAATGA
Source organism: Schistocerca nitens (assembly GCF_023898315.1). Taxonomy (NCBI): domain Eukaryota; kingdom Metazoa; phylum Arthropoda; class Insecta; order Orthoptera; family Acrididae; genus Schistocerca; species Schistocerca nitens. Next base: position 438,528,232 of record NC_064617.1, on the reverse strand, counting down.
ATCACGGTTTCCATTTTTCATCTCTGCTATTACAAATAGTATTCGAATAATATTGTTGTATCTGCTGAGTGACCGACGGTAAAATTGTGCGCATATTTCAACAAATGTTAGCGTATATCATCAGATGCTGAAGAAGACAGCGAGCCACACCGACAAGATATCATGAGAGAACGACGCGAACAACCGGCAGAAGAACAGATTATTCAACATGTCAACCAGACAAGAAAGAAGGAATGAATATTATCGTAGGCTGTGACGGAAACCAAATAGACCTCTGCCTCGATGCTTTGACAAGGAAGTAATCTGGTTTCATTGTTTGGATTGGTGATATGACATAGTCAGAGACCTGAATGTATCGTCTGGTAGTACACTTGTTTATTCTCATAATTATTAAATAGGCACAGAATAAACAGTACACTTTTTACCATTAGCTCACTCATCTGAGTACTTCAGAGAAATAGTCAATAAATATTTTGAACTTCCAGCAGTGAATGATGCCGATGCTGTTTTTCTGTACGTTCTTTCTAACTCTAAAAATGTTATCGTCGAAAAGTAATTATTGTTGAAACTGCAACCGATAGTTACGGCAGTGGATGAAATTTGATATATTGTTCCAATGGCAGATAATATCGGAGAAAACTAGAAGATTCCTGCTGTCATCTCACACAGAGAACTGCCGGGAAAAGGATAAAGCGAACTTCATTGCTTTCCAACAAAACACTGCCGCCGTAACAGAGTTAAGGTGAGAACTTCTTCCGTTAGGAGAAGTTTCAGCTTTCTACCGACGGTGAAAGCTAACACCTTGTGTTGGCGTCTTCCTGGCGCCTCCACGTAAACTGTTTACCTCCTTCTGGAAGACTCACAACTCTGTGATGCTTTTCCGAGCGTATTCTCTTAGCACGAAACTGTTAAATAAACGAGTAAGTTTGCGTCCCATTTAACTTCAAAGCACCCCTTGTAAATATAGGTTAGCCTCCAGCACTGAGCTCCTTCTCCTGAACTCAGTCTTATTCTACAATCCTAGGACGCAAAAACATTTAATTTCGGTAGCTCACTAGCTAATTGATGTTCTTAAAGGGTATTCATTTTTTGTGGACTGTTGTCTACAAAAGGATCCTAAAGTACCTTGCAGCTGAACATAGATCTTTACAAACTCCCATATATCAAACCTTTCGATATTTTGTCTATCCTGAATAGTATTTGCAGTGTAATTGGGGTAACTATTATACTATCGTCAAAAAATTACATAGCTCTTCATCCACCTCTTACAAAATCTCATTGAGTCACATGCATACTGACGCAGTTAAAGATTATACTCTGAAATTAGCGTATATTGGCTTCATTTAAGGCAGTCATTTAAAAAAAAAAGTAAAAAAAGTTGGACGATTATGCAATGGCACTAGAGGCTTAATACTTCTTCCTCCCACTCAAGAGTGCTTCAATACTGCGATTCAGTAGTGTCCCTTGCTGAACGTTAATTCACCATGTGAGCTATACTAATACTGAATTTGTGAAATCGTCCCTATTTGACTAAGAGTACACCTTTCATATCTAAGGATGCGGAACGACCCATGCTCTAGGACAAATTCTTGAGACATAAGAATTTTAGAGACGGCCGCAAAATAGCTATGTGGAAACGCCGTCTTTAGCCAATGGGTCAGAGTACTGTACATTTAAGAAACACGCTGTTCACGCAACAGCTACTTGTTAAAATGAATATTGATGCCACAAACGCAGATTAACTGTTAATTTGTTCGTTTGTTGTTTATGTCACTAACACTGCAGATAACGGAATCCACATCTATGCAGAATTCGTCAGTAAATCTGAGACCCTTACGAATTTGAGAAGAGCTTCACGAATCGGCCCCTTTCTCTCATAGGACATCGCAGATATGCTCGACAGTCCTAATTGGGGCATGAAGCAGAAAATACTTTCTGAATCTACGGAAGTCTTAACTGTACTGACATATTACGTTCTCCCACATACATCTCTTATCATGAGCAACATGTTACAATATGGAATTCGAATGGCTTACTTTTAATATTCGAATCATGTGACAATTACCGTGAGATACGTAGGTTATACACCATCCATTTCATTCTTGTACAGTGTTTCCCTGGATACAGATGTTGGCATTATGGCACTATCTAACTCACTGAATTCATTAGATTCGTGAACAGTTAGTGTTCATACTGTTACGCGTAGCATGTTCTAAGACCACATAGTGGCGGCCAAATACGATTCCTCCTTTGAATGCCTTTAATGTAGCAATCGGGCAGTGTTGAGATATGCACTTGAAGAAGGAGCATTTTGTGCATCATTCAAAACCAACTGGAGCTGAAGAATTGTTTTACTTGACGAGCTGCTTACGTATTCGACGATTATCTTCCGAAATGAATACTAGCTTGGAGCTGTGCAGCAGACAGACTTGATTTACTGCTGTACAACATTGTAACAAAATGGTGGAAGATGCATCAAGTATCTGGTGGCTTCCGTACATTATGAAATAAACAGATGTTACTCAATATTTAGTCAAATAATTGTGGTTAACTGAAGTCACCTTAGTTTACAACCTCTGCCGTACGCCGTTGCAGTAAACAGATGACAGAATCAGTATAAAAGTTTCTCGGTTGCCTTGTGAAAAAAGTAAGTAACTAATACCTTAACGACTGGTAAATAACCAGAAAAACGTTATGCAGATTGAATTACACAATCTGCTGACGAATATATTCTGTTTTGAAACTGTATAGCAGATTGATCAGTACACCTAATGGGTACTCAAAATTTGGAAACTTCGCAGCGGATTACCAATTGAAGTATCCAGGATTGGAGGGCTCATATGGTAAGAAAATTACCAGTGAAAGACAACGTTACAGGTTCGAGCCTCAGTGAAACATGTGATTTCAATCTTTCAGGAAGATAGCAAGATCGAAATTTTCTAATTACTTATGATGACGATTTCTGACACTTGATTTATTCACCTCCCTCACATTATTTAGGTGGAATAGTAGTTTAGAGTAGCTCAGGAAATCTTTAGATTTGTAACCAGGTAATTACTGTTACAGCACTGCCCCATGCGAATGCCTATGCTAATTTTGCATTAGGATGTGATCTGTCAATGGAGAAAGGGTCACCGAGTGGGTAATATGGTATAAGTATACTGCAAAGATGATTTGTATTTTAACGTTATCAGTATAGTTTGTTGTTAAGGAAGCGACAATCACAGTTGCAATTTAACCAACAAGACACGCGTAGAAATAATTCGTTATTTTCCATATTAGTACTTGTAACACGAAACTACGAGTTCGTATTTAAAAATACTCCGTCCCTGTTACAATCTCTGTAAGTGCTCAAAGAGATATACCCTCTATACAACAGATAGGTCAAATATTGTTTCTTTTAGTAGCTTACACATCCGACTGGGGAATGTAAACGAATTTGATAGGTAATAGCAAAAACTGCACATTTAGGATTACTTTTATATCTTCGTTTTGACCAACTTGGGACATTTAATAAATTCAATACTTCTCCTTTCGTAGTTGCTTGTTGTTTTTCCAGTGTTTCTTCATTATCTCAAGATGTTGACTTTTTCTTTCTTACGTCCATGCACCTCTTTTAACTTTATTCTGCTTTGAAAACGTTCTAAATTTAAAATTTTATTTTAGATCTACATTTACATCTACGTTTATACTCCGCAAGCCACCCAACGGTATGTGGCGGAGGGCACTTTACGTGCCACTGTTATTACCTCCCTTTCCTGTTCCAGTCGCGTATGGTTCGCGGGAAGAACGACTGTCTGAAAGCCTCCGTGCGCGCTCTAATCTCTCTAATTTTACATTCGTGATCTCCTCGGGAGGTATAAGTAGGGGGAAGCAATATATTCCATACCTCATCCAGAAACGCACCCTCTCGAAACCTGGCGAGCAAGATACACCGCGATGCAGAACGCCTCTCTTCCAGAGTCTGCCACTTGAGTTTGCTAAACATCTCCGTAACGCTATCACGGTTACCAAATAACCCTGTGACGAAACGCGCCGCTCTTCTTTGGATCTTCTCTATCTCCTCCGTCAACCCGATCTGGTACGGATCCCACACTGATGAGCAATACTCAAGTATAGGTCGAACGAGTGTTTTGTAAGCCACCTCCTTTGTTGATGGACTACATTTTCTAAGCACTCTCCCAAGGAATCTCAACCTGGCACCCGCCTTACCAACAATTAATTTTATATGATCATTCCACTTCAAATCGTTCCGCACGCATACTCCCAGATATTTTACAGAAGTAACTGCTACCAGTGTTTGTTCCGCTATCATATAATCATACAATAAAGGATCCTTCTTTCTATGTATTCGCAATACATTACATTTGTCTATGTTAAGGGACAGTTGCCACTCCCTGCACCAAGTGCCTATCCGCTGCAGATCTTCCTGCATTTCGCTACAATTTCCTAATGCTGCATCTTCTCTGTATACTACAGCATCATCCGCGAAAACCGCATGGAAATTCCGACACTATCTACTATGTCATTTATATATATTGTGAAAAGCAATGGTCCCATAACACTCCCCTGTGGCACGCCAGAGGTTACTTTAACGTCTGTAGACGTCTCTCCATTGATAACAACATGCTGTGATCTGTTTGCTAAAAACTCTTCAATCCAGCCACACAGCTGGTCTGATATTCCGTAGGCTCTTACTTTGTTTATCAGGCGACAGTGCGGAACTGCATCGAATGCCTTCCGGAAGTCAAAAAAAAAAATAGCATCTTTCTGGGAGCCTGTATCTAACATTTTCTGGGTCTCATGATCAAATAAAGCGAGTTGGGTCTCACACGATCGCTGTTTCCGGAATCCATGTTGATTCCTACATAGTAGATTCTGGATTTCCAAAAACGACATGATACTCGAGCAAAAACATGTTTTAGAGAGATTTCTTCCTACTAACTTCAATTTTTTGATGATACGTATTCCTTCCCAATTTTCTTATTCCTGAACACACATCCAAAAAATTTTGCATCACCTGGGTTCCCGGACCCGCGTTGCTGCTACGGTCGCAGGTTCGAATCCTGCCTCGGGCATGGATGTGTGTGATGTCCTTAGGTTAGTTAGGTTTAAGAAGCTCTAAGTCTAGGGGACTGATGACCTCAGATGTTAAGTACTATAGTGCTTGTAGTCATTTGATTTGAATCTCGGTTCCGAGTGTTCCGGCACCTGTATAGATAATTAGAGTCGAGATCAACATGCACATAATTTCCGCCCTTTTTATTGCTCATGAAAACCACACTCTGGATGTTGTACCACCATACAGAAAGACCTTCAGAGGTGGTGGTCCAGATTGCTGGACATACTCGTATCTCTAACAGCCATTAGCCCCTCCTCTTGCATTGATGCATGCCTGTATTCGTCGTGGCATACTATCCACAAGTTCATCACAGCACAATTGATCTAGATTGTCCAACTCCACAACGGTGATTCGGCGTAGAGTGGTTGGTGGGTCACGTCGTTCTTAAGCAGCCATTTTCAGTCCATCTCAGGAATTTTCGATAGGGTTTACGTCTGGAGAAGATGCTGGCCGCTCTAGTCGAGCGATGTCGTTATGCTGAAGGAAGTCATTCACAAGATGTGCGCGAATTGTCGTCCATGAAGGCGAATGCCTCGCCGATATGCTGCCGATGTGGTTGCACTAACGGTCGGAGGATGGCATTCATGTATCGTATAGACGTTACGGCGTCTTCCGTGACACCAGCGGCGTACTTCGACCCCACATAACGCCACCCCAAAATAGCAGGGAGCCTCCAACTTGCTGCACTCGCTGGTCAGTGTGTCTAAGGCGTTCAGGATGACCGCGTTACCTCAAAACACGTCTCTGACGATTGTCTGGTGGAAGTCCTATGTGTAACTCATCGGTGAAAAGAACGTGACGCCAATCCTGAGCGGTCCATTCCATCTCTGCCGCGCTGCATGGAGTCGTGCTTGAACAGATGGACCTCGCCATGGGCGTCGGGAGTGAAGTTGCGCATCATGCAGCCTATTTCGTACAGTTTGATTCGTAACACGACGTCCTGTGGCTGCACGAAAAGCATTCTTAAACATGGTGGCATTGCTGTCAGTGTTCCTCCTTGCCGTAATCCGTAGCTAGCGGTGATCCACATCAGTAGTAGCCCCTCGGCGGCCTGAGCGAGGCATGTAATCAACAGTTCCTGCCTCTCTGTATCTCCTTCACATCCGAACAACATCTCTTTGGTTCACTCCGAGACGCCTGTACACTTCCCTTGTTGAGAGCCTTCCTTGCTCAAAGTAACATTGCGGACGCGATCGAACCGCGATATTGACCATCTAGGCCTGGTTCATCTACAGTGCTATCTCTGAAACGTCAAAGGGACTGTGTCTGTGATACAACATCCATAGTCAACGTCTACATTCAGGAGTTCTAGGAATAGGGGTGACGCAAAACTTTTTTGGATGTGTTTGTTTTACTGTCTCTTAAAACTGTTCAAATGTGTGTGTGAAATCTTATGGGACGTAACTGCTAATATCATCAGTCCCTAAACATACACACTTCTTATCCTAAATTATCCTAAGGACTAACATACACATCCATGCCCGCGGGAGGACTCGAACCTCCGCCGGGACCAGCCGCACAGTCCATGACTGCAACGCCTTAGACCACTCGGCTAATACCGCGCGGTTTTACTGTCTATTTCTTATTCCAGGTGTATGGGAAGATTTGTTTCGTTAGCTTTTTCTCATTAGTTCGGTACAGTTGTCCACAGAAGATTAATCTCCGCTTTGCCATTATTTCTCACATTATCACTATATTTTAATAGATCTCCCCGTTATTTCTCATTTTACAATCATTGTATTGAAAACGTTATTTTCCTAAAAATGTGTCCTTCAAGGACCTCGTTTTACAAGAAATACAAGTAATGTAGCCGCAACTACGTGTACCATGAGACTCCAGTTGTACAATTTATTGGCAAGAGCTGAAATTTTGTGCCAGACCGGGCCTCGAACCCGAATCTCCTGTTCACCGCCAGCATTCCCTTTAACCGCCTCCTCCATCCAGGCACGGTTTCCATGCGACCCAAATTCTCAGCCTGTTACACACTACCAGCGTAGAGTCACGTATCGATGAACACCTCACTAGCCATTTAGAACTCCCGCAAGAGATCGAACTTGGTCTCTGAAAAACGGTGGATAGGTGACCGTTCAACACAGACACTGCAGATAGAGTATCTTTTTTCTGTCCTGCTTATTGTTCACCGTTAACATTCACATGCATATGCAATCGTCAGAATGAATGTTGTGAAACAGTGCCGGCAACAGGTTAATAGCTTGACAACAGATTAACAGCGGATTGTCACAAAAATTCTAACGAAGCAGTAGTGAAGTATCTGTCTAATAACTCACGTACCCACAGAACAATACAACTGATCGCAATTCAACTAGTGGAAAGCATATTTGTTCCGTTTTTGTTAGAAGTAAATACACTTTATCTCAGCGTACATGAAGCTATCTCCTTATGACATTGGAACTTTTCAAATGATATTGTAAATTACATTTCCATTTGCTACTGTGAAGTTACTTCAATTAAAACAATTAGCAGTGAAGTTATAATCCTCTTCGTCAGCGGAAGCTTTAAATAGGATAATGTATAAGACAAAGAGACGTTTAATCTCTAAATTAAATTGAGTTATAAGGTCATTTTAGCAAGGCATAGCTCATTCATTTCACAGATAATTCAGTATATATTTCAACAATGATCGGTATTAACGCTTCTCTAGAACCTTTTGCTGAACTCGCAGTACTGGCAGCTGCACAGACGGGGAAAATGGGTCAGTGTGTTGTTACGTAATTACCCTTATTATGGGAGACAGCCGGGGAAGGGCTACCTTCGCTTTAACTAATGCCCGCCTTGAATCGCATTCATTAAGTTAATGGCACGGGCGTTGAGGCTTTGTACAATCCTTACATGATACAATGCTCTCCAGTAGAAACACACAAACTCTGCAAACAGAGACTGCGCTGCAATAAATTTCCGTTGTACTGGGTCCAAAGCGACACACTGCGCAGCAAAGCCGTTACAAGTTTCGCCGTGTGAACGTAGCACTGCCGGCCTCGCGTTAGAGGCTGTGCAACACACAAATACTAAGGTGTAATGGAGGATACATTTCGCCGATGAGTTCCCTATCTACAATTACCAGCAAGAATGTTTGTAAACTGTACCAGACGTAGCAATAAACGAAAACAGTTTGTGCACAAATCAGTCGCAAATACTTTAAATTACTGGCATTATTAAATTTCATTTAGAAAGCCACAACATCAATTTCCATACATTCGCCAGAAACCTATAATATCCATTCTACAATGAAGCGGGGTAGTTGACGAAAATAAAATTGTAGTAGTCGTTTCCAGTACGCGTGTCGTTACCGTGGCCTTCAATCCGGAGAACGGCCTTATGCATCTCTCAGACCTGCCCTATTCTGTGCCGACCGCTTCACTTCTGCAATCTACATCGATTTCAACCTGCATTCATCCCTTCCTCTCTCTCTACAATTTTTATTCCCCACACCGCCATCTATTACCTGACTATTCTTTCTCATCTCAGGATATATCCTAAACTTCTTTTAGTAAAACTGCACCACATTTTTCCCTACATTTAGATTCATAACATCACCCTTGGTGTATCCATCTTATCTTAAAGATTCTTCTGTAGCATCTGATTTCAAAAGCTTTTGTCTTCATTCGTATCTACAGTGTATATGGGCGCTATTTCCTCCCAGACAAATAGCTTCAAAAAATTGATACCATTTAACTTTAAATTCGAAGTTAACAGCTTCCTACTTTACAGAACTTCTTTTCTTACTTGCAATTTAAGTCCTTTCTAATTCCGCATCGTCAGGTATTTTGAGCCAAAAGGGCAATACTCATCTACTACGTCTAGTGTCTCATTTCCTAATCTAATAAATTCTACTACATTCCATTAACCTTGTTTTACTTTTGTCGATGTTCGTCTCATAACCTTCGTTCAAGACATTATTTATTCCATCATTCAACTCCTCTTCCACGTCCTTTGCCCCTGTCTGACAGAACTCCAATGTCACTGGCAAACCTCGAAGTTTGTGTTTGTCCCTGAACTGTGATACTCTCTCTAAATGTGTCTCTGGGTTCCCTTACTGCTTACACACAGACTGAATAACATTGGGGACAGACTACAACCCTGTGTCACTACATACGCACTATTTTACTTTCCCTTGATGTACTACGACCCTTACGCATTGCCTGACAAAAACAGGTGAAGCATCCAGAAAGATCGGAGGCTATGCGACGTTATTTCAGTCCTCACAATTTCGTGCCAAATTTACTTGGCCGTATGAGCCCACACTAGGATGACTTTGCCCTGTCAGTGTCTGTATACACGCACAGATTGCCGGCCGGTGTCTGGAACCGCGTGACCGCTACGGTCGCAGGTTCCAATCCTGCCTCGGGCATGGATGTGTGTGATGTCCTTAGATTAGTTAGGTTTAAGTAGTTCTAAGTTCTAGGGGACTGATGACCACAGATGTTAAGTCCCATAGTGTTTAGAGCCATTTGAACCATGCACTGATTGGCTTAGGAAGGGAGTCATTACGCTGTTGAATCCTCTCTTGAGGCAAGACCGACCAAAACTGTTGCAAATATCGTTGATACCGGCAGCGGGACGGAGTTGGCGTCCGAGCTGGTCACACACAAGTTCTATCAGGGACAGATCTCGGGACACTGTTGGCCACGAGAGTACCTCAGCATTATACAGGTGAGTCATAGAGACACGTTCCATGCGTGGACGAGCGTTATCCTGTTTAAAAATGACACAGCGATACTGTCACTTGAAAGGCTACATATGATTATGCAGGATGTCGGTGACGAACCGTTTTGCTGTCAGTTCTCTCAGCCGCCAATGGCTCCCCACACCAAGACTCCAGGACCAACACCGCTCGGCCTCGCCAAAACAGTAGAAGAATGGGCTACTCCCCAGACCGCCGTCACACTCACCGACGATGGTCATCCGGAGTAATGCGCAGCTGCTATTCATCGCTGAACACATTCCAACCGTGTTCATCAGCAGTCACGGCACCACTCCAGATGCAGCGGTCAATGTTGCCATGGTAACGACTGCCCCAGCATGGGACCGTAACTGCGTGGTCCGAGCGCTGCTAGTCTCCGGCCAATGGTGTGGTATGACAGAATATGGCAGGGAGTCTCAGCTGGCAGGCGCATGTATGAAGGAGCTGGTCCAAAATACAACGATCCTTCCTTCTGATGGTGAGACGTGTTCAGCTGAAAGTTTAACGAAGAGTATGCATGCTCTCAGTTTACAATGCTGTCAAACGTCAGGCGATTGTGACATGCGAATGCTGTCCAATAGAGACCTTCAATGAGACACGGTTTCGAACTACTGAACAGTTGCTGATAATGTCTCAGTGTAGTGTGCGGCACTTTGGCACCCTTCACAGCGATCGCTCAACATTGGCGCTGTTTACGCTTCTTAGGTACCCTTCCACTCCTGGTAACATTACGTAACACGAACAACACTAGAGCACTCTTCTAGCCTTTGTAACTGTCGCAGTAAATTGTAACTTTAACCATTTACATAACCATCGATGGTGAGTATATGTAAAGAATTAGACAGACAAGGACCCATGTTATATGAGGGCTCCACATTTTTGTCAGGCAGTGTAACTGCTGTTGGCACGCATGCTCAAACATTCATAAATATAGCCAGTTGTGTCGTACAAGTTAGCAACACTATTTTATACAAAGTGAAGTGACCGTGTAACCTCAAGGAATACTTTGTCGGGTTCAGCTAAACTGGTGGCTGTCCGACCTTTGCTTAACGTGATTCAGAAGAATGAAGACCTTTAGTTGAGCAACAATAACTTTATTGCGAGCGCGTATCTGACAACGCCCTGCATGCATGGACAGATCGGAGCTATAAAATTTGCTTCTGGCCTATGCAGAGGATCCTTAATCCTCGGAAACTTCCGTAGTTAGGAGAGAAAACAGTACTCGTCCACACAAGTCAGGAGGCACGGAACTACTCACTAACTCAAAAAACAAGGAATAATAATAATAATAAACAGAACGTACATAAAAGCTAGAAAACACAGCGCCTCTAGAGGCTGGGCGCGGAACTACACAAACGTCGCGTAAAGTAATTACGACCGCACACCACTGCACTGACACACGCGCACAGCACACCCACACACCGGCGAGCTTGAATTAGCGCGCGGCAGCGTCGCTACATCAGCCCCCCGGGCGGAAGCGGAGCGTCGGCGTCGAGATACCGCGCCGGAAAGTGCACCCGACGTCCAGAACGGGTCGTCCTCGTCGGAGGAGGAGGAACAACGTCAGGAGGCGGATGTTGTGCTTCGTTGGGCGGCGGATGTTGAAGAGCCGGCGCCGGAGATGTGGCGTCAGTGTCTGGAACAGCGGTAGGTGGACGCCTACGACGAGGTGCCGCTAGTGGGGTGTCAGGAAAAACATACGCAGGTTTAATCCGATTCAACGCGACAGTCGTGGTTTTGCCGTTCACTAGGATATCCATGGTGTGGGCACTGCGCCGTAGCACTTCATATGGACCAGAATAAGGAGCTTGTAGAGGCGGTTTAACAACCTCAGTGCGGAGCATGACGTGACGACATTGTTCCAGGTCCTGGTGCACGAAAGTGGGCGGCTTGCCATGACGTGTGGCTTTCGGAGGGCGAATCTTTGATACATGGTCCCTCAATCGTCGCAAGAAATCCGGCTGGCCAGTAGCAACTGTCTCTGTGGCATCAGCGTCTACAAAGTCACCAGGAAGGCGCAGTGTTTCTCCATAAACCAGTTCTGCCGCTGACGACCCCAGGTCTGGTTTGAAAGTCGTCCGTAAGCCTGACAAGACCACTGGTAGTGCGGTTGTCCAGGTTTCTTCGTGGCATATCAGCGCGGCCTTCAAACAACGGTGCCAGCGTTCGATCATTCCGTTGCTTGCTGGGTGATAACTTGTGGTCTTATGGTGGGTGTAACCACAAAACTTGGCCTGCTGTGAGAACAGGTCTGATGCAAATTGCCGTCCGCGGTCAGTGGTAATATGTAGTGGGCATCCAAATCTTGCCAACCAAGTCATTGCAAAAGCGGAAGCTAATGTGTCTGCTGTGATATTATCCACCGGCACTGCCTCCGGCCAACGCGTAAAACGGTCGATCATTGTAAACAGATATCTTTGCCCGTTCGAAGGTGGAAGTGTTCCGACTACATCTAAATGAACGTGGGCAAAGCGGGCGGTGGTATCCGGAAAATCGCCGATCGGTGCGTGTACATGGCGGTTAATCTTGCAGCGTTGGCACTGAAGACAAGATTGGACCCACTCGCGGCAGTCTTTTTGCATGCCTGGCCACACGAAACGTTGCGATACTAGGCGGAATGTCGGGCGTACCCCGGGATGGCACAATCCATGTACTATATCAAAGGCTTGTCTTCTAAAAGCCGGCGTCAGAAAGGGACGAGGTCGGCCGCGAGAAACGTCGCAGTATAGCTGTGTATCTTCCCCCGGAACATCAACGAGTTTCAGTTGCAATGCGGAAGCCGTGTCTTTAACATAGGCAAGGAGTTCTTCGTCGTCTCTCTGTGCCTGTGCCAGTGCAGGAAAGTCTATGGTACTGGAAACACTGCTGATCCGTGAAAGGCAATCCGCAACAAATTTGTCGATCCCAGAAATATGTCTAATGTCGGTAGTAAACTGGGCCACGAACTCAAGGTGATGAAATTGACGGGGAGAGCAGTTGACACTATTCCGACGGAAGGCGAACGTGAGTGGCTTGTGGTCTGTATATATCGTGAAGTTCGCGCTTCCACTTGGGGGCGAAAATATTTCACTGCCTGGTATACTACCAGGAGCTCACGGTCATATGTGCTCCATTTTCTCTGTGCAGGCGAAAGCTTGTGGGAATAATACGCCAGTGGCTGCCATGCGTTGTCGGACCATTGTTGTAACGCGGCACCGATCGCCGTCTGGCTCGCATTTACGACAATTGCTAATGGCGCGTCGAGCCGTGGGTGTGCGAGAAGCGCCGCGTCGGCCATGCTCCTCTTTGTTGCCTCGAACGCAGAACACGTGTCCTCTGTCCATTGTATCAGAGACTTGCTATTTACTTTAGGGCCTGATAATGCCGCCGTCAAAGGTTCCTGCAGCTCCGCAGCGTGAGGAAGGTGTCGTCGATAAAAATTGAGCATCCCCAAAAAACGACGTAATTCTTTGATCGTAGTTGGTCGGGGTAGCTGCAAGATAGCGTCCACCTTCTCGGACAGAGGAAGAGAGCCTTCAGCAGAAATCTTATGGCCAAGAAATGTCACCTCTGACTGCCCAAAAACACACTTGTTCACGTTCAAGACGACACCGTAACGCTCCAATCGCTCGAAAATCTCTCGCAGATGTTGTCGGTGTTGATCGTGGTCAGCAGAGAACACTAAAACACTAACACATCGTCCAGGTAGGCGAAACAGAACGGCAGCCCCTGGAGAACCGAGTCTATAAACCTTTGCCAGGTCTGAGCGGCATTGCGTAAACCGAAAGTCATAAATTTGCTTTCAAATAAACCGAAAGGCGTTATTATTGCAGTCTTTGGAATGTCGTCATTGGCCACCGGAATCTGTGTATACGCTTTAGCGCAGTCCAGAACTGTGAACACCGTGGCACCATGTAAAGCGTGATTATAATCCCTCAGTAACGGAACGGGATATCTGTCTGGCACTGTTCGCGCGTTAAGCGCACGGTAGTCACCGCATGGGCGCCAAGCTCCACCCTTCTTCGGAACAAGATGTAATGTGGAGGGCCACTGGCTCTTAGATGGCCGCATTATGCCCTCGCGAATCATGGCGTCGAATTCTGCCTTCGCTATCTTCAATCTGTCCGGAGCGAGACGCCTAGGTCGGCATGCTACTGGGGGCCCATCAGTCGTTTGAATGTGATGCACCGTGTCATGTGGTATGAACCTGGGAGCGCCGGGCGGCCTGGTCAAGTTCGGATAGTTAAGCAGTAATTCAGTGTACTCACCCTCCGTAGCATGGACCAACTTGGCACTATGCGTTGCGGTGTTGCGACGGAAGCCCGTGACTGCTAAGCCAGTGACGCTGTCTACCAAGCGTGCGTTCGCGACGTCCGGCAGCAGGTGGTAGTGCGTGAGGAGATCAGCCCCGACGATCGCCTCCGTGACGTCAGCCACTGTAAAATTCCACTCGTACGCGCGACGTAGGCCGAGATTAAGCTCCATCCTCTGTGTGCCATATGTTGCGATGGAAGAATTGTTGGCAGCCGTCAGACGGAAGGCAGTTGGCGGCCGGCAACGATGTATGGCTGTTCGTGGTATGATACTCAGGTCCGACCCAGTGTCAATTAAAAACTTAGCGCCGGAACTCCTATCGGTAACGAACAGGCGCTTGGAGGATAACTGGCAGTCGGTTGCGCCTATTGTCGACCGCCGGTGGCGTTTGGGTGCGAGCATCGCGATGTGCACTTCCTTGCCTGATCGCCGAATCGTCGGTGGTACCAGCACAACGGTACCTCGCCTTGCGGTGTGGTAGTACCGCCGGAAAATCTGCTTCTCGAACGCCGCCGTCTGTATCGGCTTCTTCTATTATTGTCGTCGTCACGTGCCAGCAGCGCACTGACCTGGGCGCACAAAACCTCAACCTTGGCAGCGAGAGAATCATGGTCGGCTCGTGCTACAGACGCGGTATTGTTTGCACTGTTGTCCAACGCCGCGACTGCGCTGACCGGAGCCGGTGTGATCGCGTCCTGAATCCGATCTGCTAGCTGCGCCACGTCATCCAGCGGCATGTCCGTTTGTGGGGCGATTATGGCTTTTATTTGCGGCGGCAACCTACTGCTCCACAGCGTTCTGAGCAGACTGTCTGGCACAGTAACGATGTCAACTTTGCTGCGTAGATGTCGCAGGTATTGAGAAGGCTTCCTGTCGCCAATTTCTTCCTGTGTCAGAACCTGACGTATCCGGTCCTCTTGTGACGCGGCCACCCGTCGAAACAACTCTGATTTTAGCTTGGCATAAGCTTCAGCCTCGGGCGGTGCTGTGATTATGTCCTGCACCTCGGCTGCATAACGTTGGTCGAGTTGGCTCACAATCAGCGCAAATTTAGTTGCTTCGACCGTTATTCCAGCGCAGCTAAAACTTGCCTCTGCCTGCGCGAACCATAGTACCGGATTGTCGGGCCAGAACGGCGGCAAACCGACTGCAATCCTGGAGACGGCCTGCTGTTCGGTCATTATGTGCTCGTTACTTGCGTAGCTCACGGCTGCTTCTTCTTAATCACGTCGGTCTCTGCTTGAATCACGTCGGGGTCACCACTTGTCGGGTTCAGCTAAACTGTTGGCTGTCCGACCTTTGCTTAACGTGATTCAGAAGAATGAAGACCTTCAGTTGAGCAACAATAACTTTATTGCGAGCGCGTATCTGACGACGCCCGGCATGCATGGACAGATCGGAGCTATAAAATTTGCTTCCGGCCTATACAGAGGATCCTTAATCCTCGGAAACTTCCGTAGTTAGTAGAGAAAACAGTACTCGTCCACACAAGTCAGGAGGCACGGAACCACTCACTAACTCAAAAAACAAGGAATAATAATAATAATAATAATAATAATAAACAGAACGTATATAAAAGCTAGAGAACACAGCGCCTCTAGAGGCTGGGCGCGGAACTACACAAACGTCGCGTAAAGTAATTACGACCGCACACCACTGCACTGACACTCGCGCACAGCACACACACACACCGGCGAGCTTGAATTAGCGCGTGGCAGCGTCGCTACAACTTCCATTCATAATGGGATATTGGAAAACTGCAGTTCGTCCGTTGAATCCTAAACTATTATCTTAGTTCCATACCGCAAAGTGGTCAAGTCAGAGATATCATCATCAAGCAGGACCAAAAAGTGATATAAAGTAAATAGGTTAGAACTGTTTTAGGACTACTTGGGGATGATAAATCTCAAGATATAGGAATGGAGGGAAAACACTAAGTTTCACGATAGTCTTGTCAGAAAATTCCAAGTTCGGTTTAAGGACGGAAATTAGGTACTGATCTAGTACAGATTCCGAAGTTAAAATCGCTTTATGATTAGTCTTCCCATGGAGGCAAAGAACGCTGTTTTTTTTCCCGTATTCGAACGTTCCATTCGTGACACAGAAGAAACTTTATGCTGAACATGTTATAGATGTGGATGTCATTTCAGATGTATATGTGAACCCTTTGAAACTACTGTGCAGTCTTGAGGGCAAGGTGGATCTAAAATGTTTGGTTAATGGTATTGTGATACAAGAAGCGTGATGTATAAAAAAAAAGAAAAAAAACATAAATTTTCACATTCAGAACGACGTTGCTCACAACATATTTATGTCAGCAACTGCAGTATAATAATTTATATTGAATGTCATACAATCTTCCTTAGTCGTGAGAGGGGAACAGGTGTCTTTAACTACCAATTCAAAGATCTTCGTTTGTGGAATCAATCCTGGTCACATTTAGGGAAAAAAATCAGCTACAGCAGCTACTGACTTCCGATGTAAGGAGTCACCCTTTTTATGACCACGCCCTCAAGGAGGAGACGGGATCAGATTGAAATTTTGCCATTAAGTAGGAAACGGCTGCATTATGAACTCATAAAAAGAATGTTGGCCCAGGACACACAGTCTTCTAAAAAGTAACGTTATGATGACCATTTTATTTCAAAATGTTCTGGAGGTAAACAGATCGCTATGTAGTGACTGCCCACAAGGAAGTCGTCAGGACGGTGAAGAATGAAACTAAAGTGGTATTAGTAGGCGGTCTATGGATCGTGCAGAACTGAAAGGAGAAATGGCTCTGAGCACTATGGGACTTAACATCTATGGTCATCAGTCCCCTAGAACTTAGAACTACTTAAACCTAACTAACCTAAGGACATCACACAACACCCAGTCATCACGAGGCAGAGAAAATCCCTGACCCCGCCGGGAATCGAACCCGGGAACCCGGGCCTGGGAACGCTACCGCACGACCACGAGCTGCGGACAACTGAAAGGAGAGGGAATCGAAGTGGAGAGGGACAGACATTTGGTTCAGACTGTTACAGAGTATCAACAGTGTCAATAAATGGTGTTACAAGTGTCTGCTAAGAATGTAAAGCTGTGAGCAAAAGTGTGACAGATTTATTCTTCTATGTATTCAAACTGAGTCTTCTCGAATCAACATTTGACAGCCTTACTTGCCCCCATTATAAGATGACGCTGTGAAAAGAGAAAATATGGAGAAATAGTACGTACTATATGTATTATGATAGATGAAAATTTGGTAATCCTGGATACTGATATTGTAATGGAGGGAATGGATGGCAGCATAAATGGAAAACACAGGTTATGAAAAGTAAATATAAGGTGGAAGGAGGGGAAGTTTCTAGTCCTGCTATTGCTTACAACCACCTATTTCTAACACTTTCTTCAAAAAACAAGAGAAGAAGATATGCTTCGGTAAGACCAGGACACAATAGGAGATCAAACCTGAACTTGGTCGTGTATAGACAGAGATTTGGAAATCAAATTCCAGAATACGAAACATACCGCGATGAGAACATAGACTCACAGTATAACGTCAAAGAGATTAACAGCAGTTAACGTCAAGACCATAAATTAAATGAAGTCTATAATGAAATGGAATACG
Organism: Schistocerca nitens; assembly: GCF_023898315.1. Lineage (NCBI taxonomy): Eukaryota > Metazoa > Arthropoda > Insecta > Orthoptera > Acrididae > Schistocerca > Schistocerca nitens. The sequence goes on along the minus strand of NC_064617.1, from coordinate 438,510,502 downwards.
AAAATTTCAGGACAGAATCAAAGGCAGCGGAAATTCTATGAGGCAGTGAGCAATGGCGTGTCAAGAGAAGTTCACAAGAAGAGGATCTGAATAGAATTAAACAGAAAATAATGAGGCAAGACAGTACACCACAGGTTTAGGGTAAGCAGAAGTCTAAAGCCATTTATTACACAGCAAATACTGAGCTTATGGATAGAAGAATATACTGTAACAGTCTTCTGAACGAGATAATAAAAGAACACTAAGTTTACTTAGATTTGTATTTTGTCCATTTTCAGCAAACGTAGTATTTCATAATGAAATAATAAGCAACCAGTTGAATACACGAATTTTAATTTCTTGATCGGTTTTGGGCACTTAGTATCCTTCTTCAGAAGGTCATGCCTATCATATTACTTACGAGCGTCAATAATAAAGTGCACTTTGTTCATGACACTCGCAAATAATGCGATAGGCATAACCCTCTCAAGAAGGTCCGAACCGGACAAGAAATTAAATTTCCTACATGCAACTGATTGCTGATTATTTAATTATGTTTGCTCAGGAATCGTATTAAAAGGTAATGCAAACTGGCTAAATCTGTATAGGTGAGAGCAACATTTGATAATCTGGGGATGCAAACGGAAAACTTACATCAATTGCAGAAGGAATGGCAGACAAATGAAAGGAATACTTCTAGGAACTATATGATGAGGAAGAAGCACACCGAAGTGGGAAAAGAGATGAAAAAGAAGTTGAAAGGTATAGCTGATCCGGTAATGGGTACAGAGTTTGACAGATCGCTGAACGATTGGTATTCAAACAAGCAACGGGAGTTGAAATACCTTAGGCAATAGTGAAATGTGAGAGTGATGTTGGAAACAGAAACTTATTGGAAACGATGTAAGAAAATCAGTAAAAATAGTGACTTACCAATTTACCACATACTGTGTTAAAAGTATCGGAAAAATATATAACAAGTCATAACTGCAATATACTGACTATAATAATATACTCCTATATTGGGTTGTAGATTGAAACATTTGGATGGGTATGAATAATATGAAACAGATACAAAATCCAACAGAGGGTTCAAAGACCTGTTGTAAGAAATAAGTAACTTACCTAGCTTAGAACAGTAAGGATAAACATGTCAGAAAGTCGATTTCAAACCTGACACAAGCTGCTGCTGTTAGTGAATGCTGGATCGTTTCCAATAGCTTCCCAAGGAATACTACTAAGTGATTGGCATGAAATGGAGATTTGTACTCGAGTACCTTGCAAAACGCCGTTGCCTACAGCCGCATTTTAAGTTGCGTATCTTCAGTGGGCCGGACAACACAGACACTGGGCAGTAGCTGAGGGGTGCAGTCTGGTCTCACGACTCACGGTTTCACCTTCTGTCAAATGATGCAAGCCGTTGAGTGCACAGACGGCACAATGAGATGTTTAATTTGCAATGTATGAGTGGGGTGAACTTGGTGTAGATGATTCTTCGATGTTTCGGGTCGTGATAGTGAATCATGTTATTTATTTCATCATACTCGGTGCCAAAGTTTTGTGGTTTCTTTCACATCCGCTTGACGTATATTCTGCGAACACATTTACCTTTCATTATGATAAAAACCATGTTAATTGGACTGCACGTCCCTGTTGTGATGAGCAACCTAGCGCCTTACTGCAGGCACTTAACCGTACCTCGACTGGTCCGATCAATCACCGATCTTAATCCTACAGAAAATATCTGGGACTGTTTAGAAATAGTGATTCCAACGTATTAATCATTGACGCCGTAATCTGGGAGCTCTAGGAAATCTATCAATGAGAAACCTCATCTGGCTACGATATAGCTGAGGGAACTCGTGGACACTCATTCTCGCCGAAATGAAGCTGTTATCAAGACAACAGAAGATGCTATATAGTATTTACATGGCTTGTCCCTGAACAATTTTTCTCACTAGTTTATTTTCCCTAGTAAACGTCAGTATTAATGAAAGGTTATTGATATTTGAGGGACTCGATGTATCTTACTCAGTACCACATCTACGTTTATTACCAAAAGTGCAATCGTATGTGATATCAGACGAAATTTGTGACTAGTGGGAGGACTCTTTGGTCGGGAAGACGCATCATGTTCTCTTGGTTGGAGAGTCATTGACAGATGTAGAAGAGACTTCGGATGTATCCCAGGGAAATGTGTTGGATACTTTGCTGTTCATTTTGTGTATTAGTGACTTTGAAGACAATACTAACAGCAACCTCCGACTTTTCGCAAATGATCCAGGTATCTACAACAAAGTACAGTCTTAACGAAACTGTAGAAATATTCACTCGGACCTTGATAAGATTTCAAAGTGTTGCAAATTTCGGCAAATTGCTTCATATTTTCAGAAATACAAAAATGTGCTCTTCATGAAAAGAAAAGACATAATATTCTACGAATATATTATCAGTGAGTGCAAGTTTGAATCTATAAACGCATACAAAAACCTGGATATAGCAGCAGGACATGAAATGAACAATCACATCAGTACAGTCGTGGCTAAAGGAGGTAGCGGATTCCGGTATATTGGTTGGTTACTGACGAAATACAATCAGTCTACAAAAGAAATTTATTACAAATCGCTCGTTCGACGCATTCTCGAATATTGTCTAGTTTATGAGACCGTACTAAATAGGAAAATCTAGGAGTATTGAATCAATACACTGAAGAGCAGGAAGAGTGCTATAGCTTAGTTTGACCCGCGGGAAGGTGCCACTGAATTACGAAGAAACTGAACTGGCAGACTTGAAGGCAGAAGGAATTTACTAAGAGAAAGTATATTAACAAAGTGTCAAGAACTGACTTTAAATGATGACTCTATGAATGTACTATTATCCACTATATAATGCTTCCATAGGCATCGCTAGGACAAGATTAGTTTAATTACAGCACTAAGAGAGGTATTTAAACAATCATTCTTCCCGCACTCTAAACCTGAATGGAACGTGAAAAGCCCTGATAAGTAGTACAGTGTGACGCACACACTGCCGTGAACTTCACAGTGTTTCGCAGACTACAGATGTAGATCTGCACGTATTACACTTAGAAGAGCATGTGTGAAGACCAAGACGTGGGTGTTGCTTGATATGTTTTCGGATCTATGCTGTTTAGAACAAAATGGTGCAATGTAAGACAGTAGTAGGATAAAATAGTGATTTAAGTTTCATACCGTGTTCCAGAATGTCTTAAACCTGGGAGGAGTCCTTCACAAATGCTATGTGCCATATCCTACGGCAACATTTTACACCCACATTTGGCGGTTTGTCTATAATGATATCGATGTGGAAGTGCTGTTAAACTAATTTTACTTCATCTCTTTGTGAACACGAGTACAAATCTCGACCCATAAACGGATATTTTTTATCGTTGGTGCTTGGAGGTGATAACCTGCTCATAAAATATTGCAAGGTTTTGAGCTGAGATCAGTTTTTGCTTTTTCTTTGCATAATTGAGTAGGTAAATGATCGAATCCAAATAAATCAGATTGAACAAATGAATTTTATTGTCTAATAACATACGCAACCGATCTAGTATAAACATTTGTAAAAATTTGCCCTACGTCTCGCACAAAAAAATAATATATGAATTCTAACTGTACTGAATGAACAGAAAACATCTATGTCACACTATAGTTCAATTATTTTATCTTGGCGGTTCGCGCATGCACGCCCAGACGCGGGAGATTGCTGTGTTGCCAGTTGCACGCGCCAAGAGACGCAGCGCGATAGTATAGTATAATTTGCAAACTTACGTTTAGGGGAGAGCGCGCAGTTTATGAAGTAAAAAGCCACCATGCCCACATTAACCCTTTCGCTGCTACAGAGACGTGCTCCCCGCATTCCACGCTGTGCGCGATTTTGCCATCACTGCACTGTTCGCTGTGCAGACACATGGTGTTCCGACTGCTTTGACACACTTATCATTTGATTCACAAAAACTATTTGACCGAAAAATTTGATTTTTACACATCAGCTTGACTGATACCTTCCCCCCATAAATGACTTAATTTTGTTTCGATGTTCAACGCAGTTATTGTGCAGCATTAAATGTACTAAACCATTGCACGCAACCTTTACTTGCTATCGCCAGAATTAGGAGGCTTATTGCATCTTTGGTTTAATTAATTAGTAGAATATGAAGCAATTGGTATAAATAATGCTTTCTCCAAACTTTCTATAAAAGAAAGTCTGCTACCAAGACTTGCAGAAGTAAAGTCCATAGCGTATTCATTCCGTATGGTCGATTTAGTTGCCACTAGAAATTTCAAAAAATTACATTCAAACGAATAAAATTCATGAAGTAAGACACTTCGATATTGTTTCTCAATAAAGAAAAATAACACCGAACAAGGTTTGAACTCAGAACCTTTCGCTTAGCATCCAAACACTTCAACCATTAAGCTAACGCGGCTCATCATTCAATAGTCTTCCTGGAGGACTTTAAAATATTAAGGAAAATACCGACAAAAACTGTTGGTGTGACTGTGAATTACTCACGTTTCGTCGAAGTACAATAGGAAATAAACAATTACTGCTGTTCTTTATTACGAAAAAGTGGTTAGTGAGAATGATGCAAACACCTTTCCTTGCTATCGCCAGAATTAGGAGGCTTATTGCTTGTTCGGTTTAATTAATTAGTAGAATATGAAGCAATTGGTATAAATAATGCTTTCTCCAAACTTTCTATAAAAGAAAGTCTGCTACCAAGACATTGCTTTTGTTCAATTACTTTATATATGACTGAACATTTCTAATACTGAAGACACTCGGTGCTCTGCACTGCAGTCAAGCTCTGGCAACGTCGTTCTCTGTTCATTGGCTGACTGTGTTTTGTGACGTCAGATGCGCAGAGCGAACCTAAACTCGGCCGCCATCGTAAATGACGCGCACTTTAAAATAGCTAAATGGACATTCGTGACTGTTTATGAATTTACAAACTGAGGCTATTATATACGTACGCTCTTTCAAATCAAGTTTACCAGTACACTAAAAAGACAACAGTATAGAATGACTTTATTATTGCATTAATTCTCACACCTGTAACAGCAGCGATAAACAACATTCCAAGCCTACTGAACTGGTTGCTTGTTATGATAACACTCCTCACTGTGACAACTGTTTCATTCATTCTTACACATTGCATCGTTCTTATCTATCAGGCCCCGATTTAAGTGCCTTCCGTCACTCACTTATTCTTTTTTAATCATTTAATAGTAATTTGGGTAAAAATAGCGTTCGGAGAGCTTTCAAACTCCATTAAATTTATGTTCAGAAGTTTACTCAAATGGAATGAGGGAACGAGATAAGGTCGGTATAATTGATGTGACTCGCTCAGTTTTATTGGCAGGAAAATGACAGCAGACCTGTTTGTCTTCTTAGATTGAACTAATCACTTCATCCCTGAATATCAGTCAAACCCAATGACATCGATAAGCTGTTCAGCATATTTTAAGCTACGTCTGCTCCAACAGTTCCCCTTTGTTATTCTTCTAGCCAAATTAAATTACTATGACGCCTGGTCCTATCAATGTGTCTCCTTTTACATACAATTCTCCCCGGCTCTCATTTTCTCGGTAGGCACTAATGCATTTCGGCTATCGACTGAAGACGTACAATGGAAACGAATTGTCACTACATAAAAATTTATTTTAAATACATCGACACCCAAGAAACATCATGCTCAGTATAAATACGGCTTTAGGTGTATGTTTATTTAAGATCACGGCCGTTTTCGTAAATTTAATTGCTTCATCAGTTGAAGTCAACTGCAGCATGATGCTAGAGTACATTTGATTAGTCTTCCCACGGTTCCTACAAATATAATCCGTTCTGAAAATCATGTCACTTATGTAGGATATTATTCTGAAATGTCACAAGCATCTGAATGTGATGCTTAGCTATTCTAAGTATGACTCTGTGATCTAATTCCATGACACACTAACTGGGTGTTCGTAACTAAACAAATGAAATTAAACTGTCTGAAATTCCGAAAAAATTAGCTGATACAGCCCATCTATCCATTCTAGGGGTAGGGCGATTATTTCTTATTTAAAAATTTTTCCACATAAACTTCCACCTACAATAAGGTACTCGTGCTCTAGGACTAGCGTCTTTGATTACTAATCAAAACGTCCACGGTCCCGTGTTCTAACACCGTCATCTCTTACATTTTGAATAAAAGCCATCAGCACTGGCGGCCGAAGACTTCTCACATAAGAAGACATTCTCATTCTGTCAACGACCTTGTCAAAGAGGACACAGAAGCGAACAGAGGTTCAGTGGGCTCTCTTCTCTTGGATTGGGCAACAGCCCCTAAGGGCGGAAGAATCGGCAATCATCAACGGCATGAGCATCCAGAAGGCAATGGAAACCAATGCATTAAAGACACGTGATGTGTATCCACAGAACATGAAGCCTGTAACGGAAAAAGGGTTATGATGGTATCTCTACTCGCAAAAGATTCCGGGATAATCCCCCATTCGGATCTCCGGAAGGGGTCTACCAAGGGGAGGTGATCATGACTAAAAGTTAGAATAGCCAACGAAAGTATAAGCCTCTGCGCATCGGGGCATGGAATGCCAGTAGTTTGAACGAGGTAGGGGAGTCGACATCTCAAGCTGAAGATATAGGAAAAATATATGAAGATATTCAAAGGGTAATACATTATGTAAAGGGAGAGGATATATAATAGTCGTGAGGTACTGAATGCAGATGTGGGGAAAGGAGTCGAAGAAAAGGTTACAGGAGAATATGGGCTTGGGACAACGAATAGAGAGGATAAAGACTAATTCAGTTCTCCATTAAATTTCAACTAGTAACAGCGATTACTAGGTTCAAGAATCACAAGAGGAGGAGGTATACTTGGAAAAGGTCAGGTGACATCAGAAGATTTCAGTTAAATTAGATTACTGGCGGACACAGATTACGAAATCAGATACTGGATTGTGAGGAGTACTCAGGAACGTATATAGACACAGATAACAATTTTTTAGTGACAAAGAGTTGGTTGAAGTTTAAGAAATTAGTCAGGAGGAATCAGTATGCAAGGAAGGTGAATATGGATGTACTAACAAGGGAACCTCCCCATCGCACCCCCCTCAGATTTAGTTATAAGTTGGCACAGTGGATAGGCCTTGAAAAACTGAACACAGGTCAATCGAGAAAACAGGAAGAAGTTTTGTGGAACTATGAAAAAATAAACAAAATATTCAAACTGAGTAGTCCATGCGCAACATAAGCAACATCAAGGAGACGCTGAGGAACCCCGTGGTCCCGTGGTTAGCGTGAGCAGCTGCGGAACGAGAGGTCCTTGGTTCAAGTCTCCCCTCGAGTGAAAAGTTTACTTTCTTTATTTTCGCAAAATTATTATCTGTCCGTTCGTTCATTGACGTCTCTGTTCACTGTAATAAGTTTAGTGTCTGTATTTTGCGACCGCACCGCAAAACCGTGCGATTAGTGGACGAAAGGACGTGCCTCTCCAATGGCAACCGAAAACATTTGATCGCAAGGTCATAGGTCAACCGATTCCTCCACAGGAAAACACGTCTGATATATTCGATACGACACTGGTGACGGCATGTGCGTCACAGGAATATGTTGTCGACCCACCTAACTTGTACACTTGGCGAATGGGTAAAAAGATTCTTGTACCTTGCCCGATTTAGGTTTTCTTTTGGATGTGATAATCACTCCCAAAAAAGTGATCGCATCGGACGGACGAACGGACAGATAATAATTGTCTGAAAATAAAAAATTAAAATTTTCTCTGGAGGGAAGACTTGAACCAAGGACCTCTCGTTCCGCAGCTGCTCACCCCAACCACGGGACCACGGCGCTCCTCAGCTCACATTCTCCTTGATGTTGCCTATGTTACGCATGGACTACTCAGTTTGTATATTTTACTTATTTTTTTCATACTTCCACACAACTTCTTCCTGTTTTCTCGATTGATCTGTGTTCAGTTTTTCAAGGCCTATCCACTGTGCCAACTTATAACTAAATCTGAGGGGGTTGCGATGGGGAGGTTCCCGTGTAAGGAATGACGAGGTATGCTTTAAGTTATCTAAGGCTGTAGATCCAGCAATGAGGAAGAGCTCAGTAGCCAGCACAGTTGAAGAGGAAAGGACATCTTTAAAACGAACATTCACAGAAGTTGGAAAGAAAAACACAGATACAAAGAAGGTAGTTGCGAAGAAACCATGGGTGACAGAAGAAATACTACAGCTGACCGATAAAAGAAAGACGTACAAAAATGCTCAGGGAAATTCAGGAATACAGAAATACAAGTCGCTGAGGAATGAAATAAATAGGATATGCAGGGACGCTAAGATGAAATGGGTCCATGAAGAATGTGAACAAATCGGAAAAGAAATGATAGTCGGAAGGACTAACCCGGCGTATAGGGAAGTCAAAAGAATCTTCAATGAAATGAAAAGCAAGAGAGGTAACATTTAGAGCGTAACTGGAATTCCATTGCTAAATGCAGAGGAGAGAGCAGAGAGGAGGAAAGAGTATATTGAAGGCTTCTGAAGAAGCAGGAGTGGATTTAGAAGAAGTAGGAGATCAATGATTAGAATCAGAATTTAAGGGAGTTTTGGAGCACTTAAGAGCAAATAAGGCAAAAGGGACAGACAACATCCCATCAAATTTTCTAATATCACTGGGGGAAATGGCAACAAAACGACTATTCAAGTTGGTGTGTAGAATGCATGAGTCTGGTCTACACAATTCCGAGGACTGTAAAAGCTTACAAGTGCGAGAATTATCGCACAATCAGCTAAACAGCTCATTCATGCACGTTGCTGACATGAATAATATACAGAGGAAGAATGCAGAAGATAATTGAGGAGGTGGTATGTAACGATCAGATTGGTTTAGTAAAGGTAAATGCACCATAGGCAATTCTGACGTTGCGGTTGATGATGAAAGCAAGACTAAAGAAAAAACAAGACACGTTCATAGGATTTGTCGACCTGCAAAAAGCGTTCGACAATGTAAAGTGGTTCAAGATGTTCGAAATTCTGAGAAAAATACGGGTAAGCTATAGGGAGAGGCGAATAATATACAATACGTACAAGAGCCAAGGGGGAATAATAAGATTGGACGATCAAGTCCTCAGACTAAAAGGGATGTCAGACAGGGCTGTAGTCTTTCCAACTTGGCGATCAATCTATAACCGAAGAAGCAGTGATGGAAATAAAGGAAAGCTTCAGAAGTGGAATTAAAATTGTAGATTAAAGATTCGCTGATGACATTGCTATCCTAAGTGGAAGTGAAGAAGAATTACATGATTTGCTGAACGGAATGGACGGTGTAATGAGTACAGAATATAGATTTAGAGTAAATCGAAGAAAGACGAATGTAATGAGAAGTAGCAGAAATGAGAATAGCGAGAAACTTAACATTACGATAGATGATCACGAAGTAGACAAAGTTAAGGAATCCTGTCATCTAGGCAGTAAAATAGCCAGTGAATGACGAAGCAAGTAGGACATCAAAATCAAACTTCCACTGGCAGAAAGGGCCTTCCTGGCCAAGAGGGGCCTACTAGTATCAAGCATAGGCCTTCATTTGAGGAACAAATTTCTGAGAATGTACGTTTCGAGTACAGAATTGTGTGGCAATGAAACATGGACTGCAGGAAAACCGGAACAGAAGAGAAACTAAGCATTTCAGATTCGTTGCTACAGACGAATGTTGAAAATTAGCTGGAGTGATAAAGTAATAAGTGAGGAGGTTCTCTACTGAAACTGAGAGAAGAGGAATATGTGGAAAACACTGATAACGAGAGATGACACGATGATAGGACATCTGTTAAAACATCAGGGACTGACTTCCATGGTACTAGAGGAAACTGTAGATGGCAAAATCTGCAGAGGAAGACAGAGATTGGAATGCATCGAGCAGCTATTCGAAAACGTAGTTTGTAGCTACTGTGAGATGAACAGGTTGGCACAGGAGACAAACGTTCAAACGTGTGTGAAATCTTATGGGACTTAACTGCTAAGGTCATCAGACCCTAAGCTTACACACCACTTAACCTAAATTATCCTAAGGACAAACACACACACACCGATTCCCGAGGGAGGACTCGAACCTCCGCCGGAACAAGCCGCACAGTGGCACGGGAGAGGAATTCCTGGCGATCTGCATCAAACTAGTGATAACACGATTCAACAAAAAAAAAAAAAAAAAAGAAAGAAAGAAAGAAAGGGGGGCTAGAAAACATAAAGCGAAATGCAAAGGCTCAATCTAGATATAGCGAGGGTTAATGAAATGAAATGGAAAGAATAGGATTATTTCTGGTCTGATGACTGTAGGGTAATAACGGCAGCGGCAGAGAATGGTGAAACTGGTATAGGTTGAATGGTTGTTCGATGTGGGGGAGTGGAGCAGGTAGTGAGGTCATCGGATTAGAGAAAGATGGGGAAGGAATTCGGCCGTGCCCTTTCAAAGGCACCCTCCCGGTTTGCCTCACGCGATTTACAGAAGTCATGGAAATCCTAAATCAGGATGGCCAGATGCGGGTTTGAAACGCCATCCTTGTGAATGCGAGTCCAGCGTGCTAATCACTGCGCCATATCGCTCGAAACATGCCGAATGGGATTGTCGCCTCAGCAATGGTTGGTTGTTTCCATAAAAACGGCTGACCAACAAGCTGCTACACACCACCCTTTGAACAGCCCAGGAGCAGCGCGATAGAGAATTCACGTTTTGGCTGCAGGCCTCTGCTGGAACGTCCGACCAAGTTAGCACGATTTCTCTGGAGCCAGCCTTCAGCTGGACGTAAAGTACACCATGTCCTCTTTCTCCTGATTTGCGTGAACGTCGTTTCGACTTTAAAAACTACAACCTTCCAGGAACACCTTAATTGGCTAATGGTGTGTCATTTCGACTTGGAATACGTGGAACTGTGAACTGTCTTATTTAACCGAGAAGTCCACTTGCAACCACTATCATTCACTGTGACCATGAGCCTCGTCCATCAGCTACCTAATAATCTCGTTACACTAAAATCACTATTAATCAATCCTAACGTGTCTGCTTGGAAAAAAACCTCTCTGAAACATATTTGTCATACTGTTCGATAATTGTGTTTACACTAGTCTCTCATTTGGTACCAGAAACAGGATTTGTCATTCTATAGCCTGACGCAGGGGAAATTTTTTTTTTTAATTCTGTCGAAGTTGCCACGAGAAGTATCGTTTATTCGTGGTCACTAGTTTCGGACACGACGTCCATTTTCAAAGAATCACCTCCAGCCTAAGTATCGAAACCTAATACAACTTTCATATTTGCAAATAACCACAACCGGCAATACTGAGCAATACGTACAAAATCATCTACAGCGTATTAACAGTGCTTCTTGCCAAATAGCACCAGTAACGTTTGCAAGATGCACTGTTAAAGTACTGTAGTTGATTTTGTTCACGTTACACATGACTGCCGATTGTGGCTAATAGCAAATGTACAGGTTGTATTACGTTTCGATACTAATGATAGATGCGATGGCGACTGTTGATAATCGACGTCCCGTCCAAAACTAGTCATCGCAAATAAAAGATATTTCTCACGGTTTCTTCGATAGAATTACAAATAACTGTTTTAAGAAATTATATTTGTGTCCATCGTATCAGTGCGAAGAACAGCTGCCATTCATCTTTCTTCTCTGTTGACGAGGATATGGTTCCATTTGGCACGTATGTAGTGCGAATAAGTACCCTCCAATGAAGCCTCTGAGGGAAGGATATAAAGGGTTTTACGCGATTCAGTTACAGTTTATGCCTGTACCACAGAATTGCAAGAATTCACTTATTATAACCAACGAGAGGAAGAGTGGTCATAAAAATATCAGACTATTTGCATCTAAAAGATACACAGGTGGCGTTCGACTGGTTCAGAACCACGACGCCGATGTCTTCCTGAAGAAAGGTATCCCCACTATGATCAAAGAATGTAGCAACTTGTCAAGATAAGGATTACAGTTTAAAATAGAAGGTGCAGTATCATCCAGGACAACCACGCTATCTACGCTTCATGATCAACGAGTGACGACAGTAGTCACTCGCAAGTGGAAGGTGCCACACAGAGCTACAGTTACAACTATGGTGCTCCTTAGCTATGACTACTATGACAAGATCATCGGCAGCAATGACTGATTTGATAAACTGAAATAAGGCACACACAAGTAGACATTCCAACAAATAGTGGCATTCTTTGCTTATTTCTTGATTAACTGCGCTATGCCGAAGAATTTTCTGTTGTGAAAGACACACAAGAGCTCTACGTCAAACCAGGATCAAAACATTTCGATTGAACTTAGCAATCGTAAGCATCAACTAAGGGGACATAGCGACTGCTGTAATTCATAATTAATGAGCAGAACACAGCCACAGGTTGCTTGTTATTTTATTTTTGCTGGTTTCGCTCGTTAGAGGCGAGCATCGTTAGACGCTCTATCTGAGACGTGGCGCGTTATCGGTATGTATCGAAAACGCGATTTAGCCTCTTTGGTTGTAGCTAAGCGACGGTGTGTCTAGCGTCCCGCGGCGGGGGGAAGAGGGGTCCACGTCATCGAGTTAACGCCGCCCCAGATCAGCTCAGTCTCATTTCAGTTCTCGTATACCGATAACCGCAGTATGGTCGTCCAGGCGCACTTACTGGATATGTTGAAGGATATCTGGCGTGCAGTGGGGATTCTTTTGTTTCAGTTAACGCCAGTTTTGTTAAGAGGCACATACCGGTAGTTCACTTGTATCTTTTTTTCATAATTAATAATATGTCGAGTTGTTCCTATGTGTATTCAGAGTACAGACAAGCTCAGTTTTCTTAGTTGAAGTTATTATTTATTTACTTTTTGCTAACGGTCTTTGTCCTGTTTCTTGGGTGCGAACCTACTTTTTAACTTAGGGCTTTTATTTACGCTAGCATTGGCAGGCAGGATTTAATAGGAGGGTGGTTTGAAAAGTTCTCGGAATCACCACGAGAGGTCAGCGCCTGCGCAACGAGTTTCTCATGTGATATTCATTGGACTGTTGCCTGTAAACACGTGTCACTTCAGTGCTCTTGGAAGAGAGCCGTGGCAGTGACGTGCCTCTATTGTCGTTCCCACGTAGTGATTTGCGAAGATGGAAAAAATTCAGGATTCGAGCAGTGATTAAGTACTTCGTAAAGAAAGGTATGACCGCAAATGACATTCATGCTGATTTGCAGAATACACTCTGGGACTCTGCTGCTTCACCTTGAACTGTTTCCATGTGCACAAATGAATTTAAATTAGGACGGGTGAGCTTAGATGATGATCCGCGCAGTGAACGGCAAAGATGTGTCACAACTCCAGAAATCATTGCAAAAGTGAACAAAATGGTTATGTAGGACCGGCAATGGGAAGTGCGTGAAACTGCTCACTCTTTCCAGATGTCATCTGAAAGGTTATATCACATTTTAACTGAAGAATTATAAATGAAAAAATTATCTGCAACATGGGTGCCACGACTCTTGACGCTGGATCAAAAACGCCTGAGCCGTCGGCATGGCAAAATTACACGAACCGAGGTGTGGATTGTTGCCACACCCGCCTTATTTACCTGATGGTGGTGGTGATGATGATGTTTGGTTTGTGTGGTGCTCAACTGCGCGCTCAACAGCGCCCGTACGAAGTTCCAATTATTACATAGTCCAATTTTTAACACAGTCCAATCTAGCCACAGTCACTAATGATGAGGAAATGATGATGACAACACAAACACCCAATCGCCGAGCAGAGAAAATCCACAACCCGGGACCTCATGATCCAGAGGCAGCAACGGTAGCCACTAGACCACGAGCTACGGAAGTTTACCTGATATGGTTCCGTCAGACTTCCATCTCTTCCCAAAACTGAAAATTTTTCTTGATGGACTAAGATTCACTTCAAACGAAGAATTGATAGACTTAGTTGACAACTATTTTGCAGACTTGGAGGGGATCAAGGGACTGAAACATCGTTGGTCAAAGTGCATTAATCTACAAGGAGACTATATTGGAAAATGAAGAAGTATCAGTGATGTAAGCACATTTTTTTCAGTTGCGTTCGGAGAAACTTTCAAACCACCCTTGTATATTATTACTCGTTTTTGAACAGTAGGGTGTCAGTTTTTAAAAATTTATTTGTATATTTTTTATTGTTGCCCAACTGTTTCACAGTCATCTTTAATGGTGGTTCATTCTCTGTTCTGAGCTGATAACTAGACGTCCATTTGTGATAGTTAGTGCATATGTAACCTACTAAAAGTAATGTTGAAACACAACTACTGACTCTTCCAAGTCAAATAGTCCAATTTCTAATATTAATACTCGCGTTACACAGAATTACGAAAGGTGTGTTACTCAAACATATAAATATTTTCATCATATTTTATGCCGAACGACATAGCATTCCTGGGAAGTGTGGCGGTTTCTTAGAGTTACTTCTAGAGGAGACCGAGTTGATGCTATAACACATACAAAATATAACCTTATTATAACTTGAACAAGATGAAAGACTTCATTTTGAGACAATCTAAAGCCACAGGACTCTTTGGTATGTTCCTTACTGTCACTGGTCACTAACATATCATTTCAAACATTAGTCTCTTCTTGCAAAGTAGAAGTGACTATCAAGTTTGCTGCAGCTCTGTCTAATGCAGCTGTCGCGTAATTAACATGCCGTAGCGGTGGCCTCTCATTCGCCGTTGCGTCTAGCAGTGACAACACTTGCAGTTATGATGCGAGATACCAACCTCGGGAACACGTTCTTCAGACGACATGACCTTTTTTTATAATTAACGTGTCTTTTATGGATTAAATGTTATTATTGGAACCCAGCGTCTTACCTGTCGTCTTACCACTCCAACCTCCTCCCTATACAGTGTGGTGGTCCATTGATCGTTACCGGCCCAAATATCTCACGAAATAAGCGTCAAACGAAAAAACTACAAAGAACAAAACTCGTCTAGCTTGAAGGGGGAAAACAATGGCGCTATGGCTGGCCGGCTAGATGGCGCTGTCATAGGACAAACGGATATGAACTGCGTTTTCTTAAATAGGAACCCCCATTTGTTATTACATATTGGTGTAGTACGTAAAGAAATATGAATGTTTTAGTTGGACCACATTTCGGTTTGTGATAGATGGCACTGTAATAATCAAACCGTGTAAGTACGTGGTATCACGTAACATTACGCCAATGCGGACGATATTTGCTTCGTGATACATAACCCGTGTTAAAATGGACCGTTTACCAATTGCGGTAAACGTCGATATCGTGTTCATGTATGGATATTCTGATCAAAATGCCCAACGGGTGTGTGCTATGTATGCTGCTCGGTATCCTGGACGACATCATTCCAGTGTCCGGACCGATCGCCGGATAGTTACGTTATTTAAGGAAACAGGAAGTGTTCAGCCACATGTGAAACGTCAACCACGGCCTGCAACAAATGATGATGCCCAAGTAGATATTTTAGCTCCTGTCGCGGCTAATCCGCACATCAGTAGCAGAGAAATTGCGCGAGAATCGGGAATCATTCCAGTGTCCGGACCGATCGCCGGATAGTTACGTTATTTAAGGAAACAGGAAGTGTTCAGCCACATGTGAAACGTCAACCACGGCCTGCAACAAATGATGATGCCCAAGTAGATATTTTAGCTCCTGTCGCGGCTAATCCGCACATCAGTAGCAGAGAAATTGCGCGAGAATCGGGAATCTTAAAAACGTCGGTGTTGAGAATGCTACATAAACATCGAATGCAACCCTACCATATTTCTGTACATCAGGAATTGCATGGCGACGACTTTGAACGTCGTGTACAGTTCTGTCACTGGGCACAAGAGAAATTACGGGACGATGACAGATTTTTTGCACGCGTTCTATTTAGCGACGAAGCGTCATTCACCAACAGCGGTAACGTAAACCGGCGTAATATGCACTATTGGGCAACGGAAAATCTACAATGGCTGCGACAAGTGGAACATCAGCGACCTTGGCGGGTTAATGTATGGTGCATCATTATGAGAGGAAGGATAATTGGACCTCATTTTATCGATGGCAATCTAAATGGTGCAATGTATGCTGATTTCCTACGTAATGTTCTACCGATGTTACTACAAGATGTTTCACTGCATGACAGAATGGCGATGTATTTCCAACATGATGGATGTCCGGGACATAGCTCGCGTGCGGTTGAAGCGGTATTGAATAGCATATTTCCTGACAGGTTCACGGATCTGACGTCCCCGGATTTCTTCTGTGGGGAAAGTTGAAGGATATTTGCTATCGTGATCCACCGACAACGCCTGACAACATGCGTCAGCGCATTGTCAATGCACGTGCGAACGTTACGGAAGGCGAACTACTCGCTGTTGAGAGGAATGTCGTTACACGTATTGCCAAATACATTAAGGTTGACGGACATCATTTTGAGCATTTATTCCATTGATGTGGTATTTACAGGTAATCACGCTGCAGCAGCATGCTTCTCAGAAATGATAAGTTCACAAAGGTACATGTGTCACATTGGACCAACCGGAATAAAATGTTCAAACGTACCTACGTTCTGTATTTTAATTTTAAAAACCTACCTGTTACCAAATGTTCGTCTAAAATTGTGAGCCATATGTTTGTGATTATTACAGCACCATTATCACAAAGCGAAAAAAGTGGTCCAACTAGAACATTCACATTTCTTTACGCACTACACGAATATGCAGTGAAAATGGGGGTTCCTATTTACAAAATTGCAGTTGATATCCGTTGATCCATGGCAGCGCCATCAAGCGGGCCAACCATAGCGCCATCTGGTTTGCCCCTTCAAGCTAGACAACTTTCGTTCTTTGTAGTTTTTCCACTTGACGCTTATTTCGTGAGATGTTTGGCCCTGTCACGATCAATGGACCACCCTGTATACAGCATTTCACTATTTGATCAAAAATATTTAGACACCTATTAATGGACATTAATATGGGTTACGCCTATCCTTTGCCTTTATGTCGGCTTGTATTCTGCTCGAGACATTTTGTCTGAGGAGGAACGTCATCCCATTTCTCGTCCAGTCGAAACCAGAGAAGTCGACACTCTGACTTAACCCAAGCATTTCTATTCATTTCATATCGGGAATCTGAGCAAATCAGTGTGACTCAGGGATGTTATTATCCACAAATCATTGCCTTAAGCCGCGCGGGATTAGCCGAGTGGTCTGGGGCGCTGCAGGCTGTGAGGCTGGTCCCGGCGGAGGTTCGAGTCCTCCATCGGGCATGCGTGTGTGTGTTCGTCCTTAAGATAATTTAGGTTAAGCAGTGTGTAAGCTTAGGGACTGATGACCTTAGCAATTAAGTCCCATAAGATTTCACACATTTCACACACATTTTCATTGCCTTAAAGGCGCTGCTTTATGACAGGGTGCATTGCCATGCTAATACACTGTTCTACGGTACATTCTACACACTGCTGTAAAAAGTGCTCGTATCCTTCCACATTTAGAGTTTTCTTACAAGCAATGAGATGATCATCACAAAATGCACACTAGTACCGTAACACGACCTTCTCTGCACTTTGCTTTTGACACTGCACATGACACTATCCGAGGTTTAGGTGTAGCGTCTAAAATTATTAATAAAAATATTCTCGGTCAGCGGTTTGAACACCCTCACAAGTTTCGAATAAAAATCATCAGCAACGGCGGTCGAAGACTCCTGGCATTAGACGTCACCCTCATTCAACCAACGACCTTGTGAAAGAGGGCTGAGGAGCGGACGGAGGGTCAGGGCTCTCTTTTGTCCATGGACTGGGAACCTGGCCATGAAAGACGGAAGAACCAGCAATGATCAAAGGCATGAGGCTGCAGAAGGCAATGGAAACCACTGCATTAGAGATGCATAACGTATATCCACAGGACATGTGGACTGTAATTGAAAAAAGTGCCATATTATCTCTCCATTGGCAAAAGATTCCGGACTAGTCCCCCGTTCGGAACTCACTGACAATGCGGAGGTCACCACGAGAAAAATATCAAATAACCAACGAAAATATAAAGTTCTATGAGTTGAGGAGTGGGGTGTGAGAAGTTTGAACGTGATAGGGAAGCTAGACAATTTGAAAGGTAAGTGCACAGTCACGGTGTAGATTCAGTGACGAAGTGAAATGGAACGAAGAGAAGGATTTATGGTCAGATTAGGGTAATATCAATAGTGATCGAAAATGGTACAGCCGGCTGGTGTGGCCGAGTTGTTCTAGGCGCTTCAGTCTGGAATCACGTGACCACTACGGTCGCTGGTACTAATCCTGTCTCGGGCATGGATGTGTGCAATGTCCTTAGGTTAGTTACATTTAAGTAGTTGTAAGGGACTTACGACCGCAGATGTTAACTCTTATAGTGCTCAGAGCCATTTGAACTATTTGAAATTGGTACAACGGAAGTAGGATTCTTTATGAACAGCAAGGTAAGGCAGAGAATGAGTTCAGAATAGAGTTACTCTTATCAGAATCGTCAGCAAACCAACACCGACAGCGATAGTTGAGATATGTATGCCGACGTCGCAAGCTGAATATGAAGAGAAAAAGAACGTATACGAACATATTGAACAAGTAATTCAGTACGTAATGGGAGATGAAAATCTAATAGTCAAGCGGAATGCGATTGTTGGGGAAGGAGTAGAAGGAAAGGTTACGGGAGGATATGGGATGGTACTAGGAATGAGAGAGGACTGAGTTCTGCAATGAATTTCAGCTAGTAACAGCGAATACTCGGTTCACGAATCATTAGAGTAGGAGGTATATATGGAAAAGGCCGGGAGATATGAGAAGATTTTAGTTGGAGAGCATCATGGTCAGGTGGAGGTTCCGAAATCAGACACTGGACTGAAAGCGAAAACCTGGAGCGGATATACACTCAGTTCACAATTTAGTATTGATGAAAAGTAGGTTGAAATTTAAGTTATTAGTCACGTAGTATAAATGCGCAAAGATGTGGGGTACAGAAGTGCTAAGGAATGACGAGATACCCTTGTAGATCTCTAAGACTATAGATATCGCGATAAGGAGTAGCTCAATATGCAGTTCAGTCGAAGAGGAGTGGATATCTCTATAAAGGGCAATCACGAAAGCTGGAAAGACAAATATACTTTAAGAGAAGATAACTGCCAAGACACCGTGGGTAACGGAAGAAATACTTCCGTTAAATCGAGGAAGGAAGAAAGTACAAATATGTTCCGATAAATCCAGGAATGCAGAATTTCAAATCGCACAGGAATTAAATAAACACGAAGCGCAGGGAAGATAAGGCGAAATGGCTGCAAGAAATACCTGAAGATATCGAAATAGAAATGTCCGTCAGAAGGACGGTCTCAGTATATAGAGCAATGAAAACAACCTTCGGTGAAATTAAAAGCAATGGGAATTCCACTGTTAAATTCAGAAGAGAGAGCGGATAGCTGGAAAGAGTACACTGAAAGTCTCTAAGAGAGACGAACTGTCTGGTGTTGTGAAGAAGAAGAAACAGGAGTCGATGTAGAAGAGACGTGGGATCCAGTATTAGAAGCGGATTTTAAAAGGGCTTTGGAAGATTTAATATCAAATAAGGCTGAAGCGATAGATAATATTTCATCATAATCTCTAAAATAACTGAGGGAAATGGAAACAAAACGACTCTTCCCGTTAGTGTGTAGAATGTATGAGTTCGGCGAAATACCATCTGGCTTTCGGAATTAAAATCATCTACACAGTTCCGATTTCAAGAGCGGAATTATCTCACAATCAAGTTAATAGCTTATACATCCAAGTTGCTGATCAGAATAATATACAGTAGAATGGGAAAAAAATTGAAGATGTGTTGTATCACATCATTCAGCTTTAGGAAACGTAAAGGCACCAGAGAAACAGTTCTGACGCTGCGGTTGATAATAGAAGCAAGACAGGAAAAATCAAGACGCGTTCATGGGATTTGTTGATGTGCAAAAAGCAACAGATAATGTGAAATGGCCCAAGATGTTCGAAACTCCGAGAGAAATAGGTGTTATCTATACCGGAAAACAGGTAATATACAACATGTACAAGAGCCAAGAGTTATCAATAGGAGTGAAAGACCTAGAACAAAGTTCTCGGATTAAAAAGGGTGTAAGACAGACATGTAGTCTTTCGCTCTTGCTGTTAAATCTATACGTGAAAGAGGCAATGACGAAAATAAAGGCAAAGATCACGAGTGGAATTAAAATTCAAGGTGAAATGATTCAATGATAAGATTTAACTATCATAATTCTGACCTCAGTGAACGTGAAGAATAATTAATGGCTGTGTTGACTGTAGTGAACAGTCTAATGAGTACAGAATATGGATTGAGTGTAAATCGAAAAAAGATGAAAGTAATGAGAAGTAGCAGGAACAAGAACTGCTAGGAGCTTAACATCAGGATTGCTGATACCTAAGTAGGTGAAGTGAAGGAATTCTGCTATCGAGGCGGCTAAATAACCATTGACGGGCAGACTAGCACTGGCAAAAAGTAAATTACTTGCGAAGGTTAGTCTACTAATATCAAACATAGACCTTAGTTTGAGGCAGATATTTCTGAGAAGCTACGTTTGCAGCACAACATTGTATGGACTTTGGAACAGAAGAGAGAAAAATTCGAGCTCTAGTGCTACAGAAGGATGTTGACAACTAGGTGGACTGATAAGGTTAGGAATGAGGATGTTCTCCGCAGAATCGGTGAGGAGAGGAATATGCGGGAAATACTGATAAGAAGAAGGGACAGAAAGACGGTACATGTGTTAAGACGTCAGGGAATTACTTCCATTGCACCAGAGGGGCTCTAGAGGATAAAAGCTGCTGACGAAGATAGTTATTGGAATACATCCAGGAACTAAGTGAGGCCGTAGTTTGCAACTGCTACTCTGACATGAAAAGGTTGACAAAGGAGAGGTATTCGTGTCGCGCCGCATCAAACCAGACAGAAGACTGATGAATAAAAAACAAAAGTGACGGCATCTGCCAGTCGCACACTTTTCATGGGATTGCCACGAGGTACAGCGTGACTCATCACTCTTTCCAATCATTCCCTGCACAATGGCGTCGCTCCTTACGCTACCCCAAGCAACAAATAACGTTGAAATGGCTCTGAGCACTATGGGACTTAACATCTGTGGTCATCAGTCCCCTAGAACTTAGAACTACTTAAACCTAAGTAACCTAAGGACATCACACACATCCATGCCCGAAGCAGGATTCGAACCTGCGACCGTAGCAGTCGCGCGGTTCCGGACTGAGCGCCTAGAACCGCTAGACCACCGCGGCCGGCCAACGTTGACTACTGAGGTATATACAGGAGATGAGGAGCTGCTCGACCTGTGAACCAAAGTCCTCTAACTTCTATACGCGCAGTCATTGTGCTAGGTGAGCCACCGATAGCACTTTGGAAGTCACGAGTGATTTCTACTGCTGATTTTTTTTCTTTTTTACGATTACTTTCCGCATTGCTCGACGGTCCTTGTTCGCCAGTACATGGGAACTGCTGTGGATGTTTCTTCGCGTTTCCACTTCGCAGTCACATGACCAACAGTCGAACTGGGCAGTTTTAGAAACGGTGCTCCTTCCGTGATTGATTGATTACTCAAGTGAATTCCCGTGGTCTCTCATGACAGATACATTCTGTTGTTACGGCTTCTCTGTTGACGACAAATCACTACCCGCCTCCTTTAACAATGGTGACATCTAGTGGTCAATTCTGTATCACACAGCGCTGTCCGGACACTTTGGATCAGATAGTGTATTGCTTACACAGTGCACGTTTGTGTGTGTGTGTGTGTGTGTGTGTGTGTGTGTGTGTGTGTGTGTGTGTGTAATTGTGCAAGCTCAACGACGAGGTTATCAAGGCCCATGGAAGGTTAGTAGAAACAAATTCGGTTAAACGGTAGAAAATGCAATAAAGGAAATAAAATCGCATTCACTTTTCCCCAGTCTCACCAATGATCATCATCTAGCTCATTAAAATGGACGGATTTTCTTAAACTATCGACTGAAACGCAAATAACAAAGAGGGAAACTAAAATAGATTCACAGGAATATGTATCTGGCTAATCGCTTGGAAAGCACTGATGAGCCAACTACCATGAGAACACATTAGAACTACCTCTATAAGATCGGTAAGACATTGTAAAAAACTTTAAAGACATACTAAATTCGTGTTCTTTATCGTTTAAAATAGAGGGCCAATCGGTTGACGATTAAGATGATTCTCTCTTATCTGAATACAAAATACGGGCTTAGGTTTCGCAATAACAAAATTTAGTCTTAGACGCTATATCAGCCGTTAGTCTATTGCAATTTATTACACTTTAACTTCACACTTTGAGGTGAAAATCTTCTTACATATTTATATCTCCTGCCAAAAGTCATGATTTAAGAACAGCTTTCTTCTGACCACTTACACACGCATTTAAGCGCTTCCAAAGTCTGACTGTCAGCTGCTTCTACTGATGATCATCTAATATAAAGCGAATCCTGTGCGATAATGTATGGCAGTTGTACCAAGCTGCCAACTTCTGTCTCACACGCAAAGTTAAAAACAAATGTGTACAGAAAAATTCGCTAATCCCACTCAAGAGATACCAACGACGAGTTCGTGCTTTAGGCGATAACACACAATCCGATCTGTGTAGTAACGCAGCAGTGGATACGCGGATTCTGATGGATCATCCGCCTCGAGCATTAGGGCTGCGGAGCAGCGAGCATGCAGCTGTCTGGTGCTGTACGGGAGTGGGAGCAGGCTGCTAATTCCACAGCTCTCCGCCTGCCCGGATTGGACACTCCTAATGGCCCATTAGAACGGCCGTCCGTCTAGGGACGCTGTGCTCTCCCACCCTTTGGTCGATCTGTCTTGTTTCTGTACAGACAAGCAAAACTATCAATTACAGTGTTTAACTCTCCGTTTGAAACAATAAAGAAGCAGTGTATATTTAATAAAACTGATATTACTTTTATATGTCTTCTGGGGACGACCGAGGCTGCTACAGTACACTGATGGAATAAAATCGCAACACCAAGAAATAATTAATGTATAATAACTTGATTTCGGAAATATATTTGGCTTGTTAGCATATTTAACTATTTAACATCGCATGATCAGAGGTCAATGCAAGCGCGAGATAAGCCACTGCAAATGTAAATTGCTGGTACATTAATAACCTGTGTGAAGTCCAGAATGTTTAATTAAAACCTGCAAACGTACATGCATTGTGTTATAAGGTGCTGCATGTTAGCTTGTCAGATGGAGTTCCATGCCTGTTGGACATGATCGGTCGATGTGGGGACGGTTAATGCTGGTTGTGCATTACACTGGAGTTATCGTCCGAAGATGTCTCATATGTGCTCGACTGGAGACAGACCTAGTAATCGATCAGGTCAAGGCAACACGTGAACACTCTGTAGAGAATGTTGCGTTACAACATCGGAATGTGGGCGGGCGTTATCCTGTTGGAAAACACGCCGGGTAGTACAACAGGTCGAGTCACCAAGATAATGTACAAATTTGCAGTCAGGGTGCTTGGGATAACCACGAAGCAGCTCCTGCTGTCATACGAAATCGCACACCAGATAATAGCTCCAGGTGGGGAGCTAGTTTGTCTACCACGCAGACACGAATGGCTCTGAGCACTATGGGACTCAACTGCTGAGGTCATTAGTCCCCTAGAACTTAGAACTAGTTAAACCTAACTAACCTAAGGACATCACAAACATCCATGCCCGAGGCAGGATTCGAACCTGCGACCGTAGCGGTCTTGCGGTTCCAGACTGCAGCGCCTTTAACCGCACGGCCACTTCGGCCCACGCAGACACGTTGGTTACAGGCCCTCCACTGGCCTCCTCCTAAGAGACGTATGTCCGTCACTGGCATCGAGACAGAACCAACTTTCACCAAAAAAATATAAATGATCTGCAGACTTACCCCCAATGAGCTCTCGTTTGACACAACTTAATTCGCAAATGGCGGTGTTCCGTGGATAGTGGAACGCACGCTACAGGGCTTCTAGCTTGTAGCTGCTCAAACTGCTGCTGCAGATGCATTTTATGCGCCAGAATCATACGCCAAACACGATGGTCTTCCCTCTCGCTAGTTCAACGTGGCCGTTCGGAGCCCGGTCTTCTTGCGACTGTACATTCCCGTGACCACCACTGCGAACAATCATGTAAGCGGTTATACATTCCTGCCATATCGTTGTGTAATACAGGGTGGTCAGAAAATGAGTGAAATGCTTGTAGGGATGTTACAGGGCAGGTTGTACTGAGACATAAATGTTAAGAAAAAAATTCAATACGTTGCTACGTTTCCGAGTTATTTAGCATAGAATTTAGCCAATCGGGGCGTCGCGCGCTCACATTCAAGCGGCCTACCAGGGGCGGTGTTGCCCAACAAGTGCTGCGTCTCGTTAGCTGAAACTTGAATTAACGCGCGCGACGATCTGATTGGTTAACTTCAATGCTAAATAACTCGGAAACGGAGCAAAGTACCGAATTTTTTTCGTAACACTCTTATCTCAGTACAACCTGCCCTGCTACATCCCTACAAGCGTTTCAGACATTTTCTGACCACACTGTATACAAGGAATACCTAGATTCTCGTAGCCTATCAAACGACCGCGTTTCAAATGACTCAGGTGTCCTTATGGAAATCAGGTTTGCTTGAGACAGACGCTGTAACGGTCGTGAGAATTAGTTACCTATGAAACTGGAGGTGGTAAGTTAATATTAGTCAAGCATGCCTTTAAGGCGACAAAGACGCTATTAACACCACTCTTATGCGACTGGCACAAAATTTGATTACATACCATCTTTCAGATGTAAACATCCCAATCAACTTTTGTTTATGTCGGACAACTCTTTATTGTGCTGCAGTTTCTTTCCGTCAGGATAGCTGGATTTTTTTTTCCAGTGTGATCATAATTATCTTTACAGAATTCAACCATTTCAAGCGTTTTTCCTGGCGAATTTTCAGATGATAAGTGTCAAACATTTTGACAATCCACCTCTTGAAAGACTATAGTTATCATGCAGCTGTCACAGAATGACAATTCCGGAAAGGATAATGGTCGCATTAGAAAGGAAGGACAAGACTGAAGTCTCATTTCACTTCCTGGAACTCTGCTCCTCCAGTAAGGCACTTGCACTGGCTGTTAAAATTAGAAGCTTCACTATGAAGCAAGTGCACTTCCTTCTTGTTTATAACCACAAATTCTATTATTGTTATGATCTTGACAGTTCGTTGCAACAAGAACACAAATTATTAAATTTATTGGTTTATCTATTCTGCCACTACATGGGTATGGAAAACTTAAGCACGAAAGTGATTTTCGAACGATGTTTCAACGCCAACTATCACATCGATCATACAAAGGAAGACTTGCTACAGTATAGTATTGAAGGCACCTGTACGAAATACGCAACGAGACGAACAGAAATGACAGTTTTATTTAAAGAAAACAATTACACTGAAGTGATAGCGATTTATGCGGTTTATGATGGTTCACGGGACATTGGAAGAAGTGAGATATGGTTCATAATAACGTATGTGATCGCCAAGGACAGTAATACATGCTCTACTACTAGCTTTCATGTTGGTCACAAGTCTGGTAAGAAGTTACTGTGGTAGACTGTTGCATTTCTCTAATAATTGTGTTGGCCACGGCTGGATGGTAGTTGCTCCATGTGAAACGTTGCTTTCGTCCTTAAGTTTTGCACACTACTCAACATAGTTTCAATCTTGAGGTCATCATCTGGCCGATGATGACCCCAAGGCTACTGAATGATAAAAACTATTGTTTCAGCTGCTTGTTTTTTTTACTACCAAACGTCTTACTTAAACTGTAGAACACCATTTTAAGAAAACTTTATAGTTCTTACATCAGCCTACCTGTAACTGTAACATTCACGTGACCACTGTAACCAACAACAAAAATGCTTCTATTGCATACTTGAACGATACCGTTTTGGGTATTAGGCCACTTCATTTTATAGCATCGAAACAATAGTGCAACAAAGTCAGTGCAATTATCATTGCTGAGTTCCATTTCAGGACGCAGAAATATTTCAACGCCCTAAGAGGACTGCTGAAAATACGGTCGAAAAGACAGTTTCGTGGCATAAAGGTTTTGTTTGGTGTTACGAATGCGCGCCCCGACACCCGACAATCAATTTGGCACGAGCTGTGAAAACATAGGCACTTATATCCATCTCATGCTTTTTTTATACTTTTTGTCACTACACTATTTTTGTTTTCAATTCCTTGTGCAATAGAAGCAACTGTCCTTTCATACCACCAAATTTGTCACTAACTGGTCAGTTAATATGTTACAGCCGTTTTGCAATAACACTTCTTAATTTGTTCCTTACAAAAACCAGTAATTTCGCAATTCCACTGAGCGCGTCATTTTTAGCTTTGTTCTGGATCGCTATGCTTCCTATGACTTCAGATTTGTCATTGCGTACGTCTCTTCAACGGGTTGGTAAACCCTACCGTCTTCCTTCACCAACTGTGTACTTAATTGCTGTGCTTTGGTGAGAAAGTACCCTTTCACGACTGTGATGGACGCCACGACGCTGTTCGCATTACAAGTGCACGGCTGTTGTTCGACCTTGAACTGTCAACTTACGTTGTGGTAGGTTTCATCAATGGTGTACTTATCTGTGGCGTCTAACTCTCAAACAGAAGGCCGTTCTTTTTTTCAAAAAATAACACCCGGGTCTAAACATTTCTGCATAGCTATTTCCATGAGGCTGCGCTGGGTCCGCCGGTTTTACCTTTCGATGGAGAGTAGTAGGAGTATATTGATGTTTAACGTCCCGCCGACAACGAGGTCATTGGAGACGGAGCACAAGCTCGGATTAGGGAAGGATGGGGAAGGAAGTCGGCCGTGCCCTTTCAAAGGAACCATCCCGGCATTTGCCTGGAGTGATCTAGGGAAATCACGGAAAACCTAAATCAGGATGGCCGGACGCGGGAT
Source organism: Schistocerca nitens (assembly GCF_023898315.1). Classification (NCBI taxonomy): domain Eukaryota; kingdom Metazoa; phylum Arthropoda; class Insecta; order Orthoptera; family Acrididae; genus Schistocerca; species Schistocerca nitens. Next base: position 438,483,478 of record NC_064617.1, on the reverse strand, counting down.
TGAACCGTCGTCCTCCCGAATGCGAGTCCAGTGTGCTAGCCACTGCGCCACCTCGCTCGGTTTCGATGGAAAACTCGTCTGTAGTGATAAAATGCCGTCTGCTGCCACTGAATCGGTCGAGGCTGAAGAAACCCATTACAACTTATGGACGTTGTTCAACGGCTCACCATAATACGCTACAAAAAAGAAGTTCCTAATTAATGAGAGCTGAAGCACTTCTGTTTTGCTGTGGTTAGCATTATGAAAACGTTTGAATAAGGATACAGCAGTTAACAGAACAGCTTGCAATATTTCGGCACTCTGTTTAACAGATTTCACTCAATTGTGAATATGTACTGCAGCCATTGTATGTATAGTGTTGTCGATTTTTCTTGACAGTGAACAGCACGGTCCGGTTTCAGCTGTGTGGCTCTCACAGGGGACGATGTTGGAAGCACAGTTGGCAAACGTTCGACGGCCGCTCCTCTACGGTCCAATTCTTAGATTAAAAGCCATTGTTGGAAACGTAGTAAAGGCCTGAAGTTCTCCGGAGGTTGTAGAGTTACAAAATTAGCTTTCTTCAGTGCTATCCAGTAATTAGAACCCACTTTGGCGCAAAATGTGTTCCTCATGGAACTTTTGTCGTCCCAACTTACCGCATTTGGCTGCGGGTGCCAGTAATCGTCCACAGACAAAGGCAATAAAAGACTTTTAGATAACTGCTGTTTGAAACAAGAGCCACTTTGCCTTAACCATTTTCCACAGAACAGAACACAACCCCACTAGCCGGATTTAGAGAAGACTTGAAATACCTGTTGAGCGAAATAGACAACATAACACAGAATATTATTTGAGGATAATCAAAACATAGAAGAAAGTGCTGAAGAATAGTAAGAAAAATATCGAGTTACATCGAAATTAGGAACGTCTCACGATGGATGGAGCAAGAGAAACATCACAAGCTGATTTTGCGCGGAGAAGAAAGGTTTCTTGCATAAAGGTGTTGGAATGGTGTAAGCTATTAGTAACAAATTGTAGATTCATTCTTTGAAAGCGTAAATCCAGAGCACAGTGTCATATATATATGAAACGTAGACCATAGGACAGCTAATGAAGAAGACGCTGGGTGCAATTCAAATTTTGCGCTTATGAAGAATACAAAAAGTGTAGTGAAGAAAGAGAAAATACAGTTTATGTGCGGAAAGAAGTCTATGGAATATGTCTACCAGACAAAGGAACGGATTAGTGGGGCATCTGCATAGTAGGTGCAGAAAAGAGCGGATGATACACAACAGCTTACAGGAAATGTTGGGTGTGGTACTTATGTTTGGGCTGAAAAGGTTGGCTAAATATCGGAACTCATGTAAGCTTAAAAACAGTCCGAAACTGATTACTTAAAAAGAAGTATCGTGAGTGTAAAACAAGAATATTACGGGAAAAAACTTCTCCATCATATCAGTTATATCTAGGTGTCTATCAGATAAAAACAAAATAATTTGTAATTTCTTATTTTCAGATTGTTTCACTCCTTCGTACACTATGTCATATACTACCATGGGTGTGACGGACGTAAATTGCAATAATTTCAAAATTTTACGCTTAAGGTAGTGTTAAAAGAATCCAAATAAGAAAGACTAATCCAGCATACTGAACGCTCCACAAATACTTTACTGTAGACACATTGGAAAACCAACCAACACTTACTTTATGTTATATACGGCAAATAGTGGCTACAGCGGTGAAGTTTCGTTGTTTTCCTGTTTACATTTGTTGCTGAACGTCATGGAGGCCTCATATGATGAAATAGCGAAATGTAAAACGGTAAAAAATAGCTACATCAATTTCAGGTAACTTCACAGCTGGAGAGGTATGTTGAAAACTGGAAGCCCACATTTCTTAATTTCTCAATGTGTTAATTTTAATAAACGGTTCCCACGACAGCGTTTCTACTGGAAACGCTGTACACTTTAAACATCATTAATCAGATGTCCCACAACCTCGTTTCGCGAACCATTAATCAGTTTCTGATACACGTGTTTACTGGAGCGGTGAGCGCTGTCGTCTATTTGTTCTAGAGCTGACTGTTATGATGCTTCGCAGCAAATGACGCGTTTCAAGCGAGGTCCTCGTCGGCACTGCCCTGAAATATCCAAATATCAGAACCAACGGAGACATCGTGCTGAGGAATTATTACAATGAAATAAACAGCTTTTGCAGATTCTTCTGTTTTTCTTGAATATGAGAAGAACTGTTTTTTTTTTCCAGAGGTGGGGGGTCTCGGTGTTTGGAGGGTGAGGGAACTGGACAGACAGTTTCAAAGATTTTTTTTTAGTTACCACGCGCTTACATTTCAGATGTGCCCTGAAGAAAAGCCCGTGCACCAAAACAATCATATCCATACATGTTATGAAACCAATTGATCGATGTCAATCAAACTTTGTACACATATAACTTACGAAGGCTTTTCTTTTATTAAGGTTTCCACTGTGATTTTCATTTCGCGACAGATCTGACGTTAATAAACGAATAACACTGTTATCGTCTCAAAAGAACGACTGTGTAAATAAGAATCATCCCTATCAAAGGGGTGGAGGTGGTGGTGGTGAAAAAGTACCCTAGCACATGAGGCGCAAATAGCCACACTACATTCATCCAGTATTTGAGAATGACTTAGTGACTAGCAACAAACTTCACAAATAGTTTCAAACCCTTACCACACTTTTTCTCGCTCACATCCCCACAAAACCATGAAAGGAGAAAGTTTATCTCTTACTAAACTGCTCCGTCAAGAATGACGTTTTATTACTTTTTAGTACTAACCCTACTCGCAATACTTTACCGGCCACCTCAATGTACCTGGAAAAATATATAACTGTACGACACATAGTACAGGGGATATAACGTCGTAAACAAGGAGATGCATGAAAAACTGTCGCATCATGAATGACGTTTAAACACATTGCTACTAACTCTATTCGAAACATATTTCGAATATAGTATGCAAATATGCCGCTGAATGTATCTGCAAAATATATCATTCTACGACACACAGTTCGGGACATATGACGTCATAAACATTGAGATGCTTTAAAACGAAACTTTCGGGTGAAATTTGCTAGAGAAACAGGTGAAATATGAATACAAAGATGAGTGAAATACGTTAAATATATGAGATATATGCATGAGAACTGCGTACTCCGACAAAGTCGCGCGTAAAATGATTCTCCTTAATCCCCAGCTCAGTTTCAACCAAACTTGGTACATGAATTACTTACTATTTGGAAAGAAATACTGTGGATGCAAGAAGGAGTAACATTCTTTTGGTGTGGAGGTGATAATTTGGAGGGAGAGGAGGAGACGCGCACAGGGAGAGGTTGGAAAAGATAGACAGAGGGGGTGGAGAAAGTAGACAGAGAGAGGCAGTAGAAGAAGGTGGACGGAAGGAGGGGAGGAGAAGATGGATAGTGTGAGGGGAAGGAGGAAACACGGACTAATAGCAGATTTGAATAAATACATACTCAAGAAAAAAGGTGTTGCGATTTCAGTATCGAAATTGCAGAGTTCCGAAAAAAGATGAAAGGGTTTCATGCCGTGTGTGGTATCATGTTATAGAACTGCATACGATTTCTTGAACACAGTGCTGTGTGATGCTCCCTGAGTTGTAATCTACACCTACATCCACCCTCCGCAAACCACCTGACGGTGTATGGCGGAGGGTACCCTGAGTACCTCTATCGGTTCTCCCTTCTATTCCAGTCTCGTATCGTTCGTGGAAAGAAGGATTGTCGGTATGCTTCTGTGTGGGCTCTAATGTCTCTGATTTTATCCTCATGGTCTCTTCGCAAGATATACGTAGGAGGAAGCAATATACTGCTTTATTCCTCGGTAAAGTACCGAGCTACTGAGCGTCTCTCCTGCAGTCTTCCACTGGAGTTTATCTATCATCTCCGTAACGCTTTCGCGATTATAAATGATCCTGTAACGAAGCGCGCTGCTCCCCGTTGGCTCTTCTCTATCTCTTCTATCAACCCTATCTGGTACGGATCCCACACTGCTGAGCAGTATTCAAGCAGTTGGCGAACAAGCCTACTGTAACCTACTTCCTTTGTTTTCGGATTGCATTTCCTTAGGATTCTTCCAATGAATCTCAGTCTGGCATCTGCTTTACCGACGATCAACTTTATATGATCATTCCATTTTAAAACACTCGTAATGCCTACTCCCAGATAATTTATGGAATTAACTGCTTCCAGTTGCTGACCTGCTATTTTGTAGCTAAATGATAAGGGATCTATCTTTCTATGTATTCGCATCACATTACAATTGTCTACATTGAGGTTCAATTGCCATTCCCTGCACCATGCGTCAATTCGTTGCAGATCCTCCTGCATTTCAGTACAATTTTCCATTGTTACAACCTCCAGATACACAACAGCATCATCTGCAAACAGCCTCAGTGAACTTCCGATGTCATCCACAAGGTCATTTATGTATATTATGAATAGCAACGGGCCTAGGACACTCCCCTGCGGCACACCTGAAATCACTCTTACTTCGGAAGACTTCTCTCCATTGAGAATGACATGCAGCGTTCTGTTATCTAGGAACTCTTCAATCCAATCACACAATTGGTCTGATAGTCCATATGCTCTAACATTGTTCATTAAACGACTGTGGGTAACTGTATCGAACGCCTTGCGTGGGTCAAGAAACACGACATCTACCTGTGAACCCGTGTCTATGGCCCTCTGAGTCTCGTGGACGAATAGCGCGAGCTGGGTTTCACACGACCGTCTTTTTCGAAACCCATGCTGATTCTTACAGAGTAGATTTCTAGTCTCCAGAAAAGTCATTATACTCGAATATAATACGTGTTCCAGAATTCTACAACTGATCGACGTTAGAGATATAGGTCTATAGTTCTGCACATCTGTTCGACGTCCCTTCTTGAAAACGGGGATGACCTGTGCCCTTTTCCAATCCTTTGGAACGCTACGCTCTTCTAGAGACCTACGGTACATCACTGCAAGAAGAGGGGCAAGTTCTTTCGCGTACTCTGTGTAAAATCGAACTGGTATCCCATCAGGTCCATCGGCCTTTCCTCTTTTGAGCGATTTTAATTGTTTCTCTATTCCTCTGTCGTCTATTTCGATATCTACAATTTTGTCATCTGTGCGGCAATCTAGAGAAGGAACTACAGTGCAGTCTTCCTCTGTGAAACAGCTTTGGAAAAAGACATTTAGTAATTCGGCCTATAGTCTGTCATCCTCTGTTTCAGTACCATTTTGGTCACAGAGTGTCTGGACATATTGTTTTGATCCACCTACCACTTTGACATCAGACCAAAATTTCTTAGGACTTTCTGCCAAGTCAGTACATAGAACTTTACTTTCGAATTCATTGAACGCCTCTCGCATAGCTCTCCTCACACCACATTTCGCTTCGCGTAATTTTTGTTTGTCTGCAAGGCTTTGGCTATGTTTATGTTTGCTGTGAAGTTCCCTTTGCTTCCGCAGCAGTTTTCTAACTCGGTTGTTGTCCCGCGGTGGCTCTTTTCCATCTCTTACGATCTTGCTTGGCACATACTCATCTAACGCATATTGTACGATGGTTTTGAACTTTGTCCACTGATCCTCAACACTATCTGTGCTTGAGACAAAACTTTTGTGTTGAGCCGTCAGGTACCCTTTAATCTGCTTTTTGTCACTTTTGCTAAACAGAAAAATCTTCGTACCTTTTTTAATATTTCTATTTACGACTGAAATCATCGATGCAGTAACCGCTTTATGATCGCTGATTCCCTGTTCTGCGTTAACTATTTCAAATAGTTCGGGTCTGTTTGTCACCAGAAGGTCTAATATGTTATCACCACGAGTCGGTTCTCTGTTTAAGTGCTCAAGGTAGTTTTCAGATAAAGCACGTAAAAAATTACGCTGGATTCTTTGTCCCTGCCACCCGTTATGAACGTTTGAGTCTCCCAGTCTATATCCGGCAAATTAAAATCTCCACCAAAACTATAACACGGTGGCGAAATCAACTCGAAATATTTTCCAAATTATCCTTCAGGTGCTCAGCCACAACAGCTGCTGAGCCAGGGCCCTTTAGATACATCCAATTACCATGTCTAAGCCTGCTTTACCCGTGACCTTCACCCAAATTACACTCCTGGAAATGGAAAAAAGAACACATTGACCGGTGTGTCAGACCCACCATACTTGCTCCGGACACTGCGAGAGGGCTGGATTCTTTGTCCCTGCCACCCGTTATGAACGTTTGAGTCTCCCAGTCTATATCCGGCAAATTAAAATCTCCACCAAAACTATAACACGGTGGCGAAATCAACTCGAAATATTTTCCAAATTATCCTTCAGGTGCTCAGCCACAACAGCTGCTGAGCCAGGGCCCTTTAGATACATCCAATTACCATGTCTAAGCCTGCTTTACCCGTGACCTTCACCCAAATTACACTCCTGGAAATGGAAAAAAGAACACATTGACCGGTGTGTCAGACCCACCATACTTGCTCCGGACACTGCGAGAGGGCTGTACAAGCAATGATCACACGCACGGCACAGCGGACACACCAGGAACCGCGGTGTTGGCCGTCGAATGGCGGTAGCTGCGCAGCATTTGTGCACCGCCGCCGTCAGTGTCAGCCAGTTTGCCGTGGCATACGGAGCTCCATCGCAGTCTTTAACACTGGTAGCATGCCGCGACAGCGTGGACGTGAACCGTATGTGCAGTTGACGGACTTTGAGCGAGGGCGTATAGTGGGCATGCGGGAGGCCGGGTGGACGTACCGCCGAATTGCTCAACACGTGGGGCGTGAGGTCTCCACAGTACATCGATGTTGTCGCCAGTGGTCGGCGGAAGGTGCACGTGCCCGTCGACCTGGGACCGGACCGCAGCGACGCACGGATGCACGCCAAGACCGTAGGATCCTACGCAGTGCCGTAGGGGACCGCACCGCCACTTCCCAGCAAATTAGGGACACTGTTGCTCCTGGGGTATCGGCGAGGTCCATTCGCAACCGTCTCCATGAAGCTGGGCTACGGTCCCGCACACCGTTAGGCCGTCTTCCGCTCACGCCCCAACATCGTGCAGCCCGCCTCCAGTGGTGTCGCGACAGGCGTGAATGGAGGGACGAATGGAGACGTGTCGTCTTCAGCGATGAGAGTCGCTTCTGCCTTGGTGCCAATGATGGTCGTATGCGTGTTTGGCGCCGTGCAGGTGAGCGCCACAATCAGGACTGCATACGACCGAGGCACACAGGGCCAACACCCGGCATCATGGTGTGGGGAGCGATCTCCTACACTGGCCGTACACCACTGGTGATCGTCGAGGGGACACTGAATAGTGCACGGTACATCCAAACCCTCATCGAACCCATCGTTCTACCATTCCTAGACCGGCAAGGGAACTTGCTGTTCCAACAGGACAATGCACGTCCGCATGTATCCCGTGCCACCCAACGTGCTCTAGAAGGTGTAAGTCAATTACCCTGGCCAGCAAGATCTCCGGATCTGTCCCCCATTGAGCATGTTTGGGACTGGATGAAGCGTCGTCTCACGCGGTCTGCACGTCCAGCACGAACGCTGGTCCAACTGAGGCGCCAGGTGGAAATGGCATGGCAAGCCGTTCCACAGGACTACATCCAGCATCTCTACGATCGTCTCCATGGGAGAATAGCAGCCTGCATTGCTGCGAAAGGTGGATATACACTGTACTAGTGCCGACATTGTGCATGCTCTGTTGCCTGTGTCTATGTGCCTGTGGTTCTGTCAGTGTGATCATGTGATGTATCTGACGCCAGGAATGTGTCAATAAAGTTTCCCCTTCCTGGGACAATGAATTCACGGTGTTCTTATTTCAATTTCCAGGAGTGTATTTCACATTTCGGATCTCCGTCAATTTCCTTCGATACTATTGCACTTCTTATCGCTATAAACCCGCCTCCCCCTTCACTGTCCAGCCTGTCTCTGCGGTATACATTCCAATCTGAGTTTAGGATTTCGTTACTGCTTACGTCTGGTTTCAGCCAACTTTCTGTCCCTAGTACTATATGGGCGTTATGACCGTTTATTAATGAGAGCAGTTCTGGGATCTTTCTATAGACGCTCCTGCAGTTTACTATTGGCACATTAATATTGTTATTCCCTGTTGCATTTTGCCTACTCCTACCTTGCCGCGTCTCAGAAGGCGTCTTGTCGGGCCTAGGGAGGGAATTCTCCAACCTAAAAAACCCACATGGGCACTCCACACGTACTCCGCTACCCTTGTAGCCGCTTCCGGCGTGTAGTGCACGCCTGACCTATTCAGGGGGACTCTACATTTCTCCACCCGATAGCGGAGGTCGAGAAATTTGCACCCTGAATCGTCTGAGCCTCTGGTTTAAGCCTTCCACTCGGCTCCAAACCAGAGGACCCCGATCGGTTCTGGGAACGATACTGCAAATAGTTAGCTCTGATTCCACCCCGCGAGCGAGGCTTTCCGCCTTCACCAATTCCGCCAACCACCTGTACGAACTGAGGATGACCTCTGAACCCAGACGGCAGGAGTCATTGGTGCCGACATGAGCAATAATTTGCAGTCGGGTGCACCCAGTGCTCTCTATCGCCGCCGGCAGGGCCTCCTCCACATCTCGGATGAGACCCCCCGGCAAGCAGACAGAGTGAACACTGGCGTCCTTCCCCAACCTTTCCGTCCCTAAGGGGCTCCATCACCCGCCTAACGTTGGAGCTCCCAAAAACTAATAAACCCCTGCCCCCGTGTGCCTGCTCGGACCTTGCTGAAGGAGCGGCCACATGTCCACTCACAGACAGAGCGGGCGATGCCACACGGCCAGCCTTCACATTGACCCTCCGCCTCGTGAGCCGCGAACGCCGCTGAACACGCCACTCCCATTGGGGAGAGTCACACATCCTATCCATCCTAAGAAATCAATTTACTGTAGAGAGTTAATCAACTTCTAACTAGACTGCTAATTCACTAAAGGCGGCTGATTGTTGACTAAACTGCGTGCGGTTGCTAGCCACTTCTTGTAGAAAACAATGAAAATAGCACTATCTGTCTCTGGACTGTATTGAAAACAAACACTAGCACTACTGGCACTATGGTTGACTACAGGGACTCTCTCTGAGTGTATTCAAAACAAACACGAAATCTATGCAACACTATTACTAGCACTCGACAATTAAAGCTTCCTAAAAGCAAAAACACACGGAAGAATTAGTGACAAGTAAGAAAAATACAGCTAATTCTTAAATTAAGGTAGCCCCTGCACAGCAGACGTGAAGCAGACGGCAGTTACGACGAGTGTTCAGACACAGTAAGGTGGATTAAAGGAGCCTAGACATGTATCCCATGGATTTTATATGTGAATTCATAAAGCAATATTTGTTAGAGGAATGTGACAATCCAGTTGCTAACGAACGGTATTCGCTATGTATTTAATGCAGGAAAATTGAGTATAAATTTTAGAGAACACTTTTGTTTGAAATAGGAAATATAAGAGATGTTTCCTCCTCATTACAAAAATTTTTAATTTTTATCTTATGTATTGTTCAACGATGTGGTGAAATAAATACTTGCTCGTTGCATTAAACCGTCTGAAAGTGTTATTATTTTTTAACTTCCCAATCCACTACCACTATCAAAGAAAGGATAGTTAATGTTTAGTTCCGTAGGTGCTGAGAAGTAAACAAGAAACCTCCAATCACTGTAATAGTGATTTAGTCAGGGATAGTTCTCTTTACTGTTACGTTTGAAAACACGACCTGCGCTTTAGCTATTTGGCCGGGTACATTAAGAAAATCTGCTTCTGATGCTCATTCCGTTTACGAATAGATCACGTTTATGCAGGCTCACTGCTCTTTCCTTCCTGCAAATTGTATTCTGTGCTTTGGCCTGAATCCGTGGAACGCAAGGCATTCACCACTTGGGACGCAAATGACCGGAACTTTCCTGAGATTCGTTCCGCATAAAATTTTTAGTGTTCGACCCGTCATAGCGGTACTCTTTAAGGGGTGGCTGCAATCTCGGTGCCAGAGATGGAGGTCGCGGCCCCTCGCGTTTTAGTACGCTATCAGCAGTCGAGTGGACTTTGCCGTTCGGTCCTCATCTTCTAACACCAGCGTCACAGTGGGGGAGAAGATGTGGAAAATCTTCCATCGCCATCGGGGATTGCAACGACATAAATGGCTATGTAAATTCTCCCACGAGTTTTCAAGATTGTTCAGAATAAGTCATGTTCTTTAATATAATCAATGTATGTTCTCCACAGCTGATTTTGTTTGTGACGTATTAATTGAATGTCGGAGAATGAGGTAGGCTAAGTTTCTTGATCTACATGTACATCTATACTGTGCAAACGATAGTAAAGCGAGTGACAGGTTTTTTTGTACTTATTGTACCGTGAATTGAGATTTCTTCCCATTTTATTTGTTTATATACAGCGGGAAGATTGTCCGAATGCCTCTGTGCACGACGTAATTAAACAACTTACTTTACGGTCTTTATTGGAGTGTTACGTAAGAGGCCGCAGTACATTCTCCATTCCTTACTAATAAAGCTACTCGTGAAATATGAACAAAATTTTGAAGAAAATACTTCTGCTCTGTAGGAAGACCATTCCTGCCGATTACAAAAATGTATAATTTATGGAAATTTTCATGTTCCGTTTGTTCGAGAATTCAGTTTGAACGAAATGCTGGATAGGCCACACGCCCACGTGTCATTTTAAAGTGCATCAGAATACATCAAGTGTTCCTCTTCTTTTATTTTTTCATCTTTCAGACATATATCGTAACATGGGAGTATTCTCGAAGGCTCTGACTACCGGAACCAAATTAGAGGCATATATAGAACGCTACGGCTTGGCTATGCTAAAGATATTATATTTCTTTACTTTTTGCTTTCGAGATATGAAATACGTGCTTCGTTGTTCGTGCTGTGTTGTCCTATTTCACGGAATGTGTTTTCTGTGTTAGAAACGCCAAGAAGGCCAATGAAAGTTTTGAGGTAGCCATTTCAAATATCAAGTAATACTCAGCATTTGGTTCAACAGTCTCCGATAGAAATTTTATGTACAGGCATGCAATACATTCAAAAGCATTCCTTGCTGCTACGGAGGCAATTAAGCCTGAATGAAGGGATCTGGCAAATACATACCTTCTTAGGAGGTATAGATTGTTGTTTGACCTGCACGTTTTTCAAATAATCTCACCCACTGAAAACATCTCGTCACAGAAAAAGTTCTCGAGTTTCCAGTCCAGTGAATCAATTTAGAATCCACGAACTTTCGGCCGAGGACTCCTTGGCCATCTTCAAGTGGTCATTGTCTTTTGGTTTCTGCTACTATCCTTATATAGACACGCTGACTTCTGTGATAAAAATGGTGCTGTCTCCATCGTCATACGAGCTAATGTTTTCGTTGTGGGCCCGCCGCGCCAGCTTAAACCTTCCGATGTCCGGGTCCCAAGTTCATGTTTAGCTGCAGACCACCTTCTTTAATTGAGGATGTTGTCAAATTTTTATCCCGATTTCTACTTTTATTACGCTGTCACGGGAACTGTTAGTCTGTGCAGTAGCAGTTGTCTCTTCGAACACAATACGATGTTTGTTTTCTAGAGGGTGGTCTGCTACCGCTGATTTGTGAGCGTACCGAAGGCGAAAGGTTGGTTCTGAGCACTATGGGACTCAACATCCGTGGTCATCAGTCCCCTAGAACTTAGAACTACTTAAACCTAACTAACCTAAGGACATCACACACATCCACGCCCGATGCAGGATTCGAACTAGCGACCGTAGCAGGCGCGCGGTTCCGGACTGCGCGCCTAGAACCGCTAGACCACCGCGGCCGGCTAAAGGCGAAAGCATCCTTCGGGTTCTACACATCGGTGTTCAATAGTACACACAGTCTGTGCGACATAAAATTGTCCAAATCCACTCGTGCCGTGTGGATTTCTGAGGGCTCCCTCCCATATTATTGTGCAATACATAGTTCAGAAGGTATGAAGTCATAAACTTTGAACTGCTTGAAAACGAAAGGGGACATTCGCTAAAGGTACAGATGAATCCTCCTTTTTCTCAGACATCCGCACATATAAAAATGATGTACATATGTATGTGCGTGTGAAAGTATGTATGTTCCATATCTCCTCCTAAAGAAATGGACCGTTTTCACACAAACTTGCTACACATATCGCTCACTGTCTGGAAAGAATCTCAGCCGGTATAACAACAACCTACTTAGCAAAGGGAGGTGGAGTAGAAACATAAGCTGTAGGCAGGCGAATTCCCAGACTCCATTCATCCAGTTTTAGAGAATTAAAGCAAATTACTTGCAACAAACATAACTCATAATTTAAAATCTTCGAGAATATTCTTCTCGCTGACAACCCCCAAAAATTGATAAAAGGAAATAAGTTCATCGCTTACGACGTTTCCACAGTTCATGCAGCAGAACTGTACCATCATGCATGACTTTCAATTTATTACTGGTACGCTACCATTTCCATTCGCAACACACTACGCAGACTGTATCGAAATATGCTGCTGAATGTACCTTCGACAATATATCATTGTGCAATACATAGTTTAGCAGGTATGAAGTCATAAACATTGAACTGCATGAAAAAGAAACTGCAAGGTGAAATTCAATAGAGGTACAGGTGAAATACGGGTGCAAATATGTTTGATAGGTTAAATACAAGTGAAACGTATTTTAAATTTGCGTATGCGGGATAAGCTATGGATAGAAAACTCCTTCCACACCCCTGGATCTATATCAAGCAAACTTGATTCACATACACTGATCAGCCAGAAAATTATGACCACGGGCCTAATATCGATATAAACCTGTCCAAGCGATAGCGCTTCACCTGACGAGGAATGACTGCAAGTCAGACACACGGTGCATGTAGTATCAGTGAGCGTACAGTACTTTAGTAGAATGGAAAAAGCGCGCGATCTATCTGAGCTTCACCGATGTCAGATTGAGATGCCTGGAAGCTCAGCATGGGTATGTCAAAAACAGCATGACTTATCGGGAATTTGAGGAGTGCTGTAATGAGTGTCTTCAAAAGGTAGCGAAACCAATGTGAAACTACGTTCAGATGTCGTGGGGTTGGGAGGCCATCCTTCAACGCTGACATTGGATGTCGTAGGCTGGGCAGACTGGTAAAACAGGACAGGGTCCGAACTGTGGGGGCACCATCATCAGCCTTTAATGTTGGGGTGAGTACAAGTGTGTCTGAACACACAATGCACTGAACACTCCTAACGACGGGCCTTCACAGCCGAGGATCCATGCACGTGCCAATGTTAACACAACATCGGCAACTATGACTGACATGGGCAAATGACCATCGACACTGGACGTTAGCGCAATGGTAGAGCATCGCATGGTCTGATGAAACCCGATACCTTCTTTATCTTGCTGATTGGAGGGCACGAATCCGTGGTTTTCCAGGATAACAGCTTCTTGACACTTGTAGTGCGGAACGAAGACAAGCTGGAGGTGGCTACAATATGCTCTGGGAAACATTCACAAAGAGCACCTATGGGTTCAGTGGATCTCGTGCAAGGCATCACGATGGCCGAGGAGTATCGTACATTGGTTGCAAGCGAAGCTCATGTTTTCCTATTGCAGTGGCAAGATAATGCGCCATGTCGCAAAGTCAGGAGTTATGGAGTTGTTTGAGGAACAGAGTGGCAAATTCCAACTGATGTGCTGGCCCCCCAACTCACCATATCTAAAACGTACCATCTGCATCCATATGCTGCCTCGGCATGGCGCCAAGACTTTCACTGTCCGTCGCCGACCACCTGTCGGTCAGTACCCAGAGAATTCCGAAACCAGTAGCCAATTCGGCATGCATCATGTGTGTCTTTAGGAGCCAGAACACAACAGATCCGTCCGACCAGGCTTTTCTCAGTTGATTCAGTAGTCATCGAGTCGTTAACTACCGTAGAGTTGGCTTCCGCCACGAAATCGCCACTGCCTCTGCCACCATCCGAAAGGTACCATCTACCAAGGGAGGTCCAGCCACAGCACGCTGGGCTGCGGGCTTAACCACAGAGTGTTCGCCAGCACCAGGTACTGCCAGCCAGCCGCTGGTCCGGAGTTCGCTCCCAGGATGCCTGCACTCATCATTTACCATAGTCGAGGGAATCATCCGCCACCCTCAGCAGGTCTCGCCAGCTGCTGCATCAGCGGTCCGGGACCTTTCACTGCCCGAAGTGGCGCCACGCTTGGGCAGGTCTGATCTGTAACATCAGCCGCTGCCCTACTGCAATGCTTCGCTGCTGCTGGTCCTAGGGTCGGGGTCCACCTTCGGGCCGCTACCAGACGAAAGTCTAAATTTGTAACAGATTAATAAAGGGATTATGCTTCCTAAGAGCAGGTTCTGATTCATCCTCGGCTTCCCATCCTTTACCAGAATACACTCACAACCTCTAGACAATCAGTTTTGGAGGAATCATTTACTATTAAAGTATATTGTATCGAAGAAGTTTCCCACTGCGTCATAATCGAATTCGGTTCTTTGTTAATTTTCAGGTGATGGGACTGTACATAGCGGTAGGGTAGTTGTTAATATATCTCTATATTTTTGTGAATATTTCTTACTTAACCATCCATACCGATGAGGGAAATATATTGGTATCACTAACTTTTTTCACTATAGTTTTCTAGTCCTATAATCTACGAGGACGTGCTGAAAAATAATACCCCCGAATTGTTTTTTAATTTAACACGTTTAAAGCTTTTTCAATAAAACAAACATTACTGACAATCGACTTCTTCATGTCTACATATTTGGAGCCCACTGCCACCAGATCACTCCAAACTGCAGCTTATAAAATAGCGATCTGTAATGTAAATATCGTTGCATGAGAAGCAGCATGCTGTAGTCGAGTTTCGAATTCGAAGATTCTCCACATATGTCACATACTCTCCTTCAGCATGACAATGACGGGCTACGCAAGAGAGACAATCCGACGTCGGATTCACTCTCATCGATCATCCTCTACAGAGTCCCAGCCGGGCGCTATCCGATATCCTGTGTTTCCGAAACTTAAAGAAAATCCTCTAAAACTTCACTTTGATAATGGTTAAGCGGTGCGGGCAGCAGAGCTGAGTATGTGGCTTCGTCAAAATAGTCAAACATTATACGAAGAGAGTGGCAACAAATTGGTATCTCGTTACGAGAAATGTCTTCGTTGTCGGGGTTACTATGTTGAGCAATAAATATATAGACATCGAGAATAGAGGTGTGGAATGCTAATAACGTTTGTTTTCCTTTTAAAATGTTAAGAGTTCCCACATTAAAAATTCGGAGGATTATTTCACAGCACGGCTACATAACATGAGCAAAGCAATGAACTTTGCAGTGAAATAATTCCTCAATGAAGTATCGAACAGTGGACCGCGTACTTATATTTAAATTTTGGCAGCTCAAATAAAGTTATGAAAGAAGAGCAATATTTTGATTATTTATGAAGACACTGAAGTCATTAATTTTATTCAGGCGTCATTTGACTATGGTTGGGAGCAAACAACAACTGTCTCGAAAGTATCTGCTGCATTCCAGTTGCGATGCGCGAGGTGAAATTAGAAGTTTCGTGGAAAAGGATTTGCAGCTACTCTAATACATTACGTATCGAACCCAGTTTATGAACCTACAGTAATGAGTGAAGCGAAGGTTTTACAATAGTATCACTACCTTTGTTGTTGCCGTACGAATGAACATATTGGAAAGCGGAATGTCTGCACCAGTAGCTACAACGATGAATTGGTCCAACAATTGGACCAAGTACTGCATCTGTGTGAATGATTGACAATGGGTACTCTGGCTGATGTATTTTCTCGTGCTGAATACTCGTGATTGTCATAGACCAGCTAGGATGTCACGAAGTATGCGGAAGATGGGAACAGAAAATGCTTACTGATCAACATAAAAGAGCAAAGAATGCCAAAACGGGCGTCGTTTCCTGAACTGCTGTTGACAAGATAAAAACCCATTTGTTTCTCCACATAGCCAGAGAATTCAAGCAGTCTTCTGTGTGGAGGAATCATATCTACCGTTATTCTGGCTGATTTCATGAAACGGAGCTCAACAATTGCTGTAGCTTTATACTGCAAAATTCTTTTCGAAGTAAGACGCACAATCCAAAATCGATGGTGCGGCAGATTGGACAGAGGCAGTCCTAAACGACAAACAGACGTACCTACACCGAGGCTAGGGTGAAGTACATCTTTTAGGGACCTTGTGACCACCCACCATATAGTCAGGATCTCGCATTCAATAACTGTTACATCTATTTCCTCTCAAAACAATGGTTTAGTGAACAACAGTTTGAAGACCACCGTAGTGGTCAACTGTTCAAGTTACAGGCGAAGAGTAACTGAAACAGTGGCGCACCATTATCGATAATGGTTATAAGCGAGTAGTGATTAAGTGGAAAAGAAAGTACATTTGTAGGAAACTAAAACTGTCAATACGAACTACTTCTGATGTATTTTTTGTAATCAAGTGACTCTAAGATTTGGAGTTTGTCTCGTTTAATTACAGTAAGCAGAGCAGAAATGAACAAAGCTAAAACGTTACATTGAATTAAAAAACAAGGAGACGAGATTACAAAGTCCTACAATGGTATGTGACAAATGCTACTAGAAATCCTTAAAAAAAGCTTACTACCCACAACTTCAGCGAAAGTAAAATTCTTTAATGTGAATCTACTTCTAACAGTGTACTCACTGTGAGTCACACGGATATACTTTCTAATACAAAAGCAACCACGCACCACGTAGCAATCACCCTAACGGGGACGGAATCGGTAGATATGAACAGACAAAAAAATAATTGAAGTTTCAGAAAAATTGTATGATTCATTCAAGAGAATGAACTTCAAAAATTGAGTGAGTCAATAACACGTTGTCCACTTCTGGTTCTCATTCGGCTTGATGCTTACTGACAGAGTTGTTGGATGTCCTCTTGAGGGATATCGCGCCAAATTGTGGCAGCTGGTGCGTTAGATGGGCAAGGTCCCGAGGTGGATCAACGGGTTATTGACTTGCTCAATTTGTGAAATTGATTCTCTTGAATATATCATCTAGTTTTGTTTGTCCGCACATGTACTTCATATCTACCAATTTCGGGCTCATTCGGATAATACCTTCGTGGTGCGTTTTCTTTCTTTTCTTCCCTTTTTCCTCTTGGACTATATTTCACACAGTGCCGAGTACCAAGTACCCAAAAAAGCCGAAAGTCATCTACTCATCTGTAGTATTGCAGATTTCATACAAAATACTATATTAAAGATAAAGTGAAGGGCTAAATGGAACAATGAGTAGTGATTATTTCCATATCGAATTTGACTACATGCTGTTGGCGTTCAACGCAGTGGATTTAGCATTTAATTAAAAATTAACTAATGATAGCTGTAGCTACTGACCTTTAATGTAAACAGATTTAATAACGTGTCATATTGAGACTTAATGATAAATCCATACAGATGACCTGAACTAGGGAAATTACGTACGTAACATCAGAAACAGGCTCCATAGATATGTTAATTTCCCAACAATTTCAACGCGGCAAAGAGGTGGAGGCAGTATGCGACAATTCCAACAGGAGGCGGTCAAAGAGCAATTATTTCACCTTAATCGTGAAGTACCTTTCACTGTCATAGACGACCTCCACTAGAGGAATACGTGACTGTATATCTCTTTGTATCTCTCTCATTAATCTGATGACAGCTCTATCATGGCTCGCACATTGTCCGTGTGTGTGAAGGGAGTCAAATGAAAAGCAGAGTGACGAAAAAAGTGAGTAAGCTGTCTATTAATTCAAAATTAACTTCATAACTATTCTTACATTTATCGTACTGTGAGAGAAGACGGTCGATGTCGTAACGCAAAAACGTTCCAGCCGCCTGCGGAATCACGCTGTATCCTGGTGTGCACCTCTTCGTCCGGAGTAAATCGACGCCACGAGTGTCTTTCTTCAGGGTTACAAAAATATGGAAAACGCATGGGCAGAGATCGAGATTGTATCGAGGATGTATAACGGTCTACCAACGAAACTTCTAAAGCGTAGTCGAGACTACAGTCACGCCAGCTCCGGAAAAGTCATTATGACCTTTTTCTTTTATAAGCAGTGTCCACACTCGCTGCTGTGTGATATTTTTTATTTATTTCGCTTTGGATATTGTTTCGGCTAAATAGGCGCTATCGAGTGACCTTCGGTACAATGTGGGTGAAATTACTTTAATTATGCTTTTATATGTTGTAGTAAAACACTGAGCATTGACAACTATTGATGTATACTTTGTCTAGATGGACTAACATACATATAACATCGTTGGCAACTGTAGTTCTATATTCGCTGAATTGGGGCTGTAATTCATTTGTTATGACAATAATTTGACTGTTTTGAAGCTACGATGTCATCTGGTTACATACGATAAGCACTCGATACACAGATGATGTATACATTATATTTACTTGCATGTATATCTATGGCTACTGTATGTTCGAAGTAGTCTATGCTCATACCGATTTTAGGGTGCTATTTATTTATGGGCGTTTAGTGCGTAGAGGTGTATCAATTGACGTGTATACTTTTTTCACTTGTAGTTTCGATAATTTTTCGTAAATTATGACATCCTCGTAACTATTGTACTGATCCTGTGGCATTTGTTTCCTGAGTGTGTTAATGAGCACCGGTGCTAAGGTTTTACTTTGGTGTGCATCGCCATGGACATATATGAGCACTTATCATGTATTTTATTTTCTTTGTAGATATTATTTCTTTGATTAGTCGTATTTCGCTGTGTACTTTGTTGGGCTTGGATGTCACGTATCTACTCGATAATTAAGTGACGATGTTATTGTCGAAATTGTTTTATGAACTATATATTGGAGTGTGTATTCCTAGTGGTAGATTTTTGGTCTGATAACCATGGAGCGAAAATATGAGCTATTGTGACATTGGGTGACAGGAGGTTGCATTTATATTGCAGTCCATAAATGTCGTATTAGTGGTAGCCATCATTTCTGCTGATCGTAAAGTCTAAATTATTTATGACCTTGCTTGTCTCTATTTACATCTTGAATTTGATTTTTGGATGTAGATTGTTTAAGGCTTGGTATGTTTCTTGTGTATCAGCGTGAGTGCCATTAACTAGCATAAGGGTATCGTCCAAATATATATAGTAATCTACAGTAGTTTTGATTTAGACCCGTTCGAAGTGAATAAGTTTTCTTCCAGGTCGTTGAGGAAAATATCCGCGGTTGCACGTGCTATACTGCTACCCACAGCCACCGCGTTAGCCTGGGTATAGACATTATTATTAAATTCGAAGTAAGTTTTAGATAATGCTATTTCCCAAAGAGATACGAATGGTTGTGCAGCAACTATTGACTTTTTCCGTACTGCAGTAAGCTATGTTTATTGATCTGTGTTTCTTATACTGGCACATTCATATATGTCATCTGGATATGTCTTTTGCTAGAATGCGGGAGTTTTTTGTGGTTCATTGTTTAGCGTGCAATAATAATTTTTGTCAGTATTGTATAGAGCTCTTTGCTTAGTACGTACGTCGCAGTTAATTATCGAACGTATAGCAATCGAAGGCTTGTGTGTCGTAGGTTGCGCACGTAGTCTGCGTGTACTTTGGTTCCAAACCATACCAGCTTTTTTTCCTCAAAATCAGTTAAAATGGAAGTATGGGATTTGACGGCCTTCTTTGTCTTTGCTACACGTATGTTAGTTGGTTTACAGGTTAAGTTCGATGATATTATTCGTATCAACGAAAGACGCATGTTTAGCTACGAAAAGAGTGCCATAAATAAGGACGGTGCTATTTCCTTGGTCATCTTTTATAGCTAAGGTATTATTTGTCGATAATTTGTGGTCTATGTCTTTGAGAGTTCTATGTTCTGAAACTGAGTAATATTTGTTTGTTTTGTTATGCAACTTTTTCTCAATTAAGCTTGTTAACTTCGCTAGGAGCTCATTTTGCTTCGTGAATATAGGATCATTTATGTCCAGCGCAGTTTCCGTAGTAGATATCAAATGTTTGATTGCTGAATGAAGAAAATTTGACGTTAGGTTGTATTTAAGCCCTTCCTTTCGTAAATGAGCTTCTTGTTCTGTAAATACAATGTCTGCAAGGTTCATTATTCTTGGGAATAGTCAAAGTTGGCTTACTATTCTTTTACTGTATATTTTGCGTGTTGTTAGGTAACCATGAGGTTTTTGGATTTCCTATTATGAGTTTTTCTAACTAGCATACTTGTGAAGTGTGTGTATGCATGCATGTCCGAAGTAACAGGCACTATGGTGACTACAGCCATTATGAAATACATGAAATGTATTGGGAGTTTGGAATATGAACAGCCATCAACTGTATCAGGGAATTACCACAACGAAAATTTGTGCTAGACCGGTACTCGAACACGAATGCTGCGCTTTCCATGAGCGGCTCACGGTGAGATCAAAACTGCATCACAATAACGTCGGACCCGCATGTCGCCACTATCAGTGATTGCAAACCGAGCGCCACCACACGGCAGGTCTAGTCTAGAGGGACTCCCTAGCACTCGCCCCAGTTGCACAGCCGATGGTTCACTGTCTATATACGCTCTCATTTGCAGAGACGACAGGTTAGCATAACCTTCGGCTACGTCATTTGCTACGACCTAGCAAGGCGCCATATTCAGTTAGTATAATTACTATCTTCAAGAGTGTATTCTGAACAGATAATATTGTGAATCATGTACCGTCAAGAGTGGCGTTCGTCATTATTGGATTAAAGTTAAGTATCAAACTAATTACGTCCGCTTTCTGAATTCTCAGTCCTTGTCATGTTTCAGACCTCACGTCAGTATAGTTCCTCCCTCGTCACGCCAGCCTGCGTGAGATAAAACGCGTGCATTTCGGCCTCCACTCGTAACACGGTGTTGGCTCTTCTGCTAACACAAAAATTATTCTTTAATTTTCTTTATTGGTTTAAAAACTTCATTAATTTTATTTACTTAGTGAATTTTTTTGAGCTAGAGTTCCGGTCCTGCACAAGTTTTTAATGTTGCTATCCCATTTCACAGCTGATGGTTGTCGCTATTCGTAACGGCTGTATTTGTCACAGTGCTGGTTCCTTCAGACATGCAGGAACATTGCATCGTTCTTCTGAACAACAAATGCACAGCAGTGCTGTACATAGGATACATACTGATTACATTTTCTAAGAAATTAAATTTAAACGATCCCATAGACAATGTTGTGGGGAACGCTGATCAAAGACTGCAACTTGTTGATAGAACATTTATAAGCTGCTACAGGCCTACTAAAGAGACTGCCTACAGTACGCTTTTCCGTCGTTCTCTGGAGTATTGCTGCGCGATGTAGGCTCCTTATCGGACATTGTTCACGGAGGACATCGAGAAGTTTCAAAGAAGGGCAGCTGTATTATCGCGAAATAGGGGACAGAGTGTCACGGAAGTGATCCGCAAGTTAGTGGCAATCATTAAAAAAAATGGTTCAAATGGCTCTGAGCACTATGGGACTTAACATCTATGGTCATCAGTCCCCTAGAACTTAGAACTACTTAAACCTAACTAACCTAAGGACAGCACACAACACCCAGCCATCACGAGGCAGAGAAAATCCCTGACCCCGCCGGGAATCGAACCCGGGAACCCGGGCGTGGGAAGCGAGAACGCTACCGCACGACCACGAGATGCGGGCGGCAATCATTAAAACAAGGCAATTTCCGTTCCGTCTGAATCTCTTCAAAAGATTTCTATTACCAAGTTTCTCCTACGAATGTGAAAAATATTCTGTTGGTGCCAACACACACAGGGAGCAATGAACATTATAACAAAATAGGAGACAGAGGTGGCACGGAAAGATTTATGCGTTTCTTCTTCCCACACGTTATTCGAGAGTGGAACGTAGGGAAATAGCTTGAAGGTGGTTCGATTAACCCTCCGCCAGGAATGTAATTGTGAGTTGCAGAGTAGGTGTAGATATAGAGTATAGAGATTCAGAGACATGTCGCAGTCTGACGTTCCGTTCCCAAACAATACGAGACGATGCTCCTTTGAATTAATAACTCAACCAGTCACTTCGCACAGCTTTTCTCAAGGAAATAATTTAACTTTCCAGTACTTAGCTTATGAGCCACTAAAGGCTGCTTCAAAACGTGAAGTGCCTGAGTACCATCCTTCTGATGACTCCTTAGTGGCTTGAAAGGTAGCTAATAGAAAAATACTTCTTTTGAACAAAAAAAGCAGTATAAACGAACTGATGCAGTATTAATTCAAAACAACGGCTATCGCAATCACATTCGCAGGTTGGCGCCCATAATGGATACAATAAAAACAATAAATACTGTTGCCCCAAAAAATTCAGTTAGCTTGATTTCATATAGAATTCACACTAACTAAGTTAAATCAGGAATCTAGTCACCTATTGTATTCGTACACATTGGTTTCTGTCGCCTTTTCAATTTGGGAGTATTATGATTATTAAAAACTACTTGACGTAGATGCATCATTCGGACCATTTCAAGTAACTCAGACGAACTGACGAGGGTTCATATCGTTACATTTACCAAATTTTGCTCCTTGCCACAATTTTCTGCCACACAAGAACAATACTTTGGAACATTCCACACCTAAATATAAAATTATTGCATCAGACGGTCACAAAAGAATCTACTAAAATTTCACCACGTTATTTTTTTGGTAGTCATTTGTTTTCTTTCTATTTTTAACAATGAAGGGCGCAACTATTTCTGAAACATTTTGTTATTCAAATTAATAGTTTTCAATATCGGCGAGTATAATTTTATTGTCAAATGCTAACTGCTGTGTAGTATACTCGTAATGAGTTGCTGTCTATCTACATAGAATCCTGAGGGAGTAAATGGAGTGACAGAAAACGCAAGACCAAGAAATAGATAGATAGACAGAATATGGCCTAAATAGTATTGTACATGTGGTACAGATGTGGTTTCCAGTTAAAATGATCTAACCAGGTGTTACGATTTCAACACACACAATTAAATGAATCATGATTGTTCTACCTGAAAAAAGGCTTATCATTAATTCCACACCATAAACAGTCCGAAAGTGGTATACAAATTCACCACAATGAACCAGCTTTCCCCCATGCTTAGCGAAGAAGAGTCTCCAAACACACTCTGGCAAATGATTATGAATTCACCATGAATTTTTAGTTTCAGTTTAACTTTTCTCTCTCTTTCGCTTTTTTTCTACAGATATGAATTATGAGTTGCCTCAGGTAGTACATATCAGTTTTAGTGTTTTGGAGGGGTAATTTCTAAATATCCGCTTTCGTCCAGAGATTATTCATTAAAATGGAGACATTCAAGGACAGGGAAAAGCAGCTGAACTGAATGGAAAATGCGTTGACAAGAGGTTATAAGATTAGAATTAAAAAAGTATAAACAAGGTCAATGGAATGTCCTCGAATTAAAACAGGCAATGCTGAGGGAATTAAATGAAATGAGGCACTGTCTGATCTATGCTTTACTGTTAGAGCTGCAAAATAACTGATAATAGCCAAAGAAGACAGGGTATAAAACACAGACTCACTACAGCAAGAAAACATTGTATCTGTGAGGAATTTCTTAACATCTAACATAATTTATGTGTTCAGAAGTCGTTCCTTATTGTATTTACCTGTAGTGCAGTTTTGCATAGAAGTGAAATATGGACAAGAAACAGTTCAGTCCAGAAGAGAATAGAAGAAACCTTAGAAATGTACTTCTACAGACTTATATTGAAGATTATATTGATAGATAAAGTATTTCATGAAGAGGTAATAAATCGAACTGGCAATGAAAAAAATTTATGGCACTACTTGACTAAAAGAGGGGATCAGGTGATGGAACACACTGTAGAGGGAGACCAAGGGTTGAATGCAGTGACCATGGTCAAATGGAAACACATTGCAATAATTACTTGCTGAGTAGTTACTTGGCCTGTATGTGATAGATTAACATAGAGAACGAATTATATCGTCTTTGGACACAATACCATAACAACAATAGCAGTGTATCTAAGCTGACAGCAGTGCACTTGCAATTAAACGACCTTGAAAAATGCAAATGCACTACAAAATGCATAGTTCTACTACCCATAACGTCGAAGGCCACAGCTTCCTTACCTATGAAGTCATTAAATTTCCCAAATATAAAGGATGATGTTTCTTGGCAGTTATTCCTTTTCACTATAACTGATTCAAATCTAATCGAGATTAGGTGACGAAACGAAATTTGGGGATAGGTGCAGTATTCTCCAATTGAAACTATGGTGCTAAGGCTTTCTAAAACACGTACAGGTTTTATTTTCATAAACAGCTGCTAAATAATAGCAAAATCTAATCAAACTACGCCATAGAAAAATACCGAGTGTAGCCACACGCAAACAAACTAACCAGATACCATTTTAGGATGGAAGGAAAATGATATTTTGATGAGATCTCCATTGGGATGTAAAACTTCTGGAGGACTTGGTAATATGGAATGTTTACATACTAAACAACACAACCAAAGATGGAGGTGGCACAAGTCAGACCTGAAAGGTCTGTATCTCTAAAATACAATGTTTGTCACCAAAACAAAATTATATATCACAATTAGTAACGATAAGAACACACACACATACACACAAACACAAACACAAACACACACACACACACACACACACACACACACACACACACACACACAAACACACACACACACACACACAATGGTTATCATAATACATTATACTCATAGCTCTCTATTCTCCAAAATGTTACTATTTCAAACATAAAACATCGATGGTTCTACTGTCATACCTTAGTTACAAGACAGTGACAGTTGACATAAAAAAACAGGCATTCAGAACTGAAATGGTACTCTAAACTCAAATTCTGGCAGTGTATGAGACAAACTTTGAGAGTGGATGTACAATTATATGATAGCAGGTGTTAGTTACTGCATCTTAAAACTGTAACCCCCCAATATCTGACCATATGTGCAGTGTGTGTCTTCTACTTGGAATGTCAGATGCTGTGAAGGTATCAGCTGCTGTGTTTGCCATCCATGTTATAGAGAAACTGTAACACATTACATGTTACAGGAAAACGGTAACAAGTTACAAAAAGTAGTGTGTGTGGCAACTTGTCAAAGTTTCAGGACAACGTCTAATAGTTTTAGGCAGTTGTAACAGTTTCAGGGCAAGGTGTTATTTTGCCTACTTGTTATTGTGCCTACTTGTTACCATTTTGCTGCAAAATCAAGGCAACTCATTACAGTTTCACTGTGACAAGAAACACCTTGTTACAATATCATTGAAGTATGGGGAAACTTGTTGTAGTTTCAATTTAGCATACAGCAATTTGCTACAGTTTTGCTGTAACATAGAGGGCAAACCAAGTAACTGACACCACCATTTTCTGACACTGTCTATAGCTGACACCACCTACAGCTGACACCCCCATAGTGATCCCATGTTGCTGATACCCTCAGTTCCAAACAGCACCAGTAGCTGACAGCACCAGTAGCTGACACCCCAAGTAACCGACACCCCAAGTAACCGACACCCCAAGTAACCGACACCCCAAGTAACCGACACCCCAAGTAACCGACACCCCAAGTAACCGACACCCCAAGTAACCGACACCCCAAGTAACCGACACCCCAAGTAACCGACACCCCAAGTAACCGACACCCCAAGTAACCGACACCCCAAGTAACCGACACCCCAAGTAACCGACACCCCAAGTAACCGACACCCCAAGTAACCGACACCCCAAGTAACCGACACCCCAAGTAACCGACACCCCAAGTAACCGACACCCCAAGTAACCGACACCCCAAGTAACCGACACCCCAAGTAACCGACACCCCAAGTAACCGACACCCCAAGTAACCGACACCCCAAGTAACCGACACCCAAAGTAACCGACACCCAAAGTAACCGACACCCCAAGTAACCGACACCCCAAGTAACCGACACCCCAAGTAACCGACACCCCAAGTAACCGACACCCCAAGTAACCGACACCCCAAGTAACCGACACCCCAAGTAACCGACACCCCAAGTAACCGACACCCCAAGTAACCGACACCCCAAGTAACCGACACCCCAAGTAACCGACACCCCAAGTAACCGACACCCCAAGTAACCGACACCCCAAGTAACCGACACCCCAAGTAACCGACACCCCAAGTAACCGACACCCCAAGTAACCGACACCCCAAGTAACCGACACCCCAAGTAACCGACACCCCAAGTAACCGACACCCCAAGTAACCGACACCCCAAGTAACCGACACCCCAAGTAACCGACACCCCAAGTAACCGACACCCCAAGTAACCGACACCCCAAGTAACCGACACCCCAAGTAACCGACACCCCAAGTAACCGACACCCCAAGTAACCGACACCCCAAGTAACCGACACCCCAAGTAACCGACACCCCAAGTAACCGACACCCCAAGTAACCGACACCCCAAGTAACCGACACCCCAAGTAACCGACACCCCAAGTAACCGACACCCCAAGTAACCGACACCCCAAGTAACCGACACCCCAAGTAACCGACACCCCAAGTAACCGACACCCCAAGTAACCGACACCCCAAGTAACCGACACCCCAAGTAACCGACACCCCAAGTAACCGACACCCAAAGTAACCGACACCCAAAGTAACCGACACCCCAAGTAACCGACACCCCAAGTAACCGACACCCCAAGTAACCGACACCCCAAGTAACCGACACCCCAAGTAACCGACACCCCAAGTAACCGACACCCCAAGTAACCGACACCCCAAGTAACCGACACCCCAAGTAACCGACACCCCAAGTAACCGACACCCCAAGTAACCGACACCCCAAGTAACCGACACCCCAAGTAACCGACACCCCAAGTAACCGACACCCCAAGTAACCGACACCCCAAGTAACCGACACCCCAAGTAACCGACACCCCAAGTAACCGACACCCCAAGTAACCGACACCCCAAGTAACCGACACCCCAAGTAACCGACACCCCAAGTAACCGACACCCCAAGTAACCGACACCCCAAGTAACCGACACCCCAAGTAACCGACACCCCAAGTAACCGACACCCCAAGTAACCGACACCCCAAGTAACCGACAGCGCCCAGTCGGTGACACCCAAGTTGCTGACATCCACAGTAGCCGACACCCCCACTATCTGTCACCCGCTGCAGATACATACTGTCAGTTACTAGTGTTAGAATAGTTTTTATATCCAGTAGCTGAATCTCGTTTCGTGGATTTGATATAGTGTTACATTATGGCGAGAATGTAACTTACTGACACTAGTCCGAACTAGTCTGTCTGAAAGTATTCTATCTTCTCCACCGCGGATTCGGCACATAGACTGTGAGCTTCAGGTGTTAGATTACTACTTGGATCAAGTAGCTGACATTACTACACGAACTCTGTCATCATGCATTTTCTTTAATGCTGGTTACCATGATTGTGGTAATGGCAGTCATAATGTAAAAGGACCTTCGTAATGCCTACAATGTCAACCACGAAACTGTAACATGGAGTGCCTTCTTACAGTTTTACTGTAGCTTGGGAAAGGTGTTACACTTTTTCCCCAAGGGAACTCGTTACAGTGTGCCAGAATATATCTAAACTTGCTTACTCAATGCCAGACATGGTGAGGTCTGCACGTGCATGTTGATGAAATATCCAAGAATGTCCTATTTTGCTGACTAGATAAAGCACATGCGAGGTAATGACTGTCACCATGTCAAATGACCTTCATTGTACCATCCAACTGTTTCTAAGACAGTTATACTGCAAACCATTACACTGGAAATTCTGTAACACAGGGCTACTCGTTACAACGTTGCTTTAACACAGACCCAATATATTACAGTTTCACTGTAACATTATGGAATTTGTTGTACTTTTACTGAAACATGGAGAGAAAACCCAGTAGCTGACATACTCAGCAGTTGACACCCGAGAAGTTGACATCCGCAATAGCTCACATCCACTACACATATACAGTCAACAACTGATGTTACAATATTTTACACCTGCTATCGTGTTACTGAACATACACTATCCAGTTACAGTACGTACAAGGGGTGGTGGTTAGTGTTTAACGTCCCGTCGACAACGAGGTCATTAGAGACGGAGCGCAAGCTCGGGTTAGGGAAGGATTGGGAAGGAAATCGGCCGTGCCCTTTCAAAGGAACCATCCCGGCATTTGCCTGAAACGATTTAGGGAAATCACGGAAAACCTAAATCAGGATGGCCGGAGACGGGATTGAACCGTCGTCCTCCCGAATGCGAGTCCAGTGTGCTAACCACTGCGCCACCTCGCTCGGTCACAGTACGTACAAGTCAGCTTATGGTCTGAGATTACTATTCCAGTTCCAAATGCTTGTTTCTTTGTTAGAACTATAACTGTTTGACATGCTTAGCATTATCAGTAGAAAATAACATTATTGTAGAATTGAGTCATTTTAATGATTGAGTGACTTTGTAGGTGGGTAGTTGAAAGTATACCACCCCCTTCACATTATTTTATCCATATGTATATTAGTACTGTTCAGTATGCTGATTCTTCGAACTGTCATGTAGTTTCCACTGTATGACAGCAGAAGATGATGTTTTAAACCTGAAGATGAAGTTTAATACCTTATTATAGGGTCACTATGATATGTGGCTACTCTGATATCGGTTTTAGAGATTATTTTTTGACGAACTGAGATGTGATAACAACAATGTTTACTTCTACATCTACATCATACTCCGCAATCGGAAGGCGGAGGGTACTTTCGGTACCACCATCTGATCCCTCCAACCCTGTTCCACACGCGAATAGTGGGTGGGAAGCTTCTGTATTGGCTCTAATTTCTCGAATTTTCTCCTCGTGGTCAATACGCGAGATGTATGCGAGGGAAGTAAAATGTTGTCAGACTCCTTCTGAAAAGTTCAGTCCCGATATTTCAATTGTAAATCTCTCCGTGATGCACAACGTCTCTCTCGTAACATCTGCCAGTGGAGTTTGTTTAGCATCTCCGTAACGCTCTCTAGCCAGCTAAATTATCCCATGCCGAAACGCACCGCTCTCCTCTATCTCCTGTATCAGTCCTGCCAGATAGGGTTCTCAGATAGATGAACAATACTCAAGAATTGAGCGAACAAACGCCTTATAAGCCACTTCTTTCGTGGATGAGTTACATTTCCTTAAGATTCTTACGATGAATCTAAGTCTTGTGTCTGCTTTTTCCACTATCTGTTTTATATGGTTATTCCAAAATGGCTCTAAGCACCATGGGACTTAACATCTGAGGTCATCAGTCCCCTGGACTTAAAACTACTTAAACCTAACTAACGTAAGGGCATCACACACATCCATGCCCAAGGCAGGATTCGAACCTGCGACCATAGCAGCAGCGCGGCTCCGGACTCAAGTGCCTAGAACCGATCGGCCACAGCTTTGAGCACAGCCTAGATGGCTGTTCTGGGGTTACAGTTTGAATGGCTGTTTCATATTAATGGCCACCACCTTAGCAAGAAATGAGGGGTGCCTTATTAGAATGGGACTGGTGCCACAGGTATGAAAGGCATGGCCTCTAATGTCATGGACAGTACAGTTTTGAGGTTTCTAGCCGACATGCGGTTCTCAGGCTCATTTAAGTGATTAGTTTGCTATTGTCGAAACAGATTTACTATTAACAACAGCTTCTATTAGTATTTATGACGTATTTTGGCTCAAGTAAGCCGTGTTTGAATGTGGTTAACGTTCATTTGTGCAGTACCTTTGTGACATGATCTTGGACTAGTAGTATTTTCATGACGCTAACTACACTACAAACATCGATTTCCACCTCAGTTCATCACTTGTAAAGATAGTAACATGTTACATAACGCATGTGCCGTACTTGTTAACGATAAATAAGTCTAATAACTACTTCATAATCCGGAAAGTTGTGGGGGCCACTTTTGATGGGTTTTTAAATTATTAATAGCCGCTGTCTGTCCTAGTTGTCAAATTTTTCTTTTTCTGTCAAATCCCTCACGGATTTGTCTGTGAGAACGTTTGTTTGCAGTTATAAAATTTTCTTTAAAAATACTGTAATATTTTTTGTCTGAACCATGGCTGGAACTGAGAATGTGTACTATATAAGTGAATCAGTTCTGTGCATGACAGTTATGGTGTAATTGTCTACTCCATATGCAGTGGTTGTACTGATACAAATCTATTGTGAAATAATGTCGTAAATTGACATACTTGGCATGATAATATACGAAAAGTAATTTACTTCCTAAAGAATTTTCCTATCGTATGTAATGTACTGAGTGAGTGACACTTTTATTACTGTGTGACACAGAGTCAAACGCAATCCAATTTGTCTCCAGTTTTAAGGTGTACTACTCGTATTTTGAAAGATTACGCCATTCTCACGTGGAGATACGTACTGACAAGATGCACTCACTGACGATCCGAGGACAGAGTGTAAATCCCTTATTGATATGATGGTATTGTAAATAAAATAGATAATGTTAAATGTTTATTTCAGTATTGTCGTCGTTGTTGTTGTCGTTGTTGTTGTGGTCTTCAGTCCGAAAACTGGTTTCATGCAGCTCTCCAAGCTGCTGTATCCTGTGCAACCCTCTTCATCTCTGAATAACTTCTGCAGTCTATATCCTTCTGAATCTGTTTACTATAGTCATCTCTTGGTTTCCTTCTATGACTTTTCCCCCATACACTTCCCTCCAATACCGAATTTAAGGTACACTGATGTCCCAGAACATGTCTTATGAATCGATCACTACTTGTAATCAAGTTGTGTCACAAGATGATTTACCAATCCGATCTTCAACATTCCTTTGTAGCATTACATTTCAAAAGTTCCTATTCTCTTCTTGTCTAAACTGTTTGTCGTCCATTTTTCACTTCCATGCTTGGATACACTCCAGAAAATTACCTTTAGAAAAGACGTCTTAATACAAATCTATAATCGGTGTTAACATATCATTCTTCATCGAATATTTTTTCTTTTTTGCCATTGCCAGTCTATATTTTATATCCTCTCTGCATCGGCCATCATTTGTTATTTTACTGCTTATATAGCAAAACCTCTTCTACTACTTTTAGTCTCTAGTTTTCTAATCCAATTACCTCAGCATCACCTGATTTAACTGAACTACATTCCCTTATGTTTGCTTTGCTTTTGTTGATGTTCATCCTCCAGCTTCCTTCGGACACTCGATCCATTCCATTCCACTGTTCTTCCCAATTCCTTTGCTGTCGTTGACAAAATTGCAACGTTGTCCACAAACGTCAAAATTTTTATTTCTTCTCTCTGAACTCTAATTCCTTCTCCAAAATTTCCTTTGATTTCCTTCACTGCTTGTTCAGTGTACAGATTGCAAGACATCTGGGATAGGCTATAACCCTGTCTCCCACCCTTATGAACCACTGCATCCCTTTCCTACTATTCGCCTCTTACAACTGTGGTTTGGTTTCTGTTCAAGTTTCTAACTCCTTGCACTCCCTGTATTTTACCCTGCTCCCTTTAGAATTTAAAAAAGTGAATTCCAGTCAATATTGTCAAAAGATAAGTCTTGTAAGTCTAAAAATTCTATAAATGTATTTTTGCCTTTCCTGAATCTATCTTCTCAGAGAAATCAT
Source organism: Schistocerca nitens (assembly GCF_023898315.1). NCBI lineage: Eukaryota > Metazoa > Arthropoda > Insecta > Orthoptera > Acrididae > Schistocerca > Schistocerca nitens. The sequence continues at coordinate 438,451,776 of NC_064617.1, read as the reverse complement.
AGAGTCAGTAATGCCTCGTGCGTTCCTACATTTCTCCAGAAACCAAACAGATTTTCCCGAGGTCAGTTTCTACTAGTTTTTCCATTCGTCTGTAAAGAATTCTTGTTAGTATTATGCAACCTAATTTCATTGAACAGACAGTTCGGCAATAATTCCAACTGTCGCACCCGATTCCTTTGGAACTGCACTTATTAAACTCTTCTTCACGTACGATGGAATTTAGCCTGTATGATACATTTTGCTCAACAGGTGGAACCGTTTTCTCACGCATGGTTCTGCCAACGATATCAGTTAATTCTGACAAAATTTCGTCTGTTCCAGAGGCCTTGTGTCGACGTAGGTTTCTCATCTTGCAGTTTCTTATCTCTCATCTCGTCTTTGTCTACGTCCTGCTCCCTTTCTGTAATACTGCCTTCAAGTTAAGTTTCCTGCCACCTTTCACTGTTCACTTCTTTGCATAGTAGTGGTTTTGCATCTGAGCTCTTGATATTCGTGCAACTGCTCTCTTCTCTTCTCCAAAAGTCTCTTTTGCTATAGGTGGTATCTGTCTTTCCCCTCCAGAAATATGCTTATATATCCCTTCAATTGTCTGCTTCATATGCCGCATTTTTATACTTTTTCATTTCATCTATTAAATTCAGTAGTTCCTGTGATATTTGCCTTTTTACCCATTTAGTCATGCACTACCTTCACTATTTGATCTGTCAAAGCTACCCATACGTCATCTACTGCGTTCCTTTCCCCTGTGCAGGGAATCGTTACCTCATGTTTCTTCTGAGACTTTTGACAACCTCTGTTTCTATTAACTTATCTAGATTCCACTTCCTTAACTTCCTATCTTTTTTGCAATTTCTTCAATTATAATTTACAGTTGAAAGAAATAAATTGCGGTCAGAGTCCACATCTGCACCTGGAAATGTCTTGCAGTTTAAAATCTGGTTCTGAAATCTCAGTGTTACCTTGGATAATCAGTCTGAAACCTTTCGGTGTCTCCAACTCTCTTCCACGCAGACTACCATCTTTTGTCATTCTTGACCATGATTCAATTACGCTGCCAGGCGGTTTCCTCTTTCATTTCCTTGCCCCGTTCCATGTAAACCAACTATTTTCCTTTCTCTCCCTTTTCCTACTCTAAAATTACAGTTACCCATCATAATTAATTTTGTCTCCCCTTACTACCTTAATAATTTCTTACTGTTATAAATATTGGCGTCGTATATATATTTTCTAAGATAATGTATTCACTATGTTTTTGACAGTATCTTACCCACATTTCTATTTTCTTCATGATTTTTAGGCCTACTCCTCCACTGTATTTATTTGTTTTTTTTTTTTTTTTTTTTTACACTCTACGCACTTGACCAAAAAGTCCTGTTCCTCCTGCCACCGAACTTTGATAATTCCTACTGTATCCGATTACAATCAACCCATTTCTCTTTACTAAATTTTCAACGCTTCCTGCCCCGTAAGGGATCTAACAGTTTGTTTTTCCTGATGACGACGTCTTCCAGAGTACCACGCCCCCCTCGCCCCCCTCCCACGCCTTCCCCAGAGATCCGAATGGGGGACTATTTTACCTCCAGAACATTTTACCCTACATGACGACATCACCTTTTAAAGATACAGAAGAGCTGCGTACCTCTGAGAAAAATTACCGTTACGGTCTACTCTTTCTTTCAGCCGTTAGCAGTACCAGTGCAGCAAAATCATGTTGGCTGATGTTACAAGGCACGTTTAAGCAATATACTTTCTGTTGCCCCATGGGAATCCAATCGGTATTCGATACGAGGAACTCTCGTATGACGAAATATCTACACTGGAGATAACAGGTCATGTGAGAAGAGGACACAAAATGCGTATCAACCCCTAGAATCCGAAAGATTTTGTAAAGAGACATTTCACTCTCTTGCATTTTCGACATGCAGGGTCGAAATCTTTCCGTTACATTTGAAATTTTATTTTTAAGACTTCGTTTGTTAGTAAACTGCGCAAGGTAATTAGATGATTACTTTTTCAAAACCCGGTAATTATCTGCATTGCTTCACAGAGGCTTGGAATTTGGCTCAATGGTACCTACAAAATTCTTCTTTAATGGTGCAAAACTGTGGCGCACTGTGACGTCAGCCTCGTGCTCGACAACGCTTCGAACAGCAAGGTGTGTTGCGAAAAAAAAAGGGGTCAGAGCTCGGAAGTGCATATGATGTGTAAAGTTGGTTAATGATGTTACATTGGCACCAAATTTCATAAAAATTCTGCCTAACGCCACCATTTACATGTCACACGATGGGAAGGTCACCACAGCCCATCTCACCCACACTTCACCCTTCCTTTTCAAGCTTCTGCGATGCAGCTGAGAACTGCGACGCCCAGCGTTGAAGTCATACAATTTTGTTATGCGAAGTAGATCGTGACGTCGCAGGGAGCTACGGTTTGACACCGTTACAGAAGAAGATTGTAGGAATCTTCGAGCCAAATTTCAAGCCTCTGCCTCACACCGTGAGGCAGTTACGGGGTTTCGAAAAAGTTATCCTTTAGTTCTGTAGCGCAGTGTAGTTCATAAAGAGATATGAAAAATAGCTGTCAAGCAGCATGACGAAGTAGATCTTGGAAATAGTAAATTGTTTCCATATCTTTACATTGAATTTCTTTGAGATATAGCCTCACAGTTCTAGTAACTTTCAATTCGGTACCCATACGGTAAGTATCTATTCAGATGTGCATTATTTACTTCAGTATCAATTATTGGAACTCATTTCGCCATATTAATCCTATCTTCAACTTGATCTGTAGTCTATGCTTGGCTCACAGGCTCATTTCATATTAAGTGGTAGTAGCCCTGTCAAAGGCTTCTTTTGTCTCGTCTGGGCTTCGCAGAGCGATTTTAAACTGCATATCTCGTAACAAATTAAATGATGCTCTACGGTGCATTCTCCATTAAGCAAGCAGGCATGGTATGCTACATACTGTGATCGTAAACTGGTGTATCTATTTTTCGCATCCTAATACTTACAGCACCTGATATACAGATAAATCTATGAATTTTTTGATACATAGTACGAAACACGTCAAAGAATACTGTGCCTCGTAAAAGCAGATATTGCATATCATTACAGGCTTCTTCAGAGCAACGTAGAGAAAGGGTTAATCGGAGCGGGTAAGGCAGAAATTGCAATATATCCTACAAATAAATGAGGACACAAGTTGTAAGTACTACCGACAGAAGAAGAGTTCGGTCCTGGAGACGAATTCGTGGTAGGCTGCGTCAAACCAGACAGAAGGCTGGTGACTTTAAAAAAAGCTCTGGCGTTACTAAATAGCTTCTTGCATATCACAGGGCAATGTGCCTTGCCAAACTTCGAGTCGAACTCTGAGCTATGAAACGCAGAAAATTATTGATCTAACAAAATTTGAAATATCTTAGTATTCTTAGGGAGGAAATTCTTTAGTTTTTACTTTCTTGTGCAGTTGTAATTTTCCTCAGGGATCAAATATCAACCGCAAATACTTATTCTCCAAGCCATCGGTAGCCCTACTAGCACTACTGTTTCCTACTGCAGCTAATTTAAGCACAATTGTTAGATCTGTATAATCCGAAGGTAATAGCTCAGCTACAGACAAATCTTGCTTGCAGGTGAACATTGCTCGAAACGTGCGACATTTAAAAGCAACTTTTCCTCTTTTGACGTCTTTTCTTTTGCGCCCTTAGCAACATAAATTATTCGCCAACACTGTTACTAATAAATGAATAAGTAACAACAAAAGCGTAAACAAATTTGTGCTATCACAAGAAACAATCACCGTTTGATGACGACGAAATGGTTACACACTGGCTATTGTTACTCTATACTCATTTATAGTGGTCCAATTCAAAATTAATTATAAAATCTAATAAAATATTGCTACTAATAAAGTCTGGCTGATCCTATCTTTTACCAATTTCTAGAAATCTTGTCAGTGAACTTGGCGATGATATGTAATTTTCTTGCAGCTTAATGCACCCGTAGATGAATGTAAAATGTATTCGTTCCAAAAATTATATATAACAATATATCTTGAACATTAAGTTTTCTCCTCAGTTTGAAATCTCTCTTTCTTTAAGACACCTTATATATTCGAACCACTGATAAACATCACTGGACGTTGTTTAGTTTCTCGATGTCAGACAGACAGGTACTTCAGACCTCAGATACTTATCCTGACAAATATCCGCAGTCACTCTAACAGTATCCGATGTCTCTATCGTCGTACACTTAAGGCTACAACTTTGGTACCAGCCAAGTGGTGTCTGCAGTTGCTATTCAGGGCATGAAACACGAAGTTTCCACTGCTGTCGTTGTTTTCCAGCTCACGTGGCCGTCTATGTGCTCAGAGAACTCCAGTAAAGTGCACTTGAGCAACAGCACTCGACAACGTGACCTGCCGTTCACATGGCAGAATAAAAGATAGTAACAGCGGTAGGTTTATTCTGGTACATCAAATTTATCACAACAGCCATAAAGAGGGCAATAAAGAGCAGTCTGTCGCTGCAGTCTAGGAATCTTCTTATAGCAGAATAATTCAAGAACCGATTCAACATTTTTCGTTATCATAAACAAACTAGAATTAATTGTTACGTCTTCACGTCATGTAAGAGGACTGAAATATAATCTCAGGAGAAGGTGAACAGTAACAAGCTACATTTTGGTACTGTAGTAGATTCACTTAAGGTCTTTCAGTACAAGAGTTTATGACTCATTGATAACCCTCGGATATCTTAAGATGAGTAGTAAAATTATGAAATCCTGCCTAATTATAGTTAATAGTGCCATTGTTTGTGTTTACCTGAATGAACACGATTTCTGGGCGTTACTCACTATTAAATTACGTAAAATACTTATAAGGTTAAATAATAAAAGGCAACTGTTGAGCAACACTCTAGGGAAGTATTCAAACAAACCGTGCTCCCTACATAACTATTATTGAGATAATAAAATAATATATGGCAGTAATAGTGAATGAAAATTCATCGATCAACTGTATTACGGATATATTTGAAAACTCAATGGAAATGTAAGTCGACATTGGGGTTCGTTACTCACCCATTACTGACCCCTTACTTACCCATTATTTATGTCTAAAACAATATTCGTCAGTGTTGCTCGTAACAAGATTTACTTTCTGAGCGTACAGTTATTATTTTACTTGATATAAAAGCAGTTACTGGTTTCGTTATAAAAAAAATTGAACAGCAGACTTCACCATACCTCCCAACGCTGCACAGATTCATCTACGTTAGTCTAGTCGGGACAAGAGTCAAACGTGTGTAACAACACCTTGATGTCTTGTGCCCCGTCATAAGCGAATTAAACGTTAATGGAAACGTGCACTGTCAAGGAACTGGTCTTTCAAAACTGAAAAATATTTAATTCGCATCTTTGATTCTTCAAAATCTATCTACTCTGTCTTCATTATTCCCAGAAACTTCGACACTATTATTGCGACTGTACTGTCCTTTTACTATCATGGCCAAAGTGTTCTCGACGATATTTAACACTTCCGTAGTAAGATCTTCTTTCAACAACTTCAGTTGTGCACTAATACAGTTTTGACGTGTAATATTTACTTTTCTGACGTTCTCAATCACATTTTTTGTCCTTTTTCAGTCACTTAGAACACTATTTCAAATACTCATAACTGAACGTCCCTTCCCTTTTGATGTTTAAGTAAACTCCGAAAACATTTCAGAGACCTCTGTTGGTCATGATCACATATTTCAATACACTCTTAGGCTTCACTATTAAAATCTCGTATTTCTCCAGCTTAAAACTTCTACCATCCTTCCTGCTCCAAGTCTTCGTTCACATGATATGCCCAAAATCCGATGTATTCTTGCCATGCACCTCTCTTTTATACACGGTTACTTAAACACGTTCCACTGACATTTTGAATCCTATTTTACCAAAACTGCTTTTAATATTCATTTACGTATTTTACTTAAGCTGTATCTGTAGATGATATTAGAAAACCCGAAATCCATCGTGTAATAAATATAGTATAAAACCACCCTTTCAATTAGAGCTATTTTGTTTATAATTGCTAATATTTATTGTCAATTTTTGTGTACTTTAAAATACCTTTTCAGTTGAAGTAACCTTTTCCTAATGAGTGGTTTTATCTGCTGTTAGCTCACTTCCCTTCGTAGGGAATTGAAATAAAACAAGGCAAGAAAGGTAGAGAATTCTAAATGGAAATTAAAGGTGGAATTCCATATAAGTAAAGCACGTGCATCCAATCGCACATAGGTACAACACCATGCAAATGATGTGCTAATGTTGTCATACCTAGGAAAGTTTATAGGCAAATAATGATCCGCAGCAAGTGTAGCATGGTCAAAAATATTTCCCACGACCGAAAATGCAGATATTCAGACAGTGTCTAAAATCGCCGTCTTGTAAGGCATTCCGAATGAGGTCTAAGATATTTTATTTTTGAGGTCACTGTGTTCTTTCAAGGTATGTTCTGGCTGACCTCTAAATGCCGTATAAACGTCGATCTCTTCTTAATAATCTAGATATTTTCCCTTACCGATACTGTGATGAATTTGTAAGGAGTTTTCGATGACATTCAACTTGTGTTTGGTCTTCCGAAGACGGTTCCCAAGCGAAGAGCTACATTTGTCTCTGGTCTAAAAGTGATCCCTAAATCTAATGGCAAACCTACACGTTTGTACTACATAAATGTTTTTGCATTCCCCGCAGTTGGTTTAATAAATCCCTGAATGTGCGTATGATTTGGTAGGTTAGATGCTGTGTCGCATGGTCTTACGTAACGAGTTGTTAGAATAGACGCTCATTCGCACTTCCTTATCACAGAGCTTCCTAGATACTCTATTAGACACAGATCCGCTATACGGTACATGCATGTACTTAGTTTTGATTTACACTCCCTTCTGTAACATCTCTAATATTGTGTGAAACATACGTAATTTTGCCGCAAATATTTTAACTATCATCATGGATTTAAGGCCATTATGCACCGCGTCTGAGGATCGCAACTTTTTTGTCACTTTCGTCATGCTCCAGATGGAGACTGACTAATCTGTGAAACATGGAATGAGAAAAAAAATTCCTCCTGTGGGCTCGGGGCGGCAAGAGGCATTGTGTTTGGCATTATTAGTTTAGGTGGGTTCAAGGCAGGCGCTAGATCTGTTGGTACAGCTATTGGAATCCATAGTCGGATTCAGAAAATTAATGGTGTGTTGTTTTCCCAACCCCATAGTGAAGGTGATGTTAGTATGTATACCATTAAGTTGTGTTACTGTAATATCTACCTCACTGAGTGATCATGTAATGTACAAAAACGTGTCATCAGCATACCTTCTATACTATTAATTTTTACTATGTGCGACGTGGACGTTTTTGAAGAGCTGAGTTTCGGGATGATTGCCAAAATTGTCAGCAACTGTACTAGCAACTGAGTTGCGAAAACATTCGCCGTACATCTTAGAATAGGTATAGGAGAGTATCTGTGAGATGTTGCGTTACTGAACAAAGGCCGGCATGTTCTAAGTGATGGAGATTTCATTTTATCAAGCTGGAGTCGAGTTGAATGTTATAGAGGAAGCTAAGGCCTCCCTTAAAAGAACGGTGGCCTTCTGTACATTCATAACGGAACCGTAGTTACAGTGAGTCTCCTTGTCTCAAGTGATGTTAGCCAAGGCGGAACAGAAGAGACCCAATTGACTTCGACAGCTATTTTCTCCTCTTTCGTCTGTCTCTTTTTTCTTGTCTTTTTGGGATGACTAACAGCTAATATCATGATTAAGTAAACTGTAAGGATGACCGAAGGAAGATACGGTACATTGTTACTTTAAATTGTTTAAAGTTAAAACAGTATCTCATCGTAAAAATAGCAATAATTAAGAAATAAATGATAGAAAGGTAGTTTGCTGGCAGAAAAGAAGCCTCCTGATTGTTCAATTAATACCGCCTTTCTTGGAAGACGGAAAAATAGTTTCGAAGCCAGGAACAACAGCTTGGCTTGTTGCTCTGGATGGAGAAGGACATGTTAAGGTATAGGCGCTGACTTAGTCATTTTTTGACAGTTAAATCTGACGGGTTGCTCAGTCATATTATCCTGTGTTTTCATCAAAGCACATAATCGATTAATAGCTTTAACATTGACTAAGCTGTTAAACACATCGACTACCTAGCTTAAGAGCATGTTTTGCTACAAATAAGACAATTTATTTATGACAAACTGTAGTGATTATTTAATGAGCATTTCTAGAATGAGTATGTCTTTTGAAACAACGAACTGTCTTCGGGGCTGTAGCTATAGATATATTGGGAGATCTATTGGGTCGAGTCCACTCTTGGATAGAACTCCTAATTTTCAAATGGAGTGTGGATCACTTGATATACAAGCCACTCATGATAAACTGTGGGACATTTAATTTTAACAGAACTTTATTCATTGTGGAGTTATTCGTTACACGTGACGCGAAAGTTGAAAGTTGAAAGTGACAGATTGAGGTCTTCCTGATACAAAACTAGAGGACCACTCACGTCTCGCTGTTAATAAAATGGTTCAAATGGTTCTGAGCACTATGGGACTTTCCATCTGAGGTCATCAGTCCCCTAGACTTAGAGCTACTTAAACCTAACCAACCTAAGGACATCACACACATCCATGACCGAGGCAGGATTCGAACCTGCGACCCTAGCAGCAGCGCGGTTCCGGACTAAACCGCCTAGAACCGCTTGGCCATAACGGCCGGCGCACTGTTAATCGTTTCCCGGATAAAGTAGAGCCTATTAGTCTCTCACCTCTGATAACATACGACACTCCTATGCTTCGATCTTGCGAGGATTTTTCGTGTATTACGTCAGGGTTTTGAGATCGGCAGTAACGGCTATTTTGTGAATTATCATACTCAAACAGGTGGAACCAAGATCCTTTCGAAAAGGAAGTTACTCCGTTGGAAAAATCCTTGGAAAGCCCAACGGTATCGACTGACCATTGGGTCATCCTCAACCGATAGACGTCACTGGATGCGGATGAGAAGGAGCATGTGGTCAGCACACCGCTCTCCCTGCCGTTGTCGCTTATGATGACCGGAGACGCTACTTCTCAGTCAAGTAGCTCCTCAATTGACTTCACAATGAATGAGTGCACTTCACTGGCCTACAGTACTCGGCAGCCTGGGTGGCCACCCATCCTAGTGTCAGCCAAGCCCTTCAACGCTTAACTTCGGTGATCTGGCGGGATTCGGTGTTACCACTGCGGCAAGGCCGTTTGCGAAAAGGAAGTTACGTTAGATCAATTTCTCCATTATACTCCGTATTCAAAATCCAGTTACAAAGCCGGAACTTTTTTTTCAAAGCCACATATTAAAAATTTTTGCGGTGCAGCTATTTTATAGGGCTGTAACTTCAGTAACTTGATAGCCACTTGAGCAGAGGTATAGGTAATTCCCAGTTGCTGAGGAAGAAGTAGACCTGATTTTCTAGTAGACTTTCCCAGAGTACGTGCCATGTTAACCAGTTTCTTCTGCAAGCACTCTGCTTGGCTGTGTGTGTGTATCCTGTCAGGAATACTTACCGTTTCACGAAATTTGTCTGCGAATCGAAGAACAGTACGTCGGTAAGAAACCTAAACATCAGGTAATTCCTCTTCAGATATTCTTCTTACTACACACTCTGATTATGAACACACATGTGAATCCCACATGAATACTATTTGACGAATAGGTCACTTGTGTTTCCCCATTTCACATGAAACAGTTCCACTCAACAAAATGTACCGTATGTTATGACTATAACAGGCACCTTATTCTTCGAAAAATTGACTCCAAAATTCAACTGAGTCTTATAGACGAACTTAATATGAAAATGTCCAGTGTTTGATTTAAAATTCCCGCCTATGTTAAAAATGGCCGTATATTCGATGCCGCGGGATACCCATCTGTCTGGCAAAATTGGGTTTAACCGCCAGCAGCAGTGCACCGATCCGACGAAGATGAGTTGCGGGAATTCTAAAGCATGCTAACACTGTCTCTCATCACAAAGCCAGAATACTGTCTAGCATACGATGCGTGATTGCGGTCTACAGTGCCAGTGAACTTGAATCGAAAGCGATTTATGCTATCGGTAACAACAGCACCATATTTTTGTTAGAAGCTATTTTGACAATGTAAAAAAATAAATGTATTCATACGATGCAGCTTTAAGGTAATAACATGTGCAGAGGAACATGCAAACAGAGCAGCTAAGTGGCATTTCGAACCTCCACAAAGAAAAAACACCATTCGCGATTTGCGGGCTGCTAACGAAGAACTGAAAAAAAGTGGAGGAAGACTAAATGTACAAGTAGAGTACTGAACGAAAAATGGCCAAAAGTAGAAGATGATCATTTTGAGGAATTTTGAACGTCAGTTCTGTTTTATAAACTAAGACTTTTTTTAGTCTGGATTTCCAATCTAATACTAAAAATAGTAAACTTTTTTAATTGCATAAATATTAAAGTGCATCTTGTAATCTGTAGCGTCTTATAATACGTAAAATACGATACTAAGTCGCCTAACACACACTTGCTCGGCCTAAGGCGCTGGGGTCATGGACTGTGCGGCTCGTCCCGGCGGAGGTTCGAGTCCTCCCTCGGGCATAGGTGTGTGTGTTTGTCCTTAGGATACTTTAGGTTAAGTAGTGTGTAAGCTTAGGGACTGATGACCTTAGCAGTTTAGTCCTGCAAGATCTCACACACATTTTTGAACGCACTTGCTATTTGCGCAAGAGTTCTATGCATACGCGAAGGTCTTGCAACGAAGGGGAAATTTAGACGTCTGAAGTCTCGCAGCCGGCTGGCTACCGGAGGGGAAAGACAATCAGTACCAAGGCGGTTTGAGATGGGAGAGGTGGAACATCTGTGAGGCCTAGTTAACAAGATTGCGGTCATTTTCGTCACGGCCACCCTGCTGATGGACACCGGAGAACTACTGTATAGGCGGTGTGGCTTCGATTACCTGTCGCGGAAGCCACACACTGTACCTGCCGGACCGCGGCCCTCGCTTCTCGGAGCACGGAGCGGTGCGCTGAGAGAGACAGAGCGAGCTACTTGGGACGCTGGAGACCCGGCGTGGACAGGCAGGCGGCCGGCCGGGCGGCCAGCCGCGGCGCGTTCCCCGCGTGCCTCAGCGCCGCCGCCGCGACAGCTGCACGCGCCTGGCGCGCCCGCCGTGCCCGCCGCACACGGCGGACAGGGTACGCAGCCGCTGCGGCGCTGACCGCACAATCACACACCCCAGGTAGCCCAGCGCCGCACAGCACAGACACTGACGGAACAGTCGTGCGAATGAAGACGCCTTCACAAATCAAATGGCTGTGAGCACTATGGGACTTAACATCTGAGGTCATCGGTCCCGTGGACTTAGAACTACTTAAACCTAACTACCCTAAGCACATCACACACATCCATGCTCAAGGTAGGATTCGAACCCGCCCGGTTCCAGACTGAAGTGCCTACAACCTCTCGGCCACACCGGCCGGCCTTCTAGCTCACACAGATTTGGAGGCCCAAGTCCATCAGCCATAACAAACGAATTGGCTACACGATCAAAATCTCTGTTAGGCATACTTGGTTCTATGAGACCGCTAAGGTTGCACTGAAGTAATGCTGTAATCCTAAGCAATTATTCGATCTTCACGCAATAAGATTATGAAAGAGCTTTATCTTGTGAGTCTGTGGTAACACCAATCTGGATCGATAAATTCGATCCCCAATGTCGTCGCAATCAAACGGATCATAAGGATAGTACATCAAACCTCAACCGGTTACTGTGTTTGCAACTGAGTCTTCGCTCACCACCACGTTCAAATAGTTCAAATGGCTCTGAGCACTATGGCATTCAAGATCTGAGGCCATCGCTCCCCTAGAACTTAGAACGACTTAAATCTAACTAACCTAAGGACATCACACACATCCATGCCCGAGGCAGTATTCGAACCTATGACCATAGTGGTCGCGCGGTTCCAGACTGAAGCGCCTAGAACCGCTCGGCCACTGCGGCCGGCTGACCATTATCGACACCTAATATGTGGTCCAGCCACTTTAATGTGACCACCACCTACCCTCGACGTCAACGTGCAATAACTCTTCGCACATGGCAGGTGGCAGTAACAGCAGTCGATGCTATACAGGATGTTACAAAAAGGTACGCCCAAACTTCCAGGAAACATTCCTCACACACAAATAAAGAAAAGATGTTATGTGGACATGTGTCCGCAAACGCTTTATTTCCATGTTAGAGCTCATTTTAGTTTCGTCAGTATGTACTGTACTTCCTCGATTCACCGCCAGTTGGCCCAATTCAAGGAAGGTAATGTTGACTTCGGTGCTTGTGTTGGCATGCGACTCATTGCTCTACAGTACTAGCATCAAGCACATCAGTACGTAGCATCAACAGGTTAGTGTTCATCACGAACGTGGTTTTGCAGTCAGTGCAATGTTTACAAATGCGGAGTTGGCAGATGCCCATTTGATGTATGGATTAGCACGGGGCAATAGCCGTGGCACGGTACGTTTGTATCGAGACAGATTTCCAGAACGAAGGTGTCCCGACAGGAAGACGTTCGGAGCAATTGATCGGCGTCTTAGGGAGCACGGAACATTCCAGCCTATGACTCGCGACTGGGGAAGACCTAGAACGACGAGGACACCTGCAATGGACGAGGCAATTCTTCGTGCAGTTGACGATAACCCTAATGTCAGCGTCAGAGAAGTTGCTGCTGTACAAGGTAACGTCGGCACGTCACTGTATGGAGAGAGCTACGGGAGAACCAGTTGTTTCCGTACCATGTACAGCGTGTGCAGGCACTATCAGCAGCTGATTGGCCTCCACAGGTACACTTCTGCGAATGGTTCATCCAACAATGTGTCAATCCTCATTTCAGTGCAAATGTTCTCTTTACGGATGAGGCTTCATTCCAACGTGATTAAATTGTAAATTTTCACAATCAACATGTGTCGGCTGACGAGAATCCGCATGCAATTGTGCAATCACGTCATCAACACAGAGTTTCTGTGAACGTTTGGGCAGGCATTGTTGGTGATGTTTTGATTGGGCCCCATGTTCTTCCACCTACGCTCAATGGAGCACGTTATCATGATTTCATACGGGATACTTTATATGTGCTGCTAGAACACGTGCCTTTACAAGTACGACACAACATGTGGTTCATGCACGATGGAGCTCCTGCACATTTCAGTCGAAGTGTTCGTACGCTTCCCAACAACAGATTCGGTGACCGATGGATTGGTAGAGGCGGACCAATTTCATGGCCTCCACGCTCTCCTGACCTCAACCCTCTTGACTTTCATTTATGGGGGCATTTGAAAGCTCTTGTCTACGCAACCCCAATACCAAATGTGGACTCTTCGTGCTCGTATTGTGGACGGTTGTGATACAATATGCCATTCTCCAGGGCTGCATCAGCGCATCAGGGATTCCATGCGACGGAGGGTGGATGCATGTATCCTCGCTAACGGAGGACATTTTGAACATTTCCTGTAACAAAGTGTTTGAAGTCACGCTCGTACGTTCTGTTGCTGTGTGTTTCCTTTCCATGATTAATGTGATTTGAAGAGAAGTAATAAAATGAGCTTTAACATGGAAATTAAGCGTTTCCGGACACATGTCCACATAACATATTTTCTTTCTTTGTGTGTGAGGAATGCTTCCTGAAAATTTGGACGCACCTTTTTGTAGCACCCTGTATAATTATCGTATGTCTTGGGCCGTACCAACACAGTGCCACTGGGTGCCGATCGATGATACACATTTCAGCCCATTTTTAAGACATCATGCACGGTCGATTCACATTAATGTGATCACCACCTATTGTGGGGTCCTGCACACTTTTATGTTACAGGGTGATTATGGGACACTGACTTCTCGGATAGCTATACAACAATTCAAACATATCACATCAATAGTTTTTATTAAAATAAAGAAAATTGGCAGTACTTAAATTTGGATTGACGAAAGTTGTCGCAAGTGACGGGTGACATGCAAACAGTTAGTGTTGTTCACTATATACAGTGTCCATGTAAGCATTCTCACTGGCTCATAAGTCACTGCTATTGTTAACGTCACTGCTCAACTAGGCCTCTCCGAAAGTGGCCGTCTTCTACTGTCCCTTTACTGTACGGACGAGGCTGGCAGGAGCAGCGCTTATATTACCTTCTTGTAGAGGCCGCTCCTGTCGTGGTGCGTCCTCGTCAGCGGGCTTTTGGTTGATGTCGTTTCACAGTTTTCTCTGCTCTAGTTTTCTTCATCTTCGAGTTACGCGGGAACACCTATGTTCGACGTGAACTTGCAATAACCACTCACAGGTAGCATGTGGCAGCACTAGCTGTCCATGGTACATAAAGCGTGTCATTTGGGAGACGAAAAACAGTGCAGTAGTTGTCGTAAGCGGAGAAGAGAGATTTATCTGACGTTTAACAGGCCGTGATCATTCGCTTTCGGAAAGATTTGTAAAATATTCGCGTGCTGTCGTTGTTGAAGTAAATCGTACATGAGAAAACGGCACTAAGCAAAACGGGCGCCTAGGTACCTGTGGTGAATCAAGTGTCTTAGATGACAGAGACGAACGGCGGTTGCGGAGATATTTTCGGGAATAGATGTGCTGAACAATCAATTTTTGCGCTACATTGGACACGTGGCCGTTGGCGTGTATGGCATGAAACGTCTGAAAACAAACACTAGGCAGCGGTTGTCGGAAAGATCCGGTCCGAAGGAGAAGCAGTATGATCTGAGGGATGTTTCCGTGGCATTCCCTGGGTGATCTCGTCGTTTTGGAAGGCATAGTGGATCAACACAAGTGCATATCTATCCTTGAGGACCATTCCACCTCCACCTGCAGTGTCTTCTTCCTCGGCACGATGGCATCGACCAACAGAACAATTCAACGTATCACACAGCTTGCAGTGCACATGCCTGGTTCGAAGAGCATCAGAATGAGTTTCTCATGCTTCTCTGACCGCCAAGCCCTCCAAGATCGAAACGCACTCGAGAACCTTTGGGACCGTCTCGATCGGGCTGCTCGCGCCATGAATCCTCAACCGAGAAACCTTGCCAGTGGGCCACGGCACTGGAGCCGGCTTAGCTCCATATTCGTGTCAGTACCTTCGATAATCTAACTGACTCTGTTCTTGTAGCGGTCCGCACTACGAAATGTGGTTATTCAGGCTTTTGACAGGTCACAATAATGTTACTAGGGAGCGTAAATACGACCAGGCAGGCTCACATATAAATTGCATTCGCAGTTTTAAACCTGAAAGTAATGTATGAGCGACTAGATTCTAATCATCTTGGGGTTGAAGTTCTTTCTCTCCGTGTTTGCTTTAACAATACGTATGATTTTGGATAGGGTCCCCCTTTACCTGGTAAACAATGAAACAGTGACAGTGATAGTGACAGTGGCAACTCAATATATAGTGCTTCACAGTGATGAAGATGAAAAAGGAAACGTGTTAGTGGTTGCAGATGCCGAACTGTGGAACAAAACAGTCACTATAGAAACACATCACATCAGAGAAACCAGACCATGTGGTAAAAATCCATAAAATAAAAGCCCACTGAAGATGCTACAACTGCAGTGAAACATTTTTGGGTTAAAAAACAAAATTGTATTTGGTAATGGCGGACCCTGTCCAAAAACATACGAATAAAGTATGATTAGCCATTGCACACAGCGTCTGCTCTCTACAGTCATG
Source organism: Schistocerca nitens (assembly GCF_023898315.1). Lineage (NCBI taxonomy): Eukaryota > Metazoa > Arthropoda > Insecta > Orthoptera > Acrididae > Schistocerca > Schistocerca nitens. The sequence goes on along the minus strand of NC_064617.1, from coordinate 438,436,020 downwards.
GCTTCATCTCCTCCAGTATCAGTGGATCATCTTCCAGATCAAAATGAAATGAAACGCCTACGAATACCTGTCAAAGAGCACATCGATGAGATTGCCCTTTGTACAGTGTTTTCTTCGCATTGGCCAAGGAACCTCTGTTAAGACAGCTCCACCGAACTATCAATCTACATGGCCTGAATAAAGTTGCCGTTATAGCTTATGCAGATGATATCACCTTGGTTATCCAAGATAAAAGAGATGACCATGTCGCCAAACGGATACTAAAAAACTACGAACTTTACAGTGGTGCACTCTTGAGTAGATACGAATCTGTAGTCTTAAGTATATGCCAGCATCCAAGTGAAACGTAACACTCCTGCTTGCCACGAGCTCACATGCGAAAAAATCTTTGGATGTTCTTTAATGTCCGCCCAAACGATATGAGAAGTAATAACCGATAAAAAAGTACCAAAACCACATTATGTACACAAAATATGCGCTACCTTGGTCTCCTCCACATATTATTCTTCGTCAACCAACACGTTCTTAGACTGCATCATACAGCAATGTAGCCGCACTTTATGATTGCGTACGCACGAAAAGAGCTCGTGCAAACATCTTGATAGTCTGACAATCTAATGAATTCAATATCCGTTTTATAGCCATCGCCATACCAAAAAAATGGCTCTGAGCACTATGGGACTGAACTGCTGTGGTCATTAGTCCCCTAGAACTTAGAACTACTTAAACCTAACTAACCCAAGGACATCACACACACCCATGCCCTTAGGCAGGATTCGAACCTGCGACCGTTGCCATACCAAACAAATTAAGGTAACCTTGAAATATATGAACTCTCAGAACGGCGATTCTGCTGCAAGGGCGTACAAAATTGATCAATGATACTAGCGACAGCATCAGTTAATACCTCAGTAAACCATTCCACCAGGAAATAGATCCATCGCAGCCTCGAGATGTTGCTTCTACTCTAACAGAATACGTTCGTGTCTGCTATTAAGTCCGGAATCAACAGCGCTAGGCAGAGCTTTGCCGCTCTATGCCATTAGTACACTTATGAGCCAAAAACTTTTATCTCCAACGTAATAGCTAGTCTATACGTCTTTGGAACGAAATACATTATTGATTCTGTGCACCGCGGATCCGACAGTTTGTTGGTAGGTTTGTAGAGGTCTGTGGCATTAGATGTCTACGCACAGGTCATGTAATTCGCATAATTAACGGACCGCTGACTTGCGTACGTGGTGATAGCACCCGATTGCAACGCAGATTGGTTCCATAGGATTTATATCAGGTGAATTTGGCCGCCGAAACAACTTGAGTTTACTACATTGCTCCTCAAACCACTGTTGCATGGTTCTATCCCGAGACACGGACAATTATACTGCTGAAAGATGACATCACTCTCGGCCAAAACATCAAGCTTGAAGTGAAGCAGATGGTTCGAAGCTTTCAGCGTTTCTTCGTTTGCTACCATACGTCCCGTGATACTGTAGGAGAACGTCCCTCATAGCATAATACTGCTCCCACCAGCCTACGTTAGTGGGGCGCTGCACGTTTCGAGCCGCCGTTCACTAAGACGACGGTGTTTGTTCAGACGACCTTCTACGTAATGTAGCAAAACTGTTGGTCATCCGAAGAGCTGACATGTTCCCATTGATCGACGGTCGAATCCCGAGGGTCCCGTATCCACTGCAGTCGTAATTGACGATGTCGTTGGGTCAGCATGTGACCACGTAGGGGTAGTCTGTAGCAGTGCTCCCTGTTCAACAATGTACGATGAGCGGTGTACTCCGTAACTCTTATGCGTGCACCAGTATTGTGCTCTTTCGGCAGACATGCAACAGATCACCATTTATGCTACTTTCCAGAGCAGACAAACTTCCAGACCCCAGTTGTGTTCAAATCTTGATCACTGCGGGAGGCTTGTGTTTCTAACAGGATTAATGAACCCGTACTTGACTAGTTTAGCGTTATATTATTTTTATAAGTAAATAATTTTAAGTTTTGTGGAAACTGCCTAACATGCAGTGCCTTAGCATAGGAGACCGATGTGTGAGCCAGATTCACAGAGAATCTGCATGGTGGATGATCGTAGGTAGCACACTGGCCAGCCTGAATGTGGTTTCTCAATCGTGTTAAGGCAAAAGCGGAACTGGTCTTCAGCCTCTGCTTCAGAAAACAAAAAAAAAGATACACTAACAGTTAAGACACGATGATACACAGATTTCCGACACAACTTCCCTCTTTCTGCTGGCAGACGACTGTCAGCAAAACGCTAACTGTGAAGTCAGCAAGCTCATCTGGCTAAAAATACTGTTACATCATAAGCAACATCGGACCCCTGACAGAGTTATTAGTACGAGGAAGGAGAGCGACACTCACTGTCTGTGCGTAAACGTGGTGTGATGTAGACTTCCACCCGGTAAAAGTTCAACACCGAAAGTGGATAATCGAGGAAATAAAGTTACTGAGTATTTTTTGGTAAATATACTGTCACTTGAAGTATTTATTTCGGATGTGGCACAAAAAATAAGAATATTATCGAAATGCTTCGCATATAAAAGCTCCTATGTCAAGAAGATGCAAGTTTGGAGGACGAGGGGGATCAATTATTAAGAGTCAGAATTTGTAAGAGCTTTGGAAGACTTGCTGACAAACTAGACAGAAGGGATGTATAACATTCCACCAGTGTGTATAAGATAATTCGATGTCACCACCTGACTACGGGAAAAATATAATCCATACAACACCGAAGGTCGCACAATGTTCTCATCAGTTGATGCGTCCAAATTGCTGTGTAGAATAATATACTGAAGAATGGAAAACAAAACTGAGGATTTGTTAGCTGAAGATATCTTTGGTTATATGGAAGCTAAGGACACCTTAGTATCAGGCCTGACACTGCTCTTGATAATGGAGTCGAGCTTTAAGAAAAATACACTGTCATAAGATGTACAACCGTAGAATATGCATTTAAGAATATAGTGTGCTGTAAAGTTTGAGAAATGCACAGTATGCACAAGGACGAAGAAGGAATAACATACATGTAAAACCAAGAGAGAAGTAATACGTTTGAGGTACGGCAGAAGTTCAGTCTATTTCCTTTGCTGCATAACCTGTAAATCGCAGATGCAGTGAGGGAAATAACGGAAAGTTTCGGGTGTAGGATTAAAATTGCGGGCGAAAGCACATCAATGATAAGTTTCGTTGGAAAAATTTCTGTCCTCACTGGAAGTGAGAAATAATTACATTGCCTGCTGAATAAAATGAACAGCCTAATGAAGACGAGAGAGAGATTAAGCATGAATGAAACAAAGACGAAGGCAGTGAGAAGTAGCAAAAATGAAGATCACGGATCACATTGTAATGGGACACCCTCCTCCAACATTAACTTTTTTCTATAGAAGTAGCTGATACTAGGACTAATGCCGAATCTAGTATAGGTGAAAATTCTCGGCAGTTTCACTGAAAGAATTTCATTTGATTTTGTATACGATGTATTATATTTCAGACTAAGATGTATAAAAAGAAATGAATTTGTTACAGTCTGTATCTACGGTTAAAATTCTTCTTCTTTTAGAAATATTTGGAGTTACAAAATATCTGGCATACTTACAATTCATATTATTAATTGCACAATCTAACGCGGATTATTAAATATATTTCTGGATTCATTTATAAGATAATGATACAATGTGGCAATGATTGTACTTTTGTCAAGAAAGTTTGTAAACTTTTTTGCTTTGTAAACTCTTCGGAATATTGTGAGTACCGCAAAATGTAGGAGTAGCGGGTATGCCTCTGATGAAGACAGAAGCATTTTTACGATCGACACTAACAATGTAATGTGGAATATTAAGTGGAATTTGTAAAGACGGTGTGATATTGAAAAATGTGACAAAAATGAAATTCAAGTGTAAAACAGGTAAATCTTCAAGCATTATTCAGATCAACAAGAACCAACACAATCAAACTTTCACGCTCAAGAATGTACCCCTAGACGAGATAACTGCAAGCAACAACAAGAAGAGAGAATGAAGATAAATAAAAAGTTTTCTTTTGTATATCTTACGCCTCTCGAAGCTTTTGAAAAGAATGAAGACACTAAGTGCAATTTAATGGTAGGGTAAAATCATAACTTGAAGACGAAGTGAAGTAATTCTACAAAAGTAGAATTACTACAAGATGATGTACAAAGCAGGCAGTACTGGTAGATGAAGTAGAGAAGACATAAATAAGAGCGGCGCGTTTCGTCATACGTTCGTTTACTAAGCGTGACAGCACCACGGAGATCACGTAACTCCAGTGGCAGATGCTACAAGAGAGTCTTCGATTATCACGATGTGGTTTAATGTTAGAAGTCCAAGAGCGAATATCCTAGAAGAGTCAGCCAATTCCTCCAACGTATATTTTGCGAATAGACGTTCAAAGTGAAATATGAAATATTCGAGCTTGCTTGGAGGCTTATCAACAGGCCTCCTTTGCGACTGGAGCAGCAAAAGGCAGAAATGACAGTGGTACACAAAGTACGCTCTGATACACACCACACGATATTATTACATTACTATAACGTGCTTGTGGAATATAGATGTAGATATCGAACGCAGATTAGACATGGAGAACATTCCGAGTTACAGGATGTCTGCTAGGATCAAACGCAGTCTTCAATAAATTGGAATGTATTCAAAAAGCAGTTAACAACATTGGGTGTAGGTGCTACTGAGATTCACAGGGCGTCCAGGCTGATCATGTTAAACTGTTCGTAAGTTTGATGACGACCAAACGCTTCACCTACAGTTACGAAAAACACATTTAGTGGAAATGTAGCAAATTCGTACTCATTTCTTAGTGTCGTGTTGTTAAATACGAAGGAATGTGCATAGTTCCTATATTCACTGACGATATACTGTTGCCATATAATTTTTTGGATTTACCGGCCGGCCAGAGTGTCCGAGCGGTTCTAGGCGCTTCAGTCTAGAACCGCGCGACTGCTACGGTCGCAGATTCCAATCCTGCCTCGAGGATGGATGTGTGTGATGTCCTTGGGTTAGTTAGGTTTAAGTAGTTCTAAGTTCTAGAGGACTGATGACCTCAGGTGTTAAGTCCCATAGTGCTCAGACCAATTTTTTTGGATTTACCGGCTGTCTTTAATTGCACTGTGAAGATTCTCATTAATTTCCCTGTAACAAAGTTGTTTAAACGATACTGATACAAATTAATCAGATAAATCCGGCGTGAAAATGAGTAACTGAACAAATCTGGACTGAAGCGGATTTGTGCAAAACATGGCCATGCGTACTCCCCTATCCCGTCTGCGAATACAGAATTTTATTTCTCTTCTAGCGAACATTCACACGATATGTATAACCTTTACAAAATGAAATGCGTCCTTTAACTGAGAAAACCTGTGATCATTTCACAGATGCTTCATCAAGCAGTACAATAGCTATAAAATTATCGGTTGACTGTTTGGAGAAACATATCTCTAACCCATATTATTACTTCGCGTAGTAGCACTGTGTACTGTCGCTGTGTGTTCATAATCTGACCCGGTCAATTTAATGCTGCATTTACGTCGAGTTAGTTTACACCTATTTAGTTTGTTGAATCATGCTGCCAGACATATGCAAATCAGAAAAATAAAATTGATGATATCAGATTCTCATACTTTAAAGCTTCATTCGGTTTTCCATCTCATTCGTGACTGACGCTTTCATGAAAGAACTCGGGGTGCAAAGTTCTCTGCAACACTTAATGCCTATGTTCTTCGAAAATTTACGTATTTCTCGTCGTAAACTCCTTTCAGGCGAATATACTTATCTTCTTCCAGTCAGCTGTCATATCTGAAGCGCAATTAAAAAATTTCTACAAAATAACAGTCTGTGTCTACCAAACAATTTCACTGGACTCTAAGGTTTCCCAGCTACGACGTTTTTCCGATGTGGAAAAGGTGTAAGTCAGACTATCGTATATGATGATTAAGGAAAATGAGTTTTGGCTTTCTAAGTGGATCAACTTTTCATTGTCAGTGGAGAGTCCCATTGAGTTGAAATATTCCTTTTCCTTGTCATAGCACTTTTCCCATAGTTGATCGAAGGACCACGGTGGTAACTGTTAAAAAATTTGGTAGCACACAGCTACACTAGTAAATTTATTACACAACCATATGAGTTATCATCAGGAGACTACATTCAACGAAAAACCGTATGAAGCTGAGTCATTACAAAAACAATCCTAAATTTAGTGTTCAACATTCATAATATTTATGAACTTATATTGTGACACTGTAATCAGGTGTGTGACAACCCATAAACGCTATCAAACAACATGTCACAAGCCATCATCTCCTTGAAACGTCATGAGCACATATAGCGTACAAGTATATGTGCCAAAGTACATGACGATAATGTAGTAGCATGTAATCCTCATTCATGAATACGTAATAGATGCCAGAGTAGTCGGGTGAGATACTACCCAGCGACACAGAGCACACTGTAAACTTCATCACAGGTAACAACTCAACATGGCACCTTGTTATCGTTTATCAGCCAAAATGTAACAAGATTAAATGGGTATGTGAAGATTCATGACAACATAATGCCTGACCATCCCATTTTCTCAAAACTGTAAAAAATTTATTGCACACAATATATGGTCATTGTGCATTACAGCGGTTTATAAAATTAAATGTTCAGGAAGAATGAATACACAGTCTCGACAACCATATACACTCCTGGAAATGGAAAAAAGAACACATTGACACCGGTGTGTCAGACCCACTATACTTGCTCCAGACACTACGAGAGGGCTGTACAAGCAATGATCACACGCACGGCACAGCGGACACACCAGGAACCGCGGTGTTGGCCGTCGAATGGCGCTAGCTACGCAGCACTTGTGCACCGCCGCCGTCAGTGTCAGCCAGTTTGCCGTGGCATACGGAGCTCCATCGCAGTCTTTAACACTGGTAGCATGCCGCGACAGCGTGGACGTGAACCGTATGTGCAGTTGACGGACTTTGAGCGAGGGCGTATAGTGGGCATGCGGGAGGCCGGGTGGACGTACCGCCGAATTGCTCAACACGTGGGGCGTGAGGTCTCCACAGTACATCGATGTTATCGCCAGTGGTCGGCGGAAGGTGCACGTGCCCGTCGACCTGGGACCGGACCGCAGCGACGCACGGATGCACGCCAAGACCGTAGGATCCTACGCAGTGCCGTAGGGGACCGCACCGCCACTTCCCAGCAAATTAGGGACACTGTTGCTCCTGGGGTATCGGCGAGGACCATTCGCAACCGTCTCCATGAAGCTGGGCTACGGTCCCGCACACCGTTAGGCCGTCTTCCGCTCACGCCCTAACATCGTGCAGCCCGCCTCCAGTGGTGTCGCGACAGGCGTGAATGGAGGGACGAATGGAGACGTGTCGTCTTCGGCGATGAGAGTCGCTTCTGCCTTGGTGCCAATGATGGTCGTATGCGTGTTTGGCGCCGTGCAGGTGAGCGCCACAATCAGGACTGCATACGACCGAGGCACACAGGGCCAACACCCGGCATCATGGTGTGGGGAGCGATCTCCTACACTGGCCGTACACCACTGGTGATCGTCGAGGGGCACTGAATAGTGCACGGTACATCCAAACCGTCATCGAACCCATCGTTCTACCATTCCTAGACCGGCAAGGGAACTTGCTGTTCCAACAGGACAATGCACGTCCGCATGTATCCCATGCCACCCAACGTGCTCTAGAAGGTGTAAGTCAACTACCCTGGCCAGCAAGATCTCCGGATCTGTCCCCCATTGAGCATGTTTGGGACTGGATGAAGCGTCGTCTCACGCGGTCTGCACGTCCAGCACGAACGCTGGTCCAACTGAGGCGCCAGGTGGAAATAGCATGGCAAGCCGTTCCACAGGACTACATCCAGCATCTCTACGATCGTCTCCATGGGAGAATAGCAGCCTGAATTGCTGCGAAAGGTGGATATACACTGTACTAGTGCCGACATTGTGCATGCTCTGTTGCCTGTGTCTATGTGCCTGTGGTTCTGTCAGTGTGATCATGTGATGTATCTGACCCCAGGAATGTGTCAATATAGTTTCCCCTTCCTGGGACATGAATTCACGGTGTTCTTATTTCAATTTCCAGGAGTGTACATCTTATTCCAATTGTGATTTTAAGTAAACTGAAATAAAATTGCAAACCCCAAGAAAAACTAAAGTGAATAGCCATTTGCTAAAACAGAAACAAACATACGACTATGGAAACCTTGCAATTATTATATTAATCATCAGGTTAACGTTATACCATACAGTGTAAGTACTGAATACGGTGACTTTAAAACATGATAAGTTTTAGTAACAGAATCACCACATCTAAGTCTCCTATAGCATATCACAAAAACAATTATCACAGTTCAAATTAAAGTATACGACGAGTACTGTAATAATAAGACTGCAGAAAGGAATGAAAATGTTTGTACATAAATATGATAAATCAGTCATAAATGAATATTTATACTTTTTTGTTATTTGTAAGTCGCTGTTTTACCCTGTTTAAGGTAATTAATTAATTAGTACACCAGTGCTAAATGCTAAGGTGAAATTTATTTTGTCTTGTGTTTAACAGTAACCAACTCTTGCTGTCTGGATTCTTTAGTAGGCTAGCTGGCGCACGCTTCTGCCATATTATCAAACTGAAAAATCAGTTTCACATCTTGGCGTCATATGAGTCTGTTCCTGCAAAAGCGGTTTCCTAGCTAACTCATCATCTAAAATATGGTGATAGTTTTTGTTCTGAATGCCTATATGGACGAGTCCGCAGAAGAAATTGACAACTGATTCATTATTGTATTTGTAGCAACATGACAAAATCAAAATTTCATTTACATCAAAGAATTCTGTGGCAGGCGAGAATTTTTCGCTTTTTCCTTGTATGACTACAACATTTCTAACCGCCATAAACTCTAGATGTTAAAGATATAAAATAAAGAAATTTAAAACTTCAGATTTTCGAGACAATAATGTACGTAGTTACGTGTCTGTAATGTTTATATTTTTCTCACAGCGTATCTTAAGCCACCTGAACGTTTACTACTTACTGTTTGCTGTTCTGTAAAATATTACATCAGCCACATTGCAGCCCCACTGTATATGCTTTTGGGCACAGAACAAGTTGATTGATGTTCACAAGCAGTAGGAATCGCCTTGAATACTGACAGCGAGTGAAAGTTGTTACGAATGTATGGTGATCCTGAGCGTCACGTACACCGATACCAGATGTACCTAAATTACTATCCTGTCCCGTGGATGCGGTTTTCTCTCAGGATGTGCAAGATGTGTCACAACCCGTCCACTTGACTGTGAATGGACCATAAATGGTAGGCCTTGGCGGCCTATACAGCGATGACAGGGACCAGGGAGAGCTCAGGGTAGCCCGCATCTCGTGGTCGTGCGGTAGCGTTCTCGCTTCCCACGCCCGGGTTCCCGGGTTCGATTCCCGGCGGGGTCAGGGATTTTCTCTGCCTCGTGATGGCTGGGTGTTGTGTGCTGTCCTTAGGTTAGTTAGGTTTAAGTAGTTCTAAGTTCTAGGGGACTGATGACCATAGATGTTGAGTTCCATAGTGCTCAGCGCCATTTGAACCATTTTGAGCTCAGGGTATCTCAGGAATCTTAACCGAAGTTTGGTGTGCTGAGGAGACAAACAAAACACCGTAGAGTCTTTTAAGCATCGACAAATCAAATTTTCTGCCAATAATAGTACCTCTTAGGGAAACGGCAGCACACAGTGAGTGCCAAGGAAACAGGTGCACTAAATGTGTATCCCTGGGAGCCCCATTCAACAGGATAAACATGCTGTTACAGCAGCCGTTGAAGGCGCAGCGTGTAACCAACCGTGGACTGTGGCACACGGTAGAACCAACAATGTGTGTCGTCTGGTCTCTGAGGTCATACTTGGATCACTCCAGCGACTGGCTGCGTCGTGAGGAAGATTTGAACCAGAGACTTCGAAGTTTCTGTGACAAGCTGAGACCTCGTCGATTTACGCCATATGGTTGAGAACCTTAGGACCACCCTTAAGTTGAAAAGGTGTGCACTACACATCAAAGATAACTACCCAGGTAGCTAACTAAGTTGGGTACATGCCAGCTTCTACTTTTATATTAGTTGACTCATCATTCAGTTAACGATTACTGTAGCGCACACAGAAGGATCAGTCTGAGATTCAAGGAAATACGGCCCATGCTAGTGGTTTAGTGTCGAAGAATTTAAAACAAAGTCCCAAAGTTTAAAGCGCACCTTAAGAAGCAGTGGAGCTCACGCATTACATTGCTCTGTAAGACTTGAGAACGATGTAGATAAAGTAACATACGATATTAAGGACTAGGTGGAGGTGAATGAAAGTCATGATGTCAGCTTGATCACTGCGACGAATGGGCCCGCCCCCGTAGCATTAGACAGTTGAAGGAAGGAGAAAAGACAATGTACACCAGCATCCAGCAATTATAGTAAACTATGGAGGTGTTCTTCATCACAATACTGCCAGGAGACAATATCTGGATGAATTCGACCACGGAAGATGACATCGCACGGGGAAGAATCATCGAGAAACTGGATGGACGAAGTGTGACACATGTAGCCCCAGAGCAGATTTAGTGTTAGTAATGATTCTGGGCATACACCTATATGGCGAGAGGTAGGAACTCGTAATGCATCGACGGAGGTGTCCATTAATTATATGAAGGGTTTTCTCTAAAATTTAAGCTCCCTTTCCCCTTAGTAAGATTTGGTGAGATGTGTTGGGTGCTCCCTTCCCCTAAAGCGAGGCTTACCCCATAGTCTGGGAAAAATACAAATAAATGAATAGTTTTGACTTAAATATTAAATAAAATACTTTAATAAAACCAGTTTTATTTAGAATGTATACTGAACAGTGTTTTAACACGTAGCTTATTTTAAACGTGCCAATCCTGACTGGTATTCGCAAGGACAGACAGAGATAGAAACTCACGGGCAAAAGGGCTCCACGAATATGGTAATAATCATGCGGAAAAATCCCTGAAAACTGAATTTTTATTGGTATGTTATGTAAATTAAATGTCATTGGATCTTTACTTACTTTGCAGATGAAAGACAACATCATTAGTACCATCCTGCGAGCTGTATTACTATACAGCTTTCCCATCTCTTGATTTATATGATCACAAAAGGAATTCTTGTCGATTAACATCAGCGTAGCTTCCTTCCAGAGATAATTAACTTCTTGCTAGCATGTCAATGCATACGCATTGTACAAGTTTTCATACAAACTCTTGGCTTTATACTGTATGTGTAGCGGAATATCACGACTGACTCCCCGTATGATGAGCAGTGATTTCGGCCAGCGTGGCTAAGAACTCCGAGTGAAACCTGTCAATTGTGAGCCACCTGTTTCATACTGGGAAATCCCAAACAAGGCAAATATGTAAAGCACCTTTTCAGTTCATAGAGGGCATAAAGATTGGTGGCACTTAAATATCCTCAATGCTTGGGATTAATTTTACAAAACAGAATGTATGACGTATAATGTATATTCTCTGAATTAAGTAGCTGACGTGAGATTTGGTTGCTCCCGCCCCTGCCCCCTTCAAAGAGATGCGGCGAGATTCTTCTGGACCCTACCCCTCTCACAGTTTTGAGCTCACGTAATTAATGGACGTCCCTGAGGAACATTCTCGAGCGTCAGCGGTCAGTGTTACTGTGGCACTGCACTCACTCCCCATGTCAATGTTGTCTGCAGCGCATTGGGTCCTGACTTCATGTCGATGGTCGAAAGTGCACAAGCGCATCGATTCGGCGAATAGACTGGTTTGACCGTTCCCCTAAGCACTTGTGGGATGCGCTGGAGTGACGTACTGCAGCGCATACACATGCATCATTGACCGTCCAGCAATTGTCAACAGCACCTATCGAGGAACAGAACGCGCTACCACGAGAATTCCTTACGTTTCAGAGCATGCATTGCTGCCGGAAGCGATAACATGCCCCTTGATGAACCATTTGTGTGGTCCAAGGCACGATGATAAATCGAGGAGACGTTAGTGTAATCATTTTCTGCAAGAAAAGTGTCATTTCAGTTCGTCTCATTGTGTTTTTTTTTTTCAGTTACCTTCTGTATCATACTGCAGCATTTCTCTATATGTATGATCCAAGCGTCATCGACCTTTGTTACTTGGCAGAGATATATCATTGGAAAGTTACTTTCATCATAAAGTGTTGCACACCAGTGTACTAAGCACTGAAGGCAGATTATAACTTGAAACTGATGTTGGTGAAATTTTGTTTACGAGAAATTTAGGTGTGTATCGAAAGCATAAGCCAATGGGAAACGTAGTATCATATATGTTGTGTCAGATTGTCTGTACACGACAGTAGCAGGGTGGATGTGACGAATAATTGGATCTTTCTGTCGATTCACCCTCAGGTGCAACCGGAAACATCTGAGAAAACCTCAGTTCACTAGTATGTAAATTCCCCAATCATACTTTAATCATCGGAGGAGACTCTGTTCATATAACAGTCGTTGGAATATTTATAATTTCGTTAGTGGTGGTCGTTACGAGACACCCTGCGAAACAATGATAAATGCGTTCTCTGACAAATATCTGGAAGAGAGAGTTCGGAACAGCACTCATGATGGGGAAATATATTGGTTTTAATGGGAAGAAATGGATCGAGAGCATCTTTTACAATGTCCTTATTGCAACATGTGTCATTGACTCAGACAGAATTGTACCAACAATGATTACCAAAGTACAAAAGGTCATGTCTAACAGGTAGAAAGGTCTAGATAAAGAGTCAGCAGTCATAATCCAATCAGGAATTTGAAATGTTTAGCTCTGAGCAGGAACATCCAGAAGAACTATGGATAGAGTTTAAAACAACAGCTGATCATACACTGAGTAGGTGCGTACTTAGTAGAACAGTTCATGATGAGAAGAATCCTCAGTTGCGTAGCCGTCGCAAAACTACTTCCTAAGAAACAGAGACCACTATATAATATGTGTAAAACAGAGAATAAGGCTTTAGATGAAGAGATGTTGAGTGAAATGAGTTTGGTTGACAGAGAGTAATACTTGAAGCTTTCTGATACATCAAAGTATTATCGAATGATCTCTCACAAAACCAAAGAAATTCTGGTCATATGTAAAGACTGTTAGTGGCACTAAGGTTAGCGTCTAGTCACTAATCGATAGGACAGGAATTGAAATTGATGATAACAAAGCAAATGAGGAAATGGTGAACTCTGTTTCCAAATGTTCCTTTATAAAGGAAATTCCCGGAGTATTGTCCCAATGTAAATCTCGTACCAGTCCAAAGGTGAGTGAAATAGATAGTTGTGTTGAATACGGTGACAAATAGCTAAAATTTTTAAAGGTGAAACAAGTTGAAGAACTCTAAGGAATCCATATCAATTAGATACCAAAATTTTTAGCTGAATTAGATATTCTTTCAACTGTAATTTACTGTAGATCCCTCTAACTCAAAACCGCTTCTATCTATCCAGGGGCTTAGGAGGATGTGTTGAACATATGTGTATTTGACATACATTGCATACATACGAGACGTATTCTACGCTTACACCGTGTGTAAACCTTCACTGTCGACTGGGTGGAGTACTTTAACGGGATACTTTAATTAAATAAATTAGTTCGGCCCTGTAATTATCTCCCGTCAAATCAAGAATTAAGGAATGCAAATGACTACTAATCAAACAATGAGCCCAGTGAACTCAATTTACTACTCATGAGTAATCAAAGTTCATAAGAAACGAATTTAACAACAGCTGAAATCAGTAATATGAGTCCTTGGAAAACCTGGATGAAGGATCGTGGATGGTAATTCAAACTTGAAGAAACAGTTCCATTTGTTAGGACGTAACATGATTGCCACAGGTTATCATATGGAGACCGGAATCACCAAAGAGAAATATGCGTATGCATCTATTGACATCTATTGATGGAGTTGGAATCACGTTGAATTTCTAATTCCAAATAAGTCTTCGATTTGAAGACTGCAGTTACTCAATATCCTTAAGAAAACCTCTCCTTTTCCTACAGTTCATTTCTCTGTTGCAGCTGTGTCTCACCACAGCTATAATGTGCAAGTGGTGGCTGAAGAGGCTACGAAACCAGTCATTGGCTCAGTACCAACAAGTCGTCCAAGTTCAGCTCAGTCAGATGGCAGCCTCCCTTCTCAGATGTACTGAAGTTTCTAAGAAGGCTGGAAAGGATGAATATGATATCTGGAAGTGAAGTAATCAGCTGCAGGGCGGTTGCGACAACGCTTTGAAATCTAAGCTTTACAGAGTTGCATAGTTTTGATTGGCCGAATGTTAATTCTTGCGAGTCCAGATCAGTAAGATGCGGTCTTACAAAATGCTGGCCTCCTTCCGTTACTTGAATTTCAGGTTGATAACAAGCGAAAAAACTTGTTACTCTTCGGACTACCAAATGTGCACAATTTACTTCTACTCTCTGCCTATCTTCGTGTGTTGGCCAATACGACTCGATCTCTGAAAGCACAGTCGCACCCTCTTCACCACTCCTGGATTATTTATACGAACCAACAACTGCAATCTTTACGTTTCTTTAAACATTTAGTTTGGCAACACTGCTCAAGTGTCGGCCTCACAGACACTACAAAGAAGTCTCAACTCTGTTCCCGTACCACTTTCTAAGAAGTTGTTTGAAGCCCGTGTTTTCCCTCAAAGTGTGACATCCTGCTGCTTCTCTCCACAATAGCGGTTCGTCCCAGGGTCTGGCCATTACGCGGTATGCAGCACCCCATGGACGCGGCTTTTTTTCTTTTTGGTCATCAGTCTACTGACTGGTTTGATGCGACCCGCCACGAATTCCTTTCCTGTGCTAACCTCTTCATCTCTGAGTAGCACTTGCAACCTACGTCCTCAATTATTTGCTTGACGTATTCCAATCTCTGTCTTCCTCTACAGTTTTGGCTCTCTACAGCTCCCTCTAGTACCATGGAAGTCATTCCCTCATGTCTTAGCAGATGTCCTATCATCCTGTCCCTTCTTATCAGTGTTTTCCACATATTCCTTTCCTCTCTGATTCTGCGTAGAACCTCCTCATTCATTACCTTATCAGTCCACCTAATTTTCAACATTCGTCTATAGCACCACATCTCAAATGCTTCGATTCTCTTCTGTTCCGGTATTCCCACAGTCCATGTTTCACTACCATACAATTCTGTACTCCAGACGCACATCCTCAGAAATTTCTTCCTCAATTAAGGCCGGTATTTGATATTAGTAGACTTTTCTTAGTCAGAAATGCCATTTTTCCCATAGCGAGTCTGCTTTTGATGTCCTCCTCGCTCCGTCCGTCATTGGTTATTTTACTGCCTAGGTAGCAGAATTCCTTAACTTCATTGACTTCGTGACCATCAATCCTGATGGTAAGTTTCTCGCTGTTCTCATTTCTACTACTTCTCATTAGCTTCGTCTTTCTCCGATTTACTCTCAAACCATACTGTGTACTCATTAGACTGTTCATTTTATTGAGCAGATCATTTAATTCTTATTCACTTTCACTCAGGATAGCAATGTCATCAGCGAATCGTATCATTTATATCCTTTCACCTTGTATTTTAATTCCACTCCTGAACCTTTCTTTTATTTCCGTCATTGCTTCCTCGATGTACAGATTGAAGAGTAGGGGCGAGAGGCTACAGCCTTGTCCTACACCCTTCTTAATACGAGCACTTCGTTCTTGATCGTGCACTCTTATTATTCCCTCTTTATTGTTGTACATATTGTATATGACCCGTCTCTCCCTATAGCTTACCCCGACTTTTTTCAGAATCTCGAACAGCTTGCACCATTTTATATTGTCGAACGCTTTCTCCAGGTCGACAAATCCTATGAAAGTGTCTTGATTTTTCTTTAGCCTTGCTTCCATTATTAGCCGTAACGTCAGAATTGCCTCTCTCGTCCCTGTACTTTTCCTAAAGCCAAACTGATCCTCACCTAGCGCATTCTCAATTTTCTTTTCCATTCTTCTGTATATTATTCTTGTAAGCAGCTTCGATGCATGAGCTGTTAAGCTGATTGTGCGATAATTCTCGCACTTGTCAGCCCTTCCGTCTTCGGAATTGTGTGGATGATGCTTTTCCGAAAGTCAGATGGTATGTCGCCAGACTCATATATTCTACACACCGACTTGAATAGTCGTTTTGTTGCCACTTCCCCCAATGATTTTAGAAATTCTGATGGAATGTTATCTATCCCTTCTGCCTTATTTGACCGTAAGTCCTCCAACGCTCTTTTAAATTCCAATTCTAATACTGGATCCCCTATCTCTTCTAAATCGACTCCTGTTTCTTCTTCTGTCACATCAGACAAATCTTCACCCTCATAGAGGCTTTCAATGTATTCTTTCCACTTATATGCTCTCTCCTCTGCATTTAACAGTGGAATTCCCGTTGCACTCTTAATGTTACCACCGTTGCTTTTAATGTGACCAAAGGTTGTTTTGACTTTCCTGTATGCTGAGTCTGTCCTTCCGACAATCATATCTTTTTCGATGTCTTCACATTTTTCCTGCAGCCATTTCGTCTTAGCTTCCCTGCACTTCCAATTTATTTCATTCCTCAGCGACTTGTATTTCTGTATTCCTGATTTTCCCGGAACATGCTTGTACTTCCTCCTTTCATCAATCAACTGAAGTATTTCTTCCGTTACCCATGGTTTCTGCGCAGCTACCTTCTTTGTACCTATGTTTTCCTTCCCAACTTCTGTGATGGCCCTTTTTAGAGATGTCCATTCCTCTTCAACTGTACTGCCTATTGCGCTATTCCTTATTGCTGTATCTATAACGTTAGAGGACTTCGAACGTATCTCGTCATTACTTAGTACTTCCGTATCCCACTTCTTTGCGTATTGATTCTTCCTGACTAATGTCTTGAACTTCAGCCTACTCTTCATCACTACTATATTGTGATCTGAGTCTATATCTGCTCCTGGGTACGCCTTACAATCCAGTATCTGATTTCGGAATCTCTGTCTGTCCATGATGTAATCTAATTGAAATCTTCTCGTATCTCCCGGCCTTTTCCAAGTATACCTCCTCCTCTTGTGATTCTTGAACAGGGTATTCGCTATTACTAGCTGAAACTTGTTACAGAACTCAATTAGTCTTTCTCCTCTTTCATTCCTTGTCCCAAGCCCATATTCTCCTGTAACCTTTTCTTCTAATCCTTCCCCTACAACTGCATTCCAGTCGCCCATGACTGTTATATTTTCGTCCCCCTTTACATACTGCATTACCCTTTCAATATCCTCATACACTTTCTCTATCTGTTCATCTTCAGCTTGCGACGTCGGCATGTATACCTGAACTATCGTTGTCGGTGTTGGTCTGCTGTCGATTCTGATTAGAACAACCCGGTCACTGAACTGTTCACAGTAACACACCCTCTGCCCTATCTTCCTATTCATAACGAATCCTACACCTGTTATACCATTTTCTGCTGCTGTTGATATTACCCGATACTCATCTGACCAGAAATCCTTGTCTTCCTTCCACTTCACTTCACTGACCCCTACTGTATCTACAGGGTGTTTCAAAAATGACCGGTATATTTGAAACGGCAATAAAAACTAAACGAGCAGCGATAGAAATACACCGTTTGTTGCAATATGCTTGGGACAACAGTACATTTTCAGGCAGACAAACTTTCGAAATTACAGTAGTTACAATTTTCAACAACAGATGGCGCTGCGGTCTGGGAAACTCTACAGTACGATATTTTCCACATATCCACCATGCGTAGCAATAATATGGCGTAGTGTCTGAATGAAATTACCCGAAACCTTTGAGCACGTGTCTGGCGGAATGGCTTCACATGCAGATGAGATGTACTGCTTCAGCTGTTCAGTTGTTTCTGGATTCTGGCGGTACACCTGGTCTTTCAAGTGTCCCCACAGAAAGAAGTCACAGGGGTTCATGTCTGGCGAATAGGGAGGCCAATCCACGCCGCCTCATGTATGTTTTGGATAGCCCAAAGCAATCACACGATCATCGAAATATTCATTCAGGAAATTAAAGACGTCGGCCGTGCGATGTGGCCGGGCACCATCTTGCATAAACCACGAGGTGTTCGCAGTGTCGTCGAAGGCAGTTTGTACCGCCACAAATTCACGAAGAATGTCCAGATAGCGTGATGCAGTAATCGTTTCGGATCTGAAAAATGGGCCAATGATTCCTTTGGAAGAAATGGCGGCCCAGACCAGTACTTTTTGAGGATGCAGGGACGATGGGACTGCAACATGGGGCTTTTCGGTTCCCCATATGCGCCAGTTCTGTTTATTGACGAAGCCGTCCAGGTAAAAATAAGCTTCGTCAGTAAACCAAATGCTGCCCACATGCATATCGCCGTCATCAATCCTGTGCACTATATCGTTAGCGAATGTCTCTCGTGCAGAAATGGTAGCGGCGCTGAGGGGTTGCCGCGTTTGAATTTTGTATGGATAGAGGTGTAAACTCTGGCGCATGAGACGATACGTGGACGTTGGCGTCATTTGGACCGCAGCTGCAATACGGCGAACGGAAACCCGAGGCTGCTGTTGGATCACCTGCTGCACTAGCTGCGCGTTGCCCTCTGTGGTTGCCGTACGCGGTCGCCCTACGTTTCCAGCACGTTCATCCGTCACGTTCCCAGTCCGTTGAAATTTTTCAAACAGATCCTTTATTGTATCGCTTTTCGGTCCTTTGGTTACATTAAACCTCCGTTGAAAACTTCGTCTTGTTGCAACAACACTGTGTTCTAGGCGGTGGAATTCCAACACCACAAAAATCCTCTGTTCTAAGGAATAAACCATGTTGTCTACAGCACACTTGCACGTTGTGAACAGCACACGCTTACAGCAGAAAGACGACGTACAGAATGGCGCACCCACAGACTGCGTTGTCTTCTATATCTTTCACATCACTTGCAGCGCCATCTGTTGTTGAAAATTGTAACTACTGTAATTTCGAAAGTTTGTCCGCCTGAAAATGTACTGTTGTCCCAAGCATATTGCAACAAACGGTGTATTTCTATCGATGCTCGTTTAGTTTTTATTGCCGTTTCAAATATACCGGTCATTTTTGAAACACCCTGTAGATTGAGCCTTTGCATTTCCCTTTTCGGATTTTCTAGTTTCCCTACCACCTTCAAGCTTCTGACATTGCACGCCCCGACTCGTAGAACGGTATCCTTTCGTTGATTATTCAATCTTTTTCTCATGGTAACTTCCCCCGTGGCAGTCCCCTCCCGGAGATCCGAATGGGGGACTATTCCGGAATCTTTTGCCAATGGAGAGATCATCATGACACTTCTTCAATTACAGGCCACATGTCCCATGGATACACGTTACGTGTCTTTAATGCAGTGGTTTCCATTGCCTTCTGCATCCTCATGTCGTTGATCATTGGTGATTCTTCCGCCTTTAGGGGAAATTTCCCACCCCTAGGACTAGAGAGTGCCCTGAACCTCTATCCGCTCCTCCGCCCTCTTTGACAAGGCCGTTGGCAGAATGAGGCTGACTTCTTATGCCGGAAGTCTTCGGCCGCCAATGCTGATTATTTATCAAAATTTAGGCAGTGGCAGGAATCGAACCCGGGACCGAAGATGTTTTTGATTATGACTCAAAGACGCTACCCCTAGACCACGGGTACAACCTAGTTAAAGACAAACTCTGTTGTCCTGCACATCCCAGAATTCTCTGCATTGTGTGACTCCAAAAGTGCAGCATCGGTGTGTCCTTCTTTACTAACCCCCGCTCAGAAAAAACACAGAACTGGTTTACTTTGTCTATCTCGCCTTTCCCGTCACACAAGGAGGCGAGTGGCATTTCTATGACTAATGCTGGGGTTGGACTCCCAGCTGGTTTCATGGCCTACTGTAGGTCCCTCTTCCTTAGTAGCATTCAGACTCCTGCCACAGTGGACTCTCGTTCAGCTACAAATGCAATGTAACATACGAAATAAAAATCGAAGTAGTTATGAGTTGACAATCACTATTATTAATTCATATTTCAATATCTTTTGGGGATGAAATTATTCTAACTTAATGTGAATCTCTCTTATGGATTTACTAAAGTTACGTAACATCTCGACTGACGGTCACACAACAGGATATATTAAAATTAACAGCGAAACATTATGCAGCTCTCTCCTTTTCTCTTTAACGTAGTTATTAAATAGTCTTTGTCTTTGTTTAGCATTTGGTGCTGTTTTGTTATGGAGACGGTTGCCTGACTACGTAAATTATTTGTTTTCAGTCTCTCTTGATTGGGTGTAAATGAACCCTGCCAGATATTTCTAAATAAAAAGCAAATCTAAACTAACTTCTTATAAGTCCCAGTACTTTTTAAGCTAACTTAGAGAGCGCGATATAAACGTTTTCTTTACCTTTGTGTCGATGTCAAATATATTGCACTGCTTGATAAAATGTTTGATAAAGGCAACTCACGGTCATCAATCTCTCACCCACCCTTTTCTGCCACCATATGTTTTCACCTTTGGCGATGTACTTTTTTCTTAATTGTCCGTGATACCAGATTCCGATATATGAACCATTCTTCTTGATATCACGAGATATTTTTTCTTCAACAGTCTTAATAGTAATGCAGAATTGACAGACATATAAGCCAGTGACTTCATGAGATTGAGTTTACTGACGGTACAATGAGCGATATTTCATGTACATTTAGTTTGAAATGACCTAGAATGTAAAGCCAAAGTCCATCGTAAAACGATGGGAAATCCGTCCAGACTGAAATTTCAGTCCCAGAACAAAACCGCAGCGTACGTTGTAAACAGGGAGGAAGTATCTGGTAAACATACAGTCGGAACACTAGACTGACTTGCTGTCGCTGTACGGGTCACGGTATCCGGCTACGCAGGTCACGGTTCACGCCACGTCACGTGACGCGGCGGCGTGTCTCCGTCTAGTGGGCGAGCGCTCTCTGTCGGCAGCGACCACATGGCGCGAACTCTCACTCTTGAGTCAATATCACAATCGCTGGATACAGCGAACAAAATATCAAATCCCTTCTATTGTGTGTCTGCCAGTATTCTGTTTTATTTAAACTGAAAACTTTTGTGCCAACCTATGCAAGTCTCTCTAATGACTGTCAAACTTTCTCTGCCGTGGTTACAAATGAGGACACACACCTAGCTCTGCTCCTTTCAGAATAGAGTAGAATACAGTTAGTGCTCATTTTACCCAGTTCCGCCTGAAACTGCCGAGTGACAACCCTTGTACGAAAAATGGGTTGTTCTCTCCTACAAGCTTTCTTTGTACTATTTCGACCACAACACAAAAGTTTTGACTCAAGTACAGAAAGTGTTGAGAATCAGGGGGCAAAGTTCAAAACCATCGTACAATATGCATTAGATGAGTATGTGCCAAGCAAGCTCGTAAGAGCTGGAAAAGAGCCACCGTGGTACAACAACCGAGTTAGAAAACTGCTGCGAAAACAAAGGGAACATCACAGCAAACATAAACATAGCCAAAGCATTGCAGACAAACAAAATTTAAACGGAGCGATATATAGTGTGAGGAGAGCTATGCGAGAGGCGTTAAATGAATACGAAAGTAAAGTTCTATGTACTGACTTGGCAGAAAATCCTAAGACATTTTGGTCTTATGTCAAAGCGGTAGGGGGTTCAAAACAAAATGTCCAGACACTCTGTGACCAAAATGGTACTGAAACAGAGGATGACAGATTAAAGGCCGAAATACTAAATGTCTTTTTCCAAAGCTGTTTCACAGTGGAAGACTGCACTGTAGTTCCTTCTCTACATTGTCGCACAGATGACAAAATGTTAGATATCGAAATAGACGATAGAGGGACAGAGAAACAATTAAAATCTCAAAAGAGGAAAGGCCGCTGGACCTGATGGGACACCAGTTCGATTTTAAACAGGGTACGCGAAAGAACTTGCCCCTCTTCTTGCAGCGATGTACCGTAGGTCTCTAGAAGAGCGTAGCGTTCCAAAGGATTGGAAAAGGGCACAGGTCATCCCCGTTTTCAAGAAGGGACGTCGAACAGATGTGCAGAACTATAGACCTGTATCTCTAACGTCGATCAGTTGTAGAATTCTGGAACACGTATATGTTCGAGTATAATGACTTTTCTGGATACTATAAATCTACTCTGTAGGAATCAGCATGGGTTTCGAAAAAGACGGTCGTGTGAAACCCAGCTCGCGCTATTCGTCCACAAGACTCAGAGGGCCATAGACACGGGTTCACAGGTAGATGTCGTGTTTCTTGACTCACGCAAGGCGTTTGATACAGTTCCCCACAGTCGTTTAATGAACAAAGTTAGAGCATATGGACTATCAGACCAATTGTGTGATTGGATTGAAGAGTTCCTAGATAACAGAACGCAGCATGACATTCTCAATGGAGCGAAGTCTTCCGAAGTAAGAGTGATTTCAGGTGTGCCGCAGGGGTGTGTCGTAGGACCGTTGCTGTTCACAATATACATAAATGACCTTCTGGAAAACATCGGAAGCTCACTGAGGCTTCTTGCGATTGATGTTGTGGTATATCGAGAGGTTGTAACAATGGAAAATTGTACTGAAATGCAGGAGGATCTGCAACGAATTGACGCATGGTGCAGGGAATGGCAATTGAATCTCAATGTAGACAGTTGTAATGTGCTGCGAATACATAGAAAGAAAGATCCTTTATCTTTTAGCTACAATATATAGCAGGTCAGCAAATGGAAACAGTTAATTCCATAAATAATCTGGGAGTAAGCATTAGGAGTGATTTAAAATGGAATGATCATATAACGTTGATAGTTGGTAAAGCAGATGCCAGATTGAGATTCATTGGAAAAATCCTAAGGATATGCAATCCGAAAACAAAGGAAGTAGGTTACAGTACACTTGTTCGCCCAATGCTTCAATACTGCTCACCGGTGTGGGAGCTGCGCGCTTCGTTACTGGATCCTTTAGTAATCGCGAAAGCGTTACGGAGATGATGGATAAACTCCAGTGGAAAACTCTGCAGGAGAAACGCTCAGTATCTCGGTACGGGCTTTTGTTAAAGTTTAGAGAACATACCTTCACCGAGGAGTCAAGCAGTATATTGCTCTCTCCTACGTGTATCTCGCGAAGATACCATGAGGATAAAATCAGAGAGATTAGAGCCCACACAGAGGCATACCGACAATCTTTCTTTCCTCGAACAATACGAGGCTGTAATAGAAGGGAGAACCGATAGAGTTACTCAAAGTACCCTCCGCCACACAGCGTCAGGTGGCTTGCGGAGTATGGATGTAGATGTAGACAGTAGTGACCAATACTGCGTGGTTTTGCCCATTGTCCTACGAGGCTGTGCTGAAAAGTAAGTCCTTCAAAACTTTTTATATGAAAACTCTGAAATAAAACAAACGTTTTTGACGTTCTCCATCTTTATTCTTCATTTCCACATATTTGCAGCCCTCTGCCGCTTGGGGGCTCAGAATTGCAGCATGTAACATGGATGGTGTGTAATGTAACTATGCCGGTCCGTGAGAAAAAGCTTGCTGTGGTTGAGTTTCGAATTCGATGAGTTCATCCGCACGTGAAGCACCCTCTCGTTCAGCATGACTATACCAGACCACACACGAGCGCTGCGACATCTGCAACAAACCGATGCCTTGGGTTGACTGTCATCGATCATTTCCCATATAGTCCCCACCTGTCCTCTATACAGATCTTGATTTGTTCCAAAGATAAAAGAACACCTTCTAAGACTTCACCCTGATAGTAATGGAGCAGGGCAAGCTTAGGTGAAGTTGTGGCTACATCTCGTTGGGAGAAATATGTTCGTCGCCAGGATGAATTGTTGAGAAATGAATATGTAGGCATTAAGAATAGAGATGAAGAAAGTTAATAATCTGTGTTTTATTTAGAAAGCTTTAAGAGTTTTCAAATAAAAAATTCGGAGGCATTACTTTTCAGAACCCTCGTATTGGAAACAACTGGGTATGTGGTGACACTGAAATATGTGGAAAAATTTAGAGACTTATAAAAGAATAGATAGGGAAATCATTTTACTCTAAAGCCATAGGAGAGGAAGCACATGGAAGGACAGAAAGGGTCTGACGTCTCATTGTCAGCCATGTTATTATGCAGGTCCATATGTAGTTATTCATGTAAGTTTTATCCTATTTCTTACGTAACGGGTGGATTATGGCATATTGCCGTTCCTTAGGGATTTCTCCTTACATCCAAAGTCTACAAGCACTTTACAGATTTTCTGCGTGACGCTTTTACCATCTACGACGAAATATATAATTTTATGTTCCCATTATTAAGGAAGATAAGCGTCACGGGACAGTTATATTAGCAGTATCAGACTCAACAGCATAGCCACATTATGCACTACTGCTGAGCACAAATTTCTGAGAAGAAGAAAGAATATTAATACAAAGACTTAAAAAGTTTTGCTTCTAACCGTATGGAATGCTTCAATTGGATCTTTTTCTCGTCCACAAATTGCTCGTGTATTGTGAAACTTGACATTGTCACGTGAGTTACGTACTCATTATCAGAAGTATATCTGGCTTGACGTTATGTTGCAAACCACCAGCGTATTTGAACAGGTGAGCAGTCGTTCATAGTTATCTGTGTTCAATGACATTAATTTAAAGTCTGTCAGCTCTACTCCAGATTACATTCCGTTCATTGACTGTGACGTAACCAGTGCAAATGACAGTGAAGAACAGCAGCCTAACCCTGCTGTGAAAGAGAAGTACGCGGACGAGAACAGTGAATGAGCAGCTGGTTGGCTGCACAGACGCGTAAAAAGCCACGCCTAGCGTAATCGAAGGCTCTTACCTGAGTTGCGTTTGGAATTTGGGTGGCTCCTTCCGCCGGAGGTTCGAGTTCTCCCTCGCGCATGGGCGTGTGTGTTGTTCTTAATATAGGTTAGTTTAAGTTAGTTTAAGTAGTGTGTAAGTCTAGGGACTGATGACCTCTGCAGTTTGGTCCCTTAAGAACTCACACACATTGGAACATTTTTTGGAATTCGAGTGACATGGGGAGCACGCTAGATGAAGGAGATGAAGTTCTGAGCGCACGGTGGACGGAAAATCAGTGGTTATCTCCGACGTTTAGCGACTGCATCTTTTGAAAGAAATGTTCATTCTATCAATCGAAAATCAAGTAATGTATCATTCTTTAAATACTTCGAAAAAGGTGATCACGTCTTCGTATCGAAAAGAGGAACACCCAGACACTACATAACGATGAAAATTGTCGTTGTTATGGTTAATACACTACAATACTCAAAACCTAAATTACTGTTACATCCATACAGGAGCAGAAATAAGCATAGCGCAAAATATTGCTATTGTCGGAAGCTTAGTCTCACGAAAATAACTCAGTGATATATTAAGCGATTCAAACTAGACAACTTGAATTAAGACTACGCATCACGCAAATTCAGTCAGAACGTAGTAATTCAGCGCAATATAAAAGCAGAAAATATCCACATTACTGTGTAGACGGATTGTAGACACATGGTCAGCTTTGTGGTACATTTATCATTTACTTTATGTGACCATTAATTAAATTCACTGTAATTCAAAAATGGTATGAAGTGTAAAATGTATGACATCACAAAACAAATTATACATAAAAAGCCGCTTCAAAATGGCGTGCCATATTCATCACCAGAATAATTTTTAGATACCTTTGATATGTTTTACATACATCGATAGATTTACCATCGCATTTGTTGAAAGAGAACATTTATGTTTACAACCAACTGTAAGATTTACATAACGGCCTGTGTAGAATGTCGAATTACCTCCTACCGTACGGTTAATGTAATTATTATTGGAAAATGTAAGTAAAGGTATTTTCTTTCATAACTAAATAGGCTTCTGCAGCCAGTGGCAAGATGATTAAACTTCCTCTGGGAGTAGCACATCGTCAGAATATGAAATACTTTAAAATATAATATTTAAACCCTTAAAATATAATATTTAAACACTTTTACAATGGTCTTCCTCAGGGCACGACTTGCCCCGAGTGAAACTGTCATCGAATCTGAACGCCACTTCCAAACTCTGTCCAAAGTAGTGGACAGCAAACTGTTATTGCAGTACATTGGTGAGTGCCGATAGCAAACACACGGTTGTAGGCGAAAAGCCAGCGGCTGCTCTCTTTTCGAGAGAGTACCTGTAACGATGGCGGCGGTCCGGGAATTTGTTAGCTGACCGACGCTTCATGCTATGGCCTAAATAAACGGGGCAGGTGTCGACCCATGGGAGACCAACTGTTGGTTGTCGCCAGCTTGGCCATAGAATTCCTCAGTTTGTTTCTTGCCACAGTTGATTTGGCGTCATTACAACCGTCAGAATAGTGGGCCTTCCTGTATCAAATATATATCAATACAGTACCATGGTTCCATGTCGAATTAAAACTACTTAACTGAAGTCCAACCCCGACATCACTTCACTACGCGGTCGGTTGGCAGCGACAACCACGTTGGCACTGACCTTTGCACGCGGAGTTGCACTGGGCCTGCTGCCTGAGCTGACGGGGCTGCAATATGCTAAAAATTCTTACCTTCCTGTATCACTGCGTTCCTCACTGCCAAGAAGACGCCCCGCACTAACTTGAATATTTTCAACGCTCGTTCAAACTGAACATTCTCAACGGTCATCACCAAATTATTGAAAATAACTGCTTACAGATTTCGACTCCTCCGTATGTAGGGTATTATTATTATTATCGTTATTATAAGGTTTCCTTCTATTGATTTCCTCTATATAATTACTTTAATGCTTTAATTTGCGGTTTACTTTCTATTTCAAAATAAAATTGATACACACATTATGGATATAGCAACGATTTGTTTCTCATCAAAAGTTTGTGAATCTGTCACCTGATTTGATGATTACTTCTCGACTCATCCATTGTTTTCGGACTTGTCCGACCACTCATGGGCAGTGGCGTTCTTGTGAGAGTTCGGAAAAACAGTGGTCACAATGTTTAGCAAAAACTATTCTATATGAAAGCTACTTTTTGTGAAATATAACGGCAACTTCAGATGGTATCGTCAGATACTCCCTTTAAGAACAGCGCTTGCTACTAAAAGATTTCAGTGCTTTGGTGATCTTCAGATTTATAGAGCTCTCCTGCTCTTCTTGAAGCACTTGCCTGCACCCTTCCGAAACATCAAATCCCCCGCTGCGTTTTAATTCGTCAGCGATAGAATTGATAGTTCGGGAGGACGCAAGCACAGTCAACAATGGCCTTATCTTGGTCGATGTGTGGTGGTGGTGGTTCTCTTCTTTGAAGATATTTCTTCATGTTCATTTGATGGCTCGTGTGACTCATAAATGCTCATAATATGTGATCGGCCTCTCGCCCAGATGTGTTTAAAACTTATTAATTGATAGGTCTCTGTTGACTGACATGTATTTAAGTAAAATGAACAAATTTATCAGTTACAACGATTTACGTGATAAAATGGAGCATTCCTTAACTTCATGTCAAATATGGATCTACGAACATTCTTAAGTTATACGGCACACGGGCAAAAGTTGGTGTAATACCACATCAAAAGCAACAAATCAATATTTGGCTAAATAGGCAATTTCAAAATAAATTACCACACATGTACAGAAACAGAAATATGCTGCTTGCGAAAACATATCGAAGTGAGAACTTATTTGCAAAATGAACACAAAACTTTTAGTCTATTAGCTACATAATCCTTCACCTCAAAACATCACTTTGTTAATGACTGGAAAAGTATGGGGGCCATAAACCTACTACGCTGACAACATAATTTTTCCTGATGAAATAATACAAAAATTCTGTCATCGTCCGCAATCTGGAATTGAAATCAATTAAATGGTGACAAGAGAAAATTTGTGCCGGACCAGGATTCGAATCAGTATGTACCGCTTTAAACGAGCGATTGCCTTAACCATTCGACTATTCGAGCATGCTTCCCATCCAACCCAAATTTCCAACTTGTCGCACACTACTTCCCTGTCCACCATACTTACCACCTGTCCACCATACTTATTTCTCACAATCTCACGCTAATTCCGGCAATAGTTCGCAACAGAGACTGCATCTGCATGGGAATAATCTTTAAGGGCCACCAGGACGTGTAGATCATATTTATATTTGTGTGTGGTCTTTGTTATTTCGGATGTATCAGTTGAATTTTTCAGCAAGTCAGACTTGCAAGTACATGATGTGAAACTAAATAGATTAATGACGCTGATGTGCACCCTTTGACCTCTTAGCAGTATGATAAATGATGTAAAACTGTCAAAACCCAAAACTGTTCATAATTTATACGTTAATGTGAGTGCAATATTGGGAAATATTATTATTATCAGATTAGTCTCTATAATTATATAGCGACCAACATCCCGTTTCAATACACGTTCTCATAAGCCCACGTGAAGTACCAGTGTGCGCTGTACATAATGTTATCAATCATACGGTATAGTGTAAATTATAAATTGTGTATCTGAGCTGCATTTTAGAACTGAGTTGGGCTCAAAGTATTGGAACTCAGTTTACAAAGTGACTAAAATTATGTGTCTACTTTGATACATCTTATGTGGAGGTTTCATATCTGTAATAGTAGCCTTATGAATCAGCTATATTTGGCTGTGCTTGATTCACGGTAGAGTGACAGAAGCTATCTCAGTATCTTGGAAATGACAAGAAGCATTTAATTTTTGGAGTTGTTTTGAAGGTACATTCGACTACAAAACCACAATGCAAGAATATTTCCGAAAGCTGACAATTTCATTGTAATGTAAATAGTTTTTATATTAAAATAACATGTTTTATGACAAACGAAGTCATCGGCCGCATTTGGGCACTAAACTAAATTCAACGATGAAAAAAATATGTGCTAGACTGGTACTCAAACCCGTAATCCCCACTTTAAGCGAGCAGTCGCCTTAATCGCCCCGGCTATCCGCACACGCCTTCCTCCCATCCAGATTCTTAGCTTGTCACACGCTTGTAGCATCCACTGTCCATTGATTGAATTGCTTCTGCTCAAAGATAACATGCACATCTTCGGCGATTATTGATATCGTCAGAGATCATCAGTCTACCAACGTGTCCTCAGTTTTACCGGATAGCGATTTATTATCATTGGACACTCTGTGAACTTGTTTCCATAGTGAAATTCAAAAAAAATTATAGGTGTTCCATAAATTGCAGACTTCCTACTGGTTTATACACATCAAGGAAATTGAAATTAATGTTATCTAAACAACATTTATGTTCTTCGCGCATATTTTGTCATTTCTTTGGAATTTTGTCATAGTGGATGCAGAGTTTCAGTAAGGTTCAAATATTTTCTCAGAAGATTAGAGAAAAATATTAAATAGCTGCTTTAATGAGACGTAGATGACTGTCTTGCGAAACTCTTCGTAGGACCTTTTCGATGTTCCCGCTCGCTTACATGAGAAGAATTCCAGAATGAGATTTTCACTCTGCAGCGGAGTGTGTGCCGATATGAGACTTCCTGACATATTAAAACTGTGTGCCGGACAGAGACTCGATCTCTGGACCTTTGCCTTTCACGGACAAGTGTTATACCAACTGAGCTGCCCAAGCACGACTCACGACCCGCCCTCACAACTTCAGTTCTGCCAGTACCTCGTCTCCTACCTTCCAAAGCTAAGCCATGTCACCGCAATATCCTCTCTTCCAGGAGTGCTAGTTCTGCAAGTTTCGCGGAAGAGCTTCTGTGAAGTTTGGAAGGTAAGAGGCTAGGTACTGTCAGAATTGGAGGGCGGGTCGTGAGTCGTGCTTGGTTCGCTCAGTTGGTAGAGCACTTGCCCGCGAAAGGCAAAGGTCCCGATTTCGAGTCTCCATCCGGCACACAGTTTTAATATGTCAGGAAGTTTCATGAAAAGAATTAAATCTATGTTTCGCTGGTCGTTCCCGTGTAGTCAATATACTCGCCACAGGTGTGAGAAATCCTTGAAAAGAATAAATATTTATTAAATAAATGAATGAAATATTAATAACAGTCATCTACGTTGTTGAGTACGTGGGTTGAAATATTTGACTGCTGAAACTACGGGAAATAAATATTGCGTTTGTGATCGTTCAATCTAACACTTACTTAACATTCGCCTTATAGTTCATAAATATTCTGAATGGCAGTTCTTACTCTTATTGAAGTGGCAGCTAACACCACCCATATGTCTCGTTCACGCCTTATGGTCACCAGTGGGATGTCAAGTGTCCGATTCGTACCTGTGAACAATTTTAAGATTAATTTGTGATTACCAAAATGGTTGTATTGCTGAAAATTATACTAAATATTTAATACCCCAAATTCTTTGATTATTTTGTACATTGCTGTTTTAATTGCAATGGAAGGAACTTTGTGATACAACATTCTGTTGAGGTCGTGAGAATGTCTGCAGTCGATTGTCAATAGAACACAATACAATAGAAATATGACCATTGTTTAGCACTCACGTGATGCCAGTGATGCTCGAGTCCAGATTATGGCGGCAGCAATTAATAAGAAATCTGAATTCAGCTCAGGCATCTGAATTCTTCTCTGTGTTGGAGACACCTTGCTCTAACACGAGGCATGCTGTCTCAAGCCCTGCAGAGATACCCCAAGGAAAACTCCCCACGATGATGTCCCTGGAGCAAATGCAAAACTTAGCTGGTTCTGTCACCATGGAATTTCGCCAGTCAGCTGCCAACTGACCTTGCTAGTTTACACCAATGATAATTTAATAAACTTGCTAACATTTTCCCTACTCTTACTGATTCTCCCGTTGTTAACCGGTAAAGAACATTTCTTCTACGGACTGGCATAAAATGTAGAAAGTTCACTTATTATATCACGGATTTCTTGTTATAGCCAATGATTGGTGTAAGGGGACCAAACAGCGAGGTCATCTGTCCCATCGGTTTAGGGAAGAATGGGGAAGGCAATCGGCCGTGCCCATTTAAAGGAATCATCCCCGAATTTGCCTGAAGAGATTTAGGCAAATCACGGGAAACTTAAATCAGCATGGCCGGACGTGAGTTGGAACCGTCGTCCTCCCAAATGCGAGACCAGTGTGCTAGCCGGTGCACCACCTCACTCGATAGAGCCAATGAAAAGGCGTGCACGTACACGTGCACCAGTTCTCTCTGCACCACCGAAATTGTTGTTACATATTTATCAAAGACCTCCTTACTACATTATGAAAAAATTTCCAGCCGCCCTCCTTCGTGGCTAATGGCTGGATTCGTCGCTACACAATGAAACTTTTTAGTGGGCTGGGCCGACTTCGCCTGTCGCCGCCGTTGCATTCGACCGACAGAGAGTGCATCTGAACGTGTACCTGGCCAAGAATTGGGTTTCAGTAGAAATATTTTGACAGTCCATGCTGTTCCGCTCATGACTCTCGCCTTTCACAGCCAGCTAAAAGCCCCAGGCTCCAGCATATCACACGAATTGGTCAATGTACCAAACGAACACGTGACTGAGCAAAATGGACTGTCAATCATTAGCATTTCGATATTATTGCTTGGAGCTTTCATGAAGCGTTAGTAATTCTATTTGATTTCCTGGAATAAATCTGCATATTGAGTTATTAAGAAGGTTGCGGAACAGCTTCGGAGAACACAGTCATGTAACATATTGCGAAAACGGGTCTATCAAACAGCAGGTGCTTCAGAAATCGTGACAGGCTATAACATAAAATGTTGAGCCATCTATTTTGGGATGAAAAGGCGCCAGTAGGGAAATGTAGAGGATATTATAAAGGAAGACAGGGATCTGGAAACATCCAATAGTTAATTAGGAGGCGGGCCGCTGTGACCGAGCGGTTCTAGCCGCTTCAGTCGGGAACCGCGCGACCGCTACGGTAGCAGGTTCGAATCCTGCCTCGGGCATGGATGTGTGTGATGTCCTTAGGTTAGTTTGGTTTAAATAGTTCTAAGTTCTAGGGGACTGATGACCTTAGATGTGAAGTCCCATAGTGCTCAGAGCCATTTTTAGTTAATTAGGACGTATGGTAGAAGTGTTACTCTGATATGCCGAGGATAGCGCAGGAGAGGAATCCGTGGCAGGCTACGGTTATTATTAATAATTTGGACGTTGTATACCTAAATCTCAACCTGACAGCACACCCATATACCTCCAACAGATCGAAACGGTTTACATGTCAGTAGATATTCGTGATAACATAATTCCATGAAACACATGCAGGGCAAAGAACAATAGCTCTGGCCTTTTTAATTTGCAAAAACGTAATGCATTGCTGATCATTTAAGTTGTGAGTCACCTTGCCACAGTTCGAGCGGCACCCCCAGTCGGAAGTTCGAGGCCTCCCTCGGGCATGGGTGTGCGTGTGTTGTTCTTAGCGTAAGTTAGATTAAGTAGTGCGTACGCCTGAGGACTGATGATCTCCCCCATAGGAACTTACCACAAGTTTCCAAATTTAAGTTGTGACTTCATGAATGATAGGAAGTCAATAGTAGGTAGCACAAAAAAAATTGGATCTAAGCACTATGGGACTTAACATCTGAGGTCATCAGTCCCCTAGACTTAGAACTACTTAAACCTAGGTAACCTAAGGACATTACATACATCGACGCCCGAGGCAGGATTCGAACCTGCGACCGCAGCAGCAGCGACGTTCCGGACTGAAGCGCCTAGAACCGCTCGGCCACAAAGGCCGGCTAGATAGTACACATGATCAAATTTTTTAGTGATTTCGTGTCATAGAGACTTCGAAATTTACTACTCAGAGCTATGGCTTCTGGAAGACGCGATGGCACTAACGGAGCTGGTCATCCATTCGATCTGAGTTTGTAAGACAGATCAAGGTGTGTCATTCGAGCTGCATGAACTGTATACCAGAGTTCGTCAATCATCATGGTAACTGTTGGCTGGTAGTGTGCCAGTCTTTCGGCGACCCATGTAGAGAAGTTTTCACTGAGAGATCTAGAGAATGTTCTGGTAAGGCCCTGTGTCGAACACCCTCTGCAGATCGTGGCATCACTTCCAACATGTGGTATTGCTTTGCCCCGGTACGCACGGAGACCTCGAAAGTAGTCTGAGGGCTTTATAGCACAAGGAACATGACGCCTGACAACTATAACACTAGAGGTAATCCTGTTGCGTATCCAATAGCACCCGATGACATGACGTCAGGTATTGGGCGCACATGATAATGGCGAATACAATCTGCAGCGGTCGGGGTACACTACCGTCTATGCACCTCAAGGGAAGCCAAATCGATGGCCACAGCGCTAATAGTACACAATACTGCAGTCGCTGTTGCGTTAGACGTTGGAAGTGGTATTTTTCAACATCCGATCAGTGGCGAAACGAAATTCACAATAACGATCGGGTAAAGCTTTACGCGAATGTGTTGCGCAATGTATCTGGTATGCCTGACTGATGCGCCTCATCACGCTTTTCAGTTCTGATCGCACAGAGAGCACCTAAAGTATGACTAGGAAACAGTGTCTCCTGTCAAGTGAGACGTTCTGCTGGGGTTGTTTCGCCTCATTTCATGCAACCCACTGAACGTATCTGTCACCCGTTTTCTTCTTAACGACCAATATTCTCCGTCGCACATTGCAAAGGAAACGCAGACGCTCCTCCAGCATTTCCGATGGGAAGTATTTGATCACCCACCATACAGGGCGTACTTCTTCATTCACATGAACCGTTGGATATGAGGCGCATACAACAAGCTGCAGCCAACCGTTGGGAATTAGCGGTAATCACAGGCAGCTGCTATCTACAACGAGGGTATTCCTCAAAGTTGGTACCATGCTACAACAAATGTCTCAGTCGAAACTATCACTATGTAGAAAAGTAGCCAGAAAATGTAGCTAAATGTTCCAAAGAAAACATTTTTTATTGTCACTATGGTTTCCGTTTCGCGTCCGATCGGAATATGAAGAGACAGATAGTTCTCGTACATTGCCGCAAACAAACAGTTCTTTAATTCTGTGTGCGTGATGTGGCTGAGCGATCCTGCACGGCCGTCCAAGAACATTTCTGTCACCGCAGGCGACGTTGAGATCCTGCATGGTGTTCAGTATGGTCTCCTAAACCTATCGATTCCACATACTCATGACAATCGTTCGATCCCGAGCAACAATAATGCGGAAACAGCAACGTCGAGAATTCACAATCCTGCTGCCAGTGTCTAAATATGACATGGTCGGACAGTTGTTTCTCCTTGCACATGGCATAACACGGTACTCTCAAAAACAGGGAACGTGAGCGTTCCTATACACAGTAAGTGGATGGCAGCTGTAGTGACTTTTTGTGTATATTCTCGTATGAGTGTGTAGATTCGTTATAGCGTTAATGTGTCTGTATCGTGTATGGCTACGAGTCACTGAACAATAGGTGTGAGCACACTTGTAGTGTATAACACATCGTTCAAAAATGGTTCAAATGGCTCTGAGCACTTAGAACTACTTATACCTAACTAACCTAAGGACATCACATACATCCATGCCCGAGGGAGGATTCGAACCTGCGACCGAAACTGTCACGTGGTTCCTGACTGAAGTGCCTAGAACCGCACGGCCACACCGGCCGGCACAACACATCCTAAGAACACATGAGCCTATTTACAATATACCCAATACAACTTCATTCCATGAGCCAGAAACATCTTTGATATTGTTAATGTTTTCTATATTACCTACTCCGAATTTTTCTTTTGTTTCCTTTACTGCCTGCTCAATATACAGATTGAATAACAACGGGGATAGGCTACAACCCTGTCTCACTTCCTTCCCAACCGCTGCTTCCCTTTCATGTCCCTCGACTCTTATAACTGCCATCTTGTTTCTGTACAAATTGTAAATAGCCTTTCGCTCACTGTATTTTACCCCTGCCATTTTAAAATTTGAAAGAGAGTATTCCAGTCAATATTGTCGAAAGCCATCTCTAAGTCTACAAATGCTAGAAACGTAGGTTTGCCTTTCCTTAATCTATTTCCTAAGATACGTCGTAGGGTCAGTATTGGCTCACGTGTTCCAACATTTCTGCGGAATCCAAACTGATCTTCCCCGAGGTCGGCTTCTACCAGTTTTTCCATCCGTCTGTAAAGAATTCGCGTTAGTATTTTGCAGCTGTGACTTATTAAACTGATAGTTCGGTAATTTTCACATCTGTCAACACCTGCTTTCTTTGGGATTGGGATTATTATATTCTTCTTGAAGTCTGAGGGTATTTCACCTGTCTCATACATCTTGCTCACCAGATGGTAGAGTTTTGTCAGGACTGGCTCTCCCACAGCCGTCAGTAGTTCCTATGGAATGCTGTCTACTCCCGGGGCCTTGTTTCGACTTAGGTCTTTCAGTGCTCTGTCAAGCTCTTCACGCAGTATCGCGTCTCCCATTTCATCTTCATCTACATTCTCTTCAATTTCCATAATATTGTCCTCAAGTACATCGCCCTTTTATAGACCCTCTATATACTCCTTCCACCTTTCTGCTTTTCCTTCTTTGCTTAGAACTGGGTTTCCGTCTGAGCTCTCGATATTCATACAAGTGGTTCTTTTTTCTCCAAAGGTCTCTTCAATTTTCTTGTAGGCGGTATCTATCTTACCCCTAGTGAGATAAGCCTCTACATCCTTACATTTGTCCTCTAGCCATCCCTGCTTAGCCATTTTGCACTTCATGTCAATCTCATTTTTGAGACGTTTGTATTCTTTTTGCCTGCTTCATTTACTGCGTTTTTATATTTTCTCCTTTCATCAATTAAATTCAATATTTCTTCTGTTACCCAAGGATTTCTGCTACGCCTTGTCTTTTTACCTACTTGATCCTCTGCCGCCTTCACTACTTCATCCCTCAGAGCTACCTATTCTTCTTCTACTGTATTTATTTCCCCCATTCCTGTCAATTGTTCCCTTATCCTCTCCCTGAAACTCTGTACAACCTCTGGTTTAGTCAGTTTATCCAGGTCCCACCTCCTTAAATTCCCACCTTTTTGCAGTTTCTTCAGTTTTAATCTACAGTTCATAACCAATAGATTGTGGTCAGGTTCCACATCTGCCCCTGGAAATGTATTGCAATTTAAAAACTGGTTCCTAAATCACTGTCTTACCATTATATATTCTATCTGATACCTTCTAGTATCTCCAGGGTTCTTCCATTGTCCTCAAGTACATCGCCCTTTTATAGACCCTCTATACACTCCTTCCACCTTTCTGCTTTCCCGTCTTTGCTTAGAACTTCTTGAACCAAGTGTTAGCTATGATTAAGTTATGCTCTGCACAAAATTCTACCAGGCGGCTTCCTCTTTCATTTCTTACCCCCAATCCATATTCACCTACTACGTCTCCTTCTCCCCCTTTTCCTACTACCAAATTCCAGTCACCCATGACTATTAAATTTTCGTCTCCCTT
Source organism: Schistocerca nitens (assembly GCF_023898315.1). NCBI lineage: Eukaryota > Metazoa > Arthropoda > Insecta > Orthoptera > Acrididae > Schistocerca > Schistocerca nitens. The sequence goes on along the minus strand of NC_064617.1, from coordinate 438,399,581 downwards.
CTCTACCTGATTAATTTCTTTTATCTCATCATACATTTCATCAATTTCTTCATCATCTGCAGACCCAGTTGGCATATAAACTTGTACTACTGTAGTAGGTATTGGCTTCATGTCTATCTTGTCCACAATAATGCGTTCACTATGCTGTTTGTAGTAGCTTACCCGCACTCCTATATTTTTATTCATTATTAAACCTACTCCTGCATTACCCCTATTTGATTTTGTATTTATAACCCTGTATTCACCTGACCAAAAGTCTTGTTCCTCCTGCCACCGAATTCCCACTATATCTATCTTTAACCTATCCATTTCCCTTTTACATTTTCTAACCTACCTGCCCGATTAAGGGATCTGACATTCCACGCTCCGATCCGTAGAACGCCAGCTTTCTTTCTCCTGCTAACGACGTCCTCTTGAGATCCGAATGGGGGACTATTTTACCTCCGGAATATTTTACCCAAGAGGACGCCATCATCATTTAACCATACAGTAAAGCTGCATACCCTCGGGAAAAATTACGGCTCTAGTTTCCCCTTGCTTTCAGCCGTTCGCAGTACCAGCACAGCAAGGCCGTTTTGGTTTGTGTTACAAGACAAGATCAGTCAATCATCCAGACTGTTGCCCCTGCAACTACTATAAAGGCTGATGCCCCTCTTCAGGAACCACACTTTTGTCTGGCCTCTCAACAGATACCCCTCCGTTTTGGTTGCACCTACGGTACGGCCATCTGTATCGCTGTGGCACGCAAGCCTCCCCACCAACGGCAAGGTCCATGGTTCATGGGGGTAGGACAAAAGTCACTAGTAGACAGTAATTACAATCAATGAGCTTGTTATCCAAGAAGCCAATAACAAAAACCTCTGTTGAAGATACAATATCAAATGTCATTCTTGTCACCGACAACGTGTAGGTAACAACCGTAATGCTCACTATAATTTTGATTTACGTAATTTCTGGATATTATATTTTTCGTTATTTTCTTGTGGTACATATCTTTTTCTGTTTTTGTTGTACGGATTTCTGGTGAAGATGGTTGTAAAAGATGAAACCGGTAATGCTGAATGCGTGCAGCTGACGTCTGTAAAATGCTTTTCCTGAAATATTTAACAGCTGCAGCAAGCTATAAAGTAATAATACTACGTTTCTAAATGTTGAACAAATTCCACGTGGCAGGAATTACCCAAGAGGAATAGTCTTTTTCTAACCACGGTAACGTCCTGTCCTTTTGATAACCCCTGTACCAGTAAGTTTCTGAGAGCCCATGACATTCAGTGTCCGCTAGGAGAATTTCGAAGTAGTTTTCCATAATTTAACCATTGAAAAAGCTCTGTTTATCGATACTGAATAAATAAATGTACATATAGTACATCAAATTAGGAAGATTTCTCCCTCTTCTCAGTATCTTCTCCGACTGGTTTTAAGTATCAGAAGACGTGTCTGCCGATGTCATTTCACGTCGGTGCATGTTACGTAGAGAAGAGTAATATGAGAGCAGCGTCGGTATGTAGCATTGAATTTCTACCGATAATTTATTGACCTACCACTGAAGTCTTGCCAGGCGGCGGTAAACGCTCGAGTACGTCGCACAGTGCATAGGGATTGGCCGTTCGCCTGAAGCCTCAACTCGTCGCAATCGGAGAAATCACACGGAAAGGGGCCAGACGATCTCACAGACAGGGCTCTGTTAGCCTCACGTCATTGTACGCTTTCTAAGCCTGTGGCGCTATTTCATGTGCTGTGTGTGCCGTAACTCCGTCTTGCTGAGAATTTGCATAGAGTCGTTTATTTTCCGTGAGCTGGTACATACAGTAATCTGATTAAACACATCTCTGGCCAGTTGTATTGTGGCCAAATTACAAGTGTTGCAGTAGATACTGGAGTCTTTTCTTTAACTTCTAACTACTGTGCTAAGGAGTTGGTTATCGGTAGTTTGGTAACACCATTAACACTAATACATCGTTGAAATTTCATAGTTACGCCTAGTAATTAGTTTGTGGGACACGAGTTTTAATAAAAAACTAGTTTTCAGAGTTGCCGAGAGGTTAATTAAGGACAGGCTCATACACAGTACGGCTTCTCCCAGTTTTAAAGCTTTCGTCTGGATTTCAGTGTGGAAAGAGTGACAAGGAGGCAAATTTCAGCAGAGCGACGCTCAAGAAAATTATATCGGAAGAGACTCGAGGCACAGGGATGAAGTAAGAGGAGCGCAGAATTCTGTGTCGCACGGGTTATAATTAAATCGTTCCGCCGCGTCAAGCCGAGCACGCGTCCTTCGGCTTCTCGCAGACAGACAACTTAATTATTGCGATATTTTCGTAACTGGCAGGGTGGAGCCCTTTCCTAATCGCGCAGCAGGGAAAGCGACACGGCCCGGCTTTTAAAGGCTCTCTTCGCAGGAAGCTGCAGCCCGGCCGCGGGCGAGCCGGGAATTTCGTAGCCGCCTGGCCGCCTGACACTTGCCTAATTAGAGGGCAGATGCACAGCGAGGCACGCGCGGGCGATAATTACGTGCCTACAGCGCGGTGCGTGTCGCTCACTGCCGAGAGGGGCCGAGCTACGAGGCGAGCAAGTTGGGGGAGGCGCTTCAACTGAAGAAGAAGAGCTAACGACACGTTCCTCTCACAATGACGTAACCTCCACCTAGTCGGCAGAAGAGGCAGAGGCAGCCGAGAGGGTGGCTTTATACTCACAGTGTCGTGCCAAATTATTATCCTCACTCAATGAACACGGTCGTTACAAACTAATGAGGCAAAACATTAGCACTGCCCAACGCGACCTTGGATACCGTCTGGCGGCGTTGCGGGGTACGTGATGCGGTAACAAGAGTACGTAAGCGGAGCAGACAGGTACGGGGTATCACCATGTCGAAGATATGGGCTGCAAATGCGGTAATCCATTGAGATAAGCGTCTTTGACAAAGAGAAGATTGTTATCTTGCAGAGCCTGTGAACGGATATCTCGAGTATGGCAAAGTTGGCAGAATCTTCGAGTGCTACTGTAGTGAGTATCTACGGAAAGAGGTAGAAGCACAGTGAAATTAACACCAGGAGCTAAAGGGTTGGACGTCCATGACTCTTCACAGAACATGAAGTTCGGAGGCTTGTCTAACCTGTAAAGTACGATCGATGGTAATCTGTGGCATCTCTGCCGAAACAGAACAGTTCTGGTGCATGCACAAGTGTTTCGGGGCACGCAATTCAAAGTAGATTGTTCAACATGTAGCTCAGCAGCGGACCACCCCTACGAGTTCATTTGATGACCCAACGACATCGTCAATTTTTAACGATTGCAGTGGGCATCAGACCATCGTATTCGACCGTCGATCAATGGAAACGTTACGGCAATTTTGCTGCAGTAGGTCGATGGTCGTTTCCACAAGCGCCGTTATCGAGGCGAAGAGCGGCTCGAAACGCGCAATGCGCCACGGACGCAGGCTGATGGAAGCAGTATGAAACTATAGGAGACATTCTTCTGCGCTTCCATGGGACCTGTAATAGTAATCTAAGACACGCCGACAGCTGTGAACCACTTGCATCCCTTCATGCTTGACGTATCTCAGAACTCTTCATTACTAAAAGAATATATCCAACTTAACGCTATTATTTGCATTGTGTAAGCACTCAAATATCGATAGTAACAATCTGACAGCGAAACACGGGAGCGCGATTCTTAGCATTGTTGTGAGACGAGATCTGTTTGCGAGAGTAGAAGAGTAGTGCCGCTCGAGAGCTCGGAGACAGAAGACGTGTCACGCTGCCCTCACGTTGGTGATGCAGATCTACCACACTCAAGGCCTGATTTCATTTATATAGGCAAGAGAGATTTAGATAGCTTAACTACGCTTGTAGATGGAATTCAAGGTAAGAATCCGAAGTATAGTGCAAAAGCAATTGTGAAGGGGTCCAACTAATATCAGTGCTGTTGGGTTAGACAGAGCAATATTGTGGTGAGTTGTTGAAGTATTTTTTTTACCGTGTTTTAAAATTACGTTGGCCATCCACTGGGCTGTCCGTTAGCCGTAGCAGCACAGAGAGACGGCTATCATGTAGCAGACACTGTGGATTGTTGACAAATACCCAATATTGGTAACGTTCAGTATTTGTATCTTGTCAAATTTTTGAATGGATAGTCATTCTTAACGATGTGTGAATACTGGATTTGTGGAGTCTACTTGTAACTACCTTGGATTAATTTTGTGTTTAAATATTACACATTGTTTAAATGTTTTGGGGACAAATATTAGTTTTATTGCAGTTACCTTTCGTTATTTCTTGGACTTTAGTATTATAATCTTATTTTAGTGCCATTGTTTCTTAAAAAGAAGGGGACAAATTTACTTAAGTTTTAAGTGGTGAACTGTTCTTGTGTTCACGTGGTTACTGTCTAAGTTGATATGACACTAATGGCAGGTTGTCAGTTTTTCAGGCTGGGCTATTTAGCCATATTGTATGCTGACCCAGCTCCTGGACTTCCGACCGGCCAACGAACTGTTCCGGTGTGCCTCACCGACTCTCCGACTTGACGACGAGAGGGGAAGCAGGTGCGGTTATGGGCGGAGGCCGATACAAGGATCTCATTGGAACCGCTATTCTGCGCCGAGTTGTGATTGCGGGTCGTCGATCACTTAAGTTCTTATACTTATTGCGATGCTTTGTCCCAGGGTGATCTTCTTAATTAACCGTTCCTCGTTAAATTTGATGTTGCCTGCTTCCCCCTCCAGAATCAAGCCTCAAAATTGTGCAAATAGAATGTTTCAAGCCATCAGACAGTTACTAAGTTTCACCATGTTAAACGCTATTGCGAGTTTAGTCCACTTGGAATTGTTGCCAATTTACCAAACACTTAATCCCCTGCAGGCCTCCTTGCTGTCACTGTTTTTACATTTGTTGTATTCCTTGTAGCCACCACCGTGGTCTAGTTATTTGGAAGTGGGGCATTTACTCTCTTCAGTTGATTTGGAAGAATTGTAAAATATCTTGATCAATTTCTGTCAAAGTTATTTATTTATTTATTTTTTGAAGGGAATATATGTAAGGCTTCCGCGGCTCTATATTGATCTTGACCCTCGTGTATACTGAAAAATTTCAGGGCAATTTTTAACCCTTCTGGCGCTTCATGATTATTGATTCTGGTCTCGTTGCAAATTTTTAGAGATAATTCTGAAGTAAATTCTAAGCTCTCTGGCACTCTGTGATTATTGAAGTCAGTCTTGTTATAATTTTCTTTTCTAATGAGAGGATAAATTTCTAGCAAATTTTGAAGTCCTTCTGGCGCTCTGTGATTATAGGTTGTTAACTGGCTTTTCGCTTCATTTCATTGTAAAGGAAAATCTTGAATTTTTTCACGAAATAAATCTAGATGTTGTCAACCACAAGTGATATTCAACCTGGAGCTTGGCCCTTCCATAAATTCCTGCCGCCTCCAATGAAAGAACATTTCAACAACTATTCAATAACTCAGCACATACTCAAGTAACATTCTGAATACATGATTGAATGGGCAAACACTGTTGACAATATAAGCGTATTTACTACTCTGCAATGCTGTAGGAACAACATGAAGCAATAATTATTTTTTAGTGTTGAGTACTTACGAAACAGACTTCAAAATTTCAAAAAAATGTTCAAATATGTGTGAAATATTATGGGTCTTAACTGCTACGTTCATCAGTCCCTAAACTTACACACTACGTAACCTAAATTATCCTAAGGGCAAACATTCACAACCATGCCCGAGGGAGGACTCGAATCTCCGCCGGGACCAGCAGCACAGTCCATGACTGCATTCGAAATTTCCTGAACTACATTGTGCGTGTATTAATTTGGCACCCCACTGTACACTGATTGAGGCTATCAAAGTATCTTGCCTGATCACTAGTTGCCTCCAACAGATCCTGTGAATAAATCTTTCTCTTCTGTCTGTTTACTTGTATCCACAGTCGTGCACTCCTTATCTAAGTAAATTCTCGATTATCCCCAGTAATTGGGGATTTGGAAACCGCATATAACACAGTGCGACAATTAAATTTGCTGCAGAACAAATATGTGGTTGTTATGTAGTTCTGTGCCTCGATGACAATGGAGAAAACTATTTTTCAATATCACCTAAACATACTTCTGGAAATGAAATTTTATCTGCAATCAGCTACGTTATTTATGTTGTCGCGGTGCTTGTAACCGGATGTTATTTTAGGAATATTATTGCCTGGTGTTGGGAGTAGAGGGGGATGGGGAGATAGTCACTTAGTATAGGTCAAGGGAAGTTGCATCAGTCAGCCGACTATTGACTGTCTCACTATGAGATCACAAAGTGGGCCTATCGATTCTTGACGTGTACACATGCGATAGCATGAAGAATACTGTTTCTGCGTGTTCAAGCGTTCAAGTGATGGCTAGGAAGTGAGTTAATTCTTTTCTGCTACGTGTGCAGCGAGATTATGGCGCAGTCTAAAAGACGCCCTCTTTCACCGATCATGAAGAAGGCATACGAGTTGTATTTTCAATCATAGATTACGGTAACGCTAAGCACTACACATCTGTTGCTCATGTTTCTCCCACCATTTAAGAGGCACGATGCATTGAACACAACCATCTACCCAAATTATCGTGCCACAGTTGTGAAGAAAATGTGGGGACCATATTACAGATTTCTACTTTTGTTTAGCGAAAGTAAAAGAAATCTCAAGTAAATCAAAACACACAATTTCTTATCGAAATCTGGAATCTGCAGTTCACCCAGTTACACATTTTGATTCTCTTCCAGCTCCAAAACCACAACGGATGCTGGAGGATAAAACAGACGACGATAGTGACAAACCAATTGATCACGAAGATCATGAGTACACGCCGTCTGCTGCGCGGCTACAGCCACAGCCACTGTTGCAGGCAGAACTGAGCGATCTTGTAGGAGATCCAGATCTTTCAGAGAGGATCGCAGAATTATTTGGGTCTCGTCTTTAAGGAGAGGACGTATTACAGTCAAACGCTAGTACTACATTCCGTAAACGACAGCTTGGTCTTTCGACTTTTTTCTCAATGACAGAGAGTTTCGTATACTGTAATGAGATAACTGTGCTGCTTATAAAATTTGGGATGATTTTTTTTTTCTGAGAGCAGGCTGGCTTTATTCAGGATTCCAATACACCATATAATGCACTCTTTAATCTGAAAAACCCTTTTTTTCAACGTAATTACCCTCCAGAGCGACGGCGTTACACAATGTTACTGGAAGGGCTTGTATGCCCGCATGGTACCACTCTTCTAGTCGACGTTGGAGGTAGCATCTTGATGAATCATTAAAGTCCCCATCAGCCACGTACCGCTTCCCGCCGAATGCATCCTTCATTGCGCAGACAGATGGAAGTCGGAAGGTGCGAGATACGTGCGAGAGTGTGAGGAGGAATAACAATCCAATCAACTTTTATCAGCTCCTCTCGTGTGTTCAGGTATGTGTGACGCTTTTTCGTTGATATGGAGGAGGAGAAGGTTTTTTGGATTTTGGTGGTGACGAATACGCTGAAGTCTGTTCTTAAATTTCCTGAGGGTAGCGCAATACAGTTCAACGAAGGTCATTGCATCGTGAAGGAGGACATTAAGGAAATATCACCTTCAGAGACCCAAGAGAACGCCACCATGACTATACACCCTGAAGATGCGGCTTTGAACTTTTTCTTCAGAGGAGAGGTGGTGAGGTGCAACTAATGAGTTGCCGTTTTGTTTCCTTTTCGAAGAGATAGACGCATCTTTCAGCACCTGCGACGACGTTAGAGTGAAAATTCTCACTATCAGACTAGTAAGGCGTAAGCAGTTCCGCGCAGATGGTCCTTCGTTACCCTTTATGGCCTTCTACAAGGCGGCGAAGGACCCAGTGGGCACCTACCAGTAAGTAGCCCAACTGGTGGACGATTGTGTCAGCACTACAAACAGACACGTCTAGTTGTGCAGCGAGTTATTTTACTCTGATCCGTCGATCACCACTAAAGGCAGAGTCCACACGTTCCAACCGCAGGAGTCACAGCTGTGTACGGCCAGCCGACACGCGGGAGATCGAACGGGTTTCTGCGACCTTGATGCGATGATTACAAACGCCTCGCACAACGACTCACAGTGCTTTTGTTCATTGCCAAGCGTCCGTAAACAATCTATAAGAGCCTATGAATATCTGCAATTTTCTGGTTTTCCGCCAGAAGATGCTGAATGACAGCTCTGCCACCGATCAGAATTTCATGAAATTACAGGGGCCGAAGCGAGAATATCCACGATGTCCCACAACAAATTCCACATTCTTTTAACCGATATTAGCCGAGAATAACCTGTTGCATTACTTATTGAACTCTGCTCCTATAATCTTCATAACAGCTGTGTGCGATGTAATATGATCTTGTTTCACATTAAGTTACACTAGTTTGAAACAAAATAGTCTTGAATCTGTTTCTGGCCGGCTGGGCCAGCTGAGCGGTTCAAGGCGCTACAGTCTGGAACCGCGCGACCGCTACGGTGGCAGGTTCGAATCCTGCCTCGGGCGTGGATATTTCTGATATCCTTAGGTTAGTTAGGTTTAAGTAGTTCTGAGTTCTAGGGGACAGATGACCTCAGAAGGTAAGTCCCATAGTGCGCAGAGCTATTTGAACCATCTGTTTCTGGTATTAGGGAAAATTCATTTTCGTTACTGTCATTCACCTCCTCGGATTTGTCACTCATCTCATGGCCTGGCATTGTGTCGGCGACATCAAATCATCCACAAATATTTGTCAATATTTTTTCCTTCTTTTAATAAATATATTTAATGCTAGAATAAATATATAGTCTCACAATAAATGCGTTATTTGTGATGAAGGAGAAACACTAGTGTGAGACGAGCAATCATAATGCATAATGTCTAGAACAATCAATTTATAAAATGTTATCGTTCTTTGTCTAAAACGCTTCATTTGTTACATCAAGATTCATCTTTCCTCCCTCTACTTGCGATCTGTTAAGACGCAAGTATTAATGTAACTTTCACTAACTGAGAATAATACGCATTATTGCTTAAACTTTATATATTTTTTTTTTCTTCAACTAATACACTTGGTGTGTTGTTGACAGATTTTGCAGTGGAAAAGAGGATGAGTGTGATTGTATGAAGGCGAATAACCGGCTTGTACGGTGTGTGTTTAGCCACTATTACGGTTATGTCACTGAGACCGCTATGAATTGCATTGATTATTCAGAACCTACATGCTTTTGAATTTACGAAGTCCGATTTCCTAGTGCGAACAATATTGGCGCAGTTCAGAGATTCGGAGCTGACACGGTTGTCAAAATAAGAACCAAGTCAATTATTCTAGAAATATGCAATGTTTAGGCCAAATTAATAAATCTATTCATCGTTAATTTAGCTATCATTTAGAGAAAAGCTGACGACCGCTGAAGACTAGAAAACAATATGCTGTACATGTAATTTTATTTCGAAATATGTTTGTTTCCTCACTGTCCGTTTCTTTTATACGTAATCCAAACATATCCATGTGTGACGTCGAGTAACTAATGTACGATTTTTTTTGAAAGATTGAAAACCTTATGTATAAATGAAGAGAATTTATTTTGAAAACTAGTAAAAACAAATCAACGTGTATAAGACAGCAAGAAATCTAAATTGGTAAACTCATAAGTAGACAACATTGTTAACGACTGCAACATACGGTAAGGCAACATACAATGCTTACTCAGCTGCAGTAATAGCCCTGGCTTTTGTAGCAGAAAAATTAATTTATTTGGAGCTTGTAGTCTGAAACTTTTAGTTCTTTGCTGAGTTTTGTAGTTGTTGTACTTCTTGGTAACAGACACATAATATGATATATAATCATAATTAGGAGTGCGCACCTTATCGGAGAGATTAGTATTTGTTCTCCAAAAAAAATTATTTAGCTGTGATGACGCGCTGTGCACAAATGCCATCTCCGAGTTGTTTGTAAACATACTGCATTATATGTCATACGCTTGATAAACTGTATCTCAAGTTAGTATGGTGATAATCTTAGCCCCGCGGGATTAGCCAAGCGGTCTGGGGGCTGCAATCATGGACTGTGCGGCTGGTCCCGGCGGAGGTTCGAATACTCCCTCGGACATGGATGTGTGTGTTTGTCCTTAGAATAATTTAGGTTAAGTAGCGTGTAAGCTTAGGGACTGATGACCTTAGAAACTAAGTCCCATAAGATTTCATACACATTTGAACATTTGATAATCTTACAGCAGTTTAGAATGATGGCTTCTTCGCATACAGAAACTGAGTCTAATCAATTACCAGAATGCGAATTCGCCACTGAAAATGAAACAACACGATAGCAGCGAGTAAAATTACGTCGCAGGCTACAGACGAGAATATTGCTGAGCCTGTTAGAGTGGCAATAGTTCCTATTATCCAACTTCACTTGGAACTAAAAACTGAAATAGGTGCTATTAATCACAGACACGAAACTGTGGTTAATGACTGTATGAAGGCCGGTCGCTGTGGCCGAGCATCTACCTTTATCAATGGCAGTATAAAATGGTGTCACTGGTGTTGGACGAGTCATGAACGTGAAGGTAGGGCAAAGAGTAAGTTACTGTACGAGCACCATGTATGACGATTGTAGTTGCTATTTGTCATACATATTGAATGCACGTTGAAAGGTATGAGAACCGATAACACTAATTCGATCGAACTTACTACATAAAATGCTACGTTGTTTTATGTAAACGATGAACCCGCCTGTCTAATTGTGAACATGGAATATACAAAAATGGTTGGCAATAGGGCAATGTACTGTTAAAAGAAGCTTTGCACTTACGCTCTCATACTGCTCTGTGACTTGGAGATGGTATAATACGCTAGTATCACTATCGTTGTAAATAAATACATTAAATATCAGTGGCGGGAGAAAATGTTTTTCTTACTATAAAATTTTTTGTCTCCATAGAATGAAAACTGCAATGCATTGAGAAGTTTTGTAATAATTTTCAGTTTCATATAACAATGATACGATGTCACGCTGAAATGTAATTTTTTATGTGAAACGACTTAAAGCATTTTAGAACAAACTTTTCTTGTCTATCCTTTTCATTTCTACATATTTATTTCTCATCATAACCACCCTTGCTCCGAACACATTTTTTCGAACGAGAGATCAGATTGTTAATAACGTCACCGTATAATGTTTGGTTGACGGAACCAGTACCTCAACTTTGCTTGGACCACTTCGTCACTATGAACGAGAAGTCGTAGAAGGTGTTCTTTATGTTTTGGAAAGAGACGAAAATCGGATGGGGTCAAGTCGGGACTGTATGGAAGCTGATCGATGGTGGTGAACCCAAGGCATCGGATCGTTATTGCAGATGTATTGTTGCTGTTGTGTGGTCTGGTATTGCCTGGCCAACGCCCCGTGACAAGATCAAACCGACAAACAGACGCGAAGTATACATTGAGAAAAATGCAACGAATCGGGGAATAGACTGCCCCACCCTGCACAAGGGAAGAAGCTTGAATTGTCAACTCAGCAGAATGATCCAATCGAGCAGAAGCCATCACGTCATTGTAACAGCTCAGCTTTCACAAAAACTCCTGTCACCCTGCTGATATGGTGGAAGAGCAACAAGCTGAAGCCCTGAGAGTCATGCTTGCGAAATAGAGTGTGGCGAAGACCACTGACGTGCCCAAAAAGTAGGCCACATTCGGTCATCGCCGGTCCGACATAACATCACCGCCTAAAACCAATTGTAATTAAGGCCACTGATTCTTTGTGTCAACCCTTATGCAGCAGTACACCAGCTATGATGTTGAGGCTACGACGCGGTACTGCCATTCACCATGATCACTTCCACCTCCAAGACTGCAGTGGTCTAACGGATCAAATGGTTCAAATGGCTCTGAGCACTATGGGACTTAACAACTGTGGTCATCACTCACTTAGAACTACTTAAACCTAACTAAACTAAGGACATCACACACATCCATGCCCGAGGCAGAAGTCGAACCTGCGACCGTAGTAGTCGCGCGGTTCCGGACTGAGGGCCTGAACCGCTAGACCACCGTGGCCGGCTTCTAACGGATCCTATCGCCCTGAGTCACCAACCTCGTAACCACGACTTGCTGAGCCGAAATGATGCTGCTCGATGTACTATACAACTGTCGCAGTATCTGGAAGGCACTCTAGCCGCTGCTGGCACCGTCTGGTTGCTATAGAGCATTCGTTTTCAAACTGTGGGGCTCGCCCCCAATAACGTGGGGACGTACGGTGAGAGAATCAACGCATTACGATATTAAAGAAGTAAGTAATGAGTGAAGATAAATGTGTTGGTACTTAAGATGAGCTGTCTGCTGGGTAGCCTGTATTTCCTGTGTACTTTGAGATTCATTTTCGTCTTAACATCATCAGCCTGAATGTAGGTGCTGTATCCGACCGTAGCCAATAGGATTGCAGGAATTCGCAGCATGTGAGTACAGCAGGCGCGCGGAAACTTGGCCTATCGTCATACGTTGGCCCGACTCGGGATATCTCGTGCCGAGTATCTTTTGTGTAGGGTTTCTCACAACTTCAGCGATATAGTAATTTTTGCCAGTAGTGGCTTTGTTTCTAAGCAGAACTGAGGCTCGAGTCCCACTCGGACTGAGCTGTTGAGTCAGTATCGATCAAACTAACAGTTTAGTCGTGAGTGCTTTTGGGATGAAAGTGAACTGTCGACTCGTAAAGCGATTTTTATATTTTACTTCGTCATGAGTTTGTCGAAGAAACGCAAATACAGCGGTGATTACGTTAAATACGGTTGTGTTGCTGTACAAACAATGGCATCGAACAATCGAAATGTGTCATTAGTCATGAAACATTCAGCAATATCATCATGAGACTTTGTCTCGAACGACATTTTTGCACTAATAATAGCGCTTTAAAAGGTAAACCGATGGAGATTTCTTGCGGCAAAACGTACGATCTTGAAACGTATGAAGTTGGATAGTACTGTATCCAGTGCTCAGTCTTCTGAAAAAGCGATGCTAGCTTCCTATGAGTTATCGCTACTCATCGCTGAGGCTGAGAAAAGTCATGTTGTCGGAGAAATACTTGTAATACCCTGTTCGTTTAAAGCAGCTGATACTGTTCTCGGACCTCAAATCAAACAAAAACGTTCACAAATACCAGTTTTCTGACAACACTGTGAAAAGTCGGTTTGATGATATGGCGCAATACATAACAAATCAGGTTGTACAAGTTGTGAAAGAATTCGAATTTTTCCAATGCGGAGAGACTAGAACTTGGAACTGCATAGTGGAGATCCGAACATATTTTAATATAGGGATGCCATCACAACGGATGCTCATAAGTTGCAAGTTTACATACGAGAAGTTTAAGCCTGCAGTTATTCCTGTTTCACCAAATTATTTGCAATCGTGAAGGAAGCACTACGTTATGGAAGTCTTTAAGCAACCTGTGGTGTCACCGCCAGACACCACACTTGCTAGGTGGTAGCTTTAAATCGGCCGCGGTCCATTAGTACATGTCGGACCCGCGTGTCGCCACTGTCAGTGATCGCAGACCGAGCGCCACCACACGGCAGGTCTCGAGAGGCGGACTAGCACTCGCCCCAGTTGTACGGACGACTTTGCTATCGAATACACTGACGAAGCATCGCTCCTTGGCCGAGCAGATAGAATAGCCTTCAGCTAAGTCCATGGCTACGACCTAGCAAGGCGCCATTAGCCTTACATAGCTTGTATCTAAAGAGTCTCACTTGTATCGTCAAGAGCGATGTACACAAGGATGGATTAAAGTTAAGTATTCCTGAAGCTACGTACTTTTCTTTATAGCATTCATTACGTATCCTGTTTCAGACCTCTCTAGCCTGCGTGAGCTTAACGCGTGCCTTTCGGCTACTTCCGAGTGGCGTGGCTGTCTTGTTACGCCACAACACAACCTGATACTATGAATAAAATATCACATCATATGCAGCATCCAACTGACGAAATCAAACGCGACTTCCCTAGCTCGCGCAATAACAACATTTACAAACTGGCAACAGATGTTTTTCACGTTGACGTAGGTGCACTATAGGAAAATCTACAAGAACAAGCTTTGGAAATTAAAAAGGATTCTGCAACCAAATACGACTTTAAGGAGATGGATAAGTTATGAATTTGGACAAAATATCTAAAAGTGTATCGCAGCATAGCAAAGCAAGCACTGCTATTACACTATTCATTTTCTAACACCTATTTGTGGGAAAGGGTGTTTTCAGCAGTTGTAGCATTGAAAAAGAATTGCAGAAGCAAACTCAATATATTGATAGTGTTTTACGTTGAGCATATTTTTCTATTCGACCAAGAATTGAAAGTCTTTGCAAAAATTTGCAAAGCTCATCTATGATACAAAATTATTTGCTTTTTATTGCCAAATGTATATCCAAATCGTATATGTATACAGTAAAATATTTGTTATAAGGTTTATGACCTTTTTGTTCTTATTACCCTTAGCCGCACTAATAGTTGCAACGGCTGTCGTTCGGTCGTCCAATATCGCCTCCATTCGAAGGACTGTGGGTGAGCTGTGCTTTGTTTCAGACAGCTCGTAGCCTCACCTATCAGCAGTTGTCATTTTTCTTCTATTCATTGCGATCTGTGCCAATAGACTTAATAATATTCACAAATTAGCTGCGATGAAGTAACACATTTGAAACTGGCCATGTCTGTAATGTGTAGAGCCAGAATTTCCATGCAGATGCATGTATAGACTATTTTAGGGGCTAAATCATATGAAGAATAAGATCCTGTATTTATAAATTTCTAAAGGTTATAAATAACTTTCCTGGCATCACTGGAGATGTTGCAACAACTTATCGAGAAAGATGGCGCAGTGGTTAGCACACTCGACTCGCAAACCCGCGTCCGGCCATACTCATTTATGTTTTCCTTTATTTCCGTAAATCACTTCAGTGAAATGTCGGAATGGTTCCTTTGAAATTGTGAGCGGCCGACTTCCTTCCGTACTTCGATGGCACCGATGACCTTGCTGCTTGGTCCCTTTGCCAAATCAAACAACCAAACAATATCTTGCATGGGCATAAGCCGGCCGGTGTGGCCGAGCGGTTCTAGGCGCTACTGTCTTGAAACGCGCGACCACTACGGTGGCAGGTTCCAGTCCTGCCTCAGGCATGTATGTGTGTGATGTCCTTAGATAAGTTAGGTTTAAGAAGTTCTAGGGGACTGATGACCTCAGAAGGTAAGTCCCATAGTGCTCAGAGCCATTTGAACCATTTGAAATATGGGCATAATAGGTGCTCTGTTTTTTTTTCCATGAGAATTACGACCAAGTTTAAGATTATGAAAAATCTATGGTAATTTGGATGAACTAATTGATATTTTAGAACTAAATAACTGTCGAAATTTTTAGAGTGCTTTGTTTCATAGAGCTGTGTCTAAAATACAACACAGTCGGCCCCAAACTACTTTCTTCCATATCTATGTTAAGATGTTAGTCGACAAAGCACAAATGTTTCCTTGTCACCCACAAAGGAACGTGGCCGACAGAAGTAAAGCACACACATTTTAAGTTGTTCTTCCCTTGCCGTGTCAGAACAAGTCGGAACATTTCATTTCGATATGCCTTTTTTCCCATTAGCGCTTTCCTCAACATATTACTGTTGTGGCACTAAAGATGCGAGGAAAATGGTGCTTCATCGTGGTGTGTTGTGTAGCAATGACAATTTAAATAACGAAATGATCCATTAATTACTAATGGTATTTTACTCCTCATCGGCACTGGCAACCCACAGGTACGTGCACTTCCTACGGAACGGAACTGGTGCCCGTCGCCCAAAGTTTTGGATAAAACCATGTGCCAAAGTGAAGTAAATATAAATGAAAAACTGAAATTATTTCTATTGTGTTTGCTTCATTGAGCAATTTTGGTTTTGTTGCAGCTCGTGAATTCATGAATATAAACATGTTTTAGATATGATAGTGCATGGAAATTGGGACTCTAATTGTGAGTGACCACGAATCCATGTTACTTCCGTGCGATATATATACCTTAGTGGCTGATCGGTACATGGTGCACGCACCACCTTTATGTTGGCAGTGCTGAAAGAGAAATTAATATGCTCGCATTTCCCCTTTCACGACCATCTTTCCCTTTTGATTCCCCCCTCCCCTCCACACACCACCTGTATGAAGAGGTAATAGATACATTTTCAAGTACATCCTGTAGGTAATATACTAGTATTATGGTCGTGAAGGGAGGCGCAAAGTTTCTATTTTTGGCAGTAGAGAGGAGCGACAAACAAAAGTATGGAACCCACTCTGCGGAGAACCATCGGCATCGCTTATCTTCCTTGTTACAATGCTGTGGACCATTTCCACGCCATATAGGGTTGCTGAGAGATTATGCGAGCACAACCCCTTCAATGTCAACGAGAATGGTCTGGCAATATCCGCAGTCTCTATCCTGGTCAGCCTCGCCCGTCGTACAGGCTACGGCGTTCGCATCCGAGGCCTGCCACCTGCACGACACCGTCATTATGTGAGGAGCAAGCCGAGGGGAACTCCCAGTTTTGTGTCATTAGCGCCCAGCGCATACACTGGCCTGCTCAGCCGCACTCCATCATGTCAGAACTGGAGTCGATTTTGTACACGGAGGATCTTCAATAGCGAACAGGAACGTTTCGGAAACCATGTTTCCGCACCAGTAAATCGCCGAACAGGCCAGCAAACAGCCGTATAGAACGAGGTCAGGTGTTTGACAGAAGTAAGTCGTGGCGCCTTGTGGGGCGATCGATCGTCTGCTGTGAATCAGGCAGCAGCAGATTCGTATGCATGGTGTCAGGAACCCATTTCTACCTGGAGCGTACGGAAAAATCTGCACCCCTTATTGATCAGCTGCCAACGAAGAACATTACATGCAGTGTCTTCCAGTCGCTCTCGACCATCGCCATACATCTTAAATTCTTATGTCCTTTGATTATGTGCCACAGTCGGTAAAACTTCAGTCTCAGACCAACATTTTTTATAGGGTATACAGTTATTTATGAAATGCTCAAATATAAGTAAATCTATGACTTTGTAAAAATCCGTAACTGAAGTTGATGCACAGTAGATACAGCGGGTGGGCAAAGAAATTGAAACTCAGCCATTACCATGCCTAATACTGTGTAGGATAAGCAATGGTATTCTAAACAGCTTTCAGTCGTCTCCGAGTGGATGAACACAAGTCTCGCATGTTTTTCAAGGCAATCTTATGCCTGCCTTCCACCGTTCATGTAAGGTGATGGAGGTAAATAGTGATCATGCACATTTCTCTCCAAGTTGGACCACAAAGGCTGGATAAAATTGAGATCCATTGACTGAGGAGATGCGACAATCAACCCTCATGCTCAAAAAACCAGTCCAGTCGGAACACAACAGCACCTTTCCAAACCCTACCTTGGTCAGCAAGGCTGCCGAATCTCTCCCCAGATGAGAACGTTTGGAACGGTCTGGGTCCACCAACCAGCTCGGGGTTTTGACGATCTAATGTGCTAATCGGACAGAATTCGACATGACATCCCTCAGGAGGACAACCAACAAATCTGTCAGTCAATGCCAACCCGAAAAACTGCCTGCGTAAGGGCCAGAAGTGGACCAACGTGCTACTGAGTTGCTGAAATTGTGAAGCTCTTCTCTTAAACAGTTTTTATGAAATTGTGTTCGTCTGTGCTTGTACATCATATCGACCGCTATCCGTCCTGTTTGGATAATTTCTGAGTGATAAGCCACCTCTTTTCTTTTTGTCTTTGAGTATAGGGGCGTATTTCTTCGCAGTTGAATCAAAAAGTGAGCGAACAGATGCTGGTGTCCAGTACCCTTTGCCTTAATGAAACGGAATCGCCCATTACCGTAGGCACGCCGCATCCGAGAGTCCTCTGGGGTGGAGGCGCCAGTAGGGTGTGTGGGAGGCGACCCCAGCCGTCGCCCCTGCCGCCCCCATGGGCCGCGGCCGCACCCTGGAGGATTCTCCGGCAGCGCCGGCATCGACCTGCAGTTTACCTGCGCGGCTGCGCCACCCGAAATTGGTTTGTCCTGCGGCTGTGGGCGCAGCGTCGTACCGCTTCGGAACGCGATGAGTCCCCTGCGGCGTCCGCCAACACACGCACTCCGCTCTGTCGTCCCCTTCGTTTTCCGTTTCCTATCATTTCGCTCCTCCGACGTGGATGAAGAAACTAGCAAGTATCGACTGAACATCCGCTGGACTAAGGAGCAGCTTCTCCACTGGTGATTAACATCTTTCTAGGAACATTCAGGCCACGAGCCAAAACATTTTTTAGACTACCGATCAAGACGTAGGGTGCTGTCTGGTGGCGTTTTCGGACTTGGTGAGTTAACCCTTCGAGCGCCAGTGATTTCTGCCTGAAACAAAAATTTACTTTCTTTTCTTTTTTAATGTCAGTACCATTCACGTGGAACTGCCAACAGTATTGTAAGATATAGAGAGGTACACTAAGATACTTCTAAGAAGGTAGTTTTTTCCTTTATAGTTACTTCAATTCGCCACAACGGGGCTGGGCTGGCATCGGATCAAAACCGCTCTTCAGCTCGACGTTACATAAACTGTACCTAAAGATGGCTCGAATATATAAAAGGTGACAACAACAGATGATTTTGTAAAAAATACATAGGTGGACAATATGGTAGATTTTTACATAAAATTGCCAATAAATGGGGAATTTGTAAATGACACTAAAGGCACCAAAACAGAATTTGACAGATAGCGCCGAAATGTTGAATTCAGCCTTTCGGGTTGTTTTACCACAGATGATCGTAATACATGACCCTTCTTTCCATCAACGTCCGAATTTCTAAATGAGATAACTGTTGGAGGAATGGAAAAGCAACTGCAATCGCTTTATAGTAGAAAGGCATAATGACCAGATGAGATACCTGTAAAATTCTACATTGATTATTCGAAAGAACTTGATTCCTTTCTCGCAGCAGTTTATCGTAGGTCGGAAGAGCAACGAAAGGTGCTAGCAACAGGAAAAAGTCGCAGCTTATTCCAGTTTCCAACACGAATCGTAGGACAAATGTTTGTAATTATAGATATATGTCATCCATGTCAACCTGTGTAGACTTGTGGAACAAGTTTTGCGCCCAAGAATTATGACGTTTTTGGAGAATCTAAATCTCCTGTATAAAAATCAACATGGATTCCGTATAAACAGAGATCTTGCGAAACTCATCCCGCTATGAAACTTCCTAGCAGATTAAAACTGTGTGCCGGACCGAGACTCGAACTCGGGACCTATGCCTTTCGCGGGCAAGTGCTCTACCAACTGAGCTACCCAAGCACGACTCACGCCCCGTCCTCACAGCTTTAGCTCTGCCAGTACCTCGTCTCGTACCTTCCAAAGGAACTAAAGCTCTGAGGACGGGGCGTGAGTCGTGCTTGGGTAGCTCAGTTGGTAGAGCACTTGCCCGCGAAAGGCAAAGGTCCCGAGTTCGAGTCTCGGTCCGGCACACAGTTTTAATCTGCCAGGAAGTTTCATATCAGCGCACACTCCGCTGCAGAGTGAAAATCTCATTCATCCCGCTATGTTTCTCCACATGTTTCATAGCGCTGTAGGCAACGCTCTGGACGATGCCGTGTGCTTTGAATTCAGGAAGGCATTTGATGCCGTCCCGCACTACAGTCTAGTGAAGAAGATACAAGCTTACAGAGAACATGGCCATACTTTCAGGAGATGCTTGCAGATAGAACTCAACTCGTCGCTCGTAACGGAACAAAATCGCGTTCCGGAGTAACACAGGCGAATGTGATCGGACTTTCACTGTTTACAGTGCATGTAAATGATCGAGAAGAAAGTGTCGGAAACTCTTTAAGGCTCTTCACAGATGATGCGGTAGTAAGAAAATAGCAAAACCAGAAGACACCAACGATTTGCAGAATGACCTAGAGAGGATCGATGAATCATGCAGGAACTGGCAGTTAACCCTGAACGTAGGTAAATGTAACATACTGCGCGTAATTAGGAAATGGTATCAGTTGCTTAACAACTACACTGTTGATAAACAACCATTGTAAACTATCTAGGAATATCCACCCGGAGCAGTCTTAAGTAGAATGACACACACAAAACATATAGGAAAAGCAGAAGTGAGACTGATTTATAGGAAGGATCTTTATAGGAAGAATCTTAAGGAAATGTAGTTCATCTACGAAGAAAGTGGCTTACAAGGCGCCTGTTGACCAATTTGTGAGCATTGTTCCTCAATCTTGGATCTTTATCAGGTAGGACTGATAGCAGAGATAGGGAAGAGTGGCCACGTAGAGCGGCGCGTTAAGTTACTGGATCAGAAATGCTCAACAAACTCCACTGGCAGAAGCTACATGAGAGGTGTTACGCATTGCGAGGATGTTTACTGTTGAGATTTCTAGAGGGTACTTACCGTGAAGAGTCACACGACACATTACTTCGCCCCACATAAATCTCGCGAAAAGACCACAACGAGAAAATTCGAGAAATTAGAGCTAATAGAGGTTTCCGACAGTCATTCTTCCCACGCGCCACTCGTGAATGGAACAGGAAAAGAGGGACCGTAAATACGATCCGACACGCACCGTTAGGTGGCCGGCAGAATATTGATGTAGGTGTATTGCGTGAAACATACCTCTGAAGACCTTTCAAGAACTTTTCGAATGTATGTCAATCAAAATCGCTTCTGTATTACATGCTTAAGGCGGACCAAATGGATACTAAGCAAGTGGTCATAATACTTTGTCTCATGAAGTAAGTACACAATCTCGTCATGGGCGGGTGAAGCTTCACTATATCGGCTTTCCTTAGCGGAGCTCTCCACTTCATCAATGACACCATGGCCTTCTTCTTCTGATTCAGCGAAGGAACCGCTTTGGTAAACATGCAAACCAACGGTCAAGCGGTCAAAGAACGTAATGGTTCAAATGGCTCTGAGCACTATGGGACTTCAGTCCCCTAGAACTTTGAACTACTTAAACCTAACTAACCTAAGGACATTACACACATCCATGCCCGAGGCAGGATTCGACCCTGCGACCGTAGCGGTCGCTCGGTTCCAGACTGAAGCACCTAGGACCGCTCGGTCTCAACGGCCGGCAAAGAACTTAATGTTCTGGAGTGTCCATCATAGTAAACTTATTGCTAAGACCAAATGTTTCCATGAAATTAAGTCCCACCAACTCTGACAGAATTTCCATGTTGTCTCGAGACATTGCCAGACGATAGTGATATGTGCCTTTCCGACCGGGACTGCAAGCTGCAAACCTTTGTTTTAATTCAGTACACCGGAAAGCTTATACAATCGCATCGTGTATAATGAGAATACTTGTGGAAATATATTGATAATGAATGACATGTTTTCAAAGTTTATTTATCCGACACTGATGTCGATCTAAAGACGCACATATTCCTACAATGGACTCATACCCAGGAGATTCGCAATTCGATACCAGTGTTGATTGAAGTTCATATATGTTTATGAAGTTACATTGGACGAGATGCTAAGCTAGACTGAACACTACTTTCTGAAGAGAATTTAACACCCATTTATTTTCACGCAATTTAGTTCGTTAACTGTAGAGTTTCTGAAACCAAGTGCTTTACGTAAGAAACTGGGCCACAATCTTAAATAACAGCGAGTAATTAATTTCCTTCTATGATGACCACCTTCAAGATGTAAAAAAAATTAAGCATCCAGCAGTTGAACATGACCAAACTGCAAAGTTCTGTGCAGTTGCAAAGTGGGGCAGTCAGTAATCATAATTTACTTGCGTACATAAATATCACATTGCCATACCTAAGCACAAATGCTTTTCTAACACCACCATAAGTATGACACAATCAGAAAATAATAAACCAGTAATGTACAAAGTAAGTACAGCCTACAAGAGTCTGTAACGTCCATGCTGATGTGAGGTGCAGTTGTGACCGACACGATAATAGTATGGCGTTTCAGACGTCGTTCTGTGCGCCTAATTTACGTGAAATGTACACTTACCAATTTATAGAATTCAAAAAATTCTCTGCGCCATTTATAAAGGATTCAATGAAACTTTCTGGATATGTACTCACCAAAATGCGAGCATCCTAAATAGTGTAAAGAGGTGGGAAATTTCATGTGACAGAAGTGACAATAATTACAAAACAGATTGTAAAAATATTACATAGTACCACGTGTAACAGTGAACTAAGAGTACCTTTAAGTATCAGTTTTAGTAACAACGTACGACATTTTACTGGTGTTGAAGATGGTCACTACAGACCGAATTTGAATATCTATTTTATAACACTGTTGTCGGTAAATGGAATAAAGGCATAAAAGTACTTATGTGGGAGCCACATGCTTGTAATCCGTTTATGTCTCTTAAGAACTGCCTACCGCACTGAAGTGCTACCTCGAAAAGAGACAGTCGTCTGTGACTCGACCCTACTTTTACTGTGACGGAGAATTTCACTGTCACAAACTACCACAGCGCATTATCAATCATAAACTATGATTAATGTAATCTTTACATTGGCAATATTTTTATATCTAAATGTAAACGAATTCACTGTTTTCTGTAAATATCGTGTTACGTTCTATGTAATTCTGTGTATAATTCATATGTAAAAGAGAATCCATTGTTCGAAAATAAGAAATACATTTGCGCAATTTTTTTTCCTTTTTTTTCTTTTTTTTTGGGGGGGGGGGGGAGGGAGGTGGGGGAAACCGAAGAATATAAAAGACGATTGAAGCTGGGACGTGGCCTTGAAAGGCGAAGGAATGTGGTGCTTTATAAGTCAAAAACAGTGATAACATTTCGGATGAGAGGCAGTTTTCTTTGTAATAGTAGTCGGAAGCTTTAAATTGGGCAAGAGAATTATGGTACGGATATAGCGGAAGCAGAGAGTGCAGAGACGGGTGAATCCAGCGAATTATCATAGCAGCATTGTTGCTGTGAAATACCAAATTTAAAGACGAGACCACCGTTAATTCGAAATTGTCAACAAAGAAGACATAAAAGATGGAAGGTACAAGACAGAATACTCAAGAAGTAATTTTCCAGCAGAAGATCGACGCAGAAGCCAAAAGATTATCGAGACGAGGAATTAAGACATAGAAAGTACGAAAAGAGGTAGTTGTCATTACAGTACTGAAGTATACGCTGCACTACACAGAAACTGTATGCGAAATAGAGCTGCTTCTTGTTTTTGTTCTTTTTTTTTCCTTCTTATCTACGGCTGGCGCCGCTTCGCAGTCCCTAATCGCTATCTTCTGTTTTGATTTTCTTTAACGTTCATATTCCTTTCTTCCATCTCCTCCTCCACATCATCTCGCCATTTTTGCGTCATGCGCGACCACTGCTCCTCCGATGGGATGGCATCCATCGTAGTATCCTATTTTGAATCCTGTCTTCAGTTATCATACTCACATGGCCAAATCACATCAGCCGTTTTTATCGCATGCCTTTTTCATTTTTCGGTCGGATTGTCGTTTTTTGTCCTATCCATCCTATTATACCTTGTGCTTCGTCTTAAATAATTAATCTCAAGTGAAAACAGTTTATTCTTACTTTTTGTTACTAGCGTTACAGGCCTCTGCACCGTATGGAACTACACCCTGGACTACATTCTCTTCTTCATTATTTTTCTTATTCTTTTGTTCCACAGAAAAAAAAATTTGCTGCATTTGTTCTAGCTTGTCCTTTATCAATTCGATTAGTGATTTCTTCATTACTTTTGCACTCTTTACGAAACAGTTCCCCTAGGCATTTTGCCCTTCCCACAACTACAATTATTTCTCCATCTACCTCCTAATTATTTACTCTTCTCGTTCCAACGGCCAGGTATTCACATTACTTTACGTTCATCTTCAGGTTAGCCGTGTTGTATTCTGCTCTTGGCTTTCTTACCATTTTCATTTTCTGCTAGCACACACTGATCTTGCGCAAACTGCAGGCTAAATATCTTGCTGTCCTCTACTGTCACTCCCATAGGAATACATATCGTATGCCAAGTCTGCCTGACAGAACTTGAGCAGGGTCGGTGACAGCGCACATCCCTGCCTCAGACCCTTCTAATTCTTCTGTACAACTATTCCCATACCGTACTCTCGCTGTGTTATTTTCACATAATTTCGTAACAGCCCAAAACCATCTTTCATCCAAATCTGTCTAAGTTTTTCCCACAGTATGTTGGTGGTTACACTATCATTTGATTTTTCTAGGCCAGTCAATACAGCAGGCATCTCTAATACAACATGGTACGTTTTTCACATATTAGTTTCACTGTGAATATGTTGCCCAATACCAACCATTCTGTTCAAAAGCCTGCTTGTACTTCATGCCGCTTGTGACTTGTTTCTTTCTCTACCAGATCTTTAAGTACCTGTACCTTCAAGTTCAGAGATCGGTATCACTCCCTTATAATTATTTAGGTCATCATATGACCATGTTCTATGTACCCGTGATATGTGACGTGTTTTCGATTCCGACGAAACATCTCATTTTAATAGTCTTTGAAACACCTTCCTTAGCGACTCCAACAATTTCGGTAGTTCAAACTTCATGAGTTATGGATATATTGTTGCGTACCCTGGAGCATTCTTCATCTTAAAACTCCTCACAGCCTGTTGAAGAACTTATAAATCTTAAGCCCGTAATTTCTGAGACTGTATCAGCGCCTCACATCTATGTGAAACGTCAGGGTTATTTTCCTGCGTTGAATCCTTAAAATAATTTTTCCATTCAACATGACTGATATTATTATAATGTGACCTGTTAACTAGTTGACAAGTGCATTGACTGTATTCCCGATGTGGGCACCGCATAATTCGAAGCACGCCCTTAAGTCCATACACCCAGGAATATGGACGGCATCATTCTCTTGCCGGATAATGCCCACTCACACGCTGCCAGGTTTGCTTCGACTATGCTGCAAATGTTTCGCAGGGAATCTCTTACACCTCTTCCACACCCTCCCCAAGCGTTTGTCATACTTCTGGAACCTGTAAGAAAGCCATTTGTGGTCGTCAATTTGCTTCCGATGAAGAAGTACATGCACTTGGAACAATCATTTTTTCTGTTTCCGTAAGGTCTTTAGTCACACTGAGTCAAATGTGTTAACAGTTAAAGGCAATTACTTCTGAAAAAACAGTTAACTTTTTTATCATTCTGTCTGGTTTTCGTCTGACTGCTCTTTATTTATTCACTTTCATACTAAACAGCAGGGCTTCCTCGTGGTCACACGTCTTTCCCTTTACCTTGATTCGACTAGTAAGAAACTCATTATACAAACAGGTGGAATGAATATTAGTTGTAGTAAATTAGTCAGGCCATGTAATCAACATTACTTAAGTGGTTTAATGGAAATTCGTTGTAATCAGTGCACCACGTGAAATCGTTTAAACAAAAATGGACTTGACGCCTTATTACATACAGCGCAGCAACAATCTAGAGATAGACATTTCTTGTCGCTAGCTTCATTCCGCTTATTATTTTATGTACACATTGTTGAACAACTTTCGGTAATCCACATTAATTTACAGATTTACTAGCCAGTGGCAGCTGATCAAACTTTTCTACAAAGGAATGTCCACACCGTAAAATAAGAGTAAACGGTGTTTTTTATAAACAAGGTTTCTCCTGAAACCAAGAGCATTTCTGCGCTTTAGATTATTCGTAGTCCACATTTAAAGCCAGCGTTACAAGGCTGTCGTTCAAAATAGGGAAAGGCCACCTACATCTACATCTACATCTAGATCCATACTCCGTAAGCCACCCAACGGTGTGTGGCGGAGGGGACTTTACGTGCCAGTGTCATTACCTCCCCTTTCCGTTCCACTCGGGTATGGTTCGCGGGAAGAACGACTGCCGGAAAGCCTCCGTGCGCACTCGAATCTCTCTAATTGTGATCTCCTCGGGAGGTATAATTAGGGGGAAGCAATATATTCGATACCTCATCCAGAAATGCACCCTCTCGAAAGCTGGCCAGCAAGCTACACAGCGATGCAGAGCGCCTCTCTTGCAGAGTCTGCCACTTGGGTTTGCTAAACATCTCCGTAATGCTATTACGCTTACCAAATAACCGTGCGACGAAACGCGCCGCTCTTCTTTGCATCTTCTCTATGTTCTCTGTCAACCTGACCTGGTACGGATCCCACACTGATGAGCAATACTCAAGTATAGGTCGAACGAGTGTTTTGTAAGCCACCTCCTTTGTTGATGCACTACATTTTCTAAGGACTCTCCCAATGAATCTCGACCTGGCACCCGCCTTACCAACAATTAATTTTGTATGATCATTCCACTTCAAATCGTTCCGTACGCATACTCCCAGATATTTTACAGAAGTAACTGCTACCAGTGTTTGTTCCGTTATCATATTATCATACAATAAAGGATTCTTCAATTTATATATTCGTAAGACATTACATTTGTTTCTATTAATGGTCAGTTGCCACTCCCTGCACCAAGTGCCTATCCGCTGCAGATCATCTTGCATTTTGCTGCCATTTTCTAATACTGTAACTTCTCTGTTTACTACAGCATCATCCGCGAAAAGCCGCATGGAACTTCCGACAGTATCTACTAGGTGATTTACATATATTGTGAAAAGCAATGGTCCCATAACACTCCCCTGTGGCACGCCAGAGGTTACTTTAGCGTCTGTAGACGTCTCTCCATTGAGAACAACATGCTGTGTTCTGTTTGCTAAAAACTCTTCAATCCAGCCACACAGCTGGTCTGATATTCCGTAGGCTCTTACTTTGCTTATCAGGCGTCAGTGCGGAACTGTATCGAACGCCTTCCGGAAGTATAGGAAAATAGCATCTACCTGGGAGCCTGTATCTAATATTTTCTGGGTCTCATGAACAAATAAAGCGAGTTGGGTCTCACACGATCGCTGTTTCCGGAATCCATGTTGAATCCTACAGAGTAGATTCTGGGTTTCCAGAAATGACATGATACAGCAAAAAATATGTTCTAAAATTCTACAACAGATCTATGTCCGTGCGGTTCTAGGCGCTGCAGTCTGGAACGGCGAGACCGCTACGGTCGCAGGTTCGAATCCTGGTCGGGCATGGATGTGTGTGATGTCCTTAGGTTAGTTAGGTTTAACTAGTTCTACGTTCTAGGGGACTAATGACCTCAGAAGTTGAGTCCCATAGTGCTCAGAGCCATTTGAACCATTTTGATCTATGTCAGAGATATAGGCATCTGCTCGACGAACCAAAAAAAAAATGGTTCAAATGGCTCTGAGCACTATGGGACTCAACTGCTTTGGTCATAAGTCGCCTAGAACTTAGAACTACTTAAACCTAACTAACCTAAGGACAGCACACAACACCCAGCCATCACGGCTCGACGAACCTTCTTGAAAACTGGGACTACCTATGCTCATTTCCAATCATTTGGAAACTTCCGATCCTCTAGAGACTTGCGGTACACGGCTGTTAGAAGGGGGGGGGGGGGGGGGGCAAGTTCTTTCGCGTACTCTGTGTAGAATCGAATTGGTATCCCGTCAGGTCCAGTGGACTTTCCTCTCTTGAGTGATTTCAGTTACTTTTCTATTCCTTGGACACTTATTTCGATGTCAGCCATTTTTTATTTTGTGCGGTGATTTACTGTGTGAACTTCACGAAGATAATCAAAACAAAGCGAAAAGAAGACAACCTATAATATAGGAGGAAGTGTTACACAAAATTGAACTCTAGTCACGAGTACCGGAGGTTCCTTAATTAGACGTTTTAAGAATCCTCACTCGCTGGGGAGAGCTTAAAGATACTTTATTACTAGGAGATTAATTAATATTAGAAACTAGGAGGCTACAGGAGCTCCGCGAGAGGGCGCCCCCTTCCGCGCTGGAGTGTTATTACCTCGGCCTGAGCTGATTTCCAAGTGCTAATGAGTGTCGTATGGAATATGGCTGCCTTTCCTAAATGAAGTGTCATGAGCCGGCCAGATCTTACAGCTCCAATCTAACTTACCTAAAGCGTGCTGATCAGCCTTGAACATAAATTTCTCACGAATATAAAACGAAACTAGCTACCTATATTTTTTAAACTCGTCGGCTCATCCAGTGGTTTGGAACTTTCCATCATAGTCTCCTATCATGTGCTAATCGTTCCACGACTGCTACACAGAATAACCTCTGTGATATATCTAGAGTACTCTGTTCGTTGCCTGAACCTACTATTTTACCTCTCTATTGTCCTTCCCAGCTTAAGAATTTACCCAACATTCAACGATCATGTTCGTACAGTTAGTGGAGGTGCTTGACGTTTCACATTGCATTACGTGGATTGCCAAGCATAGGCGTAACTGCAAAGATGAAATTGCAGCTTTGTTACTTGCACCAGCATATAAGAGGAAGACGCCAATGTATATTTTAAATCCCTTTAAATACTTCTGAAAAATCTTTATTAATAATGATAAATAAATAAATATAAGTAATGATAAATAAATATAAATAATGATAAACCTATATTAATAATGAACCTGTAAAATCGTTGTCACTCAGATTGTCTTTGAACACGTTTATCTCCAAAACTAATGACTAATTACTAATTTTCATGGGATTTTCGCAAATAACTTGAGCGTAGTTGGATGACAACACAGGCTATAGTTCATCAAAATTGGGTAAGGAAATAAAAAAGATATGCATATTTAAAATTTTAATAAAACTTCCTTGTCTGACTGAACACGCAAATCTGCAAAATTACTAGTCGGATTTTCATTTCATTTTCTCTGGTAACTCCAGTGCAGCTGGCGGCACTGTACGGATAACCGAATCAAGGAAGAAATAGATGTTCACACTGCAGTAAAAAAGTATGTATGTATGTATATATGTATGTATGTACGTATGTATGCACATTGCACGACACCTCCGAAACCATTGGACCTATTTCAACCAAAGCCGGTAAACATATCATCTACTGTCGGAAGAGAATTGCTGTGTGGGGAAGTACCGGCTACCTATCAAAAGCGTAAGGGCGAAGGTGAAAAAGACGTGTACGTCACAACGCCCGAATACCCAGACTTTTTTCATCCAGTATTTGAGAACAAGACCACTTAAGGACTTGCAACAGACTTATACGTGCTTTCAGACTTTACGAAACGTTTTCTCTCTGATACCCCTCCGCGTAACGATGAAGGGAAAATGTTTATCGGTTTCTACATTTATGATTTTCGTTTTCGCATGATGTTTTAATTTATTATTCTTTACTGCTAACTGTATTCCTGACACCTTTTGGAGACAGTATACACATATACCACTGAACGTACCAGCAGATTGAACGATCTATAGCTCCATAGACATGACGTCGTAAACGCTGAAGTGCGTGACAATGTTGCATCGTGCATGACGGTTGAATTTATTACTTCTTTACTAATGTAGCGCCTAATACGAGTGTTGCGGCCGTCAATCAACATTAGCGCCAACCAGTGATGTTAAGTGTATCTAAAGTGGTAGCGTCGCTTGTGTGCTGTATCAAGTGATCGCAGATATGAGAGATTTTCCATATCAGCCACCAGGGGCGTTGTGTTGTCTATACGTGCTTAGGATTTCTATGTGTCGTTTATTCTTTAGTATATGAATTTTACATCTTTCGTATGTTCTATGCGTTTAGTTTTGGTTCTGTACTGTCGCTCCAAGTTTTGAAACTAGTTCTGGTCAATCGAATTGTCCTTAGGCTCAGGAACGTTTTTGTATTCGGTTGATCGTTCCTGATAATCCGATTCCGCTTGTCTGAGCTAGTAAATAACTAATTATTTATCAATAAAGATTTGTCAATCCAGCTCAATTTCAGCTCGGAGTGAAAACTTATTTAACGCCGAACAGCCGATATTACGCTGTATTTGACAACTTCTGACCCTGACGTGATCTGAGTCGAAGTATCGGAGCTACAGGAAGCTGAAAGCCTGTTGGATTTATGCTTGGCGACATGTCCGGGAAACGAACGGCGTCGAGCCTAGCGGTCCGTTTACCTCCGTACTTACCTAAGAACCCTGTGTTGCGGCTTACGCAGGTGGGAGCAAGCGTTTGCTACGCTATACTCACAGTTGATTCTTCGAAATACGCTCGCGTCGTGAGCCAACTTGACCACCGTTTCGCCGCAGAGGTTCACGATGTCATTATCCTGCCACCGCAAGGAAACACGTACGAGAAACTTAAATCAGAATTAATCTGGAGAGTTGAAGCTTCACAAGAGTATCGTATATGGCAGGTACTGAGCACAGGGAATCGGAAGCCGTCACAGTTTTTGCCTCATTTACGAAGCAAGAGGGATACAGTTACTGTGCCAAACACGTCACTATGCATCCTGTGGAGCAGACGATTACCGCCGCAGGTCGAATCAATCGTGACGTTGCAGACGGAGGTGTGTTGTACGTCGTGGTGGTACTCACAGATCGCATGCAAGACACCAGTGAGAGTGCCGCGTTTAGTGCAGCAGTGGCCGCCGTAGTCGCGCCACAAATTTCGACTCTTTGATGTCGAAAGTAGAATTGTTATGTACGCAGATCGACAGTCTTATGTCTCAACGCGGTACAGATTGCCGCAGGAGATACTGGAGGTGTTAGTCTGACATGGACCAGTCCACGTGCCGGTACGTGCCTAGCACGCTCGAAAGTGTACAGTCCCTTTATCGTTCCTAAATGCCAGCTGCAGTCGGCCGTAGGCGTAATCGGTTATCCCACGAAGTCACGACACCTGCTTATCAGCGGAAGACGATCCGGTCAGAAGTACCTAATAGACACCGGTTCGGAGTTGAGCGTCTTACCTCGCCCTACAGTACGCTGCTACAGACAGTCGACAGCATTCTGTTTGACCGCCGCTAATACCTCTTCCATCTCCACCGACCGTTCAACTAAGATTCCACTGTAGCGGACGTCATAGCAGCCATCACAGCCAACACATGTCCAATGCACGGCTGTTAGATGGTGTTACCGGACTGACGGGTACAGGACTCCACCGAGATGCAATTGAGCACAGTTATAAGTACACTTCCCTACAAAGTCAACTTCCAGTGCTGACTAGACCTTCTGGCGCACCTACGTAAGTGCCACACGGTACGGTACATCACATAAAGACTACAGAGGGTCCACATTGGTATCTCGCAGGCATGGACGCTTGGCACCTGATCGCCGGACCATCGACAAGGCAGAATTCGACACGATGCTTAGGGAAAGAACAATTCGACCGTTAAGTTGCCCGTGGCCATCCACTCTAAATCTTGTTCTGAAGAAGGGAGGAGCATTGCGCCCGTGTGGTGATTATCGCATTGTCAGTTACAGAACAGTGCCCCATCGCTGGAGCGTGCCATTGTTGCGACTTCATTTACACACCGCATGGAGCGACGGTATTCAGTGGTTTGGAGTGCTCTAAGGCTTATACACAGAATCCTGTGGCGGAGGAAAACATTTCGAAGACAGGAATTATTGCTCCGTTGGGACTTTTTAAAATAAATTCATGACCTTTCGGTTGCGGAATGCTGCTGAAATCTTGCAACACATTTAGCACACAGTATCCACATTTGCTACTGAACGTACCTACAAAATTATATATCTATACTGTACAATGAGAAAAGGAGGAGTTGAACAGAGAGAGGGGCAGATGGACAGGGAGGGAAATGAGGGGATTTACTAATATAACAAATAAATTCATACCCCGACAACGACGGGTACTCAGCTAATTTGGAAGAAGAACATGTGGCCAGGGATTGAACATTACTTCCGGTACAGCCTTTCATTCTGAGAGCAAATTACTGTCTCGAACGTATCTCATGTGAAGGGTTATAACGTTATAGCTACGGATAGGTTATGTAAAAGGAGTTTTCCTTTATTTTGTTCTATAATGTTTCGTTAATAGTGGGTCGTTGATTGCAAATATATATTTAAACCATATAATTTCGATGATTAGATCTCCGCAATGAGATATTGTGCTGAGTGAAGATGAACTGTCGATGGGTGGCCAAATTTAATGCTTCTTAAATGTGATCCTCTACTTTTTCATAGTGTTTTGACTACATAAACAGGCTAGTGTATGAGTTGAACAGTATAATATTTTTATTGTATGAAGTTTCGGCATTGCAGCCGAACTATGTTAACTTGTGCAAACGGAAGGTGTTTGCAAACTTCATTTGGCAGAACTTGAAGCAAAAGTCTTATGGAGATATGTGGATGATACATTTGTAACGTGACCCTTCGGCGAAGAAGAACTGTCACGCTTTCTGCATCATGTGAATTCTGCTCACGACGAGAATATCAAATTTACGAATCATGTGGAGAAGGGCGGCTGTCTAGACATCTTGGACAGTCGGAAAGTGGATCGATCACGGGGGTAAGCCCATATATATAGACTTGTACTTTCAGGCGTCTACCTGCCACCAACCACCACAAACCATCGACGTCCTTCGAACGTTGATGCCGGACACATTTAGTGTCTGATGCAGGCAGCCTTGCAAAGAGCTGGTATCTCTATAATCTGTGTTCAAAGATAATGGATAGTCTATACATGAGATCAGCAGAGCTTTAAGGAAGAAAAATGGTGACCACTCATAAGACCAAGAGTCAAGGAATTGGTTCAAGTGCCGGGCGCTCCTCCGGAAAGTCTGCAATATTCCGTCGAAATTCGGTACGATCTTAAAGAAGCATTATGTCAAACTAATCGTCTGCCCACCTAAAAAGACTTTTACTCTTCTCTGTTCGCAAGAACGATCTGGGATTGCGGAGGGGTGGAATCTACAGTATATCTTGCCAGTGTGGCAAAGCCTACATTAATCAGACAACGCACGCAGCGCATGAAAGATGCGCTGAACATGATCGCCACACTCGCTTTTCGCAGCCTAATAAATCAGCCATAACCGAGCATTGTATCTCCAAGGACATTCCGTAGATTATTCTGCCACGAAAATCGTGGCGTCGACGAGATTCTTCTGGGATTCAATTGTTAAGGAAACGGTATAAATACGTTTGACGGAATATTTTAGTTATCTATTTATCGTGTGCAGGCTTTCAACTGGATAAGGCGTGGGACCCGGTGATTTCTTTAGTTCCTTCAGAAAGAAAACATTTTATTGCTGAAGAAATGTCTAGTGAGAGTAAATTTTATTAATTTTGTTGTTGTTGTTGTGGTCTTTAGTCCTGAGACTACTTTGATGCAGCTCTCCATGCTACTCTGTCCTGTGCAAGCTTCATCATATCCCACTACCTACTGCAACCTACATCCTTCTGAATCTGCTTGGTGTATTCATCTCTTGGTCTCCCTCTACCATTTTTACCCTCCACGCTGCCCTCCAATACTAAATTGGTGATCCCTTGATGCCTCAGAACATGTCCTACCAACCGATCCCTTCTTCTAGTCAAGTAGTGACACAAACTTCTCTTCTCCCCAATCCTATTCAACACTTCCTCATTAGTTATGTGATCTACCCATCTAATCTTCAGCATTCTTCTGTAGCACCACATTTCGAAAGCTTCTATTCTCTTCTTGTCCAAACTAGTTATCGTCCATGTTTCACTTCCATACATGGCTACACTCCATACAAATACTTTCAGAAACGACTTCCTGACACTTAAATCTATACTCGATGTTAAAAAATTTCTCTTCTTCAGAAACGCTTTCCTTTCCATTGCCAGTCTACATTTTATATCCTCTCTACTTCGACCATCATCAATTATTTTGCTCCCCAACTAGCAAAACTCCTTTACTACTTTAAGTGTCTCATTTCATAATCTAATACCCTCAACATCACCCGACTTAATTCGACTACATTCCAATATCCTCGTTTTGTTTTTGTTGATGTTCATCTTATATCCTCCTTCAAGACACCATCCATTCCGTTCAACTGTTCTTCCAGGTCCTTTGCTGTCTCTGACGGAATTACCATCTCATCGGCGAACCTCAAAGTTTTTATTGCTTCTCCATCGATTTTAATACCTACTCCGAATTTTTCTTTTGTTTCCTTCACTGTTTGCCAATATACAGATTGAATAACATCGGAGAGAGGCTACAACCCTGTCTCACTCCCTTCCCAACCACTGCTTCCCTTTCATGCCTCTCAACTCTTATAACTGCCATCTGGTTTCTATACAAATTGTAAATAGCCTTTCGCTCCCTATATTTTACCTCTGCCACCTTCAGAATTTGAAAGAGAGTATTCCAGTCAACATTCTCAAAAGCTTTCTGTAAATGCTAGAAACTTAGGGTTGCCTTTCCTTAATCTAGCTTCTAAGACATGCCGTAGGGTCAGTATTGCCTCACGTGTTCCAATATTTCTACGGAATCCAAACTGATATTCCCTAAGGTCGACTTCTACTAGTTTTTCCATTCGTCTGTACAGAATTCGCATTAGTATTTTGCAGCTGTGGCTTATTAAACTGATAGTTCGGTAATTTTCACATCTGTCAACACCTGCTTTCTTTGGGATTGGGATTATTATATTCTTCTTGAAATCTGAGGGTATTTCACCTGTCTCATACATCTTGCTCACCAGATGGTAGAGTTTTGTCAGGACTGGCTCTCCCAAGGCCGTCAGTAGTTTTAATGGAATGTTGTCTACTCCCGGGGCCTTGTTTCGACTCAGGTCTTTCAGTGCTCTGTCAAACTCTTCACGCAGTATCATATCTCCCATTTCATCTTCATCCACATTCTCTTCAATTTCCATAATATTGTCCTCAAGTACATCGCCATTGTATAGACCCTCTATATACTCCTTCCACATTTCTGCTTTCCCTTCTTTGCGTAGAACAGGGTTTCCATCAACGCTCTTGATATTCATGCAAGTGGTTCTCTTTTCTCCAAAGGTCTTTTTAATTTC
Organism: Schistocerca nitens; assembly: GCF_023898315.1. Lineage (NCBI taxonomy): Eukaryota > Metazoa > Arthropoda > Insecta > Orthoptera > Acrididae > Schistocerca > Schistocerca nitens. The sequence continues at coordinate 438,364,769 of NC_064617.1, read as the reverse complement.
CCTGTAGGCAGTATCTATCTTACCCCTAGTGAGATAAGCCTCTACATCCTTACATTTGTCCTCTAGCCATCCCTGCTTAGCCATTTTGCACTTCCTGTCGACCTCACTTTTGAGACGTTTGTATACCTTTTTGCCTGCTTCATTTACTGCATTTTTATATTTTCTCCTTTCTTCAATTAAATTCAATATTTCTTCTGTTACGCAAGGATTTCTACTAGCCCTTGTCTTTTTACCTACGTGATCCTCTGCTGCCTTCACTACTTCATCCTTCAAAGCTACCCATTCTTCTTCTACTGTATTTCTTTCCCCCATTCATGCCATTTGTTCCCTTACGCTCTCCCTGAAACTCTCTTCAACCTCTGGTTTAGTCAGTTTATCCAGGTCCCATCTCCTTAAATTCCCACCTTTTTGCAGTTTCTTCAGTTTTAATCTACAGTTCATAACCAATAGATTGTGGTCAGATTCCACATCTGCCCTTGGAAATGTCTTGCAATTTAAAACCTGGTTCCTAAATCTCTGTCTCGCCATTATATAATCTATCTGATAACTTTTGGTATCTCCAGGGTTCTTCCATGTATACAACCTTCTCTCATGATTCTTGAACCAAGTGTTAGCTATGATTAAGTTATGCTCGGTGCAAAATTCTACCAGGCGGCTTCCTCTTTCATTTCTTACCCCCAATCCATATTCACCTACTATGTTTCGTTCTCTCCCTTTTCCTACTACCGAATTCCAGTCACCCATGACTATTAAATTTTCGTCTCCCTTCACTATCTGAGTAATTTCATTTATTTCATCATACATTTCTTCAATTTCTTCATCATCTGCAGAGCTAATTTGCATATAAACTTGTACTGCTGTAGTAGGCGTGGGCTTCGTGTCTATCTTGGCCACAATAATGCGTTCACTATGCTGTTTGTTGTAGCTTACCCGCACTCCTATATTTTTATTCATTATTAAACCTACTCCTGCATTATCCCTACTTGATTTTGTATTTATAACCCTGTATTCACCTGACCAAAAGTCTTGTTCCTCCTGCCACCGAATTCTCACTATACCTAACTTTAACCTATCTATTTCCCTTTTTAAATTTTCTAACCTACCTGCCCGATTAAGGGATCTGACATTTCACGCTCCGATCCGTAGAACGCCAGTTTTCTTTCTCCTGATAACGACGTCCTCTTGAGTTGTCCCCGCCCGGATATCCGAATGGGGGACTATTTTACCTCCGGAATATTTTACCCAAGAGGACGCCATCATCAATAACCATACAGTAAAGCTGCATGCCCTCGTGAAAAATTACGGCTGTAATTTCCCCTTGCTTTCAACCGTTCGCAGTACCAGCACAGCAAGGCCGTTTTGGTTAGTGTTACAAGGCCAGATCAGTCAATCATCCAGAATGTTGCCCCTGCAACTACTGAAAAGGCTGCTGCCCCTCTTCAGGAACCACGCGTTTGTCTGGCCTCTCAACAGGTACCCCTCCGTTGTGGTTGCACCTACGGTACGGCTATCTGTATCGCTGAGGCACGCAAGCCTCCCCACCAACGCCAAGGTCCATGGTTCATGGGGGGGTTATTAATTTTAGCATATCAATTTTAATTCTGCGGCGGCGTATTCCGACGGAAAGCGCGCATTTAGTATGACTACGTATTACGCTTGCTCCTGCGCGCTGTAGCTGGAGCACGACAGAGCTGGTTCACGTAGCAGCCGCCTTGGTGAGTGCCACTCCACGCCAATTTTTCTTATATAGTTAGCGATGTGAACTAGCAATCCTCCATGCAAAATACACACCTGAAAGTGTCTGAATGGTTATCAGCTGAAATATCGTGACAAGAAATCGATGTAATCCGGCTGCAATACCGAAATAAATCTGAATACTCTTTACGCCGGTAAAATTTCAAGAGTCACAGTAAATTATTTTTAAAGGTGATCTTAAACTGAGGAATTAAGTCATTTTCTTACTAATAAAATGTAAATACGATCACAAAGAGTTTATATCATATGTATACACTATCAGTTATACTTTTAAAGATTAGATCAATCCACTCTTTTACTTACAGGACAGAGTTTTAACTAACACCTCCTAACAATTCGAACTGCCACGATAAAGTCTGGTGATGGTGTTAATGCTATACATATTCAACCTTCAGTGCGCCACATTTTTCCCAATGGCAGATGGCTTAGTAGATGCCTTGGTGGTTCTGCGTCCTGGCTTTTCCGATGAAGTCCGATTACAAGAACCACTGCATTGACATTTCGGAAATGCATGCCAAGCAATATTTTCTTCATCCATCGAATGGCGAACTTCTCGGGTGCAGTGTCAGGAGCATAGCATAAAGAAGCAACATGTGTGACTCTGTAATGCTCAGAGTGAGGTAGGGCGCTGTTATGGAGTAAAAACACCATCTTGTACAGGTATATGTGACTCCTCTTCTTGACAGCCTCCAATAACCTCGTTATGAGTGTTCGGTAGTGTGCTCCTGCAACGAGTTTTGGTTTGTGAGCACAGTCTGTTAATAATATCACATCATAGCAGTCATAAAAACATGCAGCCACATCAGGTAGCCACGTGGTCTCAGGCACCTTGCAACGGTTCGCACTGCTCCCCCCGTCAGAGGTCTGAGTCCTCCCTCGGACATGGGCGTGTGGGTTGTCCTTATCGTAAGTTAGTTTAAGTTGGATTAAGTAATGTGTAAGCCTAGAAACCGATGACCTCAGCAGTTTGGTCCCATAAAAACTCATCGCAAATTTGCAAATAAAAACATCGAGGATCACCTTATATGACAATGGACAGATCTTCGTCTATTTCGGCGGAGGCAACTCAACGTATGTCCGATGTCTACACGCTCGTTTGATCTCGGAGTGATAGTGATACAACCAGCACTCGTTCATTGTGGTTAGGAGGATAAAACGTCATTTGAATTGACCTGAGACGGATCCAATAGTTCCGCTGCTGATTTAGTTCGGCGAGCCTTTTAACAGTCATGATTAGTCGAGGAACCCAGCGGGCAGATACTTTTGTAGAACAGGGTGCTAAGTGCTCCTTGACTTATTTTCACTTTTTCCACCGTCGTCTCGACAGCGATACGACAATCTATCAGCACATTGTCGTCTACAGCTATTACCATTGTACGTTATTCAAAGGAGTTTGTCCTTCGACAATCAGGCTTGTTTCACCACACCGGAAATATCTGCGACATCGAACCACTATCCACTGATTGCACATTATTGTCATCACTTCGACGAACTCGCCATTGATTGTTGCAGCGTTGTCACACTTCAAAGGGAGCAACGGAATTACAACGATATGTGCCAACCGGTCAATGCACTGTGTCATTTTGCCTTGTTTCCTCCAGCGCCTTGTTAAGGTACCGTTACACGTAGATTTCAATACGCGCATGGCTGCTTATATAGCTCCATTAAAAAAAAGATTGAATACGTAAACTTACGCTACTGGCAATCAAATTGCTACACCAAGGAGAAATGCAGATGATAAACGGGTATTCATTGGACAAATATACTATATTAGAACTGACATGTGATTACATCTTCATGCAATTTGGGTGCATAGATCCTGAGACATCAGTACTCAGAAGAACCACCTCTGGCCGTAATAACGGCCTTGATACGCCTGGGCATTGAGTCAGACAGAGCTTGGATGGCGTGTACAGGTACAGCTGCCCACGCAGCTTCAACACGATACCACAGTTCATCAAGAGTAGTGTCTGGCGTATTGTGACGAGCCAGTTTCTCGGCCACCATTGATCAGACGGTTTCAATTGGTGAGAGATCTGGAGAATGTGTTGGCCTGGGCAGCAGTCGAACATTTTCTGTATCCAGAAAAGCCCGTACAGGACCTGCAACATGCGGTCGTGCATTATCCTGCTGAAATGTAGGGTTTCGCAGGGTTCGAACGAAGGGTAGAGTCACGGGTTGTAACACGTCTTAAATGTAACGTCCACTGTTCAAAGTGCCGTAAACGCGCACAAGAGGTGACCGAGACGTGTAACCAACGGCACCCCCCACCATAACGCCGGGTGATACGCCAGTATGGCGATGACGAATACACGCTTCCAATGTGCGTTCACCGCGATGTCGACAAACGCAGATGCCACCATCGTGATGCTGTAAACAGAACATGGATTCATCCGGAAAAATGACGTTTTGCCATTCGTGCACCCAGGTTCGTCGTTGAGTACACCATCGCAGGCGCTCCTGTCTGTGATGCAGCGTCAAGGGTAACCGCAGTCATGGTATCCGAGCTGATAGTCCATTCTGTTGCAAGCGTCGTCGAACTGTTGGTGCAGGTGGTTGTTGTCTTGCAAACGTCCCCATCTGTGTGTCAGGGATCGAGACGTGGCTGCACGATACGTTACAGCCATGCGGATAAGACGCCTGTCATCTCGACTTCTAGTGATACGAGGCCGTTGGGATCCTGCACGGCGTTCCGTATTACCCTCCTGAACCCACCGATTACATATTCTGCTAACAGTCATTGTATCTCGACCAACGCGAGCAGCAATGTCGCGATACGGTAAAACGCAATATCGATAGGCTACAATCCGACCTTTATCAAAGTCGTAAACGTGATGGTACGCATTTCTCCTCCTTACACGAGGCATCACATCATCGTTTTACCAGGCAACACCGGTCAACTGCTGTTTGTGTATGAGAAATCGGTTGGAAACTTTCCTCATGTCAGCACGTTGTTGGTGTCGCCACCGGCGCCAACCTTGTGTGAATGCTCTGAAAAGCTAATCATTTGCATATCACAGCATCTTCCTCCAGTCGGTTAAATTTCACGTCTGTAGCACGTCCTCTTTGTAGTGTTGCAATTTTAATGGCCATAGTGTATTTTACATAGGTGCTAACTTTAACTACACTGAAGAGGCCACCACGACATTGGACGCCGCCTGTTGGAATTGCGGGCATGTCACGCGGTAGCAAATGTATGTAAGCGGAGTAGTTACTGACGGCGGATCACCCTAATGAAGACTTAGGCTGCATTTGAGGGAATACATTGAGATAAGCGACTTTGACAGAGGGCTGATTATTATTATGCATAGCCTGTGAATTGTATGTCGAAAACTGCGAATGTCCACGTGTCTACGTGCTACTGTCTTGAGCATCTAAGGAAAAAGGTAGGGCAGCGAAACTAGCATTAGGCGCTAAATGATTGGACGGCCACTGCTCTTCTCAGAACGTAGTGTTAGGAGACTTGTCTGCCCTGTAAAGTAGGATAGATTGTGATCTGTGCCAGCTCTGCGAAAGAGCACAAGGCTGGTGCTCGCACAACTCTTTCGGAGCATAGCGTTCGTCGTACATTGTTTAACATAGAGCTCCGCAGTGGTGCAGCCCTACTGGTCCACTTGTTCACCCAACGACATCGTCAATTACGATTTCAGTGGGCACGGGACTATCGGGATTCGACCGTCGATCAATGGAAACGTGACAACTCTTCTGGTGAACCACATTTTTGCTACACTAGGTCGATGGTCGTCTTCATGAACGCCGTCTTCGAGATGAACGGCGGCTCGAAACTAGCAGCGCGCCACGGAAGGGGGCTAGTGGGAGCAGTATTATGCTATGGGAGACATTCTCCTGCGCTTACGTGGGACCTGCGGTAGCAATCGAAGACACGCTGACAGTTGCGAACCACCTGCATCCTTTCATCCTCGATGTCTTCGCCAAGGGCGATGTCACCTTTCAGCAATGTAAGTGTCCGAACAGTACTACAGTAATCTGAGGGACGTTATAGTGAACTCGATGCCTCGGCGACCAGATTCGCCTGATGAAAATCCTACGGAAAACGTCTGGGTCGCTATCGAGTGCCATCACCGCGTACGCAAATCAGCGGCCCCTTATTTACGCCAAATATACGATACCTAATGCCACATACGTACCAAAAAGCTGTCGGAAGTCTGGTACGCAAAAGCAGTGACGTTTCGCGTTCCAAAGACGGACAAACAAGCTATTATGCAGACGGTCGTAATGCTTTGGCTCATCACTCTACACTGATGAAAATCTGGCGGAGTCAAGTCTGGACTGTGTGGAGGAACAGTAGACTCAAAGCTTAGGCTCACAGAGGTCGTGTGTGGTGTAGCATTGCCATCCTGAAAGAGAAGGTGCTCCATGTGTCGACGACCTCTTCGAATTCGAACCTCGATTACAGTGCGATGTTCCTCACACATCGATGTAGTTACGTTACAAACCACTCATGTTACAGCTACAGCTCAGAACCCCTTAGCGACGGAGGGCTGCAAATACGTAAACATAAAGAGAAAAGATGTGAAATGTAAATAACGTTTGTTGTATTGAAAAACTTCAAGGGTTTTCACACAAAAATTTGGGAGGTATATTCCAAGTCACCATCGTATTTATACCTTTGCCCGATACTTCGTACCCAAGAAATTTATTGGACTTCTGAAACGTTTTTTGTATACAAAGTTTGAATTAATATGATTGGGGTCATGAACGAAGAGCTTGTTTGGTTCACTAATACGTGAGAGAGCCACGTGAAGCTGCCCACGCGAGAAGCAGCAGACACTGAATTCCATGCCTGTAATACGCATCGTCTGGCCTTGTGCTTTGTTTACGGTCATGGCATAACAGAAACTCACCGGGAATTGTACAGATTTAAAGCGAAATTGTGAATTGTTCGGGTTAAGCAGGATTCCGGGTATAAAAACTCGGTAGTCGGCGTCGCTTCCCATCTAAATTCCCGCTGGTATCATGTTGCAGTGGAGAGCAATGACTTTGAGCCTCGATCCATTCTGCAATTTCGGTGGGCTTACATTTCGCAACAGAATAATCGGGACACCGTTTTCGAAATTAATTTTGTGTGACGGAAGGCCTAGGGTGCCAAAACCGTGTAAAGGTTCGATTGGATAAGGTTTCAGCGCTGAATTTTGTCACTGACGTAAATATCTGAAAATACATCTGTCTGTGAGGTAAAAAATAACGCAATCTATTTATTCTTTTATGTACTACCAAATTAACAGTGCTGCATACTGCTTCTCCGCTGCACTTCGGCTTGGTGATTGTGCCACTGAGGTAAGCATCTGAACTACTAAGTTGAGCACACAGTTGGGCACACAATTTTAAACTATACTTGAAATATATATACCTTTCTCCCTTTTGTCATTTTGATGGAATAAAGCTTGTATGTTACCCCAAGCTACGTTCAAATTTCCTGCGAAAATCACAAGAGAGTTAGTCTACTAGTTGTTTTGGAGATTATCATGGTCAAACAGAGAGATATGACAGTTTTCAACCTTCGTTATTAGTATAGATATAGTTTCAGAAGATAACAACGAGTTAAACTTCTGTAGATTCAGGTTTTATCATTAATATTACTACCATAATGGTGACTGTTCAGCACTATGTAAAAGAGTAAAATATACATTGGTTTATAATTATTTTAAAATGGCGCGATCATGAGCTTAGCAAAAATTATTTGTGTTTAGTGACTACGTCATTAATCTGGTAACAAATATTTTTTACGGGTTTGTGACACGCCAATACTGAATACTTGACATACGGCTGAAACGATCAGTTGAGTCTGTTACATGAGTCTTACGCACATCTGGTGTCCTGGTATGCTGGCGGTTAACAAGTACTTTTACCACTTCACTCTGTCGCATTGTATAAATAGCCTTTGGGAAGGGAAAGAGCGGTTTTGTTTATTCACATCTGCAGAGCCATTTGATCCCCACTTCTTTATCCTGTAAATATGTGTGAGCTGACGCGAGAATGAGAGCATTTGGAAGTTTGGGTCACCAGAGATACACGCTCCATGTTGCTTCACAAGCCGTGTAAGGACCGACGCGTGTCCCTGACACCACCAACTGCTCTCTCTCTCCCTCCCTTTGATCGTATGTACGTTCGGAAATTTTATATGTAAATATAGGGTTTCTGCATGTGTCGGTATGCAAGTGAATTCAGTTTCTTCGCTCCCTTTATGAAATCGTCCCTCACCCTTGACTACTGGGTTGATTTCCATTGTGTTTATTGCTGTATTTCGATTATTCTGGGATCGGTACGGAACGGTTTTGTCTTATAATGCAGGGATTGTTGAACTGTATTTCCCCCTTCATCTTTGTAAACATGGGATGATGCACAGAGAGGTGTCCTATGATGATGTGAGTCATTCTTTCTTGCTTAATAAACTTACATTGTGATTAACAAATGTTCTTGTACTTCACCTTGTATTGCACAATCTCATCTTCCATCCCGTCTCATATGAGGCCCCAAATTTCTGATATACAGGGTGGTCCATAGACGCCCGTTGGGCATTTTGATGACAATTGTCGTACATCAACACGATATCGACCTTTTCTGCAATCGGTAAACGGTCCATTTTAACACATGAAGCAAATACCATCCGCACTGGCGGGATGTTACGTGATACCACGTACTTATACGTTTGTGACTATTGCAGCGCCATCTATCACAGAGCGAAAAGAGTGGTCCAACTAAAACATTCATATGTCTTTACGTACTACACGAATATGTAATAAAAATGAGGGTTCCTATTTAAAAAAACGCAGTTGATATCCGTTTGACCTATTGCAGTGCCATCTAGCGGGACAACTATAGCGCCATCTGGTTTCCCGTTTCAAGCTAGACGAGTTTCATTCTTTGTAGTTTTTTCGTTTGATGCTTATTTCGATATTTGGCCCGGTCACTATCAACGGACCACCCTGTATATGACAGGGTATGGAATGGGTGAGAAGGCTTCTACGCCACACGTCTACAAGCGGAAAAAAATATAAAGAATGTGTTTATACATTAACGATGAGAAGATAGTGGAAAACCACCTAAAATAATTTGACTGCAAAGGAATACCCCTCTCCGATTAGATCACCTACTTCATTCCTGAGTCTTCACCTTTGGTGTTTTGCACGGTTTGGAATATCAGATGTCCCATAAATGCATCTTACGTCAATTGACAAAGGAGGAGTCAATATTCACAGCATATAGAAATCTCTAAATATGGAAGAGCCTTTGCCGGAAGGGATACTGGCGTGTTTTTGTTGCTGCCGCCTCTCTTAGCACATTTGGGTGTGCAGTTACTGTGAACAACTTTCTGGACACTGCTGTCGTTTCGGTGCAAGAAAGAAGTTTTTACATCGCATAATATAGCATTCCTTTCTTTTACTCATCTACTGTACTACAATTCGTCTTTAATGAATCGCGTTCCTCTCAGCGAATGGCTACTGCGTGGAGAAAGAGCAATAAAAAAGGGGCGCTGGGCAGCAGAATAATTACTGCAGCGATTTGAGTGGTTTGCAGCTCCACGCCTTCTCGGGCTGGCCGGTGACTTGTGCGCACGGAACACTGACGGGAAGGGCGGGTGGAGGGAGGGAGAAAGGGGAAATTTCATTAAGGACGTGATGGGCCACCAAAGAGGCAGTGCGTTCCCATGGGGGAGGAGAAAAGGGTCGAAGGGGGAGTGGGTTCTGGTCCCTGCAGGTGGTGAAGCACGTCAAACGCACCTCAACAAGTGTGATTGCATTAAGAGGCCGCCCTAGAGGTCACTGTCAAGGAACGGTGGGGGGGGGGGGGGGGGGGGAGGGAAGAAGAGAGAGGGTGGGGGAAAGGACGCTACGCCACCACTGCACCGCCACATAGGGTGAGCCATTTGTCTACCACGTGTTGATGTCCGTACTCACACTACTGTCATAACAAAAGAATATATTGTTCCTTAAAAAGTAAATATGTCATCAAGCCAAAGGTTAGGTTAGACTCATTGTGCTTTACTATCCATAGATCTGCTGGTAGTGGTGCTTTTTTCCATGTTCCAAACCTTGAACTGACTTGACTAGCCAATTACAGGAGTCCTAAAGTTTGCGTGAACTCCAAACCATGACGAAAATCGACATTTTTTAAAATATTGACTTTCCCAGTAGTGAAAGAAGCGATGAATCCCAGTTAAAAGTTCCAGCAGTGATTATACGACGCTAAGACCTTTGAATCTTTCTTCTGAGAATTCACTACGGAGCCACCTAACCGCACTAAGAAAGAAATAATCATAATAATTAATGAAAAAGCCACCCCACGCTGCTCTGCAGAAGTTTTTTGTGTCGACTACCGGTTTCAGCTTTTTGTTAAGGCGTTCTCAAGTGGATCTGAAGCTGCTTGATTGAAGATGGAAGACAAGGCTTACATACGTTTGTGTACAGGCAGACGTACAGCGGCGAAGTAATATCCAATAGGTATAAGAATTAATCTGTTTTATTTGAAATGTTGCTTATCTAATGATGTAGTGATAATGTTGTCTTCTCAAGACTATATAACCATTATATCATAATTATTCTTTGGGTTTAAAGTGATTTATGGTTTGACATCATATTCTAATTTACATGATGTATAAATAAGAGGCAAAAAATAGCTTTTTAATGAAGGTGTACATAGTCGAAATGGATGGGGCATCCACGTCAAGAGAAGATTTACGTTCTTATCGTGCGAAAGTTGAACTACAGTGAATTTCAGAGGTTATTAGTATATAGTGGATTTTAGATTGTCCGTTAGTATAGCTTTGGTTTGTAGTAGGTTGTTTACACAGCAGATTTACACTGAAGCACCAAAGAAACTGCTACAGGCATGCGTATACAAATACAGATATGTGTAAACAGCCGGAGTATGGCGCTACGGTCAGCAATGAGTATATAAGACAAGTGTCTGGCGCAGTTGTTGGACCTCTGCTACAATGGTAGGTTATCAAGATTTAAGTGAGTCTGAACGTGATGTTATATTCGGCAATAGAGCGATGGGACAGGTAGCAATGATGTGGAGATTTTCTTGTACGACCATTTCACGAGTGTACCGTATCAGGAATCCGGTAAAACACCATATCTCCGACATCGCTGCTGCCGGGGAAAGATCCTGCAAGAACGGGATCAACAACCACTGAAGAGAATCGTTGAACGCGACAGAAGTGCAGCCCTTCCACAAATTGCTGCAAATTTCAATGCTGGGCCATCAACGAATGTCAGTGTGTGAAACATTCAACGATGCACTATCGGTGTGGGCTTTCGGAGTAGAAGGCGCACTAGCGTACCCTTGCTAGTTGCACGAAGCAAAACTTTACCCCTCGCCTGGCCCGTCAACACCGACACAGGGCTGTTGATGACTGGAAACATGTTGCCTGATCGGACGGTTCTCGTTTCAAATGGTATAGGGCGGATAGGCGTTTACGGGTAAGGAGATAGCCTCATGAATCCATGGAGCCGCATGTCAAAAAATGATTCAAATGGCTCTGAGCACTATGGGACTCAACATCTGTGGTCATAAGTCCCCTAGAACTTAGAACTACTTAAACCTAACTAACCTAAGGACATCACACACATCCATGCCCAAAGCAGGATTCGAACCTGCGACCGTAGCAGTCGCGCGGTTCCTGACTGAGCGCCTAGAACCGCTTGACCACCGCGGCCGGCAGGACCCGCATGTCAGTAGGGGACTGTACAAGCTGGTGGAGACACTGTAATGGTGTGGGGCTTGAGGTGTTGGAATGATACAGGAACCCTGATAGTCTAGATACGACTCTGAAGAGTGACACGAACGTTAGCATCATGTGTGATCACCTGTATCCATTTCGACGCGCAAGTCGCCGAAGTGGCGTCAAATGGAAAGACTTGCACCAGGCGAGCGGTCTACCCGACGAGAGGCCCTCGCCACACGACATTTCATTACCTGTATCCATTTATGTCCGTTGTGCATTCCGACGGACTTGGGCAATTCCAGCAGGCCAACGCGACACCCCACATGTCCAAAATTGTTACAGAGTGGCTCCAGAAACACTTTTCGGTGTTTAATTCCTTCCGCTGGCCACCAAAGACTCCAGACACGAACATTATTGCGCATATCTGGGATGCGTTGCAAAATGTCCAAGAAAGTGCTTATTTTATGTGAGCGTTGCGCAACGAGCTTGTTTCCTTTTGTATTTTTAAGTGGGCATAAATTTTCAGTTTTTCAAAAGTGTCCATAAATATCCTTTATTCATTGTATGAAGTATTAAAGGTTGTTTTTCATACCATAGGGTGCGTGATTCTCTTATATGAGTTGAGATGCGAAGGAGGATTTATTTCGTATGCTCTTTCTTTTTAGTTCTGTTTGTTCTATGTAAAAAGTTCCTTCCTGTTTGACCTATGCAGCTAGCATTACAATCAGACCATTGAATTTTATATATGCCACTGTTTTGGTATAAGTCTTGCGTTACGTTAATATCGTGTATGAAAGTACACAGTATGAATGTTGCGATTTATATGCGATGAATATTGTCATGGAAGTCCAAAAAGTTATAAATAGGTGTGATAGAGCATTGTGTGGAAGGGAACACATTGGTGCTTGGCTTCGGTTCGACCTATGTCAGATGGCAGTCCACCTTAGTTACACCATTATGTTTAAAAAAAAAAAAAACGTTACATTGTTTGTACGAAACACTTTTTAACAAGTCTAAAGTCATGCTCAACTAAAAATTCAAAAGAAAACGTGTTCAATGAGAAATGTACAGAATGTAAAGAAATCTAAAATGTAAAAGCAGGTACGGAATGACAATCAAACATTGCGTCTCAAGCCTCTGTCTGCTTCGCGCCTTCATGCAGTAGCAGGAATAAAAAATGAGGCTCTATAAAGAGTAATAATTAAAAATAGTGTTCTGTGACCTGGTGTTATGTTCTACGCCGGAGTGTATAGTACGTGGAGAAATACTTTCTAGTGAAAGTACCGTACTGAATAAATTGCTGTTCAGTATTTTTTAAAGACAAAAACGTTAAAATATACAAGGAAAGAGTTTTGACTATTTCAAATACATTCTAAGTGAACAATTAGCAGGCGTTTTATTTACCAATAAACTTAACACCACTGGTAAGGCTCAAAAACCTAATTATCTGGTACCTCAGATTAATGCAAAAAATACGTTCCCTCGTGTAGTTGCATAGGAAGCTACCATTCCAACATGCTGGCCTATAGTGAAAAAAGGTGTCTGGCCCTGAATATGAACGTGACGTGAAAAATTCCGTTGGCTGATAATACAGTTAGAAGACGTGTTCAGGATATGTCTGAAAACATGCAACATTCTGTTAAAACTCGAGTCTGTGAAACACATTTGATGTTGGCAATCAAACTTGATGAACCTACTGCTGTAATTAGCCTAGCTTAACTCGTTTCTTTTATTGGTGTCATTGATTAAGAAAACATAGTTGAAAATTTTCCTCTTCTTCGTCCGCCCTAACGGCCCGGGTTCGATTCCCAGTTGGGTCATAGATTTTCTTCGCTCAGGGACTAGGTGTTGTGTTTTCCTTATCATCATCATTTCATCCCCATCGACAAGCAAGTCACTCGAAAGACTTTCACAAGGCGAACGATCTACCAGACGGGAGGCCCTAGCCACATCGCATTTTATTTATATCTGTTTCAAAGGAAGTCCTTTAAACAACAAACTGAAAGGTACTTCTGGAGTAATAAATGGCTACGTGGAGACAATGGAATTGGCGTGGAAGAAACGTATAAACATATACACACATGGCGTCCCTTCAAAGACGAACTCCACAAACAGATTCGTCACACAGACGAAAGAACGAAACCAAAATTTGAGTGTAATTAGAACACTCAATGTAGATAAGCAAACATGAAGAGACTTCTGGAAATTTATAATTTCATGTTTTGCACAAAATTTCAATGTTATTGGTATAGATTATGTATATACGTGATAAGGTAGCCTCGAAGTGGGCCTCGCTGCATAATTCCATGTGCCTGCTATCAGGCATCTCAACTGACAAATAATTCAAAATAAAGAGCCACCTTCATAAACTATTTAATTTACAAAAGGGGCTAGTAAAGACATCTGTATACTTGTACTGAAGCAGATGAACACCTAGTTAAATTTGTGTGCTTCTATTGTAATTTTTGATTGCTACAGCCAAATTTTAGATGAGCCTTATAATTTGTGAGATTACCATCATCATCTGTTGTTTTCTACTGTCTCCTTCGTTGCTCCAGTGGACAAAAGATAATTTAAGGATTTTCTGTTTACTGTTTCTGACCCTTCAGTGGGGTTAGTTGTTAGTTCTGTGCATGTTATGTACAATTCTGAGGCAACCCACTTGTTGTAAATTTACAATCAGCCGTTGACCATACTTTTTTATATTGTTTATTCATCACTTTTTTAAATTTTTCGATTCCATGTTTTTTTTTTCAATATTGTCTTGAGTCGTTCCAGTGTTATTAAAGTTGTATTTGTCGGTAGTGCTAAAAGGACAGTAACCCACTGTCATCCAAATAATCTTCTCGGTAGAGAATTGTAATATTTATATATTCTACCTTGCGAGGCATTTTGATTGTTTTGTGGCTCCTAATGTTAATAAATTGTTGTTAAGACCTTATATGCTTTTATTGGCTCAGCACCCTTTCAATTCCCAACCGCTTACGAGAGGTTGCATGGATATTTCCCAGCTTCAGATACAAACCAGTCTGACTGGACGAGAAGTCCTTTTGGCACTTTCCAGTGCTTGTGAACCACAACTTGTTGAAGAGTTGAACCTGACAGACGTGAAAAACAGCCGCGCTGTAAAACGTAAGATCGAAGAATCAGATTTATGTAACTTCTGGACTTCTGCGTAGTAAGATTAACTCCATCTAAGTAAAAGTACATTTATCATTTTGCTGCAGTTTTCTTCAAAATAGTGGTGTGGTAATAAATTTTCTATTTTGCCCAGTATAACCAGTTAAACGTGGAAGTTTGATAAAGGTAGAGGAGGAAATGGGTGTAAATTTGTCCTGCATCCGAGATAATGTAAGACAGATTGGTAAAGCTTGTGTAGCTCACGTAGGTTATTGAATCCATAGCAGTATTGAAAAATTTTGTGAAAAGGTATTTAATGTGTGGTGTCACCGCTAGACACCACACTTGCTAGGTGGTAACTTAAATCGGCCGCGGTCCTGTAGTACATGTCGGACCCGCGTGTCGCCACTGTGTAATCGCAATCCTAGCGCCACCACATGGCAGGTCACAAGATACGGAATAGACCTCGCCCCAGTTGTACGGACGACATAGCTTGCGACCAGACCTACCAAGTCTTCCTCTCATTTGCCGAGAGACTGATAGAATAGCCTTCAGCTTATTCCATAGCTACTACCTAGCAAGGCGCCATTTGTATCAGTGCTTATAGCTTACTACTATTCAAGAGATGTATTCCAACAAGAGAATAAAGTTAAGTATATTATTCCAGCTACGTACTTTTCTTCTTATTCATTAATAAGTCTCATGTTCCAGTACTTCACGCCCGTCTGCGTTAGTTTAGCGTGCACTTTCAGCCACTTCGATCTACAAGGTGTTGGCCCCGCTGCCGACACATCACATGGCGACGAGAGAAAGTGTTTTTTCTGCTTTGGACTGATTTGTTCTTTTTCCCTTTTTGTGCTCTGATTTGCTTGTGTCATGGCTTCGCCACAATCTCCAGATGTACTGTCCGAATTTTTTCGCTTGCAGAATCAGCAGACGCAGGCGTTATTGGAAGCCCTTGGACAGCTCGTCCAGGGTCAACGTGCGCTGCAAACCGATGCGGCAGCCGCCGCTTCATCGCTACCGCAGCCACACAACGCTGTCGCACCGCCATTTAGGCCCTTTGAGGCCGAGTGCGAAACCTGGACTGAGTGGGCCAGCCAGTTCCAGTTTCATCTCGCCGCGTACAGAATACAAGGTAAAGAGCGGCAGCCGTTTTTGCTTTCTTGTGTCGGTGTGTCTACCTACCGTGTGATAGTGAAATTGTTTCCCCGACGCGACGTAGCAACTCTGTCCTACGAAGAAATTTTGTCTGCTTTAGATGCCTATTTCAAAGAAACAGTCAATGTAGTTGCAAAACGGTATACGTTCTTTCGTACAAAACGAACGGCCGGTCAGACTAATCGGGAGTGGGTTGCAACTTTGCAAGGACTTACTAGGGAGTGTGCCTTTGAATGTGACTGTGGCCTCCCTTATTCAGATACTATGGTGCGTGATGCAATAGCACAGAACGTTTCTGATGTTCGCATACGGGAACAGATTTTGAAACTCGTAAATCCCTCCCTTCAACAAGTGATAGACATATTGGATAGGCAAGACACACTTGACTTTGCTCAGGACTCATTTGAAACTTCGCCAGCAGTGTGTCACATTAATCAGCCCGCCGGGCCCGCTGCACGGGACGCTAAGCGGCCCTCGCGCCCGTCGCAGCCTCGCTCGCAAACACGTGCGCCGCGTAAGCAAGCAACTGCAGTGAAATCATGCCCGCGGTGTGCAACTAGACATTCGCGTGAAAATTGCCCGTCACGCCAAGCTATTTGCTTTTACTGTCAAAAGAAGGGCCATGTTCAAAGTGTTTGCCAGAACAAGCTTAGATCAGACAATCGCAATAATTCCAGGCCTTTTGCTTCGCGCCGGAATCGCACCCAGGACAATCAGGCTCGTGGACCTTCGCCCATGGACATTAATGTAGTTCATTCCCACCCGTCCAGTGACACTTTAGCTAACAGTGACTGTGTTCGTCCCACCCAAAGTGTGTGTCGACGTCGCAGGAAATCCCGTAAAGTCGCAAGTGCTTCTGTACCTGTATCAGTTCAAATTGCACGTGACAGTCGCTCTTGTCGTCAGCAGGACAATAAACTTTTTGTGGACCTAGACTTTGCAGGCAAAGTGATACCATTCCAGCTCGATACCGGAGCTGCAGTTTCATTGCTCAATCACGACACGTACAAACAACTGGGCAAACCGCCATTGCGTGCCGCAAATGTTAAGTTAACTAGTTACTCAGGACAGCCGATCCCTGTGTTAGGACAGTGCAGCCTTATTGCAACATACAAGGGACAAACAAAACTTGTATCATTTTACGTTCTTCGTTCTTCTCGTGCAGTGAACTTGTTTGGCTTAGATTTGTTTCAATTGTTTAATTTGTCTATAGTAAATCAGGTCCTATCAGTGAATCAGACTGTGCCTTCCGCCAGTGTTTCTAGTCTTTGTGAAGAATTTGCAGACATTTTTGCACCGGGCCTTGGTTGCGCTAAGAACTATGCAGCACATTTGGAATTGAAAGACACCGCGCAACCGAAATTTTTCAGAGCGCGCAATGTTCCCCACGCATTGCGTGATGAGGTCGCCAGAACATTACACGATTTAGAATCTCATGGTGTAATTGAACGTGTGCAGGCTTCTCTCTGGGCCTCACCCTTAGTAATTTTGCCAAAACCTTCCGGAAAACTGAGACTTTGTGTGGACTTCAAGGCCACTGTGAATCCACAACTTGTGACTGCTACTTTTCCTTTGCCCCGCCCGGAAGATCTTTTTGACAAACTGTGCCCGGGAAAATATTTTTCAAAATTGGACCTAGCAGATGCGTACTTGCAGATACCTGTGGACGAAGACTCCCAGCGCGTCTTGGTGGTAAACACGCATCTTGGCTTGTATCGCTTCAAATGACTGCCATTCGGGTGTGCATCCGCCCCTGCATTGTTTCAGCAATATTTACAAACTATTTGTGCGTCGGTCCCTACTGCTGCGAACTATCTGGACGATATTGTGATCTCAGGACAGACAGAAGCAGAACATTTGCAAAATCTCCGAACATTATTTCAGGTCTTGCGTCAGAATGGTCTTCGCTTGAGAAAGGACAAATGTGTGTTCTTTGCTCGGGACTTACCCTACCTGGGGCATGTCATAAATGCCCAAGGTATACATCCGAGTCCAGAGCACCTCCGTGCCATACAGGACTTACCTGCTCCGCAAGATTTGAAACAGCTACAGAGTGTGTTGGGTAAAATAAATTATTATCATAAATTTTTGCGCAATGCTTCTTCCATTTCAGCTCCGCTTCATCGCTTACGCCGTAAAGGTGTTCCGTTCGTCTGGACGACGGAATGCGAACGCGCCTTTCGCCAGTTGAAATCGGCGTTACTTTCAAATACTTGCCTTACGCCATTCGATCCCCGAAAACCCCTTTTGTTGATGGTAGATGCATCGGATTTCGGGATCGGTGCTGTGCTTGCGCACAAAGATGGCTCGCATGATCGCCCTATTGCCTTTGCGTCCAAATTGCTCTCATCTGCGCAAAGAAATTATTCACAGATAGAGAAAGAAGCTTTAGCTCTCGTGTTTGGTGTTACCAAGTTCCATGACTTCTTGTATGGTCGTCACTTTACCATCATCACAGACCACAAACCGTTGACATCGCTTTTTCATCCGCACAAGCCTGTACCTCCACGTACAGCGCAGAAATTCATTCGCTGGTCACTTTTTCTCTCGCAGTACCGCTACGATATTTTGTATCGGTCCACTGCTAAGCACGGAAACGCTGATGCGTTGTCCCGTTTGCCTGTTGCTGAGGATAAAGCATTCGATTCTTCCGAACTTGCTTGCATGTTCATTGATTCGGAAGCCGATGACGTGGTCGCATCGTTTCCGATTGATTTTCGTCGTGTAGCTACAGCCACAGCGGCTGACCCTGTCCTTGCTACTGTTTTGCGTTTTGTTGCTACGCAATGGCCCTTGTCGAAGTCACGGATCGAGGATCCTTTGGTTCGCCGTTTTTTTGCTCACAAGGAGAGACTTTTTGTACGACGTGGTGTTTTGTTGTTGCGTTCTGATAATGATCAATCCCGAGTCGTGGTCCCACGTTCGTTGCAGTCCTCTGTCTTAAAGCTTCTTCACCAAGGACATTGGGGTATAGTGCGTACGAAACAACTTGCTCGTCAGCACTGTACTTGGTTCGGACTCGATGCTGCGATTACGAATATGTGCTCCTCTTGCGTGGCGTGTGCCGAACACCAATCCGCACCGCCGCGTAAATTCTTTGCATGGCCGAACGCCACTTCCCCTTGGCAACGCTTGCACATCGATTTTGCTGGTCCATTCTGGAATGCTCGATGGTTGGTTGTGGTCGATGCTTTCAGTAATTTTCCTTTTGTTGTCCGGATGTCTTCCACGACGTCTTCTGCCACAATCCAAGCCTTGTCTGCTATCTTTTGCATTGAAGGTCTCCCGCAGACTATTGTTTCCGACAATGGCCCACAATTCATGTCCGCAGAATTTCAGTCATTCTGCAAGGCCAATGGTATTCACCATCTGACATCCGCGCCGTTTTCGCCTCAGTCAAACGGTGCCGCTGAACGATTGGTCCGGACTTTCAAGTCCCAGATGTTGAAATTGAAAGAGTCGCATTCTCGGGAGGACGCTTTGTTGCTCTTTTTGTCTTCGTATCGCTCTCAGCCCCGCGATGGTCGCTCGCCGGCTGAATTGCTCCATGGTCGTCCTCATCGTACCCTGATGTCTTTGCTGCATCCGCCGCATCAGGTTCCTGTGCAGCGGCAGACTCCTGCTTTTGCTCCTGGCGACGTTGTCTATTATCGCACCTATCGCGGTTCACGGCGTTGGCTCGCAGGGCGCATTCTTCGCTGCCTCGGCCGCGCGATGTATTTGGTTTTGGGGGCCTCTGGTGAGGTGCGTCGGCATCTCAATCAGCTGCGCCTCTGTCGTCGCCTGGGTTCTGCCGCTCCCCGTCTGCTTTCAGCGACGGAGCCGTCAGGTCAGCGCCCTGGGGACCCATCTACTGGCTCGCCTCATCCCCAGGTGTTACCGACGCTGCCTTCCATTTTGCCCCATGGCGTCGCGCCGCCGCCGCAGCCGCCGCCGGCGCCGCCCGCAGTGGACGCGTCGCTGCAACCGCCTGGCGCCTCACTGGGTCACGCGCCGCCGCTCGCTTCCCGTGCCCAGCCGTCCTCCGCCATGGACCTCTTGCCCGCTCCGGACCAGATGTCGTCTTCGCCCGTCGGGTGCTCCGACCACATGGAGGTCGACCCTTCTGTCTCATTACGTGCGCATACACCGCATGTTGACGTGCCCCCTGGACTAGGTTTGCAGGCGTTTCCTAGCTCCCCTCGGACCGAATGGCCGGGTGCGGGTGGCACAGCCTCGCCTGTTGTTGGGCTCCCCACCTCATCGCATACGTCAACGTGGGGTCCTCCCCACGGCGGGCGGAAGCCTTATCTCACGACCGTTCGCCGATTTGCGGGGGAGGAATGTGGTGTCACCGCTAGACACCACACTTGCTAGGTGGTAACTTAAATCGGCCGCGGTCCTGTAGTACATGTCGGACCCGCGTGTCGCCACTGTGTAATCGCAATCCTAGCGCCACCACATGGCAGGTCACAAGATACGGAATAGACCTCGCCCCAGTTGTACGGACGACATAGCTTGCGACCAGACCTACCAAGTCTTCCTCTCATTTGCCGAGAGACTGATAGAATAGCCTTCAGCTTATTCCATAGCTACTACCTAGCAAGGCGCCATTTGTATCAGTGCTTATAGCTTACTACTATTCAAGAGATGTATTCCAACAAGAGAATAAAGTTAAGTATATTATTCCAGCTACGTACTTTTCTTCTTATTCATTAATAAGTCTCATGTTCCAGTACTTCACGCCCGTCTGCGTTAGTTTAGCGTGCACTTTCAGCCACTTCGATCTACAAGGTGTTGGCCCCGCTGCCGACACATCATAATGTAAATAAAATTTTGTGTAAAGGTATTTAATGTAAATATAATTCACTCAGAAATGAGATATGGAAATTAATATTTCTGAAAGACATAATTTGTTAAATAGAATCTCTTTTAATATCAGTGGAAGTGTGTCTCATGAAATTGTATGTATTAGAGGGGTGTCACCGTCAGAACAAGTTTGGAAAGTACTGACATACCCTATAACATCGGCCAACCAACTTTGTATCGTAACATCCTCTCTCTTATCCTTTTCCTTTAGTCACGATGCTGTATGCGTCACAAGGGACATTAGTGATCATAGTTCACAAAGAAGATAGCACCACGTCTTTTCAGTGCACTATTTTGGACTGTTTTCTCTTCATAATTGTATGCGATGGGAGAGAACGGAAGGATCCACACTATGCCTACAATCAGATAACAACGGCAGAATATGACTTTTCAAATACGATTTTCAAATGCTCTTTCTCGATCGTCTTTGGAACTAATTCCGTCCTGAGATTCTTCACATGAAGAATGTTTTCCAGAATGTTGTCTAGCTGTCTATTAAGAGACGACAGCTGTCTCAACAATCTCAGTACCTGTTTAACAACCTTTAATACTGATAATTCCACAATCGGGCACAGAAAACTGCCAAATCTTCAGTCTGTACGACCACATTTATATCCGTTTACTCATTAAAAAAAGTCCTTGAATGCAATGCAAAGTTCCAACGAATGTGGTTTGCATTAGAAAGGCCTCTGTTTTTTTTAAAGTGAAATCCATTCCACGATACAGCTATTTAGCCACAGAAAAATGTTGCCTCAATCTCTCAACAGCTGAAAAGCAGCCACGGTGTATTTACAAGAACAAGCCTTTCCAACGCTCCTGTCACTTTGATAGATATTCCTTTCTTTTGAGGTAACACCACTTTCAAACAGTTTAATCTGTCATTCCTCTTCACGTTTGCGGCATATTTAATAGTGGGATAAACACTTCATGACGTAACATACGTTTATTCCTATATTCATGTATATTGATAATCTTTTACTTCTTTTGGAAAACACGAACGGGAATGGGGGAATAGTTGTGGAACACCATATACACTCCACATTGAACAGATTATGGCAGTACATTGCTCTCAAGAATGGACATATATCCCTTACTAACCTGAAGTTACGCTTGTGGGAATGTCAATCCTTGTAATCAGGAGCACATGAATGTCGTGTCTATATTACTGCCATCATCCAGACATGTTTTACTGGCGATTATGGCATCCCTGAGAATACCGAGGAGACAAGCGCGAAGCATGTGTGTGTGAATAGCTTATAATCCGAATCCACTAACGTCAGCAGAGGGAAGTCTTGCAGTCTGCAGCCTCCATTCAGTTTTGGTATGGGGATTACAATACCCTCCAAAACTTCGGCAGACGAGTTGCTTTGGGGGAGGGAAAGGGGGGGGGGGGTAATCCAGATCCAGGAGTTTCAAGCGCGTCTGTCACCAAACTTACTCCGAGTTATGTCAGGAAAGGTGCTATAAAATTCAATCGGAATACCTCAATGTGCGGAGAGACTTGTTTCTCGTGCCCCACGCACGACAGGGCAAAGCAAATTTTTTACAGTGTGACGGCCTCCAAGAATGTGTTGTCTTTTGGTGTTCTTCCTGAAGCGGACAGATCGTGCTGGACGTCCTCAACGTCATTGTCAGGTCGTTGACCAGCCAGATAGACAGAGTTGTAATCTACGACGCCAAGGGAGATAGCAGTTTGTATCTAGGCACGTTGCCCGTCCGCCGCAATAACTGCAATGATGAGTCATCTCTTACGATATCTCCATGCTCTGACGACGTGAAAAAGAGAAATACGTTCATCTGAGATTGAATCTAGCAACCATGATCTGCAGGAGCCGCTCCTATGTTTAGTGGACGACCGTTTGGCGTTACGCCGAAGATGATGGAGACGTTAGTTCCCTGAAGACCGTATATTCAGACTCAGAGGTCGACTGTTGCTCAAGCAAACTGTCTTGTCTATCCATAATGAGCGAGCAATGACAAGCTGGTGTGGCACAGTGTCCAGCACCATATCGCTGAATCGTAGGTATGACGTCGTCGTTCAGATTTGTGTCATTTAGACGACAAGCCTCTTCCCGCAGAGTCCATGGTCCTCTATTACAGCTCCTAAGTAGAGTCACGCTATAGATGAAGGCCTAATGATCGGTCAATGCACTACCCGAAGATCTCGGGAAAGTTGAATCCTGTCCAAGCTGCTGGCTGAGTGACTGGTGAAGTACATATATCCGCATTGTTTACCATGGATATTTGTCCATTTATCGTGAAATGACAGGTCCCTGAAAATCGCGTGAAGGGGGATGGTGAGAGATTTTATGACACTGAGACGCTGTTAAAGCCCAAGCACACAGCTGAGTGCTCCGTGGCGCCCTGGAACACCAGAATCACGTCGGCATGGTAATAGACTGCTTGGTCTCTGCGCTTCGCCATTCTAGATTGTGCAAATAGTTTCACGCGGCGGACCGCACAAACGATGAGCACAACGCCATGCGCTGATGGAAAATATTGATTATCCATTGCCTCTACGCCATCCCATATTAGTATGACGGTACCACCACCACCTTCGGTAGTTGCTACAAGAAGTGTTTCCATAAACATACAGGTGCAGCTCAGGCCATACCTCAGACCTCTTAAAGAAAAGTGTATCAATGTAAGCCGTTCAAATCATGTCGTTTAACAGCTGGGTTTTGAATTTTTACCTAATGCCGTTGTCATTGACTGTACCTATCCGATACACCTGAGTCAGTCAGTCACTGGAAATATGTTGATGATCCTGCAGTTGTTTGGGCCGCTAAGCGCCACCTCGCCTCACTGCCGTCCCTGTCACCAGCAACATGCATATCAGTGATCAGCAGGAAAGGATGTCTCTCCGACGATCTGCAGGTAGTCGCTCGGGTCTGACATCATTCTTTCCATCTCCACTTCAGACGCCCCATCACCAAGAAGGATTTTCGGTACGTTAGGCGACGGATGGCTTTCATCTTGTGTCTTAGCCGTTTGGGAACACGTGTCGGCGCCCTGTGGATCGCGACGAAAAGTACGGACCTCCCGCCTTACCGCGTTCGAGCCTCAATCGACATTCAGGCGTTCCTCATACGGAAGAATCGCAGACGGCGAAGGTCGTGGCATGTATGGATGGAAATCAGGCCAGCGGGGGTCGGCAACTGGACTGGAACAACGTCCACATTCGTCACATTCCTCGCTGCCTCAACGTATGCAATTGGCATCATCGTCAGTTGCGATGCAGGTGTTGAGCCAGAACGAGGTATCGGGACGAGGCTTCTCTGCAGGCATTCAGAACGAACACGCCCCTCATGTCCGTACACCGAACAAGTCTGCGGTTGACAGTCACAATTGACGATCGCTCGACTTCTTACACTCACTATCTTCGTATCTGTATTGCAATGAAAGCGTATGTACAATACTGCACGACAGTACTTCTCTGTCTCTCCCTATTGGAAACAGTCTTGTTCAGTTCACTCACCGAACTTTCATCTGACAACACACACACACACATACACACACACACACACACACACACACACACACACCTCACTCTTCGACCTCAGTCTTTAATTTAGTACTACTAGACTTTCTCTTGGTTCTTTTGCTTTGACGGTGTTAGTGCAAATAGTGATAAAGAGTTGGTCGATATGCACCTCGTGTATGGGTTCTCTAGAGCTGTTGTCACTCACGTATGAGCTGTTGTCCTAGCACTACAGAAATATTGCATCTGTCTGGGATATGTTGCATGTCTTCGTTTTGTGTGTTTTACTTTTCGGTGATTGTATTTAACGGGCTTTCTCACTGTAGTGAACGCAGTGCCATACAAACGTAGGTAATTCACCAAACAACCCGAATTAATCTGTAGCGAGCTGCCGGAGACAGTGAGTTCCTTGTAACAAAATAGGGAACATCACTGAAAGAGCTATAAATTTTGTCAGTCGAGTTCGAGTTCACTCTCTACATCCGTAGAGCGTAGGCTTCCACTGCTTGAGCTCATCTCAATAAAATGTTTCAAGGTGTGTAACGGTATTCAAATGCGTGAAAACAGCAGTGTTCCGGTAGACACTGCAGGTAACCTTCGCCAGCATTGCGATGAAGGGTACCTTTAATCACTTCCGGATAGTTTTATTACATACTACGCGGTCACAAATCCGTCAGAACATTTATTCAGAAGTCCCAAACAAAAATAATTCTTCCTGTTAGTGTTAAACAGAACTGTTTGCTTCACTTCTAGTAGGTTCATCCAGTCATCAAGTTTTCATTTTTTTTTTCTTAAAGTAAACGTATTAAGTCGGATACATATCGCATTCGTGAGAGAGCTATGGCGGAACACTCATATGTCACCTGGACGAGTCCCGATTGTTGTCAGCTATATCAGGAACACGGAACGAAGCTTATGGGGAAACTGATGGAACGTCGTTGGTGTAGACAATTTTCCGAAGGCCGTCGAAGTGTCCACACTTAAGAGAGCAGTGACCAATCGTGCCTCATCAGTGACATCTCGTGGACTGGAACGGAAATGTGATATGGATTCAAATGGCTCTGAGCACTATGGGACTTAACATGTATGGTCACCAGTCCCCTATAACTTAAACCTAACTAACCTAAGGACATCACACAACACCCAGTCATCACGAGGCAGAGAAAATCCCTGACCCCGTCGGGAATCGAACCCGGGAACCCGGGCGTGGGAAGCAAGAACGCTACCGCACGACCACGAGCTGCGGACTCTGATATGGAGAACTGTCGCTAAATGGTTGTGCTGCTCAGCAGACATTTTCCGGCGATGTTAAGATCCTTGTTGTCTGAAATTATCATCAAGCACATACAGTTTGAAAATGCGTGTGTCACGTGAGTGCTGAATGAATCGCTTAGAAGCGGCAGCAGTACCATGATCCCAGCCACGAGTTCCTTAGCAGGATCACCTCGGGTGAAGAAAATGGTGGGTTCCTGCCTTTATTCCGGAAAACAAAGCAGCATTCGCATTGGTGTCGCAATGAATCGCCGGCCAAGACAATTTTCAGACTGTGTCAGTGCAGAAACAGGCGTGCTCGGTGTTCTGGGGCACGAAAGACATTCCACTCAATGACTTCCTGCCCAGATGCGAGGCTGTGAACTCTGGCCGTCATGTTGATCCGCTACAGAGAGAACTATGGGCCAATAGAAACCAGACGTTTGGATTATGAGCACGCATGCCAATGCTCTCCCAGTTATGTGGAACAACTGTACTGAATGAATTCGGCTTGGAGCTGACTTGCTGTCTACGATCTCCATCTTTTGTGATAATAAAAGAAATTCCTATCCGCTGGGCAGCATCTCTAGAGTGATGGAAAGCTGTAGACGATTGACACATGTCGGCTCCATTTGCACGCAGAAGACTTCTACAAGGAGCGATCAAAAAGTTTCCGTTCGAATGCTGTATTGTCGAGGATCTGTAAGCCAACCAGGTTAAATTGCTGTGATCGATGAGGGAGTCTTCCGAGGTTGAAAATTCCCATTTGGTACAACATCATGCTGCTGCGTAAAGAATTCGTAACTGCCTGCTGCACACCCTCACACTCCCTCATCTGACAGGAATTGTTGACGAGTCAGGATATTTTTTTTTTAATGGACGTAAGGCGTGAAAAAATTATGGGGGGAGATGAGGACTATATTATGGATGCTAGACCCCTTCCAACTTGCCCCTTAGTGGATGAAGCTGACATCCCCAATCGACCAGCGTCTTGTGACGAAGCGCGACCGGCACGGAACTTGGCGCACCATTCCACAATGGTGGTTTTCTGTGGGCACCCTGCCCCAAACAAATCCTTCATTCTCCGATGGACGTCTACAGGTGCTTGTCCTTCGGCAGCCAACAAAGGTGTAACTTCACTTTGGTCCTGGTTGGACGCATCTGGTAGTGACGTCGCCATAATACAACGTTTCCTCACTTATCGCACACACGTCCGAAAGACATGAATACCAAATTAATATCTTGTCTACATGTCGAAGCTTATACACCCGCATCGAAGTAGCACTATGTTGGATATACGCTGCAGCAACGCCATCAAATGAGAGCTTTTTGATCGACCTTTATATGGTACAAGGATCCAATAGTTTATCACAAGGTACGGTGGATGTCTCGGCGTTTCAAATTGGGCGAGGTGGCGCAATGGCTAGCACACTTGACCCGCATTCGGGAGGGCGACGGTTAAAATTCGTGTCTGGGCACCCAGACTTAGATTTTCCGTCATTCTCATAAATCAGCCCAATTCAAATGCCTTTATGTTTCCTTTTAAAAGGTCTTCATCTATTATGACTTCGATGTCGATGGGATGTTAAACAATAATGTTCCCTCCTTCCCTCTGCGTCTCAAGCGTCAAAAGTAGCATGAACATTGCCAATAATATTTCTCGTGTACTTACATTCTTTTATGATGCAGCGACAATTATATTAAGACATGCAACACTCAAGCGGAGGTATTTCCTCGTTTCCCGTGTGGATGACGTTTCACATCCCCTGGTACGTTACTATGAACACACAAGGCAAGGGCGCAACTGCGTGTACACGGTGCAGAGTGGCGGCTGTCCGGCTTTAAGCTGGACTGCAGCAGCAGCTGCAGATCCTGTCGCGACAGAAGCCAAATGACGGCGCTACGCAAACGCGCCCATGTTGGACCGCATACGGCTAGGTGGCCGTCAATATTGGACGGCTTTGTCGGCGTCGTCATCACGGGAGCAGGCGGCAAACACAGGGCGGTGCTGCGGACAGCTCCGGGCGGGCATTGAGAGTGCCGCAGGGGAAAGCGCCCCCTGCTGGCCGTGGCACGCGCCGTCTCTGCCACGTGATCGCGAATTAACTCCAAATGGGGCGAACCTAATGCGGTCTCTCGAACTGAATTACCTCCCCAGTGCTGACAGTAGGGACCCAAACGCTTATGAACACTGCTTTCCTGGACAGCCGAATGACGTTAGGGGAGTTTCAGTAATTTTCAACTAGTGCTTTTCATTGCATTGATTGACTGTACTGTTCTCGGTAGAATATTTTATACGATATCAAAGAAAACACACACACTACTGGTGTTATATTCTACAGCATTTATTATTTATTCCACTAACTGGGTTTCGGCAGTTGCATTTTGCATTTTCAGGCAAAAAGATAAGTGGTGCAGCGAAATTTTTGTATAATCAATGATTTTATAATAGTGCATCTACAGAGTATCTCTGTATCCAAAGATTTTATGTGCACAATACTGTTGGACATTTTTTGCCCAATGGTAAAGACAGCACTCTAGCTTGTTGGAAATCAGTGGAACATTACATTTAATTGTGTCAGATTATATAGGTCAGTCTGACATGGCAATATGCACCCGTTTGAAAGAACACCGTAGAAATTGGAAATGTGGGAAAGGAGTCTCTACTTTTGTAGATCTTCTGCTTAAAGAAGGCCATGGCTACGAATTGCAGCATAAGGTACAGTGTTACATTACATCTTTGAAAAAGAACAGATAAAATACCTCGAAATAATTGAAACTAATAGACAAATATATCCATCTGCCAAAGTGTAATACTGAATGACCACAATTCCATTACTCGCCACTTCTAACAGCAGATACCACTCAAACTCAATCCAGGCAATGTTGTAAATTACTCCTCTTATTCTTGTGCCCCATTTTCTTCATTCCAGTTATTATAACTTCTCTTGTCCTGTTAAAAATCACTTTTTATAATCACAGTTGGTTCACCTACCTGCTTAGTCTCACTAAAATATCTGATCTGCTTGTAATTAAGGTCCTGTTAAAGAGAAGATTATTTTGTTCAGCCTCTCCCTTGGAATTTGAGAACCAAGTATATTGTTCAATTTTTTTTTTTGAAGAACAGTTGTTGTAATTCGTTATGTAATTCAACTGTTAAATAATCTTCCATTCTTCTTTGATTTCTGTATCTAACATTGAGGATGTTCATGTTTTGGAAATGAGATATTCTGTAGATGCACTAGTTTAAAATCTTTGAGCCTAGAAAAACTTCACTGCACCATTCTGTTTACCACACCATGGCGTAACAGCCGAAGACCGGTTTGTGAAATCAATCCATAATATTGTAGAATATCACACCAGTGTCGTATGTGTTTCTATTCACAATGCCTTTCAGGCATTAGATTCAGAGCAGTAAACAGAAAGTTGTCACTGTGTTCCTTTTGTCTGTCTCATGTCACCAAGCGTGAGGAGGGGAGAGCATCTTCCTTAGTAATGGGTGTGCCTAGCGCAGATCGCTGAAAACTTTCCAGGGAACGTCCATCCCGCAGGGTTAGATGCCTGTGGACTCTTCTGCGGCACTAATGTTTAATTACTGTACATTGACAGTGAAACAAGGAATGTATTACTTCAAATGGATGAAAAGGTTTGAGGCTTTAAATGAGTTATCTTACGTCCATAAACATGACATCTTTAACACGGCTGTAAACAGAAACTGTAAAACGATAGTCCTGCAAAGGCTGAACACATTAGCCAACCAGCTGAATAACACAGGTTTGTTAGAACCCTTGACTAGATTTCGATAATGATAAAATTATCTTCTTCAGAAGGATCTCCTTCCAAGCGATGCTTTAGATGATGTCAAGAGTGAGGCCACTGGACATCACACGACTGGAAACGAGATGACTTGGAGTGATGAATCGCGCTATATCCTGTGGCAGTCCGATGGAAGGGCATGGGTTTGCCAAATACTAAGAGAACGTTAACCGCCACTGAGTGTAGTGCCGACTGTGAAGTGCGCAGATGGTGGTCTTGTTTTGGTGTGGCGGTGTCTTTTGTGGTTACGGTGTGGCCCCCTAATATCGAAGGATTTGAACACATTTTATAGCATCGTGTATTGTTTATATTAGAGTTTGGAGACGATGATTGTAACAGCACGACAATGTAACCTGTCATAAAACAGCGTCTGTAACGCAATGGTTCGTATACAATAACATTCCTGAATTGGATTGGCCTTCCCAGACACCCGACTTGAACTTAATGGAAAACCAGTGTCCGAGGTCTCTACCCCCTCTGATTTTGGCTCTTGGCATAATGGGCTTCCATTCCATTATAGACACTGAGACACCTCACTAAAAGTGTTCCCAGCGGAGATCAAGCCGCCATAAGGATGAAGGATAGACACACCACGTATCAATGTATAGTAACAAGTGTTCGGATACTTCTGATCAGCTAGTATGCATCTAATAGTGGAAGGAAAGACAAGGAAATTAACTGAAACTTGGGGGCTGCACACAATTGATCTGTCATCATCAAGTACAGATTTGCAGCCTTATACAGATTTACTGAAATGTTGAGTGTGGTAAATTAATTCCAGATAAGCGACCAATAAGGAAACTTTTTACGAAGAATGAAACAGATTGTTTCACAGCGTATTCCTATACTTCAGTACATGCGGAACACTTATTTCATCTAGTAGGATTAATCGTGATTTCATAGTTTTCTCAAAATGAAAATATGCATATTATTTAATTTATTCGTACGTAAACTGATATTATCTCACCGTAAAAAAGCCATAACAAAATCTACTCTTTGGAACAATGGAAGTAACCGCACTTACATTAAGGAGTAGGAGGTGCTACCAAAAGTGTGTAACACGACTAACTTCCAGCTAGAAAAATCGAAGTAACACTGATATATTATAAATATAAACGATGTCTAAGAATTTCTAAACCCATTACACTTGTTGTAAGATACTGCGAGCTACATATTAAACGAAGTTATGCCATAAAGGCAGTTTGGAAGCTATAAAAATTTTTCTCGTTACGTCGGTCGGTAGGTCATTAGCCTTGCTCCGGCTATTGACAGACCTTTCTCATTTCATTCGTAAAACCTTGAATTTAACCGGGTAGTATTATTTGTTTTGGCTCCGCCGGTCATTACGGCGTTGATGGTACGTAGTACGTCTGTCAGAATTGTGGTCTTGAGGTAATTTGGAACTCCTGTACGATGAAATACACTACTCCAATAATATTCCTTTAACTACTAGTTTAACTGCTTCCCTGCTGTCCACGTCATTAAAGTGGATACGTATGTGCGGGGCATTATGAGTCTGCAAGGGACGAGAGTAT
Source organism: Schistocerca nitens (assembly GCF_023898315.1). NCBI lineage: Eukaryota > Metazoa > Arthropoda > Insecta > Orthoptera > Acrididae > Schistocerca > Schistocerca nitens. The sequence continues at coordinate 438,334,111 of NC_064617.1, read as the reverse complement.
TTCGTTGTTGGCTAAAGCGGCAACAGAAATCTCGAATACCTAAATTTAGTTTAATTCATACATTTTCATTTTCATACGTTGTTCAATCTTCCTAATTTTTTCTCATAACTCACTTGCTGGTTGCTAGCACATCATACACAGTTCTCTAAGTATAGCCTGAAAGAGATAAGGAAGGTTAAGGAAATGTCCCATCAACGACTAGGTCATAACAGCCGGCTCACAAGCTCGTAGAGTTTAAAGATGAAATAAATCACCCGTGTCCTAAAGAAGAAACCACCCCAAAATTCACCTTGACTGATTTGCAGAAACAATGAGAAACCTAAATGTGAATTACCTCGTGGAGGGGTCTGCCGGGTGCGCATCCAGGAACTTAACCTTGCGCCAATCTGCTACTTTCTTTTGAATTCAGATCAGGACGCTTCAGACAACAGAGCGACAGATACTTCCCGACATTAGTAAAGGATTATACCTTTCGTTGAACTGAGTGTAGTAAATTTACCTACGTACGTAATTTATTTCGAAATTGTTCCTAAAATATGGTAAAATCATGAAAACCCCTCATTTAGGGGCGTTTAGTTGTAATAAAGAGCCGGCTGGAGTGGCCGAGCTGTTCTAGGCGCTACAGTCTGGAACCGCGCGAGCGCTACGGTCGCAGGTTCGAATCCTGCTTCGGGCATGGATGTGTGTGATGTCCTTAGGTTATTTAGGTTTAAGTAGTTTTAAGTTATAGGGGACTGATGACCTAAGAAGTTAAGTCCCATAGTGCTCAGGGCCATTTTTGTAATAAAGAACTGCGTATTATTGGACGTAATATGGCATATAAAATATTTTTGGCATATAAAATATTTATAAATTTACAGGATCAGTAGCAGAAGCAACACTACTAAACCTTTGCGCTGAATTTAGCATGGCACAGTTGGGTCCTAACACTAGTCATTGGTTGGTAGCATTCCCAGTTTCGTATGACGCAACACGTTAAAAGATAAGACTATCAGTATTGCCCTTTCTCGTTACACTGTTAAAGGCTGTGACAATGACTACGAACTGTTGTTTCATAGAAAGACTTATTGTTTCATTTATTAAAATATTAAAGCAGTTGTTCGGACATGATATGAGTAACGTATTGCTTATAGGTCGATCCAGTGACTTGACGCAAAATACTTTTTGGTTTTTGATTTCCTAGATACGCACGTTCTAGTTATTTCGACTCTGGAAGCAAGTTTCACATTAGCGTCAGAAAATTATCAACTAATAAAACAGTCAGATCATGCTTTTTAAGAAATTGCACATACTTAATTCCATTTCTAACACATTATCCGTATTAGTCTGGTTTTTGGTTTAATATGTTTACATTTCAATATGACAGCCATCTGTTTAGAATGAATAAAAAGTTCTCGGATTTCCAGCCGCGTCAAGTGATTAAAATTACGCGAGCTTTCGGTCAAACACTCCTTGGCCACTGTAAAGTGGTGTGACTGCCAGTGGATTACTGTTGCTACGCCGTTATGTGCATTACCTATCAGCTGTGAGACCACTAGTGCTCGCGGCATCGCCATATACGGTATATGGGCGTACGTTGACTCCGCATTCGATGTTCCCCCTTGAGCAGAGTTGCAGACCAACGTCTCTATTAAGGACGTTATTCTTGATGTTTATATCAAAAGCTTTCTTAGTTACGCAGTCCCAGAAGCCGCTAGTGCGAGCCACGACAGCGGTTTCGTCTACACCTCGTGGCCGTGCGGTAGCGTTCTCGCTTCACACGCCCGGGTTCCCGGGTTCGATTCCCGGCGGGGTCAGGGATTTTTCTCTGCCTCGTGATGACTGGGTGTAGTGTGATGTCCTTAGGTTGGTTAGGTTTAAGTAGTTCTAAGTTCTAGCAGACTGATGACCATAGATGTTAAGTCCCATAGTGCTCAGAGTCATTTGAACCATTTTTGTTTCGTCAAATTTGATCCGGTGACCGTTTCATGAATCATGCCGAGCTAAAGCAGATTGCTCTGTATAGCTTAGATGACAAAACATCTCATGCTCTTTCGTGCTTTATCTTACAGTGCCTACTGTTTGACCTACGTATGTCTTATAAAAACTTTAATGAAGACAGCGGCCAGCAGTTCGGCGAGGCTTGGGATTTCAGCGACCGCGCTGTTGAAGAGAGTACATCGAACCCCCACATACGGCGGTGCCGCGAGCACCAATGACGTCACAGCCGGCATCTACACTCAACCCGTCATGAGAATAAATCTGATATAAACATTATGCCATGTATTCTTCAGCGTTTGTTTGAATTTCAATGGATTTTGTTTCACGTGGAGTGGAAGTTAAGCTGTGGCCAGCACAATCAAGTATGATCATAAGGATAGGTTGTATGCTGTGATACACGGACATAGATTGACCGATAATGCGGTACAACAGCTTTACGGCCGCATTAATCTTGGACAGTACTGGCCAGCCAGTGGCCCAAATAACCTGTGATTGCAGTTCGCACGTAAAAAGAGACGAGCAAAGAAACATTATAGCTTCGATGTCATTTAACTTTTAAAGAGAATGAAATATTATTTGGTAAAACTCCAGCACTATGGCGCGCTTCTTAGGCGACCAGACGGAAAGCACAAAATGCTCTTGTTGTCACATGACAAAGCATTTTAATTACAAACAAGAGTGAGGAAAATCCATAAGTTAAACACAGGATAAATTTTCTGAGAGAGCTATGTGTGATGCAAAAGCATACTGCAGGGATTTTACCGTACTGTTGATACTGAAGCCACTGAAAATATTAATTGCAGTCAGCTGTTCTATATCCCTCCATCGTTCGACAGTAACATGTGAAAAAGCTGCGAGCGGTAGTTCCAGTACGCCTGGCAGAATAACAATCTTATTTCTCGGTCTAAATCCCTAAATTGGCTCCAGATCAATTCTGTTTGGTTAGTATTGTAATGGTATGGAAAAAAATGCAGCATTTGTATGGTGTGCTCGATGCAGTGATAATGATTAATTTTTCTGTTTCTACGACACTTACATACATCTTTGGTATAAAACAATGGCCATAATCCAAATAAAGAGTATTTGGTTTTTCATTTTCACATTAAAAAGTAAATTGTTATGTTTTCTTAATTTAAGCAACCTAACTAAATAAGGAAAAAAATGACTGACAGACGACATGAACCAGCGAACCATGAACTGCACTGAATGACCAATCTACTGCGCTGCCGATTCCGCTATGCGTTCTTCATATATATCTAAACCATATCGAACATAGTATCTTGAAAAACTTCAAAGCCGATTACAACAGTAAATTTATGAAGAACATTAAGAGCTGCATATTTCTTGGCACTTTTAACCGTGTTCCACATATGCGTTTCACTACGGAACAGGAAGCAGCCTCAGCCATTTTCATTTTCATACTGCGTATTAACAGTGCGACAATCAGAGCACAAGAGTGCAGAGGCGGTGACTGTACACGATTTTTGAAATAAAAACTACTTAGCTAAAGCGTGATTGAGAAAAGGTTGATGGCTTTTCACATATTTGAACATCTTAAAGTTTAATTTCGCGTAATTTAGTAATAATATATGTAATAAATAAGTAGGACCTACTTCCAAGAGAGTAACACCACCAGTGTACGTGTGCTACGGCTTCTGCTCAGTCATCGCCTATGTATTTGTTTACATCAGGTTTGGAAATTTGTGGTAAGGACTATGGGACCAAACTGCTGAGATCAACCGTCCCTAGTCTTATGCACTACTTAATCTAACTTAAAGTAGCTTAGGCTAAGGACAACACACACACACACACACCCATGCCCGAGGGAGGCCTCGAACCTCCGACGGGTTCAAATGGTTCAAATGGCTCTGAGCACTATGGGACTTAACATCTATGGTCATCAGTCCCCTAGAACTTAGAACTACTTAAACCTAACTAACCTAAGGACAGCACACAACACCCAGCCATCACGAGGCAGAGAAAATCCCCGACCCCTCCGACGGGGTCAGTTGCGCGAACCGTGACAAGACGCCTGAGACCGCACGGCTACCCCGCGCGGCTACATCAGGTTTCTTCTCATGAGGACCCACCAGCAGCTCACTGGAATAAAAAGTAAAAATAGTGCTTGGTCAAAAGTTCGCTTAATTTTAATCACTTCACGCGGCTAGAAACCCGACAACATTTTATTCAATATCACCACAAGTGACTCCAGTCTTACATCTGTTTAGAGTGTTTGGCGCTCTTTCTTGTGTCTCTGTGATTCCGACATCCCACTTAACATCAAAATCACAGATTTGACAGTAAGATTTTGTCTCTCCTTTGCCTCAGCCAAGACTTAAAACCAAGATGCTCTAACCAAGAGGTTTTAAATTTTTTTCGGATAGTTTTCTTCCACGCCTAATATAGATTTTGTTCTTCCTGAATTCTGAGACGATGAAGGTGCTTGGTCATCATTTTCGTCGGTTTGTGCTTATTCTAACAGTCAAACGAATAATGAATACACTATTTCGTTGCTCTTGTCCCGCGATTCAAAAGGAAGGAAAAAGACCAAACATCCCATTCTCGCGCCCCGGTACCACCAAGCGGCATATCTGCTTTTCAATTTACACGCCCTTCTGTCATAGGTCATCCTTACGTGCGATTACTTCTATGTACAGATGTCGCCCTTAACAACGGTGATAGTGCAATTAATATAGTAAGTCAAACTTAGACGGATTACTTTCGACAGTAATTTGGGGCCGTAAAGTAATACATTGAGTTGTGCCTACTACAGATAATAGGATTATCACGGTAAGTTCGATTTTACCACAAATTTCTCTAAATCCTTGTCAAAATAAAATAGTCCTAAATGAGACATAAATCCCTCAAACTGTAAACACAGGCTCCAGCGGCAATTTGTTTGTTATTATAACGTGTAGGCGAAATATGCCACGGAGAAAGGACAATATTTTTCCGGTTTCCAACTGACGTTTTCGAAACTTATTACAAAGAATCGCATGAAAGAAACGTTAACGTTCGTTGGTAGAGTTCAAGTAATTTCCCAATAACTTTTTAGTAATCTGGAAGTTGTTAGAATTTTAGCTGCACGGCTATAAATTCTTTAGTCCCATTTCCTTATTCACCACCGCTAACACTTAAGCAGTACCCACATAGTAACATTTTGTGGTGCTCTGCGTATCGGGAAATTCAATATTAAGTATAATCTTGAGTTTGGCGCAGCGATAGTTCAAAATTACAACCCAAATAAGAATTTTCGTATAAACCAAAAAGTATTTAATTTTCTTCAGAGTAGGCGGTTAGTCACTCTTTGTATGGTCGTACATTGTAACCGTTCTGTCACGGCTCACGCTTTTGTGTGTCAGTTGCCAATAATCCCTGCAGTACCTTCGAAAACTGCTTGTCTCTTACAAATACAGAACTTTTGCAATATTATTATTCCAACCATTGGCACAAATACAAATTCCCCTGGTAACAATCTTGTGCGCTCAGCATTGATGACAGTAAGAAAACATCCTAAACTAACCACCTGAAAAGATCAATGTTGACAGCTGCACTGGTCGAACCGTCACAAAGCCAACGTAGTCAGTTTTATGCTATTGGAAGTCATAATACCACTTTTTTTCCAAAACAGAAGGGGTCGGCGGAAGAAACTGCAAGGATTAGTCGGAACACGCTATTTGCTCTATTTTGCAATGAACTATATATTTGGAACAAGCAACTCCATTCGTTCCGTTAGATAGCAAGTGCACTGCATAAAGTGTTGGCTTCCTCATTATGTATGTTCCGGCGCGCCCGGCTAGCCTCGCGGTCGAACGCGCTAATTCCCGAGCGGGAAGGTGTGCCGCTCCCGGGCACGAATCCGCCCGGCGGGTTAGTGTTGAGATCCGCTGTGTCGGAGAGCCTGTGAATAGTTTTTAAGGCGGTTTTCCTTCTACTTCGCGAATGCGGGCTGGTTCCCCTTATTCCGCCATCTGTTACACTATGTCGACGATTGTTGAACAAACACTGTCTCCACGAACGCGTACACCATTATTACTCCACCACGCAAACATTTGGGGTTACACTCGTCTGGTATGAGTCGTTCCCGGTAGGGGAGTGGGGGGGTGGGGTCGTCCATTGGTGGCCGAACCACACAATAACCCTGGGTTCGGTGTGGGGCGGTGGTGAGGTGGGAAGACTGCTGTGGCCTGTTGTGGGGTTGTGACCACTGAGGCCTACGGCGGGACGAAGCCTCTCCGTCGTTTCTAGGTCCCCGGTTCAATACACAATACACACACAATGTACCTTCTTATATTTGAATACAGTCAACACTGAGCATTCGGTAATGCAAAGTTACTCTTGTGGGTTAGCACTGTCTTTCGCCAACTCATGCAATTCCTCAGTGTATGAGTTACGTTTATTTTGCGCCAATCGACGTTACGTTTTCGTTCCATTCACTTGAATTTTCAGCTTTGCATTAATTTTTCTTTTTGGTGAAAATCCACAATCAATGACTGTACAACTAATTTCGTTTTTCTCTTGGATCACGTATATTTCTAATGTTATGGCCCGCTGTGATTCCACTGAACAGTCTTCGAATCTGAGTACGTCCGATGCGAGAGTAGCCTTCAACTTCTGCACATGATACATCGTAGAAAAAAAAAAGAGTATAATTTTACGGCGGAGCGTGTATATTACTCAGAGAGATTGATGGATAACACCTTTAGCCGACTTACTCAGAACTGAAGATGGTTGAGAGCAACCGAAATAGATCATAACATAAATCACTTATAAATGTTACACCGGAAACTCGACATCGTTATTTGATAGCTGGTCACACACTAATAGTTACACCACATCAGTTTTCTTTGTATACAGGCGTAATATAGTCTCTATCAACATTTCAACAGCGGCATATTGTCACTCCCATTGTAAAATTTTACATAAAAGTTCTTAGTTTATGTAAAGTTATTGAACCAATGTATTTTGTTGGACAAAACTCCAGCTTCTGCAAAAATATCTGATCGTCCATGCTTTCTTCCCTTTGTACTAAGAGCCAACAAATAAATTATCTTTTAAACAACCTTTCATCAATTACTTTGCTACAACAACCAGCAATTTCCTTAAAAGAGGAGATGCAACATATGGCCTCTGTAATTCCGGACACGCAAACTCCGCTGTCGTTCCTACAGCCTGCTTAAGATTTTTGCGAGTTGCCTAAGTCAGTTACCGCGAATACAATAGTTCCTTCTCGTCTGTCGTCTCTTATCATCCGGAGCGTGGCGCGACATTACCTCGTGGACGTGACCAGAATGCACAAAATATTAACGTCGTGCCTTTCCCAAGAGAAATCACGCGACGTATTGCTCCGAATCTCTTTTTAGCGGATGCAGATTGTATCTACCTATACGTAAATCTTCACTCCCTGCTAATTAACAACCTCCAGTTTTGCTTTGACCCTTGAGACACAGTTAAAATGGACTCTTCTTCTATACCAGTAATCAATGCCCTGTTGTATTTACACTACCTTCAGACGACTCATGTACTTGAGAAATGGTTTCTAAAATGAATTCTGCAAACATTCACTACCAAAACCGGTTTATGGTATACTGAGTGACAATAAAAGATAATCGCCCTGAAGGGAAGGTGGAAATGAAACGGCGAAAACGGTATGAGACAATATTTCGTTCATTACAAAATCGAGTCAAACTTACCAAGTTATTGGGAGTATGAGCCCTACTTCCAGCATGACATTGCACACCAGCTAGAAAAAGTATCGTGAAGCAGTTGTGTCTTCTCCTGAAGCTTGTTGGCAAATAACTATTCTACGTGGTCCTTGGTACCTGACACTGGGAAAGAACTGACGTCCGAGCAAGTCAAACACATGTTCCGAGCGAAGAGATGTGGGGGTATCTTCCTGGCCGAGGGAGTAGCTCAACATCACACATTCGTAGAGACACACGTAATGTGTGGGCGAGCATTGTCCAGCTGGAAACTATCATCTGTGGGATAGTATTTAGAACCCACATGGTATGGAAACAGTGAATTTTCAGCATCGACGCATCCGGAATGTGTGGGCCGGAATAATTTGCGACCTTATTTTGGGACCAATCTTCCCTCCACGGTGCCTACCATGCCGGAACTATTGACGATTCTTGTAGATGACTTTGCCTCCAATGTTGGAAGAAGTGCCATTGATGGTTCGAAGGGTTATGTGGCTGCTGCATGATGGTGCTTCAGCCCACGTCGCCGTTAACGTCCGGAAGCATCTCAATCGTGTCTTATGTGGTCGATGGATCGGACGAGACGGCCCAGATGCATGGCGTGCTCGTTCACCGGATCTACACCCGTGCGATTTTCTGTTATTGGCCATCTCAAAAGTATCATGTATGCAGAGCACAATCCAGATATAGAGACACTAGAGCAGTGTATTCATGGTTTCTTGAAACATGCTTCGAATGCAGCCTGGGCGATGTAAACATGTGGGACAGAACATGCTACGCCGTGCACAGGCACGCGTTGAGGCACATGGAAAACAAATTCAACAAGCGCCGTAACTGCGGCTGCATGCTACAGTTCGTATGATGGAATAAATGGTCTCTAACAAGGAAACCATGCATTTCCGGACATAAGTTCATTAGACCATTTTTGTACAGTACCCTCTCATCGATCAATCCGTAGAATTTGTACAAGGCGGAAAAAGTTACAATGTATACATTCCAAAACATTTGACAAGAATTTAACGTTAAACAGAACTACTACCACATTATACAAATTTTGGCCCTGTATCAAGAATAAATATATAGAAGATGGCTTGATACGTTTGAAAGCTGTATTCTTAAAGTTTCACTTTACATGTTACATCACATTCTCGCTATATATGTGTGAATAACACGTAATTGCGTCAATACAATTCGGCACCATAGCTTTCACTTCTTTGATGTTTGGTAAAATCAATTTTTAACTGAACTTCTTCGTAAATCTTCGAATTTTTCACTTCAGCCAGACCAGCACTATTTACCTGCATTAAATGTAAGCCAGTTCCTTATCTACATGCTGGAAAGTAGTCCCCATCCCCCGGAAAGCGGACAAGCGTCGCTAGAGATTACAATAGGGACCACCACTAACCGACGGAGAAGGCGATAGACTGATACGCCACACATTCCTTGCACAATTTACAGAAAAATCGCTTATCTGCTCGTCTCCGGGTTCCTCCTTGTGTGAAGCATGATTATGGCTCCTCTAGCTCTGAGCTACCTTCCCATACTGCTGTCGCCATCATTGTCGAAATTAACTTGACGTAACGATGAAACTACTCGTGTTTGAGTTTCCACTTATTTACATAGTGTTACAGTTTCATTTCTTATGATGGTAGAAAAGGGAGACATTCCTGGTAATTGAATTGAAATACCTCCTCCTTCACGGGCTAGCTTGAAACCCAGACGAAGTTCACTGTCACACACAGGTAATTTACGTAATTCATTTTCGGAATTTTTGATGGTGCCATTAAGGCCGGCCGCGGTGGTCTAGCGGTTCTAGGCGCTCAGTCCGGAACCGCACGACTGCTACGGTCGCAGGTTCGAATCCTGCCTCGGGCATGGATGTGTGTGATGTCCTTAGGTTAGTTAGGTTTAAGTAGTTCTAAGTTCTAGGGGACTGATGACCACAGATGTTAAGTCCCATAGTGCTCAGAGCCATTTGAACCATTTTTTGATGGTGTCCTTTTCACCCCTAAGTAACGAACACATGAAATATCCTCTCGAGCTTGTTTCGCACATTCTATTCCTTATAGGTTAATACTATATATTTCCTTTCTTCTGCTGCATCAAGCTACTTTGGCCTCCCTAATCTGTCCATCCAGTGGAAGTCTTCCACAGAACTATTTCCTTACCTTTTTTGTTGTGCTTGTCCAATTCGCATTTCGCCTGTAAACTTAATTTGTAATATATAAAAATGCTGCCAGTTTCTTTTCTGGATTTGTGATGAACAACGTTTGACCTACACACAGTCGTATGATCCAAGCGCACAGTTTCAAGAATTTCTTCTTCAGCTACATATTAATACCTGACACGAGTGTAGTTATTTCATTGAAGAAAAGCTTTCTTTGTCTGTCTGAAATCTTTCTTGCATTGTCCATACTGCCTCATGTGTCATTCCCATTCTTTAATTCATTTTGTTAAATAAGTAGTTGCTGCTCTCTCTGCTACTCATTAGCACCTTTGTCTTTTATTTGGTGGTTCCTAAACCGTATTCCTTTCTGCAGATCTAACACACGCATCCAGTGAGACAGGCTGTGTAGTCTGTGAACCTTCTCACTGGAATCTGTCTCCGTTACACTTCTATGCTGATACTCATAGAAAATTATTTCTTGAAATATACTCTTCATCACCACAAGAGTAGTACTCGAGTAAATGAACCACATACAGAAAATTACGATCCATATAATCACTGACATGATAACTGTAACTTAAACTTTCGTGTATGGATCAACTGTTAGTTTTTTTTAGTTTTTTCTTTTTAAAGTCATGTCAGGATCGCGCTATTGTAATAGCTATTTGTTCACCGTGGAGTGGAAGAATGCAAATATTGTGCTTTTGTAGACATCAGAACTTCAAAACATATGTGACACATTTACATTTAATCAACAACAACCCCAGTTACTTCTGTGTAGTAAATTTCAGCCAAAAGCTGCCGAGACATTTAATTTTTAATGTTCTGCCACCAGTTTCTATCTTGACATCATCTGGCTCATCTTTTAAAAAATTTCGTGGCGAGTACCAGAGCTTTATAATTATAAAAAGTGATCATTTACTATAGAGTCAGAGTGTTCATCGTAAAAATTTAAAGAGTTATGCCTGATGATGACCACAAGGTTGAAAGCAGAAGCGGAATTATAGAAAATCAAGTGTCGTCATGTCATGGTGGACATTTACAAAAAAATGCCTGAAATGAAAGCTATGAAAACCGAGTTTACGAAGCTTCAGGTGTAATAAAACAGATAACAAGTCTAGTCATCCGAACTTATTTATGCTGAAGATTCAACAACCTTAGATACCACGTTTTTCGAAAGTTTTAACACATAATGAAGAGCAATTTTCGCACCACTCTATTTGGTGACAAGACAATGGCAAATACTGCAACAGCTGTTTTTATGAATAAATACTTTTTACATTCAAAGCAGAACATTATGTCTAGATTTATCATCATCATCATCATCATCATCATCATCATCATCATCATCATTTAAATTTTATTATTGTTGTTATTATTATTATTTCACAGTGAACCGTAACTTTCTTATTACCATATTATCCTTTAGTTTTCCACGGACGTAATATTCTACAGTAAACGGAGTGAACAATATAAAGTTTCACTTTTTCCTAATTTTGTTTCTAATAACTTTTGATGTCATAACTGTAATAAAAGCGAGATTACCGAAATTTAACTAAATACAGCAGCTGATAACAGGTGCCTGTTAGAACATAGAATGTCTTTGCTCATCAATTTTTTTTCTTCACCAGTGGTGGTGGTACCTACTGGTCTGAAGACGGTCCGTCGATAAGTGAAATAGGTTACTAGAAAAATAAATACCACTTGCGATCCAAACTGTTTTTTTTCTTGTATATATAATGTCACTTATCGACTTTGTAGGTGTGTGTGGAGCAGAATTCAACCATGAGTTACCATCGTCTTGCTCCAGGTCCCGGCGCGACTGGCGCCCCTTAATGTCGGCAACGCTGCGCGACAGGCGTCGGAGTGGCACGTCGGTGCGCGCGGTCCGTAATGCGGGCCCGCCGCCCCCGCCACGCCCAGACGGATGGGCCGTCACTTAGGCCGACAGTGCTGCGTGCCGCACCAATTGGTTGCTCGCTTAATAGTCTCTCTGCGGTCTGTTCTCTAAAGCCGGCTGACGTCCTGTCTCGCATACGTGTAGGGTTCCTCTGTCAACGTCACAACCGTTCGTAATTTTCGCAACAGCGGCGACAACTTAATCAACGGCCATCGCGCACTGCCGGGAAAAATCACAAATTTTCCATTATCTTGTTGTCATTTTCATGACACAGAGAAGACTCCTTTTTCTCTACCAATTTACATAATTTTCCTTTCTTACACAAGTAGCTAAAGGTAACCAGCAACATATTCTGTGACAACAGCTAACGGTACTAGAAAGAATTTAATTACGTTGTCTTAACCGACTTCTTTCTAAACTAAGGAACAACACATGAGGATAAAATTAACGATGCACTCAGGAATCAAAAACATTATCAAGTCTCAATTACAGTGAAGGTCTCAACAGAATTGATGTTACCGAAAGGCTGAACAACTTTTCCGAAGAGGAAACTGAGAAACTTTAAGCTAATGTGAATTAACTTTGTATTGCAAAATAGTGAACAAGTAAATGCGAAAATTACTGCCAGGTTAGTAATGTGTGCTTTGTCTGGGTTCCAAACAGGACACCTGAATTTCATGATAATTGCCAGAAGATATTCTTCACGAGACAAGTAACATGTGGAAGTCGAGGTTTTTCTGCCAAATTGCTTTGAAATATGCTTCGAATGCACATTACAAACTACTCAATAGTACTGTGGGTTTTTGAAGATGGAGAAATACAATGAAATTCAAATGAAAATGAGCAGCGGCGAAACATTGAGGATTAAGTGAAATAACCTAAGGTTTGGCCTACGACAGAGGGAGGGGGGGGGGGAGTTATAAAATCGGCTTCTAATTTATTCTTGAGCATTGCTTGTCAGTGTGGACCACATGCTAGGTGAAAGTATTGTAAGAAATAAGATCTGCTGAGCGAAACATTTCCACACGGCTTCGATAGGCACCTACGCAAGCATCGCGAAGTGCTTATCAAACTCCAGCAACATTTGTTACAAGGAAGGAATTGAGCATCACAATATGTGTATTTTGGAAATTCCGAGAGAGAAATTTCATAGACGAACGTATTACTTCCTCCGCGAAATGATCGTGGGGATAAAATTATACATTCGAGCACCTTCGGCGTTTTACCATCTGTCATTGCTCCTTGTAACAATAGTGAAAGAAACACAAATGTAACAAAATGATATTTGCTCTTCAAGTACCTTTCCACCAACTCACTGAGATTACTAATGATAAAGGATTTCGCGCGAAGTTTATCTTACTGCAAGGTGTAGCAGAGAAAAAGACAGTTACGGTTACTGTAGTACCAGGTGAGAAAATTTTTGCTAAGGGTGTCACTTGCACGTTATGTCATTTTTGTTACTTTTACCCCCATGAACCTTGCGGTGGGTGGAGAGGTTTGATGGCCTCAGCGATACAGATAGCCACACTGTAGGTGCTACCACAACGGACGGGTATCTGTTGAGAGGCCAAACAAACTTGTGGATCCTGAAGAAGGGCTGCAGCCTTTTCATTAGTTGCAGGGGCAAAAGTCTGGATGATTAACTTATCTGGTCTTGTAACATTAAGGAAAACGGCCTTGCTGTGATGGTACTGCGAACGGTTGAAAACAAGGGGACAAGACAACTGTAATTTTACCCGAGAGCATGAGCTTTACTGTACGGTTAAATGATAATGGCGCCCTCTTGGGTAAAATATTACGGAGGTAAAATAGTTCCCCATTCGGATCTCCGGGCGCGGACTACTCAGGAGGACGTCTTTATCAAGAGAAACAAAACTAGCGCTCCTAAATACAGTGGGAATTTGTGGAGTTCGGTGGCAGGAGGAACAAGACTTCTGGTCAGATGAATACAGGGTTATAAATACAAAAGAAAATAGGGGTTATGCAGGTGTAGGTTTAATAATGAATAAAAAATTGGAGTTTGGGTAAGCTACTATGAACAGCATATTGAACGCATTATTGAAGCCAACATAGACACGAAGCCCACGTCTACCACAGTAGTAAAGTATATATGCCAGCTTGCTCCGCAGATGACGAAGAGATTGAAGAAATGTATGATGAGATAAAAGAAATTTATCAGATAGTGAAGGAACACGAAAATTTTATGGTCATGGGGCGCTGGAATTCGGCAATTGGAAAAGGAAGAGAAGGAAAAGTAATAGCTAAATATGGACTCGGGGTAAGGAATGAAAGAGGAAGTCGCCTGGCAGAATTTTGCACAAAGCATAACTTTATCATAGCTAACACGTGGTTTAAGAATCATGAAGAAGGTTGTATACGTGGAAGAGGCCTGGAGACCCTGGAAGGTTTCAGGTAGATTGTATAATGGTAAGACAGAGATTTAGGAACCAGGATTTAAATTCTAAGATATTTTCAGTGGCATATGTGGACTCTGACCACAATCTATTGGCTATGAACTGTACATTAAAAATGAAGAATCTATAAAAGGTGGGAACTGAAGGTGTTGGGACCTGGCTAAACTGAAAGAACCAGAGGTTGTTGTGAGTTTCAGGGAGAGCATTAGGGGGCAATTGACAAATATAGGAGAAGAAAATACAGTAGAAGAAGAATGGGTAGCTTTGAGAGATGAAATAGTGAAGGCAGCAGAGGATCAAGTAGGTAAAACGTCGAGGGCTAGTAGAAATCCTTGGGTAACAGAAGAGATATATAATTTAATTGATGAAAGGAGAAAATATACATATGCAGTAAATGAAGCAGCCAAAAAGTAACACAAACGTCTCAAAAATGAGATCCACGGGAAGTGTAGAACGGGTGAGCAGAGATGGCTAGAGGACAAATGTAAGGATGTAGAGGCATATACCACTGAGGGTAAATTGAAGAGACCGTTGGAGAAAAGAGAACAACTTTCACGAATATCAAGAGCTTAGATGGGAAACCAGTTCTAAGCAAAGAAGGGAAAGTAGGAAGGTGGAAGGAGTGTATAGAGGTTCTGTATAAGGGCGATGTATTCGAGGGCAATATTATAGCAGAGGACGTAGATGAAGATGAAATTGGAGACATGATACTGCGTGAATAATTTGACAGAGCACTGTGAGACCTAAGTCGAAACGCGGTTTCTGGAGTAGACAACATATCATTAGAAGTACTGATAGGCTTGGGAGAGCCAGCCCCAAAAAAGCTCTACCATCTGGTGAGCAAGATGTATGAGACAAGTGAAATGCCCTCAGATTTCAAGAAGAATATAATTCCAGTACTAAAAAAAGCAGGTGTTGACAGATGTGAAAAATTACCGAACTATCAGTTTAATAAGTCACATCTGCAAAATACTGGCACGAATTATTTACAGACGAATGGAAAAACTGGTAGAATCTGACCTTGGGGAGATCAGATTTGATTCTGTAGAAATGTTGGAACACGTGATACAATACTGGCCCTACGACTTATCTTAGAAGATAGATTAAGGAAAGGCAAACTTACGTTTCTAGCCTTTGTACACTTAGAGAAAGCTTTTCACAATATTGACTGGAATATTCTCTTTCAAATTCTGAAGGTGTCAGTGTTCAAATACAGGGAGCGAAAGGCTACTTACAATTTGTACAGAAACCAGATGGCAGCTATATGAGTCGAGGGGCATGAAGGGGAAGCAGTGTTTGGGAAGGGGGTGAGGCGGGTTTGTTGCCTATCCCCGATGTTATTCAATTTATATATTGAGTAAGCTGTATAGGAAACAAAAGAAAAATTTTGAGTAGGAATTAAAATCCATGGAGAAGAAATAAAATCTTTGAGGTTTACCGATTATAATTTAATTCTGTCAGAGACAGCAAAGGACCTGGAAGAGCATTTGTACAGAATGGACAGTGTTCAAAGAAGGATGTAAGATGCACATCAACCTAAGCAAAACACGGCTAATGGATTGTAGGCTAATTGAATCAGATGATGTTGAGGAAATTTGATTCGGTAATAAGACACTTAAGGTAGTAGATGAGTTTTGCCATTTAGGGAGCAAAATAACTGATGACGGTCGAAGTAGCGAGGATATAAAATTTAGACTGGTAATGACAAGAAAAGCGTTTCTGAAAAGAGAAATTTATTAACATCGAGTATATATTTAATTCTCAGGAAGCCTTTTCTAAAAGTATTTGTATGGAGTGTAGGCATGTATGGATGTTAAACATGGACGATATATAGTTAAGACAAGAAGAGAATAGAAGCTTTCGAAATGTGGTGCTACAGAAGCATGCTGAAGATGAGATGGGTAGATCACGTAACTAATGAGGAGGTACTGAATATGACTGGGAAGGAGAGGGATTGGTGGCAGAACGTGACTAGAAGAAGGGCCTAAAGGGATCACCAAGCTAGTATTGGAGGGCAGCGTGGAGAGTAAAAATCGCGGAGGGAGAACAAGAGATGAATACATTAAGCACGTTCAGAAGGATGTGGGGTACAGTAGTTACTTGGATATGAAAAAGCTCGCACAGGAGAGAGTAGCATGGGGGCTGCATCAAACCAGTCTCTGAACTGATGACAACCACAACAACAACGACCACATTGTTACTTGTTCTCTTAGTATTAATATTTTCTGACATAGTTTTATTTTTTTCCATTCTTTCAAATCTTGCCTAACGGCTAGAACCGTTCATGTTTATCGTACACATAGTGGCAAGTCGGAGGTTCTCATTCCTGTGATTTGATAAGATTCACTCATTTATTGGTTATGTGTTCCCAACAATGTCTTACCTCTTAAAACTTCGTTGATGCTACATTTGCTTGGTGGATAAAAATTAAAAACGAAGATAGCATCCTTGTGATTATAGTAGCGTAAATTCACGCAAAGCATTTTGAAGATTGTTCAGAGATATTTCCTGAGTAGTTTGGTATATGGCACATGTGGTCTTTGGTAGTTCGTGACAGATTAAATGTTCTTAAATTGATACCTTACCCCCTTTATATTTGTATCTGTATTACACCAAACATCTTCACAACACGTCAGATTTTTTTCAGTGCCCTGTGTGCCTTGTTTGGAAACAAAATTATTCGATTCGGTTCGGGTACTTGATGTCGACAACACTAATGCTTACCTTACCCTTTATTCTAAGCTTGACCCTGTCTCGAAATTGTTTCTTTGGCAATCGTAGTTGTGCGTCCAAAAGGTTACACAGCAGTAAACGTGAGATCGGTAAGTAAGATTTGTCCGGTTCATTAAACGCGGAGGAACATGGCACAACAACATTACGCTCAGATTTTGTCCGCAGCGACGGCGTCATCACAGTAAGGTTGCGTTGTAGCTATTTGATTTGAGATGACTGGGACAAATTCTAACACCATCTACGACTAATGCGAAATGCCGTGGAAGCAGGTCGGTTCACGATGGTGAGGGACTACCTGCTGATATAGTAAGTGCTATCTCCGATGTATCGATGAGGTTACCACATGCTAGGCCAAGCCGCGTGAGATGTGTAATAGCAATGACGCAGCAGAAAGGCGGTTTCTTAGTGGCGCGCTTGACCTGATGGCTTCAAATCTCAGTCGAGGCTCTGTTGTGACTTAAGAGATAGAATCTAGTACTTTGGCAAAAGAAGTTCCTAGGAAATCTGGTGACGGCACCTGTCGTATTCTTCTTGCGAGTCGAATGCTACCGAATTGACGCCTGCAATCCAGTGGCCAACTATGGGCCTCCCTCACCTGCTGCCAGCCTCCTGCTCTAGTACCTACGGTTCGAGCCCGGCCCCGTGCACCCACTCAACTGCCATCGCTAATGCTGGCAAACTGCTTACTGTTCGTCTCACTCGGTCCAAGTCGTGATTCTGCGCGCCTCGTTAAGCCCTTTTAAGGGCAGCCAGGCTGCCTCTCGTATGCATTTTTGACCGCCTCCCGCTACTGTGGTCAGCCTCCCTGCAGAGTCGCTGCCTTCATGACAGCCGGTGCAGATGGCAGCAACCTTTCGCTGGCCGCTGTTATCTACCCACGGAAAATTACCCTCTACCACGCAATAATTAATAATGGTCAATCAAATCATCCACAATTATTCACTTTTGAAAAGTATCTGATCGGATTTTCTAGTAATATATGCGCCGACAGCTCGTCGACGCCAAGGTATTTTTCTAGTACGTTTATTCTTTGGAATAACAGAGGTACAGAGATGTATTCTCCATGGTTATTTTAGAGGGATAAGGGAACAGCTTCGGAAGTATCGGTTGGAAGATTGTCGGATTGCTAAAAGAGACATATTTACTCTTCTTCGCGCTAAAGCGAGCTATTAACGTTTGTGCCACTAGCGTGATAGGTAAAGAGAAAGAAAAGACTGTAAAAGCAAATTACATGAGACTTGGAATCCACAGAAAACGGAACATGTAATGGAAATGGATTGAATATACAATTTTCCTCAGCAATAAGGTTTGTGACCATTTTATTCTAGAGTGAATGACGAATGAGTTCTCTGTCTGAATCATTGATGATTGTCTTGGCCCTGTAATTAGTGGGGAAGTTTCAGCTGTGACGAAGAGAGCCTGCAATCTCCGAGTTTTTATAAATCGTCCAAAAAGGCTTCGTCCACATCTGAAATTCTAAATCTGTCGTAAACTGAACGAATTGTTCAAACGATCGATTTTCCCAACTGAATGCAGCGCTTGATAATAATAACAAATGTAAAGATCTTTTCCAGCAAGCCGGCCGCTGAATATTAAGACGAAGGGCTCCACCAGAGATTCTACTAGGCTGATCTCACGTAAACAATATATTTAAACTATACTCAGATAAAGGACAGAGAGAGAGAGAGAGCGAATGAAATTCGAGAAAATACTCAGAATGCTCCATTAGCATAATTGTTTGTCTGTTTTATCACGGATCAGCCTAATTATAAAACAGAAGGCCCTGACTTTATTGTACCGATTTATGTGTGAGAGTGAAGGAGTAATAAAGGCGACAGATGCACCTCTGTACAGACAAAACATTACACCAAGTTAGCGGCAAGATGCATTCACATACTTTCATCATTTATAGTAGAGAATTCATTATAATGGCCAATCCGTGACAGGACACGTTTTTGGACGTTGTTAAAATAATTTTGTTCTCTGTTTCATGTGAACTACGACGAGACAACTTAACCTGGAAAAGAGAAGAAATACTCGCAGTCAAATTAAGTGGATCTACATATATAAACAGCACGCTGGGCGCAGAAATAAGGCCAAATCTGTAACTTTTTATTAAAGCTTTATAGTATAATTGGACACTTGAAGATTGACTAATTGTGTTCGTGCTAGATGCAGTTTGATTGACCTGTCCTAGTTGCATTTATCTGTATAAGTACAATAAGAAAGTAGCCACATAAGTACTCGTGTGTGAAGGGATATATATAAATCTGTAACTTTTTATTAAAGCTTTATAGTATAATTGGACACTTGAAGATTGACTAATTGTGTTCGTGCTAGATGCAGTTTGATTGACCTGTCCTAGTTGCATTTATCTGTATAAGTACAATAAGAAAGTAGCCACATAAGTACTCGTGTGTGAAGGGATATATATATATATATATATATTTTTTATTAAAGCTTGCTAGTATAATTGGTCATTTGAAGATTGGCTAATTGTGTTCGTGCTAGATGTAGTTTGATTGACCTGCCCTAGTTGCATTTATCTGTATAAGTACAATAAGATATAGTAAGTGCTATCTCCGATGTATCGATGAGGTTACCACATGCTAGGCCAAGCCGCGTCAGATGTGTAATAGCAATGACGCAGCAGAAAAGTACTTATGTGGCTACTTTCTTATTGTACTTATACAGATAAATGCAACTAGGACAGGTCAATCAAACTGCATCTAGCACGAACACAATTAGTCAATCTTCAAATGTCCAATTATACTAGCAAGCTTTAATAAAAAGTTATCAATCTTCAAGTGTCCAATTATACTAGCAAGCTTTAAGCACTTCTGTGGCTACTTTCTTATTGTACTTATACAGATAAATGCAACTAGGGCAGGTCAATCATGGTTTTAACTAGGGCAATGTTTAAGATGAGTCAAGCAGAGCAGAGCAGCACGCAACAGCCTTCAGCTGTTAGCACTGAGAATAATGATGTAGTAGGAAGTGTTGTAGAACCGATCGCTACAGATAGCGCGATAGAACGCCCTGTAGACACGGCTGGAGATGTAATAGCAAGTATGCAACATGGATTAGATCCATTAGTAATTATCATGAGACAGATGCAGATGATAACCGAGAGCATGAATAATATGAAAACCGACATTAACGCGAAATTAGCCTCAGTTACTGAAGGGCAAAATCACTTGAATACAAAATTAGCCTCAGTTACTGAAGGGCAGGAAAATTTGAAAATTGACATTAATGGAAAGTTAGCCTCAGTTACTGAGGGGCAAAATGATTTGAATACGAAGTTAGCCTCAGTTACTGAGGGGCAAAATGATTTGAATACGAAGTTAGCCTCAGTTACGGAAGGGCAGGAAAATCTGAAAGCTGAGATTAAGCAGCAGTTACACGACAGTTTTTCCGAATTAGAGCAGCGGATAGAGGCGAAGACAAAGGAACTTAAAGATCAGGCCGAAGAGACGGAACGAAAATTAACTGCACAAATAGAATTGGTGAAAGCTCAATGTGAGGAATCTACTCACCGCGTACGTGTAGAAATGAAGGAGTATGTGGCTATTAAGATAGATACCGTACGGGAACAGGTGGAAATGGTTCCGCAGTTAGTACAAAAGCAAGATGCCATGTCATGTGCAATTGCGCAACTTCCTAAATTGGCACGTACGCAGACTAACCTAAAGGAAAGTGTTGGACATCTGACAGAACGTCAAGACGTTATAGACCACCAAATTAATGTATTAACTGGTAAATTATCCGAAATCACATTAGAAAACAAAAGGCTAATGTGTGAAAACGTGGAGCAAAATGTTAAAGCAGCATTCCAGAGTCTATGTGGCAAACAGGAAGAGAATTTGTTTGCGAAAGGACTTGAGGAAGTGCGACAGCAGTTAGGTGCTGATTTCGAGCATTGGAAACAAACGATAGAAGAGTCGATACGCGTTCACAACAAGGCTCAGAACAAATGAATACAGGCCAGCAGCAGAAGTTGGCAGCGACTATAGAGCCAGTTACTGCACATTCGCACACGATACCGACTTGTGTAAGTAACTCAAATATTAAATTGCCACGAGCTATTTGTTCGCGTGAAGTGTTATCTGACGGAGATTACGAAAGCCTTTGCCATGCCGAAGAAAAAATGATAAAGCATCGGCAATTTCAGATTTTTAACACTGACAAAAGGGGGGTCCATCCGATTGTTTTTATTCGAAGTTTAAGAGGAGTGCTACCCAGAAATTGGTCGGAGTGGCAGAAGATCAGTTTCGTTACGGGATATATACAAGGTTCGGGGGCGATCTGGGCCTCGGACATGACTTCTGTTTGCTCGACCTATGACGATTTTGAGAAAGCGTTTTTAGCAAAGTTCTGGTCAGAAGGGGTACAGGAACGCCTAAGGCAGGAGGTGCTCTACCCAGAGCCTTTCTCTTTTTCAAAAGGAAGCCTTAGGAAGTATTTTGAAAAATATATAAATAAAACTAGATATTGGGACAGACCTATGCCCTTGCCGGACATAATAAACATACTTAAGGCAAGACTACCAACTAGCATCCGGAATCAATTAATTTACGGCAATGATAAAGACCTGGAGTCGTTCCTCACGACGTTAGACCATATAGATATTATCGAAGAGAACAACCAGAAAGCCCGTAACAATAGATTCCAATATAGGGAGATAGAACCTCCGCCAAATGGTAGGCAAGGGAACGCACAGAGATCGATAAATAGTGGAGAAACCCCTCAAAATCTCAATAATAATACCGGCGATAGTCTTGCGAGGGGCTATCCAAGGAACAACAGGAATGGGAAAAGATACAATCCCGTATGGGGGAACGAGAGGAATTTCAGACCGCAATCCTGGAACAATAACAGTAATAGAAAGTGGAATCAACCGGGGGGAATAAACTCAAATAACCAACATCAGTGGGGACGGACATCTGCGAATCAACCGGTAATTACCGAAGTGACGGACGATGTCAACCACCAGGTGAATCAAAATCCAACAAACTTGTAAGGACCCACTCGTGCCCCGGAGGAGCGGTCAACAATTGGTTGAGGGGCAACAGGATGTGTGTACCCATGCTAACGTATAATGATGGACGATTACTGGCAGATGAATTGACCGAGGACTTAGAACCCCAAGATGAGGATAAGGAACAGGTGGCAGTAGCCGAAGTGCAAGTCTTTTGGAGACTGTACCTATAGTGGCGGTTTTAGACACAGCTGCAACCACAAATGTTATTTCGGAGGCTCTATTCAACAAGATCAGAAATATAAGACGAGTACCAATTTTTCCAGTTCAAAATTGCAGAATAATAGGCACCGTTGGGGCGAGATCGGCTAATGTAAAAGTGCAGTCACTACGTAGTGTAGAAGTCGGAAATGTAGCAATATTAAGCACATTCCTTGTGAAAAATTTGGTGGTAGACTGCATTATCGGAGTCGACAGCCTACGTCAATACGGATGCAGAATAGATTTTAAAACAGGAAAAATTTGGTTAAATGTAAATAAACAAGAAATTGAGTTGGACTTGTTGAAAAAGGAAAGCCTTACCAGAAAATATAATAGTGGGATCAGTGTGCAAGTAATCAGGACTGCACAAAATTCTAAACCGCACGTAAATAATGAGTTCCAAGTCAAAGGAGATTTCGGTCAATTAGTGTATGAGAAGTTAAATGAATCCGACTG
This sequence comes from Schistocerca nitens, assembly GCF_023898315.1. Classification (NCBI taxonomy): domain Eukaryota; kingdom Metazoa; phylum Arthropoda; class Insecta; order Orthoptera; family Acrididae; genus Schistocerca; species Schistocerca nitens. The sequence continues at coordinate 438,311,517 of NC_064617.1, read as the reverse complement.
CATTATTGAAGATCAGAAGAAGCAGCTCAAAGAATTATTATTCGTGTATGAAAACGTGTTTGATGAAAGGCCAGGAGTTATTAAGGGATACATATGCCATCTCTACGTTAAGCCGCACGAAACGTATTGTAGAACTTTCTATCCTGTTCCCTGGAGGTTAAAGGCTCAAGTTCAAAAGGAAATAGATCGCATGTTGAAATGGGGTTTGATCGAACCCTCCACAAGCCCATACTGCTCCCCATTGTTGGTCGTGCCAAAAGCAAATGGGATTGTGAGACTGGTACTCGACGCCAGAGAAATAAATAAAATCATAATTCCAGTGAGAACACATCCGGAAAACATAGACGAACTTATACAACGGTTCCAGGATGTCCAATACTTGACGAGCGTTGATTTGCGGAGTTCTTATTGGCACGTCAAGCTGGATGAGTTATCAAGGAAATATACAGCTTTCATTTATTCCGGAAGAAGTTACCAATTTACTGTAGTTCCTTTCGGACTCAACATTAGTGCTGGAATCTTTATAGCAGCTCTAGATTATGCACTAGGCCCAGAACTAAGAAGCAGGATAACAGTATTTGTTGACGATTTGGTTATAGCATCGAAGACCTGGGAGGAGCATATTACCTTACTGAGTCGGGTGTTGGACGTGTTCAAAACCATGGGAATAACTGCTAACCTACAGAAATCCCACTTTGCACTAAACAGAATCAAGTTCCTGTGGCATATAATTGACGCAAAGGGAATTTTACCAACCAAGGAGAAGCTAATTGCGATTAGTAAGTTTCCAACACCCAGAAATAGGAGGCAATTAAAAGGGTTTATGGGTCTTGCCTCATTTTTTAGAAGATTTATAACAAATCAGGCCATGAATGCAGCAGCTCTAAATACACTCCTGGAAATTGAAATAAGAACACCGTGAATTCATTGTCCCAGGAAGGGGAAACTTTATTGACACATTCCTGGGGTCAGATACATCACGTGATCACACTGACAGAACCACAGGCACATAGACACAGGCAACAGAGCATGCACAATGTCGGCACTAGTACAGTGTATATCCACCTTTCGCAGCAATGCAGGCTGCTTTTCTCCCATGGAGACGATCGTAGAGATGCTGGATGTAGTCCTGTGGAACGGCTTGCCATGCCATTTCCATCTGGCGCCTCGGTTGGACCAGCGTTCGTGCCGGACGTGCAGACCGCGTGAGACGACGCTTCATCCAGTCCCAAACATGCTCAATGGGGGACAGATCCGGAGATCTTGCTGGCCAGGGTAGTTGACTTACACCTTCTAGAGCACGTTGGGTGGCACGGGATACACGCGGACGTGCATTGTCCTGTTGGAACAGCAAGTTCCCTTGCCGGTCTAGGAATGGTAGAACGATGGGTTCGATGACGGTTTGGATGTACCGTGCACTATTCAGTGTCCCCTCGACGATCACCAGTGGTGTACGGCCAGTGTAGGAGATCGCTCCCCACACCATGATGCCGGGTGTTGGCCCTGTGTGCCTCGGTCGTATGCAGTCCTGATTGTGGCGCTCACCTGCACGGCGCCAAACACGCATACGACCATCATTGGCACCAAGGCAGAAGCGACTCTCATCGCTGAAGACGACACGTCTCCATTCGTCCCTCCATTCACGCCTGTCGCGACACCACTGGAGGCGGGCTGCACGATGTTGGGGCGTGAGCGGAAGATGGCCTAACGGTGTGCGGGACCGTAGCCCAGCTTCATGGAGACGGTTGCGAATGGTCCTCGCCGATACCCCAGGAGCAACAGTGTCCCTAATTTGCTGGGAAGTGGCGGTGCGGTCCCCTACGGCACTGCATAGGATCCTACGGTCTTGGCGTGCATCCGTGCGTCGCTGCGGTCCGGTCCCAGGTCGACGGGCACGTGCACCTTCCGCCGACCACTGGCGACAACATCGATGTACTGTGGAGACCTCACGCCCCACGTGTTGAGCAATTCGGCGGTACGTCCACCCGGCCTCCCGCATGCCCACTATACGCCCTCGTTCAAAGTCCGTCAACTGCACATACGGTTCACGTCCACGCTGTCGCGGCATGCTACCAGTGTTAAAGACTGCGATGGAGCTCCGTATGCCACGGCAAACTGGCTGACACTGACGGCGGCGGTGCACAAATGCTGCGCAGCTAGCGCCATTCGACGGCCAACACCGCGGTTCCTGGTGTGTCCGCTGTGCCGTGCGTGTGATCATTGCTTGTACAGCCCTCTCGCAGTGTCCGGAGCAAGTATGGTGGGTCTGACACACCGATGTCAATGTGTTCTTTTTTCCATTTCCAGGAGTGTAGTTTGCTGAAGAAGGATGTGCCCTGGCTCTGGACATTAGAGTGTCAAGAAGTATTCGAAGAGATAAAGAAGCAATTAGTAAAGGCACCGCTTTTGTACCATCCGGACACGCAAGAGGAATTTTACTTGTCAACAGATTCGTCAAATGTGGGTCCTGGAGCGTGCCTTTTCCAAGTACGCAAGATAAATGGACAGCTTACCTTTTGTCCTATTGCGTTTGCTAGTCGTGTTTTGTCCAAATGTGAACGAACTTATACGACGACAGAATTAGAGGCTCTTGCGGTCGTCTGGGGATTTAAAAAATTTCATTATTATTTATATGGGTCAAAGACTACCGTATATTGCGATCATCAATCATTAACGTTTTTACAAACGTGTAAACTGTTACACCCCAGACTGGCTAGATGGACTCTCGCTCTGCAACATTACCAGTTTAAGATCGTACATGTCTCAGGGCAGCAAAACATTATTGCTGACGTTCTATCAAGGTCACCGCAGGGTTTAACCAAAGAGATTGAAGTAAATAATACCTCAGAATTCCCTGTATTGCTGCTGCAGGAAAATCCATTTCAGACGTACTACGTCAATTTGTGTATGCATATGGCCCAGTTACAGAAAAAAGATGCTCAATGGAAAAGTGTCATTCAAAGGTTACAACAGCAACCTTCTGATCAGATGGCAAATTATTACAAGCTGGTAAATGGCGTATTATTTTCCCGCTGTGGAAGGCCAAACAAAGTCCGTTGGTGTGTTTGTATACCTGAGGCGCAAATAGAGAAACTTGTATGGTTCACTCATTTAACCTGGGGACAGTTCGGTGCGACAAAATGTGCAGACAAGATAAGTGGGTATTGTTATTTTCCCAATATAAAGCGCAGAGTGCATGAGGTCTTAAAGAGATGCATAATCTGTCAAAAAACAAAGCCGGATTCAAAAGGGACTAAGCACCCATTATGCTCTATATTAGTACAAGAACCAAAGGAATTAATTTAGTGCGATCTGTGTGGACCGTTACCTACTTCAAGAGGTGGTGTTAAATATGTGTTGGCATTTCTCGATGTGTGTACGAAATACGTAAAGCTATACCCGATAAAGGCGGCTACAGCCAAAGTAATTGTATTAAGATTGATAAAGGATTATCTTCCACATGTTGGTACACCTAAGGCGATCATAACAGACAATGCTAAAATATTCACGGGACTCCGATGGAAGCAGACTTTGTCTCAAGTCGGTGTGAAACACATACTAACATCATTTTACCACCCACAAGGTAATTTGGTGGAGAGGATTTTTAGAGAATTCAATCGATTTATGAGGACGTATTGCCATAATAAGCAAACTGCGTGGGCAAATTATGTGGAAGAGTTTGAGCAGATATACCATGACATGCCCCACTCCTCAACTGGATATACACCTCGTGAATTGATGTTCGGAGCAAAAGAGGAAAACTTCTGGACTGACCATATCCCCAAAACTCAGGAAACTGAGATGCCTTGGGAAGAAAAAATAAGACAAGCTATCATAAATATGACGAAAAAGGCTGATCAGAGAAAACAACAATATGACAAATTAATCAAGAGGGTACAGACATACCATGTCGGAGAGAAGGTACTAGTCAAACGACATACCAAATCATCCGTAATAAAGAAAAGTATAAAGAAATGGGAGTTACTATATACTGGCCCATACATTATCCTACAAATTCCGAATCCTGGAGCTTATCTGTTAGCATACCCGGGATCGAACAAAATAAAAGGGTTATTTTCTCATAACGACTTAAAAAAATATAATGAAGATTAGAAGATAAGGAGGAATGGTGTTCCGAGTGACAGAGATGAACGCTCGTAAAAAACATAACAATAAACTGTGTGTGTAGTGTTGGAAACCTTTAAATTTAAATAGTTAATCAGTGACATAGAGTATAGAAATAGTGACTAACTATTACTATCGAGTGTTGTAAAGAAGATAGTGGAGATAGGCTTCACCTGTGGTTTGGGTGAACATAGAACTTTAGCATTGCTAATGTTATCAAGATTTATAAAGGATCTAACTAACCTTCAAGAAGAATGAAATGTTTCCCGCAAATGACGCTGAATAATCAAAGGAGGTTCCGAGTGAATATTCATATATAATCTCATGTGAACGCTTACAGGTGTAAACGTGTGAAGAGATGTGTTGAGGCAGTGAATCGTGAGTGACGGTTAACGCCGCAAAGATAATTTCCCGCGCAAAACAGTTGACGTCGGCGCGAGAATTAAAATCGATATAGACGACACAGATATGCTTTGTAAGAGACTCGCACCAAACGCGAGGGTAAACTGATTCATGTTGAACTTTAAAAGGAAAAGGTGTTATAATTAGAAGTTAAGAGTTTTTAATTTATTAATGAATGATTAAAGAAAGTAATATTCATAGAATTAATATAGTTATTTAATGGTTCGTGTTCGTTTGGGAATTTTGTTTGAAAAAATCCATTTCCATATATGAGCATGGATGAACCCCGTATGAATCAGAGAGTAAATGAAAGAAGTGAATCCGCATTCCTCAGTGCTAATAACGTTTACATTTCAGCACTCAAGCGGAGAAATGTATGTATTTAGAATAAAAAGTTTTTTGAGTATAGCTAAATTATATGACTTATCAAGGAAATATGGATGTTGTCTTTGTATAAAATGAACTACACTTTCCATTATTCGATGATTTGAATCCAAAATCTATTGTAAGTTGCATGAATCCTTTAAATTACGAAGAACAAATCAGTGATAGAAAATCTGTTAGAACTTTTGGACTTATAAGCACAAGTGGGGAGGCAAAGTCAAAAGGAGTATTCAAACGAGAGTAAATCTGATGATGCTTTTGGCAACATCATTAGTTAAGGGTTGAATTCCTTGAAGTACGTCGTAACAAAAAGGATCCATGAAGCCATAAGGATTTTGCTTTCAAAAAGGAGAATCTTGGACGGTGCAACCTAACCAGTTCTCTTACAGGAAGAGTTTCCCTTTTGGTCATTGCTAATTCTTTTGGAATGAATGTTGCATGTGAATTCGAGTATCCCTGTCCCTTCTACTCTTCCCATTGCGGGCCGCGTAGAAGATCAACTACAAAGGGGGCCGCGTAGAAGACCGACTACAAATGTGGACATCGGGGACATGCAAGACCCGCGGGAGTTTAGCACCGCAAGATATTGTCCTAGGAACAAGATTGTAAAACGAGAATTCACGTTATTCATTGTATAACTTTTTTTTTTTTTTTTTTTTTTTTTTTTTTGCTAGAGCCACAAACCACTCTTCTCCAAATCGTGATACAAATTGATCCCTGTCTTTCCTTTAGAGATCTATTTCAAAATTATATTTTTTCTTCTATAGGCTTTCCTATCTTCTATGTACCGTAGGCTGGGGGTCTAGGCTTAAGAGGTTTTCCAAGGTTTCCCTGCTTAAGAAAGTTCCCGAATGGCTAGACCCTGATAACAGTTTCATGAAAGATCATCTTCCTTGGTTGTGCACAGCAAACATAACACCTAGATGCACGTAAAAGCAATACAGCCGCGGTACCTGTCTTTTAATTTCTTCTGTCTTCAACATTTCTTTTCTTCGTCTGTCTCAAACATAATATTCTTTTTCAGTCGGAGGACTGACAATCATCACTTCCGGGTTATCCACGCAAATAGATAGCTCGCGAAGTGTGTTCGGTGAATCAAAATTGAGCTCACAAACTTCGCTCGCTGCGAGGGGCATTGTAATCTACCCACGGAAAATTACCCTCTACCACGCAATAATTAATAATGGTCAATCAAATCATCCACAATTATTCACTTTTGAAAAGTATCTGATCGGATTTTCTAGTAATATATGCGCCGACAGCTCGTCGACGCCAAGGTATTTTTCTAGTACGTTTATTCTTTGGAATAACAGAGGTACAGAGATGTATTCTCCATGGTTATTATAGAGGGATAAGGGAACAGCTTCGGAAGTATCGGTTGGAAGATTGTCGGATTGCTAAAAGAGACATATTTACTCTTCTTCGCGCTAAAGCGAGCTATTAACGTTTGTGCCACTAGCGTGATAGGTAAAGAGAAAGAAAAGACTGTAAAAGCAAATTACATGAGACTTGGAATCCACAGAAAACGGAACATGTAATGGAAATGGATTGAATATACAATTTTCCTCAGCAATAAGGTTTGTGACCATTTTATTCTAGAGTGAATGACGAATGAGTTCTCTGTCTGAATCATTGATGATTGTCTTGGCCCTGTAATTAGTGGGGAAGTTTCAGCTGTGACGAAGAGAGCCTGCAATCTCCGAATTTTTATAAATCGTCCAAAAAGGCTTCGTCCACATCTGAAATTCTAAATCTGTCGTAAACTGAACGAATTGTTCAAACAATCGATTTTCCCAACTGAATGCAGCGCTTGATAATAATAACAAATGTAAAGATCTTTTCCAGCAAGCCGGCCGCTGAATATTAAGACGAAGGGCTCCACCAGAGATTCTACTAGGCTGATCTCACGTAAACAATATATTTAAACTATACTCAGATAAAGGACAGAGAGAGAGAGAGCGAATGAAATTCGAGAAATTACTCAGAATCCTCCATTAGCATAATTGTTTGTCTGTCTTATCACGGATCAGCCTAATTATAAAACAGAAGGCCCTGACTTTATTGTACCGATTTATGTGTGAGAGTGAAGGAGTAATAAAGGCGACAGATACACCTCTGTACAGAGAAAACATTACACCAAGTTAGCGGCAAGCTGCATTCACATATTTTCATCATTTATAGTAGAGAATTCATTATACCGCCTACAGATTTGTCTTGCGAAGCCTTGGTTTCTTCTTCGTCACGATTCATGGAATTCTCTGGGCAGTAAGTGAATGTTTTAAAAATGATCCCTTATTCACAACACACGGGACGACAAGGAGGTATCCACTCTCCGCTCCACTGATACCGTGTCCCGGGCGGTGAAATACTGGCCACCTGACCTCTGCCAACACAATTCACCACCAATCATAGAGGCCGCTATAGTGCCATCTCATTTGAACGTAGCCGCCTACGAGAAACCGGACCCCTGTAATTTTGGCCAGTGCACCACAACAAGGCTCGTTAATTCCGTATGAAGTTTCTTTCCAGATCTGGTACAACTTCCTGTCACGTAATAGAGCGCAATACTGAGAGACATGATGAGGTTTTTTTAAATGGTTTACTCGCCCTCTATAATGTCAATCAAAGGATGATTCCTTATCCCCACCTCAAATACGATACAAAGTCGTTTAAAGCAAGATAAAATACGGAGAAAATAAGTGTGATTCATAAGTAGATCAAAATAGCGGCTAAAAGGACATCTGGCCACAAAGAATCAACTGAATAGTCGTCACACAGTGAAATAAAGGGCCCTACAATAAGCATTCTCTAGACAACGGAACAATCAAGGTGAATAAGACGAAAATCATTTCTCTAAAACGTCGATGCTTTGTGGTCTGTTTTCATATAACGTTTTCTTTGCAAGCTCCTTCGTCTTTGGGTAACTTTTGCGCCTAGATACACTTGAACGTTCTTTATTTAAGCCTTGGTGCCCTTATAGAGTTTCTCTCTCCCCTGCACTCATACGTTTTTGGATCATCACTCTTGACTGCTGTGATGCGACCCACCACGAATTCCCTTTCTTTGCCAATCTCTTCATCTCGGAATACCACTTGCAACCTTCGTCCTTAGTTATTTGCTGTATGTATTCCTATCCCTGTCTTTCTCTACAGCTTTTGCCCTCTGCAGCTCCCTTTAGTACCATGGAGGTCATTGTCCGATGTCTTAACAGATGTCCTATGATCCTGTCCCTTCTTCTGGTCAGCGTTTCCAACATATTATTTTCCTCTCCAGTTCTGCGCAAAACCTCCTCATTCCTTTCCTTATCAGTGCACCTACTTTTCCACATTCGTCTGTAGCACCACCTCTCAAATCCATTCTCTTCTGTTCCGGTTTTCCTACAGTCCGATTTTCACTACCATTCAACACTGTGCTCCATAGTACATCCTCAGAAATTTCTTCCTCGTACTAGTAGATTCCACTTGGCCAGGAATGCTCTTTCTGCCAGTGCTAGTCTGCTTTCGATGTACTCCTAGCTCCGTCCGTCATTGGTTCTTTTGCTGTTTAGGTAGTAGAATTCGGTAACTTCATCTACTTCGAGACGATAAATGTTGATACTACGTTTCTCACTGTTCTCATTTCTGCTACTTCTCGTTACTTTCGTCTTTCTTCGATTAACTCTCAATTCATTTTCTGCTCTTAGTAGACAGTTATCCCATTTAGGAGAGAGATCATGAAATTCTTTTTCACTTTCACTCAGAACAGCAATGTCATCAGCGAATCCTATCACTTATATCGCCTCATCTTGAATTTTAATTCCACTCATAAACCTTTCCTTTATTTCCGTCATTGCTTCTTCGATGTACAGACTGAACAGAAGGGGCAAAAGATTACGTCCCAGTCTTAAATTCTTTTTAATCCTAGAACTTCGTTCTTGGTAGTCCTCTCTTATTATTCCCTTTGGACTCTTGTAAATATTGTATATTATGTATATTACCCGGCTCCCCCTATAGCTAAACCATATTTTTCTCAGAATTTCGAACGGCTTGCACCATTTTACATCGTAGAAAGCTCTTTCCAAGTCGTCAGATCCTATGAACGTGTCTTGACTTTTGTTTAGTCTTGCTCGCATCATCAACCTCAATGTCAGACTTGCCTCTCTGATGCTTTGAACTTTTCTAAAGCCAAACTGTTCGTCATCAAACACATTCTCAATCGCACTACTATTACGAAGTAATCATCGCTAATACCTAAAGATGTGTCGTAAAAACTTACCACTTCTTTTGGTTACTAATATATCACTTCTTTCGGTTAAGGTATGCCGTAAATTTATTTTCTTCGCGATTCATTGCAGCATTCTCTCATTAGCTATCCGCTCCACCTATCTAATCTTCAGAATTCATCAACACATTTCAAAGCTTCATTTTCCCTTCTTGTCTCTATTATAAACCGTCCACGATTTTCTTCCGTATAATACGACCATTGTCAGTAATTTTCCTACCCAACAGGAAGACTCATCTACTTATTTCGGTTTCTCGTTCCTTAATCTAATGTCCGCAGAATAACCTGATTTAATTCGACTAAACTCCAATACCCTGGTTTTACTCATGTTTAATTCCGTCTTACTGCTCTTTTCTACATACTGTTCATTCCGATCAACCTAACATTAAGTCCTTTGCATTTCTGAGAAAACTGCAGTATCATCCGACGAACTTAAATAGCTTTTGTTTCTTCTTTGGGAACTTCAATACGTTTTCTTTTCTGTTTTTTTTTCTGATGTAACAGTTAAATGGCTGGACTGATGTTCTTCCACACTCTTTTTGATAAGAAATTAAATTCACATCATAGTTTTTTTTGGGATCGGTGTGGTCAATGATGTAATTAAGGCTGAAACATATTCTTCGATACCGACGAGTGTCAGCAGCTTCAGTTCGTACGTTTGTACTGAACTATACACAAAAAATTTATTATTTTATGCATAGCCATTTATGTATATCTTTTGGTCCAGAAAGAATTTTCTAGTTTTAATATAATCTGTAAATTTAGATTCACTAAGTTTTGATAAAGTTCTTTCTCATTTGTCTTTACATACTTGGTAGAATGTCTGCAGTAAAGGAGGCAATTTTGTTTGTGGTGAGGCAAACAGCTCACGCCGTGGTAGGAACTCGTATCTCTAGGAAGCAAATGAATTACGCATTTTGTTCTTCGGATGTTTGAAGAGAAAAAATACAAATATTCACCAATACTATTGTTTATTTTATTTCTTAGTTATCGACTGGACATTCCTTGAGAATCCAAGCTTCAGTATTCGTTCTTCGTACTGATAAGACCTCCATAATTATCACACCTCTATAAGAAGACAACGACGCCAACTTCAAGACAAATAGCTAAGCAAAAAGTGATATGTTCGTAAATTGGATATACCCTCACAGCAGCTTTTGCCAGGCCCAAGACAAATGTCCGTTCCAAGGATAATTCGTTGTATAAACAGTGCTGAATCTGTATAGTACACATATCATGCTATAAGATAATTGACACTGAGGGGAAACTACGGTTTTAGATTCGGTTGACATATAAGCGACACCCCACCCATAAACTTTTCTATTGACTGAAAGTGGCCTCGAAAGTCCGTTCACTCACGAATTTAAATAATTTATGTGTGTATGATACATATCACTGTACCTAGTGGTGATACAGTATCTGTCTAGCCCCAGTAAATGTCTAGCTGCGACGGTACACGGAGATACCGAATCACAAGGCAAAGGCGTGTCAGTGGGATTACTTAACTACGAGGGATGATGGAAAACATGAATATAAAGCTGCTTTTTAATTTCTAGGAACACGAAGCTAAGAACGTGAAGTGAACTGAGGTATCATCGTTAGCCTGGAAGGAAAATGGAAGGAGCGATATGAAACAAAGTGCAGTCAGTTTATCATTTACGGTTACGCCACGGCCACTGTGACGGCATTTGAGAGGAGTGTCTAGGGCAAACGAGGTCCCTAGTGTCCGACTCGCACTGCCTGTTATTCACTGCACTCAGCCTGAAGCCTTATAAATAATGCAGGAGCTTTATCATCTACAAACAGAGTACACCTACCCACGTTGACCCACGAACGGGACGCTGCCTGTATGAACCGGTGGTGTTCCCTGGAACATTTGCATATTTATGCAGCAACCGCCTCATGTGCGCGCGCTTTGCCTTTACGCCACCAGGTTATTTCAAGGTGAGTAACACAGTTTTGTTCACCGGAGTGGCGGAGATCTTGATGCTGCTTCGTAACATAGCAGACGTTCTATATGACCGATTATCCACTTCATTCTTCTGAAAAATTTTATCTTATTTTATTGTCCGTCATTCACACACGACGTGCCACTTAGTGGCTAAGATAGGTTATTAACTACCAATATTAAATTATACATGTGTTAGAAATTACGTTAATTTTGTTACTTAATATAAAATAGAGGTACGGGTAGTTGAAACAAGGCAAAAGGAAAGAAAAAAATGAGGCTGGCGTGAGATTTTCTGAACGTGATACGTATGAAGAAGTGCGTTGAACGACTCAAGGACTAGCAGTCAGTTGAGAAGGTGTATAAAGAGGGGTCAAGAACGTGTAATTCAAATGATTAAATTTGTTGAAATTCTGCAAGCTATTTATAAGCATATAGGAACTGCTATTTGATCTGTAAATGACGGAATAATGTGGCTGTTTACTGACTTACGTTGAGGAATGATTGGTTATTTCATAATAATTTTGTGAAGGCATAGCACATCTCATTACTTTTTAAACGAACTCGCCCCTACAGTTACATGAGGGGCGTTTAATATGTAAGGCAACACATTTTTTATCTGACCAGTTTCGTTTGAAAAAGTGCGACATCTTTTGTGGGACGTGGTGGAGTATTCCCGCTTCAGAACCTATAGCTTCATGAAGTTCCTGTATGTGTCGGCGCTGTGCGAAGCCTTCAGAATCGGTGAGAACTTTACTCAATTTTTTCCGTTATAGAGGTTTGCCAGACCCATGATCGAAATGTTACCGAGCCGATACCTGCTAGACCTCCGCAGTACTATTCCTCTGTATGCTTACCGCAATTTATCAGTAACTTTCATAAAAGCCTATTTGCACCACCAGTCATTTTAGTCTATACACGCGTAAAATCTATCAAGACGGCACACTATCACAATAAAATCTCCGAAGGCAGCAATTGCAGCATTACTAGTCCTCTTCGTACGTCTAGATGTAGGAGAGCCGCGCGGAGTGGCCGTGCGGTTTGAAGCGCCATGAGGGACTGCGCCCACCCCCCCCCCCCCCCCCGCCGGACATGACGCCGCCGTCACCCCCCGTCCACCTCCTCCAGTTTGCCATTGACACCGCCTTCCTTGCCCTTTCCCCCACCCTACAGCGCTCCCAACACCTTCTCCAATCCCATCTTGACCGGTTCACCGCTTGGTGCAACCAGTGGTTGCTCAAGGTCAATCCCTCCAACACCCAGGCGATCATTGTAGACAAAACCACCCCTTCCTTCCGCCTCCTTGATTTCTATCTCACCATCTATGGCCGTGCTATCGCCCTCACTCCCACCCTAAAGTACCTTGGCGTCACCCTCGACCGTCGCCTCTCCTGGACTCCCCATCTCCAGACAATCCAAGCCAAGGCACACTCCCGACTCCGGCTCCTCAAGCTCCTTTCCGGCTGTACGTGGGGTCTGGACCCCTCCACCATCCTCCACACCTATAAAACCCTCATCCGCCCTATCCTTTGTTACGCCCATCTGGCCTGGATCTCCGCCCCCCCCCCCCCCTACCTTTTATAAATCCCTCCAAATCCTTGAAGCCATGCTCTCCGCCTCACCTATCGCATCCGTCTCCCCTCCCCCACGCGAATCCTGTATGATCTCATCCCCTTCCCCCACCACCTCCTTTTCCTTGAAAGGACACGGATCCTGTACACCTCCCGCAAACTCGATCCTCCTCATCCACTTGTCTCACCCATCCTCTCCCACCCCTGCCCACTGCCGCACCTGTATTCCCACGTCCCACCCGGTCTCCATCTCTCCACCCTCTTTACACTCTCCCAAGGTGGCTTCCGCCGGCTCCCCCTCCCTGATGATGTCCTCCTCCCCTCCATCTACAACTCCTATCAACTTTGATTCTCCCCGCCCACTTCCTGTGTCCTTTCCTTTAGGCACCCTCCCTCCCTTCTCTCTCTATTTCCCCCCCATCCCTCTTCCTCCATCCCTCTTCCCCCGGCTTCCCCTCCCCCTCTTTCCTCCTATCTCCTCTGCCCATGGCATCTCTGCTCTCCCCTCTCCCTCTCCCAACCCCCCTCCTCCTTTCTTGGCAGGTCCCCAGACTCGCACACGCTACGTGGACTTTCGCGAGCCGGAGATCATCGCCATCAGTGTCTCGTGTGTGCCGTTGTGTTTAGTGTTTAGTGTTCACCCTCGCACTTTATCGTTCACCTGTGTCATCGCCATCTTCAGTGTTTGTGCGTCATAACAACAGTTTGCCGTGTGGTTTATCGTCGAGTGTGAACGGCTCCGTGTTTGTCCTTATGTGTCTACTGTTTTATTGCCCACCGTTCTGTAACTTATGTGCATTCTTACTGTTTTTTTCTCATTGTGTATTCTATGGCTTTCAGCAGTGTAGAATGCTGCTGACAGCCTGCCTGTTGTACAGGTTTTCAAATAACTGTAAAGTAAAGCCCCCCCCCCCCCCGCCGGAGGTTCGAGTCCTCCCTCGGCGTGTGTGTGGGCGGTCGAAGGCGTGGGCGGGCGGGCGTGGTCGGGGGTGGTCGGGTGTGGGTGTGTGTTATTAGTGTAAGTTAAAGTAGTGTGTAAGTCTAAGGACTGATGACCTACTGTCTTCTCTTATGCAGGAATAAAATATGTTGGTATAATTTGGCTTTCCTAAGCAACAGGTGTTTACATAGAAACAATCTGAGTTATTAAGTGCCAGAGTACCCTACAGGTAGCGCTTTGTTAAATGATAAAATGCACTGGAAGCAAACAATTTTAATTACGTGAAACTATAGTATTTAGTAATTCTTCACAGGTGTTGATGTGTATTTCAATGTTTGTACAGGTTGGTCAGAAACAACTTGAAAAGCTTGTAAAGGTGTTGCAAAGTAGATCGTGCTGAGAAATAACAGTTAAGAAAAATTTCGATATGTTGCGCCTTTTCCGTGTTAATTAGTATTGAAGTTAGCCAATCATCCCGTGGCGCGCACAAAGTTCAAGCGGCACTACAGATACAAGTTTTGTTAGTTCTTCTTTTGTCGCAAATGATATCGCACGAGACTCCTCAACCTTTGGCGAGGGTTCGATTCTTACTATCACCCCAAGTTCAATTTTTGTATACTCTATTGTTCAGTCCGGAACTGCGCGACTGCTACGGTCGCAGGTTCGAATCCTCCCTCGGGCATGGATGTGTGTGATGTCCTTAGGTTAGTTAGGCTTAAGTAGTTCTAAGTTCTAGGGGACTTATGACCACAGAGCCATAGTGCCATAGAGCCATAGTGCTCAGAGCCATTTGAACCATTTTTTTTTCTATTGTTCAGTTTTAGGAAACGAAACGAAGAGCACGTTTGGCTACACCGCCTCTGACGGACCGCTTGACTTTGCGAATGCAGCGGTATGATTGGATAATTTCAACGCTAATTAACTCGGAGGCGACGCAATATATAGGATTTTTTCCTTAATAATTATTTCTCGACGCAACATACCCGGAAACACCGTTACAAGCCTTTTAGACTATTTCTAACCGCTCTGTATGTGTGCTGCAACTGCAGCTTTGTCTCTCTAATGAACATCAGTAGCGTGAGAACGTCAGGAAATAAAAAAAGTAAAATTAACAATTCAGTTACCAGTTATGTTTTTTCATATATACTGAGGATCGTGTTCTATCCTTTATTTCTCTGTCGAGCAGCACCTACACTCAAAGATACAACTGAAAATCTGGTCTTCGGAATTACAACATCTGTATGTGTATCGCTAACGCTATCGACCGAAAGTCCAAATTCTTCATTAAGCGCAGGCAACATGCAGCACTGGTGTCCACTCTCTATTCCTTTGGTTTCCACCACCATAGAAGGCGTTAGCCTTCATGAAAAATTCTACTTAAAGCTGGAAACATACAGATTTTAATGTCAATAACACTGGAAGCGGATGGTACTGAAAGACTGCATGGAAAGCTGTCGACAGTGTGGTTTAATTTGTCATCATTTTACTGACTGGTTTAATGTGACCAGCTACGAATTTCTCTCGTGCCAACCTCTTTATTTCAGAGTAGCACTTGCTCCCTACGTCCTCAATTATTTCTGTGTATTTCAATCTTTGCCCTTCCCTACACGTTTTACCCTCAATAACTTACCCTAACAACATTGACCAATTCACCAATCTTTAAATTAGTCTTTTTAAGATGCTGTGAATGTACATTTGGTGCAGAGCGTTGTGTAGTAATGAATCATGGACTGTGGGAAAATCTAAACAGAAGAGAATCGAATCATCCAAGGTGTACGTTAAAAATTGTGTGGACTGATTGGGTAAGGTATGAGGAGGTTCGCAGAATCGGCGAGGAAAGCAGCACGTTGGAAGTACTAAAATGATGAAGCGACCATATGATAGGACATTCACTTAGTCTGCGGATGGAAAATCTCCTGTCTTCCTGCAACTAAAATAATGAAGCGACCGTATGATAGGACTTGTGTTAAGACGTCAGGAAATAAGAATAACTTCTATGGCACTAGAGGGACATGCACAGACTGAAAACTATACAGGAAGACATAGATTGGAATACATACAACAAACAGTTGAGTGTATATGTTGCAAGTTCTACTATGAGATGATGAAGTTGTTACAGAGTGTAGCTCGTGATGCGCTGCATCAAACCAGTCAGACGATTCATGACAAAAAGCTTATGAACGTCCGTGATCACGTAGTTCTGCCTTCCGGGAGCTGAGTGTTTGAGTAACGAATGCAGCACGTGTATATTGGACACAGATGGTCTCTTTTTCCAATAATAGTACAAGTCCTCAAAGTACAGTACAAAAACCCCGATTACAAACGCCACTTGTACTATTTGTGCGTTCATCTCGATCTTGCTCTTGAGACCCATCGAAGTTCTAAAGCCGTGTGCACCTTAAGCCTCAAGACGTCTCACTGTATTCGGATATCCTCCACTCTCTCCCACATTTAGAAATTAGTACCTTTAGAAGTATCTTTCCGAGTTCCGACGTGTTATCTACAAAATGACTGATAATTACCTGCTCTTGATATAACATAGAACATCTTTGATGGAAATGGGACAGACGCCCTTAGTGAGAGAGATTGTTGCTCACAAAAACGAAGAAATACGCATTGCTAGTTGTGAAAATAGATTAGAAAGACGTTATTAGGGGCTATACGTATAAGAAGAATTAATATGTAGACACAGAGAAGACGGCCACTAATAATTGTCCCAGGGGATAAAAAATTTTGCGACTGTGTGCTGTGTGTGCAAAGGGATTCTCGTGGAGAAAATAAAAGTAGCAAAGAAAGAGCTTTATTGCCTGTGTGACTTCGTGGAGTTGTGATTGAGACGGTTTTCTTGAGAAAAGGTACAGTCTTTGAGGTATGGTAACAGTGATTACGTACAACCTAGTGCTACAGCCATTCACTTAGTCTGTGGTTGGAAAATCTCCTGTCTTCCTGCAACGGTAAGGGCGATGGGCAATTCATATAGACTATCGCACTACCTGGGTGGATATCACGCTTCTTGTCATCGTGCATGGCTTTTTATTGTGAGGTTAGCAGATGCTACAAGAAATCCAATTGCCCAATCTCTTTCAAGAATTATTCATTCTTCAAAATATTAACAGAAAAGAAGCGAACCAGAAACATCGTAATTTGGAGGCATTTAGTTACTAGTGAAGATATATAACATGAGATATACAAAGATTTCTCGATGGAAAATGAGTGAAATATTTTTCTTGCAAGAGAGGAAGGGGCTGAGCAAATACCTGTACGTAGGAGGTGGGTATTATGTATCCAGCTATGACCGAGGGAGGTACGTGTATCAGGATTGGTGAATTAGTCATGCAATTTCGGAAAGCATTCAACATTATTCAACGGAAGACGCTGTTTGAACATTAATTGTCAGACTTTAACATTCACAGCAGGGCTGCATGAATTTTGAGCACCTAGACCCGTGTCCAACCGCCATCAACTTAGGATTTATACGAAATAGATTTTTGCTTTAACTTTTATACTTTGCATTAATTCAAGTTGTATGACAGCTGTGTCCATCTGTAATTTTTTTCTTAGTTTTTATTACAAAGACTGTTAGTTAGCCAACGAGATTGACGGACGTTGTAAGAGGGTATCTGTGAAACACTAGTTGCCATAGTGTCGCATTTCTGGGCTCGACTGGGATCAGGTTTCCTGCAGAAGCCCACTGCAACTGGAAGTTGCAACATTGCCGGTACATTGAAGAAGTATGAGTATGATGTACATGAGAATAGTAATGCAATGCGTGTTCAGCAGGAGCAGAACTGCAGCAGAGAAAAACGTGGAGTTGCGAAGTCCACTTGCAATTTTACTCGCCACATTTGAACGGCTACAACTGTTGCTCCACGCTGCAGATGAGGTAAAAATAGCTTGCTGAGCATGAGGTATCAGCTTTAAGTGAACACAGTAGCACATGTTTTCACTTGTAACTGTAGTTATTTTATCAGCCGCAATGGATCATTGTATGAAGTGATCACCAAGTGACAATGACTCAGAGACCAGGGAAAGGTCTGTGCAACGCATATAGGTCAGAACTAGAGTGTGAAGATGATGCATTCAGTGAAATGTTCTGCTGAATGATGGTGCGGATAAATACAGCAATAGGCAACTCACATACAAATTTGAATAATGAAACGGTCAAGCTACATAGCAAAATTTGATGAAAAAATCTGGGATCAGGAAATCAGTTTCATCAGTAAATTGGCGAGGCTGGCAGGAAACTGAGGAGTTTTAATGGAAAAGTGTAAGATATAAAAATGTAGTCGGAGTACTTAAAAATAAAATTAGGCAAATACAACAGAAATTACGCTAAAAGAAAGAATTAAAAGGGCCATATTTTTGAAATTCCGTCACTTTCCCCACAGCAACGACGAAACGTGAAATGTGTCTCAAAAGTACTTACAACCTTCCTCTGTATCTGAGCACTAGCGTGGAGCCCTGCGGATTCACCCTCGGGCTCGACGATGCTTCAACAGCAAGATGTTGACCCATCGGACGAAACGGTCAGCGATACGATGTCCACGTGAGGTGAAAGGGACGTTAATGATGTCAATTTGACACTAAATTTTCCCACAATTCTGTTCAATGGCATAGTGGATATGTGACACGATGGGAATGTCGTTACATCCCACCCACCCACCCACATCACACCTCTTCTCTCGACGCTTCTGCGTTGGAGGTCAGAACCGCGACAACGTTGAAATCAGTGGGGCGGGAGGTTGGGGGAGGGGGTGCACCATTTAAAAGTGTGTAATTAAAACGGAAAAGAGTGTCCTCAGATGCCCCAGTTCGGCAATACCCTCATTGCCAACAATGTACCTTTGACCAGTTCATAAGTGCCTGCCGACAGACAACCCCTCGACACCCTTCTGTCCTTGTGGCTGGTAGCGAGCGTGTGAAATCTGATTGGTATCGAAAGGGTTGCCTGCTCTGCGGTAGTCAAGGTTAAGAAATCCGCATACAAGATCGTCACAAAATCGTCTGAGCCCGAGGTTTCAACTTTCCACTTAACTACAAACTAGAGGACGTTGATTTTCAGGATGATGCTAGAAATGCCAGTACTGTAACACTTTTTGTACATGGTGTACACACAAACCACGTTTTGCAGTCGGCTGCTCCCAGTGTCATTAAACACGATTCCACATTTCCACCCTCTGCACTTGTTCGGGCCTTTCAAGAAGATCGGCCTGTCCAAACAGATGGGAGTTCCACACTGGCTCACATGTACGTTCAACGTTTGGCAATATCATAAACATGTTTTCTAATTCGTAAGCGAACAGCCCTGCAGCCAGTACCGTGCAGACTTTCGCCTCTGCCTTGTCGACTACGCCGCTGTTAGCTGATTAGTTAGGGGTGTTCGACCGGCCAGAACGGGTGAATCGGAAGGCACTGAGACTTCAGGAAACTCGGGTGGAGCTACAGGCATCAGAGGTATCAAACCATTCGACTCAACGTGCCTGAATGCCACCGCAACCTAGTCATGCTGTCTAAACCCTGTTGACCTTGCCTCGGGCATGGATATGTGTGTGATGTCCTTAGGTTAGTTAGGTTGAAGTAGTTCTATGTTCTAGGGGACTGATGACCTCAGATGTTAAGTTCCATAGTGCTCAGAGCCATTTTATGAACCCTGTCGACCGAGACCAATATCGTGTACAGCTAGTTACAGGTGAAAACCAGTTTATTTGTATACGTCACGAAGTGAATTTGCTTGGAATTTCCACTTTGATGGTTGGCAGAACTGCAGCTGCCACAAAGACGAAGGCAGAAGCTTGATCAGACAATGGTGCGCAACTCTAACTTGTTGCAGAATTGGCAGAAAAATGGCCAACGAAGGCTGAATAGGTCCTCGTAACTTTTTTGCTTCATTTGTACAGCAGCACTTGTCGCTATCTGGACACAAACTCGGAGCGCTCTGCGTTTATCCCGCAGACTTTACTGTCACACGTAGAATTGAGGATGAGATGAGAGTCATCGGAGCTGGAATCGGTGCTCTACGGCAGCGAATTGGGGCAGATGGCCCGCGTCACGGTCCTGAGTTACGACCCGAAGCCACCATACCGCTGCGCAACAAACAGTCGCAGTGGGGTGGCAGCAGTCTGGCGGAAACGCCCATTTAAAATCCGGACTCGTAGCGCGCGGGCAAACTTATTAAAAAGTATCGTAAACGTGCCAAGCACTCTTTGACTGCGCTGCAGGTGTTCAGTTTAACTGCGCGCCGGTAACAGACGCGGTTCGCAATGACGCTCCGACTGAGAGAAAGGTGTGTATGCCTGGGTGTGGCTGTGGGAGGGGCTTTTATTTTTGCAGCGGAGATCTGGCGCAGTGTCCGCGTCCGCCAAGACTGTAACTATTTTATGTGGCTCGTGCTATACCGCTTTTGGATAGGACCTGCATTTACGAGCCCGGTACGAGAAGTCTTTTACCTGTTCCATAAAGAAGACACGCACACAAATTCAAAGGAGGGAGGTAGAAAGAATTAGGTACGTAGGTAGGGAGAGAGAGAGAGAGAGAGAGAGAGAGAGAGAGAGAGAGAGAGAGAGCAAAGCCGAATTAATCAACGTGATTCAATTAATTGAAAGGTTCCCCTCTTCTGATGAACTGCGACGGAAACAGTTTTTCGTTCGTTTTTTTTCGGTATTTCGAAGGAGACCATCAAGTAGACTACCGTTCAAACCTCTTCTAGCAAGGTATTGTTTGTGTGTATTAGTTTACGTCTTGATTAAATTTTCCGATACTGGGCCCCTCTCTCTTCCGTTGCACACATACAAAATTTTGCATCGCTATAACCATCGGGATCCTAAGTTACTGACTGCGTGCAGCCTGTGAACAGTGAGGAGAAATATATAGCATGAACTACGTGCTTCTCATTATTTAACACTGCGACACTCGCCTTTGGTAATAGTAGTGTGAGCCTGTCTGTGTATTAAAAATAGTGCAAGGCCTTAGTACGTGTCATGGAACACCCGATTTTCAAATCGATAGTAAAAAGTAGATATTCATACCTTAACAAGACTCACTTTACATTACATCGTCGAGAAGCGTCAAATTCGGTGCTAATTTGGATTGTTTAGTGACATACACGTTGTATTAAGCAAATGGTATACGCATTTATACATTCTGTGCTAACTGCAGTGACCAAATATCCTATGGAAATTAAAATTACCACAGCTGGTAGAAGATACTTAGACCTCCAAGATTCAGTTGCGATTATCCCATTCAGCTATGGGCAGACCCCCACACAGCATGCCATTAAAGTCCTAACGAATGGACACGCCTTGCATCCTTTAGTAAATAAAGTGTTTGAGAAATAGGTGAAACATTCAAGGGATTTGGAAAAATTTTTATCAACGTGAAATAAGATAGTGCGCTCGTAGTTAAACTTTTATAATTTAATTAAATGTTTCTAATCCAGTCAAAAATAAAACATGTAATAAATGAAAAGCACCAGTTTGCTTTTGATCTACAATATTACTTTTATTGTTAACCGGTTTTGGGCTTACAAGGCCATCTACAGACATTTACTGAGTATTATCACCAAAATGTCTGAAGATGGACTTGTAAGCCGAAAACCGGTTAACAATAAAAGTAATATTATAGAACAAAAGCAAACTGGTGCTTTTCATTTATTATAATGTTGTTCTACTAAGAACAGATGAAAGATTCGGTTAACATGATAAAACATGTAGTTAATTCACTAAGGGATTTCGGTCACTGGCCGTCTTCAAAAAGACATGAAATGGATTTATACAGGATGTTTTTCCCACGAGTCTTCAAGCTCATTTTCCCTGGTGTTTCAGCAGATATTTATAATTTCGCTTTTGCATCATGTATGCGGCGTCCCATGTCGACTGGAAGGGCAGATTTGTTTCCCGTTACAAATAAAATCATTTTTAAAGCCAACTTTTAAGTGATCATTCGACAGAATGATGACAGTTTAGTCTGGTGCGGTACTCGTTTTATCGATATGTATTAACAGGCACTGTAAATCTTTAAGACTAACCAGTGCTCCAGTAGCGCAGAACTGCCCTGGCCCACGCTGACTGCTACCATCAAGCATGCATCGCTTCTAAGTCACTCCTGGAGCACTGGTTATTCTTCGTATTTTACTGTCCCTATCTAAACTTGTCGTTAAAAGGAATGGTTCTTTTTTTTTTTTTTGGTCATCAGTCTACTGACTGGATTGATGCGGCCCGCCACGAACTCCTTTCCTGTGCTAACCTCTTCAACTCAGAGTAGCACTTGCAACCTACGTCCTCAATTATTTGCTTGACGTATTCCAATCTCTGTCTTCCTCTACAGTTTTTGCCCTCTACAGCTCCCTGTAGTACCACGGAAGTCATTGCTTCATGTCTTAGCAGATGTCCTATCATCCTGTACCTTCTCCTTATCAGTGTTTTCCACATATTCCTTTCCTCTACGATTCTCCGTAGAACCTCCTCATTCCTTACCTTATCAGTCCACCTAATTTTCAACATTCGTCTATAGCACCACATCTCAAATGCTTGGATTCTCTTCTGTTCCGGTTTTCCCACAGTCCATGTTTCACTACCATACAATGCTGTACTCCAGACGCACATCCTCAGAAATTTCTTCCTCAAATTAAGGCCGGTATTTGATATTAGTAGACTTCTCTTGGCCAGAAATGCCTTTTTTCCCATAGCGAGTCTGCTTTTGATGTCCTCCTTGCTCCGTCCGTCATTGGTTATTTTACTGCCTAGGTAGCAGAATTCCTTAACTTCATTGACTTCGTGACCATCAATCCTGATGTTAAGTTTCTCGCTGTTCTCATTTCTACTACTTCTCATTACCTTCGTCTTTCTCCGCTTTACTCTCAAACCATACTGTGTACTCATTAGACTGTTCATTCCGTTCAGCAGATCATTTAATTCTTCTTCACTTTCACTCAGAATAGCAATGTCATCAGCGAATCGTATCATTGATATCCTTTCACCTTGTATTTTAATTCCACTCCTGAGCCTTCCTTTTTATTTCCATCATTGCTTCCTCGATGTACTGATTGAAGAGTAGGGGCGAAAGGCTACAGACTTGTCTTACACCCTTCTTAATACGAGCACTTCGTTCTTGATCGTCCACTCTTATTATTCCCTCTTTGTTGTTGTACATATTGTATATGACCCGTCTCTCTCTATAGCTTACCCCTACTTTTTTCAGAATCTCGAACAGTTTGCACCATTTTATATTGTCGAACGCTTTTTCCAGGTCGACAAATCCTACGAAAGTGTCTTGATGTTTCTTTAGCCTTGCTTCCATTATTAGCCGTAACGTCAGAATTGCCTCTCTCGTCCCTGTACTTTTCCTAAAGCCAAACTGATCGTCACCTAGCGCATTCTCAATTTTCTTTTCCATTCTTCTGTATATTATTCTTGTAAGCAGCTTCGATGCATGAGCTGTTAAGCTGATTGTGCGATAATTCTCGCACTTGTCAGCTCTTGCCGTCTTCGGAATTGTGTGGATGATGCTTTTCCGAAAGTCATGTGGTATGTCGCCAGACTCAAATATTCTACATAGCAACGTGAATAGTCGTTTTGTTGCCACTTCCCACAATGATTTTAGATATTCTGATGGAATGTTATCTATCCCTTCTGCCTTATTTGACCGCAAGTCCTCCCAAGCTTTTTTAAATTCCGATTCTAATACTGGATCCCCTATCTCTTCTAAATCGACTCCTGTTTCTTCTTCTATCACATCAGACAAATCTTCACCCTCATAGAGGCTTGCACTTTTAATGTTACCACCGTTGCTTTTAATGTCACCAAAGGTTGTTTTGACTTTCCTGTATGCTGAGTCTGTCCTTCCGACAATCATACCTTTTTCGATGTCTTCACATTTTTCCTGCAGCCATTTCGTCTTAGCTTCCCTGCACTTCCTATTTATTTCATTCGTCAGCGACTTGTATTTCTGTATTCCTGATTTTCCCGGAACATGTTTGTACTTCCTCCTTTCATCAATCAACTGAAGTATTTCTTCTGTTCCCATGGTTTCTTCGCAGCTACCTTGTCTTTGTACCTATGTTTTCCTTCCCAACTTCTGTGATGGCCCTTTTTAGAGAAGTCCATTCCTCTTCAACGGTACTGCCTACTGCGCTATTCCTTATTACTGTATCTATAGCATTAGAGAACTTCAAACGTATCTCGTCATTCCTTAGTACTTCCGTATCCCACTTCTTTGCGTATTGATTCTTCCTGACTAATGTCTTGAACTTCAGCCTACTCTTCATCACTACTATATTGTGATCTGAGTCTATATCTGCTCCTGGGTACGCCTTACAATCCAGTATCTGATTTCGGAATCTCTGTCTGACCATGATGTAATCTAATTGAAATCTTCCCGTATCTCCCGGCCTTTTCCAAGTATACCTCCTCCTCTTGTGATTCTTGAACAGGGTATTCGCTATTACTAGCTGAAACTTGTTACAGAACTCAGTTAGCCTTTCTCCTCTTTCATTCCTTGTCCCAAGCCCATATTCTCCTGTAACCTTTTCTTTTAATCCTTCCCCTACAACTGCATTCCAGTCGCCCATGACTTATATTTTCGTCCCCCTTTACATACTGCATTACCCTTTCAATATCCTCATACACTTTCTCTATCTGTTCATATTCAGCTTGCGACATCGGCATGTATACCTGAACTATCGTTGTCGGTGTTGGTCTGCTGTCGATTCTGATTAGAACAACCCGGTCACTGAACTGTTCACAATAACACACCCTCTGCCCTACTTTCCTATTCATAACGAATCCTACACCTGTTATACCATTTTTTGCTGCTGTTGATATTGCCCGATACTCATCTGACCAGAAATCCTTGTCTTCTTTCCACTTCACTTCACTGACCCCTACTATATCTAGATTGAGCTTTTGCATTTCCCTTTTCAGATTTTATAGTTTCCCTACCACGTTCAAGCTTCTGACATTCCACGCCCCGACTCGTAAAACGTTATCCTTTCGTTGATTATTCAGTCTTTTTCTCATGGTAACCTCCCCCTTGGCAGTCCCCTCCCGGAGATCCGAATTGGGGGACTATTCCGGAATTTTTTGCCAATGGAGAGATCATCATGACACTTCTTCAATTACAGGCCACATGTCCTGTGGATACACGTTACGTGTCTTTAATGCAGTGGTTTCCATTGCCTTCTGCGTCCTCATGTCGTTTATCATTACTGTTTCTTCCGCCTTTAGGGGCAATTTCCCACCCCTAGTACAAGAGAGTGCCCTGAACCTCTATCCGCTCCTCCGCCCTCTTTGACAAGGCCGTTGGCAGAATGAGGCTGACTTCTTATGCCGGAAGTCTTCGGCCGCCAATGCTGATTATCAAAATTTAGGCAGTGGCGGGCATCGAACCCGGGAACGAAGACGTTTTTGATTATTAATCAAAGACGCTACCCCCTTTTTTAATGAAAAAAGGGAAAAAGGATTTAGGAAGGTTTATTTTTCTGCTTTTTTATTTTTATTTGATTTTATTTTGATACAAATGGATAAAAGGAAGGCCGTTCCTCTTCGGCTACATAAAAAGAATAATAGGAAGTCGTCCCATTACGACAAACGATGCTCCATACTATAGCCCGCTGCGAATTTTTCGATGACTGTCTTCACGTTGCTGTGTTGTTTCCGTTGTTTGTTCAATCTCATAAAAAAAAAGGAACTGGGAAGGCGTGCTATGGTTATCTTCTCATGTCATCGATAATCCAGTTGCGAGGCGGATTATGGAATGCGCTCCAAAGAAAATTAGAAAAATATTGCCTATATTTAGGGTTCTTGACGATCGCACAATGTCGTTCGTTGAGGTAATACCAAAAATCGGGTACTGTCTTTTCGCCATTACCGAAGAGGTAGTGGACAGCGTGGCCGCTGATCCACGTCACAGAGTTAGTTTTTGCTCTTGGGAAATAAATCTTATCGGGGAAAAGAAGTGATCGGGTAGTTATCCTGTCGGGAGTCGCGCGTGTGAGAAAAGCCAATATCTGACGCACCAAATACCAAACGTCCTTTGCCGACCCGCATTCGAAACGATGTTCATCCGTGTCAATCACTTGGCATGTGACACACAAGGGTGAATCAGCGAGGTGGATGTGATGCAGGCGGGACTGGCACAACTGTTTCCCATTAACAGTTACGTACCATGCAGACTGCACGTTACTATCAAGGGTGGTGGCATTCACTGCCTGCCACACAGCGCGCCACTTTGTATTGGGGTGTTTGCTTTCAATCACATTCGGCGTCCTGTACATTTGCATGGCAGCATATATCGCCCTCGTCATCAACAAGCGTGTGGGTAGCAGTGCGGTGCGGATGTAGCTTAATTCAAGGAAGGATTGGCGAATGTAGAAGAAAGGTGCTGGGATGTCCGATATCATCACAGGGGGGTGCGAGTGAGATTGGTCGTAAGGCTGCCAGTAAGAGACTTGTGAGGCACGTCGTCGCCACAGTTGCAGGTGACAGCTGACGAACAGGGCCTTCGCTCTGTTCTGAACATGACAAAGGCCTAAACCCCCTCTACTCCTCAGGAGTGTTAGGGACTCGTAACGAATCTTAAATAACATGCCCGTATTAACAAAGGATCCCAAAACCGCCAACATGCGTAGAGCCAGGGTAGGTGGTACGGGGAGTATCTGTGCAAAATGGGGGATACGTGACGCCAAATAGACGTTAGCATATCGTGTCCGTTGCAGGAGATCTATATGTCGCAGACGGTGGTCACTTATTCCTGCTCTCATCTGATTCAATAAACGCCTGTAGTTAAGGGCTGTTGAACGCTTCATGTCAGATGTGAAATCAAAGCTATGATTGTGTCACTGATTCTTAGCGGTGCGACGCTCTCGTCGGGTAGGCCTCTGCCTATAGACAGGGCGTGTGATTTGTGGAGATTGAGATGGCTCCCCGATGCCGCGCCGTAGGTCGCTACCCACGCCAGTGCTGCACGAACTTCGTCATTATTGCGAAGAAGGAGTACCAGATCATCCGCATAGGCAGTGCAGCAAAAAGTGTGTCCACCAAGGGACATTCCAGTCAGGCGTTGTCAGAGGCCGCAGAGGAGTGGTTCCAAGACGAGGGCGTACAGTATCGCCGAAAGAGGGCAGCCTTGTCGCACCGATCGCTGGATCTGTATCGGCGGCGTAAGACGGCCATTATATAACACCTTGGACGTCGCGCCGCGTAGGAGACGCATCAGTACATTAACTATGACGTCCGGATACCCCATGTGTCGCAGTACCTCCATCAAAAATGTGTGGTCGACTCTGTCAAAGGCCTGGCTAAAGTCGAGTGAGGCCAAAACTGCTGGCAGTTGGCGAGCTTTGGCTAGCGCGATCATATCTCTATATCGGCACAATGCAGTGCGAATATTATGGTCACCACCTAACGATGCCTGGTCCTGCGACACAACACATCGTTCTGATCGCTTTAGGCGTGCCGCCAGAAGCCGGGTGAAAATCTTCAAGTCTGTTGAGTAAGGTCAAGGGCCGATAGTCACTGATCCTGGATCCGCCTCGTGGTTTGTGCATAGGCACAATCAGTCCTTCTAGGAAGGCCCCAGGTATCTGCGTCGTGGGAGACCTAAGATCGCGGCAAATATCATTCCATGCTGGTGCCAGCAATCGTTGATACGTCCGGTAAAATTCCAGAGGAAGGCCATCAGGCCCCGGGGACTTATGAGCAGCCCCAGCCTGTATTACTTCAATAATTTCCTCTGCAGTCAAATCCGCCGCCGCTGTCGGAGAGATCGAGCCATAAGTGAGTTGAGAGACTTCGGCGATCACCTCTGGGGGATGTCGATGTTCCGAGTACAGCCTAGTGTAGTGAGCATGAAGGGCGTTTCCTATGTCGCGCTGGGTGTCAAGACGTCGTCCGTCTTCCGTCGTGATAGCTTGGATCAGTGTCCTGCGTCGGCGCCGTCGTTCTGCAATGACGTGGTACATAGACGGTTCCTCCTGGGCCACTCTGTCTTGAGTGCGCGCTCTGACGATCGCACCCTCAAGGTGGAAACGTGTTAATCTGATGATCTGTGCCTTGGCACGGTTCACCGTCACCTGCCGTGCAGGTGAGTACGGCAGTGTTGTACATTCCCTTAAGATGCTGTAGTAAAAGTCCATGGTAGGTCTCTTCCATGCTGCAACATCTCGGCCGTAGCCTATCAAGGTCCTCCGGAGGACTGGTTTGGCGCAGAGTAACCACCACGACAGTGTAGACCGATAGGTACCACGCCGGCGGCTACAAGAGTCCCACGTGTTCTCTATAAGGCGGCGGCATTCCTGAGAAGCGAGGTGGGCGACGTTCAACTTCCAAGGACCACGGCTGTGCCATACCTTCTGGCGGCTGAGGGTAATAACGCAGATGCAGGCCTCGTGGTCAGAAAAAGCTGTGGGCCAAACTTCGGCAGCTCTTGTCCCCACAGCTATGGAGCGCGAGATGTAAATCCGGTCGATGCGGCTGGAGGAATGGCTGGTGTAGTGAGTAAATCCGGGCCGATCGCCACAAACATGTTCCCATGAGTCCACCAATTGAAGATTATTCAAAACTGTCGTAAGTTCTGCGCAGGGAGAATGATGTGGTAACTGATCCTTAGGTGCTTGGCTACAGTTGAAGTCCTCTCCCATGATCAAGGCGTCCTGACGGCCCATAAAGAGGGGCGTGATTGTATGAGCGAGAAAGGTGGATCGTTCGCGACGCCGACCAGATCCTGACGGTGCATAGATGTTAATAAGTTTGACTCCTTGGATAGTAAGAGCCATGCCTCTGGCGTCAAGGAGATACTCGACGTCTTCTGCGGATATACCTTCGCGGAGGAGGATCGCCACACCACTGCCATTGGCAGACGCATGTGAGACCCAAGTCTTGTAGCCATAGGGTCCCTTGAAGTCTGTGAAATACACCTCTTGAAGAAGCGCAATGCCGATGTCTGCTGCGTTGAGCAGGTCCTGTAACAGCGCTAGATTATGTCGGGCACGTATGTTGTTGATGTTAATCGTCGCTAGACGGTACATTTGGTCATCCAGGTCGGCAACTGGGTTGTGTAGGAGGCCAGGTGTGGGCGGCAGGGGCGGCCCCACAGAGGCTGACGATACAGCCGTAGTCACTGTTGTTGGTCGGTGCTGGGTAGAGCCGAGGGAGCATCTCTGCCTGCGGCATCCTCCTGGTGTTGTGGCTCATCCTCGACATCATCCGCCCAAGAATCAGATGCAGCAATTGGTAACTGTTGATGAGTGCTGTCAGTAGAGCGCTCGCTCGCATGTTCAGTAGCAGAAGTGATGTTGTCAGACTGAGGCTCAGAAATTGTATCCGCCGTAGCATCGTGACGGGAAGGGTGAGTTGTGGTGGTAGAGTTCTGATTGTCGTCCGACGCCGGATGTTCATCCGGGTCACACATCCGAAGCAGGCAATCATCGGATGGCGTATGGCGCCGTTTCTTGCGTTTTAGAGGGGACTGTTGTTTCCGGACATGTTGTTCTGTGTCAGAGTGCGGGCGACAATCATCTGATGCGATCTCCATTGGTAGGAAGGCAGAGGTCGGGACAATTTCAGTTTCTACTTCCATCTTCTCTTTAGGCTCGTCTTGGTGGCACAATTGATCACCGTCTTGAGGCAAGTCTGCCGAAGACGTCGTAGAGGGGGATATGCTGTCCGCCACACTATCATCGACCACTGACTGCAATAAGGTGTTACGATCCTGGGCAGGAACAGCTGTTGCGGTTGCAGCCGCTGCATACGTGATGGGGAGTGAAGTAGGCGTCGCCGGGGATGGAACTTCACCAACCGGTGTCTGAGTCAGTCGGCGTTGAATGCAGGCCGATCGGACATGTCCTTCCTGGCCACAGCCGGCGCAAGTACGCGGTTGTCCGTCGTACATGACAATGGCTCTGCAGCCGCCAATTACTAAATAGGATGGCACATGCTTCGTCAGTTCAATCTTAATTTGTCGCACCCCATTTAAGACGGGGTACGTTTCAAACGTTTGCCATTTTTCAGCCAAGTGGCTTAGCACGTTGCCGTATGGTTTGAAAGCTGTCATCACAACATCTGGCGGGACTTCGAATGGCAGCTCGAAAAAGGCCTAATCCATCGTGGTCGATCGTGACAGTTCCTATGTGACCATCAGAATGCTTAAATTTAATTCCATGAGCGTGTCGACACACAACATCAGTGCACGCCTTTTCATTGATCATTTTGATGTAGACGACACTTTGTGTTATAGAAAAGTGGATCCCAATGATGTCTTGAGGTGCAATATGAAGTTATTCCCGGATGAAACGTTCAATGTCAAATGCTCGAGGTCTTGCATAGTCCGCTTGAAATGTGATCTTAATGGTGGACTTGCGATACAAGTGCGCCATGGCACTACAGAAACACGGACGTGTGACACTCGCCGCAGCGGAAGGTAAACAGTAAACACTCGCGCGCGCGGTGCGCTAACAGGGGGACACAGGCACGACGACCTTGCCCCACCGCTGCTAACAGCGGACTGCCCCTAGACCACGGGCCATACAATGAAAGGAATATAGAACAATGAATTTAAAAATACTTTTATTTTTAATGTGAAACAAACTGACGCTTTCTGTTGACACTGGACGTCGTTAGAAAGACATGGCGAGCAGTGTTTGTTTGGGCTGACTCTAGGTAAACAACGCAGAAACATTAAAGAAAATGCGGCTGACGACATCCGGTATAAACTATATCGCCAGTGTTGTCACTAAAAATCGTAAGTGCAAACCTAGGATAGCATCGTATATACAGGGTGTCACAAAAAGGTACTGCCAAACTTTCAGGAAACATTCCTCACATACAAAGAAAGAAAATATGTTATGTGGACATGTGTCCGGAAACGCTTACTTTCCATGTTAAAGCTCATTTTATTACTTCTCTTCAAATCACATTAGTCATGGAATGGAAACACACAGCAACAGAACGTACCAGCGTGACTTCAAACACTTTGTTACAGGAAATGTTCAACATGTCCTCCGTTAGCGAGGATACATGCATCCACCCTCCGTCGCATGGAATCCCTGATGCGTTGATGCAGCCCTGGAGAATGGCGTATTGTATCACAGCCGTCCACAATACGAGCACGAAGAGTCTCTTCATTTGGTACCGGGGTTGCATAGACAAGAGCTTTCAAATGCCTCCATAAATGAAAGTCAAGAGGGTTGAGGTCAGGAGAGCGTGGAGGCCATGGAATTGATCCGCCTCCACCAATCCATTGGTCACCGAATCTGTTGTTGAGAAGCGTACGAACACTTCGACTGAAATGTGCAGGAGCTCCGTCGTGCATGAACCACATGTTGTGTCGTACTTGTAAAGGCACATGTTCTAGCAGCACAGGTAGAGTATCCCGTATGAAATCATGGTAACGTGCTCCATTGAGCGTAGGTGGAAGAACATACTGACGAAACAAAAATGAGCTCTAACATGGAAATTAAGCGTTCCGGACACATGTCCACATAAGATATTTTCTTTATTTGTGTGTGAGGAATGTTTCCTGAAAGTTTGGCCGCAACTTTTTGTAACACCCTGTATAAAGACAGGCCGAATGTTCTTCGACAGATACTAAATCCATTGGAAATTTATTACTAGTTACTCACCACAACCACAGATGCGATATAATGCAGTTAATTATTGACTTCACCCGTTAAGATACGTCAGCAAAAATGAAACACGATGTGACAAACATACTTTACCACTGTTTCTCAAATTATGTTTAATGTTTCCAGAGCTGAAAATGGTATCTATCGACCAACTAACACACCAGCGTGGCAGTTCCGACGTTATGCTTTATAACGGATGCAAGGGTCAACAAAAATCAAATTCTGTACCTTTTGTCGACCTATAAATCTTATTCCCCGTGTAAAGTTGTATAAGGTGGTCGAATACGTCAGTAAAATGAAGATACGCTAAAGGGAAAGATGAGTAACGTAAATAACCAAATGGAAACAAAAGTGTGAAAACACAACAAAGAACTACTGGGGCTAAGAGAGGCGAAAAACATTAGTTCCACTTGTGTATCGAAGAAGTGATGAACTCGAAAACGGAAAAATTCGGAAGTGGGATAAAAATAGTACGGTAACAGAGGATCAGTGGTCAGACGAGTATAGGATAATATCAACAACAGCATAAAATTGAATAACGGGAGTAGAGTTCGTTATGAAGATACGGCAGAGAGTGAGTTACTGTGAACAGTTCAGTGACAGCCTTGTTCTCTTCAGAATCGACAGAAAACTGACACCGACAGCAATAGTTCAGGTATACATTCCGACGTCGCAAGCGGAAGCTCTGAAATGGTGTGCCGCGTGTGCAGTTGGAGTGATATAGGCCTCCGATATGCCTAGATACGACTGACTGGTAACATGTACGTAAGCATTCTGCCTGATCACCTGCATCCATCACGTCCATTGTGCATTCCGATGGACTTCGGCAACTCCTGCAGGACAGTGTGACACGCCACGCGTCCAGAATTGCTACAGAGTGACTCCGGGAACACTCTTGTGAGTTTAAACACTGCCGATGGAAACAACATTGAGTCGTCCCATCCATGTAGAATTTTTTGGATGATAGGAAGTGGAGGACAGATTGCTAAGTTAAGAATCTATTCGTCTCCCATGTTGTCCAGTGCTGATGGGCAAACGCATGCTAATTTTTGGGAAATGTGTTGCAATCCGTAGTAGCACAATACTAGTTTTGAACAGCTCTTTACTTACTTGTTTTGGTACGCGAACAGAGTTGCCAGTTTCACTTTTAGTTTGTCTCATCAACTTTGAGTTCTCAGCTGCTCAAAATTCTCTTCCATATAATTTGGTTCCTCCCCGTAGTATCAGCGTCATATTGTGTATATTCAGCCGATATTTTAGAGAACTTTGCCATCAGTCAACTTCTTGCGAATTGTGTCCAACAATTAGATCAAATAAAATTCTTTTTTAAGTAAAATGCTTCAAATGGCTCTGAGCATTATGGTACTTAACATCTGAGGTCATCAGTCCCCAAGAACTTAGAACTACTTAAACCTGACTAACCTAAGGACATCACACACATCCATGTCCGAGGTAGGATTCGAACCTGCCACCGTAGCGGTCCCACAGCTCCGGACTGAAGCGCCTAGAACGGCTCAGCCACAGCGGCCGGCTTTTGGAAGTAAACTCGACTTAAATTTCAAGATCTTTTGTCATATCTGCTCCACTGTTATGCGACCCACTAGCAACAGATATAAGCTACTGTACATCTAGTTTTGTTGTTCTCACTATGAAAGTGTTAGCCCGCATCTCGTGGTCGTGCGGTAGCGTTCTCGCTTCCCACGCCCGGGTTCCCGGGTTCGATTCCCGGCGGGGTCAGGGATTTTCTCTGCCTCGTGATGGCTGGGTGTTGTGTGATGTCCTTAGGTTAGTTAGGTTTAAGTAGTTCTAAGTTCTAGGGGACTGATGACCATGGCTGTTAAGTCCCATAGTGCTCAGAGCCATTTGAACCATTTTTATGAAAGTGTTATCTTTGTGCATAGTGTCCAAACTCAACAGCAAGTTACTTATTAATTATTGAACGAAAATTCTGGTATAGTTGCCTGAAAATTAAATGGTCAATTTCGTTCCCATTACCCTATCCCGAAGCGAATTCATCCTCTCTCTCTAATGACCCCATTGATGACGGAACGTTAAACCTTTGTCTTTCTTCCATGCCTCCTTCCTTCCACCTGCAGTTCGACTAGTCATATCTTGGTAATACTTCAGGCCGTTGAATAATCGATGGCCACCAACATAGTTAAAAATTCTGCATCTTTTTTTTAATTAACTGGCAGAAGTCTGAATTCAATTACAACTGTCTAATATCTATTATTGTTGCACTAAATTTTTAAATAGCTGTGTATATAGTGACAAAATTCAGTGAAACGATAGAAGAAACCAAATGAAGGTTCACATAGCCTCTCATGAACCATGGACTTCACCCGTGTTCATATGTCTTGCATGCGCCAACAATACATATACCCATAATGCAAGTGCAACCGCTATGGAGGAGTATCTGAGAAGAGACCATATAACGTATGGTTCGTGAAGGGAGACATCAACCTTTTTAGTGAATCTAAACATGTTCCGTAGTATGCTGTAATGTTTATTTAATCCAGCTATTAGCTGATTTCGACTAATCGTCTACGGAATATGTCTACTTCTTGCTTGTAATTAAGAGTGATTTGAAAATGACTCGAAATATAGATGTCACAAATGCGCTTGACAAAGGCGCTTAGTCTAAATTAGCTTATAGCACGATTGAATAAACAGCCTGCTACCAACCATGTTTACGTTTTTCAAGCCTCTGGAGGCTGTGGATGCACCATATACTACATTTTGTAAGCCTTTTTAATAGTTGTAAGGGAAACAGTCTGGATGATGAACGGATCCGTCTTTGTAACAGCCAAAATGGCTTTGCCATGTTGGTACTGCGTACAGTTGAAAGCAAGGGCAAACTAGAGTCATTATATTTACCGTACGATTCGATGATAGTGAGGGTGAAAAGGTTCATCGAACAAGTCTTGGATAGAAGACCTCACCAACAACAAATATATACGGAATATATTTATTTAGGTAAATGTTAAATGGATTTAAAGACTACCGGAAACAGATATAATTAATCTTGAAATACTTCAAGCCAAAATTGTATAGGTTCATGGGGATTTTATAATGAATAAGCTGAACCTTAATCCTACTTTCTACACCTTTGCTAAGAAATCTGAATTCCTAATATCCGTCTGAAGCACATTATATTCGGCCGGTTCAAGCTACTTAACAGGATTTCTCACAAGAGTTAGACATTCATACTGAGGTGGGTGTTACCCTACATTGAGTTCAGGACTTTCATAATCGGGGAGTTGATTTTACATGTCATATGCATTTTAAACTTGGTTGATCGGACACACGTGGTGAAATTAAGGACATCAATTAACAATATCTCTCAATGTTCCCTGACCTCTGTTTTATCGCTGATCGATCTACTAGGAGAAAAATAATGAATAATTTAGATATGTACCTGAGCTGGAACAGTCGCTGATTTTCCGACATCATTAGATTACTTGGGTTTCAACAAGAGGCTGTGGTCAGGGGCAGACCACAACGACCTCGAAACGATTGCGTCTATCATCCCTGTAATCCTGAGTCGTCGGGTCAGCAACAATGGCAGAAATCCGGTATTAGTGCAATTATTCACTGGTAGCTGCCGGATGGTTTAATTAGGGACAGCCGCAACTATAATAGATCCGACGGATCATCGGCGGGAGTACAGGCTGTGGTGGGGGAAACAACGGGGATTGCTCGTCAACAGGTAATGTGGTCAGCCTGCCTACATGAGAGCGCTGCCCGGCTTCGCTTTTCTCCGAAAGATCAAAGTACGTTCCCACAAAGCGCTTCTGCGTACGGCTTCCAGGCTGGGAGCCATGACACAGCGCGTATTATTCAGCGATATCGAACTTTCTGGCGAACCTAGCAACCGAAATCGACTAGTTGTAGCATCACAAAATTGTTGACACTTGGACGCTTATTCGCACAACTAACACAATCACGTGTAGTGTACAATTTTATAACTTTAATAATTCGACATATTATGAAATTAGTAAGCGTTGTATATTAGCATGTTACTATTTTAATACATTTAATCACTATTTTCAAAGTAATGTATTCAGTATTTCTCCAACGTGCACAGATTTTTCTGTACCCTAGTGACTGTACCAGTGATACCACACTACCCAATGACAAACGAGTCATTTCAGCAAGCTGTCGTGTCATCACACATCTGTCATTTTGGATGATTTGATCAGCGGTCTCCTTATTCACATCACTCACTGTCGTCGATGGTCTACCGCATCGTGGATTGTCTAGTAGAGAGAAATAATCTTCTTTAAACCCCTGCAACCACCATTGGATGCTGCTGCGATCCAAGGTGTCTTCCTCTCAAACAGGGAGAGACTTCCTGTGAATCGATGTGGCAGAGTCATCTCCGGTCTTGAAGAGGAACTCCATCACCGACAGTTGTCGCAAGCTGACATCTACTTCAAGGTCCATTATGGCTCACCTGTACATAAAAGCTAATATTTTATACACCAACTTATAGCTAAATGTTCCAAGTATGTTCACAAAAAGTTTCATTATCCTTCTGAAAAAAAATAAAAAAAATTAGAAATGACTGTGCAAAACTTTTTGAACGCCCTTTGATGTTACTAGTTCCGCTGTCACTGGTGTTTGTTTAAGTTTCATCCGGAACACTCAAGTGGCTCTAGTAGTTTGAATTGATTTGGTTGCTTAATGTCAACAGTGCGTTGTTAACTAGCTTGCGGAGCAGTTTTGGGGAAAAACTGTCTCTTAACAGAATGAAGTTCCTGCACTAACTGTGAACTGGCCACTATTATCAAGGCAAGTGATCCTAAGAAAATGTAACGTATAGCTCCATACAGCTGCTACTCTTCGATTCTTAACAGAAACTTTGATTAAATTGTTGTACCATTATAAAGTGTTTGAAGGCAATGAATGTAGGTATGTTAACTTCCGTGAGAAAAATAAAAATGTAATATTGATGAAAATACATTGTTAGTTATCCAAAAAAACGCACTGATAACAGTCATATCTTATTTCTACTCAGGAAGCAGTTTTACTGCAAACTTGGAAGAAGAAACAGCATTGGACGTATTTTTTGTTTTATTATCCGCAAAATTGATTTTCGGTCACTTAGTGGCCATCCTCAGTGCTGTAACATACAATTAAAATTGATAGGCACTGGTATCAACAAGCTTAGAGCGATCGCATGAGTTTATGTGATCACTCTAAGCTTGTTGATACCAGTGTCTATCAATTTTAATTGTATGTTACAGTACTGAGGATGGCCACTAAGTGACCGAAAATCGATTTTGCGGATAATAAAACAAAAAAATACGACCAATGCTGTTTCTTCTTCCAATTATATCCATTAACTGGTCGTGGTGTACAGAACACTCCATGGAGTCGCCAATAAATTACTGGAAACTGTTATTGATCATGCATCTGCATCTACATGGATACTCACCAAATCAAATTTAAATGCCTGGCAGAAGTTTCATCGAACCACCTTCACAATTCTCTATTATTCCAATCTCGTATAGCGTACGGGAAGAACGAACACCTAAATCTTTCCGTACGAGCTCTGATTTCTTTTATTTTATCCTGGTGATCGTTTCTCCATATGTAGGCCGATGTCGACAAAGTATTTTTGCATTCGGATGAGAATGTCGGTGATTGGAATTTCGTGACAGGATTCCGTCGCAACTAAAAACGCCTTTCATTCAATGATGTCCAGCCCAAATCCTGTATGATTTCAATGACAGTCTCTCCCATATATCACGATAATACAGACGTGCTGCCATTCTTTGAACTTTTTTGATGTACTCCGTCAGTCCAATCTGGTAAGTATCCCACACCGTGCAATAGTATTCTAAAAGAGGACGGACAAGTGTATTGTAGGCAGTCTCCTTATTAGATCTCTTACATTTTCCAAGTGTCATGCCAATGAAACGCAGTCTTTGGTTAGCCTTCCCCACAACATTTTCTGTGTGTTCCTTCCAACTTAAGTTGTTCGTAATTGTAATTCCTAGGTATTTAGTTGAGTTTACTGCCTTTGTATTTGGTTGATTCATCGTGTAACCGAAGTTTAACGGATTCCTTTTAGCAGTCATGTGGATGACCTCACAGTTTTCGTTATTGGAGTCAACTGCCAATTTTTGCACCATTCAGATATCTTTTCTAAATCGTTTTCAGTTTGTTTTCATCTTCTGATGACGCTAATAGGCGATAAACGACAGCGTCATCTGCAAACAACGTAAGACCGCTGCTCAGATTGTCCCCCAAATCGTTCATATATATAAGGAACAGCAAAGGGCCTCCAACACTACCTTGGGGAACGCCAGAAACTATTTCTATTTTACTCAACGACTTTCCGTCAGTTACTACGAACTGTGACCACTCTGACAGGAAGTCACAAATCCACTCATATAACAGACTATATTCTATAAGCACGCAAAAAAAAAAAAAAAATGGAAATGAGCGTATGGCATTGTTGGCCGGGATGCCCTATTCGGGGGAGTTCGGCCGCCGTATTGCAAGTCCTTCTTAGTTGACGCCACAACGGCGACTTGCGAGTCAATGATGATGAAAGTGATGAAAGACACACAACACCCAGTCCCCTGCCGGGATTCGAACCAGGGCCCCTGCGTGGTAGCGTTACGTTACGGAGACGGACCATAAGCACGCAATTTCATTATAAGCCACTTGTGTGCTACAGGGTCAAAAGCCTTCTAGAAATCCAGAATTACGGAATCGATCTGCAGTCCCTTGTCAATAGCACTCAACACTTCATGCGAATTAAAAGCTTGTTGTGTGTCACAAGGACGATGTTTTCTAAACCCATCTTGACTGTGTGTCAATTGACCGCTTTCTTCTAGGTAATTCAAAATGTTCGAACACAATATATGTTGCAGAATCCTGCTGCATATCGACGTTAGTGATATGGGCAGTCGAAAATATTGAAAAGACCGCACCTCACGGTGCGTATAACAAGTAACATGCATAATTCGGCTAGATGATCATTCGAAGAATGTGCTCTATTTTAGATAACAGTTTATGTATCAACAGATTCACTACATCTGCCTAATATATGTTATGATACGGAAGTTTCTAGGACGCACCATCAATAATTCTCAGCCTAACAGTACACGGAGGGTAAATACACTCCTGGAAATTGAAATAAGAACACCGTGAATTCATTGTCCCAGGAAGGGGAAACTTTATTGACACATTGCTGGGGTCAGATACATCACATGATCACACTGACAGAACCACAGGCACATACACACAGGCAACAGAGCATGCACAATGTCGGCACTAGTACAGTGTATATCCACCTTTCGCAGCAATGCAGGCTGCTATTCTCCCATGGAGACGATCGTAGAGATGCTGGATGTAGTCCTGTGGAACGGCTTGCCATGCCATTTCCACCTGGCGCCTCAGTTGGACCAGCGTTCGTGCTGGACGTGCAGACCGCGTGAGACGACGCTTCATCCAGTCCAAAACATGCTCAATGGGGGACAGATCCGGAGATCTTGCTGGCCAGGGTAGTTGACTTACACCTTCTAGAGCACGTTGGGTGGCACGGGATACATGCGGACGTGCATTGTCCTGTTGGAACAGCAAGTTCCCTTGCCGGTCTAGGAATGGTAGAACGATGGGTTCGATGACGGTTTGGATGTACCGTGCACTATTCAGTGTCCCCTCGACGATCACCAGTGGTGTACGGCCCGTGTAGGAGATCGCTCCCCACACCATGATGCCGGGTGTTGGCCCTGTGTGCCTCAGTCGTATGCAGTCCTGATTGTGGCGCTCACCTGCACGGCGCCAAACACGCATACGACCATCATTGGCACCAAGGCAGAAGCGACTCTCATCGCTGAAGACGACACGTCTCCATTCGTCCCTCCATTCACGCCTGTCGCGACACCACTGGAGGCGGGCTGCACGATGTTGGGGCGTGAGCGGAAGACGGCCTAACGGTGTGCGGGACC
The DNA here is from genome assembly GCF_023898315.1 of Schistocerca nitens. NCBI lineage: Eukaryota > Metazoa > Arthropoda > Insecta > Orthoptera > Acrididae > Schistocerca > Schistocerca nitens. The sequence continues at coordinate 438,272,306 of NC_064617.1, read as the reverse complement.
GTAGCCCAGCTTCATGGAGACGGTTGCGAATGGTCCTCGCCGATACCCCAGGAGCAACAGTGTCCCTAATTTGCTGGGAAGTGGCGGTGCCGTCCCCTACGGCACTGCGTAGGATCCTACGGTCTTGGCGTGCATCCGTGCGTCGCTGCGGTCCGGTCCCAGGTCGACGGGCACGTGCACCTTCCGCCGACCACTGGCGACAACATCGATGTACTGTGGAGACCTCACGCCCCACGTGTTGAGCAATTCGGCGGTACGTCCACCCGGCCTCCCGCATGCCCACTATACGCCCTCGCTCAAAGTCCGTCAACTGCACATACGGTTCACGTCCACGCTGTCGCGGCATGCTACCAGTGTTAAATACTGCGATGGAGCTCCGTATGCCACGGCAAACTGGCTGACACTGACGGCGGCGGTGCGCAAATGCTGCGCAGCTAGCGCCATTCGACGGCCAACACCGCGGGTCCTGGTGTGTCCGCTGTGCCGTGCGTGTGATCATTGCTTGTACAGCCCTCTCGCAGTGTCCGGAGCAAGTATGGTGGGTCTGACACACCGGTGTCAATGTGTTCTTTTTTCCATTTCCAGGAGTGTAGCTATAAGCCTCATAATGTTAGTAAATAGAAACGACTTCATATTGTATGAATATATGACGCTGTCAAATGTTTGTTATTTCTTACGTCTCATGTCACGAGCGTGTGGCGTAGAACTGGAGGAAGAAGCAGTCTTCTTTTCAGAAAAGACGTCATGAAGCAAATCTACCTATCCAGCGTTAATAATTTGAGAAAAGAAAAATTATGCTTTGAACTGTAAAATTAAATTATATGTCCACTTTTAACTTTAGCCACGATTAGCTGGAAGCAACAGATGCATTTCATTAATGTCTAGGATATGGTGAACCAATTTCAGGAATCATAGGCTTAGATGAAAATTTTTTTCAAAACTGTTCAAATGTGTGTGAACTGCTCAGGTCATCAGTCCCTAAGCTTACACACTACTTAACGTAAATTATCCTAAGGACAAACACACAACCCATGCCCGAGGGAGGACTTGAACCTCATCCGGGAGCAGCCGCACAGTCCATGACTGCAGCGTAGACCGCTCGGCTAATCCCGCGCGGCTTTTCAAATCAAGTGTAGGCTAAAGTGCCATTTAACATATTTCTCCCAAGAACCGGTACCGAATATTAATATCTTTGGATTATTAAAGTTACACTACTGAGTTTGTTACGATTTTACACTGAAGAGCAAAAGAAACTGGTACACCGGCCTAGTATCGTGTAGGGTCCCCGTGAGAATGCAGAAGTGTCGCAACACAACGTGGTATGGATTCGGCTAATGTCTGAAGATAGTTCTGGAGGGAATTGACACCATGAATGCTGCAGGGCTGTCAAGAAATCCGTAAGAGTACGAGGGCGTGGAGATCTGTTCTGCACACCACGATGCAAAGCATCCTAGATATGCTCAGTAATGTTCATGTCCGGAGAATTTAGCAGCCAAAGGCAGTGTTTAAACTCAGAGGAGTGTTCCGGGGCCACTCTGTAGCAATTCTGGACGTGTTGGGTGTCGTACCGTCCTGCTGGAATTGCCGAAGTCCGTTCGAACGCACAATGGACATGAATGGATGCAGGTGATCAGGCAGGATCCTTACGTACGTGTCATCCGTCAGAGTCGTATCTAGACGTATCAGAGGTCCCATATCAGTCCCAACTGCACACGCAGCACACCGTTACTGAGCCTCCACCAGCTTGAACGTCCCCTGCTGAGGTAACCGGGGTAACAACTGCGACACGCACATGTTATCTTATACAGGCGTTGCCGACCGTAGCGCCGTGTTCTGCCTCATGAGGTTGTCTCCATACCCGTACACGTCCATCCGCTTGGTACAATTTGAAGCGAGACTTGTTTGACCAGGCAACATGTCTCCAGGCATCAACACTCCAATTTCGGTGTTGACGGGCCCACGAGAGGCGTAAAGCTTTGTGTCGTGCAGTCGTCAAGGGTACACGAGTGGGCTTTCGGCTCCGAAATCCCATATCGATGATGTTTCATAGAATTGTTAACACGCATTTGTTGATGGCTCAGTGCTGAACTCTGCAGATATTTCTGGAAGAGCTGCACTTATGTCACGTTGAACGATATTCTTCAGTCGTCGCTGGTCCCGTTCTTGCAGGATCCTTCTCCGGCCGTAGCGATGTCGGAGATTTGACGTTTTACTGGATTGGGGGTTGTCTGGGGGAGGAGAACAGACAGTGAAGCCATCGGTCTCATCCGATTAGGTACGGACGGGGAAGGAAGTCGGCCGTGCCCTTTCAAAGTAACCATCCCGGCATTTGCCTGGAGCGATTTAGGGAAATCTCGGAAAACCTAAATCAGGATGGCCGGACGTGGGAATGAACTGTCTCCTCCCGAATGCGAGTTCAGTGTGCTAGCCACTGCGCCACCTCGCTCGTTGACGTTTTACTGGATTTCTGGTATTCAGGGTACACTCGCTACTTCGGAGATGCTGTGTCCACCGCTCGTGCACCGACTATAACAGCACGTTCAAACTAATTTGAATCTTGGTAGCATGCTATTGTAGCAACGGTAACCGATCTACCAACTGCGCAAGGCACGTGTTGTCTTATACAGGCGTTACCAACCGTAGCGCCGTGTTCTGCCTCTTTACATGTATCTAAATTTGAATATTCAAGCCTATACTAGTTTATTTGTCCCTTCAGTGATTTTCGCAATATACGCCTAAAAATGTTATGAAGGGCACTTTTCCAAGTCATGGCTGATTTTATTTCAATTTTGGATTAATGTGATGTGAATTTAACCGTGAAACACCAGTTAAGTAACAGTTCCAAAATAACAATACAAATGTTATCTTTGGTAATAAAGCGAAGCTTAAACAAGCAGCAATTCAAATACTGTCGGACGCTATAGATTACAAAAGATGTGATATTACCGCTATCGTCGTGTCTAGGAAATAAATCTGATAAAATAATATCTTCAGGCTAGAACTGTTTTTTGTGATTAAATCCACTGGTTTAATTGGGTCTACAGTTCATGAGTTTGTTCTTGACTGAATATTGACTGACTACAGAGAGTAAACTGCGTCGAATTCGCACAATGCGATCTTCTGTGAGATGCTGTAACAACGAAAAGACAAGAATGTGGAAAGACAAATATCGATCCAAATATCGAAAATTACAGCTACTACTAATGATCAAAAATTTAAGGCCGCGACGATCGACAACCAAATTAAAACCGACGACATAATTAATTCTATCTTCGCAATTATACAGTTGCGTGTGTCTGTTGTAAGAGTTAAGCATTACAGCAATAACAGCTCGTAAGGGAAAGGTTAGCTCATCCCTATATCTTGTATGAAGTCCGAAAGGCCACTATAATTACAATATACTGATTTTCGTAGATAACAAGAGAAGGCCTTACGTAATATGGAAGTAAATGGAAGAGGTACACTTTACGTGCATTACTATGACGTAGATTACCACTACCAATGTTCTTCTTCTTCTTCTTCTTCTTCTTGATTAAGTGCTTCGACCTCCAAGACCATTGATCTGCTGATTTTGTCCATGGCTTTTCTAAATAGTGATTCTGTGCTCGCTACACTTACGGTCTTTGGATAGGATAATCTATCTCCTCGACCACGTCTGCAATTAGTCTTCCCGTGAAGTAATACTTGCAACAAGTTTTATTCATTGTTGCCCTTTATATGGACAAGATTTTCGAGTTTTCTGCTGTTACTAGTGCTGAGACTTTCTAAATCTTTGTTCGTAAGCTGCAGTACTCTCAAATTTGTAACTATCTGCCCATGGTATCCTTTATGTCCTTTTCTATGTGCATGTCTCCATGTCTGAATTCCATAGAGCAGGATACTGAACAAGTACTACCGAAGAAATCGAGTGCAAGGAATAACACATATGTCAGAACTAGTCAGAACTTTCTTCCTTTTCTGGAAAGAAATTCTGGCATGTTCAAATCTGCAGCGAATTTATTGAGGGAAGTCCCTGTTATTGTTGACTTGAGACTCCAGATATTTATGAGATGAAACCTTTCCATTTTCTTGCTCAGTGCAAGAGTGCCTTGAATTTCATACCGTTTTCTGATAACAGCCATCCATTTTGTCTTCTCGGCGTTTAATCGCAACCTCATGGTGCTGCTCTTTCCTGTAAGAGAGTTCAGTAGTTCTCACAGATCTTCTAGCTTGGTTTAAGAGAAGACAGTTCCATCAGCATATCTCATGTTGTAGATGAGCATGAGCCACTGCTCATCCATACTTTTCATCAACAGCACACAGGAAAATCCTTTCGGAATCGGTATCGAAAAGTAATGGAGAGAATATACGGTCTTGGCGAATACGTTTCATACTCAGTACTTCTTCTGACAGCTGACAATCTACAGGCGCATCAGCACTTTGTTTCCAGTAGAGATTTCCAATCAATTGGATGTTACAAATATTCAGCCCAAACTAACATACAACAAAAACATACAAACTAAAACATACATCAGGCTGTCATGCTGGACGCTGTCAAAAGATTTTTCACCATCTATGAAACAAGCATGAAGGTCCACACCAACATCATGACATCGTTGAATCAATACCTAAAGACTGACTAAATTCTTCCGAATCCCAAAACCAGTCTTGAATACGAACAAAGAGGCTTCAATGCTCTCTTCACATTTACGATGTATTCTCAAGTGCAGTATTTGAAAGAATGACTTGAGGGCATGACTTATTAAACCATTCTGTACTCACTGGAGTACTTTGCTTGGGGTCGGTCGTAGGGTATCATTACGCTTCCATAGTTTCGAACAAACCAACAGCAAGGAAAGAGATCGTAGTCTTTGAACAGCTGTAGTTCTTCAACGTGAATTTCCTCAGGTTCTGAAGAGTTCACACTCTTTGGTATTGTTATGACAAGGAGAAAATCTGAAATAGCAAACTAAAAATTATTTATTTCTATCGGAAACAACAGTGCACACTGTGGCACCATATCTTATTCGGTTGTGTCAAAAATGTAAAAATAAAAGAACACCACATCTAACAGTTGAGTGCTTATTCACATTGTGCAACTGTTTCCATTACTAACTTGTGACTTTGGAAAATGCCTGCATCTTGCTGCCACATCTTCATATGCTGCGTATGTTATCCAGTCATGTATTTCCTTAGGTTCGCAACCTGTTGGAACTCTGAGATTACCGAACCTGACTGGTCCGACAGTTCGTACTTACTAAGTTACAAAGAATCCATGGAGGACGGAAGAAGAATTGATGCTTTTTTATGAATAAGGTCGTGACACATGTAAAATGACTGAGAAATTCTGTACTATCTGTGTCTGGGTAGCCAGATTAATATTAGATCGTAACTCCTCCCACGAAACTGTCCACTTTCTTTCTTAACCAAATGACTACCTCTATCGAGTACCATTTCAAAACTATTTATTTGTTTAAAAAGCCTAAAATATCAAATATCTCATACTCACTCCACATTCATTTGGCGGTGTGACAGTTCTTTAACGCCGTTTAACTATTATTCCCATTGTGATGAACTTAACTGCATGTATGGGGTGCTCTTCAACTTCTATACCTTTGTATTCACGTTTAAGCCTATTAATGAAGCATTCGATACCAGGGGAGGGACATTCAATAAATAATGCAACAAATTTCCTTTCTCGCGCAATTTACGTTGAAAATATGAGGAATTTACTGCCGAAGATCATAGAATGTTCCTACTTCGGCCCCTATACTTTCATTAAGTTTTGATTGGTGACAGGGCTATACGTAGTCTTCAAAATGGCTCCATTCCAAGCAGAGGGCTGTCATTGAGTTTCTTTTAGTGGAAAAAACAGAGCATCGTAGATATCACCAGGCCCTTGCAGAATATCTACGAAGACATGGCACTGAACTGAGTCATTGGGCGAGACGTCTGTCATCACCGCAAGAAAGTCCGTCAAAATTGACCCGTTTCTCGTATGCTGGACGGCCACGCCAGCTGTGACTCGGGAGCGTTAGAATGTACGCACACAAAGGTGTGTGACCGCTGTGTTCCTCGAAGCCTAACAGAAGACCATAAAGAGAAACGGTGGGTCATCTGTGCGGAACTGCCTGCGCGTTAGAAGGCTGATCGTGACAATTTTTCGTCGAACATCCACATAGGCGGGAAAACATGGGTTCATCACTTCGAACCAGAAACAAAACGGTGGTACAAGGAGGGCGCCAAACCACGTCTCCTCCGAAGAAAATGTTCAAAGCCACGCCCTTAGAACGTACAGTCATAGCGATCGTCTTCAGGGACTCTGAAGGGAATACCCTCTCTTATGATGCAACGATCAACCATGAAGGGTATTACGCTACCCCCAGGAAAATGAAGAAACGTCTTCAGCGTGTTCGTCGCCACAAAAATGCAAATGATCTTCTTCTGTGTGACAAAGTAAGCCCTCACAAAAGTCTGCGTACCCGAGAGGAGCTCATAAAACTTCGTTTGACTGTTCTTCTTCATCCACCCTGCATGCTGCATCTCACACTTTCCGATTTCCATCTGTTGGTTCAATGAAGAATGATCTCCATGGGAAGCAATAGTATGATGCTGGGGATGTTATTGACACATAACGACCTTGAGTCGCACGTCGAGTACTACAGTGGTACGTTGCGGGCATACAGGCAGTCCAAGTAAGGTGACGTAATGCCGTCGCACTGAACGCAGGTTATTGATCGTAGATTATGTTGAAATATAGGGTTTTGCAGCCAAAAGAGAGGGAAATTATGTGGTGTATTGGAATCCTGAATAAAACAAACCTACTTTCTAAAAAAAAAAAAAAAAAGGGAAAAGAAAGGTGTTGCGTTGCTTATTGAACGCCCGTCCTAGAAGACCATTGTCTAGTTTGTACTTCATTCGATGCAACAGTCGGATGCTTGAAGTGAAGATGTATGGTAAAATAATTAAATTCGTTTACGCCTCGCAGTCTACTAACCACACGGCTGCAGCTATCAATTTTATTTCGTAACCATACGAAGTCATGTAATAGACAATGCTATCATCATTGCAGTGACAAATTTGTTACCGTATCACGAAACTTTACAGATTCACGAGTCGTTCTATTATCATAACACTCAGATAAATTCAATTCCTCCAATATACGATGACCTTAGCTAGGCGCTAAAGTTGCGTGCATTCAGTATCGTTCCTTTCTTTTCACTAAAAACTCTATCAGCTCACCGGAGAGATTCTAATCACTCCCTTAAAGTATTGGAGTGTTGTCAAACTGGCACCATGCGCTCATATCGTCGGTTGACAACAACTCCATCTTAACTACCATTTTAGCGGAAAATGGAGTTACGATGTTTTCTCATCACCCAACCACTTTTATAGCTAGTGCAGAAAGATTGTGTGTGAAGTCCTCCCTTTTATATCTTGCGAAGGTGAAAGACCAAACACTAACTACAAATTATATCAGATTTCCGTGCTGTATCATCATAAGGACTTTACTTTAGCATCGACACTGCCCCAGGCTTGCGTTATCTAATATAGCACTTTTACGGTTTAGTTTCACTGAACTTTCAGTCCAATTTTCGATTTAAGAATCACAGTTACGATACTAAGATCGATATCAGTGTTTCAACTACTATACTAATTGATGGAGTTCATGATATGTGAAGCAGTCTTTCCGATGTACTGATAAGTAGTGTGTGGCTAACCTACCGTTGCAGAACATACACTGCCCTCGGTGGTGAGTGATCACATTCATGCAGTCCCATTAGGAATCATGTCCCATCTCTTGTAATGTCAAGGGGACCTTCATAAATCGCTGTGATTTCTGTGTAGTTACTGTCTTTAAATAAACGTGTTGTTTCTGTTGATTTAGTTGGTTTTTATTTCAGTTACCTTCTAGCTATTACTGCAGCAGTTCTTTCTATGTAAAGTCCAAGTTTCATCGAGCTATGTTACTTGCCAGAACCACACTATACCAAAGCTATTTCCGTCCTTAAGTTGTGAACATAGATAAGTGAAAAGGAACATGTTTCACGTGGCATGAGGGCATTGGACGTACAGGACGCATAGAAATATTATTCGCCCAATCCAAGCTGACACACAGCGCGGCAGCTGATTGGGACCACTGTAAATTGCTTTCACGGTCGCTCCAATCTGTTACCGCGCCGAGTGTCAGGTGGAGTTGGCCGATTAATGTCTAGCTGTATTTATACTCAGCGCTGTCGAACATTTTGCTTCTATTTTGATAACTGTGGTGGCCAAAATAGAAGCAGATTTGTCTTTCTTATGCAACTCATCAACGTGGCAAATCAACCATTTGATTGAACACCCGTAAATACGCATACATAACATTCTACTGATGCTTAAAATGGCCTCAGAATTTATGTACCAGCTCCGTGGTATACACTACCTGTCACGGGAAAACAAGATGGGAAATGGCACGAACTGTTTGAGATGTCGCAGATTATTTTCTTTCATTTCAAAGAGGCATCTTCCAACGTTAGAAACTGGACTCCGGAGAAGGAATAAAACGCTCGGAAGTGAAAGTTTTGATGGTGAAGAAAGAGACATCACGGATATAACGCTTTTACATACCAATATGGTTCAGAATACGAAGCACTAGATTTAGTGCACAACTTTTGAGGAAGGAGGCCCCGTACGGAACATGGAGCCTCACTGCCGCTCGCATGTTCATCGCCACCACCGATTTCAGACTAGAAATATTCAGGTTTTGTAATGTTTTGCGATAAACGGTTATATCAGCTACTTACCATAACATTTACAGTAACGTGAAACATGATGAACCTCCTGTTGAACATGAATGTTCAACATGTACTAATTATTTTTATGACTGTACCGTTTTCAGTTTAATTTTTCCTTGTTTACTTAGTACCATAGAAGTGTTTTACTTTGCTTATGAACATTTCCAGTCACTTAAATCCATTACTGTAATGCCGCTCTGTGGGTTTCATTGTTAATACCATAAATAAAGCACAATGCAGATTTTCGTATTTGTTCCTATCACAGATACCATGTAAACTGGGAGCAATAGAACCTTAAGTGCTGTTCATTTTGATTACTACTAAATTAAATGTCCATATCCACTGTGAAAAAGCTCCCGTACACGTTATCAAGTAAATTCCGCTGCTATAAATGCACATTCTGAGTAAACGACAACACTGTGAACTTCAGTGGTGTTTCCTGGCAAACAATGAAACTTTCAGTTTGTTAGATAATAAAATTTAATAAATGTTGCTTACAACAGTATTATTCTGAATCGGAGACGCAACCCATCACCACTGACGAGGTTATGGTAGAAAGTTGTGTGTGTCTACAAGTCAAGTGTTAATGCAATTTATTCGAGGCAACATACCACCGTTAATTACAGCTCTTAATTGTCAACTGCGAAGTACATCTATATGACATTCATTTGTTCAAATTTCATAGACAACACGAATAATAAATTGTCTCTACACATGGACCATATGAGAATGTGACAGTGACACAGTTTCGATGAGCTTATTGCCATTCCATGAAAGGAGTTGTGCGCTTTGTTGGTGTAAATGGTGCAGCACTCGAATCCACGTCTATCGGCTTAAGAGCTATGTTCGAGGATTGTAACTGACAGGGACCGGCGAGGAGTGGCATTCCCACCAACCCCAAAAGATATATTGCTGTCATTTAATGAAGTTCCATCTTAATGAGTTTCAGAGCGAACAATGCAAAGGGATATGCATGCAGCGGACATTTGGAGTCGACTACTTCATGAAAAGGCATCATCACAGCGACACATTATGATGCATGTCTTTAATAGGCGGACAATACAGATACCGTGAAGTTATTCTGAAACATTGTCTTTGAGCCAAAAGCAGTTGTAACATCAACTGAAAGTTTCAACTCAGGCTCAGTATATATTTATGATAAAAAGTTTAAAATATCCGAGGCTATCTCAAAACGCATGTAGTAACTTTAAAACAAATTTATAATATCAAACTGACAGCAATTCAAACTAGAGATGGGTCGAACTCGTTCATTCCCGTGAACTACTTCATTCATTTCACTCTTTGCTGTGAAGCATTCAAATGAAGTAGTTCATTCATGAAGTACGGAAGCCAGGCAAAGTTGCCCAGTTCGCCGCTCAGCCGCGGTTACGCTCGCTTCGCCTCGCTCGTACAATAGAGCTTCGAAACACTTCATAATTTTACCAACAGATGGCCGAACTAAGCAGTAACGTGCACGCAACGTTTTACGCTCTTACAGCGTCTGAGTTAACTTAAATAGAGCATGGTCGAAGGGGACAAAGGAAAGATAAACAGAGAAGCCTGTCACATATAAAGAAGGTATTACATTTAATCTTGCTCGACATTTTCTCATGAAGCACCCAAAAGTCTTTATGTGCGAAATGAAACAAACTAGGGCTACCAACGAAATGCAGTCCAATTTTATGTTCCTTTTTAAATTTAATCCAAAATAGAATGACTATGTTTACAAAGTCTATACACCTACGTTAAGTAATTATTCAGAAGTTTTCCTGTAGATTTTATTTTTGTTGAGAATAATAACCCTCCAGATTCAAAACGTAAACTGTCACATGTAGTCATTGGTACGATTTCAGGTAAAATCCCTCTTTCAGTGTTATCAAACCTTTTATTTTCATGCTGGCTGTGCGTGCTCACACAGCCAGCGATTCAACCAGAGAGGCACAGAGTCGAAAAAAGCCAAACTTAGCATAAGGTTTCGACGCACGGCAGGGTGGTGTTACACAGTATTCGCGTGGCGCCTCTTTGAGATGACAAAAATTTTGTCCCGTTTAAGTTTAGAGTGGGCGTGTAGCGTATCAACGAATCACATCACATTCACAAGAGTGTGTGTAGAGGCCCACTCCTCTTGTGAAAGCATAAGCGAGCGTCAGAAGGCTACTAACGAAAACCGTACACATGCGCTGTCTCTGAGTTATAGAGGGTGTTCGAAAGGGAATTCCCAATATTCGCGGATATGGCAGGAACCATCATTGAAGCAAAAAAAGTGCAGTAAACATTGGCCCTAAAATGCATATTTTAAGAGCTATGAGCACTTGTTTAGCATGAAGAGATAGGTAAGCTCTTACGATATGCACTTTCGAGACCATGTTTGCTGGATATTTCTTTCTTATTTTGATCCATACTACCATCTGTCAAAACACAGAAAGTAAAGAGCTTGCAGTAGAAGAGATTTGTTTCATAGTCTCGAAGATCACGAATTACTCTTAGATCTCAAGGTGTGCGTTTAGACATTTTTGTTTCGTACGATCGTTCCTATCATATCCATGAGTACTGCCCATTCCTCCTCCTGCGTTGTGTAACTAAGACGATCGACACACTGGCCACTACCGGCGGCGTTAGTAGTTATTGTTATTGGTTTAACAGTGTGAATCCTTGGGTTTAAACTGACACGTTAATAAATATAAACTTTTGTTTGTTTAATATGCTTGTAGATATTGTTATTATCGCTGGAATATCTCTAAGAAAATGTGTTGGGTGAGGGACTCTTTGGCTTGCATGAAGTGATAGGGAGTCACTGACTACGCAAAGTTAGCACTTTGACAAGTATTAAAGAATTCGGAAGACTTGCGTCTTTTCGAGCAGGATGATTTTTTCAGCTCAATCAAGTGTTACCTGTGTAGCCGTCCAAGGTGGTCTAGCGGTTCTAGGCGTTCAGTCAGGAACCGCGCGACTGCTGCGGTCGCAGGTTCGAATCCTGCCTCGGGCATGGATGTGTGTGATGTCCTTAGGTTAGTTAGGTTTAAGTAGTTCTAAGTTCTAGGGGACTTATGACCACAGATGTTGAGTCCCATAGTGCTCAGAGCCGTTTGAACCATTTTTTTGTTAGCTGTGTCTACTGTAACACGGAATTTCAATACGTCTCCATCAGTGAGCCGCGAATGTTTACAGCGCAACTAATGAAAATCCGGAGACAACATGGGATGATTGTAAATTACACAGACGGAAAAAAATTACAAGCCAAAACAGTAGTTAATGTAAAACAATGAAATTTCGAGAATAAATTTGTCTAGGTGACAGGATGCAAACGTGCTTGCATAATGTTCTCAGGTAACGGAGCTAAGTGTGTGGGATGGAGTTCTGTAACTGTTCCTGTTTTTCGGTCAGTACAGGGACGGTTAATACTGTTTGCGTCTAGTGATACCCCACATGTACGCGATTGGAGCCGATCTGGTGATCGAGCAGGCCAAGCCAACACTCTGTAGAACGTGTTGGGCAACAACAGCGGTATGCGGACGAGCGTTATCCTCTGGAATACTTTTCATGTATAACAGTAGAACAGGTTGAATCAGTGGATCGACGTACAAATCTGTATTCCGGCTGCATGGGGTAACCACGAGAGACCTCCTGGTGTTATAGGAAATCGCACCCAGGCCATAACTCCAGGTGATAGCACCCGGACAGAGTGGTTGCACGCCTTCAAATGGCTTCCTTCTAACCAACACTCGGCAATGACGGGCAACGAGACAGAACCAGCTTTCATTAGATAACACAACAGACTTCACTCTGCCCATCAATGAGCTCTCGCTTGACACCACTGAAGTCGCAAATGATGTGGTTTGGGGTCAGTGGCATGCACGCTGCAGGTTTCTCTCTCGAAGTTGGGCTTGAAGTAACAGATTTAGGACGGTTCGTGCTGCTCAAGTTGTAGTATGATGCGCCTCTCACGATAGTGACACGTACCGTTCGGAGCCCGGTTTTCTTGCGACTGTATATTCCTGTGACTACCGATACCAACAGTCAGGAACAGTGGCTACGTTACTACCAAGTCTTCCTGCAGTATCGGAGAAGAAACCTCCACCTTGTAATAGCCATGTTACATGACGTCGTTCAAACTTAGTGTGTTGATAATGGGGTCTTTCTCGCCATAAAGACGTTTTTGACTAAGATCAACTCAAGCAAATCTCAGGGCCACTGTTATGCCACTGATGCTAAATTTGCAGAGACGATATATAGAAGCAGACCTACCAACTTTCAGTCATGTCGCAAAACTTGGTGTTGAGATTTTGCTTCCGGCTGTGTATGTGGTTACCGCGCAGTTTGGTGCTGCGATTTTGCTTCCTTCAATGTGTATGGTGAGGGCGCCACCACCTTTCAGTTACAGGGCCGAGCCTACGAACTTCCGTTTATGCCGCCCAACTCCTTTCCGATACACATTTCTGGTGTGGCAATTATTCTTCCGTCAGTGCACACATCTATCAACTCGTCTGTGCATATACCTATCAACTTTCGCTCAGCATCTTTCAGTCACAGGGACGGGACTACTAGCTCCCGTTTCTGCTATACAACTGATATTTAGTGTTGCGGTATTCTTCCTTCAGCATACGAGCATCATCAAATCAAATGGTTCAAATGGCTCTGGGCACTACGGGACTTAACATCTGAGGTCATCAGTCCCCTAGAACTTAGAATTACTTGAACCTAACTAACCTAAGGACATCACACAAGTCCATGCCCGAGGCAGGATTCCAACCTGCGACCGTAGCTGTCGCGCGGTTCCGGACTGTAGCGCCTAGAGCCGCTCGACCACCTCGGCCAGCCGAGCATCATCTCCCTGATATACATTTGGGATTCTGCAAATACTCCTTTCGCTCATTTGACGCAGCGACCAAAATACATTTTAGATGACGTACAAACCCTAATTTATGGCTGCGAGAGAAACTCTGCGCTCAAGTAACATATTGGAAAATGTCTGATTTATGACTGTGATAGAAAATTTGCGCCCTGTGGCGCGCAGCGCTTCTGCATTTGGCATGGCAAACAAACTTTGCAGAAAACAAAATAACTCACTCTGTTGTTAATCATCTGACTAGATGGACGTGTAATGTAATCCATATGACGCTAATGGAGCCTATTGTTGGAAGCTAGCCGTTTTGTAAATTTTGGAAATTCTAGAAGTTAATGAACGGACAAAATCGAAATAAGTTAAATACGAACGCTAATAACTGCTGATAAGAAGAGTGTGATTTGAAAACGTAACTACGACATTTTTTCAAGTGATACTGGGTGTATGAATCCCGACATGTTACCCATCGGAATAGACGTTCGGAAGTCATTGGTGGAAAATCCACTAGCCCGCGATTATGTAGAACTTTACTGGGAGAAAGAGTTTGCTCGCCACAAAAGTGTTTTCCTTGCTTTTCAGGTTATCCTTGGACAGATAATACTATCATATCCAATCTCAGGTGGTGCTATTCCATACACAACTCCCGAACGTTGTTTTGTGAGGAATCTTATTTCTGTTGGAGCTACAGCCTACGGGAAACTTGGCAGCAGGATATCGGACACCACTAAAATTATTTTGTCAAGATCCGGAGAGCAATTACTGCAAGAAATGATAGTTAATAAACACATTGACACTTACACGGAAATTACCTGAATCTTTAGCACTTTACCTTTGATATTGCCTGCAAATTCCAGATAGCATTAAACAAACAATTTCAGTTAAATTCAAAAAACAAATTAAGTAAACAAATTACAGACGTGAAGGGACTTTGCATTGCCCAAAGAGTTGCTAAGACGTTCTACGACGTTAAATGACTTTGGAGATCCGTATTTTGGTATGATTCTTGAGTTTCTCCCGGCGTATTTGATAATCAAAATAACCACGGGTGTGCTGCCGGTCTATAGTGTCCAACGGGCACAATATTTCGGCGATCATACATGTCGCCATCATCAGGTGAACTGACGGACTGAGCTCCTGTGAACGTGCCGGCACGGAGATCCGTACGCTATGGCTGCTCAGAGGGAACTGGCCGATTTAAATACCCTCAGCCCGCGGCGCGCTCCCTCCGCCGTCCGCGCCCCGCGCCACGGTATTTTGGTAGTTCGCCTGAAGAATGAATAGCTTAATGCACAACACCGGAACAGATAAGACTGTCACTACGAGCGCTTATAGGCGTAATTATGATGTACCCAATAGAAGCTCATGTGAACTGATATGGGCCTGGTACGCGTTACAGTTCGTTATAATTGCTAGAAGTGTCCACTGGCGGCTGGTGTGTAACGGCAAAAGAACACGTCAACACTCTAATTTGCGACACCTTGAAGATTTATTTTTTATTTTTCTTTGAACGCTGTTAAACGTAACATAGGAAGATACTGCCCTATTTCTCCTCTAGAATCTGTGAAACACACTTTCAGTTCTGCACGTTTTAAAAAGCTTTTGCGCATGCGCAACTGGCATAACGTAATTGCCTTATATACGGGCTTGATAAACAACGTGCACGGATTACGATGTGAAAGCTAGCCCTTGCCGCTCAACTATAAGTTTGTGTCAGTGCCACCAAGTGGTAGCACAGGGCGACAGACTTTTATCCCCGTTCGCTAGGCTTAAATACTGCTAGATGATAGCACACTCCTAATTGTCAGATATGCTAATTCACTTGCTATAAACTGTAAGAAAATTATATCAGATGTCAATATATGTTAAAGTTGTTCTGATAGTGAACTTATTTTTTGGGTTTCTGAATGAGTTATAGTTGTTGTTGTTGTGGTCTTCAGTCCTGAGACTGGTTTGATGCAGCTCTCCATGCTACTCTATCCTGTGCAAGCTTCTTCATCTCCCAGTACCTACTGCAACATACATCCTTCTGAATCTGCTTAGTGTATTCATCTCTTGGTCTCCGTCTACGATTTTTACCCTCCACGCTGCCCTCCAATGCTAAATTTGTGATCCCTTGATGCCTCAGGACATGTCCTACCAACCGATCCCTTCTTCTAGTCAAGTTGTGCCACAAACTTCTCTTCTCCCCAATCCTATTCAGTATCTCCTCATTAGTTACGTGATCTACCCACCTTATCTTCAGCATTCTTCTGTAGCACCACATTTCGAAAGCTTCTATTCTCTTCTTGTCCAAACTAGTTATCGTCCATGTTTCACTTCCATACATGGCTACACTCCATACAAATACTTTCAGAAACGACTTCCTGACACTTACTATCATATAGTAATTCATTTGATGCGCTGAGAATCATAGGAGCCTAAAGTACGTCACTGTTGGTTGTGAGACTGTAGCAATTATTCATGCTTCTGAAATCTGTTGTTCTTATGGTGAGTCAGGTTTACCTGTTCTGTAGTCCCAGATTGTATATGTGAAAATTCACGAAAAGCTGTATCCACTGGTTTCTCGAATATTCACTTAATTGTGAGATCGACGGCTGTATGCTTTAGGCCCCGATGGATCTCAGCGCCTCATTTGAATTCTAGTCGGATGTCCATGTTGGCAGACATTACTACTTGAGTTTAATCATTTCCACAAATGGCACTTTGTGTTTGGAGCTGGTTGTTTATTGTGCGGAAATCGGCTTTCATTTGCAGTGGACACATGAACTATGTTCAATCTATTTTAAATGCTAACAGAATAAAGTTTTGAGGACGAATTTTGAGTTGTACTTGGGTAGCTCAGTCGGTAGACCACCTGCCCGCGAGAGAAAAGGTCTGGAGTTCGTCTCTCGGCGCAGCACACAGTTCTAATCTGCCAGAAAGTTTCATATTAGCGCACACTCAACTGCAGAGTGAAAAACCTCTTTCTGGGAACAGAAAAGTAAATTACCAGGAGAAGTTAGCCCCAAAGGAACTAGGGCCCTCGAGAACACATCCTTTGATTGAGAGAATGACGGAATCAAATAACCATGACTACAAGCGAACGCTTAACAAGGAAGTGTCCGGAACCGCGCTGCTGCTGCGGTGGCTGGTTCGAATCCTGCCTCGGGCATGGATGTGTGTGATGTCCTCATGTTAGTTCGGTTTAAGTACTTCTAAGTCTAGGGGACTGATGACCTCAGATGTTAAGTCCCATAGTACTCAGAGCCATTTGAACCATTTGAAAGCGAAAGCTTACACATTATCTCGTTATTGCCGTAAACTGTACTTAATTATGTACAAAACAACAAAACTTAGCAAAAACTATTCTTTCTTTTGTCAAGTGAGCTATACGTCTTATTTTTATTATTATCGATATTTTTATTATTAATTTTATTATTATTATTATTATTAGCAGTGGGTGTAGTTGTATAAGCTTGTTGATAAGCATAACTGACATACAGCAGATGCTATTAATTTCACACCCTCACATTTGTCTGAATCTAAAAATTTGTGAACACCCAGAATGTATACTCACGAGCCGCCACTAGAAGTGCCTACTGTGTGGTTGTTGTGACATGAACTGCAAGTTACCTAATCAGACTATACAGTTCTTCTCTCTCAATAACTTGCCTTGAAGAGTCATAACAAACGTTACTGCGTGTGAAACACCTTTGGTTATGTTCTTGCGTTGTCACTAACACAGAATCTTTTCAGTCCGTTAAATGAAATTCACCTTGTCTTTGATGGTAAAAATTGTTGATCTAAGTGGATAATATGTACAGTGATTTACTAGTTCACAAATGATAATTGCCGTTCGAGTTTATGGATAACATTAACTGGTAGGAATTTTATACAAGAGGAGACTATGGTTCTGTAAACGAGATAACTGACGCGTGAGACTTGAATACGACAGTACTGAGTTTTAAATGATTTTCGTGTGAAGTGTGCATCGGCCAGACTTGAGGATTAGTGTTCATGTGGAAAACGTTACACTGTTTATTATTACGTTAACTTAAGAGAACGTGAAAATTTGTGGAAAATTTTTGAGAACTTATCATTGAGCGGTATTCGTACATTAACTACCTAGGTTCTGTGAGTGATTGTAAAATCAAAGCTGCACATTTTGTTATTTAGGCATGTAACTAGCAACAAACTGAACTAATTAATTACAATCAGGGTGAAGCTAAGCAGCCTCAGCCACAGTATGAAGCCTTAGCGTTTCCACGGCCACATTTATTACTTGAATTACATTCATAATTTTAGAACAGCATTGAGTTATTTCCTGATTCGTTAATTGTAATTCTAAAGATTAAGACAGTACTGGGGAATTGCAAGCATCTTCAGTAGATTAATTATTTTTTCTACATTTTAAAAGGATTTCTATTAGAAATTGTACTGGAAGTATGTCGCAGTAATATTCTTTTGCAGCGCATGGACTACTGAGAGCTCTCTGTAGAATGGAAGGGCAGACAATATTCTTGGGGCGAGCGCTTCCCAGTTCTGTTCTAACTGCAGCCTGTCCTGTTGTAAGTCGCAGAATGATAAACTGCTTCACTTTGCTTATTCTACAAACCTCTAAGAGAAGACTTTGTAAACAGAGAAACTAATTTCAACCGTCTTAACGCTGCTTCAGTTCTCCACATCGATTCTCCCGGAGCACGCACTGCAATTAAGCGAGGCATTCCTCTGTGTCCGCCCGCCGCACTTGGATTTTGTTCCTAAGACACACTGATGCTGCTGTGTTTCCAATTTCTTCAGAGACTGGGGCGACAAGAGGTAAGCAAATTAATTCCGAGGCAAACTTTTCTTTTGGTGCCTTTCAGCATCACAGGGTGGTAAAAAATTTCCGACTTCCCTATTTGTGATTCCCTATACCGTTTACAACCAGTAATTGATACTACCGGAATCAAATATACTTGATAATTTCTTCCGTTTTATATAGCTGTAAGGAACGTTTCTCAACACAAAAATGCGTTAATACGTTTCTCTTTTCTAAATTATTGTTGAATATTTTGCCTTCATCCATAGACACTACTTGAAAATACCGCCATCTTTCTGGTTAGATCCCATATCATTTGAAAGGCTGTCACTATACAATATACATGGTGTTTCTGAGAGTGGTATTCGTATGTTCCATCGCTTCTTCCGCTCAGTTTATGTACATTGCTGTGTATGGTATCGACTCTGATACAGTATACGAGAGGCAAATGTGATATGCGAGGCTGCACCTTTAGCTAACCACTGACCTCAAGTGGGGGCGACGAATCATTCGCCGGACGCACACCTCTGCAACGCATCATACCACTGCACCGGACCTGACATGCAGAAAACTGTCCAGTTATTAAAATGTGATGATATTTTAACATTCTACCGATCGTCTAAAATCACTTCCAGTAACGTACTTCCGTTATTGCTTAACATTGTGGCCAGCCTTTTGTTTACTACTAAAGTAGTTTTTGAGGAAATTCAATTCAGTTCGTGGATTTGACGTCTATTGATTTCGTCTGATAAACATGTGGGTTTCATGTCGTCTGGCTAACGTTAAGAGGTATAAAATTTCCGAAATCCTTGAGGACAGTGTATTAAGATATTTGAGCCGGCCGGAGTGGCCGAGCGGTTCTAGGCGCTACAGTCTGGAACCGCGCGACCGCTACGGTCGTAAGTTCGAATCCTGCCTCCGGCATGGATGTGTGTGATGTTCTTAGGTTAGTTAGGTTTAAGTAGTTCTAAGTTCTGTGGGACTGATGACCTCAGAAGTTAAGTCCCATAGTGTTCATAGCCATTGAGATATTTTATTGTAGTTTTCGATAGCGCAGTAAAACATCCGGTTTACCGAGGTCGAGTCAGCCGAAACTAGAGTAATCTAAAACACCTATGAAAATTACAAATCCGAAAAATGCACACAAATAATTCGAGTCAGTTCTAGGCTACCAGTAGCTGGAAGTAGTGTGCAATACGCTGATGGCTCAACAGCAGCCACTGGGAAGACGACAGCGAGGAACACCTGTGACTGACATGGGAGTTCTCAGGTTACACGCAACGCTGGAAGGTGTGGTTATGCAGCGTATGTTGTTCAACGAGTGGAACTGCAGTCTAGCCCACCACTGACAAAGATTATAAAGACAAAAAGATGGGAAATGGAGTTCTCTGGAGAACTACCTCGGCACACCTCCCGGCCGACCCACACTCCCACCAAGCACGGCCCATCACAGTCTCTGTCCGTATCCTCAATTATAGCTTTGACGTTCTCACAGGGGGTCGAACGACACTATGCATTCACACTGAAAGTGGTGGATTCATAGCTTGACGAGGCGGCTCAATTTCATGAATGCGTGTTGTCTGTTCTGTCTGACAGTCCCTTTCCTTTCCTTCCTCTCCCCCCCCCCCCACTACACCTCCTATTTACATAATATTGCCCTTTAAATTCCTAGCATAATACCTTCAATCACGTCAGCTCTATAAAGACCGCGTCACGGCATTTCCGCACCACTGATGTGTGCGATTGTCCGAAAGAACAGACACCGCGCATTCGAAGGGCAACGAATCCACCTTCTTCAGTGGGAAGAAACGGGGAAAAACAACAGCTGGTGATTTCACTGCTAATCTGATTCAAATGGCTCTAAGCACTATGGGACTTAACATCTGAGGCCATCCGTCCCCTAGACTTAGAACTACTTAAAGCTAACTACTCGAAGGACATCACACACATCCATACCCGAGGCAGGATTCGAACATGCGACCGTAGCAGCAGGCGGTTCCGTACTAAAGCGCCTAGAACCGCTCGGTCACCACTGCTAATAAACAAACGACGTATCTCACGAAGTAAGACCGATTCGTCGACTTGCACGTCAGATTTACTGCTTTTATATTCACGGAACTTTCCAGTTGGTCTCACGGCACCGAGTGGACATCTTTTCAGACCTCTCCATCAGAGAAAAATTTAGAGCTGGTCACTGGGAATCGAACCCCGTACATAGGCTAAGCAGCCAAAAATGTCACCGCTTTTGCTGATATGATATTTAGTTTTACTGTTTTGGCACTAAAAATCGTGAGAGGCCGTATATTACGGCAAAATTATATGAGACGACTGGTGGAGGAGAAATTATGTAACGGGCAGTCACATTGAGTACATAATAAAATCAGTTAGCATAGATTCTGTGCAGTGATTTATCTGCCCAGGGTCCGAGTAGAGATCTGCACTTTTGACGCGTCTGTGGGTGTCAGACTGATACGCGTCGGTTAGCACAGGGTTAGTCGTAGCAAAGATGAGGCCTTGGTATTGCACTTCACAAATGATAACAAACAGGGTGATATCTAACTATGAAATTAAGCAATGGTCCACATTAATCCCAGTTTATTACAAAGTTCCCTGCGAATATATATATGCATCGATAAGAATGTGACGAGTAAGAAAACTGAGAATCAGTGATATGAGATAGAACCTGAGTATTCCGGCAAAAACTTGATAGTTTTTATGAGTTTGATAAAACCATAACCCGCAAATCGGTTATAGAAAAACAAACGCGCAGCCGACACACAGAGGCTGTCTGAATTTGCCAAAGAATTAAAAACTAACACATGCAAATGACACCACTCATCGAATTTTGAACGAGTCTTCGGTCACCCGAGAAAACCTTAAGATTAGTGGAATATAATCGATCCTGTCAGAATATCTATCAGTGCTCGGTATTCCTCATACCTAGATCGCCCAAGCCGCAGTTTCTCACCACATTCTGCACTCAGTTGTGGAGTGTCGCGAGCGGCATTATCCGCTGCAGAATGCTATTCATCAGCTGCTGATTGCTAGAAGAGCGTATCTCTGCATAGTCGTAAGTGAGCATAGTGCTCTCCTCCGTATCACTACGTCAAGTATATGATTCCGTGGTTCCAGACGAAGTGTTCTCTACCATCTCTGAGCTGTTTCTCTTCTCTACACGCTCGGGCAATTCCAAGCGTCAGTGAAAAATGTTGTGCAATATGTTCGCTAATGATATTTTTTATTAAGAAAGCAGCAAGCTGCCCTCATGGAAAAAGTTTTACAACGTCGACCAATCGTTTCACTCCCACATAAGCAGTTTTTAAACAGTTCTGAGTTTACTCTCAATATTCAGCCACATTTATATCCACATATTCTTCAGTTCACATTTAATTGCCTGGCAGAGGGTTCGTCGAACCACTTTCAGACTATTTCTCTCCAGTTCCATTCTCTAACAGTGTATGGGAAAAATGAAGACTTAAATCTTTCCGCAAAAGCTCTGATTTCTCCTACTTTTTATGATTATCATATCGGCCTATGTAGATTGGAACCATTCAATTATTTTCGCATTCAGAGGAGAAAGCTGGTGATTGAAACAATGTGAAAATATCTCGCTGTTGCGAAAAACGTCTTATTTTTAAAGATTGCGACCCGAACTCGCGTGTCATATCTGTGACACTCTTTCCCCTATTTTTCTGTCCTCACTTTGACTTTTCTGGGTTCCTCCATTAATCGTATCAGGTGAAAGTCCCTAGCCGCACAGCAGTTCTCTATCAGAAGATCGTCAAGAGTAACGTAAACCTGTTGCAGCTTCTAAGTGTTCTGGCAGCAAAATATTGTATTTGGTTATCTTCCACGATTTTGTCTATGTCATCGTTCCAATCTAAGCTACTAGTAATTGTATTTCCGTGGTATATAGTTGAATTGACAGCCTTGAGATGTGTGATTTATTATTAACGGTGATTTAACTGATTTCTATAATATCGGGTGATCTCACACATTACCTCATTTAGAGTCAATTACCACATCTGGACCAGACCATACATATACAGTTTCTAAGTCGTTTTGCAATTCTTTTTGATCTTCTGATCATTTTATTAGATGCAAACTGACAGCATCATCTGCTAACAGTTGAAGATAGCTGCTCAGATTATCTCCTAAATCATTTTTATAGATTGGCAACAGCAGAGGTCCTTTAACACATCCTTGGGGAATGACAGATATCACTTGTGTTTTACTTGATGAGTTCACGTCGATTGCTACTTGCTGGGATCGTTCTCACAGGAAATCACGAATCTGTCATAGAGCTCCTTTACCTGTCACTAATGGACACTTTGTCCCAACCCACTGTCTTTCTCCTCCGAAAACCAAACTGAAACTCCCATTGGATCCTGACAGCACACTATCTTTGCCTGGTCTTCTCTATGAACCCTGGGTTATCATGGAGCCACTTAAACTACAGAAAATATCACATGCAAAACAGCCACTGGTGAAGAGAAGGAATAAACACAAAAGTAGATTGTTTTGTCCTCGCAATTATTGACCTTCCTTGTTACAGGTATTAAATGTTCTAATAAATGACGAGAATAGAATTCAGAGAGTAATGACTTTAAATCAATTAAGAATGGTACTTGAGATGTGGCAGTTGGTTGGTTGGCTTTTTGGTTTGGTTCAAATGGCTCTGAGCACTGTGGGACTCAACTGCTGAGGTCATTAGTCCCCTAGAACTTAGAACTAGCTAAACCTAACTAACCTAAGGACACCACAAACATCCATGCCCGAGGCAGGATTCGAACCTGCGACCGTAGCGGTCTTGCGGTTCCAGACTGCAGCGCCTTTAACCGCACGGCCACTTCGGCCGGCTTTTGGTTTGGAGGAGGGGACAAAACAGCGCGGTCACTGGTCCCATGGGATTATGGAAGGATGGGGAAGGAAGTCGGCCGTGTCATTTCAAAGGAATCATCCTGTCATTTGCCTGAAGCGATTTGGGGAAATCAAGGAAAACCTAAATCAAGGTGGCCGGGCGCTGGTTTGAACTGTCGTACTCCGGAATGTGAGTCCAGTGTGCTAAACACTGCGCCACCTCGCTCGGTAGATGTGCCAGTCCAGCAATGGACTGATGCATATCAATGGGTCAATTGAAGTGCAGTCCCATTCAACATCTGAAGACCAGAGCTTGTGACATGTTCCTTTGACAGTAAACAGCACGTGTAGCACCACAGCAGCTGAGCACATCATCATCAGGCGTCACGAATGGCAAGTGCGACAACGAGAAGTAACCTTGTGTGTGGAACGAGCAGAGACTAGGAGCAGGTCTGGGCTATACGATGGCTCCCCCTGGCTGACAATACTTCGCAGAGGGCGCGCGATGAATGGAGTGGACCCTCTAGGATCGAATGCTATCCACTACATCCCAGGTAGTCAGCGGCAAGAGGTTGGCAATAACCCATCCAACTACCCACCAATTCACGACCAACTCGAAGACACACCTCTGCCATTCGCCCACCTAGAGCCATCACCGAGCCAACTTGAGAAGACACCGCAAGGACGCCATCCCTGTCAGATAGCGGAGTTCAATCAGCGCATTCAAAGCCTAATAGCTAGCCTCACGTATCTGTGGTATCATCTAAGACGAACTCGCTTGTGTCAGAGACCTTTTGAAATGCAACTACTGAACTAAAGTTAAATAAATTAGAGGCTCTCCGTGTCAGGACCCACCTATTCCTCGGCATCTACATCAGGACTGGCACAATACTCCCAAGTGTTGGTTACGTGATTTGGTGTCTGATAGCGGAGCAGCCACAACTTGAAGCCAGCGCTAGGGACGTGGAAAGCAGCTGATGGACAATACATCATGGTGACGTCGGACGCTTGGTGGGCGCGCTGTGTTACCTTCATCCTGGAATAGTTGGTCAGTGGGTAGGCTGGCGCACTGGTCTTGGGGCGCCCACCTGGGGAAGAGTCGCGGTTAGCAGCTGACAACACTAGCGAATGGCCCCGAATGCAAGAAGCATGGGCCGCATGCTTGCTGTCTGGCAGTCTTCGTGGCAGAGTTTGGGAGCGAGCGCTTGAGTAAGAAATTGGCGGTTGGTTGCTAGCAACCTGTATGTAAGGCCCCGTATGTAGGGAGGACGAAGCTGCCACTGTCTTATTGTCTTAACAGAGAGTGTTCAGGAACAACAGGACGGACTGAAAGCAGGGTCTGAGTATTCAAGTGGAGACTAGCAACTGATAATACGAGCACGCTGTATGGAAAACTGGCAGTACGGGACGTTCGATGTTGTCTTAGTGTCCATAAGTCGGTTCCTTGCTGGCTTGCGAGTACGTGGAATGGGGCAGCCGCGTGGGGTGTGTGTGTGTGTGTGTGTGTGTGTGTGTGTGTGTGTGTGTGTGTGTGTGTGTCAATACAGCGCTCCCCAAATGAGTGCGAGTTGCCAAGTGTGCATGCTGTTTTGTACGTACAGGAACCAGAGCTAGCGCTAGACCTACGTAGCGTATGTAGGCAGTGGTTAAATGGAAACCACTGCTCTTATACTACTGGTAACAGAATTTGCGTGATTATTACGCCAGGTTATGAGCCTCACATTTCAGGCAGTTCTTTCAGCAGTACAGAGAGAACCAAGTTTTATATTTGTGATTTAGTGATACAATAGCATCTATGAGATAATTTGGATTGCGGTGAATTAGTCTATAGTGATTCTGATTTATTTTATTCTGTCATTTTGTGGGGTCTACGAAAATGACAACTGGGACCACTTTTTGATGCATTTTGTGGCTGGTATCTAGCTTTTATTAACTGTGGTCTGGTATCATTTGTACTGAGATTTATTTAAAATTGTAGCCATTCTTGTATAATTTAGTTTTGTGGAATAAAATAATGGTCTTGTTTTACATGATATTGACATTATCCTTTTATTCTTTTGATTGTGTTCTCTCAGACTTTGGATATTGATTATTCTATGCTTGTTATTCCGCCTTGAAACGGCAATCCTTTCATGCTGTTACAAAGAGTTGTAATTGCTGTTCTTGGGGGTAACTTAAGGTATACCTAGTACAATCTTGATTTTTTGTAAACTAAAAGGTCGTACAGAAGAAGTAATACTTCCGAATTATTTATCTGAAAACTATAAAATTTTTAAATGAAATAAATGTTATTAACGTTCTATATCATTATTCTTCAGGTCTCCATATTTTCAGTCCTCTGCCTCAAGAGGAGTTCGAACTGTAGTGTGTGACAGGATGGTGTGTAACGTAAGGATGTCGGTGCGTGGGAAACAGCAGAGTGTAATCTATTTTCGAACTCTAAGAATTTGTCCACACATGGAGCACGCTGTGTTTTAGGAAGACAGTGCCAGACCTCTTACGAGCGCTGCAACGTCTGCAGCAATCCGATGGGTTGACTGTCATCTGTCATCCTCCTTATAGTTCCGATTTGGATGCATCCGATTTTCAGATGTTTCCAAAACTTACAGAACACCTTCGAGGATCTCACTTTGATAGGGCTGAAGTGGTGCAAGAAGAAGTGAGGTTGTGTCAACGTCAACAAACATTCTACAGCGACGGTATCAACGTACTAGCCTTTCCAGGGTGACTCTAGAGAAATAAATAGGTACACATGAAGATTAAATATGTAAAATTTTAATAATGTTTGTTTTATTAAAAGAGCTTTAAGAGATTCCATTTAAAAAACTCAGAGACTTTACCTTTCAGCACGCCCTCGCAAATTGTTGTTAGTTATTTTCTTGTAAATAGTTTTTGTTTTTTGATAGAAAAGCACATAGCCCGCCAACCGCCAGTCACTTCCACTCCTAAGCCTCTGAGAATTAAAATAACGTAGCAGTTCCAACAAAGAGTCGACATGATCTTCCACGACTGAAATAGCGCACGTGGAATCAAGTGTAGAAGGGAGCGGTGTCATTGGAGAAGGTGGGTTACGGAATGATACCAGCGTAATGTAGTGATCTAGGAAAATGAGATCACACACACACACACACACACACACACACACACACACACACACACACAAAAGCACACACAAGCACACACAAGCACACACAAGCACACACAAGCACACACAAGCACACACAAGCACACACAAGCACACACGCAGTAGATACAAGGATTATTTCTATGACTATTTTGTCTGAGTAACGAAGTGGCATTCTACAGTTCTGCGCAAGGTCGCTGCGATGTTTCACTTGGTTGTTAACGATATGCTCGGAATCGTCATCCTTCTCAGTTGGAGAGCACTATGGCTCCAAAAAGCAGATCTGGCAGGAGTTAAAATAGGCTATGATTTATGATAACGAAATACGAAAGTTTACCACAACTGTTACTGACACAAAGCTGGCAGAACGACTGATACGTATCCCTTGAGAAAAGATAGTAAAATTTTAACGTAGGGGAATAAATGGACGTAATCAGGCGAAAGAATAATAA
The DNA here is from genome assembly GCF_023898315.1 of Schistocerca nitens. NCBI lineage: Eukaryota > Metazoa > Arthropoda > Insecta > Orthoptera > Acrididae > Schistocerca > Schistocerca nitens. The sequence continues at coordinate 438,245,491 of NC_064617.1, read as the reverse complement.
ACAGAGGTTATTCTGGGTTTACAATTAAATATTTGCTTCGCAGCGTGGTATGGAAGTAGCAATTTCATTAACACCATTTATTCTTCCTGTGGCCAGGATGCGAAACCGTAAAGAAGCGGACTCGTCTCATGAGGGCACGCCCTGCTCTGACATCACACTTCGCCAGCGGTGAAACACTTTTGCGTCAAGAATAGAATTGTCGTGTTAACGGCAGCTCTTCCGGGAAACGACTGGCTCTCAAAGGACGTAGCCGTATTAAGCGGTCCAGAACACTCTCCTCTTACCTCTCAGCTTTAACGAGGCGGAGGTTTATTTTCGAGGCACTTGTCACCCCGCTCGTGTCGCAGCGCGGCGGTGGCTGCAGCTGCCAAAACAAATGACGCTCTCGGTGTGACGTCGCGCACCTGCGGCGCGTGGCACGGGTCTCCGGCTAATTACCGCTGGACAAACACCGCGGGCGACAGGGCCGGCCTGGAGCCTCCAGACCGCCATTCCATTATTGATAATATTGCGGCGGTCGGCGAGCCGCCGTCGCCTAGCAGTTTATTTCCGGGGATCGATCGTCTGGTTGGCTGGGCCCTGTTTAGGTCACGAGCCGGGAAATTGCAGGCACCCTCGATCACCTGACACTGCCTCTGGAGAGCTTGCAATCGTCACTGTTCTTTCACGAGAATACGTTGTCGCTGCATGATAACTTCCCATGAGGTTAGCCCAATATGAAGACATATATTGTGCCGTCGATGAATGAGGGACATGTAAGGAGCGATCAAAAAGTTTCCGTTTGAATGCCACACTATCACCCTTGCCAACAAGTCGGTGATTACATACCCTGATTGGAGTCATGCTGCGTTGCATATACGTTGGAAGAACGCCATCAGGCGAAACGTTTTTGAACACCCCTTGTATTTAGGCGAGTATTGTTTTCGTGTTTCTTCGTCTGCAAGGCAAATGAACAAATAAATTTCGTGCAGAAAATAGATACTTCTAGCGTGGTATGTTCCTATAATTCTTTCCATACCAACAAATCATATCAATAAGTGCAAAATGGCAAGTTCACGAAAAGATTTACGAAAGGTAGTCAACTAATTTTAACTGTAGCCTTGAAAATTTCCTAATTAATATTTTTATGTATGCAGATACACGTCTTCGGTTATGTTAAACATTGAGTTTGTCCCGCCTAAGTACCACAGAACACCGCTAGGAGAGCGTAAATAAAATGGTGTAGTTGATATCGTAAGGTATCCTTATACTGTGTTTGAAGGGGAACAACACTGTATCAATCCAAACTGTTGCTGGGAAGTGACGGTAAAAGTGCACGAAACCACTGCGAAGCGATTCTTCTGATTTGTTGTATTTGGTCGGAAATTAATACATCTTCTGATGAGCGACAAAGCGGTTCGTTGTTATCAAGCACAGTGTCATATACACTTTCCGCTCCTCGAAGAAAACCAAGAGGTAGTACTTTATAGAGAGGTGCAAGAAAAATATTAAATAATATCACTCAACGTTGCGAGTGGGAGAGCAATTGTAAATTGCTCCACTTTCTCTCTGGGTGCTTCAGACGAACAACCCAACACAGGAATAATAGCCGAAATAATTATTAATACCGCTGAGTCGGACAGTAGCAACGGTAATAATAATAACAAAGCATGCACAGATATAAAATGAGACAGATTCTGACTGATTTGTGTGTTATTTACAATGCAGCGTTACATTTGTTATTAAATGTTGAAACATATGTTTCACTATCGACCCTTCTTAATTTGTGTATTGCAAACCATATCAAATTAGTAGAAACAGGCGCCATTACTCAGTATGAAACCATCCATTTCGATTTCACTAATCCCACAAGATTTTGTTACTCCCATGTTTCAGTGTTTACTTGTGTCGATGCACATTAGGTAGCAGCTGACAACTGGTACGGCGCCCAATAGATGGTGCTACCAACGCTCCTTGCGGCTTCCACTGACATGTCGGCGAAAGTGTTGTGTCAGCATTGGGAGACATTGGAAGTAAGTGCAACGTGACGAGCTCGTGACTTCACATTAGTTGCCTTGCCCGACATACATCGCTAACGCTCAGCTCCATCCTGGGTCCACAGGAAAACAGTATGTCATTGACTAGCAACCCACTAAAGGTCTTACCTGTGTCATGTGTTATAAACAATGAGGCGACAAAAGTCGTGGATACCACATATCGTGTCGGACGTTTTTTACCCAGAGTAATACTGGAACTCCAGATAGCATGGACTGAACAAGTCACTGGAATTCCCCTGCAGAAATAGTGAGCCATGCCGAACACAGCCGAATGTAGACGGTGCAGAATGCTGTGCGCTAACTGGCCTCTCTATTATGTCCTATAAATGTTCCGTGAGATTCATGTCCGGAGGTCTGGGTGGCCAAATCATTCGTTCTAACTGTACAGAGTATTCCTCAAACCACTCGCGAATAATTGTGGCCCAGTGACATAGTAGTTTGGGAACATGAAGTCAATTAATGCAAATGATCTCCACGTCGCCGAACATAACCATTTCCAGCCATTGATCGATTCAGTTGAAGTGAACACTGTCCATTTTATGTAAACACAGCCCACATCATTATGGAGCCGCCACGAGTTTGTACAGTGCCTTGTTGAGAAGTTGGGTACTTGGCTTCGTGAGATTTGCGACTTACTCGAAATTTAGCCGGCTGAGAGATGTTTTATTCAACATTCTATACAGAGCAGTAAGAGTCCATTAACCATCTATGTAAAGATGAACATTCAGAGAAGTTAGCAAAGGTCCAGCTCCTGTCGCTGCTGGTGGAGCTGGAATAATGTTGACGCCGGCCGGAGTGGCCGTGCGGTTCTAGGCGCTACAGTCTGGAACCGAGCGACCGCTACGGTCGCAGGTTCGAATCCTGCCTCGGGCATGGATGTGTGTGATGTCCTTAGGTTAGTTAGGTTAAATTAGTTCTAAGTTCTAGGCGACTGATGACCTCAGAAATTAAGTCGCGTAGTGCTCAGAGCCATTTTTTTTAATAATGTTGACACAGTATACTATATTGACGCAGCGGTGACCCAGATTATACCACAACCAAGGCTCGTAAAGAGACACTTCTGTGGTCTGCGCAACTGAAAATCTGGGACAAGTGACCACACAGCCTTGGAGTAACTGTCATGGTCTGCAGCCAGCTATGAAAAGTACGTCACGGCGGTCACTGACCAGATGTGGGCCGTCCAGTCATTACATGTCCTCTCATGAGATTTGTCTCTGGTAGCAGCGGCACTAGGGGTGGCGCCTAGTACGTGGATGTTGAGCTGCATGGCTGCCATCCAGCTTGGGGCACGTGCGGGCCGACTTAGACTGGCTTCATGTCCCTGAGTCCATGTTTGAAATCTGCACTTTATTGCCGAGCCACCTCCCATCCTGCATGCGTGCACTGTGGACTGTTGATACGATTTCCTTGGCTGAGGTCTTTGGTTTGACACTTCGCTCGGGCGCTCCCCGTACTGTTAGCTGGCTACGCATCTGTAACAAGTAGCGTAACCTACTTACTGCCGCTGCATGACTACTGCCTACTCGTACCTCACGCAGGCTAACGCTCGCCGAGGTGCTGACATTGCTTAGTCAGCACTGCTGCCGGCTCAGCTTGGCGGCTGTGTGAGCCAGGTGGTTCGCGTGGTGGCATGCCAAGCTAAGCAGACACCACTGTCTGTACAGGACCAGCCTGCGCCGCTGGATACTGACCATTGACACGAGTTATAATGAATAAATTCATGTTGTTTTCTCATTGCTGTAACCCAGGGCCGGCCAAACGCTGCACAGTGTGCAGACGTGCGGAAGTGCTGCACATGTGCGCACGTGTGCGACAGCGACATCTGTTATTAGACATGTGTCCTAAATGAACGGCGGCGGATCCACTTCCCTGTGGTACAAGCAAGAGTGCAACACATCCACTATCCAGTCTCGTTTACCCCTGGTGACCGTAACCTTAAGAGAGAAGTACTGGGAAATGGCAAGTACTGTGAAAAAGCAAAGGACGGGAGATATATGTTCTCAGTAATTTAAAAATGACTGGGAACTGCAATTCGTTTTTGTAGCCGTTGGTGAAAACTCAGCGTTTTTAGTGCCGCCGAATAATAGTGTACTCAACAGTGAAGAACGGCAAGCAAAATTAAATGTCCTTAAGAAAATGGATGATGGCTCAAATGGCTCTACCCAACACCTTTGCGAGAGGTGTGCCTTCACCGTAGGTAGGTCTGACTGTGATACTCCAGGCAGATGCCACACACCCGAATTGCAAGACGCCGTGTTGCATCAAGTTCAAGGGAACCCGTCAACGGGTTCTCGAGCAATTTAAGACATGCACGGAAAAACGGACTAACCCTCAAATGTAAAAACTTAGAGATAAGTGTTGCCATCTGTTGGTGGGTATGGGAACTATCAAAATTGGCATTGGTCTCACACCTAGATGATATTTAGGGGCGAGACCAGTTTCCGTATCCAGCAACAGATGCCAACACCTATCTCTGAGCTTGAGGGTTAGCCTGTTTTTCCGTGCATGTCTTCAATTGCGTGTTCAATGGATGTTGCTCCCAGGACCATCTGGTATGTTCTGCATGGCCACCAAGTCCATCCATAGCATTTCCATATGCCAGCACGATTTTGCACCTTGTGTTCTGTACGCTGTTTCTGCGCCGCTGCATCGACAAGCCTCTGGTATTTCTATGGCGCATTCTCTTCGCAGGTAAATGTAAATTTACTAGGGACTGTGTTCTCCTCGAACGAATCAAGTCTGGGCAGACGAAAATCCACATGCTACGCATGTCTAAGGATTCGGTGTTAATGAATGGGCAGGTTTCTGGTTGGTTATGTGATTGGACCGTAAGTGCTTCCACTCATCTACTTGACCTTTCTACAACAACTGTTGGCCGGGTTGTTGGATGCTGTGCCACTGAACGTCTATCGAAACACGTGGTTTCAGCATGACGTCGCATCCGCTCACTTATTACGTCATATTCGCCAACATTTGAACCAACGATTCATAAACAGATAGGCCAATCACATGGCGGAAATAGTTGGAGGATCGTGACCGGCAGAGAGTCCCTCGTACCCTGCAGTACTCCATTGCAAGAAAAGAATGATAAAATTCCGTAACAGTGGACGATCTACATTATCTGATTAATTATTTTCTTGCAACGGAGTACCGCAGGTTACGAGGGGCCCTCTGCCGGCCACGTTCCACCAACTACTTCCCGTCTGTGCGGAATTCTGGCGTTAGCGCTAACAGAGGGCGCTGATTATGTGTAGAACTATATTTTCTTTCGTTTGTGGCTCCTTTAGCGATTTGTTTTATACTGTTTAATATTACGTGGTACAATATCAACGGTGTTTAATATTTATGTCATTGTCAAGAATATTGGCACTAGAGCATATGTCAACTACTGTTTTTTAACTTTTCGTCTTTTTAACAATATTATTTTGTCATGTTGTTCTTTTCATTTTTCTAATTACTGTAACACCTTTTATACTTTATAAGCTTATTACAGACTAACAATTGCATCCCCCTCTTATTTTCGCTGTTTTAATTAATAATTGAAAACTAGTGTATACCGACATTAGCGACATCTGGTCAACTTACCACACAAACATCTTGTGGTTACTGTACAGCAGCTTGTTTTAAACAGTACTTTTACTGACAACATGACTCGTGCTTGTGATGTGATTTATATGTATTTGACGATGACACTATGGCTGCAGTACATTAGGACTTTGTTTTTATGAAAGAGGTATGCCTCTTCATATTTAAAGTGTGCAAATGTAAATTTTGTCAGTAGTACTTTTCAAAATGCTCTATGTATTGTTCTTAAGCTGTATACAGTTTGCGAGTGTATTTATATTTTTCCCATTTTTGCTGAAGATCTGACAATGGTCATTAGAGACTGAAACCGGTAATCTGTTAAACAAAAAACGTTGTGACCATAGTCATAAATTAAAGGAAACTTATTACATATACGGATCACTGTTTTCTTTCGCGACGATGTCGCAGCTTATGTAAAACAAGTGATGTATTGGGTCAACCCTAATGAATTCCTTGTAAAAGTGGCCGCGTTACCAACAAGTCCTCAACTGGTTGTAGCAAGTGGGTTGCAATTCAAACTCTTATCTACTCTGACTCCTCTACAAATCCTCCAAGCATGTAGGGGGAATTTTAGAGCATCTTGTGTAAATACCTTAGTTGATACAGTCTGAAGTTCCATGATGCTTTTCGCAGATGACGTTGTTGTATACAGAGAAGTCGCAACGTTGTAGGATTATAGAGAAGGACGTGCAGGAGGTCGACTTTTTGTGCAGGGAGTGGCAACTAATCCTGAACATAAACGGCTGTAACGAGGTGGGCGCACAAAGACTGAAAGACTAATTATTGTATGATTACACGATTGCAGAACGAACACCGGAAGCAGTTACTTCCACAAAGGATATAGGGCTGTGGGTATAATGCGATCTGAAATGGGAAGACCACATAAAATTAATGGCATGTCCGGCAGATGCCAAACAGACATTCATTGGAAACATTCTCAGGAATAAACAAAGGAGCTTACTTACAAAATGCTTGTTCGACCAATACTTGAATTTTGCTCATCAGTGCCTGATCCGTGCCAGATACGACTGACGGAGGAAATACAGAAAATTCTAGAAGAGCAGCATGGTTTACAGGTTCATTTAGTGAGCGCAGATGCGTCACGGGAAGTCTCAGCAATCACCAGTGGCAGACACTGCAATAAAGGCGTCTTTTATCACGGTGTTGAAGTTTCGAGAGGCTACGTTCCTCAAAGAGTCCACAGGTATATTACCTCCTGATACATGTATCTCGCGAAGAGACCGTGAAGATGAAATTACAGATTCGAGCCATACGGAGGCTTACAGCAATCGTTCATCACACGAAACATTTGCGACTGGAACAGAACAGGGAGAAGTCACAGTGGTACACAAAGTACCCTCAACCATACGCCGTGACGTAGCTGGCGCTGTATAGTTTTAGATCTGCAATAGGTACCGTATACCATAATTAAAAAAAAGAGTAACACAAATCTAATATTGAAGTATTTATGGTCGTACAATTCTTTTTTCTACTCCCACTTATTTTAATAATTTTAATTTCTTTTCGGTGTTACATTTCTCTCTCCGTTCTACACACTTTTCGCGTTCAGTTGCAACAGTAGGCTGTTACTTTACAATGCTAAGAAAATGAAAAAGCTGTGTGACCAAAAATTGTTCCAGAAAATTCACATTTAGTGATTAATATCTAACTCAATACGAATATCAGTTCTCCTTAATGTCAGGTTGTCGTTTATGTGGTTATGCAGTAAATATGTTTTAAAACAGAAAATGGGTTCTTAGTTCAACATCACGTAAGGACAATTTAACGACCACATTTCAACTGCCTTTGCTAAGTGTCTCTGTACCTGAGCATAATCTAGGCTATACTGTATCTTCTGATATTCAGTCCGACTGCCTAGCACCAACCTGATGTAGAGGTTGTAAGATGTTATTCGTGTATGGTTGCTACAACGGGGTTTGTCCTAAATAAAGAAGAAATCACAGCGACGCTGGTGGTGGCTACATTATATACGTGTAAATAAAGCTAATCAACTTTTTTTATAGTAGTACACTTTAATTGGATGTCAATAATAGTGTCGCGAATAATTAATTCATAGAGTAGCACAAAACAAGTCTGACTGGACTGAAGGTTCACGAGATAAACTATACTTGTGGGGTTTTAAGTTGTAGAACGTAACACCGTTTACACGTCTGAATGAACAGCCACAATTATTCAACTTCTGTTGAGAGGGAACTTAGGAAATACACAAGTTCTGCTGCATGCGTAACACCCGTGTACCATAGACTCACTTGTTCAACGTGCCTCACATGATGTAAAGTCTTGCAACACTGTTCGCTTTTTACCAAGTAATTCATCTTCTGACTTTACTAAATACGACATCGAGATGTTCCCAGGAGGGTTTGAACTACTCTCCACTCCTCACCACCCACTTCATTTTTGGATTTCAGTGTTTGATGTGGGCCATCACGACATCCCTTCATGCCTTTCAACCTCATCATCTCAGATCAGTACTTACAAGAAAGGTTCTCAGTTATTTGTTGGATACATTACAATTAATTTTGGTTCCAGGACAGCAGCATTCCTTCTATTCCTTTCCTTCGTTTTCCGCAACTTTAATATTAAGTTTGTCGTTAATCTCATTTATGATACTCCTCATTTACTTCTTTGATTTGCCCTTAATCTGTGATCTGTGTTCATTCCATTAAATAGATCCTGCAATTCTTCCTCCATTGCAGCGAGGACAGTAATATCACCAATGAAACTTCTCATTGATATGAATTCACCCAGTTTCTTTTTCTATTTTTAAAGCAAATATTTTCTCGTATTTCTATCATGGTTTCTTTGAGGTACAGGTTGAACAATAGGAGCAAAAGACTCCATATTTGAATGTCACAATACTGTCTTTCTAATGTTATGGGGTGAAGTGCTCGTTTCTGTTGCTAACCATGTTTCTTGATGTTCCATCAACGAATGTTTTACTTTATCCGGCACCCGTTTGCGACCCTGTGCTCTATTTTTTATACACTGTAGGGATCACTACCGTATTGATGTGAAGGAAAACTGGAGTAAGTTAAGAAGCATGACAAGGTCACTGATCACTAGGTTAAAGTTCATAATTGTAGGTAGCACCAGCATACGCGTAGTACTAACGCCTTACAAAATGAGATACTAGCACACACAGTGAAGAGACTGCTGCCAGTTCAATGTAGTTGGAATAATTTTAGTGTACACTACATGAGGTGTCGATTGGGTAAAGATTAATTAGGCAAGCTCACGTCCTTGTCGTCCATTGCATAAACCCACAGAAATTCCTAATAAACTTCTTGGCTGGCGAATATCAGGTAGACCAAAATGAAGAATCGATAGTTTCAAGAAATAGTACTCCTAAAGCGCCGAAGGAGCACTGCTGCACATTTATTTCTAACTACTGACCAAAGAAATGTCGTGAATGAGAAAACGGGTGTTTGAAAGTACGAGAAGTGTTAGTGTTCTCCCCTATAAAGGATACGTTGGGTAATAGATCACACAAGAACGTTTAAAACAACAGAGGAAAACCTACGAAGAATGTAAAATGAGGTATCCGGCATGTGACGGGATCTATGTTGACCCTCCACCAGAAGACTGGATAGAGTGTTTTAAAAGTGCAACAAATGATTTGCGGACTGATCGATCTTGGAAACAGAAAAATTAATGTGTGATCTTTGGTGAGTTTTTATAGTATTTCATAAAAATTAAATACAATATGTTTTATTAATCAGTGTACACTCTTAAAAGGTTCACAATAAGTCACGGCTTGCAGCTAATATTGAAGGAAAGACACTTTAATTTTTCACACTAGTTTTGAGATTTGTCCATTTTCACAAGATACCTACTGCAGAGAACACAATCTTGTGAGTGGATGCGCCGAATGCGGATAGCAAAAAAGTAAGTAATAATATGGACCAGATGGTAACTGCTTACATGTTTTGTATTTGGTATATGCCTGGTGTGGTTATTTCTATTTGCGTCATCACATTGTAGTTGTTGATCAGATCTGCGTTAAATCATGACGCAATTGTAGCCAGCCCTCCCTTTAGCATGCGTTGGTCGTGTTATCGTAAATTTGCCAACTTTTGATGCAAATAACTTTATTATATGGTCTTATCACAAACATACATTACTAGACTGACAAAGATGCACCTTTTACTGAAGCCAATTGTTGTAGGCTTTACGAGGTGGTCCAAATAAGTTCTGCAATTGAGTAAATTTTTTTTTTATTATTGGCTTTCGGGACATGCCCATATAATCATCTCATGAACGGAATGTCAGTTATGATGATACAAGCGTTATGACAGCATACACCCTGTCACCGAGCGGGGAAAGATCCGACCAGGCATCGAACCCGGACCTCCTTTGGGTAGCAATCCCACACTGACCGTGAAGCTACTGTGGCAGACAGAGCAAATATTTGCGTAGTAGTTGAGTTTCGACTCTTATGCGGTAGAATCGTGTTATGAGTGAAAATCATATTGAATATACACACGTTTTAAGCAGACTGTAGTTTTGGTAGGAATACTCAAGTGAATGAAAACACGTGATATCAATAGCAAATAGCAAGTTGTACTTATATAAGCACCTTGGTAAGGAATATATTATTCAAGGAGAAACAGAACTCGATCAAAACTGGTTAAAAACACATGATTACGCTAATATTAGATTCATTAAACCCCTTAAAGTATACATAAACTGTTTAGACATTGCCGGTACATCAAGTACGGCAAACTGTAATGTAATAATTTAGGCTTCAATATAAAAAGGAAAAATACGTAAGAAGTTCCTAGTTATGCTTGCATTGAGACATGTTCCTTTCCTTGTACCTTCCGTCTGCTGTACGAAGTACTGCAGCCAAAACGATGCATGTATTGGCCATCATGTCAAACCTCTAAAGGTACTCTTGTTAAATCAGTTTATCCTCATTTCTTACTACTGTTTTATCAGTAAATAAACAGATATTTACACGCCCTATGCGCTCGCCGCCATATTGTGATTCCAAAGAGCTGACTTCAATGACGCCAATGATACTATATGCGGTTTTGCCAGCTTGGTAATGTATATCTATGTCTCTTACGCGTTCACTGACATTTTCTCTTGACTCTGGGACTGCGTTAATATGACCACAGCTAAACGTAACATTCGCGACTCTGCTCCTCGTTTTTGTTACCCACTAGATTGCCGTTACACTGCTGAATACGATATCAGATGAGAGGGAATCGTTTATATTGATTTATAACACGGTTGTTACCATAGGGAGCATATGTAGTGCCATGAAAATCGACAGTAAATGAAATACCACACTTTTCTTCCTTTAGCTTCGAGAGTGGATGGTATGAAATGGTACATTAAAAGGCAGTTTGTCTACGTTTCTCTTGTAATATACAAATATTTGCTGAAGAACGTCGTTCCCTTTAACAGCAAAATTTCTAGTTAACACTGGAAGATATGACCTTTTGTAGAAAGACGTCGTATGCCTACCCAACAAGAAGTTTCGTTCGCTGCTCTTTCAGGCAAAACAGTGACTATTGAACAGGGCTATTACAAATGATTGAAGCGATTTCATAAATTAACTGTAGCTCCATTCATTGACATATGGTCACGACACACTACAGATACGTAGAAAAACTCAAAGTTTTGTTCGGCTGAAGCCGCACGTCAGGTTTCTGCCGCCAGAGCGCTCGAGAGCGTAGTGAGACAAAATGGCGACAGGAGCCGAGAAAGCGTATGTCGTGCTTGAAATGCACTCACATCAGTCAGACATAACAGTGCAACGACACTTCAGGACGAAGTTCAACAAATATCCACCAACTGCTAACTCCATTCGGCGATGGCATGCGCAGTTTAAAGCTTCTGGATGCCTCTGTAAGGGGAAATCAACGGGTCGGCCTGCAGTGAGCGAAGAAACGGATGAACGCGTGCGGGCAAGTTTCACGCGTAGCCCGCGGAAGTCGACGAATAAAGCAAGCAGGGAGCTAAACGTACCACAGCCGACAGTTTGGAAAATCTTACGGAAAAGGCTAAAGCAGAAGCCTTACCGTTTACAATTGCTACAAGCCCTGACACCCGATGACAAAGTCAAACGCTTTGAATTTTCGGCGCGGTTGCAACAGCTCATGGAAGAGAATGCGTTCAGTGCGAAACTTGTTTTCAGTGATAAAGCAACATTTTTTCTTAATGGTGAAGTGAACAGACACAATGCGCGAATCTGGGCGGTAGAGAATCCTCACGCATTCGTGCAGCAAATTCGCAATTCACCAAATGTTAACGTGTTTTGTGCAATCTCACGGTTTAAAGTTTACGGCCTCTTTTTCTTCTGCGAAAAAACGTTACAGGACACGTGTATCTGGACATGCTGGAAAATTGGCTCATGCCACAACTGGAGACCGACAGCGCCGACTTCATCTTTCAACAGGATGGTGCTCCACCGCACTTCCATCATGATGTTCGGCATTTCTTAAACAGGAGATTGGAAAACCGATGGATCGGTCGTGGTGGAGATCATGATCAGCAATTCATGTCATGGCCTCCACGCTCTCCCGACTTAACCCCATGCGATTTCTTTCTGTGGGATTATGTGAAAGATTCGGTCTTTAAACCTCCTCTACCAAGAAACGTGCCAGAACTGCGAGCTCGCATCAACGATGCTTTCGAACTCATTGATGGGGACATGCTGCGCCGAGTGTGGGAGGAACTTGATTATCGGCTTGATGTCTGCCGAATCACTAAAGGGGCACATATCGAACATTTGAGAATGCCTAAAAAAACTTTGAGTTTTTGTATGTGTGTGCAAAGCATTGTGAAAATATCTCAAATACTAAAGTTATTGTAGAGCTGTGAAATCGCTTCAATCATTTGTAATAACCCTGTATAATGCCGTACCTACTGTAATAAACCTAAGAAATTAACCACTACACGTGTTACTGAAGGGAAAACCATACAGACATGATAATGAAACGTCAAATGCAAGAAAACTGGTTCCCAACACAGAAGAAAGTAATTGCACTATAGATGCTACATATGATCCACAAACAGCAAGAATATTCAACACATTCGTTATCGAAACAAAAGTAATTACTTAAAAGTATTAGTGTATTAGAAATGCAAGTGAAGTGTAACAATCGGCGAATAAAAAAATTTACTTGTGGATGAAAGTGTCTATCATAAATACAGACAATAGAAATAAACGTTCCTCATGCATGTTATATATGTTTATATTCTCTTGCTTTCAGCGCAGTAAAGTGCAATTATACACATATTAGAAAGTATTTCATGATGAATAAGCTGTAGCTTATTTCACTGAATCAGTTAGATTCGGCTGTCTTTGTATTTTCGCCATACTGCATGTCTCCCGGTAATTCACTAATGCATGGAGCGCAAAAACATAATCACTACTTTGTTAATGAAGTAGAAAACTACTTAAAAACACACATTGCTCTCACAACGCTTGTCACTGACTGCTTTCTCATCACTAGAAGAGCTAGTGCCGCTCCAGTAGTCAAATGGTAACAACGACCGTATATATTACATTGTGATATCACTGATTTCGCTCAGTGCAAGTAGTCTATACGCCAATGTGCCCATTGACGAGACTTTCGAAATCGTAGAAGAAAACCGCTTGAAATACAGAAAGATGTCACAAGCAGAAATTTATGAATTAGTGCAACTGTTATCCATAATAACATCCCTGAACTGTTATACCGTAGGCAGTAACTTTTGTCAACACTGTCGTCTGAACTTGTGGTTACAGTAGTCAGTAATGATGAATAAAACGTTCTCTGTTTTCAAGCTGCGTCAGTTAGAATAAAATCCTCGACCTTTCGATGACCATCTCCGCCATCGTCGTGAGTTCACTGACTGCCGGGGCTACTACGGTTTCTCGCTTATATAGGCATGATGACATCATCAGCAGCCAGTCAGACAGACCCAATGTGGCGCGCGCCCATAAGTCGACCCGGCAACTAGCAAAGCTATTGCGCGTTGCGGCACCGGTGAAGTCAGGTGGCGCCAAGGGCAGGCGCCCGTGTTGCGCATCTGTCTTTGCTTCCTTTCGAAGTCCTTATCACCATTTCATCCCCATCGAAACGCAAGTCGCCGAAGTGGCGTCAACTCAAACGACTTGCACCAGGTGGACGGTCTACCCGACAGGAGGCCCTAGCCACACGCCATTTCTATTTTACATTCATGAAGTACTGCACCAGGACTGCGACAATAATCGTCAGTAGGAGAGCGTTACCCCAAGTACCGTTATCCAAGATGGCGGCCGTGAAGCAAGTACGTGACGTCAGCTGATGATGCGACTGACGTCATACAACATCGCTGCTTTTGGGGGGAAGATAGGGCAATTGGGCTACCTCCACTAACCTAACTAACCTCTGCTTAGGAACTGGACACAAGTCTTTATTTAAACAATTACAAGTAGTACCACCATCAATTCTGGTCGCCATCCTCTTGGGAAAATGGGCATAAATTTTGCTGAGGGGCGTTAGTATGGTGTCACTCCCTCTAGAGGCTGCTCATTCAATTCGAATATAATTTCTATAAATGTCCTTAAATTTCTATACATTTCTTGAAATGTGTTTAAATTTATTATCTACCTACAGCAATAATGTCGTGTCACCGCTACAAGAGGCTGCGATATCAATATCTGTATTACATTCACTCGACATAAGTCTTTATTGAAACAATTAGAGCAACTACAACTATCAATTTTGCTCGCCACCCTCTTTGAGAATATTTACGGATTTTGCTCTAATAGCTTACTCCTGCCGGTGATGGCAGTTAGTATGGTGTTTCCGTTCAATTAGAGTATAATTTGTTTAAATTTGTTTTGTTATCTACTTACAGCATTAATTTCGTGTTACCTCCCCAATATGCTGAGATGTCGATAGCTGAGCATTAAGGCTTGAACATATGAATAGCAAGAGTACGTTCCTGCAAATAAATTCTTAGCATCGACCACCTCTCACAAAAGAGGCAACTGCAGCCAACCAAAGAACTGACCTAGTTCTCCGCTACAGCTTGTTCACCTCAGTCGCGCTCGCATCCCGGATCGACCAAACGAGTTGATAATAAGAAGGACAACCGACGAACTTACTTACGTCTTTAATTCGAAAAAAAATTCTAAGGCTTACAAAGATAACATAAATAAAGCAATAAATCTCGTTGATGGTCGTGCGGTAGCGTTCTCGCTTCCCACGCCCGGGTTCCCGGGTTCGATTCCCGGCGGAGTCAGGGATTTTCTCTGCCTCGTGATGGCTGGGTGTTGTGTGCTGTCCTTAGGTTAGTTAGGTTTAAGTAGTTCTAAGTTCTAGGGGACTTATGACCACAGCAGTTGAGTCCCATAGTGCTCAGAGCCATTTGAACCAGCCAAATCTCGTTGAACTGCTTAATCCTAGTTACGTGTCTTTCGTTGGAAGAACAAACGCTGCTAAATCGAAGGTTTCAGGCAAGAGGCTGCGACACATAGACATCTGCAGTCTACACCAACAGCAATGTTTTACGACGATTATCCTCTTGGTTATCCGGTACAGATATTGAGACCAGACCAAGAATGGTTTTAGTTTTGTTAAATGCATACTGCTTGAGCCTCGAGGCTTGTATCGTCCTGTGCTTCCAGTTAAGCAGGAAAAGCTTTTCTTCACTCTATGTGCGAATTGTGTAGAAGAAAATCCTCATAGTAGCTGCAACCGTAGTGAGGATGCGGTAGCATTTGTAGGAAATTCGACAATGATAGAGATTAACAAGACTATCTGTAAGAACCTATAAAATACACTAAATTTTCTGCGTATTTCATTTTGATCAAGTAAGTAATGACTCGTTTACAAACTACGTTAAAACCTTTATATAGTTAAGAAAAGGCGTTCACTACCTAATGTCAACTACTTTTTCAACTTCATCCAACCACATTTCCTACATACATCGAGGGACGGATATCACCAAGTTTATTTATTACCCTGATACAAAACATGGATCCTGCCCGCGGTCTGGAGGGGGAAATATTGTGTGATGAAGGGAATCAGTCTGTTTTGGGTTGCTGGAGACAGGAACTTCCATCAGCTGTAGGAGTAAGCTGTTAGAGCAAAATTCGTGAACATTCGTAAAGAGGGTGGCGAACAAAATTGATTGTTGTAGTGGCTCTAATTGCTTAAATAAAGAATTGTGTGGAGTGCATGTAATACAGCTATCGATGTCTCAGCCTCTCGTGGCGGTAAAACGAAACTAATGCTTTAGGTAGATAATAAATTTAAACAAATTAAAAAAATTAGAAATTTAAGGAAATTTAGAGAAATTATATTTGATTTGAATGAGCCGTCTCTAGTGGGAGCGACATCACACTAACCCCCTCAGCAAAATTTACGCCCATTTTCCCAAGGATGGCAACCGAATTGATGGTAATACTGCTTATAATTGTTTAAATAAAGACTTATGTCCAGTTCCTAGGAAGAGGTGAGTTAAGTTAGTGGAGGTAGCCCAAGTGGCATTTCTTTGCCGCCACTTTCTTAGGTTAGTAGAGGTAGCCCAATTGATCTATCTTCCCTCGAAAATGCAAACTTCCCGTGAGTTCCTAGGAAGAGGTGACTCAGGTTAGTGGAGGTAGACCATCTCCCCTTTCTTTCCTTCACTTTTCTGGGTTAGTAGAGGTCGGGTGGCAGTCGGGTGACTTAGATTAGTGGAGGTAGCCTAATTGCCCTATCTTCCCGCCAACAGCAGCCATCAAGAATGACGTCAACGGCATCATCAGCCGACGTCACGTGACGACACATACTTGCGTCACGGCCGCCATCTCGGATAACGGTACTTTTGGTGACGCTACCATCGATTACAGTCTTCAGTCGAGGTACTTCCGTAGAATTGCAGAGTAGAACCATTACGTCATCCGCGTATGCACGAACAGCTATAGTCCTCCGGAAAGTGATCAACCTTTCAACTGTGATGCTAGCATCAGAAGCAGGAGCTCCAGAGACAACACAAACAAAGCTATAGACCGCGAGTTTCCATGAGGCACTCCCCGATTGATATTTATGGGAGGCGTCAGTTGGCCATTAATAATCACTGAAGGTGAACGACCCGTAAAAAGATTTGAGAGCACCCGCCGTGTGTTAACAGTAAAACCAATTGCCTCCAGAATCCGAAGCAAAATACCGTGAGTAACACAATCAAATGCCTTATCAAAGTCTAGGAAAGGAAGTTCATAAAGGAAGGACGTTACAGCTGCCACCGAAACCACGTCACTACACCCTACTATAGGAGTAAGAGTGGTACGTCCAGATACGCAGCTTTGAGGTTTGGCAACAATCATCTCCATCAGAGCCGATATCGTTGTATTAACTGCCCTCGCCACAGTCTTATAACAAAAGTCTAACAAAGTAATTGGGAGAAAGCTATCAGGGGAAGCCGGTCCAGGGTGTTTATAGATTAGAACAATTTATTCATGTAACACTTCGTTCAAAAAAGTCGTAAAAGTAGCACCCAACTTAGCGCACGTAAAATTCCTTGGGAAGTCCATCCAGACCCGGACACTTTTGAGAAGGCGGTCCCACAATAAGTTTACAAACTTCCTCAGGCTGAAATGCAGCTAAGAACGTTCATTATGTTCAGGTGTAATTGACGTACCCAAGGGGCTGACTAGTGGGTTGTAACGCGTTGCACTGGACTCATCGATGTCGTAGATGTCTACATAGTATTGGTGTAAGACTTGCACTATATCAGCTTGCTCCGATACGATACGTCCATTATTTTCGTGAGAGAATGAATACAAGCGCGTCGGCGACGGGTCTGATGCCGAAGCAATATTATATAAGGAAGTCAGTTCTTCCGTCACCAAGGATCATGACTTGGATCGCATTTTCAACCCTTCCATTTGTAAAGATCAACAATTTTGTCTTTACATGCCTAACATGCGCTACTCGCAGAGGGCGAGATCCACAGCATCATACAGTTCACGCAGGATAGAACGGTACTCATAAGTTCTCCGAAAGTCTCGCGCTTTGGCAGCACAGACAGCCTTGGTTTTGCCAGCTCTGTCGACCAATCAAGGATGGAAGAGTACTTTCCAATGGATCGTATACTCCCACACATCTCGCATCACGTCATCGTGAGATTGTCAGCTAGGTGAGCGACGTTTAACACCCACGGAGTGCGGAACAATTTGACTTGTTGCCGTTCTAGATACAGGGTTTTAGTCACAGCACAGTGATCCGTAAAGGAAGCTGCGATGACTTCAACATTAAGAATGCAATCGCTCAGGCAGTCTGATAAGTAAAACCTATCTACTCGGCTACTAGAAGTCTCAGTAAAGTGAGTAAAATGAATTAACGTCGGGTATTTACATACCCAGACGTCTTGCAAGCGTAAGGAGCGGACCATTTCATGTAACTCGCGACATACATTAAAATTTAGAGACTGGTCTACAGGGCGCAACACACAGTTAAAATCACACAAGAGAATAGCCGGAGGACTTTTACGCAAAAAAAATGGTTCAAATGGCTCTGAGCACTATGGGACTCAACTGCTGAGGTCATTAGTCCCCTAGAACTTAGAACTAGTTAAACCTAACTAACCTAAGGACATCACAAACATCCATGCCCGATGCAGGATTCGAACCTGCGACCGTAGCGGTCTCGCGGTTCCAGACTGCAGCGCCTTTAACCGCACGGCCACTTCGGCCGGCACTTTTACGCAACAGATAAACAATATCCTCTTCATAAAAACGTGAAAGATGCACTGCGCGACCATTGCCAGAAGGAGCATACGAAAGAACCAAGGTAAGATTAATTAGTTAACAACCTATGCCCCTGCGAGATTCCAACATTTCCACCTCAGCAATAGGAATAGCTTCGCGAAAGAAGAAGGCGGTTCCCGCAGAATATTCGGGTACTGCATTAAAGATCTACCATTTTTCTATCCGTGCACGACTCATGGCCAGATGCAAACTTCCATGTGGCGTCAACCATGCATCTACGTCCAGTACTCATACATCTATTATTCGTATTCCCGTATAGGTCAGACGTTGCACTTTAAAGTAGTTTGGCCGTTACCGGAGAGAAACATGATACTGAAGTACCTCTGTTATCCTGATGACGATGCAGAGTTTCTTTTGACGTGCCTGCATGGCCAAATGGTAAGGCGTCCGTTCACGATAAGCGGGAAATCCGGCTTTGAGTCGCGGTCCGGCAAGAATTTTCATTGCCGTCATTCCATTCTACAGCTCATGGTCGTCCTTATTGGCAACAAACAGTGCGAGGTTAACAGCGCTGACATCACGATTCTGCTGAACGGAAGAAATCTGTGCCGACCGAAAATGCCACAGCGCAACACTAAATGAAAGACCGAGCTGTTCCATCTACTTCTGAGAAGGACCGAACAGAGTAGAGAGAAGCCGGGCTTTGATCCCGGCCGCGGTCCGCAGATCCTGCACGCGCCAAGTTTGTTACTCAGATCGGGACCTACTATAACGGTTTCGCTCTTGCCGATAGAGGTACAGACAAAAAAATGAGAAAAGCTTGTTTTCTTCAGTGATTACTTCAATTTTAAGTCATAAGGAATAAACGCCGCTCCAACTAACGTAAATTTAGCACTGAGTGAGGTCTAATAGACGACAGACATTCGAAGTTGTGAGACACTGTTGTTTAATCAGTTTGACAGAAATATTTTGTGGAGGGTCACTGTGACCCTAGAGTATGCATTGTGTGACTGTCCTGTCGCTGGGTGTGGAGTACATTTATGTGAAAATAGCACGTAGAAATGACATTGTACTAACTGAAGATGCAATACGAGAAGCAATGTCAGAACTCAGTCGTAGAAGTGACGTAATCGACTTTTCTGGCGAAAGGGATTCAGAAGCTGATACTCCTGCAGCAGTTATGGACAGTAGTGGAACTGATCAGTCTGCTGAGTCTTTAGAAAGTAAGGAAGAATATACAGTCGTCAGCGGTAAGAATGGTCATTGTGGAAACAGAGCTGTCCCTTATAGAAAAAGCCGGCCAGTTGTTGGTAACGTATTCCAAGAGTGTTGAAATAATAAATGAACTGATTTATTAATAATGTAGAACACCTCAAAATATTCGTGTAATATGTGTATTTCACTAAATGAATAACATCTTCATCAAAGTAAACTGCAAATAATGTCTTTAAACCCGCGTCATTTAAGGGTTCCATTACAGAAAAGCTTCCTTGACAGTGTAATGGTTATTTATTTACATGACCAGTAGGGCACTCCAACACCAGTTCTCGATACCAGTAATATCGAACTACTTTTCAGCGAAGTAACAGACATATTTCTGTGACAATATTCACATTAGGTTTTATTAATGTATAGGTACTCCGATGTATCGATATATTACAATGATATGGTTCTTGTGTGTATTCATTTCTGTGAAACTGTCATAATCTTTGACTTATTTGTAACCGTTTTGGCGCGCATGCGCACAGAGCAGTCTTTGTTTCACTTTGCAGAAGTTAAGTTGTTATTTCGGTTTGTAAAAGAACAGTCAAGTGTTTGGTTAAAGTGGAAATTAAATATATGAAGATTGATACAAAACTGTTTTCTTGATGATGTGACAATTAAGATGAAGTATATGTGAATTTACAAGAAGTTAAAGAAATGTGGATCCTGAACACCAAGTAAAAAATTATTTCTACCATACCATTGTTCTGATCTGGGATTGTTTGATCATTAAGAATTTCTTGAAAAACGCATTTGTTAGGTCTTCAAATATTGCTGAAATACAGATCTGGACCTTCTAGCAGTGAAAGTGGAATCACCATAGAATCAACAAGATGAGCCATAATAACTTCGACGAAATCTACGTGGGAATCGATTCAAGATAAGTGCCAAAATTAATGACTTTTTTACAGTGACTTCATTATTTCCATTCTGACGATACCATCCACAGTCAATAACTTTGTAGTTACCCGATAAAGCGAACATATGCTGCGTGAGCAACATTATTAATCTGATTTCTAACCTATTGTGCAAGTGGTGCTATTGTTAGAACAGTTTTTACTGAGTCTCGAATTTTGGATGTACTCGTACTAACATTGATCGAAAAAGTACATGACAGTTGTTGTTGTTGTGGTCTTCAGTCCAGAGACTGGTTTGATGCAGCTCTCCGTGCTACTCTATCCTGTGCAAGCTTCTTCATCTCCCAGTACCTACTGCAACCTACATCCTTCTGAAACTGCTTAGTGTATTCATCTCTTGGTCTCCCTCTACGATTTTTACCCTCCACGCTGCCCTCCAATACTAAATTTGTGATCCCTTTATGCCCCAGAACATGTCCTACCAACCGGTCCCTTCTTGTCAAGTGGTGCCACAAACTCCTCTTCTCCCCAATTGTATTCAATACCTCCTCATAAGTTATGTGATCTACCCATCTAATCTTCAGCATTCTTCTGTAGCACCACATTTAGAAATCTTCTATTCTCTTCTTGTCCAAACTATTTATCGTCCATGTTTCACTTCCATACGTGGCTACACTCCATACAAATACTTTCAGAAATGACTTCCTGACACTTGAATCTATACTGGATGTTAACAAATTTCTCTTGTTCAGAAACGCTTTCCTTGCCATTGCCAGTCTACATTTTATATCCTGTCTACTTCGACCATCATCAACAGTTACCTTGCTCCCCAAATAGCCAAACTCCTTTACTACTTTAAGCCTCTCATTTCCTAATCTAATTCCCTCAGCATCACACGACTTCATTCCATTATTCTCGTTTTGCTTTTGTTGATGTTCATCTTGTATCCTCCTTTCAAGATACTTTCCATCCCGTTCAACTGCTCCTCCAGGTCCTTTGCTGTCTCTGACAGAATTATGTCTTCAGCGAACATCAAAGTTTTTATTTCTTCCAGACAGACAGAGGTGAAATAAAATGCGTTTAGTATATGAGGGTCCAGTTTCGTTATAGATTGTTCTATAGCCGGGGAATTTCTCCAACAAATATCTCCAAGAGTTTGTTTGACAGTTTCACATGTGTACATTACTCGGGTTGAAAAATGTCTAATAAAGCCAAAACGCCGAAGAAAAACCACCATGTCATTAATAGTTTTTTCGCAGAGCAACAGTTCGGTCCTCGCGGAACACTGCCTTGCTGCACAGTCTGGGAAATCCTAATGCAGAATCAAGTTTGCCTTGCAACATCGCAACACTGTGATTGGTGGCGGTTGCTGATATGGGAGCGAATCGGCAACCAGGCCACGGCGTGTCACGTCACGCTGGCCAATGAGCGCTGGCCCCAGAAATAATGAGCGGCCCGCCATGAAATATTCATGGCAGTGTGCCGCGGTGGCGCCAGGCGCCGGACCGAGCAGGCTGGCTGCGGGCAGGCGGGCATCGCGCCTCCTCTCCTCTGTGCAGACGCACAGGCTCTAAGAGCAGAGTCTAATTGGAAATCATTTCGCTTTATATTCGGCACGCTCGCCAGTATCTTATACAAAGAGACGAAAAGGAAAGAAATTCCGATATCGGTATTCAGTTCCTCTTTCGTTCCTTCGATTCACTTTGATAAATGCGAGGCGTTGCGAAAACGTAAAGGGGTGTTGGTTTATATTTAAATGTTGCTGGCGCAGAATACAATTGCGGGGCTGTTGTACCATATTAATTCCTTAGTATGCGAGCGAGGTGGTGCACTGATTAGGACAATGGACTCGCATTCGGGAGGGTTCAAATCCCCTTAAGAGCATCCACACAGAGATTTTTCATGATAAACCGAAATTACTTCAGGCAACTGCGGGGACAGTTCCTTTGAAAAGAGCACGGACGATTACCTTCCCTATCCTTCTGTAATTTGAGCTTGTGCTCTGTCTCCAATGACCTGTCGACGGGACCTCAAATACTAATCTCGTCCGCCCTCAGTTCCTTGCAGACTTACAGAAATTATTGTTTTGATTCCAAATTGTTGTTTATCATCATCATCATCATCATCATCATCATCATCATCATCATTTAAGACTATTCCTTTCAGCGTTCAGTCTGGAGCATAGTCCCCCTTATAAAATTCCTCCATGATCTCCGTATTCAGTGCTAACATTGGTACCTCTTCCTGTGTTAAGTCTATTACTTCAAAATCATTCTTAACAGAATCCAGGTACCTTCTCCTTCGTCTACCCCGACTCCTCCTATCCTCTACTGCTGAACCCATGAGTCTCTTGGGTAACCTTGCTTCTCCCATGCGTGTAACGTGACCCCACCATCTAAGGCTGTTCGCCCTGACTGCTGCGTCTATAGAATTCATTCCCAGTTTTTCTTTGATTTCCTTATTGTGGACACCCTCCTGCCATTCTTCCCATCTACTAGTACCTGCAATCATCCTAGTTATTTTCATATCCGTAACCTCAACCTTATTGATAAGGTAACCTGAATCCACCTAGCTTTCGCTCCCACACAACAAAGTTGGTCGAAAGATTGAACGGTGCACAGATAACTTAGTCTTGGCACTGACTTCCTTCTTGCAGAAGAGAGTAGATCGTAGCTGAGCCCTCACTGCATTAGCTTTGCTACACCTTCTTTATGTTGCCATCCTGTCAGAATATGCATCCTAAGTACTTGAAACCGTCCACCTGTTCTAACTTCGTTCCTCCTATTTGGCACTCAGTCCGTTTATATCTCTTTCCCGTTGACATTTGTTTCGTTTTGGAGATGCTAATCTTCATACCATAGTCCTTACATTTCTGATCTAGCTCTGAAATATTACTATGCAAACTTTCAATCGAATCTTACATCACAACTGACATCCGCTTATGCGAGACTGCTTATTTTGTGTTCACATATCTTAATTGTTGTTTAGTGGGGACAAAAAATAATAATTTATCGAGAATCGTTTGAGATTTTGGACTGGATACATGTTTTTGTTGCTTTGAGAGAAAAAGTAAATCGTCGCTTTCACAGAACAAAATCTACGTGTTTTGGAAGTGCACCAACGAAAGAATGATAGGACCGCTACTGTTTGCATTATACAGGGTGGATACAATTGAATGTCCGCTGCTTCAGCCAGTTTTGACGGTCAAATATTTAGCGTATGGGGACTCAACTTTGTAAGAATGATGTTCAGACTATGTGGCACAAGATTTCCGTTGTTAGTAATATTAGTGTCGGGACTTAACTTTAATGGTACGGCGACGACATAGGATTGAAACACAATAGTTGGTGTGAGTAACAGTGGCAGACAATCAACGAGGTTTTGGACAAGCTGCTCTGGCAAAACAACAGCAATAATGCTGCTGATCTTCGCAAGCACTGACGCATTAAATATATACGGAGATGTGCTCCTTCCGCAGTGGGACTGAAGAACATGATTTGGAAATTCGGATTAACTGACGGCCTGTGATCTGCTTCTGGGAGAGGCCGACAACCAATGCACCACGAATTTTTGAATAAGTTGCTGCTGCTATGGCTGTGGACACTGGACGAAATGTGCGCTCTTCAAGCAGTGCAAGATCGATGTCACAGCTGAACGTTGCGTTGCTCACCATTTGAGGAGTCCTGTGAACAATTGTGAAATGGTATCACAGGTGCTGTTCCAGGCTATCATAACTGGAAATGTCGTCACACTGAGCAACGTAATGATGGTGCGCAATTGACCAATGTTACTCTCTCATGAGGAAATTAAAATGTTGTTCTCTCGATAGTTTATTCATTTACTTCCCTCCCTCATGTCCTTACAAATGTTTCCAGAAAGTTTCATTGCCCTATATCGCTCGTTTTTATGAGGGCCCTCTCAGGTAGCTAAATTTTAGTTATAACCACCTCTTACATAAATGATCTAGTCGATACCGCCGTAACCTCCATGAGGTTGTTAGCGGTTATACGATTGTTTGTAAGTAAGTTGCAACACCATAAGCCATCTATAGCGAGATGCAGGTAGAGCTCCTGAGGATCGATGATTGGTGCGGCGACTGGCGATTGATCCTCAACGTCAAGCAGACAAACCAGACCAAGAGAGTCATCAGTAAGGTTGCGCTATTGGCGGGCCAGTGCTGCCCGTATAGTAGGGGCTCCTGATTTATACCACTTCATAATATTTGTATCTCCCAACTTTACTAAAGTCAGCGCGAACTGCGTCCTACTTGGGACCATCCTGGCAGCTACGGGCCCTAAACACAGCGTTCATAATTTTGTTTTAATCTTTCAGTGTACGTAACCTGCTATAATTAAATAATTGTTTTATATGTTTTATAGCAGGGATGATCAAAAACTTTAGGTTCCAAGACCTACAGACCAGAGTCTGTACACCAGTTAAGCAAAATCAGCGTCAGTATTTACGCAGTCATCCCATCGACGCACCAGGTCTAAAATTCCCTTTTGTTAAAACACCGGGTCCTGTTGCGTGAACCGAGCGAGGTGGTGCAGTGGTTAGCAAATTGGACTCGCATTCGGGAGGATGACAGTTCAATCCCACGTCCGGCCATCCTAATTTAGTTTTTCCGTGATTTCCCTGAATCGCTTCAGGAAAATGTCGGGATGCTCCTTTTGAAAGGGCACGGCCGACTTCCATCCCCACATTTCCCTAATCCGATGAGACCCATGACCTCGCTGTTTGGTCTCTTCCCCCAAACAACCCAACCCAGCCCGATCTACTGCGTGAAAAGTCCGTAACTGGCTGCTGCGCATTCACGTCCGACAGGAATAGTCGACACTTCAATGCCTTTTTTAATGGAGTGAAGGCGTGATAAGCGGATGGAGAGCGGTAAGGACTATACGACGGGGTCTCGAGTGTTTCCCACGTAAGCTGGAGGAACATCTGCGCTACAATTGGGATATGAGGACGTGCGTTATCAACAAGCAGCAGCACGGAACTCGTCGCACCATTCCAGAAGGGCGGTTTTCGAAGGACACACTGCCCATACACATTCTTCGTCCTCCGATGGAGGCTACCGGTGTTTGTCGTTTGTCAGTGAGGAAATGAACAACAGCATGTTGGTCCTGGTTCTATGCCCCCTTACATTGCAGTACAGCAACAGGAAAGTATTATGGAATGTGAAGCACATTGAAATTGCATCTAGCTGTAACATTATATGTAAATGGGGACGATGCATTAAATGAATGTTTACGCATATAATTTGTCTGAGCCAACTATTAAGAGGCATGCTGAAAATTAAAATATACACTTGGATACAAAATTCTTTTGCCATATTAAAGCGCTTCTCCAGCGAAATTGAAGGTTAACAGAAAGACCGTATTCTTGCAACTGAAGAGGTACTGTTTAGTTTAAGAAGGCCGGAAGAAAGAAATCTTGCGTTTGACATCGCAGAACAACACGGATTGACTCATAAATGCAACGCAGGAAAGGCCATTGCAGGCAAAATGTGATCTCAACATGTTCATCCAAGAAACTTGGCCGAATCCGAGGGAAATAATGAAAACGCCAAGCAAACTTTCAAAGCCTAGCAAAGGAGGGAGTGAACTGACGAGTAGCCCATATGAAAATAGGTAACCGAACATCTGTCAAAAGGAAGTCTTTTTCAAGTTTCAGCGCGGAAACCATCACGGAAACACATTCTTAAAGCAGTAAATCGAATTGTGCGAAGAAGAGAGAATGGTATAGATAGGCAGCTGAATGAAATGTAGAATTTGGATTCATACAAAGTCCGCCGGGGTAGCAAAAAGAGCGAAAAAGTTATATCGTAAGCCTACAATCAGTGATGTAAGAAATATGGACCACTTCCCTAGAATAGTACAATATGGTCAAATGCTCACGGACATAGTTTTATAAGGTTGGTACAATTTGTGCACCAAGTGGTACAAGTTAGGGAAGCAGAATTCTAACTTGCGACTGTTGTAGATGCTTGGCAAATTACGAGCAGTGTGTTTAGTTTTCTAAGAATTTTAGTTTTTTAATTAGATACCAAGAGCACCATTTTCCCCAACATCTAACATCGATATTTTTTTCTTTAACCCTACAACTGTAAAGCGGTGGGGGAGAACGGTACGGTACTACTAAACCATCGTGAATTGTGCTATTCCATTTTTGTACAAAGGACATGTCATAATTTATGGGTTATGTATCAGTTAATTACAGTTACTAGATAACCAATGGTACCTTACGTACCAAATTACGTACAAAATGATTTGTTTCATACCCTACTGCAATTGTAAATATTACGAGGGTCTAGTACAGATCAGGCACAGAAATAGGTTAACACAAATATTACACGTGTCAAAAACTAAAGTGTCGATGAGGAAACTTCGATGCTGAAATCAAAATAACGACATTTTGTAAAAATCGATCGTGAAACTTCAGTACTCTTGAAACATAAAACAGGATCACTATTCAGCGTTATCCTTATGGACTCGTTATTAAACATTCCTTTTGTATAAAATTCTGTATTTTCTTGAAGTTATGGCTGTTAAAAATATCGTTTATTACTAAGTATGTTAGTTTTTTTAGAGCAGCAGTTTTGTGGGTGAGTAAATAATGAAACAAAGGCAGTAAAAGATCGAGCGGCCCTCTCCTATGTGTACGAAGTGCTCCATGATAACAGCTCCGTTGTGCTCGGCAAGAATAGGCAGTCGCCGGTCACATTCGACCGTCGAGTCCTTGGCCGAGTGGAGCCTCGCCGCCCTCCTCCAATACCGCTAATGCTCCGCACCCTTTTTTCTTCTTTTTGTCCCTCCTTTCCGTCTTTTCTTAGACCCCTCTTTCTCTTTCACAGACCGCGTTGCGTACGGGATGATCAAAGACTCCACGGCTGAGAAACATGCCGACTCGTCTTGCGTTCTTCTGAGCTCTGCTTCCCGGACGAGAAACCCAGCTTGACCTTAGTACACCGCATGGTTCATAGTGCTTGCGCTCTACTGCTCTATCGACGATGGTCACCGACACAGATATGCCGTTACTATACGTTTGACGTTGGTTTGTATAAACCATGTCCTGGAGAGAAACAACTCCTCCCTCTCAAATAGTAGCATGCTTGACTTACATTCATACCTACATCTGTATGATTATTTTGTGATTTACACTTACGTGTTTCGCAGAGGATCCATAGAACCACCCTCAGACAATTTCTCGTTTATCCAGTTTGTAATAGCACACGGGGTAACTTACACACCAACATTTGTGCAAGGTTTATGAATTCCGTTATTTTGTAGATGGAATTCAAGCAAAATAGTTGTCCGTTCGGAGGAGAAAGGTGATAATCGACGTCGCAACGACAAACTCTGTTGTAATGACTGTCACATCAATTTATTTATAATACCCGTATTTCGCAATAATAGAAAACGTGTTGCCTCTCATTGTAGTTTTTCGATGTTTTTCGTCAATCCTACCTGGAAAGCGTCCCGTAAAACGCGGCAGTATGCCAGAACTGGATGTAGAAGCATAGAGTTCACAGTCCGGTTAACAGATTTGTTGCATCTTCTAAATATTGTGCCTGTAAAACTCAAACCGTTCCGCCTTCCCCACTACACACTCAGTGACGATCCAATTCTAAACTGTCCCTCTGTAATGGCAGTTAAATGGACAATTGTGATTTACTGTGTAACTGAAATTTAACACAAAATCTTTAGTATACATGTAAAGAACTTCAAACTTTCATATTTTAAGGTCAATTTCCACTTTTCTCATCATGCACTGCACTATTTTCCAATTCCTTAAGAACTTCAATGACCACTACACGATAAACAACAAAGTCTCCACAAACAACCTAAGTGGACTGCTGGTATTAATCCTAAATTGTTTATATACATTAAGAAAAGCAGAGGGCGTATAACACATCCTTCTGGAGCGCCTGACTTCTCTTTCATAGTGACTTTTCCGAGAGGAAATCACGATCCATTCGCGCAACTGAGCCAATCCAGCTATGCTTTTAGATTACAAGCCGCTTGTGAGGAACGGTGTCAATAGCCTTTTGGAAACTGCAAATGTGTATTGGAGATTCCCTGTCCATAATACTCATTAATTCATAACAACGATATTTTCTAAATTGGTGCTCGTTATGTATCAATAGAGTATTTTCCTCAAGATGTTTTGTAATGTTCGAATACATTATATGTTACAATATCGTGCTACAAATCCATCTCAGTGATATGGGTTTGTAATTCAGTGAACTGCTATTTGCTGTCATGTATGTCAGTGGGATTTTCGAAACTTTCCTGCCTTTAGATACAGGTTTTTCGCTGAGCGATCGCTTCTATATGACTGCACTACAGCTGCAAAGTAAATCAAGTTTCCTGGTGTACCTCATTGACAGTGACATAGGTGTACTACACATGTCGAGCAATCCACCGACTTTTCTCTGTATACACATAAAGAACAACATTTTCACATACGATAGGTTTTGAAAAATGTTTTCTATTCCCCCAGAATTAATTTAAAAACCTTTCCCTTCCCCGCAGTACACAGTTTTTCTTGATTACTCTTGGTTGTAAGGGAAATACTGAAACTAGAAATTCCGTCAGTAAAATTTCCAACTGGGTATCTTTCTGTTCCACTACCAGCCCACCACGTACTTAGTAGAAAAAATCCCTGACCCTTCAATGGCTCGTTTCTGAAACAGTTCAGTATAACTACAGTTCATTGGGCCTGTCGAACAAATCACAGACGTTAGCCACTTAAAATATCTTCTACAGGGTGTAACGGATGTATTTGCAGATATTCTTATATGTGGTACCTTAACATATACACACACTCTCTTTTCCTGTGTCAAACATTGATATTTTCTGTATGGTCATAACTGTACCACTGAGTGGAATACGTTTGTCACTAATAACGTCCAAACAAGTGCATACTTCAACACTTGACCTGCAGTCCTGGGGAAAATAAGCATTAACAGCGTGCTTGTGTCGCTTATACATGGAGGTACTAACCAACCTAACGACGTACGACTTGTAATAACTATAAGTTTCTTTGAGTCACCATTCTTCTGAATGGTTTGATTTGGTCCGTCCAAAGCGAATTACTCTACAAAGTTAGCCTTTTCATCTCAGAGTAGCTATTGCTATCTCATCCTCAATTATTTGTTAAATGTATTTCGTCCTCTGACGTTCTCTACACTTTTTACCCTTCACCGTTTCATCTGCTACCATGGAAGTTACTCCCTGATATTTTAACAGATGTCCTATCATCCTATTCACTCTTCTTGTAAGCGTTTACCATATAATCCTTTCCTTGCCCGTTCTGCAGAGAAGCACCTCGTGCTGCACCTTATCAGCCTACCTAATTGTCAACATTCATCTGTATCATCATTTCTCAGTTGCTTAGTCTGCTCTGTTCCAGTTTCCCTTCAATCCATGTTTAACTACCATAAAATTCTGTGCTCCAGATTTGCATCCTCGGAAAGTTCTTCTCAAAATTAAGGCTTATTATGTCTGAAACTAAGAATTGGCCAGAAATGACCTTCTTGCCAATACTACTCTTCTCGGTCCATTATACGTTATTCTGGTGCCTAGGTAACAGAATTCCTTAATTTGGCCTACTTTGTGATTCCCAATCGTAATGTAAGTTTCTAGCTTTTCTCTTTTTCAGTATTTCTCATTACTTTCGTCTTTCTTCGATTTACTCTCAAACCATGTTCTGTACTCATTAGATTGTTCATTCCATTCAATAGATCCTGCAATTATTCCTCACTTTCACTCAGGATAGCAATGTCATCAGCGAATCTTATCACTGATTTCCTTTCATCCTGAATTTTAATTCCACTCTTGAATTTTTCTTCTATTTCCGTAAGTGCTTTTTCCGATGTACAGATTCAACAACAGGGGCGAAAGACGACATCCCTGTCTTATATCCCTTTCAGTCAGAGTATTTTGTGTTTGATGTTCCAATCTTATTGTCCCCTCTCGGTTCTTGTAGATATTGTATATTACCCGACTGTCACTATAGCTTACCCCTATTTTTATTAAAATTTCGATCTTCAACCTATATACATAGTCGAACGCTGATTCCAGGTCGACATGTCCTATAAGGGTCTTCATTTTTCTTCAGCCTTTGTTCCATTATCCACCACAACGTCAGAATTGCCTCTTTGATTCCTTTACTTTCCAAAATCCAAACTAATCGTCACGTAACAAATCCTCAATTTTCTTTTCCATTACTCTGTATATTATTCTTGTCAGCAACATGAATACATGAGCTGTTACGCTGATTGTGCTGTAGTTCTCGCACTTTTAGCTCTTGCAGTCTTCGGAATTGCCCGATTGATGTTTTTACGAAAGTCTAATGGTATATCACCGGTGTCATACTTCTACACACCAACGTGAATAGACGTTTCGTTGCAACTTCTCTCGGTGATTTTATAAATTGCGCGCAGATTGTTCTCCTTCTCTTCTGCGTATTTGATATTAATTCTACAAAACCACTCTTAAATTCAGAATCTAATACAGGAGTCCAATCTCTTCCCTGTCGACTTCTGTTTCTTCTTCTAGTACGACAGCAGACATGTCCTCCCCCCCTCATAGATTCCATCAATGTTTCGGTTGCACCTATCCGCTCTCTCTTATGCATTTATCAGTGGGATAACCGTTGCAATCTTAATGTTACCCCCTTGTTTTTAATTTCACCGAAGTTTGTTTTGACTTTTCTAAGTGCTGAGTCAGTTCTGCCAAGATTCATTTCTGTTTCTCTCTGATGCAGTCATTGCGCCTTAGCTTCGAACATTTTTTATTCATTTCGTTCCTAAGTAACTTTTATTATTGTATTCCTGAATTTCCATAATCATTTCTGTAATTACTTCTTTAGTCAGTGAGCTGAAGTATTTCTTCTGCTACCTATGGCTCCTTTGCAAATTACCTTCCTATGTTTTTCTTTCCAACTTTTGTAGTTGCTCTCTTTAGAGAGACCTCCTCTTCAACTGAAGTTCCTATTGACCTACTCATTATTGCAGTACCTATAGCCCCAGAGAGCTGCAAGCGTATTCCTTCGTTCTTTATCACTACTGTGTCACACGTCTTTGTGCTCTGATTCTTCCTGAGTAGTTTTTCAAAACTTCGGACTACACTTCATCATTACTAAATTGTGATCTGAGTCTATCTGTTCTGGGGTACGCCTTACAATACAGAATGTGGTTTCGGAATCTCTGCCCAAGCATGATGTATTCTAACTGGAATTCTCCCATATCTCCCAGCCTTTTTCTGGTATTCCTCCTCCTCTTGTGATTCTTGAACATTCTGATGATAACAACCCTATCACTGAATTCTTCATAGCAACTCACTCTCTGCCCTACCGTCTTTCTATTCGTACTGAATACTACTCCAGTATTTCCATTCTCCACTGCTGTTCAGGTTACTCTATACCCATATGACCAGATACCCTTGTCTTTTTTCGATTTCATTTCACTAACGTCCACTATATCTAGACTGAGCCTTAGAACTGCCATTTTCAGATATTGTACTTCCCTACTAATTCAAAATTTCTGACTTTCCCACTCGTAGAACGGTATCATTTCGTTGGTTATTGAGTATTTTTCTAATGGTCACCTACCCCTTGACATTCTCCCCCCGCCACCCCCCACCCCCCGGAGATCGGAATGGGGGAATGGGCGATAGTACTTAATCTTTGTCAAATCGAGAGATGACCATGACACTTTTAGAAATACAGGCCACATGTGCTATGGATAAACATTATACGTCATTAATGACGTAGTTTCCATTGCATTCTGGATCTTCATGCCTTTTAGTGTTAGTTTCCCACCCCAAGGGCAAGAGGGTGCCCTGACTCAGTGAGCGCTCCTTCGCCCCCTATGGCAAGGCTGTTGGCAGAACGAGGGTGACTTCTTATGCCGCAGTCTTCGGTCGCCATTACTGATGATTTCCATTTAAAATTTAAGTAGTGGTGAGGTTCTAACTCGGGATCGAGGACGTTTTGATTAGAAGTCAGTGATGCTAGACCACAGGTAGTTATTAGTCTACATATGACGTAAATACTTATGTAAAGTTCTCCAGTACACTGTCCACACCGAGCGAGGTGGCGCAGTGGCTAGCACACTGGACTCGCATTCGAGAGGACGACGGTTCAATCCCGCGTCCGGCCATCCTGATTTAGGTTTTCCGTGATTTCCCTAAATCGCTCCAGGCAAATGCCGGGATGGTTCCTTTGAAAGGGCGCGGCCGACATCCTTCCCCGTCCTTCCCTAATCCGATGAGACCGATGACCTCGCTGTCTGGTCTCCTTCCCCAAACCTCCCCCCCCCCCCCCCCCCCAATACACTGTCCACAGTCCTCATTTGAGGTATCTGCTCTTATACCCGCTACACCGTATAAATACAGAGTGTTTCAAAATGAATATACTGGTCTTAAAGCTTTGAAACATTTTTTACATTCAATTTACAAACATAAATAATACATCAAAGAGTAACTCAAACTGATAATTTTTAATGCCTCTGCGCAACTGGAATAGTAAGTGACTGGAGAACTTTTAGAGTGAGTGAGAGCCTTTAACGCGTAGCCCCAAAAAATTAGTTCGGAAGACTACTCGTGCATTAGTAATTTTATTGACGCCATGTGAGAAGACTTGTAGGGAGACGGTTGCAAGTATGTCTCTGTTCGCAGTGCATGTTGCTACATCAAGATTTTGTGCATCGTATCATCTTCAATGGTGAATATTTTCTATCCTGCACTTTTTAAGTGGTTGCTTACTGTGTTAAAGGATGATTCTCGAGATGCAATACAAAACACCTTTTTAACTGCACAAATTCACGATGACGTTTGTCCCAAAAACAAAAAATAGAAGGTAGTCGTGATCACTTGAGTTAAAAAACACAAAGTCTGCTGACGTAATACCAGATCTACGGGAAGTGTCATGCCGTATAGATGTAGGGCGACGTCCGAGAGGGACCGCGGCACGTGGAGTACGACGATGCAAAGCGGAGCGGAGCGTCCTTGCTCGTCTCGGGGAATTCTGTTACTCAGACTACGAGGCAGCTACCTCCTGCCCTGGACCCGCGAGAGCAACTGAACTGAACTGTGCTAGAACTGAAACTAGAACTGCAATTGCCCTGCTGGAAGCTGTGCTTGCCCTAACGTTCACAGCAGGCGGAACTATGTTCGCGTCCTCGTGGTTTGCGGAAGGATGTTTGTTCTTCTGTAGTAGCGCCGGGTCTTCCTGGTGCATGAACTGCTCTGAAGCGCAGCTGGTGCCCCATGTTGTTGGAACAAACGGTGTACAAACATAATGTTTGCACACAGCACGGTGCCCATATGTACAATCGCCGGAGGAAACCGGAAAGACACTTGCGGTCGACGAGTAGGCAACCCCGCATGGCGGCGTCTTCGGACTGACAAAGGACTTACGCGGCCGACGGCCGCTATATAACAGAACCGACATTTCACACAAGTGAAAATGTGAACACATGGTGTGTGACTTTGGAGGTCAGCGAATCGTCACCAGACAGTACAACTGCAAAGAGGCTCCCCTAAATTGAATGCTTTTGTGTCATATCCAGGAGGAAAATTTCTTATCAGTATGCGCTAGAATTACGCCTCTTTCTTCAACTGGTAGAAGCTGAATCACATAACTTTATTTAGCAGCCATGTCACTCACATAGCCCAGTTCGCGATTGGTTAAACGATGGTGTATCCGACCGCTGGATTGGCCGCAAAGCCGGATCAAAGAGCTTGTTTTACATGACCACCACGTTCACACACGACTTGACGCCGTACGATTTTACCTTTAAGAGTTCATAAAGAATCATTTACCTCCGATCCAGCCGACCTGCCCGACATTAGAAATTAGAAACAGCATTGTTGCAGCAATTACTCCAAACACACCAATGAAGGTTTGGAAGAACTCGCTTATCAACTCGATGCGTGACGAACAGTTGTCACAAAAACTGTTTCAGATGTATTATTTATAATTGTGAGTGGAATGTAATAAATGCTACGAAGCCTCAAAACCAGTATATTCATTTTCATTTTGAGACACCTTGCGTACTATGCTTTGCTCTCAGGGGAGTCACATAAACAAATTTAAAACAGCTCAAATCCCCCAGTTGCCACTAAGGTTTACGAAAATGGTAAAACCTTCTCAGACATTCGCAGCTGGGAAACCTCGGCCCACATGTCAACTCGCTCCGGTTTGGGTGAAACGAATCAAGAAGCAAAACTAGCGGAATTTCAAACAGCCTGCTTTACCTTCCTAAGCAGAGACAAAATGGAAAACAAAAGTCGTTTCTCACACAATATTCTGTTCGGGCACACATTCAGATTGTTTACACTAGGGACACTTTTTACAGGCAGTGAAGTAATAACCTTTTTTAATTGCATGATACAGAACTGTATTAATAGTATTTTACTACAACGGTTTCGTTATTGCACCACCTTCTCGGTATGACAAGATTGATATTATTCATATGTCTTACTATTTACTGAAATTGAAAACCATATAGTACATAAAGAATCTTCACAACTACACAGACACGTAAATGCTATAACTCTCTTAACACAGAAGAAAAGCAGATGCAACTGATCATCATCTAGCACATGATGTACATTTCAGCATTTCAGAATCTGAGGAGTATAAGATATTTTTAATTCTTGTCAATAAGATTTAATTACTTTTTTTAAATGTGGCTATTTCCTGTGACCGTTACAACTCAGTCTGCATACCTGTGAATATAGATACTATACAGTTTAGAGCTAAACTGAGAGTCATGTCAAGGGTACGTGTTAAACTGATAAATTATCAGGTCTACAGCATTTTTTCAGTAGACCTGCGTGTGCAAGATGAACATTGCTCGACATGGTTTGAAAGACTGTACTTACGGAATAAAAAATGAAACTGAGTCGATGTAATTTTGGCAATCCACGCTTCTTTGTTTAAACTGATCAAGAAGAAATATATAGTATTTGCCCTTGCTGATGATGAAACTTTTTCCATCGCTTAAAACGCTAACTACGTCTTTTGCTCCACTTGAAATCGATTTCACCTTCTTTGGTACTGTATCAACAGCCTATCCAATTAATTGATTGTCGTTTCCCACCTGGTGGACTCTCATTTCATTCGCAGTAAGCAAAGGGTGCATAATATTAGTTGAATCCCTCATTAGCTATTTGCCACTTCGCTGAGAAAACAGTTTTTGTGTTGCGTGTGGGCTGTATTTAACAAAGTAACTTGTCACCCTCCGAAGATTCATCTTGCAGTTACTCTTTCACGTGAAGTGTGCTATATTCTAGGCTAGTACTTATCGTATCAGCTGTTTTCTTACACTCTTTATCTCCGACTGGCTACCATTGTGCACTTCGGTAATGCTTCCCTCTTCTTTCAAATATGGAGTGTCCATACAAACAATGTTCGAGAGAAGTAGAGCCAACTGACGAGAAGGCTGCAAAGGACTCATTCTAAACACAAGAATACTAAGATCAAGGTGATCTTCACTCATATATCATTGTGAAACCGAAGGAGAACTAAATTTTCTACACTATGTGCAAGACGGTAATTCTTCTTGCCCTTCCCAGGCAGTAAAAATAAGTTTTGCAGGCATCTATAGTTTCAAGTGAAAGCGTTTGGATATTATTGTGTCAATTCTTCCAGCAGTGCAAGGCCAGTATTTGGCCGTCTCGCCTCAGGATCGCGGTTTCTGAGACCCATGTGTGCCGCGCAAATACACAGTAATTAATGTCTGGGCATACCGGAGCTGTAAGGGGCGCGCAGGCCAACCGCTATCTGATTACTTGGCCGTTGTGTGTTCAAGGAGCTGAGGGCGCTCAGCCATATGGACATTCGACGAGCTTGTGTAATAGTCCCATACCGCAGCAGTTCAGAAGCAAACAGCTAAACGATTTTATGACAATATTTGCAGTATCGTTGCATGAATCGGATATAACTTCCATAGTCTTTATTAAAGTTTAACAGTTCGATATCCAACACAATGATGTTTCTTATATTCAATTTCCGATCAGAGCCGAAATTCATACGTAGCGAAGTATCATGTAGGTAACTGTCTGTTGATAAAATTACTGAAGAATGCTGGCAAAATTAAGATATACGTGAAGAGTGTACTGCACATCGTTAATGCGTATGCCACCATTTCAACTGGCAAAGATACAACCAGCAATCACAGGAATTTTCTCCACTGAAAAAACCTGCAACTGTAAACTCTGCAGTCTTTTATGTCAATAAGATAGTTATTCAAATGGTTCAAATGGCTCTGAGCACTATGGGACTCAACTGCTGAGGTCATTAGTCCCCTAGAACTTAGAACTAGTTAAACCTAACTGACCTAAGGACATCACAAACATCCATGTCCGAGGCAGGATTCGAACCTGCGACCGTAGCGGTCTCGCGGTTCCGGACTGCAGCGCCTTTAACCGCACGGCCACTTCGGCCCGGCCAAGATAGTTATTAAAACTAGCTAGAGTACTTTACAGTGGGCGAAACTCCGATACAATATTTATTATGTAGAAGCAGCATAAAAGTGAAAATAGGTACCAGTTATGACTTTGTACATACATATACCTAGAGACATGAGCCCCACGTGGGATACATCCTATCGTCTTAGCGCAGTTCCTTTCTAAGCACATATTTACCAAAATCAGAGGAGGACAACAAGTGAAAAGCACATAAGCACGGGAGCCATGTGAACATGAAGGAAAATTGTCTGTGCGAGTGGTTATATGAAGAGGATAAATCTTGTGAGCCATATACTTTGGCATGAAAATGGAAAACTAACAATTCCAAAGCTAATTAATGCCTGCAATAGGAAAAGATAGATAGTGCTGCAGGTAGATGATACTATACCAAGGAACACATGATTATCTTAGTAGATGAGTCTAGTGACTTCATTTAGAATCACATGAAGGAAACTGCACTAGAAACCGCCATAAGTAATTTCAACTACAGGGTGTTTCAAAAAGAATATACCAGTTACAAAGTAGTATTTTGTCCTAACTATCGATCGCTGCGCCTCGGCTCGCCTCTTTGAGAAACGAATACATAGTCTAGTTTATATTAATAGCCGTTACATGTCAGTTGTCTTCTGTTTTGTTTGGTAGCCGTCATATGTTTAAAATGACGAGTCCACAGCAGAAATTATTTGGTGTTCTCGAGTTTGCGAATTGAAATTGCGTGATTACAGTGCAAAGACGTTTCAGGTTGAGGTACCAATTTGATCCTCCGAATGGGTGGGACATTCGCAGATGGTTTCGACAGTTTCTAGATAGAGGATGTGTATGTAAAGGAAAGACGCCTGGCCGCCCTCGTGTTCCTAAAGAAAATGTTGCAGAAATTGAAACTGCTTTCCAACATAGTCCTTCAGAATCAACTCTTCGTGCCAGTCTGGACTTACAACTGCCTAGAACAACAATTTGGCATATTTTGAGACGTCTGTTGGTTATGAAGCCGTACATGTTACAGCTGTTACAAGCTCTGCCTCCTGATGACAAACGCAAACGTGTGGCATTTTGTGACGCGATTCTTGATGCTATTGACAATGATAACACTTTTGCACAACACATCGTGTTCAGTGATGAAGCGACTCTCCATGTTAGTGGTCAGCTAAACGAACACAATGTTCGAACTTGGGGCCTATAGAACCCACATGCAGCCACTGAACAAGAATTAGATTAGCCCAAAATCAATATATTTTCTGCAATATCCCGATCGTCTGTTTACAGCCCATTCTTCTTTGGTGGAAACACGGTTAACGGTCAGCAGTATCTCGCTATGTTACAAAACTGGTTGTTTCCGAGGCTGCACGAAGACAACTTCATTTTTCAACAAGGCGGGGCACCCCCTCACTGGTGTCGCCAAGTGGGTGAATATCTAAATGCAACTCTACCGAAAACCTAGATTGGTCGTCAAGGAGGTGGCGCCTTAGCATGTCTCAGCTGGGCCACAGTGTAGCATAACAGTCGCGACACTTCGCCTAGATTCTGTTGCCTTCT
The DNA here is from genome assembly GCF_023898315.1 of Schistocerca nitens. Taxonomy (NCBI): domain Eukaryota; kingdom Metazoa; phylum Arthropoda; class Insecta; order Orthoptera; family Acrididae; genus Schistocerca; species Schistocerca nitens. The sequence goes on along the minus strand of NC_064617.1, from coordinate 438,207,039 downwards.
GCGCCAGCAGCGCGCCAAGCGGCCAGTGAGATACACTTGAGTTCGGCCCGATCGTGAAAGCGAAAGCGAATACTGTGGTTTTTACTAATGTAAACGTAGCGTAGCGTAATAAATTGCAGCAACAACAAGAAGAAGATACCACATCTATCTCTTTTTAGGTTTCCTAAGGACCCTGAGAGAGATATAACATCACGTTATTAAACTGTACCGTCAGTATTCGCTTGCGACCCACACATATATTGATGATTAATGTTTCGTTCTAGGAGCATAAAAAGGATAGTGAATAGCAGACGACAACATCATTTGAAAAACGACTGTTTACCTTTTTAATAATGTTAAGTTTTGTCCGCTACACGTCGAACAAACCCTGTTCATGAATGCAGGCAATAATAAACTCGTGTGGAATGCAGTTAACCACACCGTTTGACATTCCAGATAAGCCACCTCAACTGACGCTGAAGATAAAAATGCCACAAAGGTTAGACAATCTGTCTAAAGCTGTAAAACACATCTACAGCACTGAAGCAGCCAGTTCAACTCTTCATATATCAGTGCCAGATTCATTTGAATCTTCAACACAGACCTGCTTCGACGATGAAGTGTCAAAATAAAGTGCAATTCTTCGTGTCTAGAGAAAGCGTGAGGAATATCGGGATGTGTAGATCGCTAGACCGCTAGACTTCGTGCAAAACTCTTACGTGACAAGGAAAGTGTCTCTCATTTTAATTACAGACAGCAAAGGAAACTATCAGAAGCATCAAATGAACAAGGATAAACAAATTTTGATGACTATACCATCCCGATATTTTAAAAAAATATGCCCTTGACTTGTTGTTAAGACAGATTAGCATGCCATCTGCAAGATGGAAAGACAAAAATATGCTGTTTGTTATATTACAGCACTCAGGCATACAGGTTTGTCAAAATGTTTTATGTTTCCATCAGTGCATACATTACAGAGGTATATGGAAGGCATAAACATAAAATTTGGGATAACTGACAATATGTTCCACCTTTCAAAGAAGGAGGTACAGAATTTCTCCAATACTGATAAACTAGTGCATATGTCATTGGATGTAAAGTCTCTAATGGCAAATTTAACATGCGACAGCACTTCTGACAGTGTTATTGGCTTGAGACCCTAACAGTATGTTTTTCTCCCTATTTGGCAGTTGTTTGTCCCACTTAGAATAATATGAAGTTGAAGGTCGTACTTGTAGCAACAGCCGACAATGACTCAAACACAGTAGGCCTACAGAACGACAAATGCGACGTCGATCCCTTTTGCATGTAGATATACGTGTCTGTGCTTCTTATGTATGAATCTATGTGTTTCCATTCCGCTGATATCAACTTGGTAACCTGTAGTTCTATCAAACGTCATAAGTTTTTTTTCATGAATGTGTTGTAACTTGCCAACGTTTTTATGATTTTTATCCCTACTTGCACTTATTTTAGAATCATTTTTAGAAGCATCCATGTCTTCTGATATTACACAAAGTCTTGGAGGCACGGAATTAATTCAAGTATTTCGTGAGCCACGTAGGAAAGGGGTTTAGGACGTATCTGAAGTTCTCCTTTCTCGCCGCTTGGAGCGCTAGTGTCACTCCAGCTGTCAAACAGTAACAACTTTTACAGCAGTGCGTGTCGCGACTCTTATGTTAGACTGTGACTGGGCTCCACGGTCACCGGATTTGACACCCTCTGACTTCTTCCTGTGGGGTTTCGTTAAAGACAACGTTTATGTACCACCGCTGGAAGAGCTGAAGAACAGGATCCGTACTGCCGTAACATCAGTGACGAAGGACATGCACGAGTATGGGAGGAATTTTAATATCGATGCGATATTGTTGGTGTCGCTGATGGAGGACATATTTAAAACCTGTAATCAGAACTTGAGAGGTTCATAAATATGTGTGTAAAGTTTCATATTCGTATGTCTTAATGTTTAATAAATATATGCCTTCCAAATACGTATTTTTTTTTTGAAACACCCTGTATTTTATGCTGATTATGTTGTTTTTACATATAAGGTTGTTTTGTGCGACGGTAGCAAATATTTCACGTTATACACATGTGAGTGCTGTATAATCACATCCTCAGGAACAAGGCCATTTTATTGAAGAGTGAGGTCACAGGTAGTTCATCATTGTACGAGTACGGGTATATTTTAAGGAATTCAGACCGAATGAAGAGTACATGTGATAGTAAATGTGGTAACGCACTTATGCATTCTCGAGTGCAAACGATGATAAAGATTCAGAATGGCATCCTGTAATACACTACAATTCGGCAATGCTTCCTGCAGGCCCTGTTCAGACTGGCTATAGAACTGGTGATCTTGCTGGCCGGGACAGTTGTTGTACACCGTGAACAACATGTCGCGTTACAGCAGCTCCATGTGGACGTGCCATGTCATGCTGAAAAAGCACATCATCTTTCTGTAGAAGAAACGGCAGTAGCACAGGCATAACAACTAGGCCAAATAACGGTATCTGTTTATTTCACCCTAAGTGAACACCAAATGTGACCTCGAGGTGTAATTGATCGCCTTCCAGAGCGCGAAACGTGGTATGGGACCTGTGTATCATGGGACAATGGACTGTGAAAAATGGCTCTGAGCGCTATGGGACTTAACATCTCAGGTCACCAGTCCCTTAGAAACTTAGAACTACTTAAACCTAACTAAGGACATCACACACATCCATGCCCGAGGCAGGATACGAACCTGCGACCGTAGCGGTCGCGCGGTTCCAGACTGAAGCGCCTAGAACCACTCGGACACATGGGCCAGCAATGGACTGTGAAATCGGAAGCTTACAGGCATACGCCATAGACGTGTACGCCCATGACTCCATAAATACAGAACCTATTCTCATCAATGAAGACAACAGATACCAGCCTCCAGCCAGCACTTTCACACCAGAGTAGAGGCACCGTGGTGGCAGTGCTAGTCTGCCCGGAAACACACGTGAACTTAACCCTGCTGCTAATGGACGGTTCCCAGTGTTCCCTGATGACGCGACACGTGCCGGATTTTCTTCCTTGATTTCTATGCTGGACTAGGGGAAAGTGCAGCGCTTGCAACTAACAAAGTAGAGATTTAACTCAAGACGTGACTACATGGCTCGCACAAAATTAATTCAGAGGATGTATGCATATTTATCAAATAAAAACAAGAAAACTGAAACGCCAATAAAGATAATTTGTTTATCGAAGGTAAATAAAAAGACCAATTTCTTCCGCTGAACGTTATTGTTATCATTGTTATCAGCCACATTATTGAACCAGGAAGGTGCCTTCAGATAAATATCTGTTGGGAATGTTCTTCTGAACACACACACACACACACACACACACACACACACACACACACACACACACACACACACACACACACACAAGAATGTCAAGGGAAAGACAGGACTACAGCTATATAAATTTCTTACGAATTACATAAATAAGAAACGCACGGCAGCCAAGTCTAAGTGGCTGCGGGAAAGGTGTGGAGAAATCTGCAAAAAAAATATCGTCTGGGGGAATCACCACAAAAGTCAAAACACTCTTCGGTGAAATTAAAAGGAAGGATGGTAGCCAAGTGTGCAATGGCAATTCTACTGTTAAACTCAGAAGAGAGAGCAAATAGGTGGAAAGAGTGCACTGAGCCCTGCTGTGAGAGGGAGGCCGTGGCTGGTGACGTTTTAAAAGAAGAAATTAGAATCCATAGAGATGAGACTGACAAGAAGGTATCAGACACATATTAAGGCTACAATGAATAACTTCCATGGTACTAGAGCGAGCTGTAGAGGGTAAAAACTGTAGTAGAAGAAAGACATTGGAATACATTCAACAAATAACTGAGGGCTTTATTGCAAGTGCTACTCTGAGATGAAAAGTTTTGCATGGGAGAGAAATTCGGGGCGGATCTTACAAACCAGTCAGATGGCTGATGACTAAAACAAAAAGGATGACATATGGGATCCGGTATTAGGGTCAGAATTTACTCTGAAAGATCTCTAGAAGACAGGTAACATTGCATCGAAATTCCTAAAATAAGTGGGGCAGGTGGCAACCAGACGACTATTTAAGGCGCTGTGTAAAATATATTATATTGACGACGCTCCATCAGACACTCGCAAAATCAGTATTCCGAAGATTGCAAGAGTCGACAGGTGCGAGAATTATCAAACAAACAGCTTAACAGCTACTACATTTGAGTTGCTGACATGAATAATATACAGAAGAATGGAATACAAAGTTGATGATGTGTTAGACGACTATCAGTTTGGCTTTAGAAAAGTTAAAGTCACTAGAGCAGCGGTTACGATTGATAATAGAAGTATGATTTGTGTAACTTCCTGATGGATTAAAAGTGTGTGCCCGACCGAAACTCGAAATCGGGACCTTTGCCTTTCGCGGGCAAGTGCTCTACCAACTGAGCTACCTAAGCACGACTCACGACCCCTCCTCAATGCTTCAATTCTGCCAGTACATCGTCTCCTACTTTCCAAACTTCACAGAAGCTCTCCAGGTTCGCTGAACTGAGACTGTGTCCCACAAGAATGGATACGGAAACCACCTAATCCAAAGGACCATCCAACAACAGAAGCGCTTCAGGGACCAAGATGAAGCACAAACGGAAGAACAGAAAAAAGCCAGGGGTTTTTACCTTTTGCGGGCAACGTGTCGTCCAAAATAGGGAGATTACTGAGGCAACACAAGATCGACACAGTCTTTCGACCATCGACTAAGACGAACGCCTTAATAGGAACGGTGAAGGACGATGTCGGCCTCAAGAAAGCAGGTGTATACAAAAATCCGTGCGGCTGCGACAAATCGTCTATCGGCCAAACAGTTCGTACGGTGGAACATCGATGCAAAGAACACCAAGCTATACATACCTATGCCAACCAAGCCAATCTGCCCTGGCAGAACATTTCAGAAACACGGGACAAGCAGAGAATTATGACGAGACAAAGTACTGGCCTCCACAAATATCTATTGGCCATAGAATTTCGCGTAACAGGCAACTTCGTCAACAGGAACACTGGTTACCACCTCAGTAAGGCCTGGGTACCCTTATTAAGGTCTATAGAACAGCAAAGGTGCCAGTGAACACGAGATCACTCCTCCACGGCCGCCGAAAATACACTGTGCCCCCCCCCCCCCCCCCCCCCGCCACAACTCTCACACTTTTCCACCTACCGGAGCCCCCGCTTGTCCCATCACCGAACATACCACGCGCCGTCGGCGTGTGGAAACGCACTTGGGCCCGCTAGAGATAAATACTAGCGGTAGAGAGCAGACAGGTCATTGCTTCACCACCACCTGATGTAGGCTGGACGGTTATTCGCCGAAATCTCGTTGACATTTGATGTTTGTATGCGGCTGGACACCCGAGAAAACTTGAAACATCCTTGGTATCTGTTTGTTGCAGATCCTTGGAACATATTCTCTGCTACAAAACAATGACATGTTTCGAAGAGAATGATTCCCCCAATGCAATCAGCGTGTATTCCGAAAACGCAGATCATATGTAACGGAACTCACATTTTTCCCACATGGACATAACTGAGAGTCATAGATGCATGCAGTTCGGTAAATACAGTATTCCTAGGTGTCCTAAAAGCATTTTACTGTGTACCACATCTACTTTTATTATCGAAAGTACGATCGTATGGGATAACAAGGGAAATGAATGACTGGACTCGGTATCTTTTGGTAGGGAAGACGCAGCAAGAGGTGGTGACATAGCTATGGAGCAGAATCAAACAAGCAGCACTTTAAGTCGGTCTCATAAACGAGCAGGGGATGTTACAACGACCTAACCGCCAGGCACAGTCAGCGAAACGTTCACTGTGAGAGTGAGACAGAGATATATTCGTTATCTCGTGTTACGCCAAGCAGAAAGTAATACGTGGGATGCAACAGTATCTACCAGATAGTTGATAGTGCATTTAAGACCCTGTAACAAAATGAGAAGCAGACACAGCAGAATAAGGACTGCTGACAACTAGTAAAGAAGCGGGCTCATTCAGTCATAATGAAGAGACCCTCATGCCACAGCAACCCGTCAGTACTCATAAATACGCCATTTCTACAGGTCTGAGTTGTCCATTAGGGTCGATTTTATTCGCCCGAAGCACTCTATTCAGTAGATATTACGTGACACACATACAGTAGATATTCCAGCACTTCTGATGAATACAGTGCTTTGCCATACCCGAGGTGACGACATCCAAGTAACCACGAGCTGTCACCCGTGGGACTTCGCAATGGTCGCATACCACATTGTTGATGGGGAGCCAGAGAGTCTTCCGTCACCACCATATCTCGCGGTACTTGTCGCATTAACATCACCGTTAGAGGGCCACCCGGTGCCTCTGTTCCTGATCGACATTGCAGGCACTTCCTGTTGCGATGGCCTACCTGTTCGATGGAGCCCGGATCAGTCGATTGAACGACTTGCGACAACGCGGTACATCCTGATGAGACATCCTGGGTCGTAGTCACCTTCTGGGGTGGGATGAAGGATGCTCTAACCCAGTCTGGGGCCATACTCTCATTCCATGGCTTCGCCTGCCAGACGGCAACCCGTTACACTTCGACTGAGCTCTTGGACCAACAGCCTTCTTGAACGCCGGAACGACAACAGAAGTCAATGGAATTCCTCTGTACCACTGGTAGAAGACGTCAACAGAGGCTGATGAGGAAACAGAGAATATATCTGAATGAATAGATAGGGTGAGTCACTTAGCATTACCGCTGGATATATTTCGTAAACCACATCAAATACTGACGAATCGATTACACAGACCGAACGTGAGGAGAGGGGCTAGTGTAATTGGTTAATACAAACCATAAAAAAATGCACGGAAGTATGTTTTTTAACACAAAACTACGTTTTTTTAAATGGAACCCCGTCAGTTTTGTTAGTACATCTGAACATATAAACAAATACGTAATCAGTGCCGTTTGTTGCATTGTAAAATGTTAATTACATCCGGAGATATTGTAATCTAAAGTTGACGCTTGAGTACCACTCCTCCGCTGTTCGATCGTGTGCATCGGAGAGCACCGGATTACATAGGGTTCCAAAGGGAACGGTGATGGACCTTAGGTACAGAAGAGACTGGAACAGCACATTACGTCCACATGCGAACACCTTTTTATTGGTCTTTTTCACTGACGCACATGTACATTACCATGAGGGGTGAGGTACACTTCCACACGTTTCCGTTTTCAATTACGGAGTGGAATAGAGTGTGGCCCGACATGTCAGGCCAATAGATGTTCAATGTGGTGGCCATCATTTGCTGCACACAATTGCAATCTCTGGCCTAATGAATGTCGTACACGCCGCAGTACATCTGGTGTAATGTCGCCGCAGGCTGCCACAATACGTTGTTTCATATTCTCTGGGGTTGTAGGCACATCACGGTACACATTCTCCTTTAACGTATCCCACAGAAAGAAGTCCAGAGGTGTAAGATCAGGAGAACGGGCTGGCCAATTTATGCGTCCTCCACGTCCTATGAAACGCCCGTCGAACATCCTGTCAAGGGTCAGCCTAGTGTTAATTGCGGAATGTGCAGGTGCACCATCATGGTGATACCAAATACGTCGACGCGTTTCCAGTGGGACACACTCTGTTCCACTTCGTAATTGAAAACGGAAACCACGTGTGTACGTTTACCTTACCCCTCACGGTAATGTACATGTGCGTCAGTGAACAAGACCAATAAAAAGGTGTTCGCGTGTGGACGTAATGTGCTGTTCCAGTCTCTTCTGTACCTAAGGTCCATCACCGTTCCCTTTGGATCCCTATGTAATCCGGTGCTCTCCGATACACACGATCGAACAGCGGAGGAGTGGTACTCAAGCGTCAACTTTAGGTTACAATATCTCCGGATGTAATTAACATTTTACAATGCAACAAACGGCACTGATTACGTATTTGTTTATATGTTTAGATGTGCTAACAAAACTAACGGGGTTCCATTTAAAAAACGTAGGTTTGTGTTAAAAAACATACTTCCGTGCATTTTTTATGGTTTGTATTAACGAATTACACTAGCCCCTCTCCTCACGTTCGGTCTGTGTATTCGATTCGTCAGTATTTGATGTGGTTTACGAAATATATCCAGCGGTAACGTTAGGTGACTCACCCTGTATATCAACTCACCAATTATGTTTTATTAGTACCGAAAAACATTCTAAACGTTCCGCAACAGCATCCTGAAAACGTGGATGGGTCTCCACTCGGCATCCATACGGGTTTATTAGTAGAATACTAGGGAGATGCAATCTGTCGATCATTGAAACTGCAGAGAAAACCTTAATCCTACCCATCCTAGAACATTTCCAAAATGTGTAGAAACCATACCAAACATGACTAACGGAGGAGCCGGCCGGAGTGGCCGTGCGGTTCTGGGCGCTACAGTCTGGAACCGAGCGACCGCTACGGTCGCAGGTTCGAATCCTGCCTCAGGCATGGATGTGTGTGATGTCCTTAAGTTAGTTAGGTTTAATTAGTTCTAAGTTCTAGGTGACTGATGACCTGTGAAGTTAAGTCGAATAGTGCTCAGAGCCATTTGAACCATTTGAACTAACAGAGGATATTTAACGGTTACGTAGAAGGGCTGACAACTGATCACCGATGACAGTGTGTGTTGACATGCTGAAAGAACTGAATCGGCTGATACTTGATCTATCCCGCTAAACCAACTTTAACTGATAGATCTGAGAATGTTACAACACCTTTGTCTCGCTCCGACATCAACAGAGAAGACAAGATTACACTAATTAGAGCGATCACAGAGGCATTCAAGCAGTCACCCTCCCACGATCCACACATGAATGGAACAGGAAAAGTCCCTAATGAGTGATTGGTTGGTTTATGGGGGTTAAAGGGACCAGACTGCTACGACCATCGGCCCCCTAATGAGTGGTACAATGGGGCATGTTTCACAATGGTTTACAGAATAGGGCTGTCCATCCTTTTAGATACTAGCGTATTTAAAATTTGTGGGGATGTTAATAGCAGTCCGGGAGACTAGCCAGTAGAACACTGGCTTTAGTGTGTGAAAGAAACGCCTGTTCGAACCTTATTCGTTTCTAGACAGTTTGTCTAGCTTGAGGTGTGATATGGTGCATCAGTGACCGGTTGATTTTCATACATGTCTTGTGGGTCGTCCGTCATGTCAAGTTGTAAAGGGAATTAACGTTTCGCCTTACGTTGCAAGTAGCCTTCTTCGGAAGTGGTAACTTAGCAAATACTGATGTAGGCCAATTCAACATGGCGTAAAAGTTGGATCATTTCTGCCAACGTGTTTATTTTGGATGATTTAATTGATTCCATTCCTGAAATTCTATCATACTATATTTTATATTCTGGGCAAACGCGGCTGTTGAAAGGCTGGATGTGAGGAAGAATTCCGCCAGCCAGCTAGTCTCTCTTCGTCGTTCCTGCGGACCGCTTTTGTCTTGCCCTGCACTGAGCTGCCCTGCTGTCATACGGGTAAGACACTGCCGCCTGATTCTTTCCACACTGTAATTTGCGTGTGCCGCGACTAACCGTGTTAGCAGTGGCAGTTCCTTATCTCAAAACCCGGCCTCTTTTTCTTAAAAAAAAAATATCGTCCGCTCATTATAAAATATATTTTCTCTTTTTAAAGACAGTCAAAATTTTGAAGAATGGGGAACTACTTCTTTACCTTTCGCTCGCCATAACATTGACGACATTCTCTAAATAGTACCTTTTGTCTAGGAGCGATGGGTAAGCCTCTTATCTTTTAATTTTGTAAGTATATTTTAGACATTCCTTTACTAGTTTTAACATCCGTAAAAAGTGGTGGCACTATACATTGCTTTTTACCACGTAGGTTCACCTGACGATGCGGCTTAGAACCGCAAAACTGGTCGTGTTTCAATAAATAATAATTTTACCAACTGTGAGCTGATTATCCTTACATCGTGAAATTCTGTACAGATAGATCTTAACTCCAGTGATATGCTTCAGTATAATATAGCTTCTACGACATAAAAATGGCTCTGAGCACTATGGGACTCAACTGCTGAGGTCATTAGTCCCCTAGAACTTAGAACTAGTTAAACCTAACTAACCTAAGGACAGCACGAACAGCCATGCCCTAGGCAGGATTCGAACCTGCGACCGTAGCGGTCTTGCGGTTCCAGTCTACGACATACATTGCTTATAAAGTTAATAGCACTTCACAACGAAATAAATTAACAACTGATACTGAAAACTACTACAAGCGGTATGATTCGTGATGTAGTAACCACGACAAGTAAAAATGAATAAATAAATAAATAAATAAATCTCACACCGTGTTATGCACACACACAAAACTATGCTGCTACTACTCCTGGAGATGTAAGACTGTTTCCAGAAAGAAACTAGTTACCTTGCTATTATTCTCTAAATTCATACCACCAACAGCCCGAAATCATATTTATTACGGCATGTTATACGGAAAACCAGGGTTCGATTCCTGGTATTGCCATGGATTTTTCGTTGGTACAGGATGCACTCAGCCTCGTGATGCCAACTGAGGAGCTACTTGAGCGAGCAGTAGCTGTTGCAGGTCACGAAAGTAATAACGACCGTGAAAGCAGTGTGCTGACCCCAAGCTGCGCCATACTGCATACGGTGATGCCGCTGGCAGAGGATGACATGGCGGTCGGCTGGTACCGAAGTGTGCGTCAGGGTCTGTGGGCTCAAGTTAAGTCATCATCGAAATAATATTCACCACGGTGTTTTCAGCTACTGGCACCGTTCCATTTAGTTATGCAGATAAAACGAATTATTTCCATTAAAATCTCAAAATGCAAACAAGGAGTTTTTGGTTATATAGATTAATTAAGGTATGACAGAGAAAAGGAAGTGCATGACGATTCATCAGCTCTTTCGGAAATTATAATCAATGTTGACGTATGCCATTACCATATTTTGAATTTGTTATAAAACATAAACTGAGAGCAGCAATAGATTTAATATAACGTATTAAAGAGAATAAACTACCTTTCACTACGGGCACTGTGGATCTGACATCAAAATTTGATTTACGTAATCGCTAGAGCGCGTGCATTAAGCTCGAATGAAACGTGCCACGCCATAATGTTCGCACATTTGTCAAAAGTAGTTTTGCGCCAGCTATCAGAGAGGATTCCGGCTGGGCGCTGTTCACTGTGAGCTGTAAGCGCTGCAGCGCCCTCCACGCGCCACGCCCCCACACCACGGAGCAGCACGTAGCTGCAGCGAACTGGGGCGGCAAATTACTCGTCAATTAGCGAATATTAATCTGGTGAAAGAGCGCCTCGTCCGCATTCGGCGGCGGCAGCGGCGGCAGTTGCAGCGCCACTCCAGCGCTGACGTCACCACCGGCGCAGATGTCGAGAGTCGTTATTTGCGGGGATTCCCCCACGGCTAACGAAGCCTCATTACCAGCCGCGGCTGCTGCTGCAGCTAGACCGCCCTCTGGACAACTGAACATCGGCGCCGATTCTGCTGCTGTCGACATAGTTCCTGCGGTCTCTGAGATCTTTAGGTACAGATCATCGCATAAACCAAATTGCTAGCGCATTTTCTCTCTGTGATAAATGGCAACGTGCAATGTTTCATTGTACGTTGAGTGCTTCGGAAGTAATCGATATGCGGCAATATCTTCTGTAATGAAGTTGGGTTTCGCTGCAGCTTCCCGCCACGGCGGCAAGAAGTGACCGCCAGCCGTTAATGCCGACCTTTACGTCCGTGTATTGTGTATTTCGCTGAAACTGCTCGTCAAAGCATCGACACCACCTACTTTCGATAAAATTACACATAAGTTCGACAAAATAGCACATTCTTTTTTATAGGTAATAGGTAATGCTGAAGATAAGGTGGGTAGATCACGTAACTAATGAGGAGGTATTGAATAGGATTGGGGAGAAGAGAAGTTTGTGGCACAACTTGACTAGAAGAAGGGATCGGTTGGTAGGACATGTTTTGAGGCATCAAGGGATCACAAATTTAGCATTGGAGGGCAGCGTGGAGGGTAAAAATCGTAGAGGGAGACCAAGAGATCAATACACTAAGCAGATTCAGAAGGATGTAGGTTGCAGTAGGTACTGGGAGATGAAGAAGCTTGCACAGGATAGAGTAGCATGGAGAGCTGCATCAAACCAGTCTCAGGACTGAAGACCACAACAACAACAACAACAGGTAATTATATGAATTTAACATTCATCATTACTAGCATCTGTTGTACAGTTTTGAGGGTTTCCTTCCATTTCTCGCTATGTTGATTCATTAGCGCTAAGTCCACCTGTGAAATTTTATTTTGGTGTGTCCACAAAGTCTACAAGTTTACAGTCAACCGGTTACGTAAGGTTAATATAAAAATCCTATCAGGGAGCGAAAGGCTGTTTACAATTTGTACAGAAACCAGATGGCTGTTATAAAAGTCGAGGGACATGAAAGGGAAGCAGTGGTTGGGAAGGGAATGAGACAGGGTTGTAGCCTTTCCCCAGTGTTATTCAATCTTTATACTGAGCAAGCAGTGAAGGAAACAAAAGAAATATTCGGAGTAGGTATTAAAATTCATGGAGAAGTAATAAAAACTTTGAGGTTGCCGATGACATTGTAATTCTGTCAGAGACAGCAAAGGACTTGGAAGAGCAGTTGAACGGAATGGATAGTATCTTGAATGGAGGACATAAGATGAACATCAACAAAAGGAAAACGAGGATAATGGAATGTAGTCGAATTAAGTCGGGCGATGCTGAGGGAATTAGATTAGGAAATGAGACAGTTAAAGTAGTAAAGGAGTTTTGCTATTTGGGGAGCAAAATAACTGATTATGATCGAAGTAGATAGGATATAAAATGTAGTCTAGCATTTGCAAGGAAAGCGTTTCTGAAAAAGAAATTTATTAATATCGAATATAGATTTAAGTCTCAGGAATTCATTTCTGAAAGTATTTGTATGGAGTTTAACCATGTATGGAAGTGAAACACGAACGGTAAATAGTTTGGAAGAGAAGAGAATAGATGCTTTCGAAATGTGGTGCTACAGAAGAATGCCGAAGATTAAATGGGAAGATCACATAACTAATGAGGAAGTATTGAATAGGATTGGGGGAAGAGAAGTGTGTGGCACAACTTGACTAGAAGAAGGTATCGGTTGGTAGGACATGTTCTGATGCATCAAGGGATCACCAATTTAGTATTGGAGGCCAGCGTGGAGGGTAAAAATCGTAGAGCGAGACCAAGAGATGAATACACTAAGCAGATTCAAAAGGATGTAGGTGGCAGTAGGTACTGGGAGATGAAGAAGCTTGCACAGGATAGAATAGCATGGAGAGCTGCATCAAACCAGTCTCAGGACTGAAGACCATAACAACAACAATATCAGGTTTCAGTACCTCTAAGGGTATCTCCTTCAGAAGGAAGTCGCATAAAACAGATGACGTTAAAATTGTAAACATACACGATGAGCGAAGGAACTTAAGTCAAACTGCAGCTCATCACAAGTCTTTTTTTAATTTTAACGTTGTAATCTATATGTGATACTTAGGGGTATTAAAACCTGGTCAAGGATTTTCATTAAACTTATGCAATGTGTTGTCTGTATACTTTACACATGGCGAACATGAGTGAAATTGACAAACTGTAGGGATCGATTCCTGACTCGACATTGAGCATAAAAGCCCAATCAGCATGTGTGCGGAAATCCATCGCCGCCACGGTGGATAGCGCTGACGAATGAAAGTTCCTTCGACCACCCGCCATGTGTTCCTTGTATACTACAGGCTGTGGTACTGACGCAACGAACTTAAAGCAGCAAAATAGTCCAGTCGTTGCCACCCTGCACGTTCATTCGTCTGAAAGGATCCACGATCACACAAACGCATGAAAAAGTTTTGGTGTCTGTGAGGATAACTTGTTTTGCCGTAACTGTGCTGCCTCTCGACCGTTTCCATTTGCCTTACCGTATACAAACACCATCTGGCTTGCTCCCCCAACATTAATATCGGACCATTCTGGTGCTTATAGTACGCTGCGTCAATAACGCAGCCCTGCAGAACAGAAGGAACACACGGCACTTCGTAAGAGGAACTTCCATTCTTCAGTGAAATCTACCGTGGCAACGATGCATTCCCGGACACATGATCATAGGAAATTTTCTGCTCCATGTCCCTGCCGTTTGCCGGTCGGACTGGCCGTGCGGTTCTAGGCGCTACAGTCTGGAACCGAGCGACCGCTACGGTCGCAGGTTCGAATCCTGCCTCGGGCATGGATGTGTGTGATGTCCTTAGGTTAGTTAGGTTTAATTAGTTCTAAGTTCTAGGCGACTGATGACCTCAGAAGTTAAGTCGCATAGTGCTCAGAACCATTTGAACCCTGCCGTTTCTCGGTTTTATTAATATTCTTCCTGTATATTGAAAATCTAATTACGGTTTCTGCTGTCAGCCATGTCTAAAATTGCCATACTGTCATCTTTTTCTGATAATTGGCCACTGGAGGAGCGCTAAACATGATTCCATTTAGCTGTCGTATGGTGCATAGTACGATTCACATCATCATAGAGAAACTTGCAAGATAGTTACAGGCAACATGATGGACGAATTGATGCCTACTCCGACAGAAGAACATAAGAGCTTTGGATGGGAAACACGTTTCTGTTCACGTTCAAAAATGGATCCAAGCACTATGGGACTTAACATCTGAGGTCATCAGTCCCCTAGACTTAGAAATACTTAAACTAACTAACCTAAGGACATCCCACTCAACCATGCCCGATGCAGGATTCGAACCTGTGACCGTAGTCGCAGCGCGGATCCGGGCTGAAGCGTCTAGAACCGCTCGGCTACAGCGGGCTGCAGTTCACGTTCCGTCTAACACCGAAACACTGATCTTTAATTACACAAATACAGTCTCCATAACTCCGTTGCCTCTTGCAGATGATCAGTGTAACTATATTCCTATTGATGTTTGGGCATATGGAGAGAAACTTTTATAACTATAGCCAACACTCCCAAACAATTATTTTTTACGTACCTGGTTGTATTTATTGATGTAAACTCAGAAAGATACACGCATGTACTTACCGGTAGTTATTATTTGAGCTCTTATTTTATTCCTGAGTGTATTCTTCTGCTCTGTGTGAATGTATTTGTGATTGGAGATATCATAAAGTACAGGATAGTTGCCCAGTAATTCAGTAAGTTTTTCGTCATTCGTGTTTAGCGTGGTACACAACTGCACGACAACATAACATGACAATGCCGCGGCCATTACATGAGAAAATATCGGCCGCAAGAAATACAGGGCAGCGGGAGCACGGTTTGCACTGCCACGGTCACGTCACGGGCGAGTATGAACAGTAGTCTGTGATATGTTATGTGAGTGGGTGGTGTCTATTCTTTCGAACATGTCCGAAAGACGCAGATGTGATACATGTTATATAAACTTAATATGGAGGGGGAAAAGGGAAACAAAAGGGAAGAAACTCCGGATTTTACGTTGAAAATGTGTACCAGACCGGAGCTCGAACCCGGGATCGCTGCTTACTAGGAACTTGCGTTAACCACAGCACCACCCGGACACAGTGTTATGGCAATTGTGCGGACTCGCCGTGCGACCCTCGGCCAAACCCACACTCCCACCTAGCGCTACCTACCTATAATGCCTGTTCATGACCTCCATGTTCGGTACTTTGAGATTCTCCTATGAGATCGAATATGACAGGGCATTCGCACTCAAGGTAGTGGTTTCATAGCCCATCGAGGACTCAATTATACGAATGCCGGGTGTTGTTCTTTCGAACGTGTCTGAAAGTGCAGATACCACGCGGAATCCGCAGTTGTGACCCACGTTAAGAAAATTATTGAAGGGGGAGGGGGGAGGAAAAAGGAAAGGAAATAGAAGGAATTCGTGATGTCAGCTGCATGGCACTTCATGCAGAGCAGAGCCAACAGACGTACCTGAAAATACAGATGCCACGCGCAATCCACAGTTGTAATAAATGTTATGTAAATTGAAGGTGGAGGGGGAAATGGAGGAGAGAGAAAAGGTAAGGGGAGGAATTCATGATGTCAGCTGGTCGGCGTTTTATGCAGAGTCAATGGCGACGAGTGAAACTGGTTTCTTTTAGTTATGTCCGAAAGATAGACACCATGCTTTCAACTGAGTAGCCTCTGTGGGCTATGAATCCGTTACCTTGATTGCGAATCCACGATAACATTCGACCTCCAGGAAGAATCCCAAAGCAGCGCACATGTAAGACACTGACGGGGACAATGGAACTACAGGTCGCCTGACGGGCGTACCAGTACAGTCCGCGCTTTGGCTGGATGGTGCCAAGGTTAACGAAACTGCCTAGTAATCACGAGATCCTAGTTTCGAGTCCCGGTCCGGCACACAATTTCACTCGGCGCTGCTGATTCTGTATAAATTCCCGATGTAGCTGATATCATTACATCCTTTCCTCCACTTCCCTTTCTCCTCTCTCCACGTTCATAAAAAAGGTTCAAATGGCTCCAAGCACTATGGGACTTGCCATCTGAGGTCATCAGTCCTCTAGACTTAGAACTACTTAAACCCAACTAAACTAAGGACATCACACACATCCATGCCCGAGGCAGGACTCGGACCTGCGACCGTAGCAGCAGCGTGGTCCTCCACATTCTATTTACATAATACTGTCTTTTAAATTCTTATAATAATACCTTCAAACCTGGCGGCAGTTTAACGTGCCGGTCACGGCACTGTCGCATCACTGATGTGTGCGAACTACCCTCAAATTTTACTCTATCTAAATTCCTAATACGAGGTGTGGCTAGAAAAAAACCGGACTAGTACTGGTGAAACAATAAAACGAATGCAATAAGGCTGAAAGTCGCGTGGCCTGTCACGTGACTCTCGCTATGGCCTACTGCTCGAGTTTCATCTGCCTCCTGCACTCAGTCTGCCCGTGGCGTCTGTTTTAAGTAGTTGACGTTTTGTCTGTGCGTCGGAAAATGTTGAGTGTAAAGAAAGAACAGCGTGTTAACATCAAATCTTGTTTCAGACTAGGAAAATCTGCATTTGAAACGTTTGTAATGTTACAAGAAGTGTACGGCGATGATTGTTTATCGCGAACACAAGTGTTTGAGTGGTTTAAACGATTTAAAGATGGCCGCGAAGACACCAGTGATGACACTCGCACTGGCAGGCCATTGTCAGCAAAAACTGATGCAAACATTGAAAAAATCGGTAAACTTGTTCGACAAGATCGCCGTGTAACAATCAGAGCAGTGTCTGAGTTAACAGGAGTTGACAAGGAAAGTGTTAGGCAGATTCTTCATGAAAGTTTCAACATGAACAAAGTGTGTTCAGAAATGGTTCCAAAGTGTCTCACAATTGAACAGAAGGAACGCCAAAGAATGATTTGTTCTGACATCCTGGAAAACATTGAAAGTGATCCCACCATCTTACAGAATGTTATTACTTGCGTTGAATCGTGGTTTTTTACTTACGATCCCGAAACTAAACGCCAATCGATGCATTGGAAAACTCCTGGTTCTCCACGACAAAAAAAAAGCACGAATGTAAAAAAAAACAATCATCATTGCCTTGAATTTCGATTTTGACATTAAAGGGATTGTGCACATTGATTGGGTACCAGAGGGACAAACAGTGAATCAGCATTACTACATTAGCGTCCTGGCTACCCTACGTGAGCGAGTACGGAGAAAACGGAACGATTTGTGGAGAAAAAAGTCATGGATCCTTCACCAAGACAATGCCCCAGCTCACAGTGCGTTGTCAGTGAAGACGTTTTTGGCAAAACACAACATTCCCATCTTAGATCATCCACCCTACTCACCTGATTTGGCCCCCTGTGACTTTTTTCTTTTCCCTAAAGTCAAGTCAGCTTTGAAAGGAACTAGATTTGAGACTTTTGAAACAGTAAAAGAAAAAGCGACGGAAGTAATGTATGGACTTACCGAAAAATGATCTGCAGCATTGCTATGAACAGTGGAAAATTCGTATGGAGCGGTGTAGAGGCCGAGGAGGAGAGTACATTGAAGGAGATAACATGAAATTGTAAATAATTGTAAATAAATGTTTTTTCCAGCATCAGTCCGATTTTTTTCTAGCCGCACCTCGTACCTTCTTAAAATCAAATTTCCGCTTCACAGCCTCCCAAACACACGAGTGTCAGTCAGAACTTAAACACCGACGACTCAAACTACTATTTCGCAACTTTTGGTCGTCAGTTTTAACTGTGGGATCCTCTTTCTGTGCCGGCTGGAGTGGCCAAGCGGTTCTAGGCGCAACAGTCGAACCGCGCGAACGCTATGGTCGTAGGTTCGAATCCTGCCTCGGTCATGGATGTGAGTGATGTCCTTAGGTTAGTTAGGTTTAAGTAGTTCTAAGTTCTAGGGGACTGATGACCACAGCAGTTAGGTCCCATAGTGCTCAGAACAATTTGAACCATTTTTGAACCTATTTCTGTGCTGCTAAATAGTGCACTTGCTATCTCCAGTAAGGTGTTTTTGTGGAAGGCGGAGTATAGGGACAGCTACTTGGCAGGTCCGGGAGCACTGTTTGCTGGCGACCGCTTTTTCTGTAACGTCAGAGGACGGCCTTTCGAGAGCGCGAGGATCTGTGGGCCGCTAATTAGGGCCGAAACTGCGCAGATGTAATAACGAGCAGCCCGCCAGCCTGCAGGCTTCCGGCGGGAGGGAACGGGACGGGCGGCTGCGGCACAAGTTTAAATGAGCTGCCCGACAGCCGCCAGGACGAGGCATCACGGCCAGGCAGCACGGCGACCATATGCTACCAGCAGCAGCAAACAGCCGGCAGCGCGACGGCAAACGCCCCAGACACCCAGGGCCGCGGCAGCACGCAGGGGGCGTCTAGGGGATGACCTTACTGCTCCAACTGTGACACGACAATTCAGGCCAGCCGCGACACTTGTCGGGACGCGTACAAGAGCGTTCGCACGAGGCCAAATAACAAGGAAACAGGAACCAATCAAACTCGGGTTTGGTGAGATACATTTCGATAGGCATAGCACCACAGCAGTAGAACTGTTGGAACACGTGAGGCAATACTGACCCTACGACTGATCTTAGAGGACATGTTAAGGAAATGCAAACCTACGTTTCTAGCATTTGTAGACTTAGAGAAAGCTTTCGAAATGTTGACTGGAATATTCTCTTTCAAATTATGAAGATAGCATAGGTCAAATATAGTGAAGGAAAGACTATATATAATCTTTACTGAAACCAGATGGCGTCCGCAGCTCGTGGTCGAGCGGTAGCGTTCTCGCTTCCCACGCCCGGGTTCCCTGGTTCGATTCCCGGCGGGGTCAGGGATTTTCTCTGCCTCCTTATGACTGGGTGTTGTGTGCTGTCCTTAGGTTAGTTAGGTTTAAGTAGTTCTAAGTTCTAGGGGACTGATGACCATAGATGATAAGTCCCATATTGCTCAGAGCCATTTGAACCATTTTTTTGAAACCAGATGGCAGTTATAAGAGTCGAGAGACACGAAAGTGAAGCAGTGCATGAAAAGGGAGTGAGATAAGGTTGTAGCCTATCGCCGATGTTATTCAATCTGTATGTTGAGCGAGAAGTAAAGGAAACAAAAGAAAAATTTGGAGTAGGAATTAAAATCCATGGAGAAGAAATTAAAAATTTGAAGTTTGCCGACTACTCTCTAATTCTGTCAGGGACAGCAAAGGACCAGGAAGAGCAGTTGAACGGAATGGACAGGGTCTTGAAAGGAGGATATTAGATGATCAACAAAAGCAAAACGAGGATAATGTAGTTGAATTAAATCGGGTCATGCTGAGGGAATTACATTAGGAAATCAAACACATAAAGTAGATGAGTTTTGCTATTTGGGGAGCAAAATAACTGATGATGGTCGAAGTAGAGAGGATATAAAATATGGACTGGCAATAGCAAAGAAAGCGTTTCTGAAGAAGAGAAATTTGTTAACATCGAGTATAGATTTAAGTGTCAAAAAGTTGTTTCTGAAAATCATTTGTATGGAGTGTAGCCATGTATGGAAGTGAAACGTGGACGATAAATAGTTTAGGCAAGAAGAGAATAGAGGCTTTCGAAACGTGGTGCTACAGAAGAATGCTGAAGATTAGATCGATAGATCACGTAACTAATGAGGAGGTACTAAATATAATTTGGGAGTCGAGGAAATTGTGGCAGAACTTGACTAGAAGAAGGGATCGGTTGGTAGGGCATCAAGGTATCACCAGTTTATATTGGTGGGCAGCGAAGAGGGTAAAAATCGTAGAGGGAGACCAAGAGATGAATACACTAAGCAGATTCAGAAGGAGATAGGTTGCAGTAGGTAGATGAAGAAGCTTGCACAGGATAGGGTAGCGTGCATAGCTGCATCAAACCAGTCTCTGGACTAAAGACCACAACAGTACTACAGAAAGTAAAACATTCAGGTGAAGTGAAAGACGTATATCGCAAAATGTGTTACATTAATACTTTCCAAGTTTACACAAAATACTCAGGTAGGGCTGCTGATAAAAATACGTTCAATATGAGGTTCAAGTGTGTGTGAATTCCTAAGGGGCCAATTGCTGAGGTCATCGGTCCATAGACTAGCTTATGCTAAGAAAAACATACACCTATGCTCGAGGGAGAACTCGAACCTCTGGCGGGAGGGGCCGCGCAATCCGTGACATGGCGCTTCAAACCACACAGCCACTGCGGTTGGACCTTACGAGGTGTTGACGTCTTTTACGATGGACTAAATCCCATTTATTGTGCTCTGTTTTTGAATTCTTCTTTATTCATCTTCTCGTTTCGCGATTCACTTTCTTTCCAATTCTTCTGCCCACCTTAACGGAACGATGTGTTACCACCTTACTTCCGCACTTGTAACAGAAAAAAAGCGAGAAACAAGAAAAGCAACATGCTGTAATAGCATTTGATCATTGTTGATAAGTTAAAAGATTCATCAGTACATCACTATCGCACTGTAGAGCAGCACTGGATAAAATAATAATAATAATAATAACAATAATAATAAACCCCGTGGAGGCTCGGGAAAGGAATAGGCCTCCGGTATGTTCTGCCAGTCGTAAAAGGCGACGAAAAGAACAAACCACTAATAGGGCTAACCCTCCTTTTAGTGTGATTAGTTGGTTCAGGACAGCACTAAAGAAGCCTCGGACAAGCGCCATCATGGTCGGGGACGACGCTTGAACCCTATGCCCGCCACAATGGTAACGACACTGCTAGCCAACTGGAAAATGATTTAAATCCAAATGGAGGTGGTTTGCAGGATATGCTTCCTGCAACCACCCCAAAATGGAAAGCAAAGATAGAGAATGAGATGGTCAGATGAAGTTAACTGACACCTCATGTTCTGTTATTACCAAGCAACTAACCTAGGAACCAGCACAACTGGATACAGATCACAAGTATACATAACATTTATTACCAAATACCCAGAATTAAAATTTTTAACAGAACAACGATTAGCTGCTCAGATCCGTGTAATAATAAAAAATAACAGGATACCCCAGTCATAATTAGAAAACATCAAACAACAAGTACAACAAATACTGGAACAAAATAATGTGCAATCAGAAGAAGAAGAAGAAGAAGAAGAAGAAGAAAATACAGTAATGGCCTCAAACATCCCAGAGCAAACAAACAAAGAACAACACGCATCAATTAAACAATCAGAGGAAAACGAAATCTTAAGACAGCCACTAGAACAAGCACAAATATAACACGAAGTGACACACATGTTAGATATAGAAGAAAAATTTCAGCTGACATATATAGAATACAAAGACACAAATACAGACATTAGACCATTCTTGCATAGACCGCCAAATAACCCACAAGTCGAAACAACAATAAAAACTATCAACACAATCATACACAACCAAATAAATGAAAACACAACTATGGAAGAGTTACAACTACTGGTTTATATAGGAGCACCCACTACACTAAATATACACACTAGCCAGAGATCAGAACCAACCAACACACAGAAGAAACCCACAAAACCAGCATGGAAACACAGGCTACAGATCAGAATAGAAAAACTGAGAAAAGACATTAGACAGCTAACACAATTTGTAAGAAATGAAATGTCAGGAAGAAAACGAAAAAGGTTAGGTAAAATCTCACAACAAGAAGCGATAGAGCAATTAGATGAAAAGGAGCAGAAATTACAAGCATTGGCCAAACGACTTAGAACATTCAACACAAACCAAAAGAAATTTTACCAGACAATAGATAACACACACATTAAAATAGACAATCCACCAAACATAACAGACATGGAACACTATTGGAGCAACATATGGTCAAACCCGGTACAACATAACAGGCATGCACGGTGGATACAAGCAGAAACAGACACATACAAGATGATACCACAAATGCCTGAAGTGATAATTTTGCAACATGAAGTCACCCAAGCAATTAATTCTATGCACAATTGGAAAGCCCCTGGAAATGATAAAATAGCAAATTTCTGGCTAAAGAAGTTCACCTCAACACATTCACATCTAACTAAATTATTTAACAGTTACATTGCAAAGCCATACACATTCCCTGATACACATGGAATAACTCATCTGAAACCTAAAGATCAAGCAGACACAGCAAACCCAGCTAAATACCGCCCCATAACAATATACAAAATATTAACTTCAGTCATTACACAGAAATTAATGACACATACAACACAGAACAAAATTATAAATGAAGAACAAAAGGTCTGTTGCAAAGGAGCACGAGGATGTAAAGAGCAACTGATAATAGATGCAGAGGTGACATATCAAGCTAAAACTAAACAAAGGTCGCTACACTACGCATACATTGATTACCAAAATGCTTTTGATAGTGTACTCCACTCATGGTTACTACAAATACTGGAAATATACAAAGTAGATCCTAAATTGATACAGTTCCTAAACATAGTAATGAAAAATTGGAAAACCACACTTAATATCCAAACAAATTCAAATAATATCACATCACAGCCAATACAGATTGAGCGTGGAATTTACCAAGGAGACTCATTAAGTCCTTTCTGGTTCTGCCTTGCTCTGAACCCACTACCCAACATGCTAAATAATACAAATTATGGATACAATATTACTGGAACATACCCACACAAAATCACACATTTGCAATACATGGATGATCTAAAACTACTGGCAGCAACAAATCAACAACTCAACCAATTACTAAAGATAACAGAAGTATTCAGCAATGATATAAATATGGCTTTTGGAACAGACAAATGTAAGAAAAATAGCATTGTCAAGGGAAAAAACACTAAACAAGAAGATTACATATTGGATAACCACAGCGACTGCATAGAAGCGATGGAAAAAACAGATGCCTATAAATATCTAGGATACAGACAAAAAATAGGAATAGATAATACAAATATTAAAGAAGAACTAAAAGAAAAATATAGACAAAGACTAATAAAAATACCGAAAACAGAATTGACAGCAAGAAACAAGACAAAAGCTACAAATATGCTATACCAATATTGACCTACTCATTTGGAGTAGTGAAATGGAGTAACACAGACCTAGAAGCACTCAATACACTTACACGATCACAATGCCACAAATATAGAATACATCACATACATTCAGCAACAGAAAGATTCACATTAAGCAGAAAGGAAGGAGGAAGGGGATATATCGATATAAAAAACCTACATTATGGACAGGTAGACAATTTAAGAAAATTCTTTCTAGAATGGTCAGAAACTAGCAAAATACACAAAGCAATCATTCATATAAATACATCGGCAACACCACTGCAATTTCATAACCACTTCTACAACCCGTTAGATCACGTAACATCAACAGATACGAAGAAAGTAAATTGGAAAAAGAAAACACTACATGGCAAGCACCCGTATCATCCAACACAGCCACACATCGATCAAGACGCATCCAACACATGGCTAAGAGAAGGCAACATATACAGTGAGACGGAAGGATTCATGATTGCAATACAGGATCAAACAATAAACACCAGATATAACAGCAAGCACATTATTAAAGATCCCAGTACCACAACAGATAAATGCAGACTTTGCAAACAACAAATAGAAACAGTAGATCACATCACTAGCAAATACAGAATACCCCAGAAGACATGACAATGTAGCAAAAATAATACATCAACAGCTTGCCTTACAACATAAACTTATAAAACAACACGTTCCCACATACAAGTATGCACCACAAAACGTACTGGAGAATGATGAATACAAATTATACTGGAACAGAACCATTACAACAGATAAAACAACACAACATAACAAACCTGACATCATACTCACCAATAAAAAGAAGAAATTAACACAACTAATCGAAATATCCATACCCAATACAGCGAATATACAAAAGAAAACAAGAGAAAAAATTGAAAAATACATCCAACTGGCTGAGGAAGTCAACGACATGTGGCATCAGGATAAAGTTGACATTATACCAATTATACTATCAACTACAGGAGTCATACCACACAATATCCATCAGTACATCAATGCAATACAGCTACATCCAAACTTATATATACAACCACAGAAATCCGTAATTATTGATACATGTTCAATTACCCGAAAGTTCCTAAATGCAATGTAACATATACCGTACAGTTAAAAGGAAGTCACGCTTGATCAAGGTCCGCGTCACTTTCCATTTTTAGCCAGACATAAAGTCTGAGACAGGAAAGAATAATAATAATAAAAATATATATATATGGATTTTTAAGCACTTCGGTTCATTCACACTAGAGGATAAAATGATATTTGTTGCTTTTCTTGCTACTGAAAGCTCCTATTGCTGGTTTAAAATGCGTATGTAATGGGAGCGGATTGTAGGACTGTGTAGAGAAGGTCAGAAAATACATTATGTCATATCAAACTGAATTTGGCCATCAGGGCACATTATGCGTTTCGAAAAGCTGCTTTTCATTTATATTTTCTTGGAATAACAATCCCATAGCTACAACAAACATGCAATAACAATTTTACAGTCACAAGTGTGTAATGACGTCTTTTAAGCAGTTTATTAGGGCAGCCAAACTATAAGTCCAGAACCTTCATGAAAATGCTGTAGTTAAACCGCAGCCTTAGCTTCATGTTTGAGCCTTTCCGTATTAAAGTATTGTCGTGGAATTGTAAGGTGTGTTGTTGCATTATTAACTTTTAGTGACAGTCTTAAACTATAAAGCTATTTCAGTTTTGATTATGCGGACATTTAAGTTTTCATTAGCTTAGCATGTGACTGTAACCGCTATACAGATTAAGAAATATGGATCTTCTGCTCCCGAATACTGGTGTTGACAAACACGCCAACACTCTGCTGGACCATTGATGGCAGTTCTGCATCGTATTGACAAATATTTGTGAAGAGGGGTTGGGGAGAAAGAGCTCGACAGAGGGAGCAATGTTTACAATTTTGGGAAAGAGAAAACAAGAAATAAAAGAGTTAATGTAATTTGTTGTTGTTCCGTTGCCCTGTTCTGAAGTACAAAGTTAGGTAAGACGTAAGCCTCCAACGGGTCACTTGAAACAACCGGAATCCTCAACGTATGATTTCTTCAGAAAATTATTTTCCAGAAAATTTTCGGGACTGTGCATACATTAAATATATTTTTCCTCAACAGCATCGTCAATGCTTATCTTACCTAAATTCTGCACATCTGCAATTATGAATACGCATGTGTATGTCTTGTAACTGAAAAATCGTAACTCAACAACAAGAATAGCTATAATACTGCGCGATAAAATCTCAGTTCTGTTTGCTAATACAACTTCCATACATCGAACGCATTAGCGAAGGATATTTACAAAGCCTTGCTAGAAGTAGCATGATTAGGCACCATGTTGTCACATAAACCCAATAAATGATAGGTGTCTGTTCAGAAGCCGTTCCTCCTTGTGCTGCTATTTGTACGGCTGCTGTGTCAGAAATAACACTTTGCCAACACTGTGCGGTTGCCACGGACCAAGAAAGACAGAGCCAGAGGCTTTTCAGTAGCATTTACAGCGGAAGACAAAACGAGGCTATGGGAGAACTCTCATTCCACTCCTATCCTACAGTTTCGCTGTTTAAATACAGAGTCTGTGCGAGAGTTGATCTCTCACACCACTGTTGCCGGTTTCCAGCTGCAAAGATCAAACGACTTCAAATGAAAACAACTGAAGATACTTTTGAAATTACCAGATAAACCTCGTTTACAAATTTTCGGGTAAACCCGAAAAAAAGTCTAGAAATTGGAAAACTTTGTTAATTGGTCTCGTCGGTCTTGTCTTTTCCCAACCTATAGTTAGGTCACCAAGACACTGTAACAGCTTATTACGTCACTAAAGAATGATTTATTGAAATAGATATTACATTTATAGAAACTGGACTTGTTTCGCTCTTGCGTGAAAAACTTTGTTTTTTGAATATGATGTCAAAAACAAACAAGTACCTAGATAAAGAAAAAGTAACTATTGACATTTTACAGCCTTATGAAGGTTAGGGAAAAATAGGTATGCAAATTAAGAGGTCCATTGTGATTCTTCTGATTAATCGACGCTGGCCTCCGTAACAGTTCCATCACAATCCATCTCGTTATAAAACTTCATGTCTAATGCTGGCACATACTTAATGGCAAACTTCATGAAATCCTTATATATCTCACTAACTGGCAGAGGTGCTTTGTGAAGTTTTTCCTCAGAAGAAGTACTTTGTGCTTTCTTAATGACGAAATTACGGTAAGGAGCGATAATGATGCAAAATAGCGAACCACGTGCTTATGTGCAACGGGAAACTCAAAGAAAACATGAACAATTACTGATTAAATATATTGTTAACATTAGGCCGAAACAGCTTTTGTAGGTGAACAAAATAAAAAATTGGAGTTACTGCGCATGAGTAGGAGAAACGAACCCAAAGGTTCGGATACAGCGTTAGTACTGTTCTACTTGACACAGCTATGTCGTTTAAATATCCGGTCGTAACCTTGCAAAACGGCATGAAATGAAATGAGCGTGTGAGGATCGTGGTACTAAAGGCGAATGTCAGAATTCGGTTTATTGGTAGAATTTTGAACCAGTTTCAAAATGAACACACTGCAGTTTGACTGGATTGTTGTTTACTCAATTACGACCCAGGATTCGGCCTTTTATGCCTTTTTCAAATGGTTCAGTTTACCTAATTATTAGCATAAAAGGCTGAAACCTGGGTCGTAGTTAAATAAACAACAATACACTCAAATGACAGTGTGTTCATTTAAAAAGCCATTCTAAGACTGTTGCTCGGCAACATCAGAAACTGTTTTGGACAAGTGTGGTTCATCTGTAAACGAGACCGCATACAGGACGGTAGTGCGGCCGATTCTTGAGTACTGCTTGCGTGTTTGGAATCGACACAATGCCGGATTAAAGGAAGACATCCAAGCAATTCAAAGGCAAATTGCTTGATTTGTTACCTGTAGATACGAACAACACGCAGGTGTTACGGTGATGCTTCGGGCAATGAGATGGCAATCTCTGGAGGAAAGGCGGCGTTCTTTTCGAAGAACGTTATTGAGCAAATTTAGACAACAGATATTTGAAGTTGACTGCAGAACTATTCTACTGCCGCCAGCATACATTTCGCGTAAGGACCACGATGACTGGATATAAAAAATTACGGCCCGTATGGAGGCATACACATTGACGAACCTAAATATTATCACCATCTGCCTAACAGCTTGTTTGTCCATCTTTGGAACTAATTACATCACCGATTCTGCGTATCACGGGCCGACAGTTTCTTCGTAGGTTTATGGAGCTATGTCTCATTAGATGTCTATGCACAGTTCACGCAATTCCCGTAAATAATGGGCCGCTGATTACGTACGCGATGTGGCGTCCGATAGCGACCAAAATGGATTCCATAGGATTTACATCAGGCGAATTTGGTCGCCGAGACGTCAATGTGAGATCACTACAATGCTCCTAAACCACTGTAGCACGGTTATGGCCCCGAGACACGAACAGTTATAATGCTGAAAGATGACATAGCCGTCGCGGAGGACATCAAGCATGAAGAGATCTTTCGCAGCTGTCAGCGTGTCTTCGCGCAGGAGAAGGTCTTCCAGAGCATAACACTGCTCCCGCCAACCTGCGTCGTGGAGCGCTGCACGTTTCGAACCGTCGTTCACCTCAATGCCGGCATATCTGGAGATAACCAGCAGCCTAACGTAGCAAAAATGTGATTCACCCGAAGAGTCTACACGTTTCCATTGATTGACGGTCGAATCTTGGTGAACCCATGCACCTAGCAATCGTAACTGACGATGTCGTTGGATCAACATGTAAACACTTAGGGGTCGTCTGCTGCGGAGCTTTATGTTCAACAATGTACGATGAACGGTCTGCTTCTGAACACTAGAGCGTGCTCTAGCATTGTGCTCTTTAAGTAGGGATGCCACATGTCACCATTCTACCAACTTTACATAGCTGACAAATCTCCAGACCCCACGTTCCGTGAAGAATCGTGGACGTACAACCGTTCAGCTCTTAGTGGTAGTTCTCTGTCCTACTTTCGTCCGTCTCTGAGCACTATGGGACTTAACATCTTAGGTCATCAGTCCCATAAAACTTAGAACTATTTAAACCTAACTAACCTAAGGACATCACACACATCCATGCCCGAGGCAGGATTCGAACCTGCGACCGTAGCAGTCCTGCGGTTCCGGACTGAAGCGCCTAGAACCGCACGGCCACCACGGCCGGCTCGTTTCGTCCGTAGATGCTCACGACAGTAGCCCGTGGACAACTGACCAGCTTCGCCGTTTATGAGATACTCGTTCACATGTTCGGAATAATAATAACCTGCCCTTTGTCTTCTCAATGGATATCCCAATTTACAGCCCATATCTTCGCTAGGGTGATCCCCCCTCCACGTCTGCTCCGCTTACATACTGTGTCACCGCGATACGTGCCCACAACGCCACTATGCGGCATCCAAAGTCGCAGTGGGCAGTGATCATAATGTTTCGGCTTATTAGCGGTGACTTTGTTATCCCTCAACCAATTTGCGAGTAGAACAGCAAAATAGACTCGCATTTGCCCTCTTCCAGGCACCGTACGTTGGCCCGCAGAGTATGTACGTGCATGTGGATGCAGATGTAGAACATGTAGTCTAAAACCAAATTTTTTGTAACATCAACCACAGCGAACTTCTTGTATGTATTTTACGTGTCAGAATCTGATGGCGCAATGAGTAAGCAAGCCCCGGACACGTCTGGTTCTTGCCCCAAACAACTGAGTTCGACAAGACCATTCCGTGTGTTATTCTGAATTGGTCCCTCACTCAGCATGCATTCAACGCGAATCCCTCGCCCTGAACAAGGCCACAAGCGACTCACGTATATAAGAAGTCTAATAGAACAGACTTTACGTACCACTATTCTTAACATTGGTCTGCTGCAGAAGTCTTGAACATGTTCTCAGTTGGAATATTATACATTTTCCTGAGACGGAAAAGCTTCAGTCGACCAGTCAGTACGGTTATAGGAAACATCACTCTCGCAAAACTCAGCTTGCTCTTTTCTCACATGAAGAAAGGGCAACAGGCAGATCCTATATTTCTAGGTTTCCTAAAAACATTTGACGCGGTGCCCCACTGCAGCTGGGTAACGAAAGTACGATCGTACGGAATATAATTCCA
Source organism: Schistocerca nitens (assembly GCF_023898315.1). Classification (NCBI taxonomy): domain Eukaryota; kingdom Metazoa; phylum Arthropoda; class Insecta; order Orthoptera; family Acrididae; genus Schistocerca; species Schistocerca nitens. The sequence continues at coordinate 438,177,308 of NC_064617.1, read as the reverse complement.
GATATGTGAGTCGGTGAAGGTTCCTTAAGAAACATAATCCAGTAAGTTGTTCTCGACAGCGAGTGTTCTTCAGAGACAAGGATGTCCTCAAGAGTGCCCCAGGGAAGAGTGAGAGGACAGCTGTTATTTTCTATATACACAAATGATCTAGTAGATATGCGTAAGAACAATCTGCGTCTGTTTCCTGATGTCCTGATGGTGCACGGGAAGGTGTCTTCGTTGAGTGACTGTTGGAAGATACGACTTAGACAAAATTTCTAGTTGCTGTGATGAATGGCAGTTAGCACGAAGTGTAGAAAAATGTAAATTAAAGTAGATGAGAGGGCGGAAGAACGGACACAGTTTAAGGGCACTCTCTTGTTCTTGGGGTGGGAAACTGCCCCTAAAGGCTAACGAAACAGCAATGACATGTGAATACTGAACCCAATGCAAACAACTGCATTACAGACACATAACGTGTATCCACAGGACATTGGCCTGTACTTGACAAAGTGTCATGATGTGTCCATTGGCAAAAGACTCCGGAATAGTTCACCAATTCGGATCTCCCGGAGAGACTGCCATGGGGGATGTGACAATGAGAAAAAGCATCAATAACCAACGAAAGGGTAGTGTTCAACAAGTTGGGCGTGCATTGTCAGAAGCTTGAACGTGATAGGGAAGCTAGAAAATCGTGAAAGGGATATGCAAATGCTCAATCTAGATATAGTGAGGGTCAGTGAAGTGAAACGGAAAGAAGACAACGATTTCTGGTCAGATGAGTAAAGGGTAATATCAACAGCAGCTGAAAATGGTATAACGGGAGTAGGATTCGTTATCAACAGGAAGACAGGACTGAGAGTGTGTTACTGTGAACAGATCAGTGATAGGATTGTTCTCCTTAGATTCAATAACAAATCAAGACCGGCAACAATAGTTCAGGTAGAATTGCCGACGTCGTAAGCTAAAGGTGAAGAGATAAAGTATATGAGTATACTGAAAGGGTAATACAGTACATAAAGGGAGATAAAAATCTAATAGTCATGGAGGACTAGAATCCAGTTGTAGGGGAAGGCGCAGAAGAAATGTTACAGGAGAATTTGGCCTACAGGAAAAAATGGGAGAGGAGAAAAACTATTGAGTACCGTAATAAATTTCAGTTACTGTAACGTTTTGTATCCCGACAATATACACTGGTCAAAACAATTAGGAGATCAGTTGAGACATCTAGGTTCTGCAATATTGTCATCAGCTGAATGAACTACAATGGTTCGACGTCTTTCTGTCGGTTCTGCGGAGTGGAGACAACTACAGTACGGTCACCGATATAGTGGTAATAACGGAAAGTTGCTGCAGAGAGGGTTGGTGTTGACTTGTGTTTACTCTACCAAACGAATTACACAAGCAGTTCGGTTCAGGTAGTGTAGTGAACAGGTAGTGCAATGCAACAACAACGTAACTTACCCGAAGCTATGGCATGGAGAGCCATAGGACGGTCGGAAGCGAGACAGGCACAGAGGAAAGTGGCTGCAGCTATTGCAGTGTCTCAAAGTGTAATCACCGGGACCTGGACGCGATTTCAGGCAACAGGAACCTTTAAAAGAAGGTAAGGCTAAGGTCGACCACGGTTAACATCAACAACAGATGACCGTTATCTCCGATTAACAGCCCGTCGAGACAGGAGGCTGACTGCAACTCAGCTGCAACGCACCCTCCAGGCAGCAACAGGACGCGCAATATAAACACAAATAGTCCGAAATCGACTTCGGAATGTGGTCTGTACTCACGGAAGCCTATGTTGTGTGTCCCATTACAACCACCACACCGTTTAGTCCGCAGACACTGAGTGGAGGAACATCACGATTGGAGTCGTGACGAATGGCGCCGGGTGCTGCTCACAGATGAGTCAAGACTTTGTGTTCTGCCAGAGAATCGTCGTTCCCTCATCTGGAAAGAACGTGGAACTCGGAACAGTCCTGCTTATATGCAGAAAACATCACCATGTCATGGTGGTGGACGAATGGTGTGGGCAACAGTCAGTATTGGCGGACGTACGAATCTCTAAGCCTTCCAGAATGGCGCTTTGACTGCTCAGAGGTATAGAGACGAGATCCTTCGACCTTTCGTTGTGCCCTGCGCTGGCGCCATAGGAGATGGATTCCATCAGTTGGACGATAACGCTCGTCCCCACAGATACTGCACTGGCGGACAAAATGCTTGAAACTGAGGGAATTGAACGAGTGGAGCGTCCAGCTTGTTCACCGGACTTAAACCTGATTGAGAATGACAGGGTTGCACTGGGCAGACGCATTGCAACCAGACAAGCACCTGCCACAACGTTTGTAGATGTGGATATTGCACTCCTGGAGGAATGGCCAAATATTCCTCAAGAGCTGATTGATAACCGCATACTGTCCATCCCAAGCAGGTGTGCAACAGTACTGGCCGTTCAATATGATTACAGACCGTATTAGAGCGCAACGAGAATGACTGTTTCACTGTTATGGTAGCCCCATGGTAAGCTCCATGTAAACCTCAAGTAAAGAGTTGAGACAGCAAAATATTGTACTGCAACGCACACGAATTGCAATTGTAGCCGATATCTGAATAAAATACTTTAACATATGACTATTGTGTATGATAACTCACCTGATTCCCTAACTGTTTTGAGCAGTGTACTTCATATCCTGTGGGTATTTTCCCAGTCCACCGTCTTGGGAGCGCTCCGTGCTCGTGGATAAGCAGGCTCACAAGTTTCCGAATAGAGGGCCCGTCCACTGCAGCGACAAACCCCGCTGCGCTTTCGCCGGCAGCAGTTGGAGAGGCGAGCTCCAGCTAGCTGGAAGCGGGTTGGATGTGGGCTGGGTTGTGGTGGGGGGAGGCGGGGGTGGAGACAGTGAAGGTGGCGGCTGCAGCGCACGTGCTCGGGCGCCATAATTTTGCGTTACCAGCCCTCCGCTCCTGGCAACACGCTGCGCTAAGCCAAACAGCGCTGCCTAACTTGGCGCTGACTCAGCTGGTGGGGGCAGACTCACGGCTGTGCATTCCGCCAGAACGTGATAACAGCTTCCGCACTGCCGAGCAGCATTGTTTTCGCAGCCCCAGTCTCAGCGAGAGCTTTGGTTCACCGCAGGTAGTTCTCTCACGCAACAGAGCTGACACGAGATAAGTTTAACAGGGAGGACGCATACGGAGTGCTAAGGAACGTGGACCGTGTGGAGCGTGAGGTGCTCGAGATTTTCATATCTACGACGAAAGGTCTGCTGAAACGCTAGGTCCCACTTACCGCAACTTTCCTGTTTAACTGTAGGCACCGAAACCAGTTTCAGGGAGAGTACTAACTGAGGCCTCTTATCCGCTCTCGTTCTCAAGTTCTCTCGCAACGTCTGTCGAGATTGCTCGGGGAATGCAAAGGAATTCGGTAGGGGAGGGTAAGTAGGACATCTATTTGCGCTCTCTTGGAGATTGTTACAGCCTAGTAGTGAACATTCAAAATTAATCAAACATACCTCTTCGGTTTTGTCAGCGATTCTTACAGCGATAGTTGCACGTGGTTCAGTGAAATATTTTGTGTTTTACCTACGTCCGATGTGAGGCAAGTGATAAATTCATGAATAAAGTATAATGAACTATTTCCCTTTAATTGTCCCCAAAAACAAAGAGGTAGTGCATTAACAGATAATTTTAAAACTTAAGCAACCACGCTTAAATAGAATGAGATTTTCACTCTGAACCGGAGTGTACGCTGATATGAAACTTCCTGGCAGATTAAAACTGTGTGCAGGATCGAGACTCGAACTAGGGACCTTTGCCTTTCGAGGCGCAAGTGCTCTACCATCTGAGCTACCCAAGCACGACTCACGCTCCCTCCTCACAGCCTTACTTCTGCCAGTACCTCGTCTCCTACCTTCGAAACTTTGCAGAAGCTCTCCTGCGAACCTGCAGAACTAGCACTCCTGAAAGGAAGGGTATTGCGGAGACTTGTCTTGGCCACAGCCTGGGGGATGTTTCCAGAATGGGATTTTCACTCTGCAGCGGAGTGTGCGCTTATATGCAGGTAGCTCAGATGGTAGAGCACCTGCCTGTGGAAGGCAAATCACTCGAGTTCGAGTCTCGGTCCGGCACACATTTTTAATCTGCCAGGAAGTTTCACACTTAAATAGTTAGACATGATTGACTGATTGACAGTTAATACAGTAACTGTTTTTAATACAGATGTTAAAATTATTCAATACAAAACTGATGCAAAATCCAATAATCCACTAAAGTGGACTACTGGACTTCTCATTCAGTTTTGTATTTAATAATTTCAACAGATATGTTAATCAGTCTACTGGCTTAAGCTATAGGGAACGTGGAGGCCAGAACATTCGACCTCCAGTTACCTGGAAACGCTTCATGCAAATAATTATGCCCATTCATTCCGAAGTGTGGTGGTGCACCATAATAACTGTCGCCAAACACCAAGTGGAACGTTTCCTAATGCTTAAGGCAAAGCATTTTAAAGAAACGTACGGTACAAGGATCAACGAAATCTTGGAACTGAAGGACTCATTCAGTTGGTCCGGCAAGAGGTAAGGGTCAAAAAAGTGCTCTTAAATGGTTTAAATGGCTCCAAGGACTATGGGACTTAACATTTGAGGTCATCAGTCCCCTAGACTTAGAACTGCTTAAACCTAACTAACCTAAGGACATCACACACATCCATGCCCGAGGCAGGATTCGAATCTGCGAACGTAGCAGCAGCGTGGTTCCGGACTGAAGCGCCTAGAACCACTCGGCCACAGCGGCCGGCAAAAAAGTGCTCCTCCCACGATTCCAGCTCACAGGTTTATGTCGAAGTGTGCCTGAAAGCAACTTTCACAGACGACATGTCGTTTGTGTTCTGACCGACAATGCCTCTTCTGGTGTTTTAAAAACCTTCATGAATGAAGATTCGTCAATTCATATAACATTATTTATAAAATGTCGGTTATCTTTCACTTGGTTCAAACGCGAGTACTCGTTGAATGCGGTCTTCTGGCCGCTGGTGTTGAGTTAGCGCGTAATGATAGAGATACAGTTCTTCATCGTGGAACACTTCAACAACCACTCTGAGACATCTGGAAACGTCTTGGAATATCACTGGTCCTTCGGAGGTGATTGATGAACTGTTTCAAGAATCGCATATTCTGTTTGTGGAGTACATGTGCTCTTTGGAAGACCTCTGTCCACTATTTGTGCACCAAGATTTCTGTTGCTCCTGGCAAAGGAAAACATTCTTATCGGGATGGCGCGTTTAAGGGTACCGTGCAGCATACGCAAAGCAGCAACAACTTAGTTATCTGATGCACCGAGCACCAAAATCGTATCGACGTATTCATCGTTTCTGTACTCGATTGTGAAAGCATCATATATGAGCTTGACAGAATTAGTTGTGATTGGGCACTACGCTGTCAGTAGACACATGAATGAAGTTTAATGGATTCGTCTGTCATCTGATAAGCTGTTGTCATGTTATCATATGCCAAATTCTGTCATGTTTTTAAACGACGAGAAGTATGGAACAGCCGTCTACAGAATAATAGAGGAAACTGACGACAATTCGAAACCATAACTCCATAGTGGCTGTAGGTTTCATGTCCCAGCAGTGTACTCAATTACGACGGTTGGTAAAGTTGTGCACATTGATTCACTCTCCTCTGTACATTCTGAAATGACAGTGTTGCCAACACCTCGCTTTCATACATTTTTCGAAATGCACCCAACGTGAATCTGCTAGATAAATTTTTTTCTTGAATCTTGATGAGGAATCGCGTGCCGACCTCCAAGTGCGGAATTTTCTCTTCACTACGTATACGTATTAAAGCACTGGTGCCCGTAACTTTGACGTTCACAAGGGAACCTCCACATCGCACCCCCCTCAGATTTAGTTATAAGTTGGCACAAATCAATCGTCAAAACAGGAAGAAGTTGTGTGGAACTATGAAAAAAAAAAAAAGCAAAATATACAAACTGAGAAGTCCATGCGCAAAATAGGCAACATCAAAGATACTCTGAGCTCAGGAGCGCCGTGGTCCCGTGGTTAGCGTGAGCAGCTGCGCAACGAGAGGTCCTTGGTTCAAGTCTTCCTTCGAGAGAAAAGTTTAATTTTTTATTTTGAGACAATTATTATCTGTCCGTCCGTCCGTCCGATGCGAGGTAACTGTGCCGTAGTATCGGGCAAGGTAGAAGAATCTTTTTACCCATTCGCCAAGTGTACAAGTTAGGTGGGTCGACAACATATCCCTGTCATGTGACTCATATGCCGTCACCAGTGTCGTATAGAATATATCAGACGTGTTTTCCTGTGGAGGAATCGGTTGACCTATGACCTTGCGATCAAATGTTTTCGGTTCCCATTGGAGAGGAACGTCCTTTCGTCTACTAATAGCACGGTTTTGCGGTGCGGTCGCAAAACAGACACTAAATTTGTTACAGTGAACAGAGACGTAAATGAACGAACGAACAGATCATAAATAAAAAACTAAACTTTTCACTCGAGGGAAGACTTGAACCAAGGACCTCTCGTTCCGCAGCTGCTCACGCTAACCGCGGGACCACGGCGCTCCTACGCTTACACTATCCTTGACGTTGCCTATCTTGCGCATGGTCTACTCAGTGTGCATATTTTGCTTTTTTTTCATAGTTCCACACAACTTCTTCCTGTTTTCTCGATTGATATGTGTTCAGTTTTTCAAGGCCTATCCACTGTGACAACTTATAACTAAATCTGAGGGGGGTGCGATGGGGAGATTCCCTCGTCAGTAGCGCCGTTGAATGACGTTTCCGGACAAAGGTTCCCATTCTATTTTCTTCCTGAAGACACATTGTACAGGCCCTCAAAGGTTTTCGTTATAATTTTGGAGCACCATTATTGTTATATATATATATATATATATATATATATATATATATATATATATATATATATATATATATATACCAGGGTCATTCGATAATTAAAGAGACAAATTCGTCTGGAAAAAAAGCATTTATTTTTAAAAAACAATACTTTCTCTACCTTTCAACATTATCCCCTTGAACATTTACGCAGTTGTTCCAACGGACTACAAGCTTCCTTTGTTCCGGCAGTAAAGAACTCTTTATCTTCATGTTTGAACCCATTTCCCACAAACTTTTTCACGTCCTCGTTGTCCTGGAACCTCTTCCCACCTAATGCTTCCTTTAGTGTACCAAACAAATGGAACTCACTAGGTGCTAAATCAGGACTGTAAGGGGGATGAGGCGGTACTTCCTAGCCCATTTTGTCTATGGTTTCAAGGGTTAGGTGAACAATATGAGTACGTGCGTTTTCTTGCTGGAAAATCACACCTCTACTCTGAGATTCGCGACGTCTCTCTCTCTCTCTCTCTCTCTCTCTCTCTCTCTCTCTCTCTCTCCTCTCTCTCTCTCATGGCTGGCTTCACCTCGTTTAGAATCAAATCCGAGTAGTACTAGCTGTTTATTGTACGCCACTCTTCGAGATAATCACAAAAAACTGGACCTTCAGCGTCCCTAAACACTGTCAACATGACTTTTCCTGCTGATGCTTGGGTTTTGAATTTTTTATTTACAGGTGAGTTGGTGTGCTTCCACTCCATGCTCTGTCTTTATGATTATGACTCATAATAGTGAACCCAAGTTTCATTACAAGTTAAAATTTTGTTGAGGAAGTGCTCATCTTCTCTTTCATAACGTTCCTTTAGCTCTGTGCATACTCTCAACCTTGTTTTCTTGTGTAGCTGCGTAACCTCCTTTGGGACCAGTCTTGCACACGTTTTGCGATACTTCAGCTTGCTACAGATAATGTTATGAACTGTACCACTACTAACTTGAACCTTATCAACTATCATTTCCATAGTCACACGGCTGTCGGCACGAATAACGTCATCAATTCGACTTTCAAGTGAGGCAGTTGAAACTGCAACTGGTCAGCCAGAACGACGTTCGTCAGTCACTGAGTCGCGACCATTTTTGAACTGCTCTACCCACTTGTAAAAATCTGCACGATTCATACAACCTTCAGCATAACCTTTTTACATTCTACATAATATATTCACTGGTTTCTCGCCTCCAGCAAGTAAAAAACAAATAAGAGAACGTGGTTCAACAAGTGTGGACGTTTCTAGCGGACTCGCCATCTTGAAATGTATTTTTCAGGTTATAAACAAAACAATGTTAATACATGAGCTGATCAAAGCTGATCCCAGTGAATCCAACTTGAACCCACAGAAGTATCAAATTTGCCCTACTAACAGTTTTTCCCCATACCAATTTGTCTCTTTAATTATTGAATGATCCTCGTATATAGGGCAGTTAATTGTTAAGGTCTGATAAAACGTTGTATTTCTGCCTTCGAAACCACGTGTTTGTGTATAGCCTAGGTAGTGTAACTTTCTATACAGGAAAAATTTGGCCTAATGGCGTTCAGTCGGACATAGCGGATACGCACCTGTAACTTCGAAATATGATACCCTTGTTACGGTGGAGCGGAACTGATAATGAGATATTTTATAGAGTAAGTTCACCAACCTTACGGAAAGCTGTGTTTCTCTTATTACACGTGTATGTTAAGATCCCTTGAAATTATTAAAATATGTCTACAACAATCATAGGTTTCCCAAAGTATGCAACAGGCTTTAGATGCTGTAAGAAAACAAAAGATGCTGTTTGCTACAGGAAGCAAACGGCTCGGTTTCTCAAGAAAAAGAAAAAAACTTAGTGTTATTGAGGACAAGAAGATTCTTGGAAAATTCAGGTATGTACTGAACCAAGAGCAAGTGGACAAACACCTTAATCGTATTTTTGACATGGGACGAAGCAAAGAATTAAGTCATATCAGTAACTGAGCAACTGAGTTACACCGTTTGACATTTCATTTTTCTGAGCAGAATAATCTGCCACACCCATTCAATAGAAAAAGAAAAATGTGGTGGGCAAGGATAGGATGCGACGGTTTAGTAAGATAAATTCAAACATAAACCTTAGAAAACCAGATTCCACTTTGGTCTCTCTTTGCCCACTTTGCCCTACTTACCTACCCACTGGACGAAGTTTCCATTCTGCAAACTTTCACTTACGTGCACTTTTCTACCACAAAAATAGGATTTGATTAACGGTTCAATGTTTTATAGTTACAAAATCTATGTATAATGATCAGATATGTGTCATATGCTTATGTATGTCATGATATCAGGGAAAAGAACATTTCTCTTACGATGGCAACTTTACCCAGCTTTCCCCTGTACCCACTCTCATCTTCTGTGTACTCGTGAGTAAGTATTTGCATATGTGTGCGTGTGATGTGCGCAGATAAGGTATATAGGAGGTATCTGTGTGACTGCAGTTTCTCCTAAAAGTAACGACAACCACTGCCGATGTTATATTTTCTTTACTTTGCTCCAAACGATTAGACATTGCAGAAGTATGAAATTAACTTAGTCGGTGGGACTACCCTCTCGTTAGCAGAGATTGAGATTTTGCATTTAGTAACATAAAAATTGTCCGTTGTACATGTGAAATTATATTACTTCCAGAGAGCTGGCAAGCAAAATGTCTGTAAGGCCTGTTGGTATAGGTAACTGGTATCGCATGTAGCTGGCCTAATCTGCAACTGAATTAAGTCACGTCAAAAATGCAATGCAATGTAAGTGGTCCTTGATTTATTCTCTTTTCAGGCAGTTTCTCACAGCGGAAAAGTAGGGTTGTAGAACATTCTTAGAAATCGCTTTGGTTACATCCCGCAAAAGCTGGCGAACACCAGGAACAAAAGCTCAATAACTTTATGAATTTAGATTCATCAGGGTGATTTACTTCATCTCGACAATCTGAAATTATATTTGAAATAAATGTAAGATTTTATTATATAATAAGGTGATTTATAACTGAAACAACATTGAATCTGCTGCAGAAAAAATTTAGTTTAATTTTCCACTAAATATTTAAAATAGATAGTTACTGAAAGAGCTTTGAAATTAGAGAAATGTACCTCAAATCCAGCTCTCTGTGACATCATTTAATAAATTTTTGGAAAACGTTATGATTATAGATATTATGAAGATAGGAAAAAGTGCTTTGTCTGTGTCCTACAGGTTGGTCAGGAACCATCTGAAAAGCTCGCAAGAGTGTTGCAGATAGTTTGTGCCGAGTAATAACCGTTAAGAAAAAAATTGTACATGTTGCACCGTTCCAAGTTAATTAGTATTGAAGATAGCCAATCAGGTCTTTGCAAGCTCAAATTCAGAACGCGCGCCAGATAAAATTAGTATCAGCTGTTCTTATAGCGTGGATTATAGCGCACGAGACTGCCCAGCCTTTGGCTTGGGTTGGAGCCATACCACCATCTCACGTAAAATTTTTCTATCGCTCTCTTGGTTTCAAATGAGAAATACGTTTGGCGACACCTTCTGTGGAGGGCCGCTTGAATTTGCGCGAGCCTGATTGGCTAACTGCAGTGCTAATTAATTCTGAAACGGCGCAAAATATCGAATTTTACTCGTAACTTATTTCTCAGCGCACACCCACGGTGCAACAACCTTACAAGCTTTCTAGACAGTTTCTGACCACCATTTAGATGATAACAGTGAAAGATTGTTTGCAGAATTGCTGAAGAAAATTTAATGACTGGAAGTAGTTTCATGTAAATTTGCAAATAGGTTGTGTAACACACGTTTCGTCCTCAGTTGTGTGTCGATTTACCAGAGACCTTCGGCTTCCAGGTTAAATGTAACGTCGCCATGATGAAGCAGTGCGATGCTGAAGCTTGGAATTTAAGCAATGATGTCAGTCTTTTATTCCAAGTATTTATATTTTATTTCATAGTTACTTTCAATCGTTGATGATTAACTGCAGATCATTCTCCGTTAATAGTGGGGTATATGCAAGAATAATATTTGTAGAAAGACTGGCTGTCAAGCCAGCAGCTAGCCCTGAAAATTATGGACGCCGAACGGGATCCACTGGGGTGATACTGCTCAGCACCGGCCAGGAAGGGCACCGGTCAATAAATAAACTATCAACTGCTCGTGCATCCCTGACTTTGCCAACCACGATACTCTAGGACCGATATGACGTACGTACCACCGAAGACACAAGAGTCTGACCTTCCAGAAAATAAATACACAATAAAACTGAGGGAGACACACTGCGACCAGCGTAATGCAGAAAGCTTGCCCTTCAGTTTTATCGAATATTTATTGTTTTGACGGTGCAAGCACTTGTTTCTTCAGTGGTGCGTGTGTCGGATGGGTCCTTCAGCAATGCAGAGTGAGGGATGCACGAACGGTTTGTAGTTTATTTATTGAGCAATGTCCTCTGCACAACAGAACGACGGTAGCTGCCATGGTGCGGCCCGTATTTCGTGTGATGTTAGTGCGGTGGATTGCTGACTCGGTGGCAGCCGTGTAACCCTGGCTGTCAGGTCAGTTACGTTGCTCATCAAGTAACGAATCAACTCGGCCAGTGCGAAGCCTGGCAGCGGGCCTGTTCCACCTGTGGCCCTTATAATACACCAGCTTATAAACCCAGACAAGAAGGCCACTTACGGTGACGATTACCTTTGCCGCCGCGCAAGATCGGAAACAAGGGATAAGTCAATAAGTAATTATTCATTTGACAGTTTAGGGACACTTTGCTGAGGAGCAAACCGCAGTTCTATTCATAACTTATTCATAAATTTTATTTCGGTTTATGTACATATTCAACTAGGAATTGAAGTGTCCAAAGAACTACATAATGGGAGGAAACCTCATAATAATGATTCTCTAGCTAGAGAGGAATCAAAATCTGTTCAACAGATTTCGGCTGCCGCCGTTTTCAGAGCAATTAATAATTTGTTTAGTATGGCTGCGAGCTTTAAAGTGATTCAGGTTTAAAGAATCCATCTCCTTGGTTTTGAGGCCAGCAAGAATACAGAAAAGCCCACCGTTCCTACTCCGAAGTTGCTCCAGGTTAGTAAACCTATAGGGTAAAAAGGAAATGGCCAGTTCTATGGCCCAGCAGGCGACAGGTAGCCGCTTAAACATCTAACAAAAAAATGGTTAAATGGCTCTGCGCACTATGGGACTCAACATCTGAGGTCATAAGTCCCCTGGAACTTAGAACTACTTAAGCTGAAATACTTTCTTGTTTCAGCCATAGGCACATTAGGGTTGGGGGGGGGGGGGGGGGGGAGTGTCAGCAAGCTAACAAAACCCGTGAGCACCGCCGCTCGAGGGTATTCAGAAAGTTTCTTGCGTGGACCACCAGCTACTGTCTCTCCCGCGACCTGGTCTTGGGTATGGGTACGCTCTGCCATGCTACAGCAAAGTTTAAGTATTCGTTATGAATTATGGGCAGATTCGATCGCCATTGCGGTTGTTCGGCTATCGTGAGAATTTAGCAATGTAACGGGAGAACAGCCGTGCCAGCCAAGAAGTAAGTCTGCCACCCCCTATTGCACTAACCTAGTTCTCACAACTCACTAGTCTCTGTACGAGCTGTTCTCAAATTTATGTAATTACAGGTCAATGCCGTTTCTGTATGCCGTTCTGGGAATGTTTCTATGCCAGTGGAGGCTGCCTTCGGTTATGAGTACATAGCTCTCTTTGTTTAAATCTTTTCGACTTTAATAGTAGCAACTATTTATTTACAGCTTGTACAAACAGATAAAAGTGTTTCGAAGTTTTACTGACCTTCAAAGTAGTCACCAGTATTGTATATAAACCGTTGCCAGCGATGTGGAAGTTGTAGGATACTCTTAGCAGTGCCAGTTGAGTTGACAGTTTGAGCGGCGCTGGCTATTGCTCGACGAATTTGTAGTAGTTCTAAAGCGAATGCCGTTAAGTGTTTCCTTCAGTTTAGAAATCGAGTTGAACTCACGAAGGCTTAAGTCAGGGGAGTGCAGTAGGTGGTGTAGCACTTTGCAGCCCCATCAGTCAAACTAAACAGTAACAGCTTGCACTGTACGTGCTTGAGCATTGTCCTGCAAAATGATGGTCAGGTCCTGTAGAAAGTGTCATCAACACTGTCTCTAAGGCGGTCGTAGGTTGTGTTCCAAAAATGAACAGCACAGAAACAGAAGTCTGTGGCTGGGAAGGCGAACGGTCGACTCCGGTTCATTGTTTGATCTGTAGTAGAGACCGCATATAGGTTGCTAGTGCGACCTGTTCTTGACTACTGCTTGGGTGTTTGTGGTCCATGCCAGATTGGAGCATTCAGAGACGGGGGCTGCTTAATTTGTTACCCGTAGGTTCGAAAATCACGCAATTTTAAGGACATGCTTCGACTAGTCAACTGCGAATGACATCCTATTCGAAGAACTCTATTCAGAAACTTTGGATTAGCGGCATTCGATACTGCCAACGGAACGGTACTACTCATGCTAACACATACACCGTCTGACAACGAAAATGCGTTACGAGAAAGTGCGAGCTCATACAGAGGAATATAAGTAGTCGTTTTTCGTCGTTCTGACTGCGAGTGGAACAGGAAAGACAACGATATCTAATGGTAAAGGGTGCCCTGCACCACGCATCGTACGGTGGCTTGCGAAATATGTATGGAGAGGTAGATGTAAAATATCGTTAACTGTTCTCATCAGCCAGTCCGTGATGAAATTGTTTAGCGGATGTACTTAAACAGATTGACACCTTAAACGTGTATTCTGATTAGCAGAGGATAATCTCGAAACACGTAGATAGGTGCTGACTGTGCATTAATCTATGCTGTACGCGGAGTAAACATGAGCACAAGGCAGTACTTGGAATTTCAGTCGATACTAGATGGGTATCATTAAAATGCCTCTTCGCTTGTGTTGAAAGGTACGCGTTGAAAGAGTTTCTCCAAAGGACGAGACAGTCCAAGAAGCTTAAAGTTCTGCAGGGCTTGACATCTGCTTACTGAAGCGTAAACGGCTTGCTCTTAAACTTTAAACTACTTCTGAAAATTCTGTTACGCCTGACATGAATAGCTTTATGTTCAAGTTCTGGATATAAAAAAAAGTAAAAAAATAAGGGCTTAACGTCCCGTCGACATCGAGGCCATTAAAGACGTAAGTTCTGAAGGTGTCGAGAAGTTAAACAAGCTCTTTTGCCGATTTACTTTCCCACCCAAACGAAATAATATTCTAGGATATTTTCACTTAGTTGGGCCACTGATCGCTCTGCCCAGAAGTGAAGTTACTAAGAACCCTAAAAGAAAGTGGAAATCAGATAAACTGTGCCCTTATAAAACAAGAGATTATCACTTACTATGCAACTCGAAAAATCAACTTTACTGAATTGTTCGTTTTTACAAACCAATTTAATTCAGACAATATTTGGAACTAGAATATAACATTCTGTTAGAGCTGAATTTTAGTTAATATGTAAGCTGTGACATTTCTCAGTTATACCTATTTATCAGTTTAAAACACATGTACATGCTCTGCTACTTGAAACTGAGAATCGTCCCAAATTCTCCGAATATATTTCTGCAGGCAACTTTCTTTTCCTGTTAATCCTGCTGGAATATTTGAAATACAAAAACATGTAACAATCTTTGAAAGGACTGTCAGGTACACACAGACGTAAAAGTAATATCTATAAACACATATTGAAGTCAAACGGTTTGAACATTTTTCTCCTTATACTCCAGTCTCCTTACGACTTCATCGTCTGTGAGTCAAGGCTGCACAATGGGTGAATATTATTATAAAATATGAAGCACATAACTGTATGGGAGACAAGGATGGAATAGGAACAGGTTGCAAGAGGCAACACTAGGGGTGCCCGCATTATTTTACTGAAGGACGTTAAGAGTAAAATGAAACATAAATTAGGAATTGAAGATGTTATGCAGAGAACAGAGAAGAAAGTCTATGGAAAACTCCTAGTAGATGAAATAGGGAGTTAATTTCCTAAGATTCTGTGACTTAACTGGGCATATGAAGGAATAGTACTGGAGTAATGCGAAAAATTTGCAGCTGAAAATACTAATCAATAGAGTCGATCGTCATCACAGCATTTCCTGTCCTTCATGACTTCACGCACAACTATTTCCACCGAGTCGTTAAGCGCTGTGTGTGTTACAATTGCGATACATTTGGCTGTTAAGTCTTGTCCCACCCATTGTCACAACATGCACAGAAGGACGCCGTATGTGTCGCTTTATTTTCTTCCGACACGTACCCTTCCTCCATAAGACGATTACGTTACGAACAATCTGTTGACAAGAAGATAGAGACCATGAATATTACTCTTTGATTCGAAACTAAGGTGGAGTGCATGCTGTTATCCGAGCCAGAATTGTGTACCGTAAAGTCTTTTTGTAGAATGAACGGTGCTCTTGCTGATATGCTGACTTATGGTAAGACCTTCGTCTGTGTTCTCAAATTCCAACTTACGATCTCTGTGAACATCCACTTACTTCTTAAATATTCTTTTCTAATCGTACTGAAATTGCACTTGTGTTTCTTTATCCTTTAATACAGTAGGAGACTCAAACTACGAGAACCGAATTCAGTAATAAAAACATAAGAGCGCACGATGTTTCGTGCTGCTGCTCTTGTGTAAATTGATTATTGCTATTACCTTTACCATTATTAATTTTATTACTGACTGAAAGCGTCATTCCATGTGGGTGGGCTGACAAAAACATTTTCTGACAATTTTATGGTACCGACTTTCGAAAGTGACCCTCCACAGATTTACAGATAGAGGGGTCATACTGAAAGTCGTGAATGTTTCTCTTCGATCTAAAATATGATTTAATGGACGTGATATAGTTCGATGGAGAAGGATACAGGAGAGCACGTACAGATTCGTAATCTGGCGAAGACTGAGATGCAGATGATGCGGCTGCTGTTCCCAGGTTCGAATCCTGCCTCGGGCATGGATGTGTGTGATGTCCTTAGGTTAGTTAGGTTTAACTAGTTCTAAGTTCCAGGGGACTAATGACCTCGGCAGCTGAGTCCCATAGTGCTCAGAGCCATTTGAGCCATTTTGCTGTTTCTGAAGTTTAAAACTCTACAACGGTATCTGTTGTTAGTCTGGGAAAAAAAAACTGTAAAGTGGACGAGTGCGTGAAACGTCTAGTCCAAACGCAAAAAGTAGAGTGGATTGTTTGCTGTGTTGGAAGAAGAATTTAATGAAAGTCGTGAAACTAACTCCGACATTGAAGTGGCCGCAAATGTGGATTTGAATGTGTGGCTTAAAGTTGATTGAGAATCCCACTTCTTTGGGGAACCTCTTCCTCCTTAGTACATATGTTACCAAACAAAGTCGACATTGCCAACTTCCTGCAGATTTTCTAAAACTCTTTACCATAGATTTTTTTCTCCTGGCGCACTGATATGAATATTTACCACACCACAACTCATTCAGGATTTAGAAATACATCAAATGAACCCTTTCATTTAGTGTTCCAAAACAGTATATATTGACATGTGTTTCACTATTATTATGAATAAATCACTTCGTCACTTAACGAGTTAATACTCAGCCAGTTCAAAGAGTGCCCAGTATAAATAGTTACTTAATGTCTTGTGCTATTCACGTGTTTGATTTTCTTATGCTATTCATTTGTTTGATTTCAGTGAGGTGGTAAGTAAGTTGCAGTAAATATGTAATCCTATACAGTGTAACTGGTATTTATGAGAAATGTCTGATACAGTCCGCTTTTTCCATCGTACAAAATAAATATTGATGTTCCGCGTTTCGCGGTAAAATAGAGTACGTAATTGTAAATGTTGTGCCACTCTTTCCTGTGAGAATGTAATAAGCACCTACATTAATGAGAAGACTATATAAACAGTAAGATTCTATGTACCACAATTAATTCAGAAATAAAAACGATACATGAATGAGGGAAACGAGCACGAGAAATGTTATTTGGTCAATAGACGGCGGATTAGAAATGGTGGACTTTCTTTGCTTTAAAAATACGGCGTATAGGATTCCACTCGTTTCCCGTTTAACATATGCTGCTGCTGTTGACAATATTGAACAGCTGTTCACATAAGCCCACTGCTTGTCCTGTCATTACAAGACATGATAAATTTTGCAGCGTAATTTGATTTCCATCCAATAACGAGACTGTAAACAATTACGATGTCTCTTGGATGGACGCGTCGCAGCTGCTCCTCCGCTTTGCATGCAAACTTTGTCATTTTAATGATGCGTAGAATGCTTCCAGTAAAAACGTGTGAACGTGTCTCGTTGGAATCAAAACTAGTTTCATTTTATAACGCGTTTGCTAATGAATATTTACAAAAAATGTGTCAGACCTCGTTTCCTACGTGGGACGCACACACGCTTAATTTACGTTCCACCCTTTATATAGTTACAACTAAACGTAAATCTTGTTAAAATAATTTTGTCACTCGTCCACGATAAAGTTGGAGACGGTGAATAGTCTGTCTGCAAGTCACTCTGAAACAATAATCTAGGATATCTTTCGTGTCTTTGTGCCAATACATCTATGCACATTGAGTTCCTTTCATTACATTTGAGAGACGTTTGTGATCTACAGCTGTCTAGCACCCACGATTCTTCGGTTGGCTGAAGGAAACAGTCAATACATGTGTTTGCAAGTAATGAAAAACACACATACGTGGATACAGAATGTGAAGAAATATTTAATTCTTTACTACATTAACTGAATAAATCGATGTTGAACTACAATAGCACTGGCGACTAAGAACAGAATCTTAATAAATGAATGTATAGGTTTGCGTATTCCACTCATACTGTGGATCTACTTCTTGGTGTATTATTCTGTCTCCAGCCACAGTCAGTTGCATTAAGTCTTTAAAGGCCACTGTGAACTACCGATCTCATTACACATGTAGTTGCCAAGCATAGCATTTACTGTTAGTTGCAAACGTGTTGTGTGTACTTTCCTTGTACATTATATTACCCATAGTTGGCCATAAACATATGTTTTGAGGACTTAATAATTCAATTTCATTTCATTTTTCTCCAGTAGTAATTTGTTTTCCTTACTACTAAGCAGTTATGTCGACCGCTCCAGTTCTGATTACATGATTCGCGGATCGAACTATAATTTTTCCAGTATCTATCGCTTATGAGATTCGTTCACTATACCATTATAGGAGGTGAAAGCATTTTTTTTTTTTCATACGCAATATCTACAGAAGTTGGCTATAGTTACTCCAGGGAAACAACTAGCGCACCGCTTACTGAATGAACTATACAAACTATATTACATGTGGTTTCCGTTACATACGGCTACTACACCGGCAGCGTTTTTGCAATGATTCCATAGCTGCTGTATGATCCATGGCGGAAGTCACACACAATGATCACGAAGACAGTAGCAACACATAGTATCTTGTCAGACGCTCCGTCTTGTGACGTTGAATATATTATTACGTGGAATTAATATTTGATTGCAGCCTAGTTTCGACAAAGTAAGCTGATGCTTCTGTTCATTGGGCTCGCTAGAAATTGACTCTGCAGCTTCTAATAAAGCGTACGTAATTAGAGGTTCTCTGTGCTACGTCATTCAAATTCTGAAGGTTCCAGGGGTAAAATACAGGGAGCGAATGGCTATTTACAATTTGTACAGAAACCAGATGGCAGTTATAAGAGTCGAGGGACACGAAAGGGAAGCAGTGGTTAGGAAGGGAGTGAGACAGATTATTCAGTCTGTACATTGAGCAAGTAGTGAAGGAAACAAAAGAAAAATTCGGAGTAGGTATTAAAATCCATGGAGAAGAAATAAAAACTTTGAGGTTTGCCGATGACATTGTAATTCTGTCAGAGACAGCAAAGGACTTGGAAGAGCAGTTGAACGGAATGGACAGTGTCTTGAAAGGAGGATATAAGATGAACATCAACAAAATCAAAACGAGGATAATAGAATGTAGTAGAATGAAGTCGGGTGATGCTGAGGAAATTAGATTAGGAAGTGAGACGCTTAAAGTAGTAAAGGGGTTTTGCTATTTGGGGGGCTAAATAACTGATGATGGTTGAAGTAGAGAGCATATAAAATGTAGACTGGCAATGGCAAGGAAAGCGTTTCTGAAGAAGAGAAATTTGTTAACATCGAGTATGGATTTAAGTGTCTGGAAGTCGTTTCTGAAAGTATTTGTATGGAGTGTAGCCATGTATGGAAGTGAAACATAGACGATAAATAGTTTGGACAAGAAGAGAATAGAAGCTTTTGAAATGTGGTGCTACAGAAGAATGCTGAAGATTAGATGGGTAGATCACGTAACTAATGAGGTATTGAACAGAATTGGGGAGAAGAGGAGTTTGTGGCACAACTTGACTAGAAGAAGAGACCGGTTGGTAGGACATGTTCTGAGGCATCAAGGGATCACAAATTTAGCATTGGAGGGCAGCGTGGAGGGTAAAAATTGTAGAGGGAGACCAAGAGATGAATACACTAAGCAGATTCAGAAGGATGTAGGTTGCAGTAGGTACTGGGAGAGGAAGAAACTTGCACAGGATAGGGTAGCATGGAGAGCTGCATCAAACCAGTCTCAGGACTGAAGACCACAACAACAACAACTGTGCTACGTCTTTTGAAGCAGCACTTCCAGATTGGTAACAGCTTTACCAAACGATCCACGTAGAAAAGCCCGCTGCGAAACAATCCTTGAAAGCCATTTCTTTACGGCAAGATGCTAAAAAGCCGCTCGCAGTTTTATTACTATACGTTAAACATGCCTTTACCAATCTTTCTCAGTTGATCTAAAGTACTCTATCGTGTGGGGTCACCCGGTAAATTACGCCATATTCTTGATGTTCAAAGTAAAACGTACTTGATAACAGTTTAACACTGCTGGCTATTAAAAATTGCAACACTAGGTAGGAAGGAAGGGAGTAACGAAGGAAGATTGGGTTTAACGTCACGTCTACATCGAGATCATAAGAGACGGACACTAGGAAGGGTAGCGTATAATGAAACACAAGGAAAATTTACTTTTTGTACGTGTACATCACAAGAACAAGAAGAAATTGCTAAATCTAAAGGTGGTTTGAGGTTATAAAGAACACGAAATGTCTTAGAGAAAGATACCGCATCTAAGAGTAATAATGACTAAGCTGGTCGAGTCTAGCTGGCTGTGGGTGAGACACATGGATATGTCATTCGACGCTGCTTTAATTCTTTGCCAGAATTCATCAGTCGAATTGATTGCAGAGGTATGGTATGCCAGTCTCCGAGCAAGCCACGACCAGGTGTCTGTCTTAGAGGCAACATATTGTCTAGTACAAGAGTCGATCATCCTTTGTACCGTGGTACGTCATGCCAACACGGGCACGGAGACCTCGAACGTAGAGCACAGTCACTGACATCATCACATCAGAAACTTAAAGGCTGCTGTCAAAATTCCCGCCTATTCGAAACAACGCTGGCCCTGTTGAGTAATCAAACTACGCCCGAGTAGGCTTCTGAAGGCCCAACGGCAGTTATGGAGGTGTGTGGTCAGGACACCGCTCTCCCGGCTGTTGTCAGCTTTCTTGACCAGTGATGCAACTTCTATATCAATTACCTCTTCAGTTGGTCTGGCTGCTCAGTTGGCACTGAGCAGTGCACCCCGTTGGCAACAGCTTTAGGCAGACCAGAAAGGTCACCCATCGATGTGCTAGTCAGGCCTGACAGTGCTTAACTTCGGTGATCTGTCTGGAACCGGTGTTAACCACTGCAGCAAAGCAGTTGGCTGTAAACCCAAAGGCAACCAAATAACACAGCCACGTGTTCGGCGCATTTGACGAGGGCGAAAGTAGTGTGGCAACATTCATTACCCTCGTTGCAACCACACATAAGAATGTCCGGTGTGTTGCTGTCTGTGGTGCCCCACACGTCATCACATTAGGTTAATAAAAATGGTTCAAATGGCTCTGAGCACTATGGGACTCAACTGCTGTGGTCATTAGTCCCCTAGAACTTAGAACTACTTAAAACTAACTAACATAAGGACATCACACACATCCATGCCCGAGGCAGGATTCGAACCTGCGACCGTAGCAGTCGCACGGTTCCGGACTGCGCGCCTAGAACCGCGAGACCACCGCGGCCGGCTATTTGGGTTAATACCCGTCTTACAAGACCTGTTGCAAACGTGACGCCATTTTTACATTTTCACGTGACACACAATATCGACAGCCTCAGAAACCGCCATCCGAATTCCTCACCTACTTTATCGCACAGCTAACAGCTCACAAGGCTGCGTGCACACGCTACGCTACTTTGACGTCACAGGCAGATTTACAAAAAGACGTTGTAATTATTGTTATATTCAAACGTCATGTTATAAGTAATCGGCTTTTAAATAAGGTATAAATTACATCACAGAGTCTTATACTCTGCAACGACACCATGGTGTAGTGGTTTGAGTGTGGAATTGCGAAGCGGAAAATTACTGGTTGCTAGTTCGTGTCTCGATTATGTCCATTTTTCCCCTTTTCAGTAAGGATTATGTGACATCCTTACCAAAGTAATGGAAATGTGTTCTGTAATAAGAGTATTCGATAATCATGTAAGAGTGCTCTCTCAGAAGTGAGGAGTCATTGTCAGTAATTTGCCAATTACGCATGAAACACACAAATGCGAGTAAATATTCAGAAACTGTTGGTCATCTGATAACATGAACTACCACTAAGAATAAAACGTATAGAGAAGACTGACTATATAAGATGTAAAAGGAAGTTTAAGAGCTATTCCTTTCAGGACATTTCTCCACCAACTAAGAATGTCTTCAATTGAAGAACATCTTCAACCGCATTGTTTTGCAACAAATTCTACCGATACCGGCGCGTTATCGAGCAATAATCTGAACCATTTACAAAGCATTCAAGATAACTGTCGAGCTATTCTCTTTAGGACTCATTTTTACCAACCACATACATCTTCAATAAAAGAACATCATTGACTACATTTCCTTGCAAGAAGTCGTACCAATATCGGTGCGTTTTCGACAAATGCTTAATGTGTGTGTGTGTGTGTGTGTGTGTGTGTGTGTTTCATATGTGATATGTTGCGATACAGCGTCACCGGTCTTTTACGGTGCAGCTGTGTTGGTGAGGAAGTAAATGTATACACAGTGCAGTGACGCTGCGTCACATTGGAGGTGTGGCGGTGGGACTTGGAGTCGTGTACCATCCTCCAACGATGATAGTACTACACCAGTCAGGTAGAAAAAATTAGCCCGAAATGGCGAGGTAGGGTGGGAAAGTAGTTGATGTAGAATGGGGGCTATTCCGGCCAAAGGATGCATCCAGGCCTATCGTCAGCTGTGGTCTGAATCCGATTCCTCTAGGATGGTTAGAGGAACCGGATGTCGATGCGTGCGGTGTAGAAGTATGGTCCCAACGTGGCGTAATTCATGGACAGTGCCTCACAGAGCATCCACTTTCTCATAGAGCTGCCGCGCGTTTTTGCGTATGGTCGTCTTGATGGGGACGATATGGGCTTACTCTTGGAGAATCAGCTCGTGAGTGGCGAGGCGTGCAGGCTCCACCTGAAAACCTTGTCCTGGAGGCGCTGCAAAGTCCGCATCCCGGTGACACTAATAGTGGCCCATGCAGCGGAGCCATACGTGAGGGCAGGCAGGATAACTGTTCGGTAGATGCGGAGCTTGGTATGCAGGTTAAGTTCCCTGCTGCAGAAGGGTGGGTACAAGACCCTGCTCAGCTTTTGCCCCTTGCTGGCGACATTCTCCGCATGACAGTCTAAGAGCATCGGGGCCCCAAGATAGGTGGTTGCTGGGGACCAGGACACCGCCACGCGTGCTATACAAATATTGCGGCGGAGGACTAGGTGCCGTTTAGTGAAACAGACTGCCGTAGTTTTGGCGGCATTGAGAGCTATTTTGTTTGTCCGGTACCAGGTGATGGTGGCATCCACTTGTCGCTGGAGGCGGGTGACGACGGCGTCAGTGTTACGGCCAGTGGTGTATAGTGCCGTGTCGTCAGCGTATTGTGCCAGGTGTTACTCGGAGATGACCAGCATATCATTCACATAGACTCTAAAAGGGATGCTAGACAACACCGTTCCTTGTGGAGTGCCCGCCGACAATTGGTGAATGGCGGAAAGCATTCCCATTGAGCCACTAAGAACCTCTTGCGGTGGAGGAAGTCATCTACGATAATTACATAATTAACCGGTATTTTTTTGTGATATGTTACAATACAGCATCACCAGTCTCTTTTGGTGAAAATGTGTTGGTGAGACAGTAAATTTATTCACAGGGCAGTGACACTGCGTCACTTCAATATACTTTGTAGGTGTGGTGGTGGGTCTTTCAGTCCCGTACCACCCTCCAACGGTGATAGTACATCTGTCAGAAAATTTAGCCCAACATGGGCGGGTAGGGTGGGAAAGCATTGGACATAGAATAGGGGTTATTCCCGCCAAAGGATGCATCCGTGGTGGGCGTGCCAGGCCTATCGTTAGCCATGGTCGGAATCCGATTCCTCAAGGGTGGTTAGAGGAACCGGCTGTCGATGCCAGCGACGTGGAAGTGTGGTCCCAACGTGCTATAACCCACGGACAGTGTCCCGCAGTGCATCCACTTTCTCATAGAGCGCGTTGATGCATATGGTTGTCTTCAGGGGGACGATATCAGCTTCCTCGTGGAGAGTCTCAATTCTCGTGAGTGGCGGGGCGTGCAGGCTCCACCTGAGAACCCTGTTCTGCAGGCGCTGCAACGCCCACATCCTGGTGAAACTAATCGTGGCCCATGCAGCTGAGTCATACGTGAGGGCACGCAGGATAACTGTTCGGTAGATGCGGAGCTTGGTGTGCAGGTTAAGTTCCCTGCTGCAGAAGAGTGGGTACAAGACCCTGCTCAACTTTTGCCCCTTGTTGACAACATGCTCCGTATGAAAATGGAAGAGCAGCTTGTGGCCCATATGGGTCCTGAGATAGGTGGTTGTCGGGGACCAGGGCACCTACACGCCTGCAATCGAAATATTGCAGCAGAGGACTGGACACCATCTGGTGAAATAGACTGCTGTAGTTTTGGCGGCAATGCGAGCTATTTTGTTCGGCCCCAGGTGATGATGGCGTCCGCCTGTCGTTGGGGACGGGCGTCGGCGGCGTCGGTGATGCGGTCGGTGGTAATAAGTGCTCTGGCACTGTCGTCAACATACTGTGCTGGGTGGACCTCGGAGATGGCTGGCATGTCATTCGCACGGATATTGGGGGGATGGGGGATGGCGCTGAATCTTGTGGGCTGCCCGTCGGCGATTGGCGGGTGCCGGGCCGCCTTCCATGTTGGGCCTCTTGGTGGGGGAGACGTGTTTGGAGACAAGCCGGTCACGCTGAAAGTCTTAGACACACTGTCCAGCGAGTGCAGCAGGGTGAGGGTTCCCTGCTGTTTTGGGGTGGCATTATGTAGGGTGGACGTACGCCACGGGTGGTCATGCAAGGCACCGTAACGGCTGTACGTTACGTGAATGTCATCCTAGGACCGATAGTGCAACCATATCGGCAGCATATTGGCTAGGCATTAGTCTTCATGGACGAAAATCCGCCCCCCCCCCCCCCCCTCGTGCACATCTTGTGAATGATTTCCTTCAGCATAACGACATCGCTCGACTAGAGTGGCCAGCATGTTATCCAGACATAAACTCTATCGAACATGCCTGTGATAGATTGGAAAGGGCTGTTAAAGGACGACTTGACCCATCAACCACTCTGAGGGGTCTACGCCAAATAGTCGTTGAGAAGTGGGACAATCTGGACCAACATTGTCTTGATGAACTTGTGGATACAATGCCACGACGAATACAGGCATGCATCATTGCAAGAGGATGTGCTACTGGGTATTAGAGGTAGCGGTGTGTACTGCAATCTGGACCACCACCTCTGAAGGTTTCACTGTATGGTATTACAACTTGCAATGTGTGGTTTTCCTGAGGAATAAAAAGGCGGAAATGATGTTTAGGTTGATCTCTATTCCAATTTTCTCTACAGGTTCCGGAACTCTCGGAACCGAGGTGATGCAAAACTTTTTTTAATGTGTGTATTACTACATAAAAATTTGCGACTGCACGAGTTGTTTCCCACATTTGACACTTTCTGGTTTCCTTTGACTGGCCGTATTACAATATCGGCTTACCTGGGCACTTAGTCTACAAATTGAAAAATTTGACGTTTGCGGAAATTTAATCTAACAATTTTGCGAATTTATTAAGCATAGAATAAACTATTACGTCTCTGTATTCCTCAGGCCTTCTGACTACGAAACTATTGTGCTTGTAAGGGATATGTTTGGACTGAATTGTCAACGTAACTAGCTTTAGTGTAACGTTTACGAAAGTTGTTTTTGCTTCATTATCCTAACGAGCAACGAGCACGTTTGAATTAATAACGTTAACGAAATAGCGGACTATGGTAGTTGTGTGACATCCGAATCAATGGAGACCAAAAAATGTCGGATGTTTAGAATAGTTCGTGTAGTGGGAAATTTTTGTACAGTGATAGAATGACTGCCACTAATAACGTACTAAAGTTCATGCGTGAGGAAGGGACGTGGGTTTTAAATTCACTTTTGTACGTTTCTCTTGAATAACTGGGAAACCGTAGCCTCCAGTGAAAACGTATCCCAGTACTAAATTTAACATTACATTTCCCACGAAAAGGCCCTTTCATTTTTCTGTATGACTGACACTTTGCGCGTAGTGAGCGAGAGGATAATAAAAGTCGAGCGTGATTTATGAAGGCCAGAGAGAATCATTGCGGGTTGCATAAAACGACATCGTTAGTTGCTGCTGAATGACGTGTGAATATAATTTACGTTATGTTGCTCTAACTTACATAGTGAGGTTGTCCTGAAATGCCAGTCATTTCGGTAGCGAAGCCTACTTGGCCTTTTGTACATCCTGGCTTCTTGATGTTGCAAACGATAGCCTACAGTGTAAAATATCACGTATATGAGCAATGCGGAAAATGGAAAGCGGAACAAATCGTAGAGGAACAATGCGAGTGGCAATTACTCAGTAGCAACCCAAAATTTGAGGGAACAGGGGTGAGTTACCGACTTCACGACGGTGTATCTTTAGCCTTAGCCGACAAACTGTGCAGTTGTTTTAGCAAAAAGATCTGGGCCCCGCTTCGGCCGCCGGCAACCTGCTGCGCAGCACAATACCTCATTAATATTCAGCAGCAGCCGGAATCCGAGAGGCCTCTCCGTCCGCAGGAGTTCCTCGCCGGTTGCAATCTTCTGCGCGCCCCCGCCCACCGCATCGCCTAATTATAACTTAGTGTGTATCTAACAAGCCAGGTAACACAGTCTGACGGGCCGGCAGCGCCCGCCACCAGGATTAAGGACATGCCAGCTTTTGTACTGCCATACATGGTTCCACTTTGTTTACATTGCCCTCTTACGTGGAGCACCGAATGTCCTTCCGTAATTTTATTACGAAGCTCCACAGAAAGTTAATACTGAGACGTCCACGCACTTAGGGATTTTTTGAGCTGCTCGTGACTACACGGGCTTAACGTGAAGTATGAGGAGTGGTCTAATGAAAACCCAACATATGCCACAACGGGACTATGTTAACACATTTATCCTACTCAGACGCGATACGATCAATTCCTGTTTCGCAGGACGCGTTCAGCCGCTGGCGTATCCAAAACTGCACACCCTGCTGCTATTTTTCGTCCGATGTCCACGCATGTCTGTCTCTAGGTCGACAAAGGTGTGACACACACACGGCAAGGGATCCCAGCTGTACGGAGACTGTTTCCGAACCAAATCGCTGAAGCGTAGCCTTCGTCCGATTGACAGTGTGTAGGCGGGCGCTATTGTGCAGCAGCATTCCTGGGTGTTTTGACTTTATGGCGGGTCTCAGTTTCTGCAAAGTGTCTTCATAACGAGCTTGTGATTTCACTTTCCTTCGGTGACTTGCCATACATGCTCGTAACAGGAAGACCCAAACGACCAGCTTCGTCGTTTACCACATGCTTGGCCACAGGTGATGGGCCCCTAACAATCTGCTCTTTTCATAATTAATTCGCTGTCAGACATAGTCACAGTTATTTAGAATGGGTCGTTATCGGTCATCGTCAGATCATAAACCAGATGGCGTGGTTCAAGCTCAGCACAGTGGAAACAACAGTGTCGTCACCAGGAGACCCATTTTCGTCTCTGCCCGGTTAAATACACTGCCTGACAAACGAAACGAAGTAGCCGTAATGGAGGAGGACACGAAATGGAACTTAATGTTTTGAGAGAGCAGATTTTGTTTCATTCACTACAAAAGCGAGTGAAATTTGTAATTACTTAGCATCATTCACGGTATGATGACAGCCAAAACAGTTGCAGGATAAAGATTTATTAAAATTATTGACCACGGTATCGGTATATCTGTCATAGGTATATCTATGATAGGCGAAGTACTGATGCTAAGCTGTATTCGCATCGACCCTCTGTCCATAATTATGTTATAAATGGAGATGATGTTTTAACTACTCACGACGCCTTTGGCACAATTGTTTTATGAATCTTCATTGCAGGATGGGATTTTAGTCTATTTTACTTCTGATGAAGGTATATTTAGATATACCGAAACCGTGGTCAAGAATTTTAATAAATCTTTATCCTGCAGCTCTTTTGGCTGTCATCATACCGTGAAGAATTTCAACAGTTGCTATTTCAGCCATGTTTAAAATCTTGAATTACGTAGCAGTAAGAGCACCCCCTCTAGGCTAAATGTATGAACTGGTTCAACTGCGAATGGCTTCACAAACGCATTGTAGCCTCTCCTAAGGCAAGATGGCCCACAGCTGTTGCAGCTGGTTCTTGATAACCAAGATCCTTGCATTCGGACTGAGTTGTCGTCCAAGGTGAGTCTACACCTTTTTTATCGGGGACAGATTTTTTCGATCTTCGTGACCACGAATGTACCTCTGCATTATCAGTGAGTTCACACAGGCACATACTATATCTGGACCAGAATTGTGATCTTGACAAGTGGCATCATAAGATTATTGCACGAGAGGTAACACATGAGAACGCATGAGAGGTAACACATCAGAACATCTGATGTGCGTGACGTACCGTTGTGCTGTCTGTTCTCTCAATCACTACCAGTCCTGACCTGAAGTCAAACCTGACGGCTCCCTGTGCTGTGACGTTGCGATTAACACCGTTGTGCCTCTCCAAAATAATCGAAGGATGGGAGCTCCCCACACTCGCTGTCGCTGATCATCTGGCTAGGTTCAGATTCGCGATTCATCGCTGCATACTATATGACACGTTTGTTTGGCGGGCCATGCTTCTGGGTCACCTCACTAACGGCAACCAACGCATAGCACGAAGTTACCCACTCCAGTTGCTGTTGGTCTCCATAAACGGTTTGCAAAGACAGAATGTAGCACCGAGTTCTTAACTTGTTTTGGATGGCAGACATAGTTGTGTGGAGGTCACGATACGCTTGCTTCACAATACGGCTCTTCCTTTGTGGTGGTCGGTCGTGGTGGACAGGAAATTTGGTGGTGAGTATTCCTGGCCTCACGTTCCTGTGAAGTCAAACATCGGCCCCTTTCACGTCCGATTTCTCTTACAATCTGGATAGGGCACGATTCGACCAGCTGGTGAAATGAATTCCTACAGTTAGGCTCAATTCAGTGCTGATAACGTTACTTGTCAAGAGTACGTGGTAAGTCAGTGTCCTTCACAGCGATCACGTAACTAAGAAGACTATGTTACTACATAATGATCTGATGATATAAACTTGTAGTGAGAAAGGTTTATTTCAGCACAAGATATTTTTGGCTTAGAAATATGTTCTTTAAGTAGCTCAGTTTTTATTGACGTTTTGTTGTTATTTCACTATAAAGCTACACAGCACAACCAAATTAAAGGATTACTTTTACGAAACTACTTAATTGTGTCACATTCTGACACTTAAGTTTGACATTCGGCTAAATGGTGGCTAAAACCTTTCTCTGTAAGGATACAAAAGAGTGGCACCCTGCAACGTCACCCTTGGGCGCAGTGATGCCTCAGAAAACAAGAGGTGGTCACATGCCAAAAAAAGGCCACACCTCAGAAGTTCATGTGAGCTTTAAGGCAGGCTAATAATGTAAAATTGGCACTAAACGTCAACGTGGCCAGTGCCACCGTGGACATGTCACACGGTGGAGAGGTCGTTACACCCCTTTTTACCCACATCCCCCTCCCCTACTTCGTCGCCTTTGAAATGGAGGCCAGAACCGCGACACTCAGCGTTGAAATCACGCAGATTTCTTATATGTGGCCGACGGAAATATTTCAGACACACAATCACAATCGACATGAAAAGGTCACAGGGGCTGGCATAAAGGACGTCAATGAAACTTCGCCTTCCATTGGAACTTTGATTCCCACACATTTCGCCATCGAAAAGAACAGTTGCAGTGCTATGTCATAAAGACCGTCAGCGAGATTACCCCTTGGGGGCATTGATTCCCATAAATTTTGCCATGTAAAACAAGAGTTGGCGGTTTGATGAGCAATAGCACGACGTTCTTGTCAATGTTCGACACTGCTATCGATCTCTGGGCGTAGAAACTCTAACTTAAGGACATCGTGGGCCTGCAACCCCCTCTGAATGTGATGTGATCTCTTTCGACGGCAGTACGACCGCAAGTTTTGTTCTGGTATACAGTACCGTACCCCTAGGGACCATTCAAAACCATTCGACGAAATTTAACGTGATATAAAACAGCAAAATGTACCTCTATAAACCCTCAGCTCAGCAACATCCTCGGTGGCAGTCACACACCTTTGTTGAGCATTCAAAAAAGTTGCTGTAGGGAACTTACAAGGGGAAGGCCTCAGACACGGCCAACCGATTCGGCTCAAATTTTTCAGGTCGCTTGTGCACAACCTAAAACGAAGGAATCTATTTTGGGTCAACAACCCCGCAATTTTGAGGAAATCACCCCTAAAGGTTATGACGAGCAATCGACTCAAAATTGGACGGATCGATAGATAATTGTACATATAGCATTTTTCATCATCAGGTATGGGGTCCGCAAACGCAAAAATTTTTCCAGGAATCGAGGAAAGAAACTTTTACAACTGCCGCTTCTGTATCTACACGGTAACGCTTTTCGCCTACAGCGCCGATAGCGCAAAGCCGCCACGGTAGCTCAGCGTGTTCGCTCAGAGACCTGGTTGGCCTCTGTAATAAAAAACTGAGTGGAAGGATCAACAAAAAGAAAAAAAAAACGAACTTTAACGGATATCATGTGACGTCCGCAACGACCAAACAGAACGATCAACAAAGAATAAAATAGAAAAAAAATAGCGCAACGGCCAATGTAACTAGTTTGGAACCGGAAAACCCGGGTTCGAATCTCTAAGAAACCTAGCGGATGTTTCTCTTTTCGTTTGTATTTTTCCATAACTCAATTGATAGGGATACGACGGTTAACAACGTAAGTAAATCAATAAGAAATGATAATAATAAGGTAGGCAAACTAATTTCCCAAACGCCGTGAGTTAGTAAAGTATTAAGCTTTCAAGCCTTGTCACATGAAAACAACTGCGAATTCCCCACGAGATATCACAGATAGCCAACCGCGCGACGCTTGGTTACAGCGAGGCACGGGACAGAATGCACGCGGGGAGAGTTATGTTGTCCCGGTTGCCTCTTCGTCATATCATAGTTGTGAACCTGGAAAAGTTAAGGTGTCCAGCACGAGTCTTAATGAAGTCAATTGGAAAGCGTTGTTTTCCGTCATTAGGCTGCCGCGAACCTCGCGGATTTATGTGGTGATTTTTCCATCGTCAATGCGCCGAATGAAATACGTTGTGTGAATCAATACAGTGTTCTCCCGTGAGAAAGATATGAAGAGTACTGTATGTAGTTTGTAGTAATTAGCTCGTCTGTTTATGCTGTAGTAGCTAGTTATTGTTTGTTGTGTCATACTACAGTCTGGAACTGCGCGACCGCTACGGTAGCAGGTTCGAATCCTGCCTCGGGCATGGATGTGTGTGATGTCCTTACGTTAGTTATGTTCAAGTAGTTCTAGGTTCTAGGGGACTGATGACCTCAGATGTTAAGTCCCATAGTGCTCACAGCCATTTGAACGATTTGCTCTATACCATGAAGCAGAATATGATTCAGTGGAAGGTATCCCGACTAGTGAATCGGAAAATGGTCATAATACTTTGAAAATCTACACGTCACAGGGAACATGTGCTTCATCTGTTCGCGATGAGTAGTACGAACCGTTTACTGAACGATTGAACTACGGCGCTATACCCCTTGAAGTAAAGGCGGTAGCGCTAGCCAGGAATCATTCACATTGGACTTACAAACACTGCAAAAGAATGGAGCAACAACAACCACCAAAAAGGACACGAGACCTACCAAATTTGAGCCGAATCGGTTGGCCGTATCTGAGGCCTTCCGCTTGTTAGACATCAAATTAGTCTTGTGACATAACGCCTGAGCGGTAGGCAACTGATTCGATTTCTCTCAACTTTGAAATCACCGCCCCAAGGAAAGGGGTGATTCCTTTGACGCACTTTGTAGCACCCTCTGAGACCTTTTATGACCATTCTGAGCCGTAGTGTGCCTGACGTTTATCCCTCGGCCACCTTTAAGAAAACTTGGTGATTTCAGCGCTGGTAGTCGCGCTTCTAACCTTCACCGCAGAGGCGTCAAAATGAGATGAAATGTGGGGCAGGAGGGCGTGTGTCGCCATTCTCATCGTCTGACACGTCGACAGTGGCGTTGGGCAGAATTGTGGTGAAATTTTCTGAGAGTGTGACATCATTAACCCACCTTCAACCTCAGATGATCTTCAGAGCTGTGGCCCTTTTTCCGAATTTGTCGATACCTCGTTCATGGAAGACTCGCTGAGCCCGAGGGTGACGTCACAGGGCGCCATGCTTTTGCGCCGTAACAGAGGAAGTTTGCAGGAACCTTTGACCCACATTTCAAACATATGCGTCGGAATGGTTTCGAAAAAATGATCCTTTACTTTTGTTGTGCAGTGCATTTTGTAGTTTCTGAAGAAGGATTCATGCCATGCTTCTGTTAGTATTAATCCCACACGTTAGTATATACACTCCTGGAAATGGAAAAAAGAACACATTGACACCGGTGTGTGAGACCCACCATACTTGCTCCGGACACTGCGAGAGGGCTGTAGAAGCAATGATCACGCGCACGGCACAGCGGACACACCAGGAACCGCGGTGTTGGCCGTCGAATGGCGCTAGCTGCGCAGCATTTGTGCACCGCCGCCGTCAGTGTCAGCCAGTTTGCCGTGGCATACGGAGCTCCATCGCAGTCTTTAACACTGGTAGCATGCCGCGACAGCGTGGACGTGAACCGTATGTGCAGTTGACGGACTTTGAGCGAGGGCGTATAGTGGGCATGCGGGAGGCCGGGTGGACGTACCGCCGAATTGCTCAACACGTGGGGCGTGAGGTCTCCACAGTACATCGATGTTGTCGCCAGTGGTCGGCGGAAGGTGCACGTGCCCGTCGACCTGGGACCGGACCGCAGCGACGCACGGATGCACGCCAAGACCGTAGGATCCTACGCAGTGCCGTAGGGGACCGCACCGCCACTTCCCAGCAAATTAGGGACACTGTTGCTCCTGGGGTATCGGCGAGGACCATTCGCAACCGTCTCCATGAAGCTGGGCTACGGTCCCGCACACCGTTAGGCCGTCTTCCGCTCACGCCCCAACATCGTGCAGCCCGCCTCCAGTGGTGTCGCGACAGGCGTGAATGGAGGGACGAATGGAGACGTGTCGTCTTCAGCGATGAGAGTCGCTTCTGCCTTGGTGCCAATGATGGTCGTATGCGTGTTTGGCGCCGTGCAGGTGAGCGCCACAATCAGGACTGCATACGACCGAGGCACACAGGGCCAACACCGGGCATCATGGTGTGGGGAGCTATCTCTTACACTGGACGTACACCACTGGTGATCGTCGAGGGGACACTGAATAGTGCACGGTACATCCAAACCGTCATCGAACCCTAGACCGGCAAGGGATTTTGCTGTTCCAACAGGACAATGCACGTCCGCATGTATCCCGTGCCACCCAACGTGCTCTAGAAGGTGTAAGTCAACTACCCTGGCCAGCAAGATCTCCGGATCTGTCCCCCATTGAGCATGTTTGGGACTGGATGAAGCGTCGTCTCACGCGGTCTGCACGTCCAGCACGAACGCTGGTCCAACTGAGGCGCCAGGTGGAAATGGCATGGCAAGCCGTTCCACAGGACTACATCCAGCATCTCTACGATCGTCTCCATGGGAGAATAGCAGCCTGCATTGCTGCGAAAGGTGGATATACACTGTACTAGTGCCGACATTGTGCATGCTCTGTTGCCTGTGTCTATGTGCCTGTGGTTCTGTCAGTGTGATCATGTGATGTATCTGACCCCAGGAATGTGTCAATAAAGTTTCCCCTTCCTGGGACAATGAATTCACGGTGTTCTTATTTCAATTTCCAGGAGTGTATATCGGCAATGCAAAACCTATTTTGAGCATATGGCGCCATTGCTTACGAGCGAAGGGTACCTAACAGGCCATGCCGGCTGATCCCACTCATAATTGGGCAGCTGCAGAGCGCGCCGCGTTGACGCTGGTGGAGGACCAGAGAGGACCGGACGGGACGGGACCGGCCAGTATCGATTGGCGCGGCCAGCACAGCCGCACAGCCGCCGTCCCACCTGGCCGCGGCCCGCCTGGGCGATGACGCTTTCGGACACCTGCTGTAAAGTAACGCTAGTCTGCTGTGCTGTGGACTCCGCTCCCGCTTTCGTCAACACTGTACCCGCGATGCGCGGGAAAGATTTCACCGGACCAACCCGTTAATGAAGATGGCCTTTCTTGTCTTTGGAGAGGTACGTCACTTCGTAAAGCAGAGGTCGAGGACTGCAGTCACATCTCACCCACGAATAGGGTAGGTGGTTTTAAATTGAAGTCGTAGACTGGATTGTTACTCATAATCCACCCAAATTTCAACTCTGACTGGTTATTAACCACTGTGAAATTTCTAATTTGTTTAGAATTTGGGAAATGCAGTTGCGTTCTTTTGAGATATCACTGGATACGGAATGAGGTGTTTGTTTGCCCCTGCACTGTTACCACGATGAAGTTATTGAATGAGAGACAAATATGATACTTCCTTGAAGCCAAGGTTCTTCTTCTTCTTCTTATACTTCACCGTGCCTGTACCTGAGCTACTGTTATTACGCGAGAATGCTTAATATGAGTGAAGAAAAATAAACTGGATGTTTCACCTTTTTTCTTCCTATTTTTGGCTATGATGTAATGAAATCTAGTTTACGTCGTTTTATTTCTGTAGTGCGCTCTTTTCTTTCTTTTGCACATTTCTCGTTCTCAGCAGCAAGCTTTTCTTTCCCTATACATTCGCCTCCCATCCGTTCTTTATTGGGTGCCGAAATTGGAAGGAGAGATTTCAGTGCTTTACCAGAACATTTTCTTTAAATCTCTATTTTAGATAGCGAAATTATGTCTTCACTTGAGATAGTCTCTCGCAGTGTGGACTGAGTGTCATATTTTGCGGAGTTTACCGTCGAAGAATTTTCGCCATATTTTCGGAGCTGTTGATTTGTCCCATTTCGCTATTTTCTCACAAATGTGCCGCTGATGATTTTGGGGACTAGCGGGAACAGTTATTTTCTGACGTAACTGAAGCTCAAATGCAGTAGTGTCACGGGTAATTAGTTCATTCTTTAAAACCTTACATTACACTATGTTCAAGTATAATATCACAAAAGTTAAAGGTAAGTAATAAAAAAAATGAGTCACCTCATTTTCTCACATCTGGAGCGACCTGCTGGGACCAACTTTCAGTTAATAGTAAGTTACAATAAGACAAACCTGCCACCTGGTGGTCAGTTCCTGGAATAACTGTAGTCAACTCAGAAACGAGGTGCGGGCTTTTACCCCAAGCGAGCTTTCGTTTACCTACCGTACCGGTTTTCAATGTGCCACCGTCATGTGTGAACTACATAGATTCAGATTACAGCGTGAAAATGAAGAAATCGAAGTGTATGCATTATATATCGTCATTAATAGTCATCACTAATAGCGACAAATGACACGGGTTGAAATGTAGTGTGAACCATTACATCAGAAAGTTAGTTCTGGCATATGTTCTGAGCAATTCAAACATATTATAAAAGTGAATGTTTGAAAACATGTTCAGTGTCTCGTCCTAAACCACTACATCGATTGCACCGAACTTGGTGCTCATATCACTTACTGTCTGGAAAGAAGCACTGTGGAGGTAAGGAAGGCCTGCCCTCCAAGGGGTGAGAGGGAAACAAAAAACAGCTCACGACGTGATCACCCAGTATTCATGCCGTATTTGAGGAAGAGAGTACTTAGTGTCTTGCAACATACAGTATAAACAATTTCAAACCTTTTTCTCGCTGGCGCCTCCCCCCCACAAACTAATGAAAGGAAAAAAAAGTTTATTTCTTACTACACTGTCGGTTTTGGTGCAATAAAACTGCTGCCGCTCAGGTAGGACGGATTTATTTATTACTTCCTAACAACTAACTCAACTCGAACGGAAAAAGACGGGACGGACGGACAGATAGGGGAGAGGAGGAGATGGACAGTGGGAGGGCGGAGGAGATTGACAGAGTGGGCAGGTGGATATAAACTAATAGAAAAGTGGTTACAAAGTAATATTGGAGCTATGACTTATTTGTTATGTTACCCCAATTAGCTTTGTTTCGTAAATACACCTTCACAACAGCGAACGCTAAAACGCGCAACTCACGCTAATAAAACAACTGTTAGATGCAAATATACATGTGAGCAGTGTCGTCGTTCTGATCTACAATTCCATTCGGTGCGCCAACATACGAGGTGAATATCAGCCAACTCGACATTAGCAAACCTGTCCATACGGCTTTGCAATCAATGTTAACATACAAGTACCACTGCTGGTAAAGCAGGCCCAATAAGACCTGTATGTTTTTTCCAACAGGAAGCACCGTGAGTGGACGGAAGCAATTTATTTCCAAACGAGAGAAACAGCCCATACCGTCGAATCTCCACTGTTGTCCTAATATTTTCATTGCAACTCAAAAACTGAAATACCCAAAAAATAACCGTGAACAACCTTACGAAGTTCGACTACTTTGGAGTCCATTAGATAGCGATTGGGCACAGCCACAGTTAAATATTCATCCGTAAAAAAGAACAGCAGTCAGTCGCAGGAACAGTAATTGTTTTACACTCGATCTTTCAAATTTTGTCCAACGAGATCGAGTTCACTCGTTTTGAGCCATGAGTCTTCTGATTTGATATTGTCCACCAAGAATTTTTCTCCTGTGAGAACATCTTCATCTCAGAATAGCAAATGCACCCTACATGCCCAATTATTTGTTCGATGTTTTCCAATTTCTGCCCCCTCCATCCAGTGTCGTGTAAATTGTTCTCTGCGGTCTTCACAAAAGCCGTATCAACTGCTTGTCTCCTTATCAGTGTTTTAAAAACTTTTCATTCTTCCTTAGTTCTATGAAGAACATCCTCATTCGTTACCAGTATGCCTAATTTTCGACACCCTTCTATAGAACCACATCTCAAGCTTTCTGATTCTCTTCATTTCGGGTGTTTTCCCACTCCATATTCAATCATTGTACGATGCTGTTCTCAAAAATATCAGATAGAAAATCCTTTATTCCAACAATAGTCCATGTTTTATATTAGTCGATTTTTTTGGTAGGAAGTCCTTGCCTGTCCTAGTCTGCTTTTACGTTTCCTTGCTTCGTCTGACGTTTCTTATATCGTGCCAAGGCAGAATTCCTTAACTTCATCTACTGAACAAACACAAGTCTGTAGCTTATGTCACTTCTGCTACTCATTATTTTCGTGTCTCCTCAGTTTACCCTCAATTCGTATTCTGCACTCATTGAACTGTTCATATCACCAAAAATGACCTGTAATTAATATTCATATTCACTGAGGATAGCAATGTTATTACCGAATTCTATTATTGATATTCTTTCGCTGTGAATTTTAACCCCTCCCCTGAATATCCCTTTCATTTTCCTTTCACTTCTTCTTCAATGTATCGGTTGAATAGTCGGGCCGAAAGACTGCAACCCAACCTTATAGCTTTTTCAACTCAAGTATATCGTTCTTAGTCTTCCATTCTTATCGTTCTATGTCGGTTGTTGCACTTATTGTGTATTACCCATCCTTCCCCATAGCTTACTCTCACTTTTGTCAGAATTTCGGTCTTACAGAATTGTACACTGTCGAATGTTCCTTGATTTTTCTTAATTGTTGCTTCCATTATCGAGCGCGATTTCAGAACTGTGTCTTTGCTGCCTTTACCTTTCTGAAAGCTGAGCTACTTATGTCACACTAGCTCGAATTTCTATTCCTCTCTTCTGTATGTTATTCTTGTCAACAAGTTGGATTTGTAAGACACTTTTCGCATTATTTGATAATTTTCGAACTTACCTATGATTCTCATCTTTGGGATTTTGTGGATGATATTCTCATGCTACAGCTGTGACCATAAATGACAAAGGGTTAAAGGACGATGGCGAGTAGGCGACAGAAAGTTCGACATCTACGCATTGTCACAAAATGTGGAGGTCGGAGGCTTGCCCGATTCCAACTGTGAGACAGATGGCGGTTTGTGGCAATCATTTCGACAGAAAGCTATGCTGGTGAACGTGCAAGAATAAGGGGCATCGCAGCAGACGACCACGACATATTCCCATTGTAACGCCACCACTATTGCTCGACGCTACTCAGTAAAAGGACGACGCTGCCACAGATTTAGGAAAAGGCCATGGAAAAACGTCATACTCGAGCCAGTCAAACGTAGATGCGTCATGGACTGGCTCCCGATAGAACAGCAGCCACTACGACACTGAGCAATTATCACATCGCGGGCCAGCGTCCTAAAAAAGACAGGCAACTACTACAGGACGGTAGACTGATTACGCCAACGCCTTAACCTATGCTGGAGCCACGTAACGGGTATCAATGTCTTGGCACAATAAGTATGCACCAAGCCAAAAAATGATTCAAATGGCTCTGAGCACTATGGGACTTAACATCTATGGTCATCAGTCCCCTAGAACTTAGAACTACTTAAACCTAACCAACCTAAGGACATCACACAACACCCAGTCATCACGAGACAGAGAAAATCCCTGACCCCGCCGGGAATCGAACCCGGGAACCCGGGCGCGGGAAGCGAGAACGCTACCGCACGACCACGAGCTGCGGACGCACCAAGCCAGCATAAATACCCTTCACTTTTAGAAAGATGGATGCAGTCTGGCAGCAGCAACAAGCGGGTCTAAAACTCGACACGGATCTAGAACCTGCGACCACTAACTTCAGGTCTACACCTGGCTCTGGTGCTGTGGACTTAACATTCAGTCGGTGGCCCACCTCCGGGCCA
Source organism: Schistocerca nitens (assembly GCF_023898315.1). NCBI lineage: Eukaryota > Metazoa > Arthropoda > Insecta > Orthoptera > Acrididae > Schistocerca > Schistocerca nitens. Next base: position 438,138,950 of record NC_064617.1, on the reverse strand, counting down.
TTTCCATTCATTGTCTACCTTGGAGGGTAGCCGTTCTAGACCAGGGTAATGCAGCCACCACCCTACCTCCACTTGTGCAGGCACACGTTATTGTCCGCCTCCGCTTGCAAGAGTTGTCACAAGTGCAGAATCCACAGCAGGAATGGGCGCCTTTCATTGCTTTGAGCTGCAAAGCTGCATCCATATGGCACACGCGCAGCGACCACACCTTATGTCAGCATTATTACTGTTGAATGTCTGCCTGGAAGGTTATGCCACCTTCAATTAGGATAACTGTAAGCGTCGCAAGGCCAGAATTGTACTACAGTTGTTTGAGGAGCATGATGACTCACGTCTTGGCACTAAATTCGCGTGAGCTGATTGTGATGGATCACACCTGGTGCACTATCAGAACCCCACTCTTCACCCACACCTGGTACACTATAAGGAGCAAAACTTAATCCACATCTGGTACACTATAAGATGTCAATCTCCGCCCACATCCGGGACACTATCGGCTCCCAATCTTCACCAACAAAACACCTGCCCTTAATTTACGGTAATTGTGTGACCTATGCGTAGCTGTCTGGTGCCACATACGCTCCAGAAGCACTTGCAAGGATTGTTGACTCCATTCCACGGAAAATCGTTGTTGTACTTCATTCAGGATGTGGACCGATACTCCGTTAAGCAGGTGGTTCATAATGTTTCGGTTTTTCAGTTGTTCAAACAACATTTGGCTGATGCACACCTTGTCATTTTCAAGGCACATATTCAATGAAAGAACGCTGCCAAAAGAAATTAAAAACTCACTATGGGGGGGGGGGGGGGGGGTTGATCAAGACACTCAATACGATTTGTACAATAAGACAACATAAACGTTGTAAATTAGGCCAACATGCGACACAAGATGACAGACATCAGAAGTTATCATTTGGTGAGCCAGAACCATAACATTGACATGGGAAGACAAGGATTACAACCAGAACTTTAGCAAAAAATTTCGTCTCTATCTATTAGGTCACTTGCTAACTACATCTCAATTGCTTCCTTAGTAATACTATCCCAACAAATGGGAGTTCACACCTAAATCTCTGTGTGATATATCATCAGATTACCGGCACTAAAACAGTGTTCCATAATATCTGATTTGCACCGTTGATGTAAAAGTGTGCGACGCTTTTGCTTGATACACTGCCCTCTATGGTCATGATGTTCTAATTAATATATGACAGACAACTACAAGGAATACGGAGCATACCCGCTCCCTTACGCCTTTGCAGGCGCTCTTGGGCGCCGTTAACTTAGACGTTGGTCGAAAAGGATACATTATCTCATGTTTCCGCAGAATACGACCAATCCTTTTGGAAATGCTAGCTGCCTGAGGCGAAAGGCCGTAGATTTTGCTGCAAACTCGTTATTTTCGTCGCTTACCCGATTCACAGCTGGTCGATAGCGTGAGTCTGATTTTTAACGGTTCTGGCGAAAGATCACTCCGAGGTGCGCTAGTCCATCTGACAACCTACCAGCGTCTGAGATGACGTGGCTCTTATAATCCAAATATGAAGTATCCCTTCACATTGTGCCGAATGGCTCGAACTATCAACGCGAAACTACAAATCAGTGTGAGATGGCTTCCTATGAGCTGCATGCCACATGACCAACACAACAAGGAACGGAAGGCAGCCATCTTTTCCACCTCCTTCGGGTGGACTGAATTCAGAGTCTCTAAAAGATCGGTCAAACTATCACTGCTATGGGGCCAAACAACACAAGTATCCTCCACATATCTGAAAAAAAAGCCACGGAAGTTTCAATTGTGCCGACACCAGCGTACCTTCCTCGAAGCCTTTTATACATAAATTTACAATAACGGGTGACAACTGTCTCTGCATCGCAACTCCATCTTTTAAAATAAGAAGTCCGACGTGTTCTTAATGTGACGTACACACCAACCAACTAGTGGCGTCAACTGAATTGTCAGATTTATGTCTATCAATGACATTAGGTACAAGCCTAATATCTTCTTTGTGGCTCCTCGGAAGGCCATATAACAAAGGCAGCACTGCACAATAAAAGATTTTTCATAGTCTCTAGGGACACGAAACTTTTATTCAGAAGATTGTCAATGTTCCTCTGAAAACCTATTGACCGCTCAGAAAAGATATTGTGAAACGCAGGATCTTATAGTGAAAACAACTTCTTTTGAACGTAATCCTGCTTGTCCATTGCAACTATAGATTGTCCTCATCCATGTTTAAGATAACAATATCAGAAGCGACACTTAGTGGACGTAAGGCAACCTTCTCAAATGCCGTAACGTTAGTGGGCGAACGTGCATTAGTTATCAGAACAGGCCGTATTTTTCTCCTAACCTCGGCAGCGTCAGGAGGTAGTGTCTCCCTAGAACACTAAGGAAGGGGGGGGGGGGGGGGAATGATACATTTCTACTAACCCATCTTAATGTTTATTTCGCCGTATTTGATTCAAAGAAAGTCACAACGCAGAGGTTATGCATTAATTAATTCAAATGGTTCAAATGGCTCTGAGCACTATGGGACTCAACTGCTGAGGTCATTAGTCCCCTAGAACTTAGAACTAGTTAAACCTAACTAACCTAAGGACATCACAAACATCCATGCCCGAGGCAGGAATCGAACCTGCGACCGTAGCGGTCTTGCGGTTCCAGACTGCAGCGCCTTTAACCGCACGGCCACTTCGGCTGACATTAATTAACTATCACTATTAGATATCCAGTGGTATGATAAATACCAAATTAAGTAAAAAATGACCTATTTTATACCCTATCGTTAATTTTACGATGGTTAAGTAATCGAGGGTTAAAAACAGCCTTTTCGACAGAACTTATAGAATCAAAAACAGGTAAACTCTTAGGCGTCGAAGCGCAGTTTAAATCTTTGCCTAGTACAGATAAAGCTGCGTCGTACAGATTTTTCTCCGTGGTACTGACCGTACGAAGTCGAGATGCAGTCCTACACACCGAGCCAACCGATCAAACAAAGCCGAATGGTCGGGCAGTTACAGAATGAGCCTTCCAGTCGAAGTACGACCAAATTGCTCTGCCTAACTAATCCCAAGAAGATGACGAAATTATCGAAGTGACCTTTAAATGAAGCCGAAATAATTCTTTGCAAATGAAATTCACCTTTTGAGAAACACTAAACCAGCGCGTTGCTTGATGCAGGAGAATTAATGTGATGAACAACTTAACAAAGGTCGGAACAAAGATGTGGTCTCGGTATCGTAATACTAACGAAAGTGCACATTTCTACATCTATATCTACATGGATGCTCTGAAAATCCAAGAGCCTGGCAAGGGTTCATCGAACCACTCACATTTCTCTATTATCCTAATCTCGTATAGCGCGCAGAGAGAATGAATACCTATATCTTTCCGTAAGAGCTCTGATTTCCCTCACTTTATCATGGTGATCGTTCCACCCTGTGTAGGTCGGTGTCAACAAAATATTTTTGTATTCAGAGGGGAAAGTTGGTGATTGGAATTTCGCGAGAAGATTCCGTCGCAACGAAAAACGCCTTTCTTTTATTGATTTTCAGCCCAAATCCTGTATCATTTCTGTGACACTCTCTCCCATATTTCGCAATAATACAAAACGCGCTGCCTTTCTTTGAAGTTTTTCGATGTACTCCGTCAGTCCTATCTGGTAAGGATCACACTCCACGCAGCAGTATTCTAAAAGAGGACGGACAAGCGAAGTGTAAGTAGTCTCCTTAGTAGGTCTGTCACATTTTCTGAGTGTCCTGCCAATAAAACGCAGTCATTGGGTAGCCTTCCTCACAACATTTTCTATGTGTTCCTTCCAACTTAAGTTGTTCGTGATTGTAATACCTACGTATTTAGTTGAATTTACGGCTTTTAGATTAGACTGATTTATCGTGTAACCGAAGTTTAACGAGTTCCTTTTAGCACTCATGTGGATGACCTCAGACTTCTCGTTATTTAGGGTCAACTGCCACTTTTCTCACCATTCAGATATCTTTTCTAAATCGTTTTGCAGCTTGGTTTGATCCTATGATGACTTTATTCGTCGATAAACGACTCTTCTGGTCCAAAGTGACACACATCATTGGTACCGACGTGAGCAGCCACCTGCAGTTGGCTGCACCCTGTGCTCTTCCGGAATCTGGGAGGACTCTTTCCACATCCCGAATGACTCCACCTAGTATGCACACGGAGTGCACATTGGTTTTCTTACCCTTCTTGTCAGCCATGTCCCTAAGGGGGCCCCATAACGCGCTTAGCGTTGGAGCTCCGTACTACCAATAATCCCACCCTCTGCGATTACCCGGAACTTGCAGGCTGATTGGTTTCCTCTGAAACACGACAGGCGACATCATCTGGCTCAGCGACAGTGTCAGCAACGAAGAGTACCTGGAACATGTTTGTCAGACAAACTGGGGAGGCCTTATGTGTGGCTGCTTGGGAAGTCTTTCGCTGCCTGCTTCGCCCCGGGATGACCTCCGACTCTACCACAGGTGAAGGGTCAGCCTCAGTGCGAGCAGTAACTGGGTTGGCCACCGGTGAGGAGCGATCGGAGGACTCTGGCGCGCTGGACGTCCGTTGGATCGCCACAGCCGGCCCACAACAGTTGTGCCCATCCACTGCAGCCTCAAGCTGTGTAACCGAAGCCATCACAGCCTGAAGCTGAGAGCGAAGTGTCACCAACGCGGCTCGCATCCGCACATAACAATCGCAGTCCCCGTCCATAGCCAAGATCGTGGAAAACTAAACCATGCAAGTAAACGGCACGTACTGCGCAACTCTACAGTAGACCTTGACGAAAACGCACGAAATGTGTCTAGTAATACGCAGATATTCGAAAATCTAACTACCAAAGCACTCAGGTGAAACAAAATAATTTGCCCCTGATTATGAACTTGTAATATATCACTAAATCAGTTTACTTTCCGACGCAAACGAAAACGCGACAACTGTGGCTATTATATATTAAATTTACACGTAGAAACTCAAGAAACTAAACCATTAAAGCACGCATATGATACAATAAAATTCTCTCCTTGTTAGGAACTCGTAAATGACACAAAAGTGGTTACTTCCCTGTTGCTGCGTCTGTCTCGGTCGGCTACTGCTGCCTGACTGACTGACGGACATTGGCGTTTTAAATTTCGTTACGAATCGTTCTCTAGTTGCAATTTTGTCCCTTGATAAGGACGAGGTGTGCTTCTGTCGAAATATCGCCGAATGACGAAGTCATACGGCTGGCATTCCTGTAAGCTGTTTCAACATTTTGTACGCAGTTGTAAGAAAACTGCAAAAAAAAAAAAAAAAAAAAAAAAAAAAAAAAAAAAAAAAAAAAGACCTGCCTTTGAGAAATTACTGCATGTCGCGTGAAAAAAAGGAATTTGTGGACTGCACTATAAAACAAAATATTAATTACTAACGTTTCGTCCCGGCTTCGTTTGGTAGGACTAAGAATCTACGACCAAACGAATGGTCTGGCTTAGCGGTAATGAATTACACTGTGCAGCCAGACCTACTATCGATATAAACCCGTCCAGGCGATGGCAGCATCACCTGGCAAAGAAAGACTGCTAGTCGGACACATGTACTGTGTCTCTAGTGTCAGTGAGCATACTGTAATTATGTAGAATGGGGAAAGCACGTGATCAGTGACCTATGTAAGTTTGTCCGAGGGCAGACTGTGACGGCCCAGAGGCTCAGCACTAGGATTTCGTAAACTGCACGACTTGTCGCGTGTTCGCGGAGTGTTGTTGTGAGTGTTTTATCACGTGCGAAACCAAGGTGAAACCGCGTCTAGATTTCTTGGGGTTGGGCAGCCACCTCTCATTACAGATGTCGGTCGTTGTAGGTAGACAGGACAGGCAGCGAGCTGTGGCAGAAATAACATCAGACTTCAATGCTGGGCAGAGTACAAGTGCGTCTGAACACACAGTTCACCGAGCACTCCTAAAGAAGTGCCTCCGCAGCCGACGACCCACGCATGTCACTGTGATAACACCATGACATCGGCAACTGTGACTGAAATGGGCACTTCATCACTGGCAAAAGACGTCGGATCAGTGGCAGACCGTTGCATGATCTGATGAATCACGATACCTTCTTGGTCATGCTGATGAGAGGACGCGAATCCGTCATCTTCTAGTGCAACACCTCCTTGACTCATGCACTGCGGGAAGTACACACGCTGGCGACGGCTCCATTGCGCTCTGGGAACATTCACGTTGGCATCCTTGGGTTCAGTGGAACTCGTGCAAGGCACCATGGCGGTCAAGGAGTATGGTGCACTGCTAGCAGACCACGTACAGCCCTTTATGACGAACATGTTTCACAACGGCACAGACATTTTTCAACAAGATAACGCGCCATTCATAGGCCTAGTAGTGTGGAGTGCTTCGTGGAACACAGTTGCGTTTTCAGATTGCTGCGTTGGACACTCAACTCACCAGATCTGAACATCATTGAACACATCTGTGATGTGATTGAACATGACGCCAGAGCTCAAGGCCCCCTCCCAGGAATTTACTGGAACTGGATGATCTGTGTGTGTGCAGCTGTAGTACTGACTCCCTCGAACGACCTACCAAGGCCTCACTGCTCCCATGCCACCACTCATCGCCGACGTTATCCGTTCCAAAGGTGGTCATACCGGCTATTAGGTAGGCGCTCATAGTATTCTGACGGATCAGTGTACATACACACACCTCCTTGTTAATCATTTCGTCTATTCGGAAACAACGTTCCATAATCCCTACATTAGTTCCTTAGAGTGCTTTCACAACAGACCACAAAACGTGCTGGGGGACTTTAACTTATGTAACACCTCAATGAAACATTGAATAACTGTCATCAAGATTATGAATAAGGACAATTAAGAGTCGAGATTTGAAATAACTAGATATACTCAGAAAAGAGCTTAACATATACATATTAATCGTCAACGAAAAGTATCAATACTTTCAAGAAAGCTGAAAAGTCGTGTGTTGGCCATGGTATCAGGATTTCATCAGAACAAATTTGTAAACAGCGAACGCAGTGCGCTTTATGGAAAACTTGACATCCCTAATTTATTCATTCATACCGTTTCCAGAATATATGGATCTTCTGCGATGCAGACCTCGCAAAAAGAGCATTATTTCGGCTTGTAAGCCTTTATGTATAGTTTTATTCTCTAGGAATATATAATTTGCACATGACGTAACTTTTAACTTACTCAAGTCCCTTTTCCTGGAGGAATGTCAGTCTTACAGTGCTGTGGTTCCGCCAAAACTATAACACGGAAGTGACTTTTGCTACTCAGTGACTGGGGTGGACACACACCAGAATATCTGTTGACGCCCTATCTTCTTTGATTCTTTCGTTTTACCACTCCATAAGGAAGAAAAAACTGAATATAGAATTAATTTCAGTGATAGACCTGTTATTATTACTCAACAGCTCCTCTTTGAACATGATCAGTGGATAAGAGTATCATATGCTTACGGAATTTAACAGATCACTATTGACTCTGATTATCTGACGTATTCAAGGACACATTCCTTATGACATAGTACAGTTGAACTGATAGAACATATAACTTCCGGACATCTCGACCGTAGTTTATCTATTCCCAGAAAAATTTTCAGTTATTAGCCTGGGCAGTTCCACTTCTCGTAGCCTTCCGGCAAACAACTTCCTGATAGCTTTGAAGCCTCCCTCGGCGATTACCTCCTATGTCAATGTCTTTACGTCAGAGGACTTACACCCAACATCGTCAACTATTTTTTGTAAGTCTACCATACTCTGTCTTCATTCACAAGGGGGCTACTTCCTGATGTAATAAATCTCTTAGTGCTCTCCTTCCTATCCCCATATATTTCTTTCTTCGTCGATTCTTATCTTGTGATGCCACTACATTTTCAACATTCTCCAGTAAAAGTACAGTGGTAAAAATAAATGTGTTGGCGAGATCTGAATATTGAACAGACCATGTTTCTACACAGACAGGGCAGTATGCGTCGTCTACGGCAACTGTGCTACCTGTATGCTATGCAGTACTTGTTCTGTGTGTCATTACGAGAGTTTTATTGCCTCTGGGTGTTTCCGACAACAGTAGCATACGTTGAGAGGCTTCGTATAGTTACTAATGGAGCAGGGTGTGGGTCAGGTGGACGTCGCAGCGAATGTCGCCATGAGTCGAGAAACTGGAACAAGTTTCTAGCAGAAGGACCAGTGGCCGTGGAAGGAGGACAACAGCCTTGTAGTGCTGTACAGAAAGCACAGACTCTCAAAACAATACTTCACGACTACGGCGGAATTTCCAGACAACTACAGGAGTGCAGGCGTCAACACAAACGATATGAAATAGCCTCGATGAGCAGGGTATACGTGTAGGGAGAAGGGCTCGTGTCGCATTGTCACGAAACTGCTCTTTGTGGAGCAGGCAACAGTAACACACAATGCTCTATTCTGAAGAGGCCCGCGTCAGCCTCCACGCTTACAGTACTGATATTCTAGTGTGGAGGCAATGAGGATAAAGTTTACTCCCTAATTGTATCGTAGCTCGCCACACTTGTCAAGGTGGTTCAGTCATGTGGTGGAGTGGAATAATGTATCGCAACAGCAGACCCCTTGTAATAATACATAGGAAGGTGGCTGTTCTATAGTATCGAGACGACGTCATGTGTCCCTTTTTGTGAAGCTTTGGGAGCGAGATTCATGCTGATGGACGGCAATACATGACCCCATTCTCACAAGCCAGTGAACACCTTCTTGGTGGAGCATACTGTCGGATGGTATGGGCTCCATATTCTCCAGATCTCAGTTGCATTGGAAATGCCTGTGCCATGCTAAAACTAGCGATTTGAATATATCTGTCCTATCAGGGCATCATAGAGGCTTATCAGCACAATTTGGTAAAGTGTGTGGCTAACCGCATTCAAAAATATTTCCACTTAAGAAGATGGCCAGTTGGTCCATAAACCATGTGCTATGCACGACGAATGTGAAAAAGACTTAAGTGTTTCCAGCTGAATCTTTTATAAGATTTTCGTTATGTTTTTCCGTTGGTATCGGTTCAAATAGCTCTAAGCACTATGGGGCTTAACGTCTGAGGTATCAGTCCCTTAGACTTAGAACTGCTAAAACCTAACTAACCTAAGGACATCACACACATCAGTGCCCGAGGCAGGATTCGAACCTGCGACCGTAGCAGCAGCGCGGTTCTGGACTGAAGCACCTAGAACCGCTCGGTCACAGCGGCCGGTATCGGTTGGTATTCATCAAGTGGAAATGTGTTATTAATGTTCACTATCGTAATCTCAGCCTTATGGTCAATACTGCAAAAGGCTGCTTCAGCAGATGTCAAACTTAAAAAAAATCCTACGATATGTATACATTTCGTCTTTGTATCTGGGCGTTTTCATCTACATCTACATCTACATCTACATCATACTTCACTAGCTACTTAATGGCGTGTGGCGGAAGGTACTATGGGTAACACAGACTGGTCTCCCCTACCGGGTTCCATTCGCGAATGGCATACGGGAAGTATGCTTAGCCGGAACCGCGCTGCTGCTACGGTCGCAGGTTCGAATCCTGCCTCAGGCATGGATGTGTGTGATGTCCTTAGGTTAGTTAGGTTTAAGTAGTTCTAAGTCTAGCGGACTGATGACCTCAGATGTTAAGTCCAATTGTGCTTAGAGCCATCTGAACCATTTGAACCATTTGAAACAATTAGTTTCATTAAAGCCTAAAATGTTGGAGAAAAAACGGCGGGAGCAGAATTTCACAACTTTTATTATTATTATTGCCATTATCACTACTGTTACCATTATCATTATTAGTGGCAGCAGCTTCAGTATTGGAGGTACTGCGAGTAGGAGGCATTATTTACTCACATTGTAACAATAGAAACTCTGGTCATTTTACTATTGTTGTTATTTCTTAGTTACTATGATATAAAAATGTTACTATGCATGTGAAGCTGATGGCTTGATGTAAGAGTGTGCCTGATGGCCCAAATCAGACCAGGTTAAATAAATAGGCAATAGTAACATAAACAAAAGCTGGCTCATTTTTCTCAGTGGGATATTCATCACAGGTTGCGGTTAACTGCATCTTATTTTCCGAGTCTGCTTATCGTATGCAAAAAGCCAATGAAAGAACATGGTTCAATAAGATGCACAATTAAATAGAGAAATTGTTAAATGTAATTGCTGCTTTTGTATCTTTTCTAAGTATCACCAGATCACCCAAAAAGTATGACGTAATTCAGGTTTTCATAAGTCTATTGTATGAAAAAAAAGTCATCCGATTAGCGAACACGGAAAGTAAGGGGGTGCATGTCAAGTATGTTGATCTGGTTTGTGTGCGTGATGGTTCACTGACGCTAGCTAGAGAAGAGCCATGTAGTACACGCGTAACGCTGCACACAGAGACGTGTAACAGCCGGCAGCGGACAGTTGTGTTGGGCGCTGTTCGCCTTGCCCGCCGCTACCAGCATATGAGCTGCGCTGCCGTGCTGGAACAATGGTGCTCTCTCACGCTGGAGCGGACCTCATCTGTGATGCTGTCATCGTGAAAGGGCCAAGCAATTTACTCGGTACACTGGAGAGACAGCGGACAGTGCCCAAGATTACAGGAAATGGGTACGGGGCTAAAATGGTTCAAATGGCTCTGAGCACTATGGGACTCAACTGCTGAGGTCATTAGTCCCTTAGAACTTAGAACTAGTTAAACCTAACTAACCTAAGGACATCACAAACATCCATGTCCGAGGCAGGATTCGAACCTGCGACCGTAGCGGTCTTGCGGTTCCAGACTGCAGCGCCTTTAACCGCACGGCCACTTCGGCCAGTACGGGGCTCAACCTGCTACGTCGTATCTCATTTAGGCCCTAAAATGATAAAGTGAATTCTGATGCTAGGTGTATACTTTCAGGGAATCAGTGGTAAATAATGATTATATGTTTATTCTAGAAATCTTGTTTAACTTCGCGACACAATATGCTTGATGTATATGTTTTCTTTTCGAATAAAATGAAGGAGCGGAATGAAAGAAGGCAACGAGACATGACCTTTTTCTTCTCTATAATGGCGAATACGCATGCCAGAATGTTGAGAGTGATTTTATTTGAATTTGTGATCTTTGTTTATATGCAGTGAGACGCTATGTGTAGAACCAGACAGGACCTACATACTTGCTCAACTATATCTAATCTAAAGTGTCCAGACATCTATTAGTGAACTTTAATATCGGAATGTGTCCACCATTCGGCTTTATGGCTGTTTGAACTACCTTGGGTTTCAATGGGTTGTCTGAATGAATGTGGCGGAGCAGCAGCCTGTCGTTTCGATAGAGGCGGAGCGAGAGAGGGTGGTGACGTGGAACGCTGGGCTCTGAAGTGAATTCGACGTTCTATCGCATCCCAAAATATGTTCGTATCCTTCCGCATTTAGTGATTTTTTTTAAGCACAGTAACGGGACCATTACAGTAACCACGAGAAACACCGACATAGCGCAACACCACCTTCTACGTACTTCACTGTTGGCACTACACGTCATGGCAGGTAACGTTCCCAAGGCATTCCATTGGATTGCCACATGGTAAAACACGATTCATCACTCCGTATCAGTAGCTTAGAGTCATCCACTGGCTATTGGCGTCGCTCTTTACACAATCTTAAGCATCGTTTTGCAGTGACTATCGAAATGTGCGGCTTAAGAAGAACTGCTCGGCCACTGGACCCCTACGCACAATCATTCTATTAGCTGGGCAACTGGTAGCAATTTGTAACTCATGAGTGTTTCCCTCCGCTGACCTCATGCAGTCTTTTAAAACCATCATCCTCAACTGTCGACTATCTACGTCCATCAGTCCATGAGATCTGCTTTCTGCTTGGTCATGGTTTAGCTTTGGATGTTCCTTCGTGTTTCCATTTCACAATCACATTACCAACAGTCGAACCGGGCAGTTTACAACGCTTAAAATGGCCTTGATGGATTAGTTACGCAGGTGACACTCAACGATTAATCGGTTCAAAGTCACTCAGCCCTCCTGGACGATCCACTCTGCAATCACTGCTTTTCTGCTGACGACACAATACTCACCACCTTCTCTTGTACTAGCAAGATAGTCACTAGTGACATCTAATGTTCAGTTCCGATTTACGGAGATGTTTCCGGATGCTCTTGATCAGATAATGTAATGTACATCAGTCGAGCTAAGGCAGGTGTCCCACAAATTTCCTGCTGCTGGTTTTTGCTTCAGTTGTCATCCACTCAAAGATATGTAGGACTTCGTGAAGAACTATCTTCAAGCATAGATGTCTGTTATAATCTTTCCAACATTATTTAGCCTTGTGGGTAGACACAGTTAGAGGTGATTGTTGTTATCGCCAGAAACCATCTTATGAAACTTACTTTCGCCCAACGTGTCTCCATTATAAACTGGCTAAGTTCGTGGAGTGGTGAGCATTTGACTATGGGCAATCACTATTGTATTTTTTTTTTTTGTTTTCGTTTTTGGATCATCAGTCTTCAGGCTGATTGACGCTGTCTCCAAGCTCGCCAACATCTTCATCTCATAGCAACGTTATATCCAATGTCCATAATTATTTGTTGCATATTCTCCGATTCCTTCCTTTCTCTATGAGTTTACCCTTTGAAGCTCCCTCAACCACTATGGCAGTTAATCTTTACCTTAAATCATGCCTTATTATGGTGTATCTTCTTGTGCACCGTGTCTCATGTATCGTGTCAGTCCACCTAATTTTCAGCATCGTTATGCAAAAACACATCTCGAGCCGTTTGGTTCTCTTTTCTGGTTTTCCCGTAATCCATAATTCACTTACGCAAAAAAGACACTTCTTAGGAATTTCTTTCTGAACGTCCTCCATTTCATACCAGTACACGTCTGTCAGCGAGTGAAGCCATCTTTTCTCAGGCTAATATGCTTCTTGTATCCTCTTAGCCTCATTCGTTACGAGATTTTTTGCCTCCACGATAGCACAATTCGTTCACGTCGTCAATAACGTGGAGCAAAATTCTGGTTAAACCGATCGCTGACCTTATTCCCGCAATTCACAGTCTATATTCTGTGCTCAATGGACTGCTCATTCGATTCTACAGGTTCTCTAATTCTCCTTTCCTGTCATAGAGGATACCAGTGCCATCAACAAACCTTATCTCCGATATGCTTTCAACCTTAGTATTAATTCCACTTTTCAAACGTAAGTTTATTTTCTCCTTTGCTTTTTCTATGTACAGGTTGAACTGCAGGGAGAACTACTCCCTTACGCATTATATCTCCCTTGGTTTCCATTCTAAATGTTTCAGATCGGTTCTTGTCCACATTTTTAATACCCACCTTTTTCACTAGCTTATATATATCTCTTTCTAGCATTTTCAAACCACTTCCATCTATTTACGTTATCAGACGGTTTAAGTAGGTTGTTTTTCTAGGTCGACAGATGTAATTATTTCATCTGTAAAGAGAGAAAATGGTTCAAATGCTGTGCTATCTCTCGTTGTTGAACCACAAGTGTCATAAAAGCCAGAAAAACTATGCCAGAAAAGACTGATAATTGACCAAAACGTTTATAACCATAACTTCTGTTATACAATCAACATTGAATAGGATATTATCGTTTAACGTCCCTTCCACATCAAGGTCATTAGAGACGGAGCACAAGCTCGAATTAGAGAAGGATGGGCAAAGGAGGCGGCTGTGCCTTTCTGAAAGAACCCCTCATTGTTTTCCTCAGGTGATTTATGGAAATCACGGACAACCTAAATTTTCTTGTCCGGACACAGGTTTGAACCGTTACCCTCCCGAATGCGAGTCCATTGTGCTAACCATAGTGCTATCCCGTTCGGTCAACCAACATGGCTAGGAATACCTCTACATAATTTCAGCAAACAGATGAGCTGTTTCATTGCAATTGTAGTGACAATGGAACAATTATTTCAAAACGCACGTCAAAGGCACCAATATGTTGTTTAGGTACCATTACATTCACAGACGCCAATGAGCATAAGATTGCTAAGACTGCTCCATTGCTACCAACCTGTTATGTATTTTCCATCATCATACCACTGTGTAACAGATGTTCTCTGTTATATCAGGTTAAACGGTAAAAGCATTCAGGAAGTCATTTCTAACGTCGGCAGCCATGATGACTGCGTTGTATGTCACTCGATGTAATGGGAGCCACGTACAACTCGGGGGTTCCAACACTTGTCCTTCGACCACACCAATTACGATAGAAAAGGAGGGAATATCCACTTGCCTCCTGCGTGTCCTGTACCTTACAAATTCATATGAGTCCGCCATGCAAACTCAATATGAAGGAAGATGACAATCCAACCATCTCTAACAGTTCCAGTAATATGTTCCTTCCTACAACACTACGTTCTACTCAGATTGTCTAGTATACTGGCATGTGGTGATAAGAAATTTTTAGATGATAAAGGAGCATTAGAGTTTAAATTAAAGTTTCCATACTCCATCAGTACAGTACAGAGAACAAATGTGTGTGCCTCAACGAAATGGCATCTGCTATTTTATTTGATGACTATTGGAAAGGGCCGTCACTAGACTCATAAGCATTTCTTCCACTTCCTTAATTTTTTTGTCTCATACCGTTAGTCAAAGAGCAACAGATTAAATAAAATTTTGTTCAAACAATGTGGAAGTACAGCCTGTAAGGAAATTCTTGAACCTGATCTAGTTGGTGTCGGCAGATGCAGTGATTCCCATAATCATTTTTATTCGTCGTACGCTAATGACTGAAGCTATAATCTTAAGTAGATTTATGCTTTGTACTAAGACGAATTTGAACATCTTGCTTTGCTGCCAATAAGGTATAGTCTACTTACATTTTGTTATCTGAAAACATCCTCAATTTCAAACTTTATTAAACAAATCTGATAAGCAAGTTCTTTCTCGACCAGAATATCCAAGGAATAACATTACATCGTTTCTAAGTCGTGGCAGTAGAGTTGAAAAGTGCATATTATATGTACAATGGGGATACAGAAATAATAAACGGAAATAAGTCGTCTGCTACGACCATAATTTCACACGTGCAATGTAAAAGTTCCTTACACTCTAAGTCTAACAGGTTCTATGCATCATGTTACATACACAACAGAAGTGCAGATTTTTAATATTTTCTTGAATCAAATTGTTAGTCATTTAAGACGATATGGATACGCTTAAGGAGAAAAGAAAATATTCACATCTATAGCCATATTGTCTAGAATAAGCATGTAGTGCTTATATACAAACACAGGCTCACAGAAAGATCCGTACCTAAAGACTGGAAAATTGCTGAAGTCCCACCAATACCCAAAAAGGGAAGTAGGAGTAATCCGCTGAATTACAGGCCTATATCGCTAACGTGGATTTGTAGTAGGTTTTGGAACATGTACTGTATTCGAAAAGTATGAAGTACCTCGAAGAAAACGAGCTATCGACATATAGTCAGCACGGTTTCAGAAGAATCGTTCTTGTGAAACACAAATAGTTCTTTATACTCATGAAGTAATAAGTGCTATCGACAGGCGATGTCAAATTGATTCCATACTTTTAGATTTCCACAAGGCTTTCGACTCCGTTCCTCACAAGCGTCTTCTTACCTAACTCCTTGCCTACGGATTATCGCCTCAGTTCGTGATTTCCTGTCAGAAAGGACACAGTTCGTAGTAATAGACGGAAAGTCATCGAGCATAACAGAAGTAATATCCGTCGTTCCCAAAGAGAGTGTTGTAGGCCCTCTATTGTTCCTGATCTTTATTAACAACATAGGAAACATTCTGAGTAGCCGTCTTACATTGTTTGCAAATGATGCTGTCATTTAATGTGTTGTAAAGTCATCAGATCATCAAAAATACTTGCAAAATAATTTAGATAAGATATCTGTATGGTGGGAAAAGTGGCAATTGACCCTCAATAAGGAAAAGTGTGAAGCTATTCATATGAGTACTAAAAGAAATCAGCTAAATTTCGATTACGAAAGTCACACAGATCTGGAGGCTGTAAATTTAACTAAACCCTTAGGGATTACAATTACAAATAACCTAAATTGGAACGATGACATAGATAATATTGTGGATAGAGCAAATCGAAGACTGCGATTCATTGGCAGAACACTTAGAAGGTGCAACACGTCTACTAAAGAGACGGCTTACACCAAGCTTGTCCGCCCTATTCTGGAGTAATGCTGTGCGGTGTGGGATCCGCATCAGGTGGGACTGACGGATGACATCGAAAAAGTTGAAAGACGGGCAGCTCGTTTTAGCTTATCGCGAAATAGGAGAGATAGTGTCACAGACATGATACGTGAATTGGAGTAGCAATCATTAAAACAAAAGCATTTTTCGTTGCGACGGGATCTTCTCATGAAATTTCAATCACCAGTTCTCTTCCCCGATTGCGAAAACATTCTATTGTCATCCACCTACAGAAAAGCTCATCACTATAAAATAAGAGAAATCAGGGCTCGCACATAAAAATTTTCCCGCGTGCCGTTCGAGAGTGGAACGGTAGAGAGGCAGCTTGAAGGTGGTTCATTCAACCCTCTGCCGGGCACTTTATTGTGAATAGCAGAGTAATCTCGTAGATGTAGATGTAGTGAAATGCAGATACAGACTAGTGAAGAATTAGGAGATTAGGTTAGATTAGGTTACTGGCACCGTAAATGAGTCAAATACTGTGCTTTTCTACTGCTGAATATGCTTCTCCATTCTGGTACAGGTAATCTCATGCCAGACAAGTAGACATTGCTCTCAACGAAACCTACAGGTTGATCACAGGTTCCTTAAGACCTACCTCAACTGATAAGCTCTACTGCGTGGCTGGAATAGCGCCACCATGGGTACGCAGAACAGTGGCTGCCAACAAGGAGAGACTGAAAGTGGAACAGGACAGTGCCCACCCACTGCACGGACATAATCCACCACAGCAACGGCTGAGATCGCAAAAGAGCTTCCTGAGAACATCCGAGAAGCTCACCATTTCACCAGAGAAGGCAAGGCTGGAGTTATGGAAGAAATCGACACCTCACCTGCTGACGCCAGAAGCTGAAGAACTACCACGTGGACACAACGAGAGCCGACTGGTGTGGAAATCTTTAAACAGATTACTATCAGGAGTGGGACGATCCAGAGACAACCTGAAGAGATGGGGCTTCATAACAGAAGGTACGTCCTGTGATTGTGGACAAGAACAAACCACAAGCCACATGCTGCAGTGCCTTTTTTTTTTGGTGCCCTACAGCCCTACATCCTGCACGAAGATTGATCTCCTGCAAGCAAAGTACTGGGCACACACACACACACACACATTATATATATATATATATATATATATATATATATATATATATATATATATATATATATATGTGTGTGTGTGTGTGTGTGTGTTTGTGTGTGTGTGCATATTTATTGATGTGTATGGCTACTGTAAGTAGTTTCGTTTCCCGTCGTGACAGATGATTAGCTCACATCACAGACCTCCAAGTGAAGATTCACGATTGTGAGTAATACTTGTGGAGGCAAGCGGAGACTGATAAAGGACAGGAGGTGGATGTGAAACTCGTTAGTAAATATGTCTATATTATCTTCAGGAATGTTCATTACTTTGTACGATAATTTCATGAAGTTGCTCCTGTTGTCACCGGAGCTTCTCAAACACTCTGCAAGTGTTGTTAGCATAGCTTTCGTCCTCGGACTTGTCTGAGAATACTCTTGTTTTCCTCAATCTCTATGCCACGGATTCGAAGTCGTGCTGAATACTAATGACTCCGAAATTTTCTTGCATAGCCTCTTAATGCTTTTAAAATAAACATTTTTCGACATTTCACATCTTTACTCTCTGCTGATAGATGTCTCCGAAATATAGTGTGTGACGTGGTGTTGAGTAACGTAGCTATGTCGATGCGTGAGAAAGTTTCGAATTCGAAGAATTCGTCCGCACTTGGGGCACCCTCTCCTTCAGTATGATAATGCCAGACCACACACGAGTGCTGCGACATTTGCAACAAATTGACGCTGTAGGTTCACTGCCAGCGATAATCTTCCATACAGTACCGACGTTGCCCCACCCCAGTTTCCTCTGTCTCCAAGACTTAAGAACCCCTTCAAGGTTCGATAGTGATGAAGCCGTGCTAGGATAGATGAGGTTGTGGTTCCTTCAACAAAGTCAATTTGATGGTATCAAAAACTAGCCTTTCATTGCGAGAAACAGGTTCATCACCAGGGTGTCTATGTTGAGAATTAAATATAGTTGACATGAAGAATAAATATGTAGAATGTCAATGACGTTTGTTTGATTTAAAAGGTTAAAATAATTTCCGCACAAAAATTCGGGGCATCATTTTTCAGCATCCCGTCGTATTGAGTCACGACGAACTGTTTACGGATGCGGATAGACTTCTCGCGAATGTAAACATTCTTTGTGGGCGATACCGATGCCCGCAGCACTAACTGCCAGTGTTTGCCCCTAATTTCAGCATCCGTGCAGGAGGTCTATGTTTACTGAGGCAGCTCCGGCGGCGGCTGACCTCACGCAAACAGCCCCTAACTGAATCACGAAACTGTGTTTACTGTCAGGGTAGAGAGCCAACCGGAATTAGAGGTCACATCGATTTCAGATAGATGGAATCGGGAGTTTATTTAACGAGAGTACCTACCACCAGTGCAAACTTTCACTCTTCCAACAATTCAGCCTGTTAAACGCATGAATGAGATACATCATTACTTGTGGTTTCCATTACGTTATAGTAAAATGTGCTGCTGGAAACAGATTTCTGTAGTGCATAAGGCTATCAGAGCAAACTGTACTGCAACGATAAACAGCTGCTGTTATATCTCATAGAGTAACTTAAATCTTCTGTACACCACAGACACACACACACATACACACACACACACACACACACACACACACACTTTCGTTAGGAACTTTAAATAAGCACTGACATTTCTTGTAAAGAAGTGATACTGCCTGAAATTAACCAACGCAAAAATAAAAGCTACTCATCTGCTTTATAGATTATCGCAAAATGCATACGAATATACATAGCGAAAACATACGGTGATTGTTTCTCCATAAGATGCTTAACTATTTAATGCTTGCTACCTGCCTTCATGAATACCACTAAAGAGACAATTCATTCGTACATTAGTGCAGCTTAAACGATACACGGTACAAACCTGGAATTAAAACAGTGGCCTTTTTTGTTGTATAACGAGTCAGCATTAACGTACTAACAACGCAGTGAGATCGAATTAAGAACTTCTCAGAGAACGATGATGGGAATTGTGGCAAAGCGACTTTCTCCAAAATGAAAATTATCAGCCCCAAGAGAAACTAGAGAAATGTGAGGAAATGTCAACATTTAAAGCTAAAAAGTTAGTTGTAAGTTCCAATTTACACACATCACGTATCGAGTCATTCCACATCAAAATACCAGCTTCCCAGCAGTCGCAGTGTGCGCACAGATGTAATTAAATAGCAACAGCAATGGTATAATGGTGTTGAAAAATATAATGAAATGCTCGACTGGCGAGTTCGAGGAAATATAACTGAATTCGTTTCTTCAGTATTTGCAGAACAAAATTTTTGTGGTTTAAGGTGCGGGGCCAAATGCTAGATTAGTTTGATCATAATGTTGACATTTAAGATATCCCAATTGGCTGAGAATACGAGAGGCACGTAATACACAGAAGGAGCGAAAGGCTCGACCAAGCCATGTTTACACAGTCGGATATTGTGAACTGTCCAAAAAATGACGTCTACATTTCATCGGAACATGCGAAGGAAACCCTCTCACGAATCCGAGTCTATGAAGGTCAACAACGATAAAAGGTCCACAAATCTTGTCTGCCATCTTCCTTTGAGGTCCTTACTAGTTAGGTAGTTAACAAGAGTATCAAAAAAGTTTAAATTACCACCTGACTAAAGATTCTAGTAAGACTACGTCGCTCAAAGTTCGACAGTTACACGAAATAGACGCCATTGGTCGGGTAATCATATCTAAAATTTACAAACGTAACCCTACTGGATGGAGCTAATGTCTTTGCACTTGTTACAGGTCCTATTTGGTAGACAGACATTTTTGCAGTTCCAACTTGAAACGTACCATCGTCGATTGGTCGTTCACAAGTGTCATAAATACACGGCCCAGTCGTATTAATGTGACGAACGCCTATGTTCGACATCAACGTGCCATAACCCCTCACAGACGAGAGGGGCAGCCTAGCAGTGATGAGTCTATAAAAAGTGCCCCTGGGACACAGAAAACAGTACAGTCGTTGTCATAAGGGGAAAGAGGAGCGATTTATCTGACGTTCAAAAAGGCATGATCGTTTGCTTTCGGGCCAATCGGGCCAATGGGGCGAGCACTTTAGAAGCGGCTCAGTTTGTAAACGTAAGGCGTACCGTTGTGGTTAAGGTACACTGTGCACGGCATAAAGCCGCTATCCAAAACTGCCACCGAGACAGCGAGACAACTGTGGTGCGCCAAGGACCACAGAACACAGAGATGAACGACGCCTGCAGAGATTTGCATGGGAGAGTGGACGGGCAACTGTTGAGCAAGTGACCGCCTAGATGAACCAAGGCGCTACCAACAGTGTCTCCTCAACGAGCGCTCAGTGAACGTTGCCTTGGCAGCAGTCACCTGGTTCATGCACCCATGCTGATGGACACGTGCTGACTGCTGTTCATTGGCGACCAAGGCTGGAATACAACTGGACGTCCACTAAATGAATATAAAAGTTACATCTTATGCTCCATTGACATGTGGCTGTTGACGAGTACAACGTCAAACGTCTGAAAGCAAGCACCCTGCAGCAATCGTCGGAAGTGTCTAGACCGCAGGAGGAAGCGATATGGTTCTGGAAGGTGGAATGTATGTATTCTTAAGACCATGTTCACCATTATATGCAGTTTCTTTTTCCTCACCACGATAGCTTCTACCGGAAGGACAATGCAATGTGTCAAACAACTCACAATGGAAGTGCATCGTTCGAAGAGCGACAGGACGAGTTTTGCCGTATTCTCACTACGTGGATTTGAACCCAGCCGATAAACTGTGGGATTACCTCGGCTGAGCTGCTCGCGCCGTGGACCCTAAACCGAGGAACCAATCGCAGCTGAGCACGACACTGGGGTCGGTATGGCTCCACGTACCTGTCGGTAAATTCCTTAGCTTCTGTGACACTCTTTCTGCACATCACACTTCTGACAGGTGGTCACATTAATGCGACTGGGCTTGTAAGTCGTTTATGACCGACGATGGAACTCCGTAGGAGGATCTCTTGGTCTGGTGATTTACCCTTTCTAGTCAAAGAGTGAGAAACATTTTGATGAAGAGCGGGGTCAACTGTACTCATCATATTGTTAAATCACAAATTTACGTGTGTTAAGAGTTTCATTACAGTATGCAATGTGTAAAGATGGATCTCAGCAAGTCCTTAAGGTTTCTCGGAAAAGTTCACAGTATACATTAATAAGCGAAATCATTAAGACCACATGTTTAAAAGGGTGCTGGTCCATGTTCAGTACGCAATACAGAAACGATTCTGAGTGGTACGGATTCGACAAGTCGTTGGTAGCCTTTCTAATGTATTTTGCCGCATATATGTAAGCCGAAACTAAGCATCTCTCGTAAATTACAGACCTGTGGTTTGTAGGCGTGGAGGTTCAGATGTATAACGTAGATATCAGAGCGAGAGAATTTGGTGGCCAACACATCGACACAAGTTCACGATCATGCTTCTGAAACCACTGTAACACTATTCTGATCTTGTGGCACTGACGGTTATCTTTCAAATGGCTCTGAGCACTTTGCGAGTTAGCTTTCTGAGGTCACCAGTCCCCTAGAACTTAGAACTAATTAAACCTAACCTAAGGACATCTCACACATCCATGCCCGAGGCAGGATTCGAACCTGCGACCGCAGCGGTCACTCGGCTCCAGACTGTAGCGCCTAGAACCGCACGGCCACTCCGGCCGGCTATCTTTCTGAAAGATGTTATCACCATCAGGGAAGACTTCAAGCATGAAGCGACGCAGCTGTCTCGCAATAAAAATCATGTAGTTAGAGTTTTTCATGGCGGTTTCTAATACTACCACGTAGCCCAATGGAAAAACAGGTGGACGTCTTCCTTAGTAATACTGCCCCCCACTGGTCAGCGTCCGTGGCACGGTTACTCTTTTGAGCAGTTTCTCGCCTGGATGACAGTGTTGCCAGACACAATCATCGAGTTTATGTTACAAAAGCATGATTCCCCGCCCATGTATGTTTTCATTGACCCACGATCCAATCTCTATGACCACGTCGCCAATGCAGTCTTAATTGATGATATCGCTGGGTCAACATGTGATGTTCTTTATACGTTACTGAAATCCTTAAATGGAGCCTGAACTCTGAATCCATACAAAACTACAGTTATAGTGTAGCGTGTTGTAACTGCAAGTGGTGTTCTTACTCTGTGTTGTTGTTAGCAATCACTGCAAAATACATTCAGTCCTTTAGGTACTGAATCCTTTGGTCCTGTACAAAACTGATAACTTTGGTCCCGGAGCATATAACAAGTAAATAAAGTTGTCTTACTTCAAAAGCAGCAACGGTGGATCGCGCTATATTCTACTTTCTCATGATGAAGAATAACATATACTAGCTACAGGCTCAGAGGTGTGCAATGCTAGCAGTAATACTTTGAAACATATATGCAATTACTTTTGCTGATAAATGAAAAGCATTTAAGAAAAATTCAATGTTTTTAAAAAATATATGCCCTCGAGAGGGAGGCGCTAGTGATTTGGGTGAATTACTAACACTGAATTTTTCAATAGTGAAGTTATTTTCGAAGATAAGTTTGGGTTTTGAAAAAATCTGACAGCTGAAGTTACATTACTCAGAAAAATTACATCCTTTTTTACTAAATGAAAACTTTTCTTTGCTATCTTAGTCACAAACAATCAGATTTGTACAGCTATTATTATCTAACATCACAAAAACCATAAGGAAAAATCATCAAATTACGTGCACCTGTGTTAACAAATCTTAGAAACATTACGAAAGGGAAATATCTAATTAGCCTATTCATCAAATCTCTTTACGTACGTTCTGGGATTACTCAACATAGAACTCACTGTTACTAATCATCAGCCAACTCATTTACACTAACGCGCTGGGAAAAGGAAAGTAATACAGAATTAACCTCTTTACCTTAACTGCTAGAAGACTTCTGCCTCCACATTTAGATTTCCAATAATACATGACTCGTAAAGCTTGTTTGTAATATGAAACCAGGAATCTTTTCTTGTCACAAATATAAATTCCATCATTTCAGTTTACATTCCATTATAAAATCTCTCGTCGTTTTTAACTACCTATTTTACTTGCGGTGTAACACGAAATATTGGTACGACAAAATTGGTTCAAATGGCTCTGAGCACTATGGGACTTAATATAATGAGGTCATCAGTCCCCTACAACTTAGAACTACATAAACCTAACTAACCTAAGGACATCACACACATCCATGCCCGAGGCAGGATTCGAACCTGCGACCGTAGCGGTCGCGCGGTTCCAGACTGGAGCGCCTAGAACCGCTCGGCCACACCGGCCGGCGACAACAAAATTAAAACACTATAATCTGACACTTGGTGGCTTTAAGGAGCACACCACAAAAACTGCCTATGGATCCTCTTTCACTGTCAGACTGATACACACTCACTGCTTTGCGTCAAATGCTCTTTTACTCCAGCACTACAATCTCAGACCGAAAAGCAGTATCTTTGGATTTGGGGTCGCGAAAAGTCAGCGATTTGCTTTATACAGCCCATCAGAGACATACGCCGTTTACACACATCAAAAAAGGCTTTGCATCACCTCGGTTCCGAGAGTTCCGGAACCTGTACAGAAAAATGGAACAGAGATCAACATAAACATCATTTCCGCCCTTTTTATTTGTCATGGAAACCATACATTGCATATTGTACCACAATGCAGCGAGACCTTCATAGGAGGAGGTCCAGATATCTGTACACACCGATACTTCTAATACCCAGTAGAACGTCCTCTTGCATTGATGTATGCCTGTATTCGTCGTGGCATATTATCCACAATTCATCAAGGCAGAGTTGATTCAGACTGTGCCATTCCTCAGCGCCCATCCGGCGTAGATCCCTCACAGTGGTAGGTGGGTCACGTCGTCCATAAACAGCCCTTTTCAATCTATCCCAGGCATGTTCGTTAGTGATTGCGTGTGGAGAACATGCTGGCCGCTCTAGTCGAGCGATGTCGTTATCCAGAAGGAAGTCATTCACAAGATGTGGACGATGGGGGCACGAGTTATCATCCATGAAGACGAATGCCTCGCTAGTATGCTGCCGATATGGTTGCACTATCGGTCGAAGTATGGATTTCACGTCTCCGACGATTGTCTGGTTGAAGGCATTTGCGACAGTCATCGGGGAAGAGAGCGTGATGCCAATCCTGAGCGGTCCATTCGGCATGTTGTTGGGCCCATCTGTACCGCCCTGCATGGTTTCGTGCTTGCACAGATGGACCTCCCCATGGACGTCGGGAGTGAAGTTGCATATCATGTAGCCTATTGCGCACAGTTTGAGTCGTAACACGACGTCCTGTGGCAGCACGAAAGACATTATTCAACGCAGTGTATTTGCTGTCAGGGTTCCTCCGAGCCGTAATCCGTAGGTAGCGGTCATCCACCGCAATAGCGGCCCTTGGGCGGCCTGAGCGAGGCATGTGGACAGTTCCTGTCTGTATCTTCATGTTCGAACAACATCACTATGGTTCACTCCGAGACACCTGGACACTTACCTTGTCGAGAGCCCTTCCTGGCATAAATTAATAATGCGGACCCCATCGAACACCGGTACTGACCGTCTGCGCATGGCTCATCTACAGACAACACGAGCCGTGGACCTCCTTCCTGGTGGAATGACAAACTGATCGGCTGTTGAACCCCATCTGTCTAATAGGCGCTGCACACGCATGGTTATTTACAACTTCGGGCGGGTTTAGTGACTTCCCTGAACAGTCAAAGGGACTGTTTCTGTGATACAATATCCACAGTCAACATCTATCTTCAGGAGTTCTGGGAACCGGGGTGATGCAAAACTTTTTTTTATGTCTGTAGTTTCATTTTATATTACATTAGTATCATTACAATTTTCGGGAGCCAGATATAAGTGTACCCAAGGAGACTCCTTTCAAACATGAAGATACTTAGGATTCGTCTGCTGTAGAGCCTCATGTTCAACAATGTGCGCTAACGATGTACCTGGAAATACTAGTGACGGCACCATCATTGAACTGTGTCGTCGGGCCAGTTACAGATCGTCACCCATCCTGCTTTACAGAGCGGGCAAGCCTCCGATTTCCACGTTCTGTC
Source organism: Schistocerca nitens (assembly GCF_023898315.1). Lineage (NCBI taxonomy): Eukaryota > Metazoa > Arthropoda > Insecta > Orthoptera > Acrididae > Schistocerca > Schistocerca nitens. Next base: position 438,113,530 of record NC_064617.1, on the reverse strand, counting down.
ACCAGGCGTGGGCATCTGACACCTTGTCGCCTAATCGCGCCTTCCACGCCTTCAGTTGCCGTAGGCACTCACAATAGTAGCACGCGAACAGCTCATCAGCTTCACACTGCCACAGGTGCTCGCCATCAGGCACTGGGCCATACCAATGTGCCCTAAGTGAAAGTCGCTTATATCAGTCAATTTCCCCATTTGATGCAAGCACCCTCGTTGGTATAAATTCTCCATTTGTGGAAGCTCCGGTGGACATCATTCATCCTTGCGGTCTGAAGTGGCCATTATGTCTTGGCTCATCAATCTGTTTCCTTAAATAGTGAACATGTTTGACAAGAATGCTGCTGCTAGAACACTGTCAGAGAGGAGTGTCGCGTCATCTTATAAACGGCAAAAGGGGAGTTTTCCCCCATTCGTGCTGGAGAAGTGTTAGAATTGGTTAAAATTCTTATGCTACCATCGGTGGAGAATAGTAACAGGCAAATATTCCCGCACTGATGCAGAACAAGGGGTGGTGTTGGCTAAACACCTGTGGATAATATTTGTGGCCCATCATCATTGGATAGGGAGGCACTATTCCACAATTACGCTGGACAAGGGTTACTGGTTGAAATTCCTCCTACTGCCATTGGTTGGCCGTCGTCATTGGCAAGATTCCAGAGCAAGAGTGGGAGAATGTTTAACCAAAATATTATTGTCCGCTGAGGTGACTCGCAGCGAGCTGCTTATGTCACTCGCACATTGTGGCCGCATATTCACTTCCTTGATGGCAGAGATCTACGATTCCGGAAGGCTATAGCCATCCTCTCTTAGCCAGCACAAGTACGTTATTAAAGTCGATATCAGAACCACTGTCCTCATGATGTTCAGCTACTGCCGATTTTGCACTTTGTTTTAGCCGCATGTGCCGTTCGTGTTCCTTAATGCGTTCTTTAACAGTTCTAACCGTTTCGCCTATATACGCTTTGCCGCAGTCACATGTCTCTTGATAGACGCCTGCATTGTGGAGGCAATCAGGTGCATCCGTTTTCCGTCGGAAAAAAACTTTTATTTTGGTCGACTCTGTTTACCGTTGTTGAGTCGTCCATAGTGGTGCTTTGACCACCACTGCGGGGGCAGTTTTTGTACATAACCTATCTCCTGTATTGTCACACCACACGAATGGTTTCGGAGTGGACACAGGTGTCCGAAACTAGTCACCATCCAAAACTAAAGAAAGATACTTCTCATTGCAACTTGTGACGGAGGTCTATCCATTTACTTCGATTACTAAAATTGTTTGGTAGCGCTTAGATCTTTGATATATGTAACAGTACGCTCAAAAGACAGGTTCAGTGTGCCAAAATATATTTAGGAAGTGAAACTCAGTTACAAACAACGGCAAAAGCATTAACATAAGTTGGAATAGACCATGGCAAAAGTATTAACTTAAGTGGGAATAAGGTCCCTTCCTATACAAGTCTGTAGGAGTATTATACATGCAGTTGAGCAAAGGGGGCTTTATGTAAATAGTTAAGTACATAAACTAGACTCCTGGTCGCACGTAAAAGAGAATTTTCACGGTGGATGTAAACATACAAAATTTTACACTACGGGTCAGTGCGTTTGTCAAAGAATTGAAACTTCAAATCACGCCCTTACTTAATTGCAGTTCATACCGAGGGTTTAATATGGACGAAACGAGCGCATGAACCTAGCAGATAGGAGTCCGTAGAAATAAATGGTGGTCGGAAAGCGAGTCTATTAACGCAATGGCCGCGGCAGTTGGGACTGTGATTTACCGAGCGACAGTCACGTACCGCCATCCCCCAGAGTTCACAGTTACTGCTCCCTCCGGTTTATGTGCATGTAATTGAGGCTGATGTCTCCCAGCGCAATGTTCATAGCAGTGATAAAGCGGCAGCAGGTGGGGGTAGGGTCGGGGAGAGTGTTTCGAAGTAGAACAGCGTGGAGAGACCGACGTTAGAAACTGGCTCCGTTACCTGAAACAGTTCTGTGCCTCCACCGCTGTTACTACTGCTGCTGCTGTTAGAGTTTCCGAAGCTCGTCTCTCCTGTGGGAAGTGACCCTCGCTGTGCCCCCTTTTTGCTGGAGGGGCTGCCTGACACAATCCGCACAAACTCTCTTAACAACGACTCCGCAAACGTAGTGCGCAAGTGAACTAAAGCAGTGTTTTGCGACCTTCATTTTTACCTCTTAAGAAAATACGATATTCGGGAAGTAATGGGAGCACTCCGTCCCTATACTTTGCATCTAAAATTGTTGAGACAAGCCTGAAATGTAGTATTTCCGAGGGACAACGGCGGTAGAGTACACCAGCGTTTGACAGCCAGTACTTAATCAGTATCCCACGTTCGAGTCCTGATCCGTCACACACTTTTAATCCGCCACTAAGTTTCATTATAACCATCTACTTAATAACGTGCTGGTCCACATCTGTACGGAGAAACTAAGACCTGAAATACCAATTGTGTGTGTGTATGTGTGTGTGTGTGTGTGTGTGTGTGTGTGTGTGTGTGTGTGTGTTCCGAAGGGATTAACTGCTGAGGTCACAGCTCAGGAGGACACTAACCTCTGGCGGGAGGGACCGCGCAATCCGTGACATGGCGCTTAAAACCGCGCGGCCACTCCTCGCCGCGAAATATCAAAAAATTGTTCAAATTATTCTGAGCACTATGCGTCTTAACTACTGAGGTCAGCAGTCGCCTAGAACTTAGGCCTAATTAAACCTAACTAACCTAAGGACACCACACACAGCCATGCCCGAGGCAGGATTCGAACCTGCGACCGTAGCGGTCGCTCTGTTCCAGACTGTAGCGCCTAGAACCGCACCGCAATTGTCTTCATTGATGCGTTCCGCTTCGAATTGAGCCCCAGCGAAGACGTCTCTGGCGACGCTCTGGAAAGTAGTGGCTTACCAAGACTACTGTCCCCCGCCTTACGACCTGAAAGCCAGGAGTAGGGGTATGTGGTGCCAGTTCATTTCAGAGCAGGGCCCCGTTGGTTGTGACCCGCGGCACGCTCACAGCACAGTGGTAAGTCGACAATTTTGTACGCCCTATCTTGTAACCGTGGTCTAGGGGTAGCGTCTTTGATTCATAATCAAAAGGTCTTCGGTCGCGGGTTCGATCCCAGCAACCGCCTAAATTTTGATAAATTATCAGCATTGGCGGCCGAAGACTTCCGGCATAAGAAGTCAGGGCGGGGGAGCGGATAGAGGTTCAGGGCACTCTCTTGTCCTAGGGGTGGGAAATTGCCCCTAAAGGTGGAAGAATCAGCAATGATCAACGACATGAGGATGCAGAAGGCAATGGAAACCACTGCATTAAAGACACGTAACGTGTATCCACAGGACATGTGACCTGTAATTGAAGAAGTGTCATGATGATCTCTCCATTGGCAAAAGATTCCGGAATAGTTCCCCATTCGGATCTCCGGGAGGGGACTGCCAAGAGGGAGGTTACCATGAGAAAAAGATTGAACAATCAACGAAAAGATAACGTTCTACGAGTCGAGGCGTGTAACGTCAGAAGCTTGAACGTGGTAGGGAAACTAGAAAATCTGCAAAGGGAAATGCAAAAGCTCAATCTAGATATAGTAGGGGTCAGTGAAGTGAAGCGGAAGGAAGACAAGGATTTCTGGTCAGATGAGTATCGGGCAATATCAACAGCAGCAGAAAATGGTATAACAGGTGTAGGATTAGTTATGAATAGGAAGGTAGGGCAGAGGGTGTGTTACTGTGAACAGTTCAGTGACCGGGTTGTTCTAATCAGAATCGACAACAGACCAACATCGACAGCGATAGTTCAGGTATACATGCCGTCGTCGCAAGCTGAAGATGAACAGATAGAGAAAGTGTATGAGGATATTGAAATGTAAAAGGGGACGAAAATCTAATAGTCATGGGCGACTGGAATGCAGTTGTAGGGGAAGGAGTAGAAGAAAAGGTTACAGGAGAATATGGGATTGGGACAAGGAATGAAAGAGAAGAAAGACTAACTGAGTTCTGTAACAAGTTTCAGCTAGTAATAGCGAATACCCTGTTCAAGAAACACAAGAGTAGGTGGTATACTCGAAAAAGGCCGGGAGATACGGGAAGATTTCAATTAGATTACATCATGGTCAGACAGAGATTCCGAAACCAGATACTGGATTGTAAAGCGTACCCAGGAGCAGATATAGACTCAGATCACAATATAATAGTGATGAAGAGTAGGCTGAAATTCAAGACAGTCAGGAAGAATCAGTACGCAAAGAAGTGGGATACGGAAGTACTAAGGAATGACGAGATACGTTTGAAGTTCTCTAACGCTATAGATACAGCAATCAGGAATAGCGCAGTAGGCAGTACAGTTGAAGAGGAATGGACATCACAGAAGTTGGGAAGGAAAACATAGGTACAAAGAAGGTAGCTGCGAAGAAACCATGGGAACAGAAGAAATACTTCAGTTGATTGCTGAAAGGAGGAAGTACAAACATGTTCCGGGAGAATCAGGAATACAGAAATACAAGTCGCTGAGGAATGAAATAAATAGGAAGCGCAGGGAAACTAAGACTAAATGGCTGCAGGAAAAATGTGAAGACATCGAAAAAGATATGATTGTCGGAAGGACAGACTCAGTACACAGGGAAGTCAAAACAACCTTTGGTGATATTAAAAGCAACGGTGGTAACATTAAGAGTGCAACGGGAATTCCACTGTTAAATGCGGAGGAGAGAGCAGATAGGTGGAAAGAATACATTGAAAGCCTCTATGAGGGTGAAGATTTGTCTGATGTGATAGAAGAAGAAACAGGTGTCGATTTAGAAGAGATAGGGGATCCAGTATTAGAATCGGAATTTAAAAGAGCTTTGGAGGACATACGGTCAAATAAGGCAGAAGGGATAGATAACATTCCATCAGAATTTCTAAAATCATTGGGGGAAGTGGCAACAAAACGACTATTCACGTTGGTGAATAGAATATATGAGTCTGGCGACATACCATCTGACTTTCGGAAAAGCATCATCCACCCAATTCCGAAGACGGCAAGAGCTGACAAGTGCGAGAATCATCGCACAATCAGCTTAACAGCTCATGCATCGAAGCTGCTTATAAGAATAATATACAGAAGAATGGAAAATAAAATTGAGAAAGCGCTAGGTGACGATCAGTTTGGCTTTAGGAAAAGTAAAGGGACGAGAGAGGCAATTCTGACGTTACGGCTAATAATGGAAGCAAGGCTAAAGAAACATCAAGACTCTTACATAGGATTTGTCGACCTGGAAAAAGCCTTCGACAACATAAAATGGTGCAAGCTGTTCGAGATTCTAAAAAAAATAGGGGTAAGCTGTAGGGAGAGACGGCTGATATTCAATATGTACAACAACCAAGAGGGAATAATAAGAGTGGACGATCAAGAACGAAGTGCTCGTATTAAGAAGGGTGTAAGACAAGGCTGTAGCCTTTCGCCCCTACTCTTCAATCTGTACATCGAGGAAGCAATGATGGAAATACAAGAAAGGTTCAGAATTGGAATTAAAATACAAGGTGAAAGGATATCAATGATACGATTCGCTGATGACATTGCTATCCTGAGTGAAAGTGAAGAAGAGTTAAATGGTCTTCTGTACGGAATGAACAGTCTAATGAGTACACAGTATGGTTTGAGAGTAAATCGGAGAAAGACGAAGGTAATGAGAAGTAGGAGAAATGGGAACAGCGAGAAACTTAACATCAGGATTGATGGTCACGAAGTGAATGAAGTTAAGGAATTCTGCTACCTAGGCAGTAAAATAACTAACGACGGACGGAGCAAGGAGGACATTAAAAGCAGACTCGCCATGGCAAAAAAGGCATTTCTGGCCAAGAGAAGTCTACTAATATCAAATACCGGCCTTAATTTGAGGAAGAAATTTCTGAGGATGTACGTCTGGAGTACCGCATTGTATGGTAGTGAAACATGGACTGTGGGAAAACCGGAACAGAAGAGAATCGAAGCATTTGAGATGTGGTGCTATAGACGAATGTTGAAAATTTGGTGGACTGATAAGGTAAGGAATGAGGAGGTCCTACGCAGATTCGGAGAGGAAAGGAATATGTGGAAAACACTGATAAGGAGAAGGGACAGGATGATAGGACATCTGCTAAGACATGAGGGAATGACTTCCATGGTACTAGAGGGAGCTGTAGAGGGCAAAAACTGTAGAGGAAGACTGAGATTGGAATAAGTCTAGCAAATAATTGAGGACGTAGGTTGCAAGTGCTACTCTGAGATGAAGACGTTAGCACAGGAAAGGAATTCGTGGCGGGCCGCATCAAACCAGTCAGTAGACGGACGACAAAAAACTTGTTAGTTTTCATAGCAAGACGTCCTGAGTTTACATTTCAGTAAGATAGTGGCCGTCCCCACACGGTGATTTGTGCAGTTTGTCAGTTGGTTTTTCCTGCTTGCCAAATTGAGAACATTTGGATCGTTACGGGTGAGATCCTCCAACCATTTGAACGATTTAACCCACGATCTGGCAGAGTTTGGCGTGATATTCCTCAGGACGACATACAGCTACTTCATCAATCAATGCCAATCGGGATAACTGCTTGTGTCAGGGCCAGAGGTGGACCAATGTTTATTGACTTACTTAATTTCTCACGTTCTCTTAAATAAATCATCCAGTTTTTCTGAAATTCTAATCATTTGTCTGTACATCTACCTATTGCCGTTGGATTCGGGTGTGTCCTTCGTAGTGCGTCTTTGTTTTTCTGGAGCGTACAAAAGTCACATGAATTAGAGAAGGCTTTGGTGGTACTTCAGTGGTATGTGACACCACATGTCACGCACAGGTCCTGACAATTTCCGTAGATTAAAGACCGTTGGTTTGTAGGCACTGTTCTGAGACCTATAACGCGGCAGATGTGTTCCATGTGTTCCTATCATGCGGTTTGGGGCCAAGAGATCAGCGTGAATTCAGTACCATGCTTTTCAAAACACTGTACTATGCGTCTGACTTTATAAAATTGACGGTTGTCTTACTGTAAGATGCCATCTCCGTGGAAGAATACATCAAGTATGGAGGGATACAAGCGGTCTGTAAGAAGGTTCACGTCTTTCACAACTGTCATGGTGCCTTCGACACCACCGATCCGAAGGAAGACCAAGTGAATGATACCGGCCTGTACTGCGGTGCGCTTGTCTAGTAACAACTCACCTGGATGGCAGCGTAACAGTACAGGACCATCCACCCGTCGTAAAACGGAACAAAATTCATCGGTACAGGTGACATTTCCATTGATCCATGGACAGTTCTCTACTATCACGCGCCACCGCAATCGTGAAGTAGTTGGGTTAACATAGGGACCGTCAACACTTCCTCCTACCTGGAACTGAGCATCCCAGGTTTGCTTTTGGCCATCGTCCTTGATCTGTTCGACATACATAGCAATATCATTCATGAAATCTATTCTCTGCTCTTTGTACGACTGGTTACTTCATATCCATTATCTCCCAAATTTTCTCATTTCTTCTCCGCTCTGTTCTGGGTATCCTGGCTGCTCTCCGTATTCCATCCACATTTACTGCCTATACTCGCTTCTCTGCTACTCCCCCAAGTTCCATCCCTCTGCACTTTCCACTACTATTTGCAGAATCCCCATCTTTGTTTCTTTTCATGGTTTCTCGCTCCACAGAACATTTAGTATTTTAACTCCTCTTTTTCCTGCAGGGTCCTGCATTCCACATCTGCTTCACAGCCTTCCGATGAATAGATAATCGATTCTAAGCATTTAAACTGCTGCAGTACCATGTCTCATCCATCTTCTCCCACTACTAGATATTGGGTTTTTCTCATATTAATTATAAGCCCGCCTGATTTAAATTCTTCCATTAAATTCTTTACCCAAAATTTTACATCCTCTATATTTCATGCTAGCAGTGCATGATAATCAGCAAATAATGGGTAGATAATACCATGCTGCCGGCCGTGGTGGCCGAGCGGTTCTAGGCGCTACAGTTAAACCGCGTGACTGTTACAGTCGCAGGTTCGAATCCAGCCTCGGGCATGGATGTGTGTGATATCCTTAGGTTAGTTATGTTTAAGTAGTTTTAAGTTCTAGGGGACTGATGACCTCAGATGTTAAGGCCCATAGTGCTCAGAACCATTTGAACCATTTTAATATCATGCTGGAAAGGAATTCGCATACCTCTGCATCACTGATTGCACCTTTCCAATATATACAACATTTGTATGTTGAATAACGTCGGCGACATACTAGATCCCTGTCTAAGCCTTTTCGAGTTCGAAATATCTCTCTGAACTTTCTCGCTACTTAATAACTACGTACGATTGGTGGTACGTTCAAATTAGGGATATTTGTTGTGCTTTTACACCTACATGCACCATTGCTTCCCATTGTTCGTTACTGGGTATAGAGTAATACGATTGTCCTAAATCCACAAGTGTTAGGCTCACTTCCTGGTCTTTAGTATACGCCTAAGGCTAAAAATATGATTCTTACCACGTCCAGCTGTACAGCCTGCCTGTTCCTCTACCATCTTTCAAATGGTTCAAATGGCTCTGAGCACTATGGGACTTAACATCTGAGGTCACCAGTCCCCTAGAACTTAGAACTACTTAAACCTAATTAACCTAAGGACATCACACACATCGATGCCCGAGGCAGCATTCGAACCTGCGGCCGTAGCGGTGGCGCGGTTCCAGACTGAAGCGCCTAGAATCGCTCGGCCACTCCGGTCGGCTACCGTCTTTCCTTCAATCTCATTATGCAAGGTGTTTTTCAGTATAGAGCCTAAAAGTTTACTGATACATGTCACAATACTAATTCCCCTATGATTATTTGGTTGCTTCTGGTTTGCTTTTTTCTAAACAACAGATATGTATGATACACACACACCTCCCTTGGCGTTTCCCTTCACAATCTGATTTTCCTCTCCCTCCACAATCTGAGTTAACCGTTTATGTATATATATATAAGTTCTACCAAATGAGGGGGTTCGTATTTCTATAATTCCATCACAAATCTCCCTGCTCCATATGCCTGTCACTGTCTTACCTATTTTAGCATCTCATTTATCTCTTCCTCCGGTACAAGTTCTGCACTGCCTAATGTACTGCTTTTGTTGTAGGATTCTATCACGTGGTATCTTCGTTTTTCTACTAAAAGTACATCAAAGTGCTTTTCCCCTGCCCTATAGCTATACACTGATCAGCCAGTTTGTTACGATCACCTACCTAACAGAAAAAAAGTCCATCTTTGGCACGGATAACAGCGGCGGTGTACCATGGCATGGAAGGAATGAGGCCATGGTTGGTCGCTGGAGTCAGTTGCCACGACCTATGATTACATAAGTCACCCAATTCCCGTAAATCACCGGGAGGGGAGCAATGAGGTCTAACGCAACGTTCAATTACACCCCAGAAGTGTTCAACTGGGTTCAGATCTGGCGAGTTGGGGGCCAGCACAACAACTGGACCTCGCCACTGTGTACCTCGAAACACTCCATCAGACTACTGGCCTTGTGACATGGCGCATTATTTTGTTGAAAAATGCCACTGGCGTCGGGAAACTTTATCGTCATGAAGCAGTGTGCGTCGTCTGCAACCAGTGTACCATACTCCTTGACCGCCACGGCGACTTGCACGAGCGCCATTGGACCCGTGGACGCCCACGTGAATGATCGCCAAAGCATAATGGAGCCGCTGCCAGCTGTTTTACTCCATCAGCCGCTGTTACCCTGGAAGACGACGGCGTCGCCCTCTTCCATCGGCATGACGAAGAAGGTATCGAGATTCATGAGATTGTACAGCGGTCTCCCACTGCGCCAACATCTTACACCGATGGTCACGTGCTCATTTCAGTCGTAGTTGCGATGTCACGGTGTTAACATTTGCACGTGCACGGATAGTTAGCTGTGGAGGCCCATTGTTGTAAGTGTTCGGTGCACTGCTTGTATACACACACACTTGCTCTCTGCGCAGCATTAATGTCTGAGTTGGTTCCGCCACAATTCGGCGACTGTTCTGTTTTACCAATGTGGTCAGCCTGCGACGTCCGACGTATGTGATGACGGGTGGCCGCCGCTGCCAAACCTCTAGACGTCTGGGCGTCGTTTCACCTTGGTTTCCCTACGTATTGAAGACATTCACGATAGCACACCTCTAACACCCGAAATGCTAGTGCCGAGCTTCCGGGCCTTCGCAATCTTCACTTGTCGAAGCTCAGACAGATACAGCGCACCTCTCCCATTCTGCACATGCACAGCACGCTCTCTGTTACTACATGCACCGCGCCTGTGTCTAACTGGCAGTCATTCTTCGCCAGGTGACCCTGCTTTCGCCTGGACCGTTTTATATCGATAATACGGCGGCAGTCAAAACGCTCTAGCTGATCAGAGTATGTTGTAAATGGTTCAAATGGCTCTGAGCACTATGGGACTCAACTGCTGAGGTCATTAGTCCCCTAGAACTTAGAACTAGTTAAACCTAACTAACCTAAGGACATCACAAACATCCATGCCCGAGGCAGGATTCGAACCTGCGACCGTAGCGGTCTTGCGGTTCCAGACTGCAGCGCCTTTAACCGCACAGCCACTTCGGCCATGTTGTACTTTTGCCTGATGGAGAGCTATGGTTTTGAATAATTTGTACAATGCACAAGATCACTGGTCAGACTGCTCCACTTTATTTACTAGGCTGAATGTTGTGCTCTAGATCTGCGATAAGTTGTGTTATTCTATTGTATCACTCGGTGAACCGGTACTACTACTCTCGTTTACTCCCTGTGGTCTAGGATCGATGAGGTTGAAAATTATTAAATGTTTGAAAGATGGTTATTAGATCATGTTAGGTTCTTTCGTATACCACATTTTGTTCACGCTTAAGATTTACACTGTATTTGATATGCTTGTTAAGATAAGACTGGATAACATTTCGTACGATGAGAGCTTGCCTTTATGATTTCGTGCTCGTAAGCTTCCCTACCCGAAGCAATACATTCGTTTGCACAGTTATTGCAATAGGATCCAAAACCCCGAGCGGAAATATGGATTTTCAGTGGGTCATGTCACGCGCTCTGTTAATCACAGGGAGAAGTGGTCAAATTCTTTGGACAACCCTTGGCGTAGTGGTGTAGTGTCGGAAGCACGGGCGTACTGTAGTTATCCTATTGTACAGGGTCAAAATTTAAATATTTCACACTTCCTCCAGCCCGGCAAAAATTGAGAAAAACGGTTCGTTTTTTTGCGGTTCGTGTGGTCTAGGGTTGACCTTAGGTGGTTCATAAAAGCAGCATTCGTTCAAGAGCGCTTCCTGAGAAAACAATTTTTGGGTACGAAAAGTACCAGTTGTGGGGATGGCCACTTCTGTTACTTACATTCATACTCGTCGACATTTTTACGGTATGTTCCTAAGATGATATTTTCGGGAAATTTTCTGGGTACCATTATCCGTTACTGAGGTCCATAAGTTCAAACCCACCTTAGATCAGCAATTTAAATACGTACGTTCTAAACGGTCAGGCGTAAATTTAGTTTCACCTGAAGAAATGGAAACATGGCAAGGATTCTAGGATCATCGAAAGGGTTCTCAGCTCACCAGACTATGTCTTTAGTCAGTATTTTTGCACCAATAAATCATTATGACACGCTGCCCCTGTATAATTGACACTTCACGCCCGTCCAAATATGCCGAAACTGCAACTTCAGTAATACAACATTGGCTAAAAAGGGACTTAACATGCCTGAGGGGACCTGATACTAGACGTAAAGGTTTCCCTGGTGATTAAATGAAATTAACTCCCATGAAAAAAAGTTGTAAGCAGATGAGGATTTAGCACAACGTGTTTACATGGTAGTTAACCTTCCTGGTAAGTGAACAAGGTATGGCGACGTGGGTTGCTGCGCTGATCATCAGATTAAAGTATGGTAACAACGTATCAAAGTGTCATATTTATTGCATATGAAAAATCTACACTCCTGTTCAATGACGCTTGTTTCTAAGCTTAACTCTTGCGCACACTGAGACTAGATGAACGCATACTTGTGGAAATAGTCTCATTGCACTGCGAATGGCTACGTGTGAGAAGCTGACACAAATTAGTAGCATTTGATGAATCCATGCAGCTTTTCAGTTATAATTTCTATTCAATACTAAAATACACACGTTCTCTTTATACGCGTTACTCTAATTATACGGAAGTGTGAAGCGTGTAACGACTTTTGAGACATTACTTCGAGCCAAACTGCATTAGAAATATTTTAATAGCCATTCTATATTTCATTTGAACGTCACTATGTCAGAGCTCACACATTACTGCTTATGAAACTGACTGACATTTTGTACAAAACACACGCACCTTTCACTATTTAGCTATGCGTTACATCTCTCATGGAACTGTTATCTTACTTCCGGTATTTTATATGCATTCTCTGGGCATAATGGACAAATTTGTAAGTCATATGAGCTGTGTGACTAAATCAATGGAATTCTTGGCAAGGAAATATGGTTCATTCAACATACTTTTAACAATGGAATAGTATTAATTACGCTGTAAGAGAATTTGCGATGTACATCTGCGCAACCACTATGAGTGGAACGATAGATATATGATTGGTATATTTACTTTATAATAGATGTTTTGAAGTAATTTTCGTGGCGGTGGACGACTGCAATACATTAAATGTATAACACAATGTCTGTGACATATTATCACATTCTTGTCAAGCCTACATCCGTATCATAGTTACCTATAGATCCAGCAGGTATACAATCAAGGACTCACGTATACAACTGTATACAAATGAAAATTGGTGTTTATTACTGGTTTATGAGATAATCAGCTCGCCTAGCCAATCTGATTGTATTAAAATTATAATTTTTTTAACGTTTTAGGTTTTCAATTCAAAGTAATCCTTTAGTATTCGATTACAATTCATTGTGGCCTTCTTTCCGAGTAATATCGTCGCTTCAGCAAATGTTGTTTGTTCCTGCGTGACCTGCTGACATCCCGCTAGGTGGGTAACCCGTAGCGGGCATCGGGAAGAGGTATCAATTGTTAACTGCTGACTGACACCCGTAACGTGGCTTACAGACTGGCTTCTCTCTGGTCACAACTTTCAGGTAAAAATGACATCACTCCCATCCTACTCTCCTTCATCACGTACTTGGCTCCGAGACCAGCTAACGAAGCTGGGAAAGAAACAGTATGAGCTCGTGTTCCATGACTGGCGTGACACCGAATGAAACCAGATTTTCAGTTTCTAAGCATCTAGAACAACGGAGAATTGTAATGCTAATATTTACTGGGTAGTTACCACTGAAGACAGCCTTTGGTTACGAGAAAAGCCCATTCATTTATGAGGTGGGCGGAATGGCGCAGTATGATGAACTTGTTTTTAATACTTTTTGAACACGCTACTGAAATCCGGACAGACACAAAGAATGATTTCCATAAATACGGGCGCTCGCCACATTCCCGGGCAGAAGTCATTGTGACCGAGTGCATGGCAGATAGCAACTGAGTATTAAAAATTACATCGAAGAAAATGATTTATTAACAAATAGGCAACACGGATTCAAAAAGATCGTTTTTGTGAAACTGAACTAGCTCTCTATTCTCACAAACTAATGAGCTTATCGACAGGGGACGTCAAATTGATCCCATATTTTTATATTTACAGAAGTCTTTTGACACCGTTCCTTAGAAGAGACTTTCATTGCGTGCCTACGAAATGTCCTTTCAGTTGTGCGACTGGATTCGTTATTTCCTATCAGAAAGTTTACAAATCGTAGTAACGACGGAAAGTCATCGAGTGAAAAGGAAGTTATACCAAGAATTTCCCAGGGAACTATTACAGACCCTCTGTTGTCCCTAATGTACATAAGATATGTAGGAGACATCTTAGCAGCCCTCTTAAATTGTTTGCAGATGAATTTTTTACCGTCTCGTAATGCAATCAGAAGCTCAAAGATAACTGCAAAATAATTTAGACTGATCCTAAATAATGCAGAGCGTAAATTAACCACATGAACACTAAAAGGTATCTACTACTAAACGGATACACTATAAATTACGTAAATCTAAAGGCTGTGAAATCAATTAGGTACTTAAGGATTACAATTACGAATAGGTTACATTGGAACGATGATATGGATAATGTTGTGGGGAAAGCTAACCGAAGACTGCAATTTATTGGCAGAACACAGAAAATGCAACAGCTCTAATAAAGAGACTCCTTACATTACGCTTGTCCGTCCTGTTCTGGAGTACTGCTGCGGGGTGTCGCATTCGCGTCAGATAGAACTGGAGCAGGACATCGAAAATGTTCAAAGAAGGGAAGCTCGTTTTGTATTATACCCAAATAAGGGAGAGAGTGTCACGGATATGTAAGGGGAATCATTGAAACCAATGCTTTGTTCGTCAGTCGAACGGTAGAGAAGTCAATTGAAGGAGGTTCAATTAACCCTCCGCCAGGCACGTAATTGGGAATTCCAAAGTAATATTGTAGATGAAGATGACTCTCGCCGAGTACGCTACAAGCACGTTATGTCTGGCGAACATGTGTATTCCAGCAGTTATTCAAGAGAAGCTTCATTATTAGCATGGTAATTAGACGTAGTGTGTTACGTGAACCAAGCGTACGTTAGTAGAGACACCTGCCGCTATTCAACTTCTCTGCATTTCGTATCGTAGTGAGGGGTTCGCCGGCATTCCTCCAGAGGGGCCATAGCCGCTCACCAATGAGATTTAATCGAACTCATGCTCTTTCCTGCTCTGTTCGCTGGCTATACCTCATAGTAACTGAGGTCCGATTCGCCAAGTTGTGGATGGTAATCCTTAAATATGAATAATAGGCCTACGTTATTCAAACAGATAATGCTTCCCACTGCCTTTGTGGCCACGGGTTCGTGTCTTCAGAGTCTGTAGGATTCTCATCCCTGCTGCCTATATTTGTGGATGCCGAGATGCCACTATTTATACTACTGAGCCAAGATCCACTGTAAAAAGAAATCGGTGAGGACCTTTCTTATATGTGTGACTAAAGTACTGACTGTGATTCGTGAGCAAGACCTTGTTATAGAAATTCGGTTTGAGTTGTCACTTGTACCACTGCCTAGCTTTCACTACTAACTGTCATATTTGTCTCATTGCTCAAAGTGGATCAGAGGTGTAAAAGTCATTCCTCTTGGTGGGTGTGTCGTATTCAGCACCTTATCATGCCATGCTACGTGCCATTTTAGTAACGGTAGCTGGACCACAGCTTCACGATAGGCTCTCGTCCAAATGGCTCTGAGCACTATGGGACTTAACATCTTAGGTCATCAGTCCCCTATTACTTAGAACTAGTTAAACCTAACTAACCTAAGGACATCACACACATCCATTCCCGAGGCAGGATTCGAACCTGTGACCGTAGCAGTCGCGCGGTTCCGGAATGCGCACCTAGAACCGCAAGACCACCGCGGCCGGCTTCACGATAGGCCAGCCACTGATGTAAAGGTATTTATTGGCACTGAACGAGACAGTGCGTCACGTCCATCTGATCAGCTGAGTATCAAAAGCGCTAATGCCTTGAGTCTGTGTGTGGTCTGGTAATAGATTGCTGAATCACTGCTTGCCGAATGGTTACAATATCACCAAAATACATAGACGGAAAGAAATATGTCATCATCAAGCGGGAGTTGTGCGTCGTAAACTAATGTTGGCAGGCGTGTTTTTACATCTGAAACATGAAATCTCTTCAAATTTCTCGTCAGTCCCCTAAGAGTGGCACTAGTAGCGGCACTATGAGGACGCAATTCAGCTTTGCCTCAAATACGTGCTGCAATGGTCGTTGGCGTTAGTTACCTTTGAGATTGGGAGGTGATGTGTTGATGTCAGTCAAGAATGCCTTTGAGGCGACAAACTATCAGCACCTCACTGAGGTTTGTCGGAGGGCTGCGAGATGCTATGTATTCCTTAGGCGATAATGCAGAAACACTGGACAGGAATGTAGCCGTTGTACACGACTGTTAACAATGGTGATCATGAGGATGTACGATCGCAAAAGGACCGGGCAAGGACCGGACTCTGGACGGCCACGTGAAGTTCGGCATATGGCTCTGGGGCATCGAACGACATCTGCTGTCGCAATTTCAGCAGCATTTAGCACGATAGTGGCACAACTAACTTTTGGACAGTTCAGAGACAGAAGCTCTGTAGCATGCATTCCACTGACCCCAAAAAACTGTCGTTTGCGATTTCAGTGGTATCAAGCGAGAGCTCAGTAGAGGGCAGGTTGGAGGTCTGTTGTGTTTTCTGATGAAAGTTGGTTCTGCGTCGGTGCCAGAGAAGGCGGTGTCTCGATTCAGGGGAGGCCAGTTGAGGGCCTGCAATCAACTTATGTGCTTGCTAGATATAGTGGACATACGACTTATGGTCTGTGGTACGATTTCGTATGATAGCAGGAGTATTTTCGTGGTTATCCCATGCACCCTGACTGCCGATTTCTACGTGAATCTCGTGATTGGACCCCTTGTGCTGCCATTCATTAACAGCATTATAAGGGATGTTTTCCAAGAGGATAACGCTCGGTCAGATACAGCTATTGCAGTCTAACATGCTCTGCCAAGTGTTGAGATGTTGCCTTGGTCTGCTCGAGCTCCAGATCTGTCTCCAGTCGAGTTCATACAGCATATTATCGGACGACAGCTCCAACATCATCCACAAGCAGCATTAACAGTCCTGACGAAGTGCAACAGACACGGAACTCCACCTTGCATCCGGCACCTGTACAACACAATACAAGTACATTTGCATGCTTACGTTCAACATTCTGGCAGCTACACCGGTTTTCAATGTACGAGTATTTGACATTTGCAATTGCTTATCTCATGCTCACATTATCCTGTGATCTTGCAATGTTAATCACTTGAATTGGTTACCTAGACAAATGCATTTCCGAAATTTCATTATTCTTCATTAATCATTCTTTTGTGCTGGAATTTTTCCCATTAGTGTAGCAATGTCCCGTTTCTTAGTTTCATCAACTAGTTGTTATTTACTGAGGTTTTTTAGTACGCCTGGGAAACTGATACGTATGGAGTTAATGTGTCACACCCATATAGCCGATATACAGTTCACACGAACGTGGCATTGTAACGCAGGAGATAGCTGCGACGTGTTTGGCATTTATTTGGTCGGATTGACTTTGATGACGTTCAGGCACAAGTTTATTTGGGAAGATGTTTGTTCTGTAACAAACTGCTCCATTAACTAACCTCATTACGAATTAAATTTATTTTAGTCTGGCAGTTATGCTCTCATTTCGCTATCGCAACTTATTTTTTTTTATAATTAAAGGTCCTGTCATTCCATGATCATTTGTATAACGAAGAGTTCATATCGCATGAGGCGAATTCTGCAACTCCAACAAGCAATTGTGGTCGCCAAGCTTCAGACCTAGACGGCAAAGGAAAGTGTGTTTTGAGGTGTTTTACTTCGGCGACAAATTACCTGGGCGTCAGCAAGAGTAAGTAGGTTTTTTTTTCTCTCTCTCGGAATCTATGTGATGCAGGATTAAGTTTTTTTTTGAGGGGGGGGGGGGGAGGAGGAATATTAATGCAAGGAAACGTTTTATAAATTTTAAGTTTTCTAACTCCTCAAGGCTGCAGTTCACAGTGATGTAGAACCATTTATAAGACATCAGATTGGCCACTGACTGTCAAAATGATTAATTTTCACTATTGTAATCTCTGCCTTAAGGTCAACAGTGCAAAAGAGTGCTTCATCAGATGTCAAACTTAAAAAATCCTCCGATATGTATACATTTCGTCGTTGTATCTGGGCGTTTTCATGTGCATCTACATGATACTCCACAAGCCACCTAATGGTGCATCGCGGAAGGTACTACGGATAACACAGACTGGTCTCCCCTACCGGGTTCCACTCGCGAATGGCGTGCGACAAGAATGATTATCAGTAAGCTCTATCTTATCGAATTTTCTGGTTGTCGTGGTTTTAGAATTTTGTAACATTCCTATTAAGAAAGTACCGAGTGCTTCTCGTCATGATATATGTTTTTCATATTCCTTCTCCTGTGGCAGCTGTTCGCCAAACCTTTGGCGCACTCCTCTGTCTTTTAACGAGAAGCTTGAGGACAGCCTCTGATGTAACGCTAACGCCTCACTGGTGACTTGGCGTATATCAACTAAGAAGTAACAGCCTCCCCAACGCTGCCTCGTGACTGAATTTAGTACCGCTCAAAGAGATTAAAATTTCCAATCGCCATTTGGGCTCCCTCGGGCGTAATTTCCGTAAATGGGTGCAGCTGACGTTCAACAGCACAGCCCTGTCACGTTGCCACTATGACACTACGTTAATGCCTCTGGGAGGCGAGAAACATGTGGTACCCGGAGTTTTATTTGTAGGTCAATAGAAGTGATCCAAAGCACTTCGTACGGAAGACTAAGAAGAAAGTATTGAACATCGCCGAGAGACAGCATATGCGGACAACGCTGCAGGAAGTTTTTTAAGAATGTAAAGACGGATTCATATTTATTTTGACACTGTACGTTGTCTTTCATTGTTGTATGCATATTGCTCACATTCAGAAAAATAGTGTGGCAGTTTAGGGCAAATTCGTCACAATTTCTCTGCAGTAATTTAGATGCCGCTGCACCCTGTAAATGAATGCCAGTTAAGCGATGGTTTTGTTACATCTGTGGAGCCTGTGTCACTTAGTTTGCATTTGATGAGCAACTGTAGCTGGATTCAAATTCTAATACGGAAAAATTTTTAGTAATCAGGAACTGTTTTAAGCTATTGATTAGGTTCACTATTTGGGATGTTCCTTTGTACGTACATAAGTCAATGGGCACTGAAATTAATGTGGTGAGACGGGAACCAGATCTTAGAGCTCCGACCAAATGATTTTATTAAAAGACATCATAGTCGCCGTTACTGTATGAAACATTTATTATTGCGATTGCAGTTTCGGCCTTAGGGCTATTATCAAGTAACTCTGAAAAGTTACATTCTGTCATAATATCTATCTGACATGAGTACAAGTCGTCGTCAAAATGTAGCCTTTTGAGTCCGACATGTACTCAAGTCAGATAATCTTATAATCTGACAGACTTTTGCAGTGTTACTTGAAAATGGCCCTAAGACAGAAACTGCAATCGTTATAATAAATATTTCATATAGTCAACGGCGACTATGATGTCTTTTAAAAATATTATATGACTGTGAATCCCAACCATGAGAAATTAATCAAATGATTTTAATTAGATCTTATATACTTAAACCAAAAAACTACTATAGTGAATCACATTATGATCCTTTTAACTTTTAATTTCTGTAGTGTATTTGCTGCTTAAAGTTTTTTAAATTGTCATCCTGTGACAAATGAATCTGTAACTTTGAAATTACGTCGCAAGGTGAATTAAGATAAATGGGTTCCAACAACTGAGATTAATATTTCGGACATCTTTTACAACGTTTCTCTATTTCTTTTTATTTATTTTGGTTTTTCATTTAGCATGCTTCTGAGAGATTTACATGTCAATCTCGTCTTAACTCACTTAGCAGTGGAAATGGGTAATTAGATTTCGATTTGTGGATTATATGGTCTTAATTTTATATGAAACATCATTTCTCTTACGGGTATTTCACACAAAAAAGTATGAAATAGTGGAGAGAATTAGTAGTGGCACCTAATATTACGAAAATTTTGTTTGAAGAGACACAAATGTACCAGAAGATAGTTGCTTGAAATCATCTGAATGTGACGCAGGCGACACACTTTTAATCAGTAAAGAACAAAACGGTTATTTCCATAAAGAAGATAGTTGTTTGGCTCATTACACACCTTCATTTGCATTTATATCATGGTATACTCTTCTGATGGTGTTGGAAGTCCTTAGGTCTCGGCAGAAATGTGAAAGAGTAGCGACCTTGATTAATCTACTACCAGTAAGTGTGATATGCTGTGTACGTCCTCGTATTCGTGGAGAAAATTAAGACGTATTCCCATTCATCTATGTGGATGAAGAGGTCGTGCACCATAGAATGACACCCTCGGAATATCTGGCTGATGGTTTCACGGAAGACTGGCCCGTATCGTTAACTCCCTCTAACGCCACTGAATCAGTGTTTTGGTTCATCTGAAGGTATTAGTGGCCACGTGTTGTGCCCAACGCCTTCTCAGTCTCACTATCCGCTCCACCACGTCAATCAGTTCGACCAGGCTGTGCGATGTACACACGCCATATATGTCTGTATGTGAAAAGAATCTTAATGCGACGAGTTCTGCAGACCCACCATGCATGTTACAGCAATGTAAGTGTTCTTTTACCCAGCACACGTACCCGAGTATATTATTGGAGCTATCAAAAATGGCTCTGATCACTATGGGACTCAACTGCTGTGGTTATCAGTCCCCTAGAACTTAGAACTACTTAAACCTAACTAACCTAAGGACATCACACACATCCATGCCAGAGGCAGGATTCGAACCTGCGACCGTAGCAGTCCCACGATTCCGGACTGCGCGCCTAGAACCGCGAGACCACCGCGGCCGGCTTATTGGCGCTATCACTACAGACATCCGTTCTTTTGTAGTATACTGAAACAAACATTCTCTTCTCTTAAATCCAGAACTTGATTCCGAAAATAATTTTTGCTAATTGTTCATCACAATCACAGACAAAGAGATTATAAGGCCGTAGCTGCAACTTGTGAAAAGCAACTGAAACCTGTACAAAAAAAAGTTCATAGACCCGTAAACCAAATGATATTTTCTATCTCAATGAATCACCTTTTCACGAGTCTGTATCTTTCATCTTACATTGGTGAAAAATTGTGACGGTCGTCAGCTTATAACCTTACTAGACGTTAACAGAAAATAGTTCAAAGTACACCGCTGTTTGACGCAAGTTACACTTGCGTCAGTTTCAGGTACCTCATTGTTTCATCTTTAATTTTAAGAGATACGAGCAGTGTATGTATAAAAGTATTTAGTATATTGTTCGTACTGGGTAACCATGTTCAGATGAGAAGCTAAAAACGTTTCCTACAGTGTATTTTCTGCATAAAAGCTGATAAAAATGAACTAGAAACTTTCGGACATCCTCCATTATTTCTTCTATTATATCTCCTCCTGCACTGTGTTGCACAGTTAAGGGTCACATATTCCAAATCACGTGATTGTCTCCCACTGCGATGTAGAAATCCTAAATTTGTCTCAATATTGTCTAGAAACTACTTTTCTAATGAGGCAAAAGCGTGACGCGCGAAAGGTACACTCTCGGGCTCGGTAATGTTTTAAACAGCAAGGTGTGGAAGCAGGGGAAAAATGCCAGAGCTGAGAAGTTCATACACCTGTGAAGTGTGAGGTTTGTTAATGACGCTACATTGGCATTAAATTACACCTCAATTTTGCCTAACGCCACCATGGATGTGCCACATGGCATGAATGTCGTCCCACACCCTCCTACACACACTTCATCCCTTGTACATGCGCGTCGGCGATGTATCTCAGAACTACGATGCCCTGCGCGGTTTTGTCATGGGTCCCCCAGAAGAACTTTTCAGACACACCACCTCTCAGAATCGACAAGAAAAGGCCTCAGACGGTGACATAAAAGGAGTGAATGAAACCACACCCGTTCTTCGGGCATTGAATCCCACATATTTTGTAGGCAAATAACACTGCACAATGTAATAAGCTACAAGACGACCTTCTTGACACTCCCTGAAGAACGATCCAACCTTTCCTAATGACACCGTGGGCCTGAACTCCATTGAATGTAATCAGTGTATTGCGGCGCGGTAGCAGATTTTCCTCTGGTGTACTGGGTGGTATCAGTAGGCACCGTTGAAAACCATTAGACGAAATTGGAACGTAATACAAAGCAGTAAAGAATGCTTAAGATTTTTCAGTCTTCTATTTCATCGGTCTCCTGTGACGCGTAGGGTGATCGCAGGGGGGTGGGGGTTCGTGACATTGACTCATGCTTGAGTAAAACGGCACACCGCCTTTCTAACATCCCCAGATTTGCAACATCCTCACCGTCACCTGTGTAGCTTTGTTAAGAACATTACCTACACAGAGACTATCTATGTCGGATTACTAGAGACCTCGAGGCAGAAACGCCAATATTTACCTCCAGTTCCAATTCCCGCAAGAAAGGCAGTATGTAACACCCGCGGGTGCCTAGGACTCCGTCACAGATTATCTCTGTAGAGATACATATGTAAAGGGCTCAACAGAGGTGGGAGGATGACACCGAGAGTGTTCTGAATCTGAGTGGACTAAGAGCGATCTTCTTTTACTGTTTTAATAATCCGTGTGCTTATGTCTCCAGCTGCCGCCCCCCCCCCTTTCCCAGAGGATCACGACACAGCACCAAAAGGAAGGCTCGAAACCTGAGGGCTGAAAAAGTATAGGCAACCTTTGTTGCTTTGCATCATGTTCAAATTTCGTCGAATGGTTTTGAATGTTATCTAGTGATTACATCCTATGTAACAGAGCAAAAAATTTTTGTCAGTATGTATTACGAAGTGTGCGATCACATTCTCTGGGGGATACTGGCTCACGGTGTCCTTACGGAATAGTTGGATCATCCAAGGGGTGTCAGCAGTGTCAAATGTTGTGAAGAACATCGCCCTGTTGCTCATTGCATTGCGATGTTTTAGATCGCAAAATGTGTGGCAATCAACGCCCCAATCAAAGAGGTCGTTTCATTGACGCCGTTTAAGACACTCGTGTCGGTTTTGAGATGCAGTGGGTCTGAAATGTTATGCTCGATTATCCATAAGAAACCGAGTACTTATACGCTAGGCGTCGCGGTTCTAACTTACATTGCAGAGGTGTCAAGAGAAGGGAGGAAATGAAGGTAAAAGACATTCTGTGAGACGTCCATGCTGGAGATGGGCAGAACTGTGGTGAAATTAGGTACTAATATACCATCATTAACCCATCTTACAACTCACATGAACTTCTGAGCTCTCTGCTTTTCTTCCGCTTATGCGGACACCTTGCTGTCTGCAGCGTCGCCGAGCCGGAGGGTGACGTCGCCGGGCGCCACACTTTTGTCAGATTACGGAGTAAGGTTGTAGGCACCTTTAAGCCATACGTCAAATTTCTACCCAGCAAAGGGAGATAATTATGAGTTCTCGAAAAACTCACCCTCTAAATGTTTTGCGCAGAGAATTTGATCACTTTCTGGGTAGAATCCTTTGAAGTATTGTTCAAACACGTTTATTAACAGCTGCTTCCATACGTTATCACTATTCACCAAATAGCAGAAATATACTAATCAATGATTATTTGTCAGTCCTTCAAAATAAATGAGTACAGGTATTTCTTATAGGTTCAAGACCATGTCCATTTTAATTTCTTATTCTCATCCGTTTAATTTCAATAATTTCTAACACAAAAGCTACTCGATCTATCCTTCTGGTGTAGATGTTCCTCTTCTACTACGACATTTTACCTCGCGAGTTTCGTTCGAGATTTGTCCTCTACACCTCGTTCTGCATTTAGACAGTACTATTCCAGCTTCATTGGTTCACGGGTGTCACGTCGGATAATGTTGTGGAATCTGCACAATATTTCAACGAGACAACTGCTGGTCATCTTCAGGTGCTCCGTAAACGTCTGGAGATCTTAATCTACGTCACACAGTTGATTCAGCATTGCTCAGTTCTCCTATCTCCTTTTAAGACCAGTTTACTTGTTTTCGCTCTTTTGTAAATATACGAGGGATATATCGGTCAAGAAATGGAAACCACTGTAAAAATCTAAGAAAACTTTACAAATATGTGTTCAACAGTGTCTCTAGTACGCCTGTTGGTTACACCACTTCGCTCTTTTCAGTTCTGAGCGCATGAAGATGCGTAGAAAATAGTGTCTCCGCCAAGTATGAGGGCCTGGTGAGAGATTTCGCCTGATGTTATGCAGCCCACATTACAGAACTGTCATACGGTTCCTACTCTGTGACAATCTGCAGGGGCAATGAAAATCCTCGTGCAGCATGTTCTATGGGAAGTGTTTGATCACCCGCACTACAGCCCGTAATTGGGTCCTTCTGTGTTTCATCTCTGCTCACAGTAACTACTGGCTATGAAGACAACATTTTTCGCACCGACAACGAGCTATAGATGAGCGTAGAGAATTGGGGGGGGGGGGGGGGGGGGGAAGCACAGGCGGCTGCCTTCTATGACGAGGTTATCGGATATTTGGTACAACGCTACGACAAATGTCTATGTCGGAGTGGTGACTGCGTAGAGTAGTGGCTGGAAGCTGTAGCTAACTGTTGCAGATAAAATATTGCTGATTTTCAAGGTGGTTTCCATTTCGCGATCAATCAGAACTTACTTTCCGAATAGCCCTAGTATTCAGTATGAAATATGTATCACCACGGTTTATTTCAAAAGCAATGTTTGTATGGGTGTGGTTCTGTCCCATATTTTTTTATAAAATATTATGTTGATTTATTTCAAGTTCATGACTTATGCTGTATTCTTTGCTGTTAACGAAATCTTCAAAGATAGTTAGGTCTGAGGCGTGAAAATAAATATTTTCTCGCTGTTTCTATTCCTTCTCTTTTGGTGCATCACTAGTGCATTAGTCATCACATCGGAAGCGTTGTTTGGCTCTTCAAGATAATCGTCTGATTCAAGAAAGACTTCAATCCTTTATGGTATGTCAATAGAGAATGTGATCCGACTAAATGAAATACGTTTAATCTCCATTGCGCGTACTGAAATCCACGAAGGATGAAAGTAATTACGCTGGGTTTGTTTTTCGGTCAGTGGCAACCGTCACAGTCGGTGTCAAAGTCCTCCTCCTGCCCATATGCTTACTCTGTAATGAGAAGATGTGATAAATTTAAGTGATTAACGAAAAGAAACACTGCATATCATATAACTGTTTTATCGAGCGAGAACGTCATTCCAAAGAAAGAAAAAGAACACTGCTGGCCTGTATTGGCACTGGCACTATTGCCGGTCTTTTACAACGTCATCCAGTGAAACGCCATAGGTCTATTGTGCACTGTTGCGTCTTGCGTTGTAGTCTCAACATGGGGTAAAGTGCCTCAAGTCTAAACATAAATGGTAATCTCAATCGACTGTTCCCTCCATGTAAATGAAGATGGATTAGCACTTCCTTTGTCATCTAATACACTTGTGTATTGTGTATTAAACCGGGGACCTAGAAACGACGGAAACGCTTCGTCCCGCCGTAGCCCTCAGTGGTTCACAACCCTACAACTGGCCACAACAGTCCACCCACCTCACCGCCGTTCCACACCGAACCCAGGGTTATTGCACGGTTTGGCCCCTCAGTGGACCCCCTTAGCACCGTCTCATACCAGACGAGTGTAAACCCAGATGTTTGCGTGGTAGAGGAAATAAGGCGTACGCGTACGTGAACACAGTGTGTGCGCGCAGCAATCGCCGACATAGTGTAACTGAGGCAGAATAAGGGGAACAGGCCCGCATACCCGAGGTAGATGGAAAACCGCCTGAAAAACCATCCACATTTAACTCGTTGATAGTTTTTGCATTTTATTGTGTTACTGTTTAATGCTCAGTACTTGCCCAGTTGGATTTATTCATTGACCTGCTGTATTTTATTAGAATAATGTTTAATGCTTTCAGTGTTTGTCAAACTTACTTTATCCATTGGTTTTGTGTTTAACTGGAGCAGGATTTAAGTTTTCGTATTTGTTTGTGTTGTGGCGGATTAGCTACTATTTGAGAATTTATTTATCAGCGACTCATTTTATCCTTTGGTCGATCTGCTGACATTCACTAAACTATTTTGTAATACATCTATGGATAAGGTATTATTTTGGTAAGTACAGCTCACACCATTAAGGAGCCACCACCAGCTTACACTGCGCCTTGGAGACAACCTGAATTCATGGCTTCGTTCAGTCTGCGCCACACTCCAATTCTACCATCAGCTCTTCCAAACTGAAATTGAGGGATCATCTGACCAGTACACAGTTTTCCAGTCGTCTAGCGGCCATTCGAAACGGTCAATGTACTAGGAGTGGCGCTGCAGGCGATTTTGTATTGTTAGGAAAGGCACTCAAGTCGATCTTCTGCTGCCATAGCCCGCCTCACTGTAAATACTTTAGTCATACTTTCTTCATTGATTTCTGTGGTTATTTCACGCAGTGTTGCTCGTCTGTTAAACACTGCCAACTTTATACAAACGCCGATGGTCTGGGTCGTTGAGTGAAGGCCGTCGGCCATATCGTTGTCCTTGGTAACAGGTAATGTCTGAAGTGTGGTATCCTCGACACACTCATGACACTTCATCTCGGGCTGTTGGAATCCCTAACGATTTACGAAACAGAATGTCCGCGGCGCCTAGCTCCAATTACTTGCCATCTTCTTGATGCAGTAATTTACCAACAGCCGCACGTATTGAAGAAATTTATTTTATTTTATGAACTATGTGCTACCAGTTTCGGCATTACGTTGATGCCATCTTCAGGCCCCACTCTTCATAGTCGTGTAGCACACAGAAGTTCATAAAATAAAATAAATTTCTACAATACATAGGCTGTTAGTGAATTATTGCATCAAGAAATTCATGCCAGCCGTCGTCCCACGATCCATAATGGATCAACTAAAATTAATTACTTTCCATGTTCAAAGTCTGTTAATTCTCGTCGTGCGGCCACACCCACGCCTGAAACCTTTGCACATGAACTATCCGATACCGCTACCTGTATATTTGCATATTGCTACCCCATGAGTTTTGTCAATTCAGTGTACTTACGAGGGCTGTTCGGAAAGTAATATCCGATCGATCGCGAATTCAAAACCACAGCGAAAATCAAATTTTTTTATCCGCAACAGTTAGCCACACTTTCCAGCTACCACTCTAAATTGTAGCCGCTCCGACGTAGACATTTGTCGTGGCGTTGTACAAACTTTCCAGTACCCTGGGCACAGAAAGTAGCCGCCTGTGGTTTCCGCCAATACTCTACGCTGATCTGCGTTTAGTTGTTTGTGCCAAAATGTTGTCTTCGTAGCCAGCGGTCCATGAAGGCAGAGATAAACGACGGAGGCAGCCAATTTTGGACTATTGTGGGTGATCAAACACCACTTAGCGAAAACGCTGCAGGAGCGTCTTCATTGCCCCTGTAAAAAAAAAAGTGGCTCTGAGCACTATGGGACTCAACTGCTGTGGTCATAAGTCCCCTGAAAAATGCGGCCGAAAATTGTCTTGAAGAAAGAAACGCATGACATTTATGTTATATGGGCTGCGTAGCTTCAGGCGAAGTCTCTCACGAGATCCACGTACTTGGCGGGAGACACTGTTGTTTTAGGCATTTCCATGTGATCATTATGCGCTCTGAAAAAAGCGTTGTGAAGCGATCTGCAGGTACACAAAGACACTGCACAACACAACTTTGCAAAGTTCCATCGAATTTTCACAGTGGTTTCCATTTCGCATCGAATCGGACCTTACTTTCCGAATATGTCTCGTAACTGTGTATTTTGTCATTGTGAAAAGTTTAATTTTTATTAAGAACTCTTAGTTCTAGTACTTTTATTTTGTAGTGCTTCCTTCCACTCACTAACCAACTCCCTACTGCTTTGATATGGGAATTGTTGGCTAAGATCCCCTGTGCAAACTACAATATAATGTGCATTGCACAATATATGTGATACGTGGCTAAAATTTCGTATGTGTGAGGCAACAGTTTTATGATATTTACTCTTCAATGAAGGTATTTAACCGCAAGACCGCTACGGTCGCAGGTTCGAATCCTGCCTCGGGCATGGATGTTTTTGATGTCCTTAGGTTAGTTAGGTTTAACTAGTTCTAAGTTCTAGGGGACTAATAACCTCAGCAGTTGAGTCCCATAGTGCTCAGAGCCATTTTTTTTGAAGGTATTTTCTCAAAAGGTGACACAGTCACCTGCAGTTTGTGAAAAACGATTTGAGTTTCCTGCAGTAAAACGCTATTCAGGAAAGTGGTACTTGAAGCAGACTATGGTTGAGCAGGTGAGTAAAATGTCTGTCACAGTTTTTGAAGCAAATTTGGCGTCAGAGCTTTAATGGCACAGTCCGACAGCGAGGTAATTGCCAACGCCAACTGTATACATGGCGTGTTAGCCGCACTGCGAGCTCCGTCGCGCTGCATTAAGCCGGTCGGCGGCTATTTACAGCTTATAAAGGCGGACAGCAACCAGAAAGTAAAATTCTTCCGCAAGAATGTTGGACGCCTACCTGAAGTTTCTGGTTCTAAAATTGTGAGAGTTCTACTACAGTTTGGTATATTTCTTTTGTAAGAGTTATAAAATTCTGTGCAATACTAATGAATCATACAAAGATGGACGTCTTCAAGCCTGTTACGCCGGACATAAAGAAGTAGGCAGGCGTCACTAAGGTGAGACATGGAGCCTGTTGTCGGAAAACCTGAGGGGCAAATTGAGAGTCTTTTTATGTTATTGAAACCCTAATACCTTTAGGCCCGCGTTCGACTGTAAAAGTTCTTTATCAAACATTTTTTGTAACAGACGTTTTATAAAACCTTTGATAGTGTACTGGAGTATTTCTTATCAAACCGTTTTTACAAAATTTAAAGTGCGGTCCTAGACTAAGCTTCGTCCGAACAGGCTTCGGATGGCCAAACGGTACCGACCGACCGCCCTGTCATTCTCAGCCCATAGGCGTCACCAGATGCGGATATAGAGGGGCATATGGTCAGCATGCCGCTGTCCCGACCGTTGTCAGTTTCTCAGTCAAGTGTCCTCTCAATTGGACTCAGAAGGGCTGACTGCAACTCCTCTGACCACCAGCGCTCAGTAGACCCATACGGTCTCCCACCCAAATGCTAGCTAAGCCCGACAGCGCTTAATTCGGTGATCTGACAGTAGAATATGTTCATTCGATTTGTTAGATGTGGACAATAATCCGTAACTTTTGTCCTATTCTGAACTGAGTACGGATTTAAGATATGAGAGCTATTCCGAAAGTAAAGTCCGAAAGTAAAGTCCGAAAGTAAAGTCCGAAAGTAAAGTCCGAAAGTAAAGTCCGAAAGTAAAGTCCGAAAGTAAAGTCCGAAAGTAAAGTCCGAAAGTAAAGTCCGAAAGTAAAGTCCGAAAGTAAAGTCCGAAAGTAAAGTCCGAAAGTAAAGTCCGAAAGTAAAGTCCGAAAGTAAAGTCCGAAAGTAAAGTCCGAAAGTAAAGTCCGAAAGTAAAGTCCGAAAGTAAAGTCCGAAAGTAAAGTCCGAAAGTAAAGTCCGAAAGTAAAGTCCGAAAGTAAAGTCCGAAAGTAAAGTCCGAAAGTAAAGTCCGAAAGTAAAGTCCGAAAGTAAAGTCCGAAAGTAAAGTCCGAAAGTAAAGTCCGAAAGTAAAGTCCGAAAGTAAAGTCCGAAAGTAAAGTCCGAAAGTAAAGTGCGAAAGCAAAGTGCGAAAGCAAAGTCCGAAAGCAAAGTGCGAAAGCAAAGTCCGAAAGCAAAGTGCGAAAGCAAAGTCCGAAAGCAAAGTCCGAAAGTAAAGTCCGAAAGTAAAGTCCGAAAGTAAAGTCCGAAAGTAAAGTCCGAAAGTAAAGTCCGAAAGTAAAGTCCGAAAGTAAAGTCCGAAAGTAAAGTCCGAAAGTAAAGTCCGAAAGTAAAGTCCGAAAGTAAAGTCCGAAAGTAAAGTCCGAAAGTAAAGTCCGAAAGTAAAGTCCGAAAGTAAAGTCCGAAAGTAAAGTCCGAAAGCAAAGTGCGAAAGCAAAGTCCGAAAGCAAAGTGCGAAAGCAAAGTCCGAAAGCAAAGTGCGAAAGCAAAGTCCGAAAGCAAAGTGCGAAAGCAAAGTCCGAAAGCAAAGTCCGAAAGTAAAGTCCGAAAGTAAAGTCCGAAAGTAAAGTCCGAAAGTAAAGTCCGAAAGTAAAGTCCGAAAGTAAAGTCCGAAAGTAAAGTCCGAAAGTAAAGTCCGAAAGTAAAGTCCGAAAGTAAAGTCCGAAAGTAAATTGAAATGGAAACCACAGTGAAAAATCCAATGAAGCTTTGCCCATGTGTACTGGGTAGTGTCTCTAGTATGTCCGTCGATCGTTTCACGTCAGTGAGCGCACTGTGAGCACATAAAGATGCCTAGGGAACAGTGTCTCCCCCAGGTATGAGAACCAGGTGAGCGATTTCGCCTGATGTCATGCAGCTCATGTAACATAACCTTCATAAGTTTCCTTTTTCATGACAATTATCGGCTGCAGTCTGCAGGGACAACGGTTTGATCACCCACAGTACAACTCGTCATTGGCTCCCCCTGAGTTTCATTTCTGGCTGAGAAGACAACATTTTGGCACAGACAGATCTGAAGACCAGCGTAGACCATTGGCGAAAGGCACAGGTGGCTACATTCTATGACGAAGGTATTAGAAAGTTGGTACATTGTTACGACAAATGTCTAAAGCGTCGATTAAGTTGAGAAGTAGCTGGAAGGTGGAGCTAACTGTTGCAAATAGAACATTTTTGATTCACAGTGGCTTTTATTCCGCGACCGATACGACCTTACCTTCCGAACAGCCCACGTATTAATGCAGCTGGGTTAAGCGCGTCTGTTGGTCGGGGCAACGAAGTTCTGGCAGATATGAGGGTGGCTCCCTTGTGACAGCTTGTCAGAAAGTTGCTGGACGCTGGCGGTCGCCGACGGGTGGTGTGTGGGCGAGGTTAGGGACGGCGGCAGCGGTCAGCGGGGCGTCATGTGCACAGTGCGGCAGCATCCGGTCTCAGCTGAAGCTACCATTGCACAGCGTGGTCCACCAACCGACTGCCGTGTCCTCTCCACCCAGAATTACGGGAAAATTCACCTCCTCACTCTTATGCTGTAGGGATGAGGTTAGCAGTACTCTCGGAAGGAAAGATGGCTGTGGTTTTCAGGGCCACGTAAACGTAGGGACCGCTACCATGATGTATAACGATAACCATAAATTCAGACTGTCGCGATGGATGTTTTTACTATCAAATTTTTTACTAACTGATCTTATAAGTGTAGCAATGGTTCATAATTTCCTTTAGGTAAGCCACCTTGTGCATTAAGAATAAGTATTTGATAAAAGACACTTAAACTTTTATTATCTACCTAAGTCGTTAAAAATTAATGACTGACTCCATTTCAAACAATTTTCTAGAGGATTTAGTATAGCACGATATCGAAGGAGATAGTTAACTGTCTGAAACATTTCTCCGAAGAAGACACCACAAGTAAGTGTAGTTTGCACCTACCTAGAATTGTGCACAGCATAATATTAAACGATAGACTTAACTGCGTCAATAACTTTTTGTTTGGTTAACATTGTCACTGTTGTAACTTATTGTTGTGACGCGGATACTTAATTACTATTTTTATTGACAATCCAGTAGAAAAATGAGATATAAACTGCTATTGTCGCCCTTGTTGTTGTATCCGTTGGCCTCGGCTTCCTCCATGAAACAGATTGTGGCATTTTAGCGTTGTTGGTGAAACTGTCGTGTTCAGAGCTCAGATCTATGTGGAATGGTGGGACATGTGTGTCCGAGATATGTGTCACTATTCCAAGGACGTACTGGATGCGTAGAAACGGCAAGTAGTAGGGGAGAGAGGGTTGCCAATCTAATGCGCGGAATTCTGGGCGGTTGTGACAGTAAAATTTATGACCTAGTTACCGTCTGGTAATCGGAGCGACACGAACAGCTGACGGAAACTGATATAAGAACCTTCCTTGTGACAACTTTAGCTTAACGACTGGACTGATAATAGTATTGAAGCTAATGCGCCAGTACAAGAATCTATGTCCGATAGCCGGAAAGTTGTGAACTGTATATAAAGACATTTTTTGTGACGACTAACACTTGATGCGTTACAGGGTCCCGATTTAAATATCCCAAGCATTATCATTGGTTAGATAATCATGACACATTTATTCAAACTCTTTCATTACAACTCGCACACATTTTCCAAGATCCAAATCCATCACTGATGCGTCAGCACGGTTTGATGTACCACATGGTTCTATAACTTGGCAGTGTCGCCATGTTCGTGATATTTCCTACAGCAGAGATGACCATCTTTATGTTCCTTCTCGATCTCAGATTATTGAAAGAACTTTTCTCAAGTGAAACTTCCTGGCAGATTAAAACTGTGTGCTGGACCGAGACTCGAACTCGGGACCATTGCCTTTCGCGGGCACGTACTTTTGCCCAAGTAAGGCCAAGGTACCGACTTCGAGTCTCGGTCCAGCACTCAGTTTTAATCTGCCAGGAAGTTTCATATCAGCGCACACTCCGCTGCAGAGAGAAAATCTCATTCTGGAAAGTTTTCTGAAGGATTCGTAATTAGTTCCTCTAGCCAGTATGCGGTTTATTACTAACTGTGTGTAGTTTCTGTACTCAAACATGGCTGAAGCTGCAATCGTTCCACTTTATTCGACAGCAGACTGCTACCATGCGTCAAATTTCTCGATATCAAAATCAGTGTAAGAGAGGAGGTAGGAAGCTTGATAAATATTCATGAATAAATATGCATGAACCTTACATTAGTTCTCGAAGCCCAACTACACGATTTCCGTATTAAGACTGTAAGGTGCTTGTATAAAATCTTCCGGATCCTTACGCTATGCGCCCACGAAGCTGCGCTTGAAATGTCTCGTCAATGGTAAACAAATACTCTTTGGAAGGTTATACATAGCGTTTGTATAGGTTATCGAGGTCGAAGCGGCGAGAGCGCTCCTTCAGTCACGGTAGTATTTCCTGAAGCGTTTGCTACTACCAAAACTGTCACAGTTGCAGTCTTAGAAGGTCAGGCTTGAGAGTGAACTAGTTGGTTCGAAACCAATCGCCAAACGTAAGTACAGAAACTGTGAGATTTTTCAATAAACGCTTCATGAAATATTAAAAAAATGTTGCTGGTTCTGTATCAAGAAATGTTGAAACTGAGATAGTCATGTTAGGGTTGTAGAATTCGCGAAGCAGAGGTGAGTGGTCGCCTCTGGCAGGCTCTCAACGACAGTCACGATTACAATAATTAACGAGATATTGTACTGACATGAAACGGGAATATGGAAGTAAATTGTGTGAATGTTATGTGGGCTAGAATGAAGGCAGTGTTCACTCTACCGTGCCGGTCATTTTCGGTTCCAGTGTAGGAGATTACGTCTCATCACATTGCGTGTGGCGATTAGCATTTCCTTTTTAGCCGGTGCCGAAATTAACTGTGATTAGTGTTGTGAGATGAAGCGGTGACTGTCTCATGTCTATGTTAAAACTCAAGAGAGACGTTCAATACAATGAAACCCAAATTCGCGTCATTATCAGCCTGCTGCCTGAGACGTATTGTCATAGAACTGGATCAAATATAGTTTCCATCAGCAAGTTCCAACGAATGATTTCGGAAGGTTTCTCCGACTGGAGCTGGAAATCGCCCTGCCCCACTGGCTGCTCTACTGGTATTTGGCTTACAAGACCCTGACTCTATATTGATCATTACTGGAAAAGCATGCTGCACTTAGAGGATGGAAATTATTAAAAGCTATGAAGGTTTGCTAGACGATGACTCTGTAAAGAGACCACTGTAACTGGCAATCCCCTTAGAAATAATCAAAATTGGGAAATTCCGGACCCCACTCTCAGACTGTGGGATTTGTTTGAAAATATCCGAACTCCTACTGGGTCAGATCAGATGCAGACCTCTGTACTCCAAGGTAGGCAAATAACATGCAAGGAAGGAATGGAGAGGATAGAAAAGAAAGCAATAAAACGGTTGATAAAAGTCAGCACACAGCGGGGCATGCCCATGTCGTGCAAACCACATTTCCGTACACTTTTTCAGAACACACACGCGGCTACACGCACTTACGCTTTTTTTTTTTAATAATCTTCAATATTGTGAATAGTTTCCTGTTGTCCGCCAGGTTCTCTAAACTTTTCCTCTCTGTATAGCTATGACATCCAGTATCGCTTACATTCTCTTTTTCTGTCTGCCTCTAGTAATTTTCCTCTCTACTGCTCCTCTCAGCGCCAAATTAACTATTCTGTAATAACGAATGAGAATGCAGCACTGACTTTTCAATTACGCTGTCTCTTCAACAGACTTTTAACATCACCTGTTGATTTCGAAGTTGTTGATTGGGCACATTAGTTATCGTAACTGTTAACATGTTTCTGTATAGCACCATTTCATACGCTATCCTCCTTTTCTCTTCTTTCATCTAGGTTTCTATTTGTGAGTTTAGGTTTCTCCCGGCGTAGGAAAGTCTTCATTATTTCTCGAATATTCCACAAGGTGACTCTCTAACGACGCCACCTGGCAGAATACCCGAGAAATATTCAAGAGGTATATATTTATTCGGCAGGGACTGTGTTGTACCAGCACCAAATTAACATCAAAACTCCGCCTTCTACCACGGATTTAGGACGTTTATTTTTAGTTGAATGATACATAACAGAAAATGAAATTCTCCCTCTAGTTTTCCTCTAGGAAAGTAGTATAGTACTGGCGACGTTACTGATTTGCCTTTAAGGCGAATTAACACACACGTGTGTGTGTGTGTGTGTGTGTGTGTGTGTGTGTGTGTGAAGTGTCAGTGATCAATTTCAGCAAATAAATACTAAAACAGAGAGGCGTTGCAGCTGCAAGACACTAGACTCGCAGATTGGGGCTGCTTCAGATCCCCACACACTTTTCGCAAATTTTTTTCAATCATTCTGTTTAATTTACGTGAACTGACGTTCTCAGCACACATGAAATAAAATAGAACCAAACCTGTAATTCACAAACAAATATGAGTCATTGTAAAGATATATTTTGTCCTGTTCTCTAAAATTATTAACGTATTCTCTAGGAACAGAACTGCATAGAAGATATATCGACAATGATGGGCAGTAGTTTAGAATGGTAGTCATTATGAAGGAAAAATGGTTCTGCGAATGCATCACGCGTAGTGCGTCATTTGCAGCAGCTTTTAGTGTTTGTCCCTTTTACCAAGGCTGCAGAACATCTCTAACAACATCTCAAAGTATCCACCTTTCGTCTGAATATACTGCTCAGGTATTCTCGTTAACTGGAATAGATTACATAAGACTCTATTTCCTCATATTTTCAAAATTAACTTAAGAAGAGATAGTTCATAATTAACAAATGTTGCATAAATATTCGACTTCCCGTCACCCACGAGAAATAAAATGCATTTCAGTGGATGTTCTGGTCGGCAGGCACGAATTTTTATTCCATACAAGGATTTTGTTATTAAAATAAATACATAGATATTCGTTTTATCTGATAAAAAATTAAATATGGCGGCTCTGACCCTTGTCAAAGTATGCGCCTCGTTGCGCGGCCTGGTTCGTGGGAAGCGTTGTACAGACTCGTGTTTTGTTTCTGATTCCCATAAAAATAATCTATTTTTAATTTAAGAATATAATGAATCATTTAATCTGTCGAGTTTCTAGAGCGCTTCTCACGCTGAAAAATCTTGTTTCGAGGAAAAACGCGTATCAGAGCTATGAGGGCATCCTTCCTCTTTCTAAAGCATGCTCAGTTCCTGAATTTGGTGCTGTATTCTTTTCAATCCGGGCTCATACAACAAAGACATTCCTTGCTCCACGGCAGACATGCGTTTGCTGTCAAATAGCTCCGATAAGTTTTTGTTGTTCATCCCCGTGGCGATTTCTAAAACGTTCATGGTCTTCAGAATAGATGAAACTCCTTCGATGAATATACATGCAGCTATATATGCTGCTGTTTCAACAATTTTTGCTCCAGAATGAAGATGTTTCTGTATGAGTTTGCAAATGCATGTCTTGGAGCTCTCATCGTTTTGCGTATTGGCAGCGGTGCCTCTTTCAAACAAATCTTTAGTGGACAGCAGTTCGTATATTGATCGAATATTCTTTGGACCAGTTCATCGAGCACCTACAGCTGCCTATATTTCAGTCGATACACGATTCCATTCCATACTCTGTTATTTATAAAATACATTCAAAATCAATATTTCTTACTACTACTCCTCTCTCTCTCTCTCTTTCTCTCTCGGTCTGCCTGACACACAAACACACACACACACACACACACACACACACACACACACACACACACTACAATGTACAGAAACACAATTCCAAGACGAGGTGGTGCTTCCACACCCAACTAATCAATAAATATGTTAACCAAGAAAAATTTTTACTCTTCGATAGTTTGTTGAAACTTACTCAAAAATGAGACAGTAACCATAATTCACTCCCATATCTTGGAGAGCAAACATGTTTGGTCCCAAGACGATATTTCATTCATAATGGGCAGTCACATGAAAACCGAACACCCGCTATAACACACAGCGTGACAGGTGGCCCCACTATTTCGATAGTGTCAGCGCTGTGGTACTGGAACTGTGTAGCATCATATCTAAGAAGCACGTTGTTTCTTGGTTCTCACCTTGGTTGTTGGTTGACAGTTCTAGTGTGTGTGTCCTGTTCACACAGCATCGTGCGGGTAGCTCCTACGATTCGACTAACTTTCAGACAGCATTCTCACCCGCACGTTTCACGGAATCTGGCGATCACATCGAAACAAGTTCGTTAGACGTGGAGCCATAATAGGACGAAGGTCACGCTTCAGCGATTTGTTTGGGGTACACTGCAACAGCCTCCGTACAGCCCGGGTCTTTCACCGTCAGATTTTCACGTCTGTGTCGACCAGAAGACACATGTGTGGACATCGGATGTGCAAGAGTGGTTTCAGTTGTGGGTCCGCCAGTGGCCGACTGAGTTCTACGAAATAGGAATTGATATCTCGTCTTTTAATGAGATAAATGTCGTAAACGGTGTGCTGATTACGTTTGAACGGAACCGTCTCATGGTTCCATTGTGTCGTGTGTTCGATTTCCATTAGACTGACCCTTATAATTTCGTATAAAGTAAGCATTTTGTATTGCCTACTATTTTCGATAAACATTTCATAAAGCCTATGGGAATACAGTCGTCGCAACTGAGTTCCAATCCAGTAACAGACTCCCTATGAAAGACCTCGAAACAGTGCCGACTCGTGTTGTGAGGCAGTGAGTGACGTGAAGCGCAGTTCCAGGCAGGCGGAGATGTCGGACGACGTCGAAGTGGTCGATTCGTGTGGAACGGGGAGATTCTTGAGGCCGTCGAATGAATGAGAGAAGCTAACACTCGACCGACCCCAAATAGAATCTTCCCGTCCCAGAAAGAGGTTCTTCCAGGAGTGCTCCACCGCCAGGAGGGTTTCGTTTCCAGCTTTCCCGTTGGCAATCAACGTTAGGTCCATCGTTTTCTTAACATAAATTGGTCTTGCGGTCGTACAGTTTGCAGTATATTTCTGTCCTCTATATTTCCTTCTCATCCATGACTCCAATAGATGAATGTTTCTCTGGTGGAGTGTACGTATATACCGAAACATTTGTTCCCTTGACCCAATGTAATAGCCTATTGATGAAATAGTGAACGTAGCTAGAAGTCGGTCTACAGCTAACTGGTTGGACATCCAAAAGCATACAAGAAATGGCCTAACAAAATCAATAAAACTTGTGCCAAACACGATTTATACGGTTAGGGCGAGTTAATGTATCACTGACACTGCTGAGTACGAGCTTCGGTGGATGATATTGGCGAACAAGAATAGTGGAAGGTCGCGGATATAAGTTGACTGTGAAGTAGCGACGAATTTCATGCATAAAAGTGCCACTCAGGCTCTAGCGGCTATACTGCTATATAAAGTCAAGTTGTAGCTTACCGTTGTTACAAAAAAACTCTAGAATAATTTCACCGATACAGACACAAACCTTCGACCACTATGGGCTTACATAATTTAATATATACGGAATAAAAATATAAAGTATTACACAAAGACAATTCATTGCTTAAACCTCCGAAAGATGTTGACCGACTTACTTCAAGTTTTTACACGATACTCTAATAAACGTTCGGTCAGACATGTGAAATACATTGTTAGTAAAACTCTCAAAAAATTATTTAACTATTTACATCAAATATTAACACGTTGCTCCAATAAATGTTTGGACTGACACAGAATTCACTTTTTAATAAACGTGACATACAGAAATACATATCACTACTACTAGATGAAAATATATCGTTGTTTAAGGTTTCTACCAAACTCGAGTTGTTCTTGACCGCTATACATCAAATTATTACACGTTCTGACGGACATAGGCTACATATTCTGGTATTTCGTATACAGAGTGGAGAAAAATTTTGTCACGAAATTTTAACCCCGGATAGCTGATGCCAGTAGCCGTCAACAGTTGTTAGTTCGCGTACAGAAAGTCTTTTACAGATTGTGCCCGCTGTGAAAAGGGCCTTTGTCGTAAAATGGCTGGTTCAAATGGCTCTGAGCACTATGGGACTCAACATCTTAGGTCATAAGTCCCCTAGAACTTAGAACTACTTAAACCTAACTAACCTAAGGACATCACACACATCCATGCCCGAGGCAGGATTCGAACCTGCGACCGTAGCAGTCCCGCGGTTCCGGACTGCAGCGCCAGAACCGCTAGACCACCGCGGCCGGCGCCTTTGTCGTAGCTAGGACGTTGTTTACTTAAAGCAGGTCCTCGAACTGGCAACCCTCGGACGCGACAAGCTTGGAAACGTCGAACGGTGTTTTGCCGAACACTTTGAATGGTTCCTGGCATTGTGATTGCCGGCATGTTATATGCGATTCATTAATTATAGGTGCTTCGCATTCGGGTGGGAGAATTAGAACTTTGAAAAATTCCCACAGGAGAAAGTTACGTGGTCTCAAATCAGGTGATCGCGGGGGCCCAGTCCTACGAGAACCCTTGCCAATTACCCGGACGTCGAAGAGTTCATTTAAATATCCGCGAACAGCACGACTGTTATGTGCGGACGCCCAACCATGCTGCAACCACATGCGGGGAATATCTTCCAACAGGCTGGTAGAGTTTCTTGCAAAAAGTTAAGGTAATTTAGCCCGGTAAGTTGAGGAGGTAGACGGACCGGCCCAATCAGATGGTCACCCACAATGCCTGCCCAAATGTTGAGCGAAAATCGTTCCTGATGTTCGTGGACGTACGTGACGTGAGGACTTCCCTTTCCCAGTAATGAGGCTTCTGAGTATTGTGAAGGCCATCCCGATGGAAGGTGCACTCGTCAGTAAGCAACACAATGGCGGGGAAGTCGGGATTTCGTGCAACACGTCGCAGAAACCACCGGCAAGTCCCTAGCCTGTGTTCATAGTCCGCCACGGGACTTAGGTCTTGGATAGGGTGGAAACTAAATGGATGCTGGCCGTCATCCCTTAAACCCTCTACATCTACACCTACGTATATACTCCAGTAGCCACTAATCGGAGTGTGGCAGAAGGCACAATTTGCGCCAGTCATATTTCCCGATGAATGACCCCTACGTCGTGTCCAACCACTCGAATACTTATCGGGGGTGCTTCCTCGAAGCGCCCGACAACAGTCTCTTCACATTCAGTATCCCGTCGTGTTCGAGGTCTTCCAGTATCATCATGATGTCCCGCTAACGAGCCTGTTTCGCCAAGACGCCGGTGAATTTCTGTAAACGTTTGCGTGTGTGGGTGGCGTCGTGCTGGGTACCTCTCGTCATACAGCCGTCGAGCTTCATGCGCATTACTGTCGGCTAGTCCATAAACAAAAACCAATCTCGTTGTTCTTCAAACTAATACTTTGCCGCCATGTTTACTGCATGACTAAACCACAGGTAACATTTGTGCGCTCCAAAGCGAAGCTTACGTGTGAGTGCCTATGACGTGAGGTGGAGAGAAACAGCAAGACTTATTCGGCACGTGTGCTTATCACGTTGAGGCAGTGACGGTGCGAGGGACGTTTATGTGTGAACCGACAACCATAGCGCTGCACTTCAACCGACGAACGCCAACGTGGCAATCCCACGGCCCATCGGAGCGCTTGAAGCCAAGTTTCCGTAGTGGAAATACTGAGCGTTGTCGACCTACACAATATCATTAATTTTGGTTCTTACTGGCATCAGCTGTCCAGGGTTAAAACTTCCTCACACAATTTCTCTCCACCCTGTATAACTCTATACTAAAGACAAGTCGTCGTTTAAAGTTGTTACTAAAAAGTCCTTGATCGGTTTGCTTGAAGTTTTTACACAGTGCTGTAATATATATTCGGGCGGACGTAAGCAGCTGTATTTGTTAGAGCAATATCTATCTCTACCCACCGTACAAAAAAAAAAGTCATTGCTTAACGTTGTTAATGAAATTCTCGAAATGTACTTCTTCGATTTACTCCGCATTTTTTAATACAGCCTAATAAATGAAACTTCCTGGCAGATTAAAACTGTGTGCCCGACAGAGACTCGAACTCGGGACCTTTGCCTTTCGCGGGCAAGTGCTTAGTTGGTGAGCACTTGCCCGCGAAAGCAAAGGTCCCGATTTCGAGTCTCGGTCGGGCACACAGTTTTAATCTGCCAGGAAGATTCATATCAGCGCACACTCCGCTGCAGAGTGAAAATCTCATTCTGGAAACATCCCCCAGGCTGTGGCTAAGCCATGTCTCCGCAATACCCTTCCTTTCAGGAGTGCTAGTTCTGCAAGGTTCGCAGGAGAGCTTCTGTAAAGTTTGCAAGGTGGGAGACGAGGTACTGGCAGAAGTAAAGCTGTGAGTACCGGCCGCGAGGCGTGCTTCGGTAGCTCAGTTGGTGAGCCCTTGCCCGCGAAAGGCAAACGTCCCGAGTTCGAGTCTCGGTCGGGCACACAGTTTTAATCTGCCAGGAAGTTTCATATCAGCGCACACTCCGCTGCAGAGTGAAAATCTCATTCTGGAGCCTAATAAATATTCGGACGCACATAGACAGTGTCCCGTTTATCTTGACCACCCTAAATAACTGTTCGTCCAAATGTTTTTTAGCAGTCAGCGGGACATCAGTCAGCATGATTGCCTTCCTTGTAGCTTTGATTTTTACAAAGATATGAACGGCGGCATGACTCTTTTAAATGGAACTCTGTATTTGTTTATTCACTAATCCATTTCGTCTCCTAAAGACGTATTCAAAAATGTATCACAGTGTACGATTCACTGAAACTCAACGTTATTAATTACATAACACAACAGTGACTTTGAGCTCGGCATCACAAACTCGTCCAGTTTGAGTTGTCATAAAATAAATGAAAAGCAATGAAAAGCAAGTGAGTTGTTGGAATATTGCGACAGACAACGTCTTTAATGCATCCCCAAAGAAAAGAGTCCAGACGATTTAAATCAGGAGACCTAGCAGAGCAAGTAACTGTTCCTCCTCGACCAATCCATCCGGCAGGATACCTCCGGTTGAGAACACGACGTGCACGCTAGGCATTATGTGCTGGACATCCATCGTGTTGATACCACGTAAGCATTCTGCTTCTTAGCGGCATTTCATCCAGAAGAGGAGGAAGAATTCGTCTGAGGAAGCTGGCATACGCTCTGCCGTTTAGACCACCATTGATGAAATAAGGGCCAATAATTTTAGTACCAAGTATCCCACACAAGACAACCATTCATTGACGCTGATGTTCCGCTTGTCTAAGCCATCGTGGGTTGTTGCTGGACCAATAATGCATGTCCCTTGAAATTACCTGTTCTGCTTTTGGGAAGGAACATTCATCGGTAAATAGAACATTGGAGAAGGTTCGGGTTGGCGAGGACTTGCTGCTGTGCCCACTGACAGAACTGTACACGATTCTGGAAATCATTCCCATGCAATACTTTATGTATGTGTACATGGTAAGGATGGAACCGGTGAC
Organism: Schistocerca nitens; assembly: GCF_023898315.1. NCBI lineage: Eukaryota > Metazoa > Arthropoda > Insecta > Orthoptera > Acrididae > Schistocerca > Schistocerca nitens. The sequence continues at coordinate 438,071,803 of NC_064617.1, read as the reverse complement.
GTGTAAGAATACGATGTACACTGGTTTTAGGAATGCCAATCTCGTGTTCAAGGTGTGGTGTGGTCACATGTGGATTCATAGCAACGGAAGCGAGAACAGTAACTTCGGCAGCTTCGTCTGTGAGAGTGCTACGACGACTGAGCTGTCGTGTGTTGAAAGTTCACGTTTCCTGACTAGTCGCAACAAGACAAGCGTCGCCCTCTGTACAGTTCCGATGTCTGCGTAGCATTTCGCCACCTTCAACAACAACAACAACAACAAAATAAATTAAACGTTGTGTCGATGCAGTTTTTTAGGAAGGATAGTCTTTACTGTATGCCCACTCTACACAACAGCATTTAAAACTACTAAAGTACTGTACTAAATGTACCCAAACATAAGAAGACAGTATTGCAGTTACTGTTCTGCTAAGTTACATTCCCCATAGATGAGTAGCATTTCTACCTTCTCTTCGTTGGTGTACATTCTACTCACACAACTCTTCAACTGAAGATGGTTGACGGAATGAAGGGTATGCATTCTACTTATGTTTACATTTGTCCTCTGTCAACTTAGCACGTGGATATGTTCCATTACCCCGAGTACCTGCACTAAGCGCTGGGAGCGTCAACGTCAATGTTGTGTTATGCAATTAGTAATGTTGTGTTATGCAATTAGTAATATTGTGTTATGCAATTAGTAATGTTGTGTTATGCAATTAGTAATGTTGTGTTATGCAATTAGTAACGTTGTGTTATGCAATTATTAACGTTGTGTTTCAGTGAATGGAACACTGTGATACATAGGTCTTTAGGAAAGGAAATGAATTACCGAATAAAAAATACAGGGTGCCGTTTAAGAAAGTCATACCGCTGTTCATATCTTTGTAAAAAGCAAAGCCACAACGAAGGCAATCATGCTGATTGATGTCCCCCTGACGGCGTAAGTACATTTGCTTGAAACATTATTTAATTTGCATCTGCACAAACAGCTATTTAGGGTGGTGAAGATAAATGGAACACTGTGTATAGTACATGAATACATATGTAGTACATAAAGGGGAAACGTTGTTAGTAAACATTTCGTAAAGTTGTTCACAGAATGTTCTTGATCTTTTTACTTCAACTTTACTACTAACATTGAGTCGGACATAAGCTACACATTTTTAAACAACAATGTACAGAATTTTTGCTAAACCCGACTGCAAAAAGAAAGTACTGTGCTGCAATAATGAGTGGTTTCGTTTTCTTCGTCCCAATCAGTTTTGACTTAGATATCAGGTCATTCAATTCAAAGGAATTCATTTCCCTGTCGAGGTTTCTTTTGCAATAACAATCATCAAGATTCAAGGTTAGAGAGAGGGATGAGGAGATGGCCAGAGAAGAAGAGATAAAAGACAGGGAGAGTGGGAAGGTGGAGATGGACCGAGACAGGATTGAGGAGAAGATGGAGAGAGAGCTGGGGGAGGAGGCGATGTACAGTGAAGAGAGGGAGAAGGGAGACTCTGAAAATAGCGTCAATGAAGATGAGATCAGGCAACCACAAATACCAAGTCCACGAGCGAAGAAAATCTCCCACTCGGGTAGGTAGCCCACGTTGAGTTCCCCGCGTCCTAGAGGCAGCAACGACCAATAATAACCATTAGATCTGAGGTTGCGGACTCGCAATTCGGTAGCCTCTTAACAAAAACTCCCTCCTTTCTCCAAATTACAGCTCGTAAGTATCCCGAGGAACACAATTGAGCTGTACAGAAAGCTATCTTTACAGCGAACGTACAATCGGTCAAACGGTTTTGTGAAGTTAAAATCTTTTGGTTTGTTAGGCCGCGTCATATTTCTCTACACGACGGGCGTCCCAACACTTCTGAAGGCATCCTCTTCAGAATCTTGTAGTGCTCACTGTTGATTGAACAGTGCAGTGTTCAATCAACAGAGAAAAGTAGCAACGGTCAGTTGACAGTAGACGCCACAAGATCTTGAAGAGGATGATCCTAGCGGGGGTCAGCACGTCAATCGTTTACAAGAAAAAATATAACACAACCTAACAACACAGAAGATTTAAACTTCAGTGACAACGGCGGCGAATACCTTACGTAACACGATGATATATTTAACATGAAATGTGGTGCCCGTCATATAGAATTTCAGTACAGTGAATGTGACACCAACTGTCAGCGGTTTCGCAATTCTGTTGCGTTCCCCGTGACACTGCGGCCTCCCTGATTGCTTGATATCTGTATATTACCACATTCGCAGTGTAGAGAGACCAAGACAAATCTGTGGTCTGCACCGTGGAGTATTTGTTGCATCGAGACCAGTACAGGAAGGCTATGAGACATTCATAGTGATGCTTAGAATGATAACATGGAATTTGCTTGTGGTTTCTACAAATTTCCTCTCTCTCGGCCTTTCCAAAACGAAATTGTCATTGCTTTTTAATGACTTCATAGTCATTCAGCTACTAAATCATAAATAACAAAGGAAATTAGTCAAGTTGTTCCGAAAATCTAAATGGTACTTAATCTAACAGGAGTAATGTACTGATGGGCAGTGTGACTTGCATATCTACGTAATTGCCAGGACTGTACTACACTTGTAACAGCTGGTGTGAATGTCACAAAAAGTTCATTTTCATTTGTACCAAAAGCAAGCGTATTTACGGGAATAATATACATCCATAGTATTTATTCATGCGGTATGAAGTTGGACATACGTGCGTGATGATTAAGAGGGTGTGCTGAAAAGTAATACCTCCGAATTTTTATGTGAAAACTCTTAAAACTTTTAAAATAAAACAAACCTAATAAACATTCTACACCATTATTCTTCATTTCCACATATTATTTTTGAACACTGTTGCCCTGGCGAAGAACACATTTCAATTTCTTGATATCATCATCACTTCTTACATCGTTAGATCAATACGAAAGTGAATTGCTCGAAGGCGTTCAGGAAACGATTAAAATCTGGTGGAGGCGAAGTCGGGACTGTACGGAGAATGATCGGTGACAGTAAACCTGAGGCGCCGAATTACTGCAGATGTCGCAGCGCTCGTGTTCGGTCTGTCATAGTTATGCTAAAGGAGAGAAGATCCCTTCGAATTCGAAACTCGATTACAGCACGTTGTTTCTCAGGCACTGACGTAGTTACGTTGCAAACCGCCATGTTACACACTACCATTCGGAGCCCTCTAGTGGCAGTGGCAAATACGAAGACATGGTGTGTTTCAAAATATTTAAGAGTCTTCACGCAAAATGTTCGCAGGCATTACGTTTCAGCCCATCCTTTTATTTCAGTGCGTGTACATCAAATCCAATAATACCTATTCCTTTCAGTCGTTGAAAAATACTGTAAGACTCAAAAGAAGGTTTCTGCGACAAAATACATTCCTCTCTATTCGTTATAAAACAAATAACTATGTAAATTTTTTACCCAAGTTTCGACAAACAGTTCCTCGAGAAGATTATAGTGTCCATACACTACAGGGAAAATTCACGCAGTTTCGAAACATTGGTTTCAGTTTCAATTCAGAGATATTTAACCTAACGCGTAAAACAAAACAAAAGTGTTTTCAGCTCCATTATGGATCTTTAACAAACGTGCACAAAGTCACGTCAATCGTCGAAGTTTTGAATGGTACACTGTGAGTAACTAACAATCAATGAAATGGAACAAGAGTGCAGTTTATTATGAGCACATATCCAGACGACCAAGCATCAAAATGCAGAGCTATATTTTATGGTTAAACCTATTGTAGGACTCCTCATTTTAACCTGGGGCTATTCCACACGCCAATCAGAAATGAGGGATGAGTACGAAGAATTATTTAATAACTCTGCAGGATACCTAATAAATATTTTCTTCTCTGTTTACCCTGGCATTTTATTGGTCGACCATGGGATCCGCTTTTTTAGTACTGGACAAATTTTATTTTTTAACTTTGTGACCGGGTTCCCTTCCTGTCGTTAGCCTTCCAGGTCCAAGGAGGTCAAAATGTGTGCGGACCACCCAACATTCGTCTGAACGAGAATGGGGAGATGTCAAAAAACACACTTGGGCTAGCTAGTGTACCAGATCATGCTCGTTTATCTCCCACGTGGATTCGATCCAGATCTGACTCACTTCCCTGACACGCAAGACGTCGCGCTGCATTTTATACTATACAAGCGTCTTTAGAATATATAACGAATGTAACTTTTCCACATTTCATAAGAAAATTGAACTATGGTTTTCAAAAGAAAACCCAATAAGGCATCGATATTACAATACCATAAAACGTAAATAATTTAATTTTCTTGATAATTCTGTTAAAAATAAAAACGATAAGATCGGAGTAGATACGGTAACATTCTGGAATGTGCACGGAATGAGAAAAAAAATGTCGGAAATTCAAACATGTAAAGAGATAAAAAATGGTTCAAATGGGTCTGAGCACTATGGGACTTAACATCTGAGGTCATCAGTCCCCTAGAACTTAGAACTACTTACACCTAACTAATCTAAGGACATCACAAACATCCATGCTCAAGGCAGGATTCGAACCTGCGACCGTAGCGGTCGCGCGGTTCCAGACTGAAGCGCCTACGACCGCTCGGCCACACCGGCCGGCTGTGAAGAGATAGACTGATTTTTTAGGAACACTGTTGTATGAAAATGAGTGATGCTCATATGTAAACGAGTAACTCACGAATTGATTTCAAGTAACATAATTTACAATTTTCTAATTTGTGAACGTATGTAGTAGAAGACTACCGTAGGAAAGATTCCTAACACAACCGGAAAAATCAAATGCTTTTATTAGAAAGTACTTAGTATTTAATTGTCATTTCCGAGTAGTGTTGAGAAACGTTGTTGAGAATGTGGACAAAATCTCTGTAAGTGATGAATAGATAACGGATGATAAAGTTTAGTAATAATATTTCATGCTTGTTGTCTTCGAACTGGCTTTAGAAACCCATTGGATCTCACATGTTGCGGTTTATATCCATGTACCTGCGTACGTCCTACCAACTGGTTACTGCTTTCTCCTTATAGGTGCCCAAACTTGCAAATTAGTATACAACGATTCTGTTATAAAACTTTGGCTAACATAAATACACGGTAGGAGTTCTGCATCTCTCTACCCTGTCAAATGGTACAATGGTTAAGGCAGTGGACCAGTTTTCAAGAAAAAAAATTTTAACGTCCATCCAGCTGTTCAGATATTCGTTCTTCATTTTTCTATCTCAATACGTTAACGCTAATTTCACGATTTTGTTTCTCTTGAAAAGGATGCATCCGATTTCTTTCACTATCCTCGTGAAATTTCAGCATCTATCGTATGTGATGTCTTCAACGCCAACGGGGCATAATCACTCTACCCAGCTTGGCTCTGGTGCATGTGGTATGATACTGAATTACAGGCTCACAATCTCGTGAACATGGCACGACTGCGTGTAGTAATGAAGTAGGGTATTCTGTAAGTAACACACTTGTTCTAAGCTGCAGTATTTACACTGATAATTCAGCCAGAGTCACCAATAATTGAAATAGCGTATGCCTGCACTCACACGTCCCTCTCAGAAAGAGCCATTACACTTTAAACAACCAAGAATGGTAATTGAAACTCGAACGCTTTATAGATAGCGTCCCAAACATTACTATAAGACTAATGTAGCACATGGTCGATAGGTGAGTATGTCGAAATTCGGAACTAATGATGGAAATGAATAATTCAGGCAGTATGAGGCTTTCAGTGAGCTTGTGTGTGACACGTACGTTTCTAAACTGCTTACGTTTCAAATGTTTCACTCCACAGACGGTCGTAAAGCCACAAAAACTGAAGCGTTAAATTTTTTGAAAGGTTACGCTATTAGACTCGCCGCACCGAGTCGTCGTTTTCAAATACAATCTGTCAAAGGAGTGCGATAGAATTAAATTTAAAATCTTAAAAATAATTTTGACAGTTATTTCGAAATACAAAATGCTTACGTTTCACAGTTGTGCCCAGGATGGAGATTCTCACTGGTTACGGTTAATGAGTTGTTGAAAATGGAACAGTACTCGTCACAGGAACTGCATAGTACAACAGGGCATACATTTCTGAGCCAGAACACAGTGAACACTACCCATTGTGAGACTGATTTCCACCTGGCGGCGTTGCAGGCAAATAAGCGGTAAGTAAAATATGTAAGCGAAGCAGAGCCGTATGGGGAATAATTCTTGCAGCGATATAGATTTGAATTATAATAGCCATTGACATTAACGACTTTAACAAAGATGTTACTGTTGTGGGTAGATGACTGAGGATGAGCATCTCTAAAACGACCACGTTGGTCAGCTATGCCCTATTACTGTCGTGAGCAACTATGAGGAGCAGTTGAAGTTTGGGTGAACCATAAGCTGACACGGTATGTCATCACAGAGCGAGGAGGTCGGAGGCTTCCCCGCACTTTAAAGACGGAAAGGTGACATTTCTGGCCGATCTGACGGGTGAATATAATGCTGCTGAAGGTGAGAGTGTTTAGAAGCACGCCGTTCAGCACACACGTTGAATATGGACAACCCCTACACGTTGTTCCAACATCATAATCAGTAATGCTTGCAATGGATGGTTCAAATGGTTCAAATGGCTCTGAGCACTATGGGACTCAACTGCTGTGGTCATCAGTCCCCTAGAACTTAGAACTACCTAACCTAAGGACATCACACACACCCATGCCCGAGGCAGGATTCGAACCTGCGACCGTAGCAGCAGCGCGGCTCCGGACTGGAGCGCCTAGAACCGTACGGCCACCGCGGCCGGCCTGCAATGGATGCTAGGGGATTATTTTTCCGGAAAGACTAACGCTTAGCATGCAAAAGTCTCATTTCAACTGGATACTTGAATGACACTAAGGAATATGATGAACAGCAGTACTAGTGATTGATTAACGCAATCTTATTATTCTTTTATTAATAATTCGAATCCGCATGCCTTGTAAAACTGAGAAAACGTTAACAGCATTCTGAACAGTGAGAAGTCACGCAGATCGCAAATGACGGTAGAGTCGACTGCCTATTAGAACCAATTTGCGGAAGGACCATTGAGGGTGAGCCAAGTTTCAATGGTCCATCAGCCATCGCCCATCTGTTTGTGGTGCCACCCTTGGGCATGCTGCCACCTCACATACGAACACAGGAAACATCTGCGTGGATCGAACTCCTGACGAAAACATTTATGATCTGGGAGAGACTTGAAAAGGGTCACGTTTTAGAAGAGACTAATTGTAGAAAACTGGCCGTTTCTACAGGAAGCACTGAAAACTAGAGATAAACATCACGAAGGGACGAGAGAGACCACAGAACGTCTTGAGTAAAAAACAGATGTTTAGGGAGGATGATGTTAGTGTAACATCGCGTCAACAATGAGGTCATTATAGAAGGAGAACAAGCTCGAAATAGAGAAGGATGGAGAAAAAATGCGACGGTGCCTTTCGAAGGAACCACCCCGGCATTCGTTGTAAATGATTTAGGGAAATTACGGAAAACCTTGTTCAGGATGATAAAATGCGGGTTTGAACCGTCTTTGAACAGGTGTTTACGCAATGTAGCAACCTCCAGCATTGAGTAACGTAAATAAACTGTAACTTAGAAAGAGACACTAGACAGTGACGACGAACAGTTCCTCATTGATCACAGAGAGGGTGACACGACTCTTTTCCTGCAGTGGTAGTTATTGGTTAATTAGCTACAGGAAGGGTGGACCAACGCTCTATAAGCAGGTGGTCATGATGTTTTGAGTCTTCAATGTAGTTTACCAACAGGAGTCAGTCAAACTCGGGCAAATTTATCGTCTTGGATCGAAATGTGCGATAAACAGCGTCGTCCTAGCCTCAGAATTCCTACCAAGGTTATCTTCAAAAAATATCTCGCAATGAAGCAGATATCTTACAGCTATAATATGAAACAGAAATGCAGAATGCAATTTACGGGACATTATATTTCAATTCTGAATTCAGTTCTAAGAATTATCTAACACTCCAACCTACATTCTGCATCTAGTAATTTTCGCAGATGGAGGATCTTTCAACCACACTCAAGTGACCTATGGCTCAGTACTCATGTCTGGAGTGATGATAATACAGGAATGTAAATGAAACGCTTTTATGCGGATAAAATTGTTAGCGTCAAGAAGAATTAAATCATATTAGAGTTTACTATAGAATCAATGATTCGATTTGGCAAGCAGATGTAGCAGTAGCAGTTCTCGTCACAAGGCGCAAACATTTTCCTCTTTCGAAGTCTTTTGCTGCAAACAATATTAAATTTTAATAAGGTTATTAAGTCTCAGCAGTAGTGCACGCTAGCTGCTCTGCCGGTGTGTGTCAGTAAGTGATGGATACCACAGGCAGCCATAGTTTGCACACATTATGACTGCCGAGCACTACGGATTTTTAGGGAAAGATGTGTTGGAGCTAGGGACAAAGTGACTGATCTCGTTTGCAGGTTGAGCCACAGAATTACAGAATCTGATTTTGTACAAAACAGACAAAGGCTACACACGTGCATCTATGGATAAGTCGCCTCAAATTTACGGTATTAGTTTTGTACATACTTACACGTAAAGTAAATATTTCTGTGAAAAGTAATGATTTGCACAAGCACTGTTGAATTACTTTAATAAGGGTCATGACATATATTCCTGTAATATGATAAAAGTCGTGCACAACTTTTTATGGCCTGAAGATAATCACATCAGGACCAAAACCATTCATTCATAGAAATTCATTCACCCCCAGCAGTCAAAGAACTCGTCACTCGTAACGTGGCGATCCTCGTGTGCCATCGAGCAAGTGGTATGCCAGCATCCTCCTATCTTGCGCTGTGTCGCGGAGTGCAACCTGCACGCAGCAAAGCAGGTGAGCAAAGGGGCGGGGCAGCGTCCTCCTCAGTTTTGTTCTGCTACTCAGTAGGTCATCGACTTCGCAGCTCTCTACCAACATCACAACACTAACATCTGTGAACACAGTTTATGCGACCTTCCTTCCATACACAACTCGGAATGAAAGTTTAGGAATAAAACGAACATACATGGATGAGCCAGAACATTGTGACCACCTGTCTCATAGCCGATATGTCCACCTTTGCCACGGATAACAGCGACGATGCGTCCTGCCATGAAAGCCATGAGGCAATGGTAGGTCGCTGGAGAGAGTTGGCACCACATCTGTGCATGCAAGTGACCTAATTCCCATACATTCCAGGAGGGGGGGGGGGGGTTCGCAACGAGCACTGACACCCTCCCATCGGCATGATCAAGAAGGTATCGGGATTCAACAGACCATGCAATGCTCTGCCACTGACTCAACGTCCAGTGCCGATGGCTACGTGCCCATGTTGTGATGCTAACATTGGTAGATGCATACGAGGTGCGACAATAAAATAATGAGACTGATATGCGCTCATAAGCAGCACACCGCGCCTGGTACACGCGGCGTTCGGGGACCACAGCACAGCTACGACACCTTAGGATGGGCTTATAACAGTCCAAAACCGGTGGTGTGAAAATAAAGTAATTTACAATTGAAGCGGTATTTTCAACCTCTGCTATAATTCTCAGCTGCGGATGTTCTGCCAACAGGATTGTTTCTACTCTACTATGATTAAAAACTCTTAAATACGCTGTTATAGTCAAGATGTGATCACAGTAGAATGTTGTGTGATAATATTTTAATGAATTAATCCAAATTTTAAATCTGACTGCCGATTGTACAGAAAGCATAAAAGAAATATTTGGAATAAATCTTTTTTTTTAATTTCCTGTATATCATATATGAACTGACGGATGCTATGTCCTTGCAGTATTCGTTGCTTGGTGGTGAATTTATTTTGCTACATATGTTCACTATGTAGCATCTGCCAGGAGAATTTCAAATATAGAGAATAGCCTCTGACAATGGTTTCACAATTACATGCAGCATATTGATGTAAATCTGCATGTTAGTCACAACAGTGGTGTTGTGAGGTCTTTTACTGGCCAACACACTGTAATCGAATTCGTACATTTGTCCAGCCAGCAGGGTTTAAGTTTTGTGAGGGTTCTCTACATAGCTTTAAGCAAATGACAAGGTGATTGCTTTGAAAGGGATGTTACCTATTCTCTCCACATCTTTCTCCCAATGGGAGAATTGGCTTCTTTTCTAGTTATCTCGCCGCTGACGGGAAATTGACCCCTGACCATCCATTTTCATCGGCTATCTTAGTGACGTCTTACGTGGCAGGAAACAGCCTTAACTGACTTTAATAAATGTTTTGTGAATCCAGACTGCAGCAACAAGAGATTATGGAAATGCAAGTGGAACATTGGTTGAGAACTGTGCAGTCAACAAACAATAAAGGAGTTTGAGCAGAAGTGAAACTGCCTGACAAATTAAAGCTGTGCGCTGGACTGATAGTCGCAATCAGGACCTATGACCTACAGGGACAAGTGCTCTCTAGCAACTGAGCTACCCAAGCAAGACTCACGATCTGCCCTCAAAGCTTTTATCCGACAGAACCTCACCTCCTACTAGTCAAATTTCACGAACGTTATACTGTGAAACTTGTAGGACTAGTACTCCTGGAAGAAAGGATAGTGGAAACGTGGCTTAGCCACAGCCTGGGAGATTGCTTTTAGAATCAATTTTCATTCTGCAGCTGAGTGTGCATTGATATGAAACTATCTTCCAGGTTAAAGCTGTATGTCCGACCGGGACTCGAAAATGGGAAACGAATCTCCAGGCCATGTCTAAGACATGTATCCGCAGTATACGCTCTTTTCGCAGTGCTTGTCCAGAACTTGTGTGAAGTTTGGAATGTAGGAGATAAGTTTTGGCGGAACTAGAGTTGTGAGCGTGGGTCGTGAGTTGTGATAGTGTAACGGAATTGGCAGAGCACTTGGCCGAGAAAAGCAAAAGTCCCGGTCCAATAAACAGTTTTATTCTTCCAGGAACTTTCGAGGGAATTAATGTTCAGCATAAAGAAAAAAATTGCTTTGCGTTTTGCCGATATCTTAATTATGTCAGCAAAGGACTTGAAAGAGCAGTTGCACGGAATGCGTTGAATTTCGATGTTATCTGAAATAAGTGCATTTCTGGAACAGGGAAATGTGTTGACAGTGAATAAAAAAGTAAATATTAGGAAGAACTTACCGAAGGTATTTAAATATTAACCTATACGGGAATGAGAAGTGAACGAGCAACAGAACAATCAAGAAGAGACTGTACATATTTCAGATGGAAAGTGGCAGATCAGGAGATCAGGTGGTAGATCGAGAAATTAATGAGGAGGCTTTGAGTCAAACTGGAGAAAAAGAAATTTACGGGACAACATGACTTAAAGAAGGGGTCGCTTCATAGGACACTTCAGGAGACATTAACGAATAATCTATTTGGTAATGGAGGGCGGGTAGGGATACCGTCTCTATTAATCAAAACGCCTTAGGTCCAGGGTTTTAATTTTAAATAAAAATTATCAGCAATGGCGGCCGAAGATTTTCGGTAAAAGAAGCCACCCTCTATCTGACAACGGCCATGTAAAAGACGGCGGATGAGCGGAACGTGTTTGAGATCGCTCTCTGCCCTTGTGTTGGGTAAAGTGGAGTAATCCGCTATGATCAGCGATATCAGGACGCAGAAGGCATGGGAACCACAGCATTTAAGACACACAAGAACATGTAGCCTCTGACTGAAAAACGGTTATAGTAATACATCCAACGGCAGAAGATTCTAGGTTTGTTCCCCATTGTGATCTCCGGCAGGTGACTGCCAAGGGTGAGGTGACAACGATAAAAAGATAGAATAACAGAAGAAGCGATAGTATTCTACGAGACGGAGCATGCAACACCAAAAGTTTGAACGTAAGAGTAGTAGGGGCTAGAAAATCTAAAAAGGATAATCGTAAGGATTATTCTAGATGTAGTGGGGATCAGTGGATTGAAAGGGAAGGAAAACAAGGATTTCTGTTCAGATGAATATAGGATAATGTCAAAGCAGCAGGAAATGGGACAGCGGAAGTAGGATTGATTATGAGTGGGAAAGCAGGCAAAGAGTTAGCTACTGCGAACAGTTCAGTTCAGTAACAGTGTTGTTCTCATCAGATAAGACACCAAACAATGCCAAGAACATAGTTCAACTACACGCGCCAATGTCGCAAACAGAATATGACGAAAAGAGAAAATATATGAGGATACTGAACATGTAATTGTGTATGCGAAGGGAGATTTTTCCTATTGTACTCACTCTGTCTTCTGACTTCACCGCTTGCTCCTTGCTAGTCTTTACATGTAATATTGGTGGACGAGCTATTCAATCCTTTTCTTCGTGTTTTTAGTATTGGCAGATGTAGTTTTGAGCTGATTTATGTCAATATCAAAGCGAGCAGCAACCTGCGCGTTCTTTTTGGCGACGCGTCATGTCACAAGGATGACGTACGTTGTCTAACGGGATTTCTGGCGTTTCGAACTGCACCATAGACTGAATGCATGTGCGCTATCGGATGTCAGAGTTACTTTATTTTAAACTGACATACCCACGAAATACTGATCTTCAGACTTTCAGACTGGGTAGTTTTCGCCAATGCGATGTCTATATCATCGAGGCACAACTTTATCGTAGAGGTTCATGCCTAAGGTTCACCGACAACTCCGTACCCTCCTCTTTTTCATGCTCTTGTTATTCCAGATTTAAAGTAGGAGATGTACTGTAGGATTGTTTCACACACGGGAGAGGTTTCTCCCCAAGTATGGCGTTAAACGTGGCGCTGATTTCAGCAGTTAATAGTATTACGATCACACTGAAATGGCTACTAGAGCGTTATTTGTGGACGATGTTCCAATTTTTAGCTATCAGCTGAGTTGCAGAGACTGTGAGAAGATATACATTCGAATGACTGGCAAGACATTCGACACAAGATCTAAAGAACATATCAGAGCATTTAAATACGGTAAAAATCGTTCAACATCTGCTGACCATCTAAAAGAAGAACACCATAGACCAAGCAATATTCAAAACGATATGAATATGATCAAAATCAGTAAAGACATACACCACCTCCCTCTCCAAGAAAATTTCCACATTCAAAAAGCCTGAAGACAAAAGAAACTGTTGCTCAATGACCTGATAAATATTGGAAATCAAAATCTATATAGAATAATTGAGGAAATTACATGAAAAAGAAAAGAGCCTTTTCCATCCTTCACCCCCTCCCACTCTCCCACAACCCCCCATCCCCTACTCACAGTTTCATTTTACGTCTCGCTACTCACCTTCTCCTCTAACTCACACTCCATCACACTGCTATATATTTATGTCCACTCACTATGGTTTCCCCCTCCCCCCTCCCAAAAATATCCCTCTATTGCTATTTCTTCTCTACTCTTACGCAGTACATAAACACACAGAAACATAGTTAAATAGAAACACACATACAATATTATAATTTTTTTTTTTTTAAACGTTGTAGATCAAAGACGAAGTAGTGGAAAGGTTATGTTGGCAACACTTCTGAACACAAACAGCAACACATACTTGAAGTATAAAAACAGACAGAATACAGTGGGGTGCGGAAAGAGTGTTTTGGAAAACATAAGAAAGCATAGTGCTACAGAAAATCAAGATTACACCAAAATTATCGGTGTCTTAACACAGGAAAACAACGACGTGCTAGCAGACGGCATTTCCCGATGTAAGCGAGAAATCAGCAAAAAATCACCGTAAGTACAAATCAACCTATTCTTAATTAACTGTTTTTCGATCTAAAAGCAACTCAAAATGTAAATAACTTGAGTACAGACCACTGATGATGCTTTACCTCAATAAAGCGAAACGGGGCCTGGTGAAAAAAAATCACATTTTTGAAGTTGCAACGACAGAACAAAAATACCCTCAAGAAATGTAACATTGAAATCGCATTTTATCCAACTTTTGTAATATCAATCGGTATTAAAAACAGAAGAAACGGAAGTAATTCAATAAATCCATTGAGGTGATCATATCGTAAGCTTCGTAAACAAACGAACTCCTATAAATGTCACCAAAGTTAAATAAGTGTTTCTGTCAGTGTTTATTTCCTGTTCCTTCACTTTGTGAAATATTAACTTGGTTCTTTTTGTTGGCTACTTTTGCTGATGTCCAACATGACTTTTTTCTATCATTCTAAAATTTATGCTTCAGATTTCATAATTCCATGTGAACCTTACACCACCGGAATACAAAAATCTTCTTTCTGAATATTCGGTGTCTATATTTCTTAAGCTATTAGCTAGCCTTGTTGTAAACCCATGATGATGTAATTTCACATTTTAAAATCACATACTTTATTGAAATACGGATTTCATTTGGATGTCAAAGTATTGTTTCCTACACGTGTCAAGTGCGTAATTATTATCAATAGTTGTAGATAAATTAGGTACGTATAGTTGCCGTCAGAATTTGTGCTTGATGCCTAACACTTTTTAAATTCACCAACTCGGTTATAACAAAAATTTTAATTTAAGAATTATGCCCCCTCTTGGATAAATTTGTGTGGACGCCTATACTAGGAATTAAGACGGCTTCTAAGATTGCTTCAATACCTACCTTACTGAAGGTTCATTATAAGTGACCATGTACGTCTTACACAGAATAAAGATCTAATGTTGACAATTTCTGAAAATGACATTGATTTATGACCACTAATTCTTTCGGCAGAGCAATTTAAATGACTCATAACGCTTCTCTATCAGCTGGTTTTCTGAGCTACTGTCTGAAGACTAAACCTGAGCACGGAAACTATGGGCAGAGATGGCTAAAAGCACAGGTGTCATATCGTTCAGAGCTACACCTCCGTTGCTGGACTCATCGTATTCTGGCATTACGTTGCCATAGTGGCAAGTGGTGAGATCCCCAAAAGAGAAAACCACTGGAATTCAATCGCCTCGGTGTTCTATCTACCATCAATCACTGCCACAGGAAGCCGAACGGTTCCGTTCTCCCTGGGAATAGCGAAGCATCTGGCAGAGGACCAGAGCCACTCGCAACGCTCCATCGCACCACCCCGCACCTCCCCCACAAATCCGTAGTCGCCATTCATCTCTGAGTCCCGCGAATCCTCTTTATTCCAGCGCCGACAGCCTTTGTTGGCGAGCGAGTGCTTTCGAGATAAGGAGCCGATCCCTGGAACCTGTTCCCCAGCTGGGACAGTAGGGACTGCGACCGCGATAGCAGCCCTCGCCTGATGTCTTGCACCCAGCTACAGTAGCGATCTAGGCACGGAAAGTGATCGTGATGTAACGGATGTCTCCGTCTTTGCAAGCGTGACCGTTTCACTTACGTCTGTGTCTACATCTACATAGATAATCCAGAAGCCATCGTATAGTGCGTGGGGTAGGGTACCCTGTAACACTACTTGTCATTTCGTTTCCTGCTCCACTCGCCTATAGAGCGAGGGAAAAACGACTGTCTACATGCCTCCGTATGAGCCCTAATTTCTCGTATCTTCGTTGTCCCTACCCGCAATGTACGCTGGTGGCAGTTGAATCGATCGGTAGTCAGCTTCAAATGCCGGTTTTCTATATTATTTTCAACAGAGTTTCTCGCAAAGAACGTCGCCTTCCCTCCAAGAATTCCCATTGAGTTCCTGAAGCATCTCAGCAACACGTACGTGTTATTCGAATCTACCGGTAACAAATCTATCAGCCTGCCTCTTAGCAACACGTATCATCTAGAGAGATTGAAGTGCTCCACAGAATTTACCGAGCGAGGTGGCGCAGTGGTTAGCACACTGGACTCGCATTCGGAAGGACGACGGTTCAATCCCGCGTCCGGCCATCCTGATTTAGGTTTTCCGTGATTTCCCTAAATCACTCCAGGCAAATGCCGGGATGGTGCCTGTGAAAGGGCACGGCCGACTTCCTTCCCCATCCTTCCCTAATCTGATGAGACCGATGACCACGCTGTCTGGTCTCCTTCCCCAAACAACCAACCAACCCACAGAATTAGTTTGCATCGTGTGTATTGTTTGTTGTCTATCTATTTATTTATTTATGCAGTCCTTCCATCTGGAAAGATTCGGCCTTGAGGTCCTCTCTTACATCTATTTATACAAGATATAATGGTGAATGAATGGAATTGAAGAATTGCCAGTTTTTTTAAAAGTGTGATAGGCGATTATGTCATAAGATTTTGTGGAATATACGGGCATCCAACAGAAATGTTTTGACGCAGTACAGATCGAATGAAGAAATCAAGAAATGTAATAACCAGATGAATCTTCACTTACATAAATTGTCACATTTTACATCCAACGAAGTTATAAGTAAAATAACTTGTTTAAAAGCAAATTAATTTATTAATTTTGTTGTATTTTTCGTTAATGTTAGATTACCAAACGTAGATATTGAAACTATGGTACAAATTGAATGAAAGATAATCTGACAGGAAAAGCTGGTCAGGAAACTAGCATATTTTGTCGAAAGTTATTCTAGCGACGCACAATCCCAATATGATAACTAATATGTTTGATTCAAGTTATTATCAGGTTAGTGAGAGTAAGTAACCGTCTTGTGTACATGCAAATTTAGATAACTGCTCCTTTGAAACATCAGTAATGTGTTATCTCAGTCAGCCTTGTTAACTGAGCCGTGTCGGCACGTCCCTGGAAATAGATATCGGAGAAGTTTGCCGCGAGTACGCTGTGGTGCTGATAATCTGAGGCTGAGATGGAAGGCAAGCAACGTTAGCGAACGCACCCCCTCAGTCACGAGTCAGCCAGCACACTGTATGGTCCGCTGCAGAGCCTTGGGCAGCGACCTGCCCGTCTATTGAAGTTCTGGCCGCGACTACTGAGCGTGGATGACAGTCCTGAGTTGTGTGCGCTGAGTGCAGTGCGGATGTGCCACTTCTCGGTGTCATGCACGGAGGAAATGGGCTGCAAGGATGCTGTGGAGTAACAAGTTTCGGGAACAGGCTGTCCGTCTGTCACTTCCTCGGTGCCCAAATGGGTTCTGTGGATGCCGCAGATATCGGTGTAAGCTGTCAGGTTACCATCCACTGGAAAATTAGCATGCTGCTCCGGAGGGGAGGTGCGGCTGCTGAAGTTCCATCACGTTTGTGAGCTATGTTGTTCTGTTAGCTATAGGCGTCGTTAGCTACCGCACATGAATGTCTTGTTAAAATAGTGTGTCAGCTTGTTGGTCTCTCGTATACGTAAAGAGAGCTGTTATGCCATGTCAAGTTTCGATCTCGATATGTATGGTTGTTTATTTACGTCTGTAATCTAGTGTTTAAGTGCTGCAGTCGACTTTTATGCTTTACCGAGACATAAATATATCCAGGTGTCTTAAGTACAAGGTGTACATGCCAGTGTCTACTTCGGTAGAATTTATTACCAATGTGTATGGTTTAGTGCACCAGTTGCGACAAAGTATGCAGGCATTTCGATGTGTCTCAACTGAAATTATGTAAACTTCTTGCATGTTTTTTGTGCACATAAAACTGCATCATTTTTCTTCTTTCGTTCAATCTTGTTATCAGAAGGAGATGATACTGCTAATGACAAACTTTTTGCATAACGTGGATCCTATTGATGTAAAAACTTCCAACTAAAATGTTCTCATCATGACTTATTCGAACAGTAGTTATAAGAGATGTACCGCGCTTATCGCTGCATGACAAAGCACAGATTTGACATGTTATAGCTGTTTAATCTACTGGCTAATTTCATGCTCAATGTTGGTTATTTTCTTACATTAATTTGAAAAACTATCGACTAAGCTGTGAGAATTTAGTCTGATCGGGAATACTCCTTGAATATATTTGTTGATGGTATTCATGACCAGTTCAAATTGTGCCTATTGTAGGCACGAGATTAATTGTCCTGCACTTGACATGCGTATGAGATAAGGGGGAGATTTAGAACCACCAGAGTGTCACCTTAGGAAGGAAGAAGCCTGGTCTAATCTTATGTTCTGTTGGACAACTTATCTGTGAGTTGTGTTATCGAGAGAGTTAAGAAATTTGGGGTAAAATGTGAGCAAACCTTTTATTGCGATAGCATTTCTTTCCTCACAGGTGCCATAGCACACACATCTCATGTGGTTTATAAATGGTAAAAAGTCTTAATGATTATGTACTGTTCCCTCATACTGAGTACACACTTCCATCTTAAAAATTCAATTGCTGAAATATTTATTAAAATATTTTGAGTTTTAATATTGGTCATTAGCACTTAGTTTACGTCCTGTCCTGTGTAATTGTGCTTTGATAACATAAGTGTGCCTGACTCTTGATTTAATGCAATGTGCGTCAGACATTACAGCGGTACATTGTTAAACCAGTTATAGCATTAACGATTGTTGTATTTAGCCAAACATGATCGAAGATATTTAGAGATCAGAACTGTGAATAGCCAGGGTTAATAACTTGTACTATGTTGCGTAACGTTTGCAGTTTTGGTTTATATTAATAAATTAGAATGATCACCGCATCTTCCACTCCCTCATTCCCACGCCTTCTGCCGTTTCATTAGCACTGAGCTTACATCATTTAGAAATTGTCATACGATTTGAATACAAGTTGACTGATATAGTTAAGGCATGCTGCTAAGTAAACTTCAAGTAAAACAACCATACATTGAGCAACAACTTCTCCAAAAAAACTGTCATAGAATGGTTTGTCAACAGAACACGAACACTCGTTGGAGTTTGAACATGAGCATAGAGATGGATGTGGCCAACATCCCACCTTACATGTTGCGGGCAACAACAGAACAACCTCTAGTGAGGATCCACGCTGTCGTGGATGCAGATGGTCGACATTAAGCTACTTTTGTAACCTGGAACACAAACATGGTACACAATTAACAAATGTCATCCTCCCATCTGGAAATTAAAACGTGTTTCTTTCGATGGTTTATTCGTTGTCTGTTTTCCACGTGTCCTTACTAAACTTCCCACTAGGTTTCATTCTCTTACGATCACTCGATTTTCACGGAGCCCATTTAGCGAAATGAATGGAAACAGCGAATTTCAATAAACTTTACATTACCTCAAGTTTTTCCGATACTTTTTCTGGCTGACACCCTTCACAAAATAACGAAACAAAAAAGGCGTGCCGCTTACTACATTTTTGCTGCTCATAAAGGCCATCTTCAGACATAAAGCATGATGTTTTATTTATTATTTCTTTATTACTACCTCTAATCATTTTACAGAAATTGTCCACAGATATTACAAATGTACTTTAAAAGTCAATCACTCTATGACACGCGAACCTCATAAACACTGACATAGGTGGAAAACTTTTCTTACAGTGGTGCTCATTATATATATACGTTAACTGGTTCGTAAGGTAATTAGACGTCTTAACATGAGAGTTTACAGAATGGAGTGGAAGGAATACTGCTTAATACATAAACGAATAATACAGTTTTTAGCATCAGACAGAGTATTGACAGAAAATTACGTCTCAGCATGACTTCAAGTTTTTGCCGAAAATTCCCTTAAGTGAAACATGAATATCAAAAGCAATTTTTACGATAAATCATGTTACATCCCTTTAAAAAATTCTTAGTGCAGTCGCCGGTTATCTAATGGAAATGAACATTCTCTTGAGGAGGAGGCTTTGTGATACTGAATGAATTTTCCTCAGAAAGTCAGCATCACCCACTAAACAGCTATGCAGTGGCACTTCTCGTGCGTGAAAAATAAGGCATCCTTTCCGAATGGTCAGTGTTATTGGAATCAGTGTTGGTTTCCTTGGAGAAATTCGTTTCTATACAGATAGGTTGACTTGTTTGAACTCTTAATATATACTAGAATTCTGTTAGAAATAAAGGTGAGGTATGTAATACCATATTTATAGGCCTAATTAGTGCTGGATATCTTGTACACGGATATGGCGTATATCTTTCTTCAATCGTACGACCGTTCTCTGCCATTTCCCGCGGTGATCTGATACTATCACAGTAGAAATATCAAATTTCGTGTACATTAGACCTGCCTATAGGTCGGTGGTTCCCAAAAGAGCGACACTTTTGTTGATTTTGCAGTCAACAGTGCAAATGGTAACACTCTGTCGTTGAATGTTACAGTTTTCGTTCGTTCACCTGAGTGCGACTGTGGACGTCCCCGTGGATGTTAATCTGTTACATAATTTTATTCTCCGCCGATCATCTACCAGACAGTCGGCCCCCGGTATATGAGTGGTTAGCACGACAGGGCCCAGGTTCGATTCCCGGCTGAGTCGGAGATTTCCTCCGCTCAGGGACTGGGTGTTGTGTTTTCCTAATCATCATTATTTCATCCCCACCGACCCGCAAATCGCCGAAGTGGTGTCAAATCGGAAGACTTACACCCGACGAACGATCTACCCGACGGGAGGCCCTCGTCACACGACATTCACATATTTTTCTATCAGATTAATCGTTAAGGTGTGGAACGAGTCATTTTTCTGATCAAATATTTTATATTTTGCGCTTTCATCCGGGCATCTGCGTTGAAATTCCATGACATTTCGATGAGTGTCGCTTTCATAGTTTTCACCAAAATCTGATGCAGCCACAGGGATGGAAAGCTGGGAAGATTTCTTCAGCAGTATACTCCAGAAAGCGTATATTAATATGTAAATAGGTCGACAAGTTTATTTCAAAATACGGATGTGAATCAGCAATTCTACACACCAAGTTCCACGAGGTATGTTCAGTAAGTAAAGGAACACATCTTTTCTCTTAAAGTAGGTTGATTTTATTCAAGATTCCAATACACCATATTAGCCCCCCCCCCTCCCCACACCATCGTTTTGGCTACAAAACCCTATTTTGCAGTATAACCGTTCAATGTGATGGTCTTACGCCGCCTTACATGGGAACACCTTTATGCTCGTATGGTTACCAATCCACTGGTCGACGTCGGAGCCAACGTCTTTCTTTGTCAACAACCTCACCATAATGCACGTACTGTTTCTCGGGGAGCATATACTTCATTGGCCCAAGCAGATGAAAGTCGGAAGGTGCGATTCTGGGCTGTAGACTGGATGAGGAAGAACTATCTAATGAAGTTCTCTGAGCTCCTCTCGGGTGCGCAGACTTCTGTGAGGCCTGTCATGCAGAATGAAATGTTTGTTCCTATTTTGGAAAAAAAGATATTTTGTCTATGGAGTGCGTGACTAATTCTTTTGTAAATTTTTTTGTTTATTTATAGACACAATCACATGTTTATGACACAGTCGTAACTGGTTTCGGCCATACAATGAACATCTTCAGATGCTAAAACAATACAAAAGAAAATGTATATTAAAACCTAAAAATAAGTGCAATATTTAACCTCTCTTGTTAGTAATCTAACTGAATTTATGCGAAATACATGTAGTTCTTACCTAAAGGCGGCACACACTGAACACATGTTCATGCGTTGTCAGCACCGAGCGAGGTGGCGCAGTGGTTAGCACACTGGACTCGCATTCGGGAGGACGACGGTTCAATCCCGCGTCCGGCCATCCTGATTTAGGTTTTCCGTGATTTCCCTAAATCGCTCCAGGCAAATGCCGGGATGGTTCCTTTCAAAGGGCACGGCCGACTTCCTTCCCCGTCCTTCCCTAATCCGATGAGACCGATGACCTCGCAGTTTGGTCTCTTCCCCAAAACAACCAACCAACCAACCAACCAACCAACCAACCATGCGTTGTCAGACTAGCTATAAAATGTAGAACACCGGTATATTATATATATATATATACACACATATATATATATATTTTGTTCACCCTCTTTGCGCTAGATGCGCGCGTCCTCTGTGAGATAGTCTTAATTTTTCAAAAGCCTAAAATATTCAAATTATTATGACCCCGATATAGTTAACTCCATACCTAGCAAAATTAAAAATATAAAAAGGAGCAAGAAACGGCAGGTACAACAGACATCCGAAAAGGATAAGTACGCCACTATGAAATATATAGACGAAACATCAGATAAAGTCGAACATATATCCCGAAGAAACGGGGTTAAAATTGCATTTAGGACTTCCGATAATTTAAAAAGACTAGTGCGTCATAACTTTCTACGGTAAAGTAATAAATATAGTAAATCGGGGGTCTACAAAATACCATGTCGTGAATGCGAAAAAAGCTATATCGGGGAGACAGGCAGGTCCTTTGACATAAAGTTTAAAGGATACACGTATCCCGCTAATAAGACAGCCCTAGGCTTACATATGCAAGAGGGGGGGGGGGGTCATAATACTGGTAACATCGACGAACAGCTTCAAATTCTACATGAAGTTACAAAATGTAAACCATTAGACATTTTAGAACAACTGGAGATTTATGATACAAGACGCAGAGAACCTCACAAACTTCTCAATGAACAGAATGAATTTGTTACAGACGCATACTTCAACATTTACGACTATCTGTTCATCTTAGCGAATCGTTTTTACTACATACGTGCTTCGCTGAGAACGCAGCCTTCTGGCGGTCGAGTATTGCACTGTCTAGCATGGGCCGCAGCAGATGTCAACAACCTCTAAGGCGGAGGAGCGTGCCATCCACCTGCAGCAGAGCACTACACTCGTCGTCCTGCCCGTGTTGTCCCTGTCGTACTACTGGACAACGGCATAGCAGGCAATAGCCGGAAACACTGCGCTATCGGGCGTCACAAATACACCCTACAAGTGCTACTACTATTTTCATCTATATAAAGGTTTTCTCCTTGTTCTGAAATGTTATTTTACTGATTTAACGATCTGTTCTGTAATCTTAAATTTTACGTACATTTGACCTAAATATTAATAGTAAGATTGTTTATTTTAGGCTTTTGAAAAATTCATACTATCTTGTAGAGGACGCGCGCATCTAGCGCAAAGAGGGTGAACAAAATCCAAAAAATTTTTTATAAGATCGGTGTTTTACATTTTATAGCTAGTTTGACAGCTATTGAACCTGTGTTCAGTGTGTGTCACCTTTAGGTATGAACTATATGTATTTCGCATAAATGTAGTTAGATCACTAATAAGAGTTGTGAAATATTGCACTTACTTTCAGGTTTTAATATAAAATTTCTTTTGTATTGTTATAGCCACGCGGGATTAGCCGAGCGGTCAGGCGCTGCAGTCATGGACTGTGCGGCTGGTCCCGGTGGATGTTCGAGTCCTCCCTCGGGCATGGGTGTGTGTGTTTGTCCTTAGCATAATTTAGGTTAAGTAGTGTGTAAGCTTAGGGATTGATGTCCTTAGCAGTTAAGTCCCATAAGATTTCACACACTTTTTTTTTTGTTTTTTTGTTTTAGCATCTGAAGATGGTCACTGGATGGCCGAAACCGGTTATGAATGTGTCATAATCATGTGATTGTGTCTATAAATACACAAATAGTTAGTTTGTATTTTTGTGACGACGAAGTTACTAACGACAATGAGAGTGTCCGCACGTTCCAATATTGTACGAATCACAGCTGTAGAGGTGCTGGGGGGCGGGGCGGGCACATGGAAGATCGTATGTGTCTGCACTACCTTGTTGCGATGATGGCAAACGCCTCATCCAGCGACTCTACGTTCTTTCGTTCAATGCCAGATATCTGTAGACATTCTGCAAGCGCCTTTGAATATCTGCGATGCTCTGGTTTTCGGCAAAGCTTTGCTTTGAACGAATCCACACTGCAGACGCCATTTTGAATGCTTACTATAGCGCCGTAACTTTCAAAATTTCATGTAACTAAGGGGGGCTGAAGCAGGATGATTCTACGGTGTTCCACAACATATTCGGCCGTTTTTTCAACCGAAAATGGCCGAGAAAAGGAAAGGATAGCCTTCCTTATTGAACCCCATCGTACAAAGAAGTCAACTCTCCTACAAAAGATTTATGTACTGATTCCAATAGTTTTTGTAAACAATCAACAAGTTTCATGTGAGATAATGGAATTCCTGCATTGGCCTTAAAATCAAACGAATATCAACCAAACTTTTTAGGTTCAGTACACGTGAAGAGACGGAATTAAAGTTCTAAATGCATCATTTACTATTAATGAATTTTTTGTATCTTCTTCAACAGTTGCATCAGACTTTCGTGTTATGAAGTCATTATTCACTTTGTGTGAAAAGAGTGCACATTTAAGCACTCCAGTTGTATTCATTGATTTCCCACATTTTCCATTAACTTCGGGTTACCAAGTAGAGCGAAGCGGCACCACCGAGTGGCGGCCAAACTGATATCCCAGGGGACGCGGGAGGCAGAGAAATATGGGCCGCCTGCCAGCTGGCTGCAGCCTGGACCCGGCGTATCAAGAGCCAGTAGGAGGCCCGGGTGCCGCAGCTGCGCAGAGCAGGTGGCGCGAGCGCCGGGCCGCGGTCTGACGGAAAAAAGAGGAACGGGCGCCGGCGCCACCCCCTGAATAATAAAGTTGAGCGCCGCACCCCCAACTGAGGGCGGCGCCAAGTGGCCGCCACTCCTAACCTAAAACGCCTGCCGCAACTCGGCAGCTCTCCGGTGCTGTGCGGAGCTGTGCTGTGTCCGGGAGATATACGACCCAGGTACGTTCCACAAATACAGAAGTTCACAACCCCATCTCTACACAAAATGTACGTGACCACATTTAGTTGTTGTTGATGTGGTCTTCAGTCCTGAGACTGGTTTGATGCAGCTCTCCATGCTAATCTATCATGTGCAAGCTTCTTCATCTCCCAGTACTTACTGCAACCTACATCCTTCTGAATCTGCTTAGTGTATTCATCTCTTTGTCTCCCTCTACGATTTTTACCCCCCACGCTGCCCTCCAATGCTAAATTTGTGATCCCTTGATGCCTCAAAACATGTCCTACCAACCGGTCCCTTCTTTTTGTCAAGTTGTGTCACAAACTCCTCTTCTCCCCAATTCTATTCAATACCTCATTAGTTATTTGATCTACCCATCTAATCTTCAGCATTCTTCTGTAGCACCACATTTCGAAAGCTTCTATTCTCTTCTTGTCTAAATTATTTATCGTCCATGTTTCACTTCCGTACATGGCTGCACTCCATACAAATACTTTCAGAAACGACTTCCTGACACTTAAATCTATACTCGATGTTAACAAATTTCTCTTCTACAGAAACGATTTCCTTGCCATTGCCAGTCTACATTTTATATCCTCTCTACTTCGACCATCATCAGTTATTTTACTTCCTAAATAGCAAAACTCCTTTACTACTTTAAGTGTATCATTTCTTAATCTAATTCCCTCAGCATCACCTGATTTAATTTGACTACATTCCATTATCCTCGTTTTGCTTTTGTTGATGTTCATCTTATATCCTCCTTTCAAGACACTGTCCATTCCGTTCAACTGCTCTTCGAAGTCCTATGCTGTATCTGAGAGAATTACAATGTCATCGGCGAACCTCAAAGTTTTTATTTCTTCTCTATGAATTTTAATACCTACTCCGAATTTTTCTTTTGTTTCCTTTACTGCTTGCTCAATATGCAGATTGAATAACATCGGGGAGAGGCTACAAACCTGTCTCACTCCCTTCCCAACCACTGCTTCCCTTTCATGTCCCTCGACTCTTATAACTGCCATCTGGTTTCTGTACAAATTGTAAATAGCCTTACGCTCCCTGTATTTTACACCTGCCACCTTCAGAATTTGAAAGAGAGTATTCCAGTTAACATTGTCAAAAGCTTTCTCTAAGTCTACAAATGCTAGAAACGTAGGTTTGCCTTTCCTTAATCTTTCTTCTAGAATAAGTCTTAAGGTTAGTATTGCCTCACGTGTTCCAGTATTTCTACGGAATCCAAACTGATCTTCCCCGAGGTCGGCTTCTACCGGTTTTTCCATTCGTCTGTAAAGAATTCGCGTTAGTATTTTGCAGCTGTGACTTATTAAACTGATAGTTCGGTAATTTTCACATCTGTCAACACCTGCTTTCTTTGGGATTGGAATTATTATATTCTTCTTGAAGTCTGAGGATATTTCGCCTGTCTCATACATCTTGCTCGCCAGATGGTAGAGTTTTGTCATGACTGGCTCTCCCAAGGCCGTCAGTAGCTCTAATGTAATGTTGTCTACTCCCGGGGCCTTGTTTCGACTCAGGTCTTTCAGTGCTCTGTCAAACTCTTCACGCAATATCTTATCTCCCATTTCGTCTTCATCTACATCCTCTTCCATTTCCATAATATTGTCCTCCAGTACTTCGCCCTTGTATAGACCCTCTATATACTCCTTCCACCTTTCTGCCTTCCCTTCTTTGCTTTGAACTGGGTTTCCATCTAAGCTCTTGATATTCATACAAGTGGTTCTCTTCTCTCCAAAGGTCTCTTTAATTTTCCTGTAGGCAGTATCTATCTTGCCCCTAGTGAGACAAGCCTCTACAGCCTTACATTTGTCCTCTAGCCATCCCTGCTTAGCCATTTTGCACTTCCTGTCAATCTCATTTTTGAGACGTTTGTATTCCTTTTTGCCTGCTTCATTTACTGCATTTTTATATTTTCTCCTTTCATCAATTAAATTCAATATTTCTTCTGTTACCCAAGGATTTCTATTAGCCCTCGTCTTTTTACCTACTTGATCGTCTGCTGCCTTCACTACTTCATCCCTCAGAGCTACCCATTCTTCTTATACTGTATTTCTTTCCCCCATTCCTGTCAATTGTTCCCTTATGCTCTCCCTGAAACACTCTACAACCTCTGCTTCTTTCAGTTTATCCAGGTCCCATCTCCTTAAATTAGCACCTTTTTGTAGTTTCTTCAGTTTTAGTCTACAGTTCATAACCAATAGATTGTGGTCGGAGTCCACATCTGCTCCTGGAAATGTCTTACAATTTAAAACCTGATTCCTAAATCTCTGTCTTACCATTATATAATCTATCTGATACCTTTTAGTATCTCCAGGATTCTTCCATGTATACAACCTTCTTTTATGATTCTTGAACCAAGTATTAGCAATGATTAAGTTATGCTCTGTGCAAAATTCTACCAGGCCGCTTCGTCTTTCATTTCTTCCCCCCAATCCATATTCACCTACTATGCTTCCTTCTCTCCCTTTTCCTACTGACGACTTCCAGTCACCCATGACTATTAAATTTTCATCTCCCTTCACTACCTGAATAATTTCTTTTATCTCATCATACATTTAATCAATTTCTTCATCATCTGCAGAGCTAGTTGGCAAATAAACTTGTACTACTGTAGTAGGCGTGGGCTTCGTGTCTATCTTGGCCACAATAATGCGTTCACTATGCTGTTTGTAGTAGCTTTCCTGCATTCCTATTTTCCTATTCATTGTTAAACCTACTGTTGCATTACCCCTATTTGAATTTGTATTTATAACCCTGTATTCACCTGACCAAAAGTCAGGTTCCTCCTGCCACTGAACTTCACTAATTCCCACTATATCTAACTTTAACCTTCCATTTCCCTTTTTAAATTTTCTAACCTACCTGCCCGATTAAGGGATCTGACATTCCACGCTCCGATCTGTAGAACGCCAGTTTTCTTTCTCCTGATATCGACGTCCTCCTGAGTAGTCCCCGCCCGGAGATCCGAATGGGGGACTATTTTACCTCCGGAATATTTTACCTAAGAGGACGCCATCATCATTTAATCATACAGTAAAGTTGCATGCCCCCGTGAAAAATTACGTCTGTAGTTTCCCCTTGCTTTCAGCCGTTCGCAGTACCAGCACAGCAAGGCCGTTTTGGTTAATGTTACAAGGCCAGATCAGTCAATCATCCAGACTGTTGCCCCTGCAACTACTGAAAAGGCTGCTGCCCCTCTTCAGGAACCACACGTTTGTCTGGCCTCTCAACAGATACCCCTCCGTTGTGGTTGCACCTGTATCTGTATCGCTGAGGCACGCAAGCCTCCCCACCAACGGCAAGGTCCATGTTTCATGGGGAGGCACATTTAGTAATATAAGTTATTAATTAAGTTTAGTATCGAAATCACGTTGCTCATTAAAAGTTCGTGTTGGACCGACCGACTTCGTTGCTGGTGATAAGCTTCAGTATAATTACATTCAGAATTAGCTCCCCATAAATATGAGGGCTATTTGGAAAGTGAAGAACGAACGGTCGCGAAATGGTTCAAATGGCTCTGAGCACTATGGGACTTAACATCTGTGGTCATCAGTCCCCTAGAACTTAGAACTACTTAAACCTAACTAACCTAAGGACATCACACACATCCATGATCGAGGCAGGATTCGAACCTGCGACCGTAAAAGTCGCGCGGTTCCGGACTGAACGCGTAGAACCGCTAGACCACCGCGGCCGGCTGTCGCGAAATGGAATCCACTGTGAAAATCGAACGACGCTTTTCACCGACGTTTTGGGCAGTGTCTCTAGTATGCCCGTCGATCGCATCAAGACGCTCTTTTCAGTTGTGAGCACACTGTGAGTGAGTAAAGGTGACGAGAACAATAATGCCTCCCGCCAAGTAGGAGGGCCCGCTGAGAGGCTTCGACTTAATGAATGCAGCCCACCTAACTGCCACGCAGTTCCTTCTTCAAGGCATTTCTCAGCCGTACTCTGCAGCGGCACTGAAGACGCTCGTGCAGTTTTTCGAAGGGAAGTGTTCGATCACCATAACACAGCCGTAACTAGCTCGTCCTGAGTATCATCTGTGCTCATATGTAACGCTGAATACGAAGACAAAACTTGGGCGCAGGCTACGTGCTGCAGACCAGCGTAGAGGATTGTCGGAGAGCACAGGCGGCTGCCTTCTATGACGACGGTGCTGGAAATTTGGTATAACGCTCCGACAAATGTCGGAGTCGGAGCGGCGACTATGTAGAGAAGGACCTGGAAGGTGTAGCTAAATGTGCAAAGAAAACAGTTTCGATTTTCACTGCGGTTTCCATTTCGCGACCGATAGTTCCTTCCGTTCCGAACAACCCTCGTATAAGTATGTAGGGTCGGAAATGTATGGATTGCAATACATACACTGATCAGCCAGAACATCACCGACCTACTATCGATATAAACTGGTCCAGGGAACAGCAGCGTCACCTGGCAACGAATGACTGCTTATGGGTCACGGGGCATGGTGCACGGTGTATGTAGTATCAGTGAGCGTGATGGCGTGTGTAGAATGGGAAAGGCGATCAATATATCTTGTGGCAGCTACGAGGCTCCGCACGAGCATTTCGAAAACGGCACGACTTTTCGGGTGTTCGAGGAGTCCTGTGGTATCTTCAACACGTGGTGAAACCACTTCCAGACGTCGTGGTGCTTGGCAGCCATCCCTCATTACAGACGTCAGACATCGTTGGCTGGGCACACTGGTGTAACAGCACAGGCGGGGACCTGTGGCAGAATTAACATCAGACTTTAATTCTGGGCACAGTACAACTGTGAATACACAGTGCACCAAAGACTCCTAAAAAGTTGCCTCCGCAGTCATTCATGTGCCAATGTTAACACCATAACATCGGCGCCTACGACTGAAATGGTTAAGTGATCTGTACTGGCCAGATCTGAATCCGATCGGAAACACCTAGGTTGTGACTGAACGTGATGTCAGAGCTCAACGCCCTCCTATCCGGAATTTACGGGAATTAAGTGACTTGTGAGTGCAGATGTGGTGCAATCTCCCTCCAGCGACCTACCAGGGACTCAGTGCTTCCGTGCCTTGACACGTCGTCGCTGTTATCCGTGCCAAAGGTGGACATTGTGGCTACTGGGTACATGGTTATAGTGTTCTCTGCCTGATCGGTGTAAGAGGCAAAATGGCAGAATCTTTAAGACCAGGTTCAATGAGCACTTGCTAAGCAAGACGGGGTTAAACCGAATTCCGCATTTATTGAGCGGGCATCAGCCTCTCATACTCGAAAGCTTGAGAATATTACATCTTGCTCAGGAGGGGAAAAAGCTGAATCTACTGGAGGAGCTGGAAGTTATTGAAAAACTCTATGTTGACAGTGGGAAGTTGCTGAACCATCAACTGACTAGCAGAAATCAAGTATAGCTATTATGACACAATCATACCTGTGTTCAGAATGTTCCTACAATGATACCTTTTATTTTATGTCGACTGCATTATTTTTAACTTCTTTGCTATGTTGTGAATGAAGTTACAGCAACTATATTTCAAGAGTTGCTTAATAACGACCTTATTTCATCGGTGATTACCATTTTACATTCTGTAACTTATATTTCTTTTTTTATGCCTTTGTCTTTAGTTTGCAATTCTTACAACTGCGCCGGCCAGAGTGGCCGAGCGGTTCTAGGCGCTTCAGTCTGGAACCGCGCGACCGCTACGGTCGCAGGTTCAAATCCTGCCTCGGGCATGGATGTGTGTGATGTCCTCAGGTTAGTTAGGATTAAGTGGTTCTAAGTTCTAGGGGACTGATGACATATGTTAAGTCCCATAGTTTTCAGAGCGATTTGAGCCATCTTACAACTGCCCCTGATATTGCATACACATGCACTGTAAAAGTTTGCTGTTCTACTCCGTATGACAGGTTTAATGACATATTTTGACTCGCTGTTTATCATGTCATCATATTACCTATTTTTTCTGCTGTACATTGTGGTACCTTAATGCACTTTTGGCTTCATATGATTTTTATAAGCTGCTGATATGCTTTTCCATTCATTATTTTTACGTAATTTTTGTATTTCGTAATTGTGGTTTACGCCAGACATGAGCGCCATCTGGTTACCTCTTACCGCCCTATACGCGGTGTTCACATTTTGATCTGTCACATTAATATGTCTGCACACCAAACGGACATTGTGCTTTGTGCAGGTCATACGCATGTACTTTGCAAGCGCGGCCGTATTTTGTACTGTTGAGTGAACTGGTGTCCTCAAGGTAACAGACGGAATCAGCTGGTGTGATCAAGGTTACAGACGACAGCCATCGAAATTTTTCCTCCACCTTCTTGTAACCATGTGATGATATACTGTCAGTTTTCTTTCATTTGTCTTTTGTATATTAATGTAATTACAAATCAAGTTACTGTTACATCTATTTTCCAATTTATATGGCTTTACAACGGATGGGTTACATATCCAGCAAATTTCTATTACTTTTAATTCATTTCACCTACGTGTTTGTATAAGACAGGACCATATCCCTTCCGCTACTTGATCCAAATTGATTGGTTTCTTGTGTTTATAGATAATTTGCTGATTTCATAAAACGATGAAATGCGTCCATGATATTAAATAACGTTGCAATCAAGACTTTTTATTCTGAAATGTGACCTATGCCATTCGTAAGCGGTTACCGTACCTACTAAGCTATGTAAGTACAGTTTATGACCCACTCGCACAGGTCCACTTTTGCTACTACATCTCTCCTGCATTTAGAATTTTACTGAGGTGGTTCTGCTTACTATCGGGGCCTCGTAGAGCTCTGGGTTGGAAAGGAAACTACGGTAAATGAGTTTGGCTCACGTTTGAGTCCCTGTCTAGTACTAACTTTTCCACATGCCAGCGGGATATAAGAGACAATAACTATTTAACATGAGAAGAGTTTAAGGAAAGTCAAATAAGACATCGTAAGCCGAGGTACATGTTTCAAACAATTACGTACTGTTTTAACACGTCACTGTCTCTTCACAGATGCTCCTACGGCGATATGAACCAGTAACATTCTTGAGTTTCCTATATAAAGTTCGCCCCACAAAGGGTGTGAACGATAACAGTTTACAACGTGCCGCAGTGGTGTAGGTGAAGTCGAGAAGAACAAGTTGATATGGGACACTAGTGGTCTATCAAACCGAGAAACATCCTGAAAGCGTCCTAGAAAAGAGCCTAAGCTGCGCGAAATTTTTAATAACCTCTTGCTCCTACGCCACAGGCTTAGTCGGTTAATTTGTTAATATTATTAATTCAAACTTCGATATTCGTTCTAACTATAATCCTGAGAAGCACAGTACTTTCGAAATGAGAAGGCCAGACAAACAAATCTATGCAACTGACGGCAATTTTAAATTTTTTAAGTGCAAGAAAAAGTTTTGTTTTGTACACTCCTGGAAATTGAAATAAGAACACCGTGAATTCATTGTCCCAGGAAGGGGAAACTTTATTGACACATTCCTGGGGTCAGATACATCACATGATCACACTGACAGAACCACAGGCACATAGACACAGGCAACAGAGCATGCACAATGTCGGCACTAGTACAGTGTATATCCACCTTTCGCAGCAATGCAGGCTGCTATTCTCCCATGGAGACGATCGTAGAGATGCTGGATGTAGTCCTGTGGAACGGCTTGCCATGCCATTTCCACCTGGCGCCTCAGTTGGACCAGCGTTCGTGCTGGACGTGCAGACCGCGTGAGACGACGCTTCATCCAGTCCCAAACATGCTCAATGGGGGACAGATCCGGAGATCTTGCTGGCCAGGGTAGTTGACTTACACCTTCTAGAGCACGTTGGGTGGCACGGGATACATGCGGACGTGCATTGTCCTGTTGGAACAGCAAGGTCCCTTGCCGGTCTAGGAATGGTAGAACGATGGGTTCGATGACGGTTTGGATGTACCGTGCACTATTCAGTGTCCCCTCGACGATCACCAGTGGTGTACGGCCAGTGTAGGAGATCGCTCCCCACACCATGATGCCGGGTGTTGGCCCTGTGTGCCTCGGTCGTATGCAGTCCTGATTGTGGCGCTCACCTGCACGGCGCCAAACACGCATACGACCATCATTGGCACCAAGGCAGAAGCGACTCTCATCGCTGAAGACGACACGTCTCCATTCGTCCCTCCATTCACGCCTGTCGCGACACCACTGGAGGCGGGCTGCACGATGTTGGGGCGTGAGCGGAAGACGGCCTAACGGTGTGCGGGACCGTAGCCCAGCTTCATGGAGACGGTTGCGAATGGTCCTCGCCGATACCCCAGGAGCAACAGTGTCCCTAATTTGCTGGGAAGTGGCGGTGCGGTCCCCTACGGCACTGCTTAGGATCCTACGGTCTTGGCGTGCATCCGTGCGTCGCTGAGGTCCGGTCCCAGGTCGACGGGCACGTGCACCTTCCGCCGACCACTGGCGATAACATCGATGTACTGTGGAGACCTCACGCCCCACATGTTGAGCAATTCGGCGGTACGTCCACGCGGCCTCCCGCATGCCCACTATACGCCCTCGCTCAAAGTCCGTCAACTGCACATACGGTTCACGTCCACGCTGTCGCGGCATGCTACCAGTGTTAAAGACTGCGATGGAGCTCCGTATGCCACGGCAAACTGGCTGACACTGACGGCGGCGGTGCACAAATGCTGCGCAGCTAGCGCCATTCGACGGCCAACACCGCGGTTCCTGGTGTGTCCGCTGTGCCGTGCGTGTGATCATTGCTTGTACAGCCCTCTCGCAGTGTCCGGAGCAAGTATGGTGGGTCTGACACACCGGTGTCAGTGTGTTCTTTTTTCCATTTCCAGGAGTGTAGATCAGTTTGAGGGTGTTTGTTTGCTTCATTGACTACAGTTGTCACATAACAATTTATTTGTCTCCATTCCAGGTACACCACCGTAGTACGTTGAAATCAGTTATCGCTTACAATCTGTATGCCTGTGATATTCGATGTGACATCACCAGTGCTCAATTCGTCGCTGATTAAGGCAATCTTTTGTTCAGCGTCTACTGCGCATGCTTTCATCTCGCGATTACAGCTTGTACTCAGCTGCAAACCGCAGTCTATTGAGAGTGGTGTTATATGTTTTATTCTATAGCTTCCTTAATTACGCTATCCTGGAAACAGCTTTCGTGATGGAGATGCCGTTGAAAACATTTTACGTCTACCTTGTAATACAAGTTCAGATATCACCTATTTTTTTCTTCTTTTTATGGGGGAGGGGGGGTGGGCGGATAATAGCATGGTGGCAGAAACCATCGTATTTTGTAAACGCCGTTGTTTCTGAGGCTTACATTCTCTTTCAGAAACTTCACTGCGTACTCGATAATCGGCAAATCTCACTGCGTACTCGGTAATCGGCTTCCACAATCAATAACACATGTGAAAAGATGAACTAGATTACGTAACATTTACATAGGTGTTAATAAACATCACACCGGTAGCTGCATTAAAAACCAAATTTGCCGAGTAACCAAATCAACGCTCTCTTCATCGAATGAAATATACAGATAGATTAACAACATCCTAGCTGATCCTATGTAGTACGATTTTTGTTAGGAAATAGCCTTCCCTTTAGTTTCAGCAGTTCAGAAATTCTCACTTAATGCTCTCCGTTTCCGTTGAATATGTTTTTGAGCTCACTGTATCAATTTCTTGCCGCTTTAAACAGTAAATACATGCAATACTGAACAGTTTATTGTATGAGAAATATAAAACATTCTACCTATTTTCAAAATACTAGGCTACAGGTATCTAAATATGCAACAAAATGAACTAGTATGAAAAAGAGTGTTGGACTTCTTTTGTTCCGCTACCTGATGAGTTTACTTCCCTCTCCTCTAATGGAAGCTACAATTTTTACGGATGGCGGACGACTGTAATGTTTCATGCAAGGTTTATATTACTTTTGTACTTTTGTACTTATCACCACAGACATTATAGCGCTACAGAGCAGAAAAGGGGAAGAAATAAATCAGAATCGAACAGTCTACACTGTAATTCAATCGCGGACATCAGCACACGTTGCTACGTTAGCACCAATCGCCAGGCACAAGTTACACATTCAGCAAAACGTCTACAGAGAGAGAGAGAGAGAGAGAGAGAGAGGAGAGAGAGAGAGAGAGGAGAGAGAGAGAGAGAGAGGAGAGAGAGAGAGAGACAGGTATATTCATTACCTCTTGTTACGCGGAGCAACAAACTATATCTCAGACTCAATAATACACTGCTGGCCATTAAAATTGCTACACCACTAAGATGACATGCTACAGACGCGAAATGTAACTGACGGGAAGAAGATGCTGTGATATGCAGATGATTAGCTATTTAGACCATTCGCACGAGGTTGGCACCCGTTGCGACACCTACAACGTGCTGACATAAGGAAAGTTTCCAACCGATTTCTCATACACAAACAGCAGTTGACCGGCGTTGCCTGGTGAAACGATGTGATGCCTCATGTAAGGAGGAGAAATGCGTACCATCATGTTTCCGGCTTTGATAAAGGTCGGGTTGTAGCCTATAGCGATTGCGGTTTATCGTATCGCGAAATTGCTGCTCACGTTGGTCGAGATGCAATGACTGTTAGCAGAATATGGAATCGGTGGGTTCAGGAGGGCAATACGGAACGCCGTGCTGAATCCCAACGGCCACGTATAATTAGCAGTCGAGATGACAGGCATCTTATCCGCATGGCTGTAACGGATCGTGCAGCCACGTCTCGATCCCTGAGTCAACCGATGGGGACGTTTGCAAGACAACAACCATCTGCACGATCAGTTCGACGACGTTTGCAGCAGCATGGACTATCAGTTCGGAGAGCATGGCTGCGGTTACCATTGACGCTGCATGACGGACAGGAGGGCTTGCGATGGTGTACTCAACGACGAACCTGCGTGCACGAATGGCAAAACGTCATTTTTTCGGATGAAACCAGATTCTGTTTACACCATTATGGCGATATCGCGGTGAACGCACATTCGAAGCGTGTATTCGTCATTTGAATACTGGCGTATCACCCGGCGTGATGGTATGGGATGCCATTGGTTACACGTCTCTGTCACCTCTTGTTCGCATTGACGGCACTTTGAACAGTGGACGTTACATTTAAGATGTGTTACGACCCGTGACTCTACCCTTCATTCGATCCCTGCGGAACCTTACATTTCAGCAGGATAATGCACGACCGCATGTTACAGGTTTTTTACGGGCCTTTATGAGTACAGAAAATGTTCGACTTCTGCCCTGGCCAGCACATTCTCTAGATCTGTCACCAATTGAGAACGTCTGATGATTGGTGGCCGAGCAACTGGCTCGTCATAACACGCTATTCACTGTTGATGAACTGTGGTATCTTGTTGAAGCTGCATGGGCAGCTGTACCTGTACACGCCATCCAAGCTCTGACTCAATGCCCAGGCGTATCAAGGCCGTTATTACGGCCATAGGTGGTTGTTCTGGGTACTTATTTCTCAGGATTTCTGCACCCAAATTGCGTGAAAATGTACTCCCATGTCAGTTCTACAATAATATATTTGTCCAATGAATACCCGTTTATCATCTGCATTTCTTCTTGGTGTAGCAAATTTAATGGCCAGAAGTTCAAAATGGTTCAAATGGCTCTGAGCACTATGGGAATTAACCTCTGAGGTCATCAGTCACCTAGAACTTAGAACTACTTAAACCTAACCAACCGAAGGATATCACACACATCCATGGCCGAGGCAGAATTCGAACCTGCGACCA
Source organism: Schistocerca nitens (assembly GCF_023898315.1). Classification (NCBI taxonomy): domain Eukaryota; kingdom Metazoa; phylum Arthropoda; class Insecta; order Orthoptera; family Acrididae; genus Schistocerca; species Schistocerca nitens. The sequence goes on along the minus strand of NC_064617.1, from coordinate 438,035,560 downwards.
TAGCGGTCGTGCGGTTCCAACTGTAGCGCCTAGAACCGCTCGGCCACCCCGGCCGGCTAATGGCCAGGAGTGTACATTACATTCAACCTTTAACAAAAGTCATCGTAGAGTAGATAAATTCTGTTGTAATATCATCCACTACACCATGAACCGTCGTATCAGTTATCTTAGCTGATCGAATGAAAGGTAGAGCCGCGGGTCGTAATACATGTGAAATGTAACGTCCACTGTTCAAAGTGCCATCAATGCGAACAAGAGGTGACCGAGACGTGCAACAACTGTCACACCGTACCGTCACGCCGGGTGATAAGCCACTATGGCGATGACGGATACACGCTTTCAATGTGCGTTCACTTCGATGTCTCCAAACACGGATGCGACCATCATGATGCTGTTAACAGAATCTGGATTCATCCGAAAAAATAACGTTTTGCCATTCGTGCACGCAGGTTCATCCTTGAGTACACCATCGCAGGCGCTCCTGTCTGTCATGCAGCGTCAATGGCAACCGCAGCCAAGCTCTCCGAACTGATAGTCCATGCTGCTGCAAACGTCGTCGAACTGAACGTGCAAATGGTTGTTGTCTTGCAGACGTTCCCATCTGTTGACTCAGGGATCGAGACGTGGCTGCACGATCCGTTACAGCCATGCGGATGAGATGCCTGTCGTCTCCACTGCTAGTGATACGAGGCCGTTGGGATTCAGCACGGAGATCCGTATTACCCTCCTGAACCCACCGATTCCATATTCGGCTAACAGTCGTTGGATCTCTACCAACTTGACCAGCAATTTCGCGATACAATAAACCTCAATCGCGATAGGCTACAATCGGACCTTTACCATAGTCGGAAACGTGATGGTACGCATTTCTCCTCCTTCCACGAGGCATCACACCAACGTTTCACCAGGCACCGCCGGTCAGCTGCTGTTTGTGTATGAGAAATCGGTTGGAAACTTTCCTTATGTCAGCTCGTTGTAGGTGTCGCCACCAGCGCCAGGCTTCTGTGACTGGTCGGAAAAGCTAATCATTTCACACATCTTCCTGTCGGTTAAATTTGGCGTCTGTAGCACGTCACCTTCGTGGTGTAGCAATTTTAATGGCCAGTAGTGTGTTAGATGAATGAAAATCTGTTGATGAAATACATTTTATGCATTTGTTAAATCGGATTTTGTGTTTTGTGCCTGAGAAGGTCAAGACAAAGGAAGAGCTGTTTTTGAATGTCGGTTGACGATAGTAACGTTATCCTGCAATAAAACACTTACACCCAAGCAATCATTCATGTTCACACATTCTGACTATGTGTGTCATATAATACAGAAATATTTCATTCAATGCATTTGCTAACGTAACATTAAACAATTGGGAAACAACAGCTTTTTTATCCTTGTTTCTTGTGGCACTTTATATTTTGTATATGTTCAACAATAAGGACCACGTATAGACTTGCTACCTTGTGAAGAAGTCGTTTTACATATTTCCTCTAATGTTCTGACTTACAATTGACACATGCACTATGCGTGTTGGCGCTATTTTTGAAGTGATGATTTTCTGGATGATACATATGACTGTCAGTACATTACAATATGTGGTGACCTGCTCATCGTCTTAAAGGTATACGACTATTTTTTGTATACATTTAATGACAAGTCTGTTGATAATGCATTTTTACCAAATCATGTCCAGATGCTGACAAATGAAATATTTATGTAGCCTGTAAAGTTGTTACACTGACCTCCTTATGCCTCCCCTTCCCCCTCCCACCGGCAAAGTAGTGTTTCAAAAAGTGAAACTAGATTAATGTATTAAAACGTTAGCTGAGTGATGGGAGAATGGTGGCGAGAAGAAAATCTTTTCAATAAAAACCAATTTGGGAAAATCTGCTGACTGCAAAGAATTTACGAGTTGCCACTCAGTTACGAGCTACAGGCAAGAAGTAGCTGGGTGAAGATTCGAAAGCGGTGGAGTCGCTGAACAACCGAATACTGTGAAGTTAACACGTCTATCTTGCGGTGCCCTGAACTATGGAAAAATGTCTGATTACTGACACTCTGCGTCGTGTATTCATTCATAATTGAAGCATTGGTTATATTTTCGCCAGAGCAGAAATATTGTCATTCGTATTGTGTGATTTAATTTAATAGCCATTCAGTAATAAGGTTTTACTAAGCACAATGAATATTTTTTGTATTTGCAGAACACATGCAGAATGTATTTATCAAGTCGTTCAATGTTTCTTCTTTTAACAAATTAAGAGGATATATGTGACTCTATAGTATTTATTTTCAATTGAGTGGAGCGTGTTGTTTATTAGTGACCGTTACGTGAATTTGGGAGAGAGGTTTATTCTTAGATTTGTGGCGGAGTACTGTATGCTTTATTAGTCGCCCGAAGCGGCGGAATATTACTGGGGGGAGCAAGTTTAACTACTCATAACAGTCAGTAACTAGAAAATGAATAAAGATATCTGAAAAGAAAAATAAATATTGCATATAATATTTACAGTTTTGGTTTTTGGTAATAGTTCTACGGGACTGTAATTACGTGACACTAAGCAATAGTGAAAAGTAATTACATTACATGTGACATTTAGTTTACTAAAGAAAAATCAAGACACGTTCACAGGATTTGCCGACCTCGAAAAAGCGTTCGACTATGTAAAGTGGTGCAAGATTATCGAAATATTGAGAAAAGTAGGAGTAACCTATAGGGCGAGACGGATAACATACAATACGTACAAGAGCCAAGAGGGAATAATAAGAGTGGGCGACAAAGAACGAAGTGCTCAAATTAGAAAGGGTGTAAGATGGGAACGTAGTCTTTCGTAACTACTGTTCAATCTGTACCTCGAAGAAAAAATGATGGAAATTAAAGAAAGGTTCAGAAGTGGAATTAAAATTCAAGGATATCAGTTATACATTCCTATCCTGAGTGAAAGTGAAGGACGGAGCAAGGAGGACATCAAAAACAGACTAGCACTGACAAAAAAGGGCATTCCTGGCTATGAGAAGTATCAAATGTAAGCCTTAATTTGAGGAATAAATTGCTGAGAATGTATGTTTGGAGTGTTTGGAGCACAGCATTGTATGGTAGTGAAACATGGACTATGGGAAAACAAACACGGACCGTGGGGAAAACAGAACAGAAGAAAATCTAAGCATTTGGGATGTGGTGCTACGGACGAATGTTGAAAATTAGGTAGAATGATAAGGTAAAGAATGAGGAGGACCTGCGCAGAATCGTAGAGGAAAGGAATATGTGGAAAACACTGACAAGGGGGAGGGGGGGGGGGGACAGGATGACAGGACATGTGTTAAGACATCGGGGAATGACTTCCTTGGTACTAGAGAAAGCTGTTGAGGGCAAAAATTGTAGAGGAAGACAGAGCCTGGAATACATCCAGCAAATAATTTAGAACGTAAGTTGCAAATGCTACTCTTAAATGAAAAGCGCAAAATGTATCCGCTGTTAATTATGATTCGTTGTGATTACTATGTATGTTGGCGGTAGCCCATTTCGCTTTGAAACGTGAACCTGACAGCTGCTTTAGTGACGTGAAAACCGTAGGCGAACTCCTGTATGGCGGTGAGGCAGTTGAGTTGTGGTCGCGCTAGGGTGAAGCAAGTGTCAGAATACACTAGCGTGAAGTTGCGGTGCAGCTGCTGCCCTCTGGTTTATCTCCACATAGGCCAGAGTTTGGCAGAACATCCAGCAGTTCTGCGGGTGTACGGAAACAGAGTTAGCAACAGCACACCTGAGCCCCACAAATCCTCGCCACCGTTGTGCGTCGTACTGCACCGAAATCCAACTACGTCGGCACAGAGGCAAGTGCGTCACCAGTGGATACGTTCGGTGGTGCAGTGAATGTTCAACTGCGACGATTTTTCTATGAAACATTGGCAGCTTAAGCATTTAAATCTAAACTTGAGAACAGGCACAAAATCATCTAAGTGATCATTTTTCCCACAGTCCGTACATGAGTGGAACGGTGTGAAAGCTTACATGTGGTACCATGCTAAGTAACCTCTGCCCCGCACTTCACGGTCGCGGAAAAAATATGTTTATTGATGTAGATTTAGAAGGGCTGAGACGTATGAAAATGCGATACAGATGTGTGGCGTTCGTGTGTAGATGTAGAGGACCTAGGAGCAGTACTACGACAAAGACAACAGAAAGAATTTTTTTTCTGTCCTAGTGATCTTCTGACAGCGATCGATGAAATAATGTTATCACTTCGGAAATCATCGTGTTAGACTAACTGAACACCACGTTGTCATGTAGGTAGAGATGGTAAGGGACGGAAAGTATTCGCTACTGAAGCATTTCATGAGAGTGCAGTCGACTCAGCTACTCATAACAGTTTCCTCACCGCGAGTCCACTCAAAAATGCGTTTATAGTAAAGCCCAGATTATTCACAGTTCGGCTGGTGGCGTACCTTTGTGCCATTACGGTTTCCTTAGATCTCGACATTTACGAACTTCCTGTCCTCCTTATTCCTGCCGAGCAACCGATTCTTGGGCCACCACCGATACCGAGCCTCTATTTTCTCATGTTGCTGGGCCGTCTCTGCCATTAACTGCTCAATATTCCTCACAACATAACCAGTACTACATCACTACAGACTAGTCGTAGAATGTAGCGAAACATATATCCGAAGCGCGTTACAGTTTACACAATACTTATTTTTCAGTATTTAGTACAAATCAAGTAGTAATAAGTATATACAACATCACACTGGCGTTGAAATACGTTAACCAGTCCCTTCATCTTACTACATTCTAGATGATGAAATATTAGTTGATCAAATTGTATTTACAGGTCATTATCCTGTAAGGCAGAAATTGTCCAATTGAGTAAAATGAAATGAAGTAAATACGTATTACTAAGATAGGAGGTGGAACAATTGCAATGTCCTTCAACAAATATACAGCTTAATACTCCGCATGAAGGAAGTCATTACTGTATCGAACTTTAAGAAAAAAATTAGTGATGATCCTTGCTGCTGGCTCAGTTTATAAAAACGTCAAATGTTCAGGTTTTAAGACGCTCTAGCAATATTATTATGTAAGTAAAGCGCTTTTCTCGTTCCCTCAGACTTCGTGATACGTTGATGCAGCTACTAAAATCACGCCGTATAACATTGTATGAAATAATTTTACTGTCCTGTGTAATCAAATTTGTGAACTATTTGGCTCCATAGTTACAGTATATACGTGCATATATTCCAAAATAAATTGTTACCTAGGCAGTAATGAAGAGCGTTTAGTTTAAAAACAAACATTATTATAGATAAAGGACGAATATCTCTTTTAAGTGAAACTCGGGTTAGTCGTCGTGCGATCAGCACCACACCTGTAACTCTGTATCTTTCATTCAGCGGCTGCAAGAACTACACCTCCGTGACCAGAACTTTGTGGTGAGATTTGATGCGGTCTCCCTCTTCACCGGAGTGCCGCTTGCTGATTCCCTCAATCTGATCATGGAGAAATTCACCCCAACCAAGTCTCATCTCCATGAATTCGCCGTCACATAACAACATTACTCCTCTTTATTGGCGCCTATTGTGAACAAAGGAATGGCGTCGCCATTGTTTGTCCTTCGTCACCCGATGTGTGTCACTTGTTCATGGAGGATTTTGAATAGAAAGCTTTCGAAACAGCTGCATTGACGTCCACACACTTTTTCAGATATTTTAACGACATATGTGGTGTGGCCACACGGAAATCAAGAACTGGAGGAGTTTCCCCAACATCTGAACACTCTGGAATTCTGGATTCAATACATCGTGGAGCTGAATGAGAATGGGTAAGTCTAATTTTTGTTTTGTGTCTTAGTCAGGCGCAGTGCGGACGGCACTAGGGGATACAGTGTGTACAGGAAAAAACCTAGACTCTCTCCACCACTTCAAACTGTCGTCATCCTTTACAGCATGTGGGTGTGCTACGTGCGTTGGCCCACATAGCCCATTAGTATCAGTCGAAGAAAGCCTATAAAAGGGAGTCCACCAACTTTAAGTATTCGACAGTAACTATTATGTCGCAGAAATATTCCGAAATGCATTCTCGTAGGAGGTACAGGTTCAAACAGTCTGCGACCTTTCTACCATACACAGGCAAAGTATCGAAGAAAATCAGCAGGACCCTGTCTCAACGTGACATTAAAAACGTTCTCCGTCAGCTGCGAAAACGCGTGCACCGTTACGTGTGGTGAAAGACGACGTGGCGCGCTGTGAACATTTTGTTTACAGTATGAAATTCAAATGCGATAAGACAGACATCGGGCGGACTGCGCGGGCAGTCGAAAAATGGTACAATGAGCACAGGAGACACCCATAATTTTATGAGCCAGCAAAATCTGCGGTAGCAGAACAATACATTGCTGCAGGAGTCTCAATGAAACACGAAGAAATGCAAGTATTGAGATAGATTATGCCATTTTGCTGATCCGTTGGTAACTTCGGCTGTGGGCTCCCATAAGCTCCTTCGTCCCGCTGGTCAATGGAGACAGTGGCTGCACTCGCAGTAAGCGTGGGACACCACGCTCAGCCAACTCAAGTCACAATGTGGACCAATAGCTACTTCCGTGCCCTAAGTGGGCTGCAGAAGCACTAAGGAACCGGAGTCCGTACGCAACATTCGGTGATCGCGTCCCACCACCATTCCACAACATGCGAGGTGTGGCCAAGTATTCGGGAGGAGTCGGGAGCAATAAGAATATATATGACTCACTAAGTAAACACTCATTCTAGGGATATCACGTGAAGATGAAATGAAGGCACGCTTCGAAATAAAAGTCACATAAGCGACTGCACCCGGCTGCACACCCCAGAGCAACATTCCCTACTAGATCATGTGAACATCGGACATCACACCCAGCGATAGAAACTCACATTTCAGCGGCATGACACGTCGTGTACTTTTCGCGGTGGTTATTCAGAAGAAAATCAACAGAATAATGGGACACAATTTTTTTCCACAAAACTTGATAACATCTCACAAGCATAGGCGAGGCGCTATTATTGTTCCCTTCCTCAGAAATGTTCTTAACTTCATTTGCAACAAATAAACAAAATAATAGAACGGTAAAGCTGTCGTGAACCGGAAGGTTGGAATGAACATCACAGTGCTCTGCTAGGCTTTCCATTGTCTTGGTCTGATTAGCCAGCCACTTATATGGGGATTCACAATATATGGATTTAAAGTCGACCCCCAGTCACGATGTAACTCGCCATTTTGCGAGAGGTGAAAAAGGCGATACGTACCCTGTGAATCAGTACTCGGGCACCTCACCACTGAGAAACAGAGATACATGAAACATGGTTTCGCTTACCTATAACGGAATTGACGGAACTTCAGGGAGATGCCTGCCACTCATCGTAGATATCAAACACACCAGTGCACCTGATGCGTTCAAATGACTCTGAGCACTATGGGACCCAACTTCTGAGGTCATTAGTCCCCTAGAACTTAGAACTAGTTAAACCTAACTAACCTAAGGACATCACACACATCCATGCCCGAGGCAGGATTCGAACCTGCGACCGTAACGGTCGCACGGTTCCGGACTGAAGCGCCTAGAACCGCTAGACCACCGCGGCCGGCGCACCTGATGCGTCTTGCAGATAGAACTGTCATAACCACCGCGTATGGTACGCGTTTCTATCTATGAAGGAGACATTGCTGATGTATGTTTATTTCTTTAGTTGATTATTTATTGAGATACCAATACTGGTCCGTAACGACTTACTCTCTTGCGAAAACTTCTTAATTTCGGAGTAGCACTTGCACCCTAAGACCTCAGTTATTTCGCGCAGATATTCAAATCTGTCTTTCCCTACTGTTTTTATCCTCTAAAAATGGCTGGGCACTATGGGGCTTAACTTCTGAGGTCATCAGTCCCCTAGAATTTAGAACTAATTAAACCTAACTAACCTAAGAACATCACATACCTCCATGCCCGAGGGAGGATTCGAACCTGCGACCGGAGCGGTCGCGCGGTTCCAGACTGTAGTGCCTAGAACCGCTCCGCCAACCCGGCCGGCTTTTATCGTCTACAGCTCCCTCTACTACCATAGAGATTATTCCCTGGTGTCTTAAAATCGTATTATCATGACACCACTTCTTGTCCATCTTTCCCGTACGTTCTTCTCTTCGCCGATTCCGTGGAGAACCATCTCATTCTTTGTCTGACCAGTCCACTTGACTTCCATCAGTCTTCTGTAGCACAACATCTTAAACGCTTCGTTTCTTCTTGGGATTTCCTACTGTCCAAGATTCACTGCTATACAAATTTGTGCCTACCTTTTGAAAATATTGTAATCTAGCGAGTGTATTTTAAAATTTTGAGAAAAAAGATTTTTATTGCTCTAAGGAATTTCGGTGAAGCTTAACCCTAAAATTTAAGTCTCAGCAGGAGATGTCACTTCCCTGGTGAATGTCTTATTCAGTATTTCCAGTTCCAGGACCTTATTTACACATCAGTATTCCTTTGAAGGATGTGTTGAGAATAAAAGTCAACAACAATGAACGAAATTTGCGTTTTTTAGTTTGTTGTGGTGGTCATTAAGTCGATAGTACATGTTACTGAAAATGCATTGATATCGCTCAGTGTGTGCTAAAAGATATGTTAAGATCGTTAACCCTACTTACACCTCCTTAAAAGTAACCCTCCCTCCCCCTCCCCTCCCTAGTAATGCGCTAATGGAGGGGTTTACACTGCCTTCTAGATTCCCATACGTTGATCTTTGCTGACTCTTTCGCCTTTTAGAGACAATTTCCCACCCGAAGGGCAACAGAGTACCCTTCATCTACATCTATATCTACATGGATACTCTGCAAATCACACTTAAATGCTTGGCAGAGGTTTCATCGAAACACCTTCACAAGAATACTCTATTATTACACTCTCGCACAGCGCGCGGGAAAAGCTAACATCTTTCCGTGCGAGCTCTGATTTCCTTTATTTTGTTATGATCATAATTTCACCCTATGTAGGAGGCGTCAACAAAGCATTTCGCATTCGAAAGAGAAAGTTGATGATTGAAATTTCGTGGAAATATCTCGCCGCAGTAAGAAACCTTTTTGTTTTAATGATGTCCAACCCAAATCCTCTATCATCTCCATGACCTTCTCTCCACTATTTCTTGATAACACAAAACGTGCTGCCCTTTTTTGAGCTTCCTCGATGTAGTTCGTTAGTCCTATCTGGTAAGGATCCCAGACCGCTAAGGGGAGAAGAAGCCTTGTGTAGGCAGTCTCTTTAGTAGATCTTTTGCATCTTCTACCATAAATGTTCTGCCAATAAAACGCAGTCTTTGTTTCGCCTTCCCCCACAACATTTTCTATGCGTTCTTTCGAACTTACGTTGTTCTAATAGTAATTCCTAGGTATTTAGTTGAATTTATGGCCGTCAGATTTAATTTATCGTGTAGCCGAAGCTTCACGTATTCCTTTTAACACTCATGTGCATGACCTCAAACTTATTGTTATTTAGGGCCAATTACCAACTTTCGCACGGTACAGATATCTCTTTTAAATTTCTTTGCAGTTTGTTTTGATGAGATTATTAGACGAAAAACGACAGCATCACCTGCAAACAAAATAAGACGGCTGCTCATATTGTCTCCAAAATCGTTTATAGAGAAGGAACAGCACAGGGCCTATAACGCTACCGTAGATAACGCCACAAATCACTTTTGTTTTACTCGATGACTTTCCCTCAGTTACTAAGAACTGTGACTTCCCTGACAGGAAATCACATATCCTGTCGCATAACTAAGACGATATACCAAAAGGACGCTAATTGATTTGAAGCCGTTTGTAAGGTACGGTGTCAAAAGCTTTCTGGAAATGAAGAAATACGGACTCTATTTGAAATCCATTGTCGACAGCACTCAACACTCCGTGTGAGTAAAGAGCCAGTTGTGTTTCACAAGAACGATGTTTACTAGGACCGTGTTGATTTTGTTTCAAGAGACCGCTCTCTTCGAGGTAAATCATGACGTTCAAACACAATGAATGTTTCAAATCGAATGCTTCATATCGACGTTAAAGATACGGCAATGTAATTTAGTAGATTACTCATACGGCCTTTCTCGGAAATTGATTTGACCTGTGCAATTTCTCAGTCGTCGAGCGAGCGGTTTTATACAATTGTTAAGTATGGAGCTACTGCATCAGCATACTCTGAAAAGAATCTAACTGGTGTACAGTCTGGACCGGAGGACTTGTTTTTTATTGAGCGATTTAAGTTGCTTCACCACTCCGAGGATATCCATTTCTAAGTTACTCATGTTGTCAGCTGTTCTTGATTCGAATTCTGAAATAATTACTTCAGCTTCTATGGTGAAGGAATTTCGGAATGCTGTATTTAGTAACTCTGCTTTTGCAGCACTATCATCGATAGTATTTCGATTGCTATCGCGCAAAAAGGCATTGATTGTGTCTTGCTGCTAGCATATTTTGCATACGACCGGAATCTCTTTGGAGCTTCCAAAACTTGGTATCGTTGAGGAAACTGTTATAAGCGTCTCGCAATGACGTCAGCGCTAAGTTTCGAATAAAAGATCGCCAGTGCTGAGGATTTTGCGTTCATTTAAATTTGGTATGCTTTTTTGGTTGCTTCCCGAACAGTGTTATGACCTGTTTTGTACACCACCAGGGATCACCGTTTGTTAATTTATTTGGTAATAATGTGTCAGTTGCTATCGATACTACTACTTTGAATTAAGGCCACATCTGGTCCACACTTACGGTGTTAATTTGGAATGAGTTTAGATTATCTCTCAGGAAAGCGCCAAGCGAAGTTTTATGTCCTTTTTAAATAGATATATTTTTCGTTTATTTTTAGGGGATTTAGGAGTTAAGGTATTTAGTCGCACGACGTTAACGATTTGTTCACTGTTCCTTGTATCCGTTTTGATGCTCGTTGTAGCTCAGGATTCTGTGATGCTAAGAGGTCAAGTATGTTTTCACAACCATTTAAAATTCGACTGGGATCATGAAATAGTTGCTAGAAATAATTTACAGAGGATACGTTTAGCACAATTTTGATGATTGTTAATGCGTACCTCGGGATTGAAACATGTATATTCGCCAACATACCTAGGGTAAATTGTAGTCACAACAACTATAATTGTATGAGTCGGATACCTGTCTGAAATTAGATTCAAGTTTTCTTTGAACCTTTCAGAAATTGCATCATCTGAGGTGGGACGTCGGTAAAAGGATCAAATTATTATTTTATTCCGGTTGTCAAAAATGACCTGCACCGATAATAATTTACAGGAACTATCTTCGTCAAAATGGTTCAAATGGCTCTGAGCACTGTGGGACTTAACTAACCTAAGGACATCACACACACCTATGCCCGAGGCAGGATTCGAACCTGCGACCGTAGCGGTCGCGCGGTTCCAGACTGTAGCGCGTAGAACCGCTCGGCCACCCCGGCCCGATCTACGTCAATTTCTCTGAATGATAAACTACTACTTACAGCAACAAACGCTCCACAGCCAACGGTATTTAGCCTCTCCTTTCTGAACACCTTTAGGTCCATTGCAAAAATTTCAGCTGAACTTATCTCCAGCTTTAGCCAACTTTCAGTGTCTGTAACGATTTGAGAATCAGTGTTTTCTATTAGTGGTTGAAGCTCTGGTAGTTTCCGAACACAGCTACGGCTATTACACAAATAGTTTCTAGATGTACGTTCTTCCTGTGTTAAATATGCACCATTTGAGACTGAAGTCCTTTTTGTGTTTCCCCGAGAGCCTCTAAAAAAACCACCCAGTCCATGACACGCATTCCCCGCTACTCGTGTAGCCACCTCCTGCGTGTAATGGACTCCTTATATAACCTCTTAACCTATTTCTTCTTTTACAAGGCCTGTAGCAAAATTAGGATTACTTCTTGTGCAGGCAGCCTCCGGCTGACATGGCTGATTATTTTTATTCTAAATTTTAAGCAGTCGTTGGGTACAAACTCGGGACCCAGGAGGTTTTAATTATTAGTCAAAGGGGCCACCCGCAGTCCAGAATTGAATGACGTTGTGATCAAGGTTTTCATTCTCGAAGAATATGGTTATAATGACCGTCGGAGTCAGGCTGCCAAACATTCGCTAATTTGCTTACGGTAAAATCCGGAGGAGTTAGTTCTACGTAGCAGTCCGACTGAAGGATGTGCTGATTTTATGAAGACAGGATGTTAAACCTTGACCTCATTTCATGATTTTACCAGAGCAATACTGGCCAGTCGTTGCTGGAAGTGAATGTAGTGTAAGTAGAGCGCTCTCTAGTAAGCGCCTTGAGGACTTGCTTACTCCCACTATGCTCTGATGCAGTCCCCTGCTAAGAAATATTATGGGTTAATAAAAGTGACTAGAGTCGAAATCAATAAAACCAATAAACAAAATTTATGTGAGGATTGACTGGTAATCGTTAGAGTTCATTGACTGTGCGCAAGAATATAAAAATGGTATGATACGCATTTATAGCCCGGACCGACCCGCCCCCCCCCCCCCCCCCCCTCCCTCTGTGTCATCCTCAGCTAATGAAGTCGTCGAGATGCTGTAAGAAGAGGGAGTCAGCTCACCGTTTACAGCCGTTGTCGGGCTAGAAGACCGGGTCCTGCAATTAGTCTTTCAAGTAGCTCCTCAACTGGCTGATTGCACCCCGTCCAGTCCTCCTACCATAGAAAGATCTCTAGCAGTACCGGAAATCAAACCACACCCCCTGCACGGGAGTGTGCTGGAGGTAAATATAAAAGCGTGATGAGCATGCATTTCTTCACCGGTAATAACAGTTCACTTATTCAAAGTGCTTATCTGTTTATTGGTTTCAGGTATATTCCTGCATCAGAACATCGTGTAAAAGGATCTGACAATTGTGTGTGACATGAATACCACTGTGATTTCAGTGCTCAAGTATTAAGTGTGTATCGACATTACATACTGCCTTGCATGAACTTCTTTTATGTGACGTTCCAATGGTGGGCGATGACTGAAATGGGTAAACAAACATTAAAAGGTAAGTGACCTGTTATAGCGAACAAAGAAACAAAAGAAGGATAGTGTGGTCTCTATCCCCATAATTGTCTCAGGCAACCGGCACTAGTTTATGTTACACGAAAGACAACTAAGTCTTGAGCTATACACCAACTCACACTACTGAATATTTAACGCTCCACATTCCAGAAGGGCACCACCCGGGGTATGAATTCAATAACCTGAGGAAAAATTGTAACAGTGCAATCAAGTGTTATTCGTTCTATAGTTCATCTGTTTGATTTTGAATCCCTGTTATCTGCTGTGTTTAAACTTCAGCGTTTGTTAATGATTCACTGGACTTACTGTGTCAAGTCATTTTCAGACGGAATATTTCAATCGCAGCACTATTTCTAGATGATTAGTGATTTCTTATCAAGCGCAAGAAAGACCAGTGTGCAATGATTAGTTAAGGCTCAGTTTCTAACTTACTGATATTTGAAGGGTGTAATTTACCTATAGGAGGCGGTTCATCAACAGGCCATCGCATATTTGTGTGTTTTGAAGGGGCCCACTTTGTTTTTTCTGTGGTTGTGAAGTAAGAATTTAAAGATATCACTTGACTTGCAGTCCCACCGGTAGCTGACGGAGAGGAGATGCGGGACTTCAGAAATTTCCTGATGGAAATATTCTAGGATGTAAGACATTTGGAATTTCAGTTTGTATCATACGCTGAAATTTCAGCAGACACGATTCTTACATTCGAAATCGAAAGAACAGATGGTAGAACATATATGTTTTCCTCATCTTGATCTGGTGGAAGTAGAAGATAATGCCAAAACTGGTTTTTGTAGATGGAAGTAAAACTATTCTCAAGAGGAGGATTAGTTTCAATACAGCAGTGCATGGCCCGATAGGAGATGGTATGCCACTGATTTGTCCTGACACGGATTTAGTGTTCACCACTCGTTTACAGCACCACTTTTCAAAAGCTATTCTTTTGTTATCTGTATTGTTCATTTATCTACACTTCAGAGAAACTTTTTTAGTAAAGACTTCATAATATTTACAACATGAATGTATGTTATGAATTAAGGATATTGTACCTGCTGCTGTTGAAAAATTGCAGCTTTGTATTGAAACTACAGACAATAAATCGTATAAAGCATTGACGAAAACTTCAGCTAGCTGTCGAACCTCATCAGTCTCTGTCTCAAACGGAACCTGTTTACGCGCACTTAATGTTTCAAAGCAGATGCAAAATAATTCGATGCAGCCGACATATCTGATAACTAGTCATTCTCTAGCGCTTGAGTCGAATTGTGATACGAAGTAAAAGTAGGTGTGAGTCTTCTGCAATGGTTTGTAGAGGTTCGTTTTAAACTGGCAGGATTACAACGCTCTAAGTTATGTAACGTTGCCACGTTTGCAGTGACTAGTTACATATTGTATGAAGGACGAAAAGCTAGTTGAGGGTGATCTGTCTGTGGTATGAAGACTAACAGCAACAATGAAACAATAATGAACCAATAATTAGATGAAAATGTTATAAAGCGACTGACTGGTCACATTGTCAATACAATCTATCCGATACGTAAATATTAGTAGATAAATATAGGTAGTTAAGGATATAAGTGTACATATCTCTGTTTATGACCGAGGACAGTGTACTGAACAACATGACCTCACTATTTATTTCATTTTTAGACTGAAATTTATAGCTATTACGAGTAGTAGGTCCTTAGATTTTCCAGTACCTCGAAGGGAATTTGGCACAAGCAAGTGTTTACTTTCCCCTGAGTAGCAGGAGAGCTACTGAAGTGTAAACGCGTCGATACGGAACTGTCAGTCTATACTGACAGGCTTAGTCCACTTTCCAGTGGAGTTACGACCATTCAGAAAACACGAGGTAGTAATTTGTGGTTGCGGGATGAGTGTTAGATGTAGGGGAAAAATAAGTAACACTAAAGTGAGTATATGTTAAGGTACCAATGGTCAAAATATCTATACCTATACCACGAACATCCTGTATATTGTTTTTTTGAAAAGTTGGGTAATGTAATTATTTCTTATACCGAGGACTATTTCTTATGAAACAGCTATCACTATTGAAATGAAATCAAATAAACTGGCTTAATGTCTAAACTCACGAGTCTAACGGTTTCCGTCACACACAGAATGATTAGGGGTGTGCAGTAAGTAATGCAATATACTTTTTTTCTGAAATCAGTCTGGCTTATTCAGGATTCCAATACACCATATAATTTCCCACTCAGTTGGCTGCAAAACGATATTTTTCTATATTATCTTAGTTCATTGCAACTGGATTACGCTACCTGTATGCCAACATCGTACCATGCTACTGGTCGACGCCGAAGCCAATGTTTTGCTGCATCACTGACCACCTGATCACCCAAGTACTGCTACCGGTGGAGTGTATCCGTTGGTGGGCCATATTGATGGAGGTCGGAAAGTGCGAAATCCGAGCTGTGCGGTGGATGAGAAAGATGAGCTTAACGAAATATTTTCAGCTCCTCTCGGGTGTCCGGACTTGTGTGGGGCGTCGGGTTGTAATGAATAAGGACCATTCCGTATGCATCCGCCGAGCACCTCAGAAGAGTGTGCCTGCACGTTCCAGGACTTCGTAGCCGTGTGCGGCTGGCCGGCACGCGGGAGATCTAACAAGTTTGGGCGACCTTATTGCGAGGGTGAAAGGTCCCTAGCCAAACGACTTACCGCGCTTCCGGTCACTGCCTGTTGTCCGTAGACATTCTGCGAGCGCTTATGAATATCTCCGGTGCTATGGTTTTCCGCCGAAACCAGCACAATGACAACCGATTGGAACGCAGCTCCGTTATAGACGCCGTTCTGAGGGCTACGTATAGCACCGCCACCTATCTGAATTACATGGAACTATGGAAGTTGAAGCGGGAATTTTCTACGGTATCTCATACTAAACTCCGCATTTATTCAACCGAAACTGTCCGAAAAACATGTGTTGCATTACTTACTAAACGTCTCTGGAATAAACTTCGTTTCTTTATTGTATGCATTGAAAAGATACTCATTTTACATGGACAAATGGTGTTGTGATTAAACTTTTTCTAGTACTGAACATTCCTGTCAGGAAGATCGCAGTTCGTAGTAATAGACGGCAAATCATCGAGTAAAACTGAAGTGATGTCAGGTGTTCCCCAGGGAAGCGTCCTGGGACCTCTGCTGTTCCTGATCTATATAAATGACCTGGGCGACAATCTGCACAGTTGTCTTAGGTTGTTCGCAGATGATGCTGTAATTTACCGTCTAGTAAGGTCATCCGAAGACCAGTATCAGTTACAAAGCGGTTTAGTAAAGATTGCTGTATGGTGTGGCAGGTGGCAGTTGACGCTAAATAACGAAAAGTGTGAGGTGATCCACATGAGTTCCAAAAGAAATGCGTTGCAGTTCGATTACTCGGTAAGTGGTACAATTCTCAAGGCTGTCAATTCAACTAAGTACCTTGGTGTTACAATTACGAACGACTTCAGTTGGAAAGACCACATAGATAATATTGTGGGGAAGGCGAGACAAAGGTTGCGTTTCATTGGCAGGACACTTAGAAGATGCAACAAGTCCACTAAAGGAACAGCTTACACTACACTCGTTCGTCCTCTGTTAGAATATTGCTGCGCGGTGTGGGATCCTTACTAGGTGGGATTGACGGAGGACATCGAAAGGGTGCAAAAAATGGCAGCTCGTTTTGTATTATCACGTAATAGGGGAGAGAGTGTGGCAGATATGATACGCGAGTTGCGATGGAAGTCATTAAAGCAAAGACGTTTTCCGTCGCGGCGAGATCTATTTACGAAATTTCAGTTACGAACTTTCTCTTCCGAATGCGAAAATATTTTGTTGAGCCCAACCTACGTAGGTAGGAATGATCATCAAAATAAAATAAGAGAAATCAGAGCTCTAACAGAAAGGTTTAGGTGTTCGTTTTTCCCGCGCGCTGTTCGTGAGTGGAATGGTAGAGAGATAGTATGATTGTGGTTCGATGAACCCTCTGCCAAGCAGAGTAATCATGTAGATGTAGATTATTGGGTGAACTAAGTACATGCGTTACACCGAGAGCATTGTGGCTAGAAGGTGGTTTACTTTGCAAAGGAGGCTGCAGCGAGTAATTCTGGTGGCTCACGTCGCCCGCGGCGGACACAACGGGCGGCCAAACAACAACCGACGTAACGAGCCCCGGCACGCCGCGCCGCCGCACTCGGCCGTAACGCAGCAATCAGCCGCCATTTGTTTCCCGACCGCAGCGCGCCTAATTAGTGGCGATTATTAGGAAAGCGCCGCAGCACCGCGGAGCGGCGCCCGCCGCTCGGCCCACAACGCCCGTCCTGACCGTCCACCACCATACAGAGCGTGGCAGCCCGCTGTGTTCCTGAGTGCTCTGCGTTCAGCCCGGTACCCATCCTCTCAGCAGTTGTTACCACCGGTTTCCAAAGTGCCACACCCGCTGCACACTATTAAAGTAGCAACACAGAGGGAGATTAGTCTGCTGAAACCCACATGTGTCGCAGTAAAGTTACTGTAACAAAACTAATCGCGATGCGGACACACCATTAACCTTTCTGCTGCTGGATACGTGCTCCCCGCATTCCCCGGTAAGGGCGGCTTCTGTTACGGTTGTATTGCTCGCCAAATGCTGATGCCTGTGCTGATATCTTCGCTCGTTAAAAGGAGGATTATTTTTTATTGTATCGCACAGTTACTCTAATGCACGAAATTAAGTTCAAAACTGTGCGAAATTTTAAAAAATTTTCCCAGATAAAAAGGCACTACGTAAACTTTGCGTATAGTTGACTTTAACTCATGCACTGAAGAGCCAAAGAAACTGCTACGCCTACGTAATACTGTATAGGGCCCTCGATAGCACCGAGAAGTATGTAAACTCGACGGTGCATGAACTTGACTAGTGTCTGACGTATTGCTGGATGGAATCGACACCATAAATTCGCGAGTGGTGTCCATAAATCCGTAAGAGTATGAGGGGCTGAAGATCTCTTGTTAACAGCACGTTGCAGGGCATTCCAGATCTGCTCAGTAATGTTCATGTCTGAGAGTTTTGTGGCCAGCGGAAGTGTTCAAACTCAGAAGAGTTTTCCTGGAAAAACTCTGTAGCAATTCCGGACGTGTTGGGTCTCGGATTGTCCTCCTGAAATTGCCTACATGTCCATTGGAATGCACAATAAACGTGAGTGGTCGCAGGTGGTCAGACAGGAAATTTACGTACGTGTCCCCTGCCAGAGTCGTATCTAGACGTACCAGGGGCCCAATAACACTGCAACTGCACACATCCCACACAATGACAGAGCCTCTACCAGCTTGAATAGTCTCCTGCTGACGTGCAGGATCCATGGATTCATGAATTCTCCATACCCGTACACGTCCATCCACTCACTACAATTTGAAACAAGACTTGTCCGACCAGGCAACATGTTTCCAGTCACCAACAGTAATATCGGTGTTGACGGGTCCAGACGAGGCGTAAAGATTTGTGTAATGCAGTCATCAGGGGTACACGAGTGGGCCTTCGGATCTGAAAGCCCATATTGATGATGTTTCGTTGAATGGTTCACATTCTGACGCTTGTTGATGCCCCAGCATTGAAATCTGCAGCAATTTGCGGAAGAGTTGCACTTCCAACACGTTGAACGATTCTCTTCAGTCGTCGTTGGTTCCGTTCTTACATGATCTTTTTCCGGCCTCAGCGATGTCAGAGATTTGATGTTTTGCCGGATTCCTGATTTCAGGTACACTAGTGAAATGATCTTTCGGTAAAATCGCCACTTCATCAGTACCTAGGAAATGCTGTGTCCTATCGATCTTGAGCCGCCGTTAACACCACGTTAAAATTCGCTTAAATCTTGATAACCTGCCATCCTAGCAGCAGTAACCGATCTATCAACTGCGCCAGACTGTCTTAAATAGGTGTATGATGTACGTATGTATCTATGTATCTATGTATCTATGTATCTATGTATCTATGTATCTATGTATCTATGTATCTATGTATCTATGTATCTATGTAAGTATGTTGTGTTGTGGTCTTCAGTCCTGAGACTGGTTTGATGCAGCTCTCCATGCTACTATATCCTGTGCAAGCTTCTTCATCTCCCAGTACCTACTGCAACCTACATCCTTCTGAATCTGCTTAATGTATTCATCTCTTGGTCTCCCTCTACGATTTTTACCCTCCACGATGCCCTCCAATACTAAATTGGTGATCCCTTGATGCCTCAGAACATGTCCTACCAACCGATCCCTTCTTCTGGTCAAGTTGTGCCACAGACTTCTCTTGTCCCCAATCCTATTCAATACTTCCTCATTAGTTATGTGATCTACCCATCTAATCTTCAGCATTCTTCTGTAGCACCACATTTCGAAAGCTTCTATTCTCTTCTTGTCCAAACTATTTACCGTCCATGTTTCACTTCCATACATGGCTACACTCCATACAAATACTTTCAGAAATGACTTCCTGACACTTAAATCTATACTCGATGTTAACAAATTTCTCTTCTTCAGAAACGCTTTCCTTGCCATTGCCAGTCTACATTTTATATCCTCTCTACTTCGACCATCATCAGTTATTTTACTCCCTAAATAGCAAAAGTCCTTTACTACTTTAAGTGTCTC
This sequence comes from Schistocerca nitens, assembly GCF_023898315.1. NCBI lineage: Eukaryota > Metazoa > Arthropoda > Insecta > Orthoptera > Acrididae > Schistocerca > Schistocerca nitens. The sequence continues at coordinate 438,015,908 of NC_064617.1, read as the reverse complement.
ATTTCCTAATCTAATCCCCTCAGCATCACCCGATTTAATTTGACTACATTCCATTATCCTCGTTTTGCTTTTGTTGATGTTCATCTTATATCCTCCCTTCAAGACACCATCCATTCCGTTCAACTGCTCTTCCAAGTCCTTTGCTGTCTCTGACAGAATTACAATGTCATCGGCGAACCTCAAAGTTTTTATTTCTTCTCCATGGATTTTAATACCTACTCCGAATTTTTCTTTTGTTTCCTTTACTGCTTGCTCAATATACAGATTGAATAACATCGGGGAGAGGCTACAACCCTGTCTCACTCCCTTTTCAACCACTGCTTCCCTTTCATGTCCCTCGACTCTTATAACTGCCATCTGGTTTCTGTACAAATTGTAAATAGCCTTTCGCTCCCTGTATTTTACCCCTGCCACCTTTAGAATTTGAAAGAGAGTAATCCAGTCAACACTGTCAAAAGCTTTCTCTAAGTCTACAAATGCTAGAAACGTAGGTTTGCCTTTCCTTAATCTTTCTTCTAAGATAAGTCGTAAGGTCAGTATTGCCTCACGTGTTCCAGTATTTCTACGGAATCCAAACTGATCTTCCCCGAGGTCGGCTTCTACCAGTTTTTCCATTCGTCTGTAAAGAATTCGTGTTAGTATTTTGCAGCTGTGGCTTATTAATCTGATTGTCCGGTAATTTTCACATCTGTCAACACCTGCTTTCTTTGGGATTGGAATTATTATATTCTTCTTGAAGTCTGACGGTATTTCGGCCTGTCTCATACGTCTTGCTCACCAGATGGTAGAGTTTTGTCAGGACTGGCTCTCCCAAGGCCGTCAGTAGTTCCAATGGAATGTTATCTACTCCGGGGGCCTTGTTTCGACTCAGGTCTTTCAGTGCTCTGTCAAACTCTTCACGCAGTATCGTATCTCCCATTTCATCTTCATCTACATCCTCTTCCATTTCCATACTATTGTCCTCAAGTACATCGCCCTTGTATAGACCCTCTATATACTCCTTCCACTTTTCTGCTTTCCCTTCTTTGCTTAGAACTGGGTTTCCATCTGAGCTCTTGATGTTCATACAAGTGGTTCTCTTATCTCCAAAGGTCTCTTTAATTTTCCTGTAGGCAGTATCTATCTTAACCCTAGTGAGATAAGCCTCTACATCCTTACATTTGTCCTCTAGCCATCCCTGCTTAGCCATTTTGCACTTCCTGTCGATCTCATTTTTGAGACGTTTGTATTCCTTTTTGCCTGCTTCATTTACTGCATGTAAGTATGTATCTATGTATTAAACCGCGGACTTAGAAAGGACGGAGAATCTTCGTACTGCCATAGCCCTCAGTTGTTCACAACCCCACAGCAGGCCACAGCAGCCCACCCACCCCACCACCGCCCCACACCGAACCCAATTGGCCGGCCAGAGTGGCCGTGCGATTTTGGGCGCTACAGTCTGGAACCGAGCGACCGCTGCGGTCGCAGGTTCGAATCCTGCCTCGGGCATGGATGTGTGTGATGTCCTTAGGTTAGTTAGGTTTAATTAGTTCTAAGTTCTACGCGACTGATGACCTCAGAAGTTAAGTCGCATAGTGCTCAGAGCCATTTGAGCCCAAGGTTATTGTGCGTTTCGCCCCCCATTGCCCCCTCCCAGGAAGCTCTCATACCAGACGAGTGTAGCTCCCAATGTTTGTGTGGTAGAGTAATTGTGGTGCACGAATACGTGGAAACTGTGTCTGCGCATCATCAATCGCCGACACAGTCTAACTGAGGCTGAATAACGGTACCAACCCGCATTCGCCAAGGTAGATTGGAAACCACCTTAAAAGCCATCCACTGGCTGGCCGGCATACCGGACCTTGACGCGAATCCGTTGTGCGTATTTGTGTCGGGGACCGTCACGTCTTCCCGCTCGGGAAGCAGCGCGTTAGACAGCGTGACTAGCCGGGCTGGCTCTATATAGGCGTTACTAACAACAGTGCCGTATTCTGCCTGTTTACATATCTCCGTCCTTGAATATTCATGCCTATACCAGCTTCTTTGGTCCTTCAGTGGATAATGCAGTGAGTGAAGTATAGGTAAGACATCAAAATTCTTTTGAAATTGAGAGCAAAACCATTATCTAATTTTTTCTCGCGTTATTCAGTTTCACATCCGATAGACGGTAGCGCGTGGCACGTCCATTACCTTCCTTGCGTAGCGCGAGCCGAGTGGCCATAACAGTCGTCACATCTCCTGAAAGATTGAAGTCATCGAAACGAAATTGTCTGCAAATGATAGTACGCAAAGAGGCACATATATTGTCTGGTATGTACTCGAAACGTTTTTATTCACCGAGATATGGAAGTAACTCGCCCGCAGCAGTGAGAGCTCGGAGGCTCAGGGAGCATACAGACGTCCAAGGCACTGTAGGGAAACCCAAGCGGCCCTTGTATAGAAGTCCACAGCACCTGGGGAACAGCGTAGCAGGATGTGTACACGTGCACACGTGTCCACAGCAGTGAAAGGGTTAAGACTCTCCTCGAATGAATATACGCAATGGAATTATTAACGCTGTTAAACAGCGTGGCCCTGGGAGTGAATCTTAAGGGGACAATTTTATGACTGAAAATACTAAACATGACCATGGAGAGACAGACTACTTGAATCAAAGACATGCGTTATATGAGCTCTTTAATGTACCACAAAAAGGCATGACGATGAACATGCATCTCAATAAGTCATAAAATCAAGAAAATTACAGACATACATTATTGACTATGACAAGTAGACAAGTGATTTGTCGTTGGCAAAGTTGCTTCATGGGGGTCAAAATTAGCTCGTGATAATGTACCTGACTGATAAATTTATCTCGACATGCCTACACACCCAACAGAGTGACCGGAAAAAGTAAGAAGCACCTGCAACTAACGAACATAGGAGAGTGAATCCGATCACGATTATGAGTTTTTAGTTTGTGATGGTCTAACATGTCGAAGCTACAGTTATGCCCAGCATTCCGTTATTAGCAGATCAGTAACATAGTGTCTGGGTGCTAGAACTCCTCCACCAGGAATTCAAACACTGAACAACACTCTGCTAAGAGAGCCCGCTCTTCCAGATGATAGCAAAGCCTGCCGATTATCGATGCGTTCAGCGCCCAACAGAGAGACGAAGCCATTAGTTTCTATTCAGCAAAGAACTGAATGTTCACTTGTGATCGCCAGGAATCTCAGAAACCAAGTCTCGAAGTTATACCGCTCTGCCAATGGCGTAATTGTTACCTTGTAACAAAATTTCCCGTCAGAAGAGGTCAAACGTGAGAAACCCTCAAATATTCCCCCCCCCCCCCCGTTTTGAAAAAAGCTACACACAACATGTTACGTCCTCCTGACGTCACATCAGATTCACCAACTGATGCCCTCTGAAGGGCCTCACAATACAGACCATGTGAAAGGGTAAAAAACTATGATTGAGGCGTTCCATCAACTCTGGTGTATTATGGACATGTAATACGTCAGAGCTCGAAACCTTCCCGTTTCTAATCTGCCTACTGCATTGTGATACAATATGTGATCAAAATTATCCGGACGCCCCCAAAAACATACGTGTTTCGTATTATTTCATTGTGCTGCCATCTACTGTCAGGTACTCCATATCAGTGACCATAGTAGTGATTAGACATCTTGAGAGACAAGAATGAGGCGCTCTGCGGAACTCGTGGACTTCGAACGTAGTCAGATTATTAGGTGTCACTTATGACATAAGTCTGTAAGCGACATTTCCACACTCCTAAAAATCCCTAGGTCCACTGTTTCCGATGTGATAGTGAAGTGGAAACGTGAAGGGACACGTACATCACAAAAGATTACAGGCCAACCTCGTCTGTTGACTGACAGAGACCGCCTACAGTTGAAGAGGGTCGAAATGTGTGATAGGTAGACATCTATCCGGAGCACCATACAGGAATTCCGAACTGCATCAGGATTCACTGCAAGTACTATGAAAATTAGGCGGGATGTGATAAAACTTGGATTCAATAGTCGAGCGGTTGCTCACAAGCAACACATCACGCCGGTAAATGACAAACGATGCCTCGCTTGTTGTAAGGAGCGCTAGCATTGGACGATTGAACAGTGGATAAACGTTGTGTGGAGTGACGAATCACGGTACACAATGTAGTGATCTGATGGCAGACTGTGGGTATGGCGAATGCCCGGTGAACGTCATCTGCCAGTGTATGTAGTGCCAATAGTAAAGTTCGGAGGCGGAGGTGTTATGGTGTGGTCGAGTTTTTCTTGGACGGAGCTTGCACCCCCTTGTTGTTTTGCGTAGCACTATCCTAGCACAGGTCTACACTAATGTCTGAAGCACCTTCTTGCTCCCCACTGTTCAAGAGCAATTCGGGGATGGAGATTGCATCTTTCAACACGATCGAGCACCTGTTCATAATGCAAGGCCTGTGGCGGATTGGTTACACGACAGTAACATCCCTGTAATGGATTGGCCTGCACAGAGTCCTGATCTGAATCCTATAGAACCCCTTTGGGACGTTTTGGAACGCCGATTTGGTGTCAGTCCTTACCGACCGACATCAATACCTCTCCTCAGTGCAGCACTCCGTGAAGAATGGGCTGCCATTCCCGAAGGAACTTTCCAGCAGCTGGCTTTACGTATGCCTACGAGACTGAAGCTGTCATCAAGGCTAAGGGTGTACCAACATCAAATTGAGTCCTAGAATTACTGATGGAGGGCGCTACGAACTTTGAAGTCATTTTCAGCCATGAGTCCGGATACTTTTGATCACATAGTGTACAAATGACCTTGCTCTCGTATGCCTAATGAAATTTTACGATGAATGAGGCTATCGTTACCAAAGGAAAATAACACACAGTAGGAGGAAGGTGTACAACAGATACTTCTGAAGAAAGAATCTATACTAAACCTAATCTAAATACTAATAATAATTTTGAAGGTAGTAGAACATACGATTGAAGTCGCGCACGAACCATACATGGAGAAAAGTGTACCACTTAATATTTTTAATACAACAAAAATATTGGCAACAAAAAGCGATAATTAAACGCTCACCAACCCACTAAGACAATGAATATACGTAGCCTTTAGAAAGATAATGGCAAAGAAAATTAAGCAAATAATCACTGGCGTGGCAACAGAAGGTTGTCACGCTTTTCCACAACACAACAGTCCACGAGAAAATAAATGAATCAGAGAACAGTGAGTGGTCGGTTATTACCCTGAAACACTAAATTTTGAAAGCAAAGTGAAGGTGCTGGTTAAACAAATGACTGGCTGTATCTGAAACTGTTACGTAAAAAAAATGACATTCAGTAACCGTAGCGTAACGTAATGCAGAAAAGGCAAGCAATTTACTTTTAATTACTGGAAGATTGAATTGAATTTAGTTTAAGCGATTTAGTAACTGATTTACTTTTAACGTAAGGACAATGAGACACATACCAAACCAGCAGAAGTCACTCGCTAAGCTAAATACAGAATTAATGAAACTGAGCACTCTTAATGTGTGCTGTGTCGTTAGTTATTAGTTTTTCCAGTTAAATTTTACGTTATTTTAAGTGAGTGACGATAATACTCAAAATTGCAAATTAGTTAAGCTTCTGTTATATAATACAAGAATGAACAGTTGCTGAGGCAGCAAAAGTTAGAAAATTGCTCTGAGCACTACGGGACTTAACTTCTTTGGTCATCAGTCCCCTGGAACTTAGAACTACTTAAACCTAACTAACCTATGGACATCACACACACCCATGCCCGAGGCAGGATTCGAACCTGCGACCGTAGCGGTCGCGCGGTTCCAGACTGTAGCGCCTAGAACCGCTCGGTCACTTCAGCCGTCAGCAAAAATTAGATTGGTCATTAGCAAACAAACAAAACTGGCAGTGAGCAGTTAATCATTTTTCATATTTTCATGATACTCTGTGATTGCATGGAAAGGAACGGGACCATTCTTGGCTATTACGTCTGAGGGCGACGACAACACAGGCGCCCTACAAATTTTTACTATTGCAGGTTATTATTCAAGAAAGTTAGTTATTAAATTTTGTGAAAGAAATGCCACTGGGTAATATCTGTACTATTATAGTTATACTTTTTCAGCTAACAGTCTTACTATGTTCTAGCTGTGCAGACGACGAGGAATATATCCGACGACAACGCTGAGCTGTTGCTGTTGTTGCTGGTTGCGAACCACGAGTCGTCTCCAGAGCCATGGATAATTATGGGACTGGCAATAGTGACAAGCGCAGCTTCCTCCGCCTTTTCACTCCGCTCGTGATCTCGGAAGTCGCGAGTTAACAAAGTAGTTGCGTCTACACTGGCGCGATAACAGCTGCACACCGTGTCTGTGTGAGCTCGCAACGACAAACTTTGCTCTGTTTCCCTACTCGAGCTGCTCTGTCCTCTGCTCGCAGCGCGACAGAGGCTCTCCATACGCAAAGATGAACAACAGCACAGCTAGTGCCATTTCGTCGTTCCTATCGCTACATTTAAATACTTGGATATTACGCAGCATTTTGAAGCCTTTACTATACTAGTACAATCAATTACATATATCCACAAATATGTAGACTATTTTATCCATAAAGTATTAAATATAATTTCTGTAATAAAACTTACAGATTCAAAATTAGCAGTAAATGACAATTTATCACCAGATATTAAACAGTGAAAAATTTTGGATGGCGCCGAAGGTATTTTATCTGCATTTTCTTTGTTACAAGCCGTTTTGCCATGGTTTTTTTTACTACCAGGAGATGTTTATCTGAAAGTACTTTTCTTACCAAGTCCCGTATGTCCACCTTTTGCCGGACAGGGTTCGGACGTCCGGAGTAAATGCTTTTGGCCCGGCTGTCCAACAAAGTGGGTACCTGCTACAAACTGCGCAATAAGCAGGATGCCAGCTGTGATTACTCTCGCCATGACAAGGCGAAGGTAACTTCCACCTGTCGACCCCCCCCCCCCCTTGCACTTCTGTGGAGGAAGCGCTCCTCCGCCGTCAGGGGGTTGGTTTCACTGTGCCGCCTCTTGCAGTTCTCGTGTCCCACATCCAAGACGCACCCGTGTTAAAGCTCATGTAGAAAAGCAATTGAAATAGCCTGCACTAGGTTAAATTAAGAAATGTTAAAAAGAAGAAATGAAATCGGGATATAGAACCATTCTAATGTTATTAACGCAAATCAAAGTTTATATTATCAGACCCCTTTCAGTTCAACTCGTGTACAGTCGAGTTATTTATCAAATATCAGTAAACACAGAGGAGCAGAATAGGTTCAATTTTTTAATGCCCAAGTAAAATTTTACTTATTGTAGGTATACAGTGCAGAAAAAAAGAATTCATGACCATTTTTGTGTGTCATTTGTGGCATACAAAGTCGTGAAATTTAGTACAGACAGCTGTCATTTCTTTCAGCAACAACAGTTTTAACACAGCTGGGTCTCCAGTTGAAATGAGCATGCACACTAAGGGTGTCATTCTGCGCTGTTTAAATATGCCAGAAACCATCGATCTGTATCGATAGAGGTCAGCATGGTCTTATGTTATCTGGTTGAAAGATATCGTCTCCGATATCCTAGAAGACAGGGCTCAGCCGCCGGCCTTAACGTGTCAGAATTTTAAAACCTGCTGTCCAAATTAACGGCTATACGAATCAGAGATGAATGTGTAATGTACCCAGTTGTATTTAATACAATCGCGCATGATGTTGTGCCATCCAGAAAGGTTCTTCTCTTCATTACTTTCATCGTAATATCGTTAGCAGAAAAGCTCTGGAAAGACGCCGTGGAACCACTCCACTGTCCAGAGTGATCGTTGGCTACACTCGTGCCAGAGGGCCTCTCCCTACGGCCATGTTAAGGGCAGCCAAAACAGTGGTTCCTGGTGATAGTCGGTAGTGCCTCAGACATCGTGGTACATTTTGCACAAATAATGGATAACACACAGTAGAGGACATTCGTCTGTGCAGGATGGGAAATGCAAGAGGTTGGAAAAGTTACTGCAGCGTAGCGGAAGAGCAAATGGGTTAGAGGCAGCACGAGTATATGTAAATGTGAGAGGGTATATTATGCAAGCATAGCTATGTGACACATACAACTGATCGTAAACAGTCGCTTTACTGTTAAGAAGATTTTCACAGATCTTTAGCGTAATTGCAGACGAAATTACACATAACAAACAATACAGTTCATAGTTTGACATAGTACTTTGGTTCTATAATTGTTACTGTTTCCATATACAAAATACATGTAGAAAACGCTCCACGTTACGTTTCTTCATTTTCAGTAGCTATTTCACTTTCACTAGCCATAGTCAGTTGATCCACTTTCATCTTCACTTACGGAATCAGTGTTGCTTCCATCAGTTTGTACCACTTCTCACAATTAAGATCAGAGCTTGGTCCGGTAAACCTTCACTTCCGATATAGTGGTCTTTAATTTTATTTAGTGCTCACTGTGTTTCTCATAGACTTTTGCCGTGGATGGAATTTGTTCACCTACATGCGTTAATAAACGCCCGTTCTGAAGGTAACATTACATCCAGAAATACCATCTTTGATTCTTTTCCCACATTATCACTACAGAATTCAGTTCTGGGTGATACGGTGGTAGTAAAAAATTATCATGTTCGGTTAAAATTCCTTCCATTTTATAAGATTTGGCCTGATTTGTTCATTTTGATTAATGAATATAACAAGGGTCTCAGAATGTACTTGTGAGCAACAGTTCCCTTTTATGTTAACCGGGACTTCATTTCTCTCCTCGTGGAATTTGATGTTGGAACATGAGTCAGTGGCTTATTGTGGATTGGGGTGTGGTCTATAACGAGTACAGTATGTATTAATGGTTTTGGTATTATTGTCTCGTTGATCGACTTTTCATGATGTGAGAAGTCCATGTCGTTGTGATAATCTGGCCAGATTTAAACCTTACTTCAAAATTCGGTAAAATCCATCGTCCGCACCAGCATAGGTGATGGTAATACTACTTCCTTTCGAAACAGGTTTCAGCAGACTGTGTAGTGAATTGTCACACCATCTGAACGATGCTGTGTGACAAGTGTGAACATACGTTTCGTTTATGCTGACAAATGGACGACAGCCACGTCTGTACTCTACGATACTTTTTAAGTAAGCAATTCGTTTTGCCGCGATATCACTTTGTCCCTGGAGAACTTTTCGGTTATCCGCCAAACTTTTCCATCTCAATCCTAGAGTCCGAAGAATTTTACGAAGTATGTTTATTCAACTTTCACCAACTATAGTACTCTGTAAATTTCTGTGAATTTCCTCTAACCCTAGAATACTAAAGGTGAGATAATGTTACATTGCTGCTACAATCGCGAATTTTATTCAGAGGAACTCAGGACGTATAGGCTATGCATTTGTAAAATTTTCAGAATCTCCATTGGTATGTTACATACCAAATTAACTACGAAATGTCCGGTTTTATACTCTGCTGGAACCGTAAAATTTACGAAGTTTCAGTGAACTAGTGTTGATGTGGGTCTTCTTTTAATTCTTTAATGAAAAAGCTGTTAACCAGGCGGCGAAAGGCTTGCTTGTTAAATTTGTCTGAACTGGCGTTCCAAGATCTCCTGGGCCTTTCCTTATGATGCACTGGAAGCGTGAAAGATGCACCTACCTGGACTCCTTCCAGTTCCCCGTCGATTCGCCGACCGGAAGTAAATTATGCACTGGTTGCTTCTGCCACCCGTTTCAATATGGATTTTAGTTTCAACGGGACACCCAGCAATGCGTGTTTCCTCAAACTGTTGGAGTTCAGTTAGCGTGAGAGCCTTACGGTGCTGCTCAATTCCAATGGCATTCACTACAACAGAGTCGTTACGTATCACGTAGAAGGCTGTTGTTGAAAATCTGAGATCGTACATTCAAAGTCAAATTGGGCTACGTGTCATTTCCTTCAACATATGTCTTGTGAGGCGACCACGAAGAAAAAAAAATCAAAAACAGGAGTTCGTACAGACGTATACCGCAGGAGCCTCACACGCTACATCCCCCAATGAAATACAAGTATGAAAATAACAGTTGGATTGGCGGTACTCATCACCACTTACCCTAAGATGAGTTGTGGCTTACGCGTGTAGTTGGAGAAATAGGTACACAGGAAAACGGTTCGCTCCATCTATACATCTAGGAACATGTATGGCCTTAAAAATCAATGGACGCACTGGCAAAGAATTGCATGCTTGGATCATCTCCAGTTCAGTTCAGTAGCTCCACATTACCTCCTCGATCTATCAATCTAATTACAACATTCTTCTGTAGTACAACTTTCCAAAGCTTCTCTTCTTGCCTGCAGTGCCGTACAAGGCTAAGTCCCCACAACAGCTCCTTAAGAAAAATTATAATAACGTTTTAATTTATATTGTAGAACAAATTTCTCTTTGCGATCTGAAGTTTTCCCGGCGTATTTCCAATTTGAACAGTTCTCGGGTACCCGAGAACTGTTCAAATTTCTCTATCATAAACGCTTTCATAGCTATAGCTCCTTCATCTGGACAACCGGCAAATTCTTTTCTGCCTCAATAGTAAAATTGGTCTCCCTCTTTTAGTGTCTCTTTTTCTAATCTAATTTCCTCTGCGACACTTGATTCAATTCGAATACATTGAATTACAATAGGTTTACTAATGAAAATATTCATCTTGTAACTTCCTTTCAGGGCACAAACCATTTCATTCAACTACTCTTCCAACTTCTTGCCGTTATTATGAAACAGTAAAGTTTTTTATTTCTTATTCCTGAACATTAACTCCATTTATAAATTTTCCCTTGTTTTCTTTGTGACAGCTTAATGTACACATGATGAACTTCGATAAAAGTTTACAACCCTGCCTCCCGCCCTTCCTTCTCAACTTCTGCTTTTCTTTCAAGTCTTATGACTCTTGTAACGACAGTTTCCGTACGAGATATAGATAATTTTATTGCACCCTGTATTTCACCCTTACTACCTCTTGAATGTCAAAGTGTAACCCAGTAAACGATGTCACAAGCTTCCTCTAAGTCTAGAAATGCTTTAATGGGTAGGTTTGCCTCTCTTCGGTTTATCTTCTAACCCGTAGTATCATTAAATCCGTGCGTGACCATTATACACTACGTGATGAAAAGTATCCGGCCTTATGGCTGAAAATGACTTGCAAGTTCGTGGCGCCCTCCATCGGTAATTCTGGAATTCAATACGATGTTTGCCCACCCTTAGTCTTGATGACAGCTTCTACTCTCGCAGGCACACGTTCGCAGGCATACGTTCAATCAGGTGCTGCAATGTTTCTTGGGGAATAGCAGCCCATTCTTCACGGAGTGCTGCACTGAGTAGATGTATCGATGTCGGTCGGTGAGGCCTGCCACCAAGCCGGCGTTCCAAAACAGCCCAGAGGGTTTCTATAGGATTCAGGCCAGGACTCTATGGAGGCCACTCCATTACAGGGATGTTATTGTCGTGTAACCACTTCGGCCGTGCATTATGAACAGGTGCTCGATCGTATTGAAAGATGCAATCGCCATCCCCGAACTGCTGTTCAACAGTGGTAAACAAGAAGGTGCTTAAAACATCCATGTAGGCCTGTGCTCTGATGGTGCTACACAAAAAAAGAAGTGAAAGCCACCTCCATGAAGTACAAGACCACACCATAACACCACCACATCCGAATTTTAATGTTGGCGCTACACAATTTTCAGAGGACGTTCACCGAACATTTGCCATATCCACATCCTGCCATCGGATCCCTACATTGTGTATCGTGATCCGTCACTCCACACAACGTTATCCACTGTTCAATGGTCCAATGTTTACGCGCCTTACACCAAGCGAGGCGTCGGTTGGTTGGTTTGTGGGATTAAAGGGACCAGACTGCTACGGTCATCGGTCCCTTTTTCCAAGTACTAAAAACAACCACAGAGAATAAAAACGATTAACAGAAGAGAGCACAGACGACACAGAACAAGAGAAACTGAGACAAAGACTAGACAAAACGAACTAAAATCACACAGAGTGTGACGGTGGTTGGCCGACCATAGAAATAAAAAAGGAAAAGCCAACCACTTGAAACACATTAAAAAATCAGTTTAAAACCGGAGGCCAAAGGCCAGAATCAACACAAAACTATAAGATAAAACAGAAACACTTAGATTAAATGATAAAAACCCCCTGCCCGAATAAAACGTAAAAGTAAGTCAGCCGCAGCAGAGTCATCTGTTAAAAGGGCAGGGAGCGTGTCAGGCAGTGCGAACGACTGCCGGAGCACAGTTAAATGCTGACACCCTAATAAAATATGGACTACAGAGAAAACGGAGCCGCAGCGACATAGAGGCGCGTCCTCACGGCGCAATAAGTGGTCGTGCGTTAAGCCGAGTGTGCCCAATGCGCAGCCGGCAGAGGACAACATACTCGCGGGAGACCCGCATGGACGACAGCCACACAGTCGTCGTCGCCTTGATTGGACGGAGTTTGTTGGGCGTGGGCAGACTGCGCCATTCAGCGTCCCAAACCGAAAGAACTTCGCGGCGTAAGACTGCCCGCAAATCAGTCTCCGGGAGGCCAATCTCCAGAGATGATTTACTAGTGGCCTCTTTCGCCAGGCGGTCAACATTCTCATTGCCAGGTATCCCAACATGGCCTGGGGTCCACACGAAGACCACAGAGCGGCCGCAACGCGCAAGAGTATGCAGGGACTCATGGATAGCCATCACCAGACGAGAACGAGGGAAACACTGGTCGAGAGCTCGTAAACCGCTCAGGGAATCGCTACAGATAACGAAGGACTCACCTGAGCAGAAGCGGATATACTCTAGCGCACGAAAGATGGCAACCAGCTCAGCAGTGTAAACGCTGCAGCCATCCGGCAATGAACGTTCTTCGGAATGGTCCCCTAGAGTTAGCGCATACCCGACACGACCAGCAACCATCGAACCGTCAGTGTAAACAATTCCAGAGCCCTGATACGTGGCCAGGATGGAATAAAAGCGGCGGCGGAAGGCCTCTGGAGGGACTGAGTCCTTCGAGCCCTGTGCCAAATCGAGCCGAAGGCAAGGGCAATGAACACACCACGGGGGTGTAAGCAGGTGCCCGGAAAGGAGGTGGAACAGGGAAAAACCCAAGCCCGGAGAGAAGCTCCTTGACGCGTACGGTGATCGGACAACCCGACCGGGGCCGACGGTCTGGCAGATGGACGACTGACTGCGGGAACAGGACACGGTAATTTGGATGCCCGAGCAAGTTAAAAACATGGGCAGCATAAGCAGCCAGTAATTATTGGCGTCGTAACCGCAGTGGAGGGACACCTGCCTCCACTAGTATGCTGTCCACAGGGCTGGTGCGAAAAGCACCAGTGGCAAGGCGTATCCCGCTATGGAGGATTGGGTCCAGCACCCGCAACGCAGATGGGGAAGCTGAGCCATAAGCCCGGCTCCCATAATCCAGACGAGACTGGATTAAAGCCTGGTAGAGCCGGAACAGGGTAGATCGGTCGGCGCCCCAGCGGGTGTGGCTCAAACATCGCAGAGCATTGAGATGCCGCCAACACGCCTGTTTGAGCTGCGGATATGAGGCAGCCAAGTCAACCGGGCATCGAAAACCACCCCCAAAAACCTGTGTGAATCCACCACTGAAAGAAGTTCGCCGTTAAGAGAAAGCTGTGGCTCCGGGTGGACAGTAAGTCGCCGGCAGAAATGCATAATGCAGGTCTTGGCTGCCGAAAACTGGAACCCATGAGCTACAGCCGAGGACTGCGCCTTGCGGATTGCGCCCTGTAGCTGACGTTCAGCAGCTGCAATGCCAATAGAGCTGTAGTAAAGGCAGAAGTCGTCAGCATACAGGGAAGCGGAGACAGAACTTCCCACGGCCGCAGCGAGCCCGTTAATGGCTATTAAAAACAGGCAGACACTTAAAACAGAACCCTGTGGCACGCCGTTCTCCTGGACGTGGGAGGAACTATATGAGGCTGCGACTTGCACGCGGAAGGCACGATACGACAGGAAATTGCGGATAAAGATCGGCAGAGGGCCCCGAAGACCCCATCCATGAAGTGTAGAAAGGATGTGATGACGCCATGTCGTATCGTACGCCTTCCGCATGTCGAGAAAGACAGCGACCAGGTGCTGACGGCGGGCAAAGGCAGTACGGATGGCCGACTCCAGGCTCACCAGATTGTCGGCGGCGGAGCGGCCTTTACGGAACCCACCCTGAGACGGAGCCAGAAGGCCCCGAGTCTCCAGTACCCAATTCAAGCGCCGGCTCACCATCCGTTCGAGAAGCTTGCAAAGAACGTTGGTGAGGCTAATGGGGCGGTAGCTGTCCACTTCCAAAGGGTTCTTCCCAGGTTTCAGAAGGGGGATAACAATACTTTCTCGCCATTGCGACGGAAACTCACCCTCGACCCAAATGCGGTTGTAAAGGTCGAGGAGGCGTCGCTTGCAGGCCACTGAAAGGTGTTTCAGCATCTGACAGTGGATGCGATCTGGCCCGGGAGCGGTATCAGGGCAAGCGGCAAGGGCACTGTGAAATTCCCACTCACTGAATGGAGCATTGTAGGAATCAGAAGTGTGGGTGTGAAAAGAAAGGCTCCGACGTTCCATCCGCTCTTTGATGGAGCGGAAGGCCTGGGGGTAGTTCGCAGAAGCGGAACTCAGAGCAAAATGCTCTGCTAAGCGGGTGGCAATGACGTCGAAGTCAGTACAAACTGCTCCATTCAGTGAGAGCGCAGGGACGCTGACAGGGGTCTGATAGCCATAGACGCGTCGAATCTTGGCCCAGACCTGCGATAGAGTGACATGGAGGCCAATGGTGGACACATACCGCTCCCAGCACTCCTGCTTGCCTTGGCGGATAAGGAGGCGGGCCCGCGCACGCAGCCGTTTGAACGCGATAAGGTGGGCTATGGAGGGATGTCGCTTGTGACGCCGTAGCGCCCGCCGGCGATCTTTAATCGCTTCAGCGATCTCAGGCGACCACCAAGGCACAGTCCGCCGCCGAGGGGACCCAGAGAACGGAGAATGGCAGATTCGGCGGCAGTAACGATGCCGGTGGTGACCGATTGAACCACCGCATCAATGTCATCATTAGAGAGAGGCTCAAGAGCGGTAGTGGAGGAGAACAAATCCCAGTCAGCCTTATTCATAGCCCATCTGCTAGGGTGCCCAGAAGAGTGACGCTGTGGTAGTGACAGAAAGATCGGAAAGTGGTCACTACCACACAGGTCGTCATGCACACTCCATTGGACAGACGGTAAGAGGCTAGGGCTACAGATTGAAAGGTCAATGGCGGAGTATGTGCCATGCGCCACACTGAAGTGTGTGAAGGCACCATCATTTAAAATCGAGAGATCGAGCTGCGACAATAAATGCTCAACGGTGGCGCCTCAACCTGTTGCCACTGACCCACCCCACAGAGAGTTATGGGCGTTGAAGTCGCCCAATAGCAAGAAAGGTGGCGGCAATTGGGCTATCAGCGCAACCAGGACATGCTGCGAGACATCACCATCCTTTGGAAGGTAAAGACTGCAGACGGTAACAGCCTGTGGCGTCCACACCCGAACAGCAACAGCCTCTAAAGGTGTTTGGAGAGGGACAGACTCGCTGTGCAGAGTGTGAAGGACATAGAGGCAGACGCCACCAGACACCCTTTCATATGCTGCCCGGTTGTTATAATAACCCCGATAGCCACGGAGGGCGGGGTTTCGCATTGCTGGAAACCAAGTTTCCTGAAGAGCAATGCAGAAGAAAGGGTGAAGGCTGATAAGGTGTCGGAGCTCAGCTAGATGGTGGAAGAAACCGCTGCAGTTCCACTGGAGGATGATATTGTCCATGGCTGAGAAAGGCGTGAAAGGACTGGGAAGGCAATTTACGCCGCTTGTTCACTCACTGCCACCGATTCAGTACCCGTACGAGTGGCATCCATGGCGTCTGAGGGACCAGCGAGATCAAGGTCCTCAGCGGACGCTAGAATCTCGACCTCATCCTCAGACGCAGAGCGCGAAGGGTGCGGTGGGGTTGGTGCCACCGCAAGTTTTTTGGCCTTAGAGGCCTTTCTCTTGGACTTCTCTCGCTGAACCTTCGGTTTCACCGGCTGGGAAGGCTTCACCGATTCAGTCTCCGGGACAGAGGAGGATCGTGAAGCCCTACGCCCGGCCGCTGGTGAGGACTTATGCCACTGTCGGCCGTCATCCTTTCCGCTGGTGGAACCCTGGGAAGGGAGGGTCCCAAGGGAACTCTTACGGGAGAGAGTAGCCGAAGAAGTTAGACGCTTCTCCGGCTGAGAAGCGGGGACGGACGTCCCCGATGGGTGGGAGGAGGTTGCTCCTGAGGTAGGTGGTGCAGGAGCAACCGGTTGGGTAGAGCCCCTCACGGGAAAGGGGGCAGGAGGAGTCGTACTGCTTATCGAGCTGGCTGGAAGTCTCGAAACTGATGGGGCTAGCACAGTAGTTGTAGCAGCTGCGTAAGAAGATGTCATTCTCACAGGATGGAGTCTGTCATATTTCCTTTTGGCCTCAGTATAGGTCAGCTGGTCCAGGGTTTTATATTCCATGATTTTGCGCTCTTTCTGAAAGACTTTGCAGTGAGGTGAGCAAGGGGAATGATGCTCTCCACAGTTGACACAGATGGGAGGCGGGGCACATGGAGTATCGGGATGAGATGGGCGTCCACAATCTCGACATGTGAGGCTAGAAGTACAGCGAGAGGACATATGCCCGAACTTCCAGCACTTTAAGCACCGCATCGGGGGAGGGATATAGGGCTTGACGTCAGAACGGTAGACCATCACCTTGACCTTCTCCGGTAACGTATCACCCTCGAAGGCCAAGATGAAGGCACCGGTAGCAACCTGATTGTCCTTCGGACCCCGATGAACGCGCCGGACGAAATGAACACCTCTACGCTCTAAGTTGGCGCGCAGCTCGTCGTCAGACTGCAAAAGTAGGTCCGTATGGAAAATAACTCCCTGGACCATATTTAAACTCTTATGTGATGTAATGGTAACGTGAACATCCCCCAACTTGTCACAAGCAAGTAACCTGCGTGACTGGGCGGAGGATGCCGTTTGTACCAGTACTGACCCAGAGCGCATTTTGGACAAGCCCTCCACCTCCGCAACTTGTCCTCTAAATGCTCGACGAAGAACTGAGGCTTTGTGGTTAGAAAAGACTCCCCATCAGCTCTCGTGCAAACTAAGAATCGGGGCGAATAACTATTACCTCCATCCTGAGACTTACGCTCCTCCCACGGCGTGGCCAGAGAGGGAACGTTTTCGGATCGTACTTTTGAGCATTAAATTGAGCCCGAGAACGCTTAGAGACTGCTGGCGGCTGTCCGCCAGCGAGAGATGATGTACCACGCTTCATTGCGGGTCATCCGCCCTGATGCCACCTACTCCGACCAAGGGCCCTCCCCACGGGCGCAACTCAGCCGCAGCAATAGCCACCTGGCAGGATGTCCATTGCCGGGAGTCCTGATGCCCCAGGGAGACGGGCATCTACTCCTTGGCATACGTGGGGAGTAAACGGCGCAGGCATCAGTAGAGCGATCCCTGTGTTGTCAGGGGGCTACCGTGCTGGATCTTAGGTGCAAAAATGTCCAAGGTCGTCGTCGCAGTTAAAAGCAACACTGCAGAGTGCAGCGTGGTATTCTAACCCCCGAACCCGCAGGGGGGCAAGCGAGGCGTCGTTTGGTATTTACCGGCGTGATGCGTGCCTTGTGAGCAGCCGCTCGACCATGAAATCCAACTTTTCCCACCTCCAGCCTAACTGTCACAGTACTTTCAGTGGTTACTGATGCAGTTTGGAATCCCTGTGTGTCGGTCTAAAACACATTATGACCCTCTTCAACTGGCGGCTGTCTCTGTCAGTCAACAGACAGGGTTGGCCTGTACTCTTTTGTGCTGTACGTGTCCCTTCACGTTTCCACTTCACTGTCGCATCGGAAACAGTGGACCTAGGGATGTTTTGAAGTATGGAAATCTCGTTTACAGACGTATGAAACAACTGACACCCAATCACCTGACCACGTTCGTGATATGGGGCATCTAGCAGTTGGTGGAAGCACACTGCACCTAAAATGAAAAACGTATGTTTGTGTGGGTGTCCAGATACTTTGAGCACTTAGTGTATACGTGCATGACCCTTCATTTGTCCGGATCCCAAACTGAATTTCCCCGTGGTCGGCTTCTACCAGTTTTCCACCGTTCTGTAAGTAAATTGTTCAGTATTTTCCAACCGTGGGTTCTTAAACTGATGGTAGCTACCATCGGGGATCTTTGTGGTGTAGCTAGACCTTTCGCACTCTCGCTCTCTCGTTCAGTAACCAATGCGCTTCAACTCCTGATGGCGGCATCACAGAAACATGAGGCGTTAATACTTAACAGATGCAATTGACATGATTTTTGCCTAAAGAAAGATAGTATACCTGCTACAGTTACAAACGTTCCACTATGGCACCAGGAACTTCGAAATAATGACCGTTCATGGAAGGGAAAACGTACAGATCTCATCATGTGCTTGCTAAAACTCACAGCAACAATCGTGAGAACAGTACCTCTATACAGACTTGTGAAAGTATGGATAACTTTGGCTGTTGTGCGTCTTGTGGAGACCACTTTGAAAATTTATGAAACGTAAATAAAAACTTTTGTGTCAAACAATTATAAAAATTGCCAAAAGGTTGTAGTTGCATGCATTATATAAGGTGTTCATGGTAACTGAAGTCATTTAAGTATCTCGAAAATTACACATCGGATAAAAGTAAGTTGTAAATCCAATTTCTTTGTCTCGAGTCGTGAATCCCCCTTTTCCTCAGACTACATTCCCCCTTTACCTGGGTGGTAGATGGCAACTTTGATATCTACAGTGGGAGCCCCCGTTTATTATTGCACGTTACGATTCTAGGGCAAAATCTTCATACCTTTTGTCTAAAGCATTTTCTTTGTTTAGCCACAGATGGCGCTGTAATCCGAGTGAAAGAAATGGATGCACAACCGTAATTTACGACATGCTTCTCAATGGCCCTTGAATATCCAGTGACACTTGGGACTCTGCCTCCATGCTGCGAGGGTAGGACAAGTCAGTATTTCCTAATTTCTAATTGGAAACCCCATTTCTCAAAGTTGTGTTCCTACGATATATCGAGCAGGGTACTACTCGACGCTCCACTGTGGCCGCGACTTGAGGCGATCGCTATTCTACTTTCCTATTTAGAGTAAGTGTTGAAGCGTAGTACCGCCAATATCAATACACTTAGTGATGCGCCTTTCAAATGACCGTACACATCACAGAAGCATTTCTGCGGGAATGTCAGCAAAGGCGTTTCTGATGCGCCCGACCATGTCTTCACGGATTGTTGGCCTTTGCTGGTACACTTTATCTTTTAAATATCCCCACAGAAAGAAATCTGGCTACGTCAAATCTGGCGACTACCGAGCACATTAATAATGCAACCTCTGCCGATCCGCCGGCCGCAGTGGCCGTGCGGTTAAAGGCGCTGCAGTCTGGAACCGCAAGACCGCTACGGTCGCAGGTTCGAATCCTGCCTCGGGCATGGATGTTTGTGATGTCCTTAGGTTAGTTAGGTTTAATTAGTTCTAAGTTCTAGGGGACTAATGACCTCAGCAGTTGAGTCCCATAGTGCTCAGAGCCATTTGAACCATTTGAACCTCTGCCGATCCATCGACTAGTGTAAACACCGTCTAATACCTTCCGTGTTTCGGTTGCGTAATGTGCTGGGCAAGCGGCATGCTGAAACCACTTACGCTGTCTAACGCCCAGGGCAATATTCTGTAGTAGTACCGGTAGTTCCTGATAAAAAGCTTTCCATATTTGCGTCCATTCACAGTGCCATCGATAAAATATCAACCAATGCGTTTGTCCGCCACGATGCCACACCATACGTTAACCGACTTGCCGTAATCTATGGGAATTGTCTACACGCCAGTAATGCATATTATGCCGACTAACGCTAACATGGTTTGTGAATATAGACTCATCGGAAAATAGCTCGGTACAGTACGTAGGGGTCGTTAGCATTTATTGACGTGCCCATTCACAAAACACTACTCGGTTATGGAAATCGGTGCCATGAAGTTCTTGATGCAGTCGAATGTGTTATGGATGATACTTGTGACGGTGCAGTATAGCGGCTATATTACCTGCGGACAAATCGGAGTCGCGCTGCAGTCGCCGAGTGCTTATCCGTGGGTTGCGGTGCGCTGCTGCTAGTCCATAAAGGTGTTCAAAACCTTGTAAAAGAACGAACGCTCGGCATATTAGGCAACAGCAGCCTCAACATATCTTACTGAGGAGCTATGAAAACTGCTCATAACTCTTAAGGTATGCGTTTTGGAGCCTATGTTTACTGGACACTGTTTTGGTCCTTACTACCTTCTCCAAAAGTGGCCTATCATAGTCCTAACAACAATAGTGCGATTACTTGTATTCCACTGTCAGTGGCACCACGACGATTTCCGCTTATAGCTTTCGACTTGCTCGTTTGTAGTACAGGGATAATTTGCTCAAATTTATACATTTATACTTCTCCATCGCTATAGAAAGCTTGTAACATATTCGCGACATTAACTTATAGGCAACGGATCCCATAACTTTCATGCTCTGTAGGATCGCTTAATGACGTTTCCAGACTTACGTTGCTATACAAAATATTGTGTACATATCCTCTCTACACTCCCTAGAAATTGGTAACGGAAATTTATGAACACTCTGCATTTCCGTTACCAATTTTCTATTGAAAAGACGTAAAAGATTTCCAGTATACATACAATCAAATTTCTATATTTAATATATGGAAATGTGTTTTTATAAACTTTACATCATTTTTTTGCCTCCTTAACACCTATTATTCGTACTTACCCGTCTCGTAAATGTCAATGTTTAATTGTGCTATGAACGAGGTATATTACGATAATATAAAATGGCGTAATTTAACACAAGTGCGTCTAGAACATTGCATATCGCTATTAGCTAAGATGTAATTTCAAAATCTTTTATTGTATACTATTTAAACCATTACACGACAAAGGTCGTAGATGCCCAACAGTAAAATTCCTCACAATCGATGTTTATGTCTAATTACAGCTACCATTGCATGTACAGTCAAAAATGATTTTTTCCAGTGTAATACTACGACGCTAATATATTTCACTTAATTTAAAAGATGTTACAAAACGAATCACACTCCTTGACATGGTAGGTGATGATGTTTCTAGTGGTATCGTTATTACGGGTACAAAGATTACACTAATCCTCTTTTCTCCTGTCAGAGCCTAAGCCACGAATTTAATAGTTTGTTGTTTTTAATATGGTTCCCGTGTGGTTATGTTAACGACGCAATAAACAAAGCTGAGTAAAAAGAATCACTGTTAACAAAATACTGCTATTCTATGTCCATTACATTTATTTATAAGCCAAATGCAATTAAGTACACATTTCAGCGTAATTAAAACCTCGTCATTACGAGTGGAAAAAACGTTGTCATTAGAGATAAAATTAGATTTTAAAATGAATTAGAGAAAGATAGGGATATTCATTACAGGCTAACACAGACAATTATAGTTAGTTATTGATGAGGGCAAACACAATTAACGCACAGCTCCGATGAGTAAAAACGAAAATATGCTCACTTTATCTCATATTAATACCCGTGTATCCTTCCACAGCAACATCACACAACGAAGTGTCGTTAATAAGGTGGTGATATGGCTGTCAGACTGAAGACTAATATAATGCAGCTGTCTAGTCTAGTGCATCGTGTGCAAGACTCTTCGTTCCTGCATAGCTACTGCAACATACATCCTTGGTCTCCATCTACCTTTAAGACTCCAGCCTCTACCTCCACTTCCCTCCATCATCAGAATGATGGTTCTCTGTTTCCTCAGGACGTTTCTTATCAACCGATTCCCTGTTACAGTCGACTTTTGTCAGAAATTTCTATTTTCTTCAGTCCGATTCAGTACCTACTCCTCACTTCTTCCATTTATCCATCACTTTTTCAGTGCTCTTCCTTAGCCGCACATTTCAAATTCTTGCTTTCTCTTCTTGCGTTAACTATTAATAACCCACATTTCACTTACGCATAATGCTACACTCCGGACAAATAATTACAGAAAACACTACCCATCAAATTTGTATTACATGTTATCGAGTTCTTCTCTTTCAGAGATGATTTTATTTCTAGAGCCAGTCTGTATGTTTGCCCTTCCTGCTTATTCCCTCATCAGTTATTTTGCTTCCTAAATGGCAAAACCCATCCACTACTTGTAGTGCTGCATTTCCTATCCATCCCTCAGTATCGTCTGATTTAATTAGACTACATTCCATAATACTGTTTTCCTTTTGTTCATGTTCATCTTATAACCTATTTTCGAGGCACTTTCTATTCCGCGTAACTGCACTTCCAAGCACTTAGCTGTGATTGACAAAATTATCTCATCATTGACTAACCGGAATGTTTTTTACTTCTCCCAACTTCCCTTTCCTAATTTGTTCTTTGTTTTCTTCGCAGCTTGCTCACTGTACCGTCTCAATAGCATCGGGGAGAGCTCAGAACCCTGTCTCAATCTTCTCAACTAGTACTGATTCATGAAACTTCCTGGCAGATTAAAACTGTATGCCCGACCGAGACTCGAACTCGGGACCTTTGCCTTTCGCGGGCAAGTGCTCTACCAACTGAGCTACCGAAGCACGACTCACGCCCGGTACTCACAGCTTTACTTCTGCCAGTACCTCGTCTCCTACCTTCCAAACTCATTCTGAGTACTGATTCATGCCTTTCAACGGTTGTAGTAAGTTAGTTACACGTTACACGGATTATCTGAATGATTCCTTTATCGAAATTATGGGGCAAGCGATGTGGAGTCAGTTTACAGAATCTGTATACATGGTTAGCGTTAACCGTAATCTGTTTCCACAGGATACCAGTTTTAAACAGTAATTCGTTCATGGAATAGATACTTTTCCAGGAGATAAGATTTTACATCTGATTTAAAAATTGCTTTGTTGCCTTCAGACGCTGTCTGTTATACAGCACATGATCAAATAATTTTTTTTGCATCATATTCGACTCCTTTCTGAGCAACTGTGAGCGTTAATAATGGACAATAAAGTGATGTAGATATGGTCAACATTGTTCTTCTCAAATTATGATGGATTATTTATGACGAATTTGAGTAACGAATATATGTACTGTGACTGCAAGTGAGAATACCTAACTCCTTGAAGGCAGACATACGTATCGACTGTTGGTGGACATCACACGATATCCTTACTATTTGCTTTTGCCTAATCAACACTTTGTGAGTGAAGTGTTATTACAGAACTTTCTTACCTAAGACATCAGTGAGCCGTGCTTGGCTCGTGTTCGAGCCATCTCTTATTTTACGTCCTGTTCTTTTATTCCATGCTGCCACTTCGTTATGTTAGTTTCAATTTCTGTTGTCACTGGCTTTCTGCTTTTCCTGCCCGTGAGCGGCAGTAGCAGTGCTTATCGATAAAGCCCTGCCGTATTAAATTTGCCGACTGCTATGACTTCCAGGTTGACGTCTGTTGTGCAGCGAGTTGGTAAGCGCCTTCAGTGCAGTTCGGACCTGGCTGTCGTAGAGTTGAGACGCGGCGGAAACTGTCAGGTTGGAGCAGCAGTGAGGCTTGGATAGCCATGGCTCGCCCGACCGTCGCCAGCACCCATGTTTTGAACTGGGGACGGTGTTGGTTGATCGTCGGTTGGTCGTCTTAGTGGACAACGTGTATTTGCTCGCCGGTCGCTTATGGATCGGCGGTGTGTGTTTCAACTCGTGGTTCAGCTGTGTCTGTGCTCGGTCACTGCTTTAGCATTGGTTGCGTTCTTCGTCCTAGTGTTTTTGAAATTGTTTGTAGCTTGTGATCTCGACTGCTCAGTTATTTTACTGCTGTCAACGTGCTGGTGTGCGAGCAGTCAGTCGGTTTCCGTCGAACAGCGAGGTAATCTCCGTGGGGCGTAGTTTGGCCGGGAGCACTGGCAATCTCTGCGCAGTGTCGGATTGTGTGGGGCTGTTATCATTGGTACGAGGTCTGTGGCTGACCAACCCTGGACAGGAAAGTTGAGTTTGGAGTTAATTTACCAGCAAGTTAAGACTGTTCACGTTGTGCCGTTTGGTTCTCGTTGTTGGCTGTCGGGACATTCCTGCGAGTAACAATGTGTGTGTTCTAATTGGCGAAGGTTTAGCCGCGGTCCAGTGGAGTCTTAACTGTATTTCGTTATTTGGAATTGAAGTGCACCAGCGGAATTTTCTGCCTTGTGGCCGTTAACTTCCGGTTTCCTCACCGTGTTGTCGCTGTCCAGCACAGTGTGTAGTTTGACAGCTTAATGTATGCTTGGTTGTGGGCGTCCGTGCCTTTTTACGTTTTGCATTGAACTTCCGATTGTGTGCTGGTCGAGTGGAGCGCAAGTTACCTTGTCGGTGGGTCCGTTGACTGTCTGTTGGTTGGGTTCTCGTCGGATCTAGAATGGTTGGGCCGACTGCCTGTCTCACCTGAATGATCGTTGGTATTTCAAGTGCTGGCCGACCCCTGAAACTTCTGAGCGCCGTTACCTGCACTGCCTTTTCTTATTTTCTGTTGTGTGTATGTGTATAGTTCATAGAAGACGGTTTTGAATTAAATATGGATTGTTTTAAAGGTGTTTTAAGTCATGGGCCTTCAGCCGCTTTAAAATTAAAATTTCTTGCTTGTGGAGTGTTAGATTATTTGGGGCCTTCAGCCTAATTTAAGATAAGGCCTTGTTGTTTAAATTTATTTTACCTTGAGTTTGAAGTCATGGGGCCTTCAGACGTTTTTAAATTAAGGATCTTTGTCTTTCGAGCATCAGACTTTTTGGGCCCTTCAGCCTAATTGAAGATAAGGTCTTCTGCTATGTGCTTTTTTTCTTTAATTTTAGCATGAGTCTTAAATCATCGGACTTCAGCCGTCTTTAAATTAAGACTGTTGCTTTTCAAGTGTTAGATTTTTGAGCCTTCAGCCAAATTATAGGTCTTATTTAACGTGAGGCCTTCTGTCTTCTCAATATTCCTTTTGGCGTTTGAATTTTGAGTTAATGGCTTTTAGCCTTTTTTTATTTAAAGTAGTTGTGACCTTAAGGCATAAGACAGTGTGGCGTATTAAGCCGATAACTAAGTTCAAGAGCTTGTATTGTAATGTTTGGTCAAATAAATAAAGTTATGTGTATTCGAGTGTAACTGACAGCCTCTCATTTTGTACCCTTTCCACAATTCCAACTACCTGTCCTGTCCTGCGGGTTTAGCAGGGCGTTTCAATTAGTGAGTGCAAATATGCAAAATATGTCAGGGGCAGATTCGTTTGTTTCCAAGATTAGCAATTATAGGAAGAGCAAAAGTAGCTAAACAGAATTGTTTGAGAAGGTCATTAATATTTTTCTTCGAGTTCAAGTTCTCATCAGTATGTACAGCCAACAAATTTGTATTCTACCCTATTTAGTAATTCCTGCTTATGTGCTAAATCAATCTACGATGTAAATAGTGGTTGTACAGAATTGGTTGGTTGGTTGTTTGAGGTTTAAAGGACCAAACAGCAAGGTCATCAGTCCCTTGTTTCAAATATACTCCATTCTGCTAACGGGACATCTCAGAAAAGTCAGAACAATAAAACGGAAAAAGGGAAAAACGTAAAAGGGCAGTCACGTTGTCATTGGTAAAAAACAAATGAGGGAAGTCGGCAAGAGAACGAACCCAACACTATGCTGAAGCAGCATAGGCAAGACCACCTGTGGCTTAAAAGGTACAACTGCTATAATGCAGAAAGTACATATGGGAATAGAAAGACTAACCAAGCCTTAAAAAAAAAGGTTAAAAAAGATTAGAAGGGGAAGAAAAGAGGATTCCGGTCAGGGAGGTAAATCGGGAATCTCTGAACACTGCCTACAGTGGGAGACACCCAAAACTCACCGCCCTGCCCCAATACCAGAGAGATTAAAAACCTTAAAACTGAGAATAAAAACCACTCTCCCAGAGGAAACCGAGAACCAGAGAGACCATCCGGGAATCGTCAGCCAACATCAAAGGTAAAGTGTGGGGGAGTCTGTACTTAGCACGCAGAGCCAAAAGAAGGGGGCATTCAACCAAAATGTGGGCCACTGACTGGAAGGCTCCACAACCACATAGCGGGGGTGGCTCATCACGCAAAAGGAAACCATGGGTCAGCCTGGTATGGCCAATGCGGAGACGACACAGTGTGGTTGATTCCTTTCGGGAGAGGCGAAAGGAAGAACGCCATGGGCCTGGTGTCACCTTAATTGCACAAAGTTTATTAGACAGTGGAGTAGCCTCCCAAGAATTGGCCCATGACTGTGCGAAGTGGGATTTGATGTGAAGCCGTAAATCCGCTGCAGGAGGGGTTACAGAAAACGGGGGGTAAGTAACTGCTCCCCCAGCCAAACGATCAGCGAGCTCATTTCCCGGGATACCCACATGGCCAGGGACCCATAGGAAGTCAATGGAACAAGCAGCACGGTGAATATCAGCGAGATGGTCATGGATGGCAGAGACCAAGGGATGGCGCGAAAAACACCGGTCAATAGCAAGAAGGCCACTCATCGAGTCCGTACATAACAAAACGCGGTTGTGTTGGGATTGTTTAATAAAGGTAAGGGCCCTTGAAATTGCCATCAATTCCGCAGTAAACACCCCACATGTAGGTGGCAGCAGATGATTTTCCGTTCCAACAGAGGAGGTGAAGGCATACCCAACATGATCAGCAGATTTAGAGCCATCAGTGTAAAAAGCAACAGCATCCCGAAACTCCCATAACCTTTGGCGGAAAAAGGAACGGAACATCACCGGGGGGATGGAATCTTTCGGACCGCGGCGGAGATCCATCCGAATTCGAGGCCAAGGAACTAACCAAGGAGGGGTGGAGGGGAGCGAGCGAGGAAGACAGGACAAAGAAGGAAGCTGAAAATCACGGTAAAGAGACACAAGGCGCAGCCCAACCGGTAAACCCGCCCGAGGGCGGGAGTCGAGTGGGCGACGTCCATGGTCTGGGAACAGGATAGAATAGGAAGGATGAGTGGGAGAAGAACGGATAGTGAGGGCATAAGACACCAGAAGCTGGGACCGCCGAACAGAAAGGGGGGGGGGGGATCCCAGCTTCAACCAGGAGACTATCAACAGGGCTAGTAGGGAAGGCACCGGTGGCCATACGGATACCACGATGGTGGACTGGATCCAGCACATGCAGTGTGGAAGGAGCAGCTGAACCATAAACTTGACAACCATAGTCCAAACGAGACAGAACTAGAGCACGATAAAGACGGAGGAGGAGGGAACGGTCCGCACCCCAAGAGGAGTGGGCAAGGAAGCGAAGGACATTGAGTTTACGGAAACATCCTACCTTCAGGAGTCTGATATATGGGGCAGCCAAGTGAGCTTGTTGTCGAAAAGAAGACCCAGGAAACGAAACTGTGGAACCACAGGCAATCGTTGTGCAGCGAGATAGAGCTCTGGATCAGGGTGGACCGTAGTACGGCGACAGAAGTGGACCACCCGCGATTTTAAAGGAGAGAATTGAAACCCGTGTGAGAGGGTTCATGCAGAGGCACGCCGTATAGCCACCTGGAGCTGCCGTTCTGCAGATGCCATCGAGGAGGAACTAACCCAAATGCAGAAATCATCCACATACAGGGCAGGGGCGACCAAGGGACCGACAGAGGCCACAAGTCCATCGATAGCAATGAGGAAAAGAAGGACACTCAAGACAGAACCCTGTGGGATGCCCGTCTCCTGGGTCTGTGGAGAACTAAAAGCAGTACCAACTCGAACTCTGAATGACCGATGGATCAGGAACTGGCGGATAAAAATCGGGAGTGGGCCCCGAAGACCCCACTGATGAAGGGTTAGTAAGATGTGATGGCGCCAGGCCGTGTCATAGGCCTTGCGAAGGTCAAAAAACACTGCAACCAAATGGCGGCGCTGGGAAAAAGCCTGCCGAACTGCGGATTCCAAGCGAAGTAAATGATCGATTGGAGATCGTCCCTCTCGAAAGCCACACTGGTAAGGGGACAATAGATCCCGAGATTCGAGGACCCAAGTGAGCCGACGGGCTACCATCCGTTCAAGTAACTTACAAACAACATTGGTAAACTAATTGGCCGATAGCTGTCAACAGATAGGGGGTTCTTACCAGGCTTAAGGACAGGAACCACAATGCTATCCCTCCACTGAGAAGGGAAGTCACCCTGGAGCCCGATACGGTTAAACACCCGAAGAAGATGTTGCCGTTGTGCAGCACTGAGATGTTGAAGCAGTTGGTTATGAATGGAATCTGGGCCAGGGGCCGTATCATGAGAAGAAGATAGAGCAGAAAGAAATTCCCATTCAGTAAAAGGTTCGTTATAAGATTCTGACTCACAAGTGGTGAAACATAAGGTGAGAGCTTCAGCCTGCTGTTTTTGAAGAAGGAAAGCAGCTGGATAGGAGGCTGACGCCGATGCCACTGCAAAATGGGTCGCAAGATGTTCTGCGATAGCTAATGGGTCCGTACAAATGCCATCTGGGAGGTGAAGGCCTGGGAGGGTGGACTGCCGATGGCAACCTTGGAGAGCGCGAAGTGTAGCCCATACCCGTGACAGAGGGACAGTGGAACCAAGGGAAGAAACGAATCGTTCCCAACATATCCGCTTGCTCTGTTTGATTAAATAACGAGCTTTAGCGCGAAGGCGTTTAAAGGTAGTAAGGCTGGCGACGGATGGTTGCCTCTTAAAGTGTTGCAAAGCTCGACGGCGATCACGGATGGCAACGGCAATGGCCGTACTCCACCACGGGACTTGCCGGCGACGAAATGGTCCAGATGAGCGTGGGTCAGCAAGGTTAGCAGCGCGAACAATCGCGTCAGACACGTCACGTAGGACGTCATCAATACAACCCGACAAAGAGGGAGAAAACTCGACCTGTGCAGTGTAGAGAGGCCAATCGGCGCGGTGGAAAGACCAACGAGGTAACCTGCCGATCGGGGAGCGGGAAGGGAGCGTGATAATCAACGGGAAATGGTCACTATCACAAAGGTCGTCGTGTGGCGACCAGTGTAATGAAGGGAGGAGAGAGGGAGAAGAAAGAGAAAGATCAATGGCAGAAAAGGTACCATGACCGGCACTGAAATGAGTAGGGGAGCCATCATTAAGAAGGCACAGGTCGTGGTCTGCAATAAATTGGTCTATAAGAAGACCTCGTCTAGATGGAAAGGCACTGCCCCACAAAGGCTGATGAGCAATAAAATCCCCAAGGAGGAGGAAGGGAGGAGGAAGTTGCTGAAGAAGGGTGGTTAAGGCAGCAGGTGTAAGAGTCCGGTCAGGAGGGAGATAAAGATTGCAAACTGTGACTGCAGAGTCTAAGTGGACCCTAACAGCAACTGCTTCCAATGTAGTTTGGAGAGGAATCAACGTGCTAGCAATGTCTCTACGGACCAACGTACAAACGCCACCAGAAGCCCGCAAGGGTCCGACCCGATTTCGACAGAAAACACGGAACCCACGGAGGGTCGGTGAGTGAGCATCAGTAAAATGAGATTCCTGGAGAATCACACAAGCTGCAGAGTAGGACGAAAGAAGGGATTTCAAATCCGGAAGGTGACGATAGTAGCCATTACAATTCCATTGGAGAACCACAGAACGATGATTTAAATGAGGGCTGAACACGCTAAATCCAGTCATACCGCCGGGTCCCCACCCGTCACCGACAAGGAGGGGGGCGACATCCATGAACGACAGGTCAGAATCCGGTTGTGAAGTCGGGGAAGGGACCTCCGGTGACACCAGAGGCTCTTTGTCCCGGGACTTATGTTTCTTCTTCTTTTCAGGCTGAGATCGAGGAGGGCTGTGTGGCATAAAGGAGCCAGCTGCAGCAAGATCAGGAACAGAAAGAGACCGGGCGACCTGGGGGCCGACAGACCGCGGCTCTCGCGGTCGCCGCGCGGCAGCAGACCTTTGACCTGGTAGGTGCCGGGAAGGGGCATCCCGGGAGAGGCGCCCTTGACCAGCAGACGCCGAAGGAGTGGGACACTTCTCCGGCTGGGGAGGGGGAGCAGCGCCCAGAGGAGAAGATGTGGGAGCCGCAGGGGAGGGGGGGAGGAGAGGAGTCCGAGATGGGGGTCAGGAAGGGGGAGGAAGAAGGGGTGAAGATGTAACCAAGGCGTAACTAGATGTCATGGACACAGGGTGCAGTCGTGCATATTTCTTACGGGCCTCTGTGTAGCTTAAACGATCGAGGGACTTATACTCCTGTATCTTTTTTTCTTTCTTATATACTGGGCAATCTGGTGAACGTGGAGAATGACTACCATGACAATTTACACATACAGGAGGGGGAACACAGGGACTCCCCTCATGGAGTGGACGTCCACAGTCACCACAGAGAGGGTCCTGGGAACAGCGAGAAGACATGTGGCCAAAACGCAAGCACTTAAAACACCGCATAGGAGGTGGGATGTACGGCTTCACATCACAGCGATAGACCATAATCTTTACTTTCTCAGGATGGGTATCCCCTTCAAAGGCCAGGATAAAGGCACCAGTACCAATACCATTATCTTTAGGACCCTTCTGAACACGCCGAACAAAGTGAACACCCCGCCGTCCGAGATTGTCCCGAAGTTCCTCATCAGCTTGAAGGATGAGGTCCCTGTGAAAAATCACACCTTGTACCATATTTAGAGACTGGTGAGGGGTAATGGACACAGGAATTGTGCCAAGATGGGTACAGGCACGAAGGGCCGCAGATTGGGCAGCTGAAGCAGTTTTTATCAGCAACGAACCCGACCGCATTTTGCTCAGGGAGTCCACTTCGCCGAACTTGTCTTCAATGTGTTCCACAAAGAATAAAGGTTTGACACTGGTGAACGTATCTCCATCAGTCCTGGTGCAAACTAGATAACGGGGGAAAGGTTTTGTCCCTAGCCGACGGGCCTGACCCTCTTTCCAGGGGGTAGCCATGGAAGGGAAGGCCGAAGGGGCAAGAGAAGCAGCACTTGAGGAATCAGTACCACGCAGAGAGACGGCCGCAGAAGAACGGCAAGAGTTTTGGACCCGTATGCGTTTCATCTGCATAGCGTCCGCCCTGATACCACCCACTCCTCACGGGCGCCACCCAGCCACAGCAAGAGCCGTCTGGCACGGCGGCCATTGCCGGGAGTTCCGATGCCCCAGGATGACGAGCAACCACTCCAAGGCATGCATGAGGAGGTCACAGCTCAGGTATCAGAAGTGTGATCCCTGTGTGTTCAGGGGGCTCAACCAAAAGGGTACATAGCGACCCCACCACACGGGCTGGCTACCGTGCTGGCTATGCACCCTAGCATCAGACAACGACGTGAAAGAAAAGGTGGAATGTACTAGGAGGGCGCACGTCGGAGACACTAGGTAAGGTGCTCTTCCCCAAGTGGCTCACACTACGGAAGAGAAATTTTGGAATGGAGGTCAAACCCCAGAGGGGGACCAAGGAATGCCAAAAGGAGGAGAGGATTTCGCAACAAAGCCAGAGTGTAATACCAACAGAACCAGGAGGATAGCGGGGGCCAACATAAGCAAGGACACCAATAGAGGGAGAGGAGAGAGGCGAGGGAAAAGGAGCATGGAGGGGAAAGGAGGGGAAGGGAAAGGAAATGCAGCCCGGGAGAGAAAGAAGGCTGCAATGGCTTGGGGCCCCGTGCTCGCCACGCACGTATCCACAAAAGAGTTGTGCACCCCCTGGGGGGTTGTACAGAATTGAATGTACTGTATTTTCTCAGAATTTAGAGAGAATCCATATTCAGAGAACCACTTAATACTGATCTGAAAAAATGAGGAACAGTTTCTTTGGTTGCTTTTTCTCTAATAGAATCCATAACTGTAGTACAGCCTTAAAAGGTACCTTTTCTGGTTGTTGAATTTTAACTGAAGATCATTGACACATAAGAAATAGGAGTAGACCCAAAATTGAATCTGTGGGAATTTTATCGTGATTTCTCCCCCATCTCAAAAATTTTATACCCTTCCAATATTGTTTGAATTATTCAGTGCAATTATTTACATTCTATTTATTAAACATGATTGAATCAATTTGTGTGTAAAGACATTGATTTCATGAAACTTCCAGTTTTTAATACTGTAATGCGAACTACAATTTGCACAATCAGATGCCTTGGAAAGATCACAAAAAACACCAAATTGCGACACTTAATCGTCTAAGGCTTGTACTATTTGTTGAGTAAACGTATAAACAGCATTTTCAATGATGCAACCTTTCTGGAATCCAGGCTATGATATGCTAAGTAAATTGTTTCTACTTATATGTGAGACTACTGTTGAGTATTTTCGAATATTTTGGATAAGGTTGGCTGTAAGAAAGACTGACAGTTACAAAGTCTTTCTTGCCATTTTCTTATAAAGTGTTCAAACAACTGAATATTTGAATCTGTCTGGAAAAAATTCATGTCTCATTGATTAACTACACGAATCACTAAGGCGTTAGGCCATTACCTTTAGAGCTACAACTGCTTTTCTGAATTCAATTAGGAATTGTCTCAGTGCAACATGAGTTTCTCTTTTAAAATCTTTTCATCTCAGTGAAGGACGTAGGCGCTACTTCCAGATGCTTGACAATATCCCATATGATTTTAATCTAATTATCCACAGTATTAATTTTTATCAGGATATATATATTTCGGGTCTTTTAATGTCTTTCCCTAAAGCAGTAAAGTATTTACTGTAGTATGATAGTAATGAGACATCACCGTTTATTCCAGCCTTTATATAGAGTTCCATCTTTCTCTTACATGAGATTTTAATTCCTTTAGTTATTCACAGAAGGCTTGCTTTTTTAATGGATTTTCTGGTTAATTTTTAGAAAAGCTACTTTCAAATATTGACACAATTATTCTTTCTGTGTATACCTCATTCCATAGCACATCTTTGATCTCTTAAAACAGTCTATCCGGTTCTCATTATTAAGTCTCAGTTTATGAGTGTCTCAGAGCTGTAAGATGCTACATTGTTCTTTCCATTTATTGTACACAATGATTTGATAAGCCATTAACAACTGGGTACACATTAATTGTTTCAGCCTGAGCACTGTCTATTATCTGGTTGCATAAAAGTTGGAAAACTGAACACTGAAATTAGATTTAGATAGCCGAAAAGTAATTCTAGTTCATTTTTTCAGAGCATATCATTCAATATATCTACATTGAGATCTCCACAAACTACTAGCTGTTTCTTCATATCTGAGAGGTAGCTCAATAATTCTTCTATAATATTCATAAACAGATCAAAGTTTCCCAGAAGGGATCTGTAGTTTGTTAGTCACTAAGGAAGACTTCTTCAGTAATAACTACAAGTAAACAATTTTACATTCGGATCCACACAAAAACTATGTCTACTATTGACTGTGTCCATCTTTTCCATATGCTGTTACTCCTATTTCCACATTAACTCTACATGAAAATAGTGATTGCACTATTAACATTCATATCTAACCTCTGCATCCATGTGGATACATAGTATTCTGAAGGGCACATAACATGTATCAGTTAAGAATTTTCCATATTTTCTAGACATACAAGAAACTCATCTGTCTTGTTTTTCAACCCCTAATGTTCTTTCTATAGCCTGAATCTAACCTAAACAACGTACCACCTTGACTCCAGGTATCACAGGGCTTTTGTCTTGTCTGCTTGCAACCCTAGTAATTATAGTTGTTGCTAGATGCTCAGCAACTCAGTCTTCCCTCCTATTCAGGTACAGGCCATGATCCGTTCATCCCCATCTAGGTACAGGACAGATACAGATTCTTTCAGTCAAAAGCAATCCACACAGCACTTTGTTTACTTGATAATGTTAAAACAGTACTGTTAAAGGCGCTGTAAAACATTCTCAGACCCCACACTAGAGTGTGCTATTGTTGCTCCTAGTTCCTCCTGGTTACCTTTAACACTATACTTGAAATTGCTAACCAGGCTGTTTCTTGCTCGTCTTATTTTAAGTAACTGTTAGTCTTCAGCAAAATGTCTGCACAAGGGCACGCTGTTCCGTAAACTGAAGAAACAACGCGTTTCATGATGCTTATGACCTGTATTCTACACCTATTTTTTTTATATCGTCTGTCCTACAGCCCTCCTGCGTTTGCTGCTTAGCAGCAGGACTTTTTATACCAACTAAATTTTCTATTGACATAGCATTAAAGCTGTTCCTGTGATACTGCTGCACTCTGTCTTGCTCAGAAACTGGTTGACGCATTTCTTCTATCAAGTAACAAGTAAAACTGACTGCTAAGCGGAATTTGAAATGTGATTTCAAGAGCTTTTCTCTTTTTTATCATTATTTCTCACATTTTCCCACCTCACATTATCTCTTTCCCTCTTGAATCTACATCATTCAAAATTCTTGCTGAGTGGGCACAAATCTTTCTTCCATTTTACACGATTCTCTTGTCTTCAATAAGTAGTCAACAAAACGTCAGTGCAAAAAAGCAAGTGTGAGGAGACCTTAGGTAACGAAGAAATACTTCAGCTGATCGAAAAAAGAAAGAAAAAAATTTTCAAGAAAATTTAGGAACACACAAATAAATGTGAGTTAGGAATTAAATAAATAGGAAGTGCAGGGCATGATATTGCTGCATGAGAAATGTGAAGAAATGGAAAACGAAAAAATGTTAGTATGTCACACGATTCTCACAAAAGCACAGTGAGAAGTATTGTTAGTATATTGCATTAGAACATCAGCGGATTAAGAAACAAAGGAGATGAGCTTCTTGTTTGTATAGAGGATTTAGAAACTGAGGGGGGGATATATGTACAGTACTATGCTTGTCTGAACATTATATAGCCACAGGTATGAAAACGGTAAATTGAGATGGGTGTAAGCTTTTAGCACATATATGTAGAGCCACTAAGTTAAAATCCGTCATAGTGTGAAAATTGGGAAACCAAAAAATTTTGTGTCCAGCAACATACAGAAACATAGGCGTGTGGACTTAAACTAAATGTTGGTACTTTTATAATTGTAGCCATCTATAGGTTCCCATTGGTAAATTTTCAGCTTCTTTGCTGTGCTATCTGTCAGATGGGTGAAAGCACAGTATTGTTTGTATGGATTTCAATGTAGATTTTCTGAAAGAGTCCAATAGAAATCTTGACCTTGCAGTATTTGTTGGTTCTTTCAATATAATGTCAGTTATTGATTTTCCTACTCGGTTGGTACAGGAAAGCAGCACACTGATAAAGTTTTTGTTGATCAAGATAAATTTAATCAAATAAAAACCTGTCTTGTTATGAATGGTCTGGCTGATCATGATGCAAAGCTTGTTCTAGTATATGTCACATCTCCATACAGGAATGAGAAAGAGTCTTCCAAAATAATGCATTCAATTAAAGATTTAACAATTGAAAATCTTAGGGAAAGCTTGCAATGGTTAGACCTGGACGAGATGTACAGGGAATCTGATCCTAATTTAAAGTTTAACCTATTTCATGATACCTTTATGAGTACATCTGAAAACAGTTTTCCTAAGAAAACAGTGAAATATATTTGTAGGAAAGCATCTACAAAGGCATGGCTTACTAGAGGGATTAAAATATCTTGTAAACAGAAAAGGGAAATGAATATTATAGCTAGGAGAAGTAATGATCCAGAAACAGTGAAACATTATGAAAACTACTGCACTGTGTTAAGAAACGTTATTACAAAGTTCAGAAGTATGTGCATTATGTTTGATATTAGCCCATCTAATAATAAAACTAGAACAATTTGAAATATTGTTAAAAAAGAAAACAGGGCAACCACGAGCACAGGGAAACTCTATTTCTATCAAACTCAATGAAAAGTTTGTAAACAAGAAGTCAGAAGCAGAAAACATATTTAATAATCTTTTTTAATAGTTGTAGAGGAAATAGGATCAAACTATTCATTAGAAAATGCAAGGCAGTATACGGAACAGGCAATACCAATGCAATTTGATGAAACTGAAATTCAACCCACCTTTCCTACTGAAATTAGGAAAATGATAAATTCACTCAAAACTGAAAGCTCACATGGAATTGATTTCATTTGCAACAAAATACTAAAAAATTATTCTCTTCAGATATGTAGCATTTTGAACCACACATGTAATAGCTCAGTGAAGCGGGGCATTTTTCCAGACAGACTGAAAAACGCCATTGTTAAACCATCGTATGAAAAAGGCCATAGGTCTGATTATAACAGCTACCACCCAGTCTCGCTTCTGACACCTTTACGCAAAATTCTTGGAAAGGTGATGTATTCAAGAGTAGCATCACATATTTGAAAAAATGTAGTACTAACAAAATGTCAATTTCATTTTCAGAAAGGCTCTTCAACAGAAAATGATATACAGAGGGGTCCAAAAAAATGTATCCACTGTTTAAAAGCACATAACTTGCAAACTAATTGACGGAGTTCTCAATTTTGGTGAAGGTGTAACTTGAAGTCCACCTTAAAAATATCACTGTAGGTGTTCGAAATTGTCACCATTAACATCCACACACAAACAATGCCGCCGAACTGCAGCACGAACTACTGACTACAACGTGCTCAGTTGGATATTTGCACATGAATGTACGATGGATTCTCGAAGTTCATCCAATGTGGGTGGCTTTTGTCGATAAACGACGTCCTTTAGTGTTCCCCACAGGTAAAAGTCCAGAGGAGTTAGGTATGGGGAACATGGTGGATACTCCACTGCACCTCTACGGCCTATCCATCTTCCTGGTAGACTGTCGTCGAGATACGCCCTAACACGATTTTGGTAGTGCGCTGGGGCACCATCTTGTTGAAAGTAAACTCTTCTGTCTCCATACAAGTCTCGGATGGCTGGTAAAATGGATGTCTGAAGCTTCTGAAGGTACACCTCACCGGTAACAGTGCCTTCAAAGAAGAATGGCCCAATCAAGCCCCGGTAAGACAACCCAGACCACGCATTTACTCCTGGTAAATCCACGGCTTTGTCTACATGGACGTTCGGATTTTCGGCGGCCCAGTAGATGCAATTGTGGCGATTTACTGTACGATTGAGTTTGAACTGTGCCTCATCAGACCACACAATCATCTCTGCAAACTTTTCATCTTTGCGTACCAGGTTAGTAAACCACTCGCGGTACTCCATTCTACGATCTGGGTCGTCCTCGTTCATTGCGTGTAGCAATCGTGGTATCTACCACTTCCACTTTTCTGTCTTCAAAACACTAAAGCATGTCGTTTATCGACAAAAGCCTCCCACATTGGATGAACTTCGAGAATCCATCGTGCATTCATGTGCAAATATCAGCTGAACACGTTGCAGTCAGTAGTTCGTGCTGCCGTTCGGCGGCATCGTTTGTCTGTGGATGTTAATGGTGCCCATTCCGAAGACCTTCAGTGATATCTTCAAGTTGGACTTTAAGCTACACTTTCACCAAAAATGAGACAACTCCGTCAATTAGTTTGCAAGTTATGGACTTTTAAACAGTGGATACATTTTTTGGAACCCTCCGTATATGCTTTCCCTAATCCGATATTCAATGCACTGAATAACTGAACATCACCCACTGGAATATTTTGTGATCTTGCAAAGGTTTTTGATTGCATGCATCATGAAATTCTAGTAGATAAGCTTAACTATTGTGTTATGAGTGGGATAGTGCACAAATGGTTTAATTAATATTTAACTGGAAGAATGTGCAAGGTTTAAATTAACATTGCAGAAGGTCTGCAGAAATCAGCAGACTCCTCTAAATGGGGAGGTATCATGAATGATGTCCCACATGGTTCATCTTGGGTCCCTTATTGTTCTTCATATACAGGGTGTAAATTTTAAGTTGACAAACCAGAATAACTCGAAAAATAAGCTTCACACAAAAAAACGTGTAGAATCCAAAGTTGATTATTTTCGAAGGTACATTGCTGGTGCAAAATTATTCCGCCACCCCAGCCCCCTGGGGATGGGGCGGGAGGTAACGTTAAAAATTCAAATGAGGACCCCCATTTTTTATTGCAGAATCAAAATCTACATAAAACTACGTAAATTTTGTCTTAAACATTTATTATGACTCTTGATGTTTGGCGCTGTAATTCAAGAAAATCCATATTCTCATATTTGCGTGGAAAATGGTTACCGATAAATAAAAATATTCATTTACTTCGTAAATTATGATTCGCTAAGACTTAAACTCTCTCTTTCTCTCCATAGTGTGGGGCTTGAGAGAGAGGAATTAGAGTTTTGCAAATGTAGACCCAAATATTAATTTTTTCCGCAGATC
This sequence comes from Schistocerca nitens, assembly GCF_023898315.1. Lineage (NCBI taxonomy): Eukaryota > Metazoa > Arthropoda > Insecta > Orthoptera > Acrididae > Schistocerca > Schistocerca nitens. The sequence goes on along the minus strand of NC_064617.1, from coordinate 437,977,632 downwards.
CGAATACGTTTTGTATGTTTCGTAGTCATGAGGCCACACAACTTTTAATTATCAAACAAATCATTTGACTAGCTAATTAACCAGTGAAATATCCTACTTACTAACGAGTGAACTCATTAACTCAGAGTAAACAAAGTAAAATATTAACTGAGGAAAAAACTAAAGATGAACGTATTCCCTCTAAGATTTGGAGGTCCTGTAAAGGAACGATTGGTTTCGTTTTATTGTTGATTATTTGCAAATACTTGGAAGTAAATGAATTTCGGGGTGCTTGTTTCCATTGAGTCCCCTCGTCTCTCACTTTCGGCGTGCTTGTTGTCCGTAAATCCCTTGCATCTCACCGTTTTATGAAAGCAAATGTTCAAGGTGATGACCAACTTCGATGCATTGATTGACTCATGCTGTAAATCCCTGCACACATCTTGATAACATGTCTGGTGTAATTGCAGCGCAAGCATCTCTTATTCTTTGCATCATGTTTTCGTAAGTGATAGGCGTTTCCTGATAAACGATATCTTTTAGATAACCTCATCAGAAAAAATCTGCAAGGTATGGACAGGCGACCTGACTGGCCAATTCACAGGACGTGCCCGGCCGATCCAGCGACCATGGTAAAGTCGATCTAGTACATCGCGCGCTACAAATGAACAATGCGCTGAACAACCATCATATTGAAACCACATGTTTTGTCGAAGTTCGATGCTCGGATCTTCAAGTAGATCTGGCAGTTCATTTTCAAGTAGGTTTCGATATTTGTTGCCATTCAAATTTCCGTCGGTAAAATATTGACCGATCATTTTATCGCCAACTATACCACACCAAACGGTAACTGACCAAGGTCGCTGATGGTTGACTTCTCAAATCCAGTGTGGGTTCTGTTCATAATGCATCTTATGGCGGTTAACTTTGCCGTAGTTTGTGAATGTTGCCTCATCCGAGAAAAGTATTCTGGCAAAAAAGTTTTGGTTTGTTTGCATCCGTTGAACTCCCCAGTGATAAAACGTTAGACGGTTTTGGAAGTCATCGCCATTTAGTTCCTGATGCATGGATACAAGGTATGAATGAAATTTGTGGAGCTTCAGGTTTTTCCAAACACTCATGTGTGAAATTCTTGATTGTCTTCATATTTCTCTTGTGCTAGCATGTGGATTATGAGGCACACCAGCTAGTACTGCCAAGTGATTTTTTTCTCCACAGACAGTAGCTGCATGGGTTCTTTTTCTCTGATTCACACTACCTTCTGCATACTTTGATAATTAGAAGTTGTGTGGCCTCGTGACCACTAAACAAACAAAACTTATCCAAATCTGAGGAAAAAAAATATTTGGGTCAACATTTGTAAAACTCTAATTCCTCTCTCTCAAACCCCACACTAAGGGGAGAGAGGGAGAGTTTTTCTTGAATTACAGAGCCAACTACCAAGAATCAAAACAACTGTTTAAGACAAAATGTATCTCGTTTTTTTTATGTAGAATCTGATTCTGCAATAAAAAATGGTGCTTCCCATTTGAAATTTTAAAGTCGCCTCCTGCCCCACTGCCAGCGGGCTGGGGTGGCCGGCTAGCTTTAGCATCAGCAGATGTCCCCCTCGAAAATAATGAACTTTGGATTCTACACATTTTTTCGCGTGAAGCTTATTTTAAGAGTTATTCTGGTTTGTCAACTGTTTATTAATGACTTGCCACTCAGTATTCACGAAGATGCAAAACTACTTATTTTTACTGATGATACTAGTAACCACACCCCAACAGACAAGAATCAGCTGAGGAAATTGTAAATAATGTCTTTCCGGTAATTATTAAGTTGTTCTCTGCAAACGGACTCTCCAAATTTTGAGAAAACACAGTGTACACAATTCTGTACAGTAAATGGCGTAACACCATTGATAAATATAGACTACGAGCAGAAGCCTGTGCTAAAGCAGAATATTCAAAATTACGGGGTATTTGCACTGACGAGAAATTGAATTGGAAGAAACACATTGACTATCTGCTAAAATGGTCATGTTCAGCTACTTATACTGTTAGGGTTATTGCAAACTTTGATGATAACCATATCAGTAATTAGCCTACGATACCTATTTTCACCCCTCCATGAACCATGGACCTTGCCGTTGGTGGGGAGGCTTGCGTGCCTCAGCGATACAGATGGCCGTACCGTAGGTGCAACCACAACGGAGGAGTATCTGTTGAGAGGCCAGACAAACGTGTGGTTCCTGAAGAGGGTCAGCAGCCTCTTCAGTAGTTGCAGGGGCAACAGTCTGGATGATTGACTGATCTGGCCTTGTAACATTAACCAAAACGGCCTTGCTGTGCTGGTACTGCGAACGGCTGAAAGCAAGGGGAAACTACAGCCGTAATTTTTCCCGAGGACATGCAGCTTTACAGTATGATTAAATGATGATGGCGTCCTCTTGGGTAAAATATTCCGGAGGTAAAATAGTCCCACATTCGGATCTCCGGGCGGGGACTACTCAAGAGGACGTTGTTATCAGGAGAAAGAAAACTGGCGTTCTACGGATCGGAGCGTGGAATGTCAGATCCCTTAATCGGGCAGGTAGGTTAGAAAATTTAAAAAGGGAAATGGATAGGTTAAAGTTAGACATAGTGGGAATTAGTGAAGTTCGGTGGCAGGAGGAACAAGACTTTTGGTCAGGTGATTACAGGGTTATAAATACAAAATCAAATAGCGGTAATGCAGGAGTAGGTTTAATAATTAATAAAAAAATATGAGTGCGGATTAGCTACTACAAACAGCATAGTGAACGCATTATTGTGGCCAAGATAGACACAAAGCCCATGCCTACTACAGTAGTACAAGTTTATATGCCAACAAGCTCTGCAGATGATGAAGAAATAGATGAAATGTATGACAAGATAAAAGAAATTATTCAGGTAGTGAAGGGAGACGAAAATTTAATAGTCATGGGTGACTGGAATTCGACGGTAGGAAAAGGGAGAGAAGGAAACATAGTAGGTGAATATGGATTGGGGGGAAGAAATGAAAGAGGAAGCCGCCTTGTAGAATTTTGCGCAGAGCATGACTTAATCATAGCTAACACTTGGTTCAAGAATCATAAAAGTAGGTTGTATACCTGGAAGTATATTGGAGATACTAAAAGGAATCAGATAGATTATATAATGGTAAGACAGAGATTTAGGAACCAGGTTTTAAATTGTAAAACATTTCCAGGGGCAGATGTGGATTCTGACCACAATCTATTGGTTATGAACTGCAGATTCAAACTGAAGAAACTGCAAAAAGGTGGGAATTTAAGGAGATGGGACCTGGATAAACTGAAAGAAGCAGAGGTTATAGAGAGTTTCAGGGAGAGCATAAGGGAATAATTGACAGGAATGGGGGAAAGAAATACAGTAGAAGAAGAATGGGTAGCTCTGAGGGATGAAGTAGTGAAGGCAGCAGACGATCAAGTAGGTAAAAAGGCGAGGGCTAATAGAAATCCTTGGGTAACAGAAGAAATATTAAATTTAATTGATGAAAGGAGAAAATATAAAAATGCAGTATATGAAGCAGGCAAAAAGGAATACAAACGTCTCAAAAATGAGATTGACAGGAAGTGCAAAATGGCTAAGCAGGGATGGCTAGAGGACAAATGTAAGGATATAGAGGCTTGTCTCACTAGGCGTTAGATAGATACTGCCTACAGGAAAATTAAAGAGACCTTTGGAGAGAAGAGAACCACTTGTATGAATATCAAGAGCTCAGATGGCAACCCAGTTCTAAGCAAAGAAGTGAAGGCAGAAAGGTGGAAGGAGTATATAGAGGGTTTATACAAGGGCGATGTACTTGAGGACAATATTATGGAAAGGGAAGAGTATGTAGATGATGACGAAATGGGAGATAAGATACTGCGTGAAGAGTTTAACAGAGCACTGAAAGACCTGAATTGAAACAAGGCCCCCGGGAGTAGACAACATTCCATTAGAACTACTGATGGCCTTGGGAGAGCCAGTCATGACAAAACTCTACCATCTGGTGAGCAAGATGTATGAGACAGGCGAAATACCCTCAGACTTCAAGAAGAATACAATAATTTCAATCCCAAAGAAAGCAGGTGTTGACAGACGTGAAAATTACCGAACTATCAGTTTAATAAGTGATGGCTGCGAAATACTAACGCGAATTCTTTACAGACGAATGGAAAAACTGGTAGAAGCGGACCTCGGGGAAGATCAGTTTGGATTCCGTAGAAATGTTGGAACACGTGAGGCAATACTAACCTTACGACTTATCTTAGAAGAAAGATTAAGAAAAGGCAAATCTACGTTTCTGGTATTTGTAGATTTAGAGAAAGCTTTTGACAATGTTAACTGGAATACTCTCTTCCAAATTCTGAAGGTGGCAGGAGTAAAATACAGGGAGCGAAAGGCTATTTACAATTTGTACAGAAACCAGGTGGCAGTTATAAGAGTCGAGGGGCATGAAAGGGAAGCAGTGGTTGGGGAAGGAGTGAGACAGGGTTGTAGCCTCTCCCCGATGTTATTCAATCTGTATGTTGAGCAAGCAGTAAAGGAAACAAAAGAAAAATTTGGAGTAGGTATTAAAATTCGTGGAGAAGAAGTAAAAACTTTGAGGTTCGCCGATGACATTGTAATTCTGTCAGAGACAGCAAAGGACTTGGAAGAGCAGTTGAACGGAATGGACAGTGTCTTGAAAGGAGGCTATAAGTTGAACATCAACAAAAGCAAAACGAGGATAATGGAATGTAGTCAAATTAAATCGGGTGATGCTGAGGGAATTAAATTAGGAAATGAGACACTTAAAGTAGTAAAGGAGTTTTGCTATTTAGGGAGTAAAATAACTGATGATGGTCGAAGTAGAGACGATATAAAATGTAGACTGGCAATGGCAAGGAAATCGTTTCTGAAGAAGAGAAATTTGTTAACATCGAGTATAGATTTAAGTGTCAGGAAGTCGTTACTGAAAGTATTTGTATGGAGTGTAGCCATGTATGGAAGTGAAACATGGATGATAACTAGTTTGGACAAGAAGAAAATAGAAGCTTTCGAAATGTGGAGCTACAGAAGAATGCTGAAGATAAGGTGGGTAGATCACGTAACTAATGAGGAGGTATTGAATAGGATTGGGGAGAAGAGAAGTTTGTGGCACAACTTGACTAGAAGAAGGGATCGGTTGGTAGGACATGTTTTGAGGCATCAAGGGATCGCAAATTTAGTATTGGAGGGCAGCGTGGAGGGAAAAAATCGTAGGGGGAGACCAAGAGATTAATACACTAAGCAGATTCAGAAGGATGTAGGTTGCAGTAGGTACTGGGAGATGAAGAAGCTTGCACAGGATAGAGTAGCATGGAGAGCTGCATCAAACCAGTCTCAGGACTGAAGACCACAACAACAACAACAACCTATTTTTAGTCATTGCTTTCATATGGCTTCGTATTTTGGGGTAATTCATCGTTATGAGAAAATTACTAATAGCACAAAATAAAGTAGTCAGATAGTAACTGGAGCACAACGAAGATCACCTTCCAGATATTTGTTTAAGGAAGTCGTGATCTGCACAGTACCTTCGCAATACACCCAGTCACTTACGAAACTGGTTATTAATAACCTACATCAACTGAAAAATAACAGACAGGTGCATAACTACAAAACTAGAAGAAAGAATGAGCTTTAGTATTCTGGGTTAAGTCTGGCTTTGACACAGAAAGGGGTAAAGTATGTGCCACAAAAATCTTTGGTCATTTGCCAAGTAACATGAAAAGTCTGACGGATAGCCAACCAACATTTAAAAACAAGAAATTTCTGAATAATAGCCCCTACTACTCAATAGATGAATTTTTAAATGTGAAGTAGTAACTGTAAAAAAGAAAGTGTACACAAAACTTATGTTAAAATGACACATTACAAATCATTACGAAGTGTCGCATTCATGATCAATGGAACAAGTAATAATGTATGTATGATTATTGGAAGGATGTCGCATTCATGATCTATGGAACAAGTAATAATGTATGTATGTATGATTATTGGAAGGATGGACTCAGCAAATAAGGAAGTCAAAACAACTTTCACTGAACTAAAAGCAAGGGTGGTAACATTAAGAGTGGGCAGGGAATACCAATGTTAAATGCAGGGAAGAGATCATATAGTTGGAAAGAATAAACTCAAGGCCTCTATCAGGAGGACGACTTGTCTGCTAACCTGATAGAAGAAGAAACAGGAATCGATAAGGGATATTGGATCCTGTATAAAAACTTGAAAGATCTCTGTTAGAGTCTACATCAAATAAGGCAGAAGGGATGGAATACATTCCATCAGAATTTCTAAAATCATTGGAAGAAGTGGCAACAACACGATTATTCTAGTTGGTGTGTAGAATTTATGATTATGGAGATATACCATCTGACTTTAGGAGAAATATCATCCACACAGTTAGGAAGATAACGTACAGAAGAATGTCAAAGAACGTTGAGGATGTATTAGATGACTGTCAGTTTTGTTTATGAAAGGAAAAGGCACCAGAGAAGCTGCTTTGACATGTCTGTTGATAATGAAAGCAAGACTAAAGAAAATTCAAGACACATTCATGTTATTTGTCTACTTGGAAAAAGTATTCGACAATGTGAAATTGGGCAAGATGTTTGAAATTCTGAGAAAAATAGAGGTCAGCTATAAGGGAAGACTGATAGTATACAATACACAGCGTGTTTCTGTAAAATTTACAGGATAGAGGATGCTCCACTGAAAAATTTGAGGTATGGAACCTGGGGTTGGAGAAGCCAACTTAAAGAGATAATAAGAATAAAAAAAATTACTCTGTACTTTTTTATTTACAGTAGTTAACTACAAATACCATCATTGACCCAATGAATGTACCATTTGTACTGCATCTTACATAATGTGCTGGAACTGACGGCCATCAGCCTCAGTGCAAGCATGACACCAGTGAAGAAGATTTTCACACACCCTGACAAATACCCCTGGTGTGTTTCTAATCACATCACAGGCAGCTATAATTCTGGGAACTAGTTCCATCTTCGTATCCACTGGCGTTCGATACACAAGTGATTTTAGATATTCTTGTAGGATATAATGAAGGGGGTTCAGGTCATGTGACCTCGCACGCCGTGGAATAGGACTTCTCCTTCCAATCCAGGGACCATGAAATACTGAACCGGTACTGATCCATCATACTGTGCTGTACGTCTTTGAATAGCATTGAGTAATGAATAGGTCTGTCAATGATTCATAGCTTGTTGTCACAGGACAAGTAAATACGGTAAAACAGTCATCTTATGGACAACTAAAGTAAATAAAGTCTGTGTCATGACTTCCTGGTAATCAGGCTCGTCCTCCTTGTTTCCTTGGAGGGAATAAAGAATGCATATGTAAATCAACTAGTACAGTCTTTCGCCCCTGCTTTTCAATCTATACATTGACGAAGCAATGACGGAGAAATAGAAAGTTTCATGAGTGTAATAAAAAAAGGTGAAAGGATATGAATGATGAGATACGCTGAAGACACTGCTATCCACAGTGGAAATGAAAAATGGTTACTGAGAAGTAGCAGCAATAAGAACAGTGAGAAATCAAACATCAGGATTGGTGATCACGAAATAGATGAAATTAAGGATTTCTGCTACCTGTAGCAAAATAACTCAGGCCGGGCAGAGGAAACAGTAGTACTATAAAAAACGCATTCTTGGCCAAGAGAAGTCTACTAGTATCAAACATAGGCTTTAATCTGGGGAAGAAATTTTTGAGGATGTACTTTTTGAGCACAGCATTGTATGGTAGTGAAACATGGACTGTGGGAAAACCGGAACAGTAGACACTTGAACCATTTGAAATGTAGTGCTACTGAAGGGTGTTGAAAATTAGGTAGACTGGTCAGATAAGAACTGAGGAGGTTTCTCGCAGAATCGGAGAGGAAATGAATATGTGGAAAACACTGACAAGAAGAAGGGACAGGATGGTAGGACATCAGTTGAGACATCAATTACAGTTTCCAATGGACGCTAACAGGAAATTATGAAATGCACTGTAACATACCGAAACAACACGTAAAGCCAAGTCTGCTGGCAGACGTTAACACTAAAAGGTAAATACGTTTATGATATTCGCTGAACATGTTTTAAATCACTGAAGACACGAAACGAATGAAAACAAAACAAAAAAAAATCCGTAGTATTCAAGAGATACTATCCATGGATTGGGAAAGCATTGCAATTTATTCAAAACAATACCTAGCGATCTTGAACTCTTGCAATCTGGTTTCTGTACAAGTTACAAATAACCTCTCGGTCCCTGCTTTTTATCCCTACTGTCATCAGAATTTCAGTGTATTAAGTCAACACTGTTTAAACTTTATCTATTTTTTTAGTCATCATTCTACTGACTGGTTTGATGTAGCCCACTATGAATTTCTCTCATGTGCCAACCTCTTCATCACACAGTAGCACTTACAGCCGACGTCCTCAATTATTTACTGGATGTATCTCAATTTCTACCTTCCTCCACACATCCAATCTCTGCTTTCCTTTATAGTTTACAACTGCCCCTAGTACAATGGAAGTTATTCCCTGTTGTATTAACACACTTAACTGTTGTCGGTCCATGAAGCCCCATTCTTCTTGTTACGATTTTCCACATATTTCTTTCCTCACCGATCCGATCCTCCAGAGAATCTCAACATTCTTTACTTTCTTAGTCGACCTAATTTTCAACATTCTTCTTTAGTGTTAAGACTCAAATGCTTCGATTTTCTTCTTTTCACATTTTCACACAGTCCATTTTTCACTACCATACAATGTTGTGCTTCAAACGTACATTCCCAGAAACTTTATCCACTGATGAGGGCCTACGTTTGATGCTAGTAGATTTCTCATGGTGAGATATGCCCTTTTGCGGTGCTAGTCTACTTTTTATGTTCTCCTTGCTCCGTCTGGGTTATTTTGAAGCCTAGGTAGCAGATTTTCTTAACCACATCTACCTCGTGATCACCAACCCTGATTTTATGTTTCTTACAGTTTTCGTTTCTGCTACTTCTCTTTACTTTCGTGTTCCTTCGATTTACTCTCAATCTATATTCTGTACTCACTAGACTGTTCACTGGATTCAGATGATCCATTCCCGCAGAGAATAGCAGTGTTATCGTCGAAAGCGAATACTCCGTTCTTTGTCTCTTACTCGTATTGTTCCCCCTTGGTTCTCGTACATACTGTTCATTATCCGTCGCCCCCACACCTTACCCACATTTTTCTCAGAATTTCCATCATCTTGCACCATTTCACATTGTTGAACGCATTCTGTAGCTCGACAGATTATGTGAATGTATCTTGATTTTTCTTTAGTCTTACTTCCCTTACTAATGGCAACGTCAGAACTGCCTCTCTGGTGCCTTTACCTTTCCTAAAGCAAAACTGATCGTCATGTTAAACATCCTCAAATTTCTTTTCCATTCTTCTGTATATCATTCTTGTCAGAAACTTGGATGTATGAGCTGTTATACTGATTATGTGATAATTCTCACAGTTCTCGGCCCTTGCAGTGTTTTGAAAAGTGTGGATGACGGTTTCTCGAAAGTCGGATGGTATATCGCCAGATCGTACATTCCGTGCATCAGCGAAAATAGTCGCTTTTTGCCACATCCCCTAGTGATTTTAGAAATACTGACGGAGTGGTGTCAATAACTTTTATCTTATTCGATCTTAAGTCTTCCGAAGTTCTTTTAAATCCTGATTCTAATACTGGATACCCCATCACTTTTATATCGACTCCTGTTTCCTCTTCTATCACGTTATCAGACAAATCTTCCCCCTCGTAGGGGCCTTCAGTGTATCCATTCCACATATCCGCTCTATCTTATGTATTTTACACTAGAATTTTCTTTGCACTCTTAATGTTACCACTCTTGATTTTAATTTAACTGAACGTTGTTTTGATAATTTTATATGCTGAGTCAATCTTTCGGATTATTTCTTTTTCGAATGCTTAACATTTTTCATGCAGCCATTTACTTCTGTATTCCTGAATTTCAAGCAGTTACGTTACTTGTACATATGTTTTTCTTCCCTACTTCTGTGATTGCCCTTTTTAGATATGTCACTTCCACTTGCACTGAACTGTCTACTTATCTGTTTCTTATCGCAGTAGTTATAGCCTCAGAGAACTTCAGGCGTATCTTTCCATTACTTAGTACTTCCGTATCCCACTTCTTTGCGAACTGATCCTTCCAGACAATTCACTTACAGTCTAGCTTGGTCTTGGTCTTCATCACAACTAAATTGCGATTTGCGTTATATCTGTTCGTCGTTATGCCTTACAATCAATCTGGAATCTCTGTCTGATCGTGATGCAACATATCCGAAATATTTGTGTATCTCCTGGCGTTTTCAAAGTATACCTCCTCCTCCTGTGATTCTTGTCGAAGAGAGTATGCTCTATTACTAGCTGAAATTTTTTGCTAAACTCAGTATTTCTCCGCTTTCACTCCTCGTACCAAGCCCATATTCTCCCGTAACTCTTTCTTCCACTTGTCCCAAAAATGCATATGTGATAAATATTCGGAAGATTTATTCCATCCACACGTACCTTCCAACAAGTCAGGTAGAGACACATAACAATACGAAGGGTGAAAATACACTGAACCAGTTTTCAATGTTTTTAAAAATAATTAAGGCAAGAAGAAACAAAGCATATTTTCCAACGCCTTTGCAGTGAACGTAGTCATTCCATAATAACAGATTCACGAAGCTCTGTTAAAATTCCTTTTTATGCCTGCTAATATAAGATTTTAGTTACGACAAATCTTGCGTTTAGGTCAAAGAAGAGGCCATATGCATGCAGTTAAGAAGGCCAGATTAGGCACTAAGGTCACATTTTAATCTGTGTCTAGTGATGGTCTTTCTTTGCTGCATGCAGACACCTGAGGAACGGTTTTGTTTGACGGAAAGCGGCGGATTTAATGAAGTGACGTATAGCTATTGTGGTAAAAGATTTTTCAGACAGATATAAAAGTTGTAAATCGTGAAGTTCTTATAATAAGAAACTGATTTTTTATTCTTTCCAATGTAACAACTATTAATGAAAGATTCGTTTTGGTGGTTGCTTTTCGTCACCTTTGAATTTACGCTACTATAAAATACAGGCCAGGTGAACCTGCCCGAAGAGCAAGTTGATAATCGACTTCCGTTACTTTGGAGCAAGTATCTTCATAGAAATTAACTAATGCCAACATTATTACGGCATGAACTAAAAAATTTGTCATAGACCAACTTGTATGTCAGTTCTGGAAACCATGAACGAAATATAGTATCGCTTTTATTAGCTTTATCCTCGTCATTTTTACGTTTTTCTGAGCTTATGTTCTGCATTTATTTCTCTCTCGACAACTCGGTAGGTTTTTAAAAACAGTTACGAAGTTCAGCAATTTAAAAACTTTCATGACGTCGTTCGTGGGATCTTCTTTCCTGACGTGGCTAATCTTAACTTCCAATTAAGAGCCTCTTAGCTCGAATGGCGCTTTCCACCAGTGCAATTTCGCGAGAGGCGACACTGTCCACGCCAGTAAATAAAGTCTTCCTCACTTCTTGACGACAGGGAAACAGCATCGTCCATAGGCGCTGATGTGGGAAGCGTCGCTGGAGCGCAGATATTGGTTCTGCACCTCCCCTCCACTTGATTTACGATAAGATCGAAGTCCGAATAAATCACAAGGGTGTCGGCGGCAATCTATGGCTATACGAGGCTGAACTTTGAAGGAGGCTTTTTGTCGGTGAAAGCAGTAAAATCGTGAGTCGTGCCATGTGGTAGACCTATGTCTCAAGGACACTTTACTTCCCGCTTTCTCTGTCAGTACTGAGATTCACGCGCCGGCCGGAGTGGCTGAGCGGTTCTAGGTGCTTCAGTCTGGAACCGCGCGAACGCTACGGTTTCAGGTTCGAATCCTGCCTCGGGCATGGATGTGTGTGATGTCCTTTGGTTAGTTAGTTTTAAGTAGTTCTAAGTTTTAGGGGACTGATGACCTCAGAAGTTAAGTCCCATAGTGCCAGAGCCATTTGAACCATTTGAGATTCACGCAGTCTGCCGAAGGAGAGAAATACAGACCTTCAAAACCTACATCAAAATCTGTAAGGAAGTGACAATACTATAGAACTCGACTAAACTTTTTCATAAAAAGGACATGAAAGGTCAGACACACGTATAGGGATGTAAGGTGTTTGTCGTTGACGGTATCATTTATTTATTTGTTTCCCGTAAGGCAATAGAAAATGAGCTGCAGCTAACATTTATTAATTGAAAAATAATAAACTCACGAGATATAAAATTGGTCACCCTAATGTACTGTCTACTATACCACAACTGTGGGTGAGAGGGAGACGCAACACACGTGATACACTTGTGGACTCTTCTCCATGCAGTGGGATAGTGAACGAGAGAGCATTCATTTGAGTACGGTATCCTATTCCAAACTGCTTAGTGTGTTGATCCAGGACAGCCGATATCTCAACCCATTTTAATCTACTTCTATATCTACATTTATACTCCGCAAGCCACCCAACGGTGTGTGGCGGAGGGCACTTTACGTGCCACTGTCATTACCTCTCTTTTCTGTTCCAGTCGCGTATGGTTCGCGGGAAGAACGACTGTCTGAAAGCCTCCGTGCGCGCTCGAATCTCTCTAATTTTACATTCGTGATCTCCTCGGGAGGTATAAGTAGGGGGAAGCAATATATTCGATACCTCATCCAGAAACGCACCCTCTCGAAACCTGGCGAGCAAGCTACATCGCGATGCAGAGCGCCTCTTGCAGAGTCTGCCACTTGAGTTTGCTAAACATCTCCGTAACGCTACCACGGTTACCAAATAACGCTGTGACGAAACGCGCCGCTCTTCTTTGGATCTTCTCTATCTCTTCCGTCAAGCCGATCTGCAGTTCCAAGTCGTTACACGATCGTACCACGGGTTACGGTTCTTACAACAACAAAAAATTCTTAAGAACAACCCACGAGGTCCTGATAAAACAGCAGGAACACCTGACAACGTCGTCACTGTGAGAAGTAAACGCCAGGAATCCTAGGCGATCAGCATGTCATATGCATATTCTATACGGATGAGCAAGGAGTCTGAGAGAAAAATTGTTTGGATTTGGAATACCAACCCCATAAAATTCCGGCGGTTCATCGGCTCGAAGGTAGCAACTTGCTACTTAGTATCAATAATTATAATTATAATAGTGATTTAACAGCTTGGAATACGTCTTCCAGTCGGATCCACCTTTGGCGACTTGAGTTTCCTTAAGCCACGTCATTGGTCGTTTCAGGGAAAGGTGGAATACAGACCACTTGTTCGTTTGTGTGTGTAAATGATTTTTGAAGAAGACCTAAATGCAATATTTTATTTGCGATGAAATGCATTTTTAACTTAAATGGGTCTATTAATATTTGGGTCCCTGGCCAGCAGTCCCCATGAATCATTGTGTGTTGTGTCGTAGGTGCTGCTGTTGTAATCGAGCTTTACTTTTTTAATTACGATAGCGTAAGAGTGCCAGAAATCCCAGAACCTTAAGTACGCATGCTGAACACGATCTTGCTGCCAGAATTGCGAAAACGACGAATAAACACTACGAGTGTATTTTCAGCGAGATTTTGCAACATCACACACTCCAAATGAATGTGCTAGTTAAGAGCAGACATGGCCAACAATTCTTCTGGTTTTTTTACTTCTTTTTGTTTCTGTACTAATGTTTTTCAGCTGTTGGTGTTTACTTCAGTGGAAAAATGGATTCGCAACCAATATATTAACATCGAAACATTAAAACTTGTGAAATTTTACAAAATATGGTAGCTTCTTCTAAATAAAGTTGTAATACTGCATGCCTTTAATAGATTACTGCTTCAAAAATATATTATATGTTTATGCATCGCTATTTAAAATTTGTCGCACCAGCTATTAACTGAGGTTGTTATCTAATTTTAAAACACTGCACCCCAGGACAGCCAAATAAATATGTCTGGCTCAAATGGCTCTGAGCACTATGCGACTCAACTGCTGAGGTCATCAGTCGCCTAGAACTTAGAACTAATTAAACCTAACTAACCTAAGGACAGCACACAACACCCAGCCATCACGAGGCAGAGAAAATCCCTGACCCCGCAGGGAATCGAACCCGGGAACCCGGGCGTGGGAAGCGAGAACGCTACCGCACGACCACGAGATGCGGGCAAAATATGTCTGTACTAAGCTAATTATACATGAGAGTTACCTTCCAAATAGTTTTGTTTACGTTGAATAATCAGTGTATCTTCCTGTAACTGCATGAATTATGTGGTCCACAGTACATATTAGTTCACGGGTTAAGCAAAGAACACATTCACATTGTTCTCTGTGGCGCTGCTAAGTTCAAATTTTGCGCAACGTCGGACGGGGGTAGAAAAGATTCTAGGATTAGTTTACGAGCTATGCTTGAGATCAGGCCGATAACTATTGGATCGATTTTTCCAGCCACTTGGCGCAACTAGTTTCAGCTCGATCTTCCTGTAACAACATTGCGATGAATAAAATAGCCTTCGTCCGTTCAGAGTAACAATAACTTTCTTGAATTGTTAAACTAGTTTCTACTGATTTGCTTTTATAATAATTGCTTTAGTTTGGATTTCTTTGCCAGCCATGGTCTAGCGAAACAGCAACTGCGATCTTCAGCCTTGTAATCTATATTTCTATTCATTAAATAAGAACTGATATATACTTTTCGCTGTATATTAGATGTGCAAAAGCATCGACAATTGCACTGAGCACGACACGAGTACAACCATAAATCTGCTCTCGCTTGTACCATACAACTCAGTAACAGATTCTTGCAAAATAATCAGAGTCAGATACAAAATATTTTTGGGTGGAGGTGGAGAATAACAATTGCTACCAGTCACAATAGTAGGTGATTTTATTTAACATATGAACATTTTCGGGTTTGTGTCCATACTCGATAATGGAGATCCGTGTTTAAATACAAATATGAAGATTACTAATTAGACGCAAGTGAAACAACTGGAAGAAATTCGAAGTTTTGATGTATATAGATTGATACATAACAACGTCTGAGATCCCTTTGTCTGATTTCAACACCAAAGCTTTCTTTTAAGATAATTTTCTACTAATATTCATGAACAGATTTGAGGCAGTTTTCATACAAGTTTATGTTTTCTTATTTTGTAGGTTTTGTGTATGATATTCATAACTTAAGCCCAATATTAATGTGTTTTTTATCGTTCATTTTAACTGAGTAGCATGCCATTTTAGAGTAGGCAATTAAGTCCTTGATACTGTTTGTAACGAGTAATGTTGGAATATTATGTTTGAGACCTTTCCCAAGCAACTCGGTTTCTTCATTCTTAAGTGTGACAGTGGCGGCGTTTATCGACCTGTCAGAATACATCGGTGTGGAAGAACATTCTAATTGTTTTCTTCCCTTTTTAGAATCGAAAGGAAGTAATTTTGACTTTGTCTAGTTGACACAAGTAGAAGTTCTCTGCTCACCAGTCACTAATTTTATTTATGTATATGAATTGCATGAGAGTCAAGGAGTTTCGTAGGGCCAAGGGTATTTTTATTATTTGCTTATTAAGGGTGACTTCGTGTTTCTATAATGGTTCGACTTCAGATTTTGATAAGATAATTTCATACATCGACTTTGCAGTTTTGTCTGGCTGAGTGTCGTTTCGTAAGTTAATTTTAATGTAATCCGGGATTTCTTTAGACAAAAGGCAGTTTTTGTTAAATTTGGTTGCTTGAATGGTCTTCATCATGTTGATTTTTAATGTTATGAGTGCACGGAGAGTTTGTGATGCCTGGCCACGCAACATTTATTTATTTTATGTATAATGGATGCAGCCGAACTCCGTGACAGTTACTTTACAGGCTGCACTTAAGTTGTGTCTATTTAGTCATCACTACATTACTTGCTTCTTATTGAAACAGTGATCACGAATACTAAGTTTCGATACATGTAAATGAATATAAACCACTTGAAAATGGGCCCAGTCACGAAACTGCTCGTGCATTAAATAAACTCGACTACTGTGTCTGCTGACGATTATTATTTTACACCCTAGAAAGGAACACTAATGTAGTATAACTGCATCCATTATGGACAAAATACAAGTGAATATTTTAACTGCTGGCGTCCTGTCAGACCGATCATAACGTAAGGTAACACTATTCTGTATCTGTATGTGTATTGTCTGTTGGGTATCCAACAGTTTAATAAGAGAGAAATTTATAGGTTGTATGTGACTGCCTATTTTTTTCACTTTCGCTCTCAGTATTTCTTTATGCCTGAACATATATGTAAACTATTCCTATCCTACCCTCGTGAAGTTTTAGGGTGGCGAATGTTCCATGCCTTCATAGATTTGGGCAATATAATGTAGCCGGTTTCTTGATGTTATGCTAATACACCCAAAAATGGCTACAGATGCTACTGGGCGACAAACTGCTTAAACCAGAAACATTTTCTGAAAAATGCAAACAAACTACAAACACCGTTTGAAGGATTATCCAGGACGAACTATTTTTCCGATTTATGGGCGTTCGTTAATTTTCATTCGTATTTGAGAGCAAAGCTCCATATACGAGTGTAAGTCAAATGAAAACCTTAAATTTGTAATAAGAAATCGAAATTTCGCGCCGTTATCCTGTAATTTGGTAAGCCTGCTGCAAACAGCGTGCAGAATGGCCTGTAGGTGACAGCATAGGGCAGATGCACACACACCGTCGCAGTATCGGTGTGAAGGTTGCCGCCTCCCTTGCGATTTGCACCAAGGAAGAACAGCGTTCTGTTATTCGGTTTTTGCTTAGTGAAGGTGTGAAACCTATTGAGATTCATCGACGAATGAAGGTTCAGAACTGTGATGCATGTTTGTCACAGCAGCAAGTCTACGAATGGAGTAGGAAGTTTGCAAATGGTGTGACTTCAGTGGAAGATGCTCCTCGTCCAGGTCAGGCCCAACGAGTTGTGACTCCACAGAACATTGCAGCAGTTGAATTCATAGTGAAGGAAAACCGCCGAGTGACACTAAATGACAGTGCAGCATGTTTACAGATTAGTCATGGGTCAGCACACCACATTGTGCATGATGTTCTCCAGTTTCACGAAGTGTCTGCAAGATGGGTGCCACGGCAGCTGACAACTGAAATGAGAGAACGACGTGTTGATGCTTGTGAAGACCTTCTTCGGCGCTTTGACCAAGAACTTGATGGCTTCCTTGTAAGAATCGTTACTGGGGTCGAGACCTAGGTTCACTTCCACCAATCGGAAACGAAGAGAGGGAGCAAGGAATGGCGCCATTTCTTATCACAAAAACCAAAGGAGTTTCGAATAGAACCATCAGCAGGGAAGGTTATGCTGACTCTTTTGGGACGAAAAAGGCGTCATTTTGGAGCATTACATGCCTAGAGGGACCACTGTCTCCAGTGCATCATACACAGATCTCCTAAAAAAATCATCTGCGACCTGTAAATCAAATCAAAGTGACGCGGATTGCTGTCAGCAGGTGTCCTTTTGCAACAAGACAATGCAAGGCCCCACACTGCCCGTAAACAGTTACAGCAATCACAGACTTACATTTTGAGCGTCTTCCTCATCCACCATACTCACCAGACCTTGCCGCACGTGATTTCCAGATGTTTGAACCACTCAAAGTCGCAATGGTAGGAAAGAAGTTCCGTTCTGATGAAGAGGCACGCCACGCGGTGCATATATGGTTGCGCGGACTACCAAAGGAATTTTTTCAAAAGGAATTTATGCACTTTGTAAGAGCTGGAGGACTTGCATTGAGCGTGGGGGAGATTATGTTGAAAAGTGGTACAGCTTTGTACCACTTCTGCACAATAAAAAAATTTACATATAGCTATCTGATGTACTGTGCCTTCCGAAAAGTATTATTTATTAATTAATAATTCCCCTCTGTAATTATGCGAAACGCCACGTCTTGCCGTCGTTCATAGCTCTCACACCAGGCCCTCTAAGCTGATACATAACTCGCAAGATATGAACAACTTTAATCCGGTACCCTTTATAGAACCTTTTAGCTAACCACTAATTCTTGAGACGTTTTTCATTTTCAATACATTCAACGTCAAGAAAATCTATCACTACTCCTCTGTTTCTTTCGCCTTTCCTGCCTTCTTTCGACTGTCCGTTCCCCTAATTTGAGTGCACTGATACAGTAGAGAAAATACATCTACAGTACTTAGAAATACGCACATTTACGTACTTCAGATAAGAGGTAATAACAATTAAACACGCCAGTGATTTATCTGTCCCACCCACCTTGTGGGCATATGTGAAAGAATGTCAGAATGTCATTAAAGAACAGAAGATTTGATCGATTAATGCTTGTGGGTCCGAGATATGAGTACTTTGTGGCTGACAGCTGAAACTGTATGCGAGAGAATGGTTGTTGTGGTGGTCTTCAGTCCTGAGACTGGTTTGATGCAGCTCTCCATGCCACTCTATCCTGTGCAAGCTGCTTCATCTCCCAGTACCTACTGCAATCTAAATCCTTCTGAATCTGTTTAGTGTATTCATCTCTTGGTCTGCCTCTACGACTTTTTACCCTCCACGCTGCCCTCGAATACTAAATTCGTGATCCCTTGATGCCTCAGAACATGTCCTGCTAACCGATCCCTTCGTCTAGTCAAGTTGTGCCACAAACTTCTCTTCTCCCCAATCCTACTCAATACTCCTCATTAGTTGTATGATCTACCCATCTAATCTTCAGCAGTCTTCTGTAGCACCACATTTCGGACGCTTCTATTCTCTTCTTGTCCAAACTAGTTATCGTCCATGTTTCACATCCATACATGGCTACGCTCCATACAAATACTTTGAGAAACGACTTCCTGACACTTAAATCTATAGTCGATGTTAAAAATTTATCTTCTTCAGAAACGCTTTCCTTGCCATTGCCAGTCTACATTTTATATCCTCTCTACTTCGACCATCATCAGTTATTTTACTCCCCAAATAGCTAAACTCCTTTACTACTTTGTGTCTCTTTTCGTAATCTAATTCCCTCAGCATCACCAGACTCAATTCGACTACATTCCATTATCGTCGCTTTGCTTTTGTTTATGTTCATCTTATACCCTCCTTCCAAGACACTGTCCATTCCGTTCAACTGCTCTTCAAGGTCCTTTGCTGTCCCTGACAGAATTACAATGTCATCGGCGAACCTCAAAGTTTTTATTTCTTCTCCATGGATTTTACTACCTACTCCGTATTTTTCTTTTGTTTCCTTTACTGCTTGCTCAATATATAGACTGAATAACATCGGGGATAGTCTACAACCCTGTCTCACTCCCTTCCAAACCACTACTTCCCTTTCATGTCCCTCAACTCTTATAACTGCCATCTGCTCTCTGTACAAATTGTAAATAGCCTTTCGCTACCTGTAATTAACCCCTGCCACCTTTAGAATTTGAAATAGAGTATTCCAGTCAATATTGTCAAAAGCTTTCTCTAAGTCTACAAATTCTAGAAACGTAGGTTTACCTTTCCTTAATCTAGCTTCTAAGATAAGTCGTAGGGTCAGTATTGCCTCACGTGTTCCAACATTTCTGCGGAATCCAAACTGATCTTCCCCGAGGTCGGCTTCTACCAGTTTTTCCATTCGTCTGTAAAGAATTCGCGTTAGTATTTAGCAGCTGTGACTTATTAAACTGATAGTTCGGTAATTTTCACATCTGTCAACACCTGCTTTCTTTGGGATTATAATTATTATAGTCTTCTTGAAGTCTGAGGGTATTTCGCCTGTCTCATACATCTTGCTCACCAGATGGTAGAGTTTTGTCAGAACTGGCTCTCCCAAGGCCGTCAGTAGTTCTAATGGAATGTTGTCTACTCCCAGGGCCTTGTTTCGACTCAGGTCTTTCAGTGCTCTGTCAAACTCTTCACGCAGTATCGTATCTCCCTTTTCATCTTCAACTTCATCCTCTTCCAGAATGGTTAGCGCGTGGATTTTTAATCAATAAAAGTTTTCTTTCTTAAAAATCGTCATGCAGACGTTCACTTGAAAACCGCTTCCCGTAAGTCTCCATGGACCAGCAGGTCATGGTCCTGGTGTCTAGCCGCAATGATGCTCGAGGCGAACAGCGGGTCCGCGCGGCCGGAACGAGTGCAGGTGGTACGTGTTGCGCCAGGCAGCCTACCTGCCAGGGGCGCAGCGCGGCGAGCGTCAGAACGCAGGCAGTTGGGCCATGAATAATGCAGCCTCGCCGGCAAAACAAACGCGGCGCGGCGCGGCTCGGTGCGCCGGCAGCGTCTCGTCCGCCTCCATGCACGGGGCTCTATTAGTCCCAACACAGCCCGCATTATCCGCCCTAGCTTTTCCTTTCATTCCTCTTTTTGTTTCTTTGTCGTGTAACGGCACTGTACAGTCCCTTTTAGAAGTCCAGCTCCTGAGCAGTTTTGCAGTAATACAGGGCAGTTTCTATGTGTTTCGACAAAGAACTGCCGGTATGAGGGTGTGTTAAGACCCTTTTAGCGAACTACGACAGTTTCCGAGCGTGCGAATTCTGGACCGACGCTTGGGTGGCGAAAGTACATACAGTGCGAGTTTTTTTATGTGAGACTACTTCAGTTTCACGAGTTAATATTGCAAATGTTACATCGACATTCTTACCACTTGGGAAACTTCAAATTTTGTACTTGGGCTGATTCTTGCGTGGTATGGAAGACTTTATTTCGTATTTGACAGCTAATTTCCTAAGACAATATTACAGCTAACCCCGTCAGCGCAGACCTATCCCATTGGTAATGCTAGAGAATACATGAGTGTTATATTTGTCTTGTTTGAAGGAAGTGAATCCAATTCGACGCTTTTGCAGGGTAGGCATTTTATTTGTTGCATCTTTTTGCGATTTCAGTTTACTTGAAATTATGAAGCCTCTATACCAAACGATCCTTCACACATACATTCGTAATGAAGTAGTAATAGAGCAGTAATGATAATTTACTGCTCATCAATCAATCGCAAGGGTTCGTCTTTGGGGGCAGATAATGATGAACATTACTGCAAAATTATAAATTTTATTAACGATTGCTGCTGTCATCCATCCTTGGCACCAGTTAATTGGGAAATATTACTGTACTTACAAATGATTACAGTGTCGTATTGAAATCAACGCTCTTAACAGAAACACTTGTCATTTTTTCTTGCAGAAAACAAATTTTCACATCAGGTACATTTGAAAGCGATCTCCTACGTACACGGATCTTTCTCCAAGCGTTACTGTATTTTTAACATACTGAACATCTATTATTATATTGAAAGATTTATTTCAGATTCTTACAATCTACCGAATACCAGGTTAGTGATAATCTAGGCATTGACGTCGACAATTTAAGACAATTCTTTAGTCTTTCCTTGCAGTGTACGATTTCTAAATGCTGGTGGTTTCAAATTTAGAACACTTAGATTTGATTATGGAGAGTTGTTATATCCGTCCGCTCAATTTTCCTACAGACAGCAATGTTCCGCCAAAATAATCTTCGGATTTCATTCCATGCTAGGAAACTGAGTTAGATTTATACAAAATAATGGATTGTATCGATTGGTCTGTGGTCCAGTCAGTTTTATTTTCTTCAATTGTTATTGGTAGAATGAAATTCAGAAATGCAGTGTCATATTTTGCTTACTTAGGTAGATCACATCGTATATCAAGAATGAAATCACAACTAAAGAGAAACGTTACTGTGAATGCAAATTGTTTGCTTTTCAGAAATTTTTCCCATATTGGTATTTTCAATCCCATTTTGTACGTTTTGTGAAGTTCTCCCTTTAAAGGAGTTTCATTTCCATTTTCGTGCTTGGCGTATTGTTATCATACATAGGACTGAGGTCTTACACGTTAACAACTTGCTGCAGTGATCGGAGTTATAGCATTGAAGAAATATTTTCCGTTATACATTCTGCGGTTATCTTTTCTCTTCTATTTCTGATACATGGTCTTCATGCAGAGATAAAGATTAAAGTCAAAGGCAAAAAATTAAAAAAAATATGTGGTCCTACAGCTTACACTATTTCCCCGATCACATCAAGCTTAGTTTGTGGCAAGTCCGTGAAAATTCTATCTCGGCTAGACCATTCTGATAGCAAATTATGCTTATTGTGACGTTCTTGCTATCGCACAACAGTAAGATGACGGTTTCGAGAAAAAATACACGGACGAATGAAAATGCACAGGAGAGGATAGGCGACAGCCGATAACACAACCCGACAACATTCGTGTTAAGGAGACTAGTGTAAGAATTAAATTTATGATTGCTGTAAATGGGTTTATAAGTGGTCAGCAAGACAGAAAACGAAACGTAAAGAATGTTCTACTGAATACTGTCCAACGAAATGTGGAGGACTGGAACTCTTGTCTCCATCCCAGCATCCTCATTTATATTCTCCGTAGTTCACATAATCGTGTGAATAATGTCTGGACCGCTCTCTTGATATGGAACGTTCAATTTCGTTTCCCATATTCCTCCAAATTGAGATATTGTCTAATAACCTCACCGTCGACGAGACGTTGTGCCCTCATTTTCTTTCTTTGTTTCCTTTGTAACCGCATCTGATGAGTTACGTTATTTCTGCTGCGTCTGGTCTAAGGCAATGGGATGGTTCTATATATGCATCATAATCAATGAAAGTGCGATGTAACTTTTTTATAGTTTTACATTATCTCACTTAGCTCCTGTCACGATCTGAAAAAAAGAAGATGGAATTAAGACGAGAATATAAAAAATATATAGGTACGAGTTATGAAGCTCAAATAATCACTTCACCAAGCAAACGATGACAACATTTGGAAATGTTAATTTCGAGAACTTCATTGAGGAAAGCTAATTACAGGATATAACTCCTCTCAGTAGAAGTAATATACGATGACGTGCAGTAAGAGGAGATTTCACTGAACCTCCTTGGTCCAGAACCCGTTGTGTTCAAATTATGCTGTGTATCGCAAGTGTTGCAAATTCTTTTTGAGAGGCGGGGAAGAAAATAAAAATTGTGACTCGCACAGACATTTTATTCATCCACATCCATATGCGTTAACGATGGAAGCAGACTACTACGCATCTGGTCGTTAATGGTCTCATCCGAACCAAGGACTGATGGCCATTTATTAACGGGCTCATCAGCAGTTATCAGTTTTCAGTACTGTTTCGCAAATTTCATCTCACTAACTTGCAAAAACATAAGCGCTATTTATCACGTTACACTTTTGTTTTCACACAGTATATGTTACGTTGAGCCGGAAATTGAATTACATCAGAATCTTTAAGGAATACTTTTGCAGTCCTAACATTCGTAATCAGGCTCACCTTCAGTTCCGTCATCATTACTGTTACTTTTCATTGCTGGTCTCTGATACAGAACTGAAAAGCACAAAGTCGTCTTGCTACTATAAAATAAAATACACTGATGAGACATCTCTCAAGCCAAATAGAACCAATTTTCAAAGAGTAACACGTAAAAAGGAATGTTAATATCTTCCTTGGCTTTCCACCAAGATTATCAATTGTGCTAGGTAAGCACCAAACGTTCACCGCTTAAAAGCACAGATCACGTTCCAAGTCCGCTGCGACTGCTTTTTCAGAGTCCCAAATTGCAAGCGATATTTCTGTGGCCCGTGTTGACTATTCCATTACTCGGTCGTGTTCGGTCTTTTTGATATTTCTCGGCGAGAGAGCCCTCCAGCACTCCGCTCCAATAACGTGGCTTTCTCGTCATTCCAAAACGCGGCGCTCTTAAGGTTCGGCACTTCATTCAGATCACCAAGATAAAACAACGAGCTAATCCTTCCAAGCCTGTGTTTATTTTTGGGTGATTCATTACACAGTTGCGTCACAAATGAACCGCATTGCACAGCTTCACACTTCTGGCAAGCGTCGTTTGTTATTGGGCTGTGAGCCCAATTATTCTTTTACTCTATAGTTCTGCAACAGACAGGGTATGCCACGTAATTTATCACGAAGGTGTATTTTAACTATACATGGTATTCCGAAAATACACTTCATGCGAATATTATTACCAACTGCGAAACAATACTGACTCGATATTTCAGTCATAGCCCAATTTCTATCTGTATAAACTGTGAAAATCGCTGTTTTTGTTACGTTCTCATCTGTTTTTAAGGATTACCGGCTTTAAATTGACACCTACTTTCACACTTTAACAGAAGAAGAATCGCCCCTGTCATTCTGAAGGGTATTCAGCTTTAGTAAATTTATTTCTTTTAACGGTTTATTGCACAGTTCGTATTTTCGTTGACTTTTGATAAATGTTTGTGTCGTACACACCTACGAAGAGGAGCTTTCTTGAAAGTGACACAATGAACTCCTATTAGAAGAACTGCCACCGAGATTTTCACGGGATGGGCAATTGAACAATAGTTCAAAAATGGCTCTGAGCACTATGGGACTCAACTGCTGTGGTCATCAGTCCCCTAGAACTTAGAACTACTTAAACCTAACTAACCTAAGGACACCACACACATCCATGCCCGAGGCAGGATTCGAACCTGCGACCGTAGCAGTCGCACGGTTCCGGACTGCGCGCCTAGAACCGCGAGACCACCGCGGCCGGCGAACAATAGTTTTCGGACCTGTCCACAGCTAATGTTTTTTGCCTCCTCATTGAGTTATGGTATTCTGAAGACCTTTGTTGATAACATCGATGAGGAAGGAAGTTTGATTGTTGTACTTACGTATGGAAAGACGAGCAGTGCGTCACAGGTGTTCCTCTTGCAGTGCGTGTTGCAACGAGTCTTGTACAGCTCTTTATTTATGCACGGAGAAATGTTATAAGAGACAATTTTTCACAATCTAATGGCTTGTGGTAAGTTTGAAAGTGAAGATTATAAGCAATGCGGGACGGGCACAGTGAAGGAATCTAGAAGGGAAATCCCTGAACCAGCAAAATCTACAGTAGCACCTTTGCAGACAACTATATAAGTCAGATGCTATCAGGGGAAATGAAATATGCATGACGGGGTTACTATCAATGTCCTACATACAAATATTAAAATTTGTTCACTATATTAAAAATGCAAATAGAAGAGCACCTGACAAAATCATAAGCTAGTATTAATGGGTAGACCATAAATCCCCTGTCCTTCCAGTGTTAAAGGGTGCAACGATGCTCTGCATGCGTGCCTCTATTCATAAAGCTCACTATACCTTCTACAGGCCAGTCATTTGCCTCGTAATTCGTGATAGCCCAAGTAATTCATCAGTATGTTTACCAATAAGAAGTTTCGATTAGTACAGCCTTTATCAAAGGAGTACATCGCAGTTGTTTGTACACGGCGATATAGTATGAGTAAAAGTGATATGAAAATGCCCTGTGCCGGCCGGAGTGGCCGTGCGGTTCTAGGTGGTACAGTCTGGAGCCGAGCGACCGCAGGTTCGAATCCTGCCTCGTGCACGGATGTGTGTGATGTCCTTAGGTTAGTAAGGTTTAATTAGTTCTAAGTTCTAGGCGACTGATGACCTTAGAAGTTAAGTCGCATAGTGTGTCTCTCGAAAACAATCTGAAATTTTCAAGTGGCGGTTTCCAGAATTATTTGTATGCCTTAAATAGCACTCCAGTGGTGTTAAAAGTTCGTTAATTAAGGTCTGATCGGTCGCGGAATGGGCACACAGGGTAAAATATTTTATTTGCAACAGTTAGCTACTTCTCTACATAGACGCTACTCCGACTCCGACATTTTTTCGTAACATTGTGTCAAGTCAGTACAAGTGTACTTCCCACCAATTGTCTACGCTTATCTGCATCTCGTTGACTACGCCAAACTGTTGTCTTGATAACTAGTAGTTCATTTGATGAAATTCAAAGTCTGGGCTATACAGTGGGCGATCAAAGACCTGCCATAGAAAACACTGCAGGAACGCCTTAATTGCCCCTGAAAAGTGCAGTAGAGAACTTCCATGAAGAAGGAAATGCGTAACAATTATTGGAGCTGGCTGAAAGCATGCGCAACCTCTCAGCAGGCGCTCATACTAGCAGACAACACTATTTTCTTAGCATCTTTATGCGCTTACTGTGGGCCCAGAACTGAAAAGAGTCACGTGACACGATCGACGGCGATACTAGAGACACTGACCATCTGTGGAAAGCTTCATCGAATTTGCACTGTGCTTTCCATTTGTTATTAAATGTTATGCTACATTGGTGCTCAGTGGAACCGATATAAGGATGAAATCACGGAAGAGACTAAGAAACTGCCTGTCAAGTGAACGGTTTCACGGGTAAGTAGCTGCCTGCAAAGACTTGTACACTCTGCTCAGGTGGTGGAAATCCCGGATGACGTCACTCGTTGGTGGGATGGCTGTTTAGGGCGTCCCTGCCACCCACGCGCACGCTCTTGGCAGACTACTTTGCAGAGCCCGTCACTTCGCCCACTCTAAGCCTCAATGCCTTTCCGTAAGCCTCCTGCAAATTTCTTGTTGCTGCTTCTAAGAACTTCGGAAAATATATGATGCCGCTCTTGCCAATACTTTCTCGGCAGGACGTACTTTACGCACTACCTAAGTACTATTTGATTGATAACATGCTTTGTACAGAGCTGCTATAAACGATTGGAGCGATTTCAAAAATTCACTGTAGTTGCGTTAGTCGACTTACAGTCATAAAACAGAAAAACTCAAAACCATTTATATTGTTGCAGGCACAGTTCAGCTTTATCCCACGAGAGCGGAACAGTAAGCATTTAGGCAAGTTGGCGACAGGGGCTGACAACGCGTGTGTTGGGCTTGAAATACACTAACATCAGTCTGCCGTAAAATGCAACACTTCACAACGAAGTTAGAAAACAGTCCACAAACTGACAACTCCTCCAGCTTTGGCATGCGCAGTTTTAAGCTTCAGGGAACCTCTGTAAGGGGAAATAGGCATGCAGTGAATGAACAAAAGATTGAATACGGTTTCGCTCTGAGCCCTCGGAAGTTGACGAACAGAGCTACCAGAGAGCTGAACATACCGCAACCGACCGTGTGGAAGATCTTAAGGAGACGATGAAACTGAAATCTTATCACTTGCAGTTGCTACAAGCTCAGAGTCCCGATGACAAAGTCAGACGCTTTGAATTTTCAGCACAGTTGCAAGAGCTTGTGGAAGAGGATGGATCTTCTCAGCTGCTTGTCTACAGTGATGAAGCAACATTTCTTTGAGTGACCAACGAACAAGCACATATAAAAATCTGGGAGAAACAGAATCCCAACGAGACTCTCCAAAGTTAATGTGTTCTGCCCCGTCTCACAGTTTAAGGTAGCATTTTTTTTTTTTTTTTTTTACGAAGAGAACGTTACAAGGCAGATATATCTGAACTTGGTTTGAAAACTGGCTCATGTCGCAACTGTCAGGGTTTCATCTACCATTAGAATGATGGCTGCACTCCCCTCCTCTCGCTTTCCATCAAGATGTTTGTGAATTCTTAAGCAGGAAATTGAGAAACCGGTGGATCATTCGTAGTGGGGTTGATGATAAGCGACTCAAGTCATGGCCTGTTGCATCGTCCCCAACAATTTTATATCTTCAGCGAAAATGTACTATGTACGATCAGTAACTGAAATTATTATATAGACATTCAGTTATAACATCCACGCTCTCCCGACCTAACCAAAGCCACTTTTTGTGTGAGATTGTGTGAAAACTTCATTGTTTACGCCTTCTCTACCAACAAATCCACCTCAATTGCGAGCTCGCATCAACAGTGCTTTTGATCAAATTGTTACGGACATGCTTCGCCTAACGTCGACTTGATATCTGCAGAATCAGTAGCGGTCTCTTGTAATACGTCAAAAAACTTCGTGTTCTTCTGTGGGTGTACGAAGCAAGTAATACAACTACAGCAAATATGAAATCGCTTCAATAATTC
Organism: Schistocerca nitens; assembly: GCF_023898315.1. Lineage (NCBI taxonomy): Eukaryota > Metazoa > Arthropoda > Insecta > Orthoptera > Acrididae > Schistocerca > Schistocerca nitens. The sequence goes on along the minus strand of NC_064617.1, from coordinate 437,949,722 downwards.
ATAATCGCCCTGTGTTGTTTTCGGAAATAAAATTTCAATAAACGACACTAATATTTGCAATCGGTTGACTGTGCGATTCCTGTGTTGATTCTTAGAACTTCTCAGGACTTCAGTCATTTTTCAATATTTATATGGCTACGGTAGGGCAGTACAACGCAGGTTTCCTTATGTCATTTTACCGTTCGTTTAATATATGTATTGTTTATGAGACCACGAAGGATCAACTGTGACGACTAAATGTACTCCTGACATTTTCAATACGTAACAAACAAAAACAAACAAATTGATCGATTGGAAAACAGCGAGAGAGAGAGAGAGAGAGAGAGAGAGAGAGAGAGAGAGAGAGAGAGAGAGAGAGAGAGGGGAGACTGGGGGGTGGGGGGTGGGGGAGGGAAAATTAGAAGAAATATTGCCGTTAGTCTGCGACGATGATGGTACAATCCCCAAAACAATAGTGAAAATGAATTATTAATTAAGCAGTGTTCTGCACTTCAAAACTACATTACTTCTGTTGGAAATTTTCTGTAAAAAGTATTCCTCAAAGAAGGGTCGCATATTCCTCGCCACATATGGCTGCACTTTATCTTATACATAGCACGTGCGGTTGCCCATAGGAGGTCCGCGACATTCGGTTCGAAACCATCCCAGATTTTCTGGCTGTGCTGACTGCTCTGAGCCGTCCATGCCGTTAGTTTGCTTGGCCGCGCCCTAACCACTGGCGGTATCTTACGCGGCTGATCCAGTTAGTACAGGGATGCAGCGTTTTATTTAAATTGCTAGTGCACAGAAATTATTTGCCGAAAATTAACAGAATTTTCAGGGATTGTTAAAAACAGCCTTTATCACATTTTAAACCTATATAGATTTCAGTGAAATGTACCATGAACCAATTTCTATACAAATTCGTAGAAATCAGGCTCTTCCTGGGAGTATACAGCAGCTCCGTTACGAACACTACCTTAAATCTATATTCAGGTGTTCCTTTCATTTTTCAATGGCTTGAAAAAAAAAAAACGTAAATGGACTGTGAACAGAAATTTTTAGTATCCAAACTATTTGCATATACCGCTTTACAAATTCTTTTTTCTTTCAACGAGAACACGTTGCAGTTTGATTTGTTCCGAATCTGTCACTTCGCGTCAAAGATCATAACGGTGAGTCCGCACCGTCCCTGCATAAAGAGGCCGAGGTTGTGTTGCCTGTCTTCACCAGATGGTAGGACAATACAGTCTGACTGTGAGACTTCAAATGGCGAGTACGTACGTGGTCGGGCGAACAACAGTGAAGACGCTAATGGACTGCGAGTAATTTCTCAGGTTTTTTTCCAGCCTGTGAGAACATCGGAGTCAAAGCCAAGTGGTCTCGCGTTGATTCGAATACCGACACAGGCCAACACACATGGCTTATGTCCATACTTGTGCTCATAAAGACAGCCTACAACATTACTATCGCAGTTATGACCACTGTCGTGAAGTCACATTACAAAGTACTTCTGTAACTCTCACTGTAAGGAAGTTTGAAAGGCGAAACGTCTGAAAATTTCGCGAAACAGGGACAAAATTGTTGCTACAATAATAAATGCCAATGCTATGGTCTGTGTGCCTCAAGTCTTGATTCCTACCAAGTTCATTAACCATCTATGTAGTTCCGTTAACGGCCAAGCTGATGGGGTGGTGGTACTGCACCGCTAAAACAGGACCTGATCAGTGCCGTGACGTCATTGGTTTCACGCACTCTTAGCTACCTTAGCAGAACGCCCGGTATGCGGCGACGTAGCACTGTAATCAAACCATTTCCCAGAGAGTGAACGTTCTGTATCAGTCGAACTCACACGGACGCTCATATTGCGGCCCTTTGATACCGACAAGGCGAGCTAGCTTAGTTTTAGCGTTCTTATTTCTGACGGCTCTTCGCTTGGTGTAACACTAATCTACCAGGCCAAACGAGATGGAAATTTACTTTCTAGTATTACTCCTATGTGTAATCTTAGCGATTAATTTTTGATACATTGCTCTACACATATTCCGAATAATTTGATTTCGCCTTTTCATTACTTGAAAATGAGGCCACTCACAGTGCCTTCTTATAATTCCTGGCATTCACATATCGGCGACAGTGTAAACTATAATAAATACGACGTAGGAAAGAAATTTTGGTTGAGATTATCTTAAAATTTATTTGGGGGTGTGAGCTACCCAGCAAAGTAATGGAATCTAACGACGTAGGTTCTGCATTTCCTGCTTCCAGAGCCTAGCGGGTCGCGTGAATGGCCTAAACACTAAACGTATGAGGAAGCCAACAGGAATTCACGTATTTACAATGCACGAAGTCCGTGCACATTCGATTGAGAAATTTGGTGATATTTGCTTTTCACTTGTGCATATAGTTTCCTTAAAAATTATCTATAAAATCTGCTCCGGATTCCCTACTCAAAATCTGACAGCATGTCCTCGAAAGTGCTTTTGTCTGGTAGGTCTTCACATTACGGTGACATACAACAAAAATTCCGTAGAAATATTGGAACAAGTGAGGCAATACTGACCCTACGAGTTATCTTAGATTACGAAAAGGCAAACCTACGTTTCTAGCATTTGTAGACTTAGAGAAATGCTTTTTGACGATGTTGACTGGATTACTCTCTTTGCAATTCTGAAGGTGGCAGCGGTAAAATACAGGGAGCGAAAGGCTTTTTACAATTTGTACAGAAACCAGATGGCAGTTATAAGAGTCGAAGGGGATTAAAGGAAAGCAGTGGTTGGGAAGGGAGTGAGACAGGGTTATGGCCTGTCCCCGATGTTAGTCAATCTGTATTTTGAGCAAAAAATAAAGGAAACAAAAGAAAAGTTCGGAGTAGGTATTAAAATCCATGGAGAAGAAATAAAAACTTCGAGGTTCGCCGATGACATAATTCTGTCAGAGACAGCAACGGACTTTGAAGAGCAGTTGAACGGAATGGACAGTGTCTTGAAAGGAGGATATAAGATGAACACCAACAAAAGCAAAACGAGGATAATGGAATGTAGTCTAATTAAGTCTGGTGATGCTGAGGGAATTAGATTAGGAAAAGAGACACAAAGTAGTAAAGGAGTTTTGGTATTTGGGGAGCAAAATAACTGATGATGATTGAAGTAGAGAGGATATAAAATGTAGACTGGCAATGGCAAGGAAAGCGTTCCTGAAGAAGAAAAATTTGTTAACAGCGAGTATAGATTTAAGTGCCAGGAAGTCGTTTCTGAAAGTATTTGTATGTAGTATAGCCATGTATGGAAGTGAAACATGGACGATAAATAGTTTGGACAGGAAGAGAATAGCTTTCGAAATGTGGTGCTACAGAAGAGTGCTGAAGATTAGATGGTGTCGATTTCATAACTAATGAGGAAGTATTGGATAGAATTGGAGAGGAGTTTGTGGCACAACTTGACTAGAGGAAGGGATTGGTGGGTAGCACATGTTCTGAAGCACCAAGGGATGACCAATTTAGTATTTGAGGGCAGCGTGGAGGGTAAAAATCGTAGAGACCAAGAGATGAATACACTAAGCAGATTCAGAAGGATGTAGTTTGCCGTAGGTACTGGGAGATGACGAAACTTTTACAGGATAGAGTAGCATGGAAAGCTGCATTGAACTAGTCTCAGGACTGAAGATAACAACAACAACAACAACAACAACAACAACAACAACAACTACTACTACTACTACTATTAAAATTCTTGGTGACTGCTTTCTACTGTCAGTAGACGGCGTCCAGATGAACGAGAAAGTGACCTCACTATGATATACTGGTGAAGAGCTCTTGGATAGCCAGTACATAATACATAAACTGTTTATTGTGTTCATTAATTAATTGTTCAATGTGCACTTTCTAAAACTTACCTAAGTCAGAAATATTTAGCAAATAAACTGCGAAAACAGACGTACTGGTTTCTGACTGCCTTGACATAGACTATATTTTACTACCCACATTAGAGACCACTCTGATGCACGAGCTTCGAATAATGGCCGAGATAAACTGTATGTCTCTGCACAGACATAAATTTAACTCATTGGGTGATGTACTGACGAGAAATTTTATTGCAATAAAGAAGGAGATATGATATCGTTACCATCTTTCAAAGATATCGTCTTCTGAACCACATTTATATTAGACTGTAGATAATCCCCCATTAGTTAGTACTCAATCATTCAAACTGTACGTATAATCGATGTGCTTGAGTGTCGTATTCATTTCATAGACCTGAATCTTTAAGTAATCAGTATTGGAAAGATTTTCTAGCGGTGTTCATTAAAGCAATTTGTTTCATCGAATAGTTTCAGGGATACCAGCAAAAATGTTAACATTAATCATGTACACATATTTTGTAGAGTCGTTCCAAATTATTTCGACGGAGAATCATTCAAATTAACCACCTAATGTTTATTTTTCTATCTTTATTACCCTGCTGTCTCTGATACGCTCCGTAATGTGCCCTATTAGATTTTTTGTCCTCCCCTAGAAGTTTACTCGCATACTGCTCATTCCGGAACACGGGTTATAACAAGAACGGAAAAGCTTGGCTCGCTTCACACATTGGTAAATAAATGACAAGTTTTGAGCCATCAAGACTCCTAGACATATTCCATGTATAAAAAACACTTCACACACACGGCGGCCGCTAGAAAGCGGTTACGGTTATGCTCCCCCAACCCCCTCCCGAACCCTTACCCTTAAGCCAGCCGCTACTGCGGCGGCTGCGGCATCACGAGTTTGCTTGGCAACGCCAGGTGCGGCGGAAGCTCAAACTGCGCTTCTTGCCTTGTTACACACACAGTGCATGCGGCTGCTTCGGAACGCAGGCCGAAGTTTTTGATGGGCCCGAGCCCGCGGCCAACTCCTGCTGGAGTTTCGCAGAACGCGGCGCCTACTCGTCGGCCGGTTCTGTGCTGAATAGAACCACGGGAGTCTCTACACCAGCCGGACGTCCCGAGCAAGCTGTTAGCCAGTCCAGTACCTGGGCTACAAGGTTTCCGTTGCAGCACACAGCACGACTGTGGGGAACTAGACGTTGTTACTGAGCATGATTTGGAATATTTACGACTGCTTTTACTGAAAATATTTTGATCGCAAAAATTAGAAACAAGGTCTTCCGGCTTCAGCTCCTAAGTAATCATCACCAGATCTGAAAACAGGTAGAGGAAGTACAGAATGCCTTTGAAGCTCCATATAAAGAGCACACTTATACACAAAATAGGACGGCTTTTGGTGAACGTATCGTTGCACAAAAAAACGCGGTCGCCGATACATAACTTAATACGGAAATTTTGTACACCGCATATGTTTAACATGATAGAAGAAATGAAGAGGAAACACGCAGAACGTCTTATTAACGAAAGAAGTGAGTGTAACCAATTTCTTTTAGTTTCGACATCTTTGGAGGGATGAAGGTTTAAAACGCGTGCTGCGGACGTAAGCGGTCTGTGCGAAACGGAAGAGTCGTATAACGTGTTTTCTGTATGTCTGATTGGTGTTGTATAGTGGAAGCGGCGGACGACTTGTTCTGGCCAACTTATCGTGCTTTTACTTTTATTTTTTACGTTGTACGACTTGTTCTGCGTATTTTATACGCTCTGCAGATTGTTTTTACTTTGACCCATTCACGCTTGTGCCTTAAATAACCCCTTCTATTTCTCAGTTGCATTACTACCAGCATGATTTATGATTCTTTCATTGTGACATGATTATTACTTGCAATAACAATACTCACTTAAATTTTTAGATTTCAGTTTATGAATTGTATGCGAATTCTATAATTTTTTGTATGTGTTTCTCCTAACTTATGTAAGCCCAACATGTTTCTTCATTCTAAACGTATCTATGTAATTTATCTCGCCAAAACAAAAGTAAGGCTGTTTGTATTTTTGCACCGTTACTGTGACACAATACTCCGTCACAAGCTGAATAAGTATGTTTCATTTAAATAGTATGAACTTTTAATGTTATAATTTTCAGTAACTATCTCAATCTGGGTTCTTTCTTAGTTCTGTCGATAGCTGATTAACAGTTGACATCGGTCAACTGGGATTATACTTTTTATGAGCAAGAAAGTTTCCAACAACGCAGCTAGTTACCTTTCCGTACGTCCTTTGAATCCTGACGAGCCATATGACACGACGAAGACTGCCAAGTTACGGAAGGAATAGAAGTATAAGGAGTGAACAGACCATGGCAACAGAAATGATACTTTATTTATGATTATCTCAGTATCAATACCTTTTTGGCAACAACTGAAACATTCTTAGTCTTAACTGATGACGCAATATTCTTCTCAGAATATGTAAAGGCTAATGAAAATTAGTACATCAATCAGACTAACACATGTACCTAATGCTACACGTGACCAGTCAATAACCATCATGCAAACTGAAGACATCTCCAGACCAACTTTAAGCCCATACTGTCACTGATATATTCGCATGTTATTTCGAACATACTGAACAAAAGTTCTGACGTTTCTGTTCGCGATAGACAGCCACTTTACTGTCTATCGCCTCCCCTCTTTTTCAAGGTACTTTGCTACCTATCTGGTAGCAAGCCTCCTCCCACTTCAAGAGTTTGCCGAATCTTGTTTGACGTACTGCCGGAACAGATTTATTATTTTGTCCAAGCTGTTCGTGATAATCCTACTGCTTCACTTGTGTGCTGGTAATAAACTATTGTAAACTAATCTGCACTGAAAACCAACCTCAAAATACGTCCGTGTGGGCCGATCGACTACATCTTTTATCGGCTCCAGCATTTCTTTCATTATTTTCCGATGAGGCGTATTCAGGGAATAATTTTCCACAAACAATAGGTAGCTCCCTGAGCGCACGGTAGAACAGCATTGAGCGACGTTTCCACTGTTATGCCTGTTTCGGTCTCTGTCTCCGCAGACTTGCTTTTGGTAATGGTTTCTTCGATGCAGTCATTAACTCTGGAAGAGGTGGACAACTTCTGCTGTTCCATCATTATGTTGTCGGCATCGCAGATTCAATGAGTGCTCTTAGCTCATGCGAATTTGAATTCTTCTGTTGTGAATGAGGCTGGAAACAGAAATATAGATATCTGTCGTAGAACTTCCATAAATCGAAGCGAACCAATCTTCCACGTGTTGACATACATTTGACGCCCGAGGTTGCTATTTCTATTCTAAAATGTATCTTCTCTACTGCGCCATTAGGTACTTACATACACGCTTCTTCGTGGAGCCCGATGAAATTTTCGTTACGATAGCTGGTGCAGAGGCACGGAATGAAGTGCTGATGCTTCTGAATCTTCCATTAAGAGTGCTGCTGATGGTGAAACGGCGAACCAGTTCGTCAACCTGCTCATACAATCATATGCTTTTTATGAAATGTGGCTTGAAAGCGTAGGAAGAACCATGAGCCACCTGTTATTTATTCTTTAGTAACTGCAGATCTGTTTGTCGAATTACAGTCTGTTTTATATGTTCTTATTCGATGACGTACCGGGTGCATCTTAATACTGAAAAATGATACAGATGAATATATACAATAATTCAGATAAGGAAACTGCAGTAAATGTTCATCCGCAATCGACCCTTCTGCGAGATAACTGAAAACGTGAGGTTACGAGCCGTCACTGATTTCAGCGTCAGTATTGTCTCAGTGAACGTAAGGTACAAGGATATACCCACTTTCCTCCATCTATCTGGGCTCAAATTTCTCTCATAGCCTATGTTAGGGGAATGTCCTGGGTGCACGATTGCGAATCCGAGAGTTTTGATGCTGTTGTAAGACCATATGTGATGCACCAACAAGATCCAAACTACCAAATAATAGGTCTCGCAAGTCCTGTGCTATTAGGTACAAGATCAGCTGCCCTCAGTTCCGTGGACGTTTTAGTCTGAAATAATCTGGAAGGTTATGTTTGCAGCATACCCGTCGCGTCGATACGATTGGATGACTATAACACAGTACTTTACAGTACAATGAAACTTTACTAGAAGTGGTTTTTGAAGGGATTCGTTGCTCACTGCACAGTTGAGTACATTACTGCGTCAAAATGCGTGAAGAAAAATGCCACACAACACCTTTAACAGATAGAAGTTTAAGTAAACTGTAGTACTAAACGTTCTGAGGTACAAGGGGCGATCAAAACGTTTCTGTTCCATGGCTGTACAGTCCAGATTCGATAAGGCAATGAAACAAAATTGTCGTCAGCACTGAGGCAATAATACCACCGACGAACCAGTTTGATGGTACTTGCTTTGTAAAATACTGTATCCTGCTGGGTGAAGAAGTCCGCAACTGCCTGCTGCACATCCGCCTCCGACAGGAATTGTCGACCCTTCAAGGTATTTCTTCAAGGAATCGAAGGCGTGCTAATCGTATGGGGAGAGTTCAGGAATGTAGGGCGGGTGCTCGTGTGTCCTCCACTTGGCGTAACTTCTGCGTTTAAGACATCTGCGATATTTGGGCACCTCGTATCGAATAGCTACCGGCATGGAATTTGGCGCCCCATTCAACAACGGTGGTTTTCGATAGACGTGCAGCGTTATACACATTATTTACTCTCAGATGGATGTCTACCGACGTTTGTTTTTGGGCAGCCAAAAAAAATTTAAAAAATAACAGAACGTTGGTCCTGCTTTGACGCATATCGGTGCTTATACACATGAATCGGAGTTGCGCTATGTTGGATACATAATGCAGAAACGCCGTGAAGCCGGTACTTTTTGATCGCCCAGCATAGCATTGTACTTCTCGTTGAAGTAGGTAGTGAGTGAAATGTATGTTGGATGAGGTGGCCAGTTTACGAAACAGGAACCATTACTTCTCAGTGAAGTAGCTCCTAAAGTGTTCAGATGTGTGCGAATTCCTAAGGTACCAATCTTCTGAGGTCATCGGTCCCTTGACTTAAACCAACGTAAACTAACTTACGCTAAGAAAAACACACACACATGCCAGGAGGAGGATTCGAACCTCCGGCGGTAGGGATCGCGCAATCCGCGGCATGGGGCCCCACGCGGCCACTCCGCGCGGCAAGTAGCTCCTCAGTTTGCCTCACAGGGGCTGAATGCACCCCGCTTGGCAACAAATCTAGGCAGGCCGAGTGGTCATCCATCCAAATACTAACCCAGCCCGACAACCCTTACTTCGGTAATCCGACGGGAACCGGTGTTAACACTGCTGGAAGGGCGTTGGCGAATCGCCAACTATGGCGACTTTATTACCAAATGCATCCCGATAGAACCAACGTGAGCCGGCCGAAGTGGCCGTGCGGTTAAAGGCGCTGCAGTCTGGAACCGCAAGACCGCTACGGTCGCAGGTTCGAATCCTGCCTCGGGCATGGATGTTTGTGATGTCCTTAGGTTAGTTAGGTTTAACTAGTTCTAAGTTCTAGGGGACTAATGACCTCAGCAGTTGAGTCCCATAGTGCTCAGAGCCATTTGAACCAGAACCAACGTGCTGCTGTTCTTTACCTGGCTGCTTAAGAATAAACAATGGCAGACATCCGTCGTAGAATGAGGAACGTTTATAGAGCAGTATTTCTGTAGAAATCTCCATTATGTTCTCATGTGCCCAGTTCATGATAAAGCGCATCCCCACATCACAAATGTAACTAACTACGTGGACAGAAGGGGGAGACGCCAGAGCACACTGCCTGTAGTAGTCCTGTGCTCCTGATATCTTCCCAGATGTTTATCACTGGTGCACTCCCTTAAAAAGAGGCCTTGAAAGGGTGACAATTCCTGTCGGACGAGTCTGTGCAGCGGGTAGTTACGGACTTCTTCGGTCAAGGGTACATGGCCTTTTAGCAAGAGGGTAATTTAACTTGGTGAGTCGGTGGGATGATGGCATCAATGCTGATGGCGATCACGTCTGACTGGCGACCGATTATGGACTGTACGGCCTTAGAACGGAAACTTCTTGATTACTGTTTATAGAAAATCAGTCCACTGGAAGGAGCAGTGGAGAAACGAAATTGTAAGGACAGGAAACTTTTGAAAGATATAAAGCGGCAATCGAGGACGTAGCATGTAGCAAGTAGTCACTGCGGAAGTATCTAACGCAATATACAGATTATTCGGACATTCGGGTGTGCGGAGTCTCCCTGGAGCAGCACAGTCATGTCTACTGACGGTGAAGGTACCCCTGTCTCGAAGACATTTGCGTAATCGTTGCAAAAAGGATTTGCGATGGGGTTGGATGTTGTGGAGAACGATCCTGATACAACCAACGAGCAGCTCTTCCATTACCATGAGCTTGTCATTCAGAAGGATCATTTCGGTGTATTCTACAAACAAGTACTCAAAAGTGTTGCTCTAACGCTCTTAAATACGTGAATGGGGCTCAGATCAGGTGGGGCTCAGATCAGGTCAGAGAGGACGGATAGACGTCAAGTGACATCAGCCGATCCGACGTAACCACCCCTACCACGACAACACAGTTGCATATCTACCTACTAAATATGTCTTCAAACGGCTGTAGTATGCACCGTTTACAGATATGGGTTCCTATTGAAAATATTATGTACACACTCCACTCTACAAGTCCTAGAAGTCTGTAACGGGAATTTCCGAAAACGCACTGTAGGACTGAATAGCAATCAATCGGCTGAATACCTAACATAACACTTGCATTCATAGCAACGACTCACTGTGTCAAGTCCATCATATATCGTTATAGCGGTAAAGTCTAATCACAAAAATTCAGTTTTATGATTTACTTTTATTCCCACTATAGATGTAATCAACTGAAAACTAGCACAAATCTACTCATGAGGCAATTACACGGAAAGATAAATTTATTTCACAGGAAAATGTTACCCAATATATTACTTTTTGACAATGGCTCGTCAAACTTCCGCAATTTTATGTAAATTGTATCGATGGATTATCTATTAAACAAGTTTTCCAACACAACTCAGTAATTCAGTTTAACTCTCATTACCCGCCAGCTGCGTGAGCAACAGTAGCGATAGCCTTTGTAGCGCCAGCTGCGTAATGAGGTTAAGTAAGACCCATTACCGAACGCCGACTAAGTGGCTTCCGTTATTTAAACACAGCAGCTGATCGCATGGAAACCATTAAACAATTAACGGCTTCACACGCCGCAGGTGTTAGGGGCTAGCAGAACATGACACAGTGGCACAGTCTAGCGTAAGCCTGTTTCTGACCAGTGATGCAAAACTATGTAGCAAATAAGATATTTATAATGCATAAACATGAAGCAGAACAGAATAAAAAATGGTTTGGGCAGCAGGTGCCTTAGTCATACGGAATACATTGGTGTCTGGAAAAGATGTCACCCAAAGCAGGATGGGATCCACTACACATAACTAAACAGGTAGGCGATGCTGTTGTTACTAGTTTTCAGCAGGAACTGGTAATACGCAGAGAACTTACAAGCCAACGGTGCGGACGACTTCATGATCTTAAGTGAGCTTATATTCGTGTCCAAGGAAGAGCATCCAGACATTGGATTACCGTGATGTGAATGTCATATCGTGGACGAATGCAGGCATTATTAGCACACTTACCAAAAGCGAGTGAAATTCTGGGGAGAAATGAAAAGAAAAATTATCTCCACAGGTAAGAAAAAGGGGTGTATGAAAAAGTATTATAAGGACTAGGTGAATAACCCTAGGTCAGGGATTGAGGGGTTGCTGTTTTGATGTTAGGAAGAATTCCGCTAACTTCTGGTCAAATTTTTTTATTAAAACGCAACCGGTTGCGCCACCTAAAGCCACATCGTCAGCTTTAATACGGTAAAAAGAAAATTATATTGTGGAATATTGTGGATATTAAAATTAATAAGGGAATTTCTAAAATATACCCACGATGTTAGAAGATCATAGGCATAGCAATCACTCTTAGTCAAGATTTAGTATTCTGTGAATACCGTAAACACTATCGCTAGCGAAAGGTAGTGAAGAAGTGCTCCATTCCTTAAAAATCTGCCTGCATCTAAACAGAAAAATATTTTATAGGTAGCAGACGCTAAAATCTTTTAAAAAGGGGGGGGGGGCGCATTGGTGATAAAAATGGTCACTTCTAAATGCTTTAATTCCAACTGGTTACTCAACATAAATCTTGCATTTTACATCTAAAAATTTCTACTAACTCTAATATATTCAAAATACGGCTTTTTATCTTTTTTATGAAATATTTTTAGATTTTCTGAAGGGCTTGTGATGCTCTGCCCCTATCTGCGTAAGTGCGCTGTTAATGCATGTCGTGGGTTATTTAAGTTAATGTGTTCCAGAAGTCTTGTTCGAAATGACCTACCATTCTGCCCTATATATTTCTTAGCACAATCATTGCGTATATTCCAGCCTACTCAATAATTTGCGCCTCAAATCTGTCATATTTCCAATTCTCCAGGCACCATTCATTTTCTAAATTAAACAGCTTTTTTTTCTTGGCAAACATTACAGACTAGCAGTCCGTAAGTCTAGATACAGCATTTTATAACCTCTAGCTATCTTCTTACATTACGAAATCAATACGAAGAATCCCTGTTAATAGCAGAAAAGCCTCACCATACTTTGCAGCACGTAAATAGAATGTTTTTTATCGGTGCTGTAGGGGCACTTGCTGAAACCAATTAGCAGCGATCTTTGCTTTGTACCTTGCTCGAAGTGGATCGCGCACACGCCAATCACAGCAACATTTTGGCATCCAAGGTCACTGAATCAAATTCAAACTGATGGCAGGACTGTCATCAGTTTTTTGACTGGTCTGATGCACTCACCTCCTGTGCCAATCTCTTCATCTTATTGTAAGACTCGCACCCCATGTTCTTAATCTTATGTCTGATATATTCTGTTCCGCGCGTTCTCCTATAGTACGTACCGTCTACAGCTCCCTCTAGTACCACGGTAGTCTTTTCCTTGATGTCATAATAGCCGTCCTGTCATCGTGTCCTTTCTTCTTGTGAATGATTTCCCAGTGTTCTTCCCCTCACCACTCTGCAGAGCACTTCCTCTGTTATCCTATCAGGCCACCTTACACTCTACTTTCTTCCATAGCATACATGTCAAATGATTCGATTCTCTTACTTTCCGTTTCTCGGTAGTCCATGATTTATTGCAATTCAATGCAGTGCTTCAATCGTACATTCCCAGAAATTTTATTCTCATATTTCTTCCACAGTTTAGAACATGTGATTTCGATATTTGTATTTATAGTCTGTGGCACCTCGCACGAACCTGTCTCATAATTAACACTTCAGCTTCGAAGTCATTAGCCAGCTATAATGCTTCAAATTCCCTGTGGTACCATATTTCGCACGTTCTCCATCGTCACACAGGTGGTTATAGATTTGATAGTCACATACACGGATCATCTTAAAGCCAATTACGACACCTAATTTTTATCAGGCCATTTATTGTGGAAACGCATGCTGAAAATGAAGGAACATAGTCAATATAAACACCTGTGAACGAATTTCTGTTCGTGTTATTTCACACGTTATAGTTACACATTTATAAATCCATTATAGTGAAATACAAATATTTTAAATCTATATAAACAAAACTGACGGATGGAACTGACATATCTTACTTACCTTATGATGATTATCAACAGAACAAAAAGCAAGTATGCACTGATGTAAACGCCATCAATCTCCTGAACTTACAGGTGTTTATTTGCCCTCTAACTGTGGAACTAGGTATATTAGTACCTTTTCAGTTGATCGAAAGATTTCTCATTTCATCTGAAATATGGAATATTTACGAAGTAAAAGTATATTCTTGAAAATACAGAAATTCCAACGAATTGAAGAAGCATTTTGTTAGCAGTTCGCAACAGAGAGATATGGTGTGCAAGTTTCTAAACACTGAATAGGTTGGCGCAGTGGTTAACGCACTAAAGTACATTCTGTAAGATGGGCCGGTGGGGTAAACTCTACGTCTCGTCATTCAGTTTCATTGCTTAAACGGTTTCTGAAATTCGCTTAATGGAGGTAGAGTAATGATTCGTTTGAAATGGTCAGTGCTGAAAATAATTACAATTAGAGATAGAATACTCGGTTTAGTACATAGCATTCAAATATTTATAAGTTGGTACTGTCTGAGATGAATGTGACACTGACAAAAGGTAACGCATATTGTGCGACAAACATCATACGGCACTGAGAGGTAAGGGGGTAGGGGAACGGATGTGTGAGGGGAGAGAATATGGTGGACTGATCGGATCAGGCTGAAAAGCTACTTTTCAGAATTGTGTTTTTTACTCTTACAGTATTTCATTCATTGACGAACAGATGACACACGCAACCCAATTGATAGCTATATTTCTTTGTGTTTCATTTAGCAATTAAACTAAGGTATTTAAATTATCTGTGTGTCCACTAATTTCTTCAACTGTACAATAACTTTATAAACTATACTATCAAACAAAATACTAAATTCCTTGTTTCTGTTAAAGTAGAAATAGATGTAACATAATTCTATAACTTCTGGCTAACTCTAAAACAAGCAAAGAGCTGCATTACCCAAAACACAGAAAAGAAGTTACGTAAGCCATATAAAATTACATTACAGAAATTACATTACAGAAAGAGACCGCTGTCTAAATAACTATACAGGGTGGTCCATTGATCGTGACTGAGCCCAATTTCTCACGAAATATGCGTCAAACGAAAAAACTACAAAGAACGAAACTTGTCTAGCTTGAAGGGGAAACCAAATAGCGCTATGGTTTGTCCGCAAGATGGCGCTGCCATAGGTCAAACGGATATCAACTGCGTTTTTTTTTAAATAGGAAACCCCATTATTTTACTACATGTTTAGTACGTAAAGAAATATGAATGTTTTATTTGGACCACTTTTCTCGCTTTCTCATAGATGGCGCTGTAATAGTCACAAACATATGGCTCACAATTTTAGACGAACAGTTGGTAACAGACAGGTTTTTAAAATTAAAATACAGAGAGTAGCTACGTTTGAACATCTTATTTCATTTGTTCCAGTGTGATACATGTACCTTTATGAACTTATTATTTCTGAGAACGCATGTTGTTACAGTGTGATTACCTGTAAATACCACATTAATGCAATAAATGCTCAAAGTGATGTCCGTCGACCTAAATGGATTTGGTAATACTTGTAACGGCATTCCCCTCAACAGCGAGTAGTTCACCTTCAGTAATGTTCGCACATACATTGACAAAGCCCTGACGCATGTTGTCAGGCGTTGTCGGTGGATCACGATAGCAAATATCCTTCAACGTTCCCCACAGAAAGAAATCCGGGGACGTCAGATCCGGTGACGTGCGGGCCATGGTTTGGTGCTTCGACGACCAATCCACCTGTCATGAAATATGCTATTCAGTACCGCTTCAACCGCACGCGAGCCATTTGAAGGACGTCCATCATGTTGGAAGTACATCGCCATTCTGTCATGCAGTGAAACATCTTGTAGTAACATCGGTAGAACATTACGTAGGAAATCAGCATACATTGAACCATTTAGATTGCCATCGATAAAATGGGGGTCAATTATCCTTCCTCCCATAATGCCGCACCATACATCAACCCGCGAAGGTCGCTGATGTTCCACTTGTAGCAACCATCGTGGATTTTACGTTGCCCAATAGTGCATATTATGCCGGTTTACGTTACCGCTGTTGGTGAATGACGCTTCGTCGTCAAATAGAACGCGTTTAAAAAATCTGTGGTCGTTCCGTAATTTCTCTTGTGCCAGTGGCAGAACTGTACACGACGTTCAAAGTCGTCGCCATGCAATTCCTGGTGCTTAGAAATATGGTACGGGTGCAATCGATGTTGATGTAGCATTCTCAACACTGACGTTTTTGAGATTCCCGATTCTCGCACAATTTGTGTGCTACTGATGTGCACATTAGCCGCGACAGCAGCTAAAACACCTACTTGGGAATCATCATTTGTCGCAGGTCGTGGGTGACATTTCACATGTGGCTGAACACTTCCTGTTTCCTTAAATAACGCAGCTATCCGGCGAACGGTCTAGACACTTGGATGATGTCGTCCAGGATACCGAGCAGCATACACAGCACATGCCCCTTGGGCATTTTTATCACAATAGCCATACATCAACACGGTATGGACCTTATCCGCAATTGGTAAACGGTCCATTTTAACACGGGTTATGTATCACGAAGCAAATACCGTCCGCACTGGCGGAATGCTACGTGATACTATGTACTTATACGTTTCTGACTATTACAGCGCCATCTATCACAAAGCGAAAGAAGTGGTCCAAGTAAAACATTCATATTTCTTTACGTACTACACGAATAGGTAATAAAATGGAAGTTCCTATTTAAAGAAACGCAGTTGATATCCGTTTGACCTATGGCAGGGCCATCTCGCGGGCCAATCATAGCGCCATCTGGTTCCCCCTTCAAGCTATACAACTTTCATTCTTTGTAGTTTTATCGATTGACGCTTATTTTGTGAGATATTTAGCCTGATAACTATCAATGGACCACCCTGTATAAAGAAACAAGAAGAAATTCCTCGAATGATCAGTGGCAGAAGCGTTCTCAAAATTGACAACGAGTACATACGCAGGGAAGTTTTTGAAACTAAACGACTCTAGCACTTGAAATTGTGAAAGAATTTAAACGAAGAAGAGCGCACAAAATAATGCTCATAAGTAACAGATCAAGCAACATGTCATCGCATTACGTGCACTAACAGTGATGTAATCAATAATTACAAACACCGTTTGTAGCCACACAGAAGTCTACTGCGAACTGTTTGAATATTTGGATGTAACTTGCCGATTACAGTGATGAGTGTACAGTGCTTTCTGCGCAAATAAACTCTTTCAGGAAGAGTTGATTGTCAATCGGTAAATGCACTGCACTGCAGCGTTTTGATTCTTTCACGAAATCGTGGACAGCAGGCACTTTTCTCTGAACGTAAATTAATGTCAGTGTTACTTCTGATCTATCTAAGAATTTTAATTTTACGGTATTTTTCGCATACACCCAAAATTTTAATGGAGGGCATTTTGTAACCAAAGCCCCGGGCACACAGAATATTTGAGGGGAAGATATTATACAATCAAATTTTGGGTCTACTAGTTTCATTTAAATGACAAGAGCCACTGAAAACGCAGATGATTTACTGGGAGTGAATCACTCTTTCCCTGGAGGTCTTTCCTTGGAGGTAAAGTGCTTAGAGCTGCAACATACATCGGCCAATACTTACTGGAACACAGTACGACACTAACATAGTATTTGAAAAAACTGTTCATTATTTTCTACCGAAATAGCTTTCATTTTATCAGCCGTAATTAAGCAGGCGACAGGCCTCGCTTCTTTGGCAGGATACTGGAAAAATTGCTAACAGTGTACGTTGACCGCAGGTACTTCTTTCTGAACGTTAATTAACAAGATTGTTACTTTTTATCTAAGAATTTTAATTTTATTTTCCGCATACGATCATAATTTTAATGGGCGGTGCCTCATAACCAAAATCCAGGGCACGTTGAATATTTCATGGGAAAATAGTATACAATCCAATTTTTGGGTCTACTATAGTTTTATTTAAATGACAAGAACCACTGAAAATGCATATGATTTATTCAGTGCCATTCAAAGGAGATTACGTGCAAAACTCTTGTACGAATTACCCTTAAACATTTCTCAACCATTGGAACACATACCACATGGGGATAAGGAGGTATATTGAATGTGTGCACAGAAGGACAGCACACATGGTTACTTTGACTCACGGGACAGCGCCAAGATAGGCTAAAATAGACCTAAACTTCCAGGTACTTGCAAATGTAGACCAATAGTCCTCGAATTCTTTTCTGCGAAGTTCAAAAACATCCAAATAATGTGCGAAACCTAGGAATGTATTACAGTACAATATGAACAAAAGAAAGATTAGACAAATTGCAGAGGGCTCAGATACACTGAACCAGTAATTTTTGGCGTGCATCTTTCGCAGATGGAACGGGAAGAAAAGGTAACGCATGGTACACGGGAAGTACACTTAGCAAAAAAACACTGAACAGTCGGTTGTAAAATATGAATGTAGTTGTATATATCACCACGGCATATCTGTTGATGGACAACGACTAACTACATTCTTCTTTTTAATTCTGCAGGAACTACTTCTTAAAGTAGTACTACTTAAAATAGTACCACATTACTGCTTTTTAAAATACTTTATTACTTTTTAAATTAGTTACGGCAGAATTAAAGAGAAGAATGTAGTTACTGACGTACGTCTACATTTCTGTAGAGCGGGAAAACTACACCAGTAATTATCTACCGTCTGATATCAAGTCCGGGATCCCCTTTACATTATTTCAATCACAAATCCCTCTGCACTGTTTACATTACAATTCCGCGAGATATATACGGACTGATTATAATTAAGGTCCCAGTTTCAAAACGCTGTGAAAAACGAACCACTGCTCAGAATGTCGTCGAATTTGAGCGGAATTATATCGAAGAAGTTGAAACAAAACATTTAACGAAAATCTTACCATTATATGGTAAACGGTATGTAAATGGCAGAATATGCAAAAAAAAAAAAAAGGAATGCAGGGTACACGATTGTTCCCTGTTTTGCGTCTGAGACGCTCGGAATGGCTGTTTCAATAGAGGATCGCGCGCTGCAAGTGAAGCTCTTTCACATGAATGGTGACTGCACATCAGTAGACCTACAGAAGTTCCAGACACTGAAGCGTATGAAAAGAGGCGTTATTCCGATGTCTGCATAGGTTCTGGAGAAAATGGTTACGAAACTCGAAAAGACAGGTTCTTTTGATGTGCTCTGTGGTAGAGGAAGAGGGAGGAAAGCAACTGCTCCGACTTCAGTAGAAGATGTAGACACACCATTGCAGGAGGGGTCGAGAAAAGATGTGCAAACATGCAGGACATGGGGAGTTGCCGGAAATTTGGACATTCCTTTGAGAACGGTGCTTAAAATTCCACCAAACATCTTGCATTGCTACCCATACAAAAGTACCCATGTTTAGGAGTTGCTTCATGCTGACCTGCCACTAAGACAAAAGTTCACTCTAAAATTTCTGGCTCTCCTGGAAGTGGACAGTTAATGGCCATGGAACATTTTGTGGACGTACCTAGCCAATTTACGAGGATATATCAACACACAATTGTACAACGTGAGCAACCGAAAACCTGATCGCTCATCAAAGTTTCCGCTGGAATTATCAGTCGTCATTTCCCTTGAGACTGATCATCAAGATCACTCACCCGATCTTAATCCAAATGACTTCTGGCTATTGGCTTATCTAAAAGATGCTGTGTTTAGTGCTCCCATTACGAACGTAGCTAAATTAAAGACATGCACTGCGCAATGCATTCTGAACGTGACCCCGGGAAAGCTTCGATCTCTTGCGATACGTGTTTTTTCTCGTTTCCACCGTATAGTAGAAAACGGTGGGGAGTGAGCTGAATTTGTCTTGCATCTGTCTCGTGACAGTTCAGAACCGATTTCATTATTCCCTTTTATGAATTTTTTGCCCTCAGGACAGTTCAAACACGGTTTCTCCCATCTAATGTGGCACGACCTCTCTGTGGTAGATGGACTTATGTAACCATCAGTGCTTCCGAATGCAGAAAGTTGCGCCGTCATTGGTTTAAAATGCAAGTGACACCATAGCTGTCGTACAGTCACACACCTATTTTTAGGCCACCCATTTTAAGCTTCCATGGCAATCTAGTGAGAATTTTTTTTAAATTCCTTAACGCTTCCCCCTAGCTGGATAATATTCCATTCAAATTTGACCTCTTTATGCGCAATGGTTCTTCTTCTACAGCATTTTGAAACTGGAAATTTAATTGTAACCACACTGTATACAAACGGACAGAAAAAGTCGCAACACCAAAATAGTAATGCAGAGTAATGAAATTTCTTTAATACGTTTGTCTATGTAACATAGGCGTATTTGAGTGATTATGTTTGCAAGTTCACAGGTTAATGTATCCACGAGATAAGCCATGGCAAATGTGAAATGTATGAATTAAGAAAGCAAGGAAGGTAATTAATAATGTCTCTTTATGACTATTAATATTGTGTAAAACTTCTGTTACGTATATTCATAGCCAAATAATATTGCTATCATACTTGAACCTGCAATGGACATTGTAACACGGCAGACCAAATAGACCTCGTGTACTGAAGGACACTGACCGTGAAGCACTGCAGAAGGTTTTTGTAAAAAACAGCATTGATCAAGCAGCTGCTCGAAAGACACTCATTTCTGAAGCCAGTATTAAGCAACTGTTTAGGTGATATAAACAATGACTGTGGTTTGGAGTAATGAATCTCGCTATACCTGATGGAGAGTTTGAATCCAGGTAGTGCCTGGAGAACCTCCATAACGGGTAGTGCCATTAGTGAAGTAGAGAGGTGATGGTGCTGTTACGATATGGCGGCATTTTTCGTGATTGTGGTGTGGTTTCTCAATTGCGCTTAAGAACACTCTAAATGCAGAGGATTATGAGTACGTTTTACAGCATTGAGTACTGCACAAGTAAGGATAACAGTTCGAAGCCGGCCGTGGTGGCCGTACGGTTCTACGCGCTGCAGTCCGGAACCGCGGGGCTGCTACGGTCGCAGGTTCGAATCCTGCTTCGGGCATGGATGTTTGTCATGTCCTTAGGTTAGTTAGGTTTAACTACTTCGAAGTTCTAGGGGACTGATGACCTAAGATGTTAAGTCCCATAGTGCTCAGAGCCATTTTAACAGTTCGAAGATGACTGTATTAACATGACAACGCAACCTGTCTTAAAGCAGAATCTGTAAGGCAAGAGTTTGCAAACAGCCCCATTCCTGAAATGGACTGGCCTGCCCAGAACCCCGACCAGAACGCAATGGAACTTCTTTGCGATGAGTTACAACGTCGACTTCACTCCAGACCCGATCGTCCAACGTCACTACCATCTTTGGTTTCGGATATTGAGGAAGAATGGGCTGCCACTTCTTCACAGACATTTAGACACTTCATTGAAAGTGTCCTCAGTAGCCGCCATAAAAGAAAAAGTTGGATACACCATTATTAATGTCCCGTAATAGGTATTCTGATTTATTTGAAGATAATGCGCGATAATAAATTGCAATTACTGATTTTAATTGCAGCAAGATGATACAAGGGAAACAGATGACTTTCTTATGTGTGAACGTAGCGCAGTGGTCAGGCACTCGACGGCGGCTCAAATCCCCGTACTACCATTGTCGTGGCGTTCTAACGAGCAAAGACAAATTCCGGGACGGTTACTTCGAAAAACAAAGAGCCGATTCCTTACTTGTCCTCAAAAATGGCTCTGAGCACTATGGGACTCAACTGCTGAGGTCATTAGTCCCCTAGAACTTAGAACTAGTTAAACCTAACTAACCTAAGGACATCACAAACATCCATGCCCGAGGCAGGATTCGAACCTGCGACCGTAGCGGTCTTGCGGTTCCAGACTGCAGCGCCTTTAACCGCACGGCCACTTCGGCCGGCTTACTTGTCCTCCAGCTATTCGACATCGTGCTCCATATCTTATGATTAGTCACTGACGGAGTGATAAATTTTAATCTGCCTCCCTTGGTTTACGTCCTGACGTATCTGTTATTGAAATTATATTTTATTAGCAATGCCAATGATGACGAATTATCAATGAAGAGGACACGATTGTTAATTCCAGAAAATGTAAGTTACCGTAGATCATTACATAATCTATTCTCTTAAGGTCAACGATTCCCTTTTATGATGTTGCTACCTTTGTAAAACACTCTAGTTCAAATTATATAGCTCCAGCTTCACAAGCATTTCTTACCGTGAAGAAGAAGTAGATTACCTCCTGGTTTCAGAAAAGTGGCACCGCAGAGTGCAAGTAGAGGCAGATTGCAAAATATGTAACCATAAATATGACAATAGGGTTAGTCGTTTAATTATCCCATCAGTGATACTCGCGGCTCACTTACGCCACCGTCTACAATGTGCTAAATGTTTCGGTTAGACTACTTTCCTAGGGAGCTGAGCGACTTTCGGTGAAATTCAGTAATTTTTAAGGAGTACCGTGAGTGTATTAGGTGATTCAGAGTAGAAAATGGAACTTCTTAATAGTGTGTATTGTTTTTGTTGCAGGTCACCAAACGAGAGTAGAGTAGAGCAGCCTCATACACTTTCTTCGTGACGGGGCTGATAAGGGACGATCGTGGTGAACCTACAAGCCAACGACCAGCACACACGAGAAGATGTCTATGACCGCTTCTTTGTCGTTTATATTTAGTTCTTGTACTTTGTTGAAGAAAAATAATAATTGAATGATCCTAAACCGATCAAATGTGTGTGATATTATAAATCAGTTAGTCTATGTCCATCTAACTAACTGTAGAATTATACCTGCCCCCTGTTAACATCACTGGAAGTATTACATTTGACTAAGGCCAAAATCTTTTTCTATATTTGGCAAGTGAATAATGGTCAGAATATAACGAAGTTGATTTAGAAGGTTTTTTTACTGTATACGATGACTGAAAATAATTTGAAAAATTTAAAATGTTATTACAAGAGATGCCGTAGGTATATCAATGAACGTCTCTGGACGATTTATTTTATGTAAATTGACATAACTTGTGAATTATTTTCAAAGACTGAAGCAAGTTCTTCCAAAGAGGAGTATTCAATGACATACATTCTTATCTATTTATTTTCTTTACGAAGTTACAATCAAAGCCTATAGTAAGTAAATTCCGTAATACCACGTCGGCTGCAATGGATTACCTACGGAATATCTTTGGAGTAGCCAAGTCGAAGAGTCGTTCTAAGTTTCCGTAGCTACAGTAAACTGAATACGAGGAAAACAATATTTTCAACGGCATTAGCTTACTTCTATAGCACCCTAACGAGTAAACGTAAGAATGGATAAAAACGTGAAAAACAAAGCCACGAAAAAGATTTACGAGAAAGATACTAAAGGTTAATCACTCTGAACAAACGTACTGAACACACAAAGAGAGGTTGCATCGACTCCCGTTGCACTTAACCCCTTGTTGCTACAGCATTAAGGCGGAACCTGATGGCATACTAGAACGTTATCTCTACCGCCAGTTGTTTCAACATTGCGAAAAGCAATTACAGCTCTATCAACCATACGTTCTTGATTTGCTACAGAGACCATTGGACCAGTGAGAGACTTCATACATCGAGCTAAATAAGGTTTCCGCTCTCATTCAACTAGCTAAATTAAAAAATAGCGCAAGTACAGTGTACGGTACCTCTCCATGGTACCGAACAAATTCATCGCAAAAGAGTTCGTGATAATTTAACACCAACTCTGTTACAAATAATAACGCAAAATTTTACTCTGTATTGAGGAATAAACTTACTGAAATAGTAGTGCACCAAGATGAAATTTAGAAGTTCACTTCGCGACTATATTAAGAAATGATGAAAGTGTATTCGAAGTACCATGCTGATGGTATGACACATATTCATTGATATTTATATGACAATAGGATTTTTACGCAGAACTAGCAGCAAAAATTTTAATATTTTATGTCCTGAGGGAGATATTGATATAACAACAACTTCGTCAAGATGCCAAGTGTGACTTTTTGACTGATATATTTTTCAAAACCATTTATTAGGCCATGTAGTTTCCTATTACGAACAGAACTCAGAGACAGAACAGGGAAACGTGTAACAGTAGCTCAAACCCTTTTCTATTGTCGCACATTCGAATTGCTGGTATTTTATACGTAGAATACAATTGGAAGTGCATTACTCATTCTCGGTCTTTCCTGCAGCCAACGATAGATGTGCGTTCCACTCGAAGAGAGACTAAACGGTAGTTGTTAGTCGATATGTCGTAACCGGTAATAGTAAGTCAATGGTGCGATAAAGTTGGCGTTTAAAATCCCTCCCGGTACATCACACACCATCCGAGCCTGTAGAGAACGTGAGTCTATCGTGGAAGGTTTGAGATTTTCAACCTTCAGCATTTCAGTTACAATCTACCGGGTGATGACAAAGTCAGTATAAATTTGAAAACTTAATAAACCACGGAATAATGTAGATAGAGAGGTAAAAATTGACACACATGCTTGGAATGACATGGGGTTTTATTAGAACCACCCCATATTGATAGACGCGTGAAAGATCTCTTGCGCGCGTCGTTTGGTGATGATCGTGTGCTCAGCCGCCACTTTCGTCATGCTTGGCCTCCCAGGGCCCCAGACCTCAGTTCGTGCGACTATTGGCTTTGGGGTTACCTGAAGTCGCAAGTGTATCGTGATCGACCGACATCTCTAGGGATGCTGAAAGACAACATCCGACGCCAATGCCTCACCATAACTCCGGACATGCTTTACAGTGTTGTTCACAACATTATTCCTCGACTACAGCTGTTTTTGAGGAATGATGCGTGGACACATTGAGCATTTCCTGTAAAGAACATCATCTTTGCTTTGTCTTACTTTGTTATGCTAATTATTGCTATTCTGCTCAGATGAAGTGCCATATGTCGGACATTTTTTTAACTTTTGTATTTTTGGTTCTAATAAAACCCCATGTCATTCCAAGCATGTGTGTCAATTTGTACCTCTCTGTCTACATTATTCCGTGATTTATTCAGTTTTCAAATTTATACTGACATTTTGATCACCCGGTAGTTGTTACCAGGACTACATGAACATGAGATTTCAGTGCAATGGCATAATATAGGCACACAAACCGTCTTTGTACAGTCCACTGTAAATTGCTTCTACGGATATTTAAACGCACTTAGAATTTCCTAGGTAGCTGACGCTGCATTATTACTGCGGCTATGTTTAACACATTATGTGTGAAGACACGAATCTTAACTTTTGGAATAAGGCTCTCGTTCTTTGTTGATAACTCGTATCAGGACTCAAAAGGGTAACAACCATTAAACAGTCTGCATATTTTCCCGCACAAATCAATGATTAAAATGTTTTGGAGATATAGAATTACAGCAACTTTCTTCTCGATCTGCAGGCGGCTCTTTGAGCTATTCAAATTGTATCCTTCCACAGGTGACCCAAAATGTAAGTGATTACTTTATACTAAGCGGCGAAATTGCTGATCAGCATCTGAAATCACTTTGCAGAATACATGTATGCCAACGTAAACAAATGAAAGAATGACGCTGTTAAGATAGACGTGGCTACCAAGATATCTTGTTGAGATCCAGAGTGCATGAACGTAGACATTAAGATAATATTAATCGCGGTAGATAAGTATTTTTTCGATTCACAAGACAGCAGGAAATAAAGTGACTGATTGGATAGAGTTACCAAAAATAACTATTATAAAGCCAGTGCACTATGGCCGACACACATTAAAACTGTTTCCAACTAAATGACCTCCCGACCAAAAGTATTCACAGAAATGGCAGACGTTTAACCAATCATAGGTTCAGATACGCGATATTTTCTAATTCATGCAACGAGGTTAAAAATTATTTTATTGAGGCGAATAAGCAAAGTTCTCTCGGTTCCCAATGCAACGGTAAAGTATTATTACTCCATCTGGAGACATTTCTACGCTATTTGTAAGTACCAATAATTGCATCATCGCTTACGATATTTTTATTTACAGAAACTAATTTTCTAATCTTTTCAGGTTCATTCTCAGGAATATGCAGGTGACATACGTAACTACCCACTTCTGCATGCACCATATGAAAATGACACTGAAAATGTTCGACAACAATTATTTAACACTTTGTTGGCTGGTGGTGTAGCTACTGGGTGATTCAGCTGCTCCTAATCACCAGTTTTACGCAACTCACAACGCCTTAAAATACCTGTCGCATATTTCCGGTTTCATGCAAACTATTAGACCAATAAAAAAAATTAACAGAACATTTTTGTAGGAATCTTAACGCCGTTAAATTTTGTACTGCGGTATGTTTTCGCTAGAGGCCTTAGTTTTCGAATTATTCAAGAAAAATTGCAGAAGTGACCTTTCTTGAATAATACTAAAACCGGGGTCTCCACCAAAAATGTATCCCAGTACAAAATTCAATTACATGAAATTTTCAGCAAAAATCTCCCATTTTTTATGTAGAATTCATAGTTCGCACATATTGTTCGAGAGAAAGTGACACTGCCATGTGTGGTTTTTGATGGCACAGAATCTGCATAAGAGCTATCGGTAGGGGCACCTGAATCCCTCTGAATGTATTTGTAATACACAGTCAAGTATTTTATAACGTCAATAATGTATATGCTTAATTTTATAGTATTTAATTACATGGTTTTCTAGGAGCTCTAAGTGTTTTGCAGTTTTTAACAGAGGAATTTGTTAACGTTGTGCTTAACTACGTAACTTCTGTATTTAATTTCTTTGTAAAAAAGTTTAGCATTTTGAAACTTTTCACGATTACACGTAGGCTCTCTCCTTTGAAATATAGAGAAGCTGGAGAAAAATATTCCGTACCATTTTTCTGTTGAGCACTATGATTCTGGTCCTAGGTTTTCACCCGCTTTACAGCTGCACTTCCGCGTATATTTTCCTGGAGGATTTGCCAGCGCGCGCCCTAATGCAGGCTATAGTCTGTACGTAGGAAAGGCGCAGCGCGGCTTCGGCCTCCCTTGAGAGTCGTTCCCTCCCCGCAAGAAGCAGCCGGCTGCCGTCGCCCAGAGCCCATACGTCTAATTTAGTGCGAACGGCACGGCATGCTGCGCGGTTTGTCTCCATTACAGGCGCAGAGTGCAGCTAAACGCGGCCCTGTACAGCGGAACGGAATTTCTCCCGCCCCGTATCGGAAGCACCCCCCTGTAATCCTGCTTTCACCCCACAAGATTTTTCAGATTCGAAGTATTCTGTATGGCACTGTATGAGACCCACAACAACTTTTTAAATTCTTATGTAATTGAACATGATAATGAAGAATACCCTTTCAATGCGGTGTTCGCGTTATCGGCAATTATATTTTTAATCGACAACCCTCCGTACGGTGTGTTGTGCTGTGAACATGGCGTGTATGTCAATTTTATCTCAAACCAAGTCTATTTGCGTAGCTCCCATCTTGAAGCGCATCTATTTAGACCGCTGAGAATTTTTAAGCCGATCGCATACAATATCTTTGAATTTGCTCCTTACCTGAAATAACTTACTTAGGGTTCCATGTTGACTAACAGCTCTGAAGAAGCAGTCTAGTGACTGTGTAATGGTATGGTTAAATTATATTTTCTTTCATGGGTTACGAGATAGTCTCAGCAAATATTCAGTGTTACTATGAAAGGGTTTTATATTTTTATTCCACAATAATTCCTAATAGATCATTAATTTCAGGTCTACGATGACCATTTTCGGGACCTGAGTACAAACAATGTTACTACGACTGAAAAATTGTTCGCAGATACTGAAGACAGTCACCATAGGCCGATTATTTAATAATTATTAAGCTTTTTTCACAGATGTCTCTTTGTAAGGCTTCCTGCATTTCCGAATAATTTTATAACTCCTGCACAAAAATGTTTCTTTGCGGAAACCCTCAGAGGACCACAGACGTTTTCTTGCAAGTTATTAATATATACAGGGAATGTTTGTACCTACAGGTGTATAGACGCTATTTGCTCTGTTTTTGTTTCGGCACCGAAAGCTACGAACTGTTAGGAATGAGGTCCGAAAGGTCCGAAATTCTGACGCAAGCTAATTTTGAAATTCAATAAATACATATTTCACCACATCATTACGCGAAAATACATCAATGGCTGTCTGTAGCATGGTATAAATAGAGGCTTTTTACATCCTTTTGGATCACGTAAAGGTTGATTCATACAGAAGAACTGGGCAACAGAGTCGTACAACACGGGCTCCATTGTGCTTCCTGAATTATAGATAAAAATTTGGTTAAAATGAAAGCGTCTCTCCATTTTCCCAAATAAAGCAGAAGTTTTAGCTTCAGTACTTGAAACTCAGAAAAATATGTTTTGCGCTCGACTCAAGGAATCCTGTTGTCGTAGCATGCGAGTTAGGAGCAATTTTGTTGTACATTGTACCAGACTGAGAAATAACGCCCCCACCATTCATAGGTATACTCATCAAAAGGGTCATGATAAATAGCATTCTATACTCCTGTTACGCTGCGTCCATGACTTTGCTAAAGCCTTGCAGATTAGTTAATAAAATAATATTTTGAGGCGCTTTCGTAATCGTGAATGATTCACGGTCTGCCTACTCAAACGATCTGTTTTGGGAAAAATGTGTGTGGTCAACCTATGTGGTTAGTGAGAGTCAGAAGATGAAAAAAGTAAACTATTATTTCAAAAGTAAACGCCATAGCTGTTAATACATTTATGCCACTGCGAGACAAAGTGGTCGATGGTTCCACGGAAAAACGTTTCCGATTGCCTACAGAACCGTATTTTTACTCACGTGTGCACCTCTTCGTTCGATGCAGATCGGTGGCCACGACCGTCTTTTTCAGGATTCCTAAATTATGGAAATCACACGTAGGGAGGTCGGGGTGTATGGGCTTCGCAACCAAATTTTTGAGAGTGCCCGAAACAATAGTCACGCCAAGTACGCTAAACTCAAGATGACTTTTTTCTTTGACTGAATGGGCCCTCTGTTCATTGATTTTCTGGGACAAGGCTCCAAAATTAAGGGACAGCGGTTCATGGACACCCTGCAAAAATTTAAGAGTGCCATCAAACCCAAAGCCCTGGAATGTTGATGGACGGCATCTTTCTGTTGCAGGATAAAAAATGTCCACCCACATGTTACAAAAGTTCCTTCGAATACGCCGCAGAAGCTGCAGTAGGAAGTCCACCAGCATCCTCCATACAATCCCGATCCCTCCCCGTGCGATTTCCATATTTTTGGAGCTCTGAAGAATGACATTTATCTCAGACAAAGAGGTGCACTCCTGGGTACAGTATGGTTCCGTAGGCAGCCGCCAACATTGTTCTGCGAAGCCACTGATAGTCTTGCCACATAGTGGGATGAATTTACTAACAACTACGGTGATACACAAAATACTTTTTTCCATATATCTCGTTTTCATTTGACTGCGTAATATGTATATTTTACAATTTCAGTAATCGATAAACTTATTAATGCAACAGTAGAAAGAAAGTTGTAGCACACTTAAAATTCGATCCAGTTACTTAAATCCAGGAAAGGCACAAGAGAATACCGTCAATAATTTTCCACTATACTTTTTGGTAAATATTTCAGTATAATCATTTATGTACCATTTGCCGATTTCAGTCTGCTACTATGTAAATTCAACGTTCTTTTCAGCAGTCCACTATGGCAATCGCGTTTATTTTAAAAGCCACCTTATTTTGTTCCCTCGTGTAATATAGCTACAGAAAATATTTTTATGCTACAGCTCCTAAACAGAAGCTTACTCAAGTCTCCTGCAGTATTCTCACACGAATGACCGCAGTTTTTATCAGTTGTATAGTATATTTAACTTGTATTTGAAAATATAGTTTCCTAAGTACCAGTTGCACCTATGTGTTGCACGACGTATTACGTAAATGTAGGAAATTGCTGCGGGTGTACACGGTACGCAGGTGAATTTCAGTCACATATCTCCCCCTTAGTATAAGTCTGCATTAGTACATCCACAATATTTCAAGTGGTACATCTTCGAGAAACACACGTTTCTCGAGGAGAGACTTGCATAAATATGCCTAAAAGTAGCTTCGTTCACAATTATAACACATGCAATATTCACATTCATTACTATTACCGACAGAAGTAGCTCAACTAAGGTCATTGTTTACAGTGGGTCAACTTATTAAATAAAAAAATTTTTCTTTAAAATAATGTCATGTAATACGACAACACTACATTATGTGTAACATTAATTGTCGGAAGTAGAATATGCCATCGCACTACACCGAAGACATATATAGGTTAAAAATATTATCTCGTATATATGAGAATCCTCTATTTTATTCCGTCGCACTGTGTTGCTAGTGGACGTCTGCTTGTAGACAAACTTAAGTTAAAGTAATTAATCTCTGTTAACGTCTTCTGAAGATGAATCCACGTGTTGCCTCTCCACGCATCATGTACTTTGTAACAAGCGTGAGAAAAAGAAGAAAGAAATATGTAGTTACTCTAGCCTAATTAATTCTCGAAGCAAGATACACCTGGTGAGTTCGCACTCCACCAGTTAAGGATTCTGAGGATATTGAGGCTTGTTGTCAGAATGTTCTGACATAAAGAACCGTCTGCAGTGGCTCGCACGTTGCCCCAATTATGTAAGCCACAACTGCGAAAACAGCTACTGAGCATGGAAGTACGGATTATGTGTCTTGTACCTAAAAAGATGGTTTCCAGTATTTCATGATAACTCGCTTTGAACATGAGACTGTTCGTCTCAACGCTAGAACGCTGATAATAGTTGGAAACTATTAGACGTATTGAATAAAAAAAACCTTAAAAACAGTAAGGAGAAAACCGTGTCTTTTGTGTAAGAAAATGAACAAAACACACGGCACCGATCGTGATATTTACTATTTACGTACGAGAGTTAAATTTGCGCGTCCGTAGCTCATAAGGTATCGGTTTTGGAAATAGGAACATAACTGACAATCATGGTTTTGTATTATATTTGTTTGTATTCCGTTTCTTTTCTGTGACCACAGATGCCAGGTTCCAGAGCTATAGTGCGGCTGGTTACAAGAATGAGCAGCTGAAAATGAGACTGTCACCCCGAATGAAACTGTAGAACTATTTCCAAAACAGACACCGCAAAGAAAAGATAGAGTCGGGGAAATTATTTGTATCGGAACATCTTTAATTATACGTCAGCCTTCATAAGTTACCACTCAGTGTTGCTCCATCAGCCCTGGCGTTTAATTTAATTTTGTGCATACGACTGTTCCTGCCTAATTGAGTGGCAGTAGATTTGCTTAAAATCAGAAGCCTGGCCCGTTTGTTTACGACAGTTAGACGTTAGCAAGCCTGCAGAGTCCAGACATAGCTGTTGCTATTACAGTTATGTGTACTTGTAATGACATGTGGAGTTACTTTGGAAAAAGTTTGTATATGATGGTTCCAGGAGAAGAATGGGTTGTGGGAGACGGCAGTACCTGTTGCAGCTGCGGCGAGCTGGCTACCGGCGAGGGCGCAGTGAGTCTGGGCGGCCGCTGGCTCTCACGTCACGCCGGTCATCGCCTCGCTCACCACAGGCAGCTGGCAGCTGGGCACACACCACCTGTGGCTGCGGCCCCGGACCGTGCGGCGGGGAAGAGCGCTGGCGGCGCACTGGGCTGCCACGGCGCCCTCTGCGCCCCTCCTTTCCCTTCCCTTCCCTTCACAGCCCTAACCCCTGCCGCGTCGCTCCACCGACCCCCGCCAGGCGCTGCCGCTGCCCGGGAAGGCTGCATCCCTGTGCGCATGCGTGCGACACGCGACTCCGACACTGGTGCTAGTTCGCAAGGGTGCCCGCGACGCCTCCACCTGGCGGTGAACGTCATATTTTGGTCCACGATGATGTTGATGAAGTCCCATACTCCTTCACAGAGCGTAGGGAGACCCGCATCGCCGTACTAGGCAAAGTCCTAGGTGGTTTGCCACTGCCTTCCTCCGACCGTAATGGGGATGAGTAATGAAGATGAAGACGACACAACAACACCCAATCGTCTCTAGGCAGGTGAAAATCCCTGATCCTGCCAGGAATCGAACCCAGGACCCCATGCTCAGGAAGCGAGAACGGTACCGTGAGACCATAAGTGTCACTTCTGAGAATCGTCAGGCGCGTATTTTCTCGTCTTTGGGAAATTTCATTTTTGCGATATGGAGCTAGAGGCAGCAAAAACAAATACTGCTCATGACGTCTTCCGGTGAATACCATCGTCGATGGAAAGCGTCAATTTGTTTCCCGTTAAGGAACAAAATGATTTACGAATAGGAAGTTTACGTGCCCATTCGTTAGAGCGGTCCCAAATTAGTCTAGTGCGATATTCATTCTTTCGACACGTACATATACGAACACTCAAAAAAGGTGAATAAAGTACTGCAGTAGCGACTCGCGTACCGCATTGACCCACGCTCCTCCCACCGGAGGTTCGAGTTCAAAAAATGGTTCAAATGTCTCTGAGCACTATGGGACTCAACTGCTGAGGTCATTAGTCCCCTAGAACTTAGAACTAGTTAAACCTAACTAACCTAAGGACATCACAAACATCCATGCCCGAGGCAGGATTCGAACCTGCGACCGTAGCTGTCTTGCGGTTCCAGACTGCAGCGCCTTTAACCGCACGGCCACTTCGGCCGGCGAGGTTCGAGTCCTCCCTCGGCCATGGGTGTGTGTGTTCTTTGCATAAGTTAGTTTATGTGGTATGTAAGTCTAGGGACCGATGACATCAGCAGTTTGCTCTCTTAGGAATTCAGACACATTTGAACATTTGACCCACGCTGATTGCCACTTTCATGCATTAGGCGATGCTTAGTCGCTGATAGGGTACCGGCTATTTTTCGTGTTTTGCTGTCTAATCTAATACGTAACTATAAAACGAATATCGGTCTAGACTAATTTAGGACCCCTCCATCGAAAGGGCATATAAAATACCGCTTCAAAAAATTTTGTTTGTAATGGGAAAAAACCGACAGTTTCTATCGACATTGGCGTCACCTCAACGACGTTGCAAAAACGAAATCGCAGATACCTACCGAATCATCAGAGAAAATTCACCTGACGGGTCACCCGGTGTAACTTACACGGCTAATTATCTTCTTCTTGCTTTAGTTAGCGTCTACTCCGTCTAGAACGTGGTGTGATGTACCCAAGTTTTGGAAAAATGTTTTAACTTTGCTCCCAGATGTCTTTCCTGTCACTGCATGCGTCAGTTGCTTACGAGGGTGTCTGTTGGATGGAGGTGGTAGTCGTTTTCCAACGACTCTGGTTTTTGAGTCCAGACTGTGCCGCTGTAAGTTGTCTCACGGCTAAAGATTCTTTTTAACCAAGGACAAATTGAACACTAGCGGGCAGTCAGCTGTGTACGACAGTACAGGATGGGCGAACAAAGAGCCGTGGACATGCGGCCGTAGTCCCTCAGCAAGTTCAAAAATGTTGGTCCAGTATGCGTTAGTTTGCTAGAATAAAGTATTATATTATCAAAACGGTGCAGTTTACTGTACTTACTATACGTTGAGAGGTTTTCATGCATGACTAAATGAGGAGATGCTACCTTGTCTTTTAAAATTAACATCGGATCTATTGGTCTTGTTAACTCATTTAACAATATTTAAAAGACATTATTCAGATTAGTCTCGATATAATGATCTTTATGTATTAAGTGTGATCTACACGCAAATATTATATGGAAAGTCGTTGATTACACAGTGTGCCTCTCGTAAGTGTGTTCCAAGCATTTTCCATGGTCTTAGGCTGATATTTGCAATTAAGTTTTCGCAAAGCGTATCTGCAGTCCGCCCAAACAAGTACCGCTCAATACATCTATCACAGGACGTGTCGTCGAAAAGCGTCAGTTTGTTTCCTGTTACAAAAAAAATCATTTTTAGAGCGGAATTTTCTGTGCCCATTACATATAGCAGTTTCAGATTGATGTAGTGCGACACTCGTTTTTTGGGTATGTTATAGCAGATACAGTGAAACACGATGAAAAATCAGTACTCCAGCAGCGACAGTACCGCCTTGGCCTGAGCTGACTGCTACCACCGTATTCTTCTTTTTTTTAGTATCCCTGTTATTACATATCCATAATTTGGGACTCCTCTGTCGAATAGGATTTAAAATTACTTCGTTCGTTACGGAAAACAAACCAACGCTTACCGTCGACACTGGGCGTTGCATGAAAGAGGCGACGAGCAAAATTTGTTGGACTACACAATGGGAAAGCCAAATTCCAGATGCCTAAGAAACACCAGAGAAAACGCGGTTGACGATTCTGAGGAGGGACAACCCAGTATACGTAAAGGCAATTCATGCATGTTTTATAATTCGTGTTCTTAAGGAGTTGTTATTTTTAAGGATTCGTTGTAAAAGGAGAAATACTTGCTACTGATCTGTGTATGTCTTTTGTGACGCATAAAGGTAAACATTTATTTGTCTTATCCCCATAATTGTTTCAAAAATATTCTGAGAGTGTGTGGGTTTTATTTTGTCAAGTTGCTTAATGGATTGATCCAACAAGTACTCTTTGGCTGCTGAAAGAAACAATTGCCACCTCACACTACTACAGAAGTCAGACAGACGCTACCAATGTACCAACAAGAACTGCTTGAAAAACATTCAGCAACAAATATCTTCTGGGGTCGTCCGCTGTAAAGAAAAGACACAAAAATATTCTATATTCTTACGTAACTAGTGGAATACTTGGGTATTGGAGTACTGCTAGTTATAGTAAAAAAACATTAAAAGAAAGAAAAATATTATTTATTGCAAAAAAATTCTGAGAAATCATGTGAAACTTCTTTTTATATAAATTAATAAATTTTCGGGTTCTTTCCCGATAGGAATGCTATTATTTTACAAAGTATGGAAAGGTTCTTTTCTCCCTTTCCTTTAAGAATGTTATTTACTCGGCTGAATGGCTGAGAGCCGCGCCTACACAACTTGAATAACTTTTCTAGGTACGCTCAAGGCTGTCGCATGAGGAATGTAATGGAGTGTACAGTTATGGAGGACAGATGGGGCTCACATACGCTGTAGCACACAATACCTTGAGCAGCAACGCCTGCTGCCTGCGTCGCTCCCTGCTGACAAATAACACAGCTATCTCTTTCTATCTGGATTGACCTTTGCCAATCAAACTCTCACTACACCTTGATGAAATCAAGCACTCCTACCCACCCCTAGTCTAACTATTGGCGTGGTGCACCGGTCAGATAACCAGTCCACCACAATGACACTCAATATTCGCTCGCAGGCGTTTAACTAGTACTCTGTCCGTGTTGACATCGCACAATAAGTGTGGCGGCCAACACAATGAACAACGCTTAATCGCGAGCGACTCAATATAAAGTATCACTCCGATTTGCTAACGACAGAGGTGCTCTCCCAGTGAAGTACTGAGAAGAGACTTTCTTCCTCGCTCTTTCCATACACGTATGAGCGCACTCACTCTCGTTACGTGTTCCCGCTCCAAGAGTGACAACAGAACGGAACCCTATTTCTGGAAAAATTGGAAGGGTATATCATTCGCTACCTTCCCTCACTCCTCTGGCTCTTTGTGTCAGAAATACACTCCTGGAAATGGAAAAAAGAACACATTGACACCGGTGGGTCAGACCCACCATACTTGCTCCGGACACTGCGAGAGGGCTGTACAAACAATGATCACACGCACGGCACAGCGGACACACCAGGAACCGCGGTGTTGGCCGTCGAATGGCGCTAGCTGCGCAGCATTTGTGCACCGCCGCCGTCAGTGTCAGCCAGTTTGCCGTGGCATACGGAGCTCCATCGCAGTCTTTAACACTGGTAGCATGCCGCGACAGCGTGGACGTGAACCGTATGTGCAGTTGACGGACTTCGAGCGAGGGCGTATAGTGGGCATGCGGGAGGCCGGGTGGACGTACCGCCGAATTGCTCAACACGTGGGGCGTGAGGTCTCCACAGTACATCGATGTTGTCGCCAGTGGTCGGCGGAAGGTGCACGTGCCCGTCGACCTGGGACCGGACCGCAGCGACGCACGGATGCACGCCAAGACCGTAGGATCCTACGCAGTGCCGTAGGGGACCGCACCGCCACTTCCCAGCAAATTAGGGACACTGTTGCTCCTGGGGTATCGGCGAGGACCATTCGCAACCGTCTCCATGAAGCTGGGCTACGGTCCCGCACACCGTTAGGCCGTCTTCCGCTCACGCCCCAACATCGTGCAGCCCGCCTCCAGTGGTGTCGCGACAGGCGTGAATGGAGGGACGAATGGAGACGTGTCGTCTTCAGCGATGAGAGTCGCTTCTGCCTTGGTGCCAATGATGGTCGTATGCGTGTTTGGCGCCGTGCAGGTGAGCGCCACAATCAGGACTGCATACGACCGAGGCACACAGGGCCAACACCCGGCATCATGGTGTGGGGAGCGATCTCCTACACTGGCCGTACACCACTGGTGATCGTCGAGGGGACACTGAATAGTGCACGGTACATCCAAACCGTCATCGAACCCATCGTTCTACCATTCCTAGACCGGCAAGGGAACTTGCTGTTCCAACAGGACAATGCACGTCCGCATGTATCCCGTGCCACCCAACGTGCTCTAGAAGGTGTAAGTCAACTACCCTGGCCAGCAAGATCTCCGGATCTGTCCCCCATTGAGCATGTTTGGGACTGGATGAAGCGTCGTCTCACGCGGTCTGCACGTCCAGCACGAACGCTGGTCCAACTGAGGCGCCAGGTGGAAATGGCATGGCAAGCCGTTCCACAGGACTACATCCAGCATCTCTACGATCGTCTCCATGGGAGAATAGCAGCCTGCATTGCTGCGAAAGGTGGATATACACTGTACTAGTGCCGACATTGTGCATGTTCTGTTGCCTGTGTGTATGTGCCTGTGGTTCTGTCAGTGTGATCATGTGATGTATCTGACCCCAGGAATGTGTCAATAAAGTTTCCCCTTCCTGGGACAATGAATTCACGGTGTTCTTATTTCAATTTCCAGGAGTGTATTATGCCAATCAGTGTTGCTCTTTTAAACAGGAGAATGACGTTTCGTTTAAGTCGACCAATGCAGAGATATGTAGCATCTTCGTTAGGCGTATACTGTCCTCCTGTGAGAACTCCATAACTGTGCAGTCGGTCCATCAAAAAATGCGTCTTCTGGGCGCTCCTACACAATGTAGTGGAATTCGCTTTTAAGTCGAACACGGGGATGGTTATTACTTCGCTCTAGCAAAAACTGTCCTCTCTCTGGGTGATCGTTCCAGCTGAAGTAGGAGTGTGCTGCCCCACCACTCTGAAGGGACGGGCTTCCCAACGGGCCGGCCGCCTCCCTAGAACGAAAATTCCTGTGGCCGTCATGTTGTGTACGCCAGCCTCGACTTTTTCAACCTCGGTGCGCACTTGCGATTTACTTATTAGATTTGCATATCGCTTACATCAATTCATATAAAATTGACTCTACCTCGTCGAGTTTGGGATCGAATGAAGCGTCTTCATGTGCAGAAAACGATCGTGAGGACGGAATATGTAAGAAATGAAGGTCAGGAGACCACACCATCAGTCAATATATCTGGCTATTAAGCTCTCATATTTTTTGGCGTTTCTAAACTGGCTCTTGTAGTGAAATTTAATGGTCTCATTGTTCTTATTAATAAACTTACATTTCCATGTCAAAAACCAGCAAGTTCCCATGTGCATGCACCCTGCCATCTCACTATTTTACAGGGTTCTGTACTTTCAAGTATATAACAGATTAACTGATGTGGTTCATAGTTCATCTCGGAAACTTGGTCTGTCTTGGGCATACGAGAAGGTGCTCGAAATGGCTATTGAGTGGCGGTTTCCTGTTAAAAAAATTATGGCCTGAGACCTCATAATGAATACACCTTGAAAACTTCTCGGTCTATTTTTTAAACCCATCAACTTTAGAAAACAGACTCATTCCCCTGCCCCTATAGGTAGAAATAAGGGTGCTATCTCCTGCTATTGGACAATTGTGTCGACACTGAGAGAGGTAGTGAAGTGACGAATCTGATTTGCTAAACTCTCATTCAGATCTTTTGGCTAAGTTTAGAGGCTTCCACGGCCTGTGTCATTTCTATAAAATAAATTTGGGGATAAACTCGTCACATTGGAAGCTATTAAAGCAGCAAAACTACCGTCGTTTCGACCAATTGCTGCGATGCTCTTTAGTGATCCGCCATAAGAGGACTGCAGCAAGTCGGTCGCAATGTTGGAATTTATTTGTTTTACTAATTTAAAATGTGTACTCGTGGTCTAGGGGTTCGCCGGCACGGTAGCTCAGCGTGTTTGGTCAAAGGGTTAGCTGCCCTCTGTAATAAAAAAACTGAGTGAATGGATCAA
Organism: Schistocerca nitens; assembly: GCF_023898315.1. Lineage (NCBI taxonomy): Eukaryota > Metazoa > Arthropoda > Insecta > Orthoptera > Acrididae > Schistocerca > Schistocerca nitens. The sequence goes on along the minus strand of NC_064617.1, from coordinate 437,911,792 downwards.
TAACGAATTTCAACGGGCATCAGATGACGTCCGCCACGAACAATTGAAACGAACACTAACGAACAAAATGAGATAAAAAGAATTGGGGGGGGGGGGGTAGCATGTTTGATTCATAATCAAAACGTCTTCGGTCCCGGGTTCGATCCCCGCCACTGCCTAAAGTTTGATAAATAATCTGCATTGGCGGCCGAAGACTTCCGGCATAAGAAGTCAGACTCATTCTGCCAACGGCCTTGTCAAAGAGGGCGGAGGAGCGGATAGAGGTTCAGGGCACTCTCTTGTCCTAGGGGTGGGAAATTGCCCCTAAAGGCGGAATAATCAGCAATGATCAACGACATGAGGATGCAGAAGGCAATGGAAACCACTGCATTAAAGACACGTAACGTGTATCCACAGGACATGTGGCCTGTAATTGAAGAAGTGTCATGATGATCTCTCCAACGGCAAAAGATTCCGTAATAGTCCCCCATTAGGATCTCCGGGAGGGGACTGCCAAGGGGGAGGTTACCATGAGAAAAAGATTCAATAATCAACGAAAGGATAACGTTCTACGAGTCGGGGCGTGGAATGTCAGAAGCTTGAACGTGGTAGGGAAACTAGAAAATCTGAAAAGGGAAATGCAAAGGCTCAATCTAGATATAGTAGGGGTCAGTGAAGTGAAGTGGAAGGAAGACAAGGATTTCTGGTCAGATGAGTATCGGGTAATATTAACAGCAGCAGAAAATGGTATAACAGGTGTAGGATTCGTTATGAATAGGAAGGTAGGGCAGAGAGTGCGTTACTGTGAAAAGTGGCAGGGTTGTTCTTATCAGAATCGGCAGGAAACCAACACCGACAACGATGGTTCAGGTATGCATGCCGACGTCGCAAGCTGAAGACGAAGAGATAGAGAAAGTGTATGAGGATATTGAAGGGTAATGCAGTATGTAAAGGGGGGCGAAAATCTAATAGTCATGGGCGACTGGAATGCAGTTGTAGGGGAAGGAGTAGAAGAAAAGGTTACAGGAGAATATGGGCTTGGGACGAGGAATGAAAGAGGAGAAAAACTAATTGAGTTCTGTAACAAGTTTCAGCTAGTAATAGCGAATACCCTGTTCAAGAATCACAAGAGGGGGACGTATACTTGGAATAGGCCGGGAGATACGGGAAGATTTCAATTAGATTACATCATGGTCAGACAGAGATTCCGAAATCAGATACTGGATTGTAAGGCGTACCCAGGAGCAGATATAGACTCAGATCACAATATTGTAGTGATGAAGAGTAGGCTGAAGTTCAAGACATCAGTCAGGAAGCATCAATACGCAAAGAAGTGGGATACGGAAGTACTAAGCAATAACGAGATACGTTTGAAGTTCTCTAACGCTATAGATACAACAATAAGGAATAGCGCAGTAGGCAGTACAGTTGAAGAGGAATGGACATCTCTAAAAAGGGCCATCAGAGAAGTTGGGAAGGAAAACATAGGTACAAAGAAGGTAGCTGCGAAGAAACCATGGGTAACAGAAGAAACACTTCAGTTGATTGATGAAAGGAGGAAGTACAAACATGTTCCGGGAAAACCAGGAATACGGAAATACAAGTCGCTGAGGAATGAAATAAATAGGAAGTACAGGGAAGCTAAGACGAAATGGCTGCACGAAAGACATCGAAAATGATATGATTGTCGGAAGGACAGACTCAGCATACAGAAAAGTCAAAACAACCTTTGGTGACATTAAAAGCAACGGTGGTAACATTAAGAGTGCAACGGGAATTCCACTGTTAAATGCAGAGGAGAGTGCAGATAGATGTAAAGAATACATCGAAAGCCTCTATGAGGGTGAAGATTTGTCTGATGTGATAGAAGAAGAAACAGGAGTCGATTTAGAAGAGATAGGGGATCCAGTATTAGGATCGGAATTTAAAAGAGCTTTGGAGGAATTACGGTCAAATAAGGCAGAAGGGATGGATAACATTCCATCAGAATTTCTAAAATCATTGGGGGAAGTGGCAACAAAACGACTATTCACGTTGGTGTGTAGAATATATGAGTCTGGCGACATACCATCTGACTTTCGGAAAAGCATCATCCACACAATTCCGAAGACGGCAAGAGCTGACAAGTGCTAGAATTATCGCACAATCAGCTTAACAGCTCATGTATCGAAGCTGCTTACAAGAATAATATACAGAGGAATGGAAAAGAAAATTGAGAAGGCGCTAGGTGACGATCAGTTTGGCTTTAGGAAAAGTAAAGGTACGAGAGAGGCAATTCTGACGTTACGGCTAATAATGGAAGCAAGGCTAAAGAAAAATCAAGACACTTTCATAGGATTTGTCGACCTGGAAAAAGCGTTCGACAATATAAAATGGTGCAAGCTGTTCGAGATTCTGAAAAAAGTTGGGGTAAGCTATAGGGAGAGACGGGTCATATACAGTATGTACAAGAACCAAGAGGGAATAATAAGAGTGGACGATCAAGAACGAAGTGCTCGTTTTAAGAAGGGTGTAAGACAAGGCTGTAGCCTTTCGCCCCTACTCCTCAATCTGTACATCGAGGAAGCAATGATGGAAATACAAGAAAGGTTCAGGAGTGGAATTAAAATACAAGGTGAAAGGATATCAATGATACGATTCGCTGATGACATTGCTATCCTGAGTGAAAGTGAATAAGAATTAAATGATCTGCTGAACGGAATGAACAGTCTAATGAGTACACAGTATGGTTTGAGAGTGAATCGAAGAAAGACGAAGGTAATGAGAAGTAGTAGAAATGAGATCAGCGAGAAACTTAACATCAGGGTTGATGGTCACGAAGTCAATGAAGTTAAGGAATTCTGCTACCTAGGCAGTAAAATAACCAATGACGGACGGAGCAAGGAAGACATCAAAAGCAGACTCGCTATGGCAAAAAAGGCATTTCTGGCCAAAAGAAGTCTACTAATATCAAATACCGGCCTTAATTTGAGGAAGAAATTTCTGAGGATGTACGTCTGGAGTACAGCATTGTGTGGTAGTGAAACATGGACTGTGGGAAAACCGGAACAGAAGAGAATCGAAGCATTTGAGATGTGGTGCTATAGACGAATGTTGAAAATTAGGTGGACTGATAAGGTAAGGAATGAGGAGGTTCTACGCAGAATCGGAGAGGAAATGTATATGTGGAAAACACTGATAAGGAGAAGGGACAGGATGATAGGACATCTGCTAAGACATGAGCGAATGACTTCCATGATACTTGAGGGAGCTGTAGAGGGCAAAAACTGTAGAGGAAGACAGAGACTGGAATACGTCAAGCAAATAAATGAGGACGTAGGTTGCAAGTGCTCCTCTGAGATGAAGAGGTTAGCACAGGAAAGGAATTCGTGGCGGGCCGCATCAAACCAGTCAGTAGACTGAAGACCAAAAAAAAAAAAAAAATTTAAAATGACACAGACCAGTCTCCAAAATTATTTTATCCAAATTTATTCCATCATGTTAGCTCAGTCGCTGCATATCCAGTAGTGTGCCAAAATCCTTCGGCACAATATGCTCTTAAAGAGCTGAAATGCGCTTATGGCATTTGTGGCCACGATCCCTCTTTGTGGAATTCAGCTGCCTGATAGAAGTCTTTTTTTTTAGTTGCCGCCATTTCGGCCACTTGCACATCTATGCTGAGGATATAAAGATGAGAACAATACACACACACACACACACACACACACACAAACAGTACCGAGCAGGTAAACTTTCCGACCCGGCCAGGAATTGAACAAGGGGGTAGGGGATCGAGAGTCAGCAACCCTAGCCACAAAACCATGAGTTGCTCACTTTTGAAGAGTTGAATGACGTTAGATGAGTACGTGTTACTCCTTATTATCACTGTTATGAATTATTTATTATTTTGTGGATCATAGGTTGGCTCATGGATAACTACTCGAGTCCTCCGTCGGGCATGGGTGTGCGTTTTGTTCTTAGCATAAGTTAGTTTAAGTAGTGTGTAAGTCTAGGGACCGATGACCTCAGCAGTTTGGTCCCAAAGGAATTCACACACATTTGAACATTTGGATATAACAACTTCTTTTGACATACAAGTAATGGATGTTTCATTATCTTTTGTTTCTGGTTTTGTTATTAATACCACTACTACTTCTCTTGACAAAGTTCTTGGAGGTTAAATTAGCTAAATGATAAATATTGAAATTACATTTTTTTTAAATAATAAGAGAACAACCTATGCAGCAAAATGACAAAATTTACTGCAACAACTGTCACTGCCAATGTTGCTGTGGTTACTCGCAGATGTATTTTGCCTAAAAGATTCAAATAGATGCAGTGGTCACGTTCATCATTAATATTAATTATATCATTTAGTGGACGGTCGGATGTTACGAAGAGAACATCAGTTCAAGTCTCATGCTGGACTTTGTATGAAACTCAACCACGACAGACAGAATAGGTTAGAATGTTCACTATGTTATGATACGGATGGCTATTGGCTTACCTCTGAATGAAAAGCGTCAGACACGAGGACATGCTGAAAAGTAGTGTCTTCGAATTTAATAACATGCTACATCTTTAATCTTCGTGTCGACATTTTTACTGCTCAACACGGTTATTCTGGCGACCAACACATTACTCCTACCGAGAGCAGTTTGTTGATACCGTAAATGTACAATGTTTGAGATTGTTGACGGACCCACAACCACACTTCTGCTTGCACTGCTTTATCAGTATCAAAATGAAGTCCTCGAAAGTGCCCTTTAAGATTCGGAAAGAAATGAAAATCCAACGGGGTCAAGTGGGGCCATTGATGGAAGATGATCGATGACACTGTCGGCGTCGGATTGTTGCTGATGTTTCAGCGCTCGGGTGTGGTTTGACATTGTCTTGCTGAAGAAGAGAGTTCATCGAGTGAGGAAGCACTCTTGGAATTCAAAAGTGGATTACGGCACGCTGTATGGGGATGGGGTGGCTTGGCTAGCTGTGAGTCAGACAGTTATGCCAGTGCCTGATATGTAGGGAAACCACAGCTATTTTGGAGCAAAGTAAGTTAGTTTATTTATTGTATATTTACTAATAAAAGCCAATTTTACCACTACAGATATTAAGAGGATTCTACCGGTCATAAATACTTTCTTACAACAATATTACGATGCAAGAAACCAGTGAGTCAATAAAAAAGATGAACAATGTTTAAGGTACCGAAGGTGTAAGAACAGGTACGATATTTCACTATTGTAAGTACAAGATCTAGACTGCATGTCATAGTTGCCATTCACCGAGTGGAATACTTACGAATCTGTTCTGTCGTAAGTCCATGCTCTCAAGAAATTTCTAGTTTTGAGTTAACAAGTAACACGTTGTTTCATTTAGTATAGAACTACGTTCTTAATGAACACTTCTTAAGGGCATCAACAAACAATATTTCAAGTAGCTTCCTGCTCAATATCTTTGAAATTACTGGATACAGAGTGTGACTCTCTAGGGTTTCCCCTCCCCCCCCCCCACTTCCCAAACCAGAAGAAAAACATACGTGGTCAAATTTACCTATTCTAATCTAGTCCATAAGGGCTGATCGAAAATTTTCGGTTTGTGGCCGTTGCTGCATCGTATACGCTAAGTAGAGCGATTGCGATGCTGGCATGTGAGCACGACTTGTAGGCAAGTGATTACTGTGGCATTCGTGTCTTTCCGAAGGGCGTGAACCATGCCGTCAGTATTATTAAATGCAAGCTGTTATTCTTTTCTTTCCCGCCGAAGGAAAAACACCGATAGAAATTCAACGCAGAATGAATAATGTTATGGAGCACCATGTCTGTCGGAGAGCACCGTTGTGCCGGCCGAAGTGGCCGTGCGGTTAAAGGCGCTGCAGTCTGGAACCGCAAGACCGCTACGGTCGCAGGTTCGAATCCTGCCTCGGGCATGGATGTTTGTGATGTCCTTAGGTTAGTTAGGTTTAACTAGTTCTAAGTTCTAGGGGACTAATGACCTCAGCAGTTGAGTCCCATAGTGCTCAGAGCCATTTGAACCATTTGAACCAGCACCGTTGTGACAAGTTTTGTGATGTTCGTGATTCGAGACAAGACGCAGGCTATCTGGGAGGGAGGGAGATATTACGCAAAATCAAATGAGAGACACTCTAGCACACGCCCAATAGTCTTGATCTCTCCCCATCCGTCAGATCCCTTACAAAAGGGTCCACGATTCCTTCCGAGATAAGCGGGCATCGGACTTCCTTATACTTGCCACTGGAGGCTGCCATTTACACACGGCCACCAGACGGAGACCAAAGCGCCAGAGAGATTACTGGTTCCTCTGACCTCTTTCCCATGCCATTCATGTGACAAGAAATAAGACAGACTGTATCTTGGCGCCAAGGGTTGTGTTTAGGCCGCCGCACGAACCCTAGAAGTCCTGTCCACTCTGAGTGGGCTTCCTGGGCCAGGCGCAACTTCTGCGACTAAAGAAGGGCATATAAATGCACATATAACTGACACAGATTTAAACAGAATAAAACAGTACCTTAGTATGGCGCAAATGACTTTATTTGCTTTACGCTTGGGATATATTCACCATTCAGTAGTTTCGAAATATATTTAACAACGCGTGAGAGCAAGACGTCGCCGTGGTATCTGCTATTTACTTCACATAATTTCCTTCACAGGCACAAGGCAGACGAAACGTTATGACATGCAACAGCGGCGAGCATCACACATTTCCTCCGTCACGCCACAGACACATCTCAATTTCAGTGGCCAGTAACAAGAACCTATACATGCCCTCACAGCAGAAAAGCCCCAAAACACAACAGTGCACCACCGCGATACCAAACCAGAGGTCCAATCAAGTCACTGCCAGGATCTCTCGCTGACCCTGCCCATAGCGTAAAGGCGTCGTACCACAGGCCTCACGGTAAACGTCAACAAGCCACCTCCGACCCTGCGAATATCCACTCCGCTGTCTCTTTTTTTCTCCCCGTTAACCACCCGACCACCGGCCTGAATCGCGGAAGGCAAAGTGGCGACCTTTTAATCGATGGCAGCGATGCCATTCTAAGTTCGGGAACACTGGCGCCAGCCGCGCCACAGCTCAATCTTATTAGTCCACTAATTTTCAATATTCGCCTGCAGCACCACATCTGAAATCCTTCGATTCTCTTCTGTTCCGGTTTTCCCACAGCCTGTCTTTCACTACTATACAACGCTGGGTTCCAAACGTACAATCTCAGAAATTTCTTCATCAAACTGAGCCCTATGTTCGATACTAATAGAATTCTCTTGGCCATGAATGCCCATTTTGCCAGTGCTAGTCTGCTTTTGATGTCCTCCTTGCTCCGTCTGTCATTGGTTATTTTGCTACCTAGGATGCAGAATTACTTAAATTCATCTACTTCGTGACCATCAATCCTCATCTTAAATTTCTCCCTCTTCTCATTTCTGCTACTCCTCATTACTTCGTCTTTCTTCGATTTACTGTCAATCTGCATTCTGTGTTTGTTAGATTGTTAATTCCATTCAGCGTATCATGTAATTCTTCTTCAGATTCACTCACGGTAGCAATGTCATTGATATCTTTTCACCTTGAATATTAGTTACACTCATGAAACTTTATTTTATTTTGATCATTGCTTCTGCGGCATACAGACTGAACAGTAGGAGGGATGGACTACATCCCTGTCTTACACTGTTTTTAATCCAAGAGCTTCGTTCTTGGTCGTCAACTCTTATTATTTCCTCTTCTCTCTTGTGCATGCCATCTATTACCCGCCTCTCCCTACAGCGTACCCCTAATTTTCTCAGAATTTCTAACATCTTACACCATTTTACGCAGCTCAACACTTTTTGCAGGTCGACAAATCCTATGAACGTGTCTTCATTTTCCTTCAGTCTTGCTTCTATTATCAAGAGCAACGTCAGAATTGGCTTTCTGATGCCTTTACCTTTTCTAAAGCCAAACCGATCGTCCTTTTAGCACTTTCTCAATTTCCTTTTCCATTCTTTTGTATATTATTCTCGCCAGCAACTTGGGTACCTGAGCTGTCAAGGTGACTATGCGATAATTCTCGCACCTGTCGGCTCTTGCAGTCTTCGGAACTGTCTACATGATATTTTTCCGAAAATTATGTGGTATGTCTTGAGACTCATACATTCTGCATACCAACGTGAATAATCTTTTTGTTGTCACTTCTCCCAATGATTTTAAAAATTCTGATGGAATGTCCCATCTGCCTTATTTGATGGTAAATCCTCCAAAACTTCCCTAAATTTTTACTCTAATGCTTGATCCCCTATCTCTTCTAAATCAACTGCTGTTCCTTCTTCTATCCCATGAGACAAATCTTCCCCCTCATAGGGACCTTCACTGTACTCTTTCCGCCTTTCCGCTCCCTCCTCTGCAGTTAACAGTGGAATTTCCGTTGCGCTCTTATTGTTACCACCCGTGCTTTTAATTTCGGCAGAGGTTGTTTTGAGTTTTCTATATGCTGAGTCAGTCCTTCCGATACTCATTTCTTTTTCGTTTTATTCACATTTTTCATGCCGCCATTTCGTCTAAGCTTCCTTGCACTTCCTGTTTATTTTCGTCATTTCGACTTGTATTTCTGTGTTTCTGTATTTCCCTGAACATTTTTGTGCTTCCTTCCTTTATCGACCACTGCTCTCACCCAATAAATTATGCAGGCACGACTCACTACGCGCCCCCACAGATGTACTCCACTGATATCTCTTTCGTACCTTCGAAACGACACTGTTCTCCTGCATACCTTTGTGTATAACTCTCGTCAGCGAAAGGATATTGTGGAGAAACGACTTGACTAGAGCCTATGGAATTGTTTCTGTAATTAATCTCTCCCTCTCCAATAAACTATGTGCTGTTTTTATTTAATTTAGACGTAGCTCGCATAAAAGCCTACGTCAATTGCCCAATAACTGCTGTACTGCGCCACCATTTAGAATCCACTGATTCGTAGGAGATATACTATATGAACAAGCTCTAACAGCACTGCAATACGTCGGTGAAAAGCAGCGTTGGACAATGCAGCTCATCCTCGTAATTCTACAATAAGTTGTCCTGAGAAGACCTTGCCTGCCTTTAAGGGCTTAATCTGTGTGACTTGAAATAACTGTCTGTACTAACAGAACGACGTCAGATAAGATTTTATACTCAGCTTCTCACGCCAGAAAGCTCATTACTGCTAGCTACTACATCATTATGTACAAAACGATGGACACTATGACACTCTTGTGGTGTAATGTGGTCACTGTTAGGTATTTGGGTATTAATTACAACAACGCATATTACTATCAGAGTACACTATGTTCACAATGTTCAAAAGATAAACTACCACCAAAGCTAGAATCAGTCACCACAAAAATACCAAATGCGAGTCTACGGGGAGTGGAATGACGTATTTACCAATAACAGCAACCTTTGTGTACTAACTAAACACTTTCTCAACAGCTTAGGCACCAGAAGCGACAGGTTTCGTATCTAACTGATGAATACGTCATATAGATCCGTTGCCTTTTGCAGATGCTCCTCTTTCAAAGCTTCAACGAAAAACCCTATATTGACCCAATGAGTGTAAACGTTATAAATTCTTACATAAACAAGGGAATACGTCCACAAGGAAAAGATATAATTTAATATTGTTTATGGCTCTGAGCACTATGGGACTTAACTGCTGAGGTCAGCAGTGCCTAAATAACCTAAGGACATCACACACATCCATGCCCGAGGCAGATACAAACCTGCGACCGTAGCGGTCTAATATTGTTTATCTCTCGTTGTCAATGAACGATAACTTCTATAAGTAGTGCCTTGCTACAACAATATCCTTCGCTTCATTGAAATTTCATAGTAAGAAATCATTTCGTTAATCTCAACCTCTAAGAATAAAATGGAATAACTTTTCATTTATAATTAATCACCTTTCAATAAAGCCTACACATCCTTTCCCTGTCTAAATAAAGGTTAATTATCTTTCATTTCGTAGCAAGTTCATAACTGAAAACTTCTATTCTTTCTCTTTAATTTCTTTAAACGTTGCTTTTACCAGTATTCCAGTCATTTGACTTTATTGGCCTTTGCATTAACTATATTACGGAAATATATAAATAAAATAATAATCTGCTTTGATATTATACTTTCATTATATATATATATATATATATATATATATATATAGTCTTGGGATAAAGAACAAGTCGCGTACTGACTTTTGCAGTTAAAAATCGTTATTTCTTCATTTCTTGCAATTAATTGTTAACTGCTACAAGTCAGCGTTTTACTTTACGAGTGCTGCTGCTCTGTTCGAAACCCCACTAAGCTAAAATCTAATAAAAAATAAAACAGAAACCTACATATCACCGCCACTTTTCAGCTATATGAACTTTAAATAATATAACAAAACTCAACTACTCCAGGTGTTGACTTCCGCGACCCACTGACATTTAAAACACAAAACCCAGCTCTCGATTATCTGTTTTAGAAAGAGTTAGTGTGTCCTCTAATAAATGGTTCTTGATTTGCCGTTTAGAGACAAGCTATCAAGGTATCAGTAAACTTTCGATTGTTTCTCACTAAATAGCTATTACCCAGGACAACCGTTCTCTTTCATGTAGACTACATATTCAGTGCATCAAACGACATTTCCAGAATTTACTATATTACGACGCTCACATCGAAGTCACACATGAATCCTAACCCAATGTCGCTAAGTCACTATTCCTCAGTGTTGTGTACACCTATACAACCACAATAATGCAATACATGCGTGCCTTAATTCTCACTTAATTCTCAACCACAAAATAACCAAACGACTTCTAGTGAACACGTCTCGTCACATACACCATCAAACGGAAAATCTCCAAAAAATATAGAAACACGATGGGCCTACCAACGCGTAGCTATTAAGTACCACAACGCCTCACTAACCACACACAGGAGAAACTAATCTAACACTTCAATAAACCAGAACTGCCTGACGAGTATATACTCTACCAAAATCTGTAAAGTAATCATTTTCTACAGCTGCCGATAACTGAGAACTGATTTGAACACACTTCAGTTCTATTCCCACTGGAGACTAATTCACGTATCGTATGTGTGAGCCGATATCATCACACTCTTGAGATAATCACTCTCAGGCTCACTACTCGAACAGTACTCGGATCCTACTGAAATTCTAAAAGGATAAGCCAAGAATCTTTCTCTGCGAGCAAACATGTAACGCTTATTCTCTCTTTAACAATAAGTGCTAGTTCTTAGCGGTCGCCGGCAAACGTTTGTAGTGGCCAGCTTCATCGTAGTTGTTATCTTTGCCGTACGGTGCGATTCAGCAGCCGGCTCGGCGTAGCAAACTTGCTAACTTGACAGGACACAGCTTGTCCTGACCGTCAAGTGTCACATATCTACAACATTATAACAGAAAATGTAAAAAATGTATACAAACAACGTAACAAATTCTTCGTTCTCCTAGTGCATAAAAATCGATAGAAAGCTGAAGCAATGCAAACTAGTAACGCGCTTTTTTTTCGGACTGAAGACGGCTTGGCGCATTGCATTGTGAATGTATGCGGCAGGCTTCCCTTTTTTTCACACATTAAAGTAATAGAAGACTCAAGTACTTTATAATGTCTACACACTATCAATAAAGACATTGGCGTTTTTGGCTATGAGATCCCAATTCTTAGATTCGACGACTTAAAAGGTAAGTTTCTCGTTCCAAACAGACAATGGTATATTGCCTTCACGAGGGGTGATATTTCTGTCTCTAATGTTACTGTTGAATGTAGGAGATTGAATTGAATGCCAATGGAGATATAGTGAGGCTCTTGTGTTGTCTATAACAATGCGACAGGAAAAGGAAATGGTGAATCCCGGTGGCGATTCATGGTTTGTTTCTGTATATTACCACCGAGGTGGCTACCGATTACAAAATATACATCAACGATGTCACATGCTTTCATCTCTTGAGATTAATAATTTGTAGTCTTCATTAATGCTCGGGAGAACACTTTCTAAAAGTTTAATAAAGACTTTAATTACCAAAGAGACTGCATTTTCATTAAAGGGTTAGTCAAGGTTCTAATTACCAAAGAGACTATGTTCATTAACTCTAGCAACACCAACGATTTTCCATAACGCGTAGTACCGCAGGTGGGTACCTTGTGTCCAAAAAATAAATTCGTTGATTGTCGTTATGTTTTATTAACAAAATCATGTTTAAATAGGTACTGATAAATAAGAATGGTGCAGAAGCTGAAAACAACTTTTAGCAGAATCTTAGCAATACCAATGCCTATTCCGTAATATGCTTCATGACCACCACAAAAAATAAAAAATACAGATTTCGTTAATTGTTGAGTTTTATGCAAAATATACTTTTAAAATTTATGTAGATGTGTAAAAAGGGCCCTGAGCTTGAAAATGTGAATGGACGAAGTTACACTCGCTACTATGACTAAGTTTTACTGAAAATTTCAAACCAATTACGGAATCTGGTGCAAAGAAATCATTAAAGGCAATAAATATTCATTTTTCAAAATTTTAAAATATTAAGTACTGCACTAGATTTCGGAAGGCAGACGTGAAGTAACCACCAAACCCCCCCTCCTCCACCTTTGTACTGCGAGTGTTAACAGTGGTGAACTAATTCTGTTGACACTATTACTTTTATAAGAATACCTAAAAATGTTAATATTCATAGAAAATTTAGATAATGGTATATATTTAAGCAACAGACATTTTCCATCATATCTTTGTTTGTTCACTTGTAGCTACACGAAAATTTCGAATGTGCAGTTCTAGTGATATTTTTATGATTATATGCAATATTTTAAGGTAACGAAAGTACTTAATTCACATCATTGTTGTATTATCAGCAGATTTTGAAAACTTCTGACAGACGGGCGATATCTACCTGAAGTAATCTTCCTAAGTAGTTAATTCACTTAGGTCACGGTCGTTATGACGTTGATGAATACCTCATAAATTAATGGACTTAGAAAACGTCACGAAAACATGTTGTAGATCTTCCAGCAATCGATTACTGCCCGAAGCAGCTCACTGAGAACTGTCAGCAATGGACAGTCTACAGCGGTCTGCGTTGGATACCGTCGACCAAATTCGAGTTCCCTTAGTTAAAGTGCTGTCTTTACCATGGGTCATCCATTATTCATTCACTTCTGAATTGTTGTCAGTTTGGTTGTCTCTCCTTTATTTGATGGATGCATGTTCCATTTTTGCGTTTCGGTTGGCTTTCACACGCCAATGTGGCCTAGTTTGCATAGTGCATGGTGTCCAAAGGCGACTATGCGCAATGGCGACTGTTGTCCATTACAGGTACACATTCACGACAAAGAGAATGGTACACTCCCGTAACATTGTTGGCCCGGTGATTTCGAGGTGCACTTTGGCAGCCCAATCAGATTCGTTTTCCAGTTCTGTGCACTGTGGTTCTTGTTTTTTACTGTGTATGAGAGCTGCGAGTCAAGTGTAAATGTGGAGTGTGCGTGTGTTTGTGTTGTGTGCTGAGAGAAAGGAACGATGTCAACAAACACGGTATTGAAAACATTCTGCCGGTCAACAACAGGGAGCTGACGGCCACAATGTTCCCAGCCGACGGACTGGAAGGTTCCTTTAGTCTACGCCTCGGAGCTTCCGTGAAGTCATGCGAAGTCCTACCCACGGTCGTGGCCAGAGTATCTTAGCTATGTGCGGAGCGTGAGACAGTCACTCGATGCACTGTTCCATCGTTCTAGTCGGAAACGTTTATTAACAGCCCCGTATTAATTTTCTCGTTGCTACACGCGTAAAGTCAGTTTGATTAAGGGTCGCTATCCTCATTTTGATCCGTGAGATAGGGTTGAATTCCTTAATGCCCCATAATAACTAATCTCTATAGGAATCTAAATACTCTCAGTAAGATTCCAAGACTTGACACTGTTATTGAAAATGCGCACCGCTAGCAGTTCATGTAGTGCCTCCACCTTTCTACCAGAAATGTTCGCCGATGATCAAAGCAACAACGCAGGACTATCACTTAATGAAAGGAAACGTAAGAAAATGCAATTCCTTTTTCTCTGATACAGAGACTAAAGACTGTCTAATAATGAATCCCAAAGTCCTTGTACACAGAGCACAACATAAAATAGACAAACAAAATATCTCACGTTGTTGGTAGTTAACTGTATTCCTACTGCGGTATATAGACTGACCAAAGATGTTTATAACAGATTGACAGAGTTTTAAATGTATGACACAAAACATACAGAATGCATTCTACAAGAGACAGGTAACAAAATTAAAGATGATCACATACCGGTAAATGGTACATTCGTGTCCTTTGATATTCCTCGCTCAAACGAAAAAATGGCTGACATCGAAATAAGTGTCCAAGGAATAGAAAACCAACTAAAATCACTCAATAGAGGAAATTCCATTGGACCTGACGGGATACCAATTCGATTCTACACAGAGTACGCGGAAGAACTTGCCTCCCTTCTAACTGCCGCGTACCGCAAGTTCTAGAGGAACGGAAGGTTCCAAATGATTGGAAAAGAGCACAGGTAGTCCCACTCTTCAAGATGGGTCGTAGAGCATATGCGCAAAACTATAGACCTATATCTCTGACGTATATCTGTTGTAGAATTTTAGAACAAAATTGAAGATAGTAGGAAGAAATCTCTCTAAAACATGTTTTTTGCTCGCGTATCATGTCGTTTCTGGAAACCAAGAATCAACTCTGTAGGAATCAACATGGGTTCCGGAAACAGCGATCGCGTGAGACCCAACTCGCTTTATTTGTTCATGAGACCCAGAAAATATTAGATACAGGCTCCAAGGTAGATGTCATTTTCCTTGATTCCCGGAAGGCGTTCGATACAGTTCCGCACTGTCGCCTGATAAACAAAGTAAGAGCCTACGGAATATCAGACCAGCTGAGTGGCTGGATTGAAGAGTTTTTAGCAAACAGAACACAGCATGTTGTTCTCAATGGAGAGACGTCTACAGACGTTAAAGTAACCTGTGGCGTGCCATAGGGGGATATTATGGGACCACTGCTTTTCACAATATATATAAAAATGACCTAGTAGATAGTGTCGGGAGTTCCATGCGGCTTTTGGCGGATGATGCTGTAGTATACAGAGAAGTTGCAGCATTAGAAAATTGCAACGAAATGCAGGAAGATCTGTAGCGGATAGGCACTTGTTGCAGGGAGTGGCAACTGACCCTTAACATAGACAAATGTAATGTAATGCGAATATATAGAAAGAAGGATCCTTTATTGTATGATTATATGATAGCGGAACACACACTGGTAGCAGTTATTTCTGTAAAATATCTGGGAGTATGCGTGCGGAACGTTTTGAAGTGGAATGATCATATAAAATTTGTTGTTGGTAAGGTGGGTACCAGGTTGAGATTCATTGGGAGAGTCCTTCAGAAATGTAGTCCATCAACAAAAGAGGTGGCTTACAAAACACTCGTTCGACCTATACTTGAGTATTGCTCATCATTGTGGGAACCGTACCAGGTCGGGTTGACGGAGAAGATAGAGAAGATTCAAAGACGAGCGGCGCGTTTCGTCACAGGGTTATTTGGTAAGCGTGATAGCGTTACGGAGTTGTTTAGCAAACTCAAGTGGCAGACTCTGCAAGAGAGGCGCTCTGCATCGCGGTGTAGCTTGCTGTCCAGGTTTCGAGAGGGTGCGTTTCTGGATGAGGTAGCGAATATATTGCTTCACCCTACTTATACCTCCCGTGGAGGTCACGAATGTAAAATTAGAGAGATTCGAGCGCGCACGGAGGCTTTCCGGAACAGGAAAGGGAGGTAATGGCAGTGGCACGTAAAGTGACCTCCGCCACACACCGTTGGGTGGCTTGCGGAGTATAAATGTAGATGTAGATGTTTAGGTGAACGTAGGTCTAAATGTGCAGCTCGCCACAGACGCAGGTTGGTGGGTACAGTATCATGCCGTGGGAGATATTCTCTTGCGATTTCGTGGGCCCCATAGAAGTAAACGAAGACACTTGTCTCGGAGCCAGAAATGTGCAGCAGTGGTTTCAGGAGCATTATAGTGAACTCACTTTGTTGTGTTAGCGATCAAATTCGCCTAATGTATATCCTATGGAACCCATATGGGCCGCTACCCGGCGCAGTCACCGCGTACGCAAATCAGCGGCCCGTTATATAGTTACATGACCTGTGCGTAGGCGTCTAATGAGGCACACCTCCAAAAAACTACCATCAAACGTAGGTGGTCATAATGGTATGGCTAATCCGTATATGTTACAAGATTTATAATTATCATCAATAATTTCTAAAACAACATTGATTCAATTTTACATACGTGAATTGTAGACAGCACATTCCCATTTGACCGTTGAAAACATGGATGTAAATTACTTTATCTCAGTATCTACCGTAACTATATGCTCACTTAGATCTCGAGCAACAATCGATCGGCATGGTTAATTAATAATCAGAATTATGTTTCACTTTATTTGTAAGCTCCAAGCGACATTCGTTTCTAAGTGCTCTACGCTTGGATTGCCACCTACACAGTTGAGTTATACTCCGTTGTGTTGGAATACATTTTACACTTGAGCTTTCCCAGATTTCGAAAACCAAACTGACGGCTACTTTATGTCAATAATTTTAGTCAGTTTCATGTTGACTCAACCATAGTGCTGTACTACTTTCTGCATGCCATAAGCATGAGAACATGTCAGGTTGTATATTGTTAAGATGTTGCAGTGGAATAGATTTCAAGGATGTTCCTCTCTGTTGTGATGGATAAATGTCACTACTCTGACCTCAACCCAAAATTACATATATTATGTTTCGATACAGTAAGGTGGCAATGTTTAAAATGACTTGGTTTGTCTTCTGTCACCTGTTCATATATTTTGTGACATATTATAGTAATCTAATAAATGGTTGTCAACTATAATACGTAGGTTGAGGATGTAGCCCACATATCATGAGGTCTATATGACCCAGACATTGGGTTATGTATTGCATTCATCTATGCAACACATTATATAGCAAACACTTTTCGTTTTTATCTTTTTTTATTCACTTCACCCTTGTATTATTTATATATATATATATATATATATATATATATATATATATATATATATATATATATAGGTTTCTGTTTTATTTTTTATTAGATTTTAGCTTAGTGGGGTTTCGAACAGAGCAGCAGCACTCGTAAAGTAAAACGCTGACTTGTAGCAGGTAACAATTAATTGCAAGAAATGAAGAAATAACGATTTTTAACTGCAAAAGTCAGTACGCGACTTGTTCTTTATCCCAAGACTATATATATATATATATATATATATATATATATATATATATATATATATATATATTAGGCCTGTCTTGTTTAAATAATTATACTCATTAATAGCTTCACTTTACCCTTACTTCCATCTATCTGTGACCTAGACGTTGGGATACTTGTCAAGTCCTTACGTCTTACACATATTTTTAAATATATAAACCAATGTTGAAGATTGCCTTCCTCCATATTTTTATGTTGCACATAATCTTATATTGTTACCTTGCCTATGTACTTGGGCTTCTTTAATTTCATTTCTAGTCAGATTTCTGCTTATTATGCAAGTAAAATTGAGAAACCTTTTAACCAGTTTTATAAAGTTTAATAACTATTTATGCTCTATATTTTAAGTAAATTCGCACATTACCTTAAGCCAGTTAAAACTTATGAGGTGTACGTCGCTATACCTCGGCTTACCTTACGTTAACAGCCCTTAGACATTGTCTAACGCTGGTTTGTCATTTTGCTGCATCTGGTATGAAATGTTGACCACTGATAACCATGGCTCTAGACCCTGTAACAATTGTTAATATTATAATATACATGGTTATATTCGTCATAGTGTTCTGCCATCACCTTGAAAATTCTGTAATTGTTTGACATCGTATATCGTAATTTGCTTTATTTTTGTATTATATATATACGAGGTGCATTCAAGTTCTAAGGCCTCCGATTTATTTTGTAATTAACTAATCACCCGAAATCGATGAAACTGGCGTTACTTCTCGACGTAATCGCCCTGCCAACGTACACATTTTTCACAACGCTGACGCCATGATTCCATGGCAGCGGCGAAGGCTTCTTTAGGAGTCTGTTTTGACCACTGGAACATCTCTGAGGCAATAGCAGCACGGCTGGTGAATGCGCGGCAACGGAGAGTGTCTTTCATTGTTGGAAAAAGCCAAAAGTCACTAGGAGCCAGGTCAGGTGAGTAGGGAGCATGAGGAATCACTTCAAAGTTGTTCTCACGAAGAAACTGTTGCGTAACGTTAGCTCGATGTGCGGGTGCGTTGTCTTGGTGAAGCAGCACACGTGCAGCCCTTCCCGGACGTTTTTGTTGCAGTGCAGGAAGGAATTTGTTCTTCAAAACATTTTCGTAGGAAGCACCTGTTACCGTAGTGCCCTTTGGAGCGCAATGGGTAAGGATTACGCCCTCGCTGTCCCAGAACATGGACACCATCATTTTTTCAGCACTGGCGGTTACCCGAAATTGTTTTGGTGGCGGTGAATCTGTGTGCTTCCATTGAGCTGACTGGCGCTTTGTTTCTGGATTGAAAAATGGCATCCACGTCTCATCCATTGTCACAACCGACGAAAAGAAAGTCCCATTCATGCTGTCGTTGCGCGTCAACATTGCTTGGCAACATGCCACACGGGCAGCCATGTGGTCGTCCATCAGCATTCGTAGCACCCACCTGGATGACACTTTTCGCATTTTCAGGTCGTCATGCAGGATTGTGTGCACAGAAACCACAGAAATGCCAACTCTGGAGGCGATCTGTTCAACAGTCATTCAGCGATCCCCCAAAACAATTCTTTCCACTTTCTCGATCATGTCGTTAGACTGGCTTGTGCGAGCCCGATGTTGTTTCGGTTTGTTGTCACATGATGTTCTGCCTTCATTAAAGTGTCGCACCCAAGAACGCACTTTTGACTCATCCATAACTCCATCACCACATGTCTCCTTCAACTGTCGATGAATTTCAATTGGTTTCACACCACGCAAATTCAGAAAACGAATGATTGCACGCTGTTCAAGTAAAGAAAACGTCGCAATTTTAAGTATTTAAAACAGTTCTCATTCTCGCCGCTGGCGGTAAACTTCCATCTGCTGTACGGTGCTGCCATCTCTGGGACGTATTGACAATGAACGTGACCTCATATTAAAACAATGCGCATGTTTCTATCTCTTTCCAGTCCGGAGAAAAAAATTGGAGGCCTTAGAACTTGAATGCACCTCATAAAACATTCTATCTGAGCTTGGCCAAGGGCAGATTGTGATGACCGAGAGGTTTGGGACGAGTATTTCGGAAACTGCACGAGTTGTTGGGTATTCGAGGAAAAATGTGGTAAGTGTCTTCAACACATGGCGGAACCAAGGATAACCATATCCAGACGTCACGGGGTCGGGCGGCCACCCATCATTACAGATGACAGACATACTAGGTTCGGCAGACTACTAAAATAGGACAGGCAGCGAACTGTGGTGAAACTAACATCAGACTTTAATGCTGGGTGGAGCACAAGTGTGTCTGAACACAAAATGCATCGACATCTCCTGGCGCTGGGCTTCTGCAACCAATGACCCATATTATGTACCAATGTTAATGCCATGACATTGGGCAACTACGACCTAAATGGGGACTTGACTATCGGCACTGGACCTTGGTGCTGTGTCAGTGTGTTGCATGGTCTGATCAATTCTAAAATTTTCTTCAGCATGCCGATGGGAAGGTGTGAATCCGTCGTCTACCAGGGGAACAGCTCCTTGGCGCTTGTGCAGCTGAACCATGGGTATTGTGGAGCTCGTGCAAGGCATCATGAGGGCCAAGGAGTATCATACAGTGGTTACAGACCACATAATCTACTTCATGACGGTCATGTTTCCCAATGGCAGTGGTTTTATACAAAAAGATAACGTCCCATGTCAAAGTGCTACGAGTGTGTAGAGGAATACAGTGGCGAATTCCAGTCGATGTGCTTGCCTCCTCAACTCACCAAATCTGATCAAACACATGTTGTACGTACGTGCTGATATGATGCCAACTTCCTCCAATAACCTAACAAGTCCTCATTGCTTCCACACCACGACCTGTTGGCGCTCTTACCTGAGCCAAAGGTGGACAGTCCGACTATTGGACAGGTCGTCATAATGTTCTGGCTCATTAGAGTATCTCTATATTGCTACCACTGAATTTTATCTTCAAATTTAAATATTCCTTAATGCTGGCATGTTTTTTCAAACATTATTTCCTCTAAACACATTTTTCGATCAGTGTAATAGCATAAATTATTTAATGCTCTACAATGTTGCATTAATTATGTAGGCTTGGCTCTGATGTGAGGAAATTGATATACTGTGTATGTAGGTTGACGTTGTTCCTGATGGGGCTCTGCGTTTTTATATAGTTCGTTAGACAGCTTTTTGCAGTGCAGAGCCAGTACTCAACATACACACATCTAACAGCAGTGTATGTACTCTATTTGAAGTATATCACACTTCTGTGCCTTGCAGACATAGTTATGGCTTTCATTTTAATCTACTAAGCGTTGCATGGTACTGTCTCTTCTGTGAGGTAAACCCCATTTTAGTCTATGACGTTGGAGTCATCATAATACTTTTTAGAACCTTCCTTTATATAAAGTTTTTAATATTTACCATTTACCTCTATGTTTTGAAAAGCCAGATGGCAATGTGCCATATAGAGGCTTTATAATTAATGTATCCAATGGTATGTAAAACTGAATTAAAGTTGATAGTAGTACTGTTGATCACTTTGCCCATGTACACAGATGCCCTTAGTTGTTCATGTATGGAAATACCTGTACCATATATCTAGACTGCTAATGAGTCAAGCTAGCAGATGGTATTAAAAATGGAGTTGGTGATTTCAATATATGCTAAAGCCATTGTTGATGTGCATTTTCTGGATGCTATCAGTTATAACCTTGCTTTACATTGATATACTTAAATTTTTGCCACAAAAACTGCAAAAGTAGTAAGGGCATATGTTGACCACAGTTGGTATGTTTTCATTGCAAACCATTATATATATATATATATATATATATATATATATATATATATATATATATATATATACTATTCTTCTGGACATGTCCCATCGATTATCATGCAGCTTGTTAGTTTGCAGTGACAATGAAATTAAAACCCTTACATGCTTACAGGTGGTAACATACATCAATGGTGACAAATGAAAATGTATACCCCGACCAGGACCCAGGATCTCCTGCTTACATGGTACATGCTCTATCCATCTGAGCCACCAAGGACACAGAGGATAGTGCGACTGGAGGGATGTATTCCTGACATGCCTCCTGCAAAACCCACATTCTCAACGTATTGTCCTACACTACATTCCTATCTCCCCCCCCCCCCCCATTGTACTCATTACTTGTGGCACATTGCGATTCCTGTAACAGTTTGGGCACTGTTTGTCCATTCGCACAGAAGAAGAAGATGGTCAACTGGCCAGTGAGCCTTAACTATATATATATACTAAGATGGTATCTGTTCTTTTGGACATGTACAAAAGAACAGATACCATCAGCATGAAATCCAGCTAGTAAACACTTTATGATTTTAATCCTCTCACCTTGTCGTTGGGCTATCTGCACAAGATGAAAAATGTTATGTTAATTTCATCCATATCTCAAACAGCGATCAGTGAAAATGATAGTACCTGACTTAAGAAGCATAAGTTAGAATTGAAACTGTGAACCTCGATTTTGTAAAAAGGGTAAGAAATTGTTTAGAAACATTGTGAAACTGGAAACATATGGTATGTGTTAACATTTTATAATTAATGTTAAGCCTTAATGCAATGGCAGTAAGCCACTTAAATACTAATGACTCAGACACATCAGCTTATTTCTTTACCTTACTTTCAGCTACCCACATTCAGCTGCTTTTGGAAACTATCATATTTTATGTCTTTTAATAATGGTATTGCATCTCTTTTCTAGCTACTTTTACACAAAAGTAATAAAAATGTTTCTGTAAAAAATGGAAGTGGGAAATAAAATGTGTGCTAGAAACAAAAAGAAATACTTATTATAGAACCTCTTCCAAATAAAAAAAGAAAACTAACTAAAGATTTGGCTTATGGCTCCTAAGAGAAAATTTAAATAACAGTAGTCTTATTAAAAATATTGGAAATAGCAATTGCACAAAAGGAGAAAGAAGTTACAATAATTTATACAAATTACAGAGCATTGTTGTGACAAAATTGTGATCTTGCAAACAACAGACACTTCTGTGATGTAGAGAAGAAAAATAAAAATTACTTTTATGTATTCCGTATCTGGCAGTTTTTATTTCTTTCCTAAGATCTAGATATTCGAAATCAAGTCTGACTAGACATGAAGTTAAAAGAAAAAATCCTTATTTCGTAGATCCTAATGTACACACTATTATCATTATTAAACAAATTATTAACATAGGATAAAAATTAGTAAGCAAATAAATAACATTCCTGTTGCTATTCTTAATGAAATAGAATTAATGTATGTTACATTAGATATATTATTAAAATAATAACCAGATATTTTAAAAGACCATATGAAAGATTGTCATTATTTATTGGATTCTCAAATACCACAATATTTTGTAGGTATATTTAGTAAACAAATGTGTGCAAATAGTTTTCAATTAATTATAATTTTCGAATGAAAGGACAATATAAAATAGATGGTAATGTAAAATAGTTGTCTTATTTGTAACAATATATTACAATATGTTTTTCGGGTAGCAAAAATACAAAAAATTAACTGCCATAATAGTATAAATCAAAAAACATAATAAAAAAGAAAGAGAAATATTACTTCAATTTGTCTGCATGTACTTTTAATTGCTTGCCTATTAATTACACAGAAATTTTGGAAGGAAGTGAGAACATAATTTCTGTAAAACAGACTAGATTCTATAAAAATGATGACAGATATTTTTCTAAATCTAGTAGTTTATCTTCTACAATAACAAAATTAGGAATTAGGATTAGTAAAAACAAATAATATTATTCCTTTTGTATATAGAAAGAGAACAAATATTACCATCAAACTGTATCCATATCCAAGTAAAGAACTTTAACCTATTAATGCAGTATATTTACAAACCACTAAAAAAAGAACAAGAATTAGAAAGCAAGAATTAGAAAATGTGAAGAATATAGTTTATTGTGACAATATGTATTTAAGAGACAAATACTGAAATATTTTACTTAGGGAAGAAAAAATGAGAAAGGACAAAAACATAAAAAATGGTTTAAATGAAAATGGATACAATTTGCAATATGTGGAGAGCACAAAATTAATGCTTTTGCTGTAAATGATAAAATTAGTTTATATATAAAAGTGTTTTAGGTGAACAAAACGGAAAACCATCTGTATATAGTGTTAAAGGTTCGACTAAAAATAAGTTTGTGGAATTTAAGAAAAATAAAAACATTCTTAAAAATGAAAGATAACAGTTTTAAACATAAATTAGAAATTTTTATTATCCTCAATGAGACCAATTCAAGGAAATAAAAACAAATGGTTCTTCTATTTTAAATGAAGATTCTGTCCCCAGAATAATTAGTTTGAAAACATAATCAATTCTGGAAAACAGAGTATAATGTGTGAACAAGGAAAATAAAGAATTAATTAAAAATATAAAAATGGAAAAAATTAGGGAACGTAAAAAAAGTTTGATTAGAATTTTACAAAAGTATTAGATTTAATTATTTCCAACATATCGAGATAAGACCAGATATATTTTGAAATTCCAAAATAACAATTTATTTTTGTTCTAATTACTGGCTGGAAGAAGAAATTAGAACTAAGAAAAAGATCTAAATTACAAGATTAAAAATAAATGAGATAAAATTAAAACAACACAAATCAAGGATGAAGAGAGGCTTGAGCTCATTGATTAATTTTTTATGTATATTTTTTAATTGTTTCAAATCTTTATCATATATCACTAATATTTTCATTAAAAATATCTATCATTAATATTGGATATTTTTTTATAAATTCCAACTCAACTTGGTTTTAATATTTACAAATATAATAAACCCAAATATAATGAAGCAAATTCAATTCCCATAGTCTGCAGAGAAAATGGGTTAATATTGTATCCTTAATAACTAAATAATAATAGAAACCATGGTATTCCTGCAGTTTAATTGGTTATGTGAACATAAACATCCATTTCCCAAAGTGCTATATTTTTTGTTATAATTAGTGTTTCCCTTTGTTTTAAAATTATCTATTAAGTCTTCTGTGTTTATAAATGGAGGAAGATAAATATGTGAAGATCTTTTATAAACTTTACTAGAACAAAATGCATTACCAGGATACAACAGATAAATTAAATAGTTTTCAACATGAAAAATGTCAAGCAGAATATATGCATGTAATTTAATTTAAAAATGGTTCTACTAAGACTACAGTTTATGATAAAGCGATATGTGCATTTATAGAAATAGACTCAAGTAAATGTAGCAGAGACAAATAAATTGGAAAGATTATTAAGGCAATTAGAAAAGTAATTGTGAAGAAACGATTCAAATTGTAGCACAGAGTGCAAAATAGATAATAATACGTATTACAACAATGAATTTGTATAAGGATATTAAAAGCCTAGAAAAGTGGTTGAATTGGCTCTGAGCACTATGGGACTCAACTGCTGAGGTCATTAGTCCCCTAGAACTTAGAACTAGTTAAACCTAACTAACCTAAGGACATCACAAACATCCATGCCCGAGGCAGGATTCGAACCTGCGACCGTAGCGGTCTTGCGGTTCCAGACTGCAGCGCCTTTAACCGCACGGCCACTTCGGCCGGCGTGGTTGAATTTACAAAAGCAATATTTAGTTTTAATTTCTTGGTAATTTGTAAGACTTTCTTACCTAGAGGCAGATAAAAAATTTTAAAATTTAAATTATCTAAAGGTATAATAGATAAATAATTACAATGTCTGTTACTTTAATTTTTATTTGTTATTTTATAAGATTTTTAATTATATAAATATAGTATTTTACGAATTTTAATTAAACAAAAATTAAGTCAAAATATATCTACATGATGTTTTATTATAATATTTCTATTACCTATAGTCAGTTTTCTGTCTGTGTCATCAACGAACACTTGTGGGTTGTTGATTGATTGCGTTCATTTACATTGTGTGTTGTTATTTAACATATTTAATGTATTTGACATTTTTAGTATTTATGTATAATAAATTTAGTGTTAAATTTTGATAAATAAAATAAATTAAAGTTACAATAATAGTAAGTGAAAATAAAATAAAATAAAATAATTTTTATTAACCTTAAAATATCCTGAAGTAATTAATCAAAAAATGGGATGCAATAAAAACATGCTATCAGCACTTAGCATACACACTTACTGCTTGCTACAGTCCAGAGATAAAAAACCTACAAATTTCGAACACTAAGGCATGACATCAGAGGAAATCACCAGTGAATCCACTGTCTGTAGTTAAACATTAACACATGAATTCTTCTCTGGAATCCTCCAGTTGTATATTAGATAGAAAACTGTCCACTCGCTGGTTGTGAGACGATAGAACTACTGCAGCTCTAAACCTGGTTTTGTATCGTCCAGTTAGCTTATCAGACACAAAATTTGGGCACATTGTGCGTTTTGCAGTGCTCCAGATGATGAAGAGCCGGCAAAAAATAGAAATGTGGCCTTATACCATTGACTTATGTCACAGCACTGAAATATTATGTATGCATCGGTCAATTTTATGGAATGTACACAGCACTACAAGTCGATTTAGAGATGTGACACAATAAAAAAAATTGTTAACATGTCTTCATATGATTATGGCCTCTCTGTGAATGAAGTTGCCCAATTTCTCAGTGCATCAACATGGACTGACCATTTGCAGCCCATGCATATGACACAACATAAGAAAAATAATAGTCAAATATAATTTATATTATTAGACACCAACAACACTTGATGTGAAATAGTTTATTTCATGACCATTTCCGATAGAAACTAGGTTTCATCTGCATAATCTCAGATCTACAATGTATGGATAGAATAATGATAGTGTAGTAATCTACATGATTGTGCAACAGTTATGCACAAGCAACCACCGAGCGAGATGGCGTAATGGCTAGCAAACTGGGCTCACATTCGGGAGGTTCAATCCTGCGTCTGGCCATCCTGATTTACGTTTTCTGTGATTTCCCTAAATGGCTCCAGGCAAATGCCAGTATGGTTCCTTTGAAAGGGCACGGCGGACTTCCTTCCCCATCCTTCCCTAATCCAATGAGACCGATGACCTCGCTGTCTGGTCTCCTACCCCGAAACAACCCAACTCCAAGCAACCATATTATCTTAATAATAAAACTTAGATACGTTCCATAAATACAGGGTGAAGCGAAATTCGTGCACTCGTGCTTCGCAGTGCGACTCCTCACAAGCCAGAAATAATAAAATGTCCCTCACAAAATATCGTACCGCAAGTACTTCCGGCAGAAAAAGGACGTTAAAGAGTGGCAATCTGGCAACACTGTAAAAGCATGTATGGTAACTACCTTTGTCATCAGGTATGAGTTGCTCAGATGGTGCAGTGGATGTAGTTCTGGGTTAGCATGCAGGAGGTTGAAAGTTCAATCTTGGGTCAAGGCATATGTTTTTTATTTGGTAAATGTAGTCCCGGTGGTACGGTATCTGGCATCTTAATCATCAACAGCAATTCCAGCAGGTCCTCTAGAAAACATTTGCACTTTCATACTACAATCGTAGAAGTGGAAGATTGGTCACCTTTGAAACAAGCCCTGTACACGTCGTGGGCGCTAATTTATTGGCACCACTTCATCAACTAGATGCGAAACCTGTTTTCTTTGTACCCTTCTCCAGTAGTCTACCGGATTAGTACCAACTATTATTCTTGCCTCGTTCAAGTCCATTACATTTCGTTAGGGCCTTATGTTACCAGTAGCACTAGCGACGTGCTTTGCGAATAATGTCGAAACTCGGTTACTATTTGTATGTGTTACCACCATGGTCCCACTAATTATGCCTTTCAACATCTGTCGATGGGACTGTAGAAATATCACGTGTATTACCGTTAGGGAAACAGTGTAATTCGAAACCCAATATTTCACAATTAGCAGTGCCGGGATTAATCATGCAGAACCATATCTGTCAGAGGGGTCAATGCGTGTTAGGTGGAATCGTGTGCAGGACTGACGTGGGTGTCTTCAATATGACAATGCGCACCATTGGTGTGAGGTTAACCCGCATGTCACCCACTACTGTAGACATCAAGTTTGCTTTGGTATCAACCTCTGTCCACCTGACAGGGACAGTTGCTAGTGGAGTAACACGCCCATGACAGACTCCATTTGTACACATATCGTAATTCCTTCGTGTGTTATTCTAAAAGAATGTGGATGACATATGTCATACACATACGATGAATATGTGGATATGCTTCTGGTCCGTGGAGAATCTGATAAATGGGTTGGTGTCGCCGCTAGTGAATGTGGTGCTAAATATCATGGTCGACGTCATCCAGGTAAAAACGTATTTCGTCGTTTGGGGCCATGCCTTCAATAGACAGATTCTCTCCTTCCACCATCGCATGACAAAGGTCGTCCACGGACTCGCCGTACTCCAGCTACTGAGGAAGCTATTCTGGAGGTCACACATCAAGAACCTCAACGAAGTACACGTAGTGTAGGAAGGCAGCAGCGTGTATCGCAAAGCATGGGAGTTTATATGCTGAGCGAACATGGCCTGCACCCCTTTAATTGTGCTTTCACGCAACATCCTGCAGATCGCCATCAGAGGATGCAATTCTGTGAATGGTTCCAACAACAATAGGAAGCCAAAGATAACATCGTGGACACCGTAATATTGTCGGACGAAGCAGTATCCACTCGTGAGGGTGTCTTCAATATGACAATGCCCAACATTGGTGTGAGGTTAACCCGCACGTCACCCCCCCTACTGTGGACATCAAGTTTGCTTTGGTATCAACCTCTGTCCCGCAATATTTGGCGACAGGTGTTTGGGCCCCTACGTGCTGCCTGACTGGTTGGCTGCACAAAGGTATCATGCAACCCTTTCAAACTACCTGCCTGATGTGCTGGAAGATGTTCTGCTACATGTTTGTCAGAGGATATGGTTCCGAAATTCCACATTCTGGAATTAATGTGCGACAGTATTTGGACAGAACATTTCCAGGGAAATGGGTAGGACGTGGAGGTCTAGTTGCATGCCCACAACTTTCATCTGACCTAAATCCCCTGGATTTCTTCCTGTAGGGACACCTGAAGAAGCAAGTGTACTCTAATCTGCCAACGAATGTGTAAGAAGCGGTAGCGTGTGTTGATGCTGCTTTTGTTACTTTAGAACCAGCTTTGTTGCGAGGAGTCCAGAACTCGTTAATGTGGTTATTATTATTGTCACTGGTTGTTAATGTGCGACATCTTAGCTCTCATATTACATGGAGTATAAATGACAAGTAGATGTGTTTTTGTACTGAGCTATCACCTTTAGCATCTCGAAATTGATATTGTTTTTGTAGTTATTCTGTTGTATGACAGTCCATTTGTTTCAACTGTCTATTCCCTTTTTGTTATGTTCAGCGTTAAAAATGTTGTAAATTTGGGACACATTTGACCTAAGTAATGGTGTATGTTACAGTATGAAATGTTAGAATGAAATTAACAAATAAAATAAAAATGCGCCACAACCCAGGATCGAACCTTCGACCTTCTGCATGTTAACCCAAAACTCTACACACTCCACCAACTGTACAACAAAACCATCAACTGCTAACAGAGTCAGTTACCATACATGTGATTACAGTGTTGCCAGATTGCCACTCTTTAACGTCCTTTTTCTGCCGGATGTACTCGCCCGACGAAATTTTGTTAGAAACTTTTTTTTTTAATCTCTGGCATGTGAGGAGTCGCGCTGCGAACACCGAGTACGCGAATTTCGCTTCACCCTGAATAATTACGCATCAGTCTCGTTGACATACTCACCACATGCTCCAGCACCAAATATAATAATACAGCTCCACCCTGGTTATTCAGGTATATGACACTTATTAAATAAAATATCCGTAGTACCAAAAATTAGTATGGGGCCAAATTAGGTACACAGTTACATAAGAAAAGATAAAGCGTCGACAAAATCTCAGAAAGACTGAGCCGATGTGCATCAGAATCCTGTTAAGTGGTTTCAAGTATTGTTGCCAAATAGCGCAACTGCAATAAGGCAATGATGTGTACAAAATTATTTCGGAAATTGTACTAACGAACTATTTATATTAAAAATTTCAGAGCCAGGTTACAAAACGAAGCTATAGACAGCATCATAGTTCCAAGTAAATAATAAACACTGACACCAATCACAACGCAAAACAAGTTCATAAGAGGCATAGTGCCAAACAGATCACAGATACCTATGATTATTATGTTTAGGTATAAAATGTACATCATTTTCGGCTCATACCTAGAGCAAGAGAGGTGTAACTGAGACCCAGAACGTTGCAGCACACCAAAAAGTGGTTCAGATGGCTCTGAGCACTATGGGACTTAACAGCTGACGTCACCAGTCCCCTAGAAATTAGAACTACTTAAACCTAACTAACCTAAGGACATCACACTCATCCATGCCCGAGGCATGATTCGAACCTGCGACTGTAGCGGTCGCGCGGTTCCAGACTGAAGCGCCTAGAACCGCTCGGCCACAGCGGCCGCGCAGTCAACCAACTTACGGTAGTACTGGGCACATTCTTAGATGCAATGTAGTCGCATAACATAGCACAACAACTGCAAAATGCGAACTAACGAAACAACTGAATAAGACTGGATCCACGAGAAAAGTTATAGGTATAGGCGGTGAATAATCAAAGAAACCAACAGCCGGGTGGTGTGGAGGGAGGTGCGTAAAGGAAGGGCGGGTCGACATGATAAAACTACAGACAGGAATAAATTTCCAACAGAATAATAAATATTGACATAACTCAGAATATAATGTAAGTTTTCCATAAACGTATATAGCTCATTTATATAGAGATATAAATACTGGAAAGCTCATAAGTATACCAAAAGTAATTATTGTGTTACATAATTGACAGCCAGTAAATCGAAATATATGGCCATAGTTAAATAATGAGTACATATCAAGATATATCGTAGGCATATAACGTAGTATAACAGCTACAGAAGCTATCTAAAAAGAACTGGAAATATTGCATTTATGAAAACATTATAACAGTGGGTGGCGCTTTTGGAAGGCAACCACTAACTGGAGGGGGGGGGGCACAGCGGCTGTAAAAGAGGGGAAGGGGGAAGGGGTCAGAAGGGAGAAGAAGAGGTGTTGGAGGAGGGGGTGAAGGATGGGGATGCAAAATGGTCTTTGTTTGAGAATATCGCCTAATATATATCAAACGTAGACTGTAACTTAACGCTAGAATGGTAAGAAAAGTCTTTTTCATCCATGCCACAGTTCGCAGCATAAACCACATACATGCCCAGGCATAGGTTGGTGGTTCAGGATGTTTACCTTACGAAAGTACCGTGTCCTGCTTATAATTTTTCTCCTTAATCTAGTCTTACCCAGTTGTTCTGCTGATAGGGACTACACAGGGTGATCCATTGATAGTGACCGGTCCAAATATCTCACGAAATAAGCATCAAACAAAAAAACTACAAAGTACGAAACTCGTGTAGCTTGAAGGGGGAAACGAGATGGCGCTAATGTTGGCCCGCTAGTTGGCGGTGCCGTAGTTCGAACGGATATCAACTGCGATTTTTTAAATAGGAGCCTCCATTTTTATTAGATATTTGTGTAGTACGTAAAAAATATGAATGTTTTAGTCGGACGACTTTTTTTACTTTGTGATAGGAGGCGCTGTAATAGTCACAAAAGTGTAAGTACATCTACATCAACATTTACATCTACATCCATACTCCGCAAGCAACCTGACGGTGTGTGGCGGAGGGTACCCTGAGTACCTCTATCGGTTCTCCCTTCTATTCCAGTCTCGTATTGTTCGTCGGTATGCTTCTGTGTGGGCTCTAATCTCTTTGATTTTATCCTCATGGTCTCTTCACGAGATATACGTAGGAGGGAGCACTATACGGCTTGACTCTTCGGTGAAGGTATGTTCTCGAAACTTTAACAAAAGCCCGTACCGAGCTACTGAGCGTCTCTCCTGCAGAGTCTTCCACTGGAGTTTATGTATCATCTCCGTAATGGTTTCGCGATTTCTAAGTGATCCTGTAACGAAGCGCGCTGCTCTCCGTTGGATCTTCTCTCTCTCTCTCTCTTATATCAACCCTATCTGGTACGGATCCCACACTGCTGAGCAGAATTCAAGCAGTGGGCGAACAAGCGTACTGTAACCTACTTCCTTTGTTTTCGGATTGCATTTCCTTAGGATTCTTCCAATGAATCTCAGTCTGGCATCTGTTTTACCGACGATCAACTTTATATGATCATTCCATTTTAAATCACTCCTAGTGCGTACTCCCCGATAATTTATGGAATTAACTGCTTCCAGTTGCTGACCTATTTTGTAGATAACTGATAAGGGATCTATCTTTCTATGTATTCGCAGCACATTACACTTGTCTACATTGAGATTCAATTGCCATTCCATGCACCATGCGTCAATTCGCTGCAGATCCTCCTGCATTTCAGTACAATTTACCATTGTTACAACCTCTCGATACACCACAGCATCATTTGCAAAAAGCCTCAGTGTCCATTGAGAATGACATACTGCGTTCTGCTATCTAGGAACTCTTCAATCTAATCACACAATTCGTCTGATAGGTCATATGCTCTTACTTTGTTCATTAAACGACTGTGGGGAACTGTATCGAACGCCTTGCGGAAGTCAAGAAACACGGCATCTACCTGTGGACCCGTGTCTATGGCCCTCTGAGTCTCGTGGACGAATAGCGCGAGCTAGGTTTCACACGACCGTGTTTTTCGAAACCCATGCTGATTCCTACAGAGTAGATATCTAGTCTCCAGAAAAGTCATTACACTCGAACATAATACGTGTTGCAAAATTCTACAACTGATCGACGTTAGAGATATAGGTCTATAGTTCTGCACATCTGTTCGACGTCCCTTCTTGAAAACGGGGATGACCTGTGCCCTTTTCCAATTCTTTGGAACGCTACGCTCTTCTAGAGGCCTACGGCACACCGCGTCAAGAAGGGGGCAAGTACATGGTATCACGTAACATTCCGCCAGTGCGGACGGTATTTGCTTCTTGATACAGTACCCCTGTTAAAAAGGACCGTTTAACAATTGCGGAAAAGGTCGATATCGTGTTGATGTATGGCTATTGTGATCAAAATGCCCAAAGGGCGTGTGCTACGTATGCTGCTCGGTATCTTGGACGTTTAGTTACTGTCGCGGCTAATCCGCACATCAGTAGCAGACAAACTGCGTGAGAATCGAGAATCTCAAAAACGTCGGTGTTGAGAATGCTGCATCAACATCGATTGCACCCGTACCATATTTCTATGCATTAGGAATTGCATGGTGACGACTTTGAACATCGTATACAGTTCTGCCACTGGACACAAGAGCAATTACGGGACGATGACAGATTTTTGTACGCGTTCTATTTAGCAACAAATCGTCATTCACCAACAGCGGTAACGGAAACCGGCATAATATGCACTACTGGGCAACGGAAAATCCACGATGGCTGCGACAAGTGGAACATCAGCGACCCTGGCGGGTTAATGTATGGTGCGGCATTATGGGAGGAAGGATAATTGGCCCCCATTTTATCCATGACAATCCAAATGATGCAATGTATGCTGATTTCCTACGTAATATTCTACCGATGTTAATACAAGATGTTTCGCTGCATGACAGAATGGCGATGTACTTCCAACATGATGGATTCCGGCATATAGCACGCGTGCGGTTGAAGCGATATTGAATAGCATATTTCATGACAGGTGGATTGGTCGTCGAAGCATCATACCATGGACCACACGTTCACCGGATCTGACGTCCCCGGATTTCTTTCTGTGGGGAATGTTGACGGATATTTGCTATCGTGATCCACCGACAACGACTGACAACATGCGTCAGCGCATTGTCAATGCATGTGCGAACATTACGGAAGGCGAACTACTACCTGTTGAGAGGAATGTCGTTACACATATTTCCAAATGCTCATTTTGAGCATTTATTGCATTAATGTGGTATTTACAGGTAATCACGCTGTAACAGCATGCGTTCTCAGAAATAATAAGTTCACAAAGGTACATGTGTCACATCTGAACAACCGAAATAGAATGATCAAACGTCCTACGTTCTGCATTTCAATTGATAAACCCTACCTGTTACCAACTGTTCGTCTTAGATTGTGAGCCATACGTTTGTGTCTATTACCGTGCCATCTATCACACAGCGAAAAAAGTGCTCCAACTAAAACATTTTTATTTCTTTACGTACTACACGAATATGTAATAAAAAATGGGAGTCCCATTTAAAGAAACGCAGTTGATATCCGTTTGACCTATGGCAGCGCCACCAACGGGCCAACCATAGCGGCATCTGGTTTCCCCCTTCAAGCTAGACAAGTTTCGTTCTTTGTAGTTTTTTTCATTTGACACTTATTTAATAAGATATTTGGCCGGGTCACGATCATTGGACCACCCTGTATAGCTGCTATACTACACTATTTGCCTATACTGTGTATAAGGATGTGTCCAGTAGTACACATGTTTATATGCTACCATTTACTATTAATTACTATTAATTACATAATGTAACAGTCTTTCTTGCTCTAAGTGTGAAGTGTAAACTTAGTGTCATGCAGAAGTTATATATAAGGTGGGTCATAATGGGGAACAATATGTGGTGCGGATTGTCACATACTGAGTTAAAAACATAAGTTCGTTTTCCGCTTGTACCTATGTCAATAAATGACAATGCAATTGAATGGTAAAAATCTGGAAATATGAAGTGGACTTTTTTGTATTACTGTGCGCCGACATTGGCCAAGGGGACAGATCGACAGCACGGCACAACATGCGAGTGCTGTAGGTAGTCTCGCGACTCACGAGAAGTCGAGGCATGTGGCACCAAGCGTCGGTCTGCGTGACACTGCGACCAATGACGGCTCTCAGATAAATGTCGTACTGGTTACGCTGGCCGGCATTATATATCGTGGCTAGATAGCATAGGGAAAGGAACGTGTGGAGGGGCTGCACTACTGTCCATGCATGTTTTATAATTTGGTATTTGTGTCCCAGACTTAGTTTTAAGAAACGAATACATACATGCAGAATACAAAATACAACTATACAGGTATGTGGCAGTTAATACAAACGAATACAATACAGCTGTACATATCGAAACTAACATAGAAACATATGACCAGAAGCTGCAGTGGCGATTTATAAGTACTGTTGGAGATGACGGCCTCGATGTGTGTGGCAAGGTTGAACTCTTCGCAGGAAGGATTGCTGAACACGATCCAACTTGTCTGTATCTCTTTGCATAATATCACAGGCATGTCGTATTCTACATTGGAGGGTGTTGACATCAACAACCTCTCCTTCATAAATCACAGATTTCCGTCCACTCTTGCCAGTTATGCGAATTCAGTATACCCTCCTTCGTGAAATAGGCCTCGTATGTGAACAGTATTATTCGTGAAAATGCTGGTCTTGGGTCTGACGCCGTAGGATAAAGTTACAGAAGTCCAGTCTCCTCTGGTAGTCTTCCGGCAATAATGCCTGTACCTCCTGCATGCGAAAGTGATGGTAATGGCCCGGGTTCCCGGGTTCGATTCCCGGCGGGGTCAGGGATTTTCTCTGCCTCGTGCTGGCTGGGTGTTGTGTGCTGTCCTTAGGTTAGTTAGGTTTAAGTAGTTCTAAGTTCTAGGGGACTTATGACCACAGCAGTTGAGTCCCATAGTGCTCAGAGCCATTTGAACCATTTTGATGGTAATGGTTTCTATAGAGTAGTCGCATAACAGTAGAATGCGACATTCCGACCGCATTGGCGAGAGACCTGGAGCTTATTTTTCGGTCCTCCGCAACAGTTTGTAACACTTTTTCTTCGTCATCCGCGCTCTGCGTCGACGGTCGGCCACGACCACTAAATCCTGGAGGTACTACACATGCACGATACTCCCTCAAGCGCTTGTCCACAGAGTAAAACGTTTCTGCGGATGGAGGGCGCCGTCTAGGAAACCTCTCGTCATACAGTTGTCCTGCAATGTCAGCTCTTACATCTGCAAGCCCGTAGGTGAGGTGGATGTCGGCGTATTTCTCGTTTGTGAAACTTGCCGTAGTACTGTAGTAACACTGCGACGCGGCCGTTAGCAGCTGTCGACACGGCAATTATCGAGCAGAGTGAGCAGCGCAGAGGTGTTGTAAACACGTAACGCACGCCGCGGTTTTACTTCAGCCGTTGACCACTCTTCCCGCTTACAGAACACACATTCCCTAACATGGGACTGTGGAGTCCGTTATCACCGGCAACGTGTGATTCACAAGTTCTCAAACAATTTCACATACATTACGATGGGATTTGTTCTTTCTCGTATCTTTCAAACGCTGGCAGATACACATCAGCTCATCGATGTGTCATGTGTTGTATCTATGGGTGAATGACATGTCGTGATCGTCGGCATCTTGTTCAATGGTTGACATGTGTTTTTGGTTTACGTGCTCAGTATACCGAGAAGAGCGAAATTAACAACGGTGCGTCACGTGTTACGCATAGCAGCATGCAGTGCTCAACATATTTCTCCTCGTTTATAACTCACCCTGTAATATCCTACATATCTCTAATCTGTGTGATACTCTGCCAGGTTATGTACTTATTTGGCACTACGAGCCGTGTCTGTGTTTATTTCCAGTTGGAACTACATTTCCGTATATAGTTTAGTTATGTAACAGAGTTTAAAAAAATTATAATGTAAATTGTTGGTTAGTACAGTCTTGGAAATGATCACATATACATTATTGCTTTAGTGTGCTGGCGCCGCCTGGCGATAAGCCTGAAACTACTTAACATGGGACACTGGACTCGCATTCGGAAGGACGACGGTTCAATCCCGCGTCCGGCCATCCTGATTTAGGTTTTCTGTGATTTCCCTAAATCACTCCAGGCAAATGCCGGGATGGTTCCTCTGAAAGGGCACGGCCGACTTCCTTCCCCATCCTTCCCTAATCCGATGAGACCGATGACCACGCAGTCTGGTCTCCTTCCCCAAACAACCAACCAACCAACCAACTTAACATGGACTCTAAGGCACATGGGCTCAGTTCCTGCCTTGTTTTCGATGCATGGCCTTTATACTTATGTACCTGTTCTTCTTCCTGTACTCCTTGTTGGTGGTATGGATATTTCATTTAACAGTTTAAGTATATTTGACAAACCATTGCGAACCTGTATTTTTATAACTGGAACAAGTGCTGAGTACATCGACAAGACTGATTTGTGATTACATTTGTAGAAGCTCTGTGATTTTTATTATTCAGGTAATATGGTTCCTTGTGTATAGGTGTTGCCCGATGACGAAAATTCTACATTAACGTTATTCCATCTGTAGATTGTAGATTTGAGAATATGAGGATGACAGCTAGTTAATTTACAAACCGGTCATGAAACGAACTATTTGCCATTAAGCGACCTTTCCGCCTAATATTGGAAGTTACAACGTTAGATCGCCAAACAAACGTTTGTAAATTACATAGCCGTAAAATGATCCTAACCTATTGGGACCGGAGAAATATGTAACGCTTTGTCACTGACGGTCGGTTTCGAACCCAGCAGGAATTGCTGCGGTCAGTCATAGCAGGCCCTTCCACCTGCCAGTTGCTGAGTGAACAATGCGAAGGGAACAGCATGCATTGGACGTTTCGAATCGGGTATCTCGCAAAAAGGCATTGCTCACAGCGGTACGTAAAACTACGCGTTATCATTTGGCTTAACAGTACTAGAACCGAACAATAGCTGAGGAGAACCCTCTACAGTGGTCCGAACAGTGTCAACTAAATGAGACGCCTAAGCAACAGTGTGGTCAGACTGTAGTTCAGGCTGAAGGTGTTTAAGTGATATTTTGAGTGTATTTTCAAATCTTGAATTGGGCCCACTTATCCACGTTACAGTGAACTAGAATGACTCGACTGACTCTTCATACATTTGGTATCGTTTGACCAAAATGGAATTCAGCTGCCCCTCTGTATTACTTTTTTCCAGTATCATTGCTACGATGACAAGTGCTTTTTACTACAGATCCGACGCTGCTATTAACTATGTTTACGTCTATGCAGTTGATAACTACCTCTACTGTCTCACGTCATCCCATGACAATACGACTAGAATATGTATGCACACACAGTCCACATTCATACCCTATAGTAGAACATAAACACGGAATAATAAATTACATCATTTTTTGAGTCATCAGTCTTCTGACTTGTTTGTTGCGGGCCGCCACGAATTCCTTTCTTGTGCCAGACTCTTCAAACAAAGTAAAACTTCCTACAAACGTACTCAATTATTTGCTTGATCTATTTTCTACAGTTTTAGCACCTACAACTCCCTGATTCCTAATGTCCTACCCTCCTGTCCCTTCTTTTTTTTCAGTGTTTTCCAATTATTCCATTTCTCTCCTACTTTCCACAGAACCTCCTCATTACTTATTTTATGAGTCCCCCTAATTTTCAACATTCTTCTATAGGGCCACATCTCAAATGCTTCGATTTTCTTCTATTCCGGTTTTTCCACAGTCCATGTACCACTACCATGCAACGTTGTTCTCTAAACGTACATTCTCAGAAGTTTCTAGCTCAAATGAAGGCCTATATTTAATTTTAGTAGACTTCCATTGTCTAGGAACTCCATTTTTATCAGTGATTGTCTGCTTGTTACGTCTTCCTTACTCCGTCCATCAGGTGTTATTTTTCTGCCTAGGTAGCACAGTTTCCTATCTTCATTTATTACGTGATCATCAATCCTGATTTTTTCTCCTTGTTCTCATTTCTGCTACTTCTTATTCCTTTCGTCTTTCTTCTGTATATTATTCTTGTTAGCAACGTGGATGCATGAAGTTGCGACATAATGCGCTCTTTCGCACATCGACGGCAGTTCTGCAACATAAATTGTCCACCTACCTCGATACTGCTGCAGATCTGCACACGTAACTCCTGACTGCAGTTACTTAAGAGATCTCAGAAAAGCAGTGTTGAAGAAACTGAGATTTCATAACTACACGTCGGAGGCCGCTATAAGTACAAAAAGCCGAAAATAGTCTTGTGAACTCTAAAGAATAAATCGGATATCCTTTGGTGTTCAAGTTTCTAAGTTCAAAGGTCCTTTCAAACTTGCATTAGGATTTTTTTATTGCTATTAAGCAAGATCATCAACCCACATGCACTCAGCATTCAGTGGTTGTCTTTAAATACAGTTTTTGCTCGCCGTAATACTCAGTAAAAAAAATTACTTAGTACCACCACCCATTTCGTTCAAAGTTTCTCCAGAACAAAATATCACTTGACTCTTAAAATTTCACAAATATTTAATGGTAAATACCAGCTACCTTTATCACTGTACCGAAACGCAGAAGTTACAATATCACTCCATTTTACACATAATGCATTCGGACACATTCAGCATGACCGGCTCCTTCGAAAGCCAGTCCACCACTACTTTCTTCTCTCTCTGCCTCTACAAGCACCTCTATCTCATGCGTTAGGTGGCAAACTGTCCCACTTCTTATTGGCTGTACAGAATTACGGCCAATCACAACTGACTTTCTGGGCGCGGATCGCGCCAAAATCTAGCAAGAACCAACCACTGATCACAGCTCACTGACGTCATTAAAATAAGCAACTCAAAGCTCTCTTGTTAAACAAATGAAATGAAATAAACTTCAGGTAGTACTTTACGTCTGGAATTTAACTATATAGTCGCGAGCGTTCTGGCTGTCTCTCACATATTCAAGC
Organism: Schistocerca nitens; assembly: GCF_023898315.1. Classification (NCBI taxonomy): domain Eukaryota; kingdom Metazoa; phylum Arthropoda; class Insecta; order Orthoptera; family Acrididae; genus Schistocerca; species Schistocerca nitens. The sequence continues at coordinate 437,872,741 of NC_064617.1, read as the reverse complement.
ATGCTTGGACATCCGTCTTCCGCCAGTAGGGGAAGAACTGGTGGATTCGTTCCCACGATATAAAGCTGGAACACTTGCAAGTTCCTACAGAGAATTACAAACTGAAAATTTAATATTGGCGAATGTCTTACATACACTCACACAAGTACTCTCTTCCACAATCACCACAACACAAAACATAAATATCTACTTGAAATTCTTAAAGTTATTACTACAGCAAAATTACGAAAGGTTTTCTAAAATGAGAACTTTACAAATTTGAATCTTAACACTGAAGGTGTTATCATATGATTTCAAATAGCCACAGTCGGATGTGAACAACTATAGAGGAATCTCCTTACCTGCCGTCACATACAAGATATTATCAGCTTGTCTTCTTGAAAGAACACAAAAACTGCTAGAACCCAAAATCTCAGATTTCCAAGCTGGTTTCAGACCAAACAGATCATGTCCAGAACAAATTTTAAACTTGAAATTGATTACAAGGATGAGACAAATGCGAAGGAAGCCTACAGTATATGTCTTTGTCGACTTTAAAAAGGCATATGATTCAATTCACAGACCCACACTATTTAAAATTCTTGAAGAACAAGGACTGGATAAGAACACACGGAACATCATAGAGCAGACATTAACAAATACAAAATGCAAAGTGAAATTCATGGGAAAACTTTCAAAATCATTTGAGATAAAAACTGGGGTTAGACAAGGTGATGGATTATCACCTCTGTTATTTAACTTAGTTCTGGATAGAGTCATGGCAGAATGGGAAAAAGAACTCAAAAAAGAAAAGTACTGGAAACCAATATCACTGGGAACCAAAAAAGATGACCTACAAATCCCCTACTTAGCCTACGCAGACGATCTTGCAATAATGGCAGATTCTAGTGAAATGGCAGTCAAACAGATAGAAACCTTAAAAGAGTGTGCAGGAAAAGTTGGCCTACAAATATCTTTTGAGAAAACGATGTTTACAACAACAAATCTAGAAATTTCTAAGTTACAAACCAAATATGGAGAAATTAAGAGGGTACCATACTTTAAATATTTAGGAGAGATAATTTCTGAAAAATACTCACAACAAGAAAGAATATTAAAAGCTCGTAGGGGTCTAGGGCTGGTCCAAAACATTTACAATAAAAAATGTCTATCTATAAATACAAAAATTAAACATTATAAGTCGGTAATTAAACCAATAATGCTATATGCCAGCGAAACCTTGACACTTAAAAGGAAAACAGATATGGAAAACCTGAAGAAAGAGGAAAGGAAAATCATTAGGAAAATTCTGGGACCAAGATGGACCAAAGAGGGGTATAGATTACAGAAAAATTCTAAAATTGAAGAATATTCTAACATAGAGATAGACATGAGGAAGAGGCATCTAAAATTCTATGGCCACATAATGAGACTTCCCGATCACAGACTTACAAAAAAAATAGTAAGATACGTAGCATCCCTTGTTAATGGAGGAGAATGGATCAAAAATGTAAAGAAAGATCTGGAATTAGCCAACATTACTACTGAAGACATGAACAAAAGAAACAATTTCAAACTTAAAGTTGACAAATGGGAGGTCAAACCAGAGACAAAAGCGCCGAGAACTGGAACAAAATGGAGCGAAGAAAGAAAAGCTGAATTCTCGCAAAGAATGAAGACCTGGTGGGCAAACAAGAAGAATAAGAAGCCCCAGAAGTGAACCATCTTTACTTAGCGTCTTCCATGTTGGGAGCTTTACGACTAATTATATATATATATATATATATATATATATATATATATATATATATATATTGGTTTAGTTTTTCAAGTGTCGGATAATTACGTTTTTTACTGACGTTTCTTTTCTTTTTGTAACTTCAAAATTATGACAGTTATTGATTTCAGATTGTGACAGATTGTTCCTTTACACAACAGAAGGTTATGTACGTAATATGAAGGTACTCAGGCTATTTCTAGACCACTTATTAATATTTATAGTTCCTGAGAACGGAACTACTCTGTAAGCGCCTCTCCTCTACTTTCACACGCTGCCGTCACGCCGTATGGTCATGACGCACGTCTGTAGGACACAGCTCACCCGTTGCAGATCGCATAAGATTCTGACTGCTTACACTGGAGCCCACATACATTCATACAAGAAAGCTTTAATAGACAAATTGGCGATCGCGCCCTAGCTGCGACGCCTCGAAGTGTTAAGCTGATTATGAGGTAATTCTCGCACTTGACGGCTCTTACAATCTTCGGAATTGTGTGGATGGTGTTTTTCCGAAAGTCAGATGATATATGTTAAGATTCGTACATTCTACACACCAACATGAATAGCCGTTTTGTTGCCATTTTCCTCAAATGAGACTTAAACTTTGTTAATTCTGATTCTAATACCTGTTCCTCTTTCCGCTATTTGTCGACTCCAGCTTCTTCCGAGAAATCTTCCCTTGCCTTCAATGTTCCCTTTCCAAATACCAGCTCTCTTCTCTGTATGTCCACTCCATTCCTAATGTTATCACCCTTGCTTCTAATTTTACCGAAGGTTGTTGTGACGTTTCTTTGTGCTGCATCAATTCTTCCGACAGTAATTTCTTTTTCAATTTATCCACATTTTTCATGGAAGTATTTCACCTTACCTTCCCTGCATTTCCCATGTAATTCATTCATAACTGATCTGTGTTTCAGTATTGCCGAATTCCCCTGAACATTTTTGTACTTCCTTTTTTCATGGATCATCTGAAGTATTTCTTCGGTAACCCATGGTTTCTTCGCTGTAATCTTCTTTGTACAGTAGTAACTGAGTTTGTGGTGTTATCCATGTTAGTTACTGAACGGTGTATTTGGTTAAGTTAGAGCGAGTCACAAAGCATCAGCATTACAGTGAGAAATCTGTACACGAAGTTACAAGACCTCATCTATGACAAATGTTCCGAACTGGCCACATTCCACAAACAACCCTAGCGTAACCAGTTATATATATAGTCTCTCTGTAACTAACAGCTGTGAGAGGAACGATTGTTGCTGTGTACGTAGTGAAACTTATACTAATTTCTGAACACGCGAATTAGTTTTTTCAGTGTTTGAGATGCAAAAGAGTTTGACCTTTATTATTTCATCAGATAATATTCAAGACGGTTCTGATATAGTGTTACCTCATTAAAGGCATCGCCTTACTGAACATTGCGCGTATTATGTCATCGTACAAAAGTTTTCCTTTTGTTTCGAATGTTCAGTCAAAGATGCATTTCTGCAGTACTTACACCTCTGGTTGTGTTATTTGGGGGGGGAGGGGGGGAGGGGGAGCTGGGTGTTGGTGGGATCTCGGACCTCTTCAATGCTGTTTGACCATGGGGACGAAAGTATTTCCATGGGAACCGTCTGGACAGGACTTAGATTTGGTATGTATGTGGCCCCTATACTGTATATCGTAACAGTGCACTCGCACTGTAGCAATAGTTGCTGAGCATGGCCCTCTATTATTGTTAGTTTCTCTCATCCTGCTTCCGCTCACATCAAATTAAATCATTCCAGATGTTGTCAGAATATAACCGTTATATAATATAATAATAATAATAACTGGAGATTGATGAATACAAATTATACTGGAACAGAACCATTATAACAGATAAAACAACACCACATAACAAACCTGACGTCATACTCACCAATAAAAAGAAGAAATTAACACAACTTATCGAAATATCCATACCCAATACAACAAATATACAGAAGAAAACAGGAGAAAAAATTGAAAAATACATCCAACTGGCTGAGGAAGTCAAGGACATGTGGCATCAGGATAAAGTTGACATTATACCGATTATACTATCAACTACAGGAGTCATACCACACAATATCCACCAGTACATCAACGCAATACAGCTACATCCAAACTTATATATATACAACTACTGAAATCTGTAATTATTGATACTTGTTCAACTACCCGAAAGTTCCTAAATGCAATGTAACATATGCCGTACAGTTAAAAGGAAGTCACGCTTGATCAAGGTCCGCGTCACTTTCCATTTTTAACCAGACATAACGTCTGAGAAAGAAAAGAAATAATAATAATACGTTATGTAAGTTGCGTCTGGCATAGGAACTAGATAACGCATAGCTCAATTTGTTTTTGAGACCCGAAGATGATCCGATACAGGACAGGAATTGATTATCTTAAATGAAATTGAAGCAGTACTGCTGTATATTGTGCATTGAATTGCTAACCTTCCTAAAGACTGCCCAGCAGCACCTGCAAAAAAAATTTTAAAACTTTTTGTTCTTAACGAAATTCCAAACAATGTCGCATATTCTGATAAACACTTATTTTATGTGTCCCTGCATGTATACATGACACAGTCGAAGTCTACTTTCCACTACTCTCAACAACACAGTTGTCGAAGAAGTACACTAAGTAAAACACAAACCATTCACCTATTGCTCACTCGAGTCAATTCAAAGTCTAGCTAGTTACTCAGCTTCTCAAAATAGCGCAGCATCTGCCGTACTCCATTACACGATTCTGGAGTCTTCCTCTTCTTATCTTGACATCTGGTCTTCACCAGAACATTAATTCCGATTCTCCTTCCGTTAATGGATTCCTCTTTCTTGAGCCGCCCTCATGGTCCCTGCATGTATCATTCACTTGATGTTTTTTTACCGGTACTAGATCACCAGTGGTTCCCACCAAGACGCCCTTGCTCGGTCTCTTACAAAATTCTTCGTTTCGTCTGCAATTCCTCCATATCGTCCCAATGCAACTTGTTGTCATCACAGTATCGCCGTCTCCTGTTGCTCCACACTGGACAAGCTGAAACTTGACAAAAAAGAAAACTTCGTCTTCCCGCAATACGTAACACCTTCACGTGCCTTACATTAAATCTCCACTCTCCAGCTTCGTCTTCGTGTTCGCGTAGGAAGACGGATGTTAAATTTATCCAAATGGGCATAGTACCTCATTTACACAAACACGTAAATAGTACATTACCATTACTTAAAACTTCAATAACAACATACGTCTACACATAGAATATATTCAAATACATGTTGCGTTTCTGCATTTGTATAAGGAAAATTAGTGAAAAAAATAAATAAAATCAGTAATAAAAAGACAATAACTAAGGCACAAAAAGCTGCTAGAATCCATGTACATTGACCAGAAAGGAGAAAATTTCAATCACCAAGCACACTATCGCATCGCGGCTGCCACTCTCAATTATGGTCATCCTACGGAAATTGTCCAGGACTATTTGGAACAACGACGATATGCAGAGACAGTTGGGAAGCTGTTACCGGCGCTCTGTGCAAACCCGAGCCGCTGCTTGGAGAGTTTTTGTGGCCTTCATCTGCGGCACGGCTCGCAGATTTCCCGCCGTCGGCGGTGCCATCCAACAATAATATTGTTCTAAGCGCCGGAGACCGCCGCTATCAGCTGTCGCTGCTCCAGCGACGTGAAATGAACCTACTCCCAGACAGGATCTCAGGTACTGTCACTAATTAAGACACCTGATTAAGTTTTTATCATTGCCAACCCTCTGTTTTCCTATTTGGTGCTAGCTATATGTTCCCTATAGTTTGGATGTTAACAATATTACCACATTGTACTTTTATACTAATTTATTTTGCTGCCTTACAGCTGATTTCCATTACTTGTGTAACAAAAAGGAATTAATTTTTTGAAATACGTGCAATAGAATATTAGTGCATTGGAAGCATGTAACATGTACCTGTTATTCTTTCCAATACAAAAGGAGAATAAACTAAATCCTTGAAAGCTGCCTGTTGCACATTCATTTCTTCTGAATTCTTTTTCTCCTTTTAGCACATCGAGATATTTATCTTTGCAATACCTTAGGCGAGTCTACTATGATCTGTTTCAATTAATCAGTAAAAGAACTGCAGCAGTCTCTTCGCATGGCCACTGAACCACTTTTACATCTCTGGGGACCCAGTTTGTTTTCGATCAGTAGGAAATGTTCCCAGATTGCAGACCATGAGTTTATTTTTGGTAGGAACAGAATTCCATTCTAGTCCTAGTTCTATTCTGTGTACTGCTGGGTTCTGTTGGTGAGGCCGAGTTTGGAGGGAATATTTCCTTCGTCTGGTGGAAGCCCACGCTGTTGTGGAGATTTGTGATAAATAAAGAATTTGGTAAGACCCTTTTCTATTTACTTACCATGGTGGAGATTACGCTACGGTCGCAGGTTCGAATCCTGCCTCGGGCATGGATGTTTGTGATGTCCTTAGGTTAGTTAGGTTTAACTAGTTCTAAGTTCTAGGGGACTAATGACCTCAGCAGTTGAGTCCCATAGTGCTCAGAGCCATATATTTGATGAATTCTATATTTAAGTGACGAAAGTATTCGAACTGAGCGGAAAAAACGAGAAAATTATAACGAAAATCGCACTCGAACTGGCGATCTCTAGTCTCTAATGCTACTTACTTATTTTCCATTTTTATGTATTTTACTCTTCACGGAAATGCTTTTAGAACATGCGTCTCTGTTTACAAATTCTCACCAGCCAGGCTTCAAAACCTTGGCCACTAGGCACCAGGAGAGTAATCTACGTGGAGCCACACTGCCTGATTAAAATATCGACCTTGTATTGGAAAATTAATCAAAGTCGGTAAACGTCAAAGTCTATTTTAGGGAGAATTTTTGAGGGTTGCATCGATCTGCTTTAGAGTATTCGGAGTATTGGTATTTGAGTTCTGAATAAATACGAAAAAAAAATTGCAAAAATCCGATTCGCGTGTGGTCTCCTTGGTAGCTTAAGAAGTGAGCTTATATTGGCGTCACTTGATTGCAATGCATGGAGAGCTGCATCAAACCAGTCTCAGGACTGAACACCACAACAACAACTGATTGTAAATACTCCGCGAGGAAGAATGGGGCCATGTTCTCGTTCATAGTAAAATGAATCTCGCTGGTTCCTCATGCTTTGTTGAAATAAAACTCATTATAACGCAGTACATTATCTCTTCACTTCTTCGTGCTATAAATTCGAAGTCATCATCCTCTCCGGGCTGAAGTACCTAGAACCGTTCGGCCACAGCTGCCGTCTTTTGCTCTTCAGAGCAAAAGACGGCAGCTGTGACCGATCGGTTCTAGGCGCTTCAGTCTGGAACCGCGCTGCTGCTACGGTCGCAGGTTCGAATCCTGCCTCGGGCATGGATGTGTGTGATGTCCTCAGGTTAGTTTGGTTTAAGTAGTTCTAATAGTTCTAAGTCTAGGGGACAGATGACCTCTGATCTTAAGTCCCATAATGCTTAGAGCCATTTGAATCATTTTGAAGAATAAAGTAGTTTGCTCTAGTTCAAAAACCGAGAGATGGAAATATGTTGTTCCGATTACTTGTAGTTAATCTGAGTATCGATGTGGGCTTCGAAAATCCCTTCTCTGTGTTCTGTTGTAATATAATTGCTCATAAATCCATTGTTTTTAGGATCTGTTTCGACATGAAAATTCTCTTTTTTTGTATTAAGGCCATTTCGTTGAACCTCGTGGCGTCTCTTCACGATCCATAAATAGGCCGTATCGGAAATACTGAATTCCGATCTCACAAGAGATGCGTAATAAGTAACTTTATTTTTGTATTCTGTTAAGTTACACACCCAGCCACCAAGTACTATAAGGTCACGTAAATATTGCATTCGAGATTTATATGTCCTTCCAGATGGTTTTCAAATTCGTTTTATCACTGACAATCCTTACGAAACTGAGGAAACAACCTCATAGCACAGCTGGATGCTTTATGCAGTAAACTAAAGCTTGTTCAGTTTGGTTCACTGGCTTTACAAATCAGTACTCTTGTGCAATATTCGAATATTATCTACGCAATCCCATTTCTTTTCAGTTGCACTGATTATGAATTTACGTGTGTGTGCGCTTTTTGATTCAGATGTCGTTTCTAAATTGTTTTCTTGGGCATGATGATTATATATCTTTCATAGCTTAAAGGATTCATGGCTTGATTATAGCTGTTACGGGAGCAGTCTTTGCTTTTTATCATAACACACATATTTCATCGTGCTCTCCCTTTCTTTCGAGAACGGTTCTACGCAGGGAACTCGATCGGAAAGTGTACTTCATGTTTAATAAGTTTTGAAATCTTAAGGAGCACAAAAACACTTCTTAAAGGCGTAAAAAAACCTTGTACTGTATCCTAACGAACTTTATCTGAAAATCACTCAAATCTATACACTATGTGTGTTCTATACGTTTTAAAAGAAATGCTTGCGTTTTTGTCGATCCACCCCACCCACGGGGCATGATATGATAAGGCACTTTTTTGAGAATTATTGCATTAACGTTGAATGCAATAGGAACTTAATTGGAAAACTAAGACATAAAGTTATTTAATGAACAATTTAGACTAGGGAAAATGAAATCTTCAAAAAAATTGTATACAATAAGAAAATATTTTAATGCCTTTTTTGGAAAATATGTACACTTATTTTTAATGCTTAATACCAAGTTGCTGTTACTTTTTTGAATCCCGTTGCTCGTACACTAGATGTGTTTTCTGGCTTGCGAGTAAACAACATATGGAGCCCAGTTCCACCCATCTAGAAAAGTTTTCTTGTCAGATCTGTGTGGCTGCATTACAATGTCTGCTCTCTATTCACTTTAAGTATGCTAACAGCTCGTCTTTTTATTTCCCTACTGAACACTTTTTTTTTTCAATTTCCCATCTGAAGTATCATTTCTGTAGCTGGGATTTTTCTTAGCTTTGCGAAAGCATCTTTCCAACTTCGATTTTGGTACGTTAATCTCGTTATATGCTTCTAATACTCCCATTTCAGAAAATAAAACAGCTGAAACTGTTATTTATATTGTTTGGCTAACCAGTTGTTGTCTATGAGTGTTTAGAATGTAAGTTCACATCATCTGAAAAAGCAAATTAAGAAAACAAAAGACATATTTTGAAATCTAATTCCATTTAAAAAGTTGGAATAGAACGGGGCACTATCCCATTCTTCCATGTCCCGCTCCGCCCCAAGAGCACATTACAGCTCAATAACTTCTATGGATCATAATGACTGACGGATTTAAATGTATTATCTAACTAACTTTCCCTTCCATTCAGTGGCGTACTTACTACAATAGGTTACAGTATTCTGCAATATGGTAAGCACCACAGTCCCACTGTGCCCCGCTATCCGACTCTGCTCCGAGATGGCCAGTAAAATAAAATATTAGATGAATGATACTCGGTAGACAGTCATTTAATATTGTTGCATAGCTAATGCTGTTGACTCTTGTACGAACACATGTTCTCACCTCGATAAGTACTAATATAATTCTCCCTAAATTCCAGCCACGTGATGTGGTTCAAAATCCATTAGCTTTCCTCCAAATTTGCGACCACACCCTCAGTAAGGACATTGGGCGCATCCTGGGCACCATCAACCACACAACATTCACCATTTGACAATGGCCGAGGAGTACGCAACCGAAAGCTTGTGGTTTGACCTCGAGAGAATGTTATCATTATTGACTCTTGATATGAAAGCAAGTATGTTTTTTTTAAGTAGATATGACCTACTCTTATTAACGGGAGCTCTAAAAGAACAGACGAGCACAGCGATATAAGGCTTGTTCATATTTTCGTTGTCAATTTTCTCAAAAACATCCGAGAATTACTGTAAAATTGGAAGGCAGTGCAAGGGTGAATCGAATATTGCCTTGTAAACACTGCCGAGCTGAACTTTCTGCTGCGGTTCTGTTCATTGCATATTAGCCTCGAATTGCGCTATATTATGGTGAACTCATCTTCCGTTTTTCGTCAGCTCCGAAGCAGGAAATTGAAGACGACGTACATTCTAACTGAAAGCAACTCAAACTTTTAGCTGATGATATAGTTTGGTTTGTTACTAGTGCAATTGAACTCCACCAATGAAAAGACGAACATAATGGAACAACAAGTTGCATGTTAGCTTCTGTCCCGTGTTCTCCTCCTGCCGTTTATTTGATGATTTTTCTGACGTTTCACCAACCTGAGTGGCTGGTATTGTCAAAACTGTACCGTCCATGGCTGGTGGGGACGGAGTAGAGATAGCCACCGCTTATTGATGTACCAGGCACGCCGGTCCTCTTCTTGCTCACTGGCGGCAGCGACTTTACTGTTACACGACAGATATTCTCTGTGCTTTATGCAATAAAAAATACAAATTTAAATGAAAATTATTCTTACTACACATATTACACGTGAATCAAGACTGTAATTTTGCCAGTTTTCCAGCGATTCCATTAGTTTTTCGATGGGAACTTCGATTTCCTTGTTATTTACAGGTGTTTAGAAGTTGTTATTTTCTTCAGGCAATACGTGTTTTCAAACTTTACATTTTCAATGTTTCGAGTACTCTCCTGCATACCGAGGGGCCGTTTCGACACACATTACCGTCTCCTTTTTTTATCTTTCAATTGATTTCCTAACCTAATTCGTAACGCTGTTAGCTTCCGTTATTACATATTTTGCATCAGTGAAATGGCTGGCGGCAAGTCGCTCCACAAGCTGGCAGTAATCACCAAGCGCACGGGACAAACCCGCCTTTTAGTAATTCTCCATACTACCTGCTGCCCATCTATTAACTAGCTTATTTTGTGGTCTCTAGTTAAGCTAGTTGAAGTTTAATCTGCTAGTAGAGGATATCATCAGTCACTGCCGACTCGTGAGTTGAGCTCACCTACGTCAAGACTCATTGCGCTGTGTCATCTGTCAGCTTTTATGCAGACCTGCAATGTTTCAGTACTCAAAAACTTTTCAGATCTGTTCCTACAACTAGGTGTCTCCGGTTGCCTGCAGCGTTTATAATTTGAACCTCTCTCACTGGAAACGTCGGCACTGCTTCAGTTGGAGACCATTTGTTCGAATAATTTGACTGGTATATAACTCACTTGGTTCCCACTTTGGTATACATATGATTTTTGGCTCCATATATTTCTTTAACATATCAACGGTCCCATAACATACACTTCACTTTCACCCATAAGATCGTCCTGGATTTTTCTTCTGTCTTCACAGAAAATTATTAAATTCAGTGTGTACCCGTTTTCTACAAGTGTTGGGATTCATGTGTGCCGGCCGCGGTGGTCTAGCGGTTCTGGCGCTCAGTCCGGAGCCGCGTGGCTGCTACGGTCACAGGTTCGAATCCTGCCTCGGGCATGGATGTGTGTGATGTCCTTAGGTTAGTTAGGTTTAAGTAGTTCTAAGTTCTAGGGGACTTATGACCTCAGCAGTTGAGTCCCATAGTGCTCAGAGCCATTTGAACCATTTGATTCATGTGTAAACGAGAAACTGTAATTGGTCTTCCAATCTCTCCACCGTGAATAACGTTGTTACTGGCCTCCATGATCTAGTGTCCCCTCCTCTGGGTGCTTCGTAATAACCTTAATTGCTCTGACACTTACATCTTCTACATCTTCTAGTCTGGTAGAACTTACTACTTTGTGGTACACTTTCTTTGGTGTGTATATTGTTGTTTACGTGAAGTGCTGCTGGTTCATCGTAGTTACAAGATGCAAGTGCTTCTCACTTACCGTAAGCCACATTGCTCTGTCGTTGCGACTCTTCATTTTGATATGGTCCACCGTTACAGTAATATCTTCATTTTTGTAGCAGCGAAGCAATATTTCTGCCTTTTCTTTCTTAACAGTTTTTCTCCTACTTTCCGACGCTGTAGTTGCTTCACTGTGATCATAAGGGAGATAACAATATTCACCATCCCGAAGGACCAATAACGAATATTTTCCACGTAACGTTGTTGCCACCTCTGAATCAGAAACTCTTTTCATTTTTCTCCACAAACACGATCGTCAAAACAGGCGCTCCTCTGACAGAGCTTCTGAATGCGTAGTTCTATTGTACCATACTTTCCTGAGTAATTTACCTTCGTTGATACTGAGGCCATAACTGACCATGGTTTATTTCTAGACTAGTACTTCTTTCAGAAAGCTTACTGTTAAAGGATATTCCGTTAATCTCTTGTCCTTACATGGTAGTTAATTCTCTTGCTTTCTAACTAATAATGCGGAACTGTCTTTTTTTATTTTGAAATCGAAGTAGATGGACATAATCTGTTGGCTGATACGAATGAAATTGTCGAACTCTAGTGTAATTGGCATCTTCGGCGTTCGACAAGGTGAAGATAATGTCGTCTTTTTTCTTACATCCACGATGTAGTTTTTAGGCTAAATTTCAAGTTATTAATTTCCGAATACGGAGAACCATCTTTTGGTTTTTACTATCGTGCAGTTCATGTATCCTGTTTTCCAAGCTCTGGAGGTGACTAGGATCGCTTCATACAGTAATTGGGGTGTTCCTGTCAGATTGAAAGCACTCACTGTATGAGCGATATCGATATAGTGGCCTGTATTTTCTTTATTATGTAATAACATTTTCGAGCTAATCCTTTTGTTCTTCGAATTTATGTGAATTTTGTTAATTTATGTTTTTTTCCTCTGAGTGCTCTCAAAATAGGCTCTTATTAAATGCCTCAGTATGTTTATACTTTAAGCTCGCAGTTGCTTTTTGTAATCTTCCCATTACTTTCATTGACCTCACGATTAAGGCATCGCAGGAGTTTTCAGCAACACGTCATTACTATCGTTTACCTATCGTCAGGTTGCGGCAGCTAACGGGCGTTGTCACTTTCATATTTGGCTGCGCTATTGGCTTGCTTAATACAGGAATTACATCCTCATCCTTATTCTGGAATAAGTTTAGTTTTCTACACTGTTTAACATTATTGTTGACAGGTGTCTGCTTTTTTAATCCTTGTTGTTTAGTTGTACATTAGCCATGACATCTAATTACATTTGGAAACTATTAAAATGTTTCATAGTTTTATTCTGTTACTCGCTTTCCTAATCATTTCTGCACTCTGTTGTAATTCAGTCTTACTACTTCTATGAGCCGCAGAATTTCACTGCGTTAATACCATCTTGTAAACGAAGCGCGGCGATCCTGATACTACTTTATCATCTTCTTAACAGCGTTTGTCGATCGGAAATCGGCCGTGTCCGATGATAGCCTCGGTAGCCGAAATACAGCTGCACGGCTCGTAAGTCTCGATCTTCCAGTTGTCTCGATAGCAGCGAAATTGACGCAGAGAATTGAGACTGATATCACTTCAGCTGTAGATCAATAAAGTACGGGATCACGAAGCTTAGTTGAGATTTTTGCATCATATTTAGTTCCTTAGACCAAAAAAATAATACTGATTAATACAGTCGTTTGCAGATTTACTACTGAAGCCTTCTGCACTGTTACAATGAACATCAGCAAATTTTAGCCCATTTTTCTGCACCAACATAGGCGCCTCAGAACACTCACATTTGCTCTACGGCGATGTCAAACGCGAGATGCTCATTGCACTCGCTGACGATACTCAATGAATAGCGCACCTGCAGTATTTTAAATGATACAGCAAACTGTTTCAAATTTCAATTACAACAGCTACTATGGAGCAAGGAAGAGAACTGTGGTATCATCATAACGCAAACTTCAGAAAGTAACTAAAATTGATACAAATATTCCCATGTTTCCCATTCGACCACTATCACGTTCTGTTCTGTGTTTTCGAAGTGAAGCAATTTGAGACGTATACAGAAAAACTGCTCGATATAACAGTTCAGCATTTGCCGGGCGGAGTGGCCGAACGGTTGTAGGCGCTACAGTCTGGAACCGCGCGACCGCTACGGTCGCAGGTTCGAATCCTGCCTCGGGCATGGATGTGTGTGATGTCCTTAGATTAGTTAGGTTTAAGTAGTTCTAAGTTCTAGGGGACTGATGACCACAGATGTTAAGTCCCATGGTGCTCAGAGCCATTTGAACCAAGTTCAGCATTTCGAATGCATTCCTTTTGAAAATATATGTGCACAATGTCGATAAAAGCTTCACTTTGCACATTTACGATACTGATAAACGTCTCGAAAAGGTTTTATTATTTCAGAATATTGACCTTTCCCGTGAAAGCTCTTCACAAATCTCTTATCACATAGGATGAAAATAATTTTTGATTCTCTAACAAAACTCAACGCCACGTACAACAAATTTATTTCCTCTTTCGTAAATTCTTTTAGGCAGGAGAGACCTTAAATCACGGCTCCTGAAGTGAGATTTGTTATTCGTGCGATGCCTCAGAGAAGCTATCGCTTGGATCATTCGAGTTTTTCGTCTAAAACGAGCCCCGCGCACCCAACAGTAATCAAGGCAGACAGGTTCCATTACTCACAGATGGGGGACCCGGCTGTCAGTGGCAGCCTGTCATTTTGCAGAGAGAGAGTCGGCGAAAGCATTTTCCGGAAGAAGCAATACACAGTCCGCGTATGGGTCTGATTGGTAGTGTTCGTATCGCTGGACGTGCTGCACACCATGCCGAAACGGAGTTGGCGTTGCGTGAAATGACGAACCAGAGAGACGCGTGTTGCATAACACGCAGGGGACGCGGTGGACAGGTTGTCCCTGTGGGAAGAGGGAAGCTCGGAATTTACTGTTCGTTCTCACCCGTTCCACTGCCGAGATAGAAAACAGTACACAAAAGAATGAAACCCAAACTTTGTTAGCACAATCCTAGTAACATTTGAATTTTATTGCGTGAAAACATCATTCCGACACACGCCAAACTTTGTAAAAATGTCACACAGTTATCCCTACAGATTACCCGGCTGATATAATGTCATAGCTCTCTAATAACTGCAGCGATACTTTTCAGCAACGCCACCTAGTAAGGGAGATCGAGAGAGGAAGACGAGTGGGATAACATAAATAGCTCATTCTACATCGATACTGCCGGATAGCATCAACATTCGGAGAGACAAAAATCACGCAATGAGGCCTTGTCCAAGTTTTCAGTGTGTGTTAGATAACTGTCATATACAGTGCTTGACGTATTATAATTTTCAAGACATCCAAACTGATATTATAAATGCGAAAGTAACTCTGTCCTTTAAGTTTTCACAACTAAACCGTAGAATCCAGTTCGATGAAATTTAGTGTAGTGATAGGTTGAAACCTGAAGAAGAACATAGACTACTTTACAAAATGTGTAGTACAAGATATTTATTGATTAGAAGAATATTATACGTATTACGAAAATATATTCACTCTTTGAAAAAAATATTTTCTCTTTGACTTTTGAACTTTAACAAATTTGTGAAAATTCATTTAATAGGCCATGTGTTACGGGTAATAAGAGTCAACAAAAGGAACACAATGCTTACAGGAACCTTAACGTTTTTAATCCGTAGTTCCATCCTAGTACTATTAAATGTGAAAGTAATTCTGCTACGTTTTCACGAATAAATTGCTGAAATGATTTGGATTAAATATGGTACGAAGATAGCTTGAACACTGAGGAAGAACATAAGTTGCCTTAGAATGCAGAAAGAAAGGAATCAACCAATATGGGGTGATTTACAGAATGGAACATCCTCTTTACATCATTGTATATAAACCATGTTAAAAAGTTTTCAAATTTTATTGTATAATGTACTCATTGTATAATGTAAAGCTACTTCGATAGCTCGATGCGTATAAGTGCGATCCTACCGACGCTTTTCAACGCACGCCACTTGGAAGGGGAAGGCCTCAGACACGGCCAACCGATCCGGCTCAAATTTGGCAGGTCGCTTGTGTACAGCCTAAAACGAAGGAATCTAAGATATTTTGGGTCAACACCCCCGAAATTTTGAGAAAATCACCCCTCAAGGTTATGACGAGCAATCGACTCAAAATTAGAGGAGTTGATAGAAAATTGTAAATAGAGCATTTTTCATCATCAGGTTTGGGGCTCGCAAACGCAAACGTTTCCAGAAATCGAGGAAAGAAACATTTAGAACTACCCCTTCTGTACCCACATTGTAAACGGTTTGAGCCGATAGCGCAACGGCAGTGGTAACTGGCTTGTTGTTGTTGTTGTGGTCTTCAGTCCTGAGACTGGTTTGATGCAGCTCTCCATGCCACTCTATCCTGTGCAAGCTTCTTCATCTCCCAGTACCTACTGCAACCTACATCCTTCTGAATCTGCTTAGTGTATTCATTTCTTTGTCTCCCTCTACGATTTTTACCCTCCACGCTGCCCTCCAATGCTAAATTTGTGATCCCTTGATGCCTCAAAACATGTCCTACCAACCGATCCCTTCTTCTAGTCAAGTTGTGCCACAAACTTCTCTTCTCCCCAATCCTATTCAATACCTCCTCATTAGTTACGTGATCTACCCACCTTATCTTCAGCATTCTTCTGTAGCACCACATTTCGAAAGCTTCTATTCTCTTCTTGTCCAAACTGGTTATCGTCCATGTTTCACTTCCATACATGGCTACACTCCATACAAATACTTTCAGAAACGACTTCCTGACACTTAAATCTATACTCGATGTTAACAAATTTCTCTTCTTCAGAAACGCTTTCCTTGCCATTGCCAGTCTACATTTTATATCCTCTCTACTTCGACCATCATCAGTTATTTTGCTCACTAAATAGCAAAACTCCTTTACTACATTAAGTGGTAACTGGCTGGGAATCTGAAAACCCGGGTTCGAATCTCGAAGAAACCTATCGGATGTTATTCTTTTCGTTTGTGTTTTCCATATTCCAATTGATAGGGATAGGAGCGTTAATAAGGTAAGTAAATCAGTAAAGAATGATAGTAATAAGGTACGCAAACTAATTTCCCAAACGCCGTGATTAGTAAAGTACTAAACTTTTAAGCTTTGTCACATGAAAACAACTCCGAGTAAGAGTGCTGCGAATTCCTCACGAGGGATCACAGATAGCCCACCGCGCGACGCTTGTTTACAGCGAGGCACGGGACAGAATGCACGCGGAAAGAGTTATGTTGCTCCTGTTGCCTCTTCGACATATCATAGTTGTGAACTTCGAAGAGTGAAGTGTCCAGTAAGAGCCTTACAGAAGTCAAACGGAAAGAGTTGTTTTCCGTCACTACGCTGGCAAGAACCTTGCGGATACATGTAGTGATTTTTCCATCGTTAAAGAGCCGAATGAAATACGTTTTGTGAATGAATAGTGTTCCTCCGTAAGTAACATATGACGAGTACTGTATGTAGTTTGTAGTAATTAGCTCCTCTGTTTATGCCGTAGCAGCTAGTTATTGTTTGCTGTGTCATATCTTTCAGGTGCATAATCTGAATAATGGAGGATGTACACCCTTCGACTAGAGCTGTAATATATAGTTGGGAGCCTGTCACAGACGATGGCAAGCGGGAAGTTACCGACGCTGTGTTTTGGTTTGTAAAAGTGTTGCAAGACAGATGCATTATCAGTGCACTACCGAAAGCAAGCGGTTCTGTTTCTCGGCGTTCCAGATTGATAGGAGCGGCTGTCGTCGAGCGATTTTTGGAGCTGACGAATGAAATGATTTTTGTTGATACTGAAGTAGTATACTATGAAGACGAAGGAGAAGGTGATTCAGTGGAAGATATCCCGAATATTGAATCGCAAAATGGTCATAACACTTTGGAAATCTCCACGTCACTGGGAATATGTGCTTCATCTGTTCCCGATTAGTATTACGAACCGGTTACTAAACGATTGAAATACGGCGCTATACCCCTTGATGTAAAAGTAAAGGCGGTTGCGCTAGCCAGGAATCATCCAAATTGGAACTTATAAACACTGCAAAAGAATGGAGCAACAGTACTCCTGAAAAGGAAGGAGGACTTGAAATTGTGGGAAAGTGATATCGTTAAATGAGGGACAAGATACGACAAATATCAGGCGATAAATAAGTGGACTTACGTCCGATTTGTCGAATCTCGTTGTCGTAACGAAAATGTAACAACAAGAATACTTTAGGAGTGGGCTGCAGGTGCAGCGCTTCAACATACGGCCAACAAGGATTTTACATTTGCTGCATCATTAGCTTGGGCAAGAAATTTCAAATCGGAGTATAAAATTCGCCAACGGTACGTCACTAAATACTTCTCTCATAAGGAGGTACAAAATATAGAAGATATACAGAAAGTGGCGGCTCTTTTCAGCACTTATGACCGGTTTTAATCGTGATTGCGTGATTAACACTGATCAAACAGGATGCCAGTATAGGCCTTTATGTTATCTCATAAGGGAGAAAAACGAACCCTTGTCGCAGTTGGTAGTTAAAAAGAAACTAACACATTCGTACACGGCGCAACATGCCATCACAGCCTCTAGAAAAGTGTTGTCTAAGGTTTTCCTATGTTTACAAGAAACGAATGTCACATTTGGTCCTCGGGTTATAGGAGAGGTCAATCGTTTAACCGACTCGTTGAAAAATGTTTACATAACCTGCTCCAAATCCGGGAAACTGACGAATCCTATTTACAGAACATTCATTGAGAATGTTTTAAAACCATACGTTTCTGATAACAAGTTTTGTCTGATATTGGATTCTTGAAGTGGACACATTAGTACTACAATATATGACACAATGTTTATAGATGGCGAGGGTCAGCCGACGTGCACAGTAAAAGTAATACCGCCAAACTGCACACCTGCGTGCCAGACGTGTGATGTTTATTTCTATCGCCATGATAAAAACTATATTTCCAGGCTTCAGAATTGCAGTGTGCTTCTGGAAACCCAGCGGGAATTGCACACTCGCACTGATGCAATAACTAATCACAGCATAATTCATAACCAACTTTCTGCACCGATTTTTCAGGCAATGATATCGTATGCGTGGTATGAATCAAAATAAATTCCCGAAAAAGACATATTTTTAAATGTAAACCAAGTTTGTTTTCCGCTACTCATAGGAAGGAACAGTGTAGCTGTCGAAAGATTGTATTCATTAGATGTTCAAGGTGCCGTGAGTATATTTGTTTCGAATGTTTATATGACAAGTACCATCCATCTAGTTGTTCGAAGAAAAGTGAGGACATGTAACAGTGAATGGAAGAGCAATTGTAAAGTGACCTGGAGTATCATTTTAGTTTCCAGAATGAGATTTTCACTCTGCAGCGGAGTGTGCGCTGATATGAAACTTTTCCTGGCAGATTAAATCTGTGTGCCCGACCGAGACTCGAACTCGGGACCTTTGCCTTTCGCGGGCAAGTGCTCTACCAACTGAGCTATCCGAGAACGATTCACCCTCAGTCCTCACAGCTGTTCTTCTGCCAGTACCTCGTCTCCTACCTTCCAAACTTTTCACAAGCTTTGCTGCGAACCTTGCAGAACTAGAATTCCTGAAAGAAAGGATATTGTGGAGTCATGGCTTAGCCACAGTCTGGAGGATGTTTCCAGAATGAGATTTTCACTCTGCAGCGGAGCGTGCGCTGATATGAAACTGGCAGAAGTAAAGCTGTGAGGACGGGGCGTGAATCGTGCTCGGATAGCTCAGTTGGTAGACCACTTGCCCGCGAAAGGCAAAGGTCCCGAGTTCGAGTCTTGGTCCGGCACACAGTTTTAATCTGCCAGGAAGTTTCATGGCTGGGGGATGTTTCCAGAATGAGATTTTCACTCTGCAGCGGAGTGTGCGCTGATATGAAACTTCCTGGCAGATTAAAACTGTGTGCCCGACCGAGACTCGATCTGGGGAGCTTTACCTTTCGCGGGCAAGTGCTCTACCATCTGAGCCACCGAAGCACTACTCACGCCCGGTCCCCACAGCTTTAGTTCTGCCAGTATCTCGTCTCCTACTTTCTAAACTTTACAGAAGCTCTCCTGCGAACCTTGTAGAACTAGCACTCCTGAAAGAAAGGATACTGCGGAGACATGGCTTAGCCACAGCCTGGGGGATGTTTCCAGAATGAGAATTTCACTCTGCAGCGGAGTGTGCGCTGATATGAAACTTCCTGGCAGATTAAAACTGTGTGCGCGACCAATACTCAAACTCGGGACCTTTGTCTTTCGCGGGCAGGTGCTCTACCATCTGAGCTACCGAAGCACGACTCACACACGGTCCCCACAGCTTTAATTCTGCCAGTATCTCTTCTCCTACCTTCCAAACTTTACAGAAGCTCTCCTGCGAACCTTGCAGAATTAACACTCCTGAACGAAAGGATACCGCGGAGACATGGCTGGGGGATGTTTCCAGAATGAGATTTTCACTCTGCAGCGGAGTTTGCGCTGATATGAAACTTACTGGCAGATTAAAACTGTGTGCCCGACCGAGACTCGAACGCGGGACCTTTACCTTTCGCGGGCAAGTGCTCTATCATCTGACCTACCGAAGCACGACTCAGGCCCGGTCCTTACAGCTTTACTTCTCTCAGTATCTCGTCTCCTCCCTTCCAAACTTTTCAGAAGCTCTCCTGCGAACCTTGCAGAAGTAGCACTCCTGAAAGAAAGGATATTGCGGAGACATGGGTTAGCCACAGCCTGGGGGATGATTCCAGAATGAGATTTTCACTCTGCAGCGTAGTGTGCGCTGATATGAGGGAGCCGCTAGCGTTGACGTGTAATCACGGCACAATACCACGCCGCTCGTATGTTGTTGACCACTCTTCAAAATGCTGCCTTCATTTGTCAAATTTATCTACTTCTTCACGGCCAAAAAATTTTATTAATGTAAGAGGTATCATGGCTGTCATGTTGTAGTTATGTAGGGAGACGAGTGAGGCATGCAGTAAACGGCAGGTTAGCGTCGAAGTGACGACAATGGTGCGTTAGAGCCACGATTGCTCCCAAGGTGATAACACGCCTGTAGGCAATAACAAATACAGTGGGCACACAGAGGAAGCGAACGTGGGAATAGTAGCATGGCTGCCTTCAATGAGACTCATTTTCAAACGAGGTTGAGCGTTTCCAGAAATTAGGAAGAGTTTTGTAGCGTCAGGAGAATGCAACGCTGCTAGAGAAACTCACAGAAGTCCCTGAAAAATCAACACTCTAGTGAGTATTACACAGGATTAAGTCAGTCGATGTCGGAGTCAGTACCACGAGGACTTGGTTACCAGGAAGGAGTCAGTGCAGCAGCCGAGTCGTCAGAAGCAGTCACAATAAAGCCACAATTTGATGCTGACGAAGGAAAAACCACGAGAGGTCTGTATACGTTCTATGGAGGTGGTTGAGTTTGCGATAAGCACCCAGCAACAGTCGTTATCTTGGGTTTTCTGCCTGTTATTAAAGAACAAGTTCTAACGGGTATGTCTCTATAGCAATATGTCCGGCGGATTAGTGTCGAAGTCCAGTGTGCCGGCTAGCCTGTGGGTGGTTTTTAGGCGGTTGTCCATTGCCTCGGCCAATGATGGGTGGTTTCCCTTATTCCGCCTGAGTTACACTATGTCGACGATTGCTGCGCAAACACTGTGTTCACGTACGCGCACACCATAATTACTCTACCACGCAAACATTTGGGATACACTTGTCTGGTATGAGACGTTCGCAAGGGCGGGGGGGGAGGGGGCACTGGGGGCCGAACCGAACAATAACCCTGGATTCGGTGTGCGGTGGAGTGCAGTCGCCTGTTGTGGGGTTGTGAACCACTGAGGGCTACGGCGGGACGAAGCCTCGCCGTCGTTTCTAGGTCCCCGGTTCAATACACAATACATAATATCTCTACAGCAACAACGAGTAATACTTGGTACCTTCTGTGTGGTAGAAAACGGAAGAAACAACCACTGCCTCGCAATTTTCTCCTATTGTGAACGATTGCGTGAATTACAACGAATCGGACTTAGTATTGTTAGTATTGTCTGTACGTCAGAATATACAGAAGAGCAAGCGCTGTCACGCGCTTGTTTCCTAGTGTGGGTAAGATATTAGAGATCAGAAATGAGATCCGTATACTCGCCTTAAGTTCGCCAGCGAGTCCTATAACGTCATCTCCGAACTCGCGGTCCCCATGTGTTCGGAGACTCGACTCGCCTGTCCCCGCCGCTGCCTGTTCAACGGAAAACTCGTCAGGTGAGTCTGTCGCGATTACGTCGAATCTTCCGGGGTAGAATGGAGAGTGAGTTCCTGAGTTCGTGGCTATAGCCAAGGATTCGCACCATTGCCGCTACATACGCAAGCGGCACGCAAGAAGATTATTATGTACCTATACATTGACTCCTCGGTTATCAGCGAATATTGTCCTTTTCGAAACTGCTGTATATTTATTTTAATCTCTATTCAGAGAATATTGAACATTTATGTTGAGATACACATACTCTCAGCACTTTACCGTGTCTGTGATGGCACCACAGGAAAACATTCTATAATTATTGAAATAAGTTTGCAACAGTCCCAGAAAATGTTACAGAAACAATTTGTAGGAAACACAACTCACTGTTAGCCCAAAATGCAAGTTTCATGACCTAAAGAATACAGAAATAGCGTGCATTTTAGTCGCAGGGACATAACAGTGTCGTTTCGCCGCCCAAGTTAGATAGGCACACAAGAGCTTAAATATCTTTAATTATTTGTGGACAATATAATTTTCTTTAATTACAGCAAACGTGACTTTGTGGTTTGTAGTACTGCTTTTTCTAAATTGATATCTTTCTCTAACTGAACATTGATTGAAACAATATAGACAGCACAGCGTTATTCTAAGAGACATTACTTTCGTGATTTGGGGTGCAATAGTTATCCAATGGCATTACTAGAACCTCCAAGAATGTTACTCTTATCAGTTGTGAGCACACACGATTTTTTAAGCTGAACCTCTATGCAGCTAGACGAGAACATTTCTACGGGAACGACAATGAATAATACTCCTTGTGCATTATCGGGAGTTAGCTTTTGGCCCTCTTAGTTGGCATTGCAGCTAGTTCAGGTTTCAGAATTTTTGAGCGTCCACGTTCGGGAAGTGAAAAAGTGAATTCGTAACATCGATATTCAACTCCCGATAGTCAGGGAGCCACAGGATGGACACCTATGCACTTAGGCAACTACCTTCACTCTGATGCAAACAGTGGCTGCCACCTATTGAAACATAAGACAATCTTCTGCCAGATTCCAAGTCGATAACACAATTTTTAGAAATATCATTGCAGTTTCCAGTTTCTCTACGGTTTCGGATTTTGGCATTTCAGTGGCAGCTTGTGGCCGACTAATATTCCTGACGCCTCCAACCCTTCTCTCCTCCTTACCCTGGACGGAATTAGTGTGCCTCATCGGTTTGCGTCTAGAGTAAAAATCATATTTGAGTGCGACAACATTTTCCAAATGTGTGAGTAGCGTGTATCTGAGGCAAGAAGTATCAAACGTGTATTTACCTAGTTGGATAACGGAAACCGCCTAACGGCTACATCAACACTGGGGTAGTCACCAGCCCTCGCCATTTATCCACCAGGAGGATTCGATTCAGGCAAATCTCGTTCCCTGAACCCCAGAAGCGCCACGTCAACATGCTCTGCTACCCAGGCGGACAGTGACGTACATAACGCTGCAGAATATCTGGTGTACAGTGAAAGCGAAGGTGAAACCGAAGAAGAATTATGGGATCTGTTTAATGGAATGAACAGATTTAATGGAACGAACAGATTACAGACTGAGAGTAACTCGAAGAGAGCCGAAAGTAATGAGAAGTAATGAGCAGTACTAGAAATGAGGAAGCGACAAACTTAACATTAGGACTGGTGATCACGAATTAGGTGAAGTTTAGGAATTCTGCTAGCTGGGCAGTAAAATAATCCATGACGAATGGAACAAGGAGGACATAAAAAGCGAACTAGCTCTGGCAAAAGGGACATTCCTGGCTAAGAGGAGTCTACTAGTATGAAACATAGGTCTTAATTTGAGGAAGAAATTTCTGAGAATCTGCGTTTGGAGCACAACGTTTTATGGCAGTGGAACAAAGACTATGGGAAAACCGAAAAAGAAGAGTAAAGAAGCGTTTGATATGTGGTGTTAGAGAGGAATTTTGAAAATTATGTTTGCTCATAAGGTAAGGAACGGGAGGTTCTCTGTAGAATCGGGGAGTAAAGGAATATAAGGAAAGCACTGAAAAGAAGAAGGAGCAAGGTGGTAGAACATGTTAAGATATGACGGAGTAACGGTACTAGAGGGAGCTGCAGAGGTTAAACGCTTTAGAGCAACACAGAGATTTGGATATATCCAGCAAATAATTGATTTAGATTGCAAGAGGTACTCTGATTTGAAAATGTTGGCACAGGAGACAAATTCGTGGCTGGCAACATAAAACATCAAACCAGAGGACTAATACAACTTGCATGGCAAAATACCTCGCTGCTAGTGATACAGAGATGGGACTGGGAGCGGTAGTGAGTTAAGTGGAAGGTGCTGGTCGCGGGCTAGCGTGCCCAGCCAGTGGTTACGCACCCCGCGCGGACTGCCGCCCCAGACTTCCGCCACCGCCCTCGTGCCCAACCCGCCCCCACCTCCTCTGCCGTCGCCCCAGGAGCGAGTCCTCGGCGGAACGACGTGCAGCCTCCCACAATAGGAGCCAGCCCGGCCCTCCGCTCCGTTGAATAATAGATGGCGCGCCGCAGCCGCACACCCCGCCCGTCACTGGGGAAGGCCCGCCAGGATTCCCCGTGCTGACGTCGTCGCAAATGGTCGGCGACTGTCCCGCGGGCTGCGCACGCTACGCTTGCTGCGTGCTGCTGGATACCCTTTCTTGGACCCTGCTCCCCCCCCCCCCCTCCCTTTCACCATCACAGTGAATCGGAACACACAACAACGGTTGTCGTGCAAGGCAAGCGAATCGTCTGGGACAGGTGGAACTCCACAAGCAGAGTGATCAAGATTGCGGTGCTACGCAGTTCATCTACCTTACTTGGTATCTGATAACCAGAGACTTGAAATCGGCAGAATAGATTGAATTTGAAAGTGCATCTGCACGATTTTCATTTTTCTGCAATTTTATGTTGCCATTTCTTTTAAAAAATATATGTGCCTAACTTCCGAAAGAAATGCCTTGTCTTACCATTTTCATTATTATTTACTCTTTTTTATTTAAAACAAGAATTAATGTCAAGTGAGTGTCACTGTAATGAGAGGTAACCGTGTATAATTGTTTTAGATATCGCTTATATTTACTTGGCTCCTATCGGATCATACCTGTTACAAAAACAACAATGAGTGCTGGAGCTAAAAAGTTCTCTCCTTCCGCTGACTAGGATTGTCCCCGTTTGTGTGTTGCACATTCCGTGGATGAACTAGACCAGCGGCTGTCCCGTCTCTTGGACAGTCTTTCGGAAAGCTATTTTACTTGCATTCGTTCGTGTTTACCAATTTTAAAATGGTTTAAATGGCTCTGAGCACCATGGGACTTAACATCTGAGGTCATCAGTCCCCTAGAACTTAGAACTACTTAAACCTAACTAACCTAAGGACATCACACACATCCATGCCCGAGGCAGGATTCGAACCTACGACCGTAGCGGTCGCTCGGTTCCAGACTGAAGCGCCTAGAACCTCTCGGCCACACCGGACGGCTTTCCAATTTTAGATATCCTCGAAGGACCCATCCTTCCCACATGATGCTTAAAATTTCTTTTTCATCTCTTAATCCATTTTTTTCTGTACATTTGTATTACTTACTGTTCACACTTGTCCTTTTGTCCCACATGGTTACTTCTTGGATGTATCTTAGTACCTTCGTTTTCATTGCCTTCAGCTTTTGTATCATCTCTAACATTTCCGCTCTACCATCTACGTCAAAAGAGGACATAATATTGTTTCATACACAGGTTTGTTTCTGCATACAACATTTTGCAGGCATCCGACTACCCTTACTGCTTTGTCACGTGATTTTTTACTTCCGTGATTAGTTCTTTGTAACTGTTCATAACAGTCTCTACATAATTAAAAGTCTTCAGTTGTTCAGTTTACACACCACATACTTCTAATTTACGTCGTGCGGGTGCTTTTGATATTACAATACTCTTAGCTTTTTGGTTGAGATTTCCGTGCTATATTGCGTAACACTTTTTTTAAGCTGATAAAGTAACCACTATAAATTATCCTAATTATTTGCTATCAACACAGCATCATCAGCATAACATATAATACTTACCACTTTATTTTCCATTTTATAGTCTGGTTTCTTTCTTACAACGTCAATTACGTGGTCCGCTATTAAGTTGAACAGGAATGGACTTAATGAATCTCCTAGTCTATCGTTTTAACTAGTAAATTTTCTTCTATGAATCCTTCGTATTAAGTTGAACAGGAATGGACTTAATGAATCTCCTAGTCTATCGTTTTAACTAGTAAATTTTCTTCTATGAATCCTTCCTGTGTTTTAATTCTTGTCTTACATATCTTCTAAGATTTTAACTAAACCCACTGGTACTCTATTGTCGATTAAGATTTAAATTACATTTTTGTAATCACATCATCGGTTCTTGACAGGTCAGCATGGCTTTATTATTGTTCTAAGACTTTCTTTCAGCTCTCATTACGATGTTGTTCTACAACGTAGCTACTTATTGTTGTTCCGCGTTCTGACCTTAACGGTCAAATCGGGCCCAACAGACTTTCGCGTCATACTCTGCCAATGGCGTAATCGATTGCGGTTTGGAGGGGCATGTGATCAGCACACCGCTATCCCGGTCGTTGTCGCGCTTCTTGTCCTTGAAACCGCAACTAAATGGTCGAGGTGCTCCGCTGTTGGCCCCACGAGGCTGAGTGTACCCAATACCCGCACTCCCATGAAACCAACACCCCTGGCAGTACCGGGAATCGAATACAGGCCCTCACATTGAAGTCAGCAGCCCCAGTCACTCACCTATAGAGGTGGAGAAAGACAGCTGGCAACATACCGAAATTTGTTGATCTTTTACGCAGTAAACTGCAAAGTTAAAATAATATTCTCCAACCGGACGCTTTTCCTACGGATGGTAAGATACTTCTCTGTAAGTATGTCAGCACTCCGTGAATTACGAAGAAAGTCATTAGATATTTCAGCATATCAATACAACTAAACACAAAAATGCTTTCGAACGCTAATGGGAAGAATATGTCTTTGCTTCCAATGGCAGTTGCATGATAGACTCGAAAATTACAATGTGCTATCGATTTATGAGAAGCCTTTATTGATGCCGGAATCCCTTTGTGGAAATTACAGAGTCCTGCGTTTAGAATGGTTTGGGGGAAGGCTACTGACGAAACTATGGCCAGTGAGGCATCGATGAAGTAACGAAACTCATTAAAGATGAAGCGAGAAACGAAAAGCGCTCGATTTAGAATGATGTTCCAACTGATCTTAATGTCGTTGTTGGACCATCAAGCTGTCCAGAAGCCGAATCAACAAAAGCATTCCTGCTTCCAGCAGAGTGTCTAGAAAAATTAACAGTTCAACTATGACACAGTTCTTTACCAATTCATTACCATTCATTCAATATGGCAATGTATTATTTTTCATCTCAGACGCTGCACCATTCATCTAAAGGCCTAAGACAACTTTAATAGCGTTTCCAAACATCCTCTATACAGCCTGCATAGCAGTTGGTTTTCACAGTATGTGAGAAGAGATACGAAGTTTGTTTTAGGATATCGAGAAACTGATTTCCAATCTCAAGATCTTTCTGGTTGCACTATATTCCTCTGGATCCTGAAACTGTCATAAAGAGATGGGGGACATTTCCCGGGTATATCGTGGCCATAGCACTGGAGGATGAAGCATCATCAATTGTGCCAGCAACTAAACTTCGAAAGTGACAATATACTTAACTGTCATTGCGGCCGCATTCGGTTTCCTGCCACAAGTGATCTGCCTGTTTTAAGTAACAGGGCAGCCTTTGAAGAAGTCTGTGAAAATTCTGGACGATGCCGGACAAATATTTGAGAGTGTACCAGGGAAATGACGCCCATTACTTAGTGAAGTGTGTAAAATGGAGTATTCGAAGTACACTGATCTTGACAGACTGAGAAACACCTCAAAAATAAACACCTCAAAAATTGTACCAGGTGACAGTATCATTGTAGTAGAAATGGAGCCTACAAAACCTCAGTATCTTAGATTTGCTCCAATACCTCAGAACATGTTGATAGATCATTTCCTCAGATGAAAAACCTTATCTGACAGGACACTCAAAACGACTCCAAAAATTTTTACAAAGCATTTGCATGTCATGTGCAACCAATAAACCGATAAGGCACTGTATCACATACACTTGCAAGAAATATTTCCCATTTTCAATAGCCCCTAAAAGTTGTACGTCAGAAAAGTAATGGCAGTTGTGCAAATTACCGGGTACAAGAAGCAGAGGTAATCATGTTACACAATGGCACCCCATTACATTATGGCGTGGGCTTTTGCGACGACTGCGAATGTACTCTGTCAGAGTTTGTCCTACTCAGAAACAGACCGATCAATAAACCCGTCGCGGTGCAAAACGTGGAAGACGACGTGGTGTCACTCACGTGGCCAGTGTCGCACACGCTGTTCTCGATGGGCTGAGAGCTGAGAAACTGAGAAACTGTCGCTTTGCTGACAGATCGTGGTGCCCCATATTTTTTTTTTTTTTTTTTTTTTTGTCATCAGTCTACTGACTGGTTTGATGCGGCCGCCACGAACTCCTTTCCTGTGCTAACCTCTTCATCTCAGAGGAGCACTTGCAACCTACGTCCTCAATTATTTGCTTGACGTATTCCATTCTCTGTCTTCCTCTACAGTTTTTGCCCTCTACAGCTCCCTCTAGTACCATGGAAGTCATTCCCTCATGTCTTAGCAGATGTCCTATCATCCTGTCCCTTCTCCTTATCAGTGTTTTCCACATATTCCTTTCCTCTCCGATTCTGCGTAGAACCTCCTCATTCCTTACCTTATCAGTCCACCCAATTTTCAACATTCGTCTATAGTACCACATCTCAAAGGCTTCGATTCTCTTCCGTTCCGGTTTTCCCACAGTCCATGCTTCACTACCATACAATGCTGTACTCCAGACGTACACCCTCAGAAATTTCTTCCTCAAATTAAGGCCGGTATTTGATATTAGTAGACTTCTCCTGGCCAGAAATGCCTTTTTTTCCATAGCGAGTCTGCTTTTGATGTCCTCCTTGCTCCGTCCGTCATTGGTTATTTTACTGCCTAGGTAGCAGAATTCCTTAACTTCATTGACTTCGTGACCATCAATCCTGATGTTAAGTTTCTCGCTGTTCTCATTTCTACTACTTCTCATTACCTTCGTCTTTCTCCGATTTACTCTCAAACCATACTCTGTACTCATTAGACTGTTCATTCCGTTCAGCAGACCATTTAATTCTTCTTCACTTTCACTCAGGATAGCAATGTCATCAGCGAATCGTATCATTGATATTCTTTCACCTTGTATTTTAATTCCACTCCTGAACCTTTCTTTTATTTCCATCATTGCTTCCTCGATGTATAATTGAAGAGTAGGGGCGAAAGGCTACAGCCTTGTCTTACACCCTTCTTAATACGAGTACTTCGTTCTTGATCGTCCACTCTTATTATTCCCTCTTGGTTGTAGTACATATCGTATATGACCCGTCTCTCCCCTAGCTTACCCCTACTTTTTTCAGAATCTCGAACAGCTTCACCATTTTATATTGTCGAACGCTTTTTCCAGGTCGACAAATCCTATGAAAGTGTCTTGATTTTTCTTTTGCCTTGTTTCCATTATTACCCGTAACGTCAGTTTTGCCTCTCTCGTACCTTTACTTTTCCTAAAGCCAAACTGATCGTCACCTAGCGCATTCTCAATTTTCTTTTCCATTCTTCTGTGTAATATTCTTGTAAGCAGCTTCGATGCATGAGCTGTTAAGCTGGTTGTGCGATAATTCTCGCACTTGTCAGCTCTTGCCGTCTTCGGAATTGTGTGATGATGCTTTTCCGAAAGTCAGATGGTATGTCGCCAGACTCATATATTATACACACCAACGTGAATAGTCGTTTTGTTGCCACTTCCCCCAATGATTTTAGAAATTCTGATGGAATGTTATCTATCCCTTCTGCCTTATTTGACCGTAAGTCCTCCAAAGCTCTTTTAAATTCCGATTCTAATACTGGATCCCCTATCTCTTCTAAATCGACTCCTATTCATTCTTCTATCACATCAGACAAATCTTCACCCTCATAGAGGCTTTAGTGTATTCTTTCCAGCTATCTGCTCTCTCCTCTGCATTTAACAGTGGATTCCCGTTGCTCTCTTAATGTTACCACCGTTGCTTTTAATGTCACCAAATATTATTTTGACTTTCCTGTATGCTGAGTCTGTCCTTCCAACAATCATATCTTTTTTGACGTCTTGACATTTTTCCTGCAGCCATTTCGTCTTAGCATCCCTGCACTTCCTATTTATTTCATTCCTCAGCCACTTGTATTTCTGTATTCCTGATTTTCCCGGAACATGTCTGTACTTCCTCCTTTCATCAATCAACTGAAGTATTTCTTCTGTTACCCATGGTTTCTTCGCAGCTACCTTCTTTGTACCTATATTTTCCTTTCCAACTTCTGTGATGGCCCTTTTTAGAGATGTCCATTCCTCTTCAACTGTACTGCCTACTGCGCTATTCCTTATTTTTGTATCTATAGCGTTAGAGAACTTCAAACGTATCTCGTTATTGCTTAGTACTTCCGTATCCCACTTCTTTGCGTATTGATTCTTCCTGACTAATGTCTTGAACTTCAGCCTACTCCTCATCACTACAATATTGTGATCTGAGTCTATATCTGCTCCTGGGTACGCTTTACAATCCAGTATCTGATTTCGGAATCTCTGTCTGACCATGATGTAATCTAATTGAAATCTTCCCGTATCTCCCGGCCTTTTCCAAGTATACCTTCTCCTCTTGTGATTCTTGAACAGGGTATTCGCTATTACTAGCTGAAACTTGTTACAGAACTCAATTAGTCTTTCTCCTCTTTCATTCCTTGTCCCAAGCCCATATTCTCCTGTAACCTTTTCTTCTAATCCTTCCCCTACAACTGCATTCCAGTCGCCCATGACTGTTATATTTTCGTCCCCCTTTACATACTGCATTACCCTTTCAATATCCTCATACACTTTCTCTATCTGTTCATCTTCAGCTTGCGACGTCGGCATGTATACCTGAACTATCGTTGTCGGTGTTGGTCTGCTGTCGATTCTGATTAGAACAACCCGGTCACTGAACTGTTCACAGTAACACACCCTCTGCCCTACTTTCCTATGCATAACGAATCCTACACCTGTTATACCATTTTCTGCTGCTGTTGGTATTACCCGATACTCATCTGACCAGAAATCCTTGTCTTCCTTCCACTTCACTTCACTGACCCCTACTCTATCTAGATTGAGCCTTTGCATTTCCCTTCTCAGATTTTCTAGTTTCCCTACCACGTTCAAGCTTCTGACATTCCACGCCCCGACTCGTAGAACGTTATCCTTTCGTTGATTATTCAATCTTTTTCTGATGGTAACCCCCCCACCCCCTTGGCAGTCCCCTCCCGGAGATCCTAATGGGGGACTATTCCGGAATCTTTTGCCAATGGAGAGATCATCATGACATTTCTTCAATTACAGGCCACATGTCCTGTGGATACACGTGCAGTGGTTTCCATTGCCTTCTGCATCCTCATGTCGTTGATCATTGTTGATCCGTCCGCCTTTAGGGGCAATTTCCCACCCCCAGGACAAGAGAGTGACCTGAACCTCTATCCGCACCTCCGCCCTCTTTGACAAGAAAAATGGCTCTGAGCACTATGGGACTCAACTGCTGAGGTCATTAGTCCCCTAGAACTTAGAACTAGTTAAACCTAACTAACCTAAGGACATCACAAACATCCATGCCCGAGGCAGGATTCGAACCTGCGACCGTAGCGGTCTTGCGGTTCCAGACTGCAGCGCCTTTAACCGCACGGCCACTTCGGCCGGCTCCTCTTTGACAAGGCCGTTGGCAGAATGAGGCTGACTTCTTATGCCGGAAGTCTTCGGCCGCCAATGCTGATTATTTATCAATATTTCAGCAGTGGGGGGGATCGAACCCGCGACCGAAGACTTTTTGATTATGAATCAAAGACGCTACCCCTAGACCACGGGTCTCCATACGTCGGACATCGGTCTTCATGCAAGTCCATATAATCTGATTTGTTTCCGTAGAGAAACAGCTGTACCGGCGAGTGTGTGCATTTCAGGCAGTAAAAGGTACAGCAATTAAAATTATGTTTATTGTATATCTAGATTTCGGTCACCATGTGGCCATTCTCAGTACTTTCAGTTTATACTTACTAAGTATAAGTTAAAGCACTAAAACTACTTGTATACGCACATGCACTATTTATATCAGAGACTGAGTGTTGAGTACTGAATCTGATATGAGTATTCCAGTCAGGAATATATACATATACAAGTGCATTTAATGTTTTAACTTATATTTACTGCACTGAAGATGGCCACACAGTGACCTAAATCTAGACATTAAAACATAATTTGCGACTGGTTGCTTTACCTTTCACTACTTAAAATCCATTTAATGGCTGGATTTATGTAATATGGCTGCCCGATGCTGCACGGCCGAGTGAACAGTATGTCGGTCCTCAGCGCACGAGTTTCTTTGGGGCCGTTGTTGTCCCGCATGGCTTTCCCTTTTCAACACTTTGATTGCATACTCCCTGTTCCCAAAATTGTTTCGAGTTCGCAGCAGAAATTTTGCCGGGAGCTCTTACACGTTTTTCACAAAGCCCCGTTCTGTCCCCACGTGATTTCAATAGATTTGGAGCCCTGAAGAAAGACATTCTTGGCCTTCTATTTGCCTCGGAAGAAGAGGCAAACTCAGGAGCACGGTAATGGTTCCGTAGACAACAGCAAACATTTATCCATGAGGCAATTACCACCTGTCTAGTATCGGTAAATCTATTAACAGCTGTGGCTAACGCTCTGGAAATAATAAGCATTTTACTTACTTGTTCCATATGTCGTTTTCATTATACTGATCCTTATACTTCATTCTCAGGGAGAAGTCCAGTATACGGATCCTGAGCAAATGGCAATACTGTCCTCAAAAAAATCTAATGATACATTACACTCTGAAAAATTCTCGGTAAATTATTTAAACGCCATAATATTCGTATTGCACAGTATTTATCATTATTAAATGAGGCATAATACCCGAAGGCAACGCGACCGTTTAATTTTAACGAACATTTATCTTCCATAATTAGCAGAATTAATTCAAAATTCCAACTGGCGCACATTTTAATTACAGTTAATATCTCGTTTTAAAAGTGCTGCTAATGTCTGCGAGTAATCACCATTTCCGGCAGAATATCATGTCTCTATGAGAAGACCCAAACTAGTTCATGCATTGACTTTCGACTAGAGACTGAAAGCAGAAATCGTTATTTCTGATACTGTCCAGGGTGTTGAAGTGTCTCAGAATCTCATGAAGACGACCTAACGACAAGGGATCATATTTTTTCATCATGTTTTTCTCCAGTTTATGCAATTTCAAAGATGTCGAAAATGCTGTAACGAACTTTTCTAGTAGTTAGTTGGGTTCCAATGTGTCGTCACCCATTTTCAGTTGCTTTCGTGGAGTGTGTTAAGTTACTGGAGTACGGAATTCTAGAGCGTAGTGCAACAAGTATATATGACAACTAAGTGTCATAAAATCTGTTGAGAGTTGTGTTGTATCAGAAATAACGTGTATGGCTACTGGAAATATGACGCGAAGACAAAGCGTTAAACATGCTGTACCCTGCAGGCAGATAGCTTCAAATGTCATCATGGGTTTTATTACGAAAAGAGGGAGCAAAGAGGTGTTCCGGTGTAATGCCGCGCGGGTTAACGCGCTGTATCCCGAGCGGGAAGGCGTGCTGGTCTCCGGCACGAATACGCCCGACGGATTAATTTCGATATACTTATATGGACATGCTGTCTGTTCTTTCGGACAGGTAAGAATGTCTCCCACGAGTAATGAATGTGTTGGGGTGGGACACTACGAATGTAGTGTGTGTACGTACAAGGTGAGGATGTGGGATTCACGGGAGGCGTGCGCGAGAGAATCCCTGAAGTCGCACAATCCTCTGTGCCCTTGGTGGCTCAGATGGGAGTCGGCACGGTAACTCAGCGTGTTCGGTCAGAGGCCTGCGTGCTCTCTGTAATAAAAAAAAAAAAAAGAAAAAGAAAAAAAACAGAGTCAAGGAATCAACGATCAACTTGAATGGATGTCTTGTGACATCCACCCAGACCAAACGCAACGAACTATATCGAAAAAAAAAAAAAAAAAAGAAGTTGGGTAGAGCGTCTACCATGTAAGCAGGAGATCCCGGGTTCGAGTCCCGTTGATATATATCAACGCCCATCACCAGCTTAAAATATTAATATAATTCTAATTTAGATTAATTTCGAGGTCCGGTGTGCCGTCCAGCCTGTGGATTCTTTTTAAGGCGGTTTTCCATCTGCCTCGGGAAATACGGGCTGGTTCCCCTTACTCCGTCTCAGTTACACTATGTCGGCGATTGATGCGCAAACACCGTCTACACGTAGTCGTACACAATAATTACTCTATCACGCAAACATTTGGGACTCCGCTCGTCTGGTATGAGACGTGACCCGGGGGAAAGGGGGGGGGGGGGATCTACTGGGGGCCGAACCGCACAATAACCCTGGATTCAGTGTGGGGCGGCTGTGGGTTGGGTTGACTGCTGTGACCTGTTGTGGGGTTGTGAACCGCTGAGGGCTACAGCCTCTTCATCGTTTCTAGGTCTCTGGTTTAAGTACACAATACACACCATCGACAATGTGACACGCTCTCAATCCATTAGATAGAGTGGAGAAGTTAGGAATTCACTGATGTCTATTGACGCACAGTATAATTAACAGACACTCCATGCAACCTTCTCCATTCCCCTTCGACTGGAATTTGCGTCATTCATCAGGATTGCGACCACCTAACTGTTGGTCGAGAATAATCGCTGTCTCAGGCGGGTCTTAGTCAAAATTTTTTGTACATTGTAACAGTAAAGAGATACAAGTGACTGAACCGACGTTTGTACAAGTGTCTAGGAGCATAACATTACCTATGTAACTGGGTCATCAGAAGATTACGTTTCCTCTGACCAGGTTAATTATGTTCGGTTCGATGCAAGCAGACGTCACCATCAAGACCTCTAGGTCTCTTAGCATGGATTAAAACTGTGCCTGTAAACCAATACAGTAATTTGTAGTCCTTCGACTAATTATTCATGGAGTTGTTCGATAGGTCAAATGTAATATTTGTCTGCAAATTAGAGAAGCAGTGTACCGACTCATAAGATATGCAAAAGGTGCATTCATCGTTGTTCGTTGTTCTGTCCAACCTAGTTCTTGCCAGTATTTTTGTAAGTCATCAATTTTCTGACCGGTTGGATGAACATAGAGCCGTGCCAAGACCTATCGATAAATCGTAGCATGTCCTTGAGGCAAAGGTTCTCTTACGTGGAACGTGCAAGCGAGAGGGCGCCCGTCTGCTGGGAAAAGGGGTATTTGACAGTACGGCACTAGGCCACGCGAAGGAAGCTGATAGGCCGTTGAAGACGGACGCGGTGCGATGTTAGGCTCCCAACGCTCCTCGGTCAGATATAGGAGGTCTTGGTCACACAAGACGCGGGGCGTGGACAGTGTGACGCTAGTAGGGACGTCTGGCTGAAACGAAGCAGAGCGGTCCAAAGGGTCTGGTCCATCTGCACTGGCGTCGGCTGTTGGAGGTGCGACATGTTAGAATTACGTCCGTTGATCTTCCCGCCACCGCCACCCAGATCAGTTGTCTTCAACGCCGACTAAGGATCTGGTGAGGACATACTTGGTGTGGAACTACTCGAACTACAGTTCCGTTTCTGTGCTGCATACAAGTGTTGGTCGATGCAGGTTAATTCGACAGCTGGTTCATGGCTCCGCAGTAACGGTTCCCGCCGGAATCGTAACGGTCGCTAGTTGTACTGACGGCAGCCGATATTTGACCAAGTTCTATAGAGTGGTTCTGCTCAGCCTTCCTGTACTGTAAGTGTTCTCGGATTAGCGGTACTTGTGTCCACTCTGATGTATTCTGAATATGTTAGACCATACTGCCCGCGCCTTTCTGGTCGTTAACCTGCGCGACCCGGTCATATTAAAGTTACTGATCATTTTCTGTGCAAGATATTAGTTGTGTGGATTCTGATTTTAACTTTGTATTTGTGCATCCTTAACTGCGAAACTGAGCGGACCGACTTGGTTGGGGACGCTCTGTCGTGTAACTTTCCTACTATTCACTGCAAGATTAAATTGCAAATTAACTGGTAGAAACGTAACACATTCGTCTTGGGGCATGCTTGTTCAAGTTTATAAGTAGTTTCCTAGCACTTTCTGCTATTTTCGTGGGCTCTCTTCTCCCGTTTTAAATTTTGTGGTTAGTGTAACCTGGCCTCTTTCTGGAGCCTTCGCGCGTTTGCTATTCTGGGGAAAGGAGAAGCAGATAACGTCTTCACACTAATTACTCATTGCGATCTTAGCTTGCTCACCTGAAGATTTTGTTTCGTCGATCTGTCCTAAGCTAAACTCAGACCCCATATTGTGGTCTGACCTTTGAATTGATATTTAATTGTTATGTCTATATCTAACACGGTATTTTTTGTGTTATAGACATGTTCTACTCCCGTACTCAACCTAAAGGTCAGTGCAGCCGGTCGGCAGGCCAGTCGGCGCCGGATGTGGTAGAACACTCTTGCCTGGGCGCCTAAGGCTGTTTGCCCTAATTCTGATGTTGCTGTATTTACAATACAACTGTTTTTCTGTAACTGTAATTATATTTTAGCTTTTATGCAGCTCTTGGAGGACTTGATCTATCCGCTTTTGGGTTTCTAATTAGTAAAGGTAATAATCATTCCTAAAAAGTCAACAAACTGCTTATTACCCCTAGTAATAGTTTGAGCAATGATTTCCCATTAGGACTTTGCCAGCCGCTGTGGCAGAGCGGTTCTAGGCGCTCCACTCCGGAACCACGATTCTGCTATGGTCGAAGGTTCGAATCCTGCCTCGGTCATGGATGTGTGTGACGTCCTTATATTAGGTGGGTTTAAGTAGTTCTAAGTCTAGTGGACTGATGACCTCAGATGTTAAGTCCCATAGTGCTTAGAGGCATTTGAACCACTAGGACTTTAGAATAATTATTCAGTTCTTGTTTCAAAGCTGTAACGAAGCCTAAAACCTGTCTGTATTAATCTAAATATTGTTAGCACTATTAAAACTGTATCAAATATTCTGAGATGATAGCGTTTCAATATTGTTATGTAGTTTTAAGTAGTTTTGACTTCTTTTTTACGAATGGTGCTTAATCATTTGGGCTCAGCCCTTACAACCCTTAAGCAATCAATAAATCACAGAAGCATATCAGACATATTCCAATCTCTTCTTTCCCTACAGTTTTTACCCTGCCCATTTCCCTCTAATACCACGGAAGTTATTTCATTGTGTCCTAACACATTTCATGTCATCATACGCCTTCTTGTCACTACTTCTAAAACGTTCCTCTCCTAGCCTTGTTCCTAGCTAACCAAAGAACCTAATTCTCAACATTCTTTCACTGGACCATAATTCAAGTAGATTTTCTTCATTTCTGGTTTTCCCACAGTCCATAATTCACTTCCACGCAACGTTGTGCGCCAGACATAGATTCTCAGAACCATCTTTCGTAAATCAATGCCGGTATTTTATACCACTAGACTTCTTTGGTCCACGGATGCCTTCTTTGCCTGTGATATTCTGCTTTTTATGTTCTCCTTCCAGCGTAAATTGTGCGCAGTTTTGCTTCCAAGGTAGCAGAATTCCTTCTTCTATTTCTTCGTACCTAATTCCGAGTTTCACTTCCTTGCTGATCTCGTTTCCGCTAGTCCCCATTACATTCGTCTGTCTTTGCTTTACTTTCAATCTATAGTATGTGCTTATTAGCTAGTCCATTCCATATAACAAGTCTTGCACTTCTTTCTCATACTCACAGCAATGCCATCAGCGAATTATATTATCAGTATCGTATCATAGAATTTGTATCAGAATCCTGAGCTCTTCGCTAATTTTCGTCATTGCTTCATCAGCGTATGCATTGGACAGTAGGGCCGATGTCCTATGTATCTATAATACACGAGTTGCTCTCTTGCGTCCACCTCTTCATCTCAGAGTGCCACTTGCACACTACGTCCTTCATTATTTGTTGGAAGCATTCCAGTCTCAGCGTTCACTGCTACCTCTAACACCACGGAACTTATCCCTAATATCTGAACAAATAACCCATCATCCTATCGCTTATTGTTATCACTGTCACCGTTAAGGCTGAGGACCTCCTCATTCCTTACCACTCCTAATTTTGAACATCTTTCTGAAGCTAAAGCGACAGATCTCAAATTCTTCTATTCTCTCCGTCTCTATTTGTCACTCAGTCCAGGAGCCCCTACCCTACGGTGCTGTGTTACAAACGTACATTCTCAGCAGTTTCTTCCCCATTTTAAGGCATATGTGACATTCTACCAGACTCCTCTTGCCCAGAAATGCGGGTGCTAATCAGTTTTTTATGTCTTCCTTGCTTTGTGCATCACATGTTATCTATTTCTAAATGTACAAATGAAATGAACTTCTCTTGATATTCATTAGCTCTTGCTTGCATTATGATGTACACCATCAGAATTGACTCTCTGTGATTTTTCTCTCCTAAAGCGAAAGTGATCATAATGCTACGAAGCGTCAGTTTTCTTTGCCGTTCTGTCGTATATAGTTATTGCTGTCGTCATCTTGGATGCAGAGTAGTGAAAAAAGGAGAGTTCCAGCACAGTAAATAGGGTTCTATCTGTGCCAGTGTCGAGAGGCTCAAGGTGAAGGTCCAGATCAGGAGCTAGGTCAAAATCAGGGTCATGCCCCTTCTCCACCTCTCCTCTTCCACTGCTGCCTCCTCTCCCTCCCAAAATGCAAGATGGTGGATCTAGACCCTTTGTATTCCAAGATGTTGTAAATCAGTGGTGGAAGCGGTGTTATGTACACAAATAAATATGGCTCTGAGCGCAATGGCACTATGGGACTTAACATTTGAGGTCATCAGTCCCCTAGAACTTAGAACTACTGAAACCTAACTATCCTAAGGACGTCACACACATCCATTCCCGAGGCAAGATTCGAACCGGAGACCGCAGCGGTCCCGTGGTTCCAGACTGAAGCGCCTAGAAACACTCGGCCACTGTGGCCGGCTGTTATGTACATCTTGGAGACTGATTACCTGTACTACAATTTGGTCGTATTTAATTATTTATTTCTAAGAAATTGCACTGAAGCAAGTAGTGTTGTGAGCGCTACAACAGGAAGCGTCCCTCTGTATCGAGCTTTATTTCATATCTTATAAAGTCAAAGAAGGAAACACTGATATCGGAATGACTTCACCGAAATGGTTTGTAGAGATAAGCAGAGGATCTGCAGGATGGCTTAGCGATGCATCCAATATTGTTTATTACGGACACAGTCCAATAGAACAGCTGAGTGCATAATAATGTTATGCACTGATTTTTGGTCGAGTCAGGAACACACTACGTAAGATGTGTTGTTGGAAGCAGCGTCTATCTCCCAAATATTTCGCTTATCATGCGTTTATGTCATGAAAAACGACATTACATGTTTTTCCATTACGCCAATCGAAAATTAAATTTGGATGATTTTTGGTTATCATAGGAACGTGGATGAGGTACGAGGCCGTTATTGTAGGACAAGATGAAATTGCAATTCTTACTGTCACACAACAATTCACCAGTCAGCGCGGTAGCAATGACATTCTGATGCCTATTACAGGCTGAAACGTTTTCGTTTCTTAATATTGGAGGTCAGCACAACATCACACATGCCAGTACCCCTGCCGACAACAGCCGACTTCTTACCACTCATGTTGCCATACCTATGGTAGTTGAAATCATGCAGCGTGGAGTCAACACTGTGACGAGGCTGCATGATAAGCGAAGTGAATATAAAAGTGATTTTTCCACAATGTGTTCAAATACGCAGTCTGACTCCAGTCTTTTCAGTGTACGATCCTCCTCTCTTTATCGATTTCTCACGTGCTGTCTTAACAGCTGTGCTGTATTTACCTTCTCGCTACAACATGAGTCATATTTTTCTGGTATAGTGTCCTACATATACACCTGGTTTGGGCATCCATAAGTTCTGCCTGAGTGCAAAAATTGCTGAAAACGCTAAGGTGATATCTAAGGAAAGAGCAATAGCTGTGTAGCAAATATCCCTGATCGCCGGGTCTAGGAAAACCGCCTTTGATTAGTAATCGAAACATCCTCGGTCCCGCGTTTGGAACAAGCCACAGTTTAACCTTTGAGTGTTAACCAGCAATGGTGACTCAAGACTTCCGGCGTATAAAGTCATCCTCATTCTGCCAACGGCCTTTTCAAAGAGGTCGGAGGAGCGGACAGAGGTTCAGGTCACTCTCTTGCCTGAGGGGTGGGAAACTGCCCCTAATGGCGGAAGAAACATCAATGATCTACGGCATGAGGATGCAGAAGACAATGGCAATCATTACATATTGTGTAGCCACAGAACATGTGGCCCCTAATTGAAAGAGTGTTATGATGATGTCTCCTTTGCATAAGATTTCGAAATAGTCCCCTATTCGGACCTTTGGGAGGGGGCTGCCAAGGGGGAGGTGACCATGACAAGGAGATTGAATAACCAACGAAAGTATAACGTTCTACGAGTCAAGGCGTGGAATGTCGGAATCTTGAATGTGGCAGGGAAGCTAGAAAATCTGAAAAGGGAAATGAAAAGGCTCATTCCAGATATTGTACGGGTCAATGTAGTTAAATGGAAGGAAGACAAGGATTTCTGGTCTGATGAGTATTGGGTAATATCAGTAGCAGGAGAAAATGGTATAATGGGACTAGGATTCGTTACGAACAGGAAGATGGAGCAGAGAGTGTCTTACGGAAAACAAGTCATCTACAGGGTCGTTCTTATCGGAATCGACAGTAAACCAACACCGACAGCGATAGTTCGGTTATACATACCGACGTCGAACGCTGAGTATGAGGAGATAAAGAAAATATAACAGGAAACTGAAGGGGTAATACATTACATAAAGGGGGGCTAAAATCTAACCATCATGGGGGAATGGAATGCATTTGTAGTGGAAGGAGTAGAAGGAAAGGTTACAGAAGAATATGAGCTTGGGACAAAGAATGAGAGAGGAGAAAGACGAATTGCTGTAATAAATTTCAGATATTAATAGCGAATATTCCGTTCAAGAAACACAGTGGGAGGAGGTAATCTAGGAAAACGCCAAGTGATACTGGAAGATTTCAGTTAGATTACATCATGGTCAGGCAGAGATTCCGAAATCAGATACGCAGGACCAAATATAGACTCCGATCACAATGTAGCAGTGATGAGGATAGGCTGTATTTCAAGAGATTCGTCAGGAAGAACGAATTCGCAAAAAAGAGGGATTATACGGAAGTATTAAGGAAAGACGAGATATGCTTGAAGTTCTCTAAGTCTATAGATACATCAATAAGGAATAGCTAAGTAGCCAGTACAATTGAAGAGGAAAGAACATCTCTAAAATGAGCAATCAGAGAAGTTGGAAAGGAAAACATAGGCTCAAAGAAGTTAACTGCGAAGAAACCATGGGTATCAGAAGAAATCAGTTGATTGATGAAAGAAGGAAGCACAAAAACGTTCTTGTAAATTCAGGAATACAGAAATACAAGTCGCTGAGGAAATAAATAAATAGGAAGTGAGGGAAAATGGCTGGATGAAAAATGTGAAGAAACCGAAAAGGAAATGAATGTTTCAACGACGGACGCAGCATTCAAGAAAGACAAAACAGCCAACTGTGAAACTGAAACCAAAGGTGGTAACATAAATAGTGCAAAGGCGTGGGGGGGGGGGGGGGCACTGTTAAATGCGGAGGAGAGAGCGGATAGGTGGAAAGAACATATCGGAGGCCTCTACGATGGGGAAGATTTGTCGTACATGATAGAAGAAGAAACAGGAGTTGATTTAGAATCAGAATTTGAACGAGCTTTGGAGGACTTGAAAACAAATGAGGTAGGAGGATAGATAACATAGCGCGTTGTGTGTAGAATGTCTGAGACTGGTGACATTTTATCCGATTTTCGGAAAAATATCATCCACACAATTCCGAAGATTGCAAGAGCTAACAAGTGCGAGAATTATCGCACAATCAGCTAAACAGCTCACGTATCCAAGTTACTGACAGGAATAATATACAGAAAAATGGAAAAGACAATCGAGGATGTGTTAGATGACGATCACTTTCGCTTTAGACGAAGGTAGGTAAAGTCACATCTAATGAGTACACAATATGAATTGAGGGTAAATCGAAGAAAGAGAGTAATGAGTAGTAGCAGAAATTATAACAGCTAGAAACTTAACATCAGGATTGATGGTCCCGAAGTAGATGAAGTAAAGAAGTATTGCTACCTAGGCAGGAAAATTACCGTTAACGGACGGAGCAAGGAGGACATAAAAAGTAGACTAACACTGGAAGTCTATTAGTATCAAATATAGGCCTTAAGTTGGGGTAGAAACTTTGGAGAATGTACGTTTGAGCACAGCGTTGTATGGTAGTGAATACGGACTGTGGGAAAACTGGATTTGAAGGGAATTGAGGCATTTGAGATGTGGTGCTACTGACGAATGTTGAAAATTAAGTGGACTGATAAGAGAAGGAATGAAAGGTCCATCGCGGAATCGGAGAGTTAAGGAGATTGTGGAAAACACTGACAAAGAGAAGGGGTAGGATTCTTGGACTTCATTTAAGACATCAGGGAATTACTTCCATGGCACTAGAATTAGCTGTAGAGGGCAAAAGCTGTAGAGGAAGACAGAGAATGGAATACGTTTATCAAATAATTGTGGACGTAAGTTGCAAGTGCTACACTTAGATGAAGATTTGGTTTGTTTCATGTTGTGAACTAAAAGAGAACTGGACCGGTCCCTAGTCTTTAACTTCCGTGCATGTCTGTGTTGTGATTTTGAACAGTGCAAGTTGTGGAATTATGAAAATGTTACCTGATAAAATTAGGCACCAAATCTATCCTAAATTAATGTAACTGTATTTTAATAAGCTTTTACCAAACTAATCATAAACCTAAAACTATATGATGAAGAAACTATCCTG
The DNA here is from genome assembly GCF_023898315.1 of Schistocerca nitens. Lineage (NCBI taxonomy): Eukaryota > Metazoa > Arthropoda > Insecta > Orthoptera > Acrididae > Schistocerca > Schistocerca nitens. The sequence continues at coordinate 437,829,769 of NC_064617.1, read as the reverse complement.
TGAGTGCATTGAACAGTGTTACAATGCGTGACGTCTCAATGCGTGGCCCCTCAATACGAGGCGACACAATTCGTGTCGTCTTAATACGCTACTTGCAGTTCCAGTACACGAAACTAACATTATAAAAATTCTACATTAAGTTTCAAATCGAATTTTTGACTATTATGTAACCAAACTGTGTCTGCGAAAATGCCGTGTGATTTTTCATACACAAATTGACCAAATGACATTCCAAACATTAAAGGACCCATAAAAAAATGGTTCAAATGGCTCTGAGACTGTGGGACTTAACTGGTGTGGTCATCAGTCCCCTAGAACTTAGAACTACTTAAACCTAACTAACCTAAGGACATCACAGACATCCATGCCCGAGACAGGATTCGAACCTGCGACCGTAGCGGTCACGCAGTTCCAGACTGTAGCGCCTAGAACCGGTCGGCCACTCCTGCCGGCAAAGGACCCATACACAAATGTGCCACTAAACTGTAAGAATAAGATTGTCCACTGAAGAAATAACAGCTGAAATGGGATTCATGAAAACTGAGCTTGATATTAATTTTGAAACGCAACGGCTAACTACCAATGATCTTAATATTATGAGTGTAATATTAAACAGATGCTAACAGATTTTCATGGCTTACCTGTGGCAACGGAACTTTGGTACTACGCGATAGTGATGAATATTAAAATCCTCAGCAGGGGCAAACCAGCTGAAGGAAGTGAAAGCACTGTGCACGTGCAATGCAATGGCGTTCAACTATTTTAAGCACATCACTCTTGGGTCAATATGTTCCGCAAAACGAAATTCCGCTACGTACGTAATCAGAAAATAAAATTCGTGAGGAGACGATGATGGAATCTAAACTTCATAAATGATGAAAAACAGACTAGAATAAAAAACTTATAAGGAAATTCTGGGTTATTCCTTAAGAATTACAAACATCTTTAAAAAAAATTCGCGTGTTATTAACAATTACAAATTGTACAGGAGACGTAAATCTATGACTTCTGAGTGCAACCCATGTGAACGGGTAATTTCAGTTGATTTCGTTTCGACAACCACACTGACATGAACTAATAAAGGAGAAGTCCCGCTAAAGCTTTCCCTTCTCCAAACAGGTCATCACTTACTCGCAAGGAAACAATACAGGAACTACATTACCTGAAAATCAAATTAATATAACCAAATCAAATTTCCAACGTTCATCATTCTCTTGGCCACGCGGGATTAGCCGAGCGGTCCAGGGTGCTGCAGTCATGGACTGTGCGGCTGGTCCCGGTGGAGGTTCGACTCCTCCCTCGGGCATGGGTGTGTGTGTTTGTCCTTAGGATAAATTAGGTTACGTAGCTTAGGGACTGATGACCTTAGCAGTTAAGTCCCACAGGGTTTCACACACATTTGAACATCATCCTCTGTATCTTTGTCTCTGTTCCCTGTGGGCAACTATCGGCGCACTCAGTAATGTGACCAATATCTGAGTCACTGACTTTCTTCTCACTGAACGCTACAGGCAACAACAATGCTACTGTCAATCAAAGATCACGTTGCTTGTACTCTGAAGCTCTGGAGGCTAATTTAACCACTATTGAAGTTTCCTTTCCGCAAAATATCCAGTGTACAAATATTATGTACAACACATCGAATGAAAATAAAGCTCACGTCACATCCACAGAATACCTCAAAGTAAGCCAGTAACCTTACAAGATTCCATTAGGCGGAACAAATGGGAAGGTAAAAGGTGATTCTCTCCCTGACACTCATCAGGCAATACAGTCATGTGAATTCACACACAAGAACAATTTGCCAAAATGAATTAGATGTTGTTGCAGCCTACGTCCCCACAGTCAATACAGCTGTCCTGCCTAGGGCACCCATGAGTGTAGTGTGAGTGAGGCGAGCCTGCATCATTCCGTTCTGGCAGCGACCAGCATTTCCTTCCCGAGGAAGTGGTGCGCGTCAGGAGAGTAGGCGGTCATTAGAGGCTCCGCGGAAACTCCCTCTCGATTAAGCGCGGCCCAGTGGTCGATATCGGCCGGCTTCAAAGTTGTTTGCTTAATTAATGAAACACGCGAGGGCGGCCACGCGCGTCAGCGGGACGTGCTGCCTACCATCGGCGCCTTCCAGACTCTTGAACAATGCGTTACTGATGACTGCAGGTGTAAAGGGTAAAAGCCTTTCAATGACATATTGCTATTTTGACTCAAACTGACGTCGTCGACCGGATCTCACACGTATAAATATAAATGTCTCTCGAATTGAATATTAGTGCATCGGAGTTGCTGAGGCCCACATAACTGCCATTCATGCTCCAGCTACGCTTAGATCAACAGTTTGAATGCAGCCGATGAACAGCTTAGCATCCAATCGAAAACTTGAAATTTTTGTTTTATCCTTAATTGTCTATGGGATAGCTGAGTACTGAGTTGGTCCAAAGTATGAGATTTAACTTTCTTACGAAGTCCATGATTGGTAGTCCATCGACAATTTAACTGTATATCTATCCGTTCAAGTTACATAAATCTGTGGCATTTATCGTAGGTAATGAGACAAGCATCTATATCTACATCCATACTCCGCAAGCTACTTGACCGCGTGTGGCGGAGGGTACCTCGAGTACCTCATCGGTTCTCCCTTCTATTCCAGTCTCGTATTGTTCGTGGAAAGAAGGATTGTCGGTATGCCTCTGTGTGGGCTCTAATCTCTCTGATTTTATCCTCATGGTCTCTTCGCGAAATATACGTAGGAGGGAGCAATATACTGCTTGACTCCTCGGTGAAGGTATGTTCTCTAAACTTCAACAAAAGACCGTACCGTGCTACTAAGCGTCTCTCTTGCAGAGTCTTCCACTGGAGTTTATCTGTCATCTCCGTAACGCTTTCGCGATTACTAAATGATCCTGTAACGAAGCACGCTGCTCTCCGTTGGATCTTCTCTATCTCTTCTATCAACCTTATCTGGTACGGATCCCACACTGGTGAGCAGTATTCAAGCAGTGGGCGAACAAGTGTACTGTAAACTACTTCCTTTGTTTTCGGATTGCATTTCCTTAGGATTCTTCCAATGAATCTCAGTCTGGCATCTGCTTTACGGACGATCAATTTTATATGATCATTCCATTTTCAATCACTCCTAATGCGTAGTGCAACATAATCTATGGAATTAACTGTTCCCAGTTGCTGACCTGCTATATTGTAGCTAAACGATAAAAAAAAAATGGCTCTGCGCACTATGGGACTTAACATCCATGATCATCATTCCCCTAGAACAAAATTGTTAAGGCTTTCGTGGCCACTTGTTGACAAACTGCCCATTGGCTTCTGTCTCAGCCGGCCGAAGTGGCCGTGCGGTTAAAGGCGCTGCAGTCTGGAACCGCAAGACCGCTACGGTCGCAGGTTCGAATCCTGCATCGGGCATGGATGTTTGTGATGTCCTTAGGTTAGTTAGGTTTAACTAGTTCTAAGTTCTAGGGGACTAATGACCTCAGCAGTTGAGTCCCATAGTGCTCAGAGCCATTTGCACCATTTTTTTGCTTCTGTCTCGGGTTCTTCGGCCGACGTTCATCTAATGATTTTTCTGACGTTTCGCCAGCACGAGAGTCTGGCATTGTCAAAACTTCACCATTGCCGGTAGTGAACTGGAACCGAGCTCGCGGCCGCAGACTATATGTACCTGGCGCGCCAACGTCCGAGGGCTTCTCCGCGGTCATTTCCGGTGCGGTTCTCCTCTTGCTACCTGCGACGGTCGTTCGCTGCAGTACGGGAAGCCAGGATCCGTTTACCTTAAGGCTTTCCTCTTTCTTGTTGAAACTGTTGGCGTGTTTTTGTATTTCTACAGATTCTCTAAACAAGCGCGTGTGATAGTGCTTCTCTACAGCCAGAACTTCCGTGTCGGCGAATTTTATTACGTGGTCGGTCTCATTCAGTGCGTGCTCTGCCATGGCCGATTTCTCCACCTGCCCCAACCTGCAATGTCGCTTATGCTCTTTGATCCTGGTGATAATGGATCGTCCACTCATTCCGACATAAACTTTTCCGCATGTGCATGGTATACGTTATATTCCCGACATTGCAAGTGGGTCTCTTTTCTCCTTCGCCGATCTAAGAGACTCTTTGATCTTCCTTGTCGGTTTGAAAATCGTCTTTACGCCATGTTTGCGCAATATACGGCCGATTCTGTCCGTCACTCTGGGAATGTATGGCAGAAAGGCCGTACCCGACATTTCTTTTTCTGGTTCCTTACTTCGCCGAGTGTTTGGCTCTGTTACACTTCTAATGTAATTTGTGGAGTACCCATTGCTCCTCAGAACAGTTTCCAGGTGTTGCATTTCTCGTTTGAGGTGTTGCGGCTCACATATTCGTCCTGCTCTCGTTACGAGCGTACTAATCATGCCTCTTTTCTGGCTCGGGTGGTGGTTTGACAGTTTGTGCAGGTATCGGTCCGTGTGTGTCGGTTTTCGATACACGCTGTGTCCCAGGTTTTCGCCGTCCCTTGTGACCAGCACATCTAGAAATGGCAGTTTCTTGTCTTTTTCTACTTCCATGGTAAATGTTATGTTGGCATGGAGGCTGTTCAAGTGCCTTAGGAAGTCACCGAGCCGTTCTTCACCATGGCTCCACACCACGAAAGTATCATCGACGTACCTGTACCACACCTTAGGTTTGCAAGTCCTCGAGTCCAGTGCCTGTGCTTCGAATCGTTCCATAAAGAAGTTGGCCACCACTGGACTGAGAGGACTACCCATGGCGACGCCTTCCAGCTGTTCGTAGAAATCACCATTCCACGCTAAATAGCTCGTGGTGAGACATGCCTGGAAGAGCTTTTTGATGTCTTGCGGGAACATGGAACCGATGTGCTCCAGAGCGTCACTGAGTGGCACTTTCGTAAATAACGAAACAACAAACAAAGTGCCACTCAGTGACGCTCTGGAGCACATCGGTTCCATGTTCCCGCAAGACATCAAAAAGCTCTTCCAGGCATGTCTCACCACGAGCTATTTAGCGTGGAATGGTGATTTCTGCGAACAGCTGGAAGGCGTCGCCATGGGTAGTCCTCTCAGTCCAGTGGTGGCCAACTTCTTTATGGAACGATTCGAAGCACAGGCACTGGACTCGAGGACTTGCAAACCTAAGGTGTGGTACAGGTACGTCGATGATACTTTCGTGGTGTGGAGCCATGGTGAAGAACGGCTCGGTGACTTCCTAAGGCACTTGAACAGCCTCCATGCCAACATAACATTTACCATGGAAGTAGAAAAAGACAAGAAACTGCCATTTCTAGATGTGTTGGTCACAAGGGACGGCGAAAACTTGGGACACAGCGTGTATCGAAAACCGACACACACGGACCGATACCTGCACAAACTGTCAAACCACCACCCGAGCCAGAAAAGAGGCATGATTAGTACGCTCGTAACGAGAGCAGGACGAATATGTGAGCCGCAACACCTCAAACGAGAAATGCAACACCTGGAAACTGTTCTGAGGAGCAATGGGTACTCCACAAATTACATTAGAAGTGTAACAGAGCCAAACACTCGGCGAAGTAAGGAACCAGAAAAAGAAATGTCGGGTACGGCCTTTCTGCCATACACTCCCAGAGTGACGGACAGAATCGGCCGTATATTGCGCAAACATGGCGTAAAGACGATTTTCAAACCGACAAGGAAGATCAAAGAGTCTCTTAGATCGGCGAAGGAGAAAAGAGACCCACTTGCAATGTCGGGAATATAACGTATACCATGCACATACGGAAAAGTTTATGTCGGAATGTCTGGACGATACATTAACACCAGGATCAAAGAGCATAAGCGACATTGCAGGTTGGGGCAGGTGGAGAAATCGGCCGTGGTAGAGCACGCACTGAATGAGACCGACCACGTAATAAAATTCGACGTCACGGAAGTTCTGGCTGTAGAGAAGCACTATCACACGCGCTTGTTTAGAGAATCTGTAGAAATACAAAAACACGCCAACAGTTTCAACAAGAAAGAGGAAAGCCTTAAGGTAAACGGATCCTGGTTTCCCGTACTGCAGCGAACGACCGTCGCAGGTAGCAAGAGGAGAACCGCATCGGAAATGACCGCGGAGAAGCCCTCGGACGTTGGCGCGCCAGGTACATATAGTCTGCGGCCGCGAGCTCGGCTCCAGTTCACCACCGGCAATGGAGGGTGAAGGTTTGACAATGCCAGACACTCGTGCTGGCGAAACGTCAGAACAATCATTAGATGAACGTCGGCCGAAGAACCCGAGACAGAAGCCAATAGGCAGTCAGTCCCCTAGAACTTAGAACTACTTAAACCTAACTAACCTAAGGACAGCACACAACACCCAGTCATCACGAGGCAGAGAAAAGCCCTGACCCCGCCGGGAATCGAACCCGGGAACCCGGGCGTGGGAAGCGAGAATGCTACCGCACGACCACGATCTGCGGACAACTAAATGATAAGGGATCTTTCTTTCTATGTATCCGCAGCACATTACACTTGTCTACATTGAGATTCAATTTCCATTCCCTGCACCATGCGTCAATTCGCTGCAGATCCTCCTGCATTTCAGTACAATTTACCATTGTTACAACCTCTCGATATACCACAGCATCATCCGCAAAAAGCCTCAGTGAACTTCCGATGTTATCCACAAGGTCATTTATGTATATTGTGAATAGCAACGGTCCTACGACACTCCCCTGCAGCACACATGAAATCAATCTTGCTTTGGAAGACTTTTCTCCATTGAGAATGACATGGTGCGTTCTGTCGTCTAGGAACTCTTCAACCCATTCACACAATTGGTCTGATAGTCCATATGATCTTACTTTGTTCATTAAACGACTGTGGGAACTGTATCGAACGCCTAGAGAAAGTCAAGAAACACGGCATCTACCTGGGAACCCGTGCTTATGGCCCTCTGAGCCTCGTGGACGAATAGCGCGAGCTAGGTTTAACAAGATCGATTTTTTCGAAACCCACGCAAAGTAGTATATGACATTTATTATTTCGGCTGCCACACATGATGGTCAGAAACAGTCTGAACACCTTGTAAGGGTGTTGGAGGGTACGTTATGATGAGAAATATTTGTTTAAAATAATATGGTGAGCAGTTTCCGAATTAATTAGCACTGGACTTAAATAGAAAGGCTATTATGTGCGTAAATTCAAGCAGCTCGCTAGATAAACTTCGCCTCAGTTGTTCTCATAATGTAGATAACTGCGTACGAGACAGTTCAGCTTTTGCCTCGGGTTCGAGCGTTACTAACGTCCAATATCCAATTTTTGTGTCTCTCTCTTGTTCGGTTTCAGGAAACCGAAAGAAGGACACGTTTGGTGTCGCCGTCTCAGTCGGAGCCCTTTGAATTTAGGCTCCCAATCACCTGATCGGCTAACTCTGCTAAATAATTCTGAAACTGCTCAACGTATTGAATTTCTTCTTAACAATTATTTCTCATCAAAACTTACCTTGCAACACCCTTCCAAGCTAATCAGACTGTTTCTGACTACTCTCTATAGTTTGATGATGGTCGAAGTAGAGAGGACACAGAATTATGACTGATAACAACAAGGAAAACGTTTCTGAAAATGAGAACATTGTCAGTACTGAATACAGACATGAGGTATAGGAATATTGTCTTGAACTGGAGTGGAAGGGCTGGTTGATGAAGTGGGTTGTTCTTAACAATATGGTGTACGCGAATGTGGAGACAGTGTTGGCGCAGCAACGCTGACATAGTGTAACTGAGGCGAAATCAAGGGAATCAGCCCGCATTCACCGAGGCAGATGGAAAACCGCCTTCAAAACCACCCACAGGTTGGCCGGCACACCGGACCTCGACACTAATCCGCCGAGCGGATACTTGCCGGGAACCGGCACGCCTTCCTGCTCGGGAAGCAGCGCGTTAGACTGCGTGGCTAGCCGGCCGGGTCGGACTCCTACTGACTTGTCCATGTGGGACGGTCTCACCACATCTGCAAGATTTCCAAAATGATACAAGGTAAAGTCGTTGATCAGTAGCAACAACCGGCCTCACTCAGTTTAATATAGAACACGTCAGCTCAGCCACAGCAGGCGTTTCTTCTGGCGGTCCTCGTTGCTCCACAGAGCGGACGTCGCGCGCCCTCTCATGGCAAGACGGCGCTTGAGGCAGCTGCCGCAAACGCGGAGCTGACAGCCGCACGAACGGTGCCATCACGGCACACGGATAACTAATGAATTTAGTTGGAGAGGCTGACTCCAGCCGAAATCGGGCAGAAAAAGAATTCGATGGTAAAAGTTGGAAATTTCTGCCGAACCATGACTTTGCAGGAACTCTCGCTTAACGCTAGCGGTTCTCTTAACCGCCACGGCTATCCTAACACACTTTCGTCCGACCCCACTTCTCAACTTGTCATATGCTAGTGAGGTCCAATGTCCATTCACTTACTTACTCGAAACGAGAGGCACTAAATATGTTCTACGTCCACAATGTATTTATCAAGGCAGTCAGTCCTAAGGATGTACTACAAATGGGTGTGGCATCTGTTCTGACGGACATGTCAGACAGAACAGACGCCAGACATATCGGGTTTCTCTTCTATGGGAACTTATGTGCATTTTCTCTGATGTTTCGGAGGATATTTGTGAATTGTGCCACTAGATTCAATATACTGCTAGTCGGCTGTTTCACGATCATTACATGCAGAATTGGATGTCTCATGGTATGGGAAAGGTCCGAGAGAGGGATCCAGTGATATGTCGGCAAGACGTGGGACCTCGGGACATCGATTAAGCGCCACACTGTGAACAGCAGAGGTATTTAGGAATTCGGAGTGGAAGTGCAGAGTGTCGTGTGGGAAGCTGAGAAGAGTGACAGTCATGTTGTCATGTGTAGTGTTTTAACGCCAATATCACTGCTGAGAGGAGCGATAGACTTCCAGTACTGCTTTCCATCCTGGACCTCTTGGCAATCCATGTGATCAATCTCCGTTTCTTAATCTGGTGAGACATTTCCTCTGATACGTGCATGTTTACATGTACAGAAAAACGTTCAGTGCTACTCTGAAGTTTTGGTGGAGCTTATGGACAATTTGTTGAGGTCCATTAAGCTGCCACTTAAAACAGACATTTTTCCGAATCACTATAACACGAGACAGACAAAATGCTATATTGTCGTGTCTGTAAGGCAGATATCCGTGCCCATATAAGCCTAATATTTTACCTTGACTTTGGTGACTGTATAGATGTTCCAGGAACAATATTCACTGTCTGGCTTGTAGTTGACTTCCCACTTAATTGTAGCATACTTAATTGTAGCTTAAATTCAAAGCGTTGGCTTATGTGTATAGACAATTTTTGTGCGGACCAGTGTAGGAACGTCAGTCTCACTTCGCGAAAGTGAAATTGTTTCGTTCCCCCATTGTACATCTACATCCTCCTTGTACATCTACGTCTACATGTATACTCTGCAGATCACACTTAAGTGTTTGGCAGAGGGTTTATTGAACCACCTTCATAATAATTCTCTGTTATTCCACTCTCGAATAGCGCGCAGTAAAAACGAACACCTGTGAATTTCTGTTCGAGTCTGATTTTCCATATTATATTATGATGAAAGTTACTCCCTATGTAGATGGTGTCTACAAAATATTGTATTGTTCGGAGTAGAAATATGTGGTAGAAATTTCGTGAGAAGATTCCGCCACAACGAAAAATACCTTTGCTCTAACGATGTGCACCCTAAATCCTGTAGCATGTCATTTACACTCTCTCCCTTATTTGGCGATAATACGAAACGTGGTGTTTGTCTTTGTCCTCCGTTAATTCTAACTAGTAGGGATCCCACACCGCGCAGCAGTACTCGGAAAAGAGGACGGACCAGCGGATTGTAGGCAGTCTCCCTAGTGGATCTTTTACAGTTTCTAAGTGTTCTGCCAATAAAATACAGTCTTTGGTTCGCCTTCCCCACAACATTTTGTGTATGTTCTTTGCAATGTAAGCTGTTCCCTGTTGCAATCCATGGGTGTTTAATTCAATTTACAGCATCTAAAATTGACTGAGTGATCGTGTAACCGAAGTTTAACGGATTCCCTTTGGCACTCATCTGGATGACATCACACTTTTCATTATTTAGGGTCAGTTGTCAATTTTACAGCCCTAGAGATGTCTTTTCTACATAGTTTTGCAATTGTATTTGATCTTTTGGCGACTGTACTAGAGAATAAACGACAGAATCATTCGCAGACAATTTAAGACGGCTGCTCAGATTGTTTCCTAAATCGTTTGTAAAGATCAGGAACAGAGGATGGCCTATAACAGTGCCTTTAGGAAGGCCAGAAGTCACATCTGTTTTCCTCTGTTACTTTCCGTCAATTATTACGAACTGTGACCTCTCGGATAGGAACTCACGAATCCAGTCATAAAACAGAGACGATAACGCATAGGCACGCTATTTCACTACAAGCCGCTTGTACGGTACAGTGTTAAAAGCCTTTTGGAAGTCTGCAAGTAGGGAATCAATTCGAAATCCCTTGTCAATAGCACCCAACGTTTCGTGTGAGTGAAGAGCTAGTTGTGTTTCACAAGAACGATGTTTCTAAATCCGTGTTGACTGTGTGTCAATAGACCGATGTCTTCGAGATAATGTGTAATGTTTGAACACGATATATGTTCGAAAATCCTGTTGCGTATCGATGTTTATAACGCGGGTCTGTAAAGTAGTGGATTCCTCCTACTAGCTTTATCGAATAATGGTGTGACCTGAGCCTTTTTTCAGTCTTTGGATACTGATCTTCCGTCTAGCGAACGGTCATATATGATTGTTAAATATGGAGCTATTGTATCAGCATACTCTGAAATGAAGGTAACTGGTATGCAGTCTGGACCGGAAGACTTGCTTTTGTTAAGTGATTTAAGTGGCTTCACTGCTCCATGGTATCTACTCTGAAGAGCCAAAGAAACTGTTATGACGGCGTAATATCGTTTAGGGTCCCCGCGAGCACGCAGAAGTGCCGCAACATGACGTGGCATGGACTCGACTAATGTCTGAAGTAGTGATAGAGGGAATTGACTGCATGAATCCTCCAGGTTTATCCATAAATCCATAAAAATACGAGAGGGTCGAAATATCTTCTGAACAGCACGTTGCAAGGCATCCCAGATGTGCTCAATAATGTTCACGCATGTGGAGTTTGGTGGCCAACGGAAGTGTTTAATCTCAGAAACGTGTACCCGGAGCAAATCTGTAGCAATTATGGACGTGTGGGGTGTCACATTGCCCTACTGGAATTGCGCAAGTTCGACGGAATGCACAATGGACATGAGTGGGTGCAGGTGATCAGACAGAACGCCTACGTACGTGTCACCTATCAAAGCCGTATCTAGACGTATCAGGGGTCCCATATTACTCTAATTGCACACACCCTACACCATTACAGAGCCTTCACCAGCTTGAAGAGTCCCCTACTGACATGCAGGGTCCATGGATTCATGAGGTTGTCTCCATGCCCGTACACGTCCTTCCGCTCGATACAGTCTGAAACGAGACTAGTCCGACCAGGTAACGTGTTTCCAGTCATCAACAGTCCAAAGTCGGTATTGGCGGGCCCAGGCGAGGCGTAAAGCTATGTGTCGTGCAGTCATCAAGGGTACACGAGTGGGCCTTCGGCTCCGATAGCCCATATAGGTGATGTTTCGTTGAATAATTCGTACGCTGACACTTGTTGATGGCCCAGCATGGAAATCTGCAGAAATTTTACGGAAGGATTGCACTTATCACGTTGAACGATTCTCTTCAGACGCCATTGGTTCGTTCTTGCAGGATCTTTTTCCAGCCACAACGATGTCGGAGATTTGATGTTTTGCCGGATTAGATTCCTGATAGTCGTGAAATGGTCGTACGGGTAAATCCTCACTTCATTGCTACCTCGGAGTTTGTGTGTGCCATCACTCGTGCCCCATCTAAAACGCCACGTTCAGACTTGCTTAAATCTTGTTAACATGCCATTGTAGCTGCGGTAACCGGTCTAACAACTGCTCCAGACACTTTTTTCCTTATATAGGCGTTGCCGGCAGCAGCGCCGTAATCTGCACAGAGAAGGCTTTGACTGTGTATTAGTCGTTAGCATACTTTACATACGACCAGCATATCCCTGCATTTTCTACCAGGTTTCGAGATGTAGTCTCCTTCTGAAAACTATTATAGGCATCTCGGATTGGTGCGTGTAACAGATTTGGAACTTTTGTAAAAGATTGCCAGTTTTGGTTATTTTGTGATCTTTTCAATTTGGCATTCGTTTTTTGTTGTTTCTGGAGCAGTGTTCTGATCCGTTTTGTGTACCAAGTGGGATCAGCTCCGTCGTTTGTTAATTTATTTGGTATAAATCTTTCCATTGCTGTCGATACTATTTCTTTGAATTCGAGCCACATCTGCTCTACACATACATTGTTAATTTGGAAGGATTGGAGATTGTCTCTAGGGAGGCATCAAGTGAATTTTTATCTGCTTTTCTAAATAGATATATTTATCGTTTATTTTGGTTTATTTTCCAAGGAAGGTATTCAGTCTCACTACGACAATCGTGTGTTTACTAATCCCTGTAACCGTTTACCATTGGAGTGGGCTCATGAATTAATTGCTCGAAATATTTTTCACAGAATGCGTTTAGGACAATTTCGGATGATGTTTTGTGTGGACCTCCAGATTTTAACATGTATTTTCGCCAACACATCGAGGGTAATTTAAAGTCACCACCAACTATAATTGTGTGATCCGGGTACTTGTTTGAAATTAAACTCAAGTTTTCTTTGAACCTCTCAGTAATTGTATCATCTGAATTGAGAGGTCGGTGAAAGGATCCAATTATTATTTTATTCTGGTTGTCGATACTACCTCACAGGAACTATCTGCTTCAGTTTCGCTACAAGATAAACTACTTCTATCAGCAACAAACACGTCACCGCCAAACCGAGCGAGGTGGCGCAGTGGTTAGCACACTGGACTCGCATTCGGGAGGACGACGGTTCAATCCCGTCTCCAGCAATCCTGATTTACGTTTTCCGTGATTTCCCTAAATCACTTCAGGCAAATGCCGGGATGGTTCCTTTGAAAGGGCACGGCCGATTTCCTTCCCCATCCTTCCCTCACCCGAGCTTGCGCTCCGTCTCTAATGACCTCGTTGTCGACGGGACGTTAAACACTAATATCCTCCCCCCCCCCCCCCCCCCACGTCACCGCCAACTGTGTTTAGTCTATCCTTCGGGAACACCGTTGGGTTTTTTGCAAAAATTTCGAGTGTACTTATGTGTGGCTTCAGCCAGCTTACAGTGCCTATAACTATTTGAGCATCAGTGCTTTCTATTAGCACTTGGAGCTCTGATACTTTCCCAGCACAGCTAGAGCAATGTACAATAGTTATAGGGATAGTTCCTGTATCTGCGTTCTTCCTATATTCGACATGCATCCTTTGAGACAAGCCCTTCTCGTATTTCCGTGAGACACTCTAACGTAAAAAATCTCCCAGTGCACGCCACATAGTCCCTACTACCCGTGTAGCCGCCTCCTGCGTGTAGTGGACTCCTGACCTATAAAGCGGAACCCCAAACCCAACCACCTTATGGCACAAGTTGAGGAATTTGCTCACCCTTGTGTTTAACAGTTTGTTTGTTTACGTAGTCTGTTGTAGTTCATTCCATCGGTGGGTCTGTGTCATCTCCCCACAAGCAAAATGAACGACTATCCGATAAGCTGAGCTTTATTTTCTTTATTACTTAGTGGACGAAACAAATCTGACCCGGAAAATATTTACAGTATGACTGACTCAGAACTGTCCTTAGTCAATGAACATCAGAGGAGATGACAGGAACAGCCACGGTTGACATCGATGTAGCGCTGCGCTCGATTTATCACACTGTGAGACGCGCATATCAGCAATAGCGCCTTTAGTGTACCAAGGTAGCTCTTCCCTTGTGTGTGGATAATTTCCATACACCTTCAATTTGCCTTACAGACTAAAATTACGAGGGTGGGAGATTGGGGTGGGGGTGGGGGGGGGAGATATCAGAGGACCGAGATGTTCCGGTGATTGCACTTCCTCTGCTTATTGTCCTCTTCTCACCGAACTACTCATGCGTTTGTGACAAGATTGACAAGGTGGTGTGTGCAGTTGCTCCGTCTTCCTCAGACCAACCATACGATGGGTTGATCCATACACGGGTTAAAGAGTTTCTGCATATACCAGTTGGAATTAATAGTTTGGTGAAAGAATCGCACCAAACACTATTACTGAGCTATGCAACGGTTCTTCAGAGTACTGATCTGGATCCTCTGTTGCGTAATTGGGCTTGTTCTCCGAGTTCACATACACTGGCCGGCTCATCCTGGCCTCATGTGAAAGAATGAAGGACAGAGACACCTAAAGTTATAATTTCGCTTCACTCAGAAAACACGTGCAGAGAAACCCAAAGTTATAATTCCATTTGACTCGGAAGAAACCTGCAGAACTCAGTGCGCTAAAGTTTGTCTGGACACTTCAGTTCATGCACAAAAGAAGGTTACAAATGCAATCCTTGATTTCCTTTACTTCAGCAATATTTTCTGGAGTTCAAATCTTTCCGAATAATTATTCGCTACAGAATGCGTTTGGCGGCATTTTTCCACAAATTTTTGCATTTAAGATTTACTGTAAATTTTGCCTAAAAACTAGTCTTAAATTCTTGCGCAAATATCTCCTCACACGTTTTCCACGAAATGTGTTTCTGATAAAGCACGACAATAAACACGCACAGTTTCATCGAAAGCACAATTATGTTTTGCATTCAAATGGTCACTAACGACATCTGATCCTCATTCAAATGTAATGGCACAGCAAATTACTCGTCACAGGGCATGATGGAGATTGGTACGGATGGACATGTGACAGCAATTGACTGCTACAACTAAATCACGGTTTACAGCATTTTCTAAATTATGCAGTTCTCAAGGCCACCAGCAGGTATCAGTTCCGCGCCAGACTTATATTTTCAGGACCAGTTCAATTTTGCTCATCCTGCATATCTCCTTCAACATAGGCAATTATATTTATATTTATAAGCTGCCTAATAATGAAGGCAAACATGGAATATGAGCCTAGAGTGGACTGTATTAATGAGCATCGAGCAACTATGCGAAGTATATAAGATGTTAGAATGATTTGTTTTGATATCAAATCGCCCACGAGACCATTAGGGACAGAGAACAAGCTCTTAATGCGAAAGAATGAAGACGGGAAGTGGCTATGACGTTTAAAAGAAACTATCACGTCTTTCGCTTTAAAACAAGAAAATCACATACGGCATGAACATGGATGACCGGATGGTTACTTGGACAACTGTCTTTGCAGATACCGGTCCAGTGTTTTAACTATTGCGCCATTTCGCATGGTATTGATAAATGCCATGCCATCACGGGCTTGTGATTTTATCTTTCGAGTATAAGTCAGTCACTGGTCTCTTTGGTTTCTCGGAATCTCAATTCGGAGCCATCGCGGAGTTGCGAAGGAAGTCTGGAAGACGCAGCTCAAGGACAGACGACGTTCGCAAGTGACACGCAGAGGGCAGGGCTGTGAAGCAGCAGTGCAGGCTCGGCGGAACGTCACCTGCCCGGTGGTGACGTCACCTGCCCGGTGGTGACTTCGGAGCTGCCAGTTGCTTTCGGAACGCTATGCAGGAGCAGCGCGTTGTGTGGCAGAACTGGGCTTCGTCGGGGCAGTGTGTGGCGTTTCACGGAACTGCTTGCCCTACTGAGACTTTATGAGCTGAGCTGCTCTGATGACTATTGCCCTTATTGGTGTGCCTCTATTTGAACGCATCTAGTTCGGAAGTTGTTCTTCAGCTTTCACCATTGTTGGTTACTGCTGAAGTTCCCCTGTCCGCAGTATACTGTGTTTCTCCACATCACGTCGACGTATGTATTATTAAGTTGGCTTGGTTGTGCCTGCGTTCGTAGTCCCTTCCAGCGTGTCACGTTCTACGGATCTTCTTACTTAATTATTAGTAATTGTAATTCTGCAACTTCACCCCTGAACTGAGAGCGATCTGAAAGATATTGTATTCGGCATTTGAGAGTGGCTACTTGTAGCATTACTGCTGCGAACTTTATTTGAACTGTGAAATGTTTGAACTTCCCTTTCAAGGAGGCTCAGTGTAACCCTACTGTTTTGAAATCATGAATATTGTTAGGGTTTGAAACGGGTATTCCCTCTTGAAAGGCTGTCTCAGAGTAATTTTATAATTTGCTTACGATTTTGAGAAAAAAAAATTAATTTATATATAAAATCACCTCAGGATAAATTTTTCTCTATTTTAATCCACTGTTGAGGGGTGGTTTAGAGCAAATTTTACCTGGTATGAAGACCTGATTAAAGTTTTGAAAAACTTTTAATCCACTTGGTAAAAGTGGCTCGGTTGAATAGCTCTTTTGGAAACATTGGCTTAAAGTAATCTTTGTTTTCTTTTATGCTCTTGTTAGTGGTTGTGTTAAGGTTATGCATAAGTCTTCATCACTCTGTTCACACTAGGTTTTGTTTAACAGCTGTAAGACTATGCTTTGTTAATTACTATTTGGTGTGTTTGGATAACCTCAAAGTGTTTGTGTCATATTGAGGAAGTTATTCCAGACGTAGCCCGGTGCCTACCATTGCTTGATCACCATGTTATGCGCTGTTTCCGACATTGTAACAAACTTTCCTTTCATCTAATCATTCAGCAAATTGTTGATGGATTTTGTTTCAATACAAATCTCTCTTGACATTTGTTCTGAGTCTCTGCTTTACCATTCAGATTACTGACCTTGTCTGTAACCCCGCATTTTGCTTAATCGTGTTATGTGTGCCACCATTTTACGCTGAAGTGTCTTGGCAAATAAGGAAAAAAAAAGAATGAGTTTTCTCTGACTTGGGTTCTGTCCTTTCACTCCAGTAGTCCTATTACCGCTTATCTCTCAATCAGGTATAGACATCTATCTGCATTGCCTGATTTAACTCGACTACATTAAATTCACCTCCTATTACATTTCTTAATATTCACCTTACAACCTATTTGGAAGACACTATATTTCCCTGATCACAAAGTCCTTTATCGTCTCTGACACAATGCTACCGGCAAGTATCTTAGTTCTTATTTCTTTTCGTTTAAAGTTAATTTCCTTCCCGAAATTCGCCTTCGTTTACTTTACCACTTGCTTTATGTGTAGACTGATAAAATTTCTAGGACAGACTGCAACCCTGTCTCATAGTATCCTTAACTACTTCTTTCCTTTCCTTTCTCTCTTACATTGTAAGTGAAATCTGGTTTCTGTAAAGGTGTAGATTCCTTTCGGCTAATAGAATTCCATTCCTACTGCCTTCTTTTTCTCAAATTTGTCAAAGACTTGTTCTAAGTCTACAAATGTTATAAAAGTAATTTCGCATTTTTCACCCTATTTCTGAGACATATCGTAGGACCAATAATCCCTCACTCCTTCCTACTTTTCTTCTTAACCCAAAAAAACTTTTCCTACCCATTTATCTCATTCCCTAAGCAACTGAGTCAGTATATTGACCGTTTATTTAATACTCTGGTATGAACCTGCAGTTATTTCAGAAATAAAGGTGCCTGTGCTGAGAATAAATCACAGTGGTTGGAGAATACTATTCCACTACATTATCCGATAAAAACGTTGCGGGGTGCAAGTTACGGAAGCATTTGTATTTAACGAATACAGATATACGAAGTTGAGTTGACTATAACTTTTGAGAGACTGCCAAACATAACTCAACAATATGAAAAACTTTTTTGCTTGTATTACTTTATAGTACTGAAATAAAATTGTCCTTTCCACGATGCAACGAAATGGGCCTTGTTCAGTGAGGAGAAACTACTTTTTATAGGTTAATGGTGCATTTGTCGTGAACCAAAAAAAAATATTAATTTTCTGACACGTTTATGTCACTTTTCACCATGAAATAGAGTGATCCGAAGTATCTCGTTATTATTGTAAGATGTGAGGTTCACCAGATATGCAAAACACCGTTTTTTCTTAGTACCCAAACATGTTTCAACACAACTGTGCCATCATCAGTGGTTTCCATTTCATTTATTCTGTAATGTGAATATTTTTATTAAATGATTACAAAATTATGTGAGTGTTTAGTTCAAACAATAGTTCGTTTCTTTTTGTTAATACCTTTACACTTGGAGTGCATGATTTTTCCTGATCACTTATGTATTATTTACTACAGGTAGCTTGTCATCTGCAACCAAACGATGTTGATGAGAAATTTCTCTGGGACGTAACGTATCATATAGAATATAATTTATTTTGTCGCGATATGTCATGCCTGTATTTGTTTTTACTTACGTTTTCATATGGCAATCCCTTTTATTCTCCGCGTCCTGGTGAGGTGTCGTGATATCCACGTAAGTAAAAACACGTATTTTCCACAAATAAGGTCGTAAACACTTTTCACTTCTCCAAAACACAAGGTGGTTGTGGTTTGTTGTGTGTCCCAGCCCAGTCAGTGCTCATTTGCTCACCAGACAGTTGTGCACAAAATTTGAATTCGTTTATATTTTATCTTGTGTGTGTGTGTGTGTGTGTGTGTGTGTGTGTGTGTGTGTGTGTGTGTGCGTGTGTGCGTTTTCTGTACGCTCCTTAGCTGCTTGTGTTGTCTTTTACATGGTGTTCCTTTTAGTTGTAAATGATGGGTGTTTATATATTGTAGTGTACCCACTTCGCGCGCACGCGCGTGAGTGTTCGGAGGGGGGCGGGGGGGGGGAGTAGATTATATCTGTTTGTGTTGTCTTTTCTCTGAAGTTTCTTTAATGTGTTAAATAGTGTGCCCTTGCAGAGTGTAGCATGTTCATTTAAGACCTGTTTTCTTTCTGCTACTGCCTTCTGTATGTAGAAGTTTTCCTTAATACTCAGTTTTCTGTATAGGCTGTGGCTGGGTTTTGGTATCCTTAAGTCTGTTTCTTTCGTAATTGGTTGGTGATTGTGGGCTACAATGTGGTCAGCAAATGTGTTATGGGAGCTGTTGTTTTTTAACGCTCTGAGATGTTCTGAATATCTGGTTTTTAAGTTTCTGGATGTTTGTCCTATGTACACTGTCTGGCAAGTGTTGTATCTCAGTTCTTATATTCCTGATCTGTTTCATTTATCCATGGGAGTTTCTTGTGTTATGATATTTTTATGTTGTGTTCTCTGTCGTGTATCCGATTTGGAGTACCTGTTCCTTTATTATGTTGCCTATTCTGTGATCAATCTTGTTATTGTAGGTTAGCAAGTGCCATTTCGTTTTGTGTATGTGTTGTTGCTCTGTTGTGTTTTGTGTTGTTCTGTGTTGGGTGACGATTTGTGTGTGTGTGTGTGTGTGTGTGTGTGTGTGTGTGTGTGTGTGTGTACCACATGCGTGTGATAACCTTTTTGTACTGCTGTTTGTTTTATTGTGTTTAGTTCTTGTGTGTAGTTCTGTTTGTTCATGGGTGTTCCTTTTTAATCTGTGGAGCATGAACCTGAAGTTTGCTTGCTTATGTGTCAATGGGTGGTTCGATGGGTTGTGAATGGTGGTGCTTGTGGTTGTCGGTTTCCTGAATATTGTGAAGTTGTGTGTATAGTTTGTTTCATGTATGGTGAAATCTAGTAAATGTGGTGGTTTGTTAGTTTCTGTTTCTAATGTGAAGTTAATTTTTGGATGTGAGTTATTTATCTCACTGTGTACCTGTTCTGTGTGTGTATGTGGTCCGTGAATCAGGTTTGTCAATGAAGAGCAAATGAACACTGACTGGGCTGGGACACACAACAAACCACAATCACACCTAACCTTCAAGCGGAGAATAAAAGGGATTGTCACATGAAAACGTAAGTAAAAACAAATATAGGCGTGACACATCGCGACAAACTAAATTAAATTCTATATTATACGTTACCTGTTACCTGTTGAAAATAATACACAAGTAATCCGGAAAAATCACGCACACCAAGTGTAAAGCTATTAACAAAAAGAAACGATCTGTTGTTTGAACTAAATATCCAAATAATTTTGTAATCATTTAATAAAAATATTCACATTTATAAAGTTTTGGAAGCATTTCATTGTATAGTTTTCCTTGTTAGGGTACATATATTTCTGAACTGTGTGTTAGTCGCCAAGTTTACGTGCTCCAGCTTACCAACCGCTGTGTACTTTAATAGCTCTGGAAGGAAGGAGCGAGGATTAGCTTTTTAACATCCCACATAGGATGATATCTCTAGAGGCGGAGCACAAGGAGGTAAGGTGGAGGCAACAGACTGCGAAACAATTCGTTTTATACGTTTTAAGGCTATAGTAGAAAACTAAATCAGAGAAACGTGAATCAGCCAGACGGGGATTTGAACAGCTGCTCTCCCGAATACAAATGCAGTGTCTTAACATCACATCATCACACTCAGACACTGTGAAATTATTTCCGTCAGCAAAATACTCGTATGTTGAAACGTTACAAGTAATCACTACGTTTATATGTAATATTTATTGCTATCCTAATTTTACTACGAAGGCTTGCATAAAGGCTTCATGCCTATGCGTGCCTCAACACCTATGTATATCCATGTGTCTGTGCATATCTGTGTGTGCAGCTCCAATAACCAATTTACATGCAGACAGATCAGATTTGCTACCATCGTATTAGCGATAAGACTCTGCATAATTAATTTAGTGTACACAACGCAACTGTCGCTTTCACTACAGATAAATTAATATCATAAACTTAAGGCAGTAAAAAGATTTATTCTCACGATGAAAATTTAAAGGTGATCTCAGATTAAACTAAACTTCAGGTAAATCAAACTAATTTGCAAGACAATAATAAAGGTACACTTTCTACTTTTCTTTGTTTCTTTCACTTCAGTAGGTATTACATATAGTAGAAATTACAGAAGTCATTACTAGAAGACACGAAAACACGACGACACCAATTACAATCAGAAAAATAGGTGGGACACAGTTACGTATCACGTCTCTTCAAGTTATTCGTAACTTGTTTAAACAGGGCGGTGCCCATTAATTGTGCGACTAATCTGTCTGTGCATTGAAAATGGCAGAGAATGTTCTAGTAGTAATGCTAGAACGAGCCGATCTTGAATGAATTTTTGTTTAGTGGAATGTTAGACACCCCTTCTTTCGGTGTGCAGCATGAGATTATTCACATGTTTCTTACGTTCATGGTGTTTTGTGACATGTGAAAAACGACTGTACTCGGTGTTTGTCTTAACTTGAGACAGCTAAATATCTCTAAAATGATACATCGTATGGAAAAGACATTCTAGACGAAAAATTAATATCAGTAAAGGGGAAATCTGTATGTAACACAACTAGCCACTTCCTAACCTCCCCACCTGCATGGGCCGTGTGAACTTGGTACTCCCTCCCCCCCCCCACCCTTTTATTAAACATCCGGATTCTGTGCTGAAAAACACTTACGGTTCAAATGATAATTACTTGCAACCCTCAGCTGCCGACAAATGTTGTTGACATACCTTGATGGGGACAGCTGAAAATGTGTGCCCCGACCGGGACTCGAACCCGGGATCTCCTGATTACATGGCAGACACTCTATCCATCTGAGCCACCGAGGACACAGATGAAAAGCGCGACTGCAGGGAGTTATCCTTTGCAAGCTTCCCGTGAGACCCATATTCCCAACCACCCGCAATCTACATCAAACCATTGCTTCCAATTCGTGGGAGATGTCGTTGTAATAGACAAATATCAAGTGGGTCTCTTTTGTAATAAAGAAACGACATATTTGATTCTAAAGTTCGTTTAACATGTAAATGTAGACCTTTGGGTTCAAACGGTTGATGTTTAAGTTAGAAATGTATTTTATTGTTGTAGATTTGATTGTACTGTACAATATGGTTAGAACATTCAGTGTCTGGTTAGAAACTACACTCCTGGAAATGGAAAAAAGAACACATTGACACCGGTGTGTCAGACCCACCATACTTGCTCCGGACACTGCGAGAGGGCTGTACAAGCAATGATCACACGCACGGCACAGCGGACACACCAGGAACCGCGGTGTTGGCCGTCGAATGGCGCTAGCTGCGCAGCATTTGTGCACCGCCGCCGTCAGTGTCAGCCAGTTTGCCGTGGCATATGGAGCTCCATCGCAGTCTTTAACACTGGTAGCATGCCGCGACAGCGTGGACGTGAACCGTATGTGCAGTTGACGGACTTTGAGCGAGGGCGTATAGTGGGCATGCGGGAGGCCGGGTGGACGTACCGCCGAATTGCTCAAAACGTGGGGCGTGAGGTCTCCACAGTACATCGATGTTGTCGCCAGTGGTCGGCGGAAGGTGCACGTGCCCGTCGACCTGGGACCGGACCGCAGCGACGCACGGATGCACGCCAAGACCGTAGGATCCTACGCAGTGCCGTAGGGGACCGCACCGCCACTTCCCAGACACTGAATAGTGCACGGTACATCCAAACCGTCATCGAACCAATCGTTCTACCATTCCTAGACCGGCAAGTGAACTTGCTGTTCCAACAGGACAATGCACGTCCGCATGTATCCCGTGCCACCCAACGTGCTCTAGAAGGTGTAAGTCAACTACCCTAGCCAGCAAGATCTCCGGATCTGTCCCCCATTGAGCATGTTTGGGACTGGATGAAGCGTCATCTCACGCGGTCTGCACGTCCAGCACGAACGCTGGTCCAACTGAGGCGCCAGGTGGAAATGGCATGGCAAGCCGTTCCACAGGACTACATCCAGCATCTCTACGATCGTCTCCATGGGAGAATAGCAGCCTGCATTGCTGCGAAAGGTGGATATACACTGTACTAGTGCCGACATTGTGCATGCTCTGTTGCCTGTGTCTATGTGCCTGTGGTTCTGTCAGTGTGATCATGTGATGTATCTGACCCCAGGAATGTGTCAATAAAGTTTCCCCTTCCTGGGACAATGAATTCACGGTGTTCTTATTTCAATTTCCAGGAGTGTACTTTTAGCGTGATCGAGGAACAAAGATGTGGGTGGAATAGTTTCCTGTTCCCTTCAAGGTGTTTGAAATCGTTGAGTCCTCTTGCCTCTCATCATTGGGTACATGATTTCGGCGTGTCCCTTTGCCTCTCACCATAACTATAATTCACTACGCTTTTAAGATGTGTACATGTATTCCTCTCACGAAGTAATAAAT
Organism: Schistocerca nitens; assembly: GCF_023898315.1. Taxonomy (NCBI): domain Eukaryota; kingdom Metazoa; phylum Arthropoda; class Insecta; order Orthoptera; family Acrididae; genus Schistocerca; species Schistocerca nitens. Next base: position 437,806,605 of record NC_064617.1, on the reverse strand, counting down.
GAATGGAAATGGAAGGTCGTCAGATTGAGCATTTATTGAGAATTACAGTTATGATGAGGGGCAACGGGACTCACCGTAATCAAGAATCGAGATTGGAACAGAAAACTATTATATCCACGATGTTTTTCCTGGATCACTCTAGACGCAATTTCCATCCAGATATTAAAATAGCTAATCATATTGCACTGTACAAGCAAATTTACAACACTAAAGTAAATTTATAACAGATATCTATCCTCAGTACACAAAGGTTCACATTTACATCATAAATGAATCTTAAAATAAATTCGTCGATTCTTTACTGCAAAACTGTCTCACTCGATGCTTGGCGCTTTCAGGGCCACCTAGCACGAATAGATATTAACTTCTAACTAACTTCTATTATTATCTTTACACCTAGAACATTTTTTTTCTTCCGATGATTCGTTTTCGAGATATTTAGTTGTCTCAAGCTAAAACCATCAGCCTGTATATTGTTTCTTCGTATTTTGATCTTGTCTCCATCCCATAGTAATCCATTTATCGTTGCTGTACTTAATGCCATACACATTTACAGGCACGTTAGGATTTTGATCGTATATGGACATATCTCAGTTTGGTGGGAGAAAGAATGGTTTTGAAATTTAATAACGGACAGTTTTCAAACGTCTATTAATTCTTGCACTAAATGGTTCACGGAAAGTTACTTATTCAAGAGTTTCTATTCATATTTGTTAGAATACCACTCTTTGATTTTATTAGAGGATTGTAGAAGCGCGTTCTTTGTATTCAAATATATTTCCTTGACTTACCCGTTTAGATAAATGAAATCTACCTACAAATTTAATTTTGGCTGTTATATATAAGCAGGCATTACTCGCACGTAGCTTATTTATAAACACAGAAAACAAGTATTCAATCAGTGTTTGAGACCTTGAAACTGACGCGAGTTATTATTATGCCAGTAGACTGAGTATTAATTACATTGAAGAGTGTTCATTGTTTTATCATATCGACATAATTTCATACGTTTTGAAGATGTTTCACACATTTCTACAAAGAGAAACCAAATTTAATAGTTACGTAACTAACAACAACATATTTTCACTACTAGAGTAGTGATTGATGTTACACACACATTTCAGAAGCAATGATGCTGCAGTTTCTCTCACTTTTTCTTCGCTAAGGCACGTGATTTACTATTACAGTATTCTTAGACATCCCAGCATTGTTTTCATTATTCTTAAGATACAGAAGAAATGATCAACTTTGTGAAATATCCTATAGAAGCTAACCTTATTTTCTCGAGACTACCTACAACCCGCCAGTTTTTATAAAGAATCCGTGTGACGTCAGTAATAATAATACAGCTTATCTATAATTTTGAAATCCCTGTTAGTGCGAAATTAGTAAACATTACGAAGATGAGAATAGCAGCTGTCTATTTGTACACATATAATGAGCCAGTTTCCTGATCCTGGTTTTACAGTGAAAATTGTGTTATATTTCACAGTGGTTTGGATAGTAACGAAAGTGCTGACACTCATGATTCACAGCATAACGATTCATGTTTGTTGGTTGCTAGCTCCCACAACAGAAAACGTGTGTTGAAAACGGCCAATAATATTTCAGGGCTTGAAATATCAGTCATACGTTCTATGTTCTCCGTCTTTTCCTCGGTAAGCTTTACCCACAAGAGAGAGAGAGAGAGAGAGAGAGAGAGAGAGAGAGAGAGAGAGAGAGAGAGAGATCTTGCACACTACATAAAGCTTATCATATATAGTGCCTTCCTACGTGATGAATTACCCATTCCACCTTCCATGCAAGAACTAAAGTCAAGAGTGTCACATTATAAGCCTGCCAAACAATAACTGGAAAAATATCGTAATAAAAACTAACTCCACACATCTAAGTTAATGCAGACATTGTTACTGCAGCATTTTACGATAGAAGCTATTAAGCTGTCAACGAAAGATTGATACCAGTGAGAAAAGGATGCTGATAGTATTATTAAATGGAAGATCAATTATTCGATATGCCAGTTGATATCGGAAATAATTGCCTCGCTGAATGTCAAGGAAGCGATTCCAAATCCACTGCCCTAGGTAAGTGTTTCTCGATAAAGATTTCCTTCTGTAAAGAATTCGACGACATTTCTTGCAGCCTCCCAGCCTGAAGTGTCCGTTGTTATGCACCACTGATGTGGGTTTTCCGTCACTGTCATTAAAGAAATCGTTCGAATATGACACAGGCGTTTGCCACTGAAGTATAAAACAATTGAAGTTAACGAAAGCACCATGTCAAAATTTAAATTTCTACTGAAGTTTGACGTACCAAAGAGACCAAGGATATTTGTGCAATAGATAGAGATGTATCGCATATTTCATTTGTTTCATTTGTTGAAATGCAAGTCAGAGTGATTTAACGGTGAAAAATATATAACGTAAACAATCATTTGAACTGTTGCTGCCTTATACAGGACTGTTGTCACAGGTCTAGGAAGACCACGAAGTAATAAATCACCAATGGCTGCGTCCTGCCGTTGCAACCTTCAACGTGATTTCTACCAAATTTTAAATAGAATAAGCAGAAGTTAGTTTTGCAGCAAAGTCTATGAACCAATGATCATTACATATGTATCTATTAGGTCTCCAGAACGCTTTGTTTACATTTCAGGCAACACACTAGCAGGTCAGTGCCCAACCCCTGACTTCACAAGCCCTGCTCCCCTAATCAGTGACGATATCATCACTTTCATCAATGATGCCATCTCCGTTATCAATGACACAATCATCAACTGACATACCACCCTTCTCCGAGTCCCCTGCCCCCTTCCCCTTCATCTCTCTCTTCAGCCTATATCAGTGTAGTATTTGAACAAAACAGTCAATCTCAACATAGTATTTTAGCGAGCATTAAAATGAAATCAAAATGTAACACCAGGGCAACCATCGCTGTCCTCAAAATTATCCAGTCTGAATTTTTGTATCATGTGATATTTCTACATTTAAGATGCGTCAGCAGAGCACACACACACACACACACACACACACACACACACACACACACACACGTATTCCTAGAGCAGACTTTAGCCTTGGTGTTTTGGCAATTCTGCTTGAAGGAAAGCGTATATGGACCACCCGCCGACGTAATTCTACAGATCGGTGATGCAATAATACGGGCGTTCAGGTAGACAGCGTTTCACCAGAGCCTCAAGAAGCAGTTTCACAGCAGATTATGTGACGGAATACATGGCTCCCGACACAATATAACTTGACTGAGCGAGTATATCTGCCTCCAGCAGCGTTCCACAGACCTCGAGCTGTGGGATTGCAGCCTCCACGCCAGCCATCAGTCGACTGTGTGGCTAAGTTTCTATATTCTTATTGAGCTCTGTCATCAACTAGGCGAAGCCACAAGACTACGAAGTGTCAACTAGCCGTTATCGTTCTGGGCACCAAACTGGTTCTGCTGAGGCAAGGAAGCCCAGTGCGTGCCATCATCTGACTCTTTACTTAGGCTCTGAGCTCCTGTGTTCAACTCGAGAAGTCTGCACGTTCCTGCGAATCACATTGGTGTGGATGCCATACCAAGCTAGATGCCTCGCCACACTGTAGAGATGACACCAGACTTGCATCAGCATGGGCAACATCGACGCCAGCTGCTGTTTTTCCACCGCAGCACTATGCTGCCTCAGTACACGGGCTGTTACTAGCCGCAAGATCGGCTCTTTTGCCGCAGCCGGTGACCCCCTGTACAGGAGCATCGAATAATGTTGTTGTTGTTGTCTTCGGTCCAGAGACTGGTATGATGCATCTATCCATGCAACTCTATCCTGTGCAAGCTTCTTTATGTCCAAGTAACTACTGAACCCTACAGTCTTCTGATTCTGCTTAGTGTATTCATCTCTTGGTCTCCCTCTACGATATTTACCCTCCAGGCTGTCCTCCACTACTAAATTTGCGATCCCTTGACGCCTCAGATCAAGTCCTACCAACTGATCCCTTCTTCTAGTCAAGTTGTAGCACAAATTCCTCTTCTTCCCGATTATATTCAGTACCTCCTCACTACTTACACGATCTAGCCATCTAATCTTCAGCATTCGTCTGCAGCACCACATTTCAAAGCCTTCTATTCTCTTCTTGTCTAAGTTATTTATCGTCGATGTTTGACATTCATACGTGGCTACACTCCATAAAAATACTTCCAGAAAAGTCTTTCTGACACTTCAATCTATACTCGATGTTAACAAATTTCTCTTCTTCAGAAACGCATTCCATGCCATAGCCAGTCTATGTTTTCTATCCTCTCTACTTTGACCATCATCAGTTATTTTGCTCCCCAAGTAGCAAAACTCATTTACTACTTTACCACAGAAAGCTATTGCGCAAATTATATCACCCCACAGGGGACTGTAGGCTGACGATGGTTATTGGTAGTCTTCTGCAGAATCGAAGATTTTATGTCTCCCTAAATGGTAACAACAGTAGATGGCGACTGCAGAAGAATGGCTTACCACAAGAAAGTGTACTTTCTCCCATCCTTTGTAATGTGTACACTAATGACCAACCTATACCTCAAGATGCAAGACTGTTCGTATATGCTGATGACACAGCTGTGGTGATCCAGGAGTCCAATTTTGATGCAACATCTGGAAATCTCTCTAGAGCGCTTGAAGAACTGGCTCAATACTACGACGCTAATCACATCAAGCCAAACCCTAACAAAACCCAATAATGTGCTTTCCATCTGCGCAGTAGAGATGCTGGAGTGGAGCTCGACGTTACACGGCAAGGTAAGAAGCTAAATCACTGTCCAACACCTAAATACCTTGGCGTTGTACTTGACAGAACGCTTTCCTTCAAGCAGCATTGCCAAAACACCAAGGCTAAAGTCTGCTCTAGGAATAACATCATCCGCAGGCTGACAAACTTCGAATTGGGAGCTCAACCATCAGTACTGAGAACATCAGCACTTGCTCTGTGTGTTTCTGCAGCAGACTATGCAGCGCCAGTATGGGAAGCATCTTAACATGCTAAACAGGTTGATGTAAGTGTAAATGAGATAATGCGAATTGTTACAGGCTGTCTCAGACCCACACCAACGGGTAATTTGTACCTAATTGTTGGAATTGGCCCATCCAAGATCAGAAGGCAGGTGGCAGCAGACGCTGAGAGAACAAAGAAAGAAACAGATTCTCGACACCCACTGAATGGGCACGTCACTCAGTCTCGGAGGCTTAAGTCTAGAAATAGCTTTAATGCAAGAACCAAGATCCTTCACGGTTCACAGGAAGATAATAGAGTCCGTAAATGGGAGAATGAAACCGCACTGCAGATAATACCAAAAGAGCAAATGGCACCTGGAAACAAACTTCCTTATACAGTGTGGAGAAAATTAAATAGACTGAGGGCTGGTGTACCCAGATGCAAAACTAATCTGTTCAAGTGGGGACTGCTGACTAACGATGACGACGTTCTTTGCGGATGCGGAGAATTACAAGACGAGGCACATCTGCTTATGTGCCGACTACTGCCGGAAACCTGCAGTTTTAGTGACTTGCTACAAGCCAACGACAAAGCCGTAGCGGTGGCTAACTATTGGAAAAATAAAATTTCGTCTGGACACAGAAAAGTAAAGTAAAGTGTCCCATTTCCTAATCTTTTTCCCACAGCATCATCTCATTTAATTCGACTACGTTCCATTGTCCTCAATTGGCCTTTGTTGATGTTCATCTTATATTCTCCTTAGAAGACTCTTTCCATTCCATTCAGCTGCCCTTCCAGGTCCTTTGCTATCTCCGACAGAGTTACAATGTCATCGGCAAGCCTCAACGTTTCTTTTTTGTCCATGGACTTCAATTCCACATCCAAATTTTTGTTTTGTTTTTGTAGTGTACTGCGGTCGACAGGAAAGAAATTAACAATCAATTTGAACACACTATACTATCATTAAACACAAGCGCCTTCTTGGCATACACTAAGATTTAAACGCAAGAACAACCAGAAAACCTCACAACTCTTGTGGCGGCAAACCGGATAAGGAAAGAAGGCAATGGAAGAGAATACTGACCAAAATCTACTGTGCCAAATACAATGTGCTACTACAATGCTAAGGTGAGTGAATACAATGCTAGGGCCGGCGTAAGTACTGGCCGGAGCTGTTCCTGGCGGTCTAGGCGTACTTAAAAAGCCAGGTCGGCGGAGTGCTACATGAGTCATATGAGTTCCGATTGGTGGAACACTGTCACATGTTGTCTGGCGAAGTAGTTACTTGTTTATTAGGGAAGTCTGTTATTGTTTATGTCCGCTGCCGATGTTTTTCACCGCGCTCCTGAAAGGGGGTCTGCAACCCTTCTTGAGTGTCTGTTGTGTGGGCCCTCTAGCTAATAAGGGGCTGCTACGACATTTTCCTCCACGGTTTCCTCAATATATAGGTTGAATAACATTAAGGATAGGCTACAAACCTGTCTCATTCCCTTCCCAACCATTGCTTCCCTTTCATACCCCTCGACTCCTAACTGCCATCTGGTTTCTGTATAATTTGTAAATAGCTTTTCGCACCCTATATTTAATCCCTGCAAAATTCAGAATGTGAAAGAGTATTCTATTCAACATTGACAAAAACTTTCTGCAGTTCTGAAAATGCTAGAAACGAAGGTTTCCGTTTTCTTAATCTACACTCCTGGAAATGGAAAAAAGAACACATTGACACCGGTGTGTTAGACCCACAATACTTGCTCCGGACACTGCGAGAGGGCTGTACAAGCAATGATCACACGCACGGCACAGCGGACACACCAGGAACCGCGGTGTTGGCCGTCGAATGGCGCTGGCTGCGCAGCATTTGTGCACCGCCGCCGTCAGTGTCAGCCAGTTTGCCATGGCATACGGAGCTCCATGCCGCGACAGCGTGGACGTGAACCGTATGTGCAGTTGACGGACTTTGAGCGAGGGCGTATAGTGGGCATGCGGGAGGCCGGGTGGACGTACCGCCGAATTGCTCAACACGTGGGGCGTGAGGTCTCCACAGTACATCGATGTTGTCGCCAGTGGTCGGCGGAAGGTGCACGTGCCCGTCGACCTGGGACCGGACCGCAGCGACGCACGGATGCACGCCAAGACTGTAGGATCCTACGCAGTGCCGTAGGGGACCGCACCGCCACTTCCCAGCAAATTAGGGACACTGTTGCTCCTGGGGTATCGGCGAGGACCATTCGCAACCGTCTCCATGAAGCTGGGCTACGGTCCCGCACACCGTTAGGCCGTCTTCCGCTCACGCCCCAGCATCGTGCAGCCCGCCTCCAGTGGTGTCGCGACAGGCGTGAATGGAGGGACGAATGGAGACGTGTCGTCTTCAGCGATGAGAGTCGCTTCTGCCTTGGTGCCAATGATGGTCGTATGCGTGTTTGGCGCCGTGCAGGTGAGCGCCACAATCAGGACTGCATACGACCGAGGCACACAGGGCCAACACCCGGCATCATGGTGTGGGGAGCGATCTCCTACACTGGCCGTACACCACTGGTGATCGTCGAGGGGACACTGAATAGTGCACGGTACATCCAAACCGTCATCGAACCCATCGTTCTACCATTCCTAGACCGGCAAGGGAACTTGCAGTTCCAACAGGACAATGCACGTCCGCATGTATCCCGTGCCACCCAACGTGCTCTAGAAGGTGTAAGTCAACTACCCTAGCCAGCAAGATCTCCGGATCTGTCCCCCATTGAGCATGTTTGGGACTGGATGAAGCGTCGTCTCACGCGGTCTGCACGTCCAGCACGAACGCTGGTCCAACTGAGGCGCCAGGTGGAAACGGCATGGCAAGCCGTTCCACAGGACTACATCCAGCATCTCTACGATCGCCTCCATGGGAGAATAGCAGCCTGCATTGCTGCGAAAGGTGGATATACACTGTACTAGTGCCGACATTGTGCATGCTCTGTTGCCTGTGTCTATGTGCCTGTGGTTCTGTCAGTGTGATCATGTGATGTATCTGACCCCAGGAATGTGTCAATAAAGTTTCCCCTTCCTGGGACAATGAATTCACGGTGTTCTTATTTCAATTTCCAGGAGTGTATCTTCTAAGATAAGTCATAGGGTCATAGCGTCAGTATTGGCTCACTGGTTCCAACGTTTCTACGTATAGGAACTGATTTTCCCCAAAGTCGGCTTCTACCTGTTTTTCCATTCGCCTCTAAAGAATTCGTGTCGTATTTTGCAGTCATGATTTATTAAACTCAGTTTGGTAATTTTCACACCTGTCAACACGTGCTTTCTTTGGAACTGGAATTATTATATTCTTCTTGAAGTCTGAGGGTGATTTTCCGGTTTCATATATCTTGCTCAGCAGATGGTAGAGTTTTGTCAGGTTGGCCTCTTCAAACTCTATCAGTACTTCTAATGGAATGTTGTCTACTCCCAGAGCCTTGTTTTGACTTAGGTATTCCTGAGCTCCATCAAATTCTTCATACAGTATCATATCTCCCATTTCATCTTCACCTACTTTCTCTTCCATTTCCATAATATTGCCCTCGAGTTCATCGCCCTTCTATAGACCCTCTGTATACTCCTTGCACCTCTCTGCTTTCCCTTCTTCTCTTAGAACTGGTTTTCCATCTGAGCTCCTGATACACATGAAACGCCCTCATAAACCCTTTGGACAGGACAGTTTAAATTGTGGAAAGGGGCCAAAATAACTGGCTGTCAGTACACTCGAACATACAACTTTATTTATTTGACCAAACATTACAAGAGCCAAGAAAATTTTTAAGAAAACACAGCATTAATTTTGGAACTTAACTATCGGCAGAATATGCCATACATTCTCATGCCTTAAGGGCAAGACTACTATAAAACTTCCTGGCAGATTAAAACTGTGAGCCTGACCAAGAATCGAAATCGGGAACTTTGCCTTTCGCGGGCAAGTGCTCTACCAACTGAGTTACCCAAGCACGACTCACGCCCCGTCCTCACAGTTTTTCTTCTGCCAGTACCTCGTCTTCCAAACTTTACAGAAGCTCTGCTGCGAACCTTGCAGAATTAGCACTTCGGAAAGAAAGGATATAGCGGAGACATGGCTTAGCCACAGCCTGGGGGATGTTTCCCGAATGAGAAGTTTCATATCAGCGCACACTCTGCTGCAGAGTCAAAACCTCATTCTGAAGACTACTATAATTTAAAATTATCTGAAGGCCAATAACTTAAGACTTAAACCAAAATCAGAAGTTTAAAATGCAGAAAGGCCTTATAGCAAATTATTTCTTTAATTAGGCGGAAGGCCCAAACAATGTGGCACCCTAAGAGCAAATCAACTTTAATTTAAAAATCGGCCGAAGGCCCATCACTTAAGACTCAAACCAAAATACATTTTTAAAAGTTCAGAGGCCTTAACTTAAAACAGTTCATTAGATTAGGCTAAAGGCCAAGCCCATCTGACGCCTTAAGGGCAAAACAACCATAATTTAGAGCTCGGCTGGAAGCCATACAAATACAAACAACAAGAACAAATAAGAAGAGACAGTACACCAAACGGTGCTCAAAAGTTTCCGAGGGTCGGCCTGGAATTCAAACGCTAATGCTCGCTTAGGTGAGACAGGCAGTCGGCCCCACCGACAAGATAACTTCCGCTCCACCCGTCCAGCACACGACAGGGTGTTTAATGGAACAACGTAAAGGTATTGGAGCCCACAACCAATAATACATTGAGCTGTCAAACTACACACCGTGCTCGGCGGCGACAACACGATGAGGAAAATACACTGCCTCAATTTAGGTCAACGGCAAGGACAGGTAACCGGAACGTAGATGGCCACAACGCAGAAGTTTCCGCTGGTGCACTTCAGTTCAAAATAACCAAGTACAGTTAAACTCCACCGGAGGGTGGTTAAAATTTGCCAACTTGAAAACACGTTGTTGCTCATGGGAATGTCCCAACAGCCGAAAACGAAGTCCAAACGACACAGTGTGAACAGTCTTGACTTGCTGGTAGATTAAGTCAAAACTCAACTTTCGTGTCCAGGATCAGTGGGCCACGGATCTCGTAGTAATGGGAACAGCACCACTCCGACCGCGCATGGACGCCGCCAGCGGCCTCGGCCAAACTACGCGCCGCGGAGCTTTACTCGCTGCTCCACGCCAACCGACCAACTCTCTGCACACAGCACAGCCGGAAATTATAAGCGCCAGGCCAAAGATAACACAATGTGCGAATATCGATACACAACGCTGCTGCCGCTCGCGGAGAGAGAGAGAGAGAGAGAGAGAGAGAGAGATGATAACAGCATAACCGCGATAACCGCAGGAGACTAAAGGTCTCAAGGTTTAATCCAATGCATAACATGAGCCAGCCATGGCTCAACCTCACCCCCTCAAACTTAACACAGGGAGGGAGTGATTCAAGCCCTGAGCTACCTGAACTTGGCTAAGGTGAACGAGATACTGCTTACCTGAACTGTTCTCCTTGACCAACAAGTTTACTGGGCCTAAAATACGCACGATAGTGCAAGATGCCCAGAAAACGAGAAGTAGAATTACTAAGATTCCCGCCACGCAACTGCCTACCCTGGAAATTACGGACATAATCTTGATCCCATGCCCCTACAATTATAACGCTCATCCGGTTTAGTATGGGCTCTGAGTACATTACGCCTCGCCCGGTTCCAGTTTTCCTTGATAACGCGAGGACTAATATTGGCTGAAATAAGATCCTGAATTCCCCACCAGTTCGAAAGAGGGGAATCGACTTGATTGGAAAGAGTCAAGGAGGCTGGCGTAGTTCGCAAGGCTTCATGACTAGCGGTATTAAAGGCAAAACTAATCCAGGGAAGACTGAAGTCCCATTTACTACGGTTTTCTGATGATAAATAATAACGCGGACTTAAGATTTCGGTTAACTGTCTGCGGAAAGGACCCCTGGGGATAATATGGGGCGGTCGTAATATGCTTGACCCCATTCTGAAAACAGAAGGCCTTCAAAGGAGCCGAAAGAAAAGCAAGAGCATTATCGCTAACAAGCGGCTTGGGTAGGCCAAAAACACTGAAGACATTAGTTAAAGGATAAATAGTGGTGGCAGCGGTAATGTTACGGATCGGGAGGAGCCAAGTAAATCTGGAGAACGCATCGATAATAATTAGTTCTTATCGATGACTCTTCTTAGTAGGAGGTAAAGGTCCTAAATAATCAATATAGAGCTTGTGCATAGGACAGGACTCTCGTTCAGAATTCATCGAACCCTGTTGAAGAGCATTCTTGGGTTTGGCTACATTACATAAGCGGCATTCTGATCTCATCTCTCTCAAGTCCCGGTCCATGGAGGACCAAGTTCAATGCTCCTTGATTTTTTGGAGAGTCTTATAAGTACCTAAATGGCCACCCACCAACGAATCATGAAAATAACGAAAAGCGGACGCACCAAGCTTACAGGCAAACACATCTTGCACTGCTTAATATCTCCCACCTTCTTACAGAGAATACCACTCTTAACAATATACTCATCCGACAGCTCTCTTGTCAACACACGTTGCTTAATAAGGGCCCAAACAGTGTTCTGATCCTAATGCTGAGCAACAACTTCAAACAAGAGGGGAAATTCACGGAACACCAAACAATTAAGACCTGCTGGTTTCTTTCCCTAGGTGTAGTTTCGGCGAAAATGCGGCTGAGGACATCAGCAAGGATATTTTCAGAGCCCTTCAAATGTAACCGAAATGCCGAATTGCGTACTGTCCACCTGGCAATACGGCCGGTTCTACGCGGCCTAGACAACACCCAGCTCAGAGCCTGATTGTCGGTTTCTAATTGGAAAACCCGATGTTCACGGTAGAAGCGGTACTTCTCAAATGCAAATTAGTCGGCCAAAGCCTCGCACTCGTAGACAGAGTACTTCAGTTCGGCATCAGTTAACCGACGAGACACATAGGCTAATGGCTGTCTCTGCCCCTCAAACTCCTGGAGGAGAACAGCTGAAATATCAGCATTAGAAGCGTCAAAAAATGGTTCAAATGCCTCTGAGCACTATGGGACTCAACTTCTGATGTCGTCAGTCCCCTATAACTTAGAACTACTTAAACCTAACTAACCTGCCCGAGGCAGGATTCGAACCTGCGATCGTAGAGGTCACGCGGTTCCAGACTGTAGCGCCTAGAACCGCTCGGCCACTCCAGCCGGCTAGAAGCGTCACCTTGAACAACAAACCATTTATTAAAATGGGGTACCTCAAGAACCGGATGATTGGCTATTGCTGCCTTAATGTGCTCAAAGGTAGCCTCCAGGGCGGGTCCCCATTCAAAACGCAAGCCCTTCCGGCGTAACTGATTTAAGGGCGCCGCCAGCTGAGCAAAACTGAACGAAACGCCTAAAGTAATTTACCAAGCCCATCAATTTAGCAATTACTCGCTTATCAGTAGGCGGAGGCAAAGACCGTAAGGCATTTGTTCACGCTTGGTCAATGTGAATACTCTGACCCGACACTACACTACTGGCGATTAAAATTGCTACACCAAGAAGAAATGCAAATGATAAACGGGTATTCATTGGACGAATATATTATACTAGAACTGACATGTGATAACATTTTCACATAATTTGTGTGTATAGATCCTGAGAAATCAGTACCCAAAACAACCACCTCTGGCCGTAATGACGGCCTTGATACGCCTGGGCATTGAGTCAAACCTTGAATGGCGTGCACGGGTACAGCTAACCATGCAGCTTCAACACGATACACAGTTCATCAAGAGTAGTGACTGTCGTATTGTGACGAGCCAGTTGCTCGGCCACCATTGACCAGACGTTTTCAGTTGGTGAGAGACCTGGAGAATGTGCTGGCCAGGAAGCAGTCGAACATCTTCTGTATCCAGAAACGCCATTACAGGACCTGCAACATGCGGTCGCGCATTATCCTGCTGAGGTGACCGAGACGGGTAACCAATGGCACCCCATACCATCACGCCGGGTGAGACGCCAGTATGGCGATGACGAATACACGCTTCCAATGAGCGTTCACGGCGATGTCACCAAACACGGATGCGACCATCATGGTGCTGTAAACAGAACCTGGATTCATCCGAAAAAATGACGTTTCGCCATTCGTGCACCCAGGTTCGTCGTTGAGTACACCATCGCAGGCGCTCCTGTCTGTGATGCAGCGTCCAGGGTAACCGCAGCCGTGGTCCCCGAGCTGATAGTCCATGCTGCTGCAAACCTCGTATAACTGTTCGTCCAGATGGTTGTTGTCTTGCAAACGTCCCCATCTGTTCACTCAGGGATCGAGACGTGGCTGCACGATCTGTTACAGCCATACGGATAAGATGCCTGTCATCTCGGCTGCTAGTGATGCGACGCCGTTGGGATCCAGCACGGCGTCCCGTGTTACCTTACTGAACCTATCGATTCCATATTCTGATAACAGTCGTTGGATCTCGACCAAAGCGTGCGGCAATGTCGCGATACGATAAACCGCAATCGCGATAGGCTACAATCCGACCTTTATCAAAGTCGGAAACTTGATGGTACGCATTTATCCTCCTTACACAAGGCATCACAACAACGTTTCACCAGCAACGCTGGACAGCTGCTGTTTGTGTATGAGAAATCGGTTGGAAACTTTCCTCGTGTCAGCACGTTGTAGGTGTCGCCACCGGCGCCAACCTTGTGTGAATGCTCTGAAAAGCTGATCATTTGCATGTCACAGCACCTTCTTCCTGTTGGTTAAATTTCGCGTCTGTAGCACGTCATCTTCGTGATGTAGCAATTTTAATGGCCAGTAGTGTTTATGACATAAGAAAGATACCTGCTGCTTCGCTGGCGTCATCTTACTAGACTTAACGGTCAGCCCGCTCCCTGTAATCTCAAAAGAACTTGCGGGATATGGTCCAAATGATCCTCAAACGAACGACTATAGATAACCAAGTCGTCCAAATAATTATACACACAGACTAACTTCAAGTCGCCAAGGATATTATCCAACAAACTAGTAAGCACAGCCGCTCCAGTTGCTACCCCAAAAGGAACTCTGTTAAACTCAAACAAGTTCCCATCAGTACAAAATGCGGTAACATGTTTACATCGTCAGCCAGTAGAATCTGATAGTAGGCCTGATTCAATTCAAGGACCGTAAACCAATTAGCGCCGACAAACCAAGTAAAAGAATTATGCACATCAAGTAGGGGTACCGATTCAAGAACAACAGCGTTTAAACGGCGGTAGTCAACAACCACAGGTCTGAAATCGCGCCCATGATCTTGAGGTACAAGAAATATTGGGGAAGCATAAGCAGATGTAGAAGGCCTAATCACTTCTTGTTGGAACATCTGAGATATTTTAGCCTTGAGTATCTTCACATTAGGGGCTGAGCGGCGGTATGGGGACTGCCTAATGGGAAATTGTCGGAGAGATGGATATGATAATCAAGAATGTTAGTAACACCCAAGTTATCACTAAGGATATGGGGAAAACTGTGCAACAAATCGCGTAACTGAGAAGTCTGATGGGGCAAGAGATGGGCCAGAATAAACTCGTTAGCTACGGTCTCAACGGCCAACGCACAACAGTTTGATGCGCAATAGGTTTAGCGCATTCGCAATGGCCGAACTACTCTTCAGGAGCGAACATAAAGGACAAGGTGTGTCCGGAATAATCCAAGACCAACCCGGTCTTATTGATGAAATCACACCCCAAAATTAGATTAACGGAGAGTTCCTCAACCAAGGCTAAAGCCATAGGCCACGAAAATTGCCGACCGATGTACTCCCCCGGACACAACCATGCAGAGGCAACACCTGGCTATTGGCCCCCCGACATCTGTGCACCGGCGAATGGACCGACCGAAGTTTCGTAAGATGCCCAAATTCCAAAAACCACTCGAAACTCAATAATGAAAAGGAACTACCAGAATCCAAAAGAGCACAAACCGGCACGACACCTACCCGAGAACAAACGTAAGACAAGGGGTATGATGAGGGTGCAACCACCTGCGTACGCCAATGACAAAGCTCGTACCCGAGTTCACGGCCCAACTCGGCGTCATCTATTGCCTCTGGGTGCAAGAGGCTGAACACAAGAGCTCACCAAATGAGCCGTACTGCCACACCAGAAACAACGCCTGGGTTACCTTTTGATGACTTTAGCAGATGTAGATACTCCGGAATCAGCGCCGACGTCCCTACCCTTAACCTCGTGACGTACATGGTTCTCAAGTGGTAATGCGGATGCTGGTATGACCACGTCACGGAGCTCTTCCCAGATTGAAGGCTGCTTATGGAAGACAAAAAGCGACTTATCCGCCACGCGCATTCCCCTAAGAGCGATAGAGACCAATTCTTGTTCGGGTAAATCTATTAGCAAGGCCAAAGCGGCTGTCTGAACTCTATGGACATACTGATGTAACTGCTCCTCACCCAGCTACTCTTCCCAAATGTAACGACACTCAAGCTGTTTACGAACCCCGGTGGTCAACTTTTGCATAATTACGAGCTCCCTTAATTGCTGCAAGGAAAACCTTCCCGCTATGGTTCGCGAGAGGAGGTTGTACAACTCGCTTCTAGCTAACGGGAACAACAAGGACAAAATTACTTGGTGCGGAACGCGAAGGGCGGCCACGTGTTGTTCTAGGCGAACCAATAACCACAACAATTTTTCCACCTGATCAAGTCGCTCCAAAACCAGTTCAGTAATATCTCAGAAGAAACAGGTCAGAGGATTAGGCAACTTGGAAAACACAGTAGGATGTAACAGTACCACCCCCGGGCTTGTTCTCACCCTCTGTGACAGCACAAGTCTCTACCTTCAACCATCCACCCATCCAACTCCAAACACACAAGCTTAAACTGTAATGTGCTCACCAAAGTTCCCAACTCAACGATTAGTTTTTTGTGATGATCTTCCAAACCTAACGTGCTTAAATCCGCTATCCAATTAGTTAAACGCATTAACTGTGCCCCGCACCCTATCCAGCTGACTGTCACTAGGTTGGGTTACCTCCGAAAGACAAATAGTGTTCTCAATGCCTTTAATAGGCTCTAACAAAAATTCAATTGCCTCTCCTGTCTCACCCACCACCGTCGAAGTGACGTCAACCGGATGAAGAATGGCAGCGTGCAACCCGGATACCAATTCCGGAACACTGCCCTTAATCGGTTGGCGCCTTGTTGCCATCTGCTAAAAAGTTGGTTCTTTCTGAGCAGGCCAATCCCCGGACACTGTCTCACTCACTACGATAAGTACCTGAAACAAGTAACAGCTAAAAACTATGTTGCTACAGAACACAAACGAAACAAAAGTGAAACTCACAGCAACTAGAATGGCAAGCACAAGCGCAACCACGCTGTCCTACCACTGTGATGCCCTGCTAAACCGACAGGACAGGTAGTTTACATTGTGGAAAGAGGCTAAAATAAGCGGCTGTCAGTTACACTCGAACATACAACTTTATTTATTTGACCAAACATTCAACGGCCAAGAAAATTTTTAAAAAACACAGCATTAATTTTGGAACTTAATTACCTGCTGAATGCACCATACAATCTCATGCCTTAAGGGGAAGACCTGGTAAATTTAAAATGAACTGAAAGCCAATAACTTAAGAGTCAAACCAAAATCAGAAATTTAAAATGCAGTTCTTTAATTATTCTGAAGACCCAAACAATCTGACACCTTAAGAGCAAAACAACTTTAATTTAAAAATCGACTGAAGGCTTATCATTTAAGACTGAAACCATAATAAATTTTTGAAAGGTCACAAAGCCTTATATTAAAACAGTTGTTTAATTAGGCTGAAGGCCCAAACAATCAGACACCTTAAGAGTATAACAGCTTTAATTTAAAAATCGGCTGAAGGCCCATCACTTAAGATTCAAACCAAAATAAATTCTTAAAAGGCCAAAGGCCTTACCTTAAAATATTTCTTTAAATTAGGCTGAAGGGCCAATCAATCTTACACCATAAGGACAAAGCAACCTTCATTTAAAAATCGGCTAGACGCCATACAAATACAAACCACAAGAACAAGTAAGAAAAGGCCGTACACACAGTGGTGCTCAGAAGTTTCCGAGGGTCGGCTTGGAATTCAAACACTAACGCTCGCTTAGGTGAGACAGGTAGTCGATCCAACCGTTCTCGATCCGATGACAACCCAACCGACAAACAGTCAACGGATCCACCGACAATGTAATTTTCGCTCCACCCGACCAGCACACAACAGGGAGTTCAATGGAACAACGTAGAAGGTATTGCAGCCGACAACCAATTGTACATTGAGCTGTCAAACTATACACCCTATTGGACAGCGACAATACGATGAGGAAAATACACTGTCTGAATTTACGTCAACGGCAAGGGCAAGTAACCGGAATAATAACGGCCACAAGCTAGAAGATTCCACCGGTGCACTTCAATTCAAAATAACCAAGTACAGTTAAACTGCACCGGAGGGTGGCTCAAATTTGACAACTTGAAAACACACGTTGTTGTCCGCGGTAATGTCCCAACACCTGCAACTAAATCCATACCACACAGTGTGAACAGTCTTGACTTGCTGGTAGATTAAGTCAAAACTCAACTTTCGTGTCCAGGATCAGTGGGCCACGGACCTCATAGTAATGGGAACAGCACCACTCCGACTGCGCGGAACGCCGCCAGCGGCCTCGGCCAAACTACGCGCCGCGGAGCTTTACTCGCTGCTCCACGCCAACCGACCAACTCTCTGCACACAGCACAGCCGGAAACTATAAGCGCCAGGCCAAAGATAGTCCAAGGTGCGAATATCGATACACACCATGCTGCCACTCGCGGAGAGAGAGGATAACAGCATAATTGCGATAAACGCTGGAGAATAATTACAGAATAGCAATCAAGGTTTAATCCATGGCTCAATACATACAAGTGATTCTCTTTTCTCCCAAGATCCCTTTAATTTTCCTCTAGGCTGTATTTATATTACCCCTTATGAAATATGCCTTTTCATCCTTACATTTGTCCTCTGGCCATCCATGCTTAACCATTTTGCACTTCCTGTCGATTACATTTTTGAGATGGTTGTATTCTTTATTGCCTGCTTCATTTACAGCATTTTTATATTTTCTCCTTTTGTCAATTAAATTTAATATAACTTCAGTTACCCGAAGATTTCTGCTAGCCCTCGTCTAGTATCCACAGGCCTCTTTCTCGTGTACAACCTTATTTCATGATTCTTAAACAAAGCGCCAGCTATGATTAATGTATGCTCTGTGCAAAATTCTACCAGGCGGCTTTGTCTTTCATTCCTTACCCCCATTACGTATTCACCTACTACTTTTCCTCTTCTTCCTTTTCCCACCATCGAATTCCAGTCGCCCATGGCTGTTAAATTTTCGTCTCCTTTCACTATCTGAATAATTTCTTTTATCTCATCATACATTGCTTCAAGCTCTTCGTTATCGGTGGATCTAGTTGGTATATAAACTTGTACTATTGTGTTATGCGTGAGCTTCGAGTGTATCTTTGCTACAACAAGGCATTCACTATGCTGTTTATAGTTGTTTACCTGCACTCCTATATTTTTATTCATTATTAAACCTACTGCTGCCTTAACCCTATTTGATTTTGTATTTATAACCCTATATCCTATATCCACCTGACCAAAAGTCTTGTTCGTCCTGCCATCGAACATCACTAATTCCCACTATATCTAACTTAACCCATCCATTTCCCTTCTTAAATTTTCTAACCTACCTGCCCGATTAAGGGACTTGACATTCCATGCTCCGATCCGTAGAGCGCCAGTTTTGCTTCTCTCCTGAGTAGTCCCTGCCCGGAGTGCCGAATTTGGGAATATTTTACCTAACTGGACGCCATCATCATTTAACCATACAGTAAATCTGCATGCCCTCGGGAACAATTAAGACCGTAGTTTCCCCTTGCTTGCAGGCGTTCGCATTACCAGCACAGCAAGTCCATTTCGGTTACTGTTACAGTGCCAGATCAGTCAATCGTCGAGACTGTTGCCCCTGCAACTACTAAAAAGGCTGCTGCCCGTCTTCAGGAACAACACGTTTGTCTGGCCTTTCAACAGATACCCCGCTGTTCTGGTCGCAGGAATGTTCTTACTGAGTAACCATTCTCGAATCTGCACTCATCGCAGTCCTGGCGATCCTGTCCAGCAGTTTCCACCACACCTACCTGTAGCAGTGGCTATCCTGCGATATTATTCTTCATGTGATTGTACTATGTTTGTAGATCGGTACATTCGTAGTAGTGTATTTTCTAGAGGACAGTCCCCTTCAAATCATCGATGCAGCAGATAACGAGAGCTCTGCATAAGAATCGGTTATGGGAAAACATAAGTTTGTCGTCGTAAATTTATACCAGAGTAACCACTGTTTACTGCATTGTTCGTTTTATCGTCATTGTGGCTGGATATACGATGTTATAGCTTCAGAGACTTGCAATGATGTACTCAACAACTTCATCTTCAATTACAAGTGTACTTCCTGAATTACTGTGTTTGTCACGTTTGCTGCTATCAACCCACACGTTTGCAACGTCACACACGGCCCATACTAGTTCCGTTTCCCTAAAAATAGATCTAGCGCTTTCATTTGGTTACTTCAGGCAGACGATTAATTACTTCTACACACGAATATTATGTGGGTAGAATTCATTACTATGAATAATCTCTTTGTCTATGAAGGATTTCACAATTGTTGAGATTTCATTCTCGCTAATGTGAACAAGGTGCGATGATTTTCTTGGTGTTCTTAGTGGTTTACACATGGTATAGTGATTATTATCTCTCCGAGAAAAAGCTGAAAATTATCAGGTTTTCAGGACCGTACAAAAGGTAATCAGTCATAAAGGTAAAGATGAAATGATGTTATTCTACGAAGCATTAGTTGAAATGGCTTATTTAATGAATACAGCAAGTGCGCTTCAAGCACATCAGTTTTCTTGTGTTTTGGTAAGAAAGTATTTTGGGCTGAGATGGGATACATATAAGTCATTTACTTTGCGTTAATATGAAAGACGCCGCAGCGTACAATCGCGAAACTTGATAAACGTATAAACACCAGAGGGGTTCCTCCTCTACTCTTTGTGACTAACTACTGCTTCCTGAGTCTCCAATCTAGTTAGGTTTCAGATGTGGCGGACGGAATACGGAAACTTTACTGAAACGTAATGCACTGTGTAATCACAAGCGCAGACAGAAAAATTGGATTTTGATGAGGCAGTGCTGGATTTAGAAGTAGGTAAAGCACACTGTCTTACGTAGAACAGCAGAAGACGAGGATGGATAGACAGCTAATTAACGAAAGAGAAAAGTGAAAAATGTCTGGAATGAGGCTGTGAGCTACAGAGATTCCAGACATAAGTTTTCAGTGTTTGTGGAATAGAATGTTAAAAGTTGCTGTTTACTGGCATTTTTAACTTATGTCTGTCACAAATGTTACTTTAATTCAGATTGCACAGACCTGAATGATGAAATAGAAATTACTGGCAGTGACAAGAAAACAAACGACTTGATCATGGAACAGACTTGAGTGTATGTGTTATTATGAACGTTATGAAAATGAAATAGAGAATGACATTAGGGGTAGCTACTGAACAGGGTGGAATACTGTGAATGGGAATTATGTGTTGCATTCCAAGACATAAGAAAGACCGGAAAGTCATGCTGTATCCCATATCATCGTAGTACAGCCAGGTGTCCGAGATTGCCTGATCGGTAGAAATCAATAACATAAAATCAGCAACATGTTTACGGTCAGGCTTGTGAAAGGCATGCCAACGTCACTGTACTACTAGTATTTCCTGACGGTGGTCACATGTGCGAAGTTACCTCGGAGGTAACTGCTGATCACTTCACTTCACTGCAGTCACAGTTCTGTTTGCTACTATGGAGCCATGCGGTCGCCTACTTCTAGAAGGTGTTTTCTATAAGACGCCCAGCGGTAATAGTTGAGTAAACTTCAGTTGGCCTTCCTGATTTCTCTCCAATTTATGAATGTTTATATATTGGATACTGCCCAGCATCAATTGGACTATGAATCAGAAATTTACAGGGTGACCAAGAAGTCCGTTAACATTTGAAAGTGCAGCAACTAGTGGAGTAATTTCGTTAGAGAGATAAAACTTGATTCACGTGCCTGGAACGACAAGAGGTTTTATTAAAAGCGAAAAACGAAAGGCAAAAACCGGCCAATAGAT
Organism: Schistocerca nitens; assembly: GCF_023898315.1. Taxonomy (NCBI): domain Eukaryota; kingdom Metazoa; phylum Arthropoda; class Insecta; order Orthoptera; family Acrididae; genus Schistocerca; species Schistocerca nitens. Next base: position 437,785,443 of record NC_064617.1, on the reverse strand, counting down.
GGTGCTGGACAGCAACATGTCCATGACGCTGCATTGTGACGAGTGCGAGGTAGGCCGATATGTTACAGAATCTCATTGTCCCTAGCCCGGCTGATAAACACCTGACGGAAGGTACACCTTTGACGCAAGATAGTTTTACCACCACGTACTGCCAGTCATCGGAAAGAGCTCTTGCGCACATCGTTTGGTGAGGAGCGCGTGCTAAGCCGCAACTTCCGTCATTTTTGGCCTTCCATGTCTCTAGACCACAACCCGTGTCATTATTGGCTGTGGGGTACATGATGTCGCAGTTCTACTGCGCTCGTCTGACCTCATTAGGAATGGTGAAAGACAACAGCCAATGGCAGTATCGCACCATACATACCGACATGCTGTACATGGCTGTTCACAAAACTGTCCCTCGAGTACAGTTATTGCTGACGAATGAGGGCTGTTATGTTGAACATATGTTATAAAGAACATCTTCCTTGCTAAAAATATATTTTAATGCTAATTATTGTCTTGTATCGTATGAAGCGCTATCCATTAGTCATTTTGCGCACTTTTTTTTGTTTCAATAAAACTCCCTGCCATTTCAAGCACGTATGTCAACTTCTACCTCTCTACCTAATTATTTCGTGAAGCACTGAATTTTCGAATGTTCTCATCGACCGACGCTAGTGTGATAAAAGTTACAAAAATGAATTTACTGCCGCAGATGTCAACACAGCGGTGACACGGTATATTGTTACCATCTTAGTTGTGCATTAAAATTTTACTTTGGTTTTTTGAGAAAGTCGCATCAGTTATCTTTCGGTGAACTTTATCACTACCACGAGACTATATGTCGATGGACTATATTCCAGGAGTATATACCATGAAAGGGTATAGTAACACAAAAGTCTTAGTACAGTGTGATGTCCCTCCCTATTACCGAAAGACTTATTCCTCGACGTGAAAATAAATGGAGACTAGATTTGTTTCTGGGAATTTCATTCAATGTGCTTTTTACGCGACCCCACGAGGCATTACCCGTTGAAAAATTTGCAAATTAGTTAATACCAAATCATGTTCGATGCCTATCGTATCAGTTGGACGTGCAAACCAAGGGTGTTGTGATTCCATTGTTCTTGGAAGATGGTGTTGTTCCCAGACGTGGTCGGCCATTGGCCTATTGATGCAGTTAACTGACATTGGGACAACCTCCGGCTAAAGCCTCCCTGTGCACTGATTACTGCTCAGGTTGTCCTAATTACACATGAGTTGAAGGTGCCAAGTCGTAACTAGTGGTTTCCTGGCCTTGTGTGTGCTTGACATGTATACCCGAATAAGAATTAAAATAAGATTGAGTGAATACTGACTCTTTGCAAGACGAGAGAAGTGTCTTAACCACCACGATTATGTTATTGAGGATTTCGAAGGAGATTGACACCCGCGTCCTTTGGAGCAGTGTGAGTGGTTCCCTGGTTGTGTAGTGTCCAGAAGGCGCTATTCACTGTTATGTTCAATCAACCGAATTTCATTTTCTTTATTTATAATTTTTTATGTTTTTTTTTAAATTTTATGTAATTTTTATAATGCTAAGGATGTTGCCGTCATGAAAATACCTCGAGTTAAAATTATGTCGTGTTGAATTTTGACATTTGAGTAGACATGAGCGATAGACACGCCCAATTTCTAGATTAAACTCTATCTTTGGTTGTCCAGATATTTATCTGGATGCACAGTATGATAAAAATTATTCATTTAGTGTGGTTATATGGCAGAGGTACCACAAAAATAAATAATTTACGAAGATTATCTATATTTTTGTATGTTTTATGCACTTTATGTGAGATGGTTCTGTAAGACGGTTAGATATCTTCCAAATTCATCCTGTAGAGAATCGATGAGAAAACAGAATTTTAATGAACTGCTAGTCTGCAAATCTTGATGTTATCCGAAAAATTATTAATATAAGTTTGTGCAAGTTCTCAGAAAGAAAAGACGGTGGAGAAAGTGGAAAAAATACAGTCTGCTAGCGATGGCCTGTGGATGTAACATATTTATGAATTTGTTTAAATAAATGAATTTTGCCTGTTCATCTTTAAACACATTTTTCCCCACGAGATGCATTTTTGATTTTGCGTACCCCTTCTCAGAAACCTCTCATCAGAACCGAATGAAATTTTGAGGTTAGCATGTTATTGCTCTAAGCTATCTCATAACGAATACAATAGGTTAGCTCTTTTAATATTTTACATCATCAAAGAGAAAAAATTAAATTTGAGGATCATAAATTAAATAACATATTTTTGAAACCTTAAAATTAAGTGACAATTTTGCTTGATTAGACTGTGTCCTGGTATTTTCCGAATTATATCATAAATTTCACCGTTATTCTGTTAGCTATGTTTTTAAAGAGGGACACATTTAATGATACAGTGATTTAACTATAGCAGCAAACTCCAAAATTTAGAAGCTTGAAATTGAGAAGAATGCATTATTTTCGAGTGACTAATTGTTCTTAATAAGATCCTTACCTGTGGATTATTGAACCAAAGTTCTCGAAAGAAATTTATAATAAAAGTGAAATGGTTTGTAACAGTTATGTTGAAAATGAGGTTCACAAATGTTAAATCATTTTCAATTGGCTGTGAAAGGTATAAGCAAACATCCTTTTTGCTCTAACCTTATTTTACATTATGGTCTACATATTCATTGTCACTGAATATTTAGTTACCTCTCCCTTTCAGTGGACACGTCGGTAGTGAAGTCTACTACACAGCGTCGCTCCGGCTACTGCTGCTGCTGCTGCACGTCACTGTTCCCACCTTGTGATGACGCACTCCGCCGTAGCCGGGGCAACCAGCGAGAACAAACAAGCCCACCGACAGGTGCTTATTATTTGCGCGGCCTTTGACGGGCCCCTCGTCTCAGACGGTCGACAAAGGAAGGCAGAACACATTGTCTGCGGTCGAAGACTGCCGCCCACACTGCCCGTAAACAACGTGTGAGGCTGATTGGCTCGTGTCTGTATCCACCCCATTTTGTGCGTCGTTACCTTTGCGGCACCATTCCTAATGCGCTCCCCTAGCGACAGTCTAGCGTCAGAAAGCGAAAGATTTTTGAGGAAGCGAAATTTTTTTCTGCCCTTCCCAATATAATGTGCGTTCCCCAATTGTCGTGAGAATGGTTAGCTAATTTTCGGGCAGAGAACAGCGGCCCTGGCAAACAGCCAACTATGGAGGACGATGAGAGAAACGGCCCACTCTCAATCGTTCTTCTTTCCTTGTAGCTGCATTTACTAAAAACCGCAATTCATGTTTATAATTTCTCTCTGTATTTGCTTTAAATTACACTTATGATTTTGTTTAAATGTTTCTTATTTCTTCTGAGATCACTGAAACTTTGATTTCGATAGACTTCTGAATTCTTGGGACGTATTTATGAAGTCTTCAACGTCTTATTTTCCTGTGTTTACTTTCTACAGTGTCTTTAATAAAAAGAACTCCCTCTAATTGCTGCAATTTTTCGGCTTTTTGTGCATGGATAGTATTATTCCAAAAGTTCAAGGATTTTCGAATAGTGAAATAGCTGCATTTTAGTGGACGTTCATCAGGACGAAATATCTTGTAAGCATAATCTGCATAGTAGGCTGTTCTTTTCTTCTGCCTAGTGGACACGAGGATATTCCCCAGGTTCGTCATGTGATCATTACGATGACCATCTACATTCACGAATTAGATTCAAGAGACCAATTCCGGCTACAGTTTCTTAGCTGAATCGTTTCCTGGGCCGACCTACGTTCCTTACCCCTTGGTACACATTGAAACGACTTTTTAGAAAAGCTGCATTGTTGTATTCTGCTTACATGTTTCTTCCATATCTGTTTGTATGTAACGATTCTTCATGTTATTGCAAAAATTTCAAACTCTGTTCTAATATCTTCGATTCCTAATTTATCTTCCAGTTTACATCCTTTACATGATCAGATGGGTTTATTGGTGACGACACTCTTCCATGTATGTCTTCATTGTTTACATTCAAGCCTCAGTTCCGTAAAGTAGCGATGGAACATCTAGTGTTTTATATAGTTTCAGTTGTGTTTACTTAGTTATCCTTTTATTGATCCACAGACACAATGAAATTATGCAGTTTTATTTTTTGTATACTTATCATGATAATATTTATCGTGATCAAAAGGAATATCATACCCTACTATTTTGTTTTCTGACACTGGTTTAGAGCTCACTTCTTGTTTCTTCAGAATGAGATTACGTTTGTCTCCTCTATATATACGAGGTGCATTCAAGTTCTAAGGCCTCCGATTTCTTTGTCATTGTTTTAAAATGAGCCTGCGTTCATTGTCAATACCTCCCAGAGATGGCAGCACCGTACGGCAGATGGAATTTTACCGCCAGCGGCGAGATTGAGAGCTGTTTTAAATACTTAAAATGGCGACGTTTTCCTTACTTGAACAACGTGCAATCATTCGTTTTCTGGACTTGTGTGGTGTGAAACCAATTGAAATTCATCGACAGTTGAAGGAGACATGTGGTGATGGAGTTATGGATGTGTCAAAAGTGTGTTCGTGGGTGCGACAGTTTAATGAAGGCAGAACATCATGTGACAACAAACCGAAACAACCTTGGGCTCGCACAAGCCGGTCTGACGACATGATCGAGAAAGTGGAGAGAATTGTTTTGGGGGATCGCCGAATGACTGTTGAACAGATCGCCTCCAGAGTTGGCATTTCTGTTGGTTCTGTGCACACAATCCTGCATGATGACCTGAAAATGCGAAAAGTGTCATCCAGGTGGGTGCCACAAAAGCTGACAGACGAACACGTGGCTGCCCGTGTTGCATGTTGCCATGCAATGTTGACGCACATCAACAGCATGAATGGGACTTTCTTTTCGTCGGTTGTGACAATGGATGAGACGTGGATGCCATTTTTCAATCCAGAAATAAAGCGCCAGTCAGCTCAATGGAAGCACACAGATTCACCGCCACCAAAAAAATTTCGGGCAACCGCCAGTGCAGAAAAAATGATGGTGTCCATGTTCTGGGACAGCGAGGGCGTAATCCTTACTCATTGCGTTCCAAAGGGCACTACGGTAACAGGTGCATCCTACGAAAATATTTTGAAGAACAAATTCCTTCCTGCACTGCAACAAAAACGTCCAGGAAGGGCCGCGCGTGTGCTGTTTCACCAAGACAACACACTCGCACATCGAGCTAACATTACGCAACAGTTTCTTCTTGATAACAACTTTGAAGTGATTCCTCATGCTCCCTACTCACCTGACCTGGCTCCTAGTGACTTTTGGCGTTTTCCAACAATGAAAGACACTCTCCGTGGCCGCCCATTCACCAGCCGTGCTGCTATTGCCTCAGCGATTTTCCAGTGGTCAATACAGACTCCTAAAGAAGCCTTCGCTGCTGCCATGGAATCATGGCGTCAGCGTTGTGAAAAATGTGTACGTCTGCAGGGCAATTACGTCGAGAAGTAACGCCAGTTTCATCGATTTCGGGTGTGTAGTTAGTTAGAAAAAAAATCGGAGGCCTTAGAACTTGAATGCACCTCGTACTTTGAAATTATAATTTTGATAAATTTGGTTTCACTTAAAAATAATATGTATTTGTAATTCTACATCTGAAATGGCCATTTTAGTCTCATCGACAGCGTATATGGTTAGCGTATAATAGTCCTTATCTGTTTTTACGCCTTTCTTATTTTTCATTTCCTCACTCCATTTTTTAATCACGTCTTTTATATTTAAATTGACCAAATAAATGGAAAGACTGCAAACTTATTAAATTCGTCAGTCAGTAATAGTGCCAAGCTTACCTATTTTGATCCTGTTTTTTCTGTTGAAAATTTAGTTCCGATTATATGGCACAAATTCCTAGTAAGCAGAAGATCAGAGGTTCGAATCACGGTCAGACATACATTTTCACTCCTCGTCGCTGATGCCACGCAAAGTTCTGATGCTGCTGATATCAATAGTCTCTTCTCTTTCCTTTCGCTTACTTCCCATAACCCCCCCGCCCCACCTCCTTCGATTTAGATAAAATTTAGTTTCACTGAATATGCTTTTTATGGTCCATAACCAGTCACAGAATTCCTTTCTTTTGTAATACTGACCACAGTTTCGTCCAGCTTAATATGTGAAATGCCTTGACACTGGCGGTGAAAGCTACGCGTTTCTCATTACAAAATTCTCGTATTTCATTTATAAATAAATGAATACAGTATCCGTCGTATTTTGTTCAAATTTAACTCTACTCTGTTCATCAGTTAAAGCTGTTTATCTTTGTTTGAGGAGAATTGCATAGTACTTTAATAGCTCGCTTGTAATGCTACATTTCTGATTTTCAATTCTACTAATGTAAGTACATCTAACCTTTTCCAATCTTCGTATATTTCTGCTTAATGGATTAAGTTTTGGTTACACTACAATTTTTTGTGATGTTCTTCCCATTGTTTTGCATCGATTGATCCAATGTGTTATGTATCTTTCCCTTATCTGTTTAAATGTTTGCTTAAAGGGCCAAATGCTTGCTTTCTGTGAATGTCAGTTTCTGGATTACTCACATATATCTGTCCTAAACTGTTCTTTGTGCTTTTAAGTATTCCTGTTTAGCAACTCCTCTTTTCCAATTGTATTCTGCTAATAATGCTCGCTTTTTTTTTCGTAGATGTTTTAGACTTGTTTAATTTTTCTTTCTTATTACCTTTCCTAACTCTTCATTCTATGTTTTCTTGTTATAAATTTTAATAATGTTCTCAGAGTGTCAAAACCTGTCTCCAAAACACTACTACTTATATTCTCGCAGCCTTCATTAGCTTCTTCAGTGGTGGGTTTCCATAGAAATTATTCATTTAGTATATTTCCGTATTGAGTTCCATGCTTTTATCTCGTGCTAAAATGTATTTTCTATGTTGTTTCTCTTTTTCTGTACGTCTTATAACTCATTCTTCTTCTTATTGAAATATTCATATTATAAATTGGTGATTAATGGTCGGAACAGATGTAGCTTCCTCGGTATACTCTTCTGTCTGCTATTTGTGATTTTGCACATTTTAACTATTACATTATTAACTGATAAAATTTGATGTACAGCTGACCATATTCACAGTTCGGTAGATATAGTTAACTCCGTCTAAGATGTCATTGTCTAGACAATCGTTCACTTAAGGAAACACTGTGTTAAGTGCCAAAACCCTAATTTAAATATAAACCAAAGATATAAACAAGCTGGTTTGTTGCAGCCTACCATGCCAATCTGTCCTGTGTAGGCCTCTTCATCCCCAAATAACTAGCAACGTACATCCTTCTGAATCTGTTTACTGTATTCATATCGTGGTCTTTCTCTCTCTACGATGTTTAAGAAATAAACTAGTGATCCCTTGATGTCTCAGAATAGGTCCTGCCAACTGATTTCTGTCCTCCCCAATTCTTTTCAATAACTTCTCATTAGTTACATGATCTACTTATCTAATCTTCAGCTGTCTTGTGTAACACCATATTTCAAAAGCTTCTTTTCTCTTACTACCTCAGGTGTTTGCCATCCATGTTTCACTGCCATATATGGCTACAATCCGTACTAATACTTGCAGAAGAAAATTCCTGATGCTTAGGTCTATATTCTATGTTAACAAATTTCCCTGTTTCAAAAGACTATTCTTGCCGTTTCTTGTCTACACTTTACATCCTCGCTGCTTAAGCCACTGTCAGCTGTTTTTCAGCTCAAACAACAAAACATTTACTACTTCAAGTGTTTCGTTTCCTAATCTAATTCCTTCGGCATCACCTGATTCGACAACATTCCGTTATCCTTGTTTTACTTTCAAGACACCATCTGTTGTGTTGCTTTTTCAAGTCGTTCGCTGTCTCTGACAGAACTACAATGTCATCAGCAAACCTCGAAGTTATTACTTTTCCCCTTAAACATTAATTCCTGCTCAAAATTTTTCTTTGGTTTCCATTACTGCTGAGTGTACAGTTAAATAACGTCGGGTATAGGCTGCGACACTGTCTCAGTCTCTGCTGAACCACTGTTTCACTTTCATGCTCTTCGATACTTACATCTGCCGACTTGTTTCTCGCCAGGTTGTAAACAGCCCTTCACTTCCCGCACTTTCCCCCTGTTGCGTTTAGAATTTCAAAGAGAATGTTCCAGTCAAGTCTCTAAGTCAGTATTTAAGTCAACAATGCTATAAAGGTAGGTTTGTCTTTACGTAATCTATCTTCTACGAGAAGCTGTAGGATCATTATCGTTCGCATGTTCCTACATTGCTCCATAATCCTAATGATCTTCCACCATGCCGGCAGCTACCAGTTTTTCCATCCTTCTGTAAAGGATTCATGTTAGTATTTTGCAACCTTGACTTATTAGACTGTAATTCGGTAATATTCACACTTGTCAACACCAGCTTTCTTTGTAACTAAAATTACTACATTATTCTTGGAGTCTGAAGGTATTTCGCCTTTTTCATAGCTCTTACATATCAGATGGATGAGTTTTGGCGTGACTGGTTCTATCACCGCTATCAGTATTTCCGATGGAATGTCGTCTACCCCTGGGGCCTTGTTTCGACTCAGGCCGTTCATATCTCTGTGAAATTCTTCTAGCAGTATCGTATCTCCCATCTCACCTTCATCTACGCCCTCTTCCAATTCCGTAACATTCTCCTCATGTACATCTCCATTGTATAGACACTCTTTTTAGTACAGACCTGATAGGGCTACATTGTAATTGGCTATTATACAACGTTTTGTTTGGAAGTGAAAGAAGGGTTACATTGCAACTGGCTCTTGCATTTTAATATTAGGGTCTAATTAGAGGAGAAGGGAGGGAAGCCGAACACTATCCAATGTGTATCTGCACTACTCAACATATATAAAGCATATCTTTTTCCTTAGTAACATTTTAGTATTACGTCAGAGCTATTCATGTGTACACAATGGCCGGCCAGTGTGGCCGAAGGGTTCTAGGCACTTCCGTCAGCTACGGTCGCAGGTTCGAATCCTGCCCCGGGCATGGATGTGTGTGATGTCCTTAGGTTAGTTAGGTTTAAGTAGTTCTAAGTTCTAGGGGACTGATGACCTCAGATGTTAAGTCCCATAGTGCTCAGAGCCATTTGAACCATTTTTTGTACATAAGTGATGTAACTGGACGCTATTTTTCATACGAAACTCTGATCGGTTCGAGACAGCGAAGTGTACGTCGTTAATAATGTAATTTGACATAATTTTTCACATCAGTTAAATACTAAACTCTCACTGGCTGGAAAGAGACTCGGTGGAGCACAAAGTTCGTCTGTTTCCATCAACTTGGACTTCTAATACTGGATTCAAGTTAGTTGGAGATTTTGGAAGGTGGGAGGGAAAGGAGGGAGAGATTTCTAAATTTTCTGTCAATGCAGTTGGGCCATTTTCACCACCTTGGATTTTTTCCACTGAGATTGGCTTGAGATAAAGAGAACCGTACTGTTGGATTGGTGGGAGATATGTCAAGGGAAGTTTTTAAATTTTCCCCTTACACAATTGGACTATTCCCACCATCTTGAATTTATAATCGTGCACTATGCTTGGCTGTAGATAAGGAGGGACTTGCTTCCCACTTATAAGGCTGATGATGTTACCGATAACACACAGTGTCTTCACTGTTGATGTCATTGATGACGATGACGTCACTAGGACACATGACGTAACAAAAGGAAACGAAGTGTTCCACCTTGCTACAAATTATACGGCAATGACATTCAGAAAATTCCTGAAAGCTCCTGATACGAAAACTCTATAAAATTGTTACAGCGTTCTGTGCGTAACAGGCATAAGAGAGCTCACCATCTATTTCATATTTTCCTCAGTTTTATGTAACTCCGGGCTCCCAGAGGACACCATTGCATCTTAACTATAACGAGAATTGGAGCCGCTTTTTTTTCTTGGTGACAGTACCAACCCATCCCAGCATGTATTTCTCTGTAGTGTAATGATGACGACAGTGGTTTTAGCTGTCTTATGTAGCATTAGATAGTTGTGTGGTATGCTGCATCCGTTTGTTTATGTTTCGCACAGTTACTGCTGCGACTGTGAACGATATTCAATTTATAGAGCTACTAAACGAAAGTATTCCAGCTCTGGTAGTCATTCGAAGCATTATCCCACATGTAATGTCACCATCCATGATACGAATAATCTACTTTGGCTCTTACTGTAGCAGTGAGAAGCTTAACTGCTGTTCTCTATCTCAGTGGTAGGATGTTCTATTTCTGAAGCTAAAGCTCCCTTAGCAATCAGTGCAAATCTCACATGGGAATCGTGTCTTATTCTTGAACCCGAGATACAAAAAGCTTGTACGAAATCAAATTTGTGGATATTCAAATGTTTGATTCTGTGTAGAATTCAACAGTTAGTTAAGTGGTTTTTTTATGCATCCAGTCCCACGCTCAGATTTCTGTATTTTCTGGTGGTATTGGAATGATGCTTCTGTGTAACATATGTCTGCTAGCAGATACACTGTTTGGAAGTCAATTATGCTTCATTCCCCACAGAGTTACGGATCCATGAAGTTTTGCGCAGGCACAGATGGCTCATCTTGTGGTTACATTTTAATATACTTTCACCATAGGATAACGGCTTTAAATTTGTTATCCAGTATGATATTAGCTTATTCATACATCTTTGAACAATTATACATAAGAACATAGTTAATCACTAACATTAAAGTGTTTTATATTATCTATAACAGTCAGAGCACATTGCACTATAATTTCATGAATTTTAAAATCTGCTCTTTTCAAGTCCTGGAAAGGAATTTTCTTGAACGTTCTTCGACAAGGAGCAAAAATGATGATACGAAGATAGTAATATATCCGAGCCGACATTGGCTTACGTTGCTGGTGAATGCGGGATTCAAACTTGCAATATCACTGACCTTGTGCAAGGGCTAGTGCAGGTTGCCTATATGCAGGGCAACGAAGTCACAATCCAACATTTCGGCAGGCCCTTCCCCCTTATCGGTGACGGTATAAGCCATGCCTCCTCTTCCTCCCCCTCCCATTTCCCCAGCCCCCTCCAACGAAAAATAGCGTATTATTACAGCCAGTCACAGGGAGCCCCAAGAGCAACTAACTTGACTGTGCTCCAAAGTATCTGAACGATCAGAGCTTTTTGTGCCATGTTAAAAATTATTTACCATCAAAATTGTGTAAAGGGCGCATCATGTAGTATGCATTAGCAACCCACACACACACAAACACACACACTTATGCACACCCCGTGAACTGCATAAAATGGCATTAAGTTAAAAAGTAGTACCTTGTTTTCATACTTCGCAAAAATAATGCTTATGTCGAGTATCTCACCAGTAAATTTCATCTCACATGTCTATATATTACATGGCATATAAATATCATTATGAAACAAACTCATCGTAAATAGTTGTAAACCTAAGAAAGGGTGCAAGTTCCTTCGCGTACTCTGTGTAAAATCGAACTGGTATCCCATCAGGTCCAGCTGCCTTTCCTCTTTTGAGCGATTTTAATTCTTTCTCTATCCCTCTATCGTCTATTTTGATATCTACCATTTTGTCATATCTGCGACAATCTAGAGAAGGAACTACAGTGCAGTCTTCCTCTGTGAAACAGCTTTGGAAAAAGACATTTAGGATTTCGGCCTTTAGTCTGTCATCCTGTGTTTCAGTACCATTTTGGTCACAGAGTGTCTAGACATTTTGTTTTGATCCCCCTACCGCTTTGACATTAGACCAAAATTTCTTAGGATTTTCTGCCAAGTCAGTACATAGAACTTTACTTTCGAATTCATTGAACGCCTCTCGCATTGACCTCCTCACACTACATTTCGCTTCGCGTAATTTTTGTTTGTCTGCAAGGCTTTGGCTATGTTTATGTTTGCTGTGAAGTTCCCTTTGCTTCCGCAGCAGTTTTCTAACTCGGTTGTTGTACCACGGTGGCTCTTTTCCATCTCTTACGATCTTGCTTGGCACATACTCATCTAACACATATTGTACGATGGTTTTGAACATTGTCCACTAATCCCCAACACTATCTGTACTTGAGACAAAACTTTTGTGTTGAGCCATCAGGTACTCTGAAATCTGCTTTTTGTCACTTTTGCTAAACAGAAAAATCTTGCTACCTTTTTTAATATTTCTATTTACGGCTGAAATCATCGATGCAGTAACCGCTTTCTGATCGCTGATTCCCTGTTCTGCGTTAACTGTTTCAAATAGTTCGGATCTGTTTGTCACCAGAAGGTCTATGTTATCGCGACGAGTTGGTTCTCAATTTAACTGCTCAAGGTAGTTTACAGATAAAGCACTTTAAAAAATTTCACTGGATTCTTTGTCTCTGCCACCCGTTATGAACGTTTGAGTCTCCCAGTTTATATCCGGCAAATTAAAATCTCCACCCAGAACTATAACATGGTGGGGAAATCTACTCGAAATATTTCCCAAATTATCCTTCAGGTGCTCAGCCACAACAGCTGTTTAGCCAGGGGACCTATAGAGACATCCAGTTACCATGTCTGAGCCTGCTTTAACTGTGACCTTCACCCAAATTAATTCACATTTCGGATCTCTGTGAATTTCCTTCCAAACTTATGCACTTCTTTTCGCTATAAACGCGCCTCCCCCTTCACTGTCCATCCTGTCTGTGTGGTATACATTCCAATCTGAGTTTAGAATTTCATTACTGTTTACATCTGGTTTCAACCAACTTTCTGTCCCTAGTACTATTTGGGCATTGTGACCGTTTATTAATAAGAGCAGTTCTGGGACCTCTCTGTAGACGCTCCTGCAGTTTACTATTAGCAGATTAATATTGTTATTCCCTGTTGCATTTTGCCTACTCCTTACCTTGCCACGTCTCAGGAGGCGTCTTGTCGGGCCCAGGGAGGGAATTCTCTAACCTAAAAAACCCACAGGTGCACTCCACACGTACTCCGCTACCCTTGTAGCCGCTTCCTGGGTGTAGTGCACGTTTGACCTATTCAGGGGGACCCTACATTTCTCCACCCGATAGCGGAGGTCGAGAAATTTGCACCCCAGATCTCCGCAGAATCGTCTGAGCCTCTGGTTTTTGCCACCACTCGGCTCCCAACCAGAGGACCGCGATCGGTTTTCTTTGAACCGTTCAGCTATTATGTCACCTGAGTCGGGGGGTCGGTAGAAGGAGCCAATTATAGTTTTGGTACGGCTATTGAGTATAACCTCTACCCATATTAATTCGCAGGAACTATCTATTTCAACTTCACTACAAGATAAAAGCTAACGTTGACGTCTGGTCGTCTTTAGCGTGTCTTACCGTTTAAAATATATCAAACAGAAATGTACCAGGAAATTTTTAAATAATGGCGTAAATGACTGATCTCCAAAGCCCTAAATTTTTCCATATAGCTGGTCTTAAATTCTGAATGAGAGTCAAACGCTCCGTGATTTACGAAATATATCGTACGTTCTCACACTTAACACACCCACCTTGCGTAAAAGAGTGTTTACTTTGAAAAAAAACGCTTCTGAAACCACCACTCACAATGTTTTGCCGCAACACGTTAAGCCGCGTACACAATGAGCTTGAAATATGTATCTGAAACATGCTTCGGGCTACTTGATGTGGACATCGTTTGGAAATATATTTCTAAACACGGAAACATTTGTCCGTACCAGTGTCGACACAGATCAAAGGAACCAATGTCTCAGGCTATCTACCACATGTCACCACTGCACGGCGCCTGAAAGTCGCATTGCATCGTCTGCTGTATATTGTTAATAAATACTGTATTTTAGCTTGCTGTATTAAATTTTTCTGGGACAAATGGAAACAATTAGGTAACAGACTGTCGAGCTGACACCACAACAACAGGCTGAGGGCTACTTGTGGAATGTACAAGGCAGCCAGTACAAGGATAGCAATAGAAAGCAAGACACTCTGCAGAGAATTGCTGCTACATTTAGTAGAATACGACAAAAACTATGCACAAATAAACAGGATCACCTGTCGTAGCTATCTTCGAAATCATAAATGCTCAAGGCTCCGAAATGAGTCTACAATAGTCAAAAAAGGGAGAGTAAGAGTATGTCTTTGGTTGACCGTAATTACTTTCATCAGATTTGCGTCTTTTCGTGAAACAAATGGTGCTATCATATTTTCCACAAATTCGACCGAGTGAAATTAGAGAAACCAGGCTCTTCTTCCATATTCAGCTAATTATTCGCGCCAGTTCCATAACTTCTTTTTGCCCACCAACAAGGAAGACGGCCATCTTGTTTGGGTACAACTTCGCGTATGAATATTGCACCACCACATATCATAACAATTTCCTCGTCTCTAGATATAATGTAGCACACTACAGGAAAACAATACGAAAAACAGTGTTGCAGACGAAGTGAATACGCAACGAGAAATGTTTCTCACTATTGTGGACAAAAGCAGAGACAAGACACAAAGTCGTTAAGATATTGCAGGACAATACAGGAAACATTTATCCAACAGAAATATTTTTGCGGTGGCCGTGTGTAGTAGGCTTTACAAATGAAAACACACAGCCGGCTAGGAACAGTTGTAGCGTCACACTCATCCAAAGTAGTTTGTTGTTACGACGTTTTGCATAGTCTTCGTCCTAAGGCCTTTGACATCTTTCGCAAGTGCTAAAGTAAATTCTGTTACAGTGTCAGTTCTTAACAGTGAAATGTACAAAAATTGAACTGCAACTAAAACAATGAAAATTTCCGGCATTGTAAAAATTTCCCCAGTGTTTCCCAGATTTTCCTGAATAAAAAGATTTCTTCGTTTTTCCCGGATTTCCTAGTTGTCCCAGGGAGGATACACCCTCATTTTCATAGCCAAGAATTTCCACCTGATTTGTCACCATTTCTCATGATGATCTTGAAAAGAATATTAGGTTAAACTTATGAAATTATTGTACCGCCATCGAGTCTAAACATGTGGGTAAAATTTCAAAATATCAAACGTCTGGAAGTGAGTGAACATTCATTCGAAAAATTGCGTTACAAAGATGCATACCTACATTCATAAACGTTAATACAAACGTGAAAAATACAATTAGGGGCAGCTTTTTTAAAGAATTATGTTTTCTTAACCTAGAACTATTAAATCATAAGTATTAACGTATCCAGTCAATATTAAATGAACAATACAAACAAATAAATTCTTCCGAATAACTAGCAAGACATTCTTGGGAAAATTTTCTTCAGCCTTTAATTCGTCTTTACTATCAGGTCCTGCCTTTGAGCTTGAAATGTCGTGTAATATTCGTCCAATCCTCAGCCATTTACTCATGATAAACTGGAGAATAAAGACAATTTAATGTATGTACCGATCAATGCGGAAATAACTTTGCACCAATTAGAAATAGTATCTGTAGTTACACGTTCTTCCAACCATTACTACATTTTGATAATACTAGCAGTACACACACACACACACACACACACACACACACACACACACACACACACACACAGCAGTACGTATGTGGCTTAATTAATATCAACCTTACTTTCGCTGTGATTAACGGACCAAATCTTCTGCATCGCGGTCAAGCGATGCTTCAACAGACAATGTGAAAAGAACGAAATGAAGCAAATGAATGTCTTAGCGGAGGGCGGGCGACCGACGTCCACCTGGCTTTCCCTACAGTGCACCGCCGCGCTGCACCCGCGTCGAACTTTGGAACCGAATTCTCGCAAACTATGATCGTGGGTTCTTCTCGACAATTTTTTTCGCTGTTACAAAATGATTTTAGTGACTCTGGAAGTATACAACAACCTAAAATAATCGAACGATTCAAGATGAATGTAATTTCGCGGAACCCCGGTTACTTTTCCACGGAACCCTTTAGTTCCGCGGTACATGCTTTAGGAATCATTGCTCCAGTACAATGGAGGTTGCTTCCTGACGTCTTAGCGTAAATTCTACTATTATTTCCCTTCTTCCTGTCACTATTCACAGCATGTTCTTTTCT
This sequence comes from Schistocerca nitens, assembly GCF_023898315.1. Taxonomy (NCBI): domain Eukaryota; kingdom Metazoa; phylum Arthropoda; class Insecta; order Orthoptera; family Acrididae; genus Schistocerca; species Schistocerca nitens. The sequence continues at coordinate 437,769,463 of NC_064617.1, read as the reverse complement.
TCGCAAAGAGCCTCCTCATTCCTCATCAGTCCTAAAGTTTCAACATTCTTCTGCGGAGCAACGTCTCAGACGCTTCGATTCTCTTCTTTTCCTGTTTTTCCACTGTCCATAGTTCACTACCACACTGTGTTTGAATCCAAACCGACATCCTCAGGAACCTTTTCTTCAAGTGAAGACCTATGTTTGATACTAGTAGACTTTTCTTGGCCAGGAACGCCCTGTTTGCCAGTACTAATCTGTTCCGTCCTTCATGGGTTATTTTGCTGCCTAGGCAGATCTTATTTTGTGATAACAATCGTGATGTTTTACGCTTTTCTCATTTCTGCTCCTTCTCATTGCATTCATCTTTTTGCGATTTACTCCCAAACCATAATTTATACTCACTAGTTTGTCTATTCTATTCTGCAGATCGTGTAACCCTTTTTGACTTCCACTGATCATAGCAGTTCCATCAGCGAACCTTGTCATTATGCTGCACGGCAGAATAATTGAACACTAAAAATTCAAAAACGGCTAAGCATCATTTTTGTGAAAAACTAAATTTTGGTGTCGATACGTGAAAAAAGGTTCAGGAGTATAATTAAAATTCAAGGTGAAAGGATATTAATGATACGATTCGCCGATAACATTGCTATCCTGAGTGAAAGTGAAGAGGAATTACATGATCTTCTGAACGGAATGAACAATCTAATAAGTACAGAATATGGACTGCGAGTAAATAGAAGAAAGACGAAAGTTATGAGATGCAGCAGAAATGAGAACTGCGAGAAACTTAAAATCAGGATTGATGGTCACGAAGTAAATGAAGTTAAGGAATTCTGCTGCCCAGGCAGTAAAATAACTTGTGGTGTCACTGCCAGACACCACACTTGCTAGGTGGTAGCCTTTAAATCGGCCGCGGTCCGGCAGTATACGTCGGACCTGCGTGTCGCCACTGTCAGTGGTTGCAGACCGAGCGCCATCACACGGCAGGTCTAGAGAGACGTCCTGGCACTCGTCCCAGTTGTACAGCCGACTTTGCTAGGAAAGGTCCACTGACAATTACGCTCTCATTTGCCGAGACGATAGTTAGCATAGCCTTCAGATACGTCATTTGCTACGACCTAGCAAGGCGCCATTACCAGTTAATATTGAAATTATAAAACATGTACCGTCAAGAGCGATGTACACCAATTATGGATTAGAGTTAAGTATTACATCATGTACGTACTTTATTTGCAATTCTCAAGACATTGTCCTGTTCCAAACCTCACGCCAGTCTGCGTGAAATTAAACGCGTGCATTTCGGCCTCCTCTAGCAACACGGTGTTGGCTCTTCGGCCAACACAGCATAACCAATGACGGACGGAGCAAGGAGGACATCAAAAGTAGACTAGCAATGGCAAAAAGGGCATTCCCGGTCCAGAGAAGTCTAATAGTATCAAACATAGGCCTTAATTTGAGGAAGAAATTTCTAAGAACTTACGTCTGGAGTACAGCATTCTATTGCAGTGAAACGGACTGTGGGAAAACAGGAACAGAAGAGAGTCGAAGCATTTGAGATGTGGTGCTACAGACGAATGTTGAAAATTAGGTGAACTGATAAGGTAAGGAATGAGGAGGTTCTGCACAGAATCAGAGAGGAAAGGAATATGTGGGAAACACTGATAAGGAGAAGGGACAGGAATATAGGATTTCTGTTAAGATACGAGGGAATGGCTTCCATGGTAGTAGAGGGAACTGTAGAGGGCAACAAAACTGTAGAGGAAAAGAGACATTGGAATACATTCAGGAAATAATTGAGTACGTGGGTTAGAACGATGACAAAAAAAAAAAAAAAAAAAAAAAAAAAAAAAAAAAAAAAAAAAAACATTCCACCTGAATGCTGACAAATCTAAGCAAGGATTTGAATTGTAGCATCGCAAAGCTGAAAGAGCCTCATCACACTTGAGACCTGATGAGCTTATTGCTAACGTTACCAAGGGTGACAGTTGCTCGCTATCCATAGGTCTCCAACAGGTTATGTTCGTACCTTTCCTTACACATTTAGGTATGTTCTGTCTCAGTCAATTCTCATGTTACGATTTCGATGTACATTTACGTGGCACAGGTGATGCAACAACGTGTATGTGGAATAAGACGGAAGGTGACAAGGGAGCCAATGAAATCGCATCCTATTTATTTGTGTTTCTCTGTCAAGTACTTAACGTCACAATGAAGCAAAAAGCTGTGTGCATGTAGTGAGAAATTCTGCGCACAAAATAAAAACAAAATTTTTGTATTCGCGTACATATTTTAGTGTCTTGTCGTATGTTTGGATGTGGTGGTCATAAATATCTCGTTTCTGGTTATAGCTTTCTGGCATGCTATAGAGAATTTTGCACCCACTGAAAAAAGAAAGAAGACATTGAAATGTTTTGTTCTGTGTGATCTGATGAAGTTACTGACTGCATCACGTCATGCAAAGTCTTTCGAAGTTCTGGAAATACATGACTCGCAGTTTCTTGACTTTTACACAACTGCAGAAAACTTGATCACCACCAAAAAACTGTTGATATAAACTGCAGAGCGGATTCGAAGAACTGCCTGGAGAAGTCAAAATACGAAGAGCCTGTAACGTGCTGGAAGAGTGTATAACGTTAAATGTCTTGAATTAGGGTAAATCAGTATCTGATTTCCAAAATATGGAACTAAAGCCAGTTGACAACTGCCAGTGCTTATCGAGAGAGAACAATAAGGCCCTGTTTGGTATCATACCATATTTATCCGAAGAATACAGAAAGTTTTACCACGATATTTGCGGTAAATGCGTTTAAAATGTAACAAGATGGTATTTGGTACACTTATTCGGCGTCGCCTTACTATTGAAATCAATCAACAACAACAAAAGAACAACCCAGATTGTGATTTTCTCTGTGCTACTACTGGTGTACTAGTTGTTCAGTTAAGTCTCTAATTTATGTACCAGGTCACAGCGGCCTACCGTCTGACTTACTAACTATTTAAGGAAAACCAATGTATCCCTTGTACATCGTATAAATCGGTTTTTTTCAATACCTCAGATCACTCATTTTGGTACTTAGCCCATTTTGAATTTCTAGTCTTCAATTGTATTGCACGTGATTAAATATTTTAGGAGTTTCTACCTGGTGAGTTCAGAACAGAGAATGTTAGTGCTTGGCCAGTGTGCCAGTCGGAGTGTCGACTATGTGTACCGCCAGAGTAGCAGACCCACGACAAGACGCAAAGATTGCCACACAACCACAGAGCGAAGGAGACAAAATATGCTGCAAACCGTGTGGTCTGCCGTTGCTGTCTACTGGTCCATCGTCAGTGACAAGGCTTGGTGTGGCCAGTCCTTCTACACTACAAGATATCGTTGATGCTCCACAAGCTGCAATCCACACAAAGACCAGGCGTGGCGCAACCGCGCAGTCTCTTGGCCGACTTGAGAACATCCATCTAGGCCTCTCTGTGATGGATGATCAGGACCTAGTCTTCACAACGACTGACATCTTGGACCACAGTTGGCAATCTCCACGTTAGAGCTCATGGAATGTCTTCGAGAGCACTGAAGTGGAATCAGCAGTAGGTTACCGTGAAACGACTGGGCAGGAGGCGCCATCCTCGATTTTCTACCACCACCAGAACAACACGTGGCCATGCCACTGATCTGTGAAGCGATGTCACGACTCGCTGATAGGACATCAGCACTTCTTCATCGCACATGTGCTTATACCCGACCACCATCTCTGACGACAGTTCTAACTCTGTATATTCTGCAGGATAAATAAATTCTTACTGCAGATACCACAGTTTCTCCGACACCTCCGGGCCAGAACTGGACCAATCACCCACACTCCGCGCTCCACCGTTCACAATGCAACCCTATCTCCCCAGGTTGCAGGAATTGATATCCTTCCAGCCAGAGCGTCAATCCCATTGATAAGCATTCCTTTTATTTCCGTCATTACATCTTCGATGTATTGATTGAGTTGGAGGAGCAGAAGACTGCCTTTATTAATCAGAGCTTCTTGGTCTTCTAGTCATATTGTTTCCTCTTCATCCTCACGTCTTCAATGTGAGGCTTCCAGGTCAACCTCTTATCCATGAGGACCCCCAGGTAGCGGACGGTATCACTCCACGGAATTTCGACGTTGTAGAGGCGGAGTCGTCGTTCCGGCGCAGTTCTCTTCCTGGTGAAGACAATGGCCTGCGTCTTCGCCGGGTTAAAGGCAATGCGCCATTTTGCAGCCCAGTCCTGCAAGGCGTGGCAAGCTGCCTGAAGGCGAGGGATCAGCACCTCGCGCCAGCGACTTCTGGAGAACAACATCGTGTCGTCCGCATAGACAGCTTTTTCGACCCGTGGAGGTGTTGGCAGGTCCGATGTAAACAGGCAGTATAGGACCGGCCCGAGAACTGAGCCTTGAGGGACGCCAGCTCGGATAGGGCGGGCTGCGGAGAGGTGATCGTCGACTCGGACAGCGAAGGTGCGTTGCTCCAAGTAGGACGCTATCAGACGGATGTAGGCCTTCGGGAAGCGCAGTCGGTGCAGTTTCCATAATAGTCCCCGATGCCACACGCTATCAAATGCCTTCTTGACATCGAAGAGGACGGCCCCGCAATAGTCGCGTTGGTTGAACGTCTGGGCGATGTATTCAACAGCCCGGAGGATCTGCATCGTGGTGGAGTGGCCGCTGCGAAAGCCGAACTGTTCCGGCGGCATGAGTTCCTCAGCATCGATGTGGACTTGCAACCGTCGAAGCAAGAGCCTCTCGAACAGCTTGCTGAGATGTGGTAGCAAGCTGATCGGCCTATAGCTGGATGGTTGGCGGCGGTCTTTCCCAGGCTTAGGTACGGCCACCACGATGGAGTGCTTCCAGGCGCGTGGATAGTTTGCAGTTCTCAGGATCCACGAAAAGATGGCTGCCAGATAGACAAACGCCGGCCAGGGCAGCTGCTTCAGGGCCAAGCCTGGGATATCATCGACGCCAGGGGCCTTGTTGGGAGGCAGCGTTCGCAGGCCCTCGTGAACTTCCTGAGGCGTGATGGGCGGGATAGGCTCGGCCTCCTCCACCTCGTCTTGGAGCAGCACCTCCACGTTGCGTTCAATGTGGGCAACTCGTTGTTGGTCCACTCCCTCGTCGATCGGTCGAAAGTTGGCTTCAAATGCATCAGCCAATGCATTCGCCTTATCTTCGGGCCGGAAGACATCACCAGCATCCGTTACAAGCGGCGGAATCCGGGTGCGACGTTTCGTGAAGAATCGGATAGACTGAAAATTCATCGGGTCAGGCGTGAAGTTTCTCAGCCCACCGCTGAATCTTATGGGCGATGAGCCTGGCCTTAATGTCCCGCCGGAGGAGATTGATGCGCCGCTTGAGGTCGCGACTCCTGGTAATCCTCCACTCACGACACAGCCGATTGCGCAGCCGTATCGAGTCCAAGATGTCTTGAGGCAGTCCTGGAGCTGGGACGGTAGTAGGTTTCGGCGGAGGCGTAGCATGGACGAGTGCATCCGTGACGTCAGCAACGAAGTGGTCGATGGAGTCGCCGTTGATGTCTTCTGCAGCACGCACATAGTCAACGGAGTGGGTAAGCTGATCCTTGAAGCTGGTCCAGTTCGTTCCTCTGTAGTTGAGGCGGCCGGTGGAATGGTCCGGGGCAACTTGGAGGGTGAAGAGCACCGGGAGGTGGTTCGAATTCAGTGCATGAACCACCTCTGCTGTCAGATGCTGCGGAAGACCCTTGGTTATGGCCACATCAATCACGTCCGGGCGACCGTTGGACGGGTAACAAGTGGGCTCTTCCGGGCCACAAACATAGGCTTGTGCTTCCTCAGTCGCACGGAGAAGAAGGCGTCCACTCCAGTTGGTGGCCTGAGAATTACAAGCGGCATGCTTGGAATTCAGGTCCCCAGCGATGAAAAGGCGTCCAGGCAGGCTGAGCAGTGCCCGAGCATCTTCGAGGTCCAGCACCCTTCTCGGGCTGCGATAGACAGCAACAAAGGTGACGGGTCCCGTGTTCGTTTCCACGACGACTGCTGTAGCCTCGATGAGTCCTGTTGCCTGCGGTTGGATCTCATGATGCCTGATAGACCTTCGTATGAAGATGGCCGTCCCCCCTCCTCTTGTCAGCCGGTCTGTCCGGTAGCAACAGTAGTTAGGGATGTTGCTACGAATCCCAGGCTTCAAGAACGTTTCACAGACCATACATACATCGACGTTGAAGTCTGTCAGAAATTGTTGCAATTCAGGCACATCATGGGTGAGACTATCGGCATTATATGCCACAATCCTCAAGTCTTCAAGCCGTCTATTCCTGGCCATGATTGACAGTGTGTGATGCTGCTGTTGCTGCCGGGAAGGCCCTGGTGAGTGTCGCCTCAACTGTGGCGGCAATGGTAGCTGGCAGTTGTGCCAGCGTGGAGGTGATGCTGGCGAGTGAGGTGGCAATCTGAGTCAGCAAGGCCAGAAGATCATCCGTACCTGGCTGTTGCTGAGGGCTGATTGCCGGAGGCGTCTGTTGGCGTTGTCTTGGTGGTGCCACAGGCGGCGCCTGAGCAGCTGGTGATCCTGGTGGTTGCAGCGAGCGCCGAAGGGCGTCCGCCACAGTGAGGGCAGCTCTGATCTACGCAGCACGGCGGTCCATCAATGTGGGCCAGGCACGGGCGTCGGAAGTCTGCGGCGGAGGCAGCTGCCTGGGGCGGCGGCGACCGTCGGACGTCGTCTGCTTGAGGGTAGGCGGGAGACCGCGCATACGTCGACTGTCCTCTTTATGTTTACTGCACGAGCGGAAGTTCGCCGGATGAACGCCTCCGCAAAGTCCACAGGTCGCTGGCTGGTCCCTGCTTCTTGTGCACGCCCTACTGTCATGATTTGCGCCGCACTTGACGCAAATCCAGGGTATTGTGCAGCACCTGGCAACGTGGCCGAACCCTTGGCAGCGATAACACTGCGTCGGGCCACGGGTCTTCCGGAGCTTTTCCACCTTGACTTCCAGGTCGTAGAAGCGTTCCAGTTGGAAAATATCTCGATGCTCTGCTGTATCCGGCAGGATGACCACCCGATGACCAGTTTGCTGGTTGGTTCCTGGCATCCTATGGTGCTCAATCAGAGAGGCCACGAAACCAAGTTCCTCCAATTCTTCTTTGACATCAGCATGCGCCAATGTGATAGGGATGCCCTTGATGAGCGCCTTGATCGTCGGCGGCCGAACGGCCGGAAAAGTAAACATCGGGACGCCTTTCTTCCCAAGCATGTCGTGTACCAGGATGTAGTCTTCAGTAGACGCGAGCATAACCTTCAGGTTGCCATCCCCCGACTGTTTGACTGTAAATCCTTGGCGGCAGTTTGTTTTAAGCCAGTCACGTAAATCCCTGTAGGATTCCTTGAATTGTATAAAGATCGGCGGTATTTTCCGACGTGGTGTGGTCGGCGCGGAGGCAGACTGTTCATCCATGGGCACCGCGCCCTCATGCTGCGGCGGCTGTGCCGCGCCATCTGCACGCTGCTGCATCGCACGATGGTGCCGCTGCTCTGCCAGGGAAGATGCGGCATCTTCTAGCGTGGCCCCTTCACCCTGCAGTGGCTGGAAGGAGTTTGAGACCTCCAATTCTCTCGCGACGACGAGTTGCCGTGGCCTAGCCTGCTTCTTCAATGGCGGCTGTCGGAAACCGTCGTCTCTCGTGTCGTCCCGTGTAAGCCGTCTCGATATAGAGTCACGGTCCGCGCTGCTTCTGCGCCGAAACTCCGATCGTCGATGGTTGATGACCTCCTGCACGGTGGTATCCTCATCGGCATCCGAATAGCACTCCATATCGGCGTCCAAACACTGCTCTGCCGCAAGGGTACTAGTAGTTCCCCCCGCGACACGTCCGGTCGTCGTAGGTGCGCCGGCTGATGGTGAGGCGGCCGGCGGGACAAGCCCCACCGGACCGCGGCCGGCCGACGCGGGCGCAGCCGGAGCACGTGCTCCGGTCGCGCGAGCGCAGAGTGACACGTCCGTCTCGTCTGACATCGCTCACTCGACTGAACATCCAGAGCCGCAGTGGACGAAAAGCGGAGCGGCAACGCTCCAACAGGTCGTGGTGAGCGGGCGCGGACCGCAGGGGGAACACTTGGTACCCTAGACCGTAGATGAAACCCCCAGGAGCGGGGTTGGTGGGCGCGGACCGCAGAGGGAACACCTAGAACCGCAGCGGACGGAAAACGGAGCAGCAACGCTCCAGCAGGTCGCAGGGAATGGGCGCGGACCACAGAGGAAGCGCCTGCAGCCGTTGGTGGAGGAGGAAGGCCATAGGCATAAATACTGGACCAGGTCCACTCGTGGAATAAGTACAAAGACGTACTCGAACAAGAATTATCCATCCCCATGACCGTGACAGACCCCCACGACCTGGAACTTGCCACGACTAAAATAGAATCAGCTTTTAAACACGCAATAGAGGAAGCCATACCGCAAATCACCACAGACAACTGGAAACCTACTATCCCCCGAGAAGCTCTCGACCTAATACAACGGAAAAGACGACTACAAAGAGAGATGAGACGAACCAACAACCCGAACTTACGACAAACCTGGAACCGACTGAACAATCGCGTCAAACAAATCATCTCGACACATCGACAAAGACAGTGGGAAGAAACATGCGAGAGACTAAACTACAGAAACGGAGGACAATTTTGGAAACGATTTAAAACACTGACGGGACAAAGAGCGACAACTACCACCACACTAATTACAAACAACGAGCCAACGACAGACCCACAACAACAAGCCGACATCTACAAAGACGTGTTAGAAGACGTATACGCCTTCCCACATGACAACAACTTCGACGAGGCTTTCAGACGAATGGTAGAACTCCGACTCCCACGACTACTTAACACACACACAGTAGAGACGCAAAACGAAAACTCCCTAACTAAACCGATAACTGACAAAGAAATAATGGATGCGATACTAACGGGACGGAACTCAGCGCCAGGCCTAAACGACATACGACGAATTCACCTACAAAAGGCACCTCTCCTTACACTCATCCCTATCCTATCCCTCATGTTCAATTATTGCATCAGTACAGAGACCATCCCAACTGCCTGGAAAACAAGCAAGACGATCATGATCCCTAAACCAGACAAACTAAGAACAGACCCACGATCCTACAGACCCATCTCTCTTTTAGACGTACTGGGAAAAACCTATGAAAGAATCATCACAGACAGACTCAAGACATACGTAGAACAGAAAGAACTCCTTCCCCTGATCCAAGCTGGCTTCCGCAGTAAGCACTCCACGAATGATCCACTATTCAAACTCGTGAACGGAGTCACGCAGGGCTTCAACAATGGACACTGCACCCTCGCAGTATTCCTGGATATTGAAAGGGCGTTCGACAAGCTATGGCATGACGGACTCCTCTACAAGCTGTGCGAGATAGGGATCCCTGTCAAAATGGTCCGGCTCATAAAGGCATACCTCACCGACCGAGTATGCAGGATACACGTACACAACACCTCTTCCCAACCTTTCACCCCACAAGCAGGAGTGCCGCAGGGCGGCATCCTGTCTCCGCTGCTGTACGCGCTGTACACAGCAGATATACCGACCACCCAATCCCCAGACGAAACAATAGCCCTATACGCAGACGACACAGCTTACTGGTGTACATCACTCAGAACAACAACTATACAAAGGAAGACGGACGCATACCTATAACGACTCGAAGACTGGATGGAAAAGTGGAGAATAAGACCAAACCCAGCAAAGATACAAACAGTACTCTTTCGACACAGAAACCTGACCAAAAAGAGACAGCAAAACGACAACGACATACAATTAACACTCTGGAACACGCCACTCAGACTTGTCAACACGGCCAGGTACCTTGGCGTATTCCTAGACAAACACATGAACTGGATGACTCACCTGAACTATCTTCTCGACAAGACTAGAAAACGCCAAAGACTGATACGACAAGTACAAGGACGCCTCCGTGGCTGCAGCATGGAAACAGCCATACACACATACAAAACTTTTATCAGACCAGTCCTAGAATACGCCAGCGCCCCGCTGGGAGGAATTCCGCACACGGTAGCAGACAGACTTTACAGTACAGAACGACGACTGCTCCGCAACCTTGCGAAACTCCCGGCAAGGACGCCCAGCAACGACGTATACGAAATAGTTAACGTGGAACCACTCCAGACACGACTGACAAAACTGCGCGCGAACTACGGACAACGAAGACTAACGCAAAGACCTGACATGGAAAACCTAATTACAACAAGACCTCGTACTCAACGACTCCCCAAACACAAGTATATCTGCCCAGCGCGTACGGTAGCACAAAACACATCACACCACTTCCCAGACCTAGCCCCAACTATGGAACCGCTGACAACCCATACCACTACCCCTCCCCACCTAGACGTCAGACAATAAAACACAGACAGACATATTCCCTCTCTCCCTCGTTCCCTCTCCCTCACTCTCTCTCTCTCTCCCTCTCTCTCTCTCTCTCTCTCTCTCTCTCTCTCTCTCTCTCTCACACACACACACACACACATTCACACACACACACAAACACACACACACACAAGCAACAAAACGACAACACTCGCACAATTAAACAAGCCGGCACACTCTTCAATTACTCAATCCTGTTCTGCCACTGAAATAATATGAAAATAGAAAATAGCAGTAATTGAATAATTGTACAATGCAAGTAACAATAGTAACATCATTATACACTACTCACAGACTAACATCCAAAACCTCTTCTCATATGCTCTCTTCACCTCTGCTCCACAACCGAACACAGACGTAATTTCGGAAATATTACACACAAATCACACACAGAAACACTACACACTCCAACATAAATAACCACAATTATATATCACCATATGTCAATGTTACACCTCAAACCTCACCAAATGACAATGCTTAAATCTCTATCTCTTACTGTCACACCCCCAAATCTCTCCCTTAACCTTTTCCCTTCCATATTCTATTATTATAAACATGTTAATTCTAGTACTATATACATTAAGAACTAAAACATAACCTTGCAAATCATATCTCGTTGTTAAATTCTTATACTATACTATTTGTTAAACCAAAATATAATCTTGTTAATTTTATTATAACCTTGTTAATTATATAAACTTGTTAATTATGTAATACTAAATGCTAATTGTTAATGACCACGTCAAAGTGCAAAAAATTGTAAAGCACCTTTCTGCAAGCACTTTAAATTGTATAAAAAAGAAAATAAATTTGTAAACCTCGCCTAAGGCTAAAAAGTGCAATGCAAGCACTAGAATAGCCCGCCCTCCCCCCTAAGGGAAGGGAATGAAATGTGCTAAAAAAAAAAAAAAAAAAAAAAGAAACTCGAGGAGCAGTCTCAGGTCGCACCTGATGAAGGTTACGAGCTACGTGACCGAAATATTGTGCAAGTACGACGCTGATATCCGGCAGAACACCCGACAACCCAAGATGTCATTAGATCGCCGTGAAAGCCTGAAGAGTAACATCAAAAGTCTCTACGGGGAGGAGATGTATCAGAATATCAAGAAGAGCTGGACAAGCTTTGGCAGAAGAAAGGGAAGATGCTGAGTTCTCTCAGTTTTTTGCTGAGGTGTCGAGATGGAGAAGTGGTACCAGTATTTGCCAGAATTAAACATCACATCAACTCCAGAGCGGCGAACAAGATAAAACGCAGAGCCAGCATGGCACTGGTGAGAGAGAGGATTCGAGATATGCGCCACAGGTTAGATGTTGTGGCCAGGGAGCTGTTACACATTCATCTCTACATGGCAGCCTCCTTAACAAGAGAAGATTGGGATTGGGTAGTCCGTGCCTCCTGGTCTTTAGCTGAGTGTGCTAGAAGGAATGCATCTTGCCAATCTGCAAAGTTTGACCGCATGAGTAAGAAAGCACAGCAGATGGAAGAGACACGCACTGTGACGAATCTGAGTGGCATACAGTTTGATGATACAACCTTAAAGGTACTCAGCAAGGGTCTCAACTTTGCTATGACCCCTAGAAATGTACCCATTTCAGGTTTCGTCAATGCAGTAGAGCAAGTTCAGCCACACTTCCACCTAATGTGACAGAGGAAGTCCGCCGATAGACCTGCAGGGCCCTCACCAAGGCCAGGCCGCCGAAATCGAACATCACAACCGAGGAGAGGCTTGCACTAAAGAAACTCCGGGAAGAAAACAGCATTGTGGTACTGCCAGCAGACAAAGGGAACTCCACTGTCATCTTGCAGCGGGTGGATTATGATGAGAAAGTACGCCAACTTCTGGAGGACCCTGCACACAGAATTCTGGAGTGTGACCCCACGGACAAGGTGGCCAAGAAGACTAGTGCTCTCTTGAAGGAAACAGGGATGTCTGATAAGATCATCAGACAACTACGGGAAAAAGCGCCAGTGCCACCGAGACTGTATGGTCTGCCTAAAATACACAAGGAGGGCGTGCCCCTACGTCCAATTGTCAGTAATATTGGGTCACCTACGTACACAACAGCCAAGTACTTGAAAGGTCTCCTGTCTCCATATGTGGGCAAATGTATTCACCACATCCGCAACTCAGAAGATTTCCTGCAGCGCCTCAAGCAACTGCACGTCACAGATTCGGACATCATGGTCAGTTTTGATGTGGTATCGCTGTTCACCAGGGTCCCACTGAAGGACTCGCTAGAACTGATTGCAGATAAATTTGACGGTGCTGTGTTGGACCTGTTCAGTCATACACTGACATCCACGTATTTCCTGTACAGAAACCAATATTACGAGCAAACTGAAGGTGTAGCTATGGGCAGCCCACTGTCCCCTGTGTTTGCCAACGTGTTTATGGAGAGTTTTGAGGAGAGGGCATTGGAGACAGCCACATTTAAACCCACATGCTTCTTTAGGTATGTGGATGACACCTTCGTGATCTGGCCACATGGGATGGACAGGCTCAATGAGTTTCTTGAACATCTTAACTCATGCCACCCTAATATCAAGTTCACCATGGAGCTGGAGAAGAATGGCCAGCTGCCATTTCTGGATGTACTAGTCCAGAGGAAAGCAGATGGATCAATTGGCCACAGTGTGTACCGAAAACCAACACACACTGATTTATATCTGCAGGCCAGCAGCTGTCACCACCCTGCACAGAAGAATGGGGTTCTGAAGACTTTGGTCCACAGAGCACATGCCCTGTCAGACCAAGAGAATCTACCTATAGAGATAGAACGTCTCAAAACAGTTTTCTCCAAGAATGGATACACGGACAGACAAATTGAGAGGGCACTCCAACCAGCCACTATACCACAGGTTCCTGAAGAAGACCAAGATGAAACAAAGAAGGTGGCATATCTGCCCTATGCTGGCTCTATTTCTGCCAGAATCAGTAGGATCCTCTGTAAACACAATATCAAGTGTGTTTCCTGTCCACCCAACAAGATTGGGGGACTGCTGGGGAGTGTCAAAGACGACCTGGGGTTACGAAAACCAGGGATTTACAATATACCTTGTCAATGTGGCTGGTCCTACATTGGCCAGACGACAAGAACTGTGGAGATCAGGTGCAAAGAACATCAGAGGCACACTAGATTAAGACAGGTGACTAAGTCAGCCATTGCTGAACACTGTCTAGAACTAGATCATGCCATGAAGTATGAGGATACCAGGATTCTAGCACAAACACCCAGATTTTGGGACAGTGTTATAAGAGAATCGATAGAAATTAAAATGGCTGACGATCTTATGAACCGTGACACAGGGTACCAGCTAAGCAGAGCCTGGGATCCGGCTCTGGAATTGATAAAGGAGCAACGGGGCCAGCTGCAACACTGCACAAACAGAAGAACCAGAGACATGGAGATGGAAAACGAGCCCCTGACGGACTGCCAGGAGCACCAGACCGAAGATGGAACACCCAGAAGTGGGACTGGTGGGCGCGGACCGCAGAGGGAACATCCAGAGCCGCAGTGGACGAAAAACGGAGCGGCAACGCTCCAACAGGTCGTGGTGAGCGGGCGCGGACCGCAGGGGGAACACTTGGTACCCCAGACCGTAGATGAAACCCCCAGGAGCGGGGTTGGTGGGCGCGGACCGCAGAGGGAACACCTAGAACCGCAGCGGACGGAAAACGGAGCAGCAACGCTCCAGCAGGTCGCAGGGAATGGGCGCGGACCACAGAGGAAGCGCCTGCAGCCGTTGGTGGAGGGGGGTGGCCATAGGCATAAATACTGGACCAGGTCCAGGTTGCACAACCGAACCAACAGGAAGAGGGCGCCGCTCTATGCCGTGACCGTGCAAACGGTCGACGGCGGGAGTGACATCTTCGACTTGCGGAAGTTGCTGGGCTTCCCGGTTACGACAGAGGCTCTCCCGACCGCCATGGATCCTCAGCCCCAGTGCTTCAGGTGCCAGGGCGAGGGCCATGTTGCGAAGTATTGCCGCAACGCGGCGCGGTGCGTCAAGTGCTCAGGTGAGCACGACAGCCGCGCCTGCGACCGCGGCAGCAACGCTCTGCCGACTTGTGTCCGGTGTGGCGGCCCGCACGTCGCCAGTTGGCGCGGCTGTTCGGCTTTCTCAAGCCGCAGCCGTGCCGGGGGCGACGAAGCGGCCGCGGCCGCACCGACGCAGCAGCAGAAGAGAAGACGACGCCGGAAACGGCGTAGGGCGCAGAACAGCCCGGCGCAGCTGAGGGACGGCGCAGCAGCAGATCCACCTGCCTGGGGCAGGGACGGCCGCTCGGAAACGAGCAGCCAGGACGCAGCTCGCCTTCCTGCGAAGAGATGTGACCTCGAACTCGGCACCGCCGTGAAGGAGGCCACAGCAGCCCTCAAAGCCGTCATGGCGGCGGAGAGGGCTGCCTTCGCAGCCGCCGTGGCTGCAGAGAAGGAAGAGGCCTTGAGGCAACTGCGAGCAGTTTTCGCCCAAGGCCTCAGCGCAGTCGTACCTGCGAACACTCCTGCGACCTCGCAGAAGGACGTTCGCGCGCCTATCCCAGCTCTTGTTCCAGCAGCAGCGCGGGTGAGAGGCGCAAAGAAGAAGAAGACAACCGCCGCCGCAGAGGAGCCGCTGGCGACGCCGACTGCAAGGGGTCGAGGAGCCAATAGGCCAGTCTTCATCGCAGAAGCGTCGCCGCCCTGCCGCGCCGAATTTCTATGTTACAGGGAGTAAGCCACTGCGGCCGGCCCAGGAGACTACAAGCGAGCCCAGCCGCAGCACCGGACTGCCCCAGCTGACAACCACGCAGTACATAGGTAACGTTGCACGATACCTCACGCTAACCCCCCTCACCTTGCATGCTCTGTCGCAGCTAGCAAGCCGCTACTGCCCTTACCACCCGTCCTACTGTCGCAGAGGTTTTTTTCCCTTGGCGCTGGCCTTGGCACTTTTTTTTCCTCTGCTCTTAAAACCGCTACCCTTCGATCGTTTTCGACCACTACTATCTCCTGATGGACCATGTTAATGAGTAGTCTTACCCAGACGCATGGATAACATCACAGCCTGCATCCTGTGACGCCTGATTCAAAACTAACATGCTTACGGAGGTGACAGTAAAACTTTTGTGTTGGTCACCACGTTGGTGCGGGCGTGGAGGGGCCCCATCCTAATTTTAAAAAAACTCGAGGAGCAGTCTCAGGTCGCACCTGATGAAGGTTACGAGCTACGTGACCGAAATATCGTGCAAGTACGACGCTGATATCCGGCAGAACACCCGACAACCCAAGATGTCATTATATCGCCGGGAAAGCCTGAAGAGTTACACTCATTTCCTAATTGGTAGGAACGGTACACAGATAATTTTGGGATTGTTGTTACTACGAAATTTTAAATTCAGTTATTAAGGGCAAATCGTTCGTTCGGTAGTGTCACTGCAACACCAGTAATTAAAAATATCTGAATAAGACATTTGTACTATGGTGCACTGTCATCCGTTGATTTTACTTTCTTTAAACTGACAAAACACGTAAAATCGCGATCATCATTTTAAAGACCACAAAGCGGATAAAAGATTGTCATTTTTACAAAAGCAGTGCACATATGAATAATTTGACTGAATTTTCTCCTTATACGTTATTTTATTGCACGTTCGCTTTCGTAATACAGTCGGTCAATCATGATTTAATTTTCTTCACGTCCTGTGTAGGCACTTTTTCATTCTAACACAAAAGTTGACACTTTATTAAAATTTAATAGGTAAATTGTGTTCCACTTTAATTAGTCCACATTGACAACAGTTTTAATTTAGAAGCGACAGCATTCAATTTACTTTGACGAGGTAACGTAGACTGAAGTCAGCAATTAGTGCGAATTTTCTGAGCTAGCTACACACAATTGGAACTGATTTGCGCAATAAATATTACTGCATGAACTGGAAGAATTTTTAATTACCTTAGTTAATAATTTTTTGTCGCTGACGCTCAGTCAATCTGGCTTTTCTAAAAAAAAAAACACTCTTGCGCTGAACGTCATACTTTTAATGAGGTGCACGGAAACGTTTCCATGAGTTCCTTAAAAAATAGAAAAAGAGATTGTAGTTTGTGTCACAGAAACAGTGTATAAATTACTTACACGTGATGCACTGGGATGTATTTTATCAACTAGATTCAAATACGTGCTGAATGGTGGAGTTTAATGATCTGTAGTTTCTATTCAACTGTAATGCTAACGTCGTTATAAGATTCAGTAACTACTATTAAAGCACAAAAAGAAAAGAAAAAACTTTTGTTTTCATTGTGCAATAAGTATAATATCTACGGCCTTCTGGATATGTCTATTGACGCTCTGGAATTTTATATACGACTGGGAAATATGGTACAGTGACTTCGAAAATTCCTAACAGACACTTTTGGAGTCGTGATCGTCACGAAGCGGTATCCTCTGTGAAAAACTTAGTTTGTGCATGTAGTTTCTTACAGACATAAGACAAATCAAAACATCTTTTTTCATCATTGTATCATTCAGCTGCTCAGACGAAATAAACTTTATTACACAAGGGCTCTGACACTGAAATAAATCATTAAGTTCCCTGGGACAAATTACAAAATAAAATAAACAAAACGTTACATGTATGTATGAAGTAAGAAAATTATCGTTCATGGAACTCGATAATGACAAATTAAGGTATATATATATATATATATATATATATATATATATATATATATATATATATATATAATATCTACGGCCTTCTGGATATGTCTACTGATGCTCTGGATTGTTGTTATTATTAGATCTTAAATTTATTTGTTACGGGCAAATCGTTCGTTCGATAGTGACGCAAGCAGGCAGCCACGCCATGAAGAGGCACTCGTGCTTCTTACAGCCCACTGAGCGAGTTCAAAAGAGGTTAAACTGCGGCGTTCCTAGTGGCGGGATGCTCCTTCCACAGAACTGCCAGCAACGATGCTGGTATCACTGGGCACTTGAACACGCTCATTTCCGTAGATGAGGTTCTGGACTTCCGCGCGGCACACATGTCCTCCACAACCGGAAAAAAATAGCACATTCTGTTAGAGGTTTCGAATTCACGAACTTTTACTGTCGCAACAGTGTGTATGAAATACCTTACATGAAATCATTACATTCACGGATCGGTAGCAGAAGCGGTTCCGAGGTGACAGGTATCGTCCCATGCTGAAACACCCGTATTACTTCGTAAGAGTTGTTGGTTGACGATCGCACGAGTCATTTCTCTCATCATCCGTGTTCGACTGGAGACAAGTCGGGAACGTCCTGGTCAGGGAAGTTACTGCACGTCTTGAAGAGCACATTGAGTTTCACGTGAAGTGTGGGCGAGCGTTATCCTGTTGGAAAGACACTTCAACTTTCTGTTGCAAGAACGACGAAAGATCGGGTATAACAATATTCTGCAGTACTGAGCGTTCGTCACACCAAATGTGAACCAGAGATACAGCTTATCACACTAAAGACCACAAGGCCTGTGGCGGGGCCAGTATATCTTAGACCAGGGCTTCCCAACCTGTGGGCCGGGGTCCGCGGCCACCTTTCACCAAATCGTGTAAAATAATGAGTAAAATTATTGAATAAAAATGTGAAAATCAAATTTAACCCTTTTTTTCGTGTGAAAAACATGTGTACTTTTACTTCAGGTCGTATCCCCAAGCAGCCTTTGTGGTTCCTAAGTGACAATGTATCCACAGTTTAGTGCCTGAGAATGCGGCTTCTCTGATCGACTGTTTAGCAACAATACGTGGGACGTTTGTGCCCCTGCTCACGGCGCTAGATGCGATGAAACCTTTTACGCATGCGTGGAGCGAGCTTCGTCGACCAATCACAGCGCTCGCTGGCACGTATGCTGCCCCAGGCATCATTAAATGTTAAACTTGCTTAGTCAGTGCACTACCTGTTTCGTAAATCGATTTTTGACCAGTTTATTACTTCTAACGTGGTTCGGTGGCTGAAGTCAGGATCATTGAAGAAGGCTGCAGTTTCTCCATCGCCTTCAAAACAAATGAAGTTTCCAGTTGAAACGAATGAGGAGGGAGGACGACCAAAGGAAGACTTTACATAAATTTGAACATTTTTCTTCGGATTTCATGAAAAACCACACACACCCACCCACCCACACACACACACACACACACACGACTGTTACGAAATATGCATGCTCCTTACACAACAGTAGCCAAATAGTGGAAGTGAACAGACCATAAGCGACAGCTTGTCAACAGCGAACAGTTTGGACGTGACGTTGATTGCTCTTGGAAGAAGAAAGCTCCAACCGTGTGAAATTTCAATTACCAAGTAATTTTAATCAGACTATAGTGTGTTGAACAAACGGAGTAAATCCACTAGTAAGTGTCTGGATTCATATTGGATCGTTAATTTCAAGTTGTCTTCATTCATCTCCAAACCAGACTATTGAAACTTCGTGGGGGGAGGGGGTTTCATTGGGAACATGGCACCTGCATTCAGAAGCTTTCAGTTCCCATGGGTTTCACTCTGAAATTAGAAGTTACTGTGCTCTTGACTGACTAGGGGTCCGGCATGGATTTTCAAGTGAAGAAGGGGTCCGCCAGCTGAAAAGGTTGGGAAGCCTTGTCTTAGACGACCGTACTCTACAACACAGCACTCGCCAGATCTACGTCGTACATGTAAACGACCATCATTTACGTGCAGGGATAATCTATTTTCATTGCTGAAGACCACGGCGCACCATTCCACCTTCCATGTGAACCTCTGACAGCACAATCGACCCGTGCACGTCGATGCTGCGGCATGAGTGGAAGATGGGCTAGAAGTGGGCGTGCCTGTAGTCTCAGTGCTAAAAATCCGTTCACAAAAATTCGTGTTGACACGTCTGGTTTCAAAAGCCCTCTCATCTGTGCTGTCGCAGCTGTACGATCTGCCACTGCTGCTCTTACATTACGACGATCATGGAGGGCATCTGTGCCTCGTGGAAGTCCAGAACCTCACCTACGGAAATGAGCGTGTTTAAGTGCACAGTGATACCAGCATCGTTGCACAGCTAACGTTGTACGTTTAACGTGTGTGGCAGTTCTGTGAAAGGACCATCCTTCCACTTGGAACGCCACAGTTTGACCTCCTTGGAACGTGCTCAGTGGGCTGTAGGACGCACGAGTGTATCTTCGAGGTATGGCTACCAGCTAGCGTCACACATTTGCACCGCACTGAGCCTTTTGCTGTGAGCATTCCCAATTAAAGGCGCTCGGGTAGCTGTGCCACTACTCTCCCTGTTGGCAGACGACACTGAAACCACTATCAGTACATGTAGCATACCCCAGATAGCATACGCCTTCATCGGGTCACAATCGACGTCCTCTTTCCAGGTGTATTAATTTATTTTCCGGCAGTGTACTTACATAAAAATCCGGCGGGCTTAGCTAAACGCTAAAGCTTTAATGGTACTCTTAGTAAGACTAACGTTGCCCAAAGAACTGATCTACAAAATGATTTCTCCTGAATTTAACAGTGAAACATCAGCATGACCTACAACATTAATGGGATGTGTACGAATAATTGATATGTAATGTTTGCAACTGTAATCATTGTTATTACGTTAGGAATTACAACCTGTATGTCACGTTGTTATGAACAAACTATCGCAAACTGCAATGAAGACCTGCTGAAACTCTATTACTTGCTAAGAATTGTGAAGTTTGGAAGACCTGCACCTTGTCAACTGTACATGCATAATTAATTTTGGAGGTTCTGTAGATGACTGCCATGATAATGTTCACTAAATGCTTTTATACAGAGTGTCTAACATCTTTTGGGTCAAATTAAACAGGTGATAGTGGGCCAAAACTGATTATTTTGAGACAGGGGACCAATGACCGGAAATTCATGTTTATTATTTTATGGACACACACAGCGTACACCGCTTAAGGACAACAACGTACCTCATAGTAATTTTTCAGAGTGACGACGGGCAGTCTCAATGAATCTATTGCAAAGGCACATGCAGTTCTGCCGCACTCTAGCAAAGATCTGTCTGTTCTGCAATGGAACAAGCAGCGGATGATAAAGAATGTACGCCCCTGATCACCAGCCAGACATACTGTACATAGCTTAGCTCGTATCACATGTGTGCTCTAACTACCGCATACCATTATTCCTGGTGTCAGTTGTTCCATGCAACAGACAGCTTGTGGTGTGTCCATGGTGAGAAGTGTTACTGTGTACAGTGCATGACTCAGTCGAATATGGAGTGTTAGTCATCACGTGAGCTGGTAGACATGCATTTAATGTTAGGTACGGCAGGAATTAACCGCTGGAGCAGCACGAATATACACATGACGCTTTTCTAACAGGCGTCATCCTAATTGGAACAAGTTTATCTCCGTTGACGCCAACAGAGACGGGATCTTTCACGCGACAGACAGCTTGGCAAGTTTGCCGCCAAAGGCATGTCCGGACATCAGACTTTGAGGAGATGATATTTGGTCGTGTGACCGATCCCCCAGTAATAAACACACATTAATTTGTCCTTGAAGCGCGCTCATCGAAGGGTACAGTGTGAAGAGTACAGGTGGAACAGATAGTACTTCCCTGTTATAAATAACGAGTACAAACACTGGGACAAACGAATTCTGAGCCCCACATTCACTTCTCTAAAAGGATTATCCACCGGAGGGCTTTGGTGCCCAACGTTGTACCGTTCGCATATCAGGTGTGATTCACCTGGTGTTTTCAACACAGTCACCCACATCGATACCCACCAGCAACGATTTTGTGTCAATATATGGGTGGGCGTTGCCCAATGTCACATGATAAAATCTTATTTTATACCTCCCCCTTTAGCTGGTCCACGTTACTAGGTGTTCTTGAGAGATATGACGACGGCAAAAAAAAAAAAAAATAAAATAAAATAAAATAAAAAAAATAAAATAAAAAAAATAATAATAATAAAAAAAATTTCAACACGACGGTGCACCAGCTTAGTTCAATGTTACTGCCCACGAGCACCTGCACAGCACGTACCCTCATTGTTGTATCGGGAGGGGAAATGCTGTCCCATGGCCAGCACGGGAACTGAATCTATAGACATTTTCTTCTAGGGTTTTGTCAAGACGGTGGTGTATGAACCCCTCGCAGACCTGTTTGCTTGGGTCCAAGCTGCCTGTCTCCTGGTACAATGGACACAATGGACCATTGAGAACTTCATGTGCCGTTTCCATCCCTGTATTGAGACTAGTGGCCGTCACTTTAAACAGTCACTATGAGCTACGTTGTTTTTAAGTGGTGTACGCTGTGCATGTTCACAAATAATAAATAAGTATTTCCGACCTCTGGTTCCCTATATCAGTACACTGACATGAGAAAAGTCATTGCGACATCGACGTTCACGACGTTCACATGTACACATTGTGGTAGTATCGTGTACTGGCAGAGCTGTCATTTGTACTCAGGGGATTCATGTGAGAAGGTTTTCGACGGGATTATGGCCGTCCGACGGGAATTAACAGACTATGACTCGGGAATGGTAGTTGGAGCTGGACGCATGGGAACAGTCCATTTCTGAAATCCTTAGGGAATCCAATAAACCGAAAGCCACAGTGTCAAGACTGTACTGAGAGTACCAGGTTGCAGGCATTACTTCAGACTTCGGATAACGCAGTGGCAGACAGTCTTCACTTAACGACCGAGGTCACTGGCTTTTGCGTAGAGTTGTCTGTGCTAACAAACAAACAGCACAGCATGAAATAACCACAGAAATAAATGTGTAATCGACGACGAACGTATCCGTTACGTTAGTGCGGCGAAATGTTGCAATAATGGACAATGGCAGCAGATGACCGACGCAAGTGCCTTTGCTAACAGCACGACTTCACCTGCAGCGCCTGTACTAGGCTCGTGACCGCATAGGTTGGTCCCTAGAAGACTGAAAAACCTTGGCTGGATTGATGTGTCCTGATTTAAGTTGGTAACAGCTGATTGTTAGGGTTCGATTGTGGGGCAAACCTCACATTACTGTGGATACAAGTTGTCGAAAAATCACCGTGGATACTGGTGGTGGCTCCATAATGGTGCTGTATGTGTTTACATAAAATGGAATGGGTCCTCCGGTCGAACGGAACCTATCATTCACTGGAAATGGTTATGTTCGGGTACTTGGAGGCCATTTGCAACTGTTCGTGGACTTCATGTTCCCAAACAGCGATGTCAAGTCACCGGGTCACAATTGTTAGCGATTCGTTTAAAGAATATTGAGGGAACTTTGAGGAATGGATTTGGCCACCCAGATCACGCGACGTGACTGCCATCGAACATTTATATGACATAATTGAGACTTCTGTTCGCGCACTAAATACTGCTACGGAAACAATTTGGCAATTATGGACGACTGTAGAGGCTGTATGGCCCAGTATTTCTGCAGGAGTCTTCCAACGACTTGCACAGTCCATATTACGCCGAGTTGCTGCACTACGCCGGGCAAAAGGAGGTCTGACACGATATTATGAAGCATCCCTTGACTTTTGTCACCTCAGTGTATTATCGGTTGTGGACTTGCTATCACGCGTTGCAGTTTTACCCAAAACGCTTGAGACAGCCTGTAGATCATTTGTTTGGGCATGTCAACTTTTACTATGAGTACTGTTAAACACCTAGAGCTCTGTTACGTACGTTGGACTTTTACGTATGTAAACATGCAGTTACGTATGTCCCATCTTTACCCAAGTACACATGCTACAATACTTCGGTATCGAGAATTTGCATAATTGAGATAAGCGAAAAATTACCGTTGGGATGGGGACCACGTAATAGATGAGTTGAGATACTTTGGAAGAAAAATAACGCGTGATGGATGTCTCAGACGGACATTAAGTCGGCCTAGAAGCATACACAATTAATATGCTGCCCTAAAGAAGGAAATTACAACCTATTTTAAATCAGTGCTGGCGATTAACACTACAACGAAACTGACATGGGAAGGAATGTGAGATTAGATGAAGTAATGTGTTTCCAAATTAATTAATCTGTTCAGGATTTCATCTCGATCGCAAAAAGTAGCTGGGGTAACGCCCTTCCATTACGTTTTGTAAATAACGAAAGATTAAACTGAGTGGGTCTCAATCTGAAATCGTATTTGAATGTCAGTTGTTAAATACGTCTTGTTACGCCCAAAGTAAGAAGCAGAATTATGATATTAGCACCTGTTGGAATTTCACAACAGCAGGATAATCGAGACTGTGACTTACTGTTCTGTGATGCTGCTGCTCGCGTCCATCGGGATGACAAGTTTGTCATCAGAATATGGAATTCATCGATTCAGGAGGACCATAGCCAACGAAATACAGGATGTGCGGCGGCCGACGTATTATTTCGCTCAGTCTGCAAGGTCATACAACAACCTCACGGATCTTTTAAGTGGAAATTTTTGCGGAAAAAGACATAACCATATGGACGTGTGCAGCACCACTGGCTGTGAACATGGCGTCCGTAGATGCAGTATCCTTGACATGGCAGCAGAGAGAGGCAGGCTGGAAGTGGTTCACCACGTCGCCTTTTGATTCTGCGTGCAGGTCCAAGGTGATCTGAAGTTGCGAGACAGTAATATTGTAATCCTCATAAAAGCCCAAGGGCTTGCGTGATGTAATATACGAAAGGCGTCATGTAATATACGAGACCCTCTCGTTTGCACAGACAATAATTTGGTCAGCGTGTCTCTTATCTTGAACATCTCCTTGAAATTACCAACAAGACATCGCAAGATGTCATCTTTCCTGTACTTTCCTGACCTGTGTTGATACAGAGAGTGATTGTTGCCCCTGCCAGCACCGATTGGAAACATCTGGTCATGGTTTAGAGAAAGACTTAGTACTGTTTGCCATCCTCTACAATTGTCCAAATTTCTGACTTAGAATGCCGTGCCTATATCTGTCATCCAAGTTCATTTCGACTCGATTCTGCAGTGACTTCGATACTGTGAGAGGTGACAGCTCTGTGTACTACGTATTGTATCCTGTGTATCTCCAAACCAACCACATACATAATAAAATCTCCATCCTGCTATACTTCGTGTGCACAATAAGTAAAATGTAGTTCATCAGGGTTTCCCGGTGATTCGTTAACTTCCTGAGATGTCAGTAACCGACCAAGTAGATCCTGGAATACCGCACTTGAGTTGCTGAAAAGACAACGGGGCAGCAGCTGCACTACACAAGAAGAAGAACAGAGTGTGGAAAAGTGAAGCAAACCCGAGACATTGCACCAGGTGCACAGATCCGAAGATGGAAGGAGGCAGGACGCTTCTAGTGGGAGCAGGTCACAGAAAGAACAACCAGAACCGCACCTAGCCGAAAATGGACTCCTGTGAGCGGGCGGGTGCACCCGACCGGAGCAGGCCGGCCACATGTGGTGTCGGATGTACATTACTATGACACTGATGCTTCCCGGACGGAAGACAGCATACTACAAGACCAAACACGCCCAAACAAAAGATGTTTGGCAGCCGTGCCATACAGACGGTGAAGGCCACCAGGGAAGACACAACGAAACGAACAGACAGTGAGGTCCAAACGACCGAGTTTGCCAACTGTAACGACGCTCTGGTAAACAGCGAAAGTTGGGTAGCATGATGCCGGTGGTGGAACGAGAAGAAGGTCTGGAAGAATGAACAAGGAGAAGAAACTTACAATAAGAAATTGGAAGAAACAGGTCGTTTCTGTCCAAGCAGCAGGCGGTGGCATGTTGGCCACGTGGCACAGAGCGGCCACAACCAGGTCTGACACGCCGAGAAGTCCGAGCCACTGTGGACAGAAGAGACGGCACTGGAGGACTACTTAGCACCTGCAGAAGCAGACGAGCAAGATGAAAAACACTCTGCTCAGGCTGCCTTTCCATGTTTTTCTTGACCATGTAGGCAAGTAGCGGTGTTGCCGTCCTAATCTGCTTCAGATAAAGTCCCATTTGAGAAATGAAGCCCGCCCCTCCCCGTTTTTCCTCGCTTGCCACCAGATGAACCAAATAAGCAGCATCCCCACACAATAACACATATATGACCATTGGCTGAAAAGTGCAGTGAAGCACTCAGTGCCCCATTGCTTCATGTGCCAGGGATGTACAGCAAAGTACTCGTAGTAAGTGAGTGTGGTGAACGCACTTGGGATGTTTTTCTCGCACAAATTAGTTAAACTGATTTTATTTTAATGCAAATTAATAAAATTAATTTTATTTTAATTTTTAATTAATTCTATTTATGAAAATTATCATATGTTGCACACTATGCCATTTACTTCAAAATACAGAGCTGAATCAGACAATTCGTCGATTTTTCGATTACTTTGAAACAAAAAATTTTTTACAAAAAAGGCGCCAAAATTCTACTGAGTCATACTAATTCATGAGATGAGCTCAAAATTTGTCTAGTCACTGGAACCAACAGTTTGCGCAATTCGTAGTTTGTAGAAAGATATTGGAGTTTCAGAATTTTTCAGTATATTTTCTCATTGTTCAAGCGCATAATTTGGTTCCTATTTAAAAAAAGGTACACGAATTTCCAAAGGTTCTACTGCAACGTTATCTGTTTTGAAAGTGTATCTTTTATTTCAACTCCAGCATCATTGTAGTCAGTATTGGAAGTCCAAGTAAAAATTACAATAAGATCCCCTTCCCATAAAATTTCTTTGTAGACCCTAAAGAAACCATCAAGCAAATTCAGTGCATAAAGCACTTCATTTTTCTACATTTTACTTTACCATTATTAAGTATAAGTCAGTCCCTACATATCTTATCATTAAGAGATAAAGCCAAATACGACAAAAGTGATGACATAAAAGGGTCCTCTATTCTAGACACAACATTATTTTCTTTATTTATGGTTACCAAATCAAATACCATTGCCATGTAATTATCAATTAACTTTTTATTACATTTTCCACCATAATTTGGATAATCTGAATCATCAGCTACAGTATTAGTGAAGTTCTTGTGCAACTGAGCATTATTAGAATGAAGCTATCCATCTCCAATATTTATTTTAACTTTAGTTTCCTTTTCAGGAATATTTAGATTATTTGATGATTTCACATTTACAGGCAATGAGTAGATATGATAGTTCTCAATCTTGTTAATTTAATAAGGATACAATTTTAAGAAGACATATCTAAAACAACTCTCACATAAGCTCCACTGAATTGAATTAAATTATCATTTTCATTGTCTGCGCTTATTTCTAATCCTGATACTCTATCAAAAATTGGAATAGAAAAAGTATAATGTAATTCATGAATTATTATTCCACCAAACCGAGCACTAAGCTTGGATGAATCAATAATATTTGTTTCTTGATGGAAGTGATCAGCATGGTTCACAAATATACTATCAGCATGATTAAATTTTATATTGGTTAATTGGAGTGGAATAATTTTAACAACATGTTTAGCTACAGTTTATTAGCCTCAGTAATTTGATTACTAAATTCAAGCAGGCTTCCAATACTATCTTCTTTACCTGTATGTAATTCAACATTACTCTCAATAATACTTCTATTTCAAACATCTGCTTTGATGTGCATTTTATGCTTTTTTGAATGAATACATTTTTTCATGCTTTTCAAACTATTTTGGCTGACTGGAATTTCTATCATTTCATAATGACAACCTAGTTCATTATTTTTAATGTGATGTTTGGAGTCAGAAATGTTCTATAAAGAACAACTAATGTAACAGTATTAAATCTTTCTTGTTTAGGTTCAGTCAACAGATGACTTACCACTGAGTTGAAATAAGTGACCCACTTAACACTAATAAAAACTCATTAGGAACTAGAGAAGTAATCAAAAAATTAACACAGTATGCTGGTACCA
This sequence comes from Schistocerca nitens, assembly GCF_023898315.1. NCBI lineage: Eukaryota > Metazoa > Arthropoda > Insecta > Orthoptera > Acrididae > Schistocerca > Schistocerca nitens. The sequence goes on along the minus strand of NC_064617.1, from coordinate 437,742,170 downwards.
GATTCTATTCAATGTGCAATACCAAGTGGATGTGGAAAATCAGGATTAATGGTTGACAGTTATATTCTAGCTCGAGGATGGTTAAAGTGGAATAAGATAAATCACTTGCATGTTTCTTTCAAAAAGTTCAGATCAACTGAAACATTAAGTATCTATAAAACATTTAAAAAAGTTAATGATTAAGAAGATTACTATATTTTCTGAAAACAATGATAAAATTGTACCATTACATCAATGCCAAGAGGCATCATTTGTAATATTCAATGATTTTGTTCTTGAAAATTAAGATGTTGTTCCAGAATATTTTGCTAAAGGAAGACATCAAGGAACAGATCATTTTTATTTAGCTCTGACATAATTAAACATACCAAAACAATTAGAAAATGACAAGCCAAATTTTTATGTTTAGACAAAATGATACAAATTTAAATCATTTCTATCATGAGTTAGCTGTTGGTAATACACAAGTTGATGATTTTAAAGAAATGTGCAGTAAATTTTGTAATGATCCTTTTGGATTGTTTACAATAGATATGACTAGGAAACCTAATGAAGGGAAATACACATCACACATGGTTTTTATCTTTATTAAATGATTACTTTCTATTAGACCGTGACGCTGGTCATTTACTTGAACATGTAAATGAAATTAACGAAGCTCTTTACTATATAACAGAAATGGAAAATGGAGAAAATTGGTCAACATTATTCTAATTGTTCATGGGCTAGTAAAGAAGCTATATGTGGACCAGATACATGTGGCTAATTTTTTGGGTAAGTGTAAGAGCAGATCACATTGTCTTATTTATTATTATAAACCCATACCCAAAAATTTATTACACTAATATTTTTTATCCTTACCAAATCTCTTCAAAACATGACACATGAAAGGGGAAAAAATCTGAAGAACGGAAAGAAGGATTCAAGTTATATAAAAAAAAACATGAAGAGAATATGAAAGATATAAAAAAGATGAATCTGTTATTTATCCAGTCTAGGAAATTAAAGACGGAATTGAAGTTTTAAGTGATAATATGCTGACAGCTGCTCTAGAAAATGGAGAGATTGAGAGAGAAATGGTTCGTTAATGGCATAAACATACAGAAGAATTGGGAGATGTAGCAAGATACATAAGTCCAAAGTATGAAAAGTCTGATGATCATCCTACTTTGTATGATTATATGTTACATGAATCAGAAGGACAAGATACATTGAGGAAGTATGAAAAAGAGATCAAAGATAGAGCTGAGGTAGCTTGAGCTGAAGGTCAAAGTAGAAAAATAAATATATGTGAAAGAATGTTAAACTACATTAATAATAGTGAAGAAAATATTTTCCGATTGAAGCTGTTGGTATGGTTAAATAGGTTGGAAATTTACCAGTAAAATTTGAAAAAGAATGTGAAGTACAGTTGGATTAATGAATCTATTAACAAGAAAACAGATTAGTATGCATGGCATGGGTGAAAAATTTCATACTGTTGATTTATCAAATCATGCACATATATTATTGAATTCAGGAGTATTATATTCCGATGATAATCCAAATACAATAAGATCAAGTAAAGGTAAAAATATAAAAGTTTGATAAAAGAAACAGCAGAAGGTTATTCTCTAACATTAACTTTCAATTTCAGATGTTTCAATTGCAAAAGAAGGTGAAGGCTTATAAAAAATTAGAAAAAAGCCAACTGTATATATTTGGATGAATAATGTCACAAGCTTTAATCGATGTATTAGCAATTATTCATGTGGAAGAATTAGCTGGAAATGAAGATTGTCATCCTGAAGAAGTGGCAATAACACAAATAATAACAAATACATTCAAAGGAATTCTATATTTCATTCGATTTTGTAATAACTTGACACACACAATCTGTCAAAGTAAAAATTATGGAAAAGGCTTAGCTAACACATTAATTAATAAACTACTTTCTGAACTGCATCTACCTCACTATAGATTTTGTGGTCCAGGGACCAAATTAGATGAAAGATTAGCTAGAGATCAAGGAATAAAGGCACAAGCTTGCAAAGAAATGATATAGAGAGAGTAAATTCTTAGAAAAATGACTCAAATCAGATAAAGAACTTCAAATAGCTGTAAAAGAAAGAATGCATGCTTCTAATGCTGCACTAGGAGAAAAATTAGCTGCAACTACAGTTAGAGGAATAATGTACAGTAAAAGAAAGATTAGTTGCGGTTCTAGATCTTGATGATAATGGATGGGGTTTTAAAAATATGAATCCTAATAATTTTATTTATTTATTTAATGAATGACTTTATTGTTGATTATACTCTGTTACATAACTACATAGTGATCAGCTACATAGTGTTGATAATTTTTTTGATGGATGAACAAAATGGAATGAGAGAAAAGAAAACTGCTGATAATTTACTGATGACATTAGGTATACCCATTTTGGAAAAAAAAGTATATCTAATACCCAGATAAATGAAAGATGGTTCAAGTATAAGAAAATATGAAGGAGGATTCCTTCATTTGTTATTGGCAGTTTTAGCATATCTAGCAACTATTGCTTCACTAACTACTGGAGCAGCTTATATTGCAAAAGCAATAATGAACAAGGAGAAAAGTGATAAAGAACTAGAAGAACAATAAAAAGTAATTTAACAATGGAGAAGAAAGCTGCTACTAGAGCAAAAAAAGTTTCCAAAAATAATACATATATATCCTAATGCATTATGTAATTTTAATATAGAAAAACTTGCTAAACAATAAAAACCAAATGCTTCAGTGGTTTTTCCATGATTGATACATTACCTGGATGCAGTCCAAAGACTGCTTCAACTGTCAGTAATCATATGAACCTGGAACAATAAATTTAGATACATCTGATAAGGCTGGCACACACTGGATCCATTGTAATAAAAACAAAGGCATAAAACTTGTATTTCATCCATTTGGAGGAAACATTTCTGAATAATTCGCTAAATATTATGGTTCTACTGACTTGTAGTATAATAGAGAATGAATGAAAAATTTTAATGAAGTAATTCTTGGCCTTTTAAAACTGTTGTTAGATTCTTATACATTTAATGAAATTATTAATTTAGTAGATGAACATTTTTAGAACTAATGCACAGCCTAAAGACAGCTACAACATCGATGATGAAATAAACTATGAAGAAATAAAAAAATAATTGGAATCAAACACCTAAGATTTTCTATTAAATATGAAAAGAGAAATAAATTCACAAACAATAAATTTAATTCAACACTTCTACAACTATGTATGTGATATTTATAATATAAATTTAGAAATATAGTCATTAATATATACAAAAATAGAGAATGTGTTTAGCAATTTCGAAATAAAGTAAGTAGCATTTTTAAAGAATCTGAAAGCTATACTGGTTTTAAAGATAAAAGTGTGGTAGATACAAAAGATCTGTAAATCTTGATGACAGTTACCAAACAATATTTAGAAAATGAATTTGTTTCAGCTAAAGAACACTATAGATGACAACTTACTCTATTAAAAAACAATCTTGTTACATAACCTGAATAGACAAGTGTTGTAACAACATTAAGTAACTATGTCAACACAGAATAAGTAAAAAATCTTGCTATAAAGGCAGAATAGAAAATATTCTAACACAGTTCAAAAAAAGTAATATGATTCATGATAGTACCACAACAGATTATAGTAAAAAAATAACATCAATTTTCATAAACCAATTTGAAAAAATGATGATTTATGGCAAGTGTATCTCGTAGAAATGGATTCTGGTAAATTGAAGGGAATTTTAGAAATAAATAAATGTTATAGTCATTTCTTAACAATAATAAGGGAATTTGTAGGTGAAGAGGTGAGCAAATCTATCACCCCTAATATTCATGAAGAAATTATATATGAATTGCATAAAGCAATTAGAAAAATACTTATTTATGGAAAGCTGATCTAGTAGAAATGGATCCTGGTAAATTGGAGGGAAGTTCAGAAACTGGTAAAGGTTTTAATTATTTAACTGTAATTGATGTTTTTTCAGAATTTGTGTGGGCTTTTTTTTTAGATTTGGGAATTAGCGAATATAGACAAGATTCACTGATAAAAATAGTATTATTTTCATTACCTCTTGCCCCAAAGAATTCCTGGGCTTTAAAACCTCCAACTTTCTTTCTGTCTTATACATCAACACATTTTCTAATTGCATACTCAATGTCGTCATACTCAAAAATCTCTGCAACATTATTGGCCTTAAATCATAGATTACTCTGTTAACCAATTACCAAAAGAAGTTATTTATTGTTATGAACAGTCCTGGTGAATTCTGATACATAGGGTGAGTCACTACCTATTGCCACCAAGAATAACTCGGAAAGTTTGATAGGAGATAAAAAGTTTGTGGGACAAAAGTTGCATGGGACAACGGAGGCCATAATATGATGTTGGTGTTTTGTTGCTAGATGGGGTCGCGTCAGAGATGTGGTCAACTTTCTTTTTCTTTTTAAATGGGATGCTATAGTTTGGTACATATTTTCTGACAGCGGCTATCGAGACGAAGCCAATGACGTGTAACAGTAAGGTCTTTGAAGGTCAGCGAAGGTCAAAAAGGTGGCATGAACGTCCATTTATAGAAGGTATTCGAAGTGATGGCCATTGGTATCAGTGCAGTGCTGCAATCTTCTTATCATAGATTGAGTGGTATTCCTTATCACTTCGGCATTCATACCACATTCTGTTCCTTGTTCGTAAAGCTCTTTCTTCCAATAACAGACCTAATGTTTCTTGCAGGAATGTGGCGTACTTCCTACCATTAAGATTTCCTTCGATGAAATAGGGGCCTGTAATTCTGTCCTCCAGAACCCCACACCATACATTCACCGACGGCGGTTTCTGATGAGCAGCTTGCCTCAGCCAACATGAATTTTCAGTTGCCCAATAATGCCTGTTATGCAAATTAACATTTCCATGGTTCGTGAATGTAGCCTCGTCAGTAAACAAAATCAAATTAATAAATGTGACAACCCCTCTGAATCTGAAGTTAAGCCCATCTTCAGAATTCAGTGCGACCCATACAATCCGTACCAGTTAATACTTGGTGGAGACTCATATGGTAAGGATGATATTTATGACGATACAGAACACGAACAACACTACTGTGGCTCATGGTAGATTCCCTTGCGATTTGACGCGAACTAAACAATCATCTCGAACCACAGTGGCAAGAGCACCAAATTCCGTTTCATTGTTAGTGACTTTCCTTTGTCGAATATGTTTCCAATGCGTCAAAGATACAGTTATTCTCATTTTATCATACACGTATTGAAATGCTCGACGTGTAGAGCGAGTACGTTGAGGGTTACCTTTCAGCGGATAAGTCTGTAGGTCTCACTGAATTTCATTGGCGTTCTCTGTAAATGAGAAGTATATATACTTGTTCTGCGCAGGAATACACCACTCACATTCGCTTGATTCGACGATACTAGTCTTACCGTTCCTGTAAGAGCTGTTTTGCGACACCATCGAATGATGTATACATGGCAATGGCACGTTAGATGGATACGCCATATTCGGCGAATATTAACTATTTGTAGGATAACCGAGAGAGAATTGTCAGAGCATGTGCTTCGATAAATGCCGATGATAAGAAGATTGCAGCACTGCACTGATACCAATGGCCATCACAGCGAATACCTTCTATAAATGGACGTTCATGCCACATTCATTACTTTCGCTGACCTTCAAAGACCTTACTGTTACACGTCATTGGATTCGTCTTGATAGCCGCTATCAGAAAATAAGTACCAAACTATAGCATCCCATTAAAAAAAATCAAAGTTGACCATATCTCTGACGCGACCCCCGTCGCCCCATGCAACTTTTTGTCCCAGAAACGTTTCAGCTATCATACATTCGGAGTTATTCTAGGTGGCAATAGTTAGTGACTCGCCGTGTATATTCATTAATGCTGTGACAGCTGTAGCAGATGTCTTTGGCGTTGGTTCCATTTGATACAAAACTGTTTTATTAGAGGTTTTATTTAATCTTATTAGTTATTTAAAGAATATAAACCTTATTGATTAATAAATATAGTGTGTGGATGATGTTTGAAGGGGGTATCAAATCGCTATTCCTTTACCTTTACACTCTTTTTCTGAATTTCTCATATGATATAAAATTTCTTCACTTGTACTCTTAAATTCTAAAATTTCAGTCACATCATTAGCCGTAAACTAAGGTGTAGCATTACAGCTACTTTTTGTTGTACAAGGATTATTCTCTTTATCACTTACCATGAACAATTCTATAATACTATAAACAGTCCTGTTATTATTCTGAAATATATGCATTAAAGGAGCTCCGTCATTAGATGTACTTGGAGTTGGCTCACTTAACACATTTTTTAAATATCCAATTACTCCACAACGAAATGAGATATTATTCTGCTCTCAATTTTAAATAAAATATATCTAACTTATCAACATTTAATACATTGAAATGTCGAATTCTTTAAAATTTTATGCAATGTTTTACTTATTTTGATGCAGCGCAGTAAATATGACGGATATGGAAAAGAAATTCAGTTCTTTATCGAGAGAAGATATCAGACTGAAAGATCTGGAAATATCAAATTTTTTCAACTCTCGATTTCCGAAAAATCTGATGACAAGTACTTCATGCCAAGAGGAATGCTGTATTTCAGCACAGGCACCAGCAACTGGCTGACAGTACAGCCACAACAAAAGCAGCTCAGCACTGAATACGAAGAGCACGTCTGTAGCAGCGAAGGGATTAACGCTCCTCCGAGTGCTCTCACATCGGGAAGTGAGCTTCCCGCCGGAGAACACTGTGGGTAGTCGCTCTGTGAGACTCCCATAAGGCGCCTCAGTGTGGCAGGCAGGCGGTGGCCGCGAGACGAACATCTGGGCTGGGTGGCGAGTCGCCTCCCAACGGTGCGGCGCACAGCAGCAGCAGGAGCAGGAGGGCAGGTCTGCACGTGCACCCTGCGGTCGGCGGCCGTGAGGCCCAAGAGGCCAGGCTTTCATTAATTAATCAGCCAAGTTGGCAGCAAGCCGCGATTCCCCGCGGCGGTATCGACCAGCGGGACGGGGGCAGCCTTAATCGGAGCCAAGTTTGACGCGCAGGCAACTTGTTAGCCGCTAATGGCAGCCGCGCTTGCAACACGCGGCGCTCACATTCCGCTGCCCATTAGCGAGTGTAACGGGCCGTGCAACAGGTCTGCAGCGCGGCGTGCGTGCTCTGCTATCGCCTCTCCGTACGGATCCGTGGCAGGGACGTTCATCGGAACACTCCAGCGCCAGAGGTCTTCAATGAACATGGCCCCCAGTCAGAGATGATCGAAAAGTGTCGCCTTAATCTGGAGGGAAGAGCGCTATGTTGCTTTTCGCCACGGAGACAGCGAAAGAAAGTTCTCGGTAAACTACTTATTCCTGTGCTTCATCTTCTTTCTCTTGTTCTTCCTCCTTTTTCTTGAGGCTAAAGGATTCACTACATCTCAATCTACTCCATCGTTTCCGTGGACGGCCTCCCCAGAGGTGAGAAATGCCATGGTAAACCTTTTAATATCGTTTCGGACCTAGTTTTGCCCAGTGTAGAGCAGCAGCTAAGTGTGACATGGACTAAACAAGCCGTTGAAAGTCCCCTGCAGAAATATTGAGCCATACTGCCTCTACAGCGTCCATAATTGCCCGAGCAGTATTTTGCGCACGAACTGACGTCCCTGTTATAGCCCATAAATGTTCGATGGGATTTTTGGCGCGACATCTGGGCGGCCAAGTCGTTCGCTCGATTTGTCGAGAATGTTGTTCAAGTCAATCACGAACAGTTCTGGCACCGTGCCATCCATAAAAATTTATTCGTTGTTTGGGAACATAAAGTCCATGAATGGTTGCAATTACACTCCAGGTAGCCAAACATAACGATTTACAGTCAATGATTGTTTCAGGTGGACCAGAAGACCCAGTCCCTTCTGTATAAACACAGTCCACACCATCATGGAGTCACCACGAGCTTGCACAGTGCCTTGTTGATAAGTAAGGTCAATAGCTGCGTGTGTCTGGGCCGCACCTGAAGCCTACCATCAACTCTTACGGAATGAAATCGTAAATCTGACAAAGTCGCGGTATTCTAGTCGTGTAGGGTCTAACCGGAATGCTCGTGAGCACACGAGAGGCACTGCAGGCGATGTCCAGCTGTTAACAATGCAACCACTAACGCCATATTGCGCCGTATTGTCCTAAGGCATACGTTAGTTGTGTGCCCCTCATTGATTTCTTCTGTTACTTCTGCGTTTATTTAAGTGAAGGAGGTAGTCCACTGCTTTGTCCGTGATGAGAGGTTTTACCTGGGAGTTGGTGTTCTCGTCTCGCTCTTGACACTGTATATTTCGGCATATTGAATTCCGAAATGAACTGTCCCATTCGTTCAGTTCCGACTACCATTCCACTTTCAACGTCTGCTAAATTCCGTAGTGCGGCCATAACCACGTCAGAAACCTTTTTACATGAATCCCCTGAGCAAATGACCGCTGCGATTTTATACTCGTACGTTGTTTAAGCGATACTATATATTTGCATATAGCTATCCCATGACTTTTTGTCATCTCAGTGTGTACTTCTTTTAACATTTGGTGACTTCTTTTTTACTCTCACAACCTTAGTTCAGCTGTCCTTGTGTTTGTTCCATTCTTTCTTTCTCTTATGTACCCACTAATTAATGGAGTCCATTTTACCTTATTTTCAAACGCTTTCAATTATCTGTCTATCTCGCAGTGTTTTGCCTTGAATCCCTTGCACAATTTTCATTTGCGTGGCTCTCAAAAGTCTTCTAGTTGTCCGTGTTTCAAGTCTTCTGTGTGCCGTGTTTGTCATAATTGATCTCACTGCTGTTTTGTACATTCTTGCCTTTGTATTTGTTTTTTGCACAATTTTCATTTGCGTGGCTCTCAAAAGTCTTCTAGTTGTCCGTGTTTCAAGTCTTCTGTGTGCCGTGTTTGTCATAATTGATCTCACTGCTGTTTTGTACATTCTTGCCTTTGTATTTTTTTTTTATTTCAGCTTCTTTTTATCTAGATTCCTTTTCGACACTTCCAGTGCTGGACAATTCATTATCAAGGAATTTAAATGTCACTACCTACTGAATAATTTTTCCATCCACTTCCAGTTTGCATCTGAAAGCTGCCACAGGTATGGTCATACATTAGGTTTTTCTGGGGACATGAACATACTCACGTATTTGGCTATCACGTTAAATACAGGAGGTGAACAGAAATATGAAAACAGACGATCACGACATATCACTGCGCCTAATACGGTACAGAAAAATCATTGGCGTTCAATACAGTTTCTAGTCATTTTGAAACGAATAAATTCAGGTCCTGTATTCGTTAGAAGAGAATCTTATACGATTTTTACTGCGAGGTAGTGGCAACTTCAATTAACGATGGTCGAAGGGGACAGCTATCACGCACCATTCTCTACAAAGTGGACCACAACGTTCAATAATACTGAAAGCTTGTGACTTTGATGCCGAGGGAAGCTGCGTCATTTCATCCAAGTGCTCACAAAAATGTCTCGAACGATCCAGTCTGTGTGAACAGGACTCCTGCTTTCTTGGAACAGAGCATCGCCATTGTGACAAACATTGTACCATGGAATAGACCTGATCAGCCCAAACGGTCATAAAATCCTTGGAATCTAACGCGATTCGGACCCAACTCATAAACTCTGCTAGAAGTTAGAAAATGTGTGAATCAAGGCTCACTCGACGAAATTACATCCTCCTATTGCTCGCAAAGACCAGGTTTTAAGGCTTTGGCAGCACGTTTTCCTATTACCGTCAATTGCATCATTGACGAATTCTAGCTCGACCTCCTATTACCTGTTTATGGAGACCCCTTCACGTTGTTTTATTGCTGACAGGGTTTGTGATTGCGACTTTCAGTTCTGCAGTGATTTTCGCAGCTGTCATTCTCTTATCTTTCATCACAACTGCCTTCAGTGATCATCCGTAACAATCACTCAACGAACACTTTGGTCAGTGCTATGACTTACCGGGTGATGTTTTTTCGCTTTTCCTGTATGCAGTTTAAGTCTTTGATACGGTGCAACGTGTTGGTGACACTTTACAGGTCCCGTTCGTGGTCAAATATAACAGCGCAACCTGAACCTGCATGTTTGGCTAGAAACCGGATTTATGAAACTTACTGACAGATTAAAACTGTGTGCCGGGCCGAGACTCGAACGCGGGACCTATGACTTTCACGGGCAAGTGCTCTACCATTTGAGCTGCCCAAGCACGACTTATGACCCGTCGTGACAGCTTTAATTCTGCCAGTAACTCATCTTCCTAAATTCACAGAAGCTCTTCAACGAACCTTGCAGGAGTAGAACTCTTGCAAGAAACGATATTGTGGAGACACGGCTTAGCCACAGGTGCAGAGTGAAAATCTCATTCTGGAAACCAGATTTTTATTCAAGCACTCATTTCTCGTCGTATTTCCATACTTTTGTCCAACGACTGAATATGTAAAAGGTCTTGCAAGTTTTTTTCATTGTTTGCCAGCGATACTGCATCGTTCGTGTAGAAAATGATTTTTTCGCTTCCCCCATTCTGTAAGCACTACCAGCGAATATTTTCTTCATCACCTCATCCATGACTGCACAAAAAAATTTACCGAGTTCAAAGAGTCACTTTTTCTTATAACAGTGTGAAACATCCCCTTTGAACAATTTTACATAACTGTGCTTAAACTGACGCACAATATTTTTAGCGCAACGCAATCTGACTTTCAATAATCTCTACAAGAGAATGGCCCTGACTAACATTAAACTATACCTTTCACAAATCACTTACTTCACAAAAATCTTCGCTACTCAAGCTACTGCAATACAGCAAGCGCCACTACTGCCAGCCAAATAAAAGATTCAAACTATGGAAGGCACTAACTACTGATAGGGATAGTTAGCAAATGAAAGATATTAATAGAGAACAAACACTGTATTTACCTTAATAGTCATAATATATACAGCAGTTCATGACAAATTACAAAACTGCGCCATCTCTCTCCCCACATCCACCACTGCTGGAGGCTCACCTCCAACTGCGCAACGCTACGCGCTGTTCACAGCCAGCTGCCTAACACTACAATGGCGAGTATTACAACAATGCAAAGCAGCCACGACTGCACACAGCACAGCCAGTGATTTTCATACAGAGGTGGCGTTACCAATAAAAAAACCTAAACAGCCTACTTACATAGCCCCCATGCTACCCACAAAAAATTTTACAAATTTTTTTGGGCACTGGCCAATACATATTTGTTAAAATTTTTCATAATCGTAATTACAATAAGAAAGAAATCAAATGCACACACTTATTGATACAATGTTGGTCAAAAGCTAAAATTTTCTCACAGTCCATAAAGACAGTCCTGATCATTCATCACATTGCAGTGTTTTTCTCAAAGTCTGAGCAGTAAAAGAAAATGCACACGGAAGTAGTGGTTTCCATGCAGTCTTGAAGAAGTAGCGTTGTCCTTCCAATGGAAAGACAGTCCTGACTCTTGACATGCTGACAGTTAATGGGCCACAACAGAGCAAACCCACAGCGGAGTCAGTCGAAGTTTTGAAGAAGATTGGTAGGTAGGTCATCACAGAGCAGACCCACTGTAGCCCTGGTAGAGATTACGGTACTGGTGGGCCACCAGAGGTGCAGACCCAATGCAGTCCTTGTAGAAATAATGGTACTGGTGAGTCAGCAAAGGTGTAGACCCACTGTAGTCCTTGTAGAAATGGCCAGCAGCCATCTGTTGTGACTGTGCAGGTGCACAATCACCATTGAAGAGTCTTGCGGACAATATAGCAAGTCCATAAACCACCACTCGTGCACTCATAAATTTTTTTTGAAATGTCCTCAGAACCAGCAATGCTGTTATCCAGTGCCTTGCTGAATTATTAACACACGTGCAAACACTAACAGTCCCTACTTCTCACATATTGTCCATATACTATGACCAACAAAAACGTGTGCAGGGAAATGATACTTAATTTGAAGAACTGGTGTCTATACAATTATATGACATAAGAATACAATTACAAAGGTACGCAATACATCATTAAATAACATAACAATACAGAGAACATTTGTAATACAGGCTTTACAAAAGAATCGAAATAACATATACGTCAGTGTTACAGGAATTATGACATGAGTACATACATAAAAGATCAGAATAACTTTTGAAACATCAACTTTACACATGAGCATTAAAACAAAACAGAATAAATAATGTCTAAGCATATGTTATTTACAATAACATATTATCAATGCAAATTATATTTGAGGATAACAGTATTCCTCATCATAGTGAATGTAGCTTAGTATTAGAAGAGAAAAAAGTTCTATGAAACTACACAGAGACAGGAAGAAAACAAATACACAAGGGTACACAAACACATAGTGGGATAACACAATGGAAAGGACAGGGTTCGTTTTCAGTGTAACTTTTGGTACTGCAGTCCAACCCAAAACTTCATTCCATAGATCTTTCGTCTTATTTCAACCTTTGCTTCCACCAAAAAAATCCTATCCAAGCATGCTTTCTGTATTTATTTCACATATTTCTTACCTCATTATTTATTTCCAAGAAAATCCTACCTATACCTGCTTTCTGTACTTTTTTCGTATGACTTCTCAATGCATTTCTTCCAATTCATCGCAATGCAGTCTCTTATATAGTCTACCCCCTCTTAAGCTAACTTAAATCTACTGAGCTCAGATACTAAACTAAGGAACGAGGCAATGCAGCAGCACAAATCAAGTAACACAAACATCAATGACAAAAATTTCAAGCTGGCAAAGCAAGCTACAGTAAATCTAAATTACGAAGCAATTCACATTACAACTAATATGAGGCAATGCGCAGCAAACAAGAAAAATAAATCTGGCTTAGCAGAGTAACACAAATTCAAATTCAACAACACTATACCTGGCAAACAGCAGCAGAAAATGAAATACCTAAACATGACATAGCTCAAGCAGAAAAAATAGTACACTAAAGATAACAATGCAGACAAGGGAAATGTATATTCACATCTTAATGTCTATGTAATTAAAGTGGTGCACCACAAAAACTAATTCTACAAAAGATTACTAAGTACTAGAAAAGAAAATTATGTATGCAGTTCCTGTGAAGGTAAATGTCTTTTTGTGCTCCCTCATTTGTTTGAAAAAAATTATTATTTACTCGATCTGTAGACAGAAAATATTTACATTAATACATCTATAAAATTTTATTTTTACCAATGCTGCAGTGCAGCTAGAAACTAGATATTAAATGAAATAAGCAATTATGCAAACCAAAGCATAAAAATATCATTCAATAGTCATGTGACATTTCATAAGTTAGTAGACATTCTCTCAACTCTCGTAGAAAGACGCTTGTCATAATCAGGTGTGCAGATGTAAAAATATTTCTCATCATTTCATTAGGCATTTCTGTAAATATCATAAATTAAGAGCTGCACAGTGTCAACATATGTTTTCAAGTTCGACCGTGCCGTTTTTGCGATGCTCTGTACAAAGGAACGTCAATAGCGAGGATAATGGCCTCCCTTTTTTTTTCTACCTGTGCCGCTGAAAAGGGCTCGCAATAATGGCTTTTTCTCCAGGCGTCTGACACACCTGGCCGCTCACAACGAATTACTTCACGGTCACTTACCTTTCTTAACGAAATATTTACGACAGTAGTTTTCGCTACAGCGACAGTCTCATATAAAAATTTCATAGGTCAAGAATTTGCGTTACAAATCTGTGGAAACAAAATCGTATGAATATAACAGTGTCCAAAAAATCTTCGCCGGAATTGTGATACATTCACACATTTACACACATTTCATAACTCTTAAAGTACGATTCTCGGTTTACAACATCCTTTTTCACCAGTCAGAGTCCCTACTTTCTATTCATTACTCCTTACCTTATTACATATATATATATATATATATATATATATATATATATATATATATATATATATATATATATATATATATATATTCGTCGATGCTTCTTTAATATTTCATTATATGAAATATGTAGCATAATCAAATTCCTCATATAGCATCAGCTTCGTGACCATAAACATACCTCAGCAGCATAATACACATCGTCGTCGTAAAAATAACATCATAACACCTCAGTCAAATCTCAAAATCGTCGTAGCTTCCTCCAGTAATTTCAAAACCTAAAAAAATTCTCTGCTCATGTCAAAAGTGTCATCTGCCTCAAACGTACTTTAAAATCATGATCCCATACCAAATACATCATTCAAAGCTCTCATAGTATCACAATGGTTCCGAAAAAATATGAACAGTTTACAAAGTACGGACAAAATACAATTTCGTAAGTGTGAAATTATCCAACTGTGTAATTGCGTAAACATCTGTCACTGACGTAGTAAAAAAAAATGTTTGTTTCTCTGTCAAATAATCAGATAGCTGTGTAATTCTGTGTTAGAGAAATAAGGTACCGATGTGTAAAGTTGTATAAGCAAATACTATATTAGCTAGGGCTCCTTGTGCTCGCCAAACACATGGTACACAAAGTAAGCGTGTACCCCCCTGAGGATTAATGTAATTATACCCTCAGGTGTTACAGATTACAGCAATGGAATGAAATGTATCACGGAAAACCTTTGTATCATTGTACTCCAAATATCTTTAAAAATAAATATTTTAAGTACAAAATCAATCACTCAAATACGTGTCCTGTAGCGCTAAATGTGCGTCTTGTTGCAACATAATCTCTGTGGAAGTGTCGTAGTTATCGTCCTCCGAAAGCTAAGTTCTGCAGAAGTCAATGTACTTACCTCATGATACACAAAAGTGAAATGCTTTGCGTATAGATATCGTAGTTATCATGCTTATTGGCGTGATGAAGAAAGTACTGTACTGTAACATATTGTTGTGCTACGGAAAACCCTGTCGCATTGTAGCTATACTACAAAAGTTACTACTAAAACCTGTTTTACTTTCCAGAAGATTTCAGAAAAACTGTGCAGATATAAAACAGATACACCGCAAAAGCAACATTGTAAATTGTCTCTCATTAGTAGCGTCGTGATAAAATCGTGTAGCTGTCACATAAACTAACCTCTGTGTCATCTGGTATCTCACAGAAAGTACTTTAACCCAGAATGTATTTTCAAGTAAACCAAAATGTTGCATTAAAATCTCATTTACCAGTATGTGTCCTATGTAAGCCTGATAGTCGTTACGTAATCGTGCAGCTAACAAGCAAGAATGTACAAATACAACACTGTGTCGTCTGCTCACTATAACAATGCATTCTTAATTTCTGTTTAAATAAGTTCTCTTGATTCTTGACTGGATATTTAACTCAAAACATTGTTGCATGTTAGAGGTTTCTTAAGTCTGACAAAGCTTACTAGCAATGTAAAGTGAAAAGTTATATGGCAAAGACAAAGTTAAGAAGCAGATTATCTTTCAATAAATGGTTTAACATGTGACATGTGGTGTAAACCTTTACTCTTCCTAGTACGCAGAGTTTCAACTTTAACGCAGTTATCATGTGGTATACGTCGGTAAAGAATGCTAAAATTTTTCTCAAGGCTAGCGGCTTATGTTATTTTTCTCGGAGCCAGCGGGCGCACGCGGCTGCCTGCTGTGCGAGTCATTGTCTATTGTCTCTTTGTTGGCGCGTGTCGTTATTGGGGTTTGGAGACCTAACTTCTACAAATTCACCGTGACGAGAGGGCCCTGCCCTGTTTAAATCCCGCCAGTTCTGATGCAATTCAGGTCTGTCGTTACGATCATATTGTCTATCGTCATGTCGGTAGTTCCTGTGGTTTCTTTCTTGTCGGTTAAGTGGTGGAGAATTTCTCCCTGAATCGTAACTGCGTGCTGAACTGTTGCGTCTGAAATTATTCTGTCTGCCTTGATAATAATACGGCAACGGCCTTGCCGCAGTGGCTACACCGGTTCCCGTGAGCTCACCGAAGTTAAGCGCTGTCGGGCGTGGCCGGCGCTTGGATGGGTCACCATCCTGCCGCCATGTGCTGTTGCCATTTTTCGGGGTGCACTCAGCCTCGTGATGCCAATTGAGGAGCTACTCGACCGATTAGTAGCGGCTTCGGTCAAAGAATACCGTCCTAACGGTCGGGAGTGCGGTGTGCTGACCACACGCCCCTCCTTATCCGCATCCTCCTCGGAAGATGACACGGCGGCCGGACGGTCCCGGAAGGGCCACTTGTGGCCTAAAGACGGAGCTTTTTTTTTTTTTTTTGATAATAATAGTTCTGATTCCCATATTGTCTGTTTCTATGGTTATTTCTGTCATATTCATTACTACGGAAATGCGATCTTTCTCTGTATCTATTATTGTGCCAGCGGTTGTCATAAGGGTGGTGTCTGTTTTGGTCACTATTTGTGTTGTGAGAATAGCCTTGTCGTGTCCAGTTATTATTTCTGTCATCACGGAAATGTGGCGGATGTGACCTGTAATTGTTGTTTTCATGTTTTCGCGTTTCGCGATTGTCAGTGTCAATTTCTAATTCTTGTAAGAGTCCCTGAAAAGCCTCAATGTCTTCTTTGCAACGACCTGCTAAAATAATATGTCGTAAATGTTCAGGTAATTTGATTAAGCAAATGCGGATGAGTTCTGAGGGGCTGTATGGGTTTGAAAGATACTGATTCTTGTGCAACATGTCTTCAAAATACACTCCTGGAAATGGAAAAAAGAACACATTGACACCGGTGTGTCAGACCCACCATACTTGCTCCGGACACTGCGAGAGGGCTGTACAAGCAATGATCACACGCACAGCACAGCGGACACACCAGGAACCGCGGTGTTGGCCGTCGAATGGCGCTAGCTGCGCAGCATTTGTGCACCGCCGCCGTCAGTGTCAGCCAGTTTGCCGTGGCATACGGAGCTCCATCGCAGTCTTTAACACTGGTAGCTTGCCGCGACAGCGTGGACGTGAACCGTATGTGCAGTTGACGGACTTTGAGCGAGGGCGTATAGTGGGCATGCGGGAGGCCGGGTGGACGTACCGCCGAATTGCTCAACACGTGGGGCGTGAGGTCTCCACAGTACATCGATGTTGTCGCCAGTGGTCGGCGGAAGGTGCACGTGCCCGTCGACCTGGGACCGGACCGCAGCGACGCACGGATGCACGCCAAGACCGTAGGATCCTACGCAGTGCCGTAGGGGACTGCAGCGCCACTTCCCAGCAAATTAGGGACACTGTTGCTCCTGGGGTATCGGCGAGGACCATTCGCAACCGTCTCCATGAAGCTGGGCTACGGTCCCGCACACCGTTAGGCCGTCTTCCGCTCACGCCCCAACATCGTGCAGCCCGCCTCCAGTGGTGTCGCGACAGGCGTGAATGGAGGGACGAATGTAGACGTGTCGTCTTCAGCGATGAGAGTCGCTTCTGCCTTGGTGCCAATGATGGTCGTATGCGTGTTTGGCGCCGTGCAGGTGAGCGCCACAATCAGGACTGCATACGACCGAGGCACACAGGGCCAACACCCGGCATCATGGTGTGGGGAGCGATCTCCTACACTGGCCGTACACCACTGGTGATCGTCGAGGGGACACTGAATAGTGCACGGTACATCCAAACCGTCATCGAACCCATCGTTCTACCATTCCTAGACCGGCAAGGGAACTTGCTGTTCCAACAGGACTGCACGTCCGCATGTATCCCGTGCCACCCAACGTGCTCTAGAAGGTGTAAGTCAACTACCCTGGCCAGCAAGATCTCCGGATCTGTCCCCCATTGAGCATGTTTGGGACTGGATGAAGCGTCGTCTCACGCGGTCTGCACGTCCAGCACGAACGCTGGTCCAACTGAGGCGCCAGGTGGAAATGGCATGGCAAGCCGTTCCACAGGACTACACCCAGCATCTCTACGATCGTCTCCATGGGAGAATAGCAGCCTGCATTGCTGCGAAAGGTGGATATACACTGTACTAGTGCCGACATTGTGCATGCTCTGTTGCCTGTGTCTATGTGCCTGTGGTTCTGTCAGTGTGATCATGTGATGTATCTGACCCCAGGAATGTGTCAATAAAGTTTCCCCTTCCTGGGACAATGAATTCACGGTGTTCTTATTTCAATTTCCAGGAGTGTATTTCATAAGACTCGAGAATTCAGATTGTTCGAAATGTTTCATCATTATGATGCCTTGTTTTACTCGGTCTTGTGTGGCTTGAGACCAATATGCTCAGAGGAAGGCATGGTAAAATTCTCCTTCACTGTGGCAATCGTGAATGACCGATCGCATTCTTACACTGGTTCATTCTCTAAGTAGCCACACATAAATTCTAATCTGTGTTCTAACGACCAGTTTGGAGGAAAACAATGAGAGAATTGATGGAGCCTCGCTTGTGGATGAATGTCGTTGCCAGAATTCTTAAACGTTTTGAATTTACGTGTAGTAATGAACAGCTTATAGTCAAAATCATCGTGTCGGCGAGTCGCATATCGGTCATTGTTACGTCGTTTCGGCGATTCCATCTCAATCGGTGTACCTTGCCAATTTCTTTCATAATTTCCGAAGTGCCCTGTGTTGTTATTTTGTGTCTGTTCCGTATTTCTATGTCCCTCTTCCCGTACTGGAGCGCGAGTGTCCTCTGAAATATGTAATTCTTGTATTACTTGTGCCAAATGATCTTGTACTTCCCGGATTTCTCTTTTGTACTGTGTATTGATTTGATTTTGATTTTGTTTGAATTTTCTAATTTGTTCATACTCTTCTGTGTCAGTGAAGGCTACAGGTCTTGTGTCATTCAGATCATCATCTACCTTTGTAGATAAGTTAGTGACCTGATCCGAAAGTTCGGCTACTTTCTCCGATAGTGAACACATTTCCTCAGTGTGTTTTTCTGAACCAAGTTTCAGAGTGTCCATTTGTGTTAAAATCGAATCTACTGTGTCCTTTAAGATTTCCTGAGTTTTTGCAAGTTGCGTAACCGAATCGGTAGATGTAGCTGAGTCAATTTTAGCCCACAAGGTCTCATGATGTTCATGAGCAATGGTTTGCAGTTCTTTCATGGCTGCTTCGTGATTCTGTAATGCATTTTCATGCCGCGAAAAAATAGGTTTAAAATGCTCACAAATTTGTGTTTTTACGTCATTACAGACTTTTTGACATTTCGATTCGATGTTATGTAACTCAGTAGTTAAATCTTCACGTGTTTGTTCAAGCGTGGTGTGAAGATTTTGTTCCATTGCGTCTAACTGTTGCTGTGTTTGTCTCTGGTATTGTTCCATTGAATCTAACTGTTGCTGTGTTTGTCTCTGGTATTGTTCCATCGTGTCTAACTTTTGAAGATTTTGTTCCACTGTGTCTAACTTTTTAAGATTTTGTTCCACTGTGTCTAACTTTTTAAGATTTTGTACCATTTGTCTCTGATTTTGTTCCATTTGTTGCATTAATTGCAATAATAATGTGTTAGTGTCTGGAATCTGTTTCTCTATGCTTTTTGGCAGTGCATTTTCACCGGCAACATTCACATTTTGACAAGCAGAAACTTGTCTTGACTCATTTGAGAAAACGGTGATGACCCAGAACCTGAATCTACAGTATTTGCGAAATTGTGTCCTGTCATTTCGGATTCCTGAGGCGAGCTGTTGCCGACCGACCGATCGATAATGCTTCCCTGCTCACTAATTGTTTCACTGTCTACGACATTGTTTGCCGCCCGCTCCATTTCCCTATGCACAATTACCAAATTATTACTTTGAACATCAGTTAATTCATTACTCGGTGGCGCTAACACACTGCTTTCGTTTTCACTGTCATTTCTCAGTTTACTTTGGAGCCTAGTATTACGTTTTTCACACGCCATTATTGCCACAGCATTTCACACGACAACACAGAAAAACACAATTTGAAGAGCAAAAATAAGAGAACACATTAACATAACACTGAAAATAATATCTAGTTAATTGCAGCTGCGAAATACTTGGTGCAAATCTACATGCATGCCACAACTGTTTTACTGTACAACAATGAAAAACTACAACTACAAAGGAGATTTTCTCTACAATTACGCGCTAGCAATAAACAAAAGCTACACTAATTACACAAACTACAAGAAAAAAATCAGAAGATTCCAGTGAGGTATCCTCGGCTAAGGGTCGACATATGAAACGTCCCCTTTGAACAATTTTACATAACTGTGCTTAAACTGACGCACAATATTTTTAGCGCAACGCAATCTGACTTTCAATAATCTCTACAAGAGAATGGCCCTGACTAACATTAAACTATACCTTTCACAAATCACTTACCTCACAAAAATCTTCGCTACTCAAGCTACTGCAATACAGCAAGCGCCACTACTGCCAGCCAAATAAAAGATTCAAACTATGGAAGGCACTAACTACTGATAGGGATAGTTAGCAAATGAAAGATATTAATAGAGAACAAACACTGTATTTACCTTAATAGTCATAATATATATAGCAGTTCATGACAAATTACAAAACTCCGCCATCTCTCTCCCCACATCCACCACTGCTGGCGGCTCACCTCCAACTGCGCAACGCTACGCGCTGTTCACAGCCAGCTGCCTAACACTACAATGGCGAGTATTACAACAATGCAAAGCAGCCACGACTGCACACAGCACAGCCAGTGATTTTCATACAGAGGTGGCGTTACCAATAAAAAAACCTAAACAGCTCTTTGCCAGCGATACTGCATTGTTCGTGTAGAAAATGATTTTTTCGCTTCCCCCATTCTGTAAGCACTACCAGCGAATATTTTCTTCATCACCTCATCCATGACTGCACAAAAAAATTTACCGAGTTCAAAGAGTCACTTTTTCTTATAACAGTGTTATATGGTACACACCTATACAACCTGGAATCAATTTTCGGTTAGATGCAGTTGTTGGAATAAATATGAAAACCAAAATTTGTGCGTGACTCACAGGATCTAAAGCCATACTGCTCCTCCTTTTAATGAGTTTAGGAGCCGAAATGAGTAGATTCATTCATCTGTAATTAGGCAGATCATTCCTTTCTTCTTTCTTGCACATGATAATAGTGATAACTAATTCTCCATTCATCATTCATTTGGACATTTATTACCAGCTGGAAAATTATTAGTTAAGTTCACATTGCACGATATCGTAGACTTACACCACATACAGGGGAAACGGGTAATCATCGTGCGGTATGTCGTAACGCTGGCGAAAGTTTTCGTTTAGAAATTATAACGGATGATCAATAATTGAAGAGAATTTTGTTCAAAGGTAAGAGGTAGTCGATACCCTCCACCGTTTAGTAATTCGTTTGGAATACTATCTAGCAAATGGAATTGTGAGCTAGAATTATCGTGTGATTAAACATGACCTTGCGTTTATTTAACATACTGTTTTCAACCAGCGTTGAGTATTCAAATTCCAGATGTTGAACACAGCGATCCGAAACAGCCGTACAGACTGCCCATATACCTATTGCCGCACTTGCAAGGAGCACTATAAATCGCTGGCGTTTCTGGGCCGAAGTTATCTTTAACAGGTCAGAAGATTTCCTTAATTTTTCTGGACCGGTGAAACACCGGTGTGATTCCTTGCCTGTAAGGGAGTCTCCCTATCTCACTAGCTATTACACCGCGGAATGGAAGCCAAGTTGTGTGTTGGCCCTCCTGGCTTTGTTGAACGGCAAGCGTTTCCCCGACACTACTCACATAACATCCATAAATTTCATTAGGGACACCGGATATGCGCTCAGAAATGCATGGAAGCGTGCACTACATAAATAGATAGGGGGAAGACTTCTAGTAGTTTACAGTCGAAAGTGAGGGACGGTACTGCAAGCGACGCTAGATAGAGACGCGTCTAGGCGGCGTCTGTGTTGTGTCACATAGCGAAGAGGCTACGGCGTGTATCACGGGCGATGATGGTACAGAGCATGGCTCATTGGGCGTACTCCGTTGCGTCCTCCAGATCCCACATGACCACTATTGATATCTGATAGAAATCTGTAGTCCCGCGGCGAAATTTGACGCCTTTAGTGTGGTATCGATACACGATACCACATCCCCGCCCTCAAACTGCCTTGCCATCATCGTGTAGTGTATATGAGCGAACGTAGTCGGATGGGGGGGTGGGGGAGAGTAGAGAGGGGGGGGGGGCGTGGAGGGCGGAGGGTTAGACGCTGGAAATAGTGAGCAGGAGGGAGCCGAAACTAAGGCAGATTCTGAACTACCGCCTGCAATCCAGTGTACACACTAAGGCCGCCTGGAAACAACAGCCGAAAAACTGGGCAGAGAGCACGGACCTACATCCAGATGTGGAGCAGCAAACGAAGACAGAGGCACGTCGACGACTGCACAGCTATGGGCGGGATTAGCAGGAGCCGGATTCAGCGAGGGCTGCTGCGTCCAGACATTCACAGAATCTGAAAACACAGAGGAGGAGGAGGAGGAGGAGGAGGAGGAGGAGGTGGTGGTTAGTGTTTAACGTCCCGTCGACAACGAGGTCATTAGAGACGGAGCGCAAGCTCGGGTTAGGGAAGGTTGGGGAAGGAATTCGGCCGTGCCCTTTCAAAGGAACCATCCCGGCATTTGCCTGAAACGATTTAGGGAAATCACGGAAAACCTAAATCAGGATGGCTGGAGACGGGATTGAACCGTCGTCCTCCCGAATGCGAGTCCAGTGTGCTAACCACTGCGCCACCTCGCTCGATGAAAACACAGAGGCTGTGGTAGGATCACACATATCACGTGGACGAATTTGATTCTGGTATCGTCTCAGCAGTCCTTTTGGTCCCTGCAGTAGAAACACAGGACGTTCGAGGAGTTACACAATGGTGCCTTACTCGCAGCGCCTCTACCCAACATACAATCTGTAGAAGATCGATTAGTTAGTGTGACTCTTTGCTTGTCTGGACAGAGTGGATTCCGCCTACCGTTGCGGGTGGACCAACTGTAGGAAGGTGCGATGGTGCAGCCCATGTAATAACTCCATTGGGGATGGTCTGCCACGTGGCTGTGAGTGACAGAAAGACGAGCATACAGAGTTGGATCTCATGTGAGGGTTGCACAAAGTTTGTCCTTGTGTTGCTTGGCTGTTGCTACTAAGCGTTCAGTTGCACGGTTGCATTGCGGATGTAATGGTGCAGTTATGACGTGGTTGATGCTAGAGGTGGTGTTAAACTGTTCGGACTCGTTGGCAACAAACTGAGCTTCTTTGTCAGTTACAATAACTTTAGGCAGTCCCTCGAGGCGAAAGATCGAACACAAAGCCTGAAATGTGGAACGAGCCGTAGTAGAGCGCATAGGAATCGTAAAGAGTAATTTGCTGAGGGTGTCAACGATGATGAGCCAACATGTATTCCAGCAGCGACCGCGAAGTCATCATGCTCACGTTGCGAAAGTGCTTGAATTTTGCGCCATACGAAGAACTGCTGAGGTGGGGATGACGTGTTCGTCGCAGGCTTGGCACTGAGAAGTCAACTGTGCGGTGTGCCCGCCCATGCCGAGCCAAGTGTATCGACGTCGCGCCCACTGCTTGGTGTGAACGACGCCGCAGTACCGCGGTACAGCAAATGATGCACGACAGGCTGGAGAGCCTGGAGAACCACAACACGTCACTGGTCATTATCGGTGCGTAGTAAAATGACACTTTGGTGAACTGCATGGGCGTCCGGACAGGTAAAATATCGACGAACCACAGAACTACGGATCTGTCTGGCTGAATGTGGCCAGCCAGTGGGGATGTAGTGCAACAGAATCTGCAAATCCGTATCCGCTGCAGTGCCTTGGGTAATTTTCGGTGACTAAGCGGAAAGCAAAGCTAAGCATCTCTATCTCGTACATCGGTGTCACAACGGGAAGCAGAGGAGTCGTCGAATGTGGAATATGGTTCAAAATGGCTCTGAGGACTATGCGACTTAACATCTGAGGTCATCAGTCCCCTAGAACTTAGAACTACTTAAACCTAACTAACCTAAGGAGATCACACACATCCATGCCCGAGGTAGGATTCGAACCTGCGACCGTAGCGGTCGCGTGGTTCCAGACTGTAGCGCCTAGAACCGCTCGGCCACTCCCGCCGGCTGTGGAATCTGGGCCAACACATAGGCGAGAAAGTGCGTCTACGTGGGCATGCTTAAAGGTGGGCCGATATATTATCTCATTTTATTAATTTGACAAATGAAGAGCCCACTATTGCAGCTCCTGCACTTTGGGAGTTGGGGTTGACTGGTAAGCGATAAACAAAGATTGTAGAGGTTTATGATCAGCCAACAAGTAAAATTTTCTTCCAAAAAGATACTGGTGAAGGTTAGTGATATTACAGGCGATGGCGAGAGTTTCCTTTTCAATTTGCCAATATTTTCATTGAGTTTTGTTCAACAACTTCGAGGCAAAGTAATCGGCCGGTCAACAGCACCAAATTTATGCGGTAAAACTGCACCTATGCTGTAAGAGGAAGCAACCATAACTAAAACAGCAGGTTTGACTGGAGCAAAACGAACAAGGCATCGATCACTAAGCAAAGCATCTTTCAGCTTCTGAAGATCACACTTGCGACCAAACAAAAAGAGCATGCTTCCTGCACAAGCGAAGCAAGAGAACTGTGATTTGAGCGGCGTTAGGGATAAATCTCGTATAATACGTGAGCGTCCGTAACACAGACTGCCTTTCCCAAACATTGGATGCTGATGCAAGGTCACAGATAGTACGCAACAGTGATGGAATGGGTGAACATAAAAAAATGGTTCAAATGGCTCTGAGCACTATGGACTTAACATCTGAAGTCATCAGTTCCCTAGAACTAAGAACTACTTAAACCTAACGATCCTAATGACATCACACACATCCATGCCCGAGGCAGGATTCGAACCTGCGACCGGAGTGGTCGCGCGGTTCCAGATTGAAGCGCCTAGAAACGCTCGGGCACACTGGCCGGCGATGGGTGAACAATTGGCTATTAAAACCATGTCATAATTGCTCCGGTTCAGTTTAGAATAGCATACATTTTTCTTTTTTACATTTGCGAAAACAGACCTAAATAATTCGAGCAAAAAGGAACATATGTAGTCAGTTGCTCCAGAAAGCGTTAACATGGCAGGTACAGAAGAAATGCTAAACGGCAATCTCAAAAGTCTGTAGAGGTCCAGATGAGTGTTAATAACAGAAACATCTTGTGACTGTTTGTCCAGAGGCATTTGTAAGTAAGAAGAGCGCAAATCAGTTTTCGGCAAAGTAACAACGAGACACAGTTTCTCCATCGATTCATCCAGGTAAGGGATAACTGTTTATTTGTTTGAGGATTCACAGTTTTCTTAAAGGAAATGGAGTTTCCCGAACGAACCGTTGACTGGAAGTAATAGGTACTAGGATCTTACTGTCTGGGACAGCAGTAAACTCCTGAGCCACCTGATCTCGATGATCCTGAGGGACAGGCTAATAAAACGTGGCTCAGCCTTATCCTCTCAGAGCCTGATATTCTGCACATTGATCCCAAGGATCAGTGGACGAAACAGAAAATATATAGTCCTGAACGTTTAACCCAAACAAATCAAAAGTAATATCACTGTCTCGAGAGGAAAGTACTCTAAATGTCACTGTCTTCGCCAAATTTCGGAAAGTTACTGGAAGATGGCAAGTGCCTAAGACAGGAGTGTCTTGTCCGTTACACGCCGTCAGAGTATGGGGCAACATGCACGACTTGGATTTGCCAAGCTATTCATGAGTGCTACGACTGAGCAAAGTCACTGTCGCTCCAGTGCCAAAATGAAAACAGACTGATTGCCCAGCAATAGTAAAAGATACAAAAAGGTTGTTATCCTCACATAGCACTGGTAAGTTGAGTTGGGAGCCTTTGCTGCCGGCCGGTGTGGCCGAGCGGTTTTAGGCGCTTCAGTCTGGAACCGCTCCACCACTACGGTTCGAATCCTGCCTTGGGCGTGGATGTGTGTGATGTCCTTAGGTTAGTTAGGTTTAAGTAGTTCTAAGTTCTAGGGACTAATGACCTCAGATGTTAAGTCCCGTAGTGCTCAGAGCCATTTGAACCATTTGAGCCTTTGCTGAATGTTTATTGCACTATTGTTTTGCTCTAACGGCACTGTGGGACTTGTAAAACAGACTGTACTCTGCTTGTGACTTAGACTCGGGTGAAGGAGGAGCAGAACTGGGCACCTTACGTTTCTGTACGCGCACAGGCTGTATATGTCTCCGCTCGCCGGAATAAAAGCAAGTCGCTTCATGCGAGGGGCAAGAGCAGAGATCATGTGAGGGCACGATGTCACACCACGTGCTAGACGCTACCACGATACCCACGTTTATGTGAGCGGCCTAGCCAGTGTTTACAAGCCAGCCGCTAGGTGTGTGTGTCATGCCTATCTACTGAACAAGCAGGTGCTTCCTCAAAACTGTCGGCTGCGTTTTCATAGGAATCTTGATAGTCTATAATCTGCAGAATCAGTTGCAAGGGAGGGTCTGCGTATTGAAGTGTCTGTTACCGAATGAGAGAGTCAACTACATCATGCGTGAGACCATCACGCAATGGCATTTGCCACAGTCACATCTGAATCTACACTACCTATTAATGTCTTGCATGCCAGTTACTCACTGACGATATGCCTGTCCTCGTTGTTTACGCAACTTAAAGAACTTATAACGGCAGCCGCCACCTCAACCCAGTTGTCATAATACTTTCTAAGCGCCTTAGGTCCTAAAGGTTGTACAAGTTCCGGGCGCGACGTGGGAAAAAGTTTTGCGTTAAGCCTCTACACAGCCACTCGTGCTATGGCCATGAATTAAGAATACTTGTCAGTACCTCATCTGGCATATGCGCACTGAACTGTGCGAGGTACTCTGTCCTGTCTTCCTTTCTCTCGCCAGATTCACGAAATAGCGTGACTAATTAAGTTACTCAGGTGATGTCGTCGCAGTTTGATCCCGTGTCTTGGGTGAAGTCATCTGCGCCATCATTAAGCGATTCACTAATTCAAGCAGTGGAGCCATTTGTTTACTATGAAACTGAATAAACTGAGGTAAATCAACTGCTGGCGGGGCAGCAGGTGGATGCGGCTTGGTAGCCACAATCAGTTAAGCAATGCACAAATATAAATAGCGAAAAGTAAAAGTAGCACATAGAAAGCGAAAAGGGATGCAAAGGCAGCAGCTGCGGAACATAAAAAGTAAAGAGCACAAGCAAGGCTAACACTGGGGAAACAGAAGACAATCAATAACAGCAAAATACAATCAAATCGACGAGAGAACAGGAAGAAGAAACAAGAGTGCTTGTTGCTTCTTCCTGTTCTCTCGTCATGTTCTGTATGGCTTTATACATAGCAGAAAGGGGCGGTGAGCCGCAAAGTGATGGCAACGGTTGTCGTAGAAAGCTGGACAGCAGCACAAATAATTATCGAACAAGTTAACACAGTAAACGGAAGATATACATAACTTGTGTTTCTCCAAGTGTACGAAAGATTATTGCAAATAATGCAGCAAGAAGCAGAGTCCAGTTATAACCATGTCAACAAGGATCAGGCTTTCCGAACCAAAGCAAGAACGATGGGGTCGGAGCCGTGTCTAGGCGCCATCTGCGTTGTGTCACGCAGTGGAGAGTAAGTACGAGTTGGCTGTATGGCTGCCGTCGACCATCCTATATCACGGCGGCAGAGGGTGCTCGTGGTATGGAGCTGCTGGAGGCGTTACTCACCAGACTTTCTCCGTTGGATCCGCCGGATCCCGCATGACTGATGTCAGCGTCTGATGGGAATTTGCAATTCCGTTGCCAACTCTGACACTTTTAGGGTGGCATCGATATGGGAGAAAACACAACGAATGTAAGTGAAGAGCAGGCTCTTTTTCCATATGCCGTCTTAGGTTCTCCCAATCAGGGTGTATAGTTCTTGGTTCACTCACGTTCTATAATGACCGCTTCCTATTCTTCAAGATCACAAAATCTTCCTCACAATCATTCTCCCCACCTGTTCTAGTCTATTAAGTACTTCTGTCCTTAATACACACATCAAAAAAAGTTTTGCATCACACCGGTTCCCAGACCTCCTGAAGATAGACGTTGACTGTGGATACTGTATCACAGACACAGTCCCTTCGACTGTTCAGAGATGTCATCATGAGCAGCGCCTATTAGACCAGTGGGTCCGACAGCCGATCAGTTCTAGTCATTCCACCAGGAAGGAGGTAAACGGCTCGTATTGACTTTGGTATAACCATGCCTACACGGTCAATACCGCGGTTCGATCGCGTCCGCATTGTTACTTTGTGTCAGGAAGGACTCTCAACAAGGGAATTGTCCAGGCGTCTCGGAGTGAACCAAAGAGATGTTGTTCGGACATGGGAGGGACACAGAGAGATCGGAACTGTCGATGACATGCCTCACTCAGGCCGCCCAAGGGCTACTACTGCAGTGGATGACCACTACCTACGGATTATAGCTGGGAGGAGCCCTTACAGCAACGCCACCATGTTGAATAATGCTTTTCGTGCAGCCACAGGACGTCGTGTTACGACTCAAACTTTGTGCAATAGGCTGCACGATGCTCAAAAAATGGCTCTGAGCACTATGGGACTCAACTGCTGTGGTCATTAGTCCCCTAGAACTTAGAACTACTTAAACCTAACTAA
Organism: Schistocerca nitens; assembly: GCF_023898315.1. Lineage (NCBI taxonomy): Eukaryota > Metazoa > Arthropoda > Insecta > Orthoptera > Acrididae > Schistocerca > Schistocerca nitens. The sequence goes on along the minus strand of NC_064617.1, from coordinate 437,713,535 downwards.
CCTAAGGACATCACACACATCCATGCCCGAGGCAGGATTCGAACCGGCGACCGTAGCAGTCGCACGGTTCCGGACTGCGCGCCTAGAACCGCGAGACCACCGCGGCCGGCCACGATGCTCAGTTTCACTCCCAATGTCCATGGCACGAAGGTCCATCTTTGCAACCACGACACCATGTGGCGCGGTACAGATGGGCCCAGCAACATGTCGAATGGACCGCTCAGGATTGGCATCACGTTCTCTTCACCGATGAGTGTCTCATATGCCTTCAACCAGACAATCGTCGGAGACGTGTTTGGAGGCAACCCGGTCAGGTTGAACGCCTTAGACACGCTGTCCAGCGACTCCAGCAAGGTGGAAAAAAATGTGTGTGGAATCTTTTGGGACTCGACTGCTAAGGTCATCAGCAAGGTGGTGGTTCCCTGCTGTTTTGATGTGGCGTTATGTGGGACTGACTTTTGCCGCTGGTGGTTATGAAAGGTGCCGCAACGGCTGTACGATACATGAATGCCATCCTCCGACCGATAGGGGAAACATATCGGCAACACATTGGCGAATCATTCATGGACGATTATTCGTTCCCCCATAGTACACATCTCGTGAATGCTTCCTTCAGGATAACAACAACGCTCGACTAGAGTAGCCAGCATCTTCCCCAGACATGAAACCTATTGAACATTTCTGGGATAGATTGAGAAGGACTTTTTTGTGGACGACGTGACCCACCGACCGCTCTGAGAGATGTAAGCCGTATTGCCGTTGAGGAGCGGGAGAATCTGTACTAATAGTGCCTTGATGAACTTGTGGATGGTATGCCACGACGAATAAAGGCAAGCATCAATACAAGAGGACGTACTTCTGGGTATTAGAGGTGCGCAGTAATGTGGACCACCACCTCTGAAGGTCTCGCTTTATAGTTATACAATGTGCAATGTGTCATCTTCATGAGAAATAAAAATGGCGGAAATGATGTTTATGTTGATCTCTATTACAATTTTCTGTACAGGTTCCGAAACTCTCGGAACCGAGGTGATGCAAAACCTTTTTTGATGTATGTGTATTCATACTTTCTGCTACGTTTATGCATGAATGGGATATTACTGTCTGGTAATGTCTCCATTTGGCGATGATTGAAATATTCTTTGTATTGCAGATGTTCATATTTTGTCTGTTTGCTAAATTAGTATTGTTTATTTGTACTCTCATCCCTTATTTCTCTGTCAGGCTATTTTCTATCCATTCTCCTAGATATTTAAATAACTCCATCTTCACACTTTTTCCTTATTCATTGTCCATCCGTCTACGAACTTCCCTGATATTTCTCACACAACGTATCTTTTTGACAGAGATTTGTAGGCCGCCTTTAGACGCTTGTCTATGATGTTGCGTCCTCTTCTAATGATTCTGACGGTGTATATAATATCACAACATGTGGGGTGAGTAACTGCCGCTAAACTTGCGTTTTATGCAGCCTGCAACACTTTCAAATGCCACATGTAAGATAATCACAATCACATATCCTCGCTTGCTATGAACAAACCATTAGTCCTTCAGAATGAAATAAACAGAACTTTTTGTATGAGAAATTTAAAGCAGTTAAATCTTGTACTGGAACACCTTTCCATCAAAGGTCGTATTTTTCAAATTATTCGAGAGAAACCTATATTAGTAACATTCAAATCTGTTTTTCTTGAACAACTCGAAAACCTTTGCCACCCCTACGGTCGCAGGTTCGAATCCTGCCTCAGGCATGGACGTGTGAGATGCCCTTAGGTTAGTTAGGTTTAAGTAGATCTTAGTTCTAGGGGACTGATGACCTCAGATGTTAAGTCCCATAGTGCTCAGAGCCATTTTTGAACCTTTGCCACCAGTGAAAGCGTATCCCAGTACCCAATTTCGTTGCATTAATATTTCTACAAAAACCTACCTTCTTTTTTCCTATAGGACCGATAATTAGCGTGTACCAAGCGAAAGAATATGAAAATCTTTCGAATGGTATTTGAAGGCTTTGCAGCCTCCATAAAACGCAGCAGTAGGGCAGCTGAACCACCCTGTGTAACGTCTGTGAACACAAGACAATCCACCCATGTTCCATATAAGTTCTTTTTTCGCCCTAGTCGTGTTTTCCCGATTCTCGTCGCCATCCCTTGATCACCTTATCAAGAATATAGTTAAAAAGCAAAGCGGACAGTCCCTCAGCCTGTTTGGTTTTCGTCTCTCTGAAACCTTTCCTCTGAGCGTTATGATACGATAAATTACACAAATTTAACGGTTGTCGCTTCAACTAAACAACTTGAAGGTACTACTGGAACCATAACAATTTTGGGACAAAAGAAACCATAGACTGTGTTTTATTGGCAGAACAGTTAGGTGATACAACAAATCTCTTAAATAGACTTCCTATACTGTGCTAGTCCATCCTCTTCTGTGCTATATAGGATCCTGCCCAATAGTATTGACGGAGAACATGGGAAAAGTAGCTTCTTTTGTACTGTCGCAGAATATAGACGGAGTAGCTCAAGGTATGATGACTGATTTGCGATGATAGTAATTAAAACGGAGCGTTTATTGTTCCGGCGAGATCTTTGAACGCAACTGCTGTCAATAGCCTTCTACTCGAAAATATTTAGTTGACTTCCACCTACATAGGGATAACTGATCATCTTAATAAGGAAAATCAGAGCCCACACGCAAAGATTTAGGAGTTCATTTATTCCATATGCTATTATAAACTGGAATGGTCCAGAAATAGTATGTACGTCCCTTTTTGCATTCTCAGCCAAACGCTTAAATATAAAATGAGGAACAACATGTATATGACGACATGGGATTCTTCTGGGTTATATGAGGGGCTGTCATAAAGATTTAATTATCACTTCGGAATCTTTAACTTACATAATCTAGATCAGTTTTGGTTTGTCTGCAAACCTGAGAGACACTGAAATCGTCGAGGCACAGTACCGTAGCACGCCACTAGAGGAATCAAAACAAATGAGAAGCATCGTTTCAAATCGTATTATGTGCACAGATCATAATTTTACAGTAAGGGAAAAAAAGTTCCCCATACTAACCAAATGAAATATGTCAAAGCTCTCGACTGTGGAGCCGAGATATTTACATTAAATTTCAGAATCATTCATGACTGAAATCATTTACCCATGCATGAAGGTGTCATTTTAATTTTTAAATTGAACTTAATATGTTTTGAAACAATTCACTGAACAAAATACGTTTGGATCCAATCAGATTTTCACATAATACTGTTTGGTGATGGTCGTTTCCATTTTTTATTGATTTTATTTTTGGACACAGCCCATCATGTAAGAAAATAAAGTTATTAATACACTGTTGACGGTATATCGATGCATTATACACTGAAGCGCCAGAGAATCTGTTATAGGCAAGCGTATTGAGATACAGATTTATGTAAACAGACAGAATATGGCGCTGTGATCAGCAACACCTATATTAGAGTCTGGCGCTGTTCTTAGATCGGTTACTGCTGCTACAGTGGTCCGTTATCAAGATTTAAGTGAGTTTGAAGGTGGTGTTATAGCCGGTGCATGAGTATGGGACACACCATCTCCGAGGTAGCGTTGAAGTGGGGATCTTCATCATATAATTGAGTCTGCGATCTTGTTCCACTTTGTTCAGGGCTCTGTAACTTTGTTTTCTGTCTTCACTAGGTAACACTGGGATGATTCCATTCTTGAATATGCCTTGTTCATGATTACAAGGAGACTTAAAATTAATTAACCGTGGATCTCTTTTTACAAACCAAAAGCGATATACACCTCCTGACTTCATAACTACAAGGAGTAAAGCTATGACAAGGTGTAAAAACATGCTTTTATGCAGTCTTTCCTACACGAATAATACATCAGTGCACCTAAATTGCAAATTTCACAGAAAATAATCATTCGTAAAGTACATCAAATGTTGTTACCTATAAGGCTTCCTTTTCAAGATGTATTTTCGTTACCGTATCTCTAATTCTCATTCTTCTTCCTTTCGATCGCCCTCCCACGGGTAAGTAGCCCTTCATGGTGATTGAAAGTGAGGAGAAGTGCAATCAACATCACACTGTGAGCTGCAGGATGAAAATGGTTGGATCAGGCAACAGAAGAGAGTGTTAATAATGCAGGTTTAGAAATATGTACTGAAAGTATTACTTTTTGAACCGTTGGAAGCGGTGTAGATAATACGATCTGATCAGATTCATATTTTTCAGTACTAAATTACTATAGCAAAGATTACGGAATGTCCCGATCCGACTCAAAGCATTAAATAGCATACCACAGCTGGAATAAAAACATATGAAACTACGTTTTCACCTCGGATGATTTTATTACGATTTGAAGCGATTCTCCTCAAACTAACGCAGCCAGCTGATGGAGTTTCGCGTTGTGAATCGTTTTCTACGTTTAAATGAAAACTGCACAGCAGCAATCCGCGCTTTCGCGAAAGTATACGGAAGCAACGCACTGTCTCATAACACAACTGTTAGGCGGATCATTCCTTCGTGAAGAGTCGGGGATCAAAAGACAGGTGAAATACTTTGAGCTGGAAGACCAGACTCACACCCATTCAATACGACCGCTGAAACGAGACGGCAGTCGAAACATTGCACGTGTTTCAGGCCAATCCCGATGAGTAGCTTGCCTGCCTAATGTCCATGGATTAGACCCCTTGACAAAAGAGCAAAACAAACAAATATGAGGATCCATCGTCACTTAAATAGCTAAAGAGGCAACTATCACATTGCAAGGTGAAGCTGAATGTCTTTCTGGGGAGCAGTTTATGCTCGTAAGGGGCAAACCGTAGCGAGAGCATACTACTTAACTTAATTGCCGGAGGATGTCATGGGTACACGTAAGAGAAAGTTGACCCATGGGGTTTGCACCAGGACAATGCCCCAGACGAATAGGACCCAGAAGCACATGCTAGTTATTTGACCTATCAAATTTTGCCCTAAACCTCGTATTTTCGTATTTTGATACCCAGTTATTTGTTCCTCTCTTCTCAGACGAAGAAACCATTTTGGGTTTGGCAGAAAAGGAAGGAAGATTTAGTTTCACGTCCGTCGACATCGAGAACACTAGAGATGGGGCACGAGTTCACATTGGGTTAACGATGAGGAAGGATATCGGCAGTGCCCTTCCAAGGGAAACACCCAGGAATTTGCATAGTGATGTAGGGAAGTCACGGAAGACCTAAATCTGAATGGACGGACGCGGGTTTCAACCATCGTACTCCCGAATGCGAGTACAATGTGCTTATCACTGCCCCACCTCGCTCGGTCATTTTGTGGTAGGCATTACCAAAACGACTAAGAGGTGATTTTAGAGGTGGGAATTTTCTTGAAATGCCAGAATGTAGAGTTCTCCATGACGTCAGCAGTAGTATCAAAAATTATGCGTCCCATTGAGAGGAAAAGATGTAAGAGAAAGAATAAATCATTAAATTTCATTAGCACAGTCTTAATTTTTCGAGATGATAATTTAAACTCTACGATTACCATTCGTAGATTATGCCACGTTGTAAGATCACGAACAAATATTTCGGACATTATTGCAACTGGCTTTTTAGGGCCTGTAGTACTACTCGGAGACTATAGTGAATGGCTTTTCGAACGATCGGGCCCGATATGTCCTGAAAGGCCAGAGAGATCGGTACCCCATCAAGTGCTGTCTTAAGAAGTATGCTGCTCATATTGTGACTGGAGGATAAACATTAAATCCGACGACAGTTCAAACTACAGTTGTATGTGATTTGCGACAATGCATCGACACTTCAACACCTGACCTGCGGCGCAGGGTAAAATAATCATCAATGGCTTGCTCATGCCGCAGGACGTACGACTCAACCTAAAAACTTACGACTTGTAATAGTTATAATTATTAGTCTGCAAATGACGTAAATACAGATGTAATGTTGTCCAGTACACCTTCGTCAGTCAGTAGTAGAAATATCCTCACTTATAAAAATTACACCCTGCATTCGAGAAATGTTTCTAGTTTTACGTCAACTTAAAAACAAGGTGAAATAAGACTCATGTGAAACACAAAAGGAAATTAATGACGATTTAAATACCTAATATGCATAATTAATCTTATTATACGCTTTGTAATTACAAATTTGAGAATAAATTGCTACTCAAGACCTCTCGTGGAGATAGTACCAATAGCAGTCGCTATATCGTGGAACCAATGAAAGATATGGAATCAGACGGAATCTTGTGTGGGCTCTTTAATTTATTTAAATGCTGCTGTTTTTGTATATGAAGTACATCCCTGAAGATACAGCAGTCAGTATGTCACATTCTTAATCGGAACTAAAGAACATTAATAAAGCTACTTCCTCCTTTTTAGATAATTTACTGTATTTCGCCAAAACCAATTGTGTTGTGAGAACATATTATAGCACTAAGACATGTCGTGGATACTGTATGAACAGAAGATGCATCAGAGCCCAGATTCCAAGAGCTACTACGTACACTGGTTGTAACGTTATAGTCGTGCTCAAGTACAGCAGTAACTTACTATCTTCCTCCATCTATTATGTGGTATCGATAGCTACGATGCCACAACGTAGGTCCGCTCTGCTAGGTTGGCACTACGAGAGACACCGACGACAGCGCCCTCTAGCTGGTGCTGTCGAGGTCAGATATGACTCAGATATGATAATGAAGATCGGGGCGGTTGTTGATTGGGCAGACAGTAGTAATTATTTCAGGTTTGCTTAAAACCTCAAGTTTTGGTTGTGTGAACACGCTGGTGTGAAAACTGAGATAATGCAAGGAAATTTCTCTTAGGCGGAATCGGAGGCAACGCCAGTACGCCAAGTGGTACTGAATGATTTCCAGCATTGAAGTAGTAAGTAGAGGCACCCAGCGCGTGTACTCTGTGGGCATTATAATGATTTATAACCGCAGAGCGGGAATCACTGTGCTACTGGAGTGCGAGGTAAAGCTGGCAGATCAAGTGCCCATGAGGAAGGCGCCATACCGATCTTCTCCCCCAGACTAAAGGAGCTTAAAGGGTACAATGAAATGATGCTCCTTTTGTGGTGCCAATATTTTTCGTCACTCAATCTGGTTGTAGATTATAGCGAGCTTTAGACAAAGACGGCTCTTAGATCAGTTCCGTTACCGGATCTTCATTCTTGTTTCGCCTGGTTTAAGGACACAGAAATGATAAAATAAATTATTTGAACCAGGCCCGTACCACAGCTCCTCACATAAGGACAATAGGAGAATCACTGCATTTATTGGAGACTGCAAATTACTTGAATTTACAAGAGTGCTTTTCGGCTTGGCCACGGGACACCAGTATTATTACAGGACATGTACTCCATGTCCTCAGACATTAAGTTCAAGTTCGTGTCTCAAAATCTGGATAATCTGCTTGTATGTTGAAAGACTGTAGAGGGACACTGGGGTCATCTGAATCAATCTTTGGTAGATACGTGTCCCTGGGTTGACTGTTAATCCAGATAAGATGAATTCTTCCTGGCAGACTGAAATTGTGTGCCGAACAGAGACTCGGAGGTGTGGAAGGTAGAAGACCAGTTACTGGCGGAAGTAAAGCTCTGAGGGCGGGCGCGTGTGTCGTGTTTGGGTTGCTCAGTTGTTAGAGCACTTGCCCGAGAGAGGACAAGGATTCGACTTCGAGTCTCGGTCCGACACACAGTTTTCATCCGCCAGGAAGTTTCGTATCAGCGCACACTCCGCTGCAGAGTGAAAATTTCATTCCGGATAAGATGAAGTTTGCAAAGAGAGAAATTCAGATTCTGCGTGATACAGTGACTGCAGAGGGAATAGTTATCGACCCCGAGAGAGTACAGGCAGTTCTTAGTTGTTAAAGATTTACAGACATCGAAGCAATTCCCAGTTTTATTGGCCTGCCCATATTTTTAGGAAATTTGTCCCTCAATTCGCCCAAAAAGCAGCCACACGGAATAATCTTAGACGAAAGGGAGATAAGTTTGAGTCTGGTCATGCACTGAAAGAAGCATTGGTCTCAGCTCCGATATTATCATCGCCGAGAGTAGAAAAAAAGATCATTTTTCCACAGGACATTTGTATCTGTGGCCTAGCTGTTGTGTTATTACAGGAAGAAGATCAAGGTAAACAACCGGTTGCTTATGCACTTAAGGGATGTGATGTGGAGAGGAACTACTCGGTTTATGAGTTTGAGGTGCTGGCATTTGTTTTCTCCCTGGAGAACTTCTGCTATTATGTCGGACACACCACCATTCAGCTCGAGACCGATATCCAGGCACTGAGTTCGGTCCTGAGCAGGCCTCATAAGACCGGGCGAATAGTGTTGTGGGCTCTCTAGGTTTGAGGTTGTGCGCATTAAGGGGACGAAATCAGTTTGTCAATGACCTTATTAAATTGGTTAACCAGCGTATATCCTCACTGAAATTGACATTTTTTTCTAATCTTTCAGTTATCTTTCCTGTGATGTTCACCCAATTTATTTCTTCATCATGACGGTTTGTCTATGACAGGCTAGTTTAAATGCTTATGTATTTGGATTCTGTTCTTATTCTTACACTGTTATGTGACTATCAATTACAGTTTCATGTGTATATTAATCGACCCTACGTGTGTTGATTTTGCATCAATTTTTTTTTATTTTGTAGGGGACGTTCAACAAACTGAAAATTCAGATCCCTTTAATGTACTGTCTTAATCACTTTGTCTGTCTTAAACACTTTCGCTGCTTTACTCTGATAAATAAATCTATCGATACAAAATTTAACACAGTTGTTGCAGTCTTTTAACAATGGCTTTCCTAAAACGACTACTTTACAGCTGTAAATATGTTGTGTTGTATCACTTTTTTGCGAAACCCTTTTTCGATCATTTACGCATTAGTTATGCCACTCACTGTAGACCATTACAATCCTATTGTCCACAACAACGGAGCTTTCGTACATTTCGTTACCGTACAACTGCACAACTTGTGACACATTTAGCACTTTTCGTTATATACGTTTATATACGTGCTGCGACGTTAACACAGGAAAGGAATTTTATAGCCTTCGTATTTTAATTTTGATAGCTATTTTATATGCAATGAGAAATTTGGAATGTAAAATTTTCCTAAAATTTTCGCAGAGCAGCACATGACATGTAGTCTAAGACAGAGAAAAGTACAGCTGAATTCGTATTTTACAATGGCAGGCTGGCCTAGCGTTTCTTCATGAATCACGATTAAAGCTGTGTTACAAAATTTCCCTGTTTAATGAATTTTCTTTTATCCTTCCACAGAACAGCATTTGTCACAAAGTTGGTAATTGTATGAGATTTATTTTTTCTTTGTTTCAGTGTCCTTAAAATACAAATAATTATAGGGCTATCCTCACTGTAACAGTAAAATTATTAAATTAAACTAAATTGCACTAAATAAGATAATTAAATAAACGTTTAATCACTGACTTACGCCTCTGTTCAGTGGAACCGTTTCACGAAGAAAGATCATTAGACTAAAGGTGATGGTCAGGCCTGCTACAACACAGAACTCTACGCAGTTTCCTGATGTTTATACGGCGGATACGAAACTGCCGACAGGAATCGATCTACAGAACGCCTCCAAATCAGTTCGATACAAAAACGTGTAGATACAATTTATTAGTGTGTGACACAGCAGGTACTTTGCCAGTAGGAATAAGGAAAAAGTGAAACAAGATGTTTTTATTTATGCACCTTTTCATTAAGTATCACTGTCAGACTTTAGCTTGAGAATACTGGGAAGAATAACAAACAAACAATTTGATAAATGAGGGGGACAGATAAAAGACATATATATATATATATATATATATATATATATATATATATATATATATATATATATATATATATATATATATATAAGTGTGACTGCCTTGATAACTTCATTGTGGATGCACAATTACGTTCTACCACCTGTGGGAACCTCGAAGTGGGTCAACGGGGAGGCGTAACGAGATAGTCAGCGCAGTTGCGATAAACACTGTATTCAGATGGCGTAGAGGTTAACGCAAGTGTCTACTAAGTGGGGCATCCTGGGTTCTAATTCCGTTCCATCATACATTATCTCGCCCTTGATTCCACATAAAATCCCGATTCGGCCGACATCAGTAATTTCTTCCTTTCCCTTTCCTTTCCCCCACTTCCACCTTCAATTTACATAACTGAGAATTTTGATCTGACCGAAAGCGTGTCCGGATAGGCGAGGCGGTTGAGACAACCACTCGCGTTAAGTCGGAAACTTAGGTTCGAGTTCCTGTCCGCCACATATTTTCAACATTCACCTCGAATGATTTCGATGCCCTATTCTGACTGGCATCGGTTTTTTCCTTAGAAATTTGCTATTTCACATTTGTCTTTCTTTCCTCTTTAAGATTCCACACCTGTAATCATGAAAATGCGATTCTGCTACTAACGCAGAACTTAACGAGTTTAATTTATCATGTGCTTGCGTCTTACCTCGCTTTCGTATGTCAAGATACTGACATTTACGATAATCACGTCCGGGAGGACAATGGTATGAGACGATTTTATGATCGAAGATTTAGTTAGTTTCGGTAGGGCAAGTACTAAGTCTCGTTCTTGATATTTCTATTATGTGTAAATGTGGAGGTGAACCTCTACTGTGGTCTCAAGAAAGTTGCATATGGCAGCCATGGAATGTGAAACGTTTTGAAATATTTTCGCAACCTCTCTTTCTGTCTCAATCTTTACTAACGTAAAATCCTTCTGCTTGTGCAATGCTGAATAGTTACCTTCGTGCACAGTTATTGCTGCATTTTGACCGCTGTAGCTTTGCCACAGGTCATTTAGCTTATGAGGGCCTACGCTTGTTCCAGTTACAAAAATAAAGAAAATGTCAGAATTGTGGGCGTCACATTAAATTCTTCAGTGATAGTGAGTTATAATATATGTAACTTCAGTGCCGACATTATGTACAAAGTAGCCGTCTACAATTGCATTTACAATAGTTTATTTACTGTCATCAAGGTTGAAATTTAGGACACTGGCCGACTTAAACTACATGCACATGTGTTCCAAGTCGATCTTCATACATTTTTAATGTCGATGGCACGTACCCAGCAATAATGCCAAAGAGCGAAGACCTCGCAGGATAAAAACTGTAAATTGTCGTTACGCGCAAGGTCTTCTACGTAGTATAAAAATTTTTATCATGAATAATATATTCAGTTACTAGTCCATGTTGTCTTACACACAAAAACATCACATGTACTGTTCAGTTAAACAAAAAAGAAAATAAATTTAAAATCACTTAGTAAGAATATTCATAAATAACATTATCAGTTAGTGAAAGAATTTAATAGGAAATGACAGACAAAAATCAGGATGTATATGAAATGTGAACGTAAGTAGAAGAGCTGAACAAGGTACTTACACAGAAGAAATATCAGTTGATCCGTAAAAACTTATGTAGAGAACTGAAGCAGTATGTGATGTATTGCAATAGAAGTAACCGACAAGAAGCTTCTGTGAAAGCAAACTACGGGATTGGAGAGATTAAGATTAGCTTTGTAAACAAGTTATGAAACACGTATCAAGTAATGAAAAGTCAAGAGAAGGAATATTAGGATTAAAGTACTTAAAAAAGAATTTATAGGAAATGTCTACAACATTACCATGTCTTACATAACATCTCTTACAGTGGCCACTGAATTTTGGTGTTAAAATGCATGTCATTAAAGTAGGAGATACATTGTATTGTGTGGAACTGGGGACCTAGAAATGACAGAGAGGCTCTGTCCCTGCCGTAGCCCTCAGTGGTATACGCAACCTCACAACAGGCTAAAGCAGTCCAGTCACCCCACCGCCGCCCCACACCAAACCTAGGTTTATTGTGCGGTTTGGCCCCCAGTGGACACCCACAGCCCCTTCGAGAACGTCTGACACCAGACGAGTGTAACACCAATGTTTGTGTGGTAGAATAATTATGGTTTACACGTCCGTGGAGAAAGTGTTTGCGCAGCAATCTCCGACATAGTGTAACTGAGTTGGAATAAGGGCAACCAGTCCGCATTCACCGAGGCAGACGGAAAACCGCCTTAAAAACCACCCACAGACTGTCCGGTACACCGGACCTCGACACTAAGCCACCGGGCGGATACGTGCTGGGGACCAGCATGCCTTCCCGCCGAGAAATCAGAGCGTTACACTGCACGGCTAACCAGTCAGGCTAGAAGATACGTTATATATTCCATTTTGCCAACGGCCTTGCCACAGAAGTAACACTGGTTCTCATCAGATCATCAACGTTAAGCACTGTTGGGCTTGGTTAGCGCTTTCATTGGTGACTGACTGGGTCTGCCGAGCACTGTTGGCTAGTGTGGTGCAGTCCAACTGACAACAGCCGGGGGAGTGGTGTACTGACCACATGCCCCTCCACACCAGTGTGAGTGATGCCTAACAGCAGAGGAAAACACGGTGGTCGGCGGAACCGTTGGGTCTTCTGAGGCCTCATCGAGCAGAGTGTACTTCCACTGAAGCCATTCAACTTGCTACTTCTTCGACAATTTCACACGTACATCAACACGTAAACGTTTAAAGCAGATGTACAGTGCATGGTGTAGGCTATTTCACATCAATATTGATATTTCGTATCAACATTACCGATTTTCTGTTCTATTCACTTCGTGTCCTTCGCTACTTACCAATTTCTCTATGCATATTTACGAACACTACTCTCGCTTACCTGACTGTCATAAATCGTGCGTGAGATACGCGATGGCGGCAGCAAAATGAATGGACAGTCTCCCTCGAATACAGTTTTCTAAATTGGTCTAGAAGTCTTTTCGAGGGATAGATCATATTTCTCTATGCATATTTACGAACACTACTCTCGCTTACCTGACTGTCATAAATCGTGCGTGAGATACGCGATGGCGGCAACAAAATGAATGGACAGTCTCCCTCGAATACAGTTTTCTAAATTGGTCTAGAAGTCTTTTCGAGAGATAGATCATCTTTATTCCAAGGATTCATATTTATGTTGGCCATACATCTGAATTACACTTTCATTTCAACTAGACACCTGAAAAAAGTTTTGCATCACCTCGGTTCCGAGTTCCGGAACCAACACCGAAAATTGGAATAGAGATCAACATAAACATCATTTCCGCCCTTTTTATTGCTCATGGAAACCATACTTGCGTGTTGTACCACCATACAGCGAGACCTTTAGAGGTGGTGGTCCAGATTGCTGTACACACCGGTACCTCTAATACGCAGTAGCAAGTCCTCTTGCAATGCTGCATGATTGTATTCATCGTGGAATACTATCCACAAATTCATCAAGGTAATGTTGGTCCAGATTGTCCCTCTCCTCAACGGCGATTCGGCGTAGATCGCTCAGAGTGGTTGGTGGGTCACGTTGTCCATAAACAGCCCTTTTCAATGTATTCCAGACATGTTCGATAGGGTTGTGTCTGGAGAACATACTGGACACTTTCGTCGAGCGATGTCATTACCCTGAAGGAAGTCATTCACACAATGTGCACGATGGGGGCACGAATTTTCGTCGATAAAGACAAATGCCTCGCCTATATGCTGTCGATGTGGTTGCACTATCGGTTGGACGATGGCATTAACGTATCGTACAGCCGTTACGGCGCCTTCCATACCCACCAGCGGCGTACGTCAGCCCCACATAATGCCATACCAAAACAGCAGGGAACCTCCACCTTGCTGCACTCGCTTGACAATGTGTCTAAGCCATTCAGCCTCACCAGGTTGCCTCCAAATTCGTCTCCAACGATTGTCTGGTTTGAGGCATAGGTGACACTCATCGGTGAAGAGAACATATGCCAATCCTGACCGGTCCATTCGGCATGTTGTTGGGCCCGTCTGTACCACTCTGCATGGTGTTGTGTTTGCAAAAATGGACCTCGCCATGGATATCGGGAGTGAAGTTGTGCATCGTGCAGCCTATTGCGCACAGTTTGAGTCATAACACGAACTCCTGTGGCTGCACGAAAAGCATAATTCAACATGGTGGCGTTGCTGTAAGGGCTCCTCCTAGCTATAATCCGTAGGTAGTGGTCATCCACTGCAGTAGTAGCCCTTGGGCGGCCTGAGTGAGGAATGTCATCGACAGTTCCGATCTCTCTGTGTCTCCCCCATGTCCGAACAAAATTGCTTTGGTTCACTCCGAGAAGCCTGGACAGTTCCCTTGTTGAGAGCCCTTCCTGACACAAAGTAACAATGCGGACGCAATCGAACCGCGGTACTGACCGTCTAGGCATTGTTAAACCACAGACAATTCGAGCCGTTTACGTCCTTCCTGGTGGAATGGTTGGAACTGATCGGCTGTCGGACCCCCTCCGTCTAATAGGTGGTACTCATGCATGGTTCTTTACATATTTGGGTGCGTTTAGTGACATCTCTGAACAGTCGAAGGGACTGTGTCTGTGATACAATATCCACAGTCGACGTCTATCTTCCGGAGTTCTGTGTACCGGCGTGATGCAAAACTTTTTTTGATGTGTGTGTATCATCCTGTTGGTTGCAGAGCCTCTCTGAATCCTTTCGACATCTGTTATCTATGCCTAAATGATAAGGGTTCCAAATGTGGAACATTATTCTCGATTCGGTCACTCAAGTGTTTGGTATGTGATTTCATCAACACATACACCGAACTTCCTCAGAGACCTTCTCTAATATTAATTTCATATGATCGTCTCGTTTCTTGTAGCTTCTTTGTATCATCTCTAATACTCATGAGACATGCCAAAGATCTTCACCATTAAACTTGTATCCGGATACTATCGGGATCTTCCGTTTTTTAGAGAATCTTTAATTCTTTGTCATCTTTCACCTAAGTGGTTTAATAGAAACTGACGCGAATTCCTCTCATGTACGATCTCTTCATCTCACAGTCGTTCTCAGTTCTTTGTGGAAAATATTCCAAATAATGTCTTGCCCTACAGATTTTACCATCTACTGCTACTCCAAGTACCATGGTAGTCACTGTTTGATATTTTAACACATGTATCATTCAACCACGTCCTCCAAACGTTTCTTTCCTCTAAGAATCTGCCAGGAAACTCCTATTACTTAAATTATCATTCCATCCAATTTTTAAAATCCTTCTGTAGCACCACATCTCAAACTCAGCGATTCTCTTCTTTTCCAGTTTCTTCACATTCCATAATTCAGTTCCATAAAATGCTGTGCTCTAAAAGTACATCATCAGAAATTTCTTGCTAAAATTAAGACGTATATGTGATAATAGTTGGTGTTGTCTGTGTTTTGGAAATGAGTACACACGAATGAGTTTATTTATCTTCTGAAAATAACGCAATTTAGTTTTTGTACATATGTCAACGAGACTGGCGCTGTTTCTTCATGACAACTTTTTTTTTTAGCTATAAATTCTTCTCTTAAAAGAAGCTAACCATATTGAGGGTTGACACTTATTACAAAATATTCTCCCACTGCGCCAGTCCTCTCCCTAGTGTCACGTACTTCACCATACCATGCACCCTCATTCAAAACCAATTACGTTAAGATGTGTGCTCCACATGAGATTTCTGGACTCCTTACTGCTGAAGTGGCAGAAACTTTAAAATTTCAGGCTCGTGATGTTTTGTATCCGACATTTGTCTGTAATTCTTAATGACATTAATGATACTAATAATAATAATAATAGTTTGTCAGCCATAGAGCTATGTTGTACCCAATACACGTGAGGGGCAGTCGGATAGAGGCAAGTTGGTGAATTGTTTACCATTTCAAAAGTAATTGTCATTAGCTTTAACAAAAGTTTTGATAAATATATACCACTGTGAGATATGATGGTCGATGTCCTCATAGAGAAATGTTTGCCGATGCCTGTGGAGCCAAGATTGTACCCAGGCATGCACCTATTCTTCCTGGGTTTCACCCACATGTTGCCAAGGTTGCTTCGAGTACGCTGCAAAAGTTTCACTAGAAAGCCCTTACACATCCTCCATACAGACCTTCTCTCCATGGAATTTCCATATTTTTGGTGTCCTAAAGAAAGGCACTGGTACCCGTCGACGCCTGTGCAAAAATCATGGTTCCTTAGGTAACCGCGGCCATATTTCCAAGAATGCACTGGTCGTCTCGTCTTGGGATGAATATACTAACAGTCAGGAAGATTACTTTTGAAATGATAAAAAGTTAACTTATTTTGTCCTGTCTTGTTTTCATCTGACAGCCCATAAGTTCCTGTTGTGCTGTCTATTTGTCCATTTATTTGTTTCGAACTGAATAATTGAGCATTTGGTGCTCCAGTGTTCGAACTACCTACTGCTCGGAGAGTTACGTGACATTTAAACATATGAGACGTGTATGACATTTTACTGTCGTAGACGCACCGCACAAAGTACAGAAGTATGTATTGGGTGGACCTCGTGAGGAAGACGATGTTCACACATTCGTTTCACAAGCTGTAACCTCCACCACATAGTGCCAATGTTAATGCTAACACCTGAAAAAATGTAATTTTTGGTAACATATGTAATAAGTATTACAGTCATGTGAAATAGTGATGGTAGCAATGATCATTAAAAAAATTAATTTAGTGACCGAAACACAGTCTTATCCTTTTACCTCTCAGAAAATTTAATTTTACCCTTCAAATGGTAACTATCCCCAAGTTGGAAACGACAGGAGGAGCAATAGTCCGTCCGTCCGTGTCAAGCGGTGGCCTATCAGTGAACTTGGCAGTCACTTCGCACTCGATTACATCGAGTCAGAAACTGCATTGCTACATCCCATTTACGAATAGTGGCTGAAGTATTTCTGACGTCATTCCATTCGTAGAACTGGAATGTCTTGGCCAAAACTGTAATGCTCTCCTCGAAACTGCGTATGGCTGTTTGAAAGCTCATACGACAGTATGTATATTACCAAATTTCTGTACATGGAGATCAAATCACTTTCTTTGGTAGGAGGACCTATAAAAGAGCTAGAATGATCACAAAGACACCAAGTCAAAACTTACGTTCACCACTGAACCACACCTTCAGCAATTCGACAGCTCTATATCTCTTTAAGCCTGTGACGATTTGTTCAGACAAGGGAACTATTGGCAACACCACATGCAAGATGACATCTAACGAGTGCCTACCTACAACAATCTTCAAAACTATGAATCTAAGAATATGATGACCACTGAGGTTTTATTATAGCGTATGTCAGGAAAGCAGTTTAGCTTCATGAATTTCGGGAGACTCAATGAACTTCCTCCTCTCACGTAGAGCAATTATTTCATAAAATTCCACAGTGATCTAACTACGAATCTGGAAACATTAATTTTCATTAAGCAAGAATGTCGTATCAGTCGCTGTTTTATGGAATCCTGTCTTCAGCACATAGAGGAATGGTGGATTTACATTTTAAGCAAGAACGGTTTGAAACCAACACAAGAACATATTGAAACAACTGGCGCACTGTCGACCCATAAAAGAATGATTATGCAATGTCAGCTTTACGGCGGATTCATAAAAGAAAACGCCCTGCTTTCTCGCCCTTTATGTATCCTACGGAAAAATCGTCAAATTATAATTGTTTCATAAGTGTTAGAAGTATTCTTCACATTAGAAAAAAGAAATCTGAAATCATCATAATGTTTATTCACGACTAATTCGAAGTAGTGTTTGACTTTCGTTGAGATGAGTTCAAGTGCAGATGTTGGTTGCTGTGTAGATGCCATTCGAAGCTACTTTTCTAAAATTAATTTTAATTTATGTGCTAGCTGTCTGTCACTGAATCCTTCAGCAGAATGAGCACGAAGTTATTTTCTTATTTGCACAGAAAGTAGCGAGTGTACTGTGAGAATTATCTGTCAATAATTCTTTATGAATGTTCTGATTACGCAGACTGAAACGAGGAAAAGACGACCAAAATAAATCGTCCCACTCTTAATTCATGCTTTTCCATTTGGTCTGTACTCTCTGGCTTAGACTTTTCGTGTTTCAGCCCTCTCCTTGTTTACGTGAGGTCTGAAGCGCAAGTTTTATTCCTGATTGCTAAGCTGCACAAATATCACACCGACTCATCTCTGTGTACAACTGTTTTTCCTGATGGTAGTATGATTGCAATTTAGAAACGCTGTGAAAGTAATTGGCAACTCTATGATACTCAACTTGCTTCCTGGAGTAACACGAAAATAATCTTGCTAAAGTGACTTGAGATTTTCTCGGCATTCGAATTAAATACCCTGAATTATGTTTTCGCATGCCGTGTAAAGTGATCAATGCATGTGCCTGAATACAGGAAAGTTTTTCCACAAAGAAAATACAATAAATTTTCTTTTTTACATCGTATACTTGAAAAGGCCGGGAGATACGGGAAGATTTCAATTAGATTACATCATGGTCAGACAGAGATTTCCAAAATCAGATACTGGATTTTAAGGCGTACCCAGGAGCAGATATAGACTCAGATCACAATATACACTCCTGGAAATGGAAAACAGAACACATTGACACCGGTGTGTCAGACCCACCATACTTGCTCCGGACACTGCGAGAGGGCTGTACAAGCAATGATCATACGCACGGCACAGCGGACACACCAGGAACCGCGGTGTTGGCCGTCGAATGGCGCTAGCTGCGCAGCATTTGTGCACCGCCGCCGTCAGTGTCAGCCAGTTTGCCGTGGCATACGGAGCTCCATCGCAGTCTTTAACACTGGTAGCATGCCGCCACAGCGTAGACGTGAACCGTATGTGCAGTTGACGGACTTTGAGCGAGGGCGTATAGTGGGCATGCGGGAGGCCGGGTGGACGTACCGCCGAATTGCTCAACACGTGGAGCGTGAGGTCTCCACAGTACATCGATGTTGTCGCCAGTGGTCGGCGGAAGGTGCACGTGCCCGTCGACCTGGGACCGGACCGCAGCGACGCACGGATGCACGCCAAGACCGTAGGATCCTACGCAGTGCCGTAGGGGACCGCACCGCCACTTCCCAGCAAATTAGGGACACTGTTGCTCCTGGGGTATCGGCGAGGACCATTCGCAACCGTCTCCATGAAGCTGGGCTACGGTCCCGCACACCGTTAGGCCGTCTTCCGCTCACGCCCCAACATCGTGCAGCCCGCCTCCAGTGGTGTCGCGACAGGCGTGAATGGAGGGACGAATGGAGACGTGTCGTCTTCAGCGATGAGAGTCGCTTCTGCCTTGGTGCCAATGATGGTCGTATGCGTGTTTGGCGCCGTGCAGGTGAGCGCCACAATCAGGACTCCATACGACCGAGGCACACAGGGCCAACACCCGGCATCATGGTGTGGGGAGCGATCTCCTACACTGGCCGTACACCACTGGTGATCGTCGAGGGGACACTGAATAGTGCACGGTACATCCAAACCGTCATCGAACCCATCGTTCTACCATTCCTAGACCGGCAAGGGAACTTGCTGTTCCAACAGGACAATGCACGTCCGCATGTATCCCGTGCCACCCAATGTGCTCTAGAAGGTGTAAGTCAACTACCCTGGCCAGCAAGATCTCCGGATCTGTCCCCCATTGAGCATGTTTGGGACTGGATGAAGCGTCGTCTCACGCGGTCTGCACGTCCAGCACGAACGCTGGTCCAACTGAGGCGCCAGGTGGAAATGGCATGGCAAGCCGTTCCACAGGACTACATCCAGCATCTCTACGATCGTCTCCATGGGAGAATAGCAGCCTGCATTGCTGCGAAAGGTGGATATACACTGTACTAGTGCCGACATTGTGCATGCTCTGTTGCCTGTGTCTATGTGCCTGTGGTTCTGTCAGTGTGATCATGTGATGTATCTGACCCCAGGAATGTGTCAATAAAGTTTCCCCTTCCTGGGACAATGAATTCACGGTGTTCTTATTTCAATTTCCAGGAGTGTAGTAGTGATGAAGAGTAGGCTGAAGTTCAAGACATTAGTCAGGAAGAATCAATACGCAAAGAAGTGGGATACGGAGATACTAAGGAATGACGAGATACCTTTGAAGTTCTCGCTATAGATACAGCAATAAGGAACAGCGCAGTAGGCAGTGCAGTTGAAGAGGAATGGACATCTCTAAAAAGGGCCATCACATAAGTTGGGAAGGAAAACATAGGTACAAAGAAGGTAGCTGCGAAGAAACCATGGGTAACAGAAGAAATACTTCAGTTGATTGATGAAAGGAGGAAGTACAAACATGTTCCGGGAAAATCAGGAATACAGAAATACAAGTCGCTGAGGAATGAAATAAATAGGAAGTGTAGGGAAGCTAAGACGAAATAGCTGCAGGAAAAATGTGAAGACATCGAAAAAGATATGATTGTCGGAAGGACAGACTCAGCATACAGGAAAGTCAAAACAACCTTTGGTGACGTTAAAAGCAACGGTGGTAACATTAAGACTGCAACGGGAATTCCACTGTTAAATGCAGAGGAGAGAGCACATAGGTGGAAAGAATACATTGAAAGCCTCTATGAGGGTGAAGCTTTGTCTTATGTGATAGAAGAAGAAACAGGAGTCGATTTAGAAGAGATAGGGGATCCAGTATTAGAATCGGAATTTAAAAGAGCTTTGGACGACTTACGGTCAAATAAGGCAGAAGGGATAGATAACATTCCATCAGAAGTTCTAAAATCTTTGGGGGAAGTGGCAACAAAACGACTATTCACGTTGGTGTGTAGAATATATGAGTCTGGCGACATACCATCTGACTTTCGGAAAAGCATCATCCACACAATTCCGAGGACGGCAAGAGCTGACAAGTGCGAGAATTATCGCACAATCAGCTTGACAGCTCATGCATCGAAGCTGCTTACAAGAATTATATACAGATGAATGGAAAAGAACATTCAGAATGCGCTAGGTGACGATCAGTTTGGCTTTAGGAAAAGTAAAGGGACGAGAGAGGCAATTCTGATGTTACGGCTAATAATGGAAGCAAGGCTAAAGAAAAATCAGGACACTTTCATAGGATTTGTCGACCTGGAAAAAGCGTTCGACAATATAAAATGGTGCAAGCTGTTCGAGATTCTGAAAAAAGTAGGGGTAAGCTATAGGGAGAGACGGGTCATATACAATATGTACAACAACCAAGAGGGAATAATAAGAGTGGACGATCAAGAACGAAGTGCTCGTATTAAGAAGGGTGTAAGACAAGGCTGTAGCCTTTCGCCCCTACTCTTCAATCTGTACATCGAGGAAGCAATGATGGAAATAAAAGAAAGGTTCAGGAGTGGAATTAAAATACAAGGTGAAAGGATATCAATGATATGATTCGCTGATGACATTATTGAGAGTAAATCGGAGAAAGACGAAGGTAATGAGAAGTAGTAGAAATGAGAACAGCGAGAAACTTAACGTCAGGATTGATGGTCACGAAGTGAATGAAGTTAAGGAAATTCTGCTACCTAGGCAGTAAACTAACCAATGACGGACGGAGGAAGGAGGACATCAAAAGCAGACTCGCTATGGCAAAAAAGGCATTTCTGGCCAAGAGAAGTCTACTAATATCAAATACCGGCCTTTTTTTTGAGGAAGAAATTTCTGAGGATGTACGTCTGGAGTACAGCATTGTATGGTTGTGAAATATGGACTGTGGGAAAACCGGAACAGAAGAGAATCGAAGCCTTTGAGATGTGGTACTACAGACGAATGTTGAAAATTAGGTGGACTGATAAGGTAAGGAATGAGGAGGTTCTACGCAGAATCGGAGAGGAAAGGAATATGTGGAAAACACTGATAAGGAGAAGGGACAGGATGATAGGACATCTGCTAAGACATGAGGGAATGACTTCCATGGATCTAGAGGGAGCTGTAGAGGGCAAAAACTGTAGAGGAAGACAGAGATTGGAATACGTCAAGCAAATAATTGAGGACGTAGGTTGCAAGTGCTCCTCTGAGATGAAGAGGTTAGCACAGGAAAGGAATTCGTGGCGGGCCGCATCAAACCAATCAGTAGACTGATGACCAAAAAAAAAAAAAAAAAAAAAATGTTTGCTCTGGTAGTTGTCTTGAGCACCGTGAGCGCTATGTTTGAACGATGAATGCTTCAGTTGTTTACTACCTTTGTGGCAATGTGGTGACATTCTTCAGCAAATGTTGCATTAGCCGTCATTTCCAATTTTCAGTAACAGAGCCACAAGTAACCAGATCGAAAATTAATAAGGAAAACTTATGAAAATTTTTCATTTAAAACACTACTCCCCAGATTGAGTAACCAGTGGATCCTAAAGAAATAACGTTATGAAAATGCAGTACTGTTAATTGACAATGCCTCTAAGTTTATACATTTTCTGAGATAATTTTGAGTTTTATTGTGAATACAGTTTTGTCGATAAAATTGAGGCGCTGAATAAGTTAACTCTGTTTCTTTATGCGTCTACTCCCACTGCCACATTTACGCACTTGTATGGTAGTCCTGTATAGCTACTCCAGTTGACACATAAGTGCACAGATAGTCTTGAGGTAAAAATTACTAATTCACGACGATTTGTGTACACTCATATTGTGGATACTTTTGATGTTTAAGTTAGAATTTTTTCAAAAAGGCTATTGTCATCAATTTTAATTGATTTGCATTAATATAGTGCATGTATTTGACCCTTCTTCGATAATGTATTGAAAAAGTCATAAACGATGTTGACAGAGTGAAATTGATCATCACATTAATCTCACGTTATATCAGGCAATTTTTCAATCCCTCCTCTGTAACAACAACTGATTCTGAGTTAACGATATCGCAAAGACTTGTTTGAACACGTCTCAGTACGCAAATAATTTTTTTTTGCTACTCGTATCGTAATAATTCAGGAAGGTAAACGTTTGAGGCCACAAGATTAGAAAATGTAGTGCAGCGATTGATGGCTTCTCGGATAAGCTCCTGAACACTCTCTTATGTGAAATAAGGAGTCACATCAGCAGTAGCAACACTCAATGCAGCCTTATTGGTCGTTTTTCTTGTGTTACGTCCACAATACATTTCAGCTGTAGGTAACAAATGCCATTTGCAACGGACACACTTGTGAGGAGCAATTCGTAACACAAAACACCATTTTTGTGCCATCAAATGCATAACATAACATTTTGTGAAAATACACTGGCCCTTGCTTGAAATGCAATAAATTATTATACAAAAGCATTAAGATCACCTTATACGTACAATTTCATAATAAGCGTTTCGGTTGTTTATTGCCATCTTCAGATCTGATCTGACCTTCGCTATGATATATAAATATTCAAGTTACGCACTCTGAACATCATGACGTGGTATTAAATTCGCCAATGAGTTATACATAACTTTGACACATAGTAAAACACCCTTTCTTCACAGTGTTTTTGTTATTAGTTCAAAGAGCTCAATAGTCATTGTGGCATCAAAATCGTAACGTAGTGGCCCCTTCCATGCTGCAGGTAAGCTGTCGATCACCATCAAATGTTATCAACGTTAATTTCATCAGTTAAGAACACGTACCTCTTCCATGGTGTACACCTTGTCCATGCTTGGAGTGAGCGCAGACCACATGTTGTTAAAAATTAGATACCATTGTTCAGCATATCAAAATAAAGATGAGACTCTCTGTAGACTGAAGTACCTGACCTCGTTAAATGCAAAACATTTGACCGTTCACTGGGATTGCAAACAAGAAATGGTCAGCTCGTTGCAAAGTATACCAGTCACGACTAACTAATGGTTATTTCTAAAGCAGATCTAACATTTACATCACTTAAATGGCAGACTATATTGGTAGAATCCAAGAATATTTTCTCAAATGTTGTCTACATGTCCGTCACCAGCATTTAATAATTTCCCTAACACATTGTATTCCCACTGATTTAGTAGTAATTATAAACGGTAAACACTTAAAAGTGTGAGAGACGGTAAAACTAGCTATGCAACGTTCTCCTACTTTGAGCAACCTACATTCTCTTTTTAACACAGTTCTTATACAACGTTAAGAGTGTAGCTAATTAGGGCAGTAGTTTTCTTATCACGTACCAAAGTTAAAAATATTTTACTGTTAATGTTCAGTAAGAGAAATATACCGACGAACAACGTCGCGGTTACCGTTAATCGCAACGGAGTACCTTCTGCGACACTACTCTATCCCTAGTAACGACAGCGGGTTCTGAACAATGACAGCACTTTATCCAGGAGTGGCTACCTGTAAAATTTTCTGTTACGTTGACATACTTTAACATTCTCTACACCATGAGCTGAATGAGCAATAGTCACAATGATGTAGTTACAGCGTGGCGTTCACTAGGTTTATTTACTTAGAGCTGAAAATAAAACTAAAAATACAAATAATGCATACTATTAAATAATTTTCTGCTTGCCAATGTGAGTTTACATATGCATTGTTGCCCTACATCAGTTGGCCGGTGGTCGGAGAGCTGCGCCAGTTGCAACGAGAGGAAGTTTTCGGGGACAAAATGTTCTGATTGTGAAATACAACCACGAGCTCTGGCACAGAATTATTTTTAGAATGTTTTGCTATTACTGACGGACTAGAAAATAAAGTAAAGTATCAGACGCACACTATGTGATCAAAAGTATCCGAACACTCCCAAAAACATACGTTCATATTAGCTGCGTTGTGCTGCCACCTACTGCCAGGTACTCCATATCAGCGACCTCAGTAGTCATTAGACATTGTGACTGAGGAGAACAGGGTGCAACGTGCAACTCACGGACTTCAAACGTGGTTATGTAAATGTGTGTCACTTGTATCATACGTCTGTATGCGAAATTCCCAAACTCATAAGCGTCCCTAGGTCCACTCTTTCCGGTGTGATGGTGAAGTGGAAACGTGAAGGGACACGTACAGTACAAAAGCGCACAGGCTGACCTCGTCTGTTGACTGACAGAGACGACCGACAGTTGAGGTGGGTCGTAATGTGTAATAGGCAGACATATATCCAAACCATCACACATGAATTCCAAACTGCATCAGGATCCACTACAAGTACTATGACAGTTAGGAAGGAGGTGAGAACGATTTCATGGTCGAGAGGCTGCTCGTAAGCCACACATCACGCCGGTAAATGCCAAACGACGCCTGGCTTGGTGTAAGGAGCGCAAACATTGGACGATTGAACAGTGGAAAAACGTTGTATGAAGTGACGAATCACGGTACACAACGTGGCAATCCTATGGCTGGGTGTTGGTATGGCGAATGCCCGGTGAACTTCCTCTGCCAGCGTGTGTAGTGGCAACAGTAAAATTCGGAGGCGGTGGTGTTATGGTGTGGTCATGTTTTCCATGGAGGGGGCTTGCACCCTTGTTGTTTTGCGTGGTACTATCACAGCACAGGCCTAGATTAATTTTTTAATCACCTTCCTGCTTCCAACTGCTGAATAGCAATTCGGGGATGGCGATTGCATCTTTCAGGACGATCGAGCACCTGTTCATAATACACGCCCTGTGGCGGAGTGGTTACACGACGATAATATCCATGTAATGGACTGGCCTGCACAGAGTCCTGACCTGAATCCTGTATAACATCTTTGGGATGGGCCAACACCAACACCATACTGAATTCTAACATTACCGATGGAGGTCGCCACCAAATTGTAAGTCATTTTCAACCAGGTGTCCGGATACTTTTCATCTCATAGTGTTCCTGTAGCAGATATACGAATTACGGTTTCAAATTTAAAAGAGGTGGGCTCGATTTGCAAGCTTTGGGGGTACGCTGCACGACGTTTACCACTGTACGATGAACTGATACACTTAAGAACAGCTCAAGTAGAAGATGTGTCCTGTAGAAACCTCCATATCCAACTGCGTTATCAGCTGGTGCCGATGGCCGTCATATGGCATTATTTGAGTGATTACCGAATCAAGTTGAAAGTATAAGATGCATGAGTAAGGGCAACTGAGGAAAGACAACGCGATAGAGCAAGAAAATAATGGTACTGAACAATCTGTAATCTTTCTACATGGGAGGAAGAATTCTTATACAGCATGGTACATCCTCCGTTATGTCAAACTCACTATAGGGTCAAAAGCGCAGTTCGATGGTTCTTCGCTTCTGGAATCACCAAGTGTACAACATACCATTACACTGTGGCTCTGAAAAAAAAAAGGTTCAAATGCCTCTGAGCACTATGGGACTTAACATCTGAGGTCATCAGTCCACCGAGCGGGATTAGCCGAGCGGTCTGGGGCGCTGAAATCATGGTCTGTGCGGCTGGTCCCGGCGGAGGTTCGAGTCCTGCCTTGGGCATGGGTGTGTGTGCTTGTCCTTAGGATAATTCAGGTTAAGTAGTGTGTAAGCTTAGAGACTGATGACCTTAGCAGTTAAGTCCCGTAAGTTTTCACATACATTTGACTTTTCTTTTGTCATCAGTCCCCTAGAACTCACAACTACTTAAACCTAACTAACCTAAGGACATCACACGCATCCATGCCCGAGGCAGGATTCGAACCTGCGACAATAGCGGTCGCGCGGTTCCAGACTGAAGCGCCTAAAACGCTCGGCCACTCCGGTCGGCTGTGGCTCTGAATCCACAATAAATCCTTAAAGAAGGGAGGTTTGGCCATGACGGATGTAGGAATATTTCATTTCTTCTTGAAAGCTCTCTTCATTTCAGATCTACCAAAAGCCCCTCCATAGCGCATCGCTCGTACTACCAACTCTAATACTCACGTTATTATTTGACTAATCTTCAATCTGGCTTATTAAAAGTACCCGTGTTACAGAAGTTGTTATAAGCATTACATATTTTTAGAGATGGTAGTACCGAAGAAAACGAGACAAATATGTGCATACCTTAAGGTTCAGTTGTTCATCTTCGCTACTGTGAAACACATCTCCTCTATGGCAAATTCTTTGTTGTTTTATACAATCAACGGAATACAGCAAACAAATGAGGACGTGTTGCTCTGTGACTGCCTGTAGACACAGCAATCAGCAAACTTTCGTTAGTGTTGTTTCTACAAGCCGATTTCGCAGTCACGGAAAACCGCAGCCTATACGTTAGTTGTAAAAGAAGAAGTTTTTGTTCCTATAAGTTTGTGAAATGCTTTTGCAATATACTTTAATCTTTGCACTTACCAGCACAATAAAAGCCTGTTTTTGCACAAGGGAAATGGCAGACATGGTCTTCCATTATGATCGGACAAATAGAAGCAATCATCGAGCTGATGTCCTGCTTACGGAAATATAATTCAGTACTTAGGGTAGCATCTACACAATTAATCATCTGTTTATGACCGTTATCACTACACCATGTACCTGTTGTTGTCTATGTACACCATGATGTTCCACGATATCCGTTGATGACGTTGTCCGAAACGCGTAATACATAAATAACAATGTCTAACTTTTTCCACAGCTACCTATTCACAATTTTACAGACTAGACTTATTTTTCAACATGGTCACATTCCTCCTTTGTGACGTTACGTCACAGTTACGTTAGTTATTTAGCCGTCCTTACAGTGATTAGCAACCTTAATATCAGCCTATCAGAATGCGGTCCTACCAAACACTGTTGCTAAGATGTGCTGAAGATCCACTTTTCACGTCAAGGATACTGTTCACAGACAAGGTTGGTGTTGTATGTGGGATGTCAGTTTTGATAACCAGCAAGTGTGGGCTGTTGCAAAAAGCACTCCGTTGAAGATGCAAGGCATCAGTGTTGATTTTAAATTAATGCAAGAGCAGGAATTATTTGCGATGGACTCATACGACCTTACATTCAACCAAACGGATCCATTGGTGCAGTGTATCGTCAGTTTCTATCAAAGGATTTCCCTATTCTTCTAAATGAGGAACCATTTCGTGAACGACAGGAGATGTGGTTCATGCTTGACGGATCATCAACCCATTTTCTCCAATATATCCAAGAACACATCACTTAGACAGACTGGGCGGGAAGCTACAATACGCTGGCCAGCTCGTTCCCCCGATGTTAATCGCTCGGAATTTTCATTGTGAGGACACTTGAAATATTTGATCTACAGTATGATGTACAGCCACTGCAGGACCGCGTCACCTGTGTCTTCCAGTGAATCCATGACCTAGATAAGAGTTTTCCCGAGTGTGCATGAGTTCCTAAAACGTCGGCCAGAAGCATAGCCTACTATGAATGGACACCACACTGAGCACCAACTTTAGCGATGACTCAGAAGTCATGTCATGACAAACACATTACCTTAGAAGCTCTGCCGTTTCACAGAAGCAGAATAATGTGTCCTCATTTGTTATTTCCTTATTACATTCTGTAGCGCGTTCTTAATAGCAAAGCACTTGCAGTGGACTTCATGTGTTTCACTCTAGCGAAGATGAACAAGTGCTCATAGATCTTTAAAGCAGCATGTTAGAATCCATTTTTAGTGGACTTCCGATTGAGGAATTTTGAGCCTCCTGCTATCATGTCTCATGCAAACTTAATTTCTAACTTCCTCTAGATGAGTTAGCTTTTGATGTTATAAGCTCTTTTAGAAGCTTCAAATTTTAATCCACAGGAGTGTCTTACGACTGTGAACACAGGGGAACACTTAGATCCCAGTTACGAAATTACAGAACATAATGGTCGCTGACCTCTGTCTGCATCTCTTGTCGTATTACACCTTTCCTATTTTTCCAAAGTATGCGGGTTTTACGACATACTCAATATGTAAATGAAAGGGTGATTAAGGTCGCAGCCTACTGCTGGATAGAAGAAGGCGTACCGTGAAGTAAAGTGTCCTGCCGCATCCCCTCTCCCACTCCCACCGATGCACAATGCGAACGCTGTTAGCCGCTAATCAAAGGCGAGCGCTGCATCAAGGGCTTTCCTGCGCCCTTTGTCGAAGGCTCCTCCAACAACAACAGAACGGCCGATTGGGAATATTCTCCCGTAATACAACCTTAGACGCGTGTCAGCGTGCGCCACAGTTCCATCACATGAGAGTTGTTATGGTGAGGATGGCAGTGCTAATGTATATGTGGAATCACTTACATAGTACTTGCCTTCGAAAGACCCACAAGTGACACACGTCAATGTATTGCCTTGGAGATATTAGCCCTCGAATTGTGGTTCAGAAACATTATATTCTCCATTGTAAAGGGTCACACTTTCAGGAATCACCCAGAAGCACATTAGGAGAACGTTTTTAATGAAGGAAACTTTTATTTACACGGTAAAAACGACCATTTTTAATCACAGTAATTATAAGTTGCACACACCATCTGTGAGCACCAGTAACATTCAGTGCAATTAATAAATTTCCTTGAGATGACAATCATGGAATCGTTTACGGAATATCGGGTTATCAAATGAATTCCAGAATATATTTGTATAACGATAACGAGGTGTCAGTATGACTTTAGGATGAATTATCTAAAACAAGAATAAGATTTACATATCATAAGATTGTTTGGACAGACGAAAATGTATCACTTAAAGACGCTGTAACGCTCTTCACACAAATTCAGCTCTGTGAAACGGCTCTCATGTGAGAGTAGATGTGAAACACAAAAAAAATACTAACACAAGACATGCAGTAGTTAGCTGCAGACACCGTGGATTATATTTTAGGAAGCGATTCGTCTCACGCAGATTATATACCATCACAAATTGATTACAGTTTTGTCTAATTACAAAAAATGCTGTTTTATACAATTATATATAACGTCACTTAGATTTTAGCCTGGTGTGTTCTGTGATTGCTGTAAGATGTATAGCACGAAATCAAATTTTATCCTGCTAGCTCATAAAGACAATTCTTCGGTGTACGTGATATGGAGTGTTCTGAGATTTTTGGTACGTTAGGAAGGGAATCTCTTAGAAACTGGTATGGAGGAATCCAGCAGTACACGTTTTCTCCTCTCTGAGAGTTTAGGAATCAAGCAAAACGGCTCGAAAGAGGTGTTCGTAAACTGGAGTGAGCCAAACGAACGAAGTTTTGCTCACCACAAAATCTAACTTAGCGGAAGAGACTTGCTGCTGACGTATCATGTAAGACTCATGGTAACAGAGAACTCAGATACAACCAAAATAAATTGATAGTGGCGAGTGCGTGCTGGATCAAAATGAAACAGAAATAAAAGATTCAAAGAATGCGAAGCAACTTCCACAATGCACTTCATCCACATAAGACCACAACCATTTCAGCCGAGTACTCAGGTGGGAGACGAGAGTGCTTAATAGGGTGCTTACACAAGAACCTTAAATTAAAAAGTGATATCTTAGCAGTAAAAAAATTGGCCTCTGTTACTATATTAACGGGGAAAATATCGCAACACCAAAAATAATTAAATTACAGTAATGAAATTTCGGGAACGCATTTATCTAGATAACATATTTCAGTGGTTAACACTGCAAGGTCACAGACGCGAGACAAGCAATAGCAAACGTGAAGTACTGATACAGTAACAACCGGTGTAACCGCCAGAATGTTGAGTGTTAGCATACGAGGTGTGGCTAGAAAAAAACCGGACTAGTACTGGTGAAACTATAAAACGAATGCAATATGGCTGAAAGTCGCGTGGCCTGTCACGTGACTCTCGCTCCGCCTACTGCTCGAGTTTCATCTGCCTCCTGCACTCAGTCTGCCCGTGGCGTCTGTTTTAAGTAGTTGACGTTTTGTCTGTGCGTCGGAAAATGTTGAGTGTACAGAAAGAACAGCGTGTTAACATCAAATTTTGTTTCAAACTACGAAAATCTGCAAGTGAAACGTTTGTTATATTACAACAAGTGTACGGCGATGATTGTTTATCGCGAACACAAGTGTTTGAGTGGTTTAAACGATTTAAAGATGGCCGCGAAGGCACAAGTGATGACACTCGCACTGGCAGACCATTGTCAGCAAAAACTGGTGCAAACATTGAAAAAATCGGTAAACTTGTTCGACAAGATCGCCGTTTAACAATCAGAGCAGTGTCTGAGTTAACAGGAGTTGACAAGGAAAGTGTCGAACAAGTTTACTGATTTTTTCAATGTTTGCATCAGTTTTTGCTGACAATGGTCTGCCAGTGCGAGTGTCGTCACTGGTGTCTTCGCGGCCATCTTTAAATCGTTTAAACCACTCAAACACTTGTGTTAGCGATAAACAATCATCGCCGTACACTTGTTGTAATATTACAAACGTTTCACTTGCAGATTTTCCTAGTTTGAAACAAAATTTGATGTTAACATGCTGTTCTTTCTGTACACTCAACATTTTCCGACGCACAGACAAAACGTCAACTACTTAAAACAGACGCCACGGGCAGACTGAGTGCAGGAGGCAGATGAAACTCGCGCAGTAGGCTGAGCGAGAGTCACGTGACAGGCCACGCGACTTTCAGCCTTATTGCATTCGTTTTATTGTTTCACCAGTACTAGTCCGGTTTTTTTCTAGCCACACCTCGTACATGCGTACTTTCATTCCGTTGCACAGGAATCGGATGTCAGTTTGGGGGATGGGGTTCCATGCCTGTTGCACTTGGTCGATCAATGCAGGGACTGTTAATGTTGGTTGTTAATGTCACTGGAGTTATCGTCGGATGATGCCCCATGTGTGCTCCACTGGAGACAGATCTGGTGATCGAACAGGCGAAGGCTAAATTTCGACATTCTGTAGAACATGAATTAGAACATCGGTATGTAGGCAAGCGTCATCATATTGGAAACCACAGTCTGGAGCCGGCCGCTGGGGGCTGAGCTGTTCTAGGCGCTTCAGTCTGCAACCGCGCGACCGCTACGTTCGCAGGTTCGAATCCTGCCTTGGGCATGGACGTGTGTGATGTCCATAGGTTAGTTAGGTTTAAGTAGTTCTAAGTTCTAGGGGACTGATGACCTGAGATGTTAAGTCCCATAGTGCTCAGAGCCATTTGAAGCACAGTCTGGAATTCTGTTCATGAATGGCACCACAACAGGTCGAATCACCAGGCTAACGTACAAACTTGTTCTCAGGGAGCTTGGGATAACCACGAGAGTATTCCCGCGACATCGCACCCCAGACCATTACTCCAGGCGTAGGCCAGTGTGTCTAGCACGCAGAAGGTTGTTGCAGGCCCTCAAGTGGCCTCCTCCTAACCAACACACGGGTACAGGGGCAGAATTAGCTTTCATCAGAAAATCCAGCAGATCTCCACCTTCCCCTCAAGTGTGCTCTCTCTTGCCACTACTGAAGTCGCAAATGGTGGTGGTGTGGGGTTAGTGTAATGCATTGTATAGGGCATCTGATCGGAACTGTCCTTGATGTAACCAATTCGTAAGAGTTTTTTGTGTCATATGGTGCCCACTGCTGCTCAGACTGGTGCTACAGATGCAAAATGATGCCACAAAGCCATACTCCGATCATGATGGTCTTCCCTCTATGTAGTACCACGTGGGCGTACGGAGCCCGGTCTTTTTGCGACAGTAGACTCTCATCACCACATTTGTGTTGGTTTTAGACGTCATCTTCAGTTGTACCCCCGTCAGTTCCCGGAACATTACAAGTACATGTCTTTACCAGCCAGTATTTCTGAATGTTTCAGTACAATCCTTTCCTTTCCTTCTTTTTTTTTTTTTCAGTGTCTCCGTTTGTCATTTCCGTGCTAAAGAGGAAATCAACGAGTCTCTTATTTATAAAATTATCACTTACTTCAAAGGTGAAATATGCCAAACTGCTCTAATTTCGTCTTCCCATGTATAACACGCTTCATTTTTTCACCCATTCCCTTAAAATGATTTCTCCATCTACGAACTTTCTTGTAAATTCACAACATTTCCATTGGTAAAGTATTCCGGATAGTCCCCGATTTTAATCTCCGGGTGGTGACTGCCAAAGGGGACGTAACCATGAGGAAAAGATTGAATAATTAACGAAAGGGTAAAATTGTACGAGTAGTGTCATGGAGCGTCACAAATTTGTACGTGGTAGGGAAGCTAGAAAATCTGCACAGGAAAATACATAGGTTCACTCTAGATATGGCGGACGCCAGTGAAGTGAAATGGAAAGACAAGGATTTCTGGCCAGATGAGTAAAGCGTGATATCAACAGCAGCAGAAAATGGTATAACGTGATGCGTTATGAATGGGAACGCAGGTCAGAGAGTGAGTTACTATAAACAGTTCAGTGATGGGGTATTCTCATCAGAATTGACAGCAGACCAGCACCGAAAACAATAGTTCAGGTACACATGCCAACGTCGCAAGCAGAAGATGAAAATTTGGAGTGTATTTTTAACGATATTGAAATGATAATTCTGTACATAATGGGGATCAAAGTCCAATTGTCATGGGGGATTGGAATGCGATTGTAGAGGAAGGAGTAGAAGAAATGGTTACGAGAGAATATGGGCTTGGTAGTAAGAATAAGAGATGAGGAAAGCTAACTGAGTTCTGTACTAAATTTCTGCTAGTAATAGCGAATACTCTCTTGGGAAATAACAAGCAGGGGAGGCATACTTGGAAAAGGCCAGGAGATACGGCAAGTTTTAATTAGATTACATCATAGTCAGGTCGAAATTTCAGAAATCAGATACTTGATTGTAAGCGTATCGAGAAGCAGATATAGACTCAGGTCACAATTTACTAATGAGGCAGAGTAAGCTGAAACTTAAAGAGACTAGTCAGGAGGAATCAATGTGCAAAGAAGTGTGTACGGAAATACTAAGGAGTGAAGAGACATTTTTGAAGTTCTCTGGGGCTATAGGCACTGTCGTAATGAATAGCTCAGTAGGCAGTTCAGTTGAAGAGGAATGGACGCTTCTAAAACTAATAGAATTTAAACGAAACACAGTTACAAGGATTGTACCGGTGAAACAGAAGAAGTTCCCCAGAAAAGAAGGAAGTACAGAAATGTTCAGGGAAAATCAGTAAAACAGAATCACAAGTCACTTTGGAATGAAATAAACGGGAAGTGCAAGGAAGCTATGGTGGAATGACTGCATGAAAAAAATGACGCAAGACGTTCGAAATTCTGTGAGAAATAGGGGTAAGCTGTAGGAAAAGATAGGTAATGTACAACATGTACAAGAACCAGGGAGGAACACTAAGAATGGTGGACCAAGAACGAAGTGCTCAGATTATAAAGCATGTAGTACAGGGATGTAGTCTTTCACCGCTTCTGTTCAATCTACGATTATACATAGAAGAAGCAATGATGACAATAAATGAAACTTTGAAGTGTATGACTAAAATTCAAGTTGAAAGGGTATCAGTGCTAAGAATTACTGATGAAATTGCTACCCTAAGTGAAAGTGCACAAGAATTACAGGATCTGTTGAATGGAATGGCCGGTCTAATGAGTATAGATTATACATTGAGAATCAACCAAAGAAAGACGAAAGTAATGAGAAATAGAAGAACTTACAATACCGAGAAACTTAACATCAGAGTAGGTGATCACAAAGAAGATGGCAGTAAAGTAACTCATGACAGAAGGAGCGAGGAGGAGATAAAAAGCAGATTAGCACTGGCGAAAAGGACATTCCTGGGCCAGAGAAGTCTACCAGTATCAAACATAGGCCTTCATATGACGACGAAATTTCTGAGCAAGGCAGGGACAGAATACCGAAACATCTGTTAAGACATCATGGAACAGCTTCCGTGGTACCTGAGGGAACTGTGGAGCTTAAAAATTGTAGAGGAAGACAGAGGATGTAGGTAATAAGTACTACTCTGCGATGGAAAGTTTGGCAGAGGAGAGAAATTCGTGGCGGACCGTATCAAACTAGTCAGAAGACTGATGACACAAGAAATTTTGGTAACAATGAAGCTACTTGAGTCCTGTGGACTAGGATATCAGTATAGACGGAACTCAAACTCTGATTAGGCAAGAAAGTCATGAGCGTCCTATTCAAAGTAATCTTCCACGCATTTGCTTTAAGCGAATTAGAGAAACCTTGGGTAATATACAGGGTGAGTCGTAAATGAGGAAAAATATGTCGTGCAAATTGTCACACACTGAGCTACAAACATAAATTCGTTTTTCGCGTGTTCCTATGTCAATAAATGACAATTCAATTGAATGGTAAAAATCTGGAAATACGAAGTGCAGTTTTGGGTGTTACTGTGGGCCGTCATTAGCCAAGGGACTAATCGGCAACAGGGCACAACATGCTGTGTTGTAGACAGTCTAGCCGCTCACGAGAAGGCGTCAAGCGACGGTCTGTGTGACACTGGGAGCAATGACAGCGCCCACATATACACGTGTAAGTTTTATAATTTGGTTATTGTGTCCCAGACTTAGTTTAAGAAACGAGTACATAGATGCAGAACAAAAAATACGACTACACAGGTTTGTGGCAGTTAATACAAACGAACACGGCTGTACAAATCGAAACTAACATTGAAACACATGACCAGAAGCTGCAGTGGCGGTTTATAAGTACTGTTCGAAATGACGGCCACGATGTGTGTGGCAAAGTTGAACTCTTCGCAGGAAGGATTGCTGAACACGATCCAACATGTCTGTATCTCTTTGCGTAATATCACAGGCATGTTGTATTCTGCGTTGAAGGGTGTTGACATCAACAACCTCTCCTTCATAAATCACGGATTTCAGATGGCCCCACAAAAAGAAATCCAGTGGATTCAGGTCTGTCGATCTTGCTTGCCATGCTACAGGGCCTCCACGACCGATCCATTTTGAAGGGAAGGCATTGTCCAGGTGGTGTCGCACTGTGCCGCTGAAGTGAGTGGGGCACCATCATGCATGTACCACAGGTACATACTAGAGGCCAAACTAACGTCTTCCAACAATTCCGCTAATGTAGCATTCAGGAAACGCAGATACAGCTCTCCTGTAAGCCTTTTGAAACGTCCCCTTTTATTAATTTATACATGACTGTGCTTAAACTGACACACAATATTTTGTTAGCGCAACGCAATCTGACTTTCAATAATCGCTACAAAAGAATGGCCCTGACTAACATTAAACTATACCTTTCACAAATCACTTACCTCACAAAAATCTTCGCTACTCAAGCTACTGCAATACAGCGAACGCCACTACTGCCAGCTAAATAAAAGATTCAAACTATGGAAGGCACTAACTACTGATAGGGATAGTTAGCAAATGAAAGATATTAATAGAGAACAAACAATGTATTTACCTTGATATCATCATATATAAATATATATAGAGCAGTTCATGACAAATTTCAAAACTCCGCCATCTCTCTCCCCACATCCACCACTGCTGGCGGCTCACCTCCAACTGCCCAACGCTACGCGCTGTTCACAGCCAGCTGCCTAACACTACAATGGCGAGTATTACAACAATGAAAAGCAGCCACAGACTGCACACAGCACAGCCAATGATTTTCATACAGAGGTGGCGTTACCAATAAAAAAAGCTAAACAGCCTACTTACATAGCCCCCATGCTCCCCACAAAAAATTTTACAAATTGGTTTGGGCAGTGGCCAATACAGATTTGAAAATATTTTTCATAATTACAATAACAAAGAAATCAAATGCACACACTTATTGATACAATGTTGGTCAAAAGCTAAAATTTTCTCACAGTCCATAAAGACAGTCCTGATCATTCATCACATTGCAGTGTTTTTCTCAAAGTCTGAGCAGTAAAAGAAAATGTACACAGAAATAGTGGATTTCCATACAGTCTTGAAGAAGTAGTGTTGTCCTTCCAACGGAAAGACAGTGCTGACTCCTGACATGCTGACAGGTAATGGGCCACAACAGAGCAAACCCACAGCGGAGTCAGTCGAAGTTTTGAAGAGTATTGGTGGGTAGGTCATCACAGAGCAGACCCACTGTAGTCCTGGTAGAGATTGTGGTATTGGTGGGCCACCAGAGGTGCAGACCCACTGCAGTCCTTGCAGAAATAATGGTACTGGTGAGTCAGCAAAGACGCAGACCCACTGTAGTCCTTGTAGAGATAATGGTACTGGTGAGTCAGCGAAGACGCAGACACACTGTAGTCCTTGTAGAGATAATGGTACTGGTGGGCCACCAGAGGTGCAGACCCACTGCAGTCCTTGTAGAGATGGCCAGCAGCCATCTGTTTGTGCAGGTGCACAATCACCATTGAAGAGTCTTGCAGATAATATAGCAAGTCCATAACCATCACTTGTGCACTCACAAAGTTTTTGGAATTATCCTTAGAACCAGCAATGCTGTTAACCAGTCCCTTGCTGAATTATTAACACACGTGCAAACACTAACAGTCCCTACTTCTCACATATTGTCCATATACTATGACCAACAGAAATGTGTGCAGTGAAATGAATGCTTACAAGTTACTTAGTTTGATAAACTGGTGTCAATTACAATTTTATAACATGAGAATACAATTACAAAGGTACAAAATACATCATTAAAAACATAATAATACAGATAACATTTGTAGTACAGGCTTTACAAAAGAATCAAAATAACATATACATCAGTGTTACAGGAATTATGACATAAGTAAACACATAAAGATCAGAAGAACTTTTGAAACATCACCTTCACATGTGAGCAACAAACCAGAATAAATAATGTCTATAAACATTTTTACAAAGAAAATAACATACTATTAATGCAAATTATATTTGAGGATAACTGTATTCCCCATCATAGTGAATGTAGCTTAGTATTAGAAAAATTCTACAACATAAGTCTTATCAGATAAACATATAAATACAGGAAAAACATAAATACACAAGGGAACACAAACACATAGTGGGATAACACAAGGAAAGGACAGGGTTTCTTTTACTGCAGTATTTTGCAAACAAAACTTTCTTTACTTCTCGGAGATCTCCCTTCGTTCCTCACTATTTCCAAAAAGTCCTATCAATACCTGCTTTCTCTACTCTGTTCATATTTCTTTCAAAATAATTACGGATCATTGTACAATACTCATTTTGGCCCAAAACGTTTTCATATACCTTCAATGCATTTCTTTCCATTCATCACAACTTGTTACTTATATAATCTACCCCCTCTTAAGCTAACTTAAATCTACTGAGCTCAGATGCTAAACTAAGGGACGAGGCAATGCAGCAGCACATAAAACAATTAACGCAAACAGCAATGACAAAAAAGTGCAGATTTGCAAAGGAAGCAGCATTTTAGAAATTAGCGAAGCAATTGCAATATTACGACTAATATAAGGCAATGTGCAGCAAACAAGAAAAATAAATCTGGCTTAGCAGAGTAACACAAATTAAAATTCAGTAGCACTATGCCTGGCAAACAGCATAACTTATACCTAAACATGACAAAGTTTAAGCAAAAGAAATAGTACACTAAAGATTACAATGCAGATAAGGGAAATGTATAATCACATCTTAATGTCTAAGTAATTAAAGTGGTGCACCACAAAAACTTATTGTAAAAAAATATTACCATGTACTTGAAAAGAAAATTATGTGTGCAGTTACTGTTACTAGTCCCTTCTTATTGTTCTTTCCTTTCCAAGTGCTCCTTTTTTTTTTAAGAATGTGGATTACAAAATTATTATTTAATAGATCTGTTGACAGAAAGTGTACACATTAGCAAATGCATTTTGTTTTATAAAAGCAATGCTGCAACACAGCTGGAAACTAGATATCAAATGAAATAAGCAATTACGCAAACCAAAGCATAAAAATATCATTAATAGTCATGTGACATTTCATAAGTTAGTAGACATTCTCTCAACTCTCGTAGAAAGACGCTTGTCATAATCAGGTGTGCAGATGTAAAAATATTTCTCGTCATTTCATTAGGCATTTCTGTAAATATCATAAATTAAGAGCTCCACAGTGTCAACATATGTTTTCAAGTTCGACCGTGTCGTTTTTGCGATGCTCTCTACAAAGGAACGTCAATAGCGAGGATAATGGCCTCCCTTTTTTTTTCTACCTGTGCCGCTGAAAAGGGCTCGCAATAATGGCTTTTTCTCCAGGCGTCTGACACACCTGGCCGCTCACAACGAATTACTTCACGGTCACTTACCTTTCTTTACGAAATATTTACAACAGAAGTTGTTGCTACAGTGACAGTCTCATATAAATATATTTCACAGGTCAAGAATTTGGGTTACAAACCTGTAGAAACAAAATCCTATAAATATAACAGTGTCCAAAAAATTTTCGCCAGCATTGTGATACATTCATGCATATACACACATTTCATAACTCTTAAAGTACGATTCTTGGTTTCCAACAACCTTTTTCACAAACCATAGTCCCTAACTTCTATTCATTATTCATATACATATAAACACGTAATCACATTCCTTATATAGCATCAGCTTATTGATCATAAACATACCTCAACAGCATAATACACATCGTCGTCGTAAAAATAACATCATAACACCTCAGTCAAATCTCAAAAACGTCGTAGCTTTCTGCAATAATTTCAAACCCTAAAAAATATTCTCTGCTCATTTCAATAGTGTCATCTACCTCAAACGTACCTTAAAAATCATGATCTCATACGAAGTACATCATTCAAAGCTCTCATTGTATCACAATGGTTCCGAAAAAATATGAACAGTTTACAAAGTACAGACAAAATACAATTTCATAAGTGTGAAGGTATCCAACTGTGTAATTGCGTAAACATCTGTCACTGACGTAGTAAACAGAATGTTTGTTTCTCTGTCAAATAATCAGATAGCTGTGTAATTCTGCGTTAGAGAAATATGGTACCGATGTGTAAAGTTGTATAAGCAAATACCATATTAGCTAGGGCTCCTTGTGCTTGCCAAACACATGGTACACAAAGTAAGCGTGTACCCCCCTGAGGATTAATGTAATTATACCTTCAGGTGTTACAGATTACAGCAATGGGGTACTGTAGCGCTAAACTGTGCGTCATGTTGTAAGATAATCTCTGTGGAACTGTCATAGTTATCGTCCTCTGTAAGCAAAGTTCTGCAGAAGTCAATGTACTTACCTCATGATAAACAAAAGTGAAATGCTTTGTGTATAGATATCGTAGTTATTACGCTTATTGTTGTGATGAAGAAAGTACTGTACTGTAACGTATTGTTGTGCCACGAAAAAAGCTGTCTCATTGTTGCTATACCACAAAAGTTACTACTAAAACATGTTTTTCTTTCCGGAAGATTTCAGAAAACTGTGCAGATATAAAACAGATACACCGCAAAAGCAACATTGTAAATTGTCACTCATTAGTAGCGTCGTGATATAGTCGTGTAGCTGTCACACAAACTCCAGAATGTATATTCAAGTAAACCAAAATGTTGCATTAAAATCTCATTAGCAGTACCAGTATGTGTCCTAAGTATGTAAGCCTGATAGTCGTTATGTAATCGTGCAACTAACAAGCAAGAATGTACAAATACAACACTGTGTCGTCTGTTCACTATAACAATGCATTCGTAATTTCTGTTTAAAAATGTTCCTTAGGTTCTAGACTGGATATTTGACTTCAGACATTGTTGCATGTTAACAGTTTCTTAAGTCTGACAAAGCATACTAGAAATGTGAAGTGAAAAGTTTTATGGCAGAGACAAAGTTAAAAAGCAGATTATCTTTCAATAAACGGTTTTACATGTGAAATGTGGTGTAAACCT
The DNA here is from genome assembly GCF_023898315.1 of Schistocerca nitens. NCBI lineage: Eukaryota > Metazoa > Arthropoda > Insecta > Orthoptera > Acrididae > Schistocerca > Schistocerca nitens. Next base: position 437,673,109 of record NC_064617.1, on the reverse strand, counting down.
TTACTCTTCCGAGTACGCAGAGTTTCAACTTCAACGCAATTATCATATGGTATACGTCGGATTCTGTAAGGTCCATTGTAAACTAGAAAGAATTTGTGACTCAAGTGTTTCTTCTTATGTGACAATGAATGAGCTTTAATGAGAACTTTCTGACCAATATGTAATTTCTTTACATTTGCTTTACCGTGTAGTTTTCTCCTTTTGTCTGCTGCAGATTTTATATTTTTAATAGCCAAATCAATTATGTCTTTGTGTCGAAGTTTACGTGTATTCGGGAAAGGTACAAGCTCTCTGATTCTGTTCGGTGGTTTTTCATTCTTCAGTACAAGAGTAGGTGGTAAAGCAGTGGAATCATGAGGCATTTCATTCAGCACGTTTTGAAATAAGTTTAAATATCTGTCCCAATGCTGATGCTTTCTGTGACAATAAAGTCTGCAAAGCTTATTGATTTCTTTCATAATCCGTTCGGAGGGGTTACAATGTGGTGAGTACAATGAAATAAAAACAGGTTTGATTTTATGGTTGTGAAGCATGCGTGACCAAACAGTAGATCTGAATTGCGGTCCGTTATTTGAAATGACTTTACTAACGTGTCCAACTTCACGTAAGAAATTTTTAACAAAGGCGTTGGATACAGACCGTCCAGTGGCTTTACGTAACGGTGTGAAAGAAACAAATTTTGAAGTAAGTTCAACAGCGACTAGAACGTACGAAAATCCATTAGATGTTCTGACAAGCGGTCCCAAGAGATCAACAGCAGCAAATTCTTTTAATTTAGAAGGAATGATAGGAAACAGCGGAGCACGATGGGAGATAGTAGATGGTTTCGCCTTTTGACAAAGTTTACAAATAGACAGGACTCTTCGAATTCTCTTTTCCATATTGTTAAAATAACAAGTCGTTCGAAGAATATGATAACATTTTCGTGGGCCAAAATGTGCGTGGCTGAAATGAATGTACCAAATGAGCTTATTAACAAAATCGTCTGGAATGCAAAGTACCCATAGCTTGTCATCAACAGTGCATCGTTTGAAGAGTATGTTGTTTCTAACCAGGTAATAATGCCGAATCTGTGTGTGTGTCTTTTCATGCCATTTGCTTTTGATGTCTTTCCAAATCGGATATTTCTCTTGTTCATGAGCAATGTTCTTTAAAGATGTGGTGATGAAGTTTTCAAAGGCGACTTTCTGAATGTAAAGAACACCGAAATTTTTCTCGAGGTTGCCTTCTGTGTTACTTTTCTCAAGCCCAGCCGGTGCGCGTGACAGTGCGTCCGCAACAATGTTCTCCTTGCCGGGAATGTAGACTATTGTGAAGCGGAATTCTTGCAGAAACAACGCCCAACGTTTTAACCTGTCATGATTTAATTTTGAAGACATAAGAAATTGTAATGCACGATGATCTCTGTATACTTTTACGTGCTTACCAGAAAGAAAGAAACGGAATTTGTTAAATGCCCAAACGATAGCTAAACCTTCTAATTCAGTAACGGAATAATTTTTTTCAGATTTTGTTAGCACTCGGCTAGCAAAAGCAATGGTTTTCTGAACAGTAGTGTCATTTTCTATGGCTTCTTGAAATAAATGGGCACCAAGTCCGACTTTAGAAGAATCCGTGCTAAGGCAGAAATCTTGTGACAGATCTGGATGAGCTAGTATTGGCGCGTTAAGTAGCGATTCTTTCAAAGATTTGAATTCCAATTGTGCTTGTTCGTCCCAGTTCCAAATAGTGTTTTTTCCAGTGAGAGAACAAAGTTTTGGTGTAACAAGAATTTGCATTTTCAGAAAACGACGGTAAAAATTTACGAGACCCAGAAAACTGCGGACTTGTCTTTTTGTGGATGGAACTGGAATGGCTCTGATTGCTTCTAACTTTTCAGGATCCGGCTGAATGCCTTAAGAAGAAATAATATGTCCCAAAAACCTCACCTTTGACCTACCGAATTCAGACTTTTCCAAGTTAACTGTAATTCCAGATTCTGCAAAAATACGTAACAAACTGTTGAGGATGCGATTATGTTGTTCCCATGAAGCTTCTGCTATTAGAATATCGTCCACATATAAGGTGATGTGACGTTTTAAGATCTCAGGTAATATGGAATTTAGCCCACGAATAAATGCTGCTGAAGAAATGTTCAAACCAAAGGGACGTTTCCGAAACTGATAACAAACGCCGAAACAAAGGAAAGCTGTGTATTTTCTACATTCTGGAGGAAGTTCGATCTGATAAAAGCTGGATCTGAGATCAATGGAAGACAACACTTTTACACCATTAAAATTTGGAAGAAGTTCTTCCAACGTTTGCGGGTTTCAGGAATAATGATAGTATTGATTTGTCTCGAATCTAAGACAAGTCTGATCGATCCATTTTTCTTCTCAACAACATGTAATGGATTGTTGTATGAGCTTACTGCAGGCTCAATAATGCCCTCGTCAAGCATAGATTGTATTTCTGTTCTAACACGGTCCCTATAATGTGCCGGAATTACATATGGTCTAACACAAAATTTAGTATGCCCACGAACACGAAATTGGTATTGAAATCCCTTGATTGTTCCTGTTTTATGAGTAAAAACTGTGGAATGTGCTTGTAAAATCTCAAAAAGGTCCTGCCTATCAGTGTCATTACAATTCTCAATTGTTTGAATTTTATTCTGAATTAACTTATTAGTGTCAAATGCGCCGTCGATATCATCCCTGTCAGTACTTGCAGAGTGATTGTTAGTGTCTAGTTCCGTAGAAAATTCCGAACTGTTGTCTAACAGAAGGTAAAGCCGATTAATTTCCTCGTCATGGTTTGAGAGCCAATCTTCAAATTTCAAAGCTATTGACTTACCTTCTTTCTCTAAACTTATTTCAGCATCGTGAAAGTTTAAGATTGCTTTGTATTCATTCAAAAAGTCTACTCCCAATATAATTTCCGTCGACAATAATGGAACAATAAGAAAGTTCATAGAGAAGCTGTGGCATTGGCAAAAGAATTCTAAATTGGTTTGTTGGCGTACATCTACACTTTTTTCCAAAGATTGCACCTTGTAATTTAATCTTACGTAACGGAAGCGTGGGGCAATCGTTCGATATGTTGCATTTGCTAAAGGCTGTTTCACTAATTACTGAAATGGGACTGCCAGAGTCAAGTACTGCCGTAAATTTTACGTCATTTACTGTAATGTGAATCACAGGATATGCAATGTTGTTATGTTTTACGTCATGTTCTTGGAGTAAGATGTCCCTAATGTCTTCCATTTTTACGTAATTGCTAGCTACGGCAGCTGCGTCGTTAGTTTCATACGTGTTTTTTGTGGCTGCCTGCAGTATGAGTCATTGCCTATTGTCCCTTTGTTGGCGTGCGTCGTTATTGGGATTTGGAGACCTAACTTCTACAAATTCACCGTGACGAGAGGGCCCTGCCCTGTTTAAATCCCGCCAGTTCTGATGCAATTCAGGTCTGTCGTTACGATCATATCGTCTATCGTCATGTCGGTAGTTCCTGTGGTTTCTTTCTTGTCGGTTAAGTGGTGAAGAATTTCTCCCTGAACCGTAACTGCGCGCTGGTCCGTTGCGTCTAAAGTTATTCTGTCTCTCGTAATAATAATTGTTTTGGTTCCCATATTGTCTGTTTCTCTGATTGTCTCTGTGATAGTCATTACCGCGGAGAGGTGATCTTTCCCTGTAATTATTACTACTCTGCCAACGGTTGTTATACGGGTGGTGTCTGTTTCGGTCACGATTTACGTTGCAAGAATAGCCTTGACGTGTCCAGTTATTATTTCTTTCATCGCGGAATTGCGACGGATGTGATCTGTAATTGTTGTGCTCGTGCGTTCCGCGATTGTCAGTGTCAATTTCCAGTTCTTGTAACAGTCCCTGAAAAGCCTCAATGTCTTCTTTGCAACGTCCTGCTAAAATAATATGTCGTAAATGTTCAGGTAATTTGATAAAGCAAATGCGGATGAGTTCTGAGGGGCTGTATGGGTTTGACAGGTACTGATTCTTGTGCAACATGTCTTCAAAATATTTCACAAGACTGGAGAATTCAGATTGTTCGAAATGTTTCATCATTATGATGCCATGTTTTACTCGGTCTTGTGTGGCTTGAGACCAATATGCTGAGAGGAAGGCATGGTAAAATTCTCCTTCACTGTGGCAATCGTGAATGACCGATCGCATTCTTACAGCTGGTTCATTCTCTAAATAGCCACACATAAATTCTAACCTGTGCTCCAATGACCAGTTGGGAGGAAAACAATGAGAGAATTGATGGAGCCACGCTTGTGGATGAATGTCGCTGCCAGAATTCTTAAATGTTTTAAATTTACGTGTAGTAATGAACAGCTTATAGTCAAAGTCATCATGTCTGCGAGTCGCATATCGGTCATTGTTAGGTCGTGTCGGCCGTTCCATCTCAAAATTCGGTGCACATTGCCAGTTTCTTTCATAACTTCCGAAATGTCCTGTGTTATTATTTTGCGGCTGTTCCGTATTTCTATGTCCCTCTTCCTGTATTGGGGCGCGAGTGTCCTCTGAAATACGTAATTCTTGTATTACCTGTGTCAGCTGATCTTGTACTTCCCGGATTTCTCTTTGGTGTTGCGTATTAATTTGATTCTGATTTTGTTTGAATTTCCTAATTTGTTCGCACTCTTCTGTGTCATTCAGATTATCATCTACCTTCGTAGATAAATTATTTAGCTGATCCGAAAGTTCAACTACTTTCTCTGATAGTGTACTTATTTCTTCAGTGTGTTTTTCTGAACCAAGTTTCAGACTGTCCATTTGTGTTGAAATCGAATCTACTGTTTCCTTCAAGTTTTCCTGAGTTTTTGCAAGTTGCGTAACCGAATCGGTAGATGCAACTGAGTCAATTTTAGCCCACAAGGTGTCGTGATTTTCATGAACAATGGTTTGCAGTTCTTTTATGGCTGCTTCGTGATTCTGTAATGCATTTTCATGCCGCGAAAAAATGGGTTGAAAATGCTCACAAATTTGTGTTTTTACGTCATTACAGACTTTTTGACATTTCGATTCAATGTTATGTAACTCACTAGTTAAATCTTCACGTGTTTGTTCAAGTGTGGTGTCTAACTTTTGAAGCTTTTGCTGTGTTTGTCTCTGATTTTGTTCCATTGTGTCTAACTGTTGCTGTGTTTGTCTCTGGTGTTGTTCCATTGTGTCTAACTTATGAAGATTTTGCTCCATTCTGTCTAACTTTTGTAGCTTTTGCTGTGTTTGTCTCTGATTTTGTTCCATTGTGTCTAACTTTTCAAGCTTTTGTCCCATTTGTTGCATTAATTGTAATAACAATGCACTGGTGTCTGAAACATGTTCCTCAGTGCTTTTCGGCAGTGAATTTGCACTGGCAACATTCACATTTTGACAAGCGGAAAATGTGTCTTGACTCATTTGAGAAAACGGTGAGGACGCAAAACCTGAATCTACAGTATTTGCAAAATTGTGTCGTGTCATTTCGGATTCCTGAGGCGAGCTGTTGCCGACCGATCGATCGATAATGCTTCCCTCTTCACTAATTGTTTCACTGTCCACGCCATCGTTTGCAACCCGCTCCATTTCCCTATGCGCAATTACCAAATTACTACTTTGAACATTAGTTAATTCATTACTCTGCGGCACTAACATACTGCTTTCGTCTTCGCTGTCATTTCTCAATTTACTTTGGAGCCTAGTGTTACGTTTTTCACACGCCATTATTGTCACAGTATTTCACACGACAACACAGAAAAACACAATTTGAAGAGCAAAAATAAGAGAACACATTAACATAACACTGAAAATAATATCTAGTTAATTGCAGCTGCGAAATACTTGGTGCAAATCTACATGCATGCCACAACTGTTTTACTGTACAACAATGAAAGACTGCAACTACAAAGGAGATTTTCTCTACAATTGCGCGCTAGCAATAAACAAAAGCTACACTAATTACACAAACTACAAGAAAAAATCAGAAGATTCCAGTGAGGTATCCTCGGCTAAGGGTCGACATATGAAACGTCCCCTTTTATTAATTTATACATGACTGTGCTTAAACTGACACACAATATTTTGTTAGCGCAACGCAATCTGACTTTCAATAATCCCTACAAAAGAATGGCCCTGACTAACATTAAACTATACCTTTCACAAATGACTTACCTCACAAAAATCTTCGTTACTCAAGCTACTGCAATACAGCGAACGCCACTACTGCCAGCTAAATAAAAGATTCAAACTATGGAAGGCACTAACTACTGATAGGGATAGTTAGCAAATGAAAGATATTAATAGAGAACAAACAATGTATTTACCTTGATATCATCATATATAAATATATATAGAGCAGTTCATGACAAATTTCAAAACTCCGCCATCTCTCTCCCCACATCCACCACTGCTGGCGGCTCACCTCCAACTGCCCAACGCTACGCGCTGTTCACAGCCAGCTGCCTAACACTACAATGGCGAGTATTACAACAATGAAAAGCAGCCACAGACTGCACACAGCACAGCCAGTGATTTTCATACAGAGGTGGCGTTACCAATAAAAAAACCTAAACAGCCTACTTACACTTTGTGGTAGCACATTTGGCTCTATTAGATGGTGATCAATAATACCACACCAGATACTGACACCGCATCGTAGTTGGCACCCTCGTATCAATTTGCTGAGAGGGTTTTCCTCCGACCACTCGCGTCACTTATGCGAATTCACTATAGCCTCCTTCGTGAAATAGGCTTCGTCGGTGGACAGTATTGTTCGTGAAAAATGCTAGTCGTGGGTCTGACGCCGTAGCATAAAGTTGCAGGAGTCCAGCCTCCTCTGGAAGTCTTCCGGCAATAATGCCTGTGCCTTCTGCATGCGAAAGGGATGGTAATGGTTTCTATGGAGTACTCGCATAACAATAGATTGTGACATTCAGACCGCAGTGGCGTGAGACCTGGTGCTTATTGTTCGGTCCTCCGCAACAGTTGGAAACACCTTTTCTTCGTCATCCGTACTGTACGTCGGCGGTCGGCCACGACCACTAAATCCTGGAGGTGCTACACATGCACCATACTCTCTCAAGCGCCTGTCTACAGAGTAAAAGGTTTTTGCGGATGGAAGGCGCCGGCTAGGAAACTTCTCGTGATACAGTTGCCTTACAACGTCAGCTCTATCATCTGCAAGACCGTAGATGAGGTGGATGTCGGCGTATTCCTCGTTAGTGAAACTTGCCGTGGTACTGTAGTAACACTGCGACGCGGCCGTTAGCAGTTGTCGACACGGCGAGTATCGGTCAGAGTGAGCAGTGCAGAGGTGCTGTAAACACGTCATGCACGCCGCGGATTAACTTCCGCCGTTGACCACTCTTTCGCTTACAGGACACACATTCCCTAACATGAGACTGTACACTACATTACCGCCGGCAACGTGTGATTCACAAGTTCTGATAGAATTTCACATACTTCAGGATGGGATTTGTTCTTTCTCGTATCTTTCAAACGCTGGCAGATACGCATCAGCTCATTGGTGTGTCATGTGTTGTACCTATGGGTGAATGACATGCCGTGATCGTGTGGCTCGTCGGTATCTCGTTCAATGGTTAACAGGTGTTTCTGTTGTACGTACACCGAGGAGAACGAAATTAACAACGGTGCGTCACGTGTTATTGATAGCAGCATGCGGTCCTCGACATATTTTTCCTCATTTATAACTCACCCTGTACATATACACGCCAACCGTAGCGCCATCTGATTTCCCCCTTCAGGCTAGATATGTTTCGTTCTTTGTAGTTTTTTCGTTTGACGCTTATTTCGTGAGATATTTGGTCCGGTCACGATCAATGGACCACCCTGTATACAGGGCGACAATTATTGAAGCATATGAAACAAAATCGTCATAACTTCTATATTATATGCCTTAGCACGTTCTCACTGCACAGCTGGCAGCAGGGCAGGATGGGAATTAGTACGCGCATGCATGGTTTAGTTTAGCGATGAAGCCCAGTTTCATTTGGATGGTTCGTCGATAAGAAAATCTGGAGCATTCAGGGGACTGAGAATCCGCATTTCGCGATCGAGAAGTCTCTTCACCAACGGGTGACTGTGTGGTGTTCAGTGTCCAGTCACAGAATAATCGGTGCGATATTCCTTGATGGCACGGTGCCTACTGAACGGTACGTGAAGGTTATGGAAAATTATTTCATCCGCGTTATCCTAAGTGACCCTGGTTTCGACCAGATAGAACTGAACTAGACCGCATTGATGTCCTGGAGGAGCATTTTGGGGACTGGGGTACCCAGAAGCCACTGGCATGAATCTCGATTGCCGCCATATTCTCCAGATCCTAACACTTCTGACGCAGTTTCGTGGGCATATATTAAAGACATTTAATAACCCCAAAACCACTGCTTAGCTGAAAACAGCCATTCAGGAAGTCATTGACAGCATCGATGTTCCGACACTTGAGCTACCCATGGAAAATTTCGCTATTCATCTGCGCCACATCATCGCCAATGGTGATAGACACATCGAACATGTCATAACCTTAATCCGAATATCAGCAGTGACGTTTACATGTTAAATGAAGTGTATGCTAACCGTAGTTTGTAACTAATTTACGTTTTTTTCTCATATAGTTCAATAATTGTCACCCTGTAAATGATCTAGTAGAAAGCGTAGGAAACTCTTTCAGAATGTTAGTGTATAATGTGGGTGTCTTTAAGATGACCAAATGACCTACAGAAGACTGATGAATTGTAGTTGAACCTGAACATAAATAAACTGAACATATTGCACATACTTAAGAAACGAAATTCACTAGGGTACAGCTAACTATTTATGACAAATTACTGGATAGATTATCTACCGTAAGGTACCTAGAAGTATCTATTCCGATCAACCTTAAGTGGAATGAACACATAAACAGTAGGAAGAGAAGATGCCAAGCTAAGTTTCATTGCCAGTATCTTAAGGACGTGTAACTCATCCACGAAGGAGGCGGATTACATGCGCTTGCTCGACCGATTCTTGAGTATTGTTCACCAATCTGAGAGCCTTACCAGGTAGAACTGATAGAAGAGATAGAGAAGATCGACCAACCCCCTTGCGTTTCGTTCTGTTTAGTCGGGTTGAGAGAGGTACAAAGATACTCAACAAACTCTAGTGAACGCATTGCAAAAGAGATGTTGTGCATCACCAAGAGGTTTACTACAGAAATTTCGAGAAATGTACAACTCACAAAATAACCGACTAGAAAATTCGAGCTAAAACAGAGGCTTACCTACAATCATTCTCCCACGCGCCATTCGCAAGTGGAACAGGGCAGCTGCGGAAGGGGGGGAGGGAGAATTAATTTCTTGCACGACGCCACACACTATTACGTGGCTTTCCGAGAAAGGTATCGATCTAGATGTAGACGTAGGTAGCGTTAATGTCAGCTTCTCTAATGACACGTTCGGAAGAGGATGGCTATTGCCGAACGATAATAAGATTGCTATACGCCCATAAATAAGGCTTGATTTTCCCGATGAGGTAACATAAACAAACGTATTTCAAGTAAGCATTCTTGTATATCGTAAAATCCATCCCCTTGTGCGTGGTATGATGTTGCTTAATGTTGCTTGTGTTTGTTGTAAGGCCTCAAGGAAGACGAAGCATCAAAATTGACTAATAATGCTAGAGGAATATGTAAAGAGGAAAACAAGGTCAGTAGTCAGCGCAGTGTTCGCTTTGAGCACCGAAGTTGTGGAGCACGAGTTATAACTGGAGGAGTATGGTAAAACGAACTAGCTGTTGTGTTGTTCAACGAATCATCCCATTATTCACCTCAAATGTTTAGGGGAGCACAACATAAAAAACCTTTATTTTCAGTTTATTGCGAACTGGCATTCTGAGGGAACGCTCAAAATCAATGCCTCCGAATTTTTTATTCTGTTCTCAATATCGGTTGCGGATTATATGTTATGCATGTTACTCGGTTGACCTACCTGCTCACCTACAAGTTGCTTTCATCTGCTGATTGAGACCTCCGAATTATATCAGGTAACACGGCGATGTGTAACGTGACTATGTTGTGACAGAGAAATAGCATGCTGCATTACAGTCTCTAATCCCAGAATAATTCATCCACACCAGTATGACCTCATCTTATTTTCGTCTGTCTCCTGAAATTAAAGAACACGTTCGAGAACTTCACTGTTATTTATTTATTTGTTTTATTTGTAATAATAATTTGTATAATAATATTTTGTATAATAATAATACATAAAAATAATGAAGAGGACCAGGCAGAGCTGAGGTTGAGTCTCCGCCAAAAAAGGTAAACATTCTACAGATACGGAACCAATAAACTGGTCTCTCGCTGGGTGAAATGTGAGTGTAGCCAGAATGACAATGTTGACAAATAAATGTTAATAAAACTTTCGTTTAATTAACTTCAAGAGTTATCGTATAAAAAATTCGGTGGCACTACTTTTCAGTGTGCTCTCGTAAATTCTGCAACTATTTGTTAGTTTTGCTTGGAATCTCTGTTTCTGCTATCAAAAATCAGCTAATGATTTTCATTTACAAATTAAACGAAGGATTTCGGTGCCCACAGGATTGGAAGGACAACATAGATTCATAGCAGTTCGTCATCTACTGCAATTTTGAGGAGCGTTAGATGATGCTGGATGTTCGAAAAGCCCAAGCGAAACATTAAAAAATACAAGTAAAAACAGTAATCTATATATACATGGATTACGAAAGTAAAGTAGTCAGTGAAAGGCAGTGCATAGAAAGAGTGTAACGTCTTTTAAGGGGGCAACGATATACGCGAAAGAAATTTTCGCTGCAGGAATAACTAATGCGACGTCAAGGCACAACAGCAACAGTGCTGAAATTCGTAGGTCATGTAAGTACTTTGACATAAAGAAGTAAAACTAAAAAGAGCTTCGGTGAAATCAATAGCCTACTGCACACATAACTTAGTTATCAAGCAAACCTTAAACGGAAGATATGAGCTGCAGAAAACTGTTAAGCATTAATGCTAGTAAACATCGTCACAGCTATACTGATATTCACTCTGTCACGACCAGTTTCGTTCGAAAGAGACCATCAACACATTACGCTGCCAATAGTTTTCTTGGAAAGCTTCAGAAAATGATTATGAAGGCTGTTAGCAGCGTACTCTGATAATAATCTTTGGCGAATAAAACCGGTTGTGACACAATAAATGTGTAAATTTTATCCACTGTTGTTATTAATTTTGTCTCACACCTACGTAACTGAGCTTTGATGACATAACTATTTATTCTGGCAGTCAAATACTATTTTTCATTATCAATGATTCTGAGAAGTTACTAGCATTTAAGCGAGTCCCTTCAACATAGTTGTTCTTTTTGGATGTGGAATACACTGGGAAGAGTGCATTATAAAGATCGCCTGCAAGAAACTTAAGTCTTTCGTAATTATAACCGGAGGGGAGTTCGTAATTGTGCTGTCTGGCTGTCAGGAGGTTGCAAAGATAGCTGTCGAAGTTTTGTACTTTGTGCAGGAATACAAGTAAAGGAAATATTAAACCCAAGAGGGCGTTGACCGTAGTGCAGCTTCGTACTACTGAATCATCCTGCACACATCTCCAAGATTTAAAAAAGGCCGAACGAAATACATGAAAGATTAACGAACAAGTAAGTTAAAAAAATGCGCCGAAAGTGCTTCATATAATATGCAGATATATTATTATTAGGCTCGTCCACAGGAGGGCGTCAGTATTCGTCGTTCGAGAATGTTTTATATAATTGTCGCTATCATAATCTTTAATTGTGGAGGATCAAGTCAGTTCAGGTCTATCACCTTCGTTTCTACCACAAAAGGTACATAACTGTCTCTCTCTCTCCCTCTTCTAAAAAAGTGAATACATGGAATAATCCGTCTCAGGTTTTTGAATAATCCATCTATGGTTTCATAGAGCGCTTACACGTGTGACGCTGCTGCTCATTACTCGTTGTTGTATGATCTCTGCCGTATTTCTTGTGCGCTAGTTAAAAATTTACGTCATTATTTTGTTTACAGTCTCCTGCCAATAACAAAGTCGTACCTTGTCCTTTACATGTCACTTTATAATTGTTGTTGTTATATGTCTGAAGACCGATGACTGATTTGATGCAGCTCGCCATCTACATACCCTGTGCAATCCTCTTCACTTCCAAATAACTAGTGCAACGTATATCCTTCTGAATCTGTTTACGGTGTTCAACTTTTGGACTTCCTCTACAGTTTTTACACCTCACACTCGCCTCTACAACTAAATTGGTGATCCCATGATGGTTCAGAATGTGTGCCAAGAACCGATTCCTTCTTATAGTCAGATTGCGCCACACATTTCTTTTCCCCCCAGTTCTGTTCAATACCTCCTCATTAGTTTCGTGATCTACCCATCTGCATTCTTTTGTAGCACCACATTTCAAAAGCCTTCTCTTCTTGTCTAAACAGTTTACCGTTCATATTTTACGTCCGTGAGTGAGTACACTCCATACAAATATTATCGTAAAAGATTTCCTAACACGTAAATTTATATTCGATGGTAAATTTCGCTTCTACAGAAATGACTTCCTTGCCATTGCCAAACTACAATCTATTTCCTCTCTACTTTTCCCACCATTAATTATTTTGCTTCTCGAAGGAGAAAATTCATCTACGGCTTTAAGTGTCTCGTTTCCTAATCTAACTCCCCAGCTCACGTGAGTTAAATCAAATACGTTCCATTATCCTTGTTTTCCTTTCGTTGATGTTCGTCTTATATTCTCATTTCAAGACACTGTCCATTTAGTTCAACCATTCTTCCAAGTCATTTGCTGTCTGTGACAGAATCACAACGTCACTGACAATCTTCAAAGTCTTTAACTTCTCTCTAAACCTTAATTTCGTCTCTAACTTCGTTCCTTTATTGCTTTACTCAATATTTGAATACAATAGAGGATAGGCTACTCCCTTCTCTACCACTGTCTTACTCCCTTCTCAACCACTGATTCCTTTTCATGCTCGTAGACGCTTGTAACTACCGTCTGGTGTCTGTAAAAGTTGTACATAGTCTTCCGCTCCCTGTATTTTACATCTGCTAACTTTAAAATTTCAAGGATGGTATTCCACTCAACATTCTTAAACGCTTTCTGTAAGTGTTTGCAAATCCTGTAAACGTAGTTATGCCTTTCCTTGACCTGCATTCGAAGATAAGTAGCAGGATCAGTATTGCCTCGCACGTTTCTACACATCTCCAGAATCGAAACTGATCTTCCCAGATGTGGGCTTCTACCAGTTCTTACATACTTCTGTAAAAAAATTATTTTAGTATTTTGCGACTTATTACAATAGTAGTTGACAATACTCACATCTGTCAGCACCAGCTTTACCTGAGGATGTTTAACTTGTCTCATAAATCTTGCACACCAGAAGCAAGAGTTTTGTCATGTCTGAGTCTCCCTAGGCTATCAGTAGTTCTGGCAGAATGTTGTCTACCTCTGGAGCCTTGTTTCTACGTAGGTCATTCAGAGCTCTGTCAAATTCTTCTTGCACAAGTTCATCTTCATCTATGTCCTCTTCCATTTCTGCAAACTCCCTTCAATTTCTTCTTCTTTGTATAGACCCTCTATATACTCCAACGTTTCAACTTTCCCTTCTTTAGTTAGATAAAATTTTCCGTCTGAGCTCTTGATATTTACACAGCTGCTTCCCTCTGCTCTAAAGGCCCCTTTAATTGTCCTGTAAGTAGTATCTGTCTTTATACTATTGAAAAATGCTTCTAAATCCTTGTACTTCATCAGTCCCGCTTTATGTAAGTTTGTACTCCCTTTCATCTGCTTTATTAGCTGCAGTTTTGTATTTTAGCCTTTCATCAGTTAAATTCATTATCTCCCGTGCTATCCAAGGATTTCTACTACGTCTTGTCTTTTTACCTGTTTGATACTCTTCAGCTTTCACTGTTTCATCTCTCAAAGCTACCCATTCGTCTTCTACTGTTTTTCTTTTTCCTGTTCTAGTCCACTATTGCCTAATGTTCACTCTGAAACTCATTACAAACTCTGGTTCTTTCAGCCTAACCAGGTCCCATCTCCATAACTTTCTACCTTTTTCAATTTCTTTAGTTTTAAGCTACAGTTCATCACCATTAATTTGTAGTCGGAGTCTACATCTGCCCCTGAAAATATCTTAAAATTAAAAATGTAGCTCCAAAGGTTCTGTCTCATCGTTAAATAATCAATTTAAAACCTTACAGTGTCTCCAGGTCTTTTACACTCATACGACTTACTTTCTTTCATGATCCTTAAACGAAGTATTAGCGATGATGAAATTATGGTCCGTACAAAACTCAACCAGGTGGCTTCCTTTCCCTACCATCCAATTATAGTCACCCATCACAAAAATTTTCGTCTCCCTTAGCTATCTGAATAATTTCCTTTACCTCATTACATATTTCTTCAAACTCTACATCAGCTAATTGGTATACAAACATTTACTACTGTTGAGTGTTGGGATTATGCCTGCCTTGCGCTACAGTAATGTGTTCGTTGTAGTTTACTGCATTCCTATTTTGTTTTTCATTATTAAAACTACTTCTGCGTTACCTCTATTTGACTCTCGATTAAAACTCTGTATTCTCCTGACGGGAAGCTCTGTTCCTCCTGCACCGAACGTAACTAATTCCATCTACATCTAACTTCAACATATCCATTTCTCCCTTTCAGTTTTCTAACTTGCCTGCACGATTAAGGAAGCTAATAGTCCACACTTAAATCCATAGAACGCCAGTTTTGTTTCTCCTACTGACGACGGGAAAAATTATCGCTGTAAGTTTCCATTTGCAGTACCTGAACGGCAACGCCATTTTCGTTGATGCTATCAGGTAGTGGTAGTTGCAAGTGTAGTTGTCTGGAGGATTTTCCAGCCTGCTGCCCTTGCAACTACTAAAAAGGCTGCTGCTCCTCTTCAGAAACCACACATTTGTCGGGCATCTTTGCAGATACCCCTGCATCTGTGGTAAAGCTATATGTATCGTTGAGACATGATGGCTACCCCACTAATGGCAGGCAGGGTCCATGTTCCATGGTTTACAGAGCCCAAATGGAAACGGGATAGCGAGGTACAGCGGATAACACATGCCTCCCTCCTCCCTGCCCATCGCGTGTTAACAAACGATTAATATATTAAGAGGTTAGCTGCCATCAGGCTTAGTATTGTTGTTAAGTTTGTAGGTATTTGTTCATTTGTTGTTGTACAATTTTCGTTTATAAATGATGATCATTATTCATTGCAGACCTTCACACATTTTTTTTGTGTATAACAGATTAGAATAGTACTGTACGTCAATATTTATAAATTCTGCACGAGTTTAAACTCCTTTTATCATTTATAGAATTTATATCTTTTCTAAATTAGTTGCTGTGTAAGAGTCAATTGGCAGCTTATCTTATGATCATTATGACTAGTATTAGTGATTTACCATAGGCTACCGAATTTTACCAAGGTTGACAAGTAAATATATTGCAGCAAGCACATTTGTAGCATTTGTACTTCATGAGCTGCTGATGTAAATGTGGATTTTACTGAATAATTCTTGGCTTCTTATTTGGCAGCGGGTCAAAATGGAAGCATGGAGAAACCTTGACCAAAAACCGGTCAACCTTGGTTTACGTTTCGTGGTTGACCAAAGGTTTTTCAAATGACGTATCGAAATTATAAACTGTTACTGTACACAGGAAAAGCAGAATGGATGTTTGTTCCAAGTAGTAATGAGTGTACAAGTGATCTTGTTAAAGTGTACATCTTT
This sequence comes from Schistocerca nitens, assembly GCF_023898315.1. NCBI lineage: Eukaryota > Metazoa > Arthropoda > Insecta > Orthoptera > Acrididae > Schistocerca > Schistocerca nitens. The sequence continues at coordinate 437,657,329 of NC_064617.1, read as the reverse complement.
GTAATATTGCGTATCTGTGCTACATTTTTCAGAAGTGTCAACGGTTTGCAAATTCATGTTTTTTACGATTTACTATAAATACATGCCACATGTTGGTGAATAGGGAGGAACATTAATACTGTGTATCTGTGTCAGCAAGATGTCATGAGACAGACAGCATGAAGATGAGGATAAAGAGGATCTTTGTAGAGAAAAATGTAGGGTGACAGTTATAAAGGATATTGACGTGTGTGGAATAATCAGAACTTAAGTATTGATTAGGGCAGAAATTTGATTCTTTTGGCACCACTCCCAAGGCTATGGGGAGTGTACATCAAACAGGAGGAAGGGATTTGATATTTTTTAATGTGTAAAGAAACTGGATTAGTACTCATATCTGATAACAATAATTACACAGGTCTGACTCCATTTGATCTGAATAAAGTTATGGCAAAAAGTTGCCAAATTTCTGAAAAATATTCCATATCTGAATTGGTGAATGAATATACGACACAGTCATTGAGTGTCCTGTGGTCAAACATGTTTTCGCCACCCAAAGTTATTAAATCAATTTAATGTCAATCACAAGCATATTAAAATCATCTTGTTCAATATTCCTGAACTTCTGCAATAAAAATTGATTTAAGCAACATAAAAGTACACAATAATCTAAAAACTTCGAAAGAAATTGAATTAGTTACACCAGCCACACTTAACCTTATACATAACATGGAAAAAAGTAAAATTTGGTGTTAGGTCATGTAAGACACTACATTTAAAATTAAAGTCAATTTTAATGCTTCATTCATAAAATTTCTTCATGTTTAGATGTTAGTACAATCCCTTAATTCTTTCTGACCGGGAATATGCCAATAAACAAAATTCAGGGTATAACAAACGGTTTTATATATGATAACTTCAATTTTTAACTCCTTTTTTTAACAAAATGGAAATGTAGCATTTGCTTGAGCTCTTTTCATTTTCGTTGTAAAGCTTGCCTGTTAGATTAACTAATGCATCTCGAACCTTTTCCACCCACTGAAATAGTTCACTATATGCCTTGGACAGTTTTTTGGACCACTCAGTGTCATGTGCTCATAGGAACATCAATTCTTCAGGGGTATATAAGGTCGACGAATTTGTAAGTTTATTCACCATTTCGTTGTCTATATTTTCTGTGAAAGCTTCGAAAGGTACAATAATTTTCTGGAGAATCTTAACAAGAAGCCTCTGTGTACTGTTACGATTAAAAGTGAGTTGCAATAAGAACTTGCAGACAGTTAATCAGATCTCTGACTAACATCCTCCTTACTTATTCTCACACAGCTTTCATTTCGACCAAGAGATAGGATAAAAACTGTGACAGAAGATTTGATGTGGGGATACCTTGATTTGATGGGTATATCCCCTTATAGCCCCTGGATTTTCTTCGAATCTCTCTGAATAAGTTTTAGTAAGTTAGTTAGCTGCTGTTTTTGTTAACAAATGAGGGTCTCAGGTAATTCTAACTTCTGTTACAATTGTGCACCTGCAAAAGTAATGGAAACCTTTTGTAGTGATGGCTTTGCTTGAAACCAAGAGTAATCTGGCCATGGCAACAATACTATCCGTGACTTGTAATAGCTCAATCTGGGTTACAGCTCTGTCGATCCGGAAGACGATATGACGCGAAGAAATGTCAAAGTGCAACCCCAGCAGTCGACAACTAGGAAGCCGTGTTCTTCAGCTGTGTTTCCTATTTTAATCGTGTGCCGATTTTCGGCACGATTATGTTCCGGCCGCGAGTGACAAGGTCGATATTGGCTTCGCCAGAGATACTGGGGCGCCGAATTGGCGGCGAGTGGCCCTCTGGCGACGACGAGATAAGGATTGGAGACTACCCAGCGAGAAGGACAGAACGGCCGTGTGTTGGAGTCCGTATGGTCAGAATTGTGCATTTGATAATTTTGGCACTCTGTGAAACCGAGACGCTTGGGAATTCCAACGCTGCTGTGGAACGATAAGCCATGGGCTGTGCAATTGTGTGGACGCAATTTACGTCGAGCTGTGGCCGATGTCGTTTGTGGGTGTTTTGCCACGGCAGATAAACAAGACAGCGTGGACCCAACCTCAACACGCTGTGCTGTAGCATGTTCGCCCACAATAAGGATGTCATGATATTGGAGAAGAAAGCAGTGGAATACGGTACGTGTATTAACTTTCAGTGACTTCTGCGGTGTTAGTTTACTTAACGGTGTGGAGATTGAGCAGTAACTGTCACTGTTCAACGAAATTTACGATTGTGTAAAAGTGTGGCCAATTCCCGATGGGCATTCTCATAAAGTTATTGTATTTCTTGTTTTTGAACGTAATTTTCTGTTATCAGAATTACTCATGGGACAAATTTGAAATTGTCGGTTCTGCGCTGTAGTTCAGCGGGTTATAAATACTGGAATTTGACAAATATGCTAACTGTGAATTTTGGATATGTTTTTATATCTGCGTGTTAAATGAAAGTGAATTTTGAAGTCTATAAGGTACATTTCTACCATTACAATTCTGCAAGTTTTTATTTGGAAGTGATGTTGTTTGCTACTGTTATTGATTGAGACTTTATTACCCGATTAATCAAAGGAAGAGTTATTTAACCAGCCTTTCTATGAAGTGTTTTAAGACTTGTTTTTCAGTGAACTATTATTAATAAATTACGTAAATCAGTAATGATGTGTAAGCAGTTATTGAAGGCATCCATCTCCATTAGCCAATCAACCATGTCCAGTTGGGAACGGGCATTGATGTAATATTAGAGGACTAGAGGCTATTTGTTAAGTTGTGACAACACTAATCCTGTTGTTTGTTGTTCTTGTTGAAGTGTCTAGTGGCCCTTAAATTAAATAATAATTCCGCACAATCATTAAAAGTGTCTGTATTTAAACATTCCTGGACCTTATGAGTACAGCCACTGTAATATTGCAATTACTGACTCGGAATACCGGGAGTTTCGTTCTCGTAGAAATATTGTTAAAAATTTAAATTGATACAATGCTTACCGAATCTCCTAATTACTTTGGGAGTGAAATACTATTTTCCGCTGGCAGTGATTCTGAGAAGTTTCCAGCATTTAATCATAGGTCGTTGCAGCACAGCTGTCTTAGGTTGAAAGTGGAGTACACTGGGAACAGTGCGTTAGTAAGAGCGCCTACAAGAAACTTAGTGTCTTTCGTAAATGTAAGAGGATAGAGTCCGCCTTTTTGCTACGACGGCTCACTGTCTGACGGTTTGCTATTGTAGCTGTCGTAGTGTTGTACTTAGTACGGGAATTAAAGTCAAAGAAATATTTATACGAAAAGGCACTGACCGTAGTAGAGTTTCGCACTTCCCAGTCATTCCTCACACATCCCCATGACTTACTGAAACGTCGAATGTAGTACTTGAACGATTAAGCAACAAGTGAGAAAAAGAAAATTATATAGTTCCGTAACAACTGATGCAACAATAATTGTTAAACGCGTCCACTGGAGGATGCCTCTATTCGTTACCCGAGAAAGATTTGTTTATCTCCATCAAAGCAGTCATCGATTATGGCGGATGAAATAACTTGAAATCTATTCACATTCGTTACTCCCACAATAGATTTGCAGTACATAACTTCCTGTCCCGTCTACAAAATCAGTACAGGGAATAATCCATCTTTGTTTTTCATAGAGTGTGTAATCGGTGATTTATGGGAATCAGTAAATGACGTGGGAGGACTAGGCCCCTTTAACTAACATCATTTACCCTTTTTACAACAAATATTTATTTTCCAAAGCAACAACAGGTCCCCTTTAAGACATACAGGTAGGAACATTCCAAGTTAATGTGCCATGTTAAATCAACACACTTGGGAAGCGCTCCAATGGTGAATAATACATTTATCTTTTTAATGGTCTTACAAAGAAGGAAGAAGATAAGACTTACAATATTGGCCTTTATCACTTTAAATTAAAAAAATTTAAATGAGACAACAAACAACTGAAACGAAGCTCTAGATAAATTTCGCCAAACCAAGGCATTATTCAGATCCCCAGAGATAGATATTAACTAGTTAACAAAACACAAACGTTACGGTTTATCCAAAGGGTTTGCATCAAATAATTAAAAATGAAATTTACAACAAGGTTACAATGTGTATTAAAAGAAACAATACCGTAAAAAGAAATATTCCTTGTGCGAAACCAATTACTTAGATAAAGTCCTATTGACCGACAGAAAAATTTAATTTACAGTGGAATTCAGATAACATAAGGTACTCAGTTTGAGCACAGACGTTCATGACGCACGACTACAAACAAATATCAAGTTTTCTTAGGAAATGCTCGAGAGCCATTCAGACGGCTGCAAGCAACCCAGGTCCAAGCGGCAAGAAGCCACAGATACGGAACGTTCCTCCCAGCAACTAAGTTGGCGCTGCCAACAAACACCGACCATGAATGTCTCACTGAATTACACTAGATCTGAAAGTTATGGTTTAACAACAATTGCACTGATACAACCTTTCAAATAAGGTCACACGCTCTAGGAAATAAGACGCGCTAAAAATGTAAGGTGTAAAAGAGAATTACTGAAAAGGAGGTGTAAATTCATCCAGGAAGGAATATAAATAACAACTCGTTAAGGTCTTACCATTAGCTGGAGGTCATAACACTGAAAATTTAAAAGCCTGGATGATAATAATACCAGATAACAGACCAGTTTCTAAAGCATAGTGAAAAAATATTAAAATTCAGAAACAGTTTGCTCACTCACATAAAACAATTTTAAAACAAACGTATTATTAAAAAAGAAACTAGGTAATTCATAGCCCTCCGATGTAGTATTGTGTGAAAGAGGGCCACATTAAAGAATTACACGAATCTCCATAACAACATTAACCTTTCTAAATTTTCATAGAGAATCCAGGCCAGCAACTTATCACAAGTCACTACATAAACACACAGATCAGACAAGGTAATAAATTTGTTCTAGAATCAATGGAGCATAATAACAAAGGCGTGCATGACGACTCAATGAATACAGGGTGAGTCACGAGGATTTCCCCCGGTTTCTGGAGGGTATTCCTTAGGTTATTTCGAACAAAAAATATAAGTACAGTAATGGGATCAGATCCATAATGAAGGAGCTACAGTAACTGAAAAACTCAGGAAAATGGCAGAAAGAATTTTTATTGTAGGATTTCACAAGCAAAAATGCACATAATACTTAATTTAAACAATTTTGTAGCCGTTTCTTTCATTCAGAGTGGATTTAAAGCAAGTGTTCAAAATTTTATCCCTGTATTTGAAGGCAAAGATTCGCACAAGAATGAATCACGCGAGTAGTATTTCGTAATTTCGCATGAGCGATCCTTATTGACGTTGCGGCATCGAAAATGCGTTGTATCAATTCTTCTCGTGTTTCCACCGTAACTTCGTACACGATGCCTTTCATCCAGCGCCAGATGCTATAGTGTAAGGGTGTTAAATCTGGTGATCTGACAGGCCAGTTGATAGGGCCCCCGCAACCTATCAATCGATGTGGGAACCGCTGTTTAAGATAAGCTGTTACCACAGAGTGGAAGTGTGCAGGTGCCCCGGCATGTTGGACGTACATGTGGCGCCTTGTTTCGCAAGGAACATCATCAAGAAGCTGCGATAAGTCTTCTCGTGAAAAGTAACCTGCCCATTTGAATATCCCAGGAGAATAAACGGCCCCAGTAACTGGTCACACACAACACCACACCAGACAATGACACTGAATCTGCGTTGAAATTGAGATAGTACCGTGGCATGGGGATTTTCGTCTGCCCATACATGTATGTTATGCATGTTCTTGATGCCATCTGTTGTAAATGTTGCTTCATCACTGAACATTATGAAGCAACAGAGTTGCCGATTTCCATTTAACGAGTTACAAAAGTCCAAACATATGGCACAATCTTGTAGCTCTAAATGATAAACTTTCTGCACATGAAAATGGTACAGTCCACTCTCATAAAGAATCCTACACACCTCAGATTGTGAAACGTTCAATCGGGTAGCTAGGCGTCTTGTACTTGAACAAGGACTGCGCTCTACTGAATTAGGAATGTTTTCCTCTTTTTGACGTCACGATGTCTTTCGGAGTGAATACGAATACTGGGAAGAGTATCAGTTTCTAACACTGTTCGATATGCTCCACTAAAATGATTTGGCACTCGGAATCCTACGATTAGCTTTCGCATCATCATGACAGAAGCCCATAATGTACATAACCTCTCCATACTCCTGGAATGCAAACTTGTACGGATTTATCTCGGGCACGCCTCTCGGCCTCTTACGGGAATTGGCAACGCGCCGCGAGTAATGAATATAATGGCGGGGGCACTACGAATGTAGTGCAGGACAATACGTTGAGAATGTGGGTTTCGCGGGAGGCGTGCCAGAGATAAATCCCTGCAGTCGCGCTCTCCTCTGTGTCCTCGGTGGCTCTGATGGATGCCGACACGGTAGCTCAGCTTGTTCGGTCAGAGGGTTAGCTGCCCTCTGTAATTAAAAAAAACTGAGTTAATCGATCAACAACGAACTTAAAACGGATGTCTTACGACGTCCGCCCCAAACAGATGCAACCAACAAAAGCGAACAAAATGAATTAAAAAAAAAAAATGTATAGAGCGTCTGCCACGTAAACAGGAGATCCCGGGTTCGAGTCCCGGTCTGGGCACACATTTTCATCTGTCCCCGTTGACGTATGTCAACGCCTGTAAGCAGCGAAGGGTGTTGATTTCATTGTTATTTCATTCTAACGAGCTGCATGGTCACCGATGGCATCTGTTCTTTCGGACATGTCCAAAAGAACAGATACCATCTTAGTATATATTTTGATCTGTCTTCCTTCTGTTTGTTGGGTACGAAATGTTTTTGAAGAACAATGTGATTTCATGATCTGGTGGACATTTTAGATTGATTCATGGGCTGAAATCTCATTAATATTTGTTTTATGTATTAGCATGGTTTTATGTATTAGCATGTATTAGCATGGGTGTGTTCTTTTGGCTGCTCTGTTTGTTAAAAAGAAGAAAATGATACTATTTTATTGCGGAAATAATTTTTAAAAAACCTTTGTTGCTGGTTTCTAAAATTTTATTAAAAAGGAAGTTATGTTGTCATGAAATTTAGTAAGAGTTCGGATTACTAATTCCACACTAAGTGTTATTTATTTATTTATTGCACTGCCGTGTGTTATTCTCTTTAATTGAAATTATTTGTGCTTCTGGAAACTGTAGTTAATAACCTTTTTTTATGTGTTGCCCAGGATCTGGCCCCACTTACTCACGCCCCGTCGGCTTGTTCAGCCGGTCATTTGCAGTGTGTAAACTCGGCAGCTCTCGCCGCTGTCTTTCGCGCTGCTTTCTCAAACTGTAGGCGCATTGCTTAATGTTCCTGTCCAAGTTAAGTTTATACTCGGAATAATTCTGAATTTGTATCCGTTAGCTTGTGGCCTTCATTTTAAGCAAATACTGATGTGCGCTGGTGCCCAGCATAAACCCCAATCTTTTGTAACTTATTTATTCTTGTTTTATTGAAAAATGTGTCAAATCTCCAATTGATGTGTGTTTCCGGGCTTAAAATTATCTTGCCTATAAAATGGTGTTAAACTGCTTTTGATTGTTTTAAGTATGGTTTTAGTTTTTTTTAGATCAGTCAACTTTAAATCATGTTTTATTCTCACCATTTCGTAACTAAGGCCCTTCAGACCTTTTCTGGTGCTGTTTCTTAGATTTACGCCTCCTTCTTTACGGGTTTACCCTTATTTCATTCTGTGTCATATAAGACGAGTCTTACCTTAAAGAAAACTTGGGTTTCAGTTAACTTTAAATTTGCTGTAAATTGTTTAAATTTGCGTTGAATTTTGATTGAGAACCTTATCGCTTGGCATTCTAATTAATAAATAATATAAGCTTATATGGCTACTGTAAGATGAAAAATGTGTTCTACCAGTGAATGAAGTGTGTAAAATCCCCGCTGGTCCAGTTTTTCCCTGTTCCCCACCTGGCTGAATTAAGGGCATGCAATTATCACCATTTCAGGGGGTTCCCTTCAACGGCCAAGTGAGGTCCTCCGTCGCAGTCATGGCCATTGCTGAAACTGACCGAGGTCGGAACGGACCTCACCAATTACAACTGGGTTTTCCTTCTGGCTGTGAATTCTTCGGTAAAACACGTCCAATCCGGGCTAACCATGGGGTTGTAAACGTACGAAGACTTTTGAGGCCGGTACTCTGAAAAGGCTTTAAAATCAGCTTCAACCACACCATCCTAACAGCCATAGATTCAGACAATGTCTTGATGAAAACTATTGAGCTGCATTAGGCATCATCCTTTCTCAGAGAAATATAAGACATACTAAATTCGTCACGTATGCCTGATGAAGATTTCTTAAACTAATTGTGGGCTGCCCTCGCCTCTCAATCATTTGATTACCTGTATGAGAATTGTACGAGCTACTGGACCGCTAGAATGACGCCGACGTTCTCTTTGGGCCCCTTGTAATCATGCATGCGACGGTGGTCCCGTGTGTTACTGAACACTCTCGGTCTGAAGTAAATTCAGAACATTTGTGCAGTAACCGATATGCCATTTTTTGGCCGAAAATGGGATTTATTACCATTGCATGGTTTGAAAAATTGTCCTATCATGTGGTGCAGGAATGAAATTTTCCTATGGGACCAGTTGAGAGTAATGCAGGGAATGAAAGAACCAGGCATATCCAGAGCTTGCTTTGATATTGCACTACACAGATTCTGGAATGTGAAATTCTTCCAAGAAGTTCACTGTGTTTAATGTCGCACAATATATGTTTTATTATTGTTCCACCCAAAAAGGCTGTTTCGGTCCAAGTGCTGCTAATGACAAGTTTTCTGTTTCGATGTACAGGTTCTTTGAGTACTCCACTGCACACAAGAAAAAACTTCGCTGTAACGATCACTATCATAGTCCGTCTGTCAGGACTTCGTCATTGAGAAACTCTAAAGTAGACTGAATTTTCCTGAGGCAAAACTTTATAAAGTGCCTCTTCCTGCTAAATCTGAAAATGTAAAAATGTCTTAAAACTTGCCAATATGTTTGTGCCAAATTCATTTGTAAAATTTAATAAAGTGATTTGTGACGGAGCTAATATGGATGCTACACGCTATTCAGCAGAAGGAGAATCACAGTGAACTTATTAAACTACGGCTTTTATTAGGGTATCTATCATTCTTTTTTTCTCATACACTGAAAGGTGAGTGTACCGTGTTAAACATTTGGGTGTTACGACACCCAATACCATAATCCCTGTCCCAACAAAACGATCATTTTCGACAATGCTCGATATTCCTTCATATGGCATTGAACGCACCCAAGAACACTGTCGAACAAGAATGTTTCTGAAACTTGCTGGCAGATTAAAACTGTGTGCCAGACCGAGACTCGAACTCGGGACCTTTGTCTTTCGCGGGCAAGTGCTCTACCAACTGAGGTACCCAAGCACGACTCACGCCCCGTCCTCACAGCCTTACTTCTGCCAGTACCTCGTCTCTGACCTTCCACACTTTACAGAAGCTCTCCTAGGTTCGCAGGAGAGCTTCTGTAAAGTTTGGAAGGTAGGAGACGAGGGACTGGCAGAAGTAAGGCTGTGAGGACGAGGCGTGAGTCGTGCTTGGGTATCTCAGTTGGTAGAGCTCTTGCCCGCGAAAGGTAAAGGTCCCGACTTCGAGTCTCGGTCCGGCACACAGTTTTAATCTGCCAGGAGGTTTCATAACAGCGCACACTCGGCTGAAGAGTGAAAATCTCATTCAAGAATGTTTCTATTTTCCAAGTATATGATGTGGAAAGGCGTAATGTAACATGGACGCACTGATCTCTCTTTGACCATGGCACAAACAGTGGTCATCATTCTGACACTGTACCGCTTCCCCCCGTGTTGCTTTTCAGGGGTAGTTTCGACTCTGAATATATTTTTTACGGATGACAACGCGCGGTTCTTTCCAACAGTGCAGGTGGAGGAGCTCTAGGAACGAGAGGACACTCGGCGAATGGACTGGCCTGCCCATTCTCCCGACTTGAGCCTCATCTGGCACGTGTGGGATGCGTTGGGAAGCTGTACCGTAGCATGTGCACATGCACCAACGACCATCCAGCAGCTGTCAACAGCGCTAATGGAGCAGTGGCATGTCCTACTACACACAGTCCTTAGCAACTTTGTGGCTGGGATTTGACCACGTTGCAGAGCATGCACTGCCTCCATTACACATCCTCTTAAAAACTATGTCCTCCCTTTTTGTAATCTCCACGGGATAATGATAAGTCACAATGACTTCAGTGTAATTATTGCCTTTCAATAGAAACTGATATGTCTGTTCGTCTCACTGCGTATTTCTTTCAGTTTCCCCTCTGAACCATAATCAAGAACTTCTTTCCACCTATTGCCCAAACTTCATAAAGCTTTGTAGCTTGACAGTGACACATCACGCACAAGTTACTTTCGTGCGTTCTGCACACCGTTGTGTGATAACACACTGCGCCACCGAGTGACCACCGCGGTATCACGCCAGTACAGCCCCCCATCGTTCCTGTCTAGCCGAGCCACAGGAGTTGGACGATATATCGAGTTCTCAGTCTCAGTAATCGCATTACTCTAATCAGATTTGAGTGGCGCCTTTCATAACGTTGTTTGAGCTGTGCTGCTGCGCTCTCACGGTTCGATGACATCAGGGGCCGTGTGTAACCACTGCTAGCAACTTTCACAAGGACCATGTATGTAACTAACACATGAATTTATTAGTAGCTTGTTATCCAAAGTTAGTTAGAAGCTTACTAGTAAATTATACGATATTTACCTTCATTTGGCAAACGCTATCAGATGCTAGCTACAGGTTCTTCCTAATAAGGGAACCTCCCCATCGCATCCCCTCAGATTTAGTTATAAGTCGGCACCGTGGATAGGCCTTGAAAAACTGAACACAGATCAATCGAGAAAATAGGAAGAAGTTTTGTGGAGCTATGAAAAAAATAAGCAAAATATACAAACTGAGTAGTCCATGTGAAAGATAGGCAACATCAAGGACAATGTGAACTCAGGAGCGCCGTGGTCCCGTGATTAGCGTGAGCAGCTCCGGAACGAGAGGTCCATAGTTGAAGTCACCTCTCAAGTGAATAAATTTTTATTTTCAGACATTTATCAAAGTTCAGGCACTCACATATAATCAACGTCACTCTCCAAAATTCCAGGACATGTTCAGATTTGCTTGCACATATGCAGCATTGGACGGTCTACACACGGAAAAATTTGAAAACTTTAAAAACATATTTTGACATAGCACAGTGAAAACTGTGCGACTGTGAAACTGTTGCATTCATTTGTTGCAGTTTATGTGACACTCTTATGTTTTAATCACTTTTTTGGGAGTGATTACCACATCCACAAGAAAACATCAATCGGGCAAGGTAGAAGAATCTTTTTACCCATTCGCCAAGTGTATACGTTAGGTGGGTCGTCAACATATTCCTGTCATGTGACGCACATGTCGTCACCAGTGTCGTATAGAATATACCAGACGTGTTTTCCTGTGGAGGAATCGGTTGACCTATGACCTTGCGATCAAATGTTTTCGGTTCCCATTGGAGAGGCACGTCCTTTCGTCTACTAATCGCACGGTTTTGCGGTGCGGTCGCAAAACAGACACTAAACTTATTACAATGAACAGAGACGTCAATGAACGAACGGACAGATCATAACTTTGCGAAAATAAAGAAAGTACACTTTTCACACAAGGGAAGGCTGGAACGAAGGACAGCTCATTCCGCAGCTGCTCATGCTAACCACGGGACCATGGCGCTCCTGAGCTCATACTATCGTTGATGTTGCATATCTTGCGCATGGACTACTCAGTTTGTATATTTTGCTTATTTTTTCATAGTTCCACACAACTTCTTCCTGTTTTCTCTATTGATCTGTGTTTAGTTTTTCAAGGCCTATCCACTGTGCCAACTTATAACTAAATCTGAAGGGGGGTGCGATGGGGAGGTTCCCTTATAAGATATACGTATTTTTTAACTTTCGTTGTGTTATGAAGTGAATAACGACGTTGAAAACTGTATACAAAACTACTATCTCTGTGGTAGTGTTCGTGAATTTGATACAACTTCCATTTTAGCATACCTTGTAAAAATAATTAGCAGTTACATTAAATCTTAATTTTTCGTTAATAGCTTAGTTCCATTGCACAAAGTGGGCATGCAAACAGCTCGAAATAGATTTTCTGTTGACTTTTGTGAGTGGAAAAGCCGCTTGTAAACTGACTTGACGCTGTTCAGATGCTTGAAACGCATCATGTAACACCATACAATATACGTTATATCCAGCTACTTCTCAATGTGCGTCTGACGAACGTGAATAATGTTGAAATGCCATTACAGCTGCGTTGGTGTTTTGCTTATGGGCCAACTAGCGAGCTGGAATGATATTTACTTAGCGTCTACCTGTAATTGTCGCAGCAATGCTTGTCTCACGGCTTTCACCTACAATCGCTGGTTTAATTATCCTTAAGATTCATTGTTTCACAAAGAAAATATTTCCTCTAAGCTGACAGATACGTTTTTCCCTTTCTTATGTAACAGAGGGAAAAATCTAAATTCTTGTAGAGAGTCTCTCAATGATATTTCTAAAACGTACCAAGTATGTGTAGGGAGACTCACAGATAACCCACATCATTTCTCTTTGTATACTTTCATTGACTTTGGCGGCAGGTTGGCAGTAGCTGTTTCTCATCAGCAATAGGTACACGATTTGCTGACAAACCATTATCTCATAGAAGTCTTTCCCGTTAATTATTGATAACTGAACGTACGCTCCGCTACGCTGCACATAAGTTTGAATACTATCATCAGCAGGGGAGGTGGAGGACGAGTTGTTACAGAGGTTGTTTGCGAGCGCTAGAGTTAGTGGAAATGGTGGCACTGTTGTAATTCCCCATCTCTAATGACCCCGTTGTCGAAGAGACGTATAACTCAAATCATCTTTTTCCCCTTTTGTGGGAAAGTCCCGCTGTGGCTCATGCTGTTTTTCGGGTTGTGGTAATTCCGAAATTGGTTATTAGTCCCCCATTATGAATTTCGGGAGAGGACTGCCAGTTGGGGGGTGGCTATTAGAACAGATTTGGAAATCAATGGACTGGTAACATTCCGAGAGTTGGGGCGTATGTGACAAGGAAGCTAGAAAATCCGTAAAGAAAAATAGAAAAGTACACTTCAGATGCTGTACGAATCAGCGAAAGACAATGGAAGGAAGCATTTCTCGTCAGATGAATGTGGGGTGGTATCAAAAGCAGTAGAAAATGATGGAGCGAAATTACCATCAGTTATGAACATGAAGGTGGAGCAAATAATGATTACTTTAAACAGTTCTGTAGTTGGAGTGTTCTCATCAGAATATACAGCAAACAAACAATAGAAGTGAATCGGGTATTCATACTGAAACGAGAAGCAGAAAATGAAAACAATCTACGAGGCTTTGAACGGTTATGCATAGGAAGATAAACGTCTGCATATTATTGGGATCGAAATGGCGCTGTTGGGGTAGCAATACGTGACATGGGACAGTAAGAGCTTGTAGTAAGAAAGAGAGGAGAAAGACTAATTGAGGTGTTCTATAAATTTCAACTACTGAAAGCCAATAACATGTTCATAAATCTCAAGAGGAAGTGGTATATCTGGGAAAAGACTACATTAAGATCCAGCATTTGGATCAGAAGTTAATAAAGCTTTAGAAAATGTACGAACAAACATGGCAGAAACTTTGGTGAAGTGGCGGTTACACAACTTTTACCGACGCGACGAATAATGATCGCCACCATGAAAGTTTTATTTGTTAAGTAACACGATAGTACAATACACTGTTCCGACGTTTTCTTTCTGTCTGTGCATGTAATTTGGTGTTGGATGGAAGCAGTGTATCTGCAAACCGGGACTACGATAGAAATTTTACGACGCTTTGCGGTTCCTGCTGCGTGGGCTGTTTATTCTGTCTCGTCTATTCCCACCCTGGACATAGGGAGCGCTCCATGGAAGGACGACGTCGGTGAGAAACTCGATGAAGTCATCATCTGAAGAGTTTTAGAGGTCATTTCTCAGCTGTCATTCGAGAGAGAAGGAACAATTGTTATCAAATGAAATTTTGTTATGAAGTACTGAATAACGCATCCGAATATTGTATCGAATTGCTCATTGTATTAGTATTAACAAGGAAGTGCTCTGTGTAATTTATTGTATTGGCTCTCTGCACAAAAGAAGATGCAGAATTATATGAAGTCTACATTAACTAAAACAAACAGTTATTCCGACTTTGCTGTTGGAACATACCAGACCTGCCGGTCGGAGTGGCCGTGCGGTTCTAGGCGCTACAGTCTGTAATCGAGTGACCATTACGGTCGCAGGTTCGAATCCTGCCTCGGACATGAATGTGTGTGATGTCCTTAGGTTAGTTAGGTTTAATTACTTCTAAGTTCTAGGTGACTGATTACCTCAGAAGTTAAGTAGCATAGTGCTCAGAGCCATTTGAACATACCAGACCAGAATTGTTAATTAGCGGCGACTGGGAATTTATTCATTAGGATAGCGCAGTACGTCACATAACCTATGGAACGCCTCATCTTGGCGACAAGTGCACAACGACAACATTTCGTACTGTAAAGCTGAAAAGAACTTTATGTGAAGAAGAACGTAAGATTTCTCGTCAAAAAAATTATCTTTAAATACTGTGGTTGTCCTTACCAACGAATGTCAACATCCAAGATCGTTCCGCGTTGGCAAGGCAATTGACAGCACCACAACTTATTATTTTTGCGTAGTTGTGCGTAGTCTGTGAGCAACCATTATCTGTCGACTACAATTACAACGGATCGGAAGACTGTCGTCTGCGACTCAGTTGTGACATCAGTCCTACGACGAACTACAGCAGCCGTCTCGCATTACGTATGCGGCTCGTCAGCCAAGCATCTCGTTCGGCTGTGCCCCAATCGCTAGCCAGGCATTACGGTGCAACGGTCATGCTTGTAAGCCTCGCAGCCTGGCGAGCGCCGCAAGAAATTCGGTGAAATACCTATGTGTTTAGTTACCAATGTTTCGCACTATCGGTGTGGCATTACGTGGGAGTGGAAGGAACAGGCCAAATAAGAGCTGAACATTATTCATTTGAAGATTTTTATTAACACTTGGCAGCAAAATAATTTTATTCAGTAGGTCAACAGGACCTTGACATATTAAGAAAGAACTGTTAATTGAAATAAAATTATTTAGAAACAATTACTGATAATCAATCAAAAATTTATCACATACTTCGGTGAGATCAAGTAACGAAAGGTTATACTGGTAATTCAAATACTTACCCTCAGCTCTCTAATAATCACTCATGGGAACATAAATTACGAATATTTAAATTTACAAAAAATTTTGTTCTCTTTGCAAAAATATATAAATATTATGTGGTCATTATTGTTGAAATTCTTACAGCAAATTGTAATAAGAGCAAGATAGTAATGCAGTAATCGAAGTTACATAACAATCTCTCCAAAGGTTATGAAGAAAGTTTTCAGGTAGGTAGTCCACAAACATTTGTTTATGTGGGATTAAATACTACAAATAATTGAGGTTTTCGTAAAAACTGTTCCTTCAAAAGGGAACAAAAACAATGAAAACTTCTTGATATGGAAACACCACACGTCAGGCAATATGTTCCGGACATCTACATCCGAAATTACTGAAGGCAGAGCCTATACCTTGCTCACCACACTCTTTTTCTAAGCAACTATTGATTTCTCGCCCCAAGGAACAAGCATGCAGTGATAGCCTGACGAACGGAGAAGTAACTTTTAGTAAAGCACGTAAAAACACACTGGCATTACGGACCAAAATTTGTGAAAAGTTGCTAAAAGGTAAGGTAACTGGTCAAGACAACCCACTTACATCTGACAGTTAACCAGCTCAGCGGTCAACCGACATTCAGTTTCAAATCACGCCACGACGCGGAAAAAGGTAAAAACTTATCTCGCGAAGGAAAACATAGCTGGAAGGAACACGCGAACTGTTTCCTGATGAACATCACCTATGCATCAAAAGCTTGTCTTTGAAGTATAGCCTATCAAATCACGTTTAACAGGATTTGCACTGATAAGGCGCATTAGCTTGCGGTCTCCACATAAATAAAGTAAGATACTTGGCATACCAGACAAAAAATATCTCGAACGTCCTAAACATTAAAGCAATTTATAAAACCTCAATAACCGTAAACACACCATCAAATAAGAGTAACAACAATATTCGATAAATAACAAAGTGGAAGCTATTGTATTTTGATACGGGCTAAACGCTCAGCAGACTGCCTGGCCAAACGCAGAAACAGAGAACAACAGATGGCCGAACCGAATTCTATACGGAAGCACCAGGGCATAAAGACGCGCAGGAAGGGAACCAATCACGCTCACAGCCTAGAGAAAGATCAGCCTTTACGAATGCCTCGTGGTCTCGGCACTGAAGCAATGAACTAAAAGTATATCACCGAGCTTACAGAGCCGCTATGCGATGACGAACAGTGGACAAGCTTGCAGCCGCCATGCCGCCATAGATGTGTGGATGACGATGACTCACAGCTCGCCTGCAAACCTCACCGATCAAAGGAGTAATGTGACCACTCCAGTTTCCAGCGCAGGTCCTTCACGTTCGGAAGATGCTCAACCAGACCAACTGGATAAACATCCGGTCCATTTCCCCACAGACCTGCGCTGTTCGTGCTAATTCACACACTGCCTCCACCCAGGAAACTGCCTCGAGGCAACTCGCGGCATACGTGCCACGGCCCCTTCACGCCAAAGATTGTGTTCCATGAAAGTGGTGCGAGCTATGGATAGCGCAACTGTTCATCCACTTACGTATCTTTGTGGTTGATTGCAGTGGTAGTGTTTGTGTTGTGGAATAACCTGCAAGTATTGGACAACCAAAGTTTGTGGGTGTGTTACAGCATCGTGAGCGGCATCGTTACATTAGCAAGCTAAGTTTAATCGTAAAAGTATTGTTGTTACTGTATGCCCGCAGTTATGAAAGGCATGGAGCCGAACGTACTAGAGCGGTTCAAAATTCCTCATTACTTCTACATCTACATCAACATCCATATTCCGCAAGCCACCTGACGGTGTGTGGCGGAGGGTACTCTGAGTACATCTATCGGTTCTCCCTTCTATTCCAGTCTCGTATTGTTTGTCGAAAGAAGGATTGTCGGTATGCTTCTGTGTGGGCTCTAATCTCTCTGATTTTATCCTCATGGTCTCTTCGCGAGATATACGTAGGAGGGAGCAATATACTGCTTCACTCCTCGGTGAAGGTATGTTCTCGAAACTAGAACAAAAGCACGTACCGAGCTACTGAGCGTCTCTCCTGCAGAGTCTTCCACTGGAGTTTATCTATCATATCCGTAACGCTTTCGCGTTTACTAAATGGTCCTGTAACGAAGCGCGCTGCTCTCCGTTGGATCTTCTCTATCTCTTCTATCAACCCTATCTGCTACGGAACCCACACTGCTGAGCAGTATTCAAGCAGCATGTCATTCGTACTGTAACCTACTTCCTTTGTTTTCGGATTGCATTTCCTTAGGATTCTTCCAATGAATCTCAGTCTGGCATCTGCTTTACCGACGATCAACTTTATATGATCATTCCATTTCAAATCACTCCTAGTGCGTACTCCCCGATAATTTATGGAATTAACTGCTTCCAGTTGCTGACCTGCTATTTTGTAGATAAATGATAAGGGATCTATCTTTCTATGTATTCGAAGAACATTACACTTGTCTACATTGAGATTCAATTTCCATTCCATGCACCATGCGTCAATTCGCTGCAGATCCTCCTGCATTTCAGTACAATTTTCCATTGTTACAACCTCTCGATACACCACAGCATCATTTGCAAAAAGCCTCAGTGTCCATTGAGAATGACATGCTGCGTTCTGCTATCTAGGAACTCTTCAATCCAATCACACAATTGGTCTGACAGTCCAAATGCTCTTACTTTGTTCATTAAACGACTGTGGGGAACTGTATCGAACGCCTTGCGGAAGTCAAGAAACACGGCACCTACCTGTGAAGCCGTGTCTATGACCCTCTGAGTCTCGTGGACGAATAGCGCGAGCTGGGTTTCACACGACCGTCTTTTTCGAAACCCATGCTGATTCCTACAGAGTAGATTTCTAGTCTCCATAAAAGTCATTAAACTCGAACATAATACGTGTTCCAAAATTCTACAAATGATCGACGTTAGAGATATAGGTCTATAGTTCTGGACATCTGTTCGAAGTCCCTTCTTGAAAACGGGGATGACCTGTGCCCTTTTCCAATCCTTTGGAACGCTACGCTCTTCTAGAGCCCTGCAGCCCTGCAGCCAGGCGACTAGCGCGATTATTGGTGTTCTCGTAAAGATAAGTCATTTTAGATTATAAAACGTATAAATTAGTACTGATTACGTGGTAAATAGGTGTATTAGTGTGCCTTTTAAGTGTACCATTAAAGGTTTCATTTTTCTTTACGTAATACAGCAGAAAACGCGAAAAGACCGTACATTCGTATTTTCTGTTTACGGTCTGCTGCAGCAAATCTATAGAATTTCGTTTAGTTGTTCCTCGCTCTCTCCAGCAATTTAACTTAGCGTATCTCTTCATTAATTAACTAGGATTTCCGGAAAGTAGCGTAAAGTTTAAGTTGTTGTTTCAGAAACTTTGCACTTTTGTTTCTGTTTACACACAGTTGCGTATAGGCCTAATTTGTGTAACCGTATTTTCGTGTTTATCTGTAATTTAACTGACTTATTCTTAATAAACTATTACGATTATCATGAGTAAAAAGTGCTTGACTTGCCGTAGCATTGTTAGGTCGGGGCTTTGGTGTGATGGGAGCTGTAGTCTTTTCTATGTGGGTGACTGTAGTGGCGTGGGAATAGGGGAAGTAAATGAGACTCATCAGTGGTTTTGTAGGATTTGCAGTAGAGATTGGAAGATACTAGAACAGGAGGGGAAAATTGCCGCCCTTCAGGCTTAGTTAGACAAGGCCAGGGGGGATCTTGACTGGTTAAGAAGGGAGAAGGGTAAAGAGAGGTGGGAACTGGCAACAGGCAACAGGAGGAACACGCCTAGAACTTTGTCTGACAGCTTAATGGTGAATGTGGAAAATAGATTTGACCTGTTGCTTCAGTTAGAAACTGGTGAGCCTCAAGCAGTTGCAGCTGTAGACAGGGCACAACAAACTTTCAGCAGCAAATTGAAAAGTAAGAATGTAGGGAAATCAGTAAAGAGAAAGAAAGTGTTGTTGTTAGGTAGTTCCCATGGAAGAGGAGTTGGCCAACTTTTGCAGGATGAACTAGGATCAGAATACCAGGTCACCAATTTTTTTGAACCTAGTGCTGGTCTGGAGCAGGTTACAGAGGATTTAGGATCACTTTGCAAAGATGTCACTAAGGAAGACACGGTGGATGTAGTGGGTGGGGCAGGTAACAGCATTGACAGAGATCCTGGGTACAGTATAGAGTGTGACCTGGCGAAGATTGCATCAGCAACGAAGCATACTAGTGTTGAGTTTGTATCTGTTCTTGGGCCCCATGACTGACATCATTTGAACTCTTCTGTCAAGACAGTTAATTTGGAGCTGTAACGGCTGCTTCTGTCGGGTGCAGGGTCACACATTGGTGTGGTTTCTGCTGATTCTCTCAGTAGGTGGGATTTTACTAGGCATGGCCTTCACCTCAACAGGAAGGAGAAGGGTAAATTGTCTGGGGAAGTAGCAGGAAAGTTAAAGGGGGGAGGCACTGTCATGAGTGGAAAATACCTGTGGTTATAGGGTTCAGAAAAGACCCTTTTTTAGGGTAGGGAGGACAGAAAGAAAGCAAATTTTAAGAGAGGTTAGAACTGAGACAAACCTTCAGTCTGAGAAACAAATCAAAAAATGTAATTCCAGTTTATTACATCAGC
The DNA here is from genome assembly GCF_023898315.1 of Schistocerca nitens. Lineage (NCBI taxonomy): Eukaryota > Metazoa > Arthropoda > Insecta > Orthoptera > Acrididae > Schistocerca > Schistocerca nitens. The sequence goes on along the minus strand of NC_064617.1, from coordinate 437,637,330 downwards.
ATAAACATCTATTGGTTAAGAATTTTCAACAGTCAGTAGATATTTTAACTCTGCCCAATTTTAACTTAGTCAATGTGAAATGTCAGCTATCTTTATTGCATCAAAATATTCGAGGACTGAGAAATAAAATTAATGAATTAACTATCTGCATAGATGAATTAGAGTCTTCAAACCCAGCTGACATAATCTGCCTCTCTGAACATCATGTGACCACTGGTAAAGAAATTATAAGTCTTACAGGGTTTAGGTTAGCATCTGACTTTTGTAGATCAGAAATGGAGAAAGGAGGAGTTGCCACATTCATCAGGAACTGTCATAAATTTAAGAACATAGACATTCATAACTTTTGCCTAGAACAGCATATGGAAGCCTGTGCAACAGAATTAGAATTTCACAAAAAATCCTTCATAATATTAAGTGTATATCGAGCACCTGCAGGTAACTTTAATCTGTTTGTAAACCAGCTTGAAGCTGTACTGGCCCATTTAACAACCAAAAACTAAGAAATAGTGGTTGCTGATGATTTCAATGTAGGTTTCCTTAAAGACTCACCCAATAAGAACTTATTTGAGTTAATAACCATATCATTCAACTTAATTCCCACTGTTAAGTTCCCCACTAGGGTAGCCACTTGCTCACAAACAGTATTTGATAATATCTTTATAGAAAAGTCCAATGAACAAAATTATATTACAAAACCAATAGTCAATGGCCTCTCAGACTATGACATGCAGTTCCTTCCGTTAAATGTTAATACTGAACAGGATATAAAATCTGTGAAATCTGAGCTCAAGAGGGTAATCAATAAGCCAAAAATTGATTATTTTAGGACACTCCTCAGAGACATTCACGGGACTGATGTTTACAGTGCTCATGGCATGAATGAAAACTATAACACTTTTGCTAATAAAGTGCTTACCTTATTCGAACACTGTTTTCCCCCAAAACTTACCAAGTTAGAGCAAACTCTACAAAGAAGCCATGGATTACTCGAGGAATAGGGGTATCTTGTAAAACAAAACAAAAAACTGTATCTGTCAATCCGAAACAGTTCCAATGTTGATGGTATAGCACATTACAAGAAATACTGCAAAATATTAAAGACTGTAATACGGATAATAAAGCAAATATATTACAAGGAAAAGATAGTCATATCAGATAACAAAATAAAGACAGTATGGGATATAGTGAAGGAGGAGACCGGTAGAACCAGACATGAAGAGGAACAAATAGCATTAAGAGTAAATGATACATTGGTGACAGATGTGTATAGTGTTGCAGAACTTTTTAATAAACATTTTATAACTGTTACTGAAAAGATGGGATTGTCAGGTTCTGTATATGCTGCTATGGAATACCTCAGACCAGACATTTCAAGTAACTTCCATAATATGAATTTGACCCTCTCTACCCCAACAGAAATAATGTCCATCATAAAATCTTTAAAATCAAAAACATGTAGTGTGTATGATGAAATATCAACAAAGTTAATTAAAGTATGTGATTCTGAGCTAAGTAACATATTAAGCTATCTGTGTAACCAGTCGTTTATCAGTAGAATATTTCCTGAATGGCTGAAATATGCTGAAGTTAGGCCACTGTTTAGGAGGGGAGATAAAGAAATAGGATCAAATTTCCGTCCAATTTCACTGTTGCCAGCATTCTCAAAAATTTTCGAAAAAGTAATGTACAGCCGGCTTTATAACCATCTTATCTCAAATAACATACTGTCAAAGTCACAGTTTGGATTTCTAAAAGGTTCTGATATAGAGAAGGCTATCTACACTTACAGTGAAAATGTGCTTAATTCATTAGACAAAAAATTGCAGGCTACTGGTATATTTTGTGATCTGTCAAAGGCATTTGACTGTGTAAATCACAATATCCTTTTAAGTAAATTAGAGTATTATAGTGTAACAGGAAATGCTGATAAATGGTTCAAATCTTATATCTCTGGCTGGAAACAAAGAGTGTTATTAGGAAAGAGACATGTATCAAGCTATCAGGCATCATCCAACTGGGATCTAATTACATGTGGGGTCCCACAAGGTTCCATTTTGGGGCCCTTACTTTTTCTTGTGTATTCAATGACCTTTCATCAGTAACATTGCCAGATGCCAAGTTTGTTTTGTTTGCCGATGATACAAACATTGCAATAAATAGCAAATCAAGTGTAGTCTTAGAAGATCAGCTAATAAAATATTTGTGGACATTAATCACTGGTTCCTAGCCAATTCTTTGTCACTAAACTTTGAAAAAAAAAACACTACATCAGAACTTGTAAGGGGTGTCCCACGAGTATATGTCTAAAATACGATGACAAGAAAATAGAAGAAGTGGACAGTGTTAAATTCTTGGGATTTCAGCTTGATAATAAATTCAACTGGGAGGAGCACACCACAGAACTGCTGAAGCGTCTTAACAAATCTCTGTTTGCAATGCGAATTTTGTCAGAAATAGGGGATATAAAAATTAAAAATCTGGCATACTATGCTTACTTTCATTCCATAATGTCATATGGGATTATTTTTTGGGGTAATTCATCAAGCCAAGCTAAAGTTTTCTGGGCACAAAAACGTGCAGTAAGAGTTATATGTGGTGTGAACTCAAGAACATCCTGCAGAAGCCTGTTTAGGGAACTAGGGATGCTAACTACTGGTTCCCAATATATTTATTCCTTAATGAAATTTGTAATTAAAAATATATCACTCTTTCAAACCAACTGCTCAATTCATGGAACCAAAACTAGAAATAAGAATAATCTTCACAAGGATTTAAAGTCACTTAGTCTTGTACAAAAAGGTGTGCATTATTCATGAACACACATTTTCAATAACTTGCCAGCAGCCATAAAAAGCTTAACAACCAATGAAATTCAGTTTAAGAGAAGCCCAAAGGATTTATTGGTGGCCAAATCCTTCTACTCCATTGATGAATTTCTCAGTAAAACCAACTGATTTATATATATATATATATAACTTCTGCACAATTTCAGTTCAGTAATGTGTTCGTTGTAAATAAGTATTATAGTAGTTGTATTACATGTTTATTACCTTATAAATAAATAAAAAACCTTTTTATTTTAAATTCAGTGCATTAGTATATGTAAAATGATTCTTTCATATAGTGTTCATTAAAAAATGACTATCATTCCACTTGGTACCCGTGGAATGGTACATTAGCTTATTTGTTTTAATTGTAAATATTTGTCATGTATTGTTGTTTTTCTGACGTGTTCCACATCCTGGAGAACCTCCTCACTACGGATCAATTGGAATGAAGTAAATCTAATCTAATCTAATCTAAAAGATACCTACGGTACACCGCTCCAAGAAGGGGAGCAAGTTCCTTCGCGTACTCTGTGTAAAATCGAACTGGTATCCCATCAGGTCCAGCGGCCTTTCCTCTCTTGAGCGATTTTAATTGTTTCTCTACCCCTCTATCGTCTATTTCGATATCTACCATTTTGTCATGTCTGCGACAATCTAGAGAAGGAACTATAGTGCAGTCTTCCTCTGTGAAATAGCTTTGGAAAAAGACATTTAGTAATGCGGCCTTTAGTCTGTCATCCTCTGTTTCAGTACCATTTTGGTCACAGAGTGTCTGGACATTTTGTTTTGATCCACCTACCGCTTTGACATTAGACCAAAATTTCTTAGGATTTTCTGCCAAGTCAGTACATAGAACTTTACTTTTGAATTCATTGAACGCCTCTCGCATTGACCTCCTCACACTACATTTTGCTTCACGTAATTTTTGTTTGTCTGCAAGGCTTTGGCTACGTTTATGTTTGCTGTGAAGTTCCCTTTGCTTCCGCAGCAGTTTCCTAACTCGGTTGTTGTACCACGGTGGCTCTTTTCCATCTCTTACGATCTTGCTTGGCACATACTCATCTAACGCATATTGTACGATGGTTTTGAACTTTGACCACTGATCCTAAGCACTATCTGTACTTGAGACAAAACTTTTGTGTTGAGCCGTCAGGTACTCTGTAATCTGCTTTTTGTCACTTTTGTTAAACAGAAAAATCTTGCTACCTTTTTTAATATTTCTATTTACGGCTGAAATCATCGATGCAGTAACCGCTTTATGATCGCTGATTCCCTGTTCTGCGTTAACTGTTTCAAATAGTTCGGGTCTGCTTGTCACCAGAAGGTCTAGTATATTATCGCCACGAGTCGGTTCTACTATTTAAACACCGATATAAAGGAAAGGAAATTAAAAAAGAAATTAACTGCTTGTATCCCAGCTCAAGTTGGAGAGCTAGATGCTAGATTAGACACTACAAATCGCAGTTAAAAGCTAAGGGGGTCACCTAGGTAATAGATTAGATAATTCTAATGGTAGTAGAAAGGGGGCGAATTATATATAAATTAAAATTGGAAAAGGATTTAAGCACAACCAGCGCCAGACTTGAGCAACCTATCAACGAATCGCGTAAGGGAAACCAGATGTTGACTATAGAATACCATACTTACAATCGACATTGTCCACTTGAGCAGAGGATCAAAATTCAGAGGTGACTAAACATTGTAATTTAGTTCACAACTGAAAAGAGAGACGAATAAATTTTTTTATCGTTACGAATGCCCATATGAAACTATAGGGATTCTACACACAAAGACTGTTTTTATAATACACACATCAGATAGTAGTTCTACATTACCTCGGTTCCGAGAGTTCCGGAAACTGTAGAGAAAATTGGAATAGAGATAAACGTAAATACCATTTCTGCCCTTTTTATTGTTCATGAAAACAACACATTGCATGTTGTACCACGATACAGCGAGACCTTCAGAGCTGGTGGTCCAGATTGCTCTACACACCGGTACATCTGATAGCACGTCCTCTTGCATTGATGCAAGCCTGTATTCGTCGTGGCATACTATCCACAAGTTCATCAAGTCACGGTTGGGCCAGATTGCCCCACTACTCAACAGCGATTCGACGTAAATCATTCAGAGTGGTTGGTGTATCACGTCGTCCAAAAACAGCCCTTTTCAATCTATCCCAGGTATGTTCGATAGGATTTATGTCTGTAGAAGATGCTGGCCACTCTGGTCGAGCGATATCGTTATCATGAAGGATGTCATACACAAGATGTGCATGATGAGGGCGGGAATTGTCGTCCATAAAGATATGGTTGCACTATTGGTCTGAGGACGGCATTCACGTATCGTACAGCCGTTACGGCGCCTTCCATGACCACCAGCGGCATACGTCGGCATATTTACTCCCAATGCCACCTCAAAACAGGGAATTTGCACCTTGATGCACTCGCTGGACAGTGTGTCTAAGGCGTTCGACCTGACCGGGTTGCCTCCAAACACGTCTCCGACGATTGTCTAGTTGAATGCACATGCGACATTCATCGGTGAAGAGAACGTGATGTCAATCCTGAGAGGTCCATTTGGCATGTTGTTGCGCCCATCTGTACCGCACTGCATGGTGTCGTGGTTGCGAAGATGGAACCTCGCCATGGACGTCGGGAGTGAAGTTGTGCATCATGCATCCTATTGTCGTAACACGACGTCCTCTGGCTGCACGAAAAGCATTATTCACCTTGGTGCCGTTGCTGTGAGGGTTCCTCCGAGCCACACTCCGTAGGTAGCATTCATTGCAGTAGTAGAACTTGGGCAACCTGAGTGAGGCATGTCATCGACAGTTCGTGTCTCTCTGCATTTCCTCCATGTCCGAATAACATCGCTTTGGTTCACTCCGAGACGCCTGGACACTTCCCCTGTTAAGAGCCCTTCCTGGCACAAAGTAACAGTGCGGACGCCATGAAATCGTGGTATTGACCCTCTAGGCATGGTTGAACTGCAAACAATACGAGCCGTGTACCGCCTTCCTGGTGGAATGACTGGAACTGATAGACTGTCGGACCCCCTCCGTCTATTAGGCGCTGCTCATGCATGGTTGTTTACATCTTTGGGCTAGTTCACTGACATCTCTGGATAGTCAAAGGGACTGTGTCGGTGATACAATATCCACGGTCAACGTCTACATTCAGGAGTTTTGGAAACCGGGGTGATGCATAACATTTTTATGTCCGTAGTTCTTTCGAGTGATAACTAAAAATTCGTATATAACGTCGGTATGTTTAAAAGATGTGTGACCAAGAAAACAAAACTTCGAAAATTTTACATCCTGTGTGAATTAAGCGAATTGACGCCCTCGAGGCTTCGGAATGTCTTCTGTACCTTTTCGAATTTACACGTCCGTATCGCAGTTTTTTGCTATTGTTAACTATGCGGTAACAATATACGACATCTCTATCGCATTTTTATAACAACAATGGCATTACAATTAGCTATTCGCCAATAGTCGAAAACGAATATCCTATGAATTCTTCCACAATATAAATGTTAGGCCCATTGTTCGGCTTTAGAGGAATATGTTTCAATAAGGAATTTTATTCGGAAGAACTGGATAAAACATAGGACATTAAATTGCTGCCTCTACGAAAACAATGTAATTATCATGGTAGATACAACAGCAAAAATAAACATTTCATGGAAAACTAAGCTCTTCATTTCAAGCAAACGCCATTGACTGCACGCCGTATGAAGTGGAAAAATCTCCTCCATCTCCACAATAACAAAAATTTGTATTAAGTGAAAGTTTAAGTGTGCGATGGAGAAGGAATATTTTTCTGTAGCACCACATTTCGAAATTTTCTATCCTCTTCTTGTCTGAACTACTTGTCGTCCATGTTTCACTTCCATACATGGCTACACATCATACACATACCTCCAGAAAGGACTTCTTGACGCAAAAATCCATACTTTACGTTAAATTTCTCTTCAGAAACACTTTCCTTGCCATAGCCTGTCTACGTTTTACATCCTCCCTACTTTGATAGTCATCATTAATTTTGCTCCCCAAATAGCAAAACTCATCTTCTACTTTAACTGTTTAATTTCCTAATCTAATTCCCTCATCAGCACCTGAGTTAATTTGACTACATTCCGTCATCCTCCTTTTGCATTCCTTGATGTTCATTTTATGTCATCCTTTCAAGACACTGTTCATTCCGTTCAGCTGCTCTTCCAGGTCATTTGCTGCCTGACAGAATTACAATGTCGTCGGCCAACCTCAAAGTTTTTATTTCTTCTCCACAGATTTTAATTCCCACTCCTAATATTTTTTTAACTACTTGCGCAGAATATAGATTGAATAAATTCAGAGATAGGTTACAACCCTGTTTCACTCCCTTCTTAACCACTGCTTTCATTCCTAGCTCCTCGACTCTTAAAACTGTTTCTGTACAAATTGTAAACAGACATTCGCTCCCTGCATTTTACCACTGCCACCTTAGAAGTTTGAAAGAGTATTCCATTCAACATTGTCAAAATCTCTCTCTGTAAGTCCACAAATGCTAGAAACGGGGGTTTGTCTTTCCTTAACATATATTCTAAGATTAGTCGTAGGGTCAGTATTGCCTCGCGTGTTAAACATTTCTACGGAGTCCAAACCGATCTTCCCCGAGGTCGGCTTGTACTAGCTTTTCCATTCGTCTATAAAGAATTCGTGTTAGTATTTTGCAGCCGTGACTTATTAAACTGATAGTTCGGTAATTTTCACACCTGTCAATATCTGCTTTCTCTGAGATTGGAACTATTATATTCTTCTTGAAGTCTGAGGGCATATCGCCTGTCTCATATATCATACTCACTAGATGGTTGAGCTCTCCCAAGGCTATCAGTAGTTCTAATGGAATTGTGTCTATTCCCAGGGGTTTGTTTTGACATAGATATGTTAGTGCTCTGCCAAATTCTTCACGCAGTATCATACCTCCCATTTCATCTTCATCTACGTCCTGTTCCACTTTCATAATGATGCTCTCAACTTCATTGGCCTTGTATAGGCCATCTATATACTCGTTCCACCTTTCTGCTATACCTTCTTTGCTTAGGGATGGTTTTACAAGGACATATTCGTACAGTACTTCATTTTAGTTTGCATTCGTTCTCCGTAATTTCTCTCATTTAACGGAGAACTCCATGTTAGCAGCTTTTGGCAGAGATAGTATTCAACCTCATTACATCTCTTTATGGAATCATTGAGTATTTCTTTTTCGTATGCCGTTACTTCTTGAAATTGAGTATGCTTTGCAGTCTAGTGACTAAGGCATTCTTCCTTGTAAATGCTAAAAATACAGTAATTGTTAGGCAAATGTGTTCACAAGCTATTAAATTGGAATGTGATACAAACAATACAATTTAGGAGAAACGAATTTACTATAAGCAGCCTCCCACTCCAATGATATTTTAAAAGCAAATAGTACCTACTCACAGCCGTTCATTGTAGGATCTACTTGCAAATTCTGTGTAACAAGAGTTTACTAAGTACAATAGGATTCAGTACTGTGGAAGTGATTTCTCACTATACCACACAGTATCACGTAGACACATTGACTTTGGAGTAGAATATTTTTGTTCCGTAATAGTAAAGTCAACAATAACTACATACTTTGTTGGTAAGACTACAAAGCATACTTAGTTCCTAGAAGAAACGCTATTCACTGCAGCAACACACACTCACCTGTGACAAAATGTAATAAAGTTGAACACCAACTGTGGCAAAACCTAGTTAAGTGAAGGTTTTCATTAAATGCGAGAAAATACAAAGAAGGACGCAATACGCTTACAGAACATTTAAATCGATCAGTTCGCACACGGCTTCGAAGGCTGGAACCACTGTTTTATGTGAAAACATATGTATGGAATCTTTACTTCACCCACTGTTACCAAACCGAGCAAAAAATCTAGCAGAATGCGAGCTACATACTAGGAACGCAGTTCAAATAGTGTAATAAACTCAGCGTCGTAATCAGGAAAACTATGCAATGAAAGCAGCTTCTATTTTCAGCAAAACCAATACAAATATGAAAGACTTTAAATCATCTGATAAGACAACTAGTTGATTAAGGTTGCAGCCCTCAATGAGATATGGCAGTGAACAAAGGGTATGTTATGAGATTCCCTACACAAGTTTCATCCCTGTGTAGTAACCTGTCCTTGAATTACGGAAGAAAAGAAATTTCATTATCATCCTTGTACTCATATTATGTGAGCGCTTCATTCGGAAATATAAGATCGGAATTTTTGAAAAAAGAATTATGTATTCAGGTAAAGATAAACGACACGTTAGAGTTAAGATTTGATGGGTGATTACAGATGAGAATCATACAACGAGGAAGTTTCCTTGGAAAAGGCCGGGAAATACGGGAAGATTTAAGTTAGATTACATCGTGGTCAGAGAGAGACACCGAAATCAGAGACTGGCTTGTAAGGCTTACCCAGGATCAAATTAGCTCTCAATTTAGTAGTGGTGAAGACAAAGCTGAAGCTTAAAATATTAGTTAAGAAGAATCAATGCGCAAGAAAATGGGATAAGGATATGCTAAGGAATGAAGAGATACGCTTGAAATCCTTTGAGGCTATAAACACTGAGATAGGCGGTTCAGTCTATGAGGAATGGACTTCTCTAAGAAGGGCAATCGCAGAAGCTCGAAATGAAAACATCAGTACAAAGAAAGTAACTGCGAAGAAACCATGCCTAACAGAAGACCAGTTGATCGACGAAAGAAGGAAGAAAACGTTTTCAGGGAAATTCAGGAATACATAAATACAAGTCGCTTACGAATGAAATAATTAAACAGTGCAAGGAATCTAAGGCGAAATGGCTGCGTGAAACGTGAATAAATCGAACAAGGATTTATTATCGGAAGGAGTTTCTCAGCATATAGAAAAGTCGAAGTAGTCTTCGGTGAAATTAAAAGGGCGATAACACTAAAGACTTTTATGGAATTCCACTGATAAATGTAGAGGTAAGAGCGGATGGTGCAACGAGTACACTGAAGTCCTCTATGAAGTGGAGGACTTGTCTGATAAGGTGATAGATGAAGAAACAGGAGTCTATTAGAAAAAGCTAGGGTATAAAATATTAGAATCAGAATTTAAAAGGGCTTTGGAAGACTTAAGATTGGATAAGGCAGAAGAGATAGATAGAATTCCATCATAATTTCTAGAGTAATTAGGGGAATTAGAAAAAACTACTGCTCACGTTGATATACAGTGTATGAGTCTGGCGACATACCATCTAACTTTTGGAACAATAACATACGCACAACTCTCAAGATTTGATGAGGCGCCAAGTGCGAGATTCATCGCACAATCCGCTTAGTAGCTCATGCATCCTAGTCGCTGACAATAATATACAGAAGAACGGAAAAGAAAATTGAGCCTTTGTTAGATGACTATCAGTTTGACTTTAGGAGAGCTAAATGCACCAGAAAGGCACTTATTACGTCGCGGTTGATAAATGAAGCAAGACTAAAGAAAAATGAAAATTAGTTCCTAGGATTTGTCTATCTGGAAATAGCTTCGGCAATGTCAAATGGTTCAAAATTTCGATAATATAAGGAAAATAGGGGTAAGCTATAGGAGAAACTGGAAATATACAATATACACAAGAGTCAAAAGGGAACAATAGGAGTGGAAGAACGAAAACGAAGTGCTCGGTTTTGAAAGGATGTAAGACAGGGATGGAGCCCATACTGTTCAATTTATGTATATGGAAGAGAAGTCTACCGGTATCACAGAAATTCCTTAATTTGAGGAAGAAATTTCTGAGAATGCACATCTGGAGCACAGCGTTTTACGGTAGTGACACATGGACTTTGGGAAAATCGGAACAGAAGAGCATCGAAGCATTTGAAATGTGGTGCTACAGAAGAATGTTGAAAATTAGTTGTACTGATAAGGAATGAATAGGTTCTGCGCAGAATCGATGTGTCCTCCTCTTTGTATGCTGACAATTTTTGTATCTACCTCGCTTCCTCCGTAATGGGCGCTGCAGAACGCCGTCTACAGGGGCAATCTGCGGGCGCACTCATGGGCTCTCTCACATGGCTTTCAGTTTTCGGCGGCCAAGACATGTGTCATGCATTTCTGCCATCGCTGTACAGTCCATCCCCATCCGAAACTGTTCCTCGATGGCCAGCCCCTCGAGGTAGTCGACACCCATCGATTCTTGGGTCTGCTCTTCAATTCCCAGTTGACACGGCTCCCTCATCTTCGCCAGCTGAAGGGGACATGCTGGTCCCATCTCAATGTTCTTAGGTGTCTGTGCAATACCATCTGGGGTGCAGACCACTCTGTTCTCCTGCGATTGTATCAAGCTTTGGTCCAGTCTCGTTTAGACTATGGAAGTCCTGTCTATGGTTCTACGTCGCCTCGACGCTGCAAATACTAGACACCATCCACCACTGTGGGGTCCGACTTGCGACTGGTGCCTTCCGGACTAGCCCCGTACTTAGCCTTCTCGCACAGGCAGGGATTCCACCGCTGCGAGTTTTGCGCCAACAACAGCTGATATCTTATGCGCTCCGCATTCGCTGCACCCGAAAGCACCCTAATTATGGTCTCCTTCATCCAAACACGGATATCACCCTGCCGCAGCGGTGGCCATGATGTGGGCTTATCATGGCTGTCCCCATTCAGTCGCTCTTTTCTGAGACCCAGCAATTCCCTTTACCGCCTCTCTTCTCCGCCCACGCACGTACCCCTCCATGGTGAGTCCCTCGGCTGCAGCTCTGTCTTGATCCCTCAATCGATTCAAAGGATTCTGTCCCTTCTATGGCTCTTCGCCACCCGTTCTCCTGTCTCCTCAGTTTTTTCAGGGTTCAGAAGTGATTTATACTGATGGCTGCATGGTTGCTGGCCACACTGGTTTTCCTTACACCTATGCGTAATGCACGGAACTTCGTTCCTTGCCATATGGCTGTAGTGTTTTTACTGCAGAATTGATAGCCATCTTGCGCATACTGGACCGTACCAGCGCCTGCTCAGGACTATCCTTCACTATCTGTAGTCATCGCTATCCAGGACTCCCTTTCTCCCCTCGCTCAATGTGGATGCTCGGTGGTTTTCATTTGGACCCCAGGCCATGTTGGGATTCCAGGAAATGAAGTTGCCGATCGACTGGCTAAATTAGCTACTACCAGCCATCTCTTGCCTTTGGCATTCCAGAGATAGACCTTCGCTCGGCATTACGTCATCTGGTTTTGGACCTTTGGGAAGTGGAATGGCACACTCTTTCTTCACCGAACAAGCTCCAGGCAATTAAGGATTCTAAAACTCCATGGCAGTCCTCCTTACAGGCCTCTCGTAAGGCCTCTCATGGTTATCTCCTCCGTCGTAAGAAACCCCTCTCTGTCATTGTGGGTCGATGTTGACTGTGGCTCACATCTTACTGGACTGCCAGCTTAGCCACCCTGCGACAGACTTTCAGCTTTCGAGACTCGCTACCCATGGTGTTGGCTGACAATGCCTCAGCGGCGGATATCGTTTTACGCTTTATTCGTGATGGAGGTTTTTATCGCTTTATTTAAGGGAGGGACCTTCCACCTTATCGGTGAGTGGAGGGGATGGCAGGCCCTCTTGCTCCCCCTTCGCCTCGACTGGATTGACTTTAATTGGGCTTGGTGGTTCACCCCAGCCCTGTGCCTTCCCACTTCTTTCCTTATGGGGTATATAATGTCTGGAGCGTCTTTGCCTCGTGTGCTTCTTCCTTCCTGCCCCTGTCATTTGTCACTTTCTTTCCCTCACCTCTTCTTCCACACTTTTCCTTCCTACCCTGTCATTAGTTTATCATTTTATGGACATTGTAGTTCCCTCTTCTAGTGTGGAATTTTATCGGTTTTAGTTAATCTAAGGTCGGAGGGACTGATGACCGCGTAGTTTGGTCCCTTCTCCCTCCATCCAACCAACCAACCAACCAACCAACCAACCTGTGTCTCCTGAGGATCTGGATCATCACTGATGCTTCATCCATAATAGGAGTGGATACAAATACTAAATTGGTGGTAGCAGGTGACCCTGAGGCATAACCTGCCTCCTTGAGTGCTTCATCCCTTCCCAGCCTCGATGTCATTCTCCAGTGGAATTGCGGCGGTGTTTTCCACCACCTGGCTGACCTACAGCAAGTGTTAAGCCTTACACCTGCTTTCTGTATTGCCCTCCAGGAAACTTGTTCCCGGTAATGTACACTGCTGCCCTTCGCAGCTATAGAGGATATTACAAGAAACCTAGTGACCATAATAGTGTCAGGTGGAGTCTGTGTCTATGTGCTGAATTCAGTATGCAGTGAACCTCTGTCCCTTCGAATCCCTCTTGAAGCTGTGGCTGTCAAGATAAGGACGACGCAGGAAATTACTGCCTGCTACATATATCTTCCGCCAGAGGGTGCAGTATACCTGAACGCATTGGCTGCACTGATACAGCAAATACCTAAACCTTTCCTACTTTTGGGAGATTTTAACCCCCATAACTCCTTGTGGGGTGGCACTGTGCTTACTGGATGAGGCAGAGATGTCGAAACTTTCTTCTCGACCTTCGCCTCTTAAACACTGGGGCTCCCACACATGTCAGTGAGGGTCATGGCACTTACTCGGCCATTGATTTATCCATCTGCAGCCAAGGACCTCCCCCCATCTGTTCACTGGAGAGCTCATGATGACTTGTGCGGTAGTGACCACTTTCCCATCTTCCTGTCACACCCCCAGTGTCTTTACCCCGGACGTCCAGCAAGATGGTCTTTAAACAAGGCAGACTGGGACCGTTGCACCTCTCCCTTCATGGAACCCTCAATGTGGTAGTTAAGCGGATCACTAGAACAATCGTTTCTGCGGTGGAAAACACAATCCCTTGTTCTTTATGGTGCCCCTGGCTAAAGTCAGTACCTTGGTGGTCACTGGAAATCGCTGAGGCCATTAAAGGACGTCGGCGAGCTCTACAGCGACATAATCAGCATCCTCACGTAAAGTACCTAATAGCTTTTAAACGGCTTCGTGCCCGCTTTCGCCAGCTTATAATAAACCGGAAAAAGGAAATATGGGAGAGGTACGTCTCGACCATTGGGTGCCATAAGTCACTTTCACAACTCTGGACTAAGATCAGACGTGTTTGTGGGTACCAAACCCCGACAGGTGTCACTGGCCTTAATATGATGTAGTGTTATCTACCGACTCAAACGCAATTGCCGAGCACTTCGCTGAACACTATGCTTGAGCCTCTGCGTCAGAGAATCATCTCCCAGCATTTCGCATCCTCAAATGACGGATTGAAAGGAAATCCCTCTCGTTCACTGAACGTCACAGTGAACCCTATAATGCTCGATTATCAGAGTGGGAGCTCCTCAGCGTCCTTGCACATTGCCCCGACACAGCTCCTGGGCTGGATCGGATCCACACTATGATGATCAAACATCCCTCAACCGGATCTGGTGTGATGCCGTTTTTCCATCGCTGTGGAGAGAGCACCATCATTCCAGTGCTCACAGCTGACAAATATCTGCTTGATGTGCACAGTTATCGGCCCATCAGTCTCACCAACATTCTGTGTAACCTGTTAGAACATAAGGTAAATCGGTGGTTTCGTTGGGTCCTGGCGTCATGGGGCCTAGTGGCTCTATGTCAGGGCGGTTTACGCCAGGGTCACTCTACCACTGATAATCTAGCTTCCCCTCGAATCTGCCATCTGAACAGCCTTTTCCAGACGGCAAAACCTGGTTGCCTTTTTTTTATTTAGGAAAAGCATACGACACGACCTAGTGGCATCACATCCTTGCAACAATATATGAATGGGGTCTCCAGGGGCCGCTCCCGATTTTTTTCAAAAATTATCTATCGCTCCGTACTTTCCGTGTCCAGGTTAGTGCATCCCATAGTTCGCCACCCCGCCCTCCCCAATATTCAGAAAACTAGGGTCCTGCAGGGCTCTGTATTGAGTGTATCTCTATTTATAGTGGCCATTAACGGTCTAGCAGCAGCTGACGGGCTGTCTTTCTCACCTTCTATGTATGCAGACGACTTCTGCGTTTCGTACTGCTCCTCCAGTATTGGTGTTGCTTAGCGGCGCCTACAGGGAGGTATAAACAAGGTGCAGTCATGGGCTCTAGCCCACGGCTTCCCATTTTCAACCCAAAGTGTGCGTCATGCACTTCTGTCGGCATCGCACCGTTCATCTGGAACTAGGACCTTACCTTAATGACGATCCTCTCAATGTACTGGAGACATTTATATTTTTAGTACTGGTTTTCGACGCCCAATTGACGACGCCTCCTCATCTTCATCAGCCGAAGAGGAAGTGCTGGCAGCTCCTCAATGCCCTCCGCTGCCCGAGGAACAGCAACTGGGGTGCAAATTGCTCTACGCTGCTGCACCTCTACAGAGCCTTTGTTCAATCCCGCCTTGATTATGGGAGTCTGGTTTATTGTTCGGCGGCGCCCTCAGCGTTTCGTTTACTCGACCCATTGCACCACTGTGGCGATCGGCTGGCAACGGGAGCTTTTAGGACGAGTCCGGTAACCAGCGTCCTGGTGGAGGCCAGAGTCCCTCCATTGAACTTTAGAGGTGCACAACTGATCGCCAGTTACATTCCACACATTCGTAGTTCTCCCAAGAATCCGAATTACCGTCTCCTTTTTCGCACCCAAGGTGGTTCATCTTCCGCATTGGAGGTCCAGGTCAAAGTTTACGATTGTGGTTTGCGTCCAAACTCTTCTGTCTGAAGTGGAGTCCCCGCCTTTACCATTTACAGTCTTGGTCCTTCCACGTACATCTCCATGGTGTATACAGAGGTCGCAGCTTCACCTGGACCTTTCACATGGTCCTAAGGACCCAGCGGCTCTCCATTGTCACTTCCTCACGATTCTTGACATGTGCCAGGGCCATGAAGTGGTTTACACCGACGGCTCGATGGCCGACTCTCACGCTGTCTTCGCGTATGTTCATGGAGGATTGACATACTGAAGAGCACTCCTTACAGGTCATTTCTCGTGCTCTTGAGCGCATCTGCTCATTCCCTGGCGAGTCGTTTTTTCTCTGTACTGACTCCTTGAGCAGCCTACAACCTATCAACCAGTGCGAGGCTCACCATTCTTCGGTAGCGACCATCCACGGGCCATCTATGCTCTGGTATGGTCCAGGCATTCGTGGTGTTTCTGCTGACCCCTGGCCACGTCGGAATCCCAGGAAATGAACTTGCCAACAGGCTGGCCAAACAGGCTGCACTGAAACAGCTTATGGAGATGTGCATCCCCGTAACTGACCTATGATCATCATTACGCCGCAAAGTTTTTCAGCTTTGGGAGACAGAATGGCATAATCTCTGTACGCACAGCAAAGTAAAAGCTATTAAGGAGACTAAAAATGTGGAGAAGTCCTCCATGCGGATCTCTCGCAAGGACTCTGTGGTTCTCTGCCTGCTCCGCATTGGTCATACGTTGCTAACACATGTCTACCTCCACCGTCACGAGGACCCACCTCGGTGTCACTGTGGCGCACATATGACAGTTGTCCCCCATTTCCTGGAGTGCCCGCTTTTACGCCTCTACGGCGGACTTTCAACCTTCATAGTACCCTACCTTCGGTGTTGGGTGACAGTGCTAAAGGTTTAGTTTTACCTTTTATTCGTGAGGTTTTTTTATCGTACCATCTAAAGATGGGCATTTAGTGTTCTCTGAGGTCGATACCCTCCCTTCATTTTAACTCTGTCGCACTTTCTTTCCATTTGTTTGTCTTGGTGGTCAGCTTTCACCTACATTTGTTCATCTCGCCTTGTCTTTTTGGGGTGGACATTTTAATGTGCTGCAGAGTGGCTGGCTCATCCTCTTTTATTATTGTGATCAGCCAGCCCAGACCATCTGCTCTATGGTGCCCTTCTTCTAATTTTTCTTGTGGTGTATGTTTTCTAGTTTCTGTTCGTTCCATTCGCTTTCTTTTTAGTTGTGGTTCCCCATACCTTTTCCCACTTTTACTTTCTCAAACGTACTTTGGTTGTTTTTGTACCTTGAGCCTTGCTTGCGTCAGGAAAAAGGGACTGATGACCCTGTAGTTTGGTCCCTTTATACCCCAAACAAACCAACCAACCAACCGATCAACCACCATCCCTTTAAACGGTGTCTGACGTGTATAACAGAAATTGCGGGGAACTGTATCTTCACATTGACTGGTGAGGTCATTACCACGGTCTGTCTTTCTCCCTGGTTTATAGTTAAAAATTTCGTCGTTTCCCCTTTGAAATATAGGGACTAGGGACCATTATCCACTGTCCCACACAGTATTGTGGCCATGCCTCAGTTTGGTTGTTTCTGGCGTTCTAGCGCCTTCGTATTTGCGTTTTGCACATTCCTCCAAACTTCCATAATTCTTCTGGCAAATTTCCTCACCATCTCACAATCCAGTCGCAATTCAGGAATCAAAAATTCAAAGGGAGATAGGTTTTTCCTGCCGTACACAACCTCAAATGTCGACAAGCCCATTGAAGTACGAACATATGATTTATAGGCACTCTGTACATAAGGCAAATAGGCGCCCCAATCATCGTGCCTGGAACCTATGTATTAGCTCAACATCTTTCCAATTGTCTTGCGGTTGCATTCCGGTCTCCCATTGATCTGCGGATGAAACGGACTTTCCCTTGACTTCCGTATACGCAACAAGCGGCATAATTTTCATTAAATCCGAGAAAAATTCTTAGCTTGGTCCGTAATCATGGTCTATCACTCAAAATTTAATATCCTGTTTACTAACGTTTGTGCTACAGCACTAGCCTGTTGTTCTGAAATCGGTACCAATGCCAGAAATCGAGAAAAATTATAAATGATCCTTAGAACATACCTGTATCCTGCAGGTATTTTATTAAATGGCCTCAAGACACCCAACTGCAACATAGAAAATGGGCTGGACGCCTCTGGTCTCCTAGGCAATGGCACGGTCTGATGCGTAATGTCGGCCCTTTGCGCGCGCATGGCTCACAGTCGTTAACATACTTCTCCACGTAATGCTTCCTGTTCTACACCAGAACTGCTCTGCTACATGTCTATCCGCCGCACGTCGCCCACTATGATCTGACAACATATGGTCATGATGTTGCTGAAAAACGTACTGCTAAAAACCCTCTGGAACCACCACAAGTGGTTCACACTTCGTGATACTGCACAAAAAACCCTCGTCCATAACGAAATGTGGATGTGGCTTAAATGCCTCGGAGTCCTCACCCCTTGCCTGTGCCAGCTGCGACTCTTCAACGTTCTTCCCTAGTGTACTTGAAATTACTACCCTATGGATTCATCAACCTGCATTTTCGTGAGGTCTCCCTGGCTTATGGATTACTTCGTGTTCGAAATCATGAGCTTAAGTGCTCACCGAGTTCATCTACTGGATGGATCTTTCAAACAATGTAGCCTTTTGACATGATTTTAACTTTCCTATCATACAGAAAACATCGAAGATACATAATACCATACATGACCGCCAACATCTCTTTGTCCATAGTTGAGTAATTACTCTCCATCTTGTTTAACTGCCTTGAAGCACAAACTGTCAGATGTTCGTGACAATCGACCATCAGCCTCAAAACACAGCCGACTGACTCATTTGAAGCATCGCACAAAATGTAGTTCCAGTGGTAGAGGTGTTGGCGAACCACTGCAGGAAAATCTTGGTCCAGAGTACCTAGTGTAGATCTGGGTCAGCTAACAGAGGATGTAGATTCTTTATGCAAGGATTTCACAAAGGAGGATGCAGTGGTTATAGTGGGTGGTCCGGGAAATAGCATTGACAGAGACTCTGAATATTCCTTAGAGAGTGACCTGGTGAAGGTAGCATCAGCAATGAAGCATGCGAGTGTGGGACTGGTGTCTGTTTTGAGATGGCATGATTGGCCTCATTTGAACCCTTCCGTCGGGAGGGTGAAATTGGAGTGGCTGCTTAGGACGGATATAAGGTTCCATATTGGTTTGATTCCTGTGGATGCTGTCGATAGGTGGGTCTACACTAGGCATGGCCTTCATCTCAATAGGAAATGGAAGGGAAAACTGTCTGGGTTGATTGCAGAAAACTTAAGGGGGGACACTGTCACAAGTGGTAAAATACCAGTGGTCACAGGTGTCAGAGGGATGCCTTTTTTAGGATAGGAAAGTGGGAAAGAAAAAGAGTTTTAAGAGAGATTGGTAGACACACTCAGTTTAAGAAAACAGATGAACAGGAGTCAGATTTTAGCATACAGCTTCAATTTAAACAATGTTTAACAGAAAGTAATCACAAACTGTCAGTTCATCATCGCCAAAGCAGTTATAATCACATTAGTATGCAATATCAGTTATCTCTATTGCTCCAGAACATTCTGGGACTCAGAAATAAACTTTATGAACTACTCATTTCTATTGATGAAATGAATTCATCTAACCAAATTGACATAATCTGCCTCTCTGAACATCAAATGACCAATGGTATGGATATGTTATACATTTCAGTATTTAAACTAGCTTCCTACTTCTGCAGAGTAGATATGGATGGAGGAGGAGTTGCCACATTTATTAAAAACTGCCATAAATTCAAGAACATTGGCATTAATAAATTCTGTTTAGAGCAGCATCTAGAAGCATGTCCAACAGAAGTAGAGTTCCACAATAGATCCTACATAATAGTAACTATTTACTGAGCACCTGCAGGAAATTATAATCTATTCAGAAATCATCTAGAAGCTCTTTTGGGTTATTAAACAGGAAGAAACAAAGAAATTTTGATTGCCAGTGGCTTTAATGCAGATTTTCTAATGAAATCTTCCAGTAAACGTTTACTGCAGTTAGTAATGTTGTCTTTCAATCTAACTCACACTGTAAACTTTCCAACTAGGATCACTAAATCCTCAAGGACATCCATTGATATCATTTTTATAGACAAATCAAAGGAATATAATCATATCATAAAACCTGTAATAACTGGACTATCAGATCATGACATGCAGCTCCCCGTTTTAGTTGTAAATTGTAAGCAGATTATAAAGACTGCTAAATCTGAATACAGGAGAGTAGTCAATCAACCAAAAATTGAGTGTTTTAGAAAACTGTTCAAAGATATGAACTGGAAAGATGTTTATAGTGCTCATGACATGAATGAAAAATATAACACATTCATGAACAATGTCAGTACCATGTTTGAAAACTGTTTTCCTCTAAAAGTTACTCAAATTAAACACAAGTCTATAATAAAACCATGGATTACACAAGGAATAAAGCTTTCCTGTAAGACAAAAAGGAAAATGTATCTGTCAATAGCTCCTATGCCGATGATTTAGCTAAATACAAGGAATACTGTAAAATATCAAAAAAAGTAATTCAGACAGCTAAACAAATGCACAACGAGAATAAGGTAGCAATGTCAGGAAACAAAATAAAGCAATATGGTATATAGTGAAAGAGGAGGCTGGTAGAACCAGGAAGGAACAGGAGCAAATAGCTTTAAGGGTAGATGACACATTAGTAACCGAAGGGCATAGTGTGGAAAATCTATTTAACAAGTACTTTATATCCGTTACTGATAGAATGGGATTGTCAGGATCAGTAAATAATGCCCTTGAATATCTGAAACTAGCCTTTACAAATAGCTTCAGGTACATGAATATGTCTCTCACTTCACCAAAAGAAATACCTTCCATAGTAAAATCATTAAAAACAAAGCATTCTAGTGGTTACAATGAAACATCATCAAAGTTAATTAAGGCATGTTCTTATGAGTTTAGTACAATTCTAAGTTACTTGTGTAAACAGTGAATTATAACTGGGACATTTCCTGACTGGCTAAAATACGTAGATGTTAAGCCTCTATTCAAGAAAGGGGATGAAGAGATACCAACAAACTACAGACCGATTTCACTTTTGCCAGCATTCTCAAAAATTTTAGAAAAAGTAATGTACAGGCAGCTCTCAACCATCTGACCACAAATAACATATCATCAAGAACACAGTTTGGATTTCTGAAGGGTTCTGATATCGAGAAGGCTATTTACACCTACAGTGAAAATGTATTTAATTCATTAAATAACAAATTAGAAGCATCAGGTATTTTCTGTGATTTGTCAAAGGCATTTGATTGTGTGAACCACAACATCCTTTTAAATAAATTAGAATTCTATGGTGTCACGGGCAGTGCTGCAAAATGGTTCAAGTTATACCTCGTTAACAGGAAACAAAGGGTGTCAGTGCAAGGGACTAGTGAATTAAGTCATCAGTCATCATCAGAAGGGTAAGAAATTACATGTGGTGTCCCACAAGGATCCATCTTAGGGCCATTGCTTCTTCTTGTGTACATCAATGATCTCTCATCAGTTACACTGCCAGAAGCAGAGTTCGTTTTGTTTGCAGATGACACAAGTATTGTAATAAATAGTATATCGAGTTTAGTTCTAGAAAGATCTGCTAATGATATTTTCATGGATATTAATAAATGGTTTAAAGCCAACTCACTAACATTAAACTTCGAAAAGACTCTCTATATGCAATTCAGAACCTGTAAGAAGTTTCTGCCCAGCATATGCATAAAGTATGAAGAAGAGCAGATAGAAGAGATTGACAGTCTTAAATTCCTGGGATTACAATTTGATAATAAAGTAAGTTGGGAGGAGCACACCACAGAACCGCACAAATGCATTAACAAATCTGTATTTGCAATTCGAGTGTTAGCAGACATAGGAGACATAAAAATGAAAAAGCTTGCATACTTTGCCTACTTTCACTTCATTATGTCATATGGTACAATATTTTGGGGTAACTCATCAAGTCAAACAAAAGTTTTCAGACTCCAAAAGCGTGTAATACGTATTATTTTTGGAGTAAATTCACAGACGTCCTGTAGAAACCTCTTCAAAGAACTGGGTATACTAACTACTGCCGCTCAATATATTAACTCCTTAATGAAATTTGTTCTGAATAATGTATCTCTTTTTCCAACAAACAGTTCAGTTCATACATACAATACCAGGAACAAAAATGATCTGCACAAGGACTTAAAAGCATTTACTTTAGTTCAAAAAGGGGTCCACTACTCAGGAACACTTATCTTCAATAATTTGCCTGCAAACATAAAAAATGTAGTTACAAACAAAGATCGGTTTAAAAGGAGCCTGAAAGACTTACTAGTGACCAACTCCTTGTACTCCATTGACGAATATTTTAATAGAAACAAATGATGTATTGTATATACTCATACTATTAGTATTGTTATTTCAGCTTAAAAGAAGTTGACATGTTCCAAATCCACGAGGATCTCCTCAGCACGGATCTATGGAACGAAAAACTGCCGACCGGAGTGGCCGAGGGGTTCTAGGCGCTTCAGTCTGGAACCACGCGACCGCTATGGTCGCAGGTTCGAATCCAGCATCGGGCATTGATGTGTGTCATGTCTTTAGGTTAGTTAGGTTTAAGTAGTTCTACGTTCTGGGGACTGATGACCTCAGCTCTTAAGTCCCATACTGCTCAGAGCCATTTGAACCATTTTGAACGAAAAAGTAATCTAATCTAATATAATCTCAGGATACTCTATCTCTATCTCTCTTCTCTCTCTCTCTCTCTCTCTCTCTCTCTCTCTCTCTCTCTCTCTCTCTCTCTCTCTGTCGAAATCCGGAAAAACAAATACCGGATCTGATACTAATATATCTTTCAGTTTTTCAAATGCCTTCTGACATTCCTGGGACCAATGGAATCTTTTTGTCTTTCTCAGCAACTTGTTCAAGGACCCGGCTATTTTTGCAAAGTCCTACACAAACTGTCTGTAATAATTACAGAGGTCGACGACAGAGTGTCCCTGCTTATTTGTTTGTGGTATCGGATAATTTTGATCTGCACTTACAAGACGAGGATCGGTCTGTACATAGCGCTCACTAATTACGTGCCCGAGGTAACTAACCCGAGTTTGCGCATTGTGGCACATGTTCACACTTAACGTCAAACGTGCCAATCGCGGTGTACTAAAGACATCCTCCAAACGTCTCATATGCTGCGTTAAATCCTTTGAATAGAAAATTATGTCATCAGGATAGACTTAAACAAGCGTTTGGATTTAATCCTCTCAGTACCCCATCTAACAATCGCTGAGATGCTGTCGGTGGGTTCGTAGTCCAAATGGCATGAACTTCTAATGAAAATGTCCCGCTGGGACACTAGACACAGTTTTCGGCCTCTCTTCAGATGCTACCTCCAACTGAAGGAATCCACCCCTGAGGTCTATAGTTGTAAAGAACCGATACTGATATAGATTATCCAAAGTTCCCGTGATGTTTGAAATTAAATAACCATCGGAAGTGGTGCACGTGTTTAGTTAGATATGTGTCGTCACAGCAAAATCTGTATTTCCGTGTCCCTTTCGTCAATTTCTTAAACACAATAACAGTACTTGTGCTCCAGTGACTACCACTCGTGTCTATAGTCCCATCCCGTAATGGTTGTTCAATAAATTCTTTTACTAGTCGTTGCAGCTTCTTTGCTATATCTTATGGCTTCCTGTAAACTGGTGCGCTGTCATCTGTTGGGATGTGATGTTGACAGCCCGGTTGCCGGTATCGCTCCATTTGCACAAAATAAATCACTCATCCTCTACAAGTTCTCCATCGCCAAGCGATCACTGCCCTTCAGGTGATCTACTTTCTCTCGTAACACCTCCGTATCGACGGTTTGCTTGTGGCTTCTCTCCAGTCTCTCTGCCTGCCGAATCCCTCATCGTCTAAGAGTTCCAAAGAGGGTAATATTGCACCCTTTGACAGAATCATCTCCACTTTTCGCAGATATTAATCTGTGGAACACTCTCCTTCGACTCACCTTGGAGGAGGCGTGATGAAGCATTACACTGATTGAGAGGCCACATTTTGGCGTTGCCAATGTCCCAGCAATTTTTCAGTATCGAGAAAATCAGACATGGGGTGTGCACAGAACAGCCAACTAACTGAACGAGATCATTGTTGAGGACAAAAGTGCTCAACACTTAGCGAGATACTTAGACGCCTTATTTATTGTGCTCCAGTAGTCCAATCTAAAGTGCAACAAGAAAAAACGCTATTTTTCTGCACTATATGTCAGTTATGTAGGCCACGCATTAACTACTTCAGGAATGTGGGCCATTCCGCATTAAATTCAAACCGTCCAAATTCCGGCCCCTATGTACAGTAATCACCAGTCTGAACTGGGACGACTGTTACTGCACGAAATTCATTCGGCACCTAGCAGCCAACGCGGAACTCCTCCGCCACCACTTACTACAGAGAAATTTCAAATGGAACTGAACTCCCACATCTGACAAATTTCAGATACCTAAAACAATCTCTTCTTTGTTCAATATGCTTTACAGTCTACGACCCAAGCAAGTCAGTGACTGGCAGCTTCGGCATGATCTGGTCTCATAAAGTCGACAGGGCCGGCCGCTGGTGGCCGAGCGGTTCTGGCGCTACAGTCTGGAACCGCGCGACCGCTACGGTCGCAGGTTCGAATCCTGCCTCGGGCATGGATGTGTGTGTTGTCCTTAGGTTAGTTAGGTTTAAGTAGTTCTAAGTTCTAGGGGACTTATGACCTCAGCAGTTGAGTCCCATAGTACTCAGAGCCATTTGAACCATTTGAAAGTCGACAGGGTGGAATGACCTATAGCATTCATCCTCAAAACATTGATACAAGTGTAACGCAAGTGCATCCAGACACAGAAAAAGGTCATGACTATTGCTTTTGCGCCGAAGAAGCTCCACAGTTGCGTGTATGGCCGACGGTATACACTCTTAACTGACCATAAACCTCTTTTGCCATTATTCAGTACTGGCTCGAATATTCCTACTAGGACGGCACATAGTCTTCTGTGGTGAACATAGTTCTTGTCCAAATACTTCCATGACATCAACTAACATTTCACAGCTCAGTATGACTTTGCCGATAAGCTTTCTCTACCATCGCTAGGACAGGTCACAGAATTTGATTCAGTACTGGAGGCCTCTTTCCACACACATCCTGAAGCAGAAAAAGCAGAGAACGCCTTCCCCTCAGATGTGGCAGTCAACGCCCGCCACTTCTCTGCAGACCCAGTCACCCGAGTACACCGCCTAGCGAACCACGATTGATTGGCTGATGGGAAACAAAGTATTGTCACTATGACTTATTCAGCCTGAAAAGCATCTTATTGCTGGAGGATTACAGTGTCACTCACGTAGTAGTCCCTTACATCCTCCAGTAGTGCATATTGTCACTCCTCCATAAAGGATATTGAAGGTTGACCTGACCGACTGGCTCGGCAACATTTGTAGTGTAGTGGCTTCCGCACCAACATTGTGAACATGGTTGCAGCATGCGTCATCTATCAGAATAAGCACAGTGCGCCAATTTAGCAATATTTCCCATGGCCACATACATAATCATTTTGGTCATGCTTCCGTTTAGATTTTGTGCGCCCTTTTTTGTGTAATTTTGGATTTACTGTTAGCAGTGCAGGCAGCGTATTATAACATATATCATGCGAGTCATCAGCATCACCAGTTCAAAATGATTTAAGCATGTGTTCATACTTCTCCATAGAGTTTCTTCCAGCAATCATAGTTACCAATACCAGCCCACAGTTGACTTCATCAGAATTTTCCACTTTATTTTCCAGTATTGATATTGCCTTAGTGCATATGGTATTCTTTCATCCAGAGTTGCCACGCGAGGTAGCCGCACGGTCTAGGGCGTCTTGTCACGGTCCGCGCAGCTGCCCCCGTTGGAGGTCCGGGTCCTCCCTCAGGCATGTGTGTGTTTGTTTTCCTTAGCGTAAGTTAGATTAAGTAGTGCGTAAGCTTAGGGACCGCTGACCTCAGCAGTTTGGTCCCATAAGACCTTACCACAAATTTACAAATTTCCATCTAGAGTCCAATGGGTCGGTAGAGAGTTTTGTCTGAACATTCAATTCACAGCTAGCAAAACTGGATCTACACTATTCTCTCGATGAAACGTTGGCCCTTTTTCTAGCCTCTTACCACCCCACCCCTCAAGATAGATCAAATACAGATGGCAAACTACATGATAGGCCAGACCATTCGCAACTCTCCATCTTTCACCCAAACAGATCACACACCTCTTCATGCAGTCAAGCTGTCGTTGTTCCGGTACGAAGGATGAGATTGGGATGCTGATCTCACCCAGTTGCCACCGATGCTGTGCGCTGGCGATTGTCATACATCTGTTGGTTCAGGCCGTGTTAGAAATGCAACTCCACATGCTGCAAACGCATTATCCTAGTGTGGCCATATAGCACAACGAAACCTTTCATATCCTGTTGTTACAGAGTTACTGTCGATGACACTGTCCAGCAGCTACCTGAAGAGGTCACGCAACTCCCAGGAAGTCAGCCCTCCTCACATCCAGGTGCCCACTTTTATTGACATTCACCACAGCCCTCAAAGTTCACCAGCTCTGCAAGCACCTCGTAGGAATTTGAGATGTGCCACACCTTCATACCAGTCGAGGGGAGGGGGTACTGTGTATAGGCCATTCGTCCTGTCTATCAGCAGCCATACTCATGTCGGTGGCCTACGTAAGACACAGAAGCCACTCATGCAGACCTCAGAGGTAATCAGGCTGACAGGTGGCAACATAAGTCCACCAAATGTCGCTAGGCCTACATACTTTACCTTCGTAGGGTCATATGGACGCAGATAAATACAGCTATATTCCGGTGCCACTAGAGTATTTAGGCTAGCATCGTACTGCACGAGGTCAGTTATTTCCATTGAGCTCTCTGGGCCAGGCGCCGTCAGGAGTAGAAGTGGATCCCAGCCCTCACTAACGAAACCATTGGAATCGCTAACGCCATGCAGTCGCTAGTCACCGCCAAATGTGGAGCTGCTAGGGACTACCACAGGCATCGACAGGAAGTGGCGTTTACACCAGAGACTGCAGAGGACATTAGTGTTGATCTTTTGGCGGTCGACGTTATCTCCAGAGTGGAATCCTACTTCTACTTCATCTGTTATTGGGCCATCTACCCATTTATGAACTTCACGTAAAAGCGGGTATTGCCTTCGTCTAACACAAACAGTTCTTGGAAATGCTTTTATTTATGTGTTCTGCGGTGTTATCCTTTCATCGTGAATGCTAATCACCTTCTTGAACCTTTCTTTTACTTCTGTTATTACTTGTCCTATGTGTAGGTTGAACAGTAGGGGGCGAGAGATACCTCCCTTTCTTATATCTTTTTCAATTCGAGCATTTGATACTTCTTCTTCAAGTCTTATTGTTTCTTCTTGGTTCTTGTAAATATTGCACTTTACTTGCCTTCCCTATAGCTTTCCCTTATTTTTCCCAGAATTTCGAACACCTTAAACCATTTGACATCGTCGAGCGCATATTATCGTTCGCAAATCTTATGAACATGTCTTGATTGCTATTTATTCTTGGTTACATTATCAACAGCGCCACAGCAACCTTGCTACATTCTTTATCTTTCCCAAAGGCAGAGTGATCGTCATCTAACAGATTCTCAATTTTCATTTTCATTCCAATGTATATTATTTTTGTCAGCAACTTGCATGCATCCATCTGTTAAGCTGATAGTGCGGTAGTTCTTGTCCATGTCGGCTACTGGTATCCTCGGAATTACGTGGATGACGTTTTTCTAAATGTCTGATGTTATATAGCATATCTCATGCATTCTACACACTAACGCGAATAGTCGATATGTTGTCACTTCCCCTAAGTGATTGACAAATTCTGATAGAATGATATCTGTCCCTACTGGCTAATGTCATCTAATGTCGCCAGAGATCTTTTAAAAGATGGTTCTAATACTGGCTCACCTGTATCTTCCCTGTGACTACTGTTTGTTCTTGTATCACGTCATCACCTCTTTCCACTTACCCGATGTTGTTGTTGTTGTGGTCTTCAGTCCTGAGACTGGTTTGATGCAGCTCTCCATGCTCCTCTATCCTGTGCAAGCTTATTCATCTCCCAGTACCTACTGCAACCTACATCCTTCTGAATCAGTTTAGTGTATTCATCTCTTGGTCTCCCTCTACGATTTTTACCCTCCACGCAGCCCTCCAATACTAAATTGGTGATCCCTTGATGACTCAGAACATGTCCTACCAACCGATCCCTTCTTCTAGTCAAGTTGTGCCACAAACGTCTCTTGTCCCCAATCCTATTGAATACCTCCTCATTAGTTATATGATCTACCCATCTAATCTTCAGCATTCTTCTGTAGCACCACCTTTCGAAAGCTTCTAGTCTCTTCTTGTCCAAACGAGTTATCGTCCATGTTTCAATTCCATTCATGGTTATGCTCCATACAAATACTTTCAGAAACGACTTCCTGACAAATCTATACTCGATGTTAACAAATTTCTCTTCTTCAGAAACGCTTTCCTTGGCATTGCCAGTCTACATTTGATACCCTCTCTACTTCGACCATCATCAGTTATTTTACTCCTCAAATAGCAAAACTCCTTTACTACTTTAAGTGTCTCATTTCATAATCTCATTCCCTCAGCATCACCCGAGTTAATTCGACTACATTCCATTATCCTCGTTTTGCTTTTGTTGCTGTTCACCTTATATCCTTCTTTCATGACCCTATCCATTCCGTTCACCTGCTCTTCTAAGTCCTTTGCTGTCTCTGACAGAATTACAATGTCATCGGCGAACCTCAAAGCTTTTATTTCTTCTCCATGGATTTTAATACCTAATCCGAATCTTTCTTTTCTTTCTTTAACTGCTTGCCCAATATACAGATTGAATAACACCGACGATAGGCTACAAACCTGTCTCACTCCCTTCCCAACCACGGCTTCCCTTTCGGCCCCTCGTCTCTTATAACTGCCATCTGGTTTCTGTACAAATTGTAAATAGCCTTTCGCTCCCTGTATTTTACCGCTGCCACATTCAGAATTTGAAAGAGAATATTCCAGACAACATTTTCAAGTCTACAAATGATAGAAACGTAGGTTTGCCTTTCCTTAATCTAGCTTCTAAGATAAGTCGTAAGGTCAGTATTGCCTCACGTGTCCCAATATTTCTACGAAATCCAAACTGATCTTCCCCGAGGTCGGCTTCTACCAGTTTTTCCATTCGTCTGTAACGAATACGCGTTAGTATTTTGCATCCGTGGCTTATTAAACTGATTGTTCGGTAATTTTCACATCTGTCAGCACCTGCTTTCTTTGGGATTGGAATTATTATATTCTTCTTGATGTCTGAGGGTATATCGCCTTTCTCATACATCTTGCTCGCCAGATGGTAGAGTTTTGTCAGAACTGGCTTTCCCAAGGCCGTCAGTAGTTGTAATGGAATGTTGTCTACTCCCGCAGCCTTGTTTCGACTCAGGTCTTTCAGTGCTCTTTCAAACTCTTCACGCAGTATCATATCTCCCATTTCATCTTCATCTACATCCTCTTCCATTTCCATAATATTGTCCTCAAGCACATCGCCGTTGTATAGACCCTCTATATACTCCTTCCACCTTTCTGCTTTCCATTCTTTGCTTAGATTTGGGTTTCCGTCTGAGCTCTTAATATTCATACAAGTGGTTCCCTTTTCTTCAAAGGTCTCTTTAATTTTCCTGTAGGCAGTATCTATCTTACCCCTAGTGAGATAAGCCTCCACATCCTTACATTAGTCCTCTAGCCATCCCTGCTTAGCCAGTTTGCACTTCCTGTCGACCTCATTTTTGAGACGTTTGCATCTTTTTTTGCCTTTTTCATTTAGTAAAATTATAAACAGCCGACCAGTTGCAATGGATAAAGAATTCTTTACTTAGGTTTCGACAAAATTTAAATTTGTCTTCTTCAGAAGGTGGCAATTTCACATTAGTAAGGACTAATGTACCATCGCCGTTTTTACAAATGTCGGCATAGATCCATTTGTCAAAAATGTTGTGAGCTCTGCAAGATCCATGTACTAATTTATATTTACGTGACAAACCCTGATTCTAGGGCTATGTTTTATTTTTGACAATTGGATCTAAGCCGACATTTGTAAAAACGGCGGTGGTACATTAGTCCTTACTAATGTAAAATTGCCACCCTCTGAAGAAGACAAATTTATATTTGTCGAAACCTAGGTGAAGAATTCTTTATCCATTGCAACTGGCCGGCTGTTTATAATTTTATTACGTGAAACAGTTGCTGTTGTGCAGCCATGTTTAAAATACTTTTTCATTTACTTCATTTTTTTTATTTTCTCCTTTCATCAATTAAATTCAATATCTCTTCTGTTACCCAAGGATTTCTACTAGCCTTCGCCTTTTTATCTACTAGATCCTCTGCTGCCTACACTACTTCATCACTCAAAGCTACAAATTCATCTTCTACTGTGTTTCTTTCCCCCATTCCTGTCAATTGTTCTCTTATGATCTCCCTCAAACTCAGTACAACATCTGGTTTAGTCAGTTTATCTTCTTAAACTCCCACCTTTTTGCAGTTTCTTCAGTTTTAATCTACAGTTCATAACCAATAGATTGTGGGAAGAGACCACATCTGCCCCTGGAAATGTCTTACAATTTAAAACCTGGTTCCTAAATCTCTGTCTTACCATTACATAATCTATCTGAAACCTGTCAGTATCTCCAGGCTTCGTCCATGTATAAAACCTTCTATGATTCTTGAACCAAGTGTTAGCTATGATTAAATTGTGCTCCGTGCAAAATTCTACCAAGCGGCTTCCTCTTTCATTTCTTACCCCCCATCCATATTCACCTAGTACGTTTCCTTCTCTCCCTTTTCCTACTACCGAATTCCAGTCACCCATGACTATTAAATTTTCGTCTCCCTTCACTATCTGAATAATTTATTTTATTTCATGACACATTTCTTCAATTTCTTCATCTGCAGAGCTAGTTGGCATATAAACTTGTACTACTGTAGTACGCGTGGACTTCGTGTCTATCTTGGCCATAATAATGCGTTCACTATGCTGTTTGTAGTAGCTTACCCGCACTCCTTTTTTTTTCTTTTTTAAATTCATTACTAAACCGACTCCTGCATTACCCCTATTTGATTTTGTATTTATAACCCTGTATTCGCCTGACCAAAAGCCTTGTTCCTCCTGCCACTTTGCCGGCCGCGGTGGTCTAGCGGTTCTAGGCGGTCAGTCCGGAACCGCGCGACTGCTACGGTCGCAGGTTCGAATCCTGCCTCGGGCATGGATGTGTGTGATGTCCTTAGGTTGGTTAGGTTTAAGTAGTTCTAAGTTCTAGGGGACTGATGACCACAGATGTTAAGTCCCATAGTGCTCAGAGCCATTTGAACCTCCTACCACCGAACTTCACAAATTCCTACTGTATCTAACTTTAACCTATTCATTTCCCTTTTTAAATTTTCTAACCTACCTTCTCGATTAAGGGATCTGACATTCCACACTCCGATCCGTAGAACGCCAGTTTTCTTTCTCTTGAAAACGACATCCTCCTGAGTAGCCCCGCCCGGAGATCTGAATGTGGGACTATTTTACCTCCGGAATATTTTACCCAAGAGGACGCCATCATCATTTAACCATACAGTAAAGCTGCATGCCCTCGGTAAAAATTACGCCTGTAGTTTCCCCTTGCTTTCAGCCGTTCGCTGTACAAGCACAGCAAGGCCGTTTTGGTTAGTGTTACAAGGCCAGATCAGTCGATCATCCAGACTGTGGCCCCTGCAACTACTGAAAAGGCTGCTGCCCCTCTTCAGGAACCACACGTTTGTCTGGCCTCTCAACAGATACCGCTCCTTTGTGGTTGCACCTACGGTACGGCTATCTGTATCGCTGAGGCACGCAAGCCTCTCCACCAACGGCAAGGTACATAGTTCTTGGGGTGACTTAACCGATCTCTCCTATGAATTCATCAGTGGAATTCCCATTGTGCTCTTAGTGTTACCTGCCTGCTTTTAATTTCATCGAATTAACTTTTTGACTTTTCTATGTGATTTGTCAGTCCTTCCGACAATCATTTCTTCTTCGATTTCCTCATTTGTCAGACAGCCATTTTGTCTTAGCTTCCCTGCACTTTACATATATTTCGTTCTTTCTTAAAACATACCACGCCAGTCGATGCATAATGAGAGCGCAGCGCTTTTAAACGGTGCAGAACAGTTTTACTTAGGAACACATAAACAAAATCTCCTTCTTGAAGTAAGTTATTTATAACAACTGTTTGTGGTAGATTGTGGTAATCACCGATTTTCAAAAGTTCGTAAGCAGGCAAATGGTTCCCATAAAGGACAAAGTCAATGTCTTAGTACACTCTGGAGTTGAACAGTGACAACATAAAGGAACAGCACAAGCCAATACCGAAGTCCCCGGAAGTGTGTGGTGTAGAGGACTCTTCCTGGCGATACCTGCGGCAGTCACTGGCAGCTCCAGGAGCGACGGCGACTGGCGGTGGCACAGCATTGGCGATTCCAGTGTTTCCTTTAACGAGAGCTCTGGCAGATAGAGTACAATTGCGGTCGGTGCCTGCGCCAGAGAACTCGAAGAAAATATGTGACATGGCGCAGCTCGTCGTTAGTCCAAATTCCTTAGCGGCGCCAGGATACAGGCGGATCTACGCGCAGCCATGTAAAGTTGCGGAAGCAAGCAGGTCCGGGGGAAAGCAACCTCTGGTGCCTCTAATGTTGCCACAGGTCTCTGTCATCTGCGGGTGTGGCCTTTGTAATTTAGCTGGGTTATCCACTCAAATGACAATGGTGTGAGAGGGATTGCTGGTAGAGAGGGGGACCGCCCCTTACACACGTCTGTTTTTCTTAGATTTCACTGTTCATAACGAATTTCGAGATTAGGGCAGTGACACAGTTAAATAGTGCAATAGGTCATTGCAATAATGACATTAGTGTTACAGACTGTGAATAGAATACTAATAGCGTGACATCATGTCTGTTCTTCACAGTGGAGTTGTGCGCTTCTCACAATGAACTAATACTGATCTAGCAATAGGATTTTAATTTACGGAAACAGTTCATTGAGCACATTCACAGTTACAGACATTGGCTTCTCCACATACATAGCTTTACAATACCACAACTGTGCCTAAGCAATTTACGTATGTACAATTTCAATTATAGTGGAGAAAGCTAATAAAAAATGGTTCAAATGGCTCTGAGCACTATGGGGCCTTAATTCTGAGGTCATCAGTCCCCTAGAACTTACAACTACTTAAACCTAACAAACCTAAAGACACCACACACATCCATGGCCGAAGAAGGATTCGAACCTACGACCGTAGCGGTCGCGTGATTCCAGACTGTAGCGCCTAGATCCGCTCGGCCACGCCAGCCGGCGAAAGATAACACTAACTACGAAATGGCCTACACAGATTTCACATCGTAGTATAAGCAGCTGTTACCGGCTGTAAACTTAGGTATTGCAGACAATATATCTTAATGATCTACAGTCTGATGAACGTATGTGACTAGCCTGCAGTGGCTCCACTAATCTGCAGACATGTAGCTCTTCCATGCTGGACTGTACCATGTGAGCATGTGCTGCTATGTTTGTGGTGTGATCAGGAACACGTTGTGCCAGCACATTGGAGATATCTATCTGTCATGTTTAATAAAGGGACATTACTGCAAGGGCATCAAAGCGACCTGCCAGTGCAAGAACGTTGTCGTGGACACACTACAACCGACAGTCATTAGTGAAAGCTCCGTGCCCATGAATGCATCCAATGTTGGTGAAGGAGGGAATAATGTTAGACACTGAAATTATCCAATGACCAACATGTGGGAGTTGTTACATCTTATGCATTCCGGCGTTACACCGTTTTCAAAAGATCTACGATAAAACTGGTATGCAAGAGAAATATGTAATGACATAAAATAATAGTAAATCCACCATGACAAACGAATGAAAAGTAACATCACACGTATGACGCACAAGCATCAAATAGCAAAAATGAATCTTTCCAACATATATAGACGTACAGTTCCTTGGCAGCCTTATTCTTCTGAGATGTAAGGGCAAATTGATTAAAAAGTACTCACTGTTCACTAGAAATTCATATATTATAATATTAACAGGAGCGGTCCCTTGGACACTTCGTAGAACTCCTGAAATTTCCCTTAAATCTGTTCCGTTAAAACGACATGTTGAGCTCTATCTGTAGGAATGTCTTGAAATCAGTCGAAGATCTAGTGCGACACTCGGTACGCTCGTACTGACAGTATCAAATGCCGTCCTGAAGAACATCATCATCAAACTAAGCGCCGATGTCTAAAGCACTGAACTCTCACACAAGAAAAAAGCCAGCTGAGTTTCGTAACATCTCTGTTTACGAAATCGACGTGGATTTTTATAGAATAGATTTTCATTCTCCGAAACGTCATGAAGCAAGTGCCGCAGTTATTACATGCTGTCACCATAGAGACCTACAATTTTATACATCTTTTCATTATGTACCTATATTCCATGGGTAGCGTCTTTCATTAATATTCAAAACGTGCTCGGTCCGAGTTCTAACCACGCCATCACTTAAATTTTGAATAAAAATCATCGGCAATACCGGCCGAAAGCTTCCGGAAAACGAAGTCATCCGCATTCTGAAAACGACCTTATTAAAGAGGGCCGAGGAGTGGAAGGGGTTTCAGGCACTCTTACCCTTGGGGTGGAAACTGCCCTAAAGACGGAAGAATCAGCAATGATCAACGACACGATGATACAGAAGGCAATGAAAACCACTTCAATAGTGAAATAATCCACAGATCATATGATCTGTAGTTGAAAAGTGTCATGATGATCTCTCCATTGGCAAAAGATTCCGGAACAGTCCCCCATTCAGATCTCTGGGAGAGGAGTGCCAAGGGGGATGTGAGCATGAGAAAAATACGAAATAACCAACGAAAAGATAACTTTATACTAGTTGGGGCGTGGAATATCAGAAGTTTAAACTCAGCAGGGAAGCTAGGAAACCTGAACATGGAAATACCAAGCAAAATCTAGATACAGTCGAGGTGAGTGAAGTGAAATGGAAAGGAGACAAGGATTTCCGGTCAAATGATTATAGGATAATCAACAGCAGCAGAAACTGGTTTATTCATAGGGTTGTTCTCATCAGAATCGACAGCAAACCAACAACAACAACGATAGTTCAGGTATACATGCCGACGTTGCAAGCTGAAGAGACAGAGAATGTGTATGAGGATCTGAGGATCTGAATGGGTAATTCATAACGTAAAGGGAGATGAAAACCACATAGTCATGGGAAACAGGAATGCGGTTGTAGGGGAAGGAGTTGAAGAAAGAGTTACGGAAGAATATGGGCTTTGCACTAGGAATTGGAATGAGAGAGGAGAAAGACTGAGTTCTGCAATAAATTTCAGCTAGTAATAGTGAATAATCTTAAAAAATCACAACTGTCGGAGGTACACCCGGAAAAGGCCGAGTGGTACGTTACGTTTTGAGTCAGATTACATCACGATCAGGCAGAGTTTCCGAAATTAGGTACTGGACTGTAAGGCGTATCCTAGAGTATATATAGACTCAGATCATACTTTAGTAGTGATGAAGTGTAGGCTCAAGTTTAAAAGAGTAGTCAGCAAGACTCAATTCGGAAATACTAAGGATCGAAGATACGCTTGATGTTTTCTGAGGCTATATGTACTGCAATGAGGAGTAGCTCAGTAGGCAGTACAGTTGAAGAGGAATGGGCGTCTCTAAAAATGGCAAACACAGACCTTGAAAAGGAAAACATAGGTACAAAGAAGGTAAGTGCCAAGAAACCGTGGGTAAATCAATGTACTTCAGCTGATCGACAAGGAAAGAAAGTACAAAAATGTTCATTGGAATTTATGAAAACAGAAATACAAGTAAACTAGGAATGAAATAATCTGGAAGTTCAGAAAAATGGCTGTATGAAAAATGTGAGGAAATCTAAAAAGAATATTTATCTGAGGGACTGACTCAGTATATAGGAAAGTCAAAATAACCTCCTGTGAAATTAAAAACAAGGGTGGTAACATTAAGAGTTCAATGATAATTCCACTGTCAATTATAGAGTATGTAGCGAGCGTAAGGTGGAAAGAGGACACTGATGGCCTGTATGAGCTCGAATACTTGTCTGATGACGCTATAGAAGCGTAAACAAGAGTCTATATAGAAGAAATTGGGTACCCAGTATTAGAACCAGAAATGAGAAGAACTTAGGAAGACATAAGCCGAATAACGTATTAGGAATAGAAAACATTTCAGCAGAATTTCTAAAATCCTTTGGGGAAGTGGCAACAAAACGACTATTCACATTGGTGTGTAAATCATACCATCTGACTTGCGCAGAAAATGGTTCAAATGGCTCTGAGCACTATGGGACTTAACATCTGAGGTCATCAGTCCCCTAGAACTTAGAACTATTTAAACCTAACTAACCTACGGACATCACACACATCCATGCCTGAGGCAGGATTTTGCCACATCATCCACACAGTACCGAAGATTACAAGAGCCGAAAGTACGAGAATCATCTCGCAATTAGCTTAATAGCTCGTACACCGAAGTTGCTGACAAGCACTATGTACAGAAGAATGGAAAAGAATATTCCGTATGTGTTGGATGACAGTGTGGCTTTAGGAAAAGGAAGGCACCAGAGTGGCAATTTTGACTTTGCGGTTGATAATTGAAACAAAAGTAAAGAAAAATCAAGAATCGTTCGTAATATTTGTCGACCAGGAAAAAACGTTCATCAATAAAAGATGTTGCAAAATGTTCGAAAGTCTGACAAAAATAGAGGTGAGCTGTAGGGAAAGACGGGTAATATACAATGTGAACAAGAACCAAGAGAGTACAATAAATACGGAAGGCGATGGACGGAATGCTCGGATTAAGAAGAGTGTAAGATAGGGATGTAGTCTTTCGCCCCTACTGTTGAGTCTATACATGGAATAAGCAATGACGGAAATTTAAAGAAGTTCAAGAGTATAATTAACATTCAAAATGAAAGAAAGATTCGCTGATGAGATTTGCTGATGACATTGCTATCATCAGTGAAAATGGAGGAGAATTACAGAATGTGTTGAATGGAATGAACAGTCTAATGAGTGGAGAATAACGGTTGAGAGAAAATCGAGGAGAAACAAAAGTAATGAGAAGGAGCAGAAATGAGAACAGCGAGAAATTTAACATTAGGGTTAATGATCACAAAGTACATGAAGCTAAGAAATTCTGCTAGCTAGAGAACCCACATACGGAACAGGGAGGACGACATAAAAAGCAGACTAGCATTGCCAAGAAGAACATTCCTGGCCAACAGAAGTCTGTTAGCGTCAAAAGTAGGCCTTAATTTGAGGAAGAAATGACTGAGAAAGTACGTTTGGATCACAACATTGTATGGTAGTGAAACATGGACCGTGGGAAAACCGAGAAACCGTCGAAGCATTAGAGATGAGGTGTTACAGATGAATGTTGATACTCAGCTGGACTGATAAGGTAAGGAATTCTCTGGTGAACCTTCGAGGAAAGGAATATACAGGAAACACTGACAAGAAGAAGAGTCAGAATGGTTTGACATCTGTAAAGACATAACGGAATAACTTCCATGATACTAGAAGGAGCTGTGGAGTGTAAAAACTGCAGAGGAAGTCATAGATTGGAATACATCCAGCAGATACTTGAGGACGTTGGTATCAGGTGCTACCCTCGGATGAAGAGGTTGGCTCAGGAGAGAAATCCGCAGCGGGCCGCTTCAAACCAGCCAGGAGACTGATGAGACAAAAAAAAATCCTTAGTCCCGTCTTGGAAGCAGAAATGACGCGCCGTTTTTTGTCGGTAGGTAGGATTTGTGGCTCTGGAGATGCCGAATGTTGCACTACCACTCACGAAACCTCTTTATGTTGGTATTTGAGTGTTGTACCGACCAAGGCCCCAGATTTATCAATTTCATTATGAATTTGCGAAAACCCTTTTTGAAGACGGAAGCTGATGCACACTCCTGGAAATTGAAATAAGAACACCGTGAATTCATTGTCCCTGGAAGGGGAAACTTTATTGACACATTCCTGGGGTCAGATACATCACATGATCACACTGACAGAACCACAGGCACATAGACACAGGCAACAGAGCATGCACAATGTCGGCACTAGTACAGTGTATATCCACCTTTCGCAGCAATGCGGGCTGCTATTCTCCCATGGAGACGATCGTAGAGATGCTGGATGTAGTCCTGTGGAACGGCTTGCCATGCCATTTCCACCTGGCGCCTCAGTTGGACCAGCGTTCGTGCTGGACGTGCAGACCGCGTGAGACGACGCTTCATCCAGTCCCAAACATGCTCAATGGGGGACAGATCCGGAGATCTTGCTGGCCATGGTAGTTGACTTACACATTCTACAGCACGTTGGGTGGCACGGGATACATGCGGACGTGCATTGTCCTGTTGGAACAGCAAGTTCCCTTGCCGGTCTAGGAATGGTAGAACGATGGGTTCGATGACGGTTTGGATGTACCGTGCACTATTCAGTGTCCCCTCGACGATCACCAGTGGTGTACGGCCAGTGTAGGAGATCGCTCCCCACACCATGATGCCGGGTGTTGGCCCTGTGTGCCTCGGTCGTATGCAGTCCTGATTGTGGCGCTCACCTGCACGGCGCCAAACACGCATACGACCATCATTGGCACCAAGGCAGAAGCGACTCTCATCGCTGAAGACGACACGTCTCCATTCGTCCCTCCATTCACGCCTGACGCGACACCACTGGAGGCGGGCTGCACGATATTGGGGCGTGAGCGGAAGACGGCCTAACGGTGTGCGGGACCGTAGCCCAGCTTCATGGAGACGGTTGCGAATGGTCCTCGCCGATACCCCAGGAGCAACAGTGTCCCTAATTTGCTGGGAAGTGGCGGTGCGGTCCCCTACGGCACTGCGTAGGATCCTACGGTCTTGGCGTGCATCCGTGCGTCGCTGCGGTCCGGTCCCAGGTCGACGGGCACGTGCACCTTCCGCCGACCACTGGCGACAACATCGATGTACTGTGGAGACCTCACGCCCCACGTGTTGAGCAATTCGGCGGTACGTCCACCCGGCCTCCCGCATGCCCACTATACGCCCTCGCTCAAAGTCCGTCAACTGCACATACGGTTCACGTCCACGCTGTCGCGGCATGCTACCAGTGTTAAAGACTGCGATGGAGCTCCGTATGCCACGGCAAACTGGCTGACACTGACGGCGGCGGTGCACAAATGCTGCGCAGCTAGCGCCATTCGACGGCCAACACCGCGGTTCCTGGTGTGTCCGCTGTGCTGTGCGTGTGATCATTGCTTGTACAGCCCTCTCGCAGTCTCCGGAGCAAGTATGGTGGGTCTGACACACCGGTGTCAATGTGTTCTTTTTTCCATTTCCAGGAGTGTATATAGATATCGATAGCGTTATTTACCTTTGAAGTACTGCAATAAAGCTATATTTTTCTAGACAAAATTTTAATTCTTCAAAAATCAATTGTTAAAAGTCAACATATCCTCCTCCTCTCCAAGTCTTTCAAAGGGACCGCTACTTTCACATTTGTTTCTCTCCAATATTTCTGTACCAGCAGAAAAATATTAAAACTTCGAGTTCCACAAGCCCTTCGTTTTTAAACCCAGTCAATACTACAGTAGCGTTAAGAGGTTTTTTAAAACAAAGGCTAAGGTTTCTTTGCTGTTTCTGAATCCTTGAAACCCGTTGAGGAAGCCACCATGATATTTAAAAGTGTTTTAGAAACAGCAAATGTCATTATCGGAATTATTTTGTTAGAGTTGTTTCGATAGGCGTGGAAAATGAATAAAAGTTTATCTTTGAAACTCTTCAGCAAGAAGACATAATTTTTTTTTCGAATCAAATAACTTCTAACATCAAAAACGTTGTGTTACCTTTCCCCTGTAGTTGACGATTAAGCTGATTTTCATATGAGGTAACGTTACCAGGAAATAAAAGTCTTGGACATATTGATCGTTCGGTAGTTATGGGTACATCTACATCTACATGGATACTGTGCAAATCACATTTAAGTTCCTGGCAGAGGGTTCATCGAACCACCTTCACAATTCTCTATTATTCCAATCCCGTATAGTGCGCGGAAAGAATGAACACTTAATCCGTTCGAGCTCTGATTTCTCTTATTTTATCATGGTGATCGTTCCACCCTATGTAGGTCGATGTCAACAAAATATTATCGCATTCGGAGGAGAAAGTTGGTGATTGGAATTTCGTGAGAAGATTCCGTCGCAACGAAAAACGCCTTTCTTTTAATGATTTCCAGCCCAAATCCTGTACCATTTCTGTGACACTCTCTCCCATATTTCGCGATAATACAAAACGTGCTGCCTTTGTTTGAACTTTTTCGATTTACTCCGTGAGTCCTATCTGGTAAGGATCCCACACCGCGCAGCAGTATTCTAAAAGAGGACGGACGAGCGTAGCGTAGGCAGTCTCCTTAGTAGGTCTGTCACATTTTCTAAGTGTCCTGCCAATAAAACGCAGCCTTTGATTAGCCTTTCCCACAACATTTTCTATGTGTTCTTTCCAATCTAAGTTGTTCGTAATGGTAATACCTAGGTATTTAGTTGAATTTACGGCTTTTAGATTAGACTGATTTATCGTGCAACCGAAGTTTAACGAGTTCCTTTTAGCACTCAAGTGGATGACCTCACACTTTTCGTTATTTAGGGTCAACTGCCACTTTTCTCACCATTCAGATATTTTTTCTAAATCGTTTTGCAGTTTGTTTTGATCTTCTGATGACTTTATTGGTCGATAAACGACAACGTCATCTGCAAACAACAGAAGACGGCTGCTCAGATTGTCTCCCAAATCGTTTATATACGAGTGATATGGAACAGCAAGGGGCCAATAACACTACCTTGGGGAACGCCAGAAATCATTTCTGTTTCAGTCGATGACTTCCGTCAATTACTACGAACTGTGACCTCTCTGACAGAAAATCTCAAATCCAGTCACATAACTGAGACGATATTCCATAAGCACGCAATTTTACTACTAGCCCCTTGTGTGGTACTTCCGGGAATCCAGGTAGTGAACACACGTCTGAAGGAGATGCGCTTTGATTTCTACTACTACTACTAATAATAAGGAAGCGAAACGTTTCAAAACCTTTACTCCTGATAACCAATGCACATTATTATGCAGCAGAAGAATGTGTACTCAGCCTCCATTTCAACTAAAAGTTCTTTAAACTG
This sequence comes from Schistocerca nitens, assembly GCF_023898315.1. Lineage (NCBI taxonomy): Eukaryota > Metazoa > Arthropoda > Insecta > Orthoptera > Acrididae > Schistocerca > Schistocerca nitens. The sequence continues at coordinate 437,596,344 of NC_064617.1, read as the reverse complement.
GCGATAATTAAAAATATTAGGTATAATGCAGTTGACAACCTTAACCACCAATTGCATAATTTTTCAAATATCTTCTGGAAATGTTTGAGTGCAAAACGCTTCTTCATTAATGAAGCAATAGTAAATAAATATGTCGTTAATAATCCTTTTATTAGAAACGGCAACGAACTCTTTTCTTACACTGGTGACACTTCTTGGCCCGACTGTTGAATCCCTGACAATTTTACCAAGTGGAGTATCATGTTTTTCAATGCGCTCAGTTATAGCATATGCCGTATTCTCTCAGTTATTTCGACCTTTGACTGGTAAAAATCCTAAAGCTCTTCCTTAGGACCTGTACCTGAAATAAATCTTACAGAAAGTGATATGTCCCTAGGTGTTTCTGCTACCTAAAGCAAAACAAAACGGAAAGTTAAATTTGCATTGTGTTATTTATTACACGAAGCCTAGTAATAAAGCTGAAACCAATTTAAAATCTTCGACATGCTGGTTTGTTATATTCGAGGACGTTTTGACTTCTACTTTTCACTGTTCTTGGAGGCCGTGGTACCTCTTCACTTTTTCAGAATACCTGCTTTTTTTCATAAAACCCGCGAAATACCTATTTGAAAACATTTATAAAGCACTTTTTATGGTTGACTCAAATTGCTCTGAGCACTGTGGGATTAAACTTCTGAGGTCGTCAGTGTCCAAGAACTTAGAACTACTTAAACCTAACTAACCTAAGGACATCACACACATCCATGCCCGAGGCAGGATTCGAACCTGAGACCGTAGCGGCCGCGCGGTTACAGACTGTAGCGCCTAGAACCGCTCGGCCACTTCGGCCGGCCAACTTTTTATGTATTCGCCGTCTATAAATGGTTTCCATGTTTTTGGAATCTCTTGACTAACCGCGAAACTTGAAATATTAAGATTGTTGGACGACTACTCCAGTAATTAAGCAGTGAACTTTCTTATGAAGATCCGCAACCAGTTCCTTCCTTGCCGCTCCGACAAGATATTTAATACTAAATGTCAAGTGTTTAGTTCGAAAGGGTCCCTCGAAGTACGATTTCTTGCAATCAGATAATTTTTCACCACACGCGAGACAGGTCGGAAGGCCATTTAAGATTTGGGCAATCGTGAAAATCTCGGTACACTCACATACAAAATGTTCAAATGTCTGTGGATTCCTAAGGGACCAAATTGCTGAGGTCATCGGTCCCTAGACTTACACACCACTAAAACTAACTTATGGTAAGATAGGAATGACACACTCACACCCATGCCCGAGGGAGCACTCGAACCTCCGGCGGGAGTTGCCGCAGAATCAGTGACATGGCTCCTCTAACAGCGCGGCCACTCCGCGCGGCTGCACGGGTTTGCAAGGGCCATACTCTTTATCATGCAGGACCTCAACAGCCACTCGCAGTTGCGCCAGAGTGAGCAGACATATTGTTCATACGGTATGGCGAGATCGTAAAGCCACACCATGTTCCTTGAATAAGGAAATAGGCTTGTTTACAAGACAGTTACCTCTGTGGATATTGCGACGACGTGCGGAGTACCACCCCTTATCAGCAAGGGGGTCAATGTAGGTGCTTTCGGAGACAAGCATGTCAGTAATGGAGCGCTTAACGATATTATTGGACAAAAGAACGCTATCATAGCATATTTTTAAATGAATCCTACTATTATGTTCTAGGCGCTAAAATCTGGTACCGCGCGACCGCTACGGTCGCAGGTTCGAATCCTGCCTCGGGCATGGATGCGTGTGATGTCCTTAGGTTAGTTAGTTTTAAGTAGTTCTAAGTTCTAGGGGACTGATGACATCAGAAGTTAAGTCCCATAGTGCTCTGAGCTATTGAAACCATTTTTTACTATTATGTTCAGCATCAAGATGGATGTATGCGTGTGTGGAGAGGGTCCGAGGCGGACGAACGTCGCCAGACACCATTTGTGACCATCGTATGTGTTCATATGTGGAGTGAATAAATGGCGTGCCATTTGGTACGCAGCACACTCAACTCTGGTTTGCATAACCAGTAATTTGGACAACATCTATAACATTTCTAACATGTTGAGACCAATGGTTGTGCCATAATCATTCGATTACATAACGTATCTTAACCGCACATTCTAGAGCTATTCTGAGGTAGAGAGTGTTTGACTGTTGAGGTGGCCAGCACATTCTCCAGATCTTTCTCCCTCTGATATTATATGATCACGGGTTTTCAAAAGCCTCGCATGCCAACAATCGTCATGATAGATGAACTGTACAATAGAGCTGATGCAGCGTGGTGTGTCGCACACGTATCTGTGATCCAAGCTCATATCGCGACTCGATGCGTAGGTGGATTGAGGATGTTGTTTCTACCATAGGTGTCATATCTATGTTAAATTTCCCACCTTCCTCATCGTCAGATCAACTATAAATACAATCACTTATTCTTCCAACGTACTATTCGACATACTCAGATTAGAAAAATTCGTTATTTGTTGTCCTTACTGGTGTTACTAATGTAACTACCACCCATTTACTGTATTATGATTTCTTCTTGAGCTATTTGACGAATGAGCCATGAGAGCAACAAGTTAATTTATGTTTAGATGCGAGCTTGTAACGCATCAATACATGTCGCGATGAAACCCATGCTACGCACCAACGAGGCAAGTTCTACACGTAAGATACTGTACGTTAGGTGATCATACGTAATCAGTTGTCATCCCACACACAGTATTGGTGTATTATTAGAACGCCTTCACTTGTGTCAATTGTACAAATAAAACAGTAAATATCTGCAACACAGCCGGCCACTGTGGCCGAGTGGTTCTAGGCGCTTCAGTCTGGAACCGAGCGCAGCAACGGTCGCAGGTTCGAATCCTGCCTCGGGCATGGATGTGTGTGATGTCCTTGGCTTAGTTAGGTATAAGTAGTTCTAAGTTCTAGGGGACTGATGACCTCAGATGTTAACTCCCACAGTGCTCAGAGCGATTTGAATCAGTTGCAACACAATCTGAGAGTCACCATATTTCTGTTAAGTAAGTCTAATATCCACAAAGTGATATATGAAACTTTGATCTCGAACTTGGTGCTTCTCCATGAGGCGACCAATGAAACTGTGTAGTAGATATTGTAACAACACCAAGATTGTCCGCATCTCGTGGTCGTGCGGTAGCGTTCTCGCTTCCCACGCCCGGGTTCCCGGGTTCGATTCCCGGCGGGGTCAGGGATTTTCTCTGCCTCGTGATGACTGGGTGTTGTGTGCTGTCCTTAGGTTAGTTAGGTTTAAGTAGTTCTAAGTTCTAGGGGACTGATGACCATAGATGTTAAGTCCCATAGTGCTCAGAGCCATTTGAACCAAGATTGAATATTCTGATACAGTGTCACAATATTTACGATATATGACGTTTTCTCTTAAGCGGATTCAATTTACGTTTTGTTTTTGTGAATGAATCAACTGTAATTAGTACCACTTCCATCAGCAGCACACGAAAAATACATTGAATGGCACTGCGTACGAGTGCTCTGCATACAGCCGGCCTCAAACTGACGGAACACTCTTGTCTACAGCTGCAATCTAAAAACCAATTTAGTCCCTTTCATTCTGAGAATTACGTGATAGTAACCGGAGAAACATGCTACGTTCTGAGGAAAGGTCTTTCTCGGCCACGGATGCGCAATAAGATTGCGAAGCATTTCAAGCATCTTTACTTAAAACTTCCGGGCTGATAGGCCGTGGTCGAAGTATAAAACTGTCTCCTAACGTTTCGTCTCCGACTGCGGGAGACATCTTCGGAGGTAATTGTATGATCATTTCAAGCAGTTCAGACCTTTGCCTTAGGCGACGGTAGTATTATTCTTCTCTTTTTGCTTTTTAATTCCAAAAATACGAGCATCCAAACCAGGCAACCTGCTTCAAAACAAATATCAGTCCTGCCTTCAGCTGATCAGAAGTTCGCAGTTCTGGAGAACCGAGGGTAAGTAATCATGTTGTACTATACACATAATTTCAGCCGGCCGCTGTGGCCGAACGGTTCTAGGCATTTCAGTCCGGAACCACGCTGCTGCTACGGTCGCAGGTTCGAATCCTGCCTTGGGCATGGATGTGTGTGTTATCCTTAGGTTAATTAGGTTTAAGTAGTTCTAAGTCTGTGGAACTGATGATCTCAGATGTTACGTCCCATAGCACTTAGAGCCATTTGAACCATTTGAACATAATTTCAGATAATTCGTTGATGCAAAGTGAGCTCTTCATGTGCTGGACAGGTTCCTAATTTATACAGGGTGTTTATTTTATGCTGAGAGAGCTAAATTTCTCGAAAATGTGTAAATTGTTCTAGGTGAAAAGTTAATATTAGTTGAGGTGACATCTGTCTGCACTATAGCTGGCCAATTCCTAACCAATATTTCTGTTTGGGCGGGGTGTTGTTTGTGTTTTCAAATGGAAACCACGCATTTTTATTACGTATGAGAATTCTGCGCTGAAAATACGTACGATTTACTCTTACCATTGTTTTCCTTTCGTGTTGTAATCGACAAATATGAAATGTGCCTGTGTTTGCAATTAAGAACCGAGGCATCTTATTCTACATTTCGCTTACGATGTAAATATAAACATTTGTGTTCTAACGGTTAAACTGATGTTCAAACTTTACTTCAGTGTGCAAATTAAATTCTACAGTACATTGACATTTCTGGCAGTTAAGCTGCCTGTACCGTAACATAGTTTTCTGTTCCCTACGGTGTTGATTGTGATGTGCCCAAACTATCGTAAGGCTTTATGTCCGTGGCCGCCCTCGAACCCAGCAATCAGGGTCACTGATTTCGGCGTGTGGTTTCATCTAGCTGCCGCAAGTAACTCTCGCGCTTGCTGCTGCGCGGCTACTGGCGGAATACAAACCACAACGACCGTAATAAGGCTAAATGCCCATGAAGTGATAGTGTCAGGCGTACCTGCCACGAACTCGCGCCGAAATGAAGCATCCCGGTGATGAGAGGCAACGGGGCTCGCCGATATTAAGCACCGCGATGGGAACAGAAAACTATACATCCACGCCGTTGTTCCTGGATCACGACAGAGTAGTATCTAATCAGACAGTGAAAAAATATTGTACCGTATAATCAAGTTCCCAATAGAAAAGTAAATTTCGAAACCAAATATGAATCGTTTACATTCGGTTAGCTAGGTTTACATATAGTCATAAATGAAACGTAGAATCAATTGCGTCGATTCTTAATTGCTACAACAGGCACACTTGATATTCGTCGATTACAATGTCATCTACCACGAATGGGAAACAATGCTTTGAGTAAACCGCATGTATTTTTTCCATTTCAAAATACAAATGTTGACACCGCCAAAGTGGGGGTGGTAATTAGAAGGTCGGCAGTTGTAGCACAGACAGATATCCCCTTTACTAATACGAGGGCTATCCACAAAGTACATTACGTTTTGGAATTAAAAATAAATAAAGTATTGGAAATTTTTTTACTATATACAGATGAAAGCCACACTTAAATACTACTTTTATACATAGTTGCCATTTAAATTGAGGCACTTATCGTAGCGATGGACGAGCTTGGAAATTCCTTCGTCGTAAAATTCGGCCGTCTGCGCCTTCAACCACGTGGCGACTGTCTTTTGGGACAGAAAAGGTGTGATTTTTGTGGATTTCTTGGAAAGAGGCACTACAATAAACTCTCAAAGGTATTGCCAAACTCTGCATAACCTCAGAAGAGCAATACAAAACAAGCGCAGGGGAAAGTTGGGCTCAAAGATCTTGCTGATTCACGACAACGTCCAGGCCCACACGGCAAATGCCACTCGTGACGTTTTCGAATCTATTAAGTGGGAGTTGTTTCCTCATCCGCCGTACAGTCCTGACCTGGAACCGAGCGACTTACACTTATTCTCAGCAATGAAGAAGTGGTTGGCTATGCAGTGGTTTGATGACGACGCACAGCTTCAAGTCGGAGTAACCACGTGGTTGAAGGCACAGGCGGCCGAATTTTACGATGAAGGAATTTCCAAGCTTGTCCATCGCTACGATAAGTGCCTTAATTTAAATGGCAACTATGCAGAAAAGTAGTATTCAAGTGTGGCTTTCATCTGTATATAATCAAAAAGATTTCCAATATTTTATTTATTTTTCATTCCAAAACGTAATGTACTTTGTGGATAGCCCTCGTCATAGCATTTCAAAAATAGGGAAAAAGTAACGATCCGCTCGCCATTTTAATTAAAATATTAATTAAAAATTAGTGAATTCTTCACATTTCACGTTCCAGCGGACTTACTGACTAGAGTTACAAACAGTATAACGGACTGTTTACCATTGAAAATGCAGCAAGATTAATCTTCGGAAATAACGTAGTCGGTCTTGCAGGTGGAGACTTTTTTAGTGTTCACTTACAATATAGGAGAAGAACACATTAAATTTGTTGGTCATTTGTAGGTGTAGACGTGCTGCGTTCGAGTCGAACTGAGCTCGGATGTCATTTCAGGCTGTTTCTACTCTGTGCCACTGGTCAGTCACCATAATGGCCAACGAGAGTTGGAGCGTTTCGTTTTGTTGTCAAACCCAGAATGTGTAGCTCCTCCTTGTCGTGTCTATTCTATTTGTCTTTTATTGCTCAATGGATTATGATACTTTGAAGTTTCATCTAAGTTTTGGAACTAATGTTCCACTGCATTGCAGATGAACTAAGTACATTTTCGGTTTAGAAGTGTTTATTTGCCTGTTTTGTTTGAAGCTGTCACTAAGGGTTAAAGACGATTACGCGAGTTTAACTGTCATATCTGCCTAATTGACTGTTTCCCTTTAGTCCCCTTGTATAAAACTTTCCTTACCGGTGTCTAGTGAAATTAACATTTACTTTTTCTTACCTACGTCTTGTGCACGGTATATTAAGTCCTGCAGTACTCTGTCATACGCTCCGACCGTTACGTGTCAGAATTTTCGTCGTCTTTAGGCGACTTTGTTGTAGTCTTTATGCAGACAACAAATTCCTGAAACGTATGGCTAGCGTTTTATGAATTTTGTGTTTGCTGAAAATCAACATAGAGATGCACTCTGTCGTCCAATATCTGTTTAAGAATTAATGCAAGTATTGTACTAACGATGTTAACTGAGCCTTCTTAAACGTTGTTTACTGTGCTGCCATACATTTGGTTTTGCCCTACGACAGGTAGGATATCTTCATGTACAAATTTGGTGTCGCTCTGTGTGGATCATTACCGGTGTTCGAAAAAAATGGTTCAAATGGCTCTGAGCACTATGGGACTTAACATCTGAGGTCATCAGTCCCCTACAACTTACAACTACTTAAACCTAACAAACCTAAAGACATCACACACATCCATGTCCGAAGAAGGATTCGAACCTACGACCGTAGCGGTCGCGCGATCCCAGACTGAAGCGCCTAGATCCGCTCGGCCACGCCAGCCGGCGAAAGCTAACACTAACTACCAAATGGCCTACACAGATTTCACATCGTAGTATAAGCAGCTGTTACCGGCTGTAAACTTAGGTATTGTAGAGAGTATATCTTAATGATCTACAGTCTGATGAACGTATGTGACTTGCCTGCAGTGGCTCCACTACTCTGCAGACATGTAGCTCTTCCATGCTGGGCTGTACCATGTGAGCATGTGCTGCTATGTTTGTGGTGTGATCAGGAACACGTTGTGCCAGCACATTGGAGATATCTGTCTGTCATGTTTAATAAAGGGACATTACTGCAAGGGCATCAAAGCGGCCTGCCAGTGCAAGAACGTTGTCGTGGACACACTATAACCGACAGTCATTAGTGAAAGCTCCGTGCCCGTGAATGCATCCAATGTTGGTGAAGGAGGGAATAATGTTAGACATTGAAATTATCCAATGACCTAACCTATGCACATCACATACATCCATGCCCGAGGCAGGATTCGAACCTGCGATTGTAGCGGTCGCGCGGTTCCAGACTGAAGCGCGTAGAAGCACTCGGCCACAACGGCCGGCGGTGTTCGACAGTCTGTTAGCCTGCATTGTCTTTCTCTGTTTTTACGCATACTTTGCGTTATACCGCCGGTATACTCCGCTAGCTGAGCTTGGAAACACGTTTGCTTCAAGACTGCCTTAGCATGCACACCTGTGCTGTACAGAGTGCTCAAAGTGCCACTGCCACTTCCCCTTCGCCCCTCTCGCCCATTCTCATACCTTGCGCTTACCTCTGTGCTCGTTCCCCTCCCACAAGACGTGCGTTACGCCACAGATAATACCCCCTCCATCACCCTACTAGAGAGAACCGCCATTTAAGTTCTTCGACGTCACACAAGCATATCTCTCCTTCCCCGCCGGACAAGACACATGCTCTTTTCCCGTCAGTCAAAGTTTGTTTACAAACAGTGCGTGCGCTTCTGTCTCACAGAACCACATTCTAGATGTGAATCTTTTCGTATTTAATGATCTGATTATAAACTCACTGCATTATTTCCCTTTTTGATGTGAAGTTTTATAAATAGGACGAGGATATTGTTAGAGGTTTTGTCACCGTGCACACACATTTTAATTATCTTTTGTAGAGCTTTACCTGTGTGTTTCTCCATGCCTACAACTATGTTATGAAAGTTTATTTTATGTCATATGACAGTACCCTAATAATCTGAAAACTGTAAACTCTAATAGCAGTTGACAGGATATATATTTTTCTTTGGCGTTTTAGAGGAAAAAATGCGGTTGTAACTAATGCTCATTTCCAATTAACAATCAAACAAGGGCTGTTCTGGCCTTGTTCTTCAGTTTTTCTGTTTGTAATTTTACTATAGAGAACAGTCTGTGAATAATTACTGTAACAGGTTTGTAAAACATTGTGGTTTAATGGTACTACTAGGGAAAATAATGAAACTGTGTGACGACTGAGAAGTTCTCAACCATTCTGACCACAACTTGGCCTCATTGAAACCTTCTTAAATTTCATTTGCCCCACTTTTAACTAATCAATTTACACGACAAATTAAGTGATGTGCATAAAGAATATTACCGCGTGAGGTACTTTAAATGTGTAGCCTTTACTATCCCCTGATTTCATCATTAATTCCAGTGTTTTGTCAGTATAAGAAAAGGCTTTGTACTCTGTATTTTAACATGTGTTGTTAATGATAAGGTTTGTATTATATGTTTTTTATGATACCCGATCTCTTGGACTTTGTACATGAATCCTCCATTATACTGAACTGTGCTTATATTTCATAGCCTGAGCAACTTTATGCAACTACTACCCTCAATAAAGTCAAATAACACAGCACGATTTTACTAAGGTTATTACTGTTCTTCAAATGTACTTAATGCAAATCTAACCAATCCAGGTGTTAATGCCCTGCAGTAAGTCGATTTATTATATTTCTTACCATTCTTCGATTACCATAGGATAAAATATTTTGTAATTATCGTGGATTTTCCGTTGTATTTTGTTATACTAATGAATTCAGTTACTACAAAAGACATTTTATTTGTGCACAAAATTTGAACATTTAAAATTTTATTATTTTCTTAACTCACGAAATTTGATAAACTTGACTGCATGTAAGTTCCCTCACACCTACAAACACGAAATGAAATATTGTAACAGATCCCTCCCATGGTAGTAAGGCCTCTACTAGGGCATACCGTCTTTCCGGACTCTGACTGACGCAATTTTGTAAATAATGTAATTGGTGGCAGCCACTCAAAGAGAAATTTAGGGAATTGGTTTAACAATTTATTTCAAAGGTACAGTAAAAACGTTAAAAGTTTACTGCTAGAGCAACTTACACTGTGTCTACGTGACACAAATCGTCTATCTCGCGAAACAGAGGCAGTTCTGTCAATTTATAGCTGCTGACAAGAGATGCCCTGAGACCTCTAGTGCAACTGCTAGCGAATTCACTCCTTTGTTTTTAGCCAATAGCGTGAGAGGGATACAGGTCACGTGTGTGGACGCTGGAGCGTTTTGCAGCGCGGAACACAGTTGCCTCACTCTCTTGTAATCCAGACCTCGAGCAGAACAGGTCTTTTCGGAAGGCAGAGCCTCGGCTCTGCATTTCACGACCGGCGACCAACATAAGTTAACATGAACCGCTTCCCCTTCCGTTGCTCATTTCAGTTAATTGTTCGACCTCCTAGACTGGCCTATACCTGCTAACTTCCGACCCTAGGAGCGCCCCTTATATGCCATACACTGCAATATATTCTCTTTATTGTACGTAATTTCCTGTTCTGACATTTAGCGGCAGTCCTGGGTGCCCACTCTCAAGCCCCGACCGTCCGACCTCCTGCACACTGTCGTGACGAGGCATATGTAACAACCTTCTCCTTCCTTCGCTGCCAATATACAGTACAGAAATTAACAAAATATTTAGCATAAATCATTTCTGCAATCAAATTAACGTGCTTTTTCAAATAAAAATTGAGTTATTATTTTTGATATTAAATTGAATTAAGCTTGAGAGACTAAGTAGGTGGAATTCAACAGTCAACATTAGAAAATGGTCTCTCACAACTGTAGCATAATATTCTGTTCAGAAGAAATAATTATTATAATTACCAGAGAAAACTTTATACTCACTGGGCTACCTACTTGAACAATGATTTGGGGAAGAAGAGCGTACCGGGGGTTTACTGAATGTCAACACAAGCTTTTAAGAACGTTTATTTCACATCAGTGCCCCAAACAACAATCAAACATTGCTGCACAGCTATACCGTATTCTATGGTACTACTTAATTCTTGGGAAAGAGATTCATTCTCGAAAATTTTGCCTATATAAGTAAATTTTCTTTTCAGTTTTATGTAGAATACTAGTTAATACGAACTATTACTTCGTAAAATACAAGCTACGTATGCTGTTTACTATCTTATTCGACTTTCACAAATCTCACTGAGCTCTGAGCAACTTCGATGAAATCACACTATCTCTACAATAAGGCAGCAAATTTATAAAGCTTTTCTTGTGATTACCAAGCGTGTACACTCATTTAAAAACCATATAAAACATACACTTAACTTTTTTCTTAAACCTGGTAGTTGAAAGCAGTTTACTTCTTAAGCAGTATCCACGTTTTGGACCGGTTGTTTCTCAACAACGATTCTCTTTCTCTCTGACCTCACTTGAGGAAGGCAACAAAATCGAAGACATGCACGGAAAAACTGACTAACCCCAAAACGTAACAAGTGTTGACATCTGTTGCTGGTCATGGGAACTATCTTTTATATTTAAGGGTTAGCCCATTATTCTGTGCATGTCGTCAGTTACACGTTGTTGATCAAATTACCAATCGTCAGCTACAGTAGGGCAAGAGTCCAACTTGTTTTATATTCAGATTGTATCTGTATTGATTGTGTTCGCGAGCACAATCACATGGTAAAAACGTCGTCTCCTTGGCTATTAAACTCGCGATTCCGTAGACTCACATGCCGTCTGCCTTAGCATGTACTCTAACATCAGCTGCGCGTTCCTCTGTCGTCGCTGACACCTTGTCCATCCACGCACGGCGACAAGCAACGAACGAATACAACTTCCGACCGCGCGCTGTCCACCTCGCCACCAGCTGCCGAGTTCAGCGCTCTCCATGCTGCATGTATCAGAGCCCAGCGTTACCGCACTGTTCAGCCCTCTCCTACCTGCACACAGACAGCCGCGCCACACTCGTGCTCGCCGCTCTGTTCGCAACTCCGCCCCGCAGTTTAGCTCCCTCTGCTTCCCTCTCTACGATACTCGGATACCGATTTTACAAGCCAGTTGTTTAGCTCTTGACTCTAAATAACAGCCGATAAACTATGTCTCGACCCCGAACTGTCAAAGTGATACGTGGACAAAGATTTATTTACAAAGGATTTAGAAAAATGAACAATACACCGTTCTGAATTAATATTAGTTACTGTAAAAAGTTCACTGTATTGTTTCAAAATATCCTCACACTCTCCATAACATGCCCGTCTCCTGTAACTTAAATAGCTGAAACACGGAAGTGAAAGTCTAGATATCGCGTTTAAGCCGGTGTGCAGTTGTCAGTATGGTGCCTTTTAGCTCTCACAGTAGCTTCACGCATCGTATTAGGTAGAGAGACAACTCACGCCGTATTGTTCACGTCTTTGAACAATGCATGATGTACGTGTGGTGCAACTCATTGCAGTACAGAATTCGCCTAGAAATATCTTGCAGTCAAGTCTACAATTTATATGAGATGACTTATTGCTGTAAGAGATGCTAAAACACAGACATTTTCCAAAAAGTACAACATATTTCTGCGCAAATATCAACTCCAGGTAGAACACACTTTTACGTGAACTGAACTCCGATACTTCATGGTAGAGACTTTGTCCACTGCTGCCTGCGCGCTGCGCACCTCGTCCAGAGAAGAAGAGAGAAACGTACGGAAAGACATGGCAAAAGGCGCAGTGTTTCCCCTAGTTCGATACGTCAGCAAATTATTCTGTCGTCTGGAGAAAAACAGAGGTACACTGAGGCGCCAAAGAAACTGGTATAGACATGCGTATTCAAATCGAGAGATATGTAAACAGGCAGAATAAGGTGCTGCGGTCGGCAACGCCTCTAAAAGACGACGAGTGTCTGGAGCAATTGTTACATCGGTTATTGCTGCCACATTCGCAGGTTACCAAGATTTAAGTGTGTTTGAACGTAGTGCTATAACCGACGCATGAGAGATGGGACATACCACCTCCGAGGTAACGATGAAGTGGGGATTTTTCCATAAGACCATTTCACGAGTGTACCGTGAATATCACGAATCCGGTAAAACGTCAGATCTCCGACACTGCCACGGCCGGAAAAATGAAGAACGGGACCAACGACGACTGAAGACAGAATGCAATCCTTCCGCAAATTGCTGCAGATTTCAATTCTGGGCCTTCAAAAAGTTTCAGCGTGCCAACCGTTCAACAACATCGAAATGGGCTTTCGGAGCCAGAGGCCCACACATGTATCCTTGAAGACTGCCCGACAAAAAGCTTTACGCCTCGCCTGGGCCCGTCATCAGCGGCATTGGACTGTTGATAACAGGAAACATGTTCCCTGGTTGGACGAGTACCGAACGAGGTGGCGCAGTGGTAGCACACTGGACTCGCATTCGGGAAAGCGACGGTTCAATCCCGCGTCCGGCCATCCTGATTTAGGTTTTCCGTCATTTCCCTAAATCGCTCCAGGCCAATGCTGGGATGTTTCCTTTGAAAGGGCACGGCCGACTTCCTTCCCTAATCCGATGAGACCGATGACCTCGCTGTTTTGTCTCTTTCCCCCAAACAATCCAATCCTGGCTGGACGAGTCTCGTTCCAAATTATATCGAGCGGATGGACGTTTATGGGTATGGAGAAAACCTCGTGTGTCCATGAAACCTGCATGTCAGCAGCGGACTGTTCAAGCTGGTGGATGCTCTGCAACGGTGTGGGGCGTCTGAAGTTGGAGTGATGTAGGACTCTGATACGTCTAGATACGATTCTAACAAGTGACATGTACGTAAGCATCCTCTCTGATAACCTGCATCCATTCACGTGCATTGTTCATTCCGACGGACTTGGGCAATTCCAACAGGACTATGCTACACCCCACATGCCCAGAATTGTTGCACAGTGGCTCCAGGAACACTCGTCTGAGTTTAAACACTTCCTCTGGCCACCGAACTCTCCATAAATGAACATTATTGAGCACATCTGGGATGCCTAGCATCGTGCTGTTTAGAAGAGATCTTCACCCCATCGTACTCTGACGAATTCATGGACAGCCCTGCAGGTTTCATTGTGTCAGTTCCCTCCAGCACTACTTCATACGTCGAACCCATCCCACGTCGTGTTGCGGCACTTCAGCGAGCTCGTGGGGGCCTTTGGCTCTTCAGTGTAAACTAATATAATCAGTGTCGACCTTTTTGTCTTAAACAACACACTATAGAAACAGTAAATGTAATATTTTTGCGTTAAGTGGCGAGGATGTTATGGACAGTGTCTCCTGGTATGAAGGAGGAATTTGCTAACTAATGTCGGTGAAGGGTCCCAGAGAACAGGAAAAGACCAAATACGAAAAGACTAAATAAGTAAAAATAAAATTAGCTGTTCTACTCACCACAATGTTACGAAAACACTGATCTATGTTTCGTGTAGACGGCCTTGATGTATAGCACAATACGTCACATACGACTATTTTACAGTGTGATGAAAAATGGCAGATACGGACTATTTCTTCTTGCCCTTTTAGCTGTAAATTATATCTAACTTCAACAAGCCAAAAACAGTTAACCACGTTCAACGTAACTGATTTTAAATTGAATAAAAGGAGATCATTTTTGACTATGGTATGGGTAATTTGAAAATTGTCGTATTGAGAAGGTTGCGAGGTAGCTCTTCGAGTTCCTGGCGGACAATTTTCTCACGGCACCACGCCGTCGCGTGGATATCAGGAAGGTAGGCACGTTGGCGGCATCCATCACTGGCGGGCACGTAACATGCTGCCGGAGTTTCAATCTATCCAGAGAACGCACGCCTCCAAAACCCAGCCATTTCCCTCTCTCCAAACACGTTCTTTTGTTCCAAACTCCACGGAAGAACTGCGCTTCCAATATTCCCACTTTGCCCTTTGCCTTCGGGTCGTCTTCTCAGAAAGAATGTAACAGTCTATTGTCTCTAGCCTACATCTAGAATATACGTACAACCCCAGTGACATTAAGATTGCGTTTTTAGACGTACAGATAGCACGTCCGTAGCCAATATAGTCATAGTTAGTTATCAAGATACATATCAAATTAATTACCTCTGCAGCGATACTGTTAACATTTACGATACTTTAGATAAGTTTCCTTCAGTATAGTGATGTATGCCACGAAATATGTATAAAACAGGTAGCTGCAAGTTACATTCGGTTTTGAAGCATCATTAATTTTTTTGCGACAAATAACCTTTCACCTGAATACAAACAAAGGCAGTGCGTCCACTCACTTACGGAATATTTCTATATTTCCACAAACTAGTTTTATGCAGACTTTACATATTTACATTTTTATCGCGATGCGTGTAGTTTCGTTTTGAACAGTAGGTAGGAAAACTTTAATTACAGCAGTCTAGATCTCAAGACACGATTATTAGAAGTGATGGGTTATGATCATCAGATTATCAACTTCAGAGTTACAGCAATATTGATGGAAAATGACTGCATAGAGCAGGAACCGCTGAATGACGAAAGTCGACTGCCAGTCAGAGCCGTTCACTATCGGGATTCATCAGTTCCTGCTCAATGCACAGCAGTTGTCCATCAATAGGGCTGTAACTCTGAAGATTATCATTTCGTGGTCGATACCGGTCACCTTTTAGTAAACGTGCCTTGCGACCTAGACTGTTATAATTAAATTCATATATTTTATTTTGGTCACTGGTATCTCCAAAATGTCATCAAAAATAGGAAGTACTTTAATATATCACCTTGAGTGTTAAGTAGAAGGCAGGTTGTATTCAAAAAGTAATTCCTTTATTTACTGTAGCAGCACGATTGTATCGTAGTTGAAATGCACTTGACAGTTTCCTTTTTAATTGCTTGTATGCCACGGAATTAATAATATTCGATATTCGCCACATATTTCCACGTTACTAGCACTCAAAGCAATATAGTAGAGTGTCTCCGTTTTCCTTTTTTTTTCTCATCACAGATCAACTTCAAAATATGAGCCTGAAAACCAGAGGAATTTAGAAATGAAAATAATTATTACATGTGTGAAGACCGCAGTTACCTGTATTTATGTTCAGTAAACATACAGTCACCATATTCTAGACTGTCCATGACACCTTATCGTTACTTCTCGTTCTAGCGTTGTGGGGGTATAAGGCAGTGTATTCCCGGTGGTACCAAGAGAACAGACAAGGAGATAGCCTTTTTGCAGCTATGTTGGTACTTAAAGAACTTTTAAAGCAGTTATATAGTTTCGAACGGGGAGTAAATACTATAATCTCTTTCGGCTCGTATAAAGTCATTTGTGTAATAGCCCAAGTAGTTATTTTAATAAATCACAGTGCGTATATCTACCACACCCTCAAATTTTTTCCACTAGTAACTGTCAATAACTTGATTAAAAACGAAAGTTCATCAGTGGAACTATTCGGAAGTGGCTACCTGCACAGGGTGAGAAGAAATATTGTTTAGCTTTAGTGACAATTTTTTTGGTTCTGATTTTACATCGGTGAGCTTTACATGAGAGACATATTCTTGTAACTGGGTTGGGAGCTGGGGATTTGGGGGGGGGGGGGGGGTGGGGAGCAGACCAAATTTTGGAAATTATTATTGTATTCCTGTGTGTAAGCTGGTTAACGGTATTTTCCTTCCTTCTAGGTTTCCACTGTAAATTATTGTTCTTAAAATTTAGTTTTCGAAGCATCTCTTATTAAGATTTTCTACAAGGCAAGCAGCCCGTGGCCTTTTGCACGGTAGTTTATACAGGCGGTCCATTTTTCCCAGTTTCTCCAGCCTGATATCAATTCCCGTCCCTTGCGTGGTATTCTAATACACGTGTACATGCTTTTGCAAGGATCGTGTTTTCATAAGAAAGTACGGTTTCTTAGATTCCTAAAAGCATTTGGTACGGATGCATAATGTTTGCACTCTTCCCACCAGAGGGCTGGAAACATTATTTCCTGTAGAGTGAGGCTACATTACGTTTCATGGGTCCGATTCAGAGTGGTGTGTGAGATGTGGGAAGCAGTCAAAGATGTACAGTGACCGTAAGTGTATAATATAATAAAATAATGGAATAGATGATAATAAAATGTTGAAATGCGTGGCTTTTTAAAATGTATTGAATTAATGAGATTAATTTTTCGGCATGAATGACAAGCACAATAAGCTGAGCTATGCCTGGAAATAAGTTCGTATTAGTTCATATTATTTTGCAGGGCGAAGTAGTTTCTTTCTCTGCTGTAGATTTGTGCTTACCATACTTTATAATGCTACGCTTGGTCGCCGTGTTCACTTTTGAAGTCTTGTTCCCATTAAGCTTATCGGATCTTCGTGATTTTCCAAAGTACACAGGTGGGCTTCAGTTCTTGTAATTATCGTACTATTTGAAATAACAACTCACACGACCTTTCTGTTAATAAAACAATACTGTATTTTTCTAAACGATGCACATATGAAATACATACTCCTCACTTATTCATAACGACCCCAAAATGGCGGTCTACAATTACTCGCTAAAAATGGCGTGCTTCTCACTTGTTCACTAGCTGAGCGCGAATCCTCCCTTCCTCATACTGGTACAAGAAAATCTCCTCTCTTTTACATGCTAGTTAATATACTCTGTCAGATTGCTGAATGCATGTTTGTCCATGTATCTGACTTCCAACTCCACTAATCATAAGACTTTCAAAACTCCATAGAGGTTGGTTTGTGTCTTAGTGCTGTATTTATACTTTTGACTACCGCAACGTTTTGGGGAAACAGAAACATCAAACACGTTGTTAAAACACCAAGTTTCTCGGAGACATCTGAATGAAAGTAACAGAGCTTATTGATTTTTAAATCACCTATAGCAGTAATTAGGTGCATGTTAAATATACTAGTAGCTGAACTAACTCACTTCAGTAATTGTACACCAAGGGTCCTCCAATTAAGGTTGCGATGCATATGTAATCTCGAAACCTGAACACTTTTTTCTTTCCATATTTCATTGCCTCAGAAGACTGTTTTAAAGCATGTGGAACTACGTAGGTGACACTAAATAATGTGAACAAAATGATAATGATAAGCCATTTGCCTTGAGTCACTTATTTTTGATTTAAAATATTTCTCTCTGCTGACACTGCTGTTGGAAGATTGACTGTGATATATTGTGTCTGATGGCTTCAAATTTCGAGTCGCTGTAGTGCATTCGACATGAAGTGATACATTATGCTTTCCATTAATATGCAAAGATAAAACCATGAACATGCCTTGTGTACTATTCCTTATTGTTTCTACTTTCCCCTGGAAAAATATGGTTTTCATAATCAACAGCTACGTTACGAAATGTACTCTCCTTCTCAATGCCACATCGTTTGCTGTTGAGTTTCTCTCCAATATATTTACGTAAATTTTGTTGTGCATGTTCTTCTCGGAACGTTTTGAAAGTACTTTCAATAATCAGATACGTTTGTGTTTCGTTTCAGTTCACTGAATTGGTTTCACAAAAGTATATTTGAATATGTCTATGAAATTGTGACAATGATTAGATTTAGAAGTTAACTTCGCGCTATGACAATGATTTGCGGTACTTGTTTCACGGTCGCCGTGCTTAGCATCGCATACTGAATGTGAAGTCGTTGAAGTTCCTTGAATATTAATTGATTATTATCGTTAGTAAAGAGAAAACTGCGCAACGGACTTTTACTTTGTGATCTCCAGATCAACCAGTCATCGTATGGACATTACTAAAAATAAAAAGTAATTTTCTCTTACGGGTTACTCCTGTTTAGAGATTTGCAGGAAAGGGGCGAAACGGTGCTATTTTTCACGTTCGGCCAAAGCTTAACGAACCAATTACATGAATTACGAAAATTTATTCAGTAGATGTGGTGCAATTCTAAACTGCATTTACACGGAACTCAAATAAAAAATATTAGTCCTGTGGTTCCATACAAACAAATGATAATAGCGTACCAATGATTATTAAACAGCAAGGATTTATGTACTAAGGAATGCAACTTGGGCATTCATGTAGTCACACACAGATATTCGAATGCAAGGTTCACCACTTTACATAAATGAATCAGGAATCCAAGCTTTCGAGCAGCGAAAAGAATCATGTCAATTATCCGGACAAACGGTACCTGAAATTCATCGTGACCGATTAAGCATCGAATTCAGTTCCATCCGAATTTACATAAGGCGATACTGTAATCATCACTTTCGAGAATTCCGCACTGCTCTTAACCAGTGTTAAATTTCCAAAAAATGGATGAACGGTTTACTGACAGCCGCCATTCAGATACATTATACAAGCAATTCAGTAATGGAAAAGATCAGCCGAACATCAAAAGAATACGAGAACTTAATTTCATCAAAATGTTGCGGAATTCTTTTCATGGAAAATGTAGTGCTTCTACTAAGTAAGTGTAGAAACCTGAATTTTATGATACTGACAGAGCTGTCTGATAAATTATGTTGCCTAACTTTAAAGAAATTTTTCACTTGCCTTACTAGTTTTTCTCGTCTGATTTTTCACTGTATTCCAAATATTCTTTTATGTAGTTGTGGAGGTGCTTACGTTGTTCTTGAATGTACAACCGTTCTGATGCTGTGAAGACATTGGTTATAGTTTTAAAGTACAGTACGTAACGTCTTCGGACCCTTTCATCAACTGTGTCCCTTCATGCAAAGTAGTGTTCTCTGTTTTTCAAGGCAACTTGATGTTACAAGCAACCAAAAATTTAAGTGGGTGTAATCTGCTTAATGAAACTGATATTCTAGAAAAAATGTTTTCTAGCTAGCTTACGATTACATTACGGAATATATTACATTTTTTTACCACTAAGGGTGTTTCTTATACTTATTCGAGTTGCAGACTACAACATTCTGCACGAGATAAGTAAGGGCCTTGCAGAGATCTTTACAGATTGAGTTTTACACATTCTTTTTAAATTCAATTTTTTTATTTATTACCGTTAGGTTTTGTATTTATTTCTATTTATACCATGCAACACGATATTAAAGGACAGCAGTTGATCATCTTCATAAAAGAGACTATGAAGTATGGGAATTACACTATCACTCTGCATAACGATGTGTTTATGAAAATCGTTGCAAACATCAAACCTGTTTGTTCCCATCATTCTTGATTTAAATTGTGTGAGGGTAGCAAAATCAAATTAGATGGTATGGCAGTCATTTATACTTCTATAACAGGTGTGTTCTAAAATGTAACATTACAGTATCCATATGGAATTTCCTCACTCTGTTTGGACAGTAAGAAGTTAAGTAATGCATCGATTTATTTTTAAAAAATGGCTCTGAGTACTATGGGACTTAACATCTGTGGTCATCAGTCCCCTAGAACTTAGAACTACTTAAACCTAACTAACCTAAGGACATCACACACATCCATGCCCGAGGCAGGATTCGAACCTGCGACAGTAGCAGTCGCGCGGTTCCGGACTGAGCGCCTAGAACCGCTAGACCACCACGGCCGGCATTTATTTTTAAGCTACTCTAAATATTCCATATGGTGGCCAGTATTTTGAGGGTATTAAATTAATTTGGAACTCTACTTCAGGCCGCAAGACTCAAAAAACTGATCATTGCAAAATCCGTTATCACTGTGATACATTTCCATTCCTTCTTAGTGTATCTGGTAACACATCGATCTTCCATAACTGATAGGCAGTGATCAATTGCTAAGTTATATCCATGAATAGTCAATGTATCAATGATAAAATGGTCTTCAGAAAGCCGGCCTGAGTAGCCGAGAGGTTCTAGGCGCTACATTCTGGAACCGCGTGACCGCTACGGTCGCAAGTTCGAATCCTGCCTCGGGTATGGATGTGTGTGATGTCCTTAGATTAGTTAGGTTTAAGTAGTTCTAAGTTCTGATGACCTCAGCAGTAAGTCCCATAGTGCTCAGAGCCATTTGAACCACTTTTTTTTTATCTTCAGAAAAACAAAATAAGTCTGTCTGAATTGCAAGCTACAGTTGATATAAACTTAATAGAACCAAATCTTTATTTTTACTCCCACACTAATGACGTGCAAAAAGTCTAATTTTGTCTCCTTTTTGATCTGAAAATTTTTTTTAATCTTTCGCTTTCCGCCATGATAACTGCCACTAGACACGGCTGTCCTATTAATAGCAGGTTCAACGTGTACTGGACTCGATAATGCGAACTCAGATCAAAATGTCGTCTCTGGTGTAAAAATGGCAGTAATTTCGTTAATGACAACCAGTAAAATCCCTCAGAAAGCCACGCGTTGCCGTTATGTTTATGTATTTACGTTCCACATCGCGCGACGGAGGCGCTAATCCGATAATTCCTGTTGATGAATACCTCTTCACGTGCTGACGCCGCACTCCAACTTTGTTTACGGCGCAGTAACAAGCGAAATAAATTCGCCCATCTGCTGGCGCTGACACACCGTCATCAGTCCAGTGGCAGACCTAACCCGTGCCTCCCTCAGCCATCTGCGAGCGTAGCAGAGGGAGATACACAGTCTCATCTCACACTCGTTGCGCCCAAAGACAGGGAGCTCGCCTGTCTTTGTAGTCCGTCAACGATGATGAAATTGAACAACGGCGTCTGCTTGAGCATGCGTTGCCTCATCAAGATCTCTTACATCTGTAGCAATTGTCAGTTTAACGTTTTGTAAGACTATTTTGTTTCCTGTAATTGGCAATGATGTCGCCACTCAAACGTAAATTACAGATTTTCTTAATAACGAGATGGTGACTCATGGTTGACTCGCTTTTCATTCCCTGATGGCCCGCTATTTCACAAACACGCCCTTCCGGTACAGGAGATCCCTGGTCGCCGTGGTGACTTCCTATTAGTTTCATAGCCGTGTGTGAGAAACCACATAAGGCAGTCGCACGTATATTATCTTAAAATAGATGCAAAATTACACTATGCATTTATTGACTGGCTGTCACTTGATTCAGTGTATGCTGTCAATTAAACAGCGCCGGCCGGTGTGGCCGAGCGGTTCTAGGTGCTTCAGTCTGGAACCGCGCGACCGCTACGGTCGCAGGTTCGAATCCTGCCTCGGGCATGGATGTCTGTGATGTCCTTAGGTGAGTTAGGTTTAAGTAGTTCTAAGTTCTAGGGGACTCAGATGTTCAGTCCCATAGTGCTCAGAGCCATTTGAACCAAACAGCCTGCGTAATGATACATAGTCCACAGTAACACAAAATTTTTTGGGCATGGAGGTATGTAGAACCGCCAATGATAGACTGGAACACAAGGTGCACTGAAGCCAATACAAGCCACTTGGTACCTGCACGCAGAGTCACCATCTCCATTCACCATCACAAGGGAAACTTCCCCCTCGGATTTAGTCGTAAGATGGCCCAGTAGATAGCCCTTCAAAACCTGAACATAGATCAAGCATGAAAACAGGAAGAAGTTATACTGAACTGTGAAAAAAGATGCAAAATAGAAACACTGAACTTCCAAGTTCAAGATGTGCAGCATGGAGTATACTTCTGTAGGTATTGCGCCGTGATTAAGTGTTTCAGTGTTCGAGTGCGAAGGGGGAGATCCGAGTTCAAATCTCGCTAATGCCCTAATTTTATTCAAAAAATAATGAACTGTCCATCCTATTATTGACGTGTCTGTTTGCTGTATTCAGATTTATGTCTGTGTCGGAGTGTAACGGCCGTTTACAAAGGCCAAGTGTAAGAAAGAGCCCCCCAGACGCGCGTACCTCCTATTTGTTCTACAGAAATACCACATCTACATCTAGGTGATTACTCTGCTATTCATAATAAAGTGCTTGGCAGAGGGTTCAATGAACCACAATGTTATGATCTTACGTTCCGTTTTGGTAGTTTTGATCTTTGAATTCCTTTGTTGCAACATAGTTCACACCCGGGTATTTGTTGTTTTTCTTTCTGTGAAAGGTCGATGTCCCATCTCACCTGCTCTCACTATTCATCACATACACTTGCGACGCAATTATATTCTTTTCAAATGACATAGTCTGTAAACAATGTATAGTATGGCAGTTGCCAAGACTACAGACGGACAAGAGGTACACGTCAACGGCCGGATGGATCTTCATAATTTTCTGAAAAAACCTTTCGGTCACCACCGAAATTTTAACACAGATCTCACCACGATCCGCACCTACACAACAATACTCGATATTGCACATCTTGAGCTTGGACCGTTCACTGTTTACGCTCTGCTTCTTTTTTCAGAGTTCAGTACACCGTATTCCTGTTTTCATGTATGACGAACTATCCACTAGGCCATTTTATCACTAAATCTGAGGAGGTCGCGGTGGGGAGTTTCTCTTGTAATAAGTATTCTGTCCACTGCAAGAAATGGCTCTGAGCACTATGGGGCTTAACATCTGAGGTCATCAGTCCCCTAGAACTTAGAACTACTTAAACCTAACTAACCTAAGGACACCACACACATCCATGCCCGAGGCAGGATTCGAACCTGCGACCGTAGCGGTCGCGCGGTTCCAGACTGTAGCGCCTAGAACCGCTCGGCCACACCGGCCGGCTGTCCACTGCACGCCGACTGCCCGTGTCCACAATATTAAACAACCTTTGACGCTGAAGTACCACACTTTTCATGCCAACGAATGTGACAACAACATTGCAAGGAACGCAACTAAGACAAAAGGAGGAGAGTGCAAGGAGATGAGGATTCCGATAGTGCACTTACTGTGTGTTGAGGGCTTCAGTCAACGGCTAGGCAACCTTCTCCGCCGATGAGGCAGAAGCCATAGCATCCACGACATGATAGGTTCCGCCGAGGATGCGGTGAATAATATTAACTCAGCAGGAACATACGAGCTACGGTATGAGTGCGGAGCTCTCTACACAGTGGAGAAAGGGAGGCCAGTCCACACAGGAGTAGCAGAACATAAACACTATGTGCAATGAAACGGGATTATAAATCGACGTGGATATGGACAACATGTGGTATTGAAGGAAGCCAGTGTGCTGTCAAAAGAGTAGTGAAAGTGTCAGCGCAGAGTAGAGTTGCAATTGAAAATCGAAACTAAGAGTATATTTACAGATGCCGGCCGGTGTGGCCGTGCGGTTAAAGGCGCTTCAGTCTACATCTACATCTACATCTACATTTATACTCCGCAAGTCACCCAACGGTGTGTGGCGGAGGGCACTTTACGTGCCACTGTCATTACCTCCCTTTCCTGTTGCAGTCGCGTATTGTTCGCGGGAAGAACGACTGTCTGAAAGCCTCCGTGCGCGCTCTGATCTCTATAATTTTACATTCGTAATCTCCTCGGGAGGTATAAGTAGGGGGAAGCAATATATTCGATACCTCATCCAGAAACGCACCGTCTCGAAACCTGGTGAGCAAGCTACACCGCGATGCAGAGCGCCTCTCTTGCAGAGTCTGCCACTTGAGTTTATTAAACATCTCCGTAACGCTATCACGGTTACCAAATAACCCTGTGACGAAACGCGCCGCTCTTCTTTGGATCTTCTCTATCTCCTCCGTCAGCCCGATCTGGTACGGATCTCACACTGATGACCAATACTGAAGTATAGGTCGAACGAGTGTTTTGTAAGCCACCTCCTTTGTTGATGGACTACATTTTCTAAGCACTCTCCCAATGAATCTCAACCTGGTACCCGCCAGTCTATATCTGGTAAATTGAAATCTCCACCTAAGACTATAACATGCTGAGAAAATTTATGTGAAATGCATTCCAAATTTTCTCTCAGTTGTTCTGCCACTAATGCTGCTGAGTCGGAAGGTCGGTAAAAGGAACCAATTATTAACCTAGCTCGGTTGTTGAGTGTAACCTCCACCCATAATAATTCACAGGAACTATCCACTTCTACTTCACTACAGGATAAACTACTACTAACAGCGACGAACACTCCACCACCGGTTGCATGCAATCTATCCTTTCTAAACACCGTCTGTACCTTTGTAAAAATTTCGGCAGAATTTATCTCTGGCTTCAGCCAGCTTTCTGTACCTATAACTATTTCAGCTTCGGTGCTTTCTATCAGCGCTTGAAGTTCCGGTACTTTACCAACGCGGCTTCGACAGTTGACAATTACAATACCGATTGCTGCTTGGTCCCCGCATGTCCTGACTTTGCCCCGCACCCGTTGAGGCTGTTGCCCTTTCTGTACTTGCCCAAGGCCATCTAACCTAAAAAACCGCCCAGCCCACGCCACACAACCCCTGCTACCCGTGTAGCCGCTTTTTGGGTGTAGTGGACTCCTGACCTATCCAGCGGAACCTGAAACCCCACCACCCTATGGCGCAAGTCGAGGAATCTGCAGCCCACACGGTCGCAGAACCGTCTCAGCCTCTGATTCAGACCCTCCACTCGGCTCTGTACCAAAGGTCCGCAGTCAGTCCTGTCGACGATGCTGCAGATGGTGAGCTCTGCTTTCATCCCGCTAGCGAGACTGGCAGTCTTCACCAAATCAGATAGCCGCCGGAAGCCAGAGAGGATTTCCTCCGATCCATAGCGACACACATCATTGGTGCCGACATGAGCGACCACCTGCAGATGGGTGCACCCTGTACCCTTCATGGCATCCGGAACGACCCTTTTCACATCTGGAATGACTCCCCCCGGTATGCACACGGAGTGCACATTGGTTTTCTTCCCCTCTCTTGCTGCCATTTCCCTAAGGGGCCCATGACGCGCCTGACGTTGGAGCTCCCAACTACCAGTAACCGTGGGACCGCTACGGTCGCAGGTTCGAATCCTGCCTCGGGCATGGATATGTTTGATGTCCTTAGGTTAGTTAGGTTTAATTAGTTCTAAGTTCTAGGCGACAGATGACCTCAGAAGTTAAGTCGCATAGTGCTCAGAGCCATTTGAAGCATTTTATATTTACAGACACGCTACCCACTGGCAGACCGAACAGCCCACGAGTAGCCTTCAATCTACATTTTCCTTCTCGTAAGGACTACTTTATTATATTCTAAGCCAAATAAAGTTCCAAGTGCGTATATCACGTATTGACACCAAAAGTTTGCTATAAATAAGGGCACATTTTTCTCCAGTAAACTAGACTTGTCCCGAGCAAGCCGTTTTAATACGACCGAAACTTCAGCTTTGTAATATCTATTTTTAAAGGCAGTTCAACACCTAGAAGTATTTAAAACGTCTTGACGCCAGCAACGGAAGTCTTCGTAATTCTGACGGCTTTATTTATTCACACATGATGTCTTGCAAGTAATAGGTGCAGTTGAACAGACAGATTCCTCACTCCTAGATTTCCAAAATGCGTCCTAAGCTGTACCACATCGTCGATCACTAACCAGGAACAGATGAGACGGAATCTCTTCTCAGAGTGGTAACTGACTGGTTTCTTATTTGACTATTGGAACCCAGTAGTTTACTCTGGAAGGCAAATATTACATACAAACGAAATTAATGACGAATGTGTCACAAGAAGCATAACAAAACTTTTAGTGTTCTCAGTACCGATAAACGATTTCAGATATGACCAGCAGTGCTGTGTGATTGTTAGCTGACGATTCTGGGTGCAGACAACTTTTCCAAATGCTTCCTCTTGCCTAAGCAAACAGCAGCTCTCTTAAATGTGAGTAAGCGTGGGAATTCATGGTCTAAGACTAATGTCTTTAATTAGTAATCAAAACGGCCGGGGTAGTGGTTTCTAACTTAATCACTGGTTAAATTTTAAATAAAAATCATCATCCATGGCGAACGAAGACTCCTGGGATAACAATTCACTCATATACTTCCAACGGCCTTGTCAAATTAAGCGCAGGAGCCGACGGGCCAGGGCGTTCTTGCCGTTGTAGTGGGAAATTGTGCCCAAGATGGAAGAATCAGCAGTGATCAACGGCATGAGGATGCAGAAGGTAATAGGTTCCACTGCATTTAAGATGCACAATGGGTACCCATCAGACATGTAGCCTACAATCGAAAAGTCTCGTTATGATATCTCTATTGGCAAATGATTGCCGATTAGTCCTCCATTCGAATCACCGGCAACGGACTTCCAAAAGGGAAGTGGTCATGAGGAAAAGATGGAATAACCAACGAAAGAGTAACATATTACGAGTCGTAGCGTGGAATGTCAGAAGTTTGAACTTGATAGGGAAATTAGAAAACCTGAAAGGGAAACGCAAAACCCCAATCTAGATATAACGAGAATCAGAACATAAGGAGTTTTGCTAAGATAAATATAGGGTCATATCGACAGCAGCAGAAAAAGGTATAGCGGCAGTAGGATTCG
Source organism: Schistocerca nitens (assembly GCF_023898315.1). Taxonomy (NCBI): domain Eukaryota; kingdom Metazoa; phylum Arthropoda; class Insecta; order Orthoptera; family Acrididae; genus Schistocerca; species Schistocerca nitens. The sequence continues at coordinate 437,569,443 of NC_064617.1, read as the reverse complement.
TTGTGAGTAGGAAAGCAGGATAGACAGTGGACTACTGCGATCACATCACTGTAGTTCGTATGAGGACTGATACCAAACCAACGCCAACAACAATATTTCTGGTATACATGGGTAGGTCACAAAAAGAAAATAGGGAAAGTTTACAAAAAATCTAATAATCGTGTGGGATTACAAACAGTTGTGGCGTGGAGGAGTGGAAGAAAGAATTACGGGAGGCAGTGGGCTTGGAAGGATATGGAGATACTGAAGTACTGAGAAAAAATGAGACGCTGCAGGTAATTTTAAATCAAGAACAGCTACAACTAGATTAATTAAACATAATTGATTGACTAATTCTTACGGTATAACACGCTTTTTCTTACGGGTGTTAGAACTGTTGAAATATAATACTGAATAAAAGGTCCAATAGCCCGCTGTAGCCGTATGTATTTAAGTCAATTAGAGACTCACATAACCGATTTCACAACTTTTAAGACGTATCATTTGGTGTATACAATGCTATGTAATACGATACGTGGGGCTATTGCAGAATGACGCTGTGTAACAGTTGCAATGGCAAGGAAAAACTGTAAGCCTTGCCACGCCAACTGTAATAACTCCCTATACCATATGACACCACAAAAAGATGCAACTTAAAAGTTATAAAACCGGTTGTGTAAGCGAACTATACGGCTTTTCACTCAGCTTTATATTCTAATAGTTTTAACATCCATATGTGAAGACCTATTATACGTATGAATTCATCAATCAATCGTGTAAGATGAGACGTGTTTGAAGTTTGCTGACGAAGTGAAGTCGATTTGTAAGACATTGGAGATACAATATTAGAATCAGAATTTAAAAGAAATTAAATGAAATCAAATAAAGCATAAAAGATGGATGACATTCCACTGGAATTTCTAAAATCATTTCAGGAAGTGACAAACAAACGAGCATTCCAGCAATCTTCCAGAGACTGCAAGAGCACATGAGTGCGAGAACTATCGCACAATCAGCGTAACAGATTATGCGCCCATAGTTCCAAATGGAGAAGAAACTTGAAGATCAGTTACACGACGATTATTTTGGCTTTAGGAAACGTGAAGGCACCAGGGAGGCAGTTCAGACGTTGTGCTTCATAATGGAAGCAAGACTGATAATAAATCAAAACACGTTTATACGATCTGTCGACCTGTAAAATGCCTTCGACAATATAAAGTGGTGCAACGTGTTCCAAATTCTGAGGAAAATAGCTGTAAGCTATTGGCAAAAAGGGGTAGCAGCAACATGTGCTCCAACAATGAGCGAAATGTATGACTGAAAGACCACCATGAACGAAGTGCTCAGATTGAAGGTGTGTAAGGCAGGAATGCAGCGTTCCTATTGGTCAGTTTATACTTTGAACAAGCAATGAAAGGAATAACTGAAAATATCTAGTTGGAATTATAATTCAGGATGAAAGAATGTGAATCGTGAGATTTGATTTGACATTGCTATCCTTAGCAAAAGTGAAGGATATTCAGGGAATCTGTTGAATGAAATGAACAGCCTGATGAGTACAGAATGTCGACTGATAGTAACCCAAAGGATGACGAAAGTAGTGGAATGAAAATAGCGAGAAACTTAGCATCAAACTCGGTGTTCACGATATAGACGAAGTGAAGGAATTCTGCTATCTTGGAAGAAAAGTAACGCATGACGGGCTAAGCATCGAGGACATACGTAAAGAGAAGGCTAGCAAAGGGAAAGAAGACATTCCTCTCTACAAGAAATCTGCTAGCATCATAGCCGCTAAACTGAGGAATAAGTTTCTGGGAATATACGTTTGCAGCACACCACTGTGTATGAACGAATCATGGACTATGGGAAAACCAGAACAGAGAGAAACGAGGCGTCTGAGGTGTGATGCTACAGAAGAATGTTGAAAATTACAGTAGGTGGGCTAGTAAGGAGAAGAAAGGATTATATGGAAAAGAAGAAGGGACAGGATTATAGAACATGTGTTAAGAATAAACTCCATGTTATTAGAGGGAACTATAGAGAGTAAAAACTGTAGAGAAAAATAGAGATTGGTATATATCCAATAAATAATTGGGGACGTATACTGGAAGTGCTACTCTGGGATGGAGAGGTAGGCACAGGAGAGAAATTCGTGTTGGACTGCATCGAACCAGTCAGAAGAAAAGGTAAGATAACAACAATACAAAGAGACACAAGCACGTAGTACCTGATGACAAGATTAGTGTCGTGAATAGGGCACATCACGTCAGTATTGAAGGTAACATTACTGGAAGGAAATGGAAATATCACGTAGATCAGTATTACGGAAAGTGAATGGAATATTTTTAGGAGAATTCCTGTGAATATTAATGCATCTGAGAAGTAAATAGCACACGAGATGCTGGTGCGACCATTTGTAGAGTATTGTTCCAATATTCAGTGTCGTCAAGAAGGTATGGCAACAGATATAGATGCACCACAATGAACGTATCGGGTATACGTAGTCCATACAAGAGAGTAAAATGAAAGCACGACACATTTAAAAGAGAATTATTGGAGCAAACGTTGTTACATAGATTCACAGATTCTGTATTGGAAGAAGACTGTGGTACCATCATGCTTCTACCGAAGTATACCTTGCGTGCAGATCATTACAATAACACAGACCAGAGGCCTGTGGCGGCAATTACTCATTTTCTCCTCGTGCCGTACGTGAATAGAAAGTAAAGAATATGTCTTCAGATTGTCAAATGTCTGTGTTCGTTTGTGGTAACAGTTTTACGCATTAATAGTGAATTAACAGACGTCTGGTGGTCTGAAACACTAACTACCTACGTACATGGAAATATCTTCCTTTTTTGTCATATTTCAGTCTTAGAGTTCTCCATCTCTAAAATTTCATAGTGTATGTGAATATTTTATTTTCATAGGTCTTACATCTGCAGTTGTTTCCAGTCTGTTCTAGGAATTAAACTCTTCGACTGAAAGTGCAATAATTAATATATGTCGTCCCAATGGCGAATAGAATATGTGCTCCGTTTTCAAGGATTTGAATCTATTCCAGGAATTTATCAAATGTGAATTTTATCGTTTGCTATGACAGTCGAATAAATTTCATATTTCCGAGTGAAGTGAGATGTTGTGCTGTGGCTGCGACTGTACTACTTCACCCACTTGTACATCGATCCATATCCTACATAAAAAGGTCACGCCTGTACAGATCTCTGCCTCGTGATGACTGGGTGTTGTGTGATGTCGCTTGGTTAGTTAGGTTTAAGTAGTTCTTAGTTCTAGAAGACTGATAACCGTGGATGTTAAGTCCCATAGTGCTCAGAGCCATTTATTTTCTACAGATCTCTCTCTTCTTTTCAATCGTTCCGAACTAAATGACAGGAGACCAAGGGGAGATGCAAACTCTAATTCGTAGATCTAGAGACACCGATACACTGTTTGCCATAGAACTGAAAGAAACTTTCTAAAATATATATATATATATATATATATATATATATATATATATATATATATATATATATATATATATATATTCACCAAGAAGAAATGCAGATGATAAATGGGTATTCATTGGACAAATATATCATACTAGAACTGACATGTGATTACATTTTCACGCAATTTGGGTGCATAGATCCTGAGAAATCAGTACACAGAACAACCACCTCTGGCCGTAATAACGCCGTTGATACGCTTGGGCATTGAGTCAAACAGAGCTTGGATGGCGTGTACAGGTACAGCTACCCATGGAGCTTCAACACGAAACCACGGTTCATCAAGAGTAGTGACTGGCGTATTGTGACGAGTCAGTTGCTCGACCACCACTGTCCAGACGTTTTCAATTGGTGAGATATCTGGAGAATGTGCTGACCAGGGCAGTATTCGAACGTTTTCTGTATCCAGAAAGTCCCGTACAGGACTTGCAATGTGCTCTCGTGCATTATCCTGCTGAAATGTAGGTTTTCGCAGGGATCTAAAGAAGAGTAGAGTCACGGTCGTAACAAATCTGAAATGTAACGTCCACTGTTCAAAGTGTCGTCAGTGTGAACAAGAGGTGACCGAGACGTGTAATTAATGGCACCCCATACCATCATGCCGGATGATACGCCACTATGGCGATGACGAATACACGCTTCCAATGTGCGTTCACCACGATGACGCCAAACTCGGATGCGACCATCATGATGCTATAAACAGAACTTGGATTCATCCGAAAAAATGACGTTTTGTCATTCGTGCACCCAGGTTCGCCGTTCAGTACACCATCGCAGGCGCTGTGATGCAGTGTCAAGGGTAACCGCAGCTATGGTCTTCGAGCTGCTAGTCCATGCTGCTGCAAACGTCGTCGAACGGTTTGTGCAGATGGTTGTTGTCTTGCAAACGTCCCCATCTGTTGACTCAGGGATCGAGATGTGGCTGCACGATGCGTTACAACCATGCGGATAAGATGCCTGTCGTCTCGACTGCTAGTGATACGAGGCCGTCGGGATCCAGCACGGCGTTCTGTATCACCCTCCTGAACCCACCGATTCCGTACTCTGCTAGCAATCATTGGATCTGGACCAACGCAAGCAGCAATGTCGCGATACGATAAACCGCAATCGCGATAGGCTATAATCCGACCTTTATCCAAGTCGGAAACGTGATGGTACGCATTTCTACTCCTTACACGAGGCATCACAACAACGTTTCATCGGGCAATGCCGGTCAACTGCTTTTTGTGTATGAGAAATCGGTTGGAAACTTTCCTCATGTCAGCTCGTTGTAGGTGTCGCCAGCGTCACCAACCTTGTGTGAATGCTCTGAAAAGCTAATCATTTGCATATCACAGCATCTTCTTCCTGTCGGTTAAATTTAGCGTCTTTAGCACGTCATCTTCGTGGTGTAGCAATTTTAATGGCCAAACTTGAGAGAGAAAGAGAGGGAGAAGACAGTGCAGTACTGAAGCAGAAAACAAACTTATGAAACAGGAGGTTCTCATTAGACGAGAAGTTCCCGAACTTCTCCTCTGACGGAGTGTCCTGGTACTTTGGTGGAGCACCCTGTTTATTTCGAAGTTAACAAAATTTAAGTAGATTATAAAACCTGTTTGTCGTTTCTTCAATTCTAAGTCTTAATCAATGACACAGAAATCACAATAAAATTTAAAAAACCATCAGCACCGTCAAACGCCGAGAAAGAGAAACGCCATGTAAGTAAGTTTTTCGTCGAATACTCATTCACTTCCTGCGGGATACCAGTGTTCCATGGAACGCAGTTTGGGGAACCCCCTCATTAGAGTAATCAGTGGAGTCTTGCGCAATGCTCACGCTATTCAGTATCATGCAGAAGGAGTCGTTTGTTAAACGAGAGTTAGGAATTGCTTCCTGTTTATTTTGTTTCAACTGTATGAGAGAAGTAACTCGTATATAAATTTCATTCATTATTCTTATAAAATAATGAAAATTATGAGCCGCTGAAAGAAAACTAGACGTTTCGGTGGGAGAAAACGATATGAAAGTTTGACTTATAACGAGTTATTGATTAACTCTGTAGAGTTAATTAATAAATGCTAGCTTACTCGTGCAGTATATCATTTTAGCAATTAAGCCCTTAGTGCCATTACTGGAACAGCAATAACAGTTAATGTTTCGAAAAAGCCATCAGCTTATAAATTGCTTCCGGTCTTCAGAGGTCACAGGCTCCTTTAAATCAATGGGATTCAGGCTACTGTCGGTAAACCTATTTCCAATTTCTTAGTGCTTCAAAGCAACATTATTTTAACAATAGTTTGTCATTTCTTGTTATCATCTGGGTATGCATAGGCGGAAACCCATGGAACTGGCCCTATGTGGTTCGTGCTATCGGTAAAGCTGTGCTTCCGAAGCGATTCCAGGAGTGTGAATTATGAAAACTGGTGTCTGACAGACTTATCGTTACGAGAATGCTCAGGATACAGAAAAAATATATCTGTGGTCGTTAAGCATGAAACACGTGCAACAATGCGTCACTTTCAAACCGAAAAATATGAATGTATTTTTAATGATTCTTCAAACGTACCATGGCAGAAATTTAATGTTAAATACACAAAAAGTTCGAAAAGAGCTAATTGCTTATCTAAGATGTGTAATTTCTTTCGTTAGTGTCATTGTATTGAGATGTGAAGGAACCTATAGTACAGTTTAGAAATCCATTGCAACTTTGTAGTTTCGGCGAATTCATACTGCTCAGAAACTAAATCAACTACTAGTAGTTGCAAACTGGATTCATCACTTCCGGATTTTCGAATTCCGCATCAACTACGCGTTTTCTCGTACAAGTGTTGCAGACACCTTGACATTTGCAGTGCAGGATTTCTGTGGGAGTGGAACGGGGCTGGGTGCTGCGTAAGAGCAGGTTCTTGATCAACTGTGATTCAATTAGATTAACAGAAAAAACTAAACACTCGGGAGAGACATGCATAAGACAAGAGAAATTAGGAGTTTGGACTCAGTTTTGCAATGTGAAACACCTGATACAGTGGCATAAAATTTCACAGAAATAATCTTTCACTTCCAAATATGAATAAAACCTTAAGGGGAACTCCAATGTAAATTCATTATTGCCATTACAGCCACGACAGCAGGCCCGGAGTGACTCATCCACAACCTTGACTGTACTCAAATGCCACCATAAACATACAGGCCATCGCCACAAACTGGCACAAGCCACTCTTACACACCACCAATCATGGAAAGAGAAATGTATCTCTCACAATTGCATGCTGGCTCCAAACTGCCGTATCGCCTCCACATACGGAGGCAAAAATGTTGTGCTGATTTGGGAGACATCTCTGCACGTCTCAGCTATCCTGATAAGACGCAGTGCAGGTAAAAGGCAGATATGCAGATCTGTTATTACTAACGCTCCACAAAACACAGCCTGATGTCTCATAACAGCAAAAGGAGTAGGGAATGCTGAAAATTAATTGTTGTCTTTTCTAGGGACCGTATCTGCACATGTGAATTGGATAGTAAATCAAGACTTAAAGTAACATTTATTTGTGTTTAGTCTGCAGGAAAAATAAAAGAAAAAATACATCAGCATTATTGGAATATGGTTTCCTTCATTCATAACTGAAAACATATTTCCATATGAAGCGAGTCACAGCTGTAGCTGTTGAATCAACCTGCGCATAACTGTCCTCATCCAGCTGAAGAACTTACTTTTAACATGGCGGCTTGTGATTTGACTGTTATTGTGACAACCATCCCATTGGTCAGAAACAAAAAATTCCACTGTTATAACGACTGCGTGACGGTCACATTTCGGTGAACGCCTAGCTCTATCCGGTCTGTAACTTTTATCTGTCAGTTGGTATAATGTACGTTTCTGACCATCAAAACTGCAGCACTGTAAAGGCGACGTGCAACGAACATCAAATTAGCATCAACTGCTCTACATGCTTGGATACGCGAATGTATAATATTTAAATGCAACTGCATGAAGTAGTTGAGAATAACGCCAGCTACAATTTGTATATACGGGAAAGTTACGCATGGATAATCACATTGAGAAAGAGGATATGAATTTTGTTTGTTCGTAAGAATCTAGTATTATGTGTGAGAAGGAAATCTATCTACCAGCACGTGATGGAATTCGACACTGACCCATAGCGATCGCCGTTTTGTCATTCGACACTGCTGTTCGCGTCTACCATGAGTTCACAGCTATCAAGCCCATACTGAATCAGGGCCTTACTCAGTGTTTTGCGCGATCTCAATAGCCCCACGTGTCTGGCTCCCAAGAGGACTGGCGTATTGCTCGCTCGACAGCGCAGTTGTACATACTTAAGTCACTTACCTAGAACAGTGAATGTAGACTGGTTTGCAGTATCCAGAGGGCGAATGCCACTACATCTGGAGCACATCAGATTATCAGTATGGCGTGCCATTGTTGTCGCTTTCCCTGATGCAGATACGTCGTCGTTCGACTGTTCCAGCACCTGACATGATGCTGTGGAGTACCACTGTACATGAAACGACCACACCTGATACCCACAGTCAGTAATTTGGGCAGTAGATGATGTGACTCTACTGGTTTGTTAACATTTCTGGCATGTTAAGGCCGATGCCCGTGTTTTACCTTCAAAGTTTCTGAGATGATACCCTTCAGAGCGACAAATGTGATGTGGCCCAACACGAGTTCCTCTCCTGTGCCAACCTCTTCATCTCACAGTAGCACTTTCTAACATTCTGCGTGGTGTCTGTTTGTTCTAAGTCGTGTCTCCCTACCAAGTTTGCGCAACGACGCTCTGAGCGTGTTTTTTAGGGAATTGACTAGTTTGAGCCTGGGACCTGTTGCTGGTAAGCAGACGCCAGACCACACATGACATGTAGAGTTCAGAAGAGTTCAGTGACACCAGCGATGATATAATCAAATACTTAATGATTTCAGCGTCAGCTCCACTGCACTCCCTGTAAAGGAATCTTAATAATAACTAAATTTAGTGGAAGGGGTTCAAGGCTTTCCTATTTTTTAGTTTGCTGGTAAAATAACGTCGAAAAAGCAGTTAAGTTTACCATTGGAAATTTTATTCTACTCACAAAACATTGTTTATAAATTGCACTATTGATAAAAGGAAATATTTTAATACAGGATGATAAAAAGCAACTGCGTTCAACAAAAATGTGAACGAATATTCCCTGAATGGGTTTCCAAGTTCCACAATGGATCGAAGGATGACCTATGCCATATCACATCTATAATCTAGATTTAAGTTAAGTTTCATAAAAGAGAAAACTATCAAAATGGTCTACAGTGACCCTCAATTATCTTTAATTACTTATTTAACTTGTCATAAATTACAGTGGCTAATGTGGCTTCTCAATAATAATATAACAGAAAAATCATCGCGTTTCAGATTTTAACTTCTAGTAGCAAATGTGAATACCACGAAGTTTAATTGATGATCGACACTAGTATTATGTAAAAAGGGGATGTAACAGATGAGGCTTCAGCAGTTCTGAGTGAAGCCTTATGGCGGCACTGCGTGCATTCATTACCTTGTCGGTGTTTAGGCAGCGTCAGGGGGCGGTGGGCGGTGCAGCTCGACACACCTCGCCGTCTTGGAAGCAACTCTTTCCTAACTTCTCCTAACTACAATTTACCGAAGTTGGTTTAAAAAAAAGGTATCTGTCTGTGTTTTCAACTGACCAATTAGGTTCTCAATGTTAACCTTAAGATCCACCTACAAAAATTCTGTCTATCCAATGAGAAACGTTATACTTTTCGTGGTGGGGCAATGTTTTTAAAGTTTGCAACGTAACAGAGACGCGTATAGTCTCAAGCTAAAACTTTCAGCTGGTGTGGTCCTTTTAGTGTTATCGTAAGATGTGTACTGTTCTTCTCGAGGGCTCTATCTTTTAACATGGGCTGGGGGGGGGGGGGGTTACTCCTGGCGGTTGGCTGGCGACGTGGGTGTCTGTACCTTATCGTAGAGCCTCCTAGCCTACACGACTCTGCTCTTGGCTTCTGTTCTCGTTTCTTCCATCGGAACTGTGTCTGTTTCACCGTGGGAAGGTATGACTTGCATTTAGGCATTCTTGTGTTAGTCTGTGGTATTCCATTTGCTCACTCGTTGATCGTATTACTTTGGTTAATTTAATGTCAGGACTTATTCGGAGCTATGTGACATACTGCTGGATTTGCTATCATGTCAGGGTTTTCATGGAAGGTGTTGGATTTGCCTTACAACTTGCAACTTACGTCTGTAACTATTTGGTAGACGTATTCCTATCTTTGTCTTCGTCTACAGTTTTTGTCCTCTACAGCTCCCTCTAGTACCATGGAAGTTATTCCCTTGTATCTTAACTGGTGTCCCATCACCCTATCCCTTCTCCTTGTCAGTGTTTTTCACGTATACTTTTCTTCTCCGATTCTTTGCAGAACGTCCTCATTCCTTACTCTGTCAGTAGACTTAAGTGTCAGCATTCGTCTGTTGCACCACATCTGAAATGCTACGATTCTCTTCTGTTTCGCTTTCCCTACAGTCCATGTTTCACAACTATACAATGCTGTGCTCCAAACGTACATTCTCAGACATTTCGTCCTCAGATTAAGGCCTATGTTTGATACTAGTCGACCTCTTCCTGCCAGGAATGCCCTTTTAGTCAGTGCCAGTCTGCTTTTGATGTCCTCCTTGCTCGGTCCTACACTGGTTTTTTGCTGCCTAGGTAGCAGAATCCCTTAGTATCATCTACTTCGTGACCATCAATCCTAATGTTAAGTTTCTTGCTGTTCTCATTTCTGATACTTCTCATTACTTTCGTCTTTCTTCGAGTTATTCTCTGTCCATATTCTGTACTTATTAGATTGTTCATTCTATTTAGCAGATCATGTAATACTTCGTCACTTTCACAAATGATATCCTTTCACCTTGAACTGTGAATCGACACCTGACTACATTCTTTTCCATCATTGCCTCTTTGAAGTACAGATTGAACAGTAGGGAAGAAAGACTACATCCTTGTCTTACACCCCTTTTAATCCGAGCACTTCGTTCTTGGTCGTCCACTCTTATTACTCCCTTGTGGCTCTTACACATATTGTATATTACCCGTACATGCCTGTAGCTTACCTCTAATTTTCACAGAATTTGGAATCTCTTGCACAATTTTATACTGTCAAACGCTTTTCCCAATCAACAAATACTATGAACGTGTGCTAACTCTTCTTTACTCTTGCTTCCATGATCAAGCACCATGTCAGAATTGCCTTCTGGTGCCTTTACCTTCCCAAAAGCCTAACTGATCGTTGTCTAACATCACCTCAATTTTTTTTCCGTTCTTACGTATACGTATTATTCGTGTAAATAACTTGAATGCATGAGCTGTTAACCTGATTGTGCCATAATCCTCACAAATGTCAGCTCTTGCAGTCTTCAGAATAGTGTGGATGACATTTTTTAGAAAGTCATAAGGTATGTCGCTTGACTTACGCACTTTACAGACCAACGTAAATAGTCATTTTGTTGCCACTTCCTCTAAACCTTTCAGAAATTGCTATGAAATATTATCTATTCCTTCTGCCTTATTTGTTCTTAAGCTCTCCAAAGCTCTCTTAAATTCTGAGTGTAGCACTGGATTTCCTATCACCTCTAAATCGACTCTTGTTTCTTCGGGTACCTCATGAGACAAATATTCCCCCTCATAGACGCCTTCAGTGTACTCTTTGTATCTATCCACTCTCTCCTCTCCATTTAACAGTGAAATTTCCGTTCCACTCTTAATGTTACTACCATTGCTTTTAATTTCACCGAGGGTTGTTTTGACTTTCCTATAAGCTGAGTCAGTCCTTCCGACAATCTTTTATTTTTGGAATTCTTCACGTTTTTCATGCAGCCATATCGTCTTAGCTTCCTTGAACATCCTGTTTACTTCATTCCTCATCGACTTGTATTTCTGTAGTCCTAAATTTCCCTGAATATTTTTACACTTCCTTCTTTCATTAATCAAAACATTTCTTCTATTACTCATGGTTTCTTCACAGTTATCTTCTTTGCACCTACGTTTTTCTTTCCAAACTTCTGTGACTGCCCATTTTAGAGATGTCCATTCTTCTTCAACAGTGCTGCCTACTGAGCTATTCCTTATTGATGTACCTATAGCCTCAGAAAACTTCAAGGGTATCTCGTCATTCATTGGTACTTTCGTATCTCACTTCTTTGCCTACTGAATCTTCCTGATTAATCTCTTAAACTTCAGCCTCCTCTTCATCACTACTGTATTGCGATCAGAGTCTACATATGCTGCTGTGTACGCCTTACAGTCCAATCTGATTTCGGAATCTATGTCTAACCACGATGTCGTCTAACTGAAATCTTCCCGTACCACCCGGCACTTTCCAGGTATACCTTTTCCCCTTGTGATTCTTGAACACAGTATTCACTACTACTAGCTGCAATATATTACAGAACTCAGTTAGCCTTTCTCTTCTCGCATTCCTAGTCCCAAGCCCATATTCTGCCGTGACCTTTTCATATACTCCTTCCACTACAATTGCGTTGCAATCTCCTATGAGTATTAGATTTTCATCTCTCTTTACGTACTGTAATACCCTTTCAGTATTCTCATATTCTTCAGCTTGCGAAGTCGGTGTGTGTACCTGAACTATCGTTGTCTATGTTGGTTTGCTGTCGATTCTGATAAGAACAACCCTGACACTGAGCTGTCCACAGTAACGTACTCTCTTCTCTATCTCCTTGTTCATAACGAATCCTACGCCCGTTATAAAATTTTCTGCTGCTGTTGATATTACCCTATCATTACCTGACCGGTAGTCCTTGTCTTCTTTCCATGTCATGTCACTGACGCCTATATATCTAAGTTGAGCCTTTGAATTTTCTTTTTCAGATTTTCTAGCTTCCCTACTACGTTCAAGCTTCTGACATTCCACGCTCCAACTCGTAGAACGTTATCCTTCCGTCGGTTATTCAAACATTTTGTCATGGGTACCTACCCCTTGGCAGTCCCCTCCCAGAGATCGGAATGAGAGATTATTCTGAAAAATTTTGCCAATGGAGAGATCGTCAAGACACTTTTTCAGTTACAGGGCACATGTCTTGTTGATATATTTGCCTTTAATGCGGTGGTTTCCGTTGCCTTCTGCATCTTCATGCCATTGACCATTGCTGATTCTTCCACCTTTAGGCGCAGTTACCAGGACAAAAGAGTGCCCTGAACCTGTGTCTGCTTTTACACCCTCTTTGAAAATTCCGTGGGCAGAATGAGGGTGACTTTTGGTGGAAGTCTTCGGCTGCCAATGCTGATTATTAATCAAACTTGAAGCTGTGGCGGTTTTCGAACTCAGGGACGAGGATGTTTTTGATTAGTGATGAAAGACGCTATTCCTAAACCACGGGCGACATTCCACATAGATAAGGAATCTGTTTGACAGTTGCTCTCACCATCACGTAGTCCACAGGATGTCCCACGAGAAACTGATAATATTCAGGGATATGACAGAGTCACTCTTTTCAAGCAAAAAATTCATATGGTTATATACCCTATTCCGAACGGTTCCCGAGACAGAAAAGATTTAATATATATTCGTTTTTGGGGTAGTGGCACGTTTTATGTGTTTTACCGTAATTGGTAGTGTAATTAACTGGTCGCCAGGATCTCAGTACCTTACACTACTAGATTTCGGTTTATGGGGTTGGATGTAGTCTGAGGTACACAAACCGAAGGTGAATACGCGAGATGAACTACCTGATCCGACCATGGAGCCCTCATTCCGGAACGTGCACAGGCACTGAGACAAGCTGCACAACTCTTTTCTCCCATGATTATAAAATTGCATTGAAGTCGGCTTTGGGATATTCGAACATTTATTGTGAACTGTACGTACAACAGCTGTAATGCATCGTTTACGATAATGCGTGGAGGTGAATGTGTTAAAAATTCTTATTTTTCGATAGACACGCTGTAAAATATAATCGATTGACCAGTTCAGTTAGTGTAAAAGATGTTTACATACAGGTGTCTAAACTGTTAAAACATAAATATGAATGAAAATCGAATAGTCCGCCGTAACTGTATTTATTTCAGCCGATTTGAGACTAACTCAACAGGTTTCGCAACTTTTAAGTTGCACTTTCTGGTGTGTATAAATGCGATGTCATATGGTATAGGGAGTTGTTACAGAACACCTTTGAGTAACCGCTGGCGTGGCTAGGCAAAGTTCTCAGGCTTCTATCAATTGATGAGAACCGTCATCAATGATGACTGTCCCGTCTGTTTTAAAATTACGAATTTTCATCACTTTACTGTTTAAAATATGTTCCTGTGGCCTGTCGAGCAAGATACGAACATTTAATCGTTGTCGGGAATGTATCCAGGCACATTTTCACTAGTTATGTGTGCTCAGTTCACTGAAGACAGTTCTACGCCAGTCAATGAAATTCCTGGCCGAGGACGTGTCTCGAGGCGCACATGACAGCTGTGGAATACTAACCCGACTATCGCCTGCTGTATGGCATGACATCCGGGGGTGATGTTATGATGTGCTACTTTTTTTAATAGCAAGACCCTCGACGGCACCCTTACATCACAGCGGTACGTCAACGATATTCTACGACTCGTGTTGTTACCTTCCTGGCAAGCTATTCTGGCCAGCCAGCACACGGCGAGAGTTTATACTGCTTGTCTTTTTTCTTGGCAAACCCTGCATTGCCCAGCGAGGTCGCCGGATCTTTCCCCACTTGAGAACGTTTGGAGCGTTGTGGGTGGGTGCTTTAACCATTTCGGGTTTTTGACGATATAACGCGCCAGTTGGAGAAAGGTGGGATGGTATCGCTCAGGACGTTTTCCAACAACTGTATCAGTTCCAAGCCGAATACTGCTTGCATAAGGGCCAGAGGAGAATCTACGCGCTATTAATTTGCTCCATTTGTGAAGGTATTTCTCTTGAATAGATCATGCATTTTTTTCTGAAATTTGTTTGCCTGTACATCCACTACATCTGCCGATTTCCGTCACGTTCGGATAATTCCTTCTTGGTCCGTCGTTTCCTTTTTTTATATATCTTACAGTGTACGTTCTCCTTCGAATTTACACAACGTCCGTACGAGCATATGCTGCCATCTCACGGCAGTGCAAAGTAGCACAGCGGATCGTCATACTACAGATTAGGAAGTCCTGCATGGTTTGTGCACAAATTATCTAATGCACGAAAAAATACACACTGGCCCGTGTTGGCCACTTTATAGCTTTGATCTCTCTGAGGCCACGTTCAACAGTCTCATCCGGGCAGAGACTTCATTACTACAGACGTATAATGTCTTAACGCACCAGATATTCACCCATTAGGCCGCTTCTTTTTATAGACACAACCATTCACTGATTCCACAACGCATATTCTACTTAGCATTTTCTATATATTCGTTTCCCCTTCGTTTCTGTGGAGACTCGCCACATGTCTGATGTCCATCTAACTGTCATTATCCTTCCGGATCATCACGTCTCGTACCGTTCGATTCTTTTATTTCGTGATTTTCCCATAACTCAGCACGATTTTGTACTGCATAAAACGTTCTTCCAAATGTCAGTCTCAAATTGAAACTTACATTTGGTACTAGGAAACACATTTTAGTGAGGAATTCTCTCCTTGGATTTGCTGGTCTGTTTATTTTCTCCTCGTATAATATGCAGGCATTCTTGTAACTGGTTAACTAAGTAAAACGAATTCTTGGAACTGACGTTGAAAAGTGAAAAGTATAGTAGATGCCACTGCGTGCTGAAAATGGTCATTTATTGTCTTCGAATATGACTGATTTTTCCTGGTGGCTTTAATCTTGAAGACAGTTCACGGGCTAATTAGTGATAAGGGCGTTATTACCAGTCGTTGGCGCTACAAAAATCCGTCCTCGGGATTCGCAGTTATCGGCGTAACATTTTGTAAAGGGAACAAGTGCTTATTTTCCCCTAATATACAATTCAGGCGTTCTTGGAAATGGTTTAGCTGTGCTGCGGCTTGCGTTGCTGTGATTTGTAGGTTTCCGCCCTCTGTTGGAGGCCAGACTGTACCCTTTAGTTGGCATAGTTGCGGTTGTTTGTCTTCTTCTCGTTCTGACTGGCGCCACTCGTTTCGCAAACGTTGCCTGTCCGCTAGGGGCAGCAGGGGCGGTTATCGATATGTAGTAACTGTTGCCATATCTTTTTGTTTTCCCGTGTCGTGTGACTGTAGCAGTTCGTTTGGAGACTCAGGAGGAGCCAGGTCCGCGCAGTGCAGAAGCGCGCCGGGACCGCTCGCGGCGCGGCGCGCGCATGGACTACCAGCTGGAAGGGCTGTGATTACGAAGGGCTTTAAGATGAGTGCAGTTCAATTCAAGTAGAGAAACCTCCACCATTGTTACATCTCGCGGTTTTCCAGTGACTTGGGTTTTTGTTGCTGCTCGTAGTGTCGCCGAGGCGAAGAGCAGCGAGTGGAGTGCTTGGGGAAAGCGGATCTGATTAGCTTTCCTCGACTTCTTATTACTATTTACTGCGTTCAGCTTGTTACAATTTGTTAAGTTCAACCAGCGGTATTTTACCTGCCTGTTGGCCGCTAACGCCCCAGTTACCTGCCATGGGGTTAGTGCATGTAATGGCTGCACTACAAGGACTACAGTGGGTCTGCATCTTTGATGACCCACAAGTACCATCATCTCTACAAGGACTACAGTGGGTCTGCATCTTTGATGACCCACCAGTACCATTATTTCTACAAGGACTGCAGTGGGTCTACACCTTTGATCATCCATCAATACCTTTATTTCTACAAGGACTGCAGTGGGTCTGCACCTCTGGTGGCCCACCAGTACCGTAATCTCTACCAGGACTACAGTGGACCAATACTCTTCAAAATTTCGACTGACTCTGCTGTGGGTTTGCTCTGTTGTGGCCCATTACCTGTCTGCATGTCAAGAGTCAGCACTATCTTTCCGTTGGAAGGACAACACTACTTCTTCAAGACTGCATGGAAATACACTACTTCCGTGTGCATTTTCTTTTACTGCTCAGACTTTGAGAAAAACACTGCAATGTTAATGTGATGAATGATCAGGACTGTCTTTATGGACTGTGAGAAAATTTTACCTTTTGACCAACATTGTATCAATAAGTGTGTGTATTTGATTTCTTTGTTATTGTAATTGTGAAAAAAAAAATTAACAAATATGTATTGGCCAGTGCCCAAAAGAATTTGTAAAATTTTTTGTGGGTAGCATTTGGGCTATGTAAGTAGGCTGTTTAGGTTTTTTTATTGGTAACGTCACCTCTGTATGAAAATCACTGGCTGTGCTGTGTGCAGTCTGTGGGTGCTTTGCATTGTTGTAATACTCGCCATTGTAGTGTCGGGCAGCTGGGCTGTTAACAGCGCGTAGCGTTGCGCAGTTGGAGGTGAGCCGCCAGCAGTGGTGGATGTGGGGAGAGAGATGGCGGAGTTTTGTAATTTGTCATGAACTGCTATATATATTATGACTATTAAGGTAAATACAGTGTTTGTTCTCTATTAATATCTTTCATTTGCTAACTATCCCTATCAGTAGTTAGTGCCTTCCATAGTTTGAATCTTTTATTTAGCTGGCAGTAGTGGCGCCAGCTGTATTGCAGTAGCTTGAGTAGCGAAGATTTTTGTGAGGTAAGTGATTTGTGAACGGTATAGTTTAATGTTAGTCAGGGCCCATTCTTTTGTAGGGATTATTGAAAGTCAGATTGCGTTGCGCTAACAAAATATTGTGTGTCAGTTTAAGCTCAGTCCTGTATATAATTGTTCAAAGGGGACGTTTCAAGGTAGCTTCAGCAACATTACCATTAGTCATTCGTTGGACTGCCACTAGTCTGAGTTACCGTCTTGTGAACTGAATGCAACACTTGGGCAGCGCGGGATTAGCCGAGCGGTCAAAGTCGCTGCAGTCATGGACTGTGCGACTGGTCCCGGCGGAGGTTCGAGTCCTCCCTCGAGCATGAGTGTGTGTGTTTGTCCTTAGGATAATTTAGGTTACGTAGTGTGTGAACTTAGGGACTGATGACCTTAACAGTTAAGTTCCATAAGATTTCACACACATGTGAACATTTGCAACACTTGGCTGCCTATCTCACGGCTCGTGAAAGTGTTTGTTGCCGGACCTTCTCAGAGGTCGACTCCTGGAGCACTGTCTGTGACTCGCCGTTGTGTTTTTTTTTTGTTATTGTATTATTTATTACCATACCCTGTAATGCCTACGTTAAATGTTATGTGTGTCTAGTTAATAGTTCCGGTCGTCTTCTGGAACAAATCTGGCAGTGTAATGGTTGAGTTACAAGTTACCATCATCTTATTTTGCCCTTTTGGTGGTCAGTTGCTTGTTCGTTTTAATTAACCTTTGCTTGTATTTGCTGTTTTACAGCAGGTTTCTAATTTTTTTCTTAAACATTGTCTTTATCTGTATTTTATGGTGATTTGCTGAATTGTAACGCACTGAAAACACTACTATTTACACAGTTGTTTATGCTTTCATTAATAACGTGTGGGATTTTTAAAATTTATTTTTGAGTCTGAAATCACTGTCTTAGAAATAAATGGGTGTAACTGTGAAAGGCAAGCAGTAGTAACTGATTATGACCCCGTCAACAATCGTAACCGAAATTCTGCCTTCCCTTGACTGACAGGTTATAATGGTTGACCCAAAGAAGATGAATTCTTGCTGTTAGAATTGAGTAGTGAAGGATGCCACTGCTTGTTGCAAATTGTCTTTTATTGCCTTGGACTACGACTATACATGGCAGCTTTAATCTGGAAGCAGGTTCATTGGCTAATGAGTGATATGGGCATTACTGTGAGTGGTTTGCCCATTAACAATCCATTCTCGGGATTCACAATATTCGTTGCAATTTTGATAAACGTAGCAACATACTGCAGTACGCATATATCGTTTCACAGCTAAATTGATGAAATAAGTAGTCCCGTCGTAGATGAATGACTACGAGAATAACTTCGTATGACAACAACGTGCTTTATATTCAATGGCCGTGTATCTGCCGGTACACGACAGTGCATGGTACCGATATCTTCCAAAGAACCGTGAGCGAAAAGGTGACATTTAAGGGGGCCACATCTCGGCTAAAGGGAACCAATGTTCTAGTTGTAGCGTACTGATTAATAATCAAAACATCCTCGGTTCTGGCTTCGAACCCTGCCACAGCTTAAATATTTTACAGGAATTATCAGCCTTCGCATCAGATGACTTCCGGCATAGGAATTCACTATCATTCTACAGGCAGCTTTATCAAAGAGAGAACTGTAGAGAGCAAAACCGTAGAGGAAGACAGAGATTGGATTACATCCAGCACATAATTGGGGATGTAGGTTGCAAGTGATACTCTGAGATGAAAAGGAAAAAAAAATTCCGTTTGAGGCGTGAAAGTAATTTTAGCTGACATTTGATCACATGACAAGGGTTCCATCGCAGGATTTGTGAGGTCACAAAACTATGTTTTCAGTCAGCATTTTTTAATCAACACAACTTTATGAAGCGCTTTCTCCAGTATAACGGGCACTGTACGAATATGCCCAAAGAACTGCTGTAGTGACAAGAAAAAAGGTAGAAAAGTATCTTAGCATGGCAAAAAAAACTTAAAATGTCTGCCAAATTATTCTAAATCTTGAAACAATGCAAATCCAGTAACATATTTCTAATAAAATTTTTACTTTTTTAATATACAAATTGTAAGCCGGACGTTTTCGAAGGTATGCTGTCGATAAGCATCTGACGTCTACAACTTTGTTTTAAATAATCAAAGCAGCGTTCTGTAGCAGCAGAAAGAAGGAGACCACCGGAAAATTACTCCTCTCTGAGCACAAAAAGGATGAATACAATCCTCTTTAAAAAGACTCTGACAGAGAAATGGGGAATCTGTTACCTAATCCTCATTCGGCCTTCCTCACCAAAAATTTTGGCATGCGAACATATGTGCGCTTTTTTGTGCTGAACGAGATTAGCAGAGAGACAATGACGGCTGGAGAGAGAGGAGACATTGCCACTGGCACTGAAAGAAAGGGGAAACAGACATGCCTGGAGCGAGCAGGTGGCAGTGAAAGACAAAGAAAAATGAATGAAGACAATAACCGTGGCAGCTAAAGAAAGAGAATAGATTTACGATCAGTGAAAGACAGTGGCAGTAAAAGGAAAGAAATGGGAGCAGTGTGAGCAAAATAGAGAGGGAACAGTATACATGAAAAACACATAAATTGGTGTGGATGTACCGTATAACAACAACCATGTTTTTCACGTTTTAATTTACTATGGTGTGGATGTTTTGAATTCGACGATGCGTTTCAGCTATGTTTTAACGTAACTTTGCCACAACTTGTATCGGCTGTTCACTACATCTACAAGAAAGATATCTTGCACCGTTTTACATTGTCTAACGCCTTTTCTTTGGCAACAAGCTTTGCGAAGGGGAGATGCGTTTTCTTCATTCTTGATTCAATAATCAAGAACATGAGAACTAGCTCTCTTGTTTCTTGAACTTCCCCAAAACCAAACCGACCATCTAACAGCTCAGCGGTTTCCTGATGCAGGAAAAATGCCCTAAAATGCCCTATAGAGTTCAGCACAGGCGTATAGAGCAAGTTTTCTGTTTTCTGTTCCTCGTAGCAGAGCATCGCATACACATTTCACCAGGCTTAAACCCGAGGTGTGCTATCACAACTCCATACTTATGGTGTCTTGATACAACGGGAATACGTCCAGCTTGATAACAATTGTGTACCTGACATTTATTCGCCAATCGAAACGTAAAAACGCAAAGGACACATCGCTGCAGTACCCCTACAGAACAAAAAAGCAAGATGGCGTTGGCGGATGCCGCATCAGACGAGAATCCAGGCACCGCCCTATGAATCCGGTCAATGAAGGAAAATTAGGGGAAATATCCAGTGGTCAAAGATTATTGTAGACTACTAGGTCTATTATGAATAATATACCAACGATCCTCACCAGTGGTTTTTTATGTAATAGACATTCCTATAAACAAAGGTCGAGAAGTGTTAGTGACGTATATAGTATCAGAGGGAAGGGGACTGGATTGGTAACTATGGCATCTTACTACTGTCTATCTCTGACAGCGTGCTGTGAAGTCATGTAACTGTGCTGTAGTAGCTTCGCGGTGAATTAATCAATCTACATCTACATACATACTCCGCAATCCATCATACGGTGGGTGGCGGAGGGTACCTCGTACCACAACTAGTATCTTCTCTCCCTTTTCCACTCTCAAATAGAACGAGGGAAAAATGACTGCCTATATGCCTCTGTACGAGCCCTAATCTCTCTTATCTTATCTTTGTGGTCTTTCCGCGAAATGTAAGTTGGTGGCAGTAAAATTGTACTGCAGTCAGCCTCAAATGCTGGTTCTCTAAATTTCCTCAGTAGCGATTCACGAAAAGAACGCCTCCTTTCCTCTAGAGACTCCCACCCTAGTTCCTGAAGCATTTCCGTAACACTCGCGTGATGATCAAACCTACCAGTAACAAATCTAGCAGCCCGACTCTGAATTGCTTTTATGTCCTCCTTCAATCCGACCTGATAGGGATCCCAAACGCTCGAGCAGAACTCAAGAATAGGTCGTATTAGTGTTTTATAAGCGGTCTCCTTTACAGATGAACCACATCTTCCCAAAATTATACCAATGAACCGAAGACGAATATCCGCCTTTCCCACAACTGCCATTACATGCTTGTCCCACTTCATATCGCTCTGTAATGTTGCGCCCAAATATTTAATCGACGTGACTGTGTCAAGTGCTACACTACTAATGTAGTATTCAAACATTACAGGATTCTTTTTCCTATTCATCTCCATTAATTTACATTTATCTATATTTAGAGTTATCTGCCATGTCTGTATTGCACAGGGAGGAATTTATGCCTCTGTCAAAAAAGTTACTGTACTTCTCTCACCATTAATCCTGTTACTCGAAAACAACACAAATCTCTTCCATTCAGGAATTCAAAGGTGGTTCAAATGGCTCTAAGCACTATGGTACTTAAGATCAGAGGTCACCAGTCCCATAGACTTAGAACTACTTAAGCCTGACTTACCTAAGGACATCACACTCATCCATGCCCAAGGCAGGATTCGATTTTACAACCGAAGCAGCAGCACGGTTCCGGACTGAAGCGCCTAGAACCGCTCACCCGTAGCGGCCGGCCATTCAGAAATTGCTGGCCTTTCAGAGCGGTCCGCACTGAGTGGAGGCACTTAGCAAGTTCCCAAAGTGTATCTTCCACAGTCGGTGTGAATATGTCTGACGGAAACGAACTGATCATGTTCAAGTGCAGAACAGTAATCTACTGTAATGCATTGATTGACCTATGCTGAAATACCTGAACTCTCATAAACGTTGATGACCTGGCTGTATTGTACAGGGAGGAATTTATGCCTCTGTACCTCTTCAGATGTTAGGGGACCGGAGGCTTGGTGATGCATTTCATACCCCTCGTGTTGTGAAAAGTATTCCAGCCAGCGATAGTAGAGACAATGGTATCGACATTGTCGAGTTAATCTTGGCTGCATGTTACACTTGGAACAGGCTCTTCAGTATGGCACACACTTTACAGCTCCAGCGGTTGAACATTTTCACGCACTAACTCCTCTAGCAACGGCAAATAAGCACCCATTTAGTAAACTTAAACTAGCTCCACCACATAAACACCAGCTCAGTGAAGATACTTTGTATACTCACGTAAGAGACCTAGACAGGGAATAGGGACGTACAATCTGTCTGCAAAACGAAAAGCCGAGCAGCGCTCATGTTGAGAGACTCTGCCTTTCCCGGAAGCACGCTGCAGTTGCTGTAAGGATGACTAGGAATCATTTTCCCTTCTAACGGTGTAGGATAGCGTGCAGTGATTTACGTAGAATCTGTCTATGAGCGATTCGTTTGTCAGTATTATCAGTAAGTCGTATCTTCATCCCATTTATCGTTAATGCGCTATGCGGAAAATAAACACTCACCGGACATGTCTGCACACTGCGTCGCCATGAGTCATTAGCCGCACGACTCAGGATGGGTGTACCTTTTTGAAAGGCCCTTTAGTTGCTCTTGCAACGTAATGGGCTACATAGATTAGAGAGTCACCAGCTCGCTCTTCTGTTTCGCGTCTGTGAAGTAGGGAAGTGCGTGACCAATATCTGGCGACCTATATTCCCTCGCACTTCCACTCTCCCCACCCTGTTACAAGTCTGGAACACAATTTATCCTTTAACACTGCTCTGCTGCACTTAGACTTTTCACACACATTTATTACTTGCTGGTAACACACTTTATTTAACAGTGAACTTTAATTTAAACCATTAAAATACTATTTTTGGGAATTAGCAGGATCTTCATCCCCTGCAAAGGGAAAACTATTACTCTCAGAGGCCAATGAAGAGAAACTTTATGGAATTAATGTCATTTAATTTTGTACTGGAGAAACATTTTCGATAGAAGTTGCTAACAATTAATGCCGCCCCCTCTTCCTGTACGCCCAAGCTCATACCCATCGCTGAGCTTTATTATTACTTCCCCAACAATGACATTTATGGACTGCATCAGATGAACATACTGAGAGAAGCGCTTCTAGGGTACAGAATTTTCCTTGGCACCACCCCACTGTTACGAGTTGACACACAGTTAGGGAGGCAACGTGGTCGTAAACCACGCGATGCTTTTACGTGCTGGCAAAACCTCTGCCGTCTGCTTGACGAAACAGTAGCTTTGGATTAAGAATTTTACTCGTAGAATTTGTTACAAGCAGATGCTCTGCAGGATAGACATTGTTGATCATTGATCTGTTGCGATGCGTTTCAATTCTTAGCCAAACTTGACCGTTACTATCATTGGTGTGTGCTTCCATCTATATTCAAATCATATTTGTTGCATGCCCGGGTATAGTATCAACTGTCAATATCGCTGTGTTAATTTGCTTCCCTACAACACGAATACCATCCTAAGATTACTTTCTCTACGGTTTTTCGGATTAATGTGTTTACGTGGGTGGAACCAGTTTACCCAGTAATTCTTTAGCGAGATGCAACTCCCCACTTTGGGGTCGGTAGCATCTATACACTGGAGTTCAAACCAACTCAATTCAGTTCTGAAAAGGGAAATTCAAAGTCTCGGTCCAGATATAGTAGGGGTCACTGAAGTCAAATGGAAAGAAGACAAGGATTTCCGATCAGATAAGTAGAGGGTAATATCAACAACAGCAGAAAATGGTTCAAAATGGCTCTGAGCACTATGCGACTTAATTTCTGAGGTCATCAATCGCCTAGAACTTAGAACTAATTAAACCTAATTAACCTAAGGACATCACACACATCCAGGCCCGAGGCAAGATTCGAGCCTGCGACCGTAGCGGTCGCCCGGCTCCAGACTGTAGCATCTAGAACTGCACGGCCACTCCGGCCGGCAGCAGAAAATGGTTTAACGGACGTAGGATTCATTATGAATTGGAAGGTAGGGCAGAAACTGTGATATTGTGAACAGTTCAGTGATAGGGTTGTTGCTATCAGAATCGACAGCTAAGCAACGCCGACAACGGTAGCTCAGGTATACGTGACGACGTCGCAAGCTGAAGAGAATACTAAAAGGATAGTGCTGTACGTAAATAGTGATGAAAATCTAATAATCATGGGGACTGGAATGCAATTATATGGGAAGGAGTAGAAGATAAGGTTTTAGGAGAACATGGGCTTGCAACAAGGAATGAGAAAGGAGAAAGACTGATTGAGTTCTGTAACAAATTTCAGCTAGAAATAGGTAGTATTCTGTTCAAGAATAATAAGTCGAGGAGGCATTCTTGGAAAAGACATGGTGATACTGAAACATTCCAGTTAGATTACGTCAAGGTCAGACAGAGACTCCGACATTAGACACTGCGTTATAAGACGTATCCAGGAGCAGATATAGACTCAGATCACAATGTAGTGGTGACGAAGAATAGGCTGTAGTGTAAGAGATCAGTCAGAAAGAAGCTGTGTGCAAAGAAGTGGAATATCGAAGTATTAAGGAATGACATTTTACGCTTGAATTTCTCTAAGGCTATAGATACAGCAATAAGAAATAGCTCAGTAGGCAGTAGAGCTGAGGACGAATGGACATCACTAAAAAGGGAATCACAGAAGTTGGAAAGAAAAAGATAGGTACAAAGAAGGTAACTGCGAAGAAACTCTGGATAACAGGAGAAATGCCTCATTTTAATCGATGAAAGAAGAAAGTACAAAAACTTCCAGGAAGATTCGTAATATAGAAATATAAGTCTCTGAGAAATGAAAGAAATAAGAAATGCAATGACGTTAAGACGAAATGGGTTCATGAAAAATATGGTTCAAATGGTTCAAATGGCTCTGAGCACTATGGGACTTAACATCTGTGGTCATCAGTCCCCTACAACTTAGAACTACTTAAACCCAACCAACCTAAGGACATCACACACATCCATGCCCGAGGCAGGATTCGAACCTGCGACCGTAGCAGTCGCGTGGTTCCGGACTGAGCGCCTAGAACCGCTAGACCACCGCAGCCGGATGAAAAATATGAAGAAATCGAAAAAGAATTGATTGTCAGAAGGAATAAATCAGCAGAAAGAAAAGTAAAAAAATCCTTCAGCGAAACTAAAAGCAAGTATGGTAACATTAGGAATGCAACGGGAATTCCACTGTTAAATTGAAAGGAGCGAGTGCATAGGTCGAAAGAGTACATTGAAGGCCTCTATGATGGGGAAAATTTGTCTGATGTGATAGAAAAAGAAACAGGAGTCGATTTACAAGAGCGTGATGATCCACTACTAGAATCACAATTTAAGAAAGTGTTGAGTGGTATTTAAGATAGATAAATAAATTAGTTAAATCAGTCTGAAGTGAAGTAGAAATTAGAAAATAAATGAAAAACCTAGTTTAGTTTAGAATTACACACTGCCAAACAGCGGGCAGAGCAGCAGTGACAGAGGAGCCAATGACTGTGAAGCCAGCACGTTCAGTAGAAGCCATCGCCCTCCCCACATAAGCAGAAGCTGTCGATTCAGCCGTCAGGGCATCGCCTGACCGGCTCACGTGCTTCTCAATTGTCACATGTGATCAAAGACTCTCGCCTACATTCCAAGAGCCAATGACCGACGTAAAGAAGATTCTTTCGAGAAACTTTTCAACGTGACAGAAGAGGCAATGACCGTGAAGTCGTTCACCTCCAGTAAACTAAAGTGAATAAATTCACGAAATGCAGTGGGCCCGAGAAGAGTAGATTTCAGTTCACTTTCGGTGCTGAAGACCGTCACGCAGGAAGAGACTACAACGTACACAGAAGCACCAAGTCCGCCGCTGTAATGGAATAGCAAGCAGCAGCCTCGCAGCCAGAAGACAGAAGTTAGAAGGTATTTGATTTTGACGTACCCGTGTGACTTGTGAGGACAGGAAGGAGACGGCCTCACATCAGCAGTCACCTGTGAGCTGGGGGTGAAGATCTGATAGCCGAAGACTGGCAAGCTGGAGTCCGTTGTTCGAGACCGGGACGCTGGCCTGCCCCCGCCGCGCCGCTCCGCTGGCCGACGCACAACACTATCACACGCGGCCTCATAGAGAAGAGAAACACTGGGAAGCCACATCCAAGGTATCACCGTCTGGTTCACGACTTCTTCCTCAATAATTAAACGGGCCACAGCACGATGCACGTCTCCAGTCAACTGGGCGAAACGGCGACACGAGATACACACCGCGAGGCGTAATCACCCGCCACCGCTCACGCAGCATGAAGGCTTCGCAAACGACACAGCTGCCACTCTCCCAGCGAGAACAATCCAGTATGAAAATCGTTGTACAAATCTTCAATAAAAGTTATCTTGTGTAAAAATGCTGTTTCATTCTACCCCATACGCGAGCCAAGGAAGAACCCACCCTGCCCACATGTGGTTAAGAGAGAAAAAGTAATTTCTTTAGTGTTTTTCACCCTGACATAATGCTTTGGAATCAAATGCCCTTTTTAGTAATGCTCATCCTGACAATAGACTAGCATCAAAAGAGGAAACCCACTTACATTTGGTGTCAGAGAAAAACCCCTTGGCTCAATATGAGGTGTGAATGACAGTCACTAAAGGTCCACAGTTAGTATTGTTTAATGTGTTAAAGGATAGAGGTTTGCAGAGCAGTCATAATATTTTTTTTGTTTAGAAGTGTATTTTCTCTCATAATTTTAAGAGTTTGTCGAAAATATTTAAACATTTTTTCAATTCAGTGTAGTAAGATTGTGTAACTAATAGATTGTAAAATGATGACACGAAATCGTACAAATCGCCTGCACGACAAGCGGTTTCTACTGAGGAAGCTATTCAGAGCTTAGTTTATCAAATAGTACAGCTTAAAAATGATAATAATGCATTATTTAAACAGTTGTGTGAGATTAGGCAAACCTGTTCAATCCCTCCCGCCCTAGATTCCTCAGCAGCAGCCTTGGTAACTCCTTTTTCAGGTAAACCTGGCGAGGACATAACAGCCTTTTTTGATGATTTAGTAGCAGCTGCAAATTTAGGATCATGGTCAGATGAACAGCTCTTACTAATGACAAAGTTAAGATTGATAGGAGAGGCTAAAGCACAAGTATTATACCATGAAGAATTACAGATTGCTCCAACATTTGAGGAATTGAAGAAAGGATTACTTAAACGTTTTCAAAAACAGAACAACTGTAGATTTTATACAGAAAAATTTAACACTATCACCCAGACGCAAAACGAGTCGTTAGAAAGCTTTGTAGACAGGATTAGAAAAGTTAATATTAACACCTATCAGTTGACAACTAGTGATGAAGCAAATAAAGTTATTTTACAAGAGGCAGAAGATAGAGCTCTGGAAACATTTTTACGTGGGTTACCTCCTGAAACGTCCCGTCGTGTCAGGGCAAAGTTTCCTAAATATTTAGCGGAACCTGTATCTGTGGCGACGGCTTTCGAAGAAATAGACATTGTCACCAAATACAAGGAGAAGTGAAATGTATCTTCAGCAGGAGTACGATGTTTTAGGTGCGATCGACAGGGCCATATAGCAAAAAACTGCACACAACTTCAATGCACTGATTGTCAAAGAATAGGTCACACATTCAAATAATGCAGGTCTAAGAAAGTTTTTGGAAATAGAAATCAGTTAAACTCAAACCGGAATGTCGGAGCCGCCGCCAGGCGTTCCCAATAAAATATCATGCCATTAAGGCGAATGTGAAGGCGGAATGATGGTTATCTGCTATCATACAGGATAAAGAGTCAAGGATACTGGTGGATACAGGCGCAAACGTATCAATAGTGAGTAATGAATGCATTGGAGAAAAGAAATATGACCCTCCAAGGTATAGATTGAGTTAGGTAGGAGGAGGTACAGTGAAGTCATTAGGATGTACATCATTGATTTTCTATATTCACGGTGTACAAAGAAGATGTAGAAGTGGTAACAAAGGTAACTGACGGGTACGACGCGATCCTAGGACTGTATTTCCTGAATAAACATCACGCTAAAATCGACCTCAGACAGCAAACTGTAGAACTTAGCGGAATAGTGTTTCAGCTAGGTGACACCGCTGCAAAGGGCCCGCTGCCGCAAGATTTCCCCAACCGGAAGGCGAAATCAACTATACTGCGTGCAACGTCCTTGAAGGTAGATTCGCGGGATAAGATACCATTTGGCTCAGGAAAACTTTTCTGGATGACCGTTGACCCCGAGGTACCTACAGGTACAATGTGTCTTATAAAGCCATTACAGGAAAATGAGGAATTAGATGTATCACATTGTATTGTACGTAGAAGTGTTGTACGAGTTCAAGACGTTGAGGGAGAAAGAAAACTACCGGTACATATTGACAATTTCGAAGTGGAAGACAAAGAGTTGCATAAGGGAATATTAGTAGCTACAGTCAGTACTTTTGAAGAAGAAGATTTCATTTGGTCAGATATTACTGATGGTCAGAAACCAGACGCCTATAAAACCGCATTGCGCCAGAGGATTAAGCATTTGAAAGGAAATGATAGAGACACGATAGAAGCAGTTTTAGTTGAGTTCCAAGATTTATTTAATGCAGAAGGTCCACTGGCAGCAACAGATATCACACAGCATAGGATCCCAACAGGAAATAGCCCCCCCCCCCCCATCCCTGTTTATAGGAAGCCTTATAGAGTTCCGCAACACTTACAGCCAGTACTAGATGAATTTTTAGAACAGCATCTAAAAGATGAAATTAAAGAATATTCTGATTCGCCTTACAGTTCAAATATTGTAATTATTCCAAAGAATTCTCCCGAGGGTACGAAACGATATATATTTTGTTGTGACTACAGACGCCTTAACAAACAACAGTAAATACTTTTCAACAATCGATTTACGTAGCGGATATCATCAATTGGAAGTTGCACCTGAAGATAGGCACAAACCAGCATTTTCTACCCCTGGAGGCCACTGGCAATTTAAAAGAATGCCTTTCGGTTTGAAAAACGCACGAGCAACTTTTCAAAGACTACTCTATGGAGTATTGCGAGGACTCAGAACTCAGCAATGTTGTGTATATCTAGACGATATTATTGTATTCTCCAAAGACATTAATGAACATGCTGTGCGTCTGTGTAACGTTTTTCAGAGACTTAGAAAAGCTAAATTAACATTAAATATGAAAAATGTAGTTTTGAATTGACAGAGGTTACATACCTAGAGCATGTCATTAGTGAAAAAGGAATTAAAACAGATCATCGATTAATTTTGACAGTTAAGGAACGTGTTAAGGAAGTACAAAGTTTCATTGGTCTCGCATCGTATTACCGAAAATATGTTCAAAATTTTGCTGAAATTGCCCGACCCTTAACCAAATTCTTGAAAAAGGGTGCAAAATTTCATTGGTCTGAAGATTGTGAATCAGCATTTCAAACCCTTAAAGATAAGTTAACACACAGTCCAGTATTAGCCTACCCAGATTATAATAAGGAATTTATTTTATCCTGTGACGCAAGTGGTCATTCAGTAGTAGTTGTTTTGAGTCAGAATATTAATGGCGCGGAACACCCCATAGCCTATGCTTCGAGACAACAAACAATGGCAGAAAGAAATTATTCCACAACGGAGAAATAATTGTTAAGTGTTATTTATGGCATCAAATACTTTAAATGCTACCTGTATGGTAGGAAATTCAAGGTTATTACAGACCACGCAACTTTAAAATGGTTGCTTGGGTTAAAGAATCCATCCAGTCGTCTCACCCGTTGGGCCCTATGTCTTTCCGAAATGGATTTCGAAGTTATCCATAAACCAGGCATAAAACACACGAATGCAGATTGCCTTATTCGGAAAATATCACTTTTGGAAGCAACAGGCCGAGATACTGAGGACTGGAGAAAGGCACAAGAGGAGGATACAGAATGCAAAAAATACTCAACTCAAAAACAATTTTGCTTTGAACATGGTGTATTATGCCGTAAAACAAAACTTGGACCGCGAATTGTTGTTCCCCAACACCTTAGACAAGAAATAATGGCAGAGGCCCACGATCATATCCTTGCAGGACACAGTGGACAGCGGACAACCGAAAGACGTGAAGCAGAGCGATTTTGGTGGCAAACAGAAAGCAGGATGTTGCGCAGAACGTTCGTAACTGCACTGCGTGCACTCAACGAGCTGAATTTTCTCGTTTAAAAATACCCTTACAGAGGCTCCCCGAGGCTTCATGTCCATTTCAAATCAGCGGAGTAGATATCTACGGGCCATTTCATAAAACACCTGCTGGTAATAAGTATGTTCTTACGATTATAGATCACTTTTCACGCTATCTAGCTATGGTGAGTCTCCCAGATCAGCAAGCAAATACAGTTGTCCAAGCTTTAGTTAACAACTGGATACTTAAAGTTGGCGTACCTGAAGCTATTATCGCAGATCAGCGATCTAATTTTATGTCTGAATTAATGAAACAGCTATGCCACTTACTAAAAATATGTAAATTACACACAACTCCGTTACACCCTCAGTGCAGCGGACTCACAGAAAGAGTTCATCGGACAATTGGCAAGATGCTTAGTTATTATATTAACGAACAACATTCTAATTGGGATACGTATTTACCAATAATCGTGTCGGTATACAACGCCAAAACGCATGAAGCAACTGGCATGTCACCTTATGAAGTGGTCTATGGGAGAAAAATGCCGTCCCCTTTTGATGTAATCGGGCAGAAAAACGGAAAAGTCGGAGAAACAGTAAAAGATTTCTGTCGAATGATGAAGGATGTATGGAAAAAGGTTCAAAAACCTAATACAAAG
The DNA here is from genome assembly GCF_023898315.1 of Schistocerca nitens. NCBI lineage: Eukaryota > Metazoa > Arthropoda > Insecta > Orthoptera > Acrididae > Schistocerca > Schistocerca nitens. The sequence continues at coordinate 437,538,648 of NC_064617.1, read as the reverse complement.
GCTTTGGAGCGACAGGTAAGATTAGGTAATGCCCAAGCAAAATATCCAAATTAAAAAATCAGTCAGGGGTGGATGCTGTCAACCCCATACATTGCGAAAGGAAAAACGAAGAAATTAGTAACAAACTACGGAGGTCCTTATCAAATTTTTGAGGTCACGTCACCAGCCAACTATTGTCCATGCAAGCCGTTTGAAACCTTTTAAGGGCGCTCCAGATGTAATTACTTCAACAATAGTGTCTGCTTTTCCGAAGGGCGGAGGAAGTACCCGAAAAGGAAAAAGAGTGGCCATGCCAGCACAACATACAGACATGCCACCATACAATCTTCGACCAAGGGTGCGAATGTCCTAGTTGAATCATAGAAGACTGTGGATAGTATACAAATGTAAATAATTAATAAATGATAATGGTTTATTCTTTTAAGAAAAAAAAAGTTGAACGTTGATCACTGGTACAACTAATGTTAATTCATCCTTCCCTCTAAATTATTGGCCAGAAAACGCCGTGCAAGCATTTCCTACACAAAACCTATCCTACCTCAATGACTCCCTTGACAGTTCCCTTCTGAAGTCATTAGATATGTTCATAAACTCACAGCAAGGCAAAATTGATGCCAATGTTATGATGCAACATGTCTTAAAGTTAAAAAGTGAACACAAAACTAAAATTATAATGCTAGAAACGGGTATATCAGGAACCTTTGTGTTGGTGTTTCTGCTTTGTACAGTTTTGTTTTATTTAAGACAAAAAAATTAGCCAACTAATAATATACCACTTCATCAAACCCTGTTAACTGGATACCACACTCTTAACTGGTGTACTTCAGTGGTTACTTTTGAGCATTAGTGTATTAATTTTATTATTGTACTTCAGTCTTTATTAAACAGTCTCATGTTATAATAAACAATTCTGTAGAATAGATACTCTTGCATTAATATAGGGTAGATTAAACAGGTGTTGCTATGTAATTTTCTAAACGAAAAATCTATTTTTGTTTATTCATTGTCATCAAGATTTGTTACACTTAATACAACGATTAATGTGTGAACTATGTGATTAAGGAGCGTACAGTGCTTTAGTAAAGTGATAAAGTATTTTCAACATATATAATGTGAAGCATGTGTAATCGTCTATGTCGAGAGCTTTCATTGCCTCTCATAGTTCTTTTGCCGTATGAAGAGTGGAGGAATGTTCAGTGGTAAATTCGAGGGCGAATTTCTCCGGAGAGTGGAGGAATGTTGAGTGGTACTTAAGATAGGTAAATAAATTAGTGAAATCAATGTTAAGTAGAAATTAGAAAATAAATGAAAAACTTAGTTTAGTTTAGAAGAATTACACACTGCCAAACAGCGGGCAGAGCAGCAATGACAGAGGAGCCAATAACTGTGAAGTCAGCACGTTCAGTAGAAGCCATCGCCCTCCCCACATAAGCAGAAGCTGTCGATTCAGCCGCCAGGGCATCGCCCGACCGGCTCACGTGTTTCTAAATTGTCACATGTGATCAAAGACCCTCACCTACATTCCAAGAGCCAATGACCGACGTTAAGAAGATTCTTCGAGAAGCTTTTCAACGTGACAGAAGAGGCAATGACCGTGAGGTCTTTCACCTCCAGTGAACTGAAGTGAATAAATACACGAGACACAGTGGGCCCTAGAGGAGTAGTTTTCAGTTCACTTTCGGTGCTGAAGACCGTCATGCAGGAAGAGACTACATCGTACACAGAAGCACCAAGTCCGCCGCTGTAATGGAATAGCAAGCAGCAGCCTCGCCGCCAGAAGACAGAAGTTGTATTTGGAGACTGATTTTGACGTACCCGTGTGACTTGTGAGGACGAGAAGGAGACGGCCTCACATCAGCAGTCACCTGTGAGCTGGGATGAAGATCTGATAGCCGAAGACTGGCAAGCTGGAGTCCGTTGTTCGAGTCCGGGACGCTGGCCTTCCCACGCCGCGCCGCTCCGCTGGCCGACGCACAACACTGACACACGCGGCCTCATAGAGAGGAGAAACACTGGGACGTCACATCCAAGGTATCACCATCCGATTCACGACTTCGTTCTCAATAATTAAACGGGCCACAGCACGATGCGCGTCTCCAGTCAACTAGGCGAAACGGCGACACGAGATACACACCGCCAGGCGTTATCACTCGCCGCCGCTCACGCAGCATGAAGGCTTCGCAAACGACACAGCTGCCACTCTCCCAGCGAGAACAATCCAGTAAGAAAACCGCTGTACAAATCTTCAATAAAAGTTATCTTATGTAAAAATGCTGTTTCATTCTACCTCATACGCGAGCCAAGGAAGAACCCACTCAGCCCACATGTGGTTAAGAGAGAAAAAGTAATTTCTTTAGTGTTTTTCACTCTGACATAATGCTTTAGAGTCAAATGCCCTTTGCAGTAATGCTCATCCTGACAACTGACTAGTATCAAAAGAGAAAACCCAGTTACAAGAGCTTTGGATGACTTAAGATCAAATAAGGTAGAAGGAATAGATAATATTCCATCAGAATTTCTAAAATCATTAGGGGAAGTGACAACCAAACGACTATTCACTTACATGTCTAGAATTTATGAGTCTGGCGACATACCATTTGACTTTCGGAAAAATATCATCCGCTCAGCTCCGAGGACTGGAAGTGCTGACAGGTACGAGAATAATCGCACAGTCAGTTAACTGTTTATGGAACCAAGTTTTTGCCAAGAATAATATGCAGAAGAATCGAAAAGAAAATTGAGGATATGTTAGTTGCCGATCAGTTTGACTTTAGGAAAGATAAAGGCAACAGAGGGGCCCAGTTCTGACAATACGGTTGATAACGGAAGCGACACTACAAGAAATTATAGACAAGTTCACAGGTTTTTTCGACCTGGAGAAAGCACCCGACAGTGTCAAATGGTCCAAGATGTTCGAAATTGTGAGGAAAATAGGGGTAATCTATAGGGAAAGACGGGTAATATACAGCATGTACAAGATCCACGAGGGGAAAATGACGAGTGGAAGATCGAGAAAGATGTGCTCGCCTTAAAAAGGGTTTATGATAAGGAAGTCGTCTTTCGTTCCTATTGTTCAATCAGTACATCGAAGAAGCGATAGTGAAAACAAAAAGAAGGTTCAGAAGTGGAATTAAAACTCAAGGTGAAAGATATCAATGATACGATACGCTGATCATATAGGTATCCTGATTGAAAGTACTGCTATCCGAGTCAAATTTAAGAAGAATTACATGATCTGCTGAATGGAATAAACAGTCTAATAACCACAGAATATGGATTGAGAATATGTCGAAGACAGACGAAAGTAATGAGAGGCGGCAGTAATGTTGAAAATTAGATGGACTGATAAGGTAAGATATGAGGTGGTTCTGCGCAGAATCGGAGAGGAAACGAATATGTGGAAGACCCTGACAAGGAGAAGGGACAGGATGATAGGACGACTGTTAAGACATCATGGAATAATGAAGACATTAACGAATAACTTCAACAGTACTAGAAGGAGCTGTCAAGGGCAGAAACTGTGGAGTAAGACAGAGATTGGAATACATCCAGCAAATAATTAAGGAAGTAGGTTGCAGAGGTTGGCACAGGGGGGGGGGGGGGGATTCATGACTGGAAGCATCAAACCAGTCAGAAGACTGATGACTCCAAAAGAAATAGGAGACTTAATCTTACGCTGAAATCAGCACTCCCAACTCATTGTAATAATCCAGTACAAAATAGTTCACGGGCGGGAAATGTTAGTGTTTCTTAGTTCGTATGATCTCTTAAAAATTTCAAGACGAATTAGAAAATCTTCGCTAGCAAACTGGAACGTGAAACATTTGGATGCTGTAGTATTCTCCAGAACAGTAATACATCGTGGAAGCGGTCCTATCTAACTGAATCCATGAATGACAAGTAAATAAATTTTAAGTGCAACCTGAATCTGCTTTCGTCAAGTATAGTATGGTATACAGAGTGAAGAAAAATTGGCGCCCTTGGAATTTGTAGAGCGATTGCCCAAATACTAGCAATACAAAATTTTCTTTCACAAAATTTCGTCCTGCGCATATTTCCGACAGTAAATGGACATTTATGATTGTAAATGTGACAATACTGCAGTCACATGTATGGTAACTATCTCTCTTAGGGCGTAGGAGTGGTGCTGTGCTGTTGGTGCAAAGCGATACCGTTTTGAATTAACACGCGCGAGGTGGACGGATGGATTCTGCATTGAGGTTTATTTATTTTTATTTGCCAATAATAATAATAATAATAATAATAACGGTATTAATAATAGCAATAGCAATAGTAATAGAAACTCATGGAGAAACTTATTAAACAGCATACGCTTATCAGATTCAATGCTGAAAGCCGTACTTATTGGTTCCTTGATGATACACATACAAATGGTAACCGAGTATGGAAGTTATTTGAAAACAACGTTGTTAGCCTTGCTGGTGATGTAAGGCCCTAAACAAACGTAATGGTCCAGAACGTGGCAAGAATAGTGGTTAGTGATAACCGATGAGACCATTGGGGGAGGTTACAGGGAAAACAGTTTTCGAATCTAGTAGATGCGGAGGTGTGAAACTATTCGCGTCCACGACATGCTAAGGGCTTTTTCAAAAGATGAGCAATCAAAATGATTCTACTTCCGTTTCTGTATTCGTAGTACGTAAGTTAAAATATTTTGTTGGAGACCAACTGTAATCACTGCATGATGATTAAGGCGCCAGGTACCGTTCCAGGCAGACTACATTTAGCAAATAAAAACAAATACTTCTGGACCCAGAATGGAAACCTCACCCTCCTACAGGTAACCCAAACGCTATCCATTGCACCAATTGCACAGAACTACTCATGTATGCTAACAGAGGTACTTCGAGTACACATGATCATAGTGTTGCCAGATTGCCAATCGTTAACTTCCATTTACTGCCGGAAATTTGGGGCGGGATGAAATTTTGTGAGGGAGGTTTTTGTGTTGCTAGTTTGTGAGGAATCGCGTTGTGAACCCCAAGTGCACTAAGTTTTCTTCGCCCTTTATATATCCCTTGTTTCTTAAATTGTATCCAATATACAGCCTATCGCAACATTGAGAGAATAAAGAGCGATCATGAGTAGCTAATGCTAAGCATAAGCTGCTTGGTCCATGCGATGTATATTTTTTAATGTGGTTAAAATAAAATAAAATTTTTGCACATTACTGACGACTCTTCATTGTTTCCTCTTATGACAACTAAATCTAAACATGAAGCTCTGCATTTCCGATGAACCTGGCTCTTACATTTCTGCTCGCCTTACGATGCTACAGGGAATGAGTGCTTTCTCGGCCGGCCGAAACTGTGCGGTTATTATACAAAGCATCTCCCTTATTTTGGCAGCTACTTCTGATATTTATGGAGCATGAAATAACTCCTTTGTGCTTATTTCCCATCTCGGGGTTTCGCGTAAGTAAACGGAAAGGGGCCAGGACTTGTTAGATTGGCCACAAGTGAGAGATTCCGTCCAAGGGGGAATATTTGGCCTGTGAGTCGCGTTCCATTAAGCTTCTTAAGAGTGCCGGAAGAGTCGTTTATGAATGTTTCATCTCGTCCTGCGAGCTGCAGCAGACGACTCCCCGATGCTGTTCGCAATATTGCCGCGATCCGTTCCTCAATAATTCAGAACTCTGCTTTCAGGCGAAGTAACTGAGAGCCATTTAATATGACTTTATAAACTTCGTGTGTTCTTCCATTCCCCAGTTAATACATGGAAGACCTGTAGTACTGTTTCAGGGCTAAGATGTTCAGAATGAAAGAAAATCAGATAACCAGTCTTAAATTGCAATTTCCCGTAAAATACAGTTCTGAAGTTGTAATGGCTGGAAACCGTCTTCAGCACTAAGTTTTGTAGTATCAACTACGAGTGAAAAGATCGTGTAAAGAAACATCTTTAAAGACTTGAAAACATCAGACAAAATAACTCGTATTTCATAATCTAGCCTTATTAAGAAAATGAGCCAGATCAATCACACCTGTATCCCCAATGAAGATCGTATAAAGTCAAGGAGAATTTGTTCGTGATACAGAAATCGAACTGAGATATAGGAATTAGGGCACAATTTGTATTACTGTTTCTGTTTTCTTTTTTTACCAGATATTAGCGATATAATAGTCTACAATATTTTATCTTAATTAAAGATATTTCTTAAACTTACACGTATAGCTCTCGTTTTGTCTCTAAGAAATGGTCGCAAAGAAATCTTTCAAAGGTTAATATCCGGTCTTTTATAAACCAGTTTTTTGTTATGTTGTCATATGAACTACTGTATTATACAGAATAAGACACTGACTATGGACCTCCTCTATGTATAAAGAAATTCCGATTCCTAAGCTAATATGAGTAACACCACCAAGGCACCGCTAAGTTTATGGGTGCAGAAGCAAGACATGGCATATCACAAGTTGCCTCAGACCAATATTAATGAAAAAATTCCGGGGCTCGTTATCGTGAAATAGAATTATTTATTTATTAAAGCATTTTCCATATGTTCTTATGACATTTTTGTATAAAACGTTTGTGAATATTTTCTTTGATTTTATTTTTTGATAATACTGAAATATTTTATGTTAGTTGAGGCAATCGTTAATATATCTTATTGCAATTAACAACTCGAAGAGACAACATAGAGTCATTAATAAACTCGACACACGACATTAAACAGATGTGATAATCAGAGCTATCTTCTGAACAAAGGCTTGTAGTAAGTTTGATAAATGAGCAACATTTAAAGTCGATTAAACTTCCAACAGCCATAATAGTTCCAGAATGAGATTTTCACTCTGCAGCGGAGTGTGCGCTGATATGAAACTTCCTGGCCGATTAAAACTGTGTGCCCGACTGAGACTCGAACTCGGGACCTTTGCCTTTCGCCGGCAAGTGCTCTACCATCAGAGCTACCGAAGCACGACTCACGCCCGGTACCCACAGCTTTACTTCTTACAGTATCCAGTCTCCTACCTTCCCGAGTTCGAGTCTCGGTCGGGCACACAGTTTTAATCTACCAGGAAGTTTCATATCAGCGCACACTCCGCTGCAGAGTGAAAATCTCATTCTGGAAACATCCCCTAGGCTGTGGCTAAGCCATGTCTCCGCAGTATCCTTTCTTTGAGGAGTGCTAGTTCTGCAAGGTTCGCAGAAGAGCTTCTGTAAAGTTTGGAAGGTAGGAGACGAGATACTGGCAGAAGTAAAGCTGTGGGTACCGGGCTTGAGTCGTGCTTCGGTAGCTCTGATGGTAGAGCAGTTGCCCGCGAAAGGCAAAGGTCCCGAGTTCGAATCTCGGTCGGGCACACAGTTTTAATCTGCCAGGAAGTTTCAGCCATAATAGTTGTTAAGAGTGACGCTGAAAGTTTAGAATATACCATCTGTATAACGCAATCATGAAAGGTAAGAGGATTCTTCAAATTAAATTGACATCATCACAAAAAAGAAACGTAGGGAAAAAATTTGACTATTATAAACCAGATAAGCGCTTTTTACTGAAGCGCACTAAGTAAACATAAAAGTCTAAATGTACATGACGCAACTTTTGAATTCTTTTGTTGTATTTTCTTAGCAGGAATATTTTGTAAATTAAAATAGGCTCCCAAAACAAATTTTATACTGTACTCAGGAAATAAATACATGGTTTAAAATTCTAGTTCGCAAATAGCAAGAAATCTTGAATTTGTATGAGTACATTGTGGGTAATCGAGTGGTGGTGCTTTGACTTTGTGTTCCTTGGCGCGCCACCAGAGCAAGTCGCTTCTTGATGCGGCCTGGAGATGCCGCACAAGCGCTGAAGTGGAGTCTGTGGCTTGGCCGCACCGTGGTAATCACTTCGCCAGCAATCGAAACTTGCGAAGATTGTCTTTCACAGCCGAGATTGTTCATATGGATGGGCAACGTGAAGGGTGGCAGCAGTCGCAGTTGTCATTTCATTCTTGGCATGTCCATTGCTGGTGTGGAACATTCAAAGAGCTGAAGCGAAGTTATTTCGCCACGAATGTGCTGCTGGGAGATTTAGTGACAATTATGACCAACACACAAGTTAATGGGAGTGTCAGCGCTAACTTTTGCGTGCTTTAGGTGATTTAACGGTGCCCAAATATTGCACTTCCTGAGCGGTATTTTGTCATAAACGGCGTCCGATATAAGCCGCGCGATCTGGCATTAACTTAACAGGTGAAAATCTTATAATATGAGTTAACGTCACTTATTAAATTTAAAAAGGAATATTTACAGTGAGACGGATGAGCTGTTACTAGTAGTCGTGAGGTGACAGTGGCATACACGGTGTCAGGGAACGGACACTACGAACACTTCGCTGTGGAGAGAAAATGGCCGGGAGTTGCGTGGGCGCTAATACGTAGGAAGGGCTTTCAATAAGTAATGCAACACGGTTTTTTTCTGAACTCAGGTTGGTTCTATTCAGGATTCCAATATACCGTATTGTTCTCCATTGGTTTGTCTACAAATCCGTATATTTCAACGTAATCTGCGTTGAATGCGAGGGCCTTAAGCTACCTTGCTGGGAGGGCCTGTATGCCAGCAAGGTACCATTCCACTGTTCGACGTCGCAGGCATCGTCATAACCTCCCTACCATCCACCTACTGCTTCCCATGGAATGCATCCTTCATTGGGACAAATAGATGGAAGTCGGAAAGTTCGAGATCCAGGCTGTAGGGCGCATGAAGATGAATAGTCCAGTAAAGTTCCGTGAACTCCTCTTGAGTGTGCGGACTTCTGTGAGACCTTGCTTTGTCATGGAGAAGGAGACGTTCGTTTGCATTTTTGTGACGACGAAGACGGTGAAGTCGTTTCTTCAACTTCCTGACGGTAGCACAACATACATCAGAGTTGATCGTTGCACCATGAGGGAAGACATCCGAAAGAACATCCCTTCACAGTGCTAGAAGATCGTCGCCATGACTTTCACGGCTGAGGATGCGACTTTGAACTTTTTCTTTGGAGGCGAGGTAGTATGGCGCAAGTTGATGGATTGTCTTTTTGTTGCCGATTGTAAGTGATGAACCCTTGTTTCATTGTCTTTGTCCACGTTCAACAAAAACTTGCCACGATCAACCTCGTAATGCACAAGTGACTCCGTACAGATTGTTCTACGTTGCTTTTTATGAGCATCTGTAATGCGGATGGGACTTCAGTGGGCACACATCTTTTAGTAGCACAACTCGTGGACGAGTGTGTCAACACTGCGTACAGATACGTATAGCTGTGCTGTGAGTTGTTTCATTGTGATCCGTCGATCACCTACAGTGAGTGTGTCCGCACGTTCCACCATTTCAGGAGTCACAGCTATGTGCGGCCGGCTGGAACGTGGAAGATAGGACAGGTTTAAGCGACTTTGTTGTGATGATGTGATGCCTCGTCCGTTGACAACATGCTTTCGTTCACTGCCAGGTCTCCAGAGACACTCTGCAAGAGTCTAGAAATACCTGCGAAGCTCTCGTTTTCCGCCGAGAGGAACTCGTTTACTGGTCTTGGCTTGGAACACACCACTGCTACAGACGTCAAATTGAACGCTACACATAGCGTTGCCATATATCTGATCTTCGAGAAATTATAGGGGCTCAAGCGGGAATATTCCACGATGTTCCACAACAAATTTCGAATTTTCCTAACTGAAATCGACTGAGAAAAAAAGTGTTGGATTACTTATTAAATGCCCCTCGTACTTGTAGCTAACACTGTCGTATCACTGACCAAACTTTTACTCCAGACCGGATTATTTTGATGCAAGAATCGTGCCTAGTGTTTGGAGACAGCAATAGTAAAATAAGAATGAATAGTACACAAATGATAACAGTCAGGCAGGGGAATAATCTTTAAAAAATGTAACTAATGGCAAGAGGGATACAGGCACACATTTATTACAAATATAATATATGAACTATGCTACATAAACATTCTGTAGCACTTTGTTTCTGAAACTGGTGCGACAGAGCAGCTGCTGCCCTCTATTTGAAATTTGCACCTTAAGTATCCAAAATAAATACACCAATCGAAAATATTAATTGTAAATTCCTTGAGAAACTTGTCACTTCATTAATCTGTCCCCAGTTTCTCTTATCGTACTATAGCATTTCATTAAATAAACTGTAATCCTATTGCACTCTTTCTTTTTTTCTCTAAGTCCTCATTTATATGGCTGTCCGCGGTCTTTCTCCACCACTGGCCGTGCCTTTAGGGGCGAGTGGATTCCAGGAACTGAGTCAACCGGTCACTACTTTCCATTATGGTATAGTCCATCGTTTGCACTTTGTTTAGGGCCTTCATGAAGTGATTCATATGTTGTCCAGCTGCAATACACTGAGGTGACAAAACTCATGCTATGGCGACAAGTACAGATACAGATGTCTATAATATCGCATACCCAAGGTATAAATGGCAGTTCATTTGCAGAGCTGTCATTTCTACTCAGGTGATTCGTGTGAAAAATGTTTCCGATGTGATTATGGACGCACGACGGGAATTAACAGACTTTGAGTTCCTAATGGTAGTTGGAGATAGAGGCATGGAACATTCCATTTCGTAAATCATTATGGAATTCAGTGTTCTGAGATATACAGTGTGAAGAGTGCACCGAATGCACCAAATTTGAGGCATTACCTATCACCCCTATAATGCGATGGACAAAGCCTGCACATAGGGACCGAGACAACGGCGTCTACGTAGAGTTGTCACAGGAACACTACGTAAAATAACAGCAGCAATCATTGGGCAATATACGACGAACGTGTGCGTTAGGAGGATGCGGTGAAATTTGGTGTTAATGTACTGTGGCAGCAGACGACCGACGCGAGGGTTTTTCCTGACCGCTCGATACCGCTTGGCATCTCTCCTTTGCTCGTGGCCATATTGGTTGGACCGCAGACGATTGGGAAAACGGTGGTCTGATCAGACAAGTCCATTTTTCTGAAGCAAGTGTAGTTTGCAAGAAGAAACATAAAAAAAATCTAAAAAATTATTATTGTTATTTAGTAATCAATGGTACGTTTTTCATCATTATCGAAGGCAAGAGTTACCTGTTGTTACTGATGAGTGCGAATGTTGTTTATGAATAATAGATACATCTTTTATACAAGATCGACGAAGTATTGAAACGATGTTTGACGTGTTTCAGTTGTGCTTTCTTTTTTTTTTTATTTTACTTTGTTTGAGGAAGTTGCGTTTCACAGTGCCACATGATAAATCCGTATTTCTGCCATAATATCCCACTGTTCCGTAGGATCCTCAGTTTTGGTTACTTTTTCTACGGGAATCTGTGATATATAAGACACCGCATATCAAAACAAAGCGATCTAAATGAGGTAACAGAAGATATGTATGCAACACACCTAATGTAGATGTAACGTGGTTAACATCTTAATTAACCAAGGCTACAAGCAGAGCTACCGCAGCCATTGATTACTTATGATAGTCTACAGTAGCCTACGGTAGTTTTACAAGTTTCACAGGGGAAGTATTCCTGTCAGGCCGAATTAAACGAGTCATAGAACTGGTGACCAAAACAGGAGCATAAATGACATATCCTATTAGGTAAACACAAATCCAACGGTCAATGACTCACAGGATAGCTGTGCAAAACCTTAAGCACGGCTTGCGGCATATTGGTCATTCGTGGATTAACGGCGGGACCTGGTCAGCCACTCAGCCTGGCTGTTGTTATTCGGCGGTATCCCACGTCCCACTAGGTGAATATGAGGTTCGTACTTAGGTTTCTCCTCAGATACATGCCGCTAAAATCGTTTAGGAAACGTTCTTACACATGCTCGCAAGATTAACACTAAATTCAGATATACGAGGTACACAGATTTCGCTCTGGTAAGGTCAATAAGAGACTGACGATCTTAGATGTTTGGTCTCTTCAAACCCTTGATCAACAGCAGTGTTTATCTCGTTCACCATTAACATCAGCACAACAGCATGAAGATCATGACTTAAATCTTTATCCGTTATAGAGAAGCACCCACATTATATAGTTTCTGGGCTCCAAAAGGATTCCAAGACATATTCGTAAACCAAATTTCTGTAATTTTAAAGAAATATTCCTAATAAGGGAACCTCCCCATCGCCCCCCCTCAGATTTAGTTATAAGTTGGCACAGTGGATCAATCGAGAAAAAAGGAAGAAGTTGTGTGGAAATATGAAAAAATAAGCAAAATATACAAACTGAGTAGTCCATGTGCAAGATATGCAACATAAAGGATAGTGTGAGCTCAGGAGCGCCGTGGTCTCGTGGTTAGCGTGAGTAGCTGCGGAATGAGAGGTCCTTGGTTCAAGTCTTCCCTTGGGTGAAAAGTTTACTTTCTTTATTTTCGCAAAGTTATGATCTGTCCGTTCGTTCATTGACGTCTCTGTTCACTGTAATAAGTTTAGTGTCTGTGTTTTGCGACCGTACCGCAAAACCGTGCGATTAGTAGACGAAAGGACGTGCCTCTCCAATGGGAACCGAAAACATTTGATCGCAAGGTCATAGGTCAACCGATTCCTCCACAGGACAACACGTCTGATATATTCTATACGACACTGGTGACGGCATGAGCGTCACATGACAGGAATATGTTGTCTACCCACCTAACTTGTACACTTGGCGAATGGGTAAAAAGATTCTTCTACCTTGCCCGATTTAGGTTTTCTTGTGGATGTGATAATCACTCCCAAAAATTGATGAAAATACAAGCGTTTGTTACATAAAGTGAAAATAAAAAGTTAAACTTTACACCCGAGGGTAGGCTTGCACCAAGGACCTATCGTTCCGCAGCTGCTCATGCTAACCACGGGACCACGGGGCTCCTGAGCTCACGTTAGTCTTGATGTTGCCTATCATTCACCTGGATTACTCAGTTGGTATATTTTGCTTATTTTTTCATAGTTCCACACAACTTCTTCCTGTTTTCTCGATTGATCTGTGTTCAGTTATTCAAGGCCTATCCACTGTGCCAACTTATAACTAAATCTGAGGGGGGTGCGATGGGGAGGTTCCCTTGTAAGATTCCTATTTCAGACCATCTTGAAAACATTTTTTATATCTTTATACGTTTTAGACACACAAAGCTTCAAAATTACCCCAGTTGTACACATAAAATACGCACTTAAAATCCGGCGTGAGGTGAATAACTAATCTACGAGGACTGTTCAATAAAGAATAAACATAATTTTTTATGGTCAGTATTTCTCAAGCTACGATTTAATCTTATTATATTTTGTTAGCTTAATGTGCAGCCTACCCCCATGGAGCATGGACCTAACCGTTGGTGTGGAGGCTTGCGTGCCTCAGCGATACAGATGGCCGTACCGTAAGTGCAACCACAACGGAGGGGTATCTGTTGAGAGGCCAGACAAACATGTGGTTTCTGAAGAGGGGCAGCAGCCTTTTCAGTAGTTGCAGGGGCAACAGTCTAAATGATTGACTGATCTGGCCTTGTAACACTAACAAAAACGGCCTTGCTGTGCTGGTACTGCGAACGGCTGGAAACAAGGGGAAACTACAGCCGTAATTTTTCCCGAGGGCATGCAGCTTTACTGTAGGATTAAATGATGATGCAATACTCTTGGGGAAATATTCCGGAGGTAAAATAGTCCCCCATTCGGATCTCCGGGCGGGGGCTACTGAAGAGGACGTCGATATCAGGAGAAAGAAAACTGGCGTTCTACGGATCGGAGCGTAGAATGTCAGATCCCTTAATCGGGAAGGTAGGTTAGAAAATTTAAAAAGGGAAATGGATAGGTTAAAGTTAGATGTAGTGGGAATTAGTGAAGTTCGGTGGCAGGAGGAACAAGACTTTTGTTCAGTTGAATACAGGTTTATAACTACAAAATCAAATAAGGGTAATGCAGGAGTAGGTTTAATGATGAATAAAAAAATAGGGTGCGCGTAAGCTACTACAAACAGCATAGTGAACGCATTATTGTGGCCAAGATAGACACGAAGCCCATGCCCGCTACGGTAGTCCAAGTTTATATGCCAACTGGCTCTGCAGATTATGAAGAAATTGATGAAATGTATATTGAAATAAAAGAAATTATTCAGGTAGTGAAGGGAGACGAAAATTTAATAGTCATGGGTGACTGGAATTCGAGAGTAGGAAAAGGGAGAGAAGGAAACGTAGTGGGTGAATACGGATTAGGGGATAGAAATGAAAGAGGAAGCCGTCTGGTAGAATTTTGCACAGAGCATAACTTAATCATAGCTAACACTTGGTTCAAGAATCATAAAAGAAGGTTGTATACATGGAAGAATCCTGGAGATACTAAAAGGTATCAGATAGATTATATAATGGTAAGATAGAGATTTAGGAACCAGGTTTTAAATTGCAAGACATTTCCAGGGGCAGATGTGAACTCTGACCACAATCTATTGGTTATGAGCTGTAGATTAAAACTGAAAAAACTGCAATAGGGTGGAAATTTAAGGAGATGGGACCTGGATACACTGAATGAACCAGAGGTTGTACAGAGTTTAAGGGAGAGCATAAGGGAACAATTGACAGGAATGGGGGAAAGAAATACAGTAGAAGAAGAATGGGTAGCTCTGAGGGATGAAGTAGTGAAGGCGGCAGAGGATCAAGTAGGTAAAAAGATAAGGGCTAGTAGAAATCCTTGGGTAACAGAAGAAATATTGAATTTAATTGATGAAAGGAGAAAATATAAAAATGCAGTAAATGAAGAAGGCAAAAAGAAATACAAACGTCTCAAAAATGAGATCGACAGGAAGTGCAAAATGGCTAAGCAGGGATGACTAGAGGACAAATGTAAGGATGTAGAGGCTTATCTCACTAGGGGTAAGATAGATACTACCTACAAGAAAATTAAAAAGACCTTTGGAGAAAAGAGAGCCACTTGTATGAATATCAAGAGCTCAGATGGAAACCCAGTTCTAAGCAAAGAAGGGAAAGCGGAAAGGTGGAAGTAGTATATAGAGGGTCTATACAAGGGCGATGTACTTGAGGACAATATTATGGAAATTGAAGAGGATCTAGATGAAGATAAAATGGGAGATGCGATACTGTGTGAAGAATTTAGCAGACCACTGAAAGAGATGAGTCGAAACAAGGCCCCGGGAGTAGACAACATTCCATTAGAAATACTGACGGCCTTGGGAGAGCCAGTCCTGACAAAACTCTACCATCTGGTAAGCAAGATGTATGAGACAGGCGAAATACCCTCAGACTTCAAGAAGAATATAATAATTCCAATCCCAAAGAAAGCAGGTGTTGACAGATGTGAAAATTACCTAACTATCAGTTTAATAAGTCACAGTTGCAAAATACTAACGCTAATTCTTTACAGATGAATGTAAATGCTAGTAGAAGCAGACCTCGGGGAAGATCAGTTTGGATTCCGCAGAAATGTTGGAACACATGAGGCAATACTGACCCTACGACTTACCTTA
Organism: Schistocerca nitens; assembly: GCF_023898315.1. Lineage (NCBI taxonomy): Eukaryota > Metazoa > Arthropoda > Insecta > Orthoptera > Acrididae > Schistocerca > Schistocerca nitens. The sequence goes on along the minus strand of NC_064617.1, from coordinate 437,523,226 downwards.
GAAAATAGATTAAGGAAAGGCAAACCTACGTTTCTAGCATGTTTAGACTTAACAAAGCTTTCGACAATGTTGACTGGAATACTCTCTTTCCAATTCTAAAGATGGCAGGGGTAAAATACAGGGAGCGAAAGTCTATTTACAATTTGTACAGAAACCAGATGGCAGTTATAAGAGTCGAGGGGCATGAAAGGGAAGCAGCGGTTGGGAAGGGAGTGAGACAGGGTTGTAGCCTCTCCCCGATGTTATTCAATCTGTATATTGAGCAAGCAGCGAAGAAAACAAAAGAAAAATTCGGAGTAGGTATTAAAATCCATGGAGAAGAAATAAAAACTTTGAGGTTCGCCGATGACATTGTAATTCTGTCAGAGACAGCAAAGGACTTGGAAGAGCAGTTGAACGGAATGGACAGCGTCAACAAAGGCAAAACGAGTATATTGGAAAGTAGTGGAATTAAGTCGGGTGATGCTGAGGGAATTAGATTAGACACTTAAAGTAGTAAAGGAATTTTGCTATTTGGGGAGCTAAATAACTGATGATGGTCGAAGTAGAGAGGATATAAAATGTAGACTAGCAACATTGGCAAGGAAAGCATTTCAGAAGAAGAGAAATTTGTTAACATCGAGTATCGATGTAAGTATCAGGAAGTCGTTTCTGAAAGTAGTTGTATGGAGCGTAGCCATGTATGGAAGTGAAACGTGGACGATAAATAGTTTGGACAAGAAGAGAATAGAAGCTTTTGAAATGTGATGCTACAGAAGAATGCTGAAGATTAGATGGGTAGATCACGTAACTAATGAGGAGGTATTGAATAGAACTGGGGAGAAGAGGAGTTTGTGGCACAACTTCACAAGATGAAGGGACCGGTTGGTAGGACATGTTCTGAGGCATCAAGGGATCACAAATTTAGCATTGGAGGGCAGCATGGAGGGTAAAAATCGTAGAGGGAGACCAAGAGATTAATACACTAAGCAGATTCAGAAGGATGTAGGTTGCAGTAAGTACTGGGAGATGAAGAAGCTTGCACAGGATAGAGTAGCATGGAGAGCTGCATCAAACCAGTCTCAGGACTGAAGACAACAACAACAACAATGTGCAACAAAGATGCCGCAGTAGTTTCATTGTTGGGACTCCTGGTTCCCACCTGTGAGAGGCAGGCGAGGTCAGACATGTTTAGTATCGCCTACCGCTGCAGTGGAGGTAATATGCGAGGTACAATATGCGGCTTTGAAATTCTGCTTTCATCTCAACTAATCTTCAGTGGAAGCCTACACAATATTACAGGAGGCCTATGGAGAGCCTGTTGTTCCCTACAGCATGGCTCGAAGGCGACTTAACATGTTTAAAAAGAGGAGACAATCAATTTCAATGGAAGGTGAACGCGGTGCTCCAGTTACTGCTCTTACGGAAGAAAACATCAACACCGCTGCTGTCATTGTGAGAGAGGATCGACGAACTATCTTAATATCAGTTTCTGAAATACTGAACATTTCATTGGGTGCCGCGCACACATTGGTAACAGAAAAACTGCACATGACACGTATTTGTGCGCGATGGTTCCTAAGACTGTTGATTACCAAACAAAAAGACATTCGCGTGCAAGTCTGCAGGCAGTTGAAGTTGATGTTAGAGGAAGTTGCGGAGTTCTATCAAATGTAATCACTGCTGATAAATTTTGGTGACATCAGTTTTATCCTGAGAGCAAACAGCAAAGCTCAGTGTAGAAATCTCCTTCATCATCAACGCCCAAAAAAGCTAAATTGTTATCTTCTGCTGGGAAAGCTATGGTCGTCTCATTATTTGATAGTCATGGAATGATTTATCAGCATGTTGTACCTGCACACACATCAGTAACTGGATAATACCACAGGGATGTCCCGAAAACCTTCTAAGTCCAAATCAGGCGCCAAAGAACACATTTCCGTGAAGCACGCTGGATGCTGCACCACGATAATGTGCAGCCGTACGGTGCCAATGTTGTTGCTGAATATCTTGCAAAAATCAATGTGAAGTGCATCCATTATCCTTGCTATACTCCGGATTTAGCTCCATGTTGCTTTCTTTCTAATCCTTAACATGAAGAAACGCCTTTATGGGAGGCATTATTAATCATCAGAGGCAGTGGTGAAAGCTGCGGAGGCGATTTTGAAGAACCTCTCAAAAAATGGTTTCCAGCATGTATTTGAAGACTGGCAGAAACTCTGGGACAAGTGCATCACATTCTTGGGAGACTACTTTGAGAAGGATTACCAATATAATGACGATAAGTAAAGGTATGCCCTACTGTGGCAGGATAAAATGGGACCAGTCTGAAAATGCTCCTACCGGAGCACAAAATAGATGAATATGGTCCTGTTTAAAAGGCACAAAGTGGGATACCAACTGCCTCATGGTACCTTCGTCAGCAGCTTGACTAACTTTCCTAAACATTGTGAAATTCGAAGGTATTAGCTTTTTCTATGCTAAGAGAGGAGACAGTGGGAAAGAGACGGAAAAGTGATAAATAATGATAGTAGACAGTGGTTGTAGTATAGAAAAAATGAAGTGTGAAATAAAGAGAGGTACGCAGTGGCAGTTGAATATCGTTGACAGTGTCAGAACAGTGCTGAGAAAGATTGAAGGGGAAAATGCGAGTAGAAGAGGTATAAATTGAAGGACAAAATGGAAATGTGTGAGAGAGAGTTATAATGATAGAGTCTATGCCAGTGACAAAGAGGATGAGAGAGATAGTGACAGTGAGAAGAGACAGCAACAATGGGAAGGAGTGAATGAGATAATTCCAGTAAGAGAGAGTAACAGAAGACAGTGGGAATGAGAGGAGACAGTATTAGTAGGACAGAAGGATGGAGACTGTGAGGCAGGAGACATTGACATTCACACTGTGATAATGATGATGAGATGCGCTGAATAAATGAGTGAGAATGCGCAAGTGGGAGTTGATTGGTTTGAGGGACTTACAGCTACGGACTCGTGGCTGTGGGAGATAGAGATGAGCTACATGTTAAAAAGAGCGCAGTTATGTTCGCATGCCAAAATTTTTTAGAGTTTTTAAAGCTGCTGAGGAAGGTGGAATGAGACCGTTGGTACCTTATTTTTCAGTTAGTCTTTTGAACAGGGGCATACTCACTTTTTTTGTTTTCCGGTAGGAATATTTTTCCGCTGCTTGATGTTACATGATGTTAATCTCTTTGTTATACCGCTCCCTTTTACCTCCATTGTCTCGGCTGGCTTGGGACTCTCATTTAGGCCTACCTCACTGCTGGCTTGGTTGCACAGAGGTAACTGACACCATCAGCGGCTTGTGAGACCGCTTGGGCAGAGTACTCGGCAGGCCGAGCTGCCGGCACTCGGCCGTCCCCCGGCAGCGCGGCCCAGCGCCGTGTAGCGCGGGCTGTCCGCATTAAGGCGGCGCTTATGCTGGCGAGCAGAACGTCAGCCCTCGGCCGCTTGTGCCGGCACGCGCCCACACACCATTAATCGCCGTCACACCGGCGCGACCCCGCCGGTTATTAATTAATGACACGCCCCTGCCTGCCTCGTGGTCGTGTCTGCTGCTGGTCCTTCCGTCTGGCTCTGCACTACCCGTCACTTTGCTTACACGAGGCATGTGTTTACGAGAGGGAACACATCCGCTTTAGTCATTCAAAGCCCTTCTTTATCTTGCAATGAGTGAAAGAAAATAACGTATGCTTATTTCCATAAATGTCGTTGTTAGAATAAACAACAATAAATTATTTTTTTGATTGTTATAATTATCATTGTACTGCTGTTATAATATCTATTTTTTTCTTTATCATCAATACTGTATAATACGTTATATGTCCTTAATGTTCTGTAGAAACTGTAACTCGTTCAATCTGAGCATGCCTGGTTAGGTGTAAGAGTAGGCCTGAAGGCCCTAATCTTGCCAGGTAAAATAAATGCATAAATAAATAAATAAATAATAAAAATTGTTTTCTACTGTTCCGTTTTCCACTGCGTGAAAACTAGGTACGTACGAGGGCTATACAGAACGTACAGAGTGATAAAAAAGTCAGTATAAATTTGAAAACTTAATAAACCATGGAATAATGTAGATAGAGAGGTAAAAATTGACACATATGCTTAGAATGACATGGGGTTTTATTAGTAAAAAAAAAGTTCACAAAATGTCCGACAGGTGTCGCTGGACAGCAAAACTGCTACCGTACGGGTGAGAGGTACGCCGATATGTTACAGAATCGCATCATCCCCAGCCTGGCTCATAAACACCTGCTGGAACGTACGATATTTATGCAGGATGGCGCTCCACCCCATATTACTAGACGCGTGAAAGATCTCTTGCACGCGTCGTTTGGTGGTGATCGTGTGATCAGCCGCCACTTTCGTCATGCTTGGCCTCCCAGGTCCCCAGACCTCAGTTCGTGCGATTATTGGCTTTGGCATTACCTGAAGTCGCAAGTGTATCGTGATCGACTGACATCTCTAGGGATGCTGAAACACAACATCCGACGCCAATGCCTCACCATACTCTGGACATGCTTTACAGTGCTGTTCACAACATTATTGCTCGACAACAGCTGTTGTTGAGGAATGATGAAGGACATATTGAGCATTTCCTGTAAAGAACATCATCTTTGCTTTGTCTTACTTTGTTATGCTAATTATTGCTATTCTGATCAGATGAAGCGCCACTTGTCGGACATTTATTGAACGTTTGTATTTTTTTGGTTCTAATAGAACCCCATGTCATTCCAAGCATGTGTGTCAATTTGTAACTCTGTATCTACATTATTCCGTGATTTATTGTTTTCAAATTTATACTGACTTATTTATCACCAGGTAGAATACGTTTCCGCCTGCAGCAAAAATGGGTGGAGGTAGCACGGCCATTTGTTGTCTGAGCGTTTGTCCGTTCGGTCGACATCCAGCCATGCCATCATGATGTTCGTGTCATTTCGCTTTATTTCACAATAACAGCTTTAATTGTCTGCCGCAGCTGAAAATCCCACGAACAGCGAAGTACTGACAGTAATAAGGTATTTATTGGTAAAAAAAAAAAAAGAAAAAACCAATTGAAATGTACGGAAAGAATGTAATCTTTGAAGGGGGTTGCACAAACCGTGTATTAAGCTCAAAAGTGGCCGAACTTGTATTCACGATGGTGAGCAAGGTGGTCGACTGAAGATAGTGACCTATCAACTAGTTGCAGAATTTGAGGAGACGAGTCACAATGACGCACCTCTAGTTTAGTTTACAAAAAATTTCACGCAATTTACTTAATGAAAAGTCACTCTAGATTTTTTTCCATGAGGTTTTTCGGGCTTCGTATTAGGCGATTGTCAAGTGCATCTGAAAGTTATGGTGTAGTTATGTAGCGTCAAATGATAATTTGACGTTGCTTCTCTACAGCGTAACGTACAGATGCACTTGAAATGGCACATAAAAGGCCGAAACCGGTCCCGTGAACTTATTAAAGTTCTGAAAAAAAAACTATAACGGCTTTTCACTAATTGAACATCAATTACGGAATAAGCTTCAGCATCTAAACATGGAGAAACTAATAATTAACGTTGTTTATTGCATCAAATAGTTGCACAAATGTTAGGCTGTCACATATTGTTTGAAAGATGGGGAATCTTGACAGAAAACCAGAAGAACCAACTTGTGGCCACATTATTAACATTTCTCGATTCTTACAGAAAATGTGGGTACTCATTACTTGATACAATCCTAACAGGAGATGAGACTTGGGACAAAAATGTGAACTACGAGACGAACTTGCAGTCCATGACGTGGGACGACACAACTTCTGCCAAAAAAACAAACTCTGCCTGCAACAAACATTCTAGCGACTGACTTTTGGGACAGGAAAGGTATGTTTCTTCTCGATTTTCTTGAACTTAAAACATTAAAATATTGTGAAACATTGGAAAACTAAAGAAAAGCAATTGAGAAAGAACATAGAAGGAAGTCGAGCTAAGAAAGTTCTTCATGTATGGTAACACTCTACCACACTTGGCAATCGCACGTGAGAAGTACTCGACGCTTTGAATTTTTTTGTGCAAAGCAATGGACAAATGGCACATAATGTCTTTCAACTGAATTCCCGGTACTACTCTGATAACCTATTCGTCCAGGTCATAGGGATAGGCTTAAGACAATGTAACCTTTCTTTCCTTTTTAAAAGAACTGCTTGTTGTATCTTGCTTACTTGAACGAAACATCTGCACATAGTAATTAAAAATCGTAAATTTGTGGTAAGATCTTATGGGACCTAACAGCTTATGTCGTCGGTCCCTAAGGTTGCACACTACTTAATCTAGTTTAAACTCATTTAGACTATGGACAACACACATAGACACCCATGCCCGAGGGAGGCCGCGGGTACCATGACAAGACGCCTGAGACCGCGGAGCTACTCCGCGCTGCGACACATGATATATACTCCAGAGGACACAACACATCTGTAAATCTTGGTGAAGTGACTGCAGCTTGGTTATATTGTTTCTCAAGTAGAGATGGACATACAAAGTAACTAAACCCGAATATCTTCTCTGAAAATTTTGAGAAAGAACCAGTCACTCTCTCAGTATTTTTCATATTCAAGGCTACTCTTTACTGCTTATTTTACATCCAAGACATCATTTATGTGAGACAACAGGAAGTTATCAACATGAGCAGACACTGATGGGAGCATGTACGTTGTTAATGAATGTGGGATATCTATGGTGGCTCTCGTTTGTATGGTAATTCATGGAGTTGAGAACAAGCAGGCAGTTTGATCATTTAATAGTAAACCTTGCAGTGGATGTTTGGGCCTTGGAAGCCACGTGCAGCTGTTGGGGAAAGGAACATCTTAAAGCACTTACTGAGGACAGAATGCTGATACCAAGAATTTCTCAATGCTTTCGGCCAAAGAGGTGAATAGCTGGACCTAGCTGTTTGGCAGGGACAGGGGTGCGAGAGAAATCTAGGCCTAGGTCGCCCAGTTAACGCGTTTTGACAATACTGTAAACGCTCTTTGTGAACAGGGATGGTGGAGGTTCCATTTTCAACCAGGACCAGACACAACGGAGTGAGCCATCAGGTTGCGACGTCGCTCTGCCTGACCAGAGTTTTGGGATGCCTCAGGGCTTTGAAGCAATTGTAGGATGGAACGCAACTTTTATGGCATCTCTGAAATGGTCTATTTTGGGACACAAAAGTACTTCTCTCATCTTAGCCGACGCCTCTGGTCAGACAAGCTACAACGTATTGGCCGTCCAGATAATTATCTACATGATAAATGTCTTGTTCATTTTAGCGCTAAATGAAAACACTAAACACGCTCCCTAAAATGGGACAAGTTAAGAACCTATTGTCTCCTCTGTGCGGGAATTTCCGACTCAGGGTCTGGATGCTTCTCCAGAAAAGAGAATAATATTGTTGACTTGATTAGGATTTTTTTGTATGTCCATCCTTTTGGCAGGAGGTCTTTGGGACGACGGACGTTTGCTGTTGTGAGAAACTAAAACACCTACAGCCGTCCTTATGATTTGATTTTATTTTATGACAACCAGTTTTGGCGCTTCAATGCGCCACTTTCAAGCAGTAGTGGATGTGGAACGGGTCGATACGATCCCTCTATTATATCGCCTCAGTTTCCAGCATAACTACATATGCAGATAATGTACCAGCACTCTAACCATTGTTGTGCGCATTGCCGTATGAAAGAGTCAAATTGTTCCATGGTACGCCCCACGGACGGAAGTGTCACACGCAGGAATCAATCGAGATTTCAGGGCTATATTGGAGAGGAATTGCGATCCGTCTAACAGATATAACTTTGCATATTTCGTGCCCACGATAACGAATTACAAGCGGCGCAATTCGATACGGCACTACACATCAAGAAAGCTGTACACTATTGTTCAAATGGCTCTGAGCACTATGGGACTCAACTGCTGAGGTCATTAGTCCCCTAGAACTTAGAACTAGTTAAACCTAACCAATCTAAGGACATCACACACATCCATGCCCGAGGCAGGATTCGAACCTGCGACCGTAGCAGTCGCGCGGTTCCGGACTCCGCGCCTAGAACCGCTAGATCACCGCGGCCGGCTCTGTACACTATTGCTGCTGCGGCTTGTTAGGGCAAACAGAATCACAATCTCGCCACTTTTCCTCTGCTGCACGAATTGTGTAGAATAAATCCATCAAAGCCTATTAACCGTTAGATAATTTCAGATTGTGTTATCCACGTTTTGAGCGACAGTAAATAGTTTAATCAGACAAACCTTAGTCTTTGCCAAACAATCGCCACCCAGTTATTGTGCCTGTTTGTGTTGCCAACAGTTCGTGATTCGTTTGTCATCACACTTAACATGTATTATTTGTTCTATTTCACTATCAATAAACTTGTGCCATATCTTTTGAAAATATAAATCCCGTGTTGATATAGTAATCAGCAATCGACAATTGACTACAATAATGAGAGGGCCACAATTTCATTAACATTATTTCAGCATTAAAGCTCATTTACATTCTGAAAAAATGTTATAACATCTAATGCAGGCTAACAACAACGAACACAGACAAAGGGGAAAATCAATTTAGAGCATGCATGGGCCAGGAAGTCAATCGGACGGCTTACTACTTAAAGTGATTGCTGTCAGGGCGCATATTCACAGTTGCCAACAGCCTTTCAAATCGTACCGCAAGTCCAGTATAGTCTTGCAGCTCTTCCAACATCAACAGCCGCATACGTTCCCTGTGCAGTTGGGCCCTTAGCGATCACCAGACCAACAAGTACCTTATCCCCAGGTACGATGCTCTCCGCTGTTATTTCACGTTGACCATCAAATAAAGAGACATTGGGGAAGAAAACGTTCTACAAATATATTTTGACCTGGTCAGAACTTTGTTTACAAGATTTCAATGTTGTCACAAGGATGTTTGGGGCTCCAAAAAGAAATTCCCGAATTGCCGGTCCAAAATCACCATTATCGTCATTTAAAGCTACGAAGATGCTATTGGTCAGTGTGAAAAAACCATTTTAAGCGTCGTACGCAAGGACAAGAAACTTGTTTGTCTAGTGATCGCAAAGTACTCTATGGCATAGGTACAACAATGTGACACATACATACGGCTGTTGATACTAAAAGATCTTCGTGAGAATATTTTCAGGCCTACTTCTGTTGAATGACTATTATGTAAATATTCACATAAAAATGGTTCGAATGGCTCCGAACACTATGGGACTTAACATCTGTGGTCATTAGTCCCCTAGAACTTAGAACTACTTAAACCTAACTAACCTAAGGACATCAGACACATCCATGCCCGAGGCAGGATTCGAACCTGCAACCACAGCAGTCGCGCGGCTCCGGACTGAGCGCCTAGAACCGCTAGACCACCGTGGCCGGCATATTCGCATAAGAAATAACGTAATGAAGCTGTAGTCATTACTTCTGTAGGCGCCCCGGTGCTCCCGGTCGCCTACGGCGGACTGGATGGCCGAGCGGTGACCTCTTCATGTCAGGATGCTAGGAAATGGCTGTAGAAGCGTCAGAAACGCCAAAGAAACATTATTAATTCATAACACCTTTATTCCTGCCAAGTACAATGTTGCCCGCGTAACACAGGCTGGCTGAGCTTCGTGATATCAACGACCTTCCCCGACTCCTCGCTGACTCGTAGCGATGACACCAGATCCAGGCCGCACAGTCTTGCCAGCGCAGCGCAGCGTTCTGTGACGTAGCGGCGGCGGAATGCCCTTGCTTCGGCCGCGTGTGGCTGGTGGCGCCCCGCTGGGCGGCCTGCTCGGCTGCGGAGAGCAAGCTGCTGCACGTGGAGGCTCTGGGTTGGAGTCCCGACGCTGTCGGCACGAGAGGCGTTCTCGTAGTGCGGGGTGTATTCTATAGCACCCCGTCTTCTTCCCTGCTCCTCCTGGTGACTCGTCTGCGGTGGACGGGCGGGACGGGCTGCAGTCCCCCAGCGTCGTCGGCTCACTGGCGAGTCTGCCGTGATGTCCGCTAATCCTGGGTTGATGATTGACAGCGGCAGCAGAGAGGACCACAGCTGGTACTGTCCCTTCACGTCTGCTGCTGGATGGGCTGCCCTTACTGCAACATCTCCTTAGTAATGATTAACATGTCGATCACCGAGCTGAGCGCTACGCAGCGGCCCAGTACACATCTAACTGCAAGTCTAACTGCGAGTGTCCTGTTGCTGTCAAAGCTGGCGTATTTAAAGGAAGCACGAGCGACGTCCTGACGTCATGCTCGTTTGTAATGAACACATTCGTTCCACTTATACTGCTGATTCATCTGTGGTACTCGCCCCTTAGGTGTTCTTGCGACAGAGTTACGTGTTGTTGCGACAGACGCGAAGTTGTGAAATGCAGTACAGCTGACGCTATACCTCTGTCTTGCACTCTGCGAAAGTCTCCGTCTAACAGCAACCCGCGTGCTAAGCAATTCTCTCTCACCTGTTGTGTGTAACCAGGCCATTGCCCTTGCGTGACGACACATTCCATACTTGTGCAATCCTCTTACCTCTTGGCTAAGCTACTGACTCTGTGTCTCGGCATAGGCAACGAAACTTTGAAAATATTCCACGTTTCCAACTCCTTACATTTCCGTGACACTACACATCCCCCTCTTTTAAGAAAATTCGTCCCGAATTCTACAATTCTGGACTTACTGGTTGTGCACGCCATACTTCCTTATACTCTACAGTTATTTTACAACTACTCCTTCAACTCTGTCAAACTTTCCTTATCCGCTAATAGTCTATTTACACTTAATACTGATACAAATATTATCATTGGTTATCTATTTATATTACGTTGCACTATTCCCGATCCATCCCATAGGTATTTGAGGTACGGTTGTTATTTCAGAACAAGACATCTTTTTCCGTGTACAAAAGTAAGTTGCACAAATAAACACTAGAACTAAGATTATGCTAGTCGTTGACACACCAAATATATTTGTGTTTTGCTTACGTTTCTCCCGATATTGCTGCACGTGCTGCAGTAGTTGATTAACTGAGATCTGCTCTTTTTCTGAGACAATCTCGCTATCTAAAGATAGTAGCAATTTGGGATTCAAGGACTCGTTAATAAACGTTAGGTTCTGGCGAGGCAATATGTGTGGCGGTTCCTCTGGATAATACGAGATAGGCTGCGTCACGTTAATCATTGTTGTACCCGTGAAAGTAGCTGGTAGGTAAAATTGCTTCGCCACTATTTCACATCCAGTGCCATTAAGCAATAACCCACTGCCCTGCAATCCAAGCTTTGATGTATCTGGCAATCTACCATTTCTATAACAAGTGGCAACTACGTTCTCTAGTTAGAACACAGAGTAAATCCTATGTCCCCAACTTTCTGAAATTTTGGTCTCGGAAGTAACACCTTCTTTTCGTATTCTACGGTTCCCATATTCCCCAAGAACAACTGCATCTCACACGAATGATTGTGGGTTGCCACCTCCTTTGCTGGACAAATAAAAACACTTACCCTGAAACAGTCTGTCAAATCTTCCGTAGACATTACCACATGAGACTCCTCCGTCTTGACACTAACAAAACTTCCCGAGTTTGGACTTTCACCCACTTCCTAAGTGCACCCCATCTAATTGGATACTGGTGTATCGTATAACACTGGTACCGCGAATTGATACCCAACACTGGTATTTGCACTTCTACGTGTATACTCGCCTGATCCGTAATTACTCTCACTTTAGACATGCGATAGAATAACGGTAAATTCCGCTTCGCTGGAGGCACGACATGACGCACTCCTTCCGAGAATTCTTTCTGCGCATTCAGCAACGTCTTCAGCATCTGATCTGGACCCAACAAAGTGGCACTCAATTGCCCATGCACGAAAAGTTTCCCGGGCCACATCCTGGCACGGCACCTGAAGGAAAAGGAAGCCATGTCAATCTCTCCCTTCCTTACTACATCTAAAAGACACAAATGGCAAGTAAAAACTACACGTACCCTATTACCTAATAATAATAAATACGACATGTTCCTCCCCGAGGACACTTAATCTACAGTTCCCTAGACCTAAGTGCGTAAGGAACGTTCCTCTGCTGTTCTTTTAGTTTCGGTACCCTCACACCCTTTGTTACTGCTGGAGGAATCTGCCTTAAACGGCTTAATCCTACTCACATGAACTACTGACGACTTGGTTGGTAACTGCAACTTTACGTTCACTAGAGACACTATTTCATTTACCTGATACGGTCCAGAATATTTCGTCAAAAACTTCTTCGTTTTACCCTTCGGAACATAAGGATTAGCCAACAATACCCATTGACCAAATCTGTATTGCGGCAGTTTACCTGTTATTTGCCCAGTACTCTCTTGTTTCTACAAAGCTTTAGTATTAGCACGCCGTACTCTTTGCCAAATCTCTCTCAATTTCTTGGCGAAATTCTTCACTGACTCATCCTGTGAACCTACCCGAGGTTTGAGCACATCAATTGGTGATGGTATTTTCCGACCATAATTTACCTCATACGGAGAGAGCCCCGTTCCTGTATGAACTTTCGCGTTATATGCGCTTGTCAACAGATTTAAATATACGTCACAATCCGTGTGTTCTGAATTTACGTAATGACTAATCACCTTAACTAACGTCCTATGAACCCGTTCTGTTCATCCATTCGACTGAGGATGAAATGGGCTTGTCTGCAATTTCTTAACTTTCAATAAACGGCATCTGCATTCTTATGTTTTACCCCTGGTTTGTGAATTACCTCGTAGTCAAATTCACTTAGTTTCAGTGCCCATCTCGTTAAACGACTCGAAGGATCTTTCAACCCCAACAACCACTTCAATTCTGCGTGATCTGTAATTACCTTGAAATTACGCCCATATAAATAACAGCGAAAATACGAGATACTGCTAACATTTCTTTCTCTGCAGTTGAATAATTCTTCTCTGCCTTATTCAGTTGCCTGGACGCATAAGCCACTGGATGTTCCTGTCCATTAACCCTCTGAGAAAGAATACAACCTACAGCAATATTACTAGTATCACAAGATAGTATGAACTCTTGTTGGAAATCAGGAAGTATCAACACTGCGTCTGATGTTAGTATATGTTTGAGCTTCTCGAATGCCTCCTGACACTGTGCTGTCCATTGAAACTTAACACCTTTCTTTAACAATCTCGTTAATGGATGTGCAACTTTCGCGAACCCCTTTACATATCGTCTGTAGTAATTACATAAACCGACATATTGCTAAACTTCTTTAGTGGTCTGTGGTATTGGAAAATCACGCACAGCCGACGTTAGACGAGGATCCGTTCTTACCCCATCCTGACTGATAATATGCCCAAGATAACTCACTTGTGTCTGAGCAAACTGACATTTCTCGACATTAAGCGTAAGATTTGCCGCTCTTAGCCTACTAAATACTTCGTTTAGTCGTTCCACATGCTCTTCTATATTACGCGAAAAAGTAACAATTTCATCGAGGTATACCATAGCAATCTTCGGTTTCAGTCCCCGAAGCACACCATCTAACAGACGCTGGAAAGTAGCAGCAGCATTTTTCAACCCAAATGGCGTTCTGCGATACTGAAAGTGACCAAGGCTTGTAGTAAAGGCCGTCTTCGGTCTATCCTCGGGACTTACTTCTATCTGATGGTACCCACTCTTTAGATCTAGTGTCGAAAAATATTTACACCGACCTAGGTTGTCCAATGTTTCCGTGATGTTCGGTATTGGATACGCATCTGTTACAGTTCGTGCGTTCAAAAAACGATAGTCACAACAAAACCTATACTTTATAGTACCGTACAATGACTTCTTAGGAACTACCACTATGTTGGAAGACCATGGGCTTTAACTGTTCTCTATAATACCCTCCCTTAGCTGTTGATTAATAAATTCTTCCACTAGTGGTTTTAGGTGTTTCTCTATCCTGTATGGTTTTCTATAGACCGGCGGACTATCGCCAGTCGGTATACGGTGCTGTGTAATAGGAGTTGTTGGTAATGGACCTTCTGAATTAAACAAATCTAAGTACTCTAATAACAAAGCTTCCACAGCTTTCCGATCACCATTCTCCAAATGACGAATCTTATCACGTAGTACAGATGCCTTGACGGTTTGCTTGACGTTACAATCACCTTGGGATTCACCTATATCCACATCGTCGAGTATTTCCAGACTTGCTACCACTAAACCCTTTGGGAGATCCACTTCATCTGCCCCAAAATTATCTACACTGACCGCAATCATCAGTTCCCCATTTATATCCGTTACGCGCGCAACGCTCCTCCTAATAAAACAATGCATTTCATCCAATGCTTCATTGCTCTGCAGTGGCTCCACCACACACAGTCTTTGCTGTGGTACATCGGTACCTACTGACAACCAAACTAACTTCCCTGTACCCGAAGGCACTTTGACATGCGTAATCACCTTTAATGCCCTTGTACGCGGCTCAATTGGTGACATCTTAGCAACGGATGTACCTTGCGACGTAGAAACATTTACAGCTGTTGTACCCATTGAAAACAAGTTTCCACTAAGTTCAACTGTACGCTGTAAAAGATTAATTTTGGCATGGTGTTTATCGAGGAAATTCAGTTCAAAAATGGTTCAAATGGCTCTGAGCACTATGGGACTTAACAGCTGTGGTCATCAGTCCCATAGAACTTAGAACTACTTAAACCTAACTAACCTAAGGACATCACACACATCCATGCCCGAGGCAGGATTCGAACCTGCGACCGTAGCAGTCACACGGTTCCGGACTGCGCGCCTAGAACCGCGAGACCACCGCGGCCCGCGAGGAAATCCAGTCCGAGAATCACAGAATACAATTGTCCCACAGTTGGCAACACTTCCATTTGCTCTCCAAACTCTACGGTTCCAATCTTAAAAACGAGCTGTGTTGTACCCTGTGACTGCAACTCATTATTCCTTACTCCACGTAATCTATACCTAGGAGTACCTAGTCTTCTCCTACCCACGGGGTCTAGACCAGCAACATATATATGTGCCCCTGTGTCAATCAAAAACTTACATCTGTTATTCCTTACAACACCCATCAAGCAACAATCCTCTCTGTACTAGTTTCCACTGTTCTTCTGCTTACCGGGAATGTCTTCCGACGGACGAAACACTCCCGTTCGCGTTTAACGCTTTTTCCCGTTTATTCCAGTTACCATTCTGCTTACTACGACACTCATTCGCTTCGTGACCGTAGCGTTTACAAGCATAGCACTGCGGCTGTCTGCATTGAGCCTTCACGTGACCTTTATCCCACAACGGTAACAATTCATCTCCGACGGAAAGATGGGTTTATCATTGTGAACCCTTGTTGCAATGTCTATCTCCTGCAGATGGGTTGCAATACGCAGTGCTGCAGGTAAATCCTCAGGATTCTCCATCCTAACCCTAAGAGAAAATTCTGCAGGAATTCCCCCGAGGAATACATCGAGGGCTCTGTTTTCTGCCTCTCGTAGTAATACACGATCCGCATCAGGATTACCCGATAATTCATAGGTCTGCGAATTAATTTTCCGTATCCTATCTGAAAAAGACTCCACTGTCTCATTGACCTTCTGTGTCAAATTAGCTAACTTCTCCCTAAAAAATCTTGCACTATTCTGCTTACGATATCTTTCTGGCAACCCACCAGCCAATTCTTCAATAGTGCTCGCCTTACTAAGCGTCTCATGGTACATCACGAACGTCTTGGCTTCCCCTGCAAGTCGCAAATATGCCATACGTAACGTAGTTACGTCCAACCAATTGCTCATTGCAGCTGTTGCCAAAACATCGTTAATGAACGCTCTGACATCCTCTGCTGTTTTACCCGAGAAAGGCGTGATCAGGTTAGCTACTGAAGGATATACTGCAAGGTTGGACATTGCTACTGACTTGCACTCACTTGAACCCGTTTGCGACTCTTGCGCCGAACGCAAGGTCTCCATTTGAGTCATTAATTCTACATGACGTAACTTATGCTGCGCATACGTTTCTAACAATTTTGAGACTTGCTACGTCAAGCAGATACACACACTTCAGTACTAACGGATCTTGTTTCCGGCATGATTTGTGCAAATTACCAACGACTTATTGTACACTGAATTTACTCCTCAGAACAATAACTACACTAGCTACTCAATTCCTTTGTCACAGTTGAGCACTACACACAAGAAGACAAACAAGACTCACAATGCAGAACAAAACAAAATTAATCCTTCCGCCTTGTTATTGCCCCGCGACACTCTCTACAATTGTGTGCTGCGTGACCAAAGTATGTTTACCAACTGTTTCCCTTAAACTCAGATAAATCTGCTGTTTCCGCAGGTCTCACAAAGTGCACTCCCAACAAAGAACGTGCATCCATAGTTACTAACAAAAATCGCCTCGTGCACTTACCACTACACCAAATCTGTAGGCGGAGGGCGCGATGACTTCTGACACTAAAGCTGTAGGTGGTGGGCACGACCACTTCTGACACCAAATCTGTAGGCAGTGGGCGCGACCACTTCTGACACCAAATCTGTAGGTGCCCCGGTAGTCCAGGTCGCCTATGGTGGACTGGATGGCCGAGCGGTGACCTCTTCAGTTGTCAAGATGTTAGGAAATGGCTGTAGAAGCGTCAGAAACGCCAAAGAAACATTATCAATTCATAACACATTTATACCTGCCGTGTACAATGTGGCCCGCGTAACCCAGGCTGGTTGAGCTTGGTGATATCAACGACCTTCCCCGAGTCCTCGCTGACTCATAGCGTTGACACCAGATCCAGGTCGCTCAGTCTTGCTAGCGCAGCGCCGCGTGCTGTGACGTAGCGGAAGAATGCCCTTCTTCGGCCGCGCGTGGCTGGTTTCGCCCGGCTGGGCGGCCGACTCGGCTGCGGAGAGCAAGCTGCTGCACGTGGAGGCTCTGGGTTGGAGTCCCGACGCTGTCGGCACAAGAGGCGTTCTCGTAGTGCGGAGTGTATTCTATCGCACCCCGTCTTCTTCCCTGCTCCTCCTGGTGGCTCGTCTGCGGTGGACGGGAGGGACGGGCTGCAGTCCCCCAGCGTCGTCGGCTCACTGGCCTGGTCAGCATCTGGGGCGAGCGAGTCTGCCGTGATGTCTGCTATTCCTGGGTTGATGATTGACAGCGGCAGCAGAGAGGACCAGAGCTCGTACTGTCCCTTCACGTCTGCTGCTGGATGGGCCGCCCTTACTGCAACATCTCCTTAGTAAGGATTAACATGTCGATCACCGAGCTGAGCGCTACGCAGCGACCCAGTACACATCTAACTGCAAGTCTAACTGCGAGTGTCCTGTTGCTATCAAAGATGGCGTATTTAAAGGAAGCACGAGCGACGTCCTGACGTCATGCTCGTTTGTAATGAACACATTCGTTCCACTTATACTGCTGATTCATCTGTGGTACTCGCCCCTTAGGTGTTCTTGCGACAGAGTTACGTGTTGTTACGACAGACTTACGCGAAGTTGTGAAATGCAGTACAGCTGACGCTATACCTCTGTCTTGCACTCTACGAAAGTCTCCGTCTAACAGCAACCCGTGTGCTAAGCAATTCTCTCTCGCCTGTTGTGTGTAACCAGGCCATTTCCCTTGCGTGACGACACATTCCATACATGTGCAATCCTCTTAGCTCTTGGCTAAGCTACTGACTCTGGCTGTCGGCATAGGCATCGAGACTTTGACAATATTCCAGGTTTCCAACTCTTTACTATCCCGCGACACTACACTACATAATCAATTCTGCTCATCAAGGCTTACCAGTGGTAAAACATGGTATTTACAGGATCGCCTCTAACAATTTGAATTCCTGTTGAAATTTGTTGTATATTGTGTTCTCCGTTTTGTATATTAGGTGAAATTTCGTTTGTTTTATGTGCATGGTGTAAGAAGACGTTATGGTTTAAGCATGTCTTTACACACTCGTTTTTGTAATTTTGTATCACAATAATGAGTTACTTATTATTTTCAGTTAACAAAGTACACGTATGTAAAAAGGAAACTAAAAAAAGAACCATGAAAATAAAACTTAAAATAACATTTTAAATATACAACATACATAAATGAAGTAAGTAACTGGATAGTAACTAATGTTTAGAAATTTTAATTAGGTGCGTTGAAAATAGTATGTTGTAAATATTTAAGCAGCACACGATTTACAGCTTATTTTCCAAAAATAATATTTCAGACACCAGCTGTGTACGTACGGATGAATGTGGGTTGAAGGGTTCTTTAATTTATGTTGTAACTAAAGCTGCCACTTTCTCAAAATTAATTGATGGTGGCGGAGTACCTTGTAAAATTTCAAGCTATTACAAAAGTTGATTACACTGAGGTGACAAAAGTTATGGGATACTTCCTAATATCGGATCTTATTTAGTCCGGTGTAGTGCAGCAACTCGACTTGGCACGGCTTCAACAAGTCGTTTGATGTTCCCTGTAGAAATATTGAGGCTTTATGCGTCTATAGTCGTTCACATTTGAGAAAGTGTTGGCCATGAATAATCGATGGAATTCATGTCGGGCGATGTGGATAGCCAAATCGTTCGCTCGAATTTTCAAAATATTCTTCAGACCACTCGCGGACGAATGCAACCCGGTGACATGGCACACTGTAACTCATAAAAGTTCCATCGTTGTTTAGAAACGCGAAGTACATGAATGGTGCAAATGGTCTCATTGGTTTAGTCGGACCAGAGGACCGGGCCATTCCGTGTAAACACAGCCCACACCATTATGGAGCTACCACCAGTTTGACAGCTTGGGTTCATTGCTTAGTCCTGTCGTGAGTCTTCAGGTCGTCGAGTGAGACAAACAGTGGCCACTAGATAGACAGTGATTAATCTTCAGTAGAAATGGAACAATGAATAGAATTATCGTTTACGGACAGAGACCGCCTGCCTAGAAATATAACTGAGTACCGTTAGTTTGGAACTCTTCTTCGAATAGTACGTCAAGACAAAAGATCAGTTTTCTTCCTACTATAGCTCAGAGAATGTTATTTAATTTGTGTTCACGGAGCTGTAGTCAATGCAGGACAGTAAGGCTAAACTTGCATTCTGCAATTGCTGTAACCAGCGTCACAAAAACTCTGTAATGTCTCTTACCACGCTTACGTTCTACCAGGACACATATATTAGTATTTTTCAGAGGCAGTGAGATTTTCATCAAAGTGGCCGTCCCCGGTCCACAATAGCATCATACAAACTGAAACAGAAGACTGTTCCTGTCCCTCTAGGTGACGACTTTTACGTTGATTAATTGGAGCCACAGCAACGTGATGGTTGAAGACTCTACACCGAACAATGTCACATCAAAACCGCATTTAAGTCTAAAACCAAAGAAAGGGGCGTCAATGAAGTGGACTGCTGACATCAACGTACGGCTTCAACAAATTTGTCTTCCTGGACGGACTATAACCTTTATGAAATACGTGAAATGTATTCACAGTTGCGAATGCGTACAGTATCAGGTGTATGGAACGAAGGGACTCCAACCCAAATTTCCCGCTAATCACGAGCGGTCACCTTATCATTATTTTTAAAGGGCACAGCCTGCCTTTCACTGGAGCCTCATAGGCTCCCACGTCGCCTCAAACACTAACTCGCACCATCCTGGCTTATAGCCACACCTCCCTGCACTGCGAGGCAATGTAATATATGAATCTCTCTAGCATCATAAAACTTGAAACTAATTAGATATAGTGCCCATCTTAGAAAATTGTAAAAAAGGTTATGCATTTAATCTGAAGGTAGAAATTAAAATTTGTCGAAAGTATCAGTCTATACAACTAATTTCTGATATCTGGGCAAATAAAATTATCAAGAAAATTATAAAAATTCCTGGTAGATGGATACTGTATGTTGGACCGAGACTCGAACTCGGGACCTTTGCCTTCGCGGGCAAATCTACAGGCCGTGGTGACAGGATGAAAAGGTGTCAAAACTCGAGACCTAGCCACAATACCACCCTCATCACGTTCTTGAACCACTCGTTCCAATAATATTTTATTTTACTTTTTATCTTAATTTTTTATTTTTTGTTGGGGCAGGAAGGCATCTTCATATGTACAACGGTGCCCTTCTATGGGTAATGAAGTTACTAGTAAAAAAAAAAACCATAAATGCTACGTAAAGGTTACACTTCTAGTAGAACCAACATTAGATAGTACACCTGCTGCTACCATTGACCAACATGTCCAAGGATCCCTCAAATCTGCCATTGGAGCCAGGAACGTCTTCACGAAGAATGGTCCATACGGTTGTTTCACTTGTTCCAGTCCGTTTCGTAAATTGGATGTGCACTTTAAGGTTAACTTCTCATTCCCGACGCACTCCAGTTGTGGGGAGGATCCAAGACGGCACTACCCATGTAATTAGCAAACTACTGGCGGTAGCATGGGTGGCGTCGTAGATGTATAAATCGTTCCAATAGGAAGGTCGAAAAGTCGAGAAAATATTTGTCACCATCGTGAAAAAGATACAGTATGGTCAAATCCTTGATTTATATGACTACATTCGTCTTAGAACGTGGATAAAACATATCTGGCATAGGAGGGAATGGCAGAGTGACTGTTGTAGGAGCTATTCTCTGAATGAGTACGAACATCAGTCTCCTCAACCCTCGACACCTCCATGGCAGACCCACATTCCAGATGGTGTTCATCTGTACCAGGTAGATGGCACTGGCGACTTAACGGGGAATCTGCCGTACGTATGGAATGGAGTCCTGGCGAGTCAAATTTGTGGTTGACCATGAAATACCAGGCCGCTCTGGCATCTGAGTTGAGAAGAACGCCGTTCACTGAACGCCACACCACTAGCTTTCAGGGACAGCTTCGTATAATATGGCAATAAACATCATGGGTCCTCTGCAGCCGCTCACTCAGCAGGTTATCGTTGAAATAACTGAAACCCACAAAAACTCCTGTAGTTAGGTAATGCTGCTGCAGGTGATGGTTCATGAGAGTTGGGGGCCAGTTCTTCATTCAGAATTCCCATGAAACTGCGCTTGCATTGAGCCCACATCTTCTTCATTTTGACGACACATAAAGCAGCTGCTCTAATACGCACATTGATGACTTTGTGACTGACATCTATCGTAGGGAGACTGAACTTACAGTATCACACTTTGAAAATTATTTCGGCACTGTGAAGTTACCAAAGACTGCCTGTAAACTGTATGCGAACACCCTTAGCATAGAGAGGACTGTTGCCCGATGGAGTAACCTGAATGCCAAAGGGAGCTCGACACAGGCCACCAGCTGGACCATGTTCAATGATCGTAGCAAATTGCTACAAATATCCCTACGTATGCCTCGTAGGAGACGAACATAGGTAAGGTGTGCCGTCTGTCGATTGTCATGCATAAAAATCCCCAAAGAATTTAATTATATCCCGGAAGCGGTATGGTGCCAAACTCCATTCTGGGAGGCGTCTGCCGATGACCTTCGTTCCAGATTACGGTTTCAAGAGTCTTCCATCTGCAGCACCATATTGGGCAATCCGGCCCATTGATCCTTGGACTTCGTTTGGCGTACACACTAAGAACATCACATCCCACATTCTGACGGCATAGGAAGGTATGGTTTTTCAATGTAAGACCCTGCAGGCAGCACTGTAGAACGTGTTACAGTGGCTCCGAGGCAATGGCATACATAATCACCCTCAGGGGGCAACCTTACCTCAAAGAGCGGGCAATAGTGATCTTGCCTGTAAGATGTCCATTGATCGGACCCTGTGAAGCCGCGCCACCCAGAAGGCAGAAGACAGTGTTTATGAAGGACTGGGGGAAGGCCTACTGAAGACAGACATGAAATACCATATCGAAAGCGTGGTGAAAGTCTACTGACACTACAGTTCTCTGCATACGACACACCTCTGCCAGTGCCATGACATTGCGGTAATGACTGAGCGCCGTCTGGAAGTTGTTGTTACCGCCGAGACACCACTGGTCTGAAGAGACGGCTTTGTGCGGGACACTCTTAATGCGGGCAGCTATAAGATCTTGAAATTGCTGTTGAGCAGCGTAAGAGGCCAGTAATAGTCACCTTCCTTTACCATTAGGCTACCAGAGCATGACTCGCGGCCAGAACCAAACGTTTATATGTTGTCAACCATTGGTCTACAATCTGCACTCGTACATTAATTACGTAACTGAAACTCGCCTACCTGTTATCGGCGGATAAGTAAGACATTTCAATGCGTGTATCCTTTTTCATTCAAACATACAGCTCTTATGAGATACATGAAACGAACTCGCAATTGTGAATAAGAACAAGCTTGTGGTTAAGTGATCGCTTGCGATAAGCAGGAAATCTGGATTGAAGCCCCAGTCCGACAGCGATTTTCATTTTCGGAATTCCATTATGCAGCTGATGGTTGACCGTATTCAGAATTGAAAAAAAGTTCATGTATTTCATAACAGCTGTAGTCGCTGCAGTGCCTATTTTTTCGGTCAGACATGGGTGTCCAAAGGACTATGGTGTGGAAGGGGAGGCCAAGGAGAACAACATTCATAGTTAAGACTTTTTAACAGAAAATTTACTTAACAATTGGCCACTTAAATTTGATGTAGCAACCTTAACTAATTGTGTGTACTTATGATAATGAAATCTTAAGAAGGAGGAACTTTATCAGACACTCAGCTTCAACGATCTCAAATATTTTTAAATTAATTATCTCTTAAAAACAAAATGTCAGAAATAATGGTCTGCTTGAAGAAGGTAAAATTTCTCTTAAACACCCTGTACCATAAACAGCGTTAACAAATCCCAAGAAATATTCAAAGTAATGGTATTTTTATTAAGATATTTGCGTTAGATATCCAACATTTATTAAGGCAATCAACATCTTGAACTATTTGCAAGTCCCTGAATTCGTGCCAAAACAGGCAAATACTGACGTTAAGAAAATGACATTAAATTGATAACATCCAGAATACCAACACAAATATGACCGTTAGCCACTTGATTTCAGAAAGAGTCACTTCTCAAGACACACAACCGGTTAAAATCGTAAAATTAACATTCAATAACTTTCTGTAATAATTTACAGAGATTAAAACATGATTAAATTAATTTCGTGCACTCGCACAGAATGTAGTAAAATACTGCTAGCACCGCACTGTAATACATTTCAGTTGCCAAGTGGCAGGCAAATTATGCGAGGCACTTTAATAGAAACCTTTAATCATAATAACTTTAACTCATCTGTTTTGTTAATAACACAATCCATAATAATCCAAAGCCAAGGTGCCAAACCGTCCTCCCTGTCACAGCAATATTACAAATGCGGTTATTGCATTTGCAATTTCCATCCTCCATCAACTGATCAGCCCATACCATTTGAACCACCATACACAACTTCAATTGCTTGCCCAGTAACATGGAGGGAAAAGAGACCACTTACAATATCTGAGAAGTAGTGCAATAAAACACACTAAGTTACTAATAAGCAATAGTTGACCACACAGAAAGCTCATATTGCTTGAAGGAGCGCTTGGCATATCAGCGTTGAGGCAGAGTTAAACACCGTTATCTGACAAGAATGAAACCTGAACGCACCAAGATACTGGCAGTCTGCACTAATAAGGTTCAGTGTATGTAATTACAAAAAGCCCGACACAACAATGGAGAATTTACTGCTGAGAATACTAACAGACTAGCCCATGTAATTCAGCTGACCAAGCTATACCTCAAAGCCACTTGCAGACGTATTCTTGAGTCTAATACACTTGTGACACTTCTAACTAACGTAAACAGTTCCCAGCATTAAGCTAGACTGATGAGAAACATTCACAACCATCTTGCGATCCAACTCGACACTTTAAATACATTCTTTACACTCATATGTGTCTGAAGCGCAGCAAAGCTCACCATTTTCAATCGCCATAATTTGTCGCATCAGGCAGCGTAGACAGTGGTATCAATTGCTAAGAGGCCACCACTTCACAGCTCCACGGACCCCTCAGCGAATGATGATCTTAGCCGACTAGCCGACCAAACAGCAGCAGCCGATTCACTTCCGTCTGGTTTCCATATTCCTCTCAGGCCCACAGCGCTCCTGAAACTCCTCGCGACCGCCGTCCTCAAGCGCCTCCTCGTTCGCGCCGCAACCCCGAGCTCTATCCGATAGTTTCTCTACTCGACCTTTCGAAATTCTCGGAGAGATCTTGCTGAAGGAAAGCATCCTCTCGTAGTGAGCATCATGGCTCAATTGCATCTCACTTCTGTAGGTATTCATCCGCCGGCAGCGAGCAAGCGATTTTAAATTAAAATGTGCCCCCTTCATGTGAATACACATAAGGGATGTAGGAGTGCCTGTTGTAAATATGTGGTTGACACCGTATTAAAGTTACCGTGAGTCATGCTGGGATGGCCTAATTTTAAGGCGATCAGTCGTGATAAGAGCGAAATCCACATTCGAGTCCAGGTCCTGCAAAAGTTTCCATTGACGTCATTCCATTATACAGCTAATGGTAGTCCGTATTCGCGACTGCGAATACATATCATGTATATGAGCATATTACTATGAACCTGGGTGGTGTTCTGCAGCTGGAATGTTGTTTGAGAGGGTATTCTTCTACCATGATGATCGGGCCTTATAGGACGAGGTCGCCTCATTTGTACCTGCTAGCAGAAGCCACCAGCTTGATACTACAGCAGGGCAACAGCTCTACACACTAAGTCCCGTACCAGAATTAGTGCCATGGCGTAGATGACCAGCCAATGTCAACCCCAACAGCGCAGCGATGTCGTGCCAAGGGGCAGAGCGTCACTCCTCTTGCTAATAGCTGTCTTTCACCACTGCAGGACAGGCGTCTCCTCTTATCGTCACAGATGTCCACTATTGTGGTGCAGCTGGATATCGCCTGGGCCCACAACAGAACGCTGCTGGCATGGAAACTGCGCGGTCGGATTACGTAACGAGGCCTCCAGCGCTCGGTGGAAATTCCACGTCAGCAGTCGTAGGACATGCAGACAGGCTCCCGAGCAAAGTTCAATGGCCATCTGGTCACTATCCCGGTATATCCAGCACAAAAGTTGCAATAAAGAACTTGTTACATACGCAGCTGCCTTTCACTGGAGTCTCATAGGCTCCCACCTCGTCTCAAACACTAGCTCGCACCATCCTGGCACTGCGAGGCACTGTAATATATGAAGCTCTCTAGCATCATAAAACTTGAAACTAAATAGATATAGTGCTCATATTAGAAACCTTACTTTTTCTTGTATATATCACTGAGCTTACATCTGTAAAATTACCTGATCCGAAGTTTGTTTTGGCTGATGGTTATACAAATATTACAATAAGTGCAAATCAAGTATAGCATTAGAACGTTCGGTTAGTAATCTCCTCGTTGTCATTAATAAATTGTTCTTTGTCATGAACCTCTGAAAACGCAAGCTACATGCCGTTCAGAAATTGTAATAGATTTCCACCCGCTACACGCCTAAAACATAATAACAAACTGGGAGATGGATTCAGTTGGCAGGAGCACACCAGACACACCAGAGAACTGCTGAGGCGAATAAACGAATCTCTATTTGCAGTGCGAATGTTGTCAGACCCTGATGATACTAAAGTGAAAATACTGGCATATTATGCTTACTGTTACGACTTCTGTACCACTTTTTAGCAGCAGACACAGTGGCTGCGCCAAAGACTGAGACAGCGTGGAGTTTTAGAATTGTTTATTGAACTTTCTTTACAATTTCTCCCTTGTCGTCGCTGCTCACCCCTGCGGATCCCTCCACCTGGTTGCTGCTGTGTACATTCTCTGACAATGCGCACAACGCGCGCCGCTGATTGCACTCGGGAGCCTCAGGCCACCAGTGCTCCGCTGAAGCCCTGTGGTTGAGACGAACTCGTCGCCGCAAGGTTAGCTGCCGACGCCTGCTGGACCGGCGGCTGGGAAGCCTTCAGTCACCTTGTCTGCTCTGTCCCGTCATGGACGGACCCCGCGCCGTAGGGCCGGGTTGCCGTGAAGTCCAGGCGTCAGTCCCCGGCAGCGCCTGTGACAAAGACCGCGCTACGGCCGGCCCTGATGGAAGTTCTCGCTGTAGTCAGTCATCCACGGTGCTGACCGAACTCTGGCAGACCTCCAGAGCTGACGTTGACATCTGGCGGCGAACAGATGACTCCTGCGAGCTGGAACAGACTTCCGGAATCGTCACCTACGAAGATTGAACATTCGGACAGAGACAACATCCGCCCTCAGATCCGAACTACTTCCTAATGGCTTCTGTCTGTTGCTGTCTGCGCTCCACTATTTATATCCGGCAGGAGGACGTTTTTTAGCCTCGGTAGTAGCTTTTTGTTATTACTCCCGCTGTATATTGTAGCGTAACTTGGCGTGCTGGCGTGCTGGCCTCACTTCCCCTTTCTCAGCACTCTCCAGGCTTCACTCGGCACTCGGTCTGTGTGCGTCCTTGCGTCAGTCTGTTGGTAGACTGCTGCTGTCAGCAAGGCTATCTGTGCGTGCTTATTTCGCAACGCCTCGGTCGCTGGCGTGCCTCTGTTTTGCCATTCTCCAGTGCGTGAAGCAACGCTTACTACATGTGGCCGCAACACTGCCTCCTCCTAAATATTAAATTCGTCCCCGAATTTACCCTGTATGTTTACTCTAGCTGTGTCCTATATTCTACTTCTTCCCTATATACATCCAGGTTGCCCTGACTCATGCCCTACTGGTAATCCATTCCAGAGGAATCTCACTGAGCGGTCTAGCACTAACATGCTGAACCCTCCGTTTTAATAAGACATTTACCACACTGATAAATACAATCAACACGGTAGTAGTACTAGTTGAAATACCAATGGTCACTGTGCTACGTTTCTGCCTGGTATCGTACTCCTCCACATGCCTTAATAATTGCTGTATTGAAATTTGACCTTTCTCTGAATCTACTAGTTTATCTATCGTTTGCAGTAGTGTGGGACCCAAGGTGTTGTTAATAAACGTCAATTTTCTCCTGGAGTGATGCTGAATGATGCATCTGGCCAGTACAATGTCAGATGTGTGTCTGTAACCTTGGTGACTCCCGTGACTGTCACTGGTAAGCTGAAACGATCCCCTACTATTTCACAATTTATCCTATTGATTAGCAAATCACTGTCCCGTAATTCTATCTCCGTGGTTGCTGTCCAATTCCCATTGTCATAACACTTGGCTGATATCCTCTCTGTAGCGAATACTGAATCCAACCAATGCCTCCCAACTTGCTGAAAATGTGGCGTAGACTTCACTATTATTCTCCGACACTCCGAAGCTTCAGCTTCAGCCTTATATAGCTGGATATCACACGACCCCTTGCCCATGAAAACAACACGTGATGGACAAATGGAAACTGACTCCATTACACATCTACTCAACTCTAAACTCGACATAGTAGCATGAGTATCCCCCTCCTTAGAAATTAATAAAACCTCCTGTGTCCTGAACTGTAGGCCCTTCCCCATGTGCTCCCACCTGACCGGATAAGGATGCACTGTGTGACAGTGATACTGTCTCCCCACACTAGTTACTGGAAATCTAATCTCTATATACATCTTAACTAGATCCGTTGTTACCTTAATCCTAGACATATGATGAGAAAGTGACGCACTCGCTTCAATTATCGGCACTGCATGCTCTACTCCCTCTGGGAACTCTCCCTCTACCTGCTTCGTCTGAATTTTTCTGGTGACATCAACGTCACACTCACCTGCCCGTGCAATGCGTGACGTACTGCCTCTTGCAATTCATCCATCCTCACTCGTGCATCACCAATGCTGTTAACCAGTTCCCGCAGCAATTTAGCCATTTCCAGCTTCCTTTCCGCTATATCAAATTGCTTTTGTACCTGTCCCAGATCCGTATACAGTAATTTCTGTGTTTGTTCTATATATGCTCGCAACCCTGTAGCCCTCCCATTCACCACGCGTGTCACATTCAACAACTCTGTACCTAATCCCCGTATCTCTGTTGTGTGTATATCCAGTAACTTCCCTATGCTTTCCTCCCTGCCGCGAATAACTGTTAAAGAATTGTTCAAACCCTCAATATCGTCGCCGGCCGCGGTGGTCTAGCGGTTCTAGGCGCTCAGTCCGGAACCGCGCGACTGCTACGGTCGCAGGTTCGACTCCTGCCTCGGGCATGGATGTGTGTGATGTCCTTAGGTTAGTTAGGTTTAAGTAGTTCTAAGTTCTAGGAGAATGATGACCACAGATGTTAAGTCCCATAGTGCTCAGAGCCATTTGAACCATTTGAACCTCAATATCGTCTCTATCTGCTGTTACAAAACTTCTTTTCAGCAACTTCCCACCTGCATTCAACCAAACCCTCATTACTCTCTTTCTCCTCCCTGGAATCATGCTCACGACTTGGAGCAGTTGTTCCCTTATTTCCTTACATGACCTATCCAAAGCCTCGTACTCTTCTTGCATGTCACGTAACATTCCGTTCTTAGATGCAACCGTTTCCACACTCGATACCACCTCCTGTAGCTGCCGCATCTCGTTCCTTACATGCAGGATGTTGAGTGCCAGCCGAAGCGTCCACTCGTGACTCGTGAGGACCACATCCGGTTGTTTCCCGAACAACACCACACTTCGCAACGGCATATCCTGTACCTGGCCAGCTTGTGTCAGCTGCCAGAGGACTACGCCCCATACTATCCACTTGTACCCCATACTACAGAATGGAAAGAGAAGGAAGAAACTCCCATCACTACCCCTTAATACCAATAAAATAACCCTAGTTCGTGCACAAAAATAATACCCACATGATAATTACTGCTAACTACACATCCCTCGAAAGCAACTTATACTTAATACTGGGTTTACAGTCTGCTTCTGGCGCTTCTTTTCGCTTTCTGCCAGAAGGAGAAGTACATATACACGGATCTACTACCCCTGGAACGGCTTAACTCTACTAAGATGAACCACCGTTGTCTTGCTAGGCAATTGTAATTTTAAATTGACAAGTGATCTCATTTCCACTACCTGGTATGGTCCTTGGAAAGGTCTGTCTGCCTCTGGTAATCTTTGAAGTTGAATCTTTTGCTGGCTCAAGTCCGCACGCTGTGCGCATGGCACACAATTCCTGACGTACTCGTCCACGTCTTGACGTCAGGTCCTCCACCAAAACCTCTGCGCTATCCGCCTATCCGTAGCTCTTCTCCCGTATGTCTTGAAAGAAAATGGTCATGCGCCTGTTGCAAAACTTCAGATCCTAACGTTGCTGGTACGACGACGCGCGTGCCGCATTTCGTCGACCTGCAAAGTGACCCGTCCTGTACTAGGAACTGCCGTTGCTTTCTGAACAATTGGCAGTCACTATCTACGGCTTGTGCCCTTTTCCAGTCATCTTCAGTCACCCCTGTTACTTGCAATACTGTCACTTTCCTGCTCAATGCGTCAGAATTGGCATGTTTCACACCTGGCTTGTGTAGTACCTCATAATCGAACTCAACTGAGTTTCAGCGCCCATCTCACTAGCCTACTCGCTGGGTCGTTCAGACCTAATAACCATTTTAGAGCTGAATGATCCGTACAGATAACATCGAAAGTACTAAATCCCGTGTATTACCGCTAACAATTCCTTCTCCGTCGTGGAGTAATTTTGTTCCGCTTTGTTAAGTTGACGAGACGCGAACGCAGTCCGATGTTCTTTGCCATCAATTTCTTGCCCAAGTACAAACCCAAGAGTGTGATTAGACGCGTCACATTGTAGTATAAACTCCTTCGAAAAGTCTGGAAACTTCAAAACTGGATCTGATGTCAGTATCCGTTTCAACTCTTGGAATGCTTTCTCGCAGTCTGATGTCCACTAGAACGTAACACCTTTTCTTAGCAACTTAGTAAGTGGCCTCGCTATTTGTGCGAACCCCTGTACGAATTTTCGATAGTAGCTCGCAAGACCAATATACGATTGCAGTTGTTTAACCGTTTGTGGAGCCAGAAAATCTGTCCGTACCCCGTCCTGACTGATAACATGCCCGAGATAATTTACTTGTGCTTGCCCAAAATGGCATTTGTCCGAACTTAATGTTAGCTGTGCTGCCCCTAATCTTTTAAACACCTCCTCTAACCGTTCCACATGCTTCTCTATATCGCTTGAAAAAAACTATAATGTGACCAGATACACCATGCATTTTTTCGGTTTCAACCCGCGCAGTACTCCATCCAACAAACTCTGAAATGTTGCTGGAGCGTTTTTTAGTCCAAACGGCATTATTTTATACTCGAAGTGATCACAATGCGTCGTAAATGCTCTTTTTGGCCGGTCCTCCGGACATACTTCAATCTGGAGATAACCACTTCGCAAATCCATAGTGGAGAAAAATTTACACTGCCCTGGGTTGTCTAACGTTTCTGTGATATTCGGAATCGGATATACGTCCGCCACTGTCCGTTCATTCAAATGTCTGTAATCGCAACAAAAGCGAAATTTTTTCGACCCGTCCGGTGTCTTCTTGGGAACTAGGACCATGCTACTAGACCAAGGACTATTACTGTGCTGGATTATCCCATCTTCCAGTTGTTTCTCTATTAATTGCTCTACTACTGCTTGTAATTGTTTCGGTAGTGTGTATGGCTTACGATACACCGGAGCGTGAGTCCTTGTCGGAATACGATACTGTGTTATCGGTGTAACAGGTAACGTACCCTGTGCTTCAAACAATGCTTTATACTTTAGTAATAATGCATTCATAACCGAACGATCATTTCCTCTCAAATGAGTTACCTTGTCACGAAGTACAGACGTGCTGACGGTTTGCTTTACATCATAGTCTAGCCTCGAACTACCGATGTCCTCTTCATCCATTAACCCTAATGTGGCTATTACTAATCTCTTCGGCAGATCGACATCATCCCGCCCAAAGTTATCTAAACTCAGCGGAACCATAAACTGCCAGTTTATGTCCGTTACCCATGATACACTCCTACGAATAAAGCAATGCTTTTCGTCTAAAACCTCGTTACTCGGTAGTGGCTCTACCAAGAATAACCCCTGCTGTGGCACATCGACATCTACTGGTACCCTGATCAACTTCCCTGTACCTCTTCCTACTTTGTCACACGAAATCATCTTTAATGCACTTGTACGCAGTTTAGTTGGTATCACCATAGCTATCGGTGCACCTTGCTAATCTGAAACATTTGCAACGGCTGTACGCATTGAGAACAAGTTCCCATCGAGTTCCAGCGTATATTGCGAAAGGTTAATTTTGGCGTGATGTTTAATCAGAAAGTCCAACCCAAGTACCGCTGAAAATCCCTGTCCCACGGTTGACAACACCTCCATTTGCTCCCAGAACCACACGTTCCCTATCTTAAACTTGAACTGTGCTGTCCCTAGTGCATCTAATTTTTTATCACCTACTGCGCGCAATCTGTTTCTCGGAGCTTCCAATCCTTTCTTGCACACGAAGTCCACACTGACAACTGATACATGCTCTCCAGTATCCACTGAAACTCTTTTATCCAGACCATCTAACTACAATCCGCCTCTTCGTGCACTCTCTCAGTACCTCTTTTTACTAGGAATGCCTCCCGAAGGCAGGAACACTCCCTTTTTCTTTTAACAGTTTTTTACCTGTTGTATCATTAACCCGTTTCTTGGCTTTCCACTGCCGTGCCTTATGCTCTGTTATCTGACAATTGAAACACTGCGGTTCCCGACATTGTCCCTTAAAATGACATTGCTTCCCACAACGGTAACACTCTTTGGAAGACGAAAAAATTTTCTTGTCATTGCGACTTCTAGTGGCGCTATCCACTTCTTGCAAATGTGTAGCTACGTGAAATGCTGCTGCTAAGTCACTTGGATTTTCCATCCGTATCCGGCGTGAAACATCCGGCGAGACCCCTCGCAAAAATGCGTCTGAAGCTCTGTTCTCTGCTTCTTCCAATAGAACTTCATTTGCACTCGCATCTTGCGTTAACTCATCCGTGTACTCATTCATTCTCCTAATTCTGTCTGAAAATTCTTCTACCGTTTCACCCGTTTTTTGCATCATCCTCCGCATTTTTTCTCTAAAAAGTCTCGCACTGTTTTGTTTCCTAAACCTTTGGAATAATCCCTCAACCACCTCTGTGAACTTAGTATCATCCATTAATCCTCCGTGGTATGCCACGTAAGTCTTTGTGTCACCTACTAACCGTAACCTCGCCATTTGCAAACACATTTCATCCGACCAGCCACGCAGTCTAACCGTACTACGTACATCACCAATGAAAACACTCACATCCTCTAATGCTTCACCCGAGAAGGAAGGTATCAAATTAGCCGCTGAACAATCTGCTACACCGGAAAAGACAGTACCCTTGCATTCTACACTATCGCTTCCCGAGGCTGATTGAGTATTTTGCGACAATTGTTCCTCAATCCTCTGCATGTGCTGCTTTTGCAACTTATTTTCTTCAGTCAGTTTCTTAACTTGCTTTGTCAATGCGACTACGGAGTCACGTGTCCCGGTTGCACGTGTCTGTGGCATTTTCCGTGTGGTATACCTCACCTCACAAAAATAAAATTGTATTTCCCAGAAGCAAGTTAATTCCCAGCACCTCTAATGGCAAGCCATCTAGACTTACTACATTGCCCCGTTACATGATCATAGAAGCCACACACATCACTAGTGCTTGGTACAAATTTATCGCAAGGAGCGACATGACCTGTTAATCCACACACTACACAATTTAGATGGTACTAAGTTAACGTGACTATCATTCCCACGAGACTGCGATAAGTCAACAGGGCTGCTAGGCCTTTCAAATGACACTATCACATCCCTTAACGTTACCCTCGACATGTCTAGCTACACAGAAAACATAGAGAGAAGGCAGTTGCTGGACTCACTCTATTTGGTGTTTCTCGGTTGCTCCGCACATTGCTAGTCAAAGTCGTGGCGTGGAAGCGCTTGACACCACTTGTTACGACTTATGCACACTTGTTAGCAGCAGACACATTGGCTGCGCCAAAGACGGAGACAGCGTGGAGTTTTACATTTATGTATTGAACTTTCTTTACAATTTCTCTTTCGTAGTCACTGCCCACCCCTGCGGATCCCTCCACCTGGTTGCTGCTGTGTAGATTCTCTGACAATGCGCACAACGAGCGCCGCTGACCACACTCGGGAGCCTCAGGCCACCAGTGCTCCGCTGAAGCCACGATGCCCTATGGTTGAGATGAACTCGTCGCCGCGAGGTCAGCTGCCGACGCCTGCTGCACCGGCGGCTGGGAAGCCGTCAATCTTGATGTCTGCGAGGTCCCGTCATGGACGGACCCCGCGCCGTGGGGCCGGCTTGCAGTGATGTCCAGGCATCAGTCCCCGGCGGCACCTGTGACCAACACCGCGCTGCGGGCGGTCCTGCTGGAAGTTCTCACTGTAGTTAGTCAGCCATGGTGCCGACCCAACTCTGGCCCTCCTCCAGAGCTGAAGTTGACATCTGGCGGCGAACAGATGACTCCTGCGAGCTGGAACAGACTTCCGGAATCGTCACCTACGAAGATTGAACATTCGGATTCGGACCACATCCGTCCTCAGATCCGAAATGCTTCCTAATGGCTTCAGTCTGTTGCTGCCTGCGCTCCACTATTTATATCCGGCAGGAGGACGTTTTTTAGCCTCGGTAGTAGCTTTTTGTTATTACTCCCGCAGTATATTGCATCGTAACTTAGCATGCTGGCCTCACTTTCCCATACTCAGCACTCTCGAGACTTCGCTCGGCGCTCGGTCTGTGTGCGTCCTTGCGTCAGTCTGTTGGTAGACTGCTGCTGTCAGCAAGGCTATCTGTGCGTGCTTATTTTGCAACTCCTCAGTCGCCGGTGTGCCTCTGTGCTGCCATTCTCCACTGTGTGAAGCATTGCATACTACATGTTTCCACAACTTTACTTTCACTCCATAATGTCACACATAATTATTTTTTGGGTAACTCATCAAGCAAAACTAAAGTTTCCTGGCTCCAAAAACGTATTATAAGAATTATTTTATTGTGAAATCGAGAAAATTCTGCAGGGTTCTCTTTAGGGAACTACAGACGTTAACTACTACTTCCCAGTATGTGTATCCCTTAATGGAATTTGTCATTAAACGTATATTTCTTTTTCAAACGAACAGCTCAGCTCAAGGAATCAATATTAGCAGTAAGAGTAAGTTTCAAAAAGATGTAAAGCCACTTGCTTTGGTCAAAAAGTTTTCCATTATGCATAATCACACATTATCAGCAAATTCTTAGCAGCCATTCAAAATTTCACTATTATAAAGTACATTTGAAGTGTAGCCTAAAGGATTTATTCGTGGCCTTCTTCTCAGCTGATGAATTTCTTAGTTGAACCAACTATAATACCACAACAGAATAATGAATCTTTGTTTTTGTTCTTAATTGAACTTAAGGTACTTGCCAAGAAGTAGCCTGACTTGAATGCAAATTAACTGTCTTTATTTCTGAATAAATAAAGTCCAAGAAATTCTCTCCCACTCGAAAGTTAACTTGAAGTTAATAATACTGAAGTAGGCATCCTGTCTTGTCAATGTGCATGGAAGTGTAAATGATATTACTACTGACAGCGTACCTATATTTTCAGAAGACCAGAAAAATTCATTTTATTGATGGTCTACATGCCGGAGAATTTCGTGGAAGTGCCTCTGACGAAGCTGAGACGTAAACGATCCTAAAATGTTATATCATCTCTACTCTTCTTGCTTTAGGTTCACCGGAATGTGTTCTTGTTCAATGAGAGCAGCTTATGGGAGTAATTGGTAGTCCCATATGTGTCGTAGTTTCAAACAAGAGAATGATTTCGTAGTTTCAAACAAGAGAGCGAAAATCCTCTTGTTGTAGCCGAGACCGCGCTCAGGCTCGTCCACCAAACCAGTTCGCGTTAATTCCGGTAGACCTAAGGGAAGCTATACTGTTATCCATAAAGAAATTCAGGGAATCGTTGAAAATTATAGAACTTGTGATGTACTCTCTGAACAACAATTTCCAACTACATGTTTTTAGAATTAACTATTTATATGGTCAATATTCTGATTCAAAGTTTCTTAAGTTAAGGTTTCATCTAACGGCGGCTTTCCATAACTTACCACAATACAAGAACTTCATCGCTTAAGATTATACTACAAGCCAACGCATAAGAATAACATTGCTATATTCCAAGAGTGTTTACGAGTGTCTCCGAGAGCTGGAGGCGCTCGAGTGCAAATATCACCATATGGCGCTCATCAGATATTAATGGTTATGTACACTAAAGTAAGTATTTCTCTCCCAGTAACACAATAGAATTTCCTTACACTACTATAACTCTTACAATGATATATTATACAAATCATGTATGTATGAGTAGGATAGCACTGTGGATTCTAGGTCACCATCGGTTATAACCACTTTTTAATCTCTAGATAAGAAGGGATATCCGCTGTCAGGTCGCATGCTTGGGTTCGTTGGCACTCCCACTCCCTCTCTCACAGGGAACATTCTGCAATAGATCCATGTCACCCAGGGGAATCACCCAGGCAATGTGTGACTTACATTGAAGATCATGACGTAACTCCATACTGGTCGCGTGGTTTTGCTACCTCATGCATATGGGCTCGATACTGATAATGTGATATAAAATCCCTCTCACCCTCTCAGCCAGTGGGACACTATGAAATCGCATCCGTTCTAATGGGTGAATAGGGATCAGCCGCCCCCTCTCCCTTACCATCTTTTATAACAAGCTCAACTATACAAAGCTTCTTCTTTCCAAGTCTGAGCGTCATCAACAATAGCAAGCTACCAAAGATAATTTTCCCCTGTGTAGTTCATCTGCATGAGCCTAGTCAGTTGTACTCTGTAGTGAAAGCGTTTGTAAATAACAACAAAGGTTTAAAAAATAAGTTATCGTTCAGTGAAAACATATTTTGTTGGTAATTTGTTCTTTTATTTACGATAGTTTTTGATGAAATATCTCACAGAGTTTTTGTATGCAAAGCTATATTTGTTATGTACACAATAATTTGCGAAGCTAATTTATTACAATTCTTTATTGATATATTTACACCGCTACTCTTTTTCCTTGCATATACAGTGGTTTTATTTGCAAACATATATTCTTCTTAAAACACTGGATAAATTCTTTTACACTAATACGTGAAGAATCTTAAATAATATTTTACATTTGTTTATATTTACGTTTTTATACAATATTGACATTTGCTTTCTGATTGATTCAGTCACTCTTTATTATATTTTGTCTTTGTGATCATTCTATACACTTTTCTGAATCATTTATTTCTTTCTATTTAGATTTAATTGATCATTTCTACCTATATAAAATCTATAGCAGCAGATAAAGAGAAACTCACAGATACACATAATATTTGATGTATTTTTACAAAGACTCATAGTATGTAGACACATAGCGTGCAATGACACAGTCATACTCACTCACACGCAAAACCGTGACAAATGACTCATCAAACTACTCCATGTATACGCATCTACTACCAACAAATAAATGCAGAGCCATACACTAAATAACTCTAGTGAATCGTGTGACTATGGGGTGGTCTTGATCACATCTTCACAGATTATCCTTTTGTCATCAACGCGGGAGAGGCTCACTTCCATCTGCAGTGTAGTATGCACCTCGTGGCCTCTTGTTACAAAGATTACCTGGGACACAATACGTAGAGCCATGCCAGTGCCCTCTTGAAGTATCTCTTATAATCTTCGAACGTAAGAGCCCATGAGGCCACACGCTGCACACCCTTATCTAGCGTCTGGCTGGCACCTGCATCTATACGGTAGGTGTACGTCTTGGACCTGAGCCTAACAAACTCTACAATCTCCGAACCATTCACCTCGTCTTTCATCAGTCCGATAACCTTTTAGTTTTGAGGTACTATACATAAAAATTGTTGGCCACATATATAGAAGTGTTGAATTCTTCTTGGTTGTACCTAATTACTTCATAAGGATCGTACCCTTTCACGCTGTAGATGAAACTGCGTGTACCCAAACATATTACCTTGGGAGCGGCGAACTTAGGCTTAACAAAATCATAGCAGAGGCGCTTGTAATGCAAGCACGCATTGTATTTGAGTGTATGTTAGGCGTTAAAAGAAGAAGAGAAAGAAATCCTACTCACATATGCTTTCCTCGGGTGTCATCTCCTCACGAGCTTGTTACAGAAAATGGTGTTGGCTCAACATTAATCTCCCGCACTGATGGTAAACTGAGTCTGAGTCGAGTCGATTGTTACTAGACTCGCTTGCAGGACCAGTTCATTCCCCAATGCGTTGCAGAACCAGTTTCATCCCCATTGCGTCGAGCTTATTGAATAATTCTACTACAGTCAGAGCCAAAAACATCATTAAATAGCTGTTCACTTACACATACGCAGAAGGGGAGAGAGGGAGAGGTACCTAGTACTCACTTTTACATGAATATGCAGCAGTCATCGTCTGGAGCGCCAAGCTGCCTCCCAAGATCCTCAAGTGTGCTGGAGGTCAACAAAGCCGACAGATTGTTCACATCTGCAATAGATGAATCAAGCGGAGAAATCCAAGTATTAAAAAGAAAGGAAACACACAGACACAGAGGAAAAAAAACACCAGAAACTATTTCTACATACCAGGGGTCGATATGAGCCACTTATTATCGACACTATCATTGTTAGCAACGGCAACACGGTGCTTCATTCTGCTGACAGAAGTCCGGAGAAAAGAAGAATAGAGGTGAAAGCACTGAGGATCAAAGAGAGGATGGTTACTGTTGTGAAACAATAACTAGACTACTCAACACAGAATGAAAGAGAGGAATGCAGGGATAGGCAGTGAGAAGCACCAATGAGTGGCTTTGACCAATATAACTCACTAGTTCTAGGATGTGATCTCTACATCTACATGTTTACTCTACAGTTCACAATTAAGTGCCTTGAAGATGGTTCATAAAACAACCTTCAAGCTGCTTCTCTACCGTTACACTCTCAAACAGCATGGGGGGAAACGAACTCTTAAATCTTTCCGTGCGAGCTCTCATTTCTCTTATTTTATTACGATGATCATTTCTCACTATGTAGGTGGCCATCAACGAAATATTTTCACACTCTGAGCAGAAAGCTGGAGATTGAAATTTCGTATGAAGGCCTTGCGCAGGGAAAAACGCCTATGTTTTAATGACTACCATCCTAATTGGTATATTATGTCAATGGTCTTCTCTCCCTCACTTCGCTATAGTACAAAACGAGCTGCCCCTATTTGAACTTTTTCGATGCACTCCGTCAATCCTATTTGATGCAGACTCCGTACCGCCCGCCAATACTTCTGAAGAGGGGATACAAGCATAGTGTACGCAGCCTCTTCAGTAGACTCGTTGGATCTTCTAAGTGTTTTGCCAATAAATCGCAGTCTTTGGTTTGCTACACACCGAACGTCATCTGTGTGAACGTTCCAAATACAGTTATTCATAATTTTTATCCTTAAATATATAGTTGAGTTTACAGCCTTTAAATTTGTGTGATTTATCGTTTAACTGAAATTTAGAGGATTCCTTTTATTATTCGTAAGGATGACGTAACATTTTTAATTTTTTAGAGCCACTTACTACTGTTTGAAACATACAGATATCTCATCTAAATCATTTTGCAATTCGTTATGATCATTTGATGGGTTTAAAAGATGGTAAATGAACAGTACCACCTGCAAACAATGTAAGAGGCATGCTGAGATCGTCTCCTAAACCGTTCATGTAAATAAGGAACAACAGAGGGCCTATAACATTTCCTTGGGTATCGTCAGATATTACTTTTTTTCTATCAATTAATACGAATTGTGACGTTTGTGACAGGACATCACGAGTCCAGTCACACAACTGAGACGATACTCCTTAGGCACACAAGTAAATTAGAATTCGCTTGTGAGGAACAGTGTCAAAAGATTTCTGGAAATCTGAAAATATGGAATCACTTTGACGCCCCTTTTATGTAGAACTCATTACTTCATGAGAATTAAGGGATAGTTGTGTTTCACAACAACGATATTTTCTGAATTCGTTTTGGCTATTTGTTAACATATTGTTTTCTTCGTCAAGATTCCTAATGTTCGAGCACAGTGTATGCTCCAAAACCCTGCTGCATATTTACATAGCAGCAACTGAGCCGCCACCATTATGAGAGTCCTTTTCATACGGGTAGATAAGGATGAGCTGCTCTGGGCCCCGGCTGAAAGCTGGCTACTATCTGAAGAATACCGCCCACGCAGTACCGCGATACCGCCGACAGCTATTACGATCCTGCCTGCAGTGCGTCAGCTCTGCCCTGGGTCGCCAGTGCCGCTAAGCGCCCACATATTATATGGGAATGATGCCCAGAAGAACGTACATTTTCCAGAACAGGTTTGCATATCAGTTCACGAATTAGATGGCTGTCCACCTGCCTTCTACATAGAGCCTCTTGTGGGTCCTTGGATGTGAGCAGCTGTTGACAGTTGGCACTGCCAGAAACGAAAAGATTTCATGAATTATAAGTCCAGTACTCAGTGAAATGCACAGACAGCATATAATTACTTACTTGAAGCCTGTAAAAGTGGGAGTGGGAGAAGGAGATGGATTTGAATAAATAAATCATTACTTTAAGAAAATACAATACCATTTATTGATTATCCAATTTAAAAATATTTGTACATTTCCTCAAACAAGAATATAGTCACTTATGTGTCCACGCCTTCCTCTCAGCCTCGAACAGGTAGGCATTTATAATCTTCAAGGTTCCTTACTCACACGCTTTTGAAAATGTCATCGAACCGCATAAAGTTTTCATGACCATGGACGTAAACAATGGCTTTATGATCGTAGAGTCAAAGCGTTGTCACCATTTCATGATATTGTAAACCTCACTGTCCCACCGCTTTCCATCATGACTAAGGGTTAACCAGGCTGCCGTCCGATGGATCTTGCCGCTCTGCACTGTTCTGAATGCTTTGGATGAAGTGACAATTGTTGAGAACGTTGTCAATAATCGTCCATTGTTTCTACATGCAATTAATGGAACATCTTTGAGCACAGATTGTCCACTTTTGTCGGGAAGGCCCTTCACATCTTCAAGAATACTTACAATTTTAGGAGCCATAGTGGTGTGTCTCTGGTGCGAACCAGAATCACCACATTTATACTATTTGCTGAGCATTTCCTGTGAGTATCTAATAATAGGATCATACAACAACAATGGGTACATTGCTATGTTTGGTGGGAAGTTGTTGGTGATTCAGAATCCTTTCGGATATCCATAGGGCCTGTCTGGATACTTTCGTTTTGGTTTGAGCAGTTAATGATAACAACTGGTGTTAATTCCTTAAATATTTGCAGATTCAGCGTACATCCCAGTTAGTCATCGTATTAGTAAGAAAATCGAAATGTCGAGTACGTATCGTACTCTAGACGAAAATTGTGTTTGTTATAGTCAAGTTCTTGCTGGTTGTATCGGTACTATAACGAATTCAGTAACACTTTTGCTTTGATTAGGACGCATTTGTCGAATCGCTGGAGTCCTTAGTCAAATTCCCTCTCCTGTCTGTGTGCAGCCCCAGAATATCTCTGTGAACAGCTAGGTACCAGTTACTTTTTGAAGTCATCAGTACAGCTGGATACTCTAAGTCTCAAGAAATGAAACTTAGTGGTAACTGAACTCCAGAATTCAGCAGATGTAAAAGTTTCAGGTAGGTTTCATCTGATACAGAAATGTGCAGTACATTCCACACCAAGTTATCCAAAATAAATTTTTTTATATGGTGCAAGCGCTTCTTGAATGTACTCATTATTAACTGTTGCACTTCGAATGAGAATCAGTTTTTGTTTACAATCCAAAAGGCCCTCTTATTGGCCCTGAAGAACCAATAAGCATTTTGAGAGGGATGTACATACCAACGCCATTACTTACCGATCCGTCAGTGAACCATCCTGAGTTTTGTTGAATGTTCAGGTCTGAACCTGACGCAGAAACGTAAGTTTTGAGTGCTGATGTGACTCCAGTTTTTCTTGTTTGGTCACCTCGATGACATTAAGTTTGTATCGTATCTTTTAAAACAGGAAGGTGAACGTGTTTCAGTGTATCTGCTGGAGCACTTCCATCATTCTTCATAAATACTTCTTCCGAGTAAACTCCTGCTCGTAATTGGTCACTCATTTTGGTGCTGGATGAAAAAATTTGTCTCGTCATTATTTATAAATATTGTTGAAACAATCTGTTTGTCCTATTCCTGATGAATGATTCGTTCCTCATATTGTTATTTCACGCGATGCCACTGTAAGGCTCCAGTGTAGTTGACTTGAGGAACCTGTAATTCTGATGTGCTATCGCTTAGTCCTTCTGCTGCAGAGCGCCAGACTCACTAGTATGTGGGTTGCTTTTATACCTAAATCCATGGTGCTGCTTCAAATAAAGACATACCAAGACTTACTCTTCTCGAAATTTAACGAATTTTCCATCCTTTACAACGATGTTCAACTCGAGATGGCGTAATGTCTGAATAGTCGCTGGGAGATACGTTGGACTACTGGGAATGAAGGTTCTATGGGTGTTTTAACACACCTTCTTCTTACTCCTTTTTGCTTCTTCTTCATTACACTTTTTGCCGCCAACATCACTGACAGGACGCAATTTTTTAAACTCCCTGTGGGTTTCTTCTTCAATGTGCAATGAGCAGCATCCATTATTTGTTTGAAATTTAAAATCGCACCCATACCTAGTAAGTTTTACATGTGTTGCTTTATCAACTTCGAATGCTGCAAAACGTTGTCCTGTGCCTATATTCCTTCTGCAATGTATTCGCTTCCCCTTACAGACCAAAATTCGATCTGCAGCACGGCGTTCTACCAAACCTTGGTTTGCAGCGTAAGCTATGCTTCTTGCATGCCTCATTACGTACATTATTCTCATTATCATCACAAGCCAGTCTGTTTTTCAGTTTCGTTCCAGAGCCACAGAAACTATACCGAGAAAAGTGAAGCTCGGCTGGAAATTTATCGGGAATGCCACGACCTCATCTGCTGATGCGCTTCCTGTCACTCATATTGTGCTGCTGCATTTTCTAAGGTTTACACACCCTTTTACATAGAAAATGGCAAGCTTTAATCCAGGAGTTTCATGATTCTGGAAAAGCAAGCCAATTCAGTAACACCATGTTCCTCTGGTGCATTCTGACAATATTATGAACAATCCAAACCACATTATATAACTCATCTGCACTTAAACATCTGTGAGCGGGCCTGTCAATTTCACGGATCATCGTCTCCGTTACTATTATTCCATAATGTTGGTCTATGATGTCGTTAGGTTCATTATGTGTGTATACTCCAGAAATAGTATGTTTAGCTTTTATGTTGATTGTCAACACCATGACTTTCGGTAAGTTCACCACTTAATACCAGTATAACAATATAATTGTAGTTCCTTGTGTTTGTACTGTGTAATCGTCCTTTTGGAGAGTTACCATTCCCTACGTGTGTTAGCTTCATGTAATACTTCAAAGTATGATATCTTCTCTTACGACCAATACTTTTGAGGGTTCGATAGTTTTAGGAATATTAGCTCCACTAAAGCAGGTGTTTTCTCAAATTCCCTCTCTCTTGCGTGTATGGTCTCTTTCATTAATAATGTAGGTAGCTTTTCCGACATACATAGGTGATCTAGATTGACCCCACACGTTGTATCTAATTCACTAACACTCTGACGGGATGATGAATTCGAAGTTAGAGTATCCTTCTTCCTAATCATCTTCTTCTTGTACAGCCATCCAACGCTGCTACATTTGCTGTTTAATACTTTCTATTATGGGTCTAAACATTTCAGAGGTAGGCTCTTCACAATCCAGTAACCTCAGTATCGAGAGTCGCAGTTTGCGATGAACAGAATTCCGCATCCCTAAGACGTTGCGCTTTTGTCAACATCCTGTCACATATCGATCACACTTCGAGATACTACACATCTCACATAGTCTTGTTGACAGCCTTCTCAACCTAGTCAACCTTTCCATTTACTGCACTGATTAACCACAGAACGGTTTCATTAGCTCCACACTGAGTTTTCTTTTATCCGTGATATTTATAAGAGGGGATTTTTTTCTCTCTTCTAATATGTTTTGTGCCTTAACAGTCGCTGAAAGAGCCTCGCTGATCTTTGTGTTTGTCGTCTCGATGTATGACTGTATTCTCTCATTCAACCGCCGCTGATGACCTCGATGTTGAGCGCCCATAACCCCAACACACACCTCATTCAAACGCTGCACCTGAGACTAACGTTTCGTACTGTTGAACTGATTAAGCTTCCCAATTCCGTTAACCTCGTGCTGATTGCTTGTTCGCTTCGCTGGATCTCATCACTCAGCTATTGTCTCTTTTCACAGCCGATGCTTTGAAGTTATTATTCAATTCCGTTAATTTTGCTTCATCCCATCGGGATGAGCGCGCTGCATCCTTGGTAATTTGCCCATAGCCTATAATACACTGAGAGGTTTAGTTTTAGTACATTGCCTCTTATACAGAATCTCATTGAAATTTCATAAATTTTATCGTTTTGTCAATAGCCAGA
Organism: Schistocerca nitens; assembly: GCF_023898315.1. Taxonomy (NCBI): domain Eukaryota; kingdom Metazoa; phylum Arthropoda; class Insecta; order Orthoptera; family Acrididae; genus Schistocerca; species Schistocerca nitens. The sequence goes on along the minus strand of NC_064617.1, from coordinate 437,479,689 downwards.
ACATCACAAAGCGAGCTATTCCAGCAACCCCCACATGTAGTGACGAATTCACTGAATGATATGTCGGTCCCTACATGATATTGGTAAATATGCATTACACTCAGATTGTCCTGCTTGAAAGCGATAAGAAGATTTGCATTATCCCAGATCAACTGCTTCTGTATCCTAGAGTACATCTGGCTCAAATAAAATATATCGATTTTGATATGAGGCCCAAAGCACAGTATATTTTCTGATTTCTTTCAGGTTTTCCACAGCAACATCGTCACCTACGAATACACCGTTTGCCTTCACTTTTTAAGGTGGTGAAATATAGCTACTTTTGCTGAACGTCTAGTACGTTATCCCCTCAGCTGTGGAATATCTCCTGTAATAACCCTTATTTTAGTGAATGAAGGTTTTTAAAAAAAAAAATCTTGCATGCTCAGAGTGGTCACGCCAGGATGTGTCAATAGTGATAGAATTTAAGTAGTTTTTCCATCAACCTGAATAACTCACAATTAAACTACGAATGTTATCGGCAAACATTTTTCTTCTTCCTGCTCTGGTTTCAAGCATCATCAATGGAGGACTGACCGGTTACCACAAGACTCTTGTGAAGGGGATGTTCCGTCCACTCTGCCATGGCGACAAGTAGATGTTCACGTTGAGATATCCAGCATTTTATAGAGACCACACGCTAAACTTGTTTTATAAACATCCACACAATGCAGGATGTATGAACAGACTTAAATACGAGTGGAGTTCTGCGAGTATACCTGTAACATTTGACTTATACATTTCTACTTCCAATCCAGTGCAACAAGAATCATACAATTAAGCAGCAGTTTCTTCCAATGGTCGCAGAGTTCAGCGAGCTTACTCCAAACGCTTAATCCTCAGTGCCTTGTAGAATCGTTGGCGTACGATTTCCATCTTACAACCTTCATTACAGTATTCTTGTATACAGTAGATTCTTAAATGTCTGTTCCGGCAGATGAATGCACTCTCTGTTGTTAAATTTTTTATTTGTTCCAGGGAACATTTTTTGTGACAAGTTGTTTATTATCTTTTCAATGAAAATATGTACGAGAATTTGTTTACTAGTTCCACATTTATGATGATCATTTCACTTGGGATCCGTGGAAGATACATTAGCAAATTTGGTTTTCTTTGTAAATATTTAATGTTTTTCTGAGATCTTCTACATCCTGGAGCATCTGATCATTGTGGTTCTATTGCACCGAAATGTACATATAATCTAGTCTAATCTGCCTATCGAGAAGAGGCAAGGAAAAAAAAACTGGTGAGGTTCAGGAAACTCTATTTTAATTCAATGAAACGTCACCAAATATGACATGCTTCTGAAAGACATGTGTTGCATGAATGAATGAAGTTTGTTTACAAGAAAATACAGAGCAAGTGTATAGAGCTTACTTATAAATGACGATCCACAGTATAAGCCATTTGACGGTACGTTAGTGTCATGGCGCGAACTAAGAAATTCACTATCCTGATAATTCTACTCAACTGCAAAGCTGATACAGTAAATATTGAATAAAGAGACCTCATAGATTAAATAAAAATCTGTTATCACCTTACTTACGTGGTAAACCACAAAATATAATTCTTTCCTCAATAGCTACCAAAAATAGTATTTACTGTTTTAATACCATTAGGCTAGGTACATACAAGCTTAAAGAATTTTAATGAAGGGACACTAAGTTTCTGCATACTTTTAGAGCGGTTGGGAGTATTTCCTGGACCTAACACGTATGATGTCAATGTTATTACGGTGTGGTATGGTATGGTATTGGTATCCTATGGTATGGAATTGGAAACATAGGAAAGCGCAGAAAAAAAGAAAACCCACAAAATTAGGACAGAAAATAGCCAAAGATGAACTAATAACTGCGTTTCTTTATATATAGTAAATTATGAATTCAGAAAAAATGTGAAATAAATGTCATTGTGAACAGCATTTTTGGCAGCTATGTTGTTAATGGACATTGAATGTTTCAAATACCAAAGCTAAAAGGATTGGAACTGAAAATATGCCACAGCAGAAGGAGATTGTTTTCGCATAAAATATTGTTAATTCTAAGGTGATTATACCAGGTATTCAAATATTGAGAAATGCTCGCATGTAATGTCTACTACTACAACATCCTTGCAATATATACTTTCAGGAGCGTTGCGATAACGTTACTCCCCCATATAGCTAGCTTACTAGGAAACGGGATCGTCACTTGGTTATCTTTGAGGTAAGCTTACGAAGAATATAAAATATAAGTTTCTTCTTCAACACTGATCATTCTGTATTCTGTCATTGCGACGTTTTGTTTTCCAAGCACTTTTCGCTTCAGAACGTGTAGCATTCTCGTCTTTTCGACTAAGAAAGTAATTCACCGTCCTTCAAAGAATCGCAACCCATAATGAACATCTCCCCAAAATATGCCATATTCAAGTTTAATGAACAGTTCTTTATAACACACAGCAGCTGCATGACAACAGTAAATGATGTCGAAATCTTCGAGTAAATCTTTCGTTAGATGTTCGCTGTAAAAACCATACCTTTGAAGCGGTTTATTAGCAGCTCTCTTGTGAAATTCGTTTCTTTGAGGTAAACCATTGGGGCATGAAATTCTTTGAACTCTGAAAATCCGCTTCTTAACACTGCTACGCAGTGCTGCTTGAGAATTCATTTATGCTTCAACCACTTGCAAAATGTTCTAAACTTGTAATGTATAGAACCGTGTGAAAAGAAACCACAACTGTTATTTTGCTGACAAAATGTAAAGCCAATAATTCAACACCAAATAAGTGTATTCCCTTTTAAGTCTGATAACACCACTTAAAATGAAGGGCAAAATAGGATATGTTTTCTACATTCAGTCAACTAATAAAAATTGGATGAATTCCGGTTCATGAAAGCAACAGTTATTTTACTTTTATTCTAATCATACATAGTTTCAGTGTGCACCGTTGGCTACTATTTCGTAACAAAATTATTGTTGCACTATAAATGCTTGTAAAGCTTCAAAAGAAATTCGACATCAGTCTAGATTTATTTATAAGTAACAGCTAAAGACACATATCACACAGTTGTAGTACGAAGAGTCATGTGTTTCTAATATGTTGAAAGTTACATTTACAATACTAATTAAGCAAGTAATATTGTTGTACACAATTGTTGTCCTATGTTCGCTTGTCTTGTGTGTTTTTAAAGCCAAACAGAACGTTCAAAAATGTATCCAAGAGTCTTTGTCATCCTAATGAGAAAAACAGACCAGTCAAGAACATAATTAACACTAAATGAGGTATCAGTAGCTCAAGAACGACACGTATACGTCCTAAGGATGTTTTCCAGGATTCAGTATACAATTGTCCGCTCTTCGTTCCTTCCATACATAAGCGCAGCCCCCAGAGCGTGGTTGTAAAGGATCTGTTAAAATTGTAATGTCCTAGTGCTTCATGAAGCGTCTACTGGGTCACGATCCATTCAATTTGGAGTACTGCGTTTCCCTCATCATGTATTATGTTTACATAGAATGATGCTACAATCAACAGACTCTTGGCTGCGAAAGACTCCATTCTCAAATTCTTGGTGATTCGCACTATGCTATGTGAGGCTTGGAACAGTGTTTGTCTTTAGTGTAGCTAATCGAACATCGAACATCCAGTCCCAAGAGCGGATGAATCCAGAGGAGACGTACTCTGACTATTGGAACCTAGAATCTTTTGTAACACGCTAATAGCATGGCGATGAAATTCTATTCGAGAGTATCCCAACCCGATTTTTTTGGTGTTGATTTAGAAGACACGGTTTTACTCGTATTATTAAATATAAGAAAAAGAGACGCGTAACTGGTCATGAACGATCATAATAACAACCGAAATGTAATTTGTGCTGCAGCTGCCAAATGAGTTTTAGTATCGTGTGTGTAAACAACAGTATTGAAGCCTGACATATCAATTAAATAAGAAACAACTGCGTAAAATTTTATGTTTTAAATCACTCCGAAGCTACAAGTGAGGTGGGAATAGAGTAACGTTTATTAACCAGATACAATTAAGTGATATAATGGACAAGCACAACATTTGTCACGATATATAATACGCAGTGTATTACGTTAAACAAATTTTTGTAAAGATAAACATACTTTCTTTTCTTTTTTACGACTAATTTTGTGTCATACTTAAATTTTTTTGCCTGAAGAAGAAAAGAGAAGAGGCGCATTTCACCGACTTTTAAGGAAATCCATTGTGTACAGTTATTTGTCTCGAGCTTTTGAATCCAAAAGCAGAATACGTTAGCACCGATACATTTACTTACACGTGACTTTTCTGATGATATTTGGCCCGTAAAATGATGTGGTTGCACCTGACAATCGCTCTGTAGTTAATAGGGTGACCGATAGCCAGAGAATTCTGCTGAATGAAACGCGAATAAGAAAATACCCACGAACAGTAATAACAGCGAAAGTGTTAGTGATGCCCGATTCGAACAAATGCTATATACGTCACTGCCTGACACAGAATTTCTCTTATTTTTGTTTCTGCGGTCACTGTATGTTCTTTCTCCTTCTGTCACTGTTTAGAAGTTGCACCCTTCCTTTCTTTCGGCCTGTCACTTGTTGGCTAGATGGGTAGATGGGAACATGAAACACCCATTGGAACTACTGCTCTGGAATGGGAAACGGATGGAAACTGCAAAAGGAACAATGGGGATGGGTGGAGGGGTGAGGTGAGAGGGAGCAGGTCGCGATAGCTTCTTGTGACAACTAAAAAGTTTGATGTTGTCTTTAGAGATTTTCCAGGAACCAGACAGCATTTTTGTACTGGAATTTAACCGACTGGCATATTCATTGCGAATGCCTGAAGTGATGGCGGATAACATATTATGATGAGAGCTACGCAGAGTTCATTTTTTTTTTTTTTGAAAATGTTGTGACAGTCACAGTTGCAGTACGTCACCCACGATCAATGGCCTCGATCACTTAATGAAATCTAAGAATAAAAATAAAACTGATTAAGTATGCATTTTATCCAATATCATAGAACGAAAGTAATTGAAATTCTTAAAATTATACCTGATTTACACGAGTACTGAACATTTAAAATTTGTATATTATATAAGCTAGACAATTTACATTCTTTTCAATTGTATCCAGCAGTTTACTAATCCCCAGTGGGGAGTGATTGGTGAGAGGGACGGGGAATGGGGGGTGGATAGGAATCTGATACTGTGCAGTAATAAATTAAAGACGATTTCGTCCAAAACATGCAATAAAATTAAATCAGATAAGCTGTCAGGATAAATTAATCTAATACTCGTACATGAGACATCATGCTAGCCATTGGCCTTGCCAGAGTAGTAACACGGGTTCCCGTGAAGTCAGAGAAACTGAACTCTGTCGGGCTTGGTTAGAACGTGGACGGGTGTCTATACTGGTATGCCGAGTACTGCTGGCAAGTGTGAGGACAGCTGAGGAGCTGCTTGACAGAGGAACAGAAGCTCCGGACACAAAGTCTGACAACGGCTTCGAGAGTGCTTTGCTGACTTCCTGCCCCTCCGTATCCATAGAGAAAGTATATGAGGATACTGAACGGATAATTCAGTACATAAGGGACAAGAAAATATTATAGTCATGACGGGATGGAATTCGTTTGTAGGGGAATAAGTGGCAGAAAACGTTACGTTGACATTAGGCATGGGAGATGAGAAAGAATTATTGAGTTCTGCAACAAATTGCAGCAAGTAATAGCGAGAACTCTTTTCAAGAATCTTACGAGAACGAGGTATACTAGGAAAAAACCGGGAGATTTCAGTTACATTATGTCATGCTCACACAGAGATTCCGAAAGTCCGCAGCTCGTGGTCGTGCGGTAGCGTTCTCGCTTCCCATGCCCGGGTTCCCGGGTTCGATTCCCGGCGGGGTCAGGGATTTTCTCTGCCTCGTGATGACTGGGTGTTGTGTGATGTCCTTAGGTTAGTTAGGTTTAAGTAGTTCTAAGTTCTAGGGGACTGATGACCATAGATGTTGAGTCCCATAGTGCTCAGAGCCATTTAAAAAAATCCGAAATCAGATACTGGGTTATAAAACATACCAGGAGCAAATATAGACTCGGATCACTTTTTATTGATGATAAAGAATGTGTTGTAGTTGAAGAGACTAATCAAAAAGACTCAATACGCGATGAAGTGGGATACAGACGTGGTAAGAAATGAAGACATAGGCTTGAAGCTCCGTAAGGCTACAGATACCGCAATAAGGAATAACTCGGTAGACAGTCCAGTTCAAGAGGAATGTACATCTCTAAAATTGAAAACCTAAGAAGTTGGGAACAAAAACATACAGGTAGGAACAAAGAAGATAATGGAACAATTACTTCAGCTGATCAATGAAAGGAAATTCAAGAATATAGAACTAAAAGTCTCTTAAAAATGAAATTAACATACTTCATAAGCCGCGATTGCAGTGTTCATACTTTTGTTGCTCTCAGATGATCGGTTTCAACACTCTTATGCTGCCACATGTGATCTTCTTGAACTTGGTAAAAAATTGGCATGTTACATTATACAGCGTAGTTTAGCATATATTACATAGCATATTATATTTCTTGAACTTGGTACAAAATTGCCATGTTACATTATACAGCGTAGTTTAGCATATATTACATAGCATATTATATTATGGCAAGTTCAGAAGATTGGATGATGGTAGCATTAAGACGGTTGAACCCGATTATCTTGGAGCTGTAAGAGTGTCTACATTACTATCGCCGCGTATGAAGTGTATTTTCAACCGTACCGTTCGCCCCAAATCACAGCATGTGTTGCTCAGGAACGAAATTAATAGGAAGTGCAGGGAATCTAAGGCGAAATGGCTGCATGAAAAATGAGAAGAAATCGAAAAAGAAATTATCGTCGGGAACACTGACTCAGCACACAGAAAAGTGAAAACAGCCATCGGTGAAATGAAAAGGCGGGGTGGTAACATGAGGAGTACAATGGGAATTAGTCCAGTGTTAAACAGAGAGAGAGTGGATGGAGGTTAAGAATGCACTGAAGGCGTCTATGAGGGTGAGCCCCGTATGATGTGACAGAAGAAGAAACAGGAGTAGATGCTGAAGAGACATGTGATCCAGTATTAGAATCGGAATTTGAAAGAGCTTTGGGACACTTATGATCAAATAAGGCAGAAGGGAGAGATAACATTCCATGAGAATTCCTGAAATTATTGGGGGAAATGGAAACAAAACGATTATTCATGTTGGTACGATTCTCGCGACATACCATCTGAATTTCGGAAACATAAAGGCACCAGAGAGACAACTCTGACGATGCAGAATATGGACTGAGAATAAATCGAAGAATGAGAAAGATAATGATAAGTAGCAGAAATGAGAACTTTGAGAAACTTAACATTAGGGTTGACGGTTACAAAGCAGATGACGTTAAGGAATTCTGCTACCTAGACAACAAAATAATCCATGACGAGCTGAGCAAGGAGGACACCAAAAGTAGAGAGCAGACTAGCACTGGTAAAAAAATAAATAAATAAATAAAAATAAAAAAGACATTCTGGCCAAGAGAAGTCTAATAGGCCTTAATCTGGGGCTGGAATTTATGAGGATGTACGTTTGGAGCACCGCATTGTAAGGTAGCGAAAAATGGACTGCGGGATAACCGGAACAGAAGAGAATCGAAGCCTTTGAGATGTGCTGTTACAGAGAAATGTTGAAAATTAAGAGGACTGATAATGTAAGGAGTGAGGAGGTTCTGCGCAAAATCAAAGAGGAAGGGAATTTATGGAATACACTAACAAGAAGAAGTGACAGGGTCATAGAAAATGTTGAGATGTCTGGAAATAACTTTCCTAATACTAGATGGAGCTGTCGAGCGTAAACACTGAGACTGGAATATTTCCAGCAAATAATTGTGGATGTAACTCCGAGATAAAGTGGTTGGCACACGAGAGCAACTCGTGGCGGACCCGTATCAAACCAGTGAGAAGGCTGATTACCCAAAAAAAACTGAAAAAAAACTGAGGATGAAAGGACCGCAGCTAGGGGAGGTAGGACAAAGACGGGGAAAGGGAAAGACAAATGGAGTATGTCGGACGAAAGACGGCTATTGTTTCACAAAGATAACTAAGTTACTAAACTGATTACACGTAAACATTATAACACTCGCGTGTATTTTGCCTTTTAAGTTCATACTGTCGGCATACTCTAAGCAAAAGAAAATAAAGAGGCGCCACGAAGGAATTATCCAAATGCGAAGTAAATTGGTGGATGTGATGCACTCGTACATGTCCGCAAAGTAATGATTATATTTTCAGAAACTATTGGTGGTTTATTCAAGAGACAGGCTCCAGAAACTGCCAAAATTGGTCCACCTCTGCCTCTCATGTGAGCAGTTATTTAGCTTGTCAGTGACTGATAGAGTTGTTTGATGTCCTCCTGAGGGATACCTCGCCAAATTTTGTCCAATTGGCGCGTTAGACCTCCACAATCCCAGTGTGAATGGAGGACCCTATCCAAAATACTCCAAACGGAGAGATGTCTGGCGACGTTGCTGGCCACGGTAGGGTTTGGCAAGTTCGAAGACAAGCAGGACAAACTCTCACCAAGTGCGAGCCGCCATTATTGTACTGAAATGTAAGCCGAGGATGGCTTCCCATGAATGGCAAACAGAACGGGGAGTAGAATATCGTTGACTTCTGTAAGGGTGTAGGGAATAACAATCAAAGGGGTGTTGCTATGATATGAAATGGCACCGCAGACCATCACCTCTGATTATCGGCCCGTATGGCAAGCGACATTCAGGTAGATATTCCACCGCTGTCTGGGATGTCTTCAGACATGTCTTCGGCCTCCAGTCTCATTGACTGCAGTAGAATTGTCTTCAGTGAAGAGTCGCTCATCGAAGTGAGCCCCAGTGACCAGGATGAAGTCATCTAATGAAAATATAGCATTTAGCAACGCGAATGAAGTGTACTTCCCCTCTAGCTTCATGAAAAAACTATATGAATGTATATAATAGTTTGTCAGTTGTGCGAGAGAAAGTTGTGTTTCAAATATTTGTATGACGATTACCACTCTAAAAAACTGTACATCCCTCAAATGAAAATAACTTTTTCTGACTATTGCACAATCAATACGAATATTAATTACTATTTCTGTTTTTAGTCGCGTGGTCGTTATTTTTAAATGATTAAATATTACAGTATAGAGATAAAAACGAATTAAAAAAATATGAAAAAAGACTCGAAATGTACAGAAAATAATTACAGGAAGACAATACGAGAGCAAATAAAGAAGTTAATACAGTGGTTAAACTGACTTGGAAAAGGACTAGAAATCTTAATAACATTACTTCTGAGGCAAATAACTAAAGAAAATGAAAATTAAAAAGAAATTATAAGAGTCGAGCGCGCCACCTTGAGTTCTCCCGTCTTTTATCCTATCCCTTACGCTACGCCGGCATTTGAAATTCTGTTGTTCATTTAATGATCCAGAGGAATAGGATAAATTGTTTTTCAGCTGTTACTCCTAAATGAGGGCCTACCAGGATAAATGGTTTCAGTGTGTGATACATGGGTTCCTAACCTATACGACAATATAGGTGGTTTCAAAATGTCGATTGCACCATGGGGGACCCGTCCTCGTAAATCTAAAACTGCTCTTAATGATTTAGGAATCTCTGCCTGACTACGGTGTAATGAAACTCGCCTTTTCCAGGTATACCTTCTCCTCTTGTGATTCTTAAACACAGTATTCGCTATTACTAACTGATATTTCTTGCAGAACTCAGTCTTTTCTCTCACTCATTCCTACTACCAAACACTTCCTCTCCTGCAACCATTTCTCCTACTCCCTCCTCTACAACTGTATTCCTGCCTCCCACGTCTATGAGAATCTCATTTCCATTTACATACAGAAGTACCCGCATTATGTGCCGTGCGTTCATACAGCGCGGTCGTCGGAACCTTTGACGCGCCCACCGCCAGCTCGAGCACCGTGTGCCAACGCTCATACGGCACCAGCGTGGCATACTTCACAGTGCTCAAGTGGGGTCGCCACAAGCGATGCAGCAGTCTTATCCTTGGAGTCGAAGGGGCCAGTCAGAATGCAGCCCCACGTGACTAAGTCGCGTAGTCGCGGCCCGGGAGGGGAGTCGTCTGGTGTGCCTTCTGCAGTGCGGAGCAGGCCTTTCTCAGTCACGACTCTCTTACTGTGATAGTGTTTACCGGAGATGAACTGTGGCTGCGGACCTGGACAAGAGTGATTACGCTGAGTTATTTTTCACCTTGTTTTCATAATAAATCTTCTAAGTTGTAATAAATTCCGACTTTCAATTTCGTAGTTTGTACCTGAGACACAACACCGTTCAATATCATCATACATTTTCTTTACTCTTTATCCTCTGCTTCCGACGTCGGCGTGTATACCTGGACTATTGCTGTCGGTGTTTGCTGTCGATTTTGATGAGGATTAATTACATATCTCTCTTACTATAATACAGTGTTACAGAGGGAATGACACAAGAACAAAAAAACATTAGATTAACTTTTAGTTTGACAAATTTTCGTGTAATAAATCACCAAGAAGTTTGACATTTCATGCTATCACACTTTGTGAAATCATATGAATTTAATCTTCATCTTCCAAATTTTCCACCGTATCACCTGCTGCAAACGGTAGGTTGCTATAATTTCAGTAAATATTTGAGACCTTCATGTAAAGTAGAAAGGTTTTGACTGCTCTAACCGCTTCAACAAAATTTAAGTGATGCTGGACTGCATTTTGTGGGCAAAGAATTAGTGTGATTAATATGCCCTTAATGTAACAATTAACAAATTCGTTACCGACACAGAAATAGTTCGGTGCAATAAAAGTATTCTTACCTACCATACACCTCGAAAATATCAAACTGTTCAGAAATTGTACAGCAGTCTCTTTCAAGCGAGTGCATAGTTTTCCCATTCACTTCTGAGAAAACATTGAAACTGCCGTAAAATACAATGACTGTATTGACTTAACACTTAAAAATTTTACACTCTTGTCAATTAAGCAATAAGGTACAACATTTTCTTTTAGACATCTAAAATTAATATCTCTTGTAGATCCACTGCAAGACACTTTGTGAGTAGGAACTGACATTTTTTACTAGTCACAAAAAATCAATTGTCAATTTTTTTCGAAATCAGCTGGGTCTACGTTGTTCACTCCTCCATGATAAATCATCCACATGTTATTGTTGTGATGAAAGTTAGGTTCATTGGCACTGATACTCAAGATTCTTGGTCAGAGAGATACCTTAGAAATTCAGGAGACTCACAGTACTCCCACTCCAAATGTGGTGTTGGTACACCTACCTCTCAGTACTGGATGGTGTTGTTCCTTCTCCAATGCCAGTAGTCCTTCATTACATATTGTGATTCCCAGATACATCTTCTGTAACGCACAAGCAGAAGAAACCCTGCTCTCTTGTATTCCCTAAAGCAACTGAGAAGCAAAAATATAGATGTAATGTATGTTGTACAGTACTTGCACTTTACAAAGAAAGTTATGACATTGGTTGGACGACGATCACATCTCGGTTGGTGCAGCAAAAATGATAAGCTACTCGAGCAAGTCTTCCAGCTTTTACAACACGCCACCGTACTGATTCAGCAAGGTAAAAATGTGATTACTCAGTACAGATCAGCAAGTTCTATACGACTGACGTATCATATTTCACATAACCCACGTTCGCAAAGAACATGATCTTCGGATAGTACAAGCTCCAAGATAGCCGCATAATCAACAAAAATCAGTCTCTGCAATAGTGAATAGATAAGCGCTGAGGAAGGTGCAGTACAGTGTAAAACTGTACATAGTAACATTTCGATTTGTCTGAATGTTATCATGTTGGCATCTTTTCTTTGACTTTTTTATGATCTTCATTTGCCTTCTGCTGTGGCCGATGTACCTTGGAAGCAAGTAAAATTAAGCTTTGGTGTGTAGTGAACAATACATGTTTTGAGGTATGAGAAGAAAAAGTTTGGCATTGTGTAACATTCTTTCTTTTGTTTACAGCAACTAACGATACCTGTAAATCTGAGTGTTATTAACATAGTGATAAACTATGTATTATACTGCATTTATAAAAATTCATAGTGTTTTGAAATTGTTTCTAAACACGAAATTATATGAAGTTGCACATTGAGGCACAGAGTGACAGTTTAATGTGGGACACAGTGTAACATCGTTACTGTGTACCCCATCACGTTGTACGTTAGTAAAAATTTGCTACTGGCCTCTAAAATGGCATGCCGGCCGCGGTGGTCTAGTGGTTCTAGGCGCGCAGTCCGGAACCGCGCGACTGCTACGGTCGCAGGTTCGAATCCTGCCTCGGGCATGGATGTGTGTGTCGTCCTTAGGTTAGTTAGGTTTAATTAGTTCTAAGTTCTAGGCGACTGATGACCTGAGACGTTAAGTCGCATAGTGCTCAGAGCCATTCTAAAATGGCATATTTGGAAACTAATGAAGCAGAACATAAACTAGTGCTTATAAATACGGACATTATGTTATAAGTCATTAACACTGTTCGTAAAAGAGCACAAAGAGCCAAAATTACTTTCTTTACGCAGAATGACGTAAGGGCTGCTGTTGAACTGATGCTGTCTGGAACTATTCTGGGGCACGGCAGATATTGTTAAGACTGTATGGAATCCTTTCGAGATAAAACGTCCTTTGAGTATTTGTTTTAATTCAAGCACCACTTTATAAAAAAATAATATATATTTTTGAAGCACACAATTTATATTTAATATAATCCAGGTGTGTTAAGAAGAGCAAGATATAGGAAATACAGTTATTCGAACATGTCAAAAATATGATTTCCGGCGAACTTTCTTAGATGAACAAAAAAATTCGTGGCGAAATGTGTTCAAATGTGCAATACCCTCGACAGTGTAAAAGTAAGATGTCTAGTATTCCAGATGGCTCCACATAACATAAAGTCCCAAGAAAGTGTGAAGAGAAGAATATCACTGGCACAGACTGGCTCTACGCTTTTAGAGAACACCATCCAAGGCGTATCTTTCGACATGAGAAGCTAGCAGTTCATCAAGAATCACGTCATTCAATGAAACTAATGTTGGAAAACTGTTCAATAATCTGAAGAATATCTTGAATCATAATGTAGCACTTAGTGATTTAACAAGGATTTTCAGTTGGGAAGAGACAGCACAGGCTAAAAAGAAAGAAAATGCTTCTAAAGATATTTCAGAAACTAAGTAGTTGGACAAGGTTACCAATGGAGAAAAAGTTACACGTGTAACCGCAGCCTGCATAATACATGCTTCTGGTATTGCTCTTCTTCCAGATATTATATTCCCCAGTAAGTTTCAAGGAGCACATGCTTACTAGTGTTTCTCCAAGCACAAAAAGAATTCAAGCTTCATCAAGATGGGCGATAAGTGACTTCTTGCTATGCGTTATGGAGCGTTTTGTGAAACACACACATCATTAAAGGAAAATCCTTCACTATTCACTCTAGAAAACCGTGAGAGCCATCTTGCTGTAGAGGCACTGAATGTTGATTAGGAAATAGGTTTCCATAAAGCTGATGAAATAATCAGCAACAGGGAAAAAACAAAGAGGGAAATGAATTGCATTGCAACATATACCCTTTTTAAAGAGGTGTTTGAAGAACCTTCAAGACATCGGAAGATAACAGAGGAAATAAAATATTAATCACATGAGAGAAGTTTGTTTTTGAAAGGAATTGGCTTACCTAGGACAGGTGAAGATAAAATGTATGACCCTATAGATTACTCAGACAATGGAAATATCAGAGATCAAACTGCAGTGAAAGAAAAAGAAAACTGACCAGCTGTTCAAGATGGCTGAATTTCAATGGTTTCGGGGGAGAACCCAGTTCACTACACTGGTGAAGAGGTCACGATTAAGGATGATGATGGTGGCTGAGAAGTGATGTTCCTCCGTAGCAGGCCCAAAAATTCAAACGCACTTGTATATCGGCATACAGCTGATACACTACGTGATTTGAAGTATCCGAACACCCCTAAAAACGTACGTTTCTCGTATTAGGTGCATCTTGGTGCCACCTACTTCCAGGTACTCCATATCAGCGATATCAGTAGTCATCAGACATCATGTGAGAACAGCATGGGGCGCTGCGCGGAACTCAGGGACTTCGAACGTGGCCAAGTGATTTTGTGTTACTTGTGTCATACGTCTGCACGCGAGATTTCCACACTCCTAAACATCCTTAGGCCCACTGTTTCCGATGTGATAGTGAAGTGGTAACGTGAAGGGACACGTACAGGACAAAAGCGTACAGGCCAACCTCGTCTGTTGACTGACGAGACAGTCGACAGTTGAAGATAGTCGTAATGTGTAATAGGCAGACATCTATCCAGACCATCACACAGAAGTTGCAAACTGTATCAGGATCCACTGCAAGTACTATGAAAGTTAGGTGGGAGGTGAGAACACTTGGATTTCATGGTCGAGCGGCTGCTCACAAGTCACACATGACGTCGGTAAATGCCAAACAACGCCTCGCCTGGTGTAAGCAGCGTAAAAATTGGACGATTGAACAGTGGAAAACCGTTGTGTCGAGTGACGAATCATGGTACACAATGTGGCGAATGCCCGATGGACGTCATCTGTTAGCGTGTGTAGTGCCAACAGTATAATTCGGAGGCGGTGGTGTAATGGTGTGGTCGTGTATTTCATGGAGGAGGCTTGCACCCCTTGTTTTGCGTGGCACTGCCACAGCACAGGCCTACGTTGATGGTTTAGGCACCTTCTTGCTTCCCACTGTTGAAGAGCAATTCGGAGATAGCGATTGCATCTGTCTACATGATCGACCACCTGTTCATAATGCACGGCCTGTGGCGGAGTGGTTACACGACAATAACATCTCTGTAATGGACTGGCCTGCGCGGAGTCTTGACCTGAATCCTAGAGAACCTTTGGGATATTTTTGAACGCAGACTTCGTGCCAGGCCTCATTGACGGACATCGATCCTCTCCTCAGTGGAGCATTCAGTGAAGAATGGGCTGCCATTCCCCAGGAGACCTCCCACCAACTGATTGAACGTATGCCTGTGGGAGTGGAAGCTGTCATCAAGGCTAAGGGTGGGCCAACACTATACTCAATTCCAGCATTACCGATGAAGGGTGCCACGAACTTTAAGTCCGGATACTTTTGATGACTTTATGTAGATCGTAAGTTCAAATAGCTCTAAGCACTATGGGACTTAACATCTGAGGTCATCAGTCCCTTACATTAGCACTATTTAAAGAACTGGTGGGGTCAATACACACACACAAACACAAACACACACACACACACACACACACACACACACATACAAACAAACAAACACACACACATAGTTGAAGCAGAGAATCCGACTCGATTAGGAATCGAACCCGCAACCCTATCATTAAGGCTCAGCAATGCTAACCACAAGACCACAAGACATTGAAGAGTATCAGAGGTTTTGTTTCGGTGGCGGCACTATAGTTGTTAAACGGCGTTAATTAAGAAAGAAAATAATTTATAGTTTGCTTCAGCCCAAAATTTTATGATATTTATACGTGCAATAGCGTCACCTGCCCTCGCTTATCTGCTTCTTGCTAACGGCTGCGCTCCCATATCATAATCAGATGCAGTCTCAATAAATGTCTCCCACGTTCTACGTGTGAAGGCACAATGTTTATCTGCTGTACAGTATTTACATGACGCCGTCGTTGTAGGATTTCCACCAACTCTGAAGCTCTTAGAGACATATGTCACACACCGTCTAAAACTTGACGAGATTGTGGCTGATATCAGTAAGGAACTATGGATTAAACACGTTGAGGATAGTACAGGCATCATATTCACTAAATCGTATTGTGTAAGACACATCCAACAATAAAACCATTTTCTCAAATATGTTAGGGTTTTAAAGTGTTATGCTGACTGAGCTACCCAAGCACGACACAGGCCCCTTCGTCAAAGCTTTACTTTCATCAGTAATGAATAACTTTCCCAAAGAATAATTATTGTTTTATATTTCGTTTTGTTGTTGTTGTGGTCTTAAGTACAGAGACTGTATTGATGCAGCTGTCCATGCTACTCTATCCTGTGCAAGCCTCTTCATCTCCGAGTAACTACTGCAACCTACATCCTTCTGAATCCGTCTAGTGTGTTAATCTCTTGGTGTCCCTCTCTGATTTTTACTCTCTACGCTTCCTTCCAATACTAAATTGGTGATCCTCTGATGCTTCAGAACGTGTCCTATCAACCGATCCCTTCCTCGAGTCAATTTGCGCCACAAATTTCTCTTCTCCCCAATTGTATTCGGTACCTCCTCATCAAATATTCAGCATTCTTTCGAAAACTTCTATTCTCTTATTTTCCACACTAGCTGTCGTCCATGTTTCGTTTCCATACATAGCTACACTCCATACAAATACTTTCAGAAAAGTCTTCCTGACACTTAGATCCGTACTCGATGTTAACAAATTTCTCTTCTTCAGAAACGCTTTCCTTGGCGTAGTCACACTAAATTATACGAGGGGCGTTCAGAAAGTAAGCTCCGATCGGTCGCGAAATGGAAACGACTATGAAAATCCGATAAAGCTTTGCACAGATGTGTTGGGTAGTGTCTCTAGTGTAACCCCAGTTAGCATCACGTCGCTCTTCTCATTTCTGAGCTCGCAGTGAGTGCGTAAAGATGTCTAGAAAATAGTGTCTGCCGCCAAGTACGAGGGCCTGGTGAGAAATTTCGCCTGAAGCTATGCAGCTAACATTACATAACTGTCGTGCTGTTTCTTCTTCAAGACAATTCTCAGCCGCATTCTGCAGGGGCAATGAAGATGCTCCTGCATCGTTTTCAAATGGAAATGTGAGACTACCCACAATACAGTCCGCAATTGTCTCCCCCTGAGTTTCATCTCTGGTCACATGAACCGCTGTCTTTGAAGACAACATTTTGACACAGACAACGAGGTGTAGGCCAGCGTGGAGAATTGGCGGAAAGCACTGGCGGCTGCCTTCTATGATGAGGCTATTGAAAAGTTGGTACAACGCTATGACAAAAGTCTAAGTCAGAACGGCGACTACGTAGAGAAGTAGCTGAAAGGTGTAGCTAATTGTTACAAGTAAAACATTTCTGATGTTCACTGTGGGTTCAATTTGGCAATCAATCGGAGCTTACTTTCTGAACAGGCCTCGTATATCCCCCCTAATCCGACAGTCATCAGTTATTTTGTTTGTGGATGTTCATCATATATCCTCCTTTCAAGACGCTGTCCATGCCTTTCAGCTGCTCCCAGGTCAGTTACTGCCACGGACAACTACAATGTCGTCTGCAAACCTCAAGGTTATTTATTTCTTCTTCATGGATTATAATACCTACTCCAAATTTTTCTTTTGTTTCCTTTGTAGCTTGCTCAGTATGCAGACTGAATAACATCGATTAGCCTACAATCCTGTCTCACTCCATTCTCAACCAAGGATTCCCTTTCGGGCTCTCGTCTCTTACAACTGCCATATGGTTTCTGTACAAATTGTAAATAGCTTTTCTCTCCCTGTATTTTACCACTACCACGTCCAGAATTTGAAAGAGAATATTCCAGTCAACATTATCAAAAGATTTCACAAAGTCTACAAATGCTAGAAACGTAGGTTTGCCTTCCCTTGATCTATCTTCTACGATAAGTCGTAGGGTCAGTATTGCCTCACGTGTTACAACATCTCTACGGAATCCAAACTGATCTCCACCGAGGCCTCTAATAGTTTTTTCCAGTCGTCTGTAAAGAATTCACGTTAGTATTTTGCAGCCTTAATTTATTAAGCTGATAGTTCGGTAATTTTCACATCTGTTAACACGTGCTTTCTTTGGGATTGGAATTACCATATTCTTCTTGAAGTCTGAGGGTATTTCACCTGTCTCATACATCTTTCTCACCAGATGGTAGAGTTTCGACAGGACTGGCTCTCCCAAGGCCCTATCTTCTACGATAAGTCGTAGGGTCAGTATTGCCTCAAGTGTTCCAACATTTCTACGGAATCCAAACTGATCTCCCCCGAGGCTTCTAATAGTTTTTTCCAGTCGTCTGTAAAGAATTCACGTTAGTATTTTGCAGCCATAATTTATTAAGCTGATAGTTCGGTAATTTTCACATCTGTTAACACCTGCTTTCTTTGGGATTGGAATTACCATATTCTTCTTGAAGTCTGAGGGTATTTCGCCTGTCTCATACATCTTTCTCACCAGATGGTAGAGTTTAGACAGGACTGGCTCTCCCAAGGCCGTCAGTAGTTATAATGGAATGTTGTCTACTCCCGGGGCCTTGTTTCGACTCAGGTCTTTCAGTGCTCTGTCGAACTTTTCACGCAGTATCTTATCTCCCATTTCATCTTCATCTACATCCTCTTCCATTTCCATTATATTTTCCTCAAGTACGTCGCCCTTGTATAGACCCTCTATATCCTCCTTCCATCTTTCTGCTTTCCCTTCTATGCTTAGAACTGGGTTTCCATCTGAGCTCTTGATATTCATACAAGTGGTTCTCTTTTCTCCAAAGGTCTCTTTAATTTTCCTGTAGGCAGTACCTATCTTACCCCTAGTGAGATAAGCCTCTACATCTTTACATTTGTCCTCTGGCCATCCCTGTTTAGCGATTTTTCACTCCCTGTCGATCTCATTTTTTAGACGTTTGTACTCCTTTTTGCCTGCTTCATTTACTGCATTTTTATATTTTCTCCTTTCATCAATTACGTTCAATATTTCTTCAGTTTCTACTAGCCCTCGTCTTTTTACCTACTTGATCCTCTGCTGCCTTCACTATTTCATCCCTCAAACCGTCCCATTGTTCTTCTACCATGTTTCTTTCCCCCATTCCGGTCAATCGTTCCCTAATGCTCTCCCTGACACTTTCTACAACCTCTGGTTCTGTCAGTTTATCCATGTCCCATCTCCCTACACTACTAAATTTTGCAGTTTCTTCAGTTTTGGTCAACAGTTCATAACCAATAAAGCGTGGTCAGAGTCCACATCTGCCCCTGGAAATGTCTTAAATTTAAAACCTGGTTCCTAATCTCTGTCTTACCATTATATAATTTATCTGAAACCTTCCAGTATCTCCAGGCTTCTTCCATGTATACAACCTTCTTTCATGATTCTTAAACGAAGAGTTAGCTATGATTAAGTTATTCTCTGTGCAAAATTCTACCTGGCGGCTTCCTCTTTCATTCCTTATCGCCACTCCATATTCACCTACTAATTTTCCTTCTCTTCCTTTTCCTACTATCGAATTCCAAACCCCGATGGCTATTAAATTTTCGCCTTCCTTAACTATCTGAATTATTTCTTATCGCATCATAGAATTCTTCAATCTGCGGAACTAGTTGGCATATAAACTTGTACTTCTGTGGAAGACGTGGGTTTAGTGTCTGTCTCTCGCAGTAGCTTATCCGCGTTCCAGATTTTTTATTCATTATTAAATCTACCCCTGCATTATCCTTATTTGATTTTGTAGTTATAATCCTGTATTCACCTGACCAGAAGTCTTATTCCTCCGCCACTGAACTTCACTAATTCCAACTGTCTCTAACTTTAACCTATCCGTTTCCCTTTAAAAATTATTTAAGCTATCTGCTCGATCTGATATTACACTCTCCGATTCATAGAACGCCAGTTTTGTTTCTGCTGATAACGACGTCCTCATGAGTAGTCCCAACCCGTACATCCGAATGGGGGACTATTTTACCTCCGGAATATTATACCCTAGACGACATCATCATCATTTACTATTCAGTAAAGCTTCATGTCCTCGAGGAAAATTACGGCTGTAGTTTCACCTTGCTTCCAGCAGTTCGCAATACCAACACAGCAAGGCCGTTTTGGTTGAATTTGCAAGGACAGATCAGTCAGTTATCCAGACTGTTGTCCCTGTAACTACTGAAAAGGTTGCTGCCCCTCTTCAGGAACGACTCGTTTATCCGGTCTCTCAACAGGTACCCGCTGTTGTGGTTGCACCAACGATACCGCTCTCTGTATCTCTGAGGCGCGCAAGCCTCCCCACCAACGGCAAGGTCCATGGTTCATGGTGGGAGGCGTTATAGTCTTCAAATTCAATAAACAGTTTGTACAATAGAAATTCAAAAATCGGCAGTGGTCTCCCTGAGCTTCCAGACTATCTCCATATCAAATTTCTCCAAAATCGTTACAGCTCTTTAGTAGTGAAAGTGTAAAAACGGGAGTTACTTTCGCATTCATATTATTAGTATAGATTAGCAGTATGCGTGAACCGGCACGAAACCACATAGATTACGTGATCTCAGATTGATTGTTGTTGAGTCTGTCGAGTGTGTACAGGTATAATAGAAAATAGGGTTGCGTTACAAGAGCTTATATACTCTTAAATCCTGACTGCCAGTTTTTGTGCCTTTTAGAACAAAGTTAATATTACTAACGAACCTCTTGAAACCAGTTTTTACACTTGTCTGTGAGTTTCTCTTCCGCAAGTCAGATGAAAAAAATATGTATCGATGCAAAGAATGGGAGTTTAATGCCATCCAAAATTACTGATGATTGGTGCTCGATTAATTTCATTGGTAAGACTTAAGGGAACTTGAGATTTTTTTAGAGAGAGATGCTGCTGGATCTTAAAAGTAAATTTAAGCTGCCAGTCAGTGTTAGTGGTAATAAGTGGTTTTAAGCTGATGTAGACACGAAACTGTCCAAAGTGATAGTGAACAAACAGACAGTAAAAAAAGTCCAGTCAAAGGACAATGGCAGTTTTATATGAACAATCTTGGTATGGTTGTTTTCCGTAAATAATGATGTAAAATGTGTGCCTAAATATATTCCAAATGCAGTAAGATTAAACTTTGCCTACAGACCTGAAACTTGTCCACACTTTCGAAAAACAGAATGAATATGTCTCTGTAAACCTCTACAGCATCCAGTATTGAGATTGTGAAAAGAAGACGGTATAAGACAAGAGAAATGAGGAAGAATTTCGAGTTGTACAACTACGTATTACAAAGCATTAATAAGATGTTGCAGTTTAATAGTAAAGATACATAGTATTTCCACTGCATAAAGTTTTCAAGACTCGCACCTAGTAGCATTACTGATCACCAGCATTCAATTGAAATCTGTGAACACTGTGTCACTTTGATTCCCAGGAAACATTAGATGCTCATTTATTTGAATGTGCACGTTTTAAACCAGTTAACAGAATACTACTACCCGCTGCAAGACGACTTTGTAAAATTTACCAAGCTCAACAACAAAATGAGGCTGTACTAAATGCTGATATGCATTGCGGGTTGGAACCAGTTGCTAGTTGCAGTCATAGCAGAGACTCTGGTTCGAATAATGATCAGGTATATATACATAAACCGTATAACGATGGCTACACTGTAGCTGTAACCAGGGATATTCCGAGCATAGCTTGTACATAGGCAGTGGACGCATGGTGTGGATCACTGAACAGCTGTGTGCTATCGCTGTAAGTGTGAATGACATTTTATTGAAAAAAAAACATGGAAATAAACCCTGAAGAAGAATTAGCGTTTCGCTTTGCAAAGGCCTGTCAAACTTGCAAGGAACCATTTGAGGTAGGCAGAGTGCGTACCAAGGCGCAGCACATCCCAGTTGCAATGTGAACTATAGGCGCCACTATACAGTCTCCTCTGTTTACCATTATATGAGCAGTTATGAGAGGAGTTTATTGAAATCCAGGTTGTATCTCTCTTCTGTAGTTTTACAGGGAAAAGTTTAAATATTTTATAAAAGTTATTTCAGTGTTGCACGAAAGGCAGTGCAGCGATATAAATTCCGCCTTATCGATTTGCTAAATTTCTTGATATACTAAGTCGAAAATTGTGCATGATACCTGAAATCTGATAAATTGAAGACAATGTAGCATATTTTCCCAATGACTGAGAGATTAATCTAGTTAATCAAAAGGGAATTTTCTCCGTATGAGTATTAGTTCAGTGAACTGATTTTCCTGGAAGACCTCCTACCATCAAATCAAATATTTAAGACTTTATTAACAAGTGAAACATAATTTAAATCAGGTGCCAAAGAACTTACAGAGTGTGGATTCTATTCAGCTCTGAAACACTTGGAGACTGGTCCAATTTACGTTTTTGTCATAGGCTACATGAAATGGATTGTGTTCGTTACATTAATTCACCTGGCTTAGCATGGGATACTCTGTTGAATATTACTTAAGCGGAATTACAGTTTGTAACCAATCTTGAATCATACTAATCCAAAGGAAATAGAGGCAGCACTGTGCACTGTCATTGTAGACATAATACTGCTAACAACAGATTCATCGCCGGTTATGATGACGAAATTGACGAATCTTACTGCAGTCCTCTTACATACGATGGGAAACAATCATAATCGCATCATTTTCCTTTTGACGGTTCACAGTTATTTACAGAAAACGTTACACTAATAATCAGAATTCAATATTAATCATGAAAAATAATGAGCAACAGAACTTTTTTCCACAAATAATCGATTTACGCCGCTGATCAACGGCCGCAATCCACAAGCAAGAAACCAGTAATGAATACAAAATTGTAAGGTAATAAGGTAGACCCTTTTTAATTAAGCAATTTGGCCTCAGAATAATTAAAAGAATTACTCTCCCAAAACCTTAAGAACAAATGGCAAGTTACAGCCCTTGAAAGGGCTTCAAAAAAGAGAAACTTAAATTAATTCCACTCGCAATCAGACTAGCCTTTGAAAGGAACGTCTGCAGCTACGATTACTAAATCAAAAGTCGAAACATTCGGTCTCCAGAACAGACCAACCATTAGAGTTAAGTGCCAACATTTACGATTCAGTAAGATTTTTTTAAAATCCATGCAATGAATAAAATACCGAACTGATGGCAAAATAACTACAAAAACACCTCAAACATAAACCACTAGAGAAAACAAGCCCAAATTTTCCATATGGTAGTGCGACAATACAACCTGAAATAATCCGATTCACAAAATCTGAAGGTTAGTGATAAATCAGCTAATATTACGCATTTCAGAAGAGACGTAAACATTTCGCGGAATGTATTAACATAAGAGCTTGTAGATAAGAGCGCAGGCTAAATAAGCTTAAGAAATACGCTGCTATCGTGAATATCTCCACTGAGATAAAGTCGGACACCCACAAACACTCTCAAAATACACCACGCTGGTGCGTAACAGAAACAGGTCCCTACTGTCAAGCGCTGCCCCAAAGAGCGGACCCGTAACTCGCAGAACTCAGAGCTGTTGCCAAACGTTATTAGGCTGAAACATGAGCTAAAACATACAAGTTAAGGAAATGTATTTGCCCGCCTCTTAATAACTTAATGGCATAAAACATTCAGATCTGCCATAATAATAATACACTAAGATAAAACGGTAAAATATTGGCGTAAAAGACGTCTCCCTCAAAAGAACTGCATAGGGTGAAATTATTAAACTCAGAAAGTTACTTTAAAATAGAAAAACAGTGAATAATTCACCTAAGCTACATAGCCAGAGGCTTGCTTGCACAAAGCTGAAATTTTTATGAGGAAAAGGTCTTACTTCTAGAAGGTGGTACTTAATTGCTAGCATTTACAAGGAAGACTTTCTTCCATGATAGATTTCAGAACGATGTAAAACATTATTTGAACAGCCTCTGTTAGTCTTAAAATAATTGAACTATAAATCCAGGAAAATGTCTAAAGGCCTTAAAAATAACCACTTAATAAACCAGACTCACCGCGGCGTTTATCAACAATTTAACAGCACAATTCCATAAAACAATAGTTTTGACCCACAGGAAAATAACCCTGATTCGAGAGCTACCAGATTCAACGTATCAGACAGCTTGTGGCGTAGACAAGTAACAGTAAGGCAAAACTCCAAGTAGCACTTTTCATGGCAAGCAGTCACCGTTAGACGTGCGGAACAAGCACTGGCCATTAAATGAATCAAAGTCAAACAGACCGGTTGCGGTTAGCAATAATTACAACGGACGCAAACTTCTTTTTGAGATCCACAAAGCAAGAGCCACAAAGGCGGGCATGTCTCAGGGTGGGGGATACCAGCCACTGCTGCACCAAGAAGTTGTTACTTCGTAAGTTCAGCTCAGTGCAACACGGCAACATACAAAAACGAACAGCATGGACATGAAAGATGACGGTTCAGCAGAGGCATACTGAAAGGCGTGATATAAACTTGAATCCAGCCACTAACGGAACACTCGCAACCCCCGGCCTTCGCACAAACAGAGCCAACGGACCGACCACTGTCCGTGTTGTCCTGTCACCACGTACCGAGATACTCCTCTCCTCGACACACTCCGGCGTAGTTTGAAGACTCCGCACCAGCGATAACACACAGGAAGCTAAGGGTAATTCTTGCCACACAGCGGGGCGCCAGCAATCGAAGTGAGAAGAAAAGATGAAATGAAGCCGCCACGGCTCACTTAACATCACAAATCACAATGTGAATAGCCTGTAAAAGCTGGATGAATTCGGTGGAACTCCACTTCACAATGTTGAATGGCTTTCTCCGGAGAGTATTGAAACTCGTGTGGTAGAAAAAGTATGATTCCAAATCAGGATACAATTCAGAAGCGGATCTCGAATATCGCAAGAGTATTTACGATTTTCATTAATAATTTCCCTTATGTCAAGACAAGATATAGTGATCATCAGATAGCAGGAAACGAAAGGAATCATATTCGACATTTATGATAAGAGAAACTACGGTGATCATTACAGAAATCTGAAACAATATTTCAAACATAAACTGGTTTTGAAAAGATTCATCGAAGTTTATCGTTTAGGCAACCTCCATGGATGAGGGCAAGCACTGAGAATAATGAACAAAACCACAGGATGTTCAAATGCGTGTGAATTCCTAAGGGACCAAACTGCTGAGGACACTACTTCAACTAACTTTCGATAAGGACAACCGATACACCTATGCCCGAGGAAGGACTCGAACCTCCTGCAGGAGGGGTCGCGCAATTCGTGATATGGTGCCTCTGACCTCTCGGCCACTCCGCGCGGCTCAAGCACGGGAGTGCAAACAATAATAAAAGAACTTTTTCAGACTGATGAACAATAATGTTTTTGGTAAAATCGCACAAAATACATCAAAGATGGAGGACGTGAGATTAGCGATATCGAGGACAGTTAGAAATGAGGTTGCTGCACTAATTAGTAAACCAAATATTCGAATAAGTGTACCATGTAAAAAAAATTGAGTCACCACTGACCTGAAGAATCTTAGTGTAGTCTCTGGACAATTAATTGCAGTAGAAATGGCCATTCTGGGTATTTAATGAACTCTTCTAATCGACTTTCGTAATGAACACATATTAAACAACATTCTGGGATATCATATACAATTGCTGCACAGAACCGTTAGCCAAATCTATCACATTACAACTCAAATTATCTGTGACCTATCAGGAATGATGACAATACCAGATTTGACACTTCACGTTTCCCTGCAAATAGCACACACGATATTCTGTTAGTGAACAAGAAAGTGGTTACATTAATAAAGACGAACTAAATGGAGAGCCAGTTACGTAATTTGACAGTCTATGAGCAAAAATGTGTGTTCTTGAGACAGAGACTGGATACGTAATGAGCAAATCAAAGGATATAAAACAGTTTCCTAGGAAAAGGTTAGCCATTGATGATTACAGGCAATGTGTTCAGAATAACAAACGACTTTGCAGTACGTAATTCAATCAAATCAGTATACTGTTTCTAATTTTAGATAAAGTGATAATATGACGGATAAGCAAATACCGTGATTGGGAAAGGTTATTACGTGAAAAATGTTGACAGATTTTGTAAAAGATACCTGAAAAAATGTAAATAACTTAAAAAAATGCGTGTGAAAAATATAAATTTTAGTTTCTAACTTAGCAATTATCAAACCTCTCTCTGATTAAACGCATGTTATCATTATAGTGAGTTCGTCTCATGTACAATTTTCGATGGAAATTTAGTTTGTTTGTAATCGCTCAGATGGCCAAAAATGTGAACACTGTGTACAATTTAATATCTGAATATCCCCTGTTGTAGCTATAGTGCAAGTAAAAGACAATGACGAAGTGTGATAACATTGAGTATCAGAACACTGTATGAGAATGTAAAACACATTTAAAGTAAAAACATTATATGGAAAAATTTGAATGTGGAAACATAGTAAAAATAGTTCATATAATAAGTTTTATATCTATAGATTTCTTTGTTTTTCCTTCTCATTACACTTGTAATATATCATTTGTGATCCATGGAACACAAATTTGGAAGTTGACATACAACATCTCTGTTGGCATGCCGTCAAGGCAATGTGTTACCAATTCCTGAGACAAGAGGAGATATCTCTACCTTTCGTACTTACCCTCATTAGGTCTGTGTCTCACAGCGAATGGCGGCACTTTGTATTTCTGTATGTGTGTGTGCGTGTGTGTGTTATTTACACAGTTCACAGGTAAATATCTCTGACCATAAAGCTACCGATGTTATACGAATATCTTTGACCTTGTCTCCATTTCTTCGAATGAATGACTGCCTCATTTTAATATGGTGCTGATTGTATGATGTTTGTGTGTGTGTGTGTGTGTGTGTGTGTGTGTGTGTGTGTGTGTGTGTGTGTGTGTGTGTGATTTGGGGGGGGGGGATGTTGCAATAGCAACGTAAAGGCAAATATCTACGAACATATTGCTGTATTCAGCAAGTAGACTGACTGCCTCTTTTTAATATGAGATTGATGAAATGCAGAGGTATGTGTGCACAATTGACTGACTTTGACCATATCTCTACTTTGATGCAAATACACTCCTGGAAATTGAAATAAGAACACCGTGAATCCATTGTCCCAGGAAGGGGAAACTTTATTGACACATTCCTGGGGTCAGATACATAACATGATCACACTGACAGAACCACAGGCACATAGACACAGGCAACAGAGCATGCACAATGTCGGCACTAGTACAGTGTATATCCACCTTTCGCAGCAATGCAGGCTGCTATTCTCCCATGGAGACGATCGTAGAGATGCTGGATGTAGTCCTGTGGAACGGCTTGCCATGCCATTTCCACCTGGCGCCTCAGTTGGACCAGCGTTCGTGCTGGACGTGCAGACCGCGTGAGACGACGCTTCATCCAGTCCCAAACATGCTCAATGGGGGACAGATCCGGAGATCTTGCTGGCCAGGGTAGTTGACTTACACCTTCTAGAGCACGTTGGGTGGCACGGGATACATGCGGACGTGCATTGTCCTGTTGGAACAGCAAGTTCCCTTGCCGGTCTAGGAATGGTAGAACGATGGGTTCGATGACGGTTTGGATGTACCGTGCACTATTCAGTGTCCCCTCGACGATCACCAGTGGTGTACGGCCAGTGTAGGAGATCGCTCCCCACACCATGATGCCGGGTGTTGGCCCTGTGTGCCTCGGTAGTATGCTGTCCTGATTGTGGCGCTCACCTGCACGGCGCCAAACACGCATACGACCATCATTGGCACCAAGGCAGAAGCGACTCTCATCGCTGAAGACGACACGTCTCCATTCGTCCCTCCATTCACGCCTGTCGCGACACCACTGGAGGCGGGCTGCACGATGTTGGGGCGTGAGCGGAAGACGGCCTAACGGTGTGCGGGACCGTAGCCCAGCTTCATGGGGACGGTTGCGAATGGTCCTCGCCAATACCCCAGGAGCAACAGTGTCCCTAATTTGCTGGGAAGTGGCGGTGCGGTCCCCTACGGCACTGCGTAGGATCCTACGGTCTTGGCGTGCATCCGTGCGTCGCTGCGGTCCGGTCCCAGGTCGACGGGCACGTGCACCTTCCGCCGACCACTGGCGACAACATCGATGTACTGTGGAGACCTCACGCCCAACGTGTTGAGCAATTCGGCGGTACGTCCACCCGGCCTCCCGCATTCCCACTATACGCCCTCGCTCAAAGCCCGTCAACTGCACATACGGTTCACGTCCACGCTGTCGCGGCATGCTACCAGTGTTAAAGACTGCGATGGAGCTCCGTATGCCACGGCAAACTGGCTGACACTGACGGCGGCGGTGCACAAATGCTGCGCAGCTAGCGCCATTCGACGGCCAACACCGTGGTTCCTGGTGTGTCCGCTGTGCCGCGCGTGTGATCATTGCTTGTACAGCCCTCTCGCAGTGTCCGGAGCAAGTATGGTGGGTCTGACACACCGGTGTCAATGTGTTCTTTTTTCCATTTCCAGGAGTGTATCTTTGACTTTATGCTTATTAAAGTATTCCTATAAATTGTTACTTTTTTTCAGAAACAATGCATACATCTGAATTTGGTACCAATTCAAATGAAGTACATAATTTCACAGCTACATTCTGTCTGGCTCCCTCATTTTAATAATCCTCTATGATTTTGGCTGGAGAGGGGCAAGGAAAGGAGAGGTGAAAGAAGCATGCCTTTTCACATGATGTTGACGATACTGATAAAGGAAAATAGGGCTTATTGCCTTCTTGGATCGTGACGTCATTACCCCTGCACGTAGGCAACCTGGCCAACGCTTTCACTTGGAAATGGTAAGGCAAGGAAGGTACAGTACCGCATTTAAGTGCAATGTGCTACTGAATGACCGTAGATATACTACTAACGTAGGAGGTCTTACCGTAGCTCCTTCCCCTAAACCCTGAGTAATTATGACAATAAATTAGTGTTGGGATATGTGTTGACAAAGTATGGCCTGAAGTGAGTAACAGCAAAACTTCTCTAAAGAAAGGATTTTAATTCTAAATATATATTTTGTTATTACCCAGTTATATCTTTACCAGTTATCAGCTGGTTCAGTAACTATCCCGAAGCTACAAAGCATAAAAGTGAAATACTATTTTACTACATAATTAACAGTTCACAGGTAGAGTCAGTGAAGTCACACAAATATCGAGAAGCAAACAAGTTTCGAGGTGTGTAGTTCAATGAATATGGAACTATAATACAAATGACTATGACTTATTTGTAGAGTACTTGGAAACAGCTCAATGTCTATAGTTGATAGGACTGATATGGAACACAGATCTTAAAGGTAATTACCTCCAACCGTCACAGATAATGAAGAAAGAACGAAAACCAAGGCCTTGAGCTTAAAAAAAAGGGCGTGTGGAGAGTTTCCAGTAGAGTTTAAGGCCATGTGAAACGGAAATTTAGTTACCATTTGTAGTGCGATCAGTGACTGAGCGACAAGTTTATTTCCGTATCGTTCGCCGCTATCCAGTTCCCATTTTATATTACGAATGTTACTGTTTGAGTGTATAGCGATCATTTACTGACTGTGAAACTGAACTGCTATAAAACACTCTGCCCAGTGCTTGTTGGGCACTGTAAACAGATACCGGTTCTGTGAAATTTCCCCGAACTATCGCCAGCAATTACAAAAGCGGTTCGCTACTCTGCCTGCAGCAGAAACTCGAGACTCCAGCCCAGTCGAGCTTGCCCTTCTCCGCATCATTAGTGTAGACAGTAAGGGTCCGGCGTAGTATCGACGCCAATCTGCCGATGTTTCTCTCGAAATTTATACTACTCACCATCCAACGATCGGCGTCACTATTATGGACGTGGGGTCTTACTTCATACGGTTTTTATCCTTTCTCGAATTTTTGCAAGTTATTTTTAATTTTCTTGTGGTTGAACTTGAGATTTTTCCTTATCGTGATACACAATAAGTTCAGGAGAATACGTTTGAAGTCTTTCTATCAGATTTATAAATCCCGTACACGAACGTTGTACTCCTAGTTGGAAGGTTCCTGACCGGAAGGAATCTTAAATTCTCATAATCTATTAATACTAATAAAATGTCCGTCGCTCAATATCTGAGTAAGTGCGGACTACTGGAAAGCGTTCACTTTATCATGATTTTGTTGGAACTCTGAAATTTCTCAGAGTCATCCAGAAATGCTCCGCCAGTCGTTTCCACAGTCCTCACAGACATATTCTGATGTCGAGTTTGGCATGAGTAGCAACGATGTGAATTTCCGAGTCGGCAACTGTTCCGTTAACGAAGTTGATTTTCTAGGTAGTAGGAATTGAAACATAGGGTAACATGGTGGTATAGAGATTTCTTTCCACACAGCTACTAGAAATGACAGAATCCTATATAACCCTGTAGCGAGCCAAGTAACGCTATGCAACAGAAACTTGAATAGTCTGTTCTGTTCAACAGTTACATAACGTTCTGATAACTTTCATGTAGACAATGCAGTCACTTCATACCAACGGAAAAAGTTGGCATTCTCCAGTAGTATGTAAGATCGTCTAATTAAATTGAAAATTTCCATGTTCTTAACGTTTGGCGATTTCGCCTTTGCGGGAGACGACTTACAACTGACCACGAGTGACATGGGAGATAAATTGTGGACCTACTTATTCGTGACGGGTCTATAATTAACTAGCACATAAAATTAATAATAAATGAGGATAAAGCTCTTCTGGAATAACATACGATGTCCACTTATTTGGTTTAATGATCTTTAAACAAGAAAACATACCTATATCTTTCTCATTCACATTGATGCAATTCACAAATCCCAGTCTGTTGATCCAGAGCAGCCATAGCCCGTTCAAGTTAGATCACTACGTGTTTGATTATAAAAACATTAAACTCCTATAAATTACCCGACTGGATAACCGTACGTGTTAAAGCACTGCTTCCGGGACGGAGAGGTGCGCCGCCCCCGCATCTAGTTGACCTGGCCGATTAACGACGAGGGTAGGTGCGCCACGCAGCCTGGATGTGGATCTTAGGGCGTTTTCCATATCTGACTAGGTGAACGCCGGGTTGGTACCCAAGGTCCGCCTGAGTAACATGTCTCGTAAGCATTTGCCAAACTTTGACTCACTTTCATATAATTTACGCTAAACACAGACAGTTGGGGTGCACACATTCCGTCCCAGTGGTCGCGCGATGGTGACAGTAAGGGCATCCTGGCACCCCCTAAATTAACCATGCCACACCCGTTACTAACCATGCCGACCATGCGACAATTTGGGACAATGGCACAAGAACAAGGAAGAAAACCTTTCCTACGAATTATTCAGCGTACCAGTGTCCACGCCAACGATAGGTATTCACGTGAATCGCGTAAGTCATCTGGTCCCGCAATTTAACTCCTGCTCAACCCGAAACACCCTTGAACTGGCGTCTTCACATAAGCCACCCAGTATTAAATAACTATAGCCCTCGATACAACTACTACAGCATTCCCTCTTTTAGTTCACGTGAGGTATCCCAGGTGTCGTTCCAAAAATATTAACATGAAACCACTACTGACCCTACACGTGTACAACAGATGGCATTGTCGATGCGACACGACAATGCTACGTCATCAAAACAAAGACAATTCTTCTTTCCATCAGTCTTCTGATTTGTTTGATGCGACGCCCCACGAATTCCTCTGGTGTGTTAAACTTCTCATATCAGAGTTGCAATTACAACCAACGTGCTAAATTATTACGCGCACCCCTTTCCTCGTTGTTTCTGAAGAGAATATCCTCATTTATTTTGCTATCAGCCCTCCTAATTCTTAACGTTCTTTTACACCAATACATCTCAAATACTTCGATTCTCTTCAGTTCCGTGTTTCCATTGTCCAAGATTCACTATCATACATGCTGTGCTCCAAACACACTTTGTCGGAAAATTTTCCACCAAATAAAGACCTACGTCTATACCAGCAGATTTCGGGAAGGACTAGTTGGGTTTTTATTTCCTCTTTGTCACATCTGTCATGGGTTATTTTCATGGCTAGATAGTAGAATTCCCTAACTTCATCTGCTTCGTGATGATGCTGATGCTAAATTTCTCACATTCTCATACCTGCTACTTCTCATAACTTTCGTTTTTCTACGATTTATTCTAAAACTATATTATGTACTTATTACTATGTTCATCTCATCAACAAATTTCGTAACCGTACTTGAATTTTACTGAGGATAGCAATGTCATCAGCGAACATTGTCACTGATATCATCTCATCTTGAATTTTTATTCCGCTCTTGAACTTTTATTTTCGTCATCACTTCTTCAGTGTATAGATTGAACAGTAGGGGCGAGAACCTACATACCTGTATTACACCGTCATAATCCGACCGTTCTTGGTCTTCCGGGCTTATTGTTCCCTCTTGGTTCTTCTAAATATTGTAATTACCCGTCTTTCTCTATAACCTACCCCTATATTTTTCTCAGAATTTCCAACGTTTTTTACCATTTTACATTCTCGAACGCTTTTTATATGTCGACAAATCCTATGACCATATATTATTCTTGTCGACAACTTGGATGCATCAGCTATCAATCTGATTGTGCTATAATTTTCGCACTTGTCGGCTCTTTCCATCTTCTGTATTGTGTAGATGATGCTTTTCCGAAAGTGCCATGAGTCGCTTGCTTCAGACTTACGAAACACGAACGTGAATGCTTTTAGAATTTCGAATGGAATATTATAGATCCCTTTTTCCCTATTTCATTTTACGTCTTCTAAAGATTTTTTAAATTCGGAACCTAATATTTGATACACTGTCTCTTCCCGATCGACTCTTATTTCTTCTTTTACCACGCCATCAGACAAATCCTACTCCCGTATTCGGAAGTACGACGATTCAAAGCCGCGTTCAGCCATATAGATTTATGTTTTCCGTGATTTCCCTAAATTGCTCCAGGCAAATGCTGGGATGGCTCCTCTGAACGGGCATGACCGACTTCCTTTCAAATCCTTGACACAAACCGAGCTTGCTCTCCTTCTCTAACGACCTCGATGTCGACGGGACGTTTAACCCAGTCTTCTTCCTTTCTTCAATTCCACACGCTTATAGAGGCCTTCATTGTGCTCTTTCTACCAATCCTCTCTGTACTCTGCGTTTAACAAAGGAATTCGCATTGCACTCTTAATGTTACCGCCCTTGCTTTTAATCCCACAGAAAGCGGATTTGACTTTTCTGTGTTATGAGTCAGTCCTTCCGAAAATCATTTCTTTTTCTATTTCTTTAGATTTTTCGTGCAGCTGTTTCGCCTTATCTTCCAATTTATTTTATTTCTGAGTGATTTGGGTCTCTGTAGCCCTGAATATTCCTGAAAATTGTTGTACTTGCTTCTTTCTTCTGTTATCCTCTCTCAGGCACTTAAATGTGAGTTGCAGAGTATCCATGTAGATGTAGATCCATGGTTTTTTCGCGGTTCCCTTCTTTATACCTATATTTTTGTTTTTTTTTCACGTTTTGTAATTGTCCTTATTAGAGATGCCTATTCCTCTCCAACTGAACTACCTACTGAACTGTTCATTATCAGAATGTCAATGCCCCAGAGAACTTCAAGAGTATAGCTTCATTCCTTAGTACTTCCGTATCCCACCTCATTGTACTTCCATTTTTCTGACTACTTTCTTAAATTACAGCCTATCTTCATCATTACTAAATTGTGTCTGTTCCTGGATACGCCTTAGAATGCAATATTTGATTCCGAATCTCTGAGTGACCATGAATCCTACCGTGTCTCCCAGCCATTACCTGGTATACCTCCTGCTTTTGTGTTTCTTAAATATAGTATTCACTATTACTAACACAATTTATTCTTCCTCTGCCCTATCCACATTAACCCCCTTTCAGTCTCCCATGACTATTAGATTTTCACCTCCGTTTATATACTGAATTACCAGTTCAATACCCTCATATACTTTCTCTAAGTTCTGCCTGCGACGTCGGCATGTACATGGGGCTGCTATTGTCGGTGTTAGTTTGCTGTCGATTTTGATGGGACAAATGCTATTTCTGAATTTTTCACATTAACTCACCCTCTGGCCTCCCTCCTATTCATAACGAATCCTACTCCCATTATACTATTTTATGGCTGCTGTTGAAGTACCCTACACAGGTCTGACCAGCAATCTTTTTTTTTTTCGTTCGATTTTAATTCACTAATCCCTTACTATACCTAGATTGAGCCTCAGAATTTCGCTTTTCAGATTTCTAGCTCCCCTGCCACGTTCGAACTTCTGGCATTGCACGTTACCCTTCCGTGGATCATTCTTTGCCTCACGATCACCTCCAACATGGTAATAACCTCCTGGAGATCCTAATGGGGCAATGGTCCGTAATCCATTGTCAATGGAGAGATCATAGTGACACGTTTCATTTACGGGCCACATGTCATGTGGATAAATATTTGGACTATGTGTCTTTAATGCAGTGATTTGCATTGCCTTCTGCATCCTTATGCCGTTGATTGTTGCAGATTCTTCCGCTTTTTAGTGGCAGTTTCCTGCACTAAGGGCAAGAGAGTGCCCTGAAACTTTGTCCGCTCTGCCGCCCTCTTTGACAAGGCCGTTGGCCAAATGAGGGTGGATTTTTTGCCGGAACTCTTCTGCCGCCTTTGCTGATGATTCTTGTTCAAAATTTAAGAAACGGCAAGGTTCGAGCTCGGGAACGAAGACCTTTTGGTTACTAGTCAAATACCATTCGCCTGTCCTGATATCAACCCTTGCAATTGCTTCTAGGCCGCCTATGAATGGCAACACATCCTCTGTCACCTTGCCTGAAAAACTGTTAATAGACTGGCAGTGGTTGATCTAGTAAAACAGTGATTATACTGGACGAAACTTTTCCATTCCTCATTTCAGCTAATTCCTTCTACACCAGTGTGTTGCTTGACCTTAGATCTTCTATTTGATCTGTCTATAGTTGATCTACCAAAGCCTGAAACGCCTACTGCAAGAGACATACTGCGTTTGTGACTCTGCCATTTCGAAACATTTATCCACCAAAATTTGAGACAAAACAACAAACGGAAAACACAATACTATAGCAACAGAATCTTCTTATTCTTTGCATCTATCCACATTAACTGTGCGTAGGTGGTATAATGACCACAGAACCGACACACTCTGAAGTGGGGAAGTCAATGCAGATGGTGCGCTGTGACCATACAGACTGCACTGAAAAGGGGACAGCGCCTGCTTGTCATCATCGATTTCATCCAAATTTATGGTGTATATGTTACCGGCCAAACCCGATTTTAGGATGAACTACTTTCGCCTAGGTCAGACTCGTTCATCTTGTTACCGATAAGATAAAACAATTTAGCCTAGGTCGAAATGGTTTATCCTAGTCAGAACTTACATGCTTTAGGGTAAAGTGGTACATCTCAGTCTGAACGAATTTCACCTAGTATGTGTCTTCTGTAAGCGATTCCAGGTAAACTGAATAAAGGAATAGAAATAAAATATCAATATGATTCATCAAAGTTATTCACTAACTAATCATTAATTTCACATCTGTCACTAGATCAACTTACATATATCCATCCAGAGAAATCACTTTACCTGCAGTTTCCTTATTTACTTATTTTTGGAAGGTTTGCATTGGTGGCACTTAGAATTGCAGAGTATTTTGTTTTTCTTACAATTGCATTTGTTTGTTGTACAGTTTTTCATGCAACTGCATTTCACGAAGCTTTGCCCTGATCCACCAGAATGTTTTATGTCTGCAGTGCTTAAAGATATTTTAATATCCTGGTTAATATCTCCCACATTTAAAAACTTCTGAATGCAGACGTTGAAGTCAAATATTTTTTAATACAGTACTTTATTACAACAAATTATTGAAAATTTTAGTAAAATTTTACCTGTAACAGTATTTAGTGCCATCTTTGTAGAGGCCTTCATCAGTATTATTCCAATTATGTTTCGAAGGTCACGTCTGCCTTTATCTACATCTGGAATAAGTATGGTTTACGTTGTCTGCAATGTCAGCTGGTAGATAGGATCTGTCAGAGGAAGCTTTCATTCTTTTAGTTTTTATTTTTGTACATTTTCTGTGGCAATTTTTGTAGAATTTTGAATGTCGTTTGTGTCAATTTTCACAATATTATCATCATCACTGCTTTCATACTATAATATTATCTTGGAACTCTTCCATTTGGTCAGTGTTTGCATAGAAAAACAGTAACATCAGAAACTGAGTCCGCCTTGATGCAAAACACCTTGTTATTCGTTTATTTCTTTATTATCCCAAACTAGTTTCGGCGACAAATATCACCATCATCGGTGGGGTTTTTTAATCTTCCTGTCTTTTTACTTGACGAACATCATGTCATGTTCGTTTGCGACGTCAGTTCTGTCAAGCGAGAACTCATTGGAGGACAGGGTGGAAGTCTGTTGTGTTTTCTGATGAAAGCCGGCTCTGCCTTGGTGCCAGTGACGGTCGTGTGTTGGTAGGAAGGCGGCCAGTTGAGGGCCTGCAACCAATCTGTCTGCGTGCTAGATACACTGGACCTAATCTTGGAACCATGGTCTTGCATGCGATTTTATATGACAGCATGTTATCCCACGCATTCTGACTACTAATTTGTACGTCAGTCTGGTGACTGGACATCTTGTGCTGCCATTGATGAATAGCATTTCGGATGGGTTTTCCAGCAGAATAACGCTAGCACATATACCACTGTTGTAATTCAACAAGATCTACGTAGTCTCAACTTCATGCCTTGCCCTGTTCGATCGTCAGATCTGTCTCCAGTCTAGCACATATGGGACATCATCTGATGGCAACTCCAGCATCATTCGCAACTAGCATTAACCACTCCCGTATTGGTCGACGAAGTGCAACAGGCATGGAACTCCATCCCACATACTCACATCAGGCGTCTGTGCAACACAATGGATGCATATTTATATGCTTGCATTCAAGAAGTCTTATTTAAAACCAGCATTTCACATTCGCGATATTTCATCTCTCTACATCAGTTGCGATTTTGTTCCATCAGTGTATATCCACACAGTTTTTTTCAAACTAGTTTTTTGGGGACACGTTCCTTACACCAGAATAATAAAAATGTTCATTTAAATATGTGTTCGAAAATACTTCGTTTTTGACTTATAGATGAAAGTTGACGTTCAACGGTTTGCCAGGTATAACCCAACAACTCCACGTCTCTATGCATCCGTTTGACTTATTGATCTTAGATGGCGTTGTGTTGCCAGGGAGACTCGTTTAAATTAGTCATTCGTTTTTCTTCAACGTGTCCATTGCGCACGCGTACTACAAGTAGTGAGTTGACCGAAAGTGCCCCGTTCAAACATAGCAGGATATTCATGTCTTGAGCAGACAGACCCGATTTTCATGTGCGTCCACGCGATATGTAATGGAAAAGAGGCTGCACGGCTTTATTAGCCAGAGTTTACAGCCCATAGAAAACCGAGTCATCTAAAATTTGATGCTGCGTATCATCGAGTTGCCGAGACAGGTTATGTAGCACCTAAGAGTACTGACCGAGCAAGGCCCGTGTTGTTCGTACGCCTGACCGAAAGAACACGGCCTATAGGCTGTCGAAGAAGAGACTAGTATCAGTATAAGCAGTCCTGGCATGTGGTACATTTCCTAGTTCAGCATGGAGGATACTCCTCGAACAACTCATATCCGTATAGTTTCCGACGTGTGGGGTGACTTAACCCTGCCGATCACTCACCATGGGAGAACTTCAGCCAAAGGTTGGTTGCACAAACTGCCAATCCGTTGTTAACAGACGAGGCAACGTTTAGAAGAGATGCAATAAAGTATTTCAACAACCGTTACATATGAGCCGATCGTGATGTTCATGCTACGGAACAGGCAACACATTCCAAAAAGTTTAAAATTAATGTGTGGGATAGAATTGTAGGGTCAAATGTTCTACCAGCGCGTCTTAATGGTGCTGACTACAGGGACTTTGTTCCGGGCGCCCTACAGACCTACTAGTAGAGGCGCGCGTGCAAATAAGAAGAAACATGTGGTTTATATGTGATTCAACTCCAGCGCATTTAAGTCTCGCCGTTCAAGACGCAATGGCTGCCACCTACCATGACAGAGGGGCAGGTGTAAGAGGACTATTTCCATGGGCTGCACATTCCCTCGACCTGAGTCCCTTGGATTACTGTCTCCATGTGAACCATAAACAATATTCTATACAGCAAACCAACCGGATGTAGAAACTCTTCATAGATCTGTGATGGAATCTTGCGAAACCATTCAAAACCGTCAGGTAGTATGTGAAAGTGTGCGACAGTCCGATATTCGACTAGTCCATTCGTGTTAAGAAGAAAGAGGACATTTCGATCATGCGTTATGAGTTAACATATTTATGAGAACCATTCACCTGAATTGTAAACATACATTAATAGCTCTAAGACGTGGGATATTCATACATTTATCTGAAATTCTTTTCTTGTTTTAGTGTAAGAAACCTGTCCCCAATGCTTGTAAAAGTACTTTCGAAACATTCTGTGCTTAAGGCTGATCTCTGGAAATACTTGAGGAATTCTGATACAGTTTTCATTGACAGAATGGTGGGCACAGGAGAGAGGCACAAGTCTGCCTGACCGCAGCGCCATGCCGGCGCAACCTGCCCCTACCAGGATCTCGGTGCTATCTCCCGCCTTCCTAATAAATCTGCGATGCAGAACGTATCAGATACTAATCTGATGACAGGTTTTTACATATAAAGATAATGGCTAGAGGATGTGAATGGAGCTAGCTTCAAGGGGAAACCAGATGGCGCTATGGTTTGCCCGCTAGATGGCGCTACCATAGGTCAAACGGATATCAACTGCGTTTTTTTTTTAAAAAATGGAACCCCCATTTTTAATACATATTCGTGTAGTACCTAAATAAATATGAATGTTTTAGTCGGACCACTTTTTTCGCTTTTTGATATATGACGCTGTAATAGTCACAAGCGTATAAATACGTGGTGTCATGTAACATTCCGCCACTGCGCACTGTATTTGCTTCGTGTCGTACTTGTAGAGGCACATGTTCCAGCAGCACAGGTAGAGTATCCCGTATGAAATCATGATAACGTGCTCCATTGAGCGTAGGTGGAAGAACATGGGGCCCAATCAAGACATCACCAACAATGCCTGCCCAAACGTTCACAGAAAATCTGTGTTGATGACGTGATTGCACAATTGCGTGCGGATTCTCGTCAGCCCACACATGTTGATTGTGAACATTTACAATTTGATCACGTAGGAATGAAGCCTCATCCGTAAAGAGAACATTTGCACTGAAATGAGGATTGACACACTGTTGGATGAACCATTCGCAGAAGTGTACCCGTGGAGGCCAATCAGGTGCTGATAGTGCCTGCACACGCTGTACATGTACGGAAACAACTGGTTCTCCCGTAGCACTCACCATACAGTGACTTGGTCAACGTTACCTTGTACGGCAGCAATTTCTCTGACGCTGACATTAGGGTTATCGTCAACTGCACGAAGAATTGCGTCGTCCATTGCCTGTGTCCTCGTCGTTCTAGGTCTTCCCCAGTCGCGAGTCATAGGCTGGAATGTTCCGTGCTCCCTAAGACGCCGATCAATTGCTTCGAACGTCTTCCTGTCGGGACACCTTCGTTCTGGAAATCTGTCTCGATACAAACGTACCGCGCCAAGGCTATTGGCCCGTGCTAATCCACACATCACATGGGCATCTGCCAACTCCGCATTTGTAAACATTGCACTGACTGCAAAACCACGTTCGTGATGAACACTAACCTGTTGATGTTACGTACTGATGTGCTTGATGCTAGTACTGTAGAGCAATGAGTCACATGTCAACACAAGCACCGAAGTCAACATTACCTTCCTTCAATTGGGCCAACTGGCGGTGAATCAGGAAGTACAGTACATACTGACGAAACTAAAATGAGCTCTATCATGGAAGTTAAGCGTTTCCGAACACATGTCCACATAACATCTCTTCTTTATTTGTGTGTGAGGAATTTTTCCTGAAAGTTTGGCCGTACCTTTTTTTCCGACCAAATAATCATTATGGGATCGTGCAGAAATTGAAGTAGATCAGCTACGAACTTTCAGAGATTGTGGTGACAACCTTTTTCCCTTTACCCTTTATACATTACATACATATGTGTTTCAAGTAAAATTACGAAATATTATGTAGACAGTGAACTCCCCCTTTCCTGCAGCGTAAAGTGTACCAAATTTCATGATGATCCGAATAAAATTCCTCATATATAGATTACGGCTGTGCAAGATAAGTCGTCCCACTGTAAATAGTTGTTGCTATTCGTGCGAAGCTGAAGCGCTTCGCCGGTTTTTTTAATAAAAATAACATCTTGTGTTTTTATCGCAGGATGAATGAATCAATATAAATTAAAATTTGATATGGGCAGAAGAAACGCCTTGTTGTTAAATGAAAGAGGTTATATGTGTCCTCGAAGTTTTTCGCGGCGGCATCTCTGAGTAAAATCTTCTTGATTTTCTTGTCTCGCCAGTTAGAAAGAAATTCTCGAGCTTCTGATGGCCATCTACGCCATCGTCATGAGGAATTAGAACTGACGCGGCTTGAAATCCGAGAGTATTTTATTGATAATGACATTATAATTAGAAACATATTCGTTGCCTTGGCGATAGATCAATTAGTTGTAGATACAAAAAATATGTGTCGAACCGGGATTGACCCCAGATTTGGTACCCAGACCGACTCAAACCTCCATATACCACACTGTCTACATCCTCATGTCATAGTCAACAGAGCAACATATGGGTCGGTCCGCCGAGCATGCGCGGATGGCTCATGTGGTTACGGTGATCGTTCGCGATAAATGGGATATACTGGTGCGAGTCCTGGTATGGTAAAAATTTTCATGTGTCACTATTGGGGAATATACCCGTACTTAATACAGTTGATGCCAAGGAATTCGCAGTCAGCAGTTACGAAGTATTTCCTACAGCTGTGTATTGTCAGACATACAAGGAAGTAAGGAAATCCAAACCCATATATATTTTAAAAAAATGCAGGTGTGTGTATGTGTTTGTGTGTGTGTGTGTGTGTGTGTGTGTGTGTGTGTGTGTGTGTGTGTGTGTGTGTTTGTGTATGTGTGTGTGTGTTCCACATCTCCTCCTGAACACTGGATAAATTTCAACCAAACTTGATACACGTATACCTTAGCGTCAGGAGGCAATCACTGTGGGGGTGTGAACCACCTACCTAACAATGGGTGGGTGTCGGCGCGAAGAATGTTCACAGCCCATGACGAGCGAATTCCCAGATTTTATTCATACAGTATTTGAAAAAAGGGAGCACTTAGCGACTTGCAATAAACATTACACGTAATTTCAAACTTTTACGAAACTTTACTCTCTGAAAACCTCTACAAAACGATGAAAGGAAAAATGTTATCCCTTATTACTTTCCCACCCTTCAGTAAAATTACCGCATGAGGCATGACGTTATAGTTCATTACTTCTTTACTACTAACTGTATTCTCGACACATTATGAATACTATACGAGAAGGTTTGGATCGGTCTGCGGAGCACACGCGAATAGCTGAAGTGGCCAATTTGCCTTCGGCAGTGCAGCGGTGCAAATGGAGCTGTATATGTTCTCGCCGCGGCGTGTGCCTCATGGTTGTTTACTTTCACAGCGATATTCGGGCGTGCTACGATCAACGACAGAATCGCCAAGTCCTACCGGAAAACCATATTGATGGTCACCTTTTCGAACGAATATGCTCAACCGAAAGTATTTGCTGTCTAACAATTCCTGCGTGACGCAGTGAAGCACACTGTTAAGACGTGAGCGGAATACACCTGACCACCGTTAGTAGCGTGGCTTACGTCAAACTGACAAACGACGCAGTTTGCGACATGATCTTCGCACGAACGAAACACGGCCTCTGATTCAGGCGTTTGGACAGCTATATTGGTCCAGTAATTGTTAAACATGCCAGCCTGAGATTATGCACGATCCGTTTTAAATGTTGGCAGAAAACGTGATGGCGGCACTGCGTACTTATGGAGCAGTGCTGGGGCATGTAGCAGAGACACTTCACTACATACACAGTTTTGGATGGAGTGTGGCAAGTCGTCACTGACAGAGAAGAACATTTCCCATCCAACCTCTTCTTTGGCGGTTGCCCGCCCATAGTCATATACAACACTCATCTAAAATGCGCAGCGAACGACCTGTTCTGGATGTGGTAAGAAAGGACATTCGCGAAATGAATGCCTCCAATGTAGAATTACGCAGCTGTGGACCGACGACGCTTCTTCCCTTCCAGCTATGACCTTCCTTCCACACATCTATGCCGCGGCACTGAGAACCAATGCCCTCCAGACGCCCGCACAGCGACTTCCACACGCTCTTTCACAGTCTGCAGAGAGCCGACGTGACGAGGCCGACCGTCTACAACAGCAACCGGCCCCTCGCCCGGAGATCCCATTGCTGTATGAAGATGTTGACGGACGTGAGGATGATGTGGATCTCGATGCAGTGGTTGTGTCGACGGCCACCTTCGTTCCTGAGTTTTGTGACTCCATACCATCAACCGAAATTGGAAAACATCCTCACAGACAGAGATCATCAAAACTAAGTAACAAGAGGCGGATGACATCAATGGCAGCCGCCAGCACGGTCACCATGATGACAATGGCTCTTCCTACATCAGTGTTGATCTGGGCTAGATGCCCCATTCTGTGTGCAGACGACGTTGTCCCTGGACCCCCACCAGACGAAGAAATGCAACAGGCTGCCTTGGTGAACCATATATCATAATCAGACAGACAGTGCTTAAGACTGTGTGACATTCGTTTTCACCGGTATGAGCGCGCACGGCAAATTGCTTATGATGCAGCCGTACATAGTTCCCTCCATCAATTTAAATATGATTTGGTCCTACAGTATGTTAAACTTCAATTGTTACGTCACACGTTACGAGTCCCGTTTCAAGAGCTACAGACGGCGATTCGGTCGATTTTTATGTTTATACTACTACGTCACCCGAGCCGACAACGGAGATACCGGAGCAGTGATTATCGAGCGCGAAGGCGTTGCAATGGAAGGCGGCACATATTCGGAGCCAGCACAAGCACATAGAACAAGCTAGATTCCGCAGTGGTTTCAGTACAATTGACCATATAAACGCACTGCATGAGGTAATGTCGAGCCAATGAATGTGAAATGCCACTATGCATAGCATTCATTGACTTCGAAAAAGCCTTTGATTCTGTCAGCCACACTGCAGTCATACAAGCACTGGCTGAGCAAGGAGTGGAAACAAAATATATAAACATGTTGTGTAACATTTATGACACATTTGAAGCATCTATCAACATAGGGAAAAACAAGTGCGAATTTCCCATTGGAAAAGGAGTAAAGCAGGGCGATCCTATATCCCCGAAGCTATTTATAGCAGTTCTCGAGATGGCTATGTCCAAAATTATTTGGAACAACAGAGGAATAAGGATAAATGGTAAAGGCTCACCAGCCTGAGATTTGCAGACGATATAGTGGTCCTAGCTAACAGTAAGATGGAAATGCAGTCCTCTATAAAAGACTTAACAGATCGGTGTCAGGAGGTTGGACTTAAAATAAATCACTCTAGCACTAACAGTATACGGAATCAGACAAGTGAATTATGTCCGATATCCAGCAAAGAATTATGGAGTGAGTGCTCACATCTTTATTCTGAAACAATCACGCCGCTTTCTCAGGAGTGACATCGATGGAGGTTTGAACTTTGTTCTCGCGAGGAAGGACCAACATCCGAATTTTACCTTTGCATAGTAGGTCGGCTCAGTCTCATAGACTCCATTCAGGAAGCATTTCTTCCAATCCTCCCTGCGGTTGGGACCTCCCCGGGGATTGACAAGTGCAGCTCTATTCTCATTATCGTCAAACGCTCAGCGTTGCTTTCACCAAGGCGTGTTCCCAATCTTCAAGACGAGCGGTTACCGATTCGTTTTTTCACACCAGGAGCATCTCTGAGTTGTTTTTTCTATTTCCTATTGTTATATGTTGTATTTTTAACACTGTATAACTAAAAAAACTACGATTATTATGCTCCTGCATATAAATTTGTTTTGTTATCAGCTTTTCTAACTGAAATATTGTTTTTTGTAATACTGGAAACTCACGATTGTAAATTTTAATTGCAAAAAAATAAAATCAAAAGCGGTTAAGGCGACAGAAAGAAACGTGGTTAAGGCGACCACCCGCAGTAATTGGGTACTCCAAA
Source organism: Schistocerca nitens (assembly GCF_023898315.1). NCBI lineage: Eukaryota > Metazoa > Arthropoda > Insecta > Orthoptera > Acrididae > Schistocerca > Schistocerca nitens. The sequence continues at coordinate 437,435,607 of NC_064617.1, read as the reverse complement.
GAGGGTGATTAAGGCGATTGTAAGCAAAGATATCCAAATCCATACATATTTTAAAAATGTGTGTGTGTGTGTATGTGTGTACGCGTGTGTCCTATACCTCCTCCTAAACCAGTGACTCGATTTCAACCAAACTTGGTGCACATGTACCTTACTCTCAGGCGATAATACTCGTGGGGGGGAGGGGGTAAGAACCACCTACTTATCAAAAGGGTGGGGGTCAGAGTGAAAAGGAAACGTAGCTCATCATGCGTGGATTCTGTACTATTCAGTCATTTGGCACTTTGCATTTTTGCACCAATTTTAATTTATTGCCAATACTGGTATTTTCATGCGACTAGTCCTTTTTTTGTAATTAATATTTATATTTGATGTTGTTCTTCTTCCTGGCTTTACAGCCGTTCTTGTGCCCTGACCTGCTCTAGAACATCATTCCATTCGTCCCTGTCCAGAGTCTTGCGTCTTCATCCTCTGACACCAATAATTTTAATTCTTCTTGTATGTAATCCAAGTATCGAAGTATCGGTATTCTCCTGCTTCTTCGTCCCTCTGAGTTTTGCAGCAGCGCTATTTTTGTTCCATGCGAATACCATGACCGACTTATTTCAGGCGGTTTATTTTAAAGAACTTTATGATTTCAAGATCTTTATGTAATTTCGTCTACGCCATGCTCTATCTCCATTGGTCGCCCCAAAGATTGCGCCTAACACTTTTCGTTCGAAACATCCTATTAAATATTCGCACTGTTGTATCAGTATCTAGATTTCTGAGCTATATGTTAATACTGGACGTATTAAAGTGTTATATAGTTGACTTGTTTTTCTGGACTTAAGCTGCAGTGCCAGAACATAATAGCATTAGTTAGTTAGGTAGATGCGCCGGTTTATTTCCATACTAATACCATTCTGTGCTACCCAGATAGACAAATTCACTAAAGTGTTCTGTTTGCGCCTGGTCAATTTCCGACGTTGCATTTTGTACTTTTCGTATCATTCGCATGTTTTGCTGAAGTATTCTGTTTGCGCCTGGTCGATTACCGACGTTGCATTTTGTACTTGTATTATTCGCATGTTTTGGCTTAATTGATGTTCTCTTCCAATCCCGTTTCTATTGCTGCTGCCACTAATGCCCTATATATTTCCTTAGCAGTTAGTTGTGTTCATACAAAAATGTCCACATCACCAGCATAACCCAGAACCTACACCAGTCTACTTATATTGCGTCTGTTATATTGATCTGAGCTGTCCTTATTACCTTCTCTAGTGCTGTGTTAAAAAGCGTACATGATAATCAGCAGTTAGTTTCAAAACTTGGTATTAAATTTCCTTGTATCCGTACTTTACATACTATTGTTCTCACCGTCAAAGCTGTGAGGCGTATTATATGTTGTGGAATGCCTAGTTCATTAACGGCTTCAACAAGCTTATTTCCTTTTATAATGTCATATGCTACTTTAAAATCAGCAAATACGTAATACGTTTCTATATTGTATTCCCTTGTTTTCTGAAATATCTGTCTCACGATGGATATTTCGTCAGCCTGCCTGATATTTACAGTTTCTTTCTCTGTCACAGGTTCTACAGGGTACAAAGCTTTGAGGAACGTAATTTATACTCGATGTTAAGTAATGGAGTTCCCCTATACTTTTTACATTCCAGGACGTCCCGTTTGTTATGTGCAGCCCATATTACTAAACTATTCCTATCATCTGTAACGACTTTCTGCATTCACATATCTGAGATCACGGTATTCTTGCATCCAACTAGATGTTCTCAACCACACTTAATAAACACTTATCTTTGTTACAAATGTGGAATTTAAATGAAAATAAAAGCAAAACTTGTTTCTAGTGGGAATCCAGCCACTAACTTTGCGATTACATGCAGTTCTCAACTACCAACAACTACGGTAATAAATTATGGTTGTTTCATAGTAACCAGTGCTTGGAAATCTGTCAATCCAAAAAAGCGACTTTTTCGATGTTGTTTTACAATTCTGTCGTACTGCTTTAGGAAACTGATGTCCTGGCAATGACCTTGAAATCTTACGTGAAGAAAATGGAAGACGTCTAGGTGTAAGGTTTCTTATCAGTAAAACAACACAACTCAGATACAAACTTTATACTTCGAACACTAAATTATTGAAAACGGTTAAAGTGTATAAAGTATTTGGCAGAGAATACGAAGGGACCAACTGATTTCCCTACGTTCAGGAACCTATCTACAGGCCGATGTCTCAGTGGAGAGAAGTAATGCATAGGGAAACGCTCTCTCACTTGTAGGCATATCTCCTTTCATTTCGATATAAGACGTATTTTCTCCTCTCGTGGTCCTCTCTCCTTAGAAGTAAATAGTATGGGTGTGGACATAGTTCACTGCCTCGCACCGCACCACGCTCATTTCCCAAGACGCACGCCGCGGGAGAGCCGTAAATCCCGAGCTGGCAGCAGAGTGCAGCGTAACTAATACGCGACGCTCCGAAATTATTAGCCACTTGCTACACGGAAAGTTACTGGAAAGTTGCCGCCAACTGAGGCGCCTCCCTTTCGCATTTCCAGATGAAAAGCGACAGTAAACAAGACGCGCGCGCGCGGGCGAGTTAAGCAATTTCGTTTCCTCGAAATATCGAGTTTAAATGTAAATAAATGGCGGCACTCAATTTCCGCAGTAATTACGAGCACAAACGACCGGGTGGCGGTTTCCGCTCCGGGAATAGCTTCCGGCGTCGCCGCGGGGCGCGCCACCGCCGACACCTGCCGCCCTGACGACTTCACACCTCCGCAGATTCCGCAGACGGTGCCGTCAGCGCCTATCCAGTCGCCCTCACTCCGCGACCTTGTTACTCAGCAGACGAGCGGCAGACTTCCCCTCGTCACGATGCTGTTCTACACATCTGTAAAAACCGGGAAACGTACGACGTAATTTCCGTGTTTACGCTTTTAGGGCTGTATACTTAAAATTGGACATTTGCCTGCGACCGATTCGAATCACTAACGTAACGTGACTTTGAATCAATTTTGTTGCTCATAGTCATTACAAACTCCGAATTCTTATACTTCGAAAGATAAGTGTACGTCCACGCAGTACCCGCTAGTAACAAATTAAACTGATGAAAGGCGATCATAAATTACAATTTATTTTATTATAACACTTCTAGTGTGATTACAAAGAGGGTGCCTAAACTAGAGTGACAGCTAAAGGAGGGATAATATACAGAAAAGAGAGCTGCATAACGTAATAAAGAGGTACAGTCTTAGACAGTAAAACTGACCGCCGGCCGGCCGCCACAGAGACTAAGTCCGAGTCATTCACTTAAGGTGGCCAATAAAACTGACCGCCCCTGACAACTCTAAGTCCGGCCATATGCACAATCTGGCAACACTGTAAGATGCGGAAGTGTTAGGAGGAAGTATTGTCTACTTCCAAGACGTTGTTGGACTGTGTGAGCCCGTGGTCTAGTGGCAAGCGTCGTGCGTTCTAAGCTTATAGTCGCCTGTTCGAGTCCAACTGTTTTTTTTTTTTTTTGTTCCTCAGTCGGTCTAAAGTTATGAGTCTGACTGAACATCAAAGATAATTCGCTTAACATTCTACCCACCAGCAATAACAAGTATTCCACAAACAATTCCGCAGGACAGCTCGTGGCTGCGTCGCGATCATAACAGCTTACGCTCGAGCGTTTCCTCGCGCTGCAGCGGCTACCGGCCACCGGCCAGGCGCCACCCGCCGCCTGAAATCCGGCACAGCTCAGGTGAACGCGGCGCGACGCTGTCAGTGTATGTATCAACTGCCATTTTCGAATTTGAAGTTCTAGTTATCATCTTGCAGTTAAGCATTGGATTTTGCATACTTGAGAATCATGAACTACAGTTAAGCATTGTAAAATTGAGTCGCAAGTGGAAATAGGTGTAACATCTGCAACACAACGTTTACTTTTGGTATAACAGAGGGGTGAATGCAGAGGAGGCAGCTAGAAAGATTTGAATTGTGTGTGGAGCGAGTGCTTTTGGGAAAAATACGCCAGAAAAAGATATTCTTGTTTCAACAAAGATCGTTCTGGCATCAATGATTTTCCACATTAAGCAAGTCTCGACTACTGATATATGTGATAGATTACCATTTTACCATCATGCGACATTTGCATTCAACAGGCAAAGTTCAGAAGTCTAGTGTACGAGTACTACATGCTCTAATTCGAAACAACAAAAATCAACGGAGTGACTATTATTGAACGTCATCAGGTCGCTCATTGAGCATTCGTATGCAGTACTGTAACTGGTGACGTGTTATGATGCCTTTATCATTAACTTCCTAAGAAGAAATGAAAGGCTGAGCCCCTCCAAAAGACATAAACTCGAGCAAAGAGTAGTGTGAACATAATATTTTACATCTGATAGCTCCAAAAGTGAGTTTTGGGCTACGAATTCTACCAAAACACAGCTGGAATCTGTTGCCAACAACTGAGACACCTTTCGGTCTCAGCGTAAGAAAATCGAGCAACACAACTACATCACATGTTCTACTGCATGATAACGCACTTCTTGATTTGAGAAACAAAACTATCCAGGGATTGAAATTAAAGTCGTCTCTCAGGCACTTGTATTGATAGAGAAGTCCTCTCTGAAGCACTTGTCCCTCTCGTCATATATTCGTTAAGTTTTACCATTCCCGCTCTTGATCGATCAACCGTCGACGCAATTCATTTCTAGACGAAAATACTCTTAAAACTACTCTGGTATAATAATATCGTTGAAACCAGTAGGTTTCTACTGGCGTAGAATTTGTAAACAACTTTAGCATTGTCAGATCGTTTTAGATATCGTGAAAGAAAATTCTTTTGCTGATTAATTTCTCATTGATGATTACTGTTGCGTTTAGTAAACTATCGGAAAATCCAATTAAAATATTCACTGTACTAATACAAAATAAATTCAGCTTACTACAGAAACATCACGACGGCAGACTATCTTAATAAAGCATTAAGTATCTGTGAGACGATTGAGCGTATTTTAACACGAATTAGTAGGACATTACCGACTTTTGACTTCGAAAAGATCCGTATTTACTTCATTTCCTGTATCATCCGCTATTATTATGAAAAGTGGTATTTCATAGATATAATTATGTATTCACAACAACAAAAAATATGTCGTCATTATGAATTTGGCAGTACCGTAAGGTTTTCGCTCTGACACTAAGGGTTACTGAAAGTAGCAAGGCGCGTTGTCTTACGATTCCCTTATTGCGTTTGTATCTGCCTGCTTGTAGCTCTGCTACAAAAGAATTAAAAATCTGGCTTTCAGCGAGTCTCGAAAGGCGAACGAAAGCAGCTTGCACCTGGTAGCCAAACATGTTTCTTGGGAACAGGCTACTTCCTAAGTGGGAAGACATTCTTTTGTGGTTGAATTGTTGGCAAATGTCAGTCAGACGTGTGCTGTTGGTCTAAGCGTTTCGGTGTGTTGAATTTGTACCAATGATTTTTCTACAGGTTTTTTCTGTCCCAAATAGAGAGTTGAAGCCTCCCATTAGTATTTTCACGTCATCTTGGTAAATTTTGCTCATAGTATTTTCGAGTGTGTTCCACAATTTTTCGACATTTTCGGTGTTTTCCTTATTTTCGATGTTGGTGGGGGCATGTGCATTTATGAGTGTATATTTTTTATAGGGGCTCTGAATGAGCATAGTCATAACTCGATTGTTGATGGGTGTGATTTCTTCGACAGAGTTGTTGATAGATCTGTGTTCGAGAAATGCAATGCCGAGGATTGGTGCGAGTTTCGCTACCTTTTGTTGTATTTTGAAGATGCCATGGTTTCCGTAATGCAAGTTTTAATTGTCAATTAATCGTGGTTCTTGAAAAGCAAGGATGAGAATTTTTTGGCGGACGATTTCTTTTGTGAGATTATTTAGGTTTCTTGTTTGGATCAATGTATCGATGTTTAGTTTTCAAATGAATGTTTTCTGCTTGTAGGGAAATTTACCAGAGATCTTCGTTATTCTCTGCCGTGCTAACCTGGACTCCCCAGAGTGCGAAAATCCAACTGCCGCCTATCGGTGGCCAGGTTGTGTACCACCTGGGATAAAGTTACCTTTGCTTGCATAGTTCATGTTTTCTTGTGTTTCATTGGTTTGGCCTGGGTGATACCAGGACCGGACAGGACCAGAGGGTGTTGAAGCCTTTGGAAGCAAATATTTTCAGCCAAGCTCATTGAGCTAACAGACGGTGACCAGAGTATCGGTGATTTTCACTCAGATGTGTCTGGATTTTGGGTTCAACGGATTGAGTAGCCGTTCAGGATTGTGTAAGTATTTGGTTCACCACAAGTATTTGATTTCCACGGTACCATCCATATGGGGGAGGGTTTCCCCTATCGGCCAACGGGATTTTTATTATTATTATTATTGTCATTATGTCATCAGCAAATCCGATATGGTGTATCTTCCCTCCACTGAAATAGATGTGTGTTGTTCGATTCAGTATTTCCATCACATAAACATGGTTTATAATTACGTTACATTGCTGCTAGTAGACATATTTCTCACTTTTTCTTAGACAGTTGCTAGCTGTTACCCCATCATAGGAATTTATGTGCGCAGCATTGTTGCAATACAGACGTTCAAATTATCCGATTTCTGTAATTTCATTTCGATACAAGATCGTCCTAATCGGATTCAGCCAGTCAGTCTTAATGTGGCTATCCGACTACGACGCTCATCATATGATAGACTGGGTGAACCACATTCTTAATCGGACTGTTGAATCCAGATCAGTTATCTATGACAGGGAATGAATTCTTAAACACTGTGCTTATTACAAATACGTTATTTAAATATAAATGTATGAACTAACGACATAACAATGTATTTACAGGAGCAGAGACCCATCCATCATAGTAGAGCAGTGCGAGATTGGTTTCAGGGCCAAGAGAGGATGAAGCTGTAGCCGTTTGTTCCACGATCACCGAACATCAACCACATAGAGAATATGTGGGCAGAGGTAACAAGGTCATTGCCATGTGTCCCTACAAATGCAAGCGACCTTTGGACGAATATAGAAAACGTATGGTGGGAAGTAAACCATCACGCTACACTGTCGACGACTTAATGAAATCAATTTCCCTACGCCCTCGAGAAATCTTACGTAATGATCGTGGGTGGGTTGGTTACTAAAAGTATACTCGTCCACAAAGCCCATGTGGACAGTTATCTGATAATCGGTCAAGCTTTGCTTTGTCGCAGCCCTTTAGCATACATCAAGTCCATTTACTTGCAGTCCCCTCCTTACAATTCTTGCAGTGCAAGGTAATTGAAAAATCTCATCCACTCGACGCCAACTGAGGAACTGACTGGTGCATGTGTTGTTCAACACACAGTAGTTGTCACCCTCACAGGAATCAATGACTGTTTGTGTGTGTGTGTGTGTGTGTGTGTGTGTGTGTTTTCGTGTTAACGCACGATGTGAATCAATACTATTAACATTAGAGAGACAACCAACAATAAATATTGCATCAAATATGACTGTAAAGTATTTTAATGCGATGGGAAGCTACAAACTGAATTTTTACCCATCCCACGTCCTGCGTATTCCGTTAAGTAAGATCTATTAACTCCATAGTATCGTTAGCAGGGACAGTGCGCTCTTGTTGTCGAGGCTCGCGACAAGTGCAGCGATTAGCAGTGCCCAATGCCGCCGCGATTTGTTTATGTTGGCTGAGCGTGGACACTGCAGCAGACGCTTCGCCCTAAACAGAAAGAAATCACCTTGGCTCTGACTCCAGTGAGCGGATATCACTGCCTGCGTGTTCTTATAGTAACCAACGTGAGACTCTACTCACAGGTGCCATGGAGCAATTGCAACGGGTATCATGTCATTAGTCATCAGAATATTAACCAGTGATGAAACGTCCACTCTATTTGAATCCCAAGACAATAGGAACCTTGTCACAAAGGAATGTGAGGTGATATCAAAACTTATCCAACATACAAAAATTAACTGCAGGGCTTTCATGTTTGCAGTAATAGCACACTAGGAAATATGATGTCTTGGAAGCGTATATTTCATTTCCTCTTCTCATATTAACGCCCTTGTTTTAATATGAAGTGAGAAAATAAACACGAAAAACTAAAGTTCCTGAGAAGCATATAAGTCATTTCCTCGTCTCATATCACAACTTTTGTTTTAGTATGAAGTAAAAAAATAAACAGTTTAGAGTTCTTAAGCATAATATGACACCAGATTCTTATCGTAGGCGCTATCGGAAACGCCAAAAGCAGGGAGCTGTCCATTCTTTCGTCCAACAGTCTGTTTCCTTTCACGTATTTATTCCTCCCGCTAGGAGATTATTATTTAAGGACTTGTGGGCATAAAGTTCTTCAGCAGAACAAGCCTTATGTTATTGTGCTAATTACCGTATGGAAAAAATGCAACAAAGACGAGTTCCGCTAGAGCAGTGAGGTTATTTGCACATGTGTGTATTCAGCAATGACTGCCAGCTGCCACAACACTTCACAGAATCCTTGCAGCAGGCAACACAACTGTGCGTGCACTTCAGACTTCATTCAGTGAGACGTCAGGAGATGGATGAAAACGTCAAATTAACGTCGCTTTCCGAGTCGTATTCAATCCAGAATGAGGTGTTATTAAGGTAGTTGGGTGATCTAGCAATTCCACTTTTATGATTCCCATATGAGTATTTCGATAGCCAAAAGAACCCGTTAGTGTGAAACTATCGGGAACTGCATTATATCAAACTGCAAGAACTTCAGACAATACGTGGACTCTACTCTTCGCTGGGTGACCTATTACTGTTATTTAGCATTCTCTCCGTCCTAGTCAAATGGTTCAAATGGTTCTGAGCACTATTGGACTTAACATCTGTGGTCATCAGTCCCCTAGAACTTAGAACTACTTAAACCTAAGTAACCTAAGGACATCACACACATCCATGCCCGAGTCAGGATTCGAACCTGCGACCGTAGCAGTCGCGCGGTTCCGGACTGAGCGCCTAGAACCGCTAGACCACCGCGGCCGGCCACGTGCTAGTCGTAATGCAAATGGAACTTCAGAGGCGCTTTCCGCTATTCTTGACAAACATCAGTAACCTGTAATCACTGAGAGTCACAACTGCGTTCTAGGCGCTCAGTCAGGAACCGCGCGACTGCTACGGTCGCAGGTTCGAATGCTGCCTCGGGCATGGATGTGTGTGATGTCCTTAGGTTAGTTAGGTTTAAGTAGTTCTAAGTTCTAGGGGACTTATGACCACAGATGTTGAGTCCCATAGTGCTCAGAGCCATTTGAACCATTTGTCACAACTGCGTGATAATGGTTCAGGTTGTCAGTAGTTGTGGTGGTGTTACGTTGTCAAACTGCTTACAGTAACGTTAATGGTGGCGCACATACTTTAGCGCTGACTACCTACTAAAGTAAAGATAGTGTTGTGGCGTCGTCGCTTGTCTTTATTTGGCCTCAGCTTGAGTAATCCGATTTAACGAACATGGTACTCCAATCGCGGGCTCCTAATAAAGTATGACTGCAGAGATTATCGTGCGGATATTACATTAATTCTGCAATGAAATGCTTAACAAATCTTACCCTCAGATATGCAGCTGGAATGACTAATTACACAGGTACTCCATGTTGCACTAAGTGATCAGTTCGCTGCAATCCTGCTTGTACTGTTCGTAAATACTCGTATACTTCAGAAATGGTTCTAATGGCTCTGAGCACTATGGGACTTAACTTCTGAGGTTATCAGTCCGCTAGAACTTAGAACTACTTAAACCTAACTAGCCTAAGGACCTCAGACACACCATGTCCGAGACAGGACTCGAGCCTGCGACCGTAGCGGTCGCGCGGTTCCAGACTGTAGCGCCCAGAACCGCACGGCCACTCCGGCCGGCTTGCCATATGAACCATTTGAACTATTTAACACAAACTGACATTAAAAATTTAAGTTATTCACGAGCAGCTAGTTGAGAATATGTATGAACATTAAATGACACGACGAACCGTCTTGTTCTGCATATGGATTCAAACCCAGCTCATGCAGACTAAGCAAAGATTTCGTGACTGACGGAAACTAACAGTCATTCCTGATTAGGCATACAGAGAGTGATATACCTCGATTTTAGACAGTATCAGTTAGCAAATATCAACTTTAAATTGCATAACGCAAACATTTTTAACAGACGCGAATTCCTACCCAGCATCTATTGTCCCTGTTAACGAACCACGAGAGATGTTAAATATTGCTTCTTCACAAGTAACTTACTTGAAATGCCGTGAGGTAAAGCTGTGTGTTGGACACGGATTCGAACCCGGAACCTAATCGGATTGCTATCGAAGCACAGTCAAATGTGACATATCGGAATTTCGCGGCAGTAGCTAGATGTTTTAACTGAAATGACGAGACGAAACATTAATTTTTTCCTTCCCAGGACTCCAACCCGGCACCTATCGCTGTTATATTCTAGAGAAAACGAACGTTAAATATGGGTTTGTTGCACCAGCAGTGACATGTGAGCATGTTTGAACTGAAATAATATGACGAAGAGTTCAGCGCTCACTGGGAATAGAGCCCCACACATATCGTTGTTGACTACACACAAAGAGACGTCAGCTACCGAATTTTTCTCCACCAGCTGCTCAGAATAGCATCTTGAACTTACAGTCATCTCGCAAATAGTTCTGTGTCTCACTGGGAGTTAAAAACGTCAGATATCGTTAGTGTTGACAGCGAATGAAAATACATTAAAAATCGAAATTATTATCCACCAACAGATAGGTGTTCTCATGCTAGAGCTTGATAATACATAATTAAATCTTTAGTGCCGGGCCAGGATTCGATCCCATTCACGCGTAATATGTGAAGGTGTTGAGGAATCTGCAGTTTTGAACAAACAACAAATTGTAGCCGAGCTGTATTGCCACGAAGGGACCAAATTCCGCGTTAAGGGCGGCCTGAGTTGCATTCCCAGTTCAGAACCAATTTTATCGACATACAGAAGCTCAAATAAAAGATGGAATAAGTGTCGTCACTTGAAATAAATAACTAGTATAAGAAAGGTTACTGGTGATAGAGTTTCTACATGTCGCCACTCCAGACTTTATTGTGGTTCAACCTACCGTCTACTTGGTAAAGAAGGAATATCATCTTTAATGTGAATTTCCAGACCACGCAGCCATTATATCTCCTTCACTTGGTGTAGCCAGGAGAGAATGGAATCTGTCTCTCCCTATCTAAAATCATTGACAGAAGTGGGAATCGAACCCAGACCATAGGTATAACAACCTACCATCCGTCCAACAGACCACGAAATCCTCTTCCCCGCGAGTCATTTTTCTATCGTAACGCAGTTGCGCCACACTGGATGAAAATTCTGACACACAGGCTCCCTGTAGTAATTTGCAGCATGTTCAGTAAATTCATTTACTTGGTTGACCGAATCACCATGAACTAGCTGCCTCGCCTACCCAGTGCATACATTCGACTATTTTGTAATCACAGAAATAAAATCACGTAACTGCCACCTACACACAACTGCCAACAGTGTAGGATGCAGAAGTTTAAATAGGAAGTGTTCCTTTCCACTTGAGCTATTCTATTGCGCTATCTGTTACTAGAAAACGTCGTTCAGTCCAAAAGAAAAGCTGTAACTGTTTGTCTCTCAGAAGTCAAGACCTGGCCATATGCATAATCTCACAGTGCTGTGGAATCCAAAAGTTCTGGAGGAATAGTTGCCGAGCTCTGGAGCTGTTGTAGCTACGTGTCAGCTTGTAGCATAGATAAGATGTCGCGAGTTCGAATACATTCAGTGCTACATTTTTTAAAACGCAATTCTGCTCTCTGCTGAAGTTATCAATCTAATGGAACTTTGAACATAATTCCCTTCACTTCTCAACCCAAAGTAGTCGCATGTGGAAAAAGGACTATTAAACCTGAATAGAGCAAAATGTCACAGTAGTTAGACAGCAGGCAGCAGATGCATCTCGAAGATGTGCAGGGAGAGCGCATCGTGCCATAATATGTCAGAAAAGTATTTTCTACATTAGCCGTCGTGTGGTAGTGATATTTTAGTCTTCTTCAAACCTTGTTTGACAGCTTTAACTCAGAACAAGTTTTCTACATGCATGTAATCAATAAACTGCATGTGCATTGTCAGACTGTCATAGGTAACATCAGAGAATTCGCATATATCGTTGATGATTAATGTCTCTCTCATGTTTACTATTGTTTTAACAACACTAAAGGAAACCTTACGAAAATTGTGCACTGTATTATAAGAAATGAAATAAAACTAACCATGATAACCTTACGACGAAAGTATCTGTACACAAGCATGCCTCTATCGACACGAATTAGTAAAATACTACTCACTTAGATTTTGATTGGGTCTGTGTTTAATTGGTATGCTGTGTCATACTCAAGAGGGATGCAAATGTGGCATTTCATAAATATAGTTACGTATTCCTAGAAACCCAAAATTCGCTTGTCAGCAGTGGAAAGAGGCGTTACCTGTTGTGCAGCATTGTAAGTTTTTCAACATTGCACTATGAGCTGAAAGCATTTTCTTGCGATTTCCTTATTGATGTTTGATCTGACTGCTTGTAACTCTTTCACAGAAGGGATAAAAACGTTAGCAGTCAGTGAGACTGGAACTGCGAACCGTAAAAGACGCTGTTTCACAGGTCAGCACGTTACCACAGAGCTGGCGAGGAGGTGTGGGTCTCAGCTTCCTATTACGAGGGCAATAGTAACTAGAACTCGTAAACCGCTATTTAAAGGTCGAGATTAGTTGCGATTTCCACTTGCAACGACTTTCCTGGGCTGAAAACCGTAAATTTTCAATCTTTTGTTACCCTTCAAGCGATAATAACTCAGATTATTCAATGGAAATGACAGGTAAAATCAAGTGAACTTTGAGGCTTAATTCCGTGCACACCAGGAAGTAACTCGTCGATCACAGAGTTGCCAAACATACGTTGCCTTGTTGCCAAATCTCAGTTACAGTACCAGCAGGAAGGAGACGAACCGATGTGATCCTACAGCGGTCTGGGAAGTGACCATAGCTGGTGTCTCCAAGTCGCGGCTGCTACGGCCTGGAATACGTAATGCGTCTGATTCGCTTTCTGTAACTAGGTTTAGGGACTGGAGCGTAGTTACTAATAATACTCAGAACTGACTGCAAACTGAGCATCATAAATCAGCAACTCTCATTGTTGTTTTTATATTTCTTTCGTAAGTGTACTCAAAACTAAGAAAGTCATTCACAGGCGTTTTCGTGCCTCGCCGATAGTTGAGCACAACATACAAATAAAAATAAAAAAGAATGTGTGTGTGTGTGTGTGTGTGTGTGTGAGAGAGAGAGAGAGAGAGAGAGAGAGAGAGAAAGAGAGAGAGAGAGAGAGAGAGAGAAAGAGAGAGAGAGAAATAAAAAGCAATGAGGGAGAGTGTAAAAAATTGTTGTAAAGAAATTGAATCATGGTATTTAAAGAAATCTTTCATTAAAATGACACGTCCCACATCATTACGAAATGTCGTATTCATGATCTATGGAACAAGAGTGAATCTAATGTAATCTAATGTAATCTTCTCACATCATATTGATGATTAGCCATGAAGAGTCATGAATTACCGAAATTTTTGCCAATACCAGTAACCAAATCTAAACTTGACAATAAAAGACGACAATTTTTGTAATAAACCGTGACTCCTATCAAGACCCTTTCGTCCCTGTTATCTAACCACGAAAGATGTCTGATATACCTCCATTCTGAAGTAACTAAGTGTGCATGCATTTAAAGATGAAGTGCATGATGTGACGTTCTGTGACGGAGATACGAACCCAACACGTAATCCGATTGTTAACTAAGAAAAATCAAATGTTACGTATCGGTTTTCCTTACGAGCCGCTAGGTGTCTAAGGATACAAACTTTTGTGCCTAAGCGACAATCGAACTGCACACCTACCGTGCATCCACGAATATAGCTTAAGTATCAGTTGCCTACTCATGAACAGTAAGATGTGTGCGTGTTTGACCAGAAATAACGACACCTGTTGCGATTGTAGGCAACACATGAACAGACATTGAAATTGCGCGTTAATTTTCACTAGCAGGTGGGTGTGCACTTGATAAAGCTAGAAATGAAATTATGAATATTTTTGTACTGGATCAGGTTTCAGACCCACATACTTACCTTTGGAGGAGACCTAGAGAAGATTGCAGTCTTGGGAAAAGGAACGAAATGGCTGAACTACTGTTCCGAGAGAGTCAGATCCTCGAAAGAGGAGATACGAATTCGAATCACAGTCCAGCACCAAATGTTTAAACGTCTCTAGTTCAATCAAGTACAAGTAAAATAACAGCCCTGTCCCTTTAAATGGCTATCGGTTCATCAAATAAAATAAAATTTTCTAAGTTAAGTAAGCTTACTGGCGACTGTATTTCTGGTTACCATGACTTCCGCTGTGTCATTTCCCAACGTAAACCGGCTCTGCCTAGTTGGTAATGAAGGAGCGTGATGTTTAATGCGGATTCTGGATTATAACGTCTTTCTCTTGAGGTTACCAGAGGTAAAATAAATCTGTTTGTGCCTCTTAAAAGTAAATGCCTGAACCCACGCATTGCACCTGTGATAGTTCGTTCCACCAGACCATTGTGGCCACATTACCCAGCCCCAGGAGTGTGCTGTAACGGATGATGTGCTTAGCTTACAAAATTAGTCACCGGTGGAAAAAATGCGAGTCTATTAAATGGTCAAGTAGAAGCAAGCTTCTGACGCAGAGATTATGCTATTCTCATGTCAGCAGGATATAAAGACTCTTCTAGGCATCATAGGCTGGATGTGAAGCCATTTTGATTTTTCACAAATTCAACAAATTTCTTAGTTCGAGAAAATCCACTGTGAAGCGTGAAGTTGCCGGATAATTCGATTATTACTGTTATTATTAATATCATGTTACCAAGTAACGTCTTCGTCAATTACTTTAGTTTTATTGTAATGTACGAGTAATTGCTGGTGTTTGATATTAACATGAAAAGGATTCCGTAGACAGGGAAAGAACCTGTTCTTGGGAAACTACTTCTATAGTGACCAAAAGGCATTAAATGATGTTCAAGCACTTGTGTTACAGCAGCGGTATGAATAAAATGATATTAATAATAACAGTAATAATCGAATTATCCGGCAACTTCACGCTTCACAGTGGATTTTCTCGAACTAAGAAATTTGTTGAATTTGTGAAAAATCAAAATGGCTTCACATCCAGCCTATGATGCCTAGAAGAGTCTTTACATCCTGCTGACATGAGAATAACATAATCTCTGCGTCAGAAGCTTGCTTCTACTTGACCATTTAATAGACTCGCATTTTTTCCACCGGTGACTAATTTTGTAAGCTAAGCACATCATCCGTTACAGCACACTCCTGGGGCTGGGTAATGTGGCCACAATGGTCTGGTGGAACGAACTATCACAGGTGCAATGCGTGGGTTCAGGCATTTACTTTTAAGAGGCACAAACAGATTTATTTTACCTCTGGTAACCTCAAGAGAAAGACGTTATAATCCAGAATCCGCATTAAACATCACGCTCCTTCATTACCAACTAGGCAGAGCCGGTTTACGTTGGGAAATGACACAGCGGAAGTCATGGTAACCAGAAATACAGTCGCCAGTAAGCTTACTTAACTTAGAAAATTTTATTTTATTTGATGAACCGATAGCCATTTAAAGGGACAGGGCTGTTATTTTACTTGTACTTGATTGAACTAGAGACGTTTAAACATTTGGTGCTGGACTGTGATTCGAATTCGTATCTCCTCTTTCGAGGATCTGACTCTCTCGGAACAGTAGTTCAGCCATTTCGTTCCTTTTCCCAAGACTGCAATCTTCTCTAGGTCTCCTCCAAAGGTAAGTATGTGGGTCTGAAACCTGATCCAGTACAAAAATATTCATAATTTCATTTCTAGCTTTATCAAGTGCACACCCACCTGCTAGTGAAAATTAACGCGCAATTTCAATGTCTGTTCATGTGTTGCCTGCAATCGCAACAGGTGTCGTTATTTCTGGTCAAACACGCACACATCTTACTGTTCATGAGTAGGCAACTGATACTTAAGCTATATTCGTGGATGCACGGTAGGTGTGCAGTTCGATTGTCGCTTAGGCACAAAAGTTTGTATCCTTAGACACCTAGCGGCTCGTAAGGAAAACCGATACGTAACATTTGATTTTTCTTAGTTAACAATCGGATTACGTGTTGGGTTCGTATCTCCGTCACAGAACTTCACATCATGCACTTCATCTTTAAATGCATGCACACTTAGTTACTTCAGAATGGAGGTATATCAGACATCTTTCGTGGTTAGATAACAGGGACGAAAGGGTCTTGATAGGAGTCACGGTTTATTACAAAAATTGTCGTCTTTTATTGTCAAGTTTAGATTTGGTTACTGGTATTGGCAAAAATTTCGGTAATTCATGACTCTTCATGGCTAATCATCAATATGATGTGAGAAGATTACATTAGATTACATTAGATTCACTCTTGTTCCATAGATCATGAATACGACATTTCGTAATGATGTGGGACGTGTCATTTTAATGAAAGATTTCTTTAAATACCATGATTCAATTTCTTTACAACAATTTTTTACACTCTCCCTCATTGCTTTTTATTTCTCTCTCTCTCTTTCTCTCTCTCTCTCTCTCTCTCTCTTTCTCTCTCTCTCTCTCTCTCTCTCTCTCACACACACACACACACACACACACATTCTTTTTTATTTTTATTTGTATGTTGTGCTCAACTATCGGCGAGGCACGAAAACGCCTGTGAATGACTTTCTTAGTTTTGAGTACACTTACGAAAGAAATATAAAAACAACAATGAGAGTTGCTGATTTATGATGCTCAGTTTGCAGTCAGTTCTGAGTATTATTAGTAACTACGCTCCAGTCCCTAAACCTAGTTACAGAAAGCGAATCAGACGCATTACGTATTCCAGGCCGTAGCAGCCGCGACTTGGAGACACCAGCTATGGTCACTTCCCAGACCGCTGTAGGATCACATCGGTTCGTCTCCTTCCTGCTGGTACTGTAACTGAGATTTGGCAACAAGGCAACGTATGTTTGGCAACTCTGTGATCGACGAGTTACTTCCTGGTGTGCACGGAATTAAGCCTCAAAGTTCACTTGATTTTACCTGTCATTTCCATTGAATAATCTGAGTTATTATCGCTTGAAGGGTAACAAAAGATTGAAAATTTACGGTTTTCAGCCCAGGAAAGTCGTTGCAAGTGGAAATCGCAACTAATCTCGACCTTTAAATAGCGGTTTACGAGTTCTAGTTACTATTGCCCTCGTAATAGGAAGCTGAGACCCACACCTCCTCGCCAGCTCTGTGGTAACGTGCTGACCTGTGAAACAGCGTCTTTTACGGTTCGCAGTTCCAGTCTCACTGACTGCTAACGTTTTTATCCCTTCTGTGAAAGAGTTACAAGCAGTCAGATCAAACATCAATAAGGAAATCGCAAGAAAATGCTTTCAGCTCATAGTGCAATGTTGAAAAACTTACAATGCTGCACAACAGGTAACGCCTCTTTCCACTGCTGACAAGCGAATTTTGGGTTTCTAGGAATACGTAACTATATTTATGAAATGCCACATTTGCATCCCTCTTGAGTATGACACAGCATACCAATTAAACACAGACCCAATCAAAATCTAAGTGAGTAGTATTTTACTAATTCGTGTCGATAGAGGCATGCTTGTGTACAGATACTTTCGTCGTAAGGTTATCATGGTTAGTTTTATTTCATTTCTTATAATACAGTGCACAATTTTCGTAAGGTTTCCTTTAGTGTTGTTAAAACAATAGTAAACATGAGAGAGACATTAATCATCAACGATATATGCGAATTCTCTGATGTTACCTATGACAGTCTGACAATGCACATGCAGTTTATTGATTACATGCATGTAGAAAACTTGTTCTGAGTTAAAGCTGTCAAACAAGGTTTGAAGAAGACTAAAATATCACTACCACACGACGGCTAATGTAGAAAATACTTTTCTGACATATTATGGCACGATGCGCTCTCCCTGCACATCTTCGAGATGCATCTGCTGCCTGCTGTCTAACTACTGTGACATTTTGCTCTATTCAGGTTTAATAGTCCTTTTTCCACATGCGACTACTTTGGGTTGAGAAGTGAAGGGAATTATGTTCAAAGTTCCATTAGATTGATAACTTCAGCAGAGAGCAGAATTGCGTTTTAAAAAATGTAGCACTGAATGTATTCGAACTCGCGACATCTTATCTATGCTACAAGCTGACACGTAGCTACAACAGCTCCAGAGCTCGGCAACTATTCCTCCAGAACTTTTGGATTCCACAGCACTGTGAGATTATGCATATGGCCAGGTCTTGACTTCTGAGAGACAAACAGTTACAGCTTTTCTTTTGGACTGAACGACGTTTTCTAGTAACAGATAGCGCAATAGAATAGCTCAAGTGGAAAGGAACACTTCCTATTTAAACTTCTGCATCCTACACTGTTGGCAGTTGTGTGTAGGTGGCAGTTACGTGATTTTATTTCTGTGATTACAAAATAGTCGAATGTATGCACTGGGTAGGCGAGGCAGCTAGTTCATGGTGATTCGGTCAACCAAGTAAATGAATTTACTGAACATGCTGCAAATTACTACAGGGAGCCTGTGTGTCAGAATTTTCATCCAGTGTGGCGCAACTGCGTTACGATAGAAAAATGACTCGCGGGGAAGAGGATTTCGTGGTCTGTTGGACGGATGGTAGGTTGTTATACCTATGGTCTGGGTTCGATTCCCACTTCTGTCAATGATTTTAGATAGGGAGAGACAGATTCCATTCTCTCCTGGCTACACCAAGTGAAGGAGATATAATGGCTGCGTGGTCTGGAAATTCACATTAAAGATGATATTCCTTCTTTACCAAGTAGACGGTAGGTTGAACCACAATAAAGTCTGGAGTGGCGACATGTAGAAACTCTATCACCAGTAACCTTTCTTATACTAGTTATTTATTTCAAGTGACGACACTTATTCCATCTTTTATTTGAGCTTCTGTATGTCGATAAAATTGGTTCTGAACTGGGAATGCAACTCAGGCCGCCCTTAACGCGGAATTTGGTCCCTTCGTGGCAATACAGCTCGGCTACAATTTGTTGTTTGTTCAAAACTGCAGATTCCTCAACACCTTCACATATTACGCGTGAATGGGATCGAATCCTGGCCCGGCACTAAAGATTTAATTATGTATTATCAAGCTCTAGCATGAGAACACCTATCTGTTGGTGGATAATAATTTCGATTTTTAATGTATTTTCATTCGCTGTCAACACTAACGATATCTGACGTTTTTAACTCCCAGTGAGACACAGAACTATTTGCGAGATGACTGTAAGTTCAAGATGCTATTCTGAGCAGCTGGTGGAGAAAAATTCGGTAGCTGACGTCTCTTTGTGTGTAGTCAACAACGATATGTGTGGGGCTCTATTCCCAGTGAGCGCTGAACTCTTCGTCATATTATTTCAGTTCAAACATGCTCACATGTCACTGCTGGTGCAACAAACCCATATTTAACGTTCGTTTTCTCTAGAATATAACAGCGATAGGTGCCGGGTTGGAGTCCTGGGAAGGAAAAAATTAATGTTTCGTCTCGTCATTTCAGTTAAAACATCTAGCTACTGCCGCGAAATTCCGATATGTCACATTTGACTGTGCTTCGATAGCAATCCGATTAGGTTCCGGGTTCGAATCCGTGTCCAACACACAGCTTTACCTCACGGCATTTCAAGTAAGTTACTTGTGAAGAAGCAATATTTAACATCTCTCGTGGTTCGTTAACAGGGACAATAGATGCTGGGTAGGAATTCGCGTCTGTTAAAAATGTTTGCGTTATGCAATTTAAAGTTGATATTTGCTAACTGATACTGTCTAAAATCGAGGTATATCACTCTCTGTATGCCTAATCAGGAATGACTGTTAGTTTCCGTCAGTCACGAAATCTTTGCTTAGTCTGCATGAGCTGGGTTTGAATCCATATGCAGAACAAGACGGTTCGTCGTGTCATTTAATGTTCATACATATTCTCAACTAGCTGCTCGTGAATAACTTAAATTTTTAATGTCAGTTTGTGTTAAATAGTTCAAATGGTTCATATGGCAAGCCGGCCGGAGTGGCCGTGCGGTTCTGGGCGCTACAGTCTGGAACCGCGCGACCGCTACGGTCGCAGGCTCGAGTCCTGTCTCGGACATGGTGTGTCTGAGGTCCTTAGGCTAGTTAGGTTTAAGTAGTTCTAAGTTCTAGCGGACTGATAACCTCAGAAGTTAAGTCCCATAGTGCTCAGAGCCATTAGAACCATTTCTGAAGTATACGAGTATTTACGAACAGTACAAGCAGGATTGCAGCGAACTGATCACTTAGTGCAACATGGAGTACCTGTGTAATTAGTCATTCCAGCTGCATATCTGAGGGTAAGATTTGTTAAGCATTTCATTGCAGAATTAATGTAATATCCGCACGATAATCTCTGCAGTCATACTTTATTAGGAGCCCGCGATTGGAGTACCATGTTCGTTAAATCGGATTACTCAAGCTGAGGCCAAATAAAGACAAGCGACGACGCCACAACACTATCTTTACTTTAGTAGGTAGTCAGCGCTAAAGTATGTGCGCCACCATTAACGTTACTGTAAGCAGTTTGACAACGTAACACCACCACAACTACTGACAACCTGAACCATTATCACGCAGTTGTGACAAATGGTTCAAATGGCTCTGAGCACTATGGGACTCAACATCTGTGGTCATAAGTCCCCTAGAACTTAGAACTACTTAAACCTAACTAACCTAAGGACATCACACACATCCATGCCCGAGGCAGCATTCGAACCTGCGACCGTAGCAGTCGCGCGGTTCCTGACTGAGCGCCTAGAACGCAGTTGTGACTCTCAGTGATTACAGGTTACTGATGTTTGTCAAGAATAGCGGAAAGCGCCTCTGAAGTTCCATTTGCATTACGACTAGCACGTGGCCGGCCGCGGTGGTCTAGCGGTTCTAGGCGCTCAGTCCGGAACCGCGCGACTGCTACGGTCGCAGGTTCGAATCCTGACTCGGGCATGGATGTGTGTGATGTCCTTAGGTTACTTAGGTTTAAGTAGTTCTAAGTTCTAGGGGACTGATGACCACAGATGTTAAGTCCAATAGTGCTCAGAACCATTTGAACCATTTGACTAGGACGGAGAGAATGCTAAATAACAGTAATAGGTCACCCAGCGAAGAGTAGAGTCCACGCATTGTCTGAAGTTCTTGCAGTTTGATATAATGCAGTTCCCGATAGTTTCACACTAACGGGTTCTTTTGGCTATCGAAATACTCATATGGGAATCATAAACGTGGAATTGCTAGATCACCCAACTACCTTAATAACACCTCATTCTGGATTGAATACGACTCGGAAAGCGACGTTAATTTGACGTTTTCATCCATCTACTGACGTCTCACTGAATGAAGTCTGAAGTGCACGCACAGTTGTGTTGCCTGCCGCAAGGATTCTGTGAAGTGTTGTGGCAGCTGGCAGTCATTGCTGAATACACACATGTGCAAATAACCTCACTGCTCTAGCGGAACTCGTCTTTGTTGCATTTTTTCCATACGGTAATTAGCACAATAACATAAGGCTTGTTCTGCTAAAGAACTTTATGCCCACAAGTCCTTAAATAATAATCTCCTAGCGGGAGGAATAAATACATGAAAGGAAACAGACTGTTGGACGAAAGAATGGACAGCTCCCTGCTTTTGGCGTTTCCGATAGCGCCTACGATAAGAATCTGGTGTCATATTATGCTTAAGAACTCTAAACTGTTTATTTTTTTACTTCATACTAAAACAAAAGTTGTGATATGAGACGAGGAAATGACTTATATGCTTCTCAGGAACTTTAGTTTTTCGTGTTTATTTTCTCACTTCATATTAAAACAAGGGCGTTAATATGAGAAGAGGAAATGAAATATACGCTTCCAAGACATCATATTTCCTTGTGTGCTATTACTGCAAACATGAAAGCCCTGCAGTTAATTTTTGTATGTTGGATAAGTTTTGATATCACCTCACATTCCTTTGTGACGAGGTTCCTATTGTCCTGGGATTCAAATAGAGTTGACGTTTCATCACTGGTTAATATTCTGATGACTAATGACATGATACCCGTTGCAATTGCTCCATGGCACCTGTGAGTAGAGTCTCACGTTGGTTACTATAAGAACACGCAGGCAGTGATATCCGCTCACTGGAGTCAGAGCCAAGGTGATTTCTTTCTGTTTAGGGCGAAGCGTCTGCTGCAGTGTCCACGCTCAGCCAACATAAACAAATCGCGGCGGCATTGGGCACTGCTAATCGCTGCACTTGTCGCGAGCCTCGACAACAAGAGCGCACTGTCCCTGCTAACGATACTATGGAGTTAATAGATCTTACTTAACGGAATACGCAGGACGTGGGATGGGTAAAAATTCAGTTTGTAGCTTCCCATCGCATTAAAATACTTTACAGTCATATTTGATGCAATATTTATTGTTGGTTGTCTCTCTAATGTTAATAGTATTGATTCACATCGTGCGTTAACACGAAAACACACACACACACACACACACACACACACAAACAGTCATTGATTCCTGTGAGGGTGACAACTACTGTGTGTTGAACAACACATGCACCAGTCAGTTCCTCAGTTGGCGTCGAGTGGATGAGATTTTTCAATTACCTTGCACTGCAAGAATTGTAAGGAGGGGACTGAAAGTAAATGGACTTGATGTATGCTAAAGGGCTGCGACAAAGCAAAGCTTGACCGATTATCAGATAACTGTCCACATGGGCTTTGTGGACGAGTATACTTTTAGTAACCAACCCACCCACGATCATTACGTAAGATTTCTCGAGGGCGTAGGGAAATTGATTTCATTAAGTCGTCGACAGTGTAGCGTGATGGTTTACTTCCCACCATACGTTTTCTATATTCGTCCAAAGGTCGCTTGCATTTGTAGGGACACATGGCAATGACCTTGTTACCTCTGCCCACATATTCTCTATGTGGTTGATGTTCGGTGATCGTGGAACAAACGGCTACAGCTTCATCCTCTCTTGGCCCTGAAACCAATCTCGCACTGCTCTACTATGATGGATGGGTCTCTGCTCCTGTAAATACATTGTTATGTCGTTAGTTCATACATTTATATTTAAATAACGTATTTGTAATAAGCACAGTGTTTAAGAATTCATTCCCTGTCATAGATAACTGATCTGGATTCAACAGTCCGATTAAGAATGTGGTTCACCCAGTCTATCATATGATGAGCGTCGTAGTCGGATAGCCACATTAAGACTGACTGGCTGAATCCGATTAGGACGATCTTGTATCGAAATGAAATTACAGAAATCGGATAATTTGAACGTCTGTATTGCAACAATGCTGCGCACATAAATTCCTATGATGGGGTAACAGCTAGCAACTGTCTAAGAAAAAGTGAGAAATATGTCTACTAGCAGCAATGTAACGTAATTATAAACCATGTTTATGTGATGGAAATACTGAATCGAACAACACACATCTATTTCAGTGGAGGGAAGATACACCATATCGGATTTGCTGATGACATAATGACAATAATAATAATAATAAAAATCCCGTTGGCCGATAGGGGAAACCCTCCCCCATATGGATGGTACCGTGGAAATCAAATACTTGTGGTGAACCAAATACTTACACAATCCTGAACGGCTACTCAATCCGTTGAACCCAAAATCCAGACACATCTGAGTGAAAATCACCGATACTCTGGTCACCGTCTGTTAGCTCAATGAGCTTGGCTGAAAATATTTGCTTCCAAAGGCTTCAACACCCTCTGGTCCTGTCCGGTCCTGGTATCACCCAGGCCAAACCAATGAAACACAAGAAAACATGAACTATGCAAGCAAAGGTAACTTTATCCCAGGTGGTACACAACCTGGCCACCGATAGGCGGCAGTTGGATTTTCGCACTCTGGGGAGTCCAGGTTAGCACGGCAGAGAATAACGAAGATCTCTGGTAAATTTCCCTACAAGCAGAAAACATTCATTTGAAAACTAAACATCGATACATTGATCCAAACAAGAAACCTAAATAATCTCACAAAAGAAATCGTCCGCCAAAAAATTCTCATCCTTGCTTTTCAAGAACCACGATTAATTGACAATTAAAACTTGCATTACGGAAACCATGGCATCTTCAAAATACAACAAAAGGTAGCGAAACTCGCACCAATCCTCGGCATTGCATTTCTCGAACACAGATCTATCAACAACTCTGTCGAAGAAATCACACCCATCAACAATCGAGTTATGACTATGCTCATTCAGAGCCCCTATAAAAAATATACACTCATAAATGCACATGCCCCCACCAACATCGAAAATAAGGAAAACACCGAAAATGTCGAAAAATTGTGGAACACACTCGAAAATACTATGAGCAAAATTTACCAAGATGACGTGAAAATACTAATGGGAGGCTTCAACTCTCTATTTGGGACAGAAAAAACCTGTAGAAAAATCATTGGTACAAATTCAACACACCGAAACGCTTAGACCAACAGCACACGTCTGACTGACATTTGCCAACAATTCAACCACAAAAGAATGTCTTCCCACTTAGGAAGTAGCCTGTTCCCAAGAAACATGTTTGGCTACCAGGTGCAAGCTGCTTTCGTTCGCCTTTCGAGACTCGCTGAAAGCCAGATTTTTAATTCTTTTGTAGCAGAGCTACAAGCAGGCAGATACAAACGCAATAAGGGAATCGTAAGACAACGCGCCTTGCTACTTTCAGTAACCCTTAGTGTCAGAGCGAAAACCTTACGGTACTGCCAAATTCATAATGACGACATATTTTTTGTTGTTGTGAATACATAATTATATCTATGAAATGCCACTTTTCATAATAATAGCGGATGATACAGGAAATGAAGTAAATACGGATCTTTTCGAAGTCAAAAGTCGGTAATGTCCTACTAATTCGTGTTAAAATACGCTCAATCGTCTCACAGATACTTAATGCTTTATTAAGATAGTCTGCCGTCGTGATGTTTCTGTAGTAAGCTGAATTTATTTTGTATTAGTACAGTGAATATTTTAATTGGATTTTCCGATAGTTTACTAAACGCAACAGTAATCATCAATGAGAAATTAATCAGCAAAAGAATTTTCTTTCACGATATCTAAAACGATCTGACAATGCTAAAGTTGTTTACAAATTCTACGCCAGTAGAAACCTACTGGTTTCAACGATATTATTATACCAGAGTAGTTTTAAGAGTATTTTCGTCTAGAAATGAATTGCGTCGACGGTTGATCGATCAAGAGCGGGAAAGGTAAAACTTAACGAATATATGACGAGAGGGACAAGTGCTTCAGAGAGGACTTCTCTATCAATACAAGTGCCTGAGAGACGACTTTAATTTCAATCCCTGGATAGTTTTGTTTCTCAAATCAAGAAGTGCGTTATCATGCAGTAGAACATGTGATGTAGTTGTGTTGCTCGATTTTCTTACGCTGAGACCGAAAGGTGTCTCAGTTGTTGGCAACAGATTCCAGCTGTGTTTTGGTAGAATTCGTAGCCCAAAACTCACTTTTGGAGCTATCAGATGTAAAATATTATGTTCACACTACTCTTTGCTCGAGTTTATGTCTTTTGGAGGGGCTCAGCCTTTCATTTCTTCTTAGGAAGTTAATGATAAAGGCATCATAACACGTCACCAGTTACAGTACTGCATACGAATGCTCAATGAGCGACCTGATGACGTTCAATAATAGTCACTCCGTTGATTTTTGTTGTTTAGAATTAGAGCATGTAGTACTCGTACACTAGACTTCTGAACTTTGCCTGTTGAATGCAAATGTCGCATGATGGTAAAATGGTAATCTATCACATATATCAGTAGTCGAGACTTGCTTAATGTGGAAAATCATTGATGCCAGAACGATCTTTGTTGAAACAAGAATATCTTTTTCTGGCGTATTTTTCCCAAAAGCACTCGCTCCACACACAATTCAAATCTTTCTAGCTGCCTCCTCTGCATTCACCCCTCTGTTATACCAAAAGTAAACGTTGTGTTGCAGATGTTACACCTATTTCCACTTGCGACTCAATTTTACAATGCTTAACTGTAGTTCATGATTCTCAAGTATGCAAAATCCAATGCTTAACTGCAAGATGATAACTAGAACTTCAAATTCGAAAATGACAGTTGATACATACACTGACAGCGTCGCGCCGCGTTCACCTGAGCTGTGCCGGATTTCAGGCGGCGGGTGGCGCCTGGCCGGTGGCCGGTAGCCGCTGCAGCGCGAGGAAACGCTCGAGCGTAAGCTGTTATGATCGCGACGCAGCCACGAGCTGTCCTGCGGAATTGTTTGTGGAATACTTGTTATTGCTGGTGGGTAGAATGTTAAGCGAATTATCTTTGATGTTCAGTCAGACTCATAACTTTAGACCGACTGAGGAACAAAAAAAAAAAAAAAAAAACAGTTGGACTCGAACAGGCGACTATAAGCTTAGAACGCACGACGCTTGCCACTAGACCACGGGCTCACACAGTCCAACAACGTCTTGGAAGTAGACAATACTTCCTCCTAACACTTCCGCATCTTACAGTGTTGCCAGATTGTGCATATGGCCGGACTTAGAGTTGTCAGGGGCGGTCAGTTTTATTGGCCACCTTAAGTGAATGACTCGGACTTAGTCTCTGTGGCGGCCGGCCGGCGGTCAGTTTTATTGTCTAAGACTGTACACTTGAAGTTCGCTGACTCTACAGGTATTGCAACAAGGAATATCTCAGTAGGCAGTTCAGTTGAAGAGAAAAGGTCATCTATAAAAAGGGTAGTCACAGAAGTAGGAAAGAAAAACATAGGTACAAAGAAAGTAACAGCCAAGAAATCATAGGTAACAGAAGAAATTTTTCAGTTTATCAATCAAAGAAGGAAGAACAAAAACATTCAGGGAAATTCAGGATTATAGAAATACAAGTCGCTTCGGAGTGAAATACACAGGAAGTGCAACGAAGGTAAGCAGGAACGGCTGCATGAAAAATGTGAAGAAATCGAAAAGGAAATGCTTGTCGGAGTGACTTACTGTGCATATATAAATAGCAAAACAACCTTCGATGAAATTAAAAGTAATAGTGGTAACATTAACAGTGCAACCGGCATCCCGTTGTTAAACGCAGAAGAGAGGGCGGATAGGCGAAAAGAGTATACTGAAGGCCTCTGTGAGAAGAAGATTTGTCTGATGTGATAGAAAAAGTGACAGGAGTACATTCTGAAACGGTAGGGTTCCGGTATTAGAATAAGAACTTAATAGAGATCAAATGCAAAAGGGACAGATAACATTCCATCAGAATTTCTATAATTATTGTGGACAGTGGCAACCAACTTTGATGTGTAGAATATATGAGTCTGGCGACATACCATCTGAATTTCGGTCCGAAAAATATCATCCACACGATGCCGAAGACCGCAAGAGCTGTCAAATGCGAGAATTATCGCGCAATCAGCTTAACAGCTCATTCATCCAAGTTGCTTACAAGAACAATATACAAAAGAACGGTACAGAAAACTGAGAGTGTAATAGATGACGATCAGTTTGGATTTAGTTAAGGCAAAGGCGACAGATACCTAATTCTGACGTTGAGGTTGTTATTGGAATCAATATTGAAAAAAAAAATAAAAATACATTCATTGGATTTGTCGACCTGGAAAAAGCGTTCGACAGTGTCATCCACTGCAAGATGTTTGAAATTCTGAGGTAAGGTAAGCTATAGGGAAAGACGGGTAATAAACAATATTTATAGGAGCCAAGAGCGAATAATAAGAGTGGAAGGTAAAGAATCATGTGCTTGGATTAAAAACGATATAAGACAGGGATATAGTCATTCACCGTTACTGTTGAACCTATATTTTGAAGAAGCAAGTATGGAAATAAAAGAAATGTTTCCGAGTGAAATTAAAATTCAAGGTGAAAAGATATCAATAATACGATACGCTGATGACGTTGCTATCCTCAGTGAAAGTGAAGAAGAAATGAATAATTTGGATGCAGGTTAAATCGAAGAAGGACTAAAGTAATGGAAAATAGCGGCTATGAGAACAGCGTCAAACTTAACATCTTGTTTAATGGTCACGAAGTACATGATGTTAAGGATTCTAGTATCAAAATAAACAATAAAGGAGGGAGCAGAGATTGGAATGCATACAGTAAATAACTGGGGATCTAGGTTGAAAGTGCCACTCTAGACGAAGAGGTTGCACAGGAGAGGAATTCCTGGTGGGCCGCATCAAACCACTCAGAAGACTGGTGACTGAAAAAAAAAGTAAAATAAAAAAATTAAAAATTAAAAAGAGCGTAAAAAGGA
This sequence comes from Schistocerca nitens, assembly GCF_023898315.1. Lineage (NCBI taxonomy): Eukaryota > Metazoa > Arthropoda > Insecta > Orthoptera > Acrididae > Schistocerca > Schistocerca nitens. Next base: position 437,407,136 of record NC_064617.1, on the reverse strand, counting down.
TAAATAAGGACACCTAGCACATGAACGAGATATGATGACGACATTCATGTTACGTTCACATCCTACTTGGCTCTCGCGAAATGGCTGATCTGCATCGGCTCCATAATGGCATTAATACTGATTTTGTGGGAATGAGATAACCTTATCACACAAACACAGTGATACATATTAACATGCGGAATGACACAGTATGGAATATGATAAATTGACTTCATTCCCTATACGAAAGAAATTGTTAAGACGTTGAAGCAAATTAAACACTTGGGAAAGGACAAAGTTTGGTCTCATATCTGGTATCAGTAACAGATGGGGTTCGGCAATTACAGAAAAAGCCACTTTATTTACCCTTAAAACGTGAGTTTGCTTCGACTACTGACAATGGAAATACAGGAAAGTCTTCAACACGTAAACACTTTCAACGAGAATAGTAATGTAATCTTAATTAAACGGTATCTCAACACAGTTAATAAAACACGATTGAAGGGTATGGGTGATCGATCTCATGTACTTTGGCTCTGAGCACTATGGGACTTAACATCTATGGTCATCAGTCCCCTAGAACTTAGAACTACGTAAACCTAACTAACCTAAGGACACCACACATCATCCAGTCATCACGAGGCAGAGAAAATCCCTCATGTACTTTGTGGAAGTGGATGATAGTATGGAACAAGAGGTATTGGAATAAATTGCACGGAGTCTCAGAAATAAACGTCGAAAGTTGGTTCGTGTGCTAAGCTATTGTAATCAACACGCAGAAGGACGGAGAACATAGGCTTGTTACTACACAAATACCGACGTGGCAAAGAATGCACTGAAGTTTATGAGTGAAAAATGAGAAATAATTATTGATGAGTGTTGGTAGTGTTCCTGTACGTAATTTCATATATTACTCGCCGGACAGAAAATAACGGATACATAATACAGTCCTCTCACCACGACTATCATCAACACTTAAAAGAATTATTGTGACCACATAACATATTTCAATGAAGACGAGTATGAAATAAAAGAAACTCAGTAGCTGAAGGGACTAATTCTTCCATTTCATTAGTTGAAACTGATCGTAGAGACGCTGTGGTGTCACATGGCATGATCATGGTCTAAGTGAACCGCTACCACAAATCACCTTTCCAGTATGTCGTTGTGGCTGGGCAGCTTGTTTCCAAATTCGTTACAATTATCTTGTTGTGTGCACGGCAGCAAAAACTATAGTTACGGCATTCAGTTATCACTTTTATGGAAAGTGGAAGCAGTTCAGAAGGTGGACTGTGGGACACTATTCCATTCGCAGTAGTGGAAAACGTACCTCCAGCGTCAATGAATAGAACCAATATTTACTTCTCGGTAACAACCAGTTCCAATCTGTTCGAACAAGTTATGAAAGAGCTAGGGAAACAGTGTTGTTTGTGTTGCCCTAAGCAGCCCAACAGTTGAGACATGTCCTTAAACAACTAGCAGGAAATGATGAACAAAATGTTAGTTTCGCCTTCCTGCATACCCTGCAGGTGGGAAGTACCTTTCTAAAACTCTCTCCATGTAATTAACATACACCATCTCTCTCAATTTTGCACAACATATTTGCGGACCGAAATGATCATAACCAAGACTTCCAAAACAGACCAGTTAATTCACCAACTCGTCTCTGACGTCCACTACTCATTTCCTGTCCTAAGAATTCTTTGTGCGTAAAATACATTGATCTTAATCATAAAGAAGTTATGGAATACTAATTCACTTCTGCCTTCTAATTTTGATTGCACCATCTTCAAAGCAGGATCTTTGTCCTGCTCACGCTTGAATTTTTCAAGTGTTGGCACCATGTAATTTTCGAAAGCTACCCTCTCTACAAATGTATATTAGACCACAATTACCTTCATTTACCTTCACATCGTTTCCTCAGATTAGCTACTGAACAAGGTGACGCATTGGTTAGCATGGTTGACTCGTATTAGAGCGAATGATAGTTCAAACCCATGTCAGCCAATCCAGAGTTGGGTTTTCAGTGGTTTCCCTAAATCATACTAGGCAAATACCAGGATGGTTCCTTTGAAAGGGCAGTTTTCTTTCCCATCGTTGAAACAATCCAAGCTTGTGCTCTGTTGCTAGGAGCCGATAGGATATTAAACACTACTCTTCCTTCCTTCCATCCTTCAGATTAGTCCAGTAGGAGCAATGGATAGCATTAACCATTGACATTTTGTGGTCCCAGCATTTAAATGATTTTAAATAGAAATTCGTGCAGGTAAAGGGCCCAGTGTGCTATGCGTATATGAGAAAATTTGCCTGCCCTCGGAAGCGGTAGGGATTTATGATAAGAATAGGATTTAAATACTAAACCAAAAAGAAGACACCTAAATTTTATGAAGCCCTACATAATGACTAGTGCCTTCAGCTTTGTGACTCAGTAATTTTTCTCGATTTTGTTGAGGACTCTGCTTACAAATGCGATTGTTCGTGGAGATTGTTCGTTTGAGAAAAAGTGTCACGCCCTGTCCAGTTTGGTAACTATCCGGTGGCAGACGGAATTACTCACTCAGGTCGGGATGATCCAATATTCGAGCTGACAATAATGCCCCTTCATTTCCACAAATTCATCCTCACTCCAGTTCGAAATCGATTCTTTCCTGTCAGGTTATTAAGACAGGCAGCATTAGAATAAAGATTATGTAGAAACCTGTTAGACTGAGAAATCTTCACACTTGTTCATTACCATGGCGCAAATTAAATACCTTAATTGTTTATAGTTTTTTGATGCTAGGTGGATCCCTTCAGATGAGACAATACAGCCGAAAAGAATTAATCCTTTCTGTCCAAATATCGATTTTCCTACATTTATAGTTATATGGTATATGTGAAATACATGTAGAAAGGAAGACAAAGTTTGGTTGCTGCTGATGATGATTTCTCGGTCAATAGTACAATGTAACTTGTTTTTACAATGACTAAGGTATTATTGTGTCTAATAACCACCGACGAAGTCAAGTTCAGTCCAAAGGGCAGCTTTCTAAATTGATAACACTTCCCGTAGCACAGAAATGCAGCGTATTCCCAGTATGAAAAGTGGAGTTCAGGTTGCCAGAACGCACCCTCAAGTTGACTTTAACTCATTGAAATCTTTGGAGCACTTCATCTAATGTTACTCGCTGATCTCTTTCCGTTTGAATGATAGTACTAATCTGTCTCAAGTCACTTTTTGGATCACAAAGTAATTGGCTATTACATCAGCTTACTGCAGAAACAATAATGCCTTGCATTTAAATCACAGACTGAATTTCTGCTCCAACATTGCCTTTGCACACGAGTAGTATGGGATAGCGTGTACAAACCGCTTTTGACGCTCCCGCGCATGAAACTCATATACAGAATTCTTAATAGTCCATGGTGGTTCAGAAAACACATCCATTTGTGACCTTAACATCGCATTTAATTCTTCTAGCTGTCTTTGAATCATTATATGTTGCACTAGCGTGTTAAGCAGTTCAGCTGAATTCATCTCAGTGTTGCTTTCACATCATAGGTTTGATGGAAATGAAAATGAGCGTTTGGCGTCATTGGCCGGGAGGCCCCTTACTGGGCGGTTCCGGCGACCTTGGTGCAGGTCTTATTACATTCGACGCCACATTGGCCGACCAGCGAGACGTATGGGGATGAAATGATGATGAAGACAACACAACACCCAGTCCCTGAGCGGAGAAAATCCCCGACCCAGCCGGGAATGGAACCTGGGCCCCACTGGACGGCAATCCGTCAAGCTGACCATTAAGCTATCGGGGTGGACTATAGCTGCCTATAATAACATGGAGGTTATTCTCTTATGTCTGAATAGATGTTCTCTCTTATTTTCCCTTCTTGTAAGGGTTTTCCATATATTACCTTCCTAGCCGATCTGCAGAGAATCTCCTCATGCTACACCTTATAAGCCCACCTAATTTTTACCATTCATCGGTAGCACAAGATCTCAAATGCTTCAATTCTCTTCTGTTCTTATTTCCCCATAGTGCAGATTCCTCATAGTAATACCTTTGTTTGATACTGGTAGACTTGCCTTGGCCAGGCAGAAATGGCGTTTTTACCAGTGCTAGTCTGCTATTTTCGTCCTCCTTGCTCTGTCCGTCATGGTTTTTTTTGCTACCTAGGGAGCAAACTTCCTTATCTTGATCTATTTTGTAATCACCAATACTGACAATTTTTTTGCTGTTCATTTCTCCTACTTCTCACTACTTTAAACTTTTTTTGATTTACTCTCATTCCATATTGTCTACTCATTGGACTGTTCATTTCATTCGACAGGTCTTTTAATTCTCCTTCACTACCACTGCGGATATCTATGTTATCAGCGAATCTTATCACTGATATCCTTTCACCTTGAATTTTAGCCCCTGACTTAAAACTTTCTCTCATTTCCGTCATTGGTTCTTCATTGCGTAGATTGAGCAGTAGGAGCGAAAGACTACATCATTGTCTAACGATCCTTTTAATCCGAGCACTTCGTTCTTGGTCTTCCTGTCTGATTGTTCCCTCTTGGTTCATGTACATATTGTGTGTTACCCATATTTCCCTACCGCTTGCACCTATTTTCCTCAGAGTTTCTAACAACTTACATCATTTTAAATTGAAGAATGCTCTTACCAGTTCGACATATGCTGTGAACATATCTTGATTCTTCTTCATTCTGGCATCCATTGTAAAACGCAACGTCGGGACTGCCTCTTTTGTACCTTTATCTTTCCTAAAGCCAAACGGATCGTCAGCTAAGACATCTTAAATTTTCTTTCCAATTTTTCTGTATGTTATTCCTGTTAGCATGAGTTGTTAATCTAATTGTGCGGTAATAGACACAATTGATGGCGCTTTCTATCTTCGAAGTAGTGTGAATGATGTTTTGTCAAGAGTCTGACGATATATCGCTACTCTCATACATTCTATACACTAACATGAATGTAAGTTGGTTTCCATTTCCCCCAGTTGTTTTAGAAATACCGACGGAATTTTACTATCCCCTCCGAGTTATTTGGTCTTAAGTCGTCCAAAGATCCTTCAGATTCTGATTCTCATATTGGATCCCCTAACTATACCCAGTCGACTCCTGTTCATTCCTTTATCAAAACGTCCGTCTCTTTCCCCCTTTTCAGTACCACAATCATCACACATTTCACCATCCATTAGTCAGTTTACTGGGTTCCAGCATCTCCCACATTACTCTTGTTATTAAGGGGACCAGCGGATTGAATTTTTGTGATATGTGAGGGAGGTCAATTCTTCATGGTCTGCACATTCTCGTTTAAACAGCACCGATCATTATAATCTAGATGTGGACTCCACGAAACATGTCTACGCTTGGGATCCTGTCACTAGTAGCTATAATTCTGCATACAGTCTAGGCTCCAATTCATCTGCCTGCGATTGTCAGTATTTTGGTGAGAATCTCCTCCCGACCGTCTCCCGTAGTATTAGCTCCTATCAAAGCCCGATTCTTGTAACACTTTCTGGAATGAATTGTCATGCTACATGTTGCGTCCGCGTATCTCATTCCCCCATCACAACATAGACAAATTGTGATTAACTCGAGTGGAATGTATATTGTGTCCAAGCACTGGCTGCACTTGACCATTTCCTTGCAATAAACGATAGGGTTGCGGTGATCTGTATCACTGTAATTATCGACCATTAAGGTGCTCAATTTTATGCGTTCTTGGATGCTACTCGATCCGAAATAATACATTTCAAGAAAGATCTCAGAAATTCCTCATATTCTTTTGCAATTATTGACTAAGATTTTCATCCGTGCTGCTGCCGCTTCTCACTGGTGGTTGCAGCCAAAATTAATCGACAGTAGTGGCGCCCATGCGAGTGTAATGCAAATTAAAATTCATCTAACATCTTTTACAGTTGTTCTAACGAAGCATGATGTAATAAAGAACATTTCTGTACTGAGACAAATACTGACTACATTCACCGCCATTGGTCTCCGTGTTCACGTATCTTACACTAGGTTTAACGACTCCGGAGGTATGCGCACATTACACAGTCTCTCTTGTAGATCAAACAAGTCTTCCAATTATATCCTTTTTCGCTGGTTATGATCGCCTCACGCCTCCGATCAGCAGTCCTAAGCGTTCGCCATTCGTCAACGCTTACATTTGTATGCAATCGAAACAGTGCTTCACAATTGCGTCTGTTGGTTTTTGATTGCGTATGCTTGAAGTGTAGTAACGACTTAAACTCATCGCTACCACCCACAGGCATCGCCAGATACGATCTGAATGGGTCATCATCACATCCTTAACGGAATCCATTTAATTGCATTCGTAAACACTTTTCTTTTTTAGTTACCTTTTCAGCCTTAAATCCTCATTTCTGCAATACTACTTCCTGGTGTGCGACCTGTTGGTTGAAATGATCAGATAACTTTTGTTGTAGCGTGTAAATCTCGCCCACTATAGCTTTAATTCGACCAGTATCCATCTGTACCCCATCAGACTGCACCATAAAATTCAGAGTCACCGCTACCTGGCCCTCGAGTCGGTTTGATATTTCTTGTTGAGTTTTCTGAGCTTCACTGATTATTCCTACCACTTCGTCCTCTCACTGATTTACCGGCCATTTCTTGGTGAATGCTTTTCCTGGTGGCTCGACTTTCTGGAACTACTGAGTCCAACTTAGTTCACATAGTTCACAGCTCAAAAAGTTACTTACTCCGTTCATTTAATACCTTTCTCTGTTCATCAATTAGTTTATTAATCTCCACTTTCTGTTCATATAATTTTTACCAGTACTTTCCTTTTCTTCCCCATGTCGCTTTCATCACCAAACTTCTGATTTTGATAAGAACCTGTAAAATAAGCACATGGCTTTCCAGGTTGCCGGAACAGCCAGCATCTCAATTGCTTCAACTTGGGCTGGTGATTCCCCAGGAGTTTGACCGCTAAACTACTCTCTCACATTCTTCCTTTGTCCTTAGGGTCTTCCGGCCTACCGGACATCGTGGCTTCCGCGAAGTCTTTTCCAAGTATCTACTCAACTTCACCGTGACATGCCGTGGCGACTCTGAAATGTAGCATGTCTTTCCTATAGTGAGTCCTCTTGTCTTACGAAAACATCCATTACCCAAGAACATCTTCGAATCACTGAAAAAATTATACAACCCTATTGCCGAATACAAAAAAAATAGCAGTTCCTTCAAAAATTATTGCTATGAGAGCAAATAGGTCTTTTACACACAGAAAAACAAACCCAATATCGAAAATATTATATCCCAAATGATACAACATATGAATACACTTATTACTGAGCGTATGCACTGTTGATCCTCAACGCTGACCATGAATACGAACAAATGGAATGTCTGAGAAAGAATATATAGCACTTTATACCCTACTGGCGACCTTCAGAAAAATCTCGCTACCATCAGCATACAGGGCCAAATCATTAGCTGAAAAGGGGGTATGTGAATAATTATTATTATTATTATCATCAAGCGTCAATCGTGATTAAAAGTGTTGTGACCAGGATGTAACGATCGATAACAGAGAATTCATTTGAAGAAGATTATTCCCATATAACTTAACTGGAAGAGCTTGTTTGTAAACAGTGATATAGTACACTCGAAGGAAAACTGACTTATTGCACTCAGAATATAGCACTGGACAAACGATATGCTTTAGTTCTATTAGTTGGAAGTTCCACGATAATCGAAAGGATAGCAGCTCTATATCGACATTGAGATTCTAGTCAGTGGCGACTTTGACAAGATGTGTGCGTGTAAACGGAGGTAACTGGCAGAAACAAGGCTGTAGTCGTAACGTGAGCGGTGGTCGCGCCAGGAAAATGCTTTTCAGAAAAGAGCAATACTGATCGGAGAATAATGTGAATACAGATGACTCCAGTAAAGGTTTTGCATCGGTATATATGCGACACCCTGCGTATCTGTTCCAAACCGCCGTACACGAGAATGGGATTTTCCGCTATTCACACCGCTGGTTCTATCTGTGATAAAAATGGAGGGTCAAGTGTTTCGGATGGCCCTTGGGCTAGGGGCCATTTGTATATCCAACAGAAGGATCTTGTTACTGATTCTATCCCATAGTACAGGGTCATTTTTTGAATATTACACACTTCCTTCGGCTTAGGCATATGGAGAAAATCGGCTGGTTCTTTTTTATTTGATGTTGTCTACGGTGGGCTTCATGGGGATTATGGAGGCACAATGGGCAGTTCCTCCGAAGACACCAAAAATGGTTATTTTACTATGTTTTCGCCGTCACAGGAGGACCAAAACCCAGCCGATGGTTGCAAGACGACTATGCGTAGCAAATGGCTGAAAATTATTAAGATACGAGAGTCACTCCAAAAGAAATGCACAATATTTTTGTAAAAATACAGTTTTCATTTTGCATGTGTGAAAGTTTTCAGTGTGTAGATACATCCTTCAGCTTGTTTGCAAACTTAGTTCAACCTATTCCTGTGAGTGGCGCCGTAACAGCATGTCTTCAAGATGGCTGCTACACTTGACGTTCGTCAGAAGCAACGTGCTGTCATAGAATTCCTGTGTTGTGAAAATGAGACAGTGGGAAACATTCACAAGTGGTTGAAAAAGGTGTATGGAGATGTTGCTGTCGATCGCAGTACAGTTAGTCGGTGGGCAAGCAGGTTACGTGATGAAAGCGGGCACGGCAATATTGAGGATCGTCCTCGCAGCGACAGGCCTCGTACTGCACACACTCCAAACAATGTGCAGAGAGTTAACGAATTGGTGACTGCTGACAGACCCATCACAGTGAACGAATTGTCACGCTACGTTGGGATATGGGAAGGAAATGTTTTCAGCATATTGAAAGTGTTGGCGTTAAAAAAGGTTTGTGCCAGGTGGGTTCCCAGGATGTTGACAGTGGCTCACAAAGAAACAATAAAAACGGTATGCAGCGAACTTTTGGAACAGTACGAGAATGGTGGAGATGAATTTCTTGGAAGAACTGTGACAAGTGATGAAACATGGCTCCATATTTTTCACCAGAGACGAAGAGGCTATCAATGGAGTAACATAATGCAAATTCACCCAAGAAAAAAATTCAAAACCACACCTTCTGCTGGATAAGTTATGGCTACGGTGTTTTTCGATTCCGAAGGACTCTTGCTTCTGGACATCATGCCAAGTGGAACCACGATAAATTCTGATGCATATGTGACGACACTGAAGAAACATCAATCTCGACAGAGTCGCGTTCGACCACATCGGCAAAAGCAGGATGTTTTGCTATTGCACGACAATGCACGGACCCATGTCAGTCAAAAAACCATGGAAGCGATCACAAAACTCGGATGGACAACACTGAAACACCCGCCTTACAGTCCTGATCTGGCTCCATGTGACTATTATCTCTTTGGAAACTGAAAGACTCTCTTCGTGGCACAAAGTTTGAAGATGATGACTCCCTTGTGCACGCTGCCAAACAGTGGCTCCAACAGGTTGCTGAAGAATTTTACCGTGCGGGTATACAGGCGCTGGTTCCAAGACGGCTTAACGCAGTTGCGAGGGATGGAAATTATCTGGAGAAGTGAAATTATTGTTCCTAAGGGTATATCTATACACTGTAAAACTTTCAAACATGTAGAATAAAAGATGGATTTAAAAAAAATAGTGTGCATTTCTTTTGGAGTGGCCCTCGTATATGACTGAAATCTCAATCTTGAACAACCCTGAAAATCTTCTCTATATCTTCATCCGTTCTCAAGATACAGAGATTTCAAGTTACCCTACTTCTGCACGTAAAATGCAGTACGAGGTAAAACCTAGATAACAGCAGCATATCGCTCAAATTTTAATGCTATATTCTCTAGCCATTCATGTAGAAGGGACGTCTCTATGTTTTCAAAAAAATCTTTATTCGTTATTGAGAAACACTCCTAAATCTTGTCTTTTGGGTAAACTCAGTCGCAGATTTAGAGATGTCTATACACAGCAAATGAGTGTAATTTTTACGATGTATGCCTAAGACCCCGATTTCGAAAAAACTTGAAACTTTTCTTGATGTCTCCATCCATTCCCGAGATACAGTGGTACAAATTTACCTTACTTGTACACGTAAAATATGCACGTAAATTCCAGTGAGAGGCGAAAACGTAAATAGTGACATGCCACGGAGCAATATGCTGTACATAGTCTCCGTTATTGTCTTGCAACCCCATGTTCTAGTACTAAAACACATGCAAAAATGTTTTGCATGTAAAATACGATCTGAGGTGTAAATTTATATTTTCGTCATTTCATTGGCACATAAGTAGACTATCTTCATTTTAATGACCGATAAATTTCTTTTAATTAGAGTTGCATGCTCTGCTGCAGCAGGGAAAAGAAGGGAATCAGCGAAAAAATAATCGTATCGGAGCACCAAAAATGGGAATACGTTCCTGTTTATTTAAAATACTCTGATTAAAAAGTGGGATAGCAGTTTCCTCGTTCTACCTCCCTCATCACCTCTAAAAATGTTCCCAAAAATTTAATCATGGGAACATTGTTGAGAGTGACAGAACAGTGCTAAGAATGGAATGAAGGAGACATTGCCAAGGGGAGGAATTAAGAGGAAGAAAGTAGGTATGAGCTAGTGATAATGAGAGAGAGAGAATATACACTGACAAAGAGAGACATAGTGAAAGTGAGAAGAGGCAGCAGCAGTAGGTAGGAATGAATGAGATATTAGCAGTAAGAGAGAGCAAGAGAGAGACAGTGACAATGGGAGTAGACAGTATCAGTAGGACTGAACGAAGCGGATTTTGTGTCTGTGACACAGGAGACAATGACAGAGAGACAATGAGTTGGGCTGAATGAGACAGAAGGGAGTGGATGGGTATGAGTGACTTGCAACGATGGACTTTCGGGTGTGAAAGAGTTACAGTTAGGAGAGCCCGGGTACTTCTGAGGTGAGTTGCTCGTTAAAAAAAGCGCGAATATATTTACACCTTTTAAAAGTGCCGAGGAAGGTAGAATGAGCAGATGGTGCCCAATTTTCAGGCAGGGGCTTTTAAATAAACAGCAACATAGTCGTATTTTTTGTACTCCATTAGTTTAGTTAGTCCTAAACAGAAATGCACAGCAAAAGGTATTACTAATCATATATATGTGTATATTTAATTTCGCATCTAAATTATGTTAAGTCACGTCTCTTGCCACAGTTTACAGGTGTTTACGATACAGTGCAATGACAGGCACATCAAACGCCTTCCTCAACACTGTTGACACGCCGTATTAAGATGCTTCCATTCGTTCCCTGTATGGAATTCTCAACAGCTGTATCCATATTTTGAAAATCGTACCAACGAAAGTCAGTTTACCTATTTACGCACGTATTACTGCATCTATATTTCTTATAAGTCCTGTTTTGCGTACTTACATATGTATTTGGCGTATGTATGAGGGTGTTAACGAGTACATACTATAAACTGTCAACTAAGGTATTTTAGTTTTTGAGTGAAATTGTTCTGAAATATATAGAGGTTGTTAAGCTTATAGCTCCTAATTTTTATAGGTTCAGAAGAGCATCACAGAAATTCTTCCTTCAGAAGATGCCCTATGTCTTAAAATTCTGCAAACAGACACAGTTGATGCTAACGGTCAGCAGAATGGATACTGTGGTCAGAAGAGGATCCAAGAAAAAATGAGGAAATGAAAGATAGAAATATGGAATAGTGTTCTCAACGTCAGCACGTCCAGGCCTGCTCCACGTCAGGGATTCCTACTACCAGCAAGGAATGTAGAACTGATGATATTCTCTGTAGTACATCGAAATCTGTCATCCACAAATAAAAAGTAGTAACGTATACGCGACTACGACGGTGGTTACTAAATAACTGTAATTACGTTTCATTCAGGTAGTTACTCCAGATACCTTTGTTACTGTGAAAACACCTTCAAAACAATGATAAATCTTGTAACATGCAATCACCAAACCGTGAAACACAAGGTTTTGGTTCATCGACGGCTATGTACAGTTGCTACACTACTGTTATCTGAACAGCTCACCAAAACCTCATTACCTCTGTCTTCCATTGCTTTCAGCAAACCTACAACCGGTGTGCACGACGACTAATTCTCCATCAGTTAACCACACTTTTGGACATCATTGTTAAAAGAACCATTAACACTGCCAGTAAAATAAACCCGAGACAGTACCAAGCAAGCTTGATGGCGAACAGTGAAATGGGCACTAATGTTGTAAACAGCACGTACTGTGAGAGAATGGTACATGTCTGTTTCCAAACAAGACACACAACACATACAATCGACATTTTCGCAGATACTTTAAGTACAGTAAAGAAGATATGAAAATAAGTGGGAATAACATATCAAACGAGACGTAATTACTATTTAACAAGCCAATGAAGGTCATGGATACCTGAAACCATAATAGCCACAAATTATTGCTAAGCAATTGAGCTGTGCGCGGCTCGTGTTCACGCCGTTTATTGCATGACATCTTGTCTTTGTGGTACTGCCATCCCTTTTCTTATTCGATTTACTGGCGTCTCTAAGTTGCCGGCTTGCCTGCCCGTGAGTGGCAGCAGCAGCGCTTATCGATAAGAGCACTGTCGTATTATCTTTGGAGCGATCGCTAGTATTTCCGGGTCGTCGTGCGACGGGGGTTCAGTCCACGCGGAGCAGCAGTGAGGTCCGGACAGCCATGACTCGCCCGACCATTCCGACACACGTGACTTGAGTGGGGACGACCTTGATTGGTCGTTCGGTCGGTCGTCTCATCGAACGACGTGTATTTGGTCGCCGACCGCTTCTGGGTTCTCCGTGTGTGTCGACTTGTGATTCGTCCTTGTTCCACAGTCACTCGTTTTAGCATTGTGTGAATTGTTTGTGATGTGTTTTCGTGGAACCATGTGAAGCTTGTGTGGTTTTAGCTAAGCAGCTATTTTAATGCTGTCTGCATGCTGCGTATAGTCAGTTGGTTGGGACGGAGCAGAGAGAAAGTCTCCATGGTGCAGAGCCAGGCCGGGACCGCTGGCAGCGTGCATTTACAGTTGGATCGTGAGGCGCTAGCTGCGAGAGCGACAAAGATCGTTGCCCACAGAGCCTGGACGCTGAAGTTGAGTGATCAGTTAACCGGTTATGAAACCTCAACTATTGTGACATCTCTTTGTTCATTTGCAAGCTGTTGCTACCTGGGCCGTTCGGGCTAGCAGCAACGTATGATGTGTTGGAGTTGGCGAAATCTTGCAGCTGTCTTCCTATATTGTGATTAATTATTAAATTGACTGTTACTTGTCAGTGAAGTGCAGCGGTACTTTCTGCCCTGTGACCACTAACGCCCCAGTTACCTGTCGTGGCCGTTAGCATAATTTTTCGGCAGTGTGCCTTCTCGCATCGTGTTGATGCGGTCTGGCACGGCGTGTGGATAGACAGCCTTGGTTGTTGGTTTGGTTCATATCTTGCTTAGAGCGGTTATTGTTCCCTTGGCTGTTTTTAGACGCCAATTTCTGAAAACTTACTGCTGTTCGTATCGTCGTTCTCAGCCAAAATTTTCCATCGTTGTGCCCTTAACTTCAACACTTGGATGCCTGTCTCACCTCACCTTATGTTTGAGATACCTTCTCAGGCCGACCTTTGGAACACTTCTGAGCACCACTTGCGCTGTTTGTCTTAGATTGCGATTTTCATTTGTGTTTGAGGTACTATGCGAGGCCTTCGGCCTTGTATTAATTCAATTCTTATTAAATTTTATATAAAGGCCCTCAGCCGTGTTAAATTAAAATTTTAAAGATTGATTTTATTCAAATTTTTTTCCTTAAAATTTGTTCTATCTGAAATTGTTTGTAATCCAGGCCCTAAGCCCTTAGTTGTTCGATGCGTTATGTGTGGCCTTCAGCCCAGGATTTACGTGAACCTCTTTTGATGAGGCCTTCAGCCGTGTGTATTCTTTAAAGGAATTTTTTTTTTCTAAGAAGGAAGGGGTTTATTTTAAATTGTTTGTTTGACTTGTTGTTTAGGCCTTCAGCCGTTGTTTCAAATTTGTTTTTGACCTTCAGCCGTGCAATAAGTTCATATTTCGTTAATTGGGATTTTGGCCGTTCTGTTGTAAGTATAAGAAGAAATTTCTTCGTTAGAAAAGTGGTTTATTAATGTGTTTTAATAATAGTTGTCCTTCAGACGTGTAGTGGAGGTCTTCAGCCGCTAATTGTTTTCAATTGCATGTTTTTTTAAATTTACCTTCTATTTTTAATTCTATATTTCTAAGTCAGGACTTCAGCTGTTCTTGTTTCTGGTGTGGTTTTGGGCTTTCAGCCCAGAAAGCATCCCAAGTTTTCTTTTACTAGGCCATCAGCCGTATTGTCTAATTGTGATCTTTTAAGGCAATGTGTAAAAATTGGTTCTTAGAAAAATAAAGTTGTGTGTTTGATTGTGCAACTCACAGTAACTGTTTACGGCCCCATCAAGCGTAACCTTATCCTGAACGCTCTCTGAATATCTACCAACCAGGTTTCAGCAATGGTGGAATCTTTACCAGTCGAGCTCGGGTTCACCCTATATTGTTTAAATGTCAATGCCATCCTGTCTAGGAAGTATTAAAGATACCATATATTGATGTGGTGGTACCACGATAGATGCTACCACACTGCAGCTGACTTTTATCTGTGTCCCCTTGGCATACCTTCAGATATGCCACTTCACTTACTATACAGTAAAACTAGGTCGGACATCAGTATATGTTATAGTTATACTGATAAAGAACCTATGTTGTGGATCTGAATGGGATATAGCGTATTACGTTTTGGATTTTATCATACAGTTATCCATTTGAGGAGCTGAGAACCATAAAGCACATCATCGTCGTTGTGAGACTACAGTAGCTACTCACAATTCAAAAAATGGTTCAAACGGCTCTGAGCACTATGGGACTTAACATCTGAGGTTATCAGTCCCCTAGAACTAAGAACTAATTAAACCTAACTAACCTAAGAACATCACACACATCCATGCCCGAGGCAGGATTCGAACCTGCGACCGTAGCGGTCGCGCGGTTCCAGACTGAAGCTCCTAGAACCGCTTGGCCACACCAGGTCACAATTCAGTCATCTGTTGAACTGATGGTGGGTCCGATTTATCTATACTGTAGGCCCATATTGTAATTATATATAAACGTTCACAAAAAGCTGTCTCACTGGTTTCTCTGATATTCACTTAAATGTGCGGTCAAAGACGGTGTGCGTTTGGTCCTTATGGCTGTCACCGCCTCATTTGTATTCTTGTCATGTGACCTTGTTTGTAGATCATACTGCTTGAATTTAATCATTTCCACAAAGGGCAGTTTCTACTTGGAGTTGGTTGTTTACTGTGTAGAAATCGGCTTCCCTGTGCAGTGTCATCTTGAACTCTGTTGAATCTGTTTTAAGTGCTTGCAGGAAAGAAAATGACCAGGCAAAGTTAGCCGCAAAGGAATTATGGCCATCGGGACCAGATATATTGTCTGAGAAAGTGAGAAAATCAAATAAGCGTGACTACAAGCGAACATTTAAAAAATAAGAGCATAATAAGCGCAATTCTTGTGTCAGTGCAAGGTAAGAATGTCTGATTTTTAGACCGGATGTTAATTCGTTAACTAATACATGAATTAGGGATCTTGCACATTTGTCCGGAAAAGTAAAAAAAGCACGAATACTTTCACTTACACAAAAATGCGAAACGGAAACTAGTGAAAGGTTAATCATTATTTCGTTGTTGCCAAAAAAATACTTAATTGTGTACGAAACAACAAAGTTTCACAAATACTATTCTTTCTCAAATTACAATGAATATAGACCTTTAGCTGCTTACAGGCGTTGATAAATATCAACGGGGAACCCGGGATTTGCTGCTTACGTGGCAGACGCTACAGCCGTCTGAGCCACCGAGGACACACAGAATAGCGCGACTGCAGGGACTTATCTCTGTCACGCTCCCCGTGAGACCAACATTTCCTACTTACTGTCCACACACTACATTTGTAGTGCCCCTGCCCATTATACTCATTACTCGTGGCAGTCAACCTACCGATTCTACATCTACATCTACATCTACATTTATACTCCGCAAGTCACCCAACGGTGTGTGGCGGAGGGCACTTTACGTGCCACTGTCATTACCTCCCTTTCCTGTTCCAGTCGCGTATGGTTCGCGGGAAGAACGACTGCCGGAAAGCCTCCGTGCGAGTTTGAATCTCTCTAATTTTATATTCGTGATGTCCTCGGGAGGTATAAGTAGGGGGAAACAATATATTCGATACTTCATCCAGAAACGCACCCTCTTGAAACCTGGACAGCAAGCTACACCACGATGCAGAGCGCCTCTCTTGCAGAGTCTGCCACTTCAGTTTGCTAAACATCTCCGTAACGCTATCACGCTTACCAGATAACACTGTGACGAAACGCGCCGCTCTTCTTTGGATCTTCTCTATCTTCTCTGTCAACCCGACCTGGTACGGATCTCACACTGATGAGCAATACTCAAGTATAGGCCGAACGTTTTGTAAGCCACCTTCTTTGTTGATGCCCGTTCGAGTTCGGGAGTGTGAGTGCATCCACACTGAAAAAGAGCATTGGACGGTAACCCTTATCTGTATGAAGAATGTATCTGTTCTTTCGGACAGGTCCGAAAGAACAGGTACTATTGGGATCTTGCAGCTCTCGAAGAATGAAATTACAATGAATATAGATCATTAGCTGCTTACAGGCGTTGATAAATATCAACAGGAAGAGTTGAAAATGTGTCCCACGACCGACACTCGAACCTGGAATCTCCTGGTTTCTTTTCGCATATTATTATTATTATTTTTATTATTATTATTGACAGTAGCTGAAGTTGTATAAATACGTTGATCAGCAAAACTGTTATACCGCAGTTGCTATTAATTCCACACTCCCATACTTATCTGAATTTAAAAATTCGTAAACACCCATAATGTATACTTACGAGCGGCCACTGATTGTGACGAAATCGGGCAGCATGGCAGCAGCGAGCGAGGCGCTGACACAGCGATCGCGGCTAGAGCAGCGCAGCGCGGCAGGCGAGCAGCGGAACCAGCCAGCGCGGCAGCGGGGACGGCGAGCGGCAACCTGCCCTCGCAGCAGGGCATTAGGGAGGGTGAAAGCCGTCCATCACGAAGCAACTCGGCACGCGGAACTGCTCGTCCAAGGTCCGTCTGCTCTAACGTTAACATTACAGCCGAGCAGCGCAGCTGAAGAGAGTGCAGTACTGAAACCAGTTATAGCTAAGAAGGGAGAGCAAATTGCAAGTAAATAATCAATTCGACACAACTATTATGATTGATTTACGTGTAAAGCTAAATCTGTAAGTAAAAATTGGTAATAATAAGAGTATCATGAGGCTTCTCAGGGAATTACAGACTACAGTACTTCAGGACAGTTAAGATACTCCTAAAGAGACGAATCGAAAATTCGAGCAAGTTAATCAAAAAATATGGCAAAGTAAACAATTACTGAAAAGAGAGATTCTCTTAGAAACATAAATATTAGTTAAGGAACTGGAAGAATTGCAACAATTACTATCCCTTCCAAAACGAGTATCTACAAATACACAGAAGTTGGAAGATTAGTAACATAGGATGACGTATTCAGAAACAGATGTCAGAAAATGAATGAAAAGATAATAAGGTCACTTTGAATTAGTGTTTTTGGCGACCTGTAGGATTACTTAGGAGAATAATGTGGGGTTCTGCCCACTCGTATCATATAGGGTGCCTTAAGGATGCTGCATTCTCGGAATGCTATGCAATTTAAGCAAATCACATTAATAGTTGGTACTACAATAAAGAAGATAGCCAATACTTGACTTAGTATTACAGAAGCGTGTCGCAAGTGATGGGCGACAGGCAAACAGTGTCTTTCTCTATATACTATTTCCATACAAGCAATGGATGTGGATCACTAATAAGTGCTATCGTAGTGCTCTCCTAGTGCCGGTCTAGTACTCTGCGGCCGAGGCTGGCAGGAGCGACGTTTATCTTCTCTTCTTGTAGAGGCCGCTCCTGTCGTGGTGCGGTCCTAGTCAGGAAAATATTGGCTGACGTCGTCGCACAGCCTTCTCTGCTCTTGCTTTCTTCGTCTTCGTGCCGAAGCTTGTGGTTACGCGGGAACGAAGAAGGACTTCTGAACCGAGATTACTATAAAAAACCGGTTTCGGTAAAACCATGTTACCATCTTCAGGTCCTCAGGAAGGTTATTACAAACATCTTGTGCCACCTACACACAATATGCATTTCCACTTACATAAAACATGAAATGAGCGATATGTTGGCACGTCATAATTAACATTATTACGTACATCACAATTCGCCAAAACAGCGTTCCCATAACATAACACGTAATGCCTACCAGGGCGTCAGTAGCTCTTAGGTTGAAACCCTTCCGAACACGAACTTCAATTCTTATCTTCAGCTTATTTCCGTTATATTGTCACTACTGCCAGGGCTCTCCGGCATTGGAACAGCACCCCAGCGTTGGACGTAATGGGGAAGTCCTGTACCACAGGTGATCTTATAAATCTTATATTTCCCCGGGACATTACTGTATTGGGGAGGACATTACACTTGTGTATTTGTATGCAGCAATGTTGACCATAATGCCGTGGTGGTGCAATGGTCAGCATTTCTGCGTCTATCATCTAGCAGATATACATGTGTTAGGAAAATCTGGATTCTATTTTTAGTGATCAGTCTTCTGGCCAGTTTGATGAGGCCCACCTCTCTGGTGCCAACCTCTTCATCTCAGAGCGGCACTTGCAACCCATGTCCTCAGATATTTGCTGGAACTATTTCTGTTTCCGTCTTCCTCTACAGCTTTTACCCTCTACATCTCCCTCTACTCCCATGGAAGTTATTTCCTGATGTCTTAACAATTATTCTATCATAGTGCCCTTCTTCTCGTCTGTGTTTTTCGTATTTTCCTTTCCTGTCCGATTCTGCACAGAACACCCCTTTCCTTATCAGTCCACCTAATTTTCAACATTCCTCTGTAGCAACACATCTCAAATACTTCGATTCTCTTCTATTCCGATTTTACCACAGTCCATGTCTCACTACTACCAAGCTGTGCTCTGAACACACATTCTCAAAAATTTCCTTCTCAAATTAAAATATCTGTCTGATACTAGTAACCTTCTCCTGGCAAGGAATGCTGTTTCCCCCACTGCTAGTTTGCTTTTGATGTCCCCGTTGTTCCATCCATCATGGGTTATCTCGTGGCCTAGATATCAAAATCCTTTAACTTCTTCTATTTCGTGACCATCAGTCCTACTGTTAAGTATTGTGCTGTTCTCGTTTCTGTTACTTCCGTGCGATAATTTTATTTTCCTACATCTGAGATCTTCGGAATTTTGTGGATGATATTTTTTCGAAAGCCAGACGATGTATCACCGGACTCCTACATCCTACACACCAATGTGAATAGTCATTTTTTGCTACTTCCCCCAGTAATTCAAAAAATCCTAGTGGAATGTTATCTATCTGTTCTAACTTACTTGATCTTGAGTCTTCCACTACTGTTTTAAGTTCTGGTTCTAATACTGGCTCCCCTCTCTCTTCCCTGTCGGCTCCTGTTTCTTCTTCAAACAGACAAATCTTCCTCGTCATACAGGCCTTCAATGTATTTTCTCCTATCCATAGTGGAATTCCCATTGCACTCTTAATTTGACTACCCTTGCTTTTAATTTCACCGAAGGTTGTTTTCACTTTCCTATATGCTGTGTCAGTCCTTATGACAATGATTTCACTTCCAATTCTTTCACATTTTTCATGCAGCTATGTCGCCTTAGCTTCCCTGCACTTACTGATTATTTCATTCATAAGCGATTTCTATTTCTGGATTTCAAAATTTCCCTGCATATTTTTCTGCTTCCTCCTTTCAGCGATCAACTGAAGTATTTCTTCTGTTACTCATGGTTTCTTCGCAGTTATCTTCTTTGTACCTATGTTATATTTTTCAACTCCCGTGACTTTCCTCTTTAGAGATGTCCATTCCTCTTTTTTTGCGTAGTGAGCTATTGCCATCGCAGTATCTATAGCATTAGAGAACCTCAAGCTTACTTTGTCATTTCTTTGTGCTTTAGTATCCAACTTCCTTGAAAATTGATTCTTCCTTATTAGTCACTTAACCCTCCACCGAGCGCGCCGTTTTTTGTAACACGAATGGGCGCGTACACATATAAAGAATACCTGTCTTTAGTTTACTACGGTACTCATGTATGAGCAAAATCACAGTTTCATCTTAATTTGATTAAAAACAATAAAATAAACTTACATTATGTTAGCTAAATCTTTTCATTAAATAATAATAAAATGAACATTCATTATATCACTTTGTTCCCGCATACAAATGTCGCCCTACAATACTGACCCATTCGAAGTATTAAACAGCACTGTTGCATCAGATCTCAGGCGACCGCTTATTTGATTATCAATTATGTTACAGGAAACTGTTTTGTTGTGGGACTGTGTTGCTACATTGGAATATGGGTCATTTTCTTGCACGGATCATAAAATTTTTCTCGCCGTGCTCGCTGGCATTTTTACATTACTGCTCCTGACTTTGAACGTATGACAGCACAGCATACACAGCTTTAACGGTGTTAGCTTGAGCACTAATGAAGGAAAAGGTACGGATTCGCCATTACGAAAGGACAAGGGAACGGTACAAGACAGTGGTACGTGTCGCTGGCGCACTCTTTAGACAGACGCGCCTGCTTGAGGGTTACTCTTCACCACTACTTAATTGTGATACGAGTCTATATCGGCTCCTGGATACGCGTTACAATTCGCTAAGTGGTTTCGAAATCTCTGCCTGACCATGACATAATCTAACAGAGATCTTCGTATGTCTCCCAACCTTTTCCAGGTGTACCTCTTCCTCTTGTAATTCTTGGACGGAGTATTAGCTATTACTAGCTGAAATTTATCACCGAACGCAGTCTTTCTCCTCTCCCATATTATCCGGTAACACTTTCTTCTACTGCTCCCCCTACAGCCGAATTCCAGTCCACCACGACTATTAGATTTTCAACTCCTTTTACATACAGAATTACTCATTCCGTGTCCTCATATACTTTCTCTATCCCTTAATCTTCAACTTTCTCTCTCTCTTCATCTTCAGGTTGCGACGTCGACCTGAGCTACTGTTGTCAGTGTTGGTTTGCTGTCAATTCTAATGGGAACAGTCTTATCATTGAACTAATCGCAGTAACATGCACCCTGTGTTACCTTCCTATTCATAACGTATCCTACTCTCATTATACCATTCTCTGCCGCTGTTGATATTATACTATACTCATACGACCAGCAGTACTTGCCTTCTTTCCATTTCACTTCAAAAATAGAACTGAAAGCCTCGATATGGAATTTTATTATAAAACGGTAAAATTATTAAGATTCTAATTGATAAGAATAACTCAATAACACCTCATAATTTATTATCAATTGATCGTAAAATTGTGTAATCAAATAAGGAGTATCATTCTGTTTGAATGTGAACTCTCTATTTCGTGATTGAGCCTTCCCATCTCCCTTTTCAGATTTTTAGTTTCCATACAACATTTAAACTTCTATCATTCCATGCCCAGGCTTGTAGAACGTTATTCTTTTGTTGGTTTTTCAGTCTGTTTTTCATGGTCACCTCCACATTAGTGGTCTGCTCTCAGAGATCCGATTGGGCGTCTATTCCGGCATCTCTTGCCGATAGATAGATCGTCATGACACTTTTTTGGTTGTACGCCACATGTATTGTGGATAAAAATTAGACGTCGTTAATCCAGTTATTTCCATTGCCTTCTGCATCCCCGAAACTGTGTCCGCTCCTCTGCCCGCATTGACAAGGCCGTAATCTGCGCTTCTAAAACAAAAACTATTTTTCAACGAAATACCTTTACAAAAGCTTGCACCATCTTTTTCCGTTACTAACATACGTTTCAACGTATTTAATGGTTTTTAAGTATTTGAAAGGCCTTGAAAGCGAGGTAACTGATAACAAATGCGTTTTTCGCTATTGTTATCATTTTGGCTTTGCACATAAATTAGAGGAATTTATTTTTACTTTTATTTCTTTATTTTTTGAGATTCAGGTGCTCCCTATAATGTCAGCCAGTGTGCAGGCGAGTAAACGTTTCTTGCGACGTAAAAGTAAGCAGGTTTGTGTTTTCTAAGTTAGGGATGGAAGGATTAAGGACAGGTTAATGATTACCAACCGTAAATTATTTCGACATTGGTGTCATAGCCAAATCAATATTCTATTGATATTATACACAAACACTTCACAGATCGTATTGCGCTTGGCA
Source organism: Schistocerca nitens (assembly GCF_023898315.1). Classification (NCBI taxonomy): domain Eukaryota; kingdom Metazoa; phylum Arthropoda; class Insecta; order Orthoptera; family Acrididae; genus Schistocerca; species Schistocerca nitens. Next base: position 437,384,815 of record NC_064617.1, on the reverse strand, counting down.
CAAGAGTGTAATGAGCACTACGAAGGAAAGTTTTCCTATTGTTACTGAAAAACACCGCTGACGATCTTCCATCCAAAACAACCTAACCTACTCGTAGGTACACTGGGCGAGAAGCTCCTAAGTATCGGCTCCTGATAATCTGACAAATCGGCAGAATTATATGAACAAGATTCAGGTATGCTACTGTGGAGTCGTGTATAAAAACACTTGACTTTCTTATGCAGCAAAGCATTATAAACATTACTATATCATACTATTCTTGATTGTTAATTAAAGACACATTTTAACAGCAGACGTACAAAATAGTTCAAACAGTGTAATCAATGACGGTAAAATCAGTGGTGTAATTGGTAAATTAGGACAAAGCCTGACGTACAAGTGATCGAGGGCAGTAGGAAAAAAGGAATAATGATACCAGTGCTATGTATTGTGCGAAGGCATGCAGAAAAGTAATGCCAACTCTTAAAGATTTTGAAATAAAACAGTTATTAACATTCTACATTTTTATTCTTCGTATCTACGTATTTATTTCTCAACAGTCATCCCGCTTCATCACTGTCAACGTGAAGTCTTCGAAGGTGTTCCTTAATTTCTGGAAACAGATAGAAGTCGGATGGGTCAAATTCCGGACTGTAAGGAGAATATAGACGACAGTGAACTCCAGGTGTCGGATTGTTGCAGATGTCGCAGTTCTCGTCTGGTCCGTCATTGCCATGCTGAAGGAGACCGTACTCTGTGTGTCAAATGCGGCAGTCGATTATAGCACCGTGTTTCTCAGGCACCTACGTAATTACGTTACACACCGCCATGTTACACGTTGCAATTTGGAGCCATCTAGCGGCAGAGAGATGCAGCTTGCGTCAGCGAAGTGGAAAGGTCTACCGAGTACCATGCAACATATGTAGTACCTATATCTATATTGAGAAGATAATAAAAAATTCGGAGACACTACAGTCCAGCACTCGCTCGTAAACTTTGGGCTGTGCAAGATGATAAAATAAAGCTCTAAGGTAAAACTACGAAATGAGGAGGTACTGGGCCAAAAGACAAGTTATAGCTTGCAAAAACTGCTGACCATGAATATGCAGTACACACAGTTCACGAAGTCTCCTGTTATAATGTCCTGCAGAAGAACATAATGACACATAGTTAAGAAAAGTAGTAAAGCAATACCATCAACTGTGAAACAGTAATTTGAGTATCATTCTTCGAAGCTCTTTCCAAACCAACAGTCGCCCTTTCCTCACCAAATCTCCGCCAAATTCTTCAAAGTGTAGTACACGAGAACCGCCACACAAGTAATACGTAACACTGAAATGTAAAGCTGTAGTCATCTGTGGCCCAGAAAAGAAAGAAAGTGCTATGCGGTACTTCCACTGTATTATGCAGATTTGCAATGCAAATGAAATTATTGTACAGCACAAATGCAAACTCGTAAAACAGTTGGGAAAGCAAATAAAAACATTCTTGCTAAGAAAGAAACTAAACGAATTGCTTCTGTCAGAAAGGTAACAAATATTATAATGAAGATAATATAAATTGCGAAAAGGAAATTATTCAGAAACGTTATTTAAGTTCATGTGAGTGGCGAAACTTTGGGCATGCATCCGACGAAATTTTCTTTGCACAAGTGAAGGTGGTGAAAATTGTATCAACGATGAAATAAATAATTGAGGTAAAAAAAGGGCGTTAAAAAATCAGATCGAAAACTTCACCAAATAACAAACACTACGGCCTTTGATGAGTACTGAATACACGGTAGTATCTGGTAAATATGGTAAAGAAGTTACAAAGCCAGATCACGCTGACAATTATCAGCTTTCAGTTTCCAATAGTTACCTAACAACACTGTAGTATTGATTAAATAACCTCTCCTTGGTTGGGAAATCATAAATACTGTAGAAATATCACTGACAGATATAATCGTGTTGCTGGGTATTCAGTGTCTTTGTCTGTCGTCACCGATTCAATCTTCTATGACGCGCCGTAGCTGTGGCGTGAGGCCGCTGCGCGCGCCATCTGCGATACCTCCCCGCAACACGTCGCGTGCCAGGCCCGGAGCTTTGTCTCCGTGAATATGCATCCAGCTGCCGTTTGCTCTGGAGTGGGATATTTTCGGACGCTCCCAAACAGCTTTGCCCTGCGTTACACGTCCATACATATTGACGCAGTTATCCGTGTCAACACAATCGGCACGCAATATGACATGCAGATCGCTTCCGATTATTCATCGGTTGCTCCGAGCGCGGTTGACCCGTGCGCCGACGGGAACTGAAATGAATCCCCTGTGGTGTATGCGTCGCACTTAATCACGCAATCAGAACGATGCCATCAATAGAGATGAGGGCGAGAGATAATCCTATCTGTTAAATATTCCGTACAGGTATCGCTATCTAGTGGTCAAATTAATGAAACATATTCGTTTCTAACAATGCAGTACTTTTAACTTATAAAATTTACAAAAGAAGGCACTCCTTGCGGGGGAAACAGCGACTACTGAAATTACATTTATCAGGACAGCCACAAGTCTCAATCAGTATGATTTATTTTACTGGTTTCGCTCTATAATTTTACAATGGGACAAAAATAATCTTTAGCATGACAATAAATAGCATTAAATACAATGAAGAGCCAAAGAAACCGGTACACCTGCAGAATATCGTGTAAGGCCCTCGCGAGCGCGGAGAAGTGCCGCAACACGACGTGGCATGGACTCGACTAATGTTTGAAGTACTGCTGGAGGGAATTCATACCATGAATCCTGCAGAGCTGTCCGTAAACCGATAAGAACAGGAGGGGGTGGAGGTCTCTTCCGAACAGCACGTTGCACGGCACCCCAGATATGCTCAATAACGTACATGACTGCGGAAGATTGTTCTTGGAGCCACTCTATAACAATTCTGTAATTTTAGGGTGTCACATTGTCCTGTTGGAACTGCCTAAGTCCGTCGGAATGCACAATTGACATTAATGTATGCAGATGGTCTGGTTTCAAATTGTGTAGGGTGGGTGGACGTATACGGGTATGGATACAAACTCATGAATCCGTGGACCTTGCATGTCAGCAGGGGACTGTTCAAGCTGATGGAGGCTCTGTAATGATGTGGAGCGTGTCCAGTTGGACTGATATGGGACGCCTGATACGTCTAGATACAACTCTGACAGGTGACACGTACGTAAGCATCCTGTCATTATTATTATCAAACAGGATGCATACGTACGTGTCAACTGTCAGAGTCGCATCTAGACGTATCAGGGGTCCCATATCACTCCAACTGCACACGCTCCAGACCATTACAGAGCCTCCATCAGCTTGAAAAGTCCCCTGCTGACATGCAAGGTCCATGGATTCATGATTTTGTATCCATACCCGTATACGTCCATCCACCCTACACAATTTGAAACGAGACTCATGCGACCAGGCAACATATTTCCAATCATCAAAAGTCCAATTTCGGTCTTGACAGACCCAGGCAAAGCTTAAAGCTTTGTGCCATGTAGTCATCAAGGGTGCACTAGTTGGCCTTCGACTCCGAAAGCCCATATCGATGATAATTCGTCGAACGGGTTGCACGCCGACACTTGTTGATGGCCGGGCATTGATATCTGCAGCAATTTGCGGAAGGGTTGGACTTCTGTCACGTTGAACGATTCTCTTCTATCGTCGTTGGTCCCATTCTTGAGGATCTTTTTCCTGCTGCAGCGATGTCGGAGATTTGATGTTTTACCGGATTCCTGATATTCACGGTACACTCGTGAAATGGTCGTACTGGAAAATCCCCACTTCATCGCTAAATCGGAGATGCTGCCTTCCACAGCTCGTGCGACGACTATTTTATAACACCACATTCGAACTCACTTAAATCTTGATAACCTGCCATTTTAGCAGCAGTAACCGATCTAGAAACTGCGCCAGACGCTTGTTTGTCATAAATAGGCGTTGCCGGCCGCAGCGCCGTATTGTGACTGTTAAGACATCTCTGTATTTGAATACGCATGCCTAAACCAGTTTCTTTGGCGTTTCAGTGTAAAACAAAGTGAGACGTTATAGAATCTTACTTTGACACTAAAGAATATACTTTATTTGCAATGTGGGAACTTACGTTTAAAATGCAGTACATGAAATCTCCGAAGGACCAGTCCATCGTTCTTCTTAACAACACAAAGACTGTAATATCATAAAATGCAGTAGATGCCTCATTACCGAACATTGTTGCACAATAGTGGTTGCAGTGTATGGTAACATGTATTCAAAGATGATGTAGTAGTCCTATAGCGCGAGGTAAGGTTCGAAAAGCATTGTATTTCTACAACTATACTAAGGTCGAAATATGGTAAACACAAGCCGTTTGTTACGAAATTCATACGGCTACCGGAAATAGAAATTAACATTTCAATCGTCACGTTTATAGGCGTGTGTATAGAAACGTCATTTCTGCAATGGACATAATTTCACTGTGCTGCCTTATACGTCTAAAACTTTTCAAACAAAAATATAAATATTACTTACATAGATTCTTCCAGTGGTTTGAAGAGGTGCTGTGAAAATCATTCAAGACATGCTCTCGACTACTTGCCGTATTATCCAGAAATATTGTTAAAAAATTGTAATTCTGAATATATATTTTTGGTGATATTTTTGTGAACATACTTTTCAATATATATTTTTATGACGTATTTTGCAATAAATTGACATATTTTGTAGCACAATCACAAGAAGGACAGTGCATTAATTACCATTCTATATAGACACCCATAAAATTGAAACTGAAATGTAAATTTTGTTTCTGGTAGCAATATGAATTTTCTAATAAATGGCAGTACTTCACCACATTTCGATATTAGTGTAGTAGTAGAAATGTGTTGATTAGTCGAGAAATAAATTCGAACCAATGAGTATATACCAGTAATAGAACCTTATCTCGCTCAATAACACTTTAACGTTAACTTGGAAACATATTGCCATAGACGTTGCAACCACTGTTTTACACAAACTCAATCTCTGATGCTAGTAGTATTATCAGCTAACTATATTTTAAACGTAAGATACCATATTGTTTCGTTTCGCCGAAGGTTTCTTTGATGTCAATGTAAGTTTGCATAGTGTCACACATCCTTGTTTTAAATTCCAAATATTCTGATGATGCTCTTGTAAACTTACAGAGTTGTTGTTGTTGTGGTCTTCAGTCCTGAGACTGGTTTGATGCAGCTCTCCATGCTACTCTATCCTGTGCAAGCTTCTTCATCTCCCAGTACCTACTGCAACCTACATCCTTCTGAATCTGCTTAGTGTATTCATCTCTTGGTCTCCCCCTACGATTTTTACCCTCCACGCTGCCCTCCAACACTAAATTGATGATCCCTCAATGTCTCAGAACATGTCCTACCAACCGATCCCTTCTTCTGGTCAAGTTGTGCCACAAACTCCTCTTCTCCCCAATCCTATTCAGTACCTCCTCATTAGTTATGTGATCTACCCATCTAATCTTCAGCATTCTTCTGTAGCACCACATTTCGAAAGCTTCTATTCTCTTCTTGTCCAAAGTATTTACCGTCCATGTTTCACTTCCATACATGGCTACACTCCATACAAATACTTTCAGAAACGACTTCCTGACACTTAAATCTATACTCGATGTTAACAAATTTCTCTTCTTCAGAAACGATTTCCTTGCCATTGCCAGTCTACATTTTATATCCTCTCTACTTCGACCATCATCAGTTATTTTGCTCCCCAAATAGCAAAACTCCTTTACTACTTTAAGTGTCTCATTTCCTAATCTAATACCCTCAACATCATCCGACTTAGTTCGACTACATTCCATTATCCTTGTTTTGCTTTTGTTGATGTTCATCTTATATCCTCCCTTCAAGACACCATCCATTCCGTTCAACTGCTCTTCCAAGTCCTTTGCTGTCTCTGACAGAATTACAATGTCATCGGCGAACCTCAAAGTTTTTATTTTTTCCCCATGGATTTTAATACCTACTCCGAATTTTTCTTTTGTTTCCTTTACTGCTTGCTCAATATACAGATTGAATAACATCGGGGAGAGGCTACAATCCTGTCTTACTCCCTTCCCAACCACTGCTTCCCTTTCATGTCCCTCGACTCTTATAACTGCCATCTGGTTTCTGTACAAATTGTAAATAGCCTTTCGCTCCCTGTATTTTACCCATGCCACCTTTAAAATTTGAAAGAGAGTATTCCAGTCAACATTGTCAAAAACTTTCTCTAAGTCTATAAATGCTAGAAACGTAGGTTTGCCTTTACTTAATCTTTCTTCTAAGATAAGTCGTAAGGTTAGTATTGCCTCACGTGTTCCAGTATTTCTACGGAATCCAAACTGATCTTCCCCGAGGTCGGCTTCTACTAGTTTCTCCATTCGTCTGTAAAGAATTCGCGTTAGTATTTTGCAGCTGTGACTTATTAAACTCATAGTTCGGTAATTTTCACATCTGTCAACAGCTGCTTTCTTTGGGATTGGAATTATTATATTCTTCTTGAAGTCTGAGGGTATTTCGCCTGTTTCATACATATTGCTCACCAGATGGTAGAGTTTTGTCAGGACTGGCTCTCCCAAAGCCGTCAGTAGTTCCAATGGAATGTTGTCTACTCCGGGGGCCTTGTTTCGACTCAGGTCTTTCAGTGCTCTGTCAAACTCTTCACGCAGTATCGTATCTCCCATTTCATCTTCATCTACATCCTCTTCCATTTCCATAATATTGTCCTCAAGTACATCGCCCTTGTATAGACCCTCTATATACTCCTTCCACCTTTCTGCTTTCCCTTCTTTGCTTAGAACTGGGTTTCCATCTGAGCTCTTGATGTTCATACAAGTGGTTCTCTTATCTCCAAAGGTCTCTTTAATTTTCCTGTAGGCAGTATCTATCTTACCCCTAGTGAGATAAGCCTCTACATCCTTACATTTGTCCTCTAGCCATCCCTGCTTAGCCATTTTTCACTCCCTGTCGATCTCATTTTTGAGACGTTTGTATTCCTTTTTGCCTGCTTCATTTACTGCATTTTTATATTTTCTCCTGTCATCAATTAAATTCAATATTTCTTCTGTTACCCAAGGATTTCTACTAGCCCTCATCTTTTTACCTACTTGATCCTGTGCTGCCTTCACTACGTCATCCCTCAAAGCTACCCATTCTTCTTCTACTGTATTTCTTTCCCCCATTCCTGTCAATTGTTCCCTTATGCAGACAGAGTTACAGTGCGAAACCAGTAAAAATACGATATACTGATTGTGACCTGTCGCCATCCTGATAACCATATAAAATGTCGTTGTAGCGTTATGTCGGGATCTCCCATGTAAATCTACTAATGTAGTCAGCAAATCATTCAATAACGTCACATGGAATAACGTTCTGGGGTAAAGAAATAATGGGGTTCATTATTACAATACTAGAAGGAAAAATGGCTTTCGTTACTACTCACTGAGATTATCTTTAGCACAAAAAGGGGAGCACCGTGCTGAAACAAAAATATTTGATCACTTACCCTGTGATATACGGTGTCTGACAGACAGAAAAGTAAAATTCGATAACGAACTGACAAAGTAGCTGTTTCACAACTCCTACTCTGCACAATAATTTGTTTTTGTGAATGTGCAAATGGTGGTGTGTAGCAATTGCTAACTCATATCTGTATAAATTTTCTCTTTTTCTAAAAAATGAAAGAAAAGAATGTGAACGAATGCACAAATTAATTTGCGATTTGAATGTATATGGAACATATAACTAAGTAACTAACTAACTGTACGGTGGAAGGTACATCGTAACAATACTGTCCGTTTCCTTTCCTATTCCATTAGCTTACTGAACAAGGGAATACGCCTATGTATGTGCTATAATCTACGACCGACATACAATAGTGGTCAGTATAATGATCGAATAGACCTCTTCACACACAAGATCTCTAATTTACCGAACTGGATTTTGCAAAAAACTGTGTCGTGCTGCTTCCAGCGGTTCTCTTTTAAGTTCTGTGGGATGTCGTACCTGTTAAATAAAGACTTTTAGTACTGGACCAATGTGTATTCTCCTTATAGTTTCGCCGACTGAAATTGAAGCTTTTGCTAAGAGTGTTCCGTGGCGAGATAAATGCGGAAGAATATGAAGATGTGATAATCTTGGTGAGAGAGCAGTTATAACGACCCAGAATTGTTGTTACCTTTGATCAATAGCGTATTATGATACTAAGCCTGTTTGGGCAATCCCATTCTCTTTCAGCATTGTTTTACCTAGTTGCGAATCAGAAGAGTGCAAGAGCCCATCCTATGGGAACATCGTATCGAAATATTTATTTATATTTCATAATGTTCCAGGTTCTCTGTAATACATTGTAACTTTATTTTAACTTTTGATTTTTAATGAGGCAAGGTATATTACACATTCTATTTGTGTTATTTGATCTTAAGTATCGTATAATTAGCTCTTTGCAGTATTTTAGTTAACGAAATTTATCGTAACTTTTTATTATCTTTTAAATAAGAACTGCTATAATTTTTCGAAAAAGATCACAACTTTACATATAAACAGTCTTACGAAAGAAAATTAAAAATGTTTATTATTTTGACGATAACAATGTTTACACAGCTCTACTTCAAAGTTTTGTACATTGATATACAAACGTGTTTTTAATTTCAAAAATTTTACAAACTACCAGTGGCATGTTTCCTTTGTAATTGTTCATTCATGTAGACAGAAAACTGTGCTTTAAAAGTTAGTATCACCCACTGCCGGTACTAGAAAAATGTATAACGCCATGCTGTAGTATATCGTTTGTCATACGTGTCAAAAGTAGGTAGTCTTTGCCACAAGCTCGAGTGGTACAGTTCTAATTTCTTGAAGGACCTCATATTCACTGTTGACTGTAGATATTAATTATTCTACTTTTGCAAAATGTTTTGCTTCAACACATGTCAGACTTTAAAATTCTCCGACATGTATATATATCATCGCCAAAAATAGGCCTTTTCTTTGTCAAAACGTAATAACGTCAGACGTATGCGAAGCTCCGCAAACTGTTAAATGTTGACAAGTGCTGAAGCAAAATCCTTTGCAGTAGCACTTAAATTTGGCCCAAAGGCCAAAATTTCAACCGTGAAATAAATAATTTCTAGAGTAAAAAGCGAATATAACCCCATACAGATAGTGTCCCCAGTGTTGAAAACGCTGTTTTCTATCTGACTGTTGGAGCAATATTGTATCCACTCCCTAAGTCCATTGTCGAGAAGTACAGGCTTTGTTCGAGGTTATCCATCGTCTCCGTAATATTAGGAATTGGATAGGCGACTATTGTAGTCTTACTATTCAAATGGCAGTAATCGCAATAAACCCGATGCTTCTTTGGGCTATCTGTAGACTTTTTTGACACGATTACAATTCCTGCTCCCTCCCCCCCCCCCCCCATCCTAGGGATTGATAATCTCTTCTGCAATCGCGTCAGCCAACTGTTGGTCCATAAATCCCTCAAACAGTTTCCGGCTATTGTGGGATTCTTCTGATACGCTGATGCTTCGGTTCCTGTCGACATCGTATTGTGTTACTGTCGCAGCAGGCAATATCCCTTGCAGAAGAAAACAAATCTTGAAATTCTAGCAACAGGTCCTCCACCTGTGCCCTATCCGTTCCCTTTCCATGCTTCAGTTTCTCACGGAACACAGGGTGATTATAATTACAGTTAAACTTTCAAAACGCTGTAGAAATAACACCACTGGTGAGAATGACCTCAAATTACAACGGAATATTATCAGAGAAGGGGGGAAACGTATGGCAGAAGAAAAAATAATAATGTGAAAATTGATCAATAGATGGCGCAGTATGTGTCAGAATACGTAAATGAAAACACGCCGGGTACACGGCTTTGCCTCCTTTCGCATCTGCGACGTTCGCCATAACTGTTTCAATTACAAAAATGATGACTGTGCACAAGTCGCTCTGCAGAAGTTCCGGACACTGAAGGGTTTGAAGAAAGGCGTTGGTCCGATGATTGCCGTGGATCTGGAGAAAATGATTCGGAAATTCTAAAAGACGGGTTCTTTTGCTGTGCAACCTGGTAGAGGGAGGTAAAGAATTGACTCGACTTCAATGGAAGCAGTGGCTACCAATGCCGGAGGAGACAAGTGGTGGCGTGTAAACGTGTAGTGAACCGAGAATTTCCCGAACATTGGACATACCCGTGAGCACGGTGCGTAAAATCCTACGAAACATCCTTCTTTGCTATCCATTCAAAATTACTCATGTGCACGAGTTGCTTCCCGCTGATCTGCCAGCAAGAGAGATCTTTGCTTTAAAATTTCTTGTTCGTATGGAAGTGGACAATGATTGTCCGTGGAAAATTTTGTAGACAGACGAAGCCCACTTCCATCTGACATGATATGTCAATACACAGAACTGTCGAATATGGGCAATGGAAAATCCACACGTTAATCAACCAGTACCACTTCATCCTGAAAAGGTCACTGTGTGGTGCGGGTTTACGACATTATTTATCAAACGTATGGCTTTATTCAAAAATTGACAAACAACTTAGTGATGCATTGTAGGATTTATCCTGATGGTATGGTACGGTAGCAGAAGCAGTGAAATTAGCAGCTAGTTGTGTAGCATACTATGGCTTTGCATACAATAATTACTCTGTCTCACCAGACGTCCAAACAAAAACAGATGAGATGGCTTGCCTATATGAATATATAAAACTGCTGCTTGGCTGTGTTCGCGAATGATTAGTAGACGAAAGGATGACCAACATTTTCCTGCCCCCTTCCCGCTAAAAGCAACGTCATTGATTTATTTTTGAAATCACGCTAGTAGTACAGTACCTATCTCTTGATTCTCTTTTTAAGCTATTCATGTAACAACCAATGGTACGTTATCTAGATGGAGACTTTGCCTGAGGAATCCTTGGCGTAATGACTTGGTACAATTGTGACTCATTTTATAGTCAACGACGTTGTGAATTGTTCACAATTCAGATCAGTCACTAGTATCACGCCCAAATCAGGGATATAGTTCATAATATTTGAGTCATACAACGAACAACTGAAGTTATCGTTCGTCATGATGGAATACTTGCTTCAGGAAGACTTACCAACGAAATTCATGTGGACAAAATGTACACTATAGCAGTCTACGTGTACTGCAGCTACAGCGACGAATATTGAGCGTTTCAACTGCAGTGAAGATCATATTGCATGCAATCGTTTAGAAAACAACTGTATCTTATTGTTGAGAACGTAATTGAGTTATTTGTTGCAGAACAAGCAGATGATTGTTAGATCGGAAGAGGCTTTTCGAAAAGCAGAAATTTGTCACATGTAATATAACTCACTTTTATGGTAGCTGCTGTATTTCATAATCTAACGAATTACAAACCTACAAACCACATTTATTACGATGAATCTCTGAAAACAATGGAAAACACAAAGAAAATAAATTCAGGCCATTTTCTATGATTGCAAGGAGCACGGAAAAAAACAAAACATCCAATAAATATAACACAAAGGGATATCTTAACTACATAAAATGCAGTTTTACACGTTCCAACAACTTCGTGGCATACTTTATGAAAATAAAATGTGTCTCATTATTTAAAGCAAGAACAAGGAAGGCATGTTTCTCTACAACCCTGTAACTAACGAATCCGTTTTGTTGGAAGAACTGTGACCGCCGATCGAGGTAACTGACAAGCTTACTTACGAGTGAAACAAATCTCTAATAACTGCATTACCGAAGAACGTGCACTGAGTGGAGTATACCTGAATAGAAGGTATTAGGATTCCCAACTATCAGTGCTGGTAAACTTCACTTTCACAGTAACGGAACTCTGTACATGATTTACCACGGAAGAGTGAATGACGTGAACATTGACTTCTAAATTAATGATACATATTGTTTGTAAGTGTTTAGTAGAGGGAAACTACATACGTAGAGATGTGGGTTTCTAATCATAAAGCATCAGACAGCGTAATTACTAGCGATATCAATATTAGACCTCTATGAGAATAGGTTGAATATGTTGTGACTCCGTGTTGAATTTGCAAGTGTGCTTTGTCTCACACACAGAGTCTTCGGTTTTGGTTGTAATTTAAAAGCTATTTCAGAAGTGAGTGTAGAGACACTACATTTGCTTAAGAAGGAGTGCTTCAATTCATTCTAGACAGCACCTGAATCTAACCTGGGCACGGTCATAGATAGCGCCCAAGTGAGACTTGGGAAAGGCCAGTAAAAGGTTAAGATTCTGAACACTTTCTTGTTTCTGAAAATGAATCATAGCAATCAATGTATTTAATACACTGAACTGTTTCTGTTCAGTATGAAAAAATGATTAGTTGTTACATTCACATTACTCATTTTCTACACTGTTTTCTGGCATAATGTAGTTCAGTGCCATTTCGATTTTATGAAAACACATACAGCTGTCAAAACTTCGGCGTGTAATGGAGATATTTCAAATACTTACTTAAGTTGTAAGAACCTACTATTTGGAACAGATTATATTCTAAAAATTGATGAAGATGATGATGAAATCCGTAATTTTCCATTGTCTGTGTTACCGCATAAAAGGGTAAGCGATATGTGCTACAAGTCAAACTTCACTGTGATTTATTATATGAATTTCAACATTAATAAACTCTATATATAAAGAACTTTTCGTTTCTCTTCCTTATTCCTTTTATTTCGTATGTAGGCCTACACTTGTATGCAAAACTTAAGGAGAAAAGTAATTTTAACGTGAGGTGTCAGTGTCAAGTAACAAAGCTGGCTGGCACTTGAACTTATCTAGTAAAGTACATAAGGTAACAGAGAGAAATACGCTATGAGAAATGACACAAATATTCCAAGGCAATGTTTACACTTAATTCACTGCGGTTTATGACGCTCCCTTGAACATTAAAAAAGGCGAGGCATGGTTCTTAATAGGGTGTTAGTACCATGTACTACCACCCATGCTCTGCAACCTGCACCCCTGTTGGTAATAAAGTATTTAAACAGTTCTTCTGGTAGAGAGTTCCATTCCTCCAACAACGCGATTGACAACTAATGAATAGTCGTTGGTGCATATGGACGTGCGCCAATACATCTCTCTAACTCACGCCACACGTGATCGACTGTATTTCAGTTGTAGGAACGGGTAGGCCAATCCATACGTCAATATCCTCTCGTTCCAAGAGCTCCTCTACCTGCCCAAATCGATGCGGTCGCACGTTGTCATAAAAAGGGAGAAAGTTAGCGCCGCATACAGGCCTGAAAAGACGTGCTGGTGGAAAGAGCGCAGTGTCGTAATAACGTTCAGCACTGAGTGTACCGTGTTTAGAAGCCAGTAGGGTCTTTTAACATTTATGGCATCCCCAAACCATAATAGATGGAACGTCATAACGATCATGAGTGACTATGTTCCTGCGTGTATTACGTGTACCCACTTCTCACCACTTGAAGGTGCGCAGTGCAGCTAGAAATTTTGTCGAAAATGACTTGAGCTTGCTCTTAATTTACGCCTGGTCTAATACGATACATAAACAGTTATTTATAATACGATTACACAAAGAACAAGGGTTACGAAAATCACAGACAAGTGGCGCACGCGAAGACTTCCCCTCTCCACCCCCCCCCCCTCCACCCACCTTAGCGAATAGACGACTGCGGTGACAAGAGTATCCGGGGTCACCAAATGAAGTAAATTTATAAAATCCGAGTACAGCGGCGACAGTCCTATAAGACATAAACGCTAAGGGAAGAATAATAATAATAATCAATTCTTTAATTATATTTCGTAAAAAGCTTTGGAAACTGATTACCCACAAGGAGGAGAGCAGTCTCTCAAGCACTGGCGTAGCAGAGTAAAAACTAGGCCGGCAATTAGGGAGCGTGGTGTACACATACTTCAGCGGTTTTTATGGTTTCGTTATCCGTTTCGCTTGAAATTAATGTAGGGCCTGTGATCTAGTGATAAAGTGTGTACTGGGATACAGAGAGGTTGTGGGATAGGATCCCTGTCAGACTACGAAAATGTTCATTCTTCTGTTAATTTAGTCTTCAACGCTAAACGAATTTAGGAGTCGGTCAGGAGCGACGCGTTTTTTGGATTTCAGGTTAAACTGTGTGTCCCCTTACCCCAGTTGGAGAACTGAGGTAGATTAGGAACACGCAAATGACGGAAGAGAAGCCCAACCGAAAAACGCTCCTACCCACTGAGCCACACGAAATTATATTAGAGCTCACTTTCAATGCACCCTCACCCATATTATGATTAAAATCTCTGTTTCCAGTTAATTCGAATAAAACTCTCGAGCTTTCGATGGCTAGCTCTGTCATCGTCGTCAGGAGTAAGGTTAGTGACTGGCAGGACATTTTTTTTTTTTTTACTTTTTTGTTTGGTTGTACAGTGTCACCGATGAGTCACTGTTTGGCTGCAGGACTTGAAATCCCTACCATCCTCAGACGGTGGAAGTTCAAAGTAGCAGGCGATAGGTAACGTAACTACAAAATCTTATGGGACTTAACTGCTAAGGTCGTCAGTCCCTAAGCTTACACACTACTTAACCTAAACTATCCTAAGGACAAACACGCACACCCATGCCCAAGAGAGGACTCGAACTTCCGCCGGGACCAGCCGCACAGTCCATGACTGCAGTGCCCTAGACCGCTCGGCTAATCCCGCGCGGCTAACGTAACTACATTCCTACTTATATTGGTGGTTGGACCCGTTTGCTGGGCTGCCAAACAAATTTGACTCCGTGACAGGACTATGCATGACGGAATATTTCAGGCGCTTAGATGGCCGACTCCAAAGAAATTAGTACATCCACGCTTCACTCGTTGTGTGTGTGATGGATGAAGCAGTACCTTTGACGGTTCAGATGGTGACTGGCACAGGCTCCAAGTGGCACACTAGCAAAGGACACAAGGCACACAATTTAGGTAAAGACCTGCCATTCTTTACTACCGAAGCGCCAGTACAAGAGTGAGTTCTTCTTTGTGTCTCAGCTTTCATCGCCAGCTCTGTAGGATAGCACATTTACATGCTTAGACTACACTCACTTTAGCCCAAGCCAGTCACTAGCTGGAGCTTCGCATTCGATGCTGGGAGACCGCCCCCTGCTCTGCATAGACAGATTCGATCAACCAGCGACTTCAAAAATTAATTGGGAAAAAAGGAAAAAAGATTTCATCTTCGCGGCCTCTTTCCCACGCGTTTACGTCGTGTCTTTGCTAAAAATCATGACCTGGATTCAACCACAGCCATCCATAAAAAGACCGTTATCTCTCCTGTTGCATCCATTTCGAACTCTGCAAAGAACGGCCATAAACTCGATAAAAGCCGTGTTGCTTCCCAGATATGTTTTGTAGCAGAGTCTGGACACCTGGGTGCCACTGTCCTGTCCCATGGAAATTCGCAGAAACTCACAGCTGCCTCATCCGCTTCCTACCTAACAAGGGCCCGTCTTCTGCTTCATTGCCGGTCATCAAAGCTCTACTCATAGCTGCAGTGCCTCCTCGGCGCTAGTCAGTCTACCTGACGTGGCCGTCGAACGACCGGCGCCACCCAGTGTGTCTGCACAATGAGAGCGAGGGACTTGGCAGCCCGCAAACGTTTTCACCAAGGTTCTGCGGAAAAAAAAAACGCTCTCCTTGGCACTCAGCCGCCATACGCTTTTGCTGCAGTCAATTAACTCGGCACCCTCTTTCTTTGAACACAAGTAAAGCCTACTGATATTCCTTCCCTATAGCACAAAAGCAAGAGCGTTAATTCCTGCCAACAATTTTATCATATGAGTGAAGTCAGATCGTATCAAATATAGCAACCAAGTAATGAAGATCGTCTTCCCTAAGAACATTAAGAAGCATGACACAGTATTAAAAGTGAGAGTGCCCTGAAATCTCTCACTGTTATACCATTCATGTCGAGTATTGATCTTAAATTAAATTTTTTGTGGTACTGATACTCAGCAGACTTTCGTAACAGCAGATTCCAGTAGCAGATGCAATTCACATTACTACGTACACACCCAGCTGCTAGTTAACAGGTTTAGAAATGCATTCCGTATGCTGAGCTGAGCCTACATCCATGCTGTACACACCGTGGCCTGTTTTTGTCGTAGGCCTCGCGCGGGACTGAGTGACGTCAAGTGGCGCGAGGGATCGGCACCACGTTTGAATCTGGCGCTCCCGCCTCCCTACAAGCGTTAACCATCCGTCGTGGCCTCCTTTCAGCATCCAAAGCCCACCACCATGCCTCACTCACTATGTACCCCTGACCTCTGCTAAAACTGTTGCTGTTCATTCTAATCAGAGCCGCTTTCCTGATAACGGAGTTCGAGTATGTTGGTCCATGAGCCAAGACTCTCGTGCTCTCAGGCTGCATTTTGTGTCCGTTTTGCAGGAAATGCTCAGCTGTGGCCGACTTGTCGAGCTCCTTCTGTTTAGTACGTCTCTTGTCCTCGGTACAATGCTCTGCAACTGCGCGAATTGACTGCTATATAGATGCTGCCGCACTCTCAAGGGACACCGTACAAACTGGGCACATGAAGAACTATGTCGTGTTTGACAGGGCGTAACACATCTCATGTCTTGGGGCGGGCCGGAACACTGGTCTCAGTCCATGTCCCTGCAGTATGCGCCCTAACTTGCTGCTCGTTCCCCAACAGGATAGCAGGAAAGTCGCCAGCTTGGCTTCTTCTGCCGTTTCACAAGGCGTTCTTCTTCGGAGACACCTAAAAGCGTTTTCAATGTCTCTTTTGCTGCAAGCATTCTCTGTGAACACGTGTCTAAAGTGCTGCAATTCAGACTGTAGGTGGTTGTCGTCAGAAATAACTTTGGCCCTGAGAAATAACTTGTTTAGGTCCGCTTTCTTGTGTACAGGGTGGTGAAAACAATAGGCGTTCAAATATTGGCTAGTTTCTTGTACACTGAATGACAAAGCCGACGTCCTACCACTCAACTAAAACATTTCAGAAGGGTAGCTTGCCATCCATCTCCATGTCGACGGTAATTTAATGTTGGGATGGACACCGTTCATGTGATCCATGAACTGCTGCAGTATGGGACCATGTTAGGAAGGTGTCACTGACGTACCTAAGGTAGCTAGGATGTTACATCAAACAATTCAGAACGTGCTCCTCAATGTGCTAAATGAAGAAATTTGCGTCAGAGGGAGATAGAGGTGAGCTCATTGCCGTGCCATCCGCTCGTTCATAATATTCGTCACTGTGTATAAAGTACATTGTCGTTAGAACATGAGGGAACAACTTCACATTCATAGATGGAAACCGTTGGGCCAAAACATCTGGAGCTGCCATGAGGTGTCCAACTGATCTTACGCACATGCACCATTTCAACCCCTGTGATTGGTTCCAGCAGCCATAATCATATGTATATAAGTGGGAAATCGCACCATCATCGGCCATCCTGTGGGTTTGAGTCCCACAACTTCCAAACCAGAAGATTTTTGCTGCCTGGGCTACCACCATGGGCAAAATCGGCGCTTAGGAAGCTCCTCCCTATCGCCGTCTGCTGCCGTCCACTGTCACCTGCTGCTGCTCCCGTCCGTCGCCGTCTGCTGCTGCCATACGTCGCCATCTGATGTTGTCCGTCCGTCCGTCGGGGTCTGCTGCCGCCGCCTTTCATTGACGTCTGCTGCAGCCATATGTCGCTGTCTGCTGCTCTCCTTCCGCCCGTCCGGCTGCCATCGCCCCTGCCGCTCGGTTCTTGCCGTCGCCGCAGCCCGCCGCCATCACTGCCTCCAGCGCCAGCCTGTTCCCGTCCCTCGGTGACCCCATCTTCGTTTCCTTTGCCGACCTCGGCGACATCTGTCGCTGGTAGATCGCACAGTCCACCGTAAACAACACTACAACCACAGTCATATACACCACCCTTCCCCTGCCCCCTCCATTAACTCCTGAAGTGCCTGCATTGGGCTTTCCCCATCTGCTCCATGTCCCCTCTCCACAGTATCCTCCCATCTCCTCCCGTCCCTTACATCCCACCCATATACTGCCCCTGCTCCTACCCCTCCACTGTTCCTGATCATGCTCCTGCCCCACCCCTTTCCGCCATTACAACCCACTCAGGATGACTTTTCACCACTCCCTGCCTACCCTGCTACGACCTCCTCTTCTTCCCCGCCCGTGTCACCACCCGCTGCGCCTCAGTTGGCACCAAGAGCACCCACTCTCCTTTAAATGTGTCTCCAAGGAGCCTTCCTCTTGCCACCTGCCACTCCAACCATTCCTCATCCCTCCTCCTTAGCCAACCCCATCAAGAGACCTCCCAAATGCGAGTATGCCGAACTCGCCTTCATGCCCTCCTCCAAGAAACCACCACCGCTCTTCCTTCTGATCCCCTGGTGGACACTACCCCTTCTCCTGCATCCCCATCCACCGCCCTGCATATATTCGTCTTTTCCAATCCCATCCCAAATTCTTCCTTGCCCACACCCTCACACTAAAATCCGCAAGAATATCCCCAGTGCCCCAATTTCTCAGCTTAGCCCTGCAAATATTCTGTCCTTATAAAATATCCCTCTCCCACTTTCTATACTATCCTCCTCCACAAATTTTCCAACATCACCTCTGGCTTACACGCATCTCTCACCCCTCTCCTTACCTCAGCCCAAAACCCTCACCACCATGATCAGAAAGCTCAGTCCTGAGGTAATGGAAGCCGTGTTGGCAGAACTGAATGCCTACCCCACTCTGGAAATCCCAACGCATCTACAGCAACTTCGGCCCTACCTTCCTGGTGTGTGTGTTCACAGAGTGTGCATCCTTCATAGATCACCTTCTCACTCAGGGAGACCTAATTTTTAACTGTTGCCACCCTATTGTCCCCTCCCATTCCCCTCCTCAGTCCTACCACTGCCAATGCTGTCTCCTCTACCATGACCACCACACCCAAAACTCCAACCCCCACTCCAAACCAGTCCTTACTGTAAATCCTCACACTTCCTCACACAGAGCCCTAATCTTGCCTCTCCTCCTTCCCACAACACTTGCAATGAACTGCACCCCACCTTCTCCTCCAAAACCTAGGTCAAACCCCCTCCCACCAACACTATTCACCCCACTGAACAGCCCATCCACCCCAACAATTCCCTCTTCTCACCCTCTACATCAAAGACATCATCCATTTCCTGACTATTGTCCTCCAGAATATCCAGCCCTTCCAATGCTTCACCCCTCAAGCAGATCTTCCTTGCAACCTCCTCCATCCTTCATTTGAATATCTATGCCATGTACTCCCACAATCAGGCCCACTTCACTTTCACCCACCTCCTTGTTTAAGTCTCTCACCTCCTCCCTCTGCTCCCTTGCCCCTGGTATGCCAACAATGTGTTCTCGTATACCTAATCATTTGCTCCCTCCCTGTCAATGAATACCTCTTCATGCATATCCTGTCCTTGTATCAGGTCGATTCCTTCCCCTTTGCCGGCAGCAGTGGCCGTGCAGTTCTAGGTGCTGCAGTCCAGAACCGCAGGACTGCTACTGCTACTGCGAATCCTTCCTCGGGCATGGATGTGTGTGATGTCCTTAGGTTAGTTAGGTTTAAGTAGTTCTAAGTTCTAGGGGACTGATGACCTAAGTGCTCAGTGCCATTTGAACCATTTGAACCTTCACCTTTAATGAAACCTTCCTCCAACCTCACCATGTTTTCCATGCCTCTACCTATCTGCTTCTCCACACCAACAATCTCCTTCCCCTTCCGAGAGGTGGGATCACCTTTGGCCACTTAAAGCATATCCCTGTCTGACCACAATGCCTGCTCAATGACATGACTGAACACCTCATCCTCAGCGTCTTTTTCCCCTGCCTCATCATCATCTGTGACACTGTCTATGTCTGTCCTGCAGCTCCTCTCCCCTATGAATCCATCTCCCATGTTGAACGACCCTTCTCCCCCAATGTGATTGTCGCAGAGCTCAACATCCACAGCCACAACCCTGCCATCCTTCAGTGGTGGCATCAGTTCCTGACTATCGTCCGCAGTGCCCTTTTTCCCTTCCCACAGGACACAGATCCTAAAAGAAACGTCACCCCTGATCTCGTTTCCCCCAAACACCTTGGTTGTATTGTCATGGACATCTTTGACTCCCTTGGTAGTTACCACCTCTCAGTCATTCTCACCATCTACTCGGCCCTTCTCCCACCTCCTGCCCCCTGTCCTGCTGCCCCTCCAAAGTCGGTCACTGGCAACCTCAAAGGCAATTGGCATTCCTTCCAGGAATCGATTGCCTCACTGGTCTAAAGCCACAACTTTCCTTTCACCATCCTCCTGACATCACCCATGCCTCATCCTTCCTCCAGAAGACCATCGCTGACTCTGTGGAGGCCCACTTTCCTACCAAACTTATCCACTGTCACCAGCCTGCTCTTCCTCCGTAGGCTGTCCTCCGTGAATCCTGCAGGCTCTACCATTCCTTCCTCTGCACCCATGTCCAGGGTACACCCTTCCAGCACTGGCAATTACAGCGACACATCCGCAACTTTTATAGGAAACAAATGCCTTGACTGGCGCCAGGTAAGTACTGGTCTGCCTTATACCACCCCCTTACTGGTAGCAATCCTGCCCCACATTACCCCCTTCTCCATGACGACTGCCCCTTCCCTGATAACCTCAGTAAGAAGAAACACTGTGCTTCCCACCTCTCTGAGGTCTTCTCCATTCCCAATGATGGAGTAACCATAGTCCTTGAATGCTCTGATACCTCTGTCCTGCCACTTTCCCCCCATTTCCAATACTTTTTTTCAGTTACCCCCTCAGATTAAAACATCGTATGACACCAAACTCATACTCCAATTGCAACAGTGTCACTAGTAACGACCGTGTAAACTACTGCCACCTCAAGGAAGCCACCCCTCCTCCTTCCTGACTGTCATGTCCACGGGTTTAACCCTGACCTGCTCCTCTTTAAACTCCAGGCCTACACCGTTCCTATCAATTTCGTCCATCTTCTTGCTTCCTTCCTCTCCCATCATCCCTCCTATGTCACTATCCAAAATACTAACTCATGTACATTCTGTCCAACCGTGGGCTGCCGCAAGGCTCTGTCCTTTTCCCCTCTCCTCTATGTCCTGTGTACTTCAGATAAGCCCAAACCTCCCCCACAAGAATTAGGCGATTATCATATTAAAATCAGTTTTTCACGACACAGTTCAATCACTATATATTGGCGTTGTCCTTTTCTTTCACACAATGAAATTATCACTGGTAAGACGGTTTACAATTTTACTTTAATAATAATTTGACTCCGAGCCCCCAATAGCAGTAATGTATGCTGATAATCGAAAGTTATTCAGTCAATTCGAACAGAACCACAAGTCCCACTGTCCTCTTTGTTCTAACAGTTTTGGCGCTAAATCACAGTTCGCCACATGTTCACTTACGACGATGTATACCTCGTAAATCACACTCACACAAATAATCGTAGCACTTCCATTTCATCAAATATATGCTTGCACGCTTGCTCTATTAAACAATACACTTTGTCGAAATAAATCGGCGCGAGAAAAAGAATTCTAAAACGACCACATGGGACACTCTCAAGTGGGGCTTGCTCGCCACTCACCCTCCAAAACGACTGACGAACGACTGACCTCTGGCCAAGATGGCCGCTCGCTTATATAGGCTCGGATGTCCAACTCCCTGGTTATTGAAGTACCAGTCTCACCAGTTAAGGTTACAAATTTTGATACATACACCCCTAGACAGAAGTAAGTACACCATAGGAACCGCGCTAAAAAGTACATCTTATTTACTATGTTACATTAATTTCTAGGATTATTCTGTCACCCGTAAATCAAGTTTTAGTTTTTGCAAAATTTCGCCATTTAGCACAAATTTGTTTGTTGACATCTGTGCTGCAAAGTTTTAACACAGAACTGCATATAACACCGTTTTTACACGTAATCTATAGCGATCTACACATTGCGCTGCTCAAAATCTTCATATCTATAATAATTAATTAATTATGGGCGATAAATGTTAATAATAATTTGCAAACAATGAAAACTATTCCTATAAATTAACTAGTTTAAAATACGTGTGAATTCCACCCAAAATATTATATAGTGCCGTTCTTTACGTCATGGATTTTCTACTGAATTTTATAAACAATTTTCCCTCAAACTTTGTTTATTGCTCTTTAAGGGCTTAATTATTTATGAGTGCTCGCTCATCCCTGTAAGTTGGTATTTACTATTTTTATTAATCTTTCAGTATTCGTGATATTAACCGATTTTGAGGTTACTATAGCTTTTGCGTCTCGTGACTTGAAATAAAGATCGATCTTTCAGAAGGTGCATATTGCCGACCACAATCCACTGCCACATCGCTCTTCACCGTAAGTTAATAGTTTCCGTGTAATGCGCGAAAAAAACCAACAATGCCCCAAGCTGCAGGCCACGTGGCCGCCCCCCGGAGAGACATTCCACAGACCGTTGCAAATCTCGCTCGGGTTCACCACGCGCTTCCGCGAATCATGCACCATGTAGCGCGCTCGCTCTCCATAAAGCAATCCTTGCATATTAGAAATATTCATCTAGTAACGGGGGTTTGTACCGTCACAGCTTCTCATTGTTACAAATAATACCAGTGACGTCTGTGAATCGCATCTAGGTCGCCCTGATTCTTGCTCGTACATTCGTTCACATAGCTATCTCTCTGTAATCGAAAATCTTAGGAACAGCAATTTGTACAGTTGGAGGAGATGGAATCGTTTCGAGGTACTCAATCTTGCGAATGTTTTACCGGAGGTCAAATCTTTTTAGGCGCTCACAGCAGTTGGTTTGAATTTCAGGATCTTCCCTTCTATCTGCCACAAGCATATTGGCACTGTCTACGATACAATCTTCTGTAAGTTGCACCTTATGGTAACCATTACGGTAACAAGGAGCAGCGGAAACAGAATGGAGACTTTATGAACACCAGTTGTCACAGGAAATCTGTCAGTCAGTCCTGTGAAGCATCGCATCTTGCTGCTGGTGCTTTTGTAGAGAATTTTTTGCTAGTTGATCACGAAGGGCTTAGTAAATCATCCGACGTGGTATTCGATGAAATCCCTTCTCAATGTCAAGAAAAGCCAGATGTGACTTCGTTTTCCCTAGGAATTTGTCCATCAGCTGGCGGCAGCAAAAAAATTGCGTCTATCGTGACACTCCATTTAAGAAACCCACATTAATTTATTGATATAGCCCATGAGACATTTACATGATCTATGGCATACATGCCCCTTCTGCTGACCAAAATTCAATCTTATGTGGAATTAGGAAAATTGTCAAATTGTTTTGTTGAATACAGCACAGTTAAATTTATAGAAAGCACTCTGCCTTCTGAAAATTTTCCAAGAATTAATTGGTCCGATGTTATTTATAAAATTTCCTTCTCTTTGCTCATTACTATTGTTTTCATCTGCCACAGTAACTACCTCAATTTATATTAATGTTGTAACATTACATTAACTGTGATGAGATATCATTTAGTCTCTGTAGTTAGTGATGGGATAACCATCTGATTTTATCAACCAGTTGGCCAAACTGTTCTTTGTTCTTTCAGAATACAACTAATGAGACAACTGACGAATGTCTCTGACATGGCAATTATATGAATGTTTTCCTTCAGTCCCTGGGTTTCAGTGATTTCTTTTAGAATTCTCCAGACTTTTCTGTTATACATGAAACATGACTGGGGTTTACAGTTTCTTAGAGTCTCAAAGTCCCACACCACGGCCGGCCGCTGGTGGGCGAGCGGTTCTGGCGCTACAGTCTGGAACCGCGCGACCGCTACGGTTGCAGGTTCGAATCCTGCCTCGGGCATGGATGTGTGTGTTGTCCTTAGGTTAGTTAGGTTTAAGTAGTTCTAAGTTCTAGGGGACTTATGACCTCAGCAGTTGAGTCCCATAGTGCTCAGAGCCATTTGAACCATTTGATCCCACACCACGAAACGCATATAGTTCTGCGTTGTTCTGCGCAATCGATCTGGGACTCACAGAGATGCACAGGTGAGCCTCACACAGACAGCATCCCAGAGTGGCCCTGAGGGCTACAACACTAAGAGTGGCTTCTCGGCTTTAGTCAAGATCAATGTGTAGTTCTTTTTTTTTGGGGGGGGGGGGGGGGCGAGGGGGAATCAGAGTGTTTTATTTATGATAATGCAGAGTGAAGTCACACAAGTTTTATATTTTCACAAACTGAGGTCATACACATCATACATAAATAGCTTCTACTTGATCCACCTTGCGACGTCCATGGGTCCTTACTTCAAAAGACATAGTCGAGTAACAATTAGATGTACCAATTTCCTTACTAAAACCTTCACCCACATTGAAACGCAACGGTTAATAAAAATTTCAAGGCTACCAACACTATCAATATCTCCATAGCGACTGACAACCACAGTAAGCCATCCATTATCCTAACAAAATTTATCATGAGCAAAAAGTGCTAAATTCAAAGTACCACCTACAAAAACACGAGAACTATTAAGAACAGCCTGGGAACAAATGCCTTTCACATTCACTTGAATAAAAAGCATATTCGTAAAAAAGAAGTATTTTCAAAATTTATAAATTTATTTACTTAAATAAGAATTTTTCGTTGATCTTCGTTTAAATATGGGTTTTTTTTATTGGTTTTAAAAGGATTATAACGGGTTTCACATTAGAAATTCATGTGTAAATACAGCCAGTTACTCGTTTATTTAAATTTCTGACTTGCATCGCTCTTGCACCAATCTCCGAAAATTCTATTTCGGTAAATCTAAGTTGACGTGAAACGAAAGCATATAATGGTTTGTTTGATGATTTAATCACTTGTTTTTGAAGCATACACTGTCACCTGTCGGAACTATTACGTTTATGAGAAGTAATTGTCATCATTTGTTAATTTTCTTGAATTTCTTTAACATAGTGACACAAAATCGATCATCCTTACTTATTCTTGTATATAGCCTTGAACTTACTTTGACGATCACTTTCTGTCCAGTCATATCATTCCTTCCATTTCCATGCCACAGAGCTTTTCGGAACTCTGATCCAGACACAAAGTACACTATTGAGATACATAATGCCTATCCATAAGCATGAACAAAAACAGAACTGAAAGCTGCTTACTGGCACACAGTAAAAAGCCAATATAGGAACGTCTGTAATAGTGACTGTAGGCCACAACAGAGTGCAGTCAACAATAATTATTTAACAATGGCGAAAGTAAATTTTGAGTAAGGAAGGAAGTGACGGAAAACCGACGGACTGTTTCCGCTCTAAACCGAATATATCAGCCTACGATGACCGTTTTTGTTCTGTTGCTTCCACAGACTGCTTTCACTTGAAAGAAATGAATGAATAATAATCCTACCGATCCGTAAAACAACAACCGAATGTGTGACTCTTTTCCAACAATCGACCGAGTCGATTGTTTCCATTCGGTTGTTCCCCTCCCCCTCCCCACCACCCCACAACCAATAAAAACTTAATGCAGCTCGTAACCTCTCCTCACATAACGAAGGCACAAATAGTGGTCCATGGATTCCACAACTGAGCTTGCAACACTGAATCATACACCAAGACAGTGGACATGAGAGTGAAGGAACGGTGGATGCTAAGAAAATAAGGAAAGGAGAAAGTGGACGGTGCAAAGCTGATCAGTTAAAAACCAGTGTGCAGACTCTGCCGGTCGGAGTGACCGAGCGGTTCTTGGCGCTACAGTCCGGAACCGCGCGACGCTACGGTCGCAGGTCCGAATCCTGCCTCGGGCACGGATGTGTGTGGTGTCCTTAGGTTAGTTAGGTTTAAGTAGTTCTACGTTCTAGGGGACTGATGACCTCAGAAGTTAAGTTCCATAGTGCTCAGAGCCATTTGAACCATTTTGTGCAGACTCTTGTTATGTCCAGTAGTACCGCAGGCGGCGATGAGAAAGTAAGGGCGCAGCCAAACCAAAGGAAGTAGACGGCCATGTAATCGCAGCCGATCTGTTGTGTGGATGCCGAGTTACCGACTTAAGTGCCACAGAGAACACCATTTTTTCTTTCATTCATATCAGTTATTTGTAAATATGAAATTATTCCAAGTTGTTTCGTGGTACAGGGTCCACATTAAACTTCAAATGTTGTTACAGCGTCCGAAGTGGCAGTTTTATCTGCAATACTGGCCACAGTATACAGTTTTCCTGAGGACATGTACGAGAGGGAGTTGGAAAATAAGTTTCCCATGTCGACTGTGAGCGGAGTTGTGTGATATGGACGAAATGCCGCACCCATGGAGTGGAAACATCCTTCATCACCTGTCCGAAAGAAGGTCAAAAGCAGGTAAAGTGCTACTCACCGTTTTCTGGGACGCCAAAGGACTTGTACTGCTGGACTTTCTGGACGATGCAACCATCAATGCTGCAGGGTACTGTGCCACTCTGTCGAAATTGAAAGAGGTGATTCGGAAAAAGCGGCCTGGCTTTCTTAGATGTGGCGTTCTGCTGTTGGATGAAAATGCGAGACCTCACACGGCGACGGCAGCGCAAAACCTTATTGCAACTCTTGGTTGGGAGCGTCTACACCATCCGACTTACAGTCTGGATCACGCACCAAATGACTTCCATCTGTTTCCTGCTTTGAAGAAGTCGCTCGGCGGTAGATGCTTTGGCAGCAATGCTGACGTCAAACAAGCCGTTCAACGCATCTGCCGTATGCAACGCCCTGATTTTTTCCTGGAAGGCTTTTTGAATGTTATAAAGCGGTATGACAAATGTCTCAATGTACTTGGAAATTATGTAGAAAAATAAGGATACGTCCTATCTTTAATGTCTCATTCTCTTTTTTTTCCCTTCACACACAACTCTGACCACAGTCGACAGGGGAAACTTATTTTCCAACTGCCCCGCGTATAAAGGAGATTCTCTTGATTGTAGAGTTTGTTCCAACGTGAAATAGTCAGTCCGAGTGAGAGAGAGAGAGGGGGGGGGGGGGATCTGGTTGTCGAGAGTGATTGGAAGTAGACATATTTACTGGTGTGCAGGTCTAATTTCGGTATGCTGATGCTGTAATTTGTAAGACATTAATGAGTTAATTTTCCGCATACTCTAACTTTCCATATGTGGTATTTAGGGAACATTTTCAGTTTTGGGCTGTAAATTTTCGTAACTTGCCTTGTTTGGTTATTTCGGTACCGTTGTTTCATTATATTGTAAAAGCATGAATTCAGGGAAATGCATGAATTCAGGAAAGGAACACATTCCTCTTGGCTCCCTTTCATTTATATATACTTAATGAAAATTTTCTGTAATGGTAGATCCGCGAACAGCTATCTTTGTAAATCTATTGTCTGTTTCCAAATTTCAACTATTTGTTAACAACAATGTCTCATGATGCAGGCGTGTCATATCTGGCTTCCGCTAAGCAATAGAAAATTAATGTGAAATTAGTTTTCCCGTAATTGGACACTGAGTCACCACATCCAAATTGCTATTAAAAAATTTGAAAACAAAAGTATTTTGGGTTCGCACTGTTAAATATGTATCTTGCATAGCAAAGTTTATTTAAATAGCAGCAAGCAGCGTGATTTATTGCAGTTAGGTGGTCGCAAGGTAAAGCTGTTGTACGTAAGTCCACAGATAAGGCAAAGTGATTATTGGGACGAGAACTGAACTTTTTTATGCACTTACGGTACAGCGATTGCCTATTCAGATTATATTCACATTGTGGTGTTATTTAGTTCAGTGGCTTCGTAAATGTTTTTCATTAGAGATCGAAGGACACAGAAATATGTCTATTTCTGAAAACTTCCTGTGTCCAAAAGAACCAGAAACGTCTGACAAAAACCGAGAGCAGTCAGCTTCATCCACCTATTTCTTCTTCCCGGTCTTCCCATCCAACTGCGGAGTCTCCGAGCGATTTGGCACGAACCCTCCGGTTGTAGGAAATCCAATCGGTGGCTAGCACTACTGCATACACAATTTCAGAACACAGGGAAGTGCGTGACAGCCAAAGGCTGCAATATCTCCATTCTGTATAAGACCTGCCTCGGTAGCTAGCTGTAGCAGACAGACTGTAAAAGTGAGGTGTGTCGCTGGGGATGTACAACATCAGGCAGACCTCGCAGTGTTTCTAGATCTCCTACTTGCCGTCTTCGTAAGGTGTTCTTCTCGAGCCAGAGAATAATATTTTGGGGAATAATTCTTCAGTGTATATACATTGAATTCCGTAGTTAGAAAGATGTCGAGTTTTTTCGACTCTCACCGTGTCGTTCCCACTTAAACGACGGTGCTGACCTCAGTGTTTGTGTGTGTGACGGAGCTGAGAGTCAACGACCGAATACGGCAACCGACGAGACTCATCGAGGTCGGGTTGAAGAACTCATCATAGAAAATCGCCGGACTATATAGACGCAGCTCTCAGGTACAGGGTGACAATTATTGAACTGTATGAAGAAAAATGTAAATTAGTTACAAACTACGGCGAGCACACACTTTATTCAACATGTGAACGTCACTACGCATATTCGGATTTAGGTTAAGACATGTTCGATATGTCTGCCATCATTGGCGATGATGTGGCACGGACAAATAGCACAATTCTGCATGACCCGCTGAAGTGTCGGGACATCGGTGCTGGCAATGACCTCCTGAATGGCTGTTTTCAGCTCATAAATTGTTTTGGGGTTATTACTGTACACCTTGTCTTTAATGTAGCCACCCAAAAAGGAGTCGCATGTGTTCCGGAGAATATGGCAGCCAGTCGTGGCCCATGCCAGTGGCCTCTGGGTAGCCCGGAATGCGATCCCCAAAGTACCCCTACAGTACATCAAACACTCTCCTGCTTCGATGGGATCGAGCTCCGTCTTGCATGAATCGCATCTTGTCGAAGTCAGGCACACTTTTGAGAATGGGAATGAAATAATCTTCCAAAATGTTCATGTACCTTTCGGTAGTCACCGTGCCGTCAAGGAATATCACACCGATTATTTTGTAACGGGACATTGCAAATCACACAGTCACCCATTGAGGGTGAAGAGACTACTCAATCGCGAAATGTGGATTCTCAGTCCCCCAAATGCGACAATTTTGTTTATTGACGAACCGATCCAAATAAAAGTGGGCTTCGTCACTAAACAAAACCGTATTCACATATTAATTCCCATCATGCCCCGCTTCCAACCGCGCAGTTTTATCAACCGGCTAAGCCAGCAGAAAACCGAGTGTCGAAAATGGCAGAGAGCCGCCTAAAAATCACTCTAAGCTTTGTTGAAGGGTTGGCGAGGTACTTTGAACGTTTTACCCAAATATTAAGTTAGCAGCAGAGCTCGAGTAAACAAGTATCTCTGCACTGCAGCTACTATACTCACGAAACCACCACCAACTCACTCACAGATTACGTAACTGACAGCAACACATTAATAATAGCAACAATGGATGTGCATCATAAACTACACAAACACCTTCGTGTCCTTTCGTTCGCCAAAGACTCTCAGTACCTGAGCAAGATATGAAGATGAGCAATGTGCCATTAATACAAACGAACTTGGGAATAATTTGAGGGGAAAGTAATTGGATGGTACTAACATGTCCGTCTCAAAATTCATTAAAAAGCATATAGGACTTATATTTATCTATGTCGAAACGACTTGGAGCTGCACAGAGTGCTTACGGTTTACCTGTACAATACTTTTGTCCACTCGCTGTACCTCCCACAGGCCAGCTTTGCTCAGCTTAAAGGATGCAAGTACGCTATTTCCAGATGGGTAATGATGGCTCTGCTGTCCTCTGTCAGAATGTAGATCTTGTAAGCTATTAAACCATACTGAGACTTACGAGTACACAGCATCTGTTTCCGGTGGGTGTTTGGTAAGTCCCGAAAGCAGGTTGATTTACTCACAACTTAAATACACCATATTATTCCCCACTCTCTCGGCTATAAAACCCTATTTTTCAACATAGCATCCGTTCAGTGGGACGGCATTACGTTGACTTACTGGAAGGACCTGTGTGCATGCATTGTATAACTCTATTAGTCGACCTCGGAGCGTACGTATTGTTGCTTGAATAACTTCGCTGTCATCCATGTACAGCTTCCTATGGAGTGTATCCTTCATTAATACAAACAGATATAATTGGAAAGCTCTAGATTCGGGCTCAAGAAGAGATAAGGTCTGAAGAGCCAGGCAGACAATAAGAAGCGCACTGAGAACTGCAGCCATTAATACGGAACATCAAGAATGTGCACACGAAAGCATGTGAGTTCTTCTGGCCTGGCAGCAGTCAGTTTACTTGCCTTAGAATGCAGGAATGTGCCGAAAATTCCATCACCCGAAGGGCATAGGAAGTAACGTCACAAAGCGCGGAGAATTCGCGCAGGGAGGCGTGTGAAAGAAGTCAGCGTTCTTTTTCTCGATTGTAAGGACGTTCCTTATAAATCACGGACGCCGGCATATTCAGATGAAGCCCATACATGAGTCTGTCCTGGCCTCACGCAGAGAGAGCGGTTACAAAGAACTGATGTGTAGCTACTCTCACAACAGCTTCACAATGCAGAAAAACATCCTAAGAATGTGAAATCGTGAGAAAGATGCCCGTTCCCGAGGCGGACACCAGCCCAAGATGTGGCCATGAAACGGCGATCTGTCATTGGACTGCAATGAAAATTTGGTCCGCCAATGACGATGCCGAAAGGAAGAAAATTTCGAAGAGGAGTTGAGTTGAGAAATGGATGAGGGGCGAAAAGGGGCAGTCGGTGAGACGGCGCAGAAACGAGTGGACATCAGGTCTCTTCTATCAATCGCCAACACCATGATATCACAGCTTCTACAACATAACCGACAACGGGCAGACAACACATAAACCGTACTTGGGTCCCCCACTAGCGACTGCTAGTGACGGCAGCCGATTCACACTCCACAGCTCCAAGTCGACGCGCCGCGCCCTACCGAAGCAGCGCCTGCCGCCGACAGCAGTACATGACGAGTGACAACGAATAATGGTGGGCCGATTCATAACCCCCTCCTACTCCTAAATAACTGATTCGTGTCCACGCAAAGCCAAGTCGGCCCTGATATTTGTAATTTTGTTTTGGTTTGTGTCAACAGCACTGAAATACATTTATTTCATGTTTGAATTATTTAAGCAATTCTTTTACCTTCATACATAGTTTCGTACCCGTTGTGTTTGATTTCATTTAATTATTGATAGAAATTAACTGTTGGCTCCAGCGTGAGGAAATACGGGCAACATCATTAGTCATGTACCTGTCATGTCAGAAGAACGACCACTCCACAACAGCTTCTTTAGGGCGCTTAGGCTTATGTGAGGCCTTGCACTGCCGTGGAAAGGAGAAGTTCGTTTGCACTTTCTTGGCAACGAACACGCTGAAGTCGTTCATACAGTTTCCTGAGGGTAACAAAATACATTTCAGAGTTGGTCGTTGCACTATGAGGGAGGACATCAAACTGAATAACCCATTCTGAGTCCCTGAAGAAGGTCACCGTGACGTCGCCGGATGAGGGTGCTGCTGTGAACGTTCCCTTCAGAAGAGGTGTGATGTGGCGTCACTTCATGAAATGTCGTTTTCAGATTTTCATTCCCAGTGACGACGTTCGACAAAACATTTTTACAATAAACCTTTTGAAGCTCAAGCTATTCCACACGAACTGTCCTCCGCTGCTCTTAGGATCGGTTGGCGAGGAAGTCATATTGTCAGGAGGAGGTAACCATCGGCTGCATGTACATATTGAAGCAGAGTCTGCGATAAAGCAAGAGATCAGAATGCCCAACTAATAAACAGCTATATGAGCAACAAATTCAGCGCACAGGATACAATGTCAACAATGTTCACCAATATGGGATAAAAGTACATGGCAGACCACACACCCCGCTACAACAATAGCAGGTGCAAACACAAATCAATATGCACCAGAACAAGAGCTTGTCGGAGTGTAGTAGCTTGGGGCAGGAAATCGGACCACTGGAAACTACTGCCCAGATATCGAGACAGGTCCATCTACATCTTCATGTGCAACAGAACAAATACCTTCGTATTACAGACTTTATTCGTAACAAATGCATACAAGGTGCCACTGACATTTAGGTAGCTAGGCAGCTTGACGATGATTTTCTCAGTGAGCGTCCTTCAAGACAACGATCCCTCTAAGAATGAACGCGATGGAAGACGAAGCAGTCTACAGGGACAACGAAAAATAAACGAAATCACATAAATTAGACAAACATGAAAATACATCAAGGCATCCGACAGACATTAAAACACATTTACAGCAGTAGTACAAAAAGATTCGAAACAAACAAATACAACAACTGAAACAAGCATATATGACAACACAATAATGTTACAACCCCCAGAGTTCAAACGTTGTAATATACCAGAGCGTCCGAGAGATATGATTTGAGAGAGAGTGGTGCAGAGAAACAGATGAAAGTGTGTCGTTGATGTTACATGAGACTGAGGGTATCATCGCTCAACTCGGGGACAGAGCCACATAACGTTCGTGCGTGCCGGAATCTACTACGTCGACGTCCGGTCACTCTGCTTGCAGACGTAGCTCTACTGCTCACGCGACGGCTAAGTGAACGCATACGTCAGATGCACCCGCGGCCCACAATTATGACTGACAGCTCCCTTAAGCGCAACTTGTGGACCCCATGCGGAGCGCCAAAGGGTGGCAGCCTACCGCCGTCGTTGTAGTGAGCCATATAAACTCCGACGGTCCACCCAGAGCAGCTCAGTCAGTGACTGTAGACAGCTCTGCACCAGGTGGAACGCGAGTTTGTGCACATACCCCGCCTCCGCGGACGGCAACTTGCAGTCCGGTGGACGATGGCACCTAGAGAGCGGAGATCGTCAGCCTTCTCTCTCCTTGCGTAGGTGCATCTCCTAGGCGCGGTGCGCCCCGTCACAGCTATAACGCGTCCACACAGTGGAGGTTGGCGTTAGTTTGAGCAGGCCAGTTGGCCACCGATATCAGTCTCCATAGGGTCGTCGTGACTGCCCTACCACTTAAACAATCGTCATTCTCTCTGCTTCCAGACACTGACAGAGTGGCGACATGACTGCATGATTTGAGCCTCCGGGCTCGATTTTTTATACTTTTCCCTACATCTCTAGCATAGTTCATCAGGAGGGGACAAGTGGAGTGCTCTTTAATAATTACATCGCCAGCTTTCCTCAGCCCACTTCAGCCCCTACACACAGGTCACTAGGCGCTGTTATAACTGCAATGCATGGGTTCTCCACTGCAGTCAGTGCCGTGTGCTACCCTGATTATTTCACACTTGTCTACAGTGCTCGCTCGGCTGGGCCTTTCCGCCTGCGAGTTCACATAATGTTTCCTTCGGAAAATCGGTTCAAATGGCTCTGTGCACTATGGGACTTAACTTCTGAGGTCATCCGTCCCCTAGAATTGAGAACTACTTAAACCTAACTAAACTATGGACATCATACATATCCATACCCGAGGCAGGATTCGAACCTGCGACTGTAGCAGCCGCACGGTTCCAGACTGTAGCAGCAAATCGGTATCCACTGTAAACAACACTATCTTTCCCGTATCTACTAGTATTTCATCCTGCTGATCGATGTTTACCGAAAACGTATGCAGTTTAGTTGATCTTACCCCCAAGATAGGTGAATCTGGCGCCATTGTCTCAGTTGCAACTGTTTCTCCCAGTTGAAACAAATACGCACTGAAATCCACTGTTCGTTGCAAACGATCAATCTCAGCGTGATGTTTGTCGAGAAAATCTAGCCCGAGAATCACTGAATAACGTTCCCCTACGCATGGCAACACCTCCATGCGTTCGCTGAACATAGGTTTCCCGAATGAAAAACTCCAGTACTGCCGTACCGCGAACCTCACGTAAACTATACCATGGTGGCCCCAGACTCCTCTTTCCCACGAGTTCCAGACTGATAACCGATACATTCACATATGTGTCCAACAAGAATCTCTGTTTCCTCCCACCCACAATGCCAACTAAACTACATTCCGTCTATGCACATACTTGGGGCGTGTTACGGTCTACCGGAACTGCCTACCGACGGTTGAACCAATACTGTTTGCGTTTAGCGGCTGCTTCCCTGGCCTGTTTTCCACGCTTCCTACCTCTACTCTCAAATGCCCGGTGGTCCACAATGCCATAAGCATAACACTCTGGTTACTTATACTGATTCCTTACATGCCCTCCTGACCACATCTACACACATCAAAACATTTTTGCATCTCCGCGGTTCCCAGACCCCCTGAAGATAGACGTTGACTGTAGATATTGCATCACAGACACTGTCCCTTTGTCTGTTCAGAGATGTCACTAAACCCGCCCAGAGATGTAAACAACCTTACATGTGCAGCGCCTATTAGGCTGAGGGGGTCCGACAGCCGATCAGTTCAAGTAATTCCACGAGGAAGGAGGTATAAGGCTCAAGTTGTCTTTAGTTCAACCATGACTAGACGGTCAATACCGAGGTTCGATCGCGTCCGCATTGTTACTTTGTGCCAGGAATGGCTCTCAACAAGGGAAGTGTCTACGCGTCTCGGAATGAACCAAAGCGACGTTGTTCGGAAATGGAAGAAATGCAGAGAGACTGACGATGACATGCCTCGCTCAGGCCGCCCAAGGGCTACTACCGCAGTGGATGACCGCTACCTGCGGAAAATGGCTCGGAGGAACACTGGCAGCAACGCCAACATGTTCAATAATACTTTTAGTGCAGCCACAGGACGCCATGTTACAACTCAATAGGCTGTATGATGCGCAACTTCACTCCCGACGTCAGTGGCGAGGTCCATCTTTGCAACCACGATACCATGCAGCACGGTACAGATGGGCCCAAAGACATGCCGAATGGACCGCTGAGGATTGGCATCACGTTCTCTTCACCTATGAGTGTCGCATATGCCTTCAACCAGACAGTCGTCGGAGACGTATTTGGAGGCAACCCAGTCAGACTGAACACCTTAGACACACTGTCCAGCAAGTAAAGCAAGGTGTAGGCTTCCTGCTGCTTTGGGGTGGCATTATGTGGGCCCGACGCCGCTGGTGGTCATGTAATGTGCCGTAGCGGCTGTACGATTCGTGAATGCCATCCTCGGACCGATAGTGCAACCGTATCGGCAGCATATTGGCGAGGCATTCGTCTTCATGGACGACAATTCGCGCCCCCATCGTGCACATCTTGTGAATGATTACCTTCAGGATAACGACATCGCTCGACTAGAATGGCCAGTACGTTCTCCTAACATGAACCTTATCGAACAT
This sequence comes from Schistocerca nitens, assembly GCF_023898315.1. Classification (NCBI taxonomy): domain Eukaryota; kingdom Metazoa; phylum Arthropoda; class Insecta; order Orthoptera; family Acrididae; genus Schistocerca; species Schistocerca nitens. The sequence goes on along the minus strand of NC_064617.1, from coordinate 437,349,563 downwards.
ACCTGGGTTAGATTGAAAAGGGCTGTTTATGGACGACGTGACCCACCAACCACTCTGAGGGATTTACACCGAATCGTGAGTTGAGAAGTGGGACAATCTGGACCAACAATGCCTTGATGAATTTGTGGATAGTATGCCACGACGATCACAGGCATGCATGAATGCAAGAGGACTACTACTTGGTATTAAAGATACCGGTGTGTACAGCAACCTGGACAAGCAGCTCTGAAGGTCTCGCTGTATGGTGGTACAATATGCAATGTCTGATTTTCATGAGCAATAAAAAGGGCGGAAATGATGTTTATGTTGATCTATATTCCAATTTGCCGTACAGGTTCCGGAACTCTCGGAACCGAGGTGATGCAAATTATTTTTTTGATGTGTATACAACACTTGAGTTCAGAAGAAAACACGTGGTGACCCACTCTATGCTTCGTGGCTATATCCACCTCCTCTATTAGTGTTGCGATCCGAAGAGCAGACTAAGAGCTCTGCGTTCTCCATTCACACCATCCGTGACATTTCAGCGCGTATACCACACAAAAATAATTCATTGCTCTATTTTCCGCCTCCTGTAACAGCGCCCTCTTAGATTCTGCATTCTGGGTCTGTACGCATCTCTTTGCATTTAGCTTACAGATTCTGTCCGAGAATTCTTCCACAGACTCGTTGCGCCACATCGACAACATATTCAATTTCTCCCGAAAAAATTGCGCACTGCTTTGCTTCTGGTATCGCTGGCACGATCCAGTGGCCCACTCTTCGAACGTACGTGCTTTACTCAATGTCTTGTTGTAAGCAAAATACGTTTTGGCATCTCCGACAAACTCATTTTAGCACATCCGACCACCCATGCAGTTCCGCAACGACCTAACATCCTTAACGCAAACTGATACGTTCTCTGTTGCGATGCACGAGAAGGGAATGATCAGTGTGCTCACTGATGGGTCATATAAACAGAAGGCCCTGTCAATACAGTCTTACTATCCCGTGACTCTGACTGCTACTGATCATGATTCTCCTTACCAGCCTCTAACTCACAACTAAGTTCGAATTTTCTGAGCTTCGTGATCTCACACTACTCTTTTAACACTTGTATTTGCCGAGTTACAGCAACAACTGCTTCTGCGATAGTAGCATGTTTCTCCACAATCTTGTGCCCTCTGCTTCTACTTTAATTCAACTAATTTTTTGAAACAAAAGTAAAACACGAACACCCATTTAACCTTATACAAAAAAAATGTATACACAAATTAATTTCTCCTGCGGATCATCGCTTATCTACATTAAGTTCAACCAGTAGACAGATGGCGAGTATGCTTACATGCAGCACAAACAGCTGCTACAGCTCTGGTACAGGGCAACTCGTGCCCAAACTGTGAAATGAACACCTCATTGGTCCTAAATTATCACATCCACCATTGCATCTAAAGTAAGATAAATCCACAGATTCTTGGCGCTTCACAAAAGTTACTGTAAACATCGTGTACCCTAGCTCAAACAGCCAACTCCGAGAAAGTGAGAAAACATCAAAAAAATGGCGCGGAGCACTATGGGACTCAACTGCTGTGGTCATAAGTCCCCTAGAACTTAGAACTACTTAAACCTAACTAACCTAAGGACAGCACACAACACCCAGCCATCACGAGGCAGAGAAAATCCCTGACCCCGCCGGGAATCGAACCCGGGAACCCGCGCGTGGGAAGCGAGAACGCTACCGCACGACCACGAGATGCGGGCGAGCAAACATCAAACACAATATAAATAAGACACATCACACCATATTGAGCTGAGATGGAACCAGCCAATCTATATTAAGTGCCACTGCCTCACTCACCACTCACCGAAACCAAATCTATCAGCAAACCGTAGTGTGGGATGTGGATGGGCACTTCCAGACGCAACATATAGAGCTGGAAAGCAAAACAACCACGTCCTGAAACCAAATTGTTACAAACCCCGGGGCTCAGGATTGGCGCCGCAAAGCATGCGCTGGCGTGTCAGCGCCAATGCCAGTGTCGGAATCAGCTGCGTCGGTGTCCGATCGCGCTGCCTTCTCATGCCATGGCTAAGTGACCGCTGCATGCATTATCTGCGTCCGCGGGGGGAAACACGGCATACTGTTCCCTCAAGCGCGACTCCTGGAATCGGTGTAGAGCACCGAAGGGAAGCAGCTGACCGCCGTCTTCGTAGTGAGCCTTAGCGGCTTCGACCGTCCATCCAAGGCAGCTAGGTCAGCGTACACAGATATCTCTGCAAACGGGAGGCCGCGAGTTTGCGTCCCGGCCCCACCCCGGCCGACGGCAGCTTGCAGTCCGCCGGACGATGGCACACAAAGAGCGGAGACCAATAGCCCTCACGCTCCTCGCGCCGGTGCAGCTCCTAGGTGCGGCTCGCATCGCCACACTTACGACGCGTCAATGCAGCGGAGGTTGAAGGTAGTTTCAGCAGGCCAGTTGGCCGTCGATACCAGTCACCGAAAGGTCGTTGTGGTTGGCCTACAACTTAAGCAATCGTCATCCGCTCGAGTTCTCGGCTGCATGATTTGAGCCTCTAGGCTCGCTTATTTATGTGTCTTTTCCGTACGCCTTTTACGTATTTCCTCTAGAGGGGACAAGTGGAGTGCTCTTCAATAACTACAACGCCAGCTTTCCTCAGCCCGCGTCAGCCGCTACATACAGGTCACTAGGTGCTGTTGTAACTGCAATGTGTGGGTTCTTCATATAACGTCAGTGCCCTGTGCTGCCCTTATAACTTGACACTTGCACGCAGTGCCCGCGGGACGTGCCTTCTCGCCTGCGAGTGGTGTCGTAAACCTACCTCGCTGATTCTTTTACAAAATATCAACAATACACGCGCCTGCCCTCCAATGATCCAGTCGATTCATTCACTAGTACCTTCCAGCCATAGCTGCGCCAGCTTACAAGAATTCCCCAAATCCACACCTGTACTTATTCGTAGTGCAGCAGTATCATTAACAACTAAACCCAAATACGCTACTATAAAATGCAAATTTTACATAAAATCAGCACGCATCCTTATTGGTGGAAGTATCCATGACTTAGACAACAACCTGAGAATAAAACAATAAAATCACACAAACAGGGTTGTGACGACACAAAGACAGAAAAAACAAAAGATAAACGACATATAGAAGGTATAAACGTATCGCATAAACCAAGAAATCACGCACAGCAAACTCTTCAACAAGCAACAAAACTGCAACGGGTGCACCGATAGCAAACACAGACAGCAAACACGAGCTATTGCAAGAAACAAACGACACAGAACAAATAACAAAACCAAACACGAATACTGCAGAGGGACTAATGACAAACACAAATGAACAAACCAACACATTACTAGATTCCAAAATAAACTGAAACAAAATAAAGGAACAATATTAACACCACGACCGGCAGCTACCACTGAAATGGACGTGGACACGTAACCATCGGCACTCGACGATGGCGCAGCGCCAGAGTGTTGCATGATCTGATAAATCCCGATACCTTCTGCATCATGCCGACCGGAGGGCGTGAATGCGACGTCTTCCAGGGGAACAGTTCCCGGACACCTAAACCTGCGGGACGGATACAACCTAACAGCTGCTCCATCATGCTCTGCGTAACATTCATGTGGGCATCCATGGATCCAGTGGAGCTCGTGCAAGGCAGTTGCATTATTTTCATTACAGGTATTATTTTACGTAATCTTAATAACAATGACATCGTTTAAATCACATGTATTACTCGAAAAGTTTCTATATATGTTAAAATGACCGTTGATCCATTTCTGTGTTCCTTAGTTCAGTCTTATCGAACTTCGTATATTAATCTCACTGCTTGTATCTGTTTCAGCGTCTGTTTTTGTGCCTGTGACTGTGTCATTCCAAATGTCCTGTTCTATTGTTTCTGTGTTTCCTCTTATTTGTGTATGTGTTTGTTCCTATCTGTATAATTCATATAACATGCGTGACATATTATCGGTTATTTCATTCTGTATGCTCCAATCGTCTGGCTGTCGTAAAATTTGTCCTCCTGTTGTCATACTCAGTTCGACGTAGAATGTGTATACGTCTGTCACATTGTAACGCGACATGTTCAGGAATTTCTAGTTTGGCTGAGACCAATGGGGGAGATCTGGGTATGGGCCATGGCTCGTGAGAAAATGGGGAAGGCCACGTGCAGGATCTATACGCTTTAGCTCTTTAGCCTCATTTTATCCTTGATGTTTTGGAAAAAGGTGTGGCCGTGATGACCCTCTTCTTTGGAATCCTGTTCTCTCAGCCAGGCATCATTTCTCCTGCAGTTACTTGGTGCATTTATGTGATATCCTCTCCTATAATTTAAAATACGTTGTCGAGTCTGTCTTTCTTCAACTAGTACACTGCTGCCCTTTGACTGATGGTGATGTCAATGCGGTATACACCCATCACACCGCACAATGCCTCCACGGATGTGGCGCTGGAGGCCCCTGACACCCTGAGCAGAACACTCCTTGGTCACGCCTCACAGTGATTTTATGTGTTGCAAGCAACAGTCGATGCGCCTAGGCGCTCGCTGCTAAGCGTAGTATGAATTCGAATTGTGTGATATGTTATGTACGTATTGTCTTTATGAGCAGTATATATTTTGTTGTACTTAATCTTGTAACACCGTTTTATTAGTTTCAGTTGTTATTTTATCGCTGTTAGACGATTCATTGATATCTACACGGAGTTGTGCAGTCATTTGTTCTAAGTGTCTTATTGAGTTGGTTGATACCACCACGAGCATATCATCAGCATGTGCTATTATCCTCCTTGCTCTACCATCCTTGTCTAGGTTCTCTATCAGCTAGGTCGCAGAATATGGGTCCACATATGGACATATTTGGGCACCATTTGGTGATTTTCTTGACGACTCGTCGGTGGGCCGCTTGCTATTCTACAACTCTGTCTCTGCAGCAGTCGAGAACGCTGTTGCATAAAGCTATTGGAATTTGCACATGTCTTAACTTTGCGAACATCTCATGCCACCAGATGTTGTCAAAAGCGCCGGATATATCAATTAATATTGCCACCACATGTTCGTCCTGTGTGCTCTGACTTACGTGAGTATCAATATTAACTGTGTCGTCAAATGGTTCAAATGGCTCTAAGCACTATGGGACTTAACATCTGAGGTCATCAGTCCCCTAGAACTTAGAGCTACCTATACCTAACTAACCTAAGGACGTCACACACATCCAAGACCGAGGTAGGATTCGAACCTGCGACCGTAGCAGCAGCGACTGTGTCGTCGAGGCAGTAAGTCTTACTGATGTAGACTGAGGCCCAGAAGCTGTATGTGCGACTGTAGTCTGCCACACAGTAGCCTCTCCTGGCTATTACGTAGTGCATTCAATACACAGATCGGTGTATATGATTTTGGGTCTGTTCAGGCTTGTCCTCTGATTTCTTGATTATCAGTGCATTGTCCGTCTCCCAACAGGCGGGTATTCTCTCTTGCAGTAAAGAGTCATTAAGTAAGTCCGTCAGGTAAGAGACAATCTGTGGTGCAACATATAAATCATTTCTCTGTGAACTGCATCTGGGCCCTAGCTTTTCTGTCTTCAAGTTTCGTTATTGCCAGCCCAACGTCCTCACGAGTGAAATGAGTAGTGATTCCACCACTTACGTAGTTAATGCCCATTAGTCAGCGTAGGTGTTTGTGGTAGTGTTGGTGGTGTACAGGGTGATCGTTTGATAGTAGCTTGTTTCGCAGATACTCTGCCGAGCGCCTCCAGTCGTACGTGATTGTATTGTTTTGTCACTTTGACGTTGTTTTTTTTTATTCTCTCAGTTTGTATTTTAAAGGGCTCTTTCCACCTGTTATCCTGTATGTTGGTCCTGACAAAATTGTTCCAACGGTCTTGCCTTGTTTCTTGTAATTCGCTTTTGTATTGCTCTTTGGCTTCAAGGTATTGCTGCAGCGTGACTTCTTTTTTATGTTATCTTTGCTCTGTGGTAGTAACGTCTTTTGTCTCTTGAGTAATTCCTTAGTTTTATTAATAACGTCGACTATGGTAGAAATTCTGTATGAACGTCGTTGGTTTCTGGGACTGCAGCGCTTTGAGCTCTATTTCGTAGGTCAGTTAATATACCAATACTTCGTCGGGAGGTGTGCATGGGGAATTCTTCTTCAGTATCGTTCATGGTCTACCAGTTTGCCCTATACAGTAGCAATCGCAGGAGATATTGAGAGAATGGGTTCGTGTTCAGGTTTGTAGCAGGATGTATATTTATTGCATTTTGATCGCTGGGTGTTGCTCTTTTATGTATGTGCCAGTCAGTGATACGTGTTGCAGATGTTCCGTTTGCTAATGAACTGCCTACATTGCTTATACTTCCGTCGTTTCACGGTATGTAGGGGCTTGCCCTACCTTATTGAGCACAAAGAGGCCGAACTCGTTTATGATGTCCGTTATCACTTGTCCTTTGGAATCCGTCCTATCAGTATGCCAGAGTCCTGAGCATGCGCTATTGTCCGCGAGGCGAGTACTTATATTTCCCTAATTAAATTGTCAAAAGGCTCATTGTCGTATGAGTACTCTGCGTATAATGATGTGAGTATCCATGATTGCCTTCGCTGAGTAATTTATGCTGTTAGAAAGTGTTCAGTACATAGTTGAGTTACTTTTGTTACTATAATTCGTGGGTTTCCTATCAGGATTTCTGCTTTGCCGTCATTGTCATATATTCTATGGGAGATCAGGTATTTTATCGTTACACATGAATGTTTCCTGTAAACGAGCGACGTCTGCCTGTACGTTATTCATCGACTTACTTAGATATGTACTAACCATTCTGCTACTGACACAATTTAGTTTACGATCTTCACGGCGGTGATATGTTGTGTATACATAGCTCTTCGGTCCAGTTTCTTTAAGTTCAAAGTAACTTGGCCCATGTGCTCTCACTAGGTCCTTGTAGACGTCATTTAGGTCAAACCCTCTCCCATTCGTGTGCATACCACCCCCAGGAGTCTACATAATAGCTCTCGTTTATCTGTTGAATGGTTTTGTGTTCGTAGGAACCAGGTTTTAAATTGTAAGGCGTTTATAGGGGTAGATGTGGCATCTGACCACAATCTATTGGTTATGAACTGCAGATTAAAACGGAAGAAACTGCAAAAAGGTGGGAATTTAAGGAGATGGGACCTGGTTAAACTAAATAAACCAGAGGTTGTACAGAATTTCAGGGAGAGCATAAGGGAACAATTAACAGGAATGGGGGAAAGAAATACCGTAGAAGAAGAATGGGTAGCTCTGAGGGATGAAGTAGTGAAGGCAGCAGAGGATCAAGTAGGTGAAAAGACGAGGGCTAGTAGAAATCCTTGGATAACGGAATAAATATTGAATTTAATTGATGAAAGAAGAAAATATAAAAACGCAGTAAATGAATCAGGCAAAAAGGAATACAAACGTCTAAAAAATGAGATCGACAGGAAGAGCAAATTGGCTAAGCAGGCATGGTTAGAGAACAAATGTAAGGATGTAGAGGCCTTTCTCACTAGGGGTAAGATAGATACTGCCAACAGGAAAATTAAAGAGACCTTTGAAGAAAAGAGAGCCACTTGTATGAATATCAAGAGCTAAGATGGTTTTGTGTTCGTAGGAACCAGGTTTTAAATTGTAAGCCAATTCCAGGGGCAGATGTGGACTCTGACCACAATCTATTGGTTATGAACTGCAGATTAAAACTGAAGAAACTGCAAAAAGGTGCGAATTTAAGGGGATGAGACCTGGATAAAATGAAAGAACCAGAGGTAGTACAGAGTTTCAGGGCGAGCATAAGGGAACGATTGACGGAAATGGGGGAAATAAATACAGTAGAAGACGAATGGGTAGGTTTGAGAGATGAAATAGTGAAAGCAGCAGAGGATCAAATAGGTAAAAAGACGAGGGCTAGTAGAATGGGATGTCTAGAGGACAAATGTAAGGATGTAGATGCTTATCTCACTGGGAGTAAGATAGATACTGCCTACAGGAAAATTAAAAGAGACCTTTGGAGGAAGGAGAACCACTTGCATGAATATCAAGAGCTTTGATGGAAACCCAGTTCTAAGCAAAGAAGGGAAAGCAGAAAGGTATACGAGGTGTGGCTAGAAAAAAACCGGACTAGTACTGGTGAAACAATAAAACGAATGCAATAAGGCTGAAAGTCGCGTGGCCTGTCACGTGACTCTCGCTCCGCCTACTACTCGAGTTTCATCTGCCTCCTGCACTCAGTCTGCCCGTGGCGTCTGTTTTAAGTAGTTGACGTTTTGTCTGTGCGTCGGAAAACGTTGAGTGTACAGAAAGAACAGCGTGTTAACATCAAATTTTGTTTCAAACTAGGAAAATCTGCAAGTGAAACGTTTGTAATGTTACAACAAGTGTACGGCGATGATTGTTTATCGCGAACACAAGTGTTTGAGTGGTTTAAACGATTTAAAGATGGTCGCGAAGACACCAGTGATGACACTCGCACTGGCAGACCATTGTCAGCAAAAACTGATGCAAACATTGAAAAAATCGGTAAACTTGTTCGACACTTTCCTTGTCAACTCCTGTTAACTCAGACACTGCTCTGATTGTTAAACGGCGATCTTGTCGAACAAGTTTACCGATTTTTTCAATGTTTGCATCAGTTTTTGCTGACAATGGTCTGCCAGTGCGAGTGTCATCACTGGTGTCTTCGCGGCCATCTTTAAATCGTTTAAACCACTCAAACACTTGTGTTCGCGATAAACAATCATCGCCGTACACTTGTTGTAACATTACAAACGTTTCACTTGCAGATTTTCCTAGTTTGAAACAAAATTTGATGTTAACACGCTGTTCTTTCAGTACACTCAACATTTTCCGACGCACAGACAAAACGTCAACGACTTAAAACAGACGCCACGGGCAGACTGAGTGCAGGAGGCAGATGAAACTCGAGCAGTAGGCGGAGCGAGAGTCACGTGACAGGCCACGCGACTTTCAGCCTTATTGCATTCGTTTTATTGTTTCACCAGTACTAGTCCGGTTTTTTTCTAGCCACACCTCGTATAGAGGGTCTATACATGGGCAATGTACTTGAGGGCAATATTATGGAAATTGAAGAGCATGTAGATGAAGATGAAATTGGAGATATGATACTGCGTGAAGAGTTTGACAGAGCACTGAAAGACCTAAGTCGAAACAAGGCCCCGGGAGTAGACAACAGTCCATTAGAACTACTGACAGCCTTGGGAGAGCCAGTCCTGACAAAACTCTACCATCTGGTGAGCAAGATGTATGAGACAGGCGAAAAACCCTCAGACTTCAAGAAGAATATAATAATTCTAATCCCAAAGAAAGCAGGTGTTGACAGATGTGAAAATTACCGAACTATTAGTTTAATAGGTCACAGCTGCAAAATACTAACGCGAATTCTTTACAGACGAATGGAAAAACTGGTAGAAGCCGACCTCAGAGAGGATCAGTTTGGATTCCGTAGAAACGTTGCAACACGTGAGGCAATACTGACCCTACGACTTATCTTAGAAGAAAGATTAAGGAAAGGCAATCCTACGTTTCTAGCATTTGTAGACTTAGAGAAAGCTTTTGACAATGTTGACTGGAATACTCTCTTTCAAATTCTGAAGGTGGCAGGGGTAAAATACAGGGAGCGAAAGGCTATTTACAATTTGTACAGAAACCAGATGGCAGTTATAAGAGTTGAGGGACATGAAAGAGAAGCAGTGGTTGGGAAGGGAGTGAGACAGGGTTGTAGCCTATCCCCGATGTTATTCAATCTGTATATTGAGCAAGAAATAAAGGAAACAGAAGAAAAGTTCGGAGTAGGTATTAAAATCCATTGAGAAGAAATAAAAACTTTGAGGTTCGCCGATGACATTGTAATTCTGTCAGAGACAGCAAAGGACTTGGAAGAGCAGTTGAACGGAATGGACAGTGTCTTGAAAGGAGGATATAAGATGAACATCAACAAAAGCAAACGAGGATAATGGAATGTAGTCGAATTAAGTCGGGTGATGCTGAGGGAATTAGATTAGGAAATGAAGACACTTAAAGTAGTAAAGGAGTTTTGCTATTTGGGGAGCGAAATAACTGATGATGGTCGAGTAGAGAGGATATAAAATGTAGACTGGCAATGGCAAGGAAAGCGTTTTTGAAGAAGAAAAATTTGTTAACATCGAGTATAGATTCAAATGTCAGGAAGTCGTTTCTGAAAGTATTGGTATGGAGTGTAGCCATGTATGGAAGTGAAACGTGGGCGATAAATAGTTTGGACAAGAAGAGAATAGAAGCTTTCGAAATGTGGTGCTACAGAAGAAATGGTTCAATGGCTCTGAGCACTATGGGGGTTAACATCTGTGGTCATCAGTCCCCTACAACTTAGAACTACTTAAACCTAACTAACCTAAGGATATCACACAACACCCAGTCATCACGAGGCAGAGAAAATCGCTGATCCCGCCGGGAATCGAACCAGGGAACCCGGGCGCAGGAAGCGAGAACGCTACCGCACGACCACGAACTGCGGACGCTACAGAAGAATGCTGAAGATTAGATGGGTAGGTCACATAACTAATGAGGAGGTATTAAACAGAATTAGGGAGAAGAGGAGCTTGTCGCACAACTTGACTAGAAGAAGAGATCCGTTGGTAGGACATGTTCTGTGACATAGAGGGATCACCAATTTAGTGTTGGAGGGCAGCGTGGAGGGTAAAAATCGTAGAGGGAGACCAAGAGATGAATACACTAAGCAGATTCAGAAGGATGTAGTCTGCAGTAGGTACTGGGAGATGAAGAAGCTTGCACAGGATAGAGTAGCATGGAAAGCTGCCCGCATCTCGTGGTCGTGCGGTAGCGTTCTCGCTTCCCACGCCCGGGTTCCCGGGTTCGATTCCCGGCGGAGTCAGAGATTTTCTCTGCCTCGTGATGGCCGGGTGTTGTGTGCTGTCCTTAGGTTAGTTAGGTTTAAGTAGTTCTAAGTTCTAGGGGACTGATGATCATAGATGTTAAGTCCCATAGTGTTCAGAGTCATTTGAACCATTTGAACCATGGAAAGTTGCATCAAACCAGTCTCAGGACTGAAGACCACAACCACAAAACAGGACCATGCGACCCGTATGTTCCGTAGTTGCGTAACACTTTTGATATCCTTCCGGGTGAGTAACTAGTGTTACTAACAGTATTGGTGTTTGTCTTTCGTAGTATCTGTCTTTGTGACATCACATCTCTATTTTCTAGCCTGTTTAAGTGTAGATTCTCCTCAAGATTCCTGTAGTCAATTATTGTTCGTTTAGCGTGTTTCTGTTCATTGCTAGAATCTAGTAATATGTTGGTTCGCTCACTTGTTTTTGTCGTTAGTCCTTCGATGGTAGTCGTGTTTGCCGTTCTTATTTGTTCTCTGTTGTTTGTATCTTGTAATAGGTCGTGTTTGTTGTCTGTGTTGTTATCGGTGTACCTGTAGCAGTTATGTTTATCTTTGTTGATTGTTGTTGAGTGTACTGTGCATGAGTTCTTGTATTATCTGGTATGTTTATGATTGCAATATGTTGTTTCTCGTTTGTAGTTTCTGTCTTTGTGATATCACATTCCTGTTTACCTTGTCCCATTGTTTTATTCTCAGGTTCTTGTCTGTCTGAGACATGGGTATCTCACTATGTACAAAGCGCACTGATTTTATGAAAAATTTACACTTCGTGGTATCATATTCGGGTTTTGTCGTTGGTGATCTTGCGTAGGTTAGTATGCTTGTCTTACTTCTGATGTTTGCTTCAAATCTTCGTATGCTACTTGTTGATCTGGTGACTGGTATATTTCATAATCATGCTGTAAATGTGAATGCATATCTCTCAGATGTCTTGACGTATTTGCATCTTTGCCTAATATATATGATTTCACCAATTTTGCGTTTTCCCTGCGGCCTGCTTCATCTTCCAGCTCCGCCATTCTTAGAAAAAGCGTTGTCTGGAAGGACTCTCACTGAAACATTTTATGTTTGAGCTGCATACCTACATAGTAGTCCACGGTACCTTGTACTCATGCTTCATCGATGTAGTCTGTAATAGGAAGATATTTGCTCTGCACTATTTCAAGTAATGGTATGCATGGCACTGTCTCGATAGCTGTGTCAGTGGTTTCCATTTTCTGCCACCAGGCTACCGCACGCCACCAACTCTTGTTCTGCTGATTGGCTATTTGTGTTTGCGCCTGTTGTTCTGGCAGAAGGGTGATGCGTCTTACGTGTAGTCTTGTCCAATATCAGTGAACGTAGTTGAGTTCGTATTCTGTGCGCTCAATTTTCCGTTCATGTAGCTGATCATCTGTTGAGAATTCTGGTCCCCCTGCTTTATCACAGGGTCTGTTTCGGTATTTACAGGGTGATCAAAAAGTCAGTATAAATTTGAAAACTTAATAAACCACGGAGTAATGTAGATAGAGAGGTAAAAATTTACACACTTGCATGGAATGACATGGGGTTTTATTAGAACAAAAAGAAAAACAAAGTTTACAAAATGTCCGACAGATGGCGCTGGACAGGAAAACTGCTACCGTGACGGGTGAGAGTTACGCCAATATGTTACAGAATCGCCTCATCCCCAGCCTGGCTCATAAACACCTGCTGGAACGTACGATGTTATGCAGGATGGCGCTCTGCCCCATATTGCTAGACGCGTGAATGATCTGTTGCGCGCGTCGTTTGGTGATGATCGTGTGCTCAGCCGCTACTTTCGTCATGCTTGGCCTCCCAGGTCTCCAGACCTCAGTCCGTGCCATTATTGGCTTTGGGGTTACCTGAAGTCGCAAGTGTATCGTGATCGACCGACATCTCTAGGGATGCTGAAAGACAACATCTGACGCCAATGCCTCACCGTAACTCCGGACATGCTTTACAGTGCTGTTCACAACATTATTCCTCGACTACAGCTATTATTGAGGAATGATGGTGGACATATTGAGCATTTCCTGTAACGAACATCATCTTTGCTTTGTCTTACTTTGTTATGCTAATTATTGCTGTTCTGATCAGATGAAGCGCCATCTGTCGGACATTTTTTGAACGTTTGTATTGTTTTGGTTCTAATAAAACCCGATGTCATTCCAAGCATGTGTGTCAATTTGTACCTCTCTTTCTACATTATTCCGTGATTTATTCAGTTTTCAAATGTGTACTGACTTTTTGATCACCCAGTACTTCGGATGCAGACAAGGGATACCTCCTCCTGACATTTTGCCTTTTTGTACCCTGGGTTTTGCACATTTGGCACACAACAGCTGCTTGTCACAATGCTTAGGTGAATGCCCAAGGCCCCAACAGTTGAGACATTTTTGTACAGCTATATATTCTTTAATGGTCAGTGCTTCAAAGCGTATGTAAGCCGTCTCTTTGGAGTAGGAGTAGGCGAACCCTGGGGAGACTTCAGTTATGTTTTTAACTCTACGCTTCCCGTTTGATCCTATCCTGAATTTTATTGCCTCTTCTTCTTTAAATTCTTGAACAGCGATGTGTTTCATTGTGAGCTCTTGATCACTTGGGATGAGAGTGTACTCACGTTCCAGCACTGCAGGTGTCAGAACTGCGTGCGGCCGACCATCACGCGGTACGTTGGAAATGTTTTTGTAACCATGTTGCGAATGTGACAGACGCCTCGTCCAATGACTCACCGTGCTTTTGTTCACTGCCGTATCTCCGTTGACACTCTTCATACCTATAAGAGTATCTGCGATACTCTGGTTTTCTGTCAAAGGAAACTCACTGACAGCTTTCTGCTGGGAACGCACCTGCGTTGCAGAGGCGATTTCGAAGTCTATGTATAGCGCTGCCACCTATCGGATCTTCATGAAAATATAGCAGTGAAACGGGACTATTTCACGATGTCGCACTACAAATTCCGGATTTATTCGGCGGCAACTGGGAGATAAGAAATGTGTTGCATTATTTATTGAACGCCCCTTGTAATATAAAAGTGGAAGTCGACATCCGCTAGCGGACGTCGATCACTGACCTCGACTCTGACGGAATTGGGAGCCGGCCCGGGACAGTTGGCGACGCAGCCGCGAGTCAATTGAGCTGGGCTGGCAAGTGGCGCGCGCCCGGCCGCCGGGCTGAAGCGTCGCCATCCGAGCTCTCCTGGCACGGCACGCCGCGCCGCGCATCCGAATTGCAAATGTGCTGCCGCTCAGCAGTCGCCCGGGAGCTGCGCGCGGCCGCCGGGTAGCGACTGCACACGGGGGCTCCCCGATAGCACGCGTGACGCGATCTCGCCCCAGGCGGTGCTCGGCAACCTGTTACCTGATGCGTCGGCTGCGATTCCGGATCTACAGACTCTGACGAGGGGAAGGCCTCAGATACTACCAATCTATCGGTTCATATTTGGTAGGTCGCTAGTATGCAAATTGAAAAACCGAAATATTAGGTCTTAGTACCCCCCCCCCGCTCCCCCCCCCCCCCCTCTTCTCATTTTTGAGAAAACTACCCCTAAAGTTCATGATGTTCACCCCATTCAAAATTATGGTGTAGAATAATAACAGTACCATTGAAGATTATTTTATTTAACACACGGCCAGTTTAGGGCTTCCGTCCCTCTTCTGAATGTTTGCATTGATTTACATGTATTCATATTCAGAGTTCGAGATCACTGTTTAAACCAAAAAGAAATAATGTGATGATGACTAAATAGACACAACTGAAACACTGGAAGCGGCTAAACGTAATGTACTCTAAAATATGATCGTAGTTATATATATCTGGTTAATCCATATCGTTTTCACGTGGCTTGCAATTTTTTTAATTTTTAAATACCCTGATGGAAAAATTATTTCAACACGAAAAAATAATTAATGTAGAGAAATGAAAATTAGGAAATACATTTGTCTAGGTAATATATTTAAGCGATTAATCTTGCCAGATCACAGTATGATGAAATCACGAGATACGCCATAGCAAATGTGAAACATTGGTGCATTAATAACCTGTATAAACGCCAGAATGTTGAATGGAATCATTCAAACGTGCATGCATCGTGTTGTACAAGTGTCACTTTGTGCGAGAGAGTTGCATGCCTGTTGCACTTGGTCGGTCAGTACAGGGACAGTTAATGCTGCTTGTAGATGACGCTGGAATTGGCGTACTACGATGCCCTATATGTGCTCGATTGAAGACATATTTGGTGACCGAGCAGGCCAAGACAAGATGCCGAAATCTGTAGACAACTTTGGGTTACAACATCGATATGTGTGTGAGCGTTATCCGATTGGAAAACACCCCCTTGAATGCTGTTCATTAATGGCAGCACGATGGGCTAATTCACCACATTGACGTGCAAGTTTGCAATCAGGGTGCGTCGGATAACAACGCAAAGTCTGCTGCTTTCAAACGAAATACCATACCAAAGCTCCAGGTTTTTGGTCCAGTGCGTATAGCACTTTTCTCGCTCTGTAAGATAAGAACATTTTTGAAACGTTTCGGTGAAATTCTTTACCTGACAATAAAAGCAGAAGTCGCACTGCTGCATTAGCGGGGTGCACTTACGGGAATCACTTGAATACTACGCGGTGACAAATCCTTCATCTGGATAAAGTTTAGTGTATTATTGGCATTTGTTGTCTTTACCTCAAGTGAGTTAACACAGTAAATTTCTTCTCCTGCACTTGCGGTTTCATCACATTAGTCAAAAAATATTTGTATAAAGATGTTGTAAATTTCCCAGATTTCGATGAAGTGCTGTGGGCGTTCCCTTATTTTGCCGCATATTCATCCACGGTTTATTGGAGTCAACGTTCCAAACATTTCCTTTGCCTTTCTTTTCATGCCTTTTATGGAAATTTTAATAAAAACAATATATTGAGCATTATTTCGATATATTTGCAATATGGGTTGTGAAAAAACTGAAAATAAAAAGGATTTCGCATTGGGACGCTCGGATTACTGTTGAACTCTTTCTCTGCAGATACCGTTGCCTGGAAACTATGCTAACATAAATATCTCAAAACTCGCCCGGCCCGCTGCAAAAACGCTATTTTTGGTTAAGGATTGCTCATTTCGGGCCAGGTCCTGAAGATATCATCAATTTGGACGAAATCTGTGATGACGACTAGGCGTGGTCCCTTTGTGAGTGCAAGTGACTACAGGGTAAGTATAAGTAACACACTACGGGGCTGCAGAGCAGATAAGTGGCAGTACAGCTTAAACAGTAGGGCCACCGGTTGCAGTGTGTATATCATGTCCCCGTGTATCAAAGACAGACAACGACTGTATCTAAGAGAACGAAGTAATGAATGGTGCTCGTAAGTGTAAATTGGAACCACGCCCGTACTTCAGGTATATTTGGTATGCCACAACCGATTGTGCCAACATAAATACATACGATTTTTTGTCAACAATTACATTATTCGTCTGGGGAACACAAAATGATGAAGACTAATTGTACACTTCATTACTGAACATGATCCTTACCACGTCCGCCTACGCATAATAGGGAGACGGGCAGCAGCTCTCTGTGGCTGCAGAGAAGTAGGATCGCCTGAACATTCCGTGCTTCGGTGTAATTAAAACCAAACAGAAAAGGAAAAACTAACAGGATAGTTTGAACTTGGGCAGGACTAGTGAAGATAACGAACGATACAAGGTACTTCCTTGCTTCCAGTGGAATACACTTGAGAGGCACCCACATGCCTTGCTCATACTGTGGCATCAAGCAGTCAGGCCTGCAAGATGAGTGGTCTGCCAAGCGAGTGGATTCTTTCTTATTTGACAAGTAACATGAACTCTAGTACTCACACTTAGTTACAAGTTGTCCTCCTATATGATTACTACGCAACGGAAACGCATATCTGACTATCAGTGATTTACAGAACTCTGACTGTACACTACGCACTGGCAATACCACATTTTCTTTTTGTCTTTTATTTAACGGCTTTTATTAACACGTGGCCATCCCACTGAATATGAATGGCGCACACATTATAAATTCGGGACATTATGACAACATACAATTTGAAGGAAAAGTCTACCAATCTCTTTCTTTTCACTATCTGATTTATTCCGATAAATTCTCTAACCTAAACACACAAATTCTATAACCTAGAACAATAACATATGAGAAATTCCGCCCAGTGGGCATGGCTTTACATTAGTGAATCTCTATATTATGGTCTCGTAATTTATTTAACGCTACAGTACACTTTCTGGATAGGATGGTGGATCTTTCATTATACCTCACACTTCGACTCTCACAATCATCATCACGAAACTTTCCTCCAGATCGAGCGACACAGAAGGAACAAGCATAACCCACTAATCTTTTGAAACTACCTTGCTACTCTCCCATGCAAACCACACATACCCAAAATTACATGACATACATCACACAACAATATGAAATACTACACAGAGAATGGTTACAACATTATCACTTTCAGCTTTCCCACTTCAATTAATATTTATCCTAGTTTCACACGACACTGCCCTACTTTGTAATTCTACTTTCCTACTGTGAACTCTGGAGATAAATGCACGTCTTCCTGTGCAATGCAAGCCAAGTGGCGTTGCTGGATAGATGGCCGACTCACCTTGATTCTCTCTCAGAGTTTAAATCTGGCGTCACACGGAATAACATTAAGAACATATTCATCACACACGCGAGTCCTCAACTGATACCATGGACGAGTACTTCTCTTTATCCTTTGTCTCATACACAGATTGAGACTCACACAGTACTCACCACGTGGAAGTACTCGTCTCTAATTTCAAGTCCTGCACACGCCGTTTCTTAAATATTTCAGCTTATGGTACACACGCTATTTCTTAAATATTTCAACTTATTGTACACACGCTAGTAATTCAGCTTAACTTAAGCACACGGAAGTATTTCAACTTATTGCTACACGTGGTTTCAATGTGACCGTTGGTCACTTCCGAAGATTACTACAATCCCATTAATGTTACCTGCCTGACATTTAATTCTCCCCACAAAAGTTCCTGAGATAGAGAAATTATTAGTTCAAACTACTCTTAAACATTCCACATGGCCGGCCGAAGTGGCCGCGCGGTTCTGGCGCTGCAGTCTGGAACCGCGAGACCACTACGGTCGCAGGTTCGAATCCTGCCTCGGGCATGGATGTGTGTGATGTCCTTAGGTTAGTTAGGTTTAACTAGTTCTAAGTTCTAGGGGACTAATGACCTCAGCAGTTGAGTCCCATAGTGCTCAGAGCCATTCCACATGCATACCATGTCTCCACTCTTTCGTCATTACGGAGCACAACTAAAACAGGTCTTAAAAGCACAAGATCCAGCGGCAGAGTGCTGAAATATGGCCGTTCTCTAGGTCATCTCCCATCTCTGTCGAGGTGGGGGAAGTACCTTGCTATCGTATTGGTCAGCCACATTTCAGGCGCTCAAAGCTCTGCTAAATTTCATGTCTTTGGTCCCACCAAAGGTGGCCAAAGGATCGACTCAAAGATGATCATATATTCACATTCACTATCTGTGGTTAGCAGACGACCATACATTCATTCATTTCACAGATCTCACCAAACTGGATGTAGGGATTTACTTTGTGGGAGTGCACATGCGATCAATTAAATAAATAAATTGTCATTCTTTCCCACACTGGTATCCGGCTTCGCTGCATTAATTGAAATTGAGTTATTTTTACACAAAAAATGTGTTGTTCTGACAAGAATAATGAAGTATTTTGTACCTATTTTCAATGTCGGGCGGTACTGTACCCTTTCACACTATGTGGTGCACTGCATATTAGGTGCATATTAGGTGCATATTAGGTGCACTGCGCTGCCACCTACTGCCAGGTAGGACCTCAGTAGTCATTAGACACCGTTAGAGAGCAGAACAGGGCCCTCCGTGCAACTAACGGACTTCGAACGTGGTCAAGTGATTGGCTGTCACTTATGTTATACGTCTGTACGTAAGATTTCCACACTCCTAAGCATCCCTAGGTCCACTGTTTCCGATGTGATAGTGAAGTGGAAACGTGAAGGGACACGTACAGCACAAAAGCGTACAGGCCGACCGCGTCTGTTCACTGACAGAGACCGCCGACAGTTGAAGAGGGTCATAATGTGTAATAGGCAGGCATCTATCCAGATCATCATACAGGAATTCCAAACTGTATCAGGATCCACTACAAGTACTATGACAGCTAGGCTGGAGATGAGAAAACGTGGATTTAGCGGTCTAGCGGCTGCTCATAAGCCACACATGACATCGGTAAATGTCAAACGATGCTGCGCCCGGTGTAAGAAGCGTGAACATTGCACTATTGATCAGTGCAAAAACGTTGTATGGAGTGACGAACCTCGGTACACAATGTGGCGATCCGAAGACAGGGTATCGGTATGGCGAATGTCCGGTGAACGTCATTTGCCAGCGTGTGTAGTGCCAATAGTAAAACTCGGAGGCGGTGGTGTTGTGTTATGGTCGTGTTTTTCATGGAGGGGGATTGCACCTCTTGTTGTTTTGCGTGGCACTATCACAGCACAGGCCTACATTGATCTTTTAAGCACATTCTCGCTTCCCACTGTTGAAGAGCAATTCGGGGATGGCGATTGCATCTTTCAACACGATCGAGCACCTGTTCATAATGCACGGCCTGTGGAGGAGTGGTTCCACGACATCAACATCTCTGTAATGGACTGGCCTCACAGAGTCCTGATCTGAATCCTATAGAACACCTTTTTGATGTTTTGGAACGTCGACTTCGTGCTAGGCCTCACCGGCCGACTTCGATACCTCTGCTCAGTGCCGCACTCCGTGAAGAATGGGCTGCCATTCCCAAAGAAGTCTTCCAGCACATGATTGAACGTATGACGGCGAGAGTGGAAGCTGCCATCAAGGCTAAGGGTGGGCCAACACTATTTTGAATTCCAGCATTATCGATGGAGGGCGCCCGGATCTGGTAAGTCATTTTCAGCCATGTGTCCGGATACTTTTGATCACATAGTGTATCAGAAGTACTGCAGTACATATTCTACAGCAGAGCGCAGTAAGATCAAAACACTGAACGACCGGGCAATATGTTTGGTAAACAAATGGAAGAAGATCGTGAAAGTTCGAAGTGAATACGAACAAAAGTAACAACAGCAGCAGATCCATCTCGTGAAGATCATCCAGAAAACAATGAGTAGGAAAGGCAATAGGATATTCTAAGTTCTAAAAAAATGTTAAGGCTTTCGTGGCCAATTGTTGACAAACTTCCTTTTGGATCCTGTCTCGGTTTCACCATCGGCAATGGAAAGTGAAGCTTTGACAATGCCAGCCACTCGTTCTGGCGAAACGTCAGTAAAATCATTAGATGAACGTCGGCCGAAGAACCCGAGACAGAAGCTGATAGGCAGTTTGTCATTCCAAGTTCTGATAGAGATGATGATAATGGTGAGTTGGAATGTGGTACTGATAGGAAAATTACTGACATAACGTGTTCCATTCGAGCACACAGTGACTCCAACAGGACATCAACAAAATTTTTCACGTAGTATGTGAAGTGGAACTGAGCCGCGAGTGCTACTGAGCCATACAAGAATATTTTTATGCAGTTTATTAGGTTTCTTTGTATACACAATAATGCGAAGACGTGTATGTTTAACAGTATTGAGCAATTATGACAGGGTGGAGACAGAAGTTCCTGTGGTGATGGGTTTTTCTTGCACGTTTATTTAATTATTCGAACTTTCTTTCTTTTTCCTTTTAATATAGGCTTTTCTTATGACCAAAGCTTCTCGGGTGACGGGCTCGATCCCAGCCACATATTAAATTGTGAATAAAAGTAATCAACAATGGAAACCCAACCCTTCCGGCCTAGGAAGTCACCCTCTCTCTTCCAAAGTCCGTATCAAAGACGTCAAAGAAGAGAACAGAGGTTCAAAGCACTTTCTTGCATTTTAGATTGGAAACTATCCCCAAAAGAAGGTGGAATAACCAAAGGTCAAAGGCATGACGCTGCATAAGGTAATGGAAACAAGTGCATTAAAGAGTAATAATACGTATCTAAAGGACATGTGGCTTGTAACTGAAAAGAGTGTTGTGATGATCTCTCTATTGGAAAAACAGTCCAGATTAGTCCACCATTCGGATCTCCGGAAGTGGGACTTTAAAGGAGGTGTCCATGAGGGAAATCTGAAATAGCCAAGGAAGCGGTAACTTTCCACTAATCGGAGTGTGAGATGTTACAAGTTCGAACGCAGTAGAAACCCTAGAAAATCTGAAAAATGAAATGCTAAGGCTCTGTCTAGATATAAAGGGCTCAATGAACAATGAAGTGAAAGGATTTCTGCTCAGATGTATAAAAGATAATATCAACATCTGAGGAAAATGGTATAACTGTAGTAGGTTCAATTGGCTCAAATGGCTCTGAGCACTATGGGACTTAACATCTGAGGTCATCAGTTCCCTAGAACTTATAACTACTTAAACCTAACTAACCTAAGGACATCACACACATCCATGCCTGAGGCACGATTTGAACCTGCGACCGTAGCGGCCGCGCAATTCCGAACTGAAGCGCCTAGAACCGCTCGGCCACTCCGGCTGGCTAACTGTAGTAGGATTCGTTATGAACAGGAAAGTAGAACAGAGCTGCTGTGAACAATTCAGTGACAAGGTCGTTCTCATCAGATTTTGCAATAAATCAACGCCGACAGTGACAGTCCATGAGATGTGGCGGGGTTGCTGGCGTCGCCTTTCGAATTCCTGGTTCCACTAGCTCGATCTGCAGTATGATGTCCCTCCATTTTGAGGCTACTAACATCTGTGTTCGAGACTGTTGAAGGGGACGTGGCGTGCTGTGGCGCGGAGAGTTGCGAGTGACAACGAAGCGAGGAGGAGACGTGAGAGGTAAATCCGGCTAGATTTGGAGCCACTTTCGCTGAACTAAATTCTGGCACCTTTTGGAACTCGCAAGGTTCAGCTTCGAATTGTAAACTTCAGTTAAGTTTTGGATTTTGAGGTCTTTGGTGTTATTTTCTTATTGAATATTTATTCATGAAGGGCGACTCTCCTTTCTGTTTGGTAATTTTACTTAACTGAATCTGTTACTAATGAAGGACTGGCTGTTTTCTATTTGGTAATTTTACGTAACTGTAGCAGTTATTAAAGAGGGCCTACCTGTTTTCTGTTTGGTAACTTTGCTTAACTGAAGCTTCTATCATTGAAGGCCTGCCTGTTTCCTGTTTGGTAATTTTACTTAATGTAAATTATTGAAGGCTTGCCTGTTTTCTACTTCGTAGTTTTACTTAACTGAAGCTGTTATTATTGAAGGCCTGCCTGTTTTCTATTTGGTAACTCTTCTTAGCTGATTCTGTTATTACTGAAGGCCTCCCTGTTCCCTTTTATTTGAATTAAGAGCTGTTTCATAATTTGGGTTACCTGAAATCTTATTAATCAAGGCCAACCTACTTTTATTGTCCTATTATTGAGATCTCATAACGTACTAAGTATGCGTTGTATTTAACTGAAATTGTGATTGCCAAAGGCTTAATGTTACAGAGGTATTTATGCTAATAAGGCAGTTACAGGAAATGGCACATGATGGTACGTGGACCCTAACCTTTTACCTTATATCCCTTTATCCGTAATTGTAGGTTTCAGTTGAGTTATACATTCCGACGGTGCAAACAGAAGATTAGACACGTAAAGTGTATAATGATATTCAACAGTTACCTCAGGGAGATGAAAATCTAATAATCATGGGGGGTGGAAGGCTTTTTTAAGGAAAGGACTACAGAAAAGAGCTAGGGGAGAATATGGGCTTGGCAGTAGGAAAGTTAGAGGGATAAGTTAATTGAGTTCTGCAATAAATATTAGGTAATACTAGTGGATACCCTGTTCAAGAGTCACAAGAGTAGGAGGAATAATTGCAAAAGACTCGGAGATATGGGAGTATTCCAGCTGTATTATGGTGAGGCAGAGATTCTGAAATCGTATATTGGATTCTAAGGTATACCCAGGAGCAGATATATATACAGATCACAATTTATTACTAATGAAGAGTACATTGAAGTTTAAGAGACTAGTCCAGAAGAATCAATGAGCAAAGACGTGTAATGCGGTAGTACTAAGGAATGAAAAGATATTGTTAAAGTTCGCAAAGGATCTTTGTACTGAGACAAGGAATATCGCAATAGGCAGTTCACTCACAGAGGAGTGGACATTTTGAAAACGGGCAATACAGACGTTAATCGTTTAGCGAAAGAAGGAACACAGCATTACAAATCACTTAAGAATGATATAAATGGGAAGAGCAGGCAGCCAACGAGAAATGTTTTGCACGAAAAATGTGAACAAATCGAAATAAAAATGATCGCCAGAAGGAAATTGAAAGGAAGCCTGCTAACAATAAGAGGAAATGGGAATTCTATTATTAAACACAGAGGAAAGAAGGGACAGGTGGAAACAGTGAACCGAAGTCACCTTTGGGGGGAAGGACCTGGACATTGACTTAATAAAAGAATAAATCTTAGTCGATGTGTGAGTGATAAGAGATCCAGTACTAGAATTTGAATGAGCTATGGAAGCCTAGTTTAAGTGTAAAATGTACTTTCAGCATTGTTGGATAATGACATTTTATATTGATAAGTTGAAGCACGTTTTTTCGCTATTCGATGAAACGATTGTGAAGCTAGAGATTAAACACATAATATGCGCAAATTCCAAATCAGATTTCTTCAGATCGTTGAATAACATGAATACTCTTGCTGTAAATCCTCTATTATCGTACTTTCGACGTGGCACATAAACAGAATGTCTGTTAACAACATCACAGTATTATCATGGAAGCACAAATTAGTGTTAGTCCACATTTTGTAGTCATGTGCGGAAATAAAGACTTCTCAGGAAAAAGAACCAACGAGGGTTATGGAACTTGCGAAATAGTGCTTAAATCAATGCTTTAATTGTAGAAAACACCAAAGACCAGCTGGAAGGCTGTAAATGATGAGCGCATTTCTGCACTCAAAACAGAATTGAGTGAAAGTGTTGAAGAAAACGCCTTTTTAATATAAATTTTAGTCAGTAACATTATGGGCTATTAGTAGAATGTAAATATACAAAAAGATTCCTTAGGATACTAAACGTATTTCCAGTTAATTTACCCACGCGTGTGAGCACAGATTGCACAGTTACGCTGTATTATGTAGGTACTGTTTTGTAGTATGTAGGTTTTGTTTCATATTTAATGTCACCTAAAGTTTGCTTCCGGGTGCCACGCATTGAACTGAGATCGGGTACATCATGATAGTGGCTTTATAGGGAGAGATAGCCAGTGCATTGGCGTGTTCCTAGTAAATTAGTTAGTTACGTGTTACGTAAACCATATTCACGATAAACCTTATGACGCGTAATTTCTTATTTTGGGTGTATCATAATTGATGGCATAAACGCATATAGTTAAAAGTACAAGATACTAGAAGCAAAAAAGTCTCAGTAAACATACAGTCGAAAATGCATACCTTAAGAGCTACGAGCAAGTTTTCATCTTCGATACTGTGAGACAAATCTCTTCTACTGCAAATTATTTGCTTTCCATATTATGGGAACCGGTAGTGTGAACCAAAACAAGGAAAAAAGTCCATTAAACATGTGCTCTAAAATGCAGTCCATAAGAGCTATGAGCACTTGTTAATCTTTACAACTTTGAAACACAACTCTTCTAATGATCAAGTGCTCGTAACTTTTAAGGTATGCGTTTTATAGCATACGTTTGCTGGACATTTCTTTTTCTTATTTTGGTCCATACTACCACTTCCCAAAATATGGAAAGCAAAGAACCTGCAGCAAACGAGATTTGTTTCACAGTATCGAAGATGAAAAATTGCTCGTAGCTCCTAAAGTATGCATTTTCGACCCTATGTTTTAATGAGACTTTTCTTCTTCTAGTATCGTATACTTTCAGATGTATACGTTTACGACATTAATTATGATACATCCAGTATATGTCTGTACAAGGCTGTTTACATGTCTTTTTAAATGACCAACCATTTCTATTCAAGAATTTCCTTGTGGAACAGAAAGGGTTCGAAAACACTTCTTCCGTAAGTTCCGCCTCTGGAAATATGTGTTCAGCGCGGCTGACTACAATGTGGGGAACCCGTGTTCGCTTCCCAGTACATATATGGATTTTTCCTTTGAGGGAGGATTGGAATGGCAAGCACTCAGCCTCGTGAGGACTATTTGGGAACTACTTGAGAGATTAGTAGCAGATCCAATGTCAAAAAATTCGACAACGACAGGGAGAGCTATGTGCTGACTACAAGCCGCTCAACACAGCATCCAATGACGCCATTGGCAGAGGATGACACGATGGTCGATTGGGCCAATTGACCCTTCTAGGGCCAGCACGTCGATCTCATCCTCTGTCTGTCAGTACTCGAAAAAAATTTATGCCAGTTACAGCTGAAGAACACTAGGGGAATATGGAAGAGAGGCCAATAATACTGTAGATATCATACAGCTACAATTGCCAGTCGCTTTAATAGAATCTACAGTATATAGTGAGAAACATTTGAGACGAAGTAGCTGCAACTGAAACATGGACATTGTATATTTCAGACCATTTAGCATTCCATTGATGGCAGAATTGGGTGGATATTTAATGTAGGAATAATCGAGGCTTCATATTTTGGTCCTTACGAGGTGGTAAGAACGTAAGTAATAATTTTGGTCCACGGGTTACAATGAAAGAAAAACTTGGTCAGTGAACACACAAACGAACAGTTCACAGTCCTGATGTGAAACAGAAAATAATGTCCACTTCTGATAGAATGACTATGTCCCTCACTATAGATGATACGTCTTCCACTGATGTCCAGCTTGGAGTGCTTGTTCAGTGACCGACCAGTATCTGAGATGCTTCGGGTTAGACCGGTTGCAGGCTGACAGGTGTTTTGTTTAGAGTCTTGAACCGCATTGGACTGACATCTAGCTGGTGTCTGAAGACTGTTGCTGAAGACTCCCAAAGTGTGAGTGTCAGATAATGGTTGTGCAGCGTCTTAAGGTATCCGACAGAAGGAACTCCATGGCTTCATGCTTCATACAGACCCGTTTAACTTGGTGTGTGAACAAAATATAGTGCCGTGGCGCAGCACCACGGTTAAATTAGTGCGCCGCTCCCGAGAGCCATGCTGCTACCTATTGTGGAGCCTGCTGCAGTCTGGTGTGTGCACAGAATTACATATTGCTATTACCATCTGCCATGGTTTGTAAGTACTCGGTTTGTACGGAAAGCATTGGAATTGTTGCGCGTGTTTTGATTCGTTGGAGGACGCCTATGGGTATTGCAACCCGCTGGCCACAGATTAGTTCCACATTGGTATTTGGCACGGTGACTGCCAGATACTACAGCCACTCTTCCCGTAGTTCTCATGAGTTCCACAGTGGTATTTGGCACGGTGAATGCCAGATACTACAACGCCTCTCCCCTTAGTATTACGTGCCCGTGAATCCACTTTAAAAATTGACTTTTTATCTTAAATCGATGTTTAGAGGTTTTTGAACAAAATGGAGGTCAAAAGAACTGAATCAGTCATCAGAAAGTTGTCTGAAAATCAACTTAAAGCCGTCTCTGTATGCGCCCACATCCATGTTTCCGCTACTTCTTCAAGCCAATGTTGTCATTAGATTCCTGTTCATCAAGTTAACAGCCCTATTGGAAGATATGCAAGTTGCTCTTACGTTTCCCTTGTATGTCATTGGTTTTCGAGCATTGTTTTCCTTATACAAACTTTTCCGATGTTTGGGCTGCTGCAGTTTTGTATTCTGGAAACTTATTATGCCTGTTTTAAAGTGAGGCAGTCAGAAGACGTGAAACTCTAGAGTTTCTAGATATGCATTCTGTTTTAATATGAGATACTACTGTTGGTAACTGATTCCATGAGAGTGACTGAAGCTGAACAGTTGGTCAGTGAGGCAACTAAGGACACACAAGGAGAAAAAAGAAAAGTATGAGAGAATATCAACACATGTAAACCAGGAATATTATGCACCCAGAGTTTATTAAAAACAATGGAGGTGAATCACAGATCAAAAACAGATTTGAATTGATTTCCAGAGAATTACATTCCCTGTCATATTAATTTTATGCACAAGAAATAAATTCAAGCCACAGGTCTGAAATTTTCGGTATCTTTGAGGATACTATTTGGAGAAAACCAGAATACAGACACTAATGTATTGTAGTGGTTGGAGTACCAGGAGTTGCCGTATTCAGACTTGGCTGAGCTTTTCTAATGATTTATTTGCTTCAACTACAGTGCTCCGTTCACCTCGGCCTGCATCACAGGGCCCCACAATGGTGAGGAAGCAACCCAGCAGCCTGTGCAATGCAACGCTGTGTCGTGCCAGCCTTGGCCGGCCCGCTGACTTCTGATGACGTCAGAATGGCTGCACCAGCAGCTGACTCAGTGGTCACCATCCCCGTTGTCTCAGCGCTGCTCTGCTGGGAGCCGTAGGCCGGCCCCACTGCTGCTTCTTCCTCGCTGGCGTAGCTGAGAACGTTGCGGCAACAACCGACCGCGATCCGGCGTCCGGATCTGTGGCCCTCGCCTCAGAAGTCTCCGGCGTGTGTCGGGAGCCGAGACGACTGCCCGCGGTAGCCAGCCGAAGAGTAGTCCGCTACTGGCTGGCTCTAGCCCCTGCGTCGGCCTCAGAGGGTCGAACCAACGACCCGTCGTGGACTGGGACGCTGGCGCCCCTTCTGTTGCTGCGTGTAGCCCGGTGGTGTGGCACGCCCCGCCGTCCAGGAGAGCTGTCATCCTTCAATGAATCTCGTTAGAAAAAGGCACCTATTTATACTCAGCTGTGCGCCTCTGTTTTGTGAAGCGTCCTGCTTCATGTCACTTATGCATAACACTTAGTGGCCCTCTTCTGCCTGTGACTTGCGCCATGGAAACTGCTGTGTGCATCCTCTCTGGCAGTTCTACGCCCCTGTGGCCTCTATTTGCCTTCGCAACTGCTGGTATGCGTAATTTACTGAAAACCGGCCTGCACCTGGCTGTAACTCGTGCTCCAACTATAGCACAGAACTAACTTTCCCTATCCTAAACGGTGGTGCCGCTACAGTATCATCAACAGGAAGTACAATACATTCCGATTAACTGCAAAGAAGTAACCTGAATTTTGATTATCAGGTGTAAATGTTTCTAGAATGAAATCTTGTGTATCAAATGACATGATTGTAGCACGTTTTTTAGATAAACATGTTGTTAATGTGTATTTACAGTTTCAAGCATCTGAGGAAGATAGTTAGTCAGTGCATAGATTCCAGGTATGGACTAGTATATAAAAATGTAATTTACTGATCTTCATAAAAAGTTGTAATAAAGTCGACGTCAGAAATAATGCGATTAATTGCAAATCAAAATGTTCAGCAATAAACGCTCCTATTCTCCTGCAGCTTTCATCCTACTAAGAGTTCACATTTTTTGTCAGAGCCATGTAAACTTTATGAAAATTATCAGTATTTTTCCAGGCCTTCACTGGCAGGTTACCTTAAAGGAGAAGGCGCAGCTTTCTGATCGTGGCTGGAGGGAAGGAGGAGAGTCACAGGGGGACAGAGAAGGGGCTCTGGGTGGTGGATGTAACGCGGACGACGAAAATCAAATAATGGATGTGAGGGTGCAACAAGCCCGAAGAGCAGAGAAAAACCATTATTGTAACCGTTGCACGAAGACGCCAGAGGTAAGAAGCCACTCGAGTCTTCGTCGTCGATGATGCACGAAGAAAAACAGTAGTGAAACATGCAGAGACAAGGCACTCAAGGAAGAGGAATACCTGTGCATGAAGGAGGCACAGAAGAAAACCGAAATGTTGCTGCACTTGTCGCACTTTCACTGTTATCCAATAATGGCTTCACGTGTGGCGCCTGTGGCCAGGGGTGGATGGGGCACGCACGGCGACTTCTGATTCTTTTACAAGCGCACGGAGCTCGTGGTGTGGACCCTTCGTTTGGCAGTCAGGAAGTGGGAATGCAGCTGGAAACAGGAGAGTGTAGTCCATTCTGTGTGGGTAAATTGAGTGGGCACTTCCACAGCAGCCCACGGCTGAATCCTCGAACCCAGAGCGCTACCAATGGCAGTGTGTGGACATGAGGTAAGATGGGTGGCTGTACATTGGGCGACAGAATCGTCAGGTCACGGAGTGTGACCAAATGAAGACTGGTGTACCATATACACTTGGAGCAGTGCATGTTTAACCGACAACATCTGAACTTGATGATAACATACTAGAAGAAAGGCCTGATGCAACGCGTTTGTGCCATAGAGCCGACTTTAACCTATAGCACAGCCTGCTTAGTGATACTTGCAGGAACTTCGCTCTCTACTGTGTAAAGTGCCGGAATTAATTTTAAACAGTTCCGTGACGTTACGTAAATAACGTGGTCTTTTCAATCTATTATAACGGCAGAAAAAAGATAAAGGGTGCAATAATACTTTATTTGTCGTGCCTAAGGTCAATGTGTCTGCGTATGTTCTAGAAAAACTAGTATTGTAACCAGCTCTGCAAGTGTTCACCCAGAGGCGCAAATACCGTCTATTCGGTGGCGGCTGACAGCAGAAACGCGTGCCAGAGATCAACCTGGGTGAGCTGGCCGTTATGCAGCGAAACGAAAACCGCAAGAAATTATATATTGATTGTTGAAGAATAATGGCAGGCAGTGCGTTTGTCTAGACTTGTGGTTCAGCTATACTTTTATGGAAAGAAGCAGTTCATCGCTATCGAAGTGCCGATGAGTATTTGAGCTACAGTCGGCTGTTGTGTTACTGCATGTGGGTCGAGACAGGTTTATGTGTGTCACTATTGATGGTTTGCTATGAGAATTCGGTATCGACTATGAAGACAGTTGGAGATTTTCGGAGATTTTCAGGGAATTTTGTTGGAAGGGTTTCGTAAGCTTGTAATGATTTGATTTAGATTTTTAAATAAAAGATTAGATGATGAGGTAACGATACTGCGGCACAATCGGTGGAACTGTTGAATGAATTACATTGGACTGTAGCTCCTCGTAATTTTCTTTTGTACTTGACCTGTGATCAAGTGACCTTTCACCGAGCGAGGTGGTGCAGTGGTTAGCACACTGGACTCGCATTCGGGAGGACGACGGTTCAAACCAGTCTCCGGCCATTCTGACTTAGGTTTTCCGTGATTTCCCTAAATCGCTTCAGGCAAATGCCGGATGGTTCCTCTGAAAGGGCACGACCGATCTCCTTGACAATCCTTCCCTAATCCGAGCTTGTGCTCAGTTTGTAACGACCTTGTTGTCGACTGGACGTTAAACACTAAGCTTCTCCTTTGAGCGACGGGCTTAGTGTATTTTTGCTCGTACGCTGTGCTAGTTCGAAGAGTGGCATCTGTGTATCATAGATACCACCGTAAATGAAAGTTTTAATGCCAACCATTGTGTCCAATGATATCCGCTTTTGTTGCCAGTAATAGTTTGTTGCACGCGCTAAAGAATTTGGGTGTTGCATATAGTCAGCAGATATTGGGCTAAGCACACTCTAAGGTAGATTAATGTCAGCTATTTGTGCATATTTATGGACGATAGGGCTACTACGAGGTATAACGTTTTGTATAGTACGGATTATGCAATAATCGAGAGTCGTTCTCGAGTTTTTCTTGCTGGTAGTATCAAGTACGGAAACGAAGGTACCGAAATTGAATTGTGATTACCAGATACTTATCCCGATCTCATTGTTAGTGACATGATTATAGAGATTCTCTTTGTTTAGCTGAAGCATTTGAAGATGGAAAATCCAACTGCTACCATTATTACTACTAGAATAGTAGTAAATGACGAGTGACATTCAGTTAGATTTGTTGCATGTACGAGACAAGCCAACACCTGAAGTAGTTGACTTTTCTTTTTCTTTTTTATTTATTTTTTTATCTCGTTTTGTGTTGGGGATAGATTTGCAGCACTCGCTAACATCAGCGTTTGCCGATGTAAAGCTCTGATCCATTTTACATAAACTCTGATTCGTTAAAATATAAACCAAGTCACTGTATTATCATTTAACTCACTGTTCTAAATAATGTGAAATATAAATTCGAACTTTGAAAAACAAATAATAAAGGTTGACAGTTTAGTGATCTGACGTATAACAAGTAGAGGAACCTCGCTCTGGTTAGCGATATAAAAGAAATAAATGAATGACCAACCTTTAAAAAGACAGCAGAGAAGCATTTTATTAAAGTTTAAACATGCAAATGTCTTAAGTGGTAACCTTGGAGTTACAGTTAAAAAATACTGACAATTATAAGCCAATACGCAAAGATTTACTTACGAAAGAATTCTGATTTAGTACAAAAGACCACGTGTAAACTTTATTAGCAGATGTAATGCTAATGAGAGGATCAAAACAACTGTAGCTTGTTTCCATAGTAACCAATTCATCTTTGGTGTAAGATAACAACTGCTTTGTAAAAATAATTAACCGCAGATCCTTTTGCAGATGTTGGAAAGCGTAAGTGCTGTAATTAAGGAACAGGATTAAGTAACTAAATAATTTAATAACAAGAATATCGTTATTATCTGAGTAACGATTTAAGTGGTTTCAGTATTACGGAATAACTGATAGTAACTTGTACTGGACTCGCGTTTATCATGTGTTGATTATCGGTATAACTACTGATGGGCTTAACTCAAAAAAATCCGTGAGATCGTTATTATAGAGTCGAAAGGCCTACTTACGAATTCGATCAGATACACGAATGATGATTGTTTTCTGAATTGTTCATACAGTGTTTTGTAGAACCTACTACCATCTGAGAGGCTAGATTGAGATCTGTTGCGCATCTCCACGAATTATTAGCAATTTATTGCATCTGTATTTAATTTTTTTGCGGTTTCGTTGGGGAGGCACCTGAATGTTTTATCAGTGCCATATACGTGAAGAGTGCATAGTTGGAATTGGTCGATTTCTGGCTGTTTGCTATTGGCTCAGACAGGAAAGAGTTGATTATTCATTGTTTGGTGTATAGTTGTTTCCACCGACTTATTTGTTGTTATTATTGTGGGTCAAAACCAAGTCTTATTTGCCCTGAGATTAAATTGGCTATTTATCCGTTTGAATACCGGGGTGTATGGGGAGAACAGATGTATTGACACAGCTTGGTCTGAACTTGCTGAGTAAGTGTGTTCAGTCTTGAGATTTTTATAATTTTCCTATAGTAACGTGTTCGGTTCGATGTTCCGTCAGCAGTATTGTTTCTTGTGGTATTACGTTTGTATCACTTTCTCCAGGACTTTTTGTTGTTGGGTTATTATTTGAGAATTAATAGCTATTGTCATCAGATACAAGCAAAATTGTTTTAACTTAGTCTTATAATTATTGATTCGGTTTATATATACTGCAAATAGGACATCTGAAAACCACGTTCCAATTTCAATTCTACTATTCTTTTTTCTTCCCTTCCAGTATTCTTTCATCTGTTGAGCTACCCTGCCTTGGAATCCTTCAATTTTCAATTCTTTTCCCGAAAGGCTTCTCTGTTGTTTATTTCTTTCCGTTTTATTTTGTTTCTTTCTGAATCCTTTTTTGCTTCGCTGACCAAAGCTTGTTGTGGACATCTTACCTCACAAATTTTTGAAAATCGTTTTAGTTAATCTACTGTCTTACATCCGAAATAAAGGAGTCTTCTTTTTCTCATTACGTTTGAAATATTTTCTGTATTTTGGTATGTTTTTGCATTGTTTCGCAATTTCCAGTCTACTGCTTTGCTGTGTGGTCCTAATATTTTCATTATAATTCGCCTTTATAACTCTTCTAATTTATCTTAATTGTTGTTTAATGCCAGACATACGCTTGCATATAGGCATTCAGGAGACACTACTGTGTTGTAATGCCTACGTTTTTCATTTTTTGATAGGCACTATTTATTGTAGAGGTCTTTGGTGAGACTACATGCTCTCCACATTGTATGCAACCTGTCCTGTTTCGTAGATTTTTCCAAAGCATTTTCTTATGTTATCCCCCGTAGATATTTCAATTTTTTATCCTTTCTGTCCACTAATATTTGTTTGCAGGAGTTTTGGCGAATCCTTAACGTCTATTAAAAATTTCGTTTTTATGCAGAAATTTTTAAGGCCGTTCTGCTGGCTACTTCTTCCAGGAAAATTATTTCTGTTATAGCAGATGCCACATTTTTGGAAAGTATACCAAAATCATGTGCGAAAACAAGACAGTTGATGTCGATCTTTTTGCTTTCTCTTCCTTGGCGAAATGTTTAATTCAATAAGTTTTTCATTCCAAGTTCTCGATGTTTTCTGTAACTTACTCTTAAAAAGAATTGGGGATAGGCCGTCACCTTGCCGTTCACCTGTTTTTATTTTGAAAGTTCGTGAATTTTTTTCCAATAATATTTCTTTACGGACTGTATCAGTGTTTCACGGATTAGGTTTGCCAGTTCAGCCTTTATGCCAAATTCTCGAACTATTTTATCTATAGTCCTCTTTCAACAGACTCAAAAGCCTTTTTGCAATCCACAAATATCACTACGATGTCCTTTGAATTAAGGAATCTGTGGCGAATTGCTGACTTGAGATTAAATATTTGTTCTCAGCATGACCTTCCCTGTTTAAAACCATCTTCATATTCCCCCAAATGACTGTCTAGTGTTGTTTGTATTTTTCTTATTAAAATTTTGGGAGGTACTTTATACGCTACTGGCAGTAAAAAGATTCCTCTGTAATTAATTATATCCTGTTGATAAGCTTTTTGTACAGTGGATGTATCAAGCCAGCTTTCCATTTCTCTGCTTCTTCTTTCTGTTTTTCAGATGTCTTCAAACATTAAATTTGCCAAGGATCACTTCAAAAGTTCAGCTGTAATAGAATCTTCTCCACTAGCTTTGTTGTTTCTGAAGGTTTTAATTTGTTCTTCAATTGCGTCTGTAGTTGGTGATAAATATTCTTCCGTTTTTCATTATTATCTGAGAATTCCAATGTATGACTTGGTTCAGGACAGTTCAGAAGCTGATGAAAGTTTATAGTTAGTATTTCACAATTCTTAGTATTGCTTAACCCAATTCTCTAGTTTTAATTTTTGAAAAAGACTTTTGGAGTTTGGTGCACCTTTAATTCGTTCTTAAAAGTTTGATAAAAATCATGGATATTATTTTTGTCCATTCCAAAAGTTTCCCTTTTAAATACCTCATTTGGTATTTCTGATTAACCTGGCTGGTTCCTTCTTTGTTCTTTAAATTGATCGTAATCTTCAATTTCCTTTGAGCATTTCCCTTATCCCATTTTTAGCCGTCTCTGCTATGGCTTCTTTGCCTATTTCATTCCACTATATTTTCCTCTTATTTTTTATCTACCCAAATGTTTTCTGTGCAGAATTATTAATTGTTTTAGATATTTCTTCCCAGGTGCCATGTGTAGTAACTTTAATTTCATCTTGATAGTTTTTAATTAATTATTTTGATATAGTAAGTCTCTATCCCCCCCATGAACCATGGACCTTGCCGTTGGTGGGGAGGCTTGCGTGCCTCAGCGATACAGATGGCCGTACCGTAGGTGCAACCACAACGGAAGGGTATCTGTTGAGAGGCCAGACAAACATGTGGTTCCTGAAGAGGGGCAGCAGCCTTTTCAGTACTTGCAGGGGCAACAGTCTGAATGATTGACTGATCTGGCCTTGTAACATTAACCAAAACGGCCTTGCTGTGCTGGTACTGCGAACGGCTGAAAGCAAGGGGAAACTACAGCTGTAATTTTCCCTGAGGACATGCAGCTTTACTGTATGATTAAATGATGATGGCGTCCTCTTGGGTAAAATATTCCGGAGGTAAAATACACTCCTGGAAATGGAAAAAATAACACATTGACACCGGTGTCTCAGACCCACCATACTTGCTCCGGACACTGCGAGAGGGCTGTACAAGCAACGATCACACGCACGGCACAGCGGACACACCAGGAACCGCGGTGTTGGCCGTCGAATGGCGCTAGCTGCGCAGCATTTGTGCACCGCCGCCGTCAGTGTCAGCCAGTTTGCCGTGGCATACGGAGCTCCATCGCAGTCTTTAACACTGGTAGCATGCCGCGACAGCGTGGACGTGAACCGTATGTGCAGTTGACGGACTTTGAGCGAGGGCGTATAGTGGGCATGCGGGAGGCCGGGTGGACGTACCGCCGAATTGCTCAACACGTGGGGCGTGAGGTCTCCACAGTACATCGATGTTGTCGCCAGTGGTCGGCGGAAGGTGCACGTGCCCGTCGCCCTGGGACCGGACCGCAGCGACGCATGGATGCACGCCAAGACCGTAGGATCCTATGCAGTGCCGTAGGGGACCGCACCGCCACTTCCCAGCAAATTAGGGACACTGTTGCTCCTGGGGTATCGGCGAGGACCATTCGCAACCGTCTCCATGAAGCTGGGCTACGGTCCCGCACACCGTTAGGCCGTCTTCCGCTCACGCCCCAACATCGTGCAGCCCGCCTCCAGTGGTGTCGCGACAGGCGTGAATGGAGGGACGAATGGAGACGTGTCGTCTTCAGCGATGAGAGTCGCTTCTGCCTTGGTGCCAATGATGGTCGTATGCGTGTTTGGCGCCGTGCAGGTGAGCGCCACAATCAGGACTGCATACGACCGAGGCACACAGGGCCAACACCCGGCATCATGGTGTGGGGAGCGATCTCCTACACTGGCCGTACACCACTGGTGATCGTCGAGGGGACACTGAATAGTGCACGGTACATCCAAACCGTCATCGAACCCATCGTTCTACCATTCCTAGACCGGCAAGGGAACTTGCTGTTCCAACAGGACAATGCACGTCCGCATGTATCCCATGCCACCCAACGTGCTCTAGAAGGTGTAAGTCAACTACCCTGGCCAGCAAGATCTCCGGATCTGTCCCCCATTGAGCATGTTTGGGACTGGATGAAGCGTCGTCTCACGCGGTCTGCACGTCCAGCACGAACGCTGGTCCAACTGAGGCGCCAGGTGGAAATGGCATGGCAAGCCATTCCACAGGACTACATACAGCATCTCTACGATCGTCTCCATGGGAGAATAGCAGCCTGCATTGCTGCGAAAGGTGGATATACACTGTACTAGTGCCGACATTGTGCATGCTCTGTTGCCTGTGTCTATGTGCCTGTGGTTCTGTCAGTGTGATCGTGTGATGTATCTGACCCCAGGAATGTGTCAATAAAGTTTCCCCTTCCTGGGACAATGAATTCACGGTGTTCTTATTTCAATTTCCAGGAGTGTAGTCCCCCATTCGGATCTCCGGGCGGGGACTACTCAAGAGGGTGTCGTTATCAGGAGAAAGAAAACTAGCATTCTACGGATCGGAGCGTGGAATGTCAGATCCCTTAATCGGGCAGGTAGGTTAGAGAATTTAAAAAGGGAAATGGATAGGTTAAAGTTAGATATAGTGGGAATTAGTGAAGTTCGGTGGCAGGAGGAACAAGACTTTTGGTCAGGTGATTACAGGGTCATAAATACAAAATCAAATAGGTGTAATGCAGGAGTAGGTTTAATAATGAATAAAAAAATAGGAGTGCGGGTTAGCTACTACAAACAGCATAGTGAACGCATTATTTTGGCCAAGATAGACACAAAGCCCATGCCTACTACAGTAGAACAAGTTTATATGCCAACTAGCTCTGCAGATGATGAAGAAATTGATGAAATGTATGACGAAATAAAAGAAATTATTCAGGTAGCGAAGGGAGACGAAAATTTAATAGTCATGGGTGACTGGAATTCGTCAGTAGGAAAAGGGAGAGAAGGAAACATAGTAGGTGAATATGGATTGGGAGGAAGAAATGAAAGAGGAAGCCGCCTTGTAGAATTTTGTACAGAGCATAACTTAATTATAGCTAACACTTGGTTCAAGAATCATAAAAGAAGGTTGTATACCTGGAAGAATCCTGGAGATACTAAAGGTATCAGATAAATTGTATAATGGTAAGACAAAGATTTAGGAACCAGGTTTTAAATTGTAGGACATTTCCAGGGGCAGATGTGGATTCTGATCACAATCTATTGGTTATGAACTGCAGGTTGAAACTGAAGAAACTGCAAAAGGGTGGGAATTTAGGGAGATGGGACTTGGATAAAGTGAAAGAACCAGAGGTTGTAGAGAGTTTCAGGGAGAGCATAAGGGAACAATTGACAGGAATGGATTAAAGAAATGCAGTAGATGAAGAATGGGTAGCTCTGAGGGATGAAGTAGTGAAGGCAGCAGAGGATCAAGTAGGTAAAAAGACGAGGGCTACTAGATCCTTGGGTAACAGAAGATATATTGAATTTAATTGATGAAAGGAGAAAATATAAAAATGCAGTAAATGAAGCAGGCAAAAATGAGATCGACAGGAAGTGCAAAATGGCTAAGCAGGCATGGCTAGAGGACAAATGTAAGGATGTAATCTCACTAGGGGTAAGATAGATACTGCCTACAGGATAATTAAAGAGACCTTTGGAGAGAAGAGAACCACTTGTATGAATATCAAGAGCTCAGATGGAAACCCAGTTCTAAGCAAAGAAGGGAAGGCAGAAAGGTGGAAGGAGTATATAGAGGGTTTATACAAGGGCGATGTTCTTGAGGACAATATTATGGAAATGGAAGAGGATGTAGATGAAGATGAAATGGGAGATAAGATACTCCGTGAAGAGTTTGACAGAGCACTGAAAGACCTAAGTCGAAACAAGGCCCCGGGAGTAGACAACATTCCATTAGAACTACTGAAGGCCTTGGGAGAGCCAGTCATGACAAAACTCTACCATCTGGTGAGCAAGATGTATGAGACAGGCGAAATACCCACAGACTTCAAGAAGAATATAATAATTCCAATCCCAAAGAAAGCAGGTGTTGACAGATGTGAAAATTACCGAACTATCAGTTTAATAAGTCACAGCTGCAAAATACTAACGCGAATTCTTTACAGACGAATGGAAAAACTGGTAGAAGCGGACCTCGAGGAAGATCAGTTTAGATTCCGTAGAAATGTTGGAACACGTGAGGCAATACTAACCTTAGGACTCATCTTAGAATAAAGATTAAGAAAAGGCAAACCTACGTTTCTAGCATTTGTAGACTTAGAGAAAGCTTTTGACAACGTTAACTGGAATACTCTCTTTCAAATTCTGAAGGTGGCAGGGGTAAAATACAGGGAGCGAAAGGCTATTTACAATTTGTACAGAAACCAGATGGCAGTTATAAGAGTCGAGGGGTATGAAAGGGAAGCAGTGGTTGGGAAAGGAGTGAGACAGGGTTGTAGCCTCTCCCCGATGTTATTCAATATCTATATTGAGCAAGCAGTAAAGGAAACACAAGAAAAATTCGGAGTAGGTATTAAAATTCATGGAGAAGAAGTAAAAACTTTGAGGTTCGCCGATGACATTGTAATTCTGTCAGAGACAGCAAAGGACTTGGAAGAGCAGTTGAACGGAATGGACATTGTCTTGAAAGGAGGATATAAGATGAACATCAACAAAAGCAAAACGAGGATAATGGAATGTAGTCAAATTAAATCGGGTGATGCTGAGGGGATTAGATTAGGAAATGAGACACTTAAAGTAGTAAAGGAGTTTTGCTATTTGGGGAGCAAAATAACTGATGATGGTCGAAGTAGAGAGGATATAAAATGTAGACTGGCAATGGCAACGAAATCGTTTCTGAAGAAGAGAAATTTTATAACATCGAGTATAGATTTAAGTGTCAGGAAGTTGTTTCTGAAAGTATTTGTATGGAGTGTAGCCATGTATGGAAGTGAAACATGGACGATAACCAGTTTGGACAAGAAGAGAATAGAAGCTTTCGAAATGTGGTGCTACAGAAGAATGCTGAAGTTAAGGTGGGTAGATCACGTAACTAATGAGGAGGTAGAAGAAAGAACACAACATGTCATTCTTAACGGTTCAAAATCTGCAGATGTAGAGGTAATTTCGGGAGTACCGCAAGGAAGCGTGATAGGACCTTTATTGTTTACAATATACATAAATGACTTAGTTGACAACATCGGTAGCTCCGTGAGGCTATTTGCAGATGACACGGTTGTCTACAAGAAAGTAGCAACATCAGAAGACTCGTACGTACTCCAGGAAGACCTGCAGAGGATTAATGAATGGTGCGACAGCTGGCAGCTTTCCCTAAACGTAGATAAATGTAATATAATGCGCATACATAGGGGCAGAAATCCATTCCAGTACGATTATGCCATAGGTGGTAAATCATTGGAAGCGGTAACGACCGTAAAATACTTAGGAGTTACTATCCGGAGCGATCTGAAGTGGAATGATCACATAAAACAAATAGTGGGAAAAGCAGGCGCCAGGTTGAGATTCATAGGAAGAATTCTAAGAAAATGTGACTCATCGACGAAAGAAGTAGCTTACAAAACGCTTGTTCGTCCGATTCTTGAGTATTGCTCATCAGTATGGGACCCTTACCAGGTTGGATTAATAGAAGAGATAGACATGATCCAGCGAAAAGCAGCGCGATTCGTCATGGGGACATTTAGTCAGCGCGAGAGCGTTACGGAGATGCTGAACAAGCTCCAGTGGCGGACACTTCAAGAAAGGCGTTACGCAATACGGAGAGGTTTATTATCGAAATTACGAGAGAGCACATTCCGGGAAGAGATGGGCAACATATTACTACCGCCCACATATATCTCGCGTAATGATCACAACGAAAAGATCCGAGAAATTAGAGCAAATACGGAGACTTACAAGCAGTCGTTCTTCCCACGCACAATTCGTGAATGGAACAGGGAAGGGGGGATCAGATAGTGGTACAATAAGTACCCTCCGCCACACACCGTAAGGTGGCTCGCGGAGTATAGATGTAGATGTAGATTGAATAGGATTGGGGAGGAGAGAAGTTTGTGGCACAACTTGACTAGAAGAAGGGATCGGTTGGTAGGACATGTTTTGAGGCATCAACGGATCACAAATTTAGCATTGGAGGGCAGCGTGGAGGGTAAAAATCGTAGATGGAGATCAAGAGATGAATACACTAAGCAGATTCAGAAGGATGTCGGTTGCAGTAGGTACTGGGAGATGAAGAAGTCCTAGAGTAGCATGGAGAGCTGCATCAAACCAGTCTCAGGACTGAAGACCACAACAACAACAACAAGTCTCTATCATATTTTAATTACTTTGCTGACTGTCTTTGTTCTTTATTAGGTAGATATTTGACATTAATTTTAGAGAGGTAATGATCAGAGTCAAATTCACCATTTCTTACTGGTTTCACATTCATAATTTGCATTGCAATCTTTTACGAAATGTCCATCTGATCTAATTGAAATCCGCCTAACAGTTGGTTGGGAGATATCCACATTTTAGCGTTTCTTGGGAGTTTCCTAAAGAAGGCTGACAATAGTTTCCAATGAGAGCTTTGATACAATGTGATTAGCCTCATACCATTTGCGTTGTTTCTTCTATGAGTTTGTAATGCCCTACTGTACTTCTAAATTTCTTTTCTCTTCCTCATTGTGGATTGAAGTCGCCTAATAGTAATATGGAATTCATCACTGGAATTTTGGATATTTCATTTTTTGGAAGATCCCAGAATTCCTCTGTTTTTTGTGGTTTTTCCCTGTTGTCTTCATTTTTTTGCTGCATGTAAATTAACAGGTTCTACACCTTGTTGTTACGTTTAATTGCTGGGTGGATTTAAATTGTGACACATTTCCTATTATACTTTTATGAACAGAAAAAGCTGTGCCCAATAATGGCATCTTATTCATAATTTTGATGGCTGTTTTGCCTTTGAAGATTCTGTAGTTAAAAGTATCTACTACATTACCATCTACTATCCTTGTTTCTTGAACTGATAAAATTAGAATTGTGTTTTTCTCAAAAAGAATTTCTAGTTCGTTTTGCTTACTAGTTTCGAGTAGAGAATTTACATTTATATTGCCTAGAAAGAAATTCGTTTTGAATTTTATTTTAAAAATATTCTAGTTTTCCCCCGATTCAACCTTTTTATTTCATTTGGTAGGACTATCGAGAACCCTTGATCCCACTGCATTGCATGATGCAGTTGTGTATTTCTCCCTCGAGTTACCACCTGGGGTAGTGCATTCATTCTGCGGACTTCCCGTATTGCAACTGAAGTTGTATTACATACAAAGTAAGGAATTAGTTTCCAAGATAAGATCGGTTTGTTAATCCGAAATTTGATTAGTTGTTTGTGGTTCACTCCACTAGGCTCTTCCGTTCTCTCTACCGCTG
The DNA here is from genome assembly GCF_023898315.1 of Schistocerca nitens. NCBI lineage: Eukaryota > Metazoa > Arthropoda > Insecta > Orthoptera > Acrididae > Schistocerca > Schistocerca nitens. The sequence continues at coordinate 437,308,358 of NC_064617.1, read as the reverse complement.
GGAATTAAAGGAGACTTCCTCTTCCGCCTTCGAGATCATTGGCCGGGTTTCATCTGTAACCCTAGTCAGATGCCTTCACAGGGTACTACCATCCGGAGCCAGATGGACCCAAATTTTTTAACGAGGTTGTTACTCCCGCCTCTCCTCCTTTACCGTTACTTGCTAGATGGGTCCCGGGCTTGGGACCCTTAACAGCGGAATTTATATTATCTATTACTATCGTGAATATTTACTGTGGGCATGGGCAACACCATGCGTAATCTAGTGAATTTTCGAACTCATTGCTGGTTTTGTAAAGTGATTATCGTGCGTTTGTTAAATTTATTCTGGCCATATCTTGTATAAGTACCAAAGACTGTGCTATTCGGCCAGAATACTGTGGAATGGTACGCCCAGTACTGTGGAACTCTCCAGGGTTTGAGTCCTGGTTATTGAACACCTACTGGCATCTATAGTTGCATTTTAAACGTTTGGGCAACCATTTCTATCTTGTTATTTAAGGAGTCAAGTGCTGGTTAATTGTAATAAAGTTGTCATCGCGCAAATAATGTTAATTTCACGGCCTAACCCTACCACTCCACTACTGATGAGATCATTGGCCACTGCTATGGTAGCACAGTGTGTTTTTCTGGGAGCCGGGAAAACTGACAATCTCAATTAAACATCATTAATGGGAATTTTTCTTCTTTTGGAAGAAGGCGCAATTTATTTGAAATATTTGTAGGCAGAGTCTACCTCTTGTTTTGTATATTTTACGTGTACCCTTGTGGGCTTCAAAGAGGTGTCCTGGAGATAACGTATTTATAGAAGGAGCAGTTGCAGTACGAGCTCCGGCTGTTGGGCCAGTCAGGAGAGGGAAGCATCGCTGAACTGGGCGAGTAGCTGTGCGGGGCAATGACGTGTCCGCTGCAGGTTACAATGGGCATCATTGGTGAAGTGAGTGCCGCCATATTTGTCTGTCTTGTTTACACCACAGCTGTAATCACCCATCCCACACTCATATATATCGATTACAAGTGCAAATTATCCACTGGTACAATAGTATTCAAGACCTGAAAGCAATTAATACTAGTCAGGAACACGATCGTATGATTAATTAATGGCAGAATAGAGGTAGAGAATTACAAATTAAGTAGGAAGTGGTATAGTGCGGCACCACATCATCTATCAATAAGGTGGTGACCGCTCTTTCTCATGAGTATACGAGTGAAGTTAACAGTGGAATGAGACTGATGGTGAGCGTATAGGGCAACAATTTGATAAGATTTTCTGATGAAAGACATGATCATGGGGAGTCCTCGAAATCACTTGTGCGTGTGACTCAAGGTATGCTTAGACCTTATGAGGCTTCGTCGGGCAGAGGACCTTGTTACCGCTGTGTTTGATGTGGGCATTTTGCACGTGATTGCCGTTTAGGACGAAAACAGCTATTGGGTAGATGAATCCAGCGAAAAACGGACAGCTACGATCTTAAGGCCTACCGAGATTTTGTAATAAGGCGAAGGTGGTGGCAAGATTTATTTTCCTTTGTGTGTACACTGCTCACTCGAGATACTATTTGTGCCTTATTGGATTTTGGGAGAAGCGTCTCTATTCTCCATCATACACGGCATTTGAAGAATTGTGAAACCTGAAGATTTTCTTCTTTGCAACCTACCAGTCAGGGATATCACATCATAAATGGTTTCTGGGTGTGAGCCTACTGTAAGATTGTGTGCTTTTCGTGGCTAGTAGGTTATTCGTGGCTAAGATTGGTTATAGATTACTCTGGTAGTCAATTTTATTTCAAATTACGGCTCAATAAATTATATAAATTACTTGAAGGTAGTGGTGTTCTAGGCGCGAACAATATTTTCATTGAGTCTACTGAGATTTAACTTAGTCATTCATGACCCTGTGCGTTGCAGCTATTACTTCAGGTGCATAGAAATTTACTCGATGTTTTGAGTGACAAAATATGGGTAACAGGCAAAATAAAGTATCAGATACTGCTCTGAGATCAGGAAGCAGTGCACGTAGACCCTTATTGGCTATCACCGCCGAAAATGAAGATCCTGCTCCAGTTGACTGACCAGATGTTACAAGGTGGGATGATTAGGCAACCGACCTCTCCTTTTGCATAGCCGATATTTCTGATCGAAATAATAATCGTGTACGATACATAAAAGTTTTGGATTATAGGGTTCTAAATCAGATTGTGACTTTGGAATGGATTACCGTGTCAGATTTCCACAATTGTATCATTTGGTTCGCTGGGGAGCGCTACTTTACTTTTCTGGATCTCAACCAAGTTTACCACTGTGGGAAAGCAATTGTTTATCAGCACGTTCAGTGTGATGAGTGAGCTGCTAATTTTCCCCGTCACTCGGCCAATGTCAAGACGACAGAGCCTCGCGTATGCGCTAAACACAAAACAGGGAGTTGTGCAGTAATTTCATGTGAATTAAATGTTGAAATATTGTTGCATGACTTCGCCAGAGAACTTAAACAATGAAAATGTAAAATACTGGGAATCTCAATATCACTTGCTAGTTAGTTTCTTTACAAAACCAGTTTTCGTAAAATTTAGAAAGCACATAATATTAAATTTAGACATTTCTTCTTTGGGAATTACCTTTAATTTATTAAACTTCCTGGCAGATTAAAACTGTGTGCCGGAACGAGACTCTAAATCGAGACCTTTGCCTTTCGCGGGCAAGTGGTCTACCAACTGAGTTACCCAATCACGACTCACGACACGTCCTCACAGCTTTAATTCCACCAGTACCTCGTCTCCTACCTTCCAAACTTCGCATAAGCTCTCCTGCATACCTTGCAGATCTAACACTACTGTTAGAAAGGATACTGCGAAGACATGGCTTAGTCACAGCCTGGGAGATATTTCCAGCATGAAATTTTCACTCTACAGTGCAGTGTGCGCTGATATGAAACTTCCTGGCAGATTAAAACTGTGTGCTGGACCGAGACTCGAACTCGGGACCTTTGCCTTTTCCCCAGTAGGAGACGAGGTACTCGTGGAATTAAAGCTGTGATCAGGGGTCGAGAGTCGTGCTTGGGTAGCTCAGTTGGTAGAGCACTTGCGCGCGAAAGGCAAAGGTCCCGAGTTCGAGTCTCGGTGCGGCACACAGTTTTAATCTCCCAGGAAGTTTCTTATCACCACACAGTCCAATGCAGAGTGAAAATTTCATTCTTGAAGCTTTAATTTAGTATGAAATAACATCGTAGAACCTTTAAGGATGCTACCTCTTTTACCTTTTGAATTGTTCCAGTTTTTAAGATTTTAGAAGTGTATAATCTTAAAGTTAGAAAGTTGAAAGTCTGGAATTATGTTCAGTTTATAATAAAAACGTTGTGTAGATATTTTCATGAAGCTAATTCCTTTCCTTCTTAAAGTATTAAACAAAAAACCAATGTTTGTACCAAAAACTGTAAGAAACGAGTTAGACTAATTCCTCTTAATAAATAAGATACCAAGCTAAGATGACAGCTCTGTATTTAATATTGTAAAAATGAAGCTGTAGCAATGTTCATTATGATCTTGTAATTTAACAGCGGTTCAGAAATCAAGAAAGAGACAGTTCACAGGTCACAACCTACCCTCGGTTCCGTTCCGAAAACTTTGGATGTCATTGTTTCAGAACTATCATATAATTTGAAACGAATACAGATTTACTTAGAAAAATTTCAACTAACAGTTATATATATTATTTAGTAGTCAAAAATGGCGCTGACTGGGTGCTGCTCCCGAGACTGGAATTAATTCTGGAGCGAATGTTTCCTTCAACGTCCGCAATGAAAATATGCAAAGACCGGAGTGTCTTCTCTTGAGAGGCTATCCGATTGTCGTCAGTCATGCGGTATATCATCAAGTTAGCGTCCATTATGAATGTGGGTGCAATAAACGACTGTAATATAACTTTCATATGATAGAGTACAGCAATTACTCATCCTTTTTTTCAGGTTTTATTAGAAAAATCTAGAGATCTGCTAGTGCCTAGCTATTATCAATGCACTATTTGATGGTATCAATGAAAAAAAAAATGGAAATGAGCGTTTGGCGTCATTGGCCAGGGGGCGCCTTGCGGGGCAGGTCCGGCCGCCTTGGTGCAGGTCTTATTACATTCGACGCCACATTGGGCGACCTGCGCGCCGGATGGGGAATAAATGATGATGAAGACAGCACAACACCCAGCCCCTGAGCGGAGAAAACTCCCTGACCCCGCCATGAATCGAACCCGGGCCCGTAGGACGGCAATCCGTCACGCTGACCATTTTTTTTTTACTTTTTTTCATTTTCTTCAATATTGTTCTTTGCATTTGTTCTGGGCGGACGTCACAAGACATCCATTCAAGTTGATCGTTCATTCCTTGACTCAGTTTTTTTTATTACAGAGAGCACACAGCCTTCTGACCGAACACGTTGAGCTACCGTGCCGGCTGCCACTCAGCTGTCCTTTTTTTAATTTTTTTTTCCATTCTCATTTTGTTCGTTGTATCTGCTCGGGGCGGCCGTCACAAAACACCCGTTTCAGTTCGTCGTTGATCCATTAACTCAGTTTTTTTAGTACAGAGGGCAGCTAACCCTCTGACCGAACATGCGGAGTTACCGTGCCGGCATGTCGGGGCGCACATGGTATCAGTGAATGTACTAGTACGTCAGTTCCCTATCGTTCGGGCTTCTGTCACAGTTCGATCAACTAGTCAAGTAGTCGTTCAAGTGGTCAAGACATCTTGAACGAACTGTGACAGAAGCCCGAACAACAGAGGACTCACGTAAAAGAACATGCATTGATACCATTAAATAGTGCATTAATAAAGGCTAGGCATTAGCCGAAATCTAGATTTTCCGAATAAAACCTGAAAGGAAAGGCTGACTGACTACTGAGCTCTATCATCTGAAAGACATGCGGGTATGTTACGTTCCGCTACATAATGTGCCGTGATACTGTCCGAGACAAAGGCCGCTTAAACCTTAGACGGAGCTAACGATGACTGACACGAAGGTCTTTGGTCGAATGATATATCAGACTTATCTAGTGCAAATGTGTAAAAGTGAACTTACTGGCATTAACAATTAATCGGAAACCCCATGTTTCTTTTAGATTTTTTGTTTCGTGGGCCGCGCTATAAACCGCTTGATAAGCGGCTCAGATTTCTCTACAATTTTAAGGTAAGCTTTTCACTTTACGTAATTAGGAACAATGAGTAGAAATCGGCTCTGGACGGTGTCGAATGCTGAATCCAGTAGGACAACATCTAATAGTGTGCAAAACTACTAATACTTGTGCATGTGAACTTTTATCCAAATATACTGTTTAGTCAAATGACAGTAACCTCTTATCGTCTTAGCTCTTGACTGCTCTGCATTATTCTTAGAGAGTTCGAATATTTTATTTAAGTTTTGGTGAGCTGTGTTGTGGGCCTGTAGACCGAAGGTTACTGAATGGCATATTCTCCATTGCTTCGTGGTTGAACGCTCATGTAGTTTCCAGGCGCTTGCAAAAGGCAGATGTACCCAAAAGTCGCACAAGACTACCAAACATTTCAAATTATAAAACGAAACAAGATATAAAACATCCAATATAATTTTTTTATCTGGTGTTCACATGTAGTGTGAATCGCTCCGAGGAAGTGAACAGTGAAAGTGATCGGTATAAAAGTGAACGCGGTAGGCACAAACAGGATACCGAATCGAAACTTACACAAGCAACACCTAGTGGAAAAACCGTCAGGATAGTATCTTGTTCTGCTCCCGTGTGTGAAGTCGAAACACTGAATGCTATGCACAGTGTCCTTGAACGTGACAGGAGGCAGGAAGACGACGCTACATTGCGGCCATCATCAGTGGTAGGTACAGAGGGAGACGGTGTATTAGCGTGGAGCTGCGTAAGTCTACAAGCTGCTGCGCATGTTCACTAGTGCCACTCCCTCCGTCGCTACTGCAGTAGGGTTTACATGGCGTTATAGCTGCTGCTGCCGCCTACATTATGTCAGGGCACATTACATCACTGTTGTTGATGCATCGCTTTGGAATCACTCGTCGAGTTAGAACAAGTATGTGAAGAGTATTTAAATTCCAGAATGAGATTTTCACTCTGCAGCGGAGTGTGCGCTGATATGAAACTTCCTGGCAGATTAAAACTGTGTGCCCGACCGAGACTCGAACTCGGGACCTTTGCCTTTCGCGGGCAAGTGCTCTACCAACTGAGCTACCGAAGCACGACACACGCCCGGTACTCACAGCTTTACTTCTGCCAGTACCTCGTCTCCTACCTTCCAAACTTTACAGAAGCTCTCCTGCGAACCTTGCAGAACTAGCACTCCTGAAAGAAAGGATATTGCGGAGACATGGCTTAGCCACAGCCTGGGGGATGTTTCCAGAATGAGATTTTCACTCTGCAGCGGAGTGTGCGCTGATATGAAACTTCCTGGCAGATTAAAACTGTGTGCCCGACCGAGACTCGAACTCGGGACCTTTGCCTTTCGCGGGCAAGTGCTCTACCAACTGAGCTACCGAAGCACGACTCACGCCCGGTACTCACAGCTTTACTTCTGCCAGTACCTCGTCTCCTACCTTCCAAACTTTACAGAAGCTCTCCTGCGAACCTTGCAGAACTAGCACTCCTGAAAGAAAGGATATTGCGGAGACATGGCTTAGCCACAGCCTGGGGGATGTTTCCAGAATGAGATTTTCACTCTGCAGCGGAGTGTGCGCAATATCCTTTCTTTCAGGAGTGCTAGTTCTGCAAGGTTCGCAGGAGAGCTTCTGTAAAGTTTGGAAGGTAGGAGACGAGGTACTGGCAGAAGTAAAGCTGTGAGTACCGGGCGTGAGTCGTGCTTCGGTAGCTCAGTTGGTAGAGCACTTGCCCGCGAAAGGCAAAGGTCCCGAGTTCGAGTCTCGGTCGGGCACACAGTTTTAATCTGCCAGGAAGTTTCATATCAGCGCACACTCCGCTGCAGAGTGAAAATCTCATTCTGGAAACATCCCCCAGGCTGTGGCTAAGCCATGTCTCCGCAATATCCTTTCTTTCAGGAGTGCTAGTTCTGCAAGGTTCGCAGGAGAGCTTCTGTAAAGTTTGGAAGGTAGGAGACGAGGTACTGGCAGAAGTAAAGCTGTGAGTACCGGGCGTGAGTCGTGCTTCGGTAGCTCAGTTGGTAGAGCACTTGCCCGCGAAAGGCAAAGGTCCCGAGTTCGAGTCTCGGTCGGGCACACAGTTTTAATCTGCCAGGAAGTTTCATATCAGCGCACACTCCGCTGCAGAGTGAAAATCTCATTCTGGAAACATCCCCCAGGCTGTGGCTAAGCCATGTCTCCGCAATATCCTTTCTTTCAGGAGTGCTAGTTCTGCAAGGTTCGCAGGAGAGCTTCTGTAAAGTTTGGAAGGTAGGAGACGAGGTACTGGCAGAAGTAAAGCTGTGAGTACCGGGCGTGAGTCGTGCTTCGGTAGCTCAGTTGGTAGAGCACTTGCCCGCGAAAGGCAAAGGTCCCGAGTTCGAGTCTCGGTCGGGCACACAGTTTTAATCTGCCAGGAAGTTTCAGTATTTAAATTATTTACTAATTGCTTCTAACCAACTGTTAAAGACGGAGCCAATGGAAAGAGGGAAGTAAAAATGCAAGTACATACAAAAAATAAGTTAAAGATAGATTATAATGTAGAAGGCAATGTTATTGTAAAATTAGAACTAATTTCAGGCCATGAATTATCTGAAGAAGAATGCCAAGATACAACCAACACCTGATGACCATATGATAGAAGCTGAAGCTAAGAAAGAAAAACCAAAGTTGTTGGATGTGCCGGATAGTGAAACTGAGTTTGACAATTCAGAAGTACAGCCAAGACAGGTAATGGAAAGGACACCTTTTAGACGAGTTGCAGGGCAAATTGGAAACGTAGGGACGCCAGACTGGATATAGTTACTGTTTTCCAAAATTGAAGGCATAAACAATATAGTGGAGTTCAGTGGCAACGAGTTGCAAACTAAAATTGATTCCTGTCATTATACACTGAGGAATGAAATAAAGTCTGACATAGATAGATCAAATTTTAAAATTGATTCTGATCATAATAACTCGAGAATCAAAGTAGAGCAACAGTTAAGAAAAATGCACCTGTTTAAAACCAAAATCGGCAAAGTTCGCAACAAATAAAAAAAAAGTAAATAAATGAAAGTTGAACACGTGCGATCAGGGCCCGCGACCTAAGAGTTCTGTACAAACTTAATTATGTATATAGACAGTTAATACATACGGGGCGTGAAGGTTCTCGATCATTTTTGCCTGTTATCGACATTGGTACTGACAGAGATATCGGTGCCAGGGATACGTAAATTTTCGAGAATGTTTTAATTAAATAAATGAGACAAAGTCATGCACTAGGCAGACGCCCGTTATTACAATAATGAGTAGTTCTCCATTTAGGCTGACTGCGTCGCAACGGTAAATGTGAAACATCGGGCAAGAAATGATTTTACTGTTCATACGGCGCGTTTCGGAATTTTTCCATCAGCGAATGTCCAGGAGAGATTACAGCAGGTAAATATGGCGTTTCAAGTTGTATGTGAAACAAAAATTCACAGACTTATCTGCGAACGTTTATTTCCGATACGACTTGAAACAGCATATCTGCGTGGAATTTGTCGATCATTAGATATCGAGAAGCGATTACTGGACGTCGGTATGGCGTTTCAGATACAAGTTGAAAAGACATACCTACGTTCAGTAATCGCTGCTGGAGACTTAGAGATGAATAAATAACACCAAAACGCGTCATATGATCAATAAAGTGATCCCTTGCCTGACGTTTGACTTTTACCATTGCGAGCCAATCAACTTGAATTTAGATCTCCTGATTTAATTATTTCTATTTTTCTTCAAGTTTCATGTCGGGTAATAAGTGACAAAAGAAATATTGTTTCGTGTGACATAGTTACAAATTGACAGTTCACTGATTTTCCCCCTTGCTTCTACTGTGAAACTTTACTTCATGTCAAATTTTATCTTTGTGTATCAATGGCAATTGTCATATAGGTGAGTTTGCAATTACCAAAATATGAGACATAAATTGCCATATCTTTGGTTGATTGCATTGACTTAGAAGCAAACGTTTATTACACCACCAAGTGAACATAGCCTTTAGTATGTGACATAAATTTCAATTTGATTCGTCTACCCGTTCCTGAGAAAAAAGGGTTTTAACAGGCGGGCAGTCATTCAGACAGAAGTCTCGTAACGAATGACAATGTTTTTCGTGTCATAATTAAAAATACACAGTTTTCGGATTTTTTCTTTTTTTGTACTGTGTAACCTTACTTCTTGCCAAATTTCATGGTTCTAGGCCAACGGGAAACCCCCTAAAGTGTAGATAAGTGAACTTGCGAGTATCAAAATACGTGACGTAAATGGTCGTATCTTTTGACTGCATTGATTTAGGAGCTTCAATTTTTGTACACTGTCAAGGGACCACAGCTGTCACTACGTGACATAAATTTTAGCTTGATACGTCCACCTGTTCTGAGATAAAGGACATTTTCCACTGTAAGTATGAATTAAAAATCGCATTCAGTCACAAATTGTCATATTTCATTAAATAAACGACGTGTTTCTGACCCTGTGGATCCATCATCAGGTGTAAATCATCTTAATACATGATCTATGTTTGTCCTTGAATGACTTGAAATGTATATTCCTGCCATGAAAAGATTTGATATTAGGTTATGAACTTCGTAATTCAGATGCGGAAAGTATGTGTGAAACAATGGAAAAACAGTGTATACCTACCACACAATCCAAGAAAAGCGTTTTTACCTTTTAACACCATCATACACTGCTTACTTACTTCATCATGGTCATGCATATCACTTCATTCAAGAGGTACATTTTATACACATATTTGTAAACACGTCACAGATGTTTTTCAACATAGTGTGATCATAGATGAATTTATTCGTTGAGCCAGAGATTTAATTAATAAACAACTGACATATGCAGAGAATAACTTCAGAATAGATCTTTAAAATAACTAAAGTAACTGTGGATTGCGAAATCAGTCTGTTCACTTCGTTGTGTTGTTCTAACAAATTGTTTTCTAATTGTCGATGATATGTTTCATTTCCAACATATGTTGTGCAATAACTGATTTCTCGAAGTGGTTGAGCCTAAAACCTTTTGTGTGTTCTTGAAAACAGGTTTTAAGGTTTCTGCCTGCTTTCCCTACGTAGTAGGGAGGACATCAGGGACATCTTACTTTGTAATACCAACTGTTTTTGAATTTTTGTGTATTTGTTTTTATATTATGAACAAGTAAGCTTTCGAACTTACCTTACTTGAAAATGAGGCTGTTACATTTGTTTTTGCGAGGTTTGCGATTTTTTCTGATATGAGGTCCAGGTATGGGATATTGACAAACATCTTGTCTTCTTTCACACTATGGCCATTCATTGTCTTACTTTTGTGTATTTGTCTGTCTAAATTGTCAGTTGTTTTGGCTGTGAAGCCATTGTTTGTGGTAATGCTTTTAATTGTATCTAGCTCACTCCTGAGGCTGCTTTCTTCTAAATCTAAGGAGTGCAATCTGTGTAGCATGAACCTAAACGCATCATTTTTGTGTGTGGTGGGATGGCATGACGCTTTCCCCAGTGTTATGTCTGTAATGTCTGTTTTCTGTATATCTAGGACTTATGTTTTGTTCGTGATTGGTGATTTTAAGGGCTATGAAATTTATGCTTTTCTGGTTCTCATGTTCTTTCGTGAAATTTATGTTTTTGAGGAAAGAAATGCATAATGCTAGTAGTTCTTCAGTCTCATCTTCTGTTATGTCAAATGGCAGACATATATCAACGAAGCAATCGTATAACGATTTCGTTTTTACCGACTGAGGCAAGGAACCCTAAAGACTATAAACATTATACTTGCATATTTTTACAAATTCATTGTTTGTCATGTCAGTTCCTACAAGTGCTTCATAAATGTCTTTTAAATTTATATTGTCCTGTCACAACACTATAATAAGGATTGTATTAATCCCTATCAGCTAGTTCTAAATCCTGGAATATTTATGGCTTAAATATCCAGACCTAAAACTAACAGGCCTTGAAAGGCCCAGCGGTACCGACCGGCCACCGTCTCATCCTCAGACCACAGACGTCATTGGATGCGGATATGGAGGGGCATGTGGTCAGCACACCGCTTTCCCAGCCGTATGTCAGTGTACGAGACCGGAGCCGCTACTTCTCACTCAAGTAACTCCTCAGTTTGCCTCAAAAGGGCTGAGCGCACCCGGCTTGCCAACAGCGCTCGGCACACCGGATGGTCACCCATAGAAGTGTTAGCCCAACATGATACCGCTTAACTTCGGTGATCTGACGGGAACTGGTGTTACTCCTGCGGCAAGGCCGTTGGCGGCTTAAATATCCAGCTAGTTATACATTCTGGAATATTTGTGGCTTAAATACAAGACGTCAACTCCACAGGACAATCGGAATAAAAATATTTCTGTATTTCGTCATGGTTTTCCACAGCAACATTGTCAAATATAAATACAAGTTTCGGCTTCATTCATTTCATTGTTGTGATATCACTGTTTTTGCTGAATCTATACCGCCAATATCAGACAATATCTCCAGTAATAGCTGGTAGCTGGACTGAAATAATGTGTTTCAAAGTACATACACATACTCGACACTAACCACAAGAGAATTTTTTTGCGATGACAAAATAACTTTGGTCTTGCCATAGTCTAATGGATTGACATTTGTCACACATTTATTACTGGAAAGGAGTGATACCTTCTTCTTCTTCTTCTTCTTCTTCAGCCAGCCTATCCCCCTGTGTGGAGCATGTTGGATTGCGTAACCGGCATACATTACATTTTTTAATGTTTGCTCTTGCAGATGAATGCACTCCCTCCTGTTAAAAAGTTTAACAATTCTTGGGAATTCCACTGTGGTGATCATTTGATTACCTAGTATCGAGGAGGTAGTCTGAACACTTCCTTGAAACATGACAGTAATTTGCATTGAAGTGTGGTCTCGCGGTTCTAGGCGCGCAGTCCGGAACCGTGAGACTGCTACGGTCGCAGGTTCGAATCCTGCCTCGGGCATGGATGTGTGTGATGTCCTTAGGTTAGTTAGGTTTAAGTAGTTCTAAGTTCTAGGGGACTGATAACCACAGCAGTTGAGTCCCATAGTGCTCAGAGCCATTTGAACCATTTGCATTGAAGTAACATGTTGATGAATCCAATCATTCAATGATAATAAGACTTTCACAGCACTATGTTGAGGCTTTTAAAAAGGCACCGCTGGATAGAGCTTATGATCTGAAATCATTACCCCACAAACACATTTACTATCACCAGCGTTGAAACGTTTGTTGAATATACCACCATCATTTCCTGGAATGGTGGATGTGGTGGCATTGTCTGACCTGCTTGAAAAAAGAAAGAAAATACCAATTATGAGTTACGATATTTGCGTGACTTCATTCTACTAATGCTTACTTGATGGCAGTACCAATGTCGAGACTTGTTCATACTTTGTGAGTTCTTACAAGATCAAGAGAATGCTTTCTTTCGCCAGTTGTTAATAAGTAACATTAAATGCAGTGTTTGCAACTTTAAAATGTGAAAAAATGTATTTAATCTCTGCTTTCAGTCGTAAGACACAGACGCAGTGGGCTCTACAGCCGGTTTATCACTACCTCTCATACCATCACTATACATAAGGTCTGAAAGAAAAAAATGAGTAAGGTTGTGATACTCAGTGCTAAGTGTGATTAACGCAGAGTCATAGTATTAGTTGTTAATTTGAATGATAATAACGAGTGTGTACTACAATTTCAAAACACTGAAGCATCATTAAGAGACTTGAACTCGTCTATTAAATACGAGGGCAGTTCAATAAGTAATGCAACACATTTTTTTCTGAAACAGGGGTTGTTTTATTCAGCATTGAAATACACCAGGTTATTCCCCAATCTTTTAGCTACACAACACTATTTTTCAACGTAATCTCCATTCAATGCTGCGGCCTTACGCCACCTTGAAATGAGGGCCTGTATGCCTGCACGGTACCATTCCACTGGTCGATGTCGGAGCCAACGTCGTACTGCATCAATAACTTCTTCATCATCCGCGTAGTGCGTCCCACGGATTGCGTCCTTCATTGGGCCAAACATATGGAAATCCGACGGTGCGAGATCGGGCTGTAGGGTGCATGAGGAAGAACAGTCCACTGAAGTTTTGTGAGCTCCTCTCGGGTGCGAAGACTTGTGTGAGGTCTTGCGTTGTCATGAAGAAGGAGAAGTTCGTTCTGATTTTTGTGCCTACGAACACGCTGAAGTCGTTTCTTCAATTTCTGAAGAGTAGCACAATACACTTCAGAATTGATCGTTTGACCATGGGGAAGGACATCGAACAGAATAACCCCTTCAGCGTCCCAGAAGACTGTAACCATGACTTTACCGGCTGAGGGTATGGCTTTAAACTTTTTCTTGGTAGGGGAGTGGGTGTGGCGCCACTCCATTGATTGCCGTTTTGTTTCAGGTTCGAAGTGATGAACCCATGTTTCATCGCCTGTAACAATCTTTGACAAGGAATTGTCACCCTCAGCCACATGACGAGCAAGCAATTCCGCACAGATGGTTCTCCTTTGCTCTTTATGGTGTTCGGTTAGACAACGAGGGACCCAGCGGGAACAAATCTTTCAATATCCCAACTGGTGAACAATTGTGACAGCACTAGCAACAGAGATGTCAAGTTGAGCACTGAGTTGTTTGATGGTGATCCGTCGATCATCTCGAACGAGTGTGTTCGCACGCTCCGCCATTGCAGGAGTCACAGCTGTGCACGGCCGGCCCGCACGCGGGAGATCAGACAGCCTTGCTTGACCTTGCGGTGATGATGACACACGCTTTGCCCAACGACTCACCGTGCTTTTGTCCACTGCCAGATCACCGTAGACATTCTGCAAGCGCCTATGAATATCTGAGATGCCATGGTTTTCCGCCAAAAGAAACTCGATCACTGCCCGTTGTTTGCAACGCACATCCGTTACATACGCCATTTTAACAGCTCCGTACAGCGCTGCCACCTGTCGGAAGTCAATGAAACTATACGAGACGAAGCGGGAATATTTGAAAATATTCCACAAGAAATTTCCGGTTTTTTCAACCAAAATTGGCCGAGAAAAAAAAGTGTTGCATTAGTTATTGAACTGCCCTCGTAGCTGTCGCAGAAAAATGAAGACTGCAGGATGTTGATGTTTTCAAGAAACTTACTACCTTCCAGGTACCTCAGGTGGAATTATTCCCAAATATGTGAAGCTGTCACATCTAGAGTATTATGGATTTGACGGGGTGAAAGAGGAGAATGTGTACAAGCTAGTTCATTAAATTTATAAACAACTTACGGAGAAGAGCCACAATTTGAACACAATTGACTATTATCTGTTTTCTAAGCAGCTGACATCCTTTTAATGTAATACTTTGCGCAGATTTCAAAAGTTACCTCAAGGATTTCAGCGTGATGTCTTTATTTTTAAGTATGATTATCCTGAACATGAATCAGTCACTTGGTCATTACATGAGGAGATCTTGCACCTGGTTTGCTCCCGTTGCTTTGTAGCACCTTATCCTTTTCCTGAGCTCAACATCTCACGCATTGCAGAGGGATGCCTACCAAGTTCCTCAGGCTAGCAAATGCGAAGCTGTGGTACACAAAACGTAAACAACACATTGTGTTATGACCCTGACGTCAAACGACAATGTGTAGTGTTACATCATGAAGTAATATGTGTATAATGCGTAGGTGTGGAATGCGTACAGTCACTGGAAGTTACTAGATTTTTATGTCGTTAAGTAACTTCTTTGCAAAACTATTGTACACTGGAGATACGCTGAATGAGGTACCACTGATTTGAAAATAAGTGATTCGTGTTTCGTGGAGGGGGGGACAGTACTCTCGGGTCTTCACCCAGCCATTCAGAAATAGATTTCCATGCCTTTCCAAGATTACTTCACGCAAATTACTTTACGGTTCGCACATTAAGGCCCTGGTCGACTCCTGGCTCACCATTGTTAAACTGAAACTGTAAAGGGGATCTACAGATGAATAAAACTAATACTACTACTACTACTACTACTACTATAGCAATAGGGATGACAATCTACATCCGTGTCTTATTACCCTTTTACTCCGAGCAGTTCTTTCTTCGTGCTCCATTTCCCCTCTGTTCTATGTACATATTGCACATTATCTGCCTTTCCCTATTGCTTGCTTCATTTTTTCTCAGAACTAAGAACATGTTACACCATTTTACATATTCGAACGCTAATTACAGGTCGAGATAGATGCTTGACTTCATTAAAGTTTACTTTCGTTATTATCACTTCCAACGACAGAATTGAATCTCTTGTGCCTTTCCGAAAGTCAAACGACGTCGTCTAGCAAATCGTCAGTTTTCTTTTCGACTCTTCTGTATATTATTCTTGTCCACCACTTGGATGCATCAGCTGTTTCACTTATTGTACGACGGTTCTGTTACTTATCCGTTCTTGCTATTTTCAGGATTATGTGGATTAAAATCTGATGTTCTATCTGCAGACCCATAGATTTTACACACTAACTTCAACAGTTACTTGGCTGCCACTTCCCCCTCATCATCATCATCATCATCATCATCATCATCATCATCGTTTAAGACTGATTATGCTTTTCAGCGTTCAGTCAAGAGCATAGTCCCCCTTATAAAATTCCTCCATGATCCCCTATTCAGTGCTAACATTGGTGCCTCTTCAGATGTTCAGTTGGTCAAAATCATTCTTAACCGAATCCAGGTACCTTATCCTTGGTCTACCCCGATTCCTCCTACCCTCTACTGCTGAACCCATGAGTCTCTTGGGTAACCTTGCTTCTCCCAAGCGTGTAACATGACCCCACCATCTAAGCCTGTTCGCCCTGACTGCTACATCTATAGCGTACATTCCCAGTTTTTCTTTGATTTCCTCATTGTGCACACCCTCCTGCCATTGTTCCCATCTACTAGTACCTCCAATCATCCTAGATACTTTCATATCCGTAACCTCAACCTTGTTGATAATGTAACCTGAATCCACCCAGCTTTCGCTCCCATACAACAAAGTTGGTCGAAAGATTGAACGGTGCACAGATAACTTAGTCTTGGTACTGACTTCCTTCTTGCAGAAGAGAGTAGATCGTAGCTGAGCGCTCACTGCATTAGCTTTGCTACACCTCGCTTCCAGTTCTTTCACTATGTTGCCTTCCTGTGAGAATATGCATCCTAAGTACTTGAAACTGTCCACCTGTTCTAACTTTGTTCCTCCTATTTGGCACTCAATCCGTTTATACGAGGGCGGTTCAGAAAGTAACCTCCGATTGGTCACAGTGCAGGTTGTGGGGGGAGTAGCGACGCCATCTGTGCGTTCACGTACTCAACAGGTCAGTCGGCATCAAGCCGTGGTCGAGTGAACGTCGTACCTGCGCTAGTTTAGTTTTTGTGGCAGTTTGAAATGTGTGCTGCAATAGAAAACCCCGCCAAATGTGAAGTGCGTGCTGTCATAAGGTTTTTTACAGCCAAAGTTGCACAATACAACTGAATGTTTGTGTACACAATAAGCATGGTTGGTTTAACCTCTCCAGGCCAGGTGACGGGGAAGTACCGATCTCATTTAGTCGCCGCCCTCCCCACGATAACGCCCGTCCTCACTCTGCTCGCAGAACAACGGCCCTTCTTGAGTCCTTCAAGTGGGACGTTATCAACCATCCACCGTACAGCCCAGACCTGGCGCCCAGTGATTATCACCTCTTCATGCATTTGAAGAAATGGTTCGGGTCACAGCGGTCTGATGACGACGAAGAGCTCAAAGATGCGGTCACAGGCTGGCTCCAGGCACAAGCGGGTGATTTTTATGCAGAAGGAATTTCAAAGCTTGTGAAGAGATACGATAAGTGCCTCAATCGCTATGGAGACTATGTAGAAAAATAGTGCAAAGATGTAGTTGTAAGATGTATATATTAAAATATTTTTATTTATCTTGGTTTATTTTTTTAAATCAACCGGAGGTTACTTTCTGAACGGCCCTCGTATCTCTTTCCCACTGACTTTACTTTTGTTTTGGAGATGCTAATCTTCATACCATAGTCCTTACATTTCTGATATAGCTCTGAAATATTACTTTGCAAACTTTCAATAGAATCTGCCATCACAACTAAGTCATCCGCATATGCGAAACTGCTTATTTTGTGTTCACCTATCTTAATCTCACCCAGTCAGTCTATTGTTTTCAACATATGATCCATAAATAATATGAACAACAGTGGATACAGGTTGCAGCCTTGTCTTACCCCTGAAAGTACTCTGAACCATGAACTCAATTTACAGTCAACTCTAACTGCTGCCTGACTATCTATGTAAAGACCTTTAATTGCTTGCAAAAGTTTGCCTCCTATTCCATAATCACATAGAACAGACAATAACTTCCTCCTAGGAACCCGGTCATATGCCTTTTCTAGATCTATAAAACATAGATACAATTCCCTATTCCACTAGTAACACTTCTCCATTACTTGCCGTAAGCTAAAGATCTGGTCCTGACCACCTCTAAGAGGCCTAAACCCACACTGATTTTCATCCAATTTGTCCTCAACTGATACTCGCACTTTGCTTTCAACAATACCTGAGAAGATTTTACCCACAACGCTGATCAAAGAGATACCTCTGTAGTTGTTACAATCTTTTCTGTTTCCATGTTTAAAGATTGGTGTGATTACTGCTTTCGTCCAGTCTGATGGAACCTGCCCCGACTCCCACGCCATTTCAATTATCCTGTGTAACCATTTAAGACCTAACATTCCACTGTATTTGATGAGTTCCGACTTAATTTCATCCACCCCAGCCGCTTTATTGCACTGCAATCTATTGACCATTTTCTCCACTTCCTCCAATGTGATCCTATTTCCATCATCATTCCTGTACCATTGTACATCGAAATCTGAAACATTACTGATCGTATTTTCACCTACATTGAGGAACTCTTCAAAATATTCCCTCCATCTGGCCAAGGCATCAACAGGGTTTATAAAGGCACATTTGCATGCCGAGCGTGAGTTTCCGCGGAAACGCGAAATATTAATTAAATAAATAATCAGTGACTAATAAATAAAGCCTATGGCACACAACTGCAGCGCTGTGTCGCTGATAAAGACAAAAGAATAATTACGTTACTCTTATGTTTGATTAAGAGAAGAGAGAGCTCAGGTAGAAGTGGTGCGAGAAGCACGTATTTTATTTTATTGTCTGGCACACCGCCATATTTTCATGTTATAGAAGAATACTGCGAGTTGCAACCACACTAGGCACTCGATTCTGTAATGAATTTATATTTATAAAAGTAAGTAGGATTATGAACTGTAGGCTATTTCATTGAATATATCTGATTTAACTAACTGTGTAACTTTTTTATGTTTAGTAGACAATCACCTCTGTACGACGTATTGGCATGGCTGGCAAATCATTGTAATATTGAGATTAGATCATGAGTCCGTACCTACCGCAGCAGTCTTTGGAAACGATTTAATTACGAAGTCCGATTATTTCAGTTTCCTTTCACGGTCAACTACGAGTTACATTGCCTTTTCCAAATAGCCATTGTCAAGCGTCTGATACCGAATAATTAAAACGTCCACGTTCCAGATAAGCAAATACCAATTACAACCAATCATCATACATACAGAATAATTAATCATTAATATTTTATTCCATTTTATTTTTATTTGTTTTATATTGGCGACCGTGACAGGACTTGTTATTTTGTCATTTGTTACATTGTTCTTTATGTTTCATGTCAAAAATCAACTTTCTGGACCTGGACGTGAATGTATGAGAGATAATGAAAATCTGAAGATATTTTCCAATTCTAAAGTTTTGCCGGAAGACGCAATGAAGCTTCCAGCAAAATAAGGTAAGACGCAGCATCTTTGCATTAGCAGGCTTGACCAGACGTATAATTCAGTGTATTAGCTTTTCAATAAATTCTGTAGTGTTTCTTTCGCGCATAACAGTTTTCAGTAACAAATTTCATTCTTAGCACTTTTTCCTAAACAATAACGATACCAATACACGAGTGTACAATATGGCCGACTTCTGTACGATATGATGTAACATGGCCAGCAGCCATTACCAATAATCTCAAATTCAGTTTATATTTTTAAATTAACGGGACAGCCATTGTTGCTACGAGCGATTCATGCTCAACTGCATTTCATTTTAAAATCAGTGTCAAATATTTTCTTGAAACATAAATCACGTGTGGCATGGTAATGACTAGAAATCAATACGCAAAAATGGAACAGCAAAGACGTACTATTCAGACACAATCCGACTCGGACGAGAGACAAACGTTAGAAAATGACTTTACGACAGCAACCGGTAGTGACGATTTATCAAACATTGACGCAAGTGTTGACGGAAATTTTGACAATAGGCCGTTCACCACAAAATTTTCAAAGTCTCAGTCAGAGCCCATGTTCATGCATGACGTCACGTCTAATGACGCGGCGGGGGCACAGACGTTGCAAACGGTAAACATTGCCGACATGTTACAAATGATAATGAAACAGAACGCCGAAAACATGGCAACCTTACAGACACAAAATGACGAAATTAAATCTGACTTCATAGCACTCAAGACGAGTAATGACACTTTATGTAAACGTGTGGAACTTATAGACGCCACACTGACCAAACAGATGACTGAACTCAGTACTAAATTTTCCCAGCTTAATACGACACAAGAAAAGACTACAACTGACGTAGCACTTTTACAGACACAAGTAAAAAATCTTAATGTCACGTGTGAAGTTCTTACTGAACAAATTCAAACATATCCTTCAGTACACGACAACCTTGAAAAACGAATTACTGACGTACAGAATAAATTTGACAATGTTGAACAACACCTGACTGACATCTTACAATCTGATGCTACAGCTCATTTTCAAAACATTAATAAAGAATTTCATGATTGGGTAGTGAACAAAGACAAACTTTTTGATAGATGCCTACGTGAAAATTTACCAACAATTGTGCACGACTCCGTAGCGCAATACATTACTAATAACAAACAGCTGATCAGTGACGCAGTACAATCCGTCACTGGACCAATGACACAATTCACCGATCGACCACAGTCTGAATGTAACGAAAATATCAGTCAAAATGTACAGTTCATGAACCAATATACATTCGAGTATGACACACACATACCGCACACGACAAACACACAAGAACAAAACACACCACGACTACAACACATACCACGATGTACAAACACAAACACAAGCTATTATCATGATAAACCACAGCAACATTATTGTAATTACTCGCCAGCTGAACATTGCAGTAATTACAGTGGAACAAATCCATATCACAATGCAAAGGAAGAAGAAAGCTTAATGAAACACAGGCAATTTCAGATTTTTATCCCAGAAAAACGAACCATTCATCCGGTGATTTTTCTTAAATCTTTTAGTAACGCATTTCCACGCGCTTGGAGTGACCGGAAAAAGATTTCATATATTGTCGGTTACATCCAAGGCGATGCAGCTGTCTGGGCATACAGTCAAGCTGACGTATGTACCACGTACAGTGAGTTTGAGCGTGCTTTTCTGAACAAATTCTGGTCGCAATCCGTCCAGGAGCGACTCAGAAGACAAATTCTAGAACCTGAAACTTTTAACAGTAAAAATGGCAACTTACGCAGATATTTTGAAAAATACTTGAACATGGGACACTTTTTAGACGAACCAGTCGCAACACGCGATATACTCCGTGCGTTGAAGGCCAAATTGCCTTTCAACATTAAAGAAAAACTCCTACATATCCCGGATGACGATTCAGATTATTTTCTAACAGCTTTAGATTCGGTTGACATGTTACTTGAAGATCAGCGCTTCGCGCGGCAAAACAGCAGCCACAATGTTTACACTAGTGGAATGCAAAACATGCAGGCTTGCCAACTCAATTCTGGCGCGCCCACAGTTGGATACGCGGTACAACAAAAACAGCAAACTCACATGCCGTCTCAATACGGAAATCAAAATCAACACGCGTATTCCAATACAAACAATAGTTACAACAGTAATAACACTTCATGCGGCAATCCATACAAAAGACACCGCGGTAATAACTACAACGGTAACAACGGATACATAGGCAACAACAAAAACACAAACAGAAACAGAAATAATAATAACTACGAGCCAAGACAGCGTCAAGGCTGGACTCGTAACGATCAGTACTTTCATTCAAACACTGCTTTACCACAGCAGCCACCAGGACAAAATTGGAGCATACCTTATGACCGACAGGTAAGTTATAATGCGCAACAGCAACAACAACCGCAAAAGTTTGGAGATCACAATGGGCAATATCCGAATGTGAATATAATAGAAATGACACCTGACACACAACCTCAATCTGTGTCAGTACCTAGTACAAATGCTAATCCAACAAACTAGAAACAGTCACTTCTATGCCCCAGGTCGTGGCTGAGGAATTCTTGGGGGGCGACTTCAATGTTAATCAGTTATTTGGCACCACAGTTGAACATCAGAATAATGATATGCCGAATAATTCTAAACAAAAATTACCTGTTTTATTTATAAGATACAACCACAATAACAATATATCAGATGAACTTTTACAAGACAGTACACAATGTCGTTCAAACACAAATGAAATTGTTTTAGCATCTACCACTGGTGTAGTAGGTGGGATTCCAACTACTATTATTCTAGATACAGGTGCAGCTGTGAGCGTTTTGTCTTTTAATTTCTATAAAAAGATGTGTGAATTGGAACCTGTGCCTGAGTTTCCTGCCCAAAACTGTAAAATAACTACTGCACTAGGTAATAAGTCATGTAGGGTTACGAAGCAAGTTTTTGTAAACATTAAAATAGGTAATGGAACCGTACAATGGCCATTCCTGGTTGTACAAAACCTTGTGACAAGTTGCATATTAGGAATACATATTATGAGCGAGAAGGACTGCATTATAGACTTCTCCAAAGGTAAATGTATTTTAAATGATAGAGGCAGTGTAATTATTATTGATTTGGACAGGAGAACTCTAAAGCATGACAAACACTGTACAGGGTACAAGGTTCAGTTAGTACTTGACAATGACATTCAAGACACGCACACACACTCATCTGACACAGAGCTAATGGACTTGAAAACATTGCTTGATCA
This sequence comes from Schistocerca nitens, assembly GCF_023898315.1. Taxonomy (NCBI): domain Eukaryota; kingdom Metazoa; phylum Arthropoda; class Insecta; order Orthoptera; family Acrididae; genus Schistocerca; species Schistocerca nitens. The sequence goes on along the minus strand of NC_064617.1, from coordinate 437,286,095 downwards.
TAAGATAAATGAAGCTACAGCTCTCAGTGCACATGAACGTATAAAACTACAGGAAGTGTTATCCAAATATTTACAAGTTTTTGCCAAACGAATAGGTGTTATCAACACGTATGCGTACAAGATTGAAGTTAAGCCTCACAAGATCTTCTACCACAAGACATATAACGTACCGTTATCTCAACGACCTGCTGTGTGGCAAGAATTAAAACAAATGTTAGACTGGAAGGTCATTGAACCATCCACCTCACCTTATTGTAGTCCTCTACTTGTTGTCAAAAAATCAAATGGAAGCATCAGGTTAGTGTTAGACGCACGAGCAATTAATGAAATAATTTTACCAGTTCACACAAAACCCGAAAATTTAGAAGAGCAATTACAGAAATTTCTAGATGCAAAGTATTTTTCCACAATAGATCTCGCTAATTCATTTTGGCAGGTGAGTATCACTCCTGATTCTCGGAAATATACTGCATTTATGTTCGGGGGGCGAACCTATCAGTTTTGTGTTCTACCTTTCGGACTGAATGTCAGTTCTGGGGTATTCATTACAGCCCTGGATACCGTGCTTGGCGATGATTTAGTTGAGACAGTCACACACTATGTTGATGATATACTGATAGCTACACAGTCTTGGAATGAACACGTTGACACACTTCAAAGAATTTTAGAAAAATTTGCACAAGCTGGAGTCACAGCCAATCTTAGAAAATCAAAGTTTGGTTGCAGTGAGATAAAATATTTAGGACATATCATTAATTCACAGGGCATACGTCCTGATCCCAGTAAATTAGATGCTATCAGAAACTTTCCTAGTCCTCGAACTAAAAAGCAGTTAAAATCATTCCTTGGGCTATGTTCATTTTTCAGACGTTTTTTGCCACAACCACTTTTGAACAGTAAACATCTGCTAAATCTACTCAGAAAGAATCAAGTTTGGATCTGGTCGGAACAGTGCCAGAATGACTTTAATACAATTAAACATGCTTTAGTGAATGCAAACTTATTGAGCCATCCAGATTTCAATTTAGATTTTTGTATGACTTGTGACGCTTCACGTACTGGATTGGGATGTTGCTTATTTCAAGTTGTAAAGAATAAAGATAAGGAACAGATAAGAATTATTGGGTTTGCGAGTCGTACTCTATCTGAATGTGAGCGTACATACTCCACTACTGAGTTAGAAACACTTTCCATAGTATGGGCATTCAAGAAATTCAATTATTATTTATTTGGAAAACATACAGTAATTTACACCGACCACCAGGCCCTGACATTTTTGTTAACTTGTAAACTTGTACATCCTAGATTATCACGATGGGCAGTTACACTTCAGAACTACTCTTTTGAAATTAAGTACATAAAAGGTAAGGACAACACCATTGCCGACGCTTTGTCTAGACTTCCACAAGGTATGAATGAAACCAACAGTGACTTAGAAAATATAAATGACTACAGGATTCTCTTAATGCAAGACAAGCAGTATCACCAATATTATATTGATATGTGCAGAAACATGGCTAAATTACAAAAATCTGATCCTCACTGGTATAAGATAATAACATTACTGGTAGAAAAACACAATCATCCTTTGACTAAGTATTACAAGTTACACAATGATGTGTTATTTTATCACCGACATCCAAATGCTACTAACTGGTGTGTATGCATTCCCAAAGAGTCTGAACGTAATCTAATTTGGCACACACACTTAGTTTGGGGTCATTATGGGACGAAGAAGTGTTTAGCAAAGCTCAGCACATACTGTTATTTTAGCAATATGAAAAAAAAAATTTACAGGGAACTGAAAACATGTGTCATATGTCAAAAATCAAAACCTCAGAATTTATCCACAAAGACAGATTTACATTCTATTTTACCCAGTAAACCCCTGGAAATTCTGTGTACTGACATCAGTGGACCGCATCCAGCAAGCTCTGGAGGCGTCAAATATATCTTGGCTTTTTACAATATATTTTCTAAACATGTAAAACTTTATGCTTTAAAATCCGCCACTGCAAGTGCTATAATACGGAGATTCTCAAGTGATTACCTGACGCACGTGGGAAAACCTAAAGCAATTCTGTCAGATAATGCAGCATACTACTCTGGGTACAAATGGAGAAATTTCTTGAAGGACAATAACATTAAAAGTATATCTATTTCAAAGTTTAGTCCACAATGTAACGCGACTGAGAGACTTTTCCGAGAATTAAACCGATTCATGAGGATCTATATTTCATCAAAACATACTAATTGGGTGTCCTACCTAAGTCTTTTCGAAGACGTACACAATAACTTAAATATTTACGATACAAATTACACACCTAACGAGATCATGTTCAATTGCAAACAGAACGATCAGTGGATAGAACCATTACCTAAGTTGTCAGACAAGGAAATCACACCTGAACAGAAAATAAAAGAAGTTTTGACTACGCTGACACATCACGCACAGATACGAAACAAACATCACAGAAACATAACAAAAAGAAAACAAAAATTCGAGGTAGGAATGCTTGTACTACTTCGTACTCATCATAATTCTGTAGCACTCAAACGACGCAACGCTAAGTGGCGTCTGCTATATGAAGGACCTTATATAATTGTTAACATACCGCATCCTGGTGCGTATTTGTTACAACATCGTAGAACTAACAAAATTATTGGGCTATACGCACACCGAGATCTTAGAGCATTTCATGCGGAATAATGTCAAAGTCACATCCATCAAAACATTGCTAAGCAACTCCAAAAAACTCTGTTGCTACAACACAGATAGTAAGTAGTATAGAAATTTTCATTTCAGCGGTTCCAGTGACGCAGTTGAAGGCAGAAGAACTCTTCTTTCAGCGCGCGCCACCACCTGGAAGACGGAATATTAAAATAAAATTTATGTTTACGTAGCAGTGAATGATATATTAATTTTTTCACGGAACATTTGTGACTGTGGGTATCACTGACTTGGTGTGACACCTGACGAAACGACAGACGTCATCTGTGAAGCGAACTTTTACTTTGAGAAATAGATTAGACGCACATCTCTCAACACGAAAAGCATCTATCAGTAGTCAAGGCCACACAGACACTATACACACACGCACAAAACGCGAGGAATCAAACATTTTCTCTCTTACTATTTTGAATATTTATTGAGTAGTGAAAATGCCTGGTCTTGCCTACTGATGTAATGAATGTTGTGTCTAACCTATCTTAATTTCAGATGACATCACAAAATAAACATCGATAAAATCCCAGCAAAACCCTTAAAGAGGACGTAATTATCTGCAATTCATGTAATCAAATGTGACACAATGTAATAACCCATAGCTATGTAATAATGATGTAAACATGTTTATGTGCAACTGTATTATATTTATGCTAAGAAAATATGTGACATGTGTATGTATGATTACTTATATTTTTTTTTTCTTCTCTTTCAATGATGTATAATGTAACTGTTACTATGTAAAAGAAATTTGAACAAAACGAGTGCCAAAAGGACATTGCATAGTGAACCATTGTTCACGGACATTAATGAACATTACTAACTCTGCAACTACGCAGAAACCTATGTGAAAGAAACTGTTAATGACATTCATTATGCATCGTACCTATGTAAATGCGATGAACCATTTCTTTGATTAATAACTACGAACATTTAGGTGAGCTATATTCAGCAAAAAAACTGATAATGTGAAGTGCATAATTCGTGCATCGTCTAGTGACAATACTACAGTACCTAACTTCAAGATGTTAACTGGATTAAACGGACACAAAGTGCCTGTCCAGAAAACAACACGACGGGTGGAAGAATTTTGGTTGGAACTTCAGGGAATGAAATGTTCTCGAAATGTGACGGACACTCTTACCTGGACTGTCCAAGGATCCACACCAGCTATGTGCCGTCCGAGGTTCTGCAACCAAGCTTCCACGGAATGTAAAAAACAAACTGCACGAGGACCAATTACTAACGGGTCACGTCAGATCTGTAATAAACAATGTTTTTTAGTCACAACGAACTGCATCACAACTACTATAATGGAAATGGAAATGGACACGCTTATGTTTTAATCACGTTGTTATACAACGATGATACTAACCTGTGAAAAAATTATTGTGCAGCAGATGAATATGAACTGTAATAACGACACGATGTGAATAGGTCGACGCACCTGAAACATACGGACATTTTTCTTTGAAGTATTTCAAAACAATACTATGTAAGTAAGAACATTCAACAATCTGAGTTGTATTGTGATATAACAAATATTGTAAATTTGAAACTAAGTTACCTGTTATAGAATGTAGTCTTCATATGTAATCTTGGTTGAATATTTTCTTTGTGCAACGACTAAGATACGCGCACACGAACAATATGAACTGCATTACTGTGCCGCGTGATCTAACTGTATGATATAACGGCACTGCTGGAGTCACACAGACGCTTCTGCGCATGCGCGCACTCTATCTGCCAACATAAGAACTTTTACGGCGCACCCGCGTCATTCAAATTTTGTATATAATGTGTATAATGTGTGTAATGTAAGTCACGTGAATAGTTGTAGATAACTTAGATTTTCTTGTGCCTTTAGGTGAATTGCTCGCCTGCAGGTGTGTCCTTTCGCCTCGCAATTCAGGGGGCAATATAAAGGCACATTTGCATGCCGAGCGTGAGTTTCCGCGGAAACGCGAAATATTAATTAAATAAATAATCAGTGACTAATAAATAAAGCCTATGGCACACAACTGCAGCGCTGTGTCGCTGATAAAGACAAAAGAATAATTACGTTACTCTTATGTTTGATTAAGAGAAGAGAGAGCTCAGGTAGAAGTGGTGCGAGAAGCACGTATTTTATTTTATTGTCTGGCACACCGCCATATTTTCATGTTATAGAAGAATACTGCGAGTTGCAACCACACTAGGCACTCGATTCTGTAATGAATTTATATTTATAAAAGTAAGTAGGATTATGAACTGTAGGCTATTTCATTGAATATATCTGATTTAACTAACTGTGTAACTTTTTTATGTTTAGTAGACAATCACCTCTGTACGACGTATTGGCATGGCTGGCAAATCATTGTAATATTGAGATTAGATCATGAGTCCGTACCTACCGCAGCAGTCTTTGGAAACGATTTAATTACGAAGTCCGATTATTTCAGTTTCCTTTCACGGTCAACTACAAGTTACATTGCCTTTTCCAAATAGCCATTGTCAAGCGTCTGATACCGAATAATTAAAACGTCCACGTTCCAGATAAGCAAATACCAATTACAACCAATCATCATACATACAGAATAATTAATCATTAATATTTTATTCCATTTTATTTTTATTTATTTTTTAGGTTCACCAGCAGTTCTCCTGACCTGTCCAAAATACTTGTCATTTCCTTCTTACCTCCCTTTCGAAGACTGCCAATAACACTCCAGAATGGTTTTCCAGCAGCTTGACCCATGGTCTCCAACCTGTATCCAAAGTCTTCCCAAGATTTCTTCTTGGATGCTGTAATTATCTGTTTGGCTTTGTTTCTTTCTTCAACATAACTTTCTCTGTTTACCTGAGTTCTAGTATGTAGCCATTTTTGATATGCCTTCTTTTTCCTTTTACAGGCTGCCTTGACTGTGTCATTCCACCAAGCTGTTTGCTTCATCCTACCTTTACACACTACTGTTCCAAGACATTCTTTGGCCACTTCTAGTACTGTGTCCCTGTACCTTGTCCATTCCTTTTCCAGTGACTGCAATTGACTACATTCAACTAACTTGTACCTTTCTGGGATCACTGTTATGTACTTGTGCCTGATTTCCTTATCCTGAAGTTTCTCCACTCTTATCCTCCTATACATGGACCTGACCTCCTGCACTTTCGGCCTCACAATACCAATTTCACTGCAGATTAAATAGTGATCAGTGTCATCAAAGAATCCCCTGAATACATGTGTGTCCGTCACAGCCTTCCTGAATTCCTGATCTGTTATTATATAGTCAATGACAGATCTGGTTCCCCTGTCTTCCCAATTATACTGGTGAATGTTCTTATGTTTAAAAAAGGAGTTTGTGATTACTAAGCCCATACTGGCACAGAAATCCAAGAGTTGTTTCCCGTTCCTGTTGGCCTCCATATCCTCTCCAAATTTACCCATAACCTTTTCATACCCCTCTGTTCGATTTCCAATCCTGGCATTAAAGTCACCCATGAGCAGAACACTGTCCTTGTCCTTTACTCTAACTACTACATCACTGAGTGCGTCATAAAAACTATCCATCTTATCTTGATCTGTCCCTTCACAATGCAAATATACTGACACAATCCTAATTTCCTTGCTAGACACTGTCAAATCTATCCAAATCAGTCGTTCGTTTACATACCTTATGGCAACTACGCTGGGTTTCATGTCTTTCCTGATGAAAAGCCCTACACCCCATTGTGCTATTCCTGCTTTGACTCCTGACAGGTAGACCTTGTATTCTCCCACTTCCTCTTCTTTCTCACCCCTTACCCGAATGTCACTAACAGCTAAAACGTCCAACCCCATCTTACTTGCAGCCTCTGCCAGCTCTACCTTCTTCCCAGAGTAGCCCCCATTGATATTAATAGCTCCCCATCTCGTTACCATTCGTTTGCCGAGTCGTATCTTAGGAGTCCCTGGTTTGTTAATTAGAGGTGGGACTCCGTCACCTCCAAACGTCCGAGGCATTTTGCTCTGATTGTTGCCAGCATCAGATTTATAGTACCAGGGAAGCAGGTTGCTAGCCTTACTTGCCCTGGATCCCATTGAGTTTTACCCCTAAAGGTTGAGGGACTAACCGGTGGATTTGGTAGTCTTTGCCGTCTGAGCACAAAGGTGACCACGACTCGGAATACGTCCGAGATGCCCAGCCTTATTCCAAAGTAACTGGTATCCCAACTTTCAGGACCACTTACTTCGCCACTCATACGTTGCCCGTGGTTCATGAACTAGGACATGATACCAGGAACCCACACCATGAACCACGCCACTTCTCCCAATGATTTCATAAATTCTGAAGGAAAGTTACCTATCCGTTTTGCCTTATTTTATCGCAGGTCCTCCAAAGTTCTATAAAATAATGAGTTTAACACCGGATCCTATTTTAATCCCTTTCGATTACCATTTATTCCTCAGTCACCCCTTCAGAGAAGTCCTCTCCGTCGCACTGGCCTTTGATGTAATGCTTCCGCCTACCTGCTCTCCGCCCTGACTTTAACAATGCTCTCTTCATACTGACATCCTCGCTTATAATTTCTCTACAGTTTTTTCTCTCAATATGTTCAAACGATCTTTCTGTGACCAAAACTTTTTTAAAAATTTCTTTACATTTTTCGTGCAGCCATTTTGTTTTGCCTTTCTTGCTTTTCCTTTCTATTTTGTTTCTTGCATTTCGGCATTCCTTAATTTCCTCAAACATTTTTGTGGTTATTTCTGTCAACGATCAACTGTGTATTTTGTAAACCCTCGTCGCCAGTTCTGTAAAGGCCTCGTCGCTACTGCTGCGGAGGCCGAGTTGCTAGGGTTGTTACGGTAGGCCGAGTTTGTGAGTTCGTGAAATGGCTTCCGGTGCATTACACCGCTAAGTCAATTTCTCCCTGCCACTACTACCCAGCTATGTCCGAGTGTCAGGTAACAGGATAGCAAAACGAAGGTTCTACAACTCTTCAACAAATTAGTAACAAAGTCACAAAATGAGTTAAAAACGTTTATTTATCTTTGTGACTTGTTGAATAATTAAGTCTGCAACACTGCTTGTAATATAACACAGAAAAGACTCTCAATAGATAATTGCAAATAATCGTAGGTAAACGTCACTGTACGTAGCAAATGCGATTTTGCAACTGTTTGTTCACTTCCAAGAGTTCGCTAAACTACGTTCCTTGCCTAAGTCAGCCCTGGGCAATGAACTATATCCAAGTGGACGAGAGCTGCTCTTCTATCTTCTGAGTAGGCTTCTGTCAGTTGTCATACGGTCATTGGCGGATTGTACTCGGCAGCCAATTGGCAGCGGAGAAGTCGATATCTTCATCCTCTGCGCCACTCGTGGCGCTGCTGGAATTCGCGCAAGTGGCGAGTCTCTATGACACTGGAACCAACTCGCATTATTGCGCCTGTAGTGGTTTTGACCTGGCTGTGTCTTGTTCGGACGACACAGCAGAGTATTTCTCTGCTACCCGACGTTTCTACCTTGTCTTCCTGTTGTTTATCTAACTTACTTGATTGTAATTTTTGGAGACGTCCATTCCTCTTCAACTAAGCTGCCTACTATGGTACTCATTGTCGTAGTAAATATAGCCTCAAAGAACGTCAAACGCATCTCATCACTCCTCAGTACGTCTGTACCCCAGTTCTTTGCACACTGATTCTTCTTGACGAGTCTTCCAAACCTAAGCCTATTCTTTATCATTACTAAATAGTGATCCAAGTCTGTAACTGCTCTTGTGTACGCCTTATAATTCAAAATCTGATTTCAGTAGGTCTGACTATGATTCTGACCAGGATGTAGTCCAGCTGGGATCTTCTAGTACCTCCCTGCCCTTTCCAAGACACTCAGTCCTGTTTTGATTTTTGAACAATGTGTTCTGTAAGATCCCCTCGTGGTACCAAATCTCCATAAAGTTTCTCAGTGTAGCCACGAGTCCGCAAAAACTGTACAGCATAACTGGTCTTGTCCTCCCATCCGAGGCTTCACTAATTAACCTAACCAGACGTCTGAATCAGCACGTATCAATTCCACGCACTTCTTTTCTGTGAATATCTCTTGCATACTTCCTAAAATTTCGTAGCTATTCGTACGTCATCGGTAGCGTAAAAGTATTCACGCCAAAAGCGGGCTTTGATAACCAATATCTAATAATGAAAATTATAGTCTCGTGCGCAACGCCTGTGGTTCCTCTACGTATCGGTCGTCAAACAAGATCTTTTTTCGTGGCTCGCGTACCTGTCCCTACGATCATGATTCACTACACCACCATATGTCCTATTTGTCTCATGTCTCTAGGGGCGAATCGTATTCCACAGCACTGCTGGCTTAAGAGTCCCAGTAAAATGCAATATTTATAAAATAAAACGCAATCCAAAACAAGAGGAAACTCTCAATTCTTTGTTGCTTGTTCAAATTTATTGCAAAACTCAATTATTCTTTCTCTTTTCCCATTCCTACCAGCAAGCCCATACTATCTTGTATTTCTTTCAGCCATTCCTTCCGCTACTACCGCGTTTCAATCCCCCATGATTATTACGTTACCATATAACTTTAGATATTGAACTGTTCTATCAGAACTCCCATATACCGACTTCATCTCTTCGTCTTCTGCTTGTGATTTTGGCATGTATACCTGAATTAGTGCTGCTGGCATTGGTTTACTGTTGATTGTAATGTGAAAACGCTTTCATTGAACTGTCCATGGTAACTATTCATGACGAAGCCTATACCCGTTACATCTTTTTCTGCTGCTGTTGGTATTACCCCATGTTCATCTGACCATAAACCCTCAGCTTCTTTACACTCTACCTCACTGACCCACACTGTATGTACAGTGATCATTTGCATTTCCCTTTTCAGGTTTTCTAGATTTCTTACCATGCTCAAACTTTTAGCATTCCCTGCACTGACTCACAGTATGTTACCCTTTTGTTGGTTATTCAAACTTTTCTCATGCTTACATCCACCTTGGCAGTCCCCTCCGAGGCATCTAACTGGTAAACTAATCCGGAATCTTTTGCCAGTGGACAGGTCATCATGATACTTTTTCTACTACATGCCACATGTCCTGTGGATATACAGTGTGTGTCTTTAATGAGTGGTTTACTGCGCCTTCTGAATCCTCATGCCGTTAATCATTTCTGTTCCTTCGGCATTCCAGTGGCAGTCTTCCAAGGGCAAGAGCTTGCCCTGAAATTCTGTCGTCTCTTTCGCCCCTTGGAAACTGCCATTACATAAAAATGAGTCATTGTTATGCCAGATATCTTCGGACACTATTCCTTATGATTTTTATTCAAATATTCAGCAATAGCTGTTTCCGAACCCAGCACGCAGTACGTTCGCATTACTGGTAGACTGCGATTTGCTTAGATCAACTGCACTATTAATAGCAAATGTCGCACTCAAGAGCTAGTGCTTCATAACTGATTGTTAATTCTAACTTGGGACTCAACTAGGGACCGCATTACAGTAGTTACACGTCCACGTTTTGGGCCAAACAGAATCCACTATAAACGGTTGTGTGATTTTGATAGAAGTTGGCAGTAAGAAATCATAGCTAATAAATGTGTTGTGTGAGTGTGTGTGTGTGTGTGTGTGTGTGTGTTGGGTTGACGATTGTGGCTCTTAGGGGCTATTCGGAAAGTAAGGAACGATAGGTTGCGAAATGGAAACCACAGTGGAAACAAAAACTGTTTTATTTGCAACGGTTAACTACACCTTCCTGCTACTTCTCTACACAGTCGCCGCTCAGACTTAGACATCTGTCGTAGCGTTGTACCAACTTTTCAATTCCCTCGTTATAGAAGACAGCCGCCAGTGCTTTTCGACAGTTTTCTACTCTGGACTGCAGATCATTGTCTATGTCAAAATATTGTCTTCATAGCCAGCGGTTCATTTGAGCAGAGATGAACCTCAGGGGTAGCCAATTACGGGCTGTATTGTGGGTGATCAAATACTTCCCATCAAAAACGTTGCAGCAGCATCTTCATTGCCCCTACCGTGTGCAGCCGAGCATTGTCGTGTAGAACGAACCGCATGAGAGTTATGATACGTGGAATGCATAGCTTAAGGCGAAATCTTTTGCCAGGCCTCATACTTGGCGGGAGACGCTAATTTCCAGCCATCTTTACGTTCTCACTATGAGCTCAGAACTGAAAAGAGCGACATGGTGCGATTGACGGGCGTACTAGACACAGTGCCCAACGCATCTATGCAAAACTTCATCAGATTTTCACTGTACTTTCCATTTCCTGACCGATCGTTCCTTACTTTCCAAACAACCCTCGTACAATATTACATTTGTGTGTAAAAGAGAAAGAATGATTTCCGCAATACCAAGTCTATCAATGTAACCTCATACTATCTATGTTGGTGTGCGCAGTGGGCAATAAATCTGTAACATAAATTCATTTTTTTTTTCATATACACCATGTTCTAATGTTTGCGCATCAGTTCACACGTCGTCTTTACACACCTGACAGCCAAATAAACAAAAAGAAATATCAGTGGTGTAATCTTTCTGGCATCCATTATATTTTATTCACTGACAACTTTCATTTATGTTTGGCACGCGGAAGGGAACACCTTACAGCATTCAATAACGTTGTGTTAACTTATATATTCGACCTTAACGATCATGACCAACAAAATAAACGAGGTATGAAAGACACAAACAGAAATAAGAGAGGGGTTGGGACTGTCTCGCGGAGACGTATTACTTTCTCCTGTCGAAGGAGAAATCGGAAGAGAAAAGGCCGTAGTCTCGACGCAATAGAGGCAAGAGCTCCTGTGGGAACCGACCGTGCGGCAGCGCCAAGTTTGTTCAGATAGATAGGAAGAGTCGGAAGTATTTTCCTACCCCGTCCCTCTGGTGCCACATCCACCGGAAGAAGAGGATCCAGAACGTGACTGGAAACATTGCTAAAACGATAGTCAAGCGTTTCTAAAGTTGCAGTGTGCAATACGGAGGAGTTACGTCCTTAGGTCATTAATCTTTATCAATTGTAATTGTGTCCTCATGTCATACCTGGCACTTTATTCATTACCGAATTTGCAATGCGACCGTTTTCCATTTACTTTGTACATGGAGATATATTGACCTTTTACTCGACCCCTCCCCTTCCACTTAACTTACCAACGTCCTTCTTTTTTTTCTTCCTTTTTTTTACAAAGTTATCATAAAAATGGAACATTATGGTATTGGAAATTGCGTAATATCGACGTATGTTTCAATACGAGGCCATTGGGCACTGTGTCTATTACGCCTGTCAATCGCATCATCTTCTCTTACAACACAAAGAATTTCACAAAAGCTATCTTGTTAGATGCGTGAAAAAATGGACGTTTTTGTCTGCTGTACAAGGCCAATCAGACATGATAATTACAGGGGACATGAAACACCCACAGATATGTAGGCCAATACACAGGGTTTCCATAGACTGCGTTTCAAATTAATACACTCCTGGAAATTGAAATAAGAACACCGTGAATTCATTGTCCCAGGAAGGGGAAACTTTATTGACACATTCCTGGGGTCAGATACATCACATGATCACACTGACAGAACCACAGGCACATAGACACAGGCAACAGAGCATGCACAATGTCGGCACTAGTACAGTGTATATCCACCTTTCGCAGCAATGCAGGCTGCTATTCTCCCATGGAGACGATCGTAGAGATGCTGGATGTAGTCCTGTGGAACGGCTTGCCATGCCATTTCCACCTGGCGCCTCAGTTGGACCAGCGTTCGTGCTGGACGTGCAGACCGCGTGAGACGACGCTTCATCCGGTCCCAAACATGCTCAATGGGGGACAGATGGAAAAAAGAACACATTGACACCGGTGTGTCAGACCCACCATACTTACTCCGGACACTGCGAGAGGGCTGTACAAGCAATGATCACACGCACGGCACAGCGGACACACCAGGAACCGCGGTGTTGGCCGTCGAATGGCGCTAGCTGCGCAGCATTTGTGCACCGCCGCCGTCAGTGTCAGCCAGTTTGCCGTGGCATACGGAGCTCCATCGCAGTCTTTAACACTGGTAGCATGCCGCGACAGCGTGGACGTGAACCGTATGTGCAGTTGACGGACTTTGAGCGAGGGCGTATAGTGGGCATGCGGGAGGCCGGGTGGACGTACCGCCAAATTGCTCAACACGTGTTGCGTGAGGTCTCCACAGTACATCGATGTTGTCGCCAGTGGTCGGCGGAAGGTGCACGTGCCCGTCGACTTGGGACCGGACCGCAGCGACGCACGGATGCACGCCAAGATCGTAGGATCCTACGCAGTGCCGTAGGGGACCGCACCGCCACTTCCCAGTAAATTAGGGACACTGTTGCTCCTAGGGTATCGGCGAGGACCATTCGCAACCGTCTCCATGAAGCTGGGCTACGGTCCCGCACACCGTTAGGCCGTCTTCCGCTCACGCGCCAACATCGTGCAGCCCGCCTCCAGTGGTGTCGCGACAGGCGTGAATGGAGGGACGAATGGAGACGTGTCGTCTTCAGCGATGAGAGTCGCTTCTGCCTTGGTGCCAATAATGGTCGTATGCGTGTTTGGCGCCGTGCAGGTGAGCGCCACAATCAGGACTGCATACGACCGAGGCACACAGGGCCAACACCCGGCATCATGGTGTGGGGAGCGATCTCCTACACTGGCCGTACACCACTGGTGATCGTCGAGGGGACACTGAATAGTGCACGCTACATCCAAACCGTCATCGAACCCATCGTTCTACCATTCCTAGACCGGCAAGGGAACTTGCTGTTCCAACAGGACAATGCACGTCCGCATGTATCCCGTGCCACCCAACGTGCTCTAGAAGGTGTAAGTCAACTACCCTGGCCAGCAAGATCTCCGGATCTGTCCCCCATTGAGCATGTTTGGGACTGGATGAAGCGTCGTCTCACGCGGTCTGCACGTCCAGCACGAACGCTGGGCCAACTGAGGCGCCAGGTGGAAATGGCATAGCAAGCCGTTCCACAGGACTACATCCAGCATCTCTACGATCGTCTCCATGGGAGAATAGCAGCCTGCATTGCTGTGAAAGGTGGATATACACTGTACTAGTGCCGACATTGTGCATGCTCTGTTGCCTGTGTCTATGTGCCTGTGGTTCTGTCAGTGTGATCATGTGATGTATCTGACCCCAGGAATGTGTCAATAAAGTTTCCCCTTCCTGGGACAATGAATTCACGGTGTTCTTATTTCAATTTCCAGGAGTGTAGTTTGCAATTGATATGCTACACAAGACTGACGCAAACAATGACTTTTTGGAAAAGTGTTGTTTCTCCAATGAGATAACTTTTCACGTATCCTGCAAACTGAATCGCCATAACATACGTATATGGGATACAAAGGATCCTCATGTTACACGTGAAATGCAAAGATACAGTCTCTCGGTCAATGCCTGGCGCGGACTCATACACAATTGCCTCACTGGTCCATTCTTTTTCATCGAGTCTTCCGTCAACGGTGGAGAGTTTACTATACAAAATTTGAACAGCTGCCACCTGACGCCATTACCCAGCGGGATGGGGCACCACTTCATTGGTCACTAAATCTCCATCAATTTCTAGATGAATAGTATCAGGTCAGATGGACTGGATGAGATGGTCCAGATGTCCGTAAAGATCCCTTGACCTCACACCACAAGACTTTTTCCTGTCGGTTTTGTAAAAGATCTGGTGTACCGAACCAAGATTGGAGATGTACACGATTTGACGGCAAGCACTCGCAATGCTTTGAACACATCACCGTGGAGAACTTGGATCGTATGTGTATAGAGATGAAATTCCGAGTACACATTATCCGTGCCAATAAGGATGAATGAGGAAACAAAACTTTATGAGTTATTTTATCACATGTTGAAAACCACTTTATAATATCTAGTACAGTTCTAAGGTTAACGGCCTAGCCGCAGTGGTAACACCGGTTCCCGTCAGATCATCGAAGTTAAGCACTGTCGGCCTGGGCTATCACTTGAATGGGTGACCATCCGGTCTGCCGAGCGCTTTTGGCAAGCGGAGTGCACTCAGCTGTTGTGAGGCAAACTGAGGAGCTACTTGATTGAGAAGTAGCGGCTCCTGTCTCGTAGACTGACATACGGCCGGGAGACCTGCGTGCTGACCACATGCCCCTCCCTATCTGCATCAAGTGACGCCTGTGGACTGTGGATGACGCGGCGGCCGGTGGGTACCGTTGGGCCTTCCAATACCTGTTCGGAGGGAGTTAAGTTTAGTTTTAAGGGCATTAAGGTCTCAAGTGGTAAAGACAGTTTATAGACGCAGAGTATCACAGAAGCTTATCGCTACATTTTTATAGCATATCAGTTACATCTCTTCTACATCTATAATCGCTGTATAACAATTACATTATCATTATCATCATTTGCCGGTGACATCAACATTACTTTTTCAGTTACTGCTACCATCAAATCGTTTCTGTATCTAAAAAACATGGATTACATTTTTAGTACATTATACTATGTCACATGTGTTTTGCAATTTCAGTTTGCATTTTTCGGCCCTCTAGAGCTCGTTGGTTACGGTTTCAGTACATTACATTCACGACTAGTAGGCTACAGTTTCATTTTCATCCACAACCAGTGTTTTACTGCTAAATTAATTCTAAACACTCTCCTATTGCGCACATTGCTATGCTGACTAGCTCTGTCTTCTCCAAAATGACCCCATGCTGTAGTGCTCACTTTATTAGTGAGCTTGTAGCGTCAACGGCTTTTGAAGAAAAGGCCAATTTAAATGGTTGATACTGAAAATCTTATGTAGCTTGAAACAAATCATATACGTAAATGTAAGTTTATCAACATTTTTTTATTCCCTTAACTGATGAGCTTCAGAAAAGTTCCAACCTTCACATCACACAGTGTATTTCAGTGTTTGAAAAGTTTCTCTTTCTCTGTTCTATGAATTTTGTAAACAGCTCCCAGGACGTGTCGGACGTTATAAAAATAATTGGGGTAATCCTAACTGTGAAATTATGTATGTGCATCACATTTAATAACTTCGTAAGAACACTATGTGATCAAAAGTATCCGGACACCTCAAAAACATACGTTTTTCATATTAGGCGTACTGTGCTGCCACTTACTGCCAGGTACTTCATATCAGCGACCTCAATAGTCATTAGACATCACGAGAGAGCAGAATGGGGCGCTGCGCGGAACTCACAGACTTCGATCGTGGTCGGGTGATTGGGTGTCGCTTGTGTCATACGTCTGTATGCGAGATTTCCACTCTCCTAAACATCGCTAGGTCCACTGTTCCCGATGTGATAGTGAAGTGGAAACGTGAAGGGACACGTACAGCACAAAAGCGTACAGGCCGACCTCGTCTGTTGACTGAGACAGACACCGCCAACTGTTGAAGTGGCTTGTAATGTGTAATAGGCAGACTTATATCCAGACATCACACAGGAATTCCAAACTGCATCAGGATCCACTGCAAGTACTATGACAGTTATGCGGGAGGTGAGAAAACTTGGATTTCATGGTCGAGAGGCTGCTCACAAGCCAAACATCATGCCGGTAAATGACAAACGACGCCTCGCTTGGTGTAAGGAGATGAGCGATGGAACAAGGTAAAAACGTTTTGTGAAGTGATGAATCACGGTACACAACATGGCGATCTGATGACACGGTGTGGGTATGGCGAATGCCCGGTGAACGCCATCTGCCAGCGCGTGTATTGCCAACGGTAAAATTCGGAGGCGCTGGTGTTACGGTGTGGTCGTCTTTCTCATGGAGGGGGCTTGCTCCCCTTGTTATTTTGCTTGGCACTATCACAGCACAGGCCTACACTAATGTCTTAAGCACCTTCTTGCTTCCCACTGTTGAAGATCAACTCGGGGATAGCGACTCCATCTTTCAGCACGATCGAGCACCTGTTCATAATGCACGGCCTGTGGAGCAGTGGTTACACGACAGTAACATCCCTTTAATGGACTGGCCTGCACGGAGTCCTGACCTGAATCCTACAAAACATCTTTTGGGATGTTTTGGAACGTATTGAATTCCTGAATTCCAGCATTACGGATGGAGGGTGCCACGAACTTGTAAGTCATTTTCAGCCGAGTCTGGACACTTTTGATCATATAGCGTATCTGAGGTAATGCCATGGTAAATCAAGCTATCCGAATCTGTGTTACACATTTTAAAATTTTGCCTCCAAATGTTTTCGAAATATGCCAGTAAGGGGAACCTATAAGAAGCTATATGTTTGTTAAAAACAATATTAAGTCTGCTTAATTCAACAGAAACCATATTTTCCTCAAATACGACACTCTGCCTGAAATTTGGTATGCAGTCAGAGCAGCAACTCTGTATCTTACTCCCCATCTTCTTGCTAGTTTCACATCACCCATTTATGACGGAATGATAATATGAGACGTATTTTGCTTATAATAAGATTAATGTTTAGAAACTGCTTTTTGTCGCACAATAAGGAAATAATCTTTCTTGGAACATTTGGCTTCTTGATGCTAGGTGGTGGTACTATTTTCTGTGGGCATAATGGTAGATTAGAGCGATGTTGATTGAAATTTTCAGAACACTCAAGTTCTCCACCTAAAATGTAAACCACGTCTGAAGCATCAGATTTGGTGATTACACTAAGTCTGTGCACAAACAGAAGCACAAAGTCAGAAAGTGGTACAAGTTGCAGGATTTCCCAGCTGCAGAGACCATTAACCTCTATGTATATAACATAAGGTTCGTCGTTATTCTCTTTATACTCAGCTAAGTACCTATTTCTTGCAATGGGACATGTATCCAACTAGTGAACCCACGCTGAACAAAATGTGGTTTTCTATGTCTGAGATAAGTTGCTGTTTTACATTATCAGAAAAGCAACTCACGCTGAACCGGATGCTGTCACATAGCGCGTTGGATACAATTCTTATATTTAGACACAGACGCTGCGGGAATTTTCAAACAGATTGGCCAGTTTATGAGATAGGTTTTGAAACATAAGTCAGTAACCTCGTAAGGTCTTGTATTCAGATAGAAACCTCACGCATAAAACCAGTAGCTATTGCCATAAAGCCAGCTGATGTTCCTATATATCGCATGTTAACACTGCAGACCATTTCAGAAAGTATCAAAAGGTTCTAAGCCGTCATATATTATCCAGTGTTCTCTTTTCCACTTCTCCTCCTCCAAGTAAACCTGATTCTTTATTTCCTCGAAGGTGCTGCGGTGCTAAGTTACTTCATTACAACTTTTTCTCTGCAAAAGCATCACTTTTATAGCAACACCTGCTCCATTTCTTACTTTGTTTCATTTTCTACAGCAGTGGAACTTAACTTTCGCATTGAAGCATTTCCTTACGTTTTTTGGTGATTTCCTGTCAGGATTTCGTCACTCTAAAGTTGTCAGTGCGTTTCTTTCCAAAAGAACAACCCCGACTTCTTACGCAACTCTCAGCATGTGATCTAACTCCAATGACTTTATCGTCAACGAGACGCTAAATTTCACTGTTTTATGCCTCGTCTGGTTTATTTGTGCCCAGGTATGTGTCCAGTGGTTGGCAGTTTAGGATAGGCAGTTAAGGACGCTGTACCCTCTAGATGCATCAATAATTTACGAGCCAATGTATTGATCACACCAGTGGGCGGGCGCTGTTTGTCCATTGTTAACCCGTGGGAGGGGATCCTCAAGCAGACAAATGGCCGTTGCTGTTGATGAATCTGGCACCCAACAGGTACCAAGCAGCAGTTCGCTAACTGCATTAATGAAGCTGTATACTTTCTTTTACGTTTATCAATAGGTGACTGCTTAATAGAACTGTTAACTTAGTATTTTAAATTTCTGAACGAGTTGAATTGGTGACAGAAACCGTTTCGACTGAGCTGCCTGTGGTATAATGAATGAATGTGCTACGTTACTTGTTACTTTACAGTGTATTCTGCTGAGTGTAGAACGTTAAAGTGTAAGCTAATCACTTACAAAAAACTATTATGTTCAACCATTGACATTCCAAGGCCTTTCGGGCAATGATAACTCACAAAGGTTACGACTTGCCCAACAGATACAGAGTATTTCAGGTCAGTAGAGCATGGGAAGCAGTGTTTGCTGTGATAAAATGTCATCGGTCTCACAGAAACGAATTTTAGAAGAACACCTCGATGGGGACTCGAACTCAGGGCTTCCCGGTCTGGCAATAGCAACATGCCCTACGGTACACTTAACTTTATACGTCTTGCGGTGCACTTTACACTGCACAGCTCTTTTCTCCGACAGGAGACTCTGGATATCACAGAATGTCCACTACCCTGGACGTAAGCACTTGCTTGGCATGTTAGCACATAAATTGGATCCGTGCAGTCTTGCCTGGAGGTGATGAACAGTGGAAATATTATTATCTCTGACCAGCTGGCCACGATGAGACGCTTTGTGTAGCACAGCACGACCTTATACTTGCTACTGGAATGCTAACTCACAGTGATTCAAGAAACGCATGGTATCATGTTTATATTCTAGTCCGGTACAGTAGTAAAATTTTTTATTATATGATGTATTACGCTATTATATGACGGTCGCTTTTTAATTATAGTTATATTTTATTGGTCATCATACCCAACAAGATCATTTTTACGATATACAACGTACTGATGTTTCCACTAAGCCCAAATACGTATGTCTGTTTGAAGAATAATACCATGTAAACTTTCCCCTATTACACTTCATTTAAATGTTATCGATTAAACTATTTAACGATGTTATATATGGTATATATTCCGGTCGCATAAAAATGGCAACATAACCGATACCATATCGTAAGGAAAAAGACAAAGTAAAATGATACGATCATTCAAGTTAAGACAGTCAGTGCGCAGATTATTGTTAGAAAATTTTGTGTTCGTAACGCTGTAACGGACTCTCTTTTCATTATGAGACCGTGAAAATGGTACGAATACAAACGTGCGGTTTATCTCAAAGCCTGCCCGCATCTCGTGGTCGTGCGGTAGCGTTCTCGCTTCCCACGCGCGGGTTCCCGGGTTCGATTCCCGGCGGGGTCAGGGATTTTCTCTGCCTCGTGATGGCTGGGTGTTGTGTGCTGTCCTTAGGTTAGTTAGGTTTAAGTAGTTCTAAGTTCTAGGGGACTGATGACCATAGCTGTTAAGTCCCATAGTGCTCAGAGCCATTTTATCTCAAAGCCACACAGCATAATGCAGCCTGTACTGTGTGGCAGCTTACTCCTGCCTAAACTAGGAATGCAGTGTACATACATAACGTCAAGGCAATAAAAAGCTTTATATCCGAAGCTCTTTTACATTGTTTTAAATTTATATTGTTATAAGAACCTGAACTGGAATTTACATGTTACAGATATCCTTAAACGTCTAATCTGTCCAATCTTTGCAGATGACCAAGTCAGAAACTTGACTTTCTTTTACCTGCTTTTCTGTTAATGCCTTATGGCATCCTTAATGACCTTGAAAGCGACCTGTATGGAGCTCGTGGTTTGATGGTGTGGGGTGGGATTATGATTGGTACACGTACATCCCTGCATGTCTTTGATAGAGGAACTGTAACAGGTCAGGTGTATCGGGACGTCATTTTGCATCAATATGTCCGCCTTTTCAGGGGTACAGTGGGTCCCACCTTTCTCCTGATGGATGATAACGCACGACCCCACCGAGTTGCCATCGTGGAGGAGTATCTTGAAACAGAAGATATCAGGCGAATGGAGTAGCCTGCTTGATCTCCAGACCTAAACCCCATCAAGCACGTCTGGGATGCTCTAGGCCGACGTATCGCTGCATGTCTTAATACCCCTACGACACTTCAGGAGCTCCGACAGGCACCGGTACAAAAATGGGAAGCTATACCCCAGCAGCTGCTCGACCACCTGATCCAGAATATGCCAATCCGTTGTGCGGCCTGTGTACCTGTGCATGGTGATCATATCCCATATTGATGTCATGGTACATGCGCAGGAAACAGTGGCGTTTTGTAGCACATGAGTTTTGGGACGGTTTTCTCAACTTATCACTAATACCGTGGACTTAGAGATCTGTGTCGTATAAGTTCCCTATGTACCTATGCTATTAGCGCCAGTTTTATGTAGTGCCACGTTGTGTGGCACCACATCTGTAATTATCCTTAATTTATGAGCATGAGTGTATGTTACGAAGTTTGCTGTGAAGAATCAGTCACAGATTCAAAACAACAGAAAAAATAATAAATACAGTGCCAGATGAAGGAATACTTTAAACTATCCATCTGTCAGCGTGGTTGTGCCACTAAATGGAGTGAAGTATTCAACCATTAAATATTTGACCACTTTCCAAGTGATATAAGAAAAGAGTAGGTAGTTGTCACACGAAAGGAATTAACGGACTTTGACCGCGGATTGGTAGTTGTAGCTACCCGTATGGTACACGGCGTTTCGGAAATTGTCGGGAAATTCAATATTTCAAGATCCAAAGACTCAAGAGTGTGCCGAGAATAACAACTTTCAGGCGTTATTTCTCACCACGGGCAACACAGTGACCGACAGCCTTCACTTAACGACCAAGAGCAGCCACGTTTGCGTGGTAATAGACAAGAAACAGTGCGTGAAATAACCCCATAAAACAATGTCGGACGTACGATGAACATATGCGCTAGGACTGTGCTGCGAAATGTGGCGTTAATGTGCTATGACAGCAAACGACACAGGCGAGAGCCTATGCTAACAGCGCGACATTGCCTGCAGCGCTTCTCCTGGGCTCGTGACCATGTCGGTTGGACCCTAGATGACTGGAAAACCTTGGCCTGATCAACATAGTCGTATTTCAGTTGGTAAGAGCTGATAAGGGTTCGAGTGTGGCGCAGACCCCACGAAGCCATAACTGCAGGATGTCAACAAGGCACGGTGCAAGCTGCTGGTGGTTCCAAAACGGCATTGGCTGTGTTTACACGGAATATCCTCGTGCCTCTGGTCCAAGCGACCCTATCACTGACTGGAAATTGTTATATTCGGCCACATGGAGATCATTTGTAGCTGTGGACTTCATGTTAGCAAACAACGATGGAATTTTTATGGATGACAAGGTGTCATGTCAGCTAGCCATAGTCCGCAGCTCGTGGTCGTTCGGTAGCGTTCTATCTTCCAGCGCCCGGGTTCCCGGGTTCGATTCCCGGCGGGGTCAGGGATTTCCTCTGCCTCGTGATGACTGGGTGTTGTGTGACGTCCTTAGGTTAGTTAGGTTTAAGTAGTTCTGAGTTCTAGGGGACTGATGACTATAGATGTTAAGTCCCATAGTGCTCAGAGCCATTTGAACGAGCTAGCCATAATTGTTTCCCGTTAGTTCGAAGAACATTCTGGACATTTTGATCGGATGATTTGGCCACCCAGATCGACCTATATCAGTCCCATTGAACATTTATGGGACATAATCGAGATATTAGTTTGTACACAAAATCATGCACCGGCAACACCTTCGCAATTATTGGTGCCAATAGATGCAGCACGAATCGATATTTCTGCAGGGGGCTTCCATCGATTTGTTGAGTCAATGCTTCGTCGAGTTACTGCACTACTCCGGGCAAAGGGATGGACACAATATTAGGAGGTATACCACGATTTCTGTCACATCAGTGTATTTACAAATGTGTTATTGAATATATGTTGATCGCTAAATTTAGGAACAACGTTCTCCTGTTTCTACAGAAAAGTTTCTATCATCAGAACTAACAGAGCAAAATTTGGACGGGCATCGATATTATGTTTTTAGTACATATATTATACAGAGTGAATTTAAAGTGCTATTGAGCGGTTTTCATAGAATGTATTGGTAGTCAGGGGCTCTTACTGTTAGACAATAAACATTGTAATAATACTTAGCAAGTGTATTTTTTGTGCAAACATACATTTTTAAATGGAATAATGCCTATAAACAATAACAACCTTAAGGTGTTGTAAATTAGAATGTCAGTGGTGTTTGTTGCAGTACTATAATGGCAGTCGTTTAGTAGATACTGTATTTTGAAAAGTTTCCACACCGACACTTTTTTGTGCCATTCAACCTTAGTAGTTGCTGGGTACGACGTCGTTATGTTTACTTACAGAGAGCTTGTGTGTTCCTTGAGGGCATTGCGATTTGTTAGTGCGTGACAGACCAAGTAGCAGGTCGCTGTACCAACTGCTGCTCAAGTTGCTGCTACAGATGCGTTACGATGCGTCAGAGCCTTACGCGTAAAACGATGGTCTCCTACCCATCAGTGCCAAGTGACCGCCTGAAGCCCGGTCTTCCTGCAACTATACATTCTCGTGACGATTGTTGCCAGCGATCACGTACGGTGACTACATTCCTGACAAGACTTCCTCCATTATCTCAAAAGGAGCGTCCAGCTAATCGTAGTCCTAATACACGGTCTCGTTGAAACTCAGTTAGGTACTGATAATGACGTCTTTGTCGCCTTAAATGCATTCTTCACTACATGAAGTCACAAAGCCTTAATCTCAAAGGCATCTAACGCTCAGACCGTGACAGCGTGTATTTAAAGCAAACCTGATTTGCTTCCTCGTACGTACTAGAGTTGGTGGATGATGGTGTTTACCAATGTAGAAAACGCCGTTACGTTCGTGGCACACGGAGAGTGTAGGGACAGTGCGTTTGGTTCTTGTACAGTGTATGCTGAAAAATACCCCACTAGACGTCAACCATCCTGACAGTTATTTATCATCCTCATTACGTGAAAGTGGTAATGTAACGTCTAAACGACGTAGCAGAAGGAGAAAAAGTGACGACACAAGAGGGGGGAATTAATGCTCTTGCTGCCGTAACTGCTGATCCCCATGTTAGTTCCCAAGCAGTCGCATGAAGTCGTGGCATGAGTCAGGCAAGTGTCCCACGTATTCCCCATCGACACAGGTTCTATCCTTACCACATCTCTCTACATCAAGAGCTGCAGGGAAAAGATTATGTGAATCCTGTTAACTTCTATACATGAACATTAACACAGGAAATTCTAAAGCTATGATTGAGCACTGCTTTTGCTGGTCAAGATATCTTGTTTCTGCTAAATTCCTTGTCTGCGTATAAAATTCATACTCTCTTAGAGCAAACTATCCCTCCTGAAAAGTGCGTGACAATGCAGTTCACACGACCTGGAACACAGATTCAGCCTCTGGATGTTTGTTTTCTCCTTGCCTGTAACACTTATTATCGCACCATCTGTAGCTACGCTTTAAAGCACAGACAGTTTCATGATAAGCTCCACGACAGACTGCTTGGCATTTGGTTGCATGCAATCACATTCCACCAGTTCTCATCATCCCGTTACACAAATCTATATTCATTCCTTAAGAGTGGATACCTAGCTGAACGTCCTGCACGGTTTCTAGCTCCCAAGAAGTTCACCTTTGATCTTTATGGTGTGAAACTGCGGCGATTCATTTTTCATTCGGAGCGAGATACTGCTTTGTTTTGAACATTTCTTGGATGTCGACCAAGTCCATTTTGAGAAGTGTAGTACATCCATCTCATAGAAGGTTGATATCTGCCCCTTCAAGACACTCATTTTCTGTCACGTTCCTGATGCACATGGTGAGTTATTCATTACCAGCTAATATTTTTCCTACCATAACTGTTAAAGCAACACTCTGAAATGAGCTTTACTAAAGATTGAACTTGCGACCTCACATTCAATGGGGTCCTTGTTAGAGGGGACGAAATGTGTAAGTTAGCAAGACTGAGTATTTACGCACCACTTGTCAAACGTGTCAAATATTTACCACGACATATTTCGGGGCAAAGTTATACCATTATCAATTACTAAAACAAGAAAACAAATCAACACATTGTATGATGATGATCGTATGGCATTGATGGTTGGGAGTCCCCACATGAGCAAGTTTGGCCGCCAAGTTGCAGGTCTTTCCAGATAAGTCACATTGGACGACCTGCGTGTCGATGACGACGATATGACGAAGAGGTCAGTACACAGCACGCCAGTGCCCGAGTGGAGAAAATCTCCAACACGGCAAGGAATCGAATCGGAGCCCGCTGCATAAGTCAGACGTGCTTATTACTGAGCTAAAGGAGCAGACAATATATCGTAACAATACACAAACAGGCAATTATGTAAATATTCATACCGTCCTGTAATGTAACATACCCCAAAACTTCTACGCCTTTAGGCACCATCAAAAGCAGAAAACCAGCAGAAAACATTCACTGTAACATATGAAAAATGGCTCTGAGCACTATGGGACTCAACTGCTGAGGTCATTAGTCCCCTAGAACTTAGAACTAGTCAAACCTAACTAACCTAAGGACATCAGAAACATCCATGCCCGAGGCAGGATTCGAACCTGCGACCGTAGCGGTCTCGCGGTTCCAGACTGCAGCGCCTTTAATCGCACGGCCACTTCGGCCGGCTGTAACATATGAAGCTAAGACCTCATAGCACATCCACAAAATGTTAGCTTTCTTCAAAAGTACTGTGCACAGAGCTAATTCATCCGTCTAAATCCTAAGAACAAAGATAAAAGAAATTAGAACACTCAGGCAAAGAGCCTCGGAAGGTGGTTTTGACGTGTAAATTGGAAATTTGTAGTAAGGTCTTATGGGACCAAACTGCTGGGGTCATCGGTCCAAACTAACTTACGCTAAGGACAACACAACGCGCCCAGGCCCGAGGGAGGACTCGAGCCTCCGACGGTGGGAGCCGCGCGGGCCGTGACAAGCCGCCCTAAGGCCGCGCGGCTACCCCGCGCGGCTTTTGACGTGGGGTTAATAGAAAGGATTGCAGCAGCGGTAGAGCAAAGAAACCAACGAAAGAAGTAAAATCCGCAGATCTATTCAAATACAGAGCTACGTAAACCGGCAGAATACGGCGCCGCGGTCGGCAACGCCTATATACGACAACAAGTGTCTGGCGCAGTTGTTAAATCGGTTACTGCTGCTACAATGGAAGGCTATCAAGATTTAAGTGAATTTCAACCTGATGTTATAGTCGGCGCACGCGCGATAGGACACAGCATCACCGAGGTAGCGACGAACGGGGATTTTTACGTACGATCATTTCACGAGTGTACCGTTAATATGAGGAATCCGGTAAAACATCAAATCTCCGAAATAGCTGCAGCTGGAAGAAGATCCTCCAAGAACGGTACCGACGACGGCTGAAGAGAATCGTTCAACGTGAGAGAAGCGCAACCCTTCAGCAAATTGCTGCAATTTCAATGCTGGGCCATCAACAACTGTCAGCATGCGAGCCATTCAAAGAAATGAACGAAGCTTAGCAACCATTCTTCCTACGCACTATTCGCGAGTGAAACAGGGTTGGAAGGATCAGATGGTAGTACGGATAAGTATGCTCCGCCAAACATCATTAGGTGGCTTGCGGTGTAATAAAAAAAAAAAAAAGAAAAGAAAAGATGTCATCGATATGGGCTTCCGGAGCCGAAGGCCCACTCGTGTAACCTTGATGACTGTACGACACAAAGCTTTACGCTTCGCCTGGGTACGTCAACACCGACATTGGACTGTTGATGACTGAAACATTTTGCCTGATCGGACGAGTCTCGTTTCAAATTGTATCGAGCGGGTGGACGTGTACTTGTATGGAGACAATCTCATGAATCCATGAGCCCTGCCTGTCAACAGGGGATTGTTCAAGCTGGCGGAGGCTCTGAAATGGTGTGGGGCATGTGCATCTGGAGTGATATGGGACCCCTGATACGTCTAAATACGACTGTGGAAGATGGCATGTACGTAAACATCGTGTCTCATCACTTGCATCCATTCATGCTCATTTTGCATTCCAGCGGACTTGGGCAATTCCAGCAGGACCATGTGACACACCACACGTCCAGAATTGCTACAGAGTGGCTAGAGAGAAAACTCTTCAGAGCTGAAACACTTCCCCTGGCCATCAGACTCCCCAGACATGAAGATTATTGAGCATATCTGGGATCACTGGCGATGTGGTTTTCAGAAGAGATCTCCACCCATTCGTAATCTTGCGGATTTATGTAGAGACCTGCAGCATTCAAGCTAGACAAATTTCGTTCTTTGTAGTTCTTTCGTTTGATACTTATTTCGTGAGATATTTGGCCCAGTCACTATCAAAGGACCACCTTGTGTACACCATGTGAAAAAAGTATCCGGACTCCCCAAGAAACATACGTTTTTCATATTAATGCATTGTGTTGCCACCTACTACCAGGTACTCCATATCAGCGACTTCGAACGTGGTCAGGTGAGTGGAAGTCACTTGTGTCATATGTCTGTAGGCAAGATTTCCACACTCTTGAATATCCCTAGATCCACTGTTTCCGATTTGATAGTGAATTAGAAGCGTGAAGGGACACACACAGCACAAAAGCGTACAGTCTGACCCCGTCTGTTGACTGACAGAGACCGCCCACAGTTGAAGGCGCTCGTAATGTGTAATAGGAAGATTTCTATCCAGACATCACACAGGAATTCCCAACTGCGCCAGGTTCCACTGCAAGTACTGTGATAGGTGGCAGGTGAGAAAACTCGGATTTCGTGGTTGAGCCCATGCTCATAAGCCACACATCACGACGGCAAATGCCAAACGACGCCTCGCTTGGTGCAAGGATCGTAAACATTGGACGATTGAACATTGGTAAAACGTTTGCATGGAGTGACGAATCATGGTTCACAATATGGCGATCCAAAGGCAAGGTGTGGGTATGGCGAATGCCCAGTGAACGTCATCTACCAGCGTAGTGCCAACAGTAAAATTCGGAGGTAGTGGTGTTATGTTGTGGTCACGTTTCTCATGGAGCGGGCTTGCAGCCGTTGTTTTGCGTAGCACTGTCAAAGCACAAGCTTACATTGATGTTTTAAGCACCTTCTTGCTTCCCACTGTTGAAGAGTAAATTCGGGGATGGCAACTAAATCTTTCACCACGATTCAGTTCCTGTTCATAATGCACGGTATGTGGCGGATTGGTTACACGACAATAAAATACCTGTAATGGACTGGCCTGCACGGAGTCCTGACGTGAATCCCATAGAACACCTCTGGGGTGTTTTGGAACGTAGACTTCGTGACAGGCCTCATCGACCGACATCGATACCTATCCTCAATGCAGCACTCCGTGAAGAATGGGCTGCCATTCCCCAAGGAACTTTCCAGCACCTGATTGAACGTATGCCCTCGAGAGTAGAAGCTGTCTTCCAGACTAAGGGTGGGCCAACAGCATATTAGATCCCAGCACTACCGATGAAAGGCTCCACGATCTTGTAAGTCATTTTCAGCCAAGTGTCCGGGTTGTTTTGATCACATAGTGTATATACATCGTCCATATTTGGGAGGCGAAGTCAGTTTATTAACTCTTCAACTGAGCTTTGTGAGAGCATGATACGCAGCATGAGGTGTGCTAGGATTTCCATGTTTTCCATGCTTTATGGCACCTGATAATGGGATAAAGTAGTTCCGAAACAAGTCATGACAAATATTTCACACAATTGACAACTGGAGCGTTAAATTCTTAGAATTGATACGTGAGACAGTTGTAAAATGGCTTCACAACAGATACGTCTAAATTTAGGTTAGGAAGTCCATACATATGATTGGAAAAGTGACTCATTCCGTGTCATATTGCGAGGGCGCAATTACGATCCATGGAAGATACAAATGGCGAACCATCCCTCCCCCCCTCTCCCCGTCTATCCATGCTCGTGCTATTTTTTAAGTAACATTAGACCACTCCGTTAGAAATAAGTACTAGCAAGACAAGGCAGAGCAAGGTGCCAGGAGAAACGACAGGTTGCTTCCTATCGCAGGGAGTGAGTCGTGTGCCAGACAGTGCACGGTGCCCACGGTGGAGACGGCTCTCCCCGGGGCGGCGGCGGCGGCGTTGGTGGAGGCGGAGGAAAGCGATTCTCGGCGCATGCCGGCGCGCGCGTCTCGTGGTTTAGTGCCGCCCTGTTTACGGCGCCTCCTAGTAGAAGCCTAGAAGCCTTCCCTTGTCGCCGCGGCGCGTGGCGGTGCGCCTGGCTGGGAGGGGGGAGTCGGCAGGCGGCTCACTGCACAGTCGTGTGTCTGCCGCCACAGTGCGGGAGTTTCAGCTGACACAAGGCACAGGTGGCTGCAACTGTGCAGCCTAGCAGAACTGTAACCACTCCCCGCACTCCTGTAGCTGCTACAAAGCAGAAACACATCCATACTGTCCTGTCAGATTAGTGTGACCACCGCAAATGTTCGATCTCAGCGTGCAATAACCACTCACAGCTTACAGGTGGCAGCACTAGCAATGGAACGCATATAAAGCGTGTCGCGGGAGCGCAGAAAAATAGTGCAGTTGTTGTCGTAATGGGGAAACGGAGCGATTTACCTGATGTCCAAAAGAGCATGTTGGTTCAAATGGCTCTGAGCACTATGGAACTTAACAGCTGAGGTCATCAGTCCCCTAGAACGTAGAATCAATTAAACCTAACTAACCTAAGGACATCACACACATCCATGCCCAAGGCAGGATTCGAACCTGCTACCGTAGCGGTCGCACGGTTCCAGACTGAAGCGCCTAGGAACGCTCGGCCACTCCTTCCGGCAAGAGCATGATACGTGGCTTTCGGGCCACGGGTGGAAGCACATCCGAAACGGCTAAGTTTGTAAACCGTCAGCCTGCCGCCGTGGTTAAAGTATACCGTGCATGACAAAATGGCGCTGTCCAAATCCGGCGCCAGGCAACTGAGTGCACCACGGGCAATAGATGAGAGGCGTGAACGACGGCTTCAGAGGTGTGAGCATCCGAATAACGTGCAATTGTTGAACAGCTGACTTCTCAGGTGAACCGAGAGGCTAACAGCAGTCATTGCTCAAAGGTCGTTCAAAGAAGGTTGCTATGTATGGCCCGCCGCAACAAGCGCCTGTTTCGTGCACACATTCTGACTGCTGCTTATCGGCGACCTTGGCTGAAATTTGCATGGTGGCAGCAAGTGGCCTTTCTAGATGAATCACATTTTATGCCCCATCGGACATATTGCCGTTGGTGTGTATGGCGCGAAACGTCTGTAAGCAAACACCCTGCTACTATTGTCGGAGCGATCCGATTTGAGGAATATTTTCTTGTCATTCCCTGGTTGATCCCGTCATTGTGGAAGGCAGAAAGGGTCACTCAAGTGTGCGCACCCACTAGGCAGTTATGTCCACTCCTTCGTTTTTTCTCGACACGATGACATCTACCAGCAGGTCAGTTTAACTTGTTGCACAGCTTGCAGTGTACGTCTTTGTTTGAAGAGGGTCTGGATAAATTTTTTGTACTCTTCTGGCCACCAAACGTCCCCGGATTTAAACCCAGTCGAAAATCTTTGGGACCATTCAGATCTGGATGTTCGCGGCGTGGATCCTCGGCCGAGAAACCTACCACGAATGGCCCCAGCCCTAGAGTCAGCATGGCATCGCATGTCCGTCGGTTCCTTCCAGACACTCACTGACTCCTTTCCTGCACGCCTCGCAGAGGTCAGGTTATTCATGGTTTACATTGATGTAACTGGATTTCACATTGATGTAACTGGATTTTGTATGTTCGTAGGTTAGGCTCCACACCAAATATCCACATGATTATGAGCTGCTGTTTATTTGTTTCAGTGAAAGTAAATATCCTTGTGACCGTACTTTCAGTTTCATTTTTATCTTATTAACTACTGTTACTTTTATGATAATTTTGTCTCATCTACAGGTACATAATTCAAACAACACACATGTGATCATCTACATTACATTCACCGTGTAGCTGCAGAAATTGATCAAGACAGTGTTCATATAAAAAAGGTGACAAAGCACTGAAATAACACGTTTACAAATGACACTACGTATGACATTTACATAGAATGTAATTGTATGAAATCCTACTTACGGTAAATCCACGTCTCAAGTATTGTCTTGTTTCATTCTCAGTTTGAGAGTGCAGGTCGGGCCGATAGTGTATGTGCGCGTGTGTTATCACACTGTCTGACAACAATAAGGGGATACCCAGAAGGGAAGCGGGAAATGGGAAGAACCTCATACGTTGCAAGAGTATGATATATTTTTTCAATAATTACAGATTCGAGACTAATTTACTAATAAATTGGCATTATGAGCCCATTTATCAGTATGACGTTGGATTGCCATTAGTCTAGATGTGTCTGTTAATTCGTTTGCGAAGGATGTGATAATGTCGTTATAGCTGCTCCTGAGGCCAATTGACCTGTAGGCGTTGTAGCTCATAGTTAATATCATCATATCACATGATCCCACATGACGATGATGTTTGGTTTGTGGGGCGCTCCACTGCGCGGCCATAAGTGCCTGTACAAAGTCAAAATCTTTACACAATGCAATTGTTAGACAGTCCAATCTAGCCACTGTCACGAATGATGATGATAATGATGATGACATGATGAGGACAACACAAACGCCCAGTCGCTGGGCAGAGAAAATCCCCAACTTGGCCGGGAATCGAACCCGGGTCCCCGTGATCCAGAGGGAGCAACGCCAGCCACTAGATCATGGTCCCACATGATGTATAGTCAGCAGCCCTGGGGCTCCTGCTTTCAAGTCGATAGGACATAGAGAAACATGAGTTGAACGGACGACCATTTTTCTGTTGAAAAATGGCACTACTATATGCCACACGAGAGGTAACACACGAGGATGCATGATGTCTGTAATGTACCACTGCGCCGTCAGAGTTCCCTTAGCCACTGCCACCCGAGCCGTGCTGCCATGGATTTCCACATGATGAGTCCGGGAGTAACACTGCTCAGTCTTTCCAAAACGGTGGAAGTTGGGAACCTTTCACTAAGTCATTGTCGTACTCATCGACGATGGTCATCAAGGATACTGCAGAACCACAATTCACCGCTGATAACCGTGCAACGCCTTTCATCAGTATTCTATGGCTCTGAGCACTATGCGACTTAACTTCTGAGGTCATCAGTCGCCTAGAACTTAGAACTAATTAAACCTAACTAACCTAAGGACATCACACACATCCATGCCCGAGGCAGGATTCGAACCTGCGACCGTAGTGGTCACGCGGTTCCAGACTGAAGCGCCTTTAACCGCACGGCCACACCGGCCGGCCAGTATTCTATGCCTCCCGGTCACAACACCATTCCAAACACACCGTTTGTATTCTGGTCTAACGACACTTTACATGTTCTTCACTGTGACCATACATCTGACACTGTTCATGTCCCTTATATATCCTGCCAGGACTCGTAACAACACTAAACACGAGCATCTCTAATGTACGCTGGCGGCCTTTTCCTGCTTGTCACAGACAATTGTAATTCTCTTCATTTACAGACCTGCTAATGGCGTGTATGTCTACTTTAGAGTATCAATTATCATAGATTCAATTGAATATTATGAAGATACATCCCTGAGCTCGTTGTAGAAATGTCAATTTCATATTTTCGTTCATCTTTTCTATAAAACAAACGAGTTTCTTTCAAATCCTTCGACCTCATCTTACTCTCTTCCATTTTCTTAAAAGCAGGACGTCCAATATTTTATTCTTAAGCTAATTGCTAATAATAACCATATTTTTCAGATACAGTGAGTAAATATTCATTAGATGTTCTCGCCATGTAGGACTAATTGTATGTAGAAGTGCGTTCTATGTTTCAGCTCTATATCCGCAGTTAACAATAAGTTCGGTGATTTGATCATTTCGCGCCATCCGCACACTGCCACAGGCTTAATTAAATCATTTTTAGAACGTGGAATCGTATTTGTTTTAGATGTGTTGTCCGATTATTCAAGCAGTGCACTGAGTTTTCATACGGTCACACATCACTGAACTTATCGCTGTCCAGCAGCGATCTTCGCACCGTACTTCGCCCGAATAAAATCAAGAAACGATAACATACGCCGTTAGTTATAGTGTCTACTTTAGTCAAAACTTATTTCAGTTCAAAATCAATCGGAGTCATTTCCACTCCTATTGCAGATCTGGTAATTTGTCAGCCACAGTATAATTAACATTTTACCACACCTTTGTTATGATGACGTCGGCTATATTACAGTACGACATCGTACCGATATATGATCATGTCTCCTGAGTGTCAGACTTTCTTTGTCAGGCAGTGTATACATGCTATGATATTAAAGAATTATTAAAGTTCGTTTACACACGAGGGGGCCTTCAGCTCTGAAAGCCCGTATCGATGATGTTCGTTGAATGGTTCGTACGCTGACACTTGTTGATGTTCCAGCATTGAACTCGGCAGCAATCTGCGGAACAGTTGCACTTCTGTCACACTCAACGATTCTCTTCAGTCTTCGTTAGTGCCGTTCTCACAGAATCTTTTCCCGACCGCAGCGATGTCGGAGATTTGATATTTTACCGGATTCCTGATGTTCACGATACAGTCATGAAATGGTCGTGACGGAAAATCCTCTCTTCATCGCTTCCTCCAAGATTCTATATCCCATTGCTCGTGCGCCGACTGTAACACCACGTTCAAACTCATTTAAATTTTGATAACCTACCATTGTGGTAGCAGTAACCGATCTAACAACTACCCCCGACACTTGACGGTTTAGATAGGCGTTGCCGCCCGCAACGTTCTATTCTGCCTGATCACATGTCTGTATTTGGATACACATGCCTATGCCAGTTTCTTCAATGTATAATACCATACGTAATGAAACACTCTGAAACGTGCACGTCATTTCTTCCGTTTCTGGTGAATATGCATGTGCATGTGCAATCAGACTTTTCATACGATTTCGTCTATAGCATGCTAGACGAGCGAATGTAGTGTTCCTCATACATCATTTAAGTGGCTGATTACAATATCTGCGTGTAATCAAGATGATCAGAAGATATGACCACTGTAGTGCAACGGAACACCGTCATAATAAGACAAATAAATTAATAATGCAGGTATAATTTAATTATATTTTATTGACTCTCTTAACCAGAGTCAGTTTTTGGACAAAAGTTTCATTCTGAGATTCAGATCAAGTCTGAATTTACTCTAATATCTCAACACATACAACACTAAAATGATAAAGAACAAGTTTCCAAAGAAATGGATATAAAGTCTAGTAAAACTGACTGAGAAAATGCTCCAATACAAAAATCACACACTGGGTGTTGTGTGATGTCCTTAGGTTAGTTAGGTTTAAGTAGTTCTAAGGTCTAGGGGACTGATGACCATAGATGTTAAGTCCCATAGTGCTCACAGCCATTTTTTTAACAAAAATCACAGAGTCGCCTCAGCTACTGAAACACAAACCAAGCTCAATTTAATCAAGTATGTCTTTTGTATCCAGCCTGGAAGGCAGATCGTGTATAGGAGCAGGAGCAGGAAAAATACGTCGGTACTGCATGTAAGTAAAAGTGGTTTACTGGTGCAAAAAAAACAAGTTAATACATGGTTGCATAACTTGCAATCAGGTGTGATCCTGAGACCCGTCGTATGTAGAGCAAAGCTGAAGCTAAGTGTCCCGGCCGTCTACTCTTGATCAAATGGGCTGAATCTATCATGGTGCTCGTAGAGCTGAACTGCGCCTGCAACGGTTCGCTGTCGTCGTTGTCAGTCGTAGCGCCAACTTAACTGGCAGCTATGCCGTGGCATCCCAGCTATCGATACCAAATCCCTTCCCTCTGAAATGACGCACCGTCGCTGAGTAGGGCTTCCGACGGCGGATGGAGGGACCCAGGGGCGGAGTAGCTGAGGGGGCGGACAGCGGAATTGCTGGGGCGCGCTGTACACCTGTGACCCCGAATTGCTCGTGAGGGGGCGAGGAAAATGCCCCGTGGAAAACCTGCCCAGGCTGCACACTGCTTCTGCGTATGCTCCGATGAGGAGACGGAGGTGGAGCAACGACCTCCGTGGGTGACGGCGATGGAGGCGGCAGCGTGACGGCAGCCTCAGCGTGCATCGGTTCCAGCACCGAGGAGAAACACGGCGGCGGCGGCGGCCGGAGGTGGGTCTGCGGCGGGGGCGAGAAGCGCCCGTCCAGTGCAGGGGACCGGACCCGCAGCGCGACGACGGCAGGCGCGCCCGTGGAGGCGCGAGCGGCGGAGACGCCGTCGATGGAGTCGTCGGCTGAGGCAGCGGAAGCCACGAAGCCTCCAATTCCACTGGAAAACAACCAGTGGCAGAAAACCGAGGATGGCACAAGTGAATCTGTTCCGGTGTCGCTTGACAGTGCTGGAGGAACCAAAACTTATAAATAAGGCGCGGCCAAGCTGGCGAAGAATGTGTTCCTGCTCCCAGCGCTGCCTGCCAGAGAAAACGCGATAGAACACCAAATCATGCGGCGCCAAGCCAGAACCAGGCGAAGCAGCGGGAGAGCACAGCAGCAGGTGCAACAGCTGCAGGAGCGACCGATGGGCACAGCCATGTAGCAATTACACTGCGGAACGTGTGCCACGTGGCTGAGAGTTATAGGAAGAAAGGAAATTCCAGAGCGCGCGCTCGCGAGAGTACGTGGAGTACAACTTGATCATCTGCGACTTACACGTACGCACAAAGCATCCAGCCTCGCCATTCGACTGGGGGTGGAACAGGGCTGAGGTCACGGCGAATGCCATTAGCAGCACAGAACGCTCCAAACTCTGAGGACATGAACTGGCTACCATTGTCAGAGACAATAACTTCAGGAAGGCCCTCAATGCAAAAAATAGACGTCAAAACCCGAATAGTACTGGCAGATGTAGTAGGAGACATAGGTACAAAAAAAAACAAAAAAAAAGGATTTTTTTTTTTTTTTTTTTTTTTTTTTTTTTTGTCTACTGACTGGTTTGATGCGGCCCGCCACGAATTCCTTTCCTGTGCTAACCTGTTCATCTCAGAGTAGCACTTGCAACCTACGTCCTCAATATTTTGCTTGACGTATACCAATCTCTGTCTTCCTCTACAGTTTTTGCCCTCTACAGCTCCCACTAGTACCATGGAAGTCATTCCCTCATGTCTTAGCAGATGTCCTATCATCTTGTCCCTTCTCCTTATCAGTGTTTTCCACATATTCCTTTCCTCTCCGATTCTACATAGAACCTCCTCATTCCTTACCTTATCAGTCCACCTAATTTTCAGCATTCGTCTATAGTACCACATCTCAAATGCTTTGATTCTCTTCTGTTCCGGTTTTCCCACAGTCCACGTTTCACTACCATCCTCATAAATTTCTTCCTCAAAATAAGGCCGGTATTTGATATTAGTAGACTTCTCTTGGCCAGAAATGCCTTTTTTGCCATAGCGAGTCTGCTTTTGATGTCCTCCTTGCTCCGTCCGTCATTGGTTATTTTACTGCCTAGTTAACAGAATTCCTTAACTTCATTGACTTCGTGACCATCAATCCTGATGTTAAGTTTCTCGTTGTTCTCATTTCTACTACTTCTCATTACCATCGTCCTGCTCCGATTTACTCTCAAACCATACTGTGTACTCATTAGACTGTTCATTCCGTTCAACAGATCATTTAATTCTTCTTCACTTTCACTCAGGATAGCAATGTCATCAGCGAATCGTATCATTGATATCCTTTCACCTTGTATTTTAAATCCACTCCTGAACCCTTCTTTTTTTATTTCCATCATTGCTTCCTCGATGTACAGATTGAAGAGTGGGGGCGAAAGGCTACAGCCTTGTCTTACACCCTTCTTAATACGAGCACTTCGTTCTTGATCGTCCACTCTTATTATTCCCTCTTGGTTGTTGTACATAATGTATATGACCCGTCTCTCCCTATAGCTTACCCATACTTTTTTCAGAATTTCGAACAGCTTGCACCATTTTATATTGTCGAACGCTTTTTCCAGATGGACAAATCCTATGAAAGTGTCTTCATTTTTCTTTAGCCTTGCTTCCATTATTAGCCGTAACGTCAGAATTGCCTCTCTCGTCCCTTTACTTTCCCTAAAGCCAAACTGATCGTCACCTAGCGCATTCTCAATTTTCTTTTCCATTCTCCTGTATATTATTCTTGTAAGCAGCTTCGATGCATGAGCTGTTAAGCTGATTGTGCGATAGTTCTCGCACTTGTCAGCTCTTGCCGTCTTCGGAATTGGGTGGATGATGCTTTTCCGAAAGTCAGATGGTATGTCGCCAGACTCATATATTCTACACACCAATGTGAATAGTCGTTTTGTTGCCACTTCCCCCAATGATTTTAGAAATTCTGATGGAATGTTATCTATCCCTTCTGCCTTATTTGACCGTATGTCCTCCAAAGCTCTTTTAAATTGCGATTCTAATACTGGATCCCCTATCTCTTCTAAATCGACTCCTGTTTCTTCTTCTATCACATCAGACAAATCTTCACCCACACAGTGGCTTTCAATGTATTCTTTCCACCTATCTGCTCTCTCCTCTGCATTTAACAGTGGAATTCCCGTTGCACTCTTAATGTTACCACTGTTGCTTTTAATGTCACCAAAGAAAGTTTTGACTTTCCTGTATGCTGAGTCTGTCCTTCCGACAATCATATGTTTTTCGATGTCTTCACATTTTTCCTGCAGCCATTTCGTCTTAGCTTCCCTGCACTTCCTATTTATTTCATTACTCAGCGACTTGTATTTCTGTATTCCTGATTTTCCCGGAACATGTTTGTACTTCCTCCTTTCATCAATCAACTGAAGTATTTCTTCTGTTACCCATGGTTTCTTCGCAGCTACCTTCTTTGTACCTATGTTTTCCTTCCCAACTTCTGTGATGGCCCTTTTTAGAGATGTCCATTCCTGTTCAACTGTAGTGCCTACTGCGCTATTCCCTATTGCTGTATCTATAGCGTTAGAGAACTTCAAACTTATCTCGTCATTCCTTAGTACTTCCGTATCCCACTTCTTTGCGTATTGATTCTTCCAGACTAATGTCTTGAACTTCAGCCTACTCTTCATCACTACTATATTGTGATCTGAGTCTATATCTGCTCCTGGGTACGCCTTACAATCCAGTATCTGATTTCGGAATCTCTGTCTGACCATGATGTAATCTAATTGAAATCTTCCCGTATCTCCCGGCCTTTTCCAAGTATACCAGCTCCTCTTGTGATTCTTGAACAGGGTATTCGCTATTACTAGCTGAAACTTGTTACAGAACTCAATTATTCTTTCTCCTCTTTCATTCCTTGTCCCAAGCCCATATTCTCCTGTAACCTTTTCTTCTACTCCTTCCCCTACAACTGCATTCCAGTCGCCCATGACTATTAGATTTTCGTCCCCCTTTACATACTGCGTTACCCTTTCAATATCCTCATACACTTTCTCTATCTGTTCATCTTCTGCTTGCGACGTCGGCATGTATACCTGAACTATCGTTGTCGGTGTTGGTCTACTGTCGATTCTGATTAGAACAACCCGGTCACTGAACTGTTCACAGTAACACACCCTCTGCCCTACCTTCCTATTCATAACGAATCCTACACCTGTTATACCATTTTCTGCTGCTGTTGATATTACCCGATACTCATCTGACCAGAAATCCTTGTCTTCCTTCCACTTCACTTCACTGACCCCTACTATATCGAGATTGAGCCTTTGCATTTCCCTTTTCACATTTTCTAGTTTCCTTACCACGTTTAAGCTTCTGACATTCCATGCCCGACTCGTAGAACGTTATCCTTTCGTTGATTATTCAATCTTTTTCTCATGGTAACCTCCCCCTTGGCAGTACCCTCCCGGAGATCCGAATGGGGGACTATTCCGGAATCTTTTTCCAATGGAGAGATCATCATGACACTTCTTCAATTACAGGCCACATGTCCTGTGGATACACGTTACGTGTCTTTGATGCAGTGGTTTCCATTGCCATCTGCATCCTCAAGTCGTTGATCATTGCTGATTCTTCCGCCTTTAGGGGCAATTTCCCACCCCTAGGACAAGAGAGTGCCCTGAACCTCTATCCGCTCTTCCGCCGTCTTTGACAAGGCCGTTGGCAAAATGAGGCTGACTTCTTATGCCGGAAGTCTTCGGCCGCCAGTGCTGATTATTTATCAAAATTTAGACAGTGGCGCGGATCGAACCCGGGACCGAAATACGTTTTGATTATGAATCAAGGACGCTACCCCTAGACCACGGGTACTATCAAAATTCGTGTATGAATCAATAACTGTCAACGAGCGGGTCTCCCAAAAAAAGAACCGCAAAACCAACATGCACACGCTGCCAAGGCGCAGTAGGAGTCAGCCGTGCAAAGAAGCACTGGCGGGGAGCAGGTTGATGCTCCGCGCAAGAGCGACAGTTAGCAGGAAAATTCTCAATTTGTTAATCAATGCCGACCCAAGCGCAGTGAAGACTCGCTAATTGCTTCGTCCGCACTATACCCCAATGACCAGCGTGCAGTAAACGGAGGATTTTCGACTGCAACGAACGAGGTACAACCACATGAGACTGACCATTGCCAGTTTGTAACATGATAACATCGTTGTGTACAGACAAGTTCTGATGTTGCGCAAAGTAACGTCGAACAAGTGGATCACAAATTTGCGTAGCAGATCGAGGCCATTGAGTACGAATATGCTGTAAAAGAATCTGCATAGAAGCATCGGCGGCTGTCGTGGAAGCAGTGCGACGAAAATCCACCGGAAAACCTTCAGCTAATTCCTGATCTTGCAAATCAATAAACATGCAGGACAATTCGGAAGAATCAAACACTTCGTCAAGACCGATAGGCAGACGAGACAAAAAAAAATGGTTCAAATGGCTCTGAGCACTATGGGACTCAACTGCTGTGGTTATCAGTCCCCTAGAACTTAGAACTACTTAAACCTAACTAACCTAAGGACATCACACACATCCATGCCCGAGGCAGGATTCGAACCTGCGACCGTAGCAGTCGCACGGCTCCGGACTGCGCGCCTAGAACCGCGAGACCACCGCGGCCGGCGGTGCAGACGAGACAAAGCATCAGCATTGCCATGCTGGGCCGTAGGCCGAAACAATATTTCGTAATTGTAGTTAGGCAAAAACAAAGACCAACGTTGCAACTTTTGTGTCGTATGGGCCGGAACTGGCTTTGACGGGTGAAACAACGAAGTCAAAGTCTTATGGTCGGCGACCAAATAAAACTTGCGACCGTACAAAAAATCATGAAACTTTGTCACTCCAGATACAATAGCTAAAGCTTCCTTCTCGATTTGAGAATAGTTTTGTTGGGCAGAATTGAGCAACTTAGACGCAAAAGTAATCGGGCGATCCACATGGTGAATGCGGCGTGAGAGAACTGCGCTGATGCCATGAGAAGATGCATCGACAGCCAAAACAACCGATTTGGAGGGGTCGAAAGGAATCAAACAGCGATCACTCAATAAAGCAGATTTGAGCTTGTGGAAAGCAACGTCATATTCCGAAGACCAAATAAAAGGGACGTCCTTACGCCGAAGGCGATGCAAAGGCGCTGAAATCTGCGCTGCATTTGGTATAAACAGAATATAATATGTAATTTTGCCCAACAAAGACTGAAGTTTTTTCAAGTTCCTGGGTGCAGCCAAGTCTCTAATCGCACTGAGACGTGACGGCGAGGGGTGGATACTCTGTCCGTTAATCATATGTCCTAAATACTGAATCTCACTTTGAAAAAAATTGCACTTGTCTCTGTTACACTTTAGTCCTGCCTGCAAAAGTATAGTAAATAAGGCACGCAAATTCTACAAATGTACGTCAGGGGTGCGACCTGATACAACTATATCGTCCAAATAATTGGAACAACCAGGGGCAGTGGCATACAACTGCTGCAAGTAAGACTGAAAAATTGCAGGAGCGGAAGCACAACCGAACGGAAGGCGGCGAAATTTGAACAGTCCTAGGTGGGTGTTGATCACAAAATAGCACTGCTACTGTTCGTCGAGTGGAATCTGAAAGTATGCGTCCCACAAGTCAATCGTGGAAAAAAATTTTCCCGTACCAAGTTTATCAAAAATGTCTTCAGGACGCGGTAAGGGAAATGTAGCAACCACTGTCTGGGGATTTACTGTAGACTTAAAGTCAGCACAAATACTGAGACGACCGTTTGGTTTCTTCACACACACTATAGGCGAAGCCCATTGCGAAGCAGAAACAGGTTCAATGACACCAATGTCTTGCAAATGCTTACGTTCAACAGCTACGGCGTCGCGCAATGCGTGCGGTACCGGGCGTGCGCGCCGGAAAATATGCATGTCATTGTCTTTAATTACAACATCCGCTGCAAAGTCTGTGTCACAACCAAGGCCATCAGAAAAGAGTTCAGCAAAATCATCGCATAGTGCGGCAACACTTCCTTCATGGTCGCTGGCGTTGATGCAATGTACATTGCCCACAATTGCGAGGCCAAAAATTTCAAATGCGTCCATGCCAGAATGTTCGTAGCATCACTAGAGCGGAGCACATGGAAAGACACTGTACGGGTCGTTGCACCATACGTTGCTTGCAAACTACTGCGCTGAGATTTCCTGTCCAGTAAATGCAGTCATCGTGGAACGTGAACGACGAAGCGCGGGCGAACCAAGAAAGTCACACATTGATCTGTTCAGTAAAGAAACCGACGCACCAGTGTCCAGCTGCAGGCGAACAGAACGTCCACAAATGTTCAAAGTAACCAAAAGTTTCCGCGCATCGCGCTGAATGCGAGAGTAAGTGTCTGGAAAAACTTTATTCACATGACGAGCTGTCGAGGCACGTGAAGCAGAAGACTCTGAATAAATGGCATTAACGACCATAGGCTAATGTGAATCCTGTTTATGGCGGTTGCCGTTGCGGTGGCGCCCACACGAGTTACGCGAACGGGAGACAAGTGGTGAATTAGAGTTTTTCTTACTACACACAGCTTGGACATGTCCCTTGTTATTACACGTGGGTGGTCACGAAAGCAGTTCGGAGATGATTTCAGTTTCTTACAAGGGAACCTCCCCATCGCACCCCCCTCAGATTTAGTTATAAGTTAGCACAGTGGATAGGCCTTGAAAAACTGAACACAGATCGATCGAGAAAACAGGAAGAAGTTGTGTGGAACTATGAAAAAATAAGCAAAATATACAAACTGGGTCGTCCATGTGTAATATAAGCAATAATAAGGGCAGTGTGAGACGAGGAGCGCCGTGGTCCCGTGGTTAGCGTGAACAGCTGCGGACCGAGAGGTCTTTGGTTCAAATCTTCACTCGACCGAAAATTTTAACTTTTTATTTTCAGTTTATGTGACAAACTCTTATGTTTTCATCACTTTTTTTGGAGTGATTATTACATCCACAAGAAAACCTAAATCGGGCAATGTAGAAGAATCTTTTTACCCATTCGCCAAGTGTACTAGTTAGGTGGGTCGACAACATATTCCTGTCATGTGACGCACATGCTGTCACCAGTGTCGTATAGAATATATCAGACGTGTTTT
The DNA here is from genome assembly GCF_023898315.1 of Schistocerca nitens. Classification (NCBI taxonomy): domain Eukaryota; kingdom Metazoa; phylum Arthropoda; class Insecta; order Orthoptera; family Acrididae; genus Schistocerca; species Schistocerca nitens. The sequence goes on along the minus strand of NC_064617.1, from coordinate 437,244,072 downwards.
CCTGTGGAGGAATCGAATGACCTATGACCTTGCGATCAAATGTTTTCGGTTCCCATTGGAGAGGCACGTCCTTTCGTCAACTAATTACAGTGAACAGAGACGTCAAACCGAGCGAGGTGGCGCAGTGGTTAGACACGGGACTCGCATTCGGGAGGACGACGGTTCAATCCCGCGTCCGGCCATCCTGATTTAGGTTTTCCGTGATTTCCCTAAATCGCTCCAGGTAAATGCCGGGATGGTTCCTTTCAAAGGGCACGGCCGACTTCTTTCCCCATCCTTCCCTAATCCGATGAGACCGATGACCTCGCTGTCTGGTCTCCTTCCCCACAACAACCAACCAACAGAGACGTCAATGAACGAACGGACAGATCATAATTTTGCGAAAATAAAGAAAGCAAAATTTTCAGCCGAGGGCAGATTTGAACTAAAGATCTCTCGTTCCGCAGCTGTTCACGCTAACCACGGGACCACGGCGCTCCTCACCTCAGATTGCCCTTGATATTGCCTAACTTACGCATGGACGACCCAGTTTGTATATTTTGCTTATTTTTTCATAGTTCCACACAACTTCTTCCTGTTTTCTCGATTGATCTGTGTTCAGTTTTTCAAGGCCTATCCACTGTGCCAACTTATAACTAAATCTGAGGGGGGTGCGATGGGGATGTTCCCTTGTTAGATGTGCCTGGTTTGAACCATGTTTACATGCGCGCAGGCGGCGCGGCGTAGCTGGCTAGGCTGGTTGGAAGGGCACGTGTCGTGCCGCGCTAACCGTACACACACCCGTGTTCACATCGAACGCGGTTGTAGTAATGTCTAATGTATCTTGTCTGTCTAGCAAGTCCACTACTTCATGTAAAGGCGGGTTATTAAACCTGAGGATTTGTTCGCGAATACGGTGATCCGCCACATTCTGCGCAATAGCGTCTCTGATCACGATATCCACATGTAAGCGTCCACGTGAGCAATTAAAATCACCATCAGATGTTAGTCCCTGAGGGTCCGCTAACCAAGTCTTATTAGACAGTAGGGCCACGTCGGAGACGAAAGAATTTGTAACGTGCAGCTACCACATTTACACTGTCTCGGAAGTGGGAGTTCAAAGCATCAATCACTTCGTCGTACGTTTCAGTTTCGGGACAGGTGGTGGGAAACAATTTTACTAGTATACGGTATAACACAACACCCGCGTTGGCAATGAAAAATTGAAGCCGCTCTGTACCTGATATGTTGCATGCTGCGAAGTGTGCCTCGAGCTCGGCGATGTATTCTGGCCAGCGTTCAACGTCAGGATTGAAGGCACGAAATGGCAGCGCCGTCTGCGACCGCGTCGGTACAGGCGGTGGTGTCGGAGGCGCCGAAGTAGCTGCAGTTTGCAGCGTGACCAGTCCATTTATGGCAGCAAGCAGCTGCGTCATTTGCTGAGCCTGAAAACGGACAAGATCGAATAACGAAGCCTGTTCCTGTGGCGAAGCCATGGATTACACAACTGACAGTCTTATAGTGAGGCTAGCACGAAAAGAAAGCAGTACCGAACAAAAAAAGGAAATGACAGGAGAAACCTCGTTGCCAACTTTTGTATCCCTCCTGGAAGGGCCGGCCGGAGTGGCCAAGCGGTTCTAGGCGCTACAGTCTGGAACCGCGCGACAGCTACGGTGGCAGGTTAGAATCCTGCCTCGGGCATGGATGTGTGTGATGTCCTTAGGTTAGTTAGGTTTAAGTAGTTCTAAGTTCTAGGGGACTGATGACCTCAGATGTTAAGTCCCATAGTGCTCAGAGCCATTTGAACCATTTTTTTAAATTTACAGTTTGTGGTTAGATCTGAAGCTTAGTGACCCATTCCTTAAAACTGTGTCTGGTTCTCAAATATGCCTTGCCAAACCTACGGAGTGCTGCCGCTATCAGAATTTTACTTGAAAAGTATTCAAACAATTTTCCTCAATTTCTGTATAACCTAACGCATCCTTGTTCAGAGACAACAGAGTACTAAACCATAAATGCCAGCTTGAGAATTAGGTGGAAGAAAGGCTCTTTGCATTACTTCGGCTATCTTTCTGTGCACCGTGGAACGCTGCTCCGCCCGGGTGATGTTCATTTGTTCACATTTCCTTTTTTTAGTCAATTGGATAGAATTCCAGCAAAGTTTTCCTGACTTCCTCTTGTCCTTGGTTCTAATCGCTAAGCTTTCGCAGCAGCTTTTCCTGTGTACTGCTGATAGACTGCATGAGGTGCAGTATTTGCAACGTAATGGCAGTTTGTTGTGGCATCAGAGAATATACTCGAAACGATCCTTTTTCTACATTTGGTTGCCTGGAAAAAAATTTTGATTAGACAGCGCACTTTTGGCACAGGCTAGGCCTAAAAATTCTCAAATGAAGTTCAACGCATTAAAGATGTTCGTAAGTTCTTAATACTCTGGTGTCTTAAGCCATTGAGTCATTAACGCTGTACACAGACTGTTCTTTTGCACTAAGTCTGTCGTATAGTCCGTATATCCGTTCAAACATAGGATCGGAATTTCCTGTATATCTCATGGCCAAAATTTGACTGTTACACGTACTCCATGTGCAAAGTACGACGTTGGCTACGAAACACGCGCCGCCTCTGCAGATGGTCTCTTGTGGACTTGCTTCGCCTGCACATGTATGCTCTCTCATTCACCCTACGTTAGGATGAGTGTGTCTATATGGAAGTAAGTGTATTTATCAGTGGTCACAGCAGAATGTGTACTGTTATTTAATGTTAAATGTTCATTGAACCTAGTACTGACGACTGCTTCATCTGAATGATACGTGTTATATCACAGTCAACACATTGCAGTCTAAATAGATCAGAAGACTGAAAGGGAGATATTTCGTGCACAGAATTTTTGAGCAGCTCTGTTCTGAAAATATAATATTTCTTCTGTTGAATAGAAACTTTAAACTTCTCAAATGGGCATGATCTCTTTAAAGTAACTGGTTGGAGGGCGCTACCCATAATGTTCCAAACGCTCTCAGTTGGGGAGAGAACCGACGAACTTTGCTGGAAACCACGAAGAAAAGCAGTATACAGTCTCGCCCTGTGCGAGTGGGCATTATCTTGCTGAAATGTAAGCTCATGAAGGCTTGTCATGAAGAGCAACAAGACGAGACCTAGAATATCGTCGACGTACCGCTGTGATGCAAGGCTGCCACTGTGCTGTAATGGATGACAACTGAGGCGGCCTGATATGAAATGAAATAGCACCTCACACAGTTACTTGCGGTTGTGGGACCTAACGGCGGCCGGCAGTAAGGTGGCATCTCACTGCTGTTCGGGGCGTCTCCAGCATTTCTTCTCCGGTCATTGGGGCTCATGACGTAGCTGAATTAATCACTGAAGACAGTTCTACAACAGTCAACGAGATTCCAGAGAGAAGACTTGTCTGGAGATGCCCCTGATAACTGTGGGATACTAATCTGAATGTATCCCGCCCATATGTTTCTATAGCCAGGAGGGGTGATCTGGAATGCCATTTCTTTTCATACCAAGACCCGTTTGGTTCTCGTTCGCGCACCCTTACTGCAAAGCATTACAATGAGGATATTCTACGCTCCAATTTGTTGCTCTTTGTCGTAGGCCAACCTAGGTTTACATTTCAGCAAGATAATGCCCGCCTGCACATGGAAAGTGTTTCTACTGCTGTGTTCGTGTTTGCCAAACCCTACCTCGGTAGTTAGGTCGCCGGATCTCTCCGCAATTGAGAACGTGTGGAACGTTATGAGCAGGGTCCTCCAACCACCTCCAGATTTTGACGACCTAAAGCGCCAGCTGGACAGAAGTTGGTACGGTATCCCTCAAAAGGACATACAACAACTATCAATCAATGACAAGTCGAATAGCTGATTGCTTAAGGGCCGAAAGCGGGCCAACGCTGTACTGACGCTCTTTTTCTTGAATAAATCAGCCAATTTTTCTGAAATTGTATTTGTTCGTCGATACATGTACGCAGCAAATAAATGATGACATAGGTTGGGAATGCTACTTCGAGATGAAGAGGTACGCACAGGAGAGGAATTCGTGGCATCTAACCAATCAGAAGACTGATGATTAAAAAATATAAAAGTTAGACATCTCTTATTGCTGCCCCATTGGCGTAACTCTTTCACAGTGCATCTTTTTTTTTTTTTTGCTTAATACCAGCATAATGTGTCTATTAGTTGACTGAAAATTTTAATATTTCATCAGCAACAAATCCGCATATTTTGTGATTTGTCCTCAGGTGCTAATGTTCTCCTGGTTTCCCCTCCATCTAAATCTACACGATAAACAACGTTTATTTGCTGAATAAAGTCGTCTAGATCGCTTACTGCATGTCTTTAGTTAAAACGTCGTTAACGCTAACGTTATTATCAGATGAAAATTTCGAGCTTATAAAACAATATTAACAACAAAAACTCCGCCTAAGCTGGATAACAACTGTCCACTTGGGAGTAGGTTCCACTGCTACTGAGACAGAATGTTCCTTCACAACTTCAAAGTTTCGATATGATGATGGCAGCCACCAAAACGATGTTATAAATTAAAACATGTATCCATAATGATGCCGGTCTCAAAAAGGAAATTTATCTCCTTTCTTATGTGTGGTGCAAAATGGCTAAGCAGGGATGGCTAGAGGACAAATGCAAGGATGTAGAAGCTTATCTCACGAGGGGTAATATAGATACTGCCTACAGGAAAATTAAAGAGACCTTTGGAGAAAAGAGAACCACTTGCATGAATATCAAGAGCTCAGATGGAAACCCAGTTCTAAGCAAAGAAGGGAAAGCAGAAAGGTGGAAGGTGTATATAGAGGATCTATACAGGGGCGATGTACTTGAGGACAATATTAAGGATATGGAAGAGGATGTAGATGAAGATGAAATGGGAGATATGATACTGCGTGAAGAGTTTGACAGAGCACTGAAAGACCTAAGTCGAAACAAGGTTCTAGGAGTAGACCACATACCATGAGAACTACTGACAGCCTTGGGAGAGACAGTCCTGATAAAACTCTACCATCTGGTGAGCAAGATGTATGAGACAGGCGAAATTCCCTCAAACGTCAAGATGAATATAATAATTCCCATCCAAATAACGCAGGTGTTGACAGATGTGAAAATTACCGAAATATCAGTCTAATAAGTCACAGCTGCAAAATATTAACGCGAATTCTTTACAGACGAATGGAAAAACTGGTAGAGGCCGACCTCGGGGAAGATCAGTTTGGATTCCGTAGAAATATTGGAACACGTGAGGCAATACTGACCCTACGACTTATCTTAGATGAAAGATTAAGGAAAGGCAGACCTACGTTTCTAGCATTTGTAGACTTAGAGAAGGTTTTTGACAATGCTGACTGGAATACTCTCTTTCAAATTCTGAAGGTGGCAGGGGTAACATACAGGGAGCGAAGGGCTATTTACAATTTGTACAGAAACCAGATGGCAGCTATAGGAGTCGAGGGACATGAGAGGGAAGCAGTGGTTGGGAAGGGAGTGAGACAGGGTTGTAGCCTCTCCCCGGTGCTATTCAATCTGTATATTGAGCAAGCAGTAAAGGAAACAAAAGAAAAATTCGGAGTACGCATTAAAATCCATGGAGAAGAAATAAAAACTTTGAGGTTCGCCGATGACATTGTAATTCTGTCAGAGACAGCAACGGACTTGGAAGAGCAGTTGAACGGAATGGACAGTGTCGTGGAAAGGAGGGTATAAGATGAACATCAACAAAAGCAAAACGAGGATAATGGAATGTAGTCGAATTAAGTCGGGTGATATGAGGGAATTAGATTAGGGAATGAAACACTTAAAGTAGTAAAGGAGTTTTGCTATTTGGGGAGCAAAATAACTCATGATGGTCGAAGTAGAGAGGATATAAAATGTAGACTGGATATGGCAAGGAAAGCGTTTCTGAAGAAGAGAAATTTGTTAACATCGAGTATTGATTTAAGTGTCAGGAAGTCGTTTCTGAAAGTATTTGTATGGAGTGTGGCCATGTATGGAAGTGAAACATGGACGATAAATAGTTTGGACAAGAAGAGAATAGAAGCTTTCGAAATGTGGTGCTACAGAAGAATGCTTAAGATTAGATGGGTAGATTACATAACTAATGATGAGGTGTTGAATAGAATTGGGGAGAAGAGGAGTTTGTGGCACAACTTGACTAGAAGAAGGGATCGGTTGGTAGGGCATATTCTGAGGCATCAAGGGATCACCAATTTAGTATTGGAGGGCAGCGTGGAGGGTGAAAATCGTAGAGAGGGACCAAGAGATGAATACACTAAGCAGATTCAGAAGGATGTAGGCTGCAGTAGGTTCTGGGAGATGAAGAAGCTTGCACAGGATAGAGTAGCATGGAGAGATGCATCAAACTAGTCTCAGGACTGAAGACCACAAGAACAACATGTGTGGTGTCGAGCGATGTGTGTCTTGCTCCCACCAGAGAGTCATTTTTAATGGCATGTTGCACTGTCGCTGTGCGAGTTTGGGCCACACACACGTACCATTGCCGTGAGCACCCATGGGGAAGAGGAGGAGCCGTGGCGAGCGAGAGCAAGTTTGTTGGTGAACGGCGAAGAATGGGAAGTCATCTTGAAGCTGGTACACAAAGGAGCTGGTTGCAGCACATCGCGAACTTGTGAATCTGGTCTCTGATACAGATAGCTATTTTGATGTCGTTAATTACACACTTTGACGGTGACTGAAATGTACGTTTAATTTTAAGAAGGTGGTATAAATTTTGTTATGCCGCGAGCGTGACTGGTTTGTTTTATGCCATTTGTTGAAAGACATTTGCCTTGTTATTTTACTCTGTGAGAGTGATTCGTTTCTATTTCATTGTATTAATATATGTGCATAGGTAGTTCTGTACACAGCTGATAACAGCTTCGTAGAAGCTATACTTATTGTCGTTTCCTTTCTGTGACCACTGGCCATGTATTGAAATTGTTATTGTCGTTACCATATTCTGTGCGCTGGGGCAAAGTCGATTTTAATTCTGTTGCAAAGAATTCAGTTCTTTCTTTGAAGACATTTTGATTGTTATTCTCTTTTTGAGTCCCATTTTTCGAACTATTTCTGGTTGCAAATTGGGTTCTCTTTAATTGTTGTTGTGCTTTTTACGTTTAATAAATTAGTTGTTAAATTGAGCCCATACCTGGACAACCTTCATCCCGAATCCCACCCTAATCCTAAGCTACAATTAGTGAATCAACAGTTATTCTATAACCAGAGCGAGACGACTGTGGTTGGCCCAGAAGGCATCGTCAGTGCCCACTGACACTGGTAACTGCATCACCACTAACACATCCTTGTATGAACTGATGGCAGCCTTACTACCCTTGACTGTCAAATTCGTTCTCTGCTCACTTCTCACTTTTCCCTCTTCACTAACCGCCACTTTTCCACACCTTCCCTCTGTTACCCAATGGAAGCATTTTACTGAGAGGTACACATCAAGCAACCGTGATCTAGAGGCCCGCATTTGGTGTGGTGGTCTAGCAGTAGAGCATGGTTGTAGGACTGTAGGATTCAATCCCGGCTGGGTCACTTTGCTGTCACGGTAGCTCAGTGTGTTTGGTCAGAGGGCTGTCTGTCTTCCGTAAAGGACATTTCTAGAGATGGAAATCACGGAAGTTGGAAAGAAAAACATCGGCACAAAGAAGGTAGCTGCAAAGACATCATGGGTAACAGAAGAAATATTTTAGCTGATCCACGAAGGAAGAAAGTATAAAAATTATCAAGGAAATTTGGGGGCGTACAAATACCAGTCAGTTAGGAATGAAATTTCTTTGGACTTGGAATTATTATATTCTTAATGGAATCAGATGCTGACTCTAGTGAAAAGTACCATATTATCAGTTTAACAAGTCACGGTTGTTAAATATTAACACGAATTCTCTACGGAGGTATGGAGAAACTGGTAGAAGGTGACCTCCAGAAAGTTCAGTTTGGATTGCTGAAAGATGTAGCAAACGCGAGACAGTACTGACCCTAATATTTTCCGTAGAAGATAGGTTAAGGAAAGGCAGACCTACATTTATAGCATTTATAGACTGAGAGAAAGCTTTTGACAGTGTTGAGTTGTATATTCTCTCTCTTAATTCTAAATGTGGCAAGGGTAAGATACATTGAGCGAAAGGCTATTTACAATTTGTGCAGAAACCAGATGCAGTTATAAGCGTTGACAGTCATGAAAGGGAAGCAGTGGTTGAGAAGGGAGTGGGACAGTGTTGTAGCCTATCTCCGATGGTATACAATCTGTATATGAAACAAGCAATAAAGGAAACAAAAGAAAAATCTGGATAGGAATTAAAATCCATAGAGAAGAAATAAAAACTTTGAGGTTTGCCGACGACATTGTAATTCTGTCAGAGACAGCAAAGGACCTGGAAGAGCAGCTGAAAGGGATGGACAGTGTCTTGAAAGATGGATGTAAGATGAGGAGATAAAATGAATATCAACAAAATCAATAGAATGTAATCACATTAAATAAGGTGATATTGAGAGAAGTAGATTAGGAAATACGCCAGTTAAAGTAGTAGATGAGTTTTGCTATTTGGGCACAGAAATAACTGATGATGGTCCAAGTAGAAAGGATATAAAATGTAGACTGGCAATGGCAAGAAAAGCATTTCTCAACAAGAGAAATTTGTTAACGTCGAACATAGATTTAAATATTAGGAAGTCTGTTTTTGAAGGTATTTGTCTGGAGTGTAGCAGTGTATGGAAGTGAAACGTGGGCGATAAATAGTTTACAGAAGAAGAGAACAGAAGCTTTTGAAATATGGTGCTAAAGAAGAAAGCTGGCGATTAGATGGGTATATCACGTAACTAATGAGGGGGTAGTGAACGTAACTGGGGAGAAAAGAAATTTGTGGCACAGCCAGACTAGAAGAAGGGATCGGTTGACAGGACACAGTCTGAGACATCAATGGATCACCAATTAAGTGATGGGGGGAAGCGTGGGTGGATAAAAATCGTTGCCAGAGAAAAACAGATGCAAACAGCAAGCAGATTCAGAAGGATGTAGGCTGCAGTAGTTACTTCGAGACGAAAATTCTTACACATAATAGAGGAGCATGGACGGCTGCATCAAACTAGTAGGAAGTACTGGGAAGCTAAGGCGCAACGGCTACATTAAAAATATGAAGAAACTGGAAAAGTAATGATTCTCAGAAGAACTGATTCAGGGTACAGAAAAGTCAAAACAGCCTTTGATGAAATTAAAAGCAAAGTGGATAACATCAAGAATGCATTGGGAATTTGAATTGCTGAGGAGAGAAAGGATAGGCCTCCATGAGAGTGAAGACCTGTCTGAAGACGTGTTAGAAGAAGAAATAGGAGTCGATACGCATGAGTTAGTGGATCCAACATAAGAATAACAATTTATAAGATCAAATAAGGCAGAAGGGATATATAACATTCCATCTGAATTCCTAAAATCATTGGAGAAAGTGGTAACAAAACGATTCCAGTTGTAGTGTAGAATGTATGACTTTTGCAACGTATCACCAGACTTTCGGAAGAACATCACCCACACAGTTTTGAAGACAGTAAGGCAGGTAGGTGCGAAAACTACCGCGCAATCAACATCCGTGCATCCATGATGCTGACAAGAATAATATACAAAAGAATGGAAAAATACTGAGGATATGTTAGATGGCTATGAGTTGGGCTTTAGGAACTATTAAGACAAGAGGAGAATCCGTGGTCTGAGAGTAGCGTCTTCTATGTGTAGGCGAAACGTCCTCGGTACCGAGTTCTACGCACGCCACTGCTTAATTTTGATTAATAATCGTCATTGGCGGGAAACTGCCTCTAAAGTCTGAAGAATCAGCAATGATCAACGGCATGGAGATGCAGAAGGCAATGGAAACCACTGCATTAAAGACACCTAACGTGTGTCCGCAGGATATGTGCCCTGTAACTGAAAGTGTCATGATGATCTCTCCACCGGCAAAAAATTCTCGGAATATTTCCCCATTCGGATCTCGAGGAGGGACTGGCAAGGGGAAGGTGACCATGAAAATAAAATTGAATACCAAATAAAAGGATCACGTTTTACGAGCCGGGTCGTGGAATGCCAGAAGCTCCAACATGGTATGGAAGCTAGAAAACTTGAAGAGGGAAATGGAAGAGCCCAATCTAGGCATGATGATCAGTGACGTGAAATGGAAAGACGACAAAGATTTCTGGTCAGATGAGTATAGGGTAATATTAACAGAAGCAGAAAATGGTATAACAGGAGTTGGACTAGTTATGAATAGGAAGATAGGGCAGAGAGTGTGTTGCTGTGAACAGTTCAGTGACAAAGTTTTTCTTTGCATAATCGACAGCAAACCAATGCCGACGTTGCAAGCTGAAGATAAAGAGAGAGAGAAAGTACATCAGGATATTGAAAGAGTCATTCAGTATATAAAGAGAGCCGATAATCTAATAGTCATAGGGGACTGCAATGAAGCTGCAGGGGAAGGAGTAGAGGGAAATGATATGGGAGAATATGGGCTTGGGACAAGGAATGAGAGAGGAGACAGACTAATTGAGTTCTGTAATAAATTTCAGCTAGAAATTGAGAATACTCTGTTCTAGAATCACAAGAGGAGAAAGTATACGTGGAACAGGCCAGCTGATACGAAAAAGTTTCAGCTACATTACATCATGATCAGGCTGAGTTCCCGAAAGCAAATACTATACTGTAGGGGTACCCAGGAACAGATACAGACTCAAATCACAATGTAGTAGTGATGAAGAGTAGGCTAAAGTTTAAGAGATTAGTCAAGAAGAATTAATATGCAAAGATGTGGGGTACGGAAGTACATCTGAATTCGCATTTGGTGACAACAGTTCACATACCCTTTTCCAGATGTATGTTGTTCCTGGTTTTCCTACATCGCTGCCGGCCGTGGTGGCCGTGCGGTTCTAGGCGCTGCAGTCCGGAACCGTGGGACTGCTACGGTCGCAGATTCGAATCCTGCCTCGGGCATGGATGTGTGTGATGTCCTTAGGTTACTTAGGTTTAAGTATTTCTAAGTTCTAGGGGACTGATGACCTCAGATGTTAAGTCCCATAGTGCTCAGAGCCATTTGAACCATCCTACATCGCTAGAAACAAATGGCTGACGTTTGTAAACGACACATTCGCCAATGAGAGAAAGCACTCCATCCCCAATAACCTCGTCGATGGCCAGTTATTGGCTAATGTTCTGTATTTCACTCTTCCACCCTATAGCGGTGAAAGATAACATCAGAACAAAACTGTCAACTCTCTCATCAAATTAGTTTTCACTTAAAATACTATAATCCGTTATGCGTTTGCACTTTATGAGGGGCAATGAAAAAGTTTCCGTTCGAATGGTAAATCTAGGTTTCAGTCCCAGTCCTGCAAAATTTTCAACTTCCGTTATTGCAATTGGAAGTCAGTATTTCTCCACTCACACTTTCCCTTTGCTTCCCTTTCCTCTATTTCATAAACTATAAATCATGGAGATTATCTCTGATAGCTACATTTGACCCTTTCTTATTTTAAGTGTTATTTATATTCTTCTATTCTCGCAGATTCTGTGAAAATTTTCTGGTTCCTAATTTTAATAGTCCACTTAATTTTCTACATTCTTCTACTGCGCAACATATCAAACGCTTTTCTTTTTCCCAATGTCCACACCGCATGATTCACGCCCATGAACTGCTGTGTTCAAACGTACATTGCTTCATAAATGGATACCGAGGCTTTATACTAGTTGATTTCTCATGACTTTTATGCCAGGTCTGCCTGTGAAACTTTAGTTTTTATTTTCTCCTTGTAAAACGGACCTGTCCTATTTACCATACGATTTTCAAAAAGTTTGTGCCACAATTGTGAATGAAGTTACGAATTTGATAAATGTACACAATCTCCGTAGTGTCGATATAACGATATATGTACTTCGTAAGGCTGTTATTGAGAACACAGATGTTGGTCACTTAGGTTACTTCTTTTGAAGAGAGTAGTGGCAGTATGTGTTAGACTGTCTGGCTACGTACTTGGTTTGAAAAGAATGGAGGCTGGCCTGCAGTGCAGTGGAGGCAGTTTTATTTTCAAAGGATTTGTAATAATATATTTTGAGCAAAAATTTTAAGGAAATGAGATGATATGAATGCCAGAATGACGAAGGGGCAATTTTTAAGGTTGTTGTTGTTGTGGTCTTCAGTCCTGAGACTGGTTTGATGCAGCTCTCCATGCTACTCTATCCTGTGCAAGCTTCTTCATCTCCCAGTACCTACTGCAACCTACATCCTTCTGAATCTGCTTAGTGTATTCATCTCTTGGTCTCCCTCTACGATTTTTACCCTCCACGCTGCCCTCCAATGCTAAATTTGTGATCCCTTGATGCCTCAAAACATGTCCTACCAATCGATCCCTTCTTCTAGTCAAGTTGTGCCACAAACTTCTCTTCTCCCCACTCCTATTCAACACCTCCTCATTAGTTATGTTATCTACACATCTAATCTTTAGCATTCCTCTGTAGCACCACATTTCGAAAGCTTCTATTCTCTTCTTGTCCAAACTAGTTATCGTCCGCGTTTCACTTCCATACATGGCTACACTCCATACAAATACTTTCAGAAACGACTTCCTGACGCTTAAGTCTATACTCGACGTTAACAAATTTCCCTTCTGCAGAAACGATTTCCTTGCCATTGCCAGTCTACATTTTACATCCTCTCCACTTCGACCATCATCAGTTATTTTACTCCCTAAATAGCAAAACTCCTTTACTACTTTAAGTGTCTCATTTCCTAATCTAATTCCCTCAGCATCACCCGATTTCCTCGTTTTGGTTTTGTTGACGTTCATCTTACATCCTCCTTTCAAGACACTGTCCATTCCGTTCAACTGCTCTTCCAAGTCCTTTGCTGTCTCTGACAGAATTACAATGCCATCGGCGAACCTCAAAGTTTTTACTTCTTCTCGATGAATTTTAATACCTACTCCGAATTTTTCTTTTGCTTCCTTTACTGCTTGCTCAATATACGGATTGAATAACATCGGGGAGAGGCTACAACCCTGCCTCACTCATTTCCCAACCACTGCTTCCCTTTTATGCACCTCGACTCTTATAACTGCCATCTGGTTTCTGTACAAATTGTAAATAGCCTTTCGCTCCCTGTATGTTACCCCTACCACCTTCAGAATTTGAAAGAGAGTATTCCAGTTAACATTGTCAAAAGCTTTCTCTAAGTCTACAAATGCTAGAAACGTAGGTTTGCCTTTCCTTAACCTTTCTTCTAAGATAAGTCGTAAGTTTAGTATTACCTCACGTATTCCAACATTTCTGCGGAATCCAAACTGATCTTCCCCAAGGTCCGCTTCTACCAGTTTTTCCATTCGTCTGTAAAGAATTCGCGTTAGTATTTTGCAGTCGTGGCTTATCAAACTGATAGTTCGGTAATTTTCACATCTGTCAACACCTGCTTTCTTTGGGATTAGAATTATTATATTCTTCTTGAAGTCTGTGGGTATTTCGCCTGTCTCATACATCTTGCTCACCAGATGGTAGAGTTTTGTCATAACTGGCTCTCCCAAGGCCATCAGTAGTTCTAATGGAATGTTGTCTACTCCAGGGGCCTTGTTTGGACTCAGGTCTTTCAGTGCTCTGTCAAACTCTTCACGCAGTATCTTATCTCCCATTTCGTCTTCATCTACATCCTCTTCCATTTCCATAATATTGTCCTCAAGCACATCGCCCTTGTATAAACCCTCTATATACTCCTTCCACCTTTCTGCCTTCCCTTCTTTGCTTAGAACTGGGTTTCCATCTGAGTTCTTGATATTCAGACAAGTGGTTCTCTTCTCTCCAAAGGTCTCTTTAATTTTCCTGTAGGCAGTATCTATCTTACCCCTAGTGAGACAAGCCTCTACATCCTTACATTTGTCCTCTAGCCATCCCTGCTTAGCCATTTTGCACTTCCTGTCGATCTCATTTTTGAGACGTTTGTATTCCTTTTTGCCTGCTTCATTTACTGCATTTTTATATTTTCTCCTTTCATCAAATAAATTCAATGTTTCTTCTGTTACCCAAGGATTTCTATTAGCCCTCGTCTTTTTACGTACTAGATCGTCTGCTGCCTTCACTACTTCATCCCTCAGAGCTACCCATTCTTCTTCTACTGTATTTCTTTCCCCCATTCCTGTCAATTGTTCCCTTATGCTCTCCCTGAAACTCTCTACAACCTCTGGTTCTTTCACTTTATCCAGGTCCCATCTCCTTAAATTCCCACCTTTTTGCAGTTTCTTCAGTTTCAATCAGCAGTTCATAACCAATAGATTGTGGTCAGAATCCACATCTGCCCCTGGAAATGTCTTACAATTTAAAACCTGGTTCCTAAATCTCTGTCTTACCATTATATAATCTATCTGATACCTTTTAGTATCTCCAGGATTCTTCCAGGTATACAACCTTCTTTTATGATTCTTGAACCAAGTGTTAGCTATAATTAAGTTGTGCTCTGTGCAAAATTGTACAAGGCGGCTTCCTCATTCATTTCTTTCCCCCAATCCATATTCTCCTACTATGTTTCCTTCTCTCCCTTTTCCTACTGACGAATTCCAGTCACCCATGACTATTAAATTTTCGTCTCCCTTCACTACCGGAATAATTTATTTTATCTCGTCATACATTTCATCAATTTCTTCATCATCTGCAGAGCTAGTTGGCATATAAACTTGTACTACTGTAGTAGGCATGGGCTTTGTGTCTATCTTGGCCACAATAATTCGTTCACTATGCTGTTTGTAGTAGCTAACCCGCACTCCTATTTTTTTATTCATTATTAAACCTACTCCTGCATTACCCCTATTTGATTTTGTATTTATAACCCTGTATTCACCTGACCAAAAGTCTTGTTCCTCCTGCCACCGAACTTCACTAATTCCCACTATATCTAACTTTAACCTATCCATTTCCCTTTTAAATTTTCTAACCTACCTGCCCGATTAAGGGATCTGACATTCCACGCTCCGATCCGTAGAACGCCAGTTTTCTTTCTCCTGATAACAACGTCCTCTTGAGTAGTCCCCGCCCGGAGATCCGAATGGGGGACTATTTTACCTCCGGAATATTTTACCCATCAACATTTTGGTCTACTAAGTAGGCGACGTTAAGGACTCCTGCTACCTTGGAAGGATTATAACACATGAGAGGTAAATAAATGAGAGTATTAGAGGTAAAGAGCGATTCCCGGCTAAAAGACAATCATTTATTCATCAGTAAAGCTGCATTTCCTCGGGAAAAATTACGGCTGTAGTTTCCCCTTGCTTTCAGCCGTTCGCAGTACCAGCACAGCAAGGCCGTTTTGGTTAATGTTACAAGGCCAGATCAGTCCATCATCCAGACTGTTGCCCCTGCAACTACTGGAAAGGCTGCTGCCCCTCTTCAGGAACCACATGTTTGTCTGGCCTCTCAACAGATACCCCTCCGTTGTGGTTGCTTCCACGGTACGGCCATCTGTATCGCTGAGGCACGCAGGCCTCCCCACCAACGGCAAGGTCCATGGTTAATGGGGGGGATTTTTAAGGTTATCCAGTTTATAATCATATATATTTGTAAGTCTGTAGTTTCCTATTATTAGAACATCGTTTATAGTTAAAGACTGCGGTAGAAATTGTGTACTGAAGGACATGGGCTTGTCTCACATTTGAAATAAGTGTAAAGAAATGCCATTATACACAAAAAATTACTAAGAAATATTTTTGCTAATTTGTGTTGGTTTGATAACTTTATGTAAATGTGTATTGTTGTCATAGCTTAATGAACCATACTCATACTAGGAGTCTTTGTTGGCATTTACCAGTCTTCAAGTTTAGTTCCTCATTTCACACTCTTTACTTTCAAGACAGTGTTTGCATACTCGCATTGCACATACCGAGTTGTGCACTGAAAACTGTTTTGTGAAAATTGGGAAGATTCCGTCTTGAATTACACATCGCAAGTATGGTAAATGAAATTTGATTTGTGACAATCTCATTATGATCCTAACAGCATCAAGCTGCAGAGAAGACGAGCGTTCCGTGCGCACGGGTGGGTCAATAAATTTAATTACCATCGAAGTACTCGGTCATTGTAAGACACAGCGGGGGTCAGAGTGTACTAGTGAAAATAATATGACATCAGTTCAGAAGCCTAATCTCAGCAAAAGACTTCAGTTAAATGTTATCTTCTGAACTTTCGAGCTACTTTATCACAGTCTCAGAAGCGTTAAATTTCATGTCCATTTGCCGTGTATTTTTAGAATAACTGTTCTGGTTTAGTGATTGTTTGCAAGGCTAACGATAAGGATTAGCTATATTCAGGGCCAACATTTTAATCTGAGTCACTTCGTTTGGCAGTCATCCAGCATATGTAAATTTCATTGAAAACGGATTGCTTTCTCGCAGACGAATTGTTGGATTTAGCAGATAGTCTGGATTTCGCATCGCTCAGAAATTTCCACACACAATTTAATGTTGACAGTTCTGTTGCGGTGGACTGAGATTTACTCTTTTACACACTTCTGAGTTACCAACCTGACACTTACACAAGCTTAAACAAATAGGAACACGTTTCACTTGCTTCGCCTACGAGGTAGCAGAATTCCTTCACTTCGTTTACTTCGTGGTTGCTACTTTGATGTTAAATTGTTCACTATACAAATTTCTGCTAGATGGTATTACTTGGCGACAGGAAATCCATGACTGGTACGTCATTCGGCAGCACTAATTAGTGTAGAAGGGGCCACTGCCACCTCTAGGACACCCATTCGACATCAAATGCATTTCTACGCTGACGGACAGCTAGGGGAACTTTTCACAACCGCCTAGAAAACATAAGGACGTTAGATGGCATTGAACGTGGCCACAGCCACAGCTACAGCCCACCAGAGAACGCTAGGGGCAGTAGCGGCAGAGAGAGGAGACAAACGTAAGCCATCGAAACACGATGCGTATTTGTAATTCGGTTCATACTGCTGGAGTACATCATTTGGAGTTCACTATGTCCCAGCAGTACTATATCTATTCCGCTTACGATGAGAGCAAACAGGAAAGCAGGTTTACACGTTTATGACCAAATGTTTTCTAGCAGGCATCAGGAACACCTCTCTACCTTTTTCACTATTTATCGGCGTCTGTCCAGCAGCATCCCACAGTGAGAAGCAAAGTCGCACGAATCAGTTGAGTTACTGAGATAAGAAAATCAGAAGTTTAATAAAAAGCAAAGCCACCCCCTTTATAATTTCATAACTCTTAGACTAACGTGTGGAATATTCTGTCTGAAAGGACATCGCTATCCTCAGTGAATGTAAAGAAGAATTACAGGAACTGTTGAATAGAACGAACAGTTTAATGAGTACAGAGCATAGTTTGAGAGTAAACTGACGAAAGACGAAAGTAATTGGGATTAACAGAAAGAGATTAGTGATAAATTTAACATCAACATTTTGGTCTACTAAGTAGGCGACGTTAAGGACTCCTGCTACCTTGGAAGGATTATAACACATGAGAGGTAAATAAATGAGGACATAAAAGTCAGAGTATTAGAAGTAAAGAGCGATTCCCGGCTAAAAGACATCTACTGATATCAAACATTGGCCTTAACTAGAGGATAAGATTTCGGAGAAAGTATGTTCGGAGTTCAGAATAGTATGGTAGTGAATCGGGGATTCTGGGTAAATAGGAACAGAAGATCTTGACACATGGTGCTATAAAAGGATGTCGAAAATTGAGTAGACTGATAAGGGACGAAGAGGTTCTCCGCCGAATAGGCGAAGAAACGAATATATGGAACCACTGACAAGAAGGTTTGGATGGCAGGACATGTGATAATACATCAGAGAGTGGCCCAGATGGTGCTAGAGGGAGCTGTAGAGGGTAAAAACTGTAGGGGAAGGCAGAGAATGGATTACATCCAACAAATAATTGAGAAGTTAGGTGAAAGTGCTGCTCTGAGATGAAGAGATCGGCGATGGAGAGGAACTCGTGATGGGCCGAATCAAACCGTCAGAAGACTGATAACAAAAGAAGCAGAAGATTAATAAACTCGGCCTCCGGTTAATATCAACGTATTTCATTAGTCAGTCTCTGAAAACAGCTTTTCGTGTTCTGAATACACTACCTCACAGAAATTTTTAAATTAATCTGCTACATATTTATTAACTAATCAATGTTCTCATTATAAACTGAACAGTGTATTCAATACAACTCGCTTGAAAATTTCATATTTATCTCTACATTTATACCATTATTTATTTCTTCCAGTATGTGAGCGAGATCAGACATTATTTCAACTTGATCGTCTACTGTTTCAAAACTTTCCGTTGTTTCATCAAGTAAATCGAAATGCAAGCCTGTAAGAACCTATTATTCGGTTTTTCGATTCTGTACATGAGTTTTATAACCAAGTTTCTTGAATTGTAAAGCAAGTTTTCTTACACTTAAACAAAAAACAGAGAACATAATAAAGTTCACATAAAACATGAGATAACATTCACGTTATAAAATCACTTTTTATTGAATAAACACATGTATATCAGTTGAACGGTATTACAATAACATTCACATTATCTCACAAAATCATGTCCCTGAAAAACAATTTTTAGCTATGAAGCTTTCTGGCACATTAAAACTGTCGGCCGGACATTCTGTGGAATGCAGGAGATTAGTAACAGGCGAAAGTGAAGCTGTGAGGATGAGTTGTGAGTCTCCATTGGGTGGCTCAGTCGGCAGAACACTTTCCCAGGAAAGGCGAAAGTCCCTAGCACGAGTTCCGATTCAGCACGCAGTTTTAATCTGCCAGGACGTTTCATGTCAGCATACGCCACGCTACGACTGAAAATTCACTCTGGAATCTTTAATTAATCATAATTTCTGCAGCTACAAAGCATTTTTACATTTCGTCATACATTATATGACGAGATAAAAGAAATTATTCAGGTAGTGAAGGGAGACGAAAATTTAATAGTCATGGGTGACTGTAATTCGTCAGTAGGAACAGCGAGAGAAGGAAACATAGTAGGTGAATATGGATTCGGGGGAAGAAATGAAAGAGGAAGCCGCCTTGTACAATTTTGCACAGAGCATAACTTAATCATAGCTAAAACTTGGTTCAAGAATCATTAAAGAAGGTTGTATACCTGGAAGAATCCTGGAGATACTAAAAGGTATCAGATAGATTATATAATGGTAAGACAGAGATTTAGGAACCAGGTTTTAAATTGTAAGACATTGCCAGGGACAGATGTGGATTCTGACCAAAATCTGTTGGTTATGAACTGCAGATTGAAACTGAAGAAACTGCAAAAAGGTGGGAATTTAAGAAGATGGGACCTGGATAAACTGAAAGAACGTGACGTTGTAGAGAGTTTCAGGCAGAGCATAAGGGAACAATTGACAGGAATGGGGGAAAGAAATGCAGTAGAAGAAGAATGGTTAGCTCTGAGGGATGAAGTAGTGAAGGCAGCAGAGGATCAAGTAGGTAAAAAGACGAGGGCTAGTAGAAATCCTTGGGTAACAGAAGAAATATTGAATTTAATTGATGAAAGGAGAAAATATAAAAATGCAGTAAATGAAGCAGGCAAAAAGGAATACAAACGTCTCAAAAATGAGATCGACAGGAAGTGCAAAATGGCTAAGCAGGGATGGCTAGAGGACAAATGTAAGGATGTAGAGGCTTGTCTCACTAGGGGTAAGATAGATACTGCCTACAGGAAAATTAAAGAGACCTTTGGAGAGAAGAGAACCACTTGTCTGAATATCAAGAACTCAGATGGAAACCCAGTTCTAAGCAAAGAAGGGAAGGCAGAAAGGTGGAAGGAGTATATAGAGGGTTTATACAAGGGCGATGTGCTTGAGGACAATATTATGGAAATGGAAGAGGATGTAGATGAAGACGAAATGGGAGATAAGATACTGCGTGAAGAGTTTGACAGAGCACTGAAAGACCTGAGTCCAAACAAGGCCCCTGGAGTAGACAACATTCCATTAGAACTACTGATGGCCTTGGGAGAGCCAGTTATGACAAAACTCTACCATCTGGTGAGCAAGATGTATGAGACAGGCGAAATACCCACAGACTTCAAGAAGAATATAATAATTCTAATCCCAAAGAAAGCAGGTGTTGACAGATGTGAAAATTACCGAACTATCAGTTTAATAAGCCACGACTGCAAAATACTAACGCGAATTCTTTACAGACGAATGGAAAAACTGGTAGAAGCGGACCTTGGGGAAGATCAGTTTGGATTCCGCAGAAATGTTGGAACACGTGAGGCAATACTAACCTTACGACTTATCTTAGAAGAAAGATTAAGAAAAGGCAAACCTACGTTTCTAGCATTTGTAGACTTAGAGAAAGCTTTTGACAACGTTAACTGGAATACTCTCTTTCAAATTCTGAAGGTGGCAGGGGTAAAATACAGGGAGCGAAGGGCTATTTACAATTTGTACAGAAACCAGATGGCAGTTATAAGAGTCGATGGGCATGAAAGGGAAGCAGTGGTTGGGAAAGGAGTGAGACAGGGTTGTAGCCTCTCCCCGATGTTATTCAATCTGTATATTGAGCAAGCAGTAAAGGAAACAAAAGAAAAATTTGGAGTAGGTATTAAAATCCAGGGAGAAGAAATAAAAACTTTGATGTTCGCTGATGACATTGTAATTCTGTCAGAGACAGCAAAGGACTTGGAAGAGCAGTTGAACGGAATGGACAGGGTCTTGAAAGGAGGATATAAGATGAACATCAACAAAAGGAAAACGAGGATAATGGAATGTAGTCAAATTAAATCGGGTGATGCTGAAGGAATTAGATTAGGAAATGAGACACTTAAAGTAGTAAAGTAGTTTTGCTATTTAGGGAGTAAAATAACTGATGATGGTCGAAGTAGAGAGGATATAAAATGTAGACTGGCAATGGCAAGGAAAGCGTTTCTGAAGAAGAGAAATTTGTTAACATCGAGTATAGATTTAAGTGTCAGGAAGTCGTTTCTGAACGTATTTGTATGGAGTGTAGCCATGTATAGAAGTGAAACATGGACGATAACCAGTTTGGACAAGAAGAGAATAGAAGCTTTCGAAATGTGGTGCTACAGAAGGATGCTGAAGATAAGGTGGGTAGATCACGTAACTAATGAGGAGGTATTGAATAGGATTGTGGAGAAGAGAAGTTTGTGGCACAACTTGACTAGAAGAAGGGATCGGTTGGTAGGACATGTTCTGCGGCATCAAGGGATCACTAATTTAGCTTTGGAGGGCAGCGTGGAGGGTAAAAATCGTAGAGGGAGACCAAGAGATGAATACACTAAGCAGATTCAGAAGGATGTAGGTTGCAGTAGGTACTGGGAGATGAAGAAGCTTGCACAGGATAGAGTAGCATGGAGAGCTGCATCAAACCAGTCTCAGGACTGAAGACCACAACAACAACAACAAAGCATTTGATTAACACAGTGGTAAGTTGCGCGTGCAGTTGTCGAAACAGTCGTGAGTCTGGGTCGGTAGGTGAGTGTTTAGAAAACTGTTTGCACAGAGCGACGAAATTTAACTTCCATCACCTTAGGGTCTGTATTACTTTGATATTTCAAATTTTTCTGTTGTTACTTGTGTACTTCTTCCTCGCTTTATGACTTTTAGGTTGGGACAAGAAGACAGGGCATAGAATATCGGCGTACCACTGTACTGTAAGGGTGTCGTCGATGACAATCAAGAGGCCCTGGTATGAAATAAAACAGAACCCCAGACCATCACTCATGGTTGTCAGGCTGTATGGCAGGTATCAGCTATGTATCCCAGCGCTCCCCAGGACGTCTCTAGACGTCTTCGCTGGCCATTGGGAGTCAGCTCGAATCGGGATTCATCACCCAAGACAATTCTACTCCGGTCAACGGTATTCCAGGCCCAAAACGTATCTGGAGACACCCCAGACAGCGGTGATATACCAACATGACTCTCGCCCACCATACGGCCCGACAAACATTAGTTTTAGTCTGGGGAACAACTTCTTTTCATAGCAAGACTTTCTAGTGCTCGTGAGTGGCACCCATACACCACATCGGTACGTTGACGATATTCTAAGTCTCGTTTCCTTGCCCTTTATGGTAAGCCATCCTGCACTTACATTTCAGGAAGGTAACGCCCGGTTGCACGCGGCAAGGATTTCTAGTGCTTGTCTTCGTGCTTGCCAAAGCCTGCCTAAGCCAGCAAGGTTGCCAGGTCTCTCCCCTACTGAAAATGTGTGGAGCATTATGGGCAGAGGGCCTTCAACCATCTCGGGATTTTGACTGGTTTCACCGGTTGGATGAGGCCCACCGCGAATTCCTCTCCTGTGCCAACTTCTTCATCTCAGAGTAGCACTTACCACCTACGTCTTCATTATATGCTGGATCTATTTCAGTTCTGTCTTCCTCTACAGTTTTTGCCCTCTACAGCTCCCTCTAGTGCCATGGAAGTCTTTCCCTCATTTCTTAATAGATTTCCTACCATCCTGTCCCTTCTCCTTGTCAGTGTTTTCCACTCCGATTCCAATTCCGTACTTTTTCAGTCAATCTAATTTTTAACATTTGTCTGTAGCACCATATCTCAAATTCTTCGATTCTCTTCTGTGCCGGTTTATCCACTGTCCAGACGATCTAACGCTCTAATTCGACAAAATTAGGCACTATATCCCTCACGAAGATATCCAAAGACTCTTATCAGTCAATGACCCATGACCCAGCGAGAAGAAATCAAGTATGGTGAGATCAACTGAAAGTGCTCGTCACGAAACAGAACCTTCTCTGCCTAGCAATTTTTCAGGGAATTTGTAATCCATGCTTTCACGAACCCTCAGAAGAAACTGCACTCGGGCTCCATAATGTTGGAAACACATCTCTTGACAAAAAACACCCGAAATGTTCCAAAAACTTCAGTAGAATGTCTCTGGTGTACACTGTGTACACTGGTGGACTTAACTGGGAATACAGAAGAAACGGACCTGGTATGTAATTATTCACTAAGTCTGCCCACATATTAACAGGTTACTCAATGTATGTGTCTACATAGTGGTCAGATTACTGTAAATGTGTGATCCACAGAGTAGAAAAAGTTGTATTAACGAGTAAAGAAAACGTTGTGTTTTGTGTATAAGTAGCTTGTGCATGACCTTGCTGGCGCGCGCGAAGTCATTCACGGCGTTGTTGCGTTGATTTGAATATCCAGAAACAGTGAACGGCGTTTCTAATGATGTGTTAATAGCGTCAGAGATTTTCTATGATATTTTGGAGACGTGTCGGGTCATGTAACTTCATGTTGACTAGAGCTAAGGCTTGTGCAAATCGAGAAAGACAGAGGTTAGTTATACGGTATCACATGGCCTGAAGGATGTAGATCATTGCATATTGGGCAAACTGAAGATCTAGATAGGATATAAATTGACGTACAACAAAAAGTATCGAGTGCAAGTCACGATACCGAACGAAATGACAATGCAGGGGGAATGGTGGCAGTTTCGCGATTGGTATCACTGTCTGAGACCGCGAAAAACTGAACAGATGCCGAGGTGCTTCGGCCAAAACTGGGTGCCATTAAAAATTGTCGATACGAATTCAAGGTTAGAGATCACAAGCCATTTAGAGTACCGCCTTAAACTGTTCCATTGTGTTACTTAAGACAAGTATTGTTACAAGTACACAAGATGCTAGATGATGACATTATTGAAACTTCAACCTCAACATACAACAGTCCCTTGCAAATTATAGATAAGAAGGATGGAAGTACGAGGGGCGTTCAGAAAGTAAGCTCCGATCGGTCGCGAAATGGAAACGACTATGAAAATCCGATAAAGCTTTGCACAGATGTGTTGGGTAGTGTCTCTAGTATAACCCCAGTTAGCATCACGTCGCTCTTCTCATTTCTGAGCTCGCAGTGAGTGCGTAAAGATGTCTAGAAAATAGTGTCTGCCGCCAAGTACGAGGGCCTGGTGAGAAATTTCGCCTGAAGCTATGCAGCTAACATTACATAACTGTCGTGCTGTTTCTTCTTCAAGACAATTCTCAGCCGCATTCTGCAGGGGCAATGAAGATGCTCCTGCATCGTTTTCAAATGGAAATGTGAGATTACCCACAATACAGTCCGCAATTGTCTCCCCCTGAGTTTCATCTCTGGTCACATGAACCGCTGTCTTTGAAGACAACATTTTGACACAGACAACGAGGTGTAGGCCAGCGTGGAGAATTGGCGGAAAGCACTGGCGGCTGCCTTTTATGATGAGGCTATTGAAAAGTTGGTACAACGCTATGACAAAAGTCTAAGTCATAACGGCGACTACGTAGAGAAGTAGCTGAAAGGTGTAGCTAATTGTTACAAGTAAAACATTTCTGATGTTCACTGTGGTTTCAATTTGGCAATCAATCGGAGCTTACTTTCTGAACAGGCCTCGTATTAGGTTGGTCATTGATGCACAACAGATAAATTCCATTATCATTCCTGAGACTGAAGTCCCAGAAAAATTGGAAGAGTTTTTACAATAGTTGTATGTGGTTAGATTTTCTCTTTCCTTCACCTCAGGACTAGTTTCTGGCAAATTGAACTAACACCTGAATGTAGAAGGTATACTGCTTTTATCGCATTTGGACGAAGTTATCAGCTCCAAAAGCTCCCTTTCGGACTGAATATATCCTCTGGTGCTTTTATAAGAGATTTAGGAACTATACTGGATAAAGAGCTCCAACAGCATCTCACCTGTTACGTCGATGACATATTAGTAACTGAACCATCATGGAAATTTCATAATGAGGTGCTCAATAAATTGCTAAAGACATTGAAAGAATATGGAATAAAAGTAAACACAATGAAGTCCAGTTTTGGGAATAAAAAGGTTGAGTGTTTAGGCCATATTATCACTGAACAAGGAATTGAACCTAACCCTAGAAAACTCCAAGCAATACAGAAAATAGGCACTCCATACAACAGAAATACCTTGCGTGGCTTCTTGGGACACATTAACTTCTATAAAAGATTCATTTGGATAGGATACCTTGCCACCTCACGTTTATGTGCGTTAATTAGTAAAAAGATGCTCCAGGTGTGGAATGCCCAAGCAGAACAGGGGCTCCAACAACTAAAGAAGCCACTGGTAAAGGCACCAATTTCAGCGAATCCCGATTTGACGAAGGAATTCAGTATGGCAACCGACACTGGTAAAACAGGTTTAGGTGTTGTACTCTATGAAGACAGCAGATAAGAAAGACGAAAGCTTTCGCTAGTCGAATGCTTACTATATGTGAAAAAATTGCCCGATCACAGAGTTAGAAGCCTTGCCAGTTGTGTGGGGGTTTCGTAGATTCCGATACTTCTTGTTTGGTCGAAAAACCAATATGTTTACTGACCACAACGCACTAGAATTTATGTTAAGTGCAAAACTATTGCCAGGAAGATTAGGTCGGTGGATGTTAACGCTGAAGGAGTATGGGTTTCGAATCACCTACGTGCCTGGACCATCAAATATCGTAGCTGATATCCTCTCCAGATTTCCGGGAGGAGGTAACGAAAGCAGAGTGTGTAATGCGGAAGAAGAGCAAGTGGCCATGTATTACTTGAAAAATATGTCATTCGAAAATTATGTAACAATTACATTAAAACAGTTAGGCAGGTAACAAGATAAAGACACTGATCTCGCCATGGTTAAGGCTAAGTGGAAAAACCATGAATCAAGGGACATTAGACAATTCTATGTCATAAAGGACAGCGTCTTATTCTACAGACGTAATACGGATACAAGTTTATGGGTTGCATGTATACCACAGGAACTGATAAATAAGTATATTTGATACACTTATTTGAGTAAGAGTCATTTTGTTCCTAAGAATTTTTTTTTAATTAAAGAGAGCTAAATATGTAACTTTTCGAACGAGACCACCCTATCATTCCGAAGAAATTGAGACACATAGAAGCAACGGATCTCATGAGTCCATTACCTCGTACATAGAGAGGTTATTATTCATTTTCGTAGTCCTAGAAGTAACGTCGAAATAGGTAACGTTTATTCCCTTGAAGAAAGCAACGGGGAGCAGTATAAGCAAGTTGATAGTGTCGATAAAATGCTGTCAGACAATGGACCATAAAATCGTTCAGCACAATAGCAAAACACGCTGCGCCGGCATAAAATCAAACCTATTTATATTTACAAATATATGCCATGCGCCAAGCCAGCTGAAAGAACCATGAATGATTTGGGAACCCTCTGTCGTTTGTATTGTAGCAAGCAGAATAACACGTGGGACAGACATTTGTCTGACTTCTAGGATGTAAACGAACTGCCACATAGCAGTACGTTATTACCTGCAATCACCGTTCTGAATAATAAGCCGACACCAGATAAAATCCGGGAAATAATTAACTTGGCACTGAGCAACTTGAAGGTTGCGGCTTTAAATAGAAAGAACCGAGCAGACAAAACAGTAGCCTCACGAGTATTTTCACTAGGACAAAAGGTACTTGTAAAAACCAACCACCTCTCTAGCAAGAAAAAAAATCAAAGCCACAAGTTCGTTTTGGTATACAGAGGCCCTATGGAAGTAAGTAAAGTGGTCCATGATAATGCAGTCGAATTGATTAATCCAAAAACAGGAAAATCATTGGGCTTATACCATTTGAGTCACTTGAAATTGTATAAAGTGTTAAACAACAAATACTAACTCCACAAGAAAAATTAATTGTATGAAATGTCCAGATACCAAGAAGAGCAAAATCTAGAAGTCAAAGAGTAGGGAAGCTAAGAATATGCATACAAATTTTTAATTTGTACTTATCTCATTAAAATAAATAAGTCAGCTTTCTCAGTAGTTGTGAAGAAAGAACAGTAAAGTAAGAACTAAAGTAAATCTACTGCAAACGAAATGTGCTCTGGGGAAATAGTAAAAGCAATATAAAGCAAGAAGTTAGATAGAGAGTAGCATGTGGATAGTTTGACGAGATAGTAGTAGATTCTCTCTTAAAATGTAGTGTAAAGTAGAAAGAAATTAATTTTTGTGGATGAAAGAAAGCCAAGAATTAGGAAGGGAGTAAAGAATTAAGTAAGAGGGAGATATTCATTTGTTGTTTGTTCCGTCGCGGAGGGTGAACATTTAGAGGAGAAGATATTTTGGGGCAAAATGAGAAGCATTTATGATTTGTGGGAGGTACTAAAATTTGATATTAAAATGAGATATAAAGTAAATAGATATGAAAGATTGTTAGGAGGTAAGAATTAAGAGAGACAATTGAATTATTAAGGAAAGCGAGAAACATTTTATTTCGTGGAAGGATGTAGACAGAGGGATAAGAGTTTAACACAGGGAGCATTTCAAAAGGGAAGAGTATGAAAGGGGAAGAAAGTAATATAAAAGTTTACTGTTTAGAAGAAGGAGATAGGGGTAAGTACTACTGAAAAAAATAAGCTCTAGAAGAATGCAATATGACAGTACAGAAACTTTTTGAAAAGAATGGTGGGTGATTAATTGCATGCCTAAGAGAACAAACGTCAGAACAAAATAATTCACTTAGCCTAACGTTGCACACTAATATCAGGACCCTACAGATATTTTTCTATTGTACTTTATGTGTCAGGACGCCAGTTACATTATTGGATCAGAGGTAGAGTTTCATATTTTCAGCTGCCTCATTCCGTACCTTATTAGCTTTTGAACTTCCACTACTGATGTAGATTTTATTACTTACACTTTTTTTCATAAACGACGCTGCATATTTTCGCTTGCAATTAACAGGTAAAATCACTGCTTGGCCTTTTTGAAACTTTTCAAGTCTCTCGGTTTTTGAAACGTTGATAAAATGAGATGCAAACGTGAAAAAGCTGCTCTCAAATGCACAGGTATGGCCTGCCGTAAGCTGCTTAGTGCAAAATCGGTATAAAGGACAGAAAGCCAATCTCATTTGTCAATTACTGGTGTGTCAGCTGTAATGTCATAGGTAAAACGCGCAATGCGGTTATCAGCAATAAAGAACAACTTTTTAAAAATAAAGCAGATGTGATTGTGATTGTTATATGATTATACGATTATATCACTGAAGCATACAGTACGCTTGCGCAGAAATGACGTTTTTCACTCTAGTTTGTTCGTAAGCTCTTGGACTCTATTGTGGGTTATTCTGAGGAAATTTCATTCAACATTCAACGCAGTGAATTTCAGAAAATAATTTCAGTAGTAAATTAACTGGTAGTTCGGAGAATCTCTACGTAAAACATGTCGACGATTTCGGGTTATCGATCAAACCAAAAGAAAATACTTTGCTGAAAATGTGATTATCCATAAATGAAAACAACCGTTTACTACATAAAATGAAGTATATATTTTGCTACATTTTTGTTAGTCCTCTCTGTTTTAAGTTACATGTTTTAAGAAGCGAAAATGGCTCTCATTCATATTGTTCATTCGGATAAATCTGAATTTTTAAAGCAGTTCTCGGTTTCAAATGTCAGAAAATTCTTACGTATTTAGGGGTATCATTTTTTGACCGTTTGTGCTGGAGATTAAGTAAACTGCTTGCATTACGGCTATGTTTCTTTGCTGAACGTAGTTACCAGATGTGATTTCTGTTAACATACTGGCGTGGGGTTATAACCTAATTTTAATGTAACAATTTGAGTTAATAATTAGGCATATTATTACACAGACTCCAGATTTATTGTAGCCCATATGCAACCTGTTCCTTTTACTGAAGCATTGCATTCCGTTTCTTCTAATTTACACAATTTGTGTATTAACACTCCATACGTAAGGATCAGCAGAAATTGTTGAGGATACCCTGATGATAAAGTAAAAATGCCAACGAACTTTCCTCGTTGAGTACATCCGTTCTCGTCAGATGACCAAAGTTGCGCAACGTCGGAAGTGGCCAAATTTTGGATGGATAACCGCCTGAGAAGACAACATGTTATTGGCTGCCTTCCCTTTGCGTTTCTGGCAAAGAAGAGGACAGCTGGTGCCATGAAGTTCCTCATTACCAGACTTAGCGACACTGTCCTGGATTAAATTCCAAACCTCTCCGCAATGTCTCATGACGTGAGAGCTTGGTGGCTCTGATGATTCTGCTCCTTTCGTCAGGCTCGGCGGCCCCTAACTGCTATTCAAGAGAAACAGGCATATATGACGGCGCAGCTTTCTCTCATCATTATCCAACACAAACAAATCGCAACATTCCACGAACTCATTACAGACACCTAACTGATCAGGTAGGCTCTCACATGAAACAAAGGTGCCATTTTGCGCGAATGACAGAAAAACGAGTACTATTAGGTGGCAGATTTGGCCTTCGAGATCTCCCAGCCAACAATGCCTTACGACTTTGTACTAAAAACTATGAGTAGTGTTTGGCTGTGAACCGTAGTTTTTATTTAAAACTGAATTCCTAAACTGAACAGGTTACAAGAAAAATTTATTTTATTGTGTAGCGCAAAATACCTAACGAAAAATATCGTCCAATGTGTTCAGACGTTTAGGAACTATTCTCATTTGATAAAACTTTTCTCTCAAACGATACTTACATGGAGGAAATCACAATGATCATTCATTGGTCTAGCCAGATCAATACTTCAGATGTTAAATACTTCAGATGGCGCTGTTGATACACACGGTAGGGCTAAAGTTTTCCCGTCAGTTTCTGTGTGGGGTGCTCGCTTCCTTTTCTCTGCGTGGATCTTTCTCTGTGATGTCGCCAGTCATACGACCACACCGCTGCCTGCGAGATCTATCCGCCGAATGCGACTCTCTCGATGAACGGAACAGAAGAACGGCTGTGATAGCCAAAGAGTACACAGCCAGTCTCAGTACTTATGCTCGCCGCGTGGCGCCGCCAGGCCGCTTCATGTGCAGCAGCAGAGTAGTGCAGTTGTGCCCGTCTACAGTTCGTAGCCGCGCTCAGTGGTCAGCCAGCGCCGATGATAGTCATCGTCTGCAGCTCAGTCATTGCTGCCATAAAGTCTTTGTAGCTCCGTTCCAATTTGGAGACTAACTGTCTCCAAATTCACCCGATTCGGCATTCAAGATTACGAGGCATTAATTCGTCACTGCAAGATTTTTCACTTGTTAATTATGTCATTCTGCAGACGCTTAGTTTAGTCGTGTCATCTGTAATTGTCAGCCAACTGATCGTGCACTACAGCAAAGTTAAGTAAGAAATACTTTCTTATTTTGTACTCCTGCTAATTAATTGTGTTTTCCTGTTGTAGCTACCAAGCAGTCTTGGCATAATAGCACCCACGTTTCCACCTCCTTGGCTACCTCATATTTTCCACCTCGATTATGGTGGAAAATCTAGAGTCATCATTCTCCTTACTTTTACCACTATATTAACTTCTTGTAAAGTCTTTTTTAGTTCACTTATCTCTTTTACTGCCTCATCACACACATAATCATGAGGATAAAATGTCTATTGGTTTTCGTTACACCTATGTTTGCAATACCCCTTCCTAAAAAAAATCTGTGTAAATATTGTGACGAAAGAGTCGATATGCTACTATTTACGTTATCTGTAGAAATAAACGAAGGCGTTCGTGGCGAGCTAGGAGATGCTTGGCTGTTCGACTTTTTCTGCTTCTTACTTTCATGATGTGAGTGTCCTCCTCTGTAGCTCCGTCTGATGTGTAAAGTATTAAGCTAAACCTCAATCAAAATGTGTTCGAATACTTTCTTGCAATACCATTTCACGTAGTTTTGCTAACTACCAATGTATTATCGATTTCATTTTCCAGCCTTTTGTGGAGGAGACGCAACATGCCGACGTGGCACCGATCCGCCAATGGCGTGACTGTATTACATAATTTCAGCGTCTATTTTTCTCTTATTGTACGACCTGAACCTGCAGTTATTTGTAGAAGAAGTCCGCTGCATAAAGCGACTACCAGGTAGCGATATGCAATTTACATTCCAAAATTCCGTCAGTGCACATTTTTCGTTGCACTGTTTCTAACACCAGTGTTGGGCAGTTACATCCTGCATTTAATACCAGCTCTGGGGATTTTTAAGTGAGTTAAAGTGGAAGCCAGCTCATATGCTCCACACCAAAATAGACAGAAATTTAGCAGGTAGGTCACACCCGGCTAAAGTGCGCGTCATTTACGACGGCAGCCGAGTTTAGGTTCGTTCTGCGCATCTTACGTCACAAAACACAGTCAGCCAATGGACAGAGAACGACGTTGCCAGAGCTCGACTGCAGTGCAGAGAACAGACGAGTGTCTTCAGTTTTAGAAACGTTCAGTCACAAATAAAGTAATTGAACAAAAGCAATGTCTTGACAGCAGACTTTCTTTAATAGAACGTTTGGAAAAAGCATTCTTTAAACCAATTGCTTCATATTCTATTAATTAATTAAACCAAACAAGCAATAAGCCTCCTAATTCAGGCGATAGCAAGGAAAGGTGTTTGTATCATTCTCACTAACCGCTTTTTCGCAATAAAGAGCAGCGGTAACTTTTTTTTTTCGTATTGTACTTCGACGAAACGTGAGTAATTCTTAGTCATATCAGCAGTGTTTGTCGGTCCTGTTTAAAGTCCTCTAGGAAATGTGTTGAATGATGAGCTGCGTTAGTGTAACGGTTAAAGTTTTTGGCTGCCAAACAAAAGGTTCCAAGTTCAAACATCGTATGGTGCTAACTATTTTCTTTATTTAAACACAATATCGAAGTGTCTTACTTCATGAATTTTATTCGATTGAATGTAATTTTTTGAAATTTCTAGTGGCAACTAAAATCGTGGAAAGTATACGCTATGGACTTTTACCTCTGCAAACTCTTCAAAATCTCGTGCAATGGTTTACTACATATAATGCTGCACAATAACTGCATTGAACATCGAATCAAAATTAAGTCATTTATGCGGGAAAGGTATCAGTCAAGAAGATGTGTAAAAATCAAATTTTTGGGCCAAATAGTTTTCGTGAAGTCGAATGATATGTGTGTCAAAGCAGTCGGAACACCGTGTGTCTGCACAGGCGAGCAATGCGATGATGACAAAATCGCACACATCGCGGAATGCGGGGAGCACGTCTCCGTAGCAGCGAAAGGGTTAATGCGGCCATGATGGCTTTACTTCATAAACTGCGCGCTCCCCCCTAAACTTAAGTTTGCAAACTATACTATACTACGGCGCCGGTTTTCTTGGCGCATACAGCTGGCAACGCAGCAATCTCCCGCGTCTTGGCGGGCATGCACGAGCCGCCAAGATAAAAGAATTCAACTATAGTGAGCTGCATTGGTCTGTGCGCCTTGAGGAGACAGAAGTATTGCGGAATTCAGTTCTCTGTTTCGCTAAGCAATAAACGTGATGTTTC
Organism: Schistocerca nitens; assembly: GCF_023898315.1. Lineage (NCBI taxonomy): Eukaryota > Metazoa > Arthropoda > Insecta > Orthoptera > Acrididae > Schistocerca > Schistocerca nitens. Next base: position 437,211,772 of record NC_064617.1, on the reverse strand, counting down.
TGAGTTATTTCTCGTACCGATCAGAAACAATTATACGTTCTAGCTATGGTATATTTCCAAGTCAAGTACCACGGCCTTGGTCTTGTCTAAGCAGGCGGGAAACTGAACCAAACTCATGTGACTTATTCACTGATCCACTGCGCAAGACAGCATCACTAAGGCAGCCGTAACAGGAAATATTTATTATATTGGATCTCTCAGTGGTGACATTACGAACTTTCAGGGATGGTAGAAAAGGGTGTATGTTTCAATTTGGGTAAGCGACTCTGGCCCAGACAGGAGCGAGTCGGAGGTTATAAGTGAATACCGTTCTGATTCCTCTGACGGCGGGTCTGGTCCAGGTCCTGTTCTAGTGCGTCAAGCTGAAATCTGTACGTAGTAACGCAGCTACAAATAAAGTAAGGCTGCTCAAAATTTCGCTGGCCAGGAACGCTGCATTTATGTCTTTTATGCTTCGTCCGTCATGTCAACGGCTGTCCCGACATGGATACACTGTCAGATCAAAGAAGTAAAGCACCGTCAGACGAGACCAATACTTGAATTTCTGACCGTCCGGGTGCACTGTGCCCAGTTGATAGCATTGACTTTGATATTACGACAGAGCAGGCAGACTTCTCCCAACCTTAGAACACGGATGAAAGCGCTGTACAGAAGAGGTGGAAGAGTATACAATGAGAACTGTAGAGCAACAACACCGCTAAGTGCTTCTTACAAACTCTACGGAAGGATTATTAGCAACAGAATAAAAAATGTAGCTGGTGCCTTCCAAATGGTTGAAAGGAGTCATTTTGTAGCGATATTGGTACTGTTTCACCCCACTTAATCGAAAAGAGACAAGAGTACAATTTAGAAACTCACGTCGCTTGCATAGATTATGAAAATGCTTTCAACAAAGTGAAAGACAATGTGTGTATCATCATGAGAAAATGAAGGTGTCCGATAAATTTTACTCAAGTAATAAAGAGTTTTTATCAGCACGAAGTAACTATAATAAAGAGAACACTGAACCAACAAGGATTAACGCAAGAGTGAGGCAAGTGTGTAACCTTTCGACCGTGCGGTTCTAGGCGCTACCGTCTGGAACCGAGCGACCGCTACGGTCGCAGGTTCGAATCCTGCCTCGGACATGGATGTGTGTGATGTCCTTAGTTAGGTTTAATTAGTTCTAAGTTCTAGGCGACTAATGACCTCAGAAATTAAGTCACATAGTGCTCAGAGCCATTTGAACCATTTTTGAAACCCTTCCTGCGTTCGATATATAATTAGTACAGCTAGACAGTGGAAATGGCAAGTTGAACTCTGTGTGAGATAGATGCCAGGACACAGAGACATAAAATCTCTACTCTTTTCAGACGACCATGTAATTTTCAGAACATAAAATAAACTACGGTTTGCAATACGTCGTGTAAATGAACTACATACCATCTACCATCTAAGAATTACAGTAAAAGATTACCTTCAAAGGGAAATTTAAAATGTCCTCCAAAATAGTACTAGGTATGCAGCCAATAGAACAGGTCTCACATATTCAGTAGTTAAGCTGCGATATTGGCTCTGAAGGTGAAAGTGATGTTAATAATAAATTAAATAATTTTAAAACTACATTTGTCACAATATACAGAAGAACGAGTGACAAGAAAGGGTGCAAAGTAAAACTTGTCTAAGTTATGATTACCCCTACTGTATTAAACCAAAGTGAATTTTTGGCATCAAGTAAGCAAGTCTAAAGATGACTACAGTCAGCTGAAGTGAAAGTTTTGAGGAAGGTTGAGGGCTATATCCCCAGAGATGAGAAACAAATAAGTAAGAGAGGAAATTAATACGAACAATGTGTACGAAAAACTAAAGAAAGGTTGGAAAAAATGGAAAAAGTGTATCAAAAGAATGGTAGGAGACAGATTAGTCAAACAGTACCAACAGCAACGAGAGATGTAGGACGATCGAGGAATAACTGGCCTCAGTGAAAACGGAAGATGCTGTGAGCCAACGCCACGAAGTGAAGAAGGAAAAGATAGAGAAAAATGTTTTTAATGCCACTTTAACGTAAGTAACAAAATAATTCTTATCTTTACTGCTACCAGCCCTTACAGCATTCTGTTACCTCCCAATTATGTGTTAAATATATGTATCATACTTAGAAACAAACGTAAAATCTCATTTTCTAATACAAAATGTAATCCTCAGGAACGAATTGTTGTGATCATATTCTTACATCACAAACAATTAACTATCCACTCGTTTGCACCGAGTCAGGACCGTACACTTAACGTGCTCTGTTTGAACATCGACTAAAAGACATATGATTTTAAATGACGTCATGTGTTTTATAGTCAGTTTTTTTTCTATCACCAACTCCGCAATTACGCTTCCTCTAACCTATTTCACCGGCAGTTCACTATTGTTCAGAGTGGAAAATAATAAGACAAATCACTTCCCGAACAAGAAGTCGATACTACTAGGAGAGTCTGTCGTGGTTTTAAAGTAGGTACCATCACGGCATTTTCTTGAGGAAATTTATGGAAACCAGTTAAAATCAAACTCAGGGTGGCCGGATGAAGATTGCAGTCTCCACCCTCCCGAATATAAAGCCAGCCTACTTTAAAAAGTGCTACTTCATTCGGTTTAGCTAGCGATCATGGTCGGTCGGTTTCCCATAGTCTCTCCCCAGTGATACCACTGCATGTACCATTAACTGATAGAGATTTGCGCGGGAAGTCCGAACACTTGTTCCTGACAAAAGAATTCTAAGACTAAGAATTAAGTGTATATGTGAATGTTATGTTGCTAAAAGTCACTAACTTGTACACAATCATGGCAAGACTGAAAGAGCATAACATGCTTTGTGTATTCACAACGCTTCAAGTGAAGCTTAGTATCCATTCCTAGAAATTTCCTGTTTGTTATACAAAGTATACATGTACCATCGACATTTAAGTAACAGTTTCATTTTCAAACTCAATTTCTTATATTTGTTTTCTTTATGTTCAGTGCCACTTTATACCATATTGGCCAGCTGTAAACTGCCTTCATTGGTTCATTTTGTTTCCCTGCAAGCAGTTCTACTGTTTTATCAGTGACTGTACTACTGCTGTCACCTGCAAAGACTACATTTTCCCCATGACTGTCTCTACTGGAAAAGAGATTGATGTGTATCAGGAACAGTGGTGGTATAAAATGCTACTCTGTGGTAATCCTGCGTTATGGTATTTGTCTTCTGTTAAATGTTTCACTAGAGGTTAAGACTCATTTAGGTTGTGTGTTATCCCAACTCTTTGCAACCTGTCTGCTAAGTATGATCAGAACCACTCATTAGCTACAACACTGCCTTATTCCTCGCAATTATAGCTCACATCGTCGAACCTTACCGTGAATAATATCAGAAACCTTAGGAACATCCTGAAATACGACTTTGACACATTCATCTTTTTCAAGATCATCGAGTAAGTGCCTTTCACATGTCATTTTTTTTAATTAAGCAGGTGAGGAACTTTGTAATGTTTTCTGTATTGCCTTCATTTATTGGAGGCACAACACTTCGCTGTTTTAATTCTCTGGAAATTTTTCGTGATGTGTATGACTCATTGTATTAAGGGAACTTGTATAATCTGCCTGATTTGTATTAGCATGCGCATTGGTTCTTCATCTAAGCTTATTGAGTATTTATTTTTTAGGATTTGTGTAATTATACTGACTTCTTGTTCTGTGATTGGCACATAGAGTACAATTATTTACTGGTGTTATATTTGTTTTTGGGAATTTTTGTTGTAATTTTAATGCAGCACTTCAAAAATACTCATTTCCAAAGTTTGCTCGGTGGTGGCAATGATTTATTACTTTATCTCTCTCTCTAACCAGTATGTTGTTGTACTTTTGTTTCTCTCTCCATGTTTCCTGTTTAATTATATCCGACACTGCTTTACTTTCATTCTCCGTATTCTATATTATTTTGTCATAAAATGATAGTTTTGCAGGAATTAGCACATTCCTCTAAATCTTTTCGAACCTATGACAGAAATGTAAGAGCTGTGGATCATTACGACTCGTTTTTATTGAACTGAGGTAGTTAAGGGTTTGGGTGTGTTATCCACTCGTTTTGTGACGCATTGATAGTGATGTCGGAACTTTTGTAAATGTTTCTTCGAAGTTCAGCTTAACTAATGTTGAGAATTTAGAGAAATTCGAATTTTCGTTCGTTTTTCTATATACTTCATCCTGACTTCTGACAGTCTAGTTCTTCTGAAAAATCTTGTGATTTTATTTCTGTTTATTGTCTTTTGTAGGCATGATTTAACTACAAATTATTAGTATAGCCCTGCAAAAGAGCTAGATCATTTTAATAATATAAAACGGCTACCTAAATTTTGGAGTTGCATATAAGATGCACAAAAATGCTTACATTTCTGGAATTATAGCAGTACCACTATAAGGGAGAAAGCGAGCTAAATCCGTCCCAGCATGACAGGCAACATTTCTCGGTATTAATTTCGGTTAAAAGTATGAAACAAAAGACCTCATTAAGCTTAGAGTTTTAAACTTCCCATCCCTTCACAAACGTTACTCGACTGTGTGAGTCTTTTAAAAAATTCTGTAAAGCCTTTCTTCTTATTGTTACAAAAAAGAAAAAAGAAAAGAAAAAGAAGACTACCAGAGAGGACGTAGAGTGGCGGATGTTTGCCGCGTCCCAGCTCGCCTTTCTCGCTGAATTAAGTTTTAATTGCGGCTGTCTCAAAGTGTTATGTGGTGTTGCAGAGGACAACAAAACTGAAGTACAAACAGCGGCCAAGAACTTGAGCGCTGTGGGGATTTTGCGCTGCGTTACAGTAAGACATGCAATTTGTTGCAACAAGAATTGCCCTCTAGAGATGCAGACATCTGAAAGTAAGCATGAATTCCCTTGCAACAAGTACCAAAAAGTTCCTTCTAGAAGCCCCTAAGAAGAAATGTTTTCAACGTACTGATACAGCACTGTAATTGACAGATACAAATAGTTTATATTAATATTACGTGTCATTATACACATGAAAATGTGAAGCCAAACAAACGCCGCGCTCGAACGCACCTGATGTCTAACATGTAAAAATGATTTGATTCCGCTGGTCTGTTAGCATCCGTATAGTGGTAAGGAGAATATCGAGACAGACACTGTCACTGCTACACTTAAATAAACTGAAGTCTTGGAGATGTATTTGCATTGTGGCCAGGTCTATACGCAATGAAATTTCTTTTATTGTTTTCATCATCATAAACATCATCAGTACGTTCCAATTGCGAAGACTTGCCACTACCATTTCATTCACTGGTGATCTATTACACTACTTGCAGTTTGGAATTACTATAGCCCACTGTCCTCTTGTCTTATGAGAATTATTGCAGCTGATATACCTAGCCAAATATCAGTCAGCAGTTTACCTTAAAAATATTGTTTGTGCCTATTATATACTTGAGCATATGGAACAATTCTCTGATCGCTTGCGTTTCTATTTTCTTGAGAAGTTGTCTCCGTTAATTAATACCTTTCAGATCCCGTTGATTTCTTTACCTCGAAGCCATTTCCTTTTGGTCACTCTTCTCCATATCTCACAATGTTACTTCTCTACGCAGACGACCAGCTTATTACACATAACGATGAAGATACTATGCTGCATGATATATTCCAAATCTACAACACAGCAGCAAAAAATGAAATTTCAAACTCAAGTAATGTCTGACTTCATCAATGAATTGAAATGGAAGTACCCTATATCAGGTCAAAACTTATAGTAAACGACAGAACCATATGAAAAGTTTAAAGAATCAATTTTTTTGTGGTATAGTATCCATTTTCCGGATAAACAGAACTTAGTGCGTCAATTTGTAAAAAAAAAGAAAAGAAAAGAAAAAAAGTGTAGCAACGTAGCAACACAACAGAATTATCACTGCAAAGGAAATTTCAAAAAAATATGTACGAAAATTTTGTAAACCGTAACGATAACAGCTTTTCTGTATGGTCGAGGGGTGTATATGAAGCAGCTGAAGTATTTTCTTCGTCCCATTGCAGAATATGCACAACATCGTAGGGAAAGAATCGATGACATAAGAGGAGAGTGAGAAATACCTGCAATATATTGAAGAACATAAAATTTTCTACATAAGTGGAACACTCATATAATAGAAGTGAAGATAGATTGGTTAACATAGATATTTTACGGCTGGAAGTTCCTAGAAGAATGGGACACTGGACAGCAAAATATGGAATACACAGTTGTTATGAAGATCCTTACATGCAGGCTTAAAGAGGCCATTCATTAATATTTGTCTGGATATCAGGAAAGATCCTTGAAAGTAAATTTGACAATAACATTTGAGAAGAACGAGAACCTCCCACGTGTCGTATCACACTTCATGGATCCCAAAGCTAATTCTGATAAGATCGCTGACGCAGAAGTGAAATTAGGTTTGTTTTGTACACGGGTGTCAGCTCCAAACTTTTGAATGATACTCGTCAGAAATTGTTCCAGAAACATTTCTGAAAAATAATAACTTGAGTTTGGAATGTTTGCCTCAGACAGAAGGCGCCACTCGCCAGCACTCCCTCAGGATCTACTTGCACGTTTAGATCAAAAGGAACAATCAGCTGAATCCACTAACATGGGGATGGAAGAACGAAAAATACGGCCTGATTCCCAATGCAGCCCCTGAACCTCCAGAGCCCTGGAAATTGTTCAACACAACACCATGCCAAGAGCCTTGTTCCAGCGGGAAGGAGTCTATAAAGTGATCGGGTATATGCTGCCACTGCAAGGGGCCTTTATGCCTTAACTCTCTAACAGAGGAGGACATCTTCCTTCATTCGACATTGATTTAGATCCCATGCCAGAAGAAGACAAATAATTGGACGACTATTCCTCTCCGGGACCATCTTCCATGATGCACAAAAAAGCATAAAAAATAATTTCTTAAAGAATAATACTTTTTTACATTTATTTAACCTGCTTAGTATCATTTTGAACTGGTAAGATAATTAATTAACATTAATACATACAGCTAAATTCCTACATACGTAGGTAAACCAAACTGCCCTTAAATTTGAACATTTGGAGGAATGTGGACTGTGGCGTCGTAAGCACAGCACGCACCACCGGGCAGCACCAGGCGTCGACAACTCGACAACCCACTCCAGGCATGGCGTATACACAGAGATGGCCGCACCAAGAGAAGCGATAAGCGCCAGCGCCACAACAGAGCCGTCATTTCCAAGTCAGCTTGACTACCTACATGACCGCGTTCTACTAGTGTACTTTGCGTCGCATCGTCTGCTTATTGCGAGTCAATACCAGCCCTTCTTCAGTGAGCACTCTCGTGGGACAAGAACTGTTTACTATCCAGTTTTAGCTCCTGGAATAGTAGTTGAACTTCAGGATCTGCTCCATGAGCCGATTTGTACAAAGTTGAATATTCGTCAGTAAATATGTATATGCTTTTCACTAATCGTTACCAGTGTTTCCGTGTCCTCCTCTCATAGCATTTCCCGAGGACGGCAAGTGAGTAAAATCGCCTACTGTGGTTGTATCGAAAGAACGATACAACAGCTGGCGCCAAGGACTGAAAGGATCTGCGCCAGTTGTAGAATTAATTTTTGGTTTTGTGCACCAACCCACCCTTGTTACCGGTTATTTATTTCTTGCTGTTTCTTTTTATGTGTCTAGTACATTAGTGTGTGGACTTCAACTCAGGACGGACGCTACTACTTTCTTTCCGTAATGGACACGAAAGTTTACAAGCTCTTAGTGAAATTGTTTCCTGACAGACAACCAGAACAATTAGAGTTTGAGACTTTATTTAGCAACTCAGTCACTTCCTTTGCGTCTGCTGCAAGGTTCAGTTTCTTCCATCTTCAGTGGGCAGCTGGTCAGGCTCATAAACAGTGGATCACGTTATTACAAGGTTTAACATGGCACTGCAAATTTTTGTATCGTTGTGGGCAATCACACAGTTCAAAAAATGGTTCAGATGGCTCTGGGCACTATGGGACTTAACATCTGTGGTCATCAGTCCCCTAGAACTTAGAACTACTTAAACCTAACTAACCTAAGGACATCACACACATTTATGCCCGAGGCAGGATTCGAAACTGCGACCTAGCGGTCTCGCGGTTCCAGACTGAAGCGCTTAGAACTGCTCGACCACTCCGGCCGGCGCTTCAGTTACACTTCTGAACAAACTTACTTATGAACGATTAGGTTCACCAATGCCGATTCCAGCTACACATGTTTTGTCAGCTTATAACGTAAGGGAAATACTTGTTCTAGGGGCCGGCCGAAGTGGCCGTGCGGTTAAAGGCGCTGCAGTCTGGAACCGCAAGACCGCTACGGTCGCAGGTTCGAATCCTGCCTCGGGCATGGATGTTTGTGATGTCCTTAGGTTAGTTAGGTTTAACTAGTTCTAAGTTCTAGGGGACTAATGACCTCAGCAGTTGAGTCCCATAGTGCTCAGAGCCATTTGAACCATTTTTGAACTTGTTTTAGGAACTTTCAGTATGCCAGATACATTTCAAGTTGTAACGAAGACAGTTGTATTCACAGTACTTTCTGACAAATCTTCGCAGTATACAGTGTGTCCCAGAAAGAATGACCTGATTTTAAATAGAATTATTTATTAGGAAGAAGGGCGTAATTGCGTACTAAATTTGTCAGAAAAGACAGAAGATCATAAAAATCAATCATAAATGTCCAATATGTCCTCCATTGGCTCCACAGACGACATCTAGCCGATAGTCAAATTCATCCCAAACTGAATGTAACGTGTCTTCTGTCACTGAAGCTACAGCAGGTGATACTCTGGTTTTTAGTTCATCGATGTCATGAGGTAAGGGAGGAACGTAAACACATTGTTTAACATATCCCCACAAGAAGAAATCACTTGGTGTTGTGTCAGGGGACCTATGAGGCCAAGAGTGTAAAGCCTGGTCTCGCGGTCCTGTAAACCCTGTCCAACGCTGAGACACGTTGGCATTGAGGATACGGCGCACGTTGTTGTGCCAGTGCGTTATTCTCCCTCTTGCTGATAGACGAAATTGTCAGAGTCAAGTTGTGGGAATACCCGGTTCCGTAGCATTGCAAAATATGATTGTCCTGTTTTGGTTTCTTCCTCAAAAATGTAGGGTCTATAAACCTTGCTTTGCGAAACAGCACAAAAAACATTTAATTTTGGTGATTCAAGTTCGTTTTCAATTTTTTCATGAGGATTTTAGAGCCCCCACACACGCTCATTATGACGGTGAACCTTATCGCTAGTATGGAAAGTTGCCTCATCGCTGAATATCAACCGTGACATAAAAGTGTCATCTTCCATGTCCTCTAGAATAGCATCGCTAAAGGGTCATTCCATGTCAAGTCACCTAGGCCTTGACACCAACCGTGTCAGATTTTGATGAAACTTGGTACAATTACTTCTTTTATCATCCTGAAAGCACTTGTAAAAATTTTTTGCTCTATCTCTTATAGTTTTTTTTTTTAATTTTTAAAGTTTTTAGATTTGGCGTTGTTTCAGCAGTCGGAAACTGTAACTTAAACGTGTCCTCACAACTAAAAAAATTTGTATATTAAAGAATACTCAAGATATCAGTACGAAATTTTGGAATAAGTTTGTGTATTATATCTAAATGTTAAAAAAAATTACTATAAAGATGTATTAAATTCTTCCAAATGAAAAAAATTTTCACGTTTTTTTTAGCTAACGGATGTTTAGTTTTACAAAGACTGCAATATCTAGAGTCTCAGACCTGATAGAAAGCTCAAATTTGTTTTAAAATACTCTTAATTGTATAGGCTATTAGATAAAAGAAAAATTATGTTGGCTTTTTAACCTGTTTAATAGTTATCTAATTTTTAAAATATTAATTATATTTTAAAAATAAAAAATACCAAGTGACTTAGACACCGAAAATAAGTTTTTGTCTTCTTGGAGTAACAATGTACACTTGGATTTTGTATTGTTACTCCTGTGTTTTTAAGTAAAAAATTATTACAGTGTTAAATAGTGCTTGGATAGTATTTTATTAAGTTTATTCGAACTCTCATTAAGTACTGTTACTTAGTTTACAGAGATTCTTGTCCAATATCCTATAAAAGTAACCAGAACAGTAATCAGACCAAAAGTGAAATCAGTATGTCAGATATTCAAACCTGTAGTGTAGGGTTATTTAAAAAATCTGACTGTTTCCAAACATCCTACACACCTTCAAAAAAGTTACAACCGGTATCAGAATTGAGTGAGGAAGAAAAAGATTTGATCCACTTACGATCTGGAATTAATCTGTGTGAATTTAAGAATATATGTTCACACCACAGCTACTACTTTTTAAATGTTTTTGAAAAGTATCAAACAACATGTGTAGACCCACTAAAAAAACACAAAAAGCCCATCAAAAAATCGTTGAGAAGTGTAGGCTTGGATCTTTCTAAACAATTACTGACAAAAAATATTAGCATAAAACCTGGACAAAAGCTTTGCTCAACATGCCGTAACTTTTGTGAGGAAAAATTAAGAGTTGAAGTCAATGAAAGTGAAACAGATGATGAAGTCATGGTTGAATGAGAATCATTGGAATCCAGAAATGAATCCCTCGTACAAACAAACATTGCTCTTGATTATTTAGATTTAACACCGATAAAGCTTCATGGCTTGTCAGAACAAAGTAAAGGGTCTTATTTTAAAAGGAAGGTTAGCAGTATTGAAAAGACTGCAAAAAAGGCGGTTTCAAAAGCATTAAAATATGATGCACCAAGTTCTGATGATGACGAAGAAGATAAAAGTGTGGTTGAGAAAGCAAAGAATTTTGATGTAATGATTTCTCTTATGAAAGAGAAGATTTCATCTGTTGGGAGGTCTAGAAAAATCCAGATTCTGACCTTGGCTCCAGATTCTTGGACTCGAAATAAAGTGATGAAAGAATTTAATGTAAGTGAGTACATGATGCGACAAGCTAGAAAGCTAAAATCTGAAAAGGGTATTTTGGAAACTCCTGGTCCAAAAAAAGGTAAAACTCCTTCTGAAAATACAGTAAGACTTGTAACAGATTTTTATGAAAAGGATGAAAGTTCCAGAGTGCTACCTGGAACAAAAGACAAAGTAAGTGTTAAAAAAAATGTGTACATGCAAAAAGGACTCATTTTGTGGAACTTGAGAGAACTCTATTATTCTTTCAAATGGGAGAATCCCGACGTAGAAGTAGGATTTTCAAAATTTTGTTTCTTGAGACCTAAATGGTGTATCCTTCCTTGCTGGTGCTGCAGGCACACACACTGTATGTGTATGCAGTATCCACCAGAATGTTAAACTATTACTGGATGCTGTGAAAATTGAAGAATCTTATAAAGACCTAATTAAGATGCTTGTGTGCAACACGGAAAACCAAAACTGCATGCTACATCATTGCGACAGCTGTCCTGCAAATACTGCACTAACTGAGTACTTAACTGAAAAACTAAGTGAAGATTATGATTTAGAAGAAGAAATTGTAATCAGTCAGTGGGTTAACACAGACAGGGCAGAAATGATCAAACAGTCTATCAGTGTTGAAGACTACATTTCTTTATTGGTTAGGTCATTGGGAAAGCTCACCCCACACTCGTTTATAGCAAAATCCCAATCAGCAGCCTTTAAAAGATTGAAAGAAGACCCACCACCCAAAACAGCAATTATTGTGATGGATTTCAGTGAAAATTATTCCTTTGTTATACAAAATGAGATCCAAAGTTACCACTGGAATAGAGGTGGTTGTACTCTACACCCAGTTGGAGTTTTTCTAAGAAATGAGGAAAACAATGTTTTTGTTTCCAACCACTGTTTTATTAGTGATGACCAAGAACATGACATTGGTTTTGTTAACTTTGTACAAAAAGAAATTACAAAGTGGCTGTCATTACATCATACTGACATTGACTCAGTTCACTACTTTACAGATGGTTGTGCTGGGCAGTAAAAAAATAGAAACAGTTTTAAAAATTTGACTGAACACTTGAGAGACTTTCATTTGAAGGCCCAACACTCTTTTTTATGCAACAAGTCATGGGAAGTCAATTTGTGATGGCCTAGGAGGAACTATTAAAAGAATTTTAAGGAAAGCCAGTCTACAGATTTCAGACAAAGAACAAATAATAACAGCAATCGATATGTATAAGTTTTGTGAAAAAAATATTGAGAACATTCATTTTCACTTTATTGACAAAAAAGAAGCTGATTTGCTACGGTTAAAACTAGAAAAACGTTTTTCAGCAACCCAAACCATTCCTGGAACTAGAAGTTTTCATAACTTCAAACCACTTCCAACAAACAACCTTGAAGTTAGAAGGACTACAGATAGTGTAAAACCCTCCTTAGTCTTTTCTTTCCATTCTTCTTCTGATTGGGTTCGTGTTGAACCATCCATTAATTGCTATGTGGCTGCAAATTATGATGGTAACTGGTACTTTGGACTGGTAAAAACAATATTCAATGATGAAGAAGATGCAGAAATTCTATTTCTACATCCTTCAGGACTCAATGCATCATTTTATTGGCCTGAAAGAGAAGATTCCTGCATAGTGCCTTTGGAGCACATAGTCTGTGTAGTAGACGCACCTCAATCAAGCGGCACTGGGAGAATGTATTACTTCAAAAAAGACTGTATCAAAAGAACTGAAAGCTCTTGGATGAAGTGGAAAAACAGTTTGAATCAGCATTAATGTTTATTAAAAAGACAAAATTACTCAAAAAATTCAATGTTTCAAGCAATCAGTTGGGTTATACATAAGTGTCGCAAGTAAACTATCTTCGTACATAATTCTAATGTAATCTACTATAATTAATAAACATGTTAAAAATCCATCATTATTTTTGTTTTATCAAGTAGCCTATATGTTTAAGAGTAAATTAAAACAAATTTGAGCATTCTATCAGGTCTGAGACTCTAGATATTGCAATTCTTATAAAACAAAACATCCGTTAAAAAAAAGAAAAAATTACATATATATATTTCTTTTTTCATAGAAAATATTAATATATTTTAATAGCATCTTCAAATACGTATAATAAATAAACTTGCTGCAAAAATTCATGATGTTATCTAAAAGAGTTTTTAAGATAAGCAAATTTAAAGTTTTGAATACAAATTAAATTGACCATTTCCGAAGATTCAGAAAACGCTAAACATAAAAACTTTAAAAATTTATTAAAAAAACTGTAAGAGATACAGGAAAAAAAATTGCAGGTGTTGTCAGGATGGTATTAGAACCATTTGAGCCAAATTTCATGAAAATCTAAGGAGGTGGGTCTAAAATATATTTTTTATTGGGTGATTTGATATGGAATGACCCTAAAGTCCACTCGCTTCACTTTGTCAGTATCTCTAAGAGCTTGTACAAGTTGCAATCGGTATGGTTTGAGGGATAAACGACGCCGTAACACACGTCACACTGTCATGCGTGGTAACGCAAATTCTCGGCTAGCACGACGCGTAGACTTGTGGGGGCTCCGCTCAAATGCTCGTCGGATTTGTTCCACCGTTTGTTCAGGAACGCGTAGCCGGCCAGGACTTTTGCCTTTACAGAGGCACCCTGTTTTCTCAAACTGTTTATACTACCGTCGAATGTTCTTTGGTTATCACGAAATCGAATATGAAACAACTGCAGTCACTGACTGAGTACGACTAAATTCGATAACACAAAACGCCTTCTGTTGCGCGGACGCCATATTGCGCGAGACTGGCTGCACTCTCCAGGTCACCGCTCGTAGCGACATCTAGCGGATTTTTTCTGAAACTCTAGACCATGCCCGTTACATCCAGCGCTGTTTCAGTTACCTGGTACATTTGTCTCAATATTATTACAAGTTAAAGTTGGGTCATTCTTTTTGGGACACCCTGTATTTTTGGCTTAGATTCTTTGACATTTGCGAAATGTCAGTCCCAACTCAGTGTTGCAAATTTCAACAGATGTGTCTACAGACAAGCTTCAAGCTCTGTGTTACAGATTTAGTCAATTTATTAGAGATCGTTCCCGGTTGTGCGAACAATTTTTTAGCTCATGTGCCACACAAAGACAATACACAAACCAAGTTTTGTCGAACTAGGCACGCTCCCATTGCCATTAGCTAACAGGTCACTGAACAGTTGCCGGTCACGGTGGCCGACCGGTACTAGGCACTTCAGTCCGGAACCACGCAGCTGCTACAGTCGCAGGTTCGAATCCTGCCTCGGGCATGGATGTGTGTGATGTTCTTAGGTTAGTTAGGTTTAAGTAGTTCTAAGTTCTAGGGGACTGATGTCTTCAGAAGTTAAGTCCCATAGTGCTCAGAGCCATTTGAACCATTTTTTTTTTTGAACAGTTACGGCAATGGCAAGCTGATGGGGTCATCAAGCCAATCAGAACAAGTCAGTGGTCTTCCCCATTAGTCATCCTTTGCAAACTTTCAAGACGTCTTCGACAGTGTGTTGTTAATAAATCGACTGTGAACACTCAGAGGTACACACGTACCCTTTGCTCCGCTCAAAGGAACAGGTGGACAGATTAGGCGAGGGAGATTATTTTTCCAACCTAGATTTGCCGAATGCTTACGTCCACTTGCTTTTGGATGAGTTCTCTAAGAAATTTTCGGTTATTAACACTCATCTCGGGTTCTTTGCATTTCAACACCTACCCTCAGCAACAGCGACTTTTCAGCACTTTTTAGAACAACTATCTGCCAAAGTGCCTTCTTGCTCAAACTATGTGGATGACATTGTTGTGTCTGGACGTTCTGCAAAAGAACATTTAGCCAATCTCAAGTGTCTTTCTCAAGTGCTGTTACTGGCAGTAATGGGGCAAAGCCAGTAACACCCCAATTTTCATATCAAATTTATATGCAAATTAATTAATTTATCATTTAACTCCCCCAATGATGTGATGACTTATTCCCAGTTTATACTTGGGTTTTTCTGCCCCCTCTCACTCCCCTCCTAACCCCTCCACTCCCCCTCCCAATCCCTCACCTGCTCTATGGGCGAGATTTTCGAATTTTGGCGGGAATTTCGAATTTTGGTGGGAAACTCAAAAAATAGTAGGAATTTCAAAAATGGTGTGAATTTCTTTGTCTCAAGGCTGTGCTGACGTCCCGCCCACCCCCCACCTGGGAACTGGAAGGAAATTCAAAGCAGCAGGTGCCCTTTTTGGGACTCGAAAGCAAGTCCTTCTTCGTGGGAAACCCAAGTGAACCTATGCAGGGAAACGGTCTGTCTCTATCCAGCTGCAGCAGAGAAAGGCACACCCCAGCTCGTGGCTGGTATACGAGTACAACTACAGAGCTGCAAATTAAGTGTTCCTCTTTTCCTGTGTTTTCCTCTTATTGTATTTATAAAATTTCGTGTGTGTTTCTCTGATTAAGAGGCTTAATCTCGCGTTTTCGTAAGTGTAAATTCATGCAGTCTGTAGCACAGTAGTTTCTCATTTGTTTTGTTTTGAAAGCAACCATTTAGTAAGCCAGTCAGTCAGGCTCCAGCTATTGGCTGATATAAAAGTACAGTGAAGTGTTTATCTTTTTCTGTGTTTTCCTCATTGTACATTTATTAAATTTTGTGTGTCATTCTTTGTTTAAGAGGTTTAATCTCACGTTTTTGTAAGCGTAAATTCAATCAGTCTGTAGCACAATAGTTTCCTACTGAACAGCCAGCTCCATAGCTCATTAACGCATCAACATCCGTTGTCGATATATCAGGAAGGTAGCAAGATGCATTCGTAGTAAATTTCCCGAATTTAGGGCCCTCCAGGAAAGTTGTCGCTCTCAGATTGTTCCTGTGACTGAGAGCTGGCTGAAATCCGAGGTGCAAATCTCTGAGATATTTAGCGAGTCATGGAACTTACACCAGAAAGATAGATTAGACGGCATAGGAGAGGGAGTGTTCATTGCTGTTGACAAGAATATTCTTTCTGTTGAGGTGGAATTTCAGAGTGACAGTGAACTTATCTAGTTGCATATAACAGGTGTAGGTGAACTCAGACCAGTTGGTGGATTTTTTTCAGCCAGTACTGTGACAACTGTAGAGCCATTCAAAGAAAAGTCTGTAGTCAGCAGCGTGGAAATACCCACAACATGCAATACTATTTGGAGGCGACTTTAACCTGCCAAGTATAGATGCGGGGTGTCTGTGGATTCATTGCAGGGTTACAGAGAGTCATCTGAATTACTTTTGAACACGTTTTCTGAGAACTGTCTTGAGCAGCTAGCTCGGCAGCCCGTATGCAATGGAAATACACTTTGTAGCTACAAATAGGCTGCACCTTATCCACAACGTCAATGTGGAAATGAGGATTGGCGATGATGATGTCATTATGGCAATTGTGATTAAGAAAGTTAGTAAATCGGTCAAGAAGGATAGGAAATTGGTTCTGCTAGAAAGAGAGTGTTCCTGCCAGATTGAGGAAATAAGCAGTTACTAGAATCTGACATAGACAGTGAATTGGCCACATTTAGTTCAAGTAAGATGGTTCCTCAGGAATTATGGGCAAAGTTTAACCAGATTGCAAATCGTTGTCTGGAGAGTTATGCGCCTAGTAAATCGATAAAGGTGGAAAAGACCCGTCATGGTTTAATAACGAGATTCGGTGGATGCTGATGAAAAGAAGCTGTTTCACTCACGGTTCAAAAGGGAACGCGCACATCACGACAAGTGAAGGTTAGCTGAGATTCGTGCGTCTGTGAAAATATCTATGCACAAAGCATACAACTGCCACCACCGTCACATCTCAGCAACATATCTGGCAGAGAACACAAGAAAATTCCCAAAGCGTGTCTAGGGCTTCCATTCAGTCTGTTGTTGACCAGTCTGGTGTGGCAGTTGAAGGTATCAAAACGAAAACCGAAGTTTAAATGTCACGCTCAAGAAGTCGTTCACTCTGGAGAATTGTATAAACAAACCGTCATTTGGCCATTGAACAGGCTCCCATAAGGCCGACATGGCAATAAGCATACCTAACGCAGAGAAACAGCTGAAATATTTGAAGGCAAATAAATCACCAGGTCCTGATGGAATTCCAGTTCGATTTTGCAAGGGGTACTCTACGGCATTAACCCCTTACCTAGTTTTCATTTATCGTGACTCTCCCAGCTCAAAGTCCCAAGAGACTGGAAAAAAGCGCAGGTGACTCCATATTTAAGGAGAATAAAAGGAAGGACCTGCATAATTACTGACCAGTATCCCTAACTTCTGTTTGTTGCATAATCGTTGAACATATCCTCAGTTCTAATATAATAAACTTTCTTGAGACTGAGAAGCTTATGTCCACAAATGAGCATGGTTTTAGAAAGCATCGCTCGTGCGAATTTCAGCTTGACAAATGAGCATGGTTTTCGAAAGCATCGCTCGTGCGAATTTCAGTTTGACCTTTTCTCACATGATATCCAGAGAACTGAAGATAAAAGGCAATAGGTAGATTCCATATCTCTAGATTTAGGAAATCGTCTGACATGGTGCCCCATTGTTTGTGTTAACGAAGGTACGAGCATATTGAATAAGTTCACACCTTAAATAATAGGACCAAGAATGTAGTCCTTGACGGTGAGTGTATATCAGAGGTAAGGGTGTCGTCAGAAGTGCCCCAGGGAAGTATGATAAGACCGCTGCTGTTCTGTATACAGATAAATTATTTGGCTGACAGATAGGGCAGTAATCTGTGGTTGTTTTCTGATGACGCCATGGTGTACGGTAAGGTGTCGAAGTTGAGTGACTGTAGAAAGATACAAGATGATTTAGACAAAACTTGCAATTGGTGCGATGAAAGGTAGCTAGCCCTAAATGTGGAACAAATCTAAGTTAATGTGGATACGTAGGGTGATCAAACCCGTAATGTGTGGATACATTATTACTAATGTCCTGCTTGACACTGCCAAGTCGTTTAAATATCTGGGCTTAGCGTTGCAAAGCGATTGAGATGGGACGAATATGTGAGCACTCTGGTAGGGACGCGTGAATGGGTGACTTCCGTTTATTGGGAGAATTTTACGAAAGAGTGGTTCACCTGCAAAGCGGACCACATATAGGATGCTGGTGTGACCTATTCTTGAGTACTGCTCAGAATCTGTACCAGTTCGAACTGAAGGAAGACTATGAATCAATTCTGAGACGGGCTGCTAGATTTGTTATCGGCACTTTTGAACAACACATAAACGTCATGGGGATGCTTCGGAAACTCAAATGAGAATCCCTGGAGGGATGGTGACATTCCTTTTTGAGAAACGCTATTGAGACAAGTTAGAGAATGGATATTTGAAGCTGAATGGTGCCAACATATATTGTGCGTAATGACAACGAAAATAAGGCACAAGAAAAATGTGTGTGAAATCTCATGGGACTTAACTGCTAGGGTCATCAGTCCCTAAGCTTACACACTATTTAACCTAAATTATCCTAAGGACAAACACACACACCCATGCCCGAGGGAGGACTCGAACCTCCGCCAGGACCAGCCTCACAGTCCATGACTGCAGCGCCTTAGACTGCTCGGCTAATCCCTCGCGGCTAAGGCACAAGAAATTAGTGATCATACTTGGGCATACAGACAGTCTTCCCTCCCTCGCTCCTTTCGCGAGTGGAACAGGAAAGGAAAACACAAGTAGTGGTACAGTTTACCTTCCGACATGCACCGTATGATTTGGAGGAGGGGACCAAACAGCGAGGTCATCGGTCATATTGGATTAAATGACCGTTTAGAAGTTGATCTGTATCAGTATTCCACACATCTGAAATTAATGTAATGCCCTTGTGTATGACTATTTGGAATTTGAACATGCAGAATGCTCTCATAATCTACCGATTCTTCTTAAAAAACTGACATGAACTGCATATATTCTCAGGGAATGATGACTGTTTTTTATTATGATTGACGCGATTGTATGTTTAAAAGTACGTATTACCGCAAGTCCTGTGTTATTCCATTCATCATAACCTCTAATTATAAACTTGTCACCACTTCAATTATAGCTCGTTTGAAACTTAGAATTGCCAGTGTTTTTCCCGAAAGTGAGTAGATTGTATGAAATTGGCTGTTCTGTGATGACCAGATTGCTTACAAAACTGCAAAGCAAGAATCTACTACTATTAAGAGTGATGGTCTGGTGGGTGCAGTCTTCTTCTTCAAGGATGGGTGACAGAAATTTTACACGTTGGTCAGTAGAGGCGAATTATGGAGCAAAATTGTCAGATGTCAGCATGCGTGGGTGCAGTCTTCTTCTTCAAGGATGGGTGACAGGAACTTTACACATAGGTCAGTAGAGGCGAATTATGGAGCAAAATTGTCAGATGTCAGCATACAGATGAGATTTGTTTTCGATATACAGATGGAATCCTTCAGCGTTGTTTGGTAGATATGGGGAATGGGACCAATGGTGAGATCATTGGGCCAATTGGATTAGGAAAGGATGGGAAAGGAAATCGACCATTTCCTTTCAAAGAACCATCCCGACATTTTCCTGAAGCGATTTAGGGAAATCATGGGAAACCTAAATAAGGATTGCTGGATGTGGGTTTGGACCCTTATCCTCCCGAATGCGAGTCAAATGTGCTAATCACTGAGCCACCTCACTCAGAAATCTTATAAGGTTCTCTACTATGTGACGTTAGGAGGGTAAAACAGGACTTGCCATAGTGTACAAAACAACAATGTCCTCTTGAATTAAGCTTCTTGTTTATCTATGGACACTGACTTGAACGCCAGGGACACTCTCAAATCATGTAATTTTGTCCATCAAACTGAAAAAAATCGCTTAACTTAGATATTTCGTTAGACGGTATGCTTTTTTCCTTCTTCGGCGTTTAAATTCTCGCTTTTTCTTTATTAATAGCGAGGACATCCTGCAGTGATCGGTAGTTTTCGCTGCAAAATATGTAAGTTTTTTCGCTTTTACGCAGATTGGGGTTGTATAGGAAATGTGAGATAATACATCTGGCATATATATCGCTATATATCTCCAACATTTGCGTTCTGGTCGTCTCTAATCAGTAGAGGTGCTGTTGTTCTTTTCTCACGTAGTTGGATGTCATAAAATAACGTGAGGCAAGAGGAGAGAGAGAGAGAGAGAGAGAGAGAGAGAGAGAGAGAAAGAAAGAAAGACAGAGAGAGATAGAGAGAGAGAGAGATGTGAATTGTCTCCTGCAGTTAAACGTAAAAGAACGACTATAGAAATGCCGTTCTATATCGATAATTCAATTGTCTGAAAAGAATTTAATGCTCCTGTGCATGACAGGTTATAGTTTGAACAAGAGGAATGCTCTCAAACTATACCGATTTTACTCCTGAAGCAAAATGAATAGGTACTGTATCTATTTTCGTGGAAACATGACAGTTTTTTTATTGTCATCGTGATTGTGGTCTTTTAATAGACGCTCACTTATGAGATGCACTGACGTTAAATACAACTGTTACAGTGAAATGTTTCTTGCATAATGGTGGGCGACAGTGGAAGCATTCGGTCTTGTCAGGAGTAATGTTGCTGCAGCTCCACATGTAGACAAACAGCAAGTGGTCGGGCTAGCTGTCATTCATCTCGCTTTGTTCTGTGGACTGCTGAACTCACGGGCTACTGTGTATGCGTAACTTCTGTTGGTATCAACAGCGCTGACTGCCCCCAGCCACAAGATCAGCAGGAGGCGGCCCCTCTGGCCACTGCTGGCTGAAGACTGTGCTCTCAGTTGTGGCAGTTGGTGGTGGTTGGTGGTGGGTGGCCGTGGCAGAGAGGAGCAGACGTTAGGAAAAGCGTTATGGGGAATTTTCCAGAATTTCGTTGTTGTTCTAAAGGGGGTGGAGGAGGCGGGGAGGGCGCAGTCTTTCCAAGAAATACATTTAAAATCTTCCAGGAACGTCTTGTTCTTGAGTCTCATTTCCATCTGTCACTTAATTCTGCAGTCTGGAGACAGTATATCACTGCCACAAGACGGATCGCTTTGTGGACCATCAGTGAAAGGATAGAACAGGCTTGTATACCGACCTATGGTGAGGAGAGCAACGGATGGAGAGTGATGAGAAGGGGGGTGAGGCTGCTTCTAAGGTGGATAGTTTGTGTCAACACATGGAGAACAACACACATGCAGCTTCTGCCCCTCCCTCCTGGTGTGATCTTTTGGGGTCAGTATTTGCGGTAGTTGTGTTATTACAATGATTTTACTAAATTCCCAGGACATTATTGCATTATGAGCCATTGTTTTCAAGTGCTGGTTTTTTGTGACAATTTAGATGTGTAATTCGAATAGTGAAGCATTTTGCATCAGTTGTGTGTCTTGGTCTTCATAACAATTCAGGGTTGGCTTTCTGCCCTAAAGGATGGTTTGCTACCCTATCCCTTCTTGCCATGTATCAGTGTACAAGTTACACAGCAGCCATACCAAGGTGACCTCTCAGAGGCAGTGGAACTGAATGAAGTTGTCGAGAAATAAAGAGAACACCATTGATTTGAATTTCGAGCACCAGCGCTGCAGGGTGATTGTCAATCAATGCAGTGGGAGGCATCTGTAGCAAACTCTGAATCTAAACGGCAAGATACACATCTCGTCGGTAATAAGGGGTGGCAGTTGGCGTGTGAAGTCGTCTCCTTCACAGTGGACTGATCGACCATTTCAGAAATAGCTCCAGCACCGGCAATGGTCAGCCCATCCCGCTGCATCACCATTATTTGCTCAGAAGTATTTCCCCTACACTCATCCATTATCACCTTCTTCCATTCGTTGTGTAGGATGCTATAGACACAGTACTCATATGTATGCTTACAGGTAATGCACTTATTAAACAACACGAACATCTCATCGGTTGAGCACACTTCCCGTAAAAAATTAAGATAGTACCTTCCACTTCAGCCTTTCTCCCACCAGTTCAGAAGTGGAATAAAGAGATTTATTTACACCTGTAGCTAAAGCGATCCTCCTATGTAGAGTTTATTTTGAGTAGGTATTTTGAGTGGTATTGTGAAAGTTTTCCCCAGCAGCATAATACCAGTTGTATCACATCATAAATTTTTAAACTGTATTGCGATTTTAGGCGCTCCTTGTATAGCGCTATGCATAGAGTTGTGCAATTATGCCCAATCATTATCGTTCATTATATTAGGACTCATTTTTACATCATTTTGCCACCTAAACTAAATAAAGGACATTTTCCTAGCCTTCCTCTCTTGCAGCTGGACAGACTCGCTCCCTGTGTAGGTGCGCTTGGGCTTTCTGGCCAGGACTGGAGTCACAGAATGGGCACATCCCATTTTAAATTTCCTCCCAGGTCCTGGGTGGAGGGTGGCTTTGTACAAAGATATTCTCACCACTTTTTAAATTCCCACTATTTTTGAGTTTCCCTGGTTTAAGCAGATTATTTGTAACTGTGATGTCAGCACTCCTACCACCAACTGCCAACTTAGTTGATGGCTGGAGTGCTGACACCACAGTCTAATGTCTAATGACATGCAATACGTTCAAAATGTATATAGGGAACCACTGAAGAATAATGTATCTAAAACGATCCCAGATTCAAGATTATCAAGCATTTCACTATATAATATGTCCCGTGTGCAGTTATCCCTTTTAGCATAAACATTTCCTACATTTTCCCGTTCCATGGCCAGTTTATCTCGTTGTATTTCCTTAATACGAACAGCTACTGGATGCTGTGATTCTCGGAGTTGTGTAAGCTTGAAACGCCGCCTAAAGCTCATCTCGCTGAGGTAATATTGAGTTCCGTGGGTCGACGGTGTTTCAAACAACCTCGACGAAGATATTCCGCTTAAACACAAAAGATGGGCGCCAGAGGTGGTGCTGTCATCCGCAGATAATCTGGAATTTTAAAGGAAAACACACATTTTCTCACCAATGAACTTTCAAATCAAGAATACTGCACTTTGTGAGACAAAGAAAGTTTTCTAAAGTCACAGACAGGTAAAGGCTAGTACATAAACCGCACGGGGAACTTTACTGGACTATATTTTTTAAAACAATGTTAATCTTCAGAATCATATGCCCATTGAGTGAATTTTCAAAAGTTTAATACATTTCTTGCGTTGTATTTCGGTTTATAATTAAATACTGAAAAATAAATAGCCTGTAACAAAGCACATTGTCACTGCATGAACTGCAGCGATGAAAATTAATCTGGTTTAATGGATTTAACGTAATCTTCTGATGGAAGCTATATACATCTTTCTTTTTTGTCCTTGGGATGTTTCTTATTGTGGGTAACTGAATTGTTCTCTGGGTTCTGTCTGATGCCGTTCATCTTTATCTTTCCCTACTTTCTATGTCACTTTATTTTTGACATCTTTTGTAGCGTCTGAAGGCAATTATTATTACTTTCCCCTTTTATGAGTTTACCGCTGCGAGCATCTTCCTTAGGTAATTCCCCTGAACCAGAAATGTAGTTCAAAAGTCTTTTAGTCAACCTTAAATAGACGTTTGCTCATTTTGTTTCCGTTTGGGAACTACAACAGCTTAGTCTTTACATTTGCTTTATACGTACATTCGAGGTTCTGCCATGTTTTCCCTAATTTTACTGTGTGATCGTTAGTTATTTACATTTCTCAAACGTTTGGCCCACTTTTCTTCTTTTGTTTCGGGAATTACAGCAGCTTAGTACATGTGTTTACTTCCTCCTTACTTTCACTTCTGCTACTATGGTTTCTTTGATATCATTAGGTGTGTTCTAATTATTCCATTTGTCTTAATCTTCGTTCTCTTTCCTTCTATCCTTCACTGCCTGTATTCTGGAGTTTTGGGTTTTGACCTGAAATTCTCTTCTACCTGTCAATTTAGGTGACTTGTAAGCTCTCTATTTGGTTAACGCTTTTCACTGCAATTTATAAACGTGTATTTGCATCTGTTGTTCCTCATTTTTTCCTCAACCTTGTTTGATAGTCAAAATGTCTTAGTGCTTCTTAACGTAATTTAGTTTTGATAATTTTTAATTATATTTTTAACTGTGATGGCTAGTCAGAGCCGCGAGCCACCTACTTATATAGTTATCAGTGTGCCTAATACATTTTCCTATGTTACGCCGTTGTCTGGATAATGTTTTATGCTATTAATGTAGATATACTGTGCTGCGGCTAGTAATTATAAACGTTGCAGTTAGAGCTCTTAAATGAAGAGATAGCTTCTAAATACGCACTGGGACCTCGCGCTCGGCGTTGAGTCGGATATCCCAACAGGGGCGGACCCACTTAACTTGCGTCGCTGAAAAGGCGTACCCAGCGGCCGGCCTCTGCTTCAAGATACTGTATAGTTCAATGTGGTGCCGTTTCCTCATCGGCCGACGGCGTCACCCTCAGCCGATGATTAAATAAACCTCTCATTGTACCCATACTTCAGCCCTTTTTACAAGTTACGTCATTTCCGTGTAAAAATTTATACGCTCGATTACCACGTGACGTAAGGTCTTTGGTGTTTCATTTGCTTAAGATTGATGTTCAGTTTCGTTTGACTTATGTTATAGACACGAGCGCCCTCATTGTGGTTAGTCTTAGTAAGCTTTTAGGCACTCTAGCGCTCGTTGCTTCTTACACAAGCGAAATGTTTTATAGTCGAACTATCAGTCTGCTGGTGGTAATCATCGTTTTTCTAATATTTTATTTGTGACACGAAGATTTTTTGGTCACCATATATTAGCACTTTTACGTTATTTTTTAACTGTTTGACAGCACTATGTAAAAAGTGTTTAGCGACGCTACGTTTATAATCTGTTTATTACTGACACTTATTGTTATTAATTTGCTGTTAATTGTGATCCAACCGTCGTAAACACTAAATTCTTATTCTATGTTCATTTTTTGTAGGACTCTACGGGCCACAGTTTGATTGACGATTCCTTTTCAATGTAAGCTTTATTGTACGATCCTCTGACGATGGAAAATTAACTTGCCGACACTATTCAAGAAGTTAATTTAATAAAAAGTTCGTACAGTTGACGACTGATTATTCTTAAAAATGCTCTTCTATGTTAGTGATTTTGGCATAGACGTTAATTAGCAGAAATTATCCCATACGATTCTCCCACACACATTAAACTGTGAAATTATTTCTCCCAACTGCCTCCATATTCGTGATGTGTTGTAAACTTTTATTATATCCTCGTATTTTTTCCTTAGTATTCTTGTCAAGTGTCGGGTCACAGGATTTCTTTAGGTCTGCAATGGCAAGATGAGTCTTTACTTCCTAACTTCTTCTTTATGTCAACATTGTTTAATGATAGTTTTTACTTTTATCCTTCTAATTTGCCCATAGCTTGCAACGTTCCAAGCCACGACATGCTACCGTATCCATTCAATAATAAATCCTTAGGAAATGAAGCTCCGATATTCAGTTACTCTTAATTTACCTGTAGCTTCAGTAGTGAGCTTTCCAAGGGTATCGGTAACTTGGGTCTGGTAGATTATGAAACCTATGTCCGCCTTTTAGCGTAACTGACATTTAACCTCATTTAACAAGCTATAGATGTACAACACTACTCCATTTGCAACATCAAAATGTGTCATCAAGTAAGATTAACATCTTTTCAGAATAAATTTTTTTTGGCGGCGTTCTGAGTAAACAAAGATGAAAATTTCTTGGAAACATTTGGGCTATTTTTAAAGTAAACCAAATAATTCTGGGTACCGATTTTTATTGAAGACAACGTATATTTTCTCATTCATGTAGCTCCTCAACTGGCATCAAGAGGTTGAGTGCACATCATTCCAGTCCTTCCACCAAGGAAATATCCTTGTCATTAGTGGTATTGAACACCCGAACACCAGTATCAATCACTTTCTTTTTTTTTTTTTTTCCTTTGGCGATGGTGTCTTCTTTTGTGCCTTCGTCAGCTGTCTTCTTAGCTTTACTTATTTTATGTTCTTTGAATTTTACTTTTTTATTTGATTTCTACAATTCTTCTTTTCTTCTTTCTGTATTATTATTACTTTTAGAAAATTCACTCTTGTAATAAAAATTAAAATTTCATTCAAACTTCAAACAATATTAGTTTCTTCACAACGTATAATAATTCAAAGAAATTTTTCTTCATCTGACTTTTATGTTTAATGAAGATCAAGTATCGTTTGAAATATAACGCCCTTGTTCTTCAGCTGGGCCATTTATTTACAATTACGTATCATACATCTCTTAATTTAATACTCCAAAAAATAAAACATGTAATTTAACCAAAGATTCAAATTTTAATAGTGGGCACTAAATTCTGACTACTTCCTTTGAGCAACGCAGTTTCGGAATTCTGTTGAAGTCTTCTCAGTTACCAAAGCGGTCTTGGGCCGATAAAGTCTGCACCTTACTTCAGCCTCAGCAGTAGTCGCCTACTGTGACAAGTCCCTCCTAAATGTGTTTTCTGATTGTCATTATCCTACTCCCTATTTCTCGAACAGAATTCCCATTATATTCACAAAGCGCTAACTCTGATCTTCTTCTGATACATTTTCTAATATGGCTCTTGCATAAATTTCCTTTTTTTTATTTGTAGTGTAGTTCTCATAGTTTTCAAGTAGCCATTGTAGCGCTATTATTTTTCAGGGAAAGAAACCCGCTCTGTAAAAAAATATAGCATTCAGAATAGTTTATTTCCCATCATTCACTTAGAAAGAGACAAATCCTTTTTGTGTCTGCCACATTTCTCTATATCGTTAACAAACGAATAAATGGTATAATGTGGAAACTGTATTGCATTTTAGACCCTTGTTTGTGTCGCTGAGGCCTACTGAATATCGTTTCTCGTTAGTACTGATGATGAAATTGACAATTCAATTTCGTGTCATTTCTATTTCTATTGTAAGTAATTAACTACTTATATTTCATCCAAATAATTTTCCAAATTCTGTTTGGGAACTTTTCTTCCATCTTATTTTGTGTCTCCTTTGATCTTAATCTGTCGATGATACATTGGCAGTTACTCTTGTTTCTGTCTTGTAAAATATATCTCATGGACCTTAGTTCAAAGTAACAGAATGTAACGCGTTTCAGTGTGAAGTTTATTGTACTTATATTTACAGATGCCTGAAAACTTTAATGTTTGGAGTAATTTCGATGTTTGCTGTTTTAATGGCTTTCAGTGAGTTGCAGGGAACTCTTTATAGATAAATCATTAGTTTGTTTTATCTGTCTGTCAATTCAAGTCTCCCTCTTCCGTTTTTAATTTTCCCTACTGTCACTCAAAAAATATCTCCTGGCCAAATATATCGACAAGCTGTTAACACAATGGCTTTTGCTGTTTTCTTAGCATGGGTAACATTTGCCCTACAATCATCGCAAATAATTATTTTAGTTTATTTACATCTCTCAATTAATTATTTAGTTTACATACATCTTTCATTCAATTTATATAGGAGTACCTCATATATTCTCTAGAGCCTGTTCAAGTTAGATGCTATTATGCGAAGAGGGCAACTATAAACAGTTACACCAAATATTGTATTACGTTCCACGCATTTTTTCCAGTCAAACTGTACGTTTCTGAGACTATTAAGATTTGCTTCTCATTATCACACCAACGACGCATTAAAAAAATTTTCCATTTCGGATGCTGGCATGCGCTCTATTTCATCATTCAAATTAATTCAAAGCATTGCACTAGTTGCAACATCCACAACCACTGATAATCGACTAGCCTGTAGGATTCCGTTTCCAGTCAGAATGTTCTTGTTATACTGCCCATTATTGATACATTTGTTTTCATAGCTTTTAAGATGTCAGTTGAAACGTTCTCTTTATTTTAACGTAATCTGATGTACGTGAGAATTTGAAAAAGGTTTTCGTGGATTACTCTGTCGAAAAACTTTTCAAAGTCTTTAAATACAGGACCATCATTTGCTGGTGTGTTTGGAAATGTTTCAACGACACTCAGTAATTAATTAGTCTTGGATATGCTGCACCCTGAGAGACAAGTCTGATGGCACCCAAAATAGTTTCTAGGACTAGCCTTAATCTCTCTTTGGTAATCCTCGCTATTATTTTACAATCCGAGTTCATATGTATCATCTCGTTTATGTTCTTTGTTTCTAACTTTTCAAAATAGCACAGTGACACTAACATCTGATGGGACAGTCTCTCCATTCAGAGTTTCATTTATAATTTCCGTAATTTTTTCCCATTATATGTCAGTATAAAACACTGGAGACCATTAATCACTGCTTAATCTCAAAACTTTCGGTCTCACAAAATTCCTATCAAAAGTAAATTGTATCATATAATTTCTCTGTAAATTAATCGTATTCATTATGTCTTCTGGTTCATTTTAAGCGAAGAGACAAACGTAAAAGAAGAGGTTGAGATTGATCTTAGAGATAGCGACACAGCCTTTTTAGATACAGACGCCAGGCGCTGCCACCACAGGTCTTTCCCGAACTGAGGGTGCGATTCGAACGACCAGCTAGCTAAGGGGAGGACACCTACAGGAGGAGTCAGCGATAAAAATTTTGCTGGATCTCAGGAAATGTGCGATT
The DNA here is from genome assembly GCF_023898315.1 of Schistocerca nitens. Lineage (NCBI taxonomy): Eukaryota > Metazoa > Arthropoda > Insecta > Orthoptera > Acrididae > Schistocerca > Schistocerca nitens. The sequence goes on along the minus strand of NC_064617.1, from coordinate 437,183,332 downwards.
ACTATTTCCGTCGACAGCAACTTTTGCTTCTGTCTGAATGACACTGCACTTATTCCAGGCTGCGACTGAAACGACCCAGAAAATTGCATATAACAACAGAGCCTCCAAGGATCTTGTCCGTGGCATTCAAACATTCCACATCCTAAGAGTTTTATTGAACATGTCCAGTGCTAAGCCTTGGAATCGAAGGGCTGAAAAGCGTTTGATATGCGGTTAAAGAAAGCCAATGATTTATCTAAACTATAAATGTGAATTACCTGATTGTCTCAAGACCATGAAATATGCCAGCGAGACTGAAACACACAGAAACATTGTATGTCATTGAATAATTGTTTCACGGAGGAAGATTTAAGAAACACGTGTTTGAAGTTCTTGATCCCACTCTGAATGAAATTGATTACGTCCAACTCCACAAAGTTTGGAAGAGTTTCTTCGAGTAGATACAGCAGTCTTTAACCTGCACATGTTTCATCCATAGCTCGAAACGCCCGAAACATTGCGAATCATGTGCACCGATGAAAATTATGCTCTATTGGAAGATAAATGCGTGCAGTACATGACAGGTCTTAACTACTCTTCCTAGGCGTCATTCGCCTGATCATTCTCACTATTACAGTTCCAGTACTGTCAGAAACTTCTGAGAGGTGAATCAGCGCTCTGAGACGAGTTAAAACTTGTCTCGGATCAGCAAACACACAGTCGACTCACCCAACTACACTATTTCATGCTCATGAAGACAGGGCTTGGCAAATTAATATTATGGATGTCACAAAAAATGTGTTTTACGAACTGTGGAAGATAAAACTCCATACGAAGGTTACAGGTGGAAGTTTTTGAGATATTACTTATTACATTAATTTTAATTTACCCAAAAATGAATTTATTTATTTATTCAATTTCCATGCACTCTAGAACAAAACACGCAATTTCTGTGGCAAATTTTCTGTAAGAGGCTATTACATTCGTTCTTTGGTAGGTTCTCTAAGTGTACTGAACTTGACTGAGACGTGTAATTCTCACGTTTTATAAAATATTACTAGCTACATAATTAGCGTTTATCAATCGCTACTCATTATTTTTGTTGTCTTTCTACATTTTAAAATCTATAATAATTTCTTAGTCAGTAATGCGAAAAAAATTTATGTGCGGAATTTAGGTTAGAAAGAAAAGGACGTGGAAGTGGAGGATGATGCAGATTTGGACAACAATAAGGCAGAAGAACAGGTTACGAGCGAGCGCGGACAACAGAGAATTGTGATCGGCAGTTAACATTTTTGCTTAAACGATGTAACTGTGTTGTCTGGATTGTTTATTCATTAAAACCACGACTGATATGATCTCTTTGTGAGTCTCTTAAATGAGCGTTCACTATTTGTGTAGCTGTCGGTGGGATGGGACGTCCTTAACAATTTGCGTATCTGTGGTTTCTGCGTGAAATCACCATTTTATAGTCGGCAAAAAATAATCTAAGGGAGCGCTGTTGTAAGTAGAAAACTACGTATTCCAGTCACTGAATGCTAGCCACTATTTTGACTGGGCCAGAGGTGGGATCCCTCCTTCACGTCTGTCAAGTGACTAAAGATAGCGTAATATAGCGCCGAAACTAGTTGCTCAAATAAAGTAACACCTGGAAATTTAGACAGCTGAAAAGTAGTTTGTTTCGTCGTTTTTTATTCAAATGCCGAGGTCCCTCGACCACCTGTATAAAGATGTACTCACACAGACCGTTTTATCGTTTGTTTTTATACCAGTGCGTTCTGCATGAAATCACCGATGCCGTCGCTAGACAGACATATCCAGTAGGACTCTGAAGCACTCCTACGAACGTAGTTCAAAGTAGCAGCCGCTTAACAGTGATCACACCAACAGTCAGCACAGAGTTATCCTACGTGTTTGTAGAAGATTGTAATGTAGGAGACTGACAGTGATAGTAAGTGTATCTAACAATCTGGTTAATAAATTCCAAGATTCATACATAAGACGATTGCTGAAACCTACATTGCCATTCTGTATGATAGCATAAAAAATCAAAGTTATAATATTAAACACTAAAAATATTAATTACAGTTTGAAACCTGAAGCGTTGCATAACTTTTAATGTTACGATCAAAATAATGTTGAATTAAAATTTTAGCGGTAAAGTGTTTAAACCAACCTCGGCTGCATTTAGTAAAACGTATTAAAATGTCAGAATAGTGCGTTTAATAGAAGGTTATGAGATTAAATTTTGCTGGTAATTTTTATATTAGCTTTTAGTTGGTGAATATTTTTAATATGGCCAGCATCATTTCAAGTGTAGAACTGATACTCCTAGTGCAGCTAATTTTCGTTATTCTGGAAGGCTATAAAAAATTTTATGGCGCTTGGTGCACTGGAAATGATATTATTTGTTCACAGATCGGTGAGTGATTAAGCGATCTTTAAGCTTACAGTAGCGTGACTGTGCGTGCAACCAGTGTTGTGGGGCACCAGTCCACTGAACAACAGGAACAATAATCTTACCGCTTCCTAACCCTCAATAAACTTCACTTATCATGCAATGATACGTGCTGATGCTGGTAATGGGCTTAAGGAGACTAAATATCTGTCATCTGTCTCCTCACCCCAAGGACGGAATCAGTGACTTCTATGTCCCAGTGTTAGAAGGTACATTAAATGTTTCCGCAGCTTGTTTCTCAGGCGGGTCATGTACCAGCCCGGTATTCATCCAGTGCGATATGGGGAACACAACATCCAAGCTGGTTACCGGGGAGGACTCGATCCAATAGAGCGCTTAGTCGAGCATGGTTATCTGGGCGGATTGAAGTGAAATATCTTCTCCCATAACTATTCTATTAATTAGTTTCGTCAGTAGCAATGAACGTATTTCTTTCCTCCTGCAACCTGGAAATCTGTTTACCGCTGGTCAGCTGTAGATTCGTCGTTTGAGCAACAGCGAGCACGGGTTGCAGCATTCCCACAATGGCTGCGCGACTTCTGTTATTACTGCCTCCACGCGCGTCTCTGGAAATCCAATTTACGCCGAGTATTCGCGCCGACGTGAATATTATTCCTATCTGACTCGTGCAATACATTCGGCGCTACATATTTCTCTTTTATTCTTCCTTGGCGTATTTCCTGCCATCGATTTCCCATAAGCGAGCGGCGGACATAAAGTTCTCCCTCCCCCCTCCCCCCTCACTTCTCCAACCCTTCTCCGCATTAGTTCCGCGGAGGCCGCCAGTGGCAGCGGTGGCGCCACGCGGCGCGTGTATGCGGTATTAAATTCCTGACGGGCCTGCAGAAAGAGCCGTTATGGGGCGGGCAGGCTCTCGGGGCGTGCTCCATCCTAATGACAACTTATCTGCCGCCTGCTGCGCGCCTGCACAGTCCCACCACCGCCGGCATTTCAATAGGGCCGTTGCGTTCACGTGGAGTGCACCTGGACTGCTTACTATTGCTTGTCCTCAGTCTACCTGTGGCATGCGTTCAGTCGGTGACTACCTGCCAAAGTCCTCATACTTCCTTGGAGCTGTAGCCTATTATGACACGTTATACAAAAGGTATCACTACTACTCCTTCTCTACCAGAAGCTACTAACAATAATAATTACTGTGTCTCTACATATAAAAAGCAGTGTTCGACTGACTGACTTACTCACTCAAACACTGATTCATTACCCCCAGAAAGGAAATTCCACCCCCAAGGCGGTAAAGGGGAGAAAAGTTTTTAACCCTTCATTTGGCAAATGGTGAAATTAAAAACACAAAAAAAAGTTAGTGCTTATATTATTTATTATGCTTAAAGAAATACAATTCAGTCAGTTTTAGAAATTTTTGACAAAAATTATGAAAATTATGAAATGTTGCTTAGAAGAAACATTGCCAGCAGTAGACCACATTTATATATATTATAGAAAAAAAGTGTTTGCCAATAACCTCAAGCAAAAGGACTCATGTACGTGAATAATTTAATTTATAAACACATTTATGCATTCCTGCTGTGTAATAGACCTGTTTCATTTTCCCTTCTAGTTCTTCTTGCAATGGAATTTTGGGAAACAGTTCCTCTTTGGAACGAAGCACAATACTAGACTGCATTTTGAACACATGACTGTAGAATATCCAGATGGACAATAACGACAACGACCTTTGGGACCGTATACAGGCCAATGCTCCATATTATCAAATCGGACATCTTGTGTAACAGTTGGAGCTGTTGGCTTCCTCCTCTTCTTTTGTGGTGGTGTTATGGCTATTGAGGGCCTTCCTACATTCCTTTTCCCTGAAAACATCAAACCATTGGCAATATTTGCCCTGAATGACTTCAGTGAGGTCTTCTTGTCCAGAGATTCTCTTCGAAATACCAGCCAGGCATTTACAACACTCAGATCTAGCGTAAATCCAAACAATCTCATGTACCAAAGCCTAGTTTTCATTGGTAGTCCGTAGAGCACGATCAGCATACCAGCAAGATCAGCTCCTCCCATATGCTTGTTGTACTGACGTACAATACTGGGACAGGGCACGTCAATTCTTCTTTTTTCATTGCTGTCCCATCGTTTTACTGTTGAGAGTGGCTGGACACCACAAAATGAGCTTGCAAGTGTCACGATTTTATTGTCTGTCCACCTTACTAAAATGAGGAATGAGGTCTGAGTGACTGTCCTTCCTGTAGTCATAGCTGCCGCGTCCTTGTTTTATTAACTTCTTCTCGTCTTGTAGATGACAGTTCTTTATTCAAAAAAAATGGTTCAAATGGCTCTGAGCACTATGGGACTTAACATCAATGGTCATCAGTCCCCTAGAACTTAGAACTACTTAAACCTAACTAACCTAAGGACAGCACACAACACCCAGCCATCACGAGGCAGAGAAAATCCCTGACCCCGCCGGGAATCGAACCCGGGAACCCGGGCGTGGGAAGCGAGAACGCTACCGCACGACCACGAGATGCGGGCGTTCTTTATTCGGTTCTTCCTTATCGTGCCCATGGACTCAATGTTTTGATTTTTTTAAAGTAAGTTATAAGTTCAAGGCTGCAAAAGAAATTGTCAAAATAAACTCTGGGAGAAATATCTCTTGGAATACTTTTGCAAAGTGTAGCCACAAGATCAGTGATCATCTCCTTGCCAGTATAGGGAAGAAAATCATAGACAACTCCAGACACACCAGCACGAACAAAAATCTTAAAACTCCACTTGTGTGGCGTGTTTTGAAAATATTGGCGCAAATTACCTGCTCTTGTGCCTTTCTATGGAACCATCATCTCATCTATAGAAAATTCCGACTCTTGTTTCTGCTCAAGGCAGTTCTTTACAATTGACTCAAGAACAAGTCTTATTTTGAAAAGTCTGTCAGCATTCTCATTGTTCGTAAAATGCATGTATCGGAGGAGTTTCTGAAAGCGCTTCAAACTGAAAATGCTGGTGATCTTTTCACAATTCATTGACTGAGACCAATAGTCAGTGTACGAAGCCATAGAAACAAGAACCTTGTATATGAGAACACCGAAATATTGTTCCATTTCATTTATGTTGGTGTTTACTGACGTGGTACTTCGTTGCACAGAGTATAAGTTCGTTTCCTGCACAATTTTGTCAATTAGTTCTGAATCAAAGAATCTTCTGAAATAACCCAGTGGTGTATTGCCTACATCAGAAAACACAGGAGAGAGACTTCCTGCCCTAGCAGTTATATCTTCCTTTACCCACGTGTAAGTAACTGCTTTTGTAATTTTCTTTTTCACTTGACTGGCACTTGCACTAGAAGAATTCACTGCAGAAGGTCCTTGCACATGTTCAGCTTCTGAGATTTCACTTTCCGAATCAGGAACAGTTTCTGGTATAACTAGGTTATGGAACTGAGATTGACGCTTTGGAATATAGTATGGATCATCATCACTACAGTCTGCCAAAACTTCGAGTTCAGAGTCTTCAGATTCGCTTAGATCAAACAAAGCCGGGTTTTCTGGTAGAACTACTATTCCTCTCGCTTGTTTAATTTCATGAAATATTCTGGAATCCATAGCTAAAAAGCCCCTGAAAATAAAAATGTGTATTCTGTCACGCCGTAAGCATGTGTAATATACTGACACATGTCCCAACTATGGACAATGTTGCTCACAGGCAACATAAAAGTTTTATACTATTTGCGTAAATCAAAACAATATTGGATTGAAATATTTCTGCTGTAAACTCACCTCTCGGTATTTCTTGAAGAAAATGTGCTAAGTTTACTGCCAATTTATTGAAACCACTCTTTCAGAACCAAAATAAGACACCCCTGTTGCTCACACGAGATCTCTGTAACACGACTGCACAAACTGCCATCTCGTGTGGAAAACCTTGAACTATTACAACAACTGGCATTCGCAGTGTGTAAAGGAACGTTGCCTGGAGGCAACAATGCCAGTAAAGGCACTGGAAAGCGTTTGTTGCCCCATAAGGCTAACGTAAATTTGATGTTGCTTGAGAGCAACACTGCCAAATAAAGGGTTAAGGCAATTTTGAAGCTAGACCTACGAAATTTTATATTTTGTTTCCCAGTCAGAAATACGGAAGTACATGTCTCAGCATTTTCGGTAATTTAACCACCATGTGCAAGAACTAGTCGGTGGGAACTTTTTAAAAATAAATCATTGTTAACTGCTAAAGTACTTTTAAAGATACATCTATGGAAATTGGTGTTTGACTTCTCAGTTAGAAACGAAAAAAATAAAACGTGTTTCTGTATTTTTGGAAATTCAACCCCTAAGCTAGCGAAGCAGATGACAAATTTTTTTATGAAAATATTTCATTATGAAAGCATTTTTTTGGAATTTTTTATGGAAATATGTCATTTTGCAATCGCTACTGCAGAAACACTCTACGAAAATGTATATGTGACTATTCCGTTATAAATAAGAAAAGGCATTTCACTGCTTTGGGAAGTTCAGCCCCTAAGGGGGTGAAATATGGGGTGAAATGCTTTATAAAAATATTTCATTGTATAAGCTTTTTTGAGGCTAAATCTTTTAAACGTAGTGTTTGGATTCTCGGCTGGAAAATAATAAATACGTGTTTCACTGTTTTGGAAACTCAGCCCCACTGATTCATTATAGCCCAGCCCAAACCACTGAGGGTAGAGACTTGAAATTTGGAGAGGGTCTGGTCCATACTGTAGGCATCACTTACGAAGTGAATATCCGTAATTCCACTCGTAAGGCAGTGAAATAGGGGATGGCAGGCCTTTTGAAAATATGTAGGTATTGAGGTAATTCTGAAGCTAGAACTACTAAAACTGATACTTGGTTACTCAGTCAGAAATAAAAAAATAAGGTTTCAGCGTTTTTGCAAATTCAACCACTGAGGAGGTAAAACAATCGATGAAACTTTAAAAATGAATCATTATTAATGAAACTGTTGAAGCATTTTTAAAGCTACATCTATAAAAAAAATGGCATTTGACTTACAGGGTGTAAATAAAAAAATATGAGTTTCAGCGTTTTGGGAGACTCAACCCCTTAAGTGTGCGAAATAGGGGATGAAAAGTTTTACGAAAGTATCTCATTATGAAAGCATTTCCAAAGCCAAACCTATGAAAACATGTATTTGGCTTCTTTTTTATCAATAGAAAATATGTTTCACTGCTTTTAGAAATTCAGCCCCAAAGGCGGTGAAATAGTGGACGAAAATTTTTAAGAAAACTTATATTTGCATCAAAAAGATTCTAAAGCAAAATCTAAGAAAACTGATATTTCTCTTCTCGGTTAGATATAAAGAAATGTATGTCAGAGACTGAAAGTTTCTGTGGAACAAGAGCGCAAAAGGTATGATGAATAACAACTTTCGATTCTAGCCACCAGAATCGGTTTTTACTTAGAAGTGCATTCGTGAAAGACCATGCTTCTATGGCCTTAATTAGCGCGAGGAGTTTGGCAAGTGTTGCAATTTGTGAATAACATAAAAATTCGGTTAAAAAAAAAAACAAAAAACCTGTGTATGTCGTATAGTCTACGCGAGCGAAGCAATGGGTACTCAATTACAATAATTGTTATTCATCCACGTATTTCTTTCCTCATTACAGGTATGTGCACCTAACAAGTGGTACGCACTAGACAAAGTGTCATCGGCAAGGTGGCGCTGTAGACTGGACTGGACTCTCATTCGGGCGGACGATGGTTCGAACCCGCGTCCCGACATCCTGAATTAGGTTTTCCATGATTTCCCTAAATCGCTTCAGGAAATTACCGGGATACTTCCTTTGAAAGGGCACGGCCAGCTTCCTTACCTAATCCAACGTGACCGCTGTTTCGCTGTTTGGTCCCGTCCCACAAATCAACCAAAGAGTCGCGCTACCACATTGACAGTTCTGCACGTTTCAGGTTATTGTTTTTGGGACAGCATTAGAAAAGAAATCATTTACATTTAAATATAGTTCTTATTATTTTTACGACTTACAAGGGGAAGGTCTGACATACGGGCAACCGACTTCGATCAAGTTTTACAAGGACGTTCGGTATTGCCGGCCGTTGTGGCCGAGCGGTTGTAGACACTTCAGTCTGCAACCGCGGGACCGCTACAGTCGCAGGTTCGAATCCTGCCTCGGGCATGGATGTGTGTGATGTCCTTAGGTTAGTTAGGTTTACGTAGTTTTAAGTTTAGGGGACTGATGACCCCAGATGTTAAGTCCCATAGTGCTCAGAATCATTTGAACCATTCGTTCGGTATTCAAAATAAAGGATAATGTGTTCCGACTTTTTGTTAGACACTGCCTAGTTTTTGAAAAAAAAATCTCGATCAAAGTTGATGAAGGAAAATGGTATTTTCAATATTTCTTCTTGAAAGATCGTGCAAAACCGAACATTTTTATTAATAAAATGTGGGATACAAAGTTAATAATATGCGAGATATTAACGTTTTTCGCTTTTTCATGCTGTAGCATGGATACTCGTCATGCAGTGTGTCTAGCACAGCGTGGCAGTTGAACGTTGCCGGCGCGGTACTGAACGCGTTCTGTCAGAAGGCGGGCTGCTCTCTGTAACAGAAAAGGAAAGCAGAGGAAAGTATTCAGCGATCAGGTTTAAGAGGTGTTGTATGATGTCCGCCCAGACCAAATGATGGGAATAATGATGGAAGAAGCCGTCGAGACGTTAGACTACCAAATCGCTGGTCCGTGTTCGATTCATGCCCGCAGCTCTTTTTCCATTCAATATAACTTCTTTTTAAGTAAAACATTGAGAGACGTGATTAAAAGTCAAGTAAGTATATATTACAATGTACTGACAGTTATTTTCATCGTCATACGTAACCCCTAAGCCAAATTATTGCGTAATCCTAACTGGTCGGCTATTCGTGCTCGCAGTCAGTGCGATAAAACTTACAATAGGAACAAGCAAATTATAAATATTTGTCGGACCATGTAAACGAACTCTAGCACTTTGTTTGTGGAAAACATATCTGAGTCACCCAGCTAGAAACAGATCCATCATAAATCAGTATGGATGCTTACCAAGTGTATAAAAGCATCTCTTCAAATACAGTCGCGGACAACTAGATAGGTACAAACGCATGGCTTTTGATAGCATCCACTCTGTCTTGTAATTCTCCGCCTCACTATGGTGTTGCATGATTTTCAAATTGTGCGATGAAATACTTAGCTGTCGCAAATACACACCACAATAAAAGTATTGCATCACCCCGGTTCCCAGAACTCCTGGAGACAGACGTTGACTGTGGATATTGTATCACAGACACAGTCGCCTTGACTGTTTAGAGATGTCATTAAACCTGCCTAAAGATGTAAACAACCACGCTTGAGCAGCGCCTATTAGACGAAAGGGGTCCGACAGCCGACCAGTTCCAGTCATTCCACCAGGAAGGAGGGACACGGTTCGTGTTGTTTGTAGTTCAACCGTGCCTAGACGTCGATACCGCGGTTCTTTCTTTGTGCCCGAAAGGGCTCTTAACAAGTGAAGTGTCCAACCGTCTGTGAGTGAACCAAAGCGATGTTGTTCGGATGTGGAGGAGATACAGATACACAGGAACTGTCGATGACATGCCTCGTTCAGGCCGCCCAAGAGCTACTACTGCAGAGGATGACCGCTATCTACGAACTATGGCACGGAGGAACCTTGACAGCAACGCCACCATGTTGAATAATGCTTTTTGTTCAGTCCCAGGACGTCGTGTTAAGAATCAAACTGTGCGCAGTAGGCTGCATGATGTGCAACTTCACCCCCGACGTCCATGCCGAGGTCCATCTTTGTAACCACAACACCATGCAGCACGGTACAGATGGGCCCAACATCATGCCGAATGGACCGCTCAGTATTGGCACCACGTTCTCTACACCGATCACTGTTGTATATGCCTTCAACCATACGATCATCAGAGACGTGTTAGGACGTAACCCGATAAGGCTGAGAGCAGCAAGGTGGAGGCTCCCTGCTGTTTTGGGATGGCATTATGTAAGGCCGACGTACGCCGCTGGTGGTCATGGAAGGCGCCGTCACAGCTTTACGATTCGTGAATGCCATCCGCTGATCGATAGGGCAACCATATCGGCAGCATACTGGCGAGGCGTTCGTCTTCATGGACGACAATTCGCGCCCCCATAGTGCACATCTTGTGAATTTCTTCCTTAAGAATAACGACATCGCTCGATCAGAGTGGCCAGCGTGTTCTCCAGATGTGAAACCTATAGAACATCCCTGAGATAGATTGAAAAGGGCTGTTTATGGACGACGTGACCCACCAACCACACTGAGGGATCTATGCCGAATCGCCGTGTAGGAGTTTTTGTATCCCACTTGCAAGGCGGAGCGTGGGTCTGCTCCTGTCAACTGAATGGTAGGCCAAATGCAGGAAGCGTGTAGGTGCAGGTGAGGTAAAAATCTCGATACTGATTTTGATGTAACAGTACATTTAATAGAGAACATTAGTCAGTGACATATACAGGGTGTTACAAAAAGGTACTGCCAAACTTTCAGGAAACATTCCTCACACACAAAGAAAGAAAATATGTTATGTGGACATGTGTCCGGAAACGCTTACTTTCCATGTTAGAACTCATTTTATTACTTCTCTTCAAATCACATTAATCATGGAATGGAAACACACAGCAACAGAACGTACCAGCGTGACTTGAAACACTATGTTACAGCAAATGCTCAAAATGTCCTCCGTTAGCGAGGATACATGCATCCACCCTCCGTCGCATGGAATTTCTGATGCGCTGATGCAGCCCTGGAGAATTGCGTATTGTATCACAGCCGTCCACAATACGAGCACGAAGAGTCTCTACATTTGGTACCGGGGTTGCGTAGACAAGAGCTTTCAAATGCCCCCATAAATGAAAGTCAAGAGGATTGAGGTCAGGAGGGCGTGGAGGCTATGGAATTGGTCCGCCTCTGCCAATCCATCGGTCACCGAATCTGTTGTTGAGAAGCGTACGAACACTTCGACTGAAATGTGTTGTGTCGTACTTATAAAGGCACATGTTCTAGCAGCACAGTTAGAGTATCCCGTATGAAATCATGATAACGTGCTGCATTGAGCGTAGGTGGAAGAACACGGGGCCCAATCAAGACATCACCAACAATGCCTGCCCAAACGTTCACAGAAAATCTGTGTTGATGGCGTGATTGCACAATTGCGTGCGGATTCTCGTCAGCCCACACATGTTGATTGTGAAAATTTACAATTTGGTTACGTTGGAATGAAGCCTCATCCGTGAAGAGAACATTTGCACTGAAATAAGGATTGACACATTGTTGGATGAACCATTCGCAGAAGTGTACCCGTGCAGGCCAATCAGCTGCTGATAGTGCCTGCACACGCTGTACATGGTACGGAAACAACTGGTTCTCCCGTAGCACTCTCCATACAGTGACGTGGTCAACGTTACCTTGTACAGCAGCAACTTCTCTGACGCTGACATTAGGGTTATTCTCAACTGCACGAAGAATTGCCTGGTCCATTGCAGGTGTCCTCGTCGTTCTAGGTCTTCCCCAGTCGCGAGTCATAGGCTGGAATGATCCGTGCTCCCTAAGACGCCGATCAATCGCTTCGAACGTCTTCCTGTCGGGACACCTTCGTTCTGGAAATCTGTCTCGATACAAACGTACCGCGCCAAGGCTATTGTCCCGTGCTAATCCGTACATCAAATAGGCATCTGCCAACTCCGCATTTGTAAACATTGCACTGACTGCAAAACCACGTTCGTGATGAACACTAACCTGTTGATGCTACGTACTGATGTGCTTGATGCTAGTACTGTAGTGCAATGAGTCGCATGTCAACACAAGCACCGAAGTCAACATTACCTTCCTTCAATTGGGCCAACTGGCGGTGAATCGAGGAAGTACAGTACATACTGACGAAACTAAAATGAGCTCTAACATGGAAATTAAGCGTTTCCGGACAGATGTCCACATAACATCTTTTCTTTATTTATGTATGAGGAATGTTTGCTGAAAGTTTGGCCGTACCATTTTGTAACACCATGTATGTAGGTGCGAAGCCGTATGTATCAAAGCTAACAAAAGTTACTCAGGCAAAATCTGTCCCAGCTCACCCACTAAGAAGTAGAAACAATGTTGGTTGGTCGTCTGCTCGGAATCAAATGGGCTGAATCTGGAGCGGCGCTCGTAGAGCTGCACAGCGCCGGTGGGAAGGCGCTGTCATCGTTGTCGGTGTCGTAGTGCCTACCTAAGAACTTCTACCTACGCCGTGGCATCGTAGCTATCGATACCACACCCCTCCTCCCTGAAGCGGCGCACCGTCGTTGCGTAGGGCTTCCGACGGCGGGTGGAGGAACTCAGGGGCGGCGCAACTGAGGGAGCGGACAGCGGAATTGCCGGGGCGCGCTGTCCACCCGACCCAGAATTCCTCGCGAGGGGGTGAGGAAATCGCCCTGTGGAAAACCTGCCCAAGCCGCGCACCGCCACTGGGTGTACTCGGATGAGGAAGCGGAGCAACGACCTCCATGGGCGACGGCGGCGGCGTGTCGGCAGCCTCAGCGTCCATCGGTTCCGGCACCGCGGAGGAACACAGTGGCGGCGGCGACGGCGGCGGCCGGAGATGGGGCCGTGGTGGTGTCGAGAGGCGCGCGCCCGGCACACGAGACCGGACCGGCTGCGGCGGCGATGGCAGGAGTGCCCGCGGCGGAGGCGCGAGCGGCGGAGGCGCCGTCGGTGGAGTCGTGGGCTGGGGTCTCGGAAGCCGCGAAGCCTCCAGTTCTGGTGGAAAACAACCAGCGGCAGAAAACCGAGGACGGCACAAATGGATCTGGTTCCGGTGCCGCTTGACAGTGCCAGAGGGACCAGAAATGGTAAATTAGGTGCGGCCAAGCTGGCGAAGAATGCACCGGTGCTCCCAGCGCTGCCTGCCAGAGAAAACGCGATAGAATACCAAATTATGCGGTGCCAAGCCAGAACGAGGCGAAGCAGCGGGAGCGTGCGGCGGGGGGTGCAATAGCTGCAGGAGCGACCGATGGGCGCTGCCATGTAGCAATTCCGCTGGGGAACGCGCATGGCGCGGCTGAGAGCGATATGAAGCAAGGGAATTCCATAGTGCGCGCTCGCGAGAGTGAGTGGTGCGAAACTTGCTCATCTGAGACTTAAACGTACTCACAAAGCGTTCAGCCTCGCCGTTCGACGGGGGGTGGAACGGGGTTGAGGTCAAGTGGTGAATGCCATTAGCAGCACAGAACACTTCAAACTCTGAGGACAAACTGGGGGCCACTGTCGGAGACAATAACTTCAGGAAGGCCCTCAATGCAGAAAATAGATGTCAAAGCCCAAACACTAATGGCAGATGTAGAAGAAGCCATTGGAAAAACAAAAGGGAAGTTGCTTTACTCATCAATAACTATCAACCAGCAGGTGTCACAGAAAGGACGTGCAAAATCAATACGATTGCGCTGCCAAGCCGCAGTAGGAGTCCGCCATGCAAAGAAGCGCTGGCGGGGAGCAGATTGATGCTCCGCACAAGAGCGACAATTAGCAAGCAAATTCTCAATTTGTTTTATCAATGCCAACCCAAGTGCAGTGGCGACACGCTAATTGCTTCGTCCGCACTATACCCCAATGACCGGCATGCAGTAATCGGAGGATTTCGGACTGCAACGAACGAGGTACAACCACACGAGACTGATCATTGTTAGTTCTTAACAAGATAACACCGTGTTGTACAACCAAGTTGTGACGTTGCGCAAAATAACGTTGAACAAGTGGATCACGAATATGCGTAGCAGATGGAGGCCACTGAGTACGAATATACTGCAAAGAAGCATCGGCGACTGTCGCGGCAGCAATGCGACGAAAATCCATCGGAAAACCATCAGCTAATTCTTTATCTTGCGAATCAATAAACATGCATGGCAAGTCGGAAGAGTCATACACTTCCTCAGGACCGATAGGCAGACGAGGCAAAGCATCAACATTGCCATGCTGGGCAGTAAGCCGAAACAAGATTTCGTAGTTGTAGTTAGACAAAAACAAAGACTAATGTTGCAACTTTTGGGCAGTATGGGCCGGATCTGGCTTTGATGAGTAAAAAACGACGTCAAAGGCTTATGGTCGGTTACCAAATAGAACTTTCGACCATACAATAAATCATGAAACTTAGTCATTCCATAGACAATAGCTAAAGCTTCTTTCTCGATATGAAAGTAGTTTTGCTTGGCATAACTGAGCAACTTAGACGCAGAAACGATCGGGCGATCGACAGAATTAATGCGGTGCGAGGGAACCGCTCTGATGCCGTGAGAAGGTGCATCGACAGCCAAAAGAACCTGTTTGGAGGGATCAAAAGGAATCAAACAGCGATCACTCAACAAAGCAGTTTGAGCTTGTGGAAAGCAGCGTCACATTCTGAAGGCCAAATAAAAGGAACGTTCTTTCACCGAAGGCGATGCAAAGGCGCTGCAATCTGCGCTGCATTTGGTATAAACCGAATGTTGTTGTTGTGGTCTTCAGTCCTGAGACTGGTTTGATGCAGCTCTCCATGCTACTCTATCCTGTGCAAGCTTCTTCATCTCCCCGTCCCTACTGCAACCTACATCCTTCTGAATCTGCTTAGTGTATTCATCTCTTGGTCTCCCCCTACGATTTTTACCCTCCACGCTGCCCTCCAATACTAAATTGGTGATCCCTTGATGCCTCAGAACATGTCCTACCAACCGATCCCTTCTTCTGGTCAAGTTGTGCCACAAACTTCTCTTCTCCCCAATCCTATTCAGTACCTCCTCATTAGTTATGTGATCTACCCATCTAATCTTCAGCATTCTTCTGTAGCACCACATTTCGAAAGCTTCTATTCTCTTCTTGTCCAAACTATTTACCGTCCATGTTTCACTTCCATACATGGCTACACTCCATACATATACTTTCAGAAATGACTTCCTGACATTTAAATCTATACTCGATGTTAACAAATTTCTCTTCTTCAGAAACGCTTTCCTTGTCATTGCTAGTCTACATTTTATATCCTCTATACTTCGGCCATCATCAGTTATTTTGCTCCCCAAATAGCAAAACTCCTTTACTACTTTAAGTGTCTCATTTCCTAATCTAATCCCCTCAGCATCACCCGATTTAATTTGACTACATTCCATTATCCTCGTTTTGCTTTTGTTGATGTTCATCTTATATCCTCCCTTCAAGACACCATCCATTCCGTTCAACTGCACTTCCAAGTCCTTTGCTGTCTGTGACAGAATTACAATGTCATCGGCGAACCTCAAAGATTTTATTTCATCTCCATGGATTTTAATACCTACTCCGAATTTTAATTTTGTTTCCTTTACTGCTTGCTCAATATACAGATTCAATAACATCGGGGACAGGCTACAACCCTGTCTTACTCCCTTCCCAACCACTGCTTCCCTTTCATGTCCCTCGACTCTTATAACTGCCATCTGGTTTCTGTACAAATTGTAAATAGCCTGTCGCTCCCTGTATTTTACCCCTGCCACCTTTAGAATTTGAAAGAGAGTATTCCAGTCAACATTGTCAAAAGCTTTCTCTAAGTCTACAAATGCTAGAAACGTAGGTTTGCCTTTCCTTAATCTTTCTTCTAAGATAATTCGTAAGGTCAATATTGCCTGACGTGTTCCAGTATTTCTACGGAATCCAAACTGATCTTCCCCGAGGTCGGCTTCTACTAGTTTTTCCATTCGTCTGTAAAGAATTCGCGTTAGTATTTTGCAGCCGTGACTTATTAAACTGATTGTTCGGTAATTCTCACATCTGTCAACACCTGCTTTCTTTGGGATTGGAATTATTATATTCTTCTTGAAGTCTGAGGGTATTTCGCCTGTTTCATACATCTTGCTCACCGGATGGTAGAGTTTTGTCAGGAGTGGCTCTCCCAAGGCCGTCAGTAGTTCCAATGGAATGTTCTCTACTCCGGCGGCCTTGTTTCGACTCAGGTCTTTCAGTGCTCTGTCAAACTCTTCACGCAGTATCGTATCTCCAATTTCATCTTCATCTACATCCTCTTCCATTTCCATAATATTGTCCTCAAGTACATCGCCCTTGTATAGACCCTCTATATACTCCTTCCACCTTTCTGCCTTCCCTTCTTTGCTTAGAACTGGGTTGCCATCTGAGCTCTCGATATTCATGCAAGTGGTTCTCTTCTCTCCAAAGGTCTCTTTAATTTAAATAAACCGAATATAGTATGTAATTTTGCACAACACGGACTGAAGTTCTTTCAAGTTCCTGGATGCTGGCAAGTCTCTAATCGCACTGAGATGTGACAGCGAGAGGTGGATACCCTGTCCGTTAATCATATGTCCTAAATACTGAATCTCAGTTTGAAAAATTTTGCACTTGTCTCTGTTACACTTGAGTCCTGCCAGCAAAAGTACAGTAAATAAGGCACGCAAATTCTGCAAAAGTGGCACAAATAAGACTGAAAAACAGCAGTAGACGAAACACAACCGAACGGAAGGCGTCGAAACTTGAACACTCCAAGGTGGGTGTTGATCACAAAATAGCGCTGTGACTGTTCGTCAAGAGGAATTTGAAAGACCCGCAAGTCAATCGTGGAAAAAAAAAATTCCCGCACCAAGCTTATCAAGCATGTCTTCAGGACGCCGTAAGGGAAACGTAGCTACCACTGTCTGGAGATTTACTGTAGATTTAAAGTCAGCACAAATACGTACACGACCGTTTGGTTTTTTTTTACACAGACTATGGGCGAAGCCCATGGCGAAGCAGAAACAGGTTCAATGACACCACTGTCTTGCAAATGCTGAAGTTCAGCAGCTACGGTGTCGCACAGTGCATGCGGTACCGGGCGTGCGGTCCGGAAAATAGGCACGGCATTGTCTTTAACTACAACACGCGCTGCAAAGTCTGTGGCACAACCAAGGACATCCGAAAAGAGTTCAGCAAAATCATTGCATAGAGTGCGGCAATACTGTCTGCTTGGTCACTAGCGTTGATGCAACGTACATTGTCCTGAATTGCGAGGCCAAAAAGTTCAAATGCGTCCATGCCTAAAATGTTCATAGCATCACTAGAGCGGAGCACATGGAAAGGCACTGTAAGGGTCGTAGAACCATACGTGGCTTGCAAACTACACATGCCGAACACTAAGATTTTCTGTCAAGTAAATGTAATCAGTGTGGATTGTGAATCACGAAGCGGGGGCGATCCAAGAAAGTCATACGTTGATTTGTTCAGTAAAGAAACTGACGCACCAGTGTCCAGCTGCATGCGAACAGAACTTCCACAAATGTTCAAAGTCACAAAAAGTTTCCTCGCATCGCGCTGAATGCGAGAGGAAGTATCTGGCAAAACTTGACTATCAAAACAAGCTGTTGACCCACGTGAAGCAAAAGGCTTTGAATAAATGGCATTAACGTCCATAGACTGATGTGAATCGTGGTCACACAAAGAGGAGACAACTTGGGAATTAGAGTTTCTCTTACTGCACATAGCTTGCACATGTATTTTCTTATTACAAAAATAACACTGTGCTTGACGGGATGGGCAACTGTCCCGTGGGTGGGTACGAAACCAGTTGGGACAGGATTTCAGTTTCTTAGTGGATGCCTCGTTTGAAACTTGTTTACTTGCGCGCGAGCAGTATGGCATGACTTGCCGTGCTGGGACCGGGCGGGACGGTACGTGTTCTGCCGCGCTAACAGTACACACACACGGGGTCACGTCTAACACAAAAGTATCTAACGTGTCTTGTCTGTCTGGCAAGTCCACTACCTCCTGCAAACACGGGTTTTTAAATTTGAGGATATGCTCACAGATGCGGTGATCTGCCACATTCTGCGAAATAGCGTCTCTAATGATTATATCCACATACGAGCGTCCACCCTACCCCCATGAACCATGGACCTTGCCGTTGGTGGGGAGGCTTACGTGCCTCAGCGATACAGATGGCCGTACCGTAGGTGCAACCACAACGGAGGGGTATCTCTTGAGAGGCCAGACAAACGTGTGGTTCCTGAAAAGGGGCAGCAGCCTTTCCAGTAGTTGCAGGGGCAACAGTCTGGATGATTGACTGATCTGGCCTTGCAACACTAACCAAAACGGCCTTGCTGTGCTGGTACTGCGAACGGCTGAAAGCAAGGTGAAACCACAGCCGTAATTTTTCCCGAGGGCATGGAGCTTTACTGTATGGTTAAATGATGGTGGCGTCTTCTTGGGTAAAATATTCCGGAGGTAAAATAGTCCCCCATTCGGATCTCCGGGCGGGGACTACTCAGGAGGACGTCGTTATCAGGAGAAAGAAAACTGGCGTTCTACGGATCGGAGCGTGGAATGTCAGATCCCTTAATCGGGAAGGTAGGTTAGAAAATTTAAAAAGGGAAATGGATAGGTTAAAGTTAGATATAGTGGGAATTAGTGAAGTTCGGTGGCAGGAGGAACAAGACTTTTGGTCAGGTGAATACAGGGTTATAAATACAAAATCAAATAGGGGTAACGCAGGAGTAGGTTTAATAATGAATAAAAAAATTGGAGTGCGGGTAAGCTACTACCAGCAGCATAGTGAACGCATTATTGTGGCAAAGATAGACTCGAAGCCCATGACTACTACAGTAGTACAAGTTTATATGCCAACTAGCTCTACAGATGATGAAGAAATAGATGAAATGTATGATGAGATAAAAGAAATTATTCAGGTAGTGAAGGGAGACGAAAATTTAATAGTCATGGGTGACTGGAATTCGAGAGTAGGAAAAGGGAGAGAAGGAAACATAGTGGGTGAATTTGGATTGGGGGAGAGAAATGAAAGAGGAAGCCGTCTGGTAGAATTTTGACAGAGCATAACTTAATTAGAGCTAACACTTGGTTCAAGAATCATAAAAGAAGGCTGTATACGTAGAAGAATCCTGGAGATACTAGAAGGTATCAGATAGATTATATAATGATAAGACAAAGATTTAGGAACCAGGTTTTAAATTGGAAGACATTTCCAGGGGCAGATGTGGACTCTGACCGCAATCTATTGGTTATGAACTGTAGATTAAAACTGAAGAAACTGCAAAAAGTTGGGAATTTAAGGAGATGGGACCTGGATAAACTGACTAAACCAGAGGTTGTACAGAGTTTCAGGGAGAGCATATGGGACAATTGACAGGAATGGGGGAAAGAAATACAGTAGAAGAGGAATGGGTAGCTCTGAGGGATGACGTAGTGAAGGCAGCACAGGATGAAGTAGGTAAAAAGACGAGGGCTAGTAGAAGTCCTTGGGTATCAGAAGAAATATTGAATTTAATTGATGAAAGGAGAAAATATAAAAATGCAGTAAATGGAGCAGGCAAAAGGGAATACAAACGTCTAAAAAATGAGACCGATAGGAAGTGCAAAATGGCTAAGCAGGGATGGCTAGAGGACAAATGTAAGGATGTAGAGACTTATCTCACAAGCGGTAAGATAGATACTGCCTACAGGAAAATTAAAGAGAACTTTGGAGGAAAGAGAACCTTTTGTATGAATATCAAGAGCTCAGATGGAAACCCAGTTCTAAGCAAAGAAGGGAAAGCAGAAAGGTGGAAGGAGTATATAGAGGGTCTATACAATTGCGATGTACTTGAGGACAATTTTATGGAAATGGAAGAGGATGTAGAAGAAGATGAAATGGGAGATACGATACTGCGTGAAGAGTTTGACAGAGCACTGAAAGATCTGAGTCGAAACAAGGCCCAGGGAGTAGACAACATTCCATTGGAACTACTGACGGCCTTGGGAGAGCCAGTCACGACAAAACTCTACCATCTGGTGAGCAAGATGTATGAGACAGGCGAAATACCCTCAGACTTCAAGAAGAATATAATAGTTCCAATCCCAAAGAAAGCAGGTGTTGACAGATGTGAAAATTGCCGAAATATCAGTTTAATAAGCCACGGCTGCAAAATACTAACGCGTATTCTTTACAGACGAATGGGAAAACTGGTAGAAGGCGACCCTGGGGAAGATCAGTTTGGTTTCCGTAGAAATGTTGGAACACGTGAGGCAATACTGACCCTACGACTTATCTTAGAAAATAGATTAAGGAAAGGCAAACCTACATTTCTAGCATTTGTAGACTTAGAGAAAGCTATTGACAATGTAGACTGCAATACTCTCTTTCAAATTCTAAAGGTGGCAGGTGTAAAATACTGGGAGCGAAAGGCTATTTACAATTTGTACAGAAACCAGATGGCAGTTATAAGAGTCGAGGGGCATGAAAGGGAAGCAGTGGTTGGGAAAGGAGTGAGACAGGGTTGTAGTCTCTCCCCGATGTTATTCAATCTGTATATTGAGCAAGCAGTAAAGGAAACAAAAGAAAAATTCGGAGTAGGTATTAAAATCCATGGAGATGAAATAAAATCTTTGAGGTTCGCCGATGACATTGTAATTCCGTAAGAGACAGAAAAGGACTTGGAAGAGCAGTTGAACGGAATGGACAGTGTCTTGAAAGGAGGATATAAGATTAACATCAACAAAGGCAAAACGAGGATAATGGAATGTAGTCGAATTAAGTCGGGTGATGCTGAGGGAATTAGATTAGGAAATGAGACACTTAAAGTAGTAAAGGAGTTTTGCTATTTGGGGAGCAAAATAACTGATGATGATCGAAGTAGAGAGGATATAAAATGTAGACTGGCAATGGCAAGGAAAGCGTTTCTGAAGAAGAGAAATTTGTTAACATCGAGTATTGAATTAAGTATCAGGAAGTCGTTTCTGAAAGTATTTGTATGGAGTGTGGCCATGTATGGAAGTGAAACATGGACGATAAATAGTTTGGACAAGAAGAGAATAGAAGCTTTCGAAATGTGGTGGTACAGAAGAATGCTGAAGATTAGATGGGTAGATCACATAAATAATGAGGAGTTATTGAATAGAATTGGGGAGAAGAGGAGTTTGTGGCACAACTTGACAAGAAGAAGGGATCGGTTGGTAGGACATGTTCTGAGGCATCAAGGGATCACAAATTTAGCATTGGAGGGCAGCGTGGAGGGTAAAAGTCGTAGAGGGAGACCAAGAGATGAATACACTAAGCAGATTTAGAAGGATGTAGGTTTTAGTAAGTATTGGGAGATGAAGAAGCTTGCACAGGATAGAGTAGCATGGAGAGCTGCATCAAACCAGTCTCAGGACTGAAGACAACAACAACAACAACATGAGCGTCCACATGAGCAAGTAAAGTCACAATCAGAAGTTAGTCCCTGAAGATCCGTTAACCATGATTTATTTGCTGAGTATGGCCACGCCTGAGACGAAAGAATTTGTATCGTGCAGCTACCACATCTACACTGTCACGTAAGTGGGAATTCAAAGCGTCAGTCACTTTGTCGTAAGTTTTAGTTTCTGGGCGTGTGGTGCGAAACAATTTTACGAGCACACGGTATAACACAACACCCACGTTGGCAATGAAAAAGGCAAGCCGCTCTGTACCTGGTATGTTGTATGCGGCGAAGTGTGCCTCGAGCTGGGCGATGTATTCTGGCCAGCATTCATCGTCTGGATTGAAGGCACGAAATGGCGGCGCCGGAGGCGTCGTTGGTACAGGTTGAGACATCGGAGGCGCCGAGGTAGCTGCAGTTTGAAGTGTGACCAGTCCATTTATAGCAGCAAGCAGCTGCGTCATTCGCTGAGCCTGAAAACGTACAAGATCGGCAAAGCCTATTCCTGTGGCGAAGCCATGGTTGCTAGAAATGAAAGTCATAGAGCGAAGGGTGGAAGCAGTCACACTGGGCTAGCAGGAAAAGAAAGCACTACCGAGGAAAAAAAAGAAATAGATAAGAGGAGAGGGAAAAAAATGTAGTTCCTGCTCGTCGCCAGCTCTTGTATCCCGCCTGGAAGGCGGCGCGTGGGTCTGCTCCTGTAAACTGAATGGTAGGCTGAAGGTAGGAAGCGAGTAGGAGCAGGTGAGGTAAAAATCTCGATACTTCTTTTACTATAATAGTACATTTAATAGATAATATTAGTCAATGATATATATGTAATTTTTCGTAAAGATGAGCACATAGGTGCGAAGCCGGATGTATCATAGTTAATAAAAGTCACTCATGCAAAATCTGTAGTAGCTCGCCCACTAAGAAGTAGAAACAATGTTGGTTGGTTGTCTGCTCGGAATCAAATGGGCTGAATCTGGAGCGGAGCTCATAGAGCTGCACAGCGCCGGCCAGAGGGCGCTGTCGTCGGTGTCGGTGTAGTGCCAACCTAAGAACTTGTACCTTTGCCTTGGCGTTGTAGCTATCGATACCACAGGAGTGGGACAATTTGGACCAACAGTGCCTTGATGAACTCGTGGATAGTAAGCCACGACGAATACAGGCATCAATCAATGCAAGAGGATGAGCTACTAGGTATTAGAGGTACCGGTGTGTACAGCAATCTGGACCACCAACTGTGAAGGTCTCACTGTATGGTGGTACGACATGCAATGTGTGGTTTTCATGAGCAATAAAAAGGGCGGAAATGAGGTTTATGTTGATCTCTATTCCAATTTTCTGTACAAGTTCCGGAACTCTCGAAATCGAGATGATCCAAAAGTTTTATGATGTGTCTAGTAAACGTCACACTGTTCACAAACAGAGGTACATTTCTGTGACATCACTTTCATGGTGCAGATGGGTTGAGCATCATCATCTAAGAAATTTCTGTCTAGCGCGTCATGAGTCACTTTGAAAATAACTGCCAATAAATTATACATATATTTATTTGGTTATTCTATTAATTACACTTCCTGATGTTTTACTTAAAATAAGGAAGCCAATGGTCTGTTAGCCTTGAGGCTTGACCGCTCGACTGCCGACCTCGCTCTTCTAGAGACTGAATGTTCGATATCGTAGCTATAGTATGAGACTCAAAATCGGTAGTGGTTCTAACATCATTAACGTTGGACCCAAAACTATACTAATAGTGTTTGTTTTTAAATGATCTTTCAGTGTACATCACTGAAAATACGATTTTCCATCATCAAATTTGACCTAATTTTTTTTTTTTTCAAAAACCTAGGAGTGTCTAGCGAAAGGACGAAACATGTGTCTCTTTATTTTGAATGTAGAAAGTTCTTGCACAAGTCGATCAAAATTCGTGATCCACATGTGAGACACTCTCCTTGTTAAACATAGGTAATTATTGCAGTCTTTCCCGGTCTTTGCCGTACTTCAGCCGTCTTTTTAGGGTTCTACAAAGGGGAAAAGGAGAAAAACTAAATTGAAATCATAACATTTTCCATTTCTACTTGACAATGACTAAACGTAAAAAGGTAAATACATATGGTTCATTGAACTGCCTGGATAGCTGTCCGCGTAGCACTGCACATGATGGATTCGAGGAGCAGTGCTACCCCTGGCTCGCATCCTAGCCTGTTAACGACGATGGCTGGTGTGTCGGCCAACCTGGCTGGTTTTTAGGAAATGGTCAGAAGATGAACTATGGCATGCAGAGGCGAACGAAGTAGAGAACACAGTGAAGGAATGAATAAATACTGGAAAGACTGAAAATCAGAGTAGAAAACAAAATCATCCGGAAGTTACTTCACGTGGTCCGTAGATGGCAAACTTCGAAGACAGGGAAGAATACACTGTAGACCTTACAGCAGTTTGGTAGCCATTAAATAATTACTGCTGTGTTGTGTTGCCAGTTAGTTGCTTATTGTTGCAAACTCAATAATAAGGTATTTTATGGTCCACTGTGGGGACGACATACAACTCGGAGAAGAAATTTTCGTGAGATATTTTGGCATATGACATGAATATGTCTAGATTTTGCTGTCGTAGATGTATGGTAGAAGGTACAAAGTATCTGTGTAGTGCGTGGACTGTGTGAGGAAGACGTATCATTCGCGCTCTCAGTACCCCTGTAGGCTGTCACCTAATTTATGACCAAGAAGGCGATGTGTTGGTATGAGACTCAGTGACTGGAAGCGAGGAATAATACACTACGTTCCGCAACACCTTCAATTCGACATTGGCTTACCTCCTTCCCAACAGCCATAGAGACAGAAGCCAACAAGCAATACAGCGAACTGTGGAAAGCCACAATCAACGAGCAGTGTAATATCGTAGATTAGTAGTAGCATATTCCATACAATGCTGACGCACCCTCCATTGTTGCAAGAGTGGCAGCATCAGAAGTACCTATAGAGGTAAGTGGTGTCAGACCTTGTGCTGCCCAACTAACACCATACTGGTGTCTCACGACACTCAGCAGACAACTGCGGCAATACACAGATTTTCTAGTACTTGGTCCCCATGGGCACAATACCATTACACCACAGGAAGCACAAGGTAAATAGATACCTAAGACCCTTCAATTAGGTGCAAATTTTTAAACGCTAACTGAACCAACTTTTTGACCAATAAGTTAAATTTGAGTGTTCATTAAGTAATGTATTAAATTCATTCAGTGAAATCTCTAAGAGAGACACACCAAAGTTAATGCAATTTACAACAACAATTAACTAAATTGAAAATATTTACAATTACTGTCTTTGAGGGATAGTAAGAAAGTCAAATGGCACTACCATAATTTTTGGATGTTGAGGCATCAATGTAAGCCAAAAGATGGATGCAGTCACATAAGAAAACCAAACAAGACCTTAACAAAGTCAAAATCAGACTGCAATGGTGAACAAGTAACCAATTTCTCCTTATTAATGGCCTCAATAAGCTCCTTGAGGACCTGCTCAGGCCACACATCCAGAACATTAGTAAAACTAGTACATATTAAAACATGAACATATATTAAATGAAACTCGTATAATGCCATTGCGGTAGACGATCGAACTGTGGGGCACCGCCGGCCGGTGTGGCCGAGCGGTTCTAGGCGCTACAGTCTGGAACCGTGCGACCACTACGGTCGCCGGTTCGAATCCTGCCTCGGGCATGGACGTGTGTGATGTCCTTAGGTTAGTTAGGTTTAAGCAGTTCGAAGTTCTAGGGGACTGATGACCTCAGAAGTTAAGTCCCATAGTGCTCAGAGCCATTGCAATTTTGTGGGGCACCTAGAATGCTTGGTATTTGGAAAGGTGTTTTTCTCTTGCATTCCATTCATGGGCTAAGTGGAAGAGCTGACCGCTTTCCAGGGTCCACATTAGCCAATTCAAACAGGTGCAATAGGTTTCCTCCCCTCTATCTATATCTTCGAAAATGGAGGGATGGTTTCTTCTGGTTAGAGTATAGGAGCATGAGCCAAGATGACTCATGTGGATATCTGCTTCACGGCCTGCTGGCGTGACTTCATCCTTCTGGTATGCATCGAGATGGCACAGCTGCGTTCTTTGCGAGTTTTTCTGTCATCTCTTGATCAAGGGAGAAACCGGTCTCTTGGGGAGAGGGAGAAGGGAAGAAATGGCGGTTGTGGCACAAGGCGGAAATAACTTGTTGCCTTGTACATGGGAACCGTTATCGTGTAAGGTTGATCCATGGGGAAACTAAAAAGCTCAGTATTTGGAAAAGTGTTGTTCTGTGCATCCATTCGTGGGTTAATTGGATACGCCCACCACATTCCTGACGGCCTAAGCTACATAACGTGGACGCCATGTGCCTCCTGGGAAAGTCTACAGTTTCCTTGACCATTTCGTGAGATTTCAATTGCATGATTCCTCATAAAGTGACTTATTTTGAAGCGTGTCGCCCATCCCTTCCTCTTACCTAATTTTGCTCTCTAGCATTTTTTAAATATTACTGTGAGTGTATTTCCTCAGATGACTCATGGATTGTCACCCATATATAGTAGATCTGTTTAATTAACTTGTTCATTCTAGCACCTGTTGTCTAGGGGTAGCGTCTTTGATTAGTAATCACAATGTCTTTGATTTGGGATTCGAAAACAGCCAGTGCTTAAATTTTGATTAATAAACAGCATTGTCGACCGAAGATTTCCGGCATAAGAAGTCAACCTCATTGTACCGACGGCCTTGTCAAAGAGGGCGGTGGTGCGGACGGAGGTTCAGGGCACTCTCTTGTCCTTGGGGTCGGGAACCGCCCTTAAAGGCGGAAGAATCAACAATGATCAAAGGTATGAGGATGCAGAAGGCAACAGAAATCACTGCATTAAAGACACATCAAGTTTACCCACAGGGAATGTGACATGTAACTGAAAAAGTGTTATAATGATCTCTCCATTGGCAAAAGATTTCGGTATAGCCCCCTTCGTACTTCCTGGAAGGTACTGCCAAGAGGGAGGTGACCACGAGAAGAAGATTTAATACTCAACGAAAAGATAATGTTCTGCGAGTCTGGACGTGAATTGTCAGAAGCTTCAATGTGGTAGGGAAGCAAGATAATCTGAACGAGGAAATGCAAAGGTTCAATCTAGATACAATAGGCGTCAGTGAAGTGAAATGAAAAGAAGACAAGGATTTCTGGACAGATGAGTACAGGGAAATATCAATAATAGCAAAAAATGGTATAATAGGGGTAGGATTCCTTATGAATACCGAGGTAGGGCGGAGAGAGTGTTAGTGTGAACAGTTCAGTGATAGGGTTGTTCTTATCAGAATCGACAGCAAACGAACACCGAAAACGATAGTTCAGGTATGGATGCAGAAGTCGCAAGCTGCAGATGAAGAGACAGAGAAAGTATATGAGGATATTGAAAGGGTAATACCATACGCAAAGGAAGTTGAAAATCTAATAGTCATGCGATGCAGCACTGGAATGCAGTTGTAGGGGAAGGAGTAGAAGAAAAGGTTACAGGAGAATATTTGCTTGGGACAAGGAATGAGAGAGGAGAAAGACTAACTGAGATCTGTAACAAATTTCCGCTAGTAACAGCGAATACTCTGTTCAAGAATCACAAGACGAGGAGGTATACATGGAAAAGGCCGGGTCACCCGGGAAGATTTCAGTTAGATTACATCTTGGTCAGACAGAGATTCTAAAATCAGATACTGGATTGTAAGACGTACCCAGGAGCAGATATAGACTCAGATTACAATGTATTAGTGATGAAGAGTAGGCTGAAGAATCAATACGCAAAGAAGTGGCGTACTGAAGTACTAAGGAGTGACGAGATATGCTTGAAGTTCCCTAAGGCTGTAGATACAGCAATAAACAATAGTCCAGTTGAAGAGAAATGAACATCTCTAAAAGGGCCATCACAGAAGCTGGAAAGGTAAACATAGGTACAAAGAAGAAACCATGAGTAACAGAAGAATTACATCAGCTGATCGATGAAAGAAGGAAGTTCAAAAATGTTCAGGGAAATTCAGGAATACAGAAATACAAGTCGCTGTGAAATGAAAAATATGAATTGCAGGGAAGGTATGACGAAATGGCTGCATGAAAAATGCGAAGATATCGAAAAATAAATGATAATCGGAAGTTCTTACTCAGCATATAGGAAAGTCAAAACAACCTTTGATGACATTATTAGTAAGGGTGGAAACATTATGAGTGCAACGGGAATTCCACTGTTAAGTGCAGAGGAGAGAGCGGGTAAGTGAAAAGAGTACATTGAAGGCCTCTATCGGTGGAAGATTTGTCTGATGTGACAGAAGAAGAAACAGGAATGGATTGAGGAGAGATAGGGGATCCAGTATTAGAATCAGAATTTAGGAGAACTTCGGAGAACTTTGGGTCAGACAAGGCAGAAGGGATGGATATCTTTCCATCAGAATTCCTGAAATCATTGGGGGAAGAGGCAATAAAACGACTAATCACGTTAGTGTGTAGAATGTATGAGCCTGGTGATATACCTCTTGACTTTCGGAAAAATATCATTTACTTCATTTTGAAGACTAAAAGAGCTGACAAGTGTGTGAATTATCGCACAACCAGATTACCAGCTCATGCATCCTAGTTGCTTACGAGAATAATATACAGAAGAATGGAAAAGAAAATTGAGGATATGCTGGTTGGCGATCAGTTTGACTTTAGAAAAGGTAAAGGCATTCGAAAGGCAATTCTGACGTTGCGGTTGAAAATGTAAGCAAGACTAAAGAAACATCAAGAAACCTTCACAGGATTTGTCGACCTGGAGAAAGCGTTCGACAGTAAACAATGGTGCAAGATGTTCGAAATTCTGAGCAAAATATGGATAAGCTATAGGGAGAGTCGGGTAATGTACAATATGTACAAGAGACAAGAGGGAATAATGAGAGTGGACGACCAAGAACAAAGGACTCGGATTAAAAAGGGAGTAAGACAGGGATGTAGTCTTTCAACCCTGCTGTTCAATCTGAACATCGAATAAGATGATGTAAATGAAAGGTTCAAGAGTGGAATTAAAATTCAAGGTGAAAAAATATCACTGATTCGATTCGATGATGACATTGCTATCCTGAGTTAAAGTGAAGAAGAATTACGTGATATGCTGAGTGGAATGAACAGTCTAATGAGCACAGAATATGAATTGAGAGTAACTCGAAGAAAGATGAAAGTAGTGAGAAGCAGCAGAAATGAGAACACAGAGAAACCTGACACCAAGATTGATGGTCACGAAATAGGTGAACTTAAAAAATTCTGCTACCTAAGCAGCAAAATAACCAATGACGGACGGAGCAAGGAGGGCATAAAAAGCAGACTAGCACTGGCAGAAAGTCAATTCCTAGCCAAGAGAGGTCTACTAGTATCAAACATAGGGCTTAACTTGAGAAATAAATTTCTGTGAGAATGTACGTCTGTTGCACACCATTATATAGTGGTGTAACATGGACTCTGGGAAAACTGGATCAGAAGTGAATTGAAGCATTTGAGATGTGGTGCTACAGACGAATGTTGATAATTAGTTGGGCTGATAAGGTAAGGAATGAGAAGGCTCTGCGCAGAATCGCAGAGGGAAGGAATGTGTGGAAAACACTGATAAGGAGAAGGGACAGGGTAATAGGAGATTTGTTAAGACATCTGGGAATGACCTTTCATGGTACGAGAGAGAGCTACACATGGCAAAAACTGTAGAGGAAGACAGAGACTGGAATACATCCAGCAAATAATTGAGGACTGCAAGTGCTAGTCTGGGATGAAGTGTTTGGCACAGGAGAGGAATTCGTGTCGGGCCGCATTAAACCAGTCAGAAGACTGACGACCCAAAGAAAAAAATTTCTGTCCCTCGGCTGTAGGATTCATCTAGTTGCCTCTCAAGTGAAACAATATACATCCATCATGCTGACAGTGCGAAAAGCGGGGCCGAGAATGGCGCCACTCAAATGCTTCTATTAGTGACGTCTCCCACTGCGACTGTGATGACACTGCGGTGGAGCTGCTGACAAAGGCCGAGACTTTCCCCCACTGTGTGGGCTGTTCTCTGCTCAGGTGGTGGTTCCCCCATGACTCGGTCAGGCTGCCCTGTCCCATGGTCGAACTGCGGACCCAGTGTTGCATTCCAGGATGTTACACCGGTGGCGGCTGGTCTTATGACTCAGGGCAGGCTGCCCTACCCTGTGGTCGAACAGCGTACCTCGTAGAGCATTCAGAGATGTAGCTCCAGGTGTCACAGTTTCGTAGTGCAGGCTGTGATAATGAGACGAGAATATTTGAGTACACGAGTGGCTGAGTACTTATAAGCTCCAGACTATGTTAGTTTAGGGCTTTAGGCTCGTACTCTGAACACTTCTGTGGTGGCAAGTGAGGAAAGGCTTCTGTCCTTCCACTGTCATACTGATACTTCGGCTGTTGCTATACCGCGCCCAGGTGGCTTTGCTTCGCAACGTCCGTTGGCTGTGTTTCGCTTCTCAACGTATAACACATCACACTGTTGTCTGCCTGCGGCTGGCTCTGTTAAAACTCACTTCCGTTCTGGCATACTATCGACAGATTACAGTCGATTCACTACATTTTCCTCTTTTTTACCAATACCTGGTCTCTTGGGTGGACCAAATCAGATTATCTTTTACACCAGAGTTCACCTCTTAAGGACTATTCTGTCAAATGCTTTCCTTAACCCTGCCACTTAATCTTACACGTTTCTATAGGGTCCCTTGCCCTGCTCCCTAACTTAAACACCACGGAACTTGAAAAAAGAGACAGCATTGGTCGTATATTTTTTACTATTGCAAAATCGATTTTCTGTCACTGAGTGACCATCTTCAGTGCTATATTGTATAACTTAAATTGGGATGCACTGTTGTCACTAAGCTTACGGCAATCACATTGCCGTAAGCTTAGTGACAACAGTGCATCCCAATTTAAGTTATACAATATAGCACTGAAGATGGTCACTCAGTGACAGAAAATCGATTTTGCAATAGTAAAAAATATACGACCAATGCTGTCTCTTTTTTCAAGTATACCTGTTATCTGGTCGTAGTGCACAAGACAACATGGAGTCGCCAATCAATACCATGGAACTTACTTCATTACTAGGCTTCTCGCACAGTAACTCTGTTTCTCTATTCTAAACTGACAAGCTAATTTTTTTTCTATCAGTTATTTTTAATACTACCCCATTGTGCGTTCATCTTCCTTCTGCTGCTTTTTATGCTTAGGGTATCCAATACAATGGAATCTGAACGATAGCTGGGTCAAGACTCAGTGATGTGCTACATCTTTTACGTACCAAAACAAGGACTACGCTCAGCAGAACAAGTTTCACTGTAAAAAGTTTCACTATGGTGGTTGGTATGACAGTAGTCAATGTTGTCACTTTCCGATACTGATTTTACAGGTATAAATTTACATGCTGCAATAAGGAGGCTGGCCCCTCCTGTTAGTTCAGAAGCGTGTTTATAGATTGCGTTAATGCCGGCCCTACAGTTTGATTTCAGCTTATTAGATTCGGGGCAGGTAACAATTCCATAGGCTTCTCTGGCCAATACAATGGAGTCTGCGAAATATTCAGGTGAGTTATTCTTGAAATGGTGGCAGGCAGATCGAAAGTAGCCCCCATTACACCGCATTCTCTTCAATTTAATAGTAAACCACTGCAGTTTAATTCTAACCTCTTTGCAGCCGTAAATTTCCCCTGCTCGCAATAACCAGCCACTACTACCATCATGTCAAAGGTTGAAACAACCAATACGCATCGACCTGCTGAAAATACAATTCCAGCTAGGTCACTTCTTTTTATTGCATTCGCTTACCTCCTTTTGTCATATTAGCAAATTTCACTGCACAGGAATCTTGCCGCTCCCTTATTACCACATTCGGACAGACTGTGTTTTCCCCTAGGTGGCAATTTTGCAATTTCCCTTTCAGCATTTCTGCATAACCTCTCTTGTCGTATTCAATTAATAATAGTCGCTGCGTTTTTACTCTTACAAATTTCATCAATATCCCCCACTTGACAGAATACGCGAGAACTATGTAGCACTCGTAACGTGCTTCCTTCCTTGCTACTGGTACAAAAACGGAAATGTGAACTTTCGCTCCATCAGCTCTCACCGATACTGTGGCTACCTTGAAATAAAAAGGTAAGTTTTTATGCTGAGATTCTAAACCCAACTTCGACGGTAGTTTCTTCAGTACTTTCCTTAGACCCTCTAAATACTGCTATAACGATTCCAAGTTTACCTGCAGCTGATCTCTTACAGCCTGCTGTTTAGCCTCCAGTAGTTCTATTACTTTCCCCTCCTGCTTCCCAAACACTATCTTCTACGGACTGCAACCATTTTAGCATTACTACTTCCCTATCTAAGACTTATACTTCTGTTTGTAGTTCCCTAATATTCTGATTAACTACCTCTTCTACGATGTCGCTCAACTTCCCAGCGTCTTCCTCATCAGCAGTGCCAAATATTGCTTTCATAAACCGACCTCCAGCGTCCAACCAACCCCTCTTCCCTCGCGGGTGTGGGAAAATCCCCAGCACCTGCGTCATCTCACTCCTTAATTCCATGTACGCCTCATGTACTCTCTCACATACCCCGTTACTTTCTTTGAGTATCCCGTGCCATTCTGATGCCTGATGGCATTTTCCGAATTCTTCTTCCAATGTTCTCGCCTCGTAAAACATCTCCCATGCGATGAATACCTCCTGTATCACCCAGCAATGCCTGGTGATAACTACGTCTTCCTGCTTGTCGACTAGCACTCCACCTTCTAGGTCCAGGTTCCGCAACGCTTCCATCTCAACGAAGATCAGTAGTCCCGGTATGACCCTCATCATGTTACCTTCTCTGCACGTCACCTACGGGCAGAATACCTATTACTCCCCTCCCCCTTTAATTCATTGTTGCTCTACAGCTGTTTAAACTAATTTCATTAAACCTATAACTAACTTGAAAAAAAATGTTGAATGACTATGTCCTAGGCCGGCCGCGGTGGTCTCGCGGTTCTAGGCGCGCAGTCAGGAACCGTGCGACTGCTACGGTCGCAGGTTCGAATCCTGCCTCGGGCATGGATGTGTGTGATGTCCTTAGGTTAGTTAGGTTTAAGTAGTTCTAAGTTCTAGGGGACTGATGACCACAGCAGTTGAGTCCCATAGTGCTCAGAGCCATTTCAAACATTTGAACTATGTCCTAGGCCTTAATCCATACGCTTTCCTCGTAACCGTTTCATTTAGTCACTTATTTTTCTTCTGATACCTTTCTCCTCAGTCTCCCTATCCGGTCAGCATTTCCTATGCCTGGAACCATTTCCAGACTTCCTTGAGAAGGTTTCAAGCGTCCTACATGCACAACTGTCGGCAACTTATTCTTGACATTTACTGGTGACTTAGCCTCTGTCACTTGATATGGCCCTTGATACTTTACAAAAAACTCTTTTGTCTTTCCTTTGGGCATAATGAAGTTGATAGCATCGCCCACTACACTCTTTACTGTAGTATTCTTGTCGTACGGTCTACTGCTTCTTCCTGTACTACTTCATATGGCAATAAACCTGGATTCACATGCTGCTTTGAGTTGCAGACGGAGAGTACATACTTCAAATAGACATCCCCGTTGGTGTGATGTGAGTCAACGAAATATCCACGCATCTTCCCGATTGTCCTATTCAGTCTTTGAGTTCTTTCATTGATTTGTAGATGGGGTGGTCTTGTCCTTATCTTCTTCACGTTCAATAACTTACTCAATTCCTTGAATAGCACTGACACGAAGTTCGTTCCCTGGTCTGATGCTATTGTTTCAGTCACTCCAAACTTCAGCATCCAATTACTCACAAGTGATTGTGCCACTGTTGCTGCCTGCTAGTTTGGCATCTCGAAGAATGATCCATAACGGTGTGTAAATATTTATTCCCCGAGGGTGTTTTTTTCAGTGAACCTAAAACAACAATCCCCAGAAATTTGAATGTTGCTAATTCTTCAGCTAACCTCTGCAATGGTACTCTTGTTCTACACAAATCCGTTCTCTGTGCGCACCGTACGAAATTCCGTACATTTTAGTTTACGTCCATATCCCTATTCTTCCACCAATACCTTCCTGTTGCTGTTTTTTGGTAGATCTGCAACCTCCACGACCCGTCAATATATGATTAAGAGCTTTTGTAGCACTTTCTACTCGTTAGCTTCGCTTGTATCACTACCTGCGGTCCCAACTTGGTTTCTCTGCATAGCAACCCATTCTCTATACAAAACTGTGACTGCTTAAAATACTGCTCACATTCGTCATCTACTCTCTGTGCAGTCCGCCATCCCTTATGCTCATGACCCCCAATATGTAATACTACTACAACTTTGCTACATAAGCCATCCACATTTCCGTGCCCCTTCCCAGGTTTATGGTTCAAATGGTTCAAATGGCTCTGAGCACTATGGGATTTAACTTCTGAGGTCATCAGTCGCCTAGAACTTAGAACTACTTAAACCTAACTAACCTAAGGACATCACACACATCCATGCCCGAGGCAGGATTCGAACCTGCGACCGCAGCGGTCGCGCGGTTTCAGACTGTGGCGCTTAGAACCGCTCGGCCAGCCCTGCCGGCCCAGGTTTATGCATGACATCGAAATCAAATTCATTTAGTCCTACTACCCATCGTGTCAGGCCACTGGATGGATCCTTTAACCCCAACAATCATTTTAATACCGCATGACCTATTATTACTCTAAACTCTTTACCGCACGGATAACACTTGTTATCCGTGCGGTTCAATAAATAAGGCTTAATATCTCTTTCTCCGTTGTGGATAATTTCTTTCGGCAAAATTTAGTTGGCTTGATTTGCAAGCGTATAGATGTTCTACACCCTCTACTTCTTTTGACTACATGTAGCTAAGTGCATGATTTTATAAATCGCATGATATAGCAAATTTTCTATTAAAATCCGGAAATATCATGGTCGGACTCGTTGTTAAAGCTTCTTTCAGCATACTGGAAATCTTATGGTCACACAAATTTAATCCCTTTTTAAAAATTTTGTCAATGGTCTGGCAATACTCTCAAATCCTTTCACGAACCGGCAGTAGCAGTTCGCGAGTTATGAGATCGATTGCAGCTTCTTTACAGTTTCTGGTACAGGAAA
Organism: Schistocerca nitens; assembly: GCF_023898315.1. Lineage (NCBI taxonomy): Eukaryota > Metazoa > Arthropoda > Insecta > Orthoptera > Acrididae > Schistocerca > Schistocerca nitens. Next base: position 437,148,565 of record NC_064617.1, on the reverse strand, counting down.
TTCACGTACAACTCTAATTAATATTGTGTCTGTCTTAAAATCATTTTTACGTATGACATGACTAAGGTATGCTACTTCTTCCATCATAAAATTACACTTCTCTGTATTCTGTGTTAACTTCGCTGCTTTCCGTGTCACTCCCATAGATAATTATGTCATTGAGACACACTGAGCATTACCATGGTTTTAACCCTCCGAGTATTCTGTCCAGCAATCTCTGAAACGTTACAGGTGTATCTTTTACTCGGAAAGGCATTCTTCTGAATTGGTAATGTCCCCAGGGTGCTGAAAACGCTTTTTTATGTGCATCTTGCAATGTAACCTCTATCTTGCGACAACCACTCTTTAAATAGGTTGTTGAAAAATATTTGCATTGCCCTAAATAATCTAAGATTTCTGTGAAGTTTGCCAAAGGTTAGACGTCCATTACCGATTTCGCATATAGATGTATGTAATTACAACAAAACCTTTATATTCGTGTCTCATTCGTAGATTTTTTCGGCACGAGGACAATTCCTGCCCCTCATGGACTGTTACATTCTTCAACTATTCCATCTTTCAGCTGTTGATCGATAAACTTCTCCAAAATTGGCTGTACGTACCTAGGTGTTGTGTGTAGTTTGTACCAGATTGATGGTGATCCTTTACCTTTTGATTTGCAGCGCTGTTTAACATGCTTAGCTAGTAATGGCCCTTTTGGGAAAAAAAATAAATCCTTAAATTCCAAAAGTAATTTTTCCATCCGTTCACTATTCCTTCCCTCGAGGTGCTTCACATTTATCGTAATGCAATTTCAGGGGCGTGCGGCACTGCCCGTGGCTGACAGTCTCATCTCCCACTCTTCTTCCTCCTCCAGGGTACCCGTTTTCTTTTTATTTATTTATTTATTTATTTTGTAGTCAGCAGTCTTCTGACCGGTTTGATGCCACCAGCCACAAATTACTCTCCTGTGCTAACCTCTTCACCTCAGAGTAGCACTTGCAACCTACGTCCTCAAATATTTGTTGGATATATTCCAGTCTCTGTCTTCCTCTACAGTTTTTGACATCTACAGCTCCCTTTCGTGCCATGAAAGTCATTCGGTCACGTCTTAACAGAGCTATCATCCCCTCTCTTCTCCTTATCAGTGTTTTCCACATATTCGTTTCCTTTCCGATTCTGTGCAGAACTCCCCGTATCTCACCTTCTCAGTCCGCCTAATTTTGAAGATTCGTCTATAGCACCACATTTCAAATGCTTCGATTCTCTTCTGTTTCGGTTTTCCCACAGTCCATATTTTACTACCATTCAGTGCTGTGCTTCAAACGTGCATTCTCAGAAATTTCTTCGTCAAATTAAGGCATGCGTTTGATACTAGTAGACCTCTTTTTGCCAGAAATGGCCTTTTTGCCAGCACTAGTCTTCTTTTAATGTCCTCCTTGCTCCGTTCGTCACTGTTTATTTTGTCGCCTAGGTATTAAAATACTTTATCTACTTCGTGACCATCAATCATGATTTAAAGTTTCTCGCTGTTCTCATTTCTGCTGCTTCTCATTACTTTCGTACTGTTTCAGTTTACACTCAAGCCATATTCTGTGCTCATCAGATTGTTCATTCCATTCAGCACTTCACGTAATTCTCCTTCATTTCACTCAGGATAAGAATCTCATCATCGAACGGCACTGTTTATATCTTTACACCTTGAATTTGACTTAGGCTTCTGAAGCTTTTTTTAAATTCCATCATTGCTTCTTCGATGCACAGATTGAACAGTAGGGGCGAAAGACAACATCTCCGTCTTATACCCATTTTAATCGATGCACTTCGTTCTTGGTCGTCCACTGTTACTACTCCCTCTTAAGCCGGCCGCGGTGGTCTAGCGGTTCTAGGCGCGCAGTCCGGAACCGCGCGACTGCTACGGTCGCAGGTTCGAATCCTGCCTCGGGCATGGATGTGTGTGATGTCCTTAGGTTAGTTAGGTTTAAGTAGTTCTAAGTTCTAGGGGACTGATGACCACAGATGTTAAGTCCCATAGTGCTCAGAACCATTTGAACCACACTCCCTCTTGACTCTTGTACATATTGTTTATTACCCGTCTCTCCCTGTAGCTGACCCATATTCTTCTTAGAATTTCAAACATCTTCCACCATTTTACATTCTTCGGTTGTACATTTTTTTTTTCAGGTCCGCAAATCCTATGAACGTGTCTTGAGTTTTCTTTACTCTTGCTTCCATTATCAACCGCAACATCAGAGCCGGCAGAGCGGTTCTAAGCGCTTCAGTCCGGAAACGCGCGACTGCTACGGTCGCGGGTTCGAATCCTGCCTCGGGCATGGATGTGTGTGATGTCCTTAGGTTAGCTAGGTTTAAGTAGTTCTAAGTTCTAGGGGACTGATGACCTCTGCTGATAAGTCCCATAGTGCTCAGAGCCATTTTTTCGCAACATAAGGATTGACTCTCTTGTGTCCTTGCGTTTCCTAAAATCAAACTGATCGTCATCTGACACATCCCCAATTTTCTTTTCTGTTCTACTGTACATTATTCTTGGATGCACGAGCTGTTACTCTGATTGTGCGATAATTCTCGCACTTGTCGGCTCTTGCACTCTATCGGAAGTATGTGGATGGTAATTTCTGAAAGTTAGATGGTGTGTCGCCAGACTCATACATTCTACACACCACCTGAATAGTCGTTTTGTTGCCACTTCCCCCCAATGATTTTACAAATTCTAATACCCATATTAGCAATTAACAACCCCTTTGTTTATCCTCTGCGCTAAAATTATCTCTATCAACAGGTACCTTCTTCTCACCCTTTATTTCTGGTACGTGTACAATACCTCTTTTTGATCAACCTCCCATTTCAGCCAGATTTCCGGAATCTCACACACAGGCCTGCACATCCTCGTTTGCCTTACCAGAAAGAGGAGTAATTGAACTTGCGATCAACAAATCTACACCCTGTTATGACGATCGTGATTCTACCAACGCACGCAATCTGATTATCCGCTGTTAATTGTGCTACGTTTTCTAACAATACGCGTATTGGTTCCAGCTCTGACACACCTTATGTCTCTCATTCTGTCGAAGCTTTATCCTTGACAAAACTCATTTTGAGAAATAACACCCACAAAACAAGAAAACAAAACAAAAATATTAACTTGAGTCATTCACAAATCCTTAACTCGTACAGTCGTAAAGTAGTCCTATTTCAAAGACAATGGAAAATTAGCATTACTCCAAATAAAAAAATAAAAGAAAATAAACCTGAAGGATGGCAGGATACAGTGTTCCATGACTGTATAAACTATAGCATGTCGTAAGGGAAGTGCGGAATGCCATCTCATTTCAAGGATACAGGCATCTGTGTAACTAATGAATGAAACAGCTATGCCATACCTGAGTAATAAAACAGGTACAATGCAACTGAAGGCTCTAAAATAGTCAGATTGGAATAAACAAAAATAAGCTGGGAACCCATGTAAAAATATATAGTCAATGTATGTCATTTGGACAGAAGATTATAGACGATACAAAAGTAAAATTCACAGGGTGCACTAATATACCAAGTTAAGGTGATTAAAAATATAGAATAATGTGGAGACCTACGTGTAACTAAAGTACTTAACGTTTCAAAAAGTAGGTTATCCCAGTTACTCATTTTGTATGTTGATTTGGCCGTTACAAATACAATAGCTACAGCCTTTACTAAGAGATATGGACCCTGTATATACGAAATTCTGCACACTACTGAATGTCACAGACGATGTGTTACTACTCACATTAATCGTCATTCTCTTCCCCCCCCCCCCCCCCCCCCATGCTCTTCAGTTACCACCTCCTTCGCCGAAGAATTCACAGTAGTCACGCGCAGACCATGAAGTGAAGTTCTATTGACCATTATGTCCGGGCACTCACAACTGCAACTAAAATAAAGTGGTCCTGGGGCAATGTTTTCTCCTTTGACGGAAATCAGAGTACCCTTTGAAATTATAAATGGGCCGACTCTCACCGGTCGTCGTATTAAATAAAAAGAACAGTGCAATGACACTTGCTAAATTGTCGCTTCAGGAGAAAAAGGGCTGCGAAATGCAAAAAATTAAGATATTGTATGCACACGATTGACAATGGCAAACACTACAAAGCGCAGTGTCGCCACTGTCAGATAGCAGTTCAAAAAAACGGATTTACAGAATTTCTGTTGAAATCCCTTAATCTGTGCCTGGCAGTAGCACTGTGTAGCAGAACGATGGGTGGGCGTAAATCCGTACAGGGTAGGGGGAAATGCTAGCCTCAGCCAAAGGCTCTGCTTTGTCAGCAACAGTCGCCGAGAGCTTTAGTGAAATGAGACGCTCCCAGAGGAAAATTAATTGCTATAAGCGTATTACGCTGTGAAAATTGGTTCTCTTAATCCAACACTGTACTGCTGGTATACTACATACTTCAGCTCTCACTTTCACATTTAAACAGTCCCCCTATACTTAATGAAAACATGGTGTGCATGTTGGTGTACTTCAGCGCTATACTGAGACTACCAATATCCCTGTAGTTGTGAGTTACCCTTTCCCACTTGTCCCGTATAAGGTAAATACAGAATTACTACTCAAGCTGCCCTCAACCAGCACGCGAACCCATCACTCACTGGTCCTGTCCCTATTCACTTGGCACCATCACAAACGGTGCTGACGATGTGTAGGTTTCAAATGAATGCAACGTACTGGTCATTGGGCGAAGACACTACCCCATGCAGTGGCCGTTCCACTGCTGAGCGTAAGATCGAGTGCTACGCAGTACCGTTAAATATGATTCCAGCTGCACCTAGTGGCGGTTATTTGCTGCTGTAGTTGTCCGTGATCGATCACCCTCTCTTCTTTATACAGTAGTGCAATGCCTATGGATCGGAACGCTCCTCATGCAGGTGAAACAATGCTATATACAACATCAAACTCTTGTGTTGCACTCTTCACACTTTGTCCTTATTCCAGTTCCCCATCGATTTTTCTATGTATGAAATCATCCAAATTTTGTCTCCGGGCCTTATTGAAATGAAGAATAATACCAGAGTGCACCGTAACTACTCGCTGTCTTTTTCTGTTCCTTCGGCTGTCTCATCTTTCAGGGAGAGCCTTATTTGGCGCTGAAGTGACGCTGACTTCACGCCATGTGACGTCCAGCTTTTTGTACATGAGAGAGCCATCTCTGGCAGCATGCTCCCAAACTATCATTCAGTTTCATAAAGTTGTCAATATTTTATCTTACTTTGTCTGCCTCGTCTTTAATTTCTTGCTGAGCAGTGCAAAATCAGCAGGTAGGGGGGGGGGGGGGGGGGGGGCTCTACTACATCTCAAGCAGTATTTCGTGTTCTATGACGCCCTTCCCAGGTCCTTCCTCACGGAAGCTTCAGAAAAATTCCCCACGTCGCTCAACTCGCCGCGATGGGCCTTTGTTCCCCTACCTTGCCCTGTTGTATTGAAAGATGAATGCTGGTAAATAAAGGCATGAAAGTCCCCTCTTGACTCACTAAAATGATTATCTTGACGAGTTTGCAATTTAAAATTATAAGAAGTGTCACATTATAATTAAGGATCTCAGAATATGAACATGTTAAAAGATTGATTAGCACATTACTGTTACTTACAGAGTGATACGATACGTAGGTTGCTGTCACATGAGCTTAAATGTAGCAGACAAAGTTTTTGCCTCAGAGGTCTAGTGAGAATAAGCACTTATTATTTGATAGGAGGAGTGGGTTTTTAATAGATGATAGTGTATCGTCTCTTTCGTAATCCCCATCAATGTTTCAAACTAAGTTTTTGTTATACGTTTCGTTAAACATTTAGGTACAAAATTCTAACCAATAGTACAGCGATGGCTATACAGTGTAAGTACGCTGTTTAGGTTTTTATATTGGTAACGCCACGTAGCGCTCTATATGAAAATCACTGGCTCTGCTGTATGCAGTCTGTGGCTGGGTGGCATTGTTGTAATATTCGCCATTGTAGTGTTGGGCTGTTGGCTGTTAACAGCGCATAGCGTTGGGCAGTTGGAGGTGAGCCGCCAGCAGTGGTGGATGTGGGGAGATAAATGGCAGAGTTTTGAAATTTGTAAGACTAGATGTCATGAACTACTATATATATTATGACTTTTGATGACTATTAAGGTAAATACATTGTTTGTTCTCTATTAAAATCTTTCATTTGCTAACTATGCCTATCAGTAGTTAGTGCCTTCCGTAGTTTGAATCTTTTATTTAGCTGGTAGTAGTGGCGCTAGCTGTATTGCAGTAGTTCGAGTAACCAAGATTTTTGTGAGGTAAGTGATTTGTGAAACGTATAGGTTAATGTTAGTCAGGGCCATTCTTTTGTAGGGATTTGTGAAAGTCAGATTGCGTTGCGCTAAAAATATTGTGTGTCAGTTTAAGCACAGTCTTATATAATTTTTCTAAGGGGACGTTGCATATGTCAACCCCTAGCCGAGGATACTTCACTGGAATCTTCTGATTTTTTTCTTGTAGTTTCTGTAATTAGTGTAGCTATTGTTTATTGCTAGCGCGTAATTGTAGAGAGAATCTCCTTTGTAGTTGCAGTCTTTCACTGTTGTACAGTAAAACAGTTGTGGCATGCATGTAGATTTGCACCAAGTATTTCGCAGCTGCGCTTGCAACTAACTAGATATTATTTTCAGCGCTATGTTAATGTGTTCTCTTATTTCTGCTCCTCAAATTGTGCTTTTCTGTGTTATCGTGTGTAATATTGTGACAATAATGGCGTGTGAAAAACGTAACACTATGCTCCAAAGTAAACTGAGAAATAATAGTGACGATGAACGTAGCTTACCAGCACCACTGTGTAATGAATTAACAGACATTCAAAGTAGTAATTTGGTAACTGTGCATAGGGAAATGGAGCGGGCGGCAAATAATGGTGTACACAGTGAAACCGGTAGTGAACGGGGAAGCATTATCGATCGATCGGTCGGCAACAGCTCGCCTCAGGAATCGGGAATGACAGAAAACAATATTGCAAGTACTGTGGACTCAGATTTTGGGTTCTCACCGTTTTCTCAAATGAGTCAAGACATATTTTCCGCTTGTCAAAATGTGAATGTTGCCGGTGCAAATTCACTGCCGAAAAGCACTGAGGAACATGTTTCAGACACCAGTGCATTGTTATTACAGGTAATGCAAGAAATGGGACAAAAGCTTCAAAATTAGACACAATGGAACAAAATCAAAGACAAACACAGCAAAAGCTTCAATAGTTAGACACAATGGAACAAAATCTTCAAAAGTTAGACACCTTGGAATAAAATCAGAGACAAACACAGCAAAAGCTTCAAAAGTTAGACACAATGGAACAAAATCTTCGGAAGTTAGACACCACGCTTGAACAAACACAAGAAGATTTAACTACTGAGTTACATAACATTGAATCGAAATGTCAAAAAGTCTGTAATGACGTAAAAACACAAATTTGTGAGCATTTTCAACCTATTTTTTCGCGGCATGAAAATGCATTACAGAATCACGAAGCAGCCATAAAAGAACTGCAAACTATTGTTCATGAAAATCATGAGATCTTGCAAGCTAAAATTGACTCAGTTGCATCTACCGATTCGGTTACGCAACTTGCAAAACCTCATGACAACTTAAAGGACATAGTAGATACTCTGAAAATTGGTTCAGAAAGACACATGGAGGTAATTAGTTCATTATCAGAGAAAGTAGTCGAACTTTCGGATCAGCTAAATAATTTATCTACAAAGGTAGATGATGAGCTGAATGACACAAGACCTGTAGCCTTCACTGACACTGAAGAGTATGAACAAATTAGAAAATTCAAACAAAATCAAAATCAAATCAATACACAGTACAAAAGAGAAATCCGGGAAGTACAAGATCAGTTGGCACAAGTAATACAAAAATTATATATTTCAGAGGACACTCGCGCTCCAACACGGGAATAGGAACTTAGAAATACGGAAAAGTTACAAAATAGTAACACAGGGCATTTCGGAAATTATGAAAGAAATTGGCAAGGTGCACCGAATTTTGAGATGGAACCGCCGACACGACGTAACAGTGACCGATATGCGACTCGCCGACATGATGATTTTGACTATAAGCTGTTCATTACTACACGTAAATTCAAAACATTTAAGAATTCTGACAACGACATTCGTCCACAAGCATTGCTTCATCAATTCTCTCATTGTTTTCCTCCCAACTGGTCATTAGAGAACAGATTAGAATTCATGTGTGGCTATTTAGAGAATGAACCAGCTGTAAGAATGTGATCGGTCATTCACGATTGCCACAGTGAAGGAGAATTTTATCATGCCTTCCTCTCAGCATATTGGTCTCAAGCTACACGAGACCGAGTAAAACATAGCATCATAATGATGAAACATTTCGAACAATCTGAATTTTCCAGTCTTGTGAAATATTTTTAAGACATGTTGCACAAGAATCGATATCTGTCAAACCCATACAGCCAATCAGAACTCATCCACATTTGCTTAATCAAATTACCTGAACATTTACGACATATTATTTTGGCAGGACGTTGCAAAGACGACACTGAAGCTTTCCAGGGACTCTTACAAGAATTAGAAATTTACACTGACAATCGCGGAACGCGAAAACAGGAACACAACAGTTACAGGTCACATCCGTCGCAATTACGCGATGAAAGAAATAATAACTGGACACGACGAGGCTATTCTCACAACACAAATCGTGACCAAAACAGACACCACCCGTATGACAACCACTGGCAGAGTAATAGTTACAGAGAAAGTTCGCATTTCCGTAGTAATGAATATGACATAGACAATCATAGAAACAGACAATATGGTAACCAGAACTATTATTATCAAGGGAGACAGAATAATTTCAGACGCAACAGTTCAGCGCGCAGTTACGATTCAGGGAGAAATTCTCCACCACATGACCGACAAGAAAGAAACTGTGGAATCTACCGACATGGCGACAGACGATATAATCATAACGACAGACCTGAATTTTATCAGAACTGGCGGGATTCAAACAGAGCAGGGCAATCTCGACAAGGTGAATTTGTAGAAGATAGGTCTCCTAATCCCAATAACGACGCGCGCCAACAAAGAGACAGACAATGACTCGCACAGCAGGCAGCCGCGTACGCCAGCTGGCTCAGAGAAAAATAACATAGATGCTAACCTTGAGAAAAATTCCAGTATTCTTTACCGACATATACCACACGATGATTCTGTTGAAGCTGGAGCTCTGCATAGTAGTAAGAGTAAAGGCCTGCACCACATTTCACCTGTAAAACCGTTTATTGAAAGATAATCTGCTTTTTAACTTTGTCTTTGCCATATAACTTTTCACTTTACATTACTAGTATGCTTTTTCAGACTTAGAATCTGTTAACATGCAACAATTTTTGAAGTTAAATATCCAGTCAAGAACCAAGAGAACTTATTTAAACAGAAATTACGAATGCATTGTTATTGTGAACAGACGACACAGTGTTATTGTGTGTGTACATTCTTGCTTGTTAGTTGCACGATTACGTAACGACTATAAGACTTACATACTTAGAACATATACTGGTACTGCTAATGAGATTTTAATGCAACATTTTGGTTTACTTGAAAATATATTCTGGATTTTAAGTACTTTCTGAGAGATACCAGATGACACAATGGTTAGTTTATGTGACAGCTACACGATTTTATCACGAGTGATAATTTACACTGTTGCTTTTGCGGTTTTCTGTTTTATGTCTGCACAGTTTTATGTATTATTCTGGAAAGTAAAACATGTTTTAGTAGTAACTTTTGTGGTATAGCTACAATGAGACAGCCTTTTCCGTAGCACAACAATACGTTACATTATAGTACTTTCTTGATCACAGTAAGGTACGTAATAACTACGATATCTATACGCAAGGCATTTCACTTTTGTTTATGATGAGGTAAGTACATTGACTTCAGCAGAACTTTGCTTACAGAGGACGATGACTATGACACTTCCACAGAATTATCTTACAGCAAAACGCAGATTTAGCGCTACAGGACACGCATTTGAGTTATTAATTTTGTACTTAAACCATTTATTTTTCAAGATTTTTCAATTACAAAGAAAGTTTTCCGTGATACATTTCATTCCACTGCTGTAATCTGTAACACGTGAGGGTATAATTACATTAATCCTCAGGGGGGTACACGCTTGTACCATGTGTTTGGCAAGCACAAGGAGCCCTAGCTAATGTGGTATTTGCTCATACAACATTACACTACGGTACCATATTTCTCTAACACATAAATTACACAGCTATCTGATCATTTAACTGAGAGACAAACATTTTTTTTTTTTACTACAGCAGTGACACATGTTTACGCAATTACACAGTTGGATGATTTCATACTTATGAAATTGTATTTTGTCTGTACTTTGTGAACTGTTCATATTTTTTCGGAAACATTGTGATGCTATGAGAGCTTTGAATGATGTACTTGGTATGGGATCATGATTTTTAAAGTACGTTTGAGGTAGATGACACTATTGAAATGAGCAGAGAATTTTTTTATAGGTTATGAAATTATTGGAGGAAGGTACGACGATTTTGAGAATTGACTGAGATGTTATGATATTATTACGACGATGATATGTACTATGCTGTTGAGGTATGTTTATGATCAATAAGATGATGCTACCGTACATGAGGAATTTGATTATGCTAAGTATTTATTATGATGAAATATTGAAGAAGTGTTGACGAATATGTATATGAATAATGAGTAGTGGTTAGGGACTCTGATTTTTGGAAAAGGTTGTTGGAAACCAAGAATCGTACTTTAAGAGTTATGAAATGTGTGTAAATGCGTGAATGTATCACAATGCCGACAAAAAGTTTGTGAACACTGTTATATTCATAGGATTTTGTTTCTACACATGTGCAACGCAAATTCTCGACCTGTGAAATTTTTTCTATGAGACTGTCACTGTAATGCAAACTGGTGTCGTAAATATTTCAGTAAGGAAGTTAAGTGACCACCTTCACGTAATGAGTCAAGGGCACCCAGCTGCATGACAGTCGCCTGGAAAAAAGCCATTAGTGTGTGCCTTTCAGAGGCACAGGTGAAAAGAAAAGGGGGGGCCATTATCCTCGCTATTGACATTCCTTTGTAGAAAGCATCGCAAATAGGACACGCTCAAACTTGAAAACATATGATAACACTGTGGAGCTCTTAATTTATGATATTTACTGAAATGCCTAATGAAATGACGAGAAATATCTTTATGTCTATACACCTGATTATGACTACTGTCTTTCTAGTTGAGAGATTTTTTTACTACTTTATGAAATGCCATATGGCTAATGAATGATGTTTCATGGCTTCCTTTGTACATATTTGCTCATTTTGTTTAATATCTAGTTTCTAGCTGCACTGCAGCATTGGTTAAAATAAAATTTAATAGATGTACTAATATCACTATTTTCTGTCTACAGACCCAGTAAAGAATAATTTTATGCTGTACTTTCGTATAAAAGAGAGCACAAATAGACATTTCCCTTCACAGGAATTGCATAAATAATTTTTTTTAATGACTTGGTAACTTTCTTGCAGAGTAAGTTTTTGTGATGCATCACTCTAGTATTAAGATGTGACATAGGTATTAGACATAGCCATCTTTAGTGTAATATTTTTTCTGCTTGAGCTTTGTCATGTTTAGATATAAGTTATTACATTTGCTGCTGCTGTTTGCCAGGCATAGTCCTACTAAATTTCACTTTGTATTACTCTGTTAAGCTAGTTTTACTACTGATTTATTTTTCTTGTTGCTGCACATTGGCTCATATTAGTTGTAATGTTGCATTTGCTTGGTAATTTAGATTTACTGTAGCTTGCTTTGCCAATTTCCATTTTTTTGTCATTGCTGTTTGTGTTAATTGTTTTCTGCTGCTGCATTGCCTTGTCCCTTAGTTTAGTATCTGAGCTCAGTAGATTTAAGTTAGCTTAAGATGGGGTAGGCTATATGTGAGAACGAGTTGTGATGAATTGGAAGAAATGCATTGGGAATCTATAAGAAAATGGTTTAGCCAAAAAAGAATTTTGAAAGAGGATGTGAACAGAATACAGAAAGCATGCTTGGATAGGATTTTTTTTGGTGGAAACAAATGTTGAAATAAGGGGAAAGATCTACAGAACGAAGTTTTGGGTTGGACTGCAGTACCAAATGTCACACTGAAAATGAACCCTGTCATTCCTTTTGTATTATTCCGCTATGTGTTTATGTATCCTTGTGTATTTGTCTTCTTTCCTGTCTTTATGTGTTTAGCTAATAAGATTTATGTTGTAGAATTTTTCAAATACCATGTTATTTTGTCTGTAAAGCTGTTTAGACATTATTTATTCTGTTCTGTTTCAATGCTCATATGTGAAATTAATGTTTCGAAAACTATTCTCATTATATTATATATTCACTTATGTCATAATTCCTGTAACACTGGTGTATCTGTTCATTTCTATTCTTTTGTAAAGCCTGTACTACTACAAATTTATCTGTATTCTTATGTTCTTTAATAATGTATTTGTACCTTTGTTATCGTATTCTCATGTTATAAAATTGTAATTGACACCAGTTCATCAAATTTCTGATGGTCATAGTATATGCAAAATATGTGAGAAGTTAGTGTTTGCACGTGTGTTAATAATTCAGCAAGGGACTGGATAACAGCATTGCTGGTTCTAAGGACAATTCAAAAAACTTTGTGAGTGCACAAGTGGTAGTTATGGACTTGCTATATTCTCTGCAAGACTCTTCGATGGTGATTGTGCACCTGCACAGTCGCAACAGATGGCTGCTGGCCGTCTCTACAAGGACTACAGTGGGTCTGCACCTTTGATGACCCACCAATAACATTATTTCTACAAGGACTACAGTGGGTCTACACCTTTGCTGACTCACCAGTACCATTATTTCTACAAGGACTGCAGTGGGTCTGCACCTCTGGCGGCCCACCAATACCACAATCTCTACCAGGACTACAGTGGGTCTGCACCTTTGGTGGTCCACCAATACCGTAATCTCTACCAGGACTACAGTGGGTCTACTCTGTGATGACCTACCTACCAATATTCTTCAAAACGTCGAATGACTCTGCTGTGGGTTTGCTCTGTTGTGGCCCATTACCTGCCTGCATGTCAAGAGTCAGCACTGTCTTTCCGTTAGAAGGACAACACTACTTCTTCAAGACTGCATGGAAATCCACTACTTTCGTGTGCATTTTCTTTTACTGCTCAGACTTCGAGAAAAACACTGTTATTTTACTCTGATGAACGATCAGGACTGTCTTTATGGACTGTGAGAAAATTTTGGCTTTTGACCAACATTGTATCAATAAGTGTGTGCATTTGATTTCCCTGTTATTGTAATTGTGCAAAAATTTTAACAAATATGTACTGGCCAGTGCCCAAAACAATTTGTAAAATTTTTTTGGGGGACCATGGGAGCTATGTAAGTAGGCTGTTTAGGTTTTTATATTGGTAACGCCACATAGCGCTCTATATTAAAATCACTGGCTCTGCTGTGTGCAGTCTGTGGCTGGGTGGCATTGTTGTAACATTCGCCATCTGTTGGCTGTTAACAGCGCATAGCGTTGGGCAGTTGGAGGTGAGCCGCCAGCAGTGGTGGATGTGGGGAGATAAATGGCGGAGTTTTGAAATTTGTAAGACTGGATGTCATGAACTACTATATATATTATGACTTTTGATGACTATTAAGGTAAATACATTGTTTGTTCTCTATTAAAATCTTTCATTTGCTAACTATGCCTATCAGTAGTTGGTGCCTTCCGTAGTTTGAATCTTTTATTTAGCTGGCAGTAGTGGCGCTCGTTGTATTGCAGTAGTTCGAGTAACCAAGATTTTTGTGAGGTAAGTGATTTGTGAAACGTATAGGTTAATGTTAGTCAGGGCCATTCTTTTGTAGGGATTTTTGAAATTCAGACTGCGTTGCCCTAAAAATATTGTGTGTCAGTTTAAGCACAGTCATGTATAATTTTTCTAAGGGGACGTTTCAACAGTCCTTATCATGACTGTCTCTATATATTTTGTTGCTCAAATGAATTTATTGTCTTCGGCGCCTAACATCATGGAATACTAGTGACACTCGAGCTAACGAGACGTGAGTAAAGTCGAAAACTCTCGTTTTCTGTAATTCCGCGCAAGGTCAGTGAAATTCATCTTTCCTTGTAACCAGCAGACAAAACTGTCCAGCACATCCGGAACAAGTTTAATCAGCTGCAACAAAAAGGGAAGTTAGGGACTTTTCTGGGTTCAAGGACAGGTGAGAATTTGATTCCTTCCTCCAACAGATATAACGACAAAAGAGGTTTGTGGGGACCAAATATAACATAATGTGCCGTTTTCTTGCACACACACACACACACACACACACACACACACAAATACAGCGTTGCTTAGTCATGAGCCAGTGGAACAGAATGTAGCTACTTACATGTGACAAAAAGCTTCGCGATGTGAAGTCAATAGGAGCACGAACTGCTCTGCTTCAGCCAGATAAGAAGAACAGACTAATACATGTAGAATCATTACCAGAGGCATAGGCTGTGTTGTGGAAGTGTCTGAGAGCACTGGGGGTACAAGTACATGAAGTTATCTAAGTAACGAATTTATTGCACAATGACGTAGCATACAGGTATTTCATAGATCTGGCTTGTTAGCAAGAAAAATACATGGCATTAAAAACAAAACGTGCTCATGTGTTTATACTCAAGATATGCTGTGAGGAAATAACAAAATAAGAACAAAGTGTGCAAAATTTTAGGCAAAAAACATATATATATATATATATTTTAAAGGGAAACAAATGGAATCAATGTTTTCAGTAATATCAGCAGGACATCACACTACAACTGCACTAAAATAAGTCAATTAAGATATACTCCTTAACGTAACGTTCAATTAAGCCGACCTATAAAACCAGCCGCCCCTCAGAATTCTATGTCCAATCATCTGCACTATCTGGCTGCTCCATAGAATGTGGAAGAGTTTGGACTAATTGCTGTATTCTGTTACCGTGAGATGCTATCGTGCTGCTTCTGTTCGTCTTCCAGTGGTAAACATCGTGGAATGTAGACACAAAGTCGCACGTTTGTTTCGATAGTTTTTTTAACCACATTTCTGTTGTCTGATGAAGGTATTGGTCTCACACTGATGGGAGCTCAAAGATAATTTTCTAACCCGTAAGTAACACGAACATCTTTCGTGAAATATCTCGTGACTGCGTCAAGACCAGAGCAGTTTACGCAGCGGAGTTTCCTGACCCTACTGTGGCCAACAGCCGCCCGCCCCTTGATTCCGACCTCCGTTCGAACAGTTAAATGCAACGCGGTGCATCGGGCAGTTCCAGCTCAAATCTGTGTATGTAGTGTGTCACATCACAACACGGCGTCGTACAGAATTCACAGAAATTTGTAAACTTGCACACTGCTCGCTATTTATCGTAACTGAGCTCGTTCGTGAGTGTAAGTAATACATGGACGAACCTTAGTACTCTTGTTTACTTTTTTTCCACTGAAGTGTACGATTGCTATGCACTATATGGAAAATGATATTGTTACTGAGAAATAGCGTTCCGGTGTGCTGTGCCGCATTGTAGAGGAAATTACGACGGTGGACAAATGTTACTGCGTTTAAATTTCCAGTTGGTGAAACAATGAGGAAGAAATGGTTATCAAGATTTCACAGCAATAACTTAACCCCTTCTTCAGGTTGAAGGTCAAGCTTTTGTTTTATTTGAGTTATTAAAAAATATTAATAACGATGAGTACAGTTTACTGCGAATCCATCTCCTGACCTGACAACTACCCAGTATTAGCTACTTTACACTGTGTAAATTTAATTTCTTCCATAGGTGCAAGCAGTAGAAATTTTTGTACATCTGATAACTGAATGTCACGCAGAGGCTTCTTCAAGAACTAACAGTTTGGTTTCATTGACACGGCACTACACTTCCGAGCGGTTCTCGGCGCTTCAGTCCGGAACCGCGCTGCTGCTACGGTCGCAGGTTCGAATCCTGCCTCGGGCACGGATGTGTGTGATGTCCTTAGGTTAGTTAGGTTTAAGTAGTTCTAAGCCTAGGGGACCGACGACCTCAGATGTTAAGACCCATAGTGCTTAGAGCCATTATTACCTTGGGCTTTTTACTGAACGATGTAAGGTGTATGCTTCGCCGGCGATGGGCGAGGCATGACAGAATCTCTGACCAGAGAGTAGTTTATTGTTAGTTGTTGCTTGTCGTTAGTCTGAGCGAGTCGACAGTAGAAGCGAGTCTGCAGTAGTAGCGAGTGGACGGTAGTAGTCTGCGGGAGTCGGCATGCGTCGGCTGTGTGCTGTGCTCGCGACTCTGGTCAGGACTCTGTAGGATGAGTATCGTTGTAGAAGGTAAAGAAGCAGCCTTGCGCATATTTAATAATGTATGTTAATTGTAATTTAATTTGTTCAAAAAAATGCCCCAATAATATTTTTTATAATATAAAGTAACTCTTTTGAAGAAAAAGCATTCATTTCAATTTAAAGAATTTTTCCAATGCATTACCATTGCTTCCAAGAATAAAAAAAAAATATACGCCAGCATTGCACGAAGCTGTGTCGATAAATAAGAGCAGAAATAGTTGCAGTTTTTATTGAGGTAAGAATTTTTGCTTTTGTTATTCAGAACACAGTGCCGAAGGTCAGCGCTGCTGTCCTTACAAAATTTACCAGATATTATTATTTCTATTGAGAGGTTACATTTGGTTCATGGTTCATTATTTAATTGATATTATTGTGGGTTTTTGGTCAATTTTCATTTATCAATTTTTGTGCGGAGGTTTCGCTTGGCACAATTTCACATTTTTCATTTTTGTGGGCAGTTTACGGATGGTTCCATTTCACATTTTTTCATTTAAAATTTCTGCGGGGAGGTTACAGCGAAATACGTCCTTTGCTACATTATGGCAATTTGTAAAGTTGTATTGTTTCATGGAGTAGCTGTCCCTTCCTCTGGCTTTCCATTTCTTTGAGCTGGGAGTCTTTGGGGGTATTTACTGCATGGCAGCCACTTTATATTTGTACAAAAATATCATACTGATATTAAGAAGAGGACTTCATGATCGTTCATGCTATTCTCTTGCAAATCTGTTAAAAGGTATAAAAATCTTGAAAATTTCTCACAGTTCAAAACTTTGTAATTAAAATGAAATGAATACCCTTACCTGCATACAGGCGTTGATATACGTCAACGGGGACAGTTGAAAATGTGTGCCCCGACCGGGATTCGAACCTGGAATCTCCTGGTTACATGGCAAATGCTCTATCCTTTTTTTTTGCATTTTGTTCGTTGTTGATCGTTGTGTTTATTGTCGTTGCTGACGTCAAATGACATCCGTTAAAGTTCGTTTTTTTTCTGAGGCCAACTAGACCTCTGACCGAACACGCTGAGCTGCCGTGCCGGCTGTCTGAGCCACCTACACCACAGATGATAGCGCGACTGCTGGGACTTATCTCTGGCACGTCTCCCGTGAGACCCACATTCGCAAATTATTGTCTCGCACTATATTCATGGTGCCCCTGCGCATCATACTCATTACTCGCGGCTTTACTGCCGATTCCCGTAAGAGTTCGGGCACTGTTTGTGCATCCGCACAGAAGATGGTCAAATGACCGGTGAGCCTTAACTATATATGAAGATGGTATCTGTTCTTTCGTACATGTCTGAAAGAACAGATACCATCTTCATACACATTAAAACTGTATGCCTGACCGAGACTCGGACTCGGGATCTTTTCCTTTTGGAGGGTAAGTGCTCTCCTAACCTTCTTTCCGTTTTGTTCGCTATTTTTCGCTGTATTTGGTCATAGCGGACGTCACATGACATCCGTTGAAGTTCGTTGTTGATCCCTTAACGCAGTTTTTTTTTAATTACAGAGAGCAGCCAGCTTTCTGGCCGAACACGCTTACCAACTGAGCTGCTCAAGCACGACTCACAACACGTCCTCACAGGTTTAGTTCCGCAAGTAAGGTAGGAGCCGTGTTACCGGCGGAAGTAAAGCTCTGAGCTGTCGTGAGTCGTGCTTGGGCAGCTTAGTTGGTAGAGCCCTTGCCCCACGAAAGGCAGAGGTTTCGAGTTACTGCCTCGATCAATGGTTCAAATGGCTCTGAGCACTATGGGACTCAACTTCTGAAGTCATTAGTCCCCTAGAACTTAGAACTAGTTAAAGCTAACTAACCTAAGGACATCACAAACATCCATGCCCGAGGCAGGATTTGAACCTGCGACCGTAGCGGTCTCCCGGTTCCAGACTGCACCGCCTTGAACCGCACGACCACTTCGGCCAGCCTGCCTCGATCCAGCAAATAGTTTTAGTTTTCCAGAAAGTTTTGAACGACCACACACTCCGCTGCAGAGTGAAAATTACTTTCTATAAAAATCTTGCTTAAAGTACCTGATTATGTAATAACCTCTATTCACTTACGGGCCTGCCAAATGCAATTGCAAAAACCTGATGTTCTTTGGGGTTCAAAATCGCTCTGAGCACTATGGGACTTAACATCTATGGTCATCAGTCCCCTACAACTTAGAACTACTTAAACCTAACTAACCTAAGGACATCACACAACACCCAGTCATCACGAGGCAGAGAAAATCCCTGACCCCGCCGGGAATCGAACCCGGGTTCTTTGGGGAAGACAGATTTTTTATCAAAGGGCAGACTAATGAGTAAGTTACCTTGAACCCTCTCCCCCCCCCCCCCTCCGCCAAAAGAAACCACCATGTGCACGTCCACTTCGATTCTCAAACTATCCTTCCTACTTTTTGGAACACAAGAGGAGACATGAAGGGCCAGAGGAGTAAAAGCTGAGGCTAGAAAGTGAAAAGCTAAAAAGCTAGCGCAGTTACGTTACACGCTACAGTTCGGCACCTTCTAGCGCCAGAGAAATGTAAATATATAGACACCAACAATAAAGATGCAAAATGTTTATAAAGTCTGTTTTATTTTAAAAGTTTTAAGATTATTCGCAAAAAAGGTTGGAGGCATTACTTTTCAGCACGTGCTCGACCTATCATAAACTATAGATCTTTGCACACGATTTGTTTGTCAAAGTGGTCATGTACTGTAAATTTAGCCCCTTTCGTTATTAACCACTATTATGTATCTTTGTGTATTGTCCTTTATTTGCAGAGAACATTTTATCTACCTTTTTGAACATATGTATTTTAGTAACCTTCTTCAGCCGCTTGGGTAATTTATTATACAATTTTATTCCATTACAGAAAGTTCTATTTTGAGTTTATGGTTTGCTTTTCCTCCTTCCGTGATTATATATGGAGCTATTAGTGAAATACGTGTTAGTGTATTCCCTGACATGTACAACAGATTGGTAGATCTACTCACTTGCTGCAGTAAGGTTATTCATTAATTAAAATAGTTCATTACAATGATCTCTGCTACTCCTTCTACTTATCAATCTTATGGCGTTTTATGCAGTTAAATCCACGCTTTTTTCCTTCGATCCTCAGAAAAGTATCACATAGCTAAGAAATGACTTGTACATAGAAATACTTTGTCACCATAAGATATGGGCTGTTACAAACCGTTGTTAGAACTCTAAGGATATAACATGCTAATGACGTTCTTTTTGTCAGCATGTTTTTGTTTCAAT
The DNA here is from genome assembly GCF_023898315.1 of Schistocerca nitens. Taxonomy (NCBI): domain Eukaryota; kingdom Metazoa; phylum Arthropoda; class Insecta; order Orthoptera; family Acrididae; genus Schistocerca; species Schistocerca nitens. The sequence goes on along the minus strand of NC_064617.1, from coordinate 437,128,868 downwards.
GGACACTCTACATTCATCCCTGAAACTTTATATTTGTTACACAGTCTATTAATTTATCACCTGCGTTAAATGCGACAGAGTTGTATTCCTTCTTTAAGCTCAAGTGTATGCTGTTTGTTTTATTTATCTTCAATGTTAATTTCTTACGTGCTGCCCAAATGTAAAAATACCTGGTAGTTTCATTGCTTTCTGGAAAAGAAGTTCTGGTGTTTTACGGTGACTATAATGTTGCTGTCATCCGCCAAAATAGCTTCTTCTCCGACTGTTATACCACCTGGAAAGTCATTGATCTATATTAAGAACAGAACTGGACCCAATACAGTATCCTGAGGAACTCCTATATCTATGTATTTCTTGTCTGACAAATGCGTAACTAAAAATTTATTACCAACAGCTATATTAACTATGTCTTTTGCACCCTGTTTTCCAGATAAGACGTTAATCATTCTTCTGCTATTCCTTCTGCTGCGCCTTACATTTCTGGCCATAACAGGGAACCATTCTAATGTGTACTGTATAGCTTTAGGAACACTATGTAATAGGGCGTTTTACTGTCTCCCAACCCATGTTTTTGCACTGCAAATCTCTGTTGTACTGATAACAACGTACGTTCTTCATTTGCTGAAATTTAAATAAAGCAATTAGTGTAAAACCTGTTAGATTTGTAGAGATAAGTAATATGAACTCCTAATTACAGCGATATGGTGTGCGCAACGTAATTATCTCCGTAATTAGTTTTACAGATACTACGTTTGGGGAAATGGTGGTGTCCCTTTAGGAAACAACGTTCAATTCTAGGAGGAAACTACTCTGACTTGTAGATACATCAGCTAGTAAGGTTTGGCGACTAGATCTTTGTTAGTTCCTAGTTAAATTATCAACCCGCTGTTGCACTAGGGCCACTTTTCTCATTTTTCCATCAGCTTTCTCTGAAGAACTCTGAAATATATTTAGTTTCGGTTATGCGCTGGACACAGAATTTTTAAAATAGCCTGACAGATGCATACCCCTCTAATTTGCTCAAATCTTTGATGTTTGCTCGTATCATGCAGAGCCAGACTTTCTTCAGCAGTTGTCGTACGCAATATCCGTTCTCGTACGAACTCTCTTTCACAACGATAGGTGTGTTGTATTATACGTAAATGACATTTTAAAGTATCCTTCCGTCTTCATGACCGCTCGCTGTAATTCAGGAATATCATAAACTATATTAAATGACTTTATAATACCCCTTAAATATGTAACTTACTGGAAGGGACAACTGCTAAATCAACCGAAGGACTGTCTTTCGGTAAACTGCAGAAGAATTGCATTAGGGTGGCTGTGTACGTATCGTTTATAAACACTAATACAGTGTGTATTTGCGATCTCATAATTGTTATTTAATACTCGCATTAAAAAACTGTCCTCACTAGAAACCTTTAATGCTTAATAACCAACAAAATTTACATTAAGAGTCCCTACAGTTAATTTTCCACAACTGATTATCATTTCTTTACTTCGTTTAGCATTGTTTTCATTTTAACAGCAGTACTGGTTCGACACTATCTTTCTCTCGCAATTCTACATAGCACCTTTTATTCTTGAAAGTTTCTCTTTAGTCTTAGGGTTTGGAACTGGAAATACAACAGCTTCGTAATATTTCCACGGCAGATTTGATTAACAAAAATGATAATCTATAACTCAGTTGTGCATCGTCATTTTTTGTCCAAATAGGCATATTCTAATGTTAACTTCAACTATAGAAATTTATTTGCTTTTTATTCAACTAAATTCTTTCATTAGCGAACTCACACGTCTTCAAAATTTGAGAAATGTATTATGTTTGAATTTAAACAGTAGAAATGCTGTCCAAACCGTGAAATTCAACTACGACAGGACGATGCATCACTTCAGTCTGCTTACAAGCTATATTAAGATAAAATATTCTTTTTCTTCACTTCGAGATTGCTTCCCTGATGTACAGGAATAGCTTAGGACTAATGTTTCTATCATTCAACATGGAATATTACACCAAAGTTCTGTAAATACAGGATTTTTATACAACAGGTGTGTGTGGCAGCTACTGGGGAGGCAGTACCCAATCACCGCACACGCTGCGGTCCGCTGATCGGACTTTGGCAGATAGCGTGCCGGTTACATTTAGGTTAGGTTAGGGGAGTTCTTGGAAGGGTTCTGAGAAAATCGTTGCTTCACGTAACACTTTAGACCGTTGTTTCAGTAACATCTGCATGCAGATCTGTGAACAAGCAACAAATAGAAACTTTATTAAATAGCGACAGCGCATCTAAGAGTTTCACATACTATGATAAATCCTCCATGCTCCAGAAGTAACAGAAACCCTGTTCAACATGCGAAGACGGCAGTAGCCATTTTCAGTGACGACGTCGAAAAACAATACCTGAGCAAATGAGTAAACAAACTGTTGCTACTTTGTAACGTGTCGTTGTGAGTTGTGCAGAGCTGTGTGAGGAGATGCACTGAAACACCAGTCTGAAGTTCTAAATGGAACAGCCATTTTCTCACTCTTCCTTCCAAAGCTGCTCCAGTCTATTTTGTCTAAAGCAGTACGCCACCTGAATGGGTCCGAGGATCGTGACGCAGCTTCTGTGTATCACAGTGCCTCCCCCAGTAATCATTTCCTTCCATTTCCAGGAGCACCACTTGTGTCGTACGTGAAGCACTCTATATTATCATTTACATGGTAACATTCCGTCGTGATTGGACGAGTGGTGTTTAAATTAATCTACGAGGGGCGTTCAGTAAGTGACGCAAAATATTTTCTTCTGAAAAAAGATCAGTTTTATTCAGGATTACAATATACCACAGTAGTCACAACACTTTTGGCGACAGAATTCTGTTTTTCATTATAATCTCCGTTCAACGCGACGGCCCTACGCCACCTTACTGGGAGGGACCGTATGCCCGGATGGCACCACTCCTGTGGTCGACGTCGGAGCCAACATCTTGCTGCCGCAGCAACCTCTCTATCATCCACGTACTGCTTGCCCTGGAGTGCATTCTTCATTTGGCCAAACAGATGGAAGCTGTTTATGGCCTTCTGTAAGGCGGTGGGGAAACCACCGGGCACACACCTTTGAGTAAGCCAACTGGTGGACAGGTGTGTCAACACTACCAGCAGAGATGTCCAGCTGAGCAAGGGACTGTTTGATTGCGATCCGTCGATCACCTCAAATGAGGGTGCATTGCATGAGTTACAGTTATGTGCAGCCGGGCCGGCTCGCGGGAGAGCGGACAGACTCTCACGACCTTGTAGGGATGATGACAAACGCCACGCCCAACGACTCACCATGCTTTTGTTCACTTTCAGGTCTCCGTAGACATTCTGCAAGCGCCTATGAATATCTGCTAGGATCTGGTTTTCGACCAAAAGAAACTGAATGACAGCTCTCTGTTTGGAACGCAACTCCGTTACAGACGCCATTTTGAAGGCTATATTCAAAAATGGTTCAAATGGCTCTGAGCACTATGGGACTTAACATCTATGGTCATCAGTCCCCTATAACTTAGAACTACTTAAACCTATCTAACCTAAGGACAGCACACAACACCCAGTCATCAAAAGGCTATGCATAGCGCCGCCACGTATCGGAACTTCATGAAACTATTGGGGCTGAAGCGGAAAAATGCCTTGGTGTTCTATTAATTCAGCGTTTCTTCAAACGAAATAGGACGAGAAAAAATAAGTTGCATTACTCTTTGAACGCCTCTTGTATTATAATAATTTGTTTAGATTCAGTAGATGTTATCATCGTGAAACGGAAAATAGACCGTGTTAACTCTTCACTCCGTCTACACCCACTAACAGCACGAAGTGATGTCACAAAGTTGGTAATAGAAGATGATTCAGCTAAGCTTCGTTTAAGGTATGGTAATTCTTTTTTATACCTAAGTGTATAGTAAAAAGGTCCATAGTCTCTTTTCATAGCTATGTTTATTACAAAATATCCATATCAACTTCGCATTTTCGAATGCACTATATTAAATTAAGCTGTTAGCACCACAGTTGTAGAACACACGAACTGAACCGCATTTCACTGTACAACACTTCTTTCACCAATATTTCGAGCTTCGGATTCGTCTACATTGCCTGTACAAAGAAGACATGGTCGCTTGTCAGTGTTATTACGTACACACACACACACACACACACACACAGACACAGACACAGACACAGACACAGCATCGGTGGCAGGTAGAACGACCACGAGAGTGCTTCACTATTGCTCATATTTATTGTTTTTATGAGGCCCAGTAGAGTATGCAAGTTACGTGAACAGCGCCGGATGGTGAGTGATCGCATGTGGCGTCACGGAGATGCCACGTAGTTGAGTGACTTGTGTCAGTGCTTGACAGTCTGAGTGAGGCCTCACAGTGGTTCTGCCCGACTTCTCGAATCGTGGTGTATCCTAATTGGCGCGGCATTACCGTTCATCAGTGTCCCGAATTTGGATTGTATGGGAATGTGAGAGCAGCATCTAGTCACGAAGTTTCCCGTCGACCTCGTATGACCAGCACAAAAGAGGATCACCGTGTTGTGCGCCAAGCACATCGTGACCAAAACTGCGCCTGCGTAGCATTATACTGACCTTGCACAACGGCCAGAGAGCGATGACTCAGATGGGTACGGTGCCGTAGCGTACGCCTAATTGCTGCGTATGTACGTCTTCAAAGTGTTCCAGAACGAACATAGACATACTACTTTTCACTAACAGGGGTGTTCGCTTGCCTTCTCCTGGAATTCCTCTTTATGCCAATTGCGTAGCTTTAATTATAACGGGATGATTAATTACTACGGATCTTTGAGGTAGAAATTTTAACGAGCAATTATCTACTGTGTCAAGACCTTTGCTTCTATTAGGTTCGCTTTTATTAGAAGGACATTAGTTGGTGATGACTTCATTGCTACTAGGCGCTACCTGAAATTCGAGTAAATTTAATTTTTGTGCCTACTGCGGGGCATTTCCCAACAGAAAACTTCCGTAGTCCATTACAGAACGTATCAGCTCGTAGTATAAGATGATAAGGTTCCCCACCACACCGCACTTAAAACAGCAGGTAAGTCACTGAGAGATTTTTCTGTTTTCGTAACAATATGATTAATGTGATCGCTCCAGGATAGTCTACTATCCAGAAGCAGCCTCAATACCTCTGAGGTTCGTAGATTAATTTTCAAAGGACACACAGTTATCGTATTCAGTAGATACTTCTGATGCTTCCGTCTAAAGAAAACTGCAGAAGATTTTGCATGCGACAAATCGAGAGCGTTTCCCAGGGACCATTCAGACAGTAAATCAATAGCATTATTCTTCCATGGGCAATAGAGTTCTAGGCTGATAGGTGCAGTCTGTATGCAGATATCATCTGCTACAAATGACGTATATAGGAGGGGACTTGGAACAGATCCTTAAGGGATTCACTTGCACACAGAAAAGGGTCTGATAAATTGTTGTCTTGCTTTCTAATGGAAACAGTTCTATGTTGTAAATGATTTTGAAGAAAAGGAAGGCAAATGTGTGAGACAACGAAGTAGACCCCTGACAGCTCGCAGCGTTGTTGTCGTCTTTCAAATGCGAAGCGCTAATGGCTGCAGGCGAAAACAGCAGCAGTCTACTGAGCTGAGACAACACTGAAGAGTTGCCATAGAGATATTTACAAAACGAAGTTACATTGTTAGTTGAGGTAGCCCACGAAACTAACGCGCCCAGCCCAACGCAACTGTCAGCGACCAGCTTTCGCCAACTCAGCTGTAAGTGATCTAACGACTGCAAAAGTAAGAAACCACGAACAGCTGTAAGCTACCTTTCTGATAGAAAACTTTTACAGTGTTCATCTTCAGGGTACATAAACAGTCAATAGTCCTCATCCCATTCTGGGAGCCATACTGTAACAATGGCAGAATTATATTATGGCCCAACCATCATTCGGAACGTAGTTTGAGAAGACGTACAAAAATCTTTGCTAATTACTATGACAGTGCATTTGGAAGTTAAGCGTATGCTGTTGTAGGATCTTTACTGGGAATTGATACATGTACAATAATTAGTGTGGTCAATTTTTAAGGAAATTCGATCTCTTCCCGCACTGCATTAAAAAAATTCAACAGAACTTGTTTTACAGCTTTCAGTAGTTGCATTTGTGAAGGCAGCTTCATGGGTAAAAATAATCTCTGTAACATGAACTCACAGTCCTGTTGTCGCAACAGAATCCAGCGATATAATTTCATGCGTCTTCTGCGATCAATCTGGTTAATGAGCTGGTGAAGTGACCTATGACACTAACTCAATGTTCTAGCCTTCGAAATGCGAACAATGCCATATCGAGTTATTCCAGAAGCGCTTGGCGTTTCACTGGAGCTAACAAATGGATTATGAGACAGCAGCAGCTAGCGCAACATCTATTTCAGGGCTACGTTTTTGTGTACAACCCAACTTCTTTCTTCCATTTCCTCCCACATTCTCCGTAAAGAACGACCGTATCTAATTTGTCTTGCTTTATGAAAGACATTTTTTCTCAAATTAATCGACACTCGCCATAAATAAACAAGAAAGAATGATAGCTACATTCCTGTCCTCATTGTGTATTAAATCGCAGACTTTCGAGTGAGACGTGAATCGGCTCCATGCTAAACATACACTGCCTGACGAAAGAAGTCGAACACCTAGAAGGGGAGGAGGAAACGAAATGAATCTCTACCCTTTGAAAAGGTATGTGACTTTATTTTACTCATTACAATATCAAGTTAATTTACAATTAACTTGGCAATACGGGCTCACTTATCAGTATGATGCTACACCCCTTTGGCCTGGATGAATGAACTGATTCGAAAGGGGAGGTTGTCACAAAGGCTTTCAATCCGCTCCTTACGCAAACTTACCCACTATTGTTGTAAATAGTCCTTGATATCCTGCGTACAAGCACTGGGAGAGAGTTGACGCTCAAGCCAGCTCCACCTATATTCAGTCACAGAACTAAAGATCTTACTAGCCGCGGAAGTACACCAATATCACAAAAACAGTTGATAGAGACAGGTGCAATGTGTGCCGGAGCATTACCCTGTTCCGATATGACACCATGATATTCTATGTATGAAATATAGGAGAACACAAAATGTGTCGTAGTGTCGTCCTAGTTCCCTCACTACCAGTTCTGACCAGGAGTCGTACCGAATGGCTGCTACCGCCATGACTCCAGGAGTAATACCGCTGACCCTCTCCGAAACATTGGAAGAATGGAAACTCTCCCATGTCGCCTCCACACTGGCCGACGATGGTCACCCAGGGTGGTGCAGAACCGCGATTAAACACTGAACACAATGTGACACCGTTCAACCCGCAGTCCATGCCTCGATGTCATAGGAGCGCTCCAAACGCAGCCATTTATATTGTGTCAATGACAGCTCACGCATGCGACGGTAATTCTCTCACTCGACCGCTTGTGGTCTCCAGTCACTGGTTCGGAATGACACAGAATGTTGCGGAGAGTCGATTACTTGTTCTCGGACGGCAGGCGTCCAGATAAGTCAGTTACATACACTCACACACACACACACACATACACACACACACACACACACACACACACGCAATATTTACAATTACAGTTTGCTTTGTGATCAAATATACTTTGATTAGTTTCTTTAAAGGTCTTTAAAGACACACACACACAATGTTTACAATTACAGTTTTCCCTGTGTGTGTGTACAAGAGGTTAACATTTGCATAATTTAATATGGGAATGTTGTGAACTTCCCTCTCTTACGAATTATCTGTGGGTGATCGAACACTTCCCATCGAAAAGACTGTAGGAGCGTCTTCACTGCCCCTGCAGAGTTGCCATGTAGAAGGAAGTGCTTGGCAGTTGTGTTAGGTGGGCTGCACTCATTAACGCGAAGCCTCCCAGTGGGCCCTTTTACTTGATGGGAGACATCGTAGTTCTAGGCACGGGTTTTCATTGTGCTGTGCATTTCGTGACCGATCAGAACTTACTTTCTGGACAACCCTCGTACATATACAGGGCCAGACGGTACTCTAAAGGACCACAAGGTGTCTTGTTTATTTCACAAATAAAACTACAGTTTCAACAAAGGAGGTGCACGAGAAGGAAATAGTAATTAATTTACATCGACGCTGGTAGACTTGAAAATTACAAACTACTGAACGACGATATACACAAAAGGTATGCTCTCTCCGATGCTGTTCTTCAGCTGTCTCCAAAGATTATACAGACGTACTTTTCGAACAGCAAACTAGATATAAAACGCGTAGAAGTGTTATCAGCTAAAGAAAAACATTTAATTAGATACACCGTCAGGTTAGAATGTGGAATATACATGTCATAGGAAAAACAAGGTTCGAAAGGTGTGAGCAAGATGCGGCAAAGAGCTAATCCTCTCCCTTCCTTACAGTATAACACGTATCAACACAAAATTTGACGTACAGTAAGGTCAACTTCGTACCAGGCTGAGAACGTTTCTCACTTAGCTCGAAATTCTCGACAATATATCACAATGTTTATGAGCAGATTTTTAAACACTGTTTGCAAAGACGAAACGATGCAAAACTTCCTATAAGTAATAAGTAATATACGGGTTGAGTCAGTCATGCTGTTCACCTCAGATATTTAATGAGCCGTTTAAGATATTGTAGTTTCGTTTTCGCCTGCGGAAATGTCCCTACCTAATGATATATAGTGACTTTTGATAGCTATAGTTAGAAACGAAGTAAACGGCATTTCACTCGTCGAAATCTGATCAGTGTTTCCAGAGAAATTGCCATATTTAGAACTAAACGTTTATCTGTTTTGAACACGAAACCGATCACTGTATTATGAAATGGTTTGTGATAAAGAGCAATCGCGAAAGGCTTGACGCAACAGTCACAAAACGGAATAGCGAAAAAAACTTTCATTATAAAATTTATAGTAATCACACTTTGCTATATGCGATTGGACCAACAAACCAACAGATGGGGAAAGAATGTGACATCTAAGGACGATTGATCAGTTAATCTGCTCTTCTTTCCGGCAGAGTTTCGAAAGAAAGGTACTCGTCGAAAATTGAATGGATTTGGAAAACAGCTAACTTAAGCACAAATTTCATGAGTTTCATGTGAAGGTCAACGCTTGAATTCCAAGATTACATCAGCAACAGTGAGATAAGAGAAATTAATAAAGAATGTCTTCACAAATACTTCCATAATATTCTTTTTCTGTCCACTTCACTTCTGGATGCACTGAAGGAATTACAGCCATTAAAATCATTTACGTTAGTGACTGCAATTAAAATTTAAGCACACACACACACACACACACACACACACACACACACACACACACAGACGCGCGCGCACATGCACGCACGCGCCACCACACACACACACACACACACACACACACACACACACACACATATATATATATATATGTGTGTGTGTGTGTGTGTGTGTGTGTGTGTGTGTGTGTGTGTGTGTGTGTCGAATGTCATTGTCATGCTATTGTGGTAGTATATATCTAAACATATCAGAGTGTACCAAGATTTGTTCCGCTGTGCCGATTTCTCCAAATGCGCTTATGTCTCTATTAGTCAGCCCAACACGATGGAGATGTGGATACGGTCAGTGCTCTGTAACAAAGTTGACCATACCAGGTGTCGGATCTATATATTTCATGCTCATTCGTTCTCAGATGTCCGGGAAGAAAGTGTGTATTCTGCATCCTTTGTTCAGTCCCATTCGTTCTGCCAAGTGTCATTTCGCCATTGAGTTGTTTCTTGTTAGTTCCTTTTTGGCCTGTAATTTCCTGTACTTTGTCCTGTCGTCCCATCATCACACAGTACGCTGCAGCTCTGAAACGCACGATAATGTTTGTTGAGTACACCCCAGTACGACGCATAATGCCTCTATAGATGTTGCCCCAGACGCTCCTTACATTCTTAAAAGGATGCTTCTCTGTCCGCTTCGTGTGATGTGAGACAGAGGTAATGGGCCCAGGTGCTGGCTGCAGAGCTCAGAACAAACTCAAAAAAGGTGATATAGTAGGTTCTTATCATCTGTTGTGGAAATCTAGCCTGTCGAATGTTGAGTTTGGCTAGTATATGCATTAGTTTCGTCGCTATGTCAGTTGCGAGTTTTGCGCGTTCTCCGAATAAAAATTTTCCGTCAACGTATACTCCAAGGCATCTTGTCGTAAGTTCTCATTGTATGGTGGTACTGACAGGACTAATTCTTGCGTTTATTTGTAATCCTCCCTTTAGCAGTAGGCAGAAAATTTTGTTGGCTGATGGACTGAACCATTACGTCGTCTGCATACGCAGTTACTCCGGTCACCCTGTTATCGACATCAACAGCGTGTAAAATATGTTCTGTAATGATGTCCCAGAATATGGGACTGCATATAGACCATGTTGGTAGCCTTTTGTAATCTTACTGACGATCCTCTGATGGCCTGCACGCCATTCTGCAACTCTATTGTCGCAGTAGTCTAGGAGATCGTAATATAACGATGTGGGCATCTGCATTTCCCTACGTCCTGCAAACAGTGGAGGCCACCAGAGGTTATGAATGGTGTCAGCTATATGAATTAGGATCGCAACTTCATATTTGTCTTATGTCGTTTCTATTGTCTGAAGCGCATTGTCAATGGCGTCGTCTATAGATTTTTGTGGTCTGGCATTTAGATGCATATAAACAAACAATATTCACTACTAACTGTTCAGTGATTGTACTGGTATCTTAATAATCATCTTCTGCATGTTCGCTACATATGGAGAGTTTGTGACTACAATTCTGTATAACTGTGTAGGGTACATTCTTGTCTCAGCCTTATTCTAATAGATGGTGTTACACGACTTCTTGGGAGATTTGTGTGGCTGTGTGAAGGTTCGGTTGGTGTAGAACGAAAAGCTGTTATTCCACTGCGATATTTGCCACTGGGTTTCCCGCTGATAGTAAACCTCTTATTCTGATATGTAAAGAAAATTGCAATATGGAAGTTGTGTAAAATGCAGTTGATATTTTTTCTGACAGAAGAGCTACCTGTTCCCCTACAGGAGGTACCACTTGAAATACGTGGCTGATGAAAGATGAGCATGATTGATGGGCAGTCCACTATTCTCTTGAGGCTACGAAAGCGCTCACCTAGCTCTTTCCTACTGGCTGTGTGACATAAACTGAAAGATGAAGTCTACGCTCAAGTTCTGACATCCTAGTAGGATTTACAACATCACATTACTGCAGCACGTGCAGTGATATCAAAGGGATCCCTTCAGTGCATCCAGAAGTGAAGTGGACAGAAAAAGAATATTATGGAAGAATTTGTGATGATATTCTTTATTAGTTTCTCTTATCTCACTGTTGCTGATGTAATCTTGGAATTCAAGTGTTTACCTTCACATGAAACTCATGAAATATGTTCTTAAGTTAGCAGTTTTCCAAATCCATTCAATTTTCGACGAGTACCTTTCTTTCAAAACTCTGCTGGAAACAAGAGCAGATTAACTGATCAATCGTCCTTAGATGTCACATTCTTTCCCCATCTGTTGGTTTGTTGGTCCAGTCGCATATAGCAAAGTGTGATTACTATCAATTTTATAATAAAAGTTTTTTTTCCCTATTCCGTTTCGTGACTTTTGCGTCAAGCCTTTCGCGATTGCTCTTTATCACAAACCTCTTCATAATACAGTGATCGGTTTCGTGTTCAAAACAGATAAACGTTTAGTTCTAAATATGGCAATTTCTCTGGAAACACTGATCAGATTTCGACGAGTGAAATGCCGTTTACTTCGTTTCTAACTATAGCTATCAAAAGTCACTATATGTCATTTAGTAGGGACATTTTTGCAGATGAAAACGAAACTACAATATCTTAAACGGCTCATTAAGTAACTGAGGTGAACAGCATAACTGACTCACCCGTATATTACTTATTATTTATAAGAAGTTTTGCATCATTTCGTCTTTGACAAACAGTGTTTAAAAATCTGCTCATAAACATTGTGATATATTGTTGAGAATTTCGAGCTAAGTGAGAAACGTTCTCAGCCTGGTACGAAGTTGACCTTACTGTACGTCAAATTTTGTGTTGATACGTGTTATACTGTAAGGAAGGGAGAGAATTAGCTCTTTGCCGCATCTTGCTGCTTCTAAGTACCACACCTTTCGATCCTTGTTATTCCTATGACATGTATATTCCACATTCTGACCTGACGGTATATCTAATTAAATGTTTTTCTGTAGCTGATAACACTTCTACGCGTTTTATATCTAGTTTGCTGTTCGAAAAGTACGTCTGTATAATCTTTGGAGACAGCTGAAAAACAGCTTCGGAAAGAGCATACCTGTTGTGTATATCGTCGTTCAGTAGTTTGTAATTTCCAAATCTACCAGCGTCGATGTAAATTAATTCCTATTTCCTTCTCGTGCATCTCCTTTGTTAAAACTGTAGTTTTTATTTGTGAAATAAACAAGAAACCTTGTGGTCCGTTAGAGTACCGTCTGGCCCTGTATATGTACGAGGGTTTTCTAGAAAGTAAGTTCTGATCGGTCACGAAATGCACACCACAGTGAAAACCTGATGAAGCTATGCACTATGTGTTGGGCAATGTCTTTAGTATGACTGTCGATCGCATCGAGATGCTCTTTTCAGTTGTGAGCGCAGTGTGGGCGAGTAAATGTGCCTAGAAAAACGATGTCTGCCATCAAGTAGAAGGGCCCACTGAGAGGCTTCGCCTTAATGAATGCAGCCCACCTAACACACCTGCCAAGCACTTCCTTGTTCATCACAATTCTCAGCCGCTCTCTGCAGGGGCAGTGAAGACGCTCCTACAGCCTTTCGATGGGAAGTGTTCGGTCACCCACAACACAGTCCTAATTGGCTCGTCCTGAGTATCTTCTCTGTTAAAATTAAATGCTGGATACGAAGACAACACTGTGTCGCAGGCTATGCGGTCTAGACCAGCGCGCATTGGGGAGGACGACGGTTCAATCCCGTCTCCGGCCATCCTGATTTAGGTTTTCCGTGATTTCCCTAAATCTTTTCAGGAAAATGCCGGGATGGTTCCTTTGAAAGGGCACGGCCGATTTCCTTCCCAATCCTTCCCTAACCCGAGCTTGCGCTCCGTCTCTAATGACCTCGTTGTCGACGGGACGTTAAACACTAACCACCACCACTAGACCAGCGTAGAGAATTATCAGAAAGAACAGGCGGCTCCATTCTATGACGATGGCGTTGGAAATTTGGTATAACGCTCCGACAAATGTTTAAGTCGGGGCGGCGACTACGTAGAGAAGTATCTGGAAAGTGTAACTAACTCTTGCAAATAAAATGTTTCTGATTTTCACTGTAGTTTGCATTTAGCGACCGATCGGAACTTACTTTCTGGACAACCCTCGTATTTCGTATAATTCTGCACAAGCGTAGTTTGTTGCGTTATTTGATGTTTTTCGTTATATTTACTACAGTTTTTGATGTGCGTGCATGAAAGTCACTCACCTTTTCGTGTTAGCATGATGACTATTTTTGTAAATGATTTGACAGATAACTGGCACTTTTCGTGGTGAAACAATACAATCCAATAAAGCTGGTGAACACTGGTTGAAAACAATGGCGTATTGCCGACCAAAAAGTCTGCTTTCTTTGCTTTGGCGATTATAAAGCGAGAAATGAAACTTTAGAGAGGGAAACTTAAAATTATGTATTACAAGAAAGGGTACTTTTATGTTTATCAAAGAAGATTTGGGGCGAAAACAGCAGAGAGTACTTTGATACTTTTTACTTTCTTAGCCTTCCTTTAAAGAGTAAAAGTACAGAAAACGTCTGCTTATGGCACAGTGAAGATCAACATAAAGATTCCCAATCACGTCCTTAATTTTGTAAGAAAATAAAAAGGGGTAAATTAGGGTATCTTTGTGGAAAGACAGAATTAACTTTTGTGTCCATAAAGTAGAGGGATGGCACCAAAATAAACATTCAGTGCCCATCTGTAGTAAAGGACTACAACTGTAATATGAGGACTGTGGACCATGCCGACAGGCTTAGATCTGATTATGAATGGGAAGAAAATCCAAAAAGTGGTGACATTGTCGAACAGACTGATAGAAATTAAATTTGTTGAATTTCCTAGACTGTGAACTGCATTAAATTATTCCACTGCTGGAGTTTACGAGAACTGTTGTTGAAGACCTGATGATTCAGACAAGTGCAAAGCACATCCAGAGCTGCAATGCAGGTCCCGGCAGAAAGCAGTACATTTACAACAAAAGGAATAAATCCGAATGCTTAGTACTTGAGGTGTAATATTGGGGAATAATGGTGTTCACTTTCTCACTTTATAGGAAACGTGGTAAGATGTGCGGTACGTAATAAGAGATAGTAGGTTCAATCTAGGCCACAATTAAGAATTTTTTCGCTGAACTGAAAAGAAAAATTATTTCACTGACTTCCATTTAGTGCTTGTGTAATCACCATCCTATTATTTACCAAATTTCAGCTTTTGCACATTCTAACATATCTTGTTTTGTTGGTTTCAATAACTGCCATACCGAGAAACGTAGTTCAGCAAGCCACAGGAGCGCCAGACGGCACTCAAAAGTAGCACCTATGTAAAACAGTGAAAATAACGAACAAAAAATTCTGAAAAATGTTATTAATGTGTTGCTATTTACTGCTTTGTTGCATAAAACGAACTCGAAAAATTAAGTGTTTCTGATCAGGCAAGAAAGGGTTAATTGTTTTTGCGGTCTTCAGTCCAAAGAATGGTTTGGTGCAGCTCTCCTTGCTACTCTATCCTGTGCAAGTCTGTTCATCTCCGAGAAACTACTGCAACCTACATCTTTCTGTACCTGCTTAGTGTATTCATCCCTTGGCCTTCCTCTACGTCTATTACCTTCCACTCTTCCCTCCAATACTAAGTCAGTGATCCCATGACGCCTCAGAACGTGTCCTACCATCCAGTCCCTTCTTCTAGTCAAGTTTTGCCGCAATTCTATTTAATACCTTCTCATTAGTTACGTGATCCATCCCTCTAATCTTCAGCATTCTTCTGTAGCACCACATTTCCAATACTTCTATTCCCTTCTTATCTAAACTGTTTAACGTCCTTGTTTCACTTCCATACTGGCTACACTCCATACAAACAGTTTGAGAAAAGCCTTCATGACACTTAAATCTATATTCATTCTTAACAAATTTCTCTTCTTCATGAACGCTTCCCTCCCATCACCAGCCTACATTTTATATCCTGTCTAGTTTGACCGTCATCAGTTATTTTGCTACCGAAATAGCAAAACTTTTCTACTACTTTAAGTGTCCTATTTCCTAATCTAATACCCTCAATTGCCTGATTTAATTCAATTGCATTCCATTATCCTTAGGTTGCTGTCGTTAACGTTCATTTTATATCGTCCTTTCAAGACACTGTCTATTCCGTTCAACTGTTCTTCCAAGTCCTTTGCTGTCTCTGACAGAATTACAGTGTCATCTGGAAACCTCAAGGTTTTTATTTCATCTCCCTGGATTTTAACTCCTATTCCAACTTAAATCTTCGAAACAGTTATTTTTAAACGAATTCCAAGCAATTATATTGTTGTGCTACTCCCAACTGGATAAACTCAGATACCATTCCGCGGTAACTTCATTGTATGGTTCACTGCCAATGATTGTCTGTCATAGTAGCTGTCAGTGTCTTTCACTGCCACGCTGAGAACTCTCTCACACACTCCTATATTTAACGATTCACGTGAAAGAGTGGCCCTTACAACGGGAAAAAGGATCTGACAGTTCATATCGAGAAACGAGGTAAAGTGATAAAATTGTAAATTAGATCCGTATGAGGCTGATCGGTTTCTGTGCCCTATATGTCAAAGGGTGAGCGTCGGTGCTGTATGTGCATTCGCGTCGAGCGCACTAAATCGGAAACCGCACATTCGCATTCCGGCACTTAATGGAGCCCCCGCTGACGCGCTAATGGGCGAAAATTTTTCATTCCGCACAAATTCCGGTGCCTCGCAATTCGGCCACTCAGCTAATCGCAAAGGGCGTTCGAAAATCCCATCGGCCATTAGTTGCGCAAATTATACGTTGTTAACGCGCAAGTCTCTCGTCATAATGGCACGGTTGCTTATTTGCGCTAACAAACGGCATTTGTGCCAAGCCCTTACATAAACTGCTGCAGTATCGCAACGCGGCGACAGCTGACAGCGGAAATGAAATCGGTGATTCGGGTTAGGAGGGGGTGGCGAGGAGAAGCAAACACCGACTGGGCGTTGCTAACACTGCCCCTCATTCCTTATACGTTTGATGTAGGATCGATTAGTGCTCCAAGTAGACTGTTATGTATGACGTCTTTCGTCTATCACAGCTTTTACGCGTTCTATATATGTACATTTTTTATACAACTATGTAGCACCGTATCATCAATAAGCCATGGTCAGTAGATAAAGCATATCAATTTTTATGGTCAACTTCCTGCACACGTATGATGTCCATATTCTGCCCACTTCATATTTATCGGGACTAGTGACTCAATGGTTGAAATAATGAACTTCAATTCGTCAGAAAATTGATGCCGGTCCACCCTATTTAGGTTCCTCATGATTTCCAAAATTCAACATCTACACACGGCATCTGGTCAAAATTTTTTGGACTCTTATTGGTATACATTAATCTACATCTGCATTCACATACATACTCCACAAGCCACCATACAGTGCGTTGTGGAGGGTACCTTGCACCACTGCTACTCATTTTAATTAGTGTGTTAGAACATAAAATGAAATAAAATCAAACATTGAACTCACATTTAGTAGTCTGTGCCATACGATAAGTGTATCTGACTGTGTATAGCGCTGCAAGGGTAAAAGAGTTCAAATGCCTTAGGCAGCATTTAGCGCAAGAAATGACGGCAAGAATCCAAGCAGGAAACTGGTGAAGGTTTGCAATCAGAAAGCTGCTGAAATCCTGGCTTCTATCGAGATCCAGAATTATTAGAATCTACACGACAGTAAAACAACCTGTCGTCCTGTACGGAGTAGAGACCTGGATTATGACGCAGAATACAGAAAGAAAACCCCTGACATCTGAGAATACCTTTCTGAGAAAGATTTTGGGCTAGTGAAGGATGGAGACGACTGGAGAAGAAGGAAAAACTGCGCATTGGAGGTGTTGTACAAGCCGATGGAAATAGTGCCTGGAGTCAGAGAAACGAGACTGAGGTGGTACGTGCACTTACTGCGGCGAGAAGGCCAGATCAGCAGGCAGATGGCTCAAGATGGCATCAGAGACAATAGACTGATGGGAAGACCTCGGACTAACGGCATCAACAGAGGGTATATGTAAGTGGGACTACCTGGAGAAGAATACATGGAACAAGAAAGATGGAGGAGGCTGACTAGTTGGGCCAAAGCTGAATAAGGTTTGTGCGGCCAGTCCAGTAAGTAGTAATTGTATGGCACTGATGTTAGATACAAAATGGAGTAAGTTGGCTGTGTTACAGCTGTCGTAAACTCTATGGCCAGGTATATTCACCTACAAACCAGTAAGATATATCATTCCTTGTTGGGCAAGACAAAGCCCTAGCGACTTAGTGGAAAACGACCTCGTTAAGTCTAATATAATACAAAAACAATAATACCATCAAACTGTATCAGCTATTCACCAGTTCTACGGGCATTAACACACATATGTGTAAAATTCACATCCGGTTATTAAAATACTTTTAAAATGTTGTAGTAAATAACACATTATTTACAGCATTCTTTTTTAATAGTCTGCCGGTATGAATACGCAAACTAGTCAAAAGACTGATGACCCAAAAAGAGTGAGTGAGTGAGTGAGAGAGAGAGAGAGAGAGATAGAGAGAGGTATGACACATGTAGGAAACATTAATTGCCAAAAAGCTATGGCTATAATTTAATTTGTTATCTTACTATGTTATTTCAAACGTATTTTAATAAACCGTTACGTATTTTAGGCATATGTGAGTTAAAGCCCATAAAAGCGGCAGCTATTTTCTACAGTTTATTGATGTTTTTATTATTTTCTACATTTTAATGATATTAATGAGTTTTGTATATCGATGGGGCTCTGGTACGTGAAACACGAAGTGGTAGTGAGAGGTGGCGTGCCACTCTCACACATTAACAATGTTGTCAGTCGGATTAACTTTCATAATTTGGTCATAATCTCAGTGTTTCCCAATGCTACATTTGGTGTATGTGGTTTATGACATTTTTACATGAGGAAACTGTGGGCAGAATGCATGTGCTGTAGAGAACTTGTACCCGAGGAGCTGTAGTGGAAGCGATAGAGAAGAGGGAGGGAAGTGGATTGGGGGGCCGAAAGTTATGAGTGCAGCGACCAGGCTGTGTGAGTGATTCTGGGAAGCAGCACTCAGTACATCGTACCTGCAGAGCTACTTCTGGCCATAGCACTCTCCTACTTCCACTTATGGCCGGAATGGAGGGCGCCGGTTCGCAAAACATTACCTGGGCCAGGCAGCAGCCCATCGTGAAGGCGACCAGTTGGCGAAAAGTGGGTGGAGGAAGCCATTTGAGCGATACTGCTCTAAACTGAGCCTTTGTGCAAACGGTGGGAAATACTCCATGTATTCTAATGTTAGAAGCTGGGACGATATGGTTAGAGTGACTGGTGTACTTGTTTAGTGGAAGCAAGACTGTGACCTCTCTGACGTCAGGATGTCGGCACCTTCTTTTAGCGAGCATCAGAAAACATATATTCCTCACGCACAACTGCCTTGGAAGCTTAACGGCTTTCTTTCAGATATTGGACATGGTTGGCCTGGAAAGATTAGATCTCTCCGTAAGTGAGGGACTGTGGTCCCGCCTAGGTAGATGTTTTTCTTGCCAAACATGGACATGCTTACTGTGAGAACGACATCTTGGCTTATCTCAGGATATACAAAGTGGAGGCTTGCTCCTCCAACGTGGCAAACCCGTTGCGTATCTAGATTGACTACCAGGCCAACAGAACAGTCAAGAGGGCAGATTCAATCAGTAGAGGATAGTTCGATTGGTTTGTGCAATGTGGGGGCGGTTTGGTTTTTGCTAATTCGGCTCCCATACCGAGGAATGCTGGAAAGAGGCGGATTCTTTGCCTTTTTCGCCTTCTGGTCCTCCCCCGATGGAGAACTTCAGGTCTTTCCCTTGCGGTGAGACGTGTGGTCTGTATCTTCTGGTGGACTAAGACCTAGTGGCAGTTTCCAACTGTACTGACAGAGGAATTGCATTTCATCTTGTATATATCGTGTATCATGAGAGTGAAGTTATTCGACATGAGTCGGCCACCTGACTTTTGATAGTTCCAGTACGAATTGTCGTACCTGCGACTCAAATTGGTTTGGTCACACCACTGAACGAGTGCACCTTACACTGATGTCTGCTAAGATTTCAAGGAAGTTTCCAGCGTTCTGATAAGAAAGCCAGACCGCCTTGTTTCCAAATTTTCTTTGACGCGTAACAACATTACAACTGCCACAGCGCCTTTTTCTGCTGCTGCCAGAATCAAGGTAAAACGGGCAAAATATAGCTGCACTGGCGTAGGGTCATTAAATGATATTCACAGCTCCCTATTCTAAGGTGAACCATAGTTTTTGGTATACTTGGTTATAGTTCATTCCATTTGAAAAGAGTTGGGCCTCACAATGGATTCGTGTAAACAAAGTCAGATTGCGTTGCAGGAGGGATTAATTTAGGAGAGAATTTGTTTAGCTTCCACCCCAATGTATGCTTTGCCAAACAAACACCATCCAAGGTTTTGATTTGTGTTTGTCATTTTTGTGTAATATTTATCAGCTCATTATAGTTATGAAAGGATTAATAAAGCTTGTCATTATTTTGTAAACTTAAATACGCCGCTGTTCTCATTCATACTCCCTCACCTATTCACTGTTTTTATTATGGGGGTAAATGGGTACACCAGCAATTTAAGGTTCAGTCTTATTAAGTTAATTAATTTGATTATTAATTTGAGTTCTAAAAGTGACCACAGGCATAAGCAACGAAAGTGCCATTAGTAAATTCACGAATTTCAGATATAAAAATTAAGGGTTTAGCACACTATTTGAAGGTCAGTGAGAAGATAATACCTTTCTTTAGGCAGAGATAACAATATTTAGCTTCACTCAGAGATATATTAACGATACATGGCTTGCAATACGTCTTGCTGGTTTATCTTTGAATGTACCTCATCACAGAGTTTATAGTGACTCTGACACAGACATTTTACTTTGTTTCATGTCTGATACCGTTTCTGTCCAAAGCCATTTAACGTGTAGTTTTTAACTACTAAATGTGAGTTGTTAGTTTGTTGGTTGAATCTGTGAGTTTACTTCATTTTATGTTGCAGTAATGCATTTTAATTTTCTCGTATTTCCGTGAAGAAAAGTGGTATGCGACTAGTGGCTGCTGCACAGTCCTATTTCTAACGGTGGCTGTTCCCCGGGTAGGTAAACCTTCGCTAGCTAAATCTGTTTTTGTGTCCATCGGCAAACGGTATTATGCTGTTGCCGTTGCTACGTGCCTCAGTCCGTGGTCACAGTAGGAGTTTTAAAGGGACAGCCACCGCAGGGGGTCGTAAACTTCGCCCCTCGCCATCCGGTCAGTGAGGAGAATGCCTGTGGGTAGCGTGGGAGAGTGTCGAGTCCTGTAAATATTCGCCAAAGTTCCGCTACACCACCCAGCTGTCTTCCACAGCTCTTGCAGTCCCAGGCGGCGAAAATTAAAGGAGACTGCCCCAGTCTGTGGCCCCAATTTGTAGGCGTGGTAAATATTAACAGACTGACGAGATTTTAAACCACCTAACAAGTATCTGACGGTGTAAGATGTAGTCAACGTTTCTACTTGCAGGGATCCTTGCTTTTTTTTATACTGGGAAGTCGTCGGAAGACATCACAAGTATGGGCAATCAAAACAAGGACATTTTCTGTAACCAGTATTGAGCAAAACAATATTAAGCCGAGACCAACCTTCATGGACGTTACAATAACAGTACCACCGGTACTGAATTTATGGCTAGGTGTACGGAGCTAGGATCAGAACGGAAAAATGATTTTGAACCATGAGAAGCAGATCAAGGTAACAACTCGAAGATTTCGGTGAATCTTACCGCGTAACTGAAACAGTTGGTGTTGATCGTAGCGGGAGCTACCCGCACTTGCAGGGTGAACGAAATGGTGGACGAATTCTCAGATCAATGATATGGTCTGTTAAAAGTAACAAAATAATACACTGCTACTACCGCAGTCTACAGCAAGACACGGACGTCTCTATGCTCAAACTGAATGGTGGAGAACTTAGTGATGACCATGTCATTTGTGGCCTGGCTGGCGCCACATTCTGGTAGTCTTCACACTTCAAAAGCCATTGCCAATTTGGAGGAGGACCAGCCTCCTGAGAGTTAGTATCTGACCGTGTCCTTTTTTCCCACAGAATTTCTTCACAACAAAAATTTCCCTCACTGGCGCATTGTCGAAAGTCTGTTTTCACTGTATGATTACCCATACACTTTTAAACGCTTGCTGCCATTTTGAGTGAATTATCAACTCAACTCTAAATGACAGCAGCTAAAGCCTGTTTTTCTGTCTCTAAGTACGTTAGGAATCATTAGCTTCCTTTCCCTCGGAATTTCCGTCAGTGGTTTAAATCAAGGTTTAATTTTCGGAAACTGAAAATAAGATCCATAAAGTCATGATGGATACATGTGGAGGTAGTTCATCGCCAAAGGGTCCTGAATTTGTCACTTGGTTAACTAGATATTAATTTCTCATCGACTCTTTCTTGCGGCCTTGTGCGACAAGACTGGGTGTCTCACCTTGTGGCGGAGACATAACATCCAAGACTTAAAATGCGAGAGTGAACTATGAAATTCGTTTTATCTGTTTCGTTTCTAAAGGAACCTGTTTTGATTGAAAGATGTACTGTTTTAGCAGAATTCGAAACAGTACAGCGATACACCATCTGATAAGCGCTGTAGTGCAGTTGACGCAAAAATTACTTGAGTAAATCTTTTATGAATTGAATGGCATTCCTATATTCTACAGAAATTATTTATATCACGTATGTGGATCATCAAAATGTCAAAGGATATTAGAAATGAAAGACATGATACCACTTGATACTCTTAGAGCCACACTAGTGTTAATTTAAATGCATAAATCCACTTTACAATGTAAAACAATTCTTAGACCTTGTAATGGTACTTGAATTACGTAACCATTACGGCACCTCACCTGAACCTCTCGATACCTGTTATATTCTACTGTATTTCTGTAAAGTAGTTAACATATTTCTGATACAACATTCAGATTTAATTTCATTTTAATACATCGATATGTTTATGTTGCAATGATATTATGCTTATGTGTATTCTTTCTTTTGTCACTATGATCTTTGACGTACTTATAACTCTGATTTTTGGGCGCGTAAGCGATAGTTAGTTAGTTGTTAACTTGTTAGAGAGTCGGACCTTGAAAAGGTCAAGTCTTGGACTTCATGTTGGAAGGACACATATTATAGTTGGATTATAAAATGTGAGGAAGATGTTTTCAAGTACGTTTTGTATTGTGAAGTGATGTTTTGTGTGATACGTGATATTGCAATAAAAGCAGTTAAAAGGAACTGTAACTTAAATTCGGAGTGCTGATTATTTTTTTACATCACCATTGTGCTAACTTTGAAAGGTTTAATCTTGAAGAATGTTTTGTCAAGCGCATCTACAAAACTTTTGAATATAGCACGATAAATCCTAGGCCTGTTTGCATCCGAGCTTGGAATCATAACCACCTAGATTTTCAACGATTGAGCCATGATTTTACGACGAGACCAGTATGGGAAACACAAAAAGATGAGTGCTTAGTTTTTTTATTATTACATGAAATGACTTTATTAACTGTGCTCTAATGACACCTGCCACATAATATGACTGTTGTTGCCCGAAAATGTAGTATTTAGCAGCGTGAGCAACACCACAATCGTTATTAAATGCTGACCTTTGTTGTGGTAGGGTTGTTAGAACCTGTTGCGTATCATATAAAAAATACGACAATTTGCCATACATTCCTATTCGCTGTAATCGTGCCATTCGTTTCCGCCTTTGGAGTTGGCTCATCCTTTGCTAAGTGCAGTTACGTTCATGAACGATTCTGGACGTAATGGTGTATCTTAGCAATTTTCAGAACAAATCCATTGTTTGAAGTGATGGTGCTGGAAGTCATTGTTCTCCCATTTGGGAAAACTGAAGCTTTTAGTGCATTTTCAAAATTACCCAATACCGTTTTTTTATTAAGTGAAATATAACGTTAAGGGTTACTTTAAAAAATAAAATGTTATTGATTACTTTAACAAATGCACTAAACTCTTCAATATCTGCAAGCGGAAAAATAGTAAATGACTCGAAATCCTCAAAATAGGTCCCATTCCGCTATAACAAATCCGTACACTATGATATTAGAGCATAAAAAGTAACAGAAGAATATAGTGGATAAACTAATGCAAACGTTCACCCCAAAAGTCATATTAAATGTTCAGTATGACTTCTATCGAAACCCTTGGACCTCTGCAAATGAGCAGAGAGAGGAAAAGAGAGCTAAGTGTGTCTATGTTAAGGCGGCCACAGGTAAACACCACGTCCCTATGCCATTTTACCGCCTTGGTGCTTTCGGGTACACTGTCGTTTTCAAATTTCTCCCATAATTAACCCATAAACGTGAGATTGGAAGAGCGTTTTAGTCAGGTAACAACACCGCTAAGTCTTTCCCATAGCGCTGCGTACGGCTTGGTCCTGAAGCAAAACGTACAGAATACCTATGAGAAGCAATTACCTATCACAAGTTCAACAACGGCTACAAAAATTTTGTTTGACCAACTTTGCTATTTGTGAGGGTCCTCTCTATCAAACATGATCGAATGATGAATTGGCGGAAGTGAAAAGCAACCTGTTGGGGCCAGCAAGTGTTCTCTATCAGACAATAAAGAATTTTGCTCAGATTTACGTGTCACTGGCTCGTGAATGTATTGTTACCAGAAAAGAATGGTCCGTGGTCTCTTACGGACTGAAACGTAAATCTACCAAGAATATCCGTTGCTGAAAAACATGTATATGAAACTTACCATGAGAGCTAACACGGTATTGGAACTTTCTCATAGTATTCGAAAAATGGTTGAGTGATTAATTCCAGCTGCAGCCGCAATATGTAGAAAATTACTTTCAATGATTCTAGAAACGTAAGCTAGATTTTTTTTTTCTTTCGTAACTTTGTCGTCCGAAAGACGCCTCTAGTCCAGAAGCCACTCATTAACAATTACAACCCATATAGCAACCAAACTGCTTTTCCAAACAGTCTCAAAAAATTTATATGGAAATAACATCGGGTGATTTAGCGGGACAGTGGCTGTGCAATAACGCGTCTGTGTGTTCTTAGAATCAGGAACGTATGAACACGATTTGTCTCATCTTGGAAGATAAGAGTGTCTATAGCACACTCACAAAAACGGTGTGGGAGAAAGCGCAGTATTTGATCACCGAGAATATTGAAATGAACAGCATGATTCATGTTCATTAAAAAGAGGGCCTTAGTGTTGGTATGAAAAACAGCCCCAAAAGATCATACAGCGTACGCGCACTTTGATTTAAGCTCCTCATTTGGCACTCGATGCTCTCGACGTGTTGCATCAACCGAGAGAGACATTCGTGACTCCTCGGACTACAACGTGCGCTTCCAGTCAGCTACTCAATGTTTGTTCTTTAAGTTATTGAGACGGAACTCAATTAACAGCTGCTGGATTTGATCCGTATTGTCACTGACAAGGTCTGACACTCAGTCCCTGTCAGTTAGGACCTTCTTTATGAACTCTTTCCTCACGCCTTATTACATGCCCACGAGTGATTCAAAAATATGGTTCAAATGGCTCTGAGCACTGTAGGACTTAACTTCTGAGGTCATCAGTCCCCTAGAACTTAGAACTACTTAAACCTATCTAACCTAACGACATCACATACATCCATGCCCGAGGCAGGATCGAACCTGCGACCGTAGCGGTCGCGCGGTTCCAGACTGTAGCGCCTAGAAACGCTCGGCCACACTGGCCGGCACGAGTGATTCACCATATCTTGTAAATACGTCCGACAGTTCGCGTTGATACGAAAATAAAACAGACCACATGAGGGTATCGAATTTACGCCTTTTTTGTCACATTTCACGTGGACCCATCTTACAGCGGTGATTCCGTACAATCTCCTGGCACAAACATACCAATTCACTGCCGTGATTTACGTCAGAAGTCGGTTGTAGCACTGCACAGGTTTCACTGTCCACGATTCTCCATGGCGACCAGCGTGCTGTTTTAAGGGAGTGACTAATATTTTAGCTGGTGAGCTTATTCAATGCTCGATATAGCTTGTCGCCACCGATGGACCTCTGAGGATGGGAAAGCAGAGAGTGAGGAAGAGACTGAAGTTTACCTGTGCGAACATGGCCAGGCTTCCATAACGTGGCTCTGTATGTCATCTGAAGTCGATGGTCCTGTCGTACTACGCTGTGACTTTCCAAAGTCCGCACACAAAATACTGTAATGTGAGAAATGCAGAGCGTACAGTTCATTCAAAAACGCCACCAAGTCCTATAGATTTGTCAGGGTACTTTTAATTTCGTGTCTGTCCTGATGCTGAAGCAAAATGTGCAGATCAACCGTCAACTTAGACTGTGGCCAAATATTCAACCACCCCAAAAAATTAAGTCGCGCAAGCGCGTTAATATGAACGTTTTCTGGCTATGGTTCCGCCCCATATTTTGTACAACCATCTCTGATGAAAGCAACGTTTCGACTACGGTCTACCAGTAGACCCACAAGAAGTGTACTGTAAGCGTCGCTTAAACTTTGGTTTCATAACTGGCAGCTATTCACAATGTGACGCGATACCACACTCAGAAAATTTTAATGTTAACTGACTCTGGTCACAGAAGCTTACGTAATTATGCGTAATATGCAATTTTTCTATTCGATATGGTCCACTGATGTTGTGACAGAAGTGATAAGCAGCTTGTTGGAGCTTGCGAGGATTCTCTATCTCCCAGTAACACAACTAAGTAAACTTACGTGTTCAGGGATCATCAGTCTGGCGTTGCTAGTAAATACAAGTTTGCAACAAATTCTTGTTACCGTTTGAATTATACAAGCCTGTAGTAGGACTGTTCAACGTTTCCACCAGTTTCAACATAAGTGAAAACAATATCGAATTTTTCGTCCTTATTTAATATTGTACTTCGCAAACTACCGCGCCGGATTAGCCGAGCGGTCTTAGGCGCTGCAGTCATGGACTGTGCGGCTGGTCCCGGATCGGTTCGGGTCCTCCCTCGGGCATGTGTGTGTGTGTTCGTCTTTAGGATAATTTAGGTTAAGTAGTGCCAAAGCTTAGGGTCTGATGACCTTAGCAGTTAAGTCCCATAAGATTTCACACACATTTTTTTAACTTCGCAAACTAAAGCAAAGCCAAAAAACACTATAATCCGGAGGTGTAACTAGACTGCGGCATCAGCATAAATGTTCCTTGACGCATTACGTCAATAAAAGATAGTAAACGGAAGAAAACATTGAAACTAAAACAAAAAGTTCGAAGATGGGAAAAAAAACTTGGTTCAATACGTTCCACACTTTCACAGCGTGTTGGTGTTCAGGAACTGTGTAGAGACGAATGTGGTGAACTGAGTAAATGGATGAGCAAAAAGATTGATAAAAGGGGTCAAATGTTTCGTGAGGTTATTTGTCTAAAAATAAGGAACAGAGCAGGTTAGAGAACCATTTGACGCACCTTTTTGAATTATATTCGAATTCATGAATGAAGTGCCGACTGAGAAGCTAATGTTCAATGCTTAGTTCAGAACTGAAAAGAGTACCAGAGGATGTTTTGCCTGGAGGATTTGTAGACCATGCAATATGTTGTCGAGATAATATTTCTGTGTCAACTCAAGCGGTAAAATATTTACCAGTTAAGGTACTATTACTATGGAATGTCAAACGGTTAAATATTTAGCTACTATTGTTATGCACATAATTAACGGTAGCTGAGACGTTCATACGGTACTGACGTAATAAGGCCACTGAGTGATTTTTACAACAGATTCCAACTACCGTCTGAGCGAATGTTCCAACTTTATCATACTTTTAGAATTTTCTTTTCCATTAGCAAACGTTATCGAGCAATACCAATATTAACAATTGGAAAAGATGTACTTCTTTCACCACACGCATTTCTTTTGCGTAGTATTTGTTCGGGGGTCTTGCGAAAAAATTAGTAAAATATATTGCTAACTCCAAAGGTCAACAAGCTATTGTATTTCTTACAAATCGTTCTAAAAATATATAAATTATTCCATAGAATATTTGACCGTTTTTTATTTGACTTTTTTTGTTCAGAAAGCTTGAAATATAACATATTTAAATATCTCATCACGCAACTTTCTATGTGTGAAACAGATAGACCTTGAAGAGGCGAACTTTGTAAAGCCTCATGTACCTTCCGAGATTATTCTGTTTTCGAAATGTTCTAAATTTAGTACTTGATTCGAGCGAAGGCTTTTTGAAGGGTAAACACTACACAAATGTGCGTTCTCTCGCGCCAGATAATTAAATCTGGAAGAGAAGAAATATTTGGCACTTCATTTACATAGCTACCACCACCTCTTCGTAAAATATCACTGATTACTTTCAAGAATATTTCTCTCTCTCTTTAAAAGAAAGAAAAGAAAAGAAAAAAAAAACAACAGACCACGTTGTTCGATTTGATGCCTTATTTGTCCATTTCTCACTCTTCGCCTGAGAATGAAAATTCCGACAAGACTCCATTCTGTAATTTCTGAAGATTCTTATTTTGCCTCCGCTAAAATATTTGATCAAACAACTGACAAAGGTGATACCTCAGCGAACAGATCATCTCCTGCCAGATATGTTGCAGTCAGTGCAGAAAACGTCAAACAGAAATAATTTCATTCATGCGTTGTTAGCTGTGTGCTGCGTTGTAGGCGAGCTGCTTTTACATTGTACACCACCTGAGGATGTGTTCCTGTCACACTCCCTGCATTAACGCAAAGAGTATGCTTTCATGACGCAAGCACTTTCTCAATCACAGGCTTCAGAAATTTAAGAAAAAAAGTATTGCAAAAAATGGCTACTACCATCAGGCTTTAGTCTCAATTTGAAAAATAAATTTCTAAGAATATACTATCCTGCTCGAAGGAATCAGGCCTGAATTACGTTCAGCCCATTTGGTGTAACTTCATTGTAGGTCCTCTAATCACTTTTCGGCACAGTACTTTGACTACACAAAACGTTTACCGCAAGTGATCTCCACAGAACAAAGCACTGAAAGTCAATAACTCGTGATGTAAGCAGATACCACGTTGTCGAAAATATCAGGAAACACCTTTTAGAGATGGATGAGTTTCAAACAATTACAACTGATTAGTATCTGAGACGAGTAATGCTCATAGCTCTAGTACATAAATCATTCCGTCATCCGTACGCAAAACTAAATTCGTTTGCGAATAAGACACTTTTCAAAAATGTCTGAATATGAATTCTATGATGATTCTATGTATTCTTCCTCTCTAGATGGCTCTCCAAATAATTATAAAGCCCATTCTCTTGGTCAGTGATTTTGTGTAAGCTGGTTAATGAACTAACTAGTTAGCCAAACCATTTTCAAACAACTTACGGAATTCAGCCAGGTAACACTTTCAGTGACCGCCGATATTTCGGCGGCAGAACACCCCGCCACTTTCTATGCAAACTGTAACGGACAGGCGATGTACAGACAAATTTAAAACCTCGGTTCTTGGGCTAACGTAGGAAAGATAGCACACACTCTGAACACTAGTGCCACCAAAGATGACCAAAGTCAGAGATATCGATAGTGAGACTACGAACTAGCAGGTGAGGCAACTTGACTCTGTATCTCTGTTTTCTGACAAGGGAGAGAGCAGGATTGCAAACAGAGTTTAAACAAAAACCTCCATCCCTGTTTGCAAGGTTGCTTGCTAATTTAATCTCAACAGCCTCCTTAATAACACTGTCCCAATAGATGAACGTGCATGCCAATATCTCTGGGTTGTTGCATAACATAGGGTAACCAGTATCCAAGCAACGTTCAGCAATAGCAGATCTACTTGGCTGCTGTAATCGTGTGTGCCGTTTATGCTCAGTACATTGGTCCTCCACGGTCCTGATAGTTTGACCAATATATGCCATGCCACATCTACAAGAGAGGCTATATACACCCGCCTTACGCAAACCAAGGTCATCCTTAAAGGAACCCAAAAGCACTAATTTTAAATGGGGGTCGGAAAACACATTTCACATCGTATTTCCGTAACATACGACCGATCTTGTTGGAAGTGCTTCCTACGTAAGGCAAAAAGGCAGTAGACTTACGTGTCGACTCAGTATTATCATCAATCACCCGATGCACAGTTAATCGATAGCGCAACGCACGTTCAATCTGTCTTTCAGTATAACCATTTTGACGAAACGTAGCTTGAAGATGGGACAGCTCAACTGGTAAAGTCTCAGTGTCGGAAGCGACATGTGCCCTGTATACCAAGGTAGGAAGTACCCCTTCGCGCTGAGCCGAATGGTGACAACTATTAGCCTGTAAATACAAGTCGGCGTGAGTACGTTTCCTGTAAACTGCATGTCCCAATGATCCAACATCCTTCGTCCTACATAGGGATGATCTAGGAGCCTATATCTTCTCCAACCCGAACAGTACGTTAATAGGTATTTAACGTCACGTACTCCCACGTGGCATAAACACTCCTCATTTCGCCTTCCATCGTCCACCACATGCTAGAGACACTGGGTTCATACGTTTGCCATGGCTTGCTGTTCAAGATACGGAAGGACACCCTCCACCTCCGGCGGTTTATGGCTGTATCATGTCCATGACCTTTTCGTTAGTTCTCAAATGGTTCTGTGGCAACGTTGTCCGATGTGTTCACCAGCATGTTGCTGGAGACCCGTGCACCAAGCTCTCTCTGAGCTATCCTGTCTTCGGAAGTGCAGCCGCTCTTCTTTTTAATTCCGCTTTTTTCCTCGAACAGAGCCAGGTCCGTACTGTGCCATTGCCAACGCGCTTGACTCACCCAGGGTCGCTCTATTGTTTTCAGCGGCAGAACACGACAACGTGAAGGAAGCATGTCGCCTGTGATGTTCTGGACACAGGCGAGCATCGCCCGCTGTGGGGATCGCTGGTAGGTGTCTGGTTCCTGATGGGACAGACGCTGGTCTCTGTTACCTGTGCGACTTCTCATCAGATACCTCCTCACGTGCTCCTCTTTCTCGACTCGTGATACTTCCCACGAACGAAGTATAGCTCCGTGAAGTGGATTTGTGGACACGGAGTTCACTGCTTGTTTAATGACAGCGAGAGAAAGGTCCTTGATTTTTGTCACTTCCTTAATGAATGACATGGCACAGGTGTCCGCAGTCTTCAATACTGATAATTTTTCTCTGACTTTGGTTGTTGTGTTTTTCTTAACCAGCCCTAGAGTTGAAGAGTTACTGCAATGACGGGTTGATCTAGGGATTCTCCATTCTTAGTTCTGATTATTGAAATATTCTTCTCCGAGAAACTATGCATCGACAGACATACCGAGTGTGGCGAATTGACGCACCCCATCCCTGCGCTGTCGGCTTCCCGTTGTGCTTGCTACTATAACAAAGAAGAAAAAGAGCAAAAAGAGAAACCTTATCTAATTGATGTACTTTGCACTTCTACACCTTGTTTCCTATGCCTTCCTTGGTCCCTGTGGGATAAAACGGGTTGCGACACCTGCCCACCCTTCGTCCCCACCTCTCTCTTTAGGAGCCAGGGAAGTTCCACTGAAAAAAGAAGTGCTCATGCACACTATCAATTCCTCGCCTTTGCTTCGATTCCTCCTGTTACCATTATTATTCTTTTTTTCACTTTATTATTTTCCTCGCAATTTTGAACTGTCAGTTATACAATTTGAATACAGGCCATTTAAACAGTATGTTCAATTTTGTGAACTGATAGTCAAGGGGAGGTAGGATTCGGTTACGATTGTAGACGGGGCCGTAACCAGTTACTATTGGTTGCCTTTTACTGTTACACACAATTTATTTTAAACCAGTAATTCCAGACTCAACAATAAATAAATATACCACACGTTATTAATGAAGGAATAAACAACTGTGTAAATAACAGTGTTTTCAGTGAGTTACAATTTAGCAAATCACCATTAAATACAGATACAACAGATAATGATTGAAAAGCAAGCCAGTGCGATCTGGGCAGAAGGCCTTGCACGCCAGGACTGCCACTAAATTAAGAATTGTTTAAAACTCACTCCAACTTACAAATTACAGGTATTGAAATCTTAAAGGTAAGTCGCCACAAAGACAGCAGAAGGCATCAGACGCCAGGAATGGCAGTAAATAAGGTTTTCAAGGCTTACTGCGTAAATACAAATACCAAATTAGAATTTTAAGGCAAGTGACCACAATCACGGCTGAAGGCCTTACACGCCAGGAACGGCAATAATATAAAAAATTTAGAAACCTGTCTATAACAGCAAATACAATAGCAAAGGTTAATTTAAAAAACACTAGCAACTGATCTCCAAACGGGTGAAATACGATGATGTAAACTTTGTAACACAACCCTTAACATCCACTGAACACTACACTGCTAGGTTTATTGCAAAAGGCGACCAGAACTATTAATTAGACATATATAACCTTTAATGTAGGCATAACAAGGTACTGTAATAAATAATACATTAATAAAACACAAGTACCAGTATATAAGTTCCTTAAAGGGTACTGAGGTGCATTATACCCTCAGAAGTCGTGGCCATCAGACCTCCTTTTAGAACACACATGTCTTAGAAGAACCAAGGTTCCACTGACGGTGCTCCAGGAATCAACCTCTGAGAAGGTCCGGCAACAAACACTTTCGCTAGCGATGAGATAGGCGACCAATAGTTGCATTCACTTCACGAAATGGTAACTCATACTCGTGGCAATCTAACGAATGACTAATGATAATCTTGCTGAAGCTACCTGACGTTCGATAAACCAAATGCAACGATGGAACAACACGCCAAAGCCTGAACCGTCGGTCTGCACTACGTCCCCAGAATACTGTGTTTAGAGCGCCCGGAACGAGAAAGCAATCACTACCACCAGAGTAGAAAGCCCACCCAGTTGGCCGTGCGATCTAACGCACGGCTTTCCGGGCGGTAAGGAGGGCCTGGTCCCCGCCACGAATCCACCCGGCCGATTTGTGTCGAGGTCCGGTGAACCGGCCAGTCTGTGGATGGTTTTTAGGCGGTTTTCCATCTGCCTTAGCGAATGCGGGCTGGTTCCCCTTATTCCACCTCAGTTGCACTATGTCACCGATTGCTGAGCCGACAAATTCTCCACGTACGCGTACACCACCATTATTCTCCCACGCAAACATAGGGGTTACACTCGTCTGCTGTAAGACTTTCCCTGGGGGTCCACCGGGGACCGAACCGCACAATAACCTTGGGTTCGGTGTGGGGTGGTGGAGGGGTGAAGTTGACTGCAGTAGTCGTCGTGGGGTTTTGGATCACTACGGCTGCGGCGGGGACGCAGCCTTTCCGTCGTTTATAGGTTCCCAGTTAACATGCAATACAATATATACAATACCAGAGTAAGAATCACCAACCGGCCTACAAATAAGAAAGCTGTCAAACTACACTCCTGGAAATGGAAAAAAGAACACATTGACATCGGTGTGTCAGACCCACCATACTTGCTCCGGACACTGCGAGAGGGCTGTACAAGCAATGATCACACGCACGGCACAGCGGACACACCAGGAACCGCGGTGTTGGCCGTCGAATGGCGCTAGCTGCGCAGCATTTGTGCACCGCCGCCGTCAGTGTCAGCCAGTTTGCCGTGGCATACGGAGCTCCATCGCAGTCTTTAACAATGGTAGCATGCCGCGACAGCGTGGACGTGAACCGTATGTGCAGTTGACGGACTTTGAGCGAGGGCGTATAGTGGGCATGCGGGAGGCCGGGTGGACGTACCGCCGAATTGCTCAACACGTGGGGCGTGAGGTCTCCACAGTACATCGATGTTGTCGCCAGTGGTCGGCGGAAGGTGCACGTGCCCGTCGACCTGGGACCGGACCTCAGCGACGCGCGGATGCACGCCAAGACCGTAGGATCCTACGCAGTGCCGTAGGGGACCGCACCGCCACTTCCCAGCAAATTAGGGACACTGTTGCTCCTGGGGTATCGGCGAGGACCATTCGCAACCGTCTCCATGAAGCTGGGCTACGGTCCCGCACACAGTTAGGCCGTCTTCCGCTCACGCCCCAACATCGTGCAGCCCGCCTCCAGTGGTGTCGCGACAGGCGTGAATGGAGGGACGAATGGAGACGTGTCGTCTTCAGCGATGAGAGTCGCTTCTGCCTTGGTGCCAATGATGGTCGTATGCGTGTTTGGCGCCGTGCAGGTGAGCGCCACAATCAGGACTGCATACGACCGAGGCACACAGGGCCAACACCCGGCATCATGGTGTGGGGAGCGATCTCCTACACTGGCCGTACACCACTGGTGATCGTCGAGGGGACACTGAATAGTGCACGGTACATCCAAACCGTCATCGAACCCATCGTTCTACCATTCCTAGACCGGCAAGGGAACTTGCTGTTCCAACAGGACAATGCACGTCCGCATGTATCCCGTGCCACCCAACGTGCTCTAGAAGGTGTAAGTCAACTACCCTGGCCAGCAAGATCTCCGGATCTGTCCCCCATTGAGCATGTTTGGGACTGGATGAAGCGTCGTCTCACGCGGTCTGCACGTCCAGCACGAACGCTGGTCCAACTGAGGCGCCAGGTGGAAATGGCATGGCACGCCGTTCCACAGGACTACATCCAGCATCTCTACGATCGTCTCCATGGGAGAATAGCAGCCTGCATTGCTGCGAAAGGTGGATATACACTGTACTAGTGCCGACATTGTGCATGCTCTGTTGCCTGTGTCTATGTGCCTGTGGTTCTGTCAGTGTGATCATGTGATGTATCTGACCCCAGGAATGTGTCAATAAAGTTTCCCCTTCCTGGGACAATGAATTCACGGTGTTCTTATTTCAATTTCCAGGAGTGTACACGCCTTACCGGACAGCAGCGGCAAGGCGAGGAAACGTACACTGCCAGTACGTACACTAACCCCAGGGCAGGTAACCGGGGTGTTAGCGGCCACCAGGCAAGAAAAATTATCCCTGTTTGAAATTAACAAATTGTTATAAGTTGAACGCAGTAAATAATAATAAGAAGTCGAGGAAATCAAATCATGTCCGCCTTCCCCAAGCACTCCACTCGCTGCTCTTCGCCTCGGCGACATTACGAGCAGCAACACGAACCCAAGTCACAGGAGAATCGCGAGATATCACAGTGGTGGAGGTTTCTCTACTTGGATTGAAATGCACTCATCTTAAAGCTTGCTTGATCCGGTTCACGACGATGTCGTACACCCCCTCGTGACCACCGTCCTTCCATCCGGCAGTCCATGAGTGCCGCCAGCGGTCGCGGCGTGTTCTGTCACGGGAAAAACAACAACGTTGCCCTAAACATAGGGCAACAGTTAGTACTTATCGATAACCGCCGCTGCTGCCACTAGCGGACAGCCAACGCTTGCGAAAGCGAGTGGCGCCAGTCAACACGAGAAGAAGACAAACAACCACAACCATGCCAACTAAACGATACCGTCTGGCCTCCAACAGAGGGTGGAAAACTACAAACAGCACCAACGCGAGCCGCAGCACACCTCAAATTTAGTTACGATTACCATCGCTGCAAGTCAAAATGATATAGGTGGTGATACAGAAAGCGAGCAAACGAGGAAATTTGGTAGAAAAGTATAGGAAAAGTGTTGGATCTGTGACCATAAAGTTCACGATGCACTTTTTGTTTTCCACGTTTATTACTTGGGAACCGTGGTTTGTAGGGTACGGGGGCGCGGAGGGGCAGGGAGTGAAATGTCTACGACATATTAATGCATTAAAAAAACATAGTAGTATTCTGAAACATATACACCACGTATTAGGTCTTAGTGTATTATATACCGTCCATATCGTAACAATATTAAGTCGTGTCTATACGAGGATGCAGTGAAAAATAGTATCTTTAATTATGTAATATTGTAGAACAGTGGTAAAATTAAGAGCTGCTGTTGGGTAATATGACATGAGTTTCTTGTCGTCAGAGTGATAAATCACCTGAAATCGTTATACACTCGTACCTAAAGCACCAGTTCAGTTTTATGAGTTTTTCTGATTGGATGTTCCCCTTTTATTCTGAAAGTCAAGCGAACAGCAAAGGTACACTAGAATACTGCATGTTTCGAACCTTAAAGGATTCCGTCTTTCAAACTCACGTTTTAAAAAAAAGTGAAAACAAAGAAATCAGAAGGTGACAAAAATGATTAAACAATTATAGCAATAATAACTGATACGCAGTCAGCTAGTTAGTCGTTACTTGAGGAGTGGAAGGACTGGGCAATGGCAGCTGAACACCTTTCACAATAGCAACACAGTTTATTTAATCCAACGACGTGGTATACAATTAGGACAACTTTAATAGTATAGTAGCTGGGTGCAAATGATGGAGTTATAAACAAACAAGATTATCCGCTGTAGTAGGGGAGATAGGATTCAAACCTCGACAATGCTCATTAGTCAGGACGCGCCTCAGTAAACAATGGTGGGGTAAGGCCAATGCCACGTACCTATAAAATAAATACACTATGTCTTTTCTAAAATATATATCTCAAACACGTGAAAAAGAGACGCCGGTAAACCAGCCCAGTGAAGAGCAGTTTAGGAAAAACAAATCTACAAACTCTCCATTTTAAAATAACATAACACAGTACACTCAAATTACAACTCCTCCAAAATTTAGAAAAGCTAATGAACAGCCAGAAAATCAGCAGAAAATACAAGTCTACGATAAACTCTTAATATAAGGAATTTTTTCCCTGACAGGCCGCGCATTACCAACAGAACAAATAGTTAACCTTGTAGAAGGCAATCTTGACTTGCAGAAAATTTGCTAGTGATGACATAAAACATATAACCGCTAAAAGTTCGTTATTAAATACAAGAGCAATAAGAAATACACTGGTAAATACACAGAGCAGGCGACTGAACAGTATCACGGAGGGGAATCTATCCCTTTAGAACCTTTCAAAGCTTCATACTGATCCAAACGCCGTTCGAAATTATCAGATTGTCTAGGTGAACGGTATATAAAAGAGAACATCAACAGCTGCTACTCGTGCACATGTCCACGCTACTAGGACCAACGAATAACGATTCTAAGACGAGTGCCACACTGTCACAGTGCAATCACAATTTAACCAGCTCAAAACAAGCTAAGCCGGTATAGTTTCTTGGCGGGAATCTGCCAACGGTGGTAGGCTCGCTTACGTGTTGTGGGTGTCTCTCTCCCGTGAGCTGCTACGTACACAGCCTCCTGTCGGCAGCCGAGCAGACGGAAACTAGCTGAAGTGATGTCTTCCGAAAGCCGGTGTGCTGGCCACGCTACAGAGCAGGCAGAGGCTGCGTGTCGACACGACGTATAACATCCAGGATGCGCCGCTTGACATAGACAGCCAACCCCGTCCGGGCTGCAGCATCCGCAGTCGACAGCGAATCCCGGAACCCGCGTGACAGGGCGGCCTGGATTATGGTGGACCATTCTTTCGACTAAGCGGTTCCTGTTGCCTACTCCCTGCTCCACGGCGCGCTCGCCCACTAAGAGGACTCGCTCCGGGGCTTGCACGCCTCCTGGCGGCGGAGATTCATCGAAATAATGTCTGTGGTTCAGTAATACACTCTAAGATAGAAAAAAGAAACGATGCACCATGAAGCAGTTACCTGGGTGGGATGGAAATCAGTAGATTTGATGTGCATGTACAGACAAACAAGTGATTACAATTCCAGAAAAATTGGATGATTTTTTCAAGACAAATACGATAAGCAGCTTCACAAATTGAGAAAGTCAAAAAACGCGTTGGTCAGCATCTGGCATTTACGGAAGCAGTTATTCAGCTTGGCACTGACAGATGTTTAGGGCTTTCTCCTGAAGGATACCATGCCAAGTTCTGTCCAAGTACCGGCTGGTGTTGTCGAGCGGTTCTAGGCACTTCAGTCTGGAACCGCGCGACCGATACGGTCGCAGGTTCTAATCCTGCCTCGGGCAAGGATGTGTGTTATGTCCTTAGGTTAGTTAGGTTTACTTAGTTCTAAGTTCTAGGGGACTGATGACCTCAGATATTAAGTCCCATAGTGCTCTGAGCCATTTGAATGCTGTCCAATTAGCTAGTTAGATCGTCAAAACTACCGAACTGGTTGAAGGGTCTTCTCCATAATGCTCGAAAAGTTTTCAACTAGGCAGAGATCTGACGCCATTGGTGTCCAAGGTAGAGTTTGGCCAGCACGAAGGAAACCCGGAGGAACTCTCTCTTGTGCTGGTGGGCATTTCCTACTGAAAAGAAAACCCAGGACAGCTTACCATGAAGTGCAAGAAAACGAGAAATAGAATATCGTCGACGTACCGCTGTGTTGTAAGTGTGTCGCAGAAGGCAAAGGGTACCTGCTATAAAAAGAAATGGCACCTCTCACCATCACTACAGGTTGTAAGGTCGTACGGCGCGTGACTCTCACTTGTCGGTATCCAAGCGCTGCCCAGAGCGTCTTCAGACACATCGTCGGCCAAGAATCTCATTGACTGGAGCAGATCTGTCTTCAGTCTTGAACTGAACCAGATGATCAGCGAAGACGCGTCTGGGTATGTCTTGAATAGCGGTGGGATGCAACCTGACCGCCGCCCGCCTTACTGTCTAAAGGCCAAAAGTGATGGTCTGAGGCGCCGTTTATTTTCATGGCAGGACTCTTTTACTAGTCATCAGAGGGACCCTTCCACACAGTTTTGTTGCCTTCATGGCAAGCCATCTTGGCTTACATTTCAGCAATGTGATGCCAGCCCGTATACGGCGAGAATTTGTACTGCCCGTCCTCTAGCTTGTCAAACCCATCGCTGTGACGATCTACCACATCAGTTGGACAGAATGTGGCACGACATCCCTCAGGACGAAATCGAACAATCTGACATTCAATGCCAAGCCAAATGAGTGATGACATAAAGACCAGAGGTGGCCCAACGCGTCATTGATTTGCTCAATTTGTGAAGCTCTTTCTCTTCTTTCTCTTAAGTAAATAATCCTACATTCCTCTAAATTTATTCATTTATTTGTCAGTACATGCTATACACATCTACCGATTTCCGTCCGTTAGGATAATACCTTAGTGGTGCGTCGTTTTTGCTTTGCCTCTATGTATTACAGCAATAATTCCATCCTTCAGCTGAAGATTATGAAACGTTGCCTGCCACTTTTCTCAAAAACTGCAGTACTAACAGATATTCATTAATATTGCATTGCTGAATTTCATTCTGATCCTTTACAGTTACATTACTGGCCACTTTTGCAGCGATAATCGGCCCTATGGCAGCTGTCGAGTTCGCATCAGCAAACGAGAGCGATGTCAGAGAGCTGTGGAAGGGACGGGGCTGGGAATAATCTCTCACTGCTGTAGCGTCAGTTAAGCAGAAAGAATAGCAGATTGCTCATGAAGTAAAAGTTGAGAGAGATTCTAGCAGTTCACTAATAAATTGACCTTCTTGCAGTCGAAAAATTAAATTTCCACGTTTTGACTTATTACATAACAATTGTTGAGAATATTTCATCAGAATTACAAGAAAATATCTATTGAATTAGGAAGTATAATTGAATCCAAATTTTGTGATATTTACAACATCCCCCCCCCCCTTGAACCATGGACCTTGCCGTTGGTGGGAAGGCTTGCTTGACTCAGCGATAGAGATGGCCGTATCGTAGGTGCAACCACAACGGAAGGGTATCTGGTGGTGGTGGTTAGTGTTTAACGTCCCGTCGACAACGAGGTCATTAGAGACGGAGCGCAAGCTCGGGTTAGGGAAGGATTGGGAAGGAAATCGGCCGTGCCCTTTCAAAGGAACCATCCCGGCATTTGCCTGAAACGATTTAGGGAAATAACGGAAAACCTAAATCAAGATGGCTGGAGACGGGATTTAACCGTCGTCCTCCCGAATGCGAGTCCAGTGTGCTAACAACTGCGCCACCTCGCTCGGTGAGGGGTATCTGTTGAGAGGCCAGACAAACGTGTGGTTCCTGAAGAGGGGCAGCAGCCTTTTCAGTAGTTGCAGGGGCAACAGTCTGGATGATTGACTGATCTGGCCTTGTAACATGAACCAAAACGGCCTTGCTGTGCTGGTACTGCGAACGGCTGAAAGCAAGGGGAAACTACAGCCGTAATTTTTCCCGAGGACATGCAGCTTTACTGTATGATTAAATGATGATGGCGTCCTCTTGGGTAAAATATTCCGGAGGTAAAATAGTCCCCCATTCGGATCTCCGGGCGGGGACTACTCAGGAGGACGTCGTTATCAGGAGAAAGAAAACTGGCATTCTACGGATCGGAGCGTGGAATGTCAGATCCCTTAATCGGGCAGGTAGGTTAGAAAATTTAAAAAGGGAAATGGATAGGTTAAAGTTAGATATAGTGGGAATTAGTGAAGTTCGGTGGCAGGAAGTCTTATGGGACTTAACTGCTAATGTCATCAGTCCCTAAGCTTACACACTACGTAACCTAAATTATCCTAAGAACAAACACACACACCCATGCCCGAGGGAGGACTCGAACCTCCGCCGGGATCAGCCGAACAGTCCATGACTGTAGCGCTTCAGACCGCTCGGCTAATCCCGCGCGGCTGGCAGGAGGAACAAGACTTTTCGTCAGGTGAATACAGGGTTATAAATACAAAATCAAATAGAGGTAATGCAGGAGTAGGTTTAATAATGAATAAAAAAATAGGCGTGCGGGTAAGCTGCTAGAAACAGCATAGTGAACGCATTATTGTGGCCAAAATAGACACGAAGCCCACACCTTCTACAGTAGTACAAGTTTATATGTCAACTAGCTCTGCAGATCATGAAGAAATTGATGAAATGTATGACGAGATAAAAGAAATTATTCAGGTAATGAAGGGAGACGAAAATTTAATAGTCATGGGTGACTGGAATTCGAGTGTAGGAAAAGGGAGAGAAGGAAACACAGTACGTGAATATGGATTGGGGCTAAGAAATGAAAGAGGAAGCCGTCTGGTAGAATTTTGCACAGAGCATAATCATAGCTAACACTTGGTTCAAAAATCGTGAAAGAAGGTTGTATACATGGAAGAATGCTGGCGATACTAGAAGGTATTAGATAGATTATATAATGGTAAGACAGAGATTTAGGAACCAGGTTTTAAATTGTAAGACATTTCCAGGGGCAGATGTGGACTCTGACCACAATCTGTTGGTTATGAACTGCAGATTAAAATTGAAGAAATTGCAAAAAGGTGGGAATTTAAGGAGATGAGACCTGGATAAACTGACTAAACCAGAGGTTGTACAGAGTTTCAGGGAGAGAATAAGGGAACAATTGGCAGCAGTGGGGGAAAGAAGTACAGTAGAAGAAGAATGGGTAGCTCTGAGGGATGAAGTAGTGAAGGTAGCAGAGGATCAAGTAGGTAAAAAGACGAGGGCAAGTAGAAATCCTTGGGTAACAGAAGAAATATTGAATTTAACTGATGAAAGGAGAAAATATAAAAATGCAGTAAATGAAGCAGGCAAAAAGGAGTACCAACGTCTCGAAAATGAGATCGACAGGAAGTGTAAAATGGCTAAGCAGGGATGGCTACAGGACAAATGTAAGGATGTAGAGGCTTATCTCACTAGGGGTAAGATAGATACTGTCTATAGGAAAATTAAAGAGACCTTTGGAGAAAAGAGAACCACTTGTATGAATATCAAGAGCTCAGATGGAAACCCAGTTCAAAGCAACGAAGGGAAAGCAGAAAGATGGATGGAGTATATAGTGGGTCTATACAAGGGCGATGTACTTAAGGACAATATTATAGAAATGGAAAAGAATGTAGATGAAGATGAAATGGGAGATACTGCGTGAAGAGTTTGACAGAGCACTGAAAGACCTGAGCCGAAATCGAGGCCCGGGGGTAGACAACATTCCATCAGAACACCTGGCGGCCTTGGGAGAGCCAGTCATGACAAACCTCTACCATCTGGTGAGCAAGATGTACGAGACAGGCGAAATAACCTCAGACTTCAAGAAGAATATAATAATTCCAATCCCAAAGAAAGCAGGTGTTGACAGATGTGAAAATTACCGAACTATCAGTTTAATAAGTCACAGCTGCAAAATAATAACACGAATTCTTTACAGACGAATGGAAAAACTGGTAGATGCTGACGTCGGGGAAGATCAGTTTGGATTCCGTAGAAATATTGGAATACTTGAGGCAATACTGACCTTACGACTTACCTTAGAAGAAAGATTAAGGAAAGGCAAACCTACGTTACTGGCATTTGTAGACTTAGAGAAAGCTTTTGACAATGTTGACTGGAATACTCTCTTCCAAATTCTAAAGGTGGCAGGGGTAAACTACAGGGAGCGAAAGGCTATTTACAATTTGTACAGAAACGGATGGCATTTATAAGAGTCGAGGGACATGAAAGGGAAGTAGTGGTTTGGAAGGGAGTGAGACAGGTTTGTAGCCTCTCCCCAATGTTATTCAATCTGTAAATTGAGCAAGCAGTAAAGGAAACAAAAGAAAAATTAGGAGTAGGTATTGAAATCCATGGATAAGAAATTAAAACTTTGAGGTTCGCCGATGACATTGTAATTCTGTCAGACACAGCAAAGGATTTGGAAGAGCAGTTGAACGGAATGGACAGCGTCTTGAAAGGAGGATATAAGATGAACATCAACAAAAGCAAAACGAGGATATTGGAATGTAGTCGACTTAACTCGGGTGATGCTGAGGGAATTAGATTAGGAAGTGAGACACTTAAAGTAGTAAAGGAGTTTTGCTATTTGGGGAGCAAAATAACTGATGATGGTCGAAGTAGAGAAGATATAAAATGTAGACTGGCAATGGCAAGGAAAGCGTTTCTGAAGAAGAGAAATTTGTTAACATCGAGTATAGATTTAAGTGTCAGGAAGTCGTTTCTGAAAGTATTTGTACGGAGTGTATGGAAGTGAAATATGGACGAGAAATAGTTTTTGACAGAAAGAGAATAGAAGCTTTCGAAATGTGGTGCTACAGAAGAATGCTGGAGATTAGATGGGTATATAACATAACTAATGAGGAAGTATTGAATAGAACTGGGGAGAATAGGAGTTTGTGGCACAACTTGACGAGAAGAAGGGACCGGTTAGTAGGACATGTTCTGAGGCATCAAGGGATCACAAATTTAGCATTGCAGGGCAGCGTGGAGGGTAAAAATCGTAGAGGGAGACAAATAGATGAATACTCTAAGCAGATTCAGAAGGATGTTGGTTGCAGTAGGTACTGGGAGATGAAGAAACTTGCACATGATAGGGTAGCATGGAGAGCTGCATCAAACCAGTCTCAGGACTGTCGCACGACAACAACAACAACGCAACTTTTCCGAGAGCAGAAAGATGTTTTTCTATGATTCTCAAAATCTCACTCTAGGGCGACTATCCAAACCTTGCTATAATTCTGGATACCAGAAACCAACTTGAGGGCTTCATTCGACGCAACAGAAAAAATCACCGAGTTTTATATCGATTCTACTTTGTAATTATAGCTATGTGAAAATTTAAAATACCATAAGAACATTGTAAATTTAAAAATCCTGTGATTTATGTATTTGTGTTATTACGTGCTTATATGCATAACTGTGCAATGGAGATGTACACTACTGGCCATTAAAATTGCTACACCAAGAAGAAATCCAGATGATAAACAGGTATTCATTGGACAAATATATTATACTAGAACTGACATGTGATTACATTTTCACATAATTTGGGTGCGTAGATCCTGAGAAACCAGTACCTAGGACAACCACATCTGGCCGCAATAACGGCCTTGATACGCCTGGGCATTGAGTCAAACAGAGCTTGGATGGCGTGTACAGGTACAGCTGCCCATTCAGCTTCAACACGATACCACAGTTCATCAGGAGTAGTGACTGGCGTATCGTGACGAGACAGCTGCTCGGCCACCATTGACCAGACGTTTTCAGTTGGTGAGAGATCTGGAAAATGTGCTAGCCAGGGCAACAGTCGAACATAAACAAAACCTGGATTCATCGGAAAAAATGACGTTTTTCCATTCGTGCACCTAGGTTCGGCGTTGAATACACCATCGCAGGCGCTCCTGTCTGTGATGCAGCGTCAAGGGTAACCGCAGCCATGGTCTCCGAGCTGATAGTCCATGCTGCTGCAAACGTCGTCGAACTGTTCTAGCAGATGGTTGTTGTCTTGCAAACGTCCCCATCTGCTGACTCAAGGATCGAGACGTGGCTGCACGATACGTTACAGCCATGTTGGTAAGATGCC
The DNA here is from genome assembly GCF_023898315.1 of Schistocerca nitens. Lineage (NCBI taxonomy): Eukaryota > Metazoa > Arthropoda > Insecta > Orthoptera > Acrididae > Schistocerca > Schistocerca nitens. Next base: position 437,085,309 of record NC_064617.1, on the reverse strand, counting down.
TGTCATCTCGACTGCTAGTGATACGAAGCCGTTGGGATCCAGCACGGCGTTCCGTATTACCCTCCTGAATCCACCGATTCCATATTCTGCTAACGGTCATTGGATCTCAACCAACGCGAGCAGTAATGTCGCGATACGATAAACCGCAATAGTGATAGGCTACAATCCGACCTTTATCAAAGTCGGAAACGCGATGATACGCATTTCTCCTCCTTACACAAGGCATCACAGCAACGTTTCACCAGGCAACGCCGGTCAACTGCTGTTTGTGTATGAGAAATCGGTTGGAAACTTTCCTCATATCAGCACGTTGTAGGTGTCGCTACCGGCGCCAACCTTGTGTGAATGCTCTGAAGAGCTAATCATTTGCATATCACAGCATCTTCTTCTGTCAGTTAAATTTCGCGTCTGTAGCATGTCATCTTCGTGGCGTAGCAATTTTAATGGCCAGTAGTGTAATTGTGTCATGGTAATTGTCAAAGATGAAAAGACTTACGTAAAATGTTCGTATCAAGCCATTCGTATTATAAGGAGAGTTTAGCTATATTCTGAGGACTGTAAAGCGTCTTCCATCATCTCGACTTTCGGCAGCTTTTTGCTAAGAAATACATTATATGAGATAGAGCCAGTGCTTCCCAAGTCAGCCGAAGACAGAAAGTATTCTGAAAAACTGCGTCATACTGTTGGTAAAATTCGTACAATCTGAATTAACAGTAAAGATAAACAACAACCTGTCAGTTGCTGCAGATAAAATGATACACAAGATTTGTCCATTGTCATCTTACTGCAGCAGACGACACTTTCTCATTTTAGCAGAAACTGATAAATTATAATTCACAAAATTGCATTTTTTTGTCATTTTCATTTATATGTTTCCTCATTTTAGAAAGGGCAGATAAAACTGTAATCTGTCAAGTAGTTCGTTTATTTGTCCTCTGCCACAATGTAAGTGACTTGCAAACATTGGTCTTGACATCTGCGTACTGAGACAGTAACGTCACCCTATCGCCAGTCATTGGTTTGCATTGGTGCTGCCGGACGTACAAATCAACAGGAATTAAATCGCAAAATATTCTCTCAAATAACTATGGTCAGTAAAATTAGGAACTCTGAAAGAAATGTTGCAACGAACAACTTAGTCATTCAAATAACTACTAGTCAGCAAAATTCAGAACAATGGAAGAAATATTTTAACCAACTAATTATTAAACTAATCATCACATGTAGAACCTGAATAGCGACTGTTATTTCATATCATAGCGGTCTTTCAGTATTTGCAGGGGTAACAGTCTCGATGATTGATTGATCTCTCCTTGGGACATTAACCAAAACGGCCTTGCTGTGTTGATATTGCGAACAACTGTAACCGAGAGGAAACTGCAGTCGTAATTTTTCCCAGCGGCATGCAGCTCTACTATATGGTTAAATGATGATGGCATCCTCTTGAGTAAAATATTCCAGAGGTAAAATAGTCCCCCAATCGATTCTCTCGTAGGGGACTACTCAGGAAAGTGTAGTCTAGTGATCGTAACGTGGAATGTTGGATCCCTTAATCGCATAGATTAAAGTTAGATGCACTAGGAATTAGTGAAGTTCGGCGGCAGGAGGGACAGGACTTCTGGTGAAGTAAATACAAGTTCAAATAAGGGTAATGAAGATGACGGTTTAATAATGTATAAGAAAATAGGAATGAGGGTAGCTAGTAATAACAGCGTTGTGAATGCAGCATCGTAGCCAGGATGGACACAAATCCCACTCCCATCACAGCAGTACAAGTTTATATGGAACTAGCTTCGCAGATGGTGAAGAGATCGAAGAAATGTGCGATAAGATAAAATAAATTATACATATAGTTAAAGGAGGCGAAAATTTGATAGTGATGGGAGGCTAGAATTCGATAGTAGGAAAACGAAGAGAAGAAAAATAGTAGGGGAATATTGACTGGGGGAAAGGAATGAGAGAGGAAGTCACCTGGTAGAACTTTGCTTAAAGCATAGTACAATCAACGATAACACTTCTTTTAAGAATCATCAAAGGGTTGTATACATGGAAGACAGAGATTTTGGAACTATATTTTAAACAGTAAGTCCTTTAAAGTGCAGATATGGTCTGTGACCACAATGCATTGGTTGTGGACTTCAGATGAAATATGACGAAAAGGAGGTAAGAAATCAAAATGATGGGACCTGGGTAAGTTGAAAGAACCAGAAGTTATTGAGAGTTTCAGAGGGAACATTAGGCAACGATTGGCAAGAACAGAGGAAAGGAACGCAGTAGTAGACGAATGGGTAGCTATGGGAGATGAAATAGTAAAGGCAGCAAAGGATCAAACAGGTAAAAATACAAGGCCTAGTTGAAATCTTCGAATAACATGGGAGGTATTGAATTTAATTGATAAAATCTGAAAAAATACACTTAATTAAGAAGGCGAAAGGGAATACAAAGAGTCTCAAAAATGGGATTGATAGGAACTGTAAAATGGCTAAGCAGGCTACAGCACAAAATTAAGGATTTGGAAGCACATATCACAAGGGGATAGGTAACTACCACCTACAAGAAAATTAAACAGGCTTTGGAGAAAAGAGAAGCAGCTATAAGCACATCAAGAGTTCAGTTGGGAAACCAGTTCTATCAAAGAAGGGAGGGTTGAAAGGTGGAAGGAGTGTACAGGGCGTCTATACAAGAGATATGTACTTGAAGGCAGGATTTTAGAAATGTAAAGAGGACGTTGATAAAAATGAGATGCGAAATATGGTACCGCGAAAAAGATTTGACAGAGCACTGATAGACCAAAGTCGAAACAAGACACTGGCAGACGACATTCCGTCAGAACTACTGAAAGTCTTGGGACAGCCAGTCACGATAAAACTCTTCCATCTCGTGAGCAAGACGTATGAGACATGCGAAATATCCTCAGACTTCAAGAAGGATATAAAAATTCCAATTCCAGAGAAAGTACAGGACAAGACAGGTGTGAAAATTACTAACAAGGGGAAGTTTCCATCGGACCCCCTCAGAGTTAGTGGTAAGATGGTCCAGTAGAAAGCCGGTCAAAATCTGAATACGAGCGAATCTAAACATCCCCGGCGTCTTGGTTAAGTGATCACAGTGTTGGTGATCTGTGTCCAAACATTCCTCCAGCTCCTCTCTTTTTTTTTTTTTTTTCACAAAATTATAAACTGTCCGTCCGATCACTGATGTGTCTATTCGCTGTATTCAAATGTTTATGGGGTTAGTAGTGCAACGTTCGTTTGCTACAGCAATATGTAAGGAAGTAATATATGGGCGTACGTACAGGTACCTTCTATTTGTTCTACACAAGTACCACATGTTATGACTCCTAAGTTCCGTTTTGGAAGTTTTGACTATTCAGTTCCTTTGTTGTAGCATAGTTCATACCCGTTTACATTTTTTTTTTTTTTTCATTTATGTGAGAGGTCCATGCAGTATTTAGCCTGCTCTCACTATTCACCACATTTACTTGCGACGGTAATACACTCCTGGAAATGGAAAAAAGAACACATTGACACCGGTGTGTCAGACCCACCATACTTGCTCCGGACACTGCGAGAGGGCTCTACAAGCAATGATCACACGCACGGCACAGCGGACACACCAGGAACCACGGTGTTGGCCGTCGAATGGCGCTAGCTGCGCAGCATTTGTGCACCGCCGCCGTCAGTGTCAGCCAGTTTGCCGTGGCATACGGAGCTCCATCGCAGTCTTTAACACTGGTAGCATGCCGCGACAGCGTGGACGTGAACCGTATGTGCAGTTGACGGACTTTGAGCGAAGGCGTATAGTGGGCATGCGGGAGGCCGGATGGACGTACCGCCGAATTGCTCAACACGTGGGGCGTGAGGTCTCCACAGTACATCGATGTTGTCGCCAGTGGTCGGCGGAAGGTGCACGTGCCCGTCGACCTGGGACCGGACCGCAGCGACGCACGGATGCACGCCAAGACCGTAGGATCCTACGCAGTGCCGTAGGGGACCGCACCGCCACTTCCCAGCAAATTAGGGACACTGTTGCTCCTGGGGTATCGGCGAGGAGCATTCGCAACCGTCTCCATGAAGCTGGGCTACGGTCCCGCACACCGTTAGGCCGTCTTCCGCTCACGCCCCAACATCGTGCAGCCCGCCTCCAGTGGTGTCGCGACAGGCGTGAATGGAGGGACGAATGGAGACGTGTCGTCTTCAGCGATGAGAGTCGCTTCTGCCTTGGTGCCAATGATGGTCGTATGCGTGTTTGGCGCCGTGCAGGTGAGCGCCACAATCAGGACTGCATACGACCGAGGCACACAGGGCCAACACCCGGCATCATGGTGTGGGGAGCGATCTCCTACACTGGCCGTACACCCCTGGTGATCGTCGAGGGGACACTGAATAGTGCACGGTACATCCAAACCGTCATCGAACCCATCGTTCTACCATTCCTAGACCGGCAAAGGAACTTGCTGTTCCAACAGGACAATGCACGTCCGCATGTATCCCGTGCCACCCAACGTGCTCTAGAAGGTGTAAGTCAACTACCCTGGCCAGCAAGATCTCCGGATCTGTCCCCCATTGAGCATGTTTGGGACTGGATGAAGCGTCGTCTCACGCGGTCTGCACGTCCAGCACGAACGCTGGTCCAACTGAGGCACCAGGTGGAAATGGCATGGCAAGCCATTCCACAGGACTACATCCAGCATCTCTACGATCGTCTCCATGGGAGAATAGCAGCCTGCATTGCTGCGAAAGGTGGATATACACTGTACTAGTGCCGACATTGTGCATGCTCTGTTGCCTGTGTCTATGTGCCTGTGGTTCTGTCAGTGTGATCATGTGATGTATCTGACCCCAGGAATGTGTCAATAAAGTTTCCCCTTCCTGGGACAATGAATTCACGGTGTTCTTATTTCAATTTCCAGGAGTGTATATTCATACCACATCATATATATTCTATAACTAACGCATAATATTGCCAAGACTACGGAAGGAGAACAGACACGTCAATGACCGAACGGGAAATTTATAATTTTGTGAAAGCAAAGCAGCACGAGAGAGATCTGAACAGGGTCTTCTGCTTTGGAGTCCAATACTGTGGCCATACAACCACGATGCTATGATTCCTACGTTTTGCTCAATGTCGCACATCTTGAGTTTGGACCGTTCTCTGTTTCTAATCTGCTTCTTTTTTCACAGTTCGGTACACCTTCTTCCTGTTTTCATGCTTGATCTGAGTTCACTTTTTGACGAGCTGTGCAGTGGGCCATTTTACCCCTAAATCTGAGGCAGATGCAATGAGGAGTTTTCCTTGTAAGCTACCATTTTTTTAAGTCGTGGTTGTAAAATACTAACACGAATGCCTCGCTGAAGAAGGGAAAAACTGGTAGAAGCTTACCGCGGGAAAGATCCAGTTTAAATTCCAGATAAATATAGGAACAAGTCAGGCAATACTGACTCCACGACTCTCCTAGAAGTTTAAGCAAAAACAAAATTGCGTCTATAGCATTTATAGACTGAGAAGAAGCCTTTTAAAATGACTGGAACACTCTCTTTGAAATTCTGAAGGAAGCGGTTTCAAAAAAAAAAAAAAAAAAAACAGGAACCGAGAGGCTATATACCACCTACAGAGGAACCAGACGCCAGTTATAAAAGTCGGGAGGGGGGGGGGCATGAAAGGTAATCATTGGTTGAGAAGGGAGTGAGACAGAGTTGTAGCCTATCGCCGATGTTATTAAATCTGTAAATTAAGCAAACAGTAACGGAAATCAAATGAAAATTTGGAACAGGAATTAAAGTCCAGGGAGAAGAAATATAAATTTTGAGGATTGCTGCAACTCTGTTAGAGACAGCAAAGGACTTTGGAGAGCAGTTAAACGGAATGGACATGTCTTGAAAGTAGGATATAAAATAAACGTCAACGAAAGCAAAACAAGCATAATGGAATGCAGTCTACTTAAATCAAGTGAGACTCAGGGAATTTTTTAAGAAATGAGACACTTAAAGTAGTAGATGAGTTTTACTGTTTGGGCAGCAAATTAACTAAAGATTGCCGAAATAGAGACGATTTAAAATGTGAACTGGCAATGGCAAGAGAACTGTTTCTGAAGAAGAGAAATTTGTTAACATCTGATGTAGATTTAAGTGTTAGAAAGTTTTTCTCAAGGTATTTGTGTGGAGTATATGCCATGTATGGAGGTGAAACACTGATGATAAACAGTTTAGACAAAAAGAGAATAAGGGCTTTTGAAATGTTGTGCTACAGGAGAATGCTGAAGATTAGGTGTGTAGATCATGTCAGTAATGAGGTGGTGCTGAATAGAATTGAGGAGAAATACAAATTATGGCACTGACTACAAGAAGGGATCTGTTGATAGGACAAATTCTGAGGCATCACGGGATCACCAATTTGTATTTGAGGGACGTTTGTGGTGTAAAAATCGTAGAGGGAGATCAACAGATGAATACAGAAGTAGATTTCAGTAATTATTCAGTGATAAGGAGGGTTGCTCAGGAGAGAGTACTATGGAGAGCTGCATCGAACTAGCCTTCGGAATGAAGACCACAACAACTACAGCAGGCGATTCGATTTGTTTTGTAAATATCTGCAGATTTAACTTACTACAATAATGAAGTCTAAAGTCTAGCCTAAGCTAGATATCTGAATACTCCGTTGGTAAATTATGAACTCGTTATGGAAATGAGTTCCGTCTGTCTCACAAATCACAGTTTTCCTCAGTTTTAACACCCAAACATGAATCGTAATATCTGTACCATTTGAAATATTTATCTTTTTGGTATTTCAAAAATAAAAATGAAGATATAAAAAGAAGCCAAAATTTTCAGTTGTGATTTTGTACCTTAGTTAAGTGTCCTGTAACATATCAATGTGTTTTGGCTTGACAGCTTGCCATTTACAATAACTTGATTTTTGCGGAACTACATGCACTATGCGAAATATTTTGCACTGTAAATACTCACAGCTTTTTAGACGTTCTCTGTCTGCACATACTACAAAATAATGCACAGTTCATTTACCAAAGTAACTCAAATTCATTAATACATGTTTTATTAAACATAATGCTTATATTCAAACTATACATATGGCTGCATCTGCTATTCGATTTTTTGCGTATTGGTGTTGTTCAAGTTCAGTTATCAAAACTGACAACCATGACTTCACAGAGCTGATATTAGTAAAGCATGGTTCTCTAATATCGAATTAGATTTACATATGGGCAACCTTCCTAATGTATCGAAACGACATATGTGACTCTTGCAAAAGCTGAGCGTTCGATTTTCAAGACAAAATAATAAGAAAGCAGTTATCTTTTACAATATTCTAGGAGATTAAAACTTTCTCAAAATTAGGTAAAGAACCCGAAATATTTTTGAAACGTATCGGCCCAGTTTTATATTTTCCAATGGTTATGAGCTCTGATAAATACCTAAGCCGAAACAAGGCCCCGGGAGTAGACAATATTCCATTAGAACTACTGACAGCCTTGGAAGAACCAGTCCTGACAAAACTCTACCACCTCGTGACAAAAATGTATGAGACAGGCGAAATACCCTCAGACTTCAAGAAGAATATAATAATTCCAATCCCAAAGAAAGCAGGTGTTGACAGATGTGAAAATTACCGAACCATCAGTTTAATAAGTCACGGCTGCTAAATACTAACGCAAATTCCTTACAGACGAATGGAAAAACTGGTAGAAGCCGACCTCGGGGAAGATCAGTTTGGATTCCGTGGAAATGTTGGAACACGTGAGGCAATACTGACCCTACGACTTATCTTTGAAGTTAAATTAAGGAAAGGCAAACCTACGTTTCTGGCATTTGTATACTTAGAGAAAGCTTTTGACAATGTTGACTGGAATACTCTCTCTCAAATTCTGAAGGTGGCAGGGTTAAAATACAGGGAGCGAAAGGCTATTTACAATTTGTACTGAAATCAGATGGCAGTTATAAGAGTCGAGGGACATGAAAGGGAAGCAGTGGTTGGGAAGGGAGTGAGTCAGGGTTGCAGCCTCTCCCCGATGTTATTCAATCTGTATATTGAGCAAGCAATGAAGGAAACAAAAGAAAGATTCGGAGTAGGTATTAAAATCCATGGAGAAGAAATAAAAACTATATGTTTCGCCGATGACATTGTAATTCTGTCAGAGACAGCAAAGGATTTGGAAGAGCAGTTGAACGGAATGGACAGTGTCTTGAAAGGAGGATATAAGATGAACATCAACAAAAGCAAAACGAAGGTAATGGAATGTAGTCGAGTTAACTCGGGTGATGCTGATGGAATTAGATTAGGGAATGAGACACTTAAAGTAGTAAAGGAGTTTTGCTATTTGGGGAGAAAAATAACTGATGATGTTCGAAGTAGAGAGGATATAAAATGTAGACTGGCTAGGGCAAGGAAAGCTTTTCTGAAGAAAAGAAATTTGTTAACACCGAGTATAGATTTAAGTGTCAGGAAGTCGTTTCTGAGAGTATTTGTAAGGTGTATCCATGTATGGAAGTGAAACAAGGACGATAAATAGTTCGGACAAGAAGAGAACATAAGCTTTCGAAATGTGGTGCTACAGAAGAATGCTGAAGATTAGATGGGTAGATCACATAACTAACGAGGAGGTGTTGAAGAGGATTGGGGAGAAGAGACGTTTGTGGCACAACTTTACTAGAAGAAGGGACCGGTTGGTAGGACATGTTCTGAGGCATCAAGGGATCACCAATTTAGCATTGGACGGCAGCGTGGAGGGTAAAAATCGTAGAGGGAGACCAAGAGATGAATACACTTAGCAGATTCAGAAGGATGTAGGATTCAGTAGGTACTGGGAGATGAAGAAGCTTGCACAGGATAGAGTAGCATGGAGAGGTGCATGAAACCAGTCTCAGGACTGAAGACCACAATAACAACAACATATGTGCACTGATGTAGGAACGAATATCTGCATTGTTATAGCAGAGGAAATATTGTTAAGATTATACCTTGCTTTATTGAAATGCTAAAAATAATGGTAGCTGTGCTTTGAGAAAGATTTTCCTGCTGATTTCACTTTTTGTCTAAAGTATGAGGAGAGTGGCCACCGAGTCCTGGAGTGTTGTGAAGGGAGTCTGGGTTGGTAGTGGGATCCTAGGCGTGTGTGACGTTTTCGTCACGTGCCAAAGACTGAAGGAGGCAGGTGTCTTTGTCCCGGAGGCCCATGGCAATAGTCGCAGTTCTGTCGTAATCCACACGGCAGCGTGGAGGGTAAATATCATAGAGGGAAACCAAGAGATGAATACACTAAGCAGATTCAGCACACTCTTTACAGCATTACGGCGAGTGTTGTTGAGAAATATTGATGCCATGAATGTAGATGAGAGAGCGTTTTGTCACCTGATGTGGAATTTGCTTTCAGAAAATTGGCTAGCTTTCTTTACGAAAATTTCTTTGGAAATCACAGAAGACATTATCAGTCAACTCAGTTTTCTAAGAGGTTTCAAATACCGTTTAAAAGAAAATAATCTTGAGATACATAATACACAAATTTTACATTTAGCAATTTACTTACTCCTCTCCCACGGCGTTATTTCGAGAAACTCCGTCGCTCTTCCTAGAACGACATAAAAGTATTCGAGGTATCATAGATACATGTTTCGTGTACAGGGTGATTTACCTGCCTTTACCACTGGGTTTTTACGCAGTCCACCAACACCTTCACATAAAACGAAGCAAGACCTTCATATTCTCTCACTCACTACATCGGAATTATCTGTCCTGAAGAAAAAATGAACAGGACTTATTTGTAGGAAATTTAATGCAGGTAAATTATGTACAGGGAACATTTTTTGGCGAATGGACACGGTTTTTTTAAATTATTCAAAAAAACTCGCATTTGAAGGTCAGTTTTTTACGCTTTTCTTGAATAATCTGGAAATTACGGCCTGTAGCGAAAATTTCTCCCCAATACAAAATTTAGCTACATTAAATATCCTACAAAGAGATCCTCTTCATTTTTTCTACAGTAGTTTGCACGTTACGAGCGAGAGAATATCAAAGTCTTGGGCATGGTATTTGAAGTCGTTTCGGATTGCATAAAGCGCATCGGTAGGTGTAACTGAATCACCCTGTACACCCAAACAAAGCACATGGTTACTCTCACGACTGCATGGTTCGCCACACTCTTTTGAAGGAACCATGGGTGGTATTACCTCGGAATATTTCCTGCTGAACTGTTGCCAGTAACTCAGACCTCCGCACAGCGCGTGAAACATTAATCGGATTTAGGTGTTTCGAGGTACGGACTGGTCGATTTGGCGAACTTAAATCCGCCGCCGTTCCGCTCTCATTTATAAAACGTCGGGAGGGGAGAATTTCTAGATTTACTGACGCGGAAACGGCAACTCGCCTGCTGTCGATGGACTCCTGAGTTACAGTCTCTAACGATTTGTTAAGCTGCCATCTGAACTTTACAGTGTGGTAGTTCTACAAACAGACCCTCTTTCAAATCACATTTTGGTTATTACATAACAATCGAGAAATTCTAGTTCCTAAACTTTCCACAGCAGAGCAAGAAATACATATATATTGAAAAACCGAATATGACGTCGATTTTAAAATGGAAAATTGTTGAATTCCGGATCCTTAGTACAAACGTTTTCAAGTAATTTTCTGTCACGCCCTCCTTCTGAAATATAAATAATTTTGCTTCCTTCCCCCCTCCCCCATCCTTCCTTTCCTCAGTATCTCTCACACTTCCTACAAAAATACCCATGATAGCTATTTATTTGTCTAATTAGTGGAACTATTAGTTACAAAAATAGCAATAGTTAGAAATTGTCGTTCGAGCACATCAGAGCAAAATATTTTGCAGCAAAATATTTATTCATATATTATCCATTTGCATTATTCAAAGATGGTGATAGTTAACAAGTAGTTTATAAATAACCATAACTGCGTCTGCAGTTATTGTAACTGAGCAAATATTTGTGTTTCACTGCACGTTTGTTTACAAATTAGCTCACAAATTAGTTAGTTAGTGAAAGTTTAGCTGCTTCCACCTATATTGCTTTTGCTTCATTTAGATGTGTTTATATTTGAAAGATCTCAACGTGCAAATAACGAAAGAACAATATTCAACATTTAAATGACAATTTAAAAATTTGTATTGAAACTGATCATCTAAAAAGGAAATAAACAGCAGTAAATGTGCACACGGCTCGAATTCCGAAATTTGCTGACATTTGCAAACATGATGTGTCGTATGTGCTTGAATTTGCGAAGAAAACAGATTTAGTCTCCGCGCGATATTTGAAACAGAAACATGCAGATCCGTTTTCAGCTGCAGTCAAGACCGACGTTTCCTCTTTTCGACTGCGGAAAATGTTCACTTATTGTAATTAGTGGTTGTTAAAAGTTGGATAAGTAGTTAACACTGCGGGCGATCGTTGACAATGGCTGTGTGACGAAATATTATCAGCGACTTTTCCCTGCATTCCTGAAGACAGGGTCTGCTGTTCGCCTCTTATCAAATAAGACAGCAGATTAGAGGTGGGGGCCTTCCTAACTTGGTTGATGGAAATGAGAATATGACTCTAACAACATTTGTTCGCCAGAAGTTTATATATATATATATATATATATATATATATATATATATATATATATATATATATATATCCTTCAATGAAATTATATATATATATATATTATAAAATTATATATAAAATTATATATATATATATATATATATATATATATATATATATATATATATATATATATATATCCTTCAATGAAATCCGGCGCCCCTCTTTACCGTCTGCCCCACCCCCCCACCCCCGCCGCCCCCTCCCTCGCCCCAGGAGGCGCATCCCAACCACTTTTACGATTGCCTTAGTCTGCAGGTGTGTGTAGGTAGTGCTCATCATTATACTTACAATACGAATAATAAGAACAGAATGAAACGTCCTAAGTGTCCTCAAAGTTAACAGGGCTGAAACGTTGTACCCCAACATGAATTACTCCGATGGAAAAAGAATAAAATACAATTAAGATGAATACAGAATCAGATTCACAAGGAAGTGAGTTTCAGTAGTTATTTTTCCTAAATCCTTAAGGTATGAGCCTCTGGTAGACAACGGCCTTGCTACAGTATAGTAATACTGGTTCCCGTCAGAATACTTAATTTAGCGTTGTCAGGCTTGGTTAGCACTTGGGTGGCTGAGTGTCCGGTTATACTAAGCGCTGTTGGCAAGCGATGTGTTCTCAGCCTTTGTTAGGTCATTTGAGGAGCTACTTAATTGAGAAGTAACGGTTACTGAAAATTGAATATAATGATAGTGGGAAAGATTAGTGGATGATATAAGTCACATGTTTCGTTGTCGTTTTGGTCTTCAGTTCGAATATGGTTTGTTGCAGCCCCCATGCTACGCTATCCTGTGGAAGCCTCTTCATCCCCGAATAACTACTGCGACATACTTACTTTTGAGTCTCCTTACTGTATTCATCTCTTGGTTTCCGTCTACAATACCCCCTCGCCCCTTCCCCCCTTTCCCCTCCCCCAACTTCCCTCCAGTACTAAACTGCTCACTTCTTGATGTCTCAAAAGGTGTCTCAACAAACGATCTCTTCTTTATTTCAGTCATACCACAAATTTATTTTGTCCTCAATCCTGTTCAGTAACCCCTCATTAGTTGCACAACTATCCATCTAATCTTTCGCATTCCTTGTGGAGCGACATTTCAAACTCTTCTATTTTCTCGTCCTCTAAACTATTTATCGTCCACGTTTCGCTTCCATACATAGCTGCAATGCGGACAAATACCTTCTGAAAACACTTTCTAACCCTTAAATCTATGTTCGATGTTAGCAGATTTCTCTTCTTTAGAAAATCTTTTCTTGCCATTACCTGTCCACATTATTACATTCCCAGTACTTTGGCCATCATCAGTCATTTTGCTGCCCAAATAGCAAAACTCATCTGCTATTTTTAGTGTCTCTTTTCCTAACTAATTTCCTCAGTGTCACCTGATTTAATTCGACTACATTGCATTACAGTTGATTTTCTTAATGCTCATCTTACATACTCCTTTTAACACACTGTGCACTCAATACATCTGCTCTTCCAAGTCTTGCTGTCTGTGACAGAATTATAATTTCATTGAGAAACCAGCAAGATTTTATTTCTTCTGCCTGGACTTCCTTCTAAAAATTTGTCTTTGGTTTCCTTTACTCGTGCCCAGTATGCAGATTGACTAACATCAGAGATAGGCTATACAATTATCTCACTCCCTTCTCAGCCACTGTTTCCCTTAATGCATCCCGACTCCTATAGTTGATTTCTGGTTTCTATACAAGTTACAAATAGCTTTCTCTCCCTACAGGCTACCTCTGCTACTTTTAGAATTACAGTAAACGCTGTCAAAAAATTCCTCTATGCGTACAAATTCTATAAAGGTAAGGGTACCCTTTCCTAAATCTATCTTCTAAGAGAAGTCGTAGGTTGAGTATAGCCTCGGCTCTTCCTACATTTCCCAACTGATTTTCCCAGATTTCGGCATCTACCAGTTGTTCCGTTCTTCCATATTTAATTCGTATTTATATTTTGTAAACGTGGTTTATGAAACTGATACTTCGATAATATTCACATCTGTCAGAAACTTCTTTCTTTGGAATTGGAATTATCACTTTCTTTTTTAAGTCTGAGGGTATTTCCCCTGTCGCATATATCTTGCTCACCCGGTGAAATAGTTTACGACTGGCTCTCATCAGTCAAATTCTTCTCTCAGTATCACGACTCCTATCTTCAACTATGTCATCAAATTAAAACGGGATGGGCTCAACGTGTAGTCAGTCGCACTGACGAAGCTTTCAATGAAGATTAGTATTTTTGTGTCTTTGTGTCTTTGGCATTGTGCATGAAATAAACGGAGAAAATATTACATATCTGATTTAATTTAGGGCCGACTTACCGTGCAACAAGCAGGACGTATGTTGCGGAAATGAGGCGATGAATGAAGTGGCTACTTTATAATGAAATAAATGAACCTACAGATGTTCGAAAAGCTATGGGGATCAGAATGTGTAATCGAGAAGGCTGTTAATGTTAACGCACTCTAGGGAATGCGTAATGTACTAACGCTTACTAAGGTAAGGCAGTGTAGCTGTTATTCCGCGGAAACGAGACAGAACAGGATGGACGGTAAGGAATTTCAGATGACACATGCTGAGGCGGCAATGTGGAATCACTGATCGTAAAAGATCCCGTTGGGTCTTGTCAGTAGCACGAGACGAGATCGCCAGGAGGAGTAGACTCCAGAGAGCGACAGGTGCGCCCCCAGTGGCCCCTTGGGTGTCCTCTCTAAGGTCCGCTGAGCTCGGTCAGCAAACGCCACGCGCGGACACTGCAGGAGACCACTTCTGAAGACAGTGTAGTGTATCTCACGAAGTCCTGAAGTTTTCGTGCTAGCCACCAACTGCCTTTACCCAATGAGCAACGTACTATGCACGAGAGGTTGGTTCCTATAACATAGTTTTCATAGAAAATAGTGACAAACTTAAAATCAGACCTGATCGTATAGCGTAACATGCAATTCGCTAGGTTTGCGAGGGAGAGGTGAGCCAAACACGGATCGTGTTCTACCGTTGTATTAGCGATTATTATCTGGTACCCCAACTACGCTGGGTGTGTTTTTTAAGTGGTTTTCCATGCTCTTTCAGGACAATGTTGGGCTGCTTCCCAATCTCCGCCTCAGAAAACGCTATAAACGAAGAGTAAAATAAAATAAAACCTAACACAAAGGATGTACTTTAATATCGACAGACAGTGCATACACCTTCTCTCCGTTAGGTTAAATGTAGCGACAGGAGGAGCAAAAGGCAACAAATTTATAATAAATATGTTTGACAATTTATCGGAAACGCGGGCCCCTTACGTCGGGACAAAATATTAGGAAAATGAGTGATACATTTCAACGCAGAAATTCTCTAAGTGATACATTCGCTAAACCCAGAAACTATTTTAGTTTCTGCTATGGGTGCAGAAACAACACTAGTATACTTTTTGGTCACACTGAGTTAACAGCTGATATCCATATTTTGAAGTTCCCTCTGCAACGAATGTAGGAGAAATATTTGTCCCACATTCTCAATGGAAGAAAGGAGCACAAAAGTTATAAGTAAGAGGAGAAACAACACTTGCGGAGAACCAGTGTTATTATCGCAACCAACGTTGCTTAGTATATTGTCTGACATTATTCTGTATTCCTGCGATTCTGCAATGTTAAACACCATGGATGTAGCTGTTGATGGCAAAAATTTAAAAGACGATAAAATCTGTAAAGAATGTCGAGTACTGATGTGAAATCGTTAAAATGTCACGAATTAAAGATTTAGAGTACAAAAACTAGAGCAGCAAGTTAGTTTCAAAGAAAAACATTGGTGGAGAATGTAAGTAATTAATGTTCTAATAAAGGAGTTTGTGCAATCAAGGTAGTAAACTAAAGACTTGTTTCGTACCTGAAATATCAGTGTAATTTTCGAGATGTCGTAATAACTGTGTAGGAGGAATATTTTCACGTTTTAATACATGGTATCCAAGAATACACAGGATTCTTATCTTCAAAGATTTGTTTCTGTAGATAGTATTTCCAGAATTCGAGGAAGAGTAGCAGGAGGAAGTAACCGCAAACCATGGTGCAACAACTTTCAATATTTCATTACTTCCAGCAAAAGACTATCAGAGGTATGGAAGAAAACTTTCTTAAATATCCAGAGGGTCACAAGCGAAATCCTCAAAAGAATAAACAATATCCTCGCTTGCGAAAAGACCCATACTGATCGGAGGGGTAAAAATGCATCAGGAAACCAAATTAGTGGTGCAAAAAGAAGTAGGATTATGGATCACATAAATTCCTAACCCCACAGTTCTCTTCTGCCACAGACAATCATTTTTTGAATGTCTGTGGCACAAGAAAATTACGTTATTTAAACAACAAATTGAATGTCAAAATGAAGCATGACCAATTCAAAATACGGCATCACCAATCAAGTTACTGTAAGTATAAATTTTACATGAAAATATTCAAAGAACGGTTTTCACCTACCTTTAGTCGACCCACGTGGGGCTTGTTAACAGTTTAAAAATAAATTACAAACCAAGACACTGAAAGAAAAATCGTATATGGTTTTCGCTGCAGAACTGATGGTTCGTAAACTCAGATCTTCAAAATTTTCTGCTCTTACTCGTGAAGTAAAGGAAATACGACAAAAAGTGGATGATGTTGCAAGCATTCCCACAGATTTTATGAAGAATCTTTTTCCTACCATACCAGCTCAGGGAGTGTTCCACCTTCGGAAACTTAATGTTTGTGAGTTCAGAATCCATTACCTCAAAACAGGACATGAGACATTGTATATTTTTGTCACGTAGATGACGAAAAAGAGAATTCCCATTAAGTCTGTAATTTTCTGCTGGATTACATACAAAATTATTTGCCATCAAACGCAAAGTACCCTCATATATTTTCAGATGGATGCCCAGGGAATAATAAGAATAATATTATGGTAAGGTTCCTCATGGAAGTTGCAGCATCTGAGCGTTTTGTCACAATGTATCGCTATTTTCTGGCCTGAGTCCATTCGTTCCTACACTGTGTCAGGGACAGTGAAGTGCTTAAGAAGAAAATTCGAACTGTGGATAGTATTTATAGCATCGCACAGATTGCAGAACTTATCGTTGCTGCAAGTAGCTTACAAAACTATCAGTTAAAGTTGTTTCAGCAGATTCTGTCCTAGCCTTCAGAAATGGTGGCCAGAAAAACTGCAGACACAAGGTATTGTCTTTGGAAACAACGAAAAGAAAAGTAATTCCAAGGAATAGGAAACAGTATTTAACCGTATCGCCCCTCTTCAGTAGTGAGTCGATCTACCCATTTACTCTACAGCATTCTTCTGTAGCATCACATTTCAATAGCTTCTATTTCCTTCTTGTCTGTACTGCACATCGTCTACATTTCACTTCTTCTAAAACACTATACTTGAGGCAAATACTTTTAGTGTTAAAATAATTCTATTTTTCGAAAACGTTTTTCTTCCATTGTCAGCCCGCATTTTATTTCTCCTCTGCCTTCGTCATCGAAAGTTGTTTTGCTACGAAATATCAAATCCCTATACAGCACGTAATGTCTCACTTCCTAGTCTAATTCACTCCGCATGATTTAACTCGACAACACTCTATTACCTGTGTTTTATTTTCGTTGATGTACATCGTATAAGTTAAAAAATGCCTTCGCTGCGCAGATGTAATGATAATACTAAAGATGACAGTGCCCCTAGAACGTAGTTACTAAGCACGGTTTTCCGAAATTCCTTCATCAAAGAGGGCGAAATAAATATTCAGAATTCGAATCAAGAACAGCCGCTTGAATGATTGTTGATATCCTCGGTGTAGCGAAGCAGTTTAAATCACTTCTTCCAGGCCAGATTGCACACGAATTAGGTTCCTTTCAGAGTGTGCAGACATAATAGGCTAGTACTTCAAAACAACATAAAACCAGTTGCAAGTCCACAGAAACGAACCAACGTGCTGGAACTTTCCACAGGTCACGCCAGTGGAGTAGAAACGAAATTCAAGTAATCCGCTGAATTAGAGAGCCATACTCCTGTCGTCGATCTGCATTAGGATCTTGGAACATGCATTACCTCGAAGAAAACTATCTGTTGTTACATAGCACGGATTCAGAAAATGTCGTTGTTGTGAAACGCAAACAGCTCTTTATTCACATTAAGTAACGATTACTATTGACAGGTGATCTCAAATTGATTCTCTATTTAAATATCTCCAGAATGTTTTTGACAAGGTTCTGCACAAGCCGCTTGTTATCAAATAGCGTGCCTATGGAGTATAGTCATAGTTGTGTCACTGGATTGGTAACTTCCTGTAAGAAAGGTTACAGTTGACAGAAACTGATGGAAAGTCATTGAGTAAAACAGACGTGACATGTGCCGTTCCCCAAGGAAGTGTTATAGGCCCTCTGCTGGTCCTACCTAAAATAACCGATTTATTAATCAGCCCTCTTAGATTGTTTTCAAATGATACTGTCATTCATCATGTAATCATCAGAAGAACAAAGCGATGGAAAAACGATTTTATAACCTCATATGTATGATTATAAAAATGTCAATTGTATCTAAATAGAAAAAAGTGTGCAGTCGTCCACATGAGTACTAAAAGGCATCAGATAAATTTCGGTTACCCTATAAATCACACAACCGTAAAGGCTGTCAATTCACTACATACAAATAGATAAAAATTACGAAAATTTTAAATTGGAACGATCACGTAGATGCCGTGGGGAAAGAAAACCAAAGGCTGCACTTGTATCGTGGATCATTAATAAAATGCAACACATGTAGTAGAGAAGCTGTCTACAGTAAGCTCGTCCATCCTCTTCTGGAGTATTGCTGCACAGTGTGGAATCCTTACGAGATACATCTGATGGAGGACATCGAAAAAATTCAAAGAAGGGTAGCTCGTTCCGTATTATCAAGAAAAAGTTAGAGAATGTCACTGGTATGATAGGCAAGTTGGTGTGGCAAACCCTAAAACAATGGGTTTTCCGTTGCGGGGAGATCTTTTCAAGAATTTAAATAAGCAACTTTCTCCTCCGAATCCAAAAATATTTTGACCACGACCATCTACATTGGGAGAATGATCACTGTAATAAAATAGGATAAATTATAACTCGCGTGCATGTATTTGACTGTTCGTTTTCCCGGTCGCCGTTCGGCAGTGGAACATTAGAAAAATAATGTGAAGTTAGTTGGATATGCTTTCTGTCAAGCACTTAAGCGTGAATTTCAGAATAATCATATAGATGTGAAGAAGTTCTTCTCAAGATGCTGCCCAATCCACTTAAATAGTGTTCCAAGTACTTTATCGCACGCTACAGAACGCTATCCGTAAATGTTAACTAGCTTACTTATTCTCTCTGAAATAGACTCATGTTAAGAAGAAAACAGAACACCTTGAATGACTCGAGATAGGCCGTTCGTATTCACAAGACAGGTACACTACTACATTCTGCAGAAATGTTTAGCGTCTGAACCATGTCTGCCCGCGGGTTCAGGGTCAACGTCGATACCGCGGCGCAACACGCTAAAATGAGCCTGTAGCTCTGGTTGTCGCTATATACCAAACGTAATGGATCAATGTGACTTGAGCAGATATGCTGGATGCCTCGCAGAAGTATGCGCGATGCGTGCCGTTTTAAAGCGAGTGCATTATTGGCACGAGATAATGTAACACATCCGTCCGGGAAATTGTTGCTCCTGTGAGACGAAGGTTTCCGGCAGTGCAACAGGTGCGGGCAGAATGGTTCACAAAAAGGCTTCGAACACGACAAGATGGATCAGGTCGCACCAACCAAACCACCCCTCGAAAAGATGGACACATCATTTGAATGGCATTGCAGGACAGATCTGTGTGCTCCTCGCTTCTGGTGGAACAGTGGAACGGTGTAACACATCGTACATTGTTAGGGGTGACAGTGCGTCGCAGTTTATTACGGCAGTGGTTACGTGCGCGTCGTCCACTTCTCCACCTACCTTTGACAAATGTGCAGAAACATGGCAATGATTTATGGAATGATATCACTGGGGTCAGGAATGGCATCAGATAGTGTTTTTCGGGAGAATCCCCGTTCTGTTTCACTGAAGAAGATGGCTGCAGTTTGGTTCGCTGCGGACAGAGGGAGCGGCATCACAGTGACTGTATTCGCACAAGACATACAGCGTCATCTCAAGGCCTTAATGTATGAGGTGCTATTCAGTACAGTTACAAATTACAACTAATGGGCGTCCAGGGCACTGTGACCAGTGTGACATACGCGAATAACATCCTGCTACGCGTAGCCATACCATTTCTGCACAACACTCTAGACGCCATTTTTCAGAAAGACAATGCACAACCACATGTTGCTGCATGGATACATGCGTTCTTGGTGTCATAGGATGTCAGCCTTTTGCCCTAGCCAGGCATATCACTAGACTTGTCGCCTATTGAAAATGGTTACGGTGAAAAGACGGGTGCAGCCCTGTGACCCAACGCCAACCATCACAGATTAATTTGGAACCAGGTGAAAGCAGCATGGACGCAATTCGCGCCCTATACGCGTCGATGCCAACATTCATGGAACAAGTTGTCAATGTCCTGTGCCTACTAGGTGATTAAACACAAGCTGAACGAGGTGACTGAAATGCTTATCATTTCTGCAGAAAATACTAATGTACATGTCCTCTGAATATGAAAGTCCTATTTCTAGTCATTCAAGGTGTTATTTTTTCTGAGCGTGAGTGTACAGTATCTTGGAATTTTCCCCTTTGTGTTTCTTTATTCCTCGCTCTATGTAGATATTGAATAACGTGATGGATAGGATACAACGTTGCCTCACTATCTCCTCAACCACCGCCTCTATTTCATGTTCCAGAACTCGTAACTGCAGACTAATTTGTGTAGAAACAGCAGCTAACATTTTGCTGGAAGCAAGTGTAGTGTGATCAGAGATTCGCTATGAAAGAGGAAGGGAGGGAGGGAACATGTGAAGTGTGCTTGTTCCGGTAGCTCCAGCAGGTGTCAGACAAGAGAGCGCCGCTTGCGATATCGTTCACACCACGTCACGGCAGGCCGAGGTTCCTGTCAGGCCGTCGCTCCTGGCGGGGCCTCCACCCGCCACACTCTCCTGTTACATCTCCTCGCAACATTATGATGTTCTCGGTAGACTAACAGGCTCGCCACACGGTGTAACCCATGGATTCCGTACCAGCCACTTCAGATTCTGCCCATGTAGTCTAATCATTAGGATTAGCGCAGACAGCCATGGTAACTCTGATTCCATCATACTTCGTCTGTTTTCAAGGATCTTGAGTGAAGGAAGTTTCCTGTCAAATAAACATAGCTTTAAATAAAAAGTGAGCACACTGGGTAACGTTATAGCAAACACCAACAGCACAACGACTGAGAAACTAACGGTAAAACACTCTAGGTCACTGTATTGTGACATATAAAACGAGCACTAGAAAATGGCGTCGTATCCGAAACAGGACCCGCCGCATGTAAATAATGAGCTAATAGAATGAGTGTGCAGCACAAACTGGAAAAATACATTAGTGATTAACGCTTGTCCAACCACAACTGTACTGAATTAATAACTGTTAGTTCTTTATTTCAGCATTGTCTCTTTCTTACCTATCACTGCAGTATTCGACATGACACCGTAAGTTTCGTGTTATAACAGGGTCATTTGGTTAATATGCATATCTTCCTTTTAAGCTTCAATATTGGACAAATGATGAGTCAGGAAATTACGTCCAGGTTGACATCAGTAGTCATCTTAGAAATATGAATTGAAGATACAAACGGCATTGATGTGTTCACTGTAAGCTATTCACTTTATGCCTGTTTTTGTCCCGAGTTCTCTGAATAGCAGCTAGAGGCGTGCCTCGATTTTCTCTATTGTGCTAACTTCTTAATCCCAGAGCACCACCTACACACAATGTGTTTGGTTGTTTGTTGTACAGACGCTGAATTTCGTCTTCCACTGCAGTTTTTGCCCTCTGTCCTACCAGGCAAGTTATTACCTGGTCTCTTAGCACATGTCCTATAATTCTATCCCTTCTTAAATAGTATTTTTCAGATGTTCTTCACATCGTTTCTTACCTTACCAGCACACTTAATTCTCAGCATCCTTCTGTAATACCACATCCCAAGCACTCGATTTCCTTCTCTCCAGTTTTCCCATAGTTCATAATTTACGTCCATGAAATGCTGATCTACAGATGTACAATTAAAGAAATTTATTTTATAAGTTCAAACTAAAGTTTGATACGTAGACTTCTTTTTACTAGAACTGTTATGTTTTCCTGTGCCAGTCTGCTTTAAAATCATTCACTTGGTACTGCATGAAGATTGCTAAAATGTTAGGACATGATTCTAATGCCTGATGTGTCAAGATTGTGTAGTGTTACACTAAAATCATGTCAGCACCGTCACTCTAATCGTCTAAAATATTATGCTAAACTGCATGCGGAACAGAACTTTCGACACAACGGGTAATTTATCCGCTACAGTAATCTCATCTAAGAGATATATTTATAAATCTATCCAGACTTCAAGAAGAATATAATAATTCAAATCCCAAAGAAAGCAGGTGTTGACAGATGTGAAAATTATCGAACTATCAGTTTAACAAGTCACGGCTGCTAAATACTAACGCGAATTCTTTACAGACGAATGGAAAAACTGGTAGAAGCCGACCTCGGGGAAGATCAGTTTGGATTCCGTAGAAATATTGGAACACGTGAGGCACTACCGACCATACGACTTATCTTAGAAGCTAGATTAAGAAAAGGCAAACCTACATTACTATAATTTGTAGACTTAGAGAAAGCTTTTGACAATGTTGACTGGAATACCTCTTTCAAATTCTAAAGGTGGCAGGGGTAAAATACAGGGAGCGAAAGGCTATTTACAATTTGTACAGAAACCAGATAGCAGTTACAAGAGTCGAGGGGTATGAAAGGGAAGCAGTGATTGGGAAGGGAGTGAGACAGGGTTGTAGCCTTTCCCCGATGTTATTCAATCTGTATATTGAGCAAGCAATAAAGGAAACAAAAGAAAAATTCGGAGTAGGCATTAAAATCCATGGAGAAGAAATAAAACTTTAAGGTTCACCGATGACATTTTAATTCTCTCAGAGACAGCAAAGGACTTGGAAGAGCAGTTGAACGGAATGGACAGTGTCTTGAAAGGAGGGTATAAGATGAACATCAACAAAAGCAAACCGAAGGTAATGGAACGTAGTCGAATTAAGTCGGGTGATGCTGAGGGAATTAGATTAGGAAATGAGACGCTTAAAGTAGTAAAGGAGTTTTGCTATTTGGGGAGCAAAATAACTGATGATGGTCGAAGTAGAGTGGATATAAAATGTAGGCTGGCAATGGCAAGGAAAGCGTTGCTGAAGAAGAGATATTTGTTAACATCGAGTATAGATTTAAGTGTCAGGAAGTCGTTTCTGAAAGTATCTGTATGGAGTGTAGCCATGTATGGAAGTGAAACATGGACGATAAATAGTTTGGACAAGAAGAGAATAGAAGCTTTGGAAATGTGGTGCTACAGAACAATGCTGAAGATTAGATGGGTAGATCACATAACTAATGAGGAGGTATTGAATAGAATTGGGGAGAAGAGGTATTTGCGGCACAACTTGACTAGAAGAAGGGATCGGTTGATAGGCCATGTTCTGAGGCATCAAGGAATCACCAATTTAGTATTGGAGGGCAGCGTGGAGGGTAAAAATCGTAGAGTGAGACCAAGAGATGAATTCGCTAATCAGATTCAGAAGTATGTAGGCTGCAGTAGGTACTGGGAGATGAATTAGCTTGCACAGGGTAGAGTAGCATGGAGAGCTGCATCAAACCAGTCTTAGGACTGAAGACCTCAACAACAACAACAACGACAACGTGTAGGGTATATCATAATTAGTGGCGTGAACCCATACAGTTGACAAGAGACGATAATGGAAGGAAACGTAGGTCCGAAAATGAGACGCTTGCGAGATAATTGCAACATTGTGGTTATCATCCACCAAAGACTGGATTCTGGACAAACGTCATTTCATTTGGGAAAAGATAATAACATTCTACAACATTACGAAAATATATTAGAGGTATAAACATCAATCCAAAAGTTTCCGTCTGACGGCGTTGCTGTAGTGTATATCCAATGAAGCCCGAAGTGTGCGGTAAACGCAGAAACGTGCTATTACCAGACGCGTACGAACAGGACCAACGTGATGATATTCTTTTCTTGGCTTTCGATGGATAAAGACCGGTAGTTATCCATAAGAGAATGAAAAATTTGTATGGGACAGTATGTCTGTCGAAAACCATGGTTGTGGTAGAGTGCGCCAAGTTCTGTGCTGGTCGCGATTGGACACAAGACGTAGGTCGATATGGGAAACCAGTGTCATCCATTACGGACCAGCTATAGTGGAACACCCGTCATGTAGTCCTGATCCCTCCCCATGTCATTATTACACCTTCTGTCGATTGAAAAATGCCTTAAAGATGTACAATTCCTGTCAGACAAGGATGCGCAGCAGGTGTTACCGATTTCTTCGCCAGATTGATGTCTTCAACCTGGTGCGTCTGTGGTGTAACTGCCTAAGTGCGCACGGCAATTTTGCTGCACGGCATCACAGTTACAAGACTGCACTCATAGTTAAAGGAGGTGTTCAAAGTGTCGTCCTTGAACCCGCATGCAGACCTGTGCCCGCATCTGCAATGACTTTGAATTCTTTCAATCACGCCTGGCTCATTTCGAAATTCGTGACAAGTCTCTGGTTGATTTCTTCAATCGTGTGAAGAGTTGTACATTCCATCACCTCCACATTAGTGACGTTTGTTATTGAAGGTATGTTTATGGGGTACTAGGTGATCATCTTATTGGGCCATAAATGTTACCAAACAAGCTCAGTGGATGAAATTACATTCGGTCTTTGGGGCATCATCTGGCAGGATTACTTGAGGATATTTATGACACCACAACTCTTTGGATGACCATACATTTTCTACGTGTTTTACGAAGTTTGTTTTATTAGTTGTGCTGAATATTATTCTTGTAAACAAGTTCTTAAGTTACAAATGTTATTTGTTATTTAAGAAAGAGAATACGCATGGAATGTTAATATTTTGTAAGTAGACACGCTGGCCTAGTCAGGGAAAAGCTTTTGTCAAAGAGTATAATAAATTGTAAACGCATTATCGCTGGGCGAGCGAGAGCGCCAAAAACGTAGCAGTTCGGAGTCGGGAAGAGACTGTTGTTGTTGTTGGTTGTGTGTATTCGCCGGTGTGGCTACGCAAAAGCGCGGAGATAACAAGTCTGTTTCCGAAGTGAGGAGCAGTGAAAACTGAATTGGTTGTTTTGGCGGATGTTTAATATGGGCAAGCTATGTGTATGGCATTTATTGGGCACAGTACAAATGGAGCGAGAATAATTCACATAACATCAAGACTACTGTGGGCCCTTGTTACTGGCTATAGTAGGACAAGAACATCAACCTGTGTCCTATTTTACCGTTAAATAAAGCCGCTCGATGAACGAACGGCATCATAAAGTGAAGTAAGATGCCTTTTTATAGCTGGAAATGTAATAGGCTGACCAGAGTAGTCTGAATTTTGTCGCTTAAATAACATTGTTTTCATGCATATTGTCATGTAATTAATTTTCCTAAGTCGTTAGCCAAGTATTATCCTTCCTATCCCTTTGTACAAACCGAGAGAATCAGAAAATGAACTGAAAATGAAGTGAACATTAATTTATTAGATTATCAAAACATAAATTTTTCAACTTTTGGACAATTACGTAATAATGAAATCTTTGGCTGTAGTATGAATAACGTCAGAAATAGAATGAGCAAAAGCCAGTATTTATTCATTTGCTAAAAATAGAGTAACTTTCACAATAAAAAATTTGGTAGCATAACAGTATGTAACTTGGACACTGAATTCGACTGTCAAACCACAGTTTCAAATTTATAGCTTGTGGTATAATTTAGAACTTTTATTGCAAAGAAATATCAGAGTAACAGCTAGGTAAATGACAGTCCTTACCAATGAGTACATTCAAAGTATCTTTCTGCTTGCTGCAGTTACGATAGTCAAAATTACGGTGAGTAACATAACAAAAAGTTTCTGACCACGCCCAGTAAACCATCTTACTTTAATAGAGCTTTGAAAATTAATGTAATATGTTGTATGTGTTTGCTATTTGGTTGTTATCTGACTACTGTGACATGTGTAGTATGAAGTACTTGAAAGTGTGCTTTAGGTACTGTTCCTACGTCATGACGCCAATAATTATTCTTCTGTAAGATTGCTTACGAATATAAAGTTTAGTTTCAGTTTAATTATACTTGTTCCGTTGAGGAACTGGCTATCGTTGGTTATTTTCGTTGTTGAGATACTTTGATAACGTTTTTTTTTTAAATTTTCGACTAACTACTGTTAATTAAAAATTAGTTTACGTAATAAAAATGTATAAAGTTAACAGAACCTTGTTTCTGATCGTCATTGCTAAAGTACTGAGCAGTGGCGATCCGGTTATAACTTCATCTACTTCTCCTGATTTTGTATTATTGTTCGGAGTAAATGCCTTTTCCCCACAGATTAGGGACTTTAGGTACACGGTCATATAGAAAAGACTAATTAGTCGGAGAGGTAGAACGGTTATACCTCAGAGAAACGCCAGAGAATGTGGTACATGCACGATAGACCACCGGCACATTTTGCTGTATGGTGAGACGACACCTAACGCGCCGGTATGACCAAAGCGGGACTGGGTAGGGAGGACCTGTACCGAGGCGTTCTTGATCGTCTAGTCTGAAACCCCTGTTTTTGTGGCCTTCCTGTAAACCTGGTAACCACAAAGTCGCGATTATCTCACAAACGCGTCGTTTTGTATGCGATTACGCAATTAAGTACGGTACACTCTTAGATTATAGTATTAATAACAAAAATTATTAATACAGTATGTGTTGTGTTCACTGAATGTGGGTGCTCAGCATGAAGATAGCAGTAATCGAACCTCTTACCAAATATATCCACAGTTAAGCCCCTGACAGGACAATGACCAAAACAGGCAACATATGATAAAAAACAAACAACTATTTATTGAAATAATGTGCATCAAAATTTACTCAGCTCTTGCTTACAGAGAAGGCATTACACTGATGTAAGATTCTGAACCTAAGCTAACCTTGGAAGGTATTCATTAAAATCGGGCATTTTCCATGAATTACCGAGCGAAGTGGCACAGTGGTTATCAGACTGGACCCGCATTCGGGAGGAGGACGGTTCCAACCCGCGTCCGGCCATCCTGATTTTTTTCGTGGATTTCCCTAAATCACTTGAGGCAAATGCCTGGATGATTCCTTTGAAAGCGCAAGGCCGACTTCCTTCCCCATCCTTCCCTAATCCGATGGGACCAATGACCTGGCTGTTTGGTCATCTCTCCCAAATCAACCATCCAACCATGAATTATGATGTCTTTAGGTAGTTTTGCCTCGTGAGCAAGCTTTTGCTATTACAACTATGGCACATTAATCGACTTCCTCCTATTCAATTTGGCTACACAAGTGTCTCTGCCTGAGGTCTTTGAGGCGAAAGTTGCTTCGGCCAATGTCTGTCGAGGTGATGTTCGCCAAACAAGGCCTACCGGTTTGAAGAGAAAACAAGCGTTCTGTTACTTGTCTACTTCGTTTGGGCTGCTCTAGAGTGAAAGTGTATTTTGCTCGCATGTGATATGGTGTGCTAACGAGTGTGGTTGCATTAACATATACTAAGATGGAGGGAGTCATCCATGAAAGCAGTAACTGACTTGGACTGACGAAGTGGTTATAAGAGGCATCTGCAGCTCCCTCTATGCAACTATTTGCGACAGAAGGCATTGTGTTTCTATAACTGACCATTCTGTATGTGAGGTGGCACGCTGTTAGCGCCTGGTGTGAGGCAACCTCTGAGGATTACGCTGTGAACCACGTCTGCTGGGAACTACGTTCATGTTCATGAAGGAGACACCAGATGATATTATTGCCGTAGTAGGTCATGTGACAACTCAAAGCAGTTCACATGAAAAATAACTAAGAACTGTGCGAAGTACCGTTAAATACATTGTCAACAAAATAAAAGAATTATAGTTCACACAGTGATTCTCTGTATAGCGCTTTGCCCCTGTTTTAGGAGTTTACGACCCTTCTTCTTGACTTTCCTTCCTTTTGTTTTCTTTCTGGATACTGAACTGAAGACTTTTCCTACTTTTTCTCGGTTTCATTATTACTAATTTATTCAATGTCAGTGGATAGGTTGTTCAATATTTTTTAAATACTTTCTGTTTATCTCTTACAGACATGCTTCTAAGCTTACACACTTATTAGATTCTTTCTCGTAGGTTGATATTCTTGTGACTTTTACATCTTACAAGTTTCTCTTAAACTTCTTTCATGTTGAGCATCGTCTAAAGACCGCCCCGCCTCCCTAAGTCCTTAAAAAGATGGAAAGTAGCTCCTATATATACATTTGACCTCTGTAGCTCTTCCTTGAATAGCAGTTTCTCGTTCCAAGGAAAACAGGAAAAAGACGCATGTTTACTTCTTAGTAAGAGTAGCGCAAAATTTTGAAAGAATTGGATTTTTGTATAATTGCACTGTAATAATGACAATAGTTCCAAGGAAAAATTTGCTCGAAATAAACAGGTGTGAAAACTTTCGACAAAAAAACTACTGTAATTACCAAGACAAGAAAGTAAAATTAATACAGACGATGTCACTGTTTTAAATGTTATGGTGACTTTTGGAATGAATGTTATAGATTATTAATAAAAGACTAAAAGCAAAAGATGAAATGAAAATTCAATAACGTACATCAATTAAAAACTCACTCAGTTAAAAATTGTAAGGAATAAATATCGGAAAGTATGATAGAGGCAAGCCCGCTGTGGTGTCCGTGCTGTTCTAGGCACTTCAGTCCGGAACCGCGTGACTGCTGCGGTCGCAGGTTCGAATCCTGCCTCGGGCATGGATGTGTGTGATGTCCTTAGGTTAGTTAGGTTTAAGTAGTTCTAAGTTCTAGGGGACTGATGACCTCAGAAGTCACGTCCCATAGTGCTCAGAGCCATTTGAACCATTTATGATAAAGGCAAGTAAAGAATTTAAAAATGTTGTTATCGTTGGAGAAATTGATGCTGCCTACAGAGTGTTAAAAATAATTCGAGGGAAAGAACGTTAAGGTGTTAAACTGTAAAATTCAAATGGAGAACCTCTTTTGATTGGGCAACTACGTGGAAGCAATACAGCGGAAGTATGAGTGACGAAGAAGATCTATTCTGCGGCTTCGCAGAAGAAAAAGACATTGTATGACAAAATTCTGATTAATTTGAGCAGAATCAGGTTAGCACCCATCGAAGAGATGTTTTCAAAACTAGAACATGTAAAGACAGTGCAAGTTACAGTATAATAAAAACAATTTCCCTCGTTCTGTCAAGTCTTAAAACTCCAATCCTTTCAAATCGACAGTCTACTCTCCATACTTCGTTTCTTCTTTGATGAGCTTTGTGAGAGAGAGCGTCACAAACGCTGACCTTGATGCGGTATAGACAATATTAAATTTTCATCAATGAGCCGCTATATTGAGCAAAATTACATACAAAATCTGATGGCTTTTGTGGCTTATGCCCACGAAACGTAAGAGACTGTGTTATCCCGCAGCCAAGGTATATGTGAGGTATCATAAGGTTCACTTCATCTGGGTAACAAATTAAGTGAAGCATTAATATCATACCAGTCAAAACCTTCCCTACGGATTAATCGCCCACTTAATTATTTCCCGTTTGTAGATTCCTGGTTAGAACAATGTACAACAGACAAACAAAATCCTCAGTATCACACTGGTCAAGCTCTTTCCTAAGGATTAATCTCCCACTTCATTATTTTCCGTTTGTAAATTATTGGCTAGAACAATCTACAACAGACAAAGAAAATCTTCAGCGTATATTGCTAAAGAATAATTGAGAAAAAGTAAAATTACAGTAGACCTAATTCTGACAAACACATTAGCCTATCTAACACTTTTTGTTCATACATATCCTAACACCGGATCAAATATCCCATCGACATCCTCGGTCTTCTAGCAGCAGTTTTACGTAGATTTTTTCCAATATTAATCTTCTGTTTTATATTCCATTTCGCATTTTATCTCTTCAATAAATTTTTATCTACCTTAGAGAAAATTTTCAAATTCATTCGGTTTCATCGGCTCCGTTTTCCCATTGTCCTTTATAGTGTAAGGAAAAGGAGAGAAGAGAGAAGGTAGAAGGTATTGTACCTTGGAAAACACAGTGCTTTTTGGTAGGTACTTCTGATTAATGGCCGAATTTAGAATCACATGAAGAAGTGCACACTAAAGACTGCCATAGGAACTTTCCATCATTTTTGCCGTTTTTGATGTTAGTCATGTGGATGCGTTTTGCGCAACATTTGCAAATATTTCATATTCTCCACATTTAAGTATTGTGTAATATATTAAAGCTATTTGGAATATGTTGTTAATTCTTCAAGTACAGAAGATTATGTTTGAGTTAAATGGTATATATTCTTAGGAAAACTTATGTGACATGTGGACAGTTAAGTCTACTTTGTCTACCATGCATCATCTTGTATCTTGAAACACAATAAGGTATTTTACTATGTAACATGTGATACTTGAAAATTAATTGTTTCTTAAATGTCTTAAAAGTTTTATCTGTCTTGAAATTGAAAATTTATATTAATGTTTAATAGCTTTTATTGCAAAATGTGCTTAACTTGTAACTGTTTTTTTTTTAATCTTTGCATTATTTCATTTCGCTTACTGATTATTGGTATAGTACAGTAATAATGCAATAGATATACTATTAAATACAGTGTTAACAAAATGTGCTCGACTGTTCGTTTAAGTTGTAATGTAATATTTGTTCCTACGTAGATGACAATGTTGTACCTC
This sequence comes from Schistocerca nitens, assembly GCF_023898315.1. NCBI lineage: Eukaryota > Metazoa > Arthropoda > Insecta > Orthoptera > Acrididae > Schistocerca > Schistocerca nitens. Next base: position 437,054,742 of record NC_064617.1, on the reverse strand, counting down.
AGAACAAGTTTTCGCTTTCAGAAAAACATTAATTTTTCCGAGTAATTTTTGTAATTTCGGAAATATACTGCATAACATATAACGCCAATGACATTATTTACAAATGGAATAAGAAAATATATTCATCTATTACAGACCTGGCTAGGACCAAACTCTGAAAAGAGTACCAAGTTCCAACGCTCTCCCCTACACGAAACTGTCGCGGTGGAGAGCAGATAGACGTCGTCGTCACTGCATTAACGTCGTAGAGGAGAGACGTGAAAAGAAAATTGAAGACATACGAGTTCATCTAGAATCACGAGTGGAAGTTAAACAGTTACTATTTCACGAGTGAAAACAAAACAGCGCAGTCCATTGATAAAGGCTGCAGCTGTGTCATGTCAATCCAGACGGCTAAAGAGGTCATCTGGCACGTCCTGACTCAGCTGCTGCATATCCTCTGCAGATGAAAACCAATTACCGCACTGTACTCTACTTTATCAATTGGCTGTACCATTTTGTTTTGGTTCTCTAGTGAAACGGTATTGTGGCGCGGGGATTTCAGTGTGTACTACAACAGCAGACAGGTACCAGCAAATAAACAAAAAAAAATGTATGATTTTCATTGTGCCAATTGAAACATAGGACTGCATCATAAAACACGCATGTAGTTGTGCTTTCCACAAGTTTAATAACTAATATATTATGAAATATACTTTTTAAATATAAAGTAAGTTGTAACAAACGTCTGCTCTTCACTGCAACGTAAAAATGAAAATTCCTTAATACAGAGCTGAATACAATTTAACGACCAGAAGTTGCTTTTATTTTGGCCAAAATAGATATTCAAATTAAAAAAATAAGTACTCCTATTTATTAAATGATGGAGCTTGTAATGGTTGTTTATTTACGTGACCATTACGGCACTCCAACCCTAGTTCTCGATACCAGTAATATCGTACTACTTTTCTGCGAAATAACAGACATATTTTTGTGACAATATTCACACTTGGTTTTATTAATGTATAGGCAATCCGATGTATCGATATATTTCAGTGATGCGGTTCTTGTGTGTATTCATTTCTGTGAGACTGTCATAATCTTTGACATACTTGTAACCGTTTGGCGCGAATGCGCACAGAGCAGTCTTTGTTTCACTTTGCAGTAGTTAAGTTGTTATTTCGCTTTGTAAAAGAACACTCAAGTCTTGTGTTTGGTTAAAGCGGAAATTAAATATATGAAGATTGGTACAAAACTGTTTCTTTGATCATGTGACAATTAAGAAGAAGTATATGTGAATTTACAAGAAGATTAACAAAAATGTGGATCGTGAACACCAAGTCAGAAATTATTTCTACAATACCATTGTTCTGATCTGGGAATGTTTGATCATTAAGAATCTCCCGAAAAACGCATTTGTTAGGTCTTCAAATATTGCTAAAATACAGATCTGGACCTTCTAGCAGTCAAAGTGGAAACACCCTAGAATCAACAAGATGAGCCATAACAACTTCGACGACATCTACGTGGGAATCCTTTTAAGATAAGTGCCAAAATTAATGACTTTTTTTTTACAGTGACTTCATTATTTCCATTCTGACGATACCATACATAGACAGTAACTTAGTTGTTGCCCGGTAAAGCGTACATATGATGCTTCAGCAACATTATTAATCTGATTTCTAACCTACTTTGCAAATGGAGGTATTGTTAGAAGTTCCTAAAAATTATGAAAGGTGTCCAACACTACCCATACAAAACACTTAAATCAAAAGTATACGCCTATTCCTCGCATAGAGATTGAGTTCCATTGCGTTTTTACAAGGCGGTAACTAATGCTCTCACACCTAGCAGCTACGCAAATTTATAAGACTGCAACCTAACTGAACGGGTGTGTAGACCCCTGCAGTGCCTCTCAACGAGCGTCGGTGAACTGGCTCTACTCGATGGCCATGCAGCTGCACAGCAAGCAGGGTCTCCACAGTATGAGAGAATCCGGCTGTATCATCCTCAGGTGCTTGAGGGTCCTGCAGGCCACCCCACGGACGGGCCCGGCTCCGCGTGGCCCAGGTGTCCGGCACGGAGCGGCCTCGCGGGCCCTCCTAGGCCCGGACTTGACCAGCGAGGGATCGATAGCGAGCGCACCGCGCCGCGGGCACGGCCGGGCGCGCGTCTCGATCGCCCGGGTCGCGGCGGGTTGCGGACTTCCGCACGCACCTGCCACACCGTCGCTGTCTCACAGAGCCCCACTTCGAAATCACAGCTGCCAGGAATCAAATCGCAGTGCCTCCCGACTTACGTAACAATTTCTTCGACGATATTCACTTGCATAACAATCTTTTGCAGACAGCCGAATATTAGGGTATTCTACAGACATACTGCGCAAGTCACTGTGTGGTGCATGGCGGAGGGTACCAGGGAAAATTGACTAGAAACCTCCGTACGAGGCCTAATTCCTCTAGCGTTATCTTCCTGGTCGTTACACCATATGTACTTTGGAGGAAGTACAATCGATCTGCAGTCGGCCTCAACCGTCGGTTCTCCAGATTTCCTCAATAGCGCCTCGCGGATTGAGCGTCGTGTTCCCTCCAGCGATTCTCATTTGAGTTATTAATTGAAGACATAAAGTCTGTAAATGAGTCCGCAATCATTTTTCTCACTCTATTGTCACAAGTCCGTCTTGACTTGAGTACCATGTACTCACATGTTTAACTTGACGATGATTTACATCAGAATATTTTAATCATCTGAGGATGACAGTATGCCGAAACCGGTAATAAAGTGTAAGAAATCTGTGTGACCAAGACCGACTTGTGAAAATAAAGTCTCAGTTGAGTTACTGAAGCATCTCCGTAACACTTGCGTACTGATCGAATCTACCGGTAGCAAGTCTAGCAGCACGCCTCTGAACTACTTCGATGTCTTCCTTTAGCGCTATTGTAGTGGGGACCCAAAACACACGAGCAGTGCTCAAGAATGGTCGCACTAGCGTTAAATATGTTGTCTCTTTTATATATGAGCCACACTTTTACAAAATTTTACCAATAAACCGAAGTCGTTCTTTCGTCTTCCCTACTACCGTCCTCCCCTGTTCATTTCAGTGTGAGTTCTAGACAATTGATCGATGTGACTGTATAAAGCAGCACATTACTACTGCTGCTTTCGGCGGTTACAGAATTGTTTTTCCTAATCCTAATTGACTTAAGTGTTTCTATATTTAGAGCAATTTGTCATTCATCATACCGACTATAAATTCTTTCTATGACATCTTGTATCTCCCTACACTCGCTGAAAGCCGACACCTCCTCGTGCAACACAGCATCATAAGGAAACAGCCATAAACTACTGTTCACCCTGTCCACCAGGTCATTAATCAACATAGAAAACAAGAGCGGTCCAATCGCACTTCTCTACGGCACTCCTGACTATTCCCTTGTCTCTGATGAACACTGCCCCTTGAGGATAACGTACTAGTTTCTATCATTTAAGAATGTTTCGAGTCACACACATATCTGGGAACGTAATTCCTGTGCTCGAACCTTCACCAGTATCCAGTGGGGCACGGTGTCAAACGTTTTACGTAAATTTAGGCATTTGGAATCTGACTGTGCCCTCCATCCATGGGCTGTAGAGTATCATGCTACAACCGGGTAAGATGAGTTTCGCAAGAGCGATCCTTTTTAAATCCGTGGTGATGCGATAGATAAGCGTTTCTTCTCTAGGAAATATTTTGTACTAGAACTCAGAACGTGTTCAAGCATTCAGTAGCAAACTGATGTTAAGGGTAATGGACTGTAGTTATGCAGGTCTGTTCTTTTACCTTTCTTATACACAGAAGTCACCTATGCTATTTTACAGTCGCTTGGGACTTTTTCTAGGCGAGAGATTCGCGATAAATGCAAGCTAAGTAAGGGGCTAATGTCGCAGAGTTCTTTCTGTAAAAGCGAATTGGGAACTATCTGGACATGGGAACTTATTTGTTTTAAACTCTCCAGATGCATCTCTACGCCAGGGATGCCTTTTTCACCTGGCACGACTCCTGCATGCGGGAGTCTGTGCGACAGTCAGACGACGGTATATTATGTGATCAAAAGTATCCAGACAACCCCAAATACATACGTTTTTCACATTAGGTACATTTTGCTGCCACCTACTGCCAGGTACTCCATATCAGCGACCTCAGTAGTCATTAGACATCTTGAGAGAGCAGAATGGGGTGCTCTGCGGAACTCACGGACTTCGAGCGTGGTCAGGTCGTCGGGTGTCACTTGTGTCATACGTCTGTAGGCGAGATTTCCACACTCCTAAACATCCCTAGGTCCACTGTTTCCGATGTGATAGTGAGGTGGAAACGTGAAGGGACACGTACAGCACAAGAGCGTATAGGACGACCTCGTCTGTTTACTGACAGGGACCGCCGATTCTTGAAGAGGGTCGTAGTGTGTAGTAGGCAGACAACCACCCAGACCATCTCACAGGAATTCCAAACTGCACCAGGAGCCACTGCAAGTACTATGACAGTTAGGGGGAGGTTAGAAAACTTGGATTTCATGGTCGAGTGGCTGCTCGTAATCCACACATAACGCCAGTAAATGCCAAACGATGCCTCACTTGGTGTAAGGAGCGTAAACTTTGGACGACTGAACAACAGAAAAACGTCGTGTGGAATGACGAATCACGGTACAGAATGTGGCGATCCGATGGCAGGATGTGGGTATGGCGAATGCCCGGTGAATGTCATCTGCCAGCGTGTGTAGTGCCAACAGTACAATTCAGAGGCAGTGGTGTTATCGTGTGGTCGTGTTTTTCATGGAGGGAGTTTCCTCCTCTTGTTATTTTGCGTGGCACTTTCGCAGCACAGGCCCACATTCATGTTTTAAGCACCTTCTTGCTTCCCACTCTTGAAGAGCAATTCGGGGATGGATATTGCATCTTTCAGCACGACCGAGCACCTTTTCATAATGCACGGCCTGTCGCTTAGTGGTTACACGACAATAACATCCCTGTCATGGACTGGCCTGCACAGAGTCCTGACCTGAATCCAGTAGAACACCTCTGGGATGTTTTGGAACACCGACTTCGTACCAGGCCTCACCGACCGATATCGATACCACAACTCAGTGCAGCACTTCGTGAAGAATGGGCTGCCATTCCCCAAGAAACCTTCCAGCACCTGATGAACTTATGCCTGTGAGAGTGGGCCAACACCATACTGAATTCCAGCATTGCCGATGGAGGGCGCCACGAACGTGTAAATCATTTTCAGCAAGGTGTTCGGATACTTTTGGTCACATAGTGTATGTCCGTACAATACTCCTGCGTGAATAATATCTAAACGCGAAATTTAATACTTCAGCAGCCCTACTGCGCGGTTATCAGCGCCAGTACGAATTCCCAATCTTTACACAGTCCATTCTCACCACTTTCACGAATGATGATGAAATGATGAGTACAACACAAACGCCCAGTCCTCGGACGGAGAAAAATCTCCAACCCGACCGTGATTCGAACCCGGGACCCCGTGATCCAGAACCACCAACACTAGCCACTATACCACGAGCCGCGGACTGCCTTACTTATTTGTTGATTTCCCCACATCTTTACCTCCATTATGGCTCACTCTTATTTTTTGAGACTCTGTGGTGATCCAATAATATCTTAATATATCAGTCCCCATAATTTTTGCTGTAATAAAACATCTCAAATGCTTTGATCTTCTTCGCTAATATTATCCTGCTGCTCATCTCCCGTGTTTCTTATGTTTATTCTCCGCCTATACACTGTACCCTGTACGTTGTTCATTCTACTCAACAGATGCTATAATTCTACTTCTCCTTCAAGGCGAATAACGATGTCACCAGAATATATCCTCCCAGCCTAAATTTTAATCCCACTTCTGAATCTCTCCTTTACTTCCTTCATTACTTCTAAGACACACAGAAAGAACTGTAGTTTGTTTATTTAGTTATCAGTCTTCCAACTGCTATGATGCGGACCAACACAAGTTCCTCTCTCGTATCAAACTCTCCATCTCAGCGTAACACTTACACCCTGTCTTCTCCATTATTTGTTGAATGTACTGAAATCCCTGTCTTCTATAGATTTACTCTCTACAGATCTCTCTAGTACCATGGAAGTCATTCCATGATGTCTTAACATATCTTACTAACCTGTCCCATCTGCTTGTCAGGCTTTCCATTTTGATTACTGATTTTAACAGTGTTAATTGCAACATCCTTGTGTAACGCCATACCTCAACACTTCGTTTCTCTTCTTTTCCTTTATTGTCACGGTCCATAAAGTCCAGCACTCACAGAAATTTCTTCATCGAATTAAGGGCAAGGTTTAATATTGGCAGACTTCTTTTGGCCAGGAATTCTTTCTACGCCTCTGCTAAACTAACTTTATGTCCTCATTGCTTCGTCCGTCATATGTTATTTTGATTGTTTTCTCAGGCGCTACTAGTCTTCGGCACCGCTGAGAGCCCATCGACCCAAATTTGCATCCACACCAATACAAGCGGAAATATTTTAGAACGGTAAATCTCAGCCTCTATGTCACGATGCTACTGCTTTAGAATTTCGATACTTGATGGTAGACGTTGCTACTTCTTTCACGATTCTTGGAATTGATGTCTTTCATCCTGAATTTTAATCCCATACTTGAGCCTTTCGTTCAGTTCCGTCATTCCTTCTTCGATGGATAAAACTGATGTTCTTGGTCATCCATTCTTACTGTCACTCTTAGTTTTGTACTCCCATACAGCTGATTCCCATTTTTCTCTATATTCCGATCATCTTGCAACATTTTTCACTGTCAAACGGTTTTTCTATGTTGGGAGCCTTTGTTTTTTCAAAGCATTTCTTCCATTATCAAGTGAAACCTTATACATGCCTTTCTGGTGCCTTGACCTTCCCGAAAGGCAAATTTATCTCAGACTAACAGATCCTTAATTAACTTTTCCGATTTTATCTATATTATCCGTTCAGCAACATTGATGCAGGTGCTGTTTAACTCATTCTGCGACAATTTTTGGACTTATCTGCCCTAACTGTCTTGATATTTTGTGGATGAATGCCTGATGGTATGTTTCCAGTCTCAAAATTTCTACACACCAACTTGAATAGCCGTTAGATTGCCTTTTTCCCGAAGGGGTGTTCCTAAAGCTACTGTCAAAAGTTGATCGCAAGTCTCCCAAGGCTCTGTTAAAATATTTGTATAACACTGACCTCTGTGTCTTCCATATGGACTCTCGCTCCTTCTATGACGTCTTACAGAGGTCTTTCCATCTATTACAACTCTCCTCATTGCACTCTTAACACCGCTGCTTTTTATTTTAATGTTGTTTCGGCTTCTCTCCCTCTCTCTCTCTCTCTCTCTCTCTCTCTCTCTCTCTCTATATATATATATATATATATATATATATATATATATATATATATATGTCCAATACAGGAGTAGACACATAGCTTAAACAAAAGTATAAGTTCCTTGGTGAAGAGGTAATACAGATATTTCTTGAACTGTGCATGAAATTCAGAAAAGAGTTACCTAGGGAGATCGAGGGTAGAATTTTTTGATTTGTAGGCAAACCTGGTAATCTTGAAAAAGGTAGATGTCACTTCCAGTTGACTGTCAGTGAACACACTATGCAGCTGCATACTGATTTTCAGAATTTGAGGGAAAAATATGAGAAGAATGAACCAGAATATTCAGAGAGATTTGAGAAGGAACCTCGTCTGGAAACTGTTACTCAAATTCAAGAACACATTTCAAGTCATGATAAATTATTACTAGGTTCAGAAGCGAATTTTGAGGAGTTAAATCTCAGTAATCAGGAAAAGATGTAAGAGGATGTAAAAGCGATCAACCAAACAGAAAATAAATTTGATGTTTTGGGTTCCTGAGTTGGGTTCCTTAGTTGCTAAGTTGATGGTGTTGGAAAGTCAGAGGAAGGAAGGTCATTGTTAAGATTTATGGATGGTCAAACAGAGATTAATGGAATGAGAAGAGAATTAACACAGTATTTAAATGAGGGATAATCCAGCATTGAGAGGAAGATAGGTGAAAATATTAATGATGTCACTGCTACACTCGAGGTAATGTGTTTGACGTTGATGTGAATTCAATTCATGAAGATGAGCGAAATAAGCCGGATGTCTGGTTTTGATTACGATCACTTATCTGTCAAAATGTTTCAAGTCTTTAGAAAGTCATCAATTGGCATTCATCCTCAAGCTTGGTTGGAGAAATTTGATTTTTCACTTGTCCCTACTTGGGCTGATGGTCACAAGATTGAGTTTCTGTGTCGTAACATGGTCTCCTAATGAAAAAAATTATGACCATTCTGTTTTCAGCAGTCCATCCAATTTCTTGAACACATCTTACTGAGAAACAAATGCTTATATAATCTTCATAGTCCAGCTGAGTTGATTCACATATGTGTTATTAACTTCTGTCACTCTTAAATCAAATTATTCTTCCTGGTCGAATGAAAGACGTATTGGAACATATTCACATATACTATGGGATTGGAGTGCGACAGTAATGATGAGATTGGTCACCAGAGAAGTAGTAATTAAATTGTTTATCCTGATCATAGGCCACATAGAAGTAAAAATTTTGATTGTGGGTGTTACGATTCCTAAAATGAAAGGCATGGAAATGGAAGATGTAGGTACTTGAATGAAGGTGGTGGTTGCAATAAGAATCACGATCATAGGACAGGCAGGGACGATTGGAATGATACACATTTTGGTAATTACAGAGGTAGAAAAGGTAATGACAGAGAAGTGATAGAGTTCTCAAGTCTGTACTTTATGGAGATGCTATCAGCTGATTATCATAATAATGTGCATGTGACTGGACACTGCAGTTAAATTGGCTGCTGAATATATGATGAACAATAGTTATTAATAGGAAAACATTTTGGATTTTGAAGACATGATGGAACTTACACCTGATAATAACCGAAAAACTTAAATACTGTGATGTGTTCAATGTTTTTATGGATGTAAATGGGAGTATTTCGTCCCAAATCATTTCTATGGATAGCAAGGTGTCTGCATTGAGTGAGCAGGCATTTCAGCTATGTAAAAGCGAAGTTTCTTGGCCGATTCTTCCTTTGCAGAAGACTAAATTGAGGGGGCACTCCTCACAAAGAGTGCTGAGATAAAGAGACAGCTGCGTGTTGGATTTTTGTTTGGGGGTAAGAGGTTTCGTATGTCTTCTGATTTTGCTGAGATTGGTGATGCTATGTTACGAGTTGATTTCTCTGATAAATACCAAGCAGTGATGAGGTGTAGTGAAGTGTTGAAGTGTAATGTGTTTATGATGAAGGTATGTACCGAAAAACGTGGGATTTTCAGTGTCTACATTGTCTTTCGAGCAGAGGTCTATTGTCAATGAGGATGTTGTTACTGAAACTGTATTACTAGTTTCAAAGAAGTGTTTGTACTGAACAAGAGACACAGAATTGGATGACTGCATTGAGGAAGCAGCTGAGGCAATGCAAGGAAACTTTTTTTGAAATACTGTGTTGCATTGTTTAGTATTTCCTGAACATCCTGCTACTGTGGGAATTCTCATGTTAGTTTCAAGTTCAGGAACGTAGCCGATTTTTTTGTCACACCATATCTCCTTAACTATAAGGAGAGAGTGGAAGCAGAAGTAGGATGATGATGTAGCAAGTGGTGATTGAATCTGGTGTCTGCTCTTACAAAAATCCATTGTAAGTTGTCCTGAAGAAGGGAAATGGTATTAGGTTGGTGTTGGATTCGATTCAGACTCATACAGTTATTGTGCAAGAAACAGATAGGTCTTTGACATTAGATCAGCAAGGTACTAAGGTCACGACTTCAACTGATATTTGGTAAAGGTAATAGCAAACTGAACTGCATCCTTCATTCAAGACGTTTACAGAATTCTTATGTTATGGCTGTTACTATCAATTCGCAATTTTCCCTTCGGGTTGAACATCAGTTTGCCTGCATTCATCAGAAATTTTAAAACAATTCTTTCACTAAAATTGAGAAAGAAGCTAACCACACATGTTGATGTGTTGATTACAGAGGTGAGTTTGCAGAAATATAAGGCTTAGGAAAAGACCTTAAGTATCTTCAAAGAGTTTGACGTACCTGTTAACTAGGAAAAATAAGAATTTGGATGAATGCAAGTTAATTTTCTTGAACGTACTGTGACTACATCAGAGGTTTTACCTGCTCCAGAGATACCAGAAGGATTAGAGACTTCCATTTGCCTCACATAAGAAAGCAGACTTGTGTATTTTTGGGGTTGATCAGTTTTTTGTGAAACGATAACTAATTTAACTTTTCTACATACGCCACTCTTGTGTATGCTGACGAGCAAGGAGACTACTTGAGACTGGCAGAAAAAAGACAGAACTTGGAAATATAAAATAGGTTCATTTGGAGGCTCCTCTCACATCCCAACTTGAGTAAAGACTTTCATCTTAGCTCAGACTGTTTTAAGACCTCTTTGTGCTGAGTAATTCCTGGCGTCTGAAACATATGGAAGCATCATATTATCATCACTCTTGTGATCTGGAAGTTCATGAAATACGAGCGCAACTATTCAGTAACTCAGCTTGAGGCTCCAGTCATTGTGTGGTATTTTGTGAAATTCAGGAGTCACTTATTTCGTAAGATGATCAAGATTTTTACTGACTTCATGCTTTGGAATTTTTATGACAACAGAACTGACTCATTGGCATTTACCTTGGTGGACACATGATCTTCAAGACTTCAATTTCACATTTATTTACACTCCCAGTAGGAGTAACATCACTACTGATGCGCTTTTAAGGTCTCCTCTAGGATTAAATCATGGAACAGAGAATGATCTCAAAGAATACAATTTTAGTATTTCCAGCATGTCACAACCAGTTTTCAAACAAAATATGCAAACGTTTGTTTGCATAATTCCTCTATTTGCTATTATTTCCAGCTAAGATTGTAACAAGATAGGGTCCAGATGTTTCGCAAAATTTATAGAGCCTCAGAAAGTTGTTACAATCCTTGTTTCGTCTATCGATCTCTATTACAACTCAGTAATAAATATTGAAGCTGAGGAACGAAAAGAAAGAGAAGCGAACAGATTTAACTTAAGGGGAAAAAATATCAACAAATTTGAGAAAAAGTATCTATAACATGGTCGTGCACTGGTGACAAATTCTTCAAGAAAAAAAGGGTGTTGGAAAATACTGACTCGACCTAATGATGTTCTCAGACGATCTCTACCAATCACTAACAGCTTAAGTTGTGAATGGTAATCAGAATCGAAGACACCATCGCAGGCTAAAAACAGGAAGTATTTTGTTTTTAATAACCAACATATTTCTTCCTTTACACGTCTGAATAAGAATGTTTTTAGATCTACAGAAAGTATTCAACAATAAAAGAAGGTAGATTATGAACATAATCTTCCGAAAATGAAAGTTGAAAACTGTTTATAATGCAGTGCCAGTAACATTACATAATATTGCGTATATGAAACAAATGCTATAGGAATCAAATACAAATTATACTATTACCATTGTATGGCACATTATTCTTGTGCAAAAATATGCTTGATGACTAGACTGAATGGTCGGCTCAGGACAGAATGGGGATTAAGAAATAAGAGCCAATAAAATATTAACCGTAGTGGAAAGAAAAATATTTACATCTTTTTGCTGTCGTCTTTGATGCAACTGTCCACACTGCTCTATCCAGTGGAAGAATCTCCAACTAAATACTGCAAACTACATCAATATGTATCTCCTTACTGTGTTCGTCTCTTGGTCTACCTCTGCAATTTTTCTCCGTCCGCACCTAGTTTCCTTCCAGTACTAAACCAATGATATCTTGATGTCTCAGAAAGTGTCTTATCAACCGTTCCCTTCTTTTAATCAGGTTACACACTCAAATTTCTTTTCACCCCATTTCTATTCAGATCTATCTCCTTAGTAAAGCGATCTACCCATCTAGTTCTCAAAATTCTTCTGTCAACAATTTCAATTATTTTCTTGTCTGAACTTCTTATCGTCAACGTTTCACTTGCCTACATGACTACACTCCAGGTCGATGGCTTTAGAAGGATGATATTAAAATTTATATTCGATATCGACACTTTTTCTCCTTCACAAATCCTCGCTCAGCATCTCATGATTCAATTCGACTACATTCCATGAGACTTGTTTTGTTTTGTTGATGTTCAGTCTTGCGCCCTCCCTTCTAGACACTGTCCATTCATGCTCTTCCAAGTCCTTTGTGGTTACTGACGGAACTGCAGTGTTGTTGGCAAACATTAAATTTTTTGTTTCTTGTCCTCAAACTTTTCGTTCCTAATTCTTTTTCGTTTTCACTACTGTTTTCTGAATGCAAAAAGGTATTTTATAACGTCATGGATTGACCACAACCATGTCTCACTCCCTCCAACAACTGCTTTCTTTAGATGCCCGTTTGGTTTTCCTGCAAATTGTATATGACATTTCGCTTCCTGTAACTTACGCCTCCTAACTTCAGAATTCCAAGGAGTGTGTTACAGACAACACTGTCAAAAGCTGTCGCCAAGTAAACAAAAGATGTAAACGAATGTTTACTTGTTTTAACTTGGATGCCCAACTTACCTCTCCGAGACTGTCTTATACTTTTTTGCTTTCTTCTGTACGCAATTTGAAGTTTTTATCTATATTCATCACCGTTAAATTGTGACCAGAGTGCATAACTGCACCTGGACATATTTTACAGTTGAAAATATCGATCTGAAATCTCTGTCTTACAATTATGTAACCAGTCTGAAACCTTCCGGTGTTTCCAGGTCTCTTCCACGCATAGAAGCTTCTTTTATAGTGCTTAAACAAAGTTTTAGTGATTATTAAATTATACTCTGTGCAAAATATTAGCAGGCCACTTCCCCTTTCATTCCTCCCTCCGCCTCCCTCCAGTTAATATTCATCTACTATTTGTCTATTTGTTCTTCTCATGCAGACCCCCACCAGAGTTAAATTGTCCTCTAGGTTTTTCTCTCCCTGAGCTATCGGAATAATTTCTTTTATCTCATTTCTTTCAATATCTTCATCATTTGCGGAGCTAGTTGGCGTATAAATTTGTACTACTGTGGTAATTATTAGCTTCGTGTCTATCTTGTTTATGTTAATGAGTTCACTGTACTGTTCATAGCACAGTATGGTCCTTGAGGAACGCAAGCCACGCCTATTCGCTGAGGTCCATGGTTCAGGAGTGGTACATTAAAATACTGAGCACAGACAGTATAGAAAAGCAGACTCAAGAATTTACTCCGCCGAAAGATTATTTGATAAGAAGGCTTCAGAAAAGTCACGCGAGGAGTGAATTCAAACACTTGAGGCAAATACCTTTAAAAGATACAGAGAGGGCTTCAGTTTTGCCACATATTTACATAGAAAGCGGGACTTTGGTATGGAAAACGCATGTCTGTGGCATAGCGATGCATGCAACGAAAATATAAGCCAACGAAAATGCGACAAAAAAAGATTGATGCTAAACTGAATCGAGATACTACTATAAAGATTAAATGATAAGAGATATCCGGTTCAAATGCAGTATCGGGGTTAAATTGAGGTGGCTGAGTAATATTAAAATATGCTTAACGTGTGATGCACCATTGGTGAGTGTATTAGGTATATAGATATATGAAAAATGAGCGCAAAATGTAACGAAATACACGAGAGATAATTTAGAAATAGAAGTATGGGCTTAGAAATAATGTGTTGCGATCTCAGGTTGCCAATATCTACACAACCAGTTGAAACTGGAGTAAATAAAATTTTTCAGGGTATGTGACAACATGGTCAAGGTGTAAAACTCCCGACGTTTCGGCCACTATTGCAAGTGGCCTACCTTAGGGTGTTACACATATGCCTTACTACTTGACATAAATCACTTGATGATGGAGGTTTAACGCTCAAAAACCCCTACTGGAAATTAAAATAAATTGTGACTGGTTACAGTAATTTGTATTTTCAGTAGATATTCACAATCAGAAATGTTCTCATTTAACGAATAACTGAATGATGGAAAACTTACAAATATATTAGTGAAAGCTGAACCTCAGCAAAGTGCATGTTTCGTCGTGAAAATTATCATAACAATTCGTTCAAAATTTTATGATGTTCAGACTTTGAAACATCGGAGTGTTTTCATATTTTCACTTGATTGGCACCATTAACATTATTACAAAAATCACACGGACTGAACACTAGGTGGTGGTGCAATGATTGTTATTTACTTTCTAGAAGACTAAAATTCAGCTCTGTACTGCTGTGATCTTAAATATGCATTCTTGATCAGCACTCTGTCAGCAGCTAAGGGATCAGTAGGCTTTAAAATGTTGTTTTACCCGCTGTTGCAGAGTTTCTTAGAAGCTGTAGCCAATCTATTTGACCAACCGTAGGAAACACTAAAGGATATACGTGCTGAGAAAAGGCTCACTATGGTTGAGTGGGGGTGAGAGGCGGAATGCACATAGACTCAACTAAATGAAAAAGAAAATTCTTTTTAAACGAGATCATAAAAAATTGCCTTATGAAAGGGACGAAGTACAAAGCAGACAGGGGTGGTAGGACAGAGTAGTCGAATCTGTCGGTGGACTCATTAGTTCCGGCAGTGCTGCTGCGGAGCGAAACGGCGCGAGGTTGGCGATCCCGATTCACTCTGCCGCACTCGGCCGGTCCCGCGGGAGCCAAAGCAACGCCGCAGGACGCCACGGGATTCCGGTGTCGCGTCTCTGTAGCGGCTACGCGCTACCAGTCTCTATGCAGATTGCGGCTCGTTTCCGGAGAAGACACGCAAACTTCCTGCCTCATCTATAAAACATAGAGCCAACTCGGCGGCGCAAGCACGGAAAAGTTGTCTCGAGCTCTCCCACGGGGACTGCACCGCGTCGCTGGGCTTCTGAACTAGCTGAGAAATCGCTACTGCGGCCGTCAGTCAAACATTGTGTCTGTCCGAGTCTCCTAACACCACTTTACCACTGTGTCAGTATGACTCAGCAGCGCTGTCAAAGGGACCGGTTGACCAGAAGGGTCAAAAATCTCGTAACACAAGATCTCCCTCTCTCTCTCTCTCTCCCTCACACACACACACACACACACAGAGAGAGAGAGAGAGAGAGAGAGAGAGAGAGAGAGAGAGAGATTAACTAGGAGAAGGTAGAAAGTTAAGAGTAAACTCTGTGACAAGGTGGAGTGGAACATTGCATTAGACGCCAGTGGCTGGTAAACGTAGCGTGTCGACATTTGGGTTAAGACAACAAACACGAGAAATTATTTCCAGACTGTCTAGCCTCACGCAGCCAAGACGATGTCTCCATCATCAGGGTTTCGGCAGTGTTGTCGAGTAAGTGACCAGGAGCTGCAGACTGGCACAACAAAACCGTTGCTATCAAGAATAAACAACCTTCGATTTTGTAGCAGATTTATCCGAAGTCCAGCGGTACCACCAAGAGGTTACGCCTGAAAAGGACAGTTCATGGAGTCGCCAGTTGCAACCATGAGTTTGAGTTCCCGCTGGAGTACCTGCTCCCTGCATTAATTTCACCAGCCGCATTTAGCATCAAAATTGTACATCTCCCGGTGAGATTATGTAATGTCATGACTAAAACAAAGCACAAGGCCACACTCTGCGTGTTGCGGGTTTGCACCTCAGCGTCAGGTGCGTTTTGCACGGCCAGCTTCATATGGCTCTCTCCCACATTACAGAAGTAAACAAGTTCCGTGTTCATATCCCAATCATACTACTTAAGAAAGAAGGCTTACAAGTCAAAAATACTTTCCACATGTATTAAGTCTTGAGCACAGCTACTACAGTGTATCCGGGAAATCCGAGGTTACTCAGCTAATAAGAAGTAAAACTAATGATATTGGTACGAAGTATAGTCCGTCATGCACTATAGAGGGGCTTGCAAAATTTACTGCAGATCGGCCGACACTGAAGCTTGGATGGAAGTGAGAAAAATACTCCCAATGACGATTAAATATTGTAGTAGAAAAAAAGAGTTTTCGTTATTTGCTGCTCTGGTGTTGCAGCTCACATATTTCTGTTAGTGTCTCTCTCTCTATCATTCGGGAGGACGACGGTTCAAATCCGCATCCGACAGTCGAGATTTAGGTTCCCCTTGATTTTCCTAAATCGCTCCACGCAAATGCCGGGATGGTTCCTTAGAAACGGCACGGCCGACTTCCTTCCCCATCCTTGGCTCAATCAGAGCTTATTCTCCGTCTCTAATGACCTCGATGTCGACTGGACGTTAAACCCAATCTTCCTTCCTTTCTCTCTCTCTCTCTCTCCCTCTCTCTCTCTCTCTCTCTCTCTCTCTCACACACACACACACACACACACTTTCTCTCCGCCAACAATCTGCTTTTCTACACAGGCACTGGATCAGCATTCATTTTGTTGTCATAATATTTCTTAATACGTAAACGTGGGAAATTAAGAAAAGTTTACGAGTTCTATGCAGCTAACAGAATAGCTTGACAGTGCTTGCCTCCTTCTGCACTATATTTTGTTTAGCACTGAGCATTTATACGAAAGACCATATCCTAATTAATCTGTTTCAAGTTTGGAAAGCGTTTCTGTTAACTGAAGTCAATATCTGGCGAGCGCTACTCATAAACCCTATTACATTTCACATCATGTGTATAGGTCGGACAGGGAGCGTGTTGTCACAGCATCAACAAAGTATTTATACTTGAACAGTAAAGACAATATTTTCATAGTTACACTTGTTAAAGATGTTATTGAGTCACAGCATTTTATGTGTAAGTAACTTACTTCCTAATGCGAAGTATTCTTAATTTTCTAAATTTTTAGCCAGGAGTGTTTCTGTACGTTGCCAGTAATATTTAACTCTTGCACAGTAACATTTCCTCAAGTTCTCTCTGGTTTGGAAGAAGGTACCAGCGTGTTGCTTCGTGTTTACAGGTGGGCGTAGTTCAGATAACTTAAAGGAAAATTGGACATGTGCTTGGACATACATGCCGATATGTGTGACTTCCAGTTACCGAATTTTGTCGCGTGCTTTGTTATGCACGGAAAAGCCTTGTGGCTCCTTAAAGGTAAATTTCATTTCGCATGACAACAATGGATAATTCACGATGGTGTGCGAAGTTGTGTGATCACTTCGGTCACCCGTGATGACACCAATGGACTTGATATTCTCAAAGCATGTGAAAATCTTAATTTCCAAGACTGTTCGATACTCACTTGAAACGGTATTCTAAGACGGTAGCAGCCGCAGATGTGGTACGCCAGGCTTCTCAGATTCTTAAGCGCGCAAAACAAATGATGACGTGTCTATCGTGGCTGAGAGAGCAGACTGAACACAGTGTGGTGCTCACACAATGTCCTTATTTCAACTACGCGCCGTTGCACTGCCCTGCATTCACAAAAATAAAGATAACTGTGCCTACAAATCGAAGAAAGCGTATTTACACTGTTACTTTGTCATGACTCGCCGGAGACTTTGGGCTCATCATATTTCTGACCAGCCTCAAAAAATTATGTTGGTGAATTTCAAGTCACTGTACACAGACAAAGAAAAGAAGGCAGTACGAAGAACTTTCTGGAACGGGACGGAAATCGATAGACGTGATTTACATGCAAAGAGCAGCAAATGATTACAGTTTCAGAAAAATCTGATGATTTATTTATGAGAAAGGGCTTCACAAATTCAGCAAGTCAATAACGCGTTGGTCCACCTCTAGCTCTTATGCAAGCTGTCATTCGGCCTGGCATTTATTGATAGCATTGTTTGATGTCCTCCTGAGAAATATCTAGCCAAGTCCTGTCCAACTGGTGCGCTAGATCATGAAAATCCAAAGTTGATGAAGGACCGGGCCCAATGATTACAATTTCAAAAAAATTGGATGATTTATTTATGAGAAAGAGCCTCACAAATTGAGCAAGTCAATAATGCGGTGGTCCACCTCTAACTCTTATGCAAGCTGTCATTCGACCTGGCCTTTATTGATCTACATCTACATCTACATGATTACTGTACAATTCACATTTAAGTGCTTGGCAGAGGGTTCATCGAACCACAATCATACTATCTCCCCACAATTCCACTCCCGAACAGCGCGCGGGAAAAACGAACACCTAAACCTTTCTGTTCGAGCTGTGATTTCTCGTATTTTATTTTGATGATCATTCCTACCTATGTAGGTTGGGCTCAACAAAATATTTTCGCATTCGGAAGAGAAAGTTGGTGACTGAAATTTCGTAAATAGATCTCGCCGCGACGAAAAATGTCTTTGCTTTAATGACTTCCATCCCAACTCGCGTATCATATCTGCCACACTCTCTCCCCTATTACGTGATAATACAAAACGAGCTGCCCTTTTTTGCCGTCTTTCGATGTCCTCCGTCAATCCCACCTGATAAGGATCCCACACCGCGCAGCAATATTCTAACAGAGGACGAACGACTGTAGTGTAAGCTGTCTCTTTAGTGGACTTGTTGCATCTTCTAAGTGTCCTGCCAATGAAACGCAACCTTTGGCTCGCCTTCCCCACAATATTATCTATGTAGTCTTTCCAACTGAAGTTGTTCGTAATTTTTACACCCAGGTACTTAGTTGAATTGACAGCCTTGAGAATCTTACTATTTATCGAGTAATCGAATTCCAACGGATTTCTTTTGGAACTCATGCGGATCGCCTCACACTTTTCGTTAATTAGCGTCAACTGCCACCTGCCACACCATACAGCAATCTTTTCTAAATCGCTTTGCAACTGATACTGGTCTTAGGATGACCTTACTAGACGCTAAATTACAGCATCATCTGCGAACAACCTAAGAGAACTGCTCAGATTGTCACCCAGGTCATTTATGTAGATCAGGAACAGCAGAGGTCCCAGGACGCTTCCCTGGGGAACACCTGATATCACTTCAGTTTTACTTGACGATTTGCCGTCTATTACTACGAACTGCGACTTTCCTGATAGGAAATCACGAATCCAGTAGCACAACTGAGACGATACCCCATAGGCCCGCAGCTTCATTAGAAGTCGCAGTTGTTTGATGTCAACTGTCCAACTGGCACGTTAGATCGTCAAAATCCCGAGTTCATGAATGGCCGGGCCCACAGTGTTCCAAACGTTCTTAATTGGGGAAGGATCCGACGACCTTGCTGTCAAAGATAGGATTTCGCAAGCACGAAGAGAAGCAGTATTAACACTCGCCGAGTGCGGGTATGCATTATCCTGCTGAAATGTAAGCCCAGGATGGTTTGCCACGAAGCACAATAAAACGTGGGGTAGAACACCCTCGATACACCGCTGTGCTGTGACAATGGCGCAGAGGACAAGTGGTTCTGCTATGAGAAGAGATGGCACCCCAGACCATCACTTCTGGCCGCTAGTCCTAAATATGACTGGAGTCGAATTGTCTTTACTGAGCATTCCGGATTCGAACTGAGCACCGATGACCAGCTAACATGCGTCTGGAGACGTCCGAGACAGCGGTGGGATACCAACCTGACTGTCGTCCGACGTACAGCCCGACCACCAGGAGTGCCATTTCTTTTCACAGCAGGAGCGCTCTAGTTGAAATTTACGTCACACTTACAGAGCAAAACGCCGACGATTGTCTACGCCCCGTTTTGTTGCCACTCAGGGAAAGCCATCCTTGGTTTACATTTTAGCATGCGGCGAGGGTTTGTATTGTTTGTCTTCGAGCTTGACAAATTCTACGTTGCCCGAATCACTCCACAATTGAGAATGTTCGAAGCGTTATAGGCAAGTCCCTCCAACCATCTTGGGATTTTCACAATGTAACACTACAGTTGGACATAATTTGGCACGGTATCCCTCAGGACGCCCAACTGAATCAGTCAATGCCAAGCCGACTAACTGCTTGCATAAAAACCACATATGTACCAACATGTTATTGACTTGCTTAATTTGTGAAGCTGTTTCTGATGAATAAATTATACGATTTTTCTGAAATTGTAATCATTTCTTTGTCTCTACATTTACATCAGCCCTACCGATTTCCTTCCCATTCGGATTACTCATTTGTGGTGCCTCGTTCTTTCCTTTTGTGTTACACTCGTGAGCCAAAAATTTTGACCACCTCCTTAATAGCTTGTAATGCCTCAAAATTTGGTGCTCTCGGCACACTCTTGACACTGTGGATCTCTCAGTATCGAATTCCCTAGCGATTTCCGAAATGGAAAGTCCCGTGCCTCTAGCTCCAACTACTATTTCGCGTTAAAAGGCTATTAATTCCCGTCACGCTGCCACAATCCCGTCGGAAACCTTTTTTCATAACTCACCCGAGTACAGTGCACTGCCCTTTTATACCTTGTATCTACGATACTACCGCCATCTGGTTGCTGGGATATCAATCCCATGACTTCTGTTATCTCAGTGCATCAAAGCCTATAGTGCACAACTGGGGACTGGTTTCGGATATTCTCCTACAATACGTGCTCTATCAACCTACTAATCCAAACACACACACTCCCAGCGTTCATACTAATGCAGCGAATTAATCTCATCTTCATCGACTGCCTAACAAGAGAACTCCACTTCAGTGTCTTGCATGACGAAGTAGTCGATACTGAATTGTGAAAAGAAAGAGCAATAAACTTCAAAGTCATCATCACGCGATCGCTTCTGAGACTCCAGTCAATTACATCATCTATTCATTTTATTGATGACGAAGTCAATTTTCAGGTGGTGCGGATTCTATAGGAAGTTTGATGCTGCGGACGAGCCTGTAGCATGATCGACATTATTTCACACCTTGGTACGAGAGCTGTTCAGCGTCGCTATTTGGGCCCGCAGTGCACATTGTGGAGTCCCTCCATTCACATGTTAGTCTTTGTTTACAGGATCTACTGACGCGTCTAGAGATTCTGTGGAGCGTTGTAGACTAGATTAGAAACTAAACCAAATATTCATAACAGGTAACATGCTAATAGATAATTCACCCTGGTGCAATTCTCTATGCATTTATTTGTTCTTACCATTATGTACAATGATCATACATGCTACACACACTCAGTGTTTCACACACGATGTTTTTCCGGCAAAGTTAAATTTAATCTCCAGAGCAATGATGCGCATTTCCCGGCGCAGAGCCACCTTCATGCAGCAGGTGGGCAAATGAAAAATGTACTAACCATTATTTTTCTTACTGTCTACAAAATCAAAAGCTGCACACAATATCACTTATTTAATTTATGTCAATAGCACGAATCTTCCTACACAAACAGTTAACACGGTTGATTGTCCAGGTTGAACACACCCCGGGTATGGTGAAGATAAAGTCCACCTTTAATCTCATTATACCAAAAAGTTTAATTTACTGAAGCTAGTATGAAAACTGAATATATATATATATAGTGCCCGGCATAGTTGTTAGATCGGTCACTGCTGCTACAGTGGCAGGTTATCAAGATTTAAGTGAGTTTGAACGTGGTGCTATAATCGGCACACGAGCGATGGGACACAGCATCTCCGAGGTAGCGATGAAGTGGGGATTTTCCCGTAAAACCATTTCACGAGTGTACCGTGAATATCAGGAATCCGGTAAACCATCAAATCTCCTACACCGATGCAGCTGGAAAAAGATCCTGCAAGAACGGGACCAACAACGACTGAAGAGAGAAGTGCAACCCTCCCGCAAATTGCTGCAAATCTCAATGCTGGGCCATCAACAAGTGTCAGCGTGCGAACCTTCGAAGACACTCTTCTGAGTTTAAACACTTCAGCTCGCCACCAAGCTCTCCAGATATGAACATTATTGAGCACATCTGGGATGCCTTGCAACGTGCTGTTCAGAAGAGATCTCCCACCTCTCGTACTCTATCGGGTTTACGAACAGCCCTGCAGGGTTCATGGTGACAGTTCCCTCCATCACTACTTCAGGCATTAGTCGAGTCCATGCCATGTAGTGTTGCGGCACTTCTTCTGCCTGCTCGCGGGGTCCCAACACAATATTAGGCAGGTGTACCAGTTTCTTGGGCTCTTCAGTGTATATGGCAACTTCTTTGTGCAACGTGTCCACTTACAACATCCCTTTTTCTTATAGGAAATGACCGTTTAGTGTGTTGTGAGGATTTGTTAATTGTGGTAAGAACGTGAATTGGCCGACATAAGCCGAACAACAACTGTACACCTATTGTAAATATTTGTATATACTAGACGCTCTGTGCACGTACGTTACTCAATGAGTGTTGAATCTGATTGTCTTCTTGTATGAAATGTAGTCCACATGTATACAGGGTGAGTCGCGTAAGACGTAACACCCCCTTTATTCCGGGGGCGATTGCAAGTAACAGCATGCGGTTTTCCGCGAATCATAGCGGACTAGGGGGCAAACACCTTGGTACATGCACAATAATCACAACGTTTATATTGTCCGAGATAATGAGGCAAGTACATGTTTTTTAAATGGGACGCTATACTTTTTTTAACATCATTCGAACGCTCTGGAAAAGACACATATGGTGATGTAACGGATGTTGCTATTGTGATTGAAACTTTGCTTAAAAGAGGGCGGATGAGGATTTACCTACGTAGCGTAGGCCGTGCATGCTGCATAGAGCACGGCAACTCGGCCTGCGGGTCGCGAGAGGCGTGTTTACAGTCTGCAGCCGCTTCCGACCGCCTCGACCTTCAATCGTACAATATTTCCCACCGCCTTTTAAGCGAAGTTTGAATCACAATAGCAACAGGCGTTACATCACTATACGCGTCTTTTCCAGAGCGTTCGAATGATCATAAAAAAGGTATAGCGTCCCATTTAAAAATATGTACTTGCCTCATTATCTCGGTCAATATAAACGTTTTGATTATTGTGCATGCACCAAAGTATGTGCCCCATAGTCGGCTATGATTCGCCGAACACCGCTTGTCGATACGTGCAATAGCCCCCGGAAAAATGGGGGTGTTACGTCTTACGGCCGGCCGAGGTGGCCGAGCGTTTCTAGGCGCTACAGTCTGGAACCGCGCGACCGCTACGGTCTCAGGTTCGAATCCTGCCTCGGGCATGGATGTATGTGATAGGTTAATTAGGTTTAAGTAGTTCTAAGTTCTAGGGGACTGCTGACCTTAGAAGTTAAGTCCCATAGTGCTCAGAGCCATTTTGAACGTCTTACGCGACTCACCCTGTATATTATATCACGCAATCCTGAAATTAAGAATGTTTCACTCCTTCCGCTGTGCTTTGTCTGTACAGTTGACATAGGCAGTACATAAATTTAGTCACCCTTGAGGAAGTGCTTGACCGAACCAAAAGAGTGTACACGGCTTTTTTAAACAGTCTGCCGGCCGGAGTGGCCGAGCGGTTAAAGGCGCTACATTCTGGAACCGCACGACCGCTACGGTCGCAGGTTCGAATCCTGCGTCGGGTATGGATGTGTGTGATGTCCTTAGGTTGAGGGAGCAAAACAATACAACAGATGGAAGTGGCTGGATGACCGCAAGGAGAAAAGGCAGGAGCCAGCCACTCTGTAAAGAGTGTGTTATTGTGAACAGTTCACTAATAAGACTGTTCTCATAAGAATCGACAGCAGACAAAAAGAGACAATAATTCGGGTATACATGTCGACGCCGGAAGCAGAGGATGAAGAGATGGGGAAAGTATGTAAGGATATTAAACATGTAATTCAGTACGAAAAGAGAAATGGAAATCTAGTAGTCATGCAGGATTTCTATAATCATTGGGGGAAGCGGCAACAAAACGTCTATTTGACAGACAGTCCTTCGTCAGACCTTCGGAGAAACACCAACAACACATTATCGAAGATATCAAAAGCGAATAAGTGCGAGAATTATCGCACTATCAACTTAACAGCACATGCATCCAAATTGCTGACGAGGATAATATACAGAAGCATGGGAAAGAAAATGTTAGATGACGATTAGTTTAGGTTTAGGAAAGGTAAATACAGCAGAGAAGCGGTGCTGACATTGCAGTTGGTGATGGAAACTGGGCCGAAGAAAAATCGAGACACGTTCATAGCATTTGTTCGACCTGGAGAAAGTGTTCGTTAAGGCAAACTGGTGCAAGATGTAGGAAATTCTGAAAAAAAGGGGATTAGCTATAGGGAAAGCCGGTAATATACAATATGTACAAGAAACAAGAGAGAACAACAAGACTGGAAGACCAGGAAGAAAAGTGATCACATTTAAAAAGCTGTAAGACAGGTATGTAGTCCTAGCTGTTCAGTTATCGAGGAAGAAAGGAAGGAAAAACAAGACATAGAAGTCAACAGCAACCAGCCACTTTTTACAGTTGTATTCAATTATTTAAATAGCGCCGTTACCGTTTCGAACCGACAGTTCATCTTAGACGGCTAGTTCACGTTAAGATAAATGTTACATTAGCTCTCGCTTTTTGTTTTCCCAACAGTTGAAATTTCCTTGAGGTGGGCCACGGGGGTAGCCACGCGCTCTAAAGCACCTTACCACGGTTTGCGCCGCTCCCCCAGACGGAGGTTCGAGTCCTCCCTCGGACATGGGTGTGTGTGTTGTCCTTAGCAACAGTTAGTTTAAGTTACATTAAGTAGTGTGTAAGCTTAGGGACCGATGACCGCAGCAGTTTGGTGCCATATGAACTAACCGCAAATTTCCAAAATTTCCTTGGGTAGGAGGTGTTCTACAATCAAACCAACATGTGGGACAATCTCTTTTAAACTATAATTGTGCCTCACAACGATTTTAAGTGATGTAAACAAATTAATAAAGTTAACATGTTTCGGTTACTTACACTGGAAAGTGCGCGCCATTACGTTCCAGTGGAGACTGCTTGTGATCTTGCAGCATCGAAAACTGATGCACCATTTTGTGTATTTATATATGCACATAATCTAAAGCACCACTCACACCAAGAAGTTCCACCACACGGAAATATGTATACAAAGATGGTGCTATTACAACCATAACAGCCGGCCGCTATGGCCGAGCGGTTCTAGGCACTTCAGTCCGGAACTGCGCTGCTGCTACAGCCGCACATTTGAATTCTGCCTCGAGTATGGATGTGTGTGATGTCCTTAGGTTAGTTAGGTTTAAGTAGTTCTATATCTAGGGAACTGATGACCTCAGACGTTAAGTCCCTGGTGCTTAGAGCCATTTGAGCCAGTTTGAACCATTCTGAACAACCATAACAATGCCAAAGGCTTCCATTCTCCCAGATATTTCGTTATATATGTGTGTGTGACATTGGTATTTACACATTACTAACGTTACATTACTTAGTATTTATATTAAAACAGAACTGATAAAAATTAAGATAAACACATAAAGCAGTCATTTGTTATGAAGTGTTACTGTATGCATTGGAAACAAATGATAAGTGTCAGATGTACATGAATAAATATTACGACTATGGATATATTATGGTATATATTGGAAGCACTGTAAATGATTTCGGATGGATGTACGGAAATAAAATTACAACAATGGACATCTCATTCATTTTTAGATATAGCTAGTTGAAGGTACTGTATGACAAGGCAAGCTGTTATTTATTATTCACTATTTCATGTTGGTTTCGTGATTGCATGTTATTATTATGAATGGAGTAGTGTTTACTTTAAGCTGGAAAGCAGGTGAATGAAATTTTGAAGAAAAGCTGCATTGACTACCCCGGTCTGTTAACTGAGGAGATTTTGTGGTGATTTGCTTTTATGTACATATATTTCAATTTCTTCAAGCAAATTCATAAAACAAACTTTCTCAGGATGGTGTAATACTTGTACACGCTCTTCAGCGCTCTTTATTCTATGATTGTTAGTAGTTGTGTGCATGACAAGTGTGGATTTTGAAAAGTTTTTCTAACTTATGCCATCTATACGCTCTTTGAACCAAATCTCAATGTTCTTCCAGTTCGTCCCATGTAGTAAGAGGGGAACTCTGACAACTGAGTTTGTATATGTCAGATGTAGTCTCATGTTCAACTGTGAATTTACTGTTTCTGTGAATGCTGCTCAGATTTGTTGATAATGTGTCTATTTCCTCATTGGTGCCATCAAAAGTAGAAATGTATAATCAACATACCTTTTGTGGTAGAAAATTTTGCTGTTGAAGCAAATCTTAGCTTCAAGAAAGTCTACTATAAGTGATATATCTAAATATTTACTAACATCCCAGGTAGGCTGCTACCCATTGCCAACGTATCCTTCTGTTTGTATATTTTGTTATTAAAACTGAAGTTCAAATGGCTCTGAGCACTATGGGACTCAACTGCTGTGGTCATAAGTCCCCTAGAACTTAGAACTACTTAAACCTAACTAACCTAAGGACAGCACACAACACCCAGCCATCACGAGGCAGAGAAAATCCCTGACCCCGCCGGGAATCGAACCCGGGAACCCGGGCGTGGGAAGCGAGAACGCTACCGCACGACCACGAGATGCGGGCAAAACTGAAGTAATTGTATGACAGTGCAAAGGTGAGTAACTCAATGAACTCGCAGATCTCTGCCACGCTTAGTTTCTAATGTTTGTGCAGATTGTTTCTGATTATGTTTATGGTGTCCTCTGTAGGGATGTTAGTATGAAGGTGTTCTACGTCAAGAGACGCAAATTTGGCTGTCGGTGTAATGTTAACATTTTTAATTTTGTCAATGAGTTCATATGTGTTCTTAATGCAGTATTTGTTTCCAAAAGTATAGTAGGTATTAAGCAGAGCAAACAGTTTGTTACTGATGCTATATGAATATTAGCTAGGAGTAAATTACAGTTCTTAAGAAGAGCAAACAGTTTGTTATTTAGGCTATATGAATGGCTGTTCGTAGAGTTCACACTTGGCCCAATAGGATTCTTCTCCTTATACGTCTCAGGCTGTGGTCGTAGCTGAGGTGCAGTGGGGTTCGTGGAAATTCAGTCATGCACTTCCCAATTAGTTAGGAGGAAAATACAATTCTTACGTGTTTTCTAAATTTTGGCCTTAAATGTAGAAGTAGGATTAAAATCTATATCAGTTATGTTTTACTATTGAAGAATTGCATAGTTTTGTCAACATAGTTATTTTCGAACGCTATCATTGCACAGTTACTTTTATCTGATTTGAGTACAAAAGCTTTATTCTCAGAAAGTTTGGAATTGATACAATTTAGAACGTTTAGGTCAGTGTTTCTGTGTGAACTGTTATTATTGAGGTGACTGGTTATTATTTTATCGGCTTTGAAGACCACAGCATTGGTTTACCTGAAATTTAATTTTGCAGCATCACATGCAAGCTTAGTAGATGCAGTAAGGCTCTTCAAGTTATTTGCATTTAGTCTGCGCTCTGTGCTATGCTTTAGGCCTTCGTTTAAGAGCAAATTGAATATTTGTAAAACTGACATTAGTTGAGTTAATAGGTCTTTGATGGAACTGATGTTGACTGTTATGTGAGCTTTTTGGGGGCAGGTTACCTTTTTCCATTTTCAGAGTATACAGTTTTTTATTATTCTTAAACAATATTTTCTGATTTTCTTTTTCAGTGATGTCTTCGATGTTTTGTAAGATGTAGAATAGCTGGAGAGGCAGTTCCCGTGTTACAAGTGTACACTGTACAGTTGCTTGTTGAGAAGTTCTTTCTTTTTATACCGCCTTTTATCTTTGTCTTAAGCCTCATGATTTCACAATTATCTTTAACTATTTGGCAGTATTGGTTTTAGAAATAATCTTCGTTTATGAGAGCAAATTGAATATTTGTAAAACTGACATTAGTTGAATTAATAGGTCTTTGATGGAACTGATGTTGACTGTTATGTGAGCTTTTGGGGGGCAGGTTACCTTTTTCCATTTTCAGAGTATACAGTTTTTTATTATTCTTAAACAATATTTCCTGATGTTCTTTTTCAGTGATGTCTTCAATGTTTTGTAAGATGTAGAATAGCTGGAGAGGCAGTTCCCGAGTTACAAGTGTACACTGTACAGTTGCTTGTTGAGAAGTTCTTTCTTTTTATACTGTCTTTTTTCTTTGTCTTGAGCCTCATGATTTCACAATTATCTTTAACTATTTGGCAGTATTGGTTTTAGAATTAATCTTCGTTTATGAGAGCAAATTGAATATTTGTAAAACTGACATTAGTTGAATTAATAGGTCTTTGATGGAACTGATGTTGACTGCTATGTGAGCTTTTGGGGGGCAGGTTACCTTTTTCCATTTTCAGAGTAAACAGTTTTTTATTATTCTTAAACAATATTTTCTGATGTTCTTTTTCAGTGATGTCTTCAATGTTTTGTAAGATGTAGAATAGCTGGAGAGGCAGTTCCCGAGTTACAAGTGTACACTGTACAGTTGCTTGTTGAGAAGTATTTCTTTTTATACTGCCTTTTATCTTTGTCTTGAGCCTCATGATTTCACAATTATCTTTAACTATTTGGCAGTATTGGTTTTAGAATTAATCTTCGTTTATGAGAGCAAATTGAATATTTGTAAAACTGACATTAGTTGAGTTAATAGGTCTTTGATGGAACTGATGTTGACTGTTATGTGAGCTTTTGGGGGGCAGGTTACCTTTTTCCATTTTCAGAGTATACAGTTTTATATTATTCTTAAACAATATTTTCTGATGTTCTTTTTCAGTGACGTCCTCAATGTTTTGTAAGATGTAGAATAGCTGGAGAGGCAGTTCCCGAGTTACAAGTGTACCCTGTACAGTTGCTTGTTGAGAAGTTCTTTCTTTTTATACTGCCTTTTATCTTTGTCTTGAGCCTCATGATTTCACAATTGTCTTTAACTATTTGGCAGTATTGGTTTTAGAATTAATCTTCGTTTATGAGAGCAAATTGAATATTTGTAAAACTGACATTAGTTGAATTAATAGGTCTTTGATGGAACTGATGTTGACTGTTATGTGAGCTTTTGGGGGGCAGGTTACCTTTTTCCAATTTTAGAGTATACAGTTTTTTATTATTCTTAAACAATATTTTCTGATGTTCTTTTTCAGTGATGTCTTCAATGTTTTGTAAGATGTAGAATAGCTGGAGAGGCAGTGCCCGAGTTACAAGTGTACACTGTACAGTTGCTTGTTGAGAAGTTCTTTCTTTTTATACTGCCTTTTATCTTTGTCTTGATCCTCATGATTTCACAATTATCTTTAACTATTTGGCAGTATTGGTTTTAGAATTAATCTTCGTTTATGAGAGCAAATTGAATATTTGTAAAACTGACATTAGTTGAGTTAATAGGTCTTTGATGGAACTGATGTTGACTGTTATGTGAGCTTTTGGGGGGCAGGTTACCTTTTTCCATTTTCAGAGTATACAGTTTTTTATTATTCTTAAACAATATTTTCTGATGTTCTTTTTCAGTGACGTCCTCAATGTTTTGTAAGATGTAGAATAGCTGGAGAGGCAGTTCCCGAGTTACAAGTGTACACTGTACAGTTGCTTGTTGAGAAGTTCTTTCTTTTTATACTGCCTTTTATCTTTGTCTTGAGCCTCATGATTTCACAATTATCTTTAACTATTTGGCAGTATTGGTTTTAGAATTAATCTTCACTGTTATGAAGTTTGGTGTTCTGTGCTGCCAGACATTTATTGTTGTATTTGATGTTGAGGTTTGTCTTCATTAAAATTCTTTTGCAAGTTTTAAACGTGTGAACGTTTCTCTGTACCTGGCGAAGTAAGCTTAATGCTATTTTGCCGAAAACTGGCATTCTGAGCCCATGGCTGTATACAAAATGTAGGTTGACTCTTACATAGAAGATAACAGCTATCAGCCACTTTTTGAATTGCTATTTATTTATTTAAATACCGCCATTACCGGATTCGAACCGACAAGTTCATCTTCAAATGGCTAGTTCAAGTTAAGATAAATTTTACATCAGGTTTCGCTTTTTGTTTTCCCAACTGATGAAATTTCCGTGGGGTGGTGGTACCCTACAATCAAAACAACGAGTGGGACAATGTCTTTTTAACTTTAATTGTGCCTCACAACTGTTTTAAGTGAAGTAAACACATTATTAGAAGGAAGATGTTTCGATTACTTACCCTGAAAAGTCCACGCCATTACGTTCCAGTGCAGAATGGTTGTGATCATACAGCATCGACAACTGTATGGTGCACGTTTTATGTATTTATATGCACATAACCTAAAGCACCATTCACACAACAAGACGTTTCACCATATGGAAGTATGTACACAAATGTGGCGATATTACAACCGTAACTATGCCAAAGACTTCCATTCTCACAGGTATTTCGTTATATACATGTATGTGACAGTAGGTGTTTGCAAACCACTATTAATACTAAAAGAGAACTGATTAAAATTACGATAAACAACTAAAGCAGGTAGTTTGATATGAAGTGTTACTGCAGTGATATTATGTAAATAGTATTATATCCACTGGAACCAAAGTAAATGATAAGGGCCAGATATATAGATAAATAAATATTACAACTAAGTGCATATTATGTAAATATATGGCACAGTAAATATTATGTAAAAATATGGCAAAGTAAATTATCTGTGAGGGATGTGGGTATATAATATTACAACAACGGGCATTTCATTGATTTTTAGACATAGCTAGTTGAATGTACTGTATGACAAGGCAAGCTGTTATCTGTTATTCACTATTTCATGTTGGGTTAGTGGCTGCGTGTTATTATTGTGAATGGAGTAGTGTTTACTTTAAACTGGAAATCAGGTGAATGAAATTTTGAAGAGAAGCTGCATTGGCTAACTCACTGTGTTAATTAAGGAGAGTTAGTGGTGATTTGCTTTTATGTACATATATTTCAATTTCTTCAAGCAAATTCATAAAGCTACCTTTCTCAGCATGGTGCGATACTTGTACATTGTCTTCAGTGCTCGTTATTTTACGATTGTTAGTAGTTGTGTGCATGACAAGAGTGGATTTTGAAAAGTTGTTCCAACGTATGGCATCTATATGCTCTTTGAACCGAGTCTCAATGCTTCTCCCATTTTATCGTATATAGTAAGAGGGCCAACACTGACAGCTGAGTTTGTGTAAGCCAAATTTTTTACATGGGGACTTATTATTCTTTAAGTTGCTGACTGCTACCTGCTGGAGTTAGTTTTTTGTGCGGAACCTTATTTTAATGTTTGTGTTTTGAAGTAGCTTGCTTATTTTATAGGATATGCTCCCTAAGAGAGATTGTGCAACATATTTTCTTCTGTTTCCTACCGTGTTGTGTGTTAGCTGCATGGTTGTCTGGTGTGCAGCTTTCTTGGCTGATGGTTTTTGGATTTTTTGTGATAGTTTGTCTATTATCAAAGCGCTGTATCCTGTCTATTATGAAAGGGCTGAACTGGTTAGAGTGGATATTTACGTAGGCGATTCAATGTGCATCTAAAATATGTAAATATTTGCCAACATACAAGTTAGACTGCTACCCATTGTCAACCTATATTTCTGTTTGTATATTTTGCTATTAAAACAGAAGCAATGGTATAATAGTGCTAAGGTGAGTAACTCAATGAACTCACAGATCTCTGCCACTTTTAGTTTCTTATGTGCGAGTAGATTGTTTCTGATTACGTTTATGGTGTCCTTTGCACTGATGTTAATATAAAGATTTACTAAGTCAAGTGACACAAATTTGGCTGTCGGTGTAGTGTAAACATCATATCTATTCTTAATGGAGAATTTGTTTTCAAAAATATAGTAGGTATTAAGCAAAGGAAGCAATTTATTATTTAGGCTATATGAAGGGCTGGAACGAAATGACGGGGACTTTCCATCGTATGTAACCGAAACCTCTTCCCTCTAATAATTTGTTTAGATCACTTAAAATCGTTGAAAGGTACAATTACTTTAAAAAGACATAGTCCCATATCTTATTTTGATAGTAGGGCACCACCACCCCACGGAAATTTCATCAGTTGGGAAAACAAAAAGTGAAAGCTGACGTAAAATTTATTTTAACGTGAACTAGCCGTCTGAAGATGGACTTGTCGGTTCGAAAAGGGTAACGGCGCTATTTACATAAATAAATAGCTTTGTAGAAAGTGGCTGGTCGCTGCTATGTAAGAGTCAACCTTCATTTTGTACACAGCCATGGGCTCAGAATGTCAGGTTTCGACAAAACAGCAGAAATAAAGTTTCGGGAATGAGATTAAAATTAATTGTGGGAGGATATCAATGACAAGATCCTCAGAGAGAGTGAAGAAGAACTGTAGGATGTGTTCAATTGAATGAACAGTTAACGTGTACAGAATATGAAGGAAGAGGAAAGTAATGAGAAGCAGCAGAAATGAGAACAGCAGAGAACTTAACATCAAAATTTGGTGTCACAAAGTAAACGAAGTTAATGAATTCTGCTACATAGGCAGTAAAATAACCTATGACTGATAGAGCAAGGAGGAAATAAAAAGCATGCTAGCTCTGGTGAAAAAGCGTTCCTGGCCAAGAGAAGTCTGCTAGTATCAAACAAATGTCTTAATTTGAAGAATAAATTTCTGAGACTGTACAACTGGAGCACATCATTGTATGGCAGTGAGACATGGACAGGAGCAAAACCAGAAAAGAAGAGAATGAAAACTTTTGAAATGTGGCGCTACAGAATAATGTTGAAAACTTGATCGAGAGATAAGGTAAGGAATGAGGAGAATCTGCATAGAATCTGCGAGGAAAGGGATATATGCGAAACACTGACAAGAAGAAGAAACAGAATGATAGGACCTGTTAAGGCACCAGGGAATAACTTCTATGGTACTGGAGGGAGCTGTGGAGGGTAAAAACTATAGAGGAAGACGGAGGTTGGAGTACACCCAGCAAATAATTGAGGACATATGGCGCAATTATTACTCTGAGATGAAAAGATTGACACAGGAGAAAAATTCGTGGCAGGCTGAATCATGCCAGTCGGAAGACTTATGAGTCAACAAAGCCAAAAACAAAACAAAAATCTCGTCCATACGATGGTGTGAAAAAGCAAAGCTAATAATCTCAGATTTACTTGCCTAATATTGGATCAAAATTCGTAAAATCGTCCCCATGTGTTTGCATAGTTATTTCTGTGAAATTAAGAAACATTCTATCTAACTACAGGTATAACAGTTTCACATTCATACCAATCTGCAGAAAAATATTCGGAGCACACAACGAAGTTAACCGGTAAGATCAGGAACCAGCACCAGATTGTCAGAAGAAGGTTGCCCACAAAGGAGACCTCCGTCCATTAGGTGGTCAGGGCACACTCTTGCTACAGTGGCAAGTCTAGACTCTCCGCTGTTGTGGAATAGTTGGTTTCTTTGTTTACTGTAGGTGAGTAATAGACTGGTCAAAGATTACTGGCAATTACCCATGCAGTATCTATGGTCTCCTGCATCTCGATGTAGACGACACACACACACATACACACACACACACATATATATATACGCACGCACGCACACACACACACACACACACACACACACACACACTCACACACACACCATCTAAACATAAATAAATCATACGACAGTAAAAATGAGGGCATAAGGATCAACTGGGATAGGAAGTGCGGAATCAGATTAAGGAATTCGCATCGTCATTCTTTACTACTTCGACGTCCGGTTAGCCAAGTGTTAAGTAAGTAAGCCGAAATCGTATTCTGACAAGAACATCGATACTGATAAACATGTGAGGAGTGAAACTGTACCCTCTCAATCTCCCTTTACGTGCCAGTGCTTTCCATATGTTTCTCTCCTCGCCGATTCTACGGAAAATCTCATTCTATCTTATCTGTTCACCTAATTTCCATTACCTTTCTATGCCACCATGTTTAAAACCCATAGATTCTCTTCTTTTCGGGTTTCCCACAGTCAGTGAGTCACTTCCATACATTGTTCTGGGACAAATGAACATTCTCAGAATTTTCTACCTCAGATTAAGTCCTATGCTTCATACAAGTAGACTTCCAATTGCGCGGAATGCATTCGTTTCCTATGATAGTCTCTTCTTCTATCCTGCTTTCTTCATTGGTTATGCGTAATTTTATTTCCAAAGTAGCAGAATTATTTCACTTCGTTTACTTCGAGGCCCCGAATTTCGACGTTGAGTTTATTAATAATCTCATCTCTGCTCCTCCTCAATGCAGTTGTCTTTCTTTGCTTTAGTTTCAGTTTGTAAAGTGTGTTCATTGTCAGCGAATCTCATCACTGATACCGTTTCACCTAGAACTTTAATGGCCATGCTGAACCATTCTCTTATCTCAGTAAATGTTTATTCGATGTTTATGCTGTGAATTAACAATTCATGGCACAGCTGAAGTCCCGCCCTCGCTGGCAGCTGGCGCCATCACCGATGATGCACTCCCACCGTGGCAAAACTGATAGATACCGGAGTGCACCGTCACAACAAAGTGATAAGCAGCCTGAACTGAGAGCGGAGAACAGTCCGTTGTGGGCAAAGGAGCGGAAATTATTTGGAGTCACTGCCACGAGTCATAACAGTGGTAGGATGGAACTTCGCAGTGGTGTCGGGACATGGACAGCGTGCTGGGAAGTCTTGCTTATGTCCCAGAGTGGGTGGTGTGTGCTCTTGGACGGCGAAGTGTTGTGCTGGATGTGCTCAGCGAGCAACTGCAGTTATGTACACGTCTGTGTCTGGCTGTGTTTCTGTTTAATGTGTGCTAGTTATTTTATTACCAGAACCGAAGAGGCATTTCAAGGCCTAATGTTCTTATCTGATTATAAGTCTCAGTAGAAGAAGATTCGGTGGAAATTTAACTCTAACGCTGTACTTTATTTTATTGTCAACTGTGGTTAACTGATTTTGCTCTCTGACGTCTAACTGCTGACGTCGTTGAATTACTGGCCATCACTATATGGACTGGTACTATTTGCTTTGATTATCTTTTAACCATTATCTCCTGTAGATTAATTGCATTTGTATTAGTACTGTGGAATTTGAAGTGTTGGCTCCTGTTGGTTTATTTATTTTTTTGAAATATATTTCCTAAGGTAGAGTCTTAGTATTTTATTATATTGTCATTCCTTCCAACTTGTGTAATTATTAGTGGTATGGTTGCCTATTGCCTTGCACCTTCCTTGTTATTGTAACGCTAAAATTATTTTGAAGGGGGTTATTTTACTGTTTGGCATGATGTTAAGAAATAAAGTAAATGTGTATTTGTGGACTGAACGCTAGTCATTTCATTGGCTTCAGTTTACTCACGCGCTCTGATTCATTGAAATGCATCATTACTAAATGCGTTTGAATCTTGTTAAATATTCACGCCCACACAATACACAACTACTTTCCATTCCCATCGTTGCGTGCCTTACAATGTATACATCTAATAATCAGTTCGAAAGGCAATTGCACTGTTTACATCTTTTTTAATCCGATCACTTCGTTCTTGATGTTCCATTATTTTTTCCTCCTGATTCTTGTGTATATTGTCTATTACGCTTATAACCCACACACCCCTTGCGAAAAACCGTCGTAACGGCATTCGGAATTCATACGTGCAAACATCAATGACAATGGTAATCTGAGGCATAGGCGTGCTTGTACAGTGTAGCCTAATGGTTAAGGCGACTGTTCGCTATTAAAAGTAAATTGTGGTTCGAGTCAAGTTCTTGTACAATTTTTTAAGTTGTTATTAAGTACTCATTGAGGAATGAGTTTGCGCAATAAACACGCAGGAGACTACAGAATGCACGTAATTGGTGGAAATGAAGCAGCATTTCTGCTTTTACTTGTCGCACTGTGATGGCTGTTAACCACTTCTTTTATGACAGCCGTCTGGAGCCAAGACTGCTGAACAGCACAACAAAAAATTGTGAAATGTGGCCGGCCGAAGTGGCCGAGCGGTTCTAGCGCTACAGTCTGGAGCCGCACGACCGCTACGGTTGCAGGTTCGAATCCTGCCTCGGGCATGGATGTGTGTGATGTCCTTAGGTTAGTTAGGTTTAAGTAGCTCTAAGTTCTAGGGGACTTATGACCTCTGAAGTTAAGTCCCATAGTGCGCAGAGCCATTTGAACCATTTTTTTGTGAAATGTGGTGATTTGTGGTGCACGGGACACATCATACCATTTCGGTCCTTATGTATGGCGGGAAATCTGAGCAGCAATTAGAAAAGATATAAAGACTGAGATATTGTTCTAATTTCCGTTAATGTGTCATATTTCGGCAGGACATCGCATGACCAAATATGGTACGTAACTTGCAAGATTCATTACACGAACGACCAGTACCATTTCCCGCATATCTTACACGTTTGTTACGACACACATCTGGGACATCATTATTCGGAATCTAATTTTTCACGGTCCTCTAGCAACAGTTATTAGCTCTCTGTGTACTCGTTTACAAGCCGGACAGAATTACATTCGCAGGAAATGTCGAGATAATGCCATTGATAGCAACGGTATTAAGATATGTGTGGTTTTCTAACCATACTGAATTCTCCCTTTCACGCAGCTCTCCATAGTCCACAAATAAATCAAAAATGATCTTTTTACCCAGCAACAGCCGCTATATCTTTCTTTTTAAATTTTGATTAGTTTCGTCTATAGGTAATCATCATGGCCACCCAGTGAATGAAAGATTTGAAACGACATGATATATGCATGTAAACATAGTGATAAGATGAATACGTCTGTACATTCTTAATGCATATGACTGTAATAATGGCAAACTAGCACACTATTATAAATGTAGCACGGGCAGTTCATATATCTCCGACACATGAGACAGAAACAAGTGTCATGGCACTTAAAAGTGAAGGTGCCAGTTGAGAGGTGTGCAACAATTTTTTTTCCCAATAATTTTATTACTTACATGAAAGTCTCGACTGACAAATCAAAATGAAATGGCAGACCCCAGTTCATAATTCAAAATCAGTATCGTAATTTATAATAACCCCAATATACGGCCATTAAAAAACAGCACAGCATTACTTCTAAAGAAGTTTTAAAAATTTAACTCTCACATTACACGACTGGCAATGCCGGAAATAAAAGAAATATCTTTAAGCCATCAAGTCTGTGATGTCATTTATATCTACTTTAAAACAATCACATTACACACGTTCATAGTGTTAGTACACCGCACAATCTTTGTTACTGTAAGCACTCAGACCGTTATCATTTGAAAACTCCTGATCGGTCCTTCCCAAAAATCATCCCCAAACGGTAACCACCGAAGGTTAGGAAAACACGGTTTAGTCAAAATGGGACCACCCAAAACACGCAATAGCCGAAAAATTACAATAAAGACGCTTACTAATTATCACAGATGCCCTTGGCGGAAACAGCGGGCACTGCCTTTCTAACGACAACGAATACTAACAAGAAGCCTGTGACCATTAGGCAATAATAAATAGAAAAACATTTTCACAAATTTAAAAAGACACAGCTGCATAGGACAATGGAAGTAACAAACTTCAAATTTCTGCGATCGCTTTAGTAAAGCAGTTATTCAGATTATCGGTTTCGGCAAAACTATGTTGACATCTTCGGATATTATGCACTACACTTCAAAGCACCTGGTCCATATATACAATAATTTGCGTCATATAATAAACAGACAGCTTATTATTAACTATGAGACACAAATTTTTACACAGATGGACGAGATGCTTTGAAGTGTAGTGCATAAGATTCGAGGATTGCAACACAGTTTTGGTGAAACCGGTAATCTGAATAAATGCTGAACTAACACGATCGTGTCAATTTGAAGTTTGTTACTTCTATTTCTTTATCAGTCTATATCACTCCCACAGTGGGATATGTCAAGTATATTCAATTATGTATGAGGCTGACCATAGCAACCATGTGGGCATGCATTATTATCCAGATCACACAACGGCTTACCACAATCCAACCACCTTTTAACAACGTTTATAGGCTATGTGTAACCCAATTGTATGGCCACACAACAGATTCCTAGCAAACCAAGAATGCAACAGTTAATTTCATACAATCTATCTGCATTTCACACAGACCGAACTGAGTTGATACCGACCCAGTGTAATATGGCGGCGGAGAATTCAGCTGATGGGTGCAGTTTCTCGCCAGGTCGAGGCACGTGGCACTACTCCCACGCATACCGGTGTGATGACGCACGATGTTTCCTTCCTGATTCCTCGACAGGGAAGACACTGCTCGGAGAGCCGCGACGGCCGACCCGAGCCCCAGGGAGCTTTCACTACTTGCGGCCAGCGTGTGTACTTCTCTGGTGGTGCGCGCAGGACGCACCGGACTGGTTCGGCGGGTGTACAGGCCGGTCGGTGGCGTGACGGAATTTAACTCTGACAATACGAGCTCACCGTATTAAGCATCGTCGCTCCTGAAGTATATCATTCACTTCAATGATATTAGAAATAAGTCAAATGCGCCCAATGTGCGCATAATGGCTCTAAAATTAACAATGAAATGAAAAATTGTGTATTCAGCAACGATGCCACCATAAATTCTAGCCACACTTGTTACCTTGTAAACCTGGTAAAACGTCGTAAAACTAAAAACACTTTCGCCTAATATAGACAGCTCAGATTGAATCAGGTGCAAATATCAATTCTACAGCTGTAATCAAAAAAGTATTTATATAGAAGATTTTGGTAGATAGAATACTGCATTACTGACACAGAATTCTCAAACTCAGATATTATGTACAATTATCGATCATATGTTTCCATCTTGGTGCTGAAATTTTCACAGTCTTTAATGCACAATATAGTCTGTGTACTGTCTTCGCCTCTAAAGCAGTGAGAATGAATAAGAAGTATTTTCTTTACAATGAATGTTTATCATTACAAATAACATACATCTTCCAATTTCTGGTTGATTTAACTATTTGTTGAACATTAGGACGTTGAAACAGAAACCTCCGACTAACGACGTTTGGGTAGAAAAGACGTTAATGTACTATTAAGAAGCTGTAGATAAATCAGAATTTATTCGACAACTATGTTAGATATGACAATCGTCATCTGACAGACCACATGTCCGTAATTATAGTGAACGGGAAGCAGACATTTAAGACTCTAAAAGTCATTAGCCTTAGAATATGACACACTAAATACACTACTTTACGTAAGATGACTATATCTCACATCATTCAACATCAAATATGATACTTATCGCTCCACATTATAGGCCAGGTAGCTTCCAAGGTTTTAAATGTCTACTTTTATGCCACCACAACTCCCAATTTTAAAAATATACGAGGTGTGTTCAGAAAGCTTCGGGAACTTTCAGTCTTTGGAAATGATTTAATTTTTACGCCTACATTAATGTTATCTCTTACAAAGTAGTCCCCATTAGATATTGTACTCTTCTGTCAACGCTTCTTCCACTCCCCAAAACACTCCTTGAACTCGATCATAGGACAGCATTTGGGTCTTTCCGCAACGCACATTTAATCTCATCAAATCTTTACAAAACGACTGCCCTTTAAGGTTTTCTTTATTTTGGAAACAGAAAAAAGATACACCGGCCGCATGTGGCGAATTTGGAGATTGGAGCATCGTTATTTTGTTCTTTTTCACCAAATATTCAAGAACAAGCAATGAAGTATGAGTATGTGCATTATCGTATTGCAAAAGTCACGAATTGTATCACCACACATCCGAGCGCTTTTTCGGATTGCTTCCCGCAAAAGGCGTTGATCTTCTATTTACTACTCTCAATTGATCGTTTGACCTTTCCGCATGAGCTCATGATGCGCCATGCCGTTAAGATCGAAGAAAGAGTGAGCAGAACCTTCACGTTCGACCTCTCTAGCTGAGACTTTCTCCGTCTTTGCCATCCAGAATGCCTTCTCAGGAACGAGTGAACCTCAGTTTGGATGTCATACCCGTACACCCATGTTTCGTCACATTCTATGAAATGTTTCAGTAGTCCTGCATTTTTGTTGACTTCTTATAGCTACTCATCTGGAGCTTCCATTGGCTGCGGCTTTTGGGCTAGATTCAACACCTTTAGTACAAAGTTTGCTGTCAGACGTTCGACACCGCAAACATTAGAAAAGATTTCATGGCCTGACGCAGTTTATGTGCCAAACATCTCGGCAACTTCTTTGACTGTGATTCTGCTATCGTTCATAGACATTTGCTCCATTTCCTCTCTGTTTTAATTGGTTGTTGACATGCTGGGGTGTCCAGTATGCACACACATGTAACCTTCTTGTCAAGTCCTACTGCATACGTTACGGGACTAGCACTCCTGGATCGAAGGATATTGCGGGGATGGTTCAAATGGCTCTGAGCACTATGGGACTCAACTGCTGTGGTCATCAGTCCCCTAGAACTTAGAACTACTTAAACCTAACTAACCTAAGGACATCACACACATCCATGCCCGAGGCAGGATTCGAAGCTGTGAAGCGGGTCGTAAGTCGTGCTTGAATAGCTCTAGTAAGCAGAGGACTAACCCCCGAAAGGAAAAAGTCCCATTTTCGTGTGCCGGTCCGACATACAGTTCTAGTGTGGCGGAAAGTTTTATATTTTTTACGTATTGATACAACTGGAAAATAATGATCTACTAACTAATACAACTCTATCAAAAATAAATTAATTGAACCTCAGTTCATGTGGAGGAGCTTCAAACACAAATACTGAACTTGTTGACTACTTCGAATACCCAGTCACTCATCAACGAAGAATACATTCCTTAAAATGAATGTGTCCATACCCATGTCAGTGGACGCCACATGTGTGTTCTTAAGCCCAGTCATCTCAATAGAGGATTTCTGCAGAAGGTCAAAAACATTCCAAGTTCTTTGGAAATATGGCGACCTCAGCAGCGGTTTGGTCATATTTCACATTAATCTAGTAGCCTCAATTACCCTGTATCACGTAATGCAAATGTTCGTGCAAATCATGGCATCATTTCTTTGGTTCATTGCGAAGGGCTTCCTCAAACGCCTGGATACCTTCGTTTTCTGTAGCGTCGTAGCATGTCATTCCGTAGCGTTAGTAAACCCTCGTTGAAAGCTAATAAATCAGTTTATTAACACAATACTAAACGAGATATAATGTAAAATACAAGAATAATATTTCGAATCGCGTCAAAATTGACTGAAAGTCCCTTATGCTGACTACGCAAGTGACCCTAACTTTAGTTGTAACATTGCATAGCGGAGAGTACTTTGCACTTACATTAGCGATTTTGTAGCTTTCCACAATAGTGTACTAAGCGTGGAACGAAATGATTGTCTGTGTCTCTCTGACGTTAAGCAATCTTAGTCTCATGATTCTACTCTAGGTGCATAACTGAGGCAGGTGAACAGACGTGTAGTCTTCCTCGAATAGGGCTCGAATAGTGTACCAATAGGGTTTCGCGAAAACCATCTGCCATTCTTGACAGAGATGCCCATTTGATCCTCCAAACACCACTGTTACACTTCCATAACGGCTACAAGGACTTCTTAAGACCCTAGTAGTCCGTCTCTGAAACTGATCGATAGCTACTACCGCGCCTGCTTGATAAGTCAAAAAGTTGGAGCAATTGTGTAGTGGGCGGACAAATGTATGCTCCAACATAACTTCAAATCCTATCCAAACTTTCACGGTCCCCTGTTGTATTTTTCCACGAACGACACCTGTACGTTGCAAGCATCAGCTGTGGCCACAGCAGTGTTCCGTGTAGTTGTGAATGAATCAAATCGGAGCTAAGTGAATTAGAAGTGGACAAAGTGTTGGAGCTGGATTGGTGGATGCTTCGGGTAAACAGGGTATCCGAAGTGTTCGGTGTTTCAAGAGCCACCATATCGAAGACTTTTAGCGCATCACCCGCTACCGAGCGAGGTGGCGAAGTTGTTAGCACACTGGACTCGCATTAGGAAGGATGACGGTTCAAGCCCCCGTCCGACGTCCTGATTCAGGTTTTCCGTGATTTCCCTACATCGCTCCAGGCAAATGCGGGGATGACTCTTCTGAAAGGGCACAGACGACTTCCTTCCCCATCCTTCCCACATGTGATGTGACTGATAACCTCGCTGTTTGGTCCGCTTACCCGAATCAGCAAAGTCACAACGCGGACGAAAGTGTATGAAAGTGGTCGCGACGGACTGTCATTGAAGAGCACTGTGGTGACAAACTAGAGGACGGCAGCTGCAGATGGTTCAAATGGCTCTAAGCACTGTGGGACTTAATGTTTGAGATCATCAGTCCCCTAGACTTAGAACTACTTAAACCTAACTAACCTAAGGACATCACACACATCCATTCCCGAGGCAGGATTCGAACCTGTGAGCGTAGCAGCCGTTAGATTTCGGAATAATGCGCCTAGAATCGCTCGGCCACAGCGGCCGGCCCAGCTGCAGAAGTAACTGTAGAAATCAACATAGCACTCGCGAATACTATCAACCTAGAACAATACGAAGGGTGCATCATAAGTAGGGAATTGCAGGGCGAGCTGGAATCCGGAAACTCAGTGATGCAAACGCACGTAACCTTGTACCGCCGCCATAAAATCTGGACTGTGGAGAAATGGAAGAATGTCACTTGGCTGGATTAGTCGTGTCTCACACTATTTCCTACTTTTGTCCAAGTTTACGTCCCAAGAGTGATATACGAAGGGTCTTGGGTGATCGCTTGGGCAGCCATATTAGTGTATTCAATAGGACCTATGTTTACTCTGCAAGGTTGCATTACTGCGAAGAATTACGTGCCCATTATGTCTGATCATGTCCATCCCATAGTATAATGTTTGTTCCCCAAAGGCAATGCTGTGTTCCAAGACGCCAGGGCCTCTATTTACACAACTCGCATGTTCTAGGACTTGTTTTGTGAGCACCTAGATGAGCTGTCATACGTATCTCCCCTGGCCACCATTGTCAACTCATCTCAATATTACTAGGGAGAAGAATAACTTTTTAGCCGACACCGCTATAGAAAACTTCATTGTAGATAACCAATTTCGCTAAGGCTACCATCTTCAGTTCTTCCTCAAGGTTATTAGAAATATCGTGTGTCAGCTACACACAGAATCTTTCGACTGAATTTCAGGTACGTAAAACATCTAATGAGCGATGCGTTGGCACGCCACAATTAAAACCACTATGTACAACGCAACTGTTTGGCTGTTGACAGTGTTGTGGCGGCTCCCTGGGCATGACATGTTTCATGTAGCTGGAAATTCAATGGAAAGATTTTGTGTGTAACTGGCACAAGATGCATGTAATAACATTTAGGAAGATCTGAAGATGGTAACTCATCTTTACCGAAACCGGTTATCTACAACATAGTTTTTTGTAGCGATCTCAGCCAAG
Source organism: Schistocerca nitens (assembly GCF_023898315.1). Taxonomy (NCBI): domain Eukaryota; kingdom Metazoa; phylum Arthropoda; class Insecta; order Orthoptera; family Acrididae; genus Schistocerca; species Schistocerca nitens. The sequence goes on along the minus strand of NC_064617.1, from coordinate 437,011,593 downwards.
AAGTTCTTTTTCTCCTAAGTAGTCAATACAGATCGCCCTTTCGAGCTCAACATGAGTAAACTAATAGATCTCAATATTACTGAGCTTTATGGTGTTTGGAGGGAGTTATTCTCCAAACGACAGGCATTGATTTTTTAATTGGATACTAATGGATGATTTCTCTTCTGTGTAGCAATTATAATGGGTAATTAAAAAAAAGCTTCCGCTCGATGGTAGTACATGCCAGAGTCGGTATTCCAAACAGGCAAAATCGCCTTGAGCAGTAAAACACCGTGTCCTGCTGCGATAAGAAGTCCGTAATTGCCTGTTGCACATCCTAGTCCGACAAGAATGTTGGACCCTTCAGAGTCATTTTAGGGGCCTGAACCTGTGATAATAGCATGGGGAGAGATCAGGACTACAGGGCAGTTGCTCCCACTTGGGTTGAAGTAAAATGGAATTGCCGTGTGGCTAGGGGCTGCCATCAGGTAGACCGTTCACCTGGGGCAAGTCTATCGAGTTGACACCACTTCGGCGACTTGCGTGTCGATGGGGGTGAAATGATGATGATAAGGACAACACCACACCCAGTCCTTGAGCGGAAAAAATCTCCGACCAAGATGGGAATCGAACCCGGGCCTTTAGGTACGACATTGCGATTTTTTTAATCTCATTTTGTTCGTTTTCGTCCGTTTCATCTGCTCGGGGCGGACGTCGCAAGACACCCGTTGCAGTTCGTCGTTGATCCATTAACTCAGTTTTTTTATTACAGAGGATAGCTAACCCTCTGACCGCACACGCTGAGCTACCGTGCCGGCACCACCCAGCTACCAGGGGCGGACTGGTTTGAAGTAAGTACTGTGTAATGACGTTCGCGATATGGGCACATGCCTTATGATGAAGCAACAGCGAACCTGCCATGCATTAAACCAATATGAAATATTTTCCAAGTTTTTCTGCACTTAGGACAGTCCAACAACGAAACTTTCCAAGAGGCAACAATATCGTCAGCGATCAGTTAATGCCGCTGCTTATCCTAGCAATAAATCGCTTCTGTGTGTAGAGTCGCCAGCGAACAGATGGTGTTGCTTATCTTATCTGATAAATCGTTTATGCATATCGACAACGTTACAGGTTATATTATGTTTCGTTAAGCCGCACTCTGAGTTACTTTAGTTTCCTTTGAACACTGATAGTCTCTTATATTGGATTCTCTTATTCAAACAATATCGCCGGACAGAAAATTAGTCACCCAGTATACACGCTCAGATGAATTGTGGACCCTTGACAGAAGTCGCAGCGATCGAGTCATTTGCAAGTGCATGAAATGAACACTGGGAGCCTGCCACCCTGCAAAAGGCCATTGCTCACACTGTCACATAAAGACGACAACAGCAAAGTTTGTCTGGCACGAAAAATATGTGACTGGTTTTCTGAAAACTCCCTCATTCTATTACGTCTCAACTGGCATTCAAAATTACGTGACTTGAAGAACACAAAAAATCTGTGGGACTTGTTGGAACATCGGGTAAAACGCTGACATCAGCATCTCCACAATTTGGTGGAATTGCGCGACCATACACTCAGCAAGTGGCTTAACCTGAATGCAACGCATCGGCACAACCTCGTGATATCACTTTCTAACCCAATTCAGGCAGTCATCAAGTCCGAGGGTGAAACTGTATGATATTAAATGATCCGTGTAATGCCGTCTCTAGAGGTTACAAATTTTTTGTCCGGTGAGCCTATTCACCACGTTAATTAGACATGCTCTTATCTTATAGACATGTAGTTTGGTTAAGCTGTAGAAACCACGTAAACTGGATGTATGACTCCACTCATGAACAGAGGATGGTTTCCTACTCTTTAACAGAGACCAACTCTGAGAGGTTCGAGGCAACATTTGAGTTAACGAAATTCATTCCGTTTTACATAGATAAAAAACAGCGACCTACTAGAACTGTTTTTATTCAGTGTTCACCCGTTGATTCAGTTATCTTTGATGGTTATTCATACTAGTTTATTGAATTTTTTTTGTAATTATCTGGAGGGTTCATTAAGCTGTAGGTTCTGGTTTCTATCTGTGATTTATACGGACGGTGCTGCATTCCTCCCTTCCCGTGGCCCGTCTGCAGTAAAAAGTATTCCTTTTCGATCTACCCCAGTCGCCCACGCCTGTGTAGGCGAAATGGCGCGCGCCAGTATACTACTGCGAATGCAAAACAAATTTCACGGCACCGTTCGATGCGGCTGGCCTTTGTGGCTTCGACGCTGGTTCATTAGAATCTGTCGTCGGGCTCCCTTTTCGCGAGCTTCGCATTCCCAGACTGAGGCTGTTCCTCTCCACAAAAGGAATAAAAAAATACACATCGAAACGAATAAAAACGGGTCGCTCCAGCTTCGGAGGACGGCGGGCACATACGTTTCGAGCTTTTAGTGAGCTCTGGCAGACCACTGGAGACCAATCTGCATGCTTCCTATTTTTCACATTTACTTCTCGTTTTATTCCCTCTCTTCCGTTAATAACGGTAATATTTCATTTCACGTCGTTTTTTTAAAGCGCAAAACCCCGATGAGTCCCCAGATGCAAATTTATTTATGGACGGAAACCGGTGATTCCGCTCGCTATAAACGCCAGAGGCTACCGAATCGGCAAATAATTTGGGATTTTGAAAACAGGGAAATGTGAATCCGGTGGTCGTGATATTACCAGCTAAAACGTCTAGCGTTTACAAATGTGCAATCACGTTTCCTGTTTGTTATTACATATTTCTCATACAAACAGCCAGTTTGCCTTATGTCCTCTCCTCCCGCTAAGGCGGTTAGCTTGAAAATGACTCCCACCGTTCTTCACATTCATATGACTGATACCTTCAATCCGGGATAAGTGTGTACAAGTTCGTTCTTCTTTTGCATCTACTATTTTATTTAGTGATGTCTCCTTCCACGAATAGGACCCGCTACTGACGAATCAATCTCTTATCCAAGGCATTCTTGGATAACTGTTACCGGTGGAATTCGAATGTGCTGGAATATTTGAGGCAGTGTAGCTTAATTTCGCAGCTATTTCTGCGTTTTCACATCTGAAAATATTCCACAATCTGTGTTGGTTCTTTTTATGTGAATCGGTGGTTCGTGTCCCATGTTGGGCGCCATTTTAGTGATTCTTTTTTCATGTATTGATTTTTATATGATATGAAAAGTTGAAGTTACTGTTATTCTGCGTGCTTCACAACTGGAAAATTATTTATGTCAGTGACTCAGTTGTGGTACTTCTCGCAGTTAGTTTGCCCGACACGATGCCAACACACAAAGTTCCAGATATAGAACTGCATTTATTATTGCACTTGAAGTTTATTAATTATATGTTTTACTTTTGTGAAAATGCAACGCTAAGGAGATTCTCGCAATTTCGTTAAGTGGGGATCGTAAAACGTTTACTACACTCACTTTACTCAAATGTGATTCACTACTGGAGAAACTGATTACTTTTCCTGTTTCAAAGGAGGAACTGCTAATCAAGAGAATTCTCCTACATTTACATATATTTTACGTGTCAAAATTAGCGAATACTGAGACATTTTTTACGACTCTGGGCCGTTATCATTTAGTACAATGGCGCTGACCTTTGCACCAATGTTCCCCTATAAAAATTGCGTAAAATAATGAAATATATCACTTCATGAAATAGGATCTACTACAGTAAAACATTAGCGAGCCTTTTAAGAAATATTTGATTATACACTCCTGGAAATGGAAAAAAGAACACATTGACACCGGTGTGTCAGACCCACCATACTTGCTCCGGACACTGAGAGAGGGCTGTACAAGCAATGATCACACGCACGGCACAGCGGACACACCAGGAACCGCGGTGTTGGCCGTCGAATGGCGCTAGCTGCGCAACATTTGTGCACCGCCGCCGTCAGTGTCAGCCAGTTTGCCGTGGCATACGGAGCTCCATCGCAGTCTTTAACACTGGTAGCATGCCGCGACAGCGTGGACGTGAACCGCATGTGCAGTTGACGGACTTTGAGCGAGGGCGTATAGTGGGCATGCGGGAGGCCGGGTGGAAATACCGCCGAATTGCTCAACACGTGGGGCGTGAGGTCTCCACAGTACATCGATGTTGTCGCCAGTGGTCGGCGGAAGGTGCACGTGCCCGTCGACCTGGGACCGGACCGCAGCGACGCACGGATGCACGCCAAGACCGTAGGATCCTACGCAGTGCCGTAGGGGACCGCACCGCCACTTCCCAGCAAATTAGGGACACTGTTGCTCCTGGGGTATCGGCGAGGACCATTCGCAACCGTCTCCATGAAGCTGGGCTACGGTCCCGCACACCGTTAGGCCGTCTTCCGCTCACGCCCCAACATCGTGCAGCCCGCCTCCAGTGGTGTCGCGACAGGCGTGAATGGAGGGACGAATGGAGACGTGTCGTCTTCAGCGATGAGAGTCGCTTCTGCCTTGGTGCCAATGATGGTCGTATGCGTGTTTGGCGCCGTGCAGGTGAGCGCCACAATCAGGACTGCATACGACCGAGGCACACAGGGCCAACACCCGGCATCATGGTGTGGGGAGCGATCTCCTACACTGGCCGTACACCACTGGTGATCGTCGAGGGGACACTGAATAGTGCACGGTACATCCAAACCGTCATCGAACCCATCGTTCTACCATTCCTAGACCGGCAAGGGAACTTGCTGTTCCAACAGGACAATGCACGTCCGCATGTATCCCATGCCACCCAACGTGCTCTAGAAGGTGTAAGTCAACTACCCTGGCCAGCAAGATCTCCGGATCTGTCTCCCATTGAGCATGTTTGGGACTGGATGAAGCGTCGTCTCACGCGGTCTGCACGTCCAGCACGAACGCTGGTCCAACTGAGGCGCCAGGTGGAAATGGCATGGCAAGCCGTTCCACAGGACTACATCCAGCATCTCTACGATCGTCTCCATGGGAGAATAGCAGCCTGCATTGCTGCGAAAGGTGGATATACACTGTACTAGTGCCGACATTGTGCATGCTCTGTTGCCTGTGTCTATGTGCCTGTGGTTCTGTCAGTGTGATCATGTGATGTATCTGACCCCAGGAATGTGTCAATAAAGTTTCCCCTTCCTGGGACAATGAATTCACGGTGTTCTTATTTCAATTTCCAGGAGTGTATGTATGCTAAATATTACATGAAACTTACACGTTTTAATGCCTCGTCACCAAAATGGCTTATTACACTACCAAGAAAGAAAAGGGAAGTGCGATCCTTTTTCAAAAGGAACATAGATTACAATTACATTCGCAGACCATATTAATTTATTGCAGAGTCCTTGCGAGTTTTCTGCGATAGTATTTATTTCGTTATGAAGTCAGTTTGGTATACTTGCGAGTTTATTCAATATATTTTTCATCATGTTATGTGGCGTACTGCCACATCAGCCCCCTACTGAGGGTCTACCCAAATATTTCCAATGTTGTGTCTCACTCACTACCAGAACCGATCACTTCACATGATTCTTAATGTCTTTAGTCACACTTGTCACTGACAAGCATAGTTTAATATTACTCAAATTATCAAGCAGGTAGAGCTTTCACTTACACCTACAATACATGTCTACAATGTATTTTCAGGTTTATAATTAATTTGTCAGGGCTTGTGTTTAACTTAATTTTTTCCTTGTGTGTGAACATGAAGGTGGACATTTCAGAATAACCTATGACCTGATAACAAAAGATTTATACTCCCCCATTCGGGTTATAGGTGTATAGGAATATATTGTTTGAATATACCCCACCTGGAGTCTTCAAACTGTTTACTTTCCAGTGATATTTAATGATTTTTTTCGAATGATAGACATTTAAACCCCCCCATGAACCATGGACCTGCCGTTGGTGAGGAGGCTTGCGTGCCGTAGGTGCAACCACAACGGAGGGGTATCTGTTGAGAGGCCAGACAAACGTGTGGTTCCTGAAGAGGGGCAGCAGCCTTTTCAGTAGTTGCAGGGGCAACAGTCTGGATGATTGACTGATCTGGCCTTGTAACATTAACCAAAACGGCCTTGCTGTGCTGGTACTGCGAACGGCTGAAAGCAAGGGGAAACTACAGCCGTAATTTTTCCCGAGGACATTCAGCTTTGCTCTATGATGAAATGATGATGGCGTCCTCTTGGGTAAAATATTCCGGAGGTAAAATAGACCCCCATTCGGATATCCGGGCGAGGACTACTCAAGAGGACGTCGTTATCAGGAGAAAGAAAACTGGCATTCTATGGATCGGAGTGTGGAATGTCAGATCCCTTAATCGGGCAGGTAGGTTAGAAAATTTGAAAAGGGAAATGGATAGAGATATAGTGGGAATTAGTGAAGTTCGGTGGCAGGAGGAACAAGACTTTTGGTCAGGTGATTACAGGGTTATAAATACAAAATCAAATAGCGGTAATGCAGGAGTAGGTTTAATAATGAATAAACAAATAGGAGTGCGGGTTAGCTACTACAAACAGCATAGTGAACGCATTATTGTGGCCAAGATAGACACATAGCCCATGCCCACTACAGTAGTACAAGTTTATATGCCAACTAGCTCTGCAGATGATGAAGAAATTGGTGAAATGTATGACGAGATAAAAGAAATTATTCAGGTAGTGAAGGGAGACGAAAATTTAATAGTCATGGGTGACTGGAATTCGTCAGTAGGAAAAGGGAGAGAAGGAAACATAGTTGGTGAATATGGATTGGGAGGAAGAAATGAAAGAGGAAGCTGCCTTGTAGAATTTTGCACAGAGCATAACTTAATCATAACTAACACTTGGTTCAAGAATCATAAAAGAAGGTTGTATACCTGGAAGAATCCTGGAGATACTAAAAGGTATCAGATAGATTATATAATGGTAAGACAGAGATTTACGATATTGAGCAAGCAGTAAAGGAAACAAAAGAAAAATTCGGAATAGGTATTAAAATTCATGGAGAAGAAGTAAAAACTTTGAGGTTCGCCGATGAAATTGTAATTCTGTCAGAGACAGCAAAAGACTTGGAAGAGCAGTTGAACGGAATGGACAGTGTCTTGAAAGGAGGATATAAGATGAACATCAACAAAAGCAAAACGAAGATAATGGAACGTAGTCAAATTAAATTGGGTGATGCTGAGGGGATTAGATTAGGAAATTAAACACTTAAAGTAGTAAAGGAGTTTTGCTATTTAGGGAGCAAAATAACTGGTGATGGTCGAAGTAGAGAGGATATAAAATGTAGACTGGCAATGGCAAGGAAATCGTTTCTGAAGAAGAGAAATTTGTTAACATCGAGTATAGATTTAAGTGTCAGGAAGTCGTTTCTGAAAGTATTTGTATGGAGTGTAGCCATGTATGGATGTGAAACATGGACGACACCAGTTTGAACAAGAAGAGAATAGAAGCTTTCGAAATGTGGTGCTACAGAAGAATGCTGAAGATAAGGTGGGTAGATCACGTAACTAATGAGGAGGTATTGAATAGGATTGGGGAGAAGAGTAGTTTGTGGCACAACTTGACTAGAAGAAGGGATTGGTTGGTAGGACAGGTTTTGAGGCATCAATGGACCACAAATTTAGCATTGGAGGGCAGCGTGGAGGGTAAAAATCGTAGAGGGAGACCAAGAGATCAATACACTAAGCAGATTCAGAAGGATGTAGGTAGCAGTAGGTATTGGGAGATGAAGAAGCTTGCACAGGATAGGGTAGCATGGAGAGCTGCATCAAACCAGTCTCAGGACTGAAGACCACAACAACAACAACAGACATTTAAACATACATATATACAACAATTATAATGAAACAGTATTTACAACAACACAAAATAAAAATAGTTCATGTAGCAGCTTGTTATAGTGCAAATTATTTTCGTTAAGAATGACATGTTTCGTCACTTAAGGTTCAAGTCCATAACAAGTTATACTAGTTTCACATACAAGGCAAAAGTCTTTGTCAGTTTACCAATATTGGCGAAAGGTTTAACGTTTATGATGTTTTAGCACATCAAGTTCATCCACAAGCAAAGTGTTCCATGTTTTCCCATTTACTTTCGTAAGGGTTCCTGTCAAATCGTCGCGACGGACGACGGAGTCGGCAACTATTCAGTGTAGAGCAGCGGCATAAGCAGGAACAAGACGCGCGGAAAGCAATTTCGATGACTGGTGTGTGACACCAGCGAACAAGTGAGAGTCTCCCAGCGCCAATCAACTGATCGGTCCAGAACTGTTACGCGCCCGCTCGCCACTCGCGCGACATGAAAAGTAGCCCACCGAGCATTAAATTTCTCACCAATAGTACTAAAAAATACACTGGCTGTAAGGGAAGTGTATTAGGCCATACGCTCCACAGTCACACGTGTATTTGTAAGTGTCTCTAGTATGTTGGTCGAGAACTGGCAATAAAAGGACTTCACTCGGGATTTTGAGTTTTTCAGTTACTATTTTACTCTAACGAAAGTGGTGATTCATAATACACATGTGGGACTCCATGTAAAATTTAACGTTGTGACACTTTCACACTGCTTCGCTAACACTAGTGCTGCTGAAAGCATTCACTTGTGATTTTAGCTCTCGGTTGGCAGCTTCTTAACCACTCAGTTGTAGGTTCACTGTCTTGCAGTAAACACCAATGTTTCTTTCTATGCACAGCTCAGTGAAACTATAACAACCATATAGCACTTTACTTATTACAGTTCAGCCATATGAGACACGCATTTACGTTTACCTCATTACTGCAGCACTTTAGTACATTTTATCAATGTTTTGCTTAGCTATAACACGTACAGTCTGTTTTGCTCTTATTTTGTTTAAAATTTGTACCGTGTGAGTAACTACTTTCCTCAAGTCACTATCTGAGTGTCCGGAAAAGTACTTCACATCAAAGGCCCATTGAGCACATTTTTATCCTCTTCATTAAAAGTATATACATAAATACATATACAATCGATTTTACATTTTTCGTCGGCTTTACCAACAATTAATTTAATCAGTAATATTCTTTGTCTATTACAAAACTATCACGTTCCTTGCCAAATCCTCTTATTCATGAAGTGTCGGCCGTTTGGCTCCCTGATATCGTGAGTTCAGTATATTTTGTACATAATATTATCATTCAACACAGAATCATTGCTTAATGCAGATTGCACACTTGCAGCTGCCTTGCAAGTGAGAGGGCAGCCACAAGTACTTCTAGCTCGTATTAGCGCTGAATCTATCAAGCTGCACTGTTGTTGAAATGAGAAATATGAACAACCTCATCGAGAGAATGCACATAATCAAAATTTCAATTGGACAAATTGCACGCACTGTGCTCAGTGTTATTAATTCATTTATGGACACATACATCCGATTCATTTGCTTTGAATGAATGAATAAAAAATTAATGAATAAATAAAAAATGCGCTTAATGTTACTATTTAGAACAATAATTGTGAAATCTTGTTACAAAACCAAAATGGAGTAGTATTTACATAGAATTCAGTAATGATGTTGATAAAGATAAATTACAAAACTGAACACAAAAGAGGAATATACATATATATTTTAACACAATGGGTAAACATATTAGTAAAGACCTTCTCAAATCGATAAAAATATTAAGATTTTTAAAATGACAGATGACTTGTCTATAGAAGAGATACCAATGAATAATTGTAAAAGTGAAACAGTGTTATATGATAAAAAAATAATTGAATTTGCTTTTGAGAATGGAAAAGAAAAAAATCATCTCGATACTACTTAAGGCTTTACAGAATTACTCTTATCAGTAAGAATTTACAAAAATAATTAGAATTCGATAATTTTTATGTTGCTGATAGTGTATCTCATCAGCTATATCTAATAAATAATATTAATAATCAATCAATAACTGTATCAAATGAAATTTTCTAAAAGTAAGATAAACGATTCTGTTAAAACTGTTCAGGTGATGTAAAGTTAATTATATTTAGATACACAATTTAAAAACATTACTTAATTTTTATTCTACGTAATTAGACAATCTTTCGATCCATCATGATTACCATATCTATCATTTCAAGAGTGAAAAATATACAAAAGCTCATAATCCACAAAGAGTAACAACATAAAATAGAGTACAAAGTATTAAAGGTATTTGTTCAATTGGAAAGACTAAAAAATTAACATGTTAAAAAATTTGTAGGTAATGGAGCACTCACTGTCTTTAATACTCATGAAGAAATTATTAATAAACTGAAAGTAAAAATTATAAAAGAAAAAAGTAATTACTTTTGGAATAGATAATTCATGGCAAGTTTATTTAGTCAAAACGAGTTCTGGTTAATTACATGGACTATAAAAAATAAATAAAGAATAAAAATATTTTCTGAATATAAAATAATTTTTAGTACAAATCACTAAATCAAATGGAGTTATCAAAAACAGTACAGACCAAATAGGTCTACGGAAACTAATCAAATTTAAAATCTTCTTCACTCTAATCCAATCGTGTATAAATAAAAAGATTTAAATGGTGAAAAAATGTAAAGAATATTTTATGAAAGAAAATACTGAAAACAAATTTTCCATACATTTCTCTTATTGAGCAAGTGTTGACAAAGAAACTTCATAATGAGTATATTAAATGTTTCGTATCTGATATTTCACACAAAACCTATTCTTTTATTAAAATAAAATTGTCCTATAAAATTTTTTCTTTAAGTGGAATTAATTAGTGAAAACTAAAATATGAAGAGAACTAAATTTAATATTCATTATGCTCATTGTTTTATTAGAGAAGACAGTAGATTTTGATATTACAAAAAGGGTTATAATGATCTTATTTCAGAATTATTTGAAAATTTTAAATTTTAGTTGGCTGAAACTGAGAGTCTAGATAGGTTTAGGTTATGTGATGTATATAAATATCATTATAAAAATAAATAAATATATACATACATATTAAAAAAATCATTCCAAATATTAAAATGGTTTGAAATGCAATTTTATATTCTAAGAAATGATACAATTCTTCCTGCAAACTGGGAATCTTATTCTTCCCTTGAATAAGTATTAAAAATACTAAAATAATAGTGACAACAAACAATCTCATGTCTTTCTTTCATTCTTTAGCATTAATTTGTTAAAACAGGTGCACAATTACTACTTAAAAATTCTTCGGAGTTTGCATTGCAATTGCTAATAATATTTATTTGTTTTTTATCATCTTTTAAATTAACTTCGAAAAACACCATTACCATAATTACAATAATTATCAATTAATATTAAAATAAAAAATATAGATCTAAAATGTTCAGAGGTTACTTGAGGAACAACATTTGGTAATTCACTGTTTCTTTGTTCATTTCTTTTGAGCAAAATTTCTTCAGCCGCATCAAATCCTTCTGTGATTTTTTATATAATTAGTCCAATATTTTTCAAATATTTTAAATGGTTTAATTTCCTTCATACAGTTTTTTAAGTTAGCCCACACTTTATATTCACCATGTTTTCCAACTCATTCCAAAACATTTTCATAAATTTAATAACGAAAATTTTTCAAAATTAAGGGATTTAAACCATGTTCAACAATAAATTTAGTGTAGAGTTGAATATTTACAAGTAGTTCTGCAATCCAACTATATTTTATAGTATTTTTCTTTAACAAGTCCTTCATTTGATTTCTGGGCCAAACATACCCTAAAATATCAGAACCATGATTTCCATAACACCCTGGTCTACATTTTTGTGAATAGATATTAAAAATGGTTTGTAGTTAGCCATCTAAAAAAGTTCTATTTGTACATATAAAAATTTATCAAGTTTTAATATTACTTTCGTTATTAATTTGCTTCCATGTAAATAGCAAATGAATACAATGTGATTTAACCACTACATAATAAAGAAAAAGAGTACATAAGAAAATATAATTACAGTAAAGCATGCCATCAGAAATGTTTTGAATTCATTGCAAAAAAAATTCTAAGAGAATATAGGGAAAGTATATCTAAACCTGTAAAAGAGCTTATCAATGATTGTAATAAAAGACCATATACTTGTGAAAACTGTGAAAAGAATTAAAATATTTTTCAAAATATGTCTCTCTAAAAAACAAACATAAAACATTTCGGCTAACAAACCAGAAAGAAAAGGATTGTCACAAAGTTGTAAGTTTTGTGCAAAAATTGTGAAAAACTATATATTGAATTTTTATTTATATATCTTGTATATTTTACATTTTTCTCGTTGTTGTTGTGGTCTTCAGTCCTGAGACTGGTTTGATGCAGCTCTCCATGCTACTCTATCCTGTACAAGCTTCTTCATCTCCCAGTACCTACTGCAACCTACATCCTTCTGAATCTGCTTAGTGTATTCATCTCTTGGTCTCCCCCTACGATTTTTACCCTCCACACTGCCCTCCAATACTAAATCGGTGATCCATTGATGCCTCAGAACATGTCCTACCAACCGATCCCTTCTTCTGGTCAAGTTCTGCCACAAACTCCTCTTCTCCCCAATCCTATTCAGTACCTCCTCATTAGTTATGTGATCTACCCATCTAATCTTCAGCATTCTTCTGTAGCACCACTTTTCGAAAGCTTCTATTCTCTTCTTTTCAAAATTTAATAGTCATGGGTGACTGGAATTCGAGTGTAGGAAAAGGGAGAGAAGGAAACGAAGTAGGTGAATATAGATTGGGGCTAAGAAATGGAAGAGGAAGCCGCCTGGTAGAATTTTGCACAGAGCAACCCCCATGAACCATGGACCTTGCCGTTGGTGGGGAGGCTTGCAGGCCTCAGCGATACAGATAGCCGTACATTAGGTACAACCACAACGGAGGGGTATCTGTTGAGGGACCATACAAACTTGTGGTTCCTGAAGAGGGGCAGCAGCCTTTTCAGTAGTTGTAAGGGCAACAGTGTGGATGATTGACTGATCTGGCCTTGCAACAATAACTAAAACGGCCTTGCTGTGCTGGTACTGCGAATGGCTGAAAGCAAGGGGAAACTACGGCTGTAATTTTTCCCGAGGGCATGCAGCTTTACTGTATGATTAAATGATGATGGCGTCCTCTTGGGTAAAATATTCCGGAGGTAAAATAGTCCCCCATTCGGATCTCCGGGTGGTGTCTACTCAAGAGGATGTCGTTATCAGGAGAAAGAAAACTGGCGTTCTACGGATCGGAGCGTGGAATGTCAGGTCCCTTAATCTGGCAGGTAGGTTAGAAAGTTTGAAAAGGGAAATGGATAGGTTAAAGTTAGATACAGTGGGAATTAGTGAAGTTCGGTGGCAGGAGGAACAAGACTTCTGGTCAGGTGACTACAGGGTTATAAACACAAAGTCAAATAGGGGTAATGCAGGAGTAGGTTTAATAATGAATAAAAAAATAGGAGTGCAGGTTAGCTACTACAAACAGCATAGTGAACGCATTATTGTGGCCAAGATAGACACAAAGCCCATGCCTACTACAAAAGTGCAAGTTTATATGCCAACTAGCTCTGCAGATGATGAAGAAATAGATGAAATGTATGTGGAAATAAAAGAAATTATTCAGATAGTGAAGGGAGACGAAAATTTAATAGTCATGGGTGACTGGAATTTGAGTGTAGGAAAAGGGAGAGAAGGAAACGTAGTAGGTGAATATGGATTGGGGCTAAGAAATGAAAGAGGAAGCCGCCTGGTAGAATTTTGCACAAAGCACAACTTAATCATAGCTAACACTTGGTTTAAGAATCATATAGAAGGTTGTATACATGGAAGAACCCTGGAGATACTAAAAGGTATCAGATAGATTATATTATGGTATGACAGAGATTTAGGAACCAGGGTTTAAATTGTAAGACATTTCCAGGGGCAGATGTGGACTCTGACCACAATCTATTGGTTATGACATGTAGATTAAAACTGAAGAACTGCAAAAAGGTGGGAATTTAAGGAGATGGGACCTGGATAAACTGAAAGAACCAGAGGTTGTACAGAGTTTCAGGGAGAGCATAAGGGAACAATTGACAGGAATGGGGGAAAGAAATACAGTAGAAGAAGAATGGGTAGCTTTGAGGGATGAAGTAGTGAAGGCAGCAGAGGATCAAGTAGGTAAAAAGACGAGGGCTAGTAGAAATCCTTGGGTAACAAGAAATATTGAATTTAATTGATGAAAGGAGAAAATATAAAAATGCAGTAAATGAAGCAGGAAAAAAAGAATACAAATGTCTCAAAAATGAGATCGACAGGAAGTGCAAAATGGCTAAGCAGGGATGGCTAAAGGACAAATGTAAGGATGTTGAGGCTTATCTCACTAGGGGTAAGATAGATACTGCCTACAGGAAAATTAAAGAGACCTTTGGAGATAAGAGAAACACTTGTATGAACATCAAGAGTTCAGATGGAAACCCAGTTCTAAGCAAAGAAGGGAAAGCAGAAAGGTGGAAGGAGTATATAGAGGGTTTATACAAGGGCGATGTACTTGAGGACAATATTATGGAAATGGAAGAGGATGTAGATGAAGATGAAATGGGAGATACGATACTGCGTGAAGAGTTTGACAAAGCACTGAAAGACCTGAGTCGAAACAAGGCCCCGGAGTAGACAACATTCCATTGGAACTACTGACGGCCTCGGCCTTGGGAGAGCCAGTCCTGACAAAACTCTACCATCTGGTGAGCAAGATGTATGAAACAGGCGAAATACCCTCAGACTTCAAGAAGAATATAATAATTCCAATCCCAAAGAAAGCAGGTGTTGACAGATGTGAGAATTACCGAACGATCAGTTTAATAAGCCATAGCTGCAAAATACTAACACGAATTCTTACAGACGTTTCTTATAATGGCAATATAGTAAAGTATTAATTCCATCACATAATGTAATACATTTAATAACATCAGAAGTTAAAAAAGTTTTATTACATGTAACTACATACAGTTTTCATTATATAATATAATCAAATTAATATTTCTACGATGTTTTATTTTATCATATAACTATTTTTACAATCATCAAAAGAATTAATGCTTCTGATAACAGTCTTTTTAAACTTTTAGTTTATTATTCTTTTTTGTCCACTCTATAAACATACAACTATTGTGTTTTAATGAAATTTTCACAATTTTCACAATACAATATTTTTAACTTTCTTGTTTATCTTGTAAAATTTTAAAAATATTACCTTTTGCTTAGTTGTTGTTGTTGTGGTCTTCAGTCCTGAGACTGGTTTGATGCAGCTCTCCATGCTACTCTACCCTGTGCAAGCTTCTTCATCTCCCAGTACCTACTGAATCCTACATCCTTCTGAATCTGCTAAGTGTATTCATCTCTTGGTCTCCCTCTACGATTTTTACCCTCCACGCTGCCGTCCAATGCTAAATTGGTGATCCCTTGATGCCTCAGAACATGTCCTACCAACCGGTCCCTTCTTCTAGTAAAGTTGTGCCACAAACGTCTCTTCTCCCCAATCCTCTTCAACACCTCCTCGTTAGTTATGTGATCTACCCATCTAATCTTCAGCATTCTTCTGTAGCACCACATTTCGAAAGCTTATGTTCTCTTCTTGTCCGAACTATTTATCGTCCTTGTTTCACTTCCATACATGGATACACCTTACAAATACTCTCAGAAACGACTTCCTGACACTTAAATCTATACTCGGTGTTAACAAATTTCTTTTCTTCAGAAAAGCTTTCCTAGCCCAAGGCAGTCTACATTTTATATCATCTCTACTTCGAACATCATCAGTTATTTTTCTCCCCAAATAGCAAAACTCCTTTACTATTTTAAGTGTCTCATTCCCTAATCTAATTCCATCAGCATCACCCGAGTTAACTCGACCACATTCCATTACCTTCGTTTTGCTTTTGTTGATGTTCATCTTATATCCTCCTTTCAAGACACTGTCCACTCCGTTCAACTGCTCTTCCAAGTCCTTTCCTGATTCTGACAGAATTACAATGTCATCAGCGAACCAAAGCTTTTATTTCTTCTCCACGGATTTTAATAGCTACTCCGAATCTTTCTTTTGTTTCCTTCATTGCTTGCTCAATATACAGATTGAATAACATTGGGGAGGCGCTACAAACCTGTCTCACTCCATTCCCAACCACTGCTTCCCTTTCATGCCCCTCAACTCTTATTACTGTCATTTGGTTTCTATACAAATTGTAAATAGCCTTTCGCTCCCTATATTTTACCCCCTGCCCCATTCAGAATTTGAAAAAGTGTATTCCAGTCAACACTGTCAAAAGCTTTCTCTAAGTCTACAAATGCTAGAAACGTAGGATTGCCTTTCCTTAATCCAGCTTCTAAGATAAGTCATAGGATCAGTACTGCCTCACGTGTTCCAATATTTCTACGGAATCCAAACTGTTCTTCCCCTGGGTCAGCTTCTGCTAGTTTTTCCATTCGTCTGTAAAGAATTCGCGTTAGTATTTTGATTAGTACTTGTGTCAAATTGTTCAAAACAATTTTCATTTCAATTTCATAAATAAAACTATATATATCCATATAATATAAATCAATATTATCAGCATATTTTCATTTGATTACATTGCAATGAGATTCGTCCATTCTTAATTTTTAAATATTGATAATTCTCGTTCCAATGGAATTTAGTTCATTGGATTGCATTGTTGTTTTTTTTCATACGAACAGATACTGTATTTCCTGAAATTGCACTAGTATATGCATAATTTGGTTGTGAAGTATATTTCACATATATATTTGGATTTGTTATAATATTGATATGTTGTATTTTTCTAATATTTGCATCGTTTTACCACATATGATGTTCATTCATTAGTTTATAAATTTCATTCTCATATTTGGTAGCTGAATTTTTTGTATTAAAATTAATGTATTTTGAAACACTTCTGACCTATCAAATAATAAAATTTTAAACGAATTTTATTTATTCCAATGCAAGTTTGATACACTGCTTAAGATTTCTGTTACACACATTTTTATTTGCTATTTAATGATGTTAATTATTTATTACCATTTTCTGAAGCTAACTGTAAAGCTTTCTGGGAATCATGAAATGTTTTCAGATATTCTAAATCGACTTCTAAACTCTAAACATACTTATTATCATCTAGTTTTTTTTATTTTTATCGTAATTGAATATTATGGTTTGATCTATATAAATTTTAAAAATTGAAAGATTGCCCAACAGTATAAATTTATGGCATCTACATTTGCAATATAATTTGATCGTTTTCCTTGTTCTTAACTATGTTTCTTAAAATTTCGCAATCTCAGTATTATAAGAAAATTTATTTTTTTTTGTTATTACCTACTTCAAATTTTGAAATAGTATACATTGAGACATTGTCAAAATGTAGGAATTGTTTCTCTAAATATGCGAATAATGAAACTGATTTTTGTTTGAAATATTTTTGTATATTTATTATTTAATTTAGCATGTGTTTTAATTCTCAGTGAAATTGCTCCTTGAAATCATTTTTCAATAAATGAAAACATCTCATAATCATTTAATAAATATAATTCAGTTTTTGTCACTTTGAACATAGAATTCCAAGATAATACTAGTACAGTCAAATGACAAGTTGGATCGAGTTTATATACACTCAATACAACTATATCTAAAATGTAGAAAATTATTTACTAATATTAAAAAGTCTGATTCATTACATATTCTTATATGTTCTTCGAAACTTTTATATTTTGTTCTTTAAAAACTTGTTTTGTATTATAATAATCTTCATCAGAAATACTAGATCTGTTAAGTCTCATAAAAGCCTGTCATTTTAAGGTAATTTTGATTATTGAAATGTTTCTTCAAAGTACATATATTCATAGTGATAAACACCTTTATTCACTGTTAGACATAACTATTCATTTTTGAGATATTTTTCTGTTTCTCTAATTGGTTTTCTTAAGATTAGAAGATAATTTAGCAATTCTTGAGGCAATAAATTTAAATACACTCCTGGAAATTGAAATAAGAACACCGTGAATTCATTGTCCCAGGAAGGGGAAACTTTATTGACACATTCCTGGGGTCAGATACATCACATGATCACACTGACAGAACCACAGGCACATAGACACAGGCAACAGAGCATGCACAATGTCGGCACTAGTACAGTGTATATCCACCTTTCGCAGCAATGCAGGCTGCTATTCTCCCATGGAGACGATCGTAGAGATGCTGGATGTAGTCCTGTGGAACGGCTTGCCATGCCATTTCCACCTGGCGCCTCAGTTGGACCAGCGTTCGTGCTGGACGTGCAGACCGTGTGAGACGACGCTTCATCCAGTCCCAAACATGCTCAATGGGAGACAGATCCGGAGATCTTGCTGGCCAGGGTAGTTGACTTACACCTTCTAGAGCACGTTGGGTGGCATGGGATACATGCGGACGTGCATTGTCCTGTTGGAACAGCAAGTTCCCTTGCCGGTCTAGGAATGGTAGAACGATGGGTTCGATGACGGTTTGGATGTACCGTGTACTATTCAGTGTCCCCTCGACGATCACCAGTGGTGTACGGCCAGTGTAGGAGATCGCTCCCCACACCATGATGCCGGGTGTTGGCCCTGTGTGCCTCGGTCGTATGCAGTCCTGATTGTGGCTCTCACCTGCACGGCGCCAAACACGCATACGACCATCATCGCTGAAGACGACACGTCTCCATTCGTCCCTCCATTCACGCCTGTCGCGACACCACTGGAGGCGGGCTGCACGATGTTGGGGCGTGAGCGGAAGATGGCCTAACGGTGTGCGGGACTGTAGCCCAGCTTCATGGAGACGGTTGCAAATGTTCCTCGCCGATACCCCAGGAGCAACAGTGTCCCTAATTTGCTGGGAAGTGGCGGTGCGGTCCCCTACGGCACTGCGTAGGATCCTACGATCTTGGCGTGCATCCGTGCGTCGCTGCGGTCCGGTCCCAGGTCGACGGGTACGTGCACCTTCCGCCGACCACTGGCGACAACATCGATGTACTGTGAGGACCTCACGCCCCACGTGTTGAGCAATTCGGCGGTACGTCCACCCGGCCTCCCGCATGCCCACTATACGCCCTCGCTCAAAGTCCGTCAACTGCACATACGGTTCACGTCCACGCTGTCGCGGCATGCTACCAGTGTTAAAGACTGCGATGGAGCTCCGTATGCCACGGCAAACTGGCTGACACTGACGGCGGCGGTGCACAAATGCTGCGCAGCTAGCGCCATTCGACGGCCAACACCGCGGTTCCTGGTGTGTCCGCTGTGCCGTGCGTGTGATCATTGCTTGTACAGCCCTCTCGCAGTGTCCGGAGCAAGTATGGTGGGTCTGACACACCGGTGTCAATGTGTTCTTTTTTCCATTTCCAGGAGCGTATATCAAAAAATCAATCACCACCAACATCTGTTTTACTAAAAGGAATATATTGCTTATGATTATTTCAAATAGTGTCAATATTTAGATTATCCAAGTTCAATGCTTTGTTTAACAATTGAACAGCAAAATTTGTTAAATTTTGTATATAAACTAGATTTAATTTAGATTTTGGTATAATTAAGATTTCAATCTTCCTGTTCAGCTCCTCTATTTATTCCTTTTAAATGAGAACAATCTGTTACTTTTTTGTTTTGCTTCCTTAAGTTACTTATCCCAAACAAAACAACTTTTGAATTTTTGAAAATAATTTATTTTCATCTGTATTTTTATTGGAATATTTTGATCATATTTTTCTTTAATTTTTATCTAGGTTCTTGTTTAAACTTTTCAAAAATTCTGTGTCTCATAATTACCAACTTCAATTACAATATTTTACATAGTAACTGAAAGAATTTGTAAATGTTTTTGTGGCTTATTAAGGTATGATTTATTGGGACTTTTGTTGACAAATATTAACACCTCTTAATGGATTTTATAAATCTGCATTAATTATAAAAGTGACCCATAAGGTCCGATTTTAATTTTGAAATTTAATTTTTTCATCTATTTTGGGTATATCTGCTTTTACTTCTTTATGTTACTTTTATTCATTGTCATGAATGATTAATTTTTCTTGTAATTAAATAAACATATATCACAAAGATAAATTTTTCACTTTTGTCTAGTTGTTTCTGATTTGATTAATATATATAAATGTCTTATCCAACAACCTATTTAATTAATTTATTTTTGTTGCATAACAACTTATTTTTCCTCTTAATTTTTTGTATAGTAATGAGGTTATACAATAAGTTTTTCATCATAAGTGAAAACATTTTTTGAGTATTTGACTTCTTCTCAACTTTTGTAATATCTGTTAACTGAATGAAAAATTAATTTTATATTTTTCAAAAATTTTATGTAGTTGTTATTCAATCTTTTA
Source organism: Schistocerca nitens (assembly GCF_023898315.1). Classification (NCBI taxonomy): domain Eukaryota; kingdom Metazoa; phylum Arthropoda; class Insecta; order Orthoptera; family Acrididae; genus Schistocerca; species Schistocerca nitens. The sequence goes on along the minus strand of NC_064617.1, from coordinate 436,991,341 downwards.
ATAATTTTTCACTCTTTGCATGTAATCATTTGTTGAATTCAAAGCTGACTTAATTAAATATCGATAACTTTTTTAATTTTATTTTAAATTTTTTGACAGCTTTTCTATCTTTAATTTATTTTCGATAAACGATTTTTTGTTCATTAACACTTAATACAACTCTATTGATGGAGAATAAAAACCAACCCTATATTTTTCCTTCATACATCTTCAATTTCAGTTAATAGTTTATTTGTCGATTTTTGATAATCTTCTAAGTTAGTTGTCCTTAATTAACTTTTGTAACTTCTTGTAAAGTGGAAATCTTTTGTTTTGCCATGATTTTTTAATAACAATAAGACTTAATATCAGCTTTAATCACTCTTTTTTGTATAGAAATAGTCTTCAATTTAGTGACACTTCTTCTTTAACCTGATTATAACATTCTTGTTAGTCATTCTAATATTGTTTATTTTAATTTCAAACGTAATTTTTCTCGATTTCATGAAGAAGCTTTTCTATTAAAAGGTGTTGGTGATTTTTAAGAATCATTATCTTCTAGTAAATTGTAACCTGTAACTTTTTCAGATATTCTTTTTTGTTTAATTGCTTGGTATTTATTAACTAGATACATCTGAAAAAACTCACTATTGATACTAGTAATATTACTGTCAAATCTTTTGAGGATATTAATTAAATGTTGTTCATTAAGTTTCCAAAATCTCTTAAGAATTTTTGATTTATAATTTTCAGAAAAATCTCGTACAGGTTGTTCATTCAAACCATTATCATTATTATTATTACTGTTCACAGATTTTGGATAAGACTGAGTAATTTTTACTTATTAAGTTTAGTCTTTTTCTCAAATTTCTTCATTTTACTTGTTTGATGCCATTGCCTAAATTTTTATTAAACTCATTACCTTCATTATTCATATTATCCACATGACTTACAGAAATATCGATTAATGTTCATTTATGAATTTTGAACAATTTTCTAAATTTCTCATTTTCAAATTGTTCCAAATTCTTACATACTTCCATATTTCCATATCTTAGTCTTTTATATTAAAATGATTTTAAAAAATCCAGGAGGTATTGTCTAGTTACATTAGAATGCACTTTTTCTTTACAATAAAATTCTAATTTTTCTAAATTGGTACAGTTTGAGTCATTTTCTTTACAATAATTTCCTTATTTTTGTAATTCAGATGCCTTAGACCAAATTTTTTGGTTTTTATTTATAGATAAAAAGTTTGTAGTTTATCACTTTGGTATACATGTCAATTTCGGTTATGGGTATAGATAAATTATTGAATGTGGGATACAGTAAAACTAAATTCTTGGCTTATATCAGGCAATTTTAAATATAAATTAGTGTCATTAATCGATTGATTAATCGATTAAATTAGTTTATGAAACTGGTTGATTATTAAAACAGGGAATTTCAAAAAATATACTTTTTGGTTCCAAAACCACATACATGTACTACTGGTTAGGCACACCCCCTTCTCTTTCAATAAGCAAAATTTTGTTTCTAATTACCTTATATCTCAACTGGATGTAGGTCCTCCTTCCTTTGTTCCTTTGTATCTGTACCCTTAAGGGAATTGGGTGAGGTTTACAAACTTATTTTGTAATTCAGAAATAATTGTGATAGTTCTAGGGTTTCAAATTCCAAATATGAAAATTAGGTAATTAATAAATAATATTTAAAAAATCTAGGCACCATTTTCTCATAAAGTATAGTCGTTTTCTATGAAGCTTTGCACATTTTATGGCACACTGTTGAGAAGTATTGGTTCAGTTGTGTGTTTCGCTCAAATAGTCCTTTTCTCATACCATATAATATTTTATAAAGAAATAATTTGAAACTTTTATATTGGTTTTCTCTCACAACACTTTATAACACAAAAGAAATGAATTTCTGTATTAAGTGCTAGAATACACAGTACAGTGTTTATGCTAATTTGTAAGTGATCAAGTGTCTTACTAACTCTGTAAATTCATTTTAAACCTTTTAGGCCTAAGTCCTTCAGACAGAAATTCTTTTAGTTGCTTTGCACATGAATTTGTATAATTTTAGGGATTAAAGCGCCTTCATACACAAATGGAGCAATGTCTTAAGGCTTTAAACATATAGTACACAAATGTAAAAAGATGCAAGAAAGCAGATTGATCCCAAATATGTACTGTAAGCAAGTGCAAAGTCTTCTGATTATATAAGAGGAGAGGCAGGATGCAGAGGTAAGTAGCAAAGGCACTAAGGGGGGAGGGGGGATAACACAGAAGCACGAATGATTAGGTGTTTAGGTGTTTGTTGCTGGGCACTGCCAACTATTAACAGGCACGCATTACAGACCAACTGCTGTAGTCCATTGTAGGGTCAATCACATTCAAGTACGGTTCTCGTTTCTGGCGATAAAATTACGACTGTTGTATAACGCAAAAAAATAAGAGAAAAGTGGCCATTGGTGATTGCTGAGGCCAATACCAATAGGAAACAAAAGATTCTCGACCTGATGTATACTAAATGGGGTAGACATGCAGAGCTCGTTTGAGGGGATTTTGCAGCCCTGTGCAATAATTTGGAGCAACTCTTCCTCCCTCCTTGCAGTCACACATACAACTCTTTGTGTTTTATTTGCATTATCATTCCTTAAAGATGCATTAGTTTCACATACCTCAATGTCTTACCCTGAAGATTTTTTTTGTATGAATATGTCCCAACATATGAAACAGAAGTGAAACGTTTGTAGCGAAATAGAATATCCAACAATGAATTTGCTCGGGGAAGTGGGCTACATTTGATGGTGATTGATTCTCGATAAATTTTTAAAAACGAGAGTTTTGAGGACTTTGAGAAAGTTTTTGTTAATTTACTTTATAAATGTTTCAACTGATGCATTAAATAAATAATTCTGCTTGTTTAAAGCTTCAGGAGACGCAATGGCACAAAAGTTGGTCACAACACATTCATAATAATAATTGTAGAAGCTCTTCCACCTATTTTTAGCTGGCCGGAGTGGCCATAAAGTTCTAGGCGCTACAGTCTGGAACCGCAAGATCGCTACGGTCGCAGGTTCGAATCCTGCCTAGGGCATGGATGTGTGTGATGTCCTTAGCTTAGTTAGGTTTAAGTAGTTCTAAGTTCTAGGGGACTTTTGACCTCAGAAGTTGAGTTCCATAGTGCTCAGAGCCATTTGAACCTATTTTTACAGGTATATATAGAGAAAACGCGGGGGTGCCCTTCTTACGAAATATACAAAGATCTAACTGCTGTGTAAATTGTGCACTCTCAAAAAACTAATTTTAGATGCTCTGAATTTTATGAAACCAGAATGGCCAATCCGATTCAATTTAAAGCTCCCCCCTTCAAAATTTTTTACTTACATTAAAGACAATTATAATTGTTTATTATCGTAACTCGAAGGTTGTACGTTATGAAAATATTAACTGTTCAGTGGGGGAGTGGATAGGTGGAAGTATTGGAGGATAAAAGCTCCAGCTAAGGATTCGTGAAAGCATCAGGCTGTTGCAGAGTGTGGGAACTTGAGAGGAGGAATGATTTGTCCAAGGTTACTACGTATGTTGTGCAGATAACTCATACAACGCTGCATTAAGGAGCAGTTGACCAGCAGCTATAGTATAAATTGTACACAATGCAACAAGGTTTTTTGAAAACAGTTTGTTCAAATATATGTGAAATCTTATGGGACTTAACTGCTAAGGTCATCAGTCCCTAAGCTTACACACTACTTAACCTAAATCATCCTAAGGACAAACACACACACCCCTTCTCGAGGGAGGACTCAAACCACTGAAGGAACCAGCAGCACAGTCTATGACTGCAGCGCTGAGACTGCTCGGCTAATCCCGCGCGGCAAAACACTTTATAGACAGTTCATATTGAGCTTTATTATTTGCGTGCTCTTAATTTATACACAACACAATAAGACTTCACCACACTACTGTAACACTGGAACTGTCAGATCTCTGAAGTTAATTAATTTAGACGCAACACGATAGGACATCACCACACCACTGTAACACTGCTGTTGTCAGATCTCTGAAGTTGCAGGCTTTAGACAGAGTACTGATTTCTTTTCACCACACCGCTGTAACACTGCTATTGTCAGATCTCTGAAGTTACCAAGAGTTGCAGGCTCAAGACAGAGTACTGATTTTTACCAACAGGCGCCTATCGGAATTATGAGGTTGAAACTTCAGTAGCCCTAGATAAGCATTAAATTGCATGAGTCACAAAAAGCCATTATATTATTTAGTAAATAAATTACCATTCATACAGTACAAAGAATAACAGATGTGAAGTACAATGTATTTTCTCTATTTTCAGTAGTAAGAAACGGTCTCATCAATACTGTATATACAATAAAACTCTAAAATGCCCTTTTTATACATCTAATTTAGAAATATATATATATATATATATATATATATATATATATATATATATATATATATATATATATATATATATAATTTGATTATCTCCTTCAAATTCACCAAAAACAATAAAGTACATGTACTACGAGACCAATCTCTATATTGTTTTGTATTGGCACATCGTTGTTTGAGTGGTTTGGAGAGAGTTCTCACCAACAATTTATGACCATCATTAAAGTTAAACAATGCAGCGAGATTATCTTGAAACAGAAGAAACACATACCATTGCATAAAGTAGTTTTTGAAGTCTCCACAACATCCAGAGCTGGTTTCTCATGCCCAAAGGATTCAAAATATTGTTTCAGAGCAGGTGATAAAGTTTTATAATAATTCCAGATTTTTATTTTATTTCCATCTCGTTCCTCTCCTCTTTTTGTTCACTTTCTGCGATTTTGATGGCCTCACAACTTCTTTTTTTTTAATCGTCATTGCACATTTTTAGTGATCTGTAAATAACGACAAACCATATTTCAGGTTTAACAGTCTGGCGATAACTGTTCTCACATAGAGACTGCCTGGTGTAACTTCACCCTCTCATTACTGTTCTCCTGAATAATATGATCTGATTGTTGTGGCTGCCTTTCAAATCGGTACATATAGTAAATGCGCAAAACGGGCTAGCAGTGTTTGCATCGTCGGGATCTTTTGGAATCCTTTACGCCAATTGCTCTGAAACTCACGATAGTGTCAGTTTTTATTCCATTCATTTTATTCATATCATATTCATTAGTCATATCTACCACATGCAGCTCATTAGTTCTAACATGCATGATCACACGTTAAAGTTACTACCACGTGAAATTTATAGTGCAGCAATTGATCACTGCAAGGCGGCGCTTACAAGCGTGATTTGTCAGCATTGGAAGACAAACAAGAAAGCGTATCCAACAAATGGATGATCTTTTCTTGCAAATGACTTCAAGTCTTGAAGTTCATATCGGAAACTGAAGGCAGTGTTCGTAATTAAATCCACCTTTTTCTTTCTTGTCATTGTTCTTATGACTGGTCTGATGTGGACATCACTAATCCCTCTCATGTGCCAACCTCTTTGTATCAAAGTAGCTCTCGCACCCTACATACTCAGTTATTTGTAGGAGGTATTCCAATACCTGTATTTCTCCATAGTTCTTACCATCTACAGTTTCCTCTAGTACTATGCAAGTTTTTTCCTTAGGTCTTAACACATGTCCTGTCATCCTGTCCCTTCTTCTGAAGTGTATTAGGTACGTTCTTTCCTTTGGCGATTCTGAGGAGTACCTTCTCATTCCTTACTTATCAGTCCACATATTTTACAACACTCTTCTGTAGCACCACATCACAAAGGCTCAGATTCTCTTCTTTTCTGGTTTTCTCACAATCCATAGTTGATTAGCGTAAATGCTGTGCTCTGAACGTAAATTATCCGAAATTTATTCCTCAAATTAAGGGCTATGTTTGATACCAGTAGAGTTGTTTTGACCTGGAGTTACCTCTTTGCCTGTGCTAATCTGTTTTTCGTGTCCTCCTTGCTCCGTCAGTCATGGATTATTTTGTTTCGAAGGTAGCAGAATTACTTAAATTCGTTTACTTTGTGGTCACCAATTTTCATGTCGCTGCTCTTAGTCCTGGTGCATCTCATTACTCTATTACTCTGGTCTTCTTCCAGTTAACAGTGAATCCATATTCTGTACCACCACTTAGCCTGTTCATTCTATTCAGCAGATACTGTAATTTTTCTTCACCATCAATAGGGATAACAATGTCCTCAGTGATCCTTATTGTCAATATCCGTTCACCTGGAACTCCGTAATTGAATTCTTTGATGTATAGACTCAACAGTAGGGGGAAAGACTGCATTTCTGCCTTACACTCTTTTTAATCTGATCACATCGTTCTTGATATTCCAGTTTTGTTGTTCCCAATTGGTCCCAAAACATATGGTACATTTTTCCATAGCTTACTGCATTTTCCTTCGAATTTCGAACATCGTGTACTACTTTAAATTATCGAACGCTTTTTCCAGGTCGACAGGTTTTATGAACGGTTCTTGATTTTTCATCAGTCTTGCTTCCATTACAAAGTGCAAAGTCATAATTGCCTTTCTGGTGCCTTTATCTTTCCTAAAACGAATCTGATGAGTGACTAATACGTCCTTAATTTTCTTTTCCATTCTTCTGTATATTACAGATGTGTCTTAATTGAAAGTCCACGTTGTTGTTGTTGTTGTGGTCTTCAGTCCTGAGAATGGTTTGATGCAGCTCTCCATGCTACTCTATCCTGTGCAAGCTTCTTCATCTCCCAGTACTTACTGCAACCTACATCCTTCGGAATCTGCTTACTGTATTCATCTCTTGATCTCCCTCTACGATTTTTACCCTCCACGGTGTCCTCCAATACTAAATTTGTGATCCCTTGATGCCACAGAACGTGTCCTACCAACCGGTTCCTTCTTCTTGTCAAGTTGTGCCACAAACTCCTCTTCTCCCCAATTCTATTCAACACCTCCTCATTAGTTATGTGATCTCTACTTTAAGTGTCTCATCTCCTAATCTAATTCCCTCCGCATCACCTGACTTAATTCGACTACATTCCTTTATCCTCGTTTTGCTTTTGCTGATATTCATCTTATATCCGCCTATGAAGACACTGTCCATTCCGTTCAACTGCTCTTGCAAGTCCTTTGCTGTCTCTGACAGCATTACAATGTCATTGGCGAACCTCAAAGTTTTTATTTCTTCTCCATGGATTTTAATACCTACTCCGAATTTTTCTTTTGTTTCCTTTACTGCTTCCTCAATATACAGATTGAACAACATCGGGGACAGGCTACAATCCTGTCTCACACCCTTCCCAACCACTCTTCCCTTTCGTGCACCTCGACTCTTATAACTGCTATCTGGTTTCTGTACAAACTGTAAATAGCCTTTTGCTCCCTGTATTTTACCCCTGCCACCTTTAGAATTTGAAAGAGAGTACCCCAGTCAATATTGTCAAAAGCTTTCTCTAAGTCTACAAATGCTAGAAACGTAGGATTGCCTTTACTTAAGCTTTCTTCTAGGATAAGTCGTAAGGTCAGCATTGCCTCACATGTTCCAATATTTCTACGAAATCCAAACTGATCTTCCCCGAGGTCGGCTTCTACCAGTTTCCCATTCGTTTGTAAGGAATTTGTGTTAGTATTTTGTAGCTGTGACTTATTTAACTGATAGTTCGGTAATTTTCACATCTGTCAACACCTGCTTTCTTTGGGATTGGAATTATTATATTCTTCTTGAAGTGTGAGGGTATTTCGCCTGTCTCATACATCTTGCTCACCAGATGGTAGAGTTTTGTCAGGACTGGCTCTCCCAAGGCCGTCAGTAGTTCTAATGGAATGTTGTCTACTCCCAGGGCCTTGTTTCGACTCACGTCTTTCAGTGCTCTGTCAAACTCTTCGCGCAGTATCGTATCTCCCATTTCATCTTCATCTACATCCTCTTCCATTTCCATAATATTGTCCTCAAGTACATCGCCCTTGTATAGACCCGCTATGTACTCCTTCCACTTTTCTGCTTTCCCTTCTTTGCTTAGAACTGGGTTTCCATCTGAGCTCTTGATATTTATACAAGTGGCTCTCTTTTCTCCAAAGGTCTCTTTAATTTTCCTGTAAGCAGTATCTATCTTGCCCCAATGAGATAAGCCTCTACATCCTTAAATTTGTCCTCTAGCCATCCCTGCTTAGGCATTTTGCACTTCCTATCGATCTCATGTTTGAGAAGTTTGTATTCCTTTTTGCCTGCTTCATTTACTGCATTTTTATATTTTCCCCTTTCATCAATTAAATTCAATATATCTTCTATTACCCAAGGATTTCTACTAACTCTTGATCCTCTGCTGCCTTCACTATTTCATCCCCCAAAGCTACCCATTCTTCCTCTACTGTATTTCTTTCCCCCATTCCTGACAATTGTTCCCTTAAGCTCTCCCTGAAACTCTGTACAACCTCTGGTTTAGTCAGTTTACCCAGGTCCCATCTCCTTAAATTCCCATCTTTTTGCAGTTTCTTCAGTTTTAATCTACAGTTCATAACCAACAGATTGTGGTCAGAGTCCACATCTGCCCCTGGAATTGTCTTACAATTTAAAACCTGGTTCCTAAATCTCTGTCTTACCATTATATAATCTATCTAATACCTTCTAGTATCGCCAGGATTCTTCCATGTATACAACCTTCTTTCACGATTCTTGAACCAAGTGTTAGCTATGATTAAGTTATGCTCTGTGCAAAATTCTACCAGACGGCTTCCTCTTTCATATCTTCCACCCAATCCATAATTACCTACTATTCAAATTCCAGTCACCCATCACTATTAAATTTTCGTCTCCCTTCACTACCTGAATAATTTCTTTTATCTCATCATACATTTCATCAATTTCTTCATCATCTGCAGAGCTAGTTGACATATAAACTTGTAATACTGTAGTAGGCATGGGCTTCGTGTCTATCTTGTCCACAATAATGCGTTTCCTATGCTGTTTGTAGTAGCACACCTATTTTTTTATTCATTATTAAACCTGCTCCTGCATAACCCCTATTTGATTTTGTATTTTGTATTTATAACCCTGTATTCACCTGACCAAAAGTCTTGTACCTCCTGCCACCGAACTTCACTAATTCCCACTATATCTAACTTTAACCTATCCATCTCCCTTTTTGAATTTTCTAACCTACCTGCCCAATTAAGGGATCTGACATTGAACGCCCCGATCCGTAGAACGCCAATTTTCTTCCTCCTGATAACGACGTCCTCTTGAGTAGTCCCTGCCCGGAGATCCGAATGGGAGACTATCTTACATCCGGAATATTTTAGCCAAGTGGACGGCATCATCATTTAACCATACAGTAAAGCTGCATGCCCACGGGAAAAATTACAGCTATAGTTTCCCCTTGCTTTCAGCCGTTCGCAGTACCAGCACAGCAAGGCCGTTTTGGTTAGTGTTACAAGGCAAGATCAGTCAATCATGTTGCCCCTGCAACTACTGAAAAGGCTGCTGCCCCTCTTCAGGAACCACACGTTTGTCTGGCCTCTCCACAGATACCCCTTCGTTGTGGTTGCACCTACGGTACGGCCATGTGTATCGCTGAGGCACGCAAGCCTCCCCACCAATGGCAAGGTCCATGGTTCATGTGGGGGGTTAAATTCCATGTCCATAACTAATATATACTGCTAGTACATCTTGCAGAAGTGAAGATTGAATGAAAAGACTGCTCAAAAATTGAGGATCGCTTGACAAGCAATGGAACGATGCAAAAAAATGAGATGATCGTATGGCACTGCCGGCTTGGAGGCTCCATCCGGGGGAAGTTCGGTCGCCGAGTGCGAGTCTGATCACAGTCGATGCCACACTGAGCGACACGCGTGCCGGCGATGAGGAAAAAATGATGATGAGGATAACACAACACCCAGTCCACGAGAGGAGAAAAATCTCCAACCAGGCCAGGAATCGAACCCAGGCCCACTGCATGGGAAGCAAGCATGTAACCAATTTTTTTCTTTTTTTCCTAGTTTTTTTCTTTTTTTAAGGTATAGTAGATCAGGAGACACAGTGGGCTGGGGTCGTGCTTGGAGGCCTGGCCACAGTGCCCCGTCTCCTGACAGGATAAGGGAGAGGCAGCGGGAAGGAAACATTGCACATGTAATTTTTTTTTATTTTTTATTTATTTGCTTTTAATGTACCAGAAATAATGTCACATGTGGAACAGAATGAAAATAAATATAGATCCGAAGTGACATGTCGTCACTTCACTGGGAGTAATATACTATCCCGCAAAATTATTTAAACCTGGACTGCCCACACGGCTTCGGGAGGGGGGGGGGGATGAGATATGCTGCCTAGAAAGTTCACAAAGAGCTTTTTGTATTTATAGTGACATAGGATGATTTCGTGTTGTTCTAGTCATAATGCCAATAGTCCGTGCCCGATACCACGGCCTGCGAGAGCACAAAGTGCGGTGCGTGTCCTCCAATCCAGTGGATGGCCAACGTTTTCTGTGAGGGGAAAAAGACAGCATCTGGGAAAAACAAAGCGTTCGTCGTGATTGTGGATTCGTCGGTGCGTCAGAGGAGTGCCATGATTCGTTGCGTCTGCCACCAAATATCTTTTGCCTCACCACACAGCAGAGAATGTTCGTCGATGTCCTGCATGTCAAATATAAGGCAGAGCGGGGAATCTACCATGTGAATGTCGTACAATCGTTGTCGGTTGACTGCCTTGCGGTTGTATACCAAGACGATCTGACTGCCGTGGTGAGGAGAGGCGTATGGGTAGCTCGCCAAATCTCAATTCCTCGTTGGGTATTTAAGTTCGACAACAATATTGCCATGACGCCTCAAGCATCGATATATCTTATGGTTAGGGGGGGGGGGGCGGTCCTTGTGGAAGGTATCTGTAACTGAACATAACTAAAATCAACAAAGAATCGCGCGACGTGAGAAAAAGAAGGCGATGTAGTGCTTAGAGCCACCGGTGGTTCAAAGGACGGTCGAAGAAGTATGTCCAGGATCGCCGACTTGATGTCGTGTTGCTGTTGGTACCATGCCCATAGCGTCGCTCGCAGGTAGAGAGTTAGAGCTTTGTTCCGCACTTTCCGTTGATTAAGTCCTCCAGAATGATGTGGGATAGTTAAAGTCTTGTATTTGACTTTAAAAAACATTCCTTGGCTGACATAGTATCCAAAGGCCGATATTAACCTGTCAGCAATACCATGTGGCGTTGGCAATCACTGTGCCAGGTGCTGCAATTGCGAGGCCAGATGAACATTAGTGTATTCCACCCTTTCGAGCAGGTCGTAGGTTCGGAGTGAATTGTTGCGTATATGCAGTCGGACGTGCTGGAGCAGACGTCGGTAGCTCGCCGCCACTGATTGCCGTAGCAATCGGGTGAACAAGACTCCTAAGCATATCAGGATGTCCATCGTTGTAAACGAACTGTGCATAGCGTCCAGCCCTCGTCTGATGTGCATAAGCTTGGTTTTATTCATGTTGACCCTGCTACCCGCCGCGATTCCGTACGTAGTAAGAAGGTCAAGCACCTTACGTACTTCGTTCTCCAGCATATGCACGACACGTGAAGGAAGTCACGCAGATTCGGAGTCCGTCTAAGAGACTGCATCAATGGTTCGAGCGCTATTGGAAACAGCATCATCGACAAGGGACATCCTTGCTAACTGAGCGGCAAACAGGAATCGTTCCTATCTCCCTGCCATTGACTCTCACAGTCGAAGGAGCGCCATGAAGGAGACGCATGAGGATAGTAATAAAATCCTGATGGATCGCCATGCGTCGCATGGAAATCCTGTCAAAGGCACGATCAAAATCCACTGATACGAACGCTGCTCGCATGCAACAAGCTTCCGTCATGGAAATTATGTCACGGTATGGATGGAATGGATGTTGCGCCGAACACCTAGACAAGCCCGGTCTGGTGGTAATGTCTTGGATATTACAGTAATGAGCCTTGCCGCCAACATTCATGCTAAAATCTTATAGTCAGTATTGAGCATTGTGAGCGGTCGAAATTGATGGGCGCTGACACTTCCTGCCGTTTTTGGTATTGGTAAAAGCAGCCCCGCCATGAATTGCGACGGAATGTCCGTGTCAGGGTTCATTAACTCATTATACATCAACACCAATTGGGACATCATTAAATCCGCAAATTCGTGATGGAATTCGGGTGTCAACCCATCTGACCCAGGGAATTTATGCACCGCACCCTTCGTGAGAGCGCTCCGTATGTCATCTTCCGTTAGGGGTTCCAATAACGCCTCTGCATCAAGTGCATCTCGGACTCATTTCGCTTTTTATTTGCCATACGTAATGAGAGCTCTTCGTATCACCGGTTTTGCACATTGCAGCCACCATGAAGGAACTGTACGGTGCATCGGGAGACAGCAAATGTATGTCTGCCATGTTTCTTCAATCCGCTGGCGACATTCGGGATCCACCAATAAGGATGAATTCCACGAAATACTGCTCCGCCAGACCCGCTGCCGTGGGAGGGTTAACGTGCATAAATATGCGAGGTGATCCGTTAATCCGGCCGCGGTGGCCTCGCGGTTCTAGGCGCTCAGTCCGGAACCGCGCGACTGCTACGGTCGCAGGTTCGAATCCTGCCTCGGGCATGGATGTGTGTGATGTCCTTAGGTTAGTTAGGTTTAAGTAGTTCTACGTTCTAGGGAACTGATGACCACAGATGTTAAGTCCCATAGTGCTCAGAGCCATTTGAACCATTTTTTTGACCCGTAAAAGCCGTGGGCCAATGCTCAGCAGCCAAAACTTGATCTCTCAATTCATCACAAACATTAATCCGATCCAGCCTGCTCGCCGAGTGGCTAGTAAAACACGTGTAGCCCTCTCGCTGCGCAATGGATCTTTTCCGAGTGTACATTAGTTCATATCCTGACAGATCGTGTGCAATGAGTAAGAGGAGCTGAAACTAGGGGTTTGATCCTTTGGTGCGAGAACACAGTTAAAATCCCCTTCTACCAAGATGTGGTCATATCTCCCATGGAATAGTGGCGCAATCTCCTCCGCCCAGAATCGCGCTCGCGACCGTCGATTGTCAGATCCCGAGAGTGCATAGATGTTGACAATGCGAATGCCGTTGACGATTATCGCCAAACCCCAAGCCGAATGGAGGTAATCGAGGTCACACATCGGAATCCTTTCCCGAACTAATATCGCTGTGCCACGTCCTCCGTCTGGAGTCGGCGCTAGGTAAGTGTTGTAACCATGCACGTCGGGAAAGGCAGCATCGCAGGTTTCCTGTACCAGCAGAATATCCACATCTGTGGCGTAAATCAAGTCCCGGGAAAGTTATTTCTTTGCAAGCGAACGGGTAGTGTTAATGTTCACTGTTCCCACCTTACATGCTTGGTCCGCTGTTGTTGTCATGCTCGTGTCATGTCACCATGAACTCCAAGGGCTTTAGTCCACTATTCGTGTTCAGAGTTGTGCCCGCCAACGGGCTGCCCTCCGTTGGTTTCGTTTCGTGGCGTGCATTCTGTAAGTGAATCGTCATCAGTTGCAGGTGCCAATTCCTATATCTCTTCGACTGGTTCTGCCCAGTCGGAGTGGCCATCAGTCCCAGAAGAGTCCTCTGATGCATTTCAGTGTGGCCCCCGGGACAATGTCCCTGACTCCTCCGTCCGCAGTACCGGGTCAGTTGGTGCCAATGAAGAGGGACCGTCTGAAAGGCAGAACATCCGGTCAATATCTGAAGGAATCCTGTCAGCGCCCTCTAAAGTCATGTGTTCCGTGTCAGACAGTTCCTCGGCTGGAATAACTTCCGTGTCCCCTAGGCTAGGGGAGGACGTGTCACCCGAACTATTGCGACGCTTTTTTCGACGCTTTTTGCGACGCTTCGGCGATCGTTGTTTGCGCACCCTGCCCATCTGCGCCGTAGGCGATGTCTCACTGTGTTCATCGAACGTTTGTTGGTATGTTGTTGCCGTCACTTTCTCGACTTCCCCTTCCACGCCGCGTGCTCCTTGTGAGGATGCACAAAGTTCCTCTCCCATGTGACGTGCCATGGGTCTAGTGGCATTCTCCGTGTCAAACTCGGTCTGCTCTTGCATCAACACGTCCTTGTCACGCTCCGAACTCGACAACACCTCCCGGCGGACCACCGACACGTACGTCATCGGCAGTTGAGTGCGAACTTCGACGCTTCTCCATGTGGCAGTTGCATGACGCGACGTTGTATGCACTCCGAGCGGATATGTCCTTCTCCACCACAGCCAGAACATTTGCGTGGCCGGCCATCGTAAATCACAATAACTCGACATCCTTCAACACATAATAAAAACGTATATGTTAAGAACGATCCGCACCTGTCGGACGCCGTTTATCACGGGATAGGTGCTAAAACTCGCCCAGCGCTCAGGCGTATGACTGAGTACCGTTCCATACGGTCGCAGCGATTCAGTAACCATCTATTCTGTTACCTCAAACGGCAGTTCAAAGATTCTAATAGCCCTCACAACCAACCCTAAAGGAGCTACTGTTACATCGCTGATAAGCCCATCAGACTGCCGAAATTTAAATCCTCTTTGAGCAGCGGCGAGAGTTCTTTCACACACGGCTTCATCTGTCATCTTGACGTACATTGTTCTCCTTACAACGAATAGGTGTATGCCAATTAGGTCTGTAGCAGGTAAACGCACTTCTTCCCTCAAAAAACGCTCTATTTCGAAAGCCTTGGGTCTGGCATATTCGTTGTCAAACGTAAATTGGAGTGTAGTCTTTCTAAAATTGTGTGCCATGGCGATCTAGTCAGACAACAACACGCGCGAGTACCGGCGGTGTAAACACTTCCTCGTCCACGCCCGCCCGCGGCCGGGACATCAGGTGCGTGCCGCGCAACCTCCTAAAGCAGACTGTGTTTGCTAATCAGGCGGAAGGAATGGTACAATTTAGGTACAACAAGTAGGGGCAAAAAAAAAAAAGGATAATAAAATGAAAGGAACTGAGGAAGTGATAATGACTGTTACGAAACTGAAATGGTCGTTGGCTGAGCTTAACTAAAGATGAAACGATGGGAGATGGACTAACGCGATTGTCTGTTGGATTTATTTACATAAGGAATGACCTACTGAAAGGTGGATAAATGACATAAAAACAAGGTTGACAATCGTGTATGCGAAAAGCTGAAGTTCACGTTGTTGGAGTAGTATGGAAGATTCCTTTGTTCAGCAATACGTGATAAACGGATAGTGCTGCTGGTGATGTAGATGGTAATGAATGCTGTAATAACAAGAACAGTATAGTGAACGTCAGTCTGTCGATTTGCTTATCTTCCAAGTAATTTTGGCTCTGGAACCAAGACTCCTTGTGGCTTTGCTGATGCTACAGAGAGCGCACGTGCATAGTGCAGTCCGAGCGCAGAGCGCATTCTAGTGTAAACATCAACAATTCTCTTTAGCTCCTCCAGTTCGATACGTAAATGGTATGTGAGCGGCGAGGTGTCTAATGCATAAATATTAATGGAGGCACGCCTTCGCGTCCGCCGTGAATATTCATCTGGCGCGCTGCGAGCAGAGCTGATGGCGGCACAGCCTCCGGCTAAAGCAAGCTTCCTGCGCTCTCCGGAACCATTCGCTGCTCCCTGCAGCCGAGTTTAATTGCGTTAGCTTTCGTTCTTTGGCGCGAATTTCGCTGTTGATAATCGTGCGTAGTTCCGCTCGGAATGAAGTTACACGCTTTCACATGCCGTCGCAGCATCTGACTTTGGCAAAAGGCTCAGCTCAGACACTTGAATCAATTACATGGGACGGTGTGCCGCCCGTCTTTCTTGTGGGGCGGAGGTGCAGGAGTTGTGGAGAAAGGTCGATAGCATATTGTGTTGTAAGAACTGTTCTGAAGATTAAGTAACTGAGTCAGAACACAGTAGTTCCTGTCTCACTTTGATGTAAACTGAAAGAGAGGGATGTTCGTTCATTCTATCACATGATGATCGCTAGTAATTTGATATCGGCTCTTCTGAATTTAGTGTCAGGTAGTGTGGTTGAAATATAGCAGTATCGAGATCGAACACCTACTCGTTATTTTCAAGCCAGTATATTGAGTACCGAAATCATTACCAGTAGAACACGAGCAGATGCTCTGTCGATGTCCTGAGAAGTTTTAGCAACATAATTTCATGCGAAGCTTGAGAGATTCAGAAACATTATTATTTCGAAAATGCGTGGTTGGCAGTGTCGAGACACCCCGACTTATCTTTATCTTACATTAAAGTGCCCGTCTGGCGACAGTTTTTTCTTTGAGGGGGTGGGGTTTGGTGGGCAGGGGAGAGGGGGGGAAGGCGAAGGGGGGAGTGGACAGCGTAACAGGGCTGGACGGGGAATGCCTAAGGCCTCATTCAAATTTCTCTACCTCAGTCTGCAAAAACGGAACCCTTTTAGGATCACTTTGACGTCCTCCTGTCTGTCCTACTGTTTCTACAGAACGAGTAGACGTAGAGAGCTAACACTTACGTCACATACTGAGGTCTACAGTCCCTAGATCTTGTGAAACATTTAAGCTTCTGAGTCAATGCAATCAAAAGAGACGGCCATTTATGTCACATATATAGATACTCGCAAATTCACTCAACAAAAACTACAGGGTACTTCTCGTTTACCTACAATCATAGAGTTTGACAAAAAGCACGGTCTCATCGTATAAACAAAGGAAAAAACCGACGGTTGTTTTTCCCTCTGTCTGTCTGTCTGCCATCTATTAACACCCTTTTTGCCGGGAACTGGTAGATGTTTCCAGTTGATAGTTGTGTCTGGTACTAAGGTCTGCGGTTGTTTAGCACTGAAAAAAATTTAACATTTTGAGTCATTTCAGTCAAAAGATAGGGCAATATACGTCACGTATTTTGATACTCGCAAACTCACGCAGCTAAATCTGTACCTGGGGGCCTAGGGGTAAAGCGCGTGCCTGGGAGCCAAGACGACGTGTGATCTAGTCTTGGTCGGTCCACGGAATTTCAGTCTTCGTTATAACCTAGCCTTCCCTTCTCAACGATGTGACGAGACGCTAGAAACGACACGTGCTTATGACTCCAAGTTAAACTGTAGGTCACCGTTCCGCCGTGGGCTACCTGGGGTAGGTTAGGGTCTCACAAGTCGCCGAAGAAGCGTCCAGTAGATAGACTTGCACCAGGCCACTGAGCCACAAAAATTACCTGTTATTATCTATATGCATAATCTAGTTTGTAAGGAACTGTTAGAGCGTGATCCTGCTCGCACTTGTCCAGATTTTTATGTTACTTTCGAATCATCTACTAGATAAGCAGAAGGATGCAATAAGTCGTTTTCACGATTAAATAAATAAAAGAAACACAATCATGGAAGATGTTCTGACGGGTTGTCACAACTGAGTTGGGCTCTAGACAGATGATAAATAACGATTACTGCACACGTGATATCTAAGAATTGAAATATATTTACAGTCAATGTGAACACTATCTATATCGAGACAGGCCGCCAAAGGTAGCGCGGAGAACGTCTGTGGGCGTGTCTTACTACTTCAGTCCCACTGGTGTGGCCAGGGATGCTCTGACCACAAGGAGCACTTTCGTGGTGTTGATATCATGCGCCAGCGCTACGCCTATCGACTGCACCGCACAAGATATGCTGTTTAGGTGTCCGTATAGAAGAAGATTCATTCATTGCTCTAGCACTGTCTCGTGTTGATAAGTGACGAGAACTCAGAAGTAGTAGAACTAGAAAACTATGACATGATATTCTGCTGTGATCGCATACACGTATACGAGGTCAATCATCTTAAACTAGCACCGCAAATATTGCGGAAAAGGAAAGTGTTATTGGTGTGTAGTTTTCACAGAACAGATTAATAGTCAGGGGATCATATCAATCATATCAACAGAGAGTATTAATACTTAGAAAGTGTATATTTTTGTGCAAACATACACTTTTTTGAGTGGAACAATACCTATTGACATTCAAAAACCAAAAGTAGGGTACATTAGAATGTCAGTGGTGTTTGTTGCAGCGTTCGTACTTTGAGAAGTTCGCACGACGACACTTGTAAAGTGGCCGTGGTACCACACTAAAGAACAACTCAACTGCATACAGTGGTAATGTGGATTGTGACCAGTAATGCGACATTTGACCACCACACGTCCTATTCAAAACGATCACCGTCAGTGGCAATATATGTTTCCAATCTGCCGTGGAATGACTGCTGCACAAGTGCTGGTATATCAGGAAAGAGGCCCGAGCAGGTTGCAGCTATACATCATTGCATACCATCCGGTTTAGTAGTTATGTCCTTATGGACAATGTCTTTCAGCTTTTCCCACAGAAAAATGTCTACAGTTCTCAAATTCGGAGAAAGAGACTGCCAAGGTAGAGGCCCTTGAGTCCAATCCAACGATTAGGAAACACTTTGTGAAAACATGCTGTAGTACTGCCACCATGTTGATACCACAGGTTCCTCCTACTCTGCTGAGGAATGTCTTCTAGCATTTAGATGGTTTGCATATCAGGAGGCTGCGATACTTGTGTGCATTCAGTGTTCCGTCTACGAAAAATGGGCGAATCCGCTTGAGTAGCGGTCGTCTACATCAGTCACTATGCACAAGCACGCGGATGCACGCTGATGGCAGTTCACTCAGTCGGTATTACGCGGCGGAATGACGGGCAACGGCTGCATGCCCTCGCCACGAGGGTAAGGAAAAATAGACTCCACCTACACAGCTTCGACACAGCGTAGAGGCACTAATGGCCACAGAAAGCGTTCAAATGCATTTAGAGTTAGAATTTCGTCTTAGCTGTCGATTTTCCATGTTTTCTATGGAGAAGCTGTATGCTGTGTAACTGATATTCACCAAGTGTTGCCACAGTATAACGGAAGTTAAAGTGATAATCGAATATTGAATGTTATTGTAGGTGATTGCTTCAGTTGTGGAACTATATATTTCCAACGCAATAATGGCTGATGAATTATTGCTCGCTTTCAGCCAGCTGTTAAAATTGCACTGACATTTAGATGTATTTTGAACAGAGGAAATTAAAAACATTTACCTTGAGTAGTAAAACAAACTATAATTGTCAAATTTGTTTATAATTAACATAAACTTCAGCTGCACCGTAGGCTTTTGTGGGTAAATTGAGTAAATGAACTAGTAGGACTCGTTACATTTGATAGTATGAACTGAAAGAGGAAGGAAGCGTAAGATCTATTGCTGAAGCGAGATGGGCACTATTGTAGCAGATTTCTGTCTGAAGAGTTATTCCAATAAGTGGTTCATTAGACAAATTTGTTTGTCAATAAATTATCTGTAAATTAAATAATGAATAACATATAATGCCACTGTATTTTCTTTGTTTACTTCTTGTATATAATTAGTATTTGTTACCTTGGCTCAGTGCAGTTTTTATTTGATAAATAACTTATTAAAGGTTTTCCAGAAAAATAGCTTTGTGGCTAAGTGGCTTAACTTCCAGACGTCAAATCTTGGGAGTGGGGTTCGACGCCCAGTTGTTCCTAACATTTTCTCTCTTCTTATCGCTTCTTTCACTTATAACAGTGACAAGAATGACAAGTCACGCTGCACCGTATTTCGGAGTACGTGTTGAAATGTAGCTCCCCCTCTAACTGGGTGTATGTGTCTGTTCAGAGGTTGGAGGATGACAGGAGCACACCACCGTGCCTAGTGAAACACTGCAATGCTGAAACCATCCTTCAATTGAGCACAGCTTCACTTCATTTACAGCGTAACAAGTTAAATATTAAAATGCTTATAGGTGGACAGGCTCAACAGTTTGGTCTATAACGCACCGGATAGCCACAATGTTATACAGCCAGTTCAGTCAGCCAACTGACGGTCAGTCGTGAGCGATCACATTATGATTAACTATGGGGAAAAAGAATAATAGACAACGGATATGTTGAATGTAGCGAAGGTCATCAATCATAGTGCTCTCGAGCGATAATCTGTAATCTGACAATGTAGAACATATGAAAGCGTCAGTCATGTCTGTTGCTAATGAAGAAACACCCGGAAGATATTATTCCACTTTCGATAGTGTACTCGAAATATTTGAGCAGACTGTATTACATAAAGACGCTAAAATGGTACTTTTGCTTATACCGATACTCGGCTGAGATAGTCATAGCTTTTGCTTTAAATGGATAGCCATTCCAGTAAATTGGGCGACGAAACTGTTTGGAAATCTACATCCACAACATACAAATCAGCGGTGCTGTAAACCTGTTAACTCATCCGCAAAGACCTGACAGCTCCCTCTTTGATGTTAATGCAAGAATTGCTAAGTTGAGAATAATAGACACAAGAAATCTGCCCAAAAGCTGCCGTGGTGTCTTTGTAATAGCAGACTGGAGAAACATAAAACTCGGAAGTGACCAAGTGGTTAAGTGTTGGTTCGTTTTTCGCTCATATTCCGTAGCAGAAAACTCTAATCGCATGTACGATATCTAGTGAAAAACTATTGTATAGTATAGATATAAAATGCATACGATTTCTTTTCTAAATTTAGATTTCATAATAAATTGTCCTTCCGATTTCCAGTACAGCTGTAACTGTATGATTGCCTAAAATAAGCCCCAGTTTTGGTTTACTGATTGCTTCCCCAATTTTTGAAACTCCATTACACCGCTATGTTTAGCACGATGAACTTCTTCCAACTCTCTAGATAAGAACTATGTTTAACCCTAGACACCGTATCTAGTAAGCCTTAGATACTGCGCTGTTGGTGATGCTACACAGGACACTCTTAGCTAAGCCACGAAACAGATCACCGCTGCTGCATATTGACGTAACTGAGGACCTTCTAATAAATGCAGATTTATTTAACTCTCATGTAATTTCTTTATTCGACGGAAATTTATGCTAATTCTCATAATTAATTAATAACGAATATACATGTATACCTCTCACAAAGTAAATTTCAAGTCGAATCAGTAAATAACAAAAAGATGAGCTCGCTTGTGTCATTAAACCAACGAAAACTAATGCATTATGAGAAAATAGAATATGAGGGATTTAATGGTATATTAGAATACAAGATCAATACTACCGGCACACATGTGTTTGAATCGTTAAGTAAATGCTAATATGCCATCAGCATTTGAAATAAAGGCCGAAAGATGGCATGAGGTGGAATGGAAAAAGAGGAGACTATGAGAGGTATTAACGCTTCGAGTGCGAGGCACTAACTTTAATTTGTGAAGCAAACTGAGGTCGTTAATCTTGCGAGAAGTGGAGCGCTGCGTCACAGCAACACGCGCTGCTCAGAGTTTGTGAGATTTAAACAGGCTTTCTCTGGCTGCCTTATTTAATCTTCTAATTTAATGCCGTTTAACTTCCGCGTCCTAGAGAGTGTGCAAATCAAATTACGTGGAACGCCAAGGCACACTCGAACCTGGCGGAGTTAGCGGTGAAACATTCTGGTCATCGCCTAATACCAGTTTCGAGCAACGGTTGTAATGAAGACTATCGCAACACGTTCCGAAGTATTTTGTAGAACTAATCTTACAACGACATACATTGTCATGGAGAAAGAATGCTGGGGTTTCAAAACTTTACTACACAAGATAATGATTACGTCTATACAAAAACAAGTTACTGAGTTCAAATGAACAAAACTTTACATTCATTTCTGGAAGGTTCAATAGGTATATCATTAGTTGCTCGACAGTCATCAAGACAATAGTCAACTTCGCCCTCGTCCTGTTGGTAATTTTCAGAGTTACAGTTGTAATTGCAGCTATCGGTATTTAGTAAATGTCTGACTTCCTTCTGTTGTGATCGTACTGAAAATTCATAACGTCTGAACATTTTCGGTTTCATTTACTGGTACAAACATTCAGAGTGGCGAAACTGTAAGTTGGACAGCTCTACTCTCTTTCCTGTTTTGATTACTACATAGTAAAAACCGTATGACTTCGCAAAGTGATGTTGTTACTAGTTGCCTATAATGATTGCTGTTCTTTGTCACACAAAGGGGTGGACAAAAATTAGGAAACATCGGAAATAAAACACTTTAGTGTGCCTAATACGGTATAGGAAATCTGTTGGCTTTTGGAACAGCTTTCAGGCATCTCGTAATAGATACATACGTGTCACGTACGGTTTTCAAGGGAGTCGTATGCCGTTCGTCCTGAAACTAGTAAGAATTTCTGGAAACTATGATAGAGATGGACTGTAATCACGCAACCTTCCCTCCGAAGTAGACCTTGAAGACTCAATAATATTGAGGACTGTTGGCGGTAGTAGCCAGATGAGATGCTACAATCCATTCTCTTTCTCACAAAACAAGTTCTGGACGCAAGAGAATGCTCCAGTGGTTCTTGGGGATGGTGGTGCGATGGGGTGGCATGGTGAGCAGCAAGGATAAGGGCACGAGAAGAGATTTTTGATATTGGTCTACACGCTCTTTTAATTTAAAAAAGTAAGTTGTGTGCAAGCCTGGTCTGGTCATTTTAGATCTCTCGCTAACCAGCTGTTGACTTGATATTATTTCAACTTTCTTGCAGAGTAAAGATGTGTTTTCAATTGTTTCTACTCATGATTTGTATGTCTATGTCTCATGCTGTTAGTACTCCAAGCTTAAGCGTACTCCAATAACGGCATGTCGTGTACCATTTTTCCACGTTTTTAGGCACTGTTTGTACCTGGTATAAAATATTCTGTTATCCCATATACTTCTGTCACTAAATTAATTGATCAGTATTTTTTTCCTGCTACGGATCATGGTTTTGCAGTTACTTGAGCGAAATGATTTTGAATAGAGTTGTTGGTGAGCTATTTCAATACCGTGTCCCTCTACGAAAAACTGGTACACAGTGAATGAATTGGTTGTTTCATCCATTCCATCATTTTCGCTCTCTCACTGTTTTTTGTTTCTTTGTATGTCATGTATGTTTGTATGAGACTATGTCCTTGAATTTTCAACTATTTAGTTTAGCTTCCTTACTTTTATTAAGCCTCATTAATTATTTTACACTATCTTTTGTCTCTTTGTATTATATACTTAGCATAAACATACATGTCCGACTGTTGTTCTCCTGCGAAGAAACTATGGCCCAGAGACTAAATTAAGAAGCTCGCACACCAAATATAGGGTTTCGGATTTTCGCATTCGGCTAGGTTGCTGCTATTCTCGAATATTTTATTAAAGCTATTTGATACATCATTTAATACTAAATGCCATCTCGTCTGTGAAATGTACAACACAAATGAAGCTTCAGTCATCTCACTTTTCTCAAATATCAGATTCACCTATCAAACCAAGCGGTCGATAGTCAGGCTCATTCCCGCGCCTGAGTAGCATCTGGTACGTATGAGGCTGAAAAGACAGATTGAAGAATGTTTTGATGCTAAGTTTTGGAACGTGTAGTAATAAACTTAGATAAGTAATCGGCTTTATAAGACCTCTGATAGAGAACCGCCGTTCGACATTTTCTTCAGACGTGTTTGCTTGACACAGAGCTGTTCATTATGCTACTCTTTCAGAATTTTTTCAGTCGTCTATTCAAAATATTATGAACAACGTTTTTATATTCAGGATGTAACGATCGCAATTTGTGTTAGACTGCTACTACATAACAAGATAGACTGTGCTTTTTTATTATACGGTCCATATCTCTTAAAGCACTCATTCACGTTCAGCTTGCGGTGACGAATTCTTGAATTTCCACCACAAATAATTAGCAGCAGACGCAGAGCTCTTGTAACTTAAGAATTTTAACGTATCCTGATGAGTTCTCTAAACACCACTAAACCCTTCCACTGCCGATAATTTAAAGAATCGAACTCCCTTGCATAAAACAGCTTCAAATTATGTTTAAAGTTTCTTGGAAATCGCTAAGTGATTTCATCAACAAACACTCACTGAGTATAGTTTTAAGGAAAGCTAGTATTTACACATCTCGATGTTTTGTACATAATCTCACATTAACTGTGTGTCGCACAAGACTATGCAGGTTTACTAACTGTTACACGTGGAAACTGGCAGAAAAAAATTCTTCTCAGTAGAGTTAGTAGGACGTAAGAAATAAATTAAAACATCATACCTGATGAAGTTTTACTGCATGAAAATGTAATGAGCAAAAACTTTCTTTCTTTTACTTTTTTGTGGAGGATGTCAGTGAGAAAATTTTTTGAAAGTGTTTGAAATTGTGTGTTAAGTTCGTTGGAAGTCCTTCATTGGTCTTATTCTCAAATAATGGATGAGTATATTCTGGACAACTTGTGCGCTATGAGCTCAAGACAGTTTTTGACAGTTCACTTGACTGTGTGAAACTTTTAACGTAAGATTATACTTAGTAATGTACAGAGTGTTTCACATATTCTGCTACAGACTTGTAGGGATTTATAGGTGTTTAGTAGATAAAGTTCTGATAAGGAACACAGGACCGGAAACGTACCGTTTATATTTAAAATGAGTTTGGAGATGAGATTACTTTCAGCTCTCCCGCTTCACGGTACTTCCACAAACTGAGAATAGGGGCCGTCGTCAGTCCCTGTTGCAATTATGACATCACATTCCGTTTTCGATCGACTACAACAATGGCGGTGAAAAAAATGTTACGTCCGCAAGTAGGAGGGTTGACTCGGGCCCTCCACCTACGCACCGCACTCTCTGACACTCAGGAAGACAACATATAACTCTGAAGCTAAGTTCCGAGTGCTACTCTGAAATGAACACTCTGTCACCAGAGAGGATTTCGTAGCGGCCCACATCAAACCCGTCAGAAGACTAATGCCACAAACAGTAAATGCCAGAACGTGACTTTAAATACACTCCTGGAAATTGAAATAAGAACACCGTGAATTCATTGTCCCAGGAAGGGGAAACTTTATTGACACATTCCTGGGGTCAGATACATCATATGATTACACTGACAGAACCACAGGCACATAGACACAGGCAACAGAGCATGCACAATGTCGGCACTAGTACAGTGTATATCCACCTTTCGCAGCAATGCAGGCTGCTATTCTCCCATGGAGACGATCGTAGAGATGCTGGATGTAGTCCTGTGGAACGGCTTGCCATGCCATTTCCACCTGGCGCCTCAGTTGGACCAGCGTTCGTGCTGGACGTGCAGACCGCGTGAGACGACGCTTCATCCAGTCCCAAACATGCTCAATGGGGGACAGATCCGGAGATCTTGCTGGCCAGGGTAGTTGACTTACACCTTCTAGAGCACGTTGGGTGGCACGGGATACATGCGGACGTGCATTGTCCTGTTGGAACAGGAATGGTAGAACGATGGGTTCGATGACGGTTTGGATGTACCGTGCACTATTCAGTGTCCCCTCGACGATCACCAGTGGTGTACGGCCAGTGTAGGAGATCGCTCCCCACACCATGATGCCGGGTGTTGGCCCTGTGTGCCTCGGTCGTATGCAGTCCTGATTGTGGCGCTCACCTGCACGGCGCCAAACACGCATACGACCATCATTGGCACCAAGGCAGAAGCGACTCTCATCGCTGAAGACGACACGTCTCCATTCGTCCCTCCATTCACGCCTGTCGCGACACCACTGGAGGCGGGCTGCACGATGTTGGGGCGTGAGCGGAAGACGGCCTAACGGTGTGCGGGACCGTAGCCCAGCTTCATGGAGACGGTTGCGAATGGTCCTCGCCGATACCCCAGGAGCAACAGTGTCCCTAATTTGCTGGGAAGTGGCGGTGCGGTCCCCTACGGCACTGCGTAGGATCCTACGGTCTTGGCGTGCATCCGTGCGTCGCTGCGGTCCGGTCCCAGGTCGACGGGCACGTGCACCTTCCGCCGACCACTGGCGACAACATCGATGTACTGTGGAGACCTCACGCCCCACGTGTTGAGCAATTCGGCGGTACGTCCACCCGGCCTCCCGCATGCCCACTATACGCCCTCGCTCGAAGTCCGTCAACTGCACATACGGTTCACGTCCACGCTGTCGCGGCATGCTACCAGTGTTAAAGACTGCGATGGAGCTCCGTATGCCACGGCAAACTGGCTGACACTGACGGCGGAGGTGCACAAATGCTGCGCAGCTAGCGCCATTCGACGGCCAACACCGCGGTTCCTGGTGTGTCCGCTGTGCCGTGCGTGTGATCATTGCTTGTACAGCCCTCTCGCAGTGTCCGGAGCAAGTATGGTGGGTCTGACACACCGGTGTCAATGTGTTCTTTTTTCCATTTCCAGGAGTGTATGTTTAGTTTCCATAACTTTGTCCTATCATTATTAATTAAGTCAAATGTGTTAATCCGACATAAAGTGGCCAGCTTGCTAATGGTATATAAGTGTCCATGTAGGGGAGCAAGTCATTCGGTTATGATACAGAGATACACAGTTACCAGTTGCAAATAATAATTTTCAGCAGCAACCACAACAATAACAAATCAGTTGCTTAGGTGTTTATTTTACATATTAATATCAAAAATGGCTCTGAGCACTACGGGACTCAACTGCTGTGGTCATCAGTCCCCTAGAACTTAGAACTAGTTAAACCTAACTAAGCTAAGGACGTCACACACATCCATGCCCGAGGCAGGATTCGAACCTGCGACCGTAGCAGTCGCGTGGTTCCGGACTGCGCGCCTAGAACCGCGAGCATATTAATATCTATCGTCCCTCATTTTCTATGTTATTGTACTATTGAGCCATCAAACGCTGTGTGGATAGCCCCTTTATATCCTTTTGTATAAATAGTCCCATTTTATGATAACAGTTCTTTTGCAAATACTAGCTCACAAAGAGTCATCAATATTAGGCACTTGCTCTCCATACTCGGGTTAGGCATCCGTTCTACCTGTTATCTCGTTCTTTCCTCCAGAAGAAAAACTTGACGCCTTGAAAAAAATCTTTGTCACCTTTCAATCAACACTTCTCTAGAGGTCATCTCAGACTGTTTATCTTATCTCCGCTAGTTCTTCAACACAATATTTCGGAAGTCAGTACCGGCCGCGAAAGCCTATACTGTACACTGGAAACAGCATCCGCCGTAAAATATTTACGAGTAACTATCCAGAGCGCCCTTAAGCGGAATGACCGCATGATACAAATAGCAGGAAAAGCAGATGGCCGGCCAGAGTGGCCAAAAGGTTCTAGGCGCTACAGTCTGGAACCGAGCGACCACTACGGTCGCAGGTTCGAATCCTGCCTCGGGCATGGATGTATGTCATGTCCTTAAGTTAGTTAGGTTTAAGTAGTTCTAAGTTCTACGGGACTGATGACCTCAGAAGTTAAGTCCCATAGTGCTCAGAGCCATTTGAACCTTTTTTTTTTTTTTTTTTTTTTTTTTGTGGCTGATGAAGTCCCTGAGTCAGATACAATCGCTCACACAGTTCCAGAGGAAGCATCTCAACCCGCAAGCTCTGGGCATTCACAGAGGTTGGGATTACTGGTTATTGGGAGCTCCAACTTTAGGAGCGCAATTAGGCCCATTATGGATGTGGCTGCCAAGGAGGGAAAGCAATCCAGTGTGTGTTGTGTGTGCATACTGGGAGGAATGTGGAAAGGTTGCGTAGGATGCCATGAAGAGCACAGAGTGCAGTCAACTGCAGGTGATGGCTCATGTCAGAACTAACGATGTGTACCAACAGGTAGCGACTCACCCTTGTTTTGGACAGCTAGCTGAAATGGCAAAGACTGCCAGTCTTTTTAGCGAGATTAAGGCAAGGCTCACCATTTATAGCATCATTGAGAGGACTGTGGTCTTTTGGTATAGAGCCGGGTGGAGGATCTGAATCAGAGGGTCAATCGGTTCTGCTACCATGTAGGCTGCAGATTCCTCTACGTGATTTCCGGATTCTGATCAATAGATCAGGGGTACCCTACAAACAGTGGTAGCAGAGGCTGTGTGAAGGGTAATGGGCGATTTTTCAGGTTATAAGGTCTGAGGAAACCACAGAAAGGGCGTCAGTCTGAAAGGATGCAGAACAAACACAGGTAGATAGACCTAGAAACAATCGGTATTGTAAATTGTTGTAGCTGAATTGGAAAAGAACCAGAGCTCCATGCGCTAATAGAAAGCACTGCAGTTAAAATCGTTATAGGTACAGAAAGCTGGCTACTGCTGGAAATAAGACCAGCCGAAATTTTTGCAGAAGACGAAACAGTGTTCAGAAGGGATAAATTATATGAAGTATCAGACTTCTGTAGCGAGACTAAATACCGTAACATCAAAACCCACCAAAAATAAACGCAAAATATACCTATTTAAAAAAAGCAGATACATATTCCTTTGACGACTTCCTCAGAGACACTCTCCACTCCTTCCATTCTATGCTAGTGTAGATCAGATGTGTTTAAGATGCAAAGAAATAGTATCGACAGCAATTGAGAGATATATGCCAAATAAACTAATAAGAGATGGTGCTGATCCCCTATGGTACACAAAACGGGTCAGAACACTGTTGCAGTACCAACGAAAACAGCGTAACAAATTTCTAAGAACGCAAAACCCACAAGGGTGATGAAGTTTAACACAAGGCTCTAAACTTTGCGCGAACTTCAATGCGAGACGCTTTTAATAGTTTCTACAATGAAACTCTGTCTCGAAATCTGGCAGAAAATCGAAAGAAATTCTGGTCGTATGTTAAGTGTACCAGTGGAAAGACACAATTAGTACCCTCACTACTCGATAACAATGGTGATGTTACGGATGACAGCGCCACAAAATCAGAGTTACGAAACATATTTTTCCGAAATTTCTTCAAATATAAGATGAAATAAATATTCCAGAATTCGTATCAAGAGCAACTGCCAACATTAGTAACTTTGAAGTAGATATCCTCGGTGTAGGAAAGCAGCTTGAGTCCTGCATAGATATGACAAATACAAATTAATCCTTTTTACAATGCATTCTGACTTTGTTTATATGAATCCACTGTTAGGCCCAACTCCATTCAAATGGAATCAACTACGACCAACTATACTACGGTTCACCTGAGAACAGGGGGCTGTGGATATCATTTAACAACGCTACACCAATGCAGCTGCATTTTACCCTTTCACCTTGATTCAGGTGCAGCAGAAAACGGCGCACTGCCGGCGAGGAGCGGTGCAATGTGGTAGCTATAATGTTCTGACGCGTCCACGAAAATATGAAAACTTCGCAGTCTGGCGTTCTGATATCAGTATGTGGGAAACTTCTCTATCAGAGCCCTGAAATCCCTACAGATTTCAGTGTGAGCTGCACCCGTTCTATGGTTTGGGCAAATCAGTTTGACTCACAGGCACTACGGTGCATACTGGAACTGTCGAATGTCAGACGGTCGACTCATGACAAATAAGTTCACCCTCATGACATAACAATGTCTGAGATGATAAGCAGTTCCACGGTTGGTAGAGTTCGAAACTGCCACAGGCTCTTAATCCACCACAAGATACAGACCACAAGTCTCACTCATTAAGGAAAGTCCTGAAGTTCTCTACCATGGGAGGATCAGAAGACCAAGTCAGCCGAAGAATCACAAACATTTTCCACCAAGCCTCGGTACGGGAGCCGAATGAGCAAAACGAAACCGCCCCCATATTGAACAAACCAATCGAACTATGCACCACTCATTGAATCTCTCCTTTCGACTGTTCTGTTGGCTTGGTAGCCAATCCAGGCACAGCACCGGGGTTCGCACGCTGTGGAGCATAAACTCAGAGAAGCCAATCAGCGTCTCCAGATCTCTCTTGACTGAAAAAAGAAGATTTTAGACTACCGTCGTTATCACGGTAATAACGGCCATGTTTCTGCAAAAAAGATCTACGTAGATGGGAGCACAGTCCCTCATTTATGTTTCTGGCCAACCGTTTCCAATTTCTGAAAGTAGGCTGTTAGTCTTCCTAGACTGTAGTGCCCATGAAATAAACGTTTTTGCCGCTCACTAGAAATTCCTGGCGACTTCCTGCGGGGATAGAGGGGTGGGGGGGAGGGAGGGTTACAGTCCTATCTCCACTAGACACGTACACCAATCACTCTGTCCATATCGCCTCAGCTTCTGATATGAGAATGAACGGACTTTTACGACCTTCCCACCGTCTGCACACAAGCTCGTTCAAAGCAGTCTCTGTTAAGTGGGTTTCTCCCATTTTCAGCGATCTGGACATCTTCCGCGATGGACTGACGCCTATCCCAGATAAAATGTTTTGCGAACGAGCACTCTTCTACCCATCTCTAAGCAGGAAGAGGAGAGAGCTTTGGCCAAAACTTCCTCTGCAGATAAGAAGCACTGAACACTGTTTCCCAGAATCACTCGCACAGCGGGGTGCTACACTCAACATTTTTGACGACCAATTTCGCTCGCTCCCTGTTCTCAGTTGCCTCTGCATGGTCTCCTCGATACAAGCTCTCTAAAGATTTCACACGCAGTTGCCAGAACATTATACCCACAATTTACCCACAATTTATTCACGTGGAAAAAGTCATTAACAGCACGTTGAGCCATGGCTGGCTCGTGTTACGCTTTGCATTAAACCTTGGTTGCTATTCTGTGATAAGTCTACCGCGGTTATCGCAATTACGAGTATACTGTTATTCTCTCTCTCCGTGGTCGCAGCAGCAGCGTGTATCGATATTTGCACCCTTGTACTATCTTTGGCCTCGCGCTTATAGTTTCCGGCTGTGCCGTGTGCGGGTAGTTGGTCGGTTGGCGTGGAGCAGCGAGGAAGTCTCCGTAGCGCGTGTCTGGCCGGGGCCGCTGGCAGCGTCCCCGCGCTGTCGGAGTGTGAAGGGCTGTTCTACATCTACACGGATACTCTGTAAATTACATTTAAGTGCCTGGCAGAGGATTAATCGAACCACCTTCACAATTCACTATTATTCCAATCCCGTATAGCGCGCGGAAAGAATGAACACCCATATCTTTCCGTACGAGCTCTGATTTTCCTTATTTTATCTCGGCGATCGTTCCTCCCTATGTAAGTCGGCGTCAACAAAATATTTTCGCATTCGGAGGAGAAAGTTGGTGGTTGGAATTTCTTGAGAAGATTCTGTCGAAACGAAAAACGCCTTTCTTTAAATGATGTCCATCCCAAATCCTGTATCATTTCAGTGACACTCTCTCCCATATTTCGCGATAATACAAAACGTGCTGCCTTCCTTTAAACTTTTTCGATGTACTCCGTCAGTCCTATCTGGTAAGGATCCCACACTGCACAGCAGTATTCTAAATGGGGACGGACAAGCGTAGTGTAGGCAGTTTCCTTAGGTCTGTTACATTTTATGTGTCCTGCCAATAAAACGCAGTCTTTGGTTAGCCTTCCCCAAAACATTTTCTATGTGTTCCTTCCAATTTAAGTTGTTCGTAATTGTAATACTAGGTAGTTAGTTGAGTTTACGGCTTTTAGATTAGACTGATCTATCGTGTAACCGAAGTTTAACCATTTACTTTTAGCACTCATGTGGATGACCTCACAGTTTTCGTTATTTAGGGTCAACTGCCACTTTTCGCACCATTCAGCTATTTCTTCTAAATCGTTTTGCAGCTTTTTTTATCTTCTGATGACTTTATTAGTCGATAAACGACAGCGTCATCTGCAAAAAACCGAAGACGGCTGCTCAGATTGTCTCCGAAATCGTTTATATAAATAAGGAACAGCAAAGGGTCTATTACACTACCTTGGGGAACGCCAGAAATCACTCCTGTTTTACTCGATGACTTTCCGTCAATTAGTACGAACTGTGACATCTCTGACAGGAAATCATAGATCCAGTCACATAAGAGACGATATTCCATAAGCACGCAATATCATTACGAGCCGCTTATGTGGTACAGTGTCAAAAGCCTTCCGGAAATCCAGAAATACGGAGGTAATTCAGTATGTTCGAACACAATATATGTTCTAAAATCCTGGTGCATATGACGTTAACGATTTGGGCCTGTAAATTAGTGGATTACTCCTACCTTTCTTGAATATTGGTGTGACCTGTGCAACTTTCCAACCTTTGTGTATGGATCTTTCGTCGAGCGAACGGTTATATATGATTAAGTATAGAGCTAATGCATCAGCATACTCCGAAAGGAACCTAATTGGTATACAGTCTGGACCAGAAGACTTGCTTTTATTAAGTGATTTAAGTTCCTTCACTACTCCGAGGATATTTACTTCTACGTTACTCGTGTTGGCAGCTGTTCTCGATTCGAATTCTGAAATATTTACTTTGTCTTCTTTTGCGAAGGCACTATGGAAGGCTGTGTTTAGTAACTGTTTTGGCAGCACTGTATTCGATAGTATCTACATTGCTATCGTACAAAGAAGGCATTGAATATTTCTTGCCGCTAGCATACTTCACATACGACCATAATCTCTTTGGATTTTCTGCCAGGTTTCGAGGCAAAGTTTCGTTGTGGAAACTGTTATAGGCATCTCGCATTGAAGTCTGCGCCAACTTTCGAGCTTCTGTAAAAGATCACCGATCTTGGGGATTTTGCGTCGTTTAAATTTGGCATGTTTGTTTCGTTGTTTCTGCAACAATGTCTAAGCCGTTTTGTGTACCAAGGAGAATCAGCTCCGTCGTTTGTTAATTTATTTGGTATAAATCTCTCAATTGCTGCAGATATTATTTCTCTGAATTTAAGCCACATCTGGTCTACACTTACATTATTAATTTGGAATTGGTGGAGACTGTCTCTCAGAAAGGCGTCAAGTGAATTTTTATCTGCTTTTTTGAATAGGTATATTTTTCGCTTATTTTTTCGAGGATTTGGGGATTACAATATTCAATCTTGCTACGACAGCCCTATGTTCACTAATCCCTGAATCGGCTTTGATGCTCGTTATTAACTCAGGATTATTTGTTGCTAAGAGGTCAAGTGTGTTTTCACAACTGTTTACTACTCGCATTCGCTCGTGAACTAACTGCTCTTACGACATTCCCGTGAGCAACAACGCGTGTTTCCAAGTTGGAGAAATTCTAGCCGTCCTCCTGGGGAAATTAGCTTAACTTGCTGGCCGGGGTGGCCGAGCGGTTCTAGGCGCTTCAGTCTGGAACCGCGTGACCGCTACGATCGTAGGTTCGAATCCTGTGTCGGGCATGGATGTATGTGATGTCCTTAGGTTAGTTAGGTTTAAGTAATTCTAAGTCCTAGGGGACTGATGACCTCAGCTGTTAAGTCCCATAGTGCTCAGAGCCATTTGCCATTTGAACCATTTTTTAGCTTAACTTGATTATTTCAGAATTGAAGTGCACCTGCGGAATCTTTTGCCTTGTGGCCGTTAACGTTCCGATTACCTACCCTGGCTGTTGATGTAAATTCAGGCAGTGTATTTTCCTCGTCGTGTTGTGGCTGTCCAGCAAGGCGTGTAGTTTGACAGCTGAATGTGTAATTCGTTGTGGGCGCCGATACCTTCTGCATTGTTCCATTGAACTCCCTGTTGTGTGCTGGTCGGGTGGAGCGGAAGTTATCCCGTCGCTTGGTCCGTTGACTGTGTATCGGTTGCGTTGCAGTCGGATTGAGAATTGTTGGGCCGTCTCAGCTAAGCGAGCGTTAGTGTTTGAATTCCAGGCCGACCCTTGGAAACTTCTGAGCGCCATTGGATGTGCTGCCTTTTCTTATTTGTCCTTGTTTGTGTGTGGCTTCTAGCCGATTTTAAATTAAAGTTGTTTTGCCCTTAAGGCGTGAGATTGTTTTGGGCCTTCAGCCTGATTTAAAGAAATTTTACGATAAGGCCTTCTGCCTTTTAAAATTCAAATTCCTGTTTTGAGCCTTAAGTTATTGGCCTTCAGGCGGTTTTAAATTAAAGTTGTTTTGCCCATGTGGCGTGAGACTGAATGGCGCATTTAGCCGGGAATTAAGTTTTAAAATTAATATTTGGCTTGCTCTGTTTTTAATGTTTGCTTTACTCTTGTAATTTTTGTCGAATGAATGAAGTAGTATGTTAAAGTGTAACTGGCAGCCAGTCATTTTTGGCCTGTTTCCACAAATTAAACTATCTGTCCTGTCCTGCGGGTATAGCAGGGGATCTCACTGGTAGTAGAGCGTGGTTACGCTTGTGCTTGCCATTCCAGTTGCTCTCCGTTTCACTCTTGTTCTGTTTTTGTGTTCTGTGGCACCTTACTGTCTTGGCTGTTACTTGATTCAGGTGCTTATCGTAATGGCAGTCAGTGTCCGGGGATCGACCTGCTCAGAAAGGACCACCTTGTTTATGAGTGGCAATAAGGCGCCCGCCGACTGAGTGGAGTGTTCCGGAATTAGTAGCCCGTTTGCGCGCTGCCGTTCTTCATCCGGTTGACGTCACGTCGGCGGTGGTGGGTAGGACAGGAGCACCAAATGAATATTTGTTTGAGGCTGTTAGATGCTTTGAACACACTATTTGTGTTTTGGAGGGAACCCAACCTAATGACGGTCAGCTGGACGGGGTGCGGGCACAGTTAATGCATTTAACTATTCGGATAGCGGATTTAGGCACATTAGCTTTGGAAGATCATCACAGAATAGTAACTGATGAGTTGGGAACTTTGGTGAGCGCATTACAGTTTAAGCATACGTGTTTGGAGTTGGATGGGAGGAGGACTGAAGATCGGGACTTGCGCTGTCAGGGAGAGGGTGAGAGCCAGCCCTTGGATGGTACTGTTACATCCTCTGTCAAGTTAGATGCTGTATTTGTGAAGTTGCCTAATCCTCTGGCCTATTCCTTCCGAGATATTACTGAATTCGTTGAGGAGGGACTTGATCAGGCGGAAAATTATGGTTATTTGATTCTTCAGTTTCTCCCGGCGTATTTGATAATCAAAATATCCACGGGTGTACTGCCGGTCTACAGTGTCCAACGGGCACAATATTTCGGCGATCATACATGTCGCCATCATCAGGTGAACTGACGGACTGAGCTCCTGTGAACGTGCCGGCACGGAGATCCGTACACTATGGCTGCTCAGGGGGAACTGGGTTCGGTCGCGGCGGCGGCTGATTTAAATACCCTCCGCCCGCGGCGCGCTCACTCCGCCGTCCGCGCCACGGTCGCGCGGTGGAACAGATTGCGACGGCGTCTGAGATGACGTCAGTGTGATGGCTCTGTCCGCCGTGGTCGTCACAACTATACATTTGCTCGATTTACTCTTGATTAACCCAATCGCTGGTTCCCAAGCCTTGCTAAGATTATAGCCAGTCACGGTTTATGAGATCGTCATTGTTGCGAATTTCGATGGCCTCTCTAACAACGCTTTCCCAGTATCTTGACGTCTGTACCAGAATCCTCGTGCGTTCATACTCCATAGCGTGATTTTCCGACAATGTTCAGCGACCGCCGACTTGCTCGGATACATCAGTCGAGTGTGCCTCTGGTGTTCACGGCATCGATCCTCGACGGTACGCATCGTCTGACCAATATGACTTGCCACATTGACACGGAATCTGGTACACGCCGGCCTTCCTCAAACCGAGGTCATCTTTGGCCCTCCCCACCAGTGCACGAGTTTTATTCGGAGGACAAAACACAGTTCCGACCCAGTGTTTCTTCAAAATGCGGGCGATTTTCCCCGAGAGTGCGCCAGTATATGGGATAAACGCAGTGCCTGCCTCTTCCCTCGTGATTTCATCAATCTCCACAGGTTGTGCTGTAGTGGGTGGGCGGAGAGCACGTTGAATCTGCCACTCTGAGTACCCAGTTTTTCGAAATACAGTTCTCAGATGTTCCAATTCCTGGGGTAGACTCTCTGCGTCAGAGATAGTGCGCGCCCTATGTACTAGAGTTTTAAGCACCCCATTCCTCTGTGAAGGGTGATGGCAGCTGTCTGCGTGCAAATACAGATCAGTGTGCCTTGTCTTCCGATACACCCCATGGCCTAGGGTGCCGTCAGGCCTTCTCTTGACCAAGACGTCAAGGAAAGGTAGTTTACCCTCCGTTTCAGTCTCCATAGTGAATTTGATGTTGGGGTGTATGGAGTTTAGATGTGTAAGGAAGTCAAGGAGTTTATCCATACCATGTGGCCAGATGACGAACGTGTCGTCCACGTAACGGAAAAAGCAAGTATGTTTCTATTCGGATGACGACAGGGCTTCCTCCTCGAAGTTCTCCATGTACAAATTCGCTACCACCGGTGAGAGTGGGCTACCCATGGCGACTCCCTCCGTTTGTTCGTAGTATTCTCCATTAAAAAGAAAATATGTGGAAGTCAAGACATGCCTAAAAAGTTCAGTGGTCTTCTCGTCAAACTTCTGACTAATCAATTCTAGTGACTCTCGCAGGGGTACCCTCGTGCACAAGGAAACTACGTCAAAACTCACCATGATATCTGACTCACCCAACGTGAAGCTATCAAGGCGTTTAACAAAATCCACGGAATTACGGATGTGATGAGGGCTTTTACCCACATAAGGACTTAATATTCCCGTCAGGTATTTGGCCAACAAATATGTAGGTGCCCTGATGTTGCTGACAATGGGGCGTAATGGTACCCCCTCTTTGTGAACCTTCGGGAGTCCATATCGTCTAGGCGGTACCGGACCTTGGGGTAACAATTTCTTAGCGTCACCCTCCGGTAAATCTGCGTCCTTGAGAAGCGACCTCGTCTTGTTGTCCACCTTCATTGTAGGGTCAACGCTGATCTTCCGGTAGGAATCGTCATTTAGCAGGCTGTGCATCTTATCAGTGTAGTCCTTATGGGAGACAACAACTGTAGCATTGCCTTTGTCAGCCGGTAAGACAACAATTTCAGAGCGCTCCCTCAGATCACGAATGGCCGCCCTCTCTTTACAAGTGATATTTGACTTCATCGGCTTGGATTTCGTCAACGCACGACAAGTTTCACGACGTATTTCCTCAGCTGATTCAGACGGGAGTCGAGCTGCAACCTGTTCAACAGCACTAAAAATTTCTGCGACCGTAGTGAACTTGGGGGTGGGAGCGAAGTTGAGACCTTTCTGCAAAGCCGAGAACGCATCATCACTTAACACCATGCCACTCAAATTGATGACAGTCTTGCCCGGAACCTGCAGAGATGGTTTGTCAAGGAGACGTGAGAACTTAGCTGTTTGACGTCCCGTTGCCTTCTTATGGACGGAATCAGCTGCAACCCAGGTGACACCATCAATCCAATCCCAGGAAAAAGAAGTGAAATTACTAGCCAGTTGCAAATGTAGTTTGAGTAATTCCTGTGAGATAAACTCAAGGCTCCGGCGGGTGAATTGCACTCTCTCACGTACCAATGCGAGGCTGGCTCGTTTCTTGATTCTCTTAGGTGCTGCAGAATCGATGTGATGCATAACCTTAGCAAAATTTGGAACAACATTCTCGGAACGACATCTCTTTCGAAAGGCAAGAGTACTTAGCAAACGACATCTACGGTGGCGCAACTTTTCAAATTTCTTCATGCTGCGGTAGATCTCCTCCCCGTAAAGGTGTATGTGATTCGTGAGTTTCTCCCGGCGTATTTGATAATCAAATATCCACGGGTGTACTGCCGGTCTACAGTGTCCAACGGGCACAATATTTCGGCGATCATACATGTCGCCATCATCAGGTGAACTGACGGACTGAGCTCCTGTGAACGTGCCGGCACGGAGATCCGTACACTATGGCTGCTCAGGGGGAACTGGGTTCGGTCGCAGCGGCGGCTGATTTAAAAACCCTCCGCCCGCGGCGTGCCCACTCGGGCGCGGATATTTTGTTTATTATGGTTATTGGTTCGCTTAGAACAACACACGGCTGCCTTTAGAGTTCAGCACCAAGTAATTTTGTCGTTATTGTATCTTTTAGCTAAAAGTGAGTTCCAGAACCTCCTCTCGCGAGCCATGGCGGAAGGATCGGGCACCTCCATACCCACACCAACGTGTCGACCAAACCAAAAGTTCTACTGTCACCTCCGTGTAACATGTTAGACTTCAAATCGTGAGTCACAGGATGCGGGCTGTGATGTTATCCATGCGTCTGGGTAGGATTACGCATTGACATAGTCCATCAGGAGACAGAAAGTGGACGAAAGCGATCGAAGGGTAGCGGTTTATAAGGGCAGAGGGAAAAAAGTGCCTAGGCAAGCGCCAAGGGAAAAAAACCTCTGCGACAGTAGGACGGGTGGTAAGGGCAGTAGCGGCTTGCTAGCTGCGCCAGTGCATGGAAGGTGTGGTTATGTTAGTGCGAGGTATCGTTCATCGTTAAGTTTGTCGCTGCGGAAGCTCGTTGTAGGGCTTTCTGCTGCTGCTGCATCCCTGTAACAATTCGAGATCGTCAAACATTAGTGGGCGATCGGTCATAGATCAGCTCACAGTGTAAGGTGTGTGTGTGGCTGGTTTGCGTGCTGTATACAGTTCGGTTTTCCTGCGATTGCCTGTTTTTCGGCGGGTCGAGCATCTGGGGTTGCCAGTAGTAGCTGTGTTGCTGGGGCTCGCCAGTACTGTCATGTTACCGCGCCAAGGACCATAGATGTTAAGTTTCTTGCTAGTAGTGTCTTTGGTCTATTATGTTTCCATCTATGGTTGTGGTTGTAGATACACAAAGGATAAACGGGTTACGCGAGTGTCTCGTGTTTCTGTACATTCGTGTGGAGAGTTTTTGGAATACTTGCAGGACGGTATTTAGCCGATATTCCCGGTGAAGGGTCGCGGTGCGTGTGTAGCGCGGAGCGTTGCTTATGATGCTGAGTACTTTGTTCTGTATGAGCTGCAGACCGCGCAGGCGTGTGGGCGTAGCGTATCCCCAGACAGGGTCTGCATACGTCATCAGGGGTCGAATAAGTGCCATGTACATGGACCTGAACAGTCCTAAAGCGCTTCCGACATTTTGTAATAGATGGTTTACACACACTGTAAACAGTAACGACCCTACCACACTTCCTTGGGACATTCCCGAAATTACCTTCAAATCTGTCGTTTTGTTCCGTTAAAATTGATGTGTTGAGTTCTACCTGCAAGGAAGTCTTGTATCCTGTCTCATTTTTTTCTTACACCCGGTAAGGTCGTAATTTTTTCACTAAACTGCAGTGCAGGAAGGTGTCAGTGTCTTCCCTAAGTCAATAAATACGGCGTCAACCTGAGCACAGTTCTTTACAGTTCTGTTAATTTCTTGGAGGAACAGAGCGAGCTGAGTTTCGCAAGATGTCTGAAACCATGTTGATTTTCATAGACGAGATTTTCTTTCTCCAAAAACGACATAATTCTTAGGCATGAAACATTTTCCATAAATCTACCGATTGACGTCAACGATATAGATCGGAAATTACGTGCATCTGTTCTACGACCCTTCCTGAAAACGGGAATTACCTGCGTTTTTCTCCAGGCGCTCTAGCGAACTACGATAAACATTGATTTCCCTAAATTGCTTCAGGCAAATGCTGGGATGGTTCCTTTGGAAGGGCACGGCCAACTTCCTTCCCCATCCTTCCCCATCCTTCCCCAATACGATGGGACAGTGACCTCGCTGTTTGGTCTCCACCCCCAACAACCAAAGGGGAGCAAGTTCTTTGGCATAATCCTTGTAGAATCTTATAGGTACCTCATTTCGTCCTGATGCCTCTCCAATACTATGCGACTGTTGTTACTCTTCTATTCCGTGGTCGGCTATCCCAATATTTACCATTTCGACATTCGTACGATGATTGAAAGGAGGGACCGTATAACCATCGCCTGCAATGAAACGATTGCGGAACCTTCAGTCTTCCGTTTCGGTGCCAGTATGGCAACTGAGTGACTGAATAGATGATTTCGAACCACTGACAGATTTTACTGAAGGTCAAGAATTCTTAGGGTTTTTAGAGATATCGGTTGACAAAATTTTACTTTCAAAGTTATTTAATGCTTCTCGTGTTGCTCTCCTTACGCACCTATTGTTTGTTAGCTACGTTTTGAAGCAGTGATGAAGCTCTCTTCCCTTAAGCTGCAGTTTTCTAACACGGCTATTAAACCCATCCCTTGAGATCTTCTCGGAACATTTGTGGAGGGCGTACAGAAAGATGCTGTTGATATTTTTCCATTTCTCTACATCTTGGTCCTCAGCAATGATTATTTGATGTTGAGTTTACTGACAAAGTGGAATTCGAGGGAACATTGTTCCAAAGTAGGAACTGTTGCCAGTGATGCACTGTCGCGAGATTCGTCTGTCATTATGGGCAAACCATCTAACTGCAGCGATATCGCTGTCTCAGTTTGAATGATGTAGTACCGTAAGCCACAAGGAGAAAAGCATTGCAGGGAGGAGTCAACATGTGATTAGTGTTAAAGTGAGGGAAATAAGTGGAAATACCTGTCAACGTACTGTGTGTGGTGTGTTTTCTGCGTACGCGTAATTTTAGGGACGATTTTCCGCGGTAGTGTAAAGGGAAATGCACCGTACAAAGACCCAACCGCGTCGAAGAAAGTAGAAATAAATTCGAGAAATCAGTGGAATAGGACCATTTACTGCTGAACAGGATTTGTTAAGGGTAAAGAGTCTTGCAGTATTTTTTATTTTTTAAATATCTTCGTGCCTGACGATTTAATGGAGTTACGTTTGTGGTTGATCTACTCCACAGAGTACATCAACTGCCAGTGGAGTAGGATACATCCACAACTTCATCTACGTCTATAGCCAGCGAACCATTGTCAAGTGCATGGCAGAGATTGCGTCGCCCTTTACCAGTTATTAGAGCTTTTTCCTGTTCCATTCACGTATGGAGCACGAGAAGATTGCTTGTTTAAATGATTCCGTGCGTGCTGTAATTAATGTAATATAATCCTCACTATCCCTACTGGAGCGATATGTAGAATATACCTAGAGTCATCTTTTTAAGC
Organism: Schistocerca nitens; assembly: GCF_023898315.1. Lineage (NCBI taxonomy): Eukaryota > Metazoa > Arthropoda > Insecta > Orthoptera > Acrididae > Schistocerca > Schistocerca nitens. The sequence continues at coordinate 436,950,710 of NC_064617.1, read as the reverse complement.
CATTTCTTGGAACTTTGCAAGTAGGTTTTCTCGGGTTAGTTTGCGTCAATTTTCAAGTAGAGTTTAGTTTCTTCAGAACCTCTGTGACACTCTCACGCATCGAACCATTCGTGGTGGCCTTCTCTGTGTATGTACAAAGTTCCCTGTTAGTCGCATTTGGTACGGTTCCCCCACGTTTCAGCAAGATTCTGGGGTGGATCGCAGAGCGATCCGTAAGCAACTTTCTTTGTAGACTGATTGCACTTCCCCAGTATTCTAACAACAAACCGAAGTTTACCACCTCTTTTATCTTTGATTAGCGTAAGTACTCACTGCAGTTCTTGTCCCTAAAAGTGTTGCAACTACATATTTGTATGAGTTAACTGATTTCAAATGTGAATAGTTACAGGGTACTAGGTTATTTTTTGTTTTTGTGGAGTGGACAATTTTATCATTATAGAAAACTGCATCATTGGCAGAAGTTTAAGGTTACCACTAATATTATCCACAAGGTCTTTAAGATACAACATGAACAGCAAGGGCCCAACACACATCCTTGAGCAGGCTTGAACTTGCATCAGCATTTGTTGATGACTCTCCATGCTAGAGAATTTGCTGCATCCTCCCTACTAATAAATCCTCGATATAGTCCCTACATTTGTAGAAATAATGATTGACTCTGAGGTTCGCCGATGACATTGTAATTCTGTCAGAGACAGCAAAGGACTTGGAAGAGCAGTTGAACGGAATGGAAGGTGTCTTGAAGGGAGGATATAAGATGAACATTAACAAAAACAAAACGAGGATAATGGAATGTAGTCGAATTAAGTCGGGTGATGTTGAGGGTATTAGATTAGGAAATTAGACACTTAAAGTAGTAAAGGAGTTTTGCTATTTGGGGAGCAAAATAACTGATGATGGTCGAAGTAGAGAGGATATAAAATGTAGACTGGATATGGCAAGGAAAGCGTTTCTGAAGAGAAATTTGTTAACATCGAGTATAGATTTAAGTGTCAGGAAGTCGTTTCTAAAAGTATTTGTATGGAGTGTAGCCATGTATGGAAGTGAAACATGGACGGTAAATAGTTTGGACAAGAAGAGAATAGAAGCTTTCGAAATGTGGTGCTACAGAAGAATGCTGAAGGTTAGATGGGTAGATCACATAACTAATGAGGAAGTATTGAATAGGATTGGGGAGAAGAGAAGTTTGTGGCACAACTTGACCAGAAGAAGGGATCGGTTGGTATGACATGTTCTGAGGCATCAAGGGATCACCAGTTTAGTATTGGAGGGCATCGTGGAGGGTAAAAATCATAGGGGGAGACCAAGAGATGAATACACTAAGCAGATTCAGAAGGATGTGGGTTTCAGTAGGTACTGGGAGATGAAGAAGCTTGCACAGGATAGAGTAGCATGGAGAGCTGCATCAAACCAGTCTCAGGACTGAAGACCACTACAACAACAACAATGATTGACTAAGTAAGGATTAGTTAAGGTGTCATCAGATAAACAAAAAGAGATAATACAGAGAATTAGTAAGTAATACATTGACCATTTGTATTATTTGGTTGTTATAAAATTTATGAAGGAGATCATATGTGATAATAATTTACTAAAATGTAATATCAAAAAAAGTCTTCAGTAATACATATTTTGAGTGTAGTTTACCTATGTGATTAGTTCGGCGTTTCGCTATGCCGTCTTCAGGCCTCCTGACAGAGACTTGATACTTTACTAGTCCGTTTGTGATGATTCAAGGGAGCTGTGTCCATAAGTGAAAACGAGGGAAGATCAGTGGGTTAACCATAGAAAATATCTTTTGGGTTAAAACTACAGCCGTGATCCTTGTGGTTTAAGCTGAGCTAGCGTAAGTGGAAAACTGAAAGTGCTTTACATAACTGTCAACTTGTAAGATGTGTGCCAAGCCTTTGCTGAATTACGGTGATCACCGATCCGATGTGTGTTTCATCGCAACTATTTTTGGTGTGCCTGAATAAAGTAAAGGTACCACCAGGGTTAACGCAACAGTGCTATGGAAGCAGGTCAGACTGAGGCTCGACAGGAGAAGTTACACCAGAAGCGATCTGCTGATGCAACAAGTACTTTCTCTACGGTGTCAGGCAGTTACCACACATCCTGTTCCTGCAGGAAGATAAGATTCTTACACTGTCCCTTCACATTAACGGGACCACCTGTCAGAAATCTGAATAACCACTTTCTGCAGTGCAGACCGCTGCGAGCCGTACACAGAGAGACACTATGAGGTTGTGGGAGGTGCCAACACAGATGTGGAGCCACGCCGACTCCATGGCCGCGGAAAAATGTGCTAGGTTTCTCGGCTGAGGACCCATGGCACGAAGACCAATTCGGAGTGATCTACGCATTCCGCATTGCGTTTAAATCTGGTGAGTTCGGTCAACTTAATCTGACGCTCTTCGAACCAAGCACGTACACTGCGAGCTGTACGACACGTTGCGTTGTCTTGCAGCTAGATTCCACGCTGCCGAGGAAAATCAAACTGCATGCAAGGGTTTACGGGGACCCAAAGGAAAGATGCATACTTTTGTTGATACATTGTGAGTTTCACAATGACGATCTCACCCAGGGAATGCAACGAAAACATTCCCGAGACCATAAAGCTGCCTCTCCCGGCCTGGATCCTCCCTACGATTGTTGCAGGGTGTTTCCTTTCAGAAGTTTCACACCGCACACAACAACAGCCATCTGTTATCGGGAAAGGCCACCTATCGCCGTTCAGTGATCGTCCTGTTTCAGTACTGGTGTGTAAATTACACTCTTCGTCGCTGATGAACAAAGTCAGCATTGGTGCATGACCCAGGCCAGGCGCCTGCTGTGGAGACCAAAAAACAGTAACGATCATTGTATGGTCGTTGAGGAGACAGCGTCGGTACCCCTTGGTTCATTTGGGTAGTCAGTTGCCCAACAGTTACCTGCACAGATCTCCGCATCCGTCGTTCACCCCTGTCATATATGGCCTGTCGCGCACTAGAGTGGCCTCGGTTTCAGTTTTGGACAGCACCATTTTGCCATGCGGATATACCACAACTACGGCGGCACGCTAACTTAGTCCTTTCGCAAATGTTTCCCCTCTGGCACGAAAGTCAATGAAAATACCCTTTCGGACGTGAGATAAATCGCTCCGTTTTCCTCAATACGAAAAGGGCTGATGAATCCTCCTTCCCCCCCCCCCCCAAAAAAAAGGAAAAAGAAATAAAAAGGTCTATTCGAATGTGGGCAGTTTGTTGGTGTTCATATGGTGGGAGCCAAAGTGTTTGGTGTTTCAAGCAGCACCGTACACAACATTTATATCACATACAGGAAAAGTCACCCGATAAGTCACAACGTGGACGGAAGGGCGTGTTGAGTGACCTTGACTGACGGTCATTGAAGAGGACTGTGACGAAAAATAATAAGATGACAGCTGCAAAAATCACTGCAGAACTCGACGTTGCACTCGGGCAAACTCTCCGCACAACAATAAATGGTTCAAATGGCTCTGAGCACTATGGGACTTCTGAGATCATCAGTGCCCTAGAACTTAGAACTACTTAAACCTAACTAACCTAAGGGCATCAGACACATCCATGCCCGAGGCAGGATTCGAACCTGCGACCGTAGCGGTCGCGCGGTTCCAGACTGAAGCGCCTAGAACCGCTCGGTCACTCCGGCTGGCTACAACAATACAAAGGGAGCTTCGTAAGCAGGGAGCTGCAGGGCGAGATGGAATTCCAAAACTACTGATTAGTGATGTTAGTTCCTGTAACAGGAAAACGTGGCGCCGAAGCTGAGACATGGACTGTGGAGCAATGGAATCAAGTCAGTTGGTCCGATGAGTCTTGTTTCACACAGTTTCCAACTTCTGGCTGACTTTACGTCCAAAGAGTGAAACGAGGCTGCAGTTTTGATGAATGAGCAGTCATAACGTGGTATTCCATGGGCCCTATGGTTACTCTGCAAGGTAGCATTACTGCCAAAGATTATGCGACCGTTTTGGCTGATCGGGTCCATCCCATGGTACAAGTTTGAACTCCAGTGATGATGCTGTGTCCCAAGAAAACAGTGCCCGTTAAGGCACAGGTCGCATCGTCCACGACCAGTTTTTTGATGACAAGGATGAACTGTCGCATCTCTCCTGGCCAGCCAGTCAGCAGATCTCAATAGTACTGAGTCTTTGTTGTCTGAACTTGTCACCGTTTTGAAAGAAGAATTGTACAAGATCTCCCTGAAAACCATAAAGGACTTTGTAATGGTACTTGAATTACGTAACCATTACGGCACCTCACCTAAACCTCTCGATACCAGCAAATTCTACTGTGTTTCTGTAAAATAGTTGGCATATTTCTGTGACAACATTCAGATTTCATTTCACTAATGTAGAAGTACTTTGATACATCGGAATGTTTCTATTGCAATGATATTATTCTTATGTGTATTCTTTCTTTTGTCACTATGATCTTTGACGTAATTGTAACTCTGATTTTTGGGGCGCGTAAGCGGTTATTGGAGTGTCAAGTATTGGTCGTCATTTTGAAAAGACGCAAATTGTAGTCAGTTTATGAAATGTGAACTTTAACAGTGAGGAAGATATTTTCAAATATGTTTTATATTGTGAAGTGATGGTGCAACAAAAGTAATAAAAAAGAAGTGTAACTTAAATTCTGAGGGCTGATTATCTTTTTTTCATCACCATTGTCTTAACTTGCAACAGTTTATCTTCAAGAATGGTTTATGAAACACATCGATAAAACTATTGAATATCGCAGAATAACACCTAGGCCTCTTTGCATCCGAGCTTGGAATCATCACTACCTAGATTTTCGACGATTGAGCCATGAGTTCACAACGAGACCAGCGTGGGAAACACGAAAAGATGAGTGCCTAGTTTATCCATTATTTCATGAAATGACTTTATTAACTGCGCTCTAATGACACGTGCCACAGGATATAACTTTGTTGCTGCCAGAAAATGCAATATTTAGCAGCGTGAGCAACACTACAATCATAATTAAATTTTACCTTTGTTGTGGTAGGGTTGTTAGAACCTGTACCTAACATTGGCTTACTAAAGGAATAAAAATATCTTGTAACCACAGAAGGGAACTGTATCTAACAACAAGAAAGAGTAATGACCCAGAAACAGACAAATATTATAAAAACTACTGTGCTACATTAAGAAAGGTTATTAAAAAGTCCAGAAGGATGTGCATCATGTCTGAGATTAATATCTCTGATAACAAAATCAAAACAATTTGGAATATTATAACAAGGGAGACAGAGCAAACATGAGTACAGCATGACACATTACCATCAAAGCGAATGGAAACTTGACAAACAAAAAGCCGAAAGTCGAAAACATTTTGAATAATGGTTTTTTAAATGTTGTAGAGAAAATAGGATCTAAATGTTCATTAGAAGAAGCAAGGCAGTTAATGGAAGAGGCCTTACCCACACCATTTGATACAAGTGAAATTCCACGCACCTCTCCTTCTGAAATTAGGAAATAATAAACTCTCTTAAGAATAAAGGCTCACATGGAATTGATGGCATTTCCAGCAGGATAATAAAAGCTTGTTCCCAAGAGGTAGGTGCAATTCTTAACCACATATGTAATAGCTCTCTGAAGCAGGGTATTTTCCCAGATAGACTGAAGTATGCCATTGTTAAACCACTGCATTAAAAAAGGGGATACGTCTGACGTCAACAATTACCGCCCAGTCTCTCTTCTGACTGACTTATCCAAAATTCTTGAAAAAGTAATGTATTGTAGAGTAGCTTCACACCTTCGTAAAAATTAAGTTTTAACAAAATGTCAGTATGGTTTCCAGAAAGGTTTTTCAACGGAAAATTCTGTATATACTTTCACTAATGAAATATTAAATGCTCTGAGTAACCGGAAGTCACCCGTAGGGATTTTTTGTGATCTCACAACGGCTATTGAATGTGTAAATCACGGAATACTTCTAGATAAGCTCAAGTACTGCGGTATGAATGGGACAACTCTCAAATGGTTTAAATCATACCTAACTGGAAGAGTGCAGAAAGTTGAAATAAGCAGCTCACATAATATGCAAAAAACTGGTGATTCTCAAACTGGGGAACAATCAGGAATTGGGTGCCGCAAGGTTCGGTCTTAGGTCCTCTGCTTTTTCTTAATATATGTTAATGACTTGCCATTCTATATTCACGAAGATGCAAAGCTAGTACTTTTTGCCGATGATACAAGTATAGCTATCACACCCAACAGACAAGAATTAACTGGTGAAATTGTAAACGATGTTTTTCAGAAAATCATTAAGTGGTTCTCCGCAAATGGGCTCTCATTAAACTTTGACAAAACACAGTACATACAGTTCCACACAGTAAATGGAATGACACAATTAATAAATATAGACTTTGATCAGAAATCAGTAGCTAGGGTAGAATATTTAAAATTTCTAGGTGTATGCATTGATGAGGGTTTGAAGTGGATAAAACACACTGAAGATCTGCTGAAACGTTTGAGTTCAGCTACTTATGCTATTAAGTTCATTGCAAATTTGGCGATATACATCTCAGTAAATTAGCTTACCACGCCTATTTTCATTCTCTGCTTTCGTATGGCATCATATTCTGGGTTAACTCATCATTGAGTAAAAGAGTGTTCATTGCACAAAAGCGTCTAATCAGAATAATTGCGAGCTCATCCAATTTCATCCCGCAGATACTTATTTAAAGAGCTAGAGATCTTCACTGTAGCATCAGAATATATATATATATATATATATATATATATATATATATATATACACTTATTAAAATTGTTATTAACAATCCGAACGAATTCAAAAGTAATAGCAGTGTACATGGTTACAACACTAGGAGAAAGGATGATCTTCACTACTCAATGTTAAATCTAACTTTGGCTCAGAAGGGGGTAAATTAAGCTGCCACAAAAGTCTTTGGTCACTTACCTAACAGCATCAAAAGTCTGAGAGATAACCATATAGCATTTAATAGGAAATTAAAAGAATTTCTTAATGGCAACTCCTTCTACTCATTAGATGAATTTTTGGATACAGTAAGTGGGTAATTTCCACAACCACCACCAAAAAAATTAAATGTGTCATGTAATATTTTGTGTAATGCAATATCTTGTATAGACACCTTTTGTTAACCTGACACGTTTCATATCATTACGAAGCGTCGTATTCGTGATCTATGGAACAAGTAATAATCTAATCTGATCATTCCTTGACGACTGGAAGCTTTCCAAAATGCCAATGTGTTGCCTACACTGTGGTAGTCGTGGCAATGAGTCGTGGTTGGTGTTAACACGTTTTTGTTCTGCTGCTGTAAAAGGCATTCCCTGTTGTATTTCGTATTCATGACGAATTACACCTCATTTTTGCCACTTTATGCTGCTGTTATTACTTTATATTCGTTTTGTCGGAAATTTTAATGTTCCTTATATTTCGCTTTTCTGACCCCCCCCCCCCCCCCCAATTACATCTGGAGTGAAACTTTGCATTTTCTGTCTTCCCCAGAACTTTCCAACTACTGACATTCGACGCGCCAAGTCCCAGATATTACCAATGCGTTCGCTACTCAGTCTTTTCCTCACGGTCCCCTCCCGGAGATCCGAAAGGCGGACTAATCCGGAATATTTTGCCTATGGATAAATCATCGTGACACTTTTTTCATTTGCAGGACGCAGGTTCTGTGGATACAAATCAGGTGTTTTTAATGCAGTGGTTTCTGTTGCCTTCTGCATCCTCATACCGTTGAAACTTGCTTATATCTCTGTCTTTTAGGAACAGATTCCCAACGCAGGGTCGAGAGGTCCCGAAACGTTCACTCCTCCACCCTCTTTGAGAAGGCCCTTGGTATAATGGAGACTTCTTATACCTGCAGCCTTTGACTGTAATTATTGATTTCTTTATTCAAAATCTAGGAACTGGCTGGTATCAAATGCGGCACACAGAACGGTTTTGAATGTTGATCAAAGACGCTGTCCCTAGACGGTGAATTTGAAGAGCAATTGCTTTTGTTTCAACGAAACGGTAACTAAAAGAGCACCTTTAGAAATCATTCCCTTTCATGTCTAGACAATTACGGCGCTATGCTTCGTTGGTAAATAAGCTGCCCTTTGGAGAGTTGGTAACGGAACCCTTGTATCACCCGTACGGTCATCGCGGAGATGCCTAGCACGCAGCCCACGACGACACGGGTGCCCAGCAACAGGAGACGGTAGAACTCAAGTGCTCTATCCTTGTAAGCCAGTGGAGGTGATAAATCAGAGCTAGGAGGAGGCCACTAAGTGGAGAGAACCTCGAAATTACGGGGGACTGCTTCTGGCGCCCATCATACGTCTGCATTAGGCGGGATTCCATAAGCTTACTTCGCTAAGCCAACTAGCGAGTACTCGGCCACAGAATGCACAGAAAGCAACTTGGTGCACCGAGTCGAGAAAAAAGTCGTTTAGTTTGCCGGGTTCACCTCTTGCATGGAGAGTGAATACCTATCCTCACGTAGAAATGTTGGAACAAGGTCCGCACTGTGCTGTGGAAAAACTATACAAAAAATATCCTTCTGAGAAGAGTCAAAAGGAAATCTATAATTTCTAATACAGGCCGCTATTGGCTAGCTCGTCTTACGTGAATGAAGTAGAAAAGGCAGCATCTTGTCATTAACGCTCCTTTTTACCGGTTCTGTGGCAAAAACCTTACTTGAAGTAAATGAATTAGTTTCTCTCTTAACATATGATATCTAAATCCTCTGTGTAATTTGTTGGATAGAATAATTGCTCTTTTCCAACACCCCCCAGGGGGTCCACATCTCTTTTGTGGATACGTGCGTGGCGAGCACGGGGCCCCGAGCCATTGCAGCCTTCTTTCTCTCCCGGGCTGCATTTCCTTTTCCTTCCCCTCCTTTCCCCTCCATGCTCCTTTCCCCTCGCCCTCTCCTCTCCCACTATTGGTGTCCTTGCTTATGTTGGCCCCGCTATCCTCCTGGTTCTGTTGGTTTTACTCTCTGGCTTTGTTGCGTCCTTATCTCCTCTTTTTGGCATTCCTTGGTCCCCCTCTGGGGTTTGACCTCCATTCCAAAATTTCTCTTCCGTAGTGTGAGCCATTTGGGGAAGAGCACCTTACCTAGTGTCTCCGACGTGCGCCCTCCTAGTACATTCCACCTTTTCTTTCACGTCGTGGTCTGATGCTAGGGTGCATAGCCAGCACGGTAGCCAGCCCGTGTGGTGGGGTCGCTATGTACCCTTTTGGTTGAGCCCCCTGAACACACAGGGATCACACTTCTGATACCTGAGCTGTGACCTCCTCATGCATGCCTTGGAGTGGTTGCTCGTCATCCTGGAGCATCGGAACTCCCGGCAATGGCCGCCGTGCCAGACGGCCCTTGCTGTGGCTGGGTGGCGCCCTTGAGGAGAGCCCCTGATCGGAGTGGGTGGTATCAGGGCGGACGCTATGCAGATGAAACGCATAAGGGTCCAAAACTCTGGCCGTTCTGCGGCCGTCTCTCTGCGTGGTACTGATTCCTCAAGTGCTGCTTCTCTTGCCCCTTCGGCCTTCCCTTCCATGGCTACCCCCTGGGAAGAGGGTCAGGCCCGTCGTCTAGGGGCAAAACCTTTCCCCCGTTATCTAGTTTGCACCAGGACTGATGGAGATACTTTCACCAGTGTCAAGCCTTTATTCTTTGTGGAACACATTGAAGACAAGTTTGGCGAAGTGGACTCCCTGAGCAAGATGCGGTCGGGTTCGTTGCTGATTAAAACTACTTCAGCTGCCCAATCTGCGGCCCTTCGTGCCTGTACCCATCTTGGCACAATTCCTGTGTCTATTACCCCTCACCAGTCTCTAAATATGGTCCAAGGTGTGATTTTCCACAGGGACCTCATCCTTCAAACTGATGAGGAACTTCGGGACAATCTCGCACGGCGGGGTGTTCACTTTGTTCGGCGTGTTCAGAAGGGTCCTAAAGATAACCGTATTGATACTGGTGCCTTTATCCTGGCATTTGAAGGGGATACCCTTCCTGAGAAAGTTAAGATTATGGTCTATCGCTGTGATGTGAAGCCGTACATCCCACCTCCTATGCGGTGTTTTAAGTGCTTGCGTTTTGGCCACATGTCTTCTCGCTGTTCCCAGGACCCTCTCTGTGGTGACTGTGGACGTCCACTCCATGAGGGGAGTCCCTGTGTTCCCCCTCCTGTATGTGTAAATTGTCGTGGTAGTCATTCTCCACGTTCACCAGATTGCCCAGTTTATAAGAAAGAAAAAAAGATCCAAGAGTATAAGTCCCTCGATCGTTTAAGCTACACAGAGGCCCGTAAGAAATATGCACGACTGCACCCTGTGTCTATGACATCAAGTTACGCCTTGGTTACATCTTCCCCCCTTCCCCCCCCCTTCCTTACCCCCATCCCGGACCCCACTCCTCCCCCCCTCCCCTGCGGCTCCCACACCTTCTCCTCTGGGTGCTGCTCCCCCTCCCCAGCCGGAGAAGTGTCCCACTCCTTCGGCGTCTGCCGGTCAAGGGCGCCTCTCCCGGGATGCCCCTTCCCGGCACCTTCCAGGTCAAAGGTCTGCTGCCGCGCGGCGACCGCGAGAGCCGCGGTCTGTCGGCCCCCAGGTCGCCCGGTCTCTTTCTGTTCCTGATCTTGCTGCAGCTGGCTCCTTTATGCCACACAGCCCTCCTCGATCTCAGCCTGAAAAGAAGAAGAAACATAAGTCCCGGGACAAAGAGCCTCTGGTGTCACCGGAGGTCCCTTCCCCGACTTCACAACTGGATTCTGACCTGTCGTTTATGGATGTCGCCCCCTCCTTGTCTGTGACGGGTGGGGACCCGGCAGTATGACTGGATTTAGCGTGTTCAGCCCTCATTTAAACCATCGTTCTGTGGTTCTCCAATGGAATTGTAATGGCTACTATCGACACCTTCCGGAATTGAAATCCCTTCTTTCGTCCTACTCTGCAGCTTGTGTGGTTCTCCAGGAATCACATTTTACTGATGCTCACTCACCGACCCTCCGTGGGTTCCGTGTTTTCTGTCGCAATCGGGTCGGACCCTTGCGGGCTTCTGGTGGCGTTTGTACGTTGGTCCGTACCGACATTGCTTGCACGTGGATTCCTCTCCAAACTACATTGGAAGCGATTGCTGTTAGGGTCCACTTAGACTCTGCAGTCACCGTTTGCAATCTTTATCTCCCTCCTGACAGGGCTCTTACACCTGCTGCCTTAACCACCCTTCTTCAGCAACTTCCTCCTCCCTTCCTCCTCCTTGGGGATTTTAATGCTCATCATCCTTTGTGGGGCAGTGCCTTTCCATCTAGACGAGGTCTTCTTATAGACCAATTTATTGCAGACCACGACCTGTGCCTTCTTAATGATGGCTCCCCTACTCATTTCAGTGCTGGTCATGGTACCTTTTCTGCCATTGATCTTTCTCTTTCTTCTCCTTCTCTCCTCCCTTCATTACACTGGTCGCCACACGACGACCTTTGTGATAGTGACCATTTCCCGTTGATTCTCACGCTCCCTTCGCGCTCCCCGATGGACAGGTTACCTCGTTGGTCTTTCCACCGCGCCGATTGGCCTCTATACACTGCACAGGTCGAGTTTTCTCCCTCTTTGTCGGGTTGTATTGATGACGTCCTACGTGACGTGTCTGACGCGATTGTTCGCGCTGCTAACGTTGCTGTCCCGCGCTCATCTGGACTATTTCGTCACCGGAAAGTCCCGTGGTGGAGTCCGGCCATTGCCATTGCCATCCGTGATCGCCGTCGAGCTTTGCAACACTTCAAGAGGCACCCATCCGTAGCCAGCCTTACTACTTTTAAACGCCTTCGCGCTAAAGCCCGTTATTTAATCAAACAGAGCAAGCGGATATGTTGGGACCGATTCGTTTCTTCCCTTGGTTCCACTGTCCCTCTGTCGCGGGTATGGGTTACACTTCGTTCTCTCCAAGGTTGCCATCGGCAGTCCACCCTACCAGGCCTTCACCTCCCAGATGGCATTTGTACGGACCCATTAGTTATCGCCGAACATCTTGCGACCCATTTTGCAGTGGCATCGGCGTCAGCCTCCTATCCCGCTGCTTTCCTTCATCACAAACAGCAGGCTGAAGCTCTCACCTTATGTTTCACCACTTGTGAGTCAGAATCTTATAACGCACCTTTTACTGAATGGGAATTTCTTTCTGCTCTATCTTCTTCTCATGATACGGCCCCTGGCCCAGATTCCATTCATAACCAACTGCTTCAACATCTCAGTGCTCCACAACGGCAACATCTTCTTCGGGTGTTTAACCGTATCTGGCTCCAGGGTGACTTCCCTTCTCAGTGGAGGGATAGCATTGTGGTTCCTGTCCTTAAGCCTGGTAAGAACCCCCTATCTGTTGACAGCTATCGGCCAATTAGTTTGACCAATGTTGTTTGTAAGTTACTTGAACGGATGGTAGCCCGTCGGCTCACTTGGGTCCTCGAATCTCGGGATCTATTGTCCCCTTACCAGTGTGGCTTTCGAGAGGGACGATCTCCAATCGATCATTTACTTCGCTTGGAAACCGCAGTTCGGCAGGCTTTTTCCCAGCGCCGCCATTTGGTTGCAGTGTTTTTTGACCTTCGCAAGGCCTATGACACGGCCTGGCGCTATCACATCTTACTAACCCTTCATCAGTGGGGTCTTCGGGGCCCACTCCCGAATTTTATCCGCCAGTTCCTGATCCATCGGTCATTCAGAGTTAGAGTTGGTACTGCTTTTAGTTCTCCACGGACCCAGGAGACAGGCATCCCACAGGGTTCTGTCTTGAGCGTCCTTCTTTTCCTCATTGCTATCAATGGGCTTGTGGCCTCTGTCGGTCCCTTGGTCGCCCCTGCCCTGTATGTGGATGATTTCTGCATTTGGGTTAGTTCCTCCTCGATGGCATCTGCAGAACGGCAGCTCCAGGTGGCTATACGGCGTGCCTCTGCATGGACCCTCTCACACGGGTTTCAATTCTCTCCTTTAAAATCGCGGGTGGTCCACTTCTGTCGCCGTACTACGGTCCACCCTGATCCAGAGCTCTATCTCGCTGCACAACGATTGCCTGTGGTTTCACAGTTTCGTTTCCTGGGTCTTCTTTTCGACAACAAGCTCACTTGGTTGCCCCATATCAGACTCCTGAAGGTAGGATGTTTACGTAAACTCAATGTCCTTCGCTTCCTTGCCCACTCCTCTTGGGGTGCAGACCGTTCTCTCCTCCTCCGTCTTTATCGTGCTCTAGTTCTGTCTCGTTTGGACTATGGTTGTCAAGTTTATGGTTCAGCTGCTCCTTCCACACTGCACGTGCTGGATCCAGTCCACCATCGTGGTATCCGTTTGGCCACCGGTGCCTTCCCTACTAGCCCTGTTGATAGTCTCCTGGTTGAAGCTGGGATCCCACCCCTTTCTGTTCGGCGGTCCCAGCTTCTGGTGTCTTATGCCCTCACTATCCGTTCTTCTCCATCTCATCCTTCCTATTATATCCTGTTCCCAGACCATGGACGTCGCCCACCCGACTCCCGCCCTCGGGCGGGTTTACCGGTTGGGCTGCGCCTTGCGTCTCTTTACCGTGATTTTCAACTTCCTTCTTTGTCCTGTCTTCCTCGCTCCCTCCCCTCCACCCCTCCTTGGTTAGTTCCTCGGCCTCGAATTCGGATGGATCTCCGCCGCGGTCCGAAAGATTCCATCCCCCCGGTGGTGTTTCGTTCCTTTTTCCGCAAAATTTTATGGGAGTTTCGGGATGCTGTTGTTTTTTACACTGATGGCTCTAAATCTGCTGATCATGTTGGGTATGCCTTCACGTCCTCTGTTGGAACGGAAAATCATCTGCTGCCACCTACATGTGGGGTGTTTACTGCGGAATTGATGGCAATTTCCCGGGCCCTTACCTTTATTAAACAATCCCAACACAACCGCGTTTTGTTATGTACGGACTCGATAAGTGGCCTTCTTGCTATTGACCGGTGTTTTTCGCGCCATCCCTTGGTCTCTGCCATCCATGACCATCTCGCTGATATTCACCGTGCTGCTTGTTCCATTGACTTCCTATGGGTCCCTGGCCATGTGGGTATCCCGGGAAATGAGCTCGCTGATCGTTTGGCTGGGGGAGCAGTTACTTACCCCCCGTTTCCTGTAACCCCTCCTGCAGCGGATTTACGGCTTCACATCAAATCCCACTTCGCGCAGTCATGGGCCAATTCTTGGGAGGCTACTCCACTGTCTAATAAACTTCGTGCAATTAAGGTGACACCAGGCCCATGGCGTTCTTCCTTTCGCCTCTCCCGAAAGGACTCGACCACACTGTGTCGTCTCCGCATTGGTCATACCAGGCTGACCCATGGTTTTCTTTTGCGTGATGAGCCACCCCCGCTATGTGGTTGTGGAGCCTTCCAGTCAGTGGCCCACATTTTGGTTGAATGCCCCCTTCTTTTGGCTCTGCGTACTAAGTACAGACTCCCCCACACTTTACCTTTGATGTTGGCTGACGATTCCCGGATGGTCTCTCTGGTTCTCGGTTTCCTCCGGGAGAGTGGTTTTTATTCTCAGTTTTAAGGTTTTTAATCTCTCTGGTGTTGGGGCAGGGCGGTGAGTGTTTGGGTGTCTCCCACTGTAGGCAGTGTTTAGAGATTCCCGATTCACCTCCCTGACCGGAATCCTCTTTTCTTCCCCTTTTACTCTTTTTACCCTTTTTTAAGGCTTGGTTAGTCTTTTTATTCCCATACGTATTTTCTGCATTATAGCAGTTGTACCTTTTAAGTCACAGGTGGTCTTGCCTATGCTGCTTCAGCATAGTGTTGGGTTCGTTCTCTTGCCGACTTCCCTCATTTGTTTTTACCAATGACAACGTGACTGCCCTTTACGTTTTTTCCCTTTTTCCGTTTTATTGTTCTGACTTTTCTGAGATGTCCCGTTAGCAGAATGGAGTATATTTGAAACAAGGGACTGATGACCTCGCTGTTTGGTCCCTTCAACCTCAAACAACCAAACCAAACCAACCATCTTTTCCAACATATTTTGAGTGTGTAGCCTAGCGACATCTGTCAACCGTAATACTTTCATATTAAATTCCACACGAAACTTGCGATTGGACTGAATATTCTCGTGAGTTAGATCTTGGACCAGTGTTTTGAATATAGAACTCAAAATAATTATGGAAAAAGCTTGGTGTGAGTTAAAGTGATATTGACATTTACTGATTACCATGAATATTATGAATATTCTGTTGCGTCATCCATCCAGAGGGAGATTTCATTTTATGTAAGCTGATTGTAACAAGCCTTAATAGTTAAGAAAAGTACTTAGCAATAATAATGAATTGGAGTATCCACCCTCTAGTAACAACACAATTTTTGTTTTTGAAAAATGCTGTAGATGGAATTCTTTACTTAACAATCAGTTTCGGTCGACAGACCACTATCGGGACCTTAAAACGATTTACAGAATCATATTAGACAAATATAAAATCGTTGCCGTCAGATAATTATACCACGAATGTGTCGCTGTTGTCATATCGTAATATAAATTACACAGTCAGTACATAAACTATGCTAGGTTTGCACTCTTTCATGTTACATCAACAACCGGCGTTGCCACTATGAATAGATGACTATCACGTACAAAGTTGTTAATCCTCAAACGTGTTTAATCACAGTTGCGGATCCGCAGTGGGTTTTTTCCTTCATTATTTCTGAAGTACATACATACAAAATTTTATGTATGTTGGAATATGCTGCCATTAGAATTTTTTCGTTTAAATTACATAAATGAAACATGTTTGGGGACTGAATAAACGTAAAGAAGGCGACCCCCCTTTAGTTAATTATAATTTCCTGCAAGCACGGGAACACAGCTTAAAATTCCATTATGATAATATTTATCAGTGTATCAGAGGCCAACAGTTAGGATCTGGATTGGAAGACTGCGTTCGGTTGTGACCAAGCATCTTTGGTGAGCCATTAGACAACTTTATTTACAAGAAGAATCTCGCAAATAGAACTTTAACATCTTAGAAACGCAATCATTTCGAAGTTGATTTCATAAAAATTAATACATCGAAACTGAACTACCTAGGATTAGATGCACCTCAATAATGTTTGCGAAATTTTAAGATT
This sequence comes from Schistocerca nitens, assembly GCF_023898315.1. Lineage (NCBI taxonomy): Eukaryota > Metazoa > Arthropoda > Insecta > Orthoptera > Acrididae > Schistocerca > Schistocerca nitens. Next base: position 436,934,590 of record NC_064617.1, on the reverse strand, counting down.
AGCAACGCTTGGGGTGGAGAAAAAATGAACTGTCACAAGAAACAGTCTTGAAAGAACCACATCAAGATATAAAAAAGGGCGAAATTCAAACATAGCAGCTCTGTACGAATGATAACCCTTATACACTAAAGCGCCAAAGAAACTGGTATCGGCATGCCCATTCAAATACAGACATATGTAAACAGGTAGAATACGCCGATGACAGTTATTTGAGTGCGAATGTATAAAATTTACATTTGTTTCTGATATCCTGTAACGCAGAAAATTTTCTTGCATATTTCTTTGTAAAAAATAAATGTACAATTTCCTTTAAAAGCCTCACTATACAGAGTCCGTGTTACTCAATGACATTCCCTACGAGCAGCATGAATGTGTCAGTTCCTCGTTGCATATAATTTTCTTGCGAATATCGTCAAAGACAGTACATGGCCCAGATGGGCGTATCGTTTGACTTGTGTTTTAAGGAGCATACACTAGAAGTGTATAGACACTTGGACATTTCGAAACAACTGGATACGCGATGACGTCTGGAGAACGAGGTGCCATGTCAAAATCTGTACCTGTCGACGGAGCTACAAATAAGGACAGCCGCTGCCTGACGCAGCGACGAATGAAAGCCGTCAACGAAGACACACCCTAAAGACCCCCCAGGGGATCCACAACTCTTTTGTGGATACGTGCGTAGCGAGCACGGGACCCCGAGCTGATGTGGCCTTCCTTCCTTTCCGGGCTGCATACCTTCCCTTTCCGCATCCTTCCCCATCCCCCATCTTCGCCCCCCCCCCTCACCTCTGGCTCTTTCCTTCTTTTTCTCCCCCTCTGGGGAATGGTTTGTGCCTACGTCCGGAGACGGACGCTTGTAAATGTACCACATTCTTCGCCTTCCTTACTTGTAAGTCTTCGTCCTTCCTTTGTCCCTCTCTTTTCCTTACCTCTTCTCTCTACCCTTTTCTCCGCTGCGGCGTTTGAGACCTCTTCTTTCCTTTCCCTTTCCCTTTCTCTTTCTTCCTCCCTGTGCGTGTCTGAAGGCCGACCCACGCACTTCCATGCGTAGCCGGTGACGGGGTAACGCGTAATTCCCCGCCCCGGGTAGACAGGTAGGACACGGGCGTACCCCCTGGTAACGGCCAGGCCCAGGGAGGGGTGATTACCCGAGCTGATACCTTCCGAAAGTGCCGATTGGTCCCTCCGTCCGTTTGTCGGGAGGTGTGACCTGAGGTGTGAACAATCACCTAAGGCGGGAGTGCCCTCAGAGAGGGCCCCCACAAGGGAGGAGCGCGCCATCGGAGACGCCGGTAATCATGGGGGATTCTTCCGCAATGGTTTCCTCATCTTCCACTATGTCTGCTCACAAACGTAAGTTCACTGAGTCTCAACCACAGTCAGTTCTTCCATCGTTGCCACAGTTCCTTGTTGTTTCTCGGTCTGACGAAGGTCACGACTTCTCCACAGTCAACCCTTTCATAATTCAGAAAGGTGTCGACGCAATTGCAGGTCCTGTAAAGTCTTGTTCCAGATTACGGAATGGCACCCTGTTGTTAGAAACACACAGTGCCCTCCAGGCACAAAAATTGCTGCGTACCTCACTACTACACACTTTCCCTGTCCGGGTGGAACCGCACCGTACCTTAAATTCCTCGCGTGGAGTTGTTTATACACGCTCCCTCGATGGACTGTCTGACGAAGAAATTCAGCACTACCTGTCAGACCAGGGCGTAACGGCTGTTCATAGGGTTATGAAAAGGGTTGACACGAAGATCATTCCAACCCGCACTGTCTTTTTGACATTTGACAAAGTGCAACTCCCATCGAAAATCAAAGCAGGCTATGAGATAATTTCCGTTCGTCCTTACGTCCCAAACCCTACGCGTTGCTATGGGTGCCAGCGCTTCAATCACACCAGCCAGTCCTGTTCTAATCCGGCCAAATGTGTTACTTGTGGCAGGGATGCCCATGAGGGTGCTTGTCCACCTCCATCCCCTCGCTGCATCAACTGTATGGGTGACCACGCTGCTTCCTCTAGAGATTGCCCAGTTTTTAAGGACGAAAAGCTCATCCAGGAAATAAGAGTGAAGGAAAAGGTGTCGACCTTTGCTGCTCGGAAATTATTCGCCAGTCGACAGCCCACCGTGCCTCAGACAGGCAAATACAGCACTGTCCTTGCTTCTCCTCGGCCAACAAAGGAGGCGGCCACGCAGACTTGCGACCTCACCTTCAGTGCCACGGTCGTCCGATCGGCCAGCGCAAAGATCGCCCGTTCAACTTCACCACTTTCGCCTGCCCACTCTTTGGCTCACCCTTCGTCGGGTTCTGCTAAATCTCGAGCCCAAAAGTCAGACACCAAGTCTTCGAAGAAAGAGCATACTCGTGAAGAGTTTTTACGTACGGCACCTTCACCACCATCGGTTCCTCCTTCCTCTAAACCTCATACTTCCAAGAAGGCTACAAAGAAACCCAGTTCCTCTCCTTCTCCGCCAAGGCGTGTCCCATCCACAGCGCCACCTGGCGGAAATCGCCCTCGGCCGTCTTCTGTGTCGCCGAGGCGCACTGCTGGTGGCCGGTCAACCGGCCGATCGCTGGTGGCAGGAGCTGCTCCTGACCAACCTATGGATCAGGATCTTCTGCCTTCGGCCGAATGCCATTCCATGCTGTCGGTCGCAAACTCTGAGCAGTCGTTGAGTTGACAGCACCCTTGGTCACATTCCTCCATTTTCTGTTCACCCTATGTCCATTATCCACTGGAATATCCGCGGCATTCGAGCCAATCGGGATGAATTGTCGATCCTGTTACGATCCTACTCGCCGGTCATCTTCTGTCTTCAGGAAACAAAGCTGCGTCCTAATGACCGCTTTTTTCTCCCTCATTTTCAGTCTGTCCGATATGACCTCCCCTCTGTGGAAGGCACTCCAGCCCATGGAGGACTCATGATTCTTCTCCATGATACTCTCCATTATCATCCAATCCCCTTAGACAGTTCCTTCCAAGCTGTCGCCGTCCGTCTTTCCCTTTCTGGATACACGTTCTCTCTTTGTACTGTATACATTCCATCGTCCACACCAATGGCACGAGCTGATCTCCTTCATCTTCTTGGTCAGCTTCCACCCCCCTATTTGCTGGTTGGGGACTTCAATGCCCACCACCCGCTTTGGGGATCTCCACATCCTTGTCCACGTGGCTCCCTATTGCTAGACGTCTTCCACCAAGCGGATCTAGTTTGCCTCAATACTGGGGTCCCCACGTTTTTGTCTGTCTCCACGACAAATTTATCTCATTTGGACCTTGCGATCGGTACTGTTCCGCTTGCTCGGCGCTTCGAATCGTTCGCCCTTGATGATACACACTCGAGTGACCACTTTCCATGTGTCCTTAGGCTGCAGCCTCAACTGCCATATATGCGCCCGCGACGCTGGAAGTTTGCCCAAGCCGATTGGACACTTTTTTCGTCTCTAGCGACATTCGATGACCGTCGCTTTCCCAGCGTCGACGATGAGGTCACACATATTACCGACGTTATTCTTACAGCTGCGGAACGTTCCATTCCACGCACCTCCGAATTGCCCCGGCGCCCCCCAGTTCCTTGGTGGAACGAGGCATGCCGTGACGCAATCCGTGAGCGGCGACGTGCTCTTCGCATTTTCCGTCACCTTCCTACTTTAGCAAACTGTATCCGCTATAAGCAACTCCGTGCGCGATGCCGTCGCGTCATCCGCGATAGCAAGAAGGCAAGCTGGCAATTCTTTATTAGCTCCTTTAACACCTTCACTCCCTCCTCGGAAGTTTGGAGTCGGCTTCGACGGTTCTCAGGCGCGCCTAGTTTCTCCCCGGTCTCTGGGCTCACTGTCGCGCATGATACCTTAGTGGACCCCGTCGCAATTTCTAACTCATTGGGTCAGCACTTTGCTGAGATTTCGAGCTCTTCAAATTACCCGCCAGCGTTTCTCCCGAAGAAACGTGCAGCGGAAGTGCGACCTCTTGCTTTCTCCTCTCAAAATCGCGAAAGCTACAATACTGTTTTCTCCATGCGGGAACTCCAACATGCCCTCTCTTCTTCTCGCTCCTCCGCCCCTGGATCGGATGGTATCCATGTCCAAATGTTGCTGCATTTATCAACCCATAGTCTGCGTTACCTCCTTCGCCTTTATAATCGAATTTGGACCGACAGTACCTTTCCCAGACGATGGCGGGAAGCTATCGTCGTTCCCATTCCGAAACCTGGGAAGGACAAACATCTCCCCTCTAGTTATCGCCCCATTTCTCTCACGAGTAGTGTCTGTAAGATTTTGGAGCGTATGGTGAATTACCGTTTAGCTTGGTGGCTGGAATCCCGCAGTCTTTTAACACCTGCCCAATGCGGTTTCCGAAAGCATCGCTCTGCAGTTGACCATCTTGTTGCTCTCTCCACTTATATCATGAACAATTTTCTCCGGAAACGCCAAACAGTCGCAATATTTTTTGATCTGGAGAGAGCATACGATACCTGTTGGAGGACAGGCATCCTCCGCACACTGTTCTCTTGGGGCTTTCGAGGCCGGCTGCCCCTTTTTCTTCGCGAATTTATGGCAGAGCGAACATTTAGGGTGCGGGTGAACACTACTCTCTCCCGTACTTTCTCTCAAGAAAACGGGGTACCCCAGGGCTCCGTGCTGAGTGTTGTACTGTTTGCCATCGCTATAAATCCAATTATGGATTGTCTCCTTCCTGACGTCTCGGGCTCCCTCTTTGTGGACGATTTTGCGATCTACTACAGCTCTCAACGGACCAGCCTTCTTGAACGACGTCTTCAAGGATGTCTCGATCGCCTCCACTCTTGGAGCCTCGACACCGGCTTCCGTTTTTCTCCCAGTAAGACCGTTTGTATTAATTTTTGGCGACGTAAGGAGTTTCTTCCGCCCTCCTTACATCTAGGTCCTGTCAACCTTCCGTTTTCAGACGTCACTAAATTCTTGGGTCTTATGTTTGATAGAAAACTGTGCTGGTCCTCCCACGTTTCCTATCTTTCGGCTCGCTGTCTGCGAACGCTCAACGCCCTCCGTGTCCTGAATGGTACCTCCTGGGGAGCGGACCGAGTGGTCCTTCTCCGCCTCTATCGCGCCTTAGTGCGCTCGAAATTGGACTATGGAAGCATCGTCTACTCCTCTGCTCGGCCGTCTATTCTTCGGCGTCTCGACTCTATCCACCACCGTGGATTACGTTTAGCGTCTGGAGCTTTTTACACTAGCCCTGTGGAAAGCCTTTATGCTGAGACTGCTGAACCTCCGCTGTCCAATCGGCGAGCGGTCCTTCTGAGCCGTTATGCTAGCCATCTGTCTTCCATGCCTGCTAATCCAGCCCACGACCCTTTTTTCGACGCCTCCTTTGATGTAGGGTATGCAGGCCGCTCCTCCTCCCTACTACCCCCAGGAGTCCGCTTCCGTCAACTGCTCCATTCTCTTTCCTTCCGCTTTCCTAAAACCTTCTTGACAACTTGGGGTACAGCACCGCCTTGGCTTCGTCCCCGGATCTGTCTGCTCCGTGATCTTTGTCAATTTCCCAAGGATGGTACACCTTCACTTGTTTATCGTCGGGCATTTGCTGCTCTATGTGCACAAATGACGGACGCCACCTTTATTTACACCGACGGCTCGAAAACATCGTTGGGTGTAGGGAGTGCCTATATTGTTGGCGACGCCCCAAATCACTTTCGGCTTCCCGACCAGTGTTCTGTTTATACTGCGGAGCTTTTCGCTGTTCTCCAGGCTGTCCACTACATCCGCCGCCATCAGCGGATACAGTACGTAATCTGCTCAGATTCTCTCAGCTCTCTCCTCAGTCTCCAAGCTCTTTACCCTGTGCACCCTCTGGTCCACCGGATTCAGGACTGTCTGCGCTTGCTCCACCTGGGGGGCGTCTCGGTGGCGTTCCTCTGGCTCCCGGGACACGCTGGTATCTGTGGGAATGAGGCGGCTGATATAGCAGCCAAGGCTGCAGTTTCTCTTCCTCGGCCAGCTATTCAGTCGCTTCCCTTCACCGATCTACGGAGCGGTTTATGTCGGAAAGTTGCTCATTTATGGCATGCGCATTGGTCAACACTTCCCCGCAATAAATTGCGGGAAGTGAAAGCCCTTCCTTGCGCTTGGACCTCTTCCTCCCGAACGAGTCGTCGGGAGGAGGTAATTTTAGCTAGACTCCGGATAGGGCACTGTCGTTTTAGCCATCGGCATCTTTTAAGCGGCGATCCTCCCCCACTCTGTCCCCACTGCTCTCAGCTGTGGACGGTAAGACACCTTTTAATTGAATGCCCCTATTTTAATCCGTTACGCTCCCGTCTACAGCTATCGCCTGATCTATCGTCGATTTTAGCAGATGACACGCGCTCAGCCGACCGCGTTCTCCAGTTTATTAGTGACAGTGAAATGACGTCAGTCATTTGAAGTTTTATCGGGGACCATCAACCCCTCTCTGTAGTGGACTTTTAAGCCTTGTTTCTGCTTTTCGTGTCCAATTTTTTGAGTTTTGTTCCCATTTTTGCTGTTTTCCATTTTCAGTTTTTATTCTTTCCTCAGTCGCGGACCGGGCGCTAATGACCATAGCAGTTTTGCGCCCTAAAACCAAAATAAAAAAAAAAAAAAAACACCCTAAAGAGGTTCTGCAGGCCGCCCCTATTGGAAGAGTACTTACGTGAGAGTGCAGTGCAGCCCAGCCTGACTCTGTAGTCATCGCTTATGATGACTTAGGCAGGTCTAATGGCGCGAGCTGTCCTAAAAGTCAGAACTGTATCCAATTCAATAGGCAGTTTACATTGCGAGAAGAGGCTATAATTCTGCATTGTCAAGAGATAAACTATAGAGTACAGAGACAGTAACAAATACATAGGTGACGTTCCTGTGGACATCAACAGTTCAGAAGTTCAGTGTTTCATCTTATTCAAGTTTTAATAAAGTGATCTGGTATTTTGTATGTTGTATCCAAGTTACCTCCTCCAGAAATAAATCAAGGCTAGTTAGAACCCACTACAGTGTCGAAGTGAATGTCTCAAGGCGATTTTTTGTCTGCCTCCACAGGCTACTTGCATCGCGAAGATGAAGGGGTACATGAACGTGTTTACCGACGGAATAAAATTCTACAGATGAGCCTGTTTTAACGAATCTGGTTATCTTCTTCGCAAACGTTCTGCACTTGGGATCCTTCCAGTCTGTGAATCGATTCGGCGCCTTCAAGCGTACGCGTCCACAGCTCGTGCTCGTGCGGTAGCGTTCTCGCTTCCCGCACCCGGGTTCCCGGGTTAGATTCCGGCGTGGTCAGGGATTTTCTCTGCCTCGTGATGACTGGGTGTTGTGTGATGTCCTTAGGTTAGTTAGGTTTTAGTAGTTCTAAGTTCTATGGGACTGATGACCATAGATGTTAAGTCCCATAGTGCTCAGAGCCATTTGAACCAAGCGTACGAAACTCTTCAGACTGGAATGGTAAAAATTGCTAGCTCGGTGAATGAACGTTTACTGCTGGAAACTCCCTAAATTTGTACCTACTAGGTTATTGCTTCTTGGTTAAGATTATAATATCTTTCCTGTTGCCGATTTACCTGTTACACTGATGTTCTGTTAGCAAGTAAAATTTTACGCAGAAGTGAAATGTTAAAGTATTTTAGAAAACAAGACACAACGGAGTTAATGACACTAGCTGCAAGTAGGCATTGATTTAAATCAATGGGAAAAGTTGAAAATTTGTGCCGGACCAGGACTGGAACCCGTATCTCCAGCTAACTGGGCAGATGGGCTCACCATTGCGCCATCCAGACACAGTGGTCATCGCAACTGCGTAGGCTGCCCTAGCACGCCTGCCATCAGCCAAATTCTCAACGTATCCACACACTACTGATGCAGCGCTCCTTGCCCATTATCCTCGTTACTCGCGGCATTTCGACGTTTCCCGTAAGAGTTCGAGATTGGTGTGTGTCTGCACTGAAGTGATCAGCTGGTAGTGGCAAACTAGAGGCCCAGGTTCGAATCGATGTATGTCACAAATTTTCAATTTTCACCATTGATTTAAATCGACGTCCAATAGACGCTAATGTCATCAGTCCCTTATATCTTTGTCCACAATGGCTGTGGTATCAAAGAATATGAGTGGTCTTTCGGACATGTCGAAACGACGGATACCACATATATACTTAACAGAAAGCTTTTATGGAAAGTATATGTTGAATAATATTTCTACGAAACTGCTAACGAGTGATACATCTGTATATTAATATGAACCATTTTATTAGCTTATGAAACAGATCATAGTGAAGGTACTACCATCCGCAATACAGTATATTGCTTACTAATTGAAAGGGCTTGGACTGCTAATTTCAATGGAATATAACTGGTATCTACATATATAACAAGTTTTAGCGATCTGCATCTTGGGTACATCATTTCAAGTTCCATTCACTAATGCACTGTATACTAGTAAATACAGATGACTCTGTTGAAATCATCTAATTTTATCTTTCATTTGTCTTGAGAGCCACCATTCATTATTTGTAATCTGTGTTAGTGACAGTCACTTGCCAATAAGTACTACATAAAATTTATGTCAGTCACAGACTTTTCTATTTCGACTATACGGCTATTTGCTGTTAGTTTTGAAGTATTTCACATATTGCCTTACTTGTAAATAGTGGTATCAGTAGGAAAGTGTCATTACTAAATTTGCAGAGTCTTGTAGCGTTGTTTCCCTATCTTAATTTGGTTCAAATGGCTCTAAGCACTATGGGACTTAACATCTGAGGTCATCAGTCCCCTAGATTTAGAACTACTAAAACCTAACTAACCTAAGGACATCACACACATCCATGCCCGAGGCAGCATTCGAACCTACGACCGTAGAAGCAGTGCGGTTTCGGACTGAAGCGCCTAGAACCGCTCGGTCACATCGGCCGGCATACCTTAATTTCATTATGACGATAAATAATATATAAAGGACCGGCGCAGTTGACGCACTACAGTTTGTTTTTTGTAACATTCAGCTGTAAGAAGAAACTTGTAATTGTTTAACGACATATTTCGTTGGGAAATCATATTTTATTTGCACAATCATTAATGTTGCTGACCTGTGTGAACATTTAGGAAAACTCTTATTGTTCTGAAAATTCTCCCTGGAAAAACATACGCAGACAAGGGCCCTAGTCAGAATAGTTTCAATGTGGGTACCTAATGCAATCCCTCTGATTGAACGATGCACGTGTTTAAAAGCTAGTTGATGCTTGACAATAGCATCGACTGAAATAAATCTATAAACGATGTATTTATTTCAGTGGAAAACGTAATGAGACTCAAACGACATCAACTGATAAACATGTGCGTTTAACACAAATCCCTGATGCAAAAATCTCAAAAGAACATTGTAGGGTGTGATCTCAAGTTCACATATTGTGCAGTTTCATTTACACAGGCTGTATAACACTCTCTAGTCCCCACTTACTTGAGATGTGGATTATTTGTAAAACGTTTCCTAATTATCTCTATAACAAGTATAAGACGAGAACTGGCCGTGTAGACGTGCCATCAATTTATTTTCTTTTTTCTTACGCGTAATATTCTCAAGATAACAATTTTAGAAGAAGATAGGTTACAGAACTTAGACTAATTTAATTCTCAGACTGTACGTAGTTCCTTAATGAACTTCAGTTTCTGAGAATTCACTCAAGAGATAATTCGTTATAGCAGACAAACAATCTCCGAGAGACTGTACTACAGAAACATCCTACGACAGACTCTCTTGCATTTATATGTAGTGGTGTCTTAAGCTTTGCGGAAGAGAACCGGTATTTCCACACGTTCAGTAAGTAAGACACTAACGTAAGAAACTTTCTTAACGATTCAACTTAACGGCTACGAAAATTATAAACGATGTTGTGTCCTGAAACCTACCTTAGAGAAGAAAGAACTGTATTGGCTTCAAGGACGCCATCACGTAGGTCACGATACCAATTATATTACACAACCAAGCGATCAAAAGAAAGAAAATATCTACTCAATTCGTGGCGTAGGAGAAAAATTTTGTGGAAAATCGGGTCTCATATGCCGAATCGACTATGGCTGCGGAGAAGTTTTCTCTTTACCGCCTCCTTTACTACAAACCTTGACTCATTACCTGATAAATATGTTTACAGTCAAATCGCAGTCCATGCAAGTGGGGAACCCACCGCCGATCAGAGAGGTCAAATTTAATCAGCTTTTTAGGGACTGCGGCATTATTTTCAGTACGTATTAACTCTGATTTATCATCGGTATCAACTTAAACATATTCTTGGTATGCAAAAGTACTTGTGAACGTACATTGGTAATTCCGATTTGATTGCACGTAAGTATGATAGGCTGGATGTCAGCGCTGACGACGCATTCGTAGCTGTTATACATTGGGGCACATACTGTAGAGCATCATAGGGTATTTATCAGAAAAGTGTTTTTCGTGGTAGATAATGAGACAGAGGGAATAGCTCGCCAAGATTAAAAAGAAAAATTAAGACGTTATAGCCATGTCGATACGAGTTTCATTCAAGACTGAAATGAAGCTGGAATCTTGTTGACGAATACAATGTGAATGCTGCCAAAACAGTCTTGTTGTTGTTGTGGTCTTCAGTCCTGAGACTGGTTTGATGCAGCTCTCCATGCTACTCTATCCTGTGCAAGCTTCTTCATCTCCCAGTACCTACTGAAACCCACATCCTTCTGAATCTGCTTAGTGTATTCATCTCTTGGTCTCCCCCTACGATTTTTACCCTCCACGATGCCCTCCAATACTAAATTGGTGATCCCTTGATGCCTCAGAACATGTCCTACCAACCGATCCCTTCTTCTGGTCGAGTTGTGCCACAAACTCCTCTTCTCCCCAATCCTATTCAGTACCTCCTCATTAGTTATGTGATCTACCCATCTAATCTTCAGCATTCTTCTGTAGCACCACATTTCGAAAGCTTCTATTCTCTTCTTGTCCAAACTATTTATCGTCCATGTTTCACTTCCATACATGGCTACACTCCATACAAATACTTCCACAAATGACTTCCTGACACTTAAATCTATACTCGATGTTAACGAATTTCTCTTCTTCAGAAACGCTTTCCTTGCCATTGCCAGTCTACATTTTATATCCTCTCTACTTCGACCATCATCGGTTATTTTTCTCCCCAAATAGCAAAACTCCTTTACTACTTTAAGTGTCTCATTTCCTAATCTAATACCCTCAACATCACCCGACTTAATTCGACTACATTCCATTATCCTCGTTTTGCTTTTGTTGATGTTCATCTTATATCCTCCCATCAAGACACTGTCCATTCCGTTCAACTGCTCTTCCAAGTCCCTTGCTGTCTCTGACAGAATTACAATGTCAATGAATACACTAAGCAATGTCAAATGTCAAAAACAGTCTTAAAGACAAAAATTATCACCGAATTCGAGAGAAAAAAAAGAATTTACTATGACCGTACTGCCACTGAAATGGAAGATACACTCTAAGAAAAAAAAAAGACAGATCACTAAGGAATTATCCGAATGGGACGGAAATATGTAGATATGAGGTACAAGTACAGAAAAACAAATCATTATAATTTCAGAAAAATTAATTTATGTAGCAGAAAGAGCTTCACAAATTAAGCAAGGCGGTAACGCGTTGGTCCACTTCAGATCCCTGCGCAAGCAGTTATTCAGCTCGGCACTGACTAACAAGAGTTGCTGGATGACTTCATGATGGATACCGAACCAAATTCTTTTCAACTGGCACGTTTGATTATCTAAATCTCGAGGTGGTTGAAAGACCCTGCTCATAACGCTCCTAACGTTCTCAGTTGGGAAGAAATCCGGCGACTTTGCTGAACTAGGTAGGCTTTGGCAAGCACGAAGGCAAACAGTAGGAACTCTCGCTGTGTGCGGGAAGGCATTTTCTTGCTCAAATGTAAGCCCAGGATGGGTTGCCACGAAGGGCAACAAAACATGGCGCAGCATATAGTGGACGTGCTGCTGTGCTGTAGGGGTGCAGCGAATTACAACCAAAGGAATCCTGCTGTGGAAAGAAACGGTTGTCGCGTCGTATGGCAAGCAACAGCTGTCAAGGGCGTTTTCGCTCGTCATCGCGGATGAGTTCAAAGCAGAACTCATCACTGAAGACCATTATACCCCATTTAATAAGATTTCAGACCGAAAATGTATCTGTAAATTCCCTGGACAGCGGTGGGATACCAACATGACTGTACCCGCCGTACGACGCCACAACTAGGAGTGATGGTCTGGTGCCGTTTCTCTTGATAGCAGGCCACCTTTGGTTGTCGTCCATGGCACCGTTACATCACAGCGGTACGTCGATGATATTCTACGCTCCGCTTTGTTACACTTCATGGCAACCAATCCTGGGTTTACATTTCAGCAATATAATGCCCGCCCGCACACAGCGAGAGTCTCTATTGCTTCTCTTCGTGCTTGCCAAACTCTGCCTTGGCCAGCAAGGTCGCCGGACCTCTCCTGAATTGAGAACGTTTGGACCAGCTAGGGATTTTGACAATCTAACACGCCAGTTTGTCAATATTTGGCACAATATCCCTCACGAATACATCCAACAACTCTCTCAGTAAATAGTACCCGAACAATTGCTCGCATTATGGCCAAATGTGGACCAACGCGCTATTAACTTTTTCAATTTGTAGAGCTCCTTCTCCTGAACAAATAATCCAATTTTTCTGATATTGCAATCATTTTCTTGTGTGTTCATATGCATCCCATCTACTGTATTCCGTCCCATTCGGATACTTCCATCGTGGTGCGTTGAATTCTTTTTCTTTCATTAGAGTGTATTATGAGAAGTTTGAAACACTAAATACTGTCTTCTCAAGCGGTTCAATTAAAGAAGATTGTAACACTATTTTTCATGTCAATTCCTGACTGGCTCGAAAATGGAACAGATGTAAGTGACTGAAGAATCTAACAGCAGCTAAGATCACTAAATAGAGAAAAATGCCAGTAGGTCTACAGATATTCCTGTAAAGTTCTGCAAACGAGCTCTGCTCGTATCAACAACTTTTGCATATCCTCGAATTAGCGCTGCGCTCCTAGTGTCTGTAATAAAGCTACATTCGTGCAAAGCTATTGGAAATACTGAATCATGTTTTTAAACGTATGTGTTCTTGATTCCATTGTATTTTTCCGCAGCTCCTCGAATCCCCTGGTTCCCCTTTTATCGATCGCAAACATGATGTAAAATCGCTTTCATGAGTTCATTGTTGTATTGTCAATACATAGATAAATGACTTAATTATGCATCTTATAGTCCAGATGTCTTTTCACCTTGGTCTTTTCACCTTGGTCTTTTCACCTTGGTCTTTTCACCTTGGTCTTTTCACCTTGGTCTTTTCACCTTGGTCTTTTCACCTTGGTCTTTTCACCTTGGTCTTTTCACCTTGGTCTTTTCACCTTGGTCTTTTCACCTTGGTCTTTTCACCTTGGTCTTTTCACCTTGGTCTTTTCACCTTGGTCTTTTCACCTTGGTCTTTTCACCTTGGTCTTTTCACCTTGGTCTTTTCACCTTGGTCTTTTCACCTTGGTCTTTTCACCTTGGTCTTTTCACCTTGGTCTTTTCACCTTGGTCTTTTCACCTTGGTCTTTTCACCTTGGTCTTTTCACCTTGGTCTTTTCACCTTGGTCTTTTCACCTTGGTCTTTTCACCTTGGTCTTTTCACCTTGGTCTTTTCACCTTGGTCTTTTCACCTTGGTCTTTTCACCTTGGTCTTTTCACCTTGGTCTTTTCACCTTGGTCTTTTCACCTTGGTCTTTTCACCTTGGTCTTTTCACCTTGGTCTTTTCACCTTGGTCTTTTCACCTTGGTCTTTTCACCTTGGTCTTTTCACCTTGGTCTTTTCACCTTGGTCTTTTCACCTTGGTCTTTTCACCTTGGTCTTTTCACCTTGGTCTTTTCACCTTGGTCTTTTCACCTTGGTCTTTTCACCTTGGTCTTTTCACCTTGGTCTTTTCACCTTGGTCTTTTCACCTTGGTCTTTTCACCTTGGTCTTTTCACCTTGGTCTTTTCACCTTGGTCTTTTCACCTTGGTCTTTTCACCTTGGTCTTTTCACCTTGGTCTTTTCACCTTGGTCTTTTCACCTTGGTCTTTTCACCTTGGTCTTTTCACCTTGGTCTTTTCACCTTGGTCTTTTCACCTTGGTCTTTTCACCTTGGTCTTTTCACCTTGGTCTTTTCACCTTGGTCTTTTCACCTTAATTCTTCTTGAAGAAGTTTTCGTTTTCACCGAATCTAAATTCCATTTCTATTTCTACGGACAGCGAGATTCTTTAAACATTTTTCCCAACTTTTCTATTTCTTCTCACATCATTAAGAACACAGTCTCTAAAATACAGATCTGGTTGTTTGATTACAGTGTAGTAGCATTTAATTTTGGTGTCGTGTGGAGACTTCTTTCTGTATTTTCAGATGAGTTTTGTGACACTTCCAGTTGCGTCACCCTTGCTTTATTTCTTTATCTGATTCACTTGTGAGTATATTTTCGCTTGAACATTATTTCAGTGATGTGTTATCAAATTTTCCACGTTCTCCTACTAACGATTAAGATGATATTCCTGTTCGGTCACGAGCTTACATTTCTATAAAAATGTTCTGCATCGTCTCTAACTTGTAAAAAGCAAGTAATTTATACCTCTCATTTATAGCTCTCCCCTTTAAATTCCATCTGAATGTGTTTCAGTCAATTTCAATGAAATTTCCCTTCTCATAGAATTAAATTCCCCATGAAACATGGACTTTGCCAAGGAGGGTTGGTTTGCGTGTCTCAACGGTACAGACAGCTGTAAAATAGTTCCAACCACAACGGAAGGGTATCTGTTAACAGACCAGAGAAATGTGCGGTTTCTAAAGAGGGGCGGGACCCGTTTCTATAGTTTCAGGGACAACACTATGGTCGGTTAACTGATCAGGCCTTGTAATGTGAGTCAACATTGCCCCGTTGCGCTGCGACTGCAAACGGCTAAAAACAAGGGCACACTACAGCCGTAATTTTTCCCGACAGCATACTGTGTTACTCGTTTATAATATTCGTGAGGCATGAAAGGAAAGCAGTAATTGAGAAGACAGTGGGATAGGGTTGTAGCCTATCCCCAGTGTTATTCAGTCTGTACGCTGAGCAAGCAGTGAAGGAAAACAAAGAAAATTTGGAGAAGGAACTAAAGTGCATGGAGAAGTTATGAAAGCTTTGAAGTTTGTCGATGACACTGTTATTCTGTCAGACAGCGAAGAACTTGGAAGCGCAGATGAATGGAATGAAAAGGAGGATGATGAACATGAGCAAAAGTAAAACAAAGTAATGGAATGTAATAGAATTAAATCAGGCACCACTGAGGGACTTAGATTAGAAAACGACACACTAAAAGTGGTTGAGGAGTTTTGCTATTTGAACAGCCAAATGACTGATGTTGGCCGAAATAGAGAGGACATAAAATGTAGACTGATAATGGCAGGAAAAGCCATCATTCAAGAAGGGATATATGTTAACGCTGAGTACAGATTGAAGTGTCAGGAAGTCTTTTCTGAAGTCATTGGCCTGGAGTGTAGTCATCTATGGAAGTGATACATGCTCAATAGGCAGTTCAGACAACAAGTGAACAGAAGCTTTTGAAGCGTAATGCTACAGGAAAATGCTGAAGAATAGGTGGGTTGGTTCAAATGGCTCTGAGCACTATGGAACTTAACTTCTCAGGTCATCAGTCCCCTAGAACGTAGAACTACTTAAACTTAACTAATCTAAGAACATCACACACATCCATGCCCGAGGCAGGATTCGAACCTGCGACCGTTGTGGTCGTGCGGTTCCAGACTGTAGCGCCTAGAACTACTCGGCCATTCCGTACTGAGGAGAAAAAAATTTTGTGGCACAACTCGACTAAAAGAAGGTATAGGATGATAGGACAAGGTCTGAGACGTCGCTCTTTTACCAATCCAGTACTGAAGGAAAGGGTGGGTGGTAAAAATTGTAGAGGAAGAACAAGATATGAACACAATAAGCAGTTTCAAAAGGATGTTAGTTACAGTAATTATTCGGAGATGAAGAGGCTTGCACAGGATACAGTGCATGGAGAACTACATCAACCCGTCTTTGGATTGAAGATCATAACCACAACAATTAACTTTTCTTTCTTCTTCAGAACAGGGTTCAAAAGAATCGGGGATAGTCCATTCTCAAGTCTGAAATCCATCTTAAATTGTATTTCTGATAAGTCTGTCTCAGAAATTTTTGTTTTGGTTATGTATTTCAAATTTCTTTTAGTTTAAAACCAAGACGTTCTATTTATCAAGATTTGCTTTTTATTGTGAAAAGTAAACGTTCACGACGGGAAATGTTACACTTACTAAAAATCGACATCTTTGAGGGATGCGAAGTGGGTTTGAGTATGCCTTGGTTCTTCGAAAAAGCTACAGTCCCTTTGAAGATGTTCCACGCAGAAGGGAAAAAACTTCGAGAAATTCAGCAGAGTACATCGTAAAAACGAGGAATGGTTCACAAAATGCTTTTTATTTTTTCTTGGTCTGACATAATTTCATTTTTAAAACCATTTTCTGCAACCACAGCGACCTTCTTCTTTATATTTTGTCAGGGTAATCATTGTTTGGTGAGAAGTACATACGAACTTATATGTGACTTCTAGAAGAGCGAATTTTGCGTTTAGACTTACGCAACATTCCATGAAGTTTCACGACGAAAATATATTGTCCCGTTTTTTCTTTCCTTTTTTCCTTTTTTTTTCACTCCACAGTAATTTCCTTTGCCAAAGCTTATTAGTTTCTCGCTCTACGCTGCGATGTTTTTCATAATTCCATCAGAATGGCACGTTGCCATGCTGCTTTGTTCTTAAAAATTTATCCTTCCCATTTTATCAGGAACGATTCTTAATTTAAATAATGAAAAACTACACAGGTTTTTTTCATTCTTAGTACAACGCGTTTCGAGAATTCATTCACACTTTGAAGTGAATTTGTTTACATAAATATTTTTGTGATGTTTGCATGCGTCTCTTGCATTACAGTTGTCTTTTAGCGGTTGTACTGGAAATATGCCTATAAGTTACAAGTTATACTTACAATTATTGTTCCTCATCCATTGTACAAAATACCACACACACGCAAATCGTCACTTACAAGGTTTGTTTTTGGAATCAAATTACGCCACAGAGATGTTACGACAGTATGGTTTCACAAAGAGTTTGTGAACACTGAGAGGTGTTCCATTTTATTTTTCCATCGTAGAATACTAAACTAGCGACTACTCTCTTCTTGTCAATGTTGGGTAGAGTCTATGATGAAACGTACATATTTATGAAAATTACTACAGGTATCACACAGTACAAACATTTGAAAAAAGTAACTGATTCGCTATCTAACGTGTCATTGAAAAATTTTAGCCTTGTTGTACACTTATTTATAGACTCTACTCAAGAGGTATAAAAAAAACTAACGGTGCTGTCGTAATACCCTTGTAGCATGTTTTGATAGCAAAAGCAAACTCCGTGTACGTGATTATTTGCGTATTTGTGATATTCTATGCAATGGAGGAGACACAATACTTGTAGGTAGACAGTAAAAAATAGTATCACTAACATTAGCAGTATCACTAACATTCCAAGGGAGAAAAACCTCTGCGGTAGTTAGGTCGGGTAGTAATAGCACTAGCGGATGTCTTGCTACCTGCGACAGGTCGTGAAAGGGTAGGCTTTGTTAGTAGTGGGTATCATGCATATCGATACCTTTGACGTTGTGCGGTGCTGGTACTCGGCGGCTGCTGCTGGGTGCCGGTGTTGATCTCTCGGTCAGCGTCAGCATGCCTGCAGCAGTTAGGTTCATCATCGTTTTGCGTCCAATAGGTCACATATCAGATGCACAGTGTAGGGTGATACTGGCGATTTGTTTGTGCGTCAGTGTTCAAGCTCGTCTGTTTCCCTGCTGTAGCCTGTTGGTCGGCTTTAATAGCAGTTGGCATATGCAGTCAACGTTGCTGATATTCAGGGGCTCGCCGACGTTTGTCGCTTGTTAGTTTATGTTAGCTTGTCATAGGTGATTATGCCCTAGCTAGTAGTGTCTCTGGCCACTTACGCTTCCACCTAAATCTACATCTACATTTATACACCGCAAGCCACCCAACGGTGTGTGGCGGAGGACACTTTACGTGCCACTGTCATTAACTCCCTTTTCTGTTCCAGTTGCGTATGGTTCCCGGGAAGAACGACTGTCTGAAAGCCTCCGTGCACGCTCGAACCTCTCTAATTTTACATTCGTGATCTCCTCGGGAGGTATAAGTAGGGGGAAGCAATATATTCGATACCTCATCCAGAAACGCACCCTCACGAAACCTGGACAGCAAGCTACAACGCGATGCAGAGCGCCTCTCTTGCAGAGTCTGCCACTTGAGTTTGCTAAACATCTCCGTAACGCTATCACGCTCACCAAATAACCCTGTGACGAAACGCGCCACTCTTCTTTGGATCTTCTCTATCTCCTACGTCAACCCGATCTGGTACGGATCCCACACTGATGAGCAATACTCAAGTATAGGTCGAATGAGTGTTTTGTAAGCCACCTCATTTGTTGATGGACTACATTTTCTAAGGACTCTCCCAATGAATCTCAACCTGGTACCCGCCTTACCAACAATTAATATTATATGATCATTCCACTTCAAATCGTTCCGCACGCATACTCCCAGATATTTTACAGAAGTAACTGCTACCAGTGTTTGTTCCGCTATCATATAATCATACAATAAAGGATCCTTCTTTCTATGTATTCGCAATACATTACATTTGTCTATGTTAAGGGTCAGTTGCATTCCCTGCACCTTGTGCATATCCGCTGCAGATCTTCCTCCATTTCGCTACAATTTTCTAATGCTGCAACTTCTCTGTATACTACAGCATCATCCGCGAAAAGCCGCATGGAACAGCCGACTCTATCTACTAGGTCATTTATACAAGGTGTTACAAAAAGGTACGGCCAAACTTTCAAGAAACATTCCTCACACACAAAGAAAGAAAATATGTTATGTGGACATGTGTCCGGAAACGCTTACTTTCCATGTTAAAGCTCATTTTATTACTTCTCTTCAAATTACGAGTACATTAATCATGGAATGGAAACACACAGCAACAGAACGTAGCAGCGTGACTTCAAACACTATGTTACAGCAAATGCTCAAAATGTCCTCCGTTAGCGAGGATACATCCATCCACCCTCCGTCGCATGGAATCCCTGATGCGCTGATGCAGCTCTGGAGAATGGCGTATTGTATCACAGCCGTCCACCATACGAGCACGAAGAGTCTCTACATTTGGTACTGGGGTTGCGTAGACAAGAGCTTTCAAATGCCCCATAAATGAAAGTCAGGAGGGTTGAGGTCAGGAGGGCGTGGAGGCCACGGAATTGACCCGTCTCTACCAATCCATCGGTCACCGAATCTGTTGTTGAGAAGCGTACGAACACTTCGACTGAAATGTGCAGGAGCTCCATCGTGCATGAACCACATGTTGTGTCGTACTTGTAAAGGCACATGTTCTACCAGCACAGGTAGAGTATCCCGTATGAAATCATGATAACGTGCTCCATTGCGCATAGGTGGAAGAACATGGGGCCCAATCAAGACATCACCAACAATGCCTGCCCTAACGTTCGCAGAAAATCTGTGTTGATGACGTGATTGCACAGTTGCTTGCGGATTCTCGTCAGTCCACACTTGTTGATTGTGAAAATTTACAATTAACGTTGGAATGAAGCCTCATCCGTAATGAGAACATTTGCACTGAAATGAGGATTGACACATTGTTGGATGGACCATTCGCAGAAGTGTACCCGTGGAGGCCAATCAGCTGCTGATAGTGCCTGCACACGCTGTACATGGTACGGAAACAACTGTTTCTCCCGTAGCACTCTCCATAAAGTGACGTGGTCAACGTTACGTTGTACACCAGCAACTTCTCTGACGCTGACATTAGGGTTATCGTCAACTGCACGAATAATTGCCTCGTCCATTGCAGGTGTCCTCGTCGTTCTAGGTCTTCCCCAGTCGCGAGTCATAGGCTGGAATGTTCCGTGCTCCCTAAGACGCCGATCAATTGCTTCGAACGTCTTCCTGTCGGGAAACCTTCGTTCTGGAAATTTGTCTCGATACAAACGTACCGCGCCACGGCTATTGCCCCGTGCTAATCCATACGTCAAATGGGCATCTGCCAACTCCGCATTTGTAAACATTTCACTGACTGCAAAACCACGTTCGTGATGAACACTAACCTGTTGATGCTACGTACTGATGTGCTTGATGCTAGTACTGTAGAGCAACGAGTCGCATTTCAACACAAGCACCGAAGTCAACATTACCTTCCTTCAATTGGGCCAACTGGCGGTGAATCGAGGAAGTACAGTACATACTGACGAAACTAAAATGAGCTCTAACATGGAAATTAAGCGTTTCCGGACACATGTCCACATAACATATTTTCTTTATTTGTGTGTGAGGAATGTTTCCTGAAAGTTTGGTCGTACCTTTTTGTTACACCCTGTATATATTGTGAAAAGCAATGGTCCCATAACACTCCCCTGTGGCACGCCAGAGGTTACTTTGTCTGTAGACGTCTCTCCATTGAGACCAACATGCTGTGTTCTGTTGGCTAAAAACTCTTCAATCCAGCCACACAGCTGGTCTGATAATTCTTAGGCTCTTACTTTGTTTACCAGGCGACAGTGCGGAACTGTATCGAACACCTTCCGGAAGTCAAGGAAAATAACATCTACCTGGGAGCCTGTATCTAATATTTTCCGGGTCTCATGAACAAATAAAGCGAGTTGGGTCTCACACGATCGCTGTTTCCGGAATCCATGTTGATTCCTACAGAGTAGATTCTGAATTTCCAGAAACGACATGATACGCGAGCAAAAAACATGTTCTAAAATTCTAAAACAGATCGACGTCAGAGATATAGGTCTATAGTTTTGCGCATCTGCTCGACGACCCTTCTTGAAGACTGGAACTACCTCTGCTCTTTTCCAATCATTTGGAACCTTCCGTTCCCCTAGAGACTTGCGGTACTCGGCTGTTAGAAGGGGGGCAAGTTCTTTCGCGCACTCTGTGTAGAATCGAATTGGTATCCCGTCAGGTCCAGTGGACTTTCCTCTGTCGAGTGATTACAGTTGCGTTTCTATTCCTTGGACACTTATTTCGATTTCAGCCATTTTTTCGTTTGTGCGAGGATTTAGAGAAGGAACTGGAGTGCGGTCTTCCTCTGTGAAACAGCTTTAGAAAAAGGTGTTTAGTATTTCAGCTTTACGCGTGTCATCCTCTGTTTCAATACCATCATCATTCCAGAGTGTCTGGATATGCTATTTCGAGCCACTTACTGATTTAACGTAAGACCAGAACTTCCTAGGATTTTCTGTCAAGTCGGTATATAGAATTTTACTTTCGAATTCACTGAACGCTTCACGCATAGCCCTCCTTACGCTAACTTTGACATCGTTTAGCTTCTGTTTGTCTGAGAGGTTTTGGCTGCTTTTAAACTTGCAGTGAAGCTCTCTTTGATTCCGCAGTAGTTTCCTAACTTTGTTGTTGAACCACGGTGCGTTTTTCCCGTCCCTCACAGTTTTACTCGACACGTACCTGTCTAAAACTCATTTTATGATTGCTTTGAACGTTTTCCATATACACTCAACATTATCAGTGTCGGAACAGAAATTTTCGTTTTGATCTGTTAGGTAGTCTGAAATCTGCCTTCTATTACTGTTGCTAAACAGATAAACCTTCCTCCCTTTTTTTATATTCCTATTTACTTCCATATTCAGGGATGCTGCAACGGCCTTATGATCACTGATTCCCTGTTCTGCGCTTACAGAGTCGAAAAGTTCGCGTCTGTTTGTTAGCAGTACGTCCAAGATGTTATCTCCACGAGTCGGTTCTCTGTTTAATTGCTCGAGGTAATTTTCGGATAGTGCACTCAGTATGTCACTCGATGCTCTGTCCCTACCACCCGTCCTAAACATCTGATTGTCCCAATCTATACCTGGTAAATTGAAATCTCCACCTAAGACTATAACATGCTGAGGAAATTTATGTGAAATGTATTTCAGATTTTCTCTCAGTTGTTCTGCCACTAATGTTGCTGAGTCGGGAGGTCGGTAAAAGGAGCCAATTATTAACCTAGCTCGGTTGTTGAGTGTAACCTCCACCCATAATATTTCACAGGAACTATCCACTTCTACTTCACTACAGGATAAACTACTACTAACAGCGACAAACACGTCTGTGCCTTTGTAAAAATTTCGACAGAATTTATCTCTGGCTTCAGCCACCTTTCCGCTCCTATAACGATTTCAGCTTCAGTGCTTTATCAGCGCTTGAAGTTCCGTACTTTACCAATGCAGCTTCGACAGTTTACAATTACAATACCGATTGCTGCTTGGTCCCCGCATGTCCTGACTTTGCCCCGCACCCTTTGAGGCTTTTGCCCTTTCTGTACTTGCCCGAGGCCATCTAACCAAAAAACCGCCAAGTCCACGCCACACAACCCCTGCTATCCGTGTCGCCGCCTGCGGCGTGTAGTGGACTCCTGACCTATCCAGCGGAATCCGAAACCCCACCACCCTATGGCGCAAGTCGAGTAATCTGCAGCCCACACGGTCACAGAACCGTCTCAGCCTCTGATTCAAACCCTTCACTAGGCTCTGTACCAAAGGTCCGCAGTCAGTCCTGTCGACGATGCTGCAGATGGTGAGCTCTGCTTTCATCCCGCTAGCGAGACTGGCAGTCTTCACCAAATCAGATAGCCGCCGGAAGCCAGAGAGGATTTCCTCTGATCCATAGCGACACACATCATTGGTGCCGACATGCAGGTGGTAGATGGGTGCACCCTGTACCCTTCATGGCATCCGGAAAGACCCTTTCCACATCCGGAATGACTCCACCCGGTATGCACACGGAGTGCACATTGGTTTTCTTCCCCTCTCTTGCTGCCATATCCCTAACGGGCCCCATTACGCGCCTGACGTTGGAGCTCCCAACTACCAGTAAGCCCACCCTCTGCGACCACACGGATCTTGCAGACTGAGGGGCTACCTCTGGAACATCACAAGCAGCCATGTCCGGCCGAAGATCTGTTTCAGCCGGAGATAGAGCCTGAAACCGGTTCGTCAGACAAACTGGAGAGGCCTTCCGTTCAGCCCTCCGGAATGTCTTTCGCCCCTGCCACACCTCGAGACGACCTCCCACTCTACCACGGTGAGGGGTCAGCCTCAATGTGGGCAGTATCCCGGGCAGCCAGAGCCTTAGTCCGATCGGGGGATGCGTGGGACGAGCTGGCCGTCCCCGACAAACCCCCATCCGGACCCCCACAGTGATGCCCATTGGCAACAGCCTCAAGCTGTGTGACCGAAGCCAACATTGCCTGAAACTGGGAGTGAAGGGATGCCAACTCAGCCCGCATCCGAACACAGCAGTTGCAGTCCCTATCCATTCTAAAAGCTGTTGTGCAAAGAACGTCTGGTTGTGATAAAGGTAACATAGAAGCTGAGCTTATACAGCCAAACAAAGTATGATACATCAGCGAACCAGTATCCGTTACATACGCTGGTCAGGACACTGTTCACTTTTTCGTGATATTCTATCTGCCAACATAATCTCAGCTATTATGTTACCATAGAGGGCCTGATGATGGCATAATGGAATGCCGAAACCGGTTGCCTCTGGAATAAATCAGAGATGAAAATACAGTTGTTGGTTTATTTATTGCTGGTTATATATATATATATATATATATATATATGCAACTTGGGCTGTTTTTTATTATTATAATCATGAATGACAGTTTCAGGTTTTCCAAGAAACAACGATTATGCTAACGAGATTAAGACCGATTTGTCTTTGTTGACTTTCCACTTTTCTTCTTCTCACTGTATTTCATTTAGTAGATCTATCTTCGTAATTCGGCGGTGCTGAGTTCCAGAATGCTTGACTGGTGGTGGACTGCACGCAGGTGGCAGCCAACAGGTAGCTGCTGGTAGCAGCAGCGGCACGTGGCGGCGAGCGGTGATCGACCCCCGGCGCCGGCGAGCTTTAGGGGAACACTGTGCTGCTGACACTTCCCACGCTCGGACAGTCCTCTGGTGGACGCCGTTGCGCGTTTCATTTGCGTTCACTAATTATTCCTGTCTGCTGCTTCCATTTTATTTAGACGCACGGTGTCGTAACAGCCACGGACTGTGAGCATTGTCATATATGGAAAGTTATCCACATACAAATAAGTACTTTACGTGATTGCTAGCACGCCTGGAGAAGCATAACACGGCTATAACTGATCAAGAAGTGGCTTTAAAAACATTCACATGGTTTGAAAATATCATGAATCAAGATAGACAATTACGATGAATTTTAATTTAGGCATTGATGGTAAAAGTTTGCTTCAGCGCCAGTTGCAGGTTCACGTAGTCAGTATGATTGAAGTGGTTCGTTGCCCATTGCGCATCACATCGACATAGGGGAAACACGGAAACAACAGGTGTTTGTTGTTACAACTGTATGGCATGATTTTTGTTGACAATACGGCAGGATGTGACACTGCTGATGGTGATCCGTCCGTCGGATGGGTACAGCCCGCTTGGGGCTATTTGCTTGGAGTCTGCCAAGTTCAAAAAATGGCTCTGAGCACTATGGGACTTAACATCTGAGGTCATCAGTCCCCTAGAACTTACTAGTTAAACGTAACTAACCTACGGACATCAGACACATCCATGCTCGTATAACAAGAGCCAGCACCCCGTTTCACCCTCTCCCTTCCCTCATCATTATCATCATCACACAACATAAACTATCACATTACACTCCACACATACATACATACATACATACAAGTACTACAGTAAAAAGTTGTAAAGGAGGAAGTTGTAAATAAACAAAAAATATACGTTACTACACATTCTATGGCTCAAAGCACACAACGAAAGCACCAGCAGGGGAAATGCAAGGGTAAATGCTGTAATATAGAGGGCAAACATCAATAAAACCGGCGAACTGCAGGAACGGATTCCTGACTGGAAATGAAGGGAAAAAGGTCACATATCATTTCTAGAAATGCATCGTTGCCACGGTACATGGCGTTGACGAAAGAACGTTCCTCTGACCATGTGCCGTGTGTTCCTTGTATGTTCCAGGCTGTGTGATTACGCAGCCTGCTGTAAACAGCAGAATGATCCGGTATTCATGTAGGGAACATGCGGAAATGGTGTATGTGTACGACCGTACAGATGTAAACGGTCGAGAAGCAACACGGCTGTACCAAAACGACTACCATCACATCCCAAAAATTTCAAGCATTTTTTGGGCTTGATGTGATCATTAATCCTTTCAGACAAACGAACGTGCAAGGAGGCGGCTGATGTACTTACACCAGATTTGGGGGCACGGTTCTACAGGATATTGAGACGCACCCTTGCACAAGCTCCAGGTAAGTGGCCCGTCAACATGGAGTAAGCCAAAGTATGATTGTGTGTATCCTGCACGACTCCCTCTATCATGGGTGCGACTTTGAAAATCTGTTGTGACGTGGATGCGATGCAGCTCTCTACTGTGTTGTCGTTGCACGCAGTCCGTGGATTTCCAGACATATGTTCATCGGACCTTTTTCCCTTCATTTCCTATCAGGAATTCGTCCCTGCTGTTTGTCACTTTTATTAATGTTCACTCTGTATATGTAGTCATAATGCCAAACGCCCCTTGTTTCCGTGTTACTGTCTTCTCGATTGGATCCAGGCTGGGTAACAAACAAGAGAGTGAATGAGCCATCTGCCATATAAATGTGTGTCAGCTGCCCTTAGCAATAGGTTTTATACAACTCGCAAAGACTTCAAAGGCCACACATGAAATTTTCATAAGTTGTTGCTCTCTACGCGCAAAATATTAGTTCTACGGAAAAAATAAACATAGCCATTTTGTAGGAAATTTAATGTAGTTAATTTATATATATATATATATATATATATATATATACTCCTGGAAACTGAAATAAGAACACCGTGAATTCATTGTCCCAGGAAGGGGAAACTTTGACACATTCCTGGGGTCAGATACATCACATGATCACACTGACAGAACCACAGGCACATAGACACAGGCAACAGAGCATGCACAATGTCGGCACTAGTACAGTGTATATCCACCTTTCGCAGCAATGCAGGCTGCTATTCTCCCATGGAGACGATCGTAGAGATGCTGGATGTAGTCCTGTGGAACGGCTTGCCATGCCATTTCCACCTGGCGCCTCAGTTGGACCAGCGTTCGTGCTGGACGTGCAGACCGCGTGAGACGACGCTTCATCCAGTCTCAAACATGCTCAATGGGGGACAGATCCGGAGATCTTGCTGGCCAGGGTAGTTGACTTACACCTTCTAGAGCACGTTGGGTGGCACGGGATACATGCGGACGTGCATTGTCCTGTTGGAACAGCAAGTTCCCTTGCCGGTCTAGGAATGGTAGAACGATGGGTTCGATGATGGTTTGGATGTATCGTGCACTATTCAGTGTCCCCTCGACGATCACCAGTGGTGTACGGCCAGTGTAAGAGATCGCTCCCCACACCATGATGCCGGGTGTTGGCCCTGTGTGCCTCGGTCGTATGCAGTCCTGATTGTGGCGCTCACCTGCACGGCGCCAAACACGCATACGACCATCATTGGCACCAAGGCAGAAGCGACTCTCATCGCTGAAGACGACACGTCTCCATTCGTCCCTCCATTCACGCCTGTCGCGACACCACTGGAGGCGGGCTGCACGATGTTGGGGCGTGAGCGGAAGACGGCCTAACGGTGTGCGGGACCGTAGCCCAGCTTCATGGAGACGGTTGCGAATGGTCCTCGCCGATACCCCAGGAGCAACAGTGTCCCTAATTTGCTGGGAAGTGGCGGTGCGGTCCCCTACGGCACTGCGTAGGATCCTACGGTCTTGGCGTGCATCCGTGCGTCGCTGCGGTCCGGTCCCAGGTCGACGGGCACGTGCACCTTCCGCCTACCACTGGTGACAACATCGATGTACTGTGGAGACCTCACGCCCCACGTGTTGAGCAATTCGGCGGTACGTCCACCCGGCCTCCCGCATGCCCACTATACGCCCTCGCTCAAAGTCCGTCAACTGCACATACGGTTCACGTCCACGCTGTCGCGGCATGCTACCAGTGTTAAAGACTGCGATGGAGCTCCGTATGCCACGGCAAACTGGCTGACACTGACGGCGGCGGTGCACAAATGCTGCGCAGCTAGCGCCATTCGACGGCCAACACCGCGGTTCCTGGTGTGTCCGCTGTGCCGTGCGTGTGATCATTGCTTGTACAGCCCTCTCGCAGTGTCCGGAGCAAGTATGGTGGGTCTGACACACCGGTGTCAATGTGTTCTTTTTTCCATTTCCAGGAGAGAGAGAGAGAGAGAGAGAGAGAGAGAGAGAGAGAGAGAGAGAGAGAGAGAGAGAGAGAGAGAGAGAGAGGGGGGGGAGAAAGAATTGTTACTGCAAATGCTATGACACTGCCGATTATGTCTGTCTTCTCTTGGAACTTGTAGATGAGGGCTGTAAGTTATCAATATGCACCTGAGCGTTATTATGCTATTCATTGTGTCATTAAATATATGCTGAATAATAATAAGATTGTTCTGAGTTTTAGCATTTATCATTTGTAATAATTACTTTCCGTTTTGCCATCAGCAGTATATAAAAGGAACTTAAAGTCTACGAACACTATTAACGAACTGCTCAGTGATTTATCTGGTAAAGAGACATTCGAGCTCTAGGCGTTCTATTGTTAAACATTTCGTTATTGAAGTCGAACCTCGCTGTCCGTTTTAACAGCAATAAGAGTAGTTGCTTGCACATTGAACTTTGAAATCATTCGCGCCTGTATGTAGGTCACATCGACAAATCAACATAAAGACAATAACAGTTCTTGTCACACTTATCGTGAGCAATAATTAAAATTTCTAAATGGCTATCTTTCTCAGTTCATACATAAACAATGAAAATTAAATAAAGACAAAATTAATTTTGCAATAAACACAGATAGTTCACTCTTGCTAATACGTCACCAAGTATCTGCCCAAAGTGTACTTCAAATTGAATAAATGCATGTGTACGTACAAACTGTAATACAACATTGTTATTTGTAATTGCAAATTTTGTATGTCTTCTGTTTCATGAATAAATACTCCAACAACTACGTGGAGAACTGCTAAAAGAAAGAAGACCTTCATAAATATCCATTGGTACATCTGTTAAAGAGATTTGTTTAGAAAATTTGAAGTAATGGCTAGGACTACGCACACCGTACGAAATCACTGATCACACAGGTGGAAATTTCGTCAAAACAGGACGCCATCAAATCCGAAATTTCGGAACTAGAACCTACTCAAAAACGTTTACTTGAAGCATTTCTAACTGGCGGACGAATTAGGATCGATACGTGTGGCACAATCTTCTTCAACAGAAACTGTTACGGAGTTATCCACTAGGGTAGAAAATGTAGCTGCCAAACGAGAGAAAAAAGTAAAAAATAAATAAAATTGGCTATCCGAAAACAGCGTTCAGATTAATAAACATTAGCGACTGCTTAATATCAAGGTATCACCTGAACGGAAAAGTTCAGAGGAACTTATGACAACTGAAGAAAACTAACTTAAAATCACATTGGATAATGACCTTAATGAGTGTTATAATGTAGTAGCTGCTCATATGGAATATTTCAAAAAAGATGTATCTGAAGTTAAAGACACAGTTCAGGACACCAAGTCAGTCAGACCTGTCTCGGATGGCATACACAATACACTTTGGTTTAGTAGGCTGCTGCAAACTAACTTTGAGTCAAGAAATCAGTTACCTAACGACGCACTGTACTATCATACCCAAAAGCATCCGAACGAACTGAATTACGTTTCGCGTGATTTGTATGCAATCTACATAACGTAGCTGTCTTGCATGTCCTCTAAAATCTTTGATGTACTGCCGTTTGAGTATACAAAATTCACTGCCACTCATTTTAATCCGCCACATAAGTAATTCCAGCATTCTAAAATATTTTTAATAAACAAGAGATTTTGAGACAATATCTGGACTCTTGAAGTTCTATTACCGTTTAAAGTACTTTTGCTCTTTAAAAGGTTTTCGCACACCCGTGAAACGTCATTCCTGAGACGAGCGGTTTGTCATATATTGGATACTGAACTAACTAGTTAAAAGCAACGCGATTAACAGCGGCAAGCGCTCTATGAGAACCTCGAAATTAACATTGTATCACCAGTAATTTATCTGTACTTATGAGTGAACAATTATTTGTGAACATTTTTGAACTTTAAACGATATGACGAACTTTACTGATACCGACCTGTATTGAAACCAAGCAACTATAGCCATTGTATCTAAGCAACGCTTTCGTGCCTGACCAAGACTAACAAGCTACGTTTATCATTGGTTACCCGGCGTAAAGAGTCGAGAAATATCGAAGTTTTCACCAGTATCAGTTAGCAAATCTGAACTTGAAAATTTTTATGCTCTGCCTGGAATCATGTCAATACCCTTATCTCTCTGTTAACTAACGACGAAGAACGTTTGATATTATTTCAGGTGACAAAGTTTGCAAGTCTTTAAACGAAATACTATGATGTAAAGTAATCAGATGTGTGCATGTTTGACTAGAAATAACCGGACCTATCGTTATTGTTGAGGACAAATGAAGAGACAATCAAAATGAAAATTATCACTAGTAGTTCGGTGTGCATATAGTATGGCTTGAAATAAACCATGGATATTTTTGAACTGGACCAGGATTCGAATCCACATTTGTGTTTTGCGAGGAGATGCAGATGCCTTTGCAATCTTGGATAAAACAAAATGATCGAACTATATTGTTTTTTGTGCGTCAGATACCACGAAAGAGGAGATCCGAATTCGAATCCCAGTACAGCACCGAATTTTTCAACGTCTCAAGTTGAAATAGAATAAAAGCCCTATCACCTTAAATGACAATCAGCTCGTCAAATAAATTTCTACCGTAAGGAAGCTCACTGGCGACAGAGTTTGTTTGCCGCGACTTCCACCAAACAGAAACTGGCTCTGCCACCATTTGGCAATGAAGGGATATGACGTTTATAATGCGTTTACTGAACTACGGCACAACAGAGGTGAAGACGATCTCTCTGTTTGTGTTTAAAGTAAATGTCGAAAGTGGGAATCGAACTCCTACCTCACACGAAGAAACTGGGATCAAAGCAGCATAGTACTGAAGCTCACAGGTGTTACTCTCAGGATTGTGTCGTAACATACGATTCGCTTAGCTCACAACTTAGACAACGTGAAAAATTCAGTTCTCTATCAACTGGTTAATTATCAGCAGACTAACACGGAAATTATACTAGTCGCATGTCGGCTGAATGTAAATATAATTTTAGCCATCATAATAGCCTCGATTCGAAGCAATTTCGAAATTTTCACTATTTCAAGAAATTTCTTATATCGAGAAATACCACTCAAGACTACGAACTTACTAAATACTGCAATCATTGCTGCCATTATCGCTATTAATTTCTTCACTCTGTTGCTGCCACAAGAGTGCTTGAAGGCAACATTTAATGCTTCGTGGTCATTTTTAAATGCAGTGGTCATAATAAAGGAAATTATTTATTTCGCAGCCAATGCTTAAGGCGTTCTGCGGTAATTGGACCGTCCCTTTTGTACCGAAGAAAGCACAAAAGAGATATTTTATTTTAATAGCAAGCAGAAATCACAGTACATAGAGTGCAAGACCGGCATTGTACATGTAATACTTAAGAATTATTAATATTTAATAATTCTCCTTGTTACCCTAAATCAATAACTCTTACCAGCAATTAAAATCCATGGGAGTGACAGGGTTCGAAACCTTAAGCCATTCTAGCAATAGCATATACTTCACTTTCGAAATGGCATGCTATGGACTGTGATGTCACACCTTTTGCATGAAAAAGAAATGATATAACTAGTGAAAGCGGTGCAGGGCATCTTCGATGGAAATTCAGGCAGACCACATGACTTTGGATTACATTAACGGAGTTATGAAGAACATAAGCAAATTGAAAGTGACACGGTATATATTCTGTTGGGTTTTATCATATCTGCTTGTTCTGAAGATGCCGTATGTGGGAGATTGTGAGAATTTAGTAGCTGCTAAGGTAAGTCTCATAAAAATTTCGACACAGTGATGGCGAAGCTACTCATAAGGCGTTTGCTTTTCCAGAAAATGGCTTCAAAATCTTTAAAGCATATATTCTATCACCATGACTGAAACAGGTGTAAATGCAGTTGAATTATGCACTTATCGTATCTATCTTTCGATAAAGTGTTTGATGTAATGGAAGGAAACTATTTCAGTCACAGTTACGAATTAATTCAAGTATATGACACGGTAATCTAAATGTATATTTACAAGGAAAATTTATCTCTTCTGATACAGATACAAAGAGAAAGATATGAAAAAAATGTGCAGTTCTGTTATTCAATATACTTGTCAACTCAGTATCTCCATTGTTTTACAAACGTTTGTCTCTTTCCTAATGTGGATTACTCGGGACGTTATATTACAGAGCAATCTTAGGTGCCATATGTAAAATCCGGGTGCAAACCTTTTTTTATGTTCTCATAGTCACATCTTACATGAAAGCCACTTAGAATATTTTATCGAGATGATAAGAAAATACTGTAGTAGACATAAAAATTGTATAATACAGAAGTGTTTGGTGGAAGTTCTATGAGTCTTCTCGATTTTTTTATGGAAACGTATCTGTTCGTGGAGTATGGTTAGCTTCGTGCTCTGTAAATGTGACGTCACGCGTTTGATATCACTACATTCCCTAGTTTCTTTAAGTTGCGTATCGGATATCTGCTAAAGTTACCAGTCTGATAGAACATCAGTCATAATTACTTTCATTTTTTAAACCACCTGCAAGAGCAAAAAGTTCCAGAAACATTTCCGCCGAACAGCTCGTGGCTGCATCAATATCAGAAGAGTGTTAGATAGCTCGTCAATACCCCCCACAGTGCATTGGATAGTCGTAAATGTACCTTGCACATCTCCTCGCCTAATACGGATTTCATCTTGTATAATTCTCTAATCTCTCTGTCTACCCACATTATACAAAACCTTTTGCTTAACTTATTCGGTGAATTGTTCTTTACGTTAAAATTCTGACGAGGCCTAATGGCAAAAAATTTTCTTAAAGGCAGGTCTTAATTCAGGACGTCTGTAATTCTTATATGACTGTCGGCATAAGGAGGATTGTTTGAATTGGTTTCCTTGTTTTCATCACTTAAAAATGTGACAATGTTCTCCCAAAACATGTTGTGGCAATAATTACACGATTGACAACTAGGATGAATATCCTCGACATTGCTTGAAGAACAGTTGTATGATGCTTTCACATCAGCTATCAGCTGTGCTAGGTTTCTACAGGCGTGGAATCGGTAAACTACCTGAGTGTTTTCACATTCTTTTAGATAATGCGAGAGAATATAATGTTTATGATTAAATTCGCTCTGATATTTACTGTTGTGTTTAATAAAATAATGGAAAACGCTATTAAAATATGTACTGCACCAATTCAAATGAAATTCGTATGTCCACGGTATCCTTAAGACGAAAGTCTATTTCAATGAAAAATAAAGTAACTGTAACGGGAGAATGCCTATATCAGCAAGAGTCAGCACGGATCAGTAAGATATTACTCATTTTGAACTTCGAAACGATCTGTGTTTACTTGCTATCCTGTATCACAATGAAGCAGTGTGGAAATGTAACATTTCATCGATAAGGTAAATAAGATTTCCTTGTTAATTTTCGTTCTGACTGCTTGTAGCTCTGTTACGAAACGGCTAAAATTGTAGCACTCAGCGAGATCGGAATCAAATCAATCCCCACTTTACACGCGACGACGTTACGTCACAGCTAGCGGAATACTGTAACGTTAGGTTCTCCATTACTGTTCCAGTGTTGCCTACGGCAGATAAGTTCCCAACGTAAAAGATGAGCTCAGTTGTAATTTTCACGTTGAATGACTTTCCTGGACTCAAAACCATAAAATGATATTTTATTTCACACCTTACCTGAAAATCACTTTTATTATTCAATGGAACTGATAAATGGAGTGGATTTTGTAGTCTAAGTCTGTGCTATCCTTTAAGTAACTAGTCGGTCACAGGGATGTCAAACATATCCTGCATTGTTGCCTAGATTCAGTTATAAACACATCAAAAAAAGCTTTGCATCATCTAGGTTCCGAGAGTTCTGGAAACCGTACAGAAAATTGGAATAGAGATCAACATACACATCATTTCCGCACTTTTCATTGCTCGGGAAAACCATACATTGCTTGTTGTACCACCATACAGCGAGACCTTCAGAGGTGGTGGTCGAGATTGCTGTGCGCACCGGTACTTCTAATACCCAGCAGCACGTCCTATTGCATTGATGATTGCCAGTATTCGTCGTGGCGTACTATCCACTAGTTCATCAAGGCACTGTTGATCCAGATTGTCCCATTCCTCAACGGCGATTCGGAGTAGATCCCTCAGAGTGGTTGTTGCGTCATGTCGTCCATAAAGAGCCCTTTTCAATCTATCCCAGGCATGTTCGATAGGGTTCATGTCTGAAGAACATGCTGGCCACTCTAGTCGAGCGATGTCGTTATCCTGTAGAGTAATGCCTCGCCACTATGCTGCCGATATGGTTGCACTATAGGTCGAAGGATGGCATTCACGTATCGTACAGCCGTTACGTCGCCTTCGATGGCCACCAGCGGTGTACGTCGGACCTACATAAAGCCACCCCACATCAGGGAAACTCCACCTTGCTGCACTCGCTGGACAGTGTGTCTAAGGCGTTCAGCCTGACCGGTTTGCCTCCAAACACGTCTCCGACGATTTTCTGGTTGAGGGGATATGCGACACAAGAGAACGTGATGTCAATTGTGAGCGGTCCATTCGGCATGTTGTTCGGCCCATCTCTATCGCTCTGCATGTTGTTGTGGGTTACAAAGATGGACCTCGCCATGGACATCGGGAGGGAAGTTGCGCATCATGCTGCCTATTGCGCGCAGTGTGAGTCATAACACGATGTTCTGTGATACAAGTAAAGCTTTATTCAACATGGTGGTGTTGATGTCAGGGTTCCTCCTTGGCATAATCCTCTCTTGGGCGGCCTGAGCGAGGCATGTCATCGATAGTTCCTGTCTCTCTCTCTCTATCTCCTCCATGTCCGAACAACATCGCTTTGGTTCACTTCGAGACACCTGGAGACTTCCCTTGTTGAGAGCCCTTACTGACACAAAGTAACAATGCGGACGCGATCGAACTGCGGTATTGACCGTCTAGGCATGGCTGAACTACAGAAAACACGAGACGTGACTCTCCTTCCTGGTGGAATGTCTGGAACTGATCGGCTGTCGGACCCCCTCAGTTTAATAGGCGCTGCTCATGCATGGTTGTTTACATCTTTCGGCGGGTTCAGTGACATCTCTGAACAGTCAAAGGGACTGTGTCTGTGATACAATACCCACAGTCAACGTCTATCTTCAGGAGTTCTGGGAACTGAGTGATGCAAAACGTTTTTTGATGTGTGTATTTCTAGCAGAAAATACCAACCTTGAGCGGTCTAGGAAGTGACTACAGTTCATGTTTCAAAGATGGGGCAGCCGAACGCTGGAACACCCAAAGGATATATCAATGATCCTTATTTTAGTTTGTGTAACTGGGTTTAGGGTCTACAGCGCCGTTACTAATTATACTCAGTTGCGCCGACTGCAAACTAAACAACTCGAATCATTGACGGTCACAGTTATTTGTGTTTTTATGTTGAGCATATTGATACTAAAACGCTCATCGCCAGAATTGTTTCACACGTTTAGAACTATCCAGTAATTGAACTGTAACTTGGAAAATACTTTGCTCGGGATACATGCCAACGGCACTAACTATGAAAGACGGACACGCAAATGAAGACACAACAACACACCATCGATTGCAAAACGTAGTATCCACAGGGACACTACGTAAGCTACCAATAACATGAATTTCCATATTAAGAAAGTCTTTGCAGGAAATCATAAGAAATGACAGAAAATGCAGGCTCAAAATACCGTTGTAAATTAACGTAGCGAACGTATGCAACGCAACTTCGATCCCTGCTTCTGCTAACGCGAAAGGAGAAGGAGCTGTTATCCTAGAACGAAAGACATAAAACGCTGACAGTAATGTCTAGAATAAGACCCATCCTTAACAGAAACTGCCATGCAGAGTATTAATACTAAAAGAAAAATATGTATCACCTATTCTTTATGATTAAAATGTATCGCCTGCTGATGTTTTGTCAATAAAAGCGAGAAGAGCCTATGTTGAAGAGCTTTTCAACGTGCAGTATGCTTACGACAAAGAGAACCAGAAATAACAACAGGTTCACAGAGGTGAACGTGGTTTTATACATCGCTCGCGCAGAGTGTTATTTATTTATCCCCAGCGTTTTAATACTAACGACGCCTCGTGGCTACCACAATAGCCATACGAGAATTATCGAGTTCTACTGCGGCGGCACAGATGGACGGACGCGTCTAGAATTTGAAGAAGCTCTCCATATGCTGAATCATAACGTGTAACTACCACTACAGAAGATTATAGGCCATACTTAATTTCTACCTGTGAAATAACTGTTCAACAGTAGGTGAACAGCATCAGCACCACTAACCTTTCACACTACACACAACACAATCTCAGTACATGCTATTTAATTGCTGCAAGATGCTTTATGCTCGCATCTTCCTGCGAACGACTTAATTTCTATCGCACGGCTGTCACCCCGTTACCGAGGAGCTATGGTCTACTACACCATAGTTCACGCCACTCCTTACCCCGACACGCCACACCCACTCCGTATGTCTCATAAATTACACAGGCGAAGGAAAAAATTTTTTAAAACTTTTTTTACTTTGATAGCTGACCTTTATAGATTTTTATGAGCTGAATCCAAATCTTGCCTTAGATTTTTTGTATCACCCTTAGTTTTGAGTAATACGCTTTTTATTAAATAGTATAAAAATCCTAAGCTATACGGTAAAGGGGGAAATTAATGAAACGCTTTGTTACAACATAAGCATGGTTTGTATTTACAGAAAGCTCCTTAAAACAATGGTATGTGTTAATAGAGATTCACTTGTCAGCTGGAATTGGTTTGTATTTTCTTTCTCTTTTTTCTTGGAAGCTTCTTGTGAAGCTTTTTCTACGATGAGTCGCTTGCTGAACTTCTCGGTGAAGTGACCAACGGTAGCCCCCATCATGTTGGTGTTCCAACGGCCTTGGTAGCGTTTTTCCATCACTTTAATGTCCTGGTAAAAACGCTGTCCTTTCTCCTCACTAACATCTCTCATATTGACCGGGAAGTAATCAAGATGACTGTTCAAGAAGTGAATTAAGCATCCTAAAGTTTTAAACTTCTTTAACGTTGAAGTTGCTTTTAGATTAGCTTCTGAAAGGTGTTGAACATTTTGGCAGAGATACTTAAAACATGGTCCATCTTTAGGCAAAGCCTTTACAAACTGTTTCATTAGGCCTTAGTTTATATTTAGAGGTGGAAGGAGTACGTTTTTTGGATCTACAAGGTTTTTGCGAAGAATGTTTTCCTCGGCACTTTTTAAATACTCCCTCACAGGTAGTTCTTTCTGCACCAGTGTTGATCCCTACCCCTACTGTCCCATTCACGCAAGAAACATGGAAATTTGGTAGAGCCACCTTGCTGACCACGGAGCATGCTTGTTACTTTTAGATCGCCACATATCATCCAACCTGAGGAGAATAGCCTATGTTATTTAGCACTGTTTCTAGGTTTTCATAGCTTTCTTTCATATGTACAGAATGTCCAACAGGTAAAGACGCATACATGTTACCATTGTGTAATAAAACAGCCTTTAAACTAGTTTTGCATGAATCAATAAACAGCGGTCAGTCTTCTTTTTTGTATTCAATACCAAACTCATTCATCAGACTGGGAATGTCTGAGCAGTACACTAAATCACCTTCTTGTTGAAAAAACTTGGAAAATTGATGCTCTCTCTTTCTATACATGTATATGCTGGTTCCAATTGCCAATAAGTTCTTTTCTTTTAATCTAGCCCCAAACAAATTCAGCTTTCTCTATCGTTAAGCCCAGATCTCTAACCAAATCGTTCAGCTCAGTCTGAGCAAACAATTTGGGCTCTAGACTTTCTGTATTACAATAGAGTTCATCATCATCTGATTCATCTAAATCACATTGAACATCAGAAAATACTTCTGTTGCAATAGAATTTAAATCATATGAAGGTTCAGGAACTGGCAAATCTACACCATGCCCCACTGGCTGGATGTGACCAGTAATATCAATACTGCAAAAACAGCAATCATCGGAATGATTTCTTGGCTCCCTCCATATCTTAGGAAAAGCAAATATAAAAGCTTTTTTCTCCTTTTTGAACCATTTTCTCATATCTTCAACATACAGATAACATACCTCATGCGACGCCCAAGAATTATCTTGATCACCAAGTTTAGATCCAAAGTATGATACAGAAACCTTTTTCACAAAGTCTGTAATGTTCCTTTGGTATTTTTAATCACAAATTCACCACAGATATAACATAAACTGTCAGCAGAGGTTTTACAACCATGATGAAACATTGTACTGAGCACATTAACAGGAAGCAGGAAAGTGAGGTTAGGTTGACAGTATACAAAACACCATGTTAACACAAAAATAGAATCGACCTTTTCTGCCAGCAAATGTTTTCCAGCAATTGTACCAACGTCATCTACATTCATTACACCTTTAAAAATCGCATATTTAAAAATTTAACTGTAAAATGTGAAGAAATGGTGGGTAATACAGTTTTTTAAGTATCATATTTGGATTTCCCACGCTAAAAACCATAAGAATAAGGTATTTGCAGCAAAAAATGTTTTCCATCTTTGGCCTGTGTTATAAAACCAAACGTAAATTAACCAGTTTCTCATGAGCGATCATCCACCGTTTCCATTCTTCCAGGTCCATTATTTGAAAAATTGTTAAAATAAGTGAAAGAGAAGCACGTATGAATTAATAAATAATCAGCGAAATTTGATATACACCGTCATCAGACGATTATCAAAAACTACTTTTTGACTTATACAGTATTTCAGGACAAACTTAAGGGTTTTGTAGGAATATGTTACGTAAAGTCGTTCTGGTCTTTATCGATTAAGACAGAGTAGGAGGAAAAAGCCTCTTTTGTGTTTTCTTCAGTACTGGCGTCCTGCCTGCATATAGATAAAGAGAACTTAAATTAATATGATGCTTTTTCCGATATAAAAAGTTAATACTTTCTCTTTGATTCTTTCATCGGCATTGATGTCATGCGATTTGTGACAAAATAATTAGTTCCATGTTTGCCTCAGTCTTTTTGATAAAATATCACAAAATAATTTAAAATCAAGAATCTATTGAACGACTGAAAAGATTGAAATAGATTGAATAATCTGCTCCTTTTCTCTTATAAAAATAGATACGACAAACGAGTTTTCCTCTTCTTCGAGGGAGAACAAAACTTTTATTTGTCTTAAATAATTTCCCCCAGCAACAGAATAAATCAGCACCGTATACAGTTTCCGTCATCCTGCGCTACAACTCCATTTAGCCACTGATGAAAAGAGGCAACTGAGCCGTGGCGGCTCGGCTTGCTGGCCTAAACACCTCTGTCACCGGTATCGATAGTCACCTCCCTCGTGACTTATCTTTGGTTTTCCCGATTGAGGTGTGGAGGCTCGGCGCGGCGGGTGAGCTGTGAACCGCACGTGACGGAAGGAGGAGGGCTGGAGCAGCAGTGCCTGGTGGCGGCATTTGGTTGGGCAGATTTGGGATGGACACAGCATGTACCCAGCCGGTTACCCGAGCGACTTGTCGAATGTTGGGAAGCCGCTAAAGAAGGTGACGAAGGTCGTGCTCTGCAGCTCTGCTGATGGGGGCCTCCTTCTGTTTTAAAGTGCACCGTAACGTACTGCCTATCGACATTCCATCCCTGTGGTTTTATTGTTTAAAGGATAATTGGCACGATATTATTGTCTCTTGTTCAGTGAATAACATGTATTTGCTTGTTCTGCAGTCTGCCTTGGCTTGAGAGTGGCAAATGGTTGTTAGTCCGTCTTCTTTGAAGCCACGTGATTCTTTGTGTGCACCCCCTTGCGGTGCGATGTTATGAATTGAAGTGGTAAAACCGGTGAGTGGCACTGTACGCGGTGGCAATGTCATGATACTGTATCAGGTACTGGGTATGAATTTGAAATCTAATTGTGATTTAGTAAAGTGTATTTATTATAACCTACGCTGATGTGTTTGAGACATAGTTGAATTATTTAGGGCTACTAGTGAGTGAAATTTTCTGCTTTGCTTAAGGGTTTAACTCCAGCTGCTCTGTTTGTACCTGCATCTTGTCAGTTACATGTACTCGCTTATCATCTCACCTAGACAAACCTCCCTCCTGTGTGATTTATGTTCACAGTTGATTGCAAAACACGCGTGCCTACCTTGGTGTTTGTAGCCATGACTTCTGGGCCGCTAATTTGGCAGCATCCTGCCCAACGCCCGCGGGAGCGCTTTGCCGCGTCGTCTGTCATACCCAGCTAAGGTTGAGTAGTTGTCCTGTTCCTTGGAGCTGTACCTGGGTTGAGCGACTGCCGCCAGGGTTGTAGGCTGTGGAGTTTGGTGACATTATCTCATGAACTTTGTAAATTGCTATTCAAATTTCATTCTGACTGTAATAAACTCAGATGCTGTGTGTTTATTGAATACTGTCTCCTTTTGCTTGTATTGGTGTTCGCTTATGATTCTTTGGTGTACAAGAAAGTGTCGAAGACAAGTGACTGTAGGTTGATACAAGATGACCTAGACAAAATTTCTAGTTGGTGTGACGAATGGCAGCTGGCTCTTCATACATAGCCGGCAAGCCACTGTACGGTGCGTGGCGGAGGGTACCTTTTACCACAACCAGTTGTTTCCTTTCCCGTTCCACTGACAGGTAGAGCAAGGGAAAAATGACTATATGCCTCTGTATAAGCGCTAATTTCTCGTGTTTTATTTTGTGGTCCCAATGCGAAATATATGTTGGCAGCAGTAAGCCCTTTCTGCAGTCAGCTTCAAATGCCGGTTCTCTAAACCTTCTCAATTATGTTTAGAAATGAATGTCTTCTACCCTCCATGGATTTCCACTTGAGCTTCCGAAGCATATCCGTAACACTTGCATGCTGATCGAACCTCTCAATAACAAATCTTGCAGCTCGTCTCTGAATTTCTTCGATCTCTTTCTTCAATCCGATCTGGTGCGGATCCCATACACACGAGCAGTACTCAATAACAAGTCGCACCAGCGCCCATATGCGGTCTCCTTTACAGATGAACTATTCTTTGCTAAAATTCTCCCTATAAACCGAATTCAGCCATTCGCCTTCGCTATCACAAACATCACATGCTCTTTCCATTTCATATCGCTTCGCTGGGCTACGCACAGATATTTAAACGACGTGACAGTGTCACCAGGACACTACTTATGCTCTATCCAAGCATTACAGGTTTCTTTTTCCTACCCATTCGCATTAACTTACATTTTTCTACATGAAGAGCCAACTGCCATTCATCACACCAACTATAAATTTTGTCTAGGTCATCTTGTATCAATTTGTCTACTACACTTTCTTGTACACAACAACATCATAAGCGAACAACCGCAGATTGCTGCCCACTCTGTCCACCAGATCATTTATGTGTACGGAAAATAGCAACCGTCCTATCACACTTCCCTCGGGCGCTCCTGATGGCAGTCCTGTCTCCGACGAACACTCGCGTCGAGGACAACATATTGGGTTTCATTACTAAGAAGTCTTTAAGTTGGTCACGTATCTAGGATCCTAATCGTGTGTACGTACCTTCGTTAATGCTTTTCGGGAATAGAAGTATGGAATCTTCCTATTGCCCTTCATTCATAGTTCGCAGTATAACATCTGAGAAAAGAGCAAGCTGGGTTTCGCCGTGCTGATTTTAGGTCCCAAGGATATTTATTATTCGAACTCAGAATATGCTCTAGAATTCTGCAGCAAACTGATAAGGATACTTGTCTGTGATTTTTCTGGTCCATTCTTTTACCATTGTAATATACAGGAATCAACTGCGCTTCTTTCCAGCCACTTGGCACTTGGTGCTGGTCGTGAGTTTCGCGATACCAAGTGTAGAAGTGTGAAACCGGAATTTGGTTGCAATAATTACACGTCTGTTGTTTCAAACTGATAAACAATATGTTATTCAAAATAATCTCCGTTGCTATTTATACATTTCTCCCACCTCTCCGGCAGCCTATGAATGCCACTCTTAAAAAAAAGGAAAAAAAAAGACTTCTCTTGAAGCGAACCAGCGAGCGAGCCATTTTCGTACATTTTCATACGAATTGAAGCATTCTTCAGCGAGAGCGTGTCTCAGTGATAATCTCACCAAGCCAAATCTGGAGAATAAGACGCACGTCCAAGTATTTCTCAACTGATCATTTCCTTGACCCGTTTTGCTGTGTGTGATGGGGCGTTATCGTGGAACAATATGACTTTCTGTTGCCTCTTTCCATATTCCGGTCGTTTTTCACGTAATGCTCGATTTAAATCGATCATTTGCTATTGGCAGCAATCGGTGTGAACGGTTTCACCAGGTTTTAGCAGCTCGTAATAGATGACACACTTCTGATCCCACAAGACACAGAGCATTGTCTTCTTTCCAAACGATTTGGTCTTGCAGTGGATGTTGGTGATTTTCCTGGATTCACCCATGATTTATGACGCTTAGGATTCTCAATATACAGCAATTTTTCATCGCCTGTCACTATCCCACGGAGAAACGACTTTCTTTTGTGTCTGAAGAGCAGCGTTTCACATATGGTCTTCCGATCTGCTTGCTGTCTTTCATTCAGTTCATGCGGAACCCATTTACCCACATTCTGCACCTTTCCCATGGCTTTCAACGGGATAGAACGGATTTCTGCTTCACGTTCAATTGTACCGCGAGTTTCTGTTGAGTCTGAGTATCATTTTCATCCAGTAAGGCCGGAAATTCGTAACCTTCGAACTTTTTCGGTCGTTTCCCGCGGTCGTCGTTTCTCACGTCAGAATCACCACTTTTCATTTTTTTTTTTTTTCGTTGAACCACTCACTGTGTTTTTCCAAGAGCATGTTCGCCGAAAGCTTCGACAAGTATTCGATGCGATTCTGAAGCTGTTTTCTTCAAATGATAACAGAAAACCAATGCTGTCCACAAATTGTAGTTCGTAGGCACATAGGACCAGAAATTTTTCAGGTTCTCCGCCAGATCTTTAGCCAAGGAATTTGTTGTATGCTTCGCGCATAGATCTTTTCACAGACGCACAAATCTCTATTAATTTTTGCCTGTCGTCATTTGCGCGCCCTGTTTTGAACCGAGAGTGCAACAGTTTTGCTCCCTAAGCATTTACCGAAGCTGGCCGCTGTGACCGAGCGCTTCTGGGAGCTTCAGTCTGGAACCGCGCTGCTGCTACGGTCGCAGGTTCGAGTCTTGCCTCCGACATGGATGTGTGTGATGTCCTTAGGTTAGTTAGGTTTAAGTAGTTCTAAGTCTACGGGATTGCTGACCTCAGATGTTAAGTCCCATAGTGCTTAGAGTCATTTGAACCATTTACCGAATTTCGATATTAAACCATTGTGGGTCTTTTCCGTCCTTAATCCATTTACTAGGCACATACTTGTCCAGGTACGATTTACAATCTGTATAAACATTGCCCATAATTCCTCTATGGCCATTGTTCTGGAATTAAATGAGTGCAGTTCATTGTCTAAGTGAGATGCTAACAACTGCTTATCTGCCAACCTCTTCATTGATTTATGAAATTTCGTAACCATAGTCACTACGATGACAACATGATCAGTAATTCCGGTCTCTATACTGACGGAAACTATAATGTCCAGCCTGATTGTAGCTACTACAAGGTCCAAGATACTTCCATTGCATGTGGGCTGCGGAACTAGCTGCTCAAGATAGTACTTCACAAGACTGTCTGTCTGTACCCTGAAATGAATTCATACGAATCAAGGATGCGTATGAACTAGTGTTGCATGTCTGGATATTTACGCACAACTGACCACAGACTTTCTTTGAATGACTCTAGTAGTGTCACAGTGGAGTCGGGTGGTCGATAAAAACATTCCACAGTTAACTTGGTTTGATCTAGGCCTGTTATGCGCATCCAGATAACTTCACTATCACACTAAATTTCTACCTCAGTAGAGAAAATATTTTTGTCGACTGCAGTTAACACCCCCCTCCTACGGCGCCCCATCTGCCTTTCCAATAAACACTCTAAGACTCGTTAAATATCTCAGATCTTTTTACTTTGAGTTTTAGCCAGCACTCAGTCCCAAGAATAATTTGAGGTTGAGAACTTTCCTGGAGGGCAGTAAATTCATTATGAATACATCGATAGTTTACTGATGAAATTTTTACAGTCGAACTGTCTTTACTCTGAACGTGGCCTGATTTTCCTATATGCGTATCGACTGGCGAGTGTTCACGAAAGTACTTCAAACCACGCCTAGTCTAAAAACCCCCATGTGCGCTTCACAAGTACTCTGCTACCCGAGTAGATGCTTCCTTTGTTTAGCGGACCCCTGACCTGTCAAGGGGGGTGCTAAAAATTCTCACACGATAAATCAGGTTCAGAAATCTGCAGCAAAGACCGTCTCAGAGATGACGAAGCCTTTGGTTGAAACCCTCCACTCGGCTCCTAACCAACGGGCCCCGATCAACTCTGGGAACGAGGCTACAAATTGCGAGTTATGCTTGCATCCCGTCTGAGAGATCAGCAGTCTTCACCACATCAGCCAGCCGCCTGCAAAAAATTAGGATGGCCTCAGAACCCATGCGACAAGCGTCGTTGGTGCCGACATCAACCACAACTTGCAGACGACTGCACCCTGTACGCTCGATAGC
The DNA here is from genome assembly GCF_023898315.1 of Schistocerca nitens. NCBI lineage: Eukaryota > Metazoa > Arthropoda > Insecta > Orthoptera > Acrididae > Schistocerca > Schistocerca nitens. Next base: position 436,890,495 of record NC_064617.1, on the reverse strand, counting down.
CGCAGGCAAGGCCGAATGCAAATCTGGGGTGAGGTCCACCGGCAGATATACCAAGTGCACATTAGCTTCCTTTCCAGCCCTGGACACTATCTTCCTAAGCGTCTCCATAACGCGCATAACATTGGAGTTCCCGTTAACTAGCAAACCACTGTCCACGGATTTCTGCTCGAAGTCTGCTGAAGTAACAGCCACCTGTTTACTCACAGGGTGAATAGGCGAGGCCATACAGCCAGCCTCCACTTTAGCTCTGTGGCTCCAGCAGCGCGATCGCGCTACCATGCGCTACTCACCCTGCGGGTCCACCGCCTCAGGTACACTAGAAGGTGCCTCGACAGTAGAGCCCTTCAGCGAAACAAGCGACACCTAAGTTGTCCCATGCGAAGCTTCAGAATCTCCGCCACAACTAGATTCCGAGGCGGCATCCCGAAGGCAACTGATCGCAATCAAAACCACATTCATCTGTTCGCGAAATGCTTCGGTGAACAGCAGGCACGCATCCTACTCATCTTACCAAGACTAACTGAAGAGTAAACAGTAAAAGCTGGCAGAAACCTAGATAAGCAACTTGTTACCCTCCTGACGTGTAACCAAGGGATGCTAATATCTCAATGAACCATGTAGTTGACGGTTCAGAAAAAATGACAACTGAGCTACAGACTGCCTAAATTTGCACTTACAGCTAACAAAGAAAGTAAGACTAAACTTCCTATATACCAAAACACGCAAGCAATTGAACAAATATATACTGTTAAGAAAACACAGGAATGGCTAATTACGTAACTTTATGCCTTGAAGGCGTGTCACAGGCGATAGCTGGCACCGAACTGAGTGGCTAACTGCGCTGATTACAACCGTTAGTAGCGTCAAAACAAATTGCTGGGGAACAACTGCGCTGCTGACTAATTGAGTATACACTTACAAATCGCGAGATTAAACTGAGAATCTGAGGCTGGAGGTCTACTGAATATTTACTATTCTCAAGGTTTGTGGTCGAGAGCCCCACGTTCTACCAATGATCTTGCAAAAGATATTGTTTCTGGCTTCCAGCTTCATTCTCATATTCTCGCAATGCTGGTTGTACATCAGAGAGCGATCGAGAATGACTCTCAGATACTTTGTATGGGATGTATTTACTAATTGTATCCCTTTCCATGTGAGATTAAGTTAGTGACGTACCTGATTGTGCTTAAAGTGAAACGCACACAGTTATAAGACTTTTATCCATTGTGGATGTGGAGCACTGCGACTGTGGTGTGAACAGGTTTTCAGAAATTACTGCAACCAGTCGCCTTTTATGTAGATGTATTTTATTTAACCATGACCGGTTTCGAGCTGCCTAGCAACTCATCATCAGATGGTGTATACATTTAGTGCTTTTTTGTACCCATTGTGTGGGTGGTTGAGTATCTGTGGCTAGACAGAAACGAGAACAAATAATCGCTACATGTGGTACAGTAACACGAAATATTAACAGCATAATTTATGTTTAACGTATAAAAGCAAATAATCACTACATGTGGTACAGTTACATGAAATATTTACAGTTTAATTTACGTTTTGAGGTGTTACTTACAAATAAATCTTTTTGCAGGTATATATATCTCTTTTAGGACGTATTTTTGAAACCATTGTGTCTTGTTTTTCACAATGGTTTCAAAAATACGTCCTAAAAGAGATATATATACCTGCAAAAAGATTTATTTGTAAGTAACACCTCAAAACGTAAATTAAACTGTAAATATTTCATGTAACTGTTCCACATGTAGTGATTATTTGCTTTTATACGTTAAACATAAATTATGCTGTTAATATTTCGTGTTACTGTACCACATGTAGCGATTATTTGTTCTCGTTTCTGTCTAGCCACAGATACTCAACCACCCACACAATGGGTACAAAAAAGCACTAAATGTATACACCATCTGATGATGAGTTGCTAGGCAGCTCGAAACCGGTCATGGTTAAATAAAATACATCTACATAAAAGGCGACTGGTTGCAGTAATTTCTGAAAACCTGCACACAGTTATGTTTTTGCTGGGTTAAAAATAATGTTAGAATAATAGACTCTCTACTCTCTCAATGTGAATGTCAGGTGGGCTTCATCTTCAAAAGACTTCCCTTAGTCGCTACCGCCAGATCAGCTACATAAAGGAAGCCTCTTGTGTTCGCTAGCACTGGTTTCTCATTGATATAGGTAAATAAGATTAGTGAGAGAATGCTTGTCTGCTACAAGGCATTTTTTTTTTTTTTGACATGTGAAACGACTACAGTAACCCTAGAAGTCCACATAAAATACTCTGTACAATAGTAAACATTGGGTAAGTTTGGTGAAACCATAATTTTTGTATATACTGTATGTCTTCTGTGGCAATGGTTGTTGGCTGACAGAGTCATATGCAGTAAACTTTGGTTGGTTAGTTGGTTTGCGGGAAGATACCAAACAGCGAGGTCATCGGTGTCATCGGTGTAGGGAACGATGGGAAAGGAAATTGGCCGTGCCCTGTCAAAGGAACCAACCCGGCATTTCTCTGAAGCGATTTAGGATAATCACGGAAAACCTAAATCAGGATGACCGGAGGCAGGATTGAACCGTCGTCCTCCCGAATGCGAGTCCAGTGCGCTAACCACAGTAAACTTTGATTAAGTTTCGTAATGCCATATATCTTCGTGACAAACACGGTGACTGACAGTGTTTTAAGCAGTTCTGAGTTCGCTGAAAGTTACTCCTCGTTCAGAAATTAACTTCAGCATTTCAGAAGTAATTCACTAACATGATTAATAAAAAGCGGCCCTTTTCGCTTCCAAAACTGATCATCTTCTTAATCGGTGCTGAAAGTCTTACACCTAACAAGGAAGAATTACTATGTCAGCTTTATCATAACCAGAAATGGGATTTAATGTATATCCTGGAAACTCACAGAGACTTGAACCTAAGTCCTCCCTAACGCTAAGGAACGAGCCTAGTGACTCAATATTCTCACCAACAGTACTCCAATGCCGTCCTTGTCAAGCCTCATGTTCACGTTCTCTCAGCAGGAATATCATTGTAAGACGATACAGAAATTCTCATAGTGCAGCTACGTAACTGTTCTGTAACATCTGTTTATGAGCCCCCAGGCACTGAACTTAGATTTATGGACATGTCCAAAAGAACAGACAGCACACATATATAAATGTACCACATTTATAAATATGCATATAGTTTGACGGCCACAATATCTCTTCAGTGGGAAGACACTCTCTCACCTGAACTCTTGCAGGACTCCAGAGAAAGCCGGCAAGCAATGAGTTCGATGGGAGGGGGTAGTGGGGGGGGCTCTACTTCAGTGGTGCCTCAGAAGAGGAATGTGGGTTGCACCGGAGTTGTTTCCGAGTAGCCGTGGCGGTCAAGGCGACCGTTCGGGTCCGAGTCCCGGTCTGGTACAAATTTTCGCTTGTCGCCATTGAGATTATTTCATCATCAAAATTTCAAGTTTCTGTCTGGTGATTTTAGTAGCTGTAGTAATATTGGGACTATTCAAATACTGACAAAAGTGAAGAAGCTGTGGTGGAATGGATAGCTTCCTGTGACCTCAGTCTACTACATGAGAACAGACTTAATGTTGGCCTGGTTCCAATCCAGATCTCATCCCCGTCAACGAGCAAATAACAAGTTGTTTGCGATCTTCAGTAATTTATTAAGTGATAATTGCAATAAATTCCCGTTTTATCTCCAACCACGTTATCTGAAAGACGTTAACAGTGTGCAACAACAGTGTATTTAGAAAGTTCAACCATGTCGTGCAGTATAGGGCACGCACTGCTAATGCGTCAATTACAGTATCACGAGCTGTGGTGATGATGTGACAGTTCCTATCTGAATTAGCCAATCAAAACCCTCGCGTCACCTTGTAAAGTTTCAATCCAAGTTTGTACTACATGAAAAGATGTTACTGAAGCGTCTGAAGTGCTAAATCCTGCACCAAGATTTTGAGACTAATTTCCAAGACCGCTTCTAACTTATTTATTTGTTCTCGTTTAAAATCTGCACCCCCACTTGTCACACTGTCTGAGCAAGCAGGACAGAGCGTCACGTGGTGATCACAGCTTGCCTGTGGATGTACTGGTCCCCACGCAATGCCAGAATCAGCGCACCTCGTACGTGAAACACCGTCTATTTCACAAATATGCTGGCTGTTTAAAGAGAAAGTGTCGCGCATCCGTAGAGAAGAAAGTATTGGTAAAAATGGTAGCACTGGTCAAAACTAGAAGGAAAGTTCTCATAGTGATATGTCACGAAACCAAAACCTGTTGAGATACGGGCCAATCTGGCCCCTCACCCCCATCCGCCTATTACATACAAATAAACACCATAGTTAGTTTGTATGTGGTTGACATGCATCCTGCCACGTCCTTCGAAATGAATGACACACTCTACTACACACATCTGTCACCATTCGGATTGCATCACATGCACTAATCACGCGGTCTTGTAACATCTACGCGCTGTGGATGCGTTGGACATATACCAATCCATATTAATGTCCTCATAGCCAGGGATACAGCGGCCTCAGATCTGGTGAACAGCGAGGCCATATCACTTATCGAAATATGTGCCACAGTTTCTTTTAAATACCCTGTAGCAGTCCAAAGACTTGAATCAACTTTGCTAAGCTTTCTCGCTGACAGTTGTGCAGTTACAACGCGTAGGGTAAATCCGTGAAGCATGGATGGGTTTCATCGAAAGCACGCTGTAAATAACAGGAGCGAATTGTTAGAATATAATCGTTCGCCTCATTCTATGTTCCTCGTGGGTGCTTTTCGAACTTGATGTAAGAACCTCGGGAAGAAATAAATAAATACCTAATTTTGGAACATCATAAACGCACCCCTAGCCAGAATCTAAATGTATCGGGTTGTATTGTTCAGACCAAACAAAGCTTCATAACTTCGAAACAACGCGACGAAAGACACCAGTGAATAAAAAAAATCTGTTTCTACCTGGCAGCCATTGTGCTTATCCCTCTCCACATTTACCGGAATAATTTTGTCCTTCAAATAACAAAAGCATAGACAGTGACAATATTTTGTTAAGGAGAGAAAGTCTCGCTCTTTAGTACTAAATACAGCCGTGTACTCGGTTTACGCGGGGATATTTTACAGCGCATTATTTAGACATTCCTTTCGAAATAGCGGTCTTCGATCTTGGGTTTTAGAAATGGGCGAACTATGTTGTAACTCTAGTATCTGGCAATAACGTACTGATGAACACTACAGACTGGAAACGCTCAAGAAATTTATAATATGTGAATAAAAAGTATCTCATGAATGTGGCTACTTGTTCCGTACGCAGTATGTTAAATTTATGTGCTGTAGAGTTTTTATAGAACACCGTTCACCCAGTACTACTGGCATTTCTTTCGGTGGAAATACTTAGAAGGGAAATCGTAGTTAAAAATGCAGTCTACATTCATTGTAAGCTCAAGAACGGGTGTTAGTGCCTTATTTATTCATATGAACATTTTAATTCCAGATCCCCAAAAATAAAGAAATCTTTTGCTACACCAGTCAATATAATGAAAAATAAGAAAACCCTTCTACTGCACAGTTACAATGTGCTCTCACAAAAACTGGAGGCACTGAGTGTTTAGTTAGTTTCTAACAAGATCCCTTGCCTGCATACGATCATTTACACCTCCCTTTACTTGCCGTGAGAGTTGATGCATGACCTGCTGTTATTTACTGACAGCGCACTTTGTAAGAAGAGACTTTAATCCCAGGCTACTCCGCGACTCCTTTCCAGAAGAAACTAGGCACCATTTATTCTGAAGTATGCAGCATTAATCGTGAAGTATTCCCTGATTTATTGCTGTCCAGCACCGTCCGAAATTATTTACTACCTAAATAATAAACCGCCTCTTTAACTTGTTACCGCCATCAATCTCTGTTGCTCATTCTTAACCATCCCGAATATATTTCTCAATTTCAGCAAAACATTTTACATGCAAGACCTGATACGTACATCGCCATCTGGCTTTGATACATGACGGTAGTGCAAAGCAGTTAGCATAAGCAGCAGTAAAGGATGTGAAGTCGAAGTGGCTGGCGGTTGTAAAGGTGTGAGAACAGTTATCAAACTAGTAAAATTGTTTTAAATCAGTTATTTGATAATAGCACAAACTCTTAGTCAATAACTCATTGGTTCAAAATGAATGTACACTTACATCTACAATTAATTGCCTGGGAGAGGGTTCATCGAATCACCTATAAGCTACTTCTCTACCGTTCCACTCTCTAACAGCGCGCGGGAAAAACGAACACTTAAATATTTTCATGCGAGTTCCGATTTCTCTTATTTTATTATTATGATCACTTCTCCCTCTGTAGGTGGGTGGAAGCAAAGTATTCCCATACTCTGTGGAGAACGTTGGTGATTGAAATTTCATGAGAAGTTCCTGCCGCTACGAAAAACGCCTTTTTTTAAATGACTGACACCCGAATTCGTGTATTGTATCCTCGGCACTCTCTCTTTTATTTGGCGATAATACAAAGCGAGCTGCCTTTTCTCGATCTTTCTCGATGTCCTCCGTCAATACTACCTGATGCGGATTCCACACCACACAACAATACTCCATAGAGGGTGGACAAGCGTAGTACAAGCAGTCTCTTTAGTAAGCCTGATACATTTTGTAAGTGTTCGGCCAATAAATCGCAGTCTTTTGTTTGCTTTCCCCACATCATTATCTATATGATCGTTCCAATTTAAGATATTCGTTATTGCAATCACTAAGTATTTATTTGAATTTATAGCCTTTGGCTTTGCCTGATTTATCGTGTAACAGAAATTTAGCGGATTCATTTTATCGCTCATATGGATGACTTCACACTTTTCATGGTTTGGAGTCAGTTGCTACTTCTGGCACCAGTAATAATTTCCAAGACAAAAGTGTAAGTGCAAAATAAGGTTGACAATAGTCCACTAACAGTGAAACTTAATCACTTTGTACATATGTGGCAAATCTCACAATTCATAGAGTGTTCCACCTTCATAATACTCTAAACCCATGATCAAAGTATAACCTAGAAGTTAAAACTAAAACACTAACATAAGAGATATGAAATAGTAATTCAGTGTAAAATTGAATTACACAGAATAAGTGCAACATAATCCACCAAGTACGCTGAAATTCTGACTTCCATCAAAATACAGTGAAGCGCTAAAGAAATGATATAGGCATGCGTATTCAATACAGAGATATGTAAACAGGCAGAATACGGCGCTGCGGTCAGAAGAGCCTATATATGGCAACGAGTGTCTGTCGGAGTTGTTAGATCGGTTACTGTTGCTACAATGGCAGGTTATCAAGATCTGAGTGAGTTTTTTGATCGGTTACTGCTGCTACAATAGCAGGTTATCAAGATTAAGTGAGTTTGAACGTGATGTTATAGTCGGTACACGATCCACGGGACACAGCATCTCCGACGTAGCGATGAAGTGCAGGTTTTCCCGCACGACCATTTCACGAGCGTACCGTGACTATCAAGAATCCGGTAACATATGAAATCTCCGACATCGCTGCGGACGGACAAAGATCCTGCAAGAATGGGACCAACGACAACTGAAGAGAGTCGTTCAGTGTGTCAAAGTGCAACGCTTCCGCGCATTGCCGCAGATTTCAATGCTGGGCCAGCAACAAGTGTCAGCGTGCGAACCATTTAAAGAAACATCTTCGATATGGGCTTTCGGAGTCGAAGGCCCCTCTTGGAACCTTGATGACGATGTTTGATTTGTGGGGCTCTCAACTGCGCGGTCATCAGCGCCCGTACAAAGTCCCAATTTTCACACGGCCCAATTTTTTCACATTCCAATCTAACCACTGTCACGAATGATGATGATGAAATGATGAGGACAACAGAAACACCAGTCCCCGGGCAGAGAAAATACCCAACCTGGCCGGGAATGGAATCCGAAACTTCATGATTCATAGGCAGCAACGTTAGCCACTAGATCACGAGCTGCGGACGTGTAACGTCGATGACTGCACGACACAAAGCTTTACGTCTCGCCTGGGCCAGACAACACAGATATTGCACTGTTGATGACTGAAAACATGTTGCCTGGTCGGACGAGTCTCCTTTAAAATCGTATCGAACGGATGGACGTGTAAAGGTATGGAGACAACCTCATGGCTCCATAGACCCTGCACGTCAGCAAGGGACAGTTCAAGCTGGTGGAGGTTCTGTAATGGGGTGGGTCATGGGCACTTGGAGTGATATGGGATCCCTGACAGGTCTACGTACTACTCTGACAAGTGACACGTACATAAGGATCCTGTCTAATCACCTGCATCCATTTATGTCGATTGTGCATTCCGACGGATTTGAGCAATTCCAGCAGGACAATGCCACATTCCACACGTCCAGAACTGCTACAGAGTGGCTCCAGGAACACTCTTCTGAGTTTAAACACGCCTAGAACTTTCTTTCTTAAGCTGCACAACGCCTTATTCGTGCTGCGATTTTTTATCGGCCAGTGTATGTCCAAAGATTAGAAATAGGTCATTCCGTTCTAGTGAACGAATTGTGGACACTCAATAGTATTAACATTTCAAGGAATTATCTTCCAAATGTAACTACGTCAGTTGAATGATAGGTTCTCTCTATGGTTGCTATGCCTACCAAGGATACCGTTAATACCAAGATCCATGAGTACGGTATCTTACATAGCCCACAACATTAGATTCACGCATTTATACCACCAGGGTTCATCACTGTGATTCTTCCCCGTCCAGTAACTCCAACGTGCCAGTGCCCAGTTACGACCGTCGGTGATATCTATCGACTTCTGCTGCTTTGATTGATTGGAGATGTAGTTCGGTGTACTAATAGATCCGATGGTAACGCAAAATTTAAAGGAATACGTGTCATTCGTTAGTGGAGCTGTTCAAGCAATATTTTATTTGTATACATGAATTATAGTTGCGCTGTTTACTTTTCTTCTGTCCTGTGTTTTCCATTGCCTTCCAAACAGCAAGCGCTCCGACATCCGAGTCACACTGTGTCAACGGTCTCGCTTCCGCACACAACACACGTGACCTCTCTGATTGCTGATCGGCATCTCATGCAGCCCATAGTTATTCATTGTTGACATTTCCTACCTCTTTAAAAAGGATTTTGGCTAGAACAGCCGGAGACAGTGGATGTGTGTGTGTGTGTGTGTGTGTGTGTGTGTGTGTATGTGTGTGTGTGCGTTTGATTGTATAAATGTCTGTGTGTGATTTGCTTCCTTTCTGAAGAAGGCTATGGCCGAAAAATTTATGTGAACACCCTTTTCGTCGTGTTTGCCTCTTGCTCGGCGTGTGAATAGCAGTCTATCCGCTTCACAGTATAGTTATTCCATCATGAAGTTTGGTTTAAATAATCCACTGCACTTCAACAGCCCCAATGATGTACGTAACTACATACCAGAAGGAAAAAGACATTCTTTACGTCATATTATGATTGTCTGTAGCACAAACAGAGGTTCATAATGGTGCAACCAAAGTTTTGATCACCAACCCAGTGATGTAAAACGTCTGACAAACAACAATGTGAAATTTGAGACTAAACTGGTTAAGCTTCAGCTTCATAATTCCTCGTATTATGCAGAAGACTGTCTACTAATGTAACGTGTAAATTGTAATGGGTAGGAATTAATGACTACACTCTGTATGTCTTTAATTATAAAAAAGAACAAAAAAACTAATAAATGATTAGCCTCTCATGTGGGATTGTTAGTCCCCTATCGGGCGCCTCCCCAGGGGGCGGATAGGGGAAAGCCTTCCACACATGGATGGTATTGGGGAAATGAAATGCCCAGGGTGCACTAAATCCTAACTTAGGCCTCAACCTATTAGTGTCTATTCTGGCATCCAGCTACTAGATGTCAGCATGTGTACACCAAGTTGGTCCGGTTACTACAAGTCTGTCTTGATGCCAACAGTCGTCTTTAATATTTGTGATCTCCAAAGGAGATCACCACAACCACCTTCCACTTGACAAAATCATGGTAGAGCACCAGGAAAAATATCTACTACCACAGCACCAGTAAATATACTGGACTATCCTGGTCAAGATAGACAAACTCACACAGCTTACAGTGTTCTACAAAAATTTCACTTCAAAATCCTCGCAACACAAGAGACGCATTTCACAGACGAAAACCACTTCAGCACACGAAACAACAGGATACAGCCTCCCCAGGAAAAGCTACTGTCAGAACAGGAACACCGACAGTGTTCGGCAAGGGATTTGCAGTTCACAAATCAGTCATAGACAACATCCTAGATTTCAGTTCAGTGCCAGAAAGAATTTCTGCCATAACTTTCAAGTCAGGAAACCAAAGATACAAAAGTATCAATGCACATGCACCGATAAACGATCAAAACAGAAAGAACCCACATGAAGTCGAAAACTTTTGGGAAGACATGGAACAAATAACAAATAAAATACCAAAAAGGCACGCTAAAATTGTGTTAAAGAGACTTCATTATACAACTAGGCAAGGAGCCGAAATATATTCAAATCTCAGGCCCATACACAGCACATATAAAACAATGGTTCAAATGGCTGAGCACTATGGGACTTAACATCTATGGTCATCAGTCCCCTAGAACGTAGAACTACTTAAATCTAACTAACCTAAGGACATTACACAACACCCAGTCATCACGAGGCAGAGAAAATCCCTGACCCCGCCGGGAACACAGGAACACAGCACACAAACGCACTAACAAGAATGGGGTACATCTCATACTTTACTGCAAAAAATTAGCTTAAAATTTATGTCAACGCAGTTTCAAAATCCAGAAGAAGACTTGTAATATCGAAAATCCCCAAAAACATACAGGGAGAATTTCAAATTCAAATTGAACACGAAGCCATCACAAGCAAAAAAAGCGATATTCTTAATGTGAGAACACGCAACACGTAAAGGCTTCTTCGAGTCCACGCATCACTTGCTCCAAGTAAAAGTCAGGCCAGTATAAAAAAAAATTATAAGACGGGACCCAGTACTTGAAGATAAACAACGACAATGTTATTGAAGAAACTGATCAAAGTTCAACAGAAAATTGGATAGACTTCGCGAAGACAATTCAAAATGCAATGTGTTGGGATCAACCTCCTAGGAAACGGAAACATAGATGATGGGACGCAACAAGTGATGAGTCTATTGAACGTAGAATGCAGACCTGGAAGAAGTTTATCAGCAGCAGAAGAAAGGAGATATTGTAAGATTTCGACAAAGTCCAGAAATAATCCACAGAACATATTACAAGAGTGAAAAGAACATACAACAAAAATAGAGGAAATGAAATCGTGGAAGACTTCACCAGGAACAAAATGAGAAATTTCCACAGAATTTTCAGGGAAATATAAGGGCTTTGCTTCAAAAGAACAGATTGAGCTCTGGACACAAATACTAAAGAAAACAGCAAAATTCTTAAAAAATATTTTGATAAACTCCTCAGTTGGGAGAAGACTAACGAAAAATTACACTTCATAAAAACAGTACCAAAGCCAGATTCAAAGCAGCCTTCAATAGCAGAGATAGAACAGATTATAAAACAACAAAAAACAACAGATAGCTTGGAGAAAAGGGTATTATCTCGGAGATCTGGAAACTCAATGACCAAACCATCACAAGGAAAATCCATGAAATTCTTACAGAAATACGGAATACAGAAAAAATGCCACAGGAATGGAAATGACTGTCGATTCGCCCACTACACAAAAGGAGCGAGAAGACAGACCATAATAACTATAGAGGTATCTCAGTATTACCGTTCACCTATAAAATTTCCTCCAAGGCATTACTCAACAGACTAGATAGTACCACAAGCTCATACAAAGATAGCCGGCCGGAGTGGCCGCGCGGTTACAGGCGCTTCAGTCTGGAACCGCACGACCGCTACAGTCGCAGGTTCGAATCCTGCCTCGGGCATGGATGTGTGTGTTGTCCTTAGGTTAGTTAGGTTTAAGTAGTTCTAAGTTCTAGGGGACTTATGACCACAACAGTTGAGTCCCATAGTGCTCAGAGCCATTTGAACCATACAAAGATAGGTGAATACCAAGCAGGCTTCAGAAAAGGAACGTCCTTTATTGAACAAATTTCTGTTTGACACATCAGAAGAATATGAGATAGACCGAAAAACTAGGACACTCATACAACAAACGCTTAAAGACACCACATTCAAAACAAAATTTATGGGAGAGCTCTCAGACCCATTCGAGATACACTCTCGGGTCAGACAAGGAGATGATCTCTCGCCACTTTTATTCAACATTACTTTGGACAAAATTATCAAACAATGGGAAGAAAAGGTAAGAAGGATTCAATTAGGAAGAATGTGTGCAAACACATAAAATACCTGGCAATTGTAGGTGATCTGACAATACTCAGCAATAACAGATAATAAGCACAAGAATAACTGGAGTACTTACATGGAGTCTATGCGAAAACACGTCTGCAGATATCATATGAGAATACGCAATACATGGAAAGAAAGAACGACGACAGCCAAGCCATGTATAAAAAATGCGGAAAGGTTAACAGAGTGGAAAAATTCAAATATCTTGCGGAATATATGCAAGTAGGACGATCAAACAAGGCATCCAACATACAAAGAACATAAAAACTTCAGAAAACGCACAAACTGGCTTGGTCGCACTACAATAAAAGAAATATTTCAAGAAAGCCGAAACTAAGGCACTACAGTTTTACTACCAGAAGCACTCTACGCAGCAGAAACGACCACAATCGGAACGACATGCAGCACAGTGATAAAAAAAATAGAACTTACAATCAGTAGAAAAATTTTCGGAGTAATACACAGAGCTGATGTATGGATGAAGAGAACAACCAAAGAATTATATGAACACACAGACAAGCAGACATGGTCAGAAAACGCTGACTAACATTCTGTGGACACATACATAGAATAGACAACAACAGACTTACAAAGAGGACAGATCAATCAAAAAAAAAGTTGGTTTCAAGGAATAGGAGAAGAACTAAGACAAGCGGCGATCAATGTCTAAATGATAAATGAAAGAGACAAAATCAGAAAAAAACTATAGACACGAAATTTGAAACAAAAGAAAGGAAGAAAACTGGCAAAATATGGCCAGAGCAAAGGAAACAGAAACACAGCCACAGAATGAAGAGGTTCTGGGAAGAAAAAAGATGATGGACACAAGTAAAAAATGAATAATCATGAAATATTCAAGTTAACCACCGTCATGGAGGCAAAAATGTGTAATAATAATAATAATAAATAATCAGCATAAAGGCATATTTACAAAAAAAACATATTAACACAGATCCACTCGTTCGACTATATTACCATTTATTGTGAAAATGATACATGGAAACAGCAAGTAACTACTTGAGAGGTATATCACAAAGAATGGTTGTTGTTGTTGTTGTTGTCTTCAGTCCTGAGACTGGTTTGATGCAGCTCTCCATGCTACTCTATCCTGTGCAAGCTTCTTCATCTCCCAGTACTTACTGCAACCTACATCCTTCTGAATCTGCTTAGTGTATTCATCTCTTGGTCTCCCTTTACAATTTTTACCCTCCACGCTGCCCTCCAATGCTAAATTTGTGATCCCCTGATGCCTCAGAATATGTCCTACCAACCGGTTCCTTCTTCTCGTCAAGTTGTGCCACAAACTCCTCTTCTCCCCAATTCTATTCAATACCTCCTCATTAGTTATGTGATCTACCCATCTAATCTTCAGCATTCTTCTGTAGCACCACATTTCGAAAGCTCTATTCTCTTCTTGTCCAAACTATTTATCGTCCATGTTTCACTTCCATACATGGCTACACTCCATACAAATACTTTCAGAAATGACTTCCTGACACTTAAATCTATACTCGATGTTAACAAATTTCTCTTCCTCAGAAACGCTTTCCTTGCCATTGCCAGTCTACATTTAATATCCTCTCTACTTCAACCATCATCAGTTATTTTGCTCCCCAAATACAAAACTCCTTTACTACTTTAAGTGTCTCATCTCCTAATCTAATTCCCTCAGCATCACCCGACTTAATTCGACTACATTCCATTATCCTCTTATTACTTTTGCTGATGTTCATCTTATATCCTCCTTTCAAGACACTGTCCATTCCGTTCAACTGCTCTTCCAAGTCTTTTGCTGTCTCTGACAGAATTACAATGTCATCGGCGAACCTCAAAGTTTTTATTTCTTCTCCATGGATTTTAATACCTACCCCGTATTTTTATTTTGTTTCCTTTACTGCTTGCTCAATATACAGATTGAATAACGACGGGGAGAGGCTACAACCCTGTCTCACTCCCTTCCCACCCACTGCTTCCCTTTCATGCGCCTCGACTCTTATAACTGCCATCTGGTTTCTGTACAAATCGTAAATAGCCTTTCGCTTCCTGTATTTTACCCCTGCCACCTTTAGAATTTGAAAGAGAGTATTCCAGTCAACATTGTCAAAAGCTTTCTCTAAGTCTACAAATGCTAGAAACGTAGGTTTGCCTTTCCTTAATCTTTCTTCTAAGATGAGTCGTAGAGTCAGTATTGCCTCACGTGTTCCAATATTTCTACGGAATCCAAACTGATCTTCCCTGAGGTCGGCTTCTACCAGTTTTCCCATTCGTCTATAAATAATTCACGTTAGTATTTTGCAGCTGTGACTTATTAAATTGATAGTTCGGTAATTTTCACATCTGTCAACACCTGTTTTCTTTGGAATTGGAATTATTAAATTCTTCTTGAAGTTTGAAGGTATTTCGCGTGTCTCATACATCTTGCTCACCAGATGGTAGAGTTTTGTCAGGAATGGCTCTTCCAAGGCCGTCAGTAGTTCTAATGGAATGTTGTCTACTCCCGAGGCCTCGTTTCGACTCAGGTCTTTCAGTGTTCTGTCAAACTCTTCACGTAGTATCATATCTCCCATTTCATCTTCATCTACATCCTCGTCCATTTCCATTATATTGTTCTCAAGTACATCGCCCTTGTATAGGCCCTCTATATACTCCTTCCATCTTTCTGCTTTTCCTTCTTTGCTTAGAACTGGGTTTCCATCTGTGCTCTTGATATTCATACAAGTCGTTCTCTTTTCTCCAAAGGTCTCTTTAATTTTCCTATAGGCAGTATCTATTTTACCTCTAGTGAGATAAGACGCTGCAGTCGTACTTTTGTCCTCTATCCACCCCTGCTTAGCCATTTTGAAGTTCCTGTCGATCTCATTTTTGAGACGTTTGTATTCCTTTTTGCCTGCTTCATTTACTGCATTTTTATATTTTCACCTTTCATCAATTAAATTCAATATTTCTTCTGTTACCCAAGGATTTCTACTAGCCCTTGTCTTTTTACATACCTGATCCTCTGCTGCCTTCACTACTTCGTCCCTTAGAGCTACCCATTCTTCTTCTACTCTATTTCTTTCCACATTCGTGACAATTGTTCCTTTATGCTCTCCCTGAAACTCTGTACAACCTCTGGTTATGTCAGTTTATCCAGGTCCCATCTCCTTAAATTCCCACCTTTTTGCAGTTTCTTCAGTTTTAATCTACTGTTCATAACCAATAAATTGTGGTCAGAGACCACATCTGCCCCTGGAAATGTCTTACAATTTAAAACCTGGTTCCTAAATCTCCGCCTTACCATTATATAATCTATCTGATACCTTCTAGTATCTTCAGGATTCTTCCATGTATATAACCTTCTTTCATGATTCTTGAACCAAGTGTTAGCTATGATTAAGTTATGCTCTGTACAAAATTCTACCAGGCGGCTTCCTCCTTCATTTCTTACCCTCAATCCATATTCACCTATGTTTCCTTCTCTCCATTTTCCTACTCTCGAATTCCAGTCACCCATTACTATTAAATTTTCGTCTCCCTTCACTACCTGAATAATTTCTTATATCTCATCCAACATTTTATCAATTTCTTCATCATCTGCATAGCTAGTTGGCATATAAACTTGTACTCCTGTATTAGGCGTGGGCATCGTGTTAAAGCATGGTACAAACTTATATAATTTGAATGACATTCAAATGTAAAAAGAAGCAGATGATCAAAGTGGACGTACATTCCAAGTGTGATATGCTTCGTTATTCCCGAAAAACTGACAGAGTCACTGGCGAAAAATATCCTGGGGCAGCAAATAGGAAGGTTTGGTCTACATATTACACATATGAGGCTGTCATTATTTTTTTAAAAAAACTTAATTAGACGTTAAAGCAAAATATTCATTTTACGAGGTCCAAGCGATTGAGACCATTCCCTTAATCACGTTTACATTATACTCAAAATTAATAAACTCAGGTAGACATTGACCATATGTTGTTACTGTGATAACTGATACAGTGAAAAACCCTATTTGACCACACTGTGTGGATATGGTAATTATATTTGAAGTAATGCATTTGTTCATTCAGTTACATTATGTTATTATCACTCTAAATAAGGATCAAAATGAAAAAAGAAGGTATAATGTATCAGCTACAAGAAAACATGGAGTACACTGTTTGGGGTAAGCTTACGAGTTCAGTGTTAGAAGATTCTAAATTCTAAAATCGCTACCCTCATTGATCCGTTTAAGTTTGGTGGAATGCAGTGTTACGAGCAACCGTGAATAGAATTTACTACAGAAGGATGATGGAATATTTATGTCGGTTCGACGATGCCAGCACCCTGTATTAACTGATTCTTTGAATATTGGCTTTAATTTTTGTTCTGTTTTCTTTCTGGGAAATTCTGGTCTTCACAATTCACGGTACAGTCGCAAGGACACCCTTACCATCAAGACCATCAAAGATAAAGTCGAGTTCAATTACCGTAATGCAGTTGTATGGGAAACACAAGTTTACTTCAAGAGTGTAATAAGATGATCACTTGCAGTCGTTCAAGATCCTTTACAGCGTGCAACTTTCATATTAATTTCAAGATCACAAACGCCTTTTGACCATGCCTCTCTCAGTAAATGAGCAGTATGTGACCACACACAAAAATAAATGTTAATGGTTCAAATGGCTCTGAGCACTATGGGACTCAACTGCTGTGGTCATCAGTCCCCTATAACTTAGAACTACTTAAACCTAACTAACCTAAGGACATCACACGCAGCCATGCCCGAGGCAGGATTCGAACCTGCGACCGTAGCAGTCGCACGGTTCCGGACTGCGCGCCTAGAACCGCGAGACCACCGCGGCCGGCAAATGTTAATGCACTTCCTCAATTTCTCACTACCTGTGAT
Source organism: Schistocerca nitens (assembly GCF_023898315.1). Lineage (NCBI taxonomy): Eukaryota > Metazoa > Arthropoda > Insecta > Orthoptera > Acrididae > Schistocerca > Schistocerca nitens. The sequence goes on along the minus strand of NC_064617.1, from coordinate 436,873,231 downwards.
GCAAGTTGTTCATTTTCTAAAATCATCTCACAATTCTCATTTCGTATAAATCTCAGAAATATAATTTTACACAGTCACGAGTATTCCATAGTCAATTGAATACAGGACAACGTATATTCCATCATTGGTATTTATAGTGGCCATCACAGCCCGTCAACCTACATGATTTATTTCCTCTGTGTTCGTAGTTCCATATTAGGACCGAGTCTTTCTGGATACCTCTGGAGCCCTGTTGTATACCAGCTTTCCAGAGTCCATGAAATGAATCTTGAGAGCGCTTTTCATCACAACCAATTCACAATTACTAGAGCAAACTACATTTGAATATAAATATTACATGTTGAATCCAACTGGAACATTTTGATTGCGGTACTCGTCAAGGAGCTAGCGATCTGACTGTTCAGACTAGATGTGGATCTTATCGCTTTCCTCTACTGATGTGCTGCACAGGATTAAATTTCTGTTTTTCTCGAGCTTACCATGGTAAACAATTAGATAAAAAACAAACACACGTTGGTGAAAATAATATGCTAATGAGGGAAGACAGTGATAGCTGATATTTTCAAATAAACGAATAGGCAGTTGTAACTGTACAGAGCACGTGTTCACTAAAGTAATATGACAACCAGGTATGACCGTTATAGCTGACATTCCAAACAAACAAGTAGGTATTCAGAACACAAACACTATTGTAACAACAGAGATCATATCTATGTGTCATAAGTTGAGAATACGGGTGTCAGTTACTGAAAAAGTGCAGTAATTGTGTAATTATGTGTGAAGATACACTTGGCACCTAAAACGTGATTATGGACTCTCAAATTATGTACCACAATGTTATTTCCATGTCTAAATAATCTGTATTATTGTTCTATGACAGTGTAAAATACATGTGAATATAACAGCATGCTAAATTTGCCCTTCAGTTATTGCTGAGAGTTCCTTTTAGGACTAAATGAAGTTATGCTCCAGTGGTATAATAAACTAACTAAGTTCAGCAAAGGCAAATGAAAACTGTAAAATCCATTTTATCAGGTGGAAGGTCAGATGAAATAGCGAAACTGAATCACTGAACTTAGGAAGGAAATGTGATTTTTTCTGCGCATGAAGAAGCTCTAACTGATCATGTTAAAACATTATCAAAGATTTTCTATGGTGTCACAGCAATAAAGTTAAGAAAGATTACATTTGAATATTTAGACCACAACAATATGAATGGCAAAGCGCATTGTACAGGGTTATTTCTTACAATTTTGCTTGGTGCTTACCTATAACTGAATATAAAGTGTTGACATAAGGGGCAATTAACTACGGTTTTGTGCAGGCTTGTTGTTACTTAAAATGTGGTATAGAGATCAAACGATTGATAATGAAGGCAATAATTTCATTTCTTTCGTATGGTACAAAGATCGAAGTATTGTTGCTGACATGTGCACACTTTTACCTGTAAGACAGATAACTAGTGCGATATTTGTTTTGCACTGTTCTAGAGGAAGTATTTATATATTTGATAAATAAACTGTAGCAACATAGAACAGTAGAAGCATGGAGCACAGCCCAGAAGTGTAGTCAAGCTGCAGTCAGAACCTGCCAGCCATTCAATGTCCCTGGCTAGACAACAATCTCAACAGAAGTTGCCACTTCCAGGCAACCCTCTTCTGTGAGCTATTGGCTGTGGCTGGGAAAATGAACAACTGCAACCTGCTGCAACACGTTTTGTCGTTGCTAACTATGTTGCGTCATGAAGAGCCACATGTGTTGCATTATCTGCCACCTCCAGCTCAGATCCTGGCATGCAAGCTGTTCCACCCTATCACGCTACCTTTTGAGCAGTATGTACACATTGTACGCTACATCCATCACTCCCTCCTCTACAAGTTGGGATACTGGCTGACACTGAACTGCGCCAGAGATAAGGGTAACCACGAATGGTAGCCCAAGTTGAAAGAATTAGTTAAGAACTGTTTATTTTTCAGTTTTGTTTCTCCACAGTTACTCTCCTCCCATTAACACATGCGGTATGTACAAAATGTAATGCACCAGTGCACACTACTCCATGCACTAAATCTCATGATTGTGTTGGGATTGCCATCATAGAGGGCATCATACAAGCCATTACCAGAAGTGCACACCTCTTACACATAGGAAATCATTGGTAGGGAGAGGACTTAGGAAAAGGCCCAAATAGAAGATATTCTTGTAAATAGTAATTTTGTAAAATAGAGAGAGTAATTTGAATAGTGAAGTTTACTAGGAACCTTATTGGTGTGAGATGATCGTAAGACATGACGACATCAATTAAACCACTCCAGGTCTTCCAAGATACAGTGCACATAACAGCACTAAATCCATCAACAATGTCTGAAGAAAATTGTTGTCACAGGAGAACATACTGGGTAGAAGAGAAAGTCTTATGAAGTTTCCAGAGCGATATTATGAGCACAGGAGGGCAGCTAAAACGATGTAGCGAGTAGCTACGTGGTATCAGAAAGCTCTGTTAAGTGGGGCCACAGGACTACTTGTATTCATTTGTAGTGAGAGGCAGCTGTGAATTTAGATACCGAGATTCAGTATGAAGTATCGTGAGAATTGTTGTGTTGTGTACTCATTGATATACTGTGAGGATGAGGTATATGTTATGAAGGTGTAAGTAATTGTGTTATTCGGGTCACAGAGGCGTTTCTAGGCACGTCCACCGAAAACGTGATAACAGTAAAGTACTCCATTTGTAGAAATTTTTCGTTACCTGTTAAGTCATAGTGGGAAGGTAACAGAATAGCTTGTATATAGACTAACGAGACGAGAAGTGTACAGGCTAGGGAGAACCTGGATTTCTTATGTTAGGACCGAAAGCGCGTAATTTACTTTTGTAAACGTAGAATGTGTCATAATGTTACAATGTGAGTTATTATAGATATGTGAAGTAAATTATGTGAGACTGTTGGAAACTTAGGTTTTAGAATGCAAATAGTGAGTGAGCAAGCCTTCCTGATCCCTTTGCCTTCCCTGGACGTGAAATGACTAAGCTGCTAACGGGGGTGAAAGTATTGAGTTGGAGATAAAGCAAATAAGACTCAAGGGTTTAAGATAACGTGAATATTGCAGAAGACGAAGTGTCACTGTGGGTGAAGTACAAGGTGCCAAAGTGTAAGAGAATTTTGAAGAGAATTTTTAATAGAAATTCAGGGGCTAAAGTTTTCTTTGGTCAGAGGAAATGCAGCAGCATAGAGCTATAGCAGCATGCAGCATAGGCCAGAAGCATAATTATGCTGCAGCAGCACCCTACCAGCCTTTCATTGCCCCTTTGTATACAACAACTTCAGCCGAAGCTGCCATTTCCGTGCTGTCCACTTCAAAATTCCATCAACCAAGCGTCGAACAATGACCAATTGTGACATGACAACAGATGGACCATGGTCGCTGATCCTGTTCAAGACCTCTCTGAGTGATACAGATAAGCAGTTCCGTCTGCAGAGTCAGCTTCGAATAACTGCATTTACACCCCTCCTGAGCCAACCATCAATGTGAACCAGCTGGACAATGCAGCTGCTCCTAGCCTGAGCCAGCTGCAGCATTGGAGTCTTTGCTAAAACTATGTCAGTGCTGTCACTGCCATCCTTGGCCCATGATCCAGGGACTATTGCCTGACTGTCTCGATGAAACATAGCTCCTGTCACTATGTTCCCAGGGCATGAACGGAGGACCTACAAACATGATGCTGTGAGAGACAGGCAGCCACTGCTGCTCAGTTATCGGCTCAGTTGTTGCCAATTGTCAAAATCCTGTGGGTTGGCTACGCCAGCTCAGTATGTGTACCGTATGCTGCGTCTATGATGCCCAACATTACGAACTAGAATATTATGGGCTGGCAATAAATTTTATCAGAGATGATGGTGCGTTTCTGACTGACAGCCAAAGTTGCATGATTTAATAACGAACTGTTTACATTTACCATTTGTTTCTCTAGAGCTGTGCTAGGAGGAATCAAGCCTATCCTGACATACAAGAAGATGGCTTCCACCACCAAGTAGCAGTCTTTGAAAACCCGACATGCTACAATAGAGAAAATTTTATGTTGGTGCTAATATCAATTATTTGTAAAAGAGACATTCTTCTGTGTAGAGCCTTGTCCATCATTGTCTTTCGCCTAGCGGCCACCATGTTTACCTATCTTATAAGCAGCTAATATATTTTACTTGATGTTCTTTGCAGTTTTACGTATGCATTGCAATTTAAGTGATATATCACACAAAACAACTCTCCATCACACAACATTGTTACCACGCTTTGTTGTGCTTCAGAGTCACAAAAAGCCATTTCATTGTATAAACATTCTATGACTATTGGTATCATTTAGTAGCTGATTGTCGAGATCCAGCCTGTAAACTTTATGGAAAGACTTGGTAGGATAGCTCCAAGTAATAAACGTTGCCCCATCGTTCAAAGTTAGTTTTTGTTCATGAATGGAACATACCAACAGGTACATGCAAGATCAAAACTAATAAAAAATATATCAGTCAATCAGTAACGTTATTTAAATTTTTCTAGTATAGAAAAAGCTGCATTATCTTTTTCTTCCCTAAAATAATGTTTGTTTAAGTGATCTTATTTTAGCCACATTTGTTTAAGAACAATAATACAGTAAATTTAGATGTGGAAATACCATTTTGTTCCTTTATTTGAGAGTCCACAGTCATTTTTTGGCCTCAGGTATATCTTAACCGATAAATTACAATATTATTGCATTCTCCTAGTAGCGACATCACCACTGTCAATTTATGACACATACACATGGTCAAGCTCTGTTGTTGGAACACTGTTTTTGTTTCGAATTTCTATTTGTTTGTTTGGAATCGTCAGTTATCCATTAAATGCAAGTGCTGATAGTGAAGGAGATCTATTTTATTCACGATTTCACACGTGAAAGATGCAATATTTACAATTTGAAACCAAATTAAAATTGTTACATTGAGACTAGCTTTATACATGTATATTTCATACAAGAAATACTAAGTTTCCGCGGCTGGGAGAAAATATCTCTCATGAGATTTTCGCTACAATTGTCTGTTTTCTACATAGTTGTATCTTCACATTTTCAAATTAGAAATTATGCCGATCATACATTACTAAACGTAGACAGTTAAATAGAATCGTAAGGATATAATCTGCGTCCAGACAGTCACTGTGGAGCTTTTAAAACGAACGCGAATGTTTAGTGTGAGTAATAAATCGATCCATACCGAGATTTCTCTGGGAATTGGGTTTCTACTGCCATGCTAAAACAAAGAAACAAAACATGACTATAAAACTTCGAAATTAATTTAAATTACAAAGAAATACTTGTTTTCCCCTTGTTTACTAGCAGTATAGAATAATACAACTTATAAAACAGCAACGCTAAAGAAACAGCACACGCAATGTATCTGTGTTAACACATTGATATATATTTCAAATATTCCCCCTTTCCAGAAGCGACAAGATCTCTTCCACTTACGTAGGATAAGTACCATTCAATATGGAACTTCTGCTAAATGAAGAGACGCACGGTCCTTGGAAAGGCTGAATGGCAACAGAAATGGTTGGAAGTCCTGTTAGAAACGCAATTCGTGGTGGAATCGCTGTCACTGCTAAAGACACACATTTATCAGAAAGGATGAAAAGCAGCAGAAATAGTACCAGTCTGTTCCGAGAAGCAGCTGCAACAGGTCTCAAAGCTGAACCTTTCCGACTACCTGGGTCCACTCAAACAGAAGTTTCTTCGAATATGCGTTTCCAACATTTGTCGATTCTCGAAGATGACTATAATCGTCAAGCATAATGTCAAGCCTTTTGCCAAACAGTTTAGTTTACTGGGTAAAGGATGTCATTGTTCGCCATTGCTTTCCTCGTAATTCACCGCAGAATAAAATAATAAGGTGTTAGCCTGTGACTTGTCGTTCTTTAGAAAAGCATAGCTCTATTACTTTTTGTACAAAAAGTAACATGGTTCAGAATTAAAACCCTGATTAACACGCTTTTCGTGATGAGGACATGGACGACCGAACATTCTTAATATACTGAGCCCAAAATGCAAATATAATTCGGAAATTGGCAAATGGAAAAACTGAGCAACCACTAAAATCGGCTGTCAAGAATTCTACACTCTTAGGAAAGGATTAGACTGTACTGTCAACAGACAAATTATTCGAAGATAGCGAATTACTTTGCATATGATACATTATTTCTCCGAGTCCTGTAGGTACTTCTATTGTAAAAAGCGTTTACAACATTATGTCAGAGAGCACTGGGAATGGTGTGTGTGTTAGATACCTGGAGGAGTGAACTTCGCTTCCGACAACGTAGAGGCGGGCTCGTTCATTATAGAGAATCATTCCGTGATGAAGTTACAAACTTTCTGGGACGACTGACGAGTGGAAATGTATCAATATGAGGTAAGGGACACTGCTTCGGAAACGACACTTACGAAACTTATAAGCGACAATCGTTCTGGTACCTCTGACGGTGGAATACCTGACAAATTATTGTTGTTGCTAAGATCTTAGAGTAGGCAACTTTTGAAGGCGGTAATACGGACCAAAAGAAGAAAACAATTGTCCAGTAAATACGGGCACTAAAATGCACATGTCAAGAGCTATGAATTCCTGTTCATCTTCGCTACTGTGAAACATCTCTTCTACTGAATAAGTGTCCATAGCACTTAAGATATTCATTTTGGAGCCCTTATTTATTGTACATTTTTTCTTGGTTTTGTCTACACTACCTCCCTCAAAAATATGGAAACCAAAGATCTTACAGTAGAAGAGATGTGTTTCACAGTATCGAAAGTAAACAGTTTTTCATAGCTCTTAAGGTAAGAATTTCAGTGTCCATGTTTACTAAACACTTCCCTCCGTTTTGACCCATACTATCACCTCCGAAAGCTTGCGCATCTTGCTATCTTAGCAACAACAGCACAGGTACAGATATTCCACTATCAGGCGTATCAGAACTATATTCGCTTATAACTTCCGGACCGGTCGTTTCCGGAGTAAAGTTCGTAACTCAGATTGATACATTTACCCTCCTCCATCACCCCTGAGGATTTGTGCCATCTTCATGGAATCACCCTCCAATATCAACAACATCGAGAGTGTACCATGAATGAATGGAGGAATGTGTTTTACATAGATGAAGTTTGCAAAGTTAGTATCACACCACATTCGTCATGAGTAATGGGCTGCAGAGTCATACACATTATATAAAGAGACAGACGTAGTTGTTCAAACTACCACTTCATGAACGATATTATTCACCCGCGTGAAGCTGTTACGGCGGATGTTTTTGTCGCATTTTCTCTTTATAAATTCAGGCTCTTTTTTACTGCTACAATAGTATTTATTTTAGAGATGATTATCGCACTTTATATTAAAGTGGTTTTACTAACCCGCTCTTGCGGTGGGCAATGTGCCATCTAGACTATTAGCTTGGCTCGCTTCGCTGTCATAGGGGACGGTCGTACACCAGCGCCCTGAAGCCCATGGTTGAACTGATACTCAGACAACAAATATCTAGTAGGCGTTTGCCAAAACAATTTATGAATGAATAACTGCTTGGATAAATCCCGTGAAATTAACAATTTTGTTGCAAAAGGATAATTTTAGTTTAAAGAAAACAAAGTTTTGTTGCAAATAAGGGACACTTCGAATAGTGGTCTCACACAGTTGCGGATTCTAAGGAAAACAAAGTTAGATAACAATTAACAAAACTTCGAATGGTGGCCTTACACAATCACGGAGTCTAAGGAAAACAAATATAAACAATAATGAATTAAGTGCAGCAGAGCATCGTAAATGGAAGACGGGCGTGCAAAAGTTTCTTTAACAGCCCATTACTATCGAAATTCGTATGCGAACACTCAAAGCACGACAGCATAGTTTCTGATTATTAATTGTGGCATACAGTTTAAGTTCATTATCCTCAATAACCACTGCCAAACCAGAAAACAGTTCGTCGCATGTATCTACATTACTGCAACAAAATAGTTAATATAAATTTTATTAATGGCCATTTACATACAAGAAGATCATTTAAAATATATCCAATAGTTTACTGTAGGTAGTCATTATCTGGAATGATTATGTGAGGAAACATTTAACCCATGCTGTCTTCATACTCTGTTTAGCTTAAGGAGGATTTATGGGAGTGGCACATTCCATACCTTTATTTTATAAAATCGTCTGTAGCATTTTATATAAACTGCCTAACACATTCCTGCGTTTATCCACCTGGGAGGATTCGGCGCCCACCGGTTGCTCTGCCTGCCTGGGCTCAGTGCAGCTCAGACGCCACACTGACGGTTCACAGCTCCTTACGCCAGTTCAAGTTCTGAGAACCAACTACAGAATGTCACATACCCTCACTTCATACTGCACCTACTGTAATTAGAAATAGCGTGAGATTTCGTTTTTATATTTAAATTTTATATTATACTTATTTAAGACCTTATTTTTTATTAGCTATTACATAATCAGTTACTGAATGTGAACCTCTTACGTTCCAGGTTTGTTTATATTTGTCGTTACTTCTGAAGAAGGCATTTATAAATTTTACCTGATTAACTGTAAGAAAATTTCTTAGTGTCTTCTCATTTTCATTCAAAGTTATTTCACCAAATATGCCTATTGTTCCTACTATTGGTACCTTTCCAGTTCTTGCAATTAAGTCTCCTAATAATCATCTTGGGCTTGAAGCTCTTTTTTCCGTGTTTGCTTTAACAATACATATGTTTTGGGATAGGATCCGCCTTTAGCAAAACACATTTTTATTGTTTTTCAACCCAAACATGTTCCACTGCAGTTGCAGCGTCTTCAGTGGGCTTTTATTTTCTGGCTGTTAAAGATAAAGAATGTTCTTTACCGTTTGTATACAAGTAAATATTAGTTTTTAAATCGTAATTACAGATATTTTAAAAACACACAAAATTACGAATTCATACCTTTTTACCACATGGTGTGGTTTTTCTGATGTACTGTGTTTCTACAGTGACTGTTTTGTTTCATAGTGAAACACGTTTGCGTTAAAAAACGAAAATTGTGTTCTGCTAAAGGCGGACCCTATCCCAAAAACGTATGTAAGTCTCCTAATATCAACAAATTATTATTTTTATTCGAGATACTCGTGTATTTAGAGATAATGATGTGCGCTATTAATGATATTTCCTTCGTGGGAGACCACTGTCTTACAGAATTTCTTGAAAGAAATTTCCGTTATTCGATTGTTAATTGTTCATTTATTTTGCACAATCATGATTTCGGCTTTGTAGCCATTCTCCGTCCCTAACTCCATGCTTAAATGTTAAAACATTTCAACATGCATTTGAAAATGGCTACAAAGCCGAAATCATGACTGTGTGAAATAAATAAACAATTAACAGTCTAATGGCGGAGATTTCATTAAAATAAATGATGTAGGCTCTGATAACTTCCTGGTCACTTCAAAGACTGAAATAGAAGCAAGATGGATGAAACAAACATATCTAACGAAAAACCAAAGCGAAAACTTGAAATATAAAGTTCATCTTCTGCAGAAAGAAAACATAATGAATTTATACCAACACAGACCGACACACGAACTTGTACATGGTTGAAACTAAAGACAATTCTTAAGTAGAATGAGAAGTTTAAATTCAGCAATGTTGAAAACAGCTAACGAGTTACAAGGGAAAAGTAACGTATCAAATTGGAAGAGGGGTCTGAAAATATGGAACACAGAAATAGCCAAAAATATTAAAGAAAAACAAGATGCTTAAAACGCCTATTTACAAACATGAACAAACGAAGCTTAGGAAATGTATAAACAGAAAAGAAATAAAACAAAGAATTTAATAAAAGGAGACTACAGTGAATCTTGGGAAAGATTCGTTGCTAATGTTGAAATGACAGTCATAGAAGACAGATTTTAGTGTTTCAACTTATGAAGCACATGAATAAAATAGGAAAAATCAATGGATACATAATTTTGGAAGGGTATTAAAGAAGATTATTCTACGAAAACTAATAGTAATTCTGTAGATCAGACACGAGGAAATTAAAAACAGCCTTAAATATTAAAAATAGAAAAGCTACTGCCCTAAATTGCATTAATGCCGAATTAATCTAACATGGAGGAAGCATTTCGAATTTTATTTCCTTCACTGTTTAAGTATGTGTTGGCAGAACTCTTTGGTATCTTAAGAATGGAATGCAGCTAAAATTTTTTCTATATTTAAAAGAGGTATTAGGAGAGTCTCAGGAAGTTGTTCAGAATAAGTCTACTAAAAGCAGGTTACAAAACTATGGGAACTCAGAAAGGTACAGTTGCACAATTATAACATATTTATAATAAGAAAAGCTATTGAAATATGTTGGGAATTTGGCTAATAAAAGCATTTAGCATTTATTGATTGTGAGAAAGCCTCTGATAAGGAAAAAGACCCCTTTTGTGGAAAATATAGGAAATAAATGATTTTCCTAAACGTGTTATTAACACCATAAACACGAAGGTTGGAACTTTAATAGTGGCAACTATTTATTTACAGTTCGTACAAAATAGACACGTGCTTCAAAATTTTACTGACTGTCAAAGTAGTCAGCAGAATTGTGTATAACTTTTGCCAGCGATGTGGAAGTCGTAGGATACTCTTAGCAGTGCCAGTTGTGTTGACAGTTCGAGCGGCGCGGTCTATTGCCCGACGAATTTGAAGCACTTCTGAAGCGAATGCCGTGAAGTGTTTCCTTCAGCTTAGAAATCGAGTTGAACTTACGAGGGCTTAAGTTAGGGGAGTGCAGTAGGTGGTATAGCATTTAACAGCCCCATCAGTCAAACAAATCAGTAACAGCTAGCACTGTACGTGCTTGAGCATTGTCCTGTAAAATGATGGTCAGGTCCTGCAGAAAGTTTCATCACTTCTGTCTCCATGCTGCTCATTTTTGGAACACAATCTACGACCATATTAGAGACAGAACTGTTGACTCTATAAAGATTTTTTTAATAACAAGTGACCAGTTCATTTCAACCGACCAATTTAGCAGTGTTATTAAAAATGGTTCAAATGGCTCTGAGCACTATGGGACTCAACTGCTGTGGTCATAAGTCCCCTAGAACTTAGAACTACTTAAACCTAACTAACCTAAGGACAGCACACAACACCCAGCCATCACGAGGCAGAGAAAATCCCTGACCCCGCCGAGCAGTGTTATTAGCCCTCACAATTAGAATAAAAACGCTGAAACTCATATTAGAGAGTACCATTCAGTGGCATGTGATTTGGAAGGTAAGATAACAGTCATGATTTTCAAACTGTGCTATGTTAAGCAAGAGAGGACACTAATAGTCATAAATGTAGCGACAGGGAATCCCTGGGGAATCAGCTCTTATATATGAACGGGTGTTTCTGACTCTTGAAGAAATGGAAACTCGCTATGAACACCAGTATTAAAGAAATTGTCTTACATAGTGGTTCACGAATAATTGAAGAAGACAGTAATTTTGATCTATAATCAGTGACGAAATTCGCAAGACTCCTCGCCTCACTGTTGCGCTCAACTGCACAGCTTTACTGTCTGTTAACGCAACATAAAATGCAAGGAGACGAACAGCCACAAACAAATTGTCTACAGGCACAAAGTCGGAAAGCTGTCCGAACACTGTCAAACTATTTTACGTGATGTGGGATAATATAGAGTTGCTCATTAATTTATCTTATTTTTATATGTTCTATTCAATACACTAAAGAAAAAACGCTATTTAGTATGCACTGTACAAATACAAATGATTTACTACTTATCGTGGTAGCGTTACGAAAAAATTATTTTCTATAAAACAAAGTATCCCAGACTCTGATGTGTCAGCAGGATAATACGCACTTGCAGCTTCAAAATGGTCTTTGCCTACCTTCCGTCCACAGTAATACTGAAGTAGTGCACAGGACTACCACGAAAATATGCAAATGTACCAGTAGGCGTAGATACATCCACAATGCAGTTAACAAACCATTCAGTGTCACAGTTAAGTCAATACAATAGACAGAAGCAGGAAAGGTAGGCACTAAATGCAGTTCAGCAAGTTTTTCATCTTTAGGTCGACGGTTACAGAATAAAGAGAGCGAAAAAACGTGTAGGGGAGATGTCTTAGAATCTCTTTTCTGAGTGTCGATTTGCCTGCTAGTGGGTTCTTCGCAGAAGAGGGATGAAACCTTGTATTGAGGGACATTAGAACCGAAAAGTAATCGAGACCTCCGGTTCATGGGCGAACACTTAATCCTACTGCAAGTACGTTAGACAGCACTTCCTTGTTGTCCCACTGATGGATAAGTCAGAGAATTTGCAAAGGAAAAGGCGAAGTAAGCTTCATTTTCTGTCGAAACGAGCTTCCTAGCCTGAAAAACATAAACTTGCTGTCTCTCTGTCATGCCTTAAATGAGAATAATTCAGAATATTTGACCCAAATAACAAGTAAATAACGAGTGAATTTATTAGGATGATTCAGATGCACTACAGGGCACAAATCGATTGTCATATAGTGGATAAACGCGTTATGCAATGCTGCGAATTCTGCATTAGACTAGCGACAGACATAATACGTTTACTTAGGCGATGTGTTCCTGGAGCTGGGTGGCACTGTGGAAACGCGCCCCTCGAAGATAACACGGCGTCAGCTGCCACTATACTGACTGAGCAGGAATACCTAGTATGTGTGGAGTCTGTTCTTTGGACATGTCCAAAAGAACAGACACAGTTTGTAAGATTCAGCAAACCCATACATAGAATGAAAGAGAAATTGTGAGATTTCAGCTGCATATGGCATTTACTGCGATGGCGGCGTATGAGCATTTGTGTCAGAGCAAGACTCGAACCTCTGTGTTCTGCTTCTCTAGAACGGTTACCTTGACCACCTCGGCCATCAGTGCACGTCTTCTGGCCAGCCCTGATTCCCACAGCGAACGTTACGGACCTACTAGTGTCCACTGTCCATTGTCCCCTATTTGCTTGCACCTATTCAGCTGAATTCAGCAATGCTTCAGACGATAAGTGCTTTCACGCACCATTTGTATGATTCATCAGCTATATATACAGAATGAAAGAATAATTTTAAGGTCTTTTCCAGATTTTAAATACAATGGCGTCATGAGAAAATTTGTGCTGGATCAGGACTTGAACCCGGATGATTCGCTTATCTAAAACGGTTGCTTTAACTACCTCGGCCATCGACCCACGCCGCCCAGCCAGCCCAAATTCCCTCATACCATAAGCTACAGATGTAGTGTCCTTCATCCACTGTCCCTTATATGCTCTCAGTTGGCTCCCCAAAGGGTTCCGACGAGTAGGTGCATCTGCAGTTCAGACGAGTAAGTGCATCTGCAAGGAAGATATCATTTCGCTGTCAACGCGCATATATGTACATATTTCCACGTATCGGATCTGTTCTTTCGGACATGACCGTTATTTCTAACTGGAATCTCTGTCTTCAGGCGCTTTCCACTTTTACTGGCAAAGCATCGTCACTAGCTGAGTTGTAATCGTTACGAGTAGACGATACTTTTTTTTTTCTTCTTTTAATAGAATGTACGAAATTTTTGCTTAAGGCTAACATATTAGACACATTACTATCAGCACTTCTTGTTCTTTGTTCCGCATTGTCTTCGCAAGTGTTTCTCCTTTCATGTTAGCAGTAGCTGGAATCGATGTTCCGCGGCAGTGATACATTCCTTTAATTATATTCGCAGCTTTTGAGACTTACTTTTCGGACCTTGCTAAATATTTTCTTGCTGGTTTGCTTTTGTAATATGAAACTTACATTATTCTCAGCTTATGAAATTTGATTACAAAAGACAAATATCCATAAACCGTGCTATCTCGTCTTTTCATTTGTGTTGTTACATATTAGAGGTTCAAGCATTCATAAAGCAAACTGTTTTCAACTATATGATATTAAAATGACTATTATTTTCTCAAATTATTAATAGCATGTGGTGAAGCGAATCCCTTCTGGTGAATGAGTATTTTAGAGTGCACTTTCCTTAAGGCAGGACCAAATACTTATGACAGCTACACAAAAGGAGAACCGCCGAAATAATTTTTCCTGCTCTTTAATTATGATGTTCGAGTTGCAGCCGGTCCATCTGGATATTATTCGCAATGACGCTTCAGAGGTAGACCCAAATCATAGTTAGAGAAATGCGAATAAAACTCATTGGCCTGTACCAAGGATTTCTACTCACAACCAATGCAGTGGCGGTCTTTGAGCAGCGCCTTGTCCCCAGTGTCTGCCACCTGAAGCGAACGTTTCCTACCTGTCGCTAGTCTAATACAGAATTGGCAACGCTGTAAAATATGTTTGGCAACTATTTTGACCGTTGATTTACTTCTCGGGATGGATCAGAACTTTCTTGGTAAGTTCAGTCGATACCTTCTTGTCATTTAGATAAAATAGTCTGAATTATTCTCACTTAAGGGATGACATAGAAGAAGCACACTTACGTTTTTGAGTCGAGGAAGCTCTTTCCAACAAAAAATGCAGCACACTTCGCCATTTACGTGGGTCACTTCTCCGTCGTATCCATCATTAGGACAACAAGGGAGGGCTGTCAAACGCACTTGTACGCTAGATTAGCGGTATAGTGTTCGCCCTTTAACCGGAGAAATGGGTCAGTTTTCGGTTCTAATCTCGCTGGAGAAATGTTCTCTACGCCTTCTGTGAAGAAGCCACTGCCAGGCAGGTTGACAATCAGTATAGAAATCCTAAGACAATCTCTCCGCTATAATATTTCTCAGTGTCTTGTTTCTGTACCCTGCAGATATAAAGTTGAAAAAACTTACTGAGTTGCACACTTCTTAGCACCTGCTTTTTCTGCTTCTGTCGATAGTATGATTTGTTAACCGGATTTTGTTACGTATCTAAGCCTACTGCTACATTTGCATACTTCCGTGGTAGTCCTATAACGCTTCTTTAATATGACTGTTGACTAAACATAGACACAGACAGTTTGGAACCCGAAAGTGCAAATTATCCTGCCATTTCGTGAAAATGTGAGATACTTTGTTTTATTAAAAAAAATACGCTTTGCGTATCTTTATCACGATTATTACAGTGCATTATAAACAGCGTTTTTAGTTACTTTGTTGATCACAGCAGATGAACATAACATATAATTTTATTATGAACAATATACACCCCGGTTGCGTGTGTTTGTCCTTAGGATAATTTAGGTTAAGTAGTGTGTACGCTTGGGGACTGATGACCTTAGCAGTTAAGTCCCATAAGATTTCCATTTGAACATTTTTTGAACAATGTACACAGACGGAAAAAAAATCAGAACACGGAGAAGAAGTTGTGCGACATAAACGAAAGGTGGTAAGCGTGTCTCTACACATCTGATAGATGATGTCTATTCAGATTTCGCGCTAGTTGCTTAAGGTTGGTGGTAGTGGAGGCATTATTAGAGTGGTGGTAGTGGAGGCATTATTAGGACGCAAATCTGGTTTGCTTTAAGTACACGCTGTAGCGGTCGTGACCGTTTGTTACCTTTCATATCTTGCTGAGTTAATGTTAGTCAAGAATGCCTTTAATGTAACAAAGACGCCAGTACCAATACCTCATTGATATTGGATGCGATCTTCAGATAGGGCTACCGTCAATTGGACGCTCCTTAGGCGATATCGCTGAAAGAATTGTTAGGAATGTAGCCTCTGTACAAGACTACTGGCAGTGGTGGTCATGAGAAGTACGGTCCAAAGAAGACCGGGCTGCGGATGGCCACGTGGCACTACTGAAAGGGAAGACCACTGTATTCGGCTTATGGCTGTGGATCATCTGCATCTGCAGAAGCAATCGGAGTAGCAACTATCACACACCGACACAACGAACTGTTAAAATTCGGTTACTTCAAGGATAGCTTCGAATCAGACTCCTGTGGCGCGAATTCCATCTGGGACTTCAGTGGTGTCAAGCGAGAGCTCATTAGAGAGCAGGGTGTAGGACTGTTACGTTTTGTGACGAAAGCTGGTTCTGCCTGGGTGTCAGCGATGGCTGTGCGTTGATTAGCAGACCAGTTGCAGAACTGCAGCCAATCTGTCTGGATGCTGGACACGGTGGACCTACACGTGGTGTTACGCTCTTGAGTGCGATTTCGTGTGACAGCAGGAATATTCTCATGGTTCTCCGATGCACCGTAACTGAAAATTTGGGCACTAGTCTGGTGATTCGACCTGCTGTGCTACCATTCACGAACAGCATTCCAGGGGGTGCCCTCTTACCGCCGTTGCAACCCAACATGCTCTACAGAGTGTCGAAATGTTGCCCTTTCCTGCTCTATCGCTGGATCTGTCTCCATCGAGCACATACGATACATCATAGGTCGAAAACTCCAGCGTCATCCACAAACAGTATTAACTGTCCCTGTATTGACCGACCAAGTCGAATAGGCACGGACCTCCATCCCACAAACTGACATCCAGCACATATACAATACAATACATGCACATTAGCATGCTTGAATTCAATCCTCTGGAGGATACACCGGTTATTAACGTACCAGCGTTTCACATCTGCAGTGGCTTATCTCGCACTTACATTAACCTGTGAGCTTACAATGTTAATCACTTAAATGGCTCTGAGCACTATGGGACTCAACTGCTGTGGTCATAAGTCCCCTAGAACTTAGAACTACTTAAACTTAACTAACCTAAGGACATCACACACATCCATGCCCGAGGCAGTCGCACGGTTCCGAACTGCTCGCCTAGAACCGCGATAATCACTTAAATGTGTTACCTAGACAATGTACTTCTGAAATTTCATTACATTAATTATGTTTCCATGTTTCGATCTTTTTCCCATCAGTAAATATTGTCACGTTATCTAAAAGGGTGACAATGTTCGGACAATCTTGGAAATTCACGTCTGTAGACAATATATTGGCAGCACTGGGTCTCCTTGCATATCATGCTGTGTTACCTGGTAGTAAAGCTGTGCAGTTCAGTGTAATGATAAGGCAAGGGCTCATGTGAATTGTCACTGACTGTACAAAGGAGTGCATCGGATAGACTATTGTTGTACAGTTTACCATGGTCAAAGTAGAAACTAAATAATTTAAGAAAGGAAGGTCACTATCTCAACCACAAATTAGAATTAACTTCAAGTAAGCGACTGAATAGGTAAATACATGGGCAACTATTCAGCAGCTACGAGTTGGCCGTTTACTGAAGATTAAGCTACATGACACAGTTCCAATTACAGTAAGAAGTCAGACAATTTTTCCGAAGTTTAGTATTAATCATGTTATGTCTTCCATGTGAAAAATGAAACACGTAAAGCACAGATCCACAAAACGGTATATTATGTCTTCCACGTGAGAAAGAAAGCACTGAACGCACAGATTCGCAAAACAGAATACTGTGTCTACCATGTAAATCAGAAATCATGGAAAAGATAAACCCAATTGAGAGGATACCGCCTAAAACGTCAGAAAGAAAAAGTAACACTAATTTTTTAAATTTTTTTTGTAAGTCCTTTATTGACTCTAAGGGTAAAGAGAGTTTTGTAGTGTAATAAGTATGTAATAGTTGTCAATATAAATATTAATGTATTAGATTGTTGGATAAGTTTTTCCATTAACAGATACACATCAAATGTTCAAATGTGTGAGAATTACTAAGGGACCAAACTGCTGAGGTCATCGGACCCTAGACTTACACACTACGTTAACTAACTTATGCTAAGAACAACACACACACCCATGCCCTAGGGAGGGCTCGAACCTCTGGCGGGAGAGGCTGCGCAATCAGTTAGTCACATGATGCCTCTTACCACGCGGCCAGATACACTTAATAGAGACTTTAGGCATCAATAATGTGTCCTCCTTCACCATTTAGAGCAGTCTGCCAACACTGGTGTAACTTTTAGATTCCGAGACTATAGAAATCACGTAGCTTTGAGGTGAAGAACTTGTCGAGACATTTTGAAGCGCGTTTTCATCCGGGAAGGAAGTTCCTTGAAGGTTGTTCGACAGAGAGCGGAAAAGGTGAAAACTGGGGGCGCGACATCGTTTGAATAAGGTGAGTGAGGTGTGAGTTCCCAACCCAACTCCTGTATTGTGCTTTTTGTAAGTCTAGCAGAATGCGGGAGGGCCTTGTCGTGGAGTTGCATCATTTCACTCAGTCGTTGCTCCTTAATTGCGTCTGCAATATATATCAGTCGTTGACAACACATGTCGACAGTGATGGTTACACTCCACGACACACCACACCGTCGCTGTTTCACCACATGCGTAACATTATCTTTCGTGGATACGCACAGGTCTTTGTGCGAGGAGTTCTTGCTTTGTTTGGGCTCAACCATTCCTTTCTTTTGCTTATGTTAGCGTAAATACACCATTTCTCATCATCAGGAACGATACAGGGTAGGAATGGTCGGTGTTGTTCACGAGGTACTTCGTGATGAGTCTGCAGGGATGCACATATGTTCACCTGCTGATTTTTGTGGTTTCGTTTTCGAGCATGCGTCCCCATACAACCGATTTTTGAACCATAGCGTGCAAATGTCACATTATGGTGGAATAATCACAGTTCGCCACATTTGCCAGTTCTCGAGAACACTGACGTGAACCATTATGGATTGATGCATTTAAACGATCTTCGTCAAACCTCGAAGGTCTTCCTGAACGTGGTGAGTCACCAACGTCAAGACAACCTTCCTTAAAACTAGACAATCAACTTCCCTTTGTCCAGTTGCTTTATTTCCAAACACGGTGCATATGTTTCTGGCTACCTCTCCTGCTGCAGCCCTCTATTAAACTCAAACAGAAAAATATGTCAGAAATGTTCCGTTTCTCCACTTGAAACTCCGTCTTCTTGCGTCCACAGCTCCACCCCTACCTCCAAATGACAAAATGAAAACAATTAAATTCGAATCACAAATAAAAAGCTAACAATCGTTAAATGTACCCTTAGCAACCGAAACACCACCGTACAAAACAGAAACTCTACGAACTGATACACAAACCTAATTTTATTCCAAATAAGTCATAGTGATAAGAAAGATTAGACTGTCAAAGTAGACTGCGTAATTACATGAACTATGACTTAAGAAGAAAAAAGCTAGATATTTCCCTGGCAGTCGGGTTTACGAAACAGGCAGTCATAATGCGGATTTGGTACTCTAAAGAAATGCAAACACTGGCCAGAAATGTAGATGGTATTTTGATAATAAGAGATTGAAGTTGTATAGTTTCTTCATAGCCGAATGCTTAGACAGTACTGGTTTAACGAAGTGGTGCAGTAATTATTCTTAGTGGTATTTACTAAGTAATTTACAGGTTTATTAAAAGATTTTTCAATACCTCGGTCTGAGGAGGCGTCATGTATTCTTCCGGTTCTCGCCAGTTACATCAATAAGGAACAGAAAACAATCTTCCTTAGCTTCAAAAGGGAAAGTCCCACTACTTCAAAAATAATAACTAATGTTAAAATATGTCGCACTTAAACTTGGTGGCCTACTGCGGCAACGAGTGTCGCAAATGATTTTCTGTACTAGAACGTGCGTGCAAAGTTCATTTAACAGCCCATTACTCACGAAATTCTCATGCAGACTCTCAGATCCCGACAGCATTGTTTCTGAATATTAATCGGACATAAAACCGAGGTTCATTAGCTTAAACAATGACTGTGAAAACAAGCAATCAAGTCCATTACATTCGAACCTCAAAGTTAACTGCAGCAAATTCTCTGCTGTATTATGTCTCATCAGCAAAACAAGGAAGTTCGTTAGGGCGCTCGAACTCGGCCACCGAAAACCATCGCCAAATATTCTAAGTCAAACAAGAAGTTAAAGTGTGAGTCTCTTTTTCAAACGAATTCCCTTTCTTTACTAGATTTCTTTCTTTGTTTTTAATTCTATGACGAAATGCTCTTCCCTTCGCCACAAAATTTATTCTTACCGAAGATGTCGCGTCTGTGACATGGGTGCATTTTGCTGTGGGAGCGTTTGCGTTTCAAGTGCTTGCATGTTGTATTGCTCAACCAGTAATGGAAAACCACCCTACCATTTGCAAACGGAAGTGAGAAAAACTGAATACTACACTTAGGCTGATTACTCTAACAGGCCAGAGATCATAAAGAATTTTGACGTCTTGTTGGAATATTAACGATTGTACTTGATATAAAATTTAAAACGTATAATAAATTAATATGCCTGACCGACAAAAACTGGAATACTGTTTTTTTTCCACTGTGTATGTATGAATGACGGACAGTCACTGTTCTTAACCAACAATCGGCATGTTCTACTTTCCTAACAGAGTAGATAGAATGTGAACAGAATGCCTATTCAGTTGTTGTCGTGACAATGTCTCAAGCTTTCAGTTGCTAGTAAAAATTTAACTTAAGTTCTCTCACTCTCTCTCTCACTCTTCCACACACACACACACACACACAAAAGCTTAAACGTACGAAAATACAACATTCCAATAGCATTAGCATTTAAGCATGTAAAAATAGGCTATGTCTCGACTCAGACGGCGTCACTTATTATTTATGTTCATAGTGTGAATTTTCCTTTGTTAAGTTATAAATATTTGACCTGCTGCGAATCTATTGAACTGTACTTAAGAATCATCTGTGCGTAATTAATTGCAACAGTGTCCGCCCCGATAGCATCGACATCAAAGCCTATTTCAACAGTCATGATTGAAGAAGATACCCAGGAAGAATTGCTCGTTGCTGCTGCAGATCTAACAACAGCTTATAAAGTTGTCAGGCTACATCAGTTCTTCACTTCTCTTGACTGCCGTCCTAAGGGGCCCGGATTCGATTCCCGGCTGGGTGGGTGATTTTCTCCGCTCAGGAACTGGGTGTTGTGTTGTCTTCATGAGCATTTCATCCCCATCCGGCGAGCAGGTCGCCAAATGTGGCGTCGAATGTAATAAGACCTGCTACAAGGCGGCCGGACCTGCCCCGGAAGGGGCCTCACGACCAATGACGCCAAACGCTCATTTCCATTTCCATTGCAACAGTAACGGAAGCTGCAATGTTAAATAGCTCTCACAAGGTTATCGTTGCCGTGTAATGGTTGTATATGTCAAGTGCTGATTTTGTTGATTTAGCGTTGCAATGCAACAATTCAGCTGAGCACCCAAGCATGGACAGACAATCAAAGACATTGTGCTTACTGAAGAAAAAAAAATGTTTAAAAGGTCGTCTCATAAATGGCGTTGCTGAAACTGACGTAATCCTACAGAAGCTGTTGAAGTTTGATTCTCTGAGTAACGAAAATTGGGAGACAATTGCAAAGTGTTGACTAGATACTTTAAGACAACTGCAAATCCCATTAGAAAAAGTAATCCCTTTTTGTGGAGTCAGTACCAATATTAACTTCGGAGGGCATCATAGACGCTGCTAGAGGAATGTGTTTCACCAAATTAAAGAAAAACTTGGAAACAATGGAGAAGGGTTTCGATGCCCTGCCCATATTCTCCGTAATACTACAGCAAGCGTTGCTGGAGTCCTGACTGTTGGCACTGAAATAAAGGTCATGAAAATATGTAATTATTTTTCAATTTACACAGTGAGGACGAAGAAGCTGAAAGAATTCTGATTATACAGTGATGTCAATCATCAGACACTTCTATCTCACTCAAAAAAAGGAGGTTTTCGTTAATGACCGCAGTTGAGCGAATTCTTAAGCTTGGATTCCATTAAGACAATTTTTTTACGTCGAAGACAGGCCACCTACTATAATTTCAGATTTTTTCAGTAGTCCGATCAGGAAATGTACTTCACGTTTCTGTAGTCAAACTTGGATCTGTCTGAAAACAATATGAAAAGAAGAAGAATAAAATCTCCGTCATTGAAATAAGAAATACTCAAAGATGTTTGCATGGAAGGAAGACTGCCAGATTTATTGACATGTAATCCAACATGAATTTGAACAAATTGCAGAATGAAATCCCTAACCAATAAATAATTAATTTGATTCGAAATTTCAGGAAGAAACAAAGTGTGACTCAGGAGAATGGAAGTCTAAACCCACCTTGGAAAAGGGCGAATTTTTTTTTCTTAAGGTAACCGAAAATCATGAACGCAATTGTCAGCTGCTAAAATTATGCGAGTATTTGTTTTCTATTCCCGCACACAACGCCACTGTGGAAAGAGTATTTTCCCTAAAGTGTTCTAGTCGACTGACGAAAGAAATCGACTGCTGCCAGGGACTGTGGAATCAACCTTTCAGTGCCAGTTTAACTACAAGCTGACTTGCATGGAGTTATAGAAACACGTAAAAGGGAAGAAAGACTTGTTAAAAAAGGTGAAATCTTCCGAAAAATATAGTGTACCAACTACTCCTGTCGCAACAAGTTCCATGTCATTGTGTTCTAAATAAAAAGTTCAACAGTCGCTTCCTTTTCAAATGTTCCCATTCCCTGCACAACACCGGCTCGTCCCGCTCTTAGCCAAAACAAACAGCTGCTACCTTCTTCATACTCAATCACTCCTACTATTTGGGTTAACTCGTGCCTTTCTGATGAGAACCAGCAAATTAATGTTCTTCCAGTATCTCTATTTCCTCGGACCTGATCATCTTCTGTGTTGACTCTCTCTCGACAAATTTTCTGCTTCGTTAAATTGTCCTTCTTCCGTCTTCTCCCTCGTCTGACCCTCTTCTTCGTCAAACCTCTAAGTTTCTACACAAAACTCAATGGCTCATTAAAAGAATGACACCATTACCTATTTCTGGCAACATTTTCATTCTGCTCGTCGCTAAACGTCCAACCTGCTTCCCACTCTCTCAGTACTTCGAGTCTCCTCTCCGCGCTTTACCATCAAACCGTTACCATAAAAGGCAGATTGTAGCGCAGTCGTTAAGCATTTGTACAGGTTAGTTAATACATTCTTTGCGTGTTTCCCTTGCGTCATCTAGGCACTGACTCGTGTTTCAGTAACTGTTGTTCAACATCGATTAGAATGGACAGCGACTGTGATTGCTGTGTTCGGATGAGGGCTGAGTTGGCATCCCTTCGCTCACAGCTGCAAGCGGCGCTGACTTCGGTCGCGCAGCTTGAGGCTGTTGCCAATGGGCACCACTGTGGGGAGCTGGACTTTGGTATCACGGGGATATCAACCTCGTCCCGTCTGTCCCCAGATCGGTCTGCCGCTGTGGTTGCCCCGGTTGCTGCCCGCAGTGGGGCTGAGCCCTCGCCTGTGGTTGATTGGGAGGTCGTTCCAAGGCGTGGCAGGTAGCGAAAGACGTCCCCGGAGGCTGATCAGAAAGCCTCCCCGGTGCGTCTGACAAACAGGTTTCAGGCACTGTCTCTGACTGAGCCAGATGCAGCTGCCTGCCCTGTTTCAGAGGATGATTCTCAGTCTTCAAGGTCCGGGCAATCACAGAGGGTGGGCTTATTGGTAGTTGGGAGCTCCAATGTTAGGCGCGTAATGGGGCCCCTTAGGGATATGGCGGCTAAGGAGGGGAAGAAATCCAGTGTGCACTCCATGTGCATTCCGGGTGGAGTCATCCCTGATGTGGAAAGGGTCCTTCCGGATGCCATGAAGAGCACAGGGTGCAGCCAGCTGCAGGTGGTGGCACATGTCGGCACTAATGACGTGTGTCGCTTTGGATCTGAGGAAATTCTCTCTGGATTCCAGCGGCTATCTGATATGGTGAAGGCTGCCGGTCTTGCTTACGAGATGAAGGCAGAGCTCACCATCTGCAGCATCGTTGACGGAACCGACTGCGGACCTTTGGTGCAGAGCCGGGTGGAGGGTCTGAATCAGAGGCTCAGACGGTTTTGCGACCGTGTTGGCTGCAGATTCCTTGACTTGCGCCATAGGGTGGTGGGGTTTCGGGTTCCGCTGAATAGATCAGGAGTTCACTACACTCAGCTGGCGTCTACACGGGTAGCGGAGGCTGTGTGGCGTGGACTGGTAAGGTTAGAAGGCCTCGGGAAAGTACGGGGTGGGCTGCAATTTCAAAAAGGGTGCATGGCAAATACAGGACGTGCTTGGATCAAGGAACAGTCGGAATTGTAGTTGTAAATTCTTGTAGTTGTGCTGGGAAAGTCCCTGAGCTTCAAGCGCTAATAGAAAGCACAGAAGTTGAAATCGTTATAGTTACAGAAAGCTGGATAAAGCCTGAAATAAGTTCTGCAGAAAGTTTTACGAAGTCTCAGACGGTGTTCAGGAAAGATAGATTAGGCAGAATTGGTGGTGGAGTGTTTGTGTCTGTCAGTAGTGGTTTATCTTGTAGTGAAGTCGAAGTAGATACTCCGTGCGAATTGGTATGGGTGGAGGTTGTACTTAACAGCCGAACTAAGTTAATAATTGGCTCCTTCTACCGACCCCCAGACTCCGATGATATAGTTGCGGAACAGTTCAGAGAAAATTTGAGTCTCCTAGCAAATAAATACCCCACTCATACGGTTATAGTTGGTGGGGACTTCAACATTCCCTCGATATGTTGGCAAAAATACTTGTACAAAACCGGTGGTAGGCAGAAAACATCTTCCGAGATTGTGCTAAATGCTTTCTCCGAAAATTATTTCGAGCAGTTAGTCCACGAACCCACGCGAATTGTAAATGGTTGCGAAAACACACTTGACCTCTTAGCCACAAACAATCCAGAGCTGATAGAGAGCACCATGCCTGATACAGGGCTTAGTGATCACAAGGTCGTTGTAGCTAGGCTCAATACCGTTTCTTCCAAATCCACCAGAAACAAACGCAAAATAATTTTATTTAAAAAAGCGGATAAAGTGTCACTAGAAGCCTTCCTAAAAGACAATCTCCATTCCTTCCGAACTGACTATGCAAATGTAGACGAGATGTGGCTCAAATTCAAAGATATAGAAGCAACAGCAATTGAGAGATTCATACCTCATAAATTGGTAAGAGATGGAACTGATCCCCCGTGGTACACAAAACAGGTCCGAACTCTGTTGCAGAGGCAACGGAAAAAGCATGCGAAGTTCAGAAGAACACGAAATCCCGAAGATTGGCTAAAATTTACAGACGCGCGAAATTTGGCACGGAATTCAATGCGAGATGCCTTTAATAGGTTCCACAGCGAAACATTGTCTCGAAATTTGGTGGAAAATCCGAAGAAATTCTGGTCGTATGTAAAGTACACAATTAGGTTCCTTTCAGATTACGCTGATACAATAGCTCCCTACTTAGCACTCATATACAACCGCTCGCTTACCGATAGATCTGTACCTACAGATTGGAAAATTGCGCAGGTCGCACCAGAGTTCAAGAAGGGTAGTAGGAGTGATCCATCTAACTACAGACCTATCTCATTGACGTCGTTTTGCAGTACGGTTTTGGAGCATATACTGTATTCAAACATTATGAATCACCTCGAAGGGAACGATCTATTGATACGTAATCAGCATGGTTTCAGAAAACATCGTTCTTGTGCAACGCAGCTAGCTCTTTATTCGCACGAAGTAATGGCCGCTATCGACAGGGGATCTCAAGTTGGTTCCGTATTTCTAGATTTCCGGAAAGCTTTTGACACCGTTCCCCACAAGCGACATCTAATCAAGCTGCGGGCCTATGGGGTATCGTCTCAGTTGTGCTACTGGATTCGTGATTTCCTGTCAGGAAGGTCGCAGTTCGCAGTAATAGACGGCAAATCATCGAGTAAAACTGAAGTGATATCAGGTGTTCCCCAGGGAAGCGTCCTGGGACCTCTGCTGTTACTGATCTATATAAATGACCTGGGTGACAATCTGAGCAGTTCTCTTAGGCTGTTCGCAGATGATGCTGTAATTTAGCGTCTAGTAAGGTCATCCGAAGACCAGTATCAGTGGCAAAGCGATTTAGAAAAGATTGCTGTATGGTGTGGCAGGAGGCAGTTGACGCTAAATAACGAAAAGTGTGAGGCGATCCACATGAGTTCCAAAAGAAATCCGTTGGAATTCGATTACTCGATAAATAGTAAGATTCTCAAGGCTGTCAATTCAACTAAGTACCTGGGTGTAAAATTTACGAACAACTTCAGTTGGAAAGACTACATAGATAATATTGTGGGGAAGGCGAGCCAAAGGTTGCGTTTCATTGGCAGGACACTTAGAAGATGCAACAAGTCCACTAAAGAGACAGCTTACACTACAATCATTTGTCCTCTGTTAGAATATTGCTGCGCGGTGTGGGATCCTTACCAGGTGGGATTGACGGAGGACATCGAAAGAGTGCAAACAAGGGCAGCTCGTTTTGTATTATCACGTAGTAGGGGAGAGAGTGTGGCAGATATGATACGCGAATTGGGATGGAAGTCATTACAGCAAAGACGTTTTTCATCGCGGCGAGATCTATTTACGAAATTTCAGTCACCAACTTTCTCTTCCGAATGCGAAAATATTTGGTTGAGCCCAACCTACATAGGTAGGAATGATCATCAAAATAAAATAAATCAGAGCTCGAACAGAAAGGAGGAGGAGATTACTGTTTAACGTCCCATCGACAACGAGGTCATTAGAGACGGAGCACAAGCTCGGATTAGGGAAGGATAGGGAAGGAAATCGGCCGTGCCCTTTCTAAGGAACCATCGCGGCATTTGTCCGAAGCGATTTAGTGAAATCACGGAAAACCTAAATCAGGATGGCCGGACGCGGGATTGAACCGTCGTCCTCCCGAATGCGGAGTGGAATGGTAGAGAGATAGTGTGGTGTCACCGCCAGACACCACACTTGCTAGGTGGTAGCCTTTAAATCGGCCGCGGTCCATTAGTATACGTCGGACCCGCGTGTCGCCACTGCCAGTGATTGCAGACCGAGCGCCACCACACGGCAGGTCTAGAGAGACTTACTAGCACTCGCGCCAGTTGTACAGCCGACTTTGCTAGCGAAGCTACACTGACCAATACGCTCTCATTTGCCGAGACGATAGTTAGCTTAGCCTTCAGCTACGTCCTTTGCTACGACCTAGCAAGGCGCCATTACCAGTTTATATTCAGTGTAATAATGTCTAAACAAGAGCGATGTTCTCCAATTGTTAATTAACGTTAAGCATTCCAAGAACTACGTTCTTTTCTTTATAGGATAATTACTTTACCTTGTTCCAGACCTCACGCCAATCTGTGTGAGCTTAACGCGTGCTTTTCGGCTACCTCCGAGTGGCTTGGCTGTCTTGCTACGCCACTACAGATAGTATGATTGTGGTTCGACGAACCCTCTGCCAAGCACTTAAATGTGAATTGCAGAGTAGTCATGTAGATGTAGATGTAGATGTAGACAACTTCCCTCAGCGAAACATACTCATTTTTCATCTAACTATCGTCAGTCTTCCTCTGTCACAGACATTAATTTCAATCTGCCACACCGTAGAATTTGATATTTACAGTTAATAGGACTTAGAATTTTACATCTCATCTACATCTACATCATACTCCGCAAGCCACGTAGTGGTGTGTGGCGGAGGGTACTTTCGTACCACTATCTGATCAGTTGATCCATCCAACCCTGTTGCACTCGCGAATAGAGCGTGGGAAGAATTCCTCGAATTTTCTCCTCATGGTCAGCACGTGAGATGTATGTGGGGTGGAAGTAATATGTTATCCAACTCCTCCTGAAAAGTACTGTCCTGAAATTTCAATAGTAAATGTCTCCGAGATGCACAACGCCTCTCTTGTAACATCTGACAGTAGAGTTTGTTTAGCATCTCCGTAACGCTCTCTCGCCAGCTAAACGATTCCGTGACGAAACGCGCCGCTCTTCATTGGATCGTCTCTATCTCCTCTGTCATTCCCATATGATAGGGATCCCAAACAGGTGAACAATACTCAATAATCGGGGGAACAAGCGCCTTATAAGCCAATTCTTTCGCGGATGAGTTACATTTGCTTAAGATTCTTCCGCTGAATCTGATTCTGGCGTCTGCTTTTCCCACTATCTCATTTATGTGGTCATTCAACTTAAGGTCGCTCTGGATAGTTACGCCTAGATATTTTACGACAGACGCTGTATCCAGCTGTTTGTTATCAACAGTGTAGCTGTACAGTAGTGGATTTCTTTTCCTATGTATGCGCAATATGTTACATTTATTTACGTTCGGGGTAACTGCCAGAGCCTGCACCATTCACCATTTCTCTGCAGGTCGTTCAGCAAATTCTTACTATCTTCTGGCATTGCTACTTTGGTACAGACAACTGCACCATCTGCAAATATCCTTAAAGAGTATCCGAAGCTTTCTACTAGATCACTTATATATATTGTAAACAGCAACGGTCCTAACACACTTCCCTGTGGTACT
This sequence comes from Schistocerca nitens, assembly GCF_023898315.1. Taxonomy (NCBI): domain Eukaryota; kingdom Metazoa; phylum Arthropoda; class Insecta; order Orthoptera; family Acrididae; genus Schistocerca; species Schistocerca nitens. Next base: position 436,844,978 of record NC_064617.1, on the reverse strand, counting down.
CCGGATATTACTTTTACATCTGTCGGTCTAGTTCCGTTAAGAGCGACGTGTTGAGTTCTATCTGCAAGAAAGTCATGAATCCAATCGCAGGTCTGCTCTCATACTCCTTGAGATGGTATTTTTTTCATTAAACGGCAGTGCGGGACGGTGTCAAGTGCCTTACTGAAATCAAGGAACACGGCATCAGCCTGAGCGCCTTTATCCACTGTTCTGTGGATCTCATGGAGGAACAGAGCGAGCTGAGTTTCGCAGGATCTCTGTTTGCGGAATCCATGTTGATTTTTATAGAGGAGATGTTCATTTTCCGAAAAATTTCATAATTATTGAGCATAAAACATGTTCCATAATTATACAACAGATTGACGTCAACGATACAGTTCCATAACTATGTAGATCTGTCTTACGACCTTTCTTAAAAACGGGAATGACCTGTGCTTTTCTCCAGTCGTTAAGTACCTTTCGTTGCTCAAGCGATCTAAGATAAATTACTGCCAGAAGGGGAGTAAGTTCTTTCGAATAATCTTTATAGAATCTTACATATATCTCACTTGGTCCTGAAGCCTTTCCGCTACTAAGCGATTGTATGTGCTTTTCAGTTCCGCGATCGGTTATCTCAATATCTGCCATTTCGATGTTCGTACCATGATTGAAATGAGGGACAGTGTTACGATCTTCAGCGGTGAAGCATCTTCGGAAGACCGAATTCAGTATTTTAGCCTTCTCTGTGTTATCTTCCGTTTCGGTGCCGGTGTGGTCGCTGAGAGAATGAATAGATGATTTTGAACCACTTACTGATTTTACATACGACAAATACCTCTTTGCGTTTTTACTCAGATCGGTTGACAACATCTTACTTCGAAAATCATTGAACGCTTCTCTCATTGCTCTCTCTCTCTTCGTTCAGTTTTTGTTTGTCAGCTGCATTTTTACTTCTCTTGAATCTGAGATGAAGTGCTCTTTGTTTACATAGCGCTTTTCTAACACGGCTATTAAACCATGGTGGATCTTTCCCTTCTCTTAAAACCTTACTCGGAACATACTTATCTGGGGCATATTGAACGATCCCTTTGAATTTTTCCATTTGTTCTCCACATCTTTGTCCTCATCACCGAATATTTGATGCTAACTGCTGAGATATTCTGAAATTTGTATCCTGTCACCCTTTCTGAACAAATATATCATCCTACCTTTCTTAACATTCCTTGTAAGACCGGTCGTCCTAGATGCTGTCACAGCTTATGATCACTGATACCTTTCACTACGTCAACTGATTCGGCAAGTTAAGGTCTGTTTGTTGACGGGAGGTCTAAGACGTTACCCTCACGAGTTGGTTCTCTATCTGCTCAAGGTAATTTTCGGACAAGACATCCAGAACAATGCCACACGATTCCCTGTCTCTGGCACCAGTTTTGATGGCATAACACTCCCAATCTGTACCTGGCTAGTTGAAGTCACCACCTTTTACAACAACATGATGAGGAAAATTACTGAAATTCTGCAAGTTCTGTCTGAAGCGCTGTACAACAACTGATCCTGACCCAGGTGGTCTATAAAAGCATCCGATCACCATTTTTGACCGTTCTTTGATATTCAGTTTCAGCCAAATTAATTCACATTCGGAATTCGTGATAACCTCGCTAAATTTTATCGAATTTCTTACTGCAATAAACACACATCCTCCATTGACGACTAACCTATCCTTACGATAAACATTCCAATCTGAACTTAGGATTTCGTTGTAACTGACGTCTGGTTTCAACGAGCTTTCTGTTCCCAACACTATCTGTGCATTATAACCTTCAGTAAGCGATACTAATTCTGGGCCCTTTCCTTGGATGCTCTTGCAGTTTACTAAAACCGTATTAATCTTTTCTATCTCTGATCTGCGAGGACCAAGATTCTCTGAGGTCGCTGTGGCTGATTCAAGAGGCAAATCGTCTTTGATCCCAAGGGAGGGGTTGTCTAACCTAAGAAAAGCACCATGAGCACGTCACACGTACTCCGCTACCCTAATAGCCGCTTCCTGCGTGTAGTGCACTCCTGACCTATTAAAGGAAACCCTACAATTCTACACCCCATAGCGAGTGTCGAGAAAATCGGATCCGCTAGCGACGCGGAGTCATATGCGTCTCTGGTTTAGACCTTCCACTCTGCTCCAAACCAAAGGACCGCGATGAACCGTGGGTACGATGCTACAAATAGACAGCTTATCCTGCACCCCGCATACACATTTGATCGTACATTAAATTCAACAAATACAGACTTACACATAGTGAGCCGTGGCGGGACCGGCGCCAAGTAGTATCTCTGACATGAGTGCGACCGATTTCCTAGTACAGAGGTTTGTCTGGGGGGCTTGGGCCGGTTCGAGATATAAGCAAGTGCCGAACACGAGTAACGGGAACAACGCTTGGAGAGCGGAAGGCGGCGGTGAGTGAATCGGCGATTGGCTGGCAGAAGTGAAGACGGCGTGCCTGAGGCCGGGCGGCGCTTATCACGTGGCTATACTGGAGGCGGCGGGAGTTGGCCAGTGCTGTGCATTCTCCGGCAACCTGGTGAGCTGTAGATGTGCCATCTTCCTTGGAGGGACACGCTGTTAACGTCTTACGAAGTGATGGTCTGACTTCTTCGCAAAATCGTCCCAGTATCAAGACAACCAGTTAAGTACTCTAATTACTAAGAGCGCTTAGTTAACTGTGATTGTGATCGCTCTTGGTGTAGTAAGACGTTGCCGGACGAGTGGTGTGTTCGATTTCATTTGATACCTCTTACTAAGCGTGTGCTCTGCTTCCGCATAATATTGATGTATTTGCAGAATGTTAGTTCATTAGCTATTGTTAGCAAGTGTTTAATTTGCTTACGACATCGGGTAATCCATGTCAACATGCCCTCTGCGGGAAATCTGAGTTTTTATTTCTAAAGTTTACCGTGTTGAGTATTGCAGGCCCACTTAAGGTGGCCAATATGAGTGTCATTAAGTTCTAGTGAGTGTCGGTTCTCTGAGCCAGTTAATTTCCCACTCATAGCGTTTGTTTATCGGGTACTGTTTCACTTAAAGAAAGGACTTGCGAGTGAAATTAGTTGTTGTTTAGCCTTGATTTTATAGTGTTAATTTACTGGTCAATCTTGAAGGTTAAAGGTAAGAAAAGTTTTTTTGGCCTGCTGTTGTCGGGTGTGGTCTGTGTTTCAGTGAGCTGACGCAGCGGGCAACCGAAGCGCAGAGCTTCCCTTTAGATTACAAGTTTGGCTTACGGGCGGTGGACTTCGCCTGAGCTCGTGTGTTCGTCTTCGGTTGCGTTTGCTGGGTTCACGTTTCGGTGGCCTTCTCGATGTGGGGCTTGTTTCGAAGTTCAGTATTACTTGCCCCAGTCAGCTCCACCGTTCGTCGTTAAACTTCGGCCTTAAAAGCTTGGGCCTTGCCTCTGTTGTTACACATTTATGATCGTACAAAGTGTAAGTAGGCTGTTTAGGTTTTTATATTGGTACCGCCATGTAGCACTCTGTATGAAAATCACTGACTGTGCTGTGTGCAGTCTGTGGCTGGTTGGCATTGTTGTAATATTCGCTATTGTAATGTTGGGCAGTTGGCTGTTAACAGCGTGTAGTGTTGGGCAGTTAGAGGTGAGCCGTCAGCTGCCCAACACTACACGCTGTTAACAGCCAACTGCCCAACATTACAATAGCGAATATTACAACAATGCCAACCAGCCACAGACTGCACACAGCACAGTCAGTGATTTTCATACAGAGTGCTACATGGCGGTACCAATATAAAAACCTAAACAGCCTACTTACAAAAGTTGTAACTTTCTATGCGCTAAAAGCCCATCTTACAAGCCAATGGGCATTTGAATAATTTGGTGGTTCGCTCCCCAAGGTTCTCTAGTCTAGTAATTTGCAAGATTGCCCAAGTTACGTTTTAATAAATATGTTCTAAGTATCCGTATTAAAATTGAGGCTGCGTGTCCACTGTTATTTTACATGCAATGTTAAAGTATTGGAATTGAAAGGGTCTTAAATAATGTGTTTTAACTAGAGTTGTTTTGTTAAAGTTATGATCAAATTCGGCCTTAGTGGCGTCTGTCAATTTTTATGTGAGATTGTTTTTGGTAGTTGATAAACACATTGGAATTGAAATGTTCACTTTATTGGGTCATCCCTTCCACTCCCTTTAGATTTAAAGGTTAAACAAAGCAGCTGTTAAGTAAAAACGTCCCACAGAGCATTAGATTCGTTTATATTTACTTAGCAGTGTAGAATTTGTAATTAAAATAAAATAAGTAAAACTCATGTCACATTAAAGTTTGTGTTAAAATGTTAAATCATAGACTAAAGATGTCACACCTTAAAAAAGGTGTTGTAACCTGTCGTAACCGCGGCGGGACCACACGGAGAGCGGCCCGGGAACAAACAAACGAACTGAAAGGACGGATACGAAAAAACGACAGACGATAACACGCAAGAAGTAACGGAGTGACAGAGACAACCAAACGAATCCAAGACGTCCACTAGTAAGGAAAACAAAGAACGGTATACACGCTGTCTGTTGTCGAGACGATACATCAATACTCACGCAACGATTAGACTCACTGGCTGAGCGAGAGGCAGGCACTTAAATGCACAATCGAGAGCGCCGCTATTGGCCGCTGGAACCACGTGTTCCACTGTGACGACCTCACACTAAATGCAGGCCAGGAGGAGCTCGCCGCCACGGCTTACCGCGCGATGGTGCAGAGACCTCTAGGGGTCAGAGTCGTCCACGACGTCTGGTGCGGATTCAAATTCTGCGGCACGCGGTACCAGATCGGTTTTTCTGTTGTGGTTCATCACTGTGTAGGTTCACGTAGCATCCCTAAACGTTCAAGTAGGTGTTCGACATGTTGTTCAAGAGTGTGAATGCAACATTGAACTCGTCTCTGAAATGAGTTGTGAACCCTCTCATGCAGTCCTGGGGAATTTCGTAAATTCTGGAAGCCTGCTTCAATCCGCAGACGTAATTCCTCAAGAGAGTTGACGTCGGTAGCGTAACCGGGCTTTTTACCGGCTTTTTACCCAGCCCTCTCACAGAAATTCCTGGGGTTTAAATCCAGAGAACTTGGATGCCATGACACAGGCCCTCCTCTACCTGTCCAATGTTAACCATACATCCGAGCTAGAAGCCGGAGCACTCATAAATGAAAATGTACTGGAGCACCGTCATGCATGAACCAAATGTTGAGGCGTTGGTTCAGTGGGACATCATCATATACATCTGGAAATACAGTCCACAAAAACCGCATGTCCTACTGTCCGGTTACTGTCACGCAGTCTCTGAGTAGTCCCGCTCTGACGGGCAACACATATCGCTGCTGATGCTGTGATACGTATCTTGCTCCAGTATTGACATCTGCCCGAGTATGACAGTTATGGTAGTTAAAAATACCGTCCCGGGTAAATCCAGCCACATCCGTGCACAGAATACAGCTTACAAACAGGGGATCCAGGGCACACTGTTGTTGCACCAATTGGCAGAAATTTTCTCTAGGAGGGAACTCTGCATTGTCGAGGGCTTGCAATCGCTGGAGATGATATGGACAGAGTACTTTCCGATGTAAAATCCGCCGCATATTGCTATGACTACGGATACGCTCTTGAGTAGCAATCTTCTTTGTGGAAATACTCGGACGTTCCTGTACAAGGCGTAAAACACCGAGCGTTATGCATCTCGTACATGGTGTGCGAAACTCCATGTTTCTCTAAGGCGCTGATATATATATATATATATATATATATATATATATATATATATATATATATATATATATATCTGCTTGTGTCTGTATAAGTGTGGATGGATATGTGTGTGTGTGTGCGAGTGTATACCCGTCCTTTTTTCCCCCTAAGGTAAGTCTTTCCGCTCCCGGGATTGGAATGACTCCTTACCCTCTCCCTTAAAACCCACATCCTTTCGTCTTTCCCTCTCCTTCCCTCTTTCCTGATGAGGCAACAGTTTGTTGCGAAAGCTTGAATTCTTTCTGTATTTGTTTGTGTGTCTGTCGACCTGCCAGCACTTTCATTTGGTAAGTCACATCATCTTTGTATATATATATATATATATATGTGTGTGTGTGTGTGTGTGTGTGTGTGTGTGTGTGTGTGTGTGTGTGTGTGTACACAAACACTGCTGGCCATTAAAATTGCTACACCAAGAAGAAATGCAGATCATAAACGGGTATTCATTGGACAAATATATTATACTAGAACTCACATGTGATTACATTTTCACGCAATTTGGGTGCATAGATCCTGAGAAATCAGTACCCTGTACAACCACCTCTGGCCTTGATACGGCTGGGCATTGAGTCAAACAGAGCTTGGATGGCAGGTACAGGTACAGCTGCCCATGCAGTTTCAACACGATACCACAGTTCATGAAGAGTGGTGACCGGCGTATTGTGACGAGCCAGCTGCTCAGCCACCATTGACCAGACCTTTTCAATTGGTGAGAGATCTGGAGTATGTGCTGGCCAGGGCAGCAGTCTAACATTTTCTGTATCCAGAAAGGCCCGTACAGGACCTGCAACATGCGGTCGTGCATTATCCTGCTGAAATGTAGGGTTTCGCCGGGATCGAATGAAGGGTAGAGCCACGTGTCGCAACACATCTGAAATGTTACGTCCACTGTTCAAAGTGCCGTCAATGCGAACAAGAGGTGACCGAGGTGTAACCAATGGCACCCATACCATCACGCCGGGTGATACGCCAGTATGGCGATGACGAATACACGCTTTCAATGTGCGTTCACCGCGACCTCGCCAAACACGGATGCGACCATCATGATGCTGTAAACAGAACCTGGATTCATCCGAAAAAATTACGTTTTGCCATTCGTGCACCCAGGTTCGTCGTTGAGTACACCATCGCAGGCGCTCCTGTCTGTGATGCAGCGTCAAGGGTAACCGCAGCCATGGTCTCCGAGCTGATAGTCCATGCTGCTGCAAACGCCGTCGAACTCTTCGTGCAGGTGGTTGTTGTCTTGCAAACGTCCCCATGTGTTGACTCAGGGATCGAGACGTGGCTGCACGATCCGTTACAGCCATGCGGATAAGATGCCTGTCATCTCGACTGCTTTTGATACGAGGCCGTTGGGACCCAGCACGGCGTTCCGTATTACCCTCCTGAACCCACCGATTCCATATTCTGCTAACAGTCATTGAATGTCGTCCAACGCGAGCAGCAATGTCGCGATACGATAAACCGCAATCGCGATAGGCTGCAATCCGACCTTTATCAAAGTCGGAAAACTGATGGTACCCATTTCTCCTCCTTACACGAAGCATCACAATAAAATTTCAGCAGGCAACGCCGGTCAACTGCTGTTTGTGTATGAGAAATCGGTTGGAAACTTTCCTCATGCCAGCACGTTATAGGTGTCGCCACCGGCGCCCACCTTGTGTGAATGCTCTGAAAGGCTAATCATTTGCATATCATAGCATCTTCTTCCTATCGGTTAAATTTCGCCTCTGTAGCACGTAATCTTCGTGGTGTAGCAATTTTAATGACCAGTGTGTGTAAAAAGTTCGGTGAATGGTCTCAATGGTCTCAGAAAATAAAGAAAATAAGAGATGCAAACAAGACATTTTACTGTTCTTTAAAATACTCACCATTAGCTACAGCACACTTCTGACATCGGTTGTAAAGCTGTTGGAAACTGTCAGCAAACGCTTCTTGTGGAATCGCTGGAAGCACCGTAGTCACTCGTTGTTGGATTTTCGAGTGATTAGAAGCACGAGACGTGGTGATACCAGTACGATACGGAGACCAAGCAACATGCAATGGTATGGTATTCACCTTTCCCGCTTCCCAATAAGAAGTTCGCTGACAGAATCCAAGATTAAGACAATATTGATCGCCTTTTGCGGCTGCGAGGGCTTTATCCATCCTGAATTTCTACTCGAGGGAGGCGGGGAGGACGATGAACATCATACCATTTACTGTTGCTTTGTCTCCATATCGTACTGGTAGAACCCTGACTCATTTCCTTTAATTGCGCGGACATCTAACAAGGTGCATCGTGCGATTCAGCAAGAAGCGTTTCTGATAGTTTCCAAAAGCTTTACATCCGGTGTCGGAAGTGTGTTGTGGCTAATGGTGATTATTGTGAAGCCCAGGGGAGTTATTTTGTTAGTAACTCTTGTTCCCTTTATTTTATGAGACCATTCACCGAACTTCACAAATGCACCTTATATGCATGGAGCATGATGAAGGTCGGCACATGAACGCTGCAACCATACACCTAGATGAGAAAAGTCATAGGATATGTGCTAATACTGTGTCGGACCTCGTTTTGCCCAGCGTAGTGCAACAACTCGACGTAGCAGGGACTCAACAACACCAATTCCTTGCATAAATATGCAGCAATGCTGCCTCTATAGTCGTCCACAGTTACTGAAGAATTGTCGCTGAAGGATTTTATGCAAAAACTGCCCTCTCGATTATGTCCCAAGAATGTTCGGCGGGATTCATGTCGGGCTATCTAGGTGGTCAAACCATTCGCTCAAATTATCCAGAATGTTCTTCAACCAACCGCAAACACCCTGCTCCGTGACGTGGCTCATTGCCATCGATAAAAATAGGTGGATGGTTGATTTGAGGGAAGCGACCAAATAGTAAGGTCATCTGTCACATCGGATGAGAGAAGGATAGGGGAAGGAAATCAAAGGAAGCATTCTGACATTTGCCTGAAGCGATTTAGGGAAATCGCAGAAAACCCATATCAGGGTGGCCAGTCGCGGATCAATAAAAATGTCATCGTTGTTTGGGATTATGAAGTCCGTGAATGGCTGTAAATGGTCTCCAACTTGCCAAACATAACCATTTCCAGTCTTTGATCGGTTCAGTTGCACCAGATGGCGCAGTCCATTCCACATAAACACGGCCCACACCATTATGGAATCACCACCAGCTTGCACAGTGCCTTGTTGACAGCTTCGTGGGGTCTGTGCCACACTTGAACCCTACCATCAGCTCATACCAAGTGAAATCTGGACCCGTCTTATCGCCTAGGGTCCAGCCGGTAAGGTCACGAGACCAGGAGAGGAGCTGGAGGCAACGTCGTGTTGTTATCAAAGGCACTCGGGTCTGTCGTCTGCTGTTACTGCCCATTCACATTTCGCCGCACTGTCCTAAGGGATACTTTCGTCGTACGTCCCACATTAATTTCTGCGGTTATTTCATGCAGTGTTGCTTGTCTGTTAACACTGACAACTCTATGTAAACACCGATGCAATCTGTCGTTAGGCGAAAGCTGTCGGCCACTGCGTAGCCCGCGGTGACAGGTATTTCCTGGGATTTGGCATTCTAGGTACACTCTTGACACTGTGGATCTCGGAATACTGAATTCCCTAACGATTTTTGAAAGGGAATGTCCCATGCGTCTTGCTCCCTGCCATTCCGCGTTCAGAGTCTGTTAACTCACAATAATGTCGGAAATGTTTTCGCATAAATAACCTGAGCGAAAATGACACTATCGACAATCCACTGCCCTTCTATGCTTTGTGTATGCGATACTATCATATATGTGCATTTGGCTTTTTTCATCTCAGTGAACATTACCTATTGAGAACTGCTATCCATCTAGGAGAATGATTTACACAAGTGCAGCAACTTGTTTTGTGGAGACTTTAATACACGTAACAGCGTGTTAGGTGACACTGTACGCAGTGAGTACATGTTACATGCAATGAGTGAACTCAATCAGATCTTATCGAACCATGCATTTCAAACTTTTACTTAGCTCCCAGCACATGAGCACAGTGAGCTGTTGACATGACACCATTTCACAATATATCCAGGCTGTGAGGGTGGAAAACAATCGCTTGCTGAGTAGGGTCCGATAATTACAAAAGTAGCAACCGAAGACTTTTACAGTATAAAATCGGTATCACCAAATTAGCAAATAAATGGTATGTTAGAAATAAGAACTGAAAACTCCTATGTCTCGTGTCATTTTAATTTCTTCACTCTCGCTGATAAAATACAAATACGTGAATGAACGTGGTAGTAATTACAGTTTTATAAACAGTGCAAGGGCCTTACAGTGATGGGAACACCGTTCATTCCTCTCACCAGTCTACGGTACGTTAACTAATCAGGGTTTGAGTGGTTATACGTTCGTAATTGGCTAACTGTGATACCACACACAGTTTATGTCAATCACTCACCTTTCGGAAGCCTACCGGCGGTAATGGCCGTCTACATAGGCAATATCACGGGTGAAAGTGTTGATTATAACGTGGCAGGGTTTCTGAATAACGTCCCCACAGATTCGAAAATCACTTGAAGCTATTCTTATTCCGCTTCAGTGAAATTAACCAAATATGTTCAGCATGTGAAAATGATTAGGTGTTTATTGAACACTGGAACATGTGTGTGTGGCCAGGGGGCAACATTGATCATTCATGAGAAAACATGTAGATCGTGAATGTTTTGTGTACGAGTTCCAAAATGAAATTTACAAGTTGCTGATGAATGGTTTTCAATCCAGCGCCAAAATAACATTTAATACTTGACGAGTGCTGCCACCTAACACGTTTCCACACTAAAGGGACAGTCAGTGTGGTGTTGTGATAATGTTACTGAAGTTTCCCAACAATATCATTACACATGTCTCGGTCATATTTCCGGATGGCATGCACATTTTTGTTGCAGGTATCAGTACTAATAAATTGTTCCTGAATTTAACATCAAAAAATTATCACAGTATTCTTCATAGTATTCAATTTGCGTAGTAACAAAATATATTTAAAAATTTCTGACATGTTACATATACTTTTAAAATTTTTACGGATTCCTACATACTTGCAATATGAGTCCATAGTCATACAATAAATAATTGTTTTATAATAAATTCATCCACTTGGCCAGTGACTGTATTTATTTAAAATTTACGTCATAAGCTCAAGCACAACATTTTGCTGTACAAGACATGCAAATGATCACGCAGATGAAAGTTCAGGAGGAGGTTTTCTGAATGAATAGTTTCAGCAGTGATAGGGTAAAATGATGAATTTCAAAAACATTTCTATGACTGTGAAATCCTATAAGGAACAATTAAAAACTTACTTACTCCATGGAACTACAGCCCTCTGAGGACCTTGGCCTCCTCAATCACAGACTTCCAGTTGTCTTGGTCTTCAGTACGCCTTCGCCACCTCCTCACTCCCATACTCTCAGGTCGGCTTCCACATCCTCCAGCCATCTAACACGTAGTGGTCCTCTCCTTCTTCTACCACCAGGATGTCCCATCATCAATTTCTTCAGGAGCCTTTATTCTATCATCCGGTGGATGTGTCCTAACCATCTTAGCATCCACATTTTGACTGAGGTTACCAAATTTGTACAGAGACATTTCTTCATTCTAATCCTCCATAGCTCTACTTCTTTTACAGGAGCAAAAATCTTCCTCAGCACTTTCCTTTCCCAGATATTTAGTTGCTTCTCCAAAGCTTCCGTCAGTACCCATACCTCACTGCCATACATAAGAAGTGGTTAGATCATTGTTTAGTAAAGTGTCAGCTTTAATTTCCTACTTATGTTCTTACTGGGACTCCAGTTCGCAGAGCTGAAACCGGGGACCACCGCGCCATTTCTCGTCAGGAGGCTGAGCAAGTTCAATAGCATCAAGGGGCAGTGCAGAGTGCGGTATTCGGAACTATTCCTTTATTCAGCTACTTTACAGAAGCATAATGTCGGTGCGCCCCCTGCTCGCTGTTCCGCGAGTCCGGCCGCCTCAGCACTCCTGGACTGCCCACACTGCTGCTGCGGTCATCAAGGCCATCCGACGATGGAAGTCAGCCACGCTCGCCCGGTCGCCACCCGCCGAGGCGTAGCACTGGCGCCGCTCTACTGACCACGATTCCGGAGACTGTTACACTCCCTGGTCCCCGCCGCCCTCCGCCCCGTTTGGCCTGCTCGGTCCGACCATGCGATGATGGTGGCTGCACTGGTCACTGTGTCCCTCAGCCGCTGCTGCTCCCAGGACAGGACCGGACTCGAACTAGTGCCCTCCTGAACGCAACTTGCCACTAGTGTTGCTTGCCGGATGGCAACACCCGCCGCCATCCCTAATGATGCTTCAGTGCTGTTGCGCCTCCTGCAGTGTACGCCACGCCTGGACCTCGGTACGCCAGGTGGGAAGCGAACGTGGACCGTCCTGGTTCCACTGCAGACAACTGTCACTGCCCTCCTTCAGGCAGACCATGCAGTATCCAAGTACCCAGCTGTCATTCCGTCCTGCCATGGTGTTGTCCCCCCGGAGGTGGAATACAACCGAACAAGTACATAGAAATAAAGTACAGATTTACACAGAAATTTACAATATCGCTGCCAGACTGGACCCTATAAGCGTAGACCAGCACAGGTGCGACCCGACTATCAACTGCCGGCCGGTGTAACCGAGCGGTTCTAGGCGCTACAGTCTGGAACCGCGCGACCGCTACGGTCGCAGTTTCGAATTCTGCCTCGGGCATGGATGTGTGTGATGTCCTTAGGTTAGTTAGGTTTAAGTAATTCTAAGTTCTAGGGGACTGATGAGTTAAGATGTTAAGTCCTTTAGTGCTCAGAGCCATTCGATTATCAACTAAAATGGCTCTGAGCATTATGGGACTTAACATCTGTGGTCATCTGTCCCCTGGAACATAGAACTAGTTAAACCTAACTAACCTAAGGCCATCACACACATCCATTCCCGAGGTAGGTTTCTAACCTGCGACCGTAGCGGTCGCGCGGTTCCAGACTGAAGCGCTTAGAACCGCTCGGCCAAACCGGCCGGCGACTATCAACTGACCTGACACACCTTTCATTGCCTGACCAATTATACTGTTTTTCCCCTCGCATCTGACGTAGTGTCAGAGAGAGGCAGAAACTATGGGAGGGGTAAATTCCCATACATCAGCCACTTACACATCGCCACTCCCGGCTCTGGCCTACTGCCTCGTCTCATACCACGCAATAACTTAAAGCAACGCTGCAGTTCCCTGCCTCGCTGTTGCTCCACTCCAAACAAATCGTATGTGCAATACGCCGCTGGAGCTCCATGCGATGTTTACCTTGTCTGGCCTACTGGCATCCAGCTATTACCACACACTTCCAGCGGGCCCAGACTTCATCACCCAACCGCACCCTTACTGAATTTTTAACAATATTCCCCTTTGCTACGACTAATATTAATGGAGCACACATCCCTCCTTTCAACAACATTCGTCCAGAATCGATATATAGCTCCCGTGGCCTGTGGCTGCGTAAACATACCTTGTTCACAAAACTTATATGCTACAGACTAAAACTAACAATAACATAAAAACATTAACACTATCCCTATACACTGTTTACACAGGCTACTCATGCCGTAGGCAACTGACGTGTTGACATCTTCTCTACTGGTGCACGTTTCCACACTCTCCATAATGCTACAATCAAGACAAATAGAAAAATGGCATACCCTGTGGCTGAAATGCTCACTGTCATTATTCTGTCGGTGCGATGCTGTTCTAATGTTCGAACGTGTTCCAATACTTTATTAACCGTGATAGATCCTTCCTGTGCATTAATAAAGGAATGCAACGTTTCCAAAAACTCCAGGTTTAAAGTCGAGTTCAAATATGTCAGATTCTGCACAGGTAATATCTCTAGAACCCCTTCTGGATAAAACAACGTTCCCTGTGAGAAAGTTAAAGCTGTTTCACCTGTACGTGATGCTGGAAGACGGAAATCCTCCCCCACAATCTCACAAACCGTACCATTTATAATTATTCCACTTTCCTTCACTTGCAAAATCCTTATTTTATCCGCTCACTGATTGGTATAATAAGTGACATCACCCATATCGGCGTAAATACCGAATACAACCAATGCCTTCCGACCTTCTGGAAGGAAGTAGGAATGTGTCGATAACACCTCTTTCATAACTGAGATCCCCCCCCGGGGGGTCTACAGCTCTTTTGTGGATACGTGGGTGGCGAGCATGGGGCCTCGAGCTATTGCAGCCTTCCTTCTTTCCAGCGCTGCATTTCCTTCCCCTTCCCCTCCTATCCGTTCCTTGCTAATTCCCCCTCGCTCTCTCCTCTCCCTCTCTTGGTGTCCTTGCTTATGTTGACCCCCGCTATCCTCTTGGTTCTGTTGGTTTTGTAGTTTACTTTGTTGCGTAATCACCTCCTCCTTTTGGCACTCCCTGGTCCCCCTCTGGGGTTTGACCTCCATTACTAAATTTCTCTTCCATAGTGTGATCCATTTGGGGAAGAGCACCTTACCTAGATTCTCCGACGTGTGCCCTCAGAGTATATTCCACCTTTTCTTTCATGTCGTAGTCTGATGCTACGGTGCATAGCCAGCATGATAGCCAGCCCGTGTGGTGGGGTAGCTATGTACCCTTTTGGTTGAGCCCTCTGAACACACAGGATCACACTTCTGATACCTGAGCTGTTACCTCCTCTTGCAAGCCTTGGAGTGGTTGCTCATCATCCTGGAGCATCGGAACTCCCGTCAATGGCCGCCGTGCCAGACGGCCCTTGCTGTGGCTGGGTGGCGCCCGTGAGGAGAGCCCCTGATCGGAGTGGGTGGTATCAGGGCGGACGCTATGCAAGTGAAACGCACACGGGTCCATTCTTCTGCGGCCATCTCTCTGCGTGGAACTGATTCATCTAGTGCTGCTTCTCTTGCCCCTTCGGCCTTCCTTTCCATGGCTACCCCCTGGGAAGAGGGTCAGGCCCATTAGCTAGGGGCGAAACCTTTCCCCCGCTATTTGGTTTGCACCAGGATTGATGGGGATACTTTCACCAATAACAAACATTTATTCTTTGTGGAACACATTGAAGACAGGTTTGGCAAAGTGACTCCCTGAGCAAGATGGGCGGTTGGGTTCGTTGCTGATCAACACTGCTTCAGCTGCCTTCGTGCCTGTACCCATCTTGGCACAAATCCTGTGTCCATTACCCCCCCCCCCCACCAGTCTCCCAATATGGTTCAAGATGTGGTTTTTCACAGCGACCTCATCCTTCAAACTGATGAGGAACTTCGGGACAATCTCGGACAGTGGGGTGTTCACTTTGTTTGGCGTGTTCAGAATGGTCCTAAGGACAATCGCATTGATACTGGTGCCTTTATCCTGGCCTTTGAAGGGGATACCCTCCCTGAGAAAGTAAAGATTATGGTTTATCGATGTGATGTGAACCCATGCATCCCAACCAACTCCTATGAGGTATTTCAAGTGCTTGCGTTTTGGACACATGTCTTCCCACTGTTCGCAGGCCCCTCTCTGTGGTGACTGTGGGTGTCCACTCAATGAGGGGAGTCCCTTTGTTCCCCCTCCTGTGTGTGTTAATTGTCATGGCAATCATTCTCCACGTTCACCAGATTGCCCAGTATATAAGAAGGAAAAGAACAGTTCCTTGATTGTTTAACCTACACAGAGGTTCGTAAGAAGTATACACGTCTTCACCCTGTGTCCATGACGTCTAGTTATGCTTTAGTTGCATCTTAACCCCTTCCTCCCCCTTCTTTACCCCAAACCCGGACCCCTCTCCTCCAACTCCCCTGCAGCTCCAACATCTACTCCTCTGGGTGCTGCTCTCCCACCCCAGCCAGAGAAATGTCCCACTCCTTAGGCGTTGGCTGGTCAAGAGCGCCCCTCCCTGGATGCCCCTTCCTGCACCTTCCAGGCCAAAGGTCTGCTGCCACGCGACGACCGCGAGAACCGCGGTCTGTCGGCTCCCAGGTCGCCCGATCTCTTTCTGTTCCCGATCTTGCTGCAGCTGGCTCCTTTATGCCACTCAGCCCTCCTCGATCTCAACCAGAAAAGAAGAAGAAACATGCGTTCCGGGACAAAGAACCTCTGGTGTCACCAGAGGTCCCATCCCCGGCTTCACCACCAGATACTGACCTGTCGTTCATGGATGTCGCCCTCTCCTTGTCGGTGACGGGTGGTGTCACAGGGGGTATGACTGGCTTTAGACTGTTCAGCCCCCCATTTAAATCATCGTTATACAAAGGAATTGTAATGGATACTACCGTCACCTTCGGGAATTGAAATCCCTTATTTCGTATTATCTGCGGCTTGTGTGGTTCTACAGGATTCTCATTTTACTGATGATCACTCACCGAGCATCTTTGGGTTCCGTGTTTTCTGTCGAAATCGTGTCGGACCCCTGCGGGCTTCTGGTGGCGTTAGTGCGTTGATCCGTACAGACATTGCTAGTACGTGGATTCCTCTTCAAACTACTTTGTAAACGGTTGGTGTTAGGGTCCACCTGGACTCTGAGGTCACGGTTTGCAATCTTTATCTCCCTCCTGACAGGACTCTTACACCTGCTGCCTTAACTGCCCTTCTTCACCAACTCCCTCCTCCCTTCCTCCTTCTCGGGGATTTAAATGCTCATCATTCCTTGTGGGGCAGTGTATTTCCATCTAGAGGAGGTCTTCTCTTAGATCAGTTCATTACAGGCCACGACTTGTGCCTTCTTATGGCTGCCCCACTCATTACAGTGCCGGTCATGGTACCTTTTCTGCATTGATATTTCTCTTTCTTTTCCCTCTTTCCTCCCTTCATTACACTGGTCGCCACACGACGACCTTTGCGATAGTGACCATTTCCCGTTCATTCTCTCTCCCCCTTCCCACTCCCCGATGGACAGGTTACCTCGTTGGTCTTTCCAACACGTCGATTGGCCTCTATACACTGGACAGGTCGTGTTTTCTCCCTCTTTGTCGGGTTGTATTGATGACGTCCTACGTGACGCGTCTGCCGCGATTGTTCGCGCTGCTAGCCTTGCTGTACCGCGCTCATCTGGACCATTTCGTCGCCGGCAAGTCCCATGGTGGAGTGCGGCCATTGCCATTGTCATCCGTGATCGCCGTCGAGCTTTGCAACACCCTAAGAGGCACCCATCCGTTGCCAGCCATATTACCTTTAAGCGCCCTCGCGCTAAAGCCCGTTATTTAATCAAACAGAGCAAGCGAATATGTTGGGAACGATTTGTTTCTTCCCTCGGTTCTACTGTCCCTATGTCACGGGTATGGGCTACACTTCGATCTCTCCAAGGTTGCCATTGGCAGTCCACCCTCCCAGGCCTTCACCTCCCAGATGGCTTTTGTATGGACCCGTTGATTCTTGCGGAATATCTTGCGACCTACTTTGCAATGGCATCAGCATCAGCCTCCTATCTGGCTGCTTTCCTTCACCGGAAACAGTGGGCCGACGCTTCCACCTTATGTTTTACCCCTTGTGAGCCAGAATCTTACAACGAACCTTTTACTGAATGGGAATTTCTTTCCGCACTTTCTTCTTCTCATGATAGGCCCCTGGCCCAGACTCCATTCATAACTAACTGCTTCAACATCTCAGTGCTCCAGAATGGCAACATCTTCTCCGGGTGTTTAACCGTATCTGGATCCAGGGTGACTTCCCTTCTCAGTGGAGGGATAGCATCGTGATTCCCGTCCTCTTAAGCCTGGTAAGAACGCCCTATTTGTTGACAGCTATCGGCCAATTAGTCTGACCAATGTTGTTTGTAAGTTACTTGAACGGATGGTAGCCTGTCGGCTCAGTTGGGTCCTTGAATCTCGGGACCTATTGTCCCCTTACCAGTGTGGCTTCAGAGAGGGACGGTCTCCAATCGATCATTTACTTCGCTTGGAATCCGCAGTTCGGCAGGCATTTTCCCAGCGCCGCCATTTGGTTGCAGTATTTTTGCATCTACGCAAGGCCTATTACACGGCCTGCCGCCATCACATCTTACTTACCCTTCATCAGTGGGGTCTTCGGGGCCCAGTCCCGATTTTTATCCGCCAGTTCCTGTTCCATCGGTCATTCAGGGTTCAGGTTGGTACTGTTTTTAGTTCTCCACAGATCCAGGAGACGGGCATCCCACAGGGTTCTGAGTGTCCTTTTCCTCAATGCTATCGATGGACTTGTGGCCTCTGTCGGTCCTTTGGTCGCCCCTGCCCTGTATGTGGATGATTTCTGCATTTGGGTTAGTTCCTCTTCGATGGCCTCTGCAGAGCGGCAGCTCCAGGGAGCTATACGGCGTGCCTCTGCGTGGACCCTCTCACACGGGTTTCAATTCTCTCCTTTAAAATCGCGGGTGGTCCACTTCTGTCGCCGTACTACGATCCACCCTGATCCAGAGCTCTATCTCGATGCACAACGATTGCCTGTGGTCTCGCAGTTTTGTTTCCTGGGTCTTCTTTTCGACAACAAGCTCACTTGGCTGCCTCATATCAGGCTTCTGAAGGTAGGATGTTTCCATAAACTCAATGTCCTTCGCGTCCTTGCCCACTCCTCTTGGGATGCGGACCGCTCCCTCCTACTCCATCTTTATCATGCTCTAGTTCTGTGTCGCTTGGACCACAGTTGTTTACGGTTCAGCTGCTCCCTCCACACTGCATGTACTGGATCCAGTCCACCATAGTCGTATCTGTTTAGCCACCGGTGCCTTCCCTACTAGCCCTGTTGATAGTCTCCTGGTTGAAGCTGGAATCGCCCCCCCCCCCTTTCTGTTTGGCGATCCCATCTTCTGGTGTCTTATTCACTCGATGTCCGTTTCTCTCTCACTCACCCTTCCTATTCTATCCTGTTCCAAGACCATGGACGTCGCCCACCTGATTCCCGCACTCGGACGGGTTTACCAGTTGGGCTCCGCCTTGCGTCTCTTTGCCGTGATTTTCAGCTTCCTTCTTTGTCCTGTCTTTATCGCTCCCTCCCCTCCACCCCCCCCCCCTTGGTTAGTTCCTCGGCCTCGAATTCGGATGGATCTCCGCCGAGATCCGAAAGATTCCATCCCCCCCCCCACCCCTCATGGTGTTCCGTTCCCTTTTCCGCCGAATTTTATGGGAGTTTCGGGATGCTGTTGTTTTTTACACTGATGGTTCTAAATCTGCTGATCATGTGAGATATGCCTTCACGTCCTCTGTTGGAACCGAAAATCATCTCCTGCCACTTACATGTGGAGTGTTTACTGCGGAATTGATGGTACTTTTCCAGGACCCCTTCTTTCGGCTCTGCGTGCTAAGTACAGCCTCCCCCGCACTTTACCTTTGATGTTGGCTGACGATTCCCGGCCTGTTTATTAAACAGTCCCAACACAACCGCGTTTTGTTATGTACGGACTCAATGAGTGGCCTTCTGGCTATTGACCAGTGTTTTCCGCGCCATCCCTTGGTCTCTGCCATCCATGACCATCTCGCTGATATTCACTGTGCTGCTTGTTACGTTGACTTCCTTTGGGTCCCTGGTCATATGGGTATCCTGGGTAATGAGCTCGCTGATCGCTTGGCTGGGGGAGCAGTCACATATCCCCTCTTTTCTGTAAACCCTCCTGCAGCGGATTTACGGCGTCACATCAAATTCCACTTCGCACAATCATGGGCCAACTTCTGGGAGGCTACTTCCCTTTCTAATAAACTTCCTGCGATTAAAGTGACACCAGGCCCGTGGCGTTCTTCCTTTCGCCTCTCCCGAAAGTACTCGACCACACTGTGTCGTCTCTGCATTGGCCATACCAGGCTGACCCATGGTTTTCTTTTGCATGATGACCCACCCCCACTTTGTGGTTGTGGAGCCTTCCAGTCAGTAGTCCACATTTGTTGAATGCCCCCTTCTTTTCGCTCTGCATGCTATGTACAGACTCCCCCGCACTTTACCTTTGATGTTGGCTGACGATTCCTGGATGGTTGACCTGGTTCTCGGGTTCCTCTGGGAAAGTGGTTTTTATTCTTAGTTTTAAGGTTTCTAATCTCTCTCTGGTGTTGGGGCAGGGCGGTGAGTGTTTGGGTGAGCCGGCCGAAGTGGCCGTGCGGTTAAAGGCGCTGCAGTCTGGAACCGCAAGACCGCTGCGGTCGCAGGTTCGAGTCCTGCCTCGGGCATGGTTGTTTGTGATGTCCTTAGGTTTAACTAGTTCTAAGTTCTAGGGGACTAATGACCTCAGCAGTTGAGTCCCATAGTGCTCAGAGCCATTTGAACCATTTTTTTAGTGTTTGGGTATCTCCCACTGTAAGCCGTGTTTGGAAATTCCCGACTTCCCTCCCTGACCGAGATCCTCTTTTCTTCCCCTTTTACTCTGTTTTTATCTTTTTTTTTTAGGTTTGGTTAGTCTCCTTTTCCCATACGTACTTCTACATTCTAGCGGTTGCAGCTTTTACGTCGCAGGTGGTCTTGCCTCTGCTGCTTCAGCATAGCATTGTGTTCGCTCTCTTGCTGACTTACCTCATTTTGTTTTTACAATTGACAACATGACTGCCCTTTCACATTTTTTAGCCTTTTCCCTTTTATTGTTCTGATATTTCTGAGATGTCACACTATCGGAATGGACCACATTTGAAACAAGGGACTGATGACCTTGCTGTTTGGTCCCTTAAACCCCAACCAACAACAACAACAACAACATCAACAACTGAGCCATTGGTAATCCCTAGGAACAATCCAACTTCTCATGTACTACTATCCGAGAAAACTGGTCGATTAGGGCAAATCATCACTCGTCCCTGCGAAGAAAAGGAACGAAACGTGCCTGTACCACCCCTTTCCACTAGAAGCTACTACAACATCGTACGACATCCTCAAAAATTCCCGATAGTAGACCCACCAAAACGCGAGAAAAAGAGAGAGAGAGAAAAAAAACGCACAAACACAAAAACATACTAAAATCAAATTATCCCTTGATACAAAAACACAAAATGTAAACATGACATACATATACAACAATTTACTCCCTCCATGAATGTTATACATTCGCTGTTGTCCCTCCACCGCGACCTTCGTCTTCCATTTGCTTTGCCTACTCTCTGCAATTGAGTCACTTCCCTGTAATTGAGGTAATGCGTCCACCATTCCGTTAAAAGTCTATACTCTACTTAAGGGTATAACGGATGTTTTTGTTAGCAGATGTGCTTTAACATTTACAGGCGAAGGATGGTGCGTGGTATTTCATCAAGAATTTTTCCGTCTTTCACTTAGGTGTATATGGATGAGTGATGAGTACCCATTGACCTACTCTGTACTGTCTAAAGGTCCCAACCGCTTATTCTGTTCTTCCTGCCTTTCCAACTCATTCGTATTGGCCTTCTGTACCCTCTTCTAGACTTCCCGTATTGTCTGTCCAAATTTCCTCACTGTGTCCCCTTCAACTCCCGATTTCGGACACAGAACATCAAATACTGACGACATCTTTCTTCCATTGACCACCTCGAATGGTGACATTCCGCCCTCCAAATGTATTTTGGTGTTATAACTCGATACCACGTATGGAAGAAAAACATCCCAGTTACCATGGTTTCCATTCACATAATAACTTAGCATTTTTGAAATTGTCTTATTTACTGACTCCGTTCTCCCATTCGTCTACAGATGAAATGGACAGGTCCATAATTTTTTAATTCTCAATAACCGACACAACTGTGTCATTAATTCGGACATGAAGATCGTACCCTGATCCATAATTATGGTATCAGGCACCCCAAACTTCAATAGCCAGTTATTGACTAAAGCTTGTGCTACTGTACTTACCTGTTGGTCTGGTATTGCGACGATGATAGAAACCACGATAAGTGATCAATTATAGTTAAAACGTAACGGTTCCCTGTCGGTGTTTTGTTGTAAGGCTCGCAGGTGTCTAGCCCGATAAACTCGACAGGTTTTGAAGCCTCTGGTAACTGTTGCAATGGATTTTTTGCGCGCATCACATCCGCTTGCTGCGCACATGGTACACAATTTGCTACGTATTGTTCCACATCCCTTCTGCGAATGCGCCACCAAAATCATCCTGCTACTCGTCTTTCCACTGCTCGACGACCATGCCTTGAAAGCTCGTGATCATGGGCCTGCTTTAAGACTTCCTCTCTCAACCTCTTTGGTACCACTCCCCTTGGTCAACAACTGGTAACTCTACACAACAAATTTCCCTCCACAGTGAAATGTGGTTGAGTTATAAAACCCAGCAGTCCTCGTCCTCTGCTTGAGCCCTTTGCCATTCTGCGACACCCTTACCCATTACTTCTAACTTGCGACTTAATGCATCTGCATTCACATGTTTCCTCCCTGGCTTATGAATTACTTCAAAGTCAAATTCACTTAATTTTAGAGCCCACTGTGTTAACCAACTAGAAGGATCCTTGAGTCCCAGTAACCATCTCAACGCTGCATGATCTCTCACGACCTTAAACTTCCTACCACAATGGTAACAACGAAAATATGTTACTCATTATATTACAGCCAACATCTCCTTTTCCGTTGTGACATTGTGATAATGTCATTAAGGGGTACCGACACATTCTCCATTGGTTTACCCGAAAACGGGTTAATCAATGCTGCGATTGCCAGGTCAAACAGTCTATGACACTCCCTGACCTGCAAATTTACTTTCACCTGACGTCCTTTCCCCTACTTGCAATGCATCAAATCTCCCCACTAATTCTTCATATTTTTCTTTGTCCCTTATCCTTGCCTCCGACAATACCCGAATTTGCTCAGTTACAGTGGCTACAGCTTCCGCTTACTATTCTTGCTTACAGCTTACACCATTCTTGCTTACAGCTCTACTGTTAGTATTAATTCCACTCCGCTACTCCTAAACTTAGTTTTTGCAGGGAATCATCGCCCATCTACATTCTGAACAACTGCACGCTAAATGTCCAAATCTGTTACAGATAAAACAACTCTTTGGCACCCGCTTTTTACATGACAATCCATGACCTGACAGGTCACAAATATGTCATCATGTCCACCATTTCCAATTAATTCAGATACATCTACAGGCTCCTCTGGCCTCACAAAAGACACCTTCAAAAAGTCCATCCTAATTGACACTTAACCCCTTAAAACATAAAAGAATGACACATAAACAATAAAACAAGTGTCACTCACTCATCCCCATTGTGCTCGTGTGCAGGTGACAGTTCTGCTTTCCTCCCTATACTGGTATGGAAGAACACTTCCCGAATGACAAAACGTAACAAGAAGTGTACGACCATCCATCATGAATGCAACCAAACACCTTAACTACCCCTCTGCACAGGCACACCTCAATGCTGCTTGCTCGACATAAGATGTGGAAGTGGAAATCCGGTACCAGCATTGTAACCGGCACCACTTCTGACACCACTATTGCGGGCTGTCTATGGTCGAACCTGGAACTCCAGTTGGCAGAGCTGAAACCAGGGCCCACCACACCGTTTCTTGTCAGGAGGGAGTGCAAGTTCTATATAGTCAAGGGGCAGTGCAGAGAGATACAGCGGTATTTGGAAGTATTCATTTATTCAGCTAGTTTACAGTAGTGTAATGTCTGTGTGCCACCCACACGCTGTTCTGTGAGTCCAGCCATCTTAGCACTCCTAAGCTGCCGGCACTGCTGCTGTGGTCAAGGCCACCCGACAATGGAACTCAGCAGCGCTCGCCCGATCGCCACAAGCCAAGGAGTGGTGACTGGCGCCGCTCTACTGCCCGCGATTCTGGAGACTGTTACAGTCCCTGGTCCTCGCTGCCCTCCACCTCGTTTGGCCTGCTCTGTCTGACCATGGAATGAAGGTGATTGTATTGGTCACCCATGGCCACTGCTGCTCCCAGGACAGGACTGGACTTAAACCCGCACCCTCCTGGACGCCATGCCGCAACTTGCTGGATGGCAACACCTGCCTCCATCCCTAACACTGTTTCAGCGCCACTGCGCCTCAAGCAGCGTTTGCCTCGCCCGGACCTGGGTACGCCAGGTGGGAAGCAAACTTGGACCGTCCTAGACCTGCTGCAGACCTCTGTCACTGTCTTCCTTCAGCAGACAATGCAATCTCCAAGTACCGAGCTGCCATTCCGTCCCACCCTGGTGTTGTGTCCCCAGAGGTGGAATACAACCCAAACAAGTACATAGAAATAAAGTACAGGTTTACACAGAATATTTACAACATCACTGCGAGATTGACCCCTATAAGAATAGACCAGCACAGGTCCAACCCTACTCATGACTGAACTCGGCCGGCCGGAGTTGCCGTGCGGTTCTAGGCGCTACTGTCTGGAACCGAGTAACTGCTACGGTCGGAGGTTCAAATCTTGTCTCGGGCATGGATGTGTATGACGTCCTTAGGTTAGTATTGTTTATTTAGTTCTAAGTTCTAGGCGACTGATGACCTCAGAAGTTAAGTCGCATAGTGCTCATAGCCATTTGAACCAATTGACTCACCTGGCACACCTCTCAAACTAAAAGTGCCTGACTACTTATATTTCTTTTCCCCTCACTTCTGAAATAGTGTTAAAGAGACAGAAACTATGGCAGGGGTAATTTCCCATATGTCAGCCACATACACATCACCACTCCTGGCTCTGGCCTACTGCCTCGTCTCATATATCGCAATAACTTAAAGCAATGTTGCAGTTCCTTGCCTCGCTGTTACACCACTCCAAACAAATCGTATATGCAATACACCGCTGCAGCTCCATGCCATGTTTACCCTGTCTGGCCTACTGGCTGCCGACTATTACCACACACTGCCAGTGGCCCCAGACTTCATAGCCCAACCGCGTTTTTACTAAATTATTAACAAAATTCCCCTTTTCTTTCGGCTAAGACTAATACTAGCGCAGCACTTTTGAGCGTGGATATAGTGGTCTTTATGATCTGACAGCAGCCTTAATTCGGTTTGCTATATCTGCCTCCACTTGGTTTTCTGTTGTTATTACAGAGCCAAGATATACAAAACTGTCTACTCTTTAGAAGCTGTACCCTTCTAACTGCAGATCATCTGTGTTTCTTCTAAGTCTCTCCTTTACCATATACTTAGATTTGGTCTCGTTAATTTCTGAACCAAGGTTCTCGACAGTGGCTTCAAACTCTCTGAAAGCTGATGTCCTTCTAGCACTTATTACCGCAACATCTGCATATGCTAAAATTTGAAGAAGTCTATTGTAAATGTGCCTCCTGGGTTTGTGGTTATTGATCTTATTGAATTCTCTAATACCAGGTTGAATAATACTGGGGATAATGGGTCTCCCTGTCTTAGGCCTTCTTCTGTTGGAAACGAACTCGACAGACATCCCTGAAATTTAACCTGACTGTTTTCCACAGTAATCTTACTTAACTTTATTAACTTCTTAGGAAATTTGAATGTCTGTATTGTTTCCCACAGTGCTGATCTTTTAATTCTGTCATAGGCCTGTTTAAAATATATAAGGAGATGTTTTAATCGTACATTATATTTGTAGTCTTCTCCAGCATCATACATACTGTAAAGATATGGTCAGCTGTAGACCTCCCAGATCCGAAGACTACCTGGTACTCGCATAGAATCCTTTTTGCTCTTCTACTTACTCTCTTTGTTATAACAGCAGAAAGGATTTTGTAGACGATGCTCAGCAGAGATATTCCTCGGTAGTTCTTACACTGCATGCGTGATCCTTTCTTATTTATAGGGCAGATGGTTGCTAATGTCCAGTCCTCTGGCATTTTCTCTGTTTCCCAGGCCATTGTAATTATTTTATGTATCCACCTTACTGACATTTCACCTCCATGTTTTACCATTTCTGCCGTTATGAGATCGTATCCAGGAGCTTTGTTGTTCCTTAGTTGCTTTATAATTTCTCTTAACTCTTCTATCGATGGTGGTTCTGTGTCTACTATATCATCAACTCCATCCACATCTTGTTCTTCTCTAGCCCCTCCATTTCTCTCTTCACTTATGATGTGTTTGTTTGACAGTAACACTTCAAAATGGTGTGACTATGTTTCTATAATTTTCTCCTTTCCACTATGAAACTGTCCCTCATCTTTCAGCATGTCCACCCTTCGCTGATATCCTCTCATTGTTTGTCTCACACCATAAAAGTATTTCCAAGCCTGCTTATTTTCTATGTTCTTCTGTATTTCATCCATCCTTTCCCTTTCCTCTACTCTCTTTTTATTTCACACTAAATTCTTAACTATCCCTCTCTCCTCCTTAAAAATAGCAACATTATTTCGTGTGGGTCCTTATAACATTGCTTATTGAGCCTGATTTCTATCACCCATCGCCTTTGACATCTCCTCATCAAACCACCAGTTCATTTTCTGTTTTCCTCTTTCTCCAAGTACCTCTTGAGCTTTTGTGTTTAATGCTAACTTGGTTCTCTCCCACATTACGTTGATATCCTTCCCCTCCATCGCATTGATCTTCTGAAACTTCTCTTTCACTTTGTTTCTATACTCTTCCTCTTTCTTCTGGTCTTGTAGAACTTACTTTTCTCCAGCCCATCCATTCTGGCTTTTACTGCAATCCGTTCTAAGGTTTTGAGTCTTACCAAAACATGGTCTCAGTCAATATCCTCTCCTTGGCGGCTGATCACATCCAGAATATCTGAGGCGTGCCGTCCATCTATCAGTACATGATCTATTTGATTTATTGTTAGGTAGCTCGAAGAGGAATTACTGAGGTACCGAATTGACGTTGTAGCAGTACCAGAGGTAAGATGGAAACAAACAGAGGTGGTCGATCTTCAGCATTATACCTTGATCAACAGTGGGGAAGAAGAAAATAGATTACAAACGGGTTTTATGGTAAAGAAGTCCATCAGTCACGCCATTGTGGAATATGAAACAATAAACCCCACATTATGTCGATCGAGGCTGAAGGGAAAATTTTCCAACTTGTATCTGATTTGTGTGCATGCACCAACGGAGGACGCAGTTGTAGAAGGAAGAAAAGAATTTTATGAGAAATTGGAGCAAGTATATGATAAGCTGCCAAAGTACGATGTCAATATTATCCTGGGGGATTGTAAGGCTAAAGTAGGTAAAGAGAAAGAGAACCAACCGGTGGCAGGGCTCATAGTAAACACCTGGAATCAAATAACAATGGCTGGAAACTGATTGAATTTGCTTTTCACAAAGGACTGGTGATTAAAAGTACGTGCTTCCCACAAAAAGACATTCATAAGGAGACCTGGATATCACCATATGGGCTGACGAGAAAAACTTATAATAATAGCAACAATTTTATCATGTTCCATGGAATGAGTTTCACATATCTACCCAGAATTGTCTCGCTATTGATCTAGACTCCAACTGGTCGAGTGGCGTCCGTTGATTCTGGCAACAAAGACGAGCTATATCTTCAAGACGTCTGCGTAAATTACCAGCGCCATGAGGTTACATTGAATGGTCATATACGAGCAACGTTGGATTTCTGTTCACTGACACGAAAATGTAAAAATTTTCTTCACAATGGCTAAGAAATTCTTAAAACATAAGAAAAGACCTGTTTTTCGAGGTACTGGTTTGCATGGAGTCTCCAAAATTGAATGGAAACCGAAAGTTGACATAAAAACAATTTACCGAAAAACCATTTCTAAGAACACAGAAAAGAGAGGAAAACTGATAAGTGAAAAATCGTCATAAAACATGAGAACACATTGTAATAAAAATTCTGTTTAATAACAGAGGAAGTGGTAAAGCTAATTGCGATTAATAATGCTTTATCATAAAGATAAGAAAATTTCCATGTTTTGCAAACAAATATTTTATTTTGTGTACGAAATATGTTTTGCCTATTCATGGTAGACATCTTTAGTGGTCTGCAGTAAACAAGAAAATTATTTAATCATACCAACCTTTCGAGTTCTGTAGTAACTCCTTGCAGTTCACTTAACTTTCTACGACTATATGGTTGCGTTTCTTACACTTACATTGTCATGCCCTTTCCATGTATCCATTTGATATTCTACAAGTATTAGATGCATAGAGAATGGTTTTCTTCAAAATAATGTATCACATTAAACATTTCATTGCACATAAAACCTTAACACTACACATTTCACATGTTCTTGCTCACTGACTGAGGGATCATGGCAGTTGTAGAGAGTGAGAGTAGAGTGAGGTGTTGGGATGGGGATGGAGGGAGAGTGATTGGTGGCATACTGTCTGTGCGTGAGGGAGAAGGTGGGTGGGTATGTTTTAGTCTGTTTATTGCAGATATATTTGAGCTACTGTAGGTAGCTTCAGTGCTACATGAAAACAACAACATAATGGAGATTAGGCATTAAATTATAACTGATTTAACACCAAACTGTACTAATTTTTGTCATACATAATCATGCAAATTGTTCTTGGTGAAGTAATAAGCTTTGTCAGATATTACTGTAGTAAGCTCCTCCAAACACATTTATTTAACTACATGAATCATACATCACTTGAATGATTCTTTTATCCAGCTGATGTGGAACGTGTCAGTTTACAGGATATGTATACTTGATTATTGGTAACATTAATGAAAATATTGCTATTTAGTCCTGCTCATATACCTACACTTAAAAAACCTATGCTTTTTTACAGGCTGACAGTTTAAAAAAAAATTTCCCGGAGAAACGACTGTAGGTTAGTCTTAAAACTTGCTTTGCTACCTTCCAGACGTATTATGTTGTTGGGTAAATGATCAAACATCTTTGTTGCTTTGTACTGAACTATTTTCTGAACCGCTGACAGCTTCAAAAATTGGTAACAAAGGTCATTACTTCCTGTAGTGTTGTTGGTACGGATGTCTCTAGTTTTTTCAAATTACGATGGATCATTTATGAAGAAATTCATTAGTGGATGTAAGTATTTTGATGGTGCAGTTAAATACCTAGCTCCTTGAAGAGGTAAACGCCACTTATTATGAGGAAAAATAACACCACAACTGTATCTTGAGAATGTCTTTATTCCGTCACACGACTGATTTCGGTGTGAGTATAGATTCTTGATGAAAGCTATCCCACGTGTGCTAGTAACAAGGATACCACAATAAATACGCCAAGGAAATAAAATATTCTTTTAGCCGTGGTGGGGCCTGACAATTACAGCAATGTGCCGCCGATACCAGTCGTGTGATAGAATAAAGATACTCTCATGCTACAGCTGTGGTGCTACTTTTTCTCAGATATATCATCAGCTGAAGTCCCTCGTCCATCTATAAGATGGACATCCACAACATGACCACATATTATTCTTACTGCTCACTTAACAGCAATCAGTGCTTTCTTTCTAAGTAATGAGTTAGCTCAGATAATTATTCCAGTAAACACTGGTGAGTGGAAATATGCAAAATACGTCAGGAGGTTGATTCATTTGTTTCTGAGACAAGCAATTACACAAGGAGCCAAAGGAACTAAACTGAACTTTTTGAGTAGCTCAATAATATGTTTCTTCCAGTTAAAATTTTCATCAGTTTGTACCACGAAAAATTTGGTGAATTCCATCCTGTTTACTTACTCCTGTTCGTGTGCAACATCAGTCATTGGTATAACTATGTTGCACAGTGTGTTTTCTCAAAATCTGGGATGAGTGCATTTTCAGAGAATCCATTAATAGTTCTTTGTGAAAGGCCTGTAACAATCTCGTCTGTTGTTTTCTCTCTAATTGGATTTATTATAATTTAGGTATCATCTGCATATACTACCAACACTATGTGATGAATTGAAAGTGGAACGTCGTTTACTTCTATAAGGAATAAGAGTGGATGCGAAAGTGAACCTTGTGGGATTTCGTGATTTCTCCAGAGACATTAAAATTTTGTCTCTTTCTAACAGTCTTTGAATTATTCAACAAAACATTTTGCATTCTCTTTCTGAAATTTGGTTGAAACCAGTCGTGTGTAAAACCATCAGTATTACAAAATTTATGCTTTTCTAAGAGACTTACATGATCTATTCCATCAAATGCCTTTCAACGACTACCAAAAATAACAACAAGCAGTATTTTATTATTTTGGGATTATATTTGATGAGAGAAAGTATCAATATCAATTTCAGTTGAGCAACCCTACTGGAATCCAATCTGTTATGAGCTAAGTATATCTTCATCGCTTGCTCTACTCTTAAGTACATTATTTTTTCGAAAATTTTGGAAAAAGACACCATAAAGAAAACTGGACGATACTTATTTCATTTCTTATACATACCTGTCTTATAAAAATGTTTAACTGCTGTAAATGCCCGCATCTCGTGGTCGTGCGGTAGCGTCCTCGCTTCCCACGCCCGGGTTCCCGGGTTCGATTCCCGGCGGGGTCAGGGATTTTTTCTGCCTCGTGATGGCTGGGTTAGTTAGGTTTAAGTAGTTCTAAGTTCTAGGGGACTGATGACCATAGATGTTAAGTCCCATAGTGCTCAGAGCCATTTGAACCATTTTTTTTTTAACTGCTGTAAATGTTAGTCTGCATGGAATATTTCCGTGTATTGATGATGCATTACTTATATTACAGAGGATAAAAATTGAGAACAACTTTTGGGAGTTCTGTTTGAAATTCCCTCAACAGCTTATGCGGTATCGATTTTCAGAATTTATATAATTCTGTTAATGTGAAAAGTAGTGGTTTTCAAACAGCATACTGCATCACTGTGGTCACATCAATATACCTGTCCTTCTGCATAGTACGTAAGATGTGAACCAAATTCTGTTCGGATGCTTGGCTTCATGGGAAACGCTACTGTTTAATGAAAATATTATTAATCAACGTAACCTCTTAAAACATAAAAGAATTCATATACATGTTTACCAAAGGAAAACTATATCATGAAATAGTCTTTACTTAGTACAAGCACAGTATTTATACAAACACAGTGGTTTTGATCATTTTAAAATTATGGTGAATAACATTACTTTAAGATAGAAATAAAAACCCATATTTCGTTCTACCAAACATGTTAAACAACATAACTATAAACAGAGATTCTAAAAGAAAGAACAACAAGCATCGCATGGGGCAGACTGTTTACCATGACATAATTTAATTATTTACCACTGAAACAGCCTAGAGTCCGAGATGTTGACACCTAGAATGCCTGTTAAATGCTGAATTAAATAGATCGT
Organism: Schistocerca nitens; assembly: GCF_023898315.1. Taxonomy (NCBI): domain Eukaryota; kingdom Metazoa; phylum Arthropoda; class Insecta; order Orthoptera; family Acrididae; genus Schistocerca; species Schistocerca nitens. Next base: position 436,814,151 of record NC_064617.1, on the reverse strand, counting down.
ATCGTTTTCCAATAGATGACAGTTCCTCCCTCATCTCAGGCAAATTGTTTTATATTTTGAAATTGGTACCATGGTTTCAACCTCGTAGTGAGGTCTGCTTGAGTGTGTTTTTTCAGTGGAATAGCCACATAATATCACAAACGGATTGACTTTTCTTGTCCAGTAAATCACCTTCATTAAAAAGTAGTCCTGTAATTTCCAAGAATTGACTGAAGCTGTGACTCAATTATTCTGGATGACTGAGAGATAACTAACGAGGTAATGAAAACATGTCGCCTGAAAGAAATATATTAAGATTTTGATAATATGAGCTTGCTAATAGGGACTCAGATGGCTTTAAAAAACATACATGAAATAATCTCCCAGTTGACGTCTGGATTTATAGCTGACATCTCGGTCATACATAACAAGTGCCCAGGAACCATCACACCATCTAATGAAAGGCGAGAAAAGTTTTAAACCTAATGGACACTAACTCTTCAGCCTGCATATGTGTACGTCTCACTCTACCAATAGTTTTAGAAACAAATTTTAGTTCATAAATACTTAAATATCATCATTATGAATGAAAAATACACAACAACGTGTAATATTCTACTGTAAAATATTATACCAGTGTCGTGTGCTTTTTCATTCCTAGTGCATTGAATAGTAAGCCAAGAACCAATGTAACTATCAGTTACTGTAACGATTACCAACTAGGGGTGCAAAAAACAGAGATTCTTGTATCTTACAAAGCGTTCTGCACATAATACTTTTTTTTAATTTGATGTAGTGTTCCACACCATTTGGTAACTTCTTATCCAAGTTACAACAAAAGCAATCAAGTGGAATTTCTCTTCCTAAACCCTGATTCAAAAATCTTTTGTCTTTCTTCATTTCGTTCTGCATCTACATCTATACTCCGCAATCCAACATACAGTGCGTGGCGGAGGGTACCTCGTACCACAACTAGCATCTTCTCTCCCTGTTCCACTCCCAAACAGAACGAGGGAAAAATGACTGCCTGTATGCCTCTGTACGAGCCCTAATCTCTCTTATCTTATCTTTGTGGTCTTTCTGCGAAATATAAGTTGGTGGCAGTAAAATTGTACTGCAGTCAGCCTAAAATGCTGTTTCTCTAAATACAGCGATTCACGGAAATAACGCCTCCTTTCCTCCAGACTCTCACCCGAGTTCCTGAAGCAATTTCGTAATAAATCCAGCAGCCCGCCTCTGAAATGCTTCTATGTCCTCCCTCTCAATCCGACCTGATAGGGATCCCAAATGCTCGAGCAGTACTCAAGAATAGGTCGTATTTGTGATTTATAAGCGGTCTGCTTTACATATGAACCACATGTTCCCAAAATTCTACCAATGAACCGAAGACGAATTTCCGTCTTCCCCACAACTGCCATTATATGCTTGTCCCACTTCATATCGCTCTGCAATGTTACGCCCAAATATTTAATCGACGTGACTGTGTCAAGTGCTACACTACTAATGGAGTATTCTAACATTACAGGATTCTTTTTCCTATTCATCTGCATTAATTTACATTTATCTATATTTAGAGTTAGCTGCCATTCTTTACACCAATCACAAATCCTGTCCAAGTCATCTTGTATCATCCTACATTCACTCAACGACGACACCTTCCGTACACCACAGCATCATCAGCAAACAGCCGCACATTGCTATCCACCCTATCCAAAAGATCATTTATGTAGATAGAAAACAACAGCGGACCTACCACACTTCCCTGGTGCACTCCAGATGATACCCTGACCTCCGATGAACACTCACCATAGAGGACAACGTACTGGGTGCTATTACTTAAGAAGTCTTCGAGCCACTCACATACGTGGGAAACAATCCCATATGCTCGTACTTTCATTAGGAGTCTGCAGTGGGGCAACGAGTCAAACGCTTTCCGGAAGTCAAGGAATATGGCATCCGTCTGATACCCTTCATCCATGGTTCGCAAGATATCACGTGAAAAAAGGGCGAGTTGCGTTTCACAGGAGCGGTGCTTTCTAAAGCCGTGCTGATGCATGGACAGCAGCTTCTCTGTCTCAAGGAAATTCATTATATTCGAACTGAGAATATGTTCGCGAATCCTGCAACAAATCGATGTTAAGGATATTGGTCTGTAATTTTGAGGATCCGTCCTTCTACCCTTCTTATATACAGGCGTCTGTGTTTGCCCGTTGTAAAAAGTTGGTTTGTTACTAGTCAGCTTCAATTATTAACGCCCCGTGTCGAACGCGTAAAATCTAAATATGCGATGCGTTGTGAGACGTGGGTAATCGGACAACTGTGTGAAGCGAACGCGTGCTCCGAAAGATACAGAAAACGGATTCTATTCTACTTCCAGTGATTCTGCAAGCTTCAGTATATCATAGTCCCAGCCAGCAGAGTTCTCTACCTTCTTTCCCTGTCTCCAGCTCTGTTTCTTGTGTTCTCTCTCTCTCTACCTCTCACTCTTGTTCTCTCCCCATCTCTCTCCTATTTCTTTTTTCTCTTACTCTAGCCATAAATTATCGAAGAAGCAGCTGGACATTGGGGAAGAGTGCTAATCCGACTCCGCATTTGTCCGAAATGAGATACTTCGTAGGCATTTTGTGGCAGCTGCCTCCGGAAGCTAGTTTTCCTCCGAGGCAAATGTAATGAATATTTTTTTAAGTACCGAGAACGGTGGATTAGCAGTGAGATATTGTCGCTGGAGCAGAGAGAGAGAGCCCAGTTAGTGTTCGTCTTTTTATTCTTTCGTTTTCTTCCATAAAACCGCTGTTAGCGTCCCGCTCCCATTTCTCTCTTCAAGATGCTGTAGTAAATAATGTAAAAAACGAAGTAATTTGTATCTTAAGTCTCCAGCGTACAATAATTTTTTCCTTCTAAGGAATACAGATAAATATACAAATATTTGAAACATTCTTACTGACAGTTTTATAACCTTTCATTATGAAAGAAATCACTGTCCCACCTTAATACAAAATCTTTAACGCAGTGTGCTACAGCTCGATTGAGATTAACTTTCAAGAAAGCATCTTGTAATATATTAACACACTGTTTATGTACATCTTATATTTCTGTGAGACAGCGCATAGCATAAGCTGTTCCATTTCAGTGGCTGCTTGTCGAAATAGTCCGAGAGAACATTGCAAGGAGGGCTTAATAAAGGGAAACGAACGATTTCTGTTACAGACTCTACTCTAGCAGCAGCATCATATACCAATGAAAATATTTTAAAAAATACTTAGCGACTAGATACACCTCAGTCCTGGACTACCTTCCACAACCAAAATCGTGATTGATAATCCTCCGTACTACAAAGAATGATTGAATAATTCATCTTCCACTAGTTCGTCAAACTTTAAAGTTGAGCACTAACGATGTGCTGTACAAACTATATTAACTCAAAGCCAAATGTATGGTGTTCGTTAACGAGCATCATTCTTCTTTTGTTTATTGCACTTATAAACTTCAGAAGGAAACTGATATGGTTTGCTTAACATGCATCGACACTGTAATGATCTAAGTCATACATAATCCTTTTGAATTCAAGCTGTTATTAAGATTGATAGACGAAATACCTCAGGAATCTCGCTCCCTGAGATGAACAAGTGATTTGTTGGAGCTTTTTCTGCAGTCATATGAGGAGAAGGATGAAGAGCTGTGAGCATCTTTCGGTAGGGATGATCTAATGGCCGAAGAAACTGGAAACATAAAAATTTCAGTCGCTGTGGTTTCCAGGCAAGTGAAGCTTTCAGACAACTCACATGGCAGGCCACGAAGCCACTGACACCCCTGACGAAGAGTGCCCATTTCTGTGGAAGACAGTGGAGCAGTTATTGCCAGCAAAGAAACGTAAGAATTTTAACCAAGTATTGGGATCACTCTAGCATTCGCATTAATCTACAAAGGAAATTGTACCACTGTGTTACGAATACTGGTTTGAATAGTGCAGGTATTTTTGCCTCCTTCTCTGAGATAAACAGGACTGTGACACCTCCTATCCGGGAGATCGGCTGTTTTTGTGCGTGAATAGTTCCTTGACGGCAGAGTGATCGCCACTTATTGACAAAAATAGGGAAAATATAATACTTCAACTTGTAATCATTATGAGTATGTGCTACATGCACTAAAAACTCTTGTTATTGTTAACATTTACCTTATTCAGTGTGTTTGCTGTACCAAGGACCTCAACTGATTTGACAGTAAGGAAAGATTTTAAGTCCAGGAGAGCACTTTTTTTATTCTGCTCTCTGTGAGATGAGGGCAGTTATAGAGACCGTGAGCAGGTCATTTGGGGATCTCCTACTGAGGCTTTCCTCTAAACGAACGGTCAGATGCACTCTGTATCACAACTGCGGCTACAACAGTTGAACCATTAGCCCAGTAGAAGTGCCTGCAGGGATCTCAACTCTGACGAAATTATGTTTGCTGATCCCAAGAGGCGGTACCTGGCCACAATGTGAATACTGCCTCACTCAACATTCCTCTGTTCCATAGCTTGGAGTGCCAAGTCGTAGATCCATAGACACATGGGCACGTAGTGCACATGAATCCACATTTTAAACAAAACTCAATCAACAAAACATCTTTTTCGGTAAAGATGACGGAGGTACTCGTGTACGGCGTTTATATATTTGTTAATTTATGTATTGAATACATAATATCTTACTCCACAATGAGCAATCAATCTGAATCCAAATCCAACAGCATTGCGTTTCTTCTTTTTTCCCCTCGATGAAGACATTTTCACGCTTGTCCCTAGTCAAATACGTGGTTACAGAAAACTGGACTAACTTAATGATTGTATACAAGACTTCATATTTGCTAGAACACAAAGGAGTGAGATCAACACATGTGAAATTAATTTCGAGAGCGCTCCAGCGGAGTGTTGTACTGTGTGGTTGTAGCTACGCTGTGATGTTCAGAGTAAACATTGGGACTGTATACGTTGCGTGATGCTGGAACATCGTAAGTATGTTCATTAATCGATACACTCACGGAGTATACTGAAAAAAATAATAGTTCCACTTTTTGCCTCTAGGTGAAAATATGGCGCCGTAAGCGTCAGAATGTGAAATGTTTGCCTTTTTGACGTCTTTATGCTGTTTGTCGCTTGGTGACGCGCATTAATCTACACTCCTGGAAATGGAAAAAAGAACACATTGACACCGGTGTGTCAGACCCACCATACTTGCTCCAGACACTGCGAGAGGGCTGTACAAGCAATGATCACACGCACGGCACAGCGGACACACCAGGAACCGCGGTGTTGGCCGTCGAATGGCGCTAGCTGCGCAGCATTTGTGCACCGCCGCCGTCAGTGTCAGCCAGTTTGCCGTGGCATACGGAGCTCCATCGCAGTGTTTAACACTGGTAGCATGCCGCGACAGCGTGGACGTGAACCGTATGTGCAGTTGACGGACTTTGAGCGAGGGCGTATAGTGGGCATGCGGGAGGCCGGGTGGACGTACCGCCGAATTGCTCAACACGTGGGGCGTGAGGTCTCCACAGTACATCGATGTTGTCGCCAGTGGTCGGCGGAAGGTGCACGTGCCCGTCGACCTGGGACCGGACCGCAGCGACGCACGGATGCACGCCAAGACCGTAGGATCCTACGCAGTGCCGTAGGGGACCGCACCGCCACTTCCCAGCAAATTAGGGACACTGTTGCTCCTGGGGTATCGGCGAGGACCATTCGCAACCGTCTCCATGAAGCTGGGCTACGGTCCCGCACACCGTTAGGCCGTCTTCCGCTCACGCCCCAACATCGTGCAGCCCGCCTCCAGTGGTGTCGCGACAGGCGTGAATGGAGGGACGAATGGAGACGTGTCGTCTTCAGCGATGAGAGTCGCTTCTGCCTTGGTGCCAATGATGGTCGTATGCGTGTTTGGCGCCGTGCAGGTGAGCGCCACAATGACTGCATACGACCGAGGCACACAGGGCCAACACCCGGCATCATGGTGTGGGGAGCGATCTCCTACACTGGCCGTACACCACTGGTGATCGTCGAGGGGACACTGAATAGTGCACGGTACATCCAAACCGTCATCGAACCCATCGTTCTACCATTCCTAGACCGGCAAGGGAACTTGCTGTTCCAACAGGACAATGCACGTCCGCATGTATCCCGTGCCACCCAACGTGCTCTAGAAGGTGTAAGTCAACTACCCTGGCCAGCAAGATCTCCGGATCTGTCCCCCATTGAGCATGTTTGGGACTGGATGAAGCGTCGTCTCACGCGGTCTGCACGTCCAGCACGAACGCTGGTCCAACTGAGGCGCCAGGTGGAAATGGCATGGCAAGCCGTTCCACAGGACTACATCCAGCATCTCTACGATCGTCTCCATGGGAGAATAGCAGCCTGCATTGCTGCGAAATGTGGATATACACTGTACTAGTGCCGACATTGTGCATGCTCTGTTGCCTGTGTCTATGTGCCTGTGGTTCTGTCAGTGTGATCATGTGATGTATCTGACCCCAGGAATGTGTCAATAAAGTTTCCCCTTCCTGGGACAATGAATTCACGGTGTTCTTATTTCAATTTCCAGGAGTGTATATTGTGATGTGTCTGTTGGTGTAAATGGTTAATAAGGTTGAACTTTCCCATACGAAAGGCAATGGCTATTGAGAAGGAAGACCGTGCACTGCAGGTAATGTTGTTTTATTAGGACGATAGCGATAGCATTCTTACATTTCAGGAATATCGCCAACGGAAACAGTTGCAAAGAAGCCCTATGTTAATAAAAATGCTATATAATATGATAAAAACATCCTAAGAAACAGATGAATTAGGTGATGTAGCAGGGAGAGACAGGCGGCCCATTCCCATGGCAGTTGTTAATGAAGATGGTGTTGGTATAGTCGACCACAAAGCATATGCCTGAAGTTCTGCAGCCAGCGGCGAAGCTGTGTCACGGGAATTACCTCTCCCCTCCTCAACAGTTCAAAAGATGTTAAGGCGCATTTTACATGATATCCATACAAGATTCGCATTGCACAGCAAATGACGCCTTAGGACAGGCTACAACGCGGTGACTTTGCTCTTAGTTTTTTTGGCACGCATGGCCACGGATTACACGCAGCCAGAGAATATTTTTTGGATGGACAGGGCACATTTTACTCAGCACGGTGCCGTGAATGCACATAACTGTCGCATATGGGGTTATAGTACGCCATATGTTGTGCAGGAATATCTACTGCTCTCATTTTAAGTGACTGTGTGGTGTGGTTTCTCAAGCTCCCTCATTATCGGTCAGTTTTGCTTCGAGATGACACCTCGCAGGCTTGTTTGAAGTACAGTGACATCTTCAGGTTATAAGGGCCTCCCTGTACAACAGGTGATTCCAGCTTACCAAGAACACAAATGTGTCCACACCACTATTTCCACGCAAGACGGGAAGACGTCACATGCCCCTTGCCAGGTGAAAGATTTGCTTCGAGAAACCTTTGGTAACGACCGCACCACCTCTAGGCAATTTCAAGATGTTTGACCTTCCAGATCCTCTGATCTAAGTCCATGGGACTTCTGGCTGTGCGGATACCTGAAAGATTGTGTCTACTGGAGGTGTATATGGACTCTTCCTGTTCTGAAAAGTATCATATGACAACATATCGCACTGACTACATAGCATTTGCTGTGAGCAACTGTTGAGCATGCCATGTTACGGATCCAACATGTTGCTGAGTTGGGAGACCGTGTTGAACATATCTTGCAACTTCTAACCGTATCTTCACAAACGTGCCAGAACCACCATTATCATGTGTTTGATCAGTGCTCCCCTTTTCCTGCACGCACACGTTGCTTGCTTACAGCGCCATATTTTCACCTGGTGACAGAAAGTGGGACTATCATTTCTTCAACATACTCTGCGGGGCACGGATTAGTGCATGTGCCTACGATGTGTTGAGCGTCATGCGATGTATGCACTGCGGCACTCGGTACACCATCAGTGTAATTATAAACACCTGGTACAGAGAAACGAAATAATATAAGAAAAGTTTGGCGAAACTTCGAACGACCTCTGCAGGCTGGTTTGTGCAGGGATTAGGAGTACTCCCTCAAGATAAAGAAGTCCGAGGCACTCCTCACATGAAGGGTAATCACAGAGTTTTAACTATCGCCTCTAAGAGGTTAAGGTACAAAATTGATGGCTTATTTGTTTATGGGTGCGTATCTGGTATACATTGATATCCTCGTGCCACACTACCACACCACGCCGGTAGAGGAGACAAAAAAATGGAGCAGTCAATATCCACTTTATTAAGGAGCTATGCTATTTTCGTTTTCGCTCCTATAGCATCGCACTACTTACTATGACGCTGGGATTCAATGTACACTTGGAATGCGATGTACACGTCCCTCCAAACATAACAATTTAGTTCATTTTCTTGAAGTGATGGCTACCCTTCGTAAATAGGAGGAAATGTCCATTATTGTTAGATTATATAACTGTCAACCAGTCACTGGGAACAGTAATAAAAACCAAATATCTTGTAAGATAAGCCTATAAGCCTATATATTTTTCACGCGACTTTCCTTCGCAAGATGCGTAGTTTCCGTCTCCAAGGAAATGCCAATAATTTCACACAATATACAGATCAAGAATAATTTAAATAAAAGGATTTAAAGTACCTAAGCAATAAGGAACTAGTTGTCGAAATGGGCTTTATTTCGTTTTTTATGACGCAATCGATGGAGAGAGCAAAGAGACAGAGAGAGAGAGAGAGAGAGAGAGAGACGATCTGTGGCACAAGAATATTGCTATCTGTCGGGAATAAGGAGGGATCAGTGGAAAGAAGAACTGTCGATGTGACTGACATCTCTGAATGAGTGAGGCAACCTAAAGAGCGCTGGCGAGGTTTATTTATTTACTTTTTTTGTTTACTTTTATAGACGTAATTATAAAACGATGATTATGCTTTTGATATTGCGAAGAGAAAGAAATAATTACTCCAGACAGAGGCAGCACGTTTCCTTAATCCATTCTTAATAATAATGTTCTTCTTTCTGGAATGGAGAAAGGAAATGTGCTGTTCCGTCTGGAATAATAAAGAAAATGATATGTGGGATTAAAAACACAGAAAATAATTTTTTATGAGAGGCAAAGAGCAATGAGTGGTGATGAAAACTTCTCATGAGATTGTGAATAACGATTCTATGTTTATGAATTGAATGTTAAAATAGCGTAAGTAAACATTTCTTTCAGTAATTAGCATGCTGGCTGTCTAATTTCTTTTAAAAACTGAATTACAGCCTATAGGTTAAAAAAATCAGTACAAGAGAGTTTTGCTGTTGATGTAAGGAAGTTCTAGCGAATCGGACAACATCGCTTAAATCTTTGTTTTCGGAAAGAAGCGAATCATGGCGTCTATTGATGGGGTAAGTAAATTGAAAAGCCGTTTCACGAGAGTATTTCACACTGTGGCAGTTGGAGTGTTTTTCTTGGAAGATAAACAGTAGTGATAATGTGCTATATGGATGACTTTGATTAGACACATGCTAACGCTTTTCCGTGTATATCTAGTAACTCTGGCCTCCTAGCGAGTAATGCAGTAAGTACAAAAACATATTTTCAAAGATTTGTATTAATATGTATGTACGAATGCTATGTACGAATTGCAAACTATCACTATAAAGCCGCCCCGGCTATTTTGGAACCAAATTATCGTCCGTCTAGTGAAAACTAGGTCTTAATTTCTTCTTATATTACTTTACAACAGCAAACCCTCTTTATTTGCTTTGGATACAGGTTTTGGCCCAGTATCCTGATGATCGAATTTAAATATTCGCATTAAATACTTTGTTCACCTCGCGAGCAAAGTCCAATACACACGCGGTTGGCCGGGCATTGTGGCCGAGTGGTTCTAGGCGCTTCAGTCCGGATCCGCGCTGCTGCTACAGTCGAAGGTTTGAATTCTGCCTCAGGCATGTGTGTGTGTGATGTCCTTAGGTTAATTAGGTTTAAGTAGTTCTAAGTCTAGGGGACTGATGACCTCAGATGTTAAGTCCCATAGTGCTCAGAGCCATTTGAACACATGGTTGCTTTACGTGATCTAACAGCTTCACTGTAAAGTGGAACGACCACATTAAACTAATTGCAGGGAAATCGGATATCAGGCTAATGTTCATTAGCATTACTCTTATGAAATTCAATTCATCCACAAAGTAAATGGCTTATATCACACTTGTGCACCTATTATAGAGTACTAGCTCCCTTGGACCGTTGCCAGATAGGATTAAATGATGAGATGAAGAAGGTGCAAAAAAAGAGCATTGGATGTTGTCATGGTCTTTCAGACCGTTAGTGAGAGAGTACTTCGAATTCCTACTACTAAAAAACCGAGTACACCATTCGTTTGTTACAAAATTTTAAGAGCTTCAAACAGGATCGACTGCAGTAATGGATAAGAACTGTGATTGCTGTGTACAGATGCGAGCTAAGTTAGCGACCCTTTGCTCACAGCTCCAGGCTGCATTCTCTTCTGTCACACAGTTTGAGGCTGCTGCCAAGGGGCCAAGGGGCACCACTGTGGGGGGGGGGGGGGGGGGGGGGGCTCAGACACAGAGATGCAAGGGATGTCGAGTACATCCCATGTGTCCCCCCAGTTGGTCCAGTGCTGTGGCCGCCCCTGGTACTGCCTGCACTGAGGTTAATTGCTCACCTGTGGTCACGTGGGAGATCATTCCAAAGTCTGGCAGCAGTGAAAAGTTTCCAAGCGGCCGATCGTAGGGCCTCACTGGTTCACTCAACGAACAGGTTTCGGGCGTTATCTGTGGCTGACGATGTCTCTAAACCGGATGCAGTGGTCTACCCTGTTCCAGAGAAAGCTTCAGAAACCGCAAGGTCTGGGAATTCACAGAGGGTGGGTTTGCTGGTAGTTGGGAGCTCCAACATTAGGCACGTAATGGGGTCCCTTAGGAACATGGCTGCCAAGGAGGTTAAGGAAGCCAGTTTACACTCGTGTGCATACTGGGGGGAGTCATTCTGGATGTGGAAAGGGTGCTTCTGGATGCCATGAACAGTACAGGGTGCAGCCAACTGCTGGTGGTGGCTTATGTCGGTACCAATCACGTGTGTCGCTTTGGATCGGAGGAGATTCTCTCTGGTTTCGGGTGGCTAACGGAAATAGCAAAGACTGCCAGTCCTGCTTGCGAGATTAAGGCGGAGCTCACCATCTGCAACACTGTCGTTAGAACCGACTGTGGTTCTTTGGTGCAGAGCCGAGTGGAGGGTCTGAATCAGAGGTTCAGGCGGTTCTGTGACCGTGTAGGCTGCGGATTACCTGACTTGCAGCATCGGGTGGTGGGTTTCCGGGTTCCGCTTAATAGGTCAGGAGTCCACTAAATATGGGTAGCGGGGGCTGTGTGGAAGCGGCTGAGTGGTTTTTTTAGGTTAGAGGGTCTCAGGAAACCACAGAAATGGCGTCTGTCTAATAGGGGGCAGGTAAAACACAGTAAGTTAGTTGTAGAAACGATCGGTATTGTAGTTGTAAATCGTCGTAGCTGTGTTAGGAAAGAAACATAGCTCCAAGCCCTAATAGAAAGCACTGAAGCTCAAATAGTTATATTATCGCCGGAAATAAGTTCAGCAGAAATTTTTTCAAACGATCTAACGATGTTCAGAAAGGATGGATTAAATACAGTTGATGGTGGAGTATTTATTGCTGTCAGAAATAGGTTGCCTTGTAGTGAAATTGAAGAAGATAGTTCCTGCGAAATAGTATGGGTGGAGGTTATACTTGCCAATCGGACTAAACTATTAACTGGATCATTTTACCGACCCCCAACTCAGAAGACATAGTTGCTGAACGATTCAAAGAATAATTGAGTCTTATTTCAAGTAGGTACCCCACTCATACAATTATAGTCAGTGGTGACTTTAATCTACCCTCGATATGCTAGAAAAATTATACGTTTGAAGTCGGCGGCAGGCATAAAACATCATCCGAAATTGTACTGAATGCTTTCTCAGAAAATTGTTTTGAATAATTAGTTCATGACCCCACTCGAAGCGTAAATGGTTGCGAAAGCATACTTGACCTTTTAGCAGCAAATAATCCTGAACAAATAATGAGTATCGTGACCAATACAGGGATTATCAACCCCAAGGCAGTTGCTGCTAGGCTGAATACCTTAACACCTACAATCATCGAAAAGAAACGCAAAGTATAACTATTTAAAAAAAAGCTGATAAAAATGCTCTTAATGCCGTTTAAGAAACAGTCTTCACTCCTTCCGATCTGATCACGTAAGCGTAGAAAAGTTGTGGAATGATTTCAAAGAGATAGTATCGACAGCAATTGAGAGACATACAGGGTGGTCCATCTGAAGTTTCGGATGAGATTATCTCGAAAACTATACAGCAGGTAAAAATAGTGGGAAGACAAGTTCGTATCTCAAAGTTGGACATCAAATGATACTACACGTGAAACCCCAGCCCCCGCTCCCTTGGGTGGGGTGGGGGTCAACTTTTAAATCTTAGGTGGAAACACCCATTTTATATTGTAGATTCGGATTCTCTATAAAAAAGTAATCAAGTTTTGTCTGAAACATTTTTATTTCAAACCATTGACAGATGGAGCTTAAATCGAGGAAAAGTAAAATTAGGGAAGGGCTCTGATTTATTTAGAATTATCCGAGAAAGGCGCATCAAATCGATAAAAAATGTGCACCAATTCTTTCGTTACGCCAGATTAAGCTACTTTTGTACAAAATGTACTGTATCCTACTTTTAGCGTTACCCAGGAACAACAACATGGACGCAGTAGAATGATGTTCCCGTGGAGTGCTTCATTAGTGTCAGTCCCCTTGCCTCTCACATGTTGGGGTGCTTCATTAGTGTGAGTCCCCTTGCCCCACAATTTGGCGTGCTTAATTAATGAAATTAGCCACGAAGAAATTGTTCAAAATTATCCCAATTTGCTTCAATGCATAAAATCAATCGTCAGCGAAAGTTATCCACAGTTTTGACCGGAATATCCCGTGGTATCGCTGCACACACTCTTTGAATGCGTTGCTCCATATCGTTTCTCGATGTGGGCTGTCTTTAAATAACAACATTTTTTAAATAACCCCACAAGAAAAAAATCAGGAGATGTTAGGTCTGGAGAACGTGGAGGCCACTGAATTGGTCCGCCGCGTCCTATCCACCGAGAACGGCACCGTAAATTTAAAACGTTCCGCACATTTATAGCATAATGGGGAGCTGCCCCGTCCTGTTGGAACCACACACGTTCCCTAGTTTCTAAATCAACATCTTCTATTAGCTCCAACAAATCATCGCGGAGAAATTGTAAATAGATTCCCCAGTAACATTTCGGTCAAAAAAATACGGTCATATCAAGTAATCGCTTAAAATTACACACCAGACCATTAACGACCATTTGTGTAGATTGTCAACGGGTCTGTGCCAGTGTGGATTGACAGGGGACCAATAATGACAATCATGACAATTTCATTCGCCATTGTTTTTGAATGTGTGTTCATCGGTGAACATAACGTATCTAAAACAAAATCATTGTCACTTCTCATCATTTCCAAGACCCATTGGCAGAAATGCACGCGTATTTGCATATCTTTCGGATTAATGCCTGTGTCATTGTGATATGATACGCATGATATCTATGTGCCTTGAAAATCCTCAAACTATTGATTTCGGTATTCCATTTTGTCTCTGAATCGCACGACTACTCATTTCGGGATCCAGTTGAACACAGGCGAGAACGGTAAGATTACGAGCGTCATTTTCATTGTATTCGCGATGACGAGGTGGACGGTGTATGTATCCATTTCGAGCTCGTTGAGTGCAATTTCGAATAATGTTTTCGCTTGGATGTCGTCTGTTTGGAAAACGATTCGCATACAATTGCGCAGCTGCAGTGTAATTGTTGTGGCATTCACTTAAAATTAAAATCATATCAACAATCTCTGTAGGAGGATAGTGCGCCATATTTCACTAAAGAATAATTTACTTTCGTCAATTGATTTTCACGGTTCACAATCTGAAAGTGAAGTGACGTCTGATTGCATTGCACCGACCTTTATACTGAGCCATAGTTCGCAGTTTGGCCAAGGTAGCGCCACCGTCGGGTGACTAACGCATTTATGAAGAGTTCTCTAAAGAGATTTTAATACCATTCCGACTCCCTCCATCAACAACTGTGGCAGGTAGGATACATTTCGTTAAAAAATAGCTTAATTTGGCGTAATAAAAGAATTGGTGCACATTTTGTATCGATTTGATGCGTCCTTCTGGGATCATTCTAAATAAATCGGAGTTCTTCCCAAATTTTGCTTTTTCTCGATTTCAGTGCCAATCTGTCAATGGTTTAAAAAAAGGCTCCGGACAAAACTTGATTACTTTTTTATGGAGAATCCGAATCTGCAATAAAATGGGTGTTTGCATTTAAGATTTAAAAGTTGCCTCCCGCCCCACCCAAGGGGCCCGGGGGGGGGGGGGGGGGGTTCATGTGTAGTATCATTTGATGTCCCCTTTTGAGCTTACGAACTTCTCTTACCCATTACTTTTACCCGGTGTATAATTTTCGAGATAATCTTATCCGAAACTACAGATGGACCACCCTGCATACCACATAAATTAATAAGTCATGGTACTGATCCGCCATGGTACACAAAACGAGTCAGATCGTTGTTGCAGAAGCAGCGAAAAATGCATGCCAGATTTAAAAGAACGCAAAATCCCCAATACTGGCAAAGTGTCGCAGAAGTTCTAAATATAGCGCGACTTCAATGCGAGATGCTTTTAATAATTTCCTCAACGAAACTCTCTCTCGAGATCTGGCAGAAAACCCAAAGTGATTCTGGTCATCCATGAAGCACACCAGTGGCAAAACGCAATCAATACCTTCACTGCGCGATTACAACGGTAAAGTTGCTGATGACAGTGCCACTAAAGCTGAGTTATTAAACACGGTTTTCCGAAACTCCTTCACCAAAGATGACGAAGTAAATATCCCTGATTTCAAATCAAGAAAATTACCAAGGTGAGAAACATAGAAGCAGGTATCTTCGGTCTCTCAAAGTAGTTTAAATTACTTCATAAAGGCATACAATAGCTACGTATTTAGCAATTATATACAACCGCTCGCTCACAGAAAGTACCTAAAGACGAAAATTGCTCAAGTCACCTCAATACCCAAATATGGAAGTAGGGGTAATCTGTTGAATTACTGGCCCACATGACTAACGTCGATTTGCAGTAGGGTTTTGGAACATACACTCTATTCGAACACTATGAAGTACCTCGAAGAAAACGCCCCCGGGGGACTCTCGATCCTTTTGTGAATACAAGCATGGCGAGCATGGGGCCTCGAGTTATTGCAGCCTTCCTTCTTTCCTGAGCTGCATTTTCTTGCCCTTCCCTTCCTTTCCTGTCCTTGCTCCTTCTTCTTCGATCTCTCCTCACCCTGTCTTGATGTCCTTGTTTATGTAGGCCCCGGTATCCTCCTGGTTATACTAGCTTTCCAATTTGGTTTTGTTGCGTAATTACCTCAGCCTTTTGGCATTCTCTGGTCCCCCTCTGGGGTTTGACCTCCTTTACTAAATTTGTATTCCATAGTGTCAGCCATTTGGGGAAGAGCACCTTACCTAGTGTCTCCGATGTCTGTGTCGGGTTTTTGTTGTTGATCAAAACTGCTTCAGCTACCCAGTCTGTGGCCCTTCGTGCATGTAACCATCTTGGCACAATTGCTGAGTCCATTACCCCCCCCCCCCCACCACCACCACCACCAGTCTTTGAATATGGTTCAAGGTGTGATTTTTCACAGGGACAGAGACCTCATCCTTCAAACTGATGAGGAACCTCGGGACAATCTTGAATGGCACGGTGTTCACTTTGTTTGGCGTGTTCAGAAGGGTCCGAGGGACAGTCGCATTGATACTGGTGCCTTTATCCTGGCCTTTGAAGGGATACCCTCCCTGAGAAGGTCAAGATTATGGTTTATCGATGTGATGTGAAGCCATACCACCTATGAGATGTTTTAAGTGTTTGCGTTTTGGACACAAGTCTTCCTGCTGTTTGCAGGCCCCTCTCTGTGGTGACTGTGGACGACCACTCCATGACGGGGGTTCCTGTGTTCCCCCTCCTGTGTGTGTTAATTGTCATTTCAATCATTCTCCACTTTCACCAGATGGCGCAGTTTATAAGAAGGAAAAGAAGATACAGGAGTATAAGTCTCTTGATTGTCTAACCGACACTGAGGCTTGTAAGAAGTATGCATGTCATCATCCTGTGTCCCTGACGTCTAGCTATGCTTTAGTTACATCTTCACCACTTCCTCCCCCTTCCTTACCGCAGTCCCGAACCCCTCACCTCCCCCCCTTCCCCTGCAGCTCCCAGACCCTTCCCTCCAGGCGCCGCTCCCCCTCTACAGCCAGAGAAGTGTCTCCCAGTCAAGGGCACCCCTCCCGGGATACCCCTTCCTGGCACATTCCAGACCAAGGGTCTGCTGCCAAACGACGACCACGAGATCCACAGTCTGAGAGCCCACAGGTCGCCCGATCTCATTCTGTTCCAGATCTTGATGCAGCTGGCTCCTTTTTGCCGCACAGCCCTCCTCAATCTCAAACAGCAAAGAAGAAGAAATATAAGTCACCGGACAAGGAGCCTCTGGTGTCACCATAGGTACCCTACCCACCTTCGCAACCTGATTTTGACCTGTTGTTCATGGATGTTGCCCCCTCCTTGTCGTGATGGGTGGTGACCTGGCTACATGACTGTCTTTAGCCTGTTCACCCCCGTTTGAATCATCGTTCTGTGGTTATCCAATGGAATTGTAATGGATACTACCGTCACCTTCCTGAGCTGAAATCCCTTATTCCGTGTTACTCCGCCGTTTGTGTGGTTCACTAGGAATCTCATTTTACTGATGATCACTCACGAACCCTCCATGAATTCTGTGTTTTCTGTCGAAATCGGATCGGCCCCTAGTGGGCCTCTGGTGGCGTTTGTACGCTGGTCCGTACGGAGGTTGCTATCACATGGATTCCTCTTCAAACTACATTGGAAGCGGTTGCTGTTAGGGTGTAACTGGACTCTGAGGTCATGGTCTGCAATCTTCATCTCCCACGTGACTGGATTCTTACCCCTGCTGCCTTGCTGCCTTAACTGCCCTTCTTCAGCAACTTCCAACTCCCTTACTCCTTCTTGGGGATTTTAATGCTCACCATCCCTTGAGGGGCAGTACATTTCCATCTAGTCGAGGTATTCTCACAGACCAGTTTCCTGCAGACTATGACTTGCGCCTTCTAATTGATGGCTCCCCTACTCATTTCAGTGCTGCTCATGGTACCTTTTCTGCCATTGATCTTTCTCTTTCTTCTCCCTCCCTCCTCCCTTCATTACACTGGTCGCCATATGATGACATTTGTGATAGTGAACATTTCCTGTTGATTCTCCCCCATTGGACAGGTTACTTCTTCGATCTTTCCAACGTGCCGATTCGCTGCTGTATATTGCACAGGTCGTTTTTTCTCCCTCTTTGTCGGGTTTTATTGATGACGTTCTACGTGACGCGACTGACGCGATCATCTGGACCATTTCGCAGCCGGCAAGTCCTGTGGTGGAGTACGGCCATTACCATTGCCAATGCCATCCATGATCGCCATTGATCTTTGCAATGCCTTAAGAGGCACCCATCCCCTGCCGACCTTATTACCTATAAACATCTTCGCGCTAAAGTCAGTTACTTAATCAAACAGAGGAAACGGATGTGTTGGGAACGCTTTGTTTCTTAACTCGGTTCTGCTGTCTCTATGTCACGGGTATGGGCTACACTTCGCTCTCTCCAAGGTTGTCATCGGCAGTCTACTCTCCCGTGCTTTCACCTCCCAGATGGCCTTTGCATGGACCCGTGGATTCTCGTGGAAGATCTTGCGACCCATTTTGCAACAGCATCAGTCTCCTATCTGGCTGCTTTCCTTCACCAGAAACAGTGGCCTGAAGCTTCGGACTTATGTTTTACCCCTTGTCAGTCAGAATCTTACAATGAACTTTTTGGGAACTTCTTTCCGCACTTTCTTCTTCTCATGATATGGTCTCTGGCCCAGACTCCATTCATAACCAACTGCTTCAGCATGTCAGTGCTCCACAACGGCAACCTCTTCTCCAGGTGTTTAACCATATTTGGCTCCAGGGTGACTTCCCTTCTCAGCGGAGGGATAGCATCGTGGTTCCTGTCCTTAAGCCTAGTAAGAACCCACTGTTTGTCAAAAGCTATCGGCCAAATAGTCTGATAAACGTTGTTTGCAAGTTACTTGAATGACAGGTAACCCGTCGGCTCAAATGGATCCTCGAATCACGGGATACGTTGTTCCGTTATCAGTGTGGCTTTCGAGAGGGACCGCCTCCGATCAAACATTTACTTCACTTGGAATCCGCTGTTCGGCAGACTTTTTCCCAGCGCCGCCATTTGGTTGCTGTATTTTTGCATCTACGCAAGGCCTATGACATGGCTTGGCGCCATAACATCTTACTTACAATTCATGAGTGAGGTCTTCAGGGCCCACTCCCGATTTTTATCTGCCAGTTCCTGTTCCATCGTTCGTTCAGGGTTTGGGTTGGTACTGTTTTTAGTTCTCCACTGACCCAGGAGAATGATATTCGACAGGGTTCTGTATTGAGTGTACTTCTTTTCCTCATTGCTATAGATGGACTCTTGGCCTCTGTCGGTCCTTTGGTCAACCCTGCTCTGTATGTGGATGATTTCGGCATTTGGGTTAGTTCCTCTTCGACGGCCTCTGCAGAGCGGCAGCTCCAGGGAGGTATACGGCGTGCCTCTGCTTGGACCCTCTCACACGGGTTTCAATTCTCTCCTTTAAAATCGTGGGTGGTACACTTCTGTCGCCGTACTATGGTCCATCCTGATCCGGAGCTCTTCCTCGATGCACAACGATTGCCTGTGGTCCCACAGTTTCGTTTCCTGGGTCTTTTTTTCGACAACGAGCTCACTTGGCTGCCTCATATCAGCCTTCTGAAGGTAGTAGGATGTTTCCGTAAACTCAATGTCCTTCGCTTCCTTGCCCACACCTCTTGGGGTGCGGACCACTCCATCCTTTTCTGCCTTTATCGGGCTTTAGTGCTGTCTTGCTTGGACTATGGTTGTCAAGTTTGTGATTCAGCTACTCCTTCCACACTGTGCCTCATGGATCTGGTCCACCATCGTGGTGTCCGTTTGGCCACTGGTGCCTTCCCTACTAGCCTCGTTGATAGTCTCCTGGTTGAAACTGGGCTTCCCCCTCCCCCCGCCCCTTTCAGTTCTGCGGTCCCAGCTTTTGATTTCTTATGCAATTGCAGTCCATTCCTCTCCCACTCACCCTTCCTATTCTATCCTGTTCCCAGACCAAGGACGTCGCCCTCCTGATTCCCGCCGTCGGGCGGGTTTACCGGTTGGGCTCCAAGTGTCGTCTCTTCTCCATGATTTTCAGCTTCCTTCTTTGTTCTGTCTCCCACTCTCCCTCCCCATTACCCCCCCCCCCCTTGGTTAATTCCTCGGCCCCGAATTCGGATGGATCTCCGACGAGGTCCGAAAGATTCCGTTCCCCTGATGGTGTTCCATTGTTTTTTTTCGCCGAATTTGATGGGTGTTTCGGGATGCTGTTGTTTTTTACACTGATGGCTCTAAATCTGCTGATAGTGTGGGATATGCTTACACATTCTCTGTTGGCACGGAAAATCATCTCCTACCATCTACATGTGGGGTGTTTACTGAAGAACTGATGGCAATTTCCCAGGCCCTTACCTTTGTTAAACAGTCCCAACACAATTGCGTTTTGTTATGTACGAACTCAATGAGTGGCCTTCAGGCTGTTGACCGGTGTTTTTCTCGCCATCATTGGTCTCTGCCATCCATGACAGTCTCGCTGATCTTCACCATGCTACTTGTTCCGTTGACTTCCTTTGTGTCCCTGGCCATGTGGGTATCCCAGGTAATGAGCTTGCTGAATTTTTAGCTGGGATGCAGTCACTCACACCCCCTTCTCTGTAACGACTCCTGCTGTAGATTTACGGCTGCATATCAAATCCCACTTCGCACAATCGTGGGCCAACTCAGGAGAGGCTACCTCCCTGTTTAATAAACTTCGTGCGATTAAGGTGACACCTGTCCTGTGGCGTTCTTCCTTCCACCTCTCCCGAAAGGCCTCACCCACCCTGTGTCGTCTCCGCATAGGCCATACTAGGCTGACCTATGGTTTCCTTTTGCGTCATGAGCCACCCCCACTTTGTGGTTGTGGAGCCTTCCAGTCAGTAGCCCACATTTTGGTGGAATGTCCCCTTCTTTTGGCTCTGCATACAAATTACAGATTTCGGTGAACTTTACCTTTACTATTGGCAGACGATTCCCGAATGGTCGAACTGATTTCCTCCGCGAAAGTGGTTTTTAGTCTCAGTTTTAAGGTTTTTAATCTCACTCTGGAGTAGGGACAGGGCGGTGAGGGTTGGGGTGTCTCCCACCGTAAGCTGTGTTTCGAGATTCCTGACTCCACTCCCTGCCGAAGATCCTCTTTTCACTCCCTTTTACTCTGTTTTTATCACTTTCTAGAATTGTTTAGTCTCCTTTTACAATACGCACTTCTACATTCTAGCGGTTGAACGCTTTTGAATAGCAGGTGGTCTTGCCTGCACTGCATCAGAGGCGGGATATTTCTTGCCTCTAGCATAGCCTTGGGGTTTCTCACTTGCTGACTTCCCTCATTTTGTTTTTACCATTGGCAACACGACTGCACTCTTACGTTTTTTAGCTTTTTACCTTTTATCTTTCTGACTTTTCTGAGATGTCAGTCTGTCTGAATGGACCACATTTGAAACAGGGGACTGATGACCTTGCTGTTCATTCCCGTCAACCCCAATCAACCCCCCTCCCCTCGAAGAAAACGATTTATTGATACATAGTCAGCATGGATTCACAAAATATCGTTCTTGCGAAACACAGAAGCTCTTTATACTCATGCAGTAATGAGTGCTATCGACAGAGATATCAAATTGATTCCATATTTTTTGATTTCCAGAAAGCTTTCGACACCGTTCCTCAAAGCATCCATCTTCTAGCCAAACTGTGTGCCTATGGAATATCTCCTCAGTTGTGCGACTGGTTTCGTGATTTCCTGTCAGAAAGGCGACAGTCCGTAATAATAGACGGAAAGTCATCGAGTAAAACAGAAGTAATATCCGGCGTTCCCCAAGGAAGCGTTATAGGCCCTCTATTGTTCTTGATCCATATTAGCGACGTAGGAGACAATCTGAGTAGCCGTCTTAGATTGTTTGATGATGTTGTCATTACCGTCTTGTAAAGTCATCAGATGATCAAAACGAATTGCAAACTGATTTAGATAACATACCTGTATGGTGCGAAAATGGCAATTTACCATGAATAAAGAAATGTGTGAAGTTATTCACATGAGTACTAAAAAAATCCACTAAATTTCGATTACGCGATAAGTCACACAAATCTCAAAGCTGTGAATTCCACTATATACTTAGGGATTAGAATTACAAATTACCTAAATTGGAACGATCACATAGATAATGATGTGGGTAGAGCAAACCAAAGACTGCGATTCATTGGCAGAACACTTAGAAGGTGCAACAGCTATACTAAAGAGACTGCTTGCACCACACTTTTCAGCCCTCGCCGTCCGGTGTGGCCGAGCGGTTCTAGGCGCTTCAGTCTAGAACCGCGCCACCGCTATGGTCGCAGGTTCGAATCCTGCCTCGAGCATGGATGCCTGTTATGTCCTTAAGGATAGTTATGTTTAAGTTGTTCTAAGTTCTAGGGTACTGATGACCTCAGATGTTAAGTCCCATAGCGCTCAGAGCCATTTGAACCATTTTTCCGCCCTCTTCTGGAGTACTGCTGTGAAGTATGGGATCCGTACCAGGTGGATGACATCGAAAAACTACAAAGAAGGTCAACTCGTTTTGTATTATCGCGAAATAGAGGAAATAGTGCCCTAGACATGATACGTGAATTGGAGTGACAATCAATAAAACAAAGGCGTTTTTCGTTGCGACAGGATCTTCTCATGAAATATCAATCACCTGTTTTCTGCTCAGATTGTGAAAACATTCTGTTGGCACCCATCTACACAAGGAAAAATGATCATCACAATAAAATAAGAGAAATCACGGCTCGCACAGAAAAATTTAAGCGTTCGTTTTTCCCGCGCGCCGTTCGAGAGTGGAACAGTAGAGAGACAACTTGAAGGTGTTTCACTGAACCCTCTGCTAGGCACATTATTGTGAGTAGCAGAGTAATCACGTAGATGTAGATGGGTTCGTTTAGTAACGGCGACAGCATCACAAAGTTTCTGGCGAAACCTCAATAGATTGGATTAGTGTTCTGTATGCTGAAGAACTTTACTGTTGAAATTATGGAAGTGCACAGTCAAAAATTCTAAAGAGATGTCATCTTTAACGATTTCTTGATGTAATTAGTGTGCATTTGGGCCGTGGCGACTGGCCATAGGGTGTTCTTCTTGCATCGCTGATATCGATATTCGGCTGTCTTGCTATCTTTGACTCCCCCCACCCCCCCTCCCCCGGCGGTTTTCCGGGTGAACGTTTGACAATAGAGTCTCTGGTCGGCGTCCAACGAGCCATCTTGTGTGGAAAACAAGCCTGTGTCCCTGACCGTGGTGCATGGACACTCGCCGTGATCGCCACCCTTGTCTTTTGTCGCGCCGGATGTACGGTGCCGATAATTGGGCGCCTTGACGTGCAAAATTGTGGTGGGTTCGTCGTCTCACGCTGAACAGCTTCTCAGCTCGCAATTTACAAGCTCCAAGTTACGTATGACTTTTATTCCGTGTTTAACGAAGAAGATTGTTGAAACTTATTGTGGCATGTGTAGCTACCGGAGATGATTCAGAACTTGATTCCACAGTGGCTGTTTTAAGGTGGCTGATGTTCCTCATTTCGTTTCTCATCATCTGTGGAGTGTGTCTTTTAAGTGGTTTTCATGCAAATTTTAACTTGTTTTAGGACATATTGACCGCTTTAGGACTGGTTGCGGCTGTGTACGCTCCCAGCAGCCGTAGAGTTTATGGTTTAATCATTTGTCACGGCAGGATTTGGTATGTTTATTTAATGTTGAAAGTGCCTTAAGGCAACTGGAAACGATTTATAAGTTTCCTGCTAATTTACTGGAAGACGAGTAATGTTAGAGTATTGTTCCATTAGAATTTGAGGGTATGCTTATTATATATTCCAGTGTGGGTGTGATTTGACCTTGTTTTCACTGCAATCTATTTGTGCTGCAGGCCATTTGTTAAGTCTGCTCGTTTCCTGGAGTCGGTGCGATTATGCATTCTTGTCAGGACCGCTCATTCTGAGGCCGGTCGGACTATATTTAAATATATGCCGCCTGCTAGTGAGTCTGTGCACAAGCCGTGGGGAGTGAACGCTCGTATTGCCTGCCAGCCGTAGCGTTATTGCTTCCAAATACTGTGGGCCTTAACGCTGTTCTATAAAGTTGAGTGCAATTTGGGAATCATTCTGAGTCACTATGTCCGTTAGTTAAGTGAGGCCACTTTGTTAATATTAGCGTTTCTGTAAGTCTTTTACTGGTTGAGTTATTACTAGCCATTTTTATTTAACGCTTACGTTAATCATTTGTGTATCTTTAATGAATGTGATACTTTTTTTCTTCAGTGCCAGTTCTGCGACCTTGGTTGGACCATTTCACATTCTTAGTATAAGCATGTTACATTTTGGACCTTTATGTGGGCAGCTTTAAGACCTTTGTTTTTTAATGAAGTTGTGGTATTGTGTGGCTGTGTAACTTTGGGTTGGAAGTGTGTAGTGTTACTAGTCTTTGGGATATGGTTAAACAAGAACAGTTGTTTATGATTGATTATTTCATTGTGTCTACTATCTATGATTTTGGTTGCGGACGCAAAATATGATTCTTATTCGTGTTTATGTAATTCAATTAAATTGAAGATTTGTATATTGCATCAGTGAGAGGGCAAATGTCCGAAGTGAAGTTTATAATAAAGTCTGTTTTGAGTCAAATTAAAATTGTAAAACAATCACAAGCTTGTCCATCTCAAGCGATCCCGGCCTTCCTATTTCCTTTAAATAACTGTGGTGAGATTGTAATTTTTGGATTTCTAAAGAATTGAGTAGTACCACAGTTCAATTCCATTTTATGAAATATATTTCGCTGCCTAATCCATTACTCAGACAACGTATTGTTTTCTCTGATATACAACGAAGAGCCAAAGAAACTGGTACTAGCCCAATATTGTGTAGGACCCCGCGAGCACGCAGAAGTGCTGCAACAGGACGTGGCATTGACTCATATAATGTCTGAACTGACACCATGAATCCTGCAGGGCTGTCCATAAATCTGTAAGAATACGACGGGGTGGAGATATCTCCTCAACAGCAAGTTGCAAGGTACCCCAACATGCTCAATGTTCATGTCTGGGGAGGTTAGTGGCCAGTGGAAGTGTTTAAACTCAGAAGGGTCTTCCTGGAGCCACTCTGTTGGACGTGTAGGGTGTTACATTGCGCAAGTTCATCGAAATGCACAAAGGATATGTTTTGAGTCAAATTAAAATTGTAAAACAAGATGCTTACGTACGTGTTACCTGTCAGAGTAGTATCTAGACGTATGAGGGGTCCCATATCCCTCCAACTGCACACCATTACAGAGCCTCCACTAGCTTGAATTGTACCCTGCTGACATGCAAAGTCCATGGACTCTTGAGGTTGTAGTCATACCCATACACGTCCATCCGCTCGATACAATTTGAAAAGAGACTCGTACGGCCAGGCAACATGTGTCCAGTCACCAACAGCCCAACGTCGGTGTTGACGGGCCCAGATGAAACGGAAAGCTTTGTGTCGTGCAGTCATGAAGGATACACGAAGGCCCATATCGATGATGCTTCGTTGTATGGTTCGCACTCTGACACTTGTTGATGGCCCAGCATTGAAATCTGCAGTAATCTGCGGAAGAGTTGCACTTCTATCACGTTGAACGATTCTCTTCACTCGTCGTTGGTCCCATTATTGCAAGATCTTTTCCCGGCCGCAGAAATGTCAGAGATTTGATGTTTTACACGGTACAGTCGTGAAATGATCGTACGGGAAAATCCCCACTTCAGTGCTACCTCGGAGATGATGTATCCCGTCGCTCATGGGTCGGCTATAAAACAACGTTTAAACTCACTTAAATCTTGATAACCTGCCATTGTAGCAGCAGTAACCAATCTAACAAATACACAGGACTCTTGTCTTATATAGGCGTTGCCGACCGCAGCGCCGTATTATGCCTGTTTACATATCTCTATATTTGAATATGCATGCCCATACCAGTTTCTTTCACGCTTTAGTGTAAATGAAGAAGTCACAATATTCAGTATTACAGTACTTTTCCATGTACGTTCCTGTTCAAGGCGGCTTACCGTTGCCTTCCTCCGATCACTTAACTGACTATAGTTGGAGTCACGAACGACGGCGGTCGAGTTTAGGCTTATTCAGCGCACCTACGTCTCGCATTCTCAGAGAGCCAATTAACGTTCAGTAGTTTTCTGAGTGCTCTGCTGTGAATGTCGTATTTAACAAGAATATTACATGTGATCGCAGCGAGTTATTTAGTAAATTGTTTTTTTTCAGTTTCTTGCGTGTTGTCATCGCTGATGTTGGTGATAGGCGACAAATTCTACGTAAATAAGCGGGAAACATAATTTACACTCCCTGTTGATACATTGTGGACGTGGGACAGCGGATGTTCAAATATTCAACAAAGAAATTCGCCAAACAGATATGCAAATTGAGAAGGTTTTTTATTTTTTTTATTTTTCGCTACCAGTTTCGGCAACAAGGCACTGTATCCTTTTTGAAATAACAGAATGAGGCGTCACTAACACAG
The DNA here is from genome assembly GCF_023898315.1 of Schistocerca nitens. Lineage (NCBI taxonomy): Eukaryota > Metazoa > Arthropoda > Insecta > Orthoptera > Acrididae > Schistocerca > Schistocerca nitens. Next base: position 436,788,258 of record NC_064617.1, on the reverse strand, counting down.
GAGTAGGACAGGATGATGTAAATGCTTTTTGATCAATCTGGAGGCGCTGGCACCATCTTTCTGCGTGTCAACAGCTTTGATAACGTACTGAAGAACTTCTGCATCTCAGTTACGCCGCAGCCAGGTATGTAGACTGACTAGGCCTGCAGTCATTTGTATTTCCGACCTTGTATAAAGGCTTCGAAAAACCCGCACGTCAGGATCAAAGCTGATTATTTTCCTCTACAAATATACTGTAGTCTGTCGACTATAAGTTGATTTTTTAATATAAAAGGTACGGAACTACCTATGCGCCAGTTCTAATTTAGTGAATTTTAACTAAGATTTATTAAAATCTATTTATTTCCAGACAATCGGTTAATCGAATTCCTCGAGAGACGAAACAGATCCCGATTTACAGCGCACGGATCTATAAAAGAAATCCTCGAAGACGCCCTCAAATCTAGGACAAATCTGGGGAAACCCGGATGTATGCGTCACTAGGACTGACCACTCAGTAATTTAAACACGTTATACGAGGGCGGTTCAATAAGTAATGCAACAAATTTTTTTTCTCGGCCAATTTTGGTTGAAAAAACCGGAAATTTCTTGTGGAATATTTTCAAACATTCCCGCTTCGTCTCGTATAGTTTCATTGACTTCCGACAGGTGGCAGCGCTGTACGGAGCTGTTAAAATGGCGTCTGTAACGGATGTGCGTTGCAAACAATGGGCAGTGATCGAGTTTCTTTTGACGGAAAACCAGGGCATCTCAGATATTCATAGGCGCTTGCAGAATGTCTGCGGTGATCTGGCAGTGGACAAAAGCACGGTGAGTCGTTGATCAAAGCGTGTGTCATCATCGCCGCAAGGTCAAGCAAGACTGTCTGATCTCCCGCATGCGGGCCGGCCGTGCACAGCTGTGACTCCTGCAATGGCGGATCACCATCAAACAACTCAGTGCTCAACTTGACATCTCTGTTCGTAGTGCTGTCACAATTGTTCACCAGTTGGGATATTCAAAGGTTTGTTCCCACTGGGTCCCTCGTTGTCTAACCGAACACCATAAAGAGCAAAGGAGAACCATCTGTGCGGAATTGCTTGCTCGTCATGTGGCTGAGGGTGACAATTTCTTGTCAAAGATTGTTACAGGCGATGAAACATGGGTTCATCACTTCGAACCTGAAACAAAATGGCAATCAATGGAGTGGCGCCACACCCACTCCCCTACCAAGAAACAGTTTAAAGCCATACCCTCAGCCGGTAAAGTCATGGTTACAGTCTTCTGGGACGCTGAAGGGGTTATTCTGTTCGATGTCCTTCCCCATGGTCAAACGATCAACTCTGAAGTGTATTGTGCTACTCTTCAGAAATTGAAGAAACGACTTCAGCGTGTTCGTAGGCACAAAAATCAGAACGAACTTCTCCTTCTTCATGACAACGCAAGAGCTCACACAAGTCTTCGCACCCGAGAGGAGCTCACAAAACTTCAGTGGACTGTTCTTCCTCATGCACCCTACAGCCCCGATCTCGCACCGTCGGATTTCCATATGTTTGGCCCAATGAAGGACGCAATCCGTGGGGCGCACTACGTGGATGATGAAGAAGTTATTGATGCAGTACGACGTTGGCTCCGACATCGACCAGTGGAATGGTACCGTGCAGGCATACAGGCCCTCATTTCAAGGTGGCGTAGGGCCGTAGCATTGAATGGAGATTACGTTGAAAAATAGTGTTGTGTAGCTAAAAGATTGGGGAATAACCTGGTGTATTTCAATACTGAATAAAACAACCCCTGTTTCATAAAAAAAAATGTGTTGCATTACTTATTGAACTGCCCTCGTAATTGAGGATACAGTGCTTAAAATGAACTTTGGCTGTTCTTTTGCCCGTATGAAGTATTTTATCCCGAACTTAAATCTGTTTCTCTGTTCTGGATTATAAGCAAGAGTAAGGAGCCATTATTCCTCCTGTAATCAAAAATTTATTTACATAATTACTGCCACACTATATGTATATGTGCAGATTGAAGCGACGAATGAAAATTTATACCAAGGCCAGGATTCTAATCAGGGCATCCTGTTCATTACGTAGCCGCACTAACCACTACGCCACCCTGGAACAGTGGCTCTGCACACTTACATGGGCTAACCCAGAACTTCTTCCTCCTTAAACTAAATTCTCATTCACGCCTCAGCGCACTTGGTATTGCTTTTATTCACCCTAAATTCAAGCAGCAATGCAGAGGCTCTCTAAACGTGTTGGAAAAGCACCTGAACATCGAACGAAACGGCGAATCCTCCCTGAAACCCATGTATAGGTGATTTAAACAAATGAAACTTTATGGTCCCAGAGACCTTTTCTAGTGGTTAGCACATGTACCTAGGGAGCAGTAGACCCTGGAATCAGAACCTTTGTACAAATTCTCATTCGTCGCTTTAGTCTACATATATTCATTTGAGATTTGGAAAGGTCTCAGGGATCATATAGTTCCATTTGATGTACTTTCTGCCACGATACTGCATTCTCTTAGATGACTTTGGTCCACTTATCTATGATTAATGTTGTATGATTACAAACATATTGATTCAGTCTGATTATGCTGACACTAAAGTAAAAGTGTGTTATTGTTCTTTTATTCTTACTCCTACACGTTATTTTCTGTGCTATTGTTGCATTATGAGTAAATCGGCGTTGCAAAGACATTTACATGAAAGTGTTTTAGAAATTTTGTTTGCTTTGATTTTATGTGTTTTTTGTGCAATATTTTGGAGCAGATAATTTTTTAAGACTTTGGGTTTTGTTGCGTGGTTAAATAATGAGGAAATTCAGGGCCACAGGCAGTCAGAATGCTAGCTTACTTGCATTTCATATTTAACTATTGGGTGACAAATTGAATTAAATGTCTGTCACCACATTTCAATAATTCTAATTTTCGATACAGAAGTTGTAGCAATAGCTGCGGCTGTTTTCCGTTATTTTATTTCTCTGACTGTACGCTGAAATAGAAATTTCGAAATTAATGGTATTTAGGTAAGTGCTTCATTCTTTAATTGTGGATGGTTGTATACTGTTCCAAGTAAATTAATTCCACTAGCAGATACGGGAAAGCACAACCTTAGTTTCTGCCCGTATGATATAGCACAGGCAATATCGTTTCCTTTATACACCTGGAGTATTTACGACCTTGTTCTCTCATTGGGACATCAGTTTCCATTCCAGTTTATCTTGTAACAGAAACTTATATTCAGTCGATAGTTATTGCCAAAGATTGTTCTCGGTTAGACTGACAGACACCATGCTGCAGTACGGCGGGGGTGGAGGTGGAATCGCCGATTTGGTGGAGGTAGTAATGACTGGTGAACATGCTTCCATGCAGGTGAAATTAATTCTCACAAAACTAATACGAATAGATAATTTATCCATTGCGCAGGCAATGCGGATGTCTTTTCCTACCTGTAGGAGAAGTTGTATAAATATTTTGATGGGTATCTAGCTAGGAATAAGGTACTTCCTCCCCTCTTCCGTTACTGATTACAATAATCAGATCAATTTGTCAATGGAAACATATACCAGGAGCTCATTACGGCGTTTAGAACGAGTAAATCGCTGAATTACCAGAACCATGTTTTTTTTTTTTTTTTTTTTTTTTTCACGCACTGGCGTATTATAGAGGAAATCTGTTTACACCAAATGGCTTTAGTGCACCCAGTTACTCAGTCCTCTACCCCAACGGAAAAATGATTTAGAATGCTACAAGCGAGGGCAACCATGGTGCAGATCGCCTCACGTAAGCTACTCATACGTCGACTCACAGGCGATAGAAGAGACAGCCACATAACTCAACTAAGCGCTGGCAAAAACTGATCAAAAATGAGCGAGAACAACGGGATGATAGTGATTTTATAGATTTGCCTCTCGAATTTTTCCGTTGACCAAGGCTCACGGCTCCAGTACCAATACAACCGCGGCTTGACCAGAAAGAATTGCCGCCTGAATCTTCCCTTGTCCCAGCCAATGGCGAGCATTCCCTAAAGCGTCCATGCGGTTCCGAAGGCAGCAATAATATTTGCTTTCGGGAGCCCTTACAAGGGAAGTCTCTCGACTCGAACAGTAATTCTGTATTCCAATTGTATTTAGAAGCTTTACGTACTACTGTGGTGAGTATGTTGAAAGCATTCGATTGCGTTACTCTTATTTGCTCACTATTAGGCGTCATAAATGTACATTAATCCCTTCACAAAATGCCTGAAACGATATGCAGAACCACAATAGTCACATTTGGCGAAAGCGATATCGGGACAGTCCTCGGAATCACATTCTTGAGCTGCAAAATCAAATGCCATTTGAATCATATTCTTGAATACAGCAACATGTGCGCGACTACTGTAGCCAGCCGCTGGCCAGGAATATTGAGTCACAGAATAATTATCTGTATCATGCATGTAGAATGCATTTTCACCACGAAAATTCTGTTTCCTTATTTAATGTTAAATCAATGCAGAAAATCCTCATAGAGAAAGTATTTTGTTGTTTTCGGCTGAATGACCATGCATTCAGTGTCTTTACCCGCAAATGAATCACTTTGTGTTGATGTGTCCTTGTGAGCACTCGAAAAATCACAAAGTAATATACACTTCTGGCTGTTTGTGACATTATCATTAACAATACTCACGAAACAGCATTTTCAGTGGTCTCTTGATATTTATGCACTTATGCTAGCCTCGGACTGTATGTTTGGTGGGCCGGCCGGTGTGGCCGAACGGTTTTAGGCGCTTCAGTCTGAAACCGCACGCCAGCTGCCGTCGCAGGTTCGAATCCTGCCTCCGGCATGGATGTGTGTGATGTCCTTAGGTTATTTAGGTTTAAGTAGTTCTAGAGGACTGACGACCTCAGATGTTAAGTCCCACAGTGCTCAGAGCTATTTGAACCAATCTGTATGTTTGGTGGAAGACTGTTTTCAGTACCTTTCTTAAGTTTTGGACCGAAAGATTTTTCCTGAAGAGAAATATACAGTTGTTTCGTTAGATGTCCACACATTGGAACTCCAGCATCTATGGCACAACTACGAGTTGCATCGTTGCCACCTGGACCAGGGCAACTGTTGGTTTTTCTCCTTTTGTAGATAGTGTCGCCCCATAAGTTAGTTCATAACTAAACCCATTCTGATCAGTATTAAAAAGGCAGTGTGACTGTATCTGGAAACTTGGAGTTTTCCGAGCTACTTCTTCGACAAAACGGATCGCATACTGGCGAATATTTTGTTCTTCCTGTACCAGTCTGGGTGTCACGAAAGCAGTGATAAGTCTAAGGCACGTTTTGTGTTCTTTCTTGAGACGTTCTATGAAATCTGCAGAACATTTAAACTTTGTGTGCCCTATTTCTCTTGCTTTTTGCATTCCCAACCTTTCAGGTGCCACTAATGGACACATTTTCTTTCTTTCCTGGTTATATCAAATTGGGACCAATTGTGTTGTTTTATGTGCAGTTCTTGGTTGCCTTGTTTCATCGAAATGTTTTTTTTTCATTTCGTCTTCTTTTTCTTCACATAAACAAATACTACTTTGATGTTCGATGTGCTTTTATACATGGAGGTCTCGTCAATAACAAGCTGCCGATCGCACCTTTGTGCGGAGGTGTATGATAATCATCATATATAAGTTAAAGATGTTCACCCGGAACTTTTGTTAAAATACGAACAGTACTGTATTTTGTTCCTGGTGAAGGTTCATAGTCACCAGAACTGTTGGTTTGTCTTTGAGGAGTACCGTTTCCGCCAATGCCTCTAGCACTACTGTCTTGAACACTGTTAATCGCCTTATCCTCTATAAAGCCGTTTACTTCATGCACTGCCCTAATGTAGCTTCAGCTGAGCAGTCAAATAAATATTCATGTTTCTAAACAAAGAGATCCACTAAAAAGTCTGCGAAAACTTCATCATCATGTCCTACACCGTCTTCCGTTGGATAACGCATGATTAGCTTGCATGCCACAATATTCAAAACGTTCCAAACATTACTGGTTTTGTTCATTTTTGTTGTATATGTGTGACAGTACTGACACATTTATACTAAACGCGTCAGATACTTGCTGAGGTAACTGACTGGCGTGTTAACGCTTCACCCCTCCAAGCCTGCAAGCGCAGTCGTGTACCAACCAAGAGTGACACGATCACATGCCGGCGCAGGAGTGGTTAGAAACATGAGATGGGTGTACGTGTAACTGTTTTAATACAAATTCCCTTGTTAGTGTCAGGCTGTCGGGCCTGTTCAGTATCCCTGCGGCTTACGGGCAAAACTGGCGCCCTTTTCACTGGCCTAGGCTTCCGAGGCCGCTTTGCGACTCACGTCTGCAACATTACTTCTTACAGAAAATAATGTGCTATCGATATCGTACCTCAAGCGAAGATAACGGAAAGACAGAAGAGTGACTGGAGGGGTGACTAGCTGCTCCAGGAATTTATAATTAATGTAATTCGTTTGTTTGCGTGGCCATCTTGCGCAGCAGCTGTTAAAATCTGTTTCTATAGATTATCTGCCTTGAGCTGACTGCAGTGTAATTAAAAATAATCACTCCAGACGCGTTTCGCTAACGTATGTACCCAATTTGCAGAATAACCACGGAAGACGCTTCACCAATAAAAGCGAAACGCTTCTTGTGTAATTCTTTTTCATTAAATTGCAGTCAGCCCAAGACGAATAACCTATAGTAATAGATGCAATTAATGTATTTAATTGACCGATTAATTTCGATATTTAAATAATAACTTTTCAAAGAGAAGACAGCATCTGCTCTTTCGTACCTCTTTTAGAAACGGTGTGCTAAGTGTCTCCTTTTTGGAGAAGCTTTGAAGCAATAGCAGAGCAGAATTAATTTAAACCTTCGTCAGTTCACTATTTTATTCGTATATTTTAGGAAAACTTTAAAGCCGTAATGAAATAAGTTTCGTAGTCCGTGGCCGTTTAATATCCCTTTTATAAGTTTTCTGAAAAGCTTAAGTAGTACAGAAGTCTCATGTTTCTTAATTACCTAGAACATCAAATGGTGTACATTCTCTAAATGAATGTGCCTCATTCATCAAAGACGTGATTTTACTTAATGAACGGCGATTTTCAGTGTTCTTCTGATAGTAAATTTAAAAAATTTACTCGATCTGCTTTTTAAAATTTCAAGAAAATAAGAAACCCTATTGTCTCAAGTACGAGGTCGTGCTGAAAAGTAATGTCTCCGAATTTTATTTTGAGAACCCTTAAAGCTCTTGAGATAAAACAAACGTTATTAACGTCCTACATCTTTATTCTTCATGATTACATAGTTCAACCCTCTGCAGCTAGAGGTCTCGGGGCTGTAGCGTAGAAACATGGCGGTGTGTAACGTAATTATGTCGGCGTGTGAGAAACAGCGTGCTCTAATCGAGTTTCGAATTCTAAGAGTTCGTCCACACAGGGAGGACCGTCTCCTTTAGCGTCTCAATGCCAGACCACCCACGTGTACTGACACATCTGCACAACCGACGCCTTCGGTTTACTGTCTTTCATTATCCTCCATACAGTCCAGACTTTCCGCCAGCCGATTTTAATCTGTTTCCAAAACTTAAAGTACACATTCGACGACTTCACTTTGATAGTAACGATGCAGTGCAAGGAGAGGTGAGATTGTGGATCCATCAACGAAGACAAAAATTTACAGTGACAGTATCGACAAACTCTTTGGGAGGAATGTGTTCGTCGCCGGGGTGCCTACATTGAAAAATAAATACGTAAACATGAAAAATAAAGATGTAGAATGTTAATAACGTTTGTTTTATTTAGAAAGCTTTAAGAGATTTCGCATAAAAAATTTGGAAGCATTTCTTTTCAGCACAACCTCGAACAAGCAATTTAAGTTTTAGTTTTGAATTTGTTTTCCTAGCGTCTAATTATATTACTCCATTTAATACACATTTATTGCTAGATTGTGATTACAAAAAAAAAAAAAAAAAAAATTCCCATCTACGCTGAGCGTAACACCTGTCTGGCCTTCCCTGAAAGCGTTTTTCTATCCATATTTCTGAAGAACTACGTACTTACTTCGCCTTACTCCCTTACTTCCGTCTTTATTGACTAACAAGGAACCCCTAAGTGCGAGGTCTCAAGAGTCCAATGAAGCTTAGGCGTTCGACGCGCCACGTATTGTTTAACATTCAACGGCAATGTTGGCTGCTCAACGGCAACAAAGGTCAGGATTGGAGATATCCAGTGGTGAGCACAGCATGAAGCTGCAGAGTGTAGTTGAACTGCTTAGTCGACGAGTAACTCACAGCAGCGCTACAGTTATAATGGTGTTCACACAAAGCGGCGCACTGGCGACGATAAACAAAGCAAACACTGCATTATATCTACGACAGTTGCCAAACTTGACGAGGTATTTCGCAGAGTGAGAAAGAAGTGGCAGATGAAATATTTGCGTTCCTGCAAGATGAGTCAGTGGAATGTGAGTGTCGTATACGATCGACTGTACGGACAATTTGCATGAAGAGTACAATGATTACGATATGTGCTTAACAAATGTAGGTGATTATGAAACAGCTGGCAATCCATGTAGTTCATCGTCCTTGTAGGACAGGGAGTCACAGATCCTGTCTCCAGTGAAACGCAGTAAAGGACAATCGGTGTTCAAGGAGCGTGTACTAAACACAATTACGTACATGGAAGATTATATGCAGCATAGCAAAAAAAGATTTCAAATAGGTCCGCAGCTAACTGGCCGTATAGTACATAATAAAAACTACGGATATTCAGGGCTGGACAATGTGCATGTGTTACTAAGACTGGCGTTTGCACGTTACTAGGATGCTCGATACAATCTATAGGCTATGCATGATGGTGACCTACTACGTTATGCACAACAAATTCCGCGCGACGTAGATTAAAGTGAGTTCAAGGGAAGCAGAGGATGGTTGCATAACTTCAAACAGTGCTACAGAAATGGAAAACATAAGATAACGAAATTTCAAACAAAGCGCCAATTTGACGATGCATGGCAAACTGCGGAATCGGCCTGAAAATTTGCAGGTGAGATAAACAAACGTATCCCACCGTTCAGTAAGGAACTTGTTTTCAAATCCCACCAGCCGGGATTTGAAGAGGAAATACATGTGGAAGGAACCCTGGAAATAAGAGATACCAAGAGAGTTGTACCAAGATCAGCTAACGTCAATGCATTAACGCATTCGTATACCATTATGCCGACTGTTAATCTGGATGGTAAATTGGCTGGAACGTTATTTATTGTTCTGTGAGAAATTGGTGATGCTCTACCTCCTACGATTCTTTATCGCGTGCGTGATCTTGCAAGGACAGCAGGGAATATTTACAACACAGTAAGCAGGAATGGGAAAATATGCATAAGAGAACTACGACTATGGTATCAGCGGTGCTTCTGGCCAATAGCTGGTCATAACTTTTATTCCTTGATTCCTAAAGCTAATCTAAACTCCCGCCGAACAGGCCATGAAGGACCAACAGTACCCACCTGCCTCCGCGTCATCCTCATTCTACCGGCGTCACTGGATGTGGTTATGAAGGCCCATGTGGTCAGCACACCGCTCTCCCGGCTGTATGTCAGTTTAAGAGACCGGAGAGGCTATCTTTCAATTAAGTAGTTCCTCAGTTTGCCTCTCTAGGGCTGAGTGCACCCCGCTTGCCAACAGCGCTCGGCAGACTGGATGGTCACCCATCCAAGTGCTAGAGCAGCCTGTGTAAACCATCGCATTGCTTTAGAGCAAACTATCGCTCCTCAGAAGTGTGTGACTTCGCAGTTCATATGAAGTGGAACGACTGGACAAATTCAGCATCTCGAAGTTTCTTTTTTCAGTGCCTATAAAACACTATCGCATTATGTGCAGCTGCGCCGTCCTTGATGGCGCGAACTTCTGTGAGCACTCTGGCGACACATTTTTCATTCGCTGTTCATGGTGCAAGGTAATGGTTTATTTCGAACAGTTCTTAAATGTCGACAATGTACATTTTGTGAAGTGAAATACATACATCACATAGATAGCTGATCTCTTCAGTCATTTTCTGTCCCCTTCTGGTGCACATGGCGAGGCACTACCTAATATTTTTTTCCTGTCATAATTGTTAACACAACATTTTAAATGAGCCATACTAGAGGTTTAATTTGCCACCTCGCACTCAATAAGTTCCTTGTAACGAGCGGGATGCAACAGTACCAGGTGATAACATAAAACATCAGTGCAGTTCACACAACTCAAGAAATACGTTGAGTTTATGACAAGCTTCTACCACAGTTTCCATACGATTTTGTCCGACATTTGTCATGTCGTTAGCGTTATGGAATAATCTTGCGAATTACAGGCAAGCGCTAAATATACGCATTCTTCCAGAACTTTGCCAGCTGTGAACTCATTTGATGATTGCAACCCAAGACTGCGATTCTTTTCTGTTAACAGGCGATATCAAGAAGCTAGCGACAAGAAATCAGAGATGAAAGAATAGAAGCAACACACTCTCCAGAGTGAAGGCGCTTTTGTTTTTGTTTTCGCCTTGGTAAGAACAAAGAAAAATAGGCGCGTAAGTGGCGGGTGAAAAGGAGGCGAAAAAAAAACAAAGTTAATTCAAACGAGAAGGCAGTGGTCCCGGGTGCCATCGTGAAAGAACGTTTCCTTAGCGCCGACGGCTCTCTGAGAAAAGGCGTGGGCTAAGCCTAAATGAAGCCGTAAATGGAAGGGGTGGTGTGGGACGCTCCACAGGTCAGCCGTGAGGAGACCTACAAAGGGCTTGCCCCTGGGGCAGTGCTGCCAACCACCACCCTCCTCCGAAGCCACAAAAGAAGCTTTTAAGACCGCCGGGGCCGTTAAGCAACGCTGCCTGAGGTTGTCACCCAAGGCGTCGCCACGGAGTTTCGCCACTTACGTCGGGCGAATCGCTGAACTTGTTGGCACAAACGACTTTTCTTTTATTCGTTGAATACCATGTCAAACACAGTGGAGAGTGATCCATGTACCCGACGCACAAATCGATAACCAGAAATTTTAATGGGATGAAAAAGTTCTTTAGATGTGGCGGCAGGAAGGGCATCCATACACCCTCTGCAACTAACACTGCCAAATCCGTAATAACAAGGCCGACCCCGCGTTGAAGGGGGACAAAGTCCCAAAGAAAAAGAAAAAGAAAAAAAAGGAAAAGTAATTTAGAACCAAGGGACCCATGCGAAACTTTCGCATTTTTATAGTTTTAAACAATGAAAGTATTCGGAGCAACTGTAGTCATTGGGATAAGGGTAACTTTGGGAATGAAGAGAAAAAAATCTTTAAAATGAACCGACCTATGCGAAATGATAATCACGAATTTATGATACATTCTTGTATATACATTTCCATGCGCACAATTTTGAACAAAATACTTTACAGAGCATTATAATACCTCTGTGTAAACGATACATAATTTTCGTGTGCTTTTTGTTTTTCACTTTCTTTAAGGGATAGGGGCAGAAATAATAGACTGGCGCAGTGGTCACGGTTATTATCTATGACAATGCTGTAGGGGAAAGTTGCCTAATTTGGAGAGATTTTGTTGAGTAGGTTATAGAAGAAAATGAAAACCATTTATATTAGCATAAACAGTAATTATACTTTATTCAACACATTGGAATAATGATGCATGTTCAGTTTCTACTCTTGTTATACATTTTCATTAGACATGCTGCACAACAAATAATTTTGCAAAATTGTCTACCTTCAAAATGGGATCCTAATTTTGGGAGATCTTATGATCATTGTATACAAACCAAGTTGTCATATATTTAGCACCTGGAGCACCTTTGACACCTATCACAAACACATTTCTTGCTTCCACAGCCAGCGCTTGCTGTACGTGCTCACTGCATTCACTTTGAGCACAGAATCCAGTTCTCTCCATTGTGGTCGTCTGAGAAGAGCACTGCAAATAGATGCACTCTATGTCTTCCTTGTTGTCGCTCTCTTCGCTTTCATCGGACGGCTCAATTTCATATGCTTCGGACTCGAATGAAGATTCAATGATCGTCCGTTTCCTCCAGTTAGAACCTTTGTTTTTAGTCCACTAACTGACGCTTATAGAGACACAGTGATCAGCTGAGAAGAACCAGTGTGGGATCTTTTGGAACCGGCTTTTAATTTTTGGATGAGGGCTGACGTCAGGTGCCATGACAAATCTGGATCTTGGAATTTGAGGAACAGCATTTTCTTCATATTCCTTTGCTTCAGGAATGCCATTTCTTTGAGATTCCCACGTAGTTCCCTCTTGTGAATCCTCATTTGCAGATGGACTATTCTCAGGAGGATCAGACAGTTCTACAACAGAAGATGCATGGGATCGAAAATGCTGACGATTGCATGGGAACAAACTTGCCTCCCGGAAACCGTTTGCTGCTATTTCTGTTGTCGCTGTCTGTATATAAGCTTTTCGAAAAATGTCACTTCCTTGGTACGCAGTTACAGCGTGACCAACATGGCACATGATCCATCTCTCAATCTCCTGAGCATAAAATGTCTTCAGTGGTTTCATGAACGAAACGTCCAACGGCTGCATTTTATGTGTTCTATGAGGCGGCAGAGAGATGATGGAGACATGGTTAACCCTGGCCGAATTAATCACATCAATATTTCTGACATTGGTTAAGTATCCATTCACGACGAGATGCGCAGGGTCATATTTCGTTGGTTTCGACTGGAGCAAGAAGTGACGAAACTCTTGTGTAGAAATATTTGTTCGAAGGATGGCATGCATAAATGGAACATAGCGGAGCACCATCAACTACTTCCATCTTCATATTCTTCCGTGGGAGGATCATCAGAGGCAGTATGATTTATCGTGAAGGGCTCATGCATGTCACTACGGTAATGTGTGCATCTCTTTCAGCAGCAATTTTAGTGTGCTTATGATGCGCAATTGTGACAGTTTCGTCACAAACAATCTGGCTCGTTTATTCTTCATTGAAGATAAGACGAGCTTATAAATGTCAAAAAACCTGCTGACAGCTTCGGCTGTGAAACCCTTAGTTATGGCGAATGAAAATCCTTAGGGAGACCTAACAGACTGTTCTGGATTCCTTTTTAGGAAGTCGCGTAACCATTTTTTACAAGCTTGCAGTTTTTCTTTAGAAAATGGGTTATCAATTTTATTTTTTATAGCAAGGTGATATACACGTCTTCGGACATCTTCTCTAGAGAGACCATAGAATGGCTGTTACATTTCGCTGCAGTAATTCTTCACGTCCTTATTCAGTTCTCTAAGAAAAATAGCTTTCCTTTCTATTTCGGTGTCCATAGATTCACCTGGGCATTCGTTGTCTTTTTACATAGCCTTCCAATGTTGTCTGAGGAACCCCGAAGATGTGAGATGCTTTATAGCTCCGCATTGTTACTGCTCATAGTTAAAATGGAAACCTTCGTTTGTTTGGGGTCCCAACGTTCCCTAGTTTCCATCTAGAAAAGAAACGTAGACTATTGTTAGGGACTCTCTCTGTTTTCTGTGTTTCTATGAAAATGCTTTCTTACGTATGTAATTCAGATTACAAAATGAAAGTTTCTTTAGAGATGTGTAAGTAGGATTTACCCAAAATTAATTTTATAGAAAGCAAAAGTGATTAAACGTATATAAAGACTAAGTTAAAGTTACAACGAATACTATGGGATCCCAATTTGGGGAGTCACATATTACGAATTCCAGGCTTCATCAAACTGACGTACCTGCACGTTCTAAAAAAGCGTCTTCCATTAGTGTTCTTCACAGTTCGTGAACAACGAAACTATTTATGTCATTGCAATCCTAAAGTGGCGTAGATTTAATCGTGTCCTCACTTCTTGAATATATTTCGAGCTTTATAACAAAGAACAAATCCTTCAGGAACGTGAACAACGCTTCCTGTTTGTAGCAACACAATACAATGACGCTCATTTGGAAACGTGGACCTCCAAACTCAATTACATGCCTGTCCTCTAGTTCCAATGTTCATCGCATTATGGCATCGCCTACTTGACAGAAATACATGACCTCCCCAAATCGAGGAACCTCCACAAAATAGGAGACATCCCCCTATACAAACTATCCAGCTGATGCGTGCTTTAAAACAAATAAAATGGTCTTTGTAATATGATAACAAGAAAAGGTAGTCACTCATTTAGAATTAATAAGTTAGCTCTAGAAACTTAGGAAGCTGGGCAGCCATGATGCCCTTCCGGTTGTTGATCGTTAAAAATCACTTTTATGTTAAAATTTTCCACATATAGTTTTAGCGCAAAATCGGTGTGTAATGTCAGGAACTGGTTAAAAAGTCAATCTAACGATACCTCATTCGTCTCTGTACGATTAGTATGTGTTGAGAACAAGGGATGTTGACTTGATAAATCTTGTTTACTGTGACGTTGAACTACTATACCTTTTAATTCATTAAAGCTAGCAGTGTTAATGTTATTGTTTCATTGATGTTACGTATAGATTCTTTGTCAAGTTCATTACTTAAGAGACATTAACTCTGTACTTCAGTATTTGTGAATCAATTGATAGTGTATTAAATTAGTTAAAGGGAGAGGGGTGCGAGATGTATGACACTTTTAGATCAGCCTCTGCCTACAGGCACATTCTGAAAACACAGTGAAGTGAATGCTAGTTTCTTCTCGTAACAATCACGTAAGCAGATCACCTTGTCTTCGCAGACCCTGCGGTAGCGGTAGATAGGCGGCTGAAGAATCTCTCTTGACTCTTCATTTCATATTTGTTCTCTAAACCAGTAGTAGGCTTTTGAAGAGTAATCGGCGGATACCTCAAAGTGTCTCCCAGTTCAAATTTTCAGCATTTCCGTGGCGGTCTGTCATGAGTAAAGAGAGATCCCTCACCATACGTACCAGTATCCTCTGTTACTCGAATTTAGTATGCATCCCACATACTAAAACGATATACTACGAGGGGCGTTCAGTATGTTGTGTACCTCATGAAAGCAGGCTGGTTTTATTTAGGTTTCCCCTACACCACTCTTTTCGCTCAATGCGAAGGCCTTGCGCGACCTTGCTGGAAGGGCCTGTATGCTCTCTTGGTACCACTATACTTGTCGACCATCAGAGGCAATGTTTTGCTGCATCAATAACCTCCTCATCACCCGCGTACCTCTTCCCACGGAGTTCATCTTTCATTGGGTCAGACAGATGGAAGTCGGAAGTACGAGATTCGGATTTGGGTCGTAGAGTGGATGTGGAAGAACAGCCCAACTAAGTTTTGTGACCTCCTCCCCAGTGCGCAGACTTATGTGGGGGCCTACGGTTTTCACAGAGAAGGAGAAATTGGTTTATATTTGTGGCGGCGAGCGTGCTGAAGTAGGAGAAATTCGTTTGCATTTTTGCGGCGAAGAACGTTCTGGAGCCGTTTCTTAAATTTCCTCAGTGCAGCACAAAATTCTTTAGACTTATTTTTCCGTGAGGGAGGACATCAGACCAAATAACCCATTCAGAGTCCCAAAAAACCATTTCCATGACTTTCTCAGCTGAGCGTGCGGCTTTGAATTGTTTCTTCAGAGGAGAGGTGGTGTGACGCCACTGACGTTTTGCTTCCGGTTAGAAGTGTTGAACCCATGTGTATCTTTTGTGACGATTTTCGACAAATAAATTGAGACGATCAGGCTCTTAACTTGCAGATGGTCCTCCGCTGTTCTTTATGGTCTTCTGTTAGGTGGAGAGAAACTCAGCGGGCACACAGCTTTGAGTACCCCAACTGGTGGATGAGCGTGTCGGCAAAACCAACAGAGACATCCGGTTCCACAGCGAGGTGTGTGTTTGTGATCCGTCGGTCACCTCGAATGAGAGTGTCCACACGTTCCAAAATTGCAGGAGTCACAGTTGTGTGCGGCCGGCCTGCATGTGGGAAACCTGACAGCTTTGGGTGACCTTCTTGCGGTGATGGCAGACGCCTCACTCAACGACTTGCCGTGCTTTTATTCACTGGCAGTCGCCGTAGACATTCTGCAACGCCTATGAATATTAGTCGACGATAGTTTTATTCCACCTGGGAGTGAGGGTGCTTCGTTCGGTCCAGTGAGTTTTTATGGTCTCTTTTCACAAGGATACGCTAAACTACTTGACAGTGTATACACAACTGTCTTGAAATCATTCACAGTACGATGCGATTTTTTTATCACCACCGTATTTGTTTGCAGTAACGTCACCGAGTGTTGCTGATAATGCCCACGAGAGATCATGTGCATTTATATCTGCGATGCTCTGGTTTCCTATCAAAACGAACTCAGTTACAGCTCTCCGACTGCAATGCATCTCCGTTAAAGAACGACATTTTGAAGACTACGTGTATCGCCGCCACCTCTCCGGACTTCATGAAACTAAAAAGTTGAAGCGGGGTATTCCACGATGATCCACAACAAATTCCGCATTTCTTCAAGCGAAATTTTCCGCAAAAAAAAAGTGTTTTTTTTCCTTTTCGAACGCTCTTCGTGTTTTGTTGTAACTGACAATGACGCTGTATGGTCGATTTTCTGTACTATTCACCAAGGCAATTTTTTTAACTTTTTAAGACTTTTGATGTTTGGACTGGTCGCATGGCTGCAACAAAAAAAAACGGACGGATTTGGTAATTGTTGCAAGAATGGATAACTATGTTATCTTATCCATGATGACCAGGATACCAAATGGCATATTCTGGGTGAATCACGCAACGCGCCCACACTACAGTTCGCTTGAAGGAACGTGGGGATGGACTTGACTGGCCTCCCCAGTCCCCTCATTAGTCATTCGTAAGGCATGTCTAGGATGCGATGGGAAATATAGTTCAAATAATTATTCTGTCATACAAAATTCCATCCTACAATATTTAATGAACTGACAGAACACGTGTTTCTGACATGGCGAGAAATTTCTTAAAATGACATTCTAAGATTATTTGATTCTACACCACTAAGAATAAAAAAGTCTGGTAAACATCTGACTGGTGTTTCACTGTGCTCAAACATTTAACCAAAAATGCAAGTTTTATAGCTGCCTATCAGCCAAGACAAAATTTTTGTGACCAGTGAAACTTCATAAACGACGTGTAGCTTTAAAACTTACAAACAGAAATTTTCTCTGCTACCCAAATTTTACATTTGACAGTACCGTGTGTTTGGGTAAGTTTTATGTGTAGTTGAGAACTGAGGTGGTTGGTTGCTAAGTTTTGTAAGAGAGAAAACCGATTATTTGGAAATGTGTGCACTGTACTGTAATGGAAAAATCAATCTACTTAGTGGCGGAGGGATGTAGGTGCACCGAGTGATTTCAGCAGCCTCCTACCCATTATTTGAAGAACTACATAGCAAGTAGTGTTTTTTCTTTGGTGGAAAAGGGATGCAACATCACATAGATGTCTTTTATTCCAAATGTTTTGTAAACTGTTGTGATCAGGTGATTTGATACCTTAGAATTTGGAAAATTAGAAGCTGTTTCTGCATTCAAAACATGAAAGTACGATAAGAGAACGTGAATATAGATCATGAACAAAGAGGCAGTGAAAAAGCTAATAGTAAGGGCTTCCTGAAGTATGTACAACGACTTCCTCAGTCTCTACAGTGTCTCATTGCCTTTAGTTACAATGCAGGGATCAGAACAGAACAAAACATCATGAAGTATTGGATGCATATCATAAAATACATCTCAATGAAGACCATTGATCAGAGATTCCTGCCGGCCAGGGTGGCCGAGCGGTTCTACGCGCTACAGTCTGGAACTGCGCGACTGCTACGGTCGCAGGTTCGAATCCTGCCTCGGGTATGGATGTGTGTGATGTCCTTAGGTTAGTTATGTTTAAGTAGTTCTAAGTTCTACGGGACTGATGACCTCAGAAGTTAAGTCCCATAGTGCTCAGAGCCAGAGATTCCTAATTTCTGGCCTTACCTGTATGGAATGTTTTGTAAGAATATCCTCAATGATGACATGATTTGGATTCCATTGACATAATCAGACGAAACTTTGGATATGGAAATTCAGCAATAATACTGTCACCATCTGCCATAAGAGAAAAATATCAGATTCTGCAGCAGTTACTTCCACTTGTACTACCAATTTACCGTCCACTCTATAAAAATCTTAGCACATATCAGAAATACCTGTTTCCAAATCACGTAGAAGATCAGCAAGTGGAAGGACAAGCACTTAATGTTCTTGCGAAGTTTTGCCTTCTGGTGATGCCACGTGGGATTCAGAATAGACGTTTCTTGTAATAAAAATAAATGGGATTATTTATTTGTATATGTGCCAATAGCTTTCTTGAAAACATGTTTCTGTATGTGACATAGTTTATTCATTTGCCTTACCCATTCGACTATATCATCATTTTCTTTGGGCCTTTGTCCCACTTTCAATGTGGGATCGGTCTTGTTGCTATGGATTTGGAGATGTTAGTGTCGGAGGGTGGCCGCTTGTCATTCTTTTCGCCACCCTGTACCCCCCCACCCCCCGGACAGAATTAGTGTACTCCAGCTGTCTGTCTAGTGTACGCTGTGAAACAGTGCGAACGTTTTTCAGATGCATGCGAGTCGTAACTGAGGCGGGATGTGGGGACCAGCCTGGTATTAACCTAGTGGGATGTGGAAAACCGCCTAAAAACCACATCCAGGCTGACCAGCAAACTGGCCCTCGTCGTTAATGCTCTGGGCGGATTCGATCTGGGGCTGGCGCGCCTACCCGAGTCCACGTAGCAGCGCATTAGCGCTCTCTGCTAACCAGGCGGGTAACCCATTCCATTATATATGTAATCAATAAAAGTTGTGTGTCTGTAGCAGTGGAGGCTCGCACAAAGTTACGTTAACTCGCTACAATGGGGTAGCGTACAGTCATTTGACTTACAATGGCAGCAATCGTAAGCAAGTTGAATGTATTAATTTTGTGTACATAAATTGAGCTGTTTCAAGATACTTAAATTCTACATTAATATGGTTTAACATTGTGGGCAATGAAATAAAATTAAAAAGAAAACAATTTGTTGGTAGCGACAGGGATCGACCCCAAGACAACACATTACATACAACGAATTACCAGACAGTGCAGTTAATCAGTTCTCTTTTTGTGCATGATACGCGGCGTAACTGTGTGGCCACCGAGAACCGTTTCTGAACATAAACCAGGTTTGTTTTGTAATAGATACGCTCAGAAAATCAAGCACATGGAAACACTCGGCGTTCACTACATGTGCTCTATATCGCAATAATTATTGTTTTCCGTATTCCTACGATCACTATCATCCTGATTTTGCGGTACTTCATAGATTCTTTTTGTCTCCAACGAAGATACGATGATATAAACGAAATGATTATACTGATTTTAAAGTTCTAGTGTACCCTTTCTTATTTCTAATATCCTCAAGAAAAGAGTCACCATTTTTAAAGCTAAAGGCCAGAGGAATCATTAAATATTCATAATCACAGCCACAATAAATCTGTTGTTAGAATTATGTTGGCATAAAAAAAAGATACTGGCGCTGAGATGTGAACTACAGACCTCGGGCTTGCGAACGAAACTAAGTGCTTCCTTTTCTTTATTTTTTTTTAGCTGAAAGTTTTCAGGGACAAAGTGAACAGGGCTCCTTTTACGAGGCCTGTCCACGTCTCCGTCGCCAAACAGGAAAAAAGGGAATGATTAAATGGTAACAGGAGAATAATCACTCATTTATTGCGAAAAAATAAATCGGCCTTTTTCAAATGTTCAAATGTGTGTGAAATCTTATGGGACTTAACTGCTAAGTTCATGAGTCCCTAAGTTTACACACTACGTAACCTAACTTATCCTAAGGACAAACACACACACACACACAAACACACACACAAACACACACACACAAACAGAAACACACATGCCCCAGGAGGACTCGAACCTTCGCCGGGATCAGCCGCCCAGTCCATGATTGCAGCAGCTTTTTTCGTGATGCCTTGACGTGACTGTGTCTCCAAGATTTTAAAAGAAGAAGGGCTGTGCACTAAGTGCGTGAACCACTCACTCAGGGAGCTGTTACTGTAATCACGCCCCTGAAACCACTCATATCCTATGATTGCACAATATACAAGGTATGTTCACAAGGTGAGTTCCGTTTGGTTATATACAACAAACGTGTACAGAAATAAAAAAAATATTTATTGTACAAAAATCTACAACAGTTAAACTACTTTTCTACATAGCTTCCGAAATTTTGTAGTCACTTGCAATAGCGTGGCACACGTTTTTGTAGACCTTCTTCATAGAAGGTAGCCGCCATGTGTATCTAACCTTGTGGCAAGATGTTCTTACAGCTTGTCATCATCGTTGAAGTCTTGACCACCAAGGACAGATTTTAGGTGTAGGAAGAGATGAAAGTCGCTAGGAGCGAGGTCTGGGCTGTACGGAGGATGATCAAACGCGTCTCAGTGAAATTCCCGTAAGAGTTGTTTGGTCACACCTTTTGACTGTAATCCTCGGCACTTTTTCTGTATTGCGCGGCGCAATTTCTTAATGGTCTCGAAGTAACCATGTGCATTGATTGTTTGGCCTCTAGGTAAGAAGTCAATCAGAAAATTGCCTTTTCTTTCCCAGGAAACGTCCCACATGGCTTTTCGAGGCGTCAAGATTTGCTTAGGCGTAACCTTAGCTGGGGATGAGGCGTGCCTCCATTCCATTGACTGTCGTTTTGTTTCAGGGGTGTAATACGATACCCAAGTTTCATCCCCCTTGACTAACTGAGAAAGAAATACATCGCCTCCTTCATTGTAGCGTGTTCAAAATTGAAGGGCACTGCCCATCCGTTGTTTTTTGCGTTGTTCAATAAGAATTTTGGATACCCACCGTGAGCAAAGTTTTCGAAATTTCGATTTTTCAGTAACAATTTCATGAATTAGTGATCGTGAGATTTGCGGAACTGCCATAGCAAGGGCACTAACTGTAAACTTACAGTTGTGCTTATTCTTCCCTTCAATTGTGTGAACCAGTTCATCTGTAACCACAGACGGGCGTTCGCTTCGTTCTTTATCGTGCGTTTGATCACGTTCTTCATTGAACAGTCTGACCCATCTTCTAACCATTGAATCACTCATAGCATTTTGTCCGTAAACCTCGCAGATTTGCCGATGAATTTCCTTTGGTTTAACTTCCTTTGTATTTAGAAAACGAAATTCAATCGAAGAGAAATGGCGTGAACCGTTCAAATTTATTTAAATTTTGTAATTGATAGTATAACACTGCGAGGAACACAATAAGATAAATAAAGCAAGTTGATAGCAATGTCGATCATACCCAAGTGAACAAATTACCAGTCAGTGCAGCTAACCATTTACCCACGATTAGTCTTCGTCTATTTTATTTGGATACTAGCACACATTCGAAGAGAAATGGCTCTGAGCACTATGGGACTCAACTGCTGAGGTCATAAGTCCCCTAGAACTTAGAACTACTTAAACCTAACTAACCTAAGGACATCACACACATCCATGCCCGAGGCAGGATTCGAACCTGCGACCGTAGCAGTCGCGCGGCTCCGGACTGAGCGCCTAGAACCGCTAGACCACCGCGGCCATTCGAAGAGATATGACGTAATATTATTGTGGTTTCGGCTCGCATTCGAAGGAAATGGCGTAATTTGAGTGCGATTTTCGGGTCGCATTAGAAGTGGCATATGTTATTGAGATATTATTGCAGTGTGCTGTTGCACGCTAGTACCAGTACATAATATCCGGCCGCCACACATACGTTTCAATGTAACATGTAAAAATGGGACAAAGTATTGTATTAAATTGTTGTGGGTCATTCCAGACCTGATTTTACATTACATTTATCGTTTTCTATGGATCCCTTGGACAGGCGTATCTGGGATGTAGAAAGAGTCAAGGTGTTTTTTTTTTTTTTTTTTTTTTTTTTAAGCAGATAAATGGATATTGTACAATTCTAATGCAGACAGAGTTATGAGCTACAATCCTTGTGAAGATGTTCATTGATGGAATAGGAGGAGTTGGCCAACAGAAACTTTTTTA
Source organism: Schistocerca nitens (assembly GCF_023898315.1). Taxonomy (NCBI): domain Eukaryota; kingdom Metazoa; phylum Arthropoda; class Insecta; order Orthoptera; family Acrididae; genus Schistocerca; species Schistocerca nitens. Next base: position 436,766,272 of record NC_064617.1, on the reverse strand, counting down.
ATTCACTCTGAAACCGATCTTTATCGCTTACAAGACCTTTGATATGCTCTGGTTAAGTTATTAAATACATGAGTACTCATGTATTTGACTCCTTTTTGTGCTAATGTTAAGCTTTTATAATCCTTATACAGATTGTTTTTGGTTCTGGTATTATAATCATGTTTTGCACTATTTTGTGTAAAAAGAGACATGTTGGAAATTACAAAGGACATCAATGAGTATATGTACTGAGAAGTAGTAGTCAGAATACCACGTTTCTTAAAGAGGTCTCTGCATGATGATCTAGGACTGACAGCAGATATAATTCTAATGACTCGTTTCTGAATTTTGAAAATGTTCTCTTTGTAAGTTTCCCCAAAAGATGATTCCATAACTCATTAGTGAATGGAAGTAGGCCGAATAAACTAACTTCTTCATTTTTAAATCACCTATTTCTTCTATCATGCGTACTGCAAATGTAGCTGAACGTTTCATTAAGTCTAGAGTGTGAGTTTTCGAATTTAGGTTGTGATCATTTTGTTGCCCTAAAAATTTGACACAGTCTGCATCTTTAATTTCATTATTTGCATACATTATAGATTACATTAATTAGATTGAAAGAAATGTAAGTGGCTTCCTTGTGAGCAGACGGGGTAATTCTAACGGGGTAAGTGCTAACTAGATTATTGCAAAGTTCACTGATATTGAATTTATAGCTTAATTAATAACCACTGCGTTGATTGTTAGTGTAGACAATATAACAAATGAACACCGAATTTTAAATTTTATACAGCCTTTGAAGCTCATTTTAACAGAAACGCCTTTTTTCACTTACCAGCTGTAGAACTATGAAACCGGAATTTTCCTGTATATGGTACTAGCTGTCAGTGTAGGGCCCGTTGGACCGCGTCTGCAGCGCCATATGCTTCTTGCAACGGCTGACGACGAATCTCATCAGACAGTATCCCAATTTCCATACATCGGTATCTGTTTCACACCTGTAAACATATCGGTTTTTGTGCCTACGAACTACGATTTGGGGACAGCATGGACCTTCTGTTATCATTTGAAGAAAAAGTTCAAGGACAAAAATTTGCAGGCCTTATTGCATGAAGATGATACACAAACTCAGCGTGAACTGGCAGAACAGTTGAATGTAACGTAGAAAGCCGTTTCTCTTCGCTTGAAAGCTATGGGAAAGGTGCAGAAAGTGGGAAAATGGATCCCGCATGAACTGAATGAAAGACAGCAAGCAAATCGAAAGACTACTTGTGAACTGCTGCTCGCCATGTACAATAGAAAGTCGTTTCTCCGTCGTATGGTGACAGGTGATGAAAAATGTATATCCAGAATGAGATTTTCACTCTGTAGCGGCGTATGCGCTGATATGAAACTTCCTGGCAGGTTAAAACTTTGTGCCGGACCGAGACTCGAACTCTGGACCACACAGTTTTAAACTGCCAGGAAGTTTCAAAAATGGGTATATTTTGAGAATTCTAAGCGTCGTAAATCATGGGTGAATTCAGGTAAACCATCGACATCCACTGCAAGACCAAATTGCTTTGGAAAGAAGACAATGGTTGTGTTTGGTGGGACCAGAAGAGTGTCATCCATTACGAGCTGCTAAATCCTGGTGAAACCGTTAACACTGATCGCTACCAACAGCAAATGATCGATTTAAACCGAAAACTACGCGAAACCCGACAAGAATATGGAAAAAGGCAAGTCATTGCTCCATGATAATGCCCCATCACACACAGCAAAACAGGTCAGGGAAACGGTCGAGGCGTTCAGTTGGGAAATACTAGGTCATGCAACTTATTCTTCCGTCCGATTATCATGTTTCCATCACTGGGACAAGCTATCGCTCAACAACGCCTCAATTCGTATGAATATGTACGAAAATGGCTCGATGACTGGTTCGCATCAAAATAACAACTGTTCCTTTTTTTTATTGCATGGTGGGGTTCATGGAGGAGATACAGAGGACCCAACGGAGAGCAGCGCGCTTCGTTACAGGATCATTTAGCAATCACGAAAGCGTTACGGAGATGATAGATAAACTCCAGTGGAAGACTCTGCAGGAGAGACGCTCAGTAGCTCGGTACGGGCTTTTGTTGACGTTTCGAGAACATACCTTCACCGAGGAGTCAAGCAGTATATTGCTCCCTCTACGTATATCTCGCGAAGAGACCCTGAGGATAAAATCAGAGAGATTAGAGCACACACAGAGGCATACCGACAATCTTTCTTTCCACGAACAATACGAGACAGGAATAGAAGGCAGAACCGATAGAGGTACTCGAAGTACCCTCCGCCACATACCGTCAGGTGGCTTGCGGAGTATGGATGTAGATGTAGATGTAGATAGCCTGCCAGAGAAGTGGGAGAAAACTATAAATAGCAACGGAGATTATTTTGAATAAAATATTGTGTATCAGTATGAAACAACAGACGTGTAATTATTGTAACCAAATTCAGGTTTCATACTTCTACACCTGGTACACCCATTTGCTTGTAACCGCCTCAATTCATGTACATCTACGCGATTACTCTGCTATTCACAATAAAGTGCCTGGCAGAGCGTTCAGTTTTTCTGTGCGAGCCCTGATTTCTCGTATTTTATAGTGATGATCATTCCTCCCTATGTTGGTGGGTGCCAATAGAACATTTTCGCTATCGGAGGATAAAACAGGTGATTGAAATTTCATGAGAAGATACCGTCCCAACGAAAAACTCCTTTGTTTTAATGACTGCCACTCCAATTCATGTATCACGTCTGGGGCACTATCTCCCTTGTTTCATGAGAATACAAAACGAGCTACTCTTCTTTGTACGTTTTCGATGTCATCTGCCAATCCCACCTGATGCGGATCCCACACTGCACAGCAATACTCCAGAATAGGGTGGAAAAGCTTGATGTAAGCAGTCTGTTTAGTAGAGATGTTGCACCTTCTAAGTGTTCTGCCAATAAATCGCAGTCTTTGGTTTCCTCTACCCACAACATTATGTATTTGACCGTTCCAATTTAGGTTATTTGTAATTGTAATCACATACAAACGCTCGCTCGACGAAAGATCCGTACCCAAAGACTGGAAAGTTGCACAGGTCACACCAGTATTCAAGAAAGGTAGTAGAAGTAATCTACTAAATTACAGGCCCATATCGTTAACGTCGATATGCAGCAGGATTTTAGAGCATACATTCTGTTCGAACATAATGAATTACCTCGAAGAAAACGGTTTATTGACACACAGTCAACATGGCTTTATAAAACATCGTTCTTGTGAAACACAACTAGCTCTTTATTCACATGAAGTGCTGAGTGCTATTGACAAGGGATTTCAGATCGATTCCGTATTGCTGGATTTCCGGAAGGCTTTTGACACTGTACCACACAAGCGGCTCGTAGTGAAATTGCGTGCTTATGGAATATCGTCTCAGTTATGTGACTGGATCTGAGATTTCCTGTCAGAGAGGAAAAACAGAAGAGATTTCTGGCGTTCCCTAAGGTAGGGTTATAGGCCCTCTGCTGTTGCTTGTCTATATAAACGATTTGAGTGACATTGCAGATGACGCTGTCGTTTATCGACTAATAACGTCATCATACGATCAGAACAAACTGCAAAACGATTTAGAAGAAATATCGGAATGGTGGGAAAAGTGGCAGTCGACCCTAAATAACGAAAAGTGTAATATCATCCAGATGAGTTCTAAAAGAAACTCGTTAAACTTCGGTTACACGATAAATCATTCTAATCTATAAGCCGTAAATTCAACTAAATACCTAGGTATTACAATTACGAACAACTTAAATTGGAAGGAACACACAGAAAATGTTGTGGCGAAGGCTAACCAAAGACTGCGTTTTATTGGTTGCACACTTATAAAATGTTACCTGCTAAGGAGACTGCTTAAACTACGCTTATCCGTCCTCTTTCAGAATACTGCTGCGCGATGTGGGATCCTTACCAGATAGGACTGACGGAGTACATCGAAAAAGTTCACAGAAAGGCAGCGCGTTTTGTATTATTGCAAAATATGGGAGAGAGTGTCACAGAAATAATACAGGATTTGGGTTGGAAATCAATAAAAGAAAGGCGTTTTTCGTTCCTACGGAATCTTCTCAAGAACTTCCAATCACCAACTTTCTCCTCTATTGTGCTGACACCGATTTGCACAGGGAGGAACACTCACCGCACGATAAAATAAGGGAAATCAGAGCTTGTACGGAAATATATAGGTGTTCATTCGTTCTGCGCGCTATACGAGATTGGATGAATAGAGAATTGTGAAGGTGGTTCGATGAACCCTCTGCCAGGCACTTAAAAGTGATTTTCAGAGTATCCATGTATATGTAGATGTAATCCCTAACTAGTTAGTGGAATTTAGAGCCTTCAAATTTGTGTGACTTACCGTGTAGTCGAAAAAAAATGGTTCAAATGGCTCTGAGCACTATGGGACTCAACATCTTAGGTCATAAGTCCCCTAGAACTTAGAACTACTTAAACCTAACTAACCTAAAGACATCACACACACCCATGCCCGAGGCAGGATTCGAACCTGCGACCGTAGCAGTCCCGCGGTTCCAGACTGCAGCGCCAGAGCCGCACGGCCACCGCGGCCGGCACCGTGTAATCGAAATTTAGCGCATTCCTTTTAGTACTCATATGAATAACTATACACTTTTCTTTATTGAGGGTCAATTGCCACTTTTCGCACCATACAGATATCTTATCTAAATCTAAATCAATCAGCCGGCCGCGGTGGCCGAGCGGTTCTGGGCGCTACAGTCTAGAACCGCGCGACCACTACGTTCGCAGGTTCGAATCCTGCCTCGGGCATGGACGTATGTGATGTACTTAGGTTAGTTAGGTTTAAGTAGTTCTAAGTTGTAGGGGACTGATGACCTTAGAAATTAAGTCCCATAGTTCTCAGAGCCATTTTTTTTAATCAATCAATGTATTCAATGTTTGCCATCGAATTAAGTTTTTGCGTAGAACACAATAATATAGAAGAAAAGTATACAGCTATACTGTGACCCCGGAGTGCAGCCGCACTCGTGCTGGAACGAAGCCTTCACGTTTGTGCGCCTGAGAACAGAGGGGTGGTTCTCCACGTCTGTACGTTCTGCGGCACGGCTTAGCAGACAGCGCTCGCCCTCTGCGGGCAGTCAGTCCCCTGGCGCAGCAGACGTCCGGCCGCGGCGAGGGCGGAGGGCCCGCGTTCTAAGGGCGCGCCGCCGCTCTCCGCACTGCAAACGCGGCCCCTCTGCCCTCCTGAGACACGTTTGAGACTTGCCCCGGCAGTACCTGGGCACACGGCGCCGAGCAAACACGGCCGCCGGCGGAGCGCCGCCGCCCACGCTCTCTGCGATCGCTTTTGCGCTCCGCTGCTTTCGGACACGGGCTCGCAAAATACAGCTTTATCGAAGTTTACAGTCACCAGTGGAATATGACGAGGAAAACTGTTTTTGCATCTTGTTGCTGCCGTACTGCAGGAAATAGTGTATTACTACTGATCAATACGTTATTGTCTATACACTGTACCACTGCATAAAGACAAGTCGCTGTTTCACTCTGTTGCCAAAATCTCGAAAAGGTCTTGACGCATTTACTCCAGTCTTTTACACGATACTCTAATAAGCAGTGGGATGGACACAGATTACACACATTTCATTTATATATACTGTATATAAATATATAGATACTATATGAAATGTTCTTCCTTTGGAGGCCGCAGAAATCCATGGAAGGGCCAAGCCCCACGTTTTCAACATCACTTGCGGCTGACAACGTCTGAATTTACTTCGTGGACACTTAGAATTTTCCTTTACAATGGAATGGAGACAACAGCCAGTTAACAACCAAGAATCACAGAGCGCCAGAAGGACTCAAAAACTTGCTTTGTAATTTTTCCCCCATAAAAAAGTACAACAAGATCAACATCAGTAGTCACAGAGCGTTAGAAGACTCAGAATTTATTTTAAAATTCTCTCTTTAAAAAAATTACAATAACATCGAAATTAATAATCAACAAGCGTCAGAAGGCATAGAAATTGCCTTGAAATTTTTAGTATTACACCAAGGTCAAGATCAATACAGAGCCCCAGAAGGCTTAGAAATATTCCTTTTAAAAAACAATAAAACACTAACAGAAATAAATCAAGATTCTTCTAAAATAGTATAATATAGTAACGCCCCGCTTCAAACCTACTAGGCCACTGTGGGGGGCTACCAGGTATACAATAAATGTAGAAACAGTGACATCAAGCACACCTGTAGGGACTTAAACCTTCGGCAAACTGGCAAAAATTCGAAATATATATATATATATATATATATATATATATATATATATATATATATATATATATATATATATACTGAACTAAACTTGCAATAGAGTTTGTCTTTGTGAAATCTAGTAACTGTTTTATGCCTTGAAACCCTCCCATTTGCATAATATTGAGGCTTGATTCCGGGAGGGGAACTCAAGCAAGGCAAATTTGACGATGAACGCAAAATTGAGAAGACCGCCGAGATCGTCGCATCAAGCACAAGAACTTAAGAGACCGACAACCCGCAACGGAAAATCGGAACGGAATAGCAGTCCCAGTGCCGGGAACCGCGCCCACTTCATCTCCCGTCGTCAAAACAATTTGTTGGCCGGTACAACCAGCATACCGTATGGCTAACTAGCCCAGCCTGCAAAACTGAAAAAAAATGGCTCTGAGCACTATGGGACTCAACCTCTTAGGTCATAAGTCCCCTAGAACTTAGAACTACTTAAACCTAACTAACCTAAGGACATCACACACACCCATGCCCGAGGCAGGATTCGAACCTGCGACCGTAGCAGTCCCGCGGTTCCGGACTGCAGCGCCAGAACCGCTAGACCACCGCGGCCGGCTGCAAAACTGACAATCTGATATTAGTGTTAGATCAACTTTGACAGTAACCACATAAAACACAAGAGTAATTCACCACACGGACCTGCAATTTTTTTTAAAATGTGAAATTCTTAAATAGGATTATAACACTTAGCCCAAGAAATAATCAAAGATAACTGCAATAAAAACTATTTTTGCCCCCCGAATATATACAGGGTGAGTCACCTAACGTTACCGCTGGATATATTTCGTAAACCACATCAAATACTGACGAACCGATACCACAGACCGAACGTGAGGAGAGGGGCTAGTGTAATTGTTTAATACAAACTATACAAAAATGCACGGAAGTATGTTTTTTAACACAAACCTAGGTTTTTTTAATGGAACCACGTTAGTTTTGTTAGCACATCTGAACATATAAACAAATACATAATCAGTGCCGTTCGTTGCACTGTAAAATGTTAATTACATCCGGAGATATTGTAACCTAAAGTTGACGCTTGAAACCTCAGACGTTCAGTTGCGTGTTGTAACAAACACCGGCCACGGTCGGCGAGCAGCATCTGCAGGGACATGTTTCTTTCTGTGGGGTACGTTAAAGGAGAATGTGTACCGTCATGTGCCTACAGCCCCAGAGGATATGAAACAACGTATTGTGGCAGCCTGCGGCGACATTACACCAGATGTACTGCGGCGTGTACGACATTCATTACGCCAGATATTGCAATTGTGTGCAGCCAATGATGGCCACCACATTGAACATCTATTGGCCTGACATGTCGGGACACACTCTATTCCACTCCGTAATTGAAAACGGAAACCACGTGTGTACGTGTACCTCACCCCTCATGGTAATGTACATGTGCGTCAGTGAAAAAAACCAATAAAATGGTGTTAGCATGTGGACGTAATGTGCTGTTCCAGTGTCTTCTGTACCTAAGGTCCATCACCGTTCCCTTTGGATCCCTACGTAATTCGGTGCTCTCCGATACACACTATCGTACAGCGGAGGAGTGGTACTCAAGCGTCAACTTTAGGTTACAATATCTCCGGATGTAATTAACATTTTACAATGCAACAAACGGCACTGATTACGTATTTGTTTATATGTTCATATGTGCTAACAAAACTAACGGGGTTCCATATAAAAAAACGTAGGTTTAAGTTAAAAAACATACTTCCGTGCATTTTTTTATGGTTTGTATTAACCAATTACACTAGCCCCTCTCCTCACGTTCTGTCTGTGGAATCGATTCGTCAGTATTTGATGTGGTTTACGAAATATATCCAGCGGTAATGTTAGGCGACTCACATAACTCTGCCATCTCAGATATCTCTGGAACAATTCAAAAACGGCTTTCACCAGCATGAACGTGCGGCAGGGGCTTAGGAAAACAAAAACTATGCGAAATTTTAAAACTTAAACAAATACTATTGTCAACACTCTTGTGTGTTTTTTAAATGGACACCCCTTTTATTTCGTATGCAATCAATAGCTTGGAAAATCACAAAAATCGTGGCGTTGGTTGCATCGCTATACGGAAATTACATCCCGAGAAACTGCGAAGTGAAGTTGAAGCTTGAAATAAATGAAGCGCACAGCTAGCGCACGTCCTGAGACTCAAGAGTGCGCCTTACGCTGCCTGTATCAGGGGCTCACACAGTGGGAAGGTATGCACAATCCACAAAAATAAACAAGTACCACGTCCAACACAAAGTTACGTTTTCAAATTATAAATATATGTTTATTCTAGCGAAATGAAACTAGAGTTACAATTAGAGATAACGCACTTTAATCCACTTTGCTAAACACATTTACTAGTGCCCTGTCGCCTACAGAAACTGTATTGTTATACATTACATCAAGCATAGAAAATAAACTCACATCTTGACCAATGAAACTGTGTCACGTCAACGTAAGTTCGAGGTGCCCTCCGTTTGGATCAATACACGTTTGCAGACGGGTAAAGAAAGACTGTTGCACAGATTGTACAGTTTCTACAGATATTGCCGCACACGTCGCAGTAATACGGTGTTGCATATCCTCTACTATCGTTGGGGGTTCTTGATACACTCTGTGTCTCACTGCGCCCCAGAGGATCGCGAGGTGTGTGTGTTACAGAAATGATGCATACCGCTGTCCATTCAATGTTCCACGGTAAAAATAGGGACCTACAACACAGTTAGCAATGATACTGCGCCAAACATTGACACTCCACAGGAGTTGATGAACAACTTGGCGAATACAGTGGGGATTTTGCGCGGACCAGTAGTGCATGGTTCAAAAAATGGTTCAAATGGCTCTGAGCACTATGGGACTCAACATCTTAGGTCATAAGTCCCCTAGAACTTAGAACTACACTACTGGCCATTAAAATTGCTACACCACGAAGATGACGTGCTACAGACGCGAAATTTAACCGACAGGAAGAAGATGCTGTGATATGCAAATGATTAGCTTTTCAGAGCATTCACACAAGGTTGGTGCCGGTGGCGACACCTACAACGTGCTGACATGAGGAAAGTTTCCAACCGATTTCTCATTCACAAACAGCAGTTGACCGGCGTTGCCTGGTGAAACGTTGTTGTGATGCCTCGTGTAAGGAGGAGAAATGCGTACTATCACGTTTCCGACTTTGATAAAGGTCGGATTGTAGCCTATCGTGATTGCGGATTATCGTATCGCGACATTGCTGTTCGCGTTGGTCGAGATCCAATGACTGTTAGCAGAATATGGAAACGATGTGTTCAGGAGGCTAATACGGAACGCCGTGCTGGATGCCAACGGCCTCGTATCACTAGCAGTCGAGATGACAGGCATCTTATCCGCATGGCTGTAACGGATCGTGCAGCCACGTCTCGATCCCTGAGTCAACAGATGGGGACGTTTGCAAGACAACAACCATCTGCACGAACAGTTCGATAATGTTAGCAGCAGCATGGACTATCAGCTAGGAGACCATGGCTGCGGTTACCCTTGACGATGCATCACAGACAGGAGGCCTGCGATGGTGTACTCAGCGACGAACGTGGGTGCACTAATGGCAAAACATAATTTTTTCGGCTGAATTGAGGTTCTGTTTACAGCATCATGATGGTCGCATCCGTGTTTGGCGACATCGCGGTGAACGCACATTGGAAGCGTGTATTCGTCATCTCCATACTGGCGTATCAGCCGGCGTGATGGTATGGGATGCCATTGGTTACTCGTCTCGGTCACCTCTTGTTCGCATTGACGGCACTCTGAACAGTGGACGTTACATTTCAGATGTGTTACGACCCGTGGCCCTACCCTTGATTCGATCCCTGCGAAACCCTACATTTCCGCAGGAATATGCACGACCGCATATTGCACGTCCTGTACGGGCCTTTCTGGATACAGAAAATGTTCGACTGCTGCCCTGGCCAGCACATTCTCGAGATCTCTCACCAATTGAAAACTTCTGGTCAATGTTGGCCGATCACCTGGCTCGTCACAGTACGCCAGTCAGTACTTTTGATGAACTGCGGTATCGTGTTGAAGCTGCATGGGCAGCTGTACCTGTACACGCCATCCAAGCTCTGTTCGACTCAATGCCCAGGCGTATCAAGGCCGTTATTACGGCCAGAGGTGGTTATTCTGGGTACTAATTTCTCAGGATGAATGCACCCAAATTGCGTGAAAATGTAATCACATGTCAGTTCTAGTATAATATATTTGTCCAATGAATACCCGTTTATCATCTGCATTTCCTCTTGGTGTAGCAATTTTAATGGCCAGTAGTGTACTTAAACCTAACTAACCTAAGGACATCAGACACCCCCATGCCCGAGGCAGGATTCGAACCTGCGACCGTAGCAGTCCCGCGGTTCCGGACTGCAGCGCCAGAACCGCATGGCCACCGCGGCCAGCCCAGTAGTGCATGTTCCGCAGATTCACAATGAAGCCTTGTCCGTAAACAACGTATTGCTTAGGAATACTGGATTACCTTGCAACTGCTGAAGTGCAAAACGACAGGATGCAGTAAGATACGGAAAGGATGAAACCGATGCCGATGGCCGGCCGGGGTGGCCGAGCGGTTCTAGGCGCTACAGTCTGGAAAACTGTCGCAGGTTCGAATCCTGCCTCGGGCATGGATGTGTGTGATGTCCTTAGGTTAGTTAGGTTTAAGTAGTTCTAAGTTCTAGGGGACTGATGACCTCAGAAGTTAAGTCCCATAGTGCTCAGAGCCATTTGAACCGATGCCGATGGCAGATTCTTCACACCCTACTGTGGCTTATTCCTATACCTCGTGCAATTTCTAGTACACCCACCTGAAGATTGTCCGCTACAGCAGCCATAACAGCAATTTCGTGTCCATTGCCAGTCGCTGGCGTTGTACGTCGACGTTTTGTGGGAGCCCAGCTACCTGTTTCCGTGAGTGTCTTGCAGATGTTGCCAATGGTTCGACGTGACGGACACCACTGATTTGGGTAGCGTTCAGCATACAGTGTCACAGCCACGGTTGCATTTCTGTGACATTCGCCATAAATTAAAATAATATCTAGTTTTTCTTCATTACTGAAGGCCGGCATACCGACTAGATGGCGGCAAATGTAACAAGCCACAAGAAAACAGGTTTTAATGCGGCAACGTTTGTGAATTACGTTACAGTATGAGAGCAGTTCAGCAGACCAGATCAGAAGACACTTGTACTCTGAAGTTAGAGCGTGCCTTGGTTATATTGGTATGTTAACAGCAGGATACAGGCGCCAGTGCAGGCGACCCCTGCTCTGAGCACAGTACTACATGCGATGCATTAAGTCAGAAACTGTGACAGCATTACTATCCCTTACAAGCCACATATTATAGAACTTATTAAATTTAGAAACGTTAAACCAAGTGTGTTACCACTAATTCTACCTCTAGTTGTCATTTCACAACAATAAACGTTATGCGTGGGGACCCGTCATTCTGATACCGCATTTTTTTACACATTATAAGACGTCGTCCGGTTCAAGTAAGGTAAAGCTCAAGAAGGGGCTAAACTATTCCCCTTTAGGAGTGCCATCAATGAAATATGGACCAATACATTAGCACTCCACTGACGTAGTACGTCAGTCACATCACGATTACCGGCAGCGTGAGGGGCGCGCTTGAGTCTCACGATGTGCGCTAGCTGTGCGCTTCATTTATTTCAAGCGCCAACTTCGCTTCGCAGAATCTCGGTATGTAATTGGCGTATTGCCGTGAAAACAACGCCATGATTTTTGTGATTTTTCGTGCTATTGATTGCATACGAAATTATAGGGGGTATCCATTTAAAAATAAACAAGTTTGTGTGAAAATAATATTTGTTTACGTTTTAAAATTTCGAACAGTATTTGGTTTCCTAAGCCCCTGCCGCACGTTCATGCTGGTGAAAACCGTTTTTGAATATATATTGTTGTTACAGAGATATTTGAGGTGACAGAGTTAGGTGAGACACCCTAGAGCGTGTCCCATTTATCTTGACCACCCTAAATAAATGTTTGTCCAGACGCAAATTACAAAATGTTTCAAGCAAATGTTCTTTAGACGCCAGGGGGAGATCAGTCAGTATGATAGCCTTCAGAGTTAGGTGAGACACCCTATAGGGGGTCCCGTTTATCTTGACCACCCTAAATAAATGTTTGTCCAGATGCAAATTACAAAATGTTTCAAGTAAATGTTCTTTAGATGTCAGAGGGACATCAATCAGTATGATAGCCTTCGTTGTAGCTTGGTTTTTTTACAAAGATATGAACAGCGGTGTGACTTTTTTTTTTATCCGGTAATTCATTTCCTCTCGCAGAGGCCTATTCAGAAATGTATCACAGTGTACCATTCACTGAAACACAACGCAACATTGACTTTGAACCCGGGATCACAAACTAGTTCACTTGCTGAAGTTGTCAGATAACAAATGAAAACCGGAGTAAAAACGTAACACAAAATTGACTTTAACTCTTCTGTACCATTGGCCAGGAGTAGAACATTCAAAGGTGCTCAAAGCGGTGACCCTGGACACCGATACACTGGTGCACTCGTTGAATGAAAGAATTATTTACTGCTTCCAGTGTTACCTGCTGAAGAAAATTACAAGCAAGCACGACACGTTTGTGCATGTCCTCTGGAGTTGTTGCGATATCGCGACAGGCAACGTCTTTAATGCATCCCCAAAGAAAAAAGTCCAGAGGATTTAAATCAGGAGACCTAACAGGCCAAGTAACTGTTCCTCCTTGATCAATCAATCTGACAGGTTACCTTCGGTTCGGAATACGACGTGCACGCAAGGCATTATGTGCTGGGCATCCATCGTGTTCGTACCACATAAGTATTCTGGTTCTTAGTGGCAGTTCATCCAGAAGAGGAGGAAGAATTCGTCAGAGGAAGTTGGCATACGCTGTGCCGTTTAGACTACCATTGATGAAATAAGGGCCAACAATTGTAATACCAAGCATCCCACACCAAACGTTAACTTTCCATTGACGCTGATGTTCCACCTGTCTAAGCCATCGTGGGATGTCGCTGGACCAGTCTCTGACGGAACGGAGCTTTTGGTCACTTCCCGCACAATCGGCCAACCGTCGTACCGACCGCTTCAGCTCGGAGCCCCAATTCCCCCCCCCCCCCCCCTGGCGCTGTCCAAGTAACACTCGCACGCCACGAAAATTTCGGCCCACCAGAGGAGAAACGAAGCAGAAGTCACCCGGAAGAGAAATCAATACGAGCTGATACAGCTCACTATATAAAAGCGAAAGTTTTTAGCAAAAATCTCGGTATGTTCTTGACCGATTTACTACATATTTTTACACTACACACTGATAAACATTCAGATAGACCTGATTATATAATTTATGAACAACAATGTACTGGTTTTATATTACAACCGACTGTGATAATGAACAACAGCATCAACTTCAAGCCGGCCGAAGTGGCCGTGCGGTTAAAGGCGCTGCAGTCTGGAACCGCAAGACCGCTACGGTCGCAGGTTCGAATCCTGCCTCGGGCATGGATGTTTGTGATGTCCTTAGGTTAGTTAGGTTTTCTGGAACCGCAAGACCGCTACGGTCGCAGGTTCGAATCCTGCCTCGGGCATGGATGTTTGTGATGTCCTTAGGTTAGTTAGGTTTAACTAGTTCTAAGTTCTAGGGGACTAATGACCTCAGCAGTTGAGTCCCATAGTGCTCATTTTTTTGATCAACTTCAAACAAATCAACTCGCTCACAATCTCAAACCAGCGCCATACATTTCAGCATCAGCAGTAGCAGCAATATCTTCAGCCCCATCATAAATAACATCTACATCATCTGCTGCAACAGATTTACATTTTCCATACCTCTGTAAATAATCGTGTCAATGTTTTGTAATAATGACTTACTAATCTAATAGTTCGGTAATATTAACAAATGGTTCAAATGGCTCTGAGCACTATGGGACTTAACATCTACGGTCATCAGTCTCCTACAACTTAGAACTACTTAAACCTAACTAACTTAAGGACAGCACACAACACCCAGTCATCACGAGGCAGAGAATCGAACCCGGGAACCCGGGCGCGGGAAGCGAGAACGCTACCGCACGACCACGAGCTGCGGACGGTAATATTAACAACTGTCAGCACATGCCTTCATTGGTCAACAGTTGGTTGCAGTAGTTCCGCTGGAATCTGAAAAGTGTGTTCCTATGTACTCCCCTACAGATCAGGTAGAGAGCGAAGGTGTTTGTGATAAACGCATTCTGTTACACATCTTCGGACTCAAAAGTCATAAGCATTCAAATCAGGTGATCTTGCAGGGCACTGGTGATAACACGTTCGTGGAAGGTTTCATTAAGCTGATTTTTCACTGGGAGAGTGTCATGAAGTACTGCCTCATATTGCATGAAAACGGTGGTTTCCACACAGGTGCGCTCTTACAAATCATGAATGACATGCTGTACAGGGAGATCTTGATAATGTGCAGACGTCACGATACACATGACAGGCACTCTGGGTATTTCATCGCCAAAACAGAACGGACCAAGAATAAAGGTACTTGCGAATGTAGTTACAGTCACAAGCGTCGAGTGCAATGGCTCTTCGTGCACAACATATGGTTTAACAGTACCACCACTTCGGCGTTCCGTATATTCACTGCATCTTATAATGTAAAATGTACCTCGTCACTCCATAGAACATTGCCTGGCCATACTTCATCAACTTCGATCCGTGCCAGACACGAAAGAGCAAATTCAAAAATTCATGAAGTTTCAAGTACTGCACCGACCGGATCGTATACGAATAACAGTGTAACACAGAGCGCAAAATTTTCCTTACTATTGACCATGGGACGGACCACTCTCGTGAAACTGTACGAGCACTAGCACTAACCAGGCCATGTGCTGCATCGTGAGTTACAGCAATAGTAACCTCGTCACAGCCTTCCACAGGGATAGGACGCCTTCCTGTTCCAGGCGCCACACCAAGCTCGCTCGTGTTTCTGAATTTCAGTGAACTCGAGAAACTAAATGGAATAACACACAAATGGTTCGTAATTAAGGGGTTCATGTGTGTTGTTGTTGTGTTGTGGTCTTCAGTCCTGAGACTGGTTTGATGCAGCTCTCCATGCTACTCTATCCTGTGCAAGCTTCTTCATCTCCCAGTACCTACTGCAACCTACATCCTTCTGAATCTGCTTAGTGTATTGATCTCTTGGTCTTCCTCTACGATTTTTACCCTCCACGCTGCCCTCCAATGCTAAATTTGTGATCCCTTGATGCCTCAAAACATGTCCTACCAACCGATCCCTTCTTTTAGTCAAGTTGTGCCACAAACTTCTCTTCTCCCCAATCCTATTCAATACCTCCTCATTAGTTACGTGATCTACCCACCTTATCTTCAGCATTCTTCTGTAGCACCACATTTCGAAAGCTTCTATTCTCTTCTTGTCCAAACTAGTTATCGTCCATGTCTCACTTCCATACATGGCTACACTCCATACAAATACTTTCAGAAACGACTTCCTGACACCTAAATCTATACTCGATGTTAACAAATTTCTCTTCTTGAGAAACGCTTTCCTTGCCATTGCCAGTCTACATTTTATATCCTCTCTACTTCGACCATCATCGGTTATTTTACTCCCTAAATAGCAAAACTCCTTTACTACTTTAAGTGTCTCCTTTCCTAATCTAATTCCCTCAGCATCACCCGACTTCATTTGACTACATTCCATTATCCTCGTTTTGCTTTTGTTGATGTTCATCTTATATCCTCCTTTCAAGACATTGTCCATTCCGTTCAACTGCTCTTCCAAGTCCTTTGCTGTCTCTGACAGAATTACAATGTCATCGGCGAACCTCAAAGTTTTTACTTCTTCTCCATGAATTTTAATACCTACTCCGAACTTTTCTTTTGTTTCCTTTACTGCTTGCTCAATATACAGATTGAATAACATCGGGGAGAGGCTACAACCCTGTCTCACTCCTTTCCCAACCACTGCTTCCCTTTCATGCCCCTCGACTCTTATAACTGCCATCTGGTTTCTGTACAAATTGTAAATAGCCTTTCGCTCCCTGTATTTTACCCCTGCCACCTTCAGAATTTGAAAGAGAGTATTCCAGTCAACATTGTCAAAAGCTTTCTCTAAGTCTACAAATGCTAGAAACGTAGGTTTGCCTTTTCTTAATCTTTCTTCCAAGATAAGTCGTAAGGTCAGTATTGCCTCACGTGTTCCAACATTTCTACGGAATCCAAACTGATCTTCCCCGAGGTCCGCTTCTACCAGTTTTTCCATTCGTCTGTAAAGAATTCGCGTAAGTATTTTGCAGCTGTGACTTATTAAACTGATAGTTCGGTAATTTTCACATCTGTCAACACCTGCTTTCTTTGGGATTGGAATTATTATATTCTTCTTGAAGTCTGAGGGTATTTCACCTGTCTCATACATCGTGCTCACTAGATGGTAGAGTTTTGTCATGACTGGCTCTCCCGAGGCCATCAGTAGTTCTAGTGGAATGTTGTCTACTCCCGGGGCCTTGTTTCGACTCAGGTCTTTCAGTGCTCTGTCAAACTCTTCACGCAGTATCTTATCTCCCATTTCGTCTTCATCTACATCCTCTTCCATTTCCATAATATTGTCCTCGAGTACATCTCCCTTGTATAAACCCTCTATATACTCCTTCCACCTTTCTGCCTTCCCTTCTTTGCTTAGAACTGGGTTTCCATCTGAGCTCTTGATATTCATACAAGTGGTTCTCTTCTCTCCAAAGGTCTCTTTAATTTTCCTGTAGGCAGTATCTATCTTACCCCTAGTGAGACAAGCCTCTACATCCTTACATTTGTCCTCTAGCCATCCCTGCTTAGCCATTTTGCACTTCCTGTCGATTTCATTTTTGAGACGTTTGTATTCCTTTTTGCCTGCTTCATTTACTGCATTTTTATATTTTCTCCTTTCATCAATTAAATTCAATATTTCTTCTGTTACCCAAGGATTTCTATTAGCCCTCGTCTTTTTACCTACTTGATCGTCTGCTGCCTTCACCACTTCATCCCTCAGAGCTACCCATTCTTCTTCTACTGTATTTCTTTCCCCCATTCCTGTCAATTGTCCCCTTATGCTCTCCCTGAAACTCTCTACAACCTCTGGTTCTTTCAGTTTATCCAGGTCCCATCTCCTTAAATTCCCACCTTTTTGCAGTTTCTTCAGTTTCAATCTGCAGTTCATAACCAATAGATTGTGGTCAGAATCCACATCTGCCCCAGGAAATGTCTTACAATTTAAAACCTGGTTCCTAAATCTCTGTCTTACCATTATATAATCTATCTGAAACCTGTCAGTATCTCCTGGCTTCTTCCATGTATACAGCCTCCTTTCATGATTCTTGAACCAAGTGTTAGCTATGATTAAGTTATGCTCTGTGCAAAATTCTACAAGGCGGCTTCCTCTTTCATTCCTTCCCCCCAATCCATATTCACCTACTATGTTTCCTTCTCTCCCTTTTCCTACTGACGAATTCCAGTCACCCATGACTATTAAATTTTCGTCTCCATTCACTACCTGAATAATTTCTTTTATCTCGTCATACATTTCATCTATTTCTTCATCATCTGCAGAGCTAGTTGGCATATAAACTTGTACTACTGTAGTAGGCATGGGCTTCGTGTCTATCTTGGCCACAATAATGCGTTCACTATGCTGTTTGTAGTAGCTAACCCGCACTCCTATTTTTTTATTCATTATTAAACCTACTCCTGCATTACCCCTATTTGATTTTGTATTTATAACCCTGTAATCACCTGACCAAAAGTCTTGTTCCTCCTGCCACCGAAATTCACTAATTCCCACTATATCTAACTTTAACCTATCCATTTCCCTTTTCAAATTTTCTAACCTAACTGCCCGATTAAGTGATCTGACATTCCACGCTCCGATCCGTAGAACGCCAGTTTTCTTTCTCCTGATAACGACGTCCTCTTGAGTAGTCCCCGCCCGGAGATCCGAATGGGGGACTATTTTACCTCCGGAATATTTTACCCAAGAGGACGCCATCATCATTTAATCATACAGTAGAGCTGCATGTCCTCGGGAAAAATTACGGCTGTAGTTTCCCCTTGCTTTCAGCCGTTCGCAGTACCAGCACAGCAAGGCCGTTTTGGTTAATGTTACAAGGCCAGATCAGTCAATCATCCAGACTGTTGCCCCTGCAACTACTGAAAAGGCTGCTGCCCCTCTTCAGGAACCACATGTTTGTCTGGCCTCTCAACAGATACCCCTCCGTTGTGGTTGCACCTACGGTACGGCCATCTGTATCGCTGAGGCACGCAAGCCTCCCCACCAACGGCAAGGTCCATGGTTCATGGGGGGGGTTCATGTATGAATGTAAAAAAGTGCTTATATGATCAAACATGAAAGAAAAGTATTTATTTTCGTGCTGTTTAGACAAACAAAGGAAATTTTGTAGATCTCAGGGCCGATTTGGCTGGGCGATGACACGGCTGTTATTAAGGGGAGTGAGGAGGCAACGTATTGTCTCACCATTCTTCATTATCGTTCGTCGTATACTGGTGCCGGCGGCAGGCGCTGCGCTGGTGCGGTGAATCGCGTCGGAGCTCTGCTGCACCGGTTGGCTGCCCTCATCAGCAATCGCGGCTTTGTGGCGGACTCCACGAACGATCTCTGCGTTGTGTGCCCGTTGTCGGTTGCGTAGCCGAAGCTGTGATATCACGCCG
This sequence comes from Schistocerca nitens, assembly GCF_023898315.1. Classification (NCBI taxonomy): domain Eukaryota; kingdom Metazoa; phylum Arthropoda; class Insecta; order Orthoptera; family Acrididae; genus Schistocerca; species Schistocerca nitens. Next base: position 436,747,207 of record NC_064617.1, on the reverse strand, counting down.
TCGGAAGGCGGATGTTGGCGATGGGTGGAAGAGCGCCCATGTCTTCTCGTTTCGGCGGTGTTTCCATGACTCCCCTTTTTCGCCTCTCATCCACCTCTCAGGTAAATTCCTCTTCGAAGCATTATTCCATTCGGCGTTGTCATTGACGGACGAAATTTTCATTGTAGCCCAATGACACATCGCCGTTTCATCGGCATGGCTCCCTGTGCAGAATGGAAACTTTCTATCTGGCGTGGACTGGCGTGTGCCTCGTGTATTGGCATCTTTCTCTCGTTTCACATTCTTGTTTTCCTGCATTCCGAGGCTGTTGGGAGAGCGGCTACACAACACTTCTTTATAACCGCTCATCTCTGCATGAGCCCTGGACAGTCTCATGTTTAGGCTCCGTCATTTACAAGGAATGTCGTCACTGTCGAGAAAAAATATCTTCTTAAGAATGCTGGCTTCTTTCACACGACTCCCTGCGCCGATTCCCCGCGCTTTTTGCACGCTCCTCCCTGTGCCCGTAGGGTTCTGGAATTGTCGGCACATCCCTGTTCTCTAAGGCGGGTAAAATGACTCCCACAAGGCTAGAAGAACTCAGACGCTTTCGCGCGTACATTCTTGGCGTTCCGTCCTAATGGCTTCAAGTGTCCATCAGCTCTCGGCACGCTTCTCGTTGTCAGACGGGTCCTTCGCATTGTGTCCCTTCTTGAGCGAGGTGAGGACTTCGGCCCGGCTTTCCGCTGTGTGCTTGCAGAATGACTGCACCCGGGGGCTCTCCCCGCCCCTTACTCCTCCACGGCCGCTCGCGGCGACTTGGCGAAAGTGGCTGCAGTAGTGCAGTGTACTCAGGTATGAGCCACTCTTTTATATATATATATATATATATATATATATATATATTCGGGTGGTTACAATTAAATTTCAGTTCAAAAAATGGTTCAAATGGCTCTGAGCACTATGGGACTTAACATCTATGGTCATCAGTCCCCTAGAACTTAGAACTACTTAAACCTAACTAACCTAAGGACAGCACACAACACCCAGCCATCACGAGGCAGAGAAAATCCCTGACCCCGCCGGGAATCGAACCCGGGAACCCAGGCGTGGGTAAATTTCAGTTACTCACCATCTCAGCTACCCAAGCACGACTCACAACCCGTCTTCACAGGTTCGCAGGAGAGCTTCTCTGAAGTTTGGATGGTAGGAGACGAGCTAATGGCGGAATTAAAGCTGTGAAGACGGGTCGCGAGTCGTACTTCGGTAGATCAGATGGTAGAGCACTTGCCCGCGAAAGGCAAAGGTCCTGAGTTCCAGTCTCCATCCGGCACACAGTTTTAATTTGCCAGGAAGTTTCGTATCAGCGCACACTCCACAGCAGAGTGAAAATTTCATTCTGGATCTCATTAGATTCCTGGGAAACGACGACTGACGCGCCAGCGGTACGGCGCGCTACGTGTCGCTACCGCTCGTCAGTTCATATGAATTGTGTACATTAGCTATTTCTTGGATAAAATAATGCACAAAGCTGTTTCAGTAGGTGTAAATAAACTTAATGTAAGACGCAAAGGCATTACTGACTTTGGCAGCGAGCGGAAATTGACTAATATCAATGAGGAATGTTGATAATTTGTGCTGGACTAGGATTCGAACCTGGGGCTTCTGCTTACGAGACAGATGCTCCGGCCACTAAGCCATCTGGACTCAGTGGGTAGTACAACTCCAGGGACTACCTTAGCACGCCTCCCGTCAGTCCCAAATTCTCAACTCATAATTGCTAGAATGTTGCATACAGACGTGCATGCATTGTGTAGTACAGGTGGAGGGTGTCGTGTTTTGGGATGGAATTCCATTTCTGCTGCACTTGGTGGGTCACTACAGCGACGGTTAATGCTGTTTGTGGATGACGTTGCATGATGTCCCATATGTGATCGAGTAGGCCAAGGCAACATGTCGACCCTCTGTAGAGCATGTTCGGTTACAACAGCGGTATCTGGGCGAGCGTTATCCTGTTGGAAAACATCCAACTGCTGTTCACGAATGGCATCACAACAGGTTGAAGCATCAGATTCACGAACAGATCTGCAGTCTGAGTACGTGGGATATCAGCGAGAGTGCTCCTGCTGTCGCACGAAATCGCAGCCCACCGTCTAACTCCAGGTATAGGTCCAGTGTATCTAGCACTCCAACAGGTTGGTTGCAGGCCCTCAATTGGCCTACTTCTAACCAACACACAAAAGCAAGCACTGACACCGGGGCAGAACCAGCTTTCATTTCAATGAGCTTACGCTTGACACAACTGAAATCGCAAATAGCGGCGGTCTGGGGTTTGTGGAATACACGCTACAAGGTGTCTTGATCGGAGATATCCTTGAAGTAACCGATTTGCAACGGCTCTCTGTATCTCTGTCGTGCCAACTGCTACTCATACTGCGCCACAGCCTTACGCCTTCCCTTTCGGTACTACGCTCTGGTACCCTCTGGAGCCCTGTTTTCTTGCGACCGTACATTCCCGCGACCTCCGTTGCCAGCAATCATGTACAGTGACCACATTCCTGCCACGTCTTTCTGAAATGTCACAGAAGGAACATCCAGCTTCTCGTAGCTCTACTACACAATCTCGTTGAAACTCAATGAAGTGTTGATAATGGTGATTTCGTCGCCTTACAGACATTATTGACTAACATCAGCTCACAACGTCAGACTCAAAGGTAACTAACACACACGATCGTTACAGCGTCTATTTAAGCAAACCTAATTTACATTGTCATAGTGGCACTAAAAACGCCATTCTTATGGGAATGGTGTGAAATTTGAATAGACATCATCTTTCAGATGTTGAAACACGCCTCTCAACTTTCGTTTATGTTGCGATTTATTTTCGTCAGTGTACCATTAAAAATTGGCAGCAGACAAAAACTTACATTTCACAAACAAACAAAAAGAAAAGACCTGGACAAACCCGACTAAAAATAAACTGAAGAAACTTCTTCCATTTAAAATGGTCACAATCTCTTTTCGGTAATGTTAAGAATAATTTGGACAGATTTTATGTATTTCAATATATGTATGACGGAATTCGTACATAAGACTAAGGTCCAATGATTGGAAATAGTGGCAGTTACAGTGTTGTGACCCGGGCAGCATTCAGCTTACCAGGTATATCAAATTTTGATGACACTTTACACAAGATTACTTCCGATACACATTAATACCACATATACTGGTGAGGAAATATGAACGATTTGGTAGTACCCTAATTTTTCAAACATGTAAAGCCACCTTTCTTCACCAGTCACAAGAATCCAACTTTTAGCTGGCAGTAGAGAATTACCAGTTTAAGTCCAATGAAGACGCAGACGCGTTCATAGTAATGGAATAAACTTTGACGCTGTTGCTGACATGGAAAATGTGATTAAAAAAGTGTGAGCTGCTGTTTCAATGGAAAACATGAACATTCCACTGAAAAACTCTTTGATATTTTTTTATTGATTAAGCACCACGTAGGTTTTACTGAATAATAAAACCCACGTGTGAAGAAGAGTGTTAATTGGATGCTATTATCTGATATTTTTCCGTACACTAATTACTATCAGTTTTCACATCATACTATACTGCGATCCAAGTGAGTGCTACTGTTCTGGTATATTCCCAGGGACTCAATGTAGTATGCCATTGTCGACTAAATTAACACTTTGTTGAATGGAAAACCTAAGTTCCTTTTCCATTCCTACTATCTTGCTTTAGAATCTACATTGCCGAACCACTCTTCAGATTGACTTGAGAAATTTGTGTGTAAAATGTGATTTACATTATCGTCCACAAAGTGACGGCATGTTTACGTTTATCTGACTTTAGCCGCAGATAACGTCCAGTCAGATGATATCATGTGATAGAGTTCTCTTGTTGTCTCGGAATGTTAGTAGAAAGATAACAGTACGAAGATCTTTTTGAAAATTAACGCACCCATAGTAGAAACGTAATTAGACAAGTGCAGTACAAATTATCTAATTTACCTATAGAAAACTACGAAACTGAGGAGCGAAGAACAAAAGAGTGCCAAGCACTCTGAGGAAGAATCTATTTTGTATTATCTGTTTGTTCTGGAACGGTTATTTGTTTGAAAAATTTATTGGGGTACTACTGTTTAAATGTGCTGACGATGTCACATAGAGAGCACTGTGTAGCAGGATTACAATTTACTAAAAGTGTAAATCGTTGACGTCGGCATTTTGTCATCGTTGTTTTACCCTGCTGTGTGAATTTTGCCTTAAGCTAAGTACAAGTTTATATGCAAGTTCGAGCATCCTTCTACAGTCATCGTAGAAGGACTGTCTATAGTCATGCAGCTAAACAACGTACACAGAGAGTCTGAGTACCTTGTTTCTCGATATTTGCTAAATATTGCTGACCTTGTTGGGATCTCAGCTTGTGCAGTGATAATAATGGGTAGTGAAAGAAATCGAAAGATGAGACGTTGGTGGAAACTTGAACTGTTTGTGGAGGGATCCCATTTCAGCTGCAATTTACCTTCGACTTTAAAAGTGGGAGGCAGTATGGATTTCCGAAACTTCACCCATTTTAGTCCCAGTGACTTTCAAGAACTGCGTCAGCTCTTAGGAGGAAAAGAGTAGAAAAAAGAAAAAAGATTTAATCATTCCACTATCTCTGAGCTTGACAGTGACACTGCAGTATCTGGCAAGTGGAGAATCGTTCACCAGCCTAATGTATAGGCTTACAATCTCAAAACAAGCGGTATCACAGGTTGTCTGTGAAGTGTGTGCAGCCATGATAGGATCTCTAAAGGAATCCGTGAAGGTATGTAGAAATAACCATAAATAATTAAAGAAAAGCATTAATATTTACGAAATAACATATAAATGAAGTATGTAAAACATAGACAAAACTGATATTTACTTATTGCACCAAAAACATAAAATTATTAATTAATCAAGTGCAAAAGGAAGGCATGAATACTTCAGACTATTCAAGTCAGAGTGTTTAGGTAGAAATAACTATTCTCAGAGACACTGTAATCAGTGTTTTCATGATTTTCTTCATATGCTGGTAAGGAAGCCTAACTGTAATGACTTCCTGAACTGGTGGACTAACTAATCGTGGAGGAAGAGGACATTTCTGTAGAGAGTACGTTTGGGGCTTGTCCACCATATAATCCCACTTCCAAACTAAGTACATTGAACAGACAATTCGCACTGTCTTCATAATATTTCCTACATGTTGGCCTACTAACTAAATACCTGTTTCTTGTTATAGCTTCCAAAATCATAAACTGATTGGAGATCTATTTAATACTATAAGGAATTTCCCTTATCGTTTGGGCACTGTCTGTGGGTGTTCCAGAATATAGTGGGAGCTTGTTTTTTAATCAAAGAATCAGAGTGAGCATTGTGCTCCTTGGAGTTACAGGCAGAATTCACGTACATCATTTATGCTGATGTTGGATGACGAAGGCTGATTTCGGATGGTGGAGTATTCAGACACACCTCACTCTAAAAAAAGCTACGAGAACAATCCCTAAACGTGCCAGCTTGTGAAGCGTTACCGGAAAGAACACTTCCAGTTCCACTTGTTTTTATGGCAGGTGACATAAGCGCATTATCGAAAGTTAAAATGGTTCAAATGGCTCTGAGCACTATGGGACTTAACATCTATGGTCATCAGTCCCCTAGAACTTAGAACTACTTAAACCTAACTAACCTAAGGACAGCACACAACACCCAGCCATCACGAGGCAGAGAAAATCCCTGACCCCGCCGGGAATCGAACCCAGGAACCCGGGCGTGGGAAGCGAGAACGCTACCGCACGACCACGAGATGCGGACATCGAAAGTTAGAAACAGCGTGCTGATACTCGGAGTTTTCTTTTTCCTCAGAACAGTACCGCACACATAAAAAAAACTGCATCACATCGGGTTCGAGAGTTACGGAACGTGTTCAAAAAACTGGAACAGAGAGCAACATAAACATAATTGCCGCCCTTTTTATTGCTCATGAAAACAACGCATTGCACGCGGTATCACCATGCAGCGAGACATTCAGAGGTGGTGGTCCAGATTGCTGTACACACCAGTACCTCTAATACGCGGTAGCACGTCCTCTGACATTGATGCATGCCTGTATTCGTCGCAGCATACTATCCACAAGTTCATCAAAGTACTGTTGCTCCAGATTGTCCCACTCCTCAACGGCGATTCGGCGTAGATCCTTCAGACGAATGCCTCGGGAGTACGCTGCCGATATGGTTGCACTATCCATCGGAGGATGGCATTCACGTCTCGTACAGCAGTTACGGCGCCTTCCATGACCATCAGTGACGTACGTCGGCCTCACATTATGCCACGCCAAAACAGCAGGGAACCTCCACCTTGCTGCACTCGCCGGACAGTGTGTCTAAGGCGTTCATCCTGACCGGGTTGCCTCCAAACACGTCTCCGGTGATTTTCTGGTTGAGGGCATATGCGACAGTCATCGGTGAAGAGAAAGTGATGCCAGTCCTGAGCGGTCCATTCGGCACGTTTTTGGGCCCATCTGTACCGCGCTTCATGCTGCCGTCGTTGCAAAGATGAAGCTCCCGTGGACCTCCGGAGTGAAGTTGCACATCATGCATCCTATTGTGCACAGTTTGAGCCGTAACACGACGTCCTGTGGCTGCACGAAAAGCATTACTCAACATGGTGGCGTTGGTGTCAGGGTTCCTCCGAACCATAATCCGTTGGTAGCAGTCATCCACTGCAGTAGTAACCCTTGGGCGGCCTGAGCGAGGCATGTCATCGACAGTTCCTGTCTCTCTGTGTCTCCTCCATGTCCAAACAAAATCGCTTTGGTTCACTCCGAGACGCCTGGACACTTTCCATGTTGAGAGCCCCTTCTGGCACAAAGTAGAAAGGCGGACGCTATCGAACCGCAGTACTGACCGTCTAGGCATGGTTGAACTACAGACAATACGAGCCGTGCACCTCCTTCCTGGTGGAATGACTGGAACTGATGGGATGTCGGACCCCTTCCGTCTAATAGGTGCTGCTCTTGCATGGTTGTTTACATCTTTGGGCGGGTTCAGTGACATCTCTGAACACTCAGAGGGACTGTGTCTGTAATACAACAGCCACAGTCTATGTCTATCTCCCAGAGTTTTGGGAACCGGGGTGATGCAAAACTTTTTTGATATATGTAGAAAAAGATTTGAGCTTAGTTTCGAGATGACAAGGATGTTATCACAGGTGCAGCAACGAATAAGAGTCCGGTATAGCGACGACCTTCGGAATAAAATACTGATTGCTTGTAGTTAATTAGTCGAAAATACTAATTTTAGTTAAGTTCTTGTCCATAATGAAAATACTTTAATAACATGAGAATAAAAAACACGTATGACCTTTTGCTGCGCCACAAATAATTATAGGCATCGGTTTGGGGAATTCTTGAAAATTTTGCGCACCTATGGGCAGAAGGTAGAAATTATGGGACCGATGGACACATTGGGTAGTGGGCGCTGGAAATTTGGCATTAAACAAACGGTTCTGCGAGGCTGGTTTACGACCCCACTCGTAGATGAGGAAGCACTGCTTGCTGTACACGATTGACAACTGTGGACATGAGTGCGGAGTAATCAGGTGCAACACATGGCAATGACGGGCTACGAAAAACATACGTTGTAATAACTGTGTGTGGGGGCCAAAATCGAATAGAACAAGCTGATGTAATTATTGAGGAAGGCTGCAGTCGTCCCCTTCAGAGGGACTACGCCAGAGGTGATAGAACTGAACAGAATAGGGATCGTTTAAGTTGCAGGCCAACCAATAAGACCATCTGGTGACGAATTTCGGCAGCCAGCCGGCCCGCTGAATCAACCACAAAGCGCCGGTGTACGGACGTGGCGTGGCGGGGCGGGATCGAAACGTGGCACTGCACGGGTGCGGGATGCAGGGGGCCGATCAGCCTCCGGTCTCTGGCCGACGTCTGCAAGGGTGGAGCGGGGCGCAATCTCGATGCTTCCCGGACCTAAGGCTGTCCTCAGTCACCAACCGAGCGGCTCTCGTAGGGCGACTGGAGCTGCTGAGGCTCTACTGCAACTACGGCTGCTGGTTGTTCCGTTCGACGCTCCTCACGGTCTAGTAGTCACACTAGTTGCGCTTGAGGGAATAGCCAGCCGCGCTCTGGAGGGCAGGCGCAGGGCTTCGGGCACAGCCAACATGCGTTGCCGGACGAGGACACGAGCCGTTACGTCTGCAAGGACTGAGCGGTCCGGTGACGGAGCAGCAGATTCCGGTGCTAGCGTTTGCGCTGATGCACGTCACATGCCACTCAGCCGTCGCCTAGATCAGCAGAGGCACTGTGATTTCTTCGATGCAGTAAAGTCAATGCCAAACTTGCCTGTGTACCTCTGCACGCCCTGCCGTGATTCACTCCTCTCTCCCAAAACATATGTCTCAGTCAGCATGGGGCATTACAACCCCTGATGTCGAGGGGTTGTCAAACTACTGTAAAAATTTATTGATATCATTTACATATGATCAAAAAATAAATATCTGATTGTATCGTTTACGCAGCGTTTTAACAAACTAGTGTTGAATCTCTCAACAACTTTTACGTAACACATTCAAATTCTTCGTATTATGCTCAAATACTATGTATGTATCTTATCTTCACAGTTTACTTCGTACTTGTTTACTCACACTGTTCCTGCAAATTAATATTACTTTAGTAACTTTTTCTTATTGTAAATCAAAAACTGTGACGGACAGTCAAATAAAAGCAAGGCACACTATATAAAGAGCATGGAATGGCTGTTAATAACGCAGGCAGGTGCACGTATACAACGCCCTCTACAGTCAATCAGGAAGAAATAGAACGAACGTTCAGCACTCTTGTCATTTGCCTTCTATACGTGCTCGACGGGAGGCCAGCGAGCCGTATGTGTGTGTGCTTCACAATGGAGTCGGGGAAAGAGCAGCAGCGCGGAGCAGTAATCTTTTAATCGCGGAAGGAGTGGCAGTAACTCAAATTCATGTTCGAATTGCTGCTGTCTGTGGCGAGCACAGTATGCTATTTGCGCGTGTGTTTAAGTCGAATGAACGATTTCGACAGGGTCAGGTGTCACTGAAAGTCAGAAGTGGACCGGAACACACTCGTTGTGTCATTACCCTTTCTGTCATTGTTGCGGTGGATACTGCCATCAAAAATACCGACGGCGGATAGTAGAAGACATTCGGATAATGTTGGGCATCAGTCAAGGTACCGCTCAAGACATCTCCAGAGAGAATCTGATGTTCTACGAAATATGTGCCGAATAGGTCTCCCGCAGCCTAACGGAGGAGCAGAAGTTGAAAATGATGTCGACATCACTTCAGCACCTGGAACAGTATCACGATAGACAATATCGTTACCTGTTCCGTATTTTTGCTGAAGGTGAAACGTGGTGTCATCATTTTGAGCTTGAGAGCCAACCATTGAAACACATCGATTCACCACACCGACAAATCTAAAGCTGTGCATGCCAGCTCTGGAAAAGTCATGATGATCTTTCTCTTTGACCGAAAGGCTCTACTACGCCACAATTAACGCACAGCAGCTCATGGACATTTTGCGAAAATGGAAGCGCGCCATCAAGTCCAAACGTCCAGAATGTTGAAGGACTACTTCATTCTGTTGCAGGATAATGCCACCCACATGTTGGAAAGGTTGTTTCGATTACGCAGCAGTAGTTACGTTGGGAATCCCTTACACAATCTCCGTATAGTCCTGATCACTCCGCACGCGATATCCATATTTTTGGGCCCCTAAAGAAAGACATTCGCGGCTGTAGATTTGCTTCGGACGAAGAAGTGCACGCATGGGTACTACTGTGGTTCCGTAGGCAACCGCAAAAATTTTTCAGTGAAGGGATTGAGCGTCTTGTCTCAGAGTAGAGTAAATCTATTTACTGTTATGCCGATTACGTTTGAAATAATAAACAATTTACTTACTTTTTCCATCCGTCTCGTTTATACTTGACTGCCTCTTATAATTAGCTCTATTATGAGGTCCATTTCATAATGTTTTTATCACGTCATAAAACGAAACATTAGGAGCTGATGTACTTTTGAAACGGTCAAATAGTAATACAACTCATTGTTTTTCAAAACTTAAACAAAAACCAATCTCTTAACAGAAATTGTTTTATTGAATAGCGAAGAAATACTGCATTCGTGAGATTCCGCATCCTCCGCTTACCTCGCCCGGTGATTAAGAAATCAGCAGTTCAGTTAATTAGGTTGGTTAGTGACTTGCAATACCTCTCCCAAAATACTCTCATTGAAACTTTAAGTTATGTACAGAGTTTCGCACCAGATGGATACTATGTCGTCGTTACCGTCGTCCGTCAGGCTATGTCGCAATTAGGCTGTAATCAAACTACGAGCTCATATCTGCAACTCAGTTTACCAGGATCACAACACGTAAAACCAAATTTGTCGTGTTTGCCTGGCCCTGCACTCTGGAACTGATCATTTGGTACGGTATTCTCTGGCGTTATTAGCCTCTCACTCCGACAGACGCAGAAGTTAGGAAATGCAGTTTCTGTAGGCGAAAAAAGGATAGTGTAATGATCAGGTCTCCTTGGATTTTTTGGCTCTGAGCACTATGAGACTTAACTTCTAAGGTCATCAGTCCCCTAGAACATAGAACTACTTAAAACTGACTAACCTAAGGACATCACACACATCCATGCCCGAGGCAGGATTCGAACCTGCGATCACAGCTGCAGCGCGGTTCCGTACTGAAGCGCCTAGAACTGCACGGCCACCCCGGCCGGCTTGGATTGTTTCACACTAGATAACACATAACATGTATTACTAGACTGCATCACTTGTGTTGCAGAAATGTACAACAGGAACGAAACAGCAAATTTACTTGTCTGTTGCAACTTCACCTTCTGTTCTTCTGGAGACATCGTTCAGTGAACTGTTACCAGTATAAGTTGAGAAAACTGGAGATGCTGCCTATGGTAGGCATTTTTTCATCGCCAAAACACTAAAGTTATCAGAATGGACGGCTAGAGCCTAGAAATTAAATCGTGTACACCTGAATTCGATTAAATTTGTGGTAACGTATAACTAGGTTAAACTGTAAACTTCCATGACTTTCGTTACTGAATAAATAAATTAGGCCCTGACGTGGGAAAGGTAGAAAGCGCCGTTAAAAGAAGATTTTGCAGGAGAGGCAAAAACCAGGCACTATTAAATGAGAGGTTGTATTTACAAAATGGTTACAGTATCTTCATATAAAATTTACAAAATTCTTTTAAAGGTATTTATCACATTTATATAGGAAATATAATCATGATGTACAAACATTACAGTAAAATACATGTCAATTAACGTCCATGTATTCCAACATCGCCAGAAGGTCTCATTTTAGCATCTCTGGTGACTGATCTTCTTCCAATCGGTGGTAGAAAATGAACTACGGAGGAGTTCTTGACAGATTTTCTCCTCTTCTAAATCATGAGCTCCCTCCAAGTGAGGGCCTTAGGATACAAGAGAACACTTCTCATTTACTCCGTAACCAGCCACACACTCACGCCACAAGCACATGAAACTCTTGATGGTATCTCCACTGTGAATGAATAGCTTAAAGTTTAACAAATGGCGACTGTAAAACATTCTGGAGTGTGTGAGCGTGGAGGTAAATGACTAGTGCCCCTTGTCCATGCTGATTGTGCAAGAGGAACTTGAGGGCATCCCTAAAGAAGCATTACCAACACTAAAAAATTTCACAGTTTTATCAGCCTTCCTGAGCTGTAACTCCTTTTTTTTTTTTAATAAGACGCAGTTGAGAAAGAAAACTGACGTTCTACGGATCGGAGCGTGGAATGTCAGATCCCTTAATCGAGCAGGTAGGTTAGAAAATTTAAAAAGGGAAATGGATAGGTTAAAGTTAGATATAGTGGGAATTAGAGAAGGTCGGTGGCAGGAGGAACAAGACTTTTGGTCAGGTGAATACAGGGTTATAATTACAAAATCAAATAGAGGTAATGCAGGAGTAGGTTTAATAATGAATAAAAAAATAGGCGTGCTGGTAAGCTACTACAAACAGCATAGTGAAAGCATTATTGTGGCCAAGATAGACACGAAGCCCACGCCTACTACGTAGTACAAGTTTATATGCCAAATAGCTCTGCAGATGATGAAAAAAATGATGAAATGTATGATGAGATAAAAGAAATTATTCAGATAGTGAAGGGAGACGAAACTTTAATAGTTATGGGTGACTGGAATTCGAGTGTAGGAAAAGGGAGAGAAGGAAACATAGTAGGTGAATATGGATTGGGGGTAAGAAATGAAAGAGGAAGCCGTCTGGTAGAATTTTGCACAGAGCATAACTTAATCGTTGCTAACACTTGGTTCAAGAATCATAAAAGAAGGTTGTATACATGGAAGAATCCCGGAGATACTAAAAGGTATCAGATAGATTATATAATGGTAAGACAGAGATTTAAGAACCAGGTTTTAAATTGTAAGACATTTCCAGGGGCAGATGTGGACTCTGACCACAATCTATTGGTTATGAACTGCAGATTAAAATTGAAGAAACTGCAAAAAGGTGGGAATTTAAGGAGATGGTACCTGGGTAAACTGAAAGAACCAGAGGTTGTACAGAGTTTCAGGCAAAGCATAAGGGAACAATTGACAGCAGTGGTGGAAAGAAGTACAGTAGAAGAAGAATGGGTAGCTCTGAGGGATGAAGTAGTGAAGGCAGCAGAGGATCAAGTAGGTAAAAAGACGAGGGCTAGTAGAAATCCTTGGGTAACAGAAGAAATATTGAATTTAATTGATGAAAGGAGAAAATATAAAAATGCAGTAAATGAAGCAGGCAAAAAGGAATACAAACGTCTCAAAAATGAGATCGACAGGATGTGCAAAATGGCTAAGCAGGGATGGCTGGAGGACAAATGTAAGGATGTAGAGGCTTATCTCACTAGGGGTAAGATAGATACTGCCTACAGGGAAATTAAATAGACCTTTGGAGAAAAGAGAACCACTCGTATGAATATCAAGAGGTCAGATGGAAATTCAGTTCTAACCAAAGAAGGGAAAGCAGAAAGATGGAAGGAGTATATAGAGGGTCTATACAAGGGCGATGTACTTGAGGACAATATTATAGAAATGGAAGAGAATGTAGATGAAGAGGAAATGGGAGATACGATAATGCGTGAAGAGTTTGACAGAGCACTGAAAGACGTGAGCCGGAACAAGGCCTCGGTAGTAGACAACATACCATTAGAACTACTGACGGCCTTGGGAGAGCCAGTCCTGACAAAACTCTACCATATGGTGAGCAAGATGTATGAGACAGGCGAAGTACCCTCAGACTTCAAGAAGAATATAATAATTCCAATCGCAAAGAAAGCAGGTGTTGACAGCTGTGAAAATTACCGAACTATCAGTTTAATAAGTCACAGCTGCAAAATACTAACACGAATTTTTTACAGACGAATGGAAAAACTGGTAGAAGCCGACATCAGGGAATATCAGTTTGGATTCCGTAGAAATATTGGAACACGTGAGGCAATACTGACCTTACGACTTATCTTAGAAGAAAAATTAAGGAAAGGCAAACCTACGTTTCCAGCATTTGTAGACTTAGAAAAAGCTTTTGACAATGTTGACTGGAATACTCTCTTTCAAATTCTAAAGGTGTCAGGGGTAAAATACAGGGAGCGAAAGGCTATTTACAATTTGTACAGAAACCAGATGGCAGTAATAAGAGTCGAGGCGCATGAAAGGGAAGCAGTGGGTTGGAAGGGAGTGAGACAGGGTTGTAGCCTCTCCCCGTTGTTATTCAATCTGTAAATTGAGCAAGCAGTAAAGGAAACAAAAGAAAAATTAGGAGTAGGTATTAAAATCCATGGAGAAGAAATAAAACCTTTGAGGTTCGCGGATGACATTGTAATTCTGTCAGAGACAGCAAATGACTTGGATGACCGGTTGAACGGAATGGACAGTTTCTTGAAAGGAGGATATAAGATGAACATCAACAAAAGCAAAACGAGGATAACGGAATATAGTCGAATTAAGTCGGGTGATGCTGAGGGAATTAGATTAGGAAATTAGACACTTAAAGTAGTAAAGAAGTTTTGCTATTTGGGGAGCAAAATAACTGATGATGGTCGAAGTAGAGAAGATATAAAATGTAGACTGGCAATGGCAAGGAAAGCGTTGCTGAAGAAGAGAAATTTGTTAACATCGAGTATAGATTTAAGTGTCAGGAAGTCGTTTCTGAAAGTATTTGTATGGAGTGTAGCCATGTATGGAAGTGAAACATGGACGATAAATAGTTTGGACAGGAAGAGAATAGAAGCTTTCGAAATGTGGTGCTACAGAAGAATGCTGAAGATTAGATGGGTAGACCACATAACTAATGAGGAGGTATTGAACAGAATTGGGGAGAAGAGGAGTTTGTGGCACAACTTGACGAGAAGAAGAGACCGGTTGGTAGGACATGTTCTGAGGCATCAAGGGATCACAAATTTAGCATTGGAGGGCAGCGTGGAGGGTAAAAATCGTAGAGGGAGACCAAGAGAGGAATACTCTAAGCAGATTCAGAAGGATGTAGGTTGCAGTAGGTATTGGGAGATGAAGAAACTTGCACAGGATAGGGTACCATGGAGAGCTGCATCAAACCAGTCTCAGGACTGAAGACCACAACAACAAGACGCAGTTTTTCTGGTCCCACCATACTAACTGTTTTAGTTTTCAGAAGACCACATGTCGAACAAGTGTCATATCATGGGTTATGCGACAAGAGGTTGGGAAACGATTTCTCAAAAAATCTTCGTAAGGAAAAGAGCACAGTACTCAAAAACTGTTTTTATAATTTGTGCCTTGAATAGTGGCTTTTCTCTATAGGAAATGATAAAATGTGAGACGTAATGAGCTCTCTATCATGTTCAGTGTATTTCAATCTATGGAAGTGGGGTCGTGGAGTCACTGGTTTCAAACAATGCAGAGTACAACCGGTGAACAAACATTACATATGGAAAGCCTGTGATTATAGTGTGATGTGTTATGGTTATTTTGTGATCCATTCCAGGAATCGAGGAGCTATAGGATTTTTGCCTGTTATCGACATTTAATTTCAAGTTTGAAATTACAAAAGAAATTTTATTTTTGTATTTTCTTATTTTTTCGCATACTTGTACTGTGAAACTTTGTTCGTTGGCAAATGTCATGATTCTGCATCCGGGGTAGTATCCTATATGTTTTAACGAGTGAGTTTGCGATTATTAAAATATATGGCATAAATTGCTGCATCTTCTGATAGCATTGACTTAGAAGAAAAGATTTATTATACCACCAAGAGGCCGTCGGCCTCAGTAAGGACATAAATTAAAGTTGATACATCCATCCGTTCCTGGGAAAAAGGGGTCTTAACAAAACGATGGACAGACAGAATGTCGGATATCAAATGAGAGACGGCCGTTGTGGCCGAGCGGTTCTAGGCTCTTTAGTCCGGAACCACGCTGCTGCTACGGACGTAGCTTCGAATCTTGCCTCGGGCATGGATGTGTGTAATGTCCTTAGGTTAGTTAGGTTTAAGTAGCTCTAAGTCTAGGGGACTGATGACCCCATATGTTAAGTCCCATAGTGCTCAGAGCCATTTGAACCATCAAGTGAAAACTTTTTCTTGCGATATAATTACCACTTAACAACTTTCGGATTTTTCTCTTTGGTTGTCGTGTGAAGCCTTTCTTCTTGCGAAATTTCGTGACTGTAAGTCAAAGGGAAGTACCCTGCAGGTTCTGATGAATGACTTTGCAAGTATCAAAATGTGTGACTTAAATGGCCGCATCTTTTGACTGCACTGACGTAAATGCTTCATCTTTCTGGATCGCCAAAGCACCGTATATCTTACCATGTGAGATAAATTTCAGCTCGTTACGTCTTCCTGCTCCTAAGAAAAAGAGGGTTTAACAAACGCACAGACAGACAGTCGGATAACAAATGAAAAAACTTTTTTTCACGTGATATAATTGCAAATTAACAATTTCAGGTTTTTGCGCTTACTTGTACAGTAAAACTTGTGTTCTAGCTAATTTCGTGATTCTAGACTGAAGGCAAGTACCATATAGGTTTTGATGAATGAATTTGTAAGTACTTCAAAGTTAGATAGGCAAAATATAAGACACAGTGTGTGTAATGTTATTATGAAAATATATTTCAGATTTGTTACAGCCGTTTGTTTGTTGTTGTTGGTAGATTGAGGCTGTCTATGAGTCAGCAATGAAATGTGATTGTTAGTTTGATGATCTATAATTAGTACAACATTCATTTGTAAATCTTTTCATGAAGTAGTGAAAAACATTTACTCCTTGAAAATGTCATGGTATGTGGGGAAACTTGAACTTTAGAATCACACAGGGAGGAAGTGATATTAACGAAGTCAGATGCAAATATAGGTCATATTAGCAAAAATTTCAGTTCTCTAATTCGTTGCAGATATGCAAGAGATTTAAATATTTAGCTTCTGACATGGGTGGTTTCAACTGCATTGGAGTTTGATTACTCTTCGTGTATGCGGAATTGACAGTGTGGGAAACACAAGTTAGATGTTTCTGCAGATATTTCTACACGCCTTCCGATGAGAGAAAGACCGCACTGGCGACCATGAAGGATAGACTTTTAGATGACTCCTTTCACGAAGTTATTCTGAGTTTAGTTGTGAGGAGTGTCATAGGCAACGGCCCAACAGCATCAACTGAGGGCGCTGCTCAGATCATCTCTGTATGGTGTGCAATTTGGACAAACCCTCACGAATTTTTCTATGGCATTTGGCGAATTTGGTCGTACAGTGCAGTTCTCGCTGCCTAAACTGAGGATAGAGGCTCGACAGTGCACAGAGGCTGAAATTGCTGGATTCCCAGAACGCGTTGTAAACACATTAGCTAGCTTACTTTATTGCCGTACAAGCGAGTTCATTCTATATCTAGTGGGTTTAAACCTGCTAGGAGAGGTCGCAGTACTGACTCTCATCCTCACTACACAGTCGCTGACATCCAGTGCAGGTATTGGCACCAGGTGGCAGCGGCATTAGTCTCAACAACGCGGCTGCCCGCTGCACAATGCGTGGGCTGCAGCTGCAGTCTACACATTGCTGGTGGCAGCGCACAAAACCCTGTCAGCATGTGATCTACATAGTGGCTGCATTACAATGTCTTGCTGGATATATTTAAGATAAGTTATTGAAGACAGTATCCTAATAATTAATCAGACGAACTGTGGAAGTGAAGAACAAGATAACTGTAAGATCAAAAAAGGAGGAAGCTAGTACAGTTGGTAATGAGTCAGGAGATGAGAGAACCAAGTTGCACACATAGTATATTATCCACATTTGGAAACTTATAATTTGATAACTGAGAATTAAGGTAAGTGTTGGCTGACAAGTTAGACTTTAACACTGTTAAATAGAAATCTTTAGATTTTAACTAGAAGGAGTTTAAATCTGAATTACAATACCGGACAGCTGAATTAAGAAAAAAGTCGGTAAGAAGGGACCTTAAAAATGCCAGTAACAAAATACAACATGAGGCAGAAATAAGTGAGCAGGAAGAATTAGCTAGATACCATGAGAATTTTTGAAAATTTAAGGAAGAAGTTTCAGTGCAAGTTGCAGTAGTTTGTAAGTGAGGGGATTATTAAAGTGTTGACAATACTAGCTCTGTAGCAGCCTTGAAAGAGGAACAAGCTGAATTTGCTTGTTCTGTAAGAAAGTAATTTTCTCACCTGAATAGTTTGTATGAATTAGCATGTAACAATAAGTGTGCTGTAATTAAAACCTTTTCAGATAACCTTGATCAAGTGTAATCTGCAGTGTCTGAGCAGGTCAAGGAAATAGAAAAGAACTTTGTTGAAACTGTAGTTAAGAAAGAGATGGAGAAAGATGTTGAATTAACTTTTCCTAAGTCATTTATATACTATTCAGTGGGCAATATACACCCTACTGTGTTTTTAAAATATTTTGAGGGAATACTTCCCAAACGTCGGACGGATGTTAAGAGAATTAGAATCATTGTTGGTCAGCTAAGAGCTCAAGCAGCTGAATGGGATTTTGAATGCTATTAAAACTTTCAATAAGATTCAAGTGCCATTTAAGAGAGAATTTCTGTGTCCCAATGAGTACATCAGGTATGTGATCATCACAAACCTGAGTTTAAAAATATAGTTAAACCGTAATTAATATCATAAGAAATTTGAAGGTATGAAGTCAGGTATGTCACGCAAGTTGGAACACTGGTGAAGATACTAAATTATGCAGTAATTTTAAGCATTATGGTATTAAATATTAATAAACATTTGACATGTATTGTGTATTTATTATGTCGATCGCTGTCAGTGAAAGGAGAAAAGTCTTTTGATAGTTAATTCTGCATTGTGTCACACAGGTTACGTTTTGTATATATACGGTATTTACTAGAATGAAGTGTATTATTTAATGTAAAGTCGAAATGCCAGACTTAAAGTGCATTTATTGCCCAGATACAGGTAAAGATTACAATTTCGTGTGCAGGGCACCTAAAATTATTCTGAATGGGGTGTAGTCCACATTTATAAGTGCCATAACTGGAAAAAGAGCTTTGGTTTATTTCAAGAGCTGTGGGTATAAGAATTATACCGGATGAGAAGGAGGGAAACCTGCGGCAGAAGAAAAATAAGTAACAAAATGTATCAATAGCTGGCGCTGTAAGCATCATAATTTAATGGTGGTCGACTACAAATGACAAATGAATCATACAACAATTCCTAAGGTGTACGTTTGACGTTAAACTGTACTACTCAGTGTGCATGGGTGTACAGGTGTGATACTATTAGTTATGTAAGCCCATCCAACACGGCAAGGTCATTTAACATCGGGTGGGAAAAATCGATTTTTAATTTCCTGCGGCCAAACACCGTATAACAAGCATCACTCACATCTGTTTTTAATTGTCCTGAGGCCCAAAACCGCATAAAAAGCATCAATCAAATTAAAATCGGATTATTAAATTCCATGAAACTGGAGCAAAATATGTTCTGTATGCTGTCCACCGCTTTCTGCAACAAGTTGAAATCGAGAACCAGCATGTTCCAAAATTGATCCAAGTATTTCACAGGGTCACATTCAGAATGTGTTGTAAAGTGTGTGCCTTCAATGCAGCTATGTTTGCAGTCGGAACACTAAACACAATATCTTTCAGATAACCCACAGCCAGAAGTCACACGGATGAAGATCAGGTAATCGGGACGGCCAGGCTGTAGGGAAATGGCGGCTGATAATTCTAGCATTTCCGAGATGGCGCTTCAGCAGTTGCTTAACTGGATTTGAAATGTACGGAGGTGCGCCATCTTGCATAACAATGATCCCATCCACATATCCATGCTGTTGGAGAGCTGGAATGACGTGGTTGTGCAAGAGACACTCATAGCGCTTACCAGTGATTGTACAGGTAACAGGACCGGAAGCACGAAAAAATGTGGCCCTATGATAAACGATGCCATAGACCCACACCACACAGTGACCTTTTCAGGATGAAGTGGTACTGGTTGATTTGCGTGTGGATTTTCCGTTGCCCATATTCGACAATTCTGTGTATTGACATATCCTGTCAGATGGAAGTGGGCTTCGTTTGTCCACAATATCTTCCACGGCCAATCATTGTCCACTTCCATGCGAGAAAAAAAGTTTAAAGCCAAGGTCTCTCTTGCTGGGAGGTCAACAGGAAGCAACTCGTGCACATGGGTAATTTTGAATGGATACAAAGAAGGATGTTTCGTAGGATTTTACGCAGCGTGCTCACGGGTATGTCCAACGTTTGGGCAATTCTGCGTGCACACCACGTTTGCACACCACCACTCGTCTCCTCCTGCATTGCTGTGGCCAGTGCTTCCACTCACGTCGAATCAATTCCTTTCCTCCCACTACCAGGTTGCACAACAAAATAACCCGTGTTTTCCAGTTCTGAATCATTTTTCCAGACCCACGGCAGCCATTGGATCAACGCCTTTTCTCAAACCCTTCAATGTCCGGAACTTCTGCAGAGCGACGTGTGCATAGTCATCATTCTTGTAATACAGCTTTACAGGCAAATCGCGATCCTGCATTGAGACAGTCATGGGGAACGTCGCAGATGCGAAAAGAGGAAAAGCCGTGTCCCCGTCGTGTTTACACCAACTTCCATGGGTCGTGCGCACGACACGTGTTTTCATTTACGTATTCCGACACATACAGCGCCATCTATTGATCTTTTTACACTATTTTTTCCTTCTGCCATACGTTTCCCCCCTTCTCCGACAAACGACAGTTGCAATTTGACGTTATTCAGACCCGTGGTGTTATTTCTAGAGCGTTTTGAAAGTCTAGCTTTAATTGTAATCACCCTGTACATAAATGGTACTTTCTTTTCTAACCTAGGACAGTACCCTATTTATTTATTTATTCATTTATGAAAAGAAAGGTGTTAAGGAATTTAGATATGTACGTAATATAAAATATTTTGTTAGTGTTCAACTTTTTTTAACTGTTACTGTACGCCAGGATTCTGTCTGAAGGCAGTTAGCCCGTTTCTGCTACGAGAAGACACAATGTTTAGGGCCAGGACTAGAAAAAAGCGAGCAGGATTTGCTAGCTACTGAATGATCCCATCTCCATCTACCGCATCAACGGCCTACACGCCAAACAAAAAACCGACGAAAACTAACAAATGTGCCACAACCACATCGGCCGAATCCCAACAATGACTTTCCGCATTTCATACGGAATGTAAACAAATCAACCTCGCTCAATTTTTGGCTGACGTGAATTTCAATGGGAATAGTGTCAAACGTACCACTTGCCGAACTGACTTTGAAACTAAACTCAAAAAGACAGTTGGCACCACTTATAGACTAGAAGCAATCATCAGATTATTAGCTACCGCAATAAACCACAGTCTGATTGGAAATCACGTGGACCCTTCTTAAGTGTCGTCATCACTTAAGTCGATCATGACGTCACTGATGAGGAAGTCGAAGAGGAAACTTCTTGCACATCACTTCAGGATGTATTGCTTACTGCATACAGTTGAATCATCCATCTCCCTATCTCCACAACCCAAGCAATGCAAAAAATGCAACAGCTTTCAGCACACCTCCGAAAACTGTCACAACAAACTCAAATGTGGGATTTGTAGCGGAGCTCGCCTGATCTTCCACTGAAAACATGATTTAAAGAAGGAAACACCTCAATCCAACAATTCCAATGGTACTCAGCTCCCTACCGATACTGATTGCTCAGAAAGGCCACATCTCAGCCGACAGAACAGAAAAAAATCAACAATTTACCCTCTGCAGGAATTCTCACAAACCGAAAACTTTCTGCATGCATTTACCACTACACTTGTTCAAAAATCGTCCGGGACATAGATCCCTCAAGAAGAAAAATAGTTTCCAGGAAGTTCCCGCGGCGCGTATTGAAATTATGCACGCATGGAACAACATAAACATTTGCATCAACAAGCCGCCACACTCATCAAAACAGATTTTTAAATAAAAAGCCCAATAGAACAGTGATTAGTGCTAGAGAAGACCTTGACAACTATATCCAGCTAATCTTCCAAACGATACAATCTGCTATAATTAACAATGCACCTAAGAAAACAACTATAGGAATAAAGGCAGACTTCTTACACATATTTTCAACCTAATAAAGGAAAAAAGAAAATTACACTGTCAAATCAAACAAAAGCCTAGTGAAAGGGCTAAAATGGAATGGAGCCGTCTTAATAATCAGTTAGATCCGAAATTCGCCAATTCAGAGCAAATAGATGGAATGTGAGTCACAAGGACTCCACTCCCTTTAGGATAAATTCAAGCAAATTATGGTAAAAAGCATCACCGAAGAACCAGTTTTACAAATCGATGATATCATCACGGCAGACGAAAGGGAGAAGCTAAAATATTCCTCGATTTGTTCGAAAAAATCCACGGTCACCCACAGGACGCCAAATTCGAAGATGGCCTTGTGGAAATTATTATTACGGTGCTTCATTCACTACACCAGCCGATCATCCACTATTGGCAATAACAGAATATGGAATAGCCTCTGCTATACTAAGCGGCAAAAATAAACCTCACGGAAATGACGGCATTGGACGATTTCATCTCAAACTATTTCTACCACAAGGACTTGCTAGAACACGAAAACCTTTATTTAACGCAGTCTTAATTCAAAGAAACTGTAACATCCCTATCAGAATACGTAAATATTAGAACGAGCTCGGAAACCTAAAAACAATCCTAACTCGTACAGACCTATCACATTATTTCCAATAATTGGAAAAATCTTTAAGCGATAATCAACAACAAACTACTACAGTTTTCAGAAGACAATAGCATTACACAACACGAGCAAGTTGGTTTCAGAAACAATCATAGCACCGCTGTTCTATTACTCAGGTTAACAAGCAAAGTAGCAGAAACCTGCAACTTAAAAGATGCGACTGCTACCCTCTTTTTGAACATAGAGCGAGCCTTTGATAAAGTACGGCTTGCGGGACTTGTTCATAAAATGCTAAAATACAACTTCCCACCTGAAGTAGTACAGTTAACGGGAAACCTCGTTGGAAGTAAAAAAGTACAATTACGAGTTGCCAAACAGAAGTCATCTTACTTCACACCCAAAGCGGGATTCTCTTAAGGAGCCGTCATCACCCCACGATACCACTTACTGATGTCATGCATCCACCTGCAATGCGATCAATGAACAGGCTAACAGCCTGGCTCAGTAACTGGAATATCCGAACAAATCTAACCAAAAGTCAAATTGTTCTATCCAGACACAGAAATCTTACTAACCGCCAACTACAGAGCCCTCAAAATCTCAACATCCGACTTTGGGGACAAGTAATTACTCAACCAAACGTTAAATATCTTTTAATCTGCCTAGACGAATTCCTAAATTGGCAGACAAACGCATTCGGAAAGATTAAACAAATTGAAAGCCAACTTAACTTTATACATCTCATGAAACACAGAACACGTCGAGTGGTTCAACCAGTTACCCTTCTTAAACACTGTAACAAGGATAACTCAGCCCCATTCTCGAATAAGGATGGATTACGTCATCTAATCAAATAAACAAAAAATTCTCTTTGGTGACCGCTGGATACTTTGAATAGCTATAGGTTTACGCTATGACTTTCCAACAAATTCCATTCACAAAACTCTTAAAACTAAATATATACTAAACAGAACAAAAGAGCAAATCACCTGATTCTGACTTAACAGACTACGTTACAACGGACTTACAAAATCAGTCTTGCAGCGTGATTCTATTATGTACATTTTTCCGAAATTTAAATATGCATTTCCTCGCTTCATTATTCTCGAAGCGGTATCGAATTCACTCCAACAGAGTCGTTGATAAACGAAGGAACACCAACAAGAACTTGATGCAGCAGCCTCATGTAAAGAACAACTTACTGAGGAATATTACTTCAGTCATCTCCTACAGAGGGGGACATAATTCTCTGGCTCGCCTAGATTTTCACGTTTTTCACTTTCTACAGGATTAGACAAAAATTCTCTACATAAACAAAATCCCAAGATCACAATGTCACAGTATCACGACCACTGAGATAATATGAAGATACATGAGCCAGAACAACAGGAAACCAATATCAGGAGGCCTTTTTTTCGACCTAGAGGTTTCTCACTAGGTTTCTCACTCAGCTGTAGGCGAATGCTGGGATTTGGGAAGAAGAAAACTTAAATAACAGTATTCTTCTTCTCAACTATCCACTCATATGCAATTAAAAATGCTGCCCTATATAAATTGAGCCACAACAGAAGAAACTACTAGTGCTGGCTGAAATGGGTACAGTCCACCAACTCCCTCAGAGGTGGGTTGAAAGATTTAAAAAATTAATTGTATAACAAACAGCAGCAACACCACATAGGTATGAAATATAATAATTGGTTTTACAGTATCATGTATTCAGAGTATTGCGTTAGCACCCTTGAATATATCGAGTGGAAGATTTATTCCTGGAATGACTTAGATAATGGGTCAGCACTAGTTGGTGATATATATGAGTAAACCCAGGTAGCGAATTTTTATACTTGGAATGAAAGTGGCCAAAGTATAATACCATGCTGTAAAATAATTAGTTTATAACTACTGCACAATGAAGATAGACGAATCAATTAATATTTTAAAGAGATTGCCCAGAATGTAAGTTCCGATCAGTCATGAAATGGAAACCACAGTGAAAATCAAAAACGTTTATTTGCGGCAATTAGCTACACCTTCCAGCTACTTCTCTACATAGCAACCGCTCCGTTTTACTCATTTGTCGTATCTCTGTACCAACTTTCCAGTGCCCTCATCATAGAAGACAGCTGCCTGTCCTTTCCGCCAATTCTCTATGCTAGTCTGTAGCTCTTTGGTTGTGCCAAAATGTTGTTTTTACAACCAGCGGTTCCCGTGGGCACAGATGATAATCAAGGGGAGCCAAGCCCTGGCTGTATGATGGATCATCGAATTCTTCCCATGGAAAACGCTGCAGGAGCGTCTTCCTTGTCCTGCAATGTGCTGCCAAGAATCTTCATGAAGGAGGAAATGCATAACAGTTAATGTTAGGTGGGGCTGCATGAAATCAGGCGAAATCTCACGGCAGGCACCCATACTTGACGTTTGACACTATTTTCATCTTTACGCGCTCACTGTATGCTCATAACTGCAAAGAACGACGTGTTGCGATCTACGAGCATACTAAAGATGCTGCCCAAAAAAGCTGTATAAAGCTACATCGGATTTTCATTGTGGTTTCCACTTCGCTACCTATCAGAACTTACTTTCTGTACACTTTGTGCTGACCCTGAGCGCCGCGGTGGACAAGTACAGGACGCTGTGTGCTACCAGTGAGCGCAGAGCACGGAGTAGCGCACACGAAGGCAGAGAAAACTGTTAAACTAGAGTGGCAAAATGAAACGCAATGAAAAATTTCACTACGTTTTACGCTTTAGACACAAATTTTATGTCGCCGGCTTCCACTCAGTTTCACTAAGTTCTGTACTACCCTGTTCAATATGTTCCTTTATCAGTCTTAATGCATTTATAACGTTTTTCATCTTTCTGTACAATGGTTTTTTCATTTTTCATTTTAAATTTAAATTACTCATTTAAATTATGAACGCCCGGGCTAGTGGCCCCGCGTTCTTCTTCCCTTCAATGGGTGGGGGAACTTTTGCCATTCTGTTTTACCAGTTTCTGTGCTCGCTGGTAACACATCGCGTCCTATACTCGTCCACCGTAGCACTCGGGGCCACTGCAAGAAGTCCAAGTGTCCTGGTATTCATTGCATATTTCCTTGTACAGGCAGTCGTCCGCAGTACCGTCTGGCGTCACTTTGGCATTGACACAGGTTTTACGGAACTTTTTTTGTTTTTTATGAGTATTGTTGCATGTAAAAACTGTTATCTCCCGTCTCTTGCTATTTTCAATACAACGCCTGAAGATGGGCGTACAAGAGTCCGAAACCGGTCGTGTTCTAAACAAAAGAACCTTACAACTGTAGCGGTATTTTCAACCACCGGCCCAGTTATGGAACTGGATGACCATTGATGTACTTATTTGCTGTATTTAAAATAGGCTGGAAAGAAAGGTGCAGTGGAAGAGCGAGTATCTATGTAATGAAAGAAATCTTTTAGTTGGTGATTATAATTAATGGTAATAAAAAAGACACTACAAAACATAAATAGCTGCTTACTGGTTAAGGAATAACTAAACCCACCTGTAGGCTTAAAGAGGATTTGTTGAGCTGTGTATTATTAACAATACTGAGAATGTATGTAAATACTGAAAACTAGTAACCCACAGAGATTTGTTGTGGCGGTGCACCACATAACGTGATAAAAATGTCATTAGATAGCTTCGAAAATATACCAAAACTGACGGCGTAACGAAATATAAATATTATCTCTTCTCAGAAAAATAACAGAGACTCTGCGAATATAATTGCAATCTCTGTTTTTTTTCTTTTCTTCTAGCAAAAAGATCTCTCTCTTCTCTTTTGTTTCTTCGTAATGTAAGAAAACATTTTGTGCCGAGGCACGAAAACATGTAAATTTCATGTCATATTTAGCCTAAATATAATCAAATATTACTTGAAAGTGTTATCAATTTTTATGTGCATCACCTCCTATATTCACGAAGTCGTAAAATTAATTTCTTTATGAAAATTTCATACGGGAACATTGATACAGTGGTTAGTGCCATTGTTCTAAATGATAACGGCCCAGAGCCATAATAAATATCTTAATATTCGCTAAATTTGATAAGTAAAAGTAAATGTAAATATAGGATATTTCTCTTGATTAGCGGCTCTTCCTTTGCAACAAGACTAATCAGGATTTTCAATATGTAATCATATATGAGTAAACTGAGTCAATTTTTTCGATTCTCGCTTAACGAAATCGCGAGAATCTCCTAAGCGCTGCATCTGCGCAAAACTTCAGACTGCCAACCACAATCTATTTTATTAACAAATACATCCATACATATAGCATTTAGTCTTCATGATGGACTACACGAGTAAAACCCTAAGACACAAGAAAGATATGCAATAAGCTTAAAAATTCATTACAGCACGTAATACGTCGCGTCTTTTAATATAAAAACACTGAGTTGGGAAAATTAGCTGCGAGAAGCACCACAACTGAATCACTGACGTAAATAAATTTTCAGTTGTGAAATGAAATGATCGTATGGCATTTATTCGCCGGGATATCCCCTTCAGGATTCGGCCGCCGTATTGTCTTTTTAGTTAACGCCACTTCGGGTACTATCATGTCAGTGATGATGAAAATGATGATGGACGCACAACAACCAGTCCCCTGCCGGGAATCGAACCCGGGCCCCCTTGCGTGGTGGGCGGTAACGCTATCACTGCGTTACAGAGGCGGACATTTTGAGTTGTGAAGCAGCACAATAACATTAACTTCAACTTATCATGTGTATAAAAACCAATATATAAAGAACCACCACGTTGTAATGCATAAAAAATATTTATTTGTTTAAGATCTCCTGATTCTATAGGCGAATTTAAATTAATTGAGCATGTGACTTGTTTGACTAGCGCATCAATGTCGAAAATATTGCTTCATCATTGAGGGGGTGAATGCAACAACTCATCTATGTGGACCATCAGTTCATCAGCCTTACTCCTCTAAATATAAATAAAAAACAGGAAAATGTATTGAAAGTAACTGCTGAGCGACTGGACAAAGTCAGACGAGTTGGATTGACAATGCGCTGAGTTGTTTTAAATATGTTTTAGGAAAAGAACTATAACGACGCCACGCTGTATCCTAAAGTGATAGTAACTGGAGTACCTGCCGAGGAATGTGTGTGCGGTGACAGTTGGTCTACAATACTCTGGCCACCACGGATCTGCGGGACGCCAGTGCTGCTGTCAAGAAATTAAAAAAAATGGTGTAACAGTCCGTCATTGCTCTGTATAATTCGTTGACTGACGTAATACTATTATCTTATGCCAGGCCAGTCAAATTTACTGAATGTAATGTCAGAAAAAACTGAATATTTAAAAATAAGATAGGGAAAAATATAAGACGGCTTGTGTGTAATGTTATTGCGAATATACATTTAAAATGTGTTACAGCAGTTCGTTGGGTCCGAAAGGTAGACTGAGATACATACAAGGCAAATCAGTGAACATATCGGTTTGATAATCCGTTGCATGGTTGCCGGGGATTTATATACTAGGGGCCTGAAGTGGATAGTTTAACCTGGATCGAAGTTATGTAATGTGGAATCATAGAAACTAGAGTGTTTTAAAAATATTCACATACACCTCCCTATAGGAGTAAGACAAGATGGAGAAATGGGTCTCAGCATTTCAAGGGGAGCACTACCTGTGTGTTTTAGTAGCTGACAGCTGCAAATTGATGGCTAAGTGATCCTACATAGTGAACAGTACAGAGTAAAACCGGTGAATTGACTGTAGTGATTAACGAGCAATATTACGCACGTGTTTAGAGCGCGACCTCCTATGGTTATTCTGCTATGGCATGCTAGGAGAGTGAATGTATTTTCTAAAGGCGAGGGCCATCTTGATGTTAATTACTCGCCGTGAGCTTCATAGGTTTGTATGTTTTATTGTAAAGGAGTTGATCTTGTCTTATTACGCTATGATTGTGACTGACTGGTTTTATGCCATTTGTACAAAGAAAGTTACGTTCTATGTTTTATTGCTAGAACACTGCGACATATGAGTACGTAGTGCGGTAGATGCTGGCAAGCCATCCTGGGCTTAAATTTCAGCAAGATAATGCGCAACTGCACATGGCGAGAGTTTCTACTGATCCATCCATGTAGGACTCGGAGGAATACGCCCACGTTTTACAATAATTTCTTTTCCAATGTAGCCAGCGGAAGAGATGCCTCTCTCAGGATGATAACAGCACCCTGAAAAACGAAATCAACTTAAATTTGGCTGAACAGGTCCCCGAGGTATCATCTTTGATAAAATGGAACGCACGATCTCCAGACTTGGATCAAAACAACTAGGTTTTGGCATTGATGGTCCATGTGTTGGGAGTTACGCATGAACTTACTCGTAAAACACTTTGAAATCATATTTTTGCCAGATCAAATAGCATTCGTGTCACTCTGTCACCTGTTCCATCGGTCAAAGCGACATGTTGGATAATGAGGAGTGGTAGGCTTCGTATTGAAAATAAGAACGATTTTTCTTTTAAATTTCGTCGATCATATTATTATCTACATGCACTGATTTTCACATCCTTTGACCGACAACAGCCCTGGGCAGTGAGGATTCATGGTCCTCAAACGAACAGTAAGAAGAATGTAATTTGTCCTTATTCCTTATTTCTTGATTCTTTCGTCGCTTCATAACTATCTGTCATTACTTCCCATCAATATATTTTATATATTTTCCTCGCTTTTGCAACCTTATCTCTAGTATCTTATAATAGCAAACTACATGACACTTGTTGACCTTTTATTTTATATAATGCTAACCAAGGCAAAATCGGGACATTCTGTTGTTTTTATGAGTGTAGTGCAAGTATAAGAAGTATGAAGCACAAGCACCTGAATTCGTTAAAAAAGAAAATGCCTGCAAACAGAGGAGTTTTAGAATTTTGTATGTAAAATCGGCACCAGAAGTTGATGATTACAATAGCATTAAATATCTTAAAAATTTATATCACACATTCGAATTCTCATATAGCAAACATATTTAAAGCATAGTATATTACTTTGTGATAAAAGTATTAGAATATGAAAGATTAGATTGCTAAGCCCTGTACATATTAACTGAAAGGACATGCTCGGAAGCGAGTAATTCTAGAGATTAATTATTGCTTGGCCGCCCCTTTGCGATAATACTCATCGTGTATGTTGTGAAAAAGTATGTATCAACTGTGATTATGATTTTAATTAACCTCTTTCACTCCTGGCATTAGACGCATCTGGAAAATTCCTTTCGGCACAAACACATATTTTGTGTCTTTAAAACAGTTCGAGGCGGGACTTTAGAAGTTGAACGGACCTAGTCAGGAGAATATGGTGGGTGTAACTGTACCTGGAACCCATTTCAGAGGTGGTAACCATGGTTTTCCGACTTGTTTCGGGACGAGCGTCCTTTTGCTGCAAGAGCAATTTTCGTGTCCACACACAGCCACCAGTCGCCTACGTGAACGCGTCTCGTAACTATGAGGGTTCACAAGAATAAAAATAAATACAATCACAAGTTAAATAACACGATGCATTCGTTTTTGGAAAGGAGATGTTCTTTTCTGTTTTATATTGCCGTTCAAGGAACGTATTTTATAACTGCCATTGTTTTACGTCTAAAGACGGCCAAGAAAACAATGCTTTTTCTAAACTTCACACGACTTTTTTAAAGTACTTAGGTGATGCCACTTTAGCTCACTCTCGTATACGTAATACATCAGGAAATACCTTGTAACAATACAGGAAGTGCGTAGAGCTGATGACAGCGTCGCGCGGATACGACAAGGGTAGCACTAGCCTGCGCTCAACGCCAAGCATGTCGTAGAAATTTTGGTGAAATGAAAATAAATCAGACTTATCTCTCTACTCAAGTTTATATCAGCTGTCTCCAGAATCCTACTTTGTCTCTAACTCGAACCCTGCGTGGTTCAGTCGTGAGATTCCTTCCACATTTCTAGGAAAACACATTTCATCTACTTGAAATTTGCTTCTACCTTTCTCAGTAATGACCCAAGTTTCACTTCCCTAACACCAGATGATACTGCAATTGCTTTGTTAAATTTTATTTTTGTGTCTTTCCCTGATGTATTTTCAGTGTCCTCCCAACCGTTCCACAAACGTAACTAAATCTTTAAAGTAACAATTATTGTAAGAAATTATTGTTTTAATTAAACTTAGCCACGTTTATGACTTTTTTTTAATAACTGGTGTGAAGCGGCCCGCCACGAATTCCTCTCCTGTGCCAACCTCTTCATCTCAGAGTAGCACTTGCAACCTACGTCCTCAGTTATTTGCTGGATGTCTTCCACTCTCTGTTTTCATCTACAGTTTTTGCCCTCTACAACTCCCTCCATAGAGGTCATTCAATGATATCTTAACAGATGTCCTATCATCCTGTCCCTTCTCTGTGACATTGTTTTTGACATATTCCTTTCCTCTCCTATTCTGCGCAGAACCTCCTCATTCCTTACATTATCAGTCAACCTAACTTTCAACATTCGTCTGTAGCGCTACATCTCAATGCTTTGATTCTCTTTTATTCCGGTTTTCCCACAATCCATGTTTCACAACTACACAATGTTGTGCTCCAAGCATACATCGTAAGAAATTTCTTCCTCAAATTAAGGCCCATGTTTGATACTAGCAGACTTCTCTTGCCCAGGAATGCCATTTTTGCCAGTGCTAGACTGCTATAGACGTCCGCCTTGCTCCGTCCTTGGTTACTTTGCTGCCTAGGTAGCAGAATTCCTTAATTTCATCCATTTTGTGATCATCAGTCCTGATGTTAAGTTTCTCTCTGTTCTCATTTCTGCTGCTTCTCATCACTTTCGTCTTTCTTCGATTCATATTCTGTACTCATTAGACCATTCATTGCAGTCAGCAGATCATTTAATTCTTCTTCACTTGCAGTCAGGATAGCAATGTCATCAGCGAATCGCGTACCTGATAGCCCCTCAGCTTGCATTTTAATTCTACTCCTGAACTTTTCTTTTATTTCCTTCATTGCTTCTTCGATGTACAGATTGAACAGTAGGGACGAAAGACTACAGCCCTGTCTTACACCCTTTTTAGTCCGAGAATTTCGTTCTTGGTGGTCCACTCATTATTCCCTCTTGGCTCTTGTACATATTGTATATTATCCCTCTCTCCCTATAGCTTACCCTAGTTTCCTCAGAATTTCGACATCTTGAACCATTTGACATTATCAAACACTTTTTACGAGTCGACAAATCCTATGAACGTGTCTTGATTTTTCTTTAGTCTTGCTTCCAATATCAACCGCAACCTAAGAATTGCCTCGCCGGCCGTTTTGACTGAGCGGTTCTAGGCGCTTCAGTCCGGAACCGCGTTGCTGCTACGGTCGCAGGTTCTAATCCTGTCTCGGGTATGGATGTGTGTGGTGTCCTTAGGTTAGTTAGGTTTAAGTAGTTTTAAGTCTAGGGGACTGATGACCTCAGATGTTAAGTCCCATAGTGCTTTCAGCCATTTGAACCATTTTTTAGAATTGCATCTCTGGTGCCTTCACCTTTCCTAAAACCAAACTTATCGTCATCAAAGACATCCTCATTTTTTTCATTCTATATATTATTCTTGTCAGAAACATGGATGCATGAGTTGTTAAGCTGATTATACGATAATTCTCGCACTTACAGTGTTCGGAATTTTTCCGGAAGTCAGATGGTATGTCGCCAAACTCACATTCTACACACCAAAGTGAATAGTCGTTTGTTGCGACTTCACCCAATTATTTTAGAAATTCGGATGGATTGTTGTGTAGCCCTTCTGCCTTATTTGATCTTAAGTCTTCCAAAGCTCTGTTGAATGCTGATTCTAATACTGGAACCAGTATCTCTTGTAAACTGACACTTGTTTCTTCTTCTATTGCATCAGACAAATCTTCCCCCTCATAGAGGCCTTCAATGAACTCTTTCCACCAATCCACGCTCTCCTCTGCATTTAACAGTGGAATTTCCATTGCACTCTTAATGTTACTACCCTTACTTTTAATTTCACTGATGGTCGTTTTGACTATCCTATCTGATGAGTCAGTCCTTCCGACAATCATTTCTTATTAAATTTCTTCACATTTTTCGACAACCGTATCCTCTTAGCTTCCCTGCACTTCTTATTTATTTCATTTCTCAGTGATTTGTATTTCTCAATTTCTGAATTTCCGTAAACATTTTTGTATTTCCTTCTTTCATCGATAAACTGCAGTATTTATTCAGTTACCCCTCGTTTATTCGTAGTTAACCTTCTCTGTACCTACGTTTCTTTTTCCAACTTTCATGATTGCCCTTTTTAGAGACGTTCGTTCCTCCTCAACTGTACTTCCTACTGAGCTATTCCTTATTCCTGTATCTATAGCGTTAAAGAACTCCTATCGTATCTCGTCTTTCCTCAGTACTTGCGTATCCCACTTCTTTGTGTATTTATTCCTCCTGGCTGATCTCTTAAAATTCGTCCTACTCTACATCTGCTCCTGGGTACACCTTATAATCCAGTATCCGGTTTCGGAATCTCTTCCTGACCATGATGTAATCTAATTGATATCTTCCCGCATCACCTGGACTTTTCCAAGTATACCTACTCGTCTAGTGATTCTTGAACACAGTATTCGCTATTACTTGCTGAAATTCAGTACAGAACTCAGTTAGCCTTTCTCCTCCCTCATTCCTTGTCCCAAGCCCATATTCTCCTGTAACCTTTTCTTCTACTCCTTCCCCAACAATTGCGTTCCAGTCCCCCATGACTCTTAGATTTTCATCTCCCTTTACTACTGAACTACCCTTCCAATATCCTCATATTCTTTCTCTATCTCGTCATCTTGTGCTTCTGACGTCGGCATGTAAATCTGAACTATCGTTGTCGGTGTTGGTTTGTTGTCGATTCTGATGAGAGCAAGCCTGTCACTGAACTTTCACAGTAACACACCCTACCTTCCGGTTCATAATGAATCCTAGTCTGGTTATAACATATTGCTGCTGTCTACATTATGCTATATTCATTTGACCAGAAATCCCTGTCTTCTTTCCATTTCACTTCACTGACTCTTACTATATCTAGATTGAGCCTTTGCATTTCCCTTTTCAGATTTTCTACACTGAAGCGCCAAAGAAATTGGTATAGGCATGCGTATTCTAATACAGAGATATGTAAAGGCAGAATACGGCGCTGCAGTCGGCAACGCCTATATAAGAGAACAAGTGTATGGTGTAGCTGTTACATAGGCTACTGCTGCTGCAATGGCAAGTGATCAACATTTAAGTGAGTTTGAACGTGGTGTTATAGTCTGCGCACGAGTGATGGGACGCAGCATCTCCGAGGTAGCGATGAAATGGGGATTTTCCCGTACGACCGTTTCACGGATGTACCATAAATACCATGAATCCGGTAAAACGTCAAATCTCCGACATTGCTGCGGCCTGAAAAAGATGCTGCAAGAACGGGACCGAAGACGCCTGAAGATAATCGTTCAACGTGACAGAAGTGCAACCCTTTCATAATAAATTCCTACAAATTTCAATGCTACACCATCAACAAGTTTCAGCGTGCGAACCATCCAACCAAACATCATCGATATGGGCTTTCGAAGCCGAAGGCCCACTCGTGTACCATTGCAGGACACAAAGCTTTACGCCTCGCCTGGGCCCGTCAACACCGACATTGACCTGAAAACATGTTACTGGTCGGACGAGTCTCGTTTCAAATTGCATCGAGCGGATGTACGTGCACGGGTGTTGGAGACAACCTCATGCATCCATGGACAATGCATGTCAGCAGGGGACTCTTCAAGTTGGTGCAGGCTCTGTAATGGTGTGGGACGTGTGCAGTTGGAGTGATATGGGACCCATGACACGTCTAGATACGACTCTGACAGGTGACGTGTACGCAAGCATCCTTTCTGATCAACTGCATACATTCATGACCATTGTGCATTCCGAGAACTTGCGACACCCCATACGTCCATAATTGGTACAGAGTGGCTCTAGGAAGCACTCTTCTGAGTTTAAACACTTCTTCTGGGTACCAAACTCCCCAGACATGAACATTATTTGGGATGCCTTGCAACGTGCTGTCCAGAAGAGATCTCCATCCCCTCGTATTCATACGGATTTATGGACAGCCCTGAGTGATTCATGGTGTCAGTTTCCTCCAGCACTACTTCAAACATTAGTTGAGTGCATGCCAAGTCGTGTTGCGCCACTTCTGCGTACTCGCGGGGGCCCTACACGATGTTAGGCATGTGTACCAGTTTCTTTGGCTCTTCTTTGTAGTTTTGCTACCTCGTTCAAGCTTCTGAGATTCCACTCCCCGAGTCGTAGAACGTTGTCCTTTCGTTAGTTACCCAATATTTTTTTCATGGGCGCCGCCCCCTTGGCAGTCCGCTCCCGGAGATCCGAATGGGGGACTATCAAAAATGGTTCAAATGGCTCTGAGCACTATGGGACTTAACTTCGAAGGTCATCAGTCTACTATCCCGGAATCTTTTGCCAATGGAGTGATTATCATGACATTGTTTCAATTAGAGAACTGATGTCCTGTTGTTTTTAATGCAGTGGATTCCATTCCTTCTGCGTCTTCATGCCGTTGATCATTGCTTCTTCGCTGTAACGCATAGAACCGCTCGGCCACCCCGGCCGGCGACTATCCCGAAATCTTTTGCCAATGGAGTGATCATCATGACATTGTTTCAATTAGAGAACAGATGTCCTGTGGATACATGTTGTGTGTTTTTAATGGAGTGGATTCCATTCCTTCTGCGTCTTCACGCCGTTGATCATTGCTTCTTCCGCCTTTAGGGGCAGTTTGCCACCCAAGGACAAGAGAGTGCTCTGAACATCTGTCCGCTCCTCTTCCCTGTTTGACAAGGCCATTGGTAGAATGAGGGCGACTTTTTATGCTGGGGGTCTTCGACTGCCAATGCTGATTATCAGAATTTAAGTGGTGACAGGTTTCAAACCTGGTACGGAGGACATTTTGATTACTAATTAAAGGCGCTACACCTAGACCACAGATGCCCATTCTTACCAAAGTGTTGAATATTGTAAAATGGTAATGAATAAAATGTTAATGAATAACTGCTCGTGATTTCCCGGATTATTGACTGATCCACTGTCCAATTGAAACATGTTCAATGTTGAGAATTAATTACGTTGATCTGTGCAGCCTATTTACAGACAGATTCTAATCGTTTTTCAACAATGAGTTTTAACATGTGAGGCACGTGTATATTGTTGTTCGTAATTACGACCGTTTCCTTGGAGTGAGAGGTGAATGGCCGATCGCCAAGAGCCGCAGAAGCAATTACTACAGCTTGAAAGCCTTACAGAAGAGGCTTTCTATGTTTCGACATAAATTACTCGTCTTGAAATGAGTGTATATGTATTATTTGTGCCATATCATGGCTTCTACACAGTGACTAGTTTTCATCACATTCGACACACTTTAAAGTTCTTATTTTTATTCTCTCTATTATTTTAAGAGCGTTTTATTAATGTGATTACGTATTATTATTAATTTCTTTTTTATTTATGGTTTGGTTTAGCGATTCCTTTTTACTCTTTGCTCCTTTTATTTGAGTCCTTTTAATTATGTTTGCGGTGATTATGAAGTCTATATTGCTTACTGCTCTCCGTAAGTTAAAGAATACGATAATACCTTATGCATTTCGCAGCACCGGATCTCGTTGAATCTCCTTGCTGGAACTTCTACACCTGAAATCGCTAAAGATAATTTATCGTTCTACGGAAATCGATCGGTACAGCCAAGTGTTACGCTGTGTAATGTGTATGGAATGTGGCGTCCAACTTCAGTTCGTGAAATTATTTAGATCTTCGGAGAATATTCTCGACGAATCCCAAAACCGTGTAAAACTGCAGGTTCGCAGCATCAAACCTCACAACACTTCCGAACGACTTGCGTCTTTATAATCACTGGATATTTCTTTTAAAATGATTAAGGGTTATGAACTCTACACACCTGATACTCCTTTTGAGCTTTCATATGTATTTATTTTCTTCAGTACCGGTACCATAAAACATACACTATTGCCTTAATGGCGGCTTCTAACAATCTCCTCACAATCTGACATAGAGCATCTCCATCCCAATGTCGAACATGGAATAATTATCTCTTTGCCGTAGGTTTGAATATCTTTGTTATCGAGCTTCGCACGGAGATGCTCAAATTCCACAGAGGATTTATCTCTCGCGCATGTATTTTACATTTATCGTCGGCGTTAATTTTCAAAACATTGCGATCTCTAACTCGTAAGTAAATTACTTAATTTCGATTGAGTCGTGTGTTACATTAATGACTCGACAAGTGAAACTTGCGAATCGTACATTCGATTAAATGCTCCCGATGAATACACTTTGAAACACGGAAAAGAGAAAAAACTGATGAGGTATTACGGTTGTACATCGACCTAAAGGACAAGTTTCTCTCACCTACCTCATATAATGATGCTTTTATTGATGTCAATGCCTTTTCTCTATTTATAGTGACGAACCTACTCAGACGTCAGTGATCACAGTCATCAAACAAATTTTCAAGCTTCCTATGGAATAACGGAATACGGATTGGAACATGGAATGTGAGGACACTTCTGCAAGCAGGAAAGGTAGAGAATGCAAAACAGGAGATGAAAAGGAACGGATTAGATGCCCACGGTTTGTGTGAAATGAGATGGGGAGAGAATCGGGAGATAGAAAGTGGAGATTATAAACTCTTTTACTCAGGGGAAATCAAGAGTGGTGAAAATGGAATAGGAATAATGATAGGGCAAAAGTTGAAAAATAAGGTGATGACGGTACAATATATTGATGGAAGAATGATGATGATACGACTGAAGGGTAGTTCAAAAGATTTGGTATTAATACAGGTATATATGCCAACCAGCCAGCACAGAGATGAGGAAGTGGAAGAATATTATGAGAAAATACAAGAACTCATCGAGAAAGAAAATAGAAATGCCTGCATTATCATCATGGGGGACTGGAATGCAGTGGTGGGTGAAGGAAGAGATGAAGATACAGTAGGAAAATTTGGATTAGGAATAAGAAATGAGAGAGGTGAACGACTAATTAGTTTCTGTAAAGAAAATTCATTACCAGTGGGTAACCCATTATTTGAACACCACAAAGGAGACGTTACACATGGATATCAAATTTGAATAGGGAAAGATCTCAGCTGGACTACATCCTGATACAAAAAAGCTTTAGGAACTGTTTGAAGAATGCGAAAGCTTATCCAGGAGCGGATATAAATTCAGACCACAACTTAGTGATGGGAGAAATACAAGTGAAGTTGAAGAAAATCTGGAGAGGTAAAGCAAAGGAAAGACTAAACATAGAAAGACTCAAAGAGGTAGGAAAGGCATCAGATTTGGAGAACCGATTTATGGAAAAATGGCAAAGAGGTAGTGTTGATGAAAGTGTTAATGACAAGTGGATAAAAATGAGGGAAGGACTCATGGGCTCTGCCAAAGAAGTACTAGGAATTAGAGTATCCCAAAGCACCAGGAAAGAATGGATAGCAGAAAACATGTTGAAAAAGATGGAAGAGCGCAGAAAGTGGAAAAGTGTAGAAACTGAAGAAGGCAAAAAGAGGTAGAGC
The DNA here is from genome assembly GCF_023898315.1 of Schistocerca nitens. NCBI lineage: Eukaryota > Metazoa > Arthropoda > Insecta > Orthoptera > Acrididae > Schistocerca > Schistocerca nitens. The sequence continues at coordinate 436,709,317 of NC_064617.1, read as the reverse complement.
AAACTGAATAATGAAGTAAGAAGAGGAACTGAAGAAGCAAGAGAAAAATGGATGAAACAAAAATGCGACGAAATAGAGAAAATGGAGAGACAGGGAAAATATGAAATGATGTATAGACTGGCTAGTGAGATAGTTTTTGAACGTAAAAGAAAGAGGAATAACATGAAAATAGAAAGAGCGAATGGTACTCTAGCAGAAGAACCACAAGAGGTTTTGAACAGATGGCAAGAATATATTGAATGTCTGTATAAGGGGGATGAAATGCAAAGCGAAATTAAGGTTGAAGAGGAGCAATATGAGCCGGAAGATGGAAAGGGATTTACCATCTTGGAAGCAGAAGTAGAAAAGGCGCTGAAGGAGATGAAGATTAGGAAGGCATGTGGAATAGATGATTTGCCAGCAGAACTGTTGAAGAGTCTGGGATACAAGGCAAGGAAAGAAATAGTCTACCTCTGTAACGAGATATATGACAAAGGGGAATGGCCTGAGAACTTTTCTGCAACAGTTATGATACCAGTAAAGAAAAAGAGAAATACTAAAAAATGTGAAGAGCACCGGACCATCAGTCTAATTTCTCATGCAGCTAAAGTCTTGCTGAGAGTTTTGAACAGAAGGTTATATGGCAAGCTAGATAGAGGGATTGCAGAGGAGCAGTTCGGATTTAGAAAAGGAAAAGGAACAAGAGATGCTATTGGCCTGCTAAGAACTATAGGGGAAAGATACACTCCTGGAAATTGAAATAAGAACACCGTGAATTCATTGTCCCAGGAAGGGGAAACTTTATTGACACATTCCTGGGGTCAGATACATCACATGATCACACTGACAGAACCACAGGCACATAGACACAGGCAACAGAGCATGCACAATGTCGGCACTAGTACAGTGTATATCCACATTTCGCAGCAATGCAGGCTGCTATTCTCCCATGGAGACGATCGTAGAGATGCTGGATGTAGTCCTGTGGAACGGCTTGCCATGCCATTTCCACCTGGCGCCTCAGTTGGACCAGCGTTCGTGCCGGACGTGCAGACCGCGTGAGACAACGCTTCATCCAGTCCCAAACATGCTCAATGGGGGACAGATCCGGAGATCTTGCTGGCCAGGGTAGTTGACTTACACCTTCTAGAGCACGTTGGGTGGCACGGGATACATGCGGACGTGCATTGTCCTGTTGGAACAGCAAGTTCCCTTGCCGGTCTAGGAATGGTAGAACGATGGGTTCGATGACGGTTTGGATGTACCGTTCACTATTCAGTGTCCCCTCGACCATCACCAGTGGTGTACGGCCAGTGTAGGAGATCGCTCCCCACACCATGATGCCGGGTGTTGGCCCTGTGTGCCTCGGTCGTATGCAGTCCTGATTGTGGCGCTCACCTGCACGGCGCCAAACACGCATACGACCATCATTGGCACCAAGGCAGAAGCGACTCTCATCGCTGAAGACGACACGTCTCCATTCGTCCCTCCATTCACGCCTGTCGCGACACCACTGGAGGCGGGCTGCACGATGTTGGGGCGTGAGCGGAAGACGGCCTAACGGTGTGCGGGACCGTAGCCCAGCTTCATGGAGACGGTTGCGAATGGTCCTCGCCGATACCCCAGGAGCAACAGTGTCCCTAATTTGCTGGGAAGTGGCGGTGCGGTCCCCTACGGCACTGCGTAGGATCCTACGGTCTTGGCGTGCATCCGTGCGTCGCTGCGGTCCGGTCCCAGGTCGACGGGCACGTGCACCTTCCGCCGACCACTGGCGACAACAGCGATGTACTGTGGAGACCTCACGCCCCACGTGTTGAGCAATTCGGCGGTACGTCCACCCGGCCTCCCGCATGCCCACTATACGCCCTCGCTCAAAGTCCGTCAACTGCACATACGGTTCACGTCCACGCTGTCGCGGCATGTTACCAGTGTTAAAGACTGCGATGGAGCTCCGTATGCCACGGCAAACTGGCTGACACTGACGGCGGCGGTGCACAAATGCTGCGCAGCTAGCGCCATTCGACGGCCAACACCGCGGTTCCTGGTGTGTCCGCTGTGCCGTGCGTGTGATCATTGCTTGTACAGCCCTCTCGCAGTGTCCGGAGCAAGTATGGTGGGTCTGACACACCGGTGTCAATGTGTTCTTTTTTCCATTTCCAGGAGTGTATATGGAATAGGGTAGAGAAATCTTTGCTGTCTTTATAGATTTAGAAAAGGCTTTTGACAGAGTTCAGTGGAACAAGCTGATGGATATCTTGAAGAGGAAATGAGTAGATTGGAAAGAGAGACGACTGATACAGAATCTATATTTACACCAGAAAGTAAGGATAAGGATTGGAAATGAAATGTCAGAAGGAAGCAGCATTGGACGAGGTGTTAGACAAGGTTGTTGCCTTTCCCCACTGTTGTTTAACGTATACCTTGAAGAGATTATTGCGAAAAGTTTAGATGAGAAAACAGGAATATGTATGTGTGGAAAGAGAATAGAATGTATAAGATTTGCTGATGACATGGTATTAGTGGCAGAAAGTGAGCGGACAGTGAATAACATGCTCAAAGATCTGAATGAAGCTTGTGTGGAATATGGGATGCAAATAAACACAGCAAAAACAAAATGGTCATCAGTACAAGACGCATACGGTCCAATATTAAAATAGGACAATCTACCATTAGCCAAATAAGTCAATTTAAATATCTCGGAAGCACAATAACTGAAGACTTGAGATGTCACCAGGAGGTGAAAACTCGAATTGCTATAGCAAAGGTGGCATTCAACAGGAAGAGGAGACTCTTATGTGGCAAATTAGATGAAGGACTAAGGAAAAGGCTTGGCAAATGTTTTGTCTGGAGGGTGGCACTATATGGGGCAGAAACATGGACACTGAGACGAGAGGATGAAAAAAGATTAGAAGCATTTGAGATGTGGATGTGGAGGAGAATGGAGAGAATAAGCTGGATGGAAAGAGTGACTAATGAAAGAGTATTGGAAAGGGTTGGTGAGAGAAGATGTCTGCTGAAGGTTGTAAGAGAAAGGAAAAAGAACTGGTTGGGACATTCATTGAGAAGGGAGTGTTTGCTAGTAGATGCTTTGGAAGGATTGGTTTGTGGGAGAAGACTGAGAGGAAGAAGGAGATACAATGTGATAGATGACATAAAGGGAAGAGGAAATTATGCAGACCTGAAGACGATGGCAGAAGACCGGACAGCCTGGAGAACTACCATGTGAAAACCTGCCTTTAGGCAGAACACTGATGATGATGATGATATGGGATAACATGTTCAAGATACCTAGGGAAGCTTACACATGCATGGGGTTACTTTCAGGACACTCAAAGAGTATCGACTGATAATGTGTTTCTGAACTTCTGACGGATGGAAAGCCTGTGATTGATTCTGGTAATAGTTCTCACCGAGCAGCTGTAAGTGTATTAGAGAACGTTTCACAACACACACCAGACGCAGCTGTCAGAACTATTTGCAGTCTGCACTTTACGTTCCTTTCACCGGATGCTACAGACGCTTTTTTCATCTGCTCGCTGCCGTTGGATTTCCAATACACTGGGGCAGAAAACGAATGTGAGTGTTCTGCTTATCACTAAATCCCCCTGCATTCGAGAATCAACATAAACATCATCCACCGTAATTCTATGCTTATTAGCATATTTTACTGGAAAAAGAACTTAGGTAAAATTCGATCACGGGTTAGAAAGGGGTAGTGCTACTTCCTATCTTCCATAAGCAATAATATCTTCTTGGATGGAAGGCGAAGCCCAAGAATACAGCAAGAAGAACTTCAAACATTTATTAAACCACATTTATAGTAAAATTTGGTGAAATATAAATACGCTGGACTAGCTTTATCTGATAAGATTAGTTTCCAAATACATCAAGGAATAGATCAGATGTATTATTTACTATAATTTCGGTAATTAGGGCTACACTCCCTCGTGGTATTTTCCAAATGTAACTGCAGGAATCATTAAATGAACACCAGCCAGTGAAGAGATACACCGTTCAATAAAACATGTCTTGGCCGTTTCTGTTCACCACCTGTTCGGGGCGATGAAGAAACGTCTGAGAGGACATCATTCCACACAGTTTCAGGAACTGCGAGCATCTGTCGTGCTATGGGTCACACAGATTCCAAAAAAGTGGTTCGAGGAGTGACTTTTAGAAATTAAAATGACCACGTCAGAAGAATACGGTGGTTGTTGTAGTGCCCAGTTAAGCGATGGCAGCTGTGGGGACTAGGGTTGTCTTGTCGCAAGAGCACTTTTCGTGACGGCGGACACTCTCCATAAACGGCCACCAATCGCCTGCAAATCTCCGCAGTGTTTACATCCTCCGTCCACAGAAACCACACTGTCCAACGTTATGCTTGATGATCACACTCTGTCGTCCACCCACGTAATGGCAGTTATTCGGAAGAATGTTTGTAGTGAGCAGGAATTACATTTCTAGTGACTCTCCTGTCATCTACAGTTAGACCAAAGTACTACGTGCTTGCAGCTGCAGCGATGAGTCTAGCGGAAAATGACTGATTGGAAAAAAAGTAAAGTGTGAATCAATATGGAACGCCCCTCGTATAAACCGGCGACATGACCAGGAACATCTCTAGAGCAATATTTATAACACGGAAGCTTGAACACAATCTCTGAACGTCATCAACGTCAAAACCTTCATTTACCTCTAGCGGAGTTACATTTTTGTTACATAATAAAACGGTTTCTTTTTATCACCAATAGACATTCTAAAACTTTGTATGCGTAAGTTTTACAACCTTTATGCATATACTCCACAAGTGTTATTACTTCCTGTAAATGATTTTGACAGTCTTGGAGAAATCTTTGGTCTTGTTGATATCTGGTACCAATCAGCGAACCTCGCTAATGAGCTGATAGTCCAAGGTTAATATTTAAGTTGAAATAGTTCGTTTGTTGCAATTCTTGTAATATAAAAAATAGAACTAATATACCACCAAGAAATGTTAAGAATAAAATATATGATAGTCAATAGCTTTCCATTATTGTTCCTGTTATTAATCCAACCAGGAAAGTTTGAAGGATAATGAAAAGTAGAAGGGGTCATGACTCATTGACTTGTGACACTAGCGAATTCATCGATTTGACAAAAAATGTCATTTTCCGTCCTTTACAAAGTAGTTGTCCTTTACTCCTCACTTTTCTGGCAACCAGCGGCAATGACAAAAGGAAATCGTCATTGTGTACGAATCACAACTTCTGTAAATTTCTTCAATAGATTAGTTCAATAAAAAGAAGCCACAACAAAATAAAAGGGAAGTTATTAATTCACGGCCTACTTAAATTTTACTTGGACTCAACTTTCCTACTCATAGTGATGTTGCCGTAGTAATAGATAAAAGTAAAAATTAATAATTTTATTGGAAGAAATTGATAAAGACAAAATACTTGTCACGTCATGCAAGTGGGATCTATGCTGCAGACAAAAGGCAATGACAAAAGGAAATCGTCATTGTGTACGAATCACAACTTCTGTAAATTTCTTCAATAGATTAGTTCAATAAAAAGAAGCCACAACAAAATAAAAGGGAACTTATTAATTCACGGCCTACTTAAATTTTACTTGGACTCAACTTTCCTACTCATAGTGATGTTGCCGTAGTAATAGATAAAAGTAAAAAGTAATAATTTTATTGGAAGAAATTGATAAAGACAAAATACTTGTCACGTCATGCAAGTGGGATCTATGCTGCAGACAAAAGGAACACAGTAAATACGCGTGCAGTCGCGTACACTAATTTATCATCCTTTGTTGTCAATCCGTCACACACAGAACAATTTGTATCTCATTTCGTTACCTGACAGTAGCAGCTGTTTGAAGTACATACATACGTGGCGCCTGCGATACGGCACACAGTCCAAATAATCTATATTGTCTCTTTTTATGTGTAATGGTAGTACTCAAAATGAACGGCCACAACTCCCTGAATTGTAAAAGACTTCAATAAAAGTCTTTAAACTAGACACAAAAGCAATCAACGTTTTCTGTAACAAGTGTATTACTGCTGACATACCAGTTATAAATAAGCTTTTTTATTTGACTTTGACGCTTTAATTGCAATGTAAATTTTCACTTTTCAGTGGAATACAAGCTGTACCGAAACTAATAAAAAATCATCGGCTTACGACGATTTAATATAGACAGTATTTAAATAATAATGAGGAATTATCAACCCCCCCGCCACCACCACCATTTGTAAAGTACAAACATTTAGCGCATGAAGCATTGCTGGTTACTCGGATGACGTACCGCTAGCAGTATATCAATGTCACTCACGCATGATACCGTTCCAGCACGTTTCATTATAAGTGGCCGAGCCCACTGTGAAGCAAATAGTGGTGCGAAGACAGATTGATTAAACCCATTTTTACCTGTCTTAAGCCGACTGGACTACTTCCTGCGGACACGTCAAGTTGATGGCTTACTCGGGACCCATCTATGTGAATGTAAATGTCGTATGGCACTGTTTGCTTGAATATTCCACAGGGTGGATTAAGTCGCGTGTCGGAAATGGTGCCTTCTTCCGCTCACATTATCCCCTTTCCTTAAGAATATCTTAGAGTTCTTCTGTATGTGTATTTTTACAGTATACGTGAGTGTAATGAATGCTTATGTAGTGTAATCTCAAGTTTGTGTTGTATGTTGATGAGACAAGGGAGGGGGTGAAACCCGGATCCGGCACATAGCCTATTCCTGTCGAATACCACTACGGGAGCCGCCGATTTCGAAGTCCCCATCCGACAGACGGATTGCCGTCGACAACGTCACACGCCCTCACTTCATAAGACACTGCAGAGAGGTGTGGAATTTAACCCAGCACATTAGCGCAAAGACTGGTGACCAGGAACTTGACAGCACTAACTCTTGTCCTCTTGCCGGCCAAATATTGGAAGTGAAAATTTCATCCTCAATCAGAACTTGAACCGGTTGTCCTCCGAGTCGAGAGCCACCGCTCAGTCGTGCGTTAACGATCTAACTTACGGAGGACCTACAATGAAATACCTCGTTCTACGAGCATTGTGGAAGCGCGTTAGATACCGAAAAGTACGTTACGTGCTACAGACTACGCTAAAAATATTCAGAGTTGTTGAGAACGTACTGCGGTGCTTATACTGAAAGTTGTTTGTGCTGTAATCCCATCAGCTGCTGACAGTCGCTTATTGCTCTTCTTCCACAACAAAGCATATTATTACTGTAGTCTCTCTCAAACGAAAAAAAAATCGACTTCAATGAGATGTTGCTGGTGTAGGAAAGCTTGTTCTTTAGCTGCTTCCAGTACGGTCAGGTTACCAATGGTGGAATGGTATATTCTGAATACGCACTGGAGATGACTTTGTAAATGCCTGTATCTGACAATGCAGAAAAGAAGGCCATAACCAGATGTAGGATATTTCCCACACGACGTCTGTTGTCAACCCTGGGATATCTACTTGGACAAGTGTATACCTTCTCTAGTTTGAAAAGATTTGTTAAGATGGCCTCCCTGCAAGAGTCGGAGAATTGGACTTTCTCCCAGATTCTAATGAACTGAACGAGAAAAACTGCGATTAAGTCCCTTGCCAAGTAAGGTATCTTATCGTCGCCATTTGCCGTGTCATGAGACACAAACAGTAGTGAATTCAGCTTCATACTTTTTTTTTTTTTTTTTTTTTTTCCCCACACAGAAGACAGGCGGACCAAGAATTGTGCGAGGCTGGATGGTTGAGAAATACATAGCATTTCGTATATGTGCATTAGGAGAAAAAAGTGAAACACAGTGGGAACGAAGAGGAAGACCTTGTATAGGGCAGGATAAGGAGTTGTTTAGATGTAATAGAGGGGGTAAATGTCAGGGCATATTATTTCATTTTCTTGGTGAAGGACTTGATTAAAACTAACGTAGAGCAGTGATATGAAGGGTATAGGTTCGTTGTGAAATTTTGACGTGGCAGTTAGTCAGAAATGGAATGAAGAACTGCGTTACAATTACTTGAAATCATCAGACGATCTATAATTATCAACGCTGTAGTCTCCATTGGGAAAAGTTTATTGGCCAATATCACAGACATTTGTACATTTATATTTGCGATCTTTGCCAATAAAGAGTTCCCAAAAAAGACTACAGCATTTACGAATTGTATTAATGAACATCTGTGAAGGTTATCGCCTGTAGGATATACACAGATGCTCTACTGTATGTATGTGAGGAGGGAAGGGGAAAATATAGACTGCTTAAGGATAGCTATAGCGGAGGTTCAGTAGTTGTGGAAATGAAAGCGGAATGTGTGACATTCAAAAATTTGGAGAGATTGGTCTTGCGGATATCCAGTCTACATTAACAAACAAGAGCACTGGTTGAGTAAGGACTTCGTAGGAATGGTAGATGGTGGAAGGACGATTTCCACATGTTCGACTGGGTATTACTTTTGTCTATTGTGAGATCTACACGGTCGTCACCTGTCAAAAGCTTGAATAAACACCTTTTGCAGTGCGGACGTGTGGGAAGAGGGTCAGTGAGGTTCTGGAAGGTAGCAACAGGGGTGTGGAGCCACGCCGACTCCAGTGAATGGCCAGCTGTGCTAGGTTTCTCGGTTGAGGATCCATGGCGTGAACAGCCCTATTGGAGGAGTCTCACAAGTTCTCAACTGGATTTGAATCCTGGATGTTTGGTGGCCAGGGGAATTGTAAGCTCATCCTGGTACTCGTCGAACCACGCATGTATACTGCGAGCTGTGTGATACCATCGAGCCGAGGGAAAATGAAATTACAAGTAGGTGTGTACATGGCTCCCAGGGGTAGGTACATAATTGTGTTGATCTTTTGTGCCTTCCATAATGACGACATAATCCAGGGAATGCAACGAAAACATTCCTCAGACCATAAAACTTCCTCCTCTGGCCTGGGTCCTTCCGGCGATTGCTTCAGGGTGTTTGCTTTCAGGCGTTTCACGTCCTACACGCGTAAATTGTGGTTCATCTGAAAAGCCACCTGTCGCCACTCAGAGTACGTACAATTGTGTTATTGTAGTACAAATTCCGGACCTCGTGGCCGATGAACAGCGCTCAGCATGAGTGCATGAACCAAGCGCCTGCTATGGGGGCCCATGCACCACAGAGTTGAGTGAACAGTCGTTGAGGAGACTTTGGTAGTCCCTTTGTTCATCTGGGTCGTCAGCTGCACAAACATTTTACGTCTACTCGTCCGTACACACCACCGCAGCGTCGTGAACGCCTGTTATCAACAGATCGTAGTTGCCTTAGCGTCAATAGAATGTATAAGATTTGCTGGTGACATGATATTAGTGGCAGAAAGTAAGGGGACAGTGAATAACATGCTCAAAGATCTGAATGAAGCTTGTGTGGAATATGGGATGCAAATAAACACTGCAAAAACAAACAGTATGGTCATCAGTACAAGACGCAGACTGTCCAATATTAAAATAGGACAATCTACCATTAGCCAAGTAAATGCATTTAAATATCTTGGAAGCGCAATAACTGAAGACTTATGTCATCAGGAGGTGAAAACTCGAATTGCCATAGCGAAGGAGTCATTCAACAGAAAGAGGAGACTCTTATGTGGCAAATTAGATGAAGGACTAAGGAAAATGCTTGGCAAACGTTTTGTCTGCAGTGTGGCACTATATGGGGCAGAAACGTGGACTCTGAGACGAGAGGATGAAAAAAGGTTAGAAGCATTTGAGACGTGGATGTCGAGGAGAAAGGAGAGAATAAGCTGGATGGAAAGAGTTAGTAATGAAAGAGTATTGGAAAGGGTTGGTGAGAGAAGATGTCTGCTGAAGGTTGTAAGAGAAAGGAAAAAGAACTGGTTGGGACATTCATTGAGAAGGGAGTGCTTGCTAGTAGATGCTTTGGAACGATTGGTTTGTGGGAGAAGACTAAGAGGAAGAAGGAGATACAAGATGACAGACGACATAAAGGGAAGAGGAAGTTATGCAGACTTGAAGAAGATGGCAGAAGACCAGACAGCCTGGAGTACTACATGTGAAAACCTATCTTTTCGCAGAACACTGATGATGATGCTTTAGCGTCGGTTTTGGATATCGTCATTATGCCATGCAAAGTACATTTTAATCATGCCGGAATGCGAACAATTTATAAACTTAATCGTTTCAAAAGTGCTTCCACCCTTCGTCCAAAAGACAATCATCATGGTCTTTAGGACGTCAGGTAAATCGCTCCATTTCCGCATTACAACAACGATTGTACTGTTTTCCGCGGACCCCTGAAACGCTATACGTATCCTCCACTCTACTGCTGCCGCTTGCGTCAGTGAGTGGTTTCTGCAAGTTGACGTCGCACATAGACGGTGCTCACACCAATGTGACTGGACCGGATATATTGGTTCGTTAGTGTATGGGGTTTAGATGTTTACCGTCAAGGATTATTTCGAAGTATTTTGGTGCGTTAGTACCTAGACAGCATGGCCAAAAATAGGAAAAACGCATGGAGACAAAATCTGATGGTGATCCGCCCTCTATTTATTGCCCGTGTTTTGAAGTGATTTTTCTTCAAAGGCCACTGCTTGTGCTAGGTCAACTGGTTGATAGAACTGGAAGGAAAATCAGCATTGGCCGTATTTCGTTGTTATATTGTCAGCAAAATCGATTTTCAGTCACTTAGTGACCATCCTCAGTGCTGTAATACACAATTAAAATTGGTAGGCACTGGTATCAAGCTATAATCACAAGCTTAGAGCGATCACAAACTCTAAGCTTGTGGTTATAGCTTGATACCAGTGCCTACCAATTTTAATTGTGTATTACAGCACTGAGGATGGTCACTAAGTGACCGAAAATCGATTTTGCTGACAATAAAACAACGAAATACGGCCAATGCTTATTTTCCTTCCAATTCTATCCACTATTTGGTCGTGGTGCACAGAACACTCCATGGAGTCGCCAATCAACTGGTTGAGATGGAGCTGAATGAAACTTTGGGATTTCAGAAGGCTTGGTAGTGGGTCACGGACACGGTATCATCGACGTACTTTAGGAGCTAGAAACGAGATGGTGGCTCGGCCATGTCAACTGTGGAAGAGTGGTTTTGTAAGATTGGAGGGAGGATGGAACCCTCTGCCAGGCACTTAAATGTGATTTGCAGAGTATCCATGTAGATGTAGAACCTTGGAACATTCCTGCAATATGATGAAAGTTACTGGACTGACCAGTTGGCAATAAAAGCATTTTCCTTTCAGCTGCTATTACAGGCTGCCTGCAACAGTAGCCGAAACGTCGGCAGTTCTACCATAGCATGACGTGATCAAACTCCCATACGAACTTCTTAAAATGGACCTCAGCCGCATATAAATACCTACATATATGACGTTTATCCAATTGTTCTTTACTTGTGGCGTGGAATCATGACAATCAATGCGCTAGAGCTCGCAAACTGTAGTTACGTAACGCAAAGCGCGTGGCTCTTGGGTAGGCGGTCCTGCACGGCGCAGTCTAGCGACGGTTCGTGATGCTTCCAGCAGCGGCGGCCGGCAGGTGTCGTAGCACCTCGGCCGCCTCCACCGCCCCCACCGCGACAGGTGATGCTGCTCGGCTAATCGCACTGGGTCCCACGGCCGCCGCGGCCGCCGCCGCTCGCGGGGCTCGATAGATCGGCGGGCTGGCCCGGGCGTCGCCCGGTTGTGCGCTCCACGCCGCAGGTGGCTGCCGCCCCCGCCGCCCCCGCTGCCCCCACCGCCCCCCTCCACCGCCGCCTCCACTGCGTCCGTTGCTGCCGCCTTAATGCGATTTGTGCAGCCGCTGGCCCAGGGCGCGATTTGTTTCGCGCTCCACTGCCCTAACGGCACCGCAGCAGCGGATGCGCTCATTTTTGGCTCTCCGCCGCTGCGTCGTTGTTGCGTTAGTTCGGTGAATGAAACCTGCACTCCAGGAGAAGGGGCTTTCGTTACAGAATTTCATTAGGCCCAGTAAACTTCTTCGGCTTACATACCACTTTTCAGCCTTCATACGTATTAAACATTTTTGTTTCCACTTACGAATGTTTATTGAAAATTCAAAACGTATTTAAAGGTTATTTACATTCCCACTATATGGGGGTAGGGGGGAGGAGGGGAGATGGTGGGAACTTCCCGGCATCGGCCACGTTGCTGGTTTTGAGACTTTTATATAATATGTTACATTTGAAAAATAAAATATCACCTGAGGCTAAAGCAAAGATGCTAAAGAGGATTATGTGATGTGAGCTCCCGATCTTTGAGTGAAGGCAGTGATGTGGTGCGGGTTGGAGTAGATGTTGAATAGAAAACGACGAAGATGTCAGTGTGAGAAAGAACTGATATTGATACGCAAAAGTTATGACAACATTATGATGCCAGCTGAAAGAGGGAAGAGTGCGTTGGAGCCTTCATTTGAGTTGGGATGTGTAGGGTAGCTTATGGTTGTAAGAAGACGTACTTCTCGATGGTACGTCAAGGTCTGGAACAGGAATGTTTGAAATTCTATTGCGAAAAGATATGGAGCCCATTGAGATGGAGGGTTGGTGAGTCCTGTAGATAGAAGAAAGATGAAACGCCCTGTCAACAAAGAGATTAGGAAAGGAAATCGGCCGTACCCTTTCAAAGGAACCATACCGGCATTAGCCAGGAGCGATTTTGGAAAAATGGCGGAAAACCTAAATCTAGACAGCCGGAGGCTAAGTGGAACCGTCATTCTCCAAACTCCGAGTCCAGTGTGCTGAACACTGCGCCACGTCGACCGATCTGTTGATACAGAAGCGGCAGCCCGGATTCGCAGCGATCGGGGAGAATGCACAGTGCTAGGATTAAAGCTTACAGGAGATGTAGGAGAGGAAAGTGCCCTAACAGATGTGGAGGTTTGATTAACTGGTAAAGGAGATAAGTGAGGATTGCTAGGATGTTATGGAATAGCATGGAGAGATGCATCAAACCAGTCTCTGGACTAAAGACCACAACAACAACAACATGTCCTCTATACTTTTTTTTAATGGTAGCTTTATTGCTTATTGCTCATTTCTATTTTGATATTCCATCCTGCAATGGCAGTAAACAATATAATAATAATAACAGAATAATAATTAATATTTGACAACTGCAAACAGTCATATTTAGAGGATAGAACCGATGTTAATAATTACCGAAGAATCCCTCTTCCCCCGGCCACATACAAAATTCTCTCGCAATGTTTACTTGTTCAAGCCCAAGAACAGTTAGAACCTAAAGCTGGTAATTACCAAGCAGGCTTTCAACCAAACAGATCCTGTTAGGAACAAATTCTCAATTTAAAACTAATCCTTAGGCACCAAAGGACTTCTAGTAACAACAGTTTATGTATATTTGTAGATTTTAGAAAGGCCTACTACTCAATTGATCGTGAATCTCTTTTCCAAGTTTTAAAGGAAGAAGGGCTAGGTAATAAAACTCTAATACTGATTAAGGAAACGTTAACCGACTAGTTAAATTCATAGGAGAAATCTCTGAAGCATTTGATATAAAAATTGGCGTTAGACAAGGAGATGGACGTTCCCTATTACTCTTTAAGTGTATTTTGGAGAAAGTAATTACAGATTGATGAGAGAAAAAGTCGAGCCAAAATAGAGATAAATCAATCAAGTAAGGCAGAAGTATTATTAGATTGCCTCACGTTTGCTGATGATCTGGCAATTTTAACTAGGGATTTCACCACAGCTCAAAAACAAATTTGAATTCTTAAAGAAGTTGCGGGAAAAGGAGGACTACAAATAACGTCCGAAAAAACGGAATATATGACATGCAATAAACAAGCACCAAAGTTTTTGAACACGAAATATGGAGAAATAAAAAGGGTTTCTCAGTTTAAATACTTGGGGGAAATCACACAGAAAAAGCTGCAAAAGAAGTTCGCTGTAAAAAAATAGCAACTGCATTCAGATTAACTCAAAAGATTTATAATAAAAGATCACTTCCTAAATTCAGTAAACCTAGGCATTACAGCACTGTAATCAAACCTGAAGGTCTTTATGGAGCAGAAACTTTAATTTCAAAAAAAAGAAAGGAAGATTTTCAGGAAAATGTTGGGTCCCAAAATTACTGATGGAGAAACTTATAGGCTGAGAGCTAATAAGGAAATAGAAGAATATGCAGACATACATGGTGATATGAGAAAAAGAAGACTTAAATTTTGTGGGCACTTTCAAACAATGGCACCCACCAGGTTCACAAAACAATTAGTAGAATTCTACGAAAAGAGAAGTAAGACCAAAATTGAGCCAATTAGATAGATCGCTGCGATTAAGGAGGATCTTAAAGTAGCCAGCATAACTCAAGCAGACATTACAGGTAGAAAAAACATTCAGACAGAAGATATGTGATTGGAAAGTTGGTCAGAGGGAAATTAGAAAACGGATTGGAGCACCGTGGTCTGATGAAAGAAAGAGACTTCATTTTGAAAGGATGAAACAAATTTGGACCCAAAGGAAGGCCAATCATCCATAGCGACACTGACTGATTGCACCTCGCGTTGTCCTATTGGGCCCACACATGAATAGTAATAACAAGTTTAGTAATTACATGAAGACTGCAGACCCATCTCATACCAACTCCCAGTAGATTTGATTCTGAGAAGCATGGATGTTCTGACCATTGTATTCAAATAAGGATGTAGAGCATCACCTGTTTCACAGCCTAAGTTATGCAATGAAGTGTAGAGATCCTATCATTCACAACGACTGATACTACCTATAAAATCCTGTCATTCTAAGTTTTTATGCAATGCAATTACTAAATTTAGACCGTGTTTATGAAAACGACCCTGTAATCATGCCAAATTGGTAATAAAGTAACATTAATTATTTGCGAGATGGGAAAACGTGTCTCTGTTCCACAGTAATTGTAGAACGTCAAAACCGCTATTAAGAAGTGAGCTCAAAAATATACAGAAATGACGTAACATGAACACTTGCGTGGCATAAACCCCAGAAATAACTGGAAGAGCTAGAACAGTCACGACCGTTGGAAGCTCCAGGTTTCAGAATATAAACAAAAGTTTCCGTGACTGTCAATCTGTCTCATTCCAACTACCACTCTTTTTTAACCTTCCACCAATGAGAAATAAGCTGCTGCTTTCTTAGAAGTCTATATTTCTAAAGGAGGATGCTCGATTTTGCACTAATTTCATAAACTGCAAAACCAAGTCAAGTACACTTCACTAACGGCATGACTTAAATTGCACATGTAAGAACCCCCCCCCCCCCCAACCACCACCACCACTCCCCCTCCCCTCCAACAAAAGAAAAACAGTTGCAGGAAAAAGTATGAGCAGAGATCCTACAAGTCAGACGTCGTATGAAGCTGTCAATAATACATATTTAAGTGACATTCGTTCATCCAAGTTAATGGAAATATTCAGAAAATGGAAGATAGGACCGTAGGCGCATAGCAGGGAATAATTTGGAATATATTATGAAATAGATTTAAGTAAAATTGCTGGAATGGGAATTTTAGCAGGTTGTTTTACGTGAATACTGGGATAAACAATGAGTCCGGAATAGAAAGATTATACTGAACAATATTTATTAGAAAATACTAATTCGGAATATCCTTTATGGCAAAAGAACACACAAAGCTAGAAAATGAAACTGCCACATAGTTTTTCTGACAAAGAGCTTTCTGACCCTTAGACGTTTTTGAAGTCACTGACAGGCGATGGCCAGAATATGGGAACACCACAAACACAACACACAGCCATGCCTAATACCACATGGGGAAAATGAAACTGCCCCAAAATTTTTCTGACGAAGAGTTTTCTGACCCTTAGACGTTTTTGAAATCAATGACAGTCGATGGCCAGAATATGGGAACACCACAAACACAACAAATTACCATGCCTAATACCACCTAGGAAAAATACCAGGCTTCCTGCGAGATAACGACAAGATCAGATGATGACGATGACGGTCACGTACACTTTTCTCCGAAGTATACCGCATGCGCTCAATAAAATTGAGATCTGGAAACTGTGGTGACCGAGGGACATGCAATAATTCATCCTCATGCTCACAAAAACAGTTCTTCAGGATGCGAGTGTTGTGAACAGAGGCCTTACCGTCTCGAAACACAGCATCACTATTGGGGAACAAACACTGTACCACTGGATGGACCTGATCAGCCACAATGTTCACACACTCCTTGACAGTAGGCGGTCCTGAAGAGTACCCTTGGAACCCATGAAATACCACGATATGGCTGCCCAAATCGTCACCGAACCCCCACCGTATTTCACTCTCGTGATGTTTGGTAGGTTAGAAGTTGGGAACAGTGTGAAACTGCACTAATCTGGCAAGAAGACATCCTTCTATTGCTCCATAGTCCAGGTATAATGGTTCTTGTTAAGGACATTTGCATCCCTGATGAATGATTTTGTAATTCCAGCTCGCCCTGCAACTCCCTGCTTCTAGATTTCCCTCCTGTTGTTTTGGGGCTGACAGGGTTCGCGAGTGCGATAATGAGGACTGCAGTGACTTTTAAAGCTGCCATCCTGTTAGTTACCGTCACAATCTTCTTCAGAGGCCGTCCGTAACTTTTCCTCAACACACCCTTTCATCCGCTTTCCCGTATGTTTTCCCGCTTTCCCCGTATGCGATATAAGTATTCGATACGGTGCCTCTTGAAACACCAACTACTTCGGCTACTTTGGTGATGGAACACCTACCATATGAGCACCAACAACTAGCCCCCGTTCGGATTCACTTATCTCCGACGTAATGCACTCACAACTATGCAGAATGAAAATAAAAGTAAAGAAAATCTGACCAACATATGGTAATGTAAGAGTCAAAATATGTATATCTAAAGACCCACAATACACGGCTGTTCCTCAGCTTGCGTCAGAAAAGCCCAACATGACTTTCTCCCTGAAGGAGTGTGTGCTGCTGGTAAAGCGCTTATAAAAGAACGGTGACTGTGCACCAATAGCTGTGCAGACGTTCCGGAGATTCGAGGACACCAAAAAATGCATGTTTGCTATGGGTCTGGAGAAGATGAAGATAGGTTTTTTTGAAGTTCAGTGTAGCTGAAAGAGGAAAGCAGTTGATCCGACGTCTGTCGAAGATGTGGCCACAACACTGCAGGAGGGGTCGAGCGATGGTGTGCAAGCATGCAATGGACCGGGAATTTCCCGAATCCTGGACATGCCTGTGTGCACGGTGCACAAAATCCTACGAGGTATCTTGCACTGCGATCCATACAAAACCATCCTTGCTGTTCAGGAGTTGCTTCCTGCTGGCCTACCAACAAGACAAACGGTCGCTCTGGAATATCTTTCTCACATGGAAGTAGACAATGAATAGCCATGTAACATTCTGTTGACAGACGAATCTCATTTCCATCTCCATGGACATCTCAATACGCAGAATTGCAGAACTGGCGACAGGAAGTGCACACGCACACCAACCGGTACCACTTCATTCTGCAAAAGTGACTCTGTAACGCGGGTTAACGGTATCGTTTATCGTACGCTCGTAGTTTTACGAGGAGATGAGTCCTTTGGGCCCTGCAGCCGTTAGCGTCACTGGTAAATGCTTTGAGAGTCTTTTGGGCACCAACATCATTCCAACCATTCAACAGCGTCGATGTGACATTGTACAAGATGGCGCTCCTCCGCACATTGTGCAGCTACTGAAGCGTCTGCTGCAGAGGCATTTCAGAAATGCTAGAATTACCAGCCGTCATTTTCTCAAGCCTGGCCATCGAGATCACCTGCTCTTAATCTGTGTGACTTCTAGCTCTGGGATTATCTGAAAGAAATCGTGTTCAGTGCTCCAATTACGAATGCAGCTGAATTCAAGGCAAGCGTTGCCTAACGCATTACGAACGTGACCACTGAGAGTCTCATCTGTTGTGAAGCATGCTGTTTCTAGGCTTCAACTTGTGGCAGAAAACGGTGAACAGCAAACTGAACATGTTCTGCGCCAGTGTCAGGAATACTGGATGTGCTTATGCCATGCGGAACAAACTCCAAAATCTACATTTTAAGTTAGAGATATTGTATCACAACTTTACGTACAAAATTAAAATGTGACATTATACCAAAAGCAATCGTCGCATTATAAATATTTTCTAATGCTCTATATATTAATATTACCGGTATCAGCATTTACTGATTCACCTAGCGTAGGGGGCCGAAACTAGCGTTGGTTCCTTATTGCTTATCACAAAATTTAATACCAAGATTTGGTTCTTGTGGTTTGTAGTTGGAAAGAAGGAAAACGGAGCAACCCTTATAGAACACAAATAACTACACTTCAGAATTCATGTTTGAACAACTTTTTTATTCACAAGAGTAGCAATATGAGGAAGTAAATACAAAAATAGTTGAAAAATTATGTCAAAATCACTACTATTTCATTATTTTTATAGATTTTTATGAAAGTAGATACTTCAATACTTAAGATAACATTATTATTGTTCTTATTGTTAATTATATAATTACTTTATGCCCGTATGATTTCTTTACACGCTAGCATGCTTGAAAACTACTCCAAAGTGGACTCAAGTGTACCTTCAATGTCATTAATATCATCCACAATGTCAGGGCCTGAAGTTAAGTTTCCATAAAACTGTCTGACATCTCGTGGAATGAGGTGCATTATCGATTTTATGTCCTGCAAATTTAGCGGTGATACTGGTTTACCATTTAGACACAAAGGTACCAAGAATGCTGTTAGGTCTGGCGAAGAATTTGGATGGCCTGCAGTACGGCTCCAAAGACTTGCTTCAATGAAATTCTGATCGAAGTTCTTGTTCATAGATATTGAATAAGTTTTCTCCTTGGCTATTCTTATTTGTCGAAGTTCTAACTAATTAACTTTGTTGTTGCGTATGTCATGCTTTCTGATGACCGCTTTTTTTGTTTCTTTTAAGGTTTAAGCACTCAAAGAATTTTTCTTTGCCATCCTATGGATTTGAACAGGGTGCTTTTTTTCTTTTTTCTGGCTTTTTGCATGACGTTGATGTAATGTTCTGTGGAACACAATATTTGTTACATTTTAATACACTTTCTATTTAGCCAACTTCACAGTCATTTGGTAAAAGTGAATGACTTGAAATTAAAAGTTTTAGGGTAATCATTTTAAGATTGGCATGTTTCTGAAGAGCAGTCTTCAACACCAGAATCAGTCTAACGTTCCTGTTCTGCCCTCTACAAGAACCAGGGTGCAAAATTAGTAACTCGTATTTTCCGTCGAACACAAAGACACCAAATGCTTCCCTCTGCATAACATGTCTATGGAAACATGATATCTTTTCAAACAATAACACAGAAGAAAATACGCTCCTCATAATTACCATTTGATTAATTACGTTTCATCTCAAATACGTAAACAAGCAAAACACGTGACATTCTTAAGCTGATTTGGTTCCATATTGCAAATAATTGCCACATCGGTGCAGCAACTAGTAGTTGTTTCAGACCTCTCTAGAGAGCAGCAAGTTACAGAATGGACTTGGTTCTATTTTGCATGACGTACCACACATATTCCATTACAGTTTGCAACAGAGAATCAGAAATATGAAGAACGGGAGTTAGTTCCCGATTGTATGACTACGTCCAATTAGAAACCTAAGTCATTTTGCTTTTTTTGGGGTTTCGGGCCCCACCAGACTTAAAGACCGAAGTCATACTTCTTTTTATGCGATTTTTGGCCTGAGGACAATTAAAAACCGCCGGCCGGAGTGGCCGTGCGGTTCTAGGCGCTACAGTCTGGAGCCGAGCGACCACTACGCTCGCAGGTTCGAATCCTACCTCGGGCATGGATGTGTGTGATGTCCTTAGGTTAGTTAGGTTTAATTAGTTCTAAGTTCTAGGCGACTGATGACCTCAGAAGTTAAGTCGCATACTGCTCAGAGCCATTTGAGCCAATTAAAAATCTATTTTTCCCATCTGATTTGGTGGTCTAGTATCTTGCAGCGATGGATGGGCCCAGCCCACTAACAGTTCCATAGCTGTTGGCTGCTGAACTTGTGCAGTCATGCACACTGAACAGTACGGATTTTATAGGCGACCCCATTTACGTTAAAACGTTTACAGCGCCATATATTGATAAGATTTTTTTCTTTAAATTTTTTTGTGCCATGACGTTTCCCCCTGCATCAATGATATTCTGCTCAAATTTGACTTCATTCAGAGCATTGTTTCTCTTTCTGTAGTGTTTTCAAATTGGAACTTTTAATTGTGGACACCCTGAACATGTCAAGTCGCGCTGATGCAATAATGCAATAGAAGAAAGAATGTAACAAAGAAAAGAAAGCAATTTCTTCACAGTTACAGCCATGGAATGACAATTCTGGTAATTTTATGTACAACAGACAGTATCTT
The DNA here is from genome assembly GCF_023898315.1 of Schistocerca nitens. Taxonomy (NCBI): domain Eukaryota; kingdom Metazoa; phylum Arthropoda; class Insecta; order Orthoptera; family Acrididae; genus Schistocerca; species Schistocerca nitens. The sequence continues at coordinate 436,688,973 of NC_064617.1, read as the reverse complement.
GTAAAGAAGTTTGACTGCTGGATTTAACGATCTCCGTTTAGAAGCTGCGTCAGTTAAAAGTGGCCATTAGTTTTACATGGCTTCGGCCATGTTAAGCGCGCACTCCGGATGTTGAAAAGAGCTTCCGGCTTCCGCTTTGCGGGCTGATAACGTCAGGGCTGTTATCAGGAGAGTCACTTCCGCTGGAGCTCACTATGAAACTTCTTTATTACGATAAAATACATTTTTTACTTAAATTGCAGTAACTGAGATTGACTATACTGTCTCCTTGCTATTTTTTATCGTTCCATATCTGACCTACAGAATTTGCTCTGACAAACAGAACTCAAACTTTTCCTATTCATTAATTACTCACAATATTCAAGGATAACGCGATCTGACTGCTTTAAAAATGATAACCTGACTTCAAATAATTAACACAAAAGAATGGCCCTGAATTAGAAGAAATCCTAACAGTAACCCATACATAAGTCCCTTACCCGAACTAAAGCAAGCACCAATACCGCCAGTTAAATAACAGATACTAATTACTAAAGGCTCTAACTGCTGATAGGCATGTGGTTAGCAAAGGAAATATTTTGTTGCAAAGCAAACAATGTATTTTTAACTTAATAATGTGACATCCAGTTCGAAAAATATATATAATCATCAGTAATAAATCTCCATGACGGATACACATTCAGACCGTCCGCTCGCGCTAGTACTGCAAACCTCCAACACTGATAATTATTAACCTCTAACCTTCATCACGACTGACTACTCACATCTAACTTGCACCACTGCTGGCTGTTCACCTCCAACTGCTAGTGGACCAGCCACAGAGTCTCTTGCAGAGTGCGCACAGCGCTGTCAGAGTTATTAATGCTGTCTGTTGCGCTGCCAACAGACAGACACATAAACAGGCTACCTACAACTTGGTGCGAGCTTCTATTCAAGCAGACGTGAATCGGTGAGCAAAGGCGTGTACTTCCTAAGCTATAGGCTATTGAAGGCAATTATAGAAGCAGATTATCGAAAGTTCTTATGTCGTTTAACTGTTTTATTCTGGTGAATGCTGCATTTGGAGATAATATATGGATAATTACATAATTTCTAGCTGGTTCACATGCTAAAATATTGAGAACTTTCTGTCAACTGACGGGGCTTGAAAATCAGGAACATTTAATCCACTTTGTCATCGTGAAAGACTCAGAGAACACCATGGCAGTTGATAAACGTAAGCCTTGTAACGTTTGCATTTTATCTCCCATAAAGGAAAAAGGGAAGTTAGTGTTTAACGTCTCGTAAATGACCACGTCATGGGAGACGGAGCATTAAATCAGAGTGGACAAGGATGGGGAAGGAAACGTCCATAAAGTCTCTAATGCATCTACTGACTTGAATATCGAAGCGATGTTAAATCTTTGAATATCGAATGGATGTTAAATGTAGTCTTTCACTGAATGATAAGGTTTTAAACATAATTTCTTTTTTTTTTCAGTGTCATCGTATCTCAGGCCAATACATCTTATCCAAATCCTGTACAGTAAATTTATTGTTTCAAAAATTAGTTTTGGAAGACTTGTAGAATACGCTTGCACCCTATACAAACACTGTCCGTTACGATGGTAAAGGTGCAAAACCTAGCTTTCATAACAGTTACCTGTACACCATATTTCTCCAGTTCCTACAAACTACGGCTTGATGAAGAGAAAATATCGTATAATGAAGAGGTTATCGGTTGTGGAAACGAATATTACGTAGATCCTACGCAAAGAGATGTATATAAGTTAAGTTGAAGTATAAATCTGTACTTTTGCATGAAACATTATTCAGTATGTTCCTTAGATAAATCATCCAGCCTCAATTATACACACTCAACTGTATGCTCTTCTTTTACCCCTCACAAGGGATTTTCTAATCGAAGCAAAGTGTAGGTAATGTATTTTTTATAAACAATTTCTTTCGCACTAGGCCATCTTAAGGTATGTAAGTACAATGATGAAAATATATTATTTATATTTTCTTTACTTGTAGAATTGAAGGTGGCCTAATTCAATCGAAAGTGATCTTTCTCTTAATAAAATGCAGAATCTTGAAAAAGAGACATGTAGAAAGTGTAACTAAAGTGTTCATCATTTCAAAAGTAATCACCATAACTGTTAGTAATTTATCTCATTGTGAAGCAAGAAGGTCAGTGCCTTCATGGAAAAATGGTTTGGGTTGCCCTGGTTGTACCCAGAGCGGGACCACATGTTGCCTGGATTACGCTGCAGATGTTTCGGTGGGAAGCCCTTGCACATTCTCCATGTAGTCCCAGTCTCTGCCCATGCGATTTACAAAACTCTAGAGCCCTGGAGAAAGACGTGCGTAGCCGTCGAGTTGTTTCGGACGAAGCGGTGCACGCTTGGGCATGTGCAAACATTTTTCCATGAAGGCATTGCCGCCTTGTCTCACAGTGGGATAAATGCGCTAACAGTTACGGCGATTACTTTTGAAATAATGAACACGTTACTTACTTTTTTCCGTCCTTTTCGTTTACAATTACTGCTCCTTGTACAACATTACTGTTTCTTCCCGACGCACAGCACCACCATTCTGCTCGAAAGGAATGTTCAAACCTGATGGATTCCTTTGGAACTTAAATATTTCACAAACATCGTAACCGACTACTTCTTCGAGACATTGTCCATATCTCATTCGGATCCATTAAACGGTACAACGTTCCAGTTCAATGTAATAGTTTGATTAGAGGCACTATATGCAATGCCTGACGTAAAGTGAGTGAGGGAAAATTCTAAGCTTCGTCTGTCACTAGTTTCAGACGTTAGTTCGTGATGCAAGAATACGATGAAAATAGGTTGCTACGAAGATAACTACATTTCTTTTGGAATAATAATTTCCTATACATCTCCGTAATAAGGAACAAAGACCTTTGAAACTTATTAACTAACTGGGAATAACTGCCAATAAGTGTTCTTCCATTTCCAGTGATACACCAGTTCTCCAGGTGGACCAACTTCCCTCAACGAACTACATACATTTAGTTTTCTCACAAATCAGTAAGCAGACAAAGTTTCTCTTCAACTTATTCAAGCAAATAGAAAGTCTAGAGGTTCCTTTCGTTATAGATGTAAACAGCAAATCTGATCCAGCTAACGTTAATGCTTTTCTACTTGCGCAGAAGTTCCAAGTATCTAGGAGAATAAAGTTTAAGTAAATTTTTTTAACGTGCATTTACTTTCAGAACTGGAGAGCAGCTGTTTCTTTGCGGACTCTTAAGAACTTCCGTGGAGCAGTGCAATCGATGCATAATGAAACTTTACTACTGAAAGACGTTTATAATGTTATAATGACTACATGTTACAGGATTATTAGGCTACATATTAAGAGAATAAATATATCTTCAAGATAATTATCATTACTACTTAATTTACGTCCCACAGTGTAAAAAGATACTCTGATCTACGAAGACATCTCTTGATCACGCAATCGCCCCTCCGTTGTGTCTGCCACTGGAATTACATGAGCTTGTCTGCATTTCGGCAAGAGCTAAGATACTCGTGATGTAACAAGCTACTTCTCTTGGTCGTTGTCCACCTTCTTTATTAATCCTATCTGGTAAGAATACAAAGAGATGACCCTAGAGAGTATATCAAACGAGAATTTCGTAAGAACTCTTATATATTTACGTAGTGTTCTTTCAACTAATATCAATCTGATATCTATTTCTCCTAATTTAGTTTAATGTGTGTAACGCCGCTTCCTTTGGACGCAAAACTGAAAATATAAAATAGTGCCCAAAACCCAATAAAAGTCCCAAAATCCAAGATGCAAATTTCAAGTCCCACTGGAATAGCATCACTTGAATAGTAGCAAGTATATAGAAAGGGAATCCAGTATAAGGTGACTTAACGTTTTAAAAATGGAAAGAAAAGAAATAGAATCCATTAGTTTCAAATTAAAATAATAGTTGATCGCAGAGTAGTGTACTTATAGATTACAGAATAGAACGAGTGAACTCAAAGAGTACTCCTTGTGAGTACTTTTTGAGGACACTGCGTAATACAGAGGAAAAAACCGTCATACATTGTTAATGTACTGGTAGCACTTGATGAATCAGGTCGTATCTCAACGTATGCTCTTGTACGTAGACGCGACGAGATTGTTTTTGGGCATTTTTGGAAATTTTGCCATCTGCTATGAATCATTAAACTAGAAATAGGTAGATCAGTATATCACTACGTAAAGTCAAAATAGGAAAAGATCCGGACTTGTCTTAAATTGATTATCATACAGGGAAGATTTAACTTTACCCCAAAGTAATAGACTGTTAGCAATTTACCAACATAGGAAGTGAACATTGGTATTGAATTGTGAGAAAGTACTGAAGTTTCGTTAAAGTAGCAAATGAAATCTGGATCTTGTTACAAACTCTTTGACTGAAACTTACGTAACTAATTCCCCGCCAGCTAAGGGAAAAGTTACTTCCTTAATACAATGATAGGACGTCAATAGTATAGAATAAACCAGCAGAAAGTGGATTTACTGTGTGACATTTCTTTCAAACCATTTAATATTGTGTGTTTATGAAATATTTATTTGTGCGACGACATAGATTAATAACAGAGCGCAGCATGCATAAATATTCTTTGCCGCGTTAGACAGTTATTGTACCGATTAGAACTATTAAGCTTACGTAAACTGAAATCTTTAGGGAAGAAACTATTGCCGTACATGGACTGTAGCCATAATTAGTACAAAGATAGCCATTGGTGTGCAACTACGTGTAGCACTGCTCGTACGCGTCGGGGAGCAAATAATTATTTGAACTGGTCGGCATCATTGATACGCACTCGGCGTGAATGCAGTGCAGCAGGAAAGATTTTTTTTTTTTATGTAATGTTCCTCATAAGACAATATTACCGCTAGTTAGTCGGAGCACGAATTTCATCAACGAACATTTCCAATATATCTTAAGAAGAGCAGTTATATTTAGTCGCCCTATAAATCACTCTGTACTCATACCTCTCTGACGTAGCCGGCCGAAGTGGCCGCGCGGTTCTGGCGCTGCAGTCTGGAACCGCGAGACCGCTACGGTCGCAGGTTCGAATCCTGCCTCGGGCATGGATGTGTGTGATGTCCTTAGGTTAGTTAGGTTTAACTAGTTCTAAGTTCTAGGGGACATAGTGCTCAGAGCCATTAGCCTCTCTGACGTATTATGGTTGCTGGTGTTTCCAGTAAATGATTACCAGTCATGGAATCAAAAAATAACAGACCTTTCGATCTTTTTTATTGCTAATATGCTACATTTGTTTATAATGAGGGTGAACTGTCAGTCCCTTCAAATGCTATTAGCCTTTCTGCGTCTTTGTGCATCTCAGTATTTTTGCTGCAGATTTTCTCTCTACAGTATTGTAGAGCTCGGGACGGTGACCCCTAAGAGGGCTGGTGAATCATCTGACGGCCAATCAAGTTGGAGTGCCATCTCCCATCCTGGACGTGGACTGCGGGTGGTGTGGTGTCTGCTATCGTAAGACGAATTGTCAGTGAAACATCACTCGTTGTAATAGTTCTTTATTCACGTAAATTAAAGGATGAAGCTGTAACCAGAGAGAAGGTTCTTTGCCTCGATGAAGTAGGTGGCTGCGGATGCACTGTGTGTTGCCGTCAGCGTTCGGCCTACTAAGTGTACCACAGCTGCTGAAGTCCACGATGCCCGGGAAGTCTGATGCAAGCACCATAGTGTTGGTGAGAGATGTCAGTGGCTTCGCCTCTTGGTTTGGCTGCTCTGTGGCCGCAGCAACAATACAACTTTTTTTGTGGTTATATCTTACGGGATCAGACTGCTGAGGTCATTGGTCCCTAAGCTTCACATTACTTAATCTAACTTAAACTAACTTACGCTAAGGACAACACACACACCCATGCCCGAGGGAGGACTCGAACCTCCGACGGGGGAAGCCGCGCGAACCGTGCAAGACGCCCTAGATCCCACGATTACCCCGCCCGGTTAACAACACATCAGTGAAGACAGTGTTTACACCGTGCTGGCATGTGCCCACCCCAGGCAATAGTTAGTAATAACGTAGGCCCGCACACGCTGGATGCCAGGGTAAAATCACAGCCCACCAGAGAGTTGGCTGACGTAGAAGATAGTCACCCAGCAGAGATGAGCCAGCAGTGAGAAACACCAAATTGACGACGTGCTGATCTCAGCTCAGATTGGAGCCTGCAGCTACTGGAAGTGAAGTGTGTGGGTGATGGATGGTGGATCGCTGCGTGATCTTCTGCAGCAAGTGTCCCCATCTCGCAGTCACAAGCTGGGTTAGAGTGCATTGACAGCGTACCGTAAGACCTTGATAGTGTCGGGTACAACAGACATCTGAGAGCAGGGGTTTGATGTGGGGGTGAGAAGAGGGGGAGGGGGGGGGGTTACACACCTGAGTCAGTTGTATTTCTCCAACGGCAGCACTCCCACCCAGGAACTCCTAGCAGGCTGTATGCCTGCGCAATGTGTGTTGCCTATAACCCCTAGTCATCTGCTTCGTGTGAAAGTGGCTAAGTTAAGCAAAACTTAATTTCCCAATTCTGCTCTTCAATATTTGTCTCCCCTTGGATTTCGTTTTGAAAATCACCGCCGCGCGGGATTATCCGAACGGTCTAGGGCGCTGCAGTCATGCACTGTGCGGCTGGTCCTGGCGGAGGTTCGAGCCCTCCCTCGGGCATGGGTGCGTGTGTTTGTCCTTAGGATAATTTAGGTTGAGTAGTGTGTAAGCTTAGGGACTGATGACCTTAGCAGTTAAGTCCCATAAGATTTCACACGCATTTGAACATTTTTTTTAAATCACCCTATCAGTTTACTGGGTTAGATAACATGCAGCACACCTGTTTAGCAGACTCTGTTAGTTGGATGAAATATCGCCGTCCCAAGGCCGGTGTGTACTAAAGGAGGAAGCATCATCGATCATGGGACGAGCTCAGGGGCAGAACGCACTACGATGTGGGCGTGCCCAAGGGTAGTGGGCCCATGTGGAGCCCGACGACAGCTCCGGGGAGGAGAGTGCCATCACCGTCTATGCATCGTCATCAGCAGACAGGTCCCATTGTGGAGGAGATGCCGCAGGACCCACTGGTGACCATGGCTGATTCGATGATTGCGGGGAGATCAGTGGAGGCAGCCCGACTGGAATAGCAGGCTGTAGCAATGGACCCGAGACTGGAGACGGACCGACGCCTGGTGCCAGGAAGCTGGAAAGCCAGAGCACTGCATTTGGAGGAGGCAGCCTATGGAATGAGGGTGCCTCCACAGCTGGCGTCGACGGACTCGAGGCGGAAGGTGGCAGGGTGGGCTGCGGCAGTGGCGGCCACACTCACGTACCGGTTGTTTCTGGCAGCAAGGAGGAGCGCAACTGATCAAAGTGGAGCGCCACCAGCTCGTCGGCCATATGGGCACCACACAGATGGCGTCTCCGGCGGCTGACAACAGAGAGCTGCATCCATTTGGGCCAGCGACCAAACCGTCACGCCCACACTGGCGATCCCAGCATGAAGTGGCCAGATGAACCCGACCGCAGTAGGTGCGACGCAGGACACAGAAGATGGAGGAGCATGTGTGGCTGCCGGTTGGGCTCTGCTCTCCCATAGGCATGAAGCAGTAGGAGCTCAGAAAGTGGGGAAGGGCATCGTTTTGTGAAGAATTCACAACAAACCTTTTCGTCTGGGACTTGAGGTTCCGCCTCGCCATTTGATTGAGGATGGAGTGATGGAGCCATAACATGACAAATGATGTGATGGAAACAAAACAACTGAAAGGTGTGAGAAACGCAGTGGTGCCCATTCTTGGAAACTAAGGTGCAAGACAATCCCTCAATTGAAAAAAATCCTCAAAAGCGTATAAATTGTGACCTCAGCCGACGTCAGTGCACACCAGAGAAAGTAAGGAAACAGGGAACAGAGACATCCTGGGAACTGTCTGTTGTTGGTCACACTGCTCACAAGCAGCGTCAAAATGAACAATTTAGCTATCAGCCACAGGCCAAAATCATGTCCCCTAGCCAACAGTTTAGTGCGGAAAACTCCACGTAAAACTCCAAAATGGCCCTGGTAGAGAGGACACAGAATCTTGTGCCACAATGAGGTAGGAATGATTACCCTGTGAGAGAGGTCTTCTGTGGACAACTGCAAAACACCATCTGTATGGAAAAATAGTTGCAAGGTGGGTTTGAAGTCTAACCAAGCAATTTATCTGGCCAGCTCTGTTGAATAAACCGAACCATCCCGTGGAGAACCTGACTGGCGGCAACAGAAGCTGCTACATGTGAGCTCGTAATTTTGAAATTGTCGACGGTGCTTGCATTTCAGTATAAAGATGGAAGCAAAGCAATTCTTCACTATCAACGACGGCATCGGGTCCCACAGAAAGACAGGACAACGCACCCACATTGGCATGTTTAGACACAGGTCGAAAATGGATTTCGTAATTGTAGCAAGACAAGAACAGTGCTCAGCATTGTGGGTGGCGTGCTACCTTGTCAGGCAAGGAACAGTGAGGTTTAAACAAGAAAATCGAGGGCTTACGATCAGTAATTAGGTGAAACTTGGAGCCAGACAAAAACCTGGGATTTCAGAGAGCATAGACTATGGCAAGAGCCTCTCTTTCCACCTGAGAGTAACGCATGTGGGCTGTAGTGATTGACTTAGAGATGAAACAACAGATCGTTCAAAAAAATCGACATCTCAGTGCGTTATGATCACTCCAAGGCCGTACTGTGAGGCGTCAGCTGGGATAACTATGTGCTGGTCCGGGGAGAACGTAGCTAAACAATCCTTGTGCAATAAGGCATACACAGAGTGGTTGAATGTGGCTGCCGGACCCCCCCCCCCCCCGTTTCCCCTCCACTGCAGAAATTTATGATGCAACGCCATCTTCCCTAGGAAGGCCTGAAGCTCCTTCGTGGACGAGGCGTGCAGCATAGACGTAATACAGAGATTAGAAATGGCAGGGAGTGACCGCCATGCCACCAGACCTCTAAACCCGAATAAATCACAGCTGGTTAAGAAGAAACTGAGATTTAGCTAGGGACTGTAAGACAGAAAATAAAGTGTGCAAATTTTTCAAGTCATCGGCCGCGCACGAGGCCATAACAACATTATCCAGATAATTAGTGCAACTCGAGACAGGCAGTGGCAGTAGCGTTAGCCACTCCCAAAGTAAGGCACATATATTGATAGAGACCAATAGGAGTATTCAAAACCACAACGCGCCAAGACTCTTCATACACACGAACCTGCAGATACGGTTCAGACTATCAAATAACTTCCGGGAATTCAGCCAGGTAACACTTTCAGCGACCGCCGATATTTCGGCGGGAGAACACCCCGCCATTTTCAAGGCAAACTGCAACGGACAGGCGGCGTACATGCAAATTTAATACCTCGGTTCTGCGACAGAAGCAGGAAAGATAACACACACACTGAACACTAGTGCCACCAAAGATGACCAAAGTCAGAGCTATCGATAGTGAGACTATGAATTCACAGGTGAGGCAGCATTGACTCTGTTCCTCTGTTTCTTGACAAGGGAGAGAGCCGGATTCCAAACAGAGTTTAAACAGAAACCTCCATCCCTGTTAACGAGGTTGCTCGCTAGTTTAATCTCAACTGCCTCCCTAATGACACTGTCCCAATAGCTGGACGTGCATGCCAATATCTCGGTGTTATTATATAACATGGGGTGACCAGTATCCAAGCAATGTTCGCCAACAGCAGATCTATTTGGCTGCTGTAATCGTGTGTGCCGTTTATGCTCAGTACATCTGTCCTCCACGGTCCCGATAGTTTGACCAATATATGCCATACCGCAGCTACAGGGAATACGATATACACCCGCCTTACGCAATCCAAGATCATCCTTAACGGAACTCAAAAGTGCTCTAATTTTAGATGGAGGTCGGAAAACACATTTCACATCGTATTTCCGTAAAATACGACCGATCTTATTGGACGTGTTTCCTACGTAAGGCAAAAAGGCAGTAGACTTAGGTGTTGACTCAGAATTATCATCAATCACCCGATGTACAGTTGGTCGATAGCGCAACGCACGTTCAATCTGTCTATCACTATAACCATTTTGACGAAATGTAACTTCAAGATGGGACAGCTCAGCTGGCAAAGTCTCAGCGTCAGAAACGACATGTGCCCTGTGTACCAAGGTACGAAGTACCCCTTCACGCTGAGCCGAATGGTGACAACTATTAGCTTGTAAGTACAAATCGGTGTGAGTACGTTTCCTGTAGACTGCATGTCCCAATGATCCATCATCCTTCCTCCTAACCAACACGTCGAGAAAGGGAAGGCAACCATCCTCTTCCACCTCCATCGTAAAACGAATGTTCGGGTGGATCGAGTTCAGATGTTCTAGAAAGACATTCAAATTCTCCCTACCGTGAGGCCAAACAACGAAGGTATCGTCAACGTATCTAAAGAAACAGGCGGGTTTTAAAGGCGCCGACTCCAATGCACGTTCCTCGAAGTCTTCCATAAATAAATTTGCGATCACAGGAGACAACGGACTACCCATCGCAACTCCATCTGTCTGCTCGTAATACTGGTCATTAAATAAAAAGTAAGTGGATGTCAACACATGCCTAAATAGATTAGTTAAATCAGCACCAAACCTGGCTTCAATTAACCGCAACGAATCAGACAGAGGAACACGAGTGAAGAGAGAGACCACATCGAAACTCACTAAAATATCAGAGTCATTCAGCCTCAGTCCCTCCAAACGACGTAAAAAATCAGCTGAGTTCCTGATATGATGTTCACACTGTCCTACTTGTGGACTCAACAGAGAAGCAAGATGCTTGGATACACGATATGTCGGAGCGCCGATGTTACTCACTATAGGACGGAAAGGAACCCCTTCCTTATGAACCTTTGGAAGGCCATATAACCTAGGGGGAACGGCACTATAGGTGTTAAGCCTCTTGATTGTGTCCTGCGAAAAACCACTTTTCTTCAGGAGGCTGTTGGTCTTTCTCTCAACACTTTTCGTGGGGTCAGCATCGATTCTGCGATACGCTGAATCAGATAGTAAACGTTGCATCTTTTGTACATAATCAAGTTTATTTAAAACAACGGTGGCATTGCCCTTGTCAGCAGGTAAAATAACAATACTGGGATCAACTTTGAGAGAGCGTAAAGCAGCCCTCTCTGCTGCTGTGACATTACTCTTGGGTGGACGAGCCCTAGTCAAAACACGGCATGCCTCCCTCCTAACTTCCTCTGCAGCGTCAGGAGGTAGTTTGCAAACTGCCTGTTCAATTGAACTAATAAAATCAACTACCGGCAAATTCTTCGGAGTGGGTGCAAAATTTAAACCCTTCCCTAGCACGGATAAGGTTGCGTCGTCAAAAGATTTCTCTGTGAGATTTATCACAGATCGTCGAGATATAACATCCGACTCCGCGCGATGAAAACGTTCAAACTTTGCCAAATGCCGGGCAGTAACGGAGTTGTACTCCCAGTCAGCTTGGGTCCATGAGGCACCGTCCAACCAATCCCAAGTGAAATCAGACACTTCAGATGCAACCATTAAATGAAAACGATACAATTCTTTGGAAACAGAATCCAAACGTCGACGAGTAAAACGAATCCTTTCGCGAACAAGAGCTAAGCCAGCACGTTGCTTGATACGATTGGCGGCAGGAGAATTAATATGGTGCACAACCTTAGCAAATGTTGGGACATGATTTTCATCACGACACCTTAATAAAAACGACAAAGCACATTGCAGTCTAACTCGACAGCTACGAAGTTTATCCAACTTACGTAAACACCGATACATTTCCTCCCCGTAGAGGTAAACAATGTGAGACCTGAGTTTCTCCTGGCGTATACAACTTTCAAATAACTTCCGGGAATTCAGCCAGGTAACACTTTCAGCGACCGCCGATATTTCGGCGGGAGAACACCCCGCCATTTTCAAGGCAAACTGCAACGGACAGGCGGCGTACATGCAAATTTAATACCTCGGTTCTGCGACAGAAGCAGGAAAGATAGCACACACACACTGAACACTAGTGCCACCAAAGATGACCAAAGTCAGAGCTATCGATAGTGAGACTATGAATTCACAGGTGAGGCAGCATTGACTCTGTTCCTCTGTTTTTTGACAAGGGAGAGAGCCGGATTCCAAACAGAGTTTAAACAGAAACCTCCATCCCTGTTAACGAGGTTGCTCGCTAGTTTAATCTCAACTGCCTCCCTAATGACACTGTCCCAATAGCTGGACGTGCATGCCAATATCTCGGTGTTATTATATAACATGGGGTGACCAGTATCCAAGCAATGTTCGCCAACAGCAGATCTATTTGGCTGCTGTAATCGTGTGTGCCGTTTATGCTCAGTACATCTGTCCTCCACGGTCCCGATAGTTTGACCAATATATGCCATACCGCAGCTACAGGGAATACGATATACACCCGCCTTACGCAATCCAAGATCATCCTTAACGGAACTCAAAAGTGCTCTAATTTTAGATGGAGGTCGGAAAACACATTTCACATCGTATTTCCGTAAAATACGACCGATCTTATTGGACGTGTTTCCTACGTAAGGCAAAAAGGCAGTAGACTTAGGTGTTGACTCAGAATTATCATCAATCACCCGATGTACAGTTGGTCGATAGCGCAACGCACGTTCAATCTGTCTATCACTATAACCATTTTGACGAAATGTAACTTCAAGATGGGACAGCTCAGCTGGCAAAGTCTCAGCGTCAGAAACGACATGTGCCCTGTGTACCAAGGTACGAAGTACCCCTTCACGCTGAGCCGAGTGGTGACAACTATTAGCTTGTAAGTACAAATCGGTGTGAGTACGTTTCCTGTAGACTGCATGTCCCAATGATCCATCATCCTTCCTCCTAACCAACACGTCGAGAAAGGGAAGGCAACCATCCTCTTCCGCCTCCATCGTAAAACGAATGTTCGGGTGGATCGAGTTCAGATGTTCTAGAAAGACATTCAAATTCTCCCTACCGTGAGGCCAAACAACGAAGGTATCGTCAACGTATCTAAAGAAACAGGCGGGTTTTAAAGGCGCCGACTCCAATGCACGTTCCTCGAAGTCTTCCATAAATAAATTTGCGATCACAGGAGACAACGGACTACCCATCGCAACTCCATCTGTCTGCTCGTAATACTGGTCATTAAATAAAAAGTAAGTGGATGTCAACACATGCCTAAATAGATTAGTTAAATCAGCACCAAACCTGGCTTCAATTAACCGCAACGAATCAGACAGAGGAACACGAGTGAAGAGAGAGACCACATCGAAACTCACTAAAATATCAGAGTCATTCAGCCTCAGTCCCTCCAAACGACGTAAAAAATCAGCTGAGTTCCTGATATGATGTTCACACTGTCCTACTTGTGGACTCAACAGAAAAGCAAGATGCTTGGATACACGATATGTCGGAGCGCCGATGTTACTCACTATAGGACGGAAAGGAACCCCTTCCTTATGAACCTTTGGAAGGCCATATAACCTAGGGGGAACGGCACTATAGGTGTTAAGCCTCTTGATTGTGTCCTGCGAAAAACCACTTTTCTTCAGGAGGCTGTTGGTCTTTCTCTCAACACTTTTCGTGGGGTCAGCATCGATTCTGCGATACGCTGCATCAGATAGTAAACGTTGCATCTTTTGTACATAATCAAGTTTATTTAAAACAACGGTGGCATTGCCCTTGTCAGCAGGTAAAATAACAATACTGGGATCAACTTTGAGAGAGCGTAAAGCAGCCCTCTCTGCTGCTGTGACATTACTCTTGGGTGGACGAGCCCTAGTCAAAACACGGCATGCCTCCCTCCTAACTTCCTCTGCAGCGTCAGGAGGTAGTTTGCAAACTGCCTGTTCAATTGAACTAATAAAATCAACTACCGGCAAATTCTTCGGAGTCGGTGCAAAATTTAAACCCTTCCCTAGCACGGATAAGGTTGCGTCGTCAAAAGATTTCTCTGTGAGATTTATCACAGATCGTCGAGATATAACATCCGACTCCGCGCGATGAAAACGTTCAAACTTTGCCAAATGCCGGGCAGTAACGGAGTTGTACTCCCAGTCAGCTTGGGTCCATGAGGCACCGTCCAACCAATCCCAAGTGAAATCAGACACTTCAGATGCAACCATTAAATGAAAACGATACAATTCTTTGGAAACAGAATCCAAACGTCGACGAGTAAAACGAATCCTTTCGCGAACAAGAGCTAAGCCAGCACGTTGCTTGATACGATTGGCGGCAGGAGAATTAATATGGTGCACAACCTTAGCAAATGTTGGGACATGATTTTCATCACGACACCTTAATAAAAACGACAAAGCACATTGCAGTCTAACTCGACAGCTACGAAGTTTATCCAACTTACGTAAACACCGATACATTTCCTCCCCGTAGAGGTAAACAATGTGAGACCTGAGTTTCTCCTGGCGTATACAACTTTCAAATAACTTCCGGGAATTCAGCCAGGTAACACTTTCAGCGACCGCCGATATTTCGGCGGGAGAACACCCCGCCATTTTCAAGGCAAACTGCAACGGACAGGCGGCGTACATGCAAATTTAATACCTCGGTTCTGCGACAGAAGCAGGAAAGATAGCACACACACACTGAACACTAGTGCCACCAAAGATGACCAAAGTCAGAGCTATCGATAGTGAGACTATGAATTCACAGGTGAGGCAGCATTGACTCTGTTCCTCTGTTTTTTGACAAGGGAGAGAGCCGGATTCCAAACAGAGTTTAAACAGAAACCTCCATCCCTGTTAACGAGGTTGCTCGCTAGTTTAATCTCAACTGCCTCCCTAATGACACTGTCCCAATAGCTGGACGTGCATGCCAATATCTCGGTGTTATTATATAACATGGGGTGACCAGTATCCAAGCAATGTTCGCCAACAGCAGATCTATTTGGCTGCTGTAATCGTGTGTGCCGTTTATGCTCAGTACATCTGTCCTCCACGGTCCCGATAGTTTGACCAATATATGCCATACCACAGCTACAGGGAATACGATATACACCCGCCTTACGCAATCCAAGATCATCCTTAACGGAACTCAAAAGTGCTCTAATTTTAGATGGAGGTCGGAAAACACATTTCACATCGTATTTCCGTAAAATACGACCGATCTTATTGGACGTGTTTCCTACGTAAGGCAAAAAGGCAGTAGACTTAGGTGTTGACTCAGAATTATCATCAATCACCCGATGTACAGTTGGTCGATAGCGCAACGCACGTTCAATCTGTCTATCACTATAACCATTTTGACGAAATGTAACTTCAAGATGGGACAGCTCAGCTGGCAAAGTCTCAGCGTCAGAAACGACATGTGCCCTGTGTACCAAGGTACGAAGTACCCCTTCACGCTGAGCCGAATGGTGACAACTATTAGCTTGTAAGTACAAATCGGTGTGAGTACGTTTCCTGTAGACTGCATGTCCCAATGATCCATCATCCTTCCTCCTAACCAACACGTCGAGAAAGGGAAGGCAACCATCCTCTTCCACCTCCATCGTAAAACGAATGTTCGGGTGGATCGAGTTCAGATGTTCTAGAAAGACATTCAAATTCTCCCTACCGTGAGGCCAAACAACGAAGGTATCGTCAACGTATCTAAAGAAACAGGCGGGTTTTAAAGGCGCCGACTCCAATGCACGTTCCTCGAAGTCTTCCATAAATAAATTTGCGATCACAGGAGACAACGGACTACCCATCGCAACTCCATCTGTCTGCTCGTAATACTGGTCATTAAATAAAAAGTAAGTGGATGTCAACACATGCCTAAATAGATTAGTTAAATCAGCACCAAACCTGGCTTCAATTAACCGCAACGAATCAGACAGAGGAACACGAGTGAAGAGAGAGACCACATCGAAACTCACTAAAATATCAGAGTCATTCAGCCTCAGTCCCTCCAAACGACGTAAAAAATCAGCTGATATGATGTTCACACTGTCCTACTTGTGGACTCAACAGAGAAGCAAGATGCTTGGATACACGATATGTCGGAGCGCCGATGTTACTCACTATAGGACGGAAAGGAACCCCTTCCTTATGAACCTTTGGAAGGCCATATAACCTAGGGAGAACGGCACTATAGGTGTTAAGCCTCTTGATTGTGTCCTGCGAAAAACCACTTTTCTTCAGGAGGCTGTTGGTCTTTCTCTCAACACTTTTCGTGGGGTCAGCATCGATTCTGCGATACGCTGCATCAGATAGTAAACGTTGCATCTTTTGTACATAATCAAGTTTATTTAAAACAACGGTGGCATTGCCCTTGTCAGCAGGTAAAATAACAATACTGGGATCAACTTTGAGAGAGCGTAAAGCAGCCCTCTCTGCTGCTGTGACATTACTCTTGGGTGGACGAGCCCTAGTCAAAACACGGCATGCCTCCCTCCTAACTTCCTCTGCAGCGTCAGGAGGTAGTTTGCAAACTGCCTGTTCAATTGAACTAATAAAATCAACTACCGGCAAATTCTTCGGAGTGGGTGCAAAATTTAAACCCTTCCCTAGCACCTCGGTTCTGCGACGCAAACTTATCCGTGCTAGGGAAGGGTTTAAATTTTGCACCCACTCCGAAGAATTTGCCGGTAGTTGATTTTATTAGTTCAATTGAACAGGCAGTTTGCAAACTACCTCCTGACGCTGCAGAGGAAGTTAGGAGGGAGGCATGCCGTGTTTTGACTAGGGCTCGTCCACCCAAGAGTAATGTCACAGCAGCAGAGAGGGCTGCTTTACGCTCTCTCAAAGTTGATCCCAGTATTGTTATTTTACCTGCTGACAAGGGCAATGCCACCGTTGTTTTAAATAAACTTGATTATGTACAAAAGATGCAACGTTTACTATCTGATTCAGCGTATCGCAGAATCGATGCTGACCCCACGAAAAGTGTTGAGAGAAAGACCAACAGCCTCCTGAAGAAAAGTGGTTTTTCGCAGGACACAATCAAGAGGCTTAACACCTATAGTGCCGTTCCCCCTAGGTTATATGGCCTTCCAAAGGTTCATAAGGAAGGGGTTCCTTTCCGTCCTATAGTGAGTAACATCGGCGCTCCGACATATCGTGTATCCAAGCATCTTGCTTCTCTGTTGAGTCCACAAGTAGGACAGTGTGAACATCATATCAGGAACTCAGCTGATTTTTTACGTCGTTTGGAGGGACTGAGGTTGAATGACTCTGATATTTTAGTGAGTTTCGATGTGGTCTCTCTCTTCACTCGTGTTCCTCTGTCTGATTCGTTGCGGTTAATTGAAGCCAGGTTTGGTGCTGATTTAACTAATCTATTTAGGCATGTGTTAACATCCACTTACTTTTTATTTAATGACCAGTATTACGAGCAGACAGATGGAGTTGCGATGGGTAGTCCGTTGTCTCCTGTGATCGCAAATTTATTTATGGAAGACTTCGAGGAACGTGCATTGGAGTCGGCGCCTTTAAAACCCGCCTGTTTCTTTAGATACGTTGACGATACCTTCGTTGTTTGGCCTCACGGTAGGGAGAATTTGAATGTCTTTCTAGAACATCTGAACTCGATCCACCCGAACATTCGTTTTACGATGGAGGTGGAAGAGGATGGTTGCCTTCCCTTTCTCGACGTGTTGGTTAGGAGGAAGGATGATGGATCATTGGGACATGCAGTCTACAGGAAACGTACTCACACCGATTTGTACTTACAAGCTAATAGTTGTCACCATTCGGCTCAGCGTGAAGGGGTACTTCGTACCTTGGTACACAGGGCACATGTCGTTTCTGACGCTGAGACTTTGCCAGCTGAGCTGTCCCATCTTGAAGTTACATTTCGTCAAAATGGTTATAGTGATAGACAGATTGAACGTGCGTTGCGCTATCGACCAACTGTACATCGGGTGATTGATGATAATTCTGAGTCAACACCTAAGTCTACTGCCTTTTTGCCTTACGTAGGAAACACGTCCAATAAGATCGGTCGTATTTTACGGAAATACGATGTGAAATGTGTTTTCCGACCTCCATCTAAAATTAGAGCACTTTTGAGTTCCGTTAAGGATGATCTTGGATTGCGTAAGGCGGGTGTATATCGTATTCCCTGTAGCTGCGGTATGGCATATATTGGTCAAACTATCGGGACCGTGGAGGACAGATGTACTGAGCATAAACGGCACACACGATTACAGCAGCCAAATAGATCTGCTGTTGGCGAACATTGCTTGGATACTGGTCACCCCATGTTATATAATAACACCGAGATATTGGCATGCACGTCCAGCTATTGGGACAGTGTCATTAGGGAGGCAGTTGAGATTAAACTAGCGAGCAACCTCGTTAACAGGGATGGAGGTTTCTGTTTAAACTCTGTTTGGAATCCGGCTCTCTCCCTTGTCAAAAAACAGAGGAACAGAGTCAATGCTGCCTCACCTGTGAATTCATAGTCTCACTATCGATAGCTCTGACTTTGGTCATCTTTGGTGGCACTAGTGTTCAGTGTGTGTGTTATCTTTCCTGCTTCTGTCGCAGAACCGAGGTATTAAATTTGCATGTACGCCGCCTGTCCGTTGCAGTTTGCCTTGAAAATGGCGGGGTGTTCTCCCGCCGAAATATCGGCGGTCGCTGAAAGTGTTACCTGGCTGAATTCCCGGAAGTTATTTGAAAGTTGTATACGCCAGGAGAAACTCAGGTCTCACACGGTTCAGACTAATCAATTTCAGAAAAGCAGTGGACACCCGATATTTTCGCCAACAATTCCTCCTGGCATGGGAGAGGATATGTATCCATGATCGACTGTGCGTTGACAGTAGTACTGAAGTAGCCACAGAGGTAAAATTTCCCAAACGGCTTCCGAACTACAGCCAGCGGAGAGGACCATTCACTAACCATAGCACCACCGCTTGAGATTGAAGATGATCCAGTTCTGCTTTCGCCGGCCGGGGTGTCCGAGCGGTTCTAGGCCCTACAGTCTGGAACCGCGCGACCGCTACGGCCGCAGGTTCGAATCCTGCTACGGGCATGGACGTTTGTGATCTCCTTAGGTTAGTTAGGTTTAAGTAGTTCTAAGTTCTAGGGGACTGATGATCTCAGCTGTTACGTCCCATAGTGCTCAGAGCCATTTTTTCTGCTTTCACTTGATCATTCAAGCCGACAGGAGTAGGACGCACACCACAAGATCGAGGTCGAAACATGTATTTCAAAGAAATATGAGCAGAAAAACCCGTAGCACACCCTATACCGTGTCCAAAAGCTCCTCACACATTGAGTTCTCACCACCACCATCAGCAACCACAAAAAATGTAATGGATGCAGCAAATTGTCCCAACAACTCCATGTTCTGTTTCTTATAAGCGACCAGCTTCCACGATACCGGTGTCAACATCGCTAAGCCTAAACTCACTTAGGTTTGAGAATTCAATAACGTCACTGTAGGTGCCTGTGTCAGCCTGCAGGCGGAACACTTGATGAAAAACACTTTACTCAGTAAACTACTTGGGAGAAGTCCCAAGCATTGGAGTCACACAGTTTACGTCCATGTCCATATGGTGAGCAGCCTTCGGCGAACGACACACGGAGGCGATGCGGCCTTTCTTCCGGAAGCCCAGCGCTCAGGGTATGCCGAACGCTCGTGCTGCACGAGAGGGAAACAGAGAATGCTGACGCTTGCGCTGTGGCGTTCATGGCTGCTTGGTCTGTGCGGCACTGGGCCCGAATGTTTATCACATTCACTGCCGCTTCCTCGTGCAAGCTACCTACTGTCCTAGTGGGTACGTATTATGATACTGCTGCCACGCCACCCCATACTTCAGTTTGATGAGCCACTGCCAGAGAAACTTCAAAATATTGTGCTATTTGCAAAACTTCTGCCAACGGGGAGTTTTCACAGACTCAACCTTATGGCGCACTTCCTTATCCGATGATAAATATATAACTGCGTCACGCACTTTAGAGTCTGCATGAGTCATTATGGACATCAGTAAGGAACCGACACTTACGGTTAAAGTCGGGAAGTCCGGCACACAGTTTTAATCTGCCAGGAAGTTTCAACACAAATTTGGCTTTCTTCATAAGCCACTGAAAAATAAGGGAATAACGGAAGGTGTAACATAAGAGATACACAGGATAACTCATGTGAGCGTTACAAACTGAAAAACATGGTGAGCGTGAGTCAGCGTGCTCCGCGGGTACATAGGCGCGAGTCACCGGTAGACGGCGCGGCGGAGAACGTGCCCGTGTACACGCTTGTTACAAGCGGCCTCTAGTGGTCGGTCCGCGCTGGTACAGTTGCAGGTTGATTTAAGTACACACACGCGACGACACTACACTCGACACATACTCACACACTAGTAGCAAGAAAATGCAAGAGCAGTGTTCTGTGTAGTTGGAATGCATTATCTCGTGTCTCAGAGCGCTCGAACTTAGACAAATTGTTGGTAGTCGTATGGTGGATACTTCCGTAACCAAGGAAGCTGAAATGTTTGGTGCCTCAAGAGGCACCGTATGGAAGATTTATACCCCATACAGGGAAAGCGGATAAACGTTCACTAAGTTTTAAAGAGGACAAAAGTGTGTGCGGAGCAATCGTGACGGATAGTCATTGAAGATGACGGAGATAAAATGTATAAGGGTGACATCTGTGAAAGTCATTTTATGACTTAATATTACACTCGCGAACCCCATCACTATCAAAATAAAGGAACTCCACAAAGGAGGAATTTCAGGGCAGAATGGATTTCCAAAACCATTAATCAGTGATGCTGATCCCTTAACAGGAAAACGTGGTGCCCAGGCCATAAAACATGGACAAAGGAGAAATGGAAAATGCTCATTTTGACGGATGATTCTTATTTCACAGTGTCTTCAAATTCTAGCCGAGTTAGTAAGTGACATACTGAGGGGTTCGTTGATGATTTGGGCAGCCACATTGTGGTATTCCATGAGCCCCATGTGTACTCTGCAAGTTCGCATTACGGCTAAGCATCGTGTGACCATTTTTCCCCGATCAGGTCTATCTCATGGTTCAGTGTTTGTTCCACTGTGGTGAAGCTGTGTTCCAAGACGACAGGGCTCTGTTCACACAGCTTGCATCGTCCAGAAGTGGTTTTTTGAGCACGAGGATGAACTGTCGCAACTCCCCAGTAGTGTGGCAGAGTATGTTTTCGCGGAGGCTACGCTGACATCCCCCCCCCATGAACCATGGACCTTGCCGTTGGTGGGGAGGCTTGCGTGCCTCAGCGATACAGATAGCCGTACCGTAGGTACAACCACAACGGAGGGGTATCTGTTGAGAGGCCAGACAAACGTGTGGTTCCTGAAGAGGGGCAGCAGCCTTTTCAGTAGTTGCAAGGGCAACAGTCTGGATGATTGACTGATCTGGCCTTGTAACAATAACCAAAACGGCCTTGCTGTGCTGGTACTGCGAACGGCTGAAAGCAAGGGGAAACTACGGCCGTAATTTTTCCCGAGGGCATGCAGCTTTACTGTATGATTAAATGATGATGGCGTCCTCTTGGGTAAAATATTCCGGAGGTAAAATAGTCCCCCATTCGGATCTCCGGGCGGGGATTACTCAAGAGGATGTCGTTATCAGGAGAAAGAAAACTGGCGTTCTACGGATCGGAGCGTGGAATGTCAGGTCCCTTAATCGGGCAGGTAGGTTAGAAAATTTGAAAAGAGAAATGGATAGGTTACAGTTAGATATAGTGGGAATTAGTGAAGTTCGGTGGCAGGAGGAACAAGACTTCTGGTCAGGTGACTACAGGGTTATAAACACAAAGTCAAATAGGGGTAATGCAGGAGTAGGTTTAATAATGAATAGGAAAATAGGAACGCGGGTAAGCTACTACAAACAGCTTAGTGAACGCATTATTGTGGCCAAGATAGATACGAAGCCCACACCTACTACAGTAGTACAAGTTTATATGCCAACTAGCTCTGCAGATGACGAAGAAATTGAAGAAATGTATGATGAAATAAAAGAAATTATTCAGATAGTGAAGGGAGACGAAAATTTAATAGTCATGGGTGACTGGAATTCGAGTGTAGGGAAAGGGAGAGAAGGAAACGTAGTAGGTGAATATGGATTGGGGCTAAGAAATGAAAGAGGAAGCCGCCTGGTAGAATTTTGCACAGAGCACAACTTAATCATAGCTAATACTTGGTTTAAGAATCATGATAGAAGGTTGTATACATGGAAGAACCCTGGAGATACTAAAAGGTATCAGATAGATTATATAATGGTAAGACAGAGATTTAGGAACCAGGTTTTAAATTGTAAGACATTTCCAGGGGCAGATGTGGACTCTGACCACAATCTATTGGTTCTGACCTGTAGATTGAAACTGAAGAAACTGCAAAAAGGTGGGAATTTAAGGAGATGGGACCTGGATAAACTGAAAGAACCAGAGGTTGTACAGAGTTTCAGGGAGAGCATAAGGGAACAATTGACGGGAATGGGGGAAAGAAATACAGTAGAAGAAGAATGGGTAGCTTTGAGGGATGAAGTAGTGAAGGCAGCAGAGGATCAAGTAGGTAAAAAGACGAGGGCTAGTAGAAATCCTTGGGTAACAGAAGAAATATTGAATTTAATTGATGAAAGGAGAAAATATAAAAATGCAGTAAATGAAGCAGGCAAAAAGGAATACAAACGTCTCAAAAATGAGATCGACAGGAAGTGCAAAATGGCTAAGCAGAGATGGCTAGAGGACAAATGTAAGGATGTAGAGGCTTATCTCACTAGGGGTAAGATAGATACTGCCTACAGGAAAATTAAAGAGACCTTTGGAGATAAGAGAACCACTTGTATGAACATCAAGAGCTCAGATGGAAACCCAGTTCTAAGCAAAGAAGGGAAACCAGAAAGGTGGAAGGAGTATATAGAGGGTCTATACAAGGGCGATGTACTTGAGGACAATATTATGGAAATGGAAGAGGGTGTAGATGAAGATGAAATGGGAGATACGATACTGCGTGAAGAATTTGACAGAGCACTGAAAGACCTGAGTCGAAACAAGGCCCCCGGAGTAGACAACATTCCATTGGAACTACTGACGGCTTTGGGAGAGCAAGCCCTGACGAAACTCTACCATCTGGTAAGCAAGATGTATGAAACAGGCGAAATACCCTCAGACTTCAAGAAGAATATAATAATTCCAATTCCAAAGAAAGCAGGTGTTGACAGATGTGAGAATTACCGGACAATCAGTTTAATAAGCCACAGCTGCAAAATACTAACACGAATTCTTTACAGACGAATGGAAAAACTAGTAGAAGCCGACCTCGGGGAAGATCAGTTTGGATTCCGTAGAAATACTGGAACACGTGAGGCAATACTGACCTTACGACTTATCTTAGAAGAAAGATTAAGGAAAGGCAAACCTACGTTTCTAGCATTTGTAGACTTAGAGAAAGCTTTTGACAATGTTGACTGGAATACTCTCTTTCAAATTCTAAAGGTGGCAGGGGTAAAATACAGGGAGCGAAAGGCTATTTACAATTTGTACAGAAACCAGATGGCAGTTATAAGAGTCGAGGGGCATGAAAGGGAAGCAGTGGTTGGGAAGGGAGTAAGACAGGGTTGTAGCCTCTCCCCGATGTTATTCAATCTGTATATTGAGCAAGCAGTAAAGGAAACAAAAGAAAAATTCGGAGTAGGTATTAAAATCCATGGAGAAGAAATAAAAACTTTGAGGTTCGCCGATGACATTGTAATTCTGTCAGAGACAGCAAAGGACTTGGAAGAGCAGTTGAACGGAATGGACAGTGTCTTGAAAGGAGGGTATAAGATGAACATCAACAAAAGCAAAACGAGGATAATGGAATGTAGTCGAATTAAGTCGGGTGATGTTGAAGGTATTAGATTAGGAAATGAGACACTTAAAGTAGTAAAGGAGTTTTGCTATTTGGGGAGCAAAATAACTGATGATGGTCGAAGTAGAGAGGATATAAAATGTAGACTGGCAATGGCAAGGAAAGCGTTTCTGAAGAAGAGAAATTTGTTAACATCGAGTATAGATTTAAGTGTCAGGAAGTCTTTTCTGAAAGTATTTGTATGGAGTGTAGCCATGTATGGAAGTGAAACATGGACGATAAATAGTTTGGACAAGAAGAGAATAGAAGCTTTCGAAATGTGGTGCTACAGAAGAATGCTGAAGATTAGATGGGTAGATCACATAACTAATGAGGAGGTACTGAATAGGATTGGGGAGAAGAGGAGTTTGTGGCACAACTTGACCAGAAGAAGGGATCGGTTGGTAGGACATGTTCTGAGGCATCAAGGGATCACCAATTTAGTATTGGAGGGCAGCGTGGAGGGTAAAAATCGTAGGGGGAGACCAAGAGATGCATACACTAAGCAGATTCAGAAGGATGTAGGTTGCAGTAGGTACTGGGAGATGAAGAAGCTTGCACAGGATAGAGTAGCATGGAGAGCTGCATCAAACCAGTCTCAGGACTGAAGACCACAACAACAACAACACGCTGACATCAGCATCTTCGCTTTCTTATTCGTGGTGTCATATTACAGTTGCACAGGATACATTCCACCGACATCTTCGTCGAACTTTCTCACCTCCAAGACCGTTCTGGGAACCATGACACCAGCATCATCGCAAGGGGGACGGTCCACCCCTACGCCCCCACGCCCTCTACCCCCGAACGCATATGCTTGGCACCCAATGGCATATAATGTGTATGTGTGATGTCAGCATGAAGAACCCTCACCCCCGCAAGCACCTCCGCTCAGCAACCAATGCAATAGCGTGCTGTCTGCATGTCATATGTACTCCTGCCCTAATGCGCACCCCGTGTAGTTGCTGCACTCACGTATTTTTGGGAGCGAGAGTAGCTGCAGTTCGCACATGTGCGGTGATGTTCCAGGGATCATGACATCAGCATCCGGCCACGATCCTCCTCATCTCTACGCCCCATGAGCTCCCCACTCAGCAACCAATCGCGTGCGAATTACGTAATTTTTATATACAGATGCAGTAGGAAACCTTATGATTGCAACATCACGAGAATAATTTCATATGTAAAAAACACAAAACGTCATCGTTTATTCATTGCCAGTACGCCATGTGTTAATTTAACAAAACACTTCCTTCGAGCAAGAAGAATTTACCAAGTCTATTTGTTGTAAACATCTTCTGGAGAAAGGTACAGTTTCCTACGTCAAGAATGGAAGGCTATGATAGCGGAGGAGTGTAAGACTGTAGACAGGAGGAATATTGTTCAACAAGCAATGTCTACGTAGAAAAATGGGAAGGAAATGCATTACATGATTGGATCCACCAACACACCATGCTGCGAATGTTGAAATTGTTCACCATTTTTGAAATGCGTATCCAGTCTCTGACCACACAAGAAGCGTAAGAAACTGCCATAATTATTAATCTGTATATAAATATTCATATTTGACAGTGGAAAATCAGGATGAGGTTCGGAAATATTCCTGGTTTGGCCGTCATCTGCCGTCAATATATTTTGTTTGAATCAGACATACTCAGGGATTCAAAAGTGGATGGTCCACGCTAAAGTGAACCTTATTATCACTTTCGAACAAGGGAATCTGAATTTAAAGCATATTTACAGGTACCTGTAGGAACAGACACATCATTCAGTGAATTCGTCACAAAATGCGTGGATTGTTGGAATAACTCGCAGTATGGCTTCCTCGTTATGGATTAAACTCGGAAACTGAGTGAGGGCCGACGTAGACGAAACGTCGATGAGATTCTGCATAAAAGGCAATGTATCAAAATGTACCTACAGTGTACTGTAGACTATGGACAAATGTGAACATGTGTTGCACACTCATTCATGGGGAGCAAAGCGCATGATACTAGACGTTCAGGCAAGAATCGAAGCAATCAGATCTACATTAATGGAACTGGCTATAAACGACAAGGTGTTGAATGAAGTGTGAACTGCAATGAAGAGCCAAAGAAACTGGTACACCTGCCTAATATCGCGTAGGGCACTCCGAGCATGCAGAAGTGCCGCAACACGACGTGGCATTGACTCGACTGATGTCTGAAGTAGTGCTGGGCGTTACTACACAATGAATCCTGCAGGACTGTCCATACATCTATAAGAGTACGAGGAGGCGGAGATCTCATCTGAACAGCACGTTGCAAGCCATCCCAGTTACGCTTAATAACATTCAAGTCTGGAGAGTTTGGTCGCCAGCGGAAGTATATAAACTCAGAAGAGTGTTCTTGGAGTCACTCTGTAGCAGTTCTGGACGTTAGGGTTGTCGCATTGTCCTTCTGGAATTTCCCAAGTCCGTCCGAATGCACACGGACGTCAATGGATAAAGGTGATCAGACAGAATGCTCATGTACGTGTCACCTGACAGAGTCGTATCCAAACGTATCATGGGTCCCATATCATTCGAACTGCACACGCCGTACACCATTACATAGCCTCCACAAGCTTGAACAGTCCCCTGCTGACATGCAGGGTCCATGGACTCATGAGGTTGTCTCCATTCCCGTACACGTCCATCCGCTCAATGAAGTATGAAACGAGACTTGTACGACCAGGCAACATGTTTCCAGTTGTCAACAGTGCAAAGTCGGTGTTGACGAGCAGAGACGAGGCGTAAAGCTTTATGTCAAGGGTAAACGAGTGGTCCTTCGGCCCCGAAAGCCCATATCGATGATGTTTCGTTGAATGGTTCGCACGCTGACTCTTGCTGATCGCTCAGCATTGAAATCTGTAGCAATTTGCGGAAGGGTTGCACTTCTGTCATGTTGAACGATTCTCTTCAGTCGTCGTTGGTACAGTTCTTGCAGGATCTTTTTCCGATCGCAGTGATGTTGGAAGTTTGATGTTTTACATTATTCACGGTACACTCGTGGGGGGTCGTAAGGTAAAATCCCCACCTCACCTTTACCTCGGAGATGTTGCGTCCAATAGCTCGTGCGCCCACGATAACTCCACGTTCAAACTCGCTTAAATCTTGATGACCTGACATTGTAGCAACAGTAAACGATCCAACAACTGCGCCAAACACTTGTTGTCTTATAAGCGTTGCAGACCGCAGCGCCGTATTCTGCCAGTTTGCGTATCTTTGTATTTTAATGCCCATGCCTGTACCAGTTTCTTTGGCGCTTCAGTGTATAAACGCCATCAACATGCTGTGAAAATTGTGTCAATCTCAGAGGGCAACCACCCTGACATATGATTCCAATTTATTGCGACTGCAGTGATATGAGCATTAAAATTGATAGGCTGTTGCATACGGTACGTGTTGTTCTGTGAAACCGGTATGTGAGACACTGGGGTCAGTTTCACTGTGCGCCACAGGAACTAGGAAGCACTCAGAGTCATCATATACTACAAAGTGACGTCGTTCCTGGTGGTGGATGTCCTTAAACTTTAAGAACTTTTTATCCTGAATTGGTACTTCCACATGTACCAGATTTTGGCTTGAGCATTAGTCAGATGTCATTTTTAATTCTCACATGTGGTAAAATAGTTGATACATCTTTGGCAAAAATGCCTTGTGCCACAATGTTTCTACATTTGAGACGACAGTAGGTGGTACATGTTTCTGTTCCATAAAAAGTGTTGCTTCTGCCCTTTAGAGAATAGCAATCTACGTGTTTAGAATGCTGACAAGCTACTTTGGGTAAGTAGACAGGTTCAAGTACATTATGCTTCCCATCTCCTAAGTTACATCTTTTCTCTTCTACACACAGACTATAAGCAGAAACCAAATAATTGGGGATCTGCATCTCGAATTTTAGGAAGGTTGTGGTGGGAAAAGAGATGCCTTCTAAGCGATTATGCGCGCCGATGTTAGATTCTTATACCCAACTGTAAACATACATCTTGCAGGTTGTTCTATAGCAAGCCAGAAACGACCATGCGAAGCAACCTTTATCCTTCTCATCTAGATTCTGGAGATTAATACATGACTTTCTAACAGCAACAATATGAAGGTGAAGTGCATGGCTGACTGCCCTAACAGAGCCTCTTCCCTTCACATAAGAAAAACGCTTCAGGATGACGCTCCCAGTAAAAGTTCCATACCACATTCCAATTGGCTCACCCAGTGATATCACGCCATCCTTTCCACGATGCTTGTCTCTCCAGCATTATTACTGCTTTTTTAGTAGGGTGTATCAGCTTGCAGTAGAGAACTGCTTTGCACCTCATGACAGGATACTATTGAATGTTGATGATTTCAGGGATCTACTTTTCCAACAGTGTTTGACATGCATGAACGGAGATAGCTGTATCTCGAAGTCCATCATTGACATTATCAATGTGTGACTGCAGGATCCTGTACCTAAAAGCACCAGCAACCACAGATTAGTCTAATGTGGCTTTGTGTTGGTGAACAAAAAAGACCACTACTGTTACACTGGGACTGGAGTGGCACAGACTCTGATGATACCATCCTACTATTACTTGGTGGGGAGGCAGTATTCAGACGGTCCCAGATGATGTGATGCCGACATCGACTGTACTGCCCTGTCACTGCTTGGCTGGGGGTGGTAGCTCGATGGACTCAGCTGAGTTGATGCAGACACTGGTGGTTGCAGAGCCGTAACCCATCTCCAGACACATCTCGCATAGGTGACAATACTAGGACACATACACATACACAAACACATGAAATAATTGCTGCTCATGTGCAAATTCCTCACGTTGCGATAACTCTGCATATAATGTATCATTGGGAGGAAGTGATAGTGGATTCCCATGAACCTTGAAGCAAGAGCTCATACCAGTGTCATTGCTATCAGCTTGGTTATTTATATATAGGTGGCACACAGATCTGGATAGGTACACACTAGGTACACTATGTCATCAAAAGTATCCGGACACCTCCAGAAACATACATTTTTCATAATTGGTGCATTGTGCTGTCACTTACTGCCAGGTGCTCCATATCAGCGACCTCAGTAGTCATTAGACATCGTGAGAGAGCAGAATAGGGCGTTCCGCGGAACTCATGGACTTCGAATGTGGTCAGGTGATTGGATGTCACTTGTAACATAAGTCTGTACGCGAGATTTCCACACTCCTAAACATCCCTAGGTCCACTGCTTCCGATGTGATAGTGAAGTGGAAACGTGAAGGGGTACGTACAGCACAAAAGCGTACAGGCCGACCTCTTCTGTTGACTGACAGAGACCGTCGACAATTGAAGAGGGTCGTACTTGTAATAGGTAGACATCTATCCAGACCATCACGCAGAAATTCCAAATTGCATCATGATCCACGGCAAACACTACGAAAGTTAGGCGGGAGATGATAAACTTTGAATTCATGGTCGAGCGGCTGCTCATAAACCACACATCACGCCTTGTTGTTATGTGACTGTGTTCTGAAGGAGGCAATTGAAATACGAGTGGCTGACGGGCTGTTCTACAGAGACATAGGGTTCGCTCTCAGCAAAGCTTGGGACCAGCCCTCAGCAACCTAAAATCACAGCATCAGGCGAGATCGACTTCCGCGCCGGACGCCGCCACAGCAGCACCAAAGTTTGCACCCAGCTTCCGGCGGCGTCCTCCGCCCCACCACTCGACCCCTCGCGGCGTGGGGCCAGCAGTGGAGGAAGGGCTGGGGGTTGATGAGAGAATGAAGGCGGCAGGATATAGCAAAGACTGTCATTCTACAGGTATCATCTGACGATGACGGCGAAGTAAGCTGTCAAAATATCGTCTTACGAAAATGATTACACCTGGCTGGATACCGCACAACAAAAAAACATGTTAGAAAGTGTTGCGATATTCGTTTGGTTTATGGTTCACAGATGTGATATTGTACAAGGAATTACGTCACCAGTCCAAATTTTAAGCGTTCTAAGATAGTCAATGAAGGACTAGTCACTTAGGAGATGGCTCAGGTTTCAATGGACTTTACGAAGCCTGCCTATTTCAGCAGTGCGTTCAGAACCTCTCCGAACTCCACATATACTGGTTCCACTACAGATTTGCAAAAACAAACTTCTCTGATGCCGAGTTACTTTGTATCGATATAGATAGTTTCATCTGCTGGGTGAAAGGCTGTGATCCATACATAGTAATTAAAGACAATCCCAAGGAATTTGACGCGTGTGGATATGCAGCCAAGAACCCTTATAGGATAACACTTCAGAACAAGAAAGTTATCGGCCTGATGAAAGATGAGGCGAATGGCTAGCAGATTGTGGAGTTTCCAGGGCTCATGTCGAAGATTTGTGCATACTGCACAGATTCAGGTGCCACCCAGATATGAGATAAAGGCGTGCATCGCCCGACCACACAGATTCTCAGGGCCGAGACGATAAGGAATGTCTGGTTGATAATGAGGCACCTCCTCATATAGTGCAGCAAGGAGTCTTTCAGTCCCGGAGCCTTGAGGTGCGTACTGCACTCCAATTGAAAATCGGTCTCTCGCACCATGCGACAAACGCTTCATCAGTGTGAATGGGATCGGGACCTTCCTGTTTTCACACTATCCACTTGAGTGATTTTGTAAGAATGTGTGTGTGTGTGTGTGTGTGTGTCTTTGGGAGGGGGGGGGGGGGGATGCTTCTACAGCTGCTGCTGCTAGACCCAATACACTATAAACACTGTAAAAAAAAATTATCCTCTTCTCTCGGTGTTATGTATCTCTGCTGTAGGAAATATTGTATATCTGATAGTGCTGGCATGTAAATAGAAACTTTCTGTATTTATGCAAATCATTTGCAAAAAATATATTCTAACTGGTATAATGTTCCTCTGCTGCTGTACATATTGTATCGTTGATCAATTGCTGTTACATAAATAAATAAAATCATTCTGCATTTACGCAATCTCTTTCTTTGAAGAAATGTACTATTTCTAATAATAAACGATGTGTTTGCGTACAAAGTTCTGAGCTCATTTGCCACATTAAATCTGGATAAAATTTCAAGTTTTTGATTATACCGCCCACCATCGTCATCAGGGACTAAAATTGGCTGTCGGGAACTGGCAAGGTTCCCTTTTTTGTACCCACGTTCTGGTATCCGATTGGATAGATTACATGATGATGGTGCATACACAGGTGGCGCCCTATACATACATAGATTCTGCTTGCACTCTCTATATAGCATTGCTTGCAGCGCCATCCATTCCATAAGGTAGTGAACTGTGAAAAGTATTCCTCTGTGTTCTTTTTCCTGTCAAGTCCATGCTTTCATGCTTTGTTAATTTCATAGCCAGTGTCTCTATTGAAGCTGTTTAGTTTAATTCCAACTACTTCTCTGATCATAGAGTCCCAGTAGATCGATGTACAAGCCAGTATTCTCATCTGTTCAAAGAAAATCTTTTACTTATTGAACAGGCTGTGCCCTGGCAGCGCTCATCTCGAGGGATGGATCCCCTCACTCCCAACATTTAGGATTTCACTGGTACCCTCAGGATGCAATCTACGCTTTGGAAGAACCCCTTCCTGTTGCCGGCTGTCTGTCTGTCCGTCTTCCTGCTGTCGACCCACCACTTTCGTCCGTCCGCCGTCGCCGTCGCCGCCGCCTGGTGTTCGCCACCGCCTGCCACCATCCGCCGCCTACCATCGTCGCCGTCCATCCATCTGTCGCCGACCGTCCGTCATGAGCCTTCCCACCTCCCCTATCATCTACACCTTCCCCTCCCCCACTTCCACTGTCACTTCCTGGAGTGCCGCCCCTGGCCTCCCCCCTTATACCTTACCTCCCCTCCCCCATCTCTTCCCCTGCTATTCACCCCCACATATACACACTTCCCCAAGCCTCCACTCCCGCAACAGCTCCCACTTGTGCCCCCACTCCTGCCTCCATCCTCACATACACCTACACTGCCGCTTCTGCTACCACCCCTCAGCTGGTCAGCCTCCCCTCTCTCACCCCCCCCCCTATCACTTCATCATCTGCCTCCCCCGCCCACGCCACATCATGCCAGGCCAAAATTGCCACCACCGAACCGACTGCATCTCCCAGCATCTCCACTGCGCCTATAGGATCTACCACCCACCAATTCTCTCTCCTCTCCATCCCTCTCCCCTCTTCCCAGCCTACACTTTCTAAAAAACTCCCGAAGCACATCAATGCTGACTCCTCTCCCACCACTTCCCACAAACAGTCACTGCCTGTTCCCCCTCCTGCCATCGTCTCCATGGATACCACCCCTCCTCCTGTCACCCATACCCCATCCCCCACCCTCCAAGTCTTTGTCCTGTCAACTCCAGACCCCATGTTCCTTGATGCCCACACCCTCACCATGGAGATACGAAAGTATCTCCCAGGTGGTCACATCTCCCAACTGATGCCCTCAGGGACAGAGTCCTCATCAAGCCACCCTCCACCTCCTTTCATACGGACCTCCTCTGTAAACTCCCATGCATCATATTTGGCCCCCACATGTCCCTGACACCCTTCCTCTCCTCTTCTTCTCCTCATCAGCCCCACCCTCCCCATCGCCCCCTACCTACACTACTGTGATACCTAGCTCAGCCCAGTGATTGTGGCAGATGCAGTGTTGGCTGAACTCACACCCTGACATGGAAACCCACTCTACATGCCCTATCCACAATGCCTCCAGTCAGACCTATCTCATGTGGTTCTTTGCTGAGTCTGACCCCTCCAACAGCCACCTCCCTGATTTTCCACTGCTGCCACCCTGTTGAATCCTCTAAATCCCCACCTCAATACTATCGCTGTCAGCACTGCCTTATCCATAAAGATCACTTGACCCCCAATTGTAAAACCCCTCGGACCAGTCCTCATTGCAAGGCCTCCCATTTTCCCAGAAACTGCCCCAACCTCGCCACTCCTCCCTTCTGTAACACCTGCAATGGCCCCCAACCCACATCCACAAGTGTAAAGCTAAACCCCCTCCTGCCACCCCTGAGCTTGTTGTTCCTGTACATTCCATCGATCCCCCCCATCCATGCCAACAATTCCCTCCAC
Organism: Schistocerca nitens; assembly: GCF_023898315.1. Classification (NCBI taxonomy): domain Eukaryota; kingdom Metazoa; phylum Arthropoda; class Insecta; order Orthoptera; family Acrididae; genus Schistocerca; species Schistocerca nitens. Next base: position 436,656,056 of record NC_064617.1, on the reverse strand, counting down.
CCACTCCCCATGGCTGACATCATTCGGTTCTACACCATAGTCCAGAACATTCACTCTTTCCAATGCCGCCACAACCTCCAACAGATCTCCCTCACTGCCTGCTCCATCTTTCACCTCAACACCTTCGCCACTTATTCCCACAACAAAGCCTACTCTACCTTCTCCTGCCTCAATGCCCTAGTTTAAGCCTCTTCCCTCCCCTCTCTTGGCCCCCTCCCTTCCCATCATGGCGTGGCACCAATGTCCCATCCGCTTCCAGAACATCCGCTCCTTCTACACCAACAAATACCTACTCATGAACACCCACTCCCACCAACAGGGCGACACCTTCCCCTTGAACGAAACCTTTCTCCAGCCCCACCATACTATCTGCTCCTCTCCCTATCTCCTCCCTCACTCTGACGCTCCAGGTCCATGACCACAGGGTGGAGTCACCATCAGCCACCTTAAGCACGTCCCCATCCAGCCACAACCCCAACTCAGTAACTCCACCGCTTATCCTCAGTGTCTTGTTCCCCTCCATCACCATCACCTGCACCATCATTTATGTCTGCTCCACTGCTCCTATCCCCTATGACTTCATCTCCAATATTTACCGCACCTTCTCCACCTATGTGATTGCCACTGACGTCAACATCCACAGCTGCTCAACTGCCACCCTTCAGTGGTGGCATCAGTTCCTCCTCACAATCCAAGGATCTTGTTCCCCTTCACCAGCACACCCATCCCGAAAATAACACCACCCCTGATGTTATTGCCTCTGCCAACCTCCTTGGGCATATCACCATCGACATCCTTGACCCTACAGGTAGCAACCACCTCCCTGTCCTTCTCACAATAATGTCTCCTCACCACCCTTGCTCCCAGGCCCTACACCGCTTCCCAAGGTAGTCCATGACTACTACCTCTCCAGCTGGGATTCCTACTGGGAATCCATCGCCACACAGGTCGAAAGCCACCCTCTTACCTATCAACATACTGACGACATCGTCCATGCCTCAGCCTTCCTTCAGAAGGCCATTACTGACGCCGTGGAGGTCCATAATCCCACTAAAACCATCCACCCCCACTATCCCACTCTCCCTCCATCGGCTGTCCTCCTCCTCTGCGAATCCTGCTGCCTCTATCGCTATTTCCTGCACACTCATGACTGGAATACACTAGAATGACGCCAGCAAATACAGCGATAAGTATGGAACCTCATTACAGCAAAGAAATGCACCGTCTCCTTCCTGGCTGTCCTTGCCCATTTATACAATGCCATCCTCTCTACAAGTTTCTACCCCAACCTGTGGACTTCCTGCTTCCTCCCATTCCTCAAACCCAACAAACCCCCTTCTGTCGCCTCTTCCTATTGTCGCATCTGCCTCACCTCCATCCTCAGTAAGGTCTTCGAATCCATCCTCTCCCATTGTATCCATCACCACATCCATCAACACCGCCTCCTTCCCCTCACCCAGTGTTGCTTCCAAACCTCCTTCTCCTCTTTAACCTTGTCCACTTTCTCTCCCTCCAACTTAACACCCGTTGCCCTGCCATTTTTGTTTCTGTCTACCTCCAAAATGCCTACGACCACATATGGCATCCCGGTCTCCTCTTTAAACTCCAAACCTACACCCTGCCTATCAATTTTATCCATCTGGTTTCTTCCCTCCTCTCACACCATCCTTTCTATGTCACTCTCCACGCCACCAACTCCCATATCTTTTATCCCAGTGATGGCATCTCCCAGGGCTACACCCTCTCCCCTCTCCTCTCCTCCTGCCAATATGCGCAAGCCATCGCCACCTGTCCACCTCCTCAAATATGCTGATGACACTGCCTTCCTGGCTCTCTAACACTTAAACAGTCCCAACATATCCTCCAAACCCACCTTGAGCAGTTCACACTTGATGTAACCAGTGGTTCCTTCGTACCAACCCCTCCAAAACCCAGGCAATTATCATAAGCAACACCACCCACTCCTTCATGATTTCTACCTAATCATTTAAGGTCATCCCATCCAGCTCACCCAAACCTTGAGATACCTTGGCCTCACCGTCGACCATCACCTGACCTGGACCCCTCATCTGACCATCCAGCGGAAAGATCATTCCCACCTCTGCTTCCTGAAACTCCGGTCTGGGCAGATATGGGGATTGCATCCTTCTACCATCGTCCACACCTACAAATCCTTCATCCATCCCATCTGCAATTATGTCAGTATTGCCTGGACCTCTGCCCCCCCCCTCCTCTTTTATAAGGCCCTCCAAATCCTAGAACGCCATGTGCTCCACCTTGCCTTCCATATCCGCCTTTCTTCCCCCACACGACTCCTGTATGACCTCATCCCCTTCCCCCACCTCCTCCTTTTCCTCCAACATGTCTGCTTCATTTACACTGTCTGCAGGCTTGATCCCCCCACCTCCTGGGCTTCTCCTTTCTCTCCATCCCTGGCCCATTGCTGCACCTCTACTGCTATATCCCTCCATCTCTACACCTCCACACCCTCCACCTCCTTCATCAGGGCAATTTCCAGCACCTCCCCCTCCTAGATGTTGAACTTCGTCATGGCATCTACCCTTCCTGGCTTCACAGGACAGAGCAGATCAAGTTATGGTTGTGGAGAGGGCCGTAATTGGTTACTATTAGTTGCACAAAACACACGAACCTTTATCTTCGTAAGAACCACTTAATTACACATTGCCTTAGAACGATCAAAACAACACTGCTGAAGGCCTAGTTACGAAAACTTGCGATACCTCCTGGGCTGAAGGCACAAAACCACACCAAAAACAAGAACGGCTGAAGGCCTGAACACAAGTTGTAAAAATTGCTTTAAAGAATAAACACGGCTGAAGGCTTTACTTTAAAAAAATATTTCACATAAATACTCGGCTGAAGGCCACACACAAAACATTGAACAACTCAGGGCCTATTTCCTGGATAACAAGAATTTCAGATAGAGCAATTATTTTTAAAATATTGTTTTAAACAAAACGATTTTCAAAATTTTAGTTTAAGATGTCTGAAGGCCTTATCTTAAAAATATTTCACGTAAAACCTCGGCTAGAGGTGACACACTGGAAATTGAACAACAAGAATTTCAGATAGAACAAACTTTCAAATTTAGTTATTAAAGAAATCAGTCTTCAAACTTAAGTTTAAGTCAGCTGAAGGCCTTATGTTAAAATGAAAGCAAACTAAATTAATAGACAGCTGAAGGCCTCACACAGTACATCAGACTATAATGAAAATCACAATCTAAAACCAACAGAACAGTGGTGTTCAGAAGTGTTCCAAGGGTCGGTCTGAGAAGGTAACTCTAACGTGAGTTGAGGTGAAACAGGTAGCCGAGAGTAAGGTTAAATAATCGGATGGCTACAAAACCCAGGGACAGTTGAAGGACCCAACCAATGATACAACAATGGAAAATATCAGCCGAGGATAAAGACACCAGCAGCACTATGCCTTCAACATTGGCGTCTAAAAACAGCCAAAGCACAATAACCACTCTTTAGAAAAAAATGTGAACAAACAACTAAAAGGCTGTCAAACCACATGGCATGCCAGACAGCATCAACACGGCGAGGAAAACAAACTGCCGGAAAATCATGCTTACGACCAGGGCAGGTAACTGGGGCGTTAACAGCCACAAGGTAGAAAAATACCGCTGGTGCACTTCACTGATAAGTAATCAATTTAATAGGTAAAGACCGTACAGGAAGATAGCTGCAATGTTTCGCCGTCTCCAACATACCATACGTTGCTGTTAGCCGGAACGGCCTAGGAAGCAACAACCGCCAATGAATGAAGAGATGTCACAGCAATTGAGGTTTCATAACAGGTTAACTGATCAATCAATTTCAGTGTACAGGTTCAGTGGGCAATGAACTTCGTTGCTCTTGCAGCTAGCGCCTCACAATCTGACCGCACGTGCACGCCGCCAGTGCTCCCAACCTGACCTCGCGCCGAGGGGACTTCCTCACTGCTCTGTTCCAACCAACCTCACCTCAATCCATCATGCAGACAGCATTAAAATAACTGCTCAGTCAAAACCAAAAGCTACTCACGGTTCCGCAAAAACACTTTCACAAACAACTCGAACAATACTAAAACGAGTCACTTTGGAACAACTAGGACGAATCACAAATCGACACACACAGCAAAGCCTGAAGCGGTCAGTGACCAATGAGACGACCAACCTAACGATCCACCAAGATCGTCCCCACTGAAGTCATGTGTACCGGCAACTGTCGGGCGAGTCATGGCTGTCCAGACATCACTACTGCTCCATCCTGACACATGTCATGGAAATACTAGCGGTCGCTCCAAAGATAGTACGACAGTTCTCTTACAAACAAGCGCTGCTGCTGCCTCTCATGGGCAGGCAAGCCAACAACTTAGTGACGCCAGTAAATCGAATAAGACACGAGATGGCAGTACTGCCAAGACAAGATGTCAAGCAATAATGGCACAAACATGAGCCATGCACAGCTCACCTACCAACTGCAGCCTGGCCTTGTTCTCCCTTTCCCCAGGGCCCCCCTTTTCCTCTCCGCTCCGTCTCCCAGAGCGGATTTTCCTCCTCTCCCCTGAGTCCCTGCACCTCCTGTTGGGCCTTTTTCCTCTCCTGTCCCTTCCCTCCCTAGCTCGCCTTTGGCCCGCCCCCAACTTCATCCCCCTTTCTATCCCCTCCTTATCGCCTCCTTTTCCCTTCTCCCTCGTCCCTCGCCCCTGGCAGATCCTGCCAGGTTCTTATTCATCATCAAGTGTGCTTCATTAGTATTGTGTCTGGTGCCATTGTACAGTGTCATCAGTGATGTGGTTTTAATTGTGTGCTCGACCTGTATATAGTCTATGATTGTTCCAAGCTACACTGTCCATCTCATGGCTGTTTTCATAGTTCTGCGACTTTTTATGCTCTGGCAGTACTTTGCCTGGTGCCTTTTAATCCTTACAGTGCGGGCTTTTTTTGTGTACAATACTTTTTTAGATCTGTACCTCCATTTTACTGGTGCAGCTTCTTGTATGCTTCCATCTCTTATGTTCCGCCTTTTTTGTTTCTATGTTCCGTCATGTTTTGTTATTTATATTGTTTTAAATGCCTTTCTGTCTACTTGTAACGTCTTTCAGCTGAAGAGCAGTGCCTATGCTGCTGCCAGCTCGCCCCAGATGAGGAATAGGCCATACAATAAAGGGAAAAAATCTGGCAGCACTGAAAAATCCCTAGCCTGTTCTAAACTTACTGCAGTTTACTGATTCCCTCTATGGTGATATTGTTCCTCCCCGACCACATACCTGGCCTGAAAGCTATTGCACTCCTAACGTTATGCTCACCTCTCCTAACCTCCTAGGGCGCATTACTACAGCAGCCCACGATCCCATCATAAGTGACTATCTCACTGACCTACTCACCATCCCCTTCACTGCACACCATACCTATGCACCCACTCTTCCTGCATCTCCCAAACACATCCAGGACGACTCCCAATCCAACTGGGATTTCTATAGGGGATTCATTGCTAGCGATCTCGGAACCAAACCCCTACCCTTCCTAGATCCCCAAGACATTCACCATGCTGTCATCTACCTACAGCAGACCTTGTCAAATGCCATAAATCACCACATTCCGACTATCCACACCGCTCCACACTCTCTCCAAGTGCTCTCCTAGTACTCTGTGAATCCTGTCGCCTTTACCTATCCTTCCCGCAGACCAGTCACCGAGACACACCTACACGCCATCGCAACTTCAAAGACATATCCGAAACAAGCTGAATACAAAGAAATACCAAACGTGTTCAATGCTCAACGTCACACTTCCAGGTACTCGAAGACTTTTTACTGGAAAACTTTTCACAACCTTACTGGCAACAACCCTACCCCCCTCCAGCACGATAACCACCCTTTTACCGCCAACCAAACAAAAACTCAACCACTTTGAGTCCTACCTCTCTGACACCTTCACCACCCCTGAAGACCCTCAGTTCGATTATTCTTCCTGACAGTCCATGAGCATACTTCCCTCCCCTCACCCCTAGCTTCCAGGATCTCGACAACATCCCACAGACAAATACTACAACAACAATATAAGTCATTCAACACAAACACAACACGTCTCCCGGCCACGACTGCACCACCTAAAGACACCTGAAAGAATGCCCCCTCTCCTTCCTAGAAATCCTTGCCTCCATTCCTTCACATGGGCTTTTATCCTTAGCCTGGAAAAGCTGTCGAATCCTCGTCTTCCTTAAACCTAATAAGCCTGCCACTGACACATCCTCCAAGCATCCCATCAGCCACACCACTGTGTTTAGCAAGGCCCTTGTGTCCATTCTATCCTGATGTATCCATTAACACCAACAAAAACATCTATCCATTGCTGTCCATCAATGTGGCTTTCGTCCCAAATTTTCCTCTGATGGCCAACTCCTGTACCTTACGCATTTCCTCTGCCACCATATCAACAACTGCAAATCCGTTGTTTTTGTATGTCTAGCTACTGAGAAAACTTAGGACCATGTATGGCATTCTGGATTTCTCTTTGAGCCCCAAACCTATGGACTATCCATAAATTATGTCTGCCTCATCAGATCCTTTCCCTCTAAGTACCCATCTTACGTCACCATCAACAACCACCAACTCCAGCAACTTCCACCCCATTGCAGGTGTGCCCCAAGGTTCTGTCCTCGCACCTCTCCTTTATATCATTTACGCTGCAGATATGCCAAAGCCCCCTCCTCCTGTCCATCACCTTCAGTATGGCAATGACACCACCTTCTTCGCCTTCTACCATACCCTCCAGAAATCCCAACGACTCCTCCAGCTCTATCTCTGTCAGTTCGGCTTCTAGTCAATCGGTGGCTCCTCAAAATCAACCCTCCCAAAACGTAAGCAATAATTATAGCCAGATTCCATCCCCATGACTTCCAAGTTTTTATTTACAACTGTGCTATCCGGTTAACGAACATATTAAAAAACTTCGGAGTAACATTTGCTCCCTGACTGACAGAATCCTCGTCTACTAACCATTCAACACAAAGCCCACTATAGACTAAAATTACAAACTACTAACTCATTGAACATGGGGATTGCACCCTTCCACAACCTATAAATCCCTGATCTGACTCAACCTTTGCAACATAAATGTGACATAGACTTCCGCTCCTCCCTCCTTTTATCATGAACTATAGATCCTCACATGCCACACACTCTGTCTAGCCTTTCGAATCCGCTTACCTCCCAAACCTCACCCACATCCTATAACAATACAAAATTTCTCTCACTCCTATTCCCTCTCAAATATCTCTAAATATCATACATTCCCCTAAACTCGACACTACCCACAACTTAGGTCTCCGCCTACTGACTGACCCTGGTACTCTGCCGTACCTCTGCTACCACATTGCCCACACTACACATCCACTCTCTCCACATCTTCTCCCAACGAAATTTTAATCGATTCCATTACCCAACTATGAAATCTACGCTGATATATACTCATCCTACCCGATTTAAAAGAACCCATTCCAACTCCTCCAGCCAGAATTCCCTTGCTCCCAACTCTACTCCATTCAAATCCCAAGCCTTGATTTGGAAAGGCATACCTCTTCACTCTGCTGAATTCCTCCTCTGTCCATCCACCCATAAAGACAGCCTCTTACACGCAATCCCTACTGCTAAATTCCCATGTTATCCCTCTTCCTGGCAATCTAAGTCCACCGCAACTTCACTTATCTATGTATCTATTTCAGTCAATCAACGCAGGCTATCTAGTTCTTTTAACTTACGCAACTGACCCTCTGCCTTTTATCTTTCGTGAAACATTCTGTTGTGTGTCCATCTGTCAGTCTTTTTATACTCCGTTTTCTATTTTTTGCTCTTATATGGCTGCAGAGGGGCGACTGTTATCCACTGACACCTATATGGCGCCTATATGGGGCGAGGAGAACGAAATGACAATAAACGCCGCTAATTTCCCCAACTCCTTGCATCTGAGGTGATACTGTTGCTGACACCTTCACAAACACATACCTCCATCCTTACACCTACACAGGTATTTCATATCCTATCTCACTGCAGCCTCAGCCAATAAGATCTGCACCAACATTTGTCTCTCCTGACAACTTTGATGTTTCTCCACCTACTCTGCTTCATATCAGGGTTCCTCTCTCCCTTCCCATCTATACCCACCTTTATCACTTTCTTCTTGTACCAGTATCCTCCCCACACACTATTAGTCCTCTTCACCATCTGTCCTCCCCACCATCTGTACTCCCACAATCTGCTTCACCCCCTACCTATCATTTCCATAGTTTTCCCACCTAACAGGCTACTGTCTCTTTACCTACACCCTACCCCCAACCTGTACAGAACATACTCTCCACTCCCAGAATACTTTTTCACCCAGTGTAAGTCCTTCAGATGTTAAGTATAAGTGCAACTCCACTGTTTTCTCATAGAGGAATATCACCTGAGTTTTTTATCCTTTTAGTTGTCCATAATTACTCTTTTTAATTGAAACCATAAAGTGTCCTCATAATTTTTTCCTATTATCTTTGTTGCATCATTATGAATGCTCTTGGCTGAAGAGTGGAGTACACCTCCCCACCTCCCTGCCCATGTGAGGGGGATGAAATAACTATAAAAAAACTCGATGCAACAATTGGCAACCATCTGTCAGTTGAAAAGGCGACAGAATGTTTCACGAACGATAAGAGGCAGAGGGACAGTTTCGTATGTTAAAAGAAGAAAAAAGCCAGTGTGTTGACTGATTAAAATTGGTGTAGAGATGAGTGAAGTGAAGAGTGGTCCTAGATTGAAGGAATAGGTACAATGGGAATTTAACAGTTGGGGAAGTGTGTAAGACAGTTTTTGTGAGAGCGGAAGGAATGTGGGAGAATGAAAGAGATGTCGTTCCAGACCAAGGCTTAGAATGTGAATGAAGAGAAGTGGAGAGGAAGACGGCCTTGACTGAGGCAGGTGAGGTGGGTTCTTTTAGATCTAGTATGGTGGGTAAACATCAGCGCATATTTCATGGTAGGATAAGGGAAAGCGATTAAAGCTTCGTTGGACGAGGAAGTGAAGAGTGTGGAAGAATAGTGTAGGGGGATGTGGTGGTAGAGACATGGCAGAGTATCAGGATCACTGAGCAGGTGGGAAATTGGGAGTGGGTAGTTTCAAGTTCACAGGTAAGAGAGGATACTCAGAGGTGTTCACAATGGAAAAGCAGAGAGGAGAATTTTAGAAGGTGGTAGAGGATGTGGGTGGGGGAGAGTAAATTGATGTGAAAGGCTAGTGGAGTGAATGGCATTTGAGGAGCTGGAGGGCATGATAAAAGAGGGGAAGGACACATGTTCATGCCACATTTTCACAGCAAAGGATGTGTCGGATCAGCGATATATAGGTATGGAGGATTTTGGAAGGATGCAATCCCCATGTTTGTTAGGCTAATTATCTTGGTAATTTTTTATAGTGTTGTGGGCCTTCTGTTGAATGTTTAGTAGATGTTATTTCCATATTAGTCAGCGATCAAGTGTTAGTCCAAGATATTTTAGTGTGTTAAGTAACCGGATAGGACAGTCATAAAAGATAAAGTAGAAGTCGTTGGGATGGAAGCTGCGGTAGTTCAGCCCAAAATTATTGCCTGGTTTTGGTAGGGGTGATTTTGAGGAGTTACTGGTTGCACCAGATGGTGAACTGACTGAGCTGGAGATGAAGGGGTCGTTGGGATTTCTGGAGGGTAGGGAGAGAGCAAGGAAGGCAGTGTCATTGGGATACTGAAGGAGATCAACGGGAGGAGGGGGTTTTGGCATATCAGCAGTGCAGAGAACATGCATGAGAAGAGAGATAATGGAACCCTGGGGCACATCTGCAGCTGGTTGGGAGATACAGGAGTTGGTCTTGTTGACAGTGATAAGATGGGCAGTTAGAGGACAATGATGCAGTAAGATGGACATGATTGATGGAAAGGGTATAGGTATGAAGCTTAACCCTAGCATTACCAACGGGGGGGCCTCGTAGGCCCACTGACTCAGTTTTTCTATGTTGTATCCACACCCTTTGATATATGAACTTGAAAGCAAAGGTAATTGTTCGTTATTGAATGTACTATTGAGTCATTACAGAATTTCGGAATAAAAATGTAATTAAAATTCATTTACTTGATTTAATTCTCTGTGGGCCTTAGAAGCCCACCCGTTGGTAATAGCAAGGAAAGATTTACGAGGTTGAGTCTCTCGTTTCAAATTCTTACCATGAAACGAATTTTGGCATTGTTGCCTTCAGACATATTATTATGAAGCGGACCATTGTTATTTTCAGTGTTTCTGCTGCTGTTGAACCAGCAACATGAGTAGACATCGTTTACGTGATAGTTCCATTGAAAGAGTGCTAGAAGAAGTTTTGAACGAATCAGATTTAGAGGAAAGTGAAGTGGATGATGATGTGGAAGAAATTAGAACTGATTCATCGTCTGAGAATGAAGATGAGGTTGAAGCCAATCCACCAGATGATAATGATACGGAATGTGATAAATTCATTGCAAAAAGTGGACGAGAGTATATTACGAAGCCATCTCGACAATATCGGCGTTCTGTAGAAAATATAGTGCGAGAAAGAATGGGGCTAGGAGAACAAGGAAGAATTGCGTCTCCGAAAGAGGCTATAGAGCTCTTTTTTTACACCTCAAATTATGAATCTAATAAAACTACACTCAAATGAAGAGGCTTCTCGACTAGGTATTCAGCACACAGATGAAGATGAGTTATTTTGTTATATAGGACTCTTGCTAATCATGGGTTCAAATCATGACAATAAGATACCTGTCCAAGATTTATGGTCTTTGCTTCAGGGCCGACAAGTGTACTATGGATCAATGAGTCGGACCCGATTTTTCGAATTGACTAAAATATTGAGGTTTGATGATAAGAACACAAGAGAAATTCGTCGCCAGACTGACAAGTTTGCTCCAATGAGGGAAATTTTTGAAAGCTTCAATTCTTCACTTCCATTGTATTTCATTCCTGGTCTACATACAACAGTGGATGAGATGTTGTCTTTGTTCCGTGGTCGCTGTCCATTCAAGGTGTTTCTAAAAGAAAAACCTGGAAAATACGGCATTCTAATTCGAATGCTGTCTGATTCTGAGACTAGATATGTGATCAGCATGGACATCTATACAGGCAAGTCAGGAAATACACAGCATTCAAATGGACCGATGGAAATTGTAAAGAGACTAATAAAACCTATTGAAAAATCAGGCCGTAATGTTACCACAGATCGGTACTATACTTCAGTGGAGCTTGCTGAGACTCTATGGAATGATTTTCACCTCACACTTGTTGGCACCCTACAGTCTAACAGACGACACATACCTGAAGAGCTGAAGACTACAACTGGCCGCAGTTTACACTCTTCCATCTTTGCTTATACTGACCCTCAGACACAGAGGCCACCAGTTACTCTTGCATCAACGCTAGTCCGCGAGAAGCCAAAACGACTGCTGTTGATGCTTTCAACTTATCACTCAGAAGGGGTGTTGAATGAAGACTCAAAAAAGACTAACATAAATCTTTTTTATAATTCTACGAAGGGAGGCGTGGACACCATAGACCAGATGGCAAGACACTACAGCACAAAGAGAGGAACAAGAAGATGGCCTTTGTCCCTCTTCTACACACTCATTGACATAGCAGCAATAAATGCATATTCACTCTTCCTCCTCAACTTTCCGAATTGGAAAAAGAATTTGCTAAACCGCAGAAGAGTTTTTATCACTAACTTAGGTCTCGAACTAATAAGATCTCAAGTAGATAAACGGGCACAAAATTTGTATGGACTTCAGAAGCCAGTAATAATGGCAATGGAAAGCATCACACAACGGAAGCTCAGCTGCTCTGTAGAACCATCATCCTCAACAGCAGAACCAGGAACACGTGGACGGTGCCACCTATGCTGCCAAGAAGCTGCATCTAAAAAGATCAAGTACAACAAGCTGGGAAAGTCAACTGTTACCTGCTCTCAGTGCCACAAACACGTCTGTGGGAAACACTGCAGGAAGACAGTGTTGTGTGAAAAATGCGTTGCAGAATGAGACAGTAAATTTTGTTTGCTTCATGTAGTGTATCGAATTAAAAAAGTCGTTTTTTATAAGAAAACACTATTTTGAAACATTATTCCAAAAAATATATAAACTGAATCTCGTGATTTGTTCATTTTATTCCTATTATAATAACATCTTTTATTATCCAGTATACAAAAACAATGTCTAAGCATTTTGAATTGTTATTAGAGGTATCAGAAGTAAATAAACTTGATTTATGATAAAATAAATTGTGGTATTCTTTATGGGCCTTTGAGGGCCCCCCGTTGGTATTACATGTAACAAAAAATACGTTGGTAATGCTAGGGTTAAAAGGGTAGCCAGAATTCCATACACAGTCATATGCTCTTAAAGTTCAAGGGAACTAATGAGTAAGGTACAGGAGTCGGTCAGAGGAGGAGGAATCGATACAGAAACCACATTGATGAACAGGAATAGGTAGATGTTGTTGTAGCTGTTTGTGGATACAGTGGGATAGAATGGACTCAGAAACCTTGCTAAACACAGAGCTGAGGCTGATGGGACAGTAGTTGTTAGTCACAGTGGCAGGTTTATAAGGTTTGAAGAAGAGGAGAAATTGAAAAGTTTTCCATGGCTAAGGGTAGGAACCCATGTGAAGGTTTCTATAATAAGGGGTGCAATTATTTGGAGGATGCAGTTAGGGCATTCTTTCACGTTTCTGTAGGTGTTGCAGTCATGACTGGGAGCTATGTAGCGTTTGTGATGGAGTATCTGTTGAGAGTATTGTGTTGTTATTTGTAAGGGGTCCGCAGGCCCTTACTACTAAGTTTGCGCTCACACAGGTCGACAGGGCAACTATCGAGTAGTGTGCGTGCAGGTTGCGAGAGCTAGAGGGGGTTCACCGGAGTGCCGAGTGCTGCTTGGGTAGATTCCCGCGAGGCGGGAAGAACTGGGCGGAGAGTAGTTAGAGTTGAGATGTGCTGAAGTCAGGGTGTGGTAGGTTCCCGCGAGGCGGGCAGAGCTGTGTAGAAGCCAGCAGTTGAATTAATGCAAATTACCGGCAAAGGGAGTGGCCAGCGCCGTGGTTTAACCCCTTTGTGTTAGTATTATACGGAAAAGTGAGAAAGTTTAATTACAGAGTGATTTCAGTGATATTAAGTGCCGCTATTGAACTTCCGCGTCTACCGCGCCGGCATTACCTGGATTACAGTGATTGGATGTTGCGTGTGACGATTAAGAATAACTAAAGAAACCTGTGCTGAGATTAGCCATCATTAACAGTGTATTGACGAAGGCAGTGGCTGTCTCCTTATTTTGTGCTTTTGCTAAGAATATAGATCTTGTTTGTGAAACTGTGTTGTGTCCTTCTTACCACCAAACAGTACTTATTACAGTATTTGCGGAGGACAATACGGAATGTAACATCCCCTGAGCAGTCCAATCCGATTGCCAGCCCATTAGGTACACGGTCACATTAATTAATTATCTAAATTTGGGCTGCTATTCAGATCCCGAACGAGCGGATACAATAAAATAAATAAAAGGGTACTGTTACATATTGGAGTACTGAGTTCTGTCTGTGGGGTGTTGTTGAGGTACTGGAAGCTAGGCATGAGGTTTGGGGTGGAGGTATTAGTATGCTCATGGACTGTCAGGAACAAAAAGTAATCGAAGTGGGGGTCGTCAGGGATAGTGAAGTTGTCAGAGAGGTAGGATCCAAAGTGGTTGGCTTTGCCTAGGTTGTAATGGAGAGCGTTATTATCGTGCTGGATGGGAAGGGAGGGAGTAGGGTTGTTGCCAGTAGGTTGTTGAAATATCTTCCAGTACCTGGAAGAGTTTATGGATAGTGTGGGTTGAGGTCTGTGCATGCCAAACATGGTATTTCTTTGCATTTAGCACATTCAACAGATTTCAAATGTGTCATTGTAGTTGTTGGTGATGTGTAAGTGTGTTGGTCGTGGGTCTGCAGTAAGGATTGGTAAAGGTGATGGAATTGCCAGAGGAGTAGGAGAACATGTGGACGGAGTGCATGAAATTACATGTAGATGGGTTTTGTAAGAATGTGGTGAGATATGGCGTTTTACAATGTCTGTTGTAGGAAGGTGGCAGCACAGAGGATGTTACTAGGGTGTTGGAAGGATAAGCAGAGTCTTTCAAGTTTTGTAGTAATGAATTCCCTGTCTGCATCCTAATGGCATCGGAGTAGTCGTGAATGTGTTTGGGAGAGGCAGGAGGTGTGTGGTGTAGGGTATGGTGAGTAGGACAGCGAGATGGTTGTTTCTGATAGGGTCGAGGACAAGTGTAGTCTATCGCCCAAGGTGTTTAAGACAGTTGAGGATAACATCAGGAGTGGAACTGCTTTCAATGTGGGTATGCAGTGGCAGAGGTGTTATATCACCATGGAAGGAGTCTACAACCTGATACCATGACATGAGATCAATATGGGACTGGATGTTAACATCAGTGGCAAAAAATATGTTGTAAAGTTATGGTCTATGTGAGTGAGGAAGTTGTATGGCATGGGATGATATGTTTGGATATAGATGGTGACACAGTTAACAATCATGGTCTCGAGGAAGATAGACCAGTGTTGTAGAGCGGTTGTGGCCAAACAGGAAGCTTCTTGTGATGGACAATACCTACTCCACCTCAGGCAATGGGGAGCATGTTTTCTGTCTGGTCAAGGATGAAAGGTGGAGTGCAGATAGTATGATAAGGCTGGAGTAAGGTTTCATTCAGCATGAAAGCATCAGTATCATGCTGGAAGAAAGGTATTTGTTAGCTGAAGAGGAGCAGATATTGTGGGATAAGATATGATACTGATGTTGTGCCATGAACTAGGGAGAAAGAGGTGGTGGGGATGGGTGGCTTGGTTGGGCTTAAACTAGGGCGTCGAGATGGATGAGAAGAAAGAGGACCTGTTTGCAGGAATAGGTGGCTTGTGTGTTGAGGTGGAAAACAGAGAAGGCAGCAAAGGAAATTTGGTGTTAGGCTGTGTATCCTCTGGAAAGGGTGAATATTTTGTAGAACTATGGTAATAAAACACATGTTATCTACAGTTGTGGCAAGTGAGTGGAGGGAATTGTTGGGGTAGAGCGGGTTGCCAGTAGGTTTGAAAGGTGGAGGTTGAGCCTGGCACTTGGAAGGGTATGATGGGTGGGGCAGTTTACAGGTATTACTTGAGGTAGGAGAGGTGAGGTTAGGACATTCCTTGAGGAAATGGTGGGATTTACAATGGGGAGCAGGTGGGAAGGTTTCTGCAGTCAGTGGTTATGTGGTCACTATATATATGGCTTCTTTGGCAATGGTAGGATTGAGGACAGTATTTGGCTCGACAGAGTGTTGTCATTTGTAGATCAGGGTCCCATAGTGGATGAAGGTGGTCGATTGCATATGGGGATTCAATGAAGATGCAGACTTTGAAAGTTGGGTCAGAATCGTTAAAGATATGGAATGCTTTACATTCTTCAAGGTCAGGATAGGAGTTGACCTCAGACTCCATATCCTCCATCACAGTCTCAGGGCTGATACCTTTGATCACAGGGGTGAGGGTAGACAGATGAGCATAATGTGGTTGGTTGGTCTTGGTGGTTGTGGGAAACATTGCAAGTCTTGCACAGGGACAGTAAGTAACTTGGCAGATCTTATGAAGGAGTTTGGTGTGGCGTTTGGGGAGGAGGGGGGGAGGGATTTGATGAGAACAGAGTCTTTTATATCGATGAGCTGAATGATGGGTAAAGTAGGGATATATATTCTGATTTGGAGGAGGAGGGTTTGGGATTTGAGAAAGTTGGAGTCAGGACAGGAAAGGAAAAAGCTGTAAAGCATAGTCACAGGTATAGATGCGATGGCCTGGCGCTCCCTAAAGCCGTGGTTACCCATTTGTTTGGATATGTTTTGGGGTCACAGGTGGGAACAGCGGCAGTGCTAAGGTGTTGGGCGGTCTTTCTGATGGGTGTAGGTAAGGAGGGAGTTGTTGGTATAACTGGAGGTAACAGGTGACGGGATTGTTTGGAGGGCAGTTTAGATGAAGAGGGTATTACAGTCAAGGAACCATTTGTAGAAACGTCCGGTTTAGTCGATAGTGATGGTGAAGGTGGCTCGATGGGTGGTAGAGACAGTTCATGTGCTGGAGTTCTACTTAATAACGATGGTCCTAGTACTGGATCTGAACAGGGTGCTACTGAGGTTGGCGTGTGTGGAGAGGATCGGACTGGGAAAGGGGGATAGGCCAGATGGAAGGTGGAAGTACTCCAGTTGGTTGCTCTAGGGAATTGGGAGGGTCAAGTGTAAACAATGGCAGTGGTTGGAGAAGGAATGGTGGTGGTAAACTGAACAGTTGATGGATGTGTGACGAAGTCGGCAGCGGACTGCGATGGCGTCGGCGGTGGTGGCTGTGGGGCAGGACGGCGGCGAGTTGGAGATTGTGACATTGTGTTGATGCACAAAACAGAATAGCGCTGAACGTTTGAGAATGAATAGGCACACACACACAGAAGTCTCGGAGGCAGAATAAACTGACGATGAACAGACTCACACACACGGAAGAAGTCTCGTAGCCACAAAAAACTACATTAATGAACAGACGCAAAGCATAGGGTAGTTGCCCCTACCACTCTGTGCTAGAGGGTGTGGCAAACAAGAGTGGCCCGGAGAACAGCGCTCTAGGGTACAAAAAAAACACAGCAGAGGAAAGTAAATACAACACTAACCTGATTATGACAGATACTGAAAGTGACTACCATTCATATCTTGTCATATTTGCACGCTGGTCCGCATGTTGCTGAATGTGGATCGAAGCTGGTCTGCTAGAATTGATGCATTTTCATCCAAAATGTTCTGCTGCAGTTCTTGAAGACTCTGTGAGCTGTTGCGATACACTTTAGAAGTGAGAGCTCCTCACATAATCGCACACTGAAAGATCTAGTGACGTGGGTGGGCACCTAGGGCTGTGAACATTGTGTAAATGCGTTCAAAGACTGGCCAGTTGTATGGGCAATTGCTTCATTCTGTTGGAAGTAACAGTAGGTCTCTTCTGCCTCCGTTAATGCTGCCACAAATTCACGTCCAATAGTATCCAATCCTCCAGGCCACTTTTATTTTCCCCATCCTGTATAAGGACAGTACCAGCAAGTGAATTGTTTGTACTATGTACACTAGCCGATTGGTACTAGTCGAAGAATGGAATGTCAGCGGTGGGCTTTCTTTTATTCTTTGTTATTTCATCCCCCTCTCCCTATACGAGCGGTGGTTGGGCTGTCAGTGGTACAGTAATAAGCTCTTCAGCCAAGATTATTTAGAAAGAGAAAATTAGGATGATAGAAAAATAAAAATACGAGGACTATTTATGTTTTAAGTTAAAAAGATTAATAACAGACAGTTAAAAGGAAGAAAAATATATGCAGTTTGAAAACACAGTTGCGATAAGGTGATATTCTCCTATGAAAAAACGCTGGAGTACTGCACCAGGTGATAAGGTGATAAGGAATCTGGGAGGAGAGAATATGTTCCATAGAGATTGGGAGTGGGGTGTACATAAAGAGGTGAGGGTCTGTTACATGGTGAAACTATGGAGGTGATAGCTATGAGATGAAGTAGGTTGTGGGAACACAGATGGCTGGAAGGATAGAGGGTGAGGAGGAGTAATGGTGTGTGAAGAGGATAGTGCTACGAGATGAAACGGACAAGGATGGATGCAAAGGGAAAAGGAGAGAGGAGCCCTGATGTGGAGTGGGATAGGCTGGGACCGGTTAAATTTGGTAGCAGGGATAAAGATTGAGTTGGATCTCATTCGTAGTAGGGTAGCAGGGATTCTACACCGCTTCTGAAATCAAATTGATCTGCAAATTAATTAAATGGTGATAGCTGATTTGATTCATGACCTTAACCTATTATTCCACTAAATGGTTTTTCATGTAACCCTTCCCGCTGGTGCCAGTGGAGGTTCGAGTCCTTCCTCGGGCATGGGTGTCTGTGTTTGTCCTTAGGATAATTTACGTGAAGTAGTGTGTAAGCTTAGGGACTGATGACCTTAGCAGTTAAGTCCCATAAGATTTCACACACATTTGATTTTTGAACATGTAACCCTTCCCCCTCCCTCTACCCTTAACCAACAGTTCTGTTAATTGGTTTGCGACCCACTTCCATTCCCTTAATCTGTTATTGTGCTAATTCATTTATGACCTCTACAGATAATCCGTCTTTCTGAGAAGCCCCTACGCCACCTCATCCCCCGCCACCACCCCCTTCCTTCTGGGAAATACCCTTGCCAATACAAGCTCACCTCTGATATCAAACTAACTGACTAATTAATTAAATCGATAAATTAATTAACCTCTCCCCCCTAATAAATCCTCCAGCCTCCCCCTTCCCCCAACTGGAAATTGGCGGAAAAATGTGTCTGTGCTGGAGATTAAGGATCTCATGATATGAAATTCAAATCATTTTCAATTATATAGCAAAGGATATACTTTTTATTTATAAAATTGAAGTCGCAGGCGTTGGATCTCTCGTTTACTTGGCGGGGAAAACCTCATAATTCTCTGCTGTTTTGGAAGTTACAGGTATTGTAAAACACATCCAAAATAAGTAATGAAATAGATCGCTTTTTTCCGATAATGCAGGAATACTGTCAAGAAATCGATGTCAACATAACTCACTGCATGTAATTACACTGTTGAAAATCTTGCGATCTCGTCTTCACATCGACTGCAGGGCAAATGTACTGGCCTCTTCATGTATTCCTGCATGCACATGTCAAGAGAGAGGCCCACACATAGGACTGGCTCATGCAGTGCGCAGACCAGGAGTCACACTAATCCCCAAATGAAAGTTTCAGTTGGGAGCAACTCCTTGATATACTCGTACATATCTGAGAAATTCCTGTCGAAACAGATGCTCTCCCTCCTTCTCCGCACCCCCCGCCCAACCCACCTCTCTCTCTCTCTCTAGTGGATACCTCTTACCCAGCAAGCATCTGTCATATGCCACCGTAACCGCTCTTTTATGCTTAAAAAGTAGTGGATACATGATAAATCACTAGCTGTAGATGCATCGGAAATATTCGCTCTCTCTAAGAGACTGATTAATTAATGAATTAAATTAATACATCTTTTGGTGGGTCAGGTTTATGGGAGCCATCTGCAACATATGCACAGACAAACGCATAAAGAAAATAGAACAAATGCAATACAACTATGGACTATGTGGTTAGAAGTGACCAAATGCATTCGAGCACAGTGCTATACTATACCATCCGACAAATGTGGTGATCAGTCCTTGTACATAAGAAAGACACCCACGAAGGACTGTCTCCCTCGAGCCAATGGACATCTAGCACAAAAAAGCTTGATTGCGGTGATAATGCACTATCATCGTGGATCTTTAGAGTATAAAAGGATGTGTGATAGGCGCAACTGGACGTCTTGGATCGTTGTTATTACTCGAGAAGGGACCACTGCCGAAAATAACGTACAATGATTGACATCGAGACTTCGCGATTGATAAAATGCATGTAGGGTCTCCATGTGCATGTGTGTAGAGCTGTCAGCGGTGGATGATTGCAGTTTTGACACATAACTTTATGACTATTCGTCTATAAATGATAATGCCACAGAGATGCACTCCGAAGGTAGAGCGAGAGAGAAGAGAAACTCTTATGGCCCAAGATGCTACTTGCAGTCGACACACTGTCAACTAAAGAATAACTTATTAGTGGGGGTAATAAAAATAAACACTTAAAGCTACAGTTTGTAGATGTCTGACAAGATTGTGGTTACGTATCAGAGTTGCATGGTATAAACAGAAATAACGAAGCAAATCTGGTAAGTAATAAGAGCATATACTTCAAGGAAAAAAACTGAGCAGCAGCAACATGTACACATGTTAACTCCCTGTTGCAAATGCGTACACGACTATCTCCAGTCTTTCAATTTCCATCAAGTGCAGGGCTACATGAGTCTGCAGAAAATTTCTCTGGTGGATCAAAGCAGTACAAGTAATTGTTTCCAGGCATCATGTTTCCAATACAGGCATCATCTGCACCACTCATGGAGCTTCATGTAGGGACGAAGCGACTGTTACTATACTTTTCATGATCATCTTATCCAAAATGCATGCATATGGACCACTGGAAAGATGGGAAGTCATGGGATTTTTTAATAGGTTGGTGTACAAGACACGCAAATATTCTCTTATAAAATCAAACAGCTCATAAATATGTTGGCAATGTGACCGTACACATATGTAAAACTGGCAAAAAACATGAAAAATTGCATAAAATCGGTACAATTCCTGGTAAACATGATATAATTACGAAAAACTGATGTAAAATTGAGGAAAATACGATGAAATATGTAAAATCACGGAAACCTAGCAAAAATAGGGAAATTGACTGAAAATGCATAAAATTAGATAAAAATTTCTCTCTTTCCGATACCTATTTGATATCGACACCAATTTTTTTTTTTTTTTTTTTTTTTTTTTTTTTTTTTTTTTTTTTTTTTGTCGTCGGTCTACTGACTGGTTTGATGCGGCCCGCCACGAATTCCTTTCCTGTGCTAACCTCTTCATCTCAGAGTAGCACTTGCAACCTACGTCCTCAATTATTTGCTTGACGTATTCCAATCTCTGTCTTCCTCTAGTTTTTGCCCTCTACAGCTCCCTCTAGTACCATGGAAGTCATTCCCTCATGTCTTAGCAGATGTCCTATCATCCTGTCCCTTCTACTTATCAGTGTTTTCCATATATTCCTTTCCTCTCCGATTCTGCATAGAACCTCCTCATTCCTTACCTTATCAGTCCACCTAATTTTCAACATTCGTCTATAGCACCACATCTCAAATGCTTCGATTCTCTTCTGTTCCGGTATTCCCACAGTCCATGTTTCACTACCATACAATGCTGTACTCCAGACGTCCATCCTCAGAAATTTCTTCCTCAAATTAAGGCCGGTATTTGATATTAGTAGACTTCTCTTGGCCAGAAATGCCTTTTTTGCGATAGCGAGTCTGCTTTTGATGTCCTCCTTGCTCCGTCCGTCATTGGTTATTTTACTGCCTAGGTAGCAGAATTCCTTAACTTCATTGACTTCGTGACCATCAATCCTGATGTTAAGTTTCTCGCTGTTCTCATTTCTGCTACTTCTCATTACCTTCGTCTTTCTCCGATTTACTCTCAAACCATACTGTGTACTCATTAGACTGTTCATTCCGTTCAGCAGATCATTTAATTCTTCTTCACTTTCACTCAGGATAGCAATGTCATCAACGAATCGTATCATTGATATCTTTTCACCTTGTATTTTAATTCCACTCCTGAACCTTTCTTTTATTTCCATCATTGCTTCCTCAATGTACAGATTGAAGAGTAGGGGTGAAAAGCTACAGCCTTGTCTTACACCCTTCTTAATACGAGCACTTCGTTCTTGATCGTCCACTCTTATTATTCCCTCTTGGTTGTTGTATATATTGTATATGACCCGTCTCTCCCTATAGCTTATCCCTACTTTTTTCAGAATCTCAAACAGCTTGCACCATTTCATATTGTCGAACGCTTTTTCCAGGTCGACAAATCCTATGAAAGTGTCTTGATTTTTCTTTAGCCTTGCTCCCATTATTAGCCGTAACGTCAGAATTGCCTCTCTCGTCCCTTTACTTTTCCTAAAGCCAAACTGATCGTCACCTAGCGCATTCTCAATTTTCTTTTCCATTCTTCTGTATATTATTCTTGTAAGCAGCTTCGATGCATGAGCTGTTAAGCTGATTGTGCGATAATTCTCGCACTTGTCAGCTCTTGCCGTCTTCCGAATTGTGTGGATGATGCTTTTCCGAAAGTCAGATGGTATATCGCCAGACTCATATATTCTACACACCAACGTGAATAGTCGTTTTGTTGCCACTTCCCCCAATGATTTTAGAAATTCTGATTAAATGTTATCTATATCTTCTGCCTTATTTGATCGTAAGTCCTCCGAAGCTCTTTCAAATTCCGATTCTAATACTGGATCCCCTATCTCTTCTAAATCAACTCCTGTTTCTTCTTCTATCACATCAGACAAATCTTCACCCTCATAGAGGCTTTCAATGTATTCTTTCCACCTATCTGCTCTCTCCTCTGCATTTAACAGTGGGATTCCCGTTGCACTCTTAATGTTACCACCGTTGCATTTAATGTCTCCAAAGGTTGTTTTGACTTTCCTGTATGCTGAGTCTGTCCTTCCGACAATCATATCTTTTTCGATGTCTTCACATTTTTCCTGCAGCCATTTCGTCTTAGCTTCCCTGCACTTTCTATTTATTTCATTCCTCAGCGCCTTGTATTTCTGTATTCCTGATTTTCCCGGAACATGTTTGTACTTCCTCCTTTCATCAATCAACCGAAGTATTTCTTCTGTTAACCATGGTTTCTTCGCAGCTATCTTCTTTGTACCTATGTTTTCCTTCCCAACTTCTGTGATGGCCCTTTTTAGAGACGTCCATTCCTCTTCAACTGTACTGCCTACTGCGCTATTCCTTATTGCTGTGTCTATAGCGTTAGAGAACTTCAAACGTATCTCGTCATTCCTTAGTACTTCCGTAACCCACTTCTTTGCGTATTGATTCTTCCTGACTAATGTCTTGAACTTCAGCCAACTCTTCATCACTACTACATTGTGATCTGAGTCTATATCTGCTCCTGGGTACGCCTTACAATCCAGTATCTAATTTCGGAATCTCTGTCTGACCATGATGTAATCTGAAATCTTCCCGTATCTCCCGGCCTTTTCCAAGTATACCTCCTCCTCTTGTGATTCTTGAACAGGGTATTCGCTATTACTAGCTGAAACTTGTTACAGAACTCAATTAGTCTTTCTCCTCTTTCATTCCTCGTCCCAAGCCCATATTCTCCTGTAACCTTTTCTTCTACTCCTTCCCCTACAACTGCATTCCAGTCGCCCATGACTATTAGATTTTCGTCCCCCTTTACATACTGCATTACCCTTTCAATATCCTCATACACTTTCTCTATCTGCTCATCTTCAGCTTGCGACGTCGGCATGTATACCTGAACTATCGTTGTCGGTGTTGGTCTGCTGTCGATTCTGATTAGAACAACCCAGTCATTGAACTGTTGACAGTAACACACCCTCTGCCCTACCTTCCTATTCATAACGAAACCTACACCTGCTATACCATTTTCTGCTGCTGTTGATATTACCCGATACTCATCTGACCAGAAATCCTTGTCTTCCTTCCACTTCACTTCACTGACCCCTACTATATCTAGATTGAGCCTTTGCATTTCCCTTTTCAAATTTTCTAGTTTCCCTACCACGTTCAAGCTTCTGACATTCCACGCCCCAACTCGTAGAACGTTATCCTTTCGTTGATTATTCAATCTTTTTCTCATGGTAACCTCCCCCTTGGCAGTCCCCTCCCGGAGATCCGAATGGGGGACTATTCCGGAATCTTTTGCCAATGGAGAGATCATCATGACACTTCTTCAATTACAGGCCACATGTCCTGTGGATACACGTTACGTGTCTTTAATGCAGTGGTTTCCATTGCCTTCTGCATCCTCATGTCGTTGATCATTGCTGATTCTTCCGCCTTTAGGGGCAATTTCCCACCCCTAGGACAAGAGAGTGCCCTGAACCTCTATCCGCTCCTCCGCCCTCTTTGACAAGGCCGTTGGCAGAATGAGGCTGACTTCTTATGCCGGAAGCCTTCGGCCGCCAATGCTGATTAGTTATCAAAATTTAGGCAGTGACGGGGATCGAACCCGGGACCGAAGACGTTTTTGATTATGAATCAAAGACGCTACCCCTAGACCACGGGGTAAATACTGGAGAAATACATCAGAATTTTTAGGACAAGTGATTTATGTAAAATGTTTCAAACTTCTTTTCTAAGTCAGTGACAGGGGTTTCTGAGGTACTGCAAAACCTGTGTACTTGTATACAGCTGCTTGACAGTTGTGTGTGCAAGAGACGGTGTTCTGTTCACAGAGATAGTGCAGTGTAGCGTATAATTTTACATGTCAAACACAGCTGCTATATATTTGTCTATTTCCTCATGAAATGAAGTTCTTTCATGTATTGTCCATTGATGACGATGAGTTTGTAGGACTGATGCGAGCTTAGCATAATTTTTGAATCCTAATGTGGTGTGAAGGGCGGACGCTACACACCACTGGAAAGCTACGTAGTGCACGTATCGCAAAGCATCTGTTATTTCTTTGGTGTAGAGAGTAGTAGCTTTATCATCTTAAAGTTTCTTGCCATAGTGAGTGAGGTACAAAACTTGCGCAGTGGATGTACGTACGATGCTGGAAATATATTTCCACATGAGTAATATATTGGAAAATTGCGCTGCTTCAACATTATAGCAGACCCCTGTAGCCTTAGGAATGTGTGTTTCTGTTCTAAGATCGTTTCCATTTTCAATACCTTCTTGGTACGGACTGTAGGCACTAGAACAATGATTGCGAATTCAATACTTAAGCGATTAAAATAAATTGTTTCAAACGCCATCCATCTGGAGCGCCATCATGAATTAGCCACACGTTTTTCTTCTTCTTGACTGTCGGTTGTATCACCACAACACTGTGAAACGTTTCGCTCTCATATCTGTTATACATCAATAAGGAGTGCTAACCTCCTCAGTAAGCATGCATATAGAGAAATCATGTGTACTTGGATGAGAGCCCAGAGTAGAGATTGGTATGGAACAGTCTTTGCTGAATGGTAGCTACGATACTGGGTTAAGAATGTATCACTGATGCCGGTCCGTTGTGCCAGTGCTTTCGAAAGCAGAATATTGGAGTGCATTGATTACCTCTTCCAGTGTTATGTTGCAATGACTGCTACTTTTTTTTAGTAAGAAACAGCTCCACTGTCTCTTTTTTTTCTAACACCTTGAGTTTTTTGGGACAGCAGCTTACCTTACATTGTGCAATGTCCAGCTTTCTGTGATAGCCAGTGGATCAAAACCTGTAAATGTCATTTTAGCACCTGACACAGACTTTGAAGTCATGGTAGAAAAGAAAACAAAATGTATGGTACACAGCGGTTGTCATACATTGCCTGGCCGTGTTACAGCGAAAGAACAATGTATGAAACTGCTTACGCAAGAAACTTCTGTATCAAATGATAGTCTTTGGGATATGGTTTTCGTCCAGTACAGGCGATGAAACTTTACACAGGTCTGTGGGAGCGACTTTGATCTCTCTCCATATCCTCCAGCGAATCAACAGACGTATATTTAATGGAATAACAACATATGCTCGATGCCGACATGCAGACGGTATTGTTTTCTATATATCAGAAAAGAGAGACACAGTCAAATCTCATCGAGTTCTCCATCAGACGACAATAGCGAATTTCTGTTACAGTGCATGGCATGAGGCTTAAAAGTTTGGTTGCATGTAGTTCGCAATTTTTTTCTGTTGGATGGTACAAACTAAAGAGGAGAGAGAGAGAGCTATGTTTGGGTGACAGACATGAATGCACCCTGAGAGAGACACATCTCCTTCAGACTGCAGGGCCTGTATGTAGTTTGGAAACACACCACAAAGCAGTATCAAAATCCTTGTCCTTCTTCGACTTCTCATGTGATGTGAAGTCTTCCTAATTTTCCCAACATGAAACACCACTGTAACTGGTCGTGCTGCCTTTTTTTCCACCTCATACTGAGGGAGAACGCTCCTTTTTGCGCTGGCCTTTCACATTGTACACGGTTTGTGGAGCTATGAAAACATGTTCCCATTTCCATCAGGTGCTCAAAGCACGGTCCTGTCGCATTAACTCGGCTGCTTCTCCACGGGACGCAGATATTCTTGGTTTGTGTGTTCCTCATCTTCTCTTTCCTTAGCTTTCTGCCATCAGCTCAGTTCCGACTTAAACTGGAACGATCACATGGACAAAGTTGCAGGGCGGGACAAAGACTGAGGAACAGATAAGATGCAGAGAGACTGTCTAAAACCACGCTGGATTTTACCTGTATGGTGTGCTTAGCAGACAGGTCTGGAAAAGGTGACTCGTTTTCAGATATGAGAGTGCCATGGATATGGTTCACCAGTAGTATAGCTGTAATCGTTAAAATACATCTCTAAAGGCTCCAACTCAAGTGTGTGGTTGAATGGAGAGACTTGATTCCAAATTGCAGATAGCATTTCTAACAGAAAGCGTAACATTATAGATCTGAAAAGCCAGTGTATTGGTCACAGGAGTTTGTACATTTCTTGTGACTTCAAACTAGCGTTGCATTTTAAGTGATTCCTCACATAGCACACCATCTACCGTATGTGATCATTCTGAATCAACCATCATCGTCCGTTGGCCTTAACCTTATGGATATATCGCAAAACGTCTTCATGGCATCGAGATAGAATGCATTACACATACTCTTTATTAGCGTGTGAAATATCTAGCAGCGACGTGAGGGAGCTGCAAATATCGACTTAATACCACTTTCCTTAGACGAATCACTTTATAAATTCAGTGATAAGGGTGATTTTGTTACGAGTTAACATGCTGGCGACGTGCGCTTGCACTTTTGATCTGTGAATACATACCACAGTGATCATCGACTACATTCAATGTAATGGTATTTGTATGGAAGACCACTTCATTCGGAAGCAATACCATACATCGATTTATAAAGCATGTATAGTTTTAACACAGATATCATTAGCCCAATTTTTTTGTGCCTGTAGAACCAAGATCGCTTTCTATACAGGGTGACAATAACATAGTCGTTGCGATCGTGTTTTTAATAACTGGTTGGTTAGAAGACGATTATGTCTCTCTTCGTAAGGCAACCTGGTGCCACTCGCAAGAAAAAAAAATGAACATTGTCCATCCATCCTGGAATTTTCGCTTAGTATTGTTTGGTGCCACCAGCACTCAATAATTGGCAAGTATTATACTTCATAGGGGATGAGTTATAGATTCGCTGTGATCAGCAGGCTTATAAAGAATGTGTTGGCGTAAAAGGTTACGGTGGTCAGTGTTCCTTCATGTGCAAAGGAAATAACTTTATCTGGCTGCAACAGAGGTATGAATTTGATATGGAAAACTGCGATTTCAACACATCGATAGCCGTAATGGGTACGAAATATTTTATGTGTAAAATTACGAACAGTCATGAGGATATAGATACTGATATTTCAACAAGAGATTCGTCCCAAAACCGCAAGCATTAGGAGTTATTTCCGATACTTCGCTCATTGTCGATTGTCACCAGACTGGGACTGCAATCATAAAATTTAATTGCAATTACAGTGATAAATATGTGCCTGGTTTCCTAGGACGTCTCTCTCTGTCGACCAGTTGCATGGCGGAGGTAGCTGGTGACCAGAACGAATGGACATTTCCAGTTTCCTGGACCGGTCAGATGCGGTACAACCCTGTCGCCTTCTAGGCGGGTGAATAGCGAACTAATGCTCAGCATGTGTTCGGCAGTCTTTGTGACCACATATGCTGTGAGTATTCTCCAAATTTTATATGTATATTAGAGAAGATTCAATATCGATCACTGACAAGTGTTGGCGCTGGAGGTATTGATAACATCCGAATTCCTACCACTCCAATCATCCCCAGATGCCCTCTATGGCTGGGGTAGTGCACTCTGGCAGACACGTGTTCCACAATTGCAACTGTGGTCACGGTGGCAGTTTTCTCCAGCCTTTGTATATTGGCCGTGGCAGTCTACGAGGGGACGGTCACGCTGTGTGTAGACATCTGGGAGGCGAGTGAGCTGTGTGAACGAGTGTTCTGAGCGATCTCAGCCATCCAGCCGCGACAACAACTAGGATCGTGGTTTACTGCTTCTCAGTACACTGCAGTGCACTTTGTCATGCAGCGGTATTTGTTGTTTTTACTTTCCTATCACGCAGTAGATCCTTTCCTCCTCCTTCCTCCTCCTGGTGTATCTGAGAGAACCAATACAGGAATTGTATAGTGTTTTATAAAACACAGTTAACAGACTTGTACTGGTCAGGAATTCCGCAACAGTGGCGGTATAAATTCAAGTTGAAATTTAAAATTCCAACTATCATTTTATAAAGCACCACTTTAAATTAGCACATCAAATTCCCGGTTGGTCAATTTAATGGTTGCAATAGTGGTACTCCAAGCATACAAATCAATCCAACCCCTCTGCAGATTGTTCATGGACATAGCATGCAATTGAGCTGAAATTTCAAATTATCAGCTACCTTCAACATAATGTACTTTCTACCAAACGAAGTAACTCTGCCAGCATCCACCAGTAGGAGGCAAGGGGGAAAAACTCCGGAAGGGCTGGAAAGGGTGTAGTTGTGGCATCGAATCCCACCAAATATACCATTCCTAATACACACCAACAGCTTATGGGGAAAAACTGCCCCATACAAAGGGTATCGATTTAATTAATTAGTCAATCAGTCTGATACAGTGTGGGAATATATCCAAGACATTTGCACCTGAAGATTGTCCAGGTATCCACTACTTTGTTCAGGACAGAAGAGGGGTTAGTATGCCATCCTCTCTCCGGATCTGCAAGTGCAGGAATATATGAAGTAGCTGGCACATCTGCCCTGCGATCGGTGTGAAGACGCGATCAGAAGATTTTTAACAGTGTAATTACGTGAAGTGCGTTATGTTGAAGTCTATTTCATGGTGGCATTCCTTCCGTTATTGGAAAAAAGTGATCTATTTAACTGCACCTTTTCAATTTATTTTACAAGACGCACATCTTGCAAAAGAGCAGAGAATGATGAACTTTCACTCGCCAAATGACAGAGAGATCTTACCTCTGAAACTTGAATTTTATAAACAAAGAGTATACCCTTTGCTGTGTAATTGACTTTGATCTGAATTTTGTGCCACGGCATCCTTCTTCTCCAGCACAGAATGAGTCTTTTTGCCACCAATATCCAGGTGGGGAGGGAGGTGGAGGCTGCTTGTATTGGTGAGAGGATTTCCCAGAGGGATGGTAGAGGTGAAGGGAGAGGAGGAGGTGTGAGGATTTCTCGAAAGGACATAAATCTATTAACAGAACAATAGATTAATGAGAGTGGTTGGGGTCACATGAAAAACAACGTAGTAGAACAATAGGTTAAGTTCATAAACGCATCAAATATGCATATTAATTTGATATCAAAAGTGTGCTCACACCACCATCACCGTACCACTCTCATTGTCTAGGAGAGAAAGTTAGCGATGACAAAGCAGATCGTGGTACATAAGCACAAGATTTTGTTTGAACAAACGAGAATGCTTGCTCACACATCGACCTGTTAGGACTGTTTGGTCAGAGAAGCAGTTGTAATTAGACTTTGTGAAAACAGCTCCAATGGAAACACCGGCTATGTGCTTATCAGTTCAGAGAAGCATACATTTGATACAGGAAAAACATAGAGGACTACTTCTCGCAGTTCACTGCGTGATGCGATGGATGGCACTGCAGGTAACGATAGATAAAAAGCGGAAGCAAAATCTATAGACGTAGAGGACGTCACTCTGTAGACTCAATCATGTCGTAATCCAGCGAATCGCATACTGTCCTATGGGAATAAAAGAAGGAAACTTCCCAGTTCAAGACAGTCTGTTTGACTCTCTGACGACGATGCTGGGGTGTCATCGAAATCTTGGAATTTAGTCCGAATTTGGCGTAGCAAACCAACTGATAACTTTATATGCAAGGACTCCGCCTCGAAAAATTTCGAAGCCATACCATGTGTTAATTTGCTACACCTTTCTTATTACTACTATTTGATCCTTTCACGATTGAATTTAATGTATTATGGAAGAAAATATGAACAGTTTTGTTTTATATAACATTTTTATTTACACACAATCATTCAACTTTACAGATGTAGCAAAATATGTTTTTTATATTACTCCAAATCTGCCTGAATCGTATTCAAGCCTATAGGTGTAGATTCGTTACTGGTCAGTCCTTGGGGAAATTAAGTCTCCACTGACTTTAAAGATACTGGCTCAACATTTACACACTTTGGTACGGGAAATATAGGCATTGGTGCATTGTGCCACTTGATCCAAATTTACACTGTTATTGTGCTAATACTCAACAAATTCATAGTGTTCCCCTCTCACATATGGACGCCAGCGGCTCAGTCTGTCTGCAGCAATCAATGAAGCATTGCACAGAGCACTTAAATTTGCCACACTAGAATGCTTAACATATATGCTCACAACTCAGATTTTAACTCAACCTTTGCGGCCAACGACAGTTGCGGTCATCGACCTAGTGTCAGTTCTAGTTTGCATTCATTATGTTGTTGGAGTCACTGGCCAGCCTAGTATGACACAAACACTCTTAAGAAGCGTTTGTAGTAAACGCGCGTATTAGCACTGTCTAGTACAGAAAAGTGTTTACATTAACTTTAACATCTTGGTACTCGTTGGTTTCGTTACAATGATCCCATGTTGCCAAATATGATCTCTTGGCACATTCTTTAACGGGATATATTTAAAAATCTATGTATCGAGTGTTTTACATTTCATGGATACTTAGGGAACACAAATATGACTATTAGCTTCATTCCCCTGCAACTGCAATACAAAGTATATTCAGTTAAATGTAAGATTAAACTTTATTTCGTCAAATTATAACTATCACGGAAAGACTTCTACGAAGGCCTGAACAATACTGCGAAGTACTTTATCAAAGAGGCACAGAATAATAATGTGAAAACGTATAATTTTAAGGCTGATCCAATGTAGACAACCAGTCTCGTTAAGTGCTTCGTTCAAAACTTGAGAGAAGTTCCGCTTGACATAATAGCTAAATTAAATTTTAATACACTGTTAACGTCACTTTTCTTATTATTGATAATATATCAGAAGGTCTGCTACAGATTTTTTATGTAGAAGTGTTCTCCTCTTTCTTGATATCGTGTAAGTGCTGTACCGTGTTATTTCATTTTCAAGGCACTTATTTCAGTTGTTCTTTTTTTTTGCTACACCATAACTGAATTGTTAAAATATACGATTATCTTTCTTTTCTTTCTGTCATCTTTCGATCTGCCGTCTCCACGGAATGATTGTTTGACGATACTCATTGCTGGACTAGTGACGATTACTGTTATTTCCACGCTGCTTCCATTACACGTGTAGAGGTACGGGCAAGCTGTTAGAATTCCGCAGTCCATTGGCTGAGGTAATCAGCCGTGAGATTAGCAGCACGTAACTGGTTTGAAGCGTTAGTGCACACGAAAATCGATATCGCGCACAGGTTCCAGGATGCGTCTAGATATACAGTTGAGAGACAAATGGTGGGCTGAGAGTGCTGGTGGCACAAGTGCTGTCTTAAGCAAACTGAGTAAATAGCTGTCACAGCTAAATGACAGTTTATAAATTATGTGAGTTCTCATCTAAACATAAGATATTTTTTCTGATAGTCAGTTTGCTTGTACTAGTTGTAGGTACGCTTAAAGTAATAGTATCCTAGCATTATTTTTTATAACGTAATTATTAAAAATACGGATAGTCCTTGTGCCTTAAAACATTTTTGAGTACAACAAGTAAAAGTGCAAACACATTTTACATAATGTGCTTTATGTCAAATACGTACCACAGTTCATGTACATTATAACATAAGACAGTATGAGTCATTAATACAAATTTCATGTATCAAGCTGAAATAAAATATAGGTAAATAGAAAAAAAATAAAAACTCAAAAATGTAAATATATTCGTGACTTCCCAACACAGTAACTTCCTATTACCTCCTCACAGTCAGTGTCTAAAGAATCAGACTCTTTCCTTCCCTTGAAGAATGTCCTCGCTGGGGCAACACTCTTGATGCTCTACCATTATCTTCGCATGAATCACATTTTTGCTGCACTAGATCGACTCCACAACCGCCGTCATCGAGGTGAACGGCTGCTGGAAACGTACTCCGAGACACGGACGTAGGCTGGTGGGAGCAGTACTATGCTGTGGGAGCAACGGACCTGTGGTAGTAACGGAAGACACGCTGACAGCTGCAAACCACCTGCATCCCTTCATGCCTGATGTCTTCCCCGACGGTGTGTTATCTTTCAACAGAATAACTGTCCGTATCTCGTACCCAGACCCATGCAACAGTGGTTTGAGGAGCGTTACAGTAAACTCACTTTGATGCCTCTGGGGCCAGATTAGCCTGATGTAAATCCTACGGCATTCATGTGGGTCGCTATCGGGTGCCATCACCGCGTACCAAGATCAGCGGCCCGTTGTGTACGCGAATTACATGAACTGTGTGTAGACACCTAATGCCACATACCTCCACAAACCTACCCATAAACTGTCGAATCCCTGATACGCAGAATTAATTATGTATTTTGTTCCAAAGATGGACAAACAAGGTATTAAGCAGGTGACCATAATGTTTTGGCTCATCAGTGTAAACTCTAACTTTGTCTGGCTGTTTACCTCAGTATATTTCCAATAGCTCCGCATCGGTATTCTTCTTCATATCTTCTATATGCAGCTCAGAGATGGCGGATATTTGGCTACCGTGTCTAAAATCCCTTTTCATTGCATTCTACCGACCGTCACTTTATTACTGGGTGAAGAGCTTGTCTGATAGGTGCCTCCTTTTCCTCTAACAGGACTTCTGTTGTGTCTCCATATTTCATCAGGTTAATTTCGTTTGATTCAACCTCTCCCATCTCTTGTGCATCTCAAATCGCAGTAGCTTCCGATTATTCCTCTTATTCCGTAGGCTCTCCTGGAATTTTGGAGATCTGTACTAACTCTTTGTGTAATGTGTTCCCCGAAATACAATTCATCAGCCTGGTACAAATGTCTGAGATGACCTAGGATTGGTCCTTCCACGTCACTTTCTCCGTCCAGAATGGATTCCCAGACCGTCGTTCTCTTTCTCCGCATCCTGCCCATTCATGTAATTTTCTTGATAGTTCACCGCCTTCTCTGCTACGAGACCTAGTGTGCAAATAATTAATCTAACCTCCTCATAATCTTTAAATTGCTCATATTCCACATCATTACTATCTTCATTCTGTCCCATCAGCTTCTTTCTACTCCTTTGCCAAGGTTTAAGTCCCATTTACATATCCCATTACGTCAATTGGCTCAATCTGATTTCTTCCGCGTATGTTCTTACAGCCGCTGCCACATCTGACACAAGTCATTGCTGCGATGGATGCCCCATGTCATTGTTATCCCTTCGATTTGGTGGTCCGATTCTACAACCTCCGCCTGTTGCCTATACCTGTCTGTCTATTGCCAGTCTACAGCCCACTGTTTGCTTGACAGTAATTCACTGTTCCTCAATTTGCTGGGTAATGACTGATTGGAACACTCCTTCCACGTGGTCCACTCCTATTCCTCTTCCTATCTTTATTCAATCGTGGCGTTACAAGACAGTTGTTTTAACTATTATTACTGTCCAGTTCTCTCCTTCTCTCCCGCTCTTGGTTCTCGTCAAATGTGAATTCTAATTCACACAACAATTCTTGAACGCTTTGATGTCGCTGCCGCATCTACCCTTCAGTACTTGTTGGTATTTAATCAATAATTTCACTAGCAAAATATGTTGATTTCACTAGCACACTAGCATTACAAAGCACATCTAGGACCAAGTTCTTTCTTATTAATGTGTCGAAAAATTTCAATAGGCTCCTCTGTCCTGACTCTTTCAGATCTTAACACATTGGTATCTCTTTCTTAATTCGTTCTTGTGATTTCTTTGATCAATAGATAGCAAGGAAAGCCTCCCTATATTTCCTGTATGACTTGTAAGTTATTGCAATTTTCCTCATCGTTACAGCCGCGTGCCCTTAGAAACGTGCACACAAAAAGTCTAATTTACATTGTAGTGGCCACGTGAGTGGCGACGACAAATAAAATTGAGACATTCACGCCTTGAGTCCCCGAAAAGAAAGCTTTTGAAATCAAACACCTCTGTCTCCCGGGTGCACGTCCTAGTTGCTACTGGTGACTCTCTTTCTCTTCCTCCCGTCATGTATTTGCAGTGTGCTCGTTACTCAACTTCCCCATGCGTTAAATCCATTCATGTCTCCTGCGTGAGTCCTCCTTAGTGGTTCACAAATGTGTGTTTCACACGCGCGTGCCCCTAAACCTAGCACTTCCGTTACGTGTTCTCTGAGTCCATTAACATTTCGGTTTCTTGGCTCTAGCCTCTTTCTGAATTGGAGTGGAGACTGAATTTCTGATACTGCAGCCAAAGCTGTGTCTGAACTGTCTGACCCGGTACCTCTCTTGCACAATTTATGCACCATTGTTTCTGAATTACGTGACGATAACGGTCCCGCGGGTAAGTCTTGTTTGCTGACGATAGGAGGGCATGCTGAAAACTAATACCTCCGAATTTTTATGTGAAAACTCTTAAATCTTTTTAAATAAAACAAACGTTATTAACATTCTACATTTTTATTCTTCATGTCTGCGTATTTGTTGCCCTTGCCGCTAGAGAACCCCGAATTTTAGCGTGTAGCATGGTGGCATATAACGTAACTACACTCATGCTCATAAATTAATGATAATTGTGACACATGGTGAAACAACGCTCTGGTGGGCGGTTTGCGGGTTTAAACCACCTCGGGGTATGACCATGCGGTGCATTTGACCTGTGGTCGTCGCATGGTGGCGTTGGTTGCAGTCCACATACGCAGAGGTGTGTAAGTGCATGTCAGAGTACGGTGCAGAGAGTAAGTTTGCAGACGTTTTCAGACGTGCTGATGGTGACTGTATGTTGAAAATGGCTCAAAGAACACATATCGATGACGTTATAAGGGGTAGAATACTAGGGCGACTTGAGGCCGGTCAAACACAGCAGGTCTTAGCACGGATCCTCCGTGTGCCACGAAGTGTGATCTCAGGATGATGGCAACGATTCCAGCCGTCATGAAACGTGTCCAGGCGCTACATTACGGGATGTCCACAGTGTACAACACCACAAGAAGACCGATATCTCACCATCAGTGCCCGCAGACGGCCACAGAGTACTGTAGGTAGCCTAGCTCGGGATCTTACCGCAGCCACTGGAACACTTGTCTCCAGACACACAGTCAACAGACGACTGAACAGACATGAAATATTCTCCCGGAGACCTACCAGGTGCATTCCACTGACCCCTGGTCACAGGAGAGCCCGTAAAGCCTCGTGTCAAGAACACAGTACATGGTCATTGGAACAGTGGTCCCACGTTATATTCATGGACGAGTCCAGGTATAGTCTGAACAGTGGTTCTCACCGGGTTTTCATCTGGCGTGAACCAGGAACCAGGTACCAGCCTCTTAATGTCCTTGAAAGAGACCTTTATGGAGGTTTTGGTTTGATGGTGTGGGGTTGGATTACGATTGGTGCACGTACACCCCTGCATGTCTTTCACAGAGGAACTGTAACAGATCAAGTGTATCGGTTCGTTATTTTGCATCAATATGTCCACCTTTTCAGGGGTGCAGTGGGTCCCACCTTCCTCCTGATGGATGATAACGCACGGTCCCACCGAGCTGCTATCGTGGAGAAGTACCTTGAAAAAGAAGATATCAGGCGAATGGAGTGGCCTACCTGTTCTCCCGACCTAAACCCCATAGAGCACGTCTGGGATGCTCTCGGTCGACGTATCGCTGCACGTCTTCACACCCCTAGGACACTTCAGTAGCTCCGACAGACACTGGTGCAAGAATGGCAGGCTATACCCCAAACACTGCTCGACCACCTGATCCAGGGTATGCCAACCCGTTGTGCAGCCTGTGTACGTGTGCATGGGGATCATATCCCATATTGATAGTAGGGTACATGCGCAGGAAACAGTGGCGCTGTGTAGCACATGTGGTTCGGGACGGTTTTCTCACCTTATCACCAATACTGTGGACTTACAGATCTGTGTCGTGTGTGTTCCCTATGTGCCTATGCTATTAGCGACAGGTTTCTGTAGTGCCACGTTGTGTGGCACCACATTCTGCAAATATCCGTAATTTATGAGCATGAGTGTGGGCGAGAAAGAGCGTGCTGTAATCGATTTTCGAATTCAAAGAGTTCGTCTACACATGCAGTACCCTCTCCGTCAGAATGACACGAGCACTGCGACATCTCGAGCACGTCTTGGGTCCCTGTCATCGATCATCCTCCATATAGTCCCTTCTTGGCCCCATCCGATTTTCATCTGTTTCCAAAATTTAAAGTGTGGTGTACTGTGATACTATACAAGAAGAGTTAGCGACAATTGGTACCAGAAGTACCGTGGACGTCCGTCCGCAGCAGGAACATCGCTGACCAGGAAGAGAGACGCGCGCTTAAGCAACCGCGCATGAACACAAGTTGTGAGTTGCAAGTTTTAAGTCAGTCCGAGTCTTGCTAGGGAGTTCCTGCAGAACGTTCGTCGTGTCTTGAAGTCTCCAAGTCGTCGAATCAGGCGGAAACCGTGGCCGCAGATGGACAGTGGGTAGTCTTCAGTATAAACAGAACAGTGAATAGAATTATCGAGTATGGATAGAGACCATCTGCCCAGAGATTCTTAACTAAGTACAGTTAGTTTGGAACTAATCGTCGAATAGTACATCTAGACGGCATATTAGTTTTCTTACGACTTTAGTTCATAGAATATTACTTAGTGTTCATGGAACTGTAGCAAAAGCAGGACCGGTAGGCTAAAACTGCGTTCTGCAATAGCTGTAACCTGCGTTACCAAAGTTCAGTAATATAGTTTTCTATTTGTTATCCTGTGCTACTTTCATTCTGTGTGCTGCCCTAGACCCCATGCATACTTCCTACAAGGACACCTGTATTCGGCTTTTCCCGCGGCAGCGAGATATTCATTAAAGTAGCCGCCCCCTGTATCAAACATACGTAAAGAATATCCTCAAGGACTTGACTTTCATAGTGATGAAGCGGTGCAAGCAGAGGTGACGTCTTGGCTTCACCAACGAAGTCAAACATTCTACACTAACGGTATTAATAAGCTGGTCTCTAATCAGGAGAATTATTTTAGTCACAGGGTGACTACATTGAGAAACGGATAAGTAGACCTGAAGAATAAGGATGAAGAGTGTTAATAAATTGTTTTATTTTAAAAGTTCAGGAGGTTTTACATAAAAAAATTCTCAGGGATTATTTTTCTGCATGCCGTCGTACACTCTTCAATCTTATTTATCCACTCTTCTGTCCTTCCTCTCCATTCCTCTTGCTCTTCCTGATTATACCTAGTCTTCTCAAGGTCTCGTTCTATGACTAACCGAACGTTCATTTCTTCCTGCGCCTTTTTTGTGTGCCTAGCCACCTTTTTAGCCTCTTGCGTCTCTTTCCTAGCTTCTGTAGCTTTTTCTTTTGCTTCCTTCGCCGCTTTTTCGACCTCTTTCGTTTCTGCAGTTGCTAGTATCCTTCTTTTCTTTTCTATCTGCTTTAGCCTCCTCTCTGGCTCCTTTCCTTATTTCTTATCATATTCCTGGGTTTCTCTTCTCGTTCTTTCTGCTTCCTTTCTCACCTCCCTAGCCTCTTCTTTTGCCTCTTCAACCACTTGTCTAGTTTCTTTTCCTTCTGTCCCAGTATTCGCTGTTTCTGCCTTGGCTTCCTCCCTTGTCCTTTTTACCTCTTCCTTCATTATTTTCCTCAGCTCGTCTAACTTTTGTGTCAATTTCCTGAGGTCCTCTTTCCTAGCCTTATTGTTCCTCTGATCCATTATTGATGAGCAGAAAGCCGCTAAGCTCACGCTGCTCAGGCTGACGCGACCATCACTGACAGCCGCTCGCTTTCCTTCGCCCGGGCGTTGGTTGCGTTGTACTACGGTGCACTTACCCGACTACGACGGCAACAGCTCCTTCCTTTTCGGCCGACGGCTCCAACTCTCCCTGCCCTGTCCCAGGAAGCTCAAGTGACCGGCATGCAAGCCGCTCGTCATACATTAGTCAGCCCCCCCCCCCCCCCACACCTCTCTCTCACTCTGCTGGCTTCTGTTGTTGCCTACGCGTTCGCGCAAGTCTTAAGAAGGCATTTTCATTCCGCAGGCGCCCTCTCTGATCACAGTTGGCTGGTCGAAAGCTACTCAACGACCAGCGGCGTCGGCAGTCGATAGGTCGGCAACGGCCATATTAAATATTTTTAAAATACGAGAGGTCTTTAGAGGTCTTTTTGTCGGACCCTGTGTGTCACCTTTAGAAAGTTCCTGTTAAGAATGGCTCAAAAACTGCCTGCGCTGTTTAAGAATCTTCCTTCCATCAGAGAAACGTTTCGCGGACGTCCAGAATAGTGAAACTTACGTCTGAGTGGAGCAACTCGCGTCGTCTGATTCGTGTCGTCTCCCCAGGACGCGACTGCCGCGTTGGGCGGCTCTGACCCCATCGGCATTCTCCTGTATCTGCCGGGCGGCCCTTCCCCCACCTCCTAATCCCAGTGGGGGGAGGCAGAGGGGGAGATTATGTTATGACAGTCCCCGTTTTGGAATTTCGTATCTGGTCTGGTGCGAACACAGCCCGCAGATGTCGCCTTACGCCGTACTAGTACACATGCCAGGACTACCTGCAGGTGCAGAAATGAACAAAAAGAGAGATATCACCTATGCAATCACTATCCTTACACTGCAAATAGAAACAACACACGTTTAGGCAATCTCCAGGATTTTGATTGGTTTTTTTGACGTGTTATACATTTTCACATCAAACTGTCTCCAGTTTTCATATCAAGGTCGGTGGCGGTCATCGGCTGCACACAACGGCGGGGTAGCACTTTGCTGAGCTTACGGAGAAGTGAAATCCAAAGAGGCTGTGGTCATTGGCAAGCGGTGACTGCTTGAGTCCTTAGTGAAGTGGCTCAGGAGGGTACTGCAGGCAGAGTACTGTGAGGCAGTGGCTGGTGGTGCAGTGGCTGCAACCAGTGACGCCTTTACTGCTCGGACAGTAGGCTGAGGTCCGGGAGTAGATCTCGACTGAAACAGACGGTTAAGTATTGGGCAGGTTGTTACATACACGTCCAGCGGCACGTGACAGGCATTGAAAAATACAGTTATTGTGGTAACACTGCCTGTGTTCACATTGGCACCTTGGTTTCGTGCAGAGGCTCCTGTACGCCTGCCGATAAATACACTACCGCAAAAAAGAAATTAATACACCCGGAAAGACGGATTCGATTTTGATCCGGTGACGGCATAGTAGGGATATTAGATGTACTGATAATGTTTTAAAAGTCGTCCTGCAACAGATAGCGTAGTGACATAGCTATCAGAGCGCCACCTCTGTCTACTCTTTAATAGGGAATGCTTATAGACAGAAGGGTCAGGAGGCGCAAACACATGTAACAAGCGGGAAACCATGCCACTGACATGCCCTCGTCTTTCCTGCAACCGACTGAGCGAGTTTGAAACGGATATAATTGTGGCATTCCGAGAGACGGGATAGTCCTCTCAAAAAATTGCCACACGAGTTGGAAGTGCTGTGTCAGTTGTGCAACGATGCTGGTATCAATGGTCACGTGAACATGCTCAACCCTTTAGACAAGATACTGGACGTCCATGCAGCAGAGACACCCAACAAGGCAGCAGTGGCAGATCGCACAGCTATCACAGCACAGATGAGACAGCTTGTGAGCCCAGACGTGACAACACGAACTGTTGCGACCCGGTTATTAGCAGTGGAACCACTGGCACACAAACGTCTAGATCTTCCGCTCACGCCACACTGTCGACGTGCGCGGCTCCACCGGTGCCGTCAGAGGATGACTTGGAAGATGGAATGGCAAGCCGTGGTCTTCAGTAATGACAGCAAATCTGCCTGTCGTTTGTACGTGCGTCGTAGACCTGGTAAGTGCTGTCTCGTGGAGTGCATTCGTCCAAGACACAGCGGCCTCACCCCAGGCCTTATCGTCTGGGATGCGATGTTACAACTTTCATTCGCCTTTTTGGTTTGTAGAGGGAATGTTAAGCAGCGCTCGGTACATGCAGGATGTTGTCACACCTGTTATTTTTCTGTTCTTGCAACAGGAAGGTAATGTGTTGTTCCAGCAGGATAATGTTAGCACACATACTGCCCGTGAAACTCAACGTGCTCTGAAAGACGTGCAGTAACGTCTGTGTTCAGTGCGATCTCCGGACGTCTCCAATCGAGCACATGGGGGATATGATGGGACGAGAAGTGACTCGTGTAACTCACTAACAAACAACTCTTACGGAACTACGTGGCTAGGTCGAACAGGCGTGGAACAACGTATCCCACAACAGTACAATCGATTGGATGTCAGAATCAGCGCCTGCATTGCCGCCCGAGTAGGGCAATATGGATGTTTCAGTATGGGTCGGCACCTGGTAGCCCAGAACCACTTCTGCTATTGATCTGTAAATGTAATCATTTCACGTACTCCATATGCGCTGTTGCAACAATAAATCTTGAGTGATTTGTGAACATCTATAACGGTGTATTTTTTTTTTCAAGTAGTGTATGTTTATGTTGATAGCCAGTGGACATGAAGTCTTCCACCGATCCAGTGTTTATTACCGTTAGTCGAGTTGAGGAACCAGTCTGACTGTATTACGGTGCATCTGAGTTTCCAATGGGTTCCATATGTGGATATCACCGACGTTATGGGAACATGAGTAAATAAAATTATTGTAGGATGCAAACTCACTACGAATATCTGTAACAAGAAAAATGTTTCGTTAAGTAGAGGGTTAAGACGTTACTGGAGAATAATTTATCCTGAAGTCTTATCTGCAGTAGAAAGTATTAATCCGGTAAGAACAAGATTACTTAAGTGACCAGAGCATGTGGAATTTGCCGTAAGTTGGTACATCTTTGGCGTGAATCAATCTTTCTTGGACCCTAGCGCCATTCAGAGGCGGTGGCGAGAAGGGCACCAGGCAGCAGCGTGGGACGGAAAAGGAGCTGTAAATTGATTGTATCAACTTTAAATGAGCTCTTTTGACGATTCTGTTATCACTGTGAAAGACACTGTCTACCACTGCCATATACAATAAGCCCCCCCTCCCCCCCCCCCCCCCGCCCCACAAGTCATGGAATAGCGATATGCACAGATACAGATGGCGGTAAAATCGCTCACTCAAAGTATAAAAGGGCAGTACATTGGCGGGGCGGAGCCGTTACTTGTACTCATGTGATTCATGTGATAAGGTTTCCGATGTGATTACGGCCGCCCGAGAAATTAACACACTCTGTAAGCGGAATGGTAGAGGAGCTAGACGCTTGGGACATTTCATTTGGAAAATCGTTAGGTAATTCAATATTCCGAGACCCACAGTGTCAAGAGTTTGCCGAGAATACCAATTACAGGTATTACCTCCTACTGCAGACGACGCAGTAGCCAACGGCCTTAACGACCAAAAGCAGCGGAGTTTGCGTTGCATCGTCACTTCTAACAGACAAGCAACACTGCGTAAAATAACCGCATAAATCAACGTGGGACGTAAGACGGACGTATCCGTTGGGACAGTGCGACGAAATATGGCGCCAGTGGGTTATGGCAGCAGATGACAGCTGCGAGTGCCTTTGCCTGCAGCGCATCTTCTGGGATCTTGACCAAATCTGTTGGATCCTAGACGACTGTAAAACCGTGGACTAATCAGATGACTCCCGATTTCAGTTGAAAAGAGCTGGTGGTAGTGTCCGAGCGTGGTACAGACCCCACGAAACCATGGATTCCAATTGTCAACAACGCTCTGTGCAAGATTGTGATGATCCATAATTAAGGTTGGCGGTATTTATGTGCAATGGATGATGTCCTCTGGTCCAGCTGAACCAATCATTGACTGGAAATTGTAATGTTCGG
The DNA here is from genome assembly GCF_023898315.1 of Schistocerca nitens. Lineage (NCBI taxonomy): Eukaryota > Metazoa > Arthropoda > Insecta > Orthoptera > Acrididae > Schistocerca > Schistocerca nitens. Next base: position 436,614,285 of record NC_064617.1, on the reverse strand, counting down.
CTACTTGGAGACCCTTTGCAGCTATTCATACACTTCATGTTGGCAAACAACGATGGAATTTTTATGGCTGGGAGTGTCCCTTATCACATGGCCACAATTGTTCGCAATTGATCTGAAGAACGTTCTGGACAGTTCGAGCGAATAATTTGCCACTCATAGAACATCTATGGGACGCAATTGAGATGTCTGTTCCTGCACAAAATTCTGCACTGCCAACACGTTCGCAATTATGGACTGCAATAGGGGCAACATGGCTCAATATTTCTTCAGGGGCGTTCCAACGACTTGATGCGTCCATACCACGTCGAGCTGCTACACCATGCCAAGCAAAACGAGGTCTGACACGATTTAGGAAGTATCCCATGACTGTTGTCACTCCAGTGTTAGTGTATGTGTGTGTATGTGTGTGTGTGTGTGTGTGTGTGTGTGTGTTTGTGTGTGTGTGTGTGTGTGTGTTGTAGCCTGTGGTAAAGCTAATATAGTGAGTGTACTGCCATAGAACGTTACAAGCACAGCTGTATCTACGAGGGTACACTACTTTAATCGTAAGTATTATCATGTCTTTCAGAATAGCATAAGATTAAGATTGCTTACACGGCGCTGTGGTCAGAGTTGGTACTTGTGAATATGATGACAGTAGTCAATATGAATTTGAGGGATTACTTAAGATGCTTCGATATTGTGGCCATTTTGGTATACGTGTTTGTTAGGAGAGTGCTGATACAATAGTCAATGAGTGTATGTGGCCCCTAATCATATGACAAGGCATTAATAAGGTTTTCTTGGCAGATGAGCGTATTGTTGGCCTCTAAATTGTGATTAATTTGTGTGCTATCTGGTTGCAGTGACGCCATGGCCTGAAGTACATTGTGGACCGACCAAGAGACAAAATGCAACGGATTGGGCTGTTACATTCATGAGTCAGCCATTGTCTACTGGGCAGAATACAAAGCATTTTGTTAGACCAACCTATTTTTGATGAATACCGATTATTTACAGCATTTTTAAAAATTATGACTCATTCTCAGGAATGTTAAAATAATTTGTGTCTGAGAAATTTAATGTAATAGCTGTTTTTAAATAAATTTAATCTAATATATGTTTTTAAATAATAAATTGCTCAAACTGTCACCCTGCACTTATTGTAACCAAAGCCTGCTCCATACCATCCACTGGTATAAAATTGGTAGTAGAACGAAAAAATCTGGCAGAGGAGTATAGAGTGGTACGTTTAAATACGAAGTACTGCTTATGTTGTATTTCAGTAGGACTGCTGCTGTTGTAAAGGACTCGTCTTATCCATTGAAAAATAAGGCGGAGAGATAAGGAACCACAGGGCAGTGCGTGAGAATTAACTCAGACATTACGTGAAAATATGAATAAACCAGCTACCTTTAAATAATCTTCGTGTGTCCATATTTGTAATGGATGGTTACAAGGACTTCTGCTGTTCAGTACGAAATGGAAATTAAAATACCTGCAGCCATCACTTCTGCGTTTAATTTATTTACGCCACGAATTTCCGTCGTCCATTACATTACCTTCATGCCGCTTCAACATCCAATCTCCTATGCAGTCATAAAAGGAGTCAATATTATATGACCAGTGTCCGTAGATTTCTGGTTTGCACGACACTGCCCCTTCATTCATGAGCTAGCGACTGACATCTGACTCTCTATTTCCATTGCATCGAGCACAAGCTGGGCAGCTTTCCCTTCCAGACTACATGAATCAGTATTATCCAGCAGAACTCACACCAGTTAACACTCGGCTGGCGTACACAGGTTGTCCGACGTCCAGCTGACAACTCCTTCGCTAGATGTCTCTTCCGTCCGTCTCACAATGCTCGGTGACTCTGACTGTCCCATCCGCTACCAGCGCACTTAACACCACTGAGGCAATGGGATGGCGCTAGTGTCCAGGACAGATTACTTCACCTAAAAAATGTGCCGACACGCGGCAGAGATCGAAGAATTCTCAAGAGGATACTGAGACACTGAAGATTAGGAGACGGTAAATGTATAAGAGCGAACCAAGCACTGTATACCCAGAGTACCCCTTGGGATCCATTCTTAGAATTTATCAGAGTATGTTGATACACCAGAGGACAGAATTTCTTGTGAATAAAACGAAAGTATGCTTGATCCAAGAGGCACAAAGAGATCGGGAACAAATGAAATAAAGGAAACAGAGTATTACAACAAAAACGCAGGCTTCCGTATGTTCCCAGAACAGAATTAGATCGAGGACAAAAAATTGATGGACATAAGAGTGAAGAAACGAAGCTGGTCTGACTTGAAGTCGTGCTCAAATGGCTGAAACGAAAAGAAAAAAAAAAGAAGAAGAGCATTAAATATTCGACGAGGAGCGAGGCATTGTTAAGCCTTTGAGAGTGGGTCACAATGTGAACAGCAGGTGCAACGTGTGTGTCCATCTCCTTCGTTGCTGGCTTGGAAACGCGCTTGTTAAGGGAGCTGTTATTTGCACGTGGCAGCTGCAGGATTCAAAACGCAGTCGGCACACATAACGATGATGGACATTGTAACAACAACGACGCTGTACTATTGTACATATAAGTAATTTTTTTCTTCTGATTTTTCGATATACTTGTGTAATTGATGTTCTGATTTCATTTCTTTTTTGTTTCATGTCATTATGCTAAGAAAACTGTAAACAAGTTTCAATGTGAATATTAATGTTTATGTAAAATGTCAAGTAATATTGTGATAGAATTGAAATGTAACAAATGTTGAAACTGTTGTAAGATGTTTAAACTTGTAACTGTGCGTCTGGTCCATACATAGGCAATGTGTTAGGATATGTAGAATGCAAAACCTCGGGTGAATACCCGGTCTGTCAGGGAGCGGTCAAAGGTGGATGGCAGGCGAGCGCGGGAAAATGCGCGCGGGCACTGCACGGCACAACGGGAGCAGTAGTAGTAGTTGGGAGTTTGGCACTGGTTTGAGCAACACCTTCTGGAGCGAGGAGGCTCTCCTGGAAGACGTAGCTTCATTGAGCCTCGGGTATGCCGTTCGAACGCTCACACAGCATGGCAAAATTCCATAGGCACCAAATGGAAAAATATTGCGACGCTAAGAAGAATTAAAGTGCCGATACATCAAGCGCCATAGCTGTGGTTGTATGTGTGATGTGTGCCTCGCCATCTCGCCGCCCGCCAACCGCCGCATCGATACAAGCAGGTTGAAACTTCTAGTACTTCGTGAAATCTTCTCGGGTGATCAGCCGAGTAAAGGCGTCGTCTTCTCGCAACGTTTCGAGGGGTTCCTACCCATCATCTTCAAGCGAAGTGTCGAGATGCTGTGTTGCTGCTGCTTACATCTATTGCTTTCCCCTCTTTGGGGAAGTGTGAGGGGGAGTTTGTAGCCTTTCGGCTTTTACTCCCCTGTGAACGTGTGTGTGTGATTTTTCTATAGTTTTTTGGTGTCTGTGACTTGTGATGTTTGTTGTGAGTGAGTCTGGTACTTGCCTGAGGTAGGCGAAAAGATTGTTCTTATATGGGAAGGAACTGGATTAGGGATTGGGTATTGGGATTTTCTCTTCGACTTAATCGTCGAAGATCGTCATAGGGCGCTTACGCTTATCGCGGGACATGTCATACCGACCTAGGGAGTGGATGAGCGCGTTACCGGATCTGGAAGAACCCTCATAGAAGGCCCTTGCCAGATCCTGGAAACGCTCTTTCAGGAGTGGGATTTCGGCTGCGGCGTGCAAGTCGTCCGTGGGGAATCCATAAGGTAGGCGCAGCGCCCTTCTGAGGGCGCGGTTCTGCAGCCTCTGGAGTTTGTCCAGGTGCTGCTTTGCCGCGTATCCCCAGACAGGGCACGCATACTCCATTACCGGCCTGATCAGGGCCTGGTATACATTTACTGCTACTGGGCAAGGAAGGGAGCTGGTTGTGTTCAGGATAGGGTATAGGATGGACATTCTGGCGCAGGCCTTCCTGTGGACCTCGTCTATGTGGGGTTTCCACGTAAGACGAGAGTCCAAGGTTACGCCAAGGTACTTGGCGGTTCTGCGCCAGGGGAGTTGGATTCCATTTAGGTGAAGGTGGAGGGGGGGACGTTGAGGAGGTTCGCGCCTTCCGAGCCTGCGGGTAATCAGCATTGCCTGCGTCTTCTCAGAGTTGATGGTGATGCGCCAGCGACGGGCCCATGTTTCCGTGTCATCTAAAACCTTTTGTAGCCTACGGATGACCAGGTCCTTGTTCGCGTTTCTCGTGTAGAAGGCTGTATCGTCGGCGTACTGTGCAGTGTGCACCAGGGGGGCCGTTGGTGTGTCCGCAGTGTACAAACTGTACAATACGGGCCCCAGGACCGATCCCTGTGGCACCCCAGCACGAATACGCCTTCTGGTGGAGGTGGCAGTTTCTACTTTGATGGAGAAAGTCCTATTCGTGAGATAGCTCTTGATCAGCTGAACTATGCTCCCGGGAAACCCTTGTGTATACAACTTGTAGAGTAGCCCTCTATGCCATACTGAATCAAAGGCTTTGGCTACGTCTAGTAGCACTATCCCGCAGTAGCCTCTGTGGTTGAAGCCCTCTGTGGCTGCTTCAACCATTCTCATGACCTGTTGTGGGGCAGAGTGGTTCTGCCGGAACCCAAATTGGAAATCCGGCAGAATTTGCTCTCTGGTAATATGTTCTTGTATGGGTCTTAGTAGGAGGCGCTCATAGATCTTGCTGAGAGTTGGCAAGAGGCTAATCGGCCTGTCGTGCTGCGGGAATAGAGGGTCTTTCCCTGGTTTGTGTATCGCGACCACTTCCGCATGTTTCCAGCAAGCTGGGAAAACACGGGATCGAGTAATCTCGTTGAGGACGTTCGCGATGTGTGTGATTGCTGTAGGTGGGAGATTTTTGACTAACTGATTAGTGACACTGTCGTGCCCTGGTGCCCTTTTTGTAGGGAGGGACCTAATTACTCTTGCCACGTCCTCGGGGGCAAAAAGTATGGGTTCGTCCTCTGGGTCCTCCTCGGCATTGAGGAAGACAGTCAGTTGACGACTGACTACCTCTTCATGCTCTTCATCCTGGGGTTCTGCCGCTTGGAACTGCTTCTCTAAGGAGTCGGCGAGGGCGTTGGCCTTTCCAGCATGGCTGTAGACCAGTCCGCGCTCGCCATGCAGTGGCGGCATCCTAGCGCGTCGTTTTGTAAACTGTTTGGTCGCGTGCCATAGTGTATGATCGTCTACTTTGAGAGCTGTGAGGCGGTTTTGCCATTGCTGGTTTCTGTGCTCATTGAGCGCAACCTTCAGTTATCTCTGTAGACGATTGAGCAGCTTCCTGGTGGCCTGATTTCTGGTGATCTTCCACTCTTTTGCCACTCTGTTCTTATGTTGAATTTGAGCTAGCAAGTGTTCCGGGAGCTGTATTTGCGGCGGTGGGCCATCCCTTTGTGGAGGGGTGGCTTCTTCCGCTGCCTGCAAGATGGTGCCTGTTAGGTCTTGTAGCGCTTGTTCTACTGTTTTGGCAGTAGGTGGCGGAGCGCGAGCGATATCAGAGGCGACAGTTTCCTGGTATCGCTCACAGTCTGTACGTTTGTACGACGTCTGGCACCGTGGGAGTGCTACCCATTCTCCCACATCGACCTCCAGAATCACTGGGTTGTGGTCGGAGGACATTCTGTTGATTGTCCTTGCGGCCACAAACCCTGCGATCCTCCTAGTGAGAGCTATGTCTAACACGTCGGGCCTGCCTCCATTTTTTGGAAAATGTGTGGGCTCGACTGGACCCCATGTTTCGAAGTGGTGGGTGCGCGCTAGTTGTTGCAGTTTGGCACCTGCTCTGGAGGTTACTCTAGAATTCCAATCAGGATGTTTGGCATTGAAGTCTCCCCCTATTATGAGTTTGCCTTCAATTTGCCCTAGAGCAGCTATGTCTCCCTCATCTAACTGGTCATGTGGGGGTCGGTAGACTGCAACAATTGTTAGGGGTCCAGTGGCAGTGGTTACTTCCACCGCCACTGCTTCGATTTTGTTGGTAGCTGGTAAGAATACCTGGTGGTGGGGGATCCCTCTTTTTACATATATGGCCACTCCTCCGCCTTGGGTTGGCCTGTCTTTGCGGTAGGTAACGTAGTTGGGAACTGTCGCTTTTATTCCCGGTTTTAGGTGGGTTTCTCCCATCATGCATATGTCGATGGAGAACTCCTTCATGAGTTCTCTGAACTCGACCGCTTCATTAACAATGCCGTCTACGTTAAAGACGCACATTGTCAGGCCTTGAATATTCGGTCGTCTATTCATGATGGGGTTTTGATACTACTGAGGAAGTCGCAGAGGGGAGCGACTGCTGGACTGTTGCCTGAAGGGCGACGAGGATCTGTGTGTTCTGCTTCTGGGCTTCCCTGAATTCCTTCATCATTTCCATGACGAGGTTCATGGTCTGCACCATTACGCCTAACAACTGATCCATGGGGGTGGGAGTGTGTGTGGGGTTCCCTAGATCTTCCTCCGTCATGGTGGACCTGGTCGTTGTTGCTGTGTATTTCCCGGTGTTGTTTTTGTGATTGTGTCTGGTGTTGTGGTGATTGGGCCACGCTTTCATGGTTCCTCGGAGGAGAAACCACATCCGCATATGTCGCCCTCGGTGTGTCCGGCCTTGGTTTTCCCCAGGCCTTGTCTGTGTGTGTTGTAATGTATTGGTTTCTTGTGTGTCTGGGTGGGTTCGTGGTGTTTTCTTTTCGTGTGTGGGGGGCGGCCTTTGCGCGCTTTGCCTGCTGTGTGTGTCTTTTATGGACCTCACAACCTTGGTAGCCCGCTGTGTGGTTTTTGCCACACAGCGCGCACCTTATTTGCGGGTCCGTGTGTTTTATGTTGCACGTTCGTGTGTCATGGGCTTCGGCGCATTTTCTGCACCTCACTGCCATTGAGCAGTGTGCCGCAATGTGGTTGAGGCCCTGACATCTGAAGCACTGCACCGTCTTGTTTTTGCGGCGCAGTGGTTCAGTGGTCACAGGGACCGCCAGGATCGTCTTAATGTCCCTTCTGTTTTGTGGGACGTCTGGCAGTGTGACCTGATACAGGGGCCATTTGCTGCCTATGTTTCCCATCTGTTGGACCGCCTTGACGATGTACCCCTGGGCAGTCAGGTCTGTTTTGATCGCCTGGGGGGCCACTCGTCTCGGTAGGTCTCTGATGACTATGTTTCTGTTTCGTGTTTTTGTTGTGGGGAAAGTGTAGTGAGGTATGGCGCCTTGGGGTCGCGGCGGTCTCTTTCCGCCGATGACACGAGGCGCGCCTTCTTGTTGCAGCGGGCCGCGCGGCCGGCCGTCTCGAGCACTTCAGCTGCCGCAGAGTCAGTCTCTGCCCCCCCCCCCCAAGAATAGGGGAAAAGTAGGCCAGGACCTGGAAGCGGGCCGCGGAACCACAGAGAGGTTTTCCGCCGCCCCCGTCCAGAATTCCGCGTCTGCCATCGTGCTATTAGGGTCAGCTCTGCAACCGGAAAACCCAACGGTGCCAACAAAAGTTGCAACTGACAATAACCCGGCAGCTAGCCCCCTTCCCGCTACCGACATGGCAAAACTACACAAAACGCAGACAGACAAATACATCGTCAGGATTTGCGATCCCGCCCCTCCCTCCCCTCTCCTCAGCCCTCTCCTGCTTGCCAACAGCTGTGGCCTCCTTGCTGACCACATCCGCAACCTGAACGGCAAGCAGAAGTCCAGTCAGCCGGCTAAAATCCTTCCCAAACCCGCAACTGCCACCCAACCCCCTACCCGATCCCAGTTCCTCAAATCCCCCCCACTCAAGTCCACCACATCCAAGCAACGGCGTGTAAGGAAGGACAAGAAGGAGAAGCACTCCAAGGGGAAAAAACACTCCACCACCACCACCCCAACCACTTCCACACCCTCTGAGGAGCCAGCGCCCCCGACAGCACCTGTCGTCGTCCTGGGAGGGGACCAGGAAACACCGGCACTGGAAGGGAACCACGAAACCGGGCAGGATGCGGATGGTTTCGTGCTGGCGAAGAAAACGTTTCGCCAGCCGAGGCTCCTGCCGGCCCGGGGAGTGGAACCCACCCCGAACAGGTTCCAGGCGGTGGCCGATGAGCCAGAGACACCGCAAGAAACAACACAAACACAAAACCAGGTCACCCACCACCTCCCTCCGATCGTCGCGGAGTTCACTCGGAACTACGAGGAACTCTTCGAAATGCTAAAAACAGCAATCGGGGGAGGCAATTTCAAAGCAAAACCTGCTGGTGGTGACAAAATAAAAATAACATTACTCACACTCGAGCACTACAACACAATAAAAACACTTCTCAACAGCAAAAACATACCCCACTACACTTTCCCTACAACAAAAACACGTAACAGAAACATAGTCATCAGAGACCTACCGAGACGAGTGGCCCCCCAGGCGATCAAAACAGACCTGACTGCCCAGGGGTACATCGTCAAGGCGGTCCAACAGATGGGAAACATAGGCAGCAAATGGCCCCTCTATCAGGTCACACTGCCAGACGTCCCACAGAACAAAAGGGACATTAAGACGATCCTGGCGGTCCCTGTGACCACTGAGCCACTGCGCCGCAAAAACAAGACGGTGCAGTGCTTCAGATGCCAGGGCCTCAACCACATTGCGGCACACTGCTCAATGGCAGTGAGGTGCAGAAAATGCGCCGAGGCCCATGACACACGAACGTGCAACATAAAACACACGGACCCGCAAGTAAGGTGCGCGCTGTGTGGCAAAAACCACACAGCGGGCTACCAAGGTTGTGAGGTCCATAAAAGACACACACAGCAGGCAAAGGGCGCAAAGGCCGCCCCCCACACACGAAAAGAAAACACCACGAACCCATCCAGACACACAGGAAACCAAAACATTACAACACACACAGACAAGGCCTGCGGAAAACCAAGGCCGGACACACCGAGGGCGACATATGCGGAAGTGGTTTCTCCGCCGAGGAACCATGAAAGCGTGGCCCAATCACCACAACACCAGACACTATCACAAGAACAACACCGGGAAACACACAGCAACAACGACCAGGTCCACCATGACGGAGGAAGACCTAGGGAACCCCACACACACTCCCCCCCCATGGATCAGTTGTTAGGCGTAATGGTGCAGACCATGAACCTCGTCATGGAAATGATGAAGGAATTCAGGGAAGCCCAGAGGCAGAACACACAGATTCTCGTCGCCCTTCAGGCAACAGTCCAGCAGTCGCTCCCCTCTGCGACTTCCTCAGTAGCACCAAAACACCATCATGAATAGACGACCGAATATTCAAGGCCTGACAATGTGCGTCTTTAACGCAGACGGCATTATTAATCAAGCGGTCGAGTTCAGAGAACTCATGAAGGAGTTCTCCATCGACATATGCATGATGGGAGAAACCCACCTAAAACCGGGAATAAAAGCGACAGTTCCCAACTACGTTACCTACCGCAAAGACAGGCCAACCCAAGGCGGAGGAGTGGCCATATATGTAAAAAGAGGGATCCCCCACCACCAGGTATTCTTACCAGCTACCAACAAAATCGAAGCAGTGGCGGTGGAAGTAACCACTGCCACTGGACCCCTAACAATTGTTGCAGTCTACCGACCCCCACATGACCAGTTAGATGAGGGAGACATAGCTGCTCTAGGGCAAATTGAAGGCAAACTCATAATAGGGGGAGACTTCAATGCCAAACATCCTGATTGGAATTCTAGAGTAACCTCCAGAGCAGGCGCCAAACTGCAACAACTAGCGCGCACCCACCACTTCGAAACATGGGGTCCAGTCGAGCCCACACATTTTCCAAAAAATGGAGGCAGGCCCGACGTGTTAGACATAGCTCTCACTAGGAGGATCGCAGGGTTTGTGGCCGCAAGGACAATCAACAGAATGTCCTCCGACCACAACCCAGTGATTCTGGAGGTCGATGTGGGAGAATGGGTAGCACTCCCACGGTACCAGACGTCGTACAAACGTACAGACTGGGAGTGATACCAGGAAACTGTCGCCTCTGATATCGCTCGCGCTCCGCCACCTACTGACGAAACAGTAGAACAAGCGCTACAAGACCTAACAGGCACCATCTTGCAGGCAGCGGAAGAAGCCACCCCTCCACAAAGGGATGGCCCACCGCCGCAAATACAGCTCCCGGAACACTTGCTAGCTCAAATTCGACATAAGAACAGAGTGGCAAAAGAGTGGAAGATCACCAGAAATCAGGCCACCAGGAGGCTGCTCAATCGACTACAGAGAGAACTGAAGGTTGCGCTCAATGAGCACAGAAACCAGCAATGGCAAAACCGCCTCACAGCTCTCAAAGTAGACGATCATACACTATGGCACGCGACCAAACAGTTTACAAAACGACGCGCTAGGATGCCGCCACTGCATGGCGAGCGCGGACTGGTCTACAGCCATGCTGGAAAGGCCAACGCCCTCGCCGACTCCTTAGAGAAGCAGTTCCAAGCGGCAGAACCCCAGGATGAAGAGCATGAAGAGGTAGTCAGTCGTCAACTGACTGTCTTCCTCAATGCCGAGGAGGACCCAGAGGACGAACCCATACTTTTTGCCCCCGAGGACGTGGCAAGAGTAATCAGGTCCCTCCCTACAAAAAGGGCACCAGGGCACGACAGTGTCACTAATCAGTTAGTCAAAAATCTCCCACCTACAGCAATCACACACATCGCGAACGTCCTCAACGAGATTACTCGATCCCGTGTTTTCCCAGCTTGCTGGAAACATGCGGAAGTGGTCGCGATACACAAACCAGGGAAAGACCCTCTATTCCCGCAGCACTACAGGCCGATTAGCCTCTTGCCAACTCTCAGCAAGATCTATGAGCGCCTCCTACTAAGACCCATACAAGAACATATCACCAGAGAGCAAATTCTGCCGGATTTCCAATTTGGGTTCCGGCAGAACCACTCTGCCCCACAACAGGTCATGAGAATGGTTGAAGCAGCCACAGACGGCTTCAACCACAGAGGCTACTGCGGGATAGTGTTACTAGACGTAGCCAAAGCCTTTGATTCAGTATGGCATAGAGGGCTACTCTACAAGTTGTATACACAAGGGTTTCCCGGGAGCATAGTTCAGCTGATCAAGAGCTATCTCACGAATAGGACTTTCTCCGTCAAAGTAGAAACTGCCACCTCCACCAGAAGGCGTATTCGTGCTGGGGTGCCACAGGGATCGGTCCTGGGGCCCGTATTGTACAGTTTGTACACTGCGGACACACCAACGGCCCCCCTGGTGCACACTGCACAGTTCGCCGACGATACAGCCTTCTACACGAGAAACGCGAACATGGACCTGGTCATCCGTAGGCTACAAAAGGTTTTAGATGACACGGAAACATGGGCCCGTCGCTGGCGCATCACCATCAACTCTGAGAAGACGCAGGCAATGCTGATTACCCGCAGGCTCGGAAGGCGCGAACCTCCTCAACGTTCCCCCCTCCACCTTCACCTAAATGGAATCCAACTCCCCTGGCGCAGAACCGCCAAGTACCTTGGCGTAACCTTGGACTCTCGTCTTACGTGGAAACCCCACATAGACGAGGTCCACAGGAAGGTCTGCGCCAGAATGTCCATCCTATACCCTATCCTGAACGCAACCAGCTCCCTTCCTTGTCCAGTAGCAGTAAATGTATACCAGGCCCTGATCATGCCGGTGATGGAGTATGCGTGCCCTGTCTGGGGATATGCGGCAAAGCAGCACCTGGACAAACTCCAGAGGCTGCAGAACCGCGCCCTCAGAAGGGCGCTGCGTCTACCTTATGGATTCCCCACGGACGACTTGCACGCCGCAGCCGAAATCCCACTCCTGAGAGAGCGTTTCCAGGATCTGGCAAGGGCCTTCTATGAGGGTTCTTCCAGATCCGGTAACGCGCTCATCCACTCCCTAGGTCGGTATGACATGTCCCGCGATAAGCATAAGCGCCCTATGACGATCTTCGACGATTAAGTCGAAGAGAAAATCCCAAAACCCAATCCCTAATCCAGTTCCTTCCCACATAACACCAATCTTTTCGCCTACCTCAGGCAAGTACCAGACTCGCTCACAACAAACATCTCAAGTCACAGACACCAAAAAACTATAGAAAAAAAAATCACACACACACACGTTCACAGGGGAGTAAAAGCCGAAAGGCTACAAACTCCCCCTCACACTTCCCCAAAGAGGGGAAAGTAATAGATGTAAGCAGCAGCAGCATCTCGACACTTCGCTTGAAGATGATGGGTACGAAACCCCTCGAAACGTTGCGAGAAGACGACGCCTTTACTCGGCTGATCACCCGAGAAGATTTCACGAATGGAATACGCCGAGAAGATTTCACGAATGGAATACGCCGAGAAAGTCTCAAATCACATTTAACATACCTCTACGGGGAGGATATCCATCGCAGCTACCAGATGCTACAGAAACTACGACTCAAGACGGGCAAGCTGCTTAGCAGACTGGCCTTCTTACAACGGTGTCGAGATAAAGAAATGTTGCCGAAATTTGCCAACTTGCGACACCCTGTTAGCACGACAAGATCCAGACGCATACTACAACGAGCCGGTGCGGCCCTGGTGCGCGAACACATACGGGTCACCAGGCAGGAGTTAGATAAGAACGCAAGGATGCTGCTTACTCAACACCTTCGATTGGCATCCTATCTCCCACCACACACATGGGAGTGGATCGACGGAAACACATATGCAAGCAGTGAGATCCACAAGAGAAAAGCCACGGAAAAACAATGTGGCAAGTTCACCAGACTGTCTGGAGCCCGGCAACATGCCGACCACACAACCAATGCCAAGACTGTCATCAATCTGGCAGGCAAAGAACTGGACGAGACCACAATATCAGTGCTGTCGAGAGGACTTAACTTTGCTCCAGTACCCAGGACACTACCTAAGCGAGACATTATCAGCAGCATCGAGCAAGCCGTGCGCGGCCTCCCTACGGAGGCAGCTGAGGAAGTTAGGAGAGAGACGTGCAGGGTCCTGGAGAAGGCAAAAATGCCCAAGAACAACATAACGTCTGCTGAATGGAAGGCTCTTAAGGCCCTACGTGAGGATGAGGACACTGTCGTTCTAGCTGCTGACAAAGGCAATGCCACGTTGATACTGAGGAAAAAAGATTATTGGCAGAAGATAAACTCACTGCTACAAGATACTGCCTACAAGCAACTGGACAAGGACACGACAGCTTCCGTGACTCGCAAGACCATCGCCTTGCTCAATGACTCTGGACTGGAAAAGGACGTCATCAGGAATCTGTATCCCAGAGCACCGGCACCACCACGGCTATATGGGCTCCCTAAGATCCACAAAGACGGAGTTCCATTGCGACCCATAGTGAGCACCATCAACTCACCGACATATGGTTTAGCCAAGTACCTAGCACAACTGCTCAAACCGATCGTGGGTCACTGTGAGCACCATGTCAAGAACTCGGCGGAGTTTGTGAAGGTACTACAAGGCTTTCGCCTGGATAAAGAAGATCTTCTTGTCAGCTTTGACGTCACCTCACTCTTCACACGAGTACCGCTGGAAGACTCCCTAGCGCTGCTCGAAACACGCTTTAGTGAGGACACAATAAAGCTGTTCCGGCATGTGTTAACAAACACCTACTTCAAGTGTGGAGGCAAATTTTATGAACAAGTGGATGGTGTAGCCATGGGGTCCCCCTTAGCTCCAGGCATCGCTAATCTTTACATGGAGCACTTTGAAGACATAGCCCTGGACACCGCCCCATTGAAACCTAAAGCCTTTTACAGATATGTGGATGACACTTTTGTCGTGTGGCCACTGCAAGACTTCCTGCGACATCTCAACAGCATACACAGCAACATACAATTCACCATGGAGGTGGAAGAAAACGGAAGCTTGCCCTTCCTTGACATTCTAATCAAGAGGCACCCTGATGGCACCTTGGGTCACGCTGTGTATAGGAAGAAGACACATACGGATTTATACCTTCATGCACAGAGTTGCCACCACCCAGCACAACGCAACTCAGTGCTTAACACACTTGTGCACAGGGCCAAGTCTATCTGTGATGATGACAGCCTACCTGCAGAGTTACAACACCTAAGGAAGACCTTCCGCAGCAACGGTTATAATGAGACGCAAATCTCGCGCGCCCTACACAAGAGCAGGAAGGTAGACACACCAGAAGAAGAAGATGAGACCAGATGCCTGGCATTTCTACCATACGCGGGACCGCCAACAGCCAAGATTGCCCGCATTCTGGAGAAGCACAAGATCAAGACAATTTTTCATGCCCCAAGTAAAATTAAGGACATACTTGGCTCAGTCAAAGACCACCTAGGACTGCAGACTCCGGGCGTATACAGTATTGAATGTGAATGTGGTACGAAATACATCGGACAAACGCAGCGCTGCATCACGCAGAGGCGCTCGGAACACATTAGAAATGTACGCCTTGGTCAGACAGAAAAATCGGCGGTAGCGGAACATAGCCTTAACGAAGGACACACCTTCCTCTTTGAGGGTACGAAGAAGCTGTGTGACGCTAAAGGATTTTGGGACTCAGTTTTCAAAGAGGCTGTAGAAATTCGGTTGAACAGCAACCTGATCAATCGAGACACTGGTTTCCAACTTAGTACAGCCTGGAATCCCGCAATAACTAAAATTAGAAGAGAACGCTCCGGCACGAAGACGGCAGCGGCCACAGACGTATTAGGAACCAGCAGGGACTCGACGCCCGGTCCGCGCCGCGAACCCCCCACCACTGGCGCGGCGGCCGATTCCGCAGGTACCTGATTGGTCGGCGCCCGGAATCAGTCACTGGTCCAGGAGCCTTTATAGGACCGCGCAACACAGCATCTCGACGCGATACACAAACCAGGGAAAGACCCTCTATTCCCGCAGCACTACAGGCCGATTAGCCTCTTGCCAACTCTCAGCAAGATCTATGAGCGCCTCCTGCTAAGACCCATACAAGAACATATTACCAGAGAGCAAATTCTGCCGGATTTCCAATTCGGATTCCGGCAGAACCACTCTGCCCCACAACAGGTCATGAGAGTGGTTGAAGCAGCCACGGAGGGCTTCAACCACAGAGGCTACTGCGGGATAGTGCTACTAGACGTAGCCAAAGCCTTTGATTCAGTATGGCATAGAGGGCTACTCTACAAGTTGTACACACAAGGG
Organism: Schistocerca nitens; assembly: GCF_023898315.1. Taxonomy (NCBI): domain Eukaryota; kingdom Metazoa; phylum Arthropoda; class Insecta; order Orthoptera; family Acrididae; genus Schistocerca; species Schistocerca nitens. Next base: position 436,599,132 of record NC_064617.1, on the reverse strand, counting down.
TTTCCTGGGAGTATAGTTCAGCTGATCAAGAGCTATCTCACCAATAGGACTTTCTCCGTCAAAGTAGAAACTGCCACCTCCACCAGAAGGCGTATTCGTGCTGGGGTGCCACAGGGATCGGTCCTGGGGCCCGTATTGTACAGTTTGTACACTGCGGACACTCCAACGGCCCCCCTGGTGCATACTGCGCAGTACGCTGACGATACAGCCTTCTACACGAGAAACGCGAACAAGGACCTGGTCATTCGTAGGCTACAAAGGGTTTTAGATGACACAGAAACCTGGGCCCGTCGCTGGCGCATCACCATCAACTCGGAGAAGACACAGGCAATGCTGATTACCCGCAGGCTCGGAAGGCGCGTACCTCCTCAACGTCCCCCCCTCCACCTTCACCTAAATGGAACCCAACTCCCCTGGCGCAGAACCGCCAAGTACCTTGGTGTAACCCTGGACTCTCGTCTTACGTGGAAACCACACATAGACGAGGTCCACAGGAAGGTCTGCGCCAGAATGTCCATCCTATACCCTATCCTAAACACAACCAGCTCCCTTCCTTGCCCAGTAGCAGTAAATGTATACCAGGCCCTGATCCGGCCGGTAATGGAGTATGCGTGCCCTGTCTGGGGATACGCGGCAAAGCAGCACCTGGACAAACTCCAGAGGCTGCAGAACCGCGCCCTCAGAAGGGCATTGCACCTACCTCTCGGATTCCCTACGGACGACTTGCACGCCGCAGCCGAAATCCCACTCCTGAGAGAGCGTTTCCAGGATCTGGCAAGGGCCTTCTATGAGGGTTCTTCCAGATCCGGAAATGCACTCATCCACTCCCTAGGTCGGTATGACATGTCCCGCGATAAGCATAAGCGCCCTATGACGATCTTCGACGACTAAGTCGAAGAGAAAAATCCCAATATCCATTCCCAAATCCTGCTCCTACCCAAACCACTACAATTATCTCGCCAAACCTCAGGCAAGTACCAGACTCACACAGAACAAACATCACATTTCATAGACACCAAAAACAATACAGAAATAATCATACACACAAGTACACAGGGGAGTAAAAGCCGAAAGGCTACAAACTCCCCCTCACACTTCTCCAAAGAGGAGAAAGTATTAGATGTAAGCAGCAGCAGCAGCATCTCGACGGCCGTCATTCCCGCTCACGCCGCGGAGAGTTGCGCATAAGCTGATTGTCGCTGTTGCCACTCGAGATGCCTGGACGCGGAAGTGGACGCAAAGCTGCTGCCTTGGCGGAGTTGCTGCTCACGTTAGCAGGAACATCCGGCAAGAAGAAGAGGAAGACTGTATTGCAGTGCTTTCGCTGCCAAAAGCTTGGCCACGTGGCTAAGCACTGCAGCGGAGCAGTCGCGTGCTTGAAGTGTGCGCAAGCACACGACACACGTGACTGCAAGAAGCAGAAGGACGTCCCCTGCACCTGCGCCAACTGCGGTGGCGCACACGCGGCCAACGCCCGTTCCTGCGCCTACAGAAGAAACTGGCGCGGACCGGAGAAGAAGACGCAGAAGCAAGTGACCACCACACACGAAGAGGCGGTCACTTGCACAGAAGAAGACGTCACCAGGCGCCTGAACGACGCCGTACAAGACGCCATGTCCGCCTTCAAATCCGCCATGGCGGAAGAGAGGGCGGCCATGCTGGCGGAACTGGGCGAGGCTCGGCGTCAGATTGCTGAGCTGACGCAGGAGCTTCGCTCAGCCAAAGCAGCTTCCGCCACAACTGTCGCCACCGCCACCCAGGCGACTCCTCCACGGGAGGATTTCGCGACGGTGGCCACGCAGACAGACGAGCCTGCCGAAGGGGAGGCGACACAGCACATGGAGGACACCGGAGCAGCAGCGCAAGAAGAAGAGTGGGAAGAAGTCCCATTCCTCCCGCTTCCAGACATGTACAGCGCAAGCGCTGTAACGAAGAAGATCGCTGACTCGCTTCGCGATGGTACTTACCCCCACCACGACAACCCTTATCCTTTCGTTCCACCTAACCATCCCAAACCTCCACCCCCACATCACCCACTTGGGTTTCCAGAAGGCCTTATTGGTCTTTCTAGGGAGGATTTCAATCTGATTGATTCCTACCCTATCTTCACGGAGTGGCAAATGCGCTACATCATCTCCTCTCTGATCTACGGAGAATTTTATAAAACAGGATACACTACGGACAGTATCCCGACCGACGGAGAGCCCTCAGTAACAAGCAAGAAGAAGAAGAAAAATCGTCCCACCGACAAGTACAGGAAATAGGTCATCGGCACTCCTTGCCAGTACAGAACCAACCACCAGTACAGACAGAAGACTCTACAAGATTCCCAGGGGAGTAAAGGCCAACAGGCCACAAACTTCCACCCGAACCTCCTCACAGTGAGGAAGTCAGAAAAGGAGCAGCAGCAGCATCTCGACACTTCGCTTGAAGATGATGGGTACGAAACCCCTCGAAACGTTGCGAGAAGACGACGCCTTTACTCGGCTGATCACCCGAGAAGATTTCACGAATAGAATACGCCGATAAAGTCTCAAATCACATTTAACTTCTAGTACTGTATTCGTATGGATCAGAGAGTGTGTAAGTAGGCTGTTTAGGGTTTTTTATTGGTAACGCCACCTTTGTATGAAAATCACTGGCTGTGCTGTGTGCAGTCTGTGGCTGCTTTGCATTGTTGTAATACTCGCCATTGTAGTGTTAGGCAGCTGGCTGTGAACAGCGCGTAGCGTTGCGCAGTTGGAGGTGAGCCGCCAGCAGTGGTGGATGTGGGGAGAGAGATGGCGGAGTTTTGAAATTTGTCATGAACTGCTATATATTTATATGATGATATTAAGGTAAATACATTGTTTGTTCTCTATTAATATCTTTCATTTGCTAACTATCCCTATCAGTAGTTAGTGCCTTCCATAGTTTGAATCTTTTATTTAGCTGGCAGTAGTGGCGCTCGCTGTATTGCAGTAGTGGGAGTAACCAAGATTTTTGTGAGGTAAGCGATTTGTGAAACGCATAGGTTAATGTTAGTCAGGGCCATTTCTCTTGTAGGGAATTTTGAAAGTCAGATTGCGTTGCGCTAAAAATATTGTGTGTCAGTTAAAGCACAGTCTTATATATAAATTGTTAAAAAAGGGGACGTTTCATATGTCGACCCTTAGCCGAGGATACCTCACTGGAATCTTCTGATTTTTTTCTTGTAGTTTGTGTAATTGGTGTAGCTATTGTTTATTGCTAGCGCGTAATTGTAGAGAGAATCTCCTTTATAGTTGCAGCCTTTCATTGTTGTACAGTAAAACAGTTGTGGCATGTATGTAGATTTGCACCAAGTATTTCGCAGCTGCGCTTGCAATTAAGTAGACATTATTTCCATTGCTATGTTATTTTATTTTGCTCTTCAAATTGCGTTTTTCTGTGTTGTCGTGTGAAATACTGTGACAATAATGGCGTGTGAAAAACGTAATACTAGGCTCCAAAGTAAACTGAGAAATGACAGTGAAAACGAAAGCAGTGTGTTAGCGCCACCGAGTAATGAATTAACTAATGATCAAAGTAGTAATTTGGTAATTGTGCATAGGGAAATGGAGCGGGCGGCAAACAATGGCGTAGACAGTGAAACAATTAGTGAGCAGGGAAGCATTATCGATCGGTCGGTCGACAACAGCCCGCCTCAGGAATCGGGAATGACAGGACACAATTTTGCAAATATTGTAGACTCAGGTTTTGCGTCCTCACCGTTTTCTCAAATGAGTCAAGACACATTTTCCGCTTGTCAAAATGTGAATGTTGCCGGTGCAAATTCACTGCCGAAAAGCACTGAGGAACATGTTTCAGACACCACTGCACTGCTATTACAATTAATGCAACAAATGGGACAAAAGCTTGAAAAATTAGACACAATGGAACAAAATCAGAGACAAACACAGCAAAAGCTTCAAAAATTAGACACAATGGAACAACACCAGAGACAAACACAGCAACAGTTAGACGCAATGGAACAAAATCTTCACACCACGCTTGAACAAACACGTGAAGATTTAACTACTGAGTTACATAAAATCGAATCGAAATGTCAAAAAGTCTATAACGACGTAAAAACACAAATTTGTGAGCATTTTCAACCTATTTTTTCGCGGCATGAAAATGCATTACAGAATCACAAAGCAGCCATAAAAGAACTGCAAATTATTGTTCATGAAAATCATGAGACCTTGCAAGCTAAAATTGACTCAGTTGCATCTACGGATTCGGTTACGCAACTTGCAAAAACTCAGGAAAACCTAAAGGACACAGTAGAAAGACACATGGAGGAAATTAGTACATTATCAGAGAAAGTAGTTGAACTTTCGGATCAGCTAAATAATTTATCTACGAAGGTAGATGATAATCTGAATGACACAAAACCGGTAGTCTTTAGTGACACAGAAGAGTGCGAACAAATTAGGAAATTCAAACAAAATCAGAAACAAATAAATACGCAACACCAAAGAGAAATCCGTGAAGTACAAGATCAGCTGACACAGGTAATACAAGAGTTACGTATTTCAGAGGACACTCGCGCCCCAATACGGGAAGAGGCACATACAAACACGGAAAAGCCACAAAATAATAACACAGGGCATTTCGGAAACTATGAAAGAAATTGGCAAGGTGCACCGAATTTTGAAATGGAAACGCCGAAACGACGTACCAATGACCGATATGCTATTCGCCGACACGATGATTTTGACTATAAGCTGTTCATTACTACACGTAAATTCAAAACGTTTAAGAATTCTGCCAACGACATTCATCCACAAGCGTGGCTCCATCAATTCTCTCATTGTTTTCCTCCCAACTGGTCATTGGAGCACAGGTTAGAATTTATGTGTGGCTACTTGGAGAATGAACCAGCTGTAAGAATGCGATCGGTCATTCACGATTGTCACAGTGAAGGAGATTTTTATCATGCCTTGCTCTCAGCATATTGGTCTCAAGCTACACAAGACCGAGTAAAACATAGCATCATAATGATGAAACATTTCGAAGAATCTGAATTCTCCAGTCTTGTGAAATATTTTGAAGACATGTTGCACAAGAATCAATATCTTTCAAACCCATACAGCCCTTCAGAACTCATCAGCATTTGCTTAATCAAATTACCTGAACATTTACGACATATTATTTTAGCAGGACGTTGCAAAGACGACATTGAAGCATTTCAGGGACTGTTACAAGAACTGGAAATTGACACTGACAATCGCAGAACGCAGGAGCACGACAATTACAGATCACATCCGTCGCAATTCCGCGATGAAAGAAATAATAACTGGACGCGACAAGGCTATTCTCACAACACAAATCGTGACCGAAACAGACACCACCCATACGACAACCGTTGGCAGAGTAGTAATAATTACAGGGAAAGATCACCTCTCCGCGGTAATGACTATCACAGAGACAATCAGAGAAACAGACAATATGGGAACCAAAATAATTATTATCAATGGAGACAGAATAACTTTAGACGCAACGGTCCAGCGCGCAGTTACGACTCAGGGAGAAATTCTCCACCACGTGACCGACAAGAAAGAAACTATGGAATCTACCGACATGACGACAGACGGTATGATCGTAACAACAGACCTGAACTGCATCAGAACTGGCGGGATTTAAACAGGGCTGGGCCCTCTCGTCACGGTGAATTTGTAGAAGTTAGGTCTCCAAATCCCAATAACGACGCGCGACAACAAAGAGACAATAGGCAATGACTCACACCGCTGGCAGCCACAAAACGTACTTATGAAACTGACGACGCAGCTGCCGTAGCTAATAATTACGTAAAAATGGAAGACATTAGGGACATCTTACTCTAGGAACATGACGTAAAACATAACAACATTGCATATCCTGTGATTCACATTACTGTAAATGACGTAAAATTTACGGCAGTACTTGACTCTGGCAGTCCCATTTCAGTAATTAGTGAAACAGCTTTTAGAAAATGCAACATATCAAACGATTGCCCCACACTTCCGTTACGTAAGATTAAATTACAAGGTGCAATCTTTGGAAAAAGTGTAGATGTACGCCAACAAACCAATTTAGAATTCTTTTGCCAAAGCCACAGCTTCTCTATGAACTTTCTTATTGTTCCATTATTGTCGACGGAAATTATATTGGGAGTACGAGGTGTGGCTAGAAAAAAACCGGACTAGTACTGGTGAAACTATAAAACGAATGCAATAAGGCTGAAAGTCGCGTGGCCTGTCACGTGACTCTCGCTCCGCCTACTGCTCGAGTTTCATCTGCCTCCTGCACTCAGTCTGCCCGTGGCGTCTGTTTTAAGTAGTTGACGTTTTGTCTGTGCGTCGGAAAATGTTGAGTGTACAGAAGGAACAGCGTGTTAACATCAAATTTTGTTTCAAACTAGGAAAATCTGCAAGTGAAACGTTTGTAATGTTACAACAAGTGTACGGCGATGATTGTTTATCGCAAACACAAGTGTTTGAGTGGTTTAAACGATTTAAAGATGGCCGCGAAGACACCAGTGATGACACTCGCACTGGCAGACCATTGTCAGCAAAAACTGATGCAAACATTGAAAAAATCGGTAAACTTGTTCGACAAGATCGCCGTTTAACAATCAGAGCAGTGTCTGAGTTAACAGGAGTTGACAAGGAAAGTGTTAGGCAGATTCTTCATGAAAGTTTCAACATGAACAAAGTGTGTTCAAAAATGGTTCCAAAGTGTCTCACAATTGAACAGAAGGAACGCCGAAGAATGATTTGTTCTGACATCCTGGAAAACATTAAAAGTGATCCCACCTTCTCACAAAATGTTATTACTTGCGATGAATCGTGGTTTTTTACTTACGATCCCGAAACTAAACGCCAATCGATGCATTGGAAAACTCCTGGTTGTCCACGACAAAAAAAAGCACGAATGTCAAAATCGAAATTCAAGGCAATGATGATTGTTTTTTTTTTTTGACATCAAAGGGATTGTGCACATTGATTGGGTACCAGAGGGACAAACAGTGAATCAGCATTACTACATTAGCGTCCTGGCTGCCCTACGTGAGCGAGTACGGAGAAAACGGAACGATTTGTGGAGAAAAAAGTCATGGATCCTTCACCAAGACAATGCCCCAGCTCACAGTGCGTTGTCAGTGAAGACGTTTTTGGCAAAACACAACATTCCCATCTTAGATCATCCACCCTACTCACCTGATTTGGCCCCCTGTGACTTTTTTCTTTTCCCTAAAGTCAAGTCAGCTTTGAAAGGAACTAGATTTGAGACTGTTGAAGCAGTAAAAGAAAAAGCGACGGAAGTAATGTATGGACTTACCGAAAATGATCTGCAGCATTGCTATGAACAGTGGAAAATTCGTATGGAGCAGTGTAGAGACCGAGGAGGAGAGTACATTGAAGGAGATAACATGAAATTGTAAATAATTGTAAATAAATGTTTTTTCCAGCATCAGTCCGTTTTTTTTTCTAGCCGCACCTCGTAGACTTTTTGAATGAATACAAAGCAATCTTAAACTTTCACGATGCTGAAATAAGTTTAGAGAAAGAATGTAAGTCAATAGCTTTGAAATTTGAAGATTGGCTCTCAAACCATGACGAGGAAATTAATCGGCTTTACCTTCTGTTAGACAACAGTTCGGAATTTTCTACGGAACTAGACACTAACAATCACTCTGCAAGTACTGACAGGGCTGATATCGACAGCATATTTCAAATTAATGAGTTATTCAGAATAAAATTCAAACAATTGAGAATTGTAATGACACTGATAGGCAAGACCTTTTTGAGATTTTACAAGTACATTCCACAGTTTTTACTCACAAAACAGGAACAATCAAGGGATTTCAATACCAATTTCGTGTTCGTGAGCATACTAAATTTTGTGTTAGACCATACGTAATTCCGGCGCATTATAGGGACCGTGTTAGAACAGAAGTACAATCTATGCTTGACGAGGGCATCATTGAGCCTGCAATAAGCTCATACAACAATCGATTACATGTTGTTGAGAAGAAAAATGGATCGATCAGGCTTGTCTTAGATTCGAGACAAATCAATACTATCATTATTCCTGAAACAGACAGACCGCAAACGTTGGAAGAACTTCTTCAAAATTTTAATGGTGTAAACGTGTTGTCTTCCATTGATCTCAGATCCAGCTTTTATCAGATCGAACTTCATCCAGAATGTAGAAAATACACAGCTTTCCTTTGTTTCAGTGTTTGTTATCAGTTTCGGAAACTTCCTTTTGGTTTGAACATTTCTTCAGCAGCATTCATTCGCGGGCTAAATTCCATATTACCTGAGTTCTTAAAACGTCACATCACCTTATATGTGGACGATATTCTAATAGCAGAAGCTTCATGGGAACAACATAATCGCATCCTCAACAGTTTGTTACGTATTTTTGCAGAATCTGGAATTACAGTTAACTTGGAAAAGTCTGAATTCGGTAGGTCAAAGGTGAGGTGTTTGGGACATATTATTTCTTCTGAAGGCATTCAGCTGGATCCTGAAAGTTAGAAGCAATCAGAGCCATTCCAGTTCCATCCACAAAAAGACAAGTCCGCAGTTTTCTGGGTCTCGTAAATTTTTACCGTCGTTTTCTGAATATGCAAATTCTTGTTACACCAAAACTTTGTTCTCTCACTGGAAGAAACACTATTTGTAACTGGGACGAACAAGCACAGTTGGAATTCAATTCTTTGAAAGAATCGCTACTTAACGCGCCAATACTAGCACATCCAGCTCTGTCACAAGATTTCTGCCTTAGCACGGATTCTTCTTAAGTCGGTCTTGGTGCCCATTTATTTCAAGAAGCCACAGAAAATGACACTACTGTTCAGAAAACCATTGCTTTTGCTAGCCGAGTGCTAACAAAATCTGAGAAAAAATATTCCGTTACTGAATTAGAAGCTTTAGCTATCGTTTGGCCATTTAACAAATTCCGTTTCTTTCTTTCTGGTAAGCACGTAAAAGTATACAGCGATCATCGTGCATTACAATTTCTTATGTCTTCAAAAGTAAATCATGACAGGTTAAAACGTTGGGCATTGTTTCTGCAAGAATTCCGCTTCACAATAGTCTACATTCCCGGCAAGGAGAACATTGTTGCAGACGCACTGTCACGCACACCAGCTGGGCTTGAGAAAAGTAACACAGAAGGCAACCTCGAGAAAAATTTCAGTATTCTTTACATTCAGAAAGTCGCCTTTGAAAACTTCATCACCAGATCTTTAAAGGACATTGCTCATGAACAAGATAAAGATCAGATTTGGAAAGACATCAAGAGCAAATGGTATGAAAAGACACACACACAGATTCGGCATTATTACCTGGTTAGAAACAACATACTCTTCAAACGCTGCACTGTTGATGACAAGCTATGGGTACTTTGCATTCCTGGCGATTTTGTTAATAAGCTCATTTGGTACATTCATTTCAGCTATGCACATTTTGGTCCACGAAAATGTTATCATATTCTTCGGACGACTTGTTATTTTAACAATATGGAAAAGAGAATTCGAAGAGTCTTGTCTATTTGTAAACTTTGTCAAAAGGCTAAACCATCTATTGTGTCACATCGTGCTCTGTTGTTTCCTATCATTCCTTCTAAATTAAAAGAATTTGCTGCTGTTGATCTCTTGGGACCCCTTGTCAGAACATCTAATAGATTTTCTTACGTTCTAGTCGCTGTTGAACTTACTTCAAAATTTGTTTCTTTCACTCCGTTACGCAAAGCCACTGGACGGTCGGTATCCAACGACTTTGTTAAAAATTTCTTACGTGAAGTTGGACACGTTAGTAAAGTCATTTCAGATAATGGACCGCAATTCAGATCTGCTGTTTGGTCACGCATGCTTCGCAACCATAAAACCAAACCTGTTTTTATTTCATTGTACTCACCACATTGTAACCCCTCCGAACGGATTATGAAAGAAATCAATAAGCTTTGCAGACTTTATTGTCACAGAAAGCATCAGCATTGGGACAGATATTTACACTTATTTCAAAACGTGCTGAATGAAATGCCTCATGATTCCACTGCTTTACCACCTACTCTTGTACTAAAGAATGAAGAACCACCGAACAGAATCAGAGAGCTTGTACCTTTCCCGAATACACGTAAACTTCGACACAAAGACATAATTGATTTGGCTCTTAAAAATATAAAATCTGCAGCAGACAAAAGGAGAAAACTACACGGTAAAGCAAATGCAAAGAAATTGTAAATTGGTCAGAAAGTTCTCATTAAAACTCATTCATTGTCACATAAGAAGAAACACTTGAGTCACAAATTCTTTCTAGTTTACAATGGACCTTACAGAATCCGACGTATACCACATGATAATTGCGTTGAAGTTGAAACTCTGCGTACTAGGAAGAGTAAAGGTTTACACCACATTTCACATGTAAAACCGTTTATTGAAAGATAATCTGCTTTTTAACTTTGTCTTTGCCATATAACTTTTCACTTTACATTGCTAGTAAGCTTTGTCAGACTTAGAATCTGTTAACATACAACAATGTTTGAAGTTAAATATCCAATCAAGAACCAAGAGAACTTATTTAAACAGAAATTACGAATGCATTGTTATTGTGAACAGACGACACAGTGTTATTGTGTGTGTACATTCTTGCTTGTTTGTTGCACGATTACGTAACGACTATAAGGCTCACATACTTAGAACATTTACCAGTACTGTTAATGAGATTTTAATGCAACATTTTGGTTTATTTGAAAATACATTCTGAAATTAAAGTGCTTTCTGAGAGATACCAGATGACACAGAGGTTATTTTATGTGACAGCTACACGATTTTATCACGACGCTACTAATGAGTGACAATTTACAATGTTGCTTTTGCAGTGTATCTGTTTTATATCTGCACAGTTTTCTGAATTCTTCTGGAAAGAAAAACATGTTTTAGTAGTAACTTTTGTGGTATAGCAACAATGAGACAGCCTTTTTCGTGGCACAACAATACGTTACAGTACAGTACTTTCTTCATCACAACAATAAGCGTAATAACTACGATATCTATACACAAAGCATTTCACTTTTGTTTATCATGAGGTAAGTACATTGATTTCTGCAGAACTTAGCTTTCAGAGGACGATAACTACGAGACTTCCACAGAGGTTATCTTACAACATGACGCACAGTTTAGCGCTACAGTACACGTATTTGAGTGATTAATTTCGCACTTAAAACATTTAATTTTTTTAAGATATTTGAAGTGCAATGATACAAGGGTTTTCCGTGATACATTTCATTCCATTGCTGTAATCTGTAACACCTGAGGGTATAATTACATTAATCCTCAGGGGGGTACACGCCTACTTTGTGTACCATGTGTTTAGCAAACACAAGGAGCCCTAGCTAATATGGTATTTGCTTACACAACTTTACACATCGGTACCATATTTCTCTAACACAGAATTACACAGCTATCTGATTATTTACCTGAGAGAGACAAACATTTCCTTACTACATCAGTGACACATGTTTACGTAATTACACAGTTGGATAATTTCACACGTATGAAATTGTATTTCGTCTGTACTTTGTGAACTGTTCATATTTTTTTGGAACCATTGTGATACTATGAGAGCTTTGAATGATGTATTTGGTAAGGAAGCATGATTTTTAAAGTACGTTTGAGGTAGATGACACTATTGAAATGAGCAGAGAATTTTTTTTAGGTTTTGACATTATTGCAGAAAGCTACGACGTTTTTGAGATTTGACTGAGGTGTTATGATGTTATTTTTACGACGACGATGTGTATTATGCTGTTGTGGTATGTTTATGATCAATAAGCTGATGCTGTATGAGTTATTTGATTATGCTACGTATCTGTGATGATAAAATATTGAAGAAGTGTCGACGAATAAGGTAAGAAATAATGAGTAGTGGTTAGGGATGCTGATTTGTGAAAAAGGTTGTTGGTAACCAAGAATCGTACTTTAAGAGTTATGAAATGTGTGTAAATGCATGAATGTATCACAATGCCGACGAAAACGTTTTGAACACTGTTATATTCATAGGATTTTGTATCTACACATTTGTAACGCAAATTTTCGACCTGTGAAATTTTTTATATGAGACTGCCACTGTAACGGAAACTGCTGTCGTAAATATTAAGAAAGTTAAGTGACCACCTGCACGTAATGCGTCATGGGCACCCAGATGGGCGACAGTCGCCTGGAAAGAAGTCATTAGTGTGTGCCAGAGGCGCAGGTGGAGAAAAAAAAGGGGAGGCCATTATCCTTGCTATTGACGTTCCTTTGTAGAGAGCATCGCAAAAACGACACGGTCGAACTTGAAAACATATGATTACACTGCGGAGCTCTTAATTTATGATATTTACTGAAATGAAATGATGAGAAACATTTCACATCTATTGTCTTTCTAGTTGAAAGATTGTTTACTGCACTATGAAATGCCATATGGCTAGTGAATGACATTTCACGCCTTGCTTTGCCTATTTTGTTTAATATCTAGTTTCTAGGTGCACTGCAGCATTGGTTAAAATAAAATTTAATAATTGTACTAATCTAGTTATTTTATGCCTACAGATCCAGTCAATAAGAAATTTATGATCTACTTCCAAGAAAACGAGGGCACATAAATAGACATTTCCCTTCACAGGAATTGCATAAATAATTTCTTTACGATTTGGTAACTAATCTGCTAGTGTAAGTTCTCGTGATGCATCACTCTAGTGTTAAGATGTGACATAGGTATTAGACATGGCCATTTTTAGTGTAATATTTTTTCTGCTTGAGCTATGTCATGTTTAGATATATGTTTTTTTTTTTATTTGCTGCTGCTGTTTGCCAGGCATAGTGCTACTGAATTTTAATTTGTGTTACTCTGTTAAGCCAGTTTTACTACTGATTTATTTTTCTTGTTTGCTGCTCATTGCGTAATATTAGCTGTAATATTGCTGCTTGCTTGGCCAATTTGAATATTTTGTCATTGCTGTTTGTGTTAATTGTTTTGTACTGCTGCATTGCCTCGTCCCTTAGTTTAGCATCTGAGCTCAGCAGATTTAAATTAGCTCAAGAGGGGGTAGACTATATAAGAGAATGAGTTGCGATGAATTGGAAGAAATGCATTGAGAAGTTATATGAAACAGATTTGGCAAAAATGAGTATTGTGCACTGAGAAATAATTATTTTGAAAGAAATATGAATAGAATACAGGAAGGAGGTATAGATAGGACTTTTTGGGAATAATGATGAATGAAGGGAGATCTCCAAGAAGTAAAGAAAGTTTTGTTTGCAAAATACTGCAGTAAAAGAAACCCTGTCCTTTCCTTGTGTTATCCCACTATGTGTTTGTGTTCCCTTGTGTATTTATCTTTTTCTTGTATTTATATGTTTATCTGATAAGACTTATGTTGTAGAATTTTTCTAATACTAAGCTACATTCACTATGATGAGGAATACTGTTATCCTCAAATATAATTGGCATTAATAATAATGTTATTTACTTTGTAAAGATGTTTAGACATTATTTATCTGTTTTGTTTTAATGGTCATGTGTGAAGTTGATGTTTCAAAATTTATTCTGATCTTTTATGTATCGACTTATCTCATAATTCCTGTAACATTGATGTATATGTTTATTTCTATTCTGTTGTCAAGCCTGTACTACAAATGTTATCTGTATTATTATGTTCTTTAATGATGTATTTTGTACCTTTGTTATTGTATTCTTATGTTATAAAATTGTAATTGACACCAGGTCATCAAATTAAGTAACTTGTAAGTTCCATTTCACTGCACACGTTTCTGTTGATCATAGTATATGGACAATATGTGAGAAGTAGGGACTGTTAGTGTTTGTACGTGTGTTAATAATTCAGCAAGGGACTGGATAACAGCATTGCTGGTTCTAAGGACAATTCCAAAATCTTTGTGAGTGCACAAGTGGTCATTACCTGTCTGCATGTCGAGAGTCAGCACTGTCTTTTCGTTGGAAGGACAACACTACTTCTTCAAGACTGCATGGAAATCCACTACTTCTGTGTGCAATTTCTTTCACTAATGAGACTTTGTGAAAAAAATACTGTAATTACTATTATGATGAATGATCAGGACTATCTTTATGGACTGTGAGAAAATTTTAGCTTTTGACCAACATTGTATCAATAAGTGTGTGCATTTGATTTCTTTGTTCTTGTAATTACGATTATGAAAAATTTTAACAAATATGTATTGATAACACCCAAAACAATTTGTAAAATTTTTTGTGGGGAGCATGGGTGCTATGTAAGTAGGCTGTTTAGGTTTTTTTATTGGTAACGCCACCTCTGTATGAAAATCACTGGCTGTGCTGTGTGCAGTCTGTGGCTGCTTTGCATTGATGTAATACTCGCCATTGTAGTGTTAGGCAGCTGGCTGTGAACAGCGCGTAGCGTTAAGCAGGTTGAAACTTTTAGTACTGTATTCGTATGGATCAGAGAGTGAACTGTGCAATAATAACCTAAATTTTACCAGAACCTTCCCATCATTTAATTATCCCCTCAACTAACCTAGACAGGGTCCTTTCCAAATGTTGTGCAATCCGAGTGTCCCAAAATGAAAATTAAAATTTGTGTTAATAATAATTATTTGCAGAACTAGCTATGTTAGAATGGTGTTTAAAGAAATGTTTTGTTAATGAACCAGTAAATGAATAACGAAGGTTTAACGAAGTTGAAAGATAACTTTAATATTGATATAGTAGTGAAGTTTATTATTTCGAGACAGATATAAAGGTATTTAAATGAGCAGTAAATAAGATGAAAAGAGTAGTAACTTATAAACTGGAAATTTTGAACGCATAATAAATTCAGTAATCTTTTTTTTTTAATACATCGATCATAACAGTTTCACGGCCCCCCTCCCTTTTTTTATTCATTTGAATTCTGAAGTGTTCTAAATTGGTTTGACCAGCAAAAGTTAAAGTCAATATAAAAGTCAAAATTTATCTGTGTTTTATCTTTATCAAAATTGACATTTTGTGTGTGGCACGAAAGTGATATTTCTAGGGTAACCTATGCCCGATTTTAATCTAATAGTATAAAGTTTTGTAGTATACATTATAGTGTAGTGTTATATATTCATGGTTTTTTTCCATATCAGTACAGAACGTGAAACTATCAGTTCAATAGATTTTCTGGTTCTAAAATTCTACTATATTATGCAGTGTTACCACTTGTTGTTTTGCATGAATATATACCAACTTGTACAGGGAAGAAACTCAGTTAATGCCTAATTCGGTTGGCGACCTTATTATTATTAAATTGGTAGCATCTTCAGAGTTGCTTTTTGTCCATCCTGACGTGTAATTGCATTTCTAACTTACTTGACGGATCATTGTTATTACAGAGTGGATGTAAGTCTGATTTGCCACCATTCAGGTACACACGGTCGATATATATACGAAAATCCTTTCTCATAATGTGAACCCCGCTCACTTACCATAGTACAGGCTTTAACGAGTATTGTGTGTCACGCGGAGGTTACAAGTGGCTTCCCGGTGACAGCACAT
Source organism: Schistocerca nitens (assembly GCF_023898315.1). NCBI lineage: Eukaryota > Metazoa > Arthropoda > Insecta > Orthoptera > Acrididae > Schistocerca > Schistocerca nitens. The sequence goes on along the minus strand of NC_064617.1, from coordinate 436,583,581 downwards.
CCAGTTGTTGTCGGTCACAAATTAAAGTGAATACCGAACAGTGGATGTTCAGTGGCACGAATTGCAATAATATTCAGTGAAGTAAATAGCAGTGAACGTCAAGTACGGTAGTAAGGGGTAGTTTGCATTCAGTATGGACAAGAACGTAGACACAGTAGATGTGCCGAGCGTAATGGAAGATGCGGCTGGCAATGACAGGAGTTTACGCGGCCAGATAACAGATGGCGTTAACGGAAGACAATTGGCGTACATACAATACCACGAACATGTTAACGAACAGATTGAAATGTCGAGATCGCCTCGAACACAGCAAGGAATAAAACAGGAAGTAGAGGATGACTTCGTAGATGATAGTGGGTATGTGAACGAATACACTGACATGTCTGATTCATCACAGATAAAGAAAGAACCGAAAGAAAATTTTGAAGTAGGATCGGAACGCACCAATTCCGTGGAACAAGACAGTGTGAAAATTTTAAGCATGAACGACTTATTTGAACGACTAACCAAACAAATTGCAGGACAGAATGATCAGCTTCAAAAACAAGTTAGTAATCAGGTTAGTCAGATTAAAACACACGTTGACGAGCAGCTTAAGACACAAGTTGGTCAGCTTAAAGCACAGGTCGAAGAACAAGGAATTAAAATTAGTAAACAAATAGAACAGGTAGAACAAAAAGTGGGTAATATAAGTTCTGCAGTGAATACTATGAAGTCTGAAATTGACACAATTAATAAAAATATGAATACTATGCAGGGGGAAATTGACGACATTAACAGTAGGTTTGATGTTGAAATTCTCAACATCCAAGAGAAAGTAGAGCCTCTAGTTGAAACAAAAGTGGACGAAAAAGTTTTCGGTCTTAAAACTGAGATCGTAAGCGAATGCCAACATGGAATCTCACAGTTGAAAAAGGCAGTTTCAGATACTGAAAGAGATTTAGGCGAAAAAGTTACCGGATGTGTACAAAAGTGTGAACAAAATACATCGAAAATTCAAGGCAAAATTTTCGATCTCGAGAGTAAAATCAAAGATAGGCCTGGTGTTGTTTGTAATGGCACGCTACTTACGAAGCTGTTGGAAGGTGAGGAACGCTTCGATCCCGCCAAAAAACATAACGGATGGCATCCGTTAGATTTAATCAAAAATTGCGAGAGGATGTTTTCTAAACATTTGCCTGGTCAGGAAAAGATAAACGTAGTAATTAGCACATTAGCAGGTGACGCTAAGCGCTGGGGAATTAACTTGAATACCGAACTAATGACGTTTGAAGAGCTGAAACAAAAGTTTACGGAAGAATATTCGTCCGAACAAAAACAGGATCATTTGTGGCGCGAGTTTATCATGGCCAAACTTCATGATAACAGGGGCAGAAATTCTTTGAAAGATTTCTGCGAATATTGGTACCGAAAGTTGACACATTTAAGAGGGAGAAGATCAGATTCTGAAATCGTTACCACTTGTTGTTTTGCATGAATATATACCAACTTGTACAGGGAAGAAACTCAGTTAATACCTAATTTGGCTGGCGACCGTATTAGTATTAAATTGGTAGCATCTTCAGTGTTGCTTTTTGTCCATCCTGACGTGTAATTGCATTTCGAACTTACTTGACGGATCATTGTTATTACAGAGTGGGTGTAAGTCTGATTTGCCACCATTCAGGTACACGTGGTCGATATCTATACGAAAATCCTTTCTCATAAGGTGAACCCCGCTCACTTACCAAAGTACACGCTTTAACGAGTATTGTGTGCCCCACGCGCACATTACAACATGTCCTGTATTACCCCAACTGACGATGGGTAGAATCCCGAAACGCGTCTTGCCGTAAATAAAATTTTACAAGAGAAAAGGCTAATTGCTTTTTTGCTCCAATAACAAATAAACACCTTTTTCCCAAAATTTTAATGTGACTTAAATACAGGGTACATTGCACACTAAAGCCTTCAAAACCGAAAATGAGTTTACAACAAACAGTTCGTAAAAGTGACAGCTTTTCGCCTGGAATTAAATACCCCTTTCATATATTTCATAAACTTGCTCCATTTGAGTTGGATCAAGATATTTTACAATCATCCGATACTATACCGATGTGGATTGTGTAATTATAAAACAAAAATGGGTGTCCATTGAATATATTTATCTTTATTATTAAAAAATACAAAATACGATCGTTAAAACATCGAGAAGTTATAATCTTTATCGGTGAAATGTAATGACATGTCATTAAGAAACCACGATAAAAATAAAAATGAGGAACAAAAATAATTAAAATCTTTTCCCTATTTATCACAGGAAAAAAGATCTGTTTCCAATGTAGTAGTGTAGGAACCTTAGCACTCTTTTAGTAACAAAGAAAAAATGCTGAAATTTAAGGTAAGATGCCCTTCATTTATTGTTAAAAGAAACTGTAGCATCAATAATTCCTCGACACTTTACTGAAACTTCAGCGAATGGGGGACGCGAGGGAGTTACAAACTTGCTGACGCCGCCTAATGCTCTAGTCTCTCAGTCCCAGGCGTTCAGTAGCCAAACAGGCTATACTGCACCTACATCTAAAGACTTTGCGTGACATTCCGACGCTGATGCTTCTGGATGCCCCTTCACAAAATTTTTGAGTGTTTTCGATGTAAGCATATTGTAAAACTTATGTTACTTATATTGCTAACGAATAGGATGGAAGGTAGAGCTTTTGGTGGATAAAGAGATTAAATGATTGCAACATTGATTTATTTTTAAATATGAGTTAATTCTTCCGATTTAGTCCTCAATGAACCTTCAGCCGATTTTTCCGCTGCAGCTCCGTTCATCCAGTCGTAAGCAACAAATGTTATTCTCCTATTTTGTGCTATGACAATACTTATTTTTTAATTTATTACTGGTACGCTGTTCTAGACATCCTCTGAATTTAGTTTTATTTGGAAGAGGTCTTTTCAGTGTCACAAATACTGATATATGGAGGAGATTACTGGCGCTCAACTACAAGGTTATCAGCGTATTGATATATGAAGCAGACCGAAGATCTGAATAAATAGATGATACTCCTACACAATCATCTCGAGCATCTAAGTCAATATCTTACTCTAGGTTTCTAATACAAGTCGGTCGGTTTCGGCTGAATGACCCTCGCCCCCTGCTCCCCGCGTCCTGTCAGACTCCAACCGAAGCACCCAGAATGCGTTGCCTCCGTATTTATAACGGGAGGCCTTTGTCGGCTGAGGCAGCCGCCTTCCGCTCGCCCACGCACACGCAATTATCCGCACGATTACGACGCGGAGATGGCCGGAATTCTCCGCGGTGCCGCATCTGCCCATCCCGTCAGAGGCGCAGTGGCCAAAGAATTCCTCTGCCGTCAGTGACTTCCAGCCTGCAGCAGCATCCATAATTAACATCAAATAACCACAACAGCAGCTGAATGTATTGGATTTTTTAATTGAATGACGATATATTTATTACGCTAAATAAACTCCAAAATCTATTTATTTATTCATGTTTGAAATATTATCAAAGCAAATAATGTTTGAGGAAATTACAGATATGGAATGGAAATAATAAATTGCATTTAAAATGGTATGTATAACTTGGACGTACCACTAAATGCAAATATCAATTAAATATACACGCACCAGTGGCGTCCGATGGTCTTTGATGTAGGGTATACAGCTGGTTGTAACAATAATGGAATGTAGGTGAGGTGTACTCACACTGAGCCCTTATACGAGGGCGGGTTGACAACTACTGTTTCCGATTCTTTTATGTGAAAACTCTTAAAGTTCTTTTAAATAAAACATATTATTCACTTCTACATATTTATTTCTCAAAATAGTTATCCTGGCTACGAACACGTTTGATCCATCAAGTGACCAGTTTTTTGATATCGTCACTGAAGAATGTTTGACTTCGTTGACAAATACGCAGCCTCATCCTCTACTTGCACCGCTTTGTCACTATCAACATGAAGTCCTCGAAGCTGTTCTGAAAGTTTTGGAAACAGATGAAAAGCGGATAGAACCAAGTCGGAGCTGTGTGGAGGGTTATCGATGACAGTGAATCCCAGATGTCTTATGCTGAAGGACAGGGTGCTCCATGTGTAGACCAACTCTTCGAATTCGAAATTCGATTAGAATGCACTGTTTCTCACTCACCCAAACAGCTACGTTACATACCGCCATATTACACGCTAAAATTCTGAGCCTTCTATCGGCAGACGGCTGCAATTATGTACACATGGTGAATACCTGTAGATATGTGCAATATTAATACCGTTTGTTTGATTTAAAATGCTTTAAGAGTTTTCACATAAAAACATCGAACTCATAATTAGTCACGTCAATGAGACATCACGGAAATATCGTGTAACACTACTACAGACTTGATTACGTTTTCAATTCGACAAGTTCACTCAAGACGACTGAGCTCTGGGTCCGCCGGCCGGAGTGGCCGTGCGGTTCTAGGCGCTACAGTCTGGAGCCGAGCGACCACTCCGGTCGCAGGTTCGAATCCTGCCTCGGGAATGTATGTGTGTGATGTCCTTAGGTTAGTTAGGTTTAATTAGTTCTAAGTTCTAGGCGACTGATGACCTTAGAAGTTAAGTCGCATAGTGCTCAGAGCCATTTGAACCATTTTTGAACCAGCTCTGGGTTCAATAGCTCTACCAAATTGCGAAGATGTTGACTGCTAGGAATCGCTCGCTGTTTCAAACGGCCCCAGATGTTTCCCGTACGATTAAGAACGTGTTATTTAGCGGTTCACACTAGGTGCGGTAGGGAACCAACAATAAAGTGCCATAGTGCGCGTCGAAGTAGGAACGCATGCGTACAGTCCTGTAATCACAGCTGGTGTCATCGTAGAAGTATATTCATCATGAAGATGAGGAAGAAAGAGTAACACTTGGTTATTGGGTAAGGCCTGGTTCAAGTTCATCTTGGACTCGAGTCACGATACGCAACACGCCTGAAACATAACAGAATCGCGTCCGTTATTAACTGTATCCGTACACTCTGCGGAGCACTCAGCACCTTTCTTCATATAGAAACAGACAAAATCACGTTTCAGCGGTCCACATTACACGTCACCAATCAACTACTTTCCCATTTCTGTGTTATCTACCCTTCCGAAGATGTACTGTGCTGTGTGATGCTATGAACGATTGCCTTTACGAGGTACAAGACTCCAGATCTCGATGTCAAGCTGTTACTTTCGCACTGTTCGCTCGAAAATCGGTTGAAATGGACCTGCTTTCACTGATAGCAGCAGTTGCTGTATGAAACCGATTGGCACTGAAAAGGAGCGTCACACGTCTGAGCCCTCTATCGGTAGATATATTTACGATAAAATGCTTGCAAATGGTACACCACTGCCTTGTAGAACGTTGTAAACTGTATGTTTTTTGCGTAATCTGTGCCTCTGCTTTCTAGTAATCACAGGCTACTTTTCCTGTCACAAAGTATTTCCATGAGTCGAAGTATTATACTTCCACCATCAGGTGGGCTTACATCAGTTAATAAGCCAAGATGTACTACATGTACGACAACTATGCATGTGATGTATATATGACTGGAAATGGGGACTGTGACCACTGAAAGGCGCTACCGCAAGTTACCAAACATACGTACACTGTAACATTTACGGCTTTGTTGGCCGTAATACTCAACCCCAATCTCAGCTTCATAATTTAGCTGAGACTGCATTAGCTGATGTCTGACGTGGAGAGTGGAGTAAGATGGTACAGTGGCCAATTTAGCAATCGGATAATCTGACTGTCTGATACAACCGGAGGTGTAGGTATTTTCCCTGTGTCAGACATTAGATTTCAAATTTTAAATACTTAATATTTTTCCTTACCAAGAAAAGTCTACTAGTATCGAACACAGGGCTTAAATGGAGGAAGAAATTACTGAGATTATTCGTTTGGAACACATCATTGTTTAGTAGTGAAACATGGACTGTGGGAAAACCGGAACCGAAGAGGACCGAAGTATTTGAGATGAGGTGCTACCAAAGAATGTTCAAAATGATGTGGACTGATAAGTTAAGGACTGAGGAGGTCCCCCGCAGAATGGACGAGGAGAGGAATGTATGGAAAACATTTATAAGTAGAAGGGACTGGATGTTAAGACATCGGGGAATAACGTGCATGGTACTAGAGGCAACTGTAGAGGGTAAAAACTGCAGAGGAAGACAGAGACTGGAATACATCCTGCAAATAATTGAGGAAGTAGGCTGTGATTGCTATTGTGAGATGATGGGGTTGAAACAGAAAAAGAATTTTTGGTGAGGGAGGAGCGTCAAACCGGTCAGAAAGCTGATGAGAAGGAGAAAGGAATTTTTTTTTTCAAAAATGTAACTCAGATTTAACTGCCAATCATACTAACTATCCTCTCAATAGTAAGCTGTCATCCACTTATTGCAGATTTCATTTCAATAGCCACTTTCGGAACATTAGAATAATTATCTGCAGACGAAGCACCGTGCACCAGGCAAAGTGATTCATGGCGACCAGTTATTCGGGAAAGAGGCACTGTATCGTACAGTTCGGTCTAGGGGACGTATGGTTAAGATCTGAGTCACATGTCGTACCTAATGATATTAAGAAATAGCAACTCATGAAGAAATTCAGAGGATTGCATAATATAGAGCAGATAAATTCAACTGTGACTTTACTTTTCTGCAATGCATTTAATGTACCAGGATCAGAAGTGTTGCCACGTTGGGTAGCTGCGCGGTCAGTGACACCTTTCTACAGTTCGTGAGGCTCACCCCGTCGGAGGTTCGAGTCCTCCCTCGGGTATGGGTGTGTGTGTTGTCCATAGAGTATGTTACTTTAAGATAGATTAAGTGGTGTGTAAACCTAGGGAATGATGACCTCAGCAGTTTGGTCCCATAGGAACTTACCACCAAAAATTTCATAAGTGTTCCATACATGAACTTTGACTTCGTAGATGAGTATTTGTGAAATATCTTGTTAGCAAAATGGCTCTGAGCACTATGGGACTCAACATCAGTGGTCATAAGTCCCATAGAACTTAGAACTACTTAAACCTAACTAACCTAAGGACATCACACACATCCATGCCCGAGCCAGGATTCGAACCTGCGACCGTAGCGGTCGCGCGGTTCCGGACTGAGCGCCTAGAACCGCTAGACCACCGCGGCCGGCTCTTGTTAGCAATTTAAGGCTTTAGGTGCTCCTTGTGTTATAAGTAAATTGAAAGTTGAAAACTAGTTTAGTAGCATAATGTGCCTTAGCCAACTTACTACTAAATTTCACAGCCTCACATTAACAACAACGGATTTGATACTGGATGGCTACTTCTGCATAGAGACATCTTTAGAAGACATCAGGTTGGTGGACAATTATACAATCTCAGTGTTCTGCTTTGATGTGGCAGAGCACAAATAACCCAGGCACATGTCCCGAATTTCCAGTGCAGATAGGAACAGTTACACGCTATCTGTGGTACCGCAGAGGAGAGAATGAATGTGCAGAGTGCACGTTGCACTGGACGGTTACTGTCATCACATTCAGTTGCAAAGCATTCAATCGTTAATTTTATTATGATCATACATGGCACCTGTGTTGGGGATAAAACTTTGAAGAAGAGAAGATTTTTAAGTATGTGAGGCTTAAAATTCCTAGCGAGGAAGTGAACTGTGGTTGTACTGTACTTAAGCGGTGAAACTGAATTGTACTAAACCTGCGACTGAATTGTGCTCGGACTGTGTTTGAACTGTGGAGAACTGCGTAGAATTGTCTTTGAAATGTTGGGACTTGCGCTAAAACAAATTATTATTACATCATCGTGAGAAAAATGTATGAAAATTTCACTTTCTCGGGCTGTGTGAACCGCCTATATTCACGTGCGCAGTCCTTGGATTACATGAGCGTTAATGTTTCGAAGATTTCACTGTGCAACGAGACCAAGCAACGCGGAAGACAGAGCAATAGAATTACAAGAAGCAGCCGACGCGAGGCACACGATTCAGCAACCTGGAGCACCAAGCAAGACACATCAAGTCGCCAAATGTTGTGTGCCAGCAGCCCTGGTACCGATACATCACGCCAGCACCAATCAGCCAGCACAGGCATGAGAATCTTTCAGTGGAAGCACGCAGATTAAGGCAGACTATAAGTAAGTCTTACATTTGTATGATTTAGTTAAATACGAGTAGTCGCTGCAAGAAGGAACTGAGTAACTTGAAAGTTGCAAAAAGTTTTAAATAGTCAAAAAAATAATAATCGCTGTATACAGTTGTCTGTAAAAATTTTGTAAGTCTTTTTCTTTAATTGTGATATGATAGGGCGAGGGGAAATGAGATATCCTCAGATAAATAGGGAGAGAGTGCAAATGGATAATAGTATCGATGGTCCTGCAAGTCAGATCCAAGTGATAAGTGGTGAAGTCAGATACATTGTTAAAGAAAATGTAGATTCTGTTATAAATGACAACGCTGACAAGGAAGATTATGTTGTGTCTCACCGCAGTGACGTGGTAGATTTGAAAGAAGACATCAGAGACACGGGATCTGACGTCTACATTTCAAATGAAAGGAGAGAAAAATTAAATAGGTTAAGCCATGGCATTTTGTCAGCTGTTACTTTGCCAAATGAGTTTATAAGTGAAGAAAATAATACTGTGGGACAAAACCAGACTAAATCTATAGAATCAATTTTGGGATTAATATTAGCAGTGTAAATCAAATTAGAAGCTGGATCATAAGATGAATTAAAAAAGGAGCTTAAAGAAACTATCAAAAGCTAGATGTGGGGTAAAAAGAACTGAAAGAAACTGCACATAAAATGAAGATTAAAATCAAGCCACTAGACCAAAGTTTTCGAAACATGAAGCTAACCTGATAAAATTATCAAGGAGATAGTTGCAGAAATGTAACAATGGATTAAAAATTTTAATGAGTGTCGAAATGAAATAGAAGATAAGTTCGCTTGATAAATTAAAACCTGCAACAAGAGTCCTGAAGCTCAGAATAGTACATTTATCAAATAAAAGAGACGATTAGTAAAATCGAGAAAACACAAACTCGGACTATTAAGACATGTAAAGAAAGACACCTACAGCAGCAAACAGAATTAAAATCTGTTACTAATGAGCAGTATAAACTTAGCTACAAAATATAAGTTGCATGCATAAAAATTTCTCGGTTCACTTGCTGCGTCAAATTCGAATAAAATTCCAAGCTTTTGGTGATATCCACCGGCATCTTCATCAGGGACTAAAACTAAAATGGTTCAAATGGCACTGAGCACTATGGGACTTAACTGCTGTGGTCATCAGTCCCCTAGAACTTAGAACTACTTAAACCTAACTAACCTAAGGACATCAAACACATCCATGCCTGAGGCAGGATTCGAACCTACGACCGTAGCGGTGGCGCGGTTCCAGACTGTAGCGCATAGAACCGCTCGGCCACTCGGGCTGGCGACTAAAACTAAACTTTTTTTATTGTAATTTCATTCCCCTTCCCCATATGGGAAGGGGAGGGCAGGCAGCGGCACAGTCCACTGCTCTTCAGCCAAATGGCTTTACAAAAATACAGAAGGGGCAACCCACATATAAAAAGGGGGACATAAAAAACACAGTAAATGGAGATGATGGGTGTTAAAATACACACTAATACGGGGACCCCGCACTGGGGGACAGTTAAAATGTCGACATAAAGTTAAAAGAACACAGCTGGCAATTCGAAGTGTACTTAAAAAACACTGGAGGCAAACACAACTTAAGAGTTGGCCACAGTATGAAAATCACACAGAGCGACACACTTAAAAAAAAACACTGGAAACGACAGAGCACTCATGAAGAATAAAAACCACTTGTAGGGACCTACTGTGGGACTGGAGGCTGGAGAGGAGGAAAAAAGAGGGGAGGAAGGTGCGGGGGGGGGCTAGAGGGGCGGGAGGAAGAGGAAACAAAGGGGTGCAGGAGGCACACCATGAGGCAGGAGATGGGGAGGGTGGGAGATGGAGAGGGAAGACAAGGCAGGAGGGAGTGCAGAGACACAGAATGGTGGCATTGGAGAGAGAGGGGTGGAGGAGGGGGAAATACCGCTCAGGGGAAGGGAGCCTTGAGGAGTAGGGTGGAGGAAGGTGGGGTTAGAGTTGGTAGGAAGGGTAGATGTCAGGGTGAAGCTCGTCATCTGGGAGGGGTAGGTGCTGGAGGTTGTTGTGGGGAAGGAGGTGGAGCATGTGGAGATGGAGAGAAGGTGGGACACAACAGTAAAGGTGCGGCATTGGGCTGGGGGTGGAGAGCAATGGCGACACCAGGGAGTGGGGGGAATCGAGTAGGCGGGCCAAGTACAGGGTGCAAATGTGTTCAAGGAAAAGAAGAACATGGGAAAAGAGGATGAGATTGTAGAGGATATGCATGGATGGAAGGCAGATACGGAAGGTGAGGTGGAATGCATGGAGTTCTAGGATCTGGAGGGCTTTATAGAATCTTGGAGAGGCTGAAATACAAGTGACGCTGACTTAAAAAAGGATGTGGTTGATCAAGGATTTGTAGGTGTGAAGGACAGTGGAAGGATGCAGTCCACATGTCTGGCTGGACAGGAATTTCATTAGGTGGAGTCTGTTGGGGGCTTTGTGTTGGACTGTCAGGAGACGGGGGTTCCAGGTGAGGTGGCGGTCAAGGGCGAGGCCAAGGTATGTTAGGGTAGGAGTGAGGTGGATAGGACGACGATAAATGGTTAGGTAGATATCATGGAGATGGAATTAGCGGGTGGTGCAGTGGTGCAGCCTATAGTGATCGCCTGGGTCTTGGAGGGATTGATATGAAGGAAGGAGTGGGTACACCAAGTGGTGAACAGGTCAACGTGGGTTTGGAGGGTGCATTAGGACCGTTGAAGGGTAGGATAAAGGGCCAGGAAGGCGGTGTAAATTGGAGGAGATGAACAGGCAGGGGAGGTTTGGGCACATCAGCAGTATACAGGAGAGGGGAAAGGACAGAGCCTTGGGCACACCGGCAGAGGGATAGAAAGAAAGGGAGTTGGAACTTTGGATCATATCATAGCAGGGACAACGGAAGAGGAAGGAAGCAATGAGATGGACAAAATGGATAGGGAGAGCATATGTCTGAAGTTTGAAGAGGAGCCAGGGTACCAGACACAGTCGTAGGCATTCTGGAGGCCAAGGGAAACAAAGATAGCCGAGCAATGGGAGTTAAGCTGGAGGGAAAGAAGGTTGGTTAGGTTAAGGAGCTGGTCATCGACTGAGAAGGAGGTCGAGAGGCCACACTGGGTAAAGGGAAGGAGGTGGTGCTGGTTAAGGTGCGGTGAGTCCAACGGGAGAGAAAGGTCTCAAAGATGTTACTGAACATGGAGGTGAGGCAGATAGGACGATAGGAAGAGGTGTCAGACGGGGGTATGTTGGGTTTAGGGAACAACAGGACACAAGAAGTCTTCCACAGGTCGGGGTAAAAGCCAGTGGAGTGGAGGACGTTGTACAGGGTAGCAAGGACAGCCAGGAAGGTTGGGGGGATTCCTTGAGGTGGTAGTACGTGGCACCTTTGTGACCAGGAGTGGTGTTGTGTTTGGAACAGAGGATGAGTGTGATGTTTGGTGGTGGGAGTGTTGATGTATGAGGGGGTATCCAGTCCAATTAGTGGAAACTATGGACAAGTGGTGTGACAGAGGTATCAATGTGGTCAAGGATGGTGGGGAAGAGGTAGTATCAAAATGGGGATCGTCAAGAATGGAGATGTTCTTGGTTATGTGGGAAGCAAAGTGGTTAGACATACTGAGGTTGTTTGGGAAGGGGCGATTGTTGTGGAGAATAGGGTAATGCAGTGTGGGATGGCTACCACTAAGGTGGTGGAAGGCTGACCAGTACTTGGAGTTGACAGGGAGGCAGGAGTTGAGGCCTGTGCATGTCTGGCGCCAGTCCCGGCATTTCTTTGCTGCAACGAGGTTCTGGATGTGTCGCTGTAATTGCCAGTGTCATATGAGTGTATCCCGGTCACGAGTGTGGAGGAAGAAGCAATAGAGCCTGCAGGATTCATGAAGAAGAAGGATAGCCTGTGGATGAAGCATAGGGCAGTGAGGGTGGATGAGTTTGGTAGGAATGTAGGCCTCCATAGCGTCAGTGATGGTCTTCTGAAGGAAGGAGGAAGCATTGGTGGTGTCAGAGGGACAGTGAAAGGTGAGGAGGTGGCTTTCGACCTGTGAGGCAATGGATTCCCGGTAGGCATCCCAGTCAGCACTGCAGTAGTTGTGGACAGACTTTGGAGGGGCAGCTGGGTGGGGGGCTGTAGTGATGCCACAGGTGGAGGAGACAGTGAGAAGGACGAGGATGTGGTCGCTACCACTGGGATCAAGGATGTCCACAGTGATAGACCAAGGAGGTTGGGGGATGCAAGAATAACATCCAGCATTGAGATACTTTCAGGATGTGTGTGTTGTGGGAGAGGAACAAGGTCACCATGGAGGGTGGCAAGGAACTGACAATACCGCTGAAGGCTGGCAGTGTCATAGCTGTGGATGTTGAGGTCAGTGGCAATCACATAGGTGTAGAAGGTACGGCTAACATGGGAAATGAAGTCATAGGGGAGAGAAGCTGCAGGACAGATATACAGTAGATAGTGGCACAGGTGATGGTAAGGGAGAGAGAAAAAAGATGCTGAGGAGAAAGTGTTTAGTCAGGTCATTGAGTAGGGGTTGTGGCCAGACAGGGAGATGCTTGAGGTGACCACTAGTGACTCCAGCTCGGGCGAGGGGAAGGGGATTGTTGGTGTGGTGAAGGAAATAAGGAGAGGTGTAGACAACATGGTGAGGCTGGAGGGAGGTTTCATTAAGGGTCAAGGAGCCGATGCTGTGCTGGGATAGGGTATGCATGAAGAGGTATTTTCGGCAGGGAGAGAGCTAATGTTTAGGTAGAGGAGGCGATACTGTTGATGCACTAGGAAGTGGGAGGGGGAAGGAAGTGGGAAGAGGAGACAGGGGCTTAAACGAGGGTGTCAAGGTGGGTGAAGGTAAAGTGGACCTGGTTGTGGGAGTAGGTGCAGAGGTATTTAGATGGAAAACGGAGCAGGTAGCAAGGGAAATCTGCTGGAGAGAGTGGGCACATTGGAAGGGATGGGTGTTCTGCAGTATGATGGTCAGGAACTGGATGTTGTCTTCAGCTGTGGGGGGAGGGTGGAGGGAATTGTTGGGGTGAATGGACTGGTCGTTGGGGCAGCGAGCTCAGGGTTGGAGAGGGGGGTTGGTTTTGGATTTGGAGGAGTATGTGGTGTGGGGTTCTTTGCAGTTTTTGCAGGAATGCGAGAGGCGAGGTTAGGACACTGTTTAAGGAAGTGGGATGCTTTACAATGAGGGCAGGTGGGCGGATTCTTGCAGTTTTGGGTGAGGTGGTCATCGTACAGGAGACAGTGCTGGCAGCAGTAGGACTGAGGAGGGGAATGGGACGTGTCAATGGGGTGTCAGCAGTTGAAAATCAGGGCTCCCTGCATGATGAGGTGATCGATAGAGGAGTCAGACTCAATAAAGAGGAAGGTAGCACCACAGGAGTTGTAAATACAGTTGGCCAAGTGGATTTCCAGGGCAGGGTGGTCACTCAGTTCTGCCAAATCCTCTGCCTCCATAATCACAGGGCTGAGTTTTGTGATCACGGCAGTGAGGGTTGGTGGCCAATGAGGGAGTTGGGGTTGACAAGGAGAGGAGGATGTAAGGAAAGGAGTGATACCTGCATGGGGGCCAAAGATAATATGGGGAAGGCGCCAGAGGAGGTCAGTTTAGAAAGGGGGAGATGAGGATTTGATGAGGACAGAGTCTCCGAGAGGGATAAGTTGGGTCATGGAGGCACTGGGGATGTATTTCAGGATTTCAAGGGTGAAAGTGTAGGCATCTAGGATCAGGGTTGGCGACGATGAAGGTATACAGAGTGGGGGCTGGCTAGGCAGGTGGTATCCATGGCGGGATCAGAGGGAAGTAGGTCAGATGGTGGTTTTTTGAAGGAGGGGGTGGAGGTGAGGTCACCACTTGGGCAGTTGGGTAGGTTTTTTTGGCGGGTATGACCTGGGAGGAGGGGTGAGAGACTGGATGGATGGGGAGGTGGTGGGAGGCAGGCCCCTCATGTGGGGCAGTGGCACTAGGAATGGAGGCAGGGCACCCTGTGGTGGCTTCCACATCATCCATCTCCTTTATCAGAGAAATGTCCAGCATCTACCCCTCCCAGATGATGAACTTCCCCATGACATTCACCCTCCCAGCAAATGTAGCCTGGCCTCATTCCTAGCCCCTCCCCCAGGGCCCCCAATTTTCCTCTCAAAAATGCCTCTGAGCACTATGCGACTTGACTTCTGAGGTCATCAGTCGTCTAGAATTTAGAACTAATTAAACCTAACTAATCTAAGGATATCACACACATCCCTGCCCGAGGCAGGATTCGAACCTGCAACCATAGTGGTCGCTTCGTTCCAGACTGTAGCGCCTAGAACCGCACGGCCACTCCAGCCGGCAATTCCCCTCTCCCCTCCTTCCCCCAGAGCGGCTTTTCCTCCTTCCCCCTCTGAGTTTCTGCACCCCATCCTCAGCTGTTTCCCTCCCCTGTCTTTCCCTCCCTGGCGCCACTTTCAGAGCACTCCCCACCTGTCTCCCCCTCTCTTCCCCCCTCTAACACCACCCATCCAGCCTTTCTTCCCTTCTCCCTCGTCTTGGTACCTCTGGCAGGTCATCTCTGTTTTTTCATAATCGTCAGTGTGCTTCATCAGTGTTCAGTGCTATTCTTCACTGACATCAATATCTGTGATTTTAATCGTGTGCTGGACTTGTGCATAGTGTTGCTGTCCGTGACTGTTATGTGCTACGCTGCCCATCGCAACTTTTATGCTCTGGCCGTACTTTGCCTTGTGTTTAAATTGTCACAGTTGTGGTTTTTTGTGTACACTTTTCGATTTTTATCACCATTTTTACAGTCACCCCCTTTCTACGCTATCTTCCATTATATTTCCCCTTTCATATGTATGTTTCGCCATATTTCCTCCTTTATGTTGTTTTAATCGCCTCCCTATTATGTACTGTCTATGGCTGGAGAGCAGCGCCTATGCTGCTGCCAGCCTGCCCCATACGGCCTCTGTAACCATCTCGAGAGTTGGATCCCCTCAACTTCCAAGTGGAAGAGTATTGTTGCCAGGGTTACCCCAGTGGGCCAGATTTGCCTTTTTAGAAGCTCCTCCAATTTGCTGGCTGCCACCTGCTGTAATCGTCTATCATCACCCACTCTTCTCCTGCTATCCATCCATCGCCACCCACTGTCCATCTGTCGCTGCCTTCACCGTGAGCCCTCCCACCTCCACTGTCATCTACACCTCTCCCTTTCCCACTTCCACTGTCACATCCTGGAGTGCCACCTCTGGCCTCCATCCTCTCACCTTGCCTTCCCTGCACTCACCCATTCCCCCATCTCCTTCCCAGCTGCTTACCCACACCTCTGCACCCTTCCCCCAGCCTCAACACAACAGCTCCAAATCCTGCCCTGCCCTCACATATGCATCTGCTGCCACCTCCACTTCAACCCCTCAGCTGGTTGGCTACCCCCCTCTCACCCCATCACCTCATCTTCTGCCTCCCCTCTCGCATCACATCATGCTGGTCCACAATTGCTGCCACAGAACCCTCAGCACCTCCTGGCACCTCTGCCACATCTGAACGATCTTCCACCCACCACCTCCCTCTCCTCCCCACCCCTCTCCCCCCCAGGCTACCCTTACCAAAAAACCTCAGAAGCATGTAAATGCTGACTCTGCACCTGCTGCTTTCAACAAAAAATCACCACCCCCTCACCCTCCTGCCATTGTCTCCATGGATACCAACCATCCTCCTGTCACCCATACCCCAGCCCCCACCCTCTACACTTTTGTCCCCTCAACCCCAGACCCCAAGTTCTTCGAAGCCCGTACCCTCACCATGGAGATACGAAAGTATCTCCCAGGTGCTCCCATCTCACAATTAATTACTCACAGGGACTCAGTCATTATCAAATCCCCTTCCATCTCCTGCATATGGACCTTCTCCCACATATCATGTTTGGCCCATGCATGTCCCTGATACCCTTCCTCTCCTTTTCCTCTCCTCACGAACACCAGCCTCCCTGTTATCCCCCAGACCTCACTGCTGTGATCACCGAGCTCAGCCTGGCGGCAAGGATGAGGTGCTGGCTGAACTCAACTCTCACCCTGACCTTGAAATCCTCTATGCCCACCGCATCTGCAATGCCATCAGTCCGAGTTATCTCATGTGGGTCTTTTCAAAGTCTGCCAACTCCACCGACCACCTCCTCACCCAGGGAACTGCCACCACCAAGTTGAGTCCTCCAAATCCCCTCCCCAACCCTACCACTGTCACTACTGTTTAATGATAATGAGCACCTGATCCATAACTGTAAGAATGCCCCCCTGTCCCCATTGCAAGGCTTCTCATTTCTTCAAAAACTTTCCCAACTTCGCCATCTATCCCCCCTGTAACACCTGTAATGGACTGCATCCCACCTACTCCTCAAAATGTAAGGCTAAACCACCTCCTGCCATCCACGAGCTTACAGTCCCTGTCAATCCTATCGACCCCCCATCCATCCCAACAATTCCCTCCATCTGCTCCCCACAGCTGAAGACATCTTCCGTTTCTTAACCATAGTCCTCTAAAACATCCACCGTTTCCAATGCCCCCACACATGCCACCAGGTCTCCCTTATCACCTGCTTCATCTTCCAACTTAATATCTTTGGCACCTACTCCCATAACCAATCTCATTTCATCTCCATCCATCTAGACACCCTATATCAAGCCTCTCCTCTCCCTTCAACCCCTCTCTCTTCCACTCATGGTGTGGAAGAAGCGCCACATCCTCTTCACACCTTCCACATCAACAAATATCCCTTCATGAGCACCCTCTCCCAGCACCAGGTCGCATCTTCCTCGTGAATGAAACCTTTGTCCAGCCCAACCATACTGTCTGCACCTCTCCTATATCCTCCACCGAACACTGGTCCCCAGTGCAAGGTGGAGTCGCCATCGGCCAACTTAAGCACATCCCCGTCCGGCCACAACCTTTCTCAATGACCCCTCCTCAGCGCCTATTTCCCCTCCCTCAACATCACTTGTGCCACCATCTATGTCTGCTCCACTGCTCCTATTCCATCACCCACACTGACCACACCATCTAAACTTATGTGACTGCCACTGACATCAACATCACAGCCACTCCCCTGCCACCCTTTGGCGGTGGCATCAGTTCCTCCCAAGCTCCAATGTGGCCTCATTCCTCTTTCTCAGCACACCTATCCTGAAAGCAACACCACTCCCAATGTTGTCATTGCCTCTACCAACCTCCTTGGACATATCGCCATAGACATCCTTGAACCCACATGTAGCGATCACCTTCCCATCCTTCTCACTATCACCTTCCTCGGGCCCCTCACCCTTCACGCCCTCCTAAGCCAGTCCATGACTATTGTCGCGCCATCTGAAATGCCTACCAGGAATCCATCGTCACCCAGGTCAAAATCCACCCTCCTACCTATTACCATCCTGACAACATCACCCATGCCTCATCCTTCCTCCATGTGACCATTAGTGATACTGTGGAGGCCCATGTCCCTACTAAAACCAACCACCTCCACCAGCCCACTCTCCTCCACTGGCTGTCCTTCTCCTCCCCTGTGAATCCCGTCGCCTCTATCACTCCTTCCCTCGTGACAGGGATACCCTCCACTACCACCAGCAGTAACAGTGACATATTCGGAACCTCAATACAACAAAGAATGCCAGGACTGGCGCTAGACCTATACGTGACCCAATGTCACCCTCTCCATAAACTCCTCCAACTACATTCTGCACCCCATTACCCCCTTCTCCAAAACGACCACCCCCTTCCTGACAACCTCAGTAAGGTCAACCACTTCGCTTCCCACCTTTCTGTGGCCTTCTCCATTCCTGATAATCCCCACTTTGATTATTCCCATTTCCCCACCATCATGGAAAGCAGCGATTCCTCGGACACTAGTACTTGGGGCAGTTACCCCCCTCTGACATCAACATTGCCATCACAGTCAAAATGCAACACAGCCCCCGGTCACGACTGTGTTACCAACTGCTGCATCAAAGAATATCTCTTCTCCTTTCTGACTGTCCTTGCCACTTTATACTACATCACCCTCTCCACTGGCTTTTCTCCTGACCTCTGGAAGACTACCTGCATCCTCCTGTTCTTCAAACCCAACAAACTCCCT
The DNA here is from genome assembly GCF_023898315.1 of Schistocerca nitens. Classification (NCBI taxonomy): domain Eukaryota; kingdom Metazoa; phylum Arthropoda; class Insecta; order Orthoptera; family Acrididae; genus Schistocerca; species Schistocerca nitens. Next base: position 436,565,342 of record NC_064617.1, on the reverse strand, counting down.
TCCGCCATGTACTCCCGTACATTTTATCTCATGTATACCATTAATATGTCCAAGCCACCCCCATCTGTAGCCTTCTTCCAATATGCTGATGTCACCGATTTCTTGACTCTCTATCCTACTCTTGCATGGTCCCAACAAAACCTTCAAACCCACCTTGACCAATTCACTGCTTGGTGCAATCAGTGGTTCTTCCGTATCAACCCCTCCAAGACCCAGGCAATCGTGATAGGCCACACCACCTTCTCCTTCCATCTCCACGATTTCTAACTCACCATTTGTGGTCATCCCATCCAGCTCACCCCTACCTTGAGATACGTTGCCCTCACCCCCAACTGTCACCTGAGCTTCCTGTCCAGCTGTACGTTGGGATTGCACCCTTCCACCATCCTCCACACCTTGTTTTTGGTCATCAGTCTTCTGACTGGTTTGATGTGGCCCGCCAAGAATTCCTCTCCTGTGCTAACCTCTTCATCTCAGAGTAGCACTTGCAACCTACGTCCTTAATTATTTGCTGGATGTATTCCAATCTCTGTCTTCCTCTATAGTTTATGCGCTCTACAGCTTCCTCTAGTACCATGGAAGTCATTCTCTCATCTCTTAACAGATGTCCTATCATCCTGTCCCTTCTGTTATAAGTGTTTTCCACATATTGCTTTCCTCTCCAATCCTACGCAGAACATCCTCATTCTTTACTTTACCAGTCCACCTAATGTTCAAGATTCATCTGTAGCACCTTATCTCAAATGCTTCGATTCTTTTCTGTTCCACAGTCCATGTTTCACTACAATACAATGCTGTACTCCAGACATACATTCTCAGAAATTTCTTCCTCAAGATAAGGCCGATATTTGATATTAGTAGACTTCTCTTGGCCAGGAATGCCCTTTTTGCCAATTCTAGTCTGCTTTTGATGTCCTCCTTGCTCCATCCATCATTGGTTTTTTTACTACCTAGGTAGCAGAATTCCTTAACCTCATCTACTTCGTGACCATTAATCCTGATGTTAAGTTTCTCACTGTTCTCATTTCTACTACCTCCCATTACCTTCATCTTTCTTCGATTCACTCTCAACTCGTACTCTGTACTCATTAGACTGTTAATTCTGTTCAGCAGATCATGTAATTCTTCTTCACTTTCACGCAGGATAACAATGTCATCAGCGAATCGAATCATTGATAATCTTTCACCTTGAATTTTAACTCCACTCCTGAACCTTTCTTCTATTTCCTTCGTTGCTTCCTCGATGTACAGATTGAACAGTAGGAGCGTAAAACCACATCCTTGCCTTACACTCTTTTTAATACAAGCATTTGGTTCTTGGTCATCCACTCTTATTATTCCCTGTTGGTTCTTGTACATATTGTACATGATCCATCTCTCTCTATACGTCAGAATGGCCTCTCTCGTGCCTTTACCTTTCCCATAGCCAATCTGATCGTCATCTAGTGCAACGTCTATTTTCGTTTCCATCTTTCTCTATATTATTCTTGTAAGCAACTTTGATCCATGAGCTGTTAAGCTGACTGTGCGATTGTTCTCGCACTTGTCAGCTCTTGCTTGCTTGCCCACACCTACAAATCCCTAATCCGTCCCATCATCTGTTATGCCTTTGATGCCTGGATATCTGCCCCCCCCTCCCCGCTTTTATAAGGCCATCCAAAGCCTTTAATGTCACATGCCCTCCGTATCCAACTTCCATCCCTCACACAGCTCCTGTACGAACTAATCCCCTTCCCCCACCTCCTCCTTTTCCTCCAAAATATCTGCATCATTTACACTGTCTGCATGCTTGATCCCCCCTTCCTCTCCACCCCACCCCCCGCCAGTTGCAAGCCTCTATCACTGTATCCCACCATCTCTCCACCTCCACACTCTCCATTTCCTTCATCATGGCAATTTCCAGCACCTCCCCCTCCTGGATGATGAAGTTCGCTGTGACGTCTACCCCCTTACCAACTGTAGCCCGGCTGTGTTTCCCCCTCCCCTCCAGAAGGCCCCACTTTCCCATCCCTTACTTCCCCCTGAGTGGTTTTTCCTCCTTCTCCCCCAACCCCCGAGTCTCTACACTCCCTCCTCGGCTGTTTTCCTCTCCCATCGTTCCCTCTCTGGCCCCCTTTGGTGTGCTCCCCACTGCCTAACCCATCCCCCTTTCTCTCCTCCCCTTCTAGCACCGCCCCTTCCCTCCCATTCCTTTCTCCCTCGTACCCCACCTCTGGAAGATCCTCCCAGTGTAATATTCATCATCAAGTGTGCTGCATCAGTGCTGTGTTCGGTGCAGTTCTTCAGTGTCATCAAGTGATGCGGTTTTTAATCGTCTGCTCGAGTTGTATATAGTTTTTCTGTCTGTGGCTTTTCCATGCTACGCCACCCATCACATGGCTGTTTTAATCATTCTGCGACCTTTTATGCTCTTGCCATACTTCGACTTGTGTCTTTTAATTCTTACAGTGTGTTTTGTTTTTTGTCTCTGTTCTATATTCACCCTTTTTTTATACTTTCTGCCATTACGTTCCCCCTTATTTATATCTATGTTCCACAATGTTTTCTCCTTTTTTTTGTTTTAAATGTTCTCCTGTAGGCTTGTAATGTCGCTATGCTGAAGAGCTACGCCTAAGCTCTTGCCAGCCCACCCGAGATGGGGAATTGAAAATACAATAAAGGAAAAAAAAGCCTCTGTTCAGTGCGTGTGGCTCCAGTGTATTTTATGTGCTCCAAGACACGGCAACTGTGTTCTTTTAACTTTGTGTCGACCTTTTTAACTGTGCCACAATCGAACTCCCCATATCAGTGTACATTTTAACCCTACTGTCTACACTTATTATGTTTCTATGTCCCCCTTCTTTTCGCCTTTGTTGTTTGTGTCTAGTTTCTTCTTTTTATTTTCACTGTTATGGCACTCGGCAGCAGAGCGGCTGATTGTGCCGCTCCCAGCCCTCTCATGCCCATATGGGGCAGGGGAATGAAATCACAATTAAGAAAAAGAAGCCTCGTTAATTTATCCAACTGCCTTTGTCTGAAATAAGGGTAATGCTCGACGCAACGATCAGCAACCGTCCTTATAGACTAGTCCACAAAACTTTTGTGGCACTTGCAAGGAATGTCATGAATTCTCAGCACTCGGAGGCCGAGATTATCTTTGACGTGTAGGAACATTTCTTTCATATTTCCGGGCAGCCAGAAGACTGGTCTTATTCCTTGCCTGTTTATGACTATCTTGCTAGTTGTTGCACTGCAGAATTAAAGCCGCGCTACATACCTCTTGGCTTGTTTGGACACAGAGTGCGCCACCACCGTCCGCGCCATCGTATGTAATGCAGCCAATCGGATGCCGTTCTGTGGCTGTAAAAGAGAGAACCTTTCCAGTTCACGATAGTCAATTTTAGTCCCTGACGAAGATGATGGCAAGTAAACCGAGAAATTTTTTATCAGGAACTATGCCGCGAAAAACGTCGTAGCCATATACGTTGCACGTGTTGTTGGGTGCGAAATGATCTTTATTGATAAGTAAGAACTTTTTCAGCCAAGATCACGTGTTGAAATATTTTTATTTTCTCAATTACCGGTTTCGATAGGTTTAGCTGCCATCTTCGGATCTTTTTGAAATAATATTACTGTGCATAAACTGTACAATCATACCGACAGCACACTCCATTCATAAAACACAGCTGTTACATTGGCTTGTCAGATACATGGATCAGAATAAGTAAAAAGTACGTAGCACAAACAGTGTGTCTCGGAGTGGCGGATAATCCGTTCATGGAGCCGACACAACTGTAGGCCGTCAGGAATGTCGTTATCCAGTTGCTTGGATGTGAGAATGAAGAAAGTTTTTTTCGTCCTGATGGGCCACGTCTAACACTGAGTGATGTTAACATTGTATGATGTAAGTACCACTGCCCAGTTTTGTGTGTCGTGGGTGGCAATGCATATTGCCAAAATTAGTAATCCTGTAATTGTGTTTCAAAGCGATCTTGGTAAATAAATTGGTTTAAAAAGAAGATTAGAATACAAGAAAAATATTTCAACATATGATCTTCCCTGCAAAAATTCTTATTTATCAATTAGTAGTAAACTTTCCAATGCACAAGCCAAATGTACAGACAACACAAAATTGACTCATGTTAATATGAGAGAAATCAAAGACAGGGTAGAAAAATTCCCGAAAATAAAGGCTGGAACTAAGCATATCACTAAAATACACGGAAGAGCCAAAGAAAATGGTACACGTGCCTAAAATCGTGTAGGACCCCCACGAGCACGCAGAAGTGCAGCAACACAACGTGACGTGGACTTGACTAATGTCTGAAATAGTGCTGAAGGGAACTGGCAACATGAATCCTTCAGGGCTGTCCCTAAATCCGTAAGAGTACGAGGTGGTGGAGATCTCTTCTGAACAGCACGTTGCAAGACATCCAAGATATACTCAGTACTTTCATGTCTGAGGAGTTTGGTGGCAAGCGCAAGTGTTTAAACTCAGAAGAGTATTCATGAAGCCACTCTGCAGCAATTCTGGACGTGTGAGTTGTCGCGTTTTTCTACTGGAATTGCCCAAATCCGTCGGAATGCAGAATGGTCATGAATGGTTGCAGGTGATCAGACAGGATGCTTACATGTCACCTACCAAAGTCGTATGTAGAGGTATCAGGGGTCTCATACGTCTGTAAGTGCACACCCCCCACGCCATTACAGAGCCTCCACCAGCTTGAACAGACCCCTGCTGACATGCAAGGTCCATGGATTTCATGAGGTTGTCTCCGTATCAGTACACGTCCATCCGCTCGATACAAATTGAAACGAGACTCATCCTACCAGGCAACATGTTTCCAGTCATCAGCAGTCTAATGTCGGTGTTGAGGAGCACAGGTGAGGCGTAACGCTTTATGTCGTGCACGATGTTTTATGAGGTGATACAGCGATGCAAGTTCGAACTCTTGAAGCGATTTTTCTTTAGATCTGATCTTCAGTCCTTCAAGCTGCGTTCGCTTTATGCCTATAAGCTTCGCCTTTATTTGTTTGATGGTCGTCAGCTGCGTGTTGGTTGGTGACGTAGTCGCATACAACTCTCGCAGAACTGTCTGGGAAAAATCAATCGTTCGTTTGACATCTTCCTCCCGTTGCCACCTGTGGTTTTTTAAGGACAATCGGATTTTCCGTTTGACCACAACATTCCACCAGGCTATCTTACTCGGATATCTGCTGCATTGCTTGAGACAATTCGCCCATGTCGTGGAGATGACATCTTGTAGCGCGGCATCGGCGAGAAGGAAACATGTAGGCCCCACGGAATCTTATGCCATTTAGTATGCTGTTTGGCCAGATTTATCGTGACACATGGGGCGCAGTGGTCGGAGAAACTAGCCGGAATGACATCGGCGTCCAGAACATGTTGGCAAATGTTATCAGAGATGTACAAACGGTCTATACGGCTACATGCGGTGGAGGTGAGGTACGTGTAATTCACCAGGGTAGGAAATTTTAGTTCCCACGCATCCTTCAGCTGCAGCTGACGCACCAGATCATGTAGTTCCCTACAGTAATTAAGGTTTGGGGATTGATCTTTCCTGTGGGTCATACAGTCAAAATCACCAGTAATTATCAACTGGGTTGGGTTGCGGCGTAACAAGTAGATGATGTCTTGTTTAAAGAAGTTAGCTCTTTTTCACTTTAGAGTTGTTCCAGATGGAGCATAGATATTGACGAGGGTGACGTCAAAAATTTGGCAAGCTATGCCTCTACCGGAGTCCAACATTTCGATATTGCTCGCTGGGATTCCGTCTCGTGATAGAATGGCCGTACCTGTACCACCGTCCGCCGCGGTGTTCGCGATTGTTGAAAATCCTGATACATAAAAACTTAAAATAGACACTTCATGTAACAGAACTATATCAGCTTCGGACTCATAGATAAACTGTCGTAGCATTGCTAATTTTAAATCTGTCCTAACTCTATTAATGTTCAGGGACAAAAACTTATAAGCTTGACTCATGATCGTCAGAGACGTGTGGTTGTTGGGAAGCGTAGGAAGCCCAGTCCATCTCAACGTCGGACTTCGAACCTACATCCGCAGGTTTTGTAACAGTTTCTGCGCTGACTTTACTTTTTGACTTACTTCCAGCCACGGAGTCATCTGATTTAACTTTATTTTGCCGTCGTACAGTCGTCCGAAGTGTCATAGAAGACGGCGGAGTTGGCGAATCATGGCTGTAAGCTGTATGTGAAAGTCCTTGCTTCGGCAAATGCGAAGGCGCGTCTTCAGTAGAGTCACTGTGTTTGGAGACGCACTGGCTGTTTGTATACAGATTTCCGGTTCCTCGTGTTGTTTGGAAGCAGTTACAAGGTGGTGGGTGTTTATGTTACGCTCTACACTGCGTGCATCATCCTTTGTGTTTACAATTTGCAGTTGACTGACTTCCGCCTCTTGTGTGTTGACCACCTGTGGCGAGTCGAGAAGCGGCATCGGAACGGATTGCTGTAAACACTCGACTGCACTTGTATTGAGAGTTTCAGCGTCGGGAGTTTCAATGTGAATTTGGCGGGTCGTAACTGAGCCGTCCAACATATGTGTGTCCTGTGTGGAGGCCCGTGACTCCGCGTCATCGGTTTGATTTTGTACTACCTGGTCACAGGAGCCACTACCGTCACTAGTACGGCGTCGTTTGTTACCGACACCGGCGGCTAAGGGGTGACTGGCCACGGGTTTCTGAGGTAAGGGTTGGAAGGTGTCGTTACCGAGCTCGTTGTCCTCTGACTCAGATGCACTTGATTGAGAGTCAACACAGAAAGCGTCTGATTTTGAGTTAGGACTTCAGCCAATGTTAATCTCCGTCGTTGTTGCAGATTGTCCTCGAAGTATGACAATGCGCCGTGGGCAATCATATCGTAAATGGCCACTCGTGTTACAGATAAAACAGGTGCCTACTTGTCCATCGTAAATGACAGGAGCCTTGTAACCATAAACCATAATATAGGATGGGATATTGACTTTAACGGTCATGTCAACCGAGCGAACCCCACTATAAAATTGGAATTTGTGACGGCTCTACCATTTTTCGTTTCTAATCTGTCGGATGTCACCGTGTTTGGCGATGAAATCTCTAAAAAAACAATTCTCAGCCTCAGGTGGCAAATTGAACACTCGCACTTGTTTATATTCGATGTCAGTGTTAGTAATTGAAACTGTACTCACCAACTTATCACGATGTCGAAACTCTGCTTTCCCACCAGTATTCACCAAAATTATCTCCAGTTGTATCTGATCTAAAAATTTCATAAATAAACGGTATTCTGCCATCTCATAATATGCTGTGTGGACCTGGTCGGACGAGATGCCAATAATATCTACAATTCAGTCATGGATTTCTAGAGAATTCGATTGCACATTCCTGGAAGATTTCGCAAATGCAAAACACAGGGTATTCTTACGCGGTACACTGGGAGCCATAACTGCACTATATGAGCGGCCGAGACGGCTTTGAGTTAATTACGAAGCGTGTGTACGACGGTAGTGAAGAAACAATGAGACTATCACAGGTTACATTCCAAGAATTTCTATAAACACGACTTTCGGCGCTACGACTACGGGGAAGTACCGGCACGTCCGGTCGCTGTTGCGTCCCAAGCGGAACTGACCTTCCAGGAAGTTTCATATCAGCGCACACTCCGCTTCAGAGTGAAAATCTCATTCAGGAATGATATACCGGGTGATCAAAAAGTCAGTATAAATTTGAAAACTGAATAAAACAAGGAATAATGTAGATAGAGAGGTACAAATTGACACACATGCTTGGAATGACATGGGGTTTTATTAGAACCAAAAAAATACAAAAGTTCAAAAATGTGGAGTCGTTCTAGGCGCTACGGTCGCAGGTTCGAATCTTGCCTCGGCCATGGATGTGTGTGATGTCCTTAGGTTAGTTAGGTTTAAGTAGTTCTAAGTCTAGGGGACTGATGACCTGAGACGTTAAGTCCCATAGTGCTCAGAGGCATTTGAACAAACCAGCGAACATTTTTATAGTTATGATGAGCATTTATACTTAGTCGAGTTAGTTACTTAAAAATAACTGTCATCCCGTCTCCTTATCATACACATAATTTGTATTGTGTTTTGAATATTTTTCAGCGGCAAGATAGGAGATGTTGGAAGTGAGGTGTTCGAGAGTGAATGACCGATCACTATTCGTGTTCTTTCGTTGATTTCTTCTCTGCTGGAAGCTATAATCCCCATGAGGTATCCGATCATTTCCCTTGCCGTACGTAACATTTTTTCGTGCGAGTTGTATGGGTCAGATGGGTTACCGCCTTCGGACAATGATCCCTACCAACCTACTCATTTGCCTGATGCGGCTCCAACCATACGGTAAATAATAAGATGTTGTACCATACAGGTAAAAATTCAGTCGGAGTTACAGAAATTCCGGTTAGATGCACCGCGCGGTGCTCTTAAAAGAGATTATTGTCTGTCATCAGCTTGGCTTGCCTCCACGTCGCCATGGTTAACTTAAATAAAACCATTTTATTTTATGGATAGCTATCCAGTCTCACCCCATTGAGAAACTTTCAAATGAAAATCTCATTGCGAGACAGAAGGCAACGCCAGAAATCCTATTTTCTCTGGCAGGAAAAAAACAGCGGCCCTTCACTCGGCCGGCAGCAGCAACGATTTCTGGCGCAAGCAATGCTGGTTTTCCGTGGCGTATAAAGGGGCCACCAAACGTGGTATGTATCAGTTCCAATGAATTTGGCCAACAGCGTTCTCACCTGAAGATGACGGACAGGTAGGCCGCTGAAATACCGCGTCTAGACGACTGTATGATCCGGCTACAAATCCGACAGGAATATCACGTAACACAGACTGTGTTTCAGACATGGCTAGAAATTCATCAAGATGACTTTCGGAGGATCTTTGCTTCCACACAACAACGAATATAAGCGCATACTGATGTTGATGATGGACCGCTGGTCTGAATCAAATGACAGTTTAATCATTCAATACCCGTTATGTTATGAACAGATTCATGAAGTCTGATAATCATCGGGCTGGTTTTTCGTGATATAACATTGCCATTTCCGTCAATGTACACTGAGCAACACAATTAAAGGATCGCTATTTTGAAACCCCTTAAATGTCTCCCGCTGCGATCAGAAGTGTGAAATCTGGCTAGAAATGCCTCCAACCTTCGACTGTAACGGTACAGAAGCTTTCCAGTAGAAATACACTTGATTTCAACGCAAGGCGTCGCAGCTGTTACCTCCATCTCAGAAATGTGAAATGAAGGTGTGAAATTGTTGTACTGGACGAAATAAACCCCTTGGCACATTGGTGGGTTCTTAACCTTACTCTTGGAGGAGGCTTAATTGATACCACAACACATAAAGTATTAGATCACTTTATTACAACTTGAACGTGACGAATTACTTAACTATGTAACAATCAGTGTTCACAACAGTGTCTTGAGTATCTCAGTATATACTGTCGCTGAAAAACCAATGTATCACTTAATACAGAACAAGATACCAGTCCCTTCTCACAACTACAACTGGCGATAAACATTTACGCAGAATTTTGTCTAACTATTGCATTGCTGGCTCGGTAGAGAGACGATCCCGTCGTCTTTGCGCTGACTGGAGGCTGGGATGAGCGGCACAGCGCTCAGGCATAAGTAAGCATGCCGATGGGGTGACATGGAAATTCTTCTAGGCGCCTCTACAACGTCTCCGCACATTCTTCGCTTCGTCTGGCATGATTTCCATGCTAGGGACCATTTATTCAATCATACTTTGTTAAAGAGACTGCGGTCTAATACACACTGTACTATGCAGCCACAGTTACAGTATGCATGGTTTTCTCCTAGAGGGTATTACTGTTACTCATACATCATGCCCTAGCGCCATCTCCTGCCATAGTAATTGGTAACGCTGTGTCCGATTCACTTCTCTTTCTGACTCACCTTGTAGTGGATGTGACACAGCGTTGTACACAACGGTTACGTATTCGAATCGAGAGCTTGCCAACATGTTTAATGTTTACTTACGGAAAGACAAATGGAAACGGTCGGCGGCGGGCTGCAAGGTTGTATCAGGAGACCTATCCCCGGCGATAGCAACCAAAGCATTCAATGTTTGTAACTGTGTTTCGCCGTTTCTATGATACAGGATCGTTTCAGGAAGCAGGACATCATGAAGGTCATACCCGAAATGCTCGACGCCACACTTGGAGAAAAATGTGATTAACACTGTGGAAGGCGACCGCCGTGTCAGTACCAGGCAGTTGGCCCGCCAGTACAGGGTAAGCCAGATGACTGTCTGAAACATTCTCCATGACAGTTGTGTCTATCTTTATCACTTACAGCGAGTGCAGGACTTACTAGCAACAGACTTTACACATCGCGAGCAGTTTTGTCACTGGTTTCTTCACCAAGCAACCACGATTCCAGGATTTGTGTCATCCATCCTTCTCAGAGATGAGGCCGTCTTTACGCGGAGTGAAATCTTCATCTTTTATAACAGTCATCTGTTCTATAGTATGCAGAACCCTAATGGTGTGGTTACAGTGAATCATCAGCATCGGTGCAGCCGGAATGTGTGGGCCGGCATAACTGGCGACTTTATTTTAGAGCCCTCCAAGTCACCTAATAGGAAGGAACTATCGGCGTATCTTGCGGGTTACTTTGCCTCCCATGCTGGAAGAAGTTCCATTCATGATTCGAATGGTTATGTGGCTGCTACATGACGGTGCTCCAGACCGCTTGGCCGTTAATGTCCGGACGCGGCTCATGAGCGTCTTCTCTGATCGATGGATCAGACGAGGAGGTCCAGTGGCATGGCCTGCTCGTTCACTGCATCTCAACCCGTGTGATTTCTGGCTGTAAGGACCAGCTCACAAGTGTCGTGTATGCAGAGCCTGTTCCACATGTGGAGAAGCTGGAGCAGGCTATTCATGCTGCCTTTGACACTGTTCGGATTCAGCCTGCATGACGTGAACGCGTGAGAGAGAACATGTTCAAATGTTCAAATGTGTGTGAAATCTTATGGGACTTAACTGCTAAAGTCATCAGTCCCTAAGCTTACACACTACTTAACCTAAATTATCCTAAGGACAAACACACACACCCATGCCCGAGGGAGGACGCGAACCTCCGCCGGGACCAGCCGCACAGCCCATGACTGCACCCCCAAGACCGCTCGGCTAATCCCGCACGGCACAGAACATGTTACGACGCGTACACACATACGTTGAGGCACATGGAAACCAATTTCAACACATACTGTAGTTGTGGCTGCACGGTACAGCGCTTATTAGACTGCAGTCCCTATAATAATGTATTATTGAATAAAGGGTCTCTATCATGGAACTATCCATTTCCGGACATAAGTCAAATGGTTCAAATGGCTCTGAGCACTATGGGACTTAACTACAGTGGTCATCAGTCCCCTAGAACTTAGAACTACTTAAACCTAACTAACCTAAGGACATCACACACATCCATGCCCGAGGCTGATTCGAACCTGCGACCGTAGTGGTCACGCGGCTCCAGGCTGTAGTGCCTAGAACCGCTCGGCCACTCCGGCCGGCGGACATAAGTCCATTAGATCTTTTTTGTCCCGAATCCTCTCCTCGATCACTCACATTGCGATTCTCATCGTTCAATCCCTAGAGATTGTATATTTCAGACTCTTCAAATGTGGACAGTCTTTCAAAACGTTCCATGTTCAATAGTCATGTTCTCGTCTTCAAAGCCACTGTTTCACATGTGGAATCGTGTAGGGTTTTCATGTATGAAGAACATCTGGCGATATATCAATATATCCACATTGTTAAGAAATTGCATACGTGATTTAAATATTGTTAAATATTGCAATAGTAGGAGTGTCGTGACCCTTTGAGGATCTAGACTCATATACTTGTATAGCTGGTTCAGTAATCAGATAGGTGAACATTCCGTAAACAGTGGAATTGAGCGAACATTTTAAGTAGTTGCATGACAATGTAGAAACAAGAAAAAATGCAGATTACAAACTGTAACAAAATATCGGCTGTGTCGCAGACGACAGAGAGATCAAGGGGATACCTTTTTTCGCGATTATATAGGTTGATGTGACGTTGCATCGTATGGGGTTTGAGACACATCATAAACATATGGGAATCTGATAATTTTTCTTTACAATAGAATCCAGTTCTTCTGATATAGCTGTCTGTTCTGCACTAAAGATAGATGACACTTCACAGTTTGAAGCAGACTCACTCCTTCGCTTTTGGTTCTGTCTGAGCACAGCCTGTCTCTTTAGAGGTTGAGTTACTTATTTAATTATTTACCTATTTATTAATGTTTTGCACCGTTTGTGGATATATCCTAGGCTGGTGTCGATTCTTGTATGTAAATTGTATACATCTTATCTATGTAGTCACTGTGCTCCAGTATATCATCCTTAGTCTATGGCGTCACTAGAGACAAACAAAGTGGGTTTTCATGAATGAGTAATTTATGAGTAGTTATACCTTTCTTTTCGATGATAATTGCTTCGGAAGTACTCGAGCGTACATGAACAATAGAGATGTGCACGCTTGTTGAGCCAGAAGCCGCAAATTGAACCCTCGGTTTTTCCTGATTTTCCTATACGATTAAGTATTAAGGATGCTTCCTTCGATAAGTACCCGCCGCTTTTCTTCACACTCCTTATCCAGTCTTGAGTTTAGTTCTCTGTCTCTGGCTTTCCACAGCTCGTTTCGGAGAATTACACTTTCATCGCCAATTCGATTTACATTAATAAGTCTCTGATGTACGTACGTTTCAGTTGTGGTTCACCTGTGTCACTGTCTTTCAGTGGCCACCGTCTGCTTTACCACTTTTGTTTACATCACACACACTTTTTACACACAGAGTATTTTAATGTGACGATATTTTCTATGCGTCGGAAGTGCACATAGTTTAAATACAACTGGAAAAGGAGCCTGTGTAAAAGGAGGCTGTGACCGCTGAAAGTGTCCCTTTTCTCACATATCACGGATAGACGTATCGCTTCATTCCGCCCTAGGTTTCAATCACAATTTCTCGTTTCATGGGACAAACCTGTAAGTACTCTTCTCCGAAAATCCCTTGTCGGAATCTCCGTCATGCCTTCTCATACAGCTGTGAGACCCTGTGAGCTGCACCATGTACCTTCGACATTTCACACGGTGAACCAGAAGCTGTAGTTACCCTAAATTTTTTCACGGGGGTTACAATATTCTCGGAAATATCAGATTCACGGGGTTTCATTTCCATACTGCGAAGCTTCCAGTGAAAAGTAATTAGATAGTAGAACGCGATTCCGTCGACCTTTTCGGTCTTCCATATAAAAAACTTCATATCTTCGCAAACAACAGTGCACGTACCGCGCTGTACATCTGAAATACAATTCGTTTATTAAAGCAAAAACAGATGTGCACGAGGAAAGCCAGATGCTGAAACTTGAAACTGAAAATTCTGCATGCAGAGAAATATCATTGAGCATATTTTACAACCCTATACCCTACATTCTTCATGCAAATCATCAAATATCTTTCCCTTGTTAGTTACTATTGCGTAGAAATGAAGCGAATAAATATGTGCAAATAATTTTGAAAAAAGAACACCTTTATAAGCGTCAGAAAAATTTTAGTTTCTCTGGTGCAGATGTGCTAACGCTTTCCCCTGAGAATCTAGTTAACAACAATGTCAAAATGGTTCAAATGGCTCTGAGCACTATGGGACTTAACTTCTGAGCTCTTCAGTCCCCTAGAACTTAGAACTACTTAAACCTAACTAACCTAAGGACATCACACACATCCATGCCCGAGGCAGGATTCGAACCTGCGACCGTTGCGGTGGCGCAGTTCCAGACTGTAGCGCCTAGAACCGCTCGGCCACACCGGCCGGCAACAACGATGTCATTTTAAATAACTATTAAAAGGAAGTTAGAAGTCGAAATCCAGTGGCTGTCCTCAATTATTTTGTTGTGTCTCGGGTATGTTTCGTGTATATTAAAAGTACGAACTCTCTCAGCACGGTTCATTTAAAATCGCACGCTATACTGATCTAAACTGACGTTATTACCACGGGCGTTCAATAAGAGAAGCAACACGTTTTTTTCTGAAAGCAGGTTGGTTTTATTCAGGATTCCAGTACACCATATAATTTCCCACTCTTTTGGCTATAAAATCCTATTTTTCACCGTAATCTTGGTTCAATGCGACGGCCTTATGCCACATTACTGGAAGGAGCTCTTCGGCACGCATGGTACCACTCTACTGGCCGGCCGGCCTCTGAGGCCGAGCGGTTCTAGGCGCTTCAGTCCGGAACCGCGCTGCTGCTACGCTCGCAGGTTCGAATCCTGCTTCGTGCATAGATGTGTGTGATGTCCTTAGGTTAGTCAGGTTTAAGTAGTTCTAAGTTTATGGGACTAATGACCTCAGATGTTGAGTCCCATAGTGCTTAGAGCCATTTGAATCATCTAGTGGCCAGCGTCAGAGCCAATGACTTGTTGAATCAATATTTTCCCCATGTACTGCTTCCCGCGAAATTCATCCTTCATTCGGCTAAACAGATGGAAGTCGGTAGGTGCGAGATACGCGCTGTAGGGTGGATGACGGAGAACTGTCCAGTGAAGTTCAGTGAGCTCCTCTCTGGTGGGTAGAGTTGTGTGTGACCTCGCGTTGTCGTGGAGAAGGCGAGGTTCGTTTGCATTTCTGTGTTGACGAACACGCAGAAGCCGTTTCTTCAATGTTCTGAGAATAGCACAACACACTTCCGGGTTGATCCTTGCCCCATGAGAGAAGACGTCCTAGAAGACCATCGCCATGACTTTACTGGCTGAGAGCGCGGCTTTGAACTGATTCTTCGGATGAGAGGTTGTAACACCGAAAAAGCAGGTAAATGAATTTCTGCACCATCCAAAATTATTCGCCGTTTTATATACGTTGATAACTTGTACTTTACTGCTAGAGCTGTACCTGTAAGCTTTATTACAGAAACTATATTTAATACCTAATGGATGTAGTAGTATATTTATTTGTTAATGTATATAATTTTTGTAATTATAATGTAAATTTTATGGGGTGTAGCGAAACATGGACGATAAATAGTTTAGACAAGAAGAGAATAGAATCTTTCGAAATGAGCTACAGAAGAATGCTGAAGATGAAAATGAAATGATCGTATGGCATTGTTGGCATGGATGTCCCATTCGCCCGGGAACCGAACCCAAGCCCAGTGCATAGGAGGCAAGTACGTTACCACACAGCTTAGCAGGAGGACAGTGCTGAAGATTAGATGGGTAGATCACGTAAATAATGAGGAGGTACCGAACAGAATTGGGGAGAAGAGTAATTTGTGACACGACTAGAAGAAGGGATCGGCTGGTAGGGCATGTTCTGAGGCATCAAGGTATCACCAATATAGTATTGGAGGGCAGCGTGGAGGGTAAAAATCGCAGGGGAGACCAAGAGATGAATACAGTAAGCAGATTCAGAAGGATGTAGGTTGCAGTAGTTACTTGGAAATGAAGCAGCTTGCACAGGATAGAGTAGCATGGAGAGCTGCATCAAACCAGTCTCTCGACTGAAGACCACAACAACAACGTAAATACTGCAAATTGCTAAGTAATTGGAGAAGGAACTTCATTTAAATGTGTCGATAGCAACGACACAATGCCAGTAGCTGTGCCGTTGTTGATCTTTGCGTATGGAGATTCTGTCGCCCTGCGAGGAAAGAAGAAGCAGAACAGCTTCAGTAATGGAAGAGCGTGGAAGTGTTTGTTGGGCGCTCCCGCAGACGCGGAGTGCAGCTATGATCGCGCCAGTGTATGCGCACCAAAGTCCTTAGCCAGCCAGTATTGTGAGCACAATAGGAGTGGACAGACGGAGGTAGCTGCAGTTCTAACTGTTGCCTGTCCCATAATCATCCGGGGCTCTGGAGACGACTCGTGGTTCTCACCAGCAGCAGCAACAGCGGCAGCTCAACATTATCGTCGGCTACATTCTTCGTCGTCAGCACATCTACAACACGTAGGACTGTTAACTGACAGAGTAAGTATTGTACACGCATTACCCAGTGGCATTTCTTTTACAAACTTTAATAATTTTCTTGAATAATAAACTGCAATAGTTAAAACTTGTAGGGCACTTGTATTGTCATCGTCCTCAGACTGTAACGTCGCAGCTATTTGCACGGATGCAGAGTTTCGCAGTAAGTTTTATTCCGTTAGGTCAAGCTGTATTGGAGGCTGGTAATGAAGCCTCCAGCCCCGGCCGTTGTGTGCGCGGCTGCTGGCGTCATAATGCCATCTGTCGTGGTGTGCGGACCGTGAGAACTGCTCTGTGTGGAGCGTACTAAGATCACTTATTTATCTCACCTAAGAAACTAAATAACTATGATAGATATGATCTGTTTGTTTTCAGATTTAGTATAGGTACTTTCATAATTTAGAAGAACAGTGCTTAAAATTTTCATAGAGATAACTTTAATAGTTTTGAAAATATAAAAAACCTATTAAAAAGTACTTAACAGACACTTAGTAAAGTAAATTCACATAGGAATCACGACAGTTTAAGTTTCTTTGTCATCCAGCTCACCCCACCCTGAGATACCTTGGCCTCACCGTCGACTGTCACCTCGCCTGGACCCCTCATCTCCTGATCCAGCAGAAAGCCCATTCCTGCCTCTGCCTCCTCAAACTCCTGTCGGGCCAGATGTGGGGTTTGCATCCTTCCACCATCCTCCACACATCCGCCCTATCCTCTCTTATGCCAGCATTGCTTCGATCGCTGCCTCCCTCCCCCCCCCCCCCCTTTCATTCATAAGGTCCTCCAAATCATAGAACGCCACATGCTCTGTCTTGCCCTCCGTATCCGCCTTCATTCTCCACATGACTCCTGTATGACCTCATCCCCTTCCCCCACCTCTTCCTTTTCCTGCAACATCTCTGCATCCATTATACTGTCCTCAGGCTTGATGCTCCCCACCCCATGGTTTCCTCCTTCCTCTCCACTCCAGCTCATTGCTGCACCTCTATCGCCATATCGCTCCCTCTCTCAGCCTCCACACCCTCCATTTCCTTCATCAGGGAAATTTCCAGCACCTCCAACTCCCAGATGTTGAACATCGCCATGACATCTACCCTTCCTACCAACTGTAGCCTGGTCTTGTTCTCCCACCCTCCCCAGCGCCCCCCTTCTTCTCTCCCCTCCTTCTCTCAGAGCGGATTTTCCTCCTTCGCCTCCCTCAGTCTCTGCATCCCCTCCTTGACTGTTTCCCTCCCACATTCTTCTCTCCCCAGACCCCTTTGGTGCACCTCCCACCCGTCTCTGCCCCTCTCCTCCCATCTTCCTCCCTTCTTCCCTTCTCCCTCTTCTCATCCCTCTGGCAGATCCTCAGTCAGTATTGTGTTTGGTGCCGTTCTCCCAAGATGTCGAGCTGTGATTTTAATTGTGTGCTGATCTTGTACATAGTGTTACTCTCAGTGATTGTTATGTGCTACACCATCCATTGCTACTTTTATGCTCCATCCATGCTTCGCTTTGTGGTTTTTTTAAATTGTCACAGGTACAGTTTTTTGTGTACAGTTTTTAGCTTTTTATCACCATTTTATAGTTACCCCATTTTTTTACGCTGTCTTCCATTATGTTTCCCCTTTTATATGTCTGTTTCGCCGTATTTCGTACTTCGTGTTGTTTTTTTAAATGTCTCCATGTTCTGCACAATGTCTGTCTCTCAGATGAAGAGCCGTGCCTATGCTGCAGCCAGCCTGCCCCATATGGGGCACTGAAATATAATAAAGGAAAAAAAATCCATCACACGAATCATCATAGGCTGCACCACCCACTCCTTACGTCTCCATGATTTCTACCTAACCATACTCTCCATCTCACTCCTACCCTGAAATTCCTTGTCCTCATCCTTGAGTGTCACCTCACCTGGACTCCCCATCTTTATGATCCAACACAAAGGCCACAATAGACTCACCTCCTGAAACTCCTGTCTTGTCGGAGATGGGGACTGAATCCTTCCACAGTCCTTCACAACTACAAATCCTTGATCTGCCCCATCCTTTGTTAGGTCAACGTCACTTGGATTTCTGCCTCTACCAGATTCTATAAAGGCCTCCAAATCCTAGAACGCAATGCACTGCACCTCACCTCCCATAACCGCCTTCCGTCCCCCAGGCACATCCTCTATGACCTTATCCCTTTCCCCCAATTTCTTCTTTTACTCGAACACATCTTCGCCCTGCACATCGTCCACCGACTCGACCCCCACAACCTTCTGGCGTCCCCCTTCTTCTCCACAGCCAGCCCATTGTTGCGCCTTTACCATTGTGTCCCACCCTCTCTCCATCTCTGCACCCTCCACCTCCTTTTCTAATGCAACTTCCAGCACCTACCCATACTGGATGATGAGATTCACCCTTACATCTACCCCTCCTACCAACTCTAACCCCACCTTCCCCCTACTCCTCAGAACTCTCTCTCCCCTCCACTTCCCTTCCTCTGAGCAGTTTTCCTCCCTCCTACACACCCCTCCCTTCCCCATACCCCCTATTTCTCTGTGCTCCCTCCTGCCGTGTCTTCCCTCTTTATCTACCACCCCACCCATCTCCTGCCTTTTGGTGCATCCCCTGCCCCTCTTTTTCCTCTTCCTCCTACCCCACCCCAACCCTGTCCCTCTGCTGCACCTTCCTCCCCTCTTTCTCACTCAGGCCTCCCAACCCTCAGCAGGTCCCTACCAGCGGTTTTTATTCTTTGTGTGTGCTCCATCGTACACAGTGGTTTATAAGTGTCTCTTGCTCTGTGTGTTTTTATACTGTGGCCGACTTTTAACATGTGTCTGACTTCAGTGTGTTTTAAGTGCCCCAGAAATTGCCAGCTGTGTCCTTTTAACTTTACGTAGAGTGTTTTAACTGTCTGCCAGTGAATATCCCCGTGTTCATGAATATTTTTTCTATTATCTCCATTTACTGTGTTTTTATATCCCCATTTTTCTCCCTTTTAATGTATGAGTTCCCCTTTTTATACTTTTTTGTAAAACCACTCAGCTGAAGAGCGGCAGACTGTGCCACTGCTAGGCCTCCCTGGCCCATATGGGGCTGGGGCATGAAATTACACTAAAGGAAAAAAATCTGTTATAGTCCAGTCTAATGGTACACAAAAAGGGCTTGAAGTGGAAAATTTTCGTATAACTATTTTTAGTGATTTATTTTATGTTTTTTGTAGTGCTGAACACACATCCCACGTATTCCAACAAAAATTGACCCTACAAATATTAGAAACCATAAAAAACATTTTTGTTTTCGTTTTCAGTGTATAACTTTCAAAGCAAGCTATTTCCAAAACGTGGCCCAGTGTTAAAATAAAGAGGAGGAAATTACCTACTATTTATATATGTAACTTTTTTTGTATATCTACTTCTACAAAGATAATCCATAAGCGGCGGAGGGTACCCTGTACCAATATCTGTCATATGGTTTTCATGCAAAACAATGGTAAAATATCGGTGAGAATCGGAAATTCTTGGAAAACAGCAAAAAATAAATAAATAAATTGCTATTTGTCTTCAAGCAAATTGTTCAGTTTTCAGTTCCTTGCCTGGGAAGTCATAGAAGAAGTGTTTCTTTTTGTCGTTTGTGACAATGAACTCAACTGCATACCCCCAGTCTCTCTCTCTCTCTCTCTGCCTGTGGCAGCGCCCCACTCCCCCCTCCCTTTGCTGAGGCTCATCGTTTACCTGAAAAACTGAAGACGCCCTTCTTGGTGCAGGAAGATAGGTTTTCAGCCTAAATGCCTCACAGTTCTCAGCTCCCCAGTTTGTTTACTTTCACTACCGCAGTTGTGTCGTTTTTCTCTCTGCAATGAGGTGAAGTTAACTTTGTTTCTGAGTGTTTTCGCTGAAATACGGAGCAACAACCCGGTGAAATTTCCAGTGATAAATGTTTTATTTGTGAAAAACACTTGAGTGATGATGCAGTGTAAGTGTTCAAGCAAACACAATAAAAACTTTACGTCATGCTAATAAAAAAAAATGGTAGGAAGGCAGCTCTTTTGGCAGGTAAAAATTCTGTTAGAGTACATGTTTCATCTCAGAAATGTTACCTAAATGAAAGAATGGTAGCTGCCCACCTAAACAAAGCTGCTGAACACCTTCAGGAAAATTAAGATTGTCCTTTGAGTATTTTTGTTTCAAAACACATTGTTTTGTGTGTGGAATGTGTATGGCTGAAGATTATGCAAGGTCACGACTGCCTCCTTATCAACGTTCTTACATCATGTGACGAAAACAGAGATGAAAGATACCGTTATGAAGCAGGCTCAACTAGGTGGAGATGATTTCGGTGCAGCAGTTGTGTGGTTGCTGATTGTCACTACCATGATAAATGTTTAAAGAAACTACATTAGTAGACCCAAGGTTTAGGAAAAAAGGCTGGCCTTCATGCTGAAGAGGATGAGAGGACTATGAATGAAATTTTCACTTTTATGGGAAGTAATGATGAGGAATGTCAGTTTTCATTCGATCAACTAATGACCCAGAGGGATGGCAACTACATCACTCAAAGAAAAACTGTAAAACAATATTTATTGTAAAGATATGGGAAAGATGTTATTATATAGAAGATAAAAGAGAATGAAATCGTTTGTTTCAAAAATACTGGCCATAAGACTTTGACAGATGCGTGGTACTACGAAAAACATTCATCAGAACGGGTAGAATGTCTTCGATTAGTTGAGCCAGCGGCTGATATAATTCTTCAAGAGACATGATCAGTACCGTATGCCATAGATGACGATCCTCCTACAGATTCTTTCTTTGACGGAAATGAAAGTCTTGTTCCTAAGGTTCTCAAAGTTTCCTTAGAAGGACTTATACTAAAGAAGAAGCGAGGAATATATATATATATATATATATATATATATATATATATATATATATATATATATATATATATATATATATGTGTGTGTGTGTGTGTGTGTGTGTGTGTGTGTGTGTGTGTGTGTGTGTGTGTCACGAAAACTGATTGATGTGTCATCCATGGGATTTTGCCCCTCTTATTCCGAAGCTGTGCGTCTTGAAATGTCAGCAATCGTAAGACCACCACTACAAATAGACCCAGCAGTTTTCCATCACTTTGTTCATGACAATTCAAATTTCAACAGTCGTACACTGGATGGATAGAACATCTTCTATGCAATGGGGCGAATACACTTGGTAACCCCTAGAAATGATATTGCTCCAGAACAAAGAATTGTCCGAGTACAGAAAACAGTACAAGCTCACCTAGTTGGTGAGATAGGAGCTGTTTCCTTAAAACACTTCGAGAAAGAGGGTTCTCTTGGCTTAATGAATACCAACATCGAGAATCTCAAATATCTATTTATTTCATTTGATACCATCACACCCTCTTTGGCTGACCTGACTTGGCTTTCTGACAAGTGAAAAGATATGTACGGGATTGCAGGCTGGAGTGGTTTCATGCAGCAAATCACACTGATCTCCTCTTTGACACGACTTGCGTTTACAGTATCTACAGCTTTGCTCAATTCCAGAGAACAGACCAAGCTGATGAATCAACAAACAACTTCGATTAGCCTTTATACCTAAAGACAAGATTTATAGTACCTTGCCAACAAGGAGACCCGGATTTTGATAATGTCATTATTAAGTGGGTTTCATCTGTTAATGTTGTTCTTGAAAGCTGTTGGATACTTAGTGGACGGTAGTGGCTTGAAGCAATTGTTCAATTCAAATATGCACTGCGGTCAACATAGAAAACCCTGACAGGACAAGCCTGTTCGACAGCCTTTAGAACACATACATCATCTCAAGTCACCCTGGCTTAGACCTTCAAGAAAAACTTGTATAAATCTTAAATGAAGGAGACAGATCAATGATTTTGCTATCACACGAAAAATAGTATCTAGAGAAATTAATTACCAAGTTTTCTGCACAACTCGAAGCCTTAGCTAATCATAGTACTAGTTCAAAGTTGTGGATTCGATAGTATTAAATGGTTACACTTAAGCTATTCATTGAAGCTGAAACAGATGCTGCCGTACGTCCACGTTAGCGGACATTTTTTGTATGCCACGTATTTCCACCTTCAACTACAAGGCATGCACAGCTTGAAATATAAAATGAGAGCTCAGGAATACAAAATGTTCACAGGTGGCGGCCCCACAGTACGAAACGCTATCAAATTCTGGTGTGGAACATGGATGGATATTACGACTGAGCAGTCCCTACTGAGGGCAAGGAAAACTCCTGTACGACTGACTCACGGTTGTAGGGTTAGAGAAAGTGTCCTCTGTAGGTGGACTAAAGGAATGGCTTCCCTCCAAAATATATACGAGGAAGTGGAGAAGATGTGTGCAGTAGCATTCACTAGTTCAGAACAGCATGTGAAAATGACAAAATCAAGGATTGGAAGGGATACAAGTTATTCAAAAAATTTGATGAACTACTTCGCACAACACTATCCTTTCCCTGATGTCACGGACATCTTATCTCTTACCACTGGTGTTGTTGGAGACAGCACCATTAACTATCACATGACCAAGGAGACTGGACTTCTTGTAGCTGATAGAACAGTGGGCGGTTGTTTTGAAACTGTTAAATTTTACAGGAAAGACAGAGTTTTGCCACTTTCTACCATGAACAATGCAATCAAAATAAGTGATGAAACCATGCCCATCAATTCTACAACTATTTTCCAAAGAATTGCAATTGTTAAACAATCTGATAAAGAACCTGAAGAATTCTTGAAATACGAGCTGTCTCTTTATCCGTCGTCTCTTTTTGACGCCTATCATATGAGAAAAGGTACCAAGTCCGCTTTATACGAAGCATTCACACCAGCTGAGCACGCAGATCTGTAGGGGTATGTGAATGAAGGGTGCTTGCTGTACAGAGTCATGTGGACCAGGGATCAATCATTTTCATCAATTTGTGAAAGTTATGTTTCATTTATTATGTTCAAGTACAAGGATAGTGCCGTAGTCGTTCTCGACGGCCGGCCGAAGTAGCCGAGCGGTTCTAGGCGCTTCAGTCTGGAACCGCGCAACTGCTACCGTCGCAGGTTCTAATCCTGCCTAGGGCATGGATTTGTGTGATGTCCTTAGGTTAGTTAGGTTTAAATAATTCTAAGTTCTAGGGGACTGACGACCTTCGATGTTAAGTCCCATAGTGCTCAGAGCCATTTGAACCGTTCTCGATGGTTACCCTCAAAAAGGTACTAAATATGCTGAACGAGATAGAAGATCAAGCAAACAGATGTCAGTAGATATGATGTCCGACGAAATGATGATACCGACAGTACCACAAGAAAAATTCCTAGTCAGCATGAAAAACAAAAAACGTCTCATTCAAATTTTGAAGGACAGCTTTGGAGCATCTGGCATTCACACAAAGCAGGCACAAGAGGACGCAGGTACTTGTATGGTAACCACAGCAATGGATCTCCCACAATTGTTATTGTGGGTGAAGATGTAGATTTGATGCTCATCATGATTGGTCGTTTCAAGATGTACGCAGTTTCACACTTTGTTTTTTCTCCTGAGTGCCAATCAGAACAATCCATCAGTGACAACATATTGTTTTCGCATGTCATGGGAACATGTGACATAACTTCAGCCTCGTTCAGAGTAGGAAAGATGAGGTTTCTCCAAACTGTCGAGAAAAATCCTCCTCTCACCAACACCACTGAAACTTTTAAAGATCCTACGGCACATGCTGATGCTGTTACAAATGCCGGCTTCACCTTTTTCTCTGTGTTGTACAAAATTGACTGACAAGGGAAGTATGTCCTTGAACAAATTAAGGTATAAATACTACCTTAGGTCTGCACACACATGGCCCATTTGGCGTCCCTACGTCCTGCCGAAGCTGCAGCACAGCAACATTCGTTGAGAGTATACTTTTAAGTGCCCGTCCAGCTAGCCGCGCGGTCTAGCTTGCCGGCCAGCTTGTGGATGGTTTCTAAAGCGGTTTTCCATCTGCCTCGGCGAATGCGGGATGCTTCCCCTTATTCCGCCTCAGTTACATTATGTCGGAGATTGCTGCGCAAACACTGTCTCCACGTACGTGTGCGCCGTAATTACTCCACCACACAAACATTTGGGGTTACACTCGTTTGGTATGAGACGTTCCCGGGCCGAACCGCAGAATAACACAGGCTTCAGTGCGGGGCGGCAGTGAGGTGTGTGGGCTGCTGTGGCCTGTTGTGGGGTTGTGAACAATTGCGGGCTACGGCGCGACGAAGCCTCTCCGTCAGTTCTTGGTCCCCAGATCAATACACAATACACCATACTTTCAAGTACAACAATGACTTGGTAATGAAAAAGATCCTGTGCGATAGAGTTGGAAGAAAACCAAAGGTCGTCTGCAGCCAGGCCTCAACTGTTTCTACACTCCTGGAAATGGAAAAAAGAACACATTGACACCGGTGTGTCAGACCCACCATACTTGCTCCGGACACTGCGAGAGGGCTGTACAAGCAATGATCATACGCACGGCACAGCGGACACACCAGGAACCGCGGTGTTGGCCGTCGAATGGCGCTAGCTGCGCAGCATTTGTGCACCGCCGCCGTCAGTGTCAGCCAGTTTGCCGAGGCATACGGAGCTCCATCGCAGTCTTTAACACTGGTAGCATGCCACGACAGCGTGGACGTGAACCGTATGTGCAGTTGACGGACTTTGAGCGAGGGCGTATAGTGGGCATGCGGGAGGCCGGGTGGACGTACCGCCGAATTGCTCAACACGTGGGGCGTGAGGTCTCCATAGTACATCGATGTTGTCGCCAGTGGTCGGCGGAAGGTGCACGTGCCCGTCGACCTGGGACCGGACCGCAGCGACGCACGGATGCACACCAAGACCGTAGGATCCTACGCAGTGCCGTAGGGGACCGCACCGCCACTTCCCAGCAAATTAGGGACACTGTTGCTCCTGGGGTATCGGCGAGGACCATTCGCAGCCGTCTCCATGAAGCTGGGCTACGGTCCCGCACACCGTTAGGCCTCTTCCGCTCACGCCCCAACATCGTGCAGCCCGCCTCCAGTGGTGTCGCGACAGGCGTGAATGGAGGGACGAATGGAGACGTGTCGTCTTCAGCGATGAGAGTCGCTTCTGCCTTGGTGCCAATGATGGTCGTATGCGTGTTTGGCGCCGTGCAGGTGAGCGCCACAATCAGGACTGCATACGACCGAGGCACACAGGGCCAACACCCGGCATCATGGTGTGGGGAGCGATCTCCTACACTGGCCGTACACCACTGGTGATCGTCGAGGGGACACTGAATAGTGCACGGTACTTCCAAACCGTCATCGAACCCATCGTTCTACCATTCCTAGACCGGCAAGGGAACTTGCTGTTCCAACAGGACAATGCACGTCCGCATGTATCCCGTGCCACCCAACGTGCTCTAGAAGGTGTAAGTCAACTACCCTGGCCAGCAAGATCTCCGGATCTGTCCCCCATTGAGCATGTTTTGGACTGGATGAAGCGTCGTCTCACGCGGTCTGCACGTCCAGCACGAACGCTGGTCCAACTGAGGCGCCAGGTGGAAATGGCATGGCAAGCCGTTCCACAGGACTACATGCAGCATCTCTACGATCGTCTCCATGGGAGAATAGCAGCCCGCATTGCTGCGAAAGGTGGATATACACTGTACTAGTGCCGACATTGTGCATGCTCTGTTGCCTGTGTCTATGTGCCTGTGGTTCTGTCAGTGTGATCATGTGATGTATCTGACCCCAGGAATGTGTCAATAAAGTTTCCCCTTCCTGGGACAATGAATTCGCGGTGTTCTTATTTCAATTTCCAGGAGTGTATGTGTGCCTGAACCGCGAGAACAGCTGCAATAACATAACCATTGCAGAATCTGAAGAAGAAGCACAGGAGGACCCGAAGTTTCCTGGATTACCTGAAGGTAATTATGCATAAATAGCTAAATCTCACATTTATTTCTTCACTCGCCAGTTATTTGTGTGTTCAAAACATGTTTCTTAATAGGCACTGCTTTCATATCAATTCAGTAAACTGTCAAGTGCTTGGAATTAAGAGACTGATTATTTGTTTTCGGTATAGAAGAACTGGAAGGCTGCCCTGAAGAAATTATGAAACCTGTGTCGAAGAGATCTCGTATCCAAAATGCAAATAACGCAGCGTAAACTTATTTGGGAAGAATCCACACCTCTGCGGAGGCGACTTGTGAGTTTCAGGCAGTAACTACAGAACATTAGGTCCATTCAGTCTCCTTGTTGTGCAGTTATTCATTATCAGCTGCGTAGAATTACTATTCAATTCCAATTAAAAAATTGCGGCTTCCTATTCCTTTTATGAATGATGGAAACAATGTGTCCAGATCTTTGTGTGTACCAAACAAATGATCTCTTCACGTTCTCGCACATGCACTGTGGAGAAATGACACATTAAATTCTTCTTGATTCGTGAAAGACGTTTCCTTTCATGTAAACTGTACTTCGCCCCCCACATAAAATACTGAACTGGTTTCCATTATAACAAGAAGAGGCATAAAAGTGTAAGGAGAATAAATGCCATTGATGAGGTTTACAGACTATATCGCTCTACTGTCCGCAACTAAGGCAGACTTCTACCTACTGCCTACCGAAAAGAGTATCGGGTTAAGATACACAAAGCAAAGACGAAGGTGATCATTAGTTGTAGAAAGTAATATTACAAGAGAGCAAAGACGAAGAAACCTTCTTCAAAAAAAGAATGGTGTTGGCATCTGACACCGTTATATAATTGAATAAGAAATTCCTGAAATTATGCCTCTAAAGTGCAAAACTGTGTGGAGGTGAAACTATGCCCAGAGAAGAAGAAACTGAAATATGTGAAATGTGGTGATTTCTAAATACACTCCAGGAAATTGAAATAAGAACACCGTGAATTCATTGTCCCAGGAAGGGGAAACTTTATTGACACATTCCTGGGGTCAGATACATCACATGATCACACTGACAGAACCACAGGCACATAGACACAGGCAACAGAGCAAGCACAATGTCGGCACTAGTACAGTGTATATCCACCTTTCGCAGCAATGCAGGCTGCTATTCTCCCATGGAGACGATCGTAGAGATGCTGGATGTAGTCCTGTGGAACGGCTTGCCATGCCATTTCCATCTGGCGCCTCAGTTGGACCAGCGTTCGTGCTGGACGTGCAGACCGCGTGAGACGACGCTTCATCCAGTCCAAAACATGCTCAATGGGGGACAGATCCGGAGATCTTGCTGGCCAGGGTAGTTGACTTACACCTTCTAGAGCACGTTGGGTGGCACGGGATACATGCGGACGTGCATTGTCCTGTTGGAACAGCAAGTTCCCTTGCCGGTCTAGGAAAGGTAGAACGATGGGTTCGATGACGGTTTGGATGTACCGTGCACTATTCAGTGTCCCCTCGACGATCACCAGTGGTGTACGGCCAGTGTAGGAGATCGCTCCCCACACCATGATGCCGGGTGTTGGCCCTGTGTGCCTCGGTCGTATGCAGTCCTGATTGTGGCGCTCACCTGCACGGCGCCAAACACGCATACGACCATCATCGGCACCAAGGCAGAAGCGACTCTCATCGCTGAAGACGACACGTCTCCATTCGTCCCTCCATTCACGCCTGTCGCGACACCACTGGAGGCGGGCTGCACGATGTTGGGGCGTGAGCGGAAGACGGCCTAACGGTGTGCGGGACCGTAGCCCAGCTTCATGGAGACGGTTGCGAATGGTCCTCGCCGATACCCCAGGAGCAACAGTGTCCCTAATTTGCTGGGAAGTGGCGGTGCGGTCCCCTACGGCACTGCGTAGGATCCTACGGTCTTGGCGTGCATCTGTGCGTCGCTGCGGTCCGGTCCCAGGTCGACGGGCACGTGCACCTTCCGCCGACCACTGGCGACAACATCGATGTACTGTGGAGACCTCACGCCCCACGTCTTGAGCAATTCGGCGGTACGTCCACCCGGCCTCCCGCATGCCCACTATACGCCCTCGCTCAAAGTCCGTCAACTACACATACGGTTCACGTCCACGCTGTCGCGGCATGCTACCAGTGTTAAAGACTGCGATGGAGCTCCGTATGCCACGGCAAACTGGCTGACACTGACGGCGGCGGTGCACAAATGCTGCGCAGCTAGCGCCATTCGACGGCCAACACCGCGGTTCCTGGTGTGTCCGCTGTGCCGTGCGTGTGATCATTGCTTGTACAGCCCTCTCGCAGTGTCCGGAGCAAGTATGGTGGGTCTGACACACCGGTGTCAATGTGTTCTTTTTTCCATTTCCAGGAGTGTATATTCAGTACCTGGGGATTCAAGTGCCGTTGCAGGGAGTTTTGAGAGAGTTTCAAGGTGTGGTCAGTAGCTATGAGGGCGGCGTTGTCAACATATTGGAGGCGGTAGGTGGAGGGCGATGGCGTGTGTACTGCACTTATACAGCACGTAAAGAAGGATGGACAGGACAAAGCGTAGGCACATGGACAGTGGGGTGAGATATGCTGGAGTATAAGTTGGTCGTCCATGGAATAGTTGAGAAGAATGTCACAGCAGATTTTGGGGCCGGCCAGGAGCACTGTTAGGTGCTGAGGGGTTCGTTTGGTAAGGATGATGCCAAGAAATTTGCTTGAAACTGATCAAACCTTAACAAAGGTGCGGCGTTGTCCGTCAAAGCGTCAACATCCTAGTATCATATGGTTGAGGCCTGCAATGTCAGTTGGGTGGTCTTCGCTGTATGACGGTGGCTGAACTTTCATCCTTTGAAGGATGACAGCCGTGACCCAGCCGGTATGTGGTATGACGTCTAACGCTGCTTCGGCTACGGCAACACACGGACACTGTTCCACGCCCTCAATGCAAAGCCGTGGGAGAGTGGCTGACTCGCGCCGCACACCTCTCTGAGGTGACCCGCAGTACCGGGTCAGCCCCTGCCGCCGTCATCATCTCACGACAAATGACTATGAAGAATGGTGAGACGATTCACTGCACGCTTCCTCCCCTTAATAGCTGAGTCGTGTCCACGCCCAGTCAAATCAGCCTTGAGATTTATAATTTTTTGGTTTTGTATTGCTTGTAAAAGGTACTGAAACAAATGCAGTCATTTCATGCTTTTCTGTTCTATTCGCTTGCCAATCCTTTTATCTCCTAACCTTTTGTGACTGAATTATTGATGTCAATTATTGGCTTCCAACGTGGGGAGATCTCATTGGTAATTTACAAACTATGTCGTCCCACAGAGTTTTGAAGGATTCACCACATTACTGACGCCCAGCATGGGCAATGTAATTAGTAACCTTGTAACACCATAGCTGTAATACTTTACTGATTTATTTTGCCTTTTGTTTTATTTAATGTTACATCGTTGAGCTTCTGTAAATGTGTTTGACTGAATAGATAACACAAAATTGTATACTCCTTTCTTTGTAAAAACTTTGATGGCATGGTTTGATTCTATGTAATGTAGTGTATCTGTCATTTAAATTCTTTGTCCCAATTGGAGGGAGACAAAACTTACTGTATATATTTGGAATTTGTCTAAACAATTTTTTTAGAAATGTTAATATGTGCAAAGGTTCTGTTTTAGTTAAAATGTTTATTCTCTGTTATGTAATTGCTGATCCTCACTTAGGGTTCTTAGTTATGTCATATGTAAAAGGTGTTGTGGTTCCCCTCGGGAACGGAACTGAGTAGCGCGCGCAAATTGTGGTTGGGCTAGTAGAAAAGGTGGAACCAAGAGTCAGTCGGGGACGAGCTACCAAACTGTGAACTGCCCATGTAAAAGTTGTATATTGTGCTGGTTTCGAGAGAGGCTTTTCCTGACGCTTTCCAATACCTCGGATGGATGGATAAAGAGCTGGAATTATTCTGAAATTGGTATCTATCATCGCCACCAAGAAATGACAGAGTCCAGTAATTCTACCTGCAAATCCACCTACCAACATGCAATCGCCACCACATTGCGCAATCACTGTATTGGAACACCCTAGTAATGTACAGTTAAGGATCAGCTTATGGGATGTGTTAGTGTGCTCAAAATATAAGGTAATTTATAACTGAATTTGTGAACCTACCTCAATTTCTTTTTCTTATCGTAACACCTCTCAGGTTCCTCTCCGTTTGAACTAAAGTGATAACCGAGTGTCCTTACTGAAAGAACATTAAAGCCCAGTGTTTTACTAATTAATGCCTCTTGAACATAGTAGAAAGAAACTTAATGTGGTAAGAGAGTGAGTTAAAGTAAATGATGCTTGCTAAAAATAATTTTCCTATTGAAACTGCTTATTAATATGTTGTTGCCAACTTCAAAATTAAAAGTTCTTAAGACTGAGGCTTATAAAGTTTTGCTTAGTAAATGATCACATTGGTGCCTGTTGTAAATCGTAAGAGGTGAGTCAGTATCTTACAAATATGTTAATTTTGTGTCTCACAGTAGTAAAAGTGGAAAACTGAAATTGTGGAAAGTTATATACTCATGCTTGCTAACCACTGGTTCCTTTTGTGTATTGAAAGTGCATATTAATAGTGTAATAGGATCCTCCGTTTATCCTTTATGCTCATGATAAATAACAATTACTAGAAAGAGCACTATTTATGAAAACAATAATTTCTTTATTCAAAAGACTGGGAGAAGTAACCTGTCAGTGAATTCCATTTAACTTTCATTCTAAATAGAAAAGTATTTAGCTGAAGCAGACTTAACCTATGACCAGTTCATAATTTTGCAGTAAACTACATTTACAATTTTTTGTAAGATAGGAAAATGTTTCCAATTTATGACTATACAGTGAATATTAATAGTAATGTTATAAAGACCATTCAGTTTGAATAAGCCCTGAAAGTAATAGTGTGTATTGCTATCTGTTATATTTATGCAAATAGTTTGTTCTGATCTGTCAGCTCCAATCTTACCGTGAACATATGCAGGTGTCAGAGTTCATTGCACTCGCGTGTAGCAAAGTATAGGTTGTGTTTGTCCGTTAAAGTTACTCATACTTGTTTTCTTGAACAAGAATGTCAATCATTCTCTTGCGTAATTAGGCTGCGACCGTTTTCCTTATTCTTTGAACAGTGTAGATAGGTAAAATATTGTTTGTTACTGTTTAGATATTTATGTAATTCTGACTTTCACTTCCGATAAGCCACCTCCGTTAGGTACAACACGGTCAACATAACAAAATTCTTCTCAGAGGGTAACACTGCTCTGTTGCTTTATACCGTAACTGCTTTAACTAGATAGTTTTATTTCACGACCTGCCTCCTACTTTAAGGTTATGGTATAGCAGTAGCATACCTGAGTGTTATAACCTGCATGTCATTTTATGAAAGAGATCAAAAAATTCACCATTCATTAAATTTTTAGCGCCCAACGCTGGGTGATCTCATTATTGGTCTATATGCATTTCATTTCAGAGTAGAGAATTTTTCTCGATCACAGCAACACAGACGGCGAAACACAGAAAGGCCAGTTTGCACCCTGCCACACGCAGTTATGGTCAGATACCAAACAGGGCGCAAATAACGGACTATATTATGTTTCCGCCATACGTCATTTAACTTGTCCTACCCATCCGCTATACTCATGGTCAGTCGGCTCGAGAACCAACTGTCTGCTGCTTCCACCTGACGTCATGCAAATAGTTCGCAAATGAACATTCATCCACTAAATGCAGATTTAAGCAGACGCACATTTCCACTCATCAGTCAGAGTCTCCAGAATCTCAGAGTTTTGCAGTATCCGCCGAGCGTTAGGTTGTCCGCATATCGGCAGACAGTGCCCTGATATATATAGTGTCACCGTCAACAGAGCAATATTGGATCCAGCACTAGTTTACATTAAATGTATTCGCAGTTACAAATAAGAATAACCATCAGATGTGTAATGGAATGACGACAATGAATATTTGTACCAGACCGGGACTCGAAACTGGATTTCACTCTTATTGCTAGCGGTCGCCTTACCATTTCGCTATCGGAGCAACACTCAAAGGCCAGACCCAAACTTCCATATGTTGTGAACGATGTGTTTACAACCTGTACTCGTACACCCATTATGTATATTCTCGTACAGGGCAGACATTTTAATTGAAAGTCGCCTGCCCTGTGTCGGCGAATAAATATGACATTATTCCGAATCACGACATTATTCCCAATTACGATCCAATGTCCCTTCGGACATGGCACTGCAATGTCGTATAGTACTAGTTCAGTGATCCGTTGTTTGCTATGTTCAGGAATAGAAAAGTGTTCATAGTTAGTGGACTAGAATTTGTCAAAATTTATCCTAATACTGAATTTATATGTAAATATTATTAATAAATTATGTACAGTGTAGCTTAATCTGTGTTGCCTTAAATTTCTCTTCATATCTAGTCTGTCCTGTGACGGAGCTGTTAAGTTGCACACGCTTAGCAAGCCACCTCCAATACGGCAACTATGTTCCGTGGCAAGGGTTTCTCTTCCTTCAGCCTTTATGTTGGACGTAAAACTTATTTGCAGAACGCAACAATATTCATACACTTTCTTAATATTGATAGTGTCAAGACAGACAGTTTTTGCAGAAAAAATAAGGGGTTATTGTTCAGGACATTTGTTCAAAGAGATTGTGTACTCTTGATTAGTGTTAAAAGTACATTCTTGACTATCGATACTTGTTGGAGCCCTTACTCTGTGTGCTATATTATCAGTCTGCAGTCCATCAGAATGAGTAATTGCAGCTTAGCTGAATAAGATTTTTAATGATTCTGGGCCCGAGATAATCTCAAGTAGACTGACATTCGTATTACGCTCTCACTGATTAGGAAAACATTAAGACCTTCCATTTAATAGCTCCTTCGTTCATCTTTAGAATGTAACGTAACAGCGATTCTGCTTGGCATGGGTTCTATAAGTTTCCGGCTGCGTATTGTGCCAAACGTCTACCCAGTGATCACCCAATTCTCGCAAATTACGGCTCCGTAGTTTGTTGACGCGGAGCCGGCACGTGATGGCGTCCCAGGTATGTTCTGTCGTGTTCAGAACAGGCGAATTTGTTGGCCAAGACATCAACCTGAGTTGACTATCATTCTCCTTTACACACAAACCAATAGATAATTACATATTTATATTGCTTTAAGTTACCTGAAGTGAGGTAAAAAGTGAAACATTAATACATAACAGCTTAGCGCCCGATAAAATGAAATAAAACGAAGAACTATTGACGTATTTGTCATCAGTCACTCGTTATGAGGAGGGCTACAGAAAACAAGTGTAACGCAAAAAGATATATGTAAAACAGCCGAGTAGAAAGAAAACAACCCATCAACAACGTTTTTCGCAATACTGATAAAATATATTGGAATAAGTATAAGTTGTGAATTTTAATATAATTTACTTTGATTGATATACATTTTTCACGTCTATTATAACTATTGCAATGTACATTACTTTGAATGGTTCTTTTCCTAGAATTTGGATATTATAGATACACATTTAAATACGATATTACTTTTTCTCCGTTAACATTCCTCACTAGTCTGTGTTATTGTTCGATTGTTAGTTTCCATTTTGTTGTTTTTAGATCTGAAATCAGTCAAATTCGGTGGCTCAGTGGTTGAATCTGTTATTGCCGTCGAGATGAATAAGAGTGGAAAATAACTATCTTCCGCTTCGGCGAGGGATATTTATGACAGGAGTGTATAAGCTAGCGCCTGTGAGCTGTTCAACCCAAAAACATACCTCCTCGTTAATTTCTTATCAGACCTACTAAACGATATTTATATAAGAAAATATATTTATCAATAAATTCATTTCCGGAACCAGAGAATGTCATATTCTCATTTCAAGACGTAAAAGGTTTTGTCGTTATTTCGGTGCTTAGTAACGGTGAAATAATGAGATGGCATTCCTTTAGTAGCTTGTGACTATTATTTTTGATGAAAGTACATTATCAGTCTCTTTAATGTGGCAAAATACATGTGTTATGCTAGATTTAATTGCCACTGAAAATGGAGCACTTCTTCAAATTTTACGTATGGTTTCTGGGTACTGCTTCCTAATCTGCAGCTCTCCGGAATATTTATGGGGCTGAAAAAGCTTCAAGATATTCTTGTGTATTATCTTTCATTATTATAACTTCTTTTCTGGGTTCAGATACGGGTACTTTAAGATTTTTTTCACTCTTACGTGTTGTGTAAGAAATACATGTATGGCACAATTGGACTAAAGAAAGTAGATATTACACATCCTGATTTTGCTAATAAAGAGAAGTACGTGCTGTGTATGTGTGTGTGTGGGGGGGGGGGGCGGGTCGGAGGGGGAGGGGGAATGAGGCGGGAGAGCAAACCCTGACTGTAGTAAGTAGTTTCAGACGAATGTTGGGTAGAGATGGATAGCTTTGCACAGGATAGATTAGCGTGACCAGCTGCATCAAACAGTCCTAGGTCTGATGCCAGCAACAACAATAACAACAGCAATAGCAGCAGCAGCAACGACAACAACAACATCAACTTTTTACGTCAGATCCATCTCTTTCACTTCTGAGAGTATTTATTTACTTTTAGCTCGGGAGCAGTTCTCAAAGATTAAAACGCTTTCTTGATACGTAGAGATGCTGGTTAAATGACATCTGTACTGTATAATCTCGTATTTAAAAGTATCAGGATTATCTTGTCTGACCTAACTTCCAAGAAATAAATACTCGACACAGTCTCCAAAGATTTCTGGACAGCTTTCCAACAATTCAGTTTATTTGATGATTAGGGACGCATTCAGCGAAGCGTCGTAACACCGCGTTTCTCACGACTAACAAAACAATCTTCAGTAGATATTTTAAGAAAATTGGCAGCTGCGTATTAAGACGTAATGTTTTCGGTACAAGTAGAAAGGTTTTTTAGAAATTGTCAGAAACTTCCTTGCGTGGTATTTCAAGCTTTATTGAGCACCCAGTAGTATGTCATGTCATGCAGAAGTTGTAAACCTGGGCGTTAGCGCAGACTGTTATATCCTCTGCCGTGTCTAATGCTTAGTTCAAGGCACTTATCCTGAGAGTTTCTAGTTTAACCAGATATTTGTGCAAACTGTACTATGAGTACCAACGGAAAAATGCGTATTCCACTAAAATATCGTGCGCAATCTGTCAAGACGTCATTCTATAAAGAACTTGAAACATGATAGAACATCCTGCACATGACGGCAGTCTCTAAAGCCCTTTCAGATGCGATTAGTCTTTGTGCCCCGCTTTAAAACACGAGAAAACCGCAGCCACGAGCAGACGAGCAGCAGCTATTCAGCTGCCTCCGCATGCAGTCTTCTCTTCAAGTAACTCAATTTACGAGTAAATAGAACCTGTGTCTGTGTTTCGCAATCAGTCTGAATGAATATGTCAATTTCCCTATAAAATAAGGTTGCGGAATATTTTCCTCGATTTTCGTTTTATTTGTTGTTAGTCTGAAGGTTGTCTGCAATAAATGCTACAGAGACGTAAATACTTACTTCAAGGAGGCATCCATATACATTTACTGCATTTTAATTTATTTGGCACAGCCTGCAGCCATAGTCCTCCACCCCCACCTCTCTCTCTCTCTCTCTCTCTCTCTCTCCCTCTCTCTTTCTCTCTCTCTTTATGTCTTCTTTCAGGGACATTCCACCTCTCTACTTTTCAGCTATCTTGGCAGGACCAGCGTATACGTCATTTTCGTACTAAACTAGCCACTATTGTTTATGACCACTTATTCACGTTCATTAAAATTACGCGTCCGATATGAAAGATTCCCGGTAAATTCAGGTTTCGGAACTTTTGAAAATAATCCATATTCATGCTTTAGGGGCATGATCACAGGTAATTTCTAGTGGTGCTCCATTCAATTGTCGCATGTCATTTGGTTGGACTTTCAATCACTCTCAAACGCCAGTACTTCCCAATGTAAGCTCATTGTATTAGTAGTTCGCTTTTCTTCCCGCATTAATTACAAAGTAATTAAATCACATTAAATTAGATCATTCCTCAAGTGAATCCGTGTTCACACATTTTCTCTAAAAACTCGGCGTTAAATGTAGAGCAGTGATTTACATCATTACACACGCGCCCGGTACATATCACACGAAAAGAAAGATCTCTTACAAGCTCATTTACGTAATATGAGTTACGTAATCTAATTGGAAATATTATATAAGCTGCATTTAAGTCTCCACAGTACGTTCTTGGAATCAGCAACCACTCAAACAGACACACACACACACACACACACACACACACACACATACACACACACGCACACACGCACACTCACACACACACACACACACACACACACGCACACTCACACACACACACACACACACACACACACACACACACACACACACTGAAGCTCCTTACCACTACTGCGTTGTAGCACACAAGCCTAGAAGGGAAATAAATCAATGAAAAAATAAACTTTGCTTATTCGCTCAGTAATTCAACGTGGAATAATATGTAACTTATCCCTGAGAGATAAATATTACATTGTAAAAACGCGTGCAGTATCAGTAGTAGGCTTTGTGCAGTCAGGATCACCTAATAGGCATCGGATTAAATATTCAAGCATTTTAAATACACCGTTATAGTGCATACGTTTACATGCTCTCGTGAAGTTTATTGCTAAAAGTCTACACCATTCAAAATTGAATATGTATGTCTATAATCTATAACTACATCATTTTAAAAAACTCAACTGCCCTTCACTGCAAATGCCACGATCTTATAAAGCGGCGAATAATGTTGTGACCTAAGTGATCACTTGAAATGACCGAACGGCTTTGTGGGCAGGGAGTCCCCCATTCGGGGAAGTTCCGCCGCGGAGGGCAAGTACCTATTGCATTCGACACACATTGTCGACTTGCGCGTCGGAGATGGGAATGAAATGATGATGAGGACAACACAACACCCAGTCCGTGAGCGGAGAAAATCTCCTGCCCTCGCCGGGAATCGAACCCAGGCCCCTTGGCGTGGCATTCCGACACGCTGACCACTCAGCTAACGGGGGCGGGCTTAAGTGATCACTAATCCAACATGGTAGAATTTCGGACTCACACCAAATATAAATTTCAAATTAAACCAGAAAATAAAAGAGGTAACTTAATCGAATGTACAAAAAAACTTTTCGTCGTGTCGTTATTTT
This sequence comes from Schistocerca nitens, assembly GCF_023898315.1. Taxonomy (NCBI): domain Eukaryota; kingdom Metazoa; phylum Arthropoda; class Insecta; order Orthoptera; family Acrididae; genus Schistocerca; species Schistocerca nitens. The sequence continues at coordinate 436,528,200 of NC_064617.1, read as the reverse complement.
CTGCAAAATAATAACATTTACGTGTTTTTAAAGCAAGTGTTTTTTCTGTTATAAAACATCATTTAATTAACAAATATCCAAATTTATCGTGATTTATGTGAAGCAGCCATTAATTCGACTCTTTTCACGTCTTTACGATAAATCGTATTAACAGTCCACGAACGCACCACTCTTAGTGAAAACATACCACGGTGCCATTTTCACGGCCAACATCGACTTCACAGGGGAGAGTACTGGCGCACATCCTTCTCGGCAGACGAAACAGGCAAATCCTGCGAAGCGCACAGAACCATGTACTCCTAAAACTTAAATAAGCTTCCGGTGCCACGTTAACTCATGGATGCTGGTGATCGTCGGGAAATATCCAGCAAACAGCGGTAATATGTTCCTACCGATTGCGGAAAAACGGACTAGAGAAAACTGGAAGAAGTGACTGTCCAGAGAAGGTCTACATCGACGTTTACACAAGTCACTGTGCAGAGCATGGCGAAGGGTACATTGTACCTAACTACTTTCATATCAGTAACCTCAACCTTATTGATAAGGTATCCTGAATCCACCTAGCTTTCACTCCCATACAACATAGTTGGTCGAAAGATTGAACGGTGCACAGATAACTTAGTCTTTGTACTGACTTCCTTCGTGCAGATAGAGTAGACCGTAGCTGAGCGCTCACTGCATTAGCTTTGCTACACCTCGCTTCCAGTTCTTTTACTATGTTGCCATCCTGTGAGAATATGAATCCTAAGTACTTGAAACCGTCCACCTGTTCTAACTTTGTTCCTCCTATTTGGCACTCAATCCGTTTATATCTCTTTCCCACTGACATTACTTTCGTTTTGGAGATGCTAATCTTCATACCATAGTCCTTACATTTCTGATCTAGCTCTGAAATATTGCTTTGCAAACTTTCAATCGAATCTGCCATCACAACTAAGTCATCCGCATATGCGAGACTGCTTATTTTGTGTTCACATATCTTAATCTCATCCACCCAGCCAGTCTATTGTTTTCAAGATATGATCCATAAATGATATGAACAACAGTGGAGACAGGTTGCAGCATTGTCTTACCCCTGAAAATACTCTGAACCATGAACTCAATTTACAGTCAACTCTAACTGCTGCCTGACTATCTACGTAAAGACCTTTAATTGCTTGCAAAAGTTTGCCTCCTATTCCATAATCTCGTAGAACGGACAATAACTTCCTCCTACGAACCCGGTCATATGCCTTTCCTAGATCTATAAAGCATAGATACAATTCCCTGTTCCACACGTAACACTTCTCCATTATCTGCCGTAAGCTAAAGTTCTGGCCGTGACAACCTCTAAGAGGCCTAAACCCACACTGATTCTCATCCAATTTCTCCTCAACTAATACTCGCACTTTCCATTCAACAATACCTGAGAAGATTTTACCCACAAAGCTGATTAAACAGATACCTCTGTAGTTGTTACAATCTTTTCTGTTTCCATGTTTCAAGATTGGTGTGATTACTGCTTTCGTCCAGTCTGATGGAACCTGTCCCGACTCCCACGCCATTTCAATTATCCTGTGTAGCCATTTAAGACCAGACATTCCACTGTATTTGATGAGTTCCGACTTAATTTCATCCACCCCAGACGCTTTATTGCACTGCATTCTATTGACCATTTTCCCCACTTCCTCAAATGTGATCCTATTTCCATCATCATTCCTATTCCATTGTACATCGAAATCTGAAACATTACTGATCGTATTTTCACCTACACTGAGCAACTCTTCAAAATATTCCCTCCATCTGCCCAAGGCATCAACAGGATTCACCAGCAGTTTTCCTGACCTGTCCAAAATACTTGTCATTTCCTTCTTATCTCCCTTTCAAAGACTGTTAATTACACTCCAGAATGGTTTTCCATCAGCTTGACCCAAATTCTCCAACTTGTTTCCAAAGTCTGCCCAAGATTTGTTCTTGGATGCTGCAATTATCTGTTTGGCTTTGTTTCTTTCTTCAACATAACTTTCTCTGTCTACCTGAGTTGTAGTATGTAGCCATTTTTGAAACGCCTTCTTTTTCCTTTTACAGGCTGCCTTGACTGTGTCATTCCACCAAGCTATTTGCTTCATCCTACCTTTACACACTACTGTTCCAAGTCATTCTTTAGCCACTTCTAGTACTGTGTCCCTATACTTTGTCCATTCCTTTTCCAATGACTGTAATTGAGTGCATTCAAATAATTGGTACCTTTCTGAGATCACTGTTATGTACTTCTGCCTGATTTCCTTATTCTGAAGTTTCTCCATCTAATCCTCCTACATATGGACCTGACCTCCTGCACTTTCTTCCTCACAATACCAATTTCACTGCAGATTAAATAGTGATCAGTGTCATCAAAGAATCCCCTGAATACACGTGTGGCCCTCACAGCCTTCCTGAATTCCTGATCTGTTATTATTTAGTCAGTGACAGATCTGGTTCCCCTGCCTTCCCAGGTATGCCGGTGAATGTTCTTATGTTTAAAAAAGGAGTTTGTGAGTAGTAAGCCCATACTGGCACAGAAATCCAAGAGTTGTTTCCCGTTCCTGTTGCCCTCCATATCCTCTCCAAATTTAGCCATAACCTTTTCATACCCTTCTGTTCGATTTCCAATCCTGGCATTAAAATCAGCCATGAGCAGAACACTGCCCTTGTCCTTTAACAGTTACATCATTGAGTGCGTCATAAAAACCATCCATCTTATCTTGATCTGTCCCTTCACAATGCGAATATACTGACACAATCCTAATTTTCTTGCCAGACACTGTCAAATCTATCCACATCAGTCGTTCGTTTACATACCTTATTGCAACTACGCTGGGTTCCATTTCTTTCCTGATGTAAAGCCCTACACCCCATTGTGCTATTCCTGCTTTGACTCCTGACAGGTAGACCTTGTATTCTCCCACTTCCTCTTCTTTCTCACCCCTTACCCGAATATCACTAACAGCTAAACATCTAACCGCATCTTACTTACAGCCTGTGCCAGCTCTACCTTCTTCCCAGAGTAGCCCCTATTGGTATTAATAGCTCCCCAACTCGTTACTATTCGTCTGCCGAGTCGTATCTTAGGAGTCCCTGGTTTGTCAATTAGAGTTGGAACTCCGTCACCTCAAAAGGTCCGAGGCATTTTGCTCTGATTCTTGCCAGCATCATATTTAAAGTACCAGGGAAGCAGGTTGCTAGCCTTACTTGCCCCGGGTCCCATTGAGTTTTACCCCTAACTGTTGTGGGACTCCATGTTTCCTATTTAAATTCACGATAGTCAGCATATTTTGGCTAACACACTTTTTTCGGAATTATATAATTTTTTTGATAGAAATTCCTTATAAATTTATCCTTGCTATTTATTGAAGTGATGAGAAGTGATGATAATACTGCTTAACAAGCTTTTGTTGAAGTGGTACACCTGAAAAAATACAGCCATTTGTAACGGCAGTAGAAATTTTTCACACTCATACCGTGCATCACTTGTCTTCTTCATTGCTTGGCACACTACACAATTTTTGGAGGCTTTGTTTATGGATGTGGGAGCGGGAGGGGCGATACAAACCTAACAAAACCTGAGAAAGATTGCTTATAAATCGCAAAATATAGAAAGAAACCGAGTGTGTTTTATACACTCCTAGACAGATCGATTTCGCAGCTTTCCAATGGTATATAACGCGTCATTCTATCTATTGACAGAGAGGAGGAAATACAAAGAAAAAACTATAGCTGCTTGACCCGTCTCAAAGCAGGCATAATAATAGAGGATTTGAAACCTTCAACCACCTGTGAGCCAGCTGTGAGCCAGATGTGTAATCCAATGGGCTACATTTATTAAAATACGTAAAAAATACTTGCACCATGAAGCAGAGTGGAGCCATGAAAAGATCGCAAGACAAGCAGTTGCCACGACGGCGACGTGCCGGTTTGAGAGCGGACGCCCCACGCGGCCTGCTCCGTCCCGCAGAAGCCGCGCGCAGCTGCAGACCCGCTCGCTGGGGCAGCCGCAAACACGCGAGATCCTTCCCGTCCCAGCCGAATCGTATTACTTCCGGAGGCGAATTCCCGGGGAGCGGCAGAACCGCTCCAGTGCCCTGGATCCCCAGCCAGACTCGGCTAAGTGAGTCGTTTCCCCTAACACGCGGAATTGGCCTCGCGTTAGGTGGTGGTCGACGCTCGCTCCAAGTTTGCGTCTACGACGTCGAACCGCAGTGTCTCCACCCATTGCGACGATGCCGAGCACAGCGTGCCGTGCACTGACTGAAGCGTTTGTGGAGATTGCACTTACTGCTTTTCAAATATGCAAAAGCCGGATGTCCAGTATGAGTGAACAAGCGCTGTTCAGATTAAGAATCGTGACAAACTTCTTTACGTAAGAAATTACGACAGGCTCAGAAATCGGTAGGGGTTATACTGATCACATACATGAATGCACTGATAACAAAGAAACCACACCAAGAAGGGCCGGCCGAAGTGGCCGTGCGGTTAAAGGCGCTGCAGTCTGGAACCGCAAGACCGCTACGGTCGCGGTTTCGAATCCTGCCTCGGGCATGGATGTTTGTGATGTCCTTAGGTTAGTTAGGTTTAACTAGTTCTAAGTTCTAGGGGACTAATGACCTCAGCAGTTGAGTCCCATAGTGCACAGAGCCATTTGAACCACATCAAGAAGGATATTCTAGCAGTAATTCCTCCAGTGATCAAGGGTGTTTCTCCGCATCAATCTACGCATGTTATTAACGGGAGAAACTGCGTGAATGGTAGGTTTTGTGCTACATAGGTCAACTGTATAATCATATTGCCCACACATATACGTACCTGAAAAATACAGGTTTAAGTGCTCGCATTAAAAATCTGAAAAAGTCACTCAGCCTGCAAACCGAAAGATTCCAAGATAACGAACAATACTTGAGGTCACCTGAGAAGGGGTGGGGGGGGGGGGAGGTAGATCCGCGGAATGCCTCAGTCTGATGCAGGTAGTGAATCTCTCACTTACTAAGAAAGTTGACAGCTTAGAGATTTTCGGAATAATTTTAAGTGTGTAACGAATCTACACCTAAAGACATGATCCGCAAGCAACCGTTCGGTGCGCGGTGGAGGGTACCATTCGTTTCCTTTCCTGTTTCACTCTCAGTCAGAGAAAGATAAAAGCGACTATATGCCTCTGTATGGGCCATAACTTCTCGTATCTTATCTTCGTGGTTCCTACGCAAAATACTTGTTGGCTGCAGTACGAACGTTCTGCAGTCAGCTTCAAATGCCGGTTCTCTATATTTTTTCCATAGTGTTTCTCGAAAAGAATGCCGCCTTCCCTCCAAGCATTTCAGGCTGAGTTCCCGAATCATCCCCGTAACACTTGCGTGTTATTGGAACCTAATGGTAACAAATTTAGTAGCCCGCATCTGAACTGCTTCTATGTCTTCCTTCAATCCCACCTAGTACGTTACTCAAACACCCGAGTAGTACTATATAGGTCTCCTTTTCAGGTGAGCCTCACTGTCCTAAAATTCCCCCATTAAATCGAAGTCGAGCATTCGCCTTCCCTGCCACAATCCTCGCATGCTCATTCCATTTCATACCGCTTTGCAACTTTACATCTAGGTATTTAAGGGACATCTGTATGCCAAGCAGGATAGTACTAATGCTGCATCCTCATTAACTTACATTTTTCTACATTTAGACCCAACTTCCACTCATCACACTAACTAGAAATTTTGTCTAAATCATCTTGTATCATCCTACAGTCGTTGCTCCCCTTTTAGCCGTGAAACCACAAGTGCCACAAGAAAAAAACATTTCATTCCAATTTTGAGGGCCAACTTTGCAGCATCTGGCATTCACACAAAGCAGGCACAAGCGGACGCAGATACTTGTATTGTAACCACAGCAATGGGTCTCCCACAATTGTTATTGTGGGTGAAGATGTAAATTTGATGCTCATCATGATTGGTCGTTTCGAGATGTACATTCATTGTATATGTTCTGAAGCTGGGTAAATGGACAGTTTCGTACCTTGTTTTTTCTCCTGAGTGCCAATCAGAACAATCCATCAGTGACAACATATTGGTCTTGCTTGTCATGTGCGAATGTGACATAACTTCAGCCTCGTTCAGAGTAGGGAAGATGAGGTTTCTCCAAACTGTAAAGCAAAATCCTCCCCTCACCAACGCCACTGAAACTTTTAAAGATCCTACGGCACATGATGATGCTGTTACAAATGCCGGCCTCACCTTTTTTCTCTGCATTGCACAAAATTGACTGACAAGGGAAGTATGTCCTTGAACAAATTGTGAGGTATGACTGCTACCTTAGGTCTGCGTACAGAACCTTAGCCCATTTGGCGTCTCTACCTCCTGCCGAAGCTGCAGCACTGCAACATTCGTTGAGAGTATACTTTCAAGTGCCCACCCTGCTAGACGCGCGGTCTGACGCGCTACTTCCCGAGCGGGAAGGTGTGCCGGTCCCCAGCACGAATCCACCCAACAGATTAGTGTCGAGGTCCGGTGTGCCGGCCAGCTTGTGGATGGTTTTTAAGGCGGTTTTCCATCTGCCTCTGAAAATGCGGGATGGTTCCCCTTATTCTGCCTGAGTTACACTATGTCGCCGATTGCTGCGCAAACACATTTTCCACGTAGGCGTACACCATAATTAGTCTACCACGCAAACATTTGGGGTGTTACACTCGTCTGGTCTGGTGTGAGACGTTCCAGGGAGGAGGGGGGGGGGGGGGGAAGCACTGGTGGCCGCAGCTTACTATACCCTTCTCTCTGGTGAGAACTCGTCGTCGAGGAAAAGATACTGGGGAAGTTTTAGTGAAAAATGGAGGTAGTGTATGAGCCAAAACATTGTGACTGCTGTCCACCGCCACATCGAACACCGCCTTGTGGTGTTACTTTCACGTGCTACGCTAATGAACGTTTAAACGTTGAGTAGAAATGGATGAGAAAGCATTCTAGCAGCGATAAGAGCCGAAAATTGGAAAATCCACTGGCAGACTGTTATAATGCGGAGCCTGGAACCGTGAATCCCGGAAACAGTGAAACTGGGAGGGCTGTTTCCGTGGTACTGTCGTGAACACCCATGCAAAGTGAAACCACAGCTAGGCGTCAGAGTGTTGGACGTCCATTCTTTGTCACAGAATGTAGAAATTGGAGGCTTGCCTGCTCTGTTGACCCAATGATATCGTCAGATGCGATTGAAATGGGCCCTGGACCATAGAGGTTGGACCGTGGATCAATGGAAACATGTTACCTGATCAGAGGAATCACGTTTCTTGTTGCATTATGCCCATGGTCGTGTCCGCAAACACTGTCATCCACACGAACCCATGTGCCGCGCCACGGAAGCAGGCTGGTGAGGAAGTATTGCGCTATGGGAGGACATTCACCTGAGCCTTATGGGTCCTGTAGTAGAAATCGATGGTACCATGGCAGCTCTGTACTAGGCGAACATTACTGCGGACCATCTGCATCCTTCCATGCCCGGTGTCTTCTCCCGAAAGTGATGGCATCTTCGAGCAGGATAACAGTCGGTATCACCATGTCAGTCATGCTACAATGTTCTGAAGAGAAAATGATCTCACGTTGATGTGTTGGCCACTAAATTCTACTATTATGAACCTGCGACGCTGTCTGGCGTTAGACACGCGCCCATAAACCAAAAAATGGTTCAAATGGCTCTGAGCACTATGGGACTTAACATCTATGGTCATCAGTCCCCTAGAACATAGAACTACTTAAACCTAACTAACCTAAGGACAGCACACAACACCCAGTCATCACGAGGCAGATAAAAATCCCTGACCCCGCCGGGAATCGAACCCGGGAACCCGGGCGTGGGAAGCGAGAACGCTACCGCACGACCACGAGCTGCGGACGCCCATAAACCACCAACCCGTAATTTACGAGAACTGCTTGACCTGTGCGTAGACTTTGTGGCCTCATACCTCCAGAAACCGTCAAAAACTTGTGGAACCCATCGCATGCAGGATCGCTGCTGCATTGATTTCTAAACGTGAATCAACGCGTTGTAAAGCAAGTGATCTAGTTTTAGCTCATCAGTGTTTCATCGTGGTGGACAACAAACTCAACCCCACAGAGACAGAAATTGAAGCTGCATGCCAGATGGTTTGGTAAGGCTCAATACCAAGAGGGGCGTACTCTTATTATCGAGTCCTTATATTGCAAACTAGACTCGCTCCCAGATATAAGTGAAAACATTATGGAAAACTTCGCTAATATGTCAATTCCTCAGTCATACTGCCACCATTGGGTGAGACTTTAATAACCCAACAATTTATAGGGATAATCACAGTTTTGTAGGTGACGGGCGTAAGAAGACGCCAACGAAACAATACTAAATGCGTTCTATGAATACTACTTGCGACAGATAGTTCGGAAAGAAATTAGAAGCAATGATAACAAAAAATTACCTTGCTTCCTTGAAGTTGTCCACAATCAGACTGGTATCAATGTCCATGAAGCAGCTGAAGCAACAATGATTACTGAAGCAGAAATGGCATCTAAGACAAGTAGTCGGCCACGTTGGCCGAGCGGTTCTAGGCACTTCAGTCCGGAACCGCGAGACTGCTACGGTCGCAGGTTCGAAGCCTGCCTCGGGCATGGTTGTGTGTGATGTCTTTAGGTTAGTTAGGTTTAAGTAGTTCTAAGTTCTAGGGAACTGATGACCTCAGCTGTTAAGTCCCATAGTGCTCAAAGCCATTTGAACCATTTTAAAATAAGTAAATTGATTTATAAGTGCAGTGAAGTGCCGAGTGGTTGTAATTAAAGTGCAGCTACTCGCGGAGGTCCAGTGTCGGCTGTAATTATATTATGACAGCGAAACGTGGTAGATACGCTAATGCGTTAATGGGGAATCAATTTACGCTGGAAAAAATTAGTTCTAATTTTTGCCACCACCTGCAAATCTGGTGCTGTACACTGTTTGCATGACGGTACGAAAGTCACGCTGTGATTTGACAAGGCACAACGGGAGTGAACAGTATGGCTATCAAGAAGAGAGACTGCACTGTCAGTTAAACTACTTTATGTGAATGGCAGCAGTCACAGCGCTGTATTGAGAGAATTTTGCCGACTGCAAGGTCTGAGGAGAGGCGTTGTGTCAGTAAATGGTTTAACATGGATGATAATTAAATTCGAAAACACGGATGAACTTGGTGTGACACCTGGAAGAGGAAGGCGTCCTATCTCGCTGAAAGTTATTGACGCAGTTGCTGTTGCTGTAACTGGCGATGCAGGAGGTGCCCCACGTAGTGCTAGTGTTCATTCTGTATCACAACAGTTGTCCATCACGTGGTCAAGAAAAGGCAAAATTTTGCGCTCTATGTTACACCGGTATCGGTAAAGGATCCAGTCGGTGCGGCAACTGAAGCCTCATGATCCCCACCAACATTGTGAATTTATTCTTCGGCTTCTGGCGACTATCGAAGTACCTGACATGTAGCCGAGTATTATTTTATGGAGTGACAGGGCTCGTTATACACTACAGGACGCAGTGAATGCACATACTGGGATACTAGTTTGCTGTTAAACCGCATGTGGTGCACGAAGAGCCATTGCACTCGACGTATGCGACTGTGTGGTGTGGATTCACAAACACCTTTATTCTTGGTCCGTTCTTCTTTGAAGAGAATACACCCGGAGTGAGTGTCAGGTGTACCGTGACGTCTGCACGTTGTCGAGATCTTCTTGTGCAACATGTGATTCCTGATTTGGAAGAGCGCAAATGTGTGTAAATCACTGATAACCAAGATGGGGCAACACCTCATGTCGCTCGACCAGTGAAATATGTATTTAATGTAACCATCCACGAACGTTTAACCCCCAGAGCTTTTCCAGATGAATGGCCTGTAGGATTACCTGATCTGAATCCATGTGACTTTTGGCTCTGTGGATATGTGAAAGAATGCATTTACCAGGGACACGTTCGGTCTCTACCAGAGCTGAAGACCAGTATACAGGAACATGTTGCTCAGATTCTATCGGGACTGCTGCGAGCAACTGTTGTTCACTGCGTTTTGCGGATAAAAAGCCTCTTCGGCGTCCCTGGTGCTCATAAGGAACAAATACGAGGGTTGTCCAGAAAGTAAGTTCCGATCGGTCGCGAAGTGGAAACCACTGGGAAAATCCGGTAAAGCCTTGCACAGATGTGTTGGGCAGTGTCTCTAATGTGCCCGTCGATCGCGTCACGTAGCTCTTTTCAGTTTTGAGTGAACAGTGAGCACGTAAAGATGCGTAGGGAATAGCGTCTCCCGCCTAGTATGAGGGCCTGGTTAGAGATTCCGCCTGTGTCATGCAGCCCACATAACACAACTGTCGAGCAGTTCCTTCTTCATGCCAATTCTCGGCCGCACACTGCAGGAGCAATGAAGACGCTCCTGCAGTGTTTCCGATGAGAAGCTTTTGATCACCCACAATACAGCCCGTAATTGGCTCCCCTCTGAGTCTCATCTCTGCTCACAAAAACCGCTGGATATGAAGACAAATTTTTTCCACAGACAACGAGCTGCAGACCAGGGCAAATAACTGGTTTCTATGACGAGGATATTGAAAAGTTGATACAACACTACGATAAAACTCGAAGTTGGAGCGGCGACTACGTAGAGAAGTAGGTGGAAGGTGTACGTAACTGTTGCAAATAAAACGTTTCTGGTTTTCACTGTGGTGTCCTTTTCACGACTGATAGGAACTTACTTTCTGGACAACCCTCGCAGTATATGCGGCAGTTAATAATAAAATCAACATTATGCCTAATCTCACTTGGTTTCTGCCCACGCCCTGTTCCTAATCCATTATATGTGGAAACATATACATTCTATACGTCCTTCTTGCGTTCACGGCGCCACATTTGCACCAGCTGGGCAAAGTTGGAAGTAATTTTTTTTAGCGTACATCGGTTCAGCATTAACGCATTAGAATCTCTACCAAGTTTCGCTGGTATACGATAATTATAGCTCCAGTTTAACTACAACCACCCACTAGATAAAGAGGCAGAAGCCTGACAAATGAAATAAGGACTCTGGTATTGACCATGTGGTGGAGCTCTGGTGGGTGCTTAAGACCTTGCTTTCGCGCCCGCAAACCGCTGTATCATCAGGAGCTGTGGCTCAAGTTTAGAAAAATATCTGACCAAAACGTTGCATTTAGTAGAAACTGTCTCTAATGGAAGAGGCCGTTAGCAGTACATAGTTTCTGTAAAAGAAACAGCAATTAGAGCATAATAGATGTAAGACAAAGCATAGATAGAAACGTAATAGACATTATAAATGAGCGCCCTTAGCTGTCAGAATAATGGGCGAAGCGTTCAGCGTCTAATGTAGCAGAATCTTATCGAATGACCTCTCACAAAACCCAAATAAAGTCTGGTCATTTGTAAACGTTGTCATTGGTACAGACGGTAGCATCCAGGCTCCAATGGGTGACGCATGAACTGAATTTGAGGTTAGAAAAATAAAAGCATGACTCCTTAACTCTGATACTTTCCTTTACAATGGAAGATACGTAAGTACCACCCTAGATTAATTTTTGCACTACTGTAAATATGAGTGATTCAGATATTAGTGTAAACGGTGTTGCAAACCTTCTGCAATCGCTAAGAAGGTCCCCATCAAATTCTACGTGACTGTTGTGAGACTCACTTAGCCCCTCTTTTAACCAAAATACAAGCTCTGTTCCAAAATTTCCTAAACTTCCTCATTAAATTTTTCTACGCTTACCTTTTGCTTATTTTGCATGGTCTCCTACAAAATACTCTTTTCCACAGTTAATACACATCTCCCAGTGCCATTTCCACTGCCGGAAGAAGTCTTCGTACCCCTCTAGCTGGATCGCAAGAAGCGCCAACTGGGAATTTTCTTTTATCTCGTCTACCGTAGCAAATCTTCGTCCTTTCAACGGGGTTTTCAGCTCCAGAAATCAAAAAAAGTTCACAGGGACCAGGTCTGGCGTACGGAGTACGGAGTATGAGGCAACACAATGATTTCGTTTTTTGTGCAATAGTCACGCGTCAACAGAGATGAATGAGCGGGTGCGTTATCGTGATGCAAGAGCCATCAATTGTCTCTCCGCATTTCAAGCCGTTTCCTTCTCACACTTTTTCGCAGGCGTCGCAACACGTGCCGATAGTACCATTGATTAACTGTTTCTCCCTGCGGCACGAATTCATAATCAACTAATCCTTCAAAATCAAAGAAAACTATCACCATGTCTTTGACATTTGACGTGACCTGATGACCTTTTTTTGGTCTTGGCGAACCTTCACGACCCACTGTGAAGATTGAACCTTCGTGTCAACACCATAACCGTAGACCCACGTCTCATCACCAGTCAAGATTCTCTCAAGGAACATTTCGTTCTCATTTGCTCTATCCAAAAGCTCTTCACAGATTGCGAAGAGATTCTGATCTTGAGCCACGGGACGAACTTGGCGCCAACAAGGTGCATTCAAACATTCTGTGTCGGTATTTCATGTCATGACAAAACTGTAGATGTCGAAGGGCGTCCCGAAGGCCTGAACATGGGTCATGTTTAACTGCTATCCGGACTTTTTGAACCGTGTGAACCATTCGTAACACCGAGTACAGCTTAAGCACTCATCATTGTAGGCTTTCTGCATCATTTGTTGTGTCTCTGTAAAGGTTTTCTTGAGATTTACGCAAAATTTAATGCAGAAGCGTTGCTCCTCTAAGTCTGCCATCTCGAAATTCGCAAACAATGCGACACAACGTTCTACTCCATACGGCACTGAACAATAATTGACAGACATACAACAATGAAATTTCCGGCAGTTACATATTAAACTCAGGCGTGTGCAGGGATGCCAACCGCATTTCTCTCCAACACACCATTGGAGCTAAATTAGAATCTTGCGAAAGGAAAGCTCTTGTTTTCTGTATACATGAATGATTTGGCTGACAGGGTGGGCAGAAATCTACGGTTGTCTGTTGATGATGCCGTGGTGTACGGTAAGGTGTCGAAGTTGAGTGACTAGGAAGATACAAGACAACTTAGACAAAATTTCCAGTTGGTGTGATGAATGGCAGCTAGCCCTAAATGTGGAAAAATGTGAGTTAATGAGGATGAGTAGGAAGATTAAACGTGTAATATTCAGATATATTATTACTAGTGTCCTGCTTGACACAGTCAAGTAGTTTAAATATCTGGGCATAACTTGCAAAGCGATATGAGGTGGAACGAGCATGTGAAAATTGTGGTAGGAAAGGCGAATGGTCGACTTCGGTTCCTTGGGAGAATTTTAGAAAAGAGTAGTTCACCTGTAAAGGAGACCGCATATATAACTCTGGAGCGACGTATTCTTCAGTACTACTGGACTGTTTGGGATCCGTACAAGATCGAACTGAAGGCAGTCATAGAAACAAGATAAGAGGAGAGAAATTAGGGCTCATACGGAGGCATACAGAAAGTCGAGTGGAACTGGAAAGAAAAGACAAGTAGTGCTACAGGGTACCCTCCGTCACGCACCATACGGTGGCTTGCGGAATATCTACGCAGATGTAGATCTATATCTCTATCCTGCGCGCCTGAACTTCACGAAGTACGAGATCATTGTGTGGAGCTGTATCTGGTAAGTGGATGTGACGGTAATGGTTCCACGTGTACTGTTAGTGTCATGTACGTGACGGAAATGATGGGAGAAGGGAGGAGGTAAACACGGTGACAGCTGCTCCACTTGAAGAACACCAAGGAGGACCGCGAGATTAACGTCCTCACACGTTGGACGAATGGATCACCGCCAACAGTGTCGCCTGGCTTCTGTTCATGCGATATTGCGGAGACGCTTGGAATTTAATACGGGACAATGGGGCAGAGACATCACTGCTCCTATCCCCGGTGCCATAAAGGAATAATGTCAGTCCAAGAACTGGCCAAGTCCGACGGTGATTAACTTCAAATGTGATACTACTCTGCCAACAACCGATGTTTTAATATTGCTTTATTAGGCAACAAGTTTCGAAGCCTATACAATAAAGTTACAAGATAGCAGATAAACACATAATAGGACGTCACACATAGTATTACAAAAACGAAACAAATGATACACACACTGAAGTAACAAAAGCCATGGGATAGCAATACGGTAATATACAGTCGGCGGTAGCTACGCATCCACAAGGTACAAAAGGGCGTTGCATTAGCAGACCATTCATTTGTATGCAGGTGATTTATTTCAAAACGTTCTGGCCTGATAGTGGTCGTACGACTGGAATTAGCGGGCTTTGAACGCGGAATGGTAGTCGGAGCTAGACACATGGGACATTCCATTTCGGAAATCGTTAAAGAGTTCAGTATGAGACGCACAGTGTCAAGAGTGTGTCGAAAATACCACATTTCAGGCCCTATCTCTCGCCACGGACAACGCTGTGGCCGGCGACCTTCACTTAATGACCGAGAGCATCAGCTTCCGCGTAGAGCTGTGAGTGCCAACAGACAAGCAACACTGCATGAAATAAACGCAGAAATCAATGTGGGACGTACGACGAATGTATTCCTTAGTACAGTGGGGCGAAATTTGGAGTTAATGGACTACGGCTGCACACGACTGAGGCGAGACCCTTTGCTAATAACACAACATCATCTGCAGCATGTCTCCTGGGCTCGTGACCAACACTGATTGGACCCTAGACGACTGGAAAACCGTTGAAAGTGGTTCCCTAATAAAACAGTATCAAAATAACGGCTGTTGGTACACTATTATTACATTTAATTGACCAGCTGCTGTCCAGTGCTCCTGAACCCAAGATGGAAGTACATTTAGTTCAGCTTAATTTTGGTGATCTAACGGGAACTGTTGTATCTGCGGCACCACAGTTCGGTACGTATGCTGATAGTTATGATTGCCTGATGTAGCTGGGAGTAGCGCCCCTCTTTGTGTATTGTGTATGGAACCGGGGACCTAGAAACGACAGAGAGGCTCCGTTCCGCCGTAGCCCTCAATGGTTCACAATCCCACAACACGCCACAGCAGTCCACCCACATCACCGCCGCTCTATACCGAACCCAGAGTCATTGTGCAGCTCGGCCCCCATTGGACCCCCCCTCCCCTCCCTGGGAACGTCTCATACCCAGTGTTTACGTGGTAGAGTAATTATGGAGTACGACTACGTGGAGACAGTGTTTGCGCAGCAATCGGCGACATAGTGTAACTGATGCAGAATAAGGGGAACCAGCCAGCATTCGCCGAGGCAGATGGAAAACCGCCTTAAAAACCATCCACAGGCTGCCCGGCACAGCGGACCTCGACACTAATCCGCCGGCCGGATTCCTGGCGGGGACCGGCACGCCTTCCCCCTCGGGAAG
Organism: Schistocerca nitens; assembly: GCF_023898315.1. Lineage (NCBI taxonomy): Eukaryota > Metazoa > Arthropoda > Insecta > Orthoptera > Acrididae > Schistocerca > Schistocerca nitens. The sequence goes on along the minus strand of NC_064617.1, from coordinate 436,512,862 downwards.
CAGGCCGTTAGACCGCGGGGCTAGCCGGGCGGGCAGAAGCGCACCTCTTTACACTGACCACAGCGGGTACTCAGTGTTTCTTGACAACGTACACATTGGCGACAATTAGAAGCTACAAGAGTTACATTTTGGCAACAAGTATGTGCGAACTCTAGAATGGACTTATGCAATTAGTACAATCTGTGAAAATCATCAAGGACTCGATGGTTAAGAAGATAGGAGGAAAATTTAGCGTAGTTGAACATTTCAGTGCGCTATATTTAATTTAGAAAATTTTAAGTCTAACCCGCTAGAAAACTGCACTGTCAAACTAATTTTTTTCCAGGAAGAATAGTTAAAGAGCATATCGCGCAAGAAAAATACATATAAATACTGCAACATGCTGTCGATCAAGCATGGCGAAAAAGAGTATGCACAAGAGTAGCTCAGGAGAACACTGCCGGCATTCCATCTGTTTGACCAGAAGAGGGAAAATGGACGGAGTACATCGCCCTAATGCAGTAGCATTCCAGTGCACGGAACAACAATCGAATTAATGCAAAGAATCTTTGTGCTCTCTGGTGCTGGAGCGAAATTTATAACTTAGTTCAAGGACTGGAGTGCATTAGGCTACACAGAGAGGAAAGAAAAATTTTCAACTTGGAAAGTAAAATATTCTTATTGGCAACATGTTATAGATTTTGCAGAGTATGCAAGAAATTCTGTCACACTTTCAGAGGAATGGGTGGCTATGCTCCAAGTTTTAAGCAGAGATTGTAAATTTAAACGTGAAAATCCTGATTTTCATATCCAAATATAGCAGTAAGGGTCATGCTAATGGCACATGCTCAAGACACTATTTTGAAAAACGATGTCATTATATAAAAGAACCAAGCACTCGAAGAATGTTTAAATGTAATTCAGGCACTTGAACAGACAAATCAAACGGAAAGGGCTGTCAATAATTGGAAAGTCACCAAAAAATAATTTCATGGCGCCAGATATTATAAGGAAAGACAAGTAATCAGGAGTACAAAAACATCTCTAAAAAAAGGTGGAAATACTAAAAATATTAGAAATGATAATGATGATAACCAAAATAAACTAAAATCGTGTGCCAAGTGTTTCATTTCACGTGATGGGAAAGCAAGCTATTACAAAGATACGAAATGTTCACTTTTTCGTAAAAAATGGTCACAAGGCAGAAGTATGCCTACAAAAACAACGTCGAAAAATGAGTTACAATACATATAAGGAAGATAATGAACGTGCCAATGAAGAATTCGAAAACTGGATCTACAAACTACAAGTAGTATCTAGCGGTGTCAAAGCAGAGCTGGTAGATGTCGGAATGAATGGGAATAGTGTGCAATCCCAAGTAGATACGGGTTCTCAAAAAATATAATCGAATTTGCAACTCATGAATTTTTTGGATCATCTGCGTTAAACAAACTTCAGCTTACAGTGACTAGTTCTTGCGATCAGCGAACTAAACTAACAGGATACTTTACAGTTAATGCTCAGTATAAGCGTTCAATAGTGCAACATTACTAGTTACACAGTCTCCAACGGCTGTCAACATTATGGTACTCGACCTCTTTGAGAAACTCGGGTTTATAATCCAGGATTAAGTATATCAAATACATGTAACGGATGAGCAAGAGGAATGTTTAAAACTCTGTACAAAGCGTAAACGGATTTTTTGTGGAACCCCAGCAAGCATAGAGAATTACCAGGTGAATATTATGCACTGATAAGCCTAAACATTTTGACCACTGCCCACGTTGGATGCCGCTTGGTGGCGTTGAGAACACGTGACGCGGTAACAAAAATATGTTTTACCCTAGCGAAGATATGGGCTACACGTGGGGAAATTCATTGAGATAAGCGACATTGACAAAGGGGAGATTATTATTATTACTCAAAGCCTGTGAACGAGTATCTCGAAAACGGCAAAGCTGGTCGAACGTTCACATGCTACTGTCGTGAGCATCTATGGAACGAATTAGAGGGAAAGTGGAACTACCACTAGGCGTTAAATGGTTGGACGTCCACGACTCTTCACAGAATGTGGGGTTCGGAGGCTTGTCTGCTCCGTAAAGCAGAATTGATGGTGATCTGTGGCATCTCCACAAAAAGAGCACTATGCTGGTACACGTGCAAGTGTTTCGGAGCACACCGTCCATCGTATATTGTTAAACATGGAGCGCTGCAGCACATCATCCCTACGTGTTCACATGTTGACCAACGGCATCATCAATTACTGTTGCATTGGACACGGCACCATGGGGATTTGACCGTCCATGAAGGAAGACGTGTCGGCTCTTCGGGCAAATGACATTTTTGCTACACTAGGTAGATGGTCGTGTCCACAAACGCCGTCATCGAGGTGAACGTAGGCTATAAACGTCCAGCGAGGCACGGATGGAGGCTGGCGGGAGCAGACTGTAGGAGACATTCTCGTGCGCTCGCAAGGAACCTGTGGTAGTAATCGAAGACGCATTGACAGCTGCGAACCACCTGCATACCTTCATGCTTGATGTCTTTCCCGACGACGTGCTATCTTTCGGCAGTATAATTGTCCGTGTCCCGGAGCCAGAACCATGCTACAGTAATTTTAGGAGCATTAGAGTAAACTTAAGTTGATGTCTCGGCGACCGTAAATTATATGGAAATCATATGGATCGCTATCGTGTGCCATCACCGCGTACCCAAACTAGCAGCCCGTTATTTACCCGAATTACGTGACCTGTGCGTAGAAATCTAACGCCACATACCTCCACAAACCTACCAACCAACTATCTGATTCCTGATACGCAGAATCAGTTATGTATTTCGTTCCAAAGACGGACAAAAAAGCTGTCATAATGTTTTGGTTCAGCAGTGTAACATTGAATCCTAACGCAACGCCAGAGTTTTCCAAGTTTGGACTCATCCCTTAGGCAGGGCATGTGACAGTGAAACAGAACTTAGGTTAAAAGGAAATGGCCTAATTGAACCCGTAATGAACAGTCAATGGGCCCACGACCTTAGTCGTGGCGGAAAAACTGAATGGGAAGTTCGGCTTTGCGGTGGCTTCAAACCAACTTGGATGCACGGTTCATAACATATACCCAATCCGGAGAGTTGAGGATAAGATACAATACCCGTCCGCGTAGCAGCACGTATTAATGCAATGACTTCCCCATTTTCGCCGCCCCTGGATCGAATTCGACTAGCGGATTAATGACGTTGGGTCCGTGTGCCGGCCAATCTGGATGTGGCTTTCAGGCGGTTTCCCACATCCCACTAGGCGAATACCTGGCTGATCCTCTTGTTCCGCCTCAGATACGCGTTAGCAAATATTTAGAACACTTGCACACAGAATTTACTGTATACCTAGACAGTTTACGTACACTGTTCCTGAACTGGAGGGTGAGTAAGAGAGTGATGACTTTGGTGTTTGGTCTCCTTAAACAGTCAGTCTGTGTCAGCAGAAGCATAAAATATAATGCAAAAATAGGCAGAGGCAGATAATATTCACACGTTAATTTCACAGATGCTTACCTTTGCTTACACTCAGCTGCCACTCGATCAAGAAAACCAGGAAGTGACATCTATAACACACTTTTTTGTGCTCTGCAAATACAAAATTTAACCTTTCAGCGCAAACTCTGGCCCCTCCTTACACCAAAGATGCCTGGAGCATTTAAGCAGGTGGATTCCGGGAGCAGCAAGTTACATAGACTAGACCGTAGTCTCAGCGAGAGCAATCGGGGGGCACTTAAACCACTTAGAGAAGTTGTTTAAAACACTACTGAAAGTAGAACTCCGTGTTAATAAGGAAAATGTTCTTCTTGCAGAAAGAAATAGAGCATCTTCGACACATACTATCAGGAGAAGGTACACTTACTACCACCAGACACTTGTAATCCATCTAAAAGCTTCCAGCACGCACATATTTCAAACAATTGCAGTCGGAATTACGTCAAATTGAATTTATACAAAATTCATTACTGCAAGAGCCACATAGGCGAACCGCTATTTAAGCTGCTTAGAAAAGGTGAAACATGGAACTGTATTAAGGATTGCCAAATGTCTTTTGATAAGCTGAAAGGTTATGAAATCTGCAGGCTTTCGTGGCCGTTGTCACTAAAGTTAAAATCTTCTGTTTTGTTACGCCGCGTCATATTTCCTCTAAAATAATCAACGTTTCGACCCTTTGCTGGCATCTTCTTCAGGTGTTTCGGTATCCTCTATTGCTAGAACACTAACAGAGACCAATGTCGCGTTCACTTATAAAGGGGAGTTTTCCCACGTTTGTGCTGGAGGAGTGGGAGTATTGGTTAAAATTCTTGTGGCTACCATTAGTGGGGCACCGTCAAAGGATAATAAGCTGAAACGTGCTTTATTGAATTCTACAAGCTTAGTCATGTGCGACCATTAGCAGTAGTTCATAGTCGCAGCAGATGCTTCAGATAAAGAAATTGTGGCAGTGTTATCACGTAGAGTGGGTAATGCAGATGAACCCACTGTTTTCGTCTCCTAGATTTTGAATTCAGTACAACAGAGTCATTCTGAGGTAAATAAAGAAGTTCTCACCCTCATGAAGCTATTCACAAATTCCGTTATTAAAATCTTTATTGATGATGTACATTCTTGTAGTGGAAATTTCAGTAAAAAGTTAACACAGATTCCAAATTTGGTCGTTGTTATTGATGGCTTACTATTATGAAATAGAGTATCGTACTTCTTCAAACACTACAAAACTGATAAACTCTCACGTTTGCCAGCTCGCAGCGGTGAGACATTTGACGCGTCAAAAGAATTATGTTTTCAGATCGTGGTCCTTTCCTACCTGGCTTCCAGTAGACGCGAAAATCATAGGAGAAGCGGTCGAAAAAGATGACGTCCTTTCGAAAGTGAAGTTTTTTTTATTTTATGGAAACTCAGTGGCTGAGGTCCCGTTACGGGAGGTTTCTCAACAGTGTGTGGTAGTGGTTGCTTCATATTCCAAACGCGGTGTCGCTATTTCCTGGCAGTCTGTGGTGTTTGAAATTCGTGCACATTTACCTCACTTAGTGCAGAGTCTTACTCCTGCAATGCTGTCAATAAATGATTTGGACAGTCGTACCTGGGTACCATTACATTTACTTGCTTTCCTAATCCACTTTCAAATACAGTCAGGAAAAAGCGACTATCTATATGCCTCCGTTCGAGCCCTGCTTTCGATATCTTTGTGGTCCTTACGCCAAAGGTATGTTGGAGGCAGTAAAATCGTTCTCCAATCAGTATCAATAACGAATCTCTAAATTTTCTTAACAGTATTTCTCGAAAAGAACGTCGCCTTCTCTCCAGGGATTCCCTCTTGAGTTCCCAAAGCATTTCTTAATATTTCCTTTTTGATCGAACATACAGCTAATAAATCCAGCAACACGTCTCTGAACTGCCTTGGTATGTTCCTTCAATTCGAGCATATGGGGATCACAGTCACTCGAGCAGTACTCAGGAACAAGTTAACTAGCTTTCTAAATGTGGTCTCTTTTACATATGAAACACACTATCGTATAATTCCCTCCAACAAACAGGAGTCGAAAATTCGCAATCCCTACTACAATCCTTACAAACTTATTCCACTTCATATCGCTTTGTAACGTGACGCCTACATATTTAATCGATGTGACTGTGTCCAGCAGTACATTACTAATACCGTATGCGAACATCAAGGGATTGCTTTTCATACTCATCTGCGTTAACTTACATTTTTCTATATTTAGAGCTAGCTGCCATTATCACACCAGCTAGAAATTTGTCTAAGTCACCTTGTATCCTTCTGAAGCCATTCAACGACACCCCTTCTCATACACCACAGCGTCATCAGCAAACAGCCGCAGTTTATTGCTCAGCCTGTCCGTCAGATCATTTATGTTTACAGAGAATAAAATCAGTCCTATCGCACTTCCCTGGGGCACTACGGACGATACCCTTGTTTCAGATGAACACTCATTGTCCAAGTCTTCGAGCTGCTCACAAACCTGGGAACTTACTGCATATGTTTCTACCTTCGTTAACACTCTGCAGTGTAGCACGGTGACAAATGCCTCAGGATCTCAGATGAGATAACAGCAAGCTGAGTTCCGCACAATCGACTGTCTTTGCAGATTTGTGAACACAAAATTTTCTCTCTCAAGGAAATTTATCACACAAGAACTAAAAATATGTTCAAAAATTCTTCAGCAAACCGATGTTAAGGGTATTGGTCTGTAATTATGCCGGTCCTTTCTTTACCCTTCTTACATACAGGAGTCATCTTGGGACTTTGCGCTGGGCGAGAGATTCGGGATAAATGCAAGCTAAGTAAGGGGCGAATGCTGTAGAGTACTGTTTGTAAAATCAAAGTGGGATTCCATCAGGACATGCGATTTATTTGTTTTCAACTCTTTTAGTAGTTTCCCCACACCTGGGATGCTTATGACTATGTTCTCCACACGGGAGTCTGTGTTATGCTTATACGATTCTCCTGCATGAACGATTTCTTAAACGCTTTGCTTTTGCTGTCTTCCACTACCACATCAGACCGGTCAACGACTGATTGGACAGAAGCCTTAGACACACTTAGCGATTTTAAATAGCACGAGAATTTTCTCAGGTTCTCGGCAATATCTACTGCCAACGTATTTTGGTGGTAGCAATTGTATGCCTCGCGCATTGATCCTTTACAAACTCACAGATTACTACTGACTTTTGATTGTCGTCATTTGTGCACTCTCTTTTGCACCAAGAATGCTTCCTCAGCATTTTTAGAATTTCGTTATGAAACCAAGGTGGGTCGTTTCCGTCCTTAATTCACTTACTCGGTACAAACTTCTCCAGAGTACGATTTACAATATGTTTAAACTTTGCCATAATTATGTCCATCGTATTGGAAGTAACGATGTACACTCATTGTCTAAGTGAAATGCTAACAACTGCTCTTTCCAGCAAAAATACTCTCGTAGTCTTCTTGATTGATTTATTAACTTTAGTAACAACGTCAGTATTATGACACGTCGGTAACTTCTGTCCTGTTCGTGGCTACAAGGTCTGATATACACTGCTGGCCATCCAAAATGCAGCACCAAGAAGGACCGGAGGTATCCCAGCCAAACTGATTTGGGAGATAACACGTTATACAAAGATCACATGATTGAAAATGCAGTCCCATGTGAAGTGAGGAAGATGGTGAAATCAGTATTGAGTGTAGCCGCCATTTCTGGGTATAACTGCTGCTACACGCCTTGGTATTGAATCAAAGAGGTTGTGGATGTGTGGTAGGGGTATAGCAGTCCATGCAGCTTCCACATACTGCCAGAGCTGATCTGGTATATTACCGGCTGGAGTATCCCAGGCCAGCAGTTCCATAATCATCGACCAGACGTCTTCTATAGGCGAAAAATAGGGAGAACAGGGAGCCCAAGACAGTAATGTAATCCGATGGGCCACGTGTGATTGCGCATTATCCTGTTGTGATGTGTCCATCGGAAATCTCTGAAGATGTAAGAGGATAACAGGCTCCAACACTTCAGAGACATAACGCTGGCGGTTAGTGTATCGGCAATGCGTAGTAGGGGCTACAGGAGTGGAATCCGATGTCACCCGAAACCATAAGACTGGGTGCAGGACAAGTACGGCGATGCATAAGGCAACAGTTCAACAGTCTCTCACCACGATGTCTCCAGATTCTAATCCGACCATCGTTGTGGTGCAGACAGAATCGGGATTCGTCGGTAAAACCAATACCGTTCCATTCGGCTGTCCATGTTCGTTGCTCGTCGCACCATTCAAAGCGCAAACGCCTGTGGCGTTGATTCAATGGTAAACGCAGCAGTGAACCTTGCGGAAAGTCCACTTTGCTGCAGTCGACGTTGAGTGGTACGGCAGGACGGTGTTAGTTGCGCAACGGACCAAATTTGTTGTGATACTGTTCGTGATGTGGCAGACCGATCCATCACTGCCATGTGCACAGTATGTCTGTCGTCACGTGTAGTGGTGCAGTGAAGTGGGTGCAATCGGTCCCGTAGGTTTTTGTGTCCTCCTGCATCCAGCGATTATAGATCGGCATTACGGTTGCTTGTTTCCATCCGACACGACTACCGATTCCTCTGGAGGATAATCTGCAATCCCTATACGTAACTATTCTTCCTTGGTCGAAGTCTTAAACGTGATCGAAAGAGGCTCGCTGCCTTCTGCTAGGCCTAATGAAGCTTCTTACGCAAAACAACCGCACGTAAGAGCACTCCCCCTTCATATAGCACTTCCAAGTGGCGCAACTGGCGCCTGTGATGTACGCCTGCACTGAAACGATAATCTTGTGCATCTCTCGTCGCCGCAAACTCATGCTGCAAGTTTCATCTGATTTGGATTCTTCCTTCAGGGTGTTGTATTTTGGGTAGCCAGCAGTGTATTTCTATTGTATGTAGGTTGTCTAATTTTCTGTTAAATATAGTTATCGAAAAATATGTTCGAAAGTGTTTTATTAGACTGCCTCTCCCCACGAACCTACTACGGTGTCGTAGCAGGCGGAGAGGTGATACTCCGACGTGGCGCGTCCCAGGTGGCAGATATGGGGGTCCTCACCGGTTTACCGGCGGACTTGAGCGAAATAAAATAGCTCTCGCGGACCAAACACTAAACAACCTCTACGGCTAACAACCGTAGTTGTAACTCGGAGCTTGTTCCATACAAGGTTGACTACCTTTGAAAGTCAAACATGGAAGGAAATCTTTCAAGGAATAATCCACCGCTTGGCAATAACCAAGGAAGACTGCACTCGGATACGGTGGGCAGTCACCTGAAAGATAACTTGGATGAGTCGGAGCATCTGAAAATACCCAAAACGGACAGACGACCAAAACTCAAGACAGGACAAATAAACTACATTGCGACACACAATATAAATTCCCTCATACAACCAGGCAAACTCAAAATTCTGACGGATGAAATGGATCGCAAGGGGATTCTCATAACCGGACTTCAAGAAATGAGAAATACTGATCAGGAGCCGATAGAATCACAAGGATATAGGATTTATAAGGGAATACCAGGGAAAAGAGTCATGAAACAGTGTCCACAATTTGGAACAGGATTCGTGGTGAGTCTGAAAATAATAGAGTCCATAATAGAATTTAAAGCACAATCTCCCAGGCTCTCAACATTAACTCTAAAAGCTGCAAATAAAATGTACACAATAATAAATGCCCATGCCCCGACAAATGATAAAAATAATAAAAAAGAACACAGAGAAGAGGTAGAAAAATTTTGGGAGCTCTTAGATCAAACGACGAATAACATTAATAAAAATCATATCAAAATTTTAATTGGAGACTTCAATGCCCAGTTAGGAAGGGAAAAGAGATATAGAGACATAATAGGGAAATGGACAGCACAAAGAAGAACAAACAAAAATGGCATAAGACTAGTGGAATTTTGCAGAAACCATGACATGATCTCAAAGTCGACGTATTTTAAGAGAAGACCAAGTAAACTAAAAACTTGGAAACATCCAGACTGGAAAAAAGGAGAATGGCAACTGGACCATGTCTGCATGGATAAGAATTACCACAAGGAAATTTACAATGTGAAAGTACTGAGAGGGACAGATACCGGATCAGATCATTACATGATAAAAATTAAAATTAAATTAACCCCATTAGCAAAGAAAAAATCCCACCAGAAGAAGAAGAGAACCTATGACCCTCATAAACTGATACAAAATGAGGATTATGAAGCACAAACCAGGGATATAAAAATAACAGATGATCTGGAAGAAATAATTCCCAAATTGAAACAAATAGCTGAACAAGTTGTCCCTATAAATCCAAGGAAAAAACACCAGTGGTGGAACGATGAATGTGATGAAGCAGTGTTGGATCGACACCAAGCCTGGTTAAGGCATCAAAATGAAAAAACAGAAAAATCGTATTTGGAACTCACAAAACAAAGGAAGACAACACAAAAAATAATAACGAGAGTTAAACGTCAGTACCAAAAAGATATACTTCTAATGATAGAAACAAATAGCGAAAAAACAAACTCAAGAGACTATTACAAAATATTTGGCAGACGATTACAAAGATATGATCCTCCAACATTAATGTTAAAAGATAAAGATAATAACCTAGCCCATAGCAATAGTAAAAATACAGAAATTCTAGCAGAAACATTTAACAAGTTACTAAATTGTGAAGATCCCCCAGAACTTCTTCAGATAAACACAGAAACCCTAATTAAAACACCAGCAGAAAATATAAATCCACCTACAATTAATGAGGTCTACAGAGCTTTGAAAGAACTCAAAAACTACAAAGCAAGTGGAGAAGATCAAACGTTTGCTGAACTTTGGAAATATGCAGCAGAACCAGTAAAGATAGCATTACATCAATGCATAGTAAAAATCTGGAATGAAGAGAAATTACCAGAAAATTGGACTACTGCTATAATACATCCATTACATAAGAAAGGAGAAAAATCAAATCCACACAACTATAGAGGAATTTCCCTTTTGGACTGCACGTATAAGATCATGTCAAGAATACTATACAACCGCTGTAAAGATCAACTAGAACTGGAACTGGGAGAATATCAAGGAGGATTTAGATCCTGGAGAAGCTGCCCAGAACAGATAATCACCTTGAAGTTAGTTATGGATGTCTACAAAAGACGGCAAAAACAACTAGTCATAACCTTTGTAGATTTCAAAAAAGTGTATGATTGCATCCATAGATCTTCAATTATGAAAATATTAAGGAATTTTGGACTTCATCCTAAATTAATAAAAATGATACAGTTAACCTTAACAAACACCAAATCCAAAGTAAAATTTAGAGGAGAATTATCTGAACCATTTACGATTAAAACAGGGTTGAGACATAGAGATTGTTTATCACCATTGCTATTCAATTGTGCTCTTGAATATGTAATGAGAGAATGGTACAAGGAAAATCCTATGAATATTAAAATTGGAACTAAGAAAGATAAAATAAACCTAAATTGTTTGGGATTTGCTGATGACCTAGCATTACTAGCTAATAATATTCAGGAAGCCACGAAACAAATAACAAGCTTACAAAATATAGCACAAAAATTAGGACTCCAGATATCATTTGAAAAGACTGAAATAATGGTAACGGATCCACTTGTAATAGATCACATCACAGTGAACAATAGGGAAATTAAAATAGTGAAACAATTTAAATACCTGGGTGAAATTATAACACATAAATTGGACGAGAAACCTGCATGGCGAGCAAGAACTAATAAAATGATAAAAGCTCAAAAACTAACATGGTCTACGTACAATAAAAAAGTCTATCAATTAAAACAAAATTAAAACATTACAAGACGGTGGTTCAACCAGAGGTTACATACAGAAGTGAAACTCTTTTTAAAGTCACCCAGAAAAACAGAATTGACAAAATTTTAAAAGTAGAGAGAAGAATTGCTAGAACATGCATAAATAAGAAATATCAAAAAGCTGGGCAATGGCGGATAGTTCCAAATGAAGTGGTATACAGAGAACTGGAGCCCATCACTGATACTATACGAAAGAAAAGGATCTCTTTTTGTGGTCACATTCTGAGGACACCAGAAACCAGATTATCAAGGAAAATTATTGAGAAACTCTGGAATTTGAAACAACAAGGAGGATGGCTTAAGGAAATAAGAGAGGATATGGAAGAACTGGAAATAACTCTGGATGATTTGCAGAACAAAACGCCAAATTTAAAGAAGTTGAGGGACACAGAAATAAGATTTAAACCAAAAATTGACAAACGACATACAATGAAAAGGGTATTTACAGATAAGGAACGACGAAAAGCATCGGAACGAATGAAGAGATACTGGGCCACTCGGAAGGGGAAAATACCAAAGAAGAGGACCAGAAATGATTGACTGAAGTGGTCCAATGAGGCCGTAAAAGCAGAAGAAGAAGAAGAAGAAGAAGAAGACTGCCTCTCCGTATTCCTTGCAGTGAGCCCATACACGTCCCAGTCTATACTCGGTATGTTAAAGTCGCCTCCAACTAATATTACAAAGGGCGTTCAAAAAATTTTGCACAGTTCTCTCTATTTTTTTTTTTTTTTTTGCAGAAGAAGAATGAAAGTTTTTGAGAAAATACTTGGAATGTTTAGCTATAAGTTGGTATATAAGAGTATTTTCTTTTATTACACTTGAGCCATAATGGACCGTGAAGTAGATGTCAGGTTGCGACAACGGTCGGTGTTGGAGTTCCTCTTCAAGACCGGTGATGACTCTGCCACATCGATTCACAGGGAGTTGCTCCCTGTTTACGGGGAGGACACAGTGGATCGCAGTAGTATCCAGTGTGGCTGCACAGGTTTAAAGAAGGCGATTTCTCTCTACTGGACAATTCACGATGCGGTAGACCATCGACGGCAGTGAGTGATGTGAATATGGAGACCATTGATCAAATCATCCAAACCGACAGATGTGTGACGGCACGACAGCTTGCTGAAATGACGCATTTGGTAGTGTGGTATCACTGGTACAGTCACTAGGGTACAGAAAAGTCTGTATACGTTGGGTGCCTAGATTATTGACAAGAGAAATGAAAACGATGAGGAATAATGTGTGCGAGGGTCTCATGAAGACCTTTACTGCAGAGTGGAAACAATGTTTTGACGGCGTCATACCCAGGATGAAACATGGTTGTTTTTGTCCGAACCTGAGAGCAAAACCCAATCCATGGAGTGGCGTCATCTGGGTTCTCCTCGAAAGAAAAAACCAAGACTTTCACGAATAGCAGGTCGAAAGGTGATGGCCTCCTTCGTCTGGGATCAGTGTGGTGTCATTTTCATTGACTTTTTGGAACCTCGCTCCACAATTAACCGGGACCGTTACTGTTTGTGATTGGACAAGCTGCGACGTGCCATGAAGACCCACCGACCACAGCTTCAGGGTCAGCTCATCAGACTACACCATGACAATGCCAAACCCCGAACAGCCCTTAGGACGCTGGAGAAAATCAGGAAAATGGGTTAGAAAATTGTTCCTCATCCTCCCTACAATCCGGCATTGGCTCCATCCGATTTCTACCTCTTTGGTCGTCTGAAGGCCCGCCTGCACGGTAAAACGTTTGATAGTGAGAAAGGCCTTATTTCCTGTGTCAAGCTATGGTGTAAAAGTCAATCCCCAGAATTTTACCAAAGTGCATTTACATCATGGAAAGAACGTTGGGCCAGATGCGTCACAGCTGATGGAGGCTACATTAAGTAGGTTCAATGTATAGCTAAATGTTCCAAATATGTTCATAAAAAATTTTATTCTCCTCCTGCAAAAAATAAAAAAAGATAGAAACAACTGTGCAAAATTTTTTGAACATGATCTGCATACAGTTCCGGGCTAGTGAGCCTAGACTTTCTTTTAATGTAGTATACTATGCTGACACGCTTTGCCACGGTTCGCGCGGGTCCGCCCGTCGGAGGTTCCAGTCCTCCCTCGGGCATGGGTGTGTGTGTTCAAATGGTTCAAATGGCTCTGAGCCCTATGGGACTTAACATCTCAGGTCATCAGTCCCCTAGAACTTAGAACTACATAAACATAACTAACCTAAGCACATCACACACATCCATGCCGGAGGCAGGATTCGAAGCTGCGACCGTAGCGGTCGCGCGGTTTCAAACTGAAGCGCCTAGAACCCCTCGGCCATAATGGTCGGCGGTGTGTGTGTGTGTGTGTGTGTGTGTGTGTGTGTGTGTGTGTGTGTGTGTGTGTGTGTATGTGTGTGTGTGTTACCCTTAGCGTAATTAGTTTAAGTTAGATTAAGTAGTGTGTAAGCCTATGGACCGATGACCATAGCAGTCTGGTCCCAGAGGAACTGACGACAAATATACTATGCTCTGTTTTTGTTGGTCAACGTGCGTGTTAGAGGACACAGAAAGAATGGAATTGTGTTCGTGTGGCGTCTACTGGATAGAGGAGAGTCCGAGTACAGATGTAAGGGAAGATGAGCCATGAAATCAGTGACACGTCAGGCTGGGATCAGAAGGTAAACGATTAAAGCGGGAACCGTGTCGGAATTTGTTGCCGTAATGAAAGCCGTATCACGACTACCAGAAGCACGGACGCCGTCAGTGTCGGAACCGTTTGCTATTGACGCTGCAGGGAGAACCGGCGGTTTCGTATGTAACGCGGTACGGTTGGTGATTATGCCGGGCCAAGCGGAGCAGTGGCTGCTGTGCTCGGCGTTTGGCCGTCCGCTAATGACCGCTGTCGCGTGGGACGTTAAGCAAACCTGTCGCGTCAGGCGCGGTTTCGAGAGCGGCTTTGCAACGCCCGTGACACCGATTACACAGTAAAACGTCACGGAGTGGCCGCCGCCTCCATCGGATTGCCTGCGACGGCACCAACCGCATCAAAATCGGTACGGCTGTCAAATTGGATCCCGTTATTAGCGTGAAATTTGCCCGCAGTCCCAACAGCTTTTAGTCTAGCGCGTTCGTTGCACAATTAGAGCTGTGCGCCGTGGACGCGTAACTTCCAGTTTACCAATTTAAAACGTGTGTTGGTAAAAAAAGTTTCGTGAAATGCAGATGACAGTAGTAACTCGTATACAAAATATAAAAGGGTAGTGCATTGATGGAGTCGTCATTTGTATTCAGGTGATTCATGTGAAAAGGTTTCGGACGTGAGTATGGCCACACGACGAGCATTGAGAGTCTCTGAACGTGGAATGGTTGTTGGAGCTAGACGTATGGCACATTATTTTTTCTGAAAACGCAAGAGAATTCAATATTCCGCGATCCACAATGTCAAGAGTGTATCGAGAATATCACACTTCAGGCATTACCTCTCACCACGAACAACGCAGTGGTTGACAGCTTCACTTCACGACTGAGAGCAGCCGCTTTTGTGTGCAGAGTTTTCAGTGCTAACAGACAAGCAATACTGCGTGAAACAACCGCAGAAACCAACGTGAAAAGTACGATGAACGTATCCGTTAGGACACTGCGGCGAATTTTGGCGTTAATGGGCTATAGCAGCAGATGATCGACACGAACGCCTTTTGCTATCAGCACGACATCGTCTGTACCACCTCTCCTGGGCACGTGGCCATATTGGTTGGACTGTAGACGACTGGAAAACCGTGGCGGGGTCAGATGAGTCCCGATTTCAGTTGGTTAGAGTTGATAGTAGGGTTTGAATATGGCGCAGATTCCACGAAGTCAACAAAGCAGTGTACAAGTTGCTAGTGGCTCCGTAATGGTGTGGGCTGTGTTTACATAGAATGGACAGGGTCTTCTCAACAAATCATTGTCTTGAAATGGTTATGTTCCCCTACTTGAGACAGTTTACAGCCATTCGTGCACTTCATGTGCCCAACCAACTGTGGAATTTTTATAGATGACAATGCAACACTTGACCGGGCCAAAATCATTCGTGATTGATTTCAAGAACATTCTGGACAGTTCGAGGGAATGATTTTGCCAACCAAATCGCCCGACGTGAATCCCATCGAACATTTATGGGACATAATCGAGAGGAGAGTTCCTACTAAGGCTACATTTTCATGATTATGGACGGCTGTTGGGGGCAACGTGGCTCAATATTTTTGCAGGGAAGTTGCAACAATTTGCTGAGCCCATGCCAAGTCGAACTGCTGAACTACGCCGGGCAAAAAGAGGTCCGACAAGATTAGGAGGTATCCCATGAATTTTGTCACTGACTATACTCATCACCCCTTCTTATTTCGAGTAAATTTCATCTCCATGTGTCCAATATCCTCGATAATCACGGTAACATGCTTCACAAATATTTATTCGGTTTCACAAGACTATGTTTTCTACATCAGTTTAGTCCACCTCCCCTTCCTCACCCATGAATCATGGACCTTGCCTAGGTGGAGTTATTTGCGTTACAGTTGGCCGTACAGCAAACATATCGGAAGGGTATCTGAGGAGTGGCCAAACATAAGGGTGGTTCCTTAAGTGGGGCAGCATCCCTCTCAGTAGCTACAGTTGCACCAGATGAATGATTGACTGCTCCGGCGTTGCCGCATTAGCCAACATGGCCCTGATACGTCACTATCATGAACTGTTGAAATAAAGGGGGAACTAAAACCGTTACATTTCCCTAGAACATGCAGCTCCACTTATAACGGAACAGTAAAGACTTCTAGCAGAAATCTGTGTAAAGTGACCACCCTATGGAAAATGTTGTTTTCTTCTGATATGTCACAGATAAGCACATGAAGTATGCAGGTGAGTCAATTGCACATACATGTGTTTTATGCAACCCAAAACGCCTTGAAATACCAAGCAAAAATTTTCGTATTCTCTCGCTCGCTACGTGCAAGCTGTTAGCCCTACAGAAAAAATGAACAGATTCTCTTGTAGGAAATTTAATGTAGTTGAATTTTGTACTGGGATACGTTTCCATCAGAGGCCGTAATTTTTGAATTATCTAACAAGGGAACGTCCCAATCGCACCCCCCTCAGATTTAGTTATAAGTTGGCACAGTGGATAGGCCTTGAAAAACTAAACACAGATCAATCGAGAAAACAGGAAGAAGTTGTGTGGAACTATGAAAAAAATAAGCAAAATATACAAACTGAGTAGTCCATGTGCAAAATGTGCAACATTAAGGATAGTGTGAGCTCAGCAGTGCCGTGGTCCCGTGGTTAGCGTGAGCAGCTGTGGAAGGAGAGGTCCATGGTTCAAGTCTTCCCTTGAGTGAAAAATTTGATTTTTTATTTTCAATTATTATCTATCTGTCCGTCCGTCCGTCCGATGCGAGGTAACTGCGCCATAGTATGGGGACGCTACACCTAAACACACATCTAAACACATGACATCAGTCACCTACAGCGCACGGAAGAGAGAGTATTCCTGCTAACGAGGCTCCCTGGTTGGCAGTTGCCTGTTCGCTACTTTGGACGAGAGTGCATTAAATACGTGAGATGTATTCCGTGGGCAATATGAATCCAGCAAATATTGCTCACAACTTCAATGACAAGGTCAATGAATATTTTCCAAACTGTAAGCAATCGGGAAGTTCCTTTGCAAGATGGCAAGAACTATGCCCCTTACATGAAATCATTAAAGATCACCTAACTCACGTTGAGCGAACAGTAGGGCTGAACAAAAATGACTGACAAGGCACAATGCATCTTGTAGAGGGAATAGTATGGACGTACTGGAATAATTAATGTTGGGTGATGTAAAGTAATTCACACGACATGAAAACTTTGTGGAAATGCGTCGATTTACTGGAGGCTAGTTTATCCCAGGGAAGTATTCAGAGTTGAACGTGGCCGGCTGGGGATCGGCGAAGGGAAGCGACAATAGGCAGCTTAGGGCGGCTCAAGCTCTGAGAAAGCGGTAACGGGGCCTCCAGCTGCCTTAAGATGAGTGACAGTGAGTCGGTGGCTGACCCCATGCTGGTGTACCGGGAAGCAGACGGACAACTTGTACACCTGTTGATAAATGTCCATCGTCCCATTTTCAGTGAAATGTGTGAAAAAGCCGCGCAAAGCTACGATGGAGCGGTCAACAGAGGCCAAAATATGCGTGTTCGTGACTATAGCAACTTCACGCTGAATTCACGGTCCGCAGAGTCTGAAGTAAATCAGGTGAAGAGCGACGGAAAGAAATACGCCGGCCTCCAATGGGAACGTAGGACCAAGGAATTTGAAGTACTCTCCTGGGAGCCGGAATTCCGGAAAAATTGGTATTTTGTGCAGACTCTAACCTTGATGGGTGGCCTGGTAGGAGCTAAATAGCAGAAGGTGAGAGGAAAGGAAATTTTGTGGGAATTTGTTCACTTCCCAGAGCAGGCATTGGTCGGCGCTGGGAAGCGACGCATATTTAACGCGACTTGCGCTGCAATTGGCGTAAGTGATTTTGCTGGAGGGGAAACCGAGGTGAAGAGCGGACTGGGAGAAGTCTCTGTAGGGGTCTCCCGTTCCCAGCTTGCTTAGATTGCGGACATGGCGTTCTTTACTCAGCTTGCCTGAGAGAGAGTGAGCATCTCTGCAGTTTAGGACTTAGCAAACGGAACGATTGAGCTTGGAGATAGAAAGTTTTGGTTCAGCTATGTACTGAGCAAGATAGTTAGGAGTGAATAGACGAGTGCAGCCTTGCAGCACAAAGAGGCTGGCCGATGTCCGCACAACGACGCCGCCCCGCCACGCTGAATTCGGCAATATTGCATCCACCTGGCTTGAGTTAGGCACTAATTAATTTGTTGGATCATGTCGGCAAAGTTTCCACGAGGGTTTCATGGGCCATGTATTGTGGAATTCTTCTCCAACTTCGCATTACGCCTGGGTCAGTCGATAGGAATTAATTTTGATTTATCGCGCTTTACTCCACGTATACAGAATTTATTACCACTGCCTGTTAGGAGAGTCATGTAATGTGATGACTGAAGTTCGGGAGTTAAAATAAATTTGTGCTATTCGATTGCATCTGTTTTCAATCAAGTAGTTGAAATCCCAAGTCACTTTCTTAATTAATTTTATGTTCAACATTTGCATCTGGTGTTCAATAGCTGAATATAACATCAATGTGCACCCCTTTTTAATTAAAAGTGATCAATTCTGAATCAGTTAATGTCAACACTGCCACTGCAGTTCAATCAGGAGTCGCAGGGCCTTATTACTTTCTTTGCGTTATCCGATATTGCGGCAGTTTTGCACTCTCTGTTGATCTGTTAGTCAATTTGCTGGGGTGAACACACGCCAAAATAGATACGTGACAGGTGGGGTGTTACACCTTAAGGGATCGAACGATTGTCGAACATTTGTATGATTATTTCCTACATTTGTTGATAAACAGTACGTGTGGTGATGATGATACCTTGCTGATTGCTGCGGGGCTGTTTGTACCAGATGATGAGATTGTTGACGATCCGTACGAAGAACACTAAGAGGAAATACTTCGACTTCAATTTGATTGTATTTCTTTGGGTTACATGAAGGAAATGCTCCAATACAGGTTACTGTCCAAACTAATTAAAAGACGCAAATATTGATTATGGAGTAAAGTAACAAATAAATTTAAGAAGTTTAAAGGGATGGAGGTTTAATTAAATATTGCAAAGAAGTCGTGGAACGAGGTGGAACCCGAAGACAGAAGTTCAGTGAACTAGAAAACCATGTATACCGACAATTTATTAAAGCCAGAAATGAATTAAGTGCAGTGCATGATACAGACCTACAGATTTGGGGGTTGCATTACGCTAATCAAATCACCCTGGACTTCAAGGCTTCATCTCATTGGCTTGTCACGTTCAAAAGAAAATACATAATTACGAGCAGGAAGATTACGAAATATGTAAGCAAGAACTACGCGAATAAACTGGAAGAACTTTTAGAGTGTTCCAAGACGTTTGTTACAGAAACTAATGTTAGATTCCAACAGTATGAAGACGCATATATTATCAACACAGATCAGTCCGGTTTTAACTATGAAATGAAATCGGCCCGCACGGTATCGTTAGTTGGAGAAGGCGACACGGAATGTACTGTAGACCAGCTGCATGCCACTTCACATAGTTATACCACACAATATGCTCTGAACAAAGCAGGATTTCTTTTACCTACATTTTATTTATGTTTGCAGGAAAAAAATGGTGTATCTGGACCGCAAGTTCAGCAACAGGTGAATAGGGTACTTGGCGCAAACGCCGAATGTCATTGTAAATTGCAGTGCGTCAGGAAAAATGAAGAAAAGACTAGTGAAAGACTTTAATGAACGTGTAATTGCTTCTTATGCGGACAAAGATTTTGCCTTACTCCTTGACAGCTATACAGGACAGAAGGATCAGGCATTGTACAATTTTAGTGTGGGAGTAGACGTGATTACCATTCCTCCAGGTTGTACACCTCTTGTGCAACCGTTAGATGTGTTCGGTTTTCGGCGAGTGAAATACTTTGTGAAAATATTCTATGATTTTGCGAAGCTGCACAGGTACACAGAGCATTATTGTTTACGTGATCGTGTGTCAATTATCAAAGTTCAGGCACTCACACATAATCAACTTCGCTCCCAAAATTCCAGGACATGTTCAGATTTGCTTGGACATATGCAGGATTTGACGGTCTACACACGGAAAATTTTGAAAACGTTAAAAACATATGTTTTGACAGAGCATAGGGAAAACTGTGCGACTGTGAAACTGTTGCATTCATTTGTTGCAGTTTATGTGACAAACTCTTATGTTTTCGTCACTTTTTTGGGAGTGATTATCACACCCACAAGAAAACCTATATCGGGCAAGGTAGAAGAATCTTTTTACCCATTCGCCAAGTGTACAAGTTAGGTGGGTCGACAATATATTACTGTCATGTGACGCACATGCCGTCACCAGTGTCGTATAGAATATATCAGACGTGTTTTCCTGTGGAGGAATCGGTTGACCTATGACCTTGCTATCAAATGTTTTCGGTTCCCATTGGAGAGGCACGTCCTTTCGTCTACTAATGGTTCAAATGGTTCTGAGCACTATGGGACTTAACATCTGTGGTCATCAGTCCCCTAGAACTTAGAACTACTTAAACCTAACTAACCTAAGGACATCACACACATCCATGCCCGAGGCAGGATTCGAACCTGCGACTGTAGCGGTCACGCGGTTCCAGACTGTAGCGCCTAGAACCGCACGGCCGTCATTTGTCTACTAATTGCACGGTTTTGCGGTGCGCTCGCAAAACACAGACACTAAACTTATTACAGTGAACAGAGACATCAATGAACGAACGGACAGCTCATAACTTTGCGAAAATAAAGAAAGTAAACTTTTCACTCGAGGGAATACTTGAACCTAGGACCTCTCGTTTCGCAACTGCTCACGCTAACCACGGGACCACGGCGCTTCTGAGCTCACACTATCCTTGACGTTGCCTATCTTGCACATGGACTACTCAGTTTGTATATTTTGCTTATTTTTTTCATAGTTCCACTCAACTTCTTCCTGTTTTCTCGATTGATCTGTGTTCAGTTTTTCAAGGCTTATCCACTGTGCCAACTTATAACTAAATCTGAGGGGGGTGCGATGGGGAGGTTCCCTTGTAAGAAAAACGTAAGAAAGAAACCTTCAACGTGCTTTTCTTGAATAACTCGAAAACCTTGGTAACCTGCGAAAACCTATCTCAGTACAAAATTTGACTTCATTAAATTTCGAACAAAAATGTCCTGTTCATTTTCCTGTAGCTCGCATTCGGGAGGACGACGGTTCAATCCCGTCTCCAGCCATCCTGATTTAGGTTTTCCGTGATTTCTCTAAATCGTTTCAGCCGAATGCCGGGATGGTTCCTTTGAAAGGGCACGGCCGATTTCCTTCCCCATCCTTCCCTAACCCGAGCTTGCGCTCCGTCTCTAATGACCTCGTTGTCGACGGGACGTTAAACAACACTAACCTAACCTAACCACTTTCCTGTAGGGCTAATAGATTGCAGTCAGCGAGCGAGGGAACACTAAAGTGAAGTGGAAACTTCACCTTCCAATTTTAATCACAAAGCACAGTTAGAAGAACTGCCTATTAAATTCATAGTAAGTTGCATAGTTAATCAGAACTGAATTAGCTCTTTCAGAGCTTGGCAACAGTAAGAACCTAAACACAATATTTCTTTAAAAGGGTTTAATAAGGCGATTTCAATCTCCTCTTCCCTGTGCCTGTTCAAGTGATTTAAATGCCTGCTCAAGTGGTTCCTGTGAAGCAGTTTGAAAAGCGCGACTTTTTCGTCTTTATCGCCACGTTTGTGAGTGATCTTCTACAATGGCGAAAAAGAGTCATTTATACGCAGTCAAGCCGGCAGGAGTGGCCGTGCGGTTCTAGGCGCTACAGTCTGGAACCGAGCGACCGCTACGGTCGCAGGTTCGAATCATGCCTCGGGCATGGATGTGTGTGATGTCCTTAGGTTAGTTAGGTTTAATTAGTTCTAAGTTCTAGGCGACTGATGACCTCAGATGTTCGGTCCCATAGTGCTCAGATCCACTTTTGAACGAAGTAAGATTTGGAGACAGATCAGCAGCTTTTAGAAAGTGACGATAATTTGAGTGACAGTTCTGAAAGTTTTAAAGATATGGATGTTGAGGCTAGTGAAAGTGATATCGATACAGAAATAACTGGCGACGAGACACTATTGCAGCGGATGGTACCTAGTGCATCTGTGAGAGCTCGTTCAGTTGATCAATATTTGTTCAGTAGTATTAGTGGTACAATTGTGCCTCTAAAACAATATGTTTAGAGTTGTTTTGTGTGTTTTGTGGATGCTGCTTTGTGCACAGTAATAGCTGAACAGACGAACTTATATGCACAACAGTTCATAGCTTCTCATCACAATTTAGCAGCACGCTCCAGGATTCTCAGTTAGCAGGATACTGCAAGGGATGTGGTAAAAACACTGACTGGAATGCTCATACTTCAAGCAATTCTTCACAGTCAAGAACACAAGATGTACGTTTCACAGAGGGAATCAGTTGAGACACCTTTCTTCAGGGAACTGATGACAGAAAAGTGGTTTTATCTTTTATTGAAATCAACAAATGCCCTCTAAAGCCACATGTAGGGTACGTGACTACGCCCTAGGTAGGAAAGGCAAGCCACCAAGCAGCCCAGTTGACGTAATGTTACTGGAACTGTCAGCGCCCCTTGTAACGGTTCCCAGCCTCCGGTTGGTACATAATCGTGTTTCTTCCGTCTCCATCTTTGCACCCTTTAGCAGCATATTTCCACATCTCTTGTTGGGAGCTTCTCTCGGGCACACTGCACACTGCAAGTCAAATTGGCTTTTAGGTGACCTGGCTTTCCTACATCAGGCATAGTCACGCACCCTTCTACATCTACATCTACATCTATACTCCGCGAGCCACCTTACGGTGTGTGGCGGAGGGTACTTATTGTACCACTATCTGATCCCCCCTTCCCTGTTCCATTCACGAATTGTGCGTGGGAAGAACGACTGCTTGTAAGTCTCCGTATTTGCTCTAATTTCTCGGATCTTTTCGTTGTGATCATTACGCGAGATATATGTGGGCGGTAGTAATATGTTGCCCATCTCTTCCCGGAATGTGCTCTCTCGTAATTTCGATAATAAACCTCTCCGTATTGCGTAACGCCTTTCTTGAAGTGTCCGCCACTGGAGCTTGTTCAGCATCTCCGTAACGCTCTCGCGCTGACTAAATGTCCCCATGACGAATCGCGCTGCTTTTCGCTGGATCATGTCTATCTCTTCTATTAATCCAACCTGGTAAGGGTCCCATACTGATGAGCAATACTCAAGAATCGGACGAACAAGCGTTTTGTAAGCTACTTCTTTCGTCGATGAGTCACATTTTCTTAGAATTCTTCCTATGAATCTCAACCTGGCGCCTGCTTTTCCCACTATTTGTTTTATGTGATCATTCCACTTCAGATCGCTCCGGATAGTAACTCCTAAGTATTTTACGGTCGTTACCGCTTCCAATGATTTACCACCTATGGCATAATCGTACTGGAATGGATTTCTGCCCCTATGTATGCGCATTATATTACATTTATCTACGTTTAGGGAAAGCTGCCAGCTGTCGCACCATTCATTAATCCTCTGCAGGTCTTCCTGGAGTACGTACGAGTCTTCTGATGTTGCTACTTTCTTGTAGACAACCGTGTCATCTGCAAATAGCCTCACGGAACTACCGATGTTGTCAACTAAGTCATTTATGTATATTGTAAACAATAAAGGTCCTATCACGCTTCCTTGCGGTACTCCCGAAATTACCTCTACATCTGCAGATTTTGAACCGTTAAGAATGACATGTTGTGTTCTTTCTTCTAGGAAATCCTGAATCCAATCACAAACCTGGTCCGATATTCCGTAAGCTCGTATTTTTTTCACTAAACGTAAGTGCGGAACCGTATCAAATGCCTTCCTGAAGTCCAGGAATACGGCATCAATCTGCTCGCCAGTGTCTACGGCACTGTGAATTTCTTGGACAAATAGGGCGAGCTGAGTTTCACATGATCTCTGTTTGCGGAATCCATGTTGGTTATGATGAAGGAGATTTGTATTATCTAAGAACGTCATAATACGAGAACATAAAACATGTTCCATTATTCTACAACAGATTGACGTAAGCGAAATAGGCCTATAATTATTCGCATCTGATTTATGACCCTTCTTGAAAATGGGAACGACCTGCGCTTTCTTCCAGTCGCTAGGTACTTTACGTTCTTCCAGAGATCTACGATAAATTGCTGATAGAAAGGGGGCAAGTTCTTTAGCATAATCACTGTAGAATCTTACGGGTATCTCGTCTGGTCCGGATGCTTTTCCGTTACTAAGTGCTAGCAGTTGTTTTTCAATTCCGATATCGTTTATTTCAATATTTTCCATTTTGGCGTCCGTGCGACGGCTGAAGTCAGGGACCGTGTTACGATTTTCCGCAGTGAAACAGTTTCGGAACACTGAATTCAGTATTTCTGCCTTTCTTCGGTCGTCCTCTGTTTCGGTGCCATCGTGGTCAACGAGTGACTGAATAGGGGATTTAGATCCGCTTACCGATTTTACATATGACCAAAACTTTTTAGGGTTCTTGTTTAGATTGTTTGCCAATGTTTTATGTTCGAATTCGTTGAATGCTTCTCTCATTGCTCTCTTTACGCTCTTTTTCGCTTTTTCGCACCCTTTATGTGCGTTTTGCGAACATTTGTAAATTTTTCCATCAGTGGTGAGTTTATTCCGTATAGTTTATTTCCGGAGCCTTATTTCTACTCACAGTGTTCATATACACCACCTGCTCCCACTACCCACTGCAACTTTTGATGTTTCATCTTAAAACGATCCAGTTTACGCAGTTTTGGCAATTCAAACGCCATCGCAACGTTGGGAGACCTTGTATTTTCAACGAAAGAATGTCAAATTTGTTGTGTGTTGTGACTGACAATTCGCAATTTTTCACAAACACAACTTTTATTGATGTAAGTTCACAAGGTTGATGACTGAACAACAAACGAAAGGTAACAATAACGATGCCAGTAAAAGTCTCCTAATTGAGGCAAACAAAAGTTCACTTCTAATTTTCCACAAAGGTTCGTGGTAACACACACACACACACACATACATTAGCAACAGTCCAGTTCAGAGACGAAGACGTAATCTTCAACGGTTGCAATACACGGGGTTGGCATTTGGCGTGAACTGGACTGCGGGGCCCCTAAATAGCTGTCTCCAGCCACTCAGGTTTTCGCATAGTGATACTTCCTGCAGGCCATGGCCCGAGCTCCCCCTGCAAGAAGTAGTGCTCGGAATGCCTGTTTCCATTATCTTGTATGTATAAGCCGGTGTTTACCATGGTGCTTTTGGTACGCCTTGGGCACAGACAACCTTGTCCTCTGTGGTGTAATATGGGTTGCCGGCCCTCAGGGGCTACCTTGGCTCCGGTATAACATTGTGTATTTGTCATCTGTCTTTCTGGTTAACTGCCTTATTGTTACCATTATTATGCCTTATGATGCATATTATGTTTTTTCATAGATGTATACAGCTGCAGAAGCGATTAAATCATGGCGAAACTGGTAACGTATGATCCTGTTGTAAAGGAATAACTAACACGTAATGCAGCTACCAAAAAATCTTTTAGAAGGTTTTGTTTATTAAAAAAAGAAAATATTTCTACTCAGGAGGATATCTCATCAGGCGAAAAACTTGACTAGAAGAAGGGGATTGGATGATAGGACACACCCGAGGCGTCAATGAATTGGTTTAGTAGCAGAAGGACGTGCAGGGTGTAAAAAATGTGAAGGGAGACAGAGGAGAGTGAGCAGTTTCAAATCGATATAGGCTGCAGCGGCTACGCAGCGATGAAGAGGCTTGCACAGGACAGAACAGCGTGAGGGCTGCGTCAAAGCAGTCCTCGGACTTAATGTCACACCCCACATATGAATGTACGAACTTTAAATAAATTTTAACTTGCGCATAGGACTGCAAAGATTTTACTGTCGAAAGAACGGTCATTTCTTCACATGCATACACAAACAGCCAAGCGCTTCTTTTTACAATAACGTTTAGGATCAAGGCTTTAATTTTCCTTCGGTAAATTGTCAATGTGCTTTCACCAGTTGCACTACTAACATCCAGAGAGTACTCAAAGTCGTCCTACGCCTTTGCTAATATGTCTGTATTCACAGATGTAGAAACACGGTGCTGCACTCAACCAAAGTTGTTGGAAAGCGAGCAGCATAGAAGGTATTTTTCACAAACCCCCAGAGAAAAAAAATCACATACTATAAGTTAGTGATCCTGGTCGCCATTGGTACAATACAAGATCCGTATCAACCTCAACGCCATTTATCATTGAGGCAGCTCACTTTGAATCATTGCTCTCACACGCAGGTGCGCCATCCTGTTGAAAAACGAAGTTTGCAGTGTGTTCTCGCAATATTGTGTGATGAACGAGTGAGAGAGCGAATGAGCCAGTGAGTCAGTTAGCTACACTGGGCAGATCCCTACCAGCTGCCAGATGAACAGCGACTAACAGCCGGCACCATCGTAAACTTCGTTCCTATCTTCACTCGTTTGAAGATATCGTGTTGCGAAATGTGATGCATCTTTTTACATCACCCGGTCTTTGTGAACCCTTACAATTCTACCTAAGACTGCTTCCTCACGTTCTGTGTTGCCTATGCCAAGATGCCAGGATTGATGTCCCATTAACTTGCTCCTACTTCTAGTTCAGTAAAATAATGTCACCTATTCTTTCCAGATCCTCTTAATTGTATCTTCGCTTATCTTTCGATAATTTCATACGCACCTAAGCTCTTTCTCTCGGAATTTTCCGTGATCATCGCTTTACTTCCATGCAGATGTACTTATTTAGAATCTTTTTTTTTTAATGACTTTTCAGAGAGGCTGCTGACAAAAAGGTTCATTGTCTTATTGCCAGACCACTTACGCAGTTTGTGATGGTATCGATAGGTATGGTGAAGCTATTACAAGAGAAAAGGGGCAACATCTTTAAGAATCTTACAGTTAAGTCCGTAAATAGTACAGCAACGCTAATGATAAATGAAAGTGATGCAGTGTATTAATAAAAACGGCGAAAGAAAATAAGAGAGGCGATGCGTTTTCTGTTAGGTTGTTACAAGCAATTCACTTTGAGTTTACTCTAAAACCATTAGCGAAAGACCAAGAAACGATTTATATGCCATTATGTAAATTCTACCTACATCTTGCTTGAAAATCGATAAGCTGAATAAAAACGTAACAGCTAATAAACAGCATAAAATATTTTACCTTATCAGTCGTCGAAGCGTTGTAATATGGTGAAACGTGTGTCCTGAACAAAAGTTATTTTTTCGGTGTGCAAAATCTTCCTTTGGCTAGACTTCCTTTTGGCAGAACTTATCAGTCTTCATCTACGTATTCCCGAAATACTGCCTGTCGGAACAGCAACGAATATATCAGAAAACAGTGTTTTTAGCCTATAGTTGCACTTCCTCTGTGTTTTACTTTCCTGCTACCGGTTTCGGTACACAGCACGATCCTCAGGCCCTCCCCTGGCATGCAATCGTCACGCTTGATTCCCAAGTAGGTGGTGGCGAAGATACATGTTAAAGTCGGTGCTAGGCATAAAATGTCGTCCGAATCTTTCTGAATTCTTTCGTAGATTGTTGTTTTAAACAACTAGTTCAGGAGCCCACTCGAAGTGTAAATGGTTGCAAAAACATACTTGACCTTTCAGCAACTGAGCAAATGGGAAGCATCATAGTGAACACTGGGATTAGTGAACACTACTTTGTTGTAGAGAGACTGAATACCGTAACATACAAACCAAGCAAAAATAAAAGTGAAATACATCTGTTTAAAAAAGCAGACAAAATTTCGTTTGACGCCTTCCTAAGAGACAGCCACCACTCCTACCAATCTATGTTAGCATAGACCGGGTGCGGTTTAAATTCAAAGAAATAATGTCGATGGTAATTGAGAGGCATGTACCAAATAAATTAGTAAAAAATGCTACTGCCACCATGGTACAGAAAACAGGTCATAACCCTGTTGCAGAAGCATGCCAAATTTACAATAACGCAAAACCCCCACGATTGGCGAAGTTTTACAAAAGCTCGAAATTTAGCGCGAACTTCAATACGAAATGCTTTTAACACAACGAAACTCAGTCTTGAAATCTGGCAGAAAATCCACAAAAATTCTGGTCATATGTAAAGTACACCGGTGAAGACACAACCGGTACCTTCACTGCAGTATAACGATGGTGACGTTATTAATGGCACTGCCACTAAAGCAGGGTTATTGAATGCGGTTTTCCGAAATTCTTTCACCAAAGAAGACGAAGTAAATGTTGCAGAATTAGAATCAAGAACCACTGCCTACAGGAGGAACATAGAAGTAGATATCCGTGGAGTAGCAAAGCAGCTTAAATCCCTTAATAAAGGTATACCAGTCAGGTTACTTTCATAGTCTGCCAATACAGTAGCTTAAAATTTAGCAGTCATATACAACCCTCCGGCTCGTCGAAAAATCCATACCTAAAGACTGGAAACTTGCACAATCATACCAATACCCAAGAAAGGAAAAAGGAGTAATCCGCTGAATTGCAGATCCATATCGCTAACATCGGTTTACAGTAAGATTTTGGAACATGTTATGTATTCGAACATTGCGAGTTATCTCGAAGAACACGCTTCACTGACAAACAGTCAACACGGATTCAGAAAATATCGTTCTTGTGAAACACAACTAGCTCTTCATTCTCACGAAGTAATGAGTGCTATTTACAGTGGATGACTAATTGATTCCTTACTTTTATATTTCCGGAAGGCATACAACACCATTTCTCATTAAGTGACTTATAATCAAATTGCGTGCCTATGGAATATTGTCTTAGTTGTGCGATTGGATTCCTGATATCCTGTCAGAGAGGTCACATTTCTTAGGAAGTGACAGAAAGTCACCTAGTAAAACGGAAGTAATATCTGACGTTCCCCCTAAGGAAGTGCTAAAGGCACTATACTGTTCCTGATCTACATAAAAGATTTAGGAGATAATCTCAGTAGTCCTCTTAGATTGTTCGCAGGTGATACTGACATTTACAGTCTTTTTAAGTCATCAGATGACCAAAATTAATTGCAAAACGATACAGACAAGATACCTGCATGGAGAGAAAATTAGAAATTGACACTAAAAGCCTGTAAATCCAACCAAATGCTTAGGGTTTACAATTACGAGTAACTTCAATTGGAATTATCACATAAATAATGTTGTGCGTAAAGCAAACAAAAGACAGCCATTTATGGACAGAACACTTAGAAAACGCAACAGGGCTACTAAAAAGACTGCTTACGCTACGCTAGTCCATCCTCTTCTCGAGTACTGCTGTGCGGGGTAGGATGCGGATCAGATGGGATCGACAGAAGACATCCAGAAATTAGAAAGAAGGGCAGTTCGTTTTGTACTCCCTCAAAATAGGAGACAGAGTCACGGATATAATATGCGAACTGGGATGGCAATCATTAAAACAAAGGTGTTTTTCGCTGCGGCAGGATCTTTTCATGAAATTTCGATCACCATAATTCTCTTCAGAATGTGAAAATACACACATCAAAAAACGTTTTGCATCACCTAGGTTCAGAGAGATCCGGAACCTGTACAGTAAATTGTAATAGAGATCAACATAAACATAATTTCCACCCTTTTTATTGCTCATGAAAACCACACATTGCATGTTGTACCACAATACAGCTGGACCATCAGAGTTGGTGGTCCAGACTGCTGTACACAACGGTACCTCTAATACGCAGTAGCACGTCCTCTGACATTGACTCATGCCTGTATTCGTCGTGGCATACTAGCCTAAAGTTCATCAAGGCACTGTTGGTACAGACTGTCCCACTCCTCAACGGTGATTCGGTGTAGATCCCTCAGAGTGGTTGGTGGATCTCGTCGTCCATAAACAGCCCTTTTCAAACCATACCAGCATTTTCGATAGGGGTCATGTCTGTAGAGCATGATAGCCGCTCTAGTCGAGCGATGTCGTTAACCTGAAGGAAGTCATTCACAAGATATGCGCGATGGGGGCGCGAATTGTCGTCCATAAAGACGAACGACGCCAATACGCTGCCGATATGGTTGTACTATCGGTCGGAGGATGGCATTCACGTATAGTACAGCCGTTCCGGCGCCTTCCAAACCACTAGCGGCGCACGTCGGCCCCAAATAATGCCATCCAAAAAACAGCAGGAAACCTCCACCTTGCTGCAGTCGTTGGACAGTGTGTCTAACGTGTTCAACCTGACCGGGTTGTCTCCAAACACGTCTCCGACGATTGTCTGGTAGAAGGCATATGGGACACTAATCGGTGAAGAGAAAGTGATGCCAATCCTGAGCGCTCCTTTCGGCATGTTGTTGGGCCCACCTGTACCGTGCTGCATGGTGTCGTGTTTGCAAAGATGGATCTCGCCATGGACATCGGGAGTGAAGTTGCGCAGCATGTAGCCTATTGTTCACAGTCTGGGTCGTAACACGACGTCCTGTGGCTGCACGAAAACCATTATTCAACATGGTGGCGTTGGTGTCAGGAACCCTCCTAGCCATAATCCGTAGGTAGCGGTCATCCACTGCAGCAGTAGCCCTTGGGCGGCCTGAGCGAGGCATGTCATCGACAGCTCCTGTCTCTCTGTATCTCCTCCACGTCTGAACAACATCGCTTTGGTTCACTCCGAGACTCCTGGACACTTCCCTTGTTGAGAGCCCTTCCTCGCACAAAGTAACAACACGGACACGATCGAACCGCGGTATTGACCGTCTAGCCATGGCTGAACTACGGACAACACGAGCCATGTACCTTCTTCCTGGTGGAATGACTGGAACTGATCGACTGACGGACCCCCTCCGCCTAATAGACGCTGCTCGTGCATGGTTGTTTACATCTTTGAGCGGGTTTAGTGACATATCTGAACAGTGATACTATATCGAAAGTCAACGTCTATCTTCAGGAGTTCTGGGAACCGGAGTGATGTAAAATGTTTTTTGCTGTGTTTATTTTGTCGACGCTCACTTACGTGGGCAGAAATGATCACCGTAAAAAAATAAGGGAAATCAGAGCTCTCACACCAAGATCTATGTGTTCGTTTTTTCCGCTCACTGTTGAAGAATGAAAAAGCTTAAAGGTGGTTCAATAAACCCTCTGCCAGGCAGTTAACTGTGAATTGTAAAGTAATCATGTAGATGTAGATGCAGATGTAGCCACTAGGCAAAATAAAGAGAAATTGCTACTACAGACTAAAGCAAATACTTTTTGATCTACCTCCACTTCAGTACTCGGCGGGCCGCCAGATAGTGTGTGGTACCACTAACTTTTCCTCTCTTCACTGTTCCACTCGCAAAGGGCACACGAGAAGTACGATTGTCGGTAAGCCTATTAGCTCTAGTTTCTCGAATTATCAATAGCGAACCTGTCCGTGATGCACTACGCCTCTCTTTTAGCGTCTGCCACTGGAGTTTGTTGAGCATCTGTGTAACGCTCTCGCACCGACTAAATGGTCCCGTGACGAAACGCGCTGCTCTTCGCTGGATTTTCTCTCTATCAGTCCTTCCTAGCAGAGGTCCCAGATTGATGAATCATACTCAAGAATCGGTCGAACAAGCGCCTTGTCAGCCACTTCATTAAGATTCGTCCTATGAATCTCAGTCCGGCATCTTCTTTCCCTACTTATTTATGTGGTCATTACACTCAAGGTCGCTCCGGGTAAGATGCTGCTAGATATTTTGCGGTAATTATTGTTTCCAGAAACTAGTCATCAATAATGTAGTCGGTCAGTAGTGTATTTCTTTTCCTCTGTGTGCGCAATATATTACATTTGTTTACTTAAGGTCAAGTGCTAGTGCCTGTACCAATCATCAACCCTCTGTAGTTCCTTCGGCAAATCGTTACTGCCTTCTGGCGGTACTCATCTGCTATAGACAACCACATCATCTGCGAGATGCCTTAAAGAAATTCCTAAGAATTCTATTATATCATTTATAGAAACTGTAAAAAGTAACGGTCCTATCACACTTCAGTGTGTGGACGTTCAGAAGCTACAAAGTTCAGAGAACATCCACCACAGTTTCAGATTTCTAGCTTCTCTTCGGACCAATAGTTGCAGAAAAATGACTCCGACGAACACGCTACATACTCACTTCATATGGTGCCTTTGCTCCGAATAATGTTCGCCTGCTCATTAGCTTTAGAAAAAAGTAGGAATGTTGATAGGGTATAGGTGCCACAGTTTAGAATCGGCAAGTGCGACTATGGAAGACGCTGCACTCAGCCATACGGTAATCCGTCATTTCAACCACATTCTTTTCGTCATTTCGACAGTTACCTCATCGATTCAGGTCTCTCTGTAATACACTATATGAACAAAAGTATCCGGACGCCCCCTAAAACATACGTTTTTCATACTAGGTGCATTTTGTTGCCACCTGCTGCCAGGTACTCCATATCTGCGGCCTCAGTAGTCATTAGACATCGTGAGAGCGCAGAATGGGGCGCTCCGCGGAACTCACGGAACTCACGTGGTCAGATTAATGGGTGTCACTTGTATCAAAAGTCTGTACGCGAAATTTCCACACTCCTAAACATCCCTAGTCCACTGTTTCCGATGTGACAGCAAAGTGGAAATGTGAAGGGGCACGTACAGCACAAAAGCGTACAGGCCGACCTTGTCTGTTGACTGACGGAGACTGCCGTCAGTTGAAGAGGGTCGTAATATGTAATAGGCAGACATCTATCCAGATAATCACACAGGAATTCCAAACTGCATCAGGATCCATTGCAAGTACTATGACAGTTAGGCAGGAGGTGCTAAACCTTGGATGTCAAGGTCGAGCGGCTGCTCATAAGCCACACATCACGCCGGTAAATGCCAAACGACGTCTCGCTTGGTGTAAGGAGCGTAAACATTGAACAGCGGAAAAACGTTTTGTGGAGTGACGAATCATGGTACACAATGCGCCGATCCGATGGCAGGGTGTGGGTATGGCGAATGCCCGGCGAACGTCATCTGCTAGCGTGTGTAGTGCCAACAGTAAAACTCGGAGGCGGTGGTGTTTTGGTGTGATAGTGTTTTTCATGGAGGTAGCTTGCACCCCTTGTTGTTTTGCTTTGCACTATCACAGCACAGACCTACATTGATCTTTTAAGCACCTTCTTACTTCCCACTGTTGAAGAGCAATTCGGGGATGGCGATTGCTTCTTTCAATACGATCGAGCACCTGTTCATATATACGGCCTGTGGCGTAGTGGTTACACTGCAATAACATCATTGTTATGGACTGGGCTGCACAGAGTCCTGACCACCTTGGGATGTTTTGGAACGCCGACTTCGTGCCGGGCCTCACCGACCGACATCGATACCTCTTCTCAGTGCAGCATTCCGTGAAGAATGGGCTGCCATTCCCCAAGAAACCTTCCAGCACCTGACCGAACGTATGCCTGCGAGAGTGGAAGCTGTCATCAAGGCTAAGGGTGGGCCGACACCATATTGAATTCTAGCATTACCGATGGAGAGCGGCACGAACATGTAAGTCATTTCCAGCCAGGTGTCCGGATACGTTCGATCAGATAGTGTATGTTAGTATTCTCACGTGAATCCAATTCTCTCCGGCACTTTAAACTATAGGGGTCATTGTAGTTTTGTTTTGATGATTATGAGTGTTGATTCCGGAATTCAGTGACTACCATCCTTGTAATTCAGTTGTTTATCTGGTCAGTGAAGGCATCTCCTGATCATATGTTTATAAATTCTAGAAGAATGTATCATATAGTTTAACATTCGTGTTTTAATCTGGATCAGCGCACCTCCTCAGTTTCCTAAGTAATTGGGATCCTCTGCAGGTGGCAATGATGTTGATTGTATTCCACGGTGGGAACTGAGTTGCATCTCCGTTAAAATTCCTAGGTCAAGGGGTAGATCTAGAGACAACTGCTACGGTCTGAGAACTCTTGAGGCGGGCCGTTCACGCCCAGCTGCCTGGCACTTCCGAACACAGCAGGGAAGGGTTACAAGAATATTGCATTTCTTCAACAGCAGGAAGGCCTCTCAACCGCAGTCGAAGTTGATACGTTGTGATACTGAAACAGGTAGGAGGAGAATGCTCTCTAATGAATCACTAACTCAGGTAATTTTTCAGAAAGATTGTAGTATGCTGTTATTAAGCCCCTCTATAAAAAGGGTGATAAGAGAGATGTCACTAACCACCTACCCATTTCACTGCTCATGTCTTTTTCGAACATTTTTGATGATGTGATTTATGCTGGATTGGTATCGTTTACAAGCTTAGTAAATCAAAGTTTCAAATTCCATTCACACGTTCACTTGTCAAATTCTACGATCACTCCATAACAAAACAACATCAACTGGCATTTTATGAGATCTGGCTAAGGCATGTGGTTGTGTGAATCACAAAGACATCAAGATAAACTATGATTTTGTAAAACTGATTGTATTCTCAATAAAATATAATATATAATCGAAAGGTTGATGATAT
Organism: Schistocerca nitens; assembly: GCF_023898315.1. Lineage (NCBI taxonomy): Eukaryota > Metazoa > Arthropoda > Insecta > Orthoptera > Acrididae > Schistocerca > Schistocerca nitens. The sequence goes on along the minus strand of NC_064617.1, from coordinate 436,478,375 downwards.
TTGCATGTAATAAAGATTATTCTGATGGGTAGAAATGGCTTATGGTGTTCCACAAGGGTCAATCTTAGGTCCATTGTCGTTTATGATATATGGAAGCTAACCTCCGTCTGATATACAGAATTAATTCTGTTTCAGATGACAGTACATATAGCAACGAAATAAATGGTAAACAATATTCTTAAAAGTATTATTGAGTGTTTTTATCTGCAAAGGGACTCATTCACCCTTTCAAAACGACACTACGTATTCAGAGACACTACACGAATGATAAATGTGACATGTGATATGAAATAACAACTTAGACGGAAATTTTTTTAAAAATTGGTAGTCATATCGATGAGAACTGAAACTGCTAAAAAACGTATTTTTGGACTCTTAGAGTAATTCAGTTCAGCCACATTTGAACTTTTGATCATTGCAAATCTGACTAATGGTTCACAATATGTTTAACGAAGTTTGCTTTAAATAACCTGTGACAGTACAGAAGTTACATTGCTGAGCATGATTACAGTTCCAGAAATAAAATTATATTCACTCCACATTAGTGTTGCCTTTAAACAAAAAACGAGGTGCACAATGCTATAATCAAAATTTTCTTGTCACTTGCTCATTGATATCAAATTTGTGACAGACAGCAAAGTTAAATTTGAAAAGAAAGCGGAAAAATTTCCATATGACAATTCTTTCTATTCCGTAGAAGAATTGTTATTTATGTAACACGTAAAAGGTGAATTACAAACTCGCATCTGCACTGGAGGAAAAAACAAGTTGTAAATGGTTAACATGTAGCCATATTTACGTGTGAATCTATAATCAAAATGTTCTTGTCACTTGCTCATTGATATCAAATTTGTGACAGACAGCAAAGTTAAATTGGAAAGCAAAGCGGAAAAATTTCTACATGACAATTCTTTCTATTCCGTAGAAGAATTGTTATTTATGTAACATGTAAAAGGTGAATTACAAACTCGCATCTGCACTGAAGGAAAAAACAACTTGTAAATGGTTAACATGTAGCCATATTTACGTATGAATGTATAATATTAATATAAAAAATCTTGTTCCATACCGTTATAATTAATCGAACAAATGATCCGTAAAAGATAAAACCAACTACCAACTTACCTGAAGACGAGACAGATTAGTGGGACATGTACTGCGACATCCGAGAATAATTAACTTTGCGCTGGAAGGAGTACGGGAGAGGATAGATATTAGTGGCAGACCAAGACTAGAATATGCAATACACAAGATCTTGCATGTTGTAGTCACCTGCAGATGAAAAGAATAGCGTAAGAAAAGATGGAATATCACACCAGCGAAAATTCTCCTGACGTAAATGAAAGATGGTGGTGCAGATGAAGGCACCTGTCTAATTGGGAGGGGATATACATGGCATCTTGGACTGTACGCTAAAGACCAAGTGCTTCCTACTTCCAAGGTGAAGAGTGATACGCAGCAAGGATACGTCCAAAAAATCTAACACACATGTGTGGCGTCTGAAGCTGAAACAGTGGTATTTTGGTGGGGAACTGACAGATATTTATTTACTTGTTATTATTTTTATTCTATTATCTAAATACAAGAACAGATCCAATGTTACACATGAATTGGAGTATATGAATATTAAACATAATTTCCAATGTGTCAATACAACATTTGGGGGAACTGAGAGAGAGCTCAACCCCAGAGCGGGTCCGCTGATTGTGCAGTCTCTATGCGGTGTTGGCAAGCCAGGTCATTAACTTGGCAGCCACAACCCCTTCTACTTCAGTACAATACAATCGCCGGCTGCACGAACAACTTCAAAGCGTTAGAGGGACTCAGGCTCTGCTACAGCAACCGTTTTAAATGTGGAAAATATTCTCTTATGCCACAAGCACTATCAAGATACGTTTTTTGAGTTACCATGAGGATATGATTCACACCTTTTGTAGACGGGATTTCAGTACATTGGTGATTATTCTTCAGATAACATTCTTGTAGCTGAAGAACCTTTTAGAAAGTCCTTTTGACTAGCCACTGATCTTTTATTTTTATAAAAGTGACAAAAGAAGTGACGCACGTAGAAGGCATGATCGGATGTCAATGTAGCTTCGTGCACATCATCGGTGCTAGCCTTGTAGTTCTCTGCGACAGGTAGAACGGCCATGTCTAGTGTCGCTTCCAGGACTGGTAGAGTGTATGCGGGACGTGAACAGTTTCGGATGTTGACGATCACTGTGAAGAACACAGAGGTGGTGCATAATCCTGACAAACTGGGTTATCAGCACTTGGTAGAGTTTTGAAGGGGCCTAGTTGTGGTCTCCAGTTGTCAGATCGATACGTGCAATATCAAGGTTTGTGTGGTATTCGGATGTGACAGTGGCCCTATGTTCCGTAATCATGTAATTCACATAGTTCGTCCTCACATGGAGCACCTTCTTCTTCATCACGACAATGCCAGACCACACTCGAGCACTGTCAAATATGCAACAATCCGACACCTTGGTTCACTGTCATCGACCATCCGATTTGCATATGTTTCCAAAAGTTAAAAAACGCCTGTGAGAACTACACTTTGATAGTGGAGAAGCTGTGCAAGCGGGGGTGACGTTGTGGCCCGTCAAAAACATTCTACAGTGACTGTATGTATAAACTGGTCTCTCGTTGGGAGAAATGTGTTTGCCGCCAGGGTGACTGTGTTGCCAAATAAGTAAGTTGATATGAAGAATAAAGATATGGAATCTTAGTAACGTTTATGTTATTTAAAAGCATTAAGAGTCTTCACATAAAAAAATGATGGCATTACTTTTCACCACGCCCTCGTACAACATAATCCTTGGCCTGTTTCGCTCTATCTAAATCTGCATAAATTAAGATGCACACCGAGTCAATAGACAGTCATTCGTCCCCTCAATGCGAATCAAATAAGATCAAAAGTGGCTAATATTGTACAGTATTTGTAAAGTAATTTTTTAGATTTGAAACAGCGCTCTAGGAAAAATATTCTTACTGTTTCCTATTAACTGTAGAGAAATATAGGCAATAATGAAAGTGAGAAATGTTAAAGCATCCTGAGATGAGAACGTGTTTAAAAACTGAATGCAGAAGCTAAGATAACAAAGAACTTTTCATGCTCGGAAAAAAGTGAAATGTCTTTTGTAGTTCTATGGCAACTTTTGAATAATATGAAAGCCTGCCTTCTATGTCTGTCTCGGTGGTACGCTCATATAAAAAATCCTTGATGAGGGTAATTTTATTTCTGACGAAGATGGAAGTAACCCTCGAAATTTTTTATTTACAATTGACGATACCAGAGCCCGAACAATCTATTATGCAAAACAAGTGCCTTTTTATCCGTCCCGAAATGTGAATACTTGACCCGAGAATAATTATGAAAAATCTTAATAGACAGAAAGTAACATGAAAGTTTTCGGCATTTCAAACACTGAGTACATCTTGATTTGAAAGGTCCCATTCTAGCGGAGAAAATTTGAATCGGCGCTGTGAAGTGTACAGATGAATATGCTGGAACATAAAACACGTTCTCCTCGTTGTATCAATAGCAAATATAAAAACCTTTGCAGATTAGCTCCAACTCTCGATGTCTGTGCTGAATTTCTGCCGCGGCATGCAGATATATGAATCCTGAAGTACAGTCGTGGACAAAACGAGCGAGACCCTTCGCCTTTTCGTTATGCTCATCCGCACAGCCTTAAAGTCTGCTACACAGCATAACAGGCAAGGCGACGAAGTGCTACCAACATACTATGCACAGGCGTGAAATTGAAAACTATCCAAAATTTGACAGACTGTTTTCAATCATGTGTAAGACTATATTAATGATGATTAGTGTGTTAACCACAACACCTAAATATAAGATATAAATGAAACAAGAAACGCTAATTAGTACGAACTGTACAAATAAAAATGAATTTCAGCTTATCGAGATAACATAACTGTTTTAGTAAGACAAAGTAACCCAGATCGTTACGAATTAGCACAATATTATGCGCATCCGGCCGCGAAATGGTCTGTGTCAACGTTCAGACCAGTCATACTGGATTACCACTGCTGACATACCATGAAAGTGTGCAAATTTAGCAATGCGTGAAGATTCATTACGAAATTCAGTTAAAAATCATTCCAGCCTCTGTGGTTTCATGAAGATCCGATAGGTGGCGGCGCTATGTCTCGCCTTCAAAATGGCGTCTGTAACGGTGGTGCGTTGCAGGTAGAGAGCTGTCATTACGTTTCTTTTGGCAGAAAACCAGAGCATCGCAAATATTCATAGGCACCTACAGAATGTATACGGCTACCTGGCAGTCAAAAAAAGTACGGTCAGTCGTTGGGCGAGGCATCTGTCATCATCGCAACAAGGTCGCACAGATCTTTCCGATTGCCCACTTGCCGGCCGGCCGCACACAGCTGTGACACCTGCAACGCTGGAACGTGCGGAGACTGTCAGTGTGAACAGGTGAACGACGGATCACAGTCAAATACCTCACTGCTCAGCTGGATGCAAGGCCTCACACATGTCTGCGCACCCGCGAGGAGCTCACCAAAATTCATTGGACTGTTCTTCCTCATCCACTCTACAGCCTGGACCTCGCACGTTCCGACTTACTTCTGTTTCGCCCAAAGAAGGATGCACTCCGCGGGAAGCACTACGTGGATGACGAGGAGCTATTGATGTGACAGGACGTTGGCTCCGACATCGACCAACAGAATAGTACATTACTGGCCATTAAAATTGGTACACTAAGTAGAAATGCAGATGATAAACGGGTATTCATTGGACAAATATATTATACTAGAAGTGACATGTGATTACATTTGCATTCCTATTCGGGTGCATAGATCCTGAGAAATCAGTACCCAGAACAACCACCTCCGGCCGTAATAACGGCCTTGATACGCCTGGGCATTGAGTCAAACAGAGCTTGGATGGCGTGTACAGGTACAGCTGTCCATGCAGCTTCAACACGATACCATAGTTCACCAAGAGTAGTGACTGGCGTATTGTGACGAGCCAGTTGTTCGACCACCATTGACCAGACGTTTTCAATTGGTGCTGGCCAGGGCAGCAGTCGAACATTTTCTGTATCCAGAAAGGCCCATACAGGACCTGCAACATGCGGTCGTGCATTATCCTGCTGAAATGTAGGGTTTCGCAGAGATCGAATGAAGGGTAGAGCCTCGGGTCGTAACACATCTGACATGTAACGTCCACTGTTCAAAGTACAGTCAATGCGAACAAGAGGTGTCCGAGACGTGTAGCCAATAGCACCCCATACCATCACGCCGGGTGATACGCCAGTATGGCGATGACGAATACACGCTTCCAATGTGCGTTCAGCGCGATGCTGCCAAACACGGATGCGACCATCATGATGCTGTAAGCAGAACCTGGATTCATCCGAAAAAATGACGTTTTGCCATTCGTGCACCCAGGTTCGTCCTTGAGTACACCATCGCAGGCAGCGATGTCTGTGATGCAGCGTCAAGGGTACTGTCTGTGATGCAGCCTCAAGGGTAACCGCAGCCATGGTCTCCGAGCTGATAGTCCATGCTGCTGCAAACGTCGTCCAACTATTCGTGCAGATGGTTGTTGTCTTGCAAACGTCCCCATCTGTTGACTCAGGGATCGAGACGTGGCTGCACGATCCGTTAGAGCCGTGAGGATAAGATGCCTGTCATCTCGACTGCTAGTGATACAAGGCCGTTGGGATCCAGCACGGCCTTCCGTATTACCCTCCTGAACCCACCGATTCCATATTCTGCTAACGGGCATTGGATCTCGACCAACGCGAGCAGCAATTTCGCGATACTATAAACCGCAATCGCGATTGGCTACAATCCGACCTTTATCAAAGTCGGAAACGTGATGGTACGCATTTCTCCTCCTACACGAGGCATCACAACAACGTTTCACCAGGCAACGCCGGTCAATTGCTGTTTGTGTATGAGAAATCTGTTGGAAACTTTCCTCATGTCAGCACGTTGTAGGTGTCGCCACCGACGCCAACCTTGTGTGAATGCTCTGAAAAGCTAATCATTTGCATATCACAGCATCTTCTTTCTGTAAGTTAAATTTCGCGCCTGTCGCACGTCATCTTCGTGGTATAGCAATTTTAATGGCCAGTAGTGTAACATGCGGGCATGCAGGCCCTCCCAATAATGTGGTGTAAGGACGTCGCATTGAACAGAGATTGTGTTGAAAAATAGGGTTTGTAGACGAAGGAGTCGGGAATAATACGGATTACTGGAATCCTGAATAAAATCGACCTGCTTCCAGAAAAAAAAAATGTGTTGCATTACTTATTGAACGCCCCTCGTAATAGCTCAACTGTGTGACAGTTCAGTGTAGTTATATTTCTATAGGAGGCGATCAAAAAATTTCCCTTTGACGGCATTGCTGCAGCGTATATGCAACATAGCGCGACTCCGATGTGGGTATATAAGAACCGACATGCAGGCAAGGGATTAGTGAGGCTTTCGTGTCTTTCCGACGTGCTTACGGTAAATGCGGCAACATGAACCACGGCGACGTTAATAGCAGATTCGTACAAACAGAACCAACGTGCTGTTACTCTTTTCTTGCCTGCCGAAGTGGAAACACTAGTAGACGTCCATCGGAGAATGAAGAATACGTATAGGACAGCAAGCCTATCGAAAACCACCGTTGTGGACTGATGTTTCATGGTAAGGCATGTCCACATGTCGCAAATGTCGAAAAGCAAAAGCTACGCAAACTCTAGTGGGAGACGCTGGGGAGCCCGCCCTATGGTCCATGTCTCTCACCATGCGATTACACGCCTTCGCTCCCTTAAAAAAGACTTTTATTGGTCGACGATTCACGTCCGACAATGAAGTTCAGCAGACGGTTATGGACTTCTTCACGCTACAGGACCCGGAGTTTTACGGAACGGATATCTTCAACCTAAGCGTCGGCGAGATGATTGCTACGATGCTTACGGCGACTTTGCCGCATTGGCGTACCGGTATTGGACTGCACGTCCTTCGAACTAGAACTTTCATATCGCTCGTTGTATTACGTACGTGTGTCGATTTATCTACCACTTACAACGCATTGTCAATATCGTATCCTAAGAAATGAATATCACGGTGAAATTCCTTTCGGTTTGTCTTGTGTTGAAATGTTGTGAAGCCAAAATCCGTATTTTATTGTTATTTCACATAAGTCTCCATCCCATGTATCAATCTGATTATTTTTGTTTATTATCCCATCTTTCATACTTACCTGTATAAACTGCTACGGTAAACGTTATTGACAGCCGCAAGGAACTCATCGAATATTCAGGGAGTGATAAAAAATATGGAAGCAGCAAAAACACAGAAACCCGTTGGCATTCAAAAAAGTTTTCAGTCTTCTCTGAACGGACAAATATAGATGCTGTAAGGTTTTCAAGGGAGTCTCAGCTCTTCCTGCATGAAAGTGATTAGTCCATGTAATGATGATGGAGATGCTTAGCGATCACGCACCATTCTTTCCAAAGTAGATCACAAAGGCTCAGTAATACTGAGATCTGGTGAGAGTGCTGGTCAGGGAAAATGTGACGATTCATCCTCGTGTTCACAGAACCAGGATTTTCTACTATGCGAGCTGCGTGAACAGGAGCCGTGTCGTCTTGAAAAACAGCATCGCCGTTGCGGAACAAACATTGTACTATTGTATGGACCCGATCAGACAAAACTGTCACGTGATCGGTGGCAGAAATGCGACCTTGAAGAGAAAACGTGGAGTTCATGGAATGCACGATATGGCTGCCCAAACCACCGCCATGTTTCACTCCTAGTTTCCTTTTTCGGGCATTTGTATCACTGACATGTAGCTGAATTCCAGGTCGTTCTGCTATTCGCAGCTTTTGGAGCACCCTTCGTGTTGTTTTGGAGCTGACAGGGTTCGCCAGCGCGACATTCGATTCTGCAATGGCTTTTGCAGTTGTCGTCCTGTTACTTTTTATAAAAACACTCCTCACTGACTGTCTGTCACGAGCACGTTCTTCCGACCGTGTTGTGACTTTGAGCATGATTTTTTTTTTTTTCGCTTTCCCTGTACGCATTAGAAATCGACGATACGGTGCCTCGCGAAACACCAAGCACCACAGCTACCTTGGTTATGGAAGCACGCACCAAACGAGCACCAACAATTCGCTCATGCTCGAATTCACTTAGTTCTGACACAATGTACTCACAATTACAGAGAACAGTGTTCTGACCACGACTGACGCAGCGCATTGAGAACATTACACAGGCGCCGTTCGTGATCAAGTACAACAGCGCAACCTGCAGGCATGGCACATTTATTTTTAAGCATGCATTTCTCGCTGTGTTTCCATATTTTTGTCCAGTCCCTATAGATTTTTTAAGAATGCTCTGTAGCATCACATCTTTGTCGACAGTTTATAAAATATATTTCCGACTGTTTGATATTCTACGTTTCTGTACTGTAGACTTTGAATTGCCTAAATTACGTTTCACATTTATCGGTTTCGGCATAAGATGACACAAAGAAAACTCTAACTTGAAGTTATTTTCAAATTCACTATTATTTATAGAGTAAGATCCATCATTAATTACAAACTTTCCTGTGTTTATACCTTATAGTAAAGACACTAGAATAATGCAGCAATGTAGTAAATACCACGCATGAATGCCCTAATACGCGAAAAACAAATTGAATTATTTCTCTATAGAGGTCGTGCCAGAAACAACGAAAATCGTGACCGGCAGTAGAAAAAGATAGTGTAATAACAAAATCGTTGTTTGTACAGTCGTCGGCTTTCGTCAACCATTACGGATAAAACTTTTCAAAAAATTAGAAAATAAGAAACAACACAGTATAAGCCACATTTGAAGACACGTATGGGCGGACAACAAAATACTTGGAACTGTGTGAAGCCGAAATATTCAGACACAGAGCCACAGAAAAAGAAGACCAAAGTTTCCAGCGCCGAAATAAAGGAGCGCATGACAAGTGGCGTAAGTTCTCCTCTAAGAAAGCCGGCAGCCAGCAGTGTACACAATCCGCTTGCCCGCGTGGCCGCAGACGCCCTCATTTCTATTCCGAAAGGCGTCCCGCGTCTTGGCTGCGGCTAGGAATTCATATATCGCCGTCGTCGGCTGCGCAGAGCACGAGCGACGCCGCCAGCAGACGAGTGGCGCGCCACTTTGCTGGCGCGCCAGCGCTTGCGTCCGCACCTCATTCAGGCCATTGAAACGGCGCCCGCCGTTGTCACTCTGCAGAGCGTCTGCTCGTATTGTGGCCGTCGTATTGCGTCTCCACACAATGACGACCCATTTATACGGCGTTTCGAAAGGTACGGTAAACGCTCCCTAGCTCGTTTTCGTGCGACAAAGAGCGCAGCCGCACCACAGATTGGAATCTAACGTAGCTCTCCTTTTTCTTTTTGTTTAGGTCTTTCTCTCTCTCTCTCTCTCTCTCTCTCTCTCTCTCTCTCTCATATCCGTTCTTTCTCTCTTTCTCGGTCTCTCTTTATCTGTTTCTACCAACACTTTTTCTCTTTACTCTCTCTCTCTCTCTCTCTCTCTCTCTCTTTCTGTCTCTCTCGCTCTTTCCCGTGTTTCTGTTGAAACTCTCGTCACGTTTTTCCGCCGCTTCACAAACTTCTTCGAACAGAAATTCTCTCATGTGTACCCAACATGTTAATTTGTTTTCTCGTGCTCTTCTATCACGCTTACATTCTGAGCTAAATAAAAACTTATGACAACACTATGCGGGCAACTGTACTCATTTATTCCTGTTGAACCATAGGAAATAAAATAAAATGATAGTTCTCTTTGATATTTTTGTTCTTGCTGTCACTGTGTGACGTATCTGCGCAAACGTTGACTAGAAGCGTTTAAAATCTTGTGTTAAGTGATACCAAATATGAATTACGTGAGTGAAACTTTTTAGATAGTTATACCGATGTGTAGCAAGGATCTACTCTCAGTTGTTGAAAAAAGAAAATGTAGAAACATTCTGGGAGACAGGCTGCTTCGCCTCTAGATGCGAATGTACACGTTATGTGGCCAATCTTGTAATGTGATTTATTCTGAGTAATAGTTATTACTACAGAAAGGAATCTGCAGTTATTGTGGTCTCTTATAGGCTTCTCACGTTGTTTTCATGGCACGTACTTTCTGTTCTAAGGAAGATGTTTCAGGAAGGATAGCGTGCATTGCTAGAAAGCCAACACACCGATTACTTTTCGTAACTTTTCGTGTAAATATTTCTGTTCCAAACAGAACCTGTAATTTTTAAATACCAAGTCAGAATCAGTGTCAATACCACCATTATTTAACGTGGGAACTGAATTAATATTTCGTTCACTGTCACTTCGCTTATCGAACAATGGTACGTGCAGTAACACCCACGGTCTGTCAGATTCGTCAAACAGTAAGCGGTGGCTATTTTAATCTCAGGATAGCCAAATCAGCAGTTCACAAAACTGTTAACGTTGATCAATGGATTTTAAATTCAGTACGTCATGCCATTGCTTTTGTAATGTGTCCTGTGGACGACAAAACTTTATTTGTCCATTGCACTCTCTTTAGCAGATTCAGATCACTTTAGAATTTTTGAATTTCCTCATCACTGCCCGACGAAGGATACATTGTAATGTGTCCTTCGTTTTTGCATTTGGTGTGAGATATGGCTATGTATCCCAGGGTCTATAACGAGAGACACATCATTTCAACATCAAAAAGGTCGTTTCTGATTATCTAACGGGACAGTTGTGTGGATTCTGTAACAACAAATAATTCGTCACTGAGAATTCGTAGGAATTGTACTGCTCTTCAAAACTTAAAGCTGAACTAGATAACTTAACTTAAAATATTAACCGCACAGCAGAAACAAATGAAATTGCGGAAATACACTGAATTGCCAAAGAAACTGTTGTAGGCATGTGTATTCAAATACAGAGTTATGTAAACAGGTAGAATACGGCGCTACCGTCAGTAGCTCCTATATAAGACAACAAGTGTCCAGCGCAGTTGCTATATCCGCTACTGCTGCTACAATCGCAGGTTATCAAGATGTAAACGAGTCTGAACGAGGTGTTATAGTCGACGCACGAGCGAAGGGACACAGCATCTCCGAGGCAGCGATGAAGTGGGGATTTTCCCGTACGACCATTACACGAGAGTACCCTGAATATCAGGAATCCGGTAAAACGTCAAATCTCCGACATCGCTGCGGTCGGAAAAAGATCCTGCAAGAACGGGACCAACGACAACTGAAGAGAATCGTTCAGTGTGACAGAAGTGCAACCCTTCCGCAAATTGCTGCAGATTTCAATGCTGGGCCATCGACAAGTATCATCGTACGAACAATTCAACGAAATACCATCGATATGGGCTTTCGGAGCCGAAGGCCCACTCATGTACTCTTGATGACTGCAAGACACAAATCCTTACGCCTCGCCTGGGACCGACAAAACCTACATTGGACTGTTGATGACTGGAAACTTGTTGCCTGGTCGGACAAGTCTCGTAGCAAATTGTATCGAGCGGATAGACGTGTACGGGTATGGAGACAATCTCATGAATCCATGGACCTCGCATGTCAGCAGGGGACCGTTCAAACTGGTGGAGGCTCTGTAATGGTGTGGGGCGTGTGAAGTTGGAGGGGTATAGTACCGTTGATACGTACAGATACGACTCTGACAGGTGACACGTACGTAAGCATCTCGTCTGATCACCTGCATCCAATTCATGTCCACTGTGCATTCCGACGGACGTCGGAAATTCCTGCAGGACAATGCGACGCCCCACTCGTCCATAAGTGCTACAGACTGGTTCCAGGAACACTCTTCTGAGTTTAAACACTTCCGCTGAATTGAGTCCATGCCACGTCGTGTTGCGGCACTTCTGCGTGCTCGCGGGGGCCCTACGCGATATTCGGCAGGTGTACCAGTTTTTTTGTCTCTTCATTGTATGTTGCCGGAGATCTCCCAGTCTTGCACAGAAAGTTGGTCGTCACATGGTGTGAGGTCTGAGTGACTATAGTACCAAATGCAGCCGGACAAGCAGCATGAGAAAGTTGAAGAAAGAGGAAAAGACACTCTGTGTCTGTCAGCGAGCGGTTACGGTGCACTGTGGTGGTGTTCTTCGTTACTCACAACATGGCCTGGAGACAACATCTGGTTTGCCGAATTCGCACTGGATAAATGATCAGGAAAATTGGACGTTGGACGACGTGTGACGGTTTGGTCCCACGAGTACAACATTTGGACGATTTCACAATCAGTGGTGTCGCTCACGTGCATGGGTAGCGTCCCCAAATCACAGTAATTGCTGCCCAAAGAAGAGGATGTGGTCGATCACGGTCAACTAAAGCAGTAGATAACCGCTACATTGTGCAACATACAAGGAGGGACCCACGTCTAACAGCACCGAGCGAGGTGGAGCAGTGGCTAGCACACTGGACTCGCATTCTGGAGGACGACGGTTCAAACTCGAGTCCGTCCAGCCATCCTGATTTAGGTTTTCCGTGATTTCCCTAAGTCGCTTCAGGAAAATGCCGGGATGGTTCCTTCGAAAGGGCATGGCCGACTTCCTTCCCCATCCTTCCCTACTCCTATGTGACCGAAACCTCACTGTTTGGTTTCCTCCCCCACATCAACCAACCATCCAACGAACGTCTAACAGCCTGGGAGACCTTAATACGCATGCTTTAGGGGTATTGTATTTGATTATAAATCAAAACGTCCTCGGATCCACTTTAGAACCCCGCTACTGCTCAAATTTTGAATAGAAGTCATCAGCAACGGAGGCTGAAGACTTCTGGTATAAGAGGTCGTCCTCGTTCTGCAAACGGGTGGTCAGAGATTCAGGGCACTATCTTACCATTTGGGTGGGAAACTACCCTAAAAGGCAATAGAATCAGCAATTATCAATGACATGCGGGTGCAGACGGCACTCGAAACCATAGCATTAAAGACACATAAAGTTTACCTACACGACATGTTGCCTATAACTGAAAAAGTGTCATGATTCATTCTATTAGCAAAAAATTCCGAACTGATCCCCAGTTCGGATCTCCGGTAAGGGACTGCCAAGGGGAGGTGATGCTGAGGAAAAGGTTCGTGGAATTTCAGATGTCTTAACGTGATAGGCAAGCTACAAAATCTGAAAAGGGAAATAGTAAGCTGATTCTAAATATAGTGGGCATCACTGAAGTGAAATGGAAAGAAGACAATGGCTTCTGATCAGACAGGTATAGGATAATATGAACAGCAGCAGAAAATCATATAATGGGAGCATGATTCCTTATGAATGGGACGTTATAGCGAACAGTTGAGTGACAGGTTTGTTTTCATCTGAATCGACAGTAAAATGAAGAGATGGAGAAATTATATGAGGATAGTGAACGGGTAACTCAGTACCTAAAGGGGTTGGCATGCGGATGTAGGGGAAGGAATAGAAAAAAGGGTTACGGGAGAATAAGGGCTTGGTGGTAGGAATGAGACAGAAGAAAGACTAACGAAGTTCTTCAATAAATTTCAGTTGGTAATTGCGAATACTCTGTTCAAGAATCACGAGATCAGGAAGCATACTTGGAAAAGCCTAGGGATACAGGAAGATTTCAGTTAGATTACTTAATGGGCAGGCAGAGATTGCGAAATCAGATACTGAACGACTGACACTTCAGTTCTGTCTCAGAATCTCGTTTCCAGGTTTCATCAAGTGCAATGATCCTTTTCAGACACTGTTTAATGACGCTGAAGTAATTCTTCTGCTATTCTTTTGGGGTCTGCTTTCTGCTCTTCACTCAGATCATGTGGAAGCAACCTGACAGAAACTATTTTCATCTTTAACCTTTCAGTAAAGCTTCATGAAACTGAAGCGTCTGTGTGTGTGTGTGTTTGAGGTTTACGGGCGCTAAACAGCGTGGTCATCAGCGCCCAAACGCATAAAAACAGGAACACATGCAGTGATGAAACTGAAGCGACGGACATTCTGGCCCCATGTGCAATTTCCTCACAGACTGTGTAACGCTACCGCCCTTTAACGGGACGGTACGTTATCTGTATAAAGCCTGTACTGTAATAAGTTCACGGGCTTCACCTTATAAATAAGGATTTTAGTACATAAGTTGACCGCGTGTACCTAATAGAAGCAAAATCGGACTTGTATTCAGTCAATAACCACAGTGATGCATCAAGTAAATGTAAAGTATAATTACTCTTTCGCATGGACAAGAAGTACACACAGTAGATGCTACCTATAATTAATAATTCGGTCGCCAGCCTACTTAGGCAATGAGTGAGTTTTTCCTTGTACAAGTGGGTGCTAGTACAAGCATAGTAACACGTAGTAATGATGCGTTATATGGCAAAGTTTGGAACCAGAAAAATTCACTGAACTAAAGTTTTCTCTTTTTGTACTAATTTGGACGAGCTAAATTCACACAACACCACACAGCAATGATTGCTACGAACTGCATTTTGTATATTGATCAGACTGAAATCGGGCATAGATTTTCCTAGTATAAGCAGCTTTGAAAGCTCACATACAATGTCACTATTAAAATTGGAAAACAACACTAATACACTTAGGATTAATATAGAACTGAACTATACTGGTCAAATCTGATCAACACATTTCAAGGTTTGAAAGAATGGACAAGAGAAAGGGGGGGGGGGGGCTGAAACTGTTATGGTCGTTATACTGAAACTGTTAAGTACTGAAGGCAAATTAATACTCAAAATTATCAATCTATGGATTACTACTCTTTTGTCTTACTTCTGAATAATTTAACTGTCATTATCTCTGTCTCAAATTAATTAAATAACATCGCTAACTCAATTCAAAAACCTCTCTTCCAAGTTAGTCATACTTTTGTTCTTTACCAGCATTTGCAATAACACACAGAACTTTTAAATTTCTTTATAGCATAGGTTTGTCTACTGATAATTCTTATTGGCACTAGTTTTAATCTTTCAGTTCAGGATACTCGGGTTGCACAATACGAGGTAAGGATCCTGTCGAGGTCAGTGATCAGGATAAGTCATGGCTAAAGCAATTCTGGTAAAAGTCACGTTATTATTGAACAATTAGAAACAGTTTCGACACTGGTCCACACAGATACACTTCTAAAGATGAAATAAATGTTTGACCTGTGCAAGTCGGTGCGGCGGTTGGCGGGCAGCGAGGTAGCGGGCAGCACGGCACACATACAAGCACGGCTAAGGCTCACACTACATCGGCACTCTCCATCTTCTTAGCGTCGTAATCTTTCCAACTTTGTGCCTCAGAATATAGCCATGCCAAGTAGTCGTCGGAATCGGTGCATCCGAGGCTCAATGGAATCCACTTTTCCTGGGTAGCCGCCTCGGTACAGTACGTGTTCCTCTGACCAATTCACCACTCCGACTCTTACTGTTGCTCGCCTCCGACTGACTGCTTGAGCCCGTTGCGCCGAACCGCGCCCAGTGTGCGTTTTCCCGCGCTCGCCTTTTCCCGCTCCCCTACAGGTAGGGTATTCACCACAGGTTTTCTACTACACATATCCTACTGCATTACCTACGTATGGACCAAGTGTTTAAATTACAATATTCACATCTGACAATAGTTTTAACATTAAGTACACTTCCTTTTGATTATCACATTATTTGAAATCCAACATAAATAATAATATTCATTACAAAAGTTGCTCACTGTTTCTTTAACATGACACGAAAAGAGAAAGAAATGAAATCAAACATTGTTCACACTAATTTACCGAAATTCATAAAGAAAACAATTATTATATGTACGGTTGTCGTTACACATGCCCCTGTTTCCAGAAAATTTTGCTTAAGTCCAAATTTTATGGGAACACGAAATCTTACAATTATACAGTGGTTCTGAATCTTTACTTAACTGTCCAAAAGGTTTACACTACGTATGTCCTTCTATTCACTGTATATAGGTTTACACTCTTTTAACCCATCAAGAATAATTATTTGTCATTTACTCAAGTGCCTTTTGCACAGTCCAACTTCCCATCATAACATTACTAAAATAGCAATTTAATCTTTTTTTTCTAAAGAAATAATTTAAGATTCTGGAATACAAACATTTAAAAACAATTGCATATTTTGTATACACTATAAGATAATTTGTCGCTGCTTGCTTTGAATAGCAGTCCATTTCCTTACATACTAAACAAAACACACACACATATTTTCAGAAAATTAACTACACATATTTGCTGCCTATTATGCGGATTTAGGCAGTCCTTTCCACTTCATATTGTCATATCTCCTAGATCACATTTACAATTTTCCATCGACTATTTATCTGCCCTCATTGGTATTCGGCAGTCCTTCATATCACGGTTCATACACTGCCCACTTTCATTGTTGACAGTCCCATCTTTTATCTGGCTGATAGAATTTATCCTTTCATTTCAGTCCTTTTCTCCATACATTTTTACAGTTACAGTACAATTGGTAATCTGAAACTCACATAACTACATTAGCGCACTTTCAAGGGTATACAGACATTTACAAAGATTAGTTACATTTAGAATAACTTGGGTTCAGCATAAGATACAGCACATTTACTGCCAGTTTCTTTCTGATTATCCTTATATCACTCATTTCTATGAACATACAGTTTCAGGTCCACAATATTTCTTACACCTAAAGGTCTTTTGGATTTTGGGTAGATCAGGTAGTAAGCATTGTCGTGTGGAATATTCTGTATTATATATGGTCCATTATAAATATATTTAAATTTTGAAATTTCATGGTTTAGTTCACTAGACTATTCGTGGGTTTTTAAAAGAACATAATCTCCAATTTTAAATTTTGAAACTTTTAAATTTTTATTGTGTCTTGTAGATCTAGATTCAGCTTTTTGCTTTGCCCTTTTTATCACCAATTCTTTCTTTTGATCCAATCCCAAACTTGTACAAGGTGGAAACTCTAGTTTTTCTTCAATTAAACTTTTACTACTTCTGCCTAACAAAATTTCTTCCGGTGGAAATCCTGTAGTTTCATGATGTAATGTGTTCCTGACATTCTCAAAATCCGATATAAATCTGCCCCAGACTCTAATTCAACAAAACAATAATTCCACTTTCAGGTAACACTGAGATACAGTAATAATAAAGTCATGCATAATACTAATAATATATACAAATACAGTATCCTGCCCCCAGTCGCTTTATTAACAAGGCAGTCTTTTAGTGTTCATAAAACAGTCACTTAAGTCTGGTGGCTTTTTAGGCCTCCTATTTTCTACATCTTTCACTAAGCCATTCAGATCTTGCCAACGTTTCGTTTCATCAGGTGGCTTTTTTGGTTTTGAAATTTCGAAGTCTTTAGCAAGGTACAACATTCCCTGTTCTGCTATCTGTTTATCAGTTGGTTCTTTTTGTTCCTGTAATTCACACTCCTTCAAAACATTTATTAAGGCGTGCCCCAGTATAGAATCATCTGGAGGTTCCTGCAAATTATGCCCCTGTTTTACATTACTGAATAATTCATTCGGTTTTGGCCCAGTTCTACTTTCTGTATCTTTCTTTGGAAAAATGTCACTAATTTTCTCATACCCTCTTTCAGTAAAAGTATATTTACTTTCGTCTACACCTAAAAATTCATCTTCACTAGAATCACCACTACTTTCTCCCTCAACATCAGATTCACTTAAGTACGCTACTTTTGCACAATAGGGAGAGTTAGTACATTCATTTTCGTCCGTATTTGCGTATCTTTCATCATCCGAACTATCGTCGGAATCCGACCATTCCGGATCGCTTTCAGGTTCTAACATAAAAGCTTTTCTGAGACAGGCACTAAGTTCCTCCTCTGTATTGTCGTCAGGCTTGGATTTTAACTCAATCTCCTCTTTTGGCAATACGGCCTCATCCTCAGCTTTATTCACATCCACTGTGACTTCATATTCGGTGTAATCATCGTGGACTTTGATTACTTTCAAGTATTCATCTGCCCCTTCTCCGCGGTGCCTCTCGGTAGCAGCTTGTACTATTGGCAGACTGTTAGCAGAAGTTATTTCTTCGTCAATGCTGAGGATTTCATCCTCCAAATCCTTCCTACCCTTAATCTGCGTCCTATTGGCGGCACGCGCACTTTGCGCGGCGCTATTTATTCTCTCCTCTTCCAATTCGGGCCACGTCACCTTATCGACGTCCCTACTATCTCCTTTTCCACTAACTAATTTCTTTGCCTCATACTCCTTCTTAAAATCCTCCCACTCACATTGCTTTAGGCCCTTGTACAGATCGTCGATCTGCACATGCCAATCAGTTACTTCCGCTAATTCATCCTCGCCTTTTCTCTCATTGCAAACACTGCTAACCGCACCTCTCTGTGTATTCACAGTTTCCTTTATCGTTTCCTTTGCCACGGAATTATCATTCGTAAAATTTTCATTTGCCCTGACGGCTATGTTCGTATCTACTGCTGCCGTATTTCCAGCGGCTTCTTTCCTAACAGATGTTCTGCTAGGCTGGGCCGTTGCCCTCTGATGCTCCACTCGCCTGTTAACATGTAGCGTTCTGTGCGGCAGAAATGACTCATTCTGGCTCGCAGCTGACGCTTGTTTCGCCACAACACATCGCGGCGTTCCGTGTCTGTCCCTAGCCTGTCTCATTACATTACGGTCGGCCCGGTATCTTTTCTCAAATCGGGGCCGGTATGTATTGTCCGCTTCCGTTTGGCCCGCAACGTTCGCGGAAATTAGTTTCCCGCGTCGTTATTATTTTGCGCGGTATACCCTCTACCGCGACCTGAATAATTTCCTCTGCCTCTTCCTCTTTGTATTATATTGACGCGAAATCCATCGCCGTCATTTCGTTCGTCATTATTTCGGTTATTACGGTTACCAAAGTTTTGATAATTAGCACGACTTTCGCGCCAATGATCTTCGTCTTCGACTCTTTCGAGAAATGCTTGGAAGCTGCGATGACTGCTTCCTACATACCTCTTTGAATCTTCTGGGAGCTTTTTATATAACTCCCAGATAATTTCAGAATCTGATCTTCTGCCTCTTAAATGCGTCAATTTCCGGTACCAATGCTCGCAGAAATCTTTCAAAGAATTCCTGCCCCTGTTATCATGCTGTTTGGCCATGATGAACTCCCGCCATAAATGGTCCTGCTTTTGTTCAGACCAATATTCTTCCGTAAATCTCTGCCTAAATTCTTCGAACGTCATTCGTTCGGTATTTAAATTTATTCCCCAGCGCTTAGCATCACCTGCTAAGGCGCTAATTACAACGTTTATCTTTTCCTGATCAGACAAGTGCTCAGGAAATACTCTCTCGCAATTTTTTATGAAATCTAACGGATGCCACCCGTTATGTTTCTTGGCTGGATCGAAGCGTTCCTCGCCTTCTAACAGCTTCGTAATCGGTGTGCCATTACAGACAACACCAGGCCTATCTTTAATTTTGCTTTCCAGATCGAAAATTCTGCCTTGAATTTTCGTAGTATTTTGTTCACATTCGGTAACTCTCTCGCCTAAATCTTTTTCAGTGTCTGAAACTGCCCTTTTCAACTGTGAAATTCCGTGTTGACATTCGTTTACGATCTCAGATTTGAGACCGAAAACTTTTTCGTCTACTTTTGTTTCTACCAGGGGCTCTACTTTCTCTTGGATGTTGAGAATTTCAACATCGAACCTACTGTTAATGTTAACAATTTCCCCCTGCATAGTATCCATATTCTTGTTAATGGTATCAATTTCAAATTTCAGAGTATTTACCACAGAACTTAAATTACCCACTTTTTGTTCTACTTGTTCTATTTGTTTACTAATCTTAATTCCCTGTCCTTCGACCTGTGCTTTAATTTGATCCACCTGTGTTTTAAGTTGCTCGTTCTGTGTTTTGAGCTGATTTCCCTGTATTTTGAGTTGCTCGTCAACGTGCGTTTTAAGCTGATTAACCTGATTGCCGACTTGTTTTTGAAGTTGCTCATTTTGTGTTTTGAGTTGTTCACTCTGTCCTGCAATTTGTTTGGTTAATTGTTCAAATAAGTCGTTCATGCTTAAAATTTTGACACTGTTTTGTTCTACGGAATCCGTGTGTTCCGGTTCTACTTCAGAAGTTTCTTTCGGTTCTTTCTTTATCTGTGGTGAATCAAACACGTCAGTGGATTCGTTCACGTACCCACTATCATCTACCAAGTCACCCTCTACTTCCTGTTTTGTCCCTTGCTGTATTCGAGACGATCTCGACATTTCAATCTGTTCGTTGACGTGTTCATGGTACTGTATGTACGCCAATTGTCTTTCGCTAACGCCATCTGTTATCTGGCCGCGTAAACTCCGGCTACTGTCAGCCGCATTCTCCATTTCGCTTGGCGCATTTACCCTGCCTACGTTCCTGTCCATATTGAATGCCAACTACACCACACTATTATACTTGACACTCACTGCAGTTTATTTTACTGACTTTTATTGCTATTCGTGCCACTGAACATCCACTGTTCGATCTTTACATTAATTTGTAACCGACAACAACTGGATGTCCTGTCACCGGGAAGCCACGTGTAACGCTACCGCCCTTTAACGGGACGGTACGTTATCTGTATAAAGCCTGTACTGTAATAAGTTCACGGGCTTCACCTTATAAATAAGGATTTTAGTACATAAGTTGACCGCGTGTACCTAATAGAAGCAAAATCGGACTTGTATTCAGTCAATAACCACAGTGATGCATCAAGTAAATGTAAAGTATAATTACTCTTTCGCATGGACAAGAAGTACACACAGTAGATGCTACCTATAATTAATAATTCGGTCGCCAGCCTACTTAGGCAATGAGTGAGTTTTTCCTTGTACAAGTGGGTGCTAGTACAAGCATAGTAACACGTAGTAATGATGCGTTATATGGCAAAGTTTGGAACCAGAAAAATTCACTGAACTAAAGTTTTCTCTTTTTGTACTAATTTGGACGAGCTAAATTCACACAACACCACACAGCAATGATTGCTACGAACTGCATTTTGTATATTGATCAGACTGAAATCGGGCATAGATTTTCCTAGTATAAGCAGCTTTGAAAGCTCACATACAATGTCACTATTAAAATTGGAAAACAACACTAATACACTTAGGATTAATATAGAACTGAACTATACTGGTCAAATCTGATCAACACATTTCAAGGTTTGAAAGAATGGACAAGAGAAAGGGGGGGGGGGGGGCTGAAACTGTTATGGTCGTTATACTGAAACTGTTAAGTACTGAAGGCAAATTAATACTCAAAATTATCAATCTATGGATTACTACTCTTTTGTCTTACTTCTGAATAATTTAACTGTCATTATCTCTGTCTCAAATTAATTAAATAACATCGCTAACTCAATTCAAAAACCTCTCTTCCAAGTTAGTCATACTTTTGTTCTTTACCAGCATTTACAATAACACACAGAACTTTTAAATTTCTTTATAGCATAGGTTTGTCTACTGATAATTCTTATTGGCACTAGTTTTAATCTTTCAGTTCAGGATACTCGGGTTGCACAATACGAGGTAAGGATCCTGTCGAGGTCAGTGATCAGGATAAGTCATGGCTAAAGCAATTCTGGTAAAAGTCACGTTATTATTGAACAATTAGAAACAGTTTCGACACTGGTCCACACAGATACACTTCTAAAGATGAAATAAATGTTTGACCTGTGCAAGTCGGTGCGGCGGTTGGCGGGCAGCGAGGTAGCGGGCAGCACGGCACACATACAAGCACGGCTAAGGCTCACACTACATCGGCACTCTCCATCTTCTTAGCGTCGTAATCTTTCCAACTTTGTGCCTCAGAATATAGCCATGCCAAGTAGTCGTCGGAATCGGTGCATCCGAGGCTCAATGGAATCCACTTTTCCTGGGTAGCCGCCTCGGTACAGTACGTGTTCCTCTGACCAATTCACCACTCCGACTCTTACTGTTGCTCGCCTCCGACTGACTGCTTGAGCCCGTTGCGCCGAACCGCGCCCAGTGTGCGTTTTCCCGCGCTCGCCTTTTCCCGCTCCCCTACAGGTAGGGTATTCACCACAGGTTTTCTACTACACATATCCTACTGCATTACCTACGTATGGACCAAGTGTTTAAATTACAATATTCACATCTGACAATAGTTTTAACATTAAGTACACTTCCTTTTGATTATCACATTATTTGAAATCTAACATAAATAATAATATTCATTACAAAAGTTGCTCACTGTTTCTTTAACATGACACGAAAAGAGAAAGAAATGAAATCAAACATTGTTCACACTAATTTACCGAAATTCATAAAGAAAACAATTATTATATGTACGGTTGTCGTTACAACTGCACTGTAGTTCCTTCTCTAGATTGTCGCACAGATGACAAAATGGTAGATATCGAAATAGGCGACATAGGGATAGAGAAACAATTAAAATCGCTCAAAAGAGGAAAGGCCGCTGCACCTGAGGGGATACCAGTTCGATTTTACACAGAGTACGCGAACGAACTTTCCCCCCTTCTTGCAGCGGTGTACCGTAGGTCTCTAGAAGAGCGTCTCGTTCCTAAGGATTGGAAAAGGGCACAGGTCATCCCCGTTTTCAAGAAGGGACGTCGAACAGATGTGCAGAACTATAGACCTATATCTCTAACGTCGATCAGTTGTAGAATTTTGGAACACATATTATGTTCGAGTATAATGACTTTTCTGGAAACTAGAAATCTACTCTGTAGGAATCAGCATGGGTTTCGGAAAAGAAACGTAGTTCGCGCTATTCGCCCACGAGACTCAGAGGGCCACAGACACGGGTTCCCAGGTAGATGCCGTGTTTCTTGACTTCCGCAAGGCGTTCAATACAGTTCCCCACAGTCGTTTAATGAACAAAGTAAGAGCATATGGACTATCAGACCAATTGTGTGATTGGATTGAAGAGTTCCTAGATAACAGAACGCAGCATTTCATTCTCAATGGAGAGAAGTCTTCCGAAGTAAGAGTGATTTCAGGTGCGCCGCAGGGGAATGTCGTAGTACCGTTGCTATTCACAATATACGTAAATGACCTTGTGGATGACATCGGAAGTTCACTGAGGATTTTTGCGGATGATGCTGTGGTATATCGAGAGGTTGTAACAATGGAAAATTGTACTGAAATGCAGGAGGATCTGCAGCGAATTGACGCGTGGTGCAGGGAATGGCAATTGAATCTCAATGTAGACAAGTGTAATGTGCTGCGAATGCATAGAAAGAAAGATCCCATATCATTTAGCTACAATATAGCAGGTCAGCAACTTGGAGCAGTTAATTCCATAAATTATCTGGGAGTACGCATTAGGAGTGATTTAAAATGGAATGATCATATAAAGTTGATCGTCGGTAAAGCAGATGCCAGACTGACATTCGTCGGAAGAAACCTAAGGAAATGCAATCGGAAAACAAAGGAAGTAGGTTACAGTACACTTGTTCGCCCTCTGCTTGAATACTGCTCAGGAGTGTGGGATCAGTACCAGATAGGGTTGATAGAAGTGATAGAGAAGATCCAAAGGAGAGCAGCGCGCTTCATTACAGGATTATTTAGTAATCACGAAAGCGTTACGGAGATGATAGATAAACTCCAGTGGAAGACTCTGCAGGAGAGACGCTCAGTAGCTCGGTACGGGCTTTTGTTGAAGTTTCGATAACATACCTTCACCGAGGAGTCAAGCAGTATATTGCTCCCTCCTACATATATCTCGCAAAGAGACCATGAGGATAAAATCAGAGAGATTAGAGCCCACACAGAGGCATACCGACAATCCTTTCCACAAACAATACGAGACTGGTATAGAAGGGAGAACCGATAGAGTTACTCAGGGTACCCGCCGCCACACACCGTCAGGTGGCTTGCGGAGTATGGATGTAGATGTAGATGTAGATGTACATCCTCTCTCAAAATGTCATTAACAATAGTCTGAAACATGTTGTCTGTTGCAGTTGATGGCCCTGCACATCTTTGGTTGTCGTCAGTGCTTACCTGATCTTCACAAAAACGAGCAGACCATTGTGCTACTGTGCTTCTATTCACTACATTATTCCTTCACACCTCTCTCAAAGCACTGTGCGTTACATTTCGGTTCTTTCCACATAGGACTTCGATTTTCATGCAGAAACGCTGGTCACTATGCGCAATTGAATCTGACTTGGTTTCTGTCTCCATCTTAAAACTGAATTACTCACGACAGAGCCATGCGATACAGATAATGCATATAAGGCAGTCACGCCTGAAATCTCGTTCACAACTAACATGAACTTCAACTTAAACACGCCAACGTAACGGCCGTGCATGTGCGGCGTGCGGGACTTCTGAAATGTCCACCGTACTCGGCGCCGCAAAGAGCATTTTGTCAACAGTAGTGTAATACAAACGTAAAATACAGCGTATTTGTTGGGAAAAAATTAGTATAGTCATTTTTAACACATGAATAATTCGTACGCCAGTACATTACAACAGCATCAGAGAGATTCCTCCATCTTAAAAATAAACTATTTATAAAAATTGATAATTGAACGACACATTAATGAAATACATTCCACTATGTATGATATGTTACACACTCAAAGACAAAATACAAATGTAATGAAAAATTTCACAGTACATTGTGCATCGCATATTTTCATTCTTGTTTACGTATTTTAGAAGTCAGTGCAAGGTCTACAGACATATCCAGTTCACACAGCTTGAATCTTCTATCGAAACACAACTTCAGAATTCGCCTTTTTTTAAATAACTAAAAATAATAATACACTGTTGACGCTTACTGTAAGTTAAAAAAGGGAGAGAAAATGGGTCTCTAGTTACAAAAATAACTGTGGCTTTTGGCAAACAAATACTACGGCTTAACGAAGATGCTGAATGGTCATATTCTGAGAAATTAGTGGCTTGTAGAGTGCGCCAACCACCAATGTAGGTTCGGCAACGTGGCATGAAGTAGCGTGTTTGTGGATGCGACAAGCACTAGCGTGATAACCAACTACACCTGTGCAAGCCTAATGGAGAATGTCATCGTAAATATTAAAGTAACATTACCTGAAAATTCATTCCGTTCGTTAAGGTTCATGACCGGTTATTTTCTTTTGGCAGTACAGTTTTCAAGTCCTTCAAATAACGTCAAGATACTGCCCCATGTATCCTCCAAGCAAAATTCACGTGCTGTTGTCAGTATTCATAATTTCATGGTTACGCGTTGATAAATGTTTAACGTACCAAGCGCAGTTTTACTTTGTGCAGGCGCATGCTCAGTCTTTTGTCAGTTATCACAAGTTAGCTTATAAATACAGAAATGCAAAGGAATGACGATCCCTCTGTCCAAATATTTTCAGTTCTAAATGAAACTTTTAAGTTTGATTTACGCAGAGACCTTTCAGTTTTATTGGAAATTGTGTCATGGTATGTCATACAGACAAAATTAAACTTCTTCTTTAGTGTAGGTTCGTGTTGTCTGCGCTTTAATCTGTTCTAAATGCACATAACAGTAGAGCCGTCGTACCCATTTGCTTCTACAATCCGCTTCAAAATCTTTATCGATATTTTCCTGTGCTAAGGGCAGTCGCATAACCTACAAAACATTGAAAGAAAATAAACTTCCTTATACCGTTTAGGATGGCATGATTTCGCATGGATAATCGTATCGGTACAAGCAGTTTTTTCTAAAGATGCAGAACTTGGTTTGCCATTAGCTTTTGAAATGACTAAGCCGATGTAAACTGTATTTCAAGATGTATGACACACATTTCCGTAGCTAACGCTGGATGCCGTCCTCATTCCCATGAAACAAAATTATTGTGTCGTCAGCATATCTCTTATAGTAAAGTACTCGATGTACTGTAATGACATTTGCTATTCCCCATTCGTCCGGTATTAAGCCTTTCCCCCATCACGTGTTACAGAAATGAACCATTCTTAATTTTAAGACAATCCCTCTGTGCTTAATCAATTCGGGACTTATTCCCTCACCGGCCGGTGTGGCTGTGCGGTTCTAGGCGCTACAGTCTGGAACCGAGCGACTGCAACGGTCGCAGGTTCGAATCCTGCCTCGGGCATGGATGTGTGTCATGTCCTTAGGTTAGTTAAGTTTAATTAGTTCTAAGTTCTAGGCGACTGATGACCTCAGAAGTTAAGTCGCATAGTGCTCAGAGCCATTTGAACCAACTTATTCCCTCTCGTCTTGTTGATTTTCGGTTTTCCATTTTATTAGAACTGTCATTAATTCCATCAGATCTAAACAATCCATTGCTTGCAGTTGTTCTTTATTATCTGCTTCTTAAATTCTGGATCGTACGGTAGTCCTTTACAATGTGATAACGATGATGTTTGATTTGTGGGGCGCTCAACTGCGAAGTCATCAACGCCCGTACAAAGTCTCAATTATTACACAGTCCATTTTTTCCACGGTCCACTCTAGCCACTGCCACAAATGATGATGATGATGGTGAAATTATCAGGACGACACAAACATCCTGTCCCCGGGCAGAGAAAATCCCCATCCCGGCCGGGAATCGAACCTGAGACCCCCTGATCCAGAGGCAGCAACGCTACCCACTAGACCACGAGCTGCGTACCCTTTATAATGTGTAATCCAGTCAGATGTTTGTATTACATTTAGATTGACGGTATCTCTTTCTTAATTACTTAGGTGTTTCATTGATTTATATTCTATTTGTTTTCTCCTATGGATATCATGTTCAACTCCGCTTATAAACGTGTGCTACAATGTCTCAAGATGTACTGTGGACTGATATCACTATCGCTTTGCTTCATTTCTTTTCCAGTGGTATTGCTCTTTAGCTTATAACATTTCTTCTGTCAGTTTTCATTATGCGCTTTCTGCTTATTATTCATGGCTGTTTGCATCCCATAGTCTCAAATTTTTAAACATCTTTTACGTTTTGCTCCATGTTGTTTCACCAAGCACTTCACTTGCTATATTTTACAGCATTTTTAGTAGTAAACCAGTCTTCACCAGTAGCTATGTCATTGATCAGTAGTGAATCTGTTCTTATATTGAGTATTTAAGCTCACTTTTTGTAACAGACGTTAAACATTTTGTTTAAATTGTTTTTAACTTTGATTTTGTGTTCTAGTGTTAGCTTTTCCCATCTTGACCATAACTGGATTTTTTTATTTGTCAGCGTAGTGGTCTGTATTTATATTTCTACCTCTGTATGCTTAATTGTCTACCACTTTCGGTTAATTATTACACAATCATTTAGTAAATAGTAACATCGTGCATTCCATGCAAATTTGTGCATACTTATCTTCTTAAAGAAGGTGTTTGTTACCTTCAATACGTTAAATGCTATGGATCGCCTTAGTCTGTTCCATTCTGATGTATAGTGTCTTCCCCATTGGTGTCTACTAAATTGGAAATTGGCAGTTTCCCGTTTGTAACATTTAGATCTTCCCCTAAAGTTACATGGTGCTTATTCTTTGTTTTATTTACATGTTTCTGAAGTTCTTCCTAATGTGGGTCCGTTTCTTCCATCTTCCCTTCATACTGTGCATGCGTTCCTGTTACTGTTAGATGTACGCTGCAGCATTGTAGTCTTTCTGTTAAGAATCTCTCATTTACCTACTGCGTACTCTCTTATTTTATCCTTTCATTTCATGTCCATCAAAATTCTTCTATTGTATTAAGATTGTTTTTTCTTTGATAAATTCAGTCTTTCGTAAAAATCATGTCTCCCTATTGATCAAAAGATCACTTATTGTTGGTAAAATGAGAGATAATACGAAGATTGCTCAATTTTTTCCATGTTTGTTCATAATAACACTCTTCTCTTTTGCTATTTTTTGTTCGATAAAAATCCAAACATGCTCATATTGTAAAGGAGATAACATGTTACTTACACGCAAATGACACTGAGGTAATTCCTTATGAAGCATGTCTTTACGTTTATAAGATTGTCTTAAATGAAGGCAAACCCATGTTATTTACTTTTTCGTCTAATGTCACATGAAGTACTTAAACTATTGTACCCAAGCCATTGTTAATTTTAACTTTAGTGTTCATTGATGTTACACCATGTAGCAAACGAATGTTGTTCAATTAAACATTCAAACATTCGTGTTTTCTTTCACAACCTTAAGCCTAAATGTTTCCAGATTCTTGACTTTCCTTCGCCTGCCTTCACATGTATTTCATAACTGACATCATGCCTAGGAACCGTGATCCCTTTTGACATTGTGAAGGTTAGGATGTGGGGATCTGCGAGTGGTTACGAGTTTCAGTTCATATTCAGCCAGAAAAATTTTACAGTTTATTTTACCAAAGGCTACTACCTTGCGCACATTTAATTATTAAGCGAAGCGAAGTGCCCATGAAATGACTAGCAAAGTATCTACAATGCATCAAATACTGTACATATGAAAAGATTTAAAGGCGCGAATGAAAAGATCTTGCAGACAAGTATATATTTAAAAGTGCCACTAATTAAAGCATCAACTTAATGTCAAAGTAGTTAAAAGTACCAATAACTAAAAAATAAAATTTAGCATAAAATTATTAAAAAGTTCCAACACTGGATCAGGAAACGCTATTAATTAAATAATTTAAAAGCGCCAATAATCAGAAAAAACATTTAATACAGACAGAATTACAGTGACAGAGGCCGAATTACAACCCGTAATTTATATCTAAACCACCAGTCAGTAACCAACGACGGACATTAAGACCTCTTCTTGAAAACGGTGTTCAGAAGCTAGTACTAACATATTTATATTTGGCGCAGTTCCCAATAGGCCATCCCACCAGACTTAAAGGTGCAGTAGGACAATTAAGTTTTAGAGCTCTAAAACAGAAAAAACAACAATGTTGCCACCATTACATAAAATTTAAGATAGGGTGTCAGTTTTGCACCTCTATCACACTTTGACAACATAAATTCATTTATCAACATCAATGTCGGGGTACATAGCTAACTATATGGCCCGTTTGGCCGAGACGCACACATTTAAACCGAATTTCAGCTCAGTCAGTTCGTCACAAAAGCTGTTTAGGTGACGTACCGCCCAGGCGGTGCAGTGGTTACAGGTAAATTTAAATCACCAAAACATACACAAATTACTGCTGGAATTCCCTTTCGGATGTAAATAAGTGAATAATAGATGATGGGGCAGCCTAGTACCCATGAGCATTATCAATATTGTTGCACACGAGTACGATGTTCACTGCCTTTGGGACACCTAAAAAACCTCGATTCCGCATGGAAACGCTTCAAACCAGCAATGGAAATACCACGAAGGAGCCCACGACTTTACGCAGACTCTGTGTCCAATGTACTGTACGCTTTCCCATCGTAACACGCTTGTCATCGTCTTGAAAAAACCATACGGAAGTCGCATCGTGTTTTGGCGTCCTAAGGAAATTACAAACACCTGAAGTCAAAGCACTTCCGCTAACGTACACAAAAATATCGATACCAACGTGTTAATTATAATAAATGAACATTATCTGAATCACAGCTTTCATTACCGACTACCGGTTTCACCCTGTGCTATAGAAGGTCTGCCTTGAAATAGTATAAAAGGAACTACAATGAAGACTTACAAAAGTGTGAAATTGCAATACTTCCGTGAAAATTTGTACAAATAACAACAAAATATTTTAAACCTACACAAACATGGCACAGAGAAGTGTCACCTCTAAAAGTTCTGTTAGTTGTTAATTTTACTTGAACTGGCTTTGTTATAGTTTAACAACCTTTTTTTTAATCATCACAATGGCTAAATTAACAGGAACAACTGAAAATAAACTTTCAACATCTAGTGAAGCCACTATTGTCAGGAGGTACACCAAAGTCTTTAATTTGGTCAACTAGTTCGTAACTGTTCGTAATGCAAGTTGTTTCTCGAAAAGTATATAAGGCTCTTTGTTTTTTGTTTAGCTTTGTACTGAGGAGGTAATTGGAACACCTAGTATTACTGATAATGGGACGAAGACCCTTTATCCTCTTTATGTTTCTTAATCTGAGCTCTTAATTTTGGGTTGGAAGGATTCATAACTTCTAAGTACTTCTTTTCTATGACTGAGAAGGAAAACAAGTCACCTATTTTCTTTCTTATTTCAGTTTGAAATTTTCATGTCCGGTCATTAGCTACCTCCTTAACATTTTTCTGCAAGAAATTTTCCATTTTTTCTACGTTTTCCCTAACATGAATTGAGACCGTTGGTTTTCCCTTATCAGACTTTACAACAATAATGTTTCTTTTGCAAGTTAGTCATTCAAATCTTTTAAAATCGCATGATTCCTTTGGTCTACATTTGTAAGAATTTCATAGGTTTTTAGCAGCATTAAACTATTCAAATCTGCTAAGTGTAGCACTGCCACATGCAACTTTTACCCGAGCGATTTTTCTTTTATTTGCTTACAGTGCAACACAGATTCTAAATTGTAACTAATTTCATTACTTAATAAAGATTCTTCTTCCTTTATTAAATTCACCACTGGCAGGTTTACTTGTCTTTGTTAAAAACTGTCTTTTTTATTTAAAAGAACGGTTATTATGGCTAAAACGAGAGATAATACTAAGCGCCCTCGACTTTTTTCCGAACATACTGAAATTATAAGGGAGATAATATGTAACTTAACATGTAAATGACACTGATTTACAAATGTAAGTTTCTCTTATCTGCAGTTTAAGCCACAATTGTTCACTTCTTTGTTAATGTGACGTGCAATAGACATGTTCAACACATGTGAATTTAACTTTAGAGTCCTTTGACATTCCGCTACGTAGAAAATAAGTATTTTTTTTATTTAATCTTCGTGTTCTATTTCATAATCTTCATTATAAACTTTTCCAGCTTCTTCACCTCTTCCTCCTTCTGACTAGGCACGTATTTGATAATTCACAATATGTCTAGGAGCCTTAATATCTTTTTATATAATAAATAAACAAATACCGTCTGAATCACAATTTTTATTACTGATTGCCACTTTCAGCCTGCGCTGCAAATCATCTTCAAGTCTCAGTTAGAAGAGTAAAGAATTACTGTAGTATGAAATTGTAATACTACCACAAAGACTGTACAAATAACAACAAAATATTAGGAATCCGCTCGTACCTGGCACAGTAAAATATTATGAATTAAGACATATTAATGAAAACCATTCCAGCATCTATGATACATTACACAATAAAAGATAAAATATAAGTGTTGAAGATGATAATGTATGGTTTGTGGGGCGTTTAACCGCACGGTTATCAGCGCCTGTACAAAGTCCCAGTTCTTTAACAGTCCAATTCTTTTCACAGTCCAATATAGTCATTGTCACGGATAATGAGGATGCTGATGGAATGATGAAGACAACACAAACACCCAGTTCCTGGGCTGAGAAAACAACCAACCCGGCTGGGAATCGAACCTGGGACCCCACGATCCAGAGGTAGCAACGCTAGCCACTAGACCGCGAACTGCGGACGAAAATACAAGTGTGATAAACAACCTCACAGGACACTGTGCATCATAGCATCATACATTTTCCTTCTTGTTTGCGTATTTTAGAAGAAAATGCGAATTTTACAACCTTAAGTAATTCGCACCTGTTAAAAAAAATGTTAAAATACAGCCTTAAGGAGTGAACCATAGCAACGTGGAGCTAACAAGGAGAGGCTCTAACATGGCCAATGATTCGGCTCATACATGGCAAGTCGCTTGCGTACAACATATATTGAAAGACACATAGATACATTGCCTCAACAACTCTCCGTTTTTGAGGAAACTACCTCTAATGCTCATGACACGCAATCGATTCAGAACTGACAGGATCGGTAGATAACTGGAAATTGAACATTTTTCATCGACACTTATGGGGTTTACAAGTGCATATTTTACTAGAAATCGAGGAAGGGAACTTTTTCAGCTGCCACTTATGTAGCCATAAAGTATGCGCTGTTAAACGAAAGCGCCATTGGCATAGCGGCCAACGCTTCTTGGCTGGGAAGCAAAGAACCTGTGTTCGATTTGCAGGTGCAGTCTGCAGTTTTCTTCATTTGTGTTTTTTCCGAAGCTGGTAGGAATAAGAGGGATAGTAAGATAAGTAAATCAATACGAAATTGTAACAAACTAGGAAAATAAATTTCTCGAACAAACTGGATTAGTGACAAATTAAAATTAGAAGTCTCGTTATATATAAGTATAAACAATTCCAAGTAAAACTGCTATGAAGACAAGCACTCTGCATACTTTGTCAGCATGGAGCGAAGTTCAGTGCACATTGCACGTGTGAAGGCAAAATTAGTTCATGGGTCGACCATAAAATTGTCAGAGTATACCACTTCTGAACCTGGAAGTGCATCTGGCAGCCAGGAACAGACGCCAGAGAACCATGGGGTTAACTGAGTCTTTAGGTCCAAGTGATAGGTCGAGGGATCCAAGGACGAGTTCCGTATCATGGGAGGAATAAGTGATTGCTCCGTGACAAGAGGCGACAGTGGGAGAAGTCAGAGTTCAGGGCTGAGGCACTGTACGAGAACTGAGATAGTGACTCCAGTTCTGGGCCTCTGTTGTGGGAGGTGGATCTCCCCACCAGGAGAAAAGGTCACTGTATTTTAGGTGCACAGGGGAGCAGCGAATGTATATCTCATAACGGAGCAGCAGTTGTTGGTGCCTGATCTGAAGTGGGAGGACGCCAGTCTCAGGCAATAGGCTATTCACAGGGATGGTCTGAAAGGCACCAGTCACAAGGCAGACCCCAAAATGCTAAAGGTGATGTCGAGCCGTACACCAGACTCCCATAATCATGATGGAATAGGATCATAGCTTCGTAAAGTCCAAAAAGTATATGGTGGTCTGCGACTCAGCTGATGTTACTGAGACAGTGAAAAGCATAAAGGTGTGACCAGCATGGTCGATTAAGCTGACGAAGATGGGTGAACACGTCAATCAGGTATCGAAGAGCAGTTCCAAAAAGCGGTAAGACTCCACCATATTTAGCAGCTGGTCGTTGACGTAAAGTTCCGGTTTCGGATGTGCAGTAGAATGGCGACAGAAGTGCATGACGCATGTCTTGGTGGTTGGAAACTGGAAGCTGCGGATGAGATTCCAGGACTTTACGTTTCATATGAAACCGTGCAGTCGGCGTTCAGCAACACCCACAGTGGAGGAGGAATATTAAATATAAAAATCGTCTGCATACATGGAAGGTGACTCTGTAGGTGCAACATTGTTAGCCACTAGAAACAGGTGTCATCTGAAGTGTGTGCTTACCCAGTTTCAGTACCAGTATGATAACACTTTCAGTGAGATGGGAAATCACCTTCAATGCAAATATGATTGAAAATGGCAAGGACATGATTTCGACAATCTACCGTTTGATGTTTGAGCGTTTGACTGTAGATGTGGTCTGACCCTGGAGCAGAAATGGTGGCTATCGCTTGCGCCCTCATTTATGTTCATTCTTGCACCAGTGAGATATCCTTAATCAGTAGTGACAAGTATTCAGGCTGTTGATCAGTACAACCCTCGACACCCATTGGTCGTGAGTTTCCAGAATATCCTTCCTACCTCCATTAAGATGGATGATCGATCGTCCATTTCTGGACCTTATGTAATGTTGGGATCCCAGGAAACCAACATACTGACCAGTTGGCCAAGTTGGCTACCAGGATTCCGACTTTAGAGAAGGGGCTACCAGAACATGACCTTCGATCGACTATTTGTGAAGTCAGACACATTGGCCTCGTTTACCACTTGCCCTAGCAATTGTTGAGACCCAGCGGAACCATGGCTGGCCTTGCTCAGTGGTTCTTACTCTCTCCACCTTTTTAAATTTTCTTACTCTTTTGCGTCTGTCATTCGTTAACTGTCTCATCGTCATTGCTCTCTTTCTGAGTATTTTATCAACATATCTGAATTGCTAGTTTTTGTGGTAATAAGCGTGAGGAAACAGCAGTCAGATGCATAGGGTGCATCTCCCATCACAAAACATGTCCCAAAGGCCTCCAGTTGATTTCTGGGCAGAGCACGTCACCAGCCTCTCCCTTATTACGCCTCTCTCACTTCTGCTTGCTTCTACTTCTTAATTTTATTGATTCTCATTACAATCTGTTTCCTCAGAATTTGTCTTCTGTGCCCTTCCTATCTGAGGTCTCTTCACAGCTTGACGCATGTAGGATGGAAGGCTCAATGACCTTAGGGGGGGGGGGTCTCTCTAACCCTGTCAGTCCAAGACAGAGAAGAAGCCATCTAAAAGTAGTTTTTATCATCTGTTGTAGCCCATATTTAAAATGAGGTAGATGTCATTGTGAACCATCATATTTATTTAGGAAATATTATGTAAAACTATTGGGTAAGTTTAGTAAGATGTGAGTCACATGAAACATTTGGTTTTGCTTACATTATTTCATATATTATTTGATTTGTCTCATCAGGTTGCACTAAATTCAGTCACAACATTCAAGTTATCGAATCTTCATTTCTAAAATAATGAAAGTTGGTATTAAATTAAAAAGAAAAATAAAGTAGGATTCGAGAGTGGGAAGTGAAAATCTTGCATACATCTCTGCACACTCCATCTCCTTTCCGTAGAATAATTTAAGCTGTAATATATCCTATGAGTTTCATTTAAAGTGAAAGCTCCAACCTGTCCGTTCTCACATTACTGTAATCTTACCTGCGTCCTACCACCTACATCACAGCTGTGGACCCTTCGTAGTACTCATCCCACGTCTTTCCTCACATCGCATTGTTACGTGGCAGCTTCTACTCAGCTTGTCACAACCAATTTTTATTATGTAAGATAGAGAGCCCGATAGGCAGTATAGTGAAATTTTTAACGTCACATGAGAACATCAGACAATATTTACTACTGTCAATGATTGCAATCCTAATTTCTTCATCGTCTCTTTTCCTCTTCATAAGGTGCGGGAGACCTGTCATTTCTGTAGGCGTGGGGGCTTTTTAGCTGGCCTGCAGCAGGAAAGTTAACTTATGAGGACAGGAGTGTCATAAAGTTGTTTGGCGCTGAAAGCCATCTGTAGGCCCTGAAACAGCAGTCTGCCATGTCCGCACAGCAGGAGTGTAGCAGAAGCTAGGCAGTGTACCACAAAAAACCACATTGTTAAAGAAGCTAAAATGACTCCCTTGTAACCACATAAGATCTGAAGGCCAGGTGAAAACACAGAGCTTCAGGGAGCAGGACCAGCCATCGCGTGCTGGCATGCCATGCATGGGTTCTGTGAAGGCACGTACTAATTATTTCGGTAGAAGAGATGAGTTCCCGTGTGTGCATACGTGCAAGGCTTTTCGTTGGCTGTGGGTGGAAATCTGTCATGTAGTTGGAGAGATTTTCTGCCTTCTTTCCCAAGCCATACCTAATTGGTTAACCAACACAAAATCCGTGAGAGTAAGATATTGTTAAACTTGTTCATGAACTTTTTATTGGTCAGAACGCACAAGGTATACTGCTATTGGATGTTGAAATTTCGACACTGGCAGAACCAGCTAAGTTTTGTAGAGTAAAATCAGAACACACTTCACCACTGAGAACACATTTACTGCAGAGAGATCACGAAACACAGTTGCTCCAGTTCACTGCAGAGAAATACAGAGAGAGATGTGAAGTGCAGAGGTGGAGGTGGACTTATAACTGCCAGCCGCTACTGCAGCCACATTCCACACTCGCACAGTTTCAGAGCAATAAATATGCTCTGCCGATACTGCTGCTGAGACGAGAGAGATGCGAAACTAGTTGATTTGCATCAGGGTTTCATTACATAGATTTAATATTTACAGTCAGCTAGTCGCACCCGGCATGCTCTTTGGCGTAAGTACTGGTGTTCGTTCTTGCTTTGCTGTGAATCTTTTTTCAAGTCACTAACCTTTTTCAACAGTTGTTGGCCATATCCACAATACGATTTCATATTGTGTTTTTATGAATCCACCCACCTGTCTCAAGATTGTAGTTTACATTTGTAACCTTTTGTCCTCTTATTAAATGTTCAGGTCCTTGATTCACTCAGTAAATCACTATGTTTGATGTCTTATGACGATAAAGCAGATTGGTATAGTAACTGCTACTTTCATGATGAATCCCTTCGTTAATATACGTCCGTGTGAGGTATGGTGCCAATACTTTTCTGCTTAACTGAACCACTCCTAGTAATTATCATTTAATCAGACATTATCCATTGTGTGACACTGCATCTCTTAAATTTGCATGATCTTATGGGGAGCTTCCATCCTCATAGTTAACTGGGGATCAGACCTGTAGCAGCTTAGGGGCATGGTAAGCAGCTCAATTGATAACTAATAGCGTCCTCTCTAGTCTCATTTGCATCCAAATCCATCAACTAGAGAATGATGCCAAGAGCCGAAGGCATCATCGTTCTTTCAGTTTTCAAGACTGTACACATCACCTTATGAATTTGAAGACCATCATTTAAATACCAACCAATACGTTCTTTTAGGTCAGAATTGTTGGCGTCTTGCTGTAACTTCAGCAACTGAAGTTAATAGAAATAAAATTTATGTCCAAATTACTTTAATTTTATTGGTGGTTTTGTAATCTAATACTATCATCAGACCAATTTCAACTCCACTGTAGATGTTTGGTTACTACGTGGCAAGAAAACAGCTGCTCCATTCACTGTCTCCTCCTGTTCAACGAATGCATTTTGATATGTAATTGGGCGTGAAAAATATTAGCGGTTATCACCAGGATTGTGTCTCAAACAACTGAAATTACGAACGTCCTGAGTCCTCACTGGAAGTTTTTTCCCCAAACCAAAACACAATACTTACGATTTTGTATCTGTACATTTCACATACTACACTGTGAAAACCGAATAGCAAAGCCCGCAAGAGTTCCTCGATTACCTTACTATACGGAACTGCATTGTTAAGCAAAAAAGTGCGGCACAAGTACAGAAACAAATTCCAAAATTAGCTACATGTGACTCTAATATCAGAATAAGGACACAATTTTCCATTTGATTTGAAGAAGTCCTTTACTTTAAAGATTTTCAGTTTAAAAGAGAACTTTCTATTTTCAATAAAATTCCCCACAAAAATAGTTTTCGTCAAACATCTAGTACTGGTAAACAGGAAGATTTCAGATTTGTTAGATGACTTTTAGCACTCAAGAAAAAACAACGAAATAATTAGTTTTAATTCTTAATACTATTCCTCAAAAGAATTGATTTCACAAAGTAGTTTAAATGAAAGGTTGAAGAACATTGCCGCCATTAGGTCAGAAGGACGTAGGTTGCAGTAGTTACTCGGAGGTGAAGAGGCTTGCACAGGATAGAGTAGCATGGAGAGCTGCATCAAACCAGTCTTTGGACTGAAGAGCACAACGACAACTCAGACAAGAGCAAGAGGAAGAGCTGCTTAACCATATTTTTGATAGAAAACGAATATATTTTTGGCATGTTAGTAACTGATTATGTCATTTGACATGTCAGCTTTCTCAGCGGGATAATTTACCACACTTATTCAACAAAAAGAGAAAAATATGGGAGACAACAATTGGGTGCCACAGTTTAGGAAGAGACAACGAAAGTTAAACCTTAGCAAACAAGATTTCACTTCATTAGAATCTTTTTTTTTTTCCATTTCTCTGCGTTTGGACACTTAGTGCTACCTTCTCGGTAAAGCTCTTTTAACGTAGCTTTTTTTAATAAAGAAGCAGGATTTGCATAATAATACAATTGTTTCATCGTTACAGAATGTATACTGTTCAAACATAATGGCCGGCCGCTGGCAGCCGAGCGGTTCTGGGCACGTCAGTCTGGAACAGCGCGACCGCTACGGTCGTAGGTTCGAATCCTGCCTCGGGCATGGATGTGTGTGATGTCCTTAGGTTAATTAGGTATAAGTAGTTCTAAGTTCTAGGGCACTGATGACCAGAGATGTTAAGTCCCATAGTGCTCAGAGCCATTTGAACCAAACATAATGGAGTGATTCAGCTACCGCTACCTATTGGTTTTATGCAACCCGCAATGCCTTCAAAAGTCACGCGCGAGACTTTTGTGTTCACTCGCTCGCTGACTGCAATCTATTACTCCTACAGGAAAATGAACAGGACATTTTTGTTCGAAATTTAATGTAGTCAAATTATGTACTGAGATAGGTTTTCGCTGGTTGCCAAGGTTTTCGAGTTATTCAAGAAAAACACGTTGAAGGTTTCTTTCTTACGTTTTTCTTAGACAATTCAAAAATTACGGCCTCTGGTGGAAACGTATCCCAGTACAAAATTTAACTGCATTAAA
Organism: Schistocerca nitens; assembly: GCF_023898315.1. Lineage (NCBI taxonomy): Eukaryota > Metazoa > Arthropoda > Insecta > Orthoptera > Acrididae > Schistocerca > Schistocerca nitens. Next base: position 436,440,174 of record NC_064617.1, on the reverse strand, counting down.
TTCCGTACAAGAGAATCTGTTCATTTTTTCTGTAGGACTAACAGCTTGTGCGTAGTGGGCGAGAGAATATGAAAATTTGTGCTTGGTAGTTCAAGGCGGTGTGGGTTGCATAAGACATGTACGTGCAGCTGAATCACCTGCATACTTCATGTGCTTATCCATGACATGATATCAGAGGAAAACAACATTTTCCATAGGGTGGTCACTCTACCCAGTTTTCTCCTAGAAGTCTTTACTTCGTGCTTATCTGTGACATGATATCAGAGGAAAACAACATTTTCCATAGGGTGGTCACTCTACCCAGTTTTCTCCTGGAAGTCTTTACTTCGTGCAAACAAAGAGAGCATTAACAAGAAAGATGATCCCTCAGTCTCTGCTAGTTCTGTGTCCATAGCTGGTTTTCTTCGAGGTGTTTCATAACGCATGATATGTTCCAAGATATTTCTACAAAACTGCATCAGTTTTGTTTGTTTTGTATCTATAGAAATTTAAATAAAGTAAAATTTTCTGACACAAGTATCTAACCAACGTTTTCTCAAAACCAACCGTAGCACGTGAACTGTGCGTGCGTATTGTCGGAGAGAAAAGCCAACTGAAAATCCCACGGCCTCGGCAAATTATTATTACCCTCCGGCGAGAGGCGGCAGCCCGCTGCAGAATCAAGCGAGAGCGGTGAAACTTGCGCCGAGGACTTTGCGCGCCTCGGGGCGAGCAGCGGGCGGCCAACAGCAGAAGCGACAGCGAAGGAGCGCGGCCGCTGGTGGGCGGCGCGGGCCACAGACGACTGCGGCTAGACGGGTATAATTCCGCCAGCAATGCAATTAAAGACAAGCGGCGAGTATTATATCGCCAAGTTGGCGCGAAACTATGAGCACATTCCTCCGGGACAAACTCCACCGGCTGTTCCGCGAGCGCGGCGTACGAGGCCCGGCTCCTCCCCGCTTGTTCTGCCATCTGCCGTCTGGCTCTGCAGGGGGGACGTTCTCCTCCGAATTAATTTCTTATGTCGCTGCTCGGTGCTAGAGAGCACCTCAGACTCGTCGGCACATCCACTTGCTTTGTCGAATATCTGCTAGCAAACTGATCTATATCTAGAACCAAAACCTAAATTGTACTCGTATATATGTTTGATTACAAACCGCTGATGTTTTAAACGAATTAAAAAGAATCCGTATGAAGATATAAACAAGCATTTTCAGTGGTTACAAAAACAGATTTGAAATACCTCAAGGGTCCCTTCTCTTCAATTAGCTTGTAAAGTAAGCGGTTTTTGCAATTGTTTTCATGAACCTAATGAGGCCATCAACGAAAATCTTTTGTGTAAACTATTTATTGATTCCTGGACAGAATTTTCCGATTTCTTAAGCAATTCAGTCATCATTAAGCCCACCATCCAAGCAGTTAAAGTTGCTCTGCCCAAAACGAGGCGTGTTCGTAATGGAAGTCCTGCAATCTGCCAATCTTATCTGAAATAAAAAAACAAAAAATTTTCTTAATCTACAGGCTATTGCGCACAGAGTAATAGCAGTTGTTTTAATTTTACAGAATAATAAAATGGCGAAAAGTTGATCGTGTGCTTTTCAAATGGTTCAATTGGCTCTGAGCACTATGGGACTTAACATCTGAGGCCATCAGTCCCCTAGAACTTAGAACTACTTAAACCTAACTAACCTAAGAGCATCACACACATCCATGCCCGAGGCAGGATTCGAACCTGCGACCGTAGCAGTCGCCTGGTTCCGGACTGAAGCGCCTAGAACCGCTCGTCCACCATGGCCGGCCGTGTGCTTTTAGTCGAGCTCATTTCAATAACTACTGAATAAATCAAAGTAAAGAAAAATTAGACTTATGGACATTCCCGAGTAATAATTCAACCAAATTTCAGAAAGATATCTTTATTAATGTTTCCGCAGTCCATTCCGTCATCTAGGAAATATACTGTATCTCAAGGTGGGAAAATGAATTGTGAGCAGATTAATAAAGATATCTTTTGAAATTTGGTATGTCCGCAAAGAGCAATAGTCTATTTTTTTATTCTCATCTGTTCAATACTTATTGCAAAAGACGTGACAAAAAACGCTGCAAATCTTTACTTCTCCTACAAACTACCGCCGTTTTATTAATTGTCAAATTAAAAAAGAATTGCCATTACATCGTGCGCAATATTCTATAGATTAAGAAAATTGTTTGTTCTTAAATTTAGATAGGTTTGACAGAATGTAAGACTTCCGTCACGGACACACCTCATTTTGGACAGAGCAACTTTAACTCCTATGATGGGGGGGGGGGGGGGGGGGGGCTTAATGGTGACTGAATTTCTTTAAAAATTAAATCATAATATCAAAGAATAAAAAAATTAATATCCAAAAACATTTATGTCGATTGCTTCATTAGCTTTTCCAAAAAATTTTAAAATTCGCTAGTTGGTTGAAATGGGAGAATGTTGTTGCACACTGTTTCCTACTAAAACTGCAAAACCATGAAAGGGGCATACAACTAACTTGAAATCGACCTGACGTGTTCTAGACTCCAAAATTATCATTTCAGTGGAAATGCTCAATGGCTGAAGTAAAGCCGTCAACATCCTGTGTATAAGAAAAGATTACGCAGCAGATTTCTCGTTCAGGAAATTGCATTTGAAGCTTCCGTGTAAGAAGCAGAAGAGTATACCAGCACGAGTCGGATCGCACAAGCAGAGGGATCGTGGCCTAACAGCATCGAAGTTTATCTCACCGCGATATAGCAGCTCTCATTCGTTGGGACCCCACATCAGCCATGCGAATAACGAATCGATAGGGTCAGCAGGACCATTCTCCACGCAGGATCCCAGCAGCCCCATGCGAGTAGCACTCGTGAGGACAGACGTATTGTCTGCCAAACATGCATCATCGTACAGCCACGTTGACACCTATATCCACTAACATACTCGGCAAGCTCACTTATGGTGCGTGGATGAAGTTATCTTGTACCACTACCAGTCATTTCCTTTCCTGTTCCACTCACAAAAAGAGTGAGGGAAAGAAAAATGTCTGTACTCCTCTACACGAGCCTCAATTTCGTATTACCTTCGTACTCCTTACTCTAAATGTGTGTTGATGGCGGTAGAACCATTCTGCAGTCATCTTCAAATGACGATTCTCTTCATTTTCTCAATAGCGTTCTGCGGAAAGAACGTCGTCTACCTTTCAGGGAAGCTTGAGTTTCGAAGAATTTCTGGAACACTCTAATGTCATCTTGCATTCTCCTACATTCACTCAACAACGGCATCACCATCAGCAGACCTCTACAAATTGCTGCTCAACCTATCTGTCAGATAGTTCCTGTATATAGAAAATAAGAGCAGTCCTACCTCTCTTCTCTGAGCCACTCTTGACACCCATGTCTCTGATGAACACACCCAGTCGAGGACAATGTGTTGGGTTTTACTACTTCAGGAGTCTTCTAGCCGCTCACATATCTGGGAACCTAGTTCGTAGCTCGGACTTTCGTCAACATTCTGCAATTGGGCACAGAGTCTATAACCTTTAACTCAGAAATGGACTTATTTGCAGAAAGACAAGTATCCATGCTACAGTGCGACGACTGTTGGCGTGGAGATCACCGTTGCGACTTCCTTTCACACGGCAACAAACAGAGGCACACCATCTGTGACTCACCTAACGACCACACTGAACGCGGGACTGGAACGGTGGCTTCTTTTCAGACGATTCCCAATTCTGTGTACTCCATCATGATGGATGTATCCTTCTGTGAAGACATCCAGTAAATGTTGCCAGATGGCATTTGGCATTGTCATACGAGCACAGTGAATAGAGTGTAGGTATGTCATCCCATTGGGTACTGCAGAACACCATCGCCGCTGTATCTCGTAACCTCTAAATCCTACTACAGGGGCTACATTATGACGAGTAAAGGTCGAAAGCTGTACCCTACCTTCTAGGACTTCAGCGCTTCATTTTTCAGTAAGACAACACAAGACCGCATATTTCCCGTACTGTCCAGACCTACCTCGATAGAAATAAAATGAGAGTTTGGTATCATTGGCCGGGAGGCCCCCTACGGGGAAGGTCCGGCCGCCTTGGTGCAGATCTTATTACATTCGACGCCACATTGGGCGGCCTGCGCCCCGGATGGGGATGAAATGATGATGAAGACAACACAACACACAGTCCCCGAGCAGAGAAAATCCCCTTAGGACGGCAGTCCAGCATGCTGACCATTCAGCTATCGGGGCGGACTACCTCGATAGAGAAGATGTGCGACTCATGCTATGGCCAGCAGGTCCTCCAGCTCTCTCGTCCATTGAAAACATTTGACTGTAGGTTGCTGAGAGATGCAGCAGCAACGAATGATGAACTTAAGCATAGAGCTACCTCAGCAAGGAATGACGTCCAAGATCAGTTCAACTAGACGCCCAGCAGGGTTACACCTTCAGCTTCTGTCAGAGGATGCAGCTCTCTGAAATAAATTTCGGGCCATCCACCAAAAAATTTAATCATGTATTCCTTCTACTACACTTTTGTTTCAGTCATCAGTCTTCTTGCTCCTTTAATGTGGCTGTCAATAATTCTTTTCTTCTGACATACTCTTCACCTCAGTGCAGCTCTTGCTCCCTGCATCCTCAACCATTGTATTCCAATCTCTCTCCTCCTCTATAGTTTTTACCCTCTACGCTTCTCTCCAGTACCATGCAGATTATTCTCTGACGTCCAAACACATTTCCTATATAAACCTGCCCCTTCTTCTTGCCACTCTTTTCCATATGTTCATTTCTTGACTGATTCTGCAGACAAAGTCCTCATTCTTTACTTTAACAGTTCAGCTAATTTTCGATATCCATCCATAGCACCACATCACAAACGTTGCAATTCTTTTCTTTTCCAGTTTTTCCACAATCCGTGATTCACTACCATAAAATGCTGTGCTCCAAACGTACATTCTCAGAAATTTGTTCTTCAAATTTTGGCCTATGTTTAGCATACTTCTTTTACACAGGAATACCCTATTTTTGTGTACAAATATTCTTTTTTAGTCTCTCCTTGCTTCGTACGTCATGTGGTATTTTGTTTCCAAGGTAGCAAAATTCCTTCACTATGTCTGCTCTGTGGTCACCAATACAGACGTTAAGACATCATTAATATTATTTCTGCTACACCTCATTATTTTCATCTTTCTTCGGTTTACTCCGAGTCCATACTCTTTGCTCAGTAGTCCATTCATTCCATTTAGTATATCTTGTTATTCTTCCTCTGTTTCTCTGATAATATCGATGTCATCAGCGAATCTTGTCATTTATGTTCTTTCACCCTGAAATTCAGTCCCACACTTGAAACTTACTTTTATTTCCATCAATTTTTCTTCGGTACACATTATTTATCGCTCTTGGTAGTTTTATACATTGTGTGTTCCCCATTTTTCCCCATAGTTTACTCCAATTTTTTTCATAATTTCCAGTATCTTCCACCATTTTACACTATCTAAGTCTTTTTCTAGGTTGGCAAATAATATGAAGGGTCTTGATTTTTTCGTAAGTCTTGCTTCCATAATCAGTCGCAACGTCAGTGTTGACTGTCTGGTGCCTTTATCTTCCAGAAAGCCAAACTGAGCATCATCTACCACATCCTCAATTTTCTTTTCAATTCTTCTGTTCATTAGTCTTGTCAGCAGTAGGGCTGCATGAACTTATAATCTGATTGTGCATTAGTTCTCTCATTTACTCGCCCTTCCTATGTCCAGAATTGAGTGTATGCTATTTTTCCTAAATGCTGGTGGTATGTCTCCAGACTCATAGATTCTGCATAACAGCTTGAATAAACGATTGGTTACCACTTCCCTCATTGATATCAGACATTCTGAATGAATGTTCTCTGTGTCTTCCGCCTTATTTATTCATAAGTCTTAGAACATTTTGTTACACTCTGACTCTAATACAGGAACTCCAGTACAGTTCCTTCCATAACTACTCCCACCTCTTCTTCAATAACGTCATCAGTAAAGTTCTGTGTATTCTTTCCATCCATCTACTCCATCCTCTCCATTTAATTGATGTCTTTGCTTTTAATTTCACCTAAATTTATACTGACTGTTCTGTATACTGAATTAGTTTTTCCCACGATTATTTCTCTTCAAGTTCGTCACATTTCTCCTAGAGCCATTTCGCCTTGGCTTCCATACACTTTCTGTTTCTTTTTAATTTCTACGAGACTTCTGTTGTATAACGCTTTCCACAAACATTTCTGTATTTCCTTCTTTAGTCACTCTATTGAAGTATACCTTCTGTCACCCATGGTCGCCACAGGGTTGCCTACCTTGTACCTATATTCGTCTATCGAGCTTTCGTGATTGCTTTTTTTAAAGGTGTCCGTCCATTCCTCTTTCGCCGAACTGCCTGATCTACAATTTATTATCGCAATGTTTTCAGTAATAGAGAACGTCAAAAGCATCTCATCATTCCTCACTGCTTCAGTATTCCGCTTCGTCTTACTCTGATAGTTCCGGGAGATTCTCTTGCATTGCAGTCTGGTCTTCATCACTACTAAATTGTGATCTGAGTCTATATCTGCGCCTGGGTGCGGCCTACACTCCAATATTTCTGAATCTCTATCTGACCACGATGTAGACCAGCTGGTATCTTCTCGTGGCTACTGGCTTTTTCGAAGTATACCCCTTCCCCTTGAGATTTTTGAACGGTATGTTCGCTACTAGTAGCTGAAAATGATTTCAGAACTGAGTTAGGCTTCTCTCATTCCTATTTCCAAGCCCATACTCTCCTGCAACTCTTTCTTCTTTTTCTTCTCCTACTACCACGTCCCAGTCTCCCACAATTATTAGATTATCATTCCCCTTTACATCGTAAAGTACCCCATTCAGTTTCCTCAGATATTTTCCTTCCTAAGCTTATGCTTGCGTCGTCCGCATGTATACCTGCACTTTTGATTGGCGTTGGTTTCCTGTCTCACTAAAACCGTTCACAGTAACTCACTTCTGCCCTAATTTCTTATTCATAATAAATCCTCCTCCAATTATATAACTTCCTATTTCTGATAATATTACTCTGTACTCGTATGACGTGAAATCCCTATCTTCTTTCCACTTCACTTCATTGACCCTCATTATATCTAGATTGATATTTTGCATATTCCTTTTCATATTTTCAAGCTTCCCTAGGACGTTCAAATTTCTGACGTTCCATGCTCTGAATTGTAGAATGTTATCCTTTCGTTGGTTATTTAATCTTTTCCCCTTAGTCATCTCCCATTTGGCAGTCCCCTCCCGGAGATCTGAATGTGGTGCTAATCTGTACTCTTTTGCCAGTGCAGAAATCATCACGACATTTTTTCAGTTACCATCCAAATGGCCTGTGCATACATACCATGTGTATTTAATGCAGTGGTTTCCATTGTCTTCTGCATCCACGTGCCATTGATGATGGTTCGTTCTATGCTGGTGTTGCAACTTTTTGGGTCAGCAGGGTATGTGCTCTGTATGATGACTAATACAAAAATACACGAAAAGCAGTTCATTAATTATAAGTTATTGTGTGACAAATTTGATTACAGAAATTAGATCTCCAAATCTATGTTTTAGATGTCTTGTAGGAAAACATTCGACATGAGAGATGTTGACCACTTTCACTGCATAAACAATCAAGATGCAGGAACTAGTTCACACTTATCCTCTGTAAACCTTCTCCCAGGCGTTTGTATCCAACGTATGAGGAGGAGCGATAGAAACGACCTGAAACAATGTTATGAGATGATTTACATAGCGTTGCTTACTTGCATAGCCATAATCGGCAGTGAAATACTACTATTGTATGATATATACGAGAACTTTTATGTGACAGGGTGCTGCATAAGCACAATAAGCAAAATTTCTATACTTCCAGCGTTGCAACCTATTTCGTCAGCAGGGTATGTGCTGCGTATGATAATTAATACATAAATACACAGAAGCGATTCATTAACTATAAGTTACTGGTGACAAATCTGATTGCATAGATTAGCTCACTGAATCTATGTTTGAGTTGTCTAGCAGGAAAACATTCGACATGAGGGATGTTGACCACTTTCACTGCATAAATAATCAAGATGCAGAAACTAGTTCACACCTATCCCCTGTAAACCTTCTTCCGGCGTTTTTATTCACGGTGTGAGGAGGAGCGGTAATCTCGACCTGAAACAATGCCACCAGATTATTTATATAGCATAGCTTGCTTGCATAGCCAGAATCAGCAGTGAAATACTAGTAACGTATGATATAATTGTGGGACAAATCAGTACGACAAGTTTTAAGTGACAGGTTGCTTGTTGTGTGACCATACGAACATATGCATCTTACTTCCATATTTAGTTCTGGAGACAGTATTAATCGTGGAAGGTAGAAAGAGAGGACTAGACGCATCCACGACTTACTGGAAGAAATGATTCGTCATGTATAATTTAGCAATATCTTTCTATTCTTAAGCAAGGAAACAAGAATAATATTCAAGATTGTAAAAAGCAGACGCTAATAGTGTAAGATCACAATGGGGGATGTATAAAAATATGACAGGCATTGGGGTTTTCCCAGAGATAAACTTTAATTTGAATACAGCTGCGAAATAAGCAAAGAAAATTGTCTCCAGCTGATTGTGAATTAAACACTCCGACGCAGGTGCCAGTTACACCTACAAACTTTCTTCCTTTTAGATTTATTTACACGCTAATATTTGTATTGTATATAAATACTGATTCAGAATATTATTTAACACCTTGTGTCTTCGTATTGAGTGAAATATTTAAAACAGTACTGTAAATACGTTGCAGAGAAGTCATAGCCAAAGTATAATTGTAATTTTAGCAGTGGACTTTCTTGCTGTAGTTCTTTGCAGAAGAATCAAAATGCACATTCGTGCGCCGTATAAAGGGTACTCGGTTGGCCGTGCCGATAGTGTCGGTGTCGAAAAGTAGGACTAACGCCGTGCGCTGCGCATCGAGCCAGGGGGGCCCAAAATTACAGGGTATCAATAAATTAAGCAACTGGTAGCAAACAGTGGTGTAGGGGCAAGCTGTGCATTCTAGTGCGTTGCATGTGCACTGCAGCTGTGAAAGTTGTAGTTGCTGCTGGCTTCTTAGCACCCCTAACCATGTGTTTTGTAGTTACATGAACGTGGGCAACTTGATGTTAAGTGTGCAACAAAGCATAGCCATTGCGATGCAAATGTTTCGGAGGTTGTCATATGATGAAATCTGGAAGAGATTTGAATTCCGATTCCATACACTTGGACCTATTGATAAGGCAATTCAACAACAAGGTGCTCCTACTGTCAGTAAAATGGGATACTCCATGCTACACGGTACAAAAAGTGTTGCGAAACACGCTGAAAAAAAACCATTTGCATGTTATCCATCAGTTACATTAGGACGATTAGTCAGAGCATATGAACATGTGGCAAGATTTGCTTAAAGAGATGCAAATTGTAGCATCCTGAACCAAATACCATTTAATAACATATGTCTTGACCATACTTCTATTTTTCATCAAACTTACAGGTTTCTAGTTGCCGTCATTTTCAAAGGCAGTGCTATATCTGTCATGTCTCGTTCTCGAGAATGTTGACATGATAAAATGTATCTAATGTTTTTATATGACTGGCATAGCACTGCCTTTGAAAATTACGGAAAGTCGAAACGTGTAAGGCTGATGAAAAATAAAAGTGCGGTCAAGCCGTAAGTAAAGTTATTAAAAATGCATCCAGATGGCCGCTTCGTTTCACAACATTTTCATGCAAATTGCAGCAGATACTATTTAGCGACAAGCCAAGCTTCCTCATTTGTGGAAGGATTAATCGACATAATTGCATTATCTGGGCTGACGCACCACCAGTGGAGCATCTGGAATACCAGCAAGACTCTCCCACACTTAATATGTGGATGTGAACATCCAATGACAAAATCTACGGCCCCTTCTTCTTCGCCAAAAACTCACTCAATGGGACAATATTCTTGGATATGCTGCAACAGTTTCTTTTGGCACAGCTTGTTCAAAATGATCATGTACATAACGTTTACTTACAACAAAATGGAGCACCTTGCCATTATGCCACAGATGAACGTACATTTTTGGATTGAGCGCGAAGACCCATGATCTGACCGGAGTGTTATCCCGATCTCACACCCATGGAGTTCTTCGCCTGAGAATTTAGCAAGGAACGAGTGTTTCGCCGACACTGCATCAACTTACTGGTGGAATTCCGAGACCGAATCAGGAAAACACCACAAATATACGTGAATGTCTTCCGTACTACAGCCTGCAGATGGGAATTGTGCCCGGATACCAATGGTGCTCATGTTGAAAGTAAAATGTTCCATCGTATGCCACTGTTATGAAAAGAGAACATTTCAGTCGGTCAGTCATAACGGTGGATTCTTTTACTACACTGAGAGGTAGCTCATTGGAATTACAACGTATGAACTATTAGTTCTCTGTAACACATGAATGAATAAAAAGATTTACTTAATTTGATACACTCCTTTGCCCCTGGGTGCTTTATAATTCCCAACAATCATTTACTATTAAAGCACCACCTGATGTACAATTAACAAACTGTTCTCTTGAAGTACAATGTTCATCATTTACAAAAGTGTATTTCCATCTGAGACTTGAATAACACTTTAGTCCTACTTGATGTTGCTGACTGCCTCATCCGAGATCATGAACTGGGCGGAGCATTTACATGCCCGGCACTACAAGTTGTTTCCGTAAGAGCGTGCAAAAAAGTAATAGGACATAGAGAAAGCGCCACTGAGCAGTTTGAGGTGGGGAACTTTGGTTCGGAGAAGCCAGCTTAAGGAGATATGGGAGTAAACTTGTCTACTGCTTCGTATAGCATTACTGTCTTCCACCTTATCTAAAACGAACATGCGAATAAGTTTACACGTACTGTGCCGTTTGTTTACAAGTACATTCTTTATTTCCTGCAAGAAAACGAGGAGGAGGAGCCTGCTTACTAGGAAGTGTACTTGTTTACTTTGCTTGTCCATAGGGCGGCTCTGTTGTATTTACGTTGTTCTATGAGAGAACGTGCTATGAATCAACGACAAACCGATTCATTACTCAGTGCTATTCATAGAATAGAATGGAGCAGTATCTACAATTTCAAGGAGCTCATTGACATGCTACTTGTGTATGGGGAAGTACATTGCAGTGCTCTCGCTGCTGAAAGGCTGTACAGGAAATGATTTCTTAACAGGCACCAGCTGTCACAACGAGTGTTTATTCCTCTCGATCGACCAATGCGGGAGACGGGTTCATTGGAAAGAAGAAACAAGTTACCTTGCACCATGAGGTCCACTCGCACACCAAATTTTGAAGAGAAGATGCTGGGACGTGTTGCAGCGGACACCACAAGTACTCTCGTACTGCACGTGAAACGGGAGCTGCACATACTAGCTCGTGGCGAGTACTCTACGAAAAACAAGTACGCCATATCACCCACAACAAGTACATGCACTGCATGTGACTTACTTTGTCGCATTGTGTCAGTGGTTGTTCCAACAATGGATTGATCGACCAGATTTCCTCCAAATCGTGCAATTTACTGACGAGACCTCATTTGATCGCAATGGTATTTCGAACAGGAGGAATAGCCATGTGTGGGACGAGGAAACCCGCACGCTGTCGTAGAGACACACCATCAGGTACTGCTGTGAATATCTGGGCCTACATTTTAGGTGACAATCTCATTGGGCCATATCTTCTACCTGGTAGTCTGAATGGTCACCTGTACTTGAGGTTCTTGCAAAGAGTTCTACCTGAGTTGTTGGAGAACGTACCCTAGGCTGTTCGTGAGAGGATGGGGATGCAACATGACGGTGCACCGGCTCACTTCAGTGTGGATGTCAACAACCATCTGAAAGCTGTATTTCCTGATCGCTGGATTGGAAGAGGAGGTCCTATTCCATAGGTTGCGAAGTCACATGACCAGAATCACCTTGCTTATTTTCTCTGGAGATATCCAAAATCACTTGTGTATGAGACCCCAGTGGATAAGTAGATGGAATTAGTTGCAAGAATTGTAGGTGGCTCTGATGTGATTCGAAACACAACAGGGATATTTGTCATGGTGGGTCAGAACCTTTTTCGCCTATGTTATGTTTGCATTGAGGTTGATGGCCGTCAGGGTTTCAGCACCTTTTGTAAGATACAGTACAAACGGTATTCTCATTGTGTCAGTGAAGGTATTTACAGTTAACTGTAACTAATGTAAATGAAAAATCACACACTAGGCTGATTTTATTCCCATTATCTCCCTAAGCTGCCTTGTCCGATCGCAGGTTCCCTACCTGAAATTGTTCAGTGGAGCATCCTCTACGTCCTATTAAATTTTCGCACTCTCTTACGGAAATGCTCTGTATAGTGACCTCTATGCGAGGGTGCTGCTGTGCTGAGAGAGAGTGCATGCATCTTCCAAACGTTGTAGCGAATTGCAGCGAGGCGTCGCTAATTTTTGTGGAATTGATGTGCGTCGCCGATTTTGATGTGGCACCGCAATCTTTCGATGATATCACAGCCACAGTAAATAATAACCATTCAATAATTATTTCAAAAAAATCTGTACTTTATTTTTGGATACCCAGTAATAGAGTCCAGTGGAGTTATCGTTGCTTCTAAACGCTGACCACCGTTAAATTACCGATTCCGTGTGAGGTATTATACTCGACTAAATAATAGAATGTTTAAGACAGTCAAAGTGAAAAAATTTGGTATTTTTCTTGAATAACTCTTCCGTTATTGTTACTATCGTAGTTTAGTATTACCATTCAAGCTTCGTTCTTACCTGGACAGGTTCCTGTTTCTTTTTCCTAGTTGAAATTTCAGAGTTTGAAAAACAGAAAAATAACTGGAATTTTAAATGATTGCTATTTGGAGAATGCAAGTATCACAACATTCAGGATGACAACTTTATTCGACAATAGAATGCTGGACTGGAATTTTAATTTGGGAAATGATGTACCCAACACTAGGAACTATAATCTGAAAGTCATATACGTCTGGGAGAACAAATGAAGGAGTACAGGGTTAAGAAAGCTAATTGGAATCCATTTAATGTTAATATTTCAATTTCATCATGACATAAAGCGTGCAGAATAGTCCGTCTTCTAAACATAGCGAATACGTTTGTTGCTCTTGCCCACATTCGAAATAAAGAAAGCTGTTCCATTGTCCTCAGTTAACTGCGTCTTATCAGTGTATCATTTGACAATTTTTTTATATTGTTTGAGAATTGTTTCACAACAGCAGTCAAGCCCGATGTGTTTTGAATAAATTCATTCCGTGACATTCAGGCCTGGGCGTCCTAATAGTTTCCATCATCTTGATTCATTCTGACATACCTTACTAATCATCTAATTAAGAAAGTAAAGTAGTTTTCTCGTTAGAATGATAAGTTAAGATACAGAGTCCTTTCATGATATAGTTAAGTGCGATATTTACATAGATAACAATTACGCTTGAAATTTCTTGAGAGACTAATAGAGTGCAGTACCGAGACTCAAAGCAGGGACATTTGCCTTTCGTGGACAATTGCACTACCGAATAAGCTATCCAAGCAAAACCCCTACCTTGCCCTCACGCTCAAGTACCTCTTCCTCTACCATCCAGGTTCAAGTTTCGGTCTGGCACCCAGTTTTAGTCTGCTGGAAGTTTCAAATCGCCATACTCTCCACCACAGAGTGAAAATTCTTTCTCTAGATAATTGCAGTTGTCATTTTTATCTTAGATTTCAGGTTACATTTATTGTCCATATACACCTAACACTGGTAACTATTTACAATGATACGTGAAACAAGAGCAAAAATTTTATACTTTCCTAATACCATCCCATTCCACGTAGTTGCACGCTACAGTAGGAGATCAGTGCACTTTCTGGATACAAATCACCCTTTGACCACTCGGTTGTCTACATACAAGGGTAGGAGCAAAGGTATGAGATATCGTGCCACCCTCACCCCACCCCCAGGCCACCCCTCCTGCTTCCTTGCGTATTCCATGGCTTTCCCTTCCCTCCCCTCCTCTCCACTCCCCTCTACCGTACTAAGCCACGCCTCTTTCTTGGAAAATAGCCAGAGAGCTTTTATATCATCATACAATCATTTTGCTCTCCCAAACCAACCCAGTAATTTACCGACATTAAGAACGAAACAGCCAACCAGTGCGTACCTCAGAGCTACCAACTTGTTTTCTTTACCCCATTTTGTGCCAAAGCCGAAGTGTTGTTCAATCTTTGTATGGCAGTAACACAGTACTATAAAATAAGTAAATTATTGTTCTGTAACAGTACGGAACACACATGGCTCACTTATGAGCACTGCTGACACACACTGAGGTGACAAAAGTCATGAGATACCTCCTAATATCGTGTCTGACCTCTTCTTGCCTCGCTTATTGCAGAAACTCAACGTGACAGACTCAACAAGTCGTTGGAAGTCCCCTGCATAAATCTTGAGCCTTACGCCTATGTAGCCGTCCATAATTGTGAAATTGTTGTCATTGTAGGATTTTGTGCACAAACTGACCTCTCAATTATGTTCAATATATGTTCGATGGGATTTATGTCAGGAGATTTCGATGACCAAACCTTTCGCTCAAACTGTCCAGAATGCTCTTGAAACCAATCATAATCAGTTGTGGCTTGGTGGCATGGTGTACTGTCACCCATAAAAACTCCATTGTCGTTTAGGAACATGAAGTCCATGAATGGCTGCAAATGGTATCCAAGTAGCCAGATATACTCATTTCCACTGAATGATCGGTTCAGTTGGACCAGAGGATCCCATCCATTTCATGTAAACCGTTACGGTGCCACCATCAGCTTCACAGTGTCTTGACAACTTGGGTCCAAGACTTCATGTGATCCACGCCACACTCGAACCCTATCATCAGCTCTTACCAGCTGAAATCGGGACTCGTCTGACCAGGCCACGGTTTTCCAATAGCCTAGGATACAACCGATATGATTATGATCCAAGGGGAGCCACTGTAATCGATGTCGCGCTGTTAGCAAAGCCGCTCACATCCATCATCTGCTGCGATAGCCCATTAAAACCAAATTTCTCCTCACTCTCCTAACGGATACGTTCGTCATACGTTCCACATTGATTTCTGTGATTACTGCACGCAGTGTTGCTTGTTTGTTAGCACTGACAACTCTAGGCAAACGGCACTGCCCTCGGTCGTTAAGCGAAGGTCGTCGACTATTGCGTCGTCTGCGGTGACAGGTTATGCTTGAAATTTTGTATCCATAGCACAATATTGACACTGTGGATCTCGGATTGTTGAACTCCTTAACTATTTTTGAACTGGAATGTCTCATGTGCCTATCTCCAACAATCATACCGCATTTAAAGTCTGTTAATTTCTGTGTTCTGGACATAACCATGTCGAAAATCGTTTCACATTAATCACCTGAGTAGAAATGACAGCTCCGCAAATGCATTGACGTTTTATACCTAGTGTACAAGTTACTTTTGCCATCTGTATATGTGCATATCGCTATCCCCTTGGCTTTTTTCACCTCAGTTTAGCTTGGAGGTTAAGGTAAACATTGCAACGTTGAGGTTTGATCTTTGTACAAAACTAAAATAGTCCTGTAAAAGAAACCAATAATTGCTTGTATTATTTGTCACTAATCCTAAATATTTTTCTGTAAGAGTGCAAAATATACATCACTCAGTTAAAGGCTCTAGTAATCTAACTTTTAGGTACACCTGACGCCAAAATCCGACTATGCTTCAATGTTGACACCCAGTTTGTACAAACCATCATTTAGCATCAAATTAAGTGCAACGACGTTATTCCCACACCTAAATTTTCTGTGTTATTTTTCAAAACTCGCTATATTTCTATTAAAACCTACATACCACGAGCCAGATTTTGATGATAAGAACACATCGTATACAGCAATCGGAGCCTCCCTCCCCATGGAATCCATATAATGCTGGACAAAGCTCTTGCATGTCCTCCGTATTTCTTTTAGCTGACAGATTAAGAAAATTTTAAATTTCCTTTTTATTTCCCACTATTAATGCTGTCAAGACATTACACTTATTAGGCGCATATTTCCCATTCTTCCCCACATTCTAGACGAATTTGCATACAGAACTTTAAGTTTATCGATTTAACATATGAATAATTGATAACTGTAGTTACTCTATCATTTTTAAACTCTGTAAATGGCTTTTCTGTTGCTAGATGCCCAGTGTCGAGACCGCCACATTTACATCCAATGCAGCCATCCTTTTTCATCTGATTCAGATGGAAATGGAGGTTTATAAACAGATATCTCGCATATCCTCTATTGTGGTAAACGTCGTTACATACACTGGTTTCTGCGAATGCTCCGACGTGCAGAGACTTTACATTTTATTTGCAGTAAATTGTATCCAGATTTTTACAGATATTGTGTTTAATGTAATTTGTAAGCCTTGTTTTCACAACTACAGTGGCTTTTTCTTTTTCCTACAGCACTTTATATTCCTTCTTTGTGCCAGTTTTTGGCCAAATATTCTAAAGGATTATGCATTAAGTTAAACTGCAGTAAATTACAGTTTGTTTTGATATGTTGCAACTTGCTGCATCTTTAAATGCAGATACAATGAAAACTATCAGTTTATTCTGACTATTACCAAATTAAACAAGTTTGCAAGCTGAACACTTGAGTGATATACAGTCTCTGATTTTCAGAGGCTTCATTATTGAGAAGAGTATGGGCAAGTAAATAGGTAATAGTCCAGTCGAGATGCAACCTTGTGCAGTAGCAGTTGTAGAGTCGAGGAGAGAGGATTTCCTATCATTGCTGAATTAGGAGCTTCGATAGCGGATGTGCTGCACAGAGATCCTGTTTGAGACGTTCCACGATGTGTAACCTAAGAATAAAGGATGATTTTTAATATTACTGTGTAAAGAGACAGCACTTTTTATAAAGGTAATTTATTTATATTAATTTGTTAGGTGCAAGTATGGGTCCATTAATCATTACTGTGGTGTATAACAACTCTGAGAAAGACAAGCTGATTGTTCATATTAGTTTGAGTTTACTTTCGTCTCATTATAAGTATTGAATATGAGTACTTCCTTTTGTCACTTATTAATGTTTCGCGAAGCATATCCCCATTGCTCAAAGAAATATGTGTTTGTTTAAATTTACACTGTCATACGTTGCACTTACATGTAGAAAACTATTCTTTACTTTTGTTTTTCGATGGATGTTTAGTAATATTCACCTTAATTTTCAACTTATAATATCAATCCACATTAGAATAATTTAATTGAATTTCTAACAAGCAATTTGAGAAAAGTAAATAAGCAGGTGCCACTAGCATGCCAGTATACACATGGGTGGTATGATACTGTACCCAGATTACACAATGCAGTGTCCCCAGACTGTGCAGTGTGCAAATATGGATGACACGCAAATCAAATTCTTGGATTGAAAAAGGTTTAAAAATTCTTCTATAGATTTAAATTCAAATTATGAGAAAAAAATTAAGCTGGATGTTATTAAAACTACATCAAAGAAACATAAAGACAGAATTGTTTTCTGAGTGTAAATGTACTTGCAAAAATCTATGAAGATTTTGTACAAAAATAAATGTTTTCTGCGAGAATACTAAAAGAATTTTATTTTCATATGTCTTCTAGGTTATGACGTAGAAAATCAGCCAAAGATGGGTAGTTGGGTGGCATACAAGTAACTGAAATTAGGCAGGTGGTAATATAGCAACCCTTGTTCTACACTTATATGAGACACGTGCAATTTGTGCTGTTATAGAAAGAAACCTTTAAATATTTTGACAAATAACAGAAAATTTTTGGTTTCTTTAAAACAAGACAGTGGCTCTGGGGTACATACTGAGTGGCTGTTTTGTTTTTAATGGTTGTAAAGCACTACTTCATCTTGGTTGAGAGAAGAAAATATGTTGCTGGTTTAGAAAGAAGTTGAAAAATGTAACGGGGAGAGCAAAACAAGTCTGTGCGTGAATGTATGTGAGTGTGTGGGTTGGTGTGTGTGTGTGTGTGTGTGTGTGTGTGTGTGTGTGTGTGTGTGTGTGTTTGTGGATGGGTGGGTTCTGTGAATGCTCTCAAATCTATGTCGGCTCTGTAAATGCTGACTAGGAGTAAAAGATGGCAGCTCTGGGATACATACTGATTAACTGTTCCATTTTTAATAGCGGTAAAATACTCGGTTGTTTTGGAAGAAAAGAATATGAAATTGTTTCCTTAGAAGTTCTCTGACTGGCGTATTTCCAAGAAAAGGGTTTGGCTTAGTATTGGTGAAGTGAGGGGAACGGAAGGGGCATGGCTTAGGAGAGGGAGAGGACGAGAGGTAGCACGATGTCGACATACATTTGCTTCTACCCCTGCATGTAGGCAGCCCAAAGGTCAACGGTTAATTTGTATCCAGAAAGTACATTGCTGTCCTACTCACTGTTCTCTGGCTGTTCTTATTTTTTGTAGATCACGGAATGCTCGTCTTCTGCCTTCCGAGAAAAATTCAGACCTGCTTTCTTCATACACTTCATAGTGTTTTCCACCCAAAATTTTATTTACCTCATTGCAATGGTCTTAGCCAGTTTCCAGCTTTAGTGTTATGAAAACCTTGGAACCTGATGTCAGTACTATTAAGTGATTACGTGCGTTAAGTATACTGATTGACGCTGTTCTAATTTTCATGTGAGTTCTCTCTTCTGGAGAAGTGGACGTTTTAATAGTTTCTGACGGTGGGTGCGTCTGTCGATGTGCCAGCAGCGATCTTCTAGTCTGTACTCATATATTAGCGTTTCGGATGTGGAAAGAGTACACTTTCAAGAGATTTATGAGCTGGCGTATGTGGTCAGATCGTTTTCCTTTGAAGTCAAGGAAATTTATTTATAGGTCGGGTTGTAAGATACGGTACAAGTGGTCCTAACAGCAGGCAGCATTGAAGAGAACGCTGCAGTTGAAGAGCGCTCGAGATATTCCGTGGTTTTTATCGGTAATAATTCTGTTTAAAGTCAGCTGGCTGATCGGAAACTCCCGAATGTAGTTGTCTATAAGTGAACAAGCGTTAGTGGGAAATGATTGGGATCATCGTCTCCATACTTACTATTATCTTTATTTGGTATCTGTATTACCTTTGAAGACGTTTAGTTGTTGTTTTGTCTGTCTGTCCGAGGCATTCTTTATGGGCATCGTGCGGTGACGAGAGTAGTTCAAATGGTTCAAATTGCTCTGTCCACTATGGGACCTAACATCTGAGGTCATCAGTCCCCTAGAACTTAGAACTACTTAAACCTAACTAACCTAAGGACATCACACACACCCATGCCCGAGGCAGGATTCGAATCTGCGAACGTAGCAGTCACGCGGTTCCGGACTGAAGCGCCTAGAACCGCTCTGCCACAGCGGCCGGTACGAGAGTAGTCAATCTGCGTCTGTCGTCATCACAAGTAAAGCAAAGAGACCTCCGCGCCGTGCGCTACTCCAAGAAATATCGACGACTCGAAAGTCCGACAGACAATAATATCATTTAAAGTGATTTTATTTGTAATTCCATTCGTTTTATCGCTTAGATATTAGATATAGTCCAAATTAGTCACTGTACGTCAAGGGAATAATAAATTGCGTAATAGCGAGCTCCCGTGTGTTCCAACAAGTTGTTGTTTCCATTTTATGTACCAGAAAATGTGAACAATAACTCGGATGAACACCAGAAAGCTCACTATTAATCAGACACTAAGAGAAAACCTGCGAGATCATAATAAACTGAATATTTATCTACAAGTTGTTCAACTACTCGCTTACTAGAGTTGCAAATTAATGATTAATTAAGTAGTATCCGTCAGTAGTTTAACTACTTTTGCTAAATAGATAAGTGTTTTACATCCGCGGATTCTCGCAAATTTGTGGAAGAGGAACAAAATCAATGAGAAAACTCATCTATAACTACGTTCTGGACTCAACAAAAAATGTAGCAGTTCCCACGGAATCATGGAGATAGTCGTGGTCTCTCTTGAAGGGTAGAAGGCACGATTTTGACTTTTTGAGGATTGAAGTAATCTTTTCGCCACCTTAAGATAACAATGTTAAGCACAGAAGGATAAAAAAATTACTTATCAAGTACCAATGGTTATGGTGAAATCGATGTTCTTTTACTTTAGCAAATGTAGAATGGCATTTGAGGTTCTTATTTTCGAATGTAAGTGTGTTACGTATAGGCGGCCGTCGTTATTATGTTGAATTATTGAGCTATTAGATAGCTGAAGGATAAGAATACTTGACGAAGTTGGTGAATGAGACAGCAAGTGCTATTTTTTCCGTGCGCCCCACCCCCCCCCCCCAGAGTTTATCAAGGGGCAGCGCCATTTTTTAATATTTTTCCTCCTCTAGCCATGTGCATGGAAACTATGGCCCGGGTATTTCAATGTATGCTACGCCTGCAGACGTATACCTACAAATAAACATAAGCTTCATTAGGTAACTTTATTCCCTCTTGGTGATACTCAAAACCTTGTGACTACCCCTAGAAGTACAAAACTATTCATAAGGACTGTTACCACGCCTGGGCGGCGTTCGGAACAGCCTTTGACAATATTGTTCTCCCATTAATACTCGACTACGTTCATTTGGACAGAGAACATTCTTCCAGTGCATCAATGGGCCATAATATCAGAATCCTTGTTGGGTTTTGTAAAAAAGGTATTTTTTTGCAAATACGTCGTTACCTCTACATTCAGAATACACTCTACACAATGACATACAATGTAAACACTTCAGAACATCACTTTCCCTAACATCGGTGCCAGATTACCCGCGACGCACTACTTCGTCATAGCAAATGATGGCGGGAGTGCTACATATATTTTCGACAGAGACAAACCAGACCAGCAACAATCACTGCCACGTTCCTGTTCCCATAGCTCAGCAGCGCCCACATATCACAATCCTATACATTGCCTTCCCCCTCCAAATATACAAGACAAATAATAGCTAAAAGAGTTTTAAACAATACAAAGATCTTCCAGTTCGCGCCGTTAGCGTCTTCTCATTGACTTTAGGCCTCTGAGTGACTGCTCTGACTTTACTGTCACCTATGAGTACGTATCTGACTGAGGGAGCCAACATTAGCATAATTTCCAAACGCAGCACAGTTTGGTTCCCAATAATGCTGCTCCTTTCTCATGAATATAGATGATTATTGTTATTTTTTACGTTATATTACCAAACCTTAACAACTTTCATGAAAGAACTCAAGCCTGCTTTTAATTGCAGAATCAGTACGATTTCCAATTGAAGCCATTGGATTTGTATACCTAGAATAAATCACAGCTATTTAAAAACGATACCTTACAGCAGCACCGCACAAAAAAACAATATTTAGGCCTACACCAGAACAGAAACATTTACAGTCAGTAAATTAATTTCAAATTAAATGCCACAATTTCAGAGACTTTACTGGTCTCATACAGAAATTATTTTATGTATATAGAGTGAAGCAGCGAGTGAAAATTTGCACCAAGGCCGGGAATCGAACCCGGGTCCCCTGCTTACTAAGCTGGCGCGTTAGTAGACTGGGATGTAAGTGAGAATTTGGATCGAGGAGGGAGGCGTGCCAGGGTAGTCCGTGCAGTTGTGCTAACCGCTGTGCCGAGGTGACTTAGTGGCTAACGGACCTACTTCGTAAGCAGGAGACCCAGGTTCGATTCTCAGCCTAGGTCCAAATTTTCACTCTCTGCTTCAGTCTATATACATAAATGAAGTTCAGCTGTACAGGATGTCAGGCTTATGAACGCAATTATCGAAAGTCCATTACACTTTTGGTAAACTATTGTATAAAGTGTACTGTAAAGAAGAAATATGTAGTTAATTACATAAATATACACATCAATTAAGGGAAAACAATTATCCCGAATCAGATATTACTGCAACGTGTTTTAAAAGATTAATCACAGAATTCTGTGTGGACACTTTCCCATAATCCAATGGTCCCCCAATAAACAAATAATTTGTCCCTAACACGTCAAACATCTTGCCCTATTACAGTGTAACAAGAAAGAGAATTCTAAACTTAACACAACTGCAAGTAATGTTCCATCCATATTGAAAAAGCTATTTCGTTTCACTATCGTAACGGTCTTTTCCTTGGCCTACGAATTTAAGACTGTAAAATGGAAAGAAGTTAGTAACTGATTCACAACAGATGAAACTACTATTATATTCTTGCAGATGACAAATGTGTGTCCTTCAGTTCTGCACATAGCTAGATCAAACGAGAAATGCTGTAACAAGAAGGTCACTCTCGGTATAAGCTAAACATCTTCGCCTGCACAAAACTTCAAAAATTTTGAGTTTGTGCTTTCACTGACCCGCCAAATAATATGCTGTTAATGCAGATAACGTACATAGCTCGCAGTTCCATCCTTCCTTATTTCCGTCACTACAAACTTTTCTCATGGCTAACGGTTCGTTTCACAATCCGCTGCAATCTCCTTTTTTACGGTGAAGAATTCATCTCGTCAAATACACGAGCTGTTACTCAGCTTACCCAGGAAATTTGTATGAGATACCAACACACACATGGTCGTCGTCTGTGCTTGTATTTGGACCTTTGACACACTATGCAAACTGTTGCCTAGCAGAGTATGTGCAATCGTAAGTATGTAAATAGATTCTCTCATCATTTGTGACTGAAGTTTGAAACTGGCAGTTGACAATTCACGACTGCTAATATCTCCTGCTCAGGAAAATTTGAACCAACTCCATAAGGTAGCCTCTATGACTTCTCTGTGGTGCGTTAAGTGTAGCCAAAAACAGACCGTCGAGAATGATTCGAAAACTGAACGTTAAGCAGCTAGTGGCTTTCAACAAGGTATGGCACTTAAATGAGGCTCCACAAGTTCTTTACATTATTACTGATGAAAGTACAGTGTTATGCAACAAAAGGCGTTAGTATTATGTACAGTGGTACCCAGACGAAAAAGAATTAACGATTTCGACAGGCAATAGATTCGATGCTGATCCATCATGTAGATTCTCCACTCATGCCAGTATGAGTTCACGTTTTACATCTCTTTACACTCTTTCTTCTTACATGAGAGTGAAACCCTGTACTGGACAGTAGGTAATTTATCAACGAATTACATGTTACAACGATGCTTACAACTATTGTAGGAAGCGTGTTTACAAAAAAAAAAAAAAAAAAAAAAAAACTTTCTTCCGTAATTTAGATACCCGTGTGGCTGTGTTCCGTTTGATACTACCTTCCTCAATTACTTCATTAACATGACGTCGACGACGGTATGGTGAGAGAGGGAGCATACGTCCGGAAAGACAAAAATCGATTTAGGAAAATTACGCAAAACATCAGTCAGGATGCCCCGACAAAGCTTTGAGAACACATCCGTCTCAAAAGCGAGTCCAGTTGTAAAGAGTTAAAACTAATTTTGAACAGTTTCGTGTCGTTACGTAAATAACACGGACGTTTCAATCATTTATGACAGCAGCAAAATATCATAAAGTAGGCAAAGGGTGTAAAAATGCTTTGTCTGGCAACTAAAGTCAGTGTGCGTATATTTTCTAGAAAAACCAGTATTGTAACCTGCTGTAGAAGTGTTCACTCAGAAGCGGCAACGACCATCTATGCGGCGGTAGCTGACAGCAGCAACGGGCACCAAAGATCATCCTGGCAAGGCGTCCGCTATACAACGAAACGACAGCCACAATAAATTATGTATTGATTGTTCAAAAAATAATGGTAGCGCCATACGTCTGTCTAGATTTATGGTACAACTATGGTTTTGTGAAAAGAAGCACTAGTGAATATCGAAGAGACGAAAAGTACGTGATCTTGAGTCGGTAAGACGGCTGTTGTGTTACTGCATGTGGGTCGAGTCACTTTTATGTGTCACAATCGATATGGGTCAAGCTGCTGGAAAACCATTCTGGAGTGTAATTAGCAGTCTTCGAAAGGGAGGTAAGAAGGAAACGACAAGTATTTTGGACAGGTCAGGAAAACTGCTGGTGAATCCTGTGGATGCCTTGGGCAGATGGAGGGAATATTTTGAAGAGTTGCTCAATGTAGGTGAAAATACGATCAGTAATGTTTCACATTTCAAGGTAGAATGGGATAGGAATGGTGATGGAAATAGGATCACATTTGAGGAAGTGGAGAAAATGGTCAATAGATTGCAGTGCAATAAAGCAGCTGGGGTGGATGAAATTAAGTCGGAACTCATCAAATACAGTGGAATGTCAGGTCTTAAATGGCTACACAAGATAATTGAATTGGCCTGGGAGTCGGGACAGGTTCCATCAGACTGGACAAAAGCAGTAATCACACCAATCTTTAAACATGGAAACAGAAAAGATTGTAACAACTACAAAGGTATCTCTTTAATCAGCGTTGTGGGTAAAATCTTCTCAGGTATTGTTGAAAGGAAAGTGCGAGTATTAGTTGAGGACCAACTGGATGAAAATAAGTGTGGGTTTAGGCCTCTTAGAGGTTGTCAAGACCAGATCTTTAGCTTACGGCAAATAATGGAGAAGTGTTATGAGTGGAACAGGGAATTGTATCTATGCTTTATAAATCTAGAAAAGACATATGACCGGGTTCCTAGGAGGAAGTTATTGTCTGTTCTACGAGATTATGGAATAGGAGGCAAACTTTTGCAAGCAATTAAAGGTCTTTACATGCATAGTCAGGCAGCAGCTAGAGTTGACGGTAAATTGAGTTCATGGTTCAGAGTATTTTCAGGGGTAAGACAAGGCTGCAACCTGTCTCCACTGTTGTTCATATTATTTATGGATCATATGTCGAAAACAGTAGACTGGCTGGGTGAGATTAAGATATGTGAACACAAAATAAGCAGTCTTGCATATGCGGATGACTTAGTTGTGATGGCAGATTCGATTGAAAGTTTGCAAAGTAATATTTCAGATCTAGATCAGAAATGTAAGGACTATGGTATGAAGATTAGCATCTCCAAAACGAAAGTAATGTCAGTGGGAAAGAAATATAAACGTGTTAAGTGCCAAATAGGAGGAACAAAGTTAGAACAGGTGGACGGTTTCAAGTACTTAGGATGCATATTCTCACAGGATGGCAACATAGTGAAAGAACTGGAAGCGAGGTGTAGCAAAGCTAATGCAGTGAGCGCTCAGCTACGATCTACTCTCTTCTGCAAGAAGGAAGTCAGTACCAAGACTAAGTTATCTGTGCACCGTTCAATCTATCGACCAACTTTGTTGTATGGGAGCGAAATCTGGGTGGATTCAGGTTACCTTATCAACAAGGTTGAGGTTACGGATATGAAAGTAGCTAGGATGATTGGAGGTACTAGTAGATGGGAACAATGGCAGGAGGGTGTCCACAATGAGGAAATCAAAGAAAAACTGGGAATGAACTCTATAGATGTAGCAGTCAGGGCGAACAGGCTTAGATGGTGGGGTCATGTTACACGCTTGGGAGAAGCAAGGTTACCCAAGAGACTCATGGGTTCAGCAGTGGAGGGTAGGAGGAGTCGGGGCGGACCAAGGAGAAGGTACCTGGATTCGGTTAAGAATGATTTTGAAGTAATAGGTTTAACATCAGAAGAGGCACCAATGTTAGCACTGAATAGGGAATCATGGAGGCATTTTATAAGGGGGGCTATGCTCCAGACTGAACGCTGAAAGGCATAATCATTGTTAAATGATGATGATGATGATGATGATGATCGATACTTTGCTTTGAGAATTCGATATCAACTATCAAAACAGTGGGATATTTCTGGTGAATTTTGTTGGAAAGGTATCGCAAGCTTGTAATGAGTGGATTTAGATTTTTAAAGGCAAGATTAGATGATGCAGGAACGATATTAGGGCATAATCATTGAAACTCTTTGATGAATTTTATTAGAATGGAGCTCCTCTAATTTTGTTTTGTACTTGATCTGTGGTCAAGCGATCTTTGAGCGACGGGTTTAGTGTAACATTGCTGATGTGCCGTGTTAGTTCAAAGACTGGTAATTGGATGTCGTAGATACGGCCATAATGAATGTTTTAATGTTAGCCATTGTGTCTGACGAGGTCCGGTTTTGTTGCCTACAGTGGTTTTTGCACACGCCAAAGAACATGGGTGTTGAGTATAGTTTGAAAATTTTGAGATAAGCATGCTCTAAGATAGTTGGGTGTTAGCTATTTGTATAGCTTTGTGGAGAATAGTGTTACTATGAGGTAGTAACTTGTTGTATACTGTGGATTTTTTGATAGTCGAGCGTCGTTCTCGAGCTTTTATTGATCGTAGAATCAAGTACAGGAACAAACTGAACAAAAGCGAATTGTGATTAGCAGCGTATTTAGCCCGTCCTCATTGTTAGCGATGCTATTGTAGAGATTCACTTGAACTAGCTCATCCATTTGAAGACGGAAAATCCAACTTCTACCATTATTATAACAGTAGGTCACGAGTGACATTCCATTAGAATTGTAGTGACTACGCGAGAAGTCAATACCTGAAGTGGTTGAGTTTTGAAAATCTGATGTTAAGTTGAGCTTGAAAGTGGTGGCGGCGCGCAGGATTTTTTTCTTTTTTTTCCTATCTCGTTCACTGTGGCGCTTAGATTTTTAGTCACTCGCTCACATCAACGTTTGTTGCCGTTGTAAAGATCTGATTCACATTAAATAAACTCTGATTCGTTTAAATGAAAACTAAGTCCCCGTATTATCATTTTACCCACTACTCTAAATAAAATGAAATCCAATTTAGAACTTTGAAAAGAAAAAAAAAGGTTGAAGGTTTAGCGATCTGACATATAACAAGTAGAGAAAGCACACTCATGTTAGGGATATAATATAAATAAATAATGAATGGCGAGTATTTAAAAAGAAATCATAAAAGTATTTTATCAAATTTAACGACGCAAAGTTTACTACGTACGGAATGTCTTGAAAGGTAACATTGGATTTACAGTAAAAAGATATTGGGAATTATAAACCAATACGCAAAGATTTATTTAAGAAAGAATTTTGATTTAGTACAATAGACTGTACTTAAACTTTATTAGCAGAGGTGTCGCTAATCATAGGATGTACATAACTGTTGTTTGTTTCCATAGTAACCTATACATCTTTGGCCTGAGACGACAACTGCTTTAGAAAATTAATTAACTGCAGAACCTTTTATACATTTGGGAATGCGTAAGTGCTGTAATTAAGAAGTAGAATTTATTAAGTAAATAATTTAATGCCAAGTACAGCGGTGTTATTATCTGAGTAGCGTGTTAAGTGGTGTCAATATTACGTGGGAGAGTACGACTGACACGTATAACTTTCATTAATAGTAATTTGTGCTGTACTCACGTTTGTGATGTGTTGATGGCCTCTTTTAATTATTTATAAACTTAACTCGAAAAGATCCGTGGGATCGTTTACAATATTATAGTGTTGGAAAACTTACCAATTCGATCAAGTGTAAGAGTGCTGATAGTTTTCTGAATTGAGCGTACAGTGTTTCCAAGAACTTTTTACCATCTGAGAGGTTAGACTGAGCTCTGTTGCAACTCTCCACGAATTAGTGGCAATTTTTTTCTTCTATATTTAATGTTTTTCTCAATTTCCTCTTGTGCGGACGGTTCTAGGCTCTTCAGTCTGGAACCACGTAACTGCTACGGTCGCAGGTTCGAATCCTGCCTCGGGCATGGATGTGTGTGATGTCCTTAGGTTAGTTAGGTTTAAGTCTAGGGGACTGATGGCCTCAGATGTTAAGTCCCATAGTGCTTAGAGCCATTTGAACCATTTTTCTTGTGCGGAGTTGGGGTGACGACTGAACGTTTCGTGGCTAGGTACGTGGACACTATAGGCGGAAATTCCGACAAATGCGCCACTTCGCTTGCTATGAACTGCATAGTGTGTCAGTGAGCGTATCACGAATACAGCTCCCACAGATTCTCTGCATGCTGGTGTTAATTTTACCCTATTGCTAATAATTATAATTAGTTATTCAATATTGGGCATAAGAACCTACTGTTCCCTTCGTCACGAGAAACATTTGATTGTGTCACATAACAGTCCCCTTTCATGCATGGTGCATTTTTTGTGTTTTAGCTACTTTATCGCATTTTAGCATCAGTTGCTATTTAATGTATGTTATGTTCTCAAAGCAGATTAATTTTATTAAAGTACGTTTACTTTGGTAAGCTCTCTCCTACCCTTTTACAACATGTTTTATATCTGCTTTATTTTTTAAAAACTTTTGTCCAGAATACTAAGATAACACTCCCTGTATTAAAAACATTCAGACTGGGCAATTAATCATTGCTTATTTTCACTTACGAAAGACCGTTGCGAAACATAAATCGTCGCACGCAAAATATTAGGAAAAGAGTAGATATATACACTTGCTTCGGACCGTAAGTGAAAGAAGGAGCACTGCATAACTTACTGACGAGTTTTAGAGTTCCGTGCCTCAATCGGTAAAAGCGGAACCCTTTCAGGTTCACTTTATCAATAAATTCGTACTTTCTCCCCAAGAAATCAGATATAAATGAAGCAAAGTATTTCGTTAAGATTTTAAGACAACGTGAAATCTATAAATCCATGTAACAAGCCAAGTATATTCCTAACCTCTCCCTGCCTCCCTTCTCCCCCCTCCCTGAGTCCTATTGCATTCCCATCCTCTGCCTTTCCCCACTCCCTGTCACGTCTGCCCAGCGCCCGCCCACCCCTCTTATGGGTCCTCGTCCTCCATCGGCTCCTTTCCCTCCGCCCCCCACTTCGTTATTTCCTTTCCTTCCCCGCCTTCCTTTCCTGTGGTCTGTTCAGGTATCCCCCCTCCCCCCCCCATCTTTCCTCGGCTGTGGTATATCTTATTTGTGAAATTTTTTAGTGCAGTGTTCAAGAGAATGTTCAGTGTTATTCGTCTTTCCAAAGTGTTGCGAACTGAAACCATGCTGTCGCTGGGTGTAAAATTTTATATCTCTTGCCAACAGAAACCAGACTGTCGCCGTTTTATCCTTTTACCTGTCTGCTTATTATGTATTTTATTTGCATTATCAACCCTATGTTTTATGTTTTAAGTTCCACGATTTTCCGCCATTTTACCATTTAAGTCACCGATTTTATCGCCTGTTTTTATTATTTATTGTCTTCATCTTTTTTAAAACAAATTCTGTAGGCGGAAGAGCGGCGTACTAACCTGCCAGCCCACCCCCTTCGGGGTTAATCGAAACTCAATAAAGGAAAAAAAATTAATGATCAATTGGGAGCTAGTTCAACTCTTCATGAAATATTTTTTTAAAACAAAGTGTAGTTAGCGAACCTATTTGTAGTTTATCTATTGCTAGTAAGAGTTATTTGATTTATAGTTCATTTCCATTAATGACTACTGCGTTTACTGGAAACCAATTATTCTCATTATAAATTACCTCTTCAACGAATAGTTCAAAAATAGTATCCACAGCCAACATCATCGCGTTCCAGAAGGACCATTTACCTTCTTTGAGAGCATCTACCAAGTAAATCTTTCACGTCACAGGTGAGGATTGATTGTCGTTCGGAATCAACAGTGCTACCCCTATCTGCACACTCTTACTCAAAGATGAATATATTTCCTCCAAGTACAAATATTTCATTTTAAACCTTTGAAAAGAATATCAGTGCGGAAGAATGGTACTCTTGCAGCAGGTGTCCAGTTCGAGCCTCGTAAGGTGTACAAGGGTAACTGGTTACCAATACACAGGGTGTTTATAGCTTAGTTGCAAATAAAGTATCCTTTAAGTGTGAAAAAGGTAAATAACTTACAGAAATTTTTGATACAGTAGTGAATGCAGTATATCTTCGAATTTTATTTATAAATGTTCAATGTGGTTACTTTTTGTAATATGTCACATCTGTAATATGTCACATCTGTAATCAGTTTCCTGGCAGGACCTATGAAGCAAGTCTTTACGTATGGTGCCAACTGCTTGTATTATCCGTTGTCGCAGCTCGTCGACGTTTCCCGGAAGTGAAGGAACAAGCACTCGGTCTTTAATGTAAACCCATACGCAGAAGTCCTTTGAGGTTAAATCAGGTGACTCTGGTGGCCAAGATATTGTTCCACCACGTCAAACCCAAGGCAGTGCATTCCTAAGCAGACACGCGACAATTTCACGATGCTAATCAGAGGTGTGCCATCCTTCTGGAAAGTAAATTCTGTGCTCATATTCTGTTGTAATTGAGGCATTAGGTAGCGTTCAGACATGTCCAGGTATGATATATCAGTTACAGGTGACTCGGCAAAAAAGAAAGGACTGTAAATCTTATTTCATCTTAAGCGCAAAAAAAAAAAACATTTGCCTTAGGCAAGTCTTTGGCAGTAGGGCTAGATACTGGCCCGTCCGATCGGTTAGCCTGTTAGTCTGCGATAAGTAACGCACAACGATATCTCCAATGCTGAGATGACAAGATCATTATTCGTTCGTCGGCAATTAATACAGGGCGTCAAGGCAAGACTTGGTTCAAAATGGTTCAAATGGCTCTGAGCACTATGCGACTTAACTTCTGAGGTCATCAGTCGCCTAGAACTTAGAACTACTTAAACCTAACTAAGGGCATCACACACATCCAAGCCCGAGGCAGGATTCGAACCTGCGACCGTAGCGGTTGCTCGGTTCCAGACTGTAGCGCCTAGAACCGCACCGCCACTCCGGCCGGCTTCATTGCTGTATCAAACATTTCTGTGAGTTATTTATCCCCTGTACAATTAAATGTTACTTATGTATAATTAATTTATAAGCCTCCTCTGTAATATCAGTAACGGTCCACCAGATTTAAGAGTTTTGATTTCTTCTTCATTAATGCTTTGTCCAGTTTAGAGAAAGACACGTGAACAATGAATGATTAAAAGAGAAATCTAAAACATACATAGCAAATCTTTTCTAAGGGAAAATGCTTATCAGGGAAGTGATATCATCGGAACAACGTCTCTAGTTCATATCACCCAGTAAGCCTGCATACCAGGACGATTGTTATCCACCCTCGAGTGGGCGGTGCGA
Source organism: Schistocerca nitens (assembly GCF_023898315.1). Classification (NCBI taxonomy): domain Eukaryota; kingdom Metazoa; phylum Arthropoda; class Insecta; order Orthoptera; family Acrididae; genus Schistocerca; species Schistocerca nitens. The sequence continues at coordinate 436,409,143 of NC_064617.1, read as the reverse complement.
ATTTTGTGGGCGGTCCGTTGTGTGGCCCCTATGAGGCGTTTCTGGATTTACTGCCTGCAGATTTATGCAGGCCCCTCCTCACGGACGTGCATTAGAATGGGACTCCCCATTCAGAACTCCGCATCGTCGACAGTAAATCTCTACCTGCGGCGACACACAAAAGAGCAAATGAAACCCAGTGCTGTTAGGAGATTACCAAGCTAGTCTTAAAGCGCGAGAAACGGTCGTTATATCTGGGCCGTAAAATACTAGAAGGAATACACCAATAGCTGATAATCCTCAAGCAAAATTAACGACTTACATTCGTGATGCCGATAAAGATACTGAAACATACTTCATACCGAAATACAACTAAAAAAAATGCTCGAAAAATTTAATCCCTCATCAGGCGTGTACTGGGACACCAAATGGTGCAAGAGTACTCTGGTTTATAGTAAAACAGCGAGTACATATGAGCACAAATTCATAAGTTGGTGTCGGAGAATTTTAGTAATATTCTAGAGGTATAACCTTCTACACCCAAAGGGGATGTAACTTGCAACGATGTAACTCTCTCTCTGAATTGCTTGATATCAGTCTTTATGTTTTAGCGTAGAAAACAGAAATTTTTAAAATTTTCTGTGAACACAAACATCTGAAAATCAAACATTTCTGAGAGTACTTCAGGTTAATTAAATAATTATCTCAGTGAGGGGAACTATTTCTTGTATGTAAGGCCATGGAAATCGTTTTCAAAAATGTACAAAATTATCTAAAACTGCTTAACCAAAGATCCAAAGAGACGACACTACAAGATTGTTAATTCTAAACTGATAGGAACTGTAAAATGCCCGACCTCAACAGCTCCATACAAAGATGCAACGGCATCACAGACTCTGTGAAATACATATCACTTGGCCGCGCGGGATTAGCCGAGCTGTTTTAGGCGCTGCAGTCATGGACTGTGCGGCTGGTCCCGGCGGAGGTTCGAGTCCTCCCTCGGGCATGGGTGTGTGTGTTTGTCCTTAGGATAATTTAGGTTAAGTAGTGTGTAAGCTTAGGGACTGATGACCTTAGCGGTTAAGTCCCATACGATTGCACACACATTTGAACATATCACTTGAGATTAAAAATTATCCCTTACACTGCTTTCACGTTCATCTTCATCATCATCTAGAGAACATGCTTGTCGCTGCAGTTGTTTCTATCATCTGCTGTTCCCTTGAATACGTGATAATTTTGACTTTTCATTACCCTTAAAATAATCAGCTGACATTCGGTATCCACTGATGGATAAAGGCACCTTCTTGTCTTTTGCATGTATTATGGTCTCCACCTAAACCAGTCACTATGCATCTGCTTTTTTTCCAGTGTTATCTATCCACATTTCATAAGTTCATCGCTTCGGTCTTTTTTTTTATATCTCGGAATCCAGCAAAGACCATTCTTGGTCAATTTATCATTAATGCACTAGGTTACACATTCCTTCTACCTCCAGGTCACTTTCGTTAGGATTGTAGTTTTTTCTTCTACTCCAGTCTGCTCCATGATCCATTTGACAATTGCCAGTCTGCATCTCTCCATTGCCCGTTGATCAACTATCAGTTTTGAACGATTTTCGCATTAAAAATCTATCTTAGCTTTCCTTTTTCAAACACATGGAAGCAAGCACTTCAGGTCGTTTTTACGCTTCTGTTAATTTCTTTTGTTGTCCTTCGAGGCACTGTCCATCTTTGAGCCCACTCTTATTTCCTACGTACGTCAGCAATATTCGCAATTTTTTTGCTATGATAGGTGTAGTCTTATGTTTACTGGAAAGCGTAACGAACCGCGAAATGTAGTCGAAAATCATCACGTCGTTTGCATTGTTTAATTTGATTCTAGAAACCATAAATGTCAATTTTCATAAATAATTAATTGTTTTCAGGCAAGGAGTTTTTCAAAAATCGCTACCCTCATTGGTTACAACTGTCCAATAATACCGAAAATATTTCTAACAATGCCGTAGATAGCTACGATTCTAAGTTTTGACTTGATCTCCACAAGGCATGTTAACATTGTCATTAATTGCTGTCAGTGATTTTATTGACTGGTCATATTACAGTTCTCATTTATAGCTCTCAGTTTAAATCATCGCGACGTAAACAACTAATTGCCAAGATGGAAGGGTAGTGCCTGCGAATATCACAGTTTCAGAGCTAATGTGCTATAAAAGTATGAAAGAGAAAAATATCACTATATATGATTACATTAGATCGTAATCCATCTCTCGCAGAATATGAAGAATTACAAAATGATTCAATAGGGAAGAATATATATTAGATGAACTTTCAAAAAAAAGAAAACAGAATGAAGAAGTATATAAAATCAAATCATCAACTGTGCGAGTGATACAGAGAGTGAGAACTGGCGGAAATTTTCAGTCTATAGCAGGCTGTAAGTGAACACAAAACCCAAGCTGTGTGAGAGTGAGAAGACAAACGAATGCAGATTGTATCATTAGAGTCCGACACAAGGGTGTGATTTGCAGTTAATTAACGAACCATTCAGCTCCCCTACGTAACACACACTAGTACCTGCGCCGACAAACAGCGACACAGCACTCATGAACCAGTACGCTTGTTCTGACTTCATGGCAAGGCGTAGACAATTTAAAACACAAGAGCCTGCAGCATCCATACTGCAAATTCTTTAATACCGATTGTCTGAATAATATTTGTAATGGATAGAGATTTAGTACTGAAAAGAACCTGTAGCTTTTGGACATCATATTTTGATTACCTGCCAGAATTTAAATTAGAGTCTGTAACGCAGCCGTCGTCTTTTGCTATGTAAACACGTCTCCTGTTACAGAATCTGAACAGTCGTGCCTAAAGGGGACTGTTCAGGAACTAACCAGCTATGTTTAGCTGCGGAACAAGAGGTAAAATTAAAAGAACTATCTGATGAACAGAGCCGAAATTTTTGTCTTCCGTTTACGAAATGGATATCAGAGAAAGACGAACAGATTAATGAAAAGCTGGATTCTGAATTAAAAGTTGCTATACAACAGTCTAGTGCTAGAGCATCATCAGAACGAGATAGTTCAGCGGAACTAATTCAGCCTGAGTTGTTGCAGCCAGAAACTACATTAGGTAGGAATCTCCCTCAGTTGCATAATAATGTGGCTGCACAGGTTAATGATACGAAGAGAGAGTTGTCCATTGTTAAAGAAACAGTGCTTGAGAAAATGGCCCTCGGTATTAGGGCAGGTAAGGCTTATAACGTTCCAAGTCAGTTTGATAGGATACGTAAGCATGAAGTACACTATAGTAGCTTTTTGCCTAACCATGCATTATACGAGAGTGGGCAGCACCAGCACCTACTTTGTCATCTGCTTTTTAGAGGAAAATTTGCTAAAGCATAGGCAGTTCCAGATCTTTTCATTCGGCGATATTAGTATGCACCCAGTCGTTTCAATAAGGTCGTTTATACCGATGATACAGATCACTATATCATTTATGCAGGGCGAAGTAGTACCACGGGCGGTAGAAAGTGTCAAGTATCGTCAGTCATATGAACCATTCGAAAAAGCTTTCTTGTGTGTATACTAGTCTACCTGTGTTCAGGAAATACTTAGGGAAGGTTTTAATCCAGAGCCCTTCCATAGCCAATAAGGTAGTTTACATAAATACTTCGAAAACTATTTGAACAAAACACAATACAAGGATGAACTGATCTCACAATGACATGTGTTGTGGATTCTTAAAGCTAAACTACCTATATCATCGAGAAAAATTCGATGGCACTGGCCAGCCCACTCCACCATGTAAACGTATCTACAGTCAACGGAGAAGAAACAATTGCCATGACAGCTGTGTTGTGCCACCAATAGGGCCTCTGATGGACAGCTATATGCAAAGAAATCAGAGTCCAACAAACCTAATTGAAAGAGGAAGACATGACACTAGGTATAATTCAGAATACTATGAATACTTTGTTAACAGGGGAAATGACTGGCGTAATAATCATCACAGTAGGTGGAATACTAATTTAAGCAACCATGGTTATACAAACATAAATAATATTCACAAGGGTAATAGTCAGGTGTAAAACTATACTTTCAAAATAAAATGGCACACTCAGAATCCAACAGTTAGTGTGGTTGGAGTGGTGGAAGATGGCCACTCTTCTATTTCGCAGCAACAAACCAGTTTCTTTCTTATTAAACTATGTAAATGTATTTGCAGAAAAACCAGGCATATTCTGAGGCTACGAATACCATATAGGGGTAATTTCTCACAAAACCTATTGTCATACATCTTACTCCATCCCATGGTCCAAGTGAGAGGCTGTTGCCAAAGAAATAGTGCTATCCTGGAAGATCATTCAACCATCATTATCACTACATTGTAGTCCGCTATTAGTAATGGCTAAATCCAGTGGTAACATTTGCCTTGTGCTTCACGCTAGAGTGATTAATCAGTTAACTGTTCGCATCTATAGTAGGCCTGAGAATATGGCAGTGATCTAAAATTTTTGACAAGCATTGATCTGAGTTGCTCCTCTTGGCAGGTCCTATTAACAAAGAAATTTTGCAGATACACTCGATTTATCAAGAGGGTCCCACAGAGAGTTTTACGCAGTTTGAATTGTAATACCTCTAAAAAGCTAACAAACACAGTGAATTTTTAGGTTGTGTAGATAGTCATGATATTACTGATGATGTTTTACTGTGGAAGATGTTCAAGATGTTCTCCATCAGCAGCAGTACAGCAGCTGGAACACAGTGAAACAGGCCCGCATGATAGCCTTTCTCATGTCATGGGTTTGTGGCACAGACAGTATCCTTCAGAATTGCCCATAGAAAGAAGTCTAACGGCATTAGATCAGGTGATCTTGTTGGAAATTCAAAACTTCATTGTTGGCTCATCCATCTCTGAACAAATGTCTCATCCAGGAATTGCTGCACATCACAATTGTAATGTGAGGGTGCACTGCCCTGTTGAAGGAAGAAAAAAATCTTCATCTCAGTACAACTGGCAAACATCTAGTACAATTCGTTCCTGCAACGTGTTCCTGACACAGTTCTTTCAAAAAATAATGGCCCTACAAGTCCTCCGACAGACATACCACACTACACTGATATCCCAGAAAGATTAATAGCTCGTTTTTCTGTAACATAGGGATTGTCTCTTTCCCAGTACAGACAGTTATGGCGATTGATGGTTTCATTCGTTTTAAACGTCGCCTCATTAGAGTAAACAATGACGTCTGTCAACTGTTTTACTATCACAAATGCATTCATAAAATTCGAAGCGCCTGTCTGGATCGTCCTCATCCACCACGTGAAGCAACCTAGGAATGTAGGATTTCCACATTGCATGCTTTAAAATGTGGTGAACACTTCATATGGTTGCATACACCTAAGTACAGCATGTGGTTTGGATATATTACGAAAACTTGTACCACTGCGTCCACCCCTCTTTCGTCCACTACTGATTTCTTCCTACCACACTAGCTCTTCTTCAGATCATGGACGCTTCCTTCTCTCTCAAATATGTCGCGTAAATTGGTTACCGTTACATATGACCATCTCGCAGCATCAAACTCTGCCTGCCATAGTCTCAGCACTTCTTTCGTATATTCACATTTCTAGTAACACTTTAAAATCCAAGCCAAAAGTCCAAGGATAGTTTTCTAGGTATCTTTTTATTTGTGTATAGTTACTGGCAACTGGGAGTACACAAAAGAAAAACAAATCAATGGCTGCACACACACACACACACACACACACACACACACACACACACACACTAGCTATGACAATACCATGTAATCACAATTGGAACAGGTTATCAATAACACCTCCTTAGTTCTTAAATATCAAATAGTGTGACCTCTTTATGAGATACATTGTATTTGCCCTTTTTTTAACGTCAGTCCACAGGTCTTTCTTACCTCCCAAGACACTGTGCTAGGACCTGAACCGTTAGATAAAGTAATCTCGTATGTCATTGATTTACTCTTCACAGCACCTATTTCAGAGGAATACCTTAGATTAATAAAAAGAGTATTACAGAAGTTTTAGAGGCAGGAATTATTTAAAATCTTCAGAAATCTAAATTTGGCTTAGCCTCGTTCTTTTAGGCATTTTGTACCTAATCGATTATTAAACAGTGAAGCATTCCTGAATTTATTAAGAAATAATACAAAGTGGTATTGGTGAAAAGATTGTCAAATCACTTTTGGTTTTATGAAGCAAGCAATAGTGAATTCTCAATTATTGAAACAGCCTGATATGTTGAAGGACTTCTGTACTGTTACAGATGTTTCCTCCTATGGCTTGGGAGCTTGTGTATTCCAAATCATTTAGTATGAGGACAAATCTAACGTGTGTCATAGGATTTGCTAGCCATATTTTTCTGGATGTGGAAGAGCGTATTATGCTACAGAGATATTTAAGCTTTTGTTTTGACTTTTAAAAAATTTCCTTATAGCATTTATGCTCTATCTATCTATATCCGAATCCCGCTCCAGCTACTGCTGGGTCTGGGTCCTCTCCATTTGGCTCGGTCCTCCCACCACTTTTCTTCCTCCACTTGCTGCCAGGTCACACCTCTCCTTTCACTCCCATTTTCCACTGTGTTCTTGGGCGCCCTCTAGATCTTTTCCCATCCCTCTTTAGTTCTTCCATAATTTCCATGCATCCTCTTAACATGCCCATGCCATCTTAATCTCTTTTTTTTCAATTTCTTCTTTCAAACTTTCTTGTTTAAGGTCCTTTCTAATCTCTACATTCCTTGCTCTGTCCATTCTTGTTTTGAGACATTTCATTTTCTGTGCTTGCAGTCTGCTCCAGTCCATTTCTGTCATTGTCCATGTTTCTCCACCATAGGTGACAATAGGGAAGTAATAATTATTATACATAAGGAGTTTTGCTTTTTCTGAAACTTCCTTATTCCAAATCAGGTGTTTTATTGATTGGTAGAAACTGCCTCCCTTCTGTAACCTCCTATTAATTTCGTTAGTTATTCTTCCATCCCTAGATACTTCACTCCCTAAATAAGTGAGACTTTGTACCACTTTGAGGGGTTCTCCATTCAAGGTAATATTTCCGTTGATCCCTTTCTCTCTTCCAAATACCATTACTTTACTCTTATCTTTATTTATTTTTAATCCATACCTTTTCATTATTTCCTTCCACACATCAAGCTGTAACTATACGTATACTTCTTTATCACCCCATATTACCATATCATCTGCAAAAATCATCTTTTTGTCTTTTTCTTTTACTATATCTTTAACTGCCCTATTCATTTCCTCTATCACAACATTAAAAAGTGCAGGAGATAGAATATTTCCTTGCTTAAGTCCTTGTCTTATTTAGAAGTATTCAGAGTTCCCCAATGGTGTTCTAATCCTACAATTGTGTTCTCTGTACATTGTCTTTATTACATAAATGGATCTGTCTTCTATATCTATCTTATTCATTTCTTCCCAGAGTCTTTCCCTGTTAACTGAGTCATATGCCTTTTCTATGTCTATAAAAACCATTATCACCCTTTTGTTATACTCCCAACTTTTTTCCATCAGTTGACAGATAGAAAATATCAGGTCTATCGTGCTTCTTCCTTTCCTAAACCCATGCTGTTCTTCACTCAGCTCCTTTTCTATCTTCTCACTTATTCGATTTAGTAAAATTCTTTCAAAAATCTTGGTTGTATGACTCATAAGGGTTATTCCTCCGTAGTTTTTACAAAGTCTTTTATTGCCTTTCTTTAAGATAGGAGCAATGTTTCCTGTTCTCCAATCGTCAGGTATTGTACTATTTCTTCACATGCTTGACAGTACTCTATACAGCCACTGCATTCCCACTGGACCTGCTGCTCTTATCATGTCCACTGATACTTCATCAGGTCCTGGGGCTTTCCCCCCATTCATCTTCTTCACAGCTTTTTTCCATTTCTTCCCGTGTAATTTGTCCTCATTCTGCTTCCCAATTTCTCTCAATTTCTCCATTATTTGTTGTTTCCTCATGTACCTGCTCCTCAGCGTTTAACAGCTTCTTAAAATGTTCTTTCCAGAGATATTTTATATTCCCTGGATCTTCAATCACGGTACCGTTCTCTGTTTCCGTCTTTACTGGTACTTCAGAAGCCTTCCTTTTATTTTTCATCATTTTATAGAACATTTTCTTATTGCTCTTCACATCTTCAATTTTTTTTTTTTTTGTAAACTCTTCCCATGCCTTTTTCTTTGCTGTTTCCACTATTTCTTTGCACTTCTTCTTTTCCTCTATAGATCTTTTATGGTCTTCATCATTTTTAGTTTTCCACCACTTTCTCCATGCTCCATTTTTCCTTCTCACTTCTTGGATTGTGGTATCATCCTTCCAACTTGTACGTCTTGTATTTGAATAAACTCCATTCTTTTTCTACATTGCAGAAAACTTCTTTTGGAAATTTTTGTGTGATTACTTCTCTGTACTTCTCAGCACATTCACTCTCCTTCAGTTTCTGATCCCATATCCTCATCACTTTCTTCTGTTTTCTATTTTTCACACACTGATTTATTTTCCATTGTCCCACCAGTAATCTATGGTCTCCATCTGCACTCACACTTGGAATTACCTTAACATATGTTACTTTCTCTCCCCATTCCCTATCTACTAGAATATAATCAATTACACTCTTGGTTCTTCCATCCAAACTGTATCTGGTGATAACATGACTTTCTCTCCTCATAAACCATCTGTCTGCAATTTTCGTTCCATTCCTCTGACACAAATCAAGGAGTCTTTCCCCTTCTTCATTTCTGCCTCCATATCCAAAACATCCGAATACTTGCTCAAATCCCTTTCTGCCTTTGCCTACCTGTGCATTAAAATCTCCCATCACTATATTACCACACTCTATATGGTTTTCTAACACATTTTCAAAGTCCATTTATGGTAAACATGTTAAAGTTTGTTTTTATATCAAGCTTCGAGTTTTCTTTAAGTAGCAGACTCTTACACGACTTTTAAATAATTAATATTAGTAGGAAAAGTAATGTGGCGGCAGATACCTTATCCTGTCTTCCCCAAGGATTTCCAGAATTTTCACAATTAGTCACACAATTTTCAGACTACAGTCTGTTACTTATAAAGGCCACCACTTCTAGGCGATATTACATAGACTTGTATATGAAAATGGAGACTCTCCACAATGCTGGCCATGTATGGAAAAGATTAAACAGTTAGTACTACAAAAGACCACAGATACATTGTCACAACTCTGTGAATCCAGAATAACGTATAATTCTATAGACATAATGCAGAATCCGATTCTTTGTGTATGTGTATTCCCACTGCCTGTCAAGCTAGTTTATTCTGATATACCCATCAAGTTTAGAGGCAGTTTGGTGCAGCAAAATGTTCGAAGAAGATGAAGACTGGAATGGAAACCAAACACAGCATTTACTTTATAATGTGATCACGTGACTCAATTGCTAGCAAAGAGCTGAGGCATTCATAGCTCCCATATTGCCCCAGTGGTAGTCAAGACAGTTAAATTGCAACATAAAAGACGATATTACTTGTAGTTTCCACATGGAACGACCTCCATGCAACACAAACCATAAATTGATGACCCAATGTCACACTTTGAATGAAAATTACTCAGATTATATCATGAAAATGACAAGTAAATATCAACTGTATTTATCAAGATATTTCTGTGCCGTCCATTAAGTAATTTGACAGACACAGTTGTCAAACATATCATATGTTACTGCCAAGTTTCAGCTATAATGGCAGCAAGAACTATTTGTCTCACCAGCTGATGTATTCCATGAGCGGATGTGGAAGAGACTACAGCTTGCATTTGAAAGACATGGTCACCAAGGACCCAAATACCAAAAGCATATGTCAATGAGCCTTCTTCCTATTTTTGTAAGTAAGTTTACAGACTAGAGCTTAGTTTCTAATAATACTCAGTTGCACCGACTCCATACAAAACTTCGAGAATCAATAACCAAAACACTTATTTTTGGTTTTCTGTATTGGAAACTGAAAAGCTAATGTAGAGCACCTCCATTATTTGTACTGAAAGCATTATGAGTAGGCAACACGTCATGTGACCGTTATAGTCGTGAAAAATATTTTTCTTAAGAATGTTGTTACTGGCACTATCGACGAAACAGAGAAACACAGATAAAAAGACAACACAGCACTGATTGCAAAATGTCCATGGAGAGACTTCATAAACTATGAATAACATAAGGCTCCAACTAAAGAATGACCGACCGAGCGAGGTGGCGCAGTGGTTAGACACTGGACTCGCATTCGGGAGGACGACGGTTCAATCCCGCGTCCGGCCATCCTGATTTAGGTTTTCCATGATTTCCCTAAATCGCTCCAGGCAAATGCCGGGATGGTTCCTTTCAAAGGGCACGGCCGACTTCCTTGCCCACCCTTCCCTATTCCGATGAGACCGATGACCTCGCTGTCTGATGTCCTTCCCCAAAACAACCCAACCCCCAAAGAATGACCGAACAGTGAACTTAAAAAAGCCGCGAAGAAAATGACACCAATGAGTGGGTGCAGTACAAATTCGATTCTAGCTTCTGCAAACAGGAAAGGAGAAGCAGTTTTCGGAAGAACATGTAAAACAGAACACGAAAAGCATTCAATAATGTCTACAATAAGTATTTCTTATAACAAAATTGCCATTCAGTCTGTAAATACGGAAAGTACAAGTACTCAAAATGATTATAACATAACTGCTGCAGGTGCTTTTCCACCAAAAGTAAATAACATCATGTTGAAGATCTTTATAGTTTGTAGTGCGCAAAAGACCGAAAGAACCTGAAATAACGATAGGTTCGCCATGCTGAGCATGATGTTTCACAGTCGGCGCAGACTTATTTGCATAGTCCATGATGGCTTCGTATGAACAGCTCTCTAGGCTACCACAATGTTCATACGAGAATCACCGAATTTTAATGCTGCAACATACAGGGTGTTTCAAAAATGACCGGTATATTTGAAACGGCAATAAAAACTAAACGAGCAGCGATAGAAATACACCGTTTGTTGCAATATGCTTGGGACAACAGTACATTTTCAGGCGGACAAACTTTCGAAATTACAGTAGTTACAATTTTCAACAACAGATGGCGCTGCAAGTGATGTGAAAGATATAGAAGACAACGCAGTCTGTTGGTGAGCCATTCTGTACGTCGTCTTTCTGCTGTAAGCGTGTGCTGTTCACAACGTGCAAGTGTGCTGTAGACAACATGGTTTATTCCTTAGAACAGAGGATTTTTCTGGTGTTGGAATTCCACCACCTAGAAACAGTGTTGTTGCAACAAGACGAAGTTTTCAACGGAGGTTTAATGTAACCAAAGGACCGAAAAGCGATACAATAAAGGATCTGTTTGAAAAATTTCAACGGACTGGGAACGTGACGGATGAACGTGCTGGAAAGGTAGGGCGACCGCGTACGGCAACCACAGAGGGCAACGCGCAGCTAGTGCAGCAGGTGATCCAACAGCGGCCTCGGGTTTCCGTTCGCCGTGTTGCAGCTGCGGTCCAAATGACGCCAACGTCCACGTATCGTCTCATGCGCCAGAGTTTACACCTCTATCCATACAAAATTCAAACGCGGCAACCCCTCAGCGCCGCTACCATTGCTGCACGAGAGACATTCGCTAACGATATAGTGCACAGGATCGATGACGGCGATATGCATGTGGGCAGCATTTGGTTTACTGACGAAGCTTATTTTTACCTGGACGGCTTCGTCAATAAACAGAACTGGCGCATATGGGGAACCGAAAAGCCCCATGTTGCAGTCCCATCGTCCCTGCATCCTCAAAAAGTACTGGTCTGGGCCGCCATTTCTTCCAAAGGAATCATTGGCCCATTTTTCAGATCCGAAACGATTACTGCATCACGCTATCTGGACATTCTTCGTGAATTTGTGGCGGTACAAACTGCCTTAGACGACACTGCGAACACCTCGTGGTTTATGCAAGATGGTGCCCGGCCACATCGCACGGCCGACGTCCTTAATTTCCTGAATGAATATTTCGATGATCGTGTGATTGCTTTGGGCTATCCGAAACATACAGGAGGCGGCGTGGATTGGCCTCCCTATTCGCCAGACATGAACCCCTGTGACTTCGTTCTGTGGGGACACTTGAAAGACCAGGTGTGCCGCCAGAATCCAGAAACAATTGAACAGCTGAAGCAGTACATCTCATCTGCATGTGAAGCCATTCCGCCAGACACGTTGTCAAAGTTTTCGGGTAATTTCATTCAGAGACTACGCCATATTATTGCTACGCATGGTGGATATGTGGAAAATATCGTACTATAGAGTTTCCCAGACCGCAGCGCCATCAATTGTTGAAAATTGTAACTACTGTAATTTCGAAAGTTTGTCTGCCTGAAAATGTACTGTTGTCCCAAGCATATTGCAACAAACGGTGTATTTCTATCGCTGCTCGTTTAGTTTTTATTGCCGTTTCAAATATACCGGTCATTTTTGAAACACCCTGTAGATGGATAGATGGTTTCAGTATATGTGGACACTATCCATATGCTGATGATTCGTGACACCACACCGCTTCTACATTGGATTGTAGCCTGGACTTAATTATTACCTGTGAAAGAAATACTCAACAGTAGGTATATAGCATCAACACCCACACATCACACAGGCCCATTATTCGCCAGTTAATAACATCGAAATGCCCTAATCTTGCACCTTTCTGCCAGCTACTTCATTTCTATCGCTGCAGACTGAAATACACGCACTGATGCGATTGTGAACGGTGTCATGAAACCGTAGTATCCTATCTTGAGGCAAGATGGCACACGACTGTTGAAACTGATCCTTGGTATCCTGAATACTGGCGGAGAGATGGAGTTAAGTAAGAGCTGATCCCACACATTTTCCGTTGGGACAGATCTGGGAATCTTTGTGGCTACAGGAGTACCTCAGCATCACGCAGGCAGTTCATAGAGACACATTCTATGTGTGGACAAACATTGTGATGTTGATAAATGGCACCACCGTACAACCTTATGAGAGGTAAGGCTTGAGGATACAGGATGTTTGTCACATACAGTTGTGCTGTCACAGTTTCCTCAGTCACTACTAGCCATGACAAGAGGTCACACTCAATCGCTACTGACACCAAGATGCCTGCCAATAACATCGCTGTGCCCTCCAAACCGTAGAAAAGTGGGACGTTACCCCAGCTACCATACTTCCTGATGAAGGTCGTCCATGTAGTGCAGAATAACTGTTCATAGGCGAGGACACGACGCCATTCGTCAGCTGTTTATGCTTTCCAGTTATGGCAGAATTCCAGAGGCAACCATTTGTGTTGTCGTGTCAGCGGCAGTGTACACAAGGGAAGATAATTCCCTAGTCTCCGACTGAAGGTGCGGGATGAAACGTAATGTTGCATGGAATCCATAACTTGTTCTCGGATGGAAAGCGCAGATATGAAGGTGCTACGATGAGCTTGGTGCACAGCATGACGATACTAACTTGTGGTGGTCAGACACGGTCAACCAGAACCTTGACGAAAAGTATGCCTGATGTCTCGTTCCCACACAGTCCAGTATCATACCAGTGTCTAATCCGAATGCCACATAATGTTGGATATTGTACGATTCGACCAGCAGGCCAAATGGAGATCCAGATGTGACCCCTTCCAAACTGTCATCTGATGAGTACACTATCTCACATGTGTACACAGCGATTCTGTATCCTTCACAGTGATCATTCAACATCTGATGCTGTTCACACCCCTTATAGGCCCCATTAAGCCTGGTAATATCACTAAAGGGAACAACACTAGTTCGCTCTGGTGACTGTTCCAAATATCTCGGAGAAATGTGACGTGCAGGTGCACGAAGTTATATCAACGCCCAGTCATACCTTCTGTCTGCTTAACTCTTATCAAGCAGTGCTTACTTGCGTAAATAAGTTAACACATAACTACTTCTTTACTATTTATACTATACTCTCAGTTGAAATCAGAGAAGACTTCAACACAGTATGAATGGCTGTTCCAGGCGTGTTTTAGAGGCAGCCATCCATCCAGCAAGAGTGCAGGCTGAGCCTTCATAGCTCGAGGTGACAGAGTGCGATGATCCCTGCACCCTGAACGTGTTGTGGGTGTTTGCTGCGTGGCCCCGGCTCTCTCTGAATAAGTGAGTGACCGTTAGGCGCGCTTACTGTCGGCCCGGGCTGCTGAATAAGTCAGCAGCGTGGCCCGCTAAGAGCCGGCCGTCTTCCGTCGGCTCTTCGCGGTCCCCTTTCGACCTGCCCGCGGGACGCTGCAGAATGCTCCCCATTACCCCGAGGATATTTTTCTCACGAATCGCTGTCGTTATGCCCACACCAAGGGCTTACCATCCCACTGCTGTGTAGCGGGCTTGTTTTGCCGTTGAGGTCAGCTGAAAGTATTTTGATCCTGACTTGGAAGTGCTTAGGATACAGCATTGGTGAGGGTTTAATTGTATAACTGTAGCCATGGCTCTCTACGAAAGTAACATATAGCCCCTGGTCTCTGAGCAGATGGTATATAGTCTTTCGGGCAGATTTAATATCTTCAGAAGTGTGTGTCGAACAGCTCATAAATATCTGAAGAATGTCATGATTTACCGTCAGCAGCTGCTGATAAAATGTTTTTCTTGAACGGACCATCATCTGTTTCATAAAAGCACTTAAAACCACATTATAAAATCACCTAGTATGATGCTGTAGATGCTTTCATGAAGATGCTGGTGTGTGGAACGAAACAGGTTGTTCAGTAAAGAAATTTTATCAGCATCTCTTGGCAGTAAATCATGATTTTTCTTCAAATGATTTAATATTGTTCGCCATTCCATTGTCGCGAATAAAATTCCTGCAAATTCGTGTTTTGGCTATGCCCAACGACCTCCGCTACAACGTGCATATATGGGGCCACTAAACCACGCTGCTCACATAACACTGTTCAAGATATCGTAATTCTGTTGTCATCTAGATGAACTGTGAGAAAATCCTCACTAAGTGAAGAGGACGCAAGCAACGAGAGAAGCGAACGAAAAAATCTGGTAATGAAGTAATTCCTTTCATATAAACTCATTAAGATTCTAGATTAAAAGTATCATTAAGTCTCAGACAGAAGGATCAACTTCAAAGGCGGTTAAAAAGGGCGAGAGTGCAGCTTTTTTTCCTTTGAAAGTGAATTTCATCCAAACACAAGTGTCTCATAACAGTACAGAGAAAAATAATGTTGTTGTGTAACAAGATTCTCATAAAAGCACAATGAAAAGTAATGGTAGTATACTGCATAAGAATATCATGGGATTAAAAACAAATTAGATGAGCTTCTTGTTAGTGTAGAAGATTCAGAAACTGAGGGTGGAACAGATGTACTACGCCTGGCTAAACATCTTACAGTCACGTGTATGGAAACGGTAAATGTAGGTGGATATAAGTTTTCAGCACATGTAAGCAGAGACACTATCGAGAGAGGATGAGTTGCCATGTATGTTAAAGTCTGTCGTAGGGTGAAAAATTTGGGAATAAAGAATTTTGTGTAGAGCAACATACAGAAGCATGTGTGTGTGAGCTTAAACCAAACAGTGGTACTTTTATAATTGTAGCCATTGGGAAATTTCCAGCTATTTTTGAAAAACTTGGATTCTTTGTTGTGCTATCTGTCAGACAAAGGAAAGAAAATTATTGTTTGTGGGGAGTTCAATGTAGAGTTTCTGAAAGAGTCTGATAGAAAGCTTGACCTGGGAGTATTACTTGGTTCTTTCAATTTGACGTCAGTTATTGATTTTCCTACTCGGGTGGTACAGGAAAACAGCTCACTGATAGACAATGTTTTATACACCAAGAAAAATTTAATCAAATAAAAACTTTTCCTATTAAGAATAGTCTGGCTGATCATGACGCACAGCTAGTTACATTACAGACTTAGATCCATACAGTAACGCAAAACAGTCCTCTAAAATAGTGCATTCAATTAACGATTTAACAATCGAAAAGTTTAGGGAAAGTTTGCAACAGTCAGACTGGGATGAGGTGTTCAGGGAACCCAATACTAACTTAAAATTTATCCTCTTTCATGATACCTTCGCGAGTATATTTGAAAACAGTTTCCCTAAGAAAACAGTGAAATATAATTGCAAAAAACCGTCTAAAAAGCCATGGTTACTAAAGGGATAAAAAATCTTCTAAGTAGAAAAGAGAAATGTATCTTGTAGATAGAAGTAGTAATGATCCAGAAACAGTGAAACATTATGAAAATTACTGCACTGTATTAAGAAAAGTTATTTAAAAATCCAGAAGTATGTGCATTAAATTTGGAATATTTTTAAAATGGAAACACATCAACTGAGAGCACTGGAAGATTGTATTTCTATCAAAATCAACGAAAAATTTGTTAACAAGAAGTCAGAAGTTGAAACATTTTTAATAATCATTTTTTAAGTGTTGTACAGAAAATAGGTTCCAGCTATTCATCAGAAAATGCGAGGCAGTATATGGAAGAGGCAATACCTATGCAATTTGATAAAATTGAAATTCAATCCACAATTCAATCCACCTCTCCTACTGAAATAAGGAAAATAATAAATTCACTCAAAATTAAAAACTCAAATTTCCAATAGAGTATGAACAGCTTGTTCCCAACAGATAAGTAGGATTCTCAGCCACATATGTAGTAGCTCACAGAAACAGGGCATTTGTCCAGATAGACTGAAATACACTATTGTTAAACCATTGCATAAAATGGGGTAGTTATTAATACTAGCAACTACCACCCAATCTCACTTCTGACAGCTTTATCCAAAATTCTTGAAAAAGTAATGTATTCAAGAGTAATTTTGCATATTTGTAAAAATGAAGTACTAACAAAACGTCAGTTTGGTTTTCAGAAAGGCTTTTCAACAGAACATGCTATATATATGCTTTCACTGATCAAATATTAAATGCACTGAATAACTATTCATCACCCATTGGAATATTTTGTGATCTCTCGAAGGCTTTTGATTGTATGAATCATGAATTTCTTCTATATAAGCTTAAGTATGGTGGTATGAGTGGGACAGTCCACAAATCGTTTATTTCATATTTAACTGGAAGAATTCAGAAGGTTGAAATTAACAGTACAGATATTCTGCAAAAATCAGCAGAGTCCTCTAACTGGTGTATCAAGAATTGTGTCCCACAGGGTTCAGTCTTGGCTCCCTTATCGTTCTTAATATATGTTAATAACTCGCCATTCTACATTCATGAAGATGCAAAGTTAGTTCTTTTTGCTGATGATGCAAGTATAGCAATCACACCCAGCAAACAAGGGTCAGATGAGAAAATTGTAAATAATACCTTTCAGAAAATTGTTGTTGTTCTCTGCAAATGTACTTTCACTAAATTTTGAGAAAACAAAGTATATACAATTCTGTACAATAAATGGCATAACACCATTGAGAAATATTGACTATGAACAGAAATCTGTTGCTAAGGCAGAATATTCAAAATTTCTGAGTGTGTGCATTGATGAGAAATTGAATTGGACAAAACACATCGATGATCTGCTGAAATGGTTAGGTTCAGAAACTTATGCTATCACAGTTGTTGCAAATTTTGGCGATAAACATGTCAGTAAATTAGACTATTGTGCCTATTTTCATTCACTGCTTTCATATGGCGTCATATTTTGGGGTAATTCATCATTAAGAGAAAAAGTATTCATTGCACAAAAGCGCGTAAACAGAATAATAGCTGGAACCCACCCTAGATCACCTTGCAGACATTTATTTAAGGAACTCGGGATATTCACAGTACCTTCACAATACATATATTCAGTTGGTTTTGTTTTACTATTACTCGCATATCAACTAATGCATGAGATAAAATATGTTACTACGAAAAGAGACCCGAAATACCTTTTAGTGATGCTGTGCTATGCCTTTCTTTGGCTCATTAATTTTCAACAAAACAAAATATATTATGTTATTATTATTCTGGATCTGGCTTTCTATTAAAGGAACATTTTTTCGTTACTGTAACTCGCCATAAAGTTCAACATATCTTCTTTACTTTATAGTTATTGAAAAGGTTATTGAAAATTACTTCGTTATCAATACTGAGGTTACAGTACGCAATGATTGTTCAACATCATAATTTTGCAGTGGATTTTTGTTGACAGTAAAACAACGATAAGTACCACGACTAACATGAGAACATGAGACTATTATCGGAGAAAAAAGATGTTTTTACTATAAGGTTGCCAGACCAGAACTACGCACAGCAAGATTTCTTTTATGTTATGAAAGTAAATTATCTTCTTGCACTGTTAGTAATATATTATCAGCAGCCCGCATCAACCTGTAAAACACATCATAAAATCTGCTGCTCTGCTCTGCAATTCCGAAAGCTGAAAGAAATAATTTTACTTCACTATTACCTGCCCGCTTCTTTGCGGTATGATAGATTTTATTTAATGCAATTTGAATGCGCCGCGGCAACGGCTCGTTCGTTCGTAGCGCAGCTCTGCACCACGACTAATATTTAAATAACTGAAAATGTCTTAAAGGGATGGGATAAAATACCAGGCAAGCTTATTACAAATCATAATGCAAGGTTTCACTAAGTAACTCTATTCAAAACATTTAAACAATTCATTTAATTACACACCTTTCCAAAACTTTACTTAATGGCGTCCCTCTTACAAACTTGACAAAAGAATGTTACGCTAGCGTACAATATAAAGTCACAGACTATCCTACTCACGTAACTCCAAGAAGACGACAGAGACATTAATGTTCGTTCTGTATTATTTACACTAGTCACATATTCTCATCTTTGTTTGATATTTATCGTCTGTGGCGGTTTCAGTACTCGCCGACACAGATACTATCAAAAATAAATAAAAAAAACAGTGCATAATTTTATACAAGAACAAAACATGACACACAATGTTTTCTCTTTATTACATAATATGTCTTTTGCTAAGAGATGTTACAATGCCCCCTGGCAGCAATTGACTAACGTTAAGAATGTTCGGCAATATGCTGCCACTAACGTCCGTTTTGTCATTGTTTGTCACCTTATTTGGAATATTCACTATTCACTTGTTTGTTATTTTGCATTATAGTTTTAATCACACTCTTTATGGTTTTCTCACACTTTGCGAGGTGACCGTAAACCTAATCCCAGGGTCATTACAGTTTTCTAGCTCCCCCATTCGGGCTATGTGCGGTCAGAAAACCTGGGAAAACTGCGCCGGAGCCATGGTCATCTCGCCTGGTTTGTCGTAATACGCAGTCTGATTGTTCATCAAAAACGGTTGGCATTTATCAAATGTTCACAGATAACGAAGGTTATTTATGATAAAATGTTAAACTTTTAGTCCCCTTGTTGAAAATGTACCTTTTACTCTCTTTCACATCCGTGGTAATATTTGTGTTCTGTGTCACACTAAAAGTCAATCATTAAATACTTTTACAGTAGTGTAATGGATTGTCTCTACACTTACTCACGACAAATGTTTTACCATGGTATGGCATTCGTGTCAGTTTGCTTCACTAATATGACGAAAACATATAAAATATATCATCTAACAAGTGAATGTTTTGAGTTTATACACAGTAAACTAAAGAAAAACTGTTTTTCACGAAATTTCGTGTCCTATAAATCATTTTCATGTTAGTACATTAACAGCGTAGTTGGTAATTTTCGGTTGAATGTCGACAATGTCGTACGGAGCGGGCGGTGCGAAGCAATCGTTGCGTAGCGTCGTCTGGAACACGGCGTGCCAACGACCACTGGGGTCGACAACCTGCTCGCCGTAACAGCGACGGCGTGCTGGGGTGGCGCCCGTGCAGTCGCGAACCGCGCCGAACCATTCACCAATGTCGGCGTGTTGCAGTTGTTTCCCGCGACCGGCTGGTTGGCGGCACGGCACCCATCTCTGCTTCTCCGCATGGCTCCCCGTCACAACGCATGAAACAAATATTCCATAACGGTGTACTGTCTTTAAGGATACAGATTATTAGCTGTGGAAGAAAATGCAACTTGGTTAAAAGCGTTTATTGTTCAGTAAGCCGTCGTTTCGCTGGTCTGCACAGGATGTTTTGGCGTGATAACGGGTTTCTTGTGGCTTCACAAGTGAATCACATTGTGACACTGGTATTCATGGTTCGTCACACGCACGTTGTACTACACACTTTCACTTGTTCTCACGGTCGATACGCTGTCATAGCGTCTCTCAACACGCGAAAATGTTTCGGTTCACACACACTAAATGTTTCCGTCGAGCGATGTTTGTTTGAATCGACTCCGAACGGATCACTAATTACCGTTTTTACACACAGTAAATTTATTGTACGTTGAGCACTGCACTACGACAGGTAGTCACTCAACACTTGACTTATACCGACGTATATATTGGTGCAGATACAACAGTCATTTTCTGTCCCTACTACACACAATATTCCGTCCTTTCCTAGATTGTTTATGCACACAGTTTATTTTTAATGCATATCAACTGTTCTTAGCATAATCACTCTCATCTACATTGAGTCCATTGTGTTTACCAGGTCATTACACACTTTTAGTATTATTACTAGGCATATATGGCTTTTTTGTACTTATTTAAAGGTGTGTGATTTTTGGTACATAGCTTTCTTTTCCTTTTTCGGTGTAGCTTGCCAGGTTATCACCCATCAAACAGATTTTACCATGTGCATGACAGCTGGACTTGGGCATATTGCTCAATAAATATTTCATTTAGTATTAGTATTTCTTTTTTAAACGATCTGTCCTACAGGACTACAGTGTAGTTTCCGCGTTGATTGACTTGATTCGCGTACCGCGTAATTAATATCCAAGGACGTGTACCAAGTACACGGGCTTCAATTGAAGCATCGATATCTACAAAGCGTAGGTTACATGGAACGGGTTTGTCTTTGATTGAATTCTGCTCCAGTGTCGTTCTCAGATCACTATTGGCAGTAAACGTTACATCACATAATCGTTTCGTACTAAAAATGGCTCTGAGCACTATGGGACTCAACTGCTGTGGTCATCAGTCCCCTAGAACTTAGAACTACCTAAACCTAACTAACCTAAGGACATCACACACATCCATGCCCGAGGCAGGATTCGAACCTGCGACCGTAGCAGTCGCACGGTTCCGAACTGCGCGCCTAGAACCACGAGACCACCGCGGCCGGCATCGTTTCGTACTACAAAGTCAATTTTTGTCAATTAGAGACTCTCTCTTAGGGTTCCTTAATTCTAACACAATTACACCTGTTACATTACTATATGAGATCTCATCATTAATTGTACTTACTTACTACAAATGAAAAATGATTCAAGAACATAATCATTATTTTATCAACAAAAAGATTGTTCATTGCTTGATGATGTAACGTTCCCTGGCAACACTCACACTATTAATAAGCTAAAATTTAACTGTACTATATACGCCGCTATGAAGCAATTTGTATATACTGTAATTATTTAACAAAAAATATTATTTAATTTTGTGTAAAGGACATTCGTTATTATTGTAATATTTTCTGTAGTAATATTCTCAATGTATTTATGATTGTAATATTTCTATACTCATAATGTAATTACGAAATGTGTCAATATCTGCGATAACAAAAATGTAAAATACAGCCGCAGATTGATAGTGATATAAATAGGAATACATAGTGTGCATTCTTTGTCGTCTTCCTCGAGAGCTGAGAGTGAGAGGAAGCTGTGACGTAGCATTTTATGAATGGGTAGACTTCTTTTGTCTGTATCTAGATTTAGCCGCCATTAGAGGAGAAATTACAAACTAATGTAAGTTGAATTATTGTTGTGGTCTAAATACATTATAATTTAACAAAAGTGTGTATTACTAATGTAAATTAGCTTGCCCATGTCATCTATAATATTTCTTTAAAGAATTTTCAGCATTTTTAGCGGTGTTGCTGGGCTGTGCCGCGACCGAACGATTTGCAGCTGCGGCACATTAAAAAAAATTGTTCCGCTAAGAAAAATTAACCAAACCCGTAAATCGGGAGCAGATAAAAATTAGCAGTGAATTAAGAAAATGTTTTTCTTTTGCAGCGATCCTGAGACTGACGGAATGTATTACTAGTTTCACATTTGTGCATTCATGGGCGGATAGTTAACGTTGAAATTTAACAATTTTGGTTCTTTCAAATAACTTAAATATATAGTGAAGTGTGTTTTATCAATGATAATTAAACGTCGGCTTGGCAATATTTAACCATTTTCTGCTAATAGAGACAGTCTTGTGTTCCATAGCTAAAGCCGGGAAAGAATTCAGTAAATATTTAAAAAAAAACCACTGCATTTAGAAAATGTGTGCCAAGGCCGAATTATGTAAAGGATTTAATCCTCAACTAAATATTCTTAATCAGTTAATATGAATTCACGTAATTTTAAATGTACTTAATCCTGTGTAAATGAATTTTTATTACCACACGTAAATAAGAGGTTCTACAACAAAGTTCGTACGTACAGAAGGAAAGAAAGGCAAATTAACTAAAAACAAATTTAAAAAAGGTAACTGATTATTATTTTTTAATTAGAAATTTCATTAAATTGAGCATATAGTATTTTAACGACACTGTCTGTAAACAAAGTCTTCAATTTGCATGCTATTGCTCAGTTTACTGATTCTACTTTCATGCTATGCTTACTTATTTATGTCTTGCTTCCTCAAAATTTTAACTACACATAAATTCTTTCTTACAACTAACATACTTATACTCTAAAACACAACTGAAATCTTCTTATAACTACTACTATTTACATCTGATAGGTCATTGAACAAATAATTTTACTATCCCACTCTAACATCTTTCAAATCTCTTTAGCCACTACTTCCCTCCTCGACCAAGGGATGGAGTAAGATGCACGACAGTATGTTTTGTGGGGCATGACCTCTATGTGGTAGTGGTACCCCTTGATTATTACTGGTCGGTCGGTAAATACCATGATATATTCCGATATCAGCTGCGTCAACTGTTGCTTTTGTATGTTGCTTAAACTTTCAGATTCCTGTACTTTGGTTTGAAATGCATCAACATTTGTTTCAGAATTTCTATCTTCAGTACTAGGATAATAGAGATCTGCCACACGTGAATAATCATCGAGGTGTAGTCCCCAGGGGTTCCTACCTTTGATATCTATTCCTCCTACCTTTATGAACTATACTTAGTTTTCCGAGGAGAGGTCGATCACTGCGTCCCTCTCACGGAGAAAATCTACTCCCAGAATGCAGGCCACCTTTAACCCTTTAACAATGAGGAACGAGCTCACTACGGCTTCGCCCTCCTTACAAATCTCCACCTGCACCTGGTACTTAACTAATTGGCTCTGTGCACTTATAGCTCCAGACACCTTGCAATTATTAACCGGGAAAGTCGGTATGCTACGTCCCTTCCCCAGCGCTTTAAACAATTCTGTACTCGTTACACTCACTGAGGCACCTGTGTCGATGATTATATTCACGGCAACATCATTGATTTTCGCTTCTATTATGGCTTGCACATTTTCGTTGCTATCTTTCTTACATTCATGCGGTTCGGTCAGTAGATCTTTATCCATACTGATACCGCCGTTGTATCGCAGCATATGTATTCCAGGCATATTATTGTCATTCGTGTTGCTCTCACTCCACCCCTCGGCCAGCGATGGAGAGCATGTCGTGGCCGATTCTAGTTTGTTGGATGGCTTGCTTGCGAGGTACTTGGACGGCTATTGTCCGTGACCTCTACTATGTGTACGTTTTGATTTGTAGGCCGCCACGACTGCGCAATAGGCGCGTTTTGCAGTGGTGGTCTGTTGTTATCGTACCGGTCATTACCTTGCCGTTCTGGGCTTGGTCGCTGACTCTGATTCCAATTGCGATTACTATCGCTGTAATTGCTATGCCACTGACCTCGCGCATTTTTCCAGCGGTTGGTCCCTGGCAGTCCGGAATCGTACCGGTCGTCAAATCGACGCTTTTTATTATGGGACGGTTGCCCATACCCGTTCTGACTTCTACTATTCTTACAATTTTGCGAGTGCTCTTGCCGCTTGTTACCACCCCCACCATTTCCATGGTTGTGGTTTTGTGCACTATTATTTCTGTCATGTTTACACCCTGATCCATTATTCCGCGAGTGATCACACGCTGCTTTTGCGTCTTCCTGGATTAAGTCTATTGAATCTAGAACAGACAGGAAATGTTCCATGTCGCTCTCTGGTACGTGTATTAATTTCTCTTTGATATGAATGGGTAAATGTGATTTTAGGAGTCTTATTATGTCTCTTGGTGAGATAGGCTCATCCCAGTAGCGCGTTGTGTTTATATACCTCTCGAAATACCGTCTCAGATTCCCAAGACGGGGTGAGTACGGTTCGGGATTGTATACTTCTTTTCTTAGCCGCTCTTGTATACAAGGCGACCAGTATTTCGACAAAAACGCCCTTTCGAACTGTTCATACGTCATGCAGCTGTCTGCTACTTCCGTAGCCCACAATGCTGCATCATCCTGAATGTATGACATTACGTATTGAATTTTCTGTGCTTCGTTCCACACACTAGGCAAGATATTTTTAAAGCTTTTTATGAATACTACTGGGTGTACTGACTTCCGTTCAGTAGTAAACGTTTGGAACTGCCTATTTTTGATCAAAATTTCTTCAACCAATATTTTTGGACTATACTGGTTTGCTCCTGGGACATAGGCTATGTGCTCCGAACCGAAGCTACAGCTCTTCGCATTATCAACTAAAGATTCAACATTGTTGCGTCGCGTATAAGTTTGTGCGTTGCCAAAAAAATTGGCTGTTGGCGGCATAGTTTCATGTTCAAGATGTTTGCTGCTCTGTGCTAAACCCATTTCCAAGTCGGATATACGTTTGCTAATATTCACTTGCCACTGCGGAATATCCTCATGAGTATTTGTTTGATGGTTTGCACGTCGTTCTGTACCTGACTATTTACTGCGGTATTGAACGATTCGGAATCTCTATCTGCTATGGCTGCTTGTACCTTAGAATTAATATTTTTTTCGATCTCACTCTCCTTCACTTCTAGCCATGAGTTGAATTCGGTTTCAATTTTAGTCGCTTGTTCGTTCCACTTCTGCTCTACAAGCTGTGTGGAATCTATTTCTAGCTTTTCTAATCGGTTGGCTAAGACACATATCTCGTCTAGAATGTTCGTGTTTGCTACTTGCAGGTTGTTGACCCGTACAGTCAACTCCTGCACGGCCTTAGGTATCGACTCATAATTCTGTTTCATACAGGCAATCTCCTTTTTCATACTTTCTAACGATTGCACAAGTTGCTGATCCCGCTCAGCTTGCTGGCGATCCCGCTCAGCCTGCTGGGCAAGAAACTTTTCCTCTAGCTGGCGATCTCGCTCAGCTTGTTGTTCAAGGAAATTTTCTGTTAACTGGCGATCCCGCTCAGCTTGCTGTGCGAGAAAGATCTCAAATTTTTCGTCCTTTTCAGCTTGTTGTTGCGCAAATTTTGACTGGTAATCCAGCACGCGCTCTAATATCGCCTGAAGTGAATACCCACCAGGCAGATTACCACTCTCTGGTTCCTGCTTTTCTGGGGGTTGTGCAATTTCTTGATCTACATCTCCTTGAGCACTGGTGGGCGGTGGCACCACTTCCTGTGCCCCTGCCCCCACATTTTCGCATGGTATATCCTCAAAGAGAGCACTTGTACTGCTTAATGCACCCGTTTCTACATTTCCTGCACTAACTAATGGCTGTTCCTCAGTATCCATATTGCTCGGACGTTGACTACGCAATTTAACCATATTCATAAATTACCTACTCGAACACAAGATCTTACAGTTTTGCCACTTGCACACAAAATACACTCCTGGAAATGGAAAAAAGAACACATTGACACCGGTGTGTCAGACCCACCATACTTGCTCCGGACACTGCGAGAGGGCTGTACAAGCAATGATCACACGCACGGCACAGCGGACACACCAGGAACCGCGGTGTTGGCCGTCGAATGGCGCTAGCTGCGCAGCATTTGTGCACCGCCGCCGTCAGTGTCAGCCAGTTTGCCGTGGCATACGGAGCTCCATCGCAGTCTTTAACACTGGTAGCATGCCGCGACAGCGTGGACGTGAACCGTATGTGCAGTTGACGGACTTTGAGCGAGGGCGTATAGTGGGCACGCGGGAGGCCGGGTGGACGTACCGCCGAATCGCTCAACACGTGGGGCGTGAGGTCTCCACAGTACATCGATGTTGTCGCCAGTGGTCGGCGGAAGGTGCACGTGCCCGTCGACCTGGGACCGGACCGCAGCGACGCACGGATGCACGCCAAGACCGTAGGATCCTACGCAGTGCCGTAGGGGACCGCACCGCCACTTCCCAGCAAATTAGGGACACTGTTGCTCCTGGGGTATCGGCGAGGACCATTCGCAACCGTCTCCATGAAGCTGGGCTACGGTCCCGCACACCGTTAGGCCGTCTTCCGCTCACGCCCCAACATCGTGCAGCCCGCCTCCAGTGGTGTCGCGACAGGCGTGAATGGAGGGATGAATGGAGACGTGTCGTCTTCAGCGATGAGAGTCGCTTCTGCCTTGGTGCCAATGATGGTCGTATGCGTGTTTGGCGCCGTGCAGGTGAGCGCCACAATCAGGACTGCATACGACCGAGGCACACAGGGCCAACACCCGGCATCATGGTGTGGGGAGCGATCTCCTACACTGGCCGTACACCACTGGTGATCGTCGAGGGGACACTGAATAGTGCACGGTACATCCAAACCGTCATCGAACCCATCGTTCTACCATTCCTAGACCGGCAAGGGAACTTGCTGTTCCAACAGGACAATGCACGTCCGCATGTATCCCGTGCCACCCAACGTGCTCTAGAAGGTGTAAGTCAACTACCCTGGCCAGCAAGATCTCCGGATCTGTCCCCCATTGAGCATGTTTGGGACTGGATGAAGCGTCGTCTCACGCGGTCTGCACGTCCATGACGAACGCTGGTCCAACTGAGGCGCCAGGTGGAAATGGCATGGCAAGCCGTTCCACAGGACTACATCCAGCATCTCTACGATCGTCTCCATGGGAGAATAGCAGCCTGCATTGCTGCGAAAGGTGGATATACACTGTACTAGTGCCGACATTGTGCATGCTCTGTTGCCTGTGTCTATGTGCCTGTGGTTCTGTCAGTGTGATCATGTGATGTATCTGACCCCAGGAATGTGTCAATAAAGTTTCCCCTTCCTGGGACAATGAATTCACGGTGTTCTTATTTCAATTTCCAGGAGTGTATGTTAATTTATCTACAATACACTGCACACTAAAAATTACTATCTACACTCAACTTTGCCCTGTCATAAACACTAACGTCAAACTACGCACACCACTAGCGATATGAGATCACTTCACTGGAGTTAAGCTTCTACAAACAGGACAACTACACTGTAGTCTTACCTTTAGTTTATCTGATTTCGGGGTTCGGCTGCCCCCGGATTATGTAGTCGTTACAGTTTCTCAGTACTCTCAGGATCGTTTCCTCTGACTCGCTTGCAGTGGTGCGTTTTTTCCTGAAAGGATGTTTGTACATTCATTAATACATGGCATTATTCATGAGACACATACATACATTTATCACTAAATACATACATGTATATAACAATAGACAATGAAAGAAAACACATAAAACAGTTATTATTTTCGTGGCCACTGCAAATTCGGGCCCCGCGTTTTTGGGCGACAGTTTCGCTTCTGTCTCTTTTCTGTTTGTTTTGTTTTACTATTACTCGCATATCAACTAATGCATGAGATAAAATATGTTACTACGAAAAGAGACCCGAAATACCTTTTAGTGATGGTGTGCTATGCCTTTCTTTGGCTCATTAATTTTCAACAAAACAAAATATATTATGTTCTTATTATTCTGGATCTGGCTTTCTATTAAAGGAACATTTTTTCGTTACTGTAACTCGCCATAAAGTTCAACATATCTTCTTTACTTTATAGTTATTGAAAAGGTTAATGAAAATTACTTCGTTATCAATACTGAGGTTACAGTACGCAATGATTGTTCAACATCATAATTTTGCAGTGGATTTTTGTTGACAGTAAAACAACGATAAGTACCACGACTAACATGAGAACATGAGACTATTATCGGAGAAAAAAGATGTTTTTACTATAAGGTTGCCAGACCAGAACTACGCACAGCAAGATTTATGTTATGAAAGTAAATTATCTTCTTGCACTGTTAGTAATATATTATCAGCAGCCCGCATCAACCTGTAAAACACATCATAAAATCTGCTGCTCTGCACTGCAATTCCGAAAGCTGAAAGAAATAATTTTACTTCACTATTACCTGCCCGCTTCTTTGCGGTATGATAGATTTTATTTAATGCAATTTGAATGCGCTGCGGCAACGGCTCGTTCGTTCGTAGCCCAGCTCTGCACCACGACTAATATTTAAATAACTGAAAATGTCTTAAAGGGATGGGATAAAATACCAGGCAAGCTTATTACAACTCATAATGCAAGGTTTCACTAAGTAACTCTATTCAAAACATTTAAACAATTCAATTAATTACACACCTTTCCAAAACTTTACTTAATGGCGTCCCTCGTACAAACTTGACAAAAGAATGTTACGCTAGCGTACAATATAAAGTCACAGGCTATCCTACTCACGTAACTCCAAGAAGACGACAGAGACATTAATGTTCGTTCTGTATTATTTATACTAGTCACATATTCTCATATTTGTTTGATATTTATCGTCTGTGGCGGTTTCAGTACTCGCCGACACAGATATTATCTAAAATAAATAAAAAAACAGTGCATAATTTTATACAAGAACAAAACATGACACACAATGTTTTCTCTTTATTACATAATATGTGTTTTGCTAAGAGACGTTATAAGACATTTATTTAAGGAACTCGGGATATTCACAGTAACTTCGCAATACATATATTCAGTTATGAAAAATTTGTTATTAATGACCCATCCTAATTCATAAATAACGGCGAAGTCCATAGCTACAACACTAGAAGAAAGGACGATCTTCACTATTCCGGGTTAAATCTGACATTGGCACGGAAAAGGCTGAAGTATGCTGCCACAAGAATCTTTGGGCATTTGCCAAATAGCATTAAAAATCTGGCAGATAGGCAACCAACAATTAAGAACAAATTAAAAGAATTTCTGAATGACAACTCCTTATATGAAACAGATGAATTTTTAGATACGAAGTTGTAACCGTAAAAAATTTATTTATTATGTGTAAAGAAAACGTATATTAAAGTGACACGCTCCACATCATTACGAAATGACGTATTTATGATCTATGGAACAAGTATTAATGTATGTGTACATGTATGTATATACACTGAAGTTTGGGAGCGTAACGACCATATACAGGCATATTAGTGTGCGAGCAGTGTAGTGCAGAAACACTGGCGGCGGGTAAGTGCGTGATGTTGTCACTGCAATAAGTGAACAAGATTAGTGCAACCTTGCTAGGCAGGTTAGCTTTCCAGAACAGCGAACTCGGCAGTGCTGTACCAAATAGTGCAGCAAGTGGCAAGGCAGATCTCCACACTGACAGTGACAGTAGTGTTTAAGTTATGTGACAGCTAGTGGTGCATATGCACGACAAGGGTGCCGCTGGTAACTATATGTACTCGTCGTTTTTGTAATAAACTTATTCTGAGTCTTGTGGCCCAACAAGGATGACGGGCCTGCCCTGGACGTGGACGCCACATTCACCCACCAGCGGATGTCACCAGTTCCAGGCCACGGCCGGGCAACAGCTTTGCACACTAAGTCCCTCCCCGGAGTTAGTGTCACCCACTTGCACCATTTTGGCCGATAGCCGCCCCACCCTGCACCAGGGGACGCTGTAATTTTTACTCTAAAATGGATCGTATTTATTGAACTTGGATAGAATGTACGAAATTTAGTTTCAGGTCAAAAGGTCATTGTTGGTTACAGGCAAGTTTGGTCACTAGTGACTCTGTATGTTGTTAAGCTCATACAAAAGAAATTATTTTGTGAAAATTTAATCGGACTTCGAATGAAGATGAGATTCGCTTTTCCAATAACAAAATAATTAACGACTTAGTGCTTAAGGCACTTGACCGTTACGTCGTCGTACAAGTCGCTTTTAACTTAATTTAAACGGCCAGAAGTTAATTATGTGGTTTGATCAAAACAAAACAATTGAGAGCTTCATCGTTTTACAAAATGAAATATATTTTAAATGTAATACTCCAATTATTATTAGCGAAAGTTAAAGCGAATACCCCTACATCCATATCGGGGCGACGCCAGGAAAGGCAGAAAGGAACAATAAAATGTCGCTTCTTTCGTAGCTAGAATAACCACAACGTCGTAGAACAAAGACTGGCGTAATATCAGGGGTTTCAGATGTTAATTTTCCGAAGACTTTGCTTTTTCATAAGTACAACCAAAGGAAACAGTTTTTTACTGCTCATTCAAAGTAGTTGCCATAATTTCAAGACTTTTAAGTGAAATTATGTTAAGGCTTGGTAGGTGGCAGTCCAAAATCAGGCATATCACTTGACATTATTATTATAATGTTCCTTCACAGTCGTTAAATCAGGCACAAGAGATCATCTTTGCATTTTTATTAAAAGATATGATACACAGCCCCCTTGAATGGCGAAGGTAGTGTTCATTACTATAATCTGGCTTCCACCACTCTTCTGTGTATGACTTCCTTCAGTTGTTAACGAAGAACTCCAGAAAAGTGCAATAAATATTAATCACTAGGCTATTGTAATTGATTACGTAGTGTTTGAAATAAGAGAATTATTTAAATGAACAACATTGGTTGTCATTCTAATAGTTTTTCGTAACAAACATTATTATTATGGTCATTATTATTATTAGAGTCCTTTCGTGGCATGGTATTCACTTCATTAATTAATTACGATCTGTTCAAGTCTACACTAGATAATTAACGATAATAGGGTAAGTTTAAAGTTTGGATTAGTTCATCAATTATCGGGATCATATTTAACATGTTGCCTCGCCTATTCAGGCGAAATCTACTGCAAACCTGAGCTAAAAACTGGGTCAGGGCCTTCAGATTTCAGCATCATTCGTAAAAGAACGAAGGAATATTGGGTTTAACGTCCCATCGATATCGTGGTCGTTAGAGACAGAGCAGAAGTTCGGATTGTGTCATGAGTGGGAAGGAAAGTGGCCGTGCCCTTTCAAAGGAACCATCCCGCCATTTGCCATTTGTCTGGAGCGATGTAGGGGTAAATCAAGGAAAACGTAAACGTGGATGACCAGACGCAGGTTTGAACCGTCGTCCTCCCGAATGCGAGGCCAGTGTGCTAACCACTGTGCCACCTCGCTCAGTAGCATCATTCATGGTTATATACAGATCAGGAGGTGTATGCCACACAAAGTTTGAAATTTATCACACATAAATTGAAAATGAGTTTAAGGATTTTGAAAACTAGGAGAAGTATATGGTTTTTAGATAAAGTTCCTGTGTCTCAAACAAGATTAGTAAAAGTAGAGAAAATGCGAAGAATATAACGTCTATCAAATTACTGAACTCCTTTTATCGGCAACAATCTACAGCTGTGTTCAATATGATTTGTCTATGAACAAACAACTAAATTCTTTGGAGGTCGTTAAATCGTAACAGTTTTCACGAAACCATAATGTATACACATATCGTAAAAGGAAAAAATTCTTCGTTCATAGAAAAGATAAACTAAGTATTTACAAGAATCATGTACTTTTGTAATCGTTTGGATAAGAGGTACACATGTCACTATGTATGTTAGAAGAATTGGTGTGCGAAGTTTGGACATCTTAGGTGGAAGCTGTCGACGTACGATCTTCAGTATGGAGATGAATTGGGCCCTTTGTAGGAAGGAAGTGTCGGTCGTCGACAACAGGACCCATTGTGGAAGGGTAGGGATCTGCATACCCAGGCCGATCAAGTGAGAGGTGGTCACTGGCCTCAGGATAGGTCGGTTTCATTTCAAGGAGAAGTCAGGCAGATCGTCAGATATGGATAACATGAAACAGCTGTATATTTGTATCAATAACACGTAAGATTTACATTAGGTCGTCCTGAAATAAAAATATTATTATCAAATACATAAAATTTACATAAGAACATAACCAACTTGTTCATATTTGAATACATTAAACAGATCCGTGGTTTTGTTGGGGATCCATTTTTGTTTTCATAGAGGCCTGCAGGTCTGTTCATTGTTGATTAACCCACATACTTTGTATATTTATTTAATTATTGTCTGTTATTCGCGATCTGTAATATATTTCACGAATAAGTGTTGTATTTGTCAGCGTTCACAACATGCACAGGGCGCATGTCTTTGTGAGACTAAGTATAAAAATTCGTTCTGCACAGTTGAAGTCAATAATGCTTATATGTCCAGCGTTCCACTTCGAGAAGTTGGTACGGTACAGATAGTATCGTCGCTTACAGCGAGCCCAGACACAGTGGCTGTTTACCTTTCGCTCACAGTAATCCTGTGCGCACTTGGTTACATAAAAGAGTTCCTGTAACTCGTCTGGTGTTGACGTCTCTGACAGGATCACGAATGAGAACACATTTCACTACAGACTTGAGTAAGGTGAGTGAGAAATTACAGTTTATTCATTATATACTAGACTTGTCGTCTATTTCGACAGTTGCTAGCACTGCGGAGAGGAGTGTCTTAACCGTTCACTTTGCAAAACTTAAATTCAAGAACTTCTGCATAATGTTTGTAGTAACACAGTCTTACGTTTCTCGTATTAGATGGACAGAGATTTTAATATTGCCCTCATGGATCGTAATTTCTCAAGACACGAAGTATAAAAAAAGAAGTATTTACGTTGTGTTTAGACGTTTCTTAGGAATCAGAGATCCTATCCAAAATGATTACATATATTTATGAGTTGGCCTCAACTGTAGAGAAATGTGCACTGTGAGAAACTTCTTATACTTATTGAAGATGTAGGACATTATTGTTTCTTTTCAAAGGCAAAGTATCGCCATGTACTACATCTACATCATAATACGTGAAGCAGACGTCATATGGCACAAAAAAAGCAATCATAAGATCAAGAATGACTGAAACAGACATTTCCTAACTACGAACTAGTGTCAGTTCCTCAGTAGATGGTTCAAAGCCCAAATAGGTCTTACATTACTACCCTTGGTCTACGAACATCCACATTTATTAACTTGTAAACTGTTCTTACACTTCCGTCCTAATTTACCACACATATATACAAGAATGAAGAATCTTTAAGCGTGTACATATTCTACTTTACCCTTGTACATTCCTTTTGTACCAATTGTATCCATCAAGACAGTAGAAATACTTTTACTTTATGCCAATGGTTACTCATGGAGCACAGCTATTTTACCATGTGCGCTATAGAGAACTGACATCTAAGTGTCGACCACTACCTTATGTATCCTCTCCTCGGTAAGTTCGGAAAATAAAAACAAATAAAGAATGCCCTTACAACACTTACAGTGAGATGCTAAAATGTACATAACGTGACTGCAGCACACAGGTCCTATAGAGATGAAAGTAGACCAGCAGTTAAGAAGTGGATTAAGAACTTGTGTTTAATGTTTATCTCAATTTTTGGCGAACAGTTTAACACTCTGTTTTTTCTTAAATCACGCTTGGTAATTTTATATTAAACCTGTATCGTAATGTATTAAAGCACAATGTTATCTATTAAAGTATCTCCAAACACATTAAAAGAATCAATAAAACAAACATTCATTATGTCTAAATGGCTCTGAACACTATGGGACTTAACAAATGGTTCAAATGGCTCTGAGCACTATGGGACTTAACTGCTGAGGTCATCAGTCCCCTAGAACTTAGAACTACTTAAACCTAACTAATCTAAGGACATCACACACATCCATGCCCGAGGCAGGATTCGAACCTGCGACCGTAGCGGTCGCACGGTTCCAGAGTGAATCGCCTAGAACCGCTCGGCCATTCAGTATATCTAATTGTTTCTTTCAACAAAAGAATGTTATTCTGAAAAAACTGAATAGCAAAGGTTGCAAAACAGTTTTTCGGTACTACCCATTCAAAGAAATTGGTGAGCCTTTTGTGACTTCACACATTAGCCTGCGGAGAAGTCTGGGGTTATCTTTAATGAAGGATGGAATATTTTTAGCACAGTGCTTTTATAATTATGTCATAAGTGGAATAAAGGTTACCGTCAGCGTTCTCTACGAGGAGCGAGCACGATTTTTCTCAGAAGAGGACTCTATTACGGAAGCGTGCAAACACCGCATGACGTCAGAGGCGGCGGCACAGCGGCGAGCCAATGTCGTACGAAGAGAGGGGGTGATGAAATCTGAAGTGTGCTGGGGGCTGCAGCAGGCACAACTTCCGGTACACTGCTTCAAATTTCGTCAAATTATTGGTTTAACAGTAATGAAAATGAATTGCTTCTTAGAACTTCTTAGATTTTATGTTCTGAATTTCCAATTTTTATGTACGAGTGCAAAGTGACAATAAATCGCCCACTGGCACAAAGACATCGTTTCATATAAGTGAAATTCTGTTGCTACGTATTGCAGTGGTAGAAGTGAGGCGTTAACTTTATCTATGGAATAGTCTTGCCTGTACAGATTCTTCAAGTAGTCCTATTGTGAGAGTTTCGTCAAACTGCATAAACTAGAATATCATGAAGTCGTAACGTTCTTTTTGTTTTGAGTGTGTATTGTGTGTGAAATGACCTAGATTAGAAGAGACTAAAATAATCTGTCATCAAAACAAAGTACCTACTGACAAAGATGACTTAACAACAAGAGAACTGCGGATGTTTGTAACGAATTGTTGGAACAGCTACCCTATTCACAAGATTCGAAATACTCTCATTCCCTTTTGTAAAGAAAATATTAGTTTGAACACATCTTGAGTCCGAAAAAGGAAATATGGTGACAGCAAATGAGCATTTTTCAGGTCCAGTTTTGTCCATCGAAGATGAAGACTACTCTAGAGAAACGGTAGACAAAGAACACTAACGTAAAAGGGGACTACGTCGAGAAACAAGTCCACTGCTTGCCATTAAAACAAACACCAGGAATGATAGTAAATAATGAAATTGTATTTGATAGCAAATAATGAAATTCTATTTATTGTACGTCAGCAATATCGTAGAAAGAATACATGACTACATCTGAAGGTGATTTGAGAAGTCTTATGGTGCGAAATTCAGTACATAGCGCTGCCACGCATCTCTATCAAGAGCAGTTGCTCTAACTCGACGAGACATCGAATCGATCTGAGCTTGAATGACATATGGGTCCGTCATTCCATGGTGTTTCATCTCCAGGATTCAGTTCAAAAATTGTTAACGATTGGTGGCTTTTCTGTCTCTCGGCGTTCGTTCCATATTTTTCATTGGGTGAGAGGTCAGAACGTGCGACAAGAAACCTGCGAGAGCGGGCGGAGCCACCGACCTTGTCAGAAATGTAACGCCTGCGGTCCATATTACTGACTATGCAAATCGGAGGTGATCGTGTTGTGTCCCCAACGCCATTCCATACCACCGCTACAGGTGGTGGACCCATATGACAAACTTTGGTCGCCCGCGTAGGTCGAGGCAGGTACGGGTATTGAAGTGTTACCAGTTACAAGCGACAGTTTCGATACACGCCTAGAAGCGTGCATACAGCAAATTATGTCTCTCGCTTTCCATCATCATCCTCCACGACAACTCGCAACAAATGGAATAAAACTTAACTAAATAATTCGCTACGATGAGGTTTAATGCGCGCAATGGCTACAAAGTTCACGGCAGAGCGCTAGAAAACTACTTAACGGTCACTAGCTGTCGAGAATGCGTGACGTCAAGGGAACAGAACAGGGGCCCATGAGCAATACGGGCCCGCAACGAACTTGTCACATTAGTTGTCCAGTATACTTCGCGAATGCTCGGCTCCCTCAAAATGCCTACGAAAAGGTACTCACTAAAGGTGCTAACTTTGTCGTGTGTTAGCAAGAGCTTTCAGGTATTTAAACACCCAGTTACGAATTATAGCAACTCGGTCCACGCTGAAGACGGTAGCGTCACGTGCTGTGACGCACGCTCAGGGCCTGTATATCTGATTGGCCCCGTATAGAACATGCCGAATCTCGACCGCCGTCGTTCGTGACTCCAACTAGTCATATTATGCCACTGAAATCCTGCTTCGTTTTGAGTATGTTCTGAGCTCATCGATTCCATACTTGCTTCACACCCGTGGGATCCCGATTAACGCGAGCAGAAATTTTGCTGAATGGTAACCTTCAACCTCGACAGGTCTCGATTCTTCTACTGTCGAATTCGGACACGTTTCTCCATATTACTCGAAAACCACTGATTACAGAAATCTTACCGACTTGCAACAAGTATGTTTATAAGCTAGACATGAGAATCAAATAGAGAATTTATCCACGCAACTTATACAAGGAAGAAATTTCGTTGTTAGATAGTTTTTGAAGTGTTCTCTTCAAACTTCTCTAGATGAGTATCAAGAATGTGTACCTTACGCCGAAGATCTTCACCATATCCTCGACGAGCTGCACTTAGGTTTTGGCCTTGTAATTGTCCAATCTGAACTACTACTGGAATACATTTACAAACCACTTTCTCCTTCTTAGTGAAAGTCTTTCGAAATTCCTTGCGTTGCATTACCTTATTTTTGTGTGGCAGGACAGCCGCCATTGACCTTTGTCTCTGACAGTTTGAGAAAACAGTCTAGCCAGTATTTGCGCGCTGCAGTATCCTTGTTCAGACCTCTAACAAACTGCCTTATTAGGCCGAACTTTGTGTGTAAAAGAGGCAACAGAGTCTTTGTTGAGAATTCATATGTCTTCGTCCTGTCTCGGCTCTTATAACCAACCTTAGTGTGTCTGTAATCCAAAAAACTCAGGGAAATTTAGTTCAAAATGGTTCAAATGGCTCTGAGCACTATGCGACTTAACTTATGAGGTCATAATTCGCCTAGATCTTAGAACTAATTAAACGTAACTAACCTAAGGACATCACACACATCCATGCCCGAGGCAGGATTCGAACCTGCGACTGTAGCGCCTAGAACCGCACGGCCACTCCAGCCGGCGGGAAATTTAGAAAAATCACTCTGGGGCCCACCACAAAGCCCACCATTTTACATTTTCCCACACATCCAACACTTATTTTTTTTTTTTTTTTTTTTTTTTTTGAGGTGGTTTGGAACTTTTCACAGTTGGCATATAAGAGGGCAAGTCAATTATTATCCGCAATTTAGTTATATTTTTGTTTATTTTGGTAGTACTGTCGTTTTACGTTGATGACACATGCTTTGTTGTTATATCTTTTGCTTTGTTGTTATATATTTGCAATTTTCAAGCTGCTAGGGTAGTTTCGTTATCGCTGTTGTGCTGTTAATCATGGCTGCTCCGCTGTCTATTAGCACCAAAGAAGAGCAACGTTCAGTGATCAGTTTCTTGTGGTCGAAGACTCTCGGTACAGTACGGGAACAGTGTTTTGCCACAACGGAGTGTCTACGAATGGATTGAAAAATTCCGAAATGGTCGCACAAGTGTTACGCACGATGAAGGGGCCGGACGACCGTTTACCGCCACAAATTAAGAAACCATTGAGCGTTCACATGAAATGATTCTCTTAGACAGACGACTAAATATTGACGAAGTGGCACATCGTCTGCAAATTTGTCACGGTTCTTCCTACAAAATCATCCAAAACAGACTTGAATTTCATAAATTTTGTACAATATGGGTCCCAAAACAACTCACACAGTTGCAAAAACAAACGCTATGGTAACGAAGGGGACAACTTCTTAGACAGGATCATTACTGGTGACTTAACATGGATCCATCATTACGAGCCGGAGAGTAAACGGCAGAATATGGAATGGAAACATACAAATTCGCAGTTCAAGAAAAAGTTAAAGACCCAATCGCCCGCAGGAAACCTGATGCTTACGGTTTTTTGAGACGCACAAGGTCCAGTACTGGAACATTACGGGGAAAGGGGCCCAACAACAAACAGTGTACGTTAAAGTGAGATGCGTACTGCCAGGCTAAAGCCTGCAATTCGGAGCAAACGCCTAAGGTTGCTGTCAAAAGGTGTTGTGTTGTTGCACGACAATGCCCGTCCGCATACTGCTGCCCACAATGTTGAAACGCTCCATAAACTCAGATTTCAAGCACTGGATCATCGCGCATATAGTCCCGATCTTGCCCCTTCTGTCTATCTCTTATTTGGTCCACACAAACAGGCATTAAGGGGCCGTAGAATTGCCTCTGAAGAAGCAGTGAAAGAGCCGGTGTATTCCTGGCTCGCAGCTCAACCGAAAACCTTCTTTTATGAGGGCATCAGGTTGTACAACGATGGACCAAGTGCGCTGAAACGCAAGGAGACTATATCGAAAAGTGATGTTCTTGTAAGTTTCCTATTTGATTACAATAAAATTTTATAACTACATTGTGGATAATAATTGACTTACCCTCCTACCAGTGCCGATGGCCAAATTTGAGGAACTAGAGGTTCTGAAATGATGTTAGAGTAAAGCAGCACAGACGTTCTACAGCACCATAACGAGAAGTCGTCCTACAAAAGTAGAGGGGAATGATGAGCAATTTCCAAAACTAAATTCAATTACCATTTTAAAAGTTACATCAAAAATGAAATTGAAAACTTTCATTCATATAAAAACTTTGTGTAGTTTTGTTCATGTACTTTTACATCTAGATGGTTACTCTTTTTACACTTAAATGGGCAGAGGATGCAAAACACGACTATCACGCTACGAGTATATCTACTGTTCTACTCCCAAATAGTACGTCAGAAAAGTTTCTCTTTTTCATTCCCCGGTATGTAAGTGGGAGTCATCAAAATAATAAAAATATTTTTACATTCGAAAGAGAACGTTTATTGAAATTTCGTGAAAATAATTCACCGTGATGAAAAAATGCCCATGTTTTAATATGTTCATGATACTCTCTTCCTGTTTTGTGATAATGCAGAACCAACCGCCCTTCATTGAATTTGATTGGCGTCTTGCCAGTCATACCTTATTAGGATCCTACTACGTCCAGCAGTACTCTTAGAAAAGGACTGACAAATGTAGTGTAAATCTTCTTTTGTGAGTGTATCGTTACTTTGAGTGTTCTGGCAATAAAACGCAGTTTACGGTTCGCATTCACTTTTTCTATGTGATAGTTCCAATTTAGGTCGTTCCCAAATGCAATTCTTAGACGTCTAGCTGAGTCTGTAACCTCTTAGTACAGATGTTGAATGGACGTGCCAGTTGAGTATGTAGTGTTTCAGAGTTGGTAGTCACGCTACTGAAAATCTGTTTAAACCTAGCAGCTGTAGCGTATCATTTGAACATTCTTCAACAATAATTGTTTATCAATACAAAGGGCAAATATTCCTTACCAGTTCCATTATCGTTTTTAAGGTTCAAATTAGAATAACCCTTTTCAGAGAAAATATGATTTTGATCGCCTTTCCTTCGAAGCATCACCTCTTTCTATCACTTGTCAGTACCTCGTAATGTGATATTTAGTGCACACTATGACTGATCAAACTACAGTGCTCCCGAAAATGTACTTGAGTACACTTGTCTAGAAAATAAGTCAACGTCATAACTGCTGAACAGTATTATGCCAGCTGGCTACTTCCCAGACAATTAAACGGGCATTGCGTAATATTAACATATTTACCATATTTACGTCAAACTGCGCAGGCTGCATTCATATAGCTCAGCGTAAATGCTGCATTCACAAACAAATAGATAAAAATTGTATTTCTTCAACATGAAACGAAACAGTCATAATAGTTTATCAAAAGAGAGGTTCAAGTATTACAGAGCCCATCAGTTTCTTGGATGCTAGTATGATGTCCAAAACTGACAGACGCCAATGAAAGTATTCAGACTGTTTACAAAACTTCATCAACGCCAAAAAAAATTAAAAATCTCTTTTTTACTCAAGTTTTTAACCTTCACTGCACTTAATTCAGAAACTTGTCAAAAATTTGAAAAATGCAAAATGGTTCTGAATGACAATTATTTTGGCGGCCAGGGTGGCCGAGCGGCTCTAGGCGCTACAGTCTGGAACCGCGCGAACGCTACTGTCGCAGGTTCGAATCCTGCCTCGGGCATGGATGTGTGTGATGTCAGGTTAGTTAGGTTTAAGTCGTTATAAGTTCTAGGGGACTGATGACCTTAGAAGTTAAGTCCCATAGTGCTCAGAGCCATTTGACAATTATTTTTTTTTTTATTTTCATCAAGCCTTTATGCGAATATTAAGCTTTTAAAGCACATTAGACATTAATATCACAAAATACTCCTAGTGATTTCTTATGTATTCTTTGCGTCCTTCAACTCCTTTTATGACAGTCACTAATCCTGACAAAAAAAACTCTGTAAGTTGCTGCTGACATTTTGAAGCTTACCTATACATTTTCCTCTTGTAGCGGTTATTCAGTGGCCTGCCTGATAGAATGCTCAGAGGGTAAGGGCATTTCACTCTTATTATCGTAGTTCACGCAAACTCCAAATTAAACGGATCCTTTCACTTTCTGTTAGTTGCTTTCTACATCTAAAATCCATTTGTTTTCCACAGAACATTCATGTTAAGTCGAGCAAGCGTCATACCACTGCATAAGTCTCATTTATGTATATAGCAATAAGGAACGGTTTAGTTACTTGAAGGTGTCAAAAACACGGAAGCATTCATAATTACTTGAGATTAGGGACGGCAAAAATTTATACCAAATACAGAGTACAGAAGTATTCCGCATGTAACAACAGTGTGACCACTTTTTTTGTTTGTGTGTGTGTGTGTGTGTGTGTGTTTTGCCCATAAACTCGCCAACGAACAGCTTGTGTCTCAAACGAGAGGCGAAATACATCTAACTGGACTCTCAGATTTAATTTACTCTGCCGGCCGAAGTGGCCGTGCGGTTAAAGGCGCTGCAGTCTGGAACCGCGAGACCGCTACGGTCGCGGGTTCGAATCCTGCCTCGGGCATGGATGTTTGTGATGTCCTTAGGTTAGTTAGGTTTAACTAGTTCTAAGTTCTAGGGGACTAATGACCTCAGCAGTTGAGTCCCATAGTGCTCAGAGCCATTTAATTTACTCTCTCTCTCCCCTCCCTCCCTCCCCCCTCCTCCCCCCTACACACACACACACACACACACACACAAAGAGATAGCGGGCAGTTGACACGTATTTCAACAGCAAAACAACGACTTCTTGCAGGTCTCGCGTGGAATGATGCCGTTGGCAGCTACCGGTGCCTACCCAAGGACACTTGTTGTGTGGCGACCGACTGCAACAGCGCCGCCTCATGGTCGTGACGTCAGTGGTGAGCCTCCGCCGCGTGGGCAGCAGCACGAGGCGACTAATCATTACAGGTGCGCCTCGCCCTTTGACGTCAGCCACAATTCTCGTTTGGAAACGTTTGCTGTTCGGACAGCTTTTAACGCCACTCCATTCAGTTACCCGCTTCCTGGAACTGTTTTCTGCGGACGGAAACACGTTGGTGCACAAAACAAGGATGAAAGTAATTTTTGAATGATGTGTCATAACCAGGTAACAAAGCTCAGCGAAACTTGGCCTACAAATAGAACTTCTACAGCGTAGTACAGAATGTAACTGAAAGAAATACGTCATGAGTCGAACGAAAATAAAACTTTTATTCGAAGACAATAATTACCCTGAAATCACCGCTATTTACGATGGCCCCCTGGGCATTACGAAAGGCGGGACATGCTGTGTGATCGCCACGGATGAAAATGCATGCTCTGGAGCGTGCTCCGATGCTTGTCGTAAGGTTGGTAGAGCGTTCCATTGCTGCACCAGCGCGGTTTGCAACTGCTAGACGTACCCTCATATAGCTAGAGTTAAGAACATGTAATACAGCCAGGAACTTCGTCGAACATGATCGTTTCGGCGGTCAAGATGCTGTGGTATGGGGAGGCATAATGCTACATGAGCGTACTGACCTTCAAATCTTTGAACATAGAACACTCACCGGCCAACGTTACTGTGACATTATTCTTCTTCCCCACCTGCATTTTCTCAGGGGTGGCGTTTCGCCCCGACTTCATTTTTAAGGATGACACTGCAAGACTGCATCGAACAGCGCAAGGGGAGGACCATTCGGTGAAGGGACTTGCCTGCCCGTTCCTTCTACGTAAAACCCATAGAGCACGAGTACGATGCACTGGGGAGACGCACTGCAACACGTCCTCATGCACCAATGACCATTCAGCAATTGTAAACCGAGTTGTTCTCTGCGATCGCGTATTGTCATCCACTAAAATGAAGTCAGGGCGGAACACATCCCTGAAAAGACGCATATGGGAAAGGAACACATTGTCACAATAACGCTAGCCGGTGAGTGTACAGCGTTCAAAGATTTTGAGGTCAATATACCCATACAACATTCTCCTTCCTCACACCATAACACCTCTATCATTAAAACGATTATGTTCGTCAAGGTTCCCAGTTGCATTACGTGTTCTGACATCTCGCCATATGAAGGGTACGTCCACCTGTTATCAACCGTGCTGGTGGAGAAATGGAACTCCATACCATAAAAACTCTTTACCAGCCATGGGGCCAGCATGGGAGCGCGCTGCAGAGCATACACTGCCGTCCACGACGATCACACACCATACTAAAAATCGCGTTAATTCTTAAACAACGTCCAGTGGACTCTCATTAATCGTGGTGGTTTCAGTGTAATTACTACCTTTGAATAAAAGTATCATTTCTGTTAGTCTCATTCCACATTTCTTTAAGTTATGTTCTGCACGAAGTATGTGTCACCCAATTCTCATCGAGCTGTTACTTTGCAGTGACGCAGCGCTCAAAAATTACTTTCGTTATTTAAGCATAGTTTTTAACACCAGTGTGGTTAACTGCAGTTTTTATTACGTTGTTTCGTATGTGCACTGTTCTTTGATATCTTGGTGTCTCTTACAGTTAGTTGCACCTTATGAACCATGAATCTTGCCAATATATGGTGGCTTGCGTGCCCCAGCGACAGAGACAGCCGTATCGTGGGTACTACCACAATGTACGGATATCTGTGGAGGGACCAGATTAACTTATGGTACCTGAAGAGGGGCAGCATCCTTTTCTGTAGTAGCCGGAGCAACAGTCTGGATCATTGTTCTGGTCAGGTAACATTAGCCAGCATGACCTGGCTACTATGACACTAAAAACGGCCAAAAACAACGGGAAACTACGTCGTTATTTATCCAATGGCATGATCAAATACCGCTC
The DNA here is from genome assembly GCF_023898315.1 of Schistocerca nitens. Lineage (NCBI taxonomy): Eukaryota > Metazoa > Arthropoda > Insecta > Orthoptera > Acrididae > Schistocerca > Schistocerca nitens. Next base: position 436,365,808 of record NC_064617.1, on the reverse strand, counting down.
AATTCGGATCTCCTGACAGAGACTACACAGGATGATGTAGTCATCATGAAAAACTGGCATCCTATGGGTCACTGCGTGGAATATGAAATCCCTTAATCGCGTAGGTAGGCTACAGATTTAGGAAAGGGAAGTGGATACATTGAAGTTAGATGAAGTAGCTGGAAGAACACAACTTTTGGTCAGGTGACTACACTATTGTAAATACAAAATCAAGAAGGGGTAAGGTAGAAGTAGGTCTAATAATAAATCAGAAAATAGGAATGTGGTTAAGCTATAATGGACAGCACAGTGAACTCATTATCGTAGCAAAGAAGGACACGAAGCCAACATTCGCAACTATAGTACACACGGTATGCTCCGCCACGTTGGCTATTGGGTAGTAGGGACAGGCCGCAACAAGTAAAAGGAAGTAATTTTTCAAATACCATTCACAACTAAATATCAAATTTCTACGAACGTTTGTTTTCAACTTCACTTGTTATAAAATTTTTTGCACAGTGATTGTAAACGTTTGCAAAAGGAGTACAATAAAAGATTCATAACAAGAATCTTTCAATAGTCGCCATCTCAGACGGTCATAGCGCGGCGGACCCAGCTGCCGCAACACAATACCCAAGAGGACCCACATTCACTGGTAGAACGGCTATTATAATCAGATCACTGCAACAGACTAAAAACTAAGATTAGTTTTCAAAGATAAACAAGACCAAAAAAATTAGCCTTCTTTTGTTTTTCATTAGAAAACAAACGCTATGAAATCAGTGGCAACGTAGAAAAGTCATGTACACATTAAAATACTCGAATTTACTGAGCTCGGCACAACAGCCATAAATAATTTAAACCTTCAAATTTTCAAAACTTTATCACTTTAAGAGAGTTCCGGGAAGACCAGTTTCTACCATACAGGTAATAATGTATTACACATTACTAAAAATGACCTACCTTAGGAATAAATACCTCTTTGAGGTTTAATAAGTATCGGGAATTCAGAACAGCATTGGCCATCTATGTAGTAAAAAACTACTGAGTTTGTTAACTATAATTCAATGGCAAATGCCGTATAAGAGTCTCTTAGCGCCAAGCTGCTATTTGTGGATTAAACAACTTAACGCAACAGGTGTTAAACCACCAATCTAAAATCTGAATCAAATGGCTCAAAGCACTATGGGACTTAACATCTGAGGTCAGCAGTCCCCTAGACTCAGAACTACTTAAACCTAACTAACCTAAGGACATCACACACATCCATCGCCGGCTGGTGTGACGGGGCGGTTCTAGGCGCTTCAGTCTGGAACCGTGCGACCGCTACGGTCGCAGGCTCGAATCCTGCCTCGGGCATGGATGTGTGTGACGTCCGTAAGTTAGTTAGGTTTAAGTAGTTCTAAGTTCTAGGGGACTGATGACCTCAGATGTTAAGTCCCAGCCGGCCGGAGTGGCGGAGGGGTTCTAGGCGCTACAGTCCGGAGCCGCGCGACCGCTACGGTCGCAGGTTCGAATCCTGCCTCGGGCATGGATGTGTGTGATGTCCTTAGGTTAGTTAGGTTTAAGTAGCTCTAAGTTCCAGGGGACTGATGACCTCAGAAGTTAAGTCCCATAGTGCTCGGGGCCATTTGTTAAGTCCCATAGTGCTCAAGAGCCATTTGAACACATCCATGCCCGAGGCAGGATTCGAACTTGTGACCGTAGCAGGCGCGTGAGTCCAGACTGAAGGGCCTAGAACCGCTCGGCCACAGCGGCCGGCTAAAATCTGAGTCATAAGTTGCACGCCACATACGTAAGCACTGGAGCGCCACAGTACACAAGCAACGGGAATGCTCACCGAAATAACTGGACATATAGCAGGGCCTGGGTTATTCTGAATTACGCTGAAAAGTTCCTTTGGACATGCACGCATGTTGAAAGGAACAGGCGCTGCGGAGACTACAGTCGTTATGAAATATATTAAGCGTATTGGCAACTGCGAATATGGACAACCAACAGCTGTAGAATGGAATGACAATGAAAATTTGTGCCGGACGGTGAGTGGAACCCGGATTTTCCGCTTATTACGAGCGATCGCCTTACCATTCGGCGATCCATTCACCACTCGCGGCCCGATCCAAACTTCCATAGGTCGTCAACAATGCGTCTACAAGCTGTACTCGTACATCCATGCGTTTCCCGTATAGGTGAGACTTTATCTGAAAGTGGCTTGTCCGGTGTCGACGGATAAATACGATATTGCAGTGCGAATACATTTAATATATTTCATAACGGCTCGCGATTAGCGGGAAATCCGGGTTCCAGTCCCAGTCCGACACAAATTTTCACTGTCCTCCTTCCATTCTACAGCTGATGGTTGCCCATATTGGTAATTTCGAATACATTTAATGAGTAAAATAACTGTAGTCTTGAGAAAATGGGCAGGTGGGTTAATACATACACATTCTCGGTACAGTCAGTTCACATCGGCGTGCATGTAACTCACAGTATGGATTTCCACCGGCCAGAGCCACTCCGCACATCCCAGTAACCATGCAGGTGATTCGATATACGATCCATGGAGACTGATGACCCAAAGTCCACTGCCACAGCCGCACTTCAACAACTGGCCGTGGCTCTACACACCTGCACTCGGTATGGCGATTCACCTCCTGACGCCTAGGAGAGCTGTCATTCCAGGACTACCCCAGTGGCCGGTCCGAGACTGTCCGACCCCACACCCCACAGAGCTCTCCGCATACACCCTCTAGTAACCCTAGCATGGCACTCATTCAAAGATAACGGCTACTGTCGGAAAAACAGATACGATAGGAGCATACAGCGTACGTCAGATCATAGTACGAGTATATAGGACAAGCGAACTAGCTCTGCAGGTGATGAAGAGATTGAAAGACTAGACGATGAGATAAAAGTAGCTGTTCAGGTAGTTAAGGGAGACCAAAACTGTACTGTGACGGAGGACTGGAATCCGACAGTAGTGAAAGAAAAATAGTAGTAGAACATGGAGTAAGGGAAAGGAATAAAAGAGGAAGCATTCTAGTAGAATCTTCCACAGAACACATCATAGCTAATACTTCGTTTAAAAATCATGAAAGAATATTGCGTATGGGGAAATGACCTGGAGACACAGGAAGATTTCAAATGATTACATTACTGTAAGACAGGGATTACGAAACCAGATTTTATGGTCTTCGACCGTAATCTAATGACTAATAACTTCAGACTAACACTGAAGTAATTTTAGAAAGATAGAACATTAAGATAATAGAACCTGGCTAAGTTGAAAGAACTAGAGATTGTTGAGAGTTTCTGAGTGAGTATCAGGCAACGATTGACTGAAGCAGGGTAAAGAAAACAACAGAAGACATATGAGTAGCTTTTATTGTAGGCAGCACACGATCAAATAGGCAGAAAGAAGAAGCTCAGTAGAAATCTTTGGATGAAACACGAGCTACTGAGTCTAACTGAAGAAAGCAGTAAATACAGAAATAAATTAAATGAAGCAGGCTAAAGGGAACATTGCCATCTAGAAAGTAAGAATGACAGGAAATGCAAAAAGGCACAACAGTAGTGGCCAGGCAAGAACTGCAAGGGCACAGAAGCATACTTAACTAGGAAGAAGATATATGTCATCTTTAGGAAAATTAAAGAGACCCTTGGAGAAAAGGTAAGTAGCTGTAGGGCATCAACAGCGCAGATGGCATCCCAGTATTAAGCAAAAAGGGACAGCTAAAAGGTGGAAAGGATATTTGGGTTATATAAAAAACATGAACTTGTAGGCAATAATATAATAAGGGGAGGGGAAGTAAAAGAAGGTAATTCGTCAGATATGATACTCTGAGAAAAATTTGGAAGTGTGGTAGATAGTGCAGGTATAAGAATTCTACGACAAAGGGCTTATTGTTCTCCTTATATAAACAAACCTTCCTTATGCCCTGCCGGCCGCTGGTGGCCGAGTTGAAGTTGACAGTCAAGGTGCTAAAGATTCATTTTTTGAATGCTGTAATTTATGACTGCAATTATCTGTCACCTTATTTATGTCATTTCATTGTAGCCATTATTGTTACTGTTTTTGGTGAATAAAAAAAAAGTGGTTCTGGCGCTACAGTCTGGAACCGCGCGACCGCTACGGTCGCAGGTTCGAATCCTGCCTCGGACTTGGATGTGTGTGTTGTCCTTAGGTTAGTTAGGTTCAACTAGTTCTAAGTTCTAGGGGACTGATGACCTAAGATGTTAAGTCCCATAGTGCTCAGAGCCATTTTTTTGCCCTAGTTCCTCATGTAAACAAACTGCTCACCTCGACTCTTCTTTTGTTTATTTAGGAAATAATTAATGGGCTATAACTGTCGTTATAATTACCCTAATTTATGGCCCAGATGGCCGCAAAGTAGCGCACTTTCACTCATGTGTAAGCAGTTGGTACATACTGCCTTTAACCTAAAGTGACAACTGTCATCTTAATTATCGTAATTTATTACCCAAAAATGGTGTTCTCCCTCTTTCACTCGTGCAGTGTGTTCCTATTTGTCCCCCACTATCTGTCCCTCCGTCCCCCCCCCCTCCCACCCCAACTCCATTCGTCTTAGGATACCCAGCATCTTGGGACGGGACTTGGCATTTGTTCTCTGTAGTTCGATCGAGCAACACCTGCACGAAGTCTCAGCAAATTCGGGTGATATTTGCAATATCCAGCAGAGTATTACGCCCAGTGCTATTCATCGATTTTCTAACAATTCTCAAGAATACAAATGTAAAATACGTGACTTTAAATGTTTAAGTGAAGAACTTTCGGAGATACACGTTTCTCAACATTTACATTATTATTTGTATATGCAGGTAACGAGTACAGCCAATGCAAAATTGTTGCATAAGTTCTCAAGGGACTTAAATGTGGTTCACCGAAAGAAAAACGACAAGTTCTTTTTGAAACACTGTTGGATAAGTTTAGGCAGTAGGTATTCTAGGTAGACAGTGAAAGAATTTTGTTGTCCCCAACGTACATATCGTGTAGGGATTATGAGAGTAAGTCAAACACATTTAAGACATGTACCAGACTTATAGTTCTCCGTCACGTCATTGATGAATGGAATAAAACAGAAAGTCGCAAGAAATACCGTTCACTGTGCATTGTGATGTGGCTTGAAAAGTAGTCTATTTGCGAAATATTACGTGCAGGTACTATATCTGAGCATTTTTTATGAAGGGAAACATGCGTTCTAGTATTAATCCCATCCTCACCTTGTCTGAAAACCTGAGATTTAGCACAGCATCAAAGATTCACGCAAGATTATGAGGAGAATCAAACTAAAGGTAAGTTGCACTAACTGAATAAGAAATGCAGATATATGAAATGAAAAAAGTATAGGTAACACACTAATCCAACCTAAATCACTGAAATGAGAATATTGATGTGGTATACACTACAGTCTAATTTGCACAGAAAAATTTATGTAGTTCAACGATCGGTTTCAGATATTAAGCACCTATTTTCAAGACACAATTGACGGTGAAATCGCCACGAAACAGCCCCAATACTGTGACGAAATGTAGACTTCACTCCCAAGCACAACTTAAAAACAGACACCTGGCGCCCGAACTCAGTCAGCCATCTCATTGATTTCTTTCTTTATACCTCAAACGTCTCACACATCTCATTTGGTATTACTAGCTAAATGTCATTAATTTCACTATGAGTCAACTGTGTCTGTTTCACCTCTGAACTATACACACATTAAAAGAAATTTTCGAAGGCTTGTATAATTTAGTCTCTTTAGTGAGTTACTATTTTACCTTGTATATTCACTAATGAAAGGTACAGCGTACTCTACATAAGATTCTATTTTGTTTTTGTTGTACTTTTATTATTTTAAACTGTTTCTTTTACAAAATTTTATTTGTATCTTCTCACGAAGAATTAAACGTTTTATGTTCCTTGTAACTCTTGCCTTCTCTTTAGTGGCTGCCTCGTCCCACTTGATATTTTCTAAATCTACATCTATACCCCTCAAACCACCTGTACTTTGTTTTCCAGTGTCACTTCCGACCATTGCCGTTACAGTCGCGAGTGGTCCGCGGGAAGAAAAGTTGCTGGTAAGCCTCAGTGTGAACTCGGATATGTCTAATTTTACCTTCACGGCCTCTCCATAAGATATGCTTAGGAGTAAACAATAAATTAGTTGACTCTTATAGGAACATACTCTCTCGTCACTCTAACATTAAAGCTCACCGTGATGCAAAACGCCTCTATTGCAGTGTCTACCGCTGGAATTACCTGAGTTCTTCGTGACACTTTCGATCTTATTAATCGAACCGATAATGGAACACACTGCTCTTCTTTGGATCTTGTCTATTCCCTCTATCATTCCTATCAGGTACGGATTCCAGACTGACGAGCAATATCCATGTATTGGTCGACGAGAGTTTTGTAAGCTACCTCCTTTGTGCGTGGACCACGTATGCTGAAAACTATTCCAGTGAATCCCTGCCTGGCATATGCATTACCTGTAATTAGTTTTATGTGGGCATTAGACTCTAAATCGCACGGTGCACATACTCCTGGATATTTTATTGATGTAACTGTTTCCAGTTTTTTTCTGCAGTCCTGTAATCACATAATAATGAGAGTTTCTGGCTATTTGTGCTCAATAAGTTACATTTGTTTATGCTGAGGGTCAGTTTGCATTTCCTGCCCGAAGTATCAATCCTCAGCAGATCTTCCTGCATTTCGCTACAATTTTGTAGCGCTGCAACTTCTCGGTATACAATAGCATCACCAGCGATGAGCCTCATGGAACTTCCAACGTTATTCACTAGGTCATTTTTATACGATGCTTTCTTCGTACCTGCAACATCTTTTACTGGTTGCTTAAGTACCTTCACAAGTAATTTCTCCTTTTGGTTATGTTTCTTGACTTGACTGTGGATAGAACGTCCACTCCCGAAGTGATCTACGAATGCAAATTAATAGTCTTTTAAATGTATGGGTCTAGGGCCATAGCGAATTTCTAGAGGGAAGTTGTTTTCCTGCGTCAGCTGTTTTATTTCAAAATAACCGCTTAATTTCATTATTTAGCGAGTAGCTAATTTGGCCTTCTTATGCATTACCAATATAGTATCCCAGACGTGAAATCCATACATAAAAAGGAAGAAACGCGATCCTTACGTAGCTTTTATCACTGTGTCAACTTATTTCAAATTAAAATATTTTACTTGACTATTTAAAAGGAAAATACGTATGGTCTAGCCAGTGTCTTAAAATTAAGTGGAGTTCGCTGACATGCACTCTGTTTAATTTTAAGACGCCGACCACACAGTGTTCGTTTCATTTTAAATAGTCCGCGTAAGGGCCGCATACTGTTCTCTTTCCTTTTTACACATGGATTTGACTTCTGAGGTAGTAGCTTGATAACACCAAAGGGGGAAGCCATTACTAAATAATGAAACAAAGTTATTTCAAGACGAACCTGCCTACGCAGGAAAATTGCTACCTTCAAAGAAAGTGAATTCAAATACTTCCCATTACAGACATCCTATTCAGAGTGCCTTGCACGCAGATAAAAATCATCTTCAGTAACAGAAGATATGACAAGTACTGTTACACTCTACAAAAGAGTTCTTGAAACTAAAAAAGGTAACTCATACACATCTAGAAAATACAAGAGCAACTTCACCAGGAGACAACAGCCTCAAACCCGTATGAAAGAACACATGCAGCAGAATATGAAGGTTCCCGTGAGGTGCAGCGCCTTGCATCATGCCTATAAAGGACAGACAATAGTAGAGAGCTTCACGCAGAGATGAGTCTTGGGTTTATGGTGGCAGATGTGCTCCTTACACTTATGAATTCCAAAGTGTTAAGGCTGCTGCCAACCGATGTCACTGTCATACTGATAATAAAAAGCAGAATCTGTCAGATGAATGTACTTTAGGAAATAATTGTTATCTGCTACCAATAATGTGTGGATGCCAAATATGATAAATAAACATTAACTGTGTATGTTGTAGTGTGAGAACTACATCTGGACAGTGAGAGTGAGGCACATCCTACGGGGAAATTTATAAAGTTTATTTCCCCAGTTTATCGCACCGGAGAAATAAGAAACACAGATAATTCATTCACGTAATGACGGAAATATCTGCTAGTTGTGGGTTATCTAAATGTTTTGTTTGATAAATTGCTCTTACGACAGGGCAAAAGACGCAGAATAGTTCGGTTGAATTTTAGTTGTTCGTTGGTTATGTTCCTCCGCCAGTCGGAAAAGAGTACACTCGCACGAATTTTGTGGGCTTGAGAACTGCTTGGTGGAGTCCAGGATAGAATCGAAGTTCACCACCATGACGACTGGTCACGTAATATTCGAAAGTGTTTACCGGCAAACGATAAAGACGAACGCACGAAGTTCCATATTTTCTGTACGAATTGTGACTTCATGAATAACTAAAATCCGCGTCACATGTTATACGGGTCGTGACCGAGAAATGAACGCGCAAAATGACCGATTAACGTAACATAACACGAGCAGTTCAATTTCATAAAAAATCCATTCGTAAACTTTCTGGTAACAGGTTCGATTTAATACCATAATATGGCTAAAATTACAAGTGAATATGACTGAGTGAGTGATGAAACTGTAACTGCAGATTAACACAAACTTGGTGGTTAACTTGTATCAAAGAAGTAACAATAAAGTAATGCGGCTAGTTTCCGCTACAGCTTTCTCCAACCGAAGAACATTATTCGTCCTAGAAGAAGCATGTGTTACAAACACACGTTCTTAGGAATGCTCCCATACCCTCGTCAGGAGATTTCCGTAGTATGCTCCTGTGATCGTACGGCTCTTATGAACACAACTTGATAGCAAAAAAATATGTGGTAACATCTTATGGGACCAAACTGCTTAGGTCATCGGTCCCTGAACTTACACACTACTTAATCTAACTTAAACTAACTTACGCTATGTACAACACACACACCGATGCCCGAGAGAGAACTCGAACTTCCGCCGGGAGAGCCGCGAACTTGTTAGCACCACCGCTTAGCAGTCTGATCTTGCCCGGGTTTGGTTTTCGACTTTTTCAGCGGCGATGAATCCACCCGTTTCCAATGCTTACTTTGCTCCTTTGAGTTAGGGCTATAGTGGTACACCCAACTCTGGTTCAGATGATTAAAGAAATCATCTGGAATGGCCTGGCACTTGCAACATTTCCCCTGCTGCCTCGGTTGGACGACCTTTTTGAATGGAGTTGAACAGTCCCAGCCTTTGAAATATTCAAATGTGGTGCAGCATACTGAAATTTGATTCATGAACAATTTTTCACTTTTTCACTATATTTTTGATTCTGACATGCCAGTTTTCGAGTACTAAAGCCTCCAATTATATTTTTATTGCAAGTTCTTCAGAGAGGACTGCTCTGTCACGTCGTAATTCAGGCTTCTCTGCGTCACCTAATTACAGTGTCGTTTGTTGGACCTTTGTTGTCGTACACTTCTATCACCTCGGCACGGATTGTTTCAGTGATGTTGTCCTGCAAATGCAGAATACCAATCACCGCAGGATTCTAGATGATTTCACCTTGATTACATCATAACAGGACAGGGATCCCGAAATCATTTATTGGATTCTAAGGCATGCCAGTATGCAAATGAGCATTGAGAAATGATGGTAGTGATGCAATACGTTTGAAGTTCTCTGAGACTATATGAGTACATACTGCGAAATTGAACACGGCCCTGCCAGGCCATTTGAAGACGAACTGGCGTCTCTAAAAAGGACGATCACAGGAGCTGGACAGACAAACGTAGGTTCAAGTGTTGTGACCAGGCAAAACTACTTTCTTCTGGCCGCAACCGTGGTTTCTTTGAAAGCTCTGGGAGATGGTACATCAAACTAGAACATATGATGTACACTCCTGGAAATTGAAAAAAGAACACATTGACACCGGTGTGTCAGACCCACCATACTTGCTCCGGACACTGCGAGAGGGCTGTACAAGCAATGATCACACGCACGGCACAGCGGACACACCAGGAACCGCGGTGTTGGCCGTCGAATGGCGCTAGCTGCGCAGCATTTGTGCACCGCCGCCGTCAGTGTCAGCCAGTTTGCCGTGGCATACGGAGCTCCATCGCAGTCTTTAACACTGGTAGCATGCCGCGACAGCGTGGACGTGAACCGTATGTGCAGTTGACGGACTTTGAGCGAGGGCGTATAGTGGGCATGCGGGAGGCCGGGTGGACGTACCGCCGAATTGCTCAATACGTGGGGCGTGAGGTCTCCACAGTACATCGATGTTGTCGCCAGTGGTCGGCGGAATGTGCACGTGCCCGTCGACCTGGGACCGGACCGCAGCGACGCACGGATGCACGCCAAGACCGTAGGATCCTACGCAGTGCCGTAGGGGACCGCACCGCCACTTCCCAGCAAATTAGGGACACTGTTGCTCCTGGGGTATCGGCGAGGACCATTCGCAACCGTCTCCATGAAGCTGGGCTACGGTCCCGCACACCGTTAGGCCGTCTTCCGCTCACGCCCCAACATCGTGCAGCCCGCCTCCAGTGGTGTCGCGACAGGCGTGAATGGAGGGACGAATGGAGACGTGTCGTCTTCAGCGATGAGAGTCGCTTCTGCCTTGGTGCCAATGATGGTCGTATGCGTGTTTGGCGCCGTGCAGGTGAGCGCCACAATCAGGACTGCATACGACCGAGGCACACAGGGCCAACACCCGGCATCATGGTGTGGGGAGCGATCTCCTACACAGGCCGTACACCACTGGTGATCGTCGAGGGGACACTGAATAGTGCACGGTACATCCAAACCGTCATCGAACCCATCGTTCTACCATTCCTAGACCGGCAAGGGAACTTGCTGTTCCAACAGGACAATGCACGTCCGCATGTATCCCGTGCCACCCAACGTGCTCTAGAAGGTGTAAGTCAACTACCCTGGCCAGCAAGATCTCCGGATCTGTCCCCCATTGAGCATGTTTGGGACTGGATGAAGCGTCGTCTCACGCGGTCTGCACGTCCAGCACGAACGCTGGTCCAACTGAGGCGCCAGGTGGAAATGGCATGGCAAGCCGTTCCACAGGACTACATCCAGCATCTCTACGATCGTCTCCATGGGAGAATAGCAGCCTGCATTGCTGCGAAAGGTGGATATACACTGTACTAGTGCCGACATTGTGCATGCTCTGTTGCCTGTGTCTATGTGCCTGTGGTTCTGTCAGTGGGATCATGTGATGTATCTGACCCCAGGAATGTGTCAATAAAGTTTCCCCTTCCTGGGACAATGAATTCACGGTGTTCTTATTTCAATTTCCAGGAGTGTATTAGTTCACATTATTACATCAACGAATAAAATACTGGATAATTTACAGCCGTCATGGAGTAGCGAAGCATCATTTGATGCCTTAATTAACAAATTGTTCTCTTTAGGTACAAACTACAACACTTGCGAAGTACATTTCATCAGAAACTTCAACTGTCACCGTCTTACTCGATGATGTTTACTGCTCTGGCAAATGTCTCGAACTGCGAACTCTGGTATGATCGACGCTATATTGACCTCAACATTATGGCGCCGCAGCGCTGATATGGGGCCCATGGTCTTCAGGAGCGCCTCCCATACGTCCTTGCGGATTGCAGTGAACCGTCGCTGTCTGCTGTATCAATTCGCGTTGCCGACTCTGGTGTGGTAAAACGACCTCTGTACGATAGCACAACAAGGAAGGTAACTGCGAAGAAGTCTTGAGTAACAGAAGAAATGATTCAGTTGATCAACGGAAGAAGGAAGTACAAAAATGCTTAGGCCGATTCAGGAAAACAGAAACGTTAGACACTTAGGAATGAAATAAATAAGAAGAACAGGGAAGGCAAGGCGAAATGGCTGCTAGAAATGCGAAGCAGTGCAGGGAACCCAGAGTGAAATAGCTGGCAAAAACTGCAAAGAAACCGGAAGGACTTACTCCGCGTATAGAAAGTCAAAACAAGCTTCAGTGATATTAAAAACAAGGCATCAAGATCTACTTTTAAGCACAGAGGAGACAGTGGATATGTGGAAAAAGTGCATTGTTGGCCTGCGCGAGGAGGAGAACTTATCTGATGACCTGACTGAATAAGAAATTGGAGTTGATTTGGTAGACACACGGGATCCAGTATTAGAGTCAGACTTCAATACAGCTTTGGGCAGAATGGATAGATAATATTCCTTCTGAATTCCTGAAATTATAGGGGAATTGACTACCAAACGACTATTAAAGTTGGTGTGTGAAATCTATGAAGCTGGATACATACCATCAGACTTTCGGAAAAATGTCAACCGCAAAATCACGAAGGTAGTAACAGCAGACAAGTGAGAAAGCTACCACACAGTCAACTTAACAGCCAATTCATCCAAGTTGCTGATAAGTATAATTTATACAAGAGTGGGAAAGAAAATTCATGATCTCTTATGTCACGATCAGTTTGGGTTTCGGAAATGTAAAGATAACATCAGTTCTGCTGTTCTGCTTTATAACTTAAGACAAATCAAGAAACCTACGTAGTATTTATCGACTTACAAAAGGTATTCGACAACGTAAAGTAGTGCAAGACGTTCGAAATTCTGAGGAAAATAGGAATAAACTACAGATGATAGTGCGAATGCGTTTCGGGTGAGGAATTGTACGACTTCCCTTGATAGGTCAGAGATGCACTACACGAAGGCAGCAGCTTCTCGGGAATCAGATTTTTAGGCTGGGTAGCACGGCCACGGTGGCCGAGCGGTTCTAGGCGCTTCAAGTCCGGAACCGCGGGACCGCTACGGTCGCAGGTTCGAATCCTGCCTCGGGCGTGGATGTGTGTGATGTTCTTAGGTTAGTTAGGTTTACGTACTTCTAAGTTCTAGGGGACTGATGACCTCAGAAGTTTAAGTCCCATGGTGCTCAGAGCCATTGAGGCTAGGTGGTAGTCTGCTGCACTGTGACAAACACTCATCAGTCGGTAAGCAGACAGCGAAATCAGACCGCGTTCAGAATAACGACACTTCGCAGCAAATTTCCCGAATTTTCTGCCTTCCAGTAAATTTATTGCTGTCAAATTATTTTTGGGACCGAGAGCTGGCTGAAACCCGAAGTAAAAAGCTCTGAGGTATTTAGCGAGACATGCAACGATTATCTGAAAGACAGATTAGACGCCATAGAAGGGGGATTGTTCACTGCAATTAAAAAAAATATTGTCTCCATTGAGGTCGAAGCTGGGTGTGAGAGTGAAGTTATCTGCTGGTGTATAACAGTTCCAGATGAAATCAGATTAATTTTTGGATGTTTTTACCAGCCACCCGTTCTTGCTGTGACGGTTCTAGGGTCGTTCAAAGAATGTCTATGGTCAACAGCTCGCAAATATTATGCGATGCTAGTTGGAGGCTGTAACGCTACCGGCCCTATCGAAATTGGCAGTGGCCAATGATGTTAACCTTCTGTGATGGGTTTAGCCTGACCGTGACTGTACTTAATGACACAGAAGTAAGTGCAACAGTAACAACAGCAAAGAAACGGGTTTTGAAATTGCGTTCTACCAATACGAAAGTAAACAATAATTACAAATGCATGCGGTCGCCAGCCTAATTAGATAATGTGGTATCAAACTTTTTAATGGCAAAGTGGAAATAAACTTCACCTGAGAAAACTAATCTCACTAATCTCTAAGACAGTTACTCCCAACATTATACAGTAACTTGCCCTAGCAAACAAGACAACAGCTAACCCTTATGCAGAACACAGAATGGCCAGTAACTGCAGCAGTGCTCACTGTCTCACAATAACATTTACTACCTGCAACTATGGTTACGAAAGTTTTGTGTTTCTGCTAGATAGAGCAGATATACAGCTGCCTGCATGTCACTTAAACAATGAATTGACATCACTAAGTTCCAGTATATGGACGTAAAGGATTTATGGGCAAAGTTTAAACAGAGTGTAAATCGTGGTCTAGAAACTATCTGCCTGGTAAGTGGATTAAGGACGAAACGATCAATCATGGTTTAGTAACGGAATTCGGGAAGTGATGCGGAAGCAGAGGCTGTCGCACTCTAGATTCAAAAGAGACCGCGAATATGACGACAAGCGAAGGTTAGTAGAGATTCGTGCACCTATGAAAAGATCTATGTACAAAGCATACGACAACTACCGCCGTCATACCTTAGCAAAAAATCTGGCCGAAAACCAGAGAAAATTCTGCTTCTACGTAAAATCTCTAAGCTGGTCTAAGTCTTCCATCCAGTTACTCGTTAACAGTCTGGTGTGCCAGCTGATGACAGCAAAACGAAAGACGAAGTTTTAAATTTCACATTTAAGAAATCGTTCACACAGGAGAACCGTATAACATATAGCCGTTTGGTCATCGAAGAGACGACATGGTAATAAGCATCCCTGGCAGTAAAGAAACAACTGAAAATGTTAAAAACAAATAAGTCAAGACCGGACGGAATACCAATTATGTTTTACAAAGAGAGCTGTACGACATGGGCCCTTCAGTTATCTTGCATTTATCGAGAAACCGTCGCCCAGCGCAAAGTCCTAAGCAACTGGAAAAGAAGCGGAGGTGACTCCTGTATATAAGAAAGGTAAAAGAAGGAAGCCGCAAAATTACAGACCAGTGTCCTTAACATGGCTTTGCTGCAGAATTCTTGAACATTTTCTCAGTTCGAATATAATAAATTACCTTGAGACTGAGAAGCTTACGTCAACTAATCAGCACGGCTTTAGAAAGCATCACTCGTGTGAAACTCAACTTGCCCTTTTCTCATATGATATACTGTGAACTATAGGCAACAGGCAGATTCCATATTTCTATATTTCCGGAAAGAGCCTGACAAAGTGCTCCACTTCAGATGGTTAACGAAGGTACGAGCATATGGAATAGGTTCCCAAACATGTCAGTGGCTAGAAGACGTCTTAAGTGATAGAACTCAGTTTGTTGTCCTCGACGGAAAGTGTTCATCACATACAGGGTTGTCGTCAGGAGTGCCCCAGGAAAGTGCGATAGACCGCCATTATTTTCTACATGCACACATGATCTGGTGGAAAGGGTGTGCAGCAGTCTGCGGTTATTTGCTGATGAGGCTGTGGTGTACAGGATGTTTCGAAGTTGAGTGACTGTAGCATAATACAAGTTGATTTCGACAAAATTTGTAGTTGGTCTGATGAATGGCAGCTAGCACTAAATGTAGAAAAATGGAAGTTGATGAGGATTAGCAGTGTCCTCCTCGACGCTGTCACATCATTTACATATATGAACGTAAAGTTGTAAAGCGATATGAAATGGAACGAGTATGTGAGAATAGTGGTAGCGAAGGCGAATAATCAACTTCGGTTTATTTGAGGAGTTTTGAGAAAGTGTGGGGCATCTATAAATGAGACTGCATATAGGACGCTGGTGCGACCTGTTCTTAAGTGCTGCTCGAGTGTTTCGGAACCACTCCAGGTCGGATTAAAGGAAAACATCGAAGCAGTTCAGCTAGATTTGTTACCGGTAGGTTCGAACTACACGGAAATATCACGGAGATGTTTCAGAAACTCAAGTGGGAATCCCTGGAGCGAAGGAGACGTTCTTTTCGAGGAACAATATTGAGAAAATTTACAGAACCGGCATTTGAAGCTGACTGCAGAAAAACTCTACTGCTTCCTACGTATCTTTCACGTAAGGACCAGAAAGAAGAGATATTAGACATGGCATAAAAAAGTCGCTTTCCCCTCGCTCTATTTACGAGTGGAACAAGAAAGAAAACTGATAAGTAAGCTAAGATAGCACGTTGAACTGTTTTTATTTCCTCAGTGGCGGTTTCGACAGAAGTAGCTGTCCTACTCGGATCTTCTAGACAGCTAGCCCTGTCAATGAGGAAGTTGCAGCTCGTGATCTTAACCGCAAAAATTATTGTTTATCAATTAAGATCAGATCGCATCCAGCAACATGTGCAATGATCAATAGTGGTACACCGTACCCTCGGCCAAGCACCGTACAATGGCTTGCGAAATGTATATGTAGATATACAGCATGTACAAGAACATAGACGGAACAATAAGAATGGAAGAACAAAACAGAATGCTCGGATTAACCAGTATGTAAACAGTGATGCTGTCTTTCGGCCCTATTGTTCAATCTAAACATCAAACAAGCAATGACGGAAATAAAAGAAAAGTTCGAGAGCGGGATTAAAATTCAAGGTGAAACGATATTAATGATAAGATTCACTGATTGCCTTTGGCAATGAAAGTGAAGAATAATTACAAAATTCATTGAAAGGAATGATCAGTCTGTAAGGTGTCAGGCAAATCCAATACCTTCCATGAAAACCCTGACATGATAAGCAAATCCAGTAGTATGTCACATAGCTCCGAATAAATCGTGACATTAAATTAACCAAAGTAATACGAGTAACCAGTGAGCAAATAGAATCCCACAGACTAACACAAGAATGCCTAAATGCATGTCATACCTTCCCACCGTGAGACAGACGCAGTTCCGAGGGGAGAAACGAGAACAGAAGCCGAGAGCCGAACCGTGTTAATCTGAAAGGCCCTACGATAAGGGAGAGACACCCACATCGCCAGCTAAGCGCTAGGACCACACCCCAGCTGCAAGTTTTAGCGTGAGACTTTTTCGCGTATCTGTTACGTCAGGCCCACCACCCACCCCATGTTAAAAGCTAGAGCACTCCAGAAGAACAGTATACATCTGACGATAACACAAAAAGCGCCACCCCAACCGCAAGTTTTAGCGTGAGACTTTTTCGCGTCTCTGTTACGTTGCAAACTTTAAAAACATTGCCCCACCACGAAAAGTATAACGTTTCTCATTGGATAGACAGAATTTTTGTAGGCAGAGCTTAAGGTTAACATTGAGACCCTGATTGGTCAGATGAAAACACAGCCAGATAGTTTTTTTTTAAACCAACTTCCGTAAATGGTAGTAAGGAGAAGTTAGGAAAGAGTTGCTTCCGAGACGCCGAGGTGAGCAGAGCTGTGCTGGCCACCGCCCCATGACGAACACCGACAAGGTAATGAACGCATGCGATGCTGCATAACAGCGCATAAAGCTCACTCAGAACTGCAGAAGTCTCATCTGTTACACCCCTTCTTTGCGTAATACTAGTGTCGATCGTCAATTAAAGTTCATGGTGTTCACATTTGCCACTTGAAGTAAAAATCTGAAACGCGATGATTTTTCTGTTATATAGTTATTGAGAAGCCACATCAGCCACGGTAATTTACGACAAGTTAGATAAGTAATTAAAGGTAATTGTGGGTCACTATAGACCATTTTGATAGTTTTCTCTTTTGTGAAACCTTATTTAAACCTAGATTATAGATGTGATATGGCATAGGTCATCCTTCGATCCATTGTAGAACTTGGAAACCCATTCATGGAATATTCGTTCACATTTTTGTTGAACGCAGTTGGTTTTTACCATCCTGTATTAAAACATTTCCTTTTATCAATAGTGCAATTTATAAACAATGTTTTGTGAGTAGAATAAAATTTCCAATGGTAAACTTAACTTCTTTTTGGACGTTATTTTACCAGCTAACTAAAAATAGGAATGCCTTGAACCCCTTCCACTAAATTTATTTAGTATTAAGATTCTTTTACAGGGAGTGCAGTGGAGCTGACGCTGAAATCATTAAGTATTTGGTTATATCATCGCTAGTCTCACTGAACTCTTCTGAACTCTACATGTCATGTGTGGTCTGGCGTCTCCTTACCAGCAACAGGTCCCAGGTTCAAACTAGTCAATTCCCTAAAAAACACACTCAGAGCGTCGTTGCGCGAAAGTGGTAGGGAGACACGATATAGAACAAACAGACACCACGCAGAATGTTAGAAGTCTAATGAGTAGAGAACATAGATTCAGAGTAGATTGAAGAAGGACGAATGTAATGAGTAGCAGAAATGAAAAAAGCGATAAACTTAACAACGAAACTGGTGACGAAATGATGGAATTCTGCTACTCTGGAAGTAAACGAGCATGTAACAGACGAAGCAAGAAGGACATAAAATCAGTTCGGCACAGGAAAAGAGGCCATTTCTGCCAAGAAAAGTTTCTAGTGTCAAACATCGTCCTTACTCTGTTGAAGAAAGTGGGCTATTGTATAGGTTAAACTCGCTATGTTAGTAAAGTTAAGTCCTTTACTTTGAGAAAAATTTGTACGTTTCTAGAGCTGCCCTCAGGCTCACACATTGAGATATTTTCGCCTCTGGATTCTTGTACTAGTTAGTAACAAATAGTACTGGCACGAGTTACTACATTAAACAGCGTTATTTGAAGCTACACGTTTCGATTTTCCATCGTCAGGCTTCTCACAGTCAGTACATTTCTTGCTTTATACGCCTTGACATTTCTCTTGTTGGCAAATAGTACTTTGTGTCCTGTTTGGCGTTTTTATCAGGAACCAGCGTATTTAAGTCATGATTTAGCACTTCACTTCTTGTTGAAAGGCACAGTGGGTAATCCATAAGGTACAAATATTATAAATGTGAAAGTAACTCCTTCTGTCTGTTAGCTCTTCACGGCAGAGCCACCAAATCAGATTTGATTAAGTTTAGTATCAAGATAGCTTGAACCCTGAGAAAGAACATAGACTTTAAAAAAAAATTAAATCAGTAAGTCTGTGTGAAGTTGTAAGTCTCCGGTCGGGCGCCTTTCAAGGTGAAGCAAAAGGGAATGGTGAGTATCGGGGAAATAAAATATCCGGAGTGGACCAAAACTAGCGGCTGCTGCCTTTTAGTGTGATATTGTCTTGTCACAGACTAAAGGCAGGAAACCTTGAGAATAAACTACCTGGTCCCTCCCTCACGTGAAACAATTAAAATGCTAAAAAGCTAATTACATATCTCGGAAAAATTAGAAACTTGGACGCCAAACTGGCGAAGGAAAAAGGAAAATGACATTTGGATGCAGGAATATGCAAGGTATCACCAAAAATTTGAATATATTATCAACAGATTGTGACAGGTTCAAAATGGATGTAGTCGTACTGTCTGAGACCAAGAGGAAAGGTAATTATGTACATATTTGGAGTGGGGTGTCCAAAGCGGTAGGAGTCGATTGATAAATTAGCATGAAAAAAGAGAATCACAAATTGGGAATTTTTAATGAACTAATATTATGGTAGAAATGACACTGTTAATAATTACTGGTGTATATGCACAGACGAAAGGTACAAGAGACCAGAACAAATATACTTTCTGGCCAGTCCCTAGTGAGACTATAGAAAAAATCCCAAGGAGGACGAAACTGACTGTCGTGGGGAATATGAACGGAAAAGCAGGAACTAGAGAATCATGTCCGATAGTGGAAAAACATGGAGAGACAGAATATAATGACAATGGAGAACGGTTGATTGAAATTTGTGAACAGTTTGATCCGAAAATTACCAACTCATTTTTTTAAACATAAGTATATTCACAAATATGCTTGGCAACAGAATACTAGAGAACTTAGTTCTATAACAGATCATACTATCATTCGACAGACAAGTAGTTGCAAGGCAGCAGAACAGCTTTTGACCGTGGACGAATACAAAGGACGATACTAACAACACTGAAACAACTGTGCTGAGAAAGCTCAAAATCTACACTTCAGTGTTGAAAGTCTACAAGATGAAAGTATACGAACATTATCTGCTGCCAGACTGGAAAGGACATTTGAAATGCACAAGAAATATACGAATACATAAAAACTAATGTTGTAAATTTAGCAACAGATATGCTGGGTGGTAATGGGAAACAACCAAATACGTGTAGTAGAATGTTGGGCAGAGGAAATAGAAAAAGTTTGGGAAAATAATTAAAAATAAGCTGAAAATAAATTTTAAAACTCAGAAAGAACAATGTGACTTCACAGCTGGTAGATCTTGCGTAGACCATATTTTTACATTACGACAGATCTAAGAGAAATTTAGGTTCAAATGGCTCTGAGTACTATGCGACTTAACTTCTTAGCTCATCAGTCGCCTAGAACTTAGAACTAATTAAACCTAACTAACCTAAGGATATCACACACATCCATGCCCGAGGCAGGATTCGAACCTGCGACCGTAGCGGTCGCTCGGTTCCAGACTGTAGCGCCTAGAACCGCACGGCCACTCCGGCCCGCGAGAAATTTAGGGAAAAATCAAAAAACATAGGATTATTTTTTATAGATTTAGAATAAGCACATGATACAGTCCCGAGAAAACTAGTTTCTAGAGCATTACATAAGACGAACATAAAGCGTCTTTTAATTCTAATAACATAAGAAACATAGAAAGATAACATATGTCAAATGATAAACGCTAACACACGTTCACAGAAATTTAGAACGAGGAAGAGTTTGTTAAAAGGCTGTCCCATGTCACCAGCATTATTCAAAATCTATACTGACGCAAGTCTTAAGACATGGCCTCGTAAATGCAATGGGATGGGGCTAGAAATTAAAGATGCAGTTCATTTACGTCGCCTACTATTTGCTGGTGATCAAGTAGTTATAGCACAAAACGGGGAGGATGCCAATTTTATATGTAATGAGTTAGCAATGGCCGGCCGCGGTGGCCGTGCGGTTCTAGGCGCTTCAGTCCGGAACCGCAGGACTGCTACGGTCGCAGGTTCGAATCCTGCCTCGGGCATGGATGTGTGTGATGTCCTTAAGTTAGTTAGGTTTAAGTAGTTCTAAGTTCTAGGGGACTGATGACCTAAGATGTTAAGTCCCATAGTGCTCAGAGCCATTTGAACCAAGTTAGTAATGGAATACAGAAGATGGAGATTGAACATTAAGAATCAGAAAACAGAATATCTCACTAATGACCCAAACGACTTATACACAGAATTAAAAAGTTAACACTTTCTGTTATTTGGGATCGATTTTAGAGATGGAGGGAAAATCAGAGGTAGAAATTAAAATCGTCGGCATGCTCAACTCAATCTTACGGAGCCGAAATGTTATGAACAGAACCAAAAGAAACAAATATAAATCGATACTGGAGAGCACAGTTTTACCTGGTGTGGAGACATGGAGTATTAATCTGAAGCACGAAAATAACTGCAAGCAGTAGAAACGGACGTCTGGTGAAGATCAGCAAGAATTTCTAGAAAAGAGAACATAAGAATCTACTAAATACTAAAGAGAATGGAAGTAATAGAAAGAACACATGACGTGATGAATAGAAGGAAATTACAATGATACGGACATGTGAGAAGAATGGAGGAACCCAGTATACCGAAAACGATCCTGGAAGGGGAACCAGAGGGAAAGAAGAGAAAAGGACACCGTATGACCACCTAGCTCAAAAATGTACAGTTAACAGTGGAAAGAATTGGCGCAGAGGAAGAAGATACACAAGATCGAAACACCTGGTCAAAAAAAAAATGTTCAAATGTGTGTGAAATCTTATGGGACTTAACTGTGAAGGTCATCAGTCCCTAAGCTTACGCACTACTTAAACTAAATTATCCTAAGGACAAACACACACACCCATGCCCGAGGGAGGACTCGGACCTCCGCCAGGACCAGCCGCACAGTCCATGACTGCGGCGCCTTAGACCGCTCGCGAAACACCTGGAGGGACATCCTGTGGAGATAAATTAAGATCTCATGTGGAAGATGTAATAATTTCCGGGTATTTGTTATGTTGTAGAAAAACCTTTGTATACATGAAAATCTCAATAACTAAAAAAAAAAAAAAAAAACAGTAGGCAGAGGTGATAATAGTCGATAATAGTGGATAAGGCAGCAAAACTTTTGTTGGCAATGCACTGTTTTACAGTACGTTGCCTAGGCGATAAGAGATAAGTCAAATTGGAAACTACGAAACTGTAGATCTCAAAAACATCTACGCAAAAGTCCACGAAAGCATACGCTTAGCGTTCACAGTTCACCAATATTAATTTTTGTCTTTTATTGCACCTGGGGCAGCGAATTGGAAAGACATTACAAAAAAAGATGATTGGGGGTGAACCATAAAAGATAAACATATGTACTCCCGGAATTTTTTGAAGAGATTTTTGAAATCTATGGTGTAGTGTGACAACAAATTATGAACCACATATTGTTTAGATAGAGTGTTGCTGTCGGCAAACTCTTTACTTTATCTATCAGATTGCGTTTAACCGGCTGATCAGACTTTCATCAAACATATGTTACGACAGTTCTGATTAAACTAGTGTTCAAATAAATAAAAAAACTTGCTTTGAAATAGATGCACTCGTGTCGGTACTGTGAGTGCTTTGATGTCATAGACATACAAATACATAACACCAGATCTCGTGCGATGGGGTAGTGGAGGAGACGCACTTAGCGAGCTATACTTCTCCGATACTTCCTCATCATAACACGACTACTGATAAGCGAACAAAGTCGTGGGTAAAAGCTAATTTAATTTGTAAATAAATAGACACTATTACTAATCGACCGAGAACTTTCGGAAATGCTTGCAGGTAACACCCTGTTTACGTAGCCGTGTACAACTATGCTTTAAACAGACCAACAGAACCGTCTGTCATTGTTTATACCTTTTTTAGATCTTTTTTTAAGTGAAATATCATTAAGACTCCTACAACTCGTCTACGAAGAGTCGGACTTCTAGAAGAATTGCTCTTGCAAATCTTTCTTGATAAAGATATAGATCATGTTTTTCAAAGTGGTGGATCATACAAAGACGATCACCATTGTTTTGCAGCTTTGAAGGGAGAGCTACAAATTTGGCTACAAAAGGACGAAAATATGGAAAAGTCTTCGGTAGATGGCTATAAAAGAGCAATGGCAACAAAAGGACGAAAATGTGGAAAAGTCTTCAGTAACGGGCTATAAAAGAGCAAGAGCAATGGCGCTCCCAAATAATATAGTCTCGTGTCACTTGTTGCACACATTTCCTGTAACAACCAGCGCTGAGGAGAGATGTTTCTCAACCTTACGCCGTCTGATGACATATCTTCGACAGAACGTCGTTTAAAGGGACTGGCACTGATGCATATGCATCAAGGTATTGCAGCAACGAGGACGAATTGTTGAGTATGTACTTAGGAAACACAGGAGGAAACTTCCGTGTGGCTGTGATAAAATTACCACTGTGATAAAATCGATTTATAATACGTTCTGCATGTGATAAGTGCTAAATCGAACTATATATATATATATATATATATATATATATATATATATATATATATATATGTGTGTGTGTGTGTGTGTGTGTGTGTGTGTGTGTGTGTTTTAAAAGTAGACTCAAAAAGCCTCTAATGACACGTTCAGGCTTCTAATGCTTGTGCCCCCCCACCCCGAAAAATTTCCGCCGCTTGTACTACTGAAGAATCACATTAGAATTTTAAAAATTAGGTAGATTTATGACTCATATAAGAAATGAGGAACGAGTCACCCTAGGTCTTGTCCAGATCCGACGTATGTGGCACACCGCCATTAATACTACATTACTTCATTATTTTATGCACGAGTTGCAACCAAAAGCCACTCGTAATTGTATAGCGTAACTGTACACTTTAATTGTATTTTTTTATTTCAGAATACATTATAATTACTAACTAATGTATGTTTTATTTTGTGTCTTTAGTCATTGTAAGATTGTTGGGTGACTTCGCATGCCAAAAGGTTCCGTACTTTTAAGCAAAAAGTCGTTCAGCTCGATCCACCGTCGTCTTCGGAAGCTGTCGTATTACGAAGTCCGAATTTCGTGAAAACACGAATAAAAGAAACACGTTTAAAAATACATGAAGGGCATTTAACAAAAAAAGTCATTCTCAAGCGCCGAGAGTTTGTATAATTTTTTTTAAATTCATTACTATAATTAATTGTGTGGTCTCGATCCAGTTACGAATGAGCTAAAATTTAAAAAAATTAACTAAATTGGCATCTTTGTGTCTAGACGCATTGTTATATGTACTATATTGTCTTCCTTTTGATACATGTTTATTGCAAACGACAAACGGGATACATGGAAGTAAGACTAATTATTGTAATGTATGTCGACACCTGAAATTACGCTGCAATCGCGGATACAAAGTAAGGCACCGCATCTTTACATCAGCAATGTTGCCCAAGCGGTTTATATTATCGTAGCTTGCTTGGTACACCTGTCACAATTTTCTGTTTTCGTAGCAGTGATTTTAAGCTACATCGCGATTTCCAAAATTATTTTCATTATTCATACAGTGCAACAATAGAGTTTTATCAGTTCACAATATGGCCGACTTCAGTTCTGTGTGACGTAATATGGCGTGCACCCATTAGTATTCAAAATTCTCGGATGTGCGGCAGCCAGGTGAGATACCTGTCCAGCGTCACACCGAGGTATGCGCAATCGAAACAGTTTGACAATTAAGTACAACCAGTGTGCAATGACGGTAGTAGCAACCAAAACACACAGTTTGGCAATGAACACAAGTACATACACACTGCATACTATGTACTCACAATAACAACAGTACGCACCTCGACATGACACACTGCATTACAGTCGTATTTATCAACATTTTCCTTGCCATTCGCCAGTTGAACGTTACAGTAATCATTTTGAAACTAAAAAGTACTATAGTGCTAAGGAAGAGAAGAGCCTCATAAAACATAGACAATTTCACCCATATATACCAGAAGAAAGAACCGTACATCCTGTCATCTTTCTTATAACCTTCAGAAATGCATTTCCTGGTACGTGGAGTGACCGTAAGAGAACATCTTATGTTGTCGGTTACATCCAAGACGACGCAGCTGTACGGGCGTGTAATGAAGCCGACAGATGTGTCACGTACGAACAATTTGAGAGAGCCTTTTTATCTAAATTTTGGTCACGATCTGTACAGGAACGACTCCGTAAACAGATTGTAGATCCTGAACCATTCAATCCTAAGCACTGCAATTTGCGCCGGTATTTCGAGAAATATTTAAATATGAGACATTTCCTTGACGAGCCGGTTGCAACGCGCGACATCCTCCGCGCATTGAAGGAAAGACTAGAGTGCTCGATTCTGTTGATGTGCTTTACGAGGATCAGCCTTCCGTACAGCAAAACAATTGTTACAATGCAACTCTTCAGGCTTTCCCGGCGAGATCTTGACATGTGGAATAATCGGGTCTACTGCCGGATGTTTGTGTCGCTCTGGCACAATATTTCGGCCACGTAACTCGTTGCCTTCTTCAGGTGCTACCTGAGACTGAGGTACCACCTGAAGAAGGCAACGAGTTGTGCCAGAGCGACACAAACATCCGGCAGCAGACCCGATTATTCCACATGTCAATTGGTACAATGTTTACACCTGCGCCACGCAAAATACGCAGGGTAGCCAACCCAATTCAGGCGCGCCAACTGCCGTCGGACACGCAAGACAACAGAATCAACCGTTTCACATGGCAAATGTATATACAAAACATAACCTACATGCTCGACACAGCGCAAACAGCAATTATAACACTTGTTGCTCTACTGGCGGTAATCCAAATAAGCGACCGCGCAACAACAACAACCACAACGGTAGTTATAATTATCAGAACGGTAAGAAAAATATTAAGAAAAACAAAAATAACTATCAGTACTCACCAAACCAGCAACGGACATGGAGTAACAACAACTACGCTGCCCAGTGTCAAAACCGAGAGACACCCCCGCAGCAAAACAATAATACAGGCCAGTGGCAAGTGCCGCCGCCGAAAATGCACACTCAGAACTGGAATGCATCTACGAACCTGCAGGTGAGTAAAACATGAAAATGCAAAGACCACCACAGTTCGGAGACTGGAATAAACAATATCGAAATGTAAATATTATCGAAGAAACTAGTGATACTCCACCTCTGTTTGTGCCTACACCTACTAAAAATGTGACGACGTCAAACTAAAAACAGTCACTACTGTGCCCCAGGTCGTGGCTGCGGAAAAATTGAGGGACGACTTTAATTTAAATTTGTTATTTGTTTAAATCTACAATGGCACAATGATCATGTACCTGACACTTGTATAAAAAATGGCTCTGAGCACCATGGGACTTAACATCTGCGGTCATCAGTCCCCTAGAACTTAGAACTACTTAAACCTAAATAACCTAAGGACATCACACACATCCATGCCCTAGGCAGGATTCGAACCTGCGACCGTAGCGGTCGCGCGGTTCCAGACTGAAGCGCCTAGAACCGCTCGGCCACTCTGTCCGGCTCTTGTATACAGCAACCGTTATTACTCATAAGGTATAAACACGACGAAAACTTGTCTGATGAACTGTTACGGGAGAACACACAATGTCATTCTTCATCCAATGAAATTCTTTTGGCCTCAACTACTGGTGCTGTGGGTGATATTCCGACTACTATTATTCTGGACACAGGAGCGGCTATTAGTGTCTTGTCCTATGATTATTACAAGAAAATGTGTGAATTTGAACCCGTGCCAGAGTATCCTGTCCAGAACTGTAAAATTTTAACTTCCGTAGGCAATAAGTCTTCTAGGGTTAAGAAACAGGTATTTGTGAGAGTCAAGGTAGGTAATGGAATCGTACAATGGCCATGCCTCGTCGTCCAAAACCTGATCACTAATTGTATTTTAGGTTTAGATATATTGTGCGAGAAGGACAGCACTATTGACTTCTCCCAACATAAATGTATACTTGCAGATAAGGGCAGCTAAATTTCAATCGCCCTGGATACCAGGATTCTGAAGCATGATAAATATTGTACAGCGTACAAGATTCAGTTAATACAGGACACTGATGATGTTGACGTAGAGACACACGCACCTGATGCCGAGTCTGATGACTTGAAAACTTTAATTAGTAATAAGTTATTAGAACAACAGCTGTCACACTTGATGAACATAATGAACTTTATGATGTTTTGTCCAAGTACATACAAGTATATAGCAAACGACCAGGTGTGATCAACACACATGTGTATAAAATAGAAGTTAAACCTCACCAGATTTTCTTCCGCAAAACCTATAATGTGGCACTATCCCAACGACCTGCTGTGTGGCACGAGTTGAAACAAATGTTAGAGTGGAAAATTATCGAACCTTCCATGTCACCTTACTCCAGCCCTTTACTTATTGTAAAGAAACCCAACGGGAATATCAGAGTTGTTTTGGATGCTCGAGCAATTAATGAGATTATTTTACCTATACGCACGAAAACTGAGAATTTAGAGGAGCAACTTCAGAAATTTTTATATTCTAAGTATTTTTCTACGATAGATCTGACTAATTCGTTCTGGCAAGTCACAATCACGCCAGTTTCTAGAAAGTATATTCGGGGAAGGGGGGGGGGAGGGTGAACTTTTCAATTTTGTGTCCTTCCCTTCGGTCTGAACGTCAATTCAAGCGTGTTTATCACCTCATTGGATACTGTACTTGGTGATGAATTGGTTGAATAAGTTACTCACTGCATTGATGACCTGCTCATAGCTAGTAAGCCTTGGTCTCAACACATTGACACGTTGCAAAAGATTCTACATAAATTCGCACAAGCTGGAGTGACAGCTAATCTCAAAAAGTCGAAATTTGCTTGCAGTGAAATTAGGTACTTTGGACATATTAATGCTCAAGGTATACGACCTGATCCAGGAAAGTTAGACGCAATCAGGAATTTTCCTAGTCCACGGACTAGAAAGCAATTGAAATCTTTCCTTGGACTTTGTTCTTTCTTTCGACGATTTTACCACACCAACCTTTAAACAGCAAACATCTACGGCACCTACTGAAAAAGAATCAGATAAATAGATATCGTCTGACCAGTGTCAGAAAGACTTTGGTAGTATTACAAATGCTTTGGTTAACGCAGATATTTTGGATCACCCTGATTTTAATTTAGATTTTTGTATGACATGTGACGCCTCATCCTATGGTTTAGGCTGCTTTTTTTTAAGTTGTCAAGAATGGAGAACAAGAACACGTGAAAATTATTCGTTTTGAGGGCCGCACACTTAGTGAATGTGAACGCACATACTCTACCACAGAACTTGAAACACACTCTATAGTGTGGGCCTTTAAGAAAATCAATTATTATTTATATGGTAAGCACACTAAAATTTATACTGACCACGAAGCTCTCACATTTCTGTTAACTTGTAAGCTAGTGCATCCCAGATTGTCACGTCGGGCTTTATCTTTGCAAAATTATCCCTTTGAAATTGTATATATTAAGGGTGAAGACAGTATCTTTGCCGACGCTTTGTCTCGTCTGCCTCAAGGCTTGAATGACTGTAACTCTGACCTGGAGAATGTGAATGATTACCGAATACTTCTTATGCAGAATAAGCTATATCACGAGTATTATATCGACTTAGGTAGAAATATGTCAACTTTGCAGAAATCTGTTGCTCATTGGAATAAGGTAAGAATTTTACTCACAAATCAACCTGACCATCCTCTGTCAACCGATATTTGATACATAATGATGTGTTATTTTATCGCCGTTATCCTAAAGCCACTACTTGATGTGTTTTTATTCCCAAGAATTCTGAATGCAACCTAATTTGGCACACATATTTTTTTTGGGGTCATTATGGTACCAAGAAGGGCCTAGAAAAACGTAAGTCTATTGTGATTTCAGCAATATGAGACGTAATATCCACAGTATACTCAAAATATCTGCAATTTCTCAAAAATCTAAATCGCTGAACTTGTCTACGAAGACTGATTTGCATTCTATTCTACCCAGTAAACCTCTATAAATTGTAAGTTCTGACTTAAGTGGTCCACATCCCACAAGCAGTGGTCGTGTGAAGTATGTTCTTGCATACAATGTAGGCTTTCACGGCCGGTGTGGCTTCAGTTAAAACTTCCGGGCTGAGAGGCCGTGGTCGATGTATAAAATTTCTACATGACGTTTCGTCTCCAGCTGCGGGAGACATCTTCTGAGGTCGTCCGGCTTCTGCAACTGAGGCTCCAGGTACTATAGCATTTATAGAGAGCATAGAGGGTACCACCATTCGTCACGTGATGCCGACGATATGCCTATCTTTGGAAGGCGTCATCATTCTCGATTAAGAGTAATCGATTGTCATTCTGCTTGCCCAACGTCGACATCCATATTTTGTCTAACTTTAAAACTTCCTCTTTTCTATTAAAATTGTTATGGTGTTTGTGAGTCTCTATTTCTTCTCTATACATGCGCGCATGATAATGGGATGTTCGTGCTAGAACGCTTGTCTCATTAAATTTAATTTCGTGATTCCCATCTCGAAAAACATGCTCAGCTACGGCCGATTTTCGATGTGTCCTAAGCGACAGTTTCTTTTATGTTCGGCTAAGGGGGTGTTTACACTTCTTTTCATTGTTCCAATATATACTTGTCCACAACTTTATGGAATTTTGTATACCCCAGGTGTTGCTAGGGGGTGTCGGGCGTCTTTTGCAGTTCTTAAATATTCCTTAATCTTCTTGGTGGGCCTGAAGATTGTTTCGATCCCATACTTGGCCAGAACTTTTCCGATACGGTCCGTGACTTTACTAATGAACGGTAGGAAAACTTTTCCAGTAGGTGACCGTTGTTGCTCTGGACTTCTGGCTTATTTTCTTCTTTGATGGAGGGCTCGATCGATTTCCTTGCTGGTATGTCCGTTTTTCTTGAAGGCTGACCGTAAGTGATTTTGTTCATTTTGTAATAGGCCGGCTCGCAGATTTTGTTGGCTCTGTCCACTAAGGTTTTCATGACACCTCTTTTTTGCCTTGGATGATGGTTATATTCCTTGTGGAGGTATTGATCCGTGTGAGTGTTTTTTCTATATACCTTGTGGCCCAGCGTCCCATACACCCGTTTAATTACCGATACATCCAGGAAATTGAGTTGACCGTTGCTCTCTTTCTCCATCGTAAACTGTATCTTCGGGTTAATACTGTTCAGATGCACCAAGAAGACATCCATCTCTTCTTCACCATGAGTCCACACTACAAATGTGTCATCAACATAGCGGTACCATTTAGCAGGCTTTTTACTGGCAGTCTGCAGCGCCCGCTGTTCGAAAATCTCCATAAAGAAATTGGCAACAGCTGGGCTGAGAGGGCATCCCATCGCCACCCCGTCGATCTGTTCGTAAAACTGGTTGTTGTACTGGAAATAAGTCGTCGACAGGCAGTGTTTAAATAAAGCCACTATGTCAGTAGTAAAAATATCTGCTATATATGAAATAGCTTCTTGCATTTTACGATTTATTCTCCAAGCATGTTAAACTGTAAGCTATAAGATCTGTTACTGCCACTGCCATCATTCGTCTTCCTCATGTGACTACATTCCTCACGTGGGAAAACCAAAAGCTATTTTATCCGACAATGCTACATACTATACTGGGTAAATTGGCGTAAATTTATCAATAGTATTAAGAGTATTTTTATCTCAAGGTATAGTCCCCAGTGTAATCCCACTGACAATTCCGTAAGATTAACAGATTAATGAGAACCTACATTTCTACCAAAGATACCAATTGGGTAACATATTTGCCTTTATTTGAAGAGGTACACAACAACCTCAATGTTTATGAAACTCCATACACTCCTAAAGAGCTCATCTTCGATCGCAAAGAAAACAACGATTGGACAACGCCGTTACACCGTTACCAAAACTTTCTTTGCAGCAAACAACACACGACGAAAATGAAAGGGAAGTCTGTGCGATGCTGACTAAGAGAGCCAAAATTAGAAACAAAACTTATGTGCGCACTGTCAAGAGGAAGCATGAATTTAAAGTTGGTACGGTAGTGCTTTTGTGTACTCACCATCAGTCGTCTGCTCCTCAGCGGCGCAAGGCGAAGTGGAATCTGCTGTACGAAGGTCCTTATAGCATCGTCAGCATTCCTCATCCCGGTGCATATCTGCTGCAGCATCCTGAAACAAACAGAATTATTGGACTACATGCTCACCGTGATCTTAGAGTATACCATGCTCAACAGATAACACATCTATGGATCATGCTTAAGTTACATACAACTATCAAATACACGCACCTCGCCGGCCGCGGTGGTCTCGCGGTTCTAGGCGCGCAGTCCGGAACCGTGAGGCTGCTACGGTCGCAGGTTCGAATCCTGCCTCGGGCATGGATGTGTGTGATGTCCTTAGGTTAGTTAGGTTTAAGTAGTTCTAAGTTCTAGGGGACTAATGACCTGAGAAGTTGAGTCCCATAGTGCTCAGAGCCATTTGAACCATTTTGAACACGCACCTCACAGTACTTCTACAGAGAAGCTACCTAGTATAAGAGTTTTATTTCAGCTGTTCTTGTCATCAGCCGAAGGGAAAAGTAGAGATTCGTCATCGCCGAATACTTACAGCAGCCACTTCAGATTTTAAACCAAATTCTATTTTTACTTTTATACAGGTGTGAAAAAGATAGATTTTCAGCCAACGAGATTGACTATCTGCACCGTCAGTCTTCGACTACTAATCACTGATTGACGTGAATAATTAATCATTCTACACCCTTTCACCTTCAAACTGATTGGATACGCATCTCACCATTGAAAACACACTTACGAGTAACTAAGGCCATGCTTAAACTGCACACTTACACTCGTGTCGCGATTATGTTTTGTGTTTGAGTTAGTTCATTGCTTTTGTTATTTGCTTATTTGTAGTTGGGCGCTTGGTCTTATAGCTGTTATCGGGTGTCATGTCTAATCCTCCTCTATTTCAGGTGAGATCATTTGCAAAAGCAAAAACATAGATTTAAACTTGAAATTATTGTAAGTACTGTAAATATTGTAAACTTATGTAAAGCAATATGAAAAATATTTCTATGTGACTAATCATACTTGTGTGTAGACAAGAGGAATATAAAACTTCCTGGCAGATTCTGGAAACATCCCCCAGGCTGTGGCTAAGCCATGTCTCCGCAATATCCTTTCTTTCAGGAGTGCTAGTTCTGCAAGTTTCGCAGGAGAGCTTCTGTAAAGTTTGGAAGGTAGGAGACGAGATACTGGCAGAAGTAAAGCTGTGAGACCGGGCGTGAGTCGTGCTTCGGTAGCTCAGTTGGTAGAGCACTTGCCCGCGAAAGGCAAAGGTCCCGAGTTCGAGTCTCGGTCGGGCACACAGTTTTAATCCGCCAGGAAGTTTCATATCAGCGCACACTCCGCTGCAGAGTGAAAATCTCATTCTGGAAACATCCCCCAGGCTGTGGCTAAGCCATGTCTCCGCAATATCCTTTCTTTCAGGAGTGCTAGTTCTGCAAGTTTCGCAGGAGAGCTTCTGTAAAGTTTGGAAGGTAGGAGACGAGATACTGGCAGAAGTAAAGCTGTGAGACCGGGCGTGAGTCGTGCTTCGGTAGCTCAGTTGGTAGAGCACTTGCCCGCGAAAGGCAAAGGTCCCGAGTTCGAGTCTCGGTCGGGCACACAGTTTTAATCTGCCAGGAAGTTTCATATCAGCGCACACTCCGCTGCAGAGTGAAAATCTCATTCTGGAAACATCCCCCAGGCTGTGGCTAAGCCATGTCTCCGCAATATCCTTTCTTTCAGGAGTGCTAGTTCTGCAAGTTTCGCAGGAGAGCTTCTGTAAAGTTTGGAAGGTAGGAGACGAGATACTGGCAGAAGTAAAGCTGTGAGACCGGGCGTGAGTCGTGCTTCGGTAGCTCAGTTGGTAGAGCACTTGCCCGCGAAAGGCAAAGGTCCCGAGTTCGAGTCTCGGTCGGGCACACAGTTTTAATCTGCCAGGAAGTTTCATATCAGCGCACACTCCGCTGCAGAGTGAAAATCTCATTCTGGAAACATCCCCCAGGCTGTGGCTAAGCCATGTCTCCGCAATATCCTTTCTTTCAGGAGTGCTAGTTCTGCAAGTTTCGCAGGAGAGCTTCTGTAAAGTTTGGAAGGTAGGAGACGAGATACTGGCAGAAGTAAAGCTGTGAGACCGGGCGTGAGTCGTGCTTCGGTAGCTCAGTTGGTAGAGCACTTGCCCGCGAAAGCCAAAGGTCCCGAGTTCGAGTCTCGGTCGGGCACACAGTTTTAATCTGCCAGGAAGTTTCATATCAGCGCACACTCCGCTGCAGAGTGAAAATCTCATTCTGGAAACATCCCCCAGGCTGTGGCTAAGCCATGTCTCCGCAATATCCTTTCTTTCAGGAGTGCTAGTTCTGCAAGTTTCGCAGGAGAGCTTCTGTAAAGTTTGGAAGGTAGGAGACGAGATACTGGCAGAAGTAAAGCTGTGAGACCGGGCGTGAGTCGTGCTTCGGTAGCTCAGTTGGTAGAGCACTTGCCCGCGAAAGGCAAAGGTCCCGAGTTCGAGTCTCGGTCGGGCACACAGTTTTAATCTGCCAGGAAGTTTCATATCAGCGCACACTCCGCTGCAGAGTGAAAATCTCATTCTGGAAACATCCCCCAGGCTGTGGCTAAGCCATGTCTCCGCAATATCCTTTCTTTCAGGAGTGCTAGTTCTGCAAGTTTCGCAGGAGAGCTTCTGTAAAGTTTGGAAGGTAGGAGACGAGATACTGGCAGAAGTAAAGCTGTGAGACCGGGCGTGAGTCGTGCTTCGGTAGCTCAGTTGGTAGAGCACTTGCCCGCGAAAGCCAAAGGTCCCGAGTTCGAGTCTCGGTCGGGCACACAGTTTTAATCTGCCAGGAAGTTTCATATCAGCGCACACTCCGCTGCAGAGTGAAAATCTCATTCTGGAAACATCCCCCAGGCTGTGGCTAAGCCATGTCTCCGCAATATCCTTTCTTTCAGGAGTGCTAGTTCTGCAAGTTTCGCAGGAGAGCTTCTGTAAAGTTTGGAAGGTAGGAGACGAGATACTGGCAGAAGTAAAGCTGTGAGACCGGGCGTGAGTCGTGCTTCGGTAGCTCAGTTGGTAGAGCACTTGCCCGCGAAAGGCAAAGGTCCCGAGTTCGAGTCTCGGTCGGGCACACAGTTTTAATCCGCCAGGAAGTTTCATATCAGCGCACACTCCGCTGCAGAGTGAAAATCTCATTCTGGAAACATCCCCCAGGCTGTGGCTAAGCCATGTCTCCGCAATATCCTTTCTTTCAGGAGTGCTAGTTCTGCAAGTTTCGCAGGAGAGCTTCTGTAAAGTTTGGAAGGTAGGAGACGAGATACTGGCAGAAGTAAAGCTGTGAGACCGGGCGTGAGTCGTGCTTCGGTAGCTCAGTTGGTAGAGCACTTGCCCGCGAAAGGCAAAGGTCCCGAGTTCGAGTCTCGGTCGGGCACACAGTTTTAATCTGCCAGGAAGTTTCATATCAGCGCACACTCCGCTGCAGAGTGAAAATCTCATTCTGGAAACATCCCCCAGGCTGTGGCTAAGCCATGTCTCCGCAATATCCTTTCTTTCAGGAGTGCTAGTTCTGCAAGTTTCGCAGGAGAGCTTCTGTAAAGTTTGGAAGGTAGGAGACGAGATACTGGCAGAAGTAAAGCTGTGAGACCGGGCGTGAGTCGTGCTTCGGTCGCTCAGTTGGTAGAGCACTTGCCCGCGAAAGGCAAAGGTCCCGAGTTCGAGTCTCGGTCGGGCACACAGTTTTAATCTGCCAGGAAGTTTCATATCAGCGCACACTCCGCTGCAGAGTGAAAATCTCATTCTGGAAACATCCCCCAGGCTGTGGCTAAGCCATGTCTCCGCAATATCCTTTCTTTCAGGAGTGCTAGTTCTGCAAGTTTCGCAGGAGAGCTTCTGTAAAGTTTGGAAGGTAGGAGACGAGATACTGGCAGAAGTAAAGCTGTGAGACCGGGCGTGAGTCGTGCTTCGGTAGCTCAGTTGGTAGAGCACTTGCCCGCGAAAGGCAAAGGTCCCGAGTTCGAGTCTCGGTCGGGCACACAGTTTTAATCCGCCAGGAAGTTTCATATCAGCGCACACTCCGCTGCAGAGTGAAAATCTCATTCTGGAAACATCCCCCAGGCTGTGGCTAAGCCATGTCTCCGCAATATCCTTTCTTTCAGGAGTGCTAGTTCTGCAAGTTTCGCAGGAGAGCTTCTGTAAAGTTTGGAAGGTAGGAGACGAGATACTGGCAGAAGTAAAGCTGTGAGACCGGGCGTGAGTCGTGCTTCGGTAGCTCAGTTGGTAGAGCACTTGCCCGCGAAAGCCAAAGGTCCCGAGTTCGAGTCTCGGTCGGGCACACAGTTTTAATCTGCCAGGAAGTTTCATATCAGCGCACACTCCGCTGCAGAGTGAAAATCTCATTCTGGAAACATCCCCCAGGCTGTGGCTAAGCCATGTCTCCGCAATATCCTTTCTTTCAGGAGTGCTAGTTCTGCAAGTTTCGCAGGAGAGCTTCTGTAATGTTTGGAAGGTAGGAGACGAGATACTGGCAGAAGTAAAGCTGTGAGACCGGGCGTGAGTCGTGCTTCGGTAGCTCAGTTGGTAGAGCACTTGCCCGCGAAAGGCAAAGGTCCCGAGTTCGAGTCTCGGTCGGGCACACAGTTTTAATCCGCCAGGAAGTTTCATATCAGCGCACACTCCGCTGCAGAGTGAAAATCTCATTCTGGAAACATCCCCCAGGCTGTGGCTAAGCCATGTCTCCGCAATATCCTTTCTTTCAGGAGTGCTAGTTCTGCAAGTTTCGCTGGAGAGCTTCTGTAAAGTTTGGAAGGTAGGAGACGAGATACTGGCAGAAGTAAAGCTGTGAGACCGGGCGTGAGTCGTGCTTCGGTAGCTCAGTTGGTAGAGCACTTGCCCGCGAAAGGCAAAGGTCCCGAGTTCGAGTCTCGGTCGGGCACACAGTTTTAATCTGCCAGGAAGTTTCATATCAGCGCACACTCCGCTACAGAGTGAATATCTCATTCTAAGAGGAATATATTTCTATGTTTATCTAAAGCCAATATGTAATAAGTTTGTATGTATTTGTACCTAGGTAACAAACTTATATCTAACGTGTTTCCATGTATTTATCTATATTTAGGTAAAGCTAAATTATATATGCTCACTTGTATATTTTATATGTACTTGTTACATGTGCCCATAAGGGAAAAGTTATGAGACTTGCAGAACCTGAAACTGTTTGTGGACGTTTACTATACGTCACTGAACATGTGGCTAACAGGAAACTAGTGTTCAAAACCTCAAAATTGAAAAAGAATCGTGTTACGAATTGTTTGGGTAAAGACCTGTCAACAGACAAGTAAGTAGAAACATTACAAAGAGAGGCGGAGTTGCAATATATGTTAAAATCATTCATAGTGTGAAAAATATGGAAACTAAAAATTTTTGCATTTAGCAACATATAGAAGCATGTGCATGTGAGCTTAAACTAAATAATGGCACATTTATAATTGTAGCCGTGTACAGGTCCCCATTGGGAAATTTTTATCTATTATTGAAAAACTTGGATTCTTTGTTGTCCCATCTGTCAGACAAAGGAAAGCAAATTATTGTTTGTGGGGATTTCACTGTAGATTTTCTGAAAGAGTCTCATAGAAAGCATGACCTTGAAGTATTACTTGGTTCTTTCAATTTGTCATCAGTTATTGATTCTCCTACTCGGGTGGTACAGGAAAGCAGCACACTGATAGATAACGTTTACATAGACCAAGATCATTTTAATCAAATAAAAACTTTTCCTGTTAAGAATGGTCTGTCTGATCATGATGCACAGCTAGTTACAGTATATGATATAGCTCCATACAGTAATGCAAAACAGTCCACCAAAATAGTGCATTCCGTTAACAATTTAACTATTCAAAATTTTAGGGAAAGCTTGCAACAGTTAGACTGGGATGAGTTGTACAGGGAACATGATGCTAATTTAAAATTTAACCTATTTCATGATACCTGTGTGAGTATATCTAAAAACAGTTTCCCTAAGAAAACAGTTAAATATTATTGTGAGAAACCATGTAAAAAGCCATGGCTTACTAAAAGGGATAAAAATACCATGTAAACAGAAAAGGGAAATGTATCTTATAGCTGGGAGGAGTAATTATCCCGAAACAGTGAAACATTATAAAAACTACTGCACTGTATTAAGAAAAGTTATTATGAAGTCCAGGAGTATGTGCATTATGTCTGAGATTAGCACATCTGATAATAAAATTAAAACAATTTGGAATATTGTGAAAAGGGAAACAGGGCAACCAAGAGCACAGGAAGACCGTATTTCTATCAAACACAATGAAAAGTTTGTTAACAAGAAGTGAGAAGTATAAAACATTTTTAATAATCATTTTAAGTGTTGTAGAGAAAATAGGAGGCAGTTACTCATTAGAAAATGCAAGGCAGTATATGGAAGAGGCAGTACCTATGGAGTTTGATAAAATTTAAATTCAACCCAACTCTCCTACTGAAATAAGGAATATAATAAATTCACTCAAAAGTAAAAGCTCACATGGAATTGATGGCATTTCCAACAGAGTACTAAAAGCTTGTTCCCAACAAATAAGTAGGATTCTCAGCCACATATGTAGTAGCTCACTGAAACAGGGAATTTTTCCAGATTGACAGAAATATGCTGTTGTTAAGCCATCGCATAAAAAAGGGGATAGATCTGATGCTAACAACTACTGCCCAATCTCACTTCTGACAGCTTTATGCAAAATTCTTGAAAAAGTAATGTATTCAATAGCAGCATCACACATTTGTAAAAATGAAGTACCAACAAAATTCAGTTTGGTTTTCAGAAGGGCTTTTCAACAGAAAATGCTATATATGCTTTCACTGATCAAATAGTAAATGCATTGAATAACCGAACATCACCCATTGGGATATTTTGTGATCTCTCAAAGGCTTTTGACTGTGTGAATCATGAAATTCTTCTAGATAAACTTAAGTATTGTGGTATGAGTGGGACAGTGCACAAATGGTTTAATTCATATTTAACTGGAAGCATGCAGGAAGTTGAAATTAACAGTACAGATAGTCTGCAAAAACCAGCAGAGTCCTCTAACTGGGGATGTATCAAGAACGGTGTCCCACAGGGTTCAGTCTTGGCTCCCTTATTGTTCTTAACATATATTAATGACTTGCCACTCTATATTCATAAGATGCAAAGCTAGTTCTTTTTTCTGATGACACAAGTATAGTAATCACACCCAGCAAACAAGAATCAGGTGGGGAAATGGTAAATAATATCTTTCAGAAAATTATTAAGTGGTTCTCTGCAAATGGACTCCCACTAAATATTGAGAAAACAAAGTATATACAATTCTGCACCGTAAAAGGCTTAGCACCATTGGTGAATATTGACTATGAACAGAAATCTGTTGCTAAGGCAGAATACTCAAAATTTCTGGGTGTGTGCAATGATGAGAAATGAACTGGAAGAAACACATCGATGATCTGCTGAAACAGTTAGGTCCAGCTACTTATGCTATTAGGATTATTGCAAATTGACAAACATATCAGTACATTAGTCTGCTATGCCTTTTTTCATTCATATCTTTTATATGGCACCATAATTTGGGGAAATTCGTCATTAAGAGAGAAAGTATCTCTTGCACAAAAGCGTGTAATCAGAATAACAACTGGATCCCCCCCCCCCCCCCCCCCAAGATCACCTTGCAGACACTTACTTAAGGAACAAGGGATATTCACAGTACCTTCGCAATACAAATATTCACATATGAGATTTGTCATTAATAACCCATCCCAATTCAAAAATAACAGCGAAGTGCATAGCTCTACAACACTAGAAGAAATGATGATATTCCATATTCTGGATTAAATCTCATTTTGGCACAGAATGGGGCGAATTATGCTATCACAATAATCTTTGGTCATTTGCCAAATAATATTAAAAGTCTGACAGATAGCCAACCAACATTTAAAAGCAAATTAAAAGAATTTCAGAATGACAACTCCTTCTACTCAATAGATGAATTCTTAGATATGAAGTAGTAATTGTAAAAAAAAATTATATATTCTGTAGAAAAAATGTACTTTAAAGTGACACGTTCCATTCCGTTTGTGCTCATGATCTATAAAACAAAGATAAATGTATGTATGTATGTATGTATTTGTTCTGCGTCACAATTACTTGTGTACGAATATTTGTATAAGGCTTGACAAACTAAGACGTGAACAAAATTGTTATAGTGGAGTGTACGGACACTTTTGAGTGCATCGCATTCTGTATCTCTGCAAGTCTGTATAGCAAGAATTGGTTCCCTACAGCACCTAGGTCACTTTGTTCCAAAACTAGGAAGACCACTCGACGGGTGGAGGAATTTTGGACGGGTCCTCAGGGAGCAATATGTTCTCGGAAATGACGGACCCTCTACCTGGTCTAAACGAGGATCGACGCCAGCATCGTGCCTTCAGAGGTCCTGCTTCCTTGCCTTCACGAACTTATGCTGTGGAATGGGAATCCACCAGTCTTCTATCATGCGATGTACGACCTAGGACAAAAACAGTGACATCAGTCTAGATAAACAGTGTAACCAGAGAAAAAATATAAACTGTGCTACGAGTCATCCCGCACACGCAACTACATCAAAACTGCGAACTATAACATTTAACTGCCATAAACAATGCTCACCTTTAAAAAGTTATCGTATGTTTTCGGTTCATGGAACTGTAAACGATGACACGTCATGGAAAGACGTTTTATCTGAAATAAAAAGACATTTCAATCGCAATACAGTACGAAAGAGACTATCAGCAATAAGAATTTGTAATTTCATGTTAACGAGTGCTGTAACTTTAGGATTTTGTACCTGTTTTAGTTGTTAATCCGCATTTGTAAAATCCATGATGATAAATCTTGTGACGTCTTGTGGAGATGAACACACGGACTGAGAATAAACTATGCGTTGTACTCGCTTCGCAACGGCCGCGCCAGTACTGAACTTTACGCGACTGCGCATGTGCAATACCAACATAAAGCTGTTATAGGTGCTCGCGCCATAATCAAACATTGTAAATCTGTTTTGTGTAAATATTATGTTATGATACATATGTTTATATGATATGCATGTGTATTTGTAGACTTATGTATGCTATGTGCTTTAGAGTGAGTTGCTTTCCTGCAGGTGTGTCCTTTCGCCTCGCAACTCAGGGGGTAGTTTAAAGGCACATTTTCGTGCTGAGTTTTTGTTAGCAGGAAACGTAATTATAAATCATGAAATAAAAAAAATAAGCCATAGATATAGTCCACGGCTGTATAAATATTGTATGCAGCCGCTGGAAACATTTGAAGATTTTTGATCGTCATATTGTTGGCGAAAGAGGAAGATTCACCTTTTGTTTTCTAGGTCTTGCCCGGATCGGACGTATGTGGCACACCGCCATTAATACTACATTACTTCATTATTTTATTCACGAGTTGCAGCCAAATGGCATTCGTAATTGTATAGCGTACCTGTACTTATTAATTGTGTTTTTATTTCAGAATACATTTTAATTACTAACCAATGTGTGTTTTATTTTGTGTATTTAGTCATTTTAAGATTGTTGGGTGACTTCGCATACCAAAAGGTTCCATACTTTTAAGCAAAAAGTCGTCCAGTTCGATCCAGCCTCGTCTTCGGATGCTGTCATATTACGACGTCCGACTTTGGTGAAAACACAAAGAAAAAAAAAAACACGGTTAAAAATACATGAACGGACCTTTAACAAAAAAAAAGCCATGCTCAAGCGCCGAGAGTTTGTGTAATTTTTTTAAATTCATTACTATAATTACTCATGTGGTCTCGATCCAGTTACGAATGAGCCAAAAAATTGATTAAAACATCAAGAATAACTTCCTTCAGGAAGCTATACAGAGTAAAAACTGTGGGAGAACTCAGAGGTTAGAATGCATCCAACAAATAACGCGATTGCTACTCTGTGATGAAGAAGTAGCCACAAGAGAGGAATCCGTGGCGGAACGCATTGAACCATTCACAAGACTAATCACTCCAAGAAAACAGAAAGAAAAGGACTTCAAATATGTACATGGAAACAAACAAACAAATAATTATGTACCTTTCTGTTTCTCGAGGTCATAATTAAAACCTTATAACTAGGTCTTGTATGCTGTGGCCGTCATTATTTTGCTGGACCATTAGGATATTTATGGTGGCATTACCAGCACCGACATAGGCAGGAAGAAAAAGAGTGATCGAGTAAATATGGGATTTTTTCTTTAATTCCAGTTTCTAATCACAAAATATTGTCGTCAGACTGCCGATTTCAGTCAGTTATGACCATATCAAGATGATTCAACAGACGGAATCTTTTATTACACGAGCACCATATAATCGAGGTGATAATTATAACTTTACGACTACCTTTGCATATGTCTGTGCTATTTACGATTTCAATTGCCTGCGTCGTGGTCGACATGCCTTAACTGGAACCTTAATTCATCTCGTTAGCATAATGAACTCTTCCTAAAGATGTGGTATTGAAATTCACAGCTTAATCACATAACGCAATGGTCAAGATCCGTATATATGGCTTTTCTTTCTCATACCTTTGGGTTCTGGGCCAGGATTTTCTAGGTATGAGTCGTGTAACTATTGTACCCAACTAGCTAGCCTCGTCACACACTGATGCTGATCATTAATTACTTCTGTGTCCTTCCATCTTCTAAACAGGCGTCCCCAGCAAGAGGCTGGTACGTGGCTTCCACCCACACTGGCAGAGGACAACAAAATCGCGAGGTCGGCGTGCTCTGACGTCACTTTGTGAATGCCGCCCACGTAGCCGGACACAACAGCTACTGACAAGCCCTCTCTGGTTACGGCGGTGCTGATCTCCCACCGTTGAGCTCCTCTTGTCGACGTGCTGCTCCCACAAAGAGCGGCGCTGACTGGCGGAATGCTGCGCCGTTTGCAGAGAGACGCCCACGCACCGCACCTGCCAGCAGACGCCACTCCGCGACAAGTGCACTGACTGTACCCGTCTCACCGTATCGGTTCAGGCTGGTCAAGAGCGTGTTCCATGACCGGCCTTGCACGTCTTTTCATAATTTCCATTCTAACTGGACATGAAGTCGTGGTTCTGAAACATTAATAAAGTACAGGGTGTTTATGAAGTAATTATTAAAAAGTCATAAAGGAAGTCCCACAGGGTTCAATTTTGAGTACAGTCTTATTCCTTATATGTGTGAATGACCTTCTACTTATCATTCAAAAAGCAAAATTATTGCTTTTTGGAGATGGTACTAGTCTTATAACAAATCCCAATGAAAAAGCAACAGAACAGTTAGTAAATGATATTTTCCAATGAATTATTAAGTGGTTCTCCAAAAATTAACTCTTCAACAATTTTGGAAAAACACATTTAACTCTGTACAACAAATGGAGCCATACCAAACTTCTCAAACAGTTCAGGTCAGCTGCTTTTGCTCTTCGTATAGTTACTAATCTTCGAAACAAACGATTCTACCTCCTGATATATTTTCCATATTTTCACTCAATGGTGTCGTAAGGAAAATTTTCTGAGTAATGCATTACTTAAGAACAAAGTATTGATTGAACAAAAGCGAGCAGTAAGAATTATATACGGTTTTCACCCATCAAGATATTGTAGGCACCTCTTCAAGAAGCTAGGCATTTTAACTGCGCCGTCATAATACATATCTTCATAGATGACATTCGTGATAAATAACCCATAACAATTTCAGAAGGACAGTGATACACACACAACACTAGAGGGGAAAAATGACCTTTATTGCCCATTGTTCAGGCTGCCAGTGGCTCAGAGTACAATATGCAGCAACAAAATTTTTCAATCGTTTTCCCAATAACACAAAATGCCTAACAACACAAAATGTCTATCACGTAACGAAGCAAGTTTTAAATTAATTAAAAATCATTTCTCCTGACAATTCCACTGACGAATTTCGACTTAAAAATCTGGTAGCCAGCAGAAAAAGAAAAGAAACTTGTTTTTAAGTGTAGTGACATGATTAAGAATAATATGGTAATGTATTCATTAATGTTAACACTGATCATGTATACACATCCTGTAAACTGGCTCGTTCCACATTATTTCGATAAAAGAGTCGTTCAAATAATCTATGTAATTAAGTAATTCACTGATTAAACATTAATTATGTAATAGATAAATAACTTACAGAAATTTCTGATGCAGCACTGAAGGCAGTATACCTTCAGGTTTTATTTATAAGTATTTAATGAGGTTACCTTTTGTAATATGACAACTGT
Source organism: Schistocerca nitens (assembly GCF_023898315.1). Classification (NCBI taxonomy): domain Eukaryota; kingdom Metazoa; phylum Arthropoda; class Insecta; order Orthoptera; family Acrididae; genus Schistocerca; species Schistocerca nitens. The sequence continues at coordinate 436,322,838 of NC_064617.1, read as the reverse complement.
GCTATCTGTAATCAGTTCCCTGGCAGGTTCTATGAAGCAAGTCTTGATGTATGATGGCAACTGCTTGTGTTATCCTTAGTAACAGTTCGACGGGTTTCCCGGAAGCGGAGGAATAAACACTCTGTCTTTAATGTAAGCCCATACGCAGAAGTCCTTTGAGGTTAAATCAAGTGATTGGTTCAAATGGCTCTGAGCACTATGGGACTTAACTTCTAAGGTGATCAGTCCCCTAGAACTTAGAACTACTTAAACCTAACTAACCTAAGGACATCACACACATCCACGCCCGAGGCAGGATTCGAACCTGGTTGTTGTTACCAGGATATTGTTCCACCACGACCAATCCAAGGCGGTACATTCCTATTGAGATATTCGAAAATTTCCCGATGATTATGTGGTGGTGCGCCATCTTGCTGGAATGTAAATTCCGTGCCCATATGCTGTTGTAATTGAAGCATTAGATAATGTTCATGCACGTCCAGGTACGATATATCGGCTGTAGTTGACTCGGCAAAAAAGAAAGAACGTAAATCCTGATACAGCTTACAGTGCTAAAAAAATTACCTTTGGCAAGTCCCGTGTATGTTAGATTACGTGAGATGGTTTCTGCTCACCCCGTATCCGAACATTATGCCGATTCAGTTTACCGCATATATTGGTCACTGAACACAACTTTATTAAGAAAATGATCTTCAGCCTGCATTTTGTTAAATATTTTTGCACAAAAATAAACTCGTTTTTCTTTGTCACTTTCCCTTAAATCTTGCAAGCGTTCCACTTTGTAACGTTTGAATGACAGACATTTCTGTAGCGGCTTCCACACTTTAACACTAGGCACATTCATTTCTAAGCTGGCACACCTCATTGATTTATCAGGACTACGAATGTAAGACCTGGTGAACTTGTTCAATTCCTGCGTCTGACCTGGCGTTTTGCGTGATACACAGCCAGTTTCGGTCAAACAACTGTACCCGTTAATAACACTTTGTCTTTGAGGTGGTGACTTAACGATGTTTACTCCGGATTGTCTCTGAACAGTAGTAGCGGATTTGGATTCATGAAATCATAAACAGCATTGTGCACGCTCTGCATTGCTGTACACCTCCATGATGGCTGTTGGAATAACTCATTCACGCATGCCACTCAGCGGGAACGTTGGGAACTAACACTTTTAGGCGCGAATAAAACTTGAAACACATTCATTCAGTGCTGGAGCAAACATTTCTGTGCGTTATTTACCCTGTTACAATGAAACGTTTCTTTTGAATAACTAATTTATAAACACCCTACACTAAATTTCATACAACCATATAATATATATAATATACATGATAAGATCACAAATTTCACGACGTGTTTCGAGAACCAGCTCTCATCTTCAAGTAAAATGTACATTTAAGAGAAGCTTGATAATAGAATAACGTAAAAAAAAAGTAAACTGCCGGATTGAGTAGTAAATCTTACTTTACAGTCAGTTCTCTTTATATTCTGCTTGCACAGACGAACCCACACACTAGTTTCCTTCTGAACATCGTCTTCTTCCACCAGTTGCAACATTATGTTCACTAGCATCCACTGAGCGAACTGCATCAGAATCTTGAAGTATTACACGGACTTTAAAAATAGAAGAAATTGGACTCACTTCAAGAACTTGTATTTCTGCGTAAAAGTGAAGACCAGAATATTTTAAATGTCGGAGACAGTGCACTGTTGACTCGCGTCACAGGTGTTTCGGGATGATTATTGACGTTTCTCACTAAACATGCGGCATCTCACGAGATACGAGGTCGTGGTGGCAGCCGATGGAAGAAGTGTGCCGAGGGAAACTAGCATCTAGGTTCAACGGTGACAGAAAAAAGGGAAGAGGACTGAGTATAAAGTAAGAAGTAACCTGTTCACTCCTACGGTTTTGCTGTTTTTACTCATTTATATGGTGAGGTGTGACTTAATATTTACCGGGATATCTCGAGGACTCTCTGATTCGCAGTATTTTGTTACTTCTTTGGCAGCACTCAGCGGACACGTGCAGGGTAATCAGAAGGTTAAACTGCGGACGGCAACATACCACATAAAATGAAACGAGTAATAGTCACAGACTTACGGAAACGAGATAAACCAAATAATCACCCCGAAATTTATTGACCCATAGCTGTACTTGGCATGCTACATAAGCTCCAGGAAAGAATTATGTACAGTAAAATACAAGAAACTTGAAAATACACTCCTGGAAATTGAAATAAGAACACCGTGAATTCATTGTCCCAGGAAGGGGAAACTTTATTGACACATTCCTGGGGTCAGATACATCACATGATCACACTGACAGAACCACAGGCACATAGACACAGGCAACAGATCATGCACAATGTCGGCACTAGTACGGTGTATATCCACCTTTCGCAGCAATGCAGGCTGCTATTCTCCCATGGAGACGATCGTAGAGATGCTGGATGTAGTCCTGTGGAGCGGCTTGCCATGCCATTACCACCTGGCGCCTCAGTTGGACCAGCGTTCGTGCTGGACGTGCAGACCGCGTGAGACGACGCTTCATCCAGTCCCAAACATGCTCAATGGGGGACAGATCCGGAGATCTTGCTGGCCAGGGTAGTTGACTTACACCTTCTAGAGCACGTTGGGTGGCACGGGATACATGCGGACGTGCATTGTCCTGTTGGAACAGCAAGTTCCTTTGCCGGTCTGGGAATGGTAGAACGATGGGTTCGATGACGGTTTGGATGTACCGTGCACTATTCAGTGTCCCCTCGACGATCACCAGTGGTGTACGGCCAGTGTAGGAGATCGCTCCCCACACCATGATGCCGGGTGTTGGCCCTGTGTGCCTCGGTCGTATGCAGTCCTGATTGCGGCGCTCACCTGCACGGCGCCAAACACGCATATGACCATCATTGGCACCAAGGCAGAAGCGACTCTCATCGCTGAAGACGACACGTCTCCATTCGTCCCTCCATTCACGCCTGTCGCGACACCACTGGAGGCGGGCTGCACGATGTTGGGGCGTGTGCGGAAGACGGCCTAACGGTGTGCGGGACCGTAGCCCAGCTTCATGGAGACGGTAGCGAATGGTCCTCGCCGATACCCCAGGAGCAACAGTGTCCCTAATTTGCTGGGAAGTGGCGGTGCGGTCCCCTACGGCACTGCGTAGGATCCTACGGTCTTGGCGTGCATCCGTGCGTCGCTGCGGTCCGGTCCCAGGTCGACGGGCACGTGCACCTTCCGCCGACCACTGGCGACAACATCGATGTACTGTGGAGACCTCACGCCCCACGTGTTGAGCAATTCGGCGGTACGTCCACCCGGCCTCCCGCATGCCCACTATACGCCCTCGCTCAAAGTCCGTCAACTGCACATACGGTTCACGTCCACGCTGTCGCGGCATGCTACCAGTGTTAAAGACTGCGATGGAGCTCCGTATGCCATGGCAAACTGGCTGACACTGACGGCGGCGGTGCACAAATGCTGCGCAGCTAGCGCCATTCGACGGCCAACACCGCGGTTCCTGGTGTGTCCGCTGTGCCGTGCGTGTGATCATTGCTTGTACAGCCCTCTCGCAGTGTCCGGAGCAAGTATGGTGGGTCTGACACACCGGTGTCAATGTGTTATTTTTTCCATTTCCAGGAGTGTATACACGTTATAGCAGGCATGATTCAGATCTAATGCACAGATCTCTCCCACGACCTTCACAGAAGCTGGTTTCCCGAAGTGTTCATTGATATGACATCTTGGTATGATACTGTTTGGAGGCATGGTGCCATATTGAAACTTCTACAAGAAATTCCAAGAATAAAACTTGGCTGTCTCATCAATGAAAGCCGGGCGGTGTGGCCGAGCGGTTCAAGGCGCTTCAGTCTGGAACCGCGCGACCGCTACGGTCGCAGGTTCGAATCCTGCCTCGGACATGGATGTGTGTGGTGTCCTTAGGAGCTCACGCAAACACCTCCAAATTGTCTGTTTAAATCACTTTATTGCTATCTGAGAACTAGAGGCGAGTGCACAACCTTCAATCTAGGAGACTGATGACCTCAGATGTTAAGTTCCATAGTTCTCAGAGCCATTTGAACCATTTCATCAATGAAATGCTCGGTAACCGATGTTTTCAAGTACTAATGGGCACAAGATGAGTTCACAGGTGAAGCTAAACAACAGGCTGCCAGGAGAATCTTTCCAGTTGCCTCCCCTGTTCAGCTTGAACAAATTGCGTATATGCGAAACAACCTCAAGAAAGTTTGGGCATGCAGTTGTATTGAGACATAGAGACTGTGAAGTTACCGAATCCATACTGACAAATTACTTTTCAATTATTAGTAAATATTTCCCCAAATGGAGATTGCAGTCAAGTGTCGCTAAGGCAGACATCGAAACTTTTCACCTAAACAACAAGTTGGCCAAAAAAGAGCTCACAGGCTAGTTCTTGAAGGAAGCATTACTTAAACACAGCACAAACCCGAAATACACTCCTGGAAATTGAAATAAGAACACCGTGAATTCATTGTCCCAGGAAGGGGAAACTTTATTGACACATTCCTGGGGTCAGATACATCACATGATCACACTGACAGAACCACAGGCACATAGACACAGGCAACAGAGCATGCACAATGTCGGCACTAGTACAGTGTATATCCACCTTTCGCAGCAATGCAGGCTGCTATTCTCCCATGCAGACGATCGTAGAGATGCTGGATGTAGTCCTGTGGAACGGCTTGCCATGCCATTTCCACCTGGCGCCTCAGTTGGACCAGCGTTCGTGCTGGACGTGCAGACCGCGTGAGACGACGCTTCATCCAGTCCCAAACATGCTCAATGGGGGACAGATCCGGAGATCTTGCTGGCCAGGGTAGTTGACTTACACCTTCTAGAGCACGTTGGGTGGCACGGGATACATGCGGACGTGCATTGTCTTGTTGGAACAGCAAGTTCCCTTGCCGGTCTAGGAATGGTAGAACGATGGGTTCGATGACGGTTTGGGTGTACCGTGCACTATTCAGTGTCCCCTCGACGATCACCAGTGGTGTACGGCCAGTGTAGGAGATCGCTCCCCACACCATGATGCCGGGTGTTGGCCCTGTGTGCCTCGGTCGTATGCAGTCCTGATTGTGGCGCTCACCTGCACGGCGCCAAACACGCATATGACCATCATTGGCACCAAGGCAGAAGCGACTCTCATCGCTGAAGACGACACGTCTCCATTCGTCCCTCCATTCACGCCTGTCGCGACACCACTGGAGGCGGGCTGCACGATGTTGGGGCGTGAGCGGAAGACGGCCTAACGGTGTGCGGGACCGTAGCCCAGCTTCATGGAGACGGTAGCGAATGGTCCTCGCCGATACCCCAGGAGCAACAGTGTCCCTAATTTGCTGGGAAGTGGCGGTGCGGTCCCCTACGGCACTGCGTAGGATCCTACGGTCGTGGCGTGCATCCGTGCGTCGCTGCGGTCCGGTCCCAGGTCGACGGGCACGTGCACCTTCCGCCGACCACTGGCGACAACATCGATGTACTGTGGAGACCTCACGCCCCACGTGTTGAGCAATTCGGCGGTACGTCCACCCGGCCTCCCGCATGCCCACTATATGCCCTCGCTCAAAGTCCGTCAACTGCACATACGGTTCACGTCCACGCTGTCGCGGCATGCTACCAGCGTTAAAGACTGCGATGGAGCTCCGTATGCCACGGCAAACTGGCTGACACTGACGGCGGCGGTGCACAAATGCTGCGCAGCTAGCGCCATTCGACGGCCAACACCGCGGGTCCTGGTGTGTCCGCTGTGCCGTGCGTGTGATCATTGCTTGTACAGCCCTCTCGCAGTGTCCGGAGCAAGTATGGTGGGTCTGACACACCGGTGTCAATGTGTTCTTTTTTCCATTTCCAGGAGTGTATATAGTGGTCACGCCTGTTGGAAAGCTGATTTAACAACAACTTCTTTTAAGAACAGCTGTGAAAATCAAAATAGGAATAACATTCTTCAGAAACTATATGGCACCATCATGGAAATCCTTTGCATCGACATTCCGTACTTCAGCCTTCAGACTGGTTTTCTCTGTTGCAGAATATTGCTACCATGCACAGTGCTCACAGAAGACTTGATCACACACAGCTCAACCATATCATGCGTTTGAAAATTGCAACCATCAGTAAAGGAAAACTTCGCTCTCAGCACACACCGCTGCATATTGCAAAGATAGTTCGCCACGGCTTTAATTTGATAACACACATGGCGGATTAATGCTACGACGGAACAACTTAAAATGCCGTACCTAGTGATCAAGTCACCTGGCTTTGAATTGCCGCGATATGTCTGATCGATTCTTAATCGAATAACATCCAACGCTGACAGGTTTGCCGATTCTCTGCACAAGTTGAAGAGAACTGTGACTCCGGCAATGAAAAACATACTGTTCTCCATGATCGTCAAGAATGTTCTCTGGAGCTTTCCCTGGCGATCCAACGGGGTTTCAGGAGATGACGGAGGGATTAATAGACATCATTTGTGGCCTAGATATTACTTGTTCATCTGAGACAATTGTAAATACTAATTTTTAGTGGTATATCCATAGACTAAATAAATAAATAACTGTTTTGTATTATGTTAAAGTATTAACCGTTTTTTAAAGATTCTGGTGTATTTTCACCTGAACCTGCTCTCAAAATGTGCCGCGTGAGTTGTGATCGTGTCACGAATTTTGTGTGGTTGCGCCAACATTTAAAATGTTTTGTAATGTTTTTCATTTGATTTTTTTACAGTAGAACGATGAGCTGGGACATAATTTTTATGCCGTTTCTGACACACTAGAATTGCCATTATCATGTAAGTGTACTCCGTAAATATGTCGCCAGTATCCCGCTCGACATTAAAATTTTACAAAGCGGCCCACCATTTATGTAGTCATATTAATTGTGTATCTCTTCATCCCCAATAATAAAAGGGGTAGTGGTGGACTCAAGTTCCGCAAGCTGAAAGATTACAGAAGACAAAGTAGGCAGGTGACTTATGACCTGGAAGAGTGTAATACAAGGTGACTGGCTTAGTTCTTCATTACTGATGATTGTCTTAAGGCTTTTAGTTACCACAATTTTTGAACAACCAGTTGGAATGGTCGTTCTGGCTGTAGGACAGGCTATCAAGATAATGTATGTAACTGTCGATACGGGCCATAGTTGCTACAGTTTCTTGTGGTTGTGTCTATAAACAAAGTTGCATCGCAGTAATTAACAACCTCTGACGTTCTATTCTTGTGCAACCTTTACAGGCTTAAAACTTAACTGCTCTTACGATCTTAGTCTCCTCAATGCCCCCATTTTCGTCGATATATGGTGACAGACATTGGTTCCTAAAAATCTCTGAGATCATCGCAAGGATGAATTAAGGGGATTTCTCTATCAGGTATCACGTCATCCTGCATGTAAGCTGTACAAGAACCATAACATACCTCGTATGTCATTGTGTTATTCCACCAAGGAAAAGTGGAGCTCACGCAAACACCTCCAAATCGTCAGTTTAAATCACTTTATTGCTATCTGACAACCGGAAACGAGTACACAACGCTCAATTTGTGTATGGCTCGTTTGCAAAAGTAGTGGTTTGCTTGCGCACTGTTTCCTATGGCCTACCTAATGGATACTCAGTGAATAGTTTAAGAAGGTACATAAAGAAACGAACTTTTAATTAAATAAAGGAGATAAGAAAATAATTGTCCCTCATGATAATGATCTAGTTCAACCAGGGGATTCAAGCTATCATTTGTTCAGATCGAAGACAAGTTATTTTAAATAATGTACTCACACAGGCTTGTGCTTAAAGACAGTGAAACAATACGATATGAAGTAATTGACATAGCAGAACAAGCCAGCATTTGCAAGCAGTGATGAGTGTAAGCCAAAGGCGTTATGCAGTGCACCAAATAATAATAACATTTCTAAAGTTGAGTATGTTCATTCTAGTCTATATACCACAACCAATTCACCCTAGCAAAGTTCAGTCAATAATAGCTATACTGACACTCAGTGGTCAAATATATTTCGAGTCATAAACTACTACACTGAAAAAATACTATGTCCCGAAGAGGTGCACATCGGAATATTCCTGTCACTGAACTATCAGCTAAACATATGTGGCTCACTACCTGTTTAAACCTTAGCAACCTTACCGCACCATACACTAATATCAAAAACATCCTGCCCCCTATTTGAAACTTCTCTCACGTGACCGACTGCTATGGCCTATTGGGCGTTCTACTGTGTACAGGTGTTATAAATTAATATATTTCAAACGTATGTAATATAAATGTTTAGACAATTTTCAGGCAGATATTAGTTCATTACACGTTAGACGTAGTAGAACGCTCAACTGTTGTTTATATTTCATAAATCGCAAAACAGAACGAGAAGTGCTAATCAAATTCGTAAGATCCTTCAGCTTGCTGTTTCCCAGCTGCACTACTCAAACATCTATCTTAAAAACAAAGACTTATAAAAATTCTTATTAAACAAACGTAAATAAATTGGAACAATAGTTCAAATCAGTCACACGGATGCTAATCTATCGAGTATCTTCATACAATTCTTTCTCTTGGCACACTGTTACTATTACATAATTATTACATTATTTGTAATAATTAGTGTGTCTATTCAATATTGAGATAAACGTGATCATTTTATAGCAGACTTCTAGAACTAATCAGTGGTGTGTCATGTGCTTACGTCATCTACATCTACATCTACATCCATACTCCGCAAGCCACCTGACGGTGTGTGGCGGAGGGTACCCTGAGTACCTCTATCGGTTCTCCCTTCTATTCCAGTCTCGTATCGTTCGTGGAAAGAAGGATTGTCGGTATGCTTCTGTGTGGGCTCTAATCTCTCTGATTTTATCCTCATGGTCTCTTCGCGAGATATACGTAGGAGGGAGCAATATACTGCTTGACTCTTCGGTGAAGGTATGTTCTCGAAACTTTAACAAAAGCCCGTACCGAGCTACTGAGCGTCTCTCCCACAGAGTCTTCCACTGGAGTTTATCTATCATCTCTGTAACGCTTTCGCGATTACTAAATGATCCTGTAACGAAGCGCGCTGCTCTCCGTTGGATCTTCTCTATCTCTTCTATCAAACCTATCTGGTACGGATCCCACACTGCTGAGCAGTATTCAAGCAGTTGGCGAACAAGCGTACTGTAACCTACTTCCTTTGTTTTCGGATTGCATTTCCTTAGGATTCTTCCAATGAATCTCAGTCTGGCATCTGCATGTGTCTGCAGCTTTTTTACTATTATTATAAAAAAATTCACACATAAATGGTAATAACTTTCTTGGTATTTGTAGTATAAGTACTATAATAATTTCATTGAATGTGTGTATTCATGGTAATATCCATGCTGTAATCAGATTGGCATTCGCAAGCAGATGGTAGTTCAAACTATCTAACCTGCCTGGGAAATTCCAAGTTACATCCCCTCAGTGGCCCAATGGATACCTACCCCACCTCCTCGTTCTGCTCACTGCAGTGACTCAGACCACTGGACAGCTGCCACTCACCTCGTACTCTGTAACCTGCCAGCCACATATCGCTGAACTAACTCTTCAATTTTGTAATAATTTATACACAGCTGGCAATCCACTCGTAATGTCCCCCTCCCCCCCCCCTCCCACACACACACACACACACACACACACACACACACACACACACACACTTTGTGTCATACTGCAAGGGGTCGCTTGCTTTAATCATAAATATATGTCCAAGTGCTGCTAAATGTTATTATCTTTACATAAAGAAAAGTATTTTCTTCTCAACGGTCTTCGAATTGTGAGTTGCATCCTTAATTTTTATATATCAAATTAGTGAATTTACTCATGGCACTTTTTTTGCCTCTGTCTGCAGTCACTTTCAGACCTCAAATCAATCATCAAATTAACTAATTTAGCGATTGCATTCTAAATTGCTGGTGTATCATTGCATCACCACAATAAAATATAAACAGTGAATACGAGTACGAATGAGAACAGTGGCCTATTTAAGTTTACAAAAATAATGTTTTTTCTCTTTTATAAATGCAATCGAACTGAGAAATCTTTCAAAAAAATGACAAACGTAAGTCAGAAAAGGGATGGTGCTTGAGTGGCAAAGAATTCATTGGGGTGGAAAATACACAAATCCTTCCCTGAATTATTGCCTTTTACAACACAAGCAGGCTTCATTTACATAAATGTACTGTGAGGTCGAATTCTGTTCAACCGGAATGAACTACTACAAGGCACACCACAAACTAAGGTTCACAGAGAACAGGAAGCTGTAAATATCGTTTAACAACTCAACACTGCTGCAGCAATACTTTCCTCTTTCACCTTGATTCAGACGGCAGCAGAAAACGGCACGCTGTGGGCAAGGAGCTGAGAGTGGCGGCAGCTGTTATGTTCTTACGCATCCACGAAAACTTGCAAACTATGCAGATTATTAGAAGGTGGGAAACTTCCCTACTAGAGCCGTGAAATCCCGGCAGGTTGCAGTGTGAGGTGCACCCATTCACTGATCTGGCCAACCAATTTGACTCACAGGCACGGCGGCGCATGCTGGAAATGTCAACTGTCAGACAGCTGACAAAGGTCGAAAAAGTTCATCCTCGTGACACACAATATGTCCCAGATGATATGCAGTTCCACTATAGGTACAGCTGGAAACTGCCACTGCCTCTTAGTTGGTTGGTTGTTTTGGGGGAGGAGACCAGACAGCGAGGTCATCGGTCTCATCGGATTATGGAAGGACAGGGAAGGAAGTCAGCCGTGCCCTTTCAAAGGAACCTTCCCGGCATTTTCCTGGAGTGATTTAGGGAAATCACGGAAAACCTAAATCAGGATGGCCGGACGCGGGATTGAACCGATGTCCTCCCGAATGCGAGTCCAGTGTGCTAGCCACTGCGCCACCTCGCTCGGTTACGCTCTTAGTCCACTACAAGTTGCAGACCACAAGTCTCACCCACTAAGGAAAGCCCTGAAGTTCTCCACCAGGAGAGGACCAGAAGACGAAGAAAGGCAAAGAATCACAAGCACTTTCCACCAAGTGTTGGTATGGGAGGCAGAAAAAAACCGCCTCCATATTGCAAACCAATCAAACTATTTTCCACTCAATGAATCTCCCTCTTCACTGTTCTGCTGGTCTGGTAGACAGTACAGCATCAGGGTTCCCACACCAGTGGAGGAAGCCTCTGCGTTGTATATCCTGAAAGGTGCCAACAGCGGCTCAAAATCTTTCTTCTCTGTAAAAAAAAAAAGAAGATTTTAGATTAGGGAGGCGTCGTTCTCACGGTAAGCATGGGCATGTTTTGGCAAAAAACGTCTGCCTAGACGAGACCATAGTCCGTTATTTATGGAGAGACCTAATCTTTCCAGGCCCACCTTTTCCAATTTCTTAAAGAAGGCTGTTAAGCTTCCCAGACAGTCGTGCCCGTCAAATACGAGGGCATTTCGAAAAGTAAAGATACAATGGGTCGCAGTCCTTAAATAAAACATTTATTTAGAAAACGTCACTTACATCTTATTAACTGGATTATGTGTTATTTTTCGACATAATCACCCCCGTTATACAAACATTTGTTAAGTCGGTGCACAAGCTTTTGTATCCCACAGTCATAGAAAGTTACCGCCTGTTGTCGGAACTGCATTTCAATTTCATGTTTGATCTCTTCATCGTCGTGGAATGATTTTCCACCAAGATCTGACTTCAGGTAATGGAAGACATGGAAGTCGGTAGGCGCAAGGTCCAGGCTGTATGGTGGATGGTCCAATACGTCCTACTTGAATTGTTTGAGTAGTGCTTTGGTTACGAGCGCTGTGTGACGCCGACCGATGTCATGAAGCAAGCGGACTCCACTTGTCAGCATTCCCCCGCGTTTGTTTTGAATTGCCCTTCGAAGACGTTTCAAAGTCTGGCAATATGCAGCAGCATTAATTGTCGTTCCAGGAGGCATAAATTCCAACAGAAGAATGCCTTGTCTGTCCCAAAAAACAGAAGCCATGATTTTCTTCGCTGAAATCGAGGTTTTGCATTTCTTGACTTTTGGTGAATTCGAATGCTCCATTGCATTGATTGTTACTTGGATTCAGGTGTATGGTGATAAACCCACGTCTCGTCACCTGTCACAATGTGATCAAGGAACTCATCACCCACTTCAGTGTGTGAGGAAGTCGAGTGCAAAGCCCATCCTTTTCTTTTTGTGTTCTTCCGTTAACAGTTTTGGAACCCAGCACGCACACAATTTCCTGTACCCTAACTTGACAGTCACGAGGTCATAAAGAGTTGTCATTGACACGTCCGGTATGATCTGATGCAATTCTTTCAATGTGAGACGTCTCTTCGCACGAATTGCTTCCTCCGTTCTCTGAAGAAGGGCATCAGAGATCACAGATGGCCGACCTGTCCTTTGTTCGTCATGAACATCGGTCCTACCTTCAGAGAAATGACACACCTTTTCGTTACATTTTGTCGATTCATAATGATCTCATAAACAGAAACAATTTCTTTGTGAATATCCGCTGGTCGCTGACCTTTTGCATGAAGAAAACGTAAGACGGAGCGCACTTCGCATTTGACGAGATTCTGAATCGGCGCAGCCATTCTAAACACGACCTACTCCAACCAGAAGCAACGTTCAACTGCCGAACGACCGCGAGGAGAAAGCTAACGGTTCAAGATTAATACCGGTGTTGGCAACTTGCTCGCCAAAACTCTTCTGTTCCTCTGGCGTACAGTGTATCTTTACTTTCCAAAATACTCTGTTATATGTTTTTGCCGTTCGTTAAAAGAACCTGGCGACTTCCTAGCGTCACGAAGTTACAGTTTTGTCTCCACTAAACACGTGCACCAGCCGCACTGTTTGTATCGTCCCAGCTTGTAATATAAGAATGCTTGTAGTTTTATGGCCATCCCGCCATTTGCACAAAAGCTCAGATTACAGCGGTGTCTCTCAAATGGCTTCTTCCACACAGTTTCCGCCACTGCCCACCTTCACAGTGGTGCCTGCAATCCATGTTTCTCCCTGTTCTCCATCGCCTGCACTACAGCCCCTCGGGCACAGGCAGTTAACGTTCATAACGTTCTGCCCACAATTTCCTCATGCAAAAAGGTCGAAACCACACATACCAAATGTAGTACTGGAGAACATGGTGATTGTGACCTAAAATATGAGTGATAATCTGACCGACAGTGTGGTTAAAGTGGAGAGTGACATCCCAACCTGTAAGTGACATGAAGTAACACCATAGCCTGTTGTATTCGTCTCAGTTTTTAATACGCCTCCTTATTGTGGCAAAACAAGTATAATAACGTTGAGGTGGTGAAATAGTCAACATTATTATTACTTAAGACAACACATACAAATATAACCATAGAAAACAATTTACATACAATATATATATATATATATATATATATATATAATTCAAGGCAGTCTTGCATCAGCTGCGCCGTGGGCAGGTGGAGTCACATATGAGGCAGATCTTTAGATACTGTGGTGCAGTCAAGTGATAGCATGAAAATTGTGACAGAGACTGCAACACAAAATGTCGTATCACAGAGTCAGCATAAACACATAGCGGTATCATACACTCCTGGAAATTGAAATAAGAACACCGTGAATTCATTGTCCCAGGAAGGGGAAACTTTATTGACACATTCCTGGGGTCAGATACATCACATGATCACACTGACAGAACCACAGGCACATAGACACAGGCAACAGAGCATGCACAATGTCGGCACTAGTACAGTGTATATCCACCTTTCGCAGCAATGCAGGCTGCTATTCTCCCATGGAGACGATCGTAGAGATGCTGGATGTAGTCCTGTGGAACGGCTTGCCATGCCATTTCCACCTGGCGCCTCAGTTGGACCAGCGTTCGTGCTGGACGTGCAGACTGCGTGAGACGACGCTTCATCCAGTCCCAAACATGCTCAATGGGGGACAGATCCGGAGATCTTTCTGGCCAGGGTAGTTGACTTACACCTTCTAGAGCACGTTGGGTGGCACGGGATACATGCGGACGTGCATTGTCCTGTTGGAACAGCAAGTTCCCTTGCCGGTCTAGGAATGGTAGAACGATGGGTTCGATGACGGTTTGGATGTACCGTGCACTATTCAGTGTCCCCTCGACGATCACCAGTGGTGTACGGCCAGTGTAGGAGATCGCTCCCCACACCATGATGCCGGGTGTTGGCCCTGTGTGCCTCGGTCGTATGCAGTCCTGATTGTGGCGCTCACCTGCACGGCGCCAATCACGCATACGACCATCATTGGCACCAAGGCAGAAGCGACTCTCATCGCTGAAGACGACACGTCTCCGTTCGTCCCTCCATTCACGCCTGTCGCGACACCACTGGAGGCGGGCTGCACGATGTTGGGGCGTGAGCGGAAGACGGCCTAACGGTGTGCGGGACCGTAGCCCAGCTTCATGGAGACTGTTGCGAATGGTCCTCGCCGATACCCCAGGAGCAACAGTGTCCCTAATTTGCTGGGAAGTGGCGGTGCGGTCCCCTACGGCACTGCGTAGGATCCTACGGTCTTGGCGTGCATCCGTGCGTCGCTGCGGTCCGGTCCCAGGTCGACGGGCACGTGCACCTTCCGCCGACCACTGGCGACAACATCGATGTACTGTGGAGACCTCACGCCCCACGTGTTGAGCAATTCGGCGGTACGTCCACCCGGCCTCCCGCATGCCCACTATATGCCCTCGCTCAAAGTCCGTCAACTGCACATACGGTTCACGTCCACGCTGTCGCGGCATGCTACCAGTGTTAAAGACTGCGATGGAGCTCCGTATGCCACGGCAAACTGGCTGACACTGACGGCGGCGGTGCACAAATGCTGCGCAGCTAGCGCCATTCGACGGCCAACACCGCGGGTCCTGGTGTGTCCGCTGTGCCGTGCGTGTGATCATTGCTTGTACAGCCCTCTCGCAGTGTCCGGAGCAAGTGTGGTGGGTCTGACACACCGGTGTCAATATGTTCTTTTTTCCATTTCCAGGAGTGTATATACTGCTGCCTGCTGCTGCACCAAATGTTCACCCACGCAAAATGATTGCATTGCTACTACTGCTGTTGTTGCTGCTGCTGCACAGACTAAACTAACTGTCCATTGCTATGATCTCCAAATTAATGGGGACATTCAATCCTGAAATATAAAATGGAATTAACTACAACTGCAGTAGTATACCAGATGAGCCTCTAACTGCAACTGCACTGGTGCTTTATGAAAGTTCATGAATATTATGAAATAAATTGTGAATTTGAATGAGTTTTTACTGCCTAACAGTCGGGGGCGAGACCACAACCTTCAATCTATATATGCTTTTTTTGCGTGGATAGTGGTGATGATCTTTCTCTCTGTAGGACAGGGTACAGAGAGAATACTGGCTGTAGCTGTTAAAATTTCTTGTGAATATTCATACTTCCTGCCAAATGGATGCTTAGTGAATAGTTTAGAAAATCACACAAATAAACGACCTGTTAATTAAATAATGGAGATAAGAAAAGAATTATCAATTGGGAAAATGATGTAGCCTAACCACAGGATTCAAGTTCACTATCAATTTATTCACGTCAACAAGTTACTACGAATGATGGCCTCACCCAGGCCCATATTTAAACATTGTGAAGCAAAAAGATATGAAATAACTGAACAAGCAGAGCAAGCAGAACTTTCATAGACAATAATGAATGTAAGCCAAAGGTAAATTCAGGAAGATCAGTAAGTTCATTCTAGTCTATATGTTACTATCACTTCATTTGCTATCTACATCTACATATGTAGATGTAGATAGCAAATTTCAGTCAGTGTTAGCTATACTAGTACTCGCTGTTCAAATGTTTTCTGAGTCAGAAACTGTTATGTTAAAAAAATATTAATAATTCCAAAACCGTTTCATTTATACCGAAACTTGATAAATAAATATACACTCCAACATAACCAGTATCTCTATCCATCCTTTTTGCATTTCAATCAATTCGTAATTTTTCTTTTCTGTCCAACTACTGCTGAAATCGTTCTCTATAATCAAATAATAACCACATTCCATAAAAACCTGTGCTTCCACTTCTACATCAGAGAATATTTCATTAACAACACTTCCATTACAATACTTACTTCCCACGTCACTTACTCATTCAATACTAACATAATTAATATCACTTAGTACACCCAGTGGTGCAAGCACACCCTTGAAACTCGAAGAATAATCACTTCCACTGCTGCATTGTCATCAATAAAACATCATTTAAACAGGCCAATACAATAATAAGCAAAGAATCCTCTCACCATTTGCTGCGATATTACCAATAAACCCTCAATATCAGGCACATTTCCCCTATGAACAGGCCTATTTTACTCACAATAATAGTAGAATATCATCATCACGACGAACTTACCTTCACATGCTCCCTTCGATCAATCTCACATACAGTAAGTAATCATTAAAAACTTCTTTGCTACTATTTAAATTCCTCCTCAGCTCCATTTCTGCACCTGTTCCCACTTCTGGTAACATCACTGTGTCTGTTAAGACATCAGAGTAACTGCAATAGATGTCAGCTTCCAGATGGCAATAACCCACCTTTTATTCTCACTACATATAACACACATTTTAACACAATAAACACAAAGTACACTACTTTTCCTATCCTCACTATATACACATTGCAGACATCCCTTCCATTTATCGGACACATTTCCCCCATCCTCTCCACAATTCTCTCATTTTTCTGTAAACGACTAGCTCTGCCACATGCAGACAGATCTCCCGCCATTTTTATTTACTGCTGAAAAATCACCTAAATCATCAATAAAGCTGTTCCAGCAAACTATGAAGAAATTTACAGCATAAAGTTTTCTCTCTCACGAGCAAAACTCATCATCCCTATACATTCCAAGCCACATTGAAAATTCTATTAAAATTTTCTTTGCTCAGCCCCTGTACTAAACTACTTCTTTTAGATTGAGTAACTTCCCTTCATTTAAAAACTCAGTACAACCATACCTGCCACCTGGCATACCCAAGGTACAAAATTCATTTCCCAGCTACTTCACTGAAAATGACTTTCCTTAAATTACATCCCTCTTTTTCAATAGTACACATAGACCTTCCCAACCTTTTGCTAGCACCTATAATACATCCAATGCATTCATTTACAATCATACTCTTCATTTTATCTCTGTTTGCAGTTTATTTTATATTTACTCCTGTACTTGAGCAGTAAGATGCCAAAAATCACTAGCTACAATTTTCATATGTATCACCATTCCCTCATTTACATTTTCCATTTCTGAACAGTCAAGCCTCTCTAACTCTACTTTCAGTTTCAATTAATTTAGTCTCATTATTCTCTAATTTATCACTGACTACAACTGTTTCTTCATTAATTTCCACTTCTGATTCCCCTTGATTGGCTACAACCTTCCCACATTTCGAATTAAACTCCCCATCCTTTTCAGCTTTCGTTTACACCCTAAGTTCATACATCTTTGTATTCAATCTTTAAACACTTTTTTCATTACCACCCTTACTTCAGCACATCCTTTCTCCATTATCTAGTTTATAGAAGCTAAAAAAATGACATTTCTTTATTTATGAACAACTGTCATTTTATCCTAACTTTTTTCCTTGAAAATTGATATTGCCTGAGTGACAACCTACATTTCGTATCGCCCCATAATTATTCAAAGACTTTATTTTGTCGGCCATGGCTGGCGATGAAAAAAAAACCGAAATAGTGCAGGTGCTGCTGTACTTAAAATTCTATCGCTCACTATTATGGTGCCATGCACACTGTGGAAGGTGACAGCTGAGACCACTTTCCGTGGTGAGGAAACGCTGCGGCTTAGAGGCGGTACCACAGAGACGACATTGCACGAAGGAGGTAGCGCAAAGAAAACGTAGCCAGCCAGAAGGTGGTGACATGGTGACACTGCAACATGAAAACAGTGTCGCAGGGATGACAGTGCACGGAGGTGACAATGGAAATGCTGTGGTTCAGAGGTAGCTGTGTGGAGGCGCTGTGGCACAAAGGCATGGCACATAGGTCACACAGCGTCGAGGCTACAACATAGAGACACTGTGACTTAGAATCGAAGGCGTGGAGGCGATTCGCCACAGGGGCGACAACACAGCGGCTGTGCAGGACAATGGCAACAGTGCAGTGGCAACGTGACACGTACACAGCAACATAAGGAAATTGTGACTTGGAGGCAGAGGCGCAGAGACGACACGGAATAGAATTGGCAATTGGCAGTGCGGTAATGTTGTTGCTTAAACAGGCGTCAGCAAGGTCACGGTGGTCCTGCAATGGCTACGGTGTGGTTAGGCAGTGGTTTGGGGACAACGCGATGACCCAGTGAAGTAGAAACACGGCCAAGTGATTACATAAATGAGGCGGCTCTGCAATAACTCAGCATGAATAGGTAGCGACATGGATCGGTGGCTCAGCAAGAGTGTGGAATGGGCAGGCTGTGCTGTGAACACGGCAGTCCTGCAACATCTGCACCATGAACAGGTGGTGGCACAGATGAGGCGGATCCGTGAATACTGTGGTGCAACTAAGTGGTGGTATGAAATCTGTGACACAGAGACCTCGGCACGAAAACGTGGTTGCACAGAGTTGGAGTATACACATTGCAAGATCACGCATACTGCTGCCTACTGCTACATCAAATGTGTACCCTCCAACAACGATTGCATTCCTATTACTGTTGCTGCTGCAATGTCTAAAGCTCAGATCCCCAAAACCAACAGTTCATTGCGAAGACGTCCAATATTTACAATCACAGCCAAATCAGAATTATAAATTGGAATGAACTGCAACAGTAGTCCACTAACAGACGAGCCTCCAGAGGATGAGTACACAACCTTCATTCTGTATACACCTTGTTTGTGTAAATAGTGATCTATTAGTGTGCTGTTGCTTTAAGCCCATAAAGAAGCATCGAATATTCATATTGCCTACCAAATGGACACTCAGTGAATAGTTTAAAAAAGCACTTAAATAAATGAACAGTTAGTTAAATAAAGGAGATAAGCTTAGAATTATTCCTCAGGATAATGATGTAGCCTAACCACAGGATTAAAGTTCACTGTCAGTTTATTCACATCAACTAGAAGTTACTTCGAATGATGACCCTACCCAGTCTAATATTTAAACACAGTGACGCAATAAGATATGGAATAACTGACCTAGAAGAGCAAGCAGAACGTTCACAAGCAGTGATAAATGTAAGTCAAAGCATTGCACAGTACAACAGACCCTCAACCTGAACAAAATTTCTGTCTTTCAACAGGTTTATGCTACTCCATATGCTACAATCAGTTCACCTTAACAAAGATCAGTCACTGACAGCTACACTGGGTCATATTGTTCAAAAATTTTCATATTCAGAAACTGATACACTGGAAAAAAAGTAGTAACTCCTCAAAAGGTGCAAACCGAAATATTCGTTTCACTGAGCTGTCACGCAAACAATCCGCTTAGATAGCTGTGTATGTTAAAGTGTCGCTTCTGAATAATTTCTGTGTTTGTTGCGCATTATGATAAATACAGTCATTTTAATGCTGATTTCAAGACCTATCCAAGGTGGGTTGTAAACATATGTAGCATGTCTATAGCCTTTGTTACCATTGTTATAAGCAATTTGACACATAAATGTTTATAACTTTATTAATATTAATTGCATAAACATAGTAATAATTTTATTGCATTTGTCTCATTATTGTGAACTACATGCAGTCATTAGATTTTCTGTGCCAAGTCTAAGGTAGTTTTCATGTTTTTAGTGATTATTTGAGTCACTTAGATTTAGCACAGTCGAACTTTGGCCAGATTTCCTTGGCGTTCTCAAGCATGCGGTGGTATGATATACCTGAACGACATGGGAAATTACATCCCCTCATTGGTCAAATGGTTACCTGCACCATCTCCTTGCTCGCAGCAATATATAGACAACTGGACAGCTCCGGCCTGCCTATCTAGTTTGCTCACTACACTGCAGCTTTCCAGCCAAATATCGCTCAGAAAAACCTTCCTTTTTTCAGTTATTTGTACATGAACGACATATCGTTCATAACATCACCACAGACCTAGCTACTCGTATTTTATCTTACCACACTTCATCTGTATCAGTTTTCTCTCTTTTTATCCACTGTTTTGTTTGTGATGTGTTGTTCATACAGTTTTCATTGGTTATCTCTGACTTTTGTGAGTTTCATATAATGTTACTTTCCATGCAAAAAGTGATTCTTTTAAGTAGTTGGACTGTGGTCATCATTCTGTCACACTTATTGCAATACAAACTTCACCAACTGGGGCCCTCAAGACCTCTCTCCTTACCTATGACATTGTCATCATCATCATCATCATCACGTGACCCCTACAGCCAACACTAGGAGCCATTCAAATTGAAACACTCTATCGAAATCCTAAATGGTGGGTTTAAATGAATTGTGCTGGTGGAAAAAATATTCAAGGTAATTGAATTAGCCCCATTTTGGTGCCAAGGTCGAATTTATATTGTAAACAATTAAGGAACTTTCACTTGAAAGGCATAAATATGCATTATTTCTGTGAACGTGAAATATATTTGCATACATATAGAAACAGCTATATTTCAACAGTGTAGCATTAAAACTGTGTGTAAAAATGAGGGCAAGTTCAAAATTATACACATATCAACTTGTTCCTAAAGTATATCAACTTGTCCAGAAAATGTATTAACTTGACCCAAACTGTATCAACTTGCCCTAAAAGTGCGTCAACTTGCTCCAAAAATGTATCGACTTTCCCCAACAATGTATAGTTTATTGTAAATTCTTATATTGTTTTTACATTCAATGTTTTTTACGTTTCATACAATTTTTTCACATACCATGTTTTAACATTATCATAAAATGATTTCCTATTTAATATTTTTGCTTTCTCCCTTTTTAACATTCAATGCTTTCATAGTTCAACACAGACTATTGGATACATTGCAGCTATGACAAGAGATGTTCTATTTGTGTAACGTTCTTACACTTTCCTTTATAGATTCACTATCTGAACAATTACAAGGGACATTTAATTATCACAAACAAACTAAATTTTATAAATTTCTGAGTTACTGGAAAGCATTCATCATTCTGGAAATGAAATGAACATAAGGTAATGAGGACATATATTCCTAGGACTTGATGTAGTTAACTAGAAAGGAGTACATTAAATCACATTACTCACAAAGACAGTAGACCACACATGACAGTTTACTGTTACAAGTGTAACTTACAATTATAATTACAGTTTATAATTTACATTTTTTCGCACATGACACAAACACACACACACACACACACACACACACACACACACACACACACGCATCACACAAAAAACACACACATACAAACGCATATATTTTACGTTTTTTACATTTTTCCGACATTTACATGATATAGGTACGTTTTTCTTTTTATATTTTTTGAGGTATTTATATTAAATTCGATCATCATTTTTCATGCGGTGATGACAACAAGTCATCATGTTTGTACTGTCAAAAAGTATTGAACATTTATCATCTTGTGCAGATAAAGGATGTTTATATTGTGTAATAATAGGAACAACTTGTTGCTTGGACCGAATCTTGCGTTGCAAAGTCATTTGTACTTCTGAATCCAGCATACATTTCATGTTATCATCGTGGCTAAGCTATGGTTTCATACCTTTTGCTTTATGCATTATGCTCCGAATCGATCCCAAGAGCAAACATTTTTTCTCATTGGCGAACAAATTCCGTAATTGGTTCACCATTAAGTTCAACCTCGTTTTTATTAACTAGTGGAATGCTGTGTGTGTTATTTGCTGAGAATACTGAATTAGCGAACGTTGTATGCACATCACATCTGATTTCCTAGTATATTTGGAGTTGTGACAGATTAAGCTATCTTTACCTGCATAGCATAGTTTTACATGATTTGGGGGAAACTCGTTTAATATATATCCATCGTGTAAGTCGAAAAGAAGTGTGTTCAAAATGCTGACAATAGCCATTCCTACTCCAATGAATTTATCAAAGATTACATTAAGCCTGTTCATTTGAATAGCGATTAAAGTTTCGTTAGAAGAAACGCTCCTTTCGGCAGTTAATTCAGCTGACCCAAATCTACTTTCCCAGGATGCTAACAGTCTTATGTCCAGCATCTGTTGCACATTTTGCATGATTTTTCCATATACACTGTTGTTCCACAGTTTGACAAAGTTCTTCTTGAACTCAGCACTCACTCTATGCGTTTTTGTGTTTATCTCAATGTATGGCTACACTCAGGAATCTTGCTTAAATGATAAAAATTCACGAATCTTTTTTTAACTGTTTACGTTTTCAGTCTTCTTTCATATTTCTGTAATGAATAAAATAGTTTTTCTTATCTAAGGTCGAAATTAATTTCTTTGGTTCATACTATCGGATTGTGGTGATATTTTTTCCAGACACAATGGCAAATCTGAATTAAAATCGTGCATGTTTTTGGGGCATTCAAGATCCACTTTTAAAATATACCCTGTGCTGGAATCGCCTGGTACATTTTTCACGTCACAGGTTTTGCCACTTTCTGGAGAAAGTTATTCTAAACTGGTCACAAGAAGATAATGTAACATCACTCAGCAGTAAAGGCAACTCACATCAAGATAAATATTGTAAGAGTCGTCAATTTTGGCACAAAATTTTCCATGACTTTGTTGTTGACAACGACGTATCTGCGAGAACTATGTACAATACCATCTCTTCACCGCTCCCAACAAACCAGAGTTATATGGTATCATTTATGAGCTGCAATTTCTTTTTAATAATTTTCAAAGAGCACCCACGCCCAGCCAGGTTAAGTAATGTAATGGATAGATTCCAGCTCATATGTTTTCAGACAAAGACCACAAAAGTTTTCGGAATTATAGGCAAACAGTAGCACATCAGTTTTCACATGTAAATCGAACTACTCTGCTAGTTTTTTATACTTGAATACATTCTACGCAATGCAAGCAAGCACTTTGGTTCTCAGCTTTTGTTATAGTTTCTTCGGTTGGTAAATTTTTCAGTTTGGAATAAGTGATGTTACAGCAGAAATGATACATTGCCTATGCATCAATATGAAAAACGACATTCTGGTTTACTAAATTAAACAACTGATGAAGAGAAAGTGTGCCCTTACTATCTTGAGTTGATAGGATTTTAAGTAAGGAACATACTTTTCAAGGGAACACATCAGAAAACATGGTGAACTGATAAATATGAAATCTGTGTTCTATCTCTTCACTTGATACGTTACTGAAATACTCTTAGTAAATGGTTTTTATTTTTCCATATTAGATGCAGATGGGAAAAGAAGACCGGGTTTTAGTTTAACTACTTCTTCATTCTTATCTGACATCACCTGTTCCCAATTGTTTGTGATCAAGAAATACCTGTAGCAATAGCTAAAAGAACGGAATACAACTGGGACTGTATAGTACGGTCTTACTCAGGATTACAGCTGGCTTCAGCAGCTAGTGTATGTAGTAAGTAATGCTGAAAGGTGTACGCGTATGCACATGATCGGAATGTGAACTTGTCACTACTTAAACTACAAGTAGTAACTACTGCTAATATCCATTCCTTGTGGACATAAGTCATAAAACGTAGCTTCAGTTTGTTTCTGAAACGTAAATTTTTAAAAGAGGTTCTTGTCACAAGAAATGACGCTGCTAGCTGCTTTAAACTGTGCACAGTCAACTAAATGCACAGATAATTCTTCCTATGAATGAAAATATACACAGACAACGTTCACATTCCATGACGGACTTACGGTGATTAAGCTACACGACAAGATTTCTTTTTAATGGAATATAAATGACCTACATATATATTAGCAACCTTCAACATCAACAGATTTATATATTTCTAGCAACGGTGTCTCGAGATATGTAGTGCTACAACTTGGTATTCTGTCATTTTTTTTGTCCCCCAGTGCTTATCCATTCAAATCTGAATATTGGACGCTGTAGCGCTTACAGCGCTTCTGTTTTTCAAAAAACGTTTCAGCTCTTCAGGGAATGGTACGCTGGCAAAATTTAATATTTCTGCAAATGGCAAATATTTCGACATTGAGACTGCATGATTTTTTGCAGGGTAAAAACTTGCTAACGCTGATCACTCAAAACATGCATCGTCTTTTGAATTACTGTTTAAATTGCATGTTTATTTATCAGCACCTTTATGTATACGCCTGCATAAAATTGAAAACTTGAAAATTTGCGTTGATATTAACATGCAGCTGAACTATTTCTTGCAGTGCCCAGCAGGAAATTCGCTCTAAGTTTCAAGTTTCTTTAAAAGATTATCAACAACATTAGTCGAGCACCAATCATCACTAATAGGTTTTTGGTTAGTTAGATAAACTCTTTTCTCGAAAATATGATAAACGGAATCCAAGAAATGTCTAGGCTCATTATCTATCACACGTGTTCATATTCGACATCTAAACGCAGACGCGGAAGCAACCCGTTCAAGATCATCTATTTTAATATTTTTTGGTGCTGGTTCATCCATTATTGCTAATACAGTAAAGTCCCTAAGGTGGCAGTGACGATATTCAGCCCACCAAGAGACTTCTCAGTCGGCAGTCTCCCTCTTCTTTGTCGACTGGGAACCAGTGCAAATTCTTTATTTTGCGACAATCGATCTCCTGTATTTTCTACTGATTGCATATTGTACAGTTTTTAAAGACAGAAAGCATGAGTTATGAAAGACAGTGTAGTTGCATTCGTAGATACGGCGAGGTCTGAAACATGCCTGCAGGGGAAAAGAGAGGATTGTAACAGACTTTTTGAATGCAGTATGAACGTTTCAAGTAGGATAATCAGTAGGTGGAAGACACAGGCCCTTTTTTGTAGGAAGTTACGTCAAATTATCAAGTATTTGGAGGACAAGTGCTAAAGCAAATAATCAGTTGAGGAAAGTTGTAAAATTGTTAATTCGTATCCATACTAATATTATAAATATGAAAGTAACTCTGTCTGTTACCCTTTCACGACTAAAACGCTGAACCGATTTTGATAAAATTTGTAATCGAGATAGCTTGAACGCCGAGGAAGAAGGCTACCTAATAAAATGTGTAGTACAAGATACTTATTGATTTGAAGACTATAATGCGAAATATGGAACAGTAATTACTCTTTGGAAAAGCTATTTACTCCTTGTATTTTGAAATTTATCATCTTAACTGTGAGAATGCTTTGTTTGACATGTTACACGTAATACTGTTCAACGTAATGAATACAACGCTTATATCATCATTTACGTGTTTAATCCATACTTCCGTACTGATATCGGTCACAACCCCGTCACATTTTAGCATCTGACCGTCATGCGTCCCGTATCATTTCTAAGATGCGCTGTAATTACTGTGGCTGTTTTTCCATCAGGGGTTTCCATGCTCGAATCCCGCCCAGGTCCTTTTCCTTTTCCTGCTCGCATCTGGGTGTGTGTATCGTCCTCACCATCATATTATCATCTTCGATGTGCAAGTCACCAAAGCAGCGTAACATAAAAAGATATTTGTCTCAAGCTCCCGAACATCCCCACCGAAGTCTACGGGCCATATAAGCCTTACACATCTCATTTCATTTTATTGATATGCGACCTCAGCCACGGGTAACAGCTAGAATACAGTACTTACACAATCTTCCATTTGTGTAACCAATGCCAATCCATGCTTTGACGCTAATGCTATAAATTTGAAAATAATTCAGTCTGTTACGTTTTCACGACTAGACCGCTGAACCGATACCCATGAAATTTGGCATGAGGTGACTTGAACCTTGAGGAAGAACATAAACCACCTTACCAAGTGTGAAGTACAAGATATTTATTGATTCGAAGAACATCACGGAAACTAAGGAAAAATATTTAGGCTACTCTTTGAAAAAGCTATACACTCTTTCATTTTTAATTTTATCATGTTTGTGAAAATGCTTTTATTCGTTGATATGTTCTAGGTAATATTATTCAACGTAATCAACACAATGCTCGTTCAGTGCTCAACGTATTTAATCCATACTCCCATACTAATACCTGTATCATTAATTGCTAAAGTAATTCTGTGTACCACTGAACCGACTCTTATGAAATATGGTAGAGAGATACCTTGAACCCTGAGGAAGAGCACAGGTTACTTCAGAAAGTTGAAACTTTTTGGATATTTTTAAATATGGCATACTTGAGTGGGATGCAGACGAAGCTGCGCGATGGTTGGTCACTCTAGGTGTTCATAGATTATTTCGTGACAGTGCAAATACAATGTTACTATGTGCGTGGTTTATGATATTGAGTTGTTACACCACGTGGCATTGTTAGAGAGATTTGATGGACATCGGACGGTAAGCCTGAGAACCATATTTAAAACTGAACTATAAACCCCGCAAACGTAACTCTAATTTAGTGATTTGTTATAAGAGAGCTCGAGCTGCGAAAGTTATTCGAATTCAACTAAACTCAGAGCAGTCTCACGGATGCAGAACGTCAGGAGGCCTTAAAAGCTACAGAGACACTCCAACAGTCATAAGCTCCTTGGATTTTAGACTCTGAGCGTCACGTATCTCTTATAGCTTCCAAGGTGCTCGAAGTCTCGCAACGACGGCGTCATTTATAGACAGTGAGACAACAGAGAGTCGTACCTCTACTTTTGGAAAGTGGGAGGCTTTTAGTGAGGCTGCATTTGATTGTGATCCATTAATTCATTATGTTAATCATAAGTTAGTCATCATAGGGGAAGTAAGAAAAATATAGGCACTATAATGAATTAAAATGGAAGGAAGAAACTGTTGAACATGTTGCTGTGTTGAGGAAATCTCACATCCAGTACTGTGTGAGCGAGAGCAACCTTTAAGAACTCTTCTTCTGCACAAATACAATAAAGCGAAGCATTTTAAATATAATCAGAATGCTTTCAGATTCGACGTACAGGAAAATAATAGAAATACATTTTTATGTACCTACATACAGGCACTGCACACATTTTTATACATACTTCTCTGCATCACTATGGCCTATTCACAGACACCTCGTAAAATTTTTAGCCTACTTACTCACTATCACTCATCATAACAAAACTACTGATATGCGAGCGAAGCAGCTTGTAATTGTTAGTAGTAATACTCGTATATGTGTCAGACTTACTTTTTTTTGGACAGTTATTCATTTGTTCTGAGAAGAAGAAAAACTATATTGATGGTTACAGTGATACAGTACCAATGGTTTCCTTGAGTTACTGCTTACTCTTTTATAGTCCTCCTTTCTAGCTAGTTCTGCAGTTGGTGACATCGGTGCACGTGGGTTGATGCAGTTGCATGTATCACTGACTTCAAAAGTTCAAACAAGTTGAGACTTTCAAAATGTAGAGTAAGCAAATTCAGACTTTCCAATGCTTCAGTTTCATGTTTAAATAACTATCAACAAGTTGGAGCTTACAGAATGTATAGTCAGTACGCATTCATTTCACTGCATAATTTTCATATTTCAGTGACTCGACATGTCCAGACATGTTGGGGCTCCCATAAAGTCTTTGTCAGTGTATTCAGGCTTAGCAATACCTAATCGAAAAGCACATCATATTAAGCCAACTGGATGTGAGATGTGCCAAAACAAGCAATATGTTCGGTCAGTGAGTTCAGTCAATCTGCTGTCTAATTGACAAGTTTTTCATATGACGCCACCCTGAGAGTAAAATGCATTGACAGAATCATAAGCCATTTAATGATAAAGTTTATAGAAACATGAAGCATTATTTCGTAAATCATTATGCTACATCCATGGTATGATTGTTGATTCCGATAAGTAATGGAATGTTGTTAAAACATCCAACAAATCGTTCGAAATCTTTGAACCTGACGCAAAAATCCAAGTAGTTTTTAGCTTGGCAGCTCATGTGAGGCGGCGCAGTACCGACAGTCAGCAAGCATATCTTGCAACGTGCCACCAAGCACAACCTGAGCTGTGCGCCTGTCAGTTCTGCTCGTCTTGAGCAGTCTTCTGAGTATAATCTGAGTGCTGTTAATTTTTTCTTGAGAGCGCCTTATTGTGTCTGTAAATTTAGGTCGTATCGTTTCGAAATTCGAACAATATTTTCTTCATTTCCCTGTTACAACTCACGTAGTATTAGCTGCGAGAAACACCGATCCCTGATTTCCGCAGCAAATTTTCCTTGCCACGACTTACGAGAGCTACGTATAATAGGCTGAACGACGGAAAAAATACAGCGTACACGTGAACTGATAGTGTTACAAGTACTTAAAAATACAGGTTCTCGCACTTTCTCTGGAAAACTGTGTAAGCTCCTAGGAGCATAAACAAAATATATGTAGCGTTCAATAACTTATCGCAGTGTTATGAGTGTTAACAGTTCACAAATACGTAGTTATTCGACAGTTCGTAAGACATTTCTCGGTCCGTCTGCGCCGGCCCTGTGAGCGAGCTGTTCTAGGCGCTTCAGTCTGGAACAGCGCGATCGCTACGGTCGCAGGTTCGAATCCTGCCTCCGGCATGGATGTGTGTGATGTCCTTAGGTTAGTTAGGTTTCAGTAGTTCTAAGTTCCAGGGGACTGATGACATCAGATGTTGAGTCCCATAGTGCTCAGAGCCATTTTGGTCCGTCTGCTTGTTGTTGTCTACCATAGGTTTCATGCAGAGTAGAGGGATTCTCAACACGTCTTCAAATCTGTTCATGTGAATTTATAATGCAATTTCATGAGTCGTGTCGATATTCGCCAATACGTAAACCTACTCATATTACTTTGATAACAATAATTATATCTTTCTGGTATGTATGGAAGTTCTTTGGCGTATTTCGATTTTCATCTTTTCTCTTGCCAAAGAAATTTTACAGCTTTGCTCTTAGCACAACAAAGAGCGTTGTACAAAGCTCACACACCAATCGTAGCTCAAGAGTTGGCAGCATGCGCAGAATACTAAGCTCGCTCGATAAATATTCCAAGCAGACACTACTACATCTGTATGATTTCGTTAATTCTTTATTTATGATTGTAGCACTATACCTTACCTCCTCAATAGAACATCAGCGCATAACCAAAAAAAAAAAAAATCATTTAACCATTCAGCTGTCAACCATTCACCCATTTAACCATTTACCGTTTAACAGGTTACCATTATGTGTGTGTGTGTGTGTTTGTGTGTGAGAGAGAGAGAGAGAGAGAGAGAGAGAGAGAGAGAGAGAGAGAGTGGAAGGGAGGGAGGAAGGGTGTGTGAGCACGTAATTCAGTGACAAATATCTTACGCAAATAGCTTTGAATTTCTAGTGAATGTTATACGGAAATAATGTATATCTTTGAACGTGACATCATTTCTATGCGTCATTTTTAGTACAATGCTGATGTAATTCAGAGTTTTGTGTCTGTATCAAATATCTTTGACTTTCACAGAAGTAATGCAATTTTTGACTTTCAAGTGGAGGTTACATAATTTTTACTGCATCTCTTCGAAATTGGCGCAATGCCTCGTTTTAGTATTTCTGCGTGATTGGCTGAAGAGGGGGAGAACGGAGGGGGGCATTCATTCTAATGGCTCGAGGGGAGAGAGGTTGGGGGAGAGGGAGGGAGAGGCTGTGGCACGTCATGTGACGATGACGATGACGATGACGATGACGATGACGATGACGATGACGATGACGATGACGATGACGATGACGATGACGATGACGATGACGATGACGATGACGATGACGATAAGGAGCGGGCTTGAGTGCCCCACTTGATGTTTACACCCCAAAAAAATAGGTGAGGATTCCCATAGCCTAACTGCACTTATAGTTTCGTGATATTATAATATGGTGGCATGGCAATAACATTTACAACTCGAATATTTTGATGTAATGCCCCTATCTGTGCGTATAGCTCAAAGTGCAAGGATGTAGTTTGCAAGACAGGAAGTGACGCAGACCCGAATCGAATGCGGGCGGCTGGCAGACTAAGGATAGTTGGTCTGGTTTCCCGACCAGTCTGAGTGTGATTTTCAGGCTGATGTCCGCGCTAGTTTAGGCAAACGCTCTATTGGCCCTCAGTCTCGACATGAAAAATTACTATAAACAATTGAAATGTAATAACACACAGTTTACACAGGGTGCGCAGTCAAATGGTGCCCACGGCTTGACTCCCTGTAGCGAGAGCATCCTGCCACAGATTGGAATAAAAATAAATTTGTCAAATTCTGAAAAACAGTGGACCCTTTAGGACAGCATAAATGCTGTGAAAGAGAGAGAGAGTTTTTTTTAAAAAAAAAAAAAAAGGTTCAAATGGCTCTGAGCACTATGGGACTTATCATCAGAGGTCATCAGTCCCCTAGAACTTAGAACTACTTAAACCTAACTAACCTAAGGACATCACACACATCCATGCCCGAGGCAGGATTCGAACCTGCGACCATAGCGGTCGCGCGGTTCCAGACTGTAGCGCCTAGAACCGCTCGACCACACCGGCCGGCCAGACCGTTTTTTCCCGTTGATACAGTAGTTTCTATGATCATATCAAGCAGACAAATACTTTCATGGCGATGTACTTCTTATAGGCATAACAATTACCTTTAATGTTTCTCATATCTTTATCAGGAACTTCAGTTTCTCTTTCTGTATTGTGATCAATTTTCTAAGATTTCCCGTAACTCCTACACCTTGTTATGAGACTAGACACAGTAGCCTTAGCTCCACAGCAAAATTTCGATATTCAGGGACGTTTTCTGAATATTTTGGTATATTACACAAATGGTCTCATGTGGCTCGTTTCAGACCAGTTGCATTTCGTTTGATTTCTTACTCCCATTTGTCTATGCATCTGTATTGCACGGAAAATATCTGCAGAACGGTGGAAATGTCGACGGTACTCGTCGTGTATCTTGTTTAGAAGCTAACGTATTCCATTTGTTCGCAATGCTGTACCGACTCAGCTACCCAGGCCTATTTTTATCTGCAGGGAAGTTTCAGTTCTGCATTTCATACTTCTTTTACTATAAGCTGACAGGACAGATTGAACACACTGTGACGGAAGTGTACATGTCTCATCTTAGGTTTGCTGCATTACTTGACGTTTTGTGTTGAACGTTTTGGTGATTGCATTTTGCAGTTTTTTCAGTGTAGTGAAGGTATTTTCACAAAAACAAAGGTAGTTGGGGCGTAAGACGTCGTGGTCTCCTGACCTTCATTGCTTACATATTCCGCCCTCACAATCATATTCTGCACATCAAGACGCTTCATTCGAACCCAAACTCGATAAGATAAAGTCAGTGTTGTATGAAGTCATGTAAACAACATGCAAATAACTAGTAAATCGCAAGTGCCCACCGAGATTGAAATACTCGAGGCTGGCATACACACACACATTCAAGACACAACAGTCACAGGGGCTTTTAGTTCGGGAGAGGCAAACCGCACGCCGGGGGGCCAGTCCCTTCAGAGGACGAGTCAACCTATCTACGTCGGCTGGCGACCGCCCGTAGAGCAGACAGTGTTTGCCCCGTGTTCGGCTTAAAAGCAAATTCCGCTACATTGTGTGGGAGCACCCAGCCTACACATTCTTTACGAACATAGCACGCAGTTTCAGAGGTTTTCACAGGGAGACAGCAAACGCGAAACGCCGATGCCAGAGATTTCCGGACTGGTCGCCTTAAACGAAACGTCATTCTCCCGTTTTAGATAAGCAATGCTGATTGGCAGACGATATTCCTGGAAGAGACCGAAAGATATACCCCTTCACATCTGGCGTGAAGAGGGGACGTTCCGTTGTCGCTCTTGGAGCGAGAACACATAATGAGAGCGTGCTCGCTCATACATGTACTCAAAGAGCGAGGAACAAGTCTCTCCTCGGTACTTCACTGGGAGAGCACCTCTGTTGAGAGCGAATCAGAGTGCGACTCTATATTGAGTCCTTGCAATTAAGCGTTATTCACTGTGTTGGCCGCCACACTTATTGTGTAGTGTGAACTGACAGAGTTATAGTTAAAAGCCTGTGAGCGAATTTTTGAGTGGCATCGCGGTGGACTGGTTATCTGACCGGTTTACCACGCCAATAGTAATACTAGGGGCGAATAGGAGTCCTTGACTTCATCAAGGCATAGGGAGAGTTTGATTGGCGAAGGTCATTCCAGATAGAACGAGAGTTATCTTATTTGTCAGTAGCGAGCAGTGCAGACAGCAGTCATCGCAGCTTGCGGTATTGTATGCTACAGCTCTTGCGAGCCCCATATTACCTCCACAACAGCACACTGCTGCATTTCACACGCAACAGCCTCGACCATCCCGAGCAACATTCTAATGGATAATTATTCAAGTTGAGTAGGCGTGCCTCTCAGCCATTCTGCCAAGTCAATAACAATCTTAAACTTTGTATAGAAATTTCATTAGCGAATCCTGTCCTTAAGAGGTAACTTCACATTCCGAAAATAACCCGGAAATAACTTGTTCAGTTCATAACTAAATGTGCCATTGTGATTTCTCAGAATTTTTGCAAAATAAATAATAATTTTTGTTAGTTTCATGTTTTTCTTACACTAACTATCACTACTCCAGTACCCAAGTGTCCCACTAGTTACGTAAGAAATTTTGTGAATTTTTGTGTCATTTCCCTACAGTGGACGACTCCAGAAGATATTTATTGCTGAAAGTTTTTCAGGCATTTCTCTTTAGTACGTTAGGAGCGTCTGTCTGACTTATGTAGTAGTGTGGGGGTGGAAATTTGCATCTTGCAGATGCCACAGGGTAAACGGTACATCTCAGATTAATCCGTTGCACAGAATGACAGAATAGTACCCACACGCCCACATGGGTAATAAACCAAGTATCACGAGTTGCGACACACTCTCAGCAAAATTCACATTGGTTCAGGAAACAAATACAAAATAAATACAAAAGAAAGAAATACAAAAGAAAGAAATCAAATTTTATTTCACGTTGTTACGAACCACTTACCCACAGTCCCTTGTATCTTACACAGAAAATTTTCCAGAACAACCTCCGAAATTTTCTCCCTAGAGTTTGTTTTCATTGTAGTCTATCTTCTCTTTAAGGAGGCATCGAGAATTTGCCTCCTAAGTATGTCTGTAAGATCTGTCATGTTCACACGAGGAAACTAGACATCCATCTGAGTGAATCAATGAGAATTATTACAGATGCACTAAAATCCACATCCATCCCTTGGCTGCACTTCATCGGTAAAATTCCACCACCTGAATTACGACCCCAAGAAGCCATCAATTGAGAATGGAGACCCCGACTACCTTCAAGACTTTCTAGTTCATACAGTCTTAAAAGATCCTCCTCCAGCTATCTTGACATCACGCCCTCCATTGTGGTATAAAGGAAGAATCAACAAGAAGTTTGACATTAAATCAGATTGGCGCACGAGGTGGAATGCTGCAGCAGAAAAACATTAAGATGTTCAAGATCCGTCTGCCAACCTACCAGGACTTAATCTGAAGTGTGCGGACAAGACTCAGCTGGATAATAACCGGTCTCCAGGTTCAGTGCTACGATGCGCAAGTGAGGACTCAGAAACTCTCCAGCCTGCGATTGTGGAGCACAAGCATAAGTCGATCTGCACACTGTAAGAGACTGGCCTCTGAGAAAGTATCCAGGACCACCCAGTGACTTTATTAATACTATTCCCTCTACTACGAAGTGGCTTCCATTATAGATGAACTCTGATTAAATTTATCTATTTCAATTAACAGTCCTAATTTTATAGCTTTGATGCTCTTCTTGTTAGTATTGTTAAATTATTAATTTTCAGAGTTTAAACGTATTAGCTTTGTGTCTAAATCCCTAAATTTATAACTGCGAAGTCACTGTTGAAAACAATTAGAGGAAGATGTGTAGCAACTTCCGGTGGGTTAGATATGTTTTGATGCAGGCGGTTCCTATGGTTTTATTGCATTGGTTGAGATCTTTGCTTTAGATGTAGGCAACAATTAAAATCATTCGCCGATTGGCTGTGTTATGCTTTACAGTGTCAAATGCTTGGCTTGGTTTTGAGATACTCATTTTACTAAGGTTTGAAGCTCCTCTTTTCGTTCTTCCTTGTTTGCAATTTAAAAACTGGGTTGTTTTGGAAATCAGCCTTATGCAAACACAATTATTTTATTTTTATATTTCCCCAGACATGTTTCGACACCAATGTGTCATCTTCTGTTGGTTAATTTATATTGTACTGTACAGATATTGTACTTTACAGAAATAAAAATTTAACCCACAGAAGATGACACATTGGTGTCCAAACATATCTGGGGAAATATAAATATAAAATAATTGTGTTTGCTTAAGGCTGATTTCCTAAACAACCCAGTTTTTACAGTGTCCTTTGGCCCTTAGAAGGAAGTGAGTACCCCTGTCCCAGTGTTTTTTTGGAAAGATACACTGATGGCAGTTGTCATTTGTGGACGCTGTATTCAACCAAGCACATGCAATGTTGGCTGGATGCTTGATTTGGGGAAGGGGACCACATAGCGAATTCGGTCCCATGATATTGGGGAAGAAAGGGGAAGGAAGTCGGGCGTTCCTTATCAAAGGCATTTGCCTTAAGTGATTTCGGGAAATCACGGAAAACCTAAATAAGGATGACTGGAAGCGGGTTTGAATCGTCCTCCTGAACGCGAGTCCATTGTACTAACCACTGCGCCATCTCGCTCTTTGTGACATCGTAATGCAGTGCAGTCTGCAAGGGCGGCCTGTTTGTCCCAAAAAGGGTGGACTGCAGATGCCAATGACTCTCCAAGTGTCATCTATAGGTTGCGGACACACTACAGGGAGACCTGTCAATACACAAGGTGAGTTGGACAAGGTCGGTGGCGCATTACAGCCGCACGTGAAGACCGATATCTGTCTGTCTCTGCGTTGCAGCGCCGTACAGATACCGCCAAAGCAATGTAAGCGGATCTGGGAAGGGCCGCAGGAGCAGCAGGAGGTATCAGACTGTAATGAACAGGTTACGAGAAAGGAGCTTATGGCCCAGACGTCCCCTTTGAGTACCCTGCTTGACACAAGATCTTGCAGGTCGCTTTCAGTTCTGTCGTACCCATCTCAACTGGCAATTTCGTCACTGGCGATAGGTATTATTCTCAAACGAGTCTAGATATAATTAGACGCGAGTTGATGAACTTTTTGTGTGCGAAGATCCGTGGTGAGCGGTAGCTGCCAAATGTTGTCCAAAAAATCGACTGATTTTCAAGATTCTGAGATGTTGTGGGGAGGCTTCAGTGTTGAGAACCATATGGATCTTGTCGTTGTCCATGTCGCCTTACCGCCGGTCAGTACATCGAACAGATACGATTGGCCCATGTGGTGGTTGCTGCGCATTGTGGAGGCCCTGAATTCCTTCTTATGCCGGGGCCTATGTGGTGGGTGTCAGCAGGGATGTCTTGCGAAGCCTGGACGTTGAAGTAATAAATGGCCGACAGTGAGTCCCGACCTAAATCACATCGTCCATATGTGGGACATGCTTGACAGAAATGTTAGTGGTCGTCTACATCTACATCTACATCCACACTCCGCAAGCCACCTGACGGTGTGTGGCGGAGGGTACCCTGAGTACCTCTATCGACTATCCCTTCTATTCCAGTCTCGTATTGTTCGTGGAAAGAAGGATTGTCGGTATGCTTCTGTGTGGGCTCTAATCTCTCTGATTTTATCCTCATGGTCTCTTCGCGAGATATACGTAGGAGGGAGCAATATACTGCTTGACTCTTCGGCGAAGGTATGTTCTCGAAACTTTAACAAAAGTCCGTACCGAGCTACTGAGCGTCTCTCCTGCAGAGTCTTCCACTGGAGTTTATCTATCATCTCCGTAACGCTTTCGCGATTACTAAATGATCCTGTAACGAAGCACGCTGCTCTCCGTTGGATCTTCTCTATCTCTTCTATCAAACCTATCTGGTACGGATCCCACACTGCTGAGCAATATTCAAACAGTGCGTGAACAAGCGTACTGTAACCTACTTCCTTTGTTTTCGGATTGCATTTCCTTAGGATTGTTCCAATGAATCTCAGTCTGGCATCTGCTTTACTGACGATCAACTTTATATGATCATTCCATTTTAAATCACTCCTAATGCCTACTCCCAGATAATTTATGGAATTAACTGATTCCAGTTGCTGACCTGCTATTTTGTAGCTAAGTGATAAGGGATCTATCTTTCCATGTATTCGCAGCACATTACACTTGTCTACATTGAGATTCAATTGCCATTCCCTGCACCATGCGTCAATTCGCTGCAGATCCTCCTGCATTTCAGTACAATTTTCCATTGTTACAACCTCTCGATACACCACAGCATCATCTGCAAAAAGCCTCACTGAACTTCCGATGTCATCCACAAGGTCATTTATGTCTATTGTGAATAGCAATGGTCCTATGACAATCCCCTGCGGCACACCTGAAATCACTCTTACTTCGGAAGACTTCTCTCCATTGAGAATGACATGCTGCGTTCTGTTATCTAGGAACTCTTCAATCCAATCACACAATTGGTCTGATAGTCCATATGCTCTTACTTTGTTCATTAAACGACTGTGGGGAACTGTATCGAACGCCTTGCGGAAGTCAAGAAACACGGCATCTACCTGTGAACCCGTGTCTATGGCTCTCTGAGTCTCGTGGACGAATAGCGAGAGCTGTGTTTCACAAGACCGTCTTTTTCGAAACCCATGCTGATTCCTAGAGAGTAGATTTCTAGTCTCCAGAAAAGTCATTTTACTCGAACACAATACGTGTTCCAAAATTCTACAGCTGATGGACGTTAGAGATATAGGTCTATAGTTCTGCACATCTGTTCGACGTCCTTTCTTGAAACGGGGATGACCTGTGCCCTTTTCCAATCCTTTGGAACGCTACGCTCTTCTAGAGACCTACGGTACACCGCTGCAAGAAGGGGTGTTCCACCACGGTCTCTCCGAGAACTCTCATTGGCTCCCATTGAACAATGGGAACGCATACTGTAAGATGACCTAAGTAGACTTTCACAGAGCATGCCACGTAGGTGTCAGTTGGTGGTAAACGCTCACGGAGGGCAAACACGTTACTGAAGCTCTCAAAGTCCAATAAAAAGCACCCAGGATGACAGGATGAATGACTGTTTACAATTTGTATTCGATACCTGTTGGACATTTCAGTTCTTTTTATGCAAACGACTGAGGATACAATGACGTCTTGTTGTGTACTTAATTTGTGAAAGCTATACGTATAGCACGTATAACTTGGTACCATACGCAGTGCTCAATTATTGCTCAGTTGTGTATGACAGACGCCGAAAATCATGTTCCCCTAACCTATGGAGCACAGTATATCAGTGTGTATTTTTCTTAATATTTCTGTCACTGTATGATAAACAAATACTAGAGAACTATTAACGAGAGTCGTAGTGTCTTCCAGAGCTTAAAGGTGACACACAATTTGGAAAGGTAGGTATATACTCGTAGTATAATGACTGTTTGTATCAGCTTTTTCGTATTATTTTGTGCAACCCCTACACAAGTTACTAGCAATGGGAGCGTAGTGCAGTAGTGTTGTTCGGCCAGTGTTGGGGGTGACACGAATGTCTGTGGCGACCGCAGTAAGACCAGGCCATCGCTTTCTAGCAGCGCCCCACTCGAGGCGACAGAGTTGCCCCCACCTGCAGCAGAGCCAGCGGTGTTGAAACGCCGGCCCCTGTCCTGGGGGCCGCCGCGTCGCCGTCCGCACCGCGGCGCTCCTCGCACAGCGACGATTAATATCGCGTCCAGCGCCGGCCAACATCGATTAATATCGCCGCTGTGTCACGCGGGCCGCCATCGATTGCGGCCAATGGAGATGGATGGCCAGCGCTCACATCATTA
Organism: Schistocerca nitens; assembly: GCF_023898315.1. Lineage (NCBI taxonomy): Eukaryota > Metazoa > Arthropoda > Insecta > Orthoptera > Acrididae > Schistocerca > Schistocerca nitens. The sequence continues at coordinate 436,284,928 of NC_064617.1, read as the reverse complement.
AGCCGCGCGCTACTGCCCTGCCTCGGAGCCGCCAATGCGCCCCGCATTAATTGCAAACATATTTTCGCTTCCTCTAATCGTAAAGCGCAGAGGATGAATTGACCGGCGCTGCCGAAACGAGTTACGGTCCCAGCTTTGCCAATGTCGGCTTTCCATTCGCGCTGTGCGTGAACCGGCAAGCCATTACAGCTCTGACAACAATTTCGGCCATCAAGTGTTCACCTTGACCCAGCAGTTTACACGTTCACGTTTGGTGCACGTTCATGTGTCTGCATCTGTGTGTGTGTGTGTGTGTGTGTGTGTGTGTGTGTGTGTGTGTGTGCGCGCGCGCGCATGTGTATGCGCGTGCAGATGTAATCCACAAATACAAGATCGTGTTCCCGATGCACGTGTATAAATTTCGCAGGGATGTCCGGTCCTCATAAAGCCCTTGCTTGAATTACATGCTATGTGCCTCGCTTTCCATATACGGTTACATTCTTCCATCCTTATCTTGTATCAGTTCATGAATTCACCACACTTCCTTAAAGAGCTAGAACAACCTTCTTCTCCCCCCCCCCCCCCCCCCCCGTGCCGTTACCTCCTGCATCCCATACTAGGAAGTCCCAAAGTCCCATCTTCCTTCCCTCTCACGCGATTTGTTTACATTGACGTCCAAAAAATTGGAGTACCAAGGAGTTGTGCGACATAAACGAAAGTCGGCAGGCGTACTTCTAAATTTGAAATATTATCATTCAAATTTCGCGCCAGACGCAGAAAAAGTGGCGCTAGTAGCGCGACTACGAGAATGAAATCACTTTTTTTTAGACTGAAACTGGTGGGTTGATTTTGGTCAAGAATGCCTTTAAGGCTACAAAGACACTTGTCTTTTTTTCGAGGTCCGCCAGTTATGCAAAATACCGTTTTTCTCAGTACGCAAACATGTTTCGGCACCACTGTGCCATCATCGGTGGGTTTTCGTTTTTATTTTTCTGTAATGTGAACATTTTTGTTACATGGTTATAAAATTATATGTATTTTTAATTCAAACAACAGATCGTTTCTTTTTGTAAATACCTTTACATTTGGTGAGCATGAATTTTCTGGACCAGTTTTGTGTTGATTATTAGAGGTAGCTTGTCATCTGCAACCAAACGATGTTGATGAGAAAGTTTTTTTCTTTCCTGGGAGTTAACCTATCTTCTAGAGTGTAATTTAGTTTTTCGCGATGTTTTCGCGCCTATTTTCGTATTTACTTACGTTATCGTGTGGCAAGCACTTCCATTATCCACATCATGCTGAGATGTTGTGATGCACTACACCAGAAGACAGTGTGATAACAAACCACAATCACACTGTGTTCTGGTGTAGCGAAAAGCGTTTTACTACGTTATTTGTGGAAAATACTTGTTACAGTTACGTATGCATCACAACATCTCAGCATGATGCGGATAATGGAAGTGCTTGCCAAACGATAACATAAGTAAATACGAAAATAGGCGCGAAAACATCGCGAAAACTCCCAGGAAAAAAAAAGAAAATCTTTCTCATCAACATCGTTTGGTTGCAGATGACAAGCTACCTATAATAATCAACACAAAAGTGGCCCAGAAAATTCATGCTCACCAAATGTAAAGGTATTTACAAAAAGAAACGGTCTGTTGTTTGAATTAAAAATACACATAATTTAATGATCATGTAACAAAAATGTTCACATTGCAGAAAAATAAAAACGAAAACCCACCGATGATGGCACAGTGGTGCCGAAACATGTTTGGGTACTGAGAAAAACGGTGTTTTGCATTACTGGCGGACCTCAAATCCACAAAAAAAAAAAATTAACTGCAAACACGGCCAATACAAGGAGCTGCAAATCAAAAAGATGAAAAGACACCATTATCAACACCACATTTATGCTGAATGAAGTCGCGTAATAGGGTTACAAGAAACTGTATGTGCCTTCTGCGATGTTGCAGAAAGAGTTGGCAGGAATGTAGCTACTGTACATTATTGATGCCAGCCGTGGTCAAGTGAATGTACGGCCGCAAGAAGACAAGGATCCGAACGGCCGCGTGGCACTACCGACAGGGAAGACCCTCGTGTTCGGCATATGGCTCTGGCTCATCGTACTGCCTCTGCAGCAGCAATTTCAGCAGCAACTGGCATCACAGTCACGCAACGAACTGTTACAAATCGGTTACTTCAAGGTCAGCTCCGAATCAGACGCCCTGTACCGTGCGTTCCACTGATCACGAACCACATTTCAGTGGTGGTATCCACTGAGAGTTCAATGGAGAGCAGGGTGGCGGTCTGCTCTGTTTTCTGGTGAAATTTGGTTCTGCCTCGGTGCCAGTGATGGCCGTGTGTTGGTCAGAAGGAGGCCAGTTGAGGCCTGTTGAGGCCGTCTGCTTGCTAGACATTCTGCATCCACACCTGGAATTATGGTCTGGGTGCGGATTCATATCACGCCAGAAAAACTGGTTGTGGTTATCCCTGGCACCCTGACTGCAAATTTGTACGTCAGTCTGGTCATTCGACATGTTGTGCTGCCACTCATTCACAGCATTCCAGGGGGCATTTTCCAATAGGATCGCTCGCCCCCATATCCCTGTGTGTGTGTGTGTGTGTGTGTGTGTGTGTGTGTGTGTGTGTGTGTGTGTCTGTGTGTGAATTTCTAAGGGACCAAACTGCTTAGGTCATCGGTCCCTAGACTTACACATTACTTAAACTAATTTATGCTAAGAACAATACACACACCCATGCCCGAGGGAGGCTCTGAGCACTATGGGACTCAACTGCTGAGGTCATTAGTCCCCTAGAACTTAGAACTAGTTAAACCTAACTAACCTAAGGACATCACAAATATCCATGCCCGAGGCAGGATTCGAACCTGCGACCGTAGTGCCCGAGGGAGGACTCGAACCTCTGGCGGGAGGGGCATATCCCTGTTGTAGCTCAAGATGCTCTGCAGAATGTCGAAATGTTGCCTAAAGCCTGCTCGATCGCCAGATCTGTCTCCAGTCGAGCGCATATGGGACATCATCTGACGACTACTCCTGCGTCACCCACAAGCAGCGTTAACCGTCCCTCTATTGACCGACCAAGTGCAAAAGGCGTGGGACTCCAGCCCACACTGACATCCGGCACCTGTACTACATAATGCATGCACGTTTGCATTCAACATTCTGGCGGTACACTGGTCATTAATGTACCAGTATTTTACATTTGCAATGGCTTTTCTCGCGTCTACATCAGTCTGTGGTCTTGTAATATTTATCACATAAATATGTTACCTAGACAAATTTTTCCCGAAATTTCGTTACTCTACACTAATTGCTTTTGGGTGTTGCTAATTCCATCGGTATATTTATGCATTTGTTTCACCTGGCAAGAATGGGGCATTCAGGCCCTCTCTCACATCTAACCTGAGATCCTAGTGAGACAACATAACAGTTCGTATTTTACATTAACAAAAAACTCGAAAAATATAAAATAGTAATAGCAATAATAATAATCCACTGGAATTTAGGCCAAAACTATCATCTGCCAGTGGAAAGAACTGGTGGGACAATAAATCAGAAAATGTTGAAGAGAACGAACATCAAAATTACCATAGTATTTCCAGCTTCAGACAAATTAAATGTTGCCTTACGATACATCAGACATCCCTATCGTGGGGAAAAGAAATTGTTGATCGCTGACATCTCCATCGCAGTAGAATCGTGAAAAAACTGGAGAAACTTGCCACATGCATGAGCTTCAAAATTCGACTGCAGCGGCTCTTACGTAAACCAGTGAAAGTGATTCCCGTGATTTCTCGTCACACTGAGCGCAGTGCCAAAAGATGATTGTGGGCACATGACAACACCTGGGATTCATAAAACACGCATCTGCCAGTTACGATAAGTCACTTTTCTCAGCCTGCACGAATTACCACCGATACCTACATCTACATCTACATACATACTTCGCAATCCACCATACGGTGCGTGGCGGAGGGTACCCCGTACCACAACTAGCATCTTCTCCCCCTGTTCCACTCCCAAACAGAACGAGGAAAAAATGACTGCCTATATGCCTCTGTACGAGCCCTAATCTTTCTTATCTTATCTTTGTGGTCTTTCGGCGAAATATAAGTTGGCGGCAGTAAAACTGTACTGCAGTCAGACTCAAATGCTGGTTCTCTAAATTTCCTCAGTAGCGATTCACGAAAAGAACGCCTCCTTTCCTCCAGAGACTCCCACCCGAGTTCCTGAAGCAGTCCATAGGAAATGTCACACTAGCGTTAAAACACGAAATCGAGCACAGTGATACTGTTATAACACATACATCAAAAAAAGTTTTGCATCACCTGGGTTCCGAGAGTTCGGGAACCTGTACAGAAAATTGGAATAGAGATCAACATAAACATCATTTCCGCCCTTTTTATTGCTCATAAAAATCACACACTGCATGTTGTACCACCATACAGTGAGACCTTCAGAGGTGGTGGTCCAGATTTCTGTACACACCAGCACCCAGTAGCACGTCCTCTTTCATTGATGTATGCCTGTATTCGTCGTGGCATACTATCCACAAATTCATCAAGGCACTGTTGGTCCAGATTGTGCCACTCGTCAACGGCAATTCGGCGTACATCCATCAGAGTGGTTGGTGGGTCACGTCGTCCATAAACAGCCCTTTACAATCTATCCCAGGCATGTTCGGTAGGGTTCATGTCTGGAGAACATGCTGGCCACTACAGTCGAGCAATGTCGTTACCTGAATGAAGTCATTCACAAGATGTGCACGATGGGACGCGAATTGTTCTCCATGAAGACGAGTGCCGATATGGTTGCACTATGGGTCGGAGGATGGTATTCACGTATCGTATAGCCGTTACGGCGCCTTCCATAACCGCCAGCGGCGTACGTCGGTCCCACATAATGCCACCCCAAAACAGCAGGGAACCTCCACCTTGCTACACTCGCTGGACAGAGTGTCTAAGGGATACAGCCTGACCGGTTTGTCTCCAAACAAGTCTCTGACGAATGTCTGGTTGAAGGCATACGCAACACTCATCGATGAAGAAACTTCATGCCAATTCTGAGTGGCCCATTCGGCATGTTGATGGGCCGATCTGTACTGCGCTGCATGGTGTCGTGGTTGCAAAGATGGACCTCGCCATGGACGTCGGGAGTGAAGTTGCGCATCATGCAGCCTATTGCGCACAGTTTGAATCATAACACGACGTCCTGTGGCTGCACGAAAATCATTATTGAACATGGTAGCGTTGGTGTCAGGGTTCCTTCGAGCCATAATCCGTAGGTAGCGGTCATTCATTCCAGTAGTAGCCCTTGGTTGGCCTGAGCGAAGCAAGTCATTGACAGTTCCTGTCTCTCTGTATCTCCTCCGTCTCCGAACACTTCGCTTTGATTCACTCCAGAACGCCTGGACATTTCCCTTGTTGAGAACCCTCCCTGGCGCAAAGTAACAATGCGGACGCGATGAACCGCGGTATTGACCGTCTGGGCATGGTTGAACTACAGACAACACGAACCGTGTACCTCCTTCCTGGTGGAATGACTGGAACTGATCTGCTGTCGGACCCCCTCCGTCTAACAGTCGCTGCTCATGCATGGTTGTTTACATCTTTGGGTAGGTTTAGTGACATCTCTGAACAGTCAAAGGGACTGTGTCTGTGACACAATGTCCACAGTCAACGTCTGTCTTCAGGAGTTCTGGGAACCGGAGTGATGCAAAACTTTTTTTTTGATGAGTGTATGAGGTAGTGCTGAAAAGTGATGCCTCCGAATTTGTATGTGAAAAATCTTGAAGTTTTTTAAGTAAAACAAACCTTGTTAACATTCTGCACCTTTATTATTCGCGTCTACATATTTATTTCTCAACGTAGTCACTCTGACACCAATCACATGTATCCACATGAGAGACTAGTTTGTTGATACTGTCACTGTAGAATATTTCACCTTGATAATGGAACTACAAACTCACCTCTGCTTGCACCGCTTCATCACAATTAAAGTGAAGTCCTCGAAGGTGTTCTTTAACTTTAGGAAACAGATTAAATTCGGATGGGGCCAGGTCGGGACTGTGTGGAGGGTAATCGATGACAGCAAACCCAAGGCGTCGTATTGTTGAATATGTCGCAGCGTTCGTGTGTGTTCTGGCATTGTCATGCTGAAGAAGAGAGTGCTCCATTTGTGAGCGAACTCTCCGAACTCGAAACTAGATTACAGCACGCTATTTCTGCCTCACCAATATAGTCACGTTACACACCGCCATGCTACAAGCTACAATTCGGAGATCTCTAGCGGCAGAAGGCTGCAAAACTGATGACATGAGGAAAAAAGATGTAGAATATTAACTACTAAGTACGTTTGTTTTATTTAAAAAACTTTAAGGGCTTTCACATTAACAATTCGGAGGAAGTAAGTTTTAGCATACCCTCTTAGTAAAGATACATAGTAATGAAAATATCAAGTTTAATAAGTTGTGTTAAGCACTTCCTAGTCCGCAGCTCGTGGTCGTGCGGTAGCGTTCTCGCTTCCCACGCCCGGGTTCGATTCCCGGCAGGATCAGGGATTTTCTCTGCCTCGTGATGACTGGGTGTTGTGTGATGTCCTTAGGTTAGTTAGGTTTAAGTAGTTCTAAGTTCTAGGGGACTGATGACCATAGATGTATAGCGTCCCCAGTGCTATATTACGAAAAGACTTAAAAAACAGTATTTATAAAGAAGAGACGTTTAAAAATTGAATAATATATTTTTATCATGTAGCCGTAAAACAATTTCTCTATCAAGAAATGCAATGCAAAGAAATAAAGTGATCTAAAGAGACGACAAGATACGCTCTTTTGTTAATTTTTTTAGTCGACTTCACTTCCTCTTTTGTCTTGATTGTGTATAGACGGACATCTTGCGAGTGCTGGCAAATGTAAGCATATTTGTATGAGTTAAGCAGATTATATATATATATATATATATATATATATATATATATATATACTCATTTAATATTATTGTGCACTTTTAATTTGTAAGAGGTGATCCCGATTTCATGTCCGCCTTCCTTGAATTAACCTGCATTCAAGTAATTTACAGTTCAACAATCGCAGCGGCCGATGCAGCCAACGACGCCATTACGTGGCGATATTAACTTATGAAAAATTAGCGGAAGCGAAAAACTCGCCCGCTATTAACATAATATTAATTTTTCTCCACCGCCGCACGAAGTTACAGAAATACGTAGCTTTACGACTCTTATTTTCAGTACCATAGCCGAGAGCCAGAGCCAGGACTCCGACTACAATACAATGGTTAACGGAGGTAAGACAAATACTCTCGCGCGTGTGTGGGCCGCAATTTTAATTAATTACTAAAGATCTTTTGCTTTAAAGTGAACTTACTAGCCGAGGAAATTAATATGAAAAGTTTATTACATTGTTCACTTGTATGCTCATGTTTTAAGATTCAGCAAGTCTAACATTCATTAACGTAACAAATGATTTAAGATTAATATTGTTAAAAAGGAGAACTTCACAAAAGCATCTAATCGTAAATCAAAGTTGAATAAAGTATCATTTTTATTAAGGCCCACCACGTAAGTCGGCAACAATCAAAAAATAATAACAACAATAATAATATATTAAATTACGACGGCCGACGGACGCGAGAGATGTTAAGTCCCATAGTGCTCAGAACCATTTGAACCATTTTTTAAGCACTTCCTCATTAGATTTTTGTAGAACGTAATGACATGTAAGAGGAATCTAACAGAAACGTGGGTCAGCTCTACACAATACAGTTGACTGGTCAAAAGAAAGAACGGAAAAAGCAACGTAAAATTAGCAGATGAGATGGAAGCAACAAATTAGAAATGTAAAATAATGACAGAAGCATGAATAGTTTACGATGTGACAGAGTTAGTGATTCGCTGTTGGACGAAAGGAAAACAGAAGACAAGAAACTGTGCCTGTGATAGCAGATTAAACTTCAGCCTCTTTTCGAGTGAAGAGCGGTTTTAAATAAGATAAAGATTACAGAGTAGCTTTTTCCCAGTCACATAGCCAAAATCTTTCGTTCACATTATCCCGATGATATAGCCATTCTAGCAATTGTAGCCTCGACTACAAACCCGTCCCAAAAGAAGTTTCAGCTTACACTCTTCATGACTAAGTGCAAATCCAGCTCACATCCTCGCGCCAACGATTTGTCCATCAGTTCCTTCTTGCATACACAGCTAACATAATTTTTTATGTAATACCCTTCCTAGTTCCATATCAAATCCAGAAGTCTTAGTGACGAAGAGTTGACGAGGGCCGTCACCATCATCATCGCTTATGAGACTCAGAATAAAGCTTATCGCTACAGCTCTTCAGGTGTTACGTTTTCCTTTTTTAGCCAACAAAATGTATGTCTAAGAAACAAAGCAAATTACTGGAATTCCTAGTTCATTTCACAGCTGAAACTACTATCACTGTTTTTGTTTTTCTGAAAGGTAATAGTGGCGATTAGGACAAAAGGAACTTATCACTCTGACACACAAAAATATCTCAGCTGCCGCTAAACTGATAAAAGGAAATCGGAAATGCACTTAGAATGGCGGAAGAAGTTATAAACACACCAAACCAGAGGTTTTAATGACCTTATATCAGCATTTTGTCAAGTGTAAGATGTGCCTAAAGTGTGCCTCGCATTCGCCTGCCACAGGACATGTCAATGTTCAAATTTAGTCTATTCAATACACATAACCCATTTTTGATATTGACAAGAATTTTGTAATTCAAAGAATGAAATTCCTTGCAGTTTGAGTAATTGGTCGGATTTCATGCGCCGTTCTAAGTCATCCCACGGGTGTTCAATTAGGTTCAGGTTGGGACTCTGGGAATGTCATATCATTTCAGGAATGTTGTTGTCCACAAACCAATGCCTCACAGGTGCTGATTTAGGACAGAGTCGTTGTAATGCTGATACAAACTATCATTGTCTGCGAACTGTTCGACTGCACGCAGTACACAATACTGTAAAATGTATTCATATCGTTCGGCATTTAGCGTTTTCTTAAGTTCCAATAAGCGGACCATGCCCTAACAACGAATAACACCCCCACACCGTTACACCGCCACCTACGTATTTGACTTTTGCTACTACACTTGGTCGCAGGTAACGTTCTCCAGGCATCCGCCATACCCAAACCCTTCCATCGGATTTCCACAGGGTACAGCATGATTCATCACTCCAAATCAATTCTTTCCCGTCTTGGAATGTTCAGTAGTGTCGCTCTTACACCACCTCAAGCACCGCTTAGAACTGTACAGGAATGTGTGACACACGAGGAACTGCTCTACCATTGTACCCCATTGTAATTTCCTAGTCACAGTCCCTGTGCTAGCTTGGAACTCACGAATGATTCCTTCAGTTAAATTCATGAGAGTTATACAGCCACTCTCTGCAACACTCTACAGTCTCTCTCCATCAGTGCATGAAGACTACATGGTTTCGGTTTAGCTGTGGTTGTTCCTTCACGTTTCGACTTCACAATCACATCAACAGTAGACTTTGGCACCCTTACAAGTCCTGAAAAGTCCCTGATGGATTTGTTGCTCGGGTGACATCCAATGATTAGGCCAAGTTTGAAGTCGCTGAGCTGACCACTATGCCATCAAGGCACAGTGGTCGCCACTACCACATGGACTACTCTAGCAAGCCTCCCGTCAAACCCAAATTCTCAACTTATACCACACATTACTGATGTAGCCCCCTGCATATTAGTCTCATTACTCGCGGCACCTCAGCGATTCCCATAAGAATTCCAGCTTGGTGCCTGCGGGCTTTCAGATAATAAATGAGGTGGTGTGGTGGTGGCCGTCAACTACGCACCCTCTGACTCAAAGTTGAAATATTAAAAGTTTCGGTTGGTTTCGTTGTCAAGGGGCTGGGATACATAGCTCCCGCATTACAATCCAAATACTGCTGAGTCTACAGTATACAATATGAATATACACATTAATCGAATGGTCATAGGTTCCTATCACTCGGCAATTGCGAATGTAACGTAGAAATTTATAAATGAAAGATTGCAGTTAAATAAAATCTGCAGCTACTATCTTAACGACTTTAAATGATGGGTACAATAGTAGAAGTACTTTTGAGAATGTGGTATATTTCTGCAAAACAGTTATTGGTGTTGATGGTCCAGCAATTAAATGAAATATAAGTTGAATAACAGGGAATCAATATATTCCTACTGCATGTACTTAGTTATGAACAACAACATAGTTCGTGAGATATTCACTTCTAAACGCACACTAAATCTTCACTGTAGAAGCCACAGAAATCTCACAAGTGCACAAGTCGGCACTCCGAAGTATTTCTATCTGCTGCAAACCGCTCCACACTCTCCATTGCCGTCGCTCCGTCCTGTTCACAATGTCCCTGTCTTGTCCTGTACTCACCATTCACGAGCGCTGTGATTGGCTAGAGCGCTCGCGCCATGTCTTCAAGACAACGCACCCACACAAACATAATGAAGCATATTCGAAATACTGGATTTACATTTAAATAACTTGAAATTAAATAAATATTCCTACGGCTGGACCGTAAACACGCTCTAACACACATTTTTAAATACATAAACAAAATAAATAAACATATATCAAAGGAATATCAACAAAATGTAGGCCAAGAGCCTAATGTCTCTGTGCTTTCTAAAACACAGTAAATATTTAACAAATTTCTTCATGAATAATATGTATTGGATATAAACAAAGATATAGACGAATAAATATATTTATAAGTATGCTGCTACCGTTTCTTTCGTGTCACTGTGGAGTACTTATGGCCTGACGCAATCGATGGTAATCGGCCACTTAGACCTCCAATAACTCATGTACTATTCAAGTTAAATGCCTGTAATTTTTACCTATTTAGGTTACACTAATAGCTTTCTGAAGACATGTCGATCGACGAAAATGGAGGAAGCGTTTAGATTTTGGAAATTCGTTGCTGGGTGTTATTTGTATAATTTACTGTCAGATACTAAACTTTAAACTAATAAAGATATTGAAAATCTGATTACACCATCAGAACCGTCGTGCAAATAATAGTAATGTACATGTTTCTTTTTGAGGTATCATACTTCATCTCGGTACTATTAATTTCTATACGAACTGTGAAATCTCTGCCATGATGGTTTCACAAAGTCCGCCATCTTTGGCACTCCCAGTGTGTCTCCTACATCGACACAGCGTCACCATGGAATTCCCAGCCACGCGGCTGGACCACGCACTGGGGCTATCCCCCTTGCTCAGCTAATGTTCGATACCACGTGATTGCTGCCGGACCACGGCCTGCCGAGAGGCTCCCGCACAGCCACACCAACTCCGAACTTAGAATATTTTCAGGGCGCCACTCTCGCCCGTTACCTCACAGTGTACATCTGCACTAAAGGGATCATTGGCTGTCATCACCTCACTTCTACATGTGGTTTCCGTTCTTTTGGACATGTCTGAAGGAACAGGATTTTGATCCTCCAGCCACTATGAATCTAGACACAAAGGAATTCAAGTAATTAGCTGTCAGTGCGCATTGATTTATATAAATGGGGCAAGTTGAAAATTTGTACCCGATAGGAATTCGAACTCGGGTCTCCTGCTTATCTGCCATATGCACTGACCACAATGCCACCTGAGCACAGTGGTCACTGCAACTGCACAGACTATCCGAGCACGCCAATTCTCAACTGATACCACACACTACTGATGTAGTGCCTTTGCTCATTAACCTTATCAGTCGCGGCATCATGCTGATTCCTGTAAAAGTTCGAACTTGGTGCCGCATCTGCATAAAAGGTATCATTGGTCATCATTGTCTTAATTATAGATGTGGTGTGTGTTCTTTCAGACATGTCTGAAAGGACACAATTAATATTATGACGTACAATGATAACATCAGCGCACATGCACACCAAGCTCCAACTCTTACGGGAATTGGCGAGAAGCTGCGAGTAATGAGGCTAATGAACAAGGACACTACATCAGTAGTTTGCGAATAAGTGAAGAATTTGGGTCTGACAGGAGGCGTACTAGGGTAGTACATAAGATTGTGGTGCCCACTGTGCCCAGATGACGTAGTGGTTAGCACACCTGCCTAGTAAGCAGAAGACCCAAATTTCGAATCCCTTTCGAGCACAAATTTTCAAATTGTCACAATGATATAAAACAATGCCCACTAACAGTTAATGTCTCTAATTCCTTTGTGTCTTGATTCATAGTGGTTGCAGGATCAAAATGGCGTCTGTTTTGTCGGACATGTGTGAAAGAACAGACATCATGTATACAATTTAAGCGATGATGGCTAATGATCGCTTCTGTGCAGATGTACACCAAGCTCGAACACTTATACGAATTGAGGAGAAGCTTCGAGTAAAGAGGCTAATGGGCAGGAGCACTACATCAGTATTGTGTGGTATAAGTTGAGAATTTGGCTCTGCTGGGAGGCATACTAGCTTAGTTCATATGCTATGCTTTTCAGACTACTGTGCCTGAATGCCATACAGGTCAGCGCATCTGCCTAGTAATCAGAAGACCCGGGTTTGAATCACGGTGTGGCACAAATTTTCAACTTGCCTCATTGATATACATCAATATCAACTGGCACCTAATGTCTTTAATTCCTTATTGTTTTGATTCATAGTGGCTGCAGTATCGCCAAATGGTGTCTTTCCTTTTGGGCATGTCCGAATGAACAGACATCACATGAACAGACATCACATGTACAGATATTTCAATCTATGACAAAAGAATAAACGACTCTCATGTGACAAAAAATAAAATACCTCAAAATATCAGGTAGCAGCATACACTATGTGATCAAAAGTATCCAGACACCCCCAAAACATAAGTTTCTCATATTAGGTGCACCGTGCTTCCACCTACTGCCTGGTACTCCATATCAGTGACCTCAGTAGTCATTAGACGTCGTGAGAGAGCAGACTGGGTCGCTCTGCGGAACTCACGGATTTCGAACATGGTCAGGTGATTGGGTGTCACTTGTGTAATACGTATGGACGCGAGATTTACACACTCGTGAACATCCCTAGGTCCACTGTTTACGATTTGATAGTGAAGTGTAAACGTGAAGTGACACAGCACAAAAGCGTCCAGGCTGACCTCGTGTGTTGACTGACACAGACCGCCGACAGTTGAAGAGGGTCGTAATGGGTAATAGGCAGACACCTATCCAGACCATCGTACAAGAATTCCAGACTGCATCAGTATCCACTGCAAGCACTATGACAGTTAGGTGGGAGGTGAGAAAACTTGGATTTCATGTTCGAGCGGCTGCTCAAAAGCCACACATCACGCCGGTGAATGCGAAACGACGCCTCACCTGGTGTAAGGAGCGCAAACACTGGACGATTGAACAGTGGAAAAATGTTGTGTGCGTGACGAATCACGGTACACAGTGTGACGATCCGATGGCAGGGTGTAGGTATAGCGAATGCCCGGTGAACGTCATCTGCCAGCGTGGGTAGTGCCAACAGTATAATTCGGAGGCGGTGGTGTTACGGTGTGGTCGTGTTTTTCATGGTGGGGGCTTGCACCCCTTGTTTTGTGTGGCACTATCACATCATAGGTCTACATTGATATTTTAAGCACCTTCTTGCTTCCCATCTTTCCCATCTTTCAGCACTATCGAGCACCTGTTCATAATGCACGGCCTGTGGTGGAGTGGTTACACGACAATAACATTCCTGTAATGGGCTGGCCTGCACAGAGTACTGACCAGAATCCTATAGAACACCTCTGGGATGTTTTGGAACTCCGACTTCGTGACAGGCCTCACCGATCGACATTGTTACCTCAGAGACTCTTGGTTCTCGCAGATCACAGATAGAAAAAATTAATATGATTTTAGTAAACTGCAGGAGCATCCAAGGAGAGGTCCCAGAATTAGTATCGCTTATTAAGGTTATAATGCACAGATAGTATTGAGAACAGAAAGCTGGTTGAAGCCAGGCGTCACTCATACACTGGGCTGCACGTCGACCGCACCAGCCCCCTGCGTCGGGAGCCGCCTGCAGATACACATATCCGCGCTGGCGTGTGCCAATCCTCGCCGTGGTCAGCCGAGTACCTATCTCACCACCGGAGTGTCATCCCTTGTACTACCAACATTTCCACTTTTTGGTCGCTGTGATTTCAACATGGCCAGCATTGGATCCCATACTGTGCTAAACTGGTATCCTGCGTCCCTCCAGAATGAGATTTTCTCCCCGTACCGGAGTGTGCGCTGATACGAAGCTTCCTGGCAGATTAAAATTATATGGTGGGCAGGGACTCGAATTCGGGATCTTTGCCTTTCACAGGCCAGTGCTCTACCGACTAAGCAACCCATGCACGGCTCACGACCTTTCTCCACTTCTTTACTTCCGTCAGTACCTAATCTCTTACCTTCCAAACTTTACAGGAGCTTATCATCACTCCCTACACTTCTGGTTGATTATGACTCGACTTAAATGAACCAGAAGTTCCCTGTTATGTGAGAAAGGCATCAACTCCGAAGATTAAATGAAATCCATGAAATGTAGGTGCAGTTATAAACGAATCGCCAGTGCTCAGTAACTGCAACAATGACGACATAAAAGGAAAACTTGGTTAAATTAAATGAATATAAAATTGGGATGGATGGAGTTACAATGGTTAGTTGAATTTGAAAAAAGTTACAAATTTAATTAATGAATGAACGTAAATTAACGTTCACCAGCTCACAACGTAAACAAAATTACTGTCTCTATAATTACTGTCTGTTAATACTGAGAAACTTAAGTAAGAAAGCTTGGTTTTACTGAAGGGTGAAAACAGCACAAAACTGGTAAATATTGCACTGGTATAATTTCAGATACACATATCACAGTAAACAAATATCATTCAGTTAAGCAACTCACGGAAATAGATTAGTAATAAAGAATAACAAAACCTCAACAATAGCAAACGGTTACGTAAACCAAGTTATTTATGTTTATTCATTACTGAATTCGGTCATTTACCTTGAAAATTATCGTAATGATATTGTGTCATTCAAAAATCACCTTCCTGTGAGTTACAGTTACGTAATTTGTAAAGTCAAAATTTCTATTGTAAAAGAAAGACAAATTCGTGATATAGTTTTACTGACTTATTCGTTTTATGCAATTTCAACTAATATTACTATTCATTAACAATCACTGCTAATTACTACTATTATCTGCTCAAGACGTTAACAAATACTTCCGACTAATTGCAGTTGCATAAAACTGAACACTTATTTATCCATGAGAAATACACAAAAAATATCTTTCACTGCATCTTGCTCTGTTAAGTTCTGTTTTCCAAATTACTGTTTGCTAGACTTGACCGCTTCTGTTAATTGTAGTCTTGAAAACTATTGAAATTTTATTTACTGTCATTTCTTTCGTAAAACACTGCAATAGTTTTTCAATCATTTGGACTCTCTCAGATCATCAAAACTGGATAGGATGGATCGTCCATAGGTATTTTGTCTTAGGTAAAACTGAATGTCAACACTTTAGTATAACTCGGTATTTTTCAAATACAAAATGAAATACAACACTGGCTAACCGTACACAAGTCGGACCAAGTAGTTAAATGGATCTTACTTCAGTGGAGATGTCATCGGTGCAGTTTAAAGAATTGTTCGTTGACAATGCGTGGCACAGGCTCTTCTTCTTGTAACTCCGTAGCAAATGTAACTAGTTTCATAGTACTCTTCATGTTCATTTGCATCCTCTTGCGGTATTTACACTGTGACTATTTAATGTCATATACTTCGCCCGTCCACGCCGAATTATCCGCCGAGCCATTACATACTTCAGCACTACTGCGTTACCACCCTTTCTGAACAAAAGAGCCGTGCGCCACTAGACTCGACTGTCTCTCTCAACCCTCTCCTAATGTTCTTCTCTGCACTGTGTTGACTGCTGCCGCGCTTGCGTGCCTCACCGATTAACGTAACTGCCCCACTCTGACAATATTCACTATACTCTCTGACAAATCGTATCGCCATGACCAGAACTGCGTATCTACTTTACTAGCTTACGACAAACATTTATTTAACTTTACAATAAAGAAACATTTTATTTCATCGTACAAACATTAGTATACGTATTTAGAAACTTTGATTCATAGAAAAATACATCGAAAATTCAAACTGCAAGGAAAAATTTTGTTAGCCCACAGAGTTGTTGTGTTAAAAACTCTCCTGCGAAACTTGCAAGACTAGCACTCCAGGAAGAAAGGATATTGCGGAGACCTGACGTAGCCACAAGAAGTTTCATATCAGCGCACACTCCACTGCAGAGTGAAAATTTCACTCTGGAAACATCCTCCAGATTGTGGATAAGCCATGTCTCCGCAATATTTTTTCTTCCAGATCCTGTGAATTCTTGAAGGTAGGAGATTAGGCAGTGGTGGAAGTAAGGCTGTGCCGACGGCTTGTGAGTCGCGCTTGGGTAGGTCACTTCCCTATGAAAGTCAAAGTTCCCGGGTTCAGGTCTCGGTCCGGCAAACACTTTTAATCTGCCAAAAAGTTTCATGCTGTTCAGCAGCTTAGTCGAGCTACAAATGTCCACTACTTCTTCAATAATGCTGTCGCATCACGAAGACGTGACATTTTGGTGCTTTTTTATTCCATACTGTGTCCTTTACTGAGACAATACTCGGCCACAGCTGATATCTCTGCTGGTCCATATGTGTGTGACGTCGATGTTCGACGTATCTGTCCTCCACATTGCGAAAAGTTTGTCCAATGTATGACTTCCCGTAGCTACAGTGAATGTTATAGACACCAGGCCTTCTTAAACCAAGATCATCTTTCACTGAACCTATAAGAGCTCTGAGTTCCGCTGGCGGACGGAAATCAGTCTTCTAAAATTGTGACGTAATGTCGTGCTCAGTGTGCACTAATAACAAAATATAAGTGAGTTAGCACAGCTAAAACACACCAGTAGACCCAGAAGATGACCACCGTAAACTTGGCCGAAACGTTGGTATTTCCAATATAGTTTTTTTTTTTTTTTTTTTTTTTTGTAACAATATGACTCTGTACCATGTTCAGAAAATTTTTATGAAAATAAACACAGACTGGTTAGAGGAAATTGTGTCTATTCTTTGGAGCGGTTGTGATGTCCAGGAGTCAAGACGGACGCGGAAATTTACAAAACATTGCCGAAATATAGTCCTCAAACTTCCTCATACGGTCCATGTCGAGCTGCAGAAAGGTACCAGTCCAACACGCTGGCGCGCGGATTCCGCTATTCCCAGCACAAAATAACATGGTTGCAGTAGACCTGTCCAACATCTGCCCCAGTTCCCACAGACACACCCTCTTTTCCTTCTGAGTAACTGAATCACAACAAAACTTACGACTTTTTTATCAAAGAAAACCGTCAAGCTTGCTGAGTCCATATTCAGTTTTACAACCGCAGAGCCATTGTAGCCAACTCTGACGAACACGGGCATGATATCCCGTATGTATGTTCATTCAACACCTTATGTATGCAGCCAAATGAATCAATCTAAAAGAGAAAATACTATTTTCTGCACCAGAAGATAGAGGAACAAGTGTGGAAAGTGAAACTCAAAAGGTTTCCGTTTCGAGAAATGGAACTTCTTAAACTCCATATGGTGTAACACAACACAACATGCAGCCATGTAATTACGAATTCAGCAGCCTAGTTAGCATGATTAAACAATAATGGGTCGAACTGTGGAGACACAGCATTCATCTTGATTCAATCCTAGACTGTTAAGAGTCAATTGTACCCAGCAATTTGTGATTGGTTCTGGAGGTTTCTCTCACATTCATACCGTCAAACCGTTACCCGTGTTGACCACTCAAACAACCCAGGAAGGTAGCTTTCAAAACACACTTTGTTAAACTTTAATTATGGCAGTCAACTTCAAGAAGTAGAAGTCATGAAAATAATGTAAAAAGTCCAGTAACATGATCCGATGGGAAACTTTATAAGAAAATTGTATTACAGCTAGCTTTCTTAAGTTATTTCCCCTTTTTTTCACTTTGAAGGGTATTGACCAGTAGCATTTCACTCATTTTTTTAATAATCAACAGGAATTTCTCACGTTATCTGATCTTCAAAATGGCAATTTTAGAATCTTGCCCCCTCTTGCTTAGATTTCTACAGACGCCCAAGGTCTTTTGTTTCAGTCATTTCTCGCATTTCATAAATTTGTATGTCACCTTGGGTTTGTTGGAGTATGTGTTAGCTTACTGGACGATTGTTCTTTTTGGTCCGCACTTAAGCTCTGTATCAAGCCAATGATAAACTATAAACTTAATTACAAACTACTCAGGCTATTGTCTCATGACCAGTATTGGCTCATGTCCTATTCACATTAATTTTATGACCATCAGTACTTGTGAATCAAGTAACCCTTGTGCTACATAGGAGTGTCTCAGATACACAAATATTTACCTACATAATGACTGTGGAAGCACATATCGATAGCATCCCGTGGGCGTCTTAAATTTGGCAATGGTAGTGCAAGTTTCCGACATTCGCCGTTAGCGACCGTGTGGGATCCGGGGACCCAATGGCGCACGGCCGCTGAGCCACACATCAAGTGACTCGGTGGAACGAGCGCCCTCTGCCGCCGCGATTTAGGACGGCCAGAAGCAGCCACAGAGCCTACTCACGCTCGTAGCCACTTTGCTACAGGACACTACGCAGATGCCTGCTAGAGACTCCTTGATGCTATTGTATGACCTGGACTCTATTTCTTGCTGCATTACTTGTAATGAGTCTTTTTATGTTTGGAGAAATACAGGTTAAATAAATCTTCCGTTTACTTCTCATGTCCAGCTTTCCTATGACGATAGTTGCCCACCACTGTGTAGCCATCTCTCCTTACCGTTGTGTACGATGTTGTACACAACAATAACAAAGTATTTCTGAGTTAAATATAAATTAATTCATAAAATAATTGTCACACACTATTAACGTTACAAGTCATACGAAGTATTTCATTTAATTTACATGATTATAGTTTCATCTTCCATACCTGGCCGTACTAACACCAGGCGTCAAATGTTTTCTCTCTGACGTAATCATTACTGGATACTGTTTTACCAAGTCATTCATAACACATGCTCTGATTCAAAGATTATAGATGGAGATGTATAGTAACGACTTCCCGCTCTAAGTGGCAAAAATGATTTTGTTCTTTTACTCTAAATTTGTGTTCTCTTCCTCCGGTTTTTTTTTTTCAATTGTTCTCTGTCAACAGGAGTAGGAGTAAAAATACATGCCAGAAGGTAATCATTTCAGACACTATCCTTTAAAAAAATAGACTTTTGACATTCTTGATCAAAACTGGAAGCTTTTAACTTGATTATTCTGTCAGTTCTACGTCGTCAAGAATTTGAAATCTTAGTCACTGTTAGTATCTCTGTTCGTGTGTGAAGTAAAGCCTACAACTTGTTAATATTTTCCAATCTGTAGCCATGCTGCATGTGCAACACGATAAATTACTTAATCAAAATTTGTGAGTTTTTGAAATGTTCTTGGATATTCAGCCGGCTGATATTGTCCAAATAGAGCAGTATCTCGGAAAGTTCACTTGTTGCTGCCTTCCGCTGCACTTAAACTGCAATATTTATATAACCGCAAGAACAGTAGCTTTTGGCTTCAATCCAGGTGAGCATTAATGACGTTGCTCATACCATAGTACTGAAAGCATTCAACGTAACGCTTCTATACCTATACTTCGCACATTCATTAGCCTTCATTGTTAAGACTGCTTCGTATTTTCGTAATCTGTGAACAAATAAGTTACACTTATAGGTAAAATGGACTTAAGGATTTTCTGTTATGACTATTGGAAATATCATGTACGTAAGGTTCAAGTAAATCGCTTGTACATTAATCTCAAAACTTTCTGTCGCGGATACATGTCTTTTGCGGAAGAGTACTCTTCTAATTACAAGCTGTTGGAACTGACTTCTCAGGTGATATTAATTTGCCTGGCTCCAATATTCGTTCTAGGAAGCATCTTACGAGAGATAAAGGTAAAAATTAGAACTATATACCGCATTTCATCAACCAAAGTATATAACGACATTTCCTTTTGCGACTGAAGACAGTAATGAAACCAGCGGAAGTCATTAAGCTTGCATTTAGATCCTAATATGCATCTTTCGACACCACTTTCATTTATCATAGTTATAAAGTGGATTTATGGGCCATTCGGTGCACTAAAATGGGAGAACATGAGAAAGTAAATTAAACGTCCATTGCTGAAACGAACGCTTTCATAAAACACGTAATTAGTCGCAGAACTCTTTCGCGAAGGTGTTTCCACCGAGGACAATCTCGACGAGGCAGAATAACTGTGGCAGTTACGTCTATTGCTACATCTACGGTAGGTCTGCCGTACGCTACGGCTGTCTGTCATATTTACTCCTCTGCGTCGTAAACCCTCTGAAAATCGGGACAGAGAAACCGTTTCTGAGGATACGCCTCGCAGCCTCTGAAGCGACGGAGAATTCTTGACATTCTGGATGCATAACATCAGTCCGTATTCCCCATACAATCTTAAGACTCCCAAGGATGAGAGCAAAAGCAGTTTCCTCATATTGTCCTGCTTCCGACGCTATAAGTTTCATTACATTTCAGATAAATTTCTCTGCCCTCCGTCCAGCAGACGTCGATAATATAAATTTCATTGTATTCGTGTCTTCCGCGAGAACACCTTACGCTTGGCACTACTAAGCAGAACATGGCATAATGATTACTACTGGTGGTGCGTATGGTGCTTTGGCATTATATCTCGAGGCTTATGCAGAGCTTGGTTATGTTATGCTAAATTTTCAGTGTGTTATATCGTTGTCCTTGCTTAATACTTACAGTCTTTGTGCAGGACTTTAGCCCATGTTACGTTAAGCATGGTGCCAATTCTAACTCATAGTCTTAATTTATACATATCGATTTGATGTACTTCATAGGTTTTTGCCCACGTGTATATTGATTCTATGGGTTTAAAAAACCTGATGCATTTTTCCTTTATTTCTGTAACGTTGTTCGCTTATGGTCGTAACACGTAATCTGATGTGCCTACTTATTCTTGTTACTGATTGTTAAGTACAGTACTCCCTAGCTGACAGAGATAACTGTGAATATTCTGTTACCTACTTTTTATGAGAAATTATGTGACATTGTCCTTATATTTGTGATGGTGACTGTATAATATCTTGTACATGGCATGGTGATTATTACTGGTGTTGTACTTGGTGCAATTTGCATTAGATATAAAGTCTTATGTAGAACTTGGTAGTGTTGTGCCAAACTTTTATTTTATTTTGTTTCCTTTGTTAATGCCTCCAGTCTTTGTGTAGGGTTTTTAGCCTGTATACTGGGTGAGCAGGTTGCCGGTTTTAGCTCATAATGTTAACGTAGAAATATGGATTCCAGCCCATCACTTATAGGAATATTTGATGTGTTGCTTTGATACTATGATTTTCAGATCCAGCAACATTTTACTATCCGTTTCATTCAGCGTGGAAATTTTTTATTCTTTTGACAGATTCTCAAATAAAATTTTAAATATTTTGTCCACGTGTGAATTACTGGTTGGGTTTAAAAAAAACTTATATTATTTTACTATACTACTTTCTTAATTCCTGTAACTATGTATGCCTACATTAGTAACATATGTCACTTGTTTACTTATCCACGTTATTAGCTGTAAGTACAGTACTGGCTGTTCGACATAGTTTTCAGTTTTACCATGTTTTCTACTTACATAATTGAGTTAGCCTTCCAAAAAATAAGCCTGTATTCTCAGATTTTAACTCTTATGTTTGAACAAGTGATTTTTCAGCCTGTGCTTTATAATGTTTCATATTTTCTGACCTAGGTTGACAATTGTTGCAATGATAACTCAGATGATGTTAATAGCTGTAAATATGATCTTGAGGTAAGTAGTGTGTGCATTTTGCCCTGAAGTTCCAGCCTGCTGTATAATTAAATTGTTGTTGCCATACTTTACTCTTGCAGAGATTTGGCTTGGCTTTTTCGATTATCATATCCCTACCTATTTTTGGATACTACTGCTGTTCTTATTAAAAAAATGTGTGTATGTGCCCACCTACAAAATTCTGAGATAGTCCTAGTTTTCTTTTCATAATTTCTTTGTATCTTCCCTAAATTTTTACAACTGATTTTTCATTTTTCTGTCAACAGTTTTTGTCAGATAAGGTTCTGAAATGTGTAACAACTGTGAATATCGAGTATTTGAAGTATCAGAGTTATATTTGTGCTTTATTTAGTTGCTTCTAATAACATCTTTGCTTCTTACTCTGTAACGTGTGTATGTTTCATGACGATCAGTTGTATCCGCTGTTCTAATGGACAACATCTTCTGTGTTAATGGACTTGTCTTGGTGTATATATAAATGCGGAGATTTGAGATGTATTGCGTATTATTTCTTTGCCGGTAAATAATAAAATTTAAGGAAAGGTTAATATTAATAACATTATAACTTCATACATTGCCTGTATCCAAATGATAATTTTTCTTTATGTTTTGCTTAGGTTGGCTGTACCCATAGCGATAAGGTGGTACAATACCGAAACTGGTTGTAGTAAAGGATTATTACTACAGTTGTGCGTCAAGCATTTCAAAACGTTCATTTCTGCTGTTGGAAGTCGAATGAAAAATATTTTTCAATCGGAATGGAGGGATCCTCCGTGCCCAATTGGTCATTAGAGAATATAGGATGCATTCCGAACGTTATGGCAGAGATTTGGACTAAAGTGTTTCGCGGGAAATTTGTGTGCCTGTTAACAGGTATATGTTACACATTGATGATTACAATTCTTTAATACAAACATTGCTTCAAACGCTCAAAAGGTAAATAGAAACATCGATCGAAAAGGAAACGCGCAATCCATTATGACTCACTAGGGTAAGTTCCAGTGTATGAAATTTCGTAGGTAGAGGGATTTGGTCCAAAATAAACATCAAATATGGTCCATGTTTTATTCACTAGATTGCAGCTATCTTTGTTTCCAAGACAATACAAGTTTGTAAAACACATGAGTTTGATAATTACATCATTTTTCACCATATGCTATGAGCCAGTTGCCACTTTGAAAACGTTACCCAAGTTCATGAGTCTTCGACCATTGAAACGGAAATCCAGTAGCAGCAGGGAGGGACTGTATGGGGCATAAGGGCCTTCTCCTAAACTGACTTATGGGCAGCGTTCATTCTCACATTGTAGTTACGAGCGTGATTCGGCTAAACTGTTCCCTCTGGCATGTTCCATACCGTTTAAGACTTCGTAAATCTGTTTTCAGCCGAATCAGTTGTGAAAAGTCATCATTTAATGACGTATAGTCTCTTTTCGTACCTACAGTAATTGCAGAGATTGTTATCAACTTCGCTTTTTCAAATGTAACTACAGTAACTTCTGCTTTTAGCATCACAGTTCTAAAATAGACGAATTCAACGGCGTTTCACTCTTCAAAATATGATCACTAGTTTCCGAGAAATTGCACTTAAGATTTATCTGTGTTGCACATGAAACCGATTGCTGTCTTATGCGACAGTATGTGAGGCAGAAGAAGTGCACCAGACTGACACAGCTAGCAGAGCCTACTTACAAAAATCGGGTAAAAGCAAAAAGTTTAATTTACAAATTACACTAATCACACTTAGCTACCGATGGTTGGACCAGCATAACAATTGGAAGGCAACCAGTTAACTATGCTAACAAGTTTGCTTTTAATTCTGCCTGAACCTAGAAAAAAAAGATACTCATCAAAAATTGAATGGATTTATAAATCAGAGAACTGAGATATACGGATCGTTAAAAATAAACTTCGAATCATGAGTTAAAGTCGTTTCGTTTCAAGATTACATCATGAACAGCAACAAAAAGAAGATCACAAATAATATGGTTATAAATACATACTTAAAATTGCACTCATGTCATCAGGAGCTCGAAACTCCCTCCGTCTACTGCATTGCACGTTTGCTGTCATTGGTGCAACGACTAAAGGATACATACATTTTTTTAGATGTCATTGCACTTACTGTAACAATACGATGTTTTAAATCCTCTTCGGTCGTCGGAACTTTTGCATATAATTTATTTGTGAGTTTACTCCAGGCAAGAAGGTCCAGCGGCGTCAAGTCAGGTGACTGTGCAGCAGAGCTGAGAACGCCTTCACATACTATCCAGCGATCACGAAGGGCTGGATAAGCGCTGTGTAGTTGGATAAGCGCATTCGTGGCCACAAGAATATAGAGAGTCGGGCACATATCGTGCTGGTAGCTCATTTACCAACTTTTAAAACGGCACGTCGTATCGTCGTATAGGAGAGGCAATTCCACAGTGATAAGAAACTGTGCGCATATTTTATCCCTCCGTTACGATAAAACGACTATTCACTATTCACATTGGTGCGTAGGATGTATGAGATTGGTGATACAACATCAGAATTTCGTAAAACATCATTCACGCATTTCCCAAAATAGCAAGTGCCGACAGGTTCGAGGATTATCGAATAATCAACTTAACAACACATACATCCAAGTTGCTGACAAGAATAATATACAGAAGACTGGAAAAGAAAATTGAAGAACTGTTAGATGACGATCAATTTGGCTTTAGGTAACTTAAATAGACCAGAGATCCAGTACTGACGTTGCGGTTGATAAAACAAGCAAGACTGAAGACAAAATCAAGACACATTCATTGGATGTGTCGATCTGGCAAAAGCGTACGACAGTGTAAAATGCCGCAAGATTTTCGAAATTCTGAGAAAAATAGGGGTGAGCTATATGGAAAGTCGGGTAATATCCAATATAAACAAAAACCAAGAGGCGAAGTACGCGGCAGACTTTGAAGTCAGGGGAGCCAAAGCCTGGATATGCTGTTTTAAAAACATAAGACCATTTCAGCTGTAAGTCCTTTATTTATTGGGAAAACCGGTTTAGCAGCATTTTAACTCCATCATCAGGTGCATTCTGTACAATGTATAGAGAAAGACACAAGTAAGGCAAGAACACGTAACTAAATTGGAAAATATACGTGGGATGAGCATTTTCACAAAATCAAGATATGTTCCGATCGAGAAAAGAGAAGGGGATGACCCACCGGTCATCGCCAGCAACGTTTCGCTACGTAGCGGAAGTTAAAGATGAAATAACATAGAACGCTCACGTGATACCCAGAAAGTACAAAAGCTAATAAAAAAATTCCTAATAAGAGACTATCAGGTTAGTAAAATACTAATAAATTCCACTCAGCATGAGTAACAGTATCTGCTGAGCTAGAGGGATTCCCATATACCAATATAGTGATCAAAGCACATACCGTTTATGATCATCTACAGGATAGTGTGAAATTAGAGCAGTTAACAGTCCCTCGTTTGCCTAAAATGGATTGAAAAATGTACCGGTAAAGAACCAGTTATTCAATCGTAAATTGTAGTTAATGAAACAAAAAATTCCAGTATAAAACTATTTTAAAATCAAACTTAGAACTAATTAAACATAACTAACGTAAGGACATCACACACAGGATTCGAACCTGCGACCGTAGCGGTCGCGCGGTTCCAGACTGTAGCGCCTAGAACCGCACGGCCACTCCGGCCGGCAACTATTTTAAAACTTAACACGAAACCGACATAAAGTGAAACAAGGCTGAATACTGTGTAGCACCTAAACAGCTCAGTTAGCAGAAAGCAACGCATTTCAGTGCCACATGACAAGAGTCTGAACTTTCCCACAGATAGCTCGCGCACTGGATTGTGTCGTAACAGGCGGTGTATCAAGCCGCTGCTGTGGAAAAGCCAGATAGCGACAGGGAGACGGGATCATGCGGAGCGAGCATGCGCATCCACGCCTAACTAGACAAACAGATTAGTAGCTGAGCTGATGGGAAAGCTGGATAGTCCCTTCCCATTAGTCTTCCCATTTTTAAAATAGTTTTATGCTGTTTGTCGAAAACACACATTCTGTGCCCATGGCTGTGTACAAAATATACATTGACTTTTACATAGTAGATAACAACAACCAGCCATTTTTACAATTCTCTTTATTTATTTAAATAGCGCCGTTACCGGTTTCGAACCGACTGGTTCATCTTCATACGGCTAGTTCACGTTAAGATACATTTTACATTAGCTTTCATTTTTTGTTTGCCCAAGTGATGAGATTTCGTTGGGGTGCTGGTGCCCTGCAACCAAAACAAGATACGTGAAAATGTCTTTTTAGCATTAATTTTCCTCACGAAGATTTTAGGTGGTGTAAACAAACTATTAAAGGGAAGATGGTTTAGAGTCTTATGATAAAAAATCTGCGCCATTACGTTCCAGTGCTGACTGCTTGTGATCATGCAACAGCGAAAACTGTATGATGCACTTTTTTATGTATGTGTCCACACAATCTGATGCACCAATCACACATCAATAAGTTTCATCACGTGGAAGAATGTATACAAGGATGGCGGTAATACAACCACAACAATGCAAAGACTTACAATCTCACAGATACTTCTATATATATATATATATATATATATATATATATATATATATGTGACAGGAGGAATCTATAAACTACTAATGTTCCGTTACTTACTATTTATGTTAAAAAAGAACTGATTGAAACTGAGATAAATAAATAAAGCAGTCTGTTATAAAGTGTTACTGCAGCGACATTTAGTAAATTTTATGGTATATATTGGAACATAAGTAAATTATAAGGGCCAGATGAACATTAATAAATATAACAATTGTGGACATGTTATGTAAATATTATGGCATACATTGGAAGCATAGTAAATGACATGGGATGGATTTACATAAATAAATATTACAAGTTTGGACATTTCATTGATTTTTTTTAGATATAGCTAGCTGAAGGTACCCTATTGCAAAGTAAGCTGTTGTATATTATTCACTATTGGGTTAGTGTCTGCATGTTGTTAATGTGAAAGGGTGTAGTGTTTTCTTTAAGCTGGAAAGCAGGTGATGAAATTTTGAATAAGTCAGCATTGGGTAAATCAGACTGTTCATTGAGGAGATTTTGTGAAGATTTGCTTTTATGTACACATATTTGAATCTCAAGCAAATTCATAAAGGTACCTTTCTCAACATAGTGTGATACTTGTATGTGGTTCCCAACAGCCAGATTTTCATCACTTGACATGACAAACCTTTATACTAACCTTCCTATAGAGGACTCCATAAACATAATCAGGAACAATCTACTCAAACATAAGATCTGTGAGTTCATTGAGTTACTCACCTTGGTGATATCATATGATTACTTCAGTTTTAATACCAAAATATACAAACAGACAAATAGGTCAGCAATGGGCGTCGGCTTAGATGGAGTGTTACCAGATATTTACATAAATCACTTAGAACAGACACTTTTTAAGCTAATAGTCATAACAACAGCAAAATTATCTACTACAAAAGGTATGTTGATGGTGCACTTATACTTTCTGATGGCACCAATGAGAAAATAGGCACATTAGCAACAAATCTGAGCAGCATGGACAAAAATAGTATATTCACCGTTAAACAAGAGACCACCACAGCATCAATTGCTTGGACATGAAAATCATCAACATAAACTATAAACATCGTTTTGATATTTTTAGAAAACCAATATCCATTGTTATATGTATCAAGAGCTCATCTTGTCATGGAAACCAGCATAAGATTGCATGCTTTAGATCCCCATTAAATCGCCTTCATCAAATTCCACTTTAACGACCTCTAAATGAAAAAAATCAATATCATTAAAACCATAGCCTCAAACAATTGATACAGCCCTCTTGTTATAGACAAACCATCACAAAAAAGTCCAAAAACTCTCAAACAACAAAGCTGAATGCCAGACTACCATGCAGTTAACACCACACACAGCAGAAAACAGCAAAAAATATGTTGCACTACCTCTTTTTGGGAGCATATCCTATAAAATAAACAATCTATTTAAAAATACAAATATTAAAACAAGCTACCACAAAAACAACGAACTCCAGCAGACAGCAATTCACAACTTAAAAACAGTGATAGCCCTCCATACAAAAAAGAAAACTATCACACACAATCTCAGCTGTCAAAGTTGCCCCTCCTACTAAATAGGACAAACTGGGAGAAGCATTGAAACTCAGTTCAAAGAGGATATAGACACCATACATTTGAACAACATTTCAAAATCTACATTTGCCATGCACATAACTACTAATAATCATGGAATAAAGAGCATCGAAAACCACACACAAGTATTGCACCATGCCAGGACAGGTGGCTTTATGAATTTCCTTGAAGAGATTCAAGTATGTGTACATAAAAGCAAATCTTCACAAAATCTCCTCAGTGAACAGTCTGATTTACCCAATGCTGACTTATTCAAAATTTCATCACCTGCTTTCCAGCGTAAAGTAAACGCTACTCCCTTTCACATTAACAACATGCAGACACTAACCCAATAGTGAACAATATACAACAGCTTGCTTTGTCATAGGGTACCTTCAGCTAGCTATATCTAAAAAAATCAATGGAATGTCCACTCTTTTAATATTTATTTATGTAAATCCATCCCATGTCATTTACTATGTTTCAGATATATGACATAATATTTATCTAATATGTCCACAATTGTTATATTTATATCATTTACTTATGTTCCAATGTATACCATTATATTTACTAAATATCTCTGCAGTAACACTTTATAACAAACTGACTCCTTTATTTGTTCACCTCAGTTTCAATCAGTTATTTTTTATCATAAATAGTAAGTAACGGAACATTAGCAATTTATAAATCCCTCCTGTCACATACATGTATATACAGAAGTATCTGTGCGATTGTAAGTCTTTGCATTGTTATGGTTGTATTACCGCCATCCTTGTATACATTCTTCCATGTGATGAAACTTATTGGTTTGTGAGTGGTGCATCAGATTATGTGTGGACACATACATAAAAAAGTGCATCATACAGTTTTCGTTGCTGCATGACCACAAGCAGTCAGCACTGGAACGTAATGGTGAGGTGGTTTCATCATAAGAAACCAAACCATATTCCATTTAATAGTTGTTTACACCACCTAAAATCTTCATGAGGAAAATTAATGCTAAAAAGACATTGTCTCACATCTTTTTCTGGTTGCAGGGCACTATTACTCCAACGAAATTTCATCAGTTGAGCAAAAAAAAAGTGGAATTTAATGTAAAATCTATCTTAACGTGAACTAGCCGTCTGAAAATGAACCTGTCAATTTGAAACCGGTAACGGCGCTATTCAAATAAATGAAGAGCATTGTAAAAATGGCTGGTTGTTATCTTCTATGTAAGATGCAACCTATATAAAATAGTTTTATACTAAATTTTTTGGGTTATGAACTACACTTCTGGAAATTGAAATAAGAACACCGTGAATTCATTGTCCCAGGAAGGGGAAACTTTATTGACACATTCCTGGGGTCACATACATCACATGATCACACTGACAGAACCACAGGCACATAGACACAGGCAACAGAGCATGCACAATGTCGGCACTAGTACAGTGTATATCCACCTTTCGCAGCAATGCAGGCTGCTATTCTCCCATGGAGACGATCGTAGAGATGCTGGATGTAGTCCTGTGGAACGGCTTGCCATGCCATTTCCACCTGGCGCCTCAGTTGGACCAGCGTTCGTGCTGGACGTGCAGACCGCGTGAGACGACGCTTCATCCAGACCCAAACATGATCAATGGGGGACAGATCCGGAGATCTTGCTGGCCAGGGTAGTTGACTTACACCTTCTAGAGCACGTTGGGTGGCACGGGATACATGCGGACGTGCATTGTCCTGTTGGAACAGCAAGTTCCCTTGCCGGTCTAGGAATGGTAGAACGATGGGTTCGATGACGGTTTGGATGTACCGTGCACTATTCAGTGTCCCCTCGACGATCACCAGTGGTGTACGGCCAGTGTAGGAGATCGCTCCCCACACCATGATGCCGGGTGTTGGCCCTGTGTGCCTCGGTCGTATGCAGTCCTGATTGTGGCGCTCACCTGCACGGCGCCAAACACGCATACGACCATCATTGGCACCAAGGCAGAAGCGACTCTCATCGCTGAAGACGACACGTCTCCATTCGTCCCTCCATTCACGCCTGTCGCGACACCACTGGAGGCGGGCTGCACGATGTTGGGGCGTGAGCGGAAGACGGCCTAACGGTGTGCGAGACCGTAGCCCAGCTTCATGGAGACGGTTGCGAATGGTCCTCGCCGATACCCCAGGAGCAACAGTGTCCCTAATTTGCTGGGAAGTGGCGGTGCGGTCCCCTACGGCACTGCGTAGGATCCTACGGTCTTGGCGTGCATCCGTGCGTCGCTGCGGTCCGGTCCCAGGTCGACGGGCACGTGCATCTTCCGCCGACCACTGGTGACAACATCGATGTACTGTGGAGACCTCACGCCCCACGTGTTGAGCAATTCGGCGGTACGTCCACCCGGCCTCCCGCATGCCCACTATACGCCCTCGCTCAAAGTCCGTCAACTGCACATACGGTTCACGTTCACGCTGTCGCGGCATGCTACCAGTGTTCAAGACTGCGATGGAGCTCCGTATGCCACGGCAAACTGGCTGACACTGACGGCGGCGGTGCACAAATGCTGCGCAGCTAGCGCCATTCGACGGCCAACACCGCGGTTCCTGGTGTGTCCGCTGTGCCGTGCGTGTGATCATTGCTTGTACAGCCCTCTCGCAGTGTCCGGA
The DNA here is from genome assembly GCF_023898315.1 of Schistocerca nitens. Taxonomy (NCBI): domain Eukaryota; kingdom Metazoa; phylum Arthropoda; class Insecta; order Orthoptera; family Acrididae; genus Schistocerca; species Schistocerca nitens. The sequence continues at coordinate 436,254,134 of NC_064617.1, read as the reverse complement.
GCAAGTATGGTGGGTCTGACACACCGGTGTCAATGTGTTCTTTTTTCCATTTCCAGGGGTGTACAATTTAAGATTGAATAAATGGTTGCTTACTGACATGTTTGTCAATCCATTGGAGGCAAACGAGGGATTGTTAGCTGCTCAAATTTCAATTATCCCATAGATGATCATGTATGGTCTGTTCTCGGAACACAATCTTCTCTGTATATAAAAAGCAATGTCCCAACTGACTCACTCACAGATTCATCATCGCCCAACACAAATCCGTAAGGATTTAAATTTAAATCTGGAGAGAAGTGATTTTTCGAAATTCAACCGCTATGGGTTGAAATAGAGGAATAACGGCGTTTTTTTTTTAAATGACGCTGCTAAGGCAATTTGGAAGCGAGGCCTACGAATATCGGTATTTTATTTCAAGTTCAGAAATAAAGAACCAGGTTTTTCATCATTTTTGGAAATTTAAGCCCAGTGGGGGTGAAATAGTGGGTGAGATTTGTTTAAATAAATCATTGTTAAAGAAATACTGAAGTGTCTTTAAGCTATGTCTATGAAGATTAGTATTTGACATATTGCTTATGAATAAAAAGTACATGTTTCTGTGTTTTGGAAAGTCAACCCCTAAGGGAATGAAATAGGAAATGAAATTAGTTATGAAGTACTTCATAGTGAAACTATTTTTAAGCTAAATCTATGAAAATTTCAGTTTTGTTTCTCATTTAGAAATAAATTAATATGTGTTTCGCCATTTTTGGAAAGTCTACCCCTATGTGTGTGAAATAGGGGGTGAAATGTTTCATGAAAATAATTCACTATGAAAACATTTTTAACCCTAAATTTATGAGAATCGACGTTTGGCTTCTCAGTTAGAAATAAAAAATAACTTATTTCGGTGTTTTTAAAAACCCAACCCCCAAGGGTGTGAAATAGGGGCTGACTGATTCATTAACTCATCATCGCGCAGCCCAAACTGATAATGGTGGAAACTAGAAATTTGGAGAGGCTGTTGATCGTATACTGTAGGCATTGACTAAGAAGGAATTTTACGAAATTCCCCCACTAAGAGGATAAAAGTTTTTTTTTAAATATGCCGCTGTTAATGCAAATTTGAAACCAGAACCATGAAAATTGATATTTGGTACTTGGTCACAAAAACAAATACGCGTTTCAGCATTTTTGGAAATTTAACCACTACGGGGGTAAAACAGTGGGTGGAATTTTTTAAATCTGTTTCATTATTGAAGTACTAATGAAGCATCATCTTTAAAGCTACATCTAGGAAAATAGGTATTTGACTTCTCGGTTCGAAGTAAAAAATTCCGTGTTTCAATGTTTTTGGAAATTCAACCCCTAAGAGGGTAAACAGGTGATGATACTTTTAGGGCGTATTTCATTATGAACACATTTATTTAGCTAAATCTCTGTAAATTTGTATTTGGCTTCTCAGTAGGGAATAAAAAATACTTGTTTCCCCTAAGGGAGTGAAATAGGGGATGAAACTTGTAAGGAAAAAACTCGTTGTATCAAAACATTTTAAAGCTAAATCTATGAAAATTTGTTTTTGACTTCTAAAGAAATAGGAAGAAAATTTCTGTGGAAATACCACAAGAATTCAAAAGGCAAGATTAACAAAGATCTCCGATTCTAGCAACCATAATCGCTTTTTGGTAAGAAATACATTCGTAAAAGACTATGTTCCATGGCCTTAATTAGCTTGCGAAGTTTAGATGTTGCAATTTGTGAACATAAAAATTCAATTGAAGAAAACAAAAACGTGCTGACCATGCAGTATATGCGAGCGAAGCAGCGAGTGCGAAGTTATTTTTTAGGTATGGAGCCCTAGTAGCTCACCAGATACTGTCATTCATGGTGAGTGGGATTTATTAGTATTTTACCTGCCTAGTAGCCGTATTAGAAATTTCTTTTTATTAGCTTTCGTCATTTCTAGGTATCACGCGAGCGTTCTACGTTATTTCATCTTTGATTTCCGGTACTTAGAGAAAAATTACTAACGATGAACGCTAGGTTATCTAATTCTCTTTTCTCTGTCGGAACATAATTATTTTGTGAGTGCATTCATCCGGTACACACTTTTCGATTTAGTTATGATCCCTTGCCTTACATGAGTTTGTCCATCAACTCTTACAGATTGCACCTCTTGAGGCAGTTAAAATACTGCAAAACCGATCGTACCTATAGATAAAGGACTTACAGCAGAAAAGGACTTATCTTTTCAAAGCATGAACGAAGAGCTTGGGTTAAAAAGGGTGAAAGACGGGGTTGTAGACTTTCATCTCTGCTGTTAAATCTATACACGGAAGAAGCAATGATGGAAATAAAAGAAAGTTTAAAGAGTGAAATTAAAATTCAAGGTGAAAGGATATCAATGATAAGATTCGCTGATGACATTGGTATCCTCAGTGAAAATGATGAAGAATTACAGTATCTGTTGAATGGAATGGACAGTCCAGTCGGAAGAGAATATGGACTGAGAGTAAATCGAAGAAAGACGAAAGTAATGACATGTAGCAGAAATGGCAGCAACGAGAAACTTAACGTCAGGACTGGTGGTCACGAAGTAGATGAAGTTGACCAGTTCTGCTACTTAAGCATCTAAATAACCCAAGACGGACGGACCGAGAAGGACATGGAAATCAGATGAGCACTGGCAAAAAAAGGCATTCTTGACCAAGAGAAATCTACTGGTATCAAACATAGGGCTTAATATGAGTAAGAAATTTCTAAAGATGTACGTTCGGAGCACAGTGTTGTGTGGTAATGAAACATGAATAGTGGGAAAACCGGAACAGAAGAATGTTGAAAACTGTGTGAACTGATAAGGCAAGGAACGAGGAGGTTCTCCACATCATCGGCAAGCAAAGGTTTACATGAAAAAGACTGACAAGAAGGGATAGGATAATAGGACCTACTTTAAGGCAACTAGGAATAACTTCCATGGTACTACACGGAACTGTAGAGGATAAAAATTGTAGAGGAAGACAGATATTTGAATATAGCCGGCAAATAATTAAGGACTTTTAAGTGCTGCTCTGAGATGAGAATGGTTGGTTCGGCATAGGAATTCGTGACGAGCCGTATCAAACAAGTCGGAAGACTGATGTCTCAAATAAATAAATAAATAAAAGGAGTCTTCAGTGAAGGAAGGACCAATCACGAAGTCTCCAGTAACCGTGCACCAAACATTCACACTCCACTGACTAACGTTCATCCTGCCGCAGCTAGTATGGAGTGTCAGTGGCCCAATAATGCCAATAATGCATATTTCTTACATTCAGCTTTCCATCATTTGTTAAGGTAGCTTCATCGGTAAAGAGAATTCTTTGAGGAAAGAACATATTGTTACAAAGTCACACTAGAACAGAGCGACAGAATTCCACGCGTTTCTGCAATTCCGCTGATTGATCTGCAGATGAACAGCACACGATATACCAACAATGTTGGACTGACTTATTCCAGATCCTATGTGTAGTATTACCGTATCTTTCCAATAAGAAGTTTTTGCACGTTCGCTGAATTTTCATTCATTTTAGACACCGTCTGTTGCGATACATTTGTGCAAGCAGCTTAGCTGTTCTCTTCGCGATTCTTCTTCATTATCCATAAAGAAGCAGCAAATCTAGTTTCTCTTGGTTTGTGAAGGACATTTATTGTTACAAACTAAAAAGCACTCGACACGCATGAACGTCACAGAATGAAAGCTACATTTCCTCTGTGTCCTTTTATACCGGTATCGCAGCGGTGCAACACTGTTCCCTCTTTATCCGAAGTGACGTGTTTCTTTATTTGGAAATTAAATCACGATCTTCTGTGTAAGATAGCAACTGGTTTGGTGTCCAAAATAGATAAATCCTAAGTACTAAATTTTATAATTTGTCCGAAATTACTAAACTCATTTGGAAGAGTGGAACGCCGTTGAATGCGTCTTTTTAGAATCACAATAAAGCAGAAAAAATTACTACGGTTCCATTTAAAAAATAGAAGGTAATACCGTATTCTCTTTAATGAAGATAGCTATGAAAAGAAACTATATGTCAATTACTGAGGGCTTTCCTACAATTCATCTGGGTGAAAGCAGAATTACGATATCTTAAACGATTCAGGGAAGTCTTTGGTGAATAATTTAGCTGAATCGCTTGCACGTCTCCGACTTCAACACTGTCCAGCCATACTGATGTGACCACCGTCTGTGTTCGACATCAATGTACAACAACCACTCACAGACGGCATGTGGCAACACTAGCAGTGGCAGATATATAAAGGGTGTCAGAGGGACGCGGAAACTAGTGCAGTGGCCGTCGTAATGCGGAAATGGAGCGATTTATCTGACATCCAAAAGGGCCTGATAATTGCCTTTCGGACCAAGAGTGGGCGCATTTCCGAAACGGCTAAGTCTGTAAACTGTTAGCGTGCCGCCATGGTTAAAGTATACCGTACATGGCAAAATGGCGCTATCCAAAACCAGTGCAGCGGCAACTGTGATACACAACGGACCATCATAACAGGTTGAACTGCAGCTGCGAAGATGTGTAAGGGCGAATAGACGTGCAACTGCTGAGCAATTGACCGGCCAGATGAACCAAGGGACTACCAACACAGTCTCCTCAGCGACTTTACAACGAACATTGCTGCGTATGGGCCTCTGCAGCAACTTCCCGGTCCATGCTGACTGATGTTCGTCGGCGACGGAGGCTGGAATTCGCTACCCAGTGCAGCAACTGGACGTCCACTGAGGGAGACAAGTGCCTTTTCCGATAAATCATGTTTTATCCCCCCACGGAAAGAAGCAAACTTTGCAGCAATATCTGGAAGTGTCTACGCCGGAGGATGGGGCATTGTGGTCTGGAAAATGTTTTCGTGGCGTTCCCTGGGTACTGTCATCATTATGGAAGACACAGTGGACCAACGCTAGCATGCACCTGTCCTTGGGGACCAGGTAAACCCATACAAGTAGTCTGTTTTTCTTCGGCACGATGGCATCTACCAGCAGTACAGTACAAAGTGTCACGCAAATCGCAGTGTACGTGCGTGGTTTTAAGAGCACCAGGATCAGTTCACCGTACTCCCTTGACCACCAAACTCCTCGGATTTAAACCCAGTCGTGAATCTGTAGGACCCCGTTGTTCGGGTTGGATCCTCAACCAGCTGGCCCTTACACTGGAGTTGGCATGGGTGGTCCACACCGTCGTCGGTACCTTCCAGAAACTAACTGATTCTCTTCCTGCACGTCTCGCAGCGGGCCGCTCTGCAGAAGGTGTTTATTCTGGATTTTAATAGGTGGTAACATTAATGTGACAGGGCAGTGTGTAAGAAATGCTGCTGCAAAGTGATAAAGAAGTTTTACTACGTGTATACATTAAAAGGAAACCAAGCAGTAGAAAAAAATTTTCTTACCTGTAGCTGCCTTGTAACGAACGATTACTGGCTTGATTTTAAAGTTAAGGACTGTTGGTTACTAGCGTTCCTCTACAATAACGCAGTAAGATCCGGCAGCTTTTTTTAAATATTTATTGGATTTTCTGTTTAATTTGTTTCCTCCTGTTCCTTTAATACCTTTACATATGGTTCCACTATTCACAAGAGACTATAATATGTGTGACATAATAACATTAGCCATAAATTATGGTGTTCCAAGTAAGGGATCTACTTACTAACTGAGCGAAATAAATAGATGAATGTGATTAATGCAAGTCAGTGTTGTGGATGTCGAAGTCTGAGTGGTCGGTTAGAATCCTAGTTGTGGAAAAAATTTTCTTCACCTTTTATTATCTGCAAAGTGATGGCAAACCACCTTTCATGCTGTTAGAGAGGAATAGACTATGAGTCCGCACCGAGCTTCACCCTCGCTCTTCTTTCGATTCCGACCCATCACATACTTTATTTAATGTGGCTTTTAGTTCCTAATAAGACGTATGTATTGTAATCTAGTAATCCAATACACTCGTCACAAACACAGTACTTACTTGGCTCTACTGATCTCATTAATTTCCGTTTTATATTTTGTATCTGCCCCAGCACTTTCAAAGTATTAATGTAGAATATAAATTCACTAAATAAATCTGCCATCGTTGCGGATTTTTGTAAATAAAGCAGTCTAAATCGTGTAATATGCAGAGTGCATCATTTAAAACTTGCAGCGCGAATATTGGGGGAATGGATGGTGCTATAGATGTGCGGTTTTCACAGAATGGATTGGTAGTCAGGGATTCGTACAGTTAGCCAATAAACAGATTTCAGTAATCCATTTTTAATGGAACAATGCCTATTGACATTAACAGAATAAAAATAGGGTAGATTAAAATATCTGCGGTGTTTGTTGTAGAATTCTGATGCAAGCCGTTTACGAGACATCGTATTTCGGAACGTTCCCACACTGACACTTTTTTGTGCCATTCAACCTCGTATTTGGAGAGCGTAGGTACAATACAGTTCGTTCCTGTTCGGTGTATGGGGCAAGATATCCCAATAGACGTAAACCATTCAGGCAATTCTTTATCAACCTCTCCAACCAGTTACGTGAGAATAGTAGTGTAACACCTAGACAGCGTAAAAGAGAGAAACGAGTGACGGCAAAAGAGGGGTAATTAGTGTTCTTGCTGCTGTTGCAGTTGATCAGCGCGTTACCTAATGCGCAATCGCAAGAGGAAGTGGCATGAGTCAGGCAAGTGTCCTACGTATTCTCCATCGACATCGGTTCCATCCCTATCACATCTGTCTCCATCAAGAGCTGCATGGAAACGATTATGAAAACCGTTTAACTTCTATACATGGGCGTTAAGACAGGAAACTCCAGATGTATCATGTATCTCGTTAAGTGGTGAAACTAGATTTACCAATCATGGCCAGGTAAACACCCGATACTTGCACTGTTGGTCTGTTGCCAACCGCCGCTGGCTTCGGCCGGTGTAATGTCAGCGTGCATAGAGTGCAAACGTGTGGTGTGGGGTAGTGAACCAGCAGCTGATATGTGTGTTTTTCATAAACGGAGCGCTGAACGCGCACATGTATCACAGCCTACTAATAATCTTCCACGGATGCTAGGAGGAAACTGTGCTACCAACATGATGGCTGTCCCGTAGTGCACCAGGTACTACAGCACGCTTCACGAATTGTTTCCAAATCATTGGATTGGACGTAGTGGACCAGTACCTTGGCCAACCCGGTCCCCGGATTTGACGCCCGTATACATTTTTCAGTGGGAAAAGCTGAAAGACGCTGTCTGCAAGAACATACCAACTGCATACGATGATATGCAACGACGTATTACTGCAGCCTTCTCGGACTTGTCCGCTGAAATCCTAGCACGAGTGCAGCGATCGTTCCATCGTTCCATGCCCGACTGGTAGTGTGTGTTGCCGCTGCCGGTGGTTATTTTGAACACAACCTCCGGTAGTCAAATGCCTCGTTACTGGTCAGAAACACATAACAAGTGTATGCACTTTTGTTACCCTTTGTTGGGTGCTACCAAAGGTATTGCAAAAGTGTCGGTGTGGGAACTTTTCAAAATACGGCATCTCGCTCTAGAATCCTACAACAAAAGTCACTAACATCCTCATTTACTCCACTTTTATGCTGGTAATGTCAACAGGCCTTGTTCCATTTGAAAAAGTGTATTTTTTCACAAAAACACACTTTCTAAGTATTATACAATCGGTTTTTTGGCTAACAATACGAGCCCCTGACTACCAATCCGTTCAGTGAAAATCGCACATCAATAACACTTTCCATTCCCGGAATATTCACTATGCAAGTTTTAGGTGACGTTTTGACTGCTGCCATCATCAGTTTAGCGTAACAAAAGAACTTAAAACGCACACCAATCCACTTGCCAGAGGCGGGAGTCGAACATGTAATCTTCACTTTAGGAGGCAGCAACGATGCTCCGTGGCTATGAAGGTTGGTATAAAAAGTACTCATTATGCAAGACGGATCAAATTACAGAACAGTTGTGAGAAAGGCAAGAAACGATCATTCCAAAAATGAGTTTACCCAGGAAAGCAATGCGAGATTCTCTTGTTGCTCACAGCGGACAACATTTACTATGGGCCTGACTTCAAATACAGTATTTTTACAAAATGCTCCTCCTTATTCGCTACAAGCAGTAAGGCTAAAACAAGAGCACTATGTATAGCAGTAACAAAACAAACGAAATCAAAGTGGCTAGAGATGTTTCGAAGAATCGGTGTAGGGCATAGCTTCTAATACTGTTTCCTGATCCTCTTACTTCTGTAGTGAGCGTAGAATATCTGGATAATGAAGCCCAAAGCTCCCTTCGTCCCGTTCCCAAGCCAACTGTCCGCAGCAAGCAAAAGCTTTCAAATTTTCAACTTGACTTGATAGTATAACTAAAACGCTTATCTACGAGACGAGGAAAACCCTCTGCAGATCTTGTTCGGGAAGAGGAAGACATAACCCTTGATAATGCAAGCTGTAGACAAGGATGTTACCATAAAGCTCTGTACTGCGAAAATACGTATTATCGACAAAGTAAATGCGTTTTCTTTATGAGCCTGATGTCATTGTACGAGGGCTGTCCAGAAAGTAAGTTACGATTGATCGCGAAATGAAAATCACAGTGAAAATCAGAAATGTTTCATTTGTAACAGTTAGCTACACCTTTCAGCTACTTCTCTACGTAGTCGCCGTTCTGACTCCGACATTCGTCGTAGCGTTGTACCAACTTTCCAATACCCTCATCATATAAGGCAGCCGCCAGTGCTTTCCGCCAATTCTCTACGCTGGCCTAAAACTCGTTGTCTGTCCAAAATGTTGTCTTCATAGCCAGTGGTTCGTTTGAGCAGAGATGAAACTCAGTGGGAGACAATTACGGGCTGTATTGTGGGTAACCAAACATTTCCAATTGAAACGATGCAGGAACATCTTCATTGCCCCTGCAGAATGAGGCTGAGAATTGTCTTGAAGAAGAAACCGCACGACAGTTATGTAATGTTGGTTGCATAGCTTCAGGGGAAAATTCTCACCAGGCCCTCGTACTTCGCGGGAGACACTATTTTCTATAACATCTTTACGCGCTCACTAAGAGCTCAGGAATGAAAAGAGCGACATAATTCTACCTAGAGTCATACTAGAGACACTGCCCAACACATCTTTGCAAAGCTTTATCGGATTTTCATAGTCGTTTCCATTTCGCGACCGATCGTAACTTACTTTCTGGACAGCCCTCGTATGTTGTGAATAAAACCATCGAGATTGCTTCATAAAATTTCTTTGTTTATTAAGTCGTAATATTCGGGCACAAATAAGTCATAGGCTCTCTCATACTAATACTGAACCTCATCTAGCAACTTGTAAGCTTTTTGATATGTGATGATTGCAGTAGCCAAAACGGCGTAATATATAAATATTGCTAATCAATCTAGGCGAATTTATTCACAAAAACTGTGAAAACGTTTTTAACACTCGTGTTTCTTGAAATTACAAAATGTTAAATCAATCATCCCAAACCTTGCTGTTTTTGTCAAGTAGGGCAAAGAGTAATCTAATCGTCGTTGGTTTGAAGAGCTCGCGGAAGCGCGGCACGATGATCGCCAAAGACATAAGAAATTTCTACAGACGAAGAATCCGTCAGTTTGAAGGCCCGAACTATAAAGCAACATCGCTGGTGCTGCGCGAATAAAATCTACGGAGGTCTTGGCAGCGCAGGCCGTAGAACAGGGACAACAGGTGGATAAAATTCGCTTAGCAATCAACAACGCCTTCTGCTGACGACCAGAAACAAGAACACCACAACCAAACACTTAGCAGTAGCAACATATTGCGCAGTGTTAGCGGCATTAGGCCTCTATTTTAAGAAAGAGAACACTAGGTTCCAAGGAGAACTCAATTCTGTGAGGATGTATGAGGATAAGTATCAATCTAATTTCAGTCGATTCCATCGGAAGACTGTCCCAACAACTCGAAGTAAGAGCGAATTCCGTACTGAAAAAGTCAGTGTTCAAAGCCCCGTCAATAGAGGGCAGTAGAAATGAATCACAAGCTCCGACTGATGAACGACAGGACAGACAATCGGCCGTATCTGGGGAAATCTCAAAAAACCTAGAACTGGTTGACCAGAAGAGGATTTGAATGACCGTTCTCCCATAATAATCACCGTACCTTACCACTGCGCTACCTCTCTCGGCTCCTTATTAGAATAGTACACGGGATGCCTAATGGTGAAGCGAGGCAGTGCTCTGCAACTGCAAACTTGCTGCGCTGCTATCGTGTTTTCGTTGCAGCGATCTTTTTCAGTCGGTGCTAGAGAAGTCAAGCGTCATTGCAGGAAATAAAATACTCCTAAAATGTCACATTCGTACCTGGACGTAGCTGCTAGTCAAAAACACCGCTTTACTCTCTCTCTCTCTCTCTCTCTCTCTCTCTCTCTCTCTCTGTATGTATGTAAGAAAACAGCAATTTTATTTTAAACATTATTTCTGAGCGACAGATATTAGTACGGTTGTGGAACTACTTCTTGTGTCTCTTCATCCATTGAAATGTTTTTGGGTCCAAACAGCAAAGCTCGTCCAATTTTTTCCTTGTTCAGCCCTTCTCGTGAAATGTGTTTATTAGATGGTACAGTTCAGTAGACGTACTAGAATCGTTTAATAAGCAATGTAATACATTTTTTTTCTGAAAGCAGTTTGTTTTTATTGAGGACACCAGTACACCATGTTATTCCCCACTCCTTTGGCTACAAAACCCTATTTTTTGACGTAATCACCGTTGCCAAATTGTTGGGAAGGCCTGTATGCCGGCATGGTATCGCTCTACTGGTCGATATCGGCGCCAACTTCTTGCCGCATCAATAAGCAACCCATCATTTAAATACTGCTTCCTGCGAGATCGGGGCTATAGGTGGAAGGTTCGTGCGACTTTGTTGCCGTGATGATAGATGCCTCGCCCAACGATTCACCGTGCTATTTTCACTGCATTGTCTCCGTACACATTCTGCAAGCGCCAATGAATACATCCGATGCTCTGGTTTTCCGTCAAAAGACAGCTCGCTGCTTGGAACGCACATCCGTTACAGACTCCATGTTGAAGGCTATGTATAGCGCTGCTACCTATCTGAACTATATGAAACTATAGGAATTGAAGCGGGAATATTCCATGATGTCCCCACAACAAATTCTACAATTATTCAACGGAAACTAGCCGCCTAAAAATGTGTTGCGTAACTTACTGAATGCCCCTCGCACTTTCAGAGTCAGAGATAGTACAACCTTTGTTCACCAAAGTGCGGAGCATCCCCTAACGTCCGACTAATTCCTTATTCTCCCAAAATCCCAGCTTCATTTCCAGTCACGTAACCGACGGGACGTTAAACGCTAATCCCCCTGCCTTTTACTTGCTTCCTATATGCACCTATGCCGAAGGCAACGGAAACCACGGGAATAAACGCCCATAATAAGTAACCATTTGACATTTTTCCTGTAATTGAAACAGTGTCATGACGATCTCACACTTACCAAAAGATCCTGGTTAAGTCCCCCATTCGGGTCTCCGAGCGGGGAGTGGTAAGGGAGAGATGACCGTAAGAAAAAGGATGAATAACCCCTGAATCAGAGTGTGGAATGTCAGAAATCTGAGTGCGGTAAGGAATCTAGAAAACCTGGAAACGTAAATGAAAGGCTCGGTCCAGATAGAGTGGGAGTCAGTGAAGTGAAATGGAAAAGAGATAAGGATTTCGATTCAGGTCAATACAGGGCAATATCAACAACAGAAAACTGTGAAACGGGAGTAATATTCGTCCTAAACAGTAAGACAGGGCAGACAGTGAGTAACCGTGAACAGTTCAATGATACGATTATTCTCGTTAGATCGACAGATAATAATCGCCATCAGCAATAATACAGGTATGTATGCCTGCATCAAAAATATATGATAGACAGAAAATCTATATGAGGATACTGAATGTGGAATTGAGTATGTAAATGGCAATTAAAATTTAATAATCATAGAGATTGGAACGCTATGGTAGGGGAAGATTAGAAGACAGGAGTTACGCGAGAATATGGACTCGATAGCAGGAGTGAGAGAGGAGAAAGACTATTTGAGATCTGCATCAAATTTCAGCTAGTAATAGTGAATATAGAAAACACAACAGGCGAAGGTATACTTGGGAAAGATCTGGAGATATTGGAAGATTACAGCTGGATTACATCAGGGCCAGTCAGAGATTCCAAAACCAGTTATTGCAGTATGAAGCATCACAATTTCGTAATGACAAAGGGTGGACTAAAGTTTAAAAGAATCACCCGGAAGAATCAGTGTAGATTGAAGTGTGATACTGTAGTAGCAAACAATGGTGAGGTGAGCTTTAAGCTCTCTAAGGACGTAGATACTGCGGTAATGACTAACACAATAGACAGTTCTGAAAATTGATAGACAAATTTAGGTACAAGGCAGGTAATTGCGTTTACTATAGCAAAAAGGCAAAAAAATCAAAAGTGATGTGGTAGTCTGAAAGACTGATTCAGCATCTAGAGTATCAGAACATCCTCGGTGAAATTAAAAGGAAAGGCGTCATCATTAACACATTAAAGACCAGATAATTTTTTTCGAACCTACCGCAGAGGCCAGGTATTGTGTGTTGCCTGCTTTGCGTGCAGCCCGCACAACACTGCTGTCTTGCAGGTCCTCTAATCACCTTCCGTTGCCTTCAGTTGTCTCTACAAACCAGTATTTTTTCGGCTAGCTGTTGTATTTCTGCATCTACCCAAAAACCAAGTTACATCTCATTACCTCTGCATCTTTTTATTTTAAGCTGTCAGTATTTGAGAAAACGGTTCTTCACATTATGAAATAAAAATTTTTAATGCATGCAGAAAATCACCAGCTATAATTGTGATGTAATTGTAAGCTTCATGTACATGTAATCATAATCCACCAGCCAGATGTCTTATTAAACCTCTAAGTGGTCCCGATGATTTGGAGTGTAATTACTATTCTACTATATTGACCATATTACGTTCAGACTTAGAATTCCTACACACCAGATATTCTAGTAGTTCTTTAATATAATTAACTTCTAGCAGCACACTCCACTGCGGTGCGGTATCTTGCAGAACTAGCAGATTATTGGATTTCCTTCCTCAGCCTTTGTGCGCTGCAAGCTTTGAAGGGCTTCGAAGGGTATTCCTTGGCCCTGATTCAACAGTTGCCTAAAGTTTGTTTTCCCTCGTACCCTCTGATAGTATTTGAGGATGGCCCTGTTTCGGTGTTTGAGATGTGGGAGTTTTCCTGGGCCCTCGTCTTCTCCTCCATCATCTCCCTGATCATTCACTTGTGGCTGCTGAGTCGATACCCAGTATCTGACTGTCTCCAACAGGAATGACTTTTACTTCATCTTCTTTTCTGAGTTGTGTACACTTTGAAGGCATTGAATAGGACAGAGCTGATCTACCAGAGGACTACCTTCTTGCCCCGTTTTAAAGACTTTCTCAGGACTGAGTAGTAGAACAAATACTAGCCTATTCTGTCCACGCCCTTCATGTATTTATTATATTGAAGGATACAGTCAGGCTTCTTCAAAACACCTCTCTTGCTTTCCACACGCTTCATCGTAGCTGGATGATAGTGCTAACCATTCGCATCACCTGCTTGTCCTTCAAACCTTTTAAAACCACATCCCCCTTTCGGCAGTACACGTTATCCCCTTTCTTGAGATTGTTTACAGCAGTTGAAAATTGAGGTGGGCGTCCCCTGTTAGCCCTAATTGTCCCACAGACCCTAGTCTTCCGTGCAAGCAGGTTATCTGCAGTTGTCACATTATTAGAGTATTTGTCCTAATAGACATGATGCCAGATATGTAAGTGAGGTGTCAATACAGAAAAAACGGTTTCGTTCAGTCTTTTCCCTTCCCCATTACATATTTCCACGTAACATATGTAACCAGTTGTGGCCTCACATACCATCCGCAGAAGGAGGCCATATTTATCCAGTTGACCGGGATTATTGGTCCTAAACTTAAGGCGGCCTCTCCAAGGTATCATGGCCTCCTGAGTGGGTTTTTATACGGTCTGAAAACGATCCACAAAATGCTAGACAATCGGTCGGACCTTACAGACTATGCGAATCTTCAGGTTTTGGCGGCGCAAAGAATGTTCCATTAAGTTTAGGTTGTGTAGTCGCAAGGATTCTCCTAATATTTCGGCTGTATAACGCTCAGCCATTTTCAGAGTGAGCCGCAAGACTGCCGCTCCAGCGCTCGCTTCGTCCCTTTATACTCGTGTACCGCGCAACTGCGCATGCGGCCACAGATGCAAATGATCCAGGGACGTTGGTCGGCGGCAGAGACGTGCACAGTGCGCGAGTTACATCTATCACTCGGTAGTCGATTTGTGTTGGCATGTCGATATGTCATTGTGAGCTGCACTGTGACGACGTCTTTGTGAGTTTATTACACCAAGTGCCGGATTCCATGATTTATCAAGGTTGAAACCACTATCTCTATTAATTAAATTAGTCGTCAAGCGAATCTTAATTGCCTCTTTCACTATCGAGTCCAAAAAAGATGTAGTTGCCAAAATTTCGACGTTGTCATACAACATACTGTGACCAGGTTCAATACAGTGCTCTGCCACTGCCGACTTGTTAGGTTGTAAAAGTCGTGTTACCTCCGGTGTTCTGTACATCTTTCTTTGACAGTACGAGCTGTTTGTCCCATGTAAGAAAGGCCGCATTCGCATGGATTTTTGTAAACTCCAAATTTTCGGAGCAGCAAATCATCTTCGACGGAGCCCACGAGTGCAGCTGTATTGGGTGGAGGACGAAAAATCACTTTTATTTTGTATCTGCTGAGAATCCGTCCTATTTTTGATGAGAGGCTACCCACATATGGCAGGAAGGTCATCGATTTAAAGGCTTCTTCGTCTTCTGCTTTCTTTGTGGTCTCTTTCTGTTTCATTTTCAGTGCCTTCTGTATTTGCTGCGTGCAAGGTACAGAACACCGGAGGTACACACGACTGTTACAACCTAACAAGTCAGCAGTGGCAGAGCACTGAATTGAAATTGGTCACAGTATGTTGTATGACAACGTCGAAATTTTGGCAACTACATCATCTTTTCGGGACTCGATAGTGAAGGAGGCAATTGAGATTCGCTTGACGACCAATTTAATAGAGATAGTGGTTTCAACCTTGATAAATCTTGGAATCCATCACTTTGTGTAATAAACTCACAAAGACGTCGTCACATTGCAGCTCACAATGATATATCGACATGCCAACACAGATCGACTGCGGAGTCATAGATGTAACTCGCGCATTGTGCACGTCTCTGCCGCCGACCAACGTCTCAGACACATTTGCATCTGTGGCCGCACGCGCAGTTGCGCGGTACACGAGTATAAAGGGACGAAGCGAGCACAGGAGCGGCAGTCTTGCGGCTCACTCTGAAGAGGGCTAAACGTTATACAGCCGAAATATTAGAAGAAGAATTCTTGCGGCTGTACACTCGAAACGTAATCGAACAGTCTTTACGCGGCCAAAACCTGAAGATTCACATCAAGTACCTCTGAGGGGAGGAGATGGTTTTAAGTGTTCGACGATTAGATAAGCTTCGACACTTGAGAGCAAGGTTACTGAGCTCTAAGTTTTTTACTAAGGTGCCGTGATCAGGGAATAATTGTGAAGTTTTCCAGATTAGTACATTTTATAAAATCTACTTCTATGAATAACATTTTAACAAAAGCCGGTTCTGCTATTGTTAAGGAGATGATCCACTTTACTCGCCGAAAATTAGACCTGGTTTGTGAAGAACTTGATCGCCTGCACCTGAAGATGTCTGTAGTGATACCCTATGATTCTTGGAATTGGATTTATGGTACAATTTGGCCAAAAATCACTAGATTCGTGAGGTGGCCACATCCAGACATACTGAAAAATTAAATCGACTGAAGACGACATCGCAGCGAGAAACTGTTATTCGACGCCCTGTCATTAATATGACAGGTAGAGATCTGGACGATGCTACGATGATGGTTTTGACTAAGGGACTGAATTTTGCACCCACGCCACAGCTTCTGTCATTACCTTCGTTTATCAGCGCCATAAGAATCAGTTCGACCACTTCCCTCGGATTCAGTAGAGGAAATAAGACGTGAAAATACCGTCCAATTATGAAGGCTCGCCCACAAAGGGGCAATTTATCTGTGGTAGAGAGGGCTGAACTACGTAAGCTTCGCCAGGATACTCAGACGGTGGTACTCCCGGCGGGTAAAGGTAATGCTACTGCTTTATTGTCTCGGGACGAATACCATGATAAAATGTACAATTTATTGACACCATGGACCGGAAGATCAGCAGGGATCCCCTAATCGAGTGGCGAAAAAAACTGCTTCGCTTCTGAATAATTCTTCCTTCCCACCAGAAGTTCGGAGATTGAAACCAAGTGGTGCGGTGCCTCCAAGATTTTATGGACTACCAAAGGTCCACAAGAAACATGTCCCTCTCCGCCCTATAGTGAGTAACATAGGCTCTCCGACCTATGACGTTGCCAAACTCCTGTCATCGTTGTTGAGGCCTCTTGTGGGAAAATGTGCTCACCACATAAGAAACTCTGCTGATTTCATCAGTAAACTGAAATCACTGAAAATGAACCCTTCTGATACATTAGTTAGTTTCTATGTGGTGTCTTTATTCACAAAGGTTCCCCTTCCAGAATCTCTACAACTTATTGAAAGAAGTTTCGACAAAGAGACATGTTCTGACCTCAACATAATTCTTATTTAACAACAAATATTTTGAGCAGACGGATGATGTCGCCATGGGTAGTCCCTTATCCCCTCTGGTGACCAATTTATTTATGGAACACTTCCAGGAGAAGGCGCTTGAATCTGCTGACTTGAAACCCACGGTATTCTGGAGGTATGTTGATGATACCTTTGTAGTTTGGCCCCATGGTGAAGGTAACCTCAAGACTTCTTGAGACATCTGAACTCCCTGCACGATCAAATAAAGTTCACGATGGAAATTGAAAAGGGGGATGCCTTCTATTCTTGGATGTTCTGGTTCGGTGCAGAGAGGATGGCACTTTGGCACATGAAGTGTATCGGAAGCTGACGCACACGGATTTGTAATTACGTGCAAATAACAGCCACCATCCTGCCCAGACGATGAGTGTTCTCCGAACATTGAACCATAGAGAGCATGTAATTTCTGACGAAAGCAGTCTGCAAGATGAACTTTCCCACTGACAGAGTGTTTTAAGACAATGGGTACTCCCCAAGCAAATACAGAAGGCACTGAAAATGAAACCGAAAGAGGCCACAAAGAAAGCAGAAGACGAAGAAACCTTAAATCGGTGGCCTTCCTGCCATATTTGGGTAGCCTCTCGTCAAAAATAGGACGGATTCTCAGCAGACACCAAGTAAAAGTGATTTTTGGTCCTCCGTCAAAGATGATTTGCTGCTCCGAAAATTTGGAGTTTATAAAAATCCATGTGAATGTGGCCTTTCTTACATGGGACAAACAACTCGTACTGTCCAAGAAAGATGTACAGAACACCGGAGGTACACACGACTGTTACAACCTAACAAGTCGACAGTGGCAGAGCATTGAATTGAAATTGTTCAGAGTATGTTGTATGACAACGTCGAAATTTTGGCAACTACATCATCTTTTTGGGACTCTATAGTGAAGGAGGCAATTGGGATTCGCTTGACGACCAATTTAATTAATAGAGATAGTGGTTCCAACCTTGATAAATCATGGAATCCGTCACTTGGTGTAATAAACTCACAAAGACGTCGTCACAGTGCAGCTCACAATGACATATCGACATGCCAACACAAATCCACTACCGAGTCGTAGATGTAACTCGCACACTGTGCACGTCTCTGCCGCCGACCAACGTCTCAGACACATTTGCATCTGTGGCCGCATGCGCAGTTGCGCGGTACACGAGTATAAAGGGACGAAGCGAGCACTGGAGCCGCAGTCTTGCGGCTCACTCTGAAGATGGCTGAGCGTTATACAGCCGAAATATTAGAAGGAGAATTCTTGCGACTGCACACCCGAAACTTAATGGAACTTACAGAGTCTGTCCGCTAGATCACTCTGTCGTGAACTGTCGGAAATGTGCCATGTATTCAATATCTGTTCCCACTGACAGACTCATCAGTTGATCGACTATAGGAGTTTCAAGTGCTCAAGTACTCCCTATAACTTCTTTCTGACTTTTAGTATCACATGTAAGATCGCTAAAAACCGTTTCATTTCAACAACTGAAATGTCCGTCCACTTAAGTGTCCCGAATGATGCTTCATCCTTACGTAAAGTCTGACTGTGATATAGGTTAGATCGTGTTACAAAAATATCAAGTAATTCGTCACCAAATAAACGAGATACAATCTCTGAAATACTACATGGATCATCAGGAACAAATTTAAGGTCTGAATGACCTTCAAGCGGTCTTAAATGTGTGACTGGATTTTCATTGGTATAGACATTGCTTGTATCCATTCTACATAAACGTCCAGCTCACCATCGCTACTAGCATCACCAACACACGTGCCTGTTGCCGGATTTTAGATGACGTAGAGGGCCGAAATTCACCGCACTAGCACTCTTATTACCGCTGATGGCATTCTCTGCATTACTTAGTTCATCCGTTAATGGACTTGCATACACATAATGAAAGATTTCGTCACCATACAAAGCACGTTGCCAATGGCACGGCCGGCCGCTGTGGCCGAGCGGTTCTAGGCGCTTCAGTTCGGAACCTCGCTGCTGCTGCGGTCGCAGGTTCGAATCCTGCCTCTGGCAAGGGTGTGTGTGATGTCCTTAGGTTAGTTAGGTTTAAGTAGTTCTAAGTCTGGGGGACTGATGACCCCCTCAGACGTTAAGTCCCATAGTGCTTAGAGCCATCTGAACCATATGAGCCAATGGCACGCCATCTTGTACGTTGACTCCTGGCGCTTAAGATAATTTTTATGCATCCAGATTTCACAGCTATCATAATCGTATATGTGGTTAAATATACTGGGTCTAACAGCTACACTCTTCCTACACTATGCCTTGCCAGCAAATAGTTCAAACTACCACCGAGCGAGGTGGCGCAGTGCACTGGACTCGCATTCGGGAGGACGACGGTTCAATGCCGCGTCCGGCCATCCTGATTTAGGTTTTCCGTGATTTCCCTAAATCGCTCCAGGCAAATGCAGGGATGGTTCCTTTGAAAGGGCACGGCCGACTTCCTTCCCCATTCTTCCCTAATCCGATGAGACCGATGACCTCGCTGTCTGGTCTCCTTTCCCAAAACAACCCAACCCCAACGCCCGCCCCGAGCAAATATATAATGAAAGTTCAAACTCTACCCAGCTGAGAATACAACAGGCCGTAAACTGCGCCCATGCAGGCAAACTGAAATTTCCGTGCCCCGTTAGCCGCTGCTGGCCGCTGTAATACGGAGATCTCAGGGGCCCGTCATCAATGCATTACGAGTGAAAGAGGAATTCCACGTAGAGGAGGAAGCAGATAGGCGGAAAAAGTACATTGAAGGTCTCTGCTAGCAGAAAAGGTCTGATATCGTGGTAGAAGAAAAAATGGAAGTCGAAATGGAAGACGTAGTTATCCATTATTAGGCTCAGAGTTTAACAGAACTTAAGGAAACTTGTGATAAAATATTGCAGAAGGTATAGATAATATTCCTTCGGAATTTTTAAAAGGATTTTTGATAGTGGAGACGGTTATTCAAGTTAGTGTCTCGAATCTATGAGCCTCTAGAGGTACTACCAGATTTTCAGGAAAATATAATCTACACAATCCTCGAATTGGCAAGGGCAGATAAGTGTCACAACTGTAGCACAATCAGTTTAGCGATCAGTTGGACATAAGAACATAATTCAGAATAATGGAAGGAAAACTGAGGGTGTGTTAGATGATGATCAGTTCAGCTTTGGGAAAGGTGAAGGCACAAGAGGGGCAGCTCTGTCGTTGTGGTTGACAATGGAAGCAAGATTTAAGAAATAACGGGACATTTTCATTTTCGTAGGATTTTTCGACCTGAAGGAAGCAATCGGCAGTGTAAAATTGCTCAATATGATTAGAAAAACAGGAGTAAGCTATGATGAAAGAAAGGTAAATGTACGATATGTACAAGAACCAAGAGGGGACAGTAAGACTGGAACACCAAGGTCAAGGTTCTTGGATCAGGAAAGTTATAAAGATGTAGACTTTCACACTTACTGTTCGGTCTATACAGTGCGGTCAGAAATAATCTGAAAAGTTTGTAAGAGTGTTGCAGGGTACGCTGTGCTGAGAAATAATTGTTAAGGAAAAATACGATAGTTTGCACCGTTTCCGATTTGATTAACACTGACATTAACAAATGAGGTCGTTGCGCACGAAAATTCAAGTACTTGCACGCGCTAAAATGCTGTGTCTCCAGCAGGCTGGTTGAATTTGCGCACGCAGGCTAACTTCAATGCCATTTAAATCTTAATATGGTACTGCAACTTACTCTGATGCACCCTTTCAGCTTTTCAGACTGTTCCTGACCACCTTGTATATGAAGAGGCAATAAAGGATGTCCAGAAAGTTTCACGTCTGGGATTAAAATTCTGGCTGAGAGAATGTCAATAATTAGATTTGATGATGACATTGCTACCTTCACTGAAAGTTAGGAAAAATTGCATGATCAGTTTAATTGAATAAACTCCCAATTAGAACATACTAAGAACTGAGAGTAAATTGAAGAAAGAGGAAATTAATGAGAAGTAGCAGAACTTAAGTTATCGGGAAAGTTAACACCAAAATTGAAGGTATTTTGCTACCTTGGAAGAAAATTAACACATGAGGACATGAAAAGCTGATTATCATAGGCAAAGAGAGCGTTCCTGGCCAAAGATGTCTACTTGTATCAGACGTCGTTCTTAATTCGAGGCAAAAATTTCTGAGAGTTTGTGTCTGGAGCACAAAATTGTATGTAAGGGAATCGTAGATAGTGGTAAAAACGCGAAAGAAGAGAATCGAAGTGTTTCAAGTGGTGTTATTAAAGGATGTTGAAAATTAGGTGCACTGGTAAGGAACTACGAGTCTCTCCGCAGAATCGCGAGGAGAGCGACATGTGGAGAATATTGAGAAGAAAGGATAATATGATAGGACACATGTATTTTTATTTCGGCTTTGTGAGCTATGTCCTTTCTTTGCTGTCTTTCTGCATTGATTATGTGTGTAAGGGCGTTAGCCATTTACTCACTTTAAGTCACAGGGCATTAGGCGGGTTTGACGAGAGATTGGTGGCAAAATTAGCTAGGGAAATTAGAAGCGGTGAAGATGAGCAGTGCAAGTATGGAAGAAGTAATTGAGGTAGTGCATGAAGAGGCAGTGGACGGAGCAGGGAAATTGGTAGTTTTCGGAGAATTATGCCAGCTCAAAGGGGGAAGAAACGGAATCGGAGAAAATAGTGAGGAAAGGAAGCGGAAGACTGAGACAGCAACAATGGGGAATGATAAATGATGAATGCACCGAAGCAGCACGAGAGGAAGCGGAGAATGTAGCGCAGGATTCAACGTGCATGCGTGGAGTCGAGGGAGGTGATAACGTGTCAGGTGAGATTTCTCAAGTGAGGCAGCTGTGGTACCGCTAACCGCGGAATTTGAATCCCCGCCAGACGTCATGGACGTCGAAGACCCCTAGAGGTCTCTGCACCATCGCGCCGTTAAGCTGTGGCGGTGCGCGCCTCCTGGCCCGTATTTAAAGTGAGGGCGCCACAGTGGAACACTTGGTTGCAGCGGCCAATAGCGTCGTCCCCGATAGCGTACTTAAGCGCCTGCCTCTCGCTAAGCCAGAAAAAAAAACTTTCCGCATTTTTTCCGCCATTTTTCACTCGACGTCACCGGGTTTTTTGTTTTTTTTTTTTTTTTTTTTTTTTTAGGGCGCAAAACTGCTATGGTCATTAGCGCCCGGTCCGTGACTTAGGAAACAGAAAAAAAACCTAAAATGGAAACCAGCAGAAATGGGAACGAAAGTCATAAAATTGGAGAAACTAAAAGCAGAAGGAAGGCTTAAAAATCCACTACAGAAAGGAGTTGGTTGTCCCCAAAAAAAAGCTTCAAATGACTGACGTCATTTCACTGCCACTAATAAACTCAAGAACGCGATCGGTCGAGCGCGTGTCATCTGCTAAAATGGACGATATATCAGAAGACAGCTGTAGACGGGCGCGTAACGGAGTAAAATATGGGCACTCAATTAAAAGGTGTCTTACCGTCCACAGCTGAGAGCAGTGGGGACAGAGTGTGGGAGGATCGCCGCTTAAAAGATGTCTATGGCTAAAAAGACAGTGCTCCTCCCGACGACGCGTTCGGGAGGAAGAGGTCCAAGCACAAGGAAGAGCTTTCACGTCCCGCAATTTATTATGGGGAAGTGTCGACCAATGTGCGTGCCATAAAAGAACAACTCGACGACATAAAACGCTCCGTAGATCAGTGAAGGGAATCGATTGAATAGCTGGCCGAAGAAGAGAGACTGCAGCCTTGGCCGCTACATCGGCCGCCTCAGTTCCACAGATACCAACGTGTCCCGGGAGCCAGAGGAACGCCACCGAGACGCCCCCCAGGTGGAGCAAGCGCAGACAATCCTGAATCCGGTGGACCAGAGGGTGGACAGGGTAAAGAGCTTGGAGACTGAGGAGAGTGCTGAGAGAATCTGAGCAGATAACATACTGTATCCGCTGATGGCGGCGGATGTTGTGGAGAGCCTGGAGAACAGAGTAAAGCTCCGCAGTATAAACCGAACACTGGTCGGGAAGTCGAAATTGATTTGGGGTGTCGCCAACAATATAGGCACTCCCTACACCTAACGATGTTTTCGAGCCATGCGGCTTCCTTCATTTGTGCACATAAAGCAGCAAATGCCCGACGATAAACAAGTGAAGGGGTACCATCCTTGAGAAATTGACAAAGGTCACGGAGCAGGCAGATCCGGGGACGGAGCCAAGGCGGTGCTGTACCCCAAGTTGTCAAGAAGGTTTTAGGAAAGCGAAAGGAAAGAGAATGGAGCAGTTGACGGAAGCGGACTCCCGGTGGCAGTAGGGAGGAGGGGCGGCCTGCATACCCTACATCAAAGAAGGCGTCGAAAAAAATGTCATGGGCTGGATTAGCAGGCATGGAAGACAGATGGCTAGCATAACGACTCAGAAGGACTGCTCGCCGATTGGACAGCGGAGGTTCAGCAGCCTCAGCATAAAGGCTTTCCACAGGGCTGGTGTAAAAAGCTCCAGACACTAAACGTAATCCACGGTGGTGGATAGAGTCGAGACGCCGAAGAATAGACGGCCGAGCAGAGGAGTAAACTATGCTTCCATAGTCCAATTTCGAGCGCACTAAGGGGCGATAGAGGCAGAGAAGGACCACTCGGTCCGCTCCCCAGGAGGTACCATTCAGGACACGGTGGGTGTTGAGGGATCGCAGACAGCGAGCCGAAAGATAGGAAACGTGGGAGGACCAGCAGTTTTCTGTCAAACATAAGACCCAAGAATTTAGCGACGTCCGAAAACGGAAGGTTGACAGGTCCTAGATGTAAGGAGGGCGGAAGAAACTCCTTACGTCGCCAAATGAGGGACTGATGACCATAGCTGTTAAGTCCCATAGTGCTCAGAGCCATTTGAACGTCGCCAAAAATTAACACAAACGGTCTTACTGGCAGAAAAACGGAAGCCGGTTTCGATGCTCCAAGAGTAGAGGCGATCGAGACATCCTTGCAGACGTCGTTCAAGAAGGCTGGTCCGTTGAGAGCTGTAGTAGATCGCAAAATCGTCCCCAAAGAGGGAGCCCGAGACATCAGGAAGGAGACAATCCATAATTGGATTTATGGCAATGGCAAACAGTACAACACTTAGCACGGAGCCCTAGGGTACCCCGTTTTCTTGGGAGAAAGTACGGGAGAGAGTAGTGTTCACCCGCACTCTAAATGTGCGCTCTGCCATAAATTCGCGAAGAAAAAGAGGCAGCCGACCTCAAAAGCCCCAAGAGAACAGTGTGCGGAGGATGCCTTCCTCCAACAGGTATCGTATGCTCTCTCCAGATCAAAAAATATTGCTACTGTTTGGCGTTTCCGGAGAAAATTATTCATGATATAAGTGGAGAGAGAAACAAGATGGTCAACTGCAGAACGATGCTTTCGGAATCCGCATTGGGCAGGTGTTAAAAGACTGCGGGATTCCAGCCACCACGCTAAACGGTAATTCACCATACGCTCCAAAACCTTACAGACACTACTCGTGAGAGAAATGGGGCGATAGCTAGAGGGGAGATGTTTGTCCTTTCCAGGTTTCGGAACAGGAACGACGATAGCTTCCCGCCATCGTCTGGGAAAAGTACTGTCGGTCCAAATTCGATTATAAAGGCGAAGGAGGTAACGCAGACTATGGGTTGATAAATGCAGCAACATTTGGACGTGGATACCGTCCGGCCCTGGGGCGGAGGAGCGAGAAGAAGAGAGTGCATGTTGGAGTTCCCGCAACGAGAAAACAGTATTGTAGTTTTCGCGATTTTGAGAGGAGAAAGCAAGAGGTCGCACTTCCGCCGCACGTTTCTTCGGGAGAAACGCTGGCGGGTAATTTGAAGAGCTCGAAATCTCAGCAAAGTGCTGACCCAACGAGTTAGAAATTGCGACGGGGTCCACTAATGTGTCATGCGCGACAGTGAGCCCAGAGACAGGGGAGAAACTAGGCGCGCCTGAGAACCGTCGAAGCCGACTCCAAACTTCCGAGGAGGGAGTGAAGTTGTTAAATGCGCTAGTAAAGAATTTCCAGCTTGACCTCTTGCCATCGCGGATGACGCGATGGCATCTCGCACGGAACTGCTTATAGCGGATACAGTTGGCCAAAGTTGGATGTTGGCGGAAAAAGCGAAGAGCACGTCGCCGCTCACGTATTGCGTCACGGCATGCCTCGTTCCACCAAGGAACTGGGGGGCGCCGGGGCAATTCGGAGGTGCGTGGTATTGAACGTTCCGCAGCTGTAAGAATAACGTCGGTAAGATGTGTGACCTCATTGTCGACGCTAGGAAAGTGACGGTCATCGAATGTCGCTAGAGACGAAAAAAGTGTCCAATCGGCTTGGGCAAACTTCCAGCGTCGCGGGCGCATATATAGCAGTTGAGGCTGCAGTCTAAGGACACAGGGAAAGTGGTCACTCGAGTGTGTATCATCAAGGGCGAACCATTCGAAGCGCCGAGCTAGCGGAACAGTACCAACTGAAAGGTCCAAATGAGAGAAATTTGTCGTGGAGGCAGACAAAAATGTAGGGACCCCAGTGTTGAGGCAAACTAGATCCGCTTGGTGGAAGACGTCTAGCAATTGTGAGCCACGTGGACAAGGATGTGGAGATCCCCAAAGCGGGTGGTGGGCACTGAAGTCCCCAACCAGCAAATAGGGGGGTGGAAGCTGACCAAGAAGATGAAGGAGATCAGCTCGTGCCATTGGTGTGGACGATGGAATGTATATAGTACAAAGAGAAAAGTTATATTCAGAAAGGGAAAGACGGACAGCGACAGCTTGGAAGGAAGTGTTTAAGTGGATTGGGTGATAATGGAGAGTATCATGGAGAAGAATCATGAGGAGTCCATGTGCTGGAGTGCCTTCAACAGAGGGGAGATCAAATCGGATGGATTGAAAATGGGGGAGAACAAAGCGGTCATGGGGACGCAGCTTTGTTTCCTGAAGACAGAAGATGACTGGCGAGTAGGATCGTAAGAGGATCGACAATTCATCCCGATTGGCTCGAATGCCGCGGATATTCCAGTGGATAATGGACATAGGGTGAACAGAAAATGGAGGAATGTGACCAAGGTTGCCGTCAACTCAGCGACTGCTCAGGGCTTGCGACCAACATCATGGAATGGCATTCAGCTGAAGGCAGAAGATCCTGATCCATAGGTTGTTCAGGAGCAGCTCCTGCCACCAGCGATCGGCCGGTTGATCGGCCGCCAGCAGTGCGCCTCGGCGACACAGAAGACGGCCGAGGGCGATTTCCGCCAGGTGGTGCTGTAGATGGGACACGCCTTGGCGGAGAAGGAGATGAACTGGGTTTCTTATTAGCCTTCTTGGAAATATGATGTTTAGATGAAGGAGGAATCGATGGTTGCGAAGTTGGGGTACGTAAAAAATCTTCACGAGTATGCTCTTTTTTCGAAGTCTTGGTGTCTGACTTTTGGGCTCGAGACTTACCAGAACCCGATGAAGGGTGAGCCATAGAGTGGGCAGGCGAAAGAGGTGAGGTTGAACGGGAGATCTTTGCGCTGGCCGATCTGACGACCGTGGCACTAAAGGTGAGGTCGCAAGTCTACGTGGCTGCCTCCTTTGTTGGCCGAGGAGAAGCAAGGACAGTGCTGTATTTTCCTGTCTGAGGCATGGTGGTCTGTCGACTGGCGAATAGTTTTCGAGCAGCAAAGGTCGACACCTTTTCCTTCACTCTGATTTCCTGGATGAGCTTTTCGTCTTTAAAAATGGGGCAATCTCGAGAGGAAGCAGCGTGGTCACCCATACAGTTGATGCAGCGAGGGGATGGAGGTGGACAAGCACCCTCATGGGCATCCTTTCCATACGTAACACATTTGACCGGATTGGAACAGGACTGGCTGGTGTGACTGAACCGCTGACACCGATAGCAACGCGCAGGGTTTGGGACGTAAACGGAAATTATCTCAAAGCCTGCTTTGATTTTCGATGGGAGTTGAACTTTGTCAAATGTCAAGAAGACAGTGCGGGTTGGAATGATGTTCGTGTCAACCCTTTTCATAACTCTATAAACAGCCGTTGCGCCCTGGTCAGACAGGTAGTGCTGAATTTCTTCGTCAGACAATCCATCGAGGGAGCGTGTATAAACGACTCCACACGAGGAATTTGAAGTGTGGTGCGCTTCAACCCGGACAGGGAAGTTGTGGAGCAGTGAAGTACGCAGCAATTTTTGTGCTTGGAGGGCACTGACTGTTTCTGACAACAAGGTGCCATTCCGCAATCTGGAACAAGACTTTACAGGACCTGCAATTGCGTCGACACCTTTCTGAATAATGAAAGGGTTGACCGTGGAGAAGTCGTGACCTTCGTCAGACCGAGAAACAACAAGGAACTGTGGCAACGATGGCAGAACTGTCTGTGGCTGAGACTTAGTGAACTTACGCTTGTGAGCAGACATAGTGGAAGGTGAGGAAACCATTGCGGAAGAACCCCCCATGATTACCGGCGACTCCGATGCCGCGCTCCTACCTTGTGGGGGCCCTCTCTGAGGGCACTCCCACCTTAGGTGATTGTTCACACCTCAGGTCACACCTCCCGACAAACAGACGGAGGGACCAATCGGCACTTTCGGAAGGTATCAGCTCGGGTAATCGCCCGTCCCTGGGCCTGGCCGTGACGAGGGGGTACGTACGTGTCCTACCTGTCTACCCGGGGTGGGGAATTACGCGTTACCCCGTCACCCGCTATGCATGGAAATGCGTGGGTCAGCCTTCAGACACGCACAGGGAGGAAGAAAGAGAAAGGGGAAAAACAAAGAAAGGGAAAGGAAAGAAGAGAGGTCTCAAACGCCGCAGTGGAGAAAAGGGTATAGAGAAGAGGTAAGGAAAAGAGAAGGACAAAGGAAGGATGAAGACATACAAGCAGAGAAGGCGAAGAATGCGTTACATTTACGAGCGTCCGTCTCCAGACGTAGGCACAAATCATACTCCCAGAGGGGGAGGAAGGGAAGGAAAGAGCCAGAGGTGAGGGGAGGGGGGCCGAAGATGGGGGATAGGGAAGGATGCGGAAAAGGGAGGTATGCAGCCCGGAAAAGAAGGAGGGCCACATTAGCTCGGGGTCCCGTGCTCGCTACGCACTTATCCACAAAAGAGTTGTGGACCCCCTGGGGGCGTCACAGTTTTATCGCCTGTTTTTCTTGTTTACTTTCTTCTTGCGTTCTTTAAAATAAAAGTCTGTAGGCTGTAGAGCAGCGTACTAAGCTGCTGCCAGCCCGCCCCCCCTTCGGGGGGAATTGAAAATCAATAAAGGAAAAAAAAGCTAAGCCTGCCAGTCTAATCTTGCGTACGTCTCAGGACTTATCGCCTCGCCTTGGACAGCGTATTTACCGTACTTCGTGTTTTGTTTACGAGTGGAAGTGGTTGTTTAGTTAGGTTTTCTTGACTGTTGTTTCGTTCTTGTTGTTGTCGTAAGGTCCTTCGTTGGTCGTGTCCGTCCTCTCCCGTTGCGTTGTTGTTCGCGGGCTGCTCCACGGGTCCCGCCGCGTTTTCCGTCACTTCGACCCCGCGACTCTTCCGGTGGTCGTTACAACAGCAGCCAAGTACATTGGCTACAACTATTGTTAGAGAAGGGAATACTAATGAAGATGTAGAAGGACTTTTCCAACATATGATGAGGGAATCTGAAGAGAGGTATAAGAACCAGGAAGCACACAATAAAGAGACAATGGTGATATTAGAGAGGAGGCAAAGTTGTCGGAAATTGGGTTTCAGTTGGAGCAATTTCCAGTCAAGCAACGGCAAATTAGCGAAGTAGAGTGATGGTGAGAGGGGCAAAATAATCACATGGTGGAGTTAGAAAAGAGGCTTGAGGGGGGGGGGGGGGGGGGCAGAAGAAGTTGTGGATAAGATACCGGAGGAAATCGAGCAGAAAGTGTGTGAGTCTATGGAATAGCTGAAAATTAGCAACTTTGAGGTCGTGATGCAAGCTTTAAGGAATGTACATAAAAGATCAGACTGAACACGTCCAGTACCAATCTCGGAAATGGAGGAGGTGCTGGAGTTACTGAGGCTTAAGGAACAGCAGGAGAGTACTAATTGAAAACAAAAACGGAGAGGAAATAATAGTGGAAGAGTTAGGGAATTTTACTGCGAAAGTTACGTGAGTGTAAGGGATAGAAGAAAATTTTGTTTTTCTGGTCTGCAGCAGATATTTGTTTGTTGAAATATGGTAGGAGCAGAGCTGGCTTATTCATTGATCAATCAAAGAACAGAGCGGAGTACTGCACGCGGCGGACCACGTATCGATCGCCGACCTGTGATTAGCAA
This sequence comes from Schistocerca nitens, assembly GCF_023898315.1. NCBI lineage: Eukaryota > Metazoa > Arthropoda > Insecta > Orthoptera > Acrididae > Schistocerca > Schistocerca nitens. The sequence continues at coordinate 436,225,111 of NC_064617.1, read as the reverse complement.
TGTAAAAATGTCATCGGAGGATGAACCATTCAACTACAAGCACTTTCTAACTGTTCCAAAGATTCAGGTATTTGGAGAGAACACTAGTAATCTGCAGCCAAATTCCTGGGTTGGAAAATAAGATGTTCCTGTACCTCCAGCATCGCCGGTAGACCATCAATTAGATTATGTGTGCAGTTATCTGGAAGAAGAATCGGCAGCGAAAATGCGATCGATTGCATCGAGTTGTAAATCGTATCGAGACTTTATCGATGAGTTTCCTTCGAACTATGTCAGTGATGGTGCAGGCAAGAGTGAAAGAGGAAATAATAATGGAGTAGAACCTTCTGGAGTATGAAACCCGCAGCTCATTATAATATTTCGTTCTAGTATCTAGAAATAATCACTTTTTGAACACAGCATTCAGACCAGTAGAGCTGACATGATTGTGTTACACGAAGTTGCCCTCGCACTATCAGAAAATGCTAGTAGGACAGTGTACGGATAACAAAAAGGTATTTAAGTCATTATTAGAGCGATTAGAAGCCGAATGGTATGCTTCGACGCCACAAAAAATGTAGAATGAGAGAAGGGAATTGGGACGACCTTAGAGGTAACAGAAACAACAGAGCACGTGCACGTGATGTAGAGAGGCAAAGGGCGGCAATTATCGACATCCGATTTCTCGATCTTCACCATGATTGAAATCGGGAAATTTAACTGCACAGTGATGGGAGAATTCCGCGGAAACGAGAGAGCAAGGCAGACTGGTGGATAGTTTTGACGTAGGTGATGTGTATTGGCTAGGCTATGACCACTTTCGAGATGAATTGTTAGAAGACAAAGAAAGTAAGAGAACATGTAATTTGCATCCGGCTATGTAATTTCAGTGAAGGGAATCAGTTTCGATGCAATTGGGATAGCGGCATTCAAGTTTCAATGGTCTCAGAGGGAGCATTAGGATGGTGTATGGTGAAACATGACTGTTTTTTATAACTTCAGGATTGGCCAAAGATGAGATAGCACTTGTTGTCTATGGGTAGCGTCTTTTATTAGTAATCAAAACTTCCTCGATCCCCCGTTCGAACCATGCTACTGCTTAAGTTTTGAATAAAAAATCAGCAGTGGCGACCGGAGACTTCACTCAGAAGAAGTCACCCACATTCTGCCAACGGCTTTGTCAAAAAGGGCAGAGGAGCGAAGGTTAGGTTCTCGGCTCTTCTTGCCCTTGGGTATGAAACTGCTCTTAAATGTGGAAGAATCAGCAATTATCAACGACATAGGGATGCAGGAGGCAATAGAAACCACTACATTAAAGACACAATGTGTATCCACAGTACATGGGGCCTGTAACTGAAAAAGGGTCATGATGATCTCTTCATTGAAAAAAGACTCTTAAATAGTAGCCCATTCGGATTTCCAGCAGGGGATTGCCAAGGAGGAGTGACCATGAGAAAAACGCTGACTAACGAACGCAGGGATAATGTTACAGAAGTCGGGGTATGGGTGACAGAAGTTTGAACATGGTATGGAAGCTAGAACAAGAGAAATTCTAAGGCTCAGTATAGATGTAGTGAGGGTTAGTGAAGTGAAATGAACTGTAGACAAGGATTTCTGGTCAGATGAGTATAGGTAATATCAGTAGCATCAGAATGGAAGTTGGATTCATTATAAATAGGAAGGTAGGGCAGACCGTAAGTTACTGTGAACAGTTCAGTGATAGGATTGTTCTTATGAGAATTGACAGGAAACCAACACCGATAACGATAGTTAAAGTATACATGCCGACGTCGCAAGCAGAAGATCAAGAGAGAGAAAGTACATGAGGAAACTGAACGGAAAAATTCAGTACGTAAAAGGAGATGAAAATAACATAATCAGGGATGACAGGATGCGGTTGTGGGGGAAGGATTAGAAGAAAGGGTTAAGGGAGAATATGGGCTTGGTACAAGGAGTTAGGGAGGAGAAAGACTAATTGAGTTCTGCAATAAATATCAGCTATTAATAGCGAATACTTTGCTCAAGAAACTAGAGGCGGAGGTATACTTGGAAAAGGCCGGGAACACGGGAAGATTTCACTTAAATTACGTCATGGTTAGGCGGAGATTCCTAAATCAAATACTGGACTGTAATGCGCACCCAGGAGCAGATACAGACTCAGATCACAATTTAGCAGTGATGAAGAGTAGGCTGAAGTTGAAGACAATAGTCAGGGGAATCAGTGCGCAAAGAAGAGGCGTACGAAAGTACGAGGTCTGTTCAAGAAATTCCGGAACTTTGTCCACAAAATTTTTCTACGCTTACCTTTTACTTACTGTGCATGGTGTTCGAAATACTCTCGTCCGCAACTGATGTACCGCTCCCAACGCCGTTTCCAGTCTTTGTACGACCCTTGCTGGAGCGCGCGAAGCGCCGTCTGCGAATTTTCTTTTAACTTCTTGTTGTTTACATAGTTCCGCGTAGTCAGCGCGTACACAACTTTCCCACTGGAGCGCGCCCCGCTAAGCACAACAGCGCAGGCGCAGCGCTCGTCCGTCTCCGCACTACGAGATGGCGCTGCCTTAAAGACGGACCAAATTCTGCTTCCGCCGATCCGCCTATTAATGTGTCTCGCAGCCAATGAGATTGCTGCTAACGTAGAACCTTTCCTACTCGCGGATCACACTCGCGCAGTGATACCTGAACGCTCGAGGTATTATAACGAGTGTACAGACCTCCGATTAGTCAGTCTGCATCAGTCTGCATTAGCCTGTAGTCAAGTTTCAGTCTGCACCTAATAAGATTACCATATTCCTGTACATAGCCATGAAGATAAATGAATAGACACTGTGTCTAGTATCAGAGATATGTGAGAATAAGATTAACGTACCAAGACCAAAGGAACTTCAGATTGTCAGTTGTAAACAGCATCCAGAATCAAGTTACGTAATGTCTACTCTTTTTATTATTTTAATAAATGTGTGTGAAAATTAATCAAGTTCTGTTTAATGTTGGTCACCGTCAATCTGCTACTCTAAGCGTGCAAGTGACATTTCTATCGTCTGACCTAACGGCAGAAGATAAACACGCCACGATAAGACCACGAGACATTTTGCTGACACTCGCCTACTTCGTTAGAGCGACAAGTCAAATAATCTGATGGTGTGTGTACCGAAGGTCTTACAGTACCCACACTACACTTATCTATCGTTGCAAATCTTCTTCCTTTCAAATGGGTTTTAAACTTCTGAAATAAATTTCCGCAGGGGCCATATCTGAGAATGCAAGGGATGAGGAAGCGCAGTTATTTCGTTTTTTGTGTAATAGTCACGCACCAACGGGACTGAATGTACGGGTGCCTTATCGTGATGCAAGAACCATGAATTGTCTCGCCACATTTCAGGCAGTTTTAGTCACATTTTCTCACAGGCATCTCCACACGTCTCAATAGTACCATCGATTAACAATCTGCCCCTGTGGCACGAATTCTTAACGAACTAATCCTTCAAAGTCAAAGAAAAATACCAGCATGGCTTTGACATTTAACCTGCCTGACGACCGTTTTTTTGGTCTTAGAGAACCTTTCCCTACCCAGTGTCAAGATTGAACCTTGGTCTCAACATCATAACCTTAGACCCACGTTTAATCAGCAGTTACAATTCTCTTACGGAACATATCGTTCTTATTTGCGCTACCAGAAAGATTTTCATAGATTGCAAAGTGAAGGTCTTTCTGGTCTTAACTCATGAGCCATGGGACGAACTAGGAGGCAACACAGTGCATTCCAAGGTGATGTCAGGATATCATTACATGTTCCAACTGAAATGTAACATTCTTCTGCAATCTCTCGGACAGTCAGTCTACGAGTTGCATGACGTTGACATTCCAGACATGGGCGTTGTCGGTAAACGTCGAAGGGCGTCCTGAACGACGGTCATCTTTAACCTCCGTCCGGCTAGTTTTAAACCGCGTGAACCGTTCGTAACACCGTAACCGTAGGTTTCCTACATCATTTGGTGTGCCTCTATAAAGATTTTCTTCAGTTTCACTCAACATTTAATGCAGACGCGTTGCTCCTCTGACTCTGCCATCTCAAAATTCGCAAACTGTGCGACACCACGGTGTACTCAATACAGCACTGAACCACAACTAACCGACAAATAACAATGAAACTTCTGTCAATTACACATTAAACACATGTGTGTGCAGGGATGCCAACCGCATTTCGCTCCAACACATAATTGGTGCGAAATTACGAATGTTCCTGAATTTTTTGAACGGACCTCATTCTAAGGATAGAAAAGATACGGTTGTAGTTCTCTGAGCTGTAGGTAGCGCGATAACGAATAGCTCAGTAGACAGTTCAATTAAAGAGGAATGGACATCTCTAAAAAAGGCAATCACAGAAGCTGGAAAGAAAATCGTAGGTACAAAATAGGTAACTGCGAAGGAACATTGGGTAACAGAAGAAATACTTCAGTTGACAGATGAAAGAAGGAAGTACAAGAATGTTCAGGAAAAATCAGGAATACGGAAATACAAGTCACTTAGGAATAAAATAAATAGAAGTGCAGGGAAGCTAAGGCGGAATGGTTAAATTAAAAATGTGAAGAAATCGCAAAAAAAATTATGATCGGAAGGACTGATTCAACATATAGGAAAGTCAAAACAACCTTCGGTGAAATTAAAAGCAGGGGAGGCATCATTAGGAGTGCAACTGGAATTTCATTGTTAAATACAGATGAGAGACAAGCTAGGTGGAAAGAGTACTTTGAAAGGCGCTATGAGGGGAGAGACTTGTCTGATAACGTGACAGAAGAAAAAACAGGAGCCGACATAGAAGAGAAGGCTGATCCAGTATTAGTATCAGAATTTAAAAGAGGTCTGGAAGACTTAATATCGAATAAGACAACATTCTACCAGAATTTCTAAAATCATGGAGGGAAAATGGCAACGAAAAGACTGTTGACGTTGGTGTACAGAATGTACGATACTGGCAATATACCATCTGATTTTCGGAAAAAACATATTCCACACAATTCCGAAGATTGCAAGTGCGAGAATTATTGCACAATCACCTTAACAGCTCATGCATCTCCAAGTTGCTAACAAGAATAAAATACAGAAGAATGGAAACGAAAACTGAAGCTCTGTTAGATGACGAGCTGTTTGGCTTTAAAAAAGGTAAAGGCACAAGAGAGGCATTTCTGACGTTGCAGTAGATAGTGGAAGCAAGGCTAAAGGAAAATCGAGGCACATTCATAAGATTAGTCGACATAGAAAAAGCGTTCGGCAATGTGAAATTCTGGGAAAAATAGGGGTAAGCTTTAGGGAAAGACGGGTAATATACAATTTGTATAAGAACCAAGAGAGAGAGAGATAACAATAACAGTGGGCGACCAAGAACGATGTGCTCTATTGTTGAATCAACACATCAGTGGAGAAATGACGGAAATAAAAGAAAGGTTCAAGACTGGAATTAAAATTCGAGTGGAAAGACCATCATAGATTCGCTGATGACATTGCCATCCCCAGTGAAAGTGAAGAAGAGTTACAATTTCTGCTGAACGGAATGAACAGTCTAATGAGTAGAGAATATAGACAGACTAAATAAAAGAAATACGAAAGTAATGAGAAGTGGTAGAAATGAGAACAACGAGAAACTTAACGTCGGGATTGGTGGTCACGAAGTAGATGAAGTTAAGCAATTCTGCTTCTTAGGCAGCAAAACAATCCATGACGGATTTACCTAGAAGGATATCAAAAGCAGGCTAGCACTGACAAAAAGGACATTACCAGCCAAGAGAAGTCTACTAGTATCAAACATAGGCCTCAATTTGAGGGAGAAATTTCTGAGAATCTACGTTTGGGGCACAGAATTCAGTGGTAGTGAAACATGGGTAGTGGGAAAATCGGCACAGAAGAGAATCTAAGCATTTGAGATGTGGTGCTACAGAAGAATGTTGAAAATTAGGTGGGCAGTTAAGGTAAGGAACGATGGGGTTTCCCGCAGAGTTGTAAGAAAAGGAGTATATGGAAAACGCTGACCAGAAGGGACAAGATGATACGTCATCTCTTTAGACATTACGGAATAAATTCCATAGTACTAGAAGGAACTGTAAATGGTAAGAGCTGAAGAGGAAAACGGAGATTGGAATACATCCAGCAAATAACTGAGGAGGAAGGTTTCAAGTGCTACTTCGACATGAAGAGGTTGACACAGGAGAGAAATTAGTTTCGTGCCGCATCAAACCAGTCAGAAGACTGATGACACAGAAAATAACATAAATAAAGAAAATGTCAGAGAAGCGATAGCAGGGTAGAATACGGATGCAAATCGACAGGTGAGGCTAGAGTTTGAATGCCAAGACATGCTCTAGAATGGAACTTTCTAGCAATATTGTTGTTGTCAGTGGGCGTGATTTTCGGACATAATGGGAATACGAAACGTTTTATACCTGGGAAGTGAGAAATTATACTGAGAAGAGGAATACCGATGTATATACATTTCGAAGAACATGCGATTCGGGTGTACACTCTGACATAAAACTCTAGCGGCGGCAGGCCACTATAGCGGCTAAGTCCGCGCCGATCACGACATGGGACAGATAAACTGACCAACTCGCTAATTCTCTAAGTCCGGCTATCTGCACAATCTGGCAACACTGTAGACTGCGGCACTTCCTGGTGGAAGTCCTGCCCATGTTAGAAGAAACGTACACTGTTTATGCTCGTGGTCTGGCGGTAGCATGCGTTGTTTATATCTGCAATGTCTGTGGTTCGAGACCAGCTGGCACAAAAGATTTTTATAGCCTCTTCTCTCTGAATGCTAAAGACGTGAATTTAATGGTAGCGCAGATTAAATGCATTTCACTTTCTGACACACCGATAACAACATTTTATCCTGTAACCATTTTGCGGCAGATTTCTCACAGACTGTCCTCCTCTGGACTCCGTATGCAGCAAAGCTCCGGGATCCAGTTGCTGGCTACCGGCAGCGGCCGTGGCGACAGCAGCGGCGTTGGACTCCCCCGTTCTTAATCGACAGCGCCTGCTACCGCTCATCGTTTTTGACAGTTTAAAACGCTTTATTATGAAATGTTGCTCCACAGAAAATCTCTACGATTTCCATTCACGCTCGAAAGCAATGGAGATTACTGTATTACATTAATTGGCAAGAGCTGAGTATGGCCCGGAATTAATTTTATAGACTGGGGCGAAATTAAACCACCTCACTACATTCGATGAATTTATAAATGCTTTCTTTTTCTTTCAAAGTCAATTATTTATGCAACTTTTGGCCAATATTCGGATGTTTTCGTCAAGGCAGAGTGGGCGTCTGTGGTGTAAAGTGTAATACAGTTTTCTTTTCATTCCTTATGGTAAGTCCATGCGATAAAGTGTGTGAATACCTCGCAATGCATGCTCTGTACCAGTGCAGGAACACTGCACATTTGGAGTTCCACGTATGGATTCCTGAAGTATTTAACGCTGATCGGAAGTGATAGTTGGTCATCAGATTTAAAGCAGAAAAAATTATTTTTGAGGTTTCAGAGAACATAAAGCAGTTGCTAACGCCGGGGTCAGCAAACCTCTACAGTTAAATGCTATTCCAAAAATTTAGAGGAGGGGAACTATATTATCAACATGTTCACTTCATAAACAACCTCCTGACATGTTAGACCTATATGACGAACAAAGCTCAAATTCGTATCGTTGACAGTCGGTTTGAATCTTTTCAGTAACTAGTTTACAGTGAAACGCCTTGCCACTTGCAAAACAGACATCCGTTATATTAACATAATTTACTAAGGCGAAATTGCACGAAGATTTGTGTGTAAAGGAATTCTTCAGATTTCGTATAAAGAATTTTTACTAGCAGTTTGCAACTCCATTAATTAAACTGGCGGAAACAGGCGGACTACAGTCATTTCGATATTGCCTGATCCTCAAAACGAAACATTAAACATACAAACAGGTGTTACTTATGTGAAGAACGCCGTTCTTGGAGTCCAGAAATTAAATGTACTTTGTTTCATTTTACAGTGGATTATATCGTATGAGTCTTTGGTGTGAAAAACGAATGCCAAGTGAATTTAGCGAGGTAATGCCGGGCTACACCCGGAAGTAAATGCACTATCGCAGTGATGACAAATACTTGCTACGACGCTGCCAATTCTCAGCTCTCTTACGAGGCAGCTCTTTAGCGAAAAGCTTGTCGTGATTGTCCGACTGGAAACGCGCGCGCACGTTTGGTTTTTATGCGGAGTTCTCCCCTGACAGTTTATGACGTCGCCTTGTGGGCTATGTATACAATTGAGGCATTCAAGCCGGCCGGGGTGGCCGAGCGGTTCTAGGCGCTGCAGTCTGGAACCACGCGACTACTACTGTCGCAGGTTCGAATCCTGCCTCGGGCATGGATATGTGTGATGTCCTTAGGTTAGCTAGGTTTAAGTAGTTGTGAGTTCTAGGGGACTGATGACCTCAGAAGTTAAGTCCCATAGTGCTAAGAGCCATTTGAACCATTTGAGGCATTCAGCTATCATTAATCCAGAATGATACAGGTATCAGCTTCCGGCGCGGAAGAAGGCTGTGGACGCCGACATATCACTTCAACATAGGGAAATCAAAACTGATGATTCAGCGTTTCTCATTCAGCATGAAGCATGTGAGAATTTTCTGTAGCGTTTATAATCATCTCAAAATACAATTGCAGTAAAAATACATCGAAAGCTTATTTTAATTGAATATAATTTAAGATATCAAACGCCTTGCACACCTATGTCGCATGTGCCCACGTGCAATCTTTTGCAGCATAAATATAAACTCATGATTACCACGATAATTAAGAAATGTGTTGGTAGAGATGGAAGCAAGAAGATATGCAGTCAACAAATATTCGATTCCTCATGGCATTCATTTCATTTGAGATTTAAGAAGGGGTAGAGCGAGATATTGCTTTCGTGAACACGAAAGACGCGCCGCACATATGGATAACGAGGAAGTCTGCGTCTTCATACGTTTCCTCCTTGAAATCTGTGTGCTCTGTTATATACTAAGTAGCCTGATCATTGTTTCCGTAATTTTACCCTCTTGTTTGGCCCCTAAACGATGAACAGATTCCAAATGCATGTCTCTGAGTGAAAGTAGTTGTTCGAACTCTTCCTGCGTTGTTTTTTGTATTTTTGTTTTTTGTTTTGCTTGGAATTCATGAAGCAGACCACTGTGCCGCCGCCCCCCCCCCCCCTCTCGAGGGTTAGATCACAAAACTAAACCGTTTTTTATCCACTGACATAATTTATTCAGACAGAATGTGCACATGACTCAGGCATTGAAAACCTTGGGTACCCCCAAAACTTCGGTAATTTCTTAATGATAAGCCAGAATAGGCATGAAGCTTTTTGTGAATGCGAATTGCATAGAGTAAATGTTTTAAGATGAGTGATAACGGTAGGAGTAACACGTATATCAGCAATTACAGACAGGCATAATGTAGGATTTAAGGTGAAGACTGCACCAAGGATACTCAGTGATTTACTCTGGAAAACGAGACACTCGGGGAAAATAGTTAACACGTACTACTTAGTTTGTTTGGATAGGTTTAAGTCTTGGTACAACGTCAATAAGTTAGAATTGGAACAAGGAGTCACGTTTAGTTAGGTTTTACTGTCTTTACATCATGCGGGATTGTCTCAAAACGGCCAAAGTGCTGAGATACCACACAGATGCGAGACATGCCATTGGCCATAATGTCGTCAATTTATACACAGGTGGGGCTAATACAGCACCTGTAGTTGTGGAGAATGATAGGATTATTGTACAGGTGAGACTGATAAATGTGGCTGGGGAAATGATAGGATTATCATATGGCACGGACAAAGCTGTTATAGCGTCAGTAACTGGGAAAGTCTAGGATTATTGCACAGTATATATGGGGCTAACATAGAGCCTATGGCTGGAAAAATGTTGTAGAACTTATACCTGGGAAATTATAGTACCATCGTACAGCACTGGTGGGGTGGTATAGTGCCTGTATCTGGATCAATAAATCAGAGAGCTATTGTAGCAGGACCACGGATAAAGCTCTCAGAGTGAGTGGAATTAACTCAGAATTATTTAAGAATTAATAAAGAGTGAAAAGAGTAATAGTTTAAGCGATTTCTGATAGATTCCCCGGTCGCAATATCTTGAGAATGCAACCTAAGGAAGTAATGGATTACTCATCGCTGTAAATAAACTTTTCCGAATTGTTAAGGTAATAAAACACAAACCAAAAGGACAGTACACAAACCGCCGAGTTCATGCCGGTCATTATCGCCAAAATAGGGTAGTTCTCATTAAATAGGTCAGTTCTGTTTCACCTGCATTAAGACTGTATTCTACAGCATATGTATTATCCTTGTTAATCGATAATGACAAGTCTTAAGATATTAGCATAGACCTGCAGACAGTTTCACCACTTGCTAAGTTATAGAACTGGAGTAACAAGATAATATGAGTACAGGTTAACGAAAAGAGAAGGGTGCCTGGTTTTTTATGTCAGCGCTGGGTAGTGCGTCATATTGTTTGTGTACTTCTAAGGTATGAGTTACCTATATATTGGAGACTTCTATTCGAGTTGTTAGAGGAATGTGATATAAGTAATATGAGAACGTGGCGGTCACAAATTTTTGCACCAAAAAGAAAGTATATTAGAATGCCCTCCTGTTTCCCGTTACCTTCCCATGACATGAAGTGACACAGCTTCTACAAGGACTAAAAGTGAAGATAATGCAAAGAACTATGTGATATCATGAGTGGAGGTGGAAATGTGAAGTGAAAATAAATGTAAATAAACCAAGGTCTATGTTTTAAAAAGTTGCTTAATGCTGTTTCTTTTCCCACATCAATGATGGTCATTTCACTTGAGATCTGTGCGAGTTACATTAACATGCCAAAATTGTTTTTACTTGTAAATATTTATTCTGTATTCTTGTTGTTCCAAAATGTTCTACTCCTGGAGGATTTCCTCTCTGTGAGTATGCTGCAACAAAAAGCACATGTTTTATACAAAGTCTGTCAACATAGTGACGTGAGACAGTGACTGTCCTGGGAGAGTTTCGATATGGAGAATTGTTGAAGATCTAAGTATGGATCTCGAAAGGCTATTCCTATAACTGTGAAAGGCTTTCATGGACGTAATGGATTGGTGGGGAGTGGACTTCTGTTCACTAGCAGGATTTGTTTTTATTGAGCTTAGATGGTTCCACAGAATTTCTGAATCATTTCTAAGGAATTTCAGTGTGAAATGGTGTAGTCCACATACTCTATCCATTTCATCTGGCATACTCCAACGTCAGCAGGGAATGCTACTTTATTTTTCAGTTCTGAGTCTAAATACGCAGTTTTGTGGTAAAATAATCGAATTTTGCACTGAATTAAATTTTTCGCCAAAATCAGTCAGGTGGCGTTTAGAAAGGATATATTGCATGCAACCGGTGCTGGCGTGTTTGTCGCTGTTAGTAGTAGTTTATCCTGTAGTGTAGTAGAAGTGGATAGTTCCTGTGAAATATTATGGGTGGAGGTTACACTCAACAACCGAGCTAGGTTAATAATTGGCTCCTTTTACCGGTCTCCCGACTCAGCAGCATTAGTTGCAGAACAACTGAGAAAATTTGGAATACATTGCACATAAATTCTCTCAGCATATTATAGTCTTAGGTGGAGATTTCAATTTACCAGATATAGACTGGGACACTCAGATGTTTAGGACGGGTGGTAGGGACAGAGCAGCGAGTGACATTATACTGAGTGCACTATCCGAAAATTACCTCGAGCAATTAAACAGAGAACCGACTCGTGGAGATAACATCTTGGACCTACTGATAAACAGACGCGAACTTTTCGACTCTGTAAGTGCAGAACAGGGAATCAGTGATCATAAGGCCGTTACAGCATCCCTGAATATGGAAGTTAATAGGAATACAAAAAAGGGAGGAAGGTTTATCTGTTTAGCAAGAGTAATAGAAGGCAGATTTCAGACTACCTAACAGATCAAAACGAAAATTTCTGTTCCGACACTGACAATGTTGAGTGTTTATGGAAAAAGTTTAAGGCAATTGTAAAATGCGTTTTAGACAGGTACGTGCCGAGCAAAACTGTGAGGGACGGGAGAAACCCACCGTGGTTCAACAACAAAGTTAGGAAGCTACTGCGAAAGCAAAGAGAGCTTCACTCCAAGTTTAAACACAGCCAAAACCTCTCAGACAAACAGAAGCTAAACGATGTCAAAGTTAGCGTAAGGAGGGCTATGCGTGAAGCGTTCAGTGAATTCGAAAGTAAAATTCTATGTACCGACTTAACAGAAAATCCTAGGAAGTTCTGGTCTTACGTTAAATCAGTAAGTGGCTCGAAACAGCATATCCAGACACTCCGGGATGATGATGATGGCATTGAAACAGAGGATGACACGCGTAAAGCTGAAATACTAAACACCTTTTTCCAAAGCTGTTTCACAGAGGAAGACCGCACTGCAGTTCCTTCTCTAAATCCTCGCACAAACGAAAAAATGGCTGACATCGAAATAAGTGTCCAAGGAATAGAAAAGCAACTGGAATCACTCAACAGAGGAAAGTCCACTGGACCTGACGGGATACTAATTCGTTTCTACACAGAGTACGCGAAAGAACTTGCCCCCCTTCTGACAGCCGTGTACCGCAAGTCTCTAGAGCAACGGAAGGTTCCAAATGATTGGAAAAGAGCACAGGTAGCCCAATCTTCAAGAAGGGACGTCGAGCAGATGCGCAAAACTATAGACCTATATCTCTGACGTCGATCTGTTGTAGAATTTTAGAACATGTTTTTCCTCGAGTATCACGTCGTTTTTGGAAACCCAGAATCTACTATGTAGGAATCAACATCAACAGACCGTCAGCGAGAGCGCATCGCTAGCTCCTGCTACTACTAAGGCGAGTACACCGTTTGCTTCTTACATATTTTACAAACAGCAGCGACTTATTTTCAGTTATCTGTGTAATTACTAGTTTATTTTTGTAATTTCTTGCGTGTTCGAGTGCTTACTAGGTAGAACCTTTTATTTCAATAACAGTGTTTTTGTACTTATTTGCTGCGCTTAGCTTTTAAATAGTTTTTCTGGGAAAACCTAGCGTAGTTTTCGCGTCTCGTATTTCAGTGAGTGTTTCTTGATTATCAGAGTAGCTCATCAGAAGATTATCTTGGGAATTTGTCACCGTATAGAGTAGGGTAAACATAGTCATGTGTAGGGACTGTGGTTGTTTTGAGCGGACGCAAGGAGAATTGGCCACTCTTCGGGGACAGGTGGAGGCTTTGTCTGTTAGGCTCATCGAGCTCGAGGCGCAGGCGTCGGCTCGTAGTGGCGTTGGGGCAACTGTGGTGAGACCTATGCCTACTTCGGTGGCCTTGGAATCACATGGAACCCCTGATGTCGCTGCGTCTTCCGGCAGTGAGCATCTTACCGGTCAGCCATCACTCCAGGGTGAATGGCGGACAGTGGTGGGCTCGCGCGTGCCTGGCCGAAAGGCGAAGGTGGGATCTGGCCGCGTGGCGGCTGCCTTACCCCTTTCCAACAGGTACGGGGTGCTTCCTAGTGGTGATGACATCGTTTCCGAGCCACCACAGGATGCCTCGCCTGTTGGGCCAGTGGCCGATTCTCCGGCAAGGTCCCGACAGTTACAGAGGGCGGGCCTATTAGTTATAGGGAGCTCCAACGTTAGGCGGGTTATGGAGCCCCTCAGGAAAATAGCGGGTAGGTCGGGGAAGAATGCCAGTGTGCACTCGGTGTGCTTGCCGGGGGGTCTCGTCCGTAATGTGGAGGAGGCCCTTCCGGCAGCTATTGAACGCACTGGGTGTGACCGGCTGCAGATAGTAGCACATGTCGGAACGAATGACGCCTGCCGCTTGGGTTCTGAGGCCATCCTTGGTTCCTTCCGGCGGCTGGCTGATTTGGTGAAGACAACCAGCATCGCACGCGGAGTGCAAGCTGAGCTTAATATCTGCAGCATAGTGCCCAGAGTCGATCGCGGTCCTCTGGTTTGGAGCCGTGTGGAGGGTCTAAACCAGAGGCTCAGACGACTCTGCGACTATAATGGTTGCAAATTCATCGACCTCCGTTATTGGGTGGAGAACTGTAGGGCCCCCCTAGACAGGTCAGGCGTGCACTACACACCGGAAGCAGCTACTAGGGTAGCAGAGTACGTGTGGCGTGCACACGGGGGTTTTTTAGGTTAGAGGGACCCCCCCTTGGGCGAAACGATAAAATACCTGACGGCTTACCAGAGAGAACATTATCATCGTTGATAAAGAACGTCCGTCCTCAGAGACCAAAAACAGGAAAAGTTAACGTAATATTGGTAAACTGCAGGAGTATCCAGGGCAAGGTTCCTGAATTAGTATCTCTTATTGAAGGAAATAGTGCGCATATAGTATTAGGAACGGAAAGTTGGTTAAAACCGGAAGTGAACAGTAACGAAATCCTAGACACAGAATGGAATATATACCGCAAGGATAGGATAAACGCCAATGGTGGAGGAGTATTTATAGCAGTAAAGAATTCAATAATATCCAGTGAAGTTATTAGCGAATGCGAATGTGAAATAATCTGGGTTAAGTTAAGTATCAAAGGTGGGTCAGATATGATAGTCGGATGCTTCTATAGGCCACCTGCATCAGCAACCGTAGTAGTTGAGCGCCTCAGAGAGAACCTGCAGAACGTCGTGAAGAAGTTTCGTGATCATACTATTGTAATAGGGGGAGACTTCAATCTACCAGGTATAGAATGGGATAGTCACACAATCAGAACTGGAGCCAGGGACAGAGACTCTTGTGACATTATCCTGACTGCCTTGTCCGAGAATTACTTCGAGCAGATAGTTAGAGAACCAACTCGTGAAGCTAACGTTTTAGACCTCATAGCAACAAATAGACCGGAACTTTTCGACTCCGTGAATGTAGAAGAGGGTATCAGTGATCATAAGTCAGTGGTTGCATCAATGACTACAAGTGTAATAAGAAATGCCAAGAAAGGAAGGAAAATCTATTTGCTTAACAAGAGTGATAGGGCACAAATCGCAGAATATCTGAGTGACCACCATCAAACGTTCATTTCTGAGGAAGAGGATGTGGAACAAAAATGGAAAAAATTCAGAAACATCGTCCAGTACGCCTTAGATAAGTTCGTACCGACTAAGGTCCAAAGCGAGGGGAAAGATCCACCGTGGTATAACAATCATGTACGAAAGGTACTACGGAAACAAAGAAAGCTTCACCATAGGTTTAAGAGTAGTCGAATCATAGCTGATAAGGAAAAGCTGAACGAAGCGAAAAAGAGCGTAAAGAGAGCAATGAGAGAAGCATTCAACGAATTCGAACATAAAACATTGGCAAACAATCTAAACAAGAACCCTAAAAAGTTTTGGTCATATGTAAAATCGGTAAGCGGATCTAAATCCCCTATTCAGTCACTCGTTGACCACGATGGCACCGAAACAGAGGACGACCGAAGAAAGGCAGAAATACTGAATTCAGTGTTCCGAAACTGTTTCACTGCGGAAAATCGTAACACGGTCCCTGACTTCAGCCGTCGCACGGACGCCAAAATGGAAAATATTGAAATAAACGATATCGGAATTGAAAAACAACTGCTATCACTTAGTAGCGGAAAAGCATCCGGACCAGACGAGATACCCTTAAGATTCTACAGTGATTATGCTAAAGAACTTGCCCCCTTTCTATCAGCAATTTATCGTAGATCTCTGGAAGAACGTAAAGTACCTAGCGACTGGAAGAAAGCACAGGTCGTTCCCATTTTCAAGAAGGGTCATAAATCAGATGCGAATAATTATAGGCCTATTTCACTTACGTCAATCTGTTGTAGAATAATGGAACATGTTTTGTGTTCTCGTATTATGACGTTCTTAGATAATACAAATCTCCTTCATCATAACCAACATGGATTCCGCAAACAGAGATCATGTGAAACCCAGCTCGCCCTATTTGCCCAAGAAATTCACAGTGCCGTAGACACTGGCGAGCAGATTGATGCCGTATTCCTGGACTTCAGGAAGGCATTTGATACGGTTCCGCACTTACGTTTAGTGAAAAAAATACGTGCTTACGGAATATCGGACCAGGTTTGTGATTGGATTCAGGATTTCCTAGAAGAAAGAACACAACATGTCATTCTTAACGGTTCAAAATCTGCAGATGTAGAGGTAATTTCGGGAGTACCGCAAGGAAGCGTGATAGGACCTTTATTGTTTACAATATACATAAATGACTTAGTTGACAACATCGGTAGCTCCGTGAGGCTATTTGCAGATGACACGGTTGTCTACAAGAAAGTAGCAACATCAGAAGACTCGTACGTACTCCAGGAAGACCTGCAGAGGATTAATGAATGGTGCGACAGCTGGCAGCTTTCCCTAAACGTAGATAAATGTAATATAATGCGCATACATAAGGGCAGAAATCCATTCCAGTACGATTATGCCATAGGTGGTAAATCATTGGAAGCGGTAACGACCGTAAAATACTTAGGAGTTACTATCCGGAGCGATCTGAAGTGGAATGATCACATAAAACAAATAGTGGGAAAAGCAGGCGCCAGGTTGAGATTCATAGGAAGAATTCTAAGAAAATGTGACTCATCGACGAAAGAAGTAGCTTACAAAACGCTTGTTCGTCCGATTCTTGAGTATTGCTCATCAGTATGGGACCCTTACCAGGTTGGATTAATAGAAGAGATAGACATGATCCAGCGAAAAGCAGCGCGATTCGTCATGGGGACATTTAGTCAGCGCGAGAGCGTTACGGAGATGCTGAACAAGCTCCAGTGGCGGACACTTCAAGAAAGGCGTTACGCAATACGGAGAGGTTTATTATCGAAATTACGAGAGAGCACATTCCGGGAAGAGATGGGCAACATATTACTACCGCCCACATATATCTCGCGTAATGATCACAACGAAAAGATCCGAGAAATTAGAGCAAATACGGAGACTTACAAGCAGTCGTTCTTCCCACGCACAATTCGTGAATGGAACAGGGAAGGGGGATCAGATAGTGGTACAATAAGTACCCTCCGCCACACACCGTAAGGTGGCTCGCGGAGTATAGATGTAGATGTAGATGTAGATGTAGATGTAGATTCCTGAAACAGCGATCGTGTGAGACCTAACTCGCTTTATTTGTTCATGAGACCCAGAACATATTAGATACAGGCTTCCAGGTAGATGCTATTTTCCTTGACTTCCGGAAGGCGTTCGATACAGTTCCGCACTGTCACCTGATAAACAAAGTAAGAGCCGACGGAATATCAGACCAGCTGTGTGGCTGGATTGAAGAGTTTTTAGCAAACAGAACACAGCATGTTGTTATCAATGGAGAGACGTCTACAGGCGTTAAAGTAACCTCTGGCGTGCCACAGGGGAGTGTTATGGGACCATTGCTTTTCACAATATATATAAATCACCTAGTAGATAGTGTCGGAAGTTCCATGCGGCTTTTCGCGGATGATGCTGTAGTATACAGAGAAGTTGCAGCATTAGAAAATTGTAGCGAAATGCAGAAGATCTGCGGCGGATAGGCACTTGGTGCAGGGAGTGGCAACTGACCCTTAACTTAGACAAATGTAATGTATTGCGAATATATAGAAAGAAGGATCCTTTATTGTATGATTATATGATAGCGGAACAAACACTGGTAGCAGTTACTTCTGTAAAATATCTGGGAGTATGCGTGCGGAACGATTTGAAGTGGAATGATCATATAAAATTAATTGTTGGTAAGGCGGGTACCAGGTTGAGATTCATTGGCAGAGTCCTTAGAAAATGTAGTCCATCAACAAAGGAAGTGGCTTACAAAACACTCGTTTGACCTATACTTGAGTATTGCTCAACAGAGTGGGATCCGTACCAGATCGGGTTGACGGAGGAGATAGAGAAGATCCAAAGAAGAGCGGCGCGTTTCGTCACAGGGTTATTTGGTAACAGTGATAGCGTTATGGAGATGTTTAGCAAACTCAAGTGGCAGACTCTGCAAGAGAGGCGCTCTGCATCGCGGTGTAGCTTGCTCGCCAGGTTTCGAGAGGGTGCGTTTCTGGATGAGGTATCGAATATATTGCTTCCCCCTACTTATACCTCCCGAGGAGATCACGAATGTAAAATTTGAGAGATTCGAGCGCGCACGGAGTCTTTCAGACAGTCGTTCTTCCCGCGAACCATACGCGACTGGAACAGGAAAGGGAGGTAATGACAGTGGCACGTAAAGTGCCCTCCGCCACACACCGTTTGGTGTCTTGCGGAGTATAAATGTAGATGTAGATGTAGTGTCAAATTCAATGAATTTTGTACACAAATCAGGTAATTTTGTATTGGACCTGCTCTCCTACCACTGAACTTGCAAAAAAAAGGACGAAATGCAATTACTTTTTCAGTTTTAAACTCTGCAAGCTACAACTAAGAGTAATCACGTTGCACATCGTTTACAATTAAGGGTTCCTGCATCACTATGTATTTTGCATTGTACAAATGACATCAGACATTCCTTCAGAATTTCTTAATCATTTCTGGTGAATGCAACTCAGAAACAGAATATTTGCATTGGAGACTCACAGTATAGCTATCTGATGTTTCTGCAGGATTTCTTAATAATTTCTGTCGAATTCAGGTGTGGTTCCCACAGCAAGGGAGCTTTTGCAGGAAGTCATTTGTGGGACAAGCTTCCAGTCAGTTGTAAAGCAAATGTTGGGAGCTCAGCAGTGAAATGGCCAGGGGCCAGACTTTGAGAAATTCATCAAATTTGCTAGTTTGTGGGAATTTGACACATGTTTGACTGTAGCTAGTTTTTGAAATATTTCTAATTGTCGAACTTAGAGTTATTCATGGTAATGGGGATTTTTTATGAATGCCATTCTGAAATATTTGGACGAAATTCGTACTTGAATGTTTTATGTGAAGTGGGAATATGGCGATAAAATGAACAATTCAACCATTAACCAGTAGCCACTTAAACTTGAAATGTGTGACTGGGTTGAGGAACTAATAAATACAGTGGATCGGTACTGCTAACTTATTCTTTAACATGGTGGTGACAACATGTCACTTCAGCCCATACATTGGCATGTTACAACAAAACTGCAACAAACCGCCAACTTGTAACAAACTACCCATGGTACAGGGAAACTGCAACACTTTTCCCTATGTTATAGAAATATTGTAACAGATTTCCCATGTTGCAGCAAAATTGTAACTGACCATGTTACAGTGAAATTTTAACTGCCCAAGTTACATCAAAATTGTAACAAAATGCTACATTTTTAGTCAAATTGTAGAAAAATTGCCATATGTTACGGTAAAACTATAAGAAAGTAACCATGTTACAGCGAAACTGTAACAATATGACAAAGTTACAGTGAAATTGTAACAAACTGACCCATGTCACAGCAAAACTGTTACAAATTCCCCTGCTACAGTGAAACTGTAATAAATTACAGTCTGTTACAGTGTAATTGGTACAAACTGCCCCATTTTACAACAAAATTGTAATCAATTACCTGAAACATCTTTTTATAGCAAAAATTGTAATAAATTATCCATTGCAATAACAGGTTACAATGGAATGTGAATCAGTCAGCATGCAGAACTGTTTCCCGACAGGGTAGTGGATATAGCGCTTTTTATATTGGGGCAGAAAACAAGTCTTCATGCTGAAGTGTTTCCAGACCTCGAGTTTCACCATCTGCACAGACCGCTGAAACACAACCACTGCACAGTGCATCGAAGTTGAATGTACTGTTACTCCCTAGCTTGTACAAGCTGAATGTGAGTGACAGTAAACTACTTGTTGCAGGCCTGTCAGATCAGGAGTTCAACGTAGTGATACTTTTCAAAAATCACTGACTTACGGAATGTACGATTGAGAAATGCCCTCACATCCAGGTGAAAGTGAGGTGGCACCCCATCCTGTTGAAAGTAATAATCTTCATTTCCAAACACAACGCTAAGACCAGGAGTTATTATTTTCAACATTTCCAAGTACGAGTCGCGCGTGACAGTGTTGTCAAAGAAGTACGGCCCGATTAACCCCCTAGAAGACAGACCACACCAGACTGTTTACTCTTAGTAGATTAACATGACTTTTCTCGGTTGCGAATGGATTCTCCCTGGTCCAGTACACGCAGTTATGACGGTTAATTGTTCCATCAAGCTTAAACGTCGCTTCATCTGACCAAAGAATTCGATCTTGGAAACGTCACTCTTCTTACATCTGTTAATGAACCACTCACAAAATTCGCTTCGCCTATCAGGATCATCCTCATTATGTGCCGGAGAAGTATTGGAATGTAAGGCGTAAAGTTCTGAGACCGCAAAATTCCATGAACACTGCTTCTGCAGATCCTAGTCTCACGAGAGCATTGCCTCACAGATTTCTTCGGGGATCGTGTGTATGCCTAGATTACTGCATCAACACTCTCATTGTCTGTTGAACTTCTCTTTCGTCCGCTATGTCCCTTTTTCATATCGTGAACCGTTCCTGCGACTTCAAACTTACCTCTGATTCTTGTAATTGTCGGTGGTGTTCCAAAATCAACTCTCCATGATCGTACCTTCTCACATTCTCCGTTTTCCAGTAATACTTTAGCAGTCATTTCCGTTGTTCAAACGATAACGCCATGTTTGCTGACAATCCTGACACGAAAGCATTGTTATGTTTTTCACCGCCTTCTAAATTATTACTCATAAAAATTGTATTTCTGTCTCTTTTAATTAAAGATGTATTCTGTTTCAAAGAGTGTACACATTATTTTGGGACACCCTGTATGTTTATAAAATTATTTCTTATGTAATTATCACGCAAACGCCAGAGAAGCAGCAGGCGCTAAGCTAACATTCCATATTAGTCAGAGCTTCTCTCAGCTACATTATAAAACACAGCACTAAACGTAGGCTATTGTCGACATGGAGGGCTTCGAATGCGATGAGATTGTCTCGGTGAACGATTCCGACGTTAACGCAGGCCCCGGGACCCTCCGAAACACAGAGGACGTTGATACGGACGCAGATGGAATCCTATTAAGGCGGAACAGGTGTCCGCGCGCTGACGAGAGTGATTTGCGTGGGCGCGCAGTCTGCGTCCTCGGGCGCCGCGCAGCGCGGCCACAGATTAAATTTCCAACTGCGTGCCTCTGCCCGGCCGGCCCGCCGGTAACTGCCTGTTTCGACCTGCCGGGTCCCTCCCTGCAGGTAATTACGGTAACACCCGCCGTCTGCCCCGGCGCTCAGCTCGCGCGCACGCCCAAATTTAACCTTTCGTGCTCTGTCACCGGAGGCGGAGCGGAATTAACGAACACAAGGACCGCCAGCGACGCGCACTCGGGGGAAATTCGTCCGGAGTGATGCAGACTCGCGTTTTTGCACGCACGAGAGACGCCTACTTGCTGCGAAAGAGAATTATGTTTTCCCGATGGTTATCTCACCCTTCTCTCCTCTAGTAATTCCGCAGTTTTGCAACCGTAATATGGCGGCGCCAGTGTATTCGCTTCATGTGCCGTAACTGAATACATGAATGTATGCGTAATGCTTCAGGACGAATGTTAAATACATGAGGAGACAGTGGTACGGACATTTTACACTTAAACAAAACAACACAATTTGCTTCTCCCACGACCGCGGGACGTGACAACCGTAGAGTGAGCATGGAGTGAGCACTGGGATACGCAGAGCGAGAGTTGTGTCCGCAACGTCTCCTGCAGCTCAAGTCACGTGACTTTCTTTCTAAGAAAAGGGAACGACTTGAAAATAGAAAATATACTGGGAGTCCTGGCTAGGGACAAGGGAGAGATACGGAGAAGGGGTGAGGACTTATGGCAGGAATCTTGGGAAATGGGTGAATCTGGCAGAAGAACCTTCAGACTCTTGCCAAATGTTAAAGGTTAGGCATGAGGTATTTCGAACCAACCCGGGCTCTAATTCATTTTCTCACTGGTCATGGGCCCTACCCGACATATCTATGTCGGTTTGGGTAAAAGGCTACATCTGAGTGTGACTGTGGCGCTTCGGAGGGTACTCCCGACCATGTGGCTTACGAGTGCCCCCTTTTCGAAGATGTAGCAGTTACGGTTCTAGGCGCTTCAGTCCGGAACCGCGCGCCTGCTACGGTCGCAGGTTCGAATCCTGCCATGGGCATGGATGTGTGTGACGTCCTTAGGTGAGTTAGGTTTAAGTAGTTCTAAGTTCTAGGGGACTGATGACCTCAGATGTTAAAAGTCCCATAGTGCTCAGAGCCATTTGAACCAATGTAGCAGTTACATTAAAACAACAACACATACGACTTATTAAGACACGAAGAGACTTTTGAAACCTTGAACAACCTGGCAAATGAGGTATCACGTAAAGTTCTGAATGCATACCTGAGGGACTTTCGCGATTAGAACCAACCCCTGAACGTGTCCTAGTACCCTAATCCTGTACCGTGTGTGCGTGGACAGGTCGACTTGTTAGTTGGAAACCGCCACGTGCAGGGCTAGGGGGACTGGGGTACACCTATTCACAATTATGACAGCACCAGATTTGACGTAGGTTAGTTAGTAGGATTAGAAGTAGATACCAAACTAGGAACCTGCAGCGACTAGTAGTTTTTGGCCTGCCCAGTGTCAGGGGCACGCTCATCGGGATTAGCTCGATGAGCAAGGCCTTGAAGTAGGTTTATATCTATGCTGACACACCTGTAATGCTGCAGGCAGTTAGGAATACTAACAAGTAGGTAGTAGTGTATAGTTTAACAAATCGTAATTTGCCTATTAACATGTACTGTGTCTCACTGTCTGTAGCTCACAAGTTAACTGTAATAACTGTAATAGCTGCAAATAACATGTAATATTGTATTAACATTAGAACCCACTAAGGTGGCGAGTTAATTTGTATAATTATTATTATTGTTATTGAAATAAAGATTTCTCTTTTAAAAAAAAAGTCACATGACTTCGGACGGCGTATTTTAATGCGTATGGCGCTTAGCGTATTTTGAGCGCTGTTACTTCGCTGCTACAGATAGATCACCGTCAGAAGTACCGTGAAACTTAGTAAATGCGTTTTACAAACATCTTAATCTGATGCCACGAACTGAAGCTGGCTTGAAGATGTGAAGAGTAATGGTATTGTGTCTTTTCGCCTCAGTGTCCTACCTCAGATCCCACTTTATTTACGTTTTTTTTCGGAAACGGGATAACAAATGACAGCCAACAGTATTTTTTATGTTTTCTGTTGCACGTACTCATACTGTCAAATTGCTGTTCTCATTATTACGTTACAATGACTCTGTAGGCGGCGCCAAAGTGTCACTAGAAAACAACACATCTGGAACTATGAAACTGTTACAGTAAACGTGATTAGCGATTTGCACCACCTGATTGTCCATTCTTATTTCCAATTTTTTCTTTATTTACCCTTATGCTTTTAACGGACAAGTAAAATATCTAACATTTTTCCGCCATCCATCCGAAAAGTAAAATCACTCACTGTGCACAAGAAAATGAAAACGAGATCAGAGCTCCAATTTTGGAGCAATAAAAGAAGTGACTGCCAACAATATATTTTATGTTTTCTGTTGTACTCATTCATGTTGTCGAATCTGTTCTAATTAATTACCTTACAATGACACTGTACAGGAAACTCTCATGCAGAAATTATTAGACACACACATGAGTCTGAGAAGCTGCAAAAATTGGAGGAAATTAGACAGTCATGTATAATTTTAACTGCATGTGAAGGTAGCACCGGTATGTATACAGTGACTGGTAGTTTACTTAAACACACATGAAAATTTATCTAGTTCTTGTCTCGTAAACATTCGACCGTAAAATCGCAGAAATTATCTCTACAATATAAGACTATAATTTTCAGCATATAAAATGCCTCATGTCAATATGATATTCACAATTTGTTGTACATACCTATGAAAAGTGACTCATTTCTCCTATTTCTCTTTACTCATCAAGCAGCATCGTTTCAATATCACGTGACCAGCCCAATTTGGTGCTGAGAACATGCGTAGTAGTCTATAGTTCGAATGGCTCTGAGCACTATGGGACATCTTAGGTCATCAGTCCCCAGTAGTCTATGCTCACTCCATAGACAGACATACCGTATGATGACAACGCTGTACTGAAATGAAATAAACATGGAGGTATAATAAGGGGAAAAGGATCTACACACTTACTCTGTAAGCTGCTTTGAAGCCGGTGTCGCCATGTTTGATGTCCCAAAACAATGGCAGACTACTGTTTACGTTTACCTCTTTATCAATTTCTGTCGTATTCTCGCAAAAGCTGTTTTAAACAGAAAATGTTACCGTGCATCCGTGGCTAACAAAGCACCAGGAGGGCATTTTCAAACATTTTTCTAGCCTTAAATGCATATTTCGTCCAGTGTTAATCTAACTTTCTTTTTGTTATACACAACAAAGATGATAAGTATTTGATATGAAAAGGCTGCTTTCGTAATCCAGCATTTTCCGTAATAAAGACTGACGAAACTATTGTTCGGTCTATGCCTCCTTCCCGAAAATGTTTTGCTATGTTTGGTCGGTTTCCACTCTTTCCTTCTCAGAGCGTCCCCCCACAGAGTTTTTCGAACTTGGTCTGGTCGGAAATGTAAAGATAATGGTTCAAATAAACAATTATCTGTGTCAGTCACTCCTTTTATTTCATACCAAGACGCGTTTGTGAGTTTACATTCTCATCTTCAGATGGAACAATGACATTATGTTACATGTTTGCTAGCTGAGTGCAGCCAGTTGTCTGTTGTGGTTTCATTTTGAGTGTTTCAGTGCAAAAAATCCTGCGCGGAACCATACAACAGTCCAATATGGACGACATAAAGAAATCTAAAAGATAACCACAATAATTAAAACCACTACATTAAAAGTGAACCGGGTAACCCAAAATTCGTGTACATACAAGAAAATATTGCTCGAACGTGTTCACTTATGAATGAAATATGATACATTTATACTTTAGACTATAATCAGCATGATAAATGCACCTGTATATGATGCAAGCTAGCATTTTGGATAAAAGTACTTCTACGAAGAGCAAATGTTTACG
The DNA here is from genome assembly GCF_023898315.1 of Schistocerca nitens. Lineage (NCBI taxonomy): Eukaryota > Metazoa > Arthropoda > Insecta > Orthoptera > Acrididae > Schistocerca > Schistocerca nitens. The sequence goes on along the minus strand of NC_064617.1, from coordinate 436,200,033 downwards.
GCAGGTAACATGGCTGATTTAGGCTTCAAGTTTGTGACGTCTTTACAAGTCCTTTTATAATAATAATTTAAAGTAATTCTGCACTGTAAGTGGACAGTCTGCTTTAGCGCCACTTGAATCAAATCTTTATTAAACGGAATATCAAAAACTGTTTACCAGCCATATTCGTCACCGAGCATTCCTACGAACGTGTACTAGCTCCCTCTTCTTGAACACAGAAGTGCTCTATTTGTAGCAAAAGCGCGCGTGTTGCAGTTTCGATGGTACATCATTCTAAACTCATTTTACTTCGTTCGCAGATGAGGAAATAGGATATTCAACGTTCTCCTTTCGTTTGCAGCAATCTTTCTGTAATATTTTTGTTGTAACTATAATTAATTTTAGCCATCTAGTGACAGAAAACGTGATGGCAAAAATGATCGGAAGGATAGTAACACAGCAACCAGTCGCAATCCCATTGATTTATTTTTCGTTTTTCTTGCATATCCAGATTTCAGCTATAAACACCCATCATCAGTGTATGGCTATTTATAGCTGAAATCTGGAGATGCAAGAATAATAAAAAAAAAATGTGATTGCGACTGACTGCTGTGCTCTTGTCCTCCCTTATAATAATATACAGTCGCTGTGCACAGATTTTCTGTATGGAATCAAAGTTGGTGAAAGTGATGTTGCACTCATTCTATGGTTGACAAATAAACTGAACAAATGTATTATCAGCTGGTAAAATATGGTAAAAAAAGTATAACCACCCCCTTTCCTGTAGTCAAATATAGTGTTTTCTTTATTTTATTATTTTGAAGAGTCTGGTTGCATCTGTGAAGTAGACTGACCTCACTAAGACTGTGTCTTGTGTAGTGTCCAAAATCGTTATCGCGATCTCAAAAAATAATATTTGCACTTTGAACACTACATTAATCTAAAATGCACTCTTTGACTAAACTTCATGGCGTGTTTACCTCTTTAAAATTTAATTTAATTATCGAAGTTCTAAAATGTGTAGGAGGCAAACTATTGGGTCGTCGTTTTAAGAAACAAATTATTTGAATCGCCTTACTGTTTACTTTGATTTGTGTTTTCCACCAAAAATGGTGAGCATATCCATCACAACAACAGGAACTGTGACTAAATTCACCTCGAGAAAGTCTTCATGACAATTGAAGCTACTATTCGATATTTACAGTCTCGACATACAAACGAATTTCGTAAGTAAACTGTTGATTCAGCTTGGTACATTTATTGCAATTAGTTTTTTTAATAAAGTTAAAAATTGCATTTGAGAACCAGAATGAAACTCATAAGATATTTATTGACTTCCTTCCAGTACTTTGAGCCATTTCAAAATACAGTTAAATGAAGATAATATACTTTTTAACCCTGCTGTTCTCCTTAAAAACAGTATACACTCTTGGTACTTTGGGTCATAATGACCTAATAGGCAAAACTCTAGACTATGGCATAAAGGAACTATTGCATGAAATTTAATATAATTTAATTCTTGTTTGAACCAGATAAAGCATTATTATGTAACTCAATACTGGTATTGATCGAAATTCAAGCAAATAAATATAGACAGCTCTCTTTCAAGTCCAAAAATATTTCGTGAAAATATAAACAAATACAGAGATATTTCGTAAAAGTATAAACAAATATCAGTGTATTCTTTTCTTTACAGCATTTTTCAAAACGCAATAGAATGATGGATGTATTTATTTTCAACCAAGAATATAAAAAATATAAATAAATGACATTTCTTTTGATCGTAAGGATTTTCTCTGCCTCGTGATGACTGGGTGTTGTGTGATGTCCTTAGGTTGTTAGGTTTAAGTAGTTCTAACTTCTAGAGGACTGATGACCATAGATGTTAAGTCCCATAGTGCTCAGAGCCATTTTTTTATCATAAGACATCAAAATGCAAAAAAGTAACAATAGGCAAGCCTCTTTTGAACACGAAACATTGAACAAAATACAAGGACGAGATAATAGATAGGTTAGTTTTGAAGACAGGACAGTGTTCAGAGAACAAACAATATACGTCTGAGTGTGTCTTTTATACATCTAGCAAATAATGCGTTTGTTCTGCGCAATTGTTCATCAAAATACAAGTAAATAATAGTGGACATGTTAATTTTGGCCACAGAACACTGTAATACATTCATTCTTATAGTTTCAGCAATAATATGCAACATGACCTTTACAAATATGTTTCTGACAATCTGAATATATAAAAGGAGTCTTATCACAACAAAATTTATATGTTGCACATTTGAAGCTATTCTTAGAGCTGCTACTGCATGGTATGGAGCCTGATATAGACTGGTCCAGTGTTTGCATCTTTCTCACAGTAACAATGGATTCTGAATTTCGTGGCAACCGTTTCCTTACTTCAGTGTATGGAGTAACAAGAAGTCTTCCAATTTCCTTAGGGAAAATTCTTTTTTTGTTAAGAATATTTCTTTTCCACTTTTGATTGATTACTTTCCACAGTACAATAACAGTGTAGCAAGCAGTGTCAAACATATTATAAAACACATTTACAGACCAACGATTTGTTTGTTTTTATTATTTATTTATTTACATCTGTATGTGGTAATAAGCTGATGGAGCAAGTCAGCTGCACCTTTCATGGCATTGTAGTCTATAATTTTTTGCGTTTTATCTTCTGTTGCTTATTTCCTTATTATGCGTTTTCTCATCAGTATAACGTTATTTTTCTTTTAATGGACAGAAACCTCAACCTACCAGCTGCTTTTCAACAGTTACATTTGATCCAAGATTATATAACATTGCAAGTATTTCGACCCACTGTGCGGTTAAGTCTCTTATAAGTGCTTGATTGTTGGTTCCTCTTTGCACCCCTTGATCAGACTTATCATCAAAACATAACTCAAGATAAGTGAAAGAACATCTTTAGCGAAACAGTAGCAGGAAAAATAGCTCTCCCTGGTTCTGGATTACATAATATGCATGTTTATAAACATCAGCAAGCAATAAGACTCCAATATATGCTTCTAATGTAATTTCGTCTAAATCTTCCCATTTATCATTGTACACTCTTCGACCCTCATTATTATTTACAATACAATACTGCTGCGAGTTTTCTTCATAATTACTTGAAAAGCAAATTTGAAACGCCAAGTGGTTATAATCAACTTTCCCTATTTAACACGTTATAAAACGTACTAATTACCGTGCGAGTACCAAACTTGGTAGCATTAATGTCTAGAGTATGGAGTGCATGATTTCCACGAGTCATAGCGCCACCTTCCAGTTTCAATTATGGCCACAGGTGTCGTGATCAGTCATCGTGATTCACAGTCTCACACACCTGAGCACTCACAGTGCACTTTTTGACGTGTCAGCATAAGCTTGGCCAAAAGAAGCTGGGCATTATTGGCGAAGCTCTATTATCAAAACAGTTCAAAATGTTCAAATGTGTGTGAATTCTTATGGGACTTAACTGCTGAGGTCATCAGTCCCTAAGCTTACATACTACATAACCAAAATTATCCTAAGGACAAACACACACACCCATGCCCGAGGGAGGACTCGAACCTCCGCCAGGACCAGCCGCACAGTCCATGACTGCAGCGCCTAAGACCGCTCGGCTAATCCCGCGTGGCAAAACAACAGTAATGCTGCAGCTGCACTTCGAGAATATCGTGGCTGAAAGAATTACGGAGGAGTCCTTTTCCTCCACCTGCCGTGCGGAGCGTGATGAAGAAGTTGGAGTCAATTGGAGAACTGTGTGTCGCTCTGGGAAGAGTTCGATGACAGATTGCACCACATGTGGTTGATGAAATCGCTGTTGCTATGGTAGACCGCTGCGCGCAATTCCTGATCTTCAGGCAGTGCGGATGCTGTGTCGCGACAGTTGAACATCCCGTAGTCCGTACGGAAAGTGCTTCTAACCATTCTCAAATGGTATCCGTAAAACATCCATACCATACAACAGCATGCACCACAGGACGCAAAACTACTTGTTGACTTCACCCTCCACTTTATCGCAAGCATTGAAGCTGATGAGGGTTGGCCCTGGACCATTCTAAGGACAGACGAAGCTCATTTTTCTCTGACGGGCGAGGTGAACAGACAGAATTGCCGACTGGGGGGGGGGATCTTCACCTCCTGTCACTGTGCGTGAAGTTCCTCTGTGTGGTGAACACGTCACCATATGGTGTGGCTCCATTGTTTTTAGAACAGTTTGGCGCTCAAGGACCAAAGATAAGCCGTGTGACTGGCCAGCGTTCCTGCGATATGCTTCGCCAGCATGTCATACTAAAACGTCCCCTTAGAAAAGTTACTGACACAATATTTCTTTGGCGCAACGCTATCTGACTTTCAAAAATCCCTACAAAAGAATGGCCCTGACTAACATTAACCTATACGTTTCACAAATCGCTTACCTCACAAAAATCTTGGTGACTAATTACTGCAATACAGCGAGCGCCACTACTGCCAGCTAAATAAAAGATTCAAACTACGGAAGGCACTAACTACTGATAGGCATAGTTAGCAAATGAAAGATTTTAATAGAGAACAAACAATGTATTTATCTTAATAGTCATCAAAATTCATAATATACATAGCAGTTCATGACATCCAGTCTTACAAATTTCAAAATTCCGCCATTTCTCTCCTCACATTCACCACTGCTGGCGGCTCACCTCCAACCGCGCAACGCTACGCGCTGCTAACGTCCATCTGCCCAACACTACAATGGCACACAACAATGCAAACCAGCCACAGACTGCACACAGCACAGCCAGTGATTTTCATACAGAGGTGGCGTTACCAATAAGAAAACAAACAGCCTACTTACAATACCCGACCTACAGGAGTGGGCGCACTGAACACAATAGTTTTCATGCAATATACGGCCCCAATGTGTATCTGTCGGTGAAGTTCACCTGCTTAAGAATTATGTTCTTGCTGTTCTTAACAACGGAGAGGTCTAAGAAATTTATGAACTGATTTGCCTCATGTTGAGTTGCGAATGGTTGGTGTTCATGCAACCAGTAGACTTTATTTTTGTGACCCACAGCGAAGCCTTCTTTCTGTTGGTAGATTTTATCATTAAATGAGAGGTAGTTTTCGGACAGTACTAGTTCAAGTAGAACGACCAACTCTGAAGTCTCCAGTATGGCTATCTTTTGTTTTGATAAGGTTTTTATGATAATATCAGTTGTCTCTGACAGGTATATTTGCAAATAGATTAAGAATATCAAATGAGGAAAATCTAGCTTCTCTGGGGATTTTTACATTTTTTATGAGCATTGTTAAATCACATGTATTTTTTATTGGGTATGTGGTTTCAGAAGTGTAAAATTCCTTGGCGATATTATTTTATGGTTGCGGAAGTTTGAATGATGTTGTATTCTTGAAGTTAACAATCGATTTAACTGGAATGTTATGTTTGTGCATCTTGGGTTGTGCTCTAAGTTTTGCGGCAGTGGGATTCATTAATGTGCAGCTTTTTATCTGTTTATCTGATTTTGTCATTTGTTACAATTGACGGATAATGCTGCATTATGCTGTATCATGCAGTACGAGAGAAAGCAGAGTGACTTGACGTGACGGTGATGAGAGAGAGACAAAGATATTCTTTATTACACTGGTGCCATTAGCGCTAAGATAATTGTTGCTAGTGAAAGAAGTCTTTGTTTTTGTTAAGAAGTAATTCATTAAAAGGTTTTTTCATTCTTGTGAACTAGAAATCGACACCATTGCGAGATTTTGAAGGAAATTGTATTATATATCTGTATATAAGCCAGTAACAGATAATTCAAGTTACGAGAAGAATTTCATTGACACAAAGGTCAATAAAAGATTGTTCGTTTCAAAAAGGTACGTGTTCATTCCACAATCGACGTATACTCCAATTATGATCTACTAACTAATACCAGCTCGAGAACATTTCCGACGAGAGCGTTCAGTTCTAATTGAATAGTTTGATGCTTTCTTCGGAAAAGGAGTAATTTCACGGATCATTTGAATCCATCAATGTTGGACATTTCTAAGAACTGAAAGAAAATCTGATTGCTATGCAACAGAGCCCAGACGAATATTTCTCTGCAACTTTGATTAACACTTTCAGCTTCAATACAGCGTCTGCAGCAGCTGGAGCAGATCATTACAACAACGGAAGCGTGTAGTGTGAAAGCAGTTTCACACATCGCCTTGTATCAAACTAACGGTGTAGGTATTCAACACCATAGAGCACACACAGTCACTCATACATATAAAGACAAACACAAGGTGGTGTGGGAAACATATAGAGAGACACTCACTCAATATAAGTGCTCATCACAGAGACTTTGTAAATGTCTACCGTTAGACAGGACTCGATCCTGCTGCAATAACATTTTAATACCACTTTAATGGTTACAGACACGACACTAACAGTCAAACATATTTGTGATTACGGATACCTGTAACATACTTTGTGACAGACATCGTTCTAATTTTTATGTGAAATTAGTTATCTTATTAATTAAGTAATTAGTGTTTCATATTTTTGCATGTATGAATAGCCAGAAGGTGTAACTGCATTATGGTTCCTTGTATGTTTCATGTTAACTGAACGTGCGGGAGTATATTGTGAGGGGAACGTGTACACCGTCCTAGGAGCCAGGCTGAAACTTCAAAAAGGCCAGACATTTGTATTACTACCTTTCTTGGGCATTTATGCGTTGTAATGACCTTTTTACTTATTTATTTTAATGCATAAAGCAGTAGTTTCTGTATTACTTTTACTAGAATTTCATTATTTCAATAGATATCATAAGACCGTATTTTATGTGTTATCTATGTACTGTTTCTGTTACACTGTAAACTGTGCATTAACAGCATCAGGACATTAACATTTTTTGCGTGTCTACAAATTAATATTAACTCTTGTGGGGAGTATTTAGTAGAGAAACTGTCTGTTGCTTATTTTCGTGTTGATAACTAGGTCTATGTTTAAAGCCAATAAGCAAGAACACAACATCACGATGGCACAAAATCAATCGAGTAATGTCTATATATCGTCAACTGGTGCCACGGAATTTCATACAGGCATAGTTAGTGAAATGTCGATTACGGCTGAGCAACCAGCAGTAATTATTGCGCTCAAGCCGTCGATACAAACTGTTTCAATTTCCGACATTCATATGTCGAGTGAAATCCAAAGAAATACACAGCAACGAACAAATAACATGAATTTGACCTCTGATACAGACGTACTCTCTAGAGGAGCATTGCCCTCAAATACGCGCGAGAACGAAATTACTGCTTCAGAAAATGTGTCGGTACAATCTTCAATAAACCCAGTGCAAACGTCAGTTTCTGAGAATACTGATTTGTTGTCCCAGCTGATGTCAAATTTGACCGTCATATCACAAGGGATTAACGTAGTAACATATAAGATTCAAGCATTGGAGACTGCACAATCTAATTTTTCAATCTGCACAATCCACTTTTGCAAATGATGTTGTTGTTGTTGTTGTTGTTGTTGTTGTGGTCTTCAGTCCTGAGACTGGTTTGATGCAGCTCTCCATGCTACTCTATCCTTTGCAAGCTTCTTCATCTCCCAGTACCTACTTCAACCTACATCCTTCTGAATCTGCTTAGTGTATTGATCTCTTGGTCTCCCTCTACGATTTTTACCCTCCACGCTGCCCTATAATGCTAAATTTGTGATCCCTTCATGCCTCAAAACATGTCCTACCAACCGATCCCTTCTTCTAGTCAATTTGTGCCACAAACTTCTCTTCTCCCCAATCCTATTCAATACCTCCTCATTAGTTACGTGATCTACCCACCTTATCTTCAGCATTCTTCTGTGGCACCACATTTCGAAAGCTTCTATTCTCTTCTTGTCCAAACTAGTTATCGTCCATGTTTCACTTCCATACATGGCTACACTCCATACAAATACTTTCAGAAACGATTTCCTGACACTTAAATCTATACTCGATGTTAACAAATTTCTCTTCTTCAGAAACGATTTCCTTGCCATTGCCAGTCTACATTTTATATCCTCTCTACTTCGACCATCATCAGTTATTTTACGCCCTAAATAGCAAAATTCCTTTACTACTTGAAGTGTCTCATTGCCTAACCTAATCCCCTCAGCATCACCCGATTTAATTTGACTACATTCCATTATCCTCGTTTTGCTTTTGTTGATGTTCATCTTATATCCTCCTTCAAGACACTGTCCATTCCGTTCAACTGCTATTCCAAGTCCTTTGCTGTCTCTGACAGAATTACAATGTCATCGGCGAACCTCAAAGTTTTTACTTCTCCATGAATTTTAATACCTACTCCGAATTTTTCTTTTGTTTCCTTTACTGCTTGCTCAATATACAGATTGAATAACATCGGGGAGAGGCTACAACCCTGTCATACTCCTTTCCCAACCACTGCTTCCCTTTCATGCCCCTCGACTCTTATAACTGCCATCTGGTTTCTGTACAAATTGTAAATAGCCTTTCGCTCCTTGTATTTTACCCCTGCCACCTTCAGAATTTGAAAGAGAGTATTCCAGTTAACGTTGTCAAAAGCTTTCTCTAAGTCTACAAATGCTAGAAACGTAGGTTTGCCTTTTCTTAACCTTTCTTCTAAGATAAGTCGTAAGGTTAGTACTGCCTCACGTGTTCCAACATTTCTACGGAATCCAAACTGATCTTCCCCGAAGTCCGCTTCTACTAGTTTTTCCATTCGTCTGTAAAGAATTCGCGTTAGTATTTTGCAGCTGTGACTTATTAAACTGATAGTTCGGTAATTTTCACATCTGTCAACACCTGCTTTCTTTGGGATTGGAATTATTATATTCTTCTTGAAGTCTGTGGGTATTTCGCCTGTCTCATACATCTTGCTCACCAGATGGTAGAGTTTTGTCATGACTGGCTCTCCCAAGGCCATCAGTAGTTCTAATACACTCCTGGAAATGGAAAAAAGAACACATTGACACCGGTGTGTCAGACCCACCATACTTGCTCCGGACACTGCGAGAGGGCTGTACAAGCAATGATCACACGCACGGCACAGCGGACACACCAGGAACCGCGGTGTTGGCCGTCGAATGGCGCTAGCTGCGCAGCATTTGTGCACCGCCGCCGTCAGTGTCAGCCAGTTTGCCGTGGCATACGGAGCTCCATCGCAGTCTTTAACACCGGTTACATGCCGCGACAGCGTGGACGTGAACCGTATGTGCAGTTGACGGACTTTGAGCGAGGGCGTATAGTGGGCATGCGGGAGGCCGGGTGGACGTACCGCCGAATTGCTCAACACGTGGGGCGTGAGGTCTCCACAGTACATCGATGTTGTCGCCAGTGGTCGGCGGAAGGTGCACGTGCCTGTCGACCTGGGACCGGACCGCAGCGACGCACAGATGCACGCCAAGACCGTAGGATCCTACGCAGTGCCGTAGGGGACCGCACCGCCACTTCCCAGCAAATTAGGGACACTGTTGCTCCTGGGGTATCGGCGAGGACCATTCGCAACCGTCTCCATGAAGCTGGGCTACGGTCCCGCACACCGTGAGGCCGTCTTCCGCTCACGCCCCAACATCGTGCAGCCCGCCTCCAGTGGTGTCCCGACAGGCGTGAATGGAGGGACGAATGGAGACGTGTCGTCTTCAGCGATGAGAGTCGCTTCTACCTTGGTGCCAATGATGGTCGCATGCGTGTTTGGCGCCGTGCAGGTGAGCGCCACAATCAGGACTGCATACGACCGAGGCACACAGGGCCAACACCCGGCATCATGGTGTGGGGAGCGATCTCCTACACTGGCCGTACACCACTGGTGATCGTCGAGGGGACACTGAATAGTGCACAGTACATCCAAACCGTCATCGAACCCATCGTTCTACCATTCCTAGACCGGCAAGGGAACTTGCTGTTCCAACAGGACAATGCACGTCCGCATGTATCCCGTGCCACCCAACGTGCTCTAGAAGGTGTAAGTCAACTACCCTGGCCAGCAAGATCTCCGGATCTGTCCCCCATTGAGCATGTTTGGGACTGGATGAAGCGTCGTCTCACGCGGTCTGCACGTCCAGCACGAACGCCGGTCCAACTGAGGCGCCAGGTGGAAATGGCATGGCAAGCCGTTCTGCAGGACTACATCCAGCATCTCTACGATCGTCTCCATGGGAGAATAGCAGCCTGCATTGCTGCGAAAGGTGGATATACACTGTACTAGTGCCGACATTGTGCATGCTCTGTTGCCTGTGTCTATGTGCCTGTGGTTCTGTCAGTGTGATCATGTGATGTATCTGACCCCAGGAATGTGTCAATAAAGTTTCCCCTTCCTGGGACAATGAATTCACGGTGTTCTTATTTCAATTTCCAGGAGTGTAGAATGTTGTCTACTCCCGGGGCCTTGTTTCGACTCAGGTCTTTCAGTGCTCTGTGAAACTCTTCACGCAGTATCATATCTCACATTTTCTCTTCATCTACATCCTCTTCCATTTCCATAATATTGTCCTCAAGTACATCGCCCTTGTATAGTCCCTCTATATATTCATTCCACCTTTCTGCTTTCCCTTCTTTGCTTAGAACTGGGTTTCCATCTGAGCTCTTGATATTCATACAAGTGGCTCTCTTCTCTCCAAAGGTCTCTTTAATTTTCCTGTAGGCAGTATCTATCTTACACCTAGTGAGACAAGCCTCTACATCCTTACATTTGTCCTCTAGCCATCCCTGCTTAGCCATTTTGCACTTCCTGTCGATCTCATTTTTCAGACGTTTGTATTCCTTTTTGCCTGCTTCATTTACTGCATTTTTATATTTTCTCCTTTCATCAATTAAATTCAATATTTCTTCTGTTACCCAAGGATTTCTATTAGCCCTCGTCTTTTTACCTACTTGATCCTCTGCTGCCTTCACTACTTCATCCCTCAGAGCTACCCATTCTTCTTCTACTGTATTTCTTTCCCTCATTCCTGTCAATTGTTCCCTTATGCTCTCCCTGAAACTTTCTACAACCTCTGGTTCTTTCAGTTTATCCAAGTCCCATCTCCTTAAATTCCCACCTTTTTGCAGTTTCTTCAGTTTCAATCTGCAGTTCATAACCAATATATTGTGGTCAGAATCCACATCTGCCCCTGGAAATGTCTTACAATTTAAAACCTGGTTCCTAAATCTCTGTCTTACCATTATATAATCTATCTGATACCTTTTATTATCTCCAGGATTCTTCCAGGTATACAACCTTCTTTTATGATTCTTGAACCAAGTGTTAGCTATGATTAAGTTATGCTCTGTGCAAAATTCTACAAGGCTGCTTCCTCTTTCATTCCTTCCCCCCAATCCATATTCACCTACTATGTTTCCTTCTCTCCCTTTTCCTACTGACGAATTCCAGTCACCCATGACTATTAAATTTTCGTCTCCCTTCACTACCTGAATAATTTCTTTTATCTCGTCATACATTTCATTAATTTCTTCATCATCTGCAGAGCTAGTTGGCATATAAACTTGTACTACTGTACTAGGCATGGGCTTTGTGTCTATCTTGGCCACAATAATGCATTCACTATGCTGTTTGTAGTAGTTTACCCGCACTCCTATTTTTTTATTCATTATTAAACCTACTCCTGCATTACCCCATTCCACGCTCCGATCCGTAGAACGCCAGTTTTCTTTCTCCTGATAAAGACGTCCTCATGAGTAGTCCCCGCCCAGAGATCCGAATGGGGGACTATTTTACCTCCGGAATATTTTACCCAAGAGGACGCCATCATCATTTAATCATACAGTAAAGCTGCATGCCCTCGGGAAAAATTACGGCCGTAGTTTCCCCTTGCTTTCAGCCGTTCGCAGTACCAGCACAGCAAGGCCGTTTTGGTTATTGTTACAAGGCCAGATCAGTCAATCATCCAGACTGTTGCCCTTGCAACTACTGAAAAGGCTGCTGCCCCTCTTCAGGAACCACATGTTTGTCTGGCCTCTCAACAGATACCCCTCCGTTGTGGTTGCACCTACGGTACGGCCATCTGTATCGCTGAGGCACGCAAGCCTCCCCACCAACAGCAAGGTCCATGGTTCATGGGGTGGGGGGTGGTGGGGGTGGGGGGTTGCAAATGATATTAATCGTAATTTCCAAGCATTGGAAACCACACCATCTAATTTTGCAAGGGCACAATCGACTTTCACTCAGGAGCAACCCAATAAACTAAAAGCAATAAATGATAATATTACTGAAAAATTCCAAAGTTTGTAATCAAAACAGAGTCAAGCACAGCCCATTGTTAGGCAAGAACAGCAATACAAATAATTAACAAACAAATACAGTGATATCGTATATCATCAAGATAAGCTAAATAATCAAGTGCAAGAAGTTGCCCATTTACAGAACACCATTGCATAGGACGTGAATACAATTAAGCACGACAACGGGCAAGCAATCATTAATCTTACTCGAAGGATAGTCACTCTTAGTGTCGAAGGTGAGAAACAGAGAGAAACTTTTCAACTAACGTAAGATCGCATTTTCTAATGACATGGAGGACTGGGCGAAAGAGCAAACCGAGACGGTGTGAAATTATGTTGATCAAACCTTGACAGTAACGGTTGCTAACGTGCAAGTTACCAACGATACTGCACAAGGGCAATTTAAATCAGAAAACCAAGAGGTTAAGGAGAATATGGGAGAATATGGGAGAATAATTTCCTGCTTGGAAGGCCAAGATTGAAAATACACTCAAAGCATGCTAGCAAGGTTTAGTTAATACTAGAGGGGCACCTGTTACTTGTAGTTATCAAAAGCAGACATTATTCCTGACGAAACCAGTGAAGCCGAATCTATGCAACAATATCCATGTATTGGTGCGTATTCACGTCATCAACAGGAACCAAATTATCAGGAATATCATCCACCACGAAATAGTCACCAGAATGCACTTGTGACTATGAATGAAGGGAAAATTCTTAAATATGGTCAATTTCAGGTATTTAACCCCGAAAGGAAGTCGATCAATCCCATGGTCTTTATCAAGCAATTTAGAGAGATACTGCCACGAATGTGGACTGAGCAACAAAAAAAAATGGTTCAAATGGCTCTGAGCACTATGGGACTCAACATCTTAGGTCATAAGTCCCCTAGAACTTAGAACTACTTAAACCTAACTAACCTAAGGACATCACACACACCCATGCCCGAGGCAGGATTCGAACCTGCGACCGTAGCATGAGCAACAAAAATTATGTACATTGCAGGATTTATACATGGGGATGGATCAATGTGGGCGTCAGGAGCATCCGAATGGTATCATGAATATGAGCAATTTGAATGCGCTTTCTTGCACACGTTCTGGAATAAGGGAGTGCAAGAAAGACTACGCAAGGAAGTTTTTGACCCACAACCATTTTCTTTCAAAAATGGTTCTTTAAGGAAGTATTTCGAGAAGTACATAAATAAAAGCAAATATTGACATGAACCAATCCCAACACAGGATTTCATTCGAATATTAAAGGCCGAACTTCCACTCGAAGTAAAGGAAAAACTTTTACATGTGACTGAACAACATGTGGAATATTTTTTTTTTGCCACATTGAATTCAATAGACATCCTGTTCGAAATATCACGTGTACGGTATACTCAACCAAGTTATCAATCTAACAAATATAATAGCAACAACGAACCGTATGATAAACAAACCAAAGAGAATAGAGGGTATGGAAACCTTTTGTACACAATTCACCAAAACCACAGGTGAATTATTTCCAGAAAAACGAGAAATCTTGTAATGAAAATCCAGAACAGAGTAATCATGACCAACAAGGTGAACAAACATATAAACGGAAATGGAGGAAATATCAGCCAAAACGCCTTTATCAGCAACAAACCCAAGAGTATCACAACCAACCACAAACTTCAGGTTGGGAGCCAAACATCAATGCAAATGAATGGCGAAACCAACCACCAGTAATAACTGACGTAACGGAGCCAACATCTACCAATAATGGACAATCGTAAACTAGACTCAACTGTCAGAAGCCCCGACGGCGCAGTCGAAGAAGTTTTGAGGGACGAAAATTCAAGCGTCAATTTTTTCCAGTATAATGATGATAGATTACTAATAGAAGAACTTCAGCAGGATATGATGCCTTGTCAAGAGGAACATACCAATGAACCTGTGGCCAAAACTCAGGCGGAAATTGAAGGCATTACTGCGCAAGTTACTTCAGTCGATCAGCAACAGCAGTAAATGTCGTTTCTGAGAAGTTATTTCAAAGAATACTTCAGAAAGTAAATCCACCGATTTTTCCTGTTCAATGTTGTAGGACTGTAGGCCCTACTGGTCAAATTATTCTCAGGTTAAAGTGCAGACTCAACTACAGTTAGGTATAGGAATTGCAGCTATAAATTGCACATTCCTTGTAATAGAAAAATTGGTTGAGGACTGTATCTTGGGAATTGACGGCTTTAGAGAGACGAATTGGCCTATCGATTTTCTCTGGGCCGTGCCAGTTTTACAATAATGGAACATAGTAGCCATAGAAAGTATTGTCATGGACGAAAACTGCAAATCCAATGGATTCATTGCGAACCTGCACGGAAATACCAAATTAATTATTTGCAACCAGTCTTAAAAACTGAAGATGTGGTATATGAAAAAGTTCAAGAACCCGAATATATGCAGCACCATCAAAGAAAGTAGTTATACCATCTTCTACAGGAATATCATGAAGTCTGAAGAAAAGCCTGGTGTAATCAAGGGATACACATGTCATTTAGATGAGATTCCACACCAAGTTTTCTGCTGTACTTTTTTCCCAGTACCGTGGCATCAACGGAAGGTGGTTGATGCGGAAATCCAACAAATGCTTGAATGGGAGCTGATAGAACCTCCGAAGAGTCCATACTGTAGTCCTCTTCATGTTGTCACGAAAGAGGTTGGAAAAGTTCGTCTCGTTCTAGGCGCACGGCAAATAAATAAGATCATCGTGCCCATGCGAACTCATCCGGAAAATATCGTTGAGTTAATTCAAAAGTTCGAAGAGATAAAATACTCATCGAATATTGAGCTCAGGAGTTCATTTTCTTAGGTGGCACTAGACGAACAATCAAGAAGGTACACCGCATTTGTACACGCAGGTAGAAGCTACCAATTTAAGGTTCTACCTTTCGGGCTATACGTGAGCTCTGAAGTTTTTATAAATGCTCTAGATTACGCAGTGGGACCTGCACTTCGAAGCAGTTTAACTTTGTTTGAGAACGACATATACATCGCTACAATCACATGGAAGGAGCACGTCGATTTAATGAGGAGAATGTTGGAAAGGTTCAAGGAAACAGGCATAACTGCAAATCTGCAGAAGTCGCATTTTGCTCAGGATAAAATTAAATTTCTGGGTCATCTTATAAATGAAAAGGGAATCTTACCGGACTCCGAGAAATTAAAGGCAATCAAAAACTTTTCAGTTCCAACAACTAAAAAGCAATTAAAGGGATTCGTCGGAGTTACCTCTTTTTTTCAGGCGTTTCATTTACGGCCATTCTATTAATAAAGAAGCGTTGTACAGCTTGTTGCGCAAAAATACTCCGTGGGTGTGGACGCAACAATGTCAAAGCATTTGAAGCAATAAAACATGCCCTAGTTAACTCAGAAATATTATATCATCCAGTATGAGCCAAGAATTCGATTTAATGTCGGATGCTTCGGAAATTGGAATCGGTTCCTGCCTCTTCCAAGTAAACACGACAGATGGAAAACTAACTTTCTGTCCAATAGCTTTCGCTAGCCGACTCTTAACTGATTGTGAAAGAACGTACAATACTACCGAAAAGGAAGCATTGGCCGTAGTCTGGTCATTTAAAAAATTTCACTATTACTTATACGGAGCAAAGACAACAGTATACTGTGACCACAAAGCATTAAGTTTTTTGCAAACGTGTAAATTAGCACATCCCAGACTAGCAAGATGGCCGCTGTCACTCCAAGAGTTTCAATTTGAAATTAAATACATAAGCGGACATGATAATTTCATCACCGATGCACTGTCAAGATTGCCACACGGTGATTTGTCAACAATCAACATCACGGACAAGCTGTCGAATTCAAAGTTCTGTTGATGACATAAAATATATAGGAAACATTTTCTTAAAATGTGTAAGAACATGGGAGAAGTACAAAATGAAGAGCCTCGTTGGTTTTCAATAAAAGAAGCTTTAGGAAAACCCCGAAACCAAGATCTGAGCGATTGTATAAAGTTGAGGACGACGTCTTATTTTCCAAAGGGCATCTAGATTCAGATAATTGGAAGGTGTGTATTCCCAAGAAGAATGAGGATGACTTAATTTTGTACACGCACATCACCTGAGGACACTTTGGAGTATTAAAATGTGCTCAGAAGATTCAAGCATATTGCTACTTCCCAAATATTTGCAGGAAATTTAAAACTTGTCAGAGCCAAACCAGGAAATTTTTGTGTGATGGATTACCAACATCCTATTATAACTACTAAACCGCTATCGATCATTTCGATCGATGTCTGTGGTCCTCTACCGTCATCTTGAGGAATATACAAATATATTGTAGCTTTTCTCGATATATTCACCAAAATGTCAAACTTTATCCGTTAAAATCAGCTACTGGTGCATCCATAGCCAAGAAACTGGTCAAAGATTATATAGTTAATATAGGCAAACCAGAGGCTATTCTTTCTGACAATGGGTCAACGTTCACTGGATTTCGTTGGAGGCAAACACTAATCAGCTGTGGTATAAAACAAATTCTAACATCAGTGTACCACCCTTCTGCAAATCCTATGGAACGAATCTTTCGTGAATTAAACCGGTTCATGAGAACATATTGCCACAACCAGCAAACCAAATGGATCTATTATCTTGACGATTTTCAAAAAATTGTGAACAATATGACACACTGCGACAGAGTGCACTCCGTACGAACTGATGTTCGCAAAACAGGAACAGAATGACTGTATTCGACCAATCCATAAAGTAGCAATTGACAGAATGTGTCTACAAAAAGTACACCAACCCTTAATATAATGGACAAGGCGATGAAAATCTATTTTGACAATCGACTAGGAAGAATAAAAACATACAAAGTGAAATACCACGTTTTAGTAAAAACTCATCCTAAAGCTTCACTTATATAGAGGAGGAACAAAAAATGGCAATTATTGTATCAAGGACGATTTGTGATTACAAAAATACCTCGTCCAGAGGCCTATATTTTGAAGCACATGAAGAATGAAAAGGTGGAAGGAATCTATCCTCATCACTTATTGAAGGAATTTCATGATAACTGAAAATTCTGAAGATTGAAGATACTATTCATATCAAATATCATTGATTAGACAGTTATACATCGAAATAATGGACCATACTTAGGAAATTTTGTTTCTTTTAGCAATTTAGTAGTTAGTTTTTCTTTTCAGGCATAATGTTCGAGATGGATGCAGGCATTATGTATTTGTTTTTCAATGTAGAGATAATTTGTCTTTCCAGAATGCAGAGAATTTAGCTATAGTATGACTGATTTCTTTTAATTTTAATTAATTAATTAATCATAACTACAATCAGGTCTCACAATGCGTAATGACCATTGCTTAGTGATTCAAATGAACCTGGCAAGATACTTTTTGCTTATGTCAAATTTGACAATGTAAGTGTATGTTTGTATATTTTTTAACTCGCTGAACTGAAGTGATGCTGCTCGGAAGGGGTAACCCGATGTCAGTTAAAAATCCGCTTTACTTTGTTTCAATCTTTTGAAATGGAAATTTTCTTTGTAATTGTATTTTTGTCGTAATATACCTGTGTATGTAATTTTGTCATGTCAATTCTTACTCACGAAGTTACCAGTTACCAGCTAAGCGAATGCTGAGTAGTTACAAGCACTTCAACAAGTGTTAAGGTACATCTGAAAGATGACGAGCAGACCGCATCATCAGTTGGCTTAGTGTATAGTGCATCCTATGGTTATTGATAAGAATCAAGAACATCTTACAACTTCCGAATATTTAGAATTCAGGACAGAGAATTAGAAAGGACTTTAGATTAGACTATTTCAGCTCAGCACAGATCAAACACCTTTTTCACAGATCTTACACGGACTCTATTTTTATGTAAACCCTATAAAGAAAAAATAATACCCACGAGGATACAATTAAATTGGGGTAGAATTCAAATTAGTTATCAGTTACCCGGTACCCAGAGATGACAAATAGAGGGGAATTGTGGATGGACGTAATCCAACGCGTCGACTGTTCACCTCAAGACAGAAGATTAACACTGTTTTGTTTCTTCTGTGAAAAGTGTTTAAATTCGTTTCGAAAAAGATTCATATTGTAAATAGTGTATTATGCTTTTTTTTCAAATGAGAAATACGAGGATGGTGAATCTACCCCGAGGTTTTCCTTGGTTTCCCTTTGTGGGTCTTGACCAAATGGCTAGATTGCAAGTTTGAGACATCCCAAGGCGCGTGACAGACTCTGGTCACATCTCATGCCATCCTCGACAAACGAATTAAAGCAAGCTAAATGAGCTATGCATGAAGCTGCATTTCAACAATTTTCAAGCCGCACAGATTTGTTAGCACGATATTGTACTGCATTATAGTATATGCACCCCACTGTATAATTTAGGTTCAATTTTCAATTGATAGTACACTGACTAATATGAAAATGTTACTACAGATATTTCTATTTTGTGGACATTAATAGTATACAACGTCGCGAACACTCATCGACATAGTGCTGTGTGAACGCTCGTGTTTGTTTTTGCCCAAAAACGTTCGTTCGCGAGAGGGGCATATATGATGTATCATGCAATACGAGAGAAAGCAGCGTGACTTGACGTGACGGTGATGAGAGAGAGACAAAGATATTCTTTATTACACTGGTGCCATTAGCGCTAAGATAATTATTCCTAGTGAAAAAAGTCTTTGTTTTTGTTAAGAAGTAATTCATTAAAAGGTTTTTGCATTCTTGTGAAGTAGAAATCGACACCATTGCGAGATTTTGAAGGAAATTGTATTATATATCTGTATATAAGCCAGTAACAGATAATTCAAGTTACGAGAAGAATTTCATTGACACAAAGGTCAATAAAAGATTGTTCGTTTCAAAAAGGTACGTGTTTATTCCACAATCGACATATACTCCAATTATGATCTATTAACTAATACCAGCTCGAGAACATTTCCGACGAGAGCGT
Source organism: Schistocerca nitens (assembly GCF_023898315.1). NCBI lineage: Eukaryota > Metazoa > Arthropoda > Insecta > Orthoptera > Acrididae > Schistocerca > Schistocerca nitens. Next base: position 436,180,854 of record NC_064617.1, on the reverse strand, counting down.
TCAGTTCTAATTGAATAGTTTGATGCTTTCTTCGGAAAAGGAGTAATTTCACGGATCATTTGAATCCACCAATGTTGGACATTTCTACGAACTGAAAGCAAATCTTTTTTTTTTTTTTTTGTTTTAGGGCGCAAAACTTCTATGGTCATTAGCGCCCAGCCCGCGACTTAGGAAACAGTAAAAAACCGAAATTGAAAACCAGCAGCAATGGGAACAAGGTCATAAAATTGGAGAAACTAAAAGCAGAAGGAAGGCTTAAAAATCCACTACAGAAAGGGGTTGGTTGTCCCCAAAAAAAGCTTCAAATGACTGACGTCATTTCACTGTCACTAATAAACTGGAGAACGCGGTCGGCTGAGCGCGCGTCAGCTGCTAAAATCGACGAGAGATCAGGCGATAGCTGTAGACGGGAGCGTAACGGATTAAAATAGGGGCATTCAATTAAAAGGTGTCTTACCGTCCACAGCTGAGAGCAGTGGGGACAGAGTGGGGGAGGATCGCCGCTTAAAAGATGTCGATGGCTAAAAAGACAGTGCCCTATCCGGAGTCTAGCTAAAATCACCTCCTCCCGACGACGCGTTCGGGAGGAAGAGGTCCAAGCGCAAGGAAGGGCTTTCACTTCCCGCAATTTATTATGGGGAAGTGTCGACCAATGCGCATGCCATAAATGAGCAACTTTGCGACATAAACCGCTCCGTAGATCGGTGAAGGGAAGCGACTGAATAGCTGGCCGAGGAAGAGAGACTGCAGCCTTGGCCGCTATATCGGCCGCCTCATTCCCACAGATACCAGCGTGTCCCGGGAGCCAGAGGAACGCCACCGAGACGCCCCCCAGGTGGAGCAAGCGCAGACAGTCCTGAATCCGGTGGACCAGAGGGTGCACGGGGTAAAGAGCTTGGAGAGTGAGGAGAGAGCTGAGAGAATCTGAGCAGATAACGTACTGTATCCGCCGATGGCGGCGGATGTAGTGGACAGCCTGGAGAACAGCGTAAAGCTCCGCAGTATACACCGAACACTGGTCGGGAAGCCGAAATTGATTTGGGGTGTCGCCAACAGTATAGGCACTCCCTACACCTAACGATGTTTTCGAGCCGTCGGTGTAAATAAATGTGGCGTCCGTCATTTGTGCACATAGAGCAGCAAATGCTCGACGATAAACAAGTGTAGGGGTACCATCCTTGGGAAATCGACAAAGGTCACGGAGCAGGCAGATCCGGGGACGGAGCCAAGGCGGTGCTGTACCCCAAGTTGTCAGGAAGGTTTTAGGAAAGCAGAAGGAAAGAGAATGGAGCAGTTGACGGAAGCGGACTCCCGGGGGAAGTAGGGAGGAGGAGCGACCTGCATACCCTACATCAAAGGAGGCGTCGAAAAAAAGGTCATGGGCTGGATTAGCAGGCATGGAAGACAGATGGCTGGCATAACGACTTAGAAGGACTGCTCGCCGATTGGACAGCGGAGGTTCAGCAGTCTCAGCATAAAGGCTTTCCACAGGGCTAGTGTAAAAAGCTCCAGACACTAAACGTAATCCACGGTGGTGGATAGAGTCGAGACGCCGAAGAATAGACGGCCGAGCAGAGGAGTAGACTATGCTTCCATAATCCAATTTCGAGCGCACTAAGGCGCGATAGAGGCGGAGAAGGACCACTCGGTCCGCTCCCCAGGAGGTACCATTCAGGACACGGAGGGTGTTAAGCGATCGCAGACAGCGAGCCGAAAGATAGGAAACATGGGAGGACCAGCACAGTTTTCTGTCAAACATAAGACCCAAGAATTTAGCGACGTCTGAAAACGGAAGGTTGACAGGTCCTAGATGTAAGGAGGGCGGAAGAAACTCCTTACGTCGCCAAAAATTAACACAAACGGTCTTACTGGGAGAGAAACGGAAGCCGGTTTCGATGCTCCAAGAGTGGAGGCGATCGAGACATCCTTGAAGACGTCGTTCAAGAAGGCTGGTCCGTTGAGAGCTGTAGTAGATCGCAAAATCGTCCACAAAGAGGGAGCCCGAGACATCAGGAAGGAGACAATCCATAATTGGATTTATAGCGATGGCAAACAGTACAACACTCAGCACGGGGCCCTGGGGTACCCCGTTTTCTTGGGAGAAAGTGCGGGAGAGAGTAGTGTTCACCCGCACCCGAAATGTGCGCTCTGCCATAAATTCGCGAAGAAAAAGGGGCAGCCGGCCTCGAAAACCCCAAGAGAACAGTGTGCGGAGGATGCCTGTCCTCCAACAGGTATCGTATGCTCTCTCCAGATCAAAAAATATTGCTACCGTTTGGCGTTTCCGGAGAAAATTGTTCATGATATAAGTGGAGAGAGCAACAAGATGGTCAACTGCAGAACGATGCTTTCGGAATCCGCATTGGGCAGGTGTTAAAAGACTGCGGGATTCCAGCCACCACGCTAAACGGTAATTCACCATACGCTCCAAAACCTTACAGACACTACTCGTGAGAGAAATGGGGCGATAGCTAGAGGGGAGATGTTTGTCCTTTCCAGGTTTCGGAACAGGAACGACGATAGCTTCCCGCCATCGTCTGGGAAAAGTACTGTCGGTCCAAATTCGATTATAAAGGCGAAGGAGGTAACGCAGACTATGGGTTGATAAATGCAGCAACATTTGGACGTGGATACCATCCGGTCCTGGGGCGGAGGAGCGAGAAGAAGAGAGTGCATGTTGGAGTTCCCTCAACGAGAAAACAGTATTGTAGCTTTCGCGATTTTGAGAGGAGAAAGCAAGAGGTCGCACTTCCGCCGCACGTTTCTTCGGGAGAAACGCTGGCGGGTAATTTGAAGAGCTCGAAATCTCAGCAAAGTGCTGACCCAACGAGTTAGAAATTGCGACGGGGTCCACTAATGTGTCATGCGCGACAGTGAGCCCAGAGACAGGGGAGAAACTAGGCGCGCCTGAGAACCGTCGAAGCCGACTCCAAACTTCCGAGGAGGGCGTGAAGGCGTTAAATGAGCTAATAAAGAATTTCCAGCCTGCCTTCTTGCTATCGCGGATGACACGACGGCATCGCGCTCGGAGCTGCTTATAGCGGATACAGTTGGCCAAAGTAGGATGGTGGCGGAAAACGCGGAGAGCACGTCGCCGCTCACGTAGTGCATCACGGCATGCCTCGTTCCACCAAGGAACTGGGGGGCGCCGGGGCAATTCGGAGGTGCGTGGTATTGAATGTTCCGCAGCTGTAAGAATAACGTCGGTAATATGTGTGACCTCATCGTCGACGCTGGGATAGTGGCGGTCATCGAATGTCGCTAGAGATGAAAAAGGTGTCCAATCGGCTTGGGGAAACTTCCAGTGTCGCGGGCGCATATATGGCTGTTGGGGCTGCAGTCTAAGGACACATGGAAAGTGGTCACTCGAGTGTGTATCATCAAGGGCGAACCATTCGAAGCGCCGAGCTAGCGGAACAGTACCGACCGCAAGGTCCAAATGAGATAAATTTGTCGTGGAGGCAGACAAAAATGTAGGGACCCCAGTGTTGAGGCAAACTAGATCTGCTTGGTGGAAGACGTCTAGCAATAGTGAGCCACGTGGACAAGGATGTGGAGATCCTCAAAGCGGGTGGTGGGCATTGAAGTCCCCAACCAGCAAATATGGGGGTGGAAGCTGACCAAGAAGATGAAGGAGATCAGCTCGTGCCATTGGTGTGGACGATGGAATGTATACAGTACAAAGAGAGAACGTGTATCCGGAAAGGGAAAGACGGACGGCGACAGCTTGGAAGGAAGTGTTTAAATGGATTGGGTGATAATGGAGAGTTTCATGGAGAAGAATCATGAGTCCTCCATGTACTGGAGTGCCTTCAACAGAGGGGAGATCATATCGGACGGACTGAAAATGAGGGAGAACAAAGCGGTCATGGGGACGCAGCTTTGTTTCCTGAAGACAGAAGATGACAGGCGAGTAGGATTGTAAGAGGATCGACAATTCATCCCGATTGGCCCGAATACCGCGGATATTCCAGTGGATAATGGACATAGGGTGAACAGAAAATGGAGGAATGTGACCAAGGTTGCCGTCAACTCAACGACTGCTCTGAGCTTGCGACCGACAGCATGGAATGGCATTCAGTTGAAGGCAGAAGATCCTGATCCATAGGTTGGTCAGGAGCAGCTCCTGCCACCAGCGACCGGCCGGTTGATCGGCCGCCAGCAGTGCGCCTCGGCGACACAGAAGACGGCCGAGGGCGATGTCCGCCAGGTGGTGCTGTAGATGGGACACGCCTTGGCGGAGAAGGAGAGGAACTGAGTTTCTTTGTAGCCTTCTTGGAAGTATGAGGTTTAGAGGAAGGAGGAACCGATGGTTGGGAAGTTGCCGTACGTAAAAACTCTTCACGAGTTTGCTCTTTTTTCGAAGTCTTGGTGTCTGGCTTTTGGGCTCGAGATTTAGCAGAACTCGACGAAGGGTGAGCCAGAGAGGCGGCAGGCGAAAGTGGTGAGGTTGAACGGGCGATCTTTGCGCTGGCCGATCTGACGACCGTGGCACTAAAGGTGAGGTCGCAAGTCTGCGTGGCCGCCTCCTTTGTTGGCCGAGAAGAAGCAAGGACAGTGCTGTATTTTCCTTTCTGAGGCACGGTGGGCTGTCGACTGGCGAATAATTTTCGAGCAGCAAAGGTCGACACCTTTTCCTTCACCCTAATTTCCTGGATGAGCTTTTCGTCCTTAAAAACGGGACAATCACGAGAGGAAGCGGCGTGGTCACCCATACAGTTGATGCAGCGAGGGGATGGAGGTGGACAAGCACCCTCATGGGCATCCCTGCCACACGTAACACATTTGGCCGGATTGGAACAGGACTGGCTGGTGTGATTGAACCCCGCTGGCACCGATAGCAACGCGTAGGGTTTGGGACGTAAGGGCGAACGGAAATTATCTCATAGCCTGCTTTGATTTTCAATGGGAGTTGAACTTTGTCAAATGTCAAGAAGACAGTGCGGGTTGGAATGATGTTCATGTCAACCCTTTTCGTAACCCTGTGAACAGCCGTTACGCCCTGGTCAGACAGGTAGTGCTGAATTTCTTCGTCAGACAGGCCATCGAGGGAGCGAGTATAAACGACTCCACGCGAGGAATTTAAGGTACGGTGCGGTTCCACCCGGACAGGGAAAGTGTGTAGTAGTGAGGTACGCAGCAATTTTTGTGCCTGGAGGGCACTGACTGTTTCTAACAACAGGGTGCCATTCCGTAATCTGGAACAAGACTTTACAGGACCTGCAATTGCGTCGACACCTTTCTGAATAATGAAAGGGTTGACCGTGGAGAAGTCGTGACCTTCGTCAGACCGAGAAACAACAAGGAACTGTGGCAACGATGGAAGAACTGAGTGTGGTTGAGACTCAGTGAACTTACGTTTGTGAGCAGACATAGTGGAAGGTGAGGAAACCATTGCGGAAGAATCCCCCATGATTACCGGCGTCTCCGATGGCGCGCTCCTCCCTTGTGGGGGCCCTCTCTGAGGGCACTCCTGCCTTAGGTGATTGTTCACACCTCAGGTCACACCTCCCGACAAACAGACGGAGGGACCAATCGGCACTTTCGGAAGATATCAGCTCGGGTAATCACCCCTCCCTGGGCCTGGCCGTTACCAGGGGGTACGTACGTGTCCTACCTGTCTACCCGGGGCGGGGAATTACGCGTTACCCCGTCACCGGCTACACATGGAAGTGCGTGGGTCGGCCTTCAGACACGCACAGGGAGGAAGAAAGAGAAAGGGAAAGGAAAGGAAAGGAAAGAAGAGGTCTCAAACGCCGCAGCGGAGAAAAGGGTAGAGAGAAGAGGTAAGGAAAAGAGAAGGACAAAGGAAGGATGAAGACTTATAAGCAAGGAAGGCGAAGACTGTGGTACATTTACAAGCGTCCGTCTCCGGACGTAGGCACAAACCGGACCCCCAGAGGGGGAGAAAGGAGAGGAAAGAGCCAGAGGTGAGGGGGGGGGGAGGCGAAGAGGGGGGGATGGGGAAGGATGCGGAAAGGGAAGGTATGCAGCCCGGAAAGGAAGGAAGGCCACATCAGCTCGGGGTCCCGTGCTCGCTACGCACGTATCCACAAAAGAGTTGTGGATCCCCTGGGGGGGGGGAAAGAAAGAAAGCAAATCTGATTGCTATGCAACAGAGCCCAGACGAATATTTCTCCGCAACTTTGATTAACACTTTCATCTTCAATACAGCGCCTGCAGCAGCTGGAGCAGATCGCTACAACAACGGAAGCGTGTAGTGAGAAAGCAGTTTCACATATCGCCCTGTGTCAAACCAGCGGTGTAGGTATTCAACACAATAGAGCACACACAGTCACTCATACATATAAAGACAAACACAAGGTGGTGTGGGAAACATATAGAGAGACACTCACTCAATATAAGTGCTCATCAGAGAGACTTCATAATGAATACAAAATGAACAAGACAAATATGAAATTATTAATTTCTTTTTCATTCTGCTTATTTATGATTTCCAGCTTAGCATCGTAGTTGAGACATTAATTCTTATAAATATATTTGTTCTTATTAACAGGGAAAGTAACTGTCAATCGAACCTCTGTAAAATTTTGTTTCAGTATTCAGCATGGAGAGTTAAAACATTTCTAGTTTTGTTTGTCCACTACATTACCATAAAAAGCACCAAATTCTGTTTCAAATTGCAACACTTTATTTATCTAACACAGAGAGGGAGAGAAAAGATCTCCAAAAGAGGTAATGATATCCCGTCTGCTTTCGGTTATACTACTTAACTTCCTGATAAAAAAAAAAAACTCATGGGAGATGGCTAAGTCTTGTTAGTTCGAAACATAAAGGGAAATAGGGAAATTTACGAGATGAGAGGTATTAGTCGTCTTGGCATGACAACAGGCAGATCTTGGAGGGCGGTTACATAAACTGTCGGAGGCTCCTAAACGAATCGGAGAAAAGTGCTGATCATATGTGTTAGGATAGTAGCAGTCACGTACAGCGATTGTGCGGAAAAAGTGTTAAGATTACAAGGGAAAAATATACCCATAACAGTGGAGGAAGAACCATAAGAACATGAGTTTGATGCCGATCAGGAGTCGGCAAGGGAAATCGAGCCATGCAAGGAAAAGATATTGCAGTAGAAAGTGGGTGGTAAAGTACCACAAAATACTGAAAGGGAAGTTGTTATCCACAAACACGAAACTACAAGGAGTGTACATTCTGACTCGTTAGTGAAAGTGCGAAACGGCGACTGCATAGTAAGTATAAGTCTGTCAAAGGCCAGAGTGCAGTTAAAGAATTACACGTCAATTATTGAAGAATTAGCGCACCTAGAAAAGGTTTGTAAAGTAAAAGGCAGTGAGCAAGCCATAGGAATAACAGGAAATCGTGGTAACATTTTGTGAAAGCAATTAAGATCACTTAAATGCAGAAGAATACATTAGGAGAATTTTTCACCGAGTACGTAGATGCAATCCATTTAGCAGGTGACAAACTGTGTCATTTAAGCACAGTGATGCACAGAATCCCGATAGCACTGGAACATGTAGGGAGGGTGTACCGTAGGCGATGCATTTCCACTAACAAATATCTCCGATATTGGACCAATTAGGTCGAGCAAAGTACTTGTCGACTCTTGAATTTCACGTGGACACTACCAAATATTGATGGATGAGAAGGACAGAGAGAATATGGCGTTCAGCTCAAACCATCAACACTACCAATCCAAAGAAATGCCTATGGGACTGAATGGAGTTATTTTTCGACGATTAATGAACACAGTTTTGGCAGGTCAACAAGGGATTAAATGTTTTGGGTACCTATATGATACAATGTATTACAGAAGGAACCTGCAGGAGAATAATGAGAAGCTCAGTTAAATTTTTGACCAGTTGTGAGAGTAAGTTAAAGCTGCAGCCGGATAACCATATGAGTTCTTAAGAAAAGAAGTTATCATCAGAGGTACTGTATTACGGACAAGGGAATCTCACCGGACATGGCAAAGGTGGAAAAAGGTGAAGTTCTTTCCACAGCCAAGAACAACGAAGGAATTAAAATCTTATCCAGGCCTAATTGGGTAGTATCGAAAATTCACTGCAAAGCTTAGCAAACTCGCGAAGCCACTCCATGAATTGCTAAAGAGAGGTATAAAATATGAACGTGGTGAAACCCAAAACAATTCTTTCAAGGAATTAAAGGAGAAATTAATTAATTCGCCACTACTCCAGTATCCAGATTTCACAGAGCCATTCATAATGACTACAGATGCGAGCAAAGCAGCTCTAGGCACAATTCTGTGCCAAGGAAGGAGGATGTTTAAGACTTTCCCATAGCAGACGCTTCCAGATCATTAAACAAGGCAGAATTAAATTACAGCACCACAGAAAAAGAATTGCTGGCTACATTATTTTCAGTAAAACAGTTCTGACCATGTGTATATGAAGTAAGTTCTGCCGATTTTTTTCAAACGACCTAACAGTCTTCAGATAGGATGGATTAAATACAGTTGGTGGTGGAGTATTTACTGCTGTCAGAAGTAGTTTAACTTGTAGTGAAATTGAATTAGATAGTTCCTGCGAAAGAGTATGGGCAGAGGTTATACTTGACAATCTGACTAAATTATTAGTTATTAGAAGATATAGTTGCTGAACAGTTCATTGAGTCTCATTTCAATTAGGTACCCCACTCATACAATTATAGTCGGTGGCGACTTCAATCTACCCTCGATAGGCTGGAAAAATTATACGTTTAAAGCCGGCGGCAGGCATGAAACGTCATCCGAAATTGTACTGAATGCTTCCTCAGAAAATTATTTTGAACAATTAGTTCATGAGCTCACTAGAAGCCTAAATGGTTGCGAAAGCATACTTGACCTCTTAGCAACAAATAATCCTGGACAAATATGGAGTATCATGCCGAATACAGGGATTAGCGACCACAAGGCAGTTTCTGCTAGGCTGAGTAACGTAACACCCACAATCATCAAAAAGAAACGAAAAGTACATCTATTTAAAAAAGCTGATAAAAGCGCTCTTAACGTCTTTTTAAGAGACAGTCTCCAATCATTGCGATCTGATCACGTAAGCGTAGAAAAGATGTGAAATGATTTCAAAGAGATAGTATCGGCGGCAATTGAGAGATATGTACCACATAAATTAATATGTGATGGTACTGATACCCAATGGTACACAAAACAGGTCAGATCGCTGTTGCAGAAGCAACGAAAAAAGCATACCAAATTTAAAAGAACGCAAAATCCCCAAGATCGGCAAAGTATCGCAGAAGATCGAGATATAGAGCGTGCTTCAATGAGAGTTGTTTTCACTAATTTCCACAATGAAACTGTCTCTGAATATGGCAGAAAAGCCAAAGAGATTCTGGTCATATATAAAGCACACCAGTGGCAAGACGCAGTCAGTAACTTCACTGCGCGATAATAATGATGAAGTTACTGATGACAGTGCCACTAAAGCAGAGTTATTAAACACAGTTTTCCGAAACTCCTTCACCAAAGAAGACGAAGTAGTGTTCCTGAATTCCAATCAAGAACAACTACCAAGATGAGAAACATAGAAGTAGATATCCTCGGTGCAGCAAAGCAACTTAAATCACTTAATAAAGGCAAGTCCTCCGGTCAAGATTGGTATACCAGTCAGGTTCCTCTTCAGAGTGTACTGATACAATACCTCCATAGTTAGCAATTATTTATAACCGCTCGCTCACGGAAAGATCCGCAACTAAAGACTGGAAAATTGCTCGTCAGACCAATACTAAAAAGTGGAAGTAGGAGTAATCCGCTGAATTGCGGGCCCATATCACTAACGTCGATTTGTAGTAGGGTTTTGGAACATATACGTATTCGAACATAATGAATTACCTCGAAGAAAACGATTTATTGGCACATGGTAGGCACGAATTTAGAAAATATCGTTCTTGTGAAACACAACTAGCTCTTTATACTCGTGAAGTAATGAGTGCTATAGACAGGGGCTGTCAAATTGATTCCATATTTTTAGATTTCCAGAAGGCTCTCGACACCGTTCCTCACAAGCGTCTTCAAACTGCGTGCCTATGGAATATCGCCTCAGTTGTGCGACTGGATTCGGGATTTCCTATCAGAAAGGACACAGTTCGCAGTAATAGACGGAAAGTCATTGAGTAAAACGAAAGTAATATCCGGCGTTCCCCAAGGAAGTGTTACAGGCCCTCTATTGTTCAAATGGTTCAAATGGCTCTGAGCACTATGGGACTCAACTGCTGTGGTCATAAGTCCCCTAGAACTTAGAACTACTTAAACCTAACTAACCTAAGGACATCACACACATCAATGCCCGAGGCAGGATTCGAACCTGCGACCGTAGCGGTCGCACGGTTCCGGACTGCGCGCCTAGAACCGCGAGACCACCGCGGCCGGCCCTCTATTGTTCCTGATCTATATTAACGACATAGACAATCTGAGTAGCCCTCTTAGACTATATGCAGATGATAATGTCATTTACCGTCTTGTAAAGTCAGCAGAAGACCGAAACGAATTGCAAAATGATTTAGATAAGATATCTTTATGATGTGAACAGTGGCAATTGTGACCCTAAGTAAAGAAAAGTGTGAAGTTATTCACATGAGTACTAAAAGCAATCCGCTAAATTTCGATTACGCCATAAGTCACACGAATCTGAAGGCTATAAATTCAACTAAATACTTACGTATTACAAATACAAATAACGTAAATTGGAACGATCACATAAATAATGTTGTGGGCACAGTAAACCAGTGACGGCGATTCATTGGCAGAACACTTAGAATGTGCAACAGATATACTAAAGAGACAGCTTACACTACACTTGTCCGCCCTATTCTGGAGTATTACTGTGCGGTGTGGGATCCGCATCAGGTGAGACTGACGGATGATATCGAAGAAGTTCAATGAAAGGCGGCTGGTTTTGTATAATCGCGAAATAGGGGAGATAGTGCCACAGACATGATACGTGAATTGGAGTGGCAATCATTAAAACAAAGGCGTTTTTAGTTACGACAGGATCTTCTCATGAAATTTCAATCACCAGTTTCCTCCTCCGATTGCGGAAACATTCTGTTGGCACCCGCCTACTTAGGGAGAAATGATCACCACGATAAAATAAGAGCAATCAGGGTTCGCACAGAAAAATTTAAGTGCTCGTTTTTCCCGCGCGCCGTTCGAGAGTAGAACGGCAGAGAGGCAGCTTGGAGGTGGTTCACTGGACCCTCTGCCAGGCACTTAATTGTGAATAACACCGTAATCAAGTAGATGTAGATGATAATTTACAGTGGTAATAGACCATAAACCATTAACATGGATATTAGTGTAATGGATCATAGTTAGGGACTACTGAAGTGAACACGTAAACTCAAAGAATATGACTGTAAAGTAATCTACAAGCAAGGCAGGCTGTATAGCAATGCAGATTCTCTCAATAGAATACAGCCCAGTTAACATATCTATAGTGACAGGGATCAACTGGAAGAAAACGAAAAGGGTAATCAGACGAATTTGTAACAAATCCTAGTGATCACTGAAATAGAAAGTGATGAGGAGACATCATTAGATGCAGAGGCAGATATTAGAGGAAGTAAGTAGTCCTGAGGAAAAGCAATGAATTCTAAAAGACATGTATGGCAATCCAATGGGAGGGCACCAGGGCATGCATAAAACGTTCAAGAATATAAATCAATATAAACAATGGAAAGGAATTTAACATGATGTAGAAAAATACGAATATACGAGGGTTGACTGAAAAGTAATGCCTCCACCTTCGTAACTCTTCAACAGTTGGCAACATTGGTATGCGGTAGGTACTGGCTTGTTCCGTAGCCCCTTGTCTGCAGCTCCATTTGGCGATAAAATCCGATATGTCACAGTGATTGTGCTTCGATAACAATCCGATTAGGTTCTGGGTTTGAATCCCTGTCAAACACAAAGCTTTACCACACAGCATATCAAGTTAGTTACTTGTGAAGAAGCAATATTTAATATCTCAACGAGCAGCTCGAGAAAAAGTAAAATTTTTAATGTAATTTTGTGTTAAAAAATAAGTACGATATGTTACTTTAAATCCGAACATTTTTAGGTTAGGCTTTACCGTGACTGTTACTGACATTAAATGAAACAACATGTTCACTGTTACTAGTCACCGTTTTATTTATTTCCACGACGCGTTTCGAAGGTTTAAACCTCCATCATCGGGTGGATTTACATTAG